>NC_139461.1:280842500-286370000 GCF_057233095.1 Heloderma suspectum | reverse complement strand
AACTGTAATTTGACTCAGAGGTGGTTACTAGGCAGCTGTTCCGTCTGCCCTAGACTCACGGTGGACAGGTGGCCTACTTTATAGAGGAGAGTCCTCTGTCTGAAGGGCTGCCAGAGGACAGTCCTCTATTTGAAGGGCTGTCCAGTCCAAGTCTGATTTAAAGATAAAAACCATAAGAAGGGCCAGCAGAGGCCTTCGAGTTGCCCAGAGTTAGCCCTTGGACAGCAGACTCAGCAGCCACAGGACTCACCTGGCTGCAGTCTTCTCCGCGATGGTGAGATGTACTGTGTTTCTATTTAAAATACAGGAATTATTTCTAGGTTTGCACCAATACCTACACATCAGCATAGACAAATTTTCTGCAGATCTTATTTTATGTCTTCTTTTCTGGTGATGCAAAAGTGGCCTGTCTGGAGTGGCCAGCAGCAGACTTGGAGCTGCTCAGGGCAAGAACTCCAGCCAGCCTAGACGGAACTGTTCCCTCCAAGGCAGGTCTGCAGGGATCGGTCCAGCACTCTTCATTCAGCGTTTTAATGCAAACCCTCTCCCCCGCTGCCCAAGTGTAGGGAGGACTGTTGTGGTGGTGTAGTGGTTAGAGTGCTGGACTGGGACTCGAGAGATCCGAGTTCCAGTCCCACTTGGCCATGAAGATTGCTGGGTGACTTTGGGCCAGTCACTGGCTCTCCGCCTAACCACCTCACAGGGTTGTTGTGAGGTTAAATTGGAGAGGAGGAGAACCATGTAAGCTGCCTTGGGTTCCTCGCAAGGGGGAAAAAGGTGGGATATAAATATAATGCATCAATAACAACAATGACAACAACAGTCCTTACTCCCTCCCATGAAAAGACCCTTTTTACACATTATACTCAACCTAGAGCAGCATTCATTCCATTCCATTCCATTCCATTCCATTCCATTCCATTCCATTCCATTCCATCCCATCCATCCATTCATTTCATTCATTCATTCATTCAGCAGCTAATCACAGTTCCCTGATGAAGGTATGCAGCAAACTGTGTTGCAAACTCGCATTACATTCACAGTATAGAGCAGCCTTCCCCAACCCGGACTGCAACTCCCATCATTCCCAGCCCACATGGCCATTGGCCATGGGAGTTGCAGTCCTACACAACTGGGCAGCACAGGGTTGGGGAAGGCTAGTTCAGAGTTTTAAACATACTCCTAAAAAAAGTTCTGAGTGAAATTATCCCAAACATGATGTTACAGGGACAGGCGGATGTCAGTAAGAATAAACCCTGTTTCTCTGTGTGAGCTCCACATGGTGCACAGTGGCTGGGTACCAAGTAGGGATGGGTGAGCAGAAGGCTGCTTTCCCCCAAAATGAATTTGGCCCCTTCAAGTAGTCTAGGTGAACATCACCATGGCTCAGTGGTAGAGCACCTGCTTTGTGTGCAAAAGGTCCCAGGTTCAATCCTTGTCTTCTCCAGGTAGGACTAGGAAAGAGTCCTGCCTGCAACCCTGGAGAGCCATTGCGGCCAGTCAGTCTCAGCAATACTGGGCTAGATGGACCAAGGTCCTGACACTCTATAAGGCAGCTTCCTGGGTCCCTAAACCTCCTTGAGTGTTTATTTTAGGTATTCAAAAGAACACTTGAAGAGATCCAGTTTCCACCTCTACCCTGTAAAAAGGCTCCCCTCGAGGGACAGGATGGGGTAGCAGGTAGGAGACAGCAGTTGCTCCAGCTGTGATTATGGCAGCTTCTTCAAAAACAGGGCAGGAGCTGTAGCTCAGTGGTAGAGCACCTGCTTTGCATGCAGAAGGTCTCAGGTTTGTTCCCCAGCATCTCCAGGTAGGGCTGGGAAAATGTCTGTCTGAAATCCTGGAAAGCTGCTGCCAGTCAGTGTTGACAATACTAGGCTAGATGGACCAGTGGTCTGACAGCTTCCTATGTTCCAGCGGGCCTCTCCTTCTTCCCCCACACATACTTCTAAAGAGAACAAGACATTTCTTGCAGCATCAATATGTTGGCAAATGCCCCCCTCCCCCTCACTGGGGTTGAACCGATCCCTGATTGAACCACCACCCCCATCCTGGCTAGGGAAGTGCAAGCACCCTGGCATCCAGTCTGGGGCCGGGGCACTGCAGGGAAATCTGGGCCACTTGGGGCTCACCAGATTTCCCCGGGGCCCTGGTGCGTCCTCCAGATTTTGTGGGGTGTTTTTCCAGCTTTAAAAAAGGTGAGACATGCTAATGGTGGCTCCCATTAGCATACCGTGGGAAAAATTACAGCTGTAATATGCATATTTTACCCCATTTGTAACTATAAAACATTTACTTCTACATAAATTGCTGCCATAAAGCACTACTTCTATGTAAATTGCAGCCATAAAGCACTTACAGCTGCAATTTACGTAGAAGTAAGTGCTTTATGGCCGCAAATGGTGTAAAATACATACATTACGGCCATAACTTCCCCAAGATACACTAATGGCAGCCACCATTCACGTATCGTGCCTTTTTTAAAGCCAGAAAACCACCCCGCGCAAAATCCGGAGGATGCATAAGTAAGGGGAGCCAGTCCTTTGTAGACTCCGTAGGTTGAATTCTTGGGCATCTGACTTCATTGGAGTCTGCAGGTGATTCCTCAAGCATCCCTAAACCTGGCCCTTAGGTCCCCATGGGTGCAAGCAGAATCAAGGCTGGGGGTCCACTTGAGTTGGACTTGTGCTGCCTGCCCCAATCCTGTTCCCAGAATTCAACTATAGGTGAGCACCCATGGCAAGCAAAAAGCAGAAGCACTGGATCAACAGATTCACTCAGTGCCACAATGCTGTGTGGACAGGCCTTTTAGGAACACCCCTGCTGGATCAGACCAAGGTTCCATCTAGTTTAACATTCTGTTCACACAATAGCCAATTAGTTACCTGTGGGAAGTCCACAAGCAGGACATGAGTGCAAGAGCACCCTCCCGCTCATGTTCCCCAGCAAGTGGTGTGCATAGATATACTGCCTCTGACACATTTAGCCATGAGGACTAGTAGTCATTGATAGCCTTCTCCTCCACAAATTTGTCTAACCCCTTTTAAAGCAATCCAAATTGGTGGCCAGCACTACGTCTTCTGGTGGCAAATTCCATAGTTTAACTATGGGCTGTGTGAAGAAGGACTTCCTTTTCTTTGTCCTGAATCTTCCACCATTCAGCTTCTCATAATACAAACAGGGATGACCCCTGTTTCTATTAAGAGAGAGAGAGAGAGAGTGCACAATGTCTCTCTATCCACATTCTCCACACCATGCATAATTCTGTAGACCTCTATCATGTCTCCCCTCACCCTCCTTTTTTCCAAGCTAAACAATCCCAGCTGTTGTATGCTTCCCTCACAGGGGAGTTGCTCCAGTCCCTTGATCACTGTGGCTGCCCCTTTTCCAACTCTACAAAATTGTGTTGTTGTTTTTTAGGTGCAGCGACCAGAACTTTACCCAGTATTTGAAGTATGGTTGCACCATAGATTTGGATAAGGGCAATATGACACTGGCAGTTTTATTTTTGATTCCTTTCCTAATTATGCTTAACATGGAATTTGTCTTTTTTACAGCAGCCGCACACTGGGTCAACATTTTCATCTAGCTGACCACCACAACCCCAAGATCTCTTTCTTGGTCAGTCACCACTAGCTCTGATTCCATCAGTTTAGATGTGAAGTTGGGATTCCCACCCCCACCCCCAGTATCACTCTATACATGTTACATTGAACTGCATTTCCCATTTTGGTGCCCATTCTCCTGGTCTGAACAGGACAGGATTGCCTGCGTATCCTGGGCCTTGCGTATGGGCTACCTCTGACTCATTCATATTAAATTGTGAAAACTAATTGAGGCAGTCTTGGAGCAGAAGTGCAGTTGGGGATTCCTACTTCTGCAAAGTGATATGCGATTTCTTGTTAAGGAAGCATTCACATTCCCTGGTGTCACCTAGCTAAGTACACAAGACGTGTTCAGCCTACTGATATATTGCATCTGTGTTGTCATGTAACCAAACGATAATGTGCTTTTCTGTTTGTGGATGATGACTCACAAACCACTTTAATATGGAGAAAGACTTATTACTCCTATCATGGAATGTGTGTCCCCTAACCACATTCTTTTATTTTCTAAGCTGGATAAGTATTCCATATATTTATGTTTCATGTGATGTCTTCAGGAAATATTCTTTAGGCTGGCTAATTGTAAGCTCTGTGTAATTTGTAAGCTCTGTGTAGGGTTGCCAGCTGACCAGAAAAAAAATATGGCCTAGCCTATTCTTGTGCCTTTACCATCAGTATGATGTGCAGAAATTAGCAGGTGAAGCTTTTCACACCATAAGACAAGATCACCCGCTTATGCCTGCTCATCAAACTACGGTCAAAGGCACAGCTGCAGTGACCAGTTGGCAAGTTGGCAAGCCCCTTCACCAATCTCCTCCCATTGCACCATAGCTTTGCCTTTCCTTGTAGCTTTGCTGGTCTTCAAACATTTAAACGCATGCAGCTGTAATCAATCTTGTTATGCATTTTCACATATTCCTGTCCAAATGTCTTTTTGTTAGGGTAATTTTACATGTGGCATTAAATAATGAACTAGTGTCAGTAGAATTTCCCCCATGCATGATGAGTAAGCATGGCTGTACATATTTCAAAGCATGGCCTTTGGAGAATACGACTGGGAGGATGCTGTTGCACTCATGTCCTACTTGTGGGTTTCTCATAGGCAGCTGACTGGCTACGGTGTGTGAACAGAATGCTGGGTGAGATGGACCTTGGAGTGACCCAGCATGGTTCTTCGTATTTTCTTATGTAGCTATCAGTTTAATCCAGTGATCATCATTGATGCTGTGGGTTTAAAAACCATTTCACACAGTAAGTGCTCACTTGGCAAGGAGCTATGGCTCATCTCAGCACACAATGAGTGTGATAGGGTATCTGTATGATGTCTGTATGAGGATAACATGTGTCTGCCCATCTGACACTCTTAGATACGCACCGTAGGGTGGCCAGGTGTCTTACTCTACAGAGGCAGAGCTGTCCTCTATTTGAAGGTGACCTCTATTTGAAAGGCTGTCCAGTGTCAAGATAAAGAAGCATCCAAAGGGAGAGCAGCAGAGGCCTTGAAGTTGTCCATCACCAGTTAGCGCCAGCACAACAGAGCGAGCACGCAAACGGGTCACTTGGTCATAGTCTTCCACACTTTGGTGAGATTATTTAAATTATAAAAATCATTTCTAAATGTGCATCTGTACATATACATGAGTATATGCGGGTGTTATGCAAATTGGTGTCCTCTTTTGTCCTCTTATTTTGGCGATGCATTTCCTCTCTTTGGGCAATGTATAAGTAGCCACCCTGTACACCAAAGTGGTTTTTCAAACTCTGGAACTCCAGGCTTATTGGAGGTTCCTCAAAGAGAAGACGGCTAATGGTGGAAAAGCTCCCCCCAAGAACTTCTCAGCTGCTGCCATCAGTAAAATCTCAGGGCCCTCAACTAGTCCAGATGATCCTCACCTGTCTGGGTTAATTCCTGTGCATGGAACTTGCACATGCAAGACCCATAGCTATATAAACCTGGCCACATTGCTTCTAACTTGCTGCTGAGAAGAGTGCATGGAGATGAGAAAAGTGCTTGAAAAATTTCTCACTTGTCTTTCAGAAGGACCCGACTCAGTGAGCAGGCAAAGAGCCAGCCAGGCCAGGCCATGCACTCCAGCACATATGTGTGCATGTGTTGCTCTGCTCAGGTCATGCTGCTGATGTGAGTGCATTGCAGAATTAGTTTAAGCAAGCAGTGACCAGGGGTCAGCCGGAGTGGAAGGGCAGAGCTGTGTACGAACATAAGAACTTAAGAAGAGCCCTGCTGGATCAGACCAAGGATTTTTATTTATTTAAAACATTTTTATCCCGCCCTATATCATTCAGATGTCAGTGTCAAAAGCCGCTGAGCTGACCCAGAAAGTTCAACAGGGTAGCACTCCCCCTGTCTTTCACCTGGAGTAGGTCGTTAGTCAGAACAACCAAGGCCATTTCAGTGCTGTACCCTGGCCTGAAACCAGACTGAAATGAGTCCAGATAATCAGTTTCCTCCAAGAACATCTGAAGCTGCCCAGCCACCACAAGCACCTTGCCCCCAAAGGGGATATTGGCGATGGGGCGATAGTTCTCACATACCCCTGGGTCCAGGGAGGGCCTCTTCAAGAGAGGGTGCACCACAGCCTCTTTAAAGACAGCAGGAATCACCCCCTGACAGAGCGAAGCATTTACCACTCCCTGGATCCACCCAGACAATCCACCCCTGCTAGATTGTATAAGCCGAGATGGGCAAGGGTCAAGCTTACATGTGGTGGGCTGGACTGATTCAAGCGTCTTCTCCACATCATCGGGCTGCAACAACTGAAACTGATCCCAGGAAACACAACCAGAAGGAACACTGGACACCTCCCCAGACTCTGCAATAACTATGGCATCGAGTTCTGAGCGAATACGAGCGGCTTTCTCCTCAAAGTGCCTAGCAAATTTATTACAGCAAATGACCAAGGGTTCCAATCCCAATTTCGCTGAGCCTGAGCAAGATCCCAACAGGCTTTTCACCACTCAGAACAATTCTGCTGGGTGACATTTCGAGGATGAGATGATAGATGTGTAAAGATTTTTTGGCCATCCTCACTGTTGCATAATAAGCACAACGAAGAGTCCATCTTGTCCAGTGTTCTGTTCACACAGTGGCCAACCAGCTGTCAACTGGGAACTCACAACCAGGGCATGAGTGCAGCAGCCCGCTCTGGCCCATGTTCCCCAGCAACTGGTGTACATAGGCATACTGCCTCTGGTACTGGAGGTATGATGTGCTGTTTGCCCTGCGCCCCCTAAGGTAGCCCGCTGTTTTCAGATGTGGTGGAGCATCTGGTTGGCCACTGTGGGGCCAGAATGCTGGACTAGGTAGGCCTTTGATTTGATGCTGCAGAGCTCTTCTTATGTTCTCTATGTCCCCTTGCCACTAAGGTTGAAGTAAGATTCAACAGCCAGGCCAGCTGGTTTCTGTAGGTGGAATGGGGGTGGGGGTGCCATCATCCTCTCCTTCACTCCAGGCAGCAAAATGTCTTGGGCCAGACTTAAGATCAAGCTGCTATTCAAGGCACAAATGCCTAGGCTGACTCAAACTTTGGCATCTCTTACTCTCCTGCAGTGGTGGCTAGTGACTCCACTTCCAGAGGGGTGGTGATTCCATTCAGGGTTTTAGTTACCACCACCCAAAACTCTAACAGTGCTATCCAAGGTGCTGAAAGGTCCTATCCAAAGTGCTGAACCCTGTCCCCAAAATGGGCTCAGCATTTTGGATAGTGACACAGTGTGATTTTACTTTTCTTATTTTTTTCATGTTGTCTTCCCTATATCTCCTTACATATATTTCCCTTAAATAATTAAGTTTTTATCTTACTTTTAATATCTTATCACTTTTATTAATTTCTCTCATTTCTTAAATCCACCTATACTTGATTTTTGTCAATAAAGATTGCTTCCCTCTATAACTTCTCTCCCTGCTCCTAGTAGATAACCTTGTAGACTTCAGATGCCACAATGAACTCTTGTCCTCTTTTGAAATGTAACAAACGTGGTATGAAGCAAATAGAATGCAAAGTTTGACCCTGAATGTAACATGAATTGTAAACATCCTGAATGTACCCTGTAACCAAAAACATTTAAGTGTCCATTGAGAATATCATGAAATGTGAAAAGGTTAACTGTTAACCATTCCATGTCATGTGCATATGAAGTATTCTAGCCCAGGTCAGGAAGGGAAGGTGTGAATGGAGAATGAATGGCTTTATTGCAGGAAGGCCAAATGGGGATGCTCTGGTATGTGCTGAAGGCTGCCAAAGTATCAGTTACAGAAGATGGAAATGGGCCAATAAAAGAGGGTATCCGCAGATGTTTTGATAATGGAGTGTGGCACATTATGACCACAGAAACAACCTTGAGAAACGTTGGGGAGTCGGAAGGAGGTGCCAGTCTGTCTTCAACAAACATCAATCCTGGAAACTGGGAACATGATGTATTATCAACAAAGAACATACTGAACCCCTCTTTGTTCTCATGAGCCCCAGCGAGGGAAAAGGGTATAAAACCCCTGAATCTGCTGTTGTTCAGGAGGAGCGTGGTTGCATCTGGATCGTTGGTATGTGCACATATCAACAGTGCCCCTGATCCACGGGACACGTATTAAGTGATCTGGCCAAGTGAGTATGTGTTGGGTAGAATTCAGGGACAGGATTTTACTATCCAGGGCTTAGATAAGGCACAGTTATTTTTGTTCTGTCATACTAACTGTTTGGGTTTGGATGTAAGACAGTAAGGCTTGGGCCTGGCTGACACTGTATCATCATTGCATCAGTGGGCCAGTTGCGGTATAGACCAATCTGGAGCTGAGCAACAAACTGGGACTAACTGTATATTTAGGCATTTAATGCACCACATTTGGGTAACTAAGTTTTGACCAAGAAGTGCGCAGCTTCTTGAGGATTGATTTGTGATAAGCTCTTACCTAAGAGGCGTGCAACTTCTTAAGCCTCAGAGAGCCTGAAACTCTTTGAGATTTCTTTGTAATTAAGTTTGTACCTAGGAGGTGTGCAACCTCTTAAGCCTCAGAGAGTGTGCAACTCTCTGGGAAGGTTCTACTTTTGCTTATTTCTTTTATTCCAATAAATCTCCTTTTCTTTCATCTACACTGGTTGTGTGTGTGTTCTTCTCCACCTCATAAGATCCCGGACCTCTCAGCCTGATCAACTGGGTGGTCCTGTGTAAATTGAAATCAATATTACACAATAGCACCATTAGAATTTTGGCCGGTGGTAACTCAAACCCTGAATGAAATTACAGCCCCTCCGGAACTGGAGACACCAGTTGCCACTGCTCTTCTGCTCTGAAGTCAAATTGTAGAAGTGTTGAACATCAGGCCCGGGGGTCAAATACTGCCTGACTGGGGTCCCGATCCAGCCCTCCAGGGTTCCCCTGACTGTTGGTCATTTGGTGCTTTCCCATTCTTTGCGCTGGTTTTTCCCCCTTATTAAAAGTTGAAATGCCTCTCTAAAGGCTTAGTTATTCTCAGTAGGAGTTTTAACGCTAAAATAAAAAGACCAAGGTACTTCTGCTGGGAGACAAGAGGAGGTTGGGGGATGTTGACCTGGTGTTGAATGGGGTATGGCTGCCCTTGAAAGACCAGCTCCTCAGCCTGGGGGTCATTTTAGACTTCCAGCTGTCCATGGAGGCTCAGGTGTCAGCTGTGAGCTGGACAGTGCTGTACCAACTCCATCTGATATGGCGGCTGCGCCCCTACCTTCCCGACCACCTGCTCCCATCGGTAGTACATGCCCTGGTCTCCTCTCATTTAGACTATTGCAATGCGCTATACATGGGGTTACCCTTGAAGGCAGTTCAGAAGCTGCAGCTGGTACAGAACACAGCGGCTCGCCTGATTAAAGGCAGCTGCCGGCGAGATCACATCGCTCCAGTGCTGAAGGAGTTGCACTGGTTACCAGTTGTTTACTGGGCCAAATTCAAGGTGTTGGTTTTGACCTTTAAAGCCCTATATGGTTCCAGCCCAGCCTATCTTAAGCCTATCTCCAGCAACACCAGACAGGCTGCTTAACAAGATCAGCCTTGGATGGCCTTCTCTCCGTCCCATCAGCCAGGACAGCTAGACTGGTGGGGATGAGGGAGAGGGCCTTCTCTGTGGTGGCCCCCACTCTGTGGAACTCCCTCCCTAGGGAACTCCGCCATGCCCCCTCTTTAATGAGCTTTAATGAGCACATTAAAAATGTGGTTGTTCAGGAAGGCATTTGGGGTGGGTTAGAGTATTTTTAGAAAAATGATGTTTTTACTGTGGAATTTTATTGTTTTAAACTGTTTTATTATATATTCTGTACATCACCCAGGGTGGCTGGGTGACCAGCCAGATGGGCGATTAATACAATAAATAAATAAATAAATAAATATGCCAGTATTTGTGTGTAAGGGGGGTGGGGGTGGCCTGATTTGCCTTTGGCCTACTCACCACTCAAATATGGCTTACAAGATCTCCTCCGAAACTGAGCCCAGTCCTCAGACTGAAAGAGGTTTGACACCCATGGCTTAAAGGCTGAAAGTGTGTTGTACCTGGAGGTCTGAAGAAGGTGACCTTGAGCAACCAGACTTTCTTGCAGTAGAAGGGGATCTTCTCTTCTCCTCTCTGCGTTTCCACTAAAAGCCTTATTTGATACGGACAGAGTATCTATGCTGCTGGCTAACCCCTCTTTCGTCCCCAATTACATTTTGAACAGATTCAGAGTGTTTCAAGGCCAGAGCTCATCCGCAAGAGACATGTTAGAAAAGCTCTCCCTATCACAACTCATGGTGTAGCTTTAACCTTCCTCAAAGTATCTTCCCTGAATGTCTTTTTAGCTCTGGTGTCACTCTTAGTGCATGAGACTCCCTGGAGAGGGTTGGATGCCAAGGTCTCTTCTCTCCAGCTTGTTTTTCTGTCACTCCATCCATATCGCTGAAACCATACCACAGCCAGACTACAGACCCTATTGTGTTCCACCATGAGTCCCATGTTTATACATTTTTAAAGAGCCATAGCCCTAAATAAATGGTAGAGAAGGTCAAGCCGGTACTCTGTCTGAGAGGCAAAGCCAAGATCTTTATTGCTGTGGAGCATTAGGGCTAAAGAGCAAGGCTGACAAGAACAGCAAAGAGTCTTAGGGCACCTTAAAGGCTAACCAATTTATTCCGTGTTGGTCACTGAAACTATTAGAGCTGTGTGCAAATGGTCTCTCGAAACTGCCCAGACTATTTGTGGGCAGAGAAATTGGGGGGACAATTTCACCACGTTTCTGCAAGGGGAGGAGAAATTCTCCAACAGTTTCTCACAGATACGACTTGCTTTTGGCTGGTATTGTAGCACAGTTTCTTTCCTTCTCACTGAGGGTTTTTGTTTTTTTCTGCTGCCACTGCAAGTGGTGATGCTTCCACTTTTCTGCCTCATTCTCAGGGCATTTTATAATTTATTTTGAATTTCTTTTGGTCATAGTTTTGAGCTAGCCTAATCACTGCGAGGTGGCAAAGGGTGCTGCATATGTTTGTGCTTTCTTTCTATTACACATCTCCCCATTGCTCTGCAGACTCCCAGGCCTTCCACACATCCTGAACTGAAAAAGCCCCATGGGAGGAATTACCTCATGAAGCCTTCCCCTGGGCTTTAATTGAAGTGCAGGAAGCCGAGGAGGCTGTAGGCTGCCACAGAGATGACTGTACAATGACACACAGGACACTCATGGACACTCCTCAGCTACCTCACAAGTAAGGAAAGCGCAAGAGGCCTAAACCCAACCTATGAGAATTTCTCCCAGATTTCTTCTCCTTTGAATGTCTTTTCAAAAGCAATGCCTTTTCTATCAAGTTGAATGAGATTGGTCGAAAGAAATATGGGAGAAGTGTATGGCACAGCACTAGAAACTATTTGAAATACATCTAAGCTTTAACGCGGGGGTGGGCAACTTTGACAGAGACGGGGCCCCAGCAGTGGTCGCACAAAAAGCCAAGGAGACCACATGTGTCCCACAGGTTGTGTGTGTGAGGCCCGCTCCTGCTTTAATCTGTTTCTTCCATCTCATTCCCCTCTGATCTCATTACTAACTTTTCTTCTTCTTCTTCTTCCTACACTCGTGCATGCATATATCTGCCAACTCAGGATGACAGTCCATGCATCTGATGAAGTGGACCATGGTCCACAAAAGCTCATTTAAAAACAAATGTTTATCTTTATGGAATCTTTGTTGTTTTGCTGCAACATACAAACATGGAAGCCTGGCGAGGGGGTGTCTCAGCTTGAAAGAACCCATTGCTGTCTTTCTGTGGGTCAGGGCCTATAGAGCAGGAGCAGGCAACCTTTATAGACCATGGGCACATTTGCCATTTGAGAAGCTGTCTTGGGCACCACCACAAAATGGCTGCCATGGGAAGCATGGCAAAGGACAACTAACCTGCCCCAAAGATTGAGTAAGAGACAGAGGTGAAGTCTGAGCTCCAATACTCTAAACAACTCCTTTGAACCCACAGTTTTCAACACCAACAGAAACCTATTTCAGAGCAATCCCAGCTACCGGTAAGAAAATGTGTTAATTTGGGATGGGTAGGGCACCTTGGTGGAAGCTGAGAAAGTTGTCCAGAGGTGCCTGTAAGCATCACATTGCCCACTGGCGCTATAGAGGACGTTCCTAATTTTTGTCTCTGTTGCCCTGTTCAAAACCCCTCAGTGTTGCTTGTTACAATCTCTCCTGGAAAAGATCCCAGGATACCCTGCAGAAGGGTATACCATGAGCTGGAAATATGTCTAAACTTCAGCCCTATTTAGGCATTCAACACACAATCTGGGAGTGGGGCTGTGTTGCACAGCCCCACCTCTGTCATCATGCATGTGACATGGCACCATGCCCTGACATCCATGCATACAGCATGGACATCTGTGTAGACATGCCTCCATGTTTTCAGCTGTATACACGGCAGCCGTCCTGTGAGCTGATACCCTTTTAGCACAGCTGTATACACAGAGTCCCCTGCTGTGCAGATGTCTGTGTTGTATACACCACACCAAAAGTCAGGACTACATTAACCATGTAATATCAGGTCTATCCAGGACTGGCTATCATGTACCACTATCAGGTAAACTCAATGCCTGAATAGAGCTGACTTGCTGCGGGTGTTACGTATTTTGTTGCCAAGACTTGCTTTTTTCCTCCATGAGTGTAGACTGATGCAGGAGAAAAATCCATGCTCACATATGTACACTGCAAGATGTGAGGCTCACTCTGTTTTGCTGGGTGTGCATGCCCAGAACTCTCTGCTAAGAGCAGCTCCCCCAGTATGTTTGTGTGTTCTTCACACATGATCGTGTACATGGGCGTTTTTATCCTACGTTGATGTATAGTGTACACCTGGGTAGGGAAGAGATAATGAGTGAAGCTGTCTTTGGTCACTGATGGATTGTGCTCCATTTGCTGGGAACATCCTCTTGGTTTAACCCAGCCTTTCCCAACCTTGGCTCCCCAGATGTTGCAGGACTACAACTCCCACTACCCCAGCAATTGGCCATCCCAACTGGGGGTGATGGGACTTGTAGTCCAACAACATATGGGAGGGGTCAAAGTTGGGAAACACTGGAATGAATTTTTTTTTTTTGCCCTTATTCACAAGTTCAACCCATGGACAGATATATCCACACTTTGCAAGTTTCTATTTTGAGCTTTAATCTGCATTGTAAATGAAAGACACACACACTCAATGTGTGAATAGTTACCTACCATGAGGCAACAGAAAAAAGAGTGGGGGAAAGGTCTCTAGTCAAATCAAATGTGCTTTTAAAATTCTCCTCATGGGGTATCACAATTATTTTTTTCTCCCTTCTGCTTTACTGGTGGGTGAGTGATTAGCAGCCTCTTTGTTAATTCTAATTGCTTTCTTATCAACCATTTTTATTCTTTATCTCCCAAGCATCTTCATTTGAAGCGTATCTTATGCTGTACAGCAAGCCTCTTATTAATTTGTTCTTCACCATACCAAGGAACATGCCCACTATCTGTTGTTCTGTAGTTTGGTGTGTCCAGGGCTTTAAAAGGAATTTATTCAAGGTGGAATTGTCACAATTGGTTATTTCAAATCATTCCCTCTAATAGCAAACTCCTGGTGAGGCTCATTCAACAGCTGGTGAGTGCTGACAGGATTGAAGCTAACACAGCTCTCCACCCCAAAATCTCTCCTCTTGTGGTGGGAACAGTGGTGGTTGGTGACTCTTCTCGATCATCCCAGAGTGCAGGACACGGAATAATGGGCTGAAGTTACAGGAAGCCAGATTCCGGCTGAACATCAGGAAAAATGTTCTGACTGTTAGAGCAATGGAACCAGTGACCTAGGCTCTCCCACACTGGAGGCATTCAAGACGAGGCTGGACAGCCATCTGTGAGGGATGCTTTGACTTAGATTCCTGCATTGAGCAGGGGGTTGGACTCGATGGTCTTATAGGCCCCTTCCAACCCTACTATTCTATGATTCTATGACTCCAATTCCAGAGGGGCGGTGATTCCATTCAGGACAGGGATTCCATTTTGGGGACAGGGTTCAGCACTTTGTATAGCACCTTTAGTATTTTGGTTAGTGGTAACTAAAACCCAGAATGGAAGTACTGCCCCTCTGGAACTGGAGTCACGAGCCACCACGAGTGGGAAGTGATTTTGACTGGCAATTTTGAACTGAAATACAGGTTGTGGGGAAACGGTTAAGTGCCCTCCCCCTGGTTGCTCCTCCACTCAAAATCACAACTTCTCAAGGCTGCTTTTCATTTAAATAAAATAAAATAAAATAATACTCCCGGGTTTCATTGCACATGTTGCTTCAGAGGTCTCTTCAGGCATAGAAACAAGGAATAGAGGAGTACAATGTCAGCCCTTGTGAATGGCAGGCAGACTGAAACCTCTGGATGAGGCAGGACTAGTACAAATATGCTGGAAAGGACTTATTGATTTGGGGGGTGGACACAAGGCTGCTCGCCCATCACTATCCTGACCAGCTCTAACAGGGCTGATGTCAAGAGCAGGCATGGTCGGGCACCTGCCGAGGGCCCTCACCACACCAGGGGCCCACTGGCAAGAACCCCCTGAATTCTCTCCTCCTCTTTAACTTTGCGACCTGCTTGTTCACCTGCCTCTCGCTCTGACCATTTTATCCTTACAAGAACCCCATCAGGTGGGCTAGGCCAAGAGAATGAGTGGACCAAGGTTACAGAGTGAGCTTTGTAACTGATTGGGGATTTGAACCCAGGTTTTCCTGATAACCATGTGGGCAGGGCCCACTGGCTTGGACTGGCCCAAATGAGTCCTGTATTCAGAAATTATGTATTGCAGCATCGAGGAATCTTGCTGTGGGAAAGAGAATCCTACAACTGCTAAATGTGGATGAGGCATTACTTCTACATAAGGTAGGGTTGGCATGTGTGGGCACCAGCAGGGGCCCACTGGCAAGAACCCCCTGAATTCGCTCCTCCTCTTTAACTTTGCGACCTGCTTGTCCACCTGCCTCTCACTCTGGCCCAGACAATGGTGCTGGTGAGAAGGGGAGCAGGAGATGCCACGGCCTACGTGCTCCCGGGCTCTCTGCCTGTCAAGCAAGCAAGTGGTGGCAATGATGAGAATGAAGAGCAACAGCAGCTGGTGATCATGGCAGTGAGAAGGTCGACTCACTGAGGGAGGAGACCCATGGAAGGGGTATTGCCCAAGGGCCCTCCAAAACCTGGAGCCACCCTGAGTCCTAACATGTGGAGCAACTGACACTTGCAACAAACCTTCTGTGCTGTTGAGGGATGCATGCAGTAGAGACATTTAGGTGTTGCCCTCTGCTGCTGGGGTCCTCCAATGTGTTGCCCATGGGCGCCATGTGTCCACAGACCCCTCTCTTGGAGCTCACCAGGCTCCCCGCCCCTCTTGACTTTTATTTTATTTCTTAAGTTTTTTAAAATTAAAAAAATTAACTAGGAGGCTGGCATTCGCAAAACAAAGTGCTGCCCTCCAGCACCAAATTTGTTTGGGTTGAAGAGAGGAGAACACCTGTGTTTTGGAGCTGAGAACTCACCTCTACCTTGTCCTAGGTTCTTGGGCAAGTTACTTTTCTTTTAGCCGCACCAGTTTGGCTTCTGAGAAATAAGTGTTTTGTGACCAGCCATGCTCACCATTTTATGAGTGGGCAAGGGGCCCCATGGGCTGCCATTTTGTGAGAGCACCTGCAACAACCATCTTTCAATATTCCAAATGTGTCCACCCATCTGAAAAGGTTGGGAAACCCTGCCCTGTTGGATGGTATGCATGGAGAAGGATTTTCGGCAGCAACAAAGTATGGAAGTAACATTTCACCTCGCCCTTTGAAAAAGACCATTGCAACAATGCTGTAGAGATTCTGTCCCCCCTCCCTAATATGAACGAGCAAGCACTGCTTTTTTAAATGAACTATTTATTGAAGGTTTAAACCAGCCTTGCCCAACCTAGTGCTCTCCAGATGTGTTGGACTGCAACTCCCATAATTCCCAGCTAAAGGCCTTGCATAAAGTTGCAGTCCAACACATCTGGAGGGCATTACGATGGGCAAGGCTGGTCTAAACATTTTTGGGGGATAAACAAATGCAGAACATCCCCATTCTTTCCCCCTGCGACACACCCATTCCCAAACCCCTTCTTCTGTCCTGAAGGAATGTCCAGGAATAGGAAAAAATAAATCAGCTCAAACATAGCCAAATTCTTACTTCAGCTAATCCTGGAGGTAGACCTGAATGCTAATCATGGCACCCAAATGACCCCAAGGAAGGAAGGAAGGAAGGAAGGAAGGAAGGAAGGAAGAGGGAAGGGAGAAAGCAAGAACCTATGGTTAAAGATGGGGGCCTCTCAGCCCCTTACTCTCAATAAGATATGCTTCACAGTACCATGTCCCCTTGCCTGTATTTTTTTTTATTTTGATTAGTTCCCAAATAATTCCAAGAAAGCATTCCAACTCTCCTGGAAGTTCTTTACCGTGCTTCTCCTGGCATAGGCCACCTGTTCATGTGCTGCTTGGACCAGTCCTTGATCCAGACCTGGACTACTACATGATTTACACAATAATTCTCTTTCCATCAGATATTTCAGGTACTTCCAGTTGGACACTCCTAGAGCTCCCAGTCAAATGACATGGTGCTGCAACTCTTCCATCTTTCCCTCCTGGATGGATTTTCTTAATGGTAAGGGTGGGGGGGAGACAGAAGGAGTTGTAGGGAATGGTAGATACAAATGGAAGACAGTGATGACCACACACACACACACACACTAAAATTCTGTGTTTGTGGTAGGGCTCTTGCACAATAAAAGCCTTGTCTGGAAGTATCCTTACATTAGTCTCTCTCCTAGGGTGGCCATATGTCCTCTTATACAGAGGACAGTCCTCTAATTTGAAGGGCTGCCAGAGGACTGTCCTCTGTTGTGAGGGCATCTTCTATTTGAAGGGATGTGCAGTCCAGTTCCAGTTGAAAGGTGAAGAACCATAGGAAAGAAGAACTGGGCTCTGAGCTGCCCATCAACAGCACCTGGACAGCAGACTGCGCAAGACACACAGCTCACCGGTCACAATCCTCCACACTATGGTGGAATGTACTATATTTCCATTTAAATTATAATAATTATCTCTAAATTTGCATCTATATGTATAATTAGCATATGCAAACTTTATGCAAATCGGTGGCCTGTTTTCTCCCCTTTCTTGGCGATTCATAACTGGACATCCTCCTTCCTCCTCCTTCCTATTCTAAATGGCAGCTTCCTCCTGCCGCCTTCACTCCTGCCAAGGGGAGCTGCCTTCAGAGGACCTCACCTCCTCGCTCGCGACTGCCTGCTTCACTTTGACTGGCAGCCCGAAAGGCCCAGAAAGGTGTCGGCGCCTTGCAGAAAGCTGTCGTGTGAGTGGTGAGAGGTCATGAAGAGCAATTCAAGGAAACTGCCTCCTCTGGGCCCTGTTGCTGCCCACTACCTGGAGCACAGCCTAGGGAATAAAATCAGACCAACCGATTTCAGCAAAAGGAACGAAACTCTTTCCCCTTAGACTTGTTCTGCCATCTCATTTTCTATCTGCTCTTGTTGCTGAGCAGCTGAAGCTCTTGGTCGATGGCTCATATTTCCTTCCTTCCTTCCAACATCTGCTCCTTTTCCTATGCACCATTGGAGATGAGCCAATTTGCAAGGTAGGAAGAATATCAGAAGGCGTCAGTGGTGGGTGTAACTGCTGGTGAATTCATGCATGAGCAAAGCATGTTCCAAGAGCCTCTGGAAAGAGAAGAGTGCCACCATTGCTGCTGCTTACGATTTCTTTCACCGTTGTGCTTTTAATTGTGTTGTTAATCTATTTGTTTTTTAGGTTAGGTTTTAATTAAGATTCTGGTTTTGATCTGGATTGTATTGTTAGCTGCTTCAAGTGCCTTTTATTTTGCAGAAAGACAAAATGGAAATAGAATGAATGACTATTAATTCACAAAACAGGGTTGCCACCTTTTTTTCTGGAAGAGCACCTGTTTTGCACAGCTGCACAGCAGGCTGAAATTCAACGAGCAAAGCTTTTCCCAGCATAGTAACATGACGGGTGGCAAAAGTTTCACATATTGACATTCTGCCTGTCACACAAGTAAGCCAGAGCCCTGGCACAATAAAGGTTGATAAGGCAATCACAAAATAAAGGGGGAAAGATACTGTTCTCCCTCTGCTTATTTTTCAGCTTACGATTCCCTAAAGCAACTTTGCAAAATCTTATCTATGAGGTGACTATGAAGGGTGACATTGGAATGTGCCATGTCAACCACAGGGAGCAAACCATCATGGTAGAGACCTAGTGTTTGCAAAATTGTGCAAACCCCCCCCCCAGTAAAAAACCAATCCACAAGTCCACAGAAACTGCATGACTTGAAAAGAGCTAGTCCCCTGCAGAATCCACAGCTCATATTCATAGAAATCCAAACTCATTTGAATCCATTGCAGATTTCTCTGACTTCCCTACATCCAAGTACAACGTATCACCTGTTGTTGGTCCTGCTCTCTCTGCTGGATCTCAGTGAGGAAAACAGTTGTGCAAAATGCCTCTCATTGCCAGTTTAGTGGGTTATAAGGAAATTTGGGTGCATTGATATTGAAAAGCAATTGGTGCCCCGTATCATAGGGTTATTTTATCTTATTTTGCTTAATGGATGGTCAGGGCAGGAGAAAGGTAAATATGGGCATTGGCTGCCCTCTAGTGGTGATTCTTTGTGCCACAGATAGGAAAAGACTTCCAAATCTTTGGTTCCAAAGGTCCTGTACAGGTGGTCACTTGAGGCTTTCATATATGACATTGCAAAGGGTATATTAGTGCTATCTGAGAGCCAGTGTGGTGTAGTGGTTAGAGTGTTGGCCTAGGACTCAGGACTAAGACTCTAGTCCCCACTTGGCCATGAAACTCACTGGATGACTTTGAGCCAGTCAGTGACTCTCGACCTAAGCTACCTCACAGGGTTGTTGTGAAGATAAAATAGAGAGGAGGAGTACCATGTAAGCTGCCTTAGGTTCCTTGCAAGGCAGGATATATATCTAACAATGATAAAGGCAGGATATAAATATACTACTAATAAAAAAAAAAAAATCTGGACCAGGATGGGAGGAGGAGGAGTCTTGCTGCAGAGCAGATGACTCTGCAGATGGGGGAAGGAGGACTGTGGTTTTATGATGTGCTGCTTTTATGCATTGACTTATTATTTGTGGTTTATGGGGGTGGATTAATTTATTGTACGCTGCCCAAAGAACTTGGGGTTTGGGGTGGTTTAAAGTAAAATAAATAAATAAATAAATAAGTGGTGGTCTATTTCCCATTGTTTTTAAAACAGTTGCAGGCAGTGCCCTTCAGTACTGGAGAGAGGCGTATGGGCATCTTATAGCTTGCAAACAGAAAGAAATCTGAAGAAAAGTCAGTGCCCTGTTGTGGGCTGGAGGTTAGCCTTGATAATGATTGCAACTTTTTGAAAGGCTGAGTTGGGCCTTCCTTGTGCTTAGTGTCCTAGTGATCAGTGCATTGAATTTTTAAAAGGAGTAAAACCTAAAATATACATAAGAATAACTTTTAGAAACCCAAAGAACGTGTGGGACGCGGGGGTGGAATGGGCCGGCATGCTGCAACGCGAAGGGCTGCCCTCCAGCACCATCTTTACTTGGGTTCAGAAGAGTGGCTTTGTGTTTTGCAGCTCAGCCCCCCCCCCCCCATCTCTGCCTTGTACTTTGGTTCTTGAGCAAGTTATGTTTCTTTTAGAGCATAATCCTATGCACGTTTAGACAGAAAAAATGCCCACAAGTCCCAGAATGCCCCAGCCATGGCAGGCTGGGGCATTCTGGGAGTTGTAGGTATTTCTTTCTGTCTAAACAAGCATAGGATTGTGCTTTTAGTCTCTCCATCTTACCTTCTGGGAGATGAGTGTTTTCTGACTGGCCATGCCCATCAAGGCAGACATTTTATGAATCAGCAAACCCCCTCCATGGCGCCCATTTTGTGAGAGCACCCACAGCATGCTCTCAAAATTCCAAATGTGCCCACTGACCCCCAAAACTCTCCTGATATAGGGCAATTCCCCCTCCCACTGCAGCCACTGCTGCAGCACATCCCACCCTGTTCAGGTGAGCCCCCGATTCTTCATGCTGTTTGAAAGAGTGAGCATATCTACACTACAAGTTTAAACAGGTTTCATCGCCATTCCTTCCTACCAGGGGATGTTCCCAGCATTCTAGGAGCCATGTTAGTTGAAGGACAGGCAGAGCCCATGCTCTACATAAAGTACTAAGTTCAGCCCCTGGTGTCAAGCAATCTGTCAGGAGTGCCCTAGCAGCCTCTTTCAGTCCACTCCAATAGCCAACTCAAGACACAGACAAAAGGATTCTTTTCAAGGCTTTAATCCTTTTGCAGCTTAATGACTCTTTCAGATGCTAATCACCAGTGACTAAGCAATGAACAGCAGAGTAGCCTATGCTCCGAGTAGGCAGTTGATCCCCGTTTGAAGGAGAGTCACTTGAAGACCCTGAACATATGGGCTAGGGAGATAGCCTCCCTCTTTCCCTTGGCTCCACGGGAGGCGGCCGTTGCTTGCGCGCCAAACGGGTGCTACGCCTTCCTTTCTGCACCCTCCATCGCTCGTCGCTCCCTGCGTCTGCATCGAGTGTCTAGCAAGCCCCGTTCCTGCACTTTCTCACTGCTAGGATCACTATCTATCTCAGGAATGCTGGCAGGAGGAATCTCTGCCAGCTGCTGTGCCTGCGAGGAATGAGCTGGCTCATCTCCCACGGATTGCTGATCCTCCTCAGAATCAGAACTGCTCTGAGGTTCTATCGGCTCAGTTTCCACCCTGACATCATCCAGTGTTCTGTTTGTGTTCTAGCTGCCTGTTAAAACTCCATTTTGTGAGGACGAGCCCGCATGCACCCGTTCAACCACGTGCATGTGTTACTTTGAGCTGTTCTGGCTGCAAGGCCTTCAAGGCCGTAGCAGGATTCCTGCCCAGTAGACTGAATGATTTCAGCTGGGCTTCTGTGAGAACGTTCCAATACCGGCACCACCCTGAAAGCCTATTCAGCTAGCTAGTGATTGGCTAAGGAGGCTCACCTTGTGTTTGTCAAAGGCTCTTGGGTATAAAGTTGGGGGGGGCTGCTGCTGCCCTTCATCTTCATTTGTCGTCTTCGTCTTGCATTTTGCTTTCTGGCTTATGAAACTCAGTGTCACAGTTTGGGTCCTGTTCTATATGGAGACTAGGGGTCTATGAACCCCATTCACCTTCATCTGCTGGTAGGTCTGCAGGGTGGGGAGGTGATCCGGTCCTCCCCCCCGGAATCCCCGGTGGGTTAGGGTATTTTAGAAAACGTTTTTATTGTAGAATTTTATTGTTTTAAACTGTTTTATTATACGCTGTACATCGCCCAGAGCAGCTGGGTGACCAGACAGATGGGCGAGTAATAAATTTAATAATAAATAAATAAATAAATAAAAATCCTACCTGGCCGGCTCTGCTCTGTGCCGAGTCCACAGAGCCGCTGGCCAGGGCCAGCCAGAGCCAGCTGCTGCCGGACTTCCAGCTGCAGCTGGTCTACAGACACAAATGGCATCCGGCATAGTGGACGCCATTTGCGTGCCTCCCTTTGGCCATGATAGGCTACATAAATCTTTACGTAGCCTATCATGGCAAAAGGGAGGCACGCAAATGGTATAGCAGACATAAAGATTTACGTAGCCTATCACGGCAAAAGGGAAAGGCGCAAATGGCATCCATTATGCCAGACGCCATTTTGCATCCACACAGGGGCAGTGGACGGACCCGGACCCAGCAGTGCCAGGTAGGATCCGGCCAGGTCGGACTTCACGGGGGGCAGGGGGGGGGTCCGTTCTGCCACGGACTCCATATAGAACACGGACTCATTGGAGTCCATGGCGGAATTCTCCGCCATCCCTAATGGAGACCATACTTAGATATGTATGGACAGGAGTAGGTAATTTTTGTTATTTTCTGCCTGAAGTATTCTTTCCAAACGTTACTCTGGTTCCAGTATGCCTTTTTATTCCCTGTTGCCCTTTCCCTGTGTAAATAAGCGTAACACCCACGTCATGAGTTGTGTGTGCTTCCTTCCGAGCGAGCTTTGGGTGCTAAACCCAGAGCCTTCGGCTTGGTTATTGCTACTGTTTAAAGTTTCAGGCTTAGGGCTTGAAACAGAGGCTGCCACCTTGTGACCTTATTTCTAAGCCCTTATTTCTAAGCCCTAGGGGTCTCCCATAAGTTCAGAGCCCCCTGGCCCAGGCTGAGGTAGACATACAGGGTGGTGGCAGCCTGCCCGAATAATTGTTTGTCCCTGCCTCCACTTCTGGGGGCTAAGGCAACTCCCTTCCTCCTCTTCACACCTGGCTTCTCCAGGTGAAAGGATCGAGTAGCAGGTGATGGGGAAGATCTCTGCCAGAGAACAGCTGTCAGTCAGAGTACCCGGTT
Source organism: Heloderma suspectum (assembly GCF_057233095.1). Taxonomy (NCBI): domain Eukaryota; kingdom Metazoa; phylum Chordata; class Lepidosauria; order Squamata; family Helodermatidae; genus Heloderma; species Heloderma suspectum. Next base: position 286,347,434 of record NC_139461.1, on the reverse strand, counting down.
GGGGTAGAATGGACTGACTCAGTATAAGACACCTTCATATATCCATACATTTAAATAATGCCCAGTGTTAGGTGCAAGTCTTTGACACAGCACCAATGTATAGAAAGGGTCCTAGCTCATTACTAGACTATAGCAGAGGCTGGTGGTTCTGATTTCAGTGGGGCCGTGAACCCATTCTTGGCTTCAGTCAGAACCAGCCAGAACTCTAAAGAAGCTGTCCCAGGTGCTGAACCTATTTGGTGGGTGGGATTCAGCACCTGGGATAGCTTCTTTAGAATTCTGGATGGTTCTGACCGAAACCCGGAATGGATGCACAGCACCACCAAAATTCGAGCCATCAGCCTCCACTGTTAGACTACCTGCTTTGCATGGTCTCAGGTTCAAGCCACAGCATCTCTAGGAAGGGCTGGGAAAGATGCCCATCTGAAATCCTGGAGAGCCACTGCCAGTCAATGCAGACCAGAGGTGCAGAACATAAATTGGGTTGGGGTCAAATTCCCCCCCCCCCCCAGGCCCACTCTGGGCCAGATGCATCCACCCATTTTGCCCTTCTCCATGCTGAGAGAGGCATGGAGCTCCTTCCAGCACCAGTCAAGTCAGGTCGGATACAGAATGACCGCGGGCTAGATTAGGCCCATGGGCCAGATGTTCTGCATCCCTGGTTTAGACAATGCAGAGCCAAGTGGAACAATGTTCTGACTTGGAATACAGCAGCTTCCTATATTCCCAACTGGATTTGGAATAGTGGTCCCTGTACTAAAAGAAAGCAAATGTTCTATTTGTTGTAAGCATGCCATGTATTCTGGAATTTAAAAAATCCCAACACACACACACACACCCCACCTCTGACAAGAAAGCGATCCCTGCCCCAACACCCTCCCCTGCCCCCCCCCCCACTGCAAGACTGTTAAGAGAAACGCAGAGAAATTACACCCCGTACGCTCAGATGGCGGTTGCGAAGGAGACATCTTGGCTCTCCCGTGCAGAAGTACAGGCTTCATTTGCAAGTAAACATTCTATGATTATGTATGCAAATGGGGCAATTTAAAACCACGCTGGTGCAAACAAATCTAGACCACATCAAACAGCCGGTCTCAGCTTGGCCTGCCATGGCAGCACTTTTGCTTCTATTAACTTGAGCTTAAATTGAAATGTAGTTTTCCCCATATGTGTCATTTGGATTAAAAGCCTAAATAATTTGCTGAGAACACCACAGGCAAGGCTGGAATGTTAAAACTCTGCTTCAGACTGGAAATGTTCAGACTCCGACATGGTTAATAATTTAAAGTGAAGGTTTGGAGAAAACAATCAGCAAGACACAACCCACAGGCTGCTGCTGGTTGAATGCAATGCCAGCTTTTAATAGGACACACAGGCAGGAGAAATATGTTAGCGTTAGGATGACCAGATGTGAAGGAGGCCCCCGCGCTTTTCCTAGATGAGGGAATTGCAGTGTGCCATGCGAGGGTGAGACAAGCTTCACCTCCAGCAAATCTCCCCTTCCACATGATGATTAATCATACAGGAGTCCTGACTAGGGGCATCCACTTATGCATGGCCAAAAAATGAGGGCAGAGATTTGCATGAAATTTGCATATGCTAATTTATAGATATAGATGGAGAATGAGAAAGAATTACCTTAATTTAAATAGAAATGCAATACCTCTCAGCATAGTGTGGAAGACTGTGACCTGAGCTAGATCTATGCTAATGCTTTTTATCGGTATTGGAGTGCACCGATATCTGCCAGGTCACATTATGTATTCCATGCACCACTTTTCTAGCATTTCCTGCTTTTCATTCCATATTATCCAAAATACCGCAACAGATACCATGGTGTGTGCTACAAGGTATAAATGTGCAAGAAGATATAGTATCATTGTGATGGGATTGTATCAATGTGACATGAGGTGCAGATCTGGCCCAGGTGACCTGCATGCCTTGCTCCATCTGCTGTCTGGGTGCTCCGGATGGGCAGCTTCCAAGCCCAGCTCTTCCTTCAGACGTTTCTTTGTCTTTAGATCAGACTTGGACTGGACAGTAGGGATGCTGGAGAAATTCGAGATAGACTAAAATGAGTTCAGATTTCTAAGAATCTGACCTGCAGAATCCACTGTGGACTGCTGTGGATCCCCCTCAGAACGTGGGGGTGGGGGTGGACTTTCTGTGGACTTTTGGATCTTTTTTTTTTTCTTTCCCAAAATTTATACAAATTTATTCATAGGAAAATATTATTTTTTATTTTTTCATTTATATCCTGCCTTTTTTCTTCTTGCAAGGAAACCAAGGCAGCTTACATTTTTGTCCTGTCCATTTTATCCTCACAACAACAGCCCTGTGAGGTAGGTTGGGCCAAAGTCTGTGACTGGCCCAAAGTCATTCAGTGAGTTTCCATGGCTGAGTGGGGACTAGAACCTGGATCTCCCAGCTCCCAGTCCAACACTCTCACCACTACGCCACGCTGGCCTATATGCAAGTAATATACAAGTTTCTTCCGAGACTGGTAAATATTTTATTTTATTTATTATTAAATTTATTAATCACCCATCTGGCTGGTCACCCAGCCACTCTGGGCGATGTACAGCATATAATAAAACAGTTTAAAACAATAAAATTCTACAATAAAAACATTTTCTAAAATACCCTAACCCACCCCAAATGCCTGCCTGAACAACCACGTTTTTAACGCACGACAGAAGCTCATTAAAGCTCATTATTAAATACACGTGATGAACAGTTGAATGAAATGGGGGACAATACACCAAATGTTATGTACTAACATAAATGACATAAATGTTTGCAAACCCTCTTATGGGATTATTTGCGTATTTTTCTGCATACCAGAAAAAAAAAAAATTGAATCCATCTGTGGATGGACGCTGGAATGAATGACGCCACACAATCCACGAAACACACGCGGGATGGATTTCACAAAATCCAGGTGTCCCTACTGGACCACCCTTCGAAGAGAGAAATGTCCTCTGTAAAGTAGGACACATGGCTGCCTTAGTCCTGTCCGTCTGATTGCTCTATGTATAGTGAAGTGAAGGCACCAAGTGCAGAAGCGCTAAATGCAGTGCGCTAAAATATAATCGATTCAGCATTTTGAAAATACTCTGTGAGCCAAAATAGACATTATGAGAAACATGTGATCACATTTTGTATGTCTTGCTGTTTTCAAAAAAAGAAAGAGCCGGTGTGTGTGTGTGTGTAGGCAAGCAGGACCACAGCCCACGGGAAGGGGACTTCCCCCTGTGCCATGCGCCCGATGAAAATCCCCCACCCCATCTCCTGAAGCTGCTATTTGCTTGGGAGGGAAGCTGCCATTGGCAATAACAGCAGCTCCCCTCCTGGAGCAAATAGCAGCTGTGGAGGGCTATTCTCCATGGGACTACAGCTAATTCCCCTTCCCACATGCTGTGGTCTTGATCCTAGTTGTCCCAACAGCTGCTATTTCTTAAAAAAACAAAATGTGAGACAGAAGAAATGCAGTTGTGCATTTCCCGAAGCATCTAGTGTGGCCTTTTGTCAGGGGCACTGGTTAAAGCAGGTGTGAGCAAGTAAAATTTGGTGGGGGAGTGGATGGTCCTCCCACCCTGCCCTCAACCAGGCTTACAGATGAGGAGGGGCTTGGTGAGGTAAGTGGGAGGGGTCTACAAAGGGAGCCCAAGTCTTGGTGGGCCGGATGGGCAATCCTCCGGCCTGTGAGTTAGAGGTTGCCTACCCGTGTGTTAAACAAAGCAGCACTGTATTGTTGTGAGCAGGGGGTTGGACTGGATGACCTCCAAGGTCCCTTTCAACTCCCTAAAGATATTTGATTAACCCTGGCAAGTATTCCTTTTGTAGGTAAACTGCTGGAGATATGTTGTCATGGGAACTAAATAGCTGGCTGACTGTTCTCAGTAGCTGGCCTTCTCAATGGCGAGTAAATAGATGAAGGGGGAATACCTCCCCACCACCTCCACTTAGCTAAGGATGATGTATGCAAGGAATCTTTGGGGAAAATAATAGGCTTGCAGTCTGGAACAGAAGGGAATCAGAGAGATGACTTTTGGGCTCAGAAAAGCTAGCATCTTGGAGGTACTGGCTACGTCCCTAGAGATCTAATTTGGGAGTAGTGGACTTCTGGGAAGTCAGCCTACCAAATTTGCAAACCCATATACAAAGCAGAATGCAGTTAAATGTTGATATCCTCACTTTTCCAAAGTTTTCCATCAAAGGTCACACATTAAAAAAAAGTATAAAAAATGCATATAGTACAGGCACTAGGCACAAAAAAATGCCTACATTACAAAGAAGTGTGCACAAGAACGCTTTATCTTAGGGGAAATTGCCTAAGAAAATGTATGTAATTTGAAAAATGCATACACAATGCATACATTTTGAGAAACGCACACAAAAATTCATACAAATTTCCATGTAGGTATTTTTTTTAATTGCAAATTTATGCTGAATTGGGATGGAATGAATTTACATTTGGAAAAATGAGAAAATAGGCAAAATTTAACTTGAAAGATGCATCTGTCCCTAGGCTGAGGAGATCCCTGAAGTGTTTGTGAAATTGATGGTATTGATGAACTGCAGTAGCTGAGAAGCAAGATGCTTTGACTGTCCAGCTGTCTGGGGAGAGCGTTCCACAACCAGGGTGCCACCACTGAAAAGGTCCTCTCCTTAGTAGACACCTATCTCACCTTATTTGGTGGGGCACCGAGAGAAGGGCCTCTGAAGATGATCTTAGGGTCCAGAGAGGTATATATAGGAAGAGATATCCTTCATGTACCCTGGCCCTGAGCTGTTTAGGGTATCAAGGGGCAGTATCCAATGGAGCCTCTCCACCTGCGCTGTTTCTGTTGCACTTGCAGGAGTGAATGCCAACACAACAGTGCTTTCACTTTTCTAAAAATAACCCTGGAAATGAGCAGAAATGCTTGTTTCCAGATTGGGACTGGTGAGCGGTGCTTTCTTCTTCAAGTTTCACTGACCTGCTCCATTCCACAAATGAGTCTTTCTGCTCATTTGGGGTTAGTTTTAGAAGCGCAAAAACCCCATTGTGCAAGCGGTCGGTCCCGTGAGTGTATAGGCACAATACGATACCACTCACGTTGTTCTTCCTGGATTACTGTTCCTTATATCTGGCAATAATAAAGAAGCCTGGCATTGAAGTTGCCAGAGTCTCTTGTGTGTGGCCTCGAGGGACGGACTGCAAACTGGGCACCACCAGCCCACAGCCAAGGATTGGTAAAGGAAGTTCTCCCAGGTCCTCTGGAGTCTGGCTGTGCACAAATGCACAGGTAGTGGAAACCTGCTTCCTACCACATGCTGGTTGCTTTCAAGCCTTATGCTACACCTCATGGGCTTGCAGCCTGGCAGGAATACAACAGCGGTAAACTACCACCTTCAATGTCAGGTCCACGCGTTTATAGCTTTAGACATGTTGTTAGCTGCTAAATTGAACCACTGATGCTTCACTGTTATCTACTTAGAGCATCTCAATTCTCAAGCAATTCACAGTGTCTATTCACATAGAAATTTAAACACACACACACACACTGTGAATCCATTTTACAACCCAGTTAGTGCTCTATGCAAGCATTTGGGCATGAAAACATGCCTATCAGAAACTCTTGCATCTGTTCAGAATGGCCCTATAAAGAGCATCATCAAATGATACTTAACCTAATAGAGTCAAACGAAACTTGGGCTTTAATGCTGAGAGAGTAGCAAAGAACAGTATCATAGAAAGTATCATAGAATCATAGGGTTGGAAGGGGCCTACAAGACCATCAGGTCCAACCCCGTGCTCAGTGCAGGAAGCCTGATTCCCAGGCAGTCTCCCATCCAAGCACTAACCAGGGCTGACCCTGCTTAGCTGCCGAGATCAGATGAGATTGGGTGAATCCAGCCCTTATAGGAAGGGGAATCCATTCTCAGAGATCTCTTGGTAGGAATAAGTCTATTGCTTTCCACCATTAACCACTGAACAGCGATGAAATCAGTGACTCAAAGCCCAATGTGGATCAATTAGCAGGAGTGGTACAGAGACGTTTTCCGATGTTACCTGACCACCATGCACATAGCCAATGTCCTGATGGCACTGTGCACTATTAGCCCTGCCTCCAGACCTGTGTGTGATAGCCAGGAAGCCAGAAAGGAGATCTGTGGACCTTTAGATCTTTGAATCACCAAATCCAATTCCGACTGGCTGCACTGCTCTTCAGCATCATGGTGATGATGGACATAAGCTTTTAAGAGCAGTCAGAGTGAATTCTTTGCCTCTGTTGTGAACCCAGTTTCATAACCTATTGCCTATGTGTTTAAGATTACTTTTATACAGCCCCTAAATAGAAATTCCCAGGGTGATTTGCATAAGAAGAAAATAAAACAACAAATCGAAGGGACCTCAGATGGTCATCAAAATAGCATAACTAAAGCCCTGTCCATGCTCAGTGATGTAGTGGAGGCAGGGCTCGCAGGGACACAGCCCCAGCACTTTTTCATGAGCAGGGACTCTGATGTCATCTGCCAACCCCCTCAGAATTCCCTGTTCCCCCTGAGCTTAGCTGCGATCCTCACTGTAGCTGTGGGGAAAATTAATTTTCCAAGCAACACTACATGGTTCCATGTTAGAATGCAAAGTATTTGGGATGACTTGGTCTGGAATGGGCAGTTAAGACCTATTCGCTTTACCAAAGACGTGCTCCTGGTGGAGATGAAAACTCCTAGAACTGGTTTGTTGATATGGATCGGCACAGCTGCCTGAGATTTTTGGAGGCCTTTTGAGGCTGTCACAATGAGCTCCTGCTTTTCCGAATTTACCACTACACCACTGTGTGTGTGTGCGCACACATGTAGTTCAATTTAGCTGGGTATGTGGACATTTCTGTTGGAGGGGGAGAGATATAATGAAGGCGCTTAGGGAAGGCTAGTGGGTAACGTTGGGGTGCTAAGGGAGTGTGAAAGGGGGCTGTTTAAATGAGAAGGGATCTATCCATGAGGGCTGAGTTGAGAGGGTGAAGCTTCCATAGAGTATCATGTTTTGAAAACCTCAAATGTTTGTGTTGAGTGAGTGAGTGAGTGAGTGAGTGAGTGAAAAAGATTTTAACACCCCTGCATTTTTTCTCAGACGTCCAATTGAAATACCACTGCGTTACTCTCAGCTGCACTGTTTTTGGATCCCAGCTGAAGGCTGTATATCTTACGAGGTTGTATAATCTTAGACGGGGGTGTGGCTGTGAGGGGACATGGCTGTGAGGGGGCGTGGCTGTGAGGGGGCGTGGCTGTGACTGTCACGAAGGGACCCTACCGTTCTGAATTTGCCACTGTGCTACTGCATGAGTTACTTGCATGAAGAGCAGTCCTATGCCTTGCCCATGAGGTTGCTTTCCCATGCCAGTCCAGACCTCTGACACCTGTAGGTTGAGCACAGTCATCTGGAAAGGAAGCCCTATCAGAGTGGCCAGGTGTCCTACTTTACAGAGGACAGTCCTCTATTTTGGAGACCTGCCAGAGAAGCATCATCTTTTTGAAGGTGTCCTCTCTTTAAAGGCTGTCTGGTTAAAAGTCAGAGAACTAGGGATGTACAAAAGTCACTTACCTTTTCGTGGATGTGATTTGCGGTGGGGGGGAGGTGATCCGGTCCTCCCCCCCTTGGAATCCTGCCTGGCTGGCTCTGCTCCGCAGCAGCTCCGCAGAGCAGCCGGCCAGGGCTGTCCACAGCCGGAGTTCCGGCCGCGGACGGGCTGCTGCGGATGCAAATGGTGGCCGCCATAGCGGCCGCCATTTGTGTCCAGCCAGGCTGCCATGATAGGCTATGTAAGTATTTACGTAGCCTATCATGGCAGGCCAAAAAAAAAAAAAAAACAGCGTACGCAAATGGCGGTCGCTATAGCGGCCGCCATTTGCGTTCCCTATTTTTCGCCGTTTTATCTTACGTAAATATTTACGTAGGCTATTACGGCAAAAAAAGGGGGGATGCAAATAGCGCCCACTACGCTATTTGCGTTCCCTTTTTTTTCCGCCGTAATAGCCTACGTAAATATTTACATAGGATAAAACAGCGAAAAATAGGGAACGCACATGGCGGCCGCTGTAGCCGCCACCATTTGCGTACGCGTTGTATGTTTGTTTTTGCTTGCCATGATAGGCTATGTAAATACTTACGTAGCCTATCACGGCCTCTGCAGGGATGCAAAAGGCGTCCCTGCATTAGCCGTGATAGGCTATGTAAGTATTTACGTAGCCTATCACGGCTATGATGAGGAAGCAAAGGGCGGCTGCAGGACGGCCGCCATTTGCAAGTCAGTGCGGACAGCAGCAGGTAAGTGCTCCATTTTGTGCGCCTTTTGTGGGTTGGGGGGGCGGGGGCTTCGTTCTGCCATGGATTTCGGGGGGCCGAATGCACTGGCATTTGGCCTCACTGAGATCCGTGGCGGAATTCTCCACCATCCCTACAGAGAACCATGAAGAGGAAGAGCCTAGGGGCCTTAAACTTGCCCGTCAACAGTTAGCAGCACATGGACAGCAGACTAAGCAGGCACATGGGTCACCTGGTCACAGTCTTCCCCATTATGGTGAGATGCATTGTATTTCTATGTAAACTAGAGTGATTCTTTCTGAAGTTGCTGCTATACATATAAATTCATATATGCAAATTGGTGTCCAGTCTTGCCCTCTTTTTGGGTGATGCATCTTCTCTTTTTTGGCAATATGTAAGTGGCCACACTAACCCCTATGCAGCTCTAAGGCAATATGTGGCCCTCTGCCTAAGTTCATGCAGCTCTCCACCTAATTTCAAAAGCAATCAATCAGTTCAGACCTCTGAGGATTGATGTGTCTCTCCCAGACAGCCCACTGTGTGAGAAGGAAGAGGGAAGGGGTGGCAGAGAGAGAGAGAGAGAGAGAGAAAGGGGGTGGCCTCACCCACTTTTGAATAAGGCCCTGGCCACCACCTGCGTGTCGCCACATTTGGCAGTATGTCCCACCAGGTGCTGGGACACACAAGTGGGAGGGTGCTATTGTACTTGTGTCCTGCTTTTGGGCTTCCCGTTGGGGCATCTGGTTTTTCACTGTGCCAACTTAAAGACTGCCCAGTTTTATTATGGCATAAGCCATAAACTTTCTGTGGACTTTATCAGACTCATGGGGTAATTCTCAGTTGTCAAGAGTATATACGTATGGGTGTAAAATAAAAAAAAAATGTAAAGGTGGGAGTTCAGTGGCAACGAAATGCAAAAACTACAGTCTATGGCAATTCAATGGGAGCTTAAATGTATGCCAAATGTCATTTCACAGCAGCAGTGATCTTAGTATTTCTGTAGCGGGACAGGAAACCATTGCCTCTATTCAGACCAAAAGGAATAGAACTGAACATTTTGATATTATGCAATTCAGGAGTTTCATGCTCAAGTTACCCTTTGAAGCACCTTTGCTCCAGGATGGCCATCTTAAGATCAGTAACAAAGTGACTTGTTTGGCTGAAAAAAGTGCTCTCACTGGTTTCTGCATATTGCCATTTCTGATGTCAGATGTATTCGTATTTATTCTTTTGCATAGGAACTTACCTGTTTGCACTATGTAGAATGCAGAAGGACATTGCTGGTGGATGACAGAATATACTGCGCTGGAAGATGGGCGGGTGAATGTAGTGTGTAACATAGTGTTGATGAGTAATGGCTGCTGGCTGACCGCACTTTATGAAACACTACGACATAGCTTATGAACTGTCTTTCTTACTACTGGGAATTCCAGCTTTAAACTGGGCAAAAATCTAAAACACTGGACTTCATGGTTGCAGAGAAAAGCTTAAAATGTTATCAGCTGAGATACCAAAAATCAGTTTTTACTATTTTAGGGTGCAATCCTATGCATGTTGAGACAGAAAAAAGCCCTAAAATTCCCAGCATGCCCCAGCCATGCTCTAAAATCACCCATTCTGTTGCACAAAGGACAAGATGCAATTGGGTACTGACTAGAGGAGACATTGCATATCAGAGAATTCTAGTTTAGGGTAGATTTCCAGTAAGATAAACAAAACAGGAATTAAAATGAAGGAACTGGAAATGTTTTAATAAACAGGTCTGGGCATGTTTCAAGGCTGAAGGCCGTTCTTCAGGAGAACAATTTAGATGAGACCAAAAAACAAATTTCCCAGGCTTTCACATTCTGCTTGCAGACTACAATTCTTAAAGAATTGTTCCAGAAGAACAACCTTACTGCTCACAACAAATTAAGGCCCATTTTTAAGTAACACTGAACTGCATTTCACTGCCTTCTTCACGTATTCAGACCTGGTTTACTGGGGCAACCTGTTTGCAAAGGGCCCTCCAGGACCCGTGTTCTCCTATAGTAGTTACTTGTTCAGAAGATTCATTGTGGGTATGGGAGAGAGAAAGCGGAGCAGACAGCTGTGCCCCAAAAATGGGCAGTCACCTGGTATTGTTGCAAGATTCCCAGTGATGCCTGGCAATAGCAGCTGGTGACAATGCTGGCAAGAAGGTAGACTCACTGAGGGACAGGGCCATTGAGGGTGTCTTTCCCAAGGGCCCTCAGAAACCTGGATGAGGCCCTGGATTTACTTTGCTTCTTACCTGTAACCAGGATAGCAGCCTGTGAATGCCAGCTTTGTGAATGCTCTTCAGAAAGAGGAAGGTCTAAGAGCCAGTTTATCTGCAACATGGAGGACTGAATATAACAGTAACTGTTGAATAGTAAAGTCTTCCCTGGACTGTGCCTCTTTAAGTGGGGTTTTTTGCATGTCGGAATGTTTCTCCACAAAGTGAGTCTTCCTGGCACATCAAAAAAGAGGGAGGGGAGCCCACTGAGGGTGTCTTGCCAAGGGCCATCAAAAACATGGAGCCAACACTGGGTATGGGTGAGATGAAGAAAGAGAACTAAATGTGAGGGGAGAAAGAAGGGCAGAGGCAGGAGTAGACAGGCCCTTTATGCATTGCCCCCAAGAAAGAGGACACCACTGCATAACATTTGCATATGCTCATGTAAATGTGCAGATGCAAATTTAGAAAAAAAAATTAAATAGAAATACAATTGTTGTTGTTCAGTCGTTAAGTCATGTCCGACTCTTCGTGACCCCATGGACCATAACACGCCAAGCCTTCCTGTCCTCCGCTCTTTCCCGGAGTGTGCTCAAGTTCATATTCATTGCATCGGTGATACTATCTAGCCATCTCATCCTCTGCCATCCCCTTCTCCTTTTGCCTTCAATCTTTCCCAGCATCAGGGTCTTTTCCACTGACTTTTCTCTTCGCATTAGGTGGCCAAAATATTTCAGCTTCAGCTTCAGTATCTGTCTTTCCAATGAGCAGTCAGGGTTGATTTCCTTTAGGATTGACTGATTTGACATTCTTGCAGTCCGGGGGACTCGTAAGAGTCTTCTCCAGCACCACAGTTCGAAAGCATCAATTCTGCAGCGCTCAGCCTTCCTTATAGTCCAGCTCTCACAGCCATATGTTACTACTGGGAAAACCATAGCTTTGATTATGCGGACCTTTGTTGGCAAGGTGATGTCTCTGCTTCTTCCTATGCTGTCTAGGTTTGCCATAGCTTTCCTCCCAAGGAGCAAGGGTCTTTTAATTTCATGGCTACAGTCACCGTCTGCGGTGATCTTGGAGCCCAAGAAAATAAAATCTGTCACTGCTTCCATTTCTTCCCCTTCTATATGCCGGGAAGTGATGGGGCCAGATGCCATGATCTTATTATTTTTAATGTTGAGTTTCAAACCAGCTTTTGCACTCTCCACTTTCACCCTCAACAAAGTGTGGAAGATGATGACCAGGTGACCTATGTACCTTGCTCTGTCTGCGGTCCAGGTGGTGTTACTCTGATTTTATTCCCCAGGCCGTGTTCCAGGTAATGGGCAGCAATGGGGCCCAGAGGAGGCAGTTTCCTTGAATTGCTTTTCACAAGTTCTCACCACTCACACGACAGCTTTCTGCAAGGCGTTGACACCTTTCCAGGCCTTTTGGGCTGCCAGTCAAAGTGAAGCAGGCAGTCGCGAGCAAGGAGGTGAGGTCCTCTGAAGGCAGCTCCCCTTGGCAGGAGTGAAGGCGGCAGGAGGAAGCTGCCATTTAGAATAGGAAGGACGAGGAAGGAGGGTGTCCAGTTATGAATCGCCAAGAAAGGGGAGAAAAGAGGCCACCGATTTGCATAAAGTTTGCATATGCTAATTATACATATAGATGCAAATTTAGAGATAATTATTATAATTTAAATGGAAATATAGTACATTCCACCATAGTGTGGAGGACTGTGACCAGGTGAGCTGTGTGTCTTGAGCAGACTACTGTCCAGGTGCTGTTGATGGGCAACTTCCAGGCCCAGCTCTTCTTTATGATGGTTCTTTGGGGAAAGTCCAACATCATTCCTACTTAGAGTAGATCCATTGAAATGAATGGCACTTGAATATGTCATGACTAACATAAGTCATATTCATTTCAGTGGGTCTACTCTAAGCAGGAATTATGTCGGATTCTACCCCAGATCTTTAAAATGGACAGGCCTTCAAGACAGAGGATGCCTTCAAATAGAGGAGAGTCCTTTGTAAAGTAGCACACCTTGTCACCCAAGGCAAGAAAATGCCAATGGGCCAGGGAATCCTTCACACTGAGATAAAGAATTAGCAAGAGGAAGAGTATGACAAAAGTGAATGAGAACCGACAATCCCACAATCCTGTTTACTCTGCTGCTGCTGCTGCTGCTATTCCGCTATACGCTCCTTCACATCCAATGGCATCTTACTGCAACAGGTTTTCACTTTAATCACTTTGAAATTTACTCTGGCTATTTGACCACAGCTCTAAATATTTTAAGACCTGCACTTGTCCCACTAAGCCGGTCCCATGCTGGGTCTTGGGTTGCTCTTTAAAAAACAAAAAACAGCCACTTAGACTTTCCCTTCTTTGAAAAAGCTGGCAGGGAGCATAGTTTCTCCTAGGCCCACAACTATAAAGAGAATCAGCAAGGGCGTCGTCACCTCCAAGGAAGATGAATGGCAGCACTGGCTGCTTGCTTTCTGAAGGGCCTTAAGGCTGAAATGACCAATGGGAGCTGCTCTGGTTCTTTTAACTAATCGACTGGAACCTCTGAGCAATGGCCGTCATTAGGAACAGGAATGCAACAGCGCAGCCCAAACGGCAAGGCTGCTGATTGAACGGAAAGACGCAATGGCAAGAATACCCCTTGTGGGTGCTGCTTGAAAAGCTTGGCCCCACTGGGTGCACAAGGGCAGTACAGAGCTGTATCCTCTCTATTTCCTGGGTGGCCTGTTTTACAGAGCACAGTCATAGGAACATAGGAAGCTGCCTTCTACTGAGTCAGACCCTTGGTCCATCTAGCCCAGTGTTGTCGACACTGACTGGCAGCTGCAGTATAGCGGAATTGCACAAATACACAAGAGTTTCATTCCACTATTTCTAAGTAATACCACACTTTCCTCGATCTAAAGAAAGCTGGGGAAATGGTTACAAAGAATGGGAGAGGCCTTGGAGGATGCCGATGTTGTGTAAAGGACCCCAAAACTATCGTGAGTGAGCAATCCTGAGTGTACAATAAAAGCCTCATGTAGAAAGGTTCTTAGTCCATCTAGCCCCATATTGTCAACACTGACTGGCAGTGGCTCTCTGGGTTTCAGGCAGGATTCTTTCCTAGCCCTACCTGGAGATGCCAGGGATCGAAACTGGGAACTTCTGCATGAAAAGCAGGTGTTCTGCCAAGGAGCCACAGACCCTGCCTTCCCTGTTTGAAAGGCTACCCTGTCCAATCCCCAATTTTAAGATAAAGAACCGTGGTCCATCAACAGTTAGCAGCCGAACAGCAGATTGAACAGGCGGGCGCACAGGTGCTACAGCCTTCTGTGCTATAGTTGAGATGTACTGTATTTCTATTTGAATGAAAATAATTATTTCTAAATTTGCATCTATAAATATAAATTAGCATATGCAAATTGTATCCAAATGTATTTCCTTCCTTCCTTCCTTTCTTTTTGCAATTAATATGTGGCCATCCTAGCCTCTCTGTCATATGGCAGCACTTTCAGACACGGAGCTGTTGGCATTTCGGACTGCAATTCAGGGTGTTGCTTACAAAGAGAGACTGTTAGCAAAATGGTCAACTGCAGGGATGTATAAGGAAATATGACTGTAAAAGAGAACACAGGGATACTGTACTCTGGGGGCCAAGACAGACATTACTTGAAATCTGTATTTAACAATCTTTCCCCCCCATTATTACTTTAGAGTAGGTGCAGGGCCTAGCATGGGGCTTTTAAAATCTAGTTTGCTCCTTGCACCCTATTCTAGAATAAAAATGAAGCAGGGGAAAAGAAAACAGATAGATACAGATTTAAAGTTATGTCTGGTCTGGGCCTGGGCCTGGTAGTTCTTGTGAGAACAAGTCACATAAGGAAGCAAAATATTTCTGTCCCCCAAACTGATCAAAGATATGAGTATAGGTCCCTTCCAACTCTATGATTCTAGGATGGCCTGGGTCTCCTGCTCATTCCAGGTAGAAACCAGGGCTTTGCCAGGACTGCCAGCTAAACCAGCAGGAAAATCCTCAAGAGATCTCAGAAAAACATCAGGCTGCTGGGGGCACAAGGGTGGGGGACAAACACACCATCAAATTCAGTCCATCACCCCTGCAGAGGTTACAGGTTGCCTGAAGGTCAAAACTGATCAGGTCCCAAGCAGGACATTTCTGGCTTCAAAATGAAATGGACTCTAATCCATGAAAACATGATAAATTTGTTAGTTTTTAAGGTGCCACAAGACTCTTCCTTGATTGAAATTGCAATGGGATTTTATACTTAATCTATTCGTTCTCCAAGTCTTCAAAGGAGTGGCAGGATGCAAAATGTAAATAAATATGCTTGTTTCTTTAATTTAACACAATTAAGGGCACAATCCTATGCATATTTAAACAGAAAAATGTCCTACAACTCCCAGCATTCCCCAGCCAGCCATGCTGAGAGTTGTAGGACATTTTTCTGTCTAAACATACATAGGAATGCTCCCTAAATGTGTTAGATTTTTAAAACAAAACAAAACACCACTCCTTCAGCCCAGGAATTTGAAGATGAATATTCTTTTGATACATTAATTAGCTACTTATGCATGAAATGTTTAAATCTTCTCAACAAATTATCTGAGATCTTTCCCAAAAATCAACACCAGAGGGCAGAAAATGACCAATCTGCATGACAAAAGATAATGAATTGTTCAGTATGTAGTACATGCCTTTTTGTTCCTTACACAAAGATTTAAGGAAGCAGTGATGCAGCAGAACTGAGCAGGAAATAAGCTCTCAGTAGGATATATGTGTTTAACTAAAACAGAATGTTTTACGTGAATTGTTTAAAAGACAATTAATTTATGCTCGTGGTTCAGTTAAGAAAAAAAAGACTTCCATAAAAAAGATATTGTGAAGTTACATGACTTTGGACCAAACTAAGGTGGCCATGTGTCCTCTTTTACAATGGACAGTCCTCTGTTTAAAGGACTGCCAGAGGACTTTCCTTTGTTTGAAAGGCTGTCTGGTCTAAGTCTGGTTTAAAGATTAAGGATCCTAAGAACAGTTGTCCATCAGCAGTTAGCAGCTGAGCAGCAGGCTGAACAGGCAAGGCACACAGGTCACTGGTCACAGACTTCCACACCATGGAGAGAAGTCCTATATATCTTTTTAAATTATTATAATAATGTCTAAACTTGCATCCATACATATAAATTAGCATGTGCCAATCATATGCAAATTGGTGCCCCCTTTCGTCCTCCTTTTCAGCAGTTCATAAGTGGCCACCCTAGACCAGGCCCTACACAAGTTGGAATCAGGCTATTGGAAAGACTGCATTCTCCAGTAGCAGCTGGTGACTCCCATTCCTGAGGGGCTGTAATTCCATTCAACGTTTTTGCTTTCCCCAGCCAAAACTCTAATGGTGCTATCCAAAGTGCTGAAAGATATATCCAAGGCACTGAACCCTGTCCCCAAAATGGGCTCAGCATGCTGGATAGCACCTTTCAGCACCTTCGATAGCACTGTTAAAGTTTCAGCTGGTGGTAACGAAAAACCTGAATGGAATTACAGCCTCTCTAGAACTGGAGTCACCAGCCGTCACTGGCATTCTCCCTTATGAGCCTGCCGGGGTTTTAAGATCCTCAGGAGAGGCCCTGCCCTCTGTCCTGCCACTACCAGAGGCACATTTGCTGGCAATGTGAGAGAGGGCTGCCTCAGTGGCTGCCTGCCAAGGGTGGCCACACTAGCTCCATCTTGGTTCCTCTGCCAGAAGGTGGAGACAATTTTCTTCAGTCAGACATTTGACTTTTAAACTGACTTGTTTACGGAAGTTGGCCTTAATTGGTGGGTGGAGTTTATTTCAGTTTTATTTCTGTTTTTAATTGATTTACCTTTACCTTTTAATTATAATTGTATTTGATTGTGGTTAGCCACTTTGAGCATTCTTTTGTAGTAGAAAGGGACTAAAGTTTGACTAACACAGAGCTTTTCTACATGAGGGTTTTAACCAGCCACTTTATTGAGGATTTTGCTTCCAGATTCTTTGTAGGATTAAGATTGGCTCTTTTACACGTTTTTTTATTTCCCGGGGGGGCGGGGGGGTGTCTTTCTCTGCCTTTCTATATGTTCCATTATTCAATCAGTAGGTGGCATTGTGGTACAGCAGAATTATGCAGATACATCAGGGTTTTATGCCGCCATTCACAGAAATATCAGACTTTCCTCATTAGAAAACAAAACCAAATGCTATAATGGTTGCAAAACACGGGAGAGGCCCTGGAGGAGGATGTTGTGTAAAGCAAACAATAAATTCCTCATGTAGAAAGTCTCATAGTCTGGATCTAACCCATTATATATGTGTGTGATGTGTGTGTGTGTATATATATTGTACAGTATCTGTATAATTTTGTAAAGGCCTTTGGCCAAAAGCAATAAATGTGATTGGCTCATTCAGTGAGATTCAGTTTGCTGGAGCCTTTAGCCCGGGGATGGGGGACGTGTGGCTCTCCAGATATTGCTGAACTGCAACTCCCATGAGCCGTAGCCAGCATAGCTGATGGTGAGGGAGAGTTTCGGCTGCAATACTGCCACCTGCCACTCTGCGCCACACGAAGCTCTGCTAGCAAAAGAAGCTCTCCCTAATCTCCGATCTCTCAACAGAGATCGGAAATAAACAAGCACACATACATAAGCACACACAGCTGGGGATTCCCTTGCTAGCGCTAGCAAGGCAATCCCTTGCTTATCTCCAATCTCTGATGATTCTTTTGCTTGTGCGAGGGTTAACACTAGCATCGAAAAAGTCTTTGAGAAGGGAGTGGGGCATGAAGAACCATCATGGACAAAGAAAGCTGCCCTGTACTGAATCAGGTCATTAGTCTATCTAGCTCAGTATTGACTGCATGAGGAGTGCACAACCTTTTTGGCCCTGAGAGGTGCATAAGGCGGTTCTAGGGGGCCGCACGCACACACGGGGTGGTGCCAAGGGTTAAAGGTGTCTGAGGGAAAGGCAGGTATTCTGTTCATCAAAACACTTTCCCAACTGTGCAGAGTGCGCAGTCCACAAAGGCCCTGCAATCATCCATATCAGCCAAAGGGGCTGGTGGTGGACTGGTGCGTCTGGCAACACCCTCCACTTGTTTACTGTGGGGAACCCCTAGGAGCTCAAAGCAGCCTTCCCCAGCCTGGTGCCCTCCAGATGTTTTGGACAACAACTCCCAGCAGCCCCTGCCAGCATGGCCAATGGTCAAGGATGATGGGGGTTGTTGTCCCAAACATCTGGAGGCCACTAGGTTGGAGAAGGCTGGCCCAGAAGATGGGCTTCCTAACCTGACTAGTTTTGCAATCTAGGTATCCAACTATAGCTTCCAACTACAACCTCAAGGAAAGGGAGATGATTTCAGAGTGCAAAATTGGAAGCAACAGGAACAGACTCATGTTTGTGCATTATATGGCTCCTTTGCAAAGCACAGATAATGCATTCTGGGCACAAATACAGAGCATGCCATAATTACAGATAAAAGGCTTTCCAATTCCTTTACTCTGAAAAATATATTTAATTCTTCACAAGTGGACCATTCCAGATTTGCTATTTCACTGTGAAAAATCACCCCTTCACTAGGATTTCGTATAGCACTGGATCTTGGACCACAGAGTCTGGATTAATGACTTTGAATGGTCGATGGCTCTTCCAGCTTCCTGGAACGCGGCACACCCAAAGGCCTAGGTGTGGGTTTAAGAACAGCTTACACAGCTTGGTCAGAGAAAGGCAGAGCATTTCTAAGAGGGGTTTAAAAGAAAAAAAAAGATTGGGGTCCCACAAAGTACTGTCGCTTTGGGCACTGCCTATGTGTCTCCTTGCTCACCACCAGTGCAACCTATGCCAGTGTGGTGTAGTGGCAAAAGTGTTGGACTGGGAGCCGGGAGGTCCAGGTTCCAGTCCCCACTCAGCCATGGAACCTCACTGGGTGACTTTGGGCCAGTCACAGACTCTCAGGGTTGTTGTTGTGAAGATAATATAGAGAGGAGGATTATGTATGCCACCTTGGGTTCCTTGGAGGAAAAAAGGTGGGATATAAATGCAATAAATAAATACATACATACATGCATACATACATACATACATACAGATATAATATCATTTATATCTCCAGTAATTTCTTCTCACAAGGAAAGTGATCCTAACCAGTTGTCCTAGAACAAGGGTGTGAAACCTCTTTCGGCCCAAGGGCTGAATTCTATTTCAGAGAAGCTTTCAGGGGCCACATTCCAATGGTGGGTGGGGCCAAAGGAAAAGGGGTGGGGCCAACATTCCAAAAATACCAGCATACTTTAGTTTAAAGCACTCACTGCCAGTAACTAAGCCCTAGGAGAGGCATTTCAACCTTTTAGAATGGGGGGGGGGACTGCACAAATGCTGGGAAACCACCAAACAATCAGTGGTTGGGGGAAAGGAAGTGGGGCCAGGGGAAGGGGTGTGGCTATCTAGGGAATTCCAGAGGACCAGATTGGGGCCCCAGGAGGGCTGGATTTCGCCCCTGGGCCTTAGGGTCTGCACCCATCCTAGAAATTCCCCTCACTTGAAATATGACTTTAATATGTACTTGAAAGAGAGCAGGCGGTCCAGTGCTGGGAAGGTGGGCGAGACTATCTGGGGGTGGGGGTGGGGGGTGGTATCATCTATTCTAATAGCAATTACAATTCACTGAGTGCCAGGCTTTACGTAGCCAAACTGGCACCATCCATGCAGAAGAGGGAGATATCCACAGGATTGGAGGTGTTCCACATTTTGAAGAACTACCACAAAACTTTAAAGAAGCCCTAAGGGAGAAGACAAAAAACTCTAAAGCAACCCAGTGAGGACTGAACATGCTTAGTGGCCACAGATTGTCAAGGGTGGAAACCAGGGAGGGAGAATGGCATGGAATTTCCTCAAAAAGGGCATGACTGGCTGGAATCCTAAATACAGCCCTACCAATCAGCTGACTTTCATATCAGCAGGTGGAACTGATGGGCTATATATACAAGTCAATCTGCTATAAGTCAGCATCTTTGGCATGATTAGGGAGACCCAGCATTGATTATTGGACTTGACTGGGGAAACCAGAGGTCAAATCTCCCTTCAGCCATGAAGCTCACTGTGTGTCCTTGTCTTCTCTTTGCCCAAGCTACCTCAAAGGGCTAGGATAAAATAGGACAGCCCCATTTTCTATTGCCTTGAATTCCTTGAAGAAAGGGCCAGATGCAAATATGATCAGCAAATAGGCCAGGACTGTCCGTGTGTGTGCGTGCGTTTAATAGAATTAAAATATTAACTAATTCACTTGATGTAAGGGCTGGTGTAGCATAATTTCTAAAATACTGAACTATATCAGAAACGTTTCGAGTTTGATTGTTGTCCCTGTAACAAATTCACAAAGATTGCAATCCTATATACACTTACCTGGGAGTATGTACTATTGACCTCAATGGGACTTAGTTCTGAGCAGACATGCATAGCTTTGCTCTGTAAGTGGCCTTAAGATTGCTCTGTAAGTAAAGCCATAATCTCTCCATCTCAGCTGCGATCTGCAATGTAAGGAAAGTAATACTCACCTACTTTACAGGATTGTTGTAGGGATAACAAGAGAATGCCAGTGACACACACTAAACATTTAAAACCACAGTAAAAGTGTGTCTTATTGTCTTATATATATACTTCAAAGTCTGAAGTTAGTTCGTCATCCCTTTTTGACCGTCTTCCCAGTGATTGATTCTCAAGAAACACACTTCATTGGAAAGCTCTTGACACACAGATTCCACGAATAACAATGGTTTTCACTATAATTGAAAGTTGGGAGGTTATGAATGTCCATAAAGCATTTTTTATTTTTTAAAGAATTAAGCTATCTTCTATAACAATGTACTATAAAGTTTTATTTTTAATATCCAAAAAATGTCAAGTATAATTAAACACATGTAATTAATTGCAAATTGGCGTAAAATGAAATATGAACACAAAAAAAGTTTCTGTACACCTTTATAAACACAGGTGCAGGCCGGCCTGTAAACAAATACAGTGCTTTGCAAGACATTGAAGCCATCCTTCTGTCTCATGGCACTGACAATGAGACTGTTGGTCTCCCAGTTTCAACCTACTCTGTCCAACAGCAGGTCGACCTCACTTATGACATGGCCTTCAAGACAGCTGAAGGGGAGCTCCTCTTTGCTATAGCAAACAGCAGTTAGAAGGCTATCACTGAGAAAGTCCTTGACGCTGTGCGTGACTGCTATACACAACAAGAGCTTTTTTATTGACAGAAGCAGTAGTTGTGGCAAGACATTTGTATACGACTGCCTTCTTTCCATCGTGTGTGGCCAAGACAAGAAGTGTGTGCCTGTCACCCGGCCTGGCCTGTCATGCATGCTTATGAAAGGTGGCTGTACAGTTCACAATCGATTCAAGCTGCCACTCAAACCGGACGAGTCTTCGGTCTCATTGATCAAGCCTGACAGCGCTCTTGGATCTCTTCTTAGAACTGCTGACATTGTCATCAGGGACGAAGTGTCAGTGGCTAACCACTTTGCTGCCGACTTTGTCAACAGGCTGCTGAAGGAGCTCATTAGCAATGACACCCCGTTTGGTGGCAAGACTATTGTGCCTGGCGGAGACTTTAGGCAGACCTCGCCCGTTGTCCCACATGGTGCCCGTGCAGCCGTCATTGGGCAGTCAGTCGACAAATCCAGTGCCTGGCACAGTGTCACCAAATTCCAGCTTACCCACAGCATGTGCACCCTGGAGAGTGTGGATTTGCTGCCTGCCTTCTGACTATTGGTAATGATGCTGTGGAAAAGCTCCCAGCTGCTGGAGGAGGCATGATCAAGATCCCAGACTCATGCATTGTTAATGAGGACTTTGTCACTGCTATCTATGGGACCGACTTTAGCGAGGCAGCTGTACATGCCAATGCAGGCAAGGTCATTCTGTGTCCCAAGAAAGAGCAATGCGATTACAACCACCAGATGGTATTAGACAGAACGGAAGGCAAGGGAAGGACCTACCTGAATGCAGACGTCACTGGCGATAATGCCAGGTTCAATGTGCAATACCCTTCAGAGCTCCTAAACGCTCTCAACTAAGTGGTTTGCTGCCAAGTAAGTTCACTCTGAAGAAGGGCGCTGTGGTCATCCTGCTAAGGAACCTAACGTGACTCAGGATCTTATCAATGGCACAAGGTTCATCATGCTTGCCATGCACAACAGCTATCTGCATCAGGAAACCCTCACAGGACAGGCTAAGGTCAAGCAGATCTTCCTGCCAGGGATCAGCCTTGCACCTTCTGACTCCTCTCTCCCCTTCCAATTCAAGCATCGCCAATTCCCGATTTGTCTGGCCATTGCCGTTAGCTTCAACAAGAGCCAGGGACATACTGTGGCCCAAACTGGCACCTGTCTTCTGCCGTGGACAACTCTATGTTGCCATGAGTCATGTGTGCTCATTGGCAAACCTCAAGATTCAAGTCGTCAATGGGCCAGAACAAGGATGTTACAGTAGCCGCCCTGGAATTTACATCAAGAACATTCCATTTAAGGACGTTTTGTAAAGATAGAAGATGTAACCCTTTGAATGTTTCAATAAATGCAGATAGTTAAGTCAAACCTTCCGTTACATTGGATTTTTCTCCATGAACTGTGTTCTCAGGTAACCAACTGGTTACAAATAAAACACCAAGCATCTTATAAATCTTAATTCCAAACATTTGCAGTGACCTATCTGTCTAAAGCACCAATGGGACATTCCAAGATTTCAGGCATCAACTGGTGCAGCAGTAGACTCCCTTCCTCAGCATCCTAATCATTTATATGCTAATAAGCAAGTCTTAGGGATGTGCACCTCTCGCTTCTAAAACAGTACCTTGAAAGAAGAAGCATCAGTTCAACGTTATAACTTTTGGGATTCCTGAATATATATTCTTGTCGAATATTTCATTTGTCAATAAAAATAAGTTTTAGTGTGCACTAAAGAGGGGAAGAAATAGGTCTCACGGGCATGTATTTCCAACAAGCAATAGACCCGTTAAATTTGATTACAGTAGTATTCCATAATGAGAAAAAAAGACGCCTAATGGGCATAGTGCATTGTTATTCTTTTTCAGCAATTATAATCCATTATACGCTGGCAATGAAATATCCACATCTCTGTGTGTGGTCTTCTGAATATAAAGGTCATGGCACATCTCTATATAGGGAAGGAACACTAAAGGACATGCAACTTTGTCATGAAGTCCTTTAGGGCACAATCCTATCAGGATAGGTGGCCACCTCCGAACTTGGAGGCAACCACCTATCCAATGCAGGGCAAGAGAAGTGCGGAGGGGATCATCCCCTCTGCGTTTCAGCCACCGTGCATTTACGGCTAGATAGCCAATTTCGGCTGTCTAGCCATGGGACCTCGCAGTGTGGGAAGCGGCAGCCAGATGACACGTAGGACATATCATACCGGCATTTCTGACTTCCCTGCCCCGACACGTCCCCAGGAGCACCCCATTTTTACTGCTCCGCGCTCCTCTTCCAAGCACAGAGCACAGGGCCGTTCTGTGCTGCCTACGAGGCAGCGCAGGAGGAAGTGAAGGTCGGTTCTCAGGGAACCGACTTCAGAACATGGGCTCCGCAGTTTCTTGGAACCGACCTATCCTATGGCTGCCTAGCCACTGCCTAGCAGCCATAGGATCGCACCCTCAATGATGTAAAAATTAAATTAGCAGGCCAAGGTATACTGGGGTGTCCAACATTGTGTCTGTGGGCACCAATGTGCCCACAGACATCTCTCTTGGCGCCCTCCAGGCTCTGCCCCTCCTGATTTTTAAAACCCCACAAATATTTTTTAACTGGGACACCAGCATACTGCAAAGCAAAGTGCTGCCCTCCAATGCCATCTTTATGTGGGACTAAAAGGGCTTTTGTGTTTTGGAGCCCAGAACCCATATTTGCGTCGCATTTAGGTTCTTGGGCAAGTTTCTTTTCTTTTCATCTTACCAGTTTGAATTCTGGGAAATGAGTGCTTTGTGACTGGCCATGCCCACTGTGGTAGCCATTATATGAGAGCACCCATGATATTTTTTCAAAATTCCAAATGTGTCCACTGACCCAAAAAGTTTGGGGACCCATAAAATAAATGGAAGGTAAACTGCTTGGCATCTTGGACAGAAGGTGTACTATAGGCTGCATGGATCAGCAAATGGAGACCTCAAGACCCAATGTGGACCTGATTTGTCCTGCCGATTGTCAACTGAGAGGCAAAGGCAATCCACTTTGCAATCGGGGGGGGGGGGTGCTTCCACACCACCCTGCTTCTTCTCCTCAACGTGGCTGCCCCATTAAACTAGTTCTTGACCAGGACTGTAATGCAAGGGTGGGCAGAAGGCAGATCAGGATCTACTGGTAGGTCACTGATTTGCAGTAAGTGCAGGAGTTCCCAACTCTCAGTTTAACAATAGCAGCAAAATGGCATTTCTTTCCTAAATTAAGCAGCTGAAATCAAGAGAGCTTGGGGTAACCAGGAGTGGACTGTGAACTCAGTTCAGTTCTGGTACTGAAAACAAATTCCTTGGCCCAGAGAGGCACTGTGTTCTTTAATTCTAAGTGTATGTCTTTTGCCCCTGGCTCTGCCTGATGGATCGTGGGGTTCTAGTAAAAAAAACAAAGTAGATCCCGCAAGCCTGACATCTGCCCACCCCCAGCTGTAATGCACCAGATGAAAAATAAGGCACTTCAGAGAGGAAGTGGGAGATGCTTCCTAACCTAGCTGCAAACCAAGACTTTCCCCCAAAGAGAGCACCCGGTGTTCTGAATCACTGGATGCAACAAGCAGGGAGATTTCTGAGATCCTGTCTGCTACCTGGAAGATTAACAAAGCTTTCCCAACTTGGTGCCCTCCGGTTGTAGTAGACTACAACTCCCAGCATTCTTTGGGTGGCAGTGGTGGGGTTAAATAGAAGAACACACGGAGCCTTTCAGGGAGGTCACAGATGCTTTCATCGGGCAGCACCTTGCCATGCACCAGTCCATGCTAGGATGTTCTGGTAGAATTTATGACAGTGGTAAATCACTTCCTGAAAACAACAAGGAGAAGCTGTGAGTTATGGGCTGGAAATGAAACCATCACTCCCATGCAGCTGGAGTGTTTATTTTGGGTCTGATGTCTACAGCTGTGATCTAATAAGTACTTAGAAACAGCTGTCCTCGGTCAAGGCAAGCTCATGCCTGTAACTGCGCCCAGAGATGGTTAGGACATTCATGGCAGCATACCACAAGTTAGTAACAAGCATCCCAGTCTCCAGTTTCCGTTCCCAGCTTCTGATGGCATGCAGCCCAATCCTGCGCAACTTTATTCAGACTCATTTATTTCAGACGGATTTCTTCCCGAGTTAAATTTCATGGATCTCTAGCAATATGCAATGGCAGTGAGTACCTTCTCATTCCTCAAGGATGCAATCTCCTAGAGCCAGTGAATGATTTGAGAGTTCCCAATGTGTAGTGCAGCCTTGCCCAGCTGGGTGCCAACTCAAAAGGTCACAGATTAGTATTCAAACTGAATATGGATTTTGGCATTTTTCTTATGGCCAACACCACTATCTTTGCTTTTCAAAAAGACTGCAGATTTGAAAGAGAGGATCAAGCTCTGTCCTTGATTCCCCCAGCCTTATTTTTAAGCTGGAATCCCTGCCTGCTCTGATTGATTAGCAGAGATAAGTCAACTGAACAAGTACTCTCCTACAAGAATGGCTGGCTTGGCTTCCTCTGCCTCCACACCTTTTGAATTTGAGCTAATCATCACCAACAATAGTAAAACTTTAAAGCCTTGTTATCACCTTACTTACTTGGGGGGCGGGGGCATCTCTACAATCCCCCTGCACAATGGATTTGTTGAAGCCTGCTCATTGAACCAATGCCCCTTTATTTCAGTTTTCAGCAGAGTAGCTGTGTTCATCTGTGGCAGTAAAAACTACAAGAGTCTTGTGGCACCTTAAAGACTAACAGACGTATTCTGGCATAAGCTTCTATGGACACTGGATCTGATGAAGTGGACAACGTCCATGAAAGCTTATGGCAGAATAAATTCGTTAGTCTTTAAGGTGCCACAAGACTCTTTGTTGCTTTTGATTCAACTGTGACATACTGTCCACTGCACCACTCTGGCTCTCAGTTTTGCACAGCAGCCGTATTGAATTGCTGAGACGGTGTCCGAAGAAAAGCATTTGTGCTAGTTTCACAATGTCTATTATTTTTTACATTTTATGTTGATGATGATGATGATGCATAGTCAAGATACAGGGTGCAACAGTACAATACAGTACATTCCAAGTGCCTATTTTGTTTTGTGCAGAAAGTCTTGAGGCTGTTCTAGGCACGAAGAGAAATCATGCGTCACAGCCTCTCTAGGACTATTCCAATTTGGACTGCAGAAAGGGTAATCGCATGGTTCCCCAAAATACCCCAACTTCCTTTCTGTGGAAAACTAGCACATCAAATGGAAGGCTAGGGCAGCACCTTTCTGTTTAACATGCCCTTATTCCATCTGCTGGAGATGAAACATTCCATCTCCAGCAGGAGAACGTCCACAGAGGAACATTCAAGCAAGTGATTCTCCCCAGGTTGTCTGAAATGGTACAGTCCAAAGAATCTCACCCTGTAATTTCCTTGCCTGTGCAGACAGGCCTTTGCAAGCAGCTTAAAGGCACAATCCTATGTTTGTTTAGACTGGAAAAAGTCCTACTGGGAATACTGGGGGGTTGTAGATTATTTTTTTCTATTTAAACATGCATATGATTGCACCCTAAGCAGATTAAGGGTTCAATCCTATGCATGTTTTGAGAGAGAAAAAAGTCCTACAACTCCCAGCATTCCAGAGACAGGATGGCTAGCTGGGGCATGCTGGGAGTTGTAGGACGTTTTTCTATGTAAACATGCTTAGGATTGCTCCCTAAGTGATATTTAAGTAGATAATGTGAATCTGTGAATGAAAAACTGTAGTTGACAATTTTCCAGTCTTGCTGCTAATACAGGCTGGTACAAGAAGGGGTTACCTTGCTTATTTACCTCTCTCCCTCTCTCTCTCTGAGCAAACAGCTTCCATACAGCAGCTGCTTGCTGGAGTGTCAAGCTGCCAGTGCTCATATGCGGTTGTTAAGTCTTATTCATTTCAATGGGTCTAACTCTAAGAAGGGTTAACATTAGATACAACCCAAGAAGCCCAGCCTTTTGTCATTACTGGGTACTACACAAATATTCTTAAGGTATTGGAGTGAGGTAGGTGGGAATTAAGTATGGCAGATTTCAGATACAACTCTGCATTGCAATTGGGACGGGAGGGGCAGGGAGTGTGAGTGAAGTTATGAAGCAGGACTTCAGGTCAGGCTATTTCAGCCTCAGAAATAAGAAAACAGGTCATCATAGTTTGAAATACCAGAGACCATGAAGCTTTAATCAGATGCTTTTTTCGATGCACAGTAACAGCCTCCTGGCGGTATTCTTACTCTGCACCCTGAGTCCATAATATGGCAAGAGAGCAAATTAAAGGTGGACCTTAAATAATAATTTACTTGCTCATCATTGACACAAGTTCACAGTATTACTTATCAGTACTTCCAATGCTAGGCCAGTGTATTGAAAAAGAGTAGAATAAAGTGCACAAAGGTTTTCTGAAGCTGTTCTACAGAATCCCTCTAACATACATTTTCAGCACAAATCGCAATCATTTTCTAATTCTCTCAGTACAGTTGGCATTTGCTGTTTAAGGATTTAGCATCACTTCCAGAAATTTGGCATCAGAGATGGTCTTTCACCTCAAAGCATGTTGCGCCTTTTTGTCTGGAGTCTCCAGACAGCGAGATGTATACTGGATACATTCTGTGAAACTTCAGTACAATGTGAGAGCTTGTCTTCATAAATTCTCCATTTTAAATCTAGTGTTGGTGCCGTCAGCATATGCTGCAATGCCATCCTGTTACAGCAACTCCTGTTCATCATCTTCAGATCCAGAGGGTCCTTGTCGCACCTCTTCATACCATTTGTTGGTGAGGGTTTTCATCTGTATGCGTCCATGGTGCAAGTCCTAAAGCAAAGGAAGAGGGCAAGCTTTTAGCTGACAGAGACAGCGCTTTCATCTTTGCCTACATATGCAGCAGGGCAGCTTCAGTTGTGAAGTATATATCAATTCAGCAAGGCTGAGATTCTGAACAAAGCAGAAACAAAATGAAGGGCACAGTCCTATCAGATCTGCCCCGAGTACCCATAAGCCTCTGAAATCGGAGGCTTACATGTATCCATTGCAAAGTGGAGGCTTTGGGGAGAGGAAGGGAAGGGACGGAAGCTGGGGAAAGCTTGGATCCCCATGTCCCCAATCTCCTCCCCTCCCTGCCCACTGGCACACCCCTTTCACCCATCTATGAGCTCATGTTTGCAAGCTTGTAGAGGCAGCCAGCATGGTTCTCTCCATGCCAGCTGCGAAGAAATGGAGGAGGGGGCGGAGAGCTCGGTTTCCTGGCTCCGAAGTCAGAGCGCCATCTCCAGCCTCGGATCCAGGAATCCAAAATGTCTGATGTACCCCAGACGCTGTCTAGGGGGCCTAGGATTGCTTCCTCCATCAACTGTGAAAAATGACATTCCTTACCACTAAATCAGAAGTGAAAACCTCAAGCCTGGGGGCCCAATAAAGGCTTCTGGGGTTCCCCAGGGAGCCCCGTCCCCTTTCCCCTGACCAACAATTGTTTTGGCAGTTTCCTGGCTTTTGTATGGTTCCCCCTCCCCACATTCTAAAAGGCTGAAATGCCCCCGCTAAGGCTTAGCTACTGGAAGTCAGGGATTTTAGCTAAACAATGCTGGTATTTAGTGCTGGTTTTTACGATGCTGTATTTATCTAATACGATGCTGTATTTCGCTAATATGATGCTGTATTTAGCTAATACAAAGCTGTATTTAGCTAATACGAAGCTGTATTTAGCTAATACGAAGCTGTATTTAAACGATGCTGTATTTAGCTAATACAATGCTGGTAATTAGCTAAACAGTGCTGGTATTTAGTCAGGGAAGCCAGGGATTTTAGCTAAATGATGCTGGTACTTTGGGTCCTGCCTCTTTTGCCTTCGGCCCCACTCCTTTGGCTCTGTCCGCCACTGAAATGAGGTCCCAGAGAGCTTCTCCAAAATGGAATTCAGTCCTTGGGCTGAAAAAGGTTCAACACCCCTGCACTAAGGGCACAATCCTATGCATGTTTAGACAGAGAAAAATCCTACAACTCCCAGCATGCCCCAGCCAGCCATGCGAGCTAGAGAATGCTGGGAGTTGTGGGACTTTTTTTGTGTCTAAACTTGCACAGGATTGCACCTTAATTGTTGCTACAGGTTGTGTTGCTAGACTGTTAAAAAAAAGAGTGCAGTGGCAACATTTGCAGTTATGCTAACAAAGCAAATTTGCCTGGGGAGGGAATTCCACTGCCTGGATGTCACCACAGAAAAGCCCTGTTTCTGGTAGCTTCCTCTCCGCCCGACATCTGAAGGTGGTGGGGAGGGAGCGCTCAGAGAAGGCCATCTTCTGAAAACTACAATTGACAAGTTGGCTCACTTAGACTGTTTATCTGTGATGAACAAGTACTGCATTGCAATAGCAGGTCTGCCTTGTTACAACTTGTGCAAAACTCATAAAGGCTGCCTTAATGGGGCCAGCTCAGAGACAGCAAGGCTACAATGGCTGTGTTTGAACAATCATATTTCTGCTTAATAAGTCAAGATATGAATAAGCTTTGTG
Source organism: Heloderma suspectum (assembly GCF_057233095.1). NCBI lineage: Eukaryota > Metazoa > Chordata > Lepidosauria > Squamata > Helodermatidae > Heloderma > Heloderma suspectum. Next base: position 286,318,130 of record NC_139461.1, on the reverse strand, counting down.
TACTCACACGCAGCTGCTTTGCTCCTACTTTCGTGTGAGCAGGAAACAAACCACAAAAACACTGTTAGCTATAGCTTCCTGCTATGTCTGTGTGCCTTCCAACAAGCCAGGATATTATGCCAACTTTAAACCATGGCTTCTTATTCTGGCTTGTTTGGAAGCCATTAACCATTGTTCCCTGCTTCAGTCATACTAGGAGGCTAAAATTAACTGCATCTTCCAGGCTTGTTTCCCTACTTGCACGAGGAACAAAGCAGCTGTATGTGCAGGAGGCTTGTTCATATCTCAGTGCTTTAAGCCAAGATCTGATCATCCGAACAGGGCCACTATGTTCTTGTGAGTGGAATCAGGCTGCAGGTCAACCTGCTATGGCATTCGTTTCAGCAGAACCCACCTCTTGCGTGAGCCGTCTGGTAAAGAAGGGATTCAGGTATTTGACATCAAGCCACATAAAGCCTTTGAGGTCCTGGCGCTTAATGTAGTGAGCTTCATACTCTTCCTCTGTGAGTTCAGACAAATGCTCAGATTCAATGGTATTTCCCTAGAGAGATCAGAGAAGGGGCGGGGGGAGAGATCTAAAATAACTGTTTCCTTGGGCACTCTTTCTTCCATTCCCATTTACTTATTTTATTTGATGAAGCCAGTTCGACAAAAGCATCAACAACTTTATAATGGAATGCAATCAACAGAAAGCAGCAATATCTAATATAAGAAGCAAAAGGGAATGAAACATCAATATACAGCCAACCATTTCAAGAACGTGCGTTCAATGATGCATCATGGCTGCTACAGACTTTAATTAGTGCCGCTCTATGGCGCCTGGTAGTTATCACTGTGCCAAATGTGGAGAGAAAGAAAAGAGCAAGTGCATCTGTTAGGAACAGGTATATAACCAGTAAGGTCATTTGCTCAAAAGTAGCTTGCTTCTTTTGGGACTGCAGCTTCCAGTTATGTTTTACCCGAACTGGATTTGTAACAATAGCCTTGAAGTAAAAAGGAAAGAAGAGAGGAAACCTGTAAGGACAAAAATGACGAATGCTCCCACGGGCCCTGAAAAAAAAAGACAAATGTGCCCACAGACCTGAAAAGGTTGTCTATCCCTGGTTTAGGGAAAAAAGCCAGGATAATTAACCATGGTTTGAAGTTGGCTTGTTTCCCTAAACAACAGTTAACCTTAACCACAATTTGTCCATGTTTGGACTTTATGAGTAACCTTGGTTAGTTTAAATGAGGAAGTGAAATCTTCTGAACTCCTCCTCACAGCTGCACCAGAGGAAGAGATGGGAGGGGGGAAGCACTTGAGCCTGAGGCACGTGCATATCACGCTAAACCGTAGTTTAGCATTATGTACAAACCAGCCCTTTATGCGTGTTCAGTGGGAAATACTGATCAAACGCCAGTATATGTGCAGCAAATGCTTTTGTTGCATAAAGTGCGAATTAGCATTTAGTCCTTGGCTAGGGAGGGGTTGTAACTTAGTGGCAGAGCACCTGCTTGGCATACGGAATGTCCCAGGTCCCATCCCTGGCATCTCCAGGTAGAGTCAGGAAAAAATCATGCCTGAAACCCTGGAGAACTGCAACCTGGTACCTCCAGATGTTTTGGACTGCAACTCCCATCGACCTCAGCTAGCATGGCCAATGATCAGGAATTATGGGAGCGGTAGTCCAAAACATCTGGAAGGCACCATGTTGTCTTCTCATGGTTTAGTCCATACTGAGCTAGATGGACCAATTATCTGACTCAGCCTTTGGCAGTGTCAGGGTGGACACTGAGCCCATAGAATCCCAGAGTAGTTCTGATTCTGAGGAACAGCAGTCGCTCCTGGGAGAGGAGCGCGCTCCTTTTTCCCAGGACCAACAGCTGACGGAGATTCCTCGCACCAGCATTCCTAGTTTAGTTAGCAGTCCAGGGAGTGACCAGGCACAGATAGCAGACTTGGTGGATGCGCGACGCAGATGCAGAGAGCGGCGCCAGATGGAGGGCGTGGAAAGGAGGCGTAATGCCAGGTTGGCGCGCAAACAATGGCTGCGCCCAGAGAATCCAAGGGAAAAGGGGAGGGACTCTCCCTAGTCCTTAAGTTCAGGGATCTGCCAGTAATTCCCTTTCAAACGGGGACCAACTGTTCCAATGTAGGGCATAGGTACTGTGCTGCTCAGATCTAGTTGCAATCAGTATAGTTGTTAAGTTGTAAAAGAAGAATAAAGCTTTGAAAGGAATTCCTTTGTCTATGTCTGGGCTTGGCTACTGGATTAGACTGAGAGAGGCCTCCAAGGAGCCCCTGACAGGCAGCTTTCTATGTTCCTAAACGTGTTTTCCAGTACAAAGTCATGTCCCAGAACACTGGCCTACTCTGAAAATCTTGGTGCCTACTCTGTATGAGGGAGAACAGCAGCTTCGGTAGGGCCACCTGTTTTGCAGTGCTTCTGCTGTGGCAAGATAGTGTTCTTAAAAAAGCTCCATCTTTCAGGAACTCGCTCCACCTTCTTCTGAATATAGCTGTGCATTTCCCCAATTCTGAATCGATTGCCAGTAATTTACAGCTGCCGCTTATCAGTGAAATACACCCTGCACTCTCTGAGCGATGTGTGACTCACTATCTCTGCATTATTATCATCCATTTATATGTGACTCAGTCCATCCGGTGGCATTGTGTCTGAATTTCAATGGGGAAGTTATTTCACTTAAAGGTGGCTGACTTGTCATTAGATTGCACTACATTCACTGCTCCAATCCTGAAATAGGGCTCTTTCAAGCACTTTCAAGTACAGAGAAGCTGTGTGCAGAAAAATATTCCAGAGACTTACAACTCTGTCCCCCATGCCCTCCTTTGCTTTAATTCACATACAGCCACAGAGTTTTATGAACATTAAGAACTAACCGCACTTCAGCTTGGAATAAAAGGAGCTCACCATTTTTTCTGTCTTGCTGAGGTTAATGTCCTTCTTGTTCTTTCGCCGTGCTTTCGAGTCCTCAATATCGATCAGCCTGATTAAGGGCATGGTTCCTCCGCCCAGCAATAAGATTGTGAACAACACGATGATGATCGTTGTGGTGCCAATAAGCTGCCGCTTCTCTATGGGCTCCAAGCCCAAATGGAGGCTCAAGGCGTAAGGGATTGCCCCACGTAAGCCTAACGAACGGGGAGAAACCGAAGGAAGCGCAAATGCAATCCCCAGTATTTTGATCAACCAACAAAGTTTCAAAGCCACTCAGACTATCTTGTCTTTGCTGGTTGCTTTGAGATTAGGTGCATGCCACGACCAACACGATGATGGTCACCAACCTGGGTGGCTTGAAAAGGGGATTAGAGAAATTCATGGAGGATAAGGCTATCAATGGCTACTACACATGATGGGCATTTGTTTCCTCCAGGATTAGAGGCAGTATGCCTTTGTATACCAGTTTCTGGGGAACATGAGCAGGAGGGTGCTGTTGCACTCACGTCCTGCTTTAGGGCTTCCCATGGGCTTCTAGTTGGCCACCGTGTGAACAGTGCTGGACTAGATAAGCTGTGGGTTTGAGCCAGCAGGGTTCTTATCTTCTTAAACACACTCATTGAACACACTACTACCCAGTAGTGTATTCTCAAGAATGGACAGTGAAAAGCTGTGGGTGCTGCAGATTTAAAGGCACTCCCACTGTGGCCCATCGACCTGTGTCAACACTGCAATGGTGCCCATTCATCCCGTGTTACCCTTTTTGCCCTCTCTGTCATCTCTTCCACTGTTGAAATTTTGGACATAAGGAGCGGCCTTATACCAGTGGTGCAGAGTCTCCGGCCTGCGGGCCAAACCCGACCTGCATAAGGTCCCAATATGGCCCTATGGGGTTTGTCACATGGCCATGTCCCCTTCCCCTGGCTCCTCCCCCTCCCCCACCCCATTTTCCCTGATCTCCGATGTTGGCGGTTTCCCAACTTTTGTGATTTTTCCCCATTCCAAAAGACTGAAATGCCTCTCCTAAGGCCTAGCTATGGGCGGTAAGAGTTTTAAGCTAAAATATGCTGGGATTTTGGACCCTGCCCCTTTTGCCTTTATCTCCACCCACCACTGGAATGAGGCCTTCAAGAGCTTCTCCAGAATGGAATTCAGCTGTTGGGCTGAAAGAGGTTCAACACCCCAGCCTTATACCGAGTCAGACCCTTGGTCCATTAGGCCTAGTACTGCCTACTCTGACTAGCACTAGCAATTCTCAGGCCTCCAGCAGAGGTTTTTCCCATCACCTCCTACCCGGCCCATTCTTTGGAGATGCCAGCACTAGAACCTGGGATCTTCTACATGCAAAGCATCTGCTCTACCACTGAGCCACACACTCCTTTCTTTTAAATGGTGGGGAACAATTATTTTGAAAGGTGGGGAATATATTTTGAATTGTAAGCTCCTCAGGGCAGGGACCTTATTGCTCACATTACTCTAAAAAGAGCCATGTATATGAATGGGGCTAGATAAAGAAACAACAGCAAGCATAAAACAGTCTAAATAAATAAAATACTTACCGCTAAACCACATGATGAACATCATTTTGGGGGTGATCTTATGATCGCGAAAGAAATTGAGCAGGTAAGAGAGTGGGAAAATATTGACAGCTCTGCCAAAAAGCACAAGCACCTGTCAAAAGCAAGCAAATTAGCTACTCGGCTACAGGGAGCACTTACAGATACATCAGAGCAGTCCAAACTGTAAATAGCTTGTGAGGGCAGGAGTTCTGACACACACTTCAGACCAGCTCTCAGTCAGAGCTGCTGATAATCCATTCAAACAGCTTTCTCCAACCTGGTGCTCTCCAAATATGTTGGACTACAACTCCCAGCATAGCTAGCTGGGGGATACTTCGAGTTGTAGTCCAACACATCTGGAGGGCACCAGGTTAGGGAAGGATGCATTAGAGTGAGGCAGATACAAATTACAGATACATAACTGTCAGTCACCAGATACTTTTTGACTAAGGGTGAAGGACAGAAAGCAAAGACAGCACTGAATCAAAGCCCAGGGAGTAATGTGCATGCAGATTCTGATCCCATAGGGGCTACCCAGGAGCAGCCCAGTTCAACTAACAGCTCCCAGCAGTGGAGCAGCTGAGAGGCAAGGATATGCTCCTGCAGCCTGCCTGGAGGACAGCAAGTCAGTGCAAAATCGCATTTTCAGATTACAATTCCACCCCTGTCATTTCCCAGGTATCACAGTCAGAAGAAGAGTTAATAATTTCATTCCATGAAAATAGTAACAATATCCTTCCTCCCAAAATAAAAAGAATAATGAAAACTACTGTTTAATATTAGTCAAAATATAAAAGGGAACAGCACTTAATTCATTATACAGATGAATTATACACTCATCTACTGAAACAACAATACTGTTGTTTCAGTGTGTGATGTATGACAGATGTGAGCTTGTTGTTGTTGTTCAGTCTTTTAAGTCGTGTCCGACTCTTCGTGACCCCATGGACCATAGCACGCCAGGCCTTCCTGTCCTGCGCTCTCTCCCGGAGCGTGCTCAAGTTCATATTCATTGCAGCGGTGATGCTATCTAGCCATCTCATCCTCTGCCGTCTCCTTCTCCTTTTGCCTTCAATCTTTCCCAGCATCAGTGACTTTTCCAGTGACTTTTCTCTTCGCATTAGGTGGCCACAATATTGGAGCTTCAGCTTCAGTATCTGTCCTTCCAATGAGCAGGCAGGGTTGATTTCCTTTAGGATGGACTGATTTGACCTCCTTCCAGTGCAGGGGACTAGTAAGAGTCTTCTCCAGCACCACAGTTTGAAGGCATCAATTCTTCAGTGCTCAGCCTTCCTTACAGTCCAGCTCTCACAGCCATACATTGCTACTGGGAAAACCATAGCTTTGATTATACGAATCTTTGTCAGCAAGGTGATGTCTCTGCTTCTTACTATGCTGTCTAGATTTGCCATAGCTTTCCTCCCAAGGAGCAAGCGTCTTTTAATTTCATGGCTATAGTCACCGTCTGCCATGATCTTGGAGCCCAAGAAAATAAAATCTGTCACTGCTTCCATTTCTTCCCCTTCTATATGCCAGGAAGTGATGGGGCCACATGCCATGATCTTAGTTTTTTTAATGTTGAGTTTCAAACCAGCTTTTGCACTCTCCACTTTCACCCTCAACAACAGGCTCTTTAGATCCTCTTCGCTTTCTGCCATTAGGGTGGTATTGTCTGCGTATCGGAGCTTGTTGATAATTCTCCCAGCAATCTTAATTCCGACCTGTGATTCATCCAACCCGGCGTTTCTCATGATGTACTCTGCATATAAATTAAATAAGCAGGGCGACAATATACAGCCTTGTCGTACTCCTTTCCCAATTTTGAACCAATCGGTTGTTCCATGTCCGGTTCTTACTGTTGCTTCTTGTTCCTCATACAGGTTTCTCAGGAGACAGTTAAGGTGGTCTGGTACTCCCATCTCTTTCAGAATTTGCCACAGTTTGTTGTGATCCACACAATCAAAGGCTTTAGCATAGTCAATGAAGCAGAAATAGATGCTTTTCTGGAATTCTCTTGCTTTCTCCATGATCCAGCGAACGTTGGCGATTTGATCTCTAGTTCCTCTGCCTCTTCGAAACCCAGCTTGTACTTCCTGTAGTTCTCGGTTCACATACTGCTGAAGCCTAGCTTGTAGGATTTTGAGCATCACCTTGCTGGCATGTGAAATGAGCGCAATTGTACGGTAGTTTGAACACTCTTTGGCATTGCCCTTCTTTGGAATTGGAATGTAAACTGACCTTTTCCAGTCTTGTGACCATTGTTGAGTGTTCCAAATGTGTTGGCATATTGAGTGCAGCACTTTAACAGCATCATCTTTTAGAATCTTAAATAGCTCAGCTGGAATACTGTCATCTCTGCTAGCTTTGTTGTTACTAATGCTTCCTAAGGCTCACTTGACTTCACTCTCGAGGATGTCCGGCTCAAGTTCAGTGACCACACTATCATGGCTATCAGGGACATTCAGATCTTTCCTGTAGAGTTCTTCTGTGTATTCTTGCCACCTCTTCCTAATCTCATCTGCTTCTGTTAGGTCTCTGCCTTCTTTGTCCTTTATCATGCCCATCTTTGCACAAAATGTTCCCTTGAGATCTCAGATTTTCTTGAAAAGATCTCGTCTTTCCCATTCCATTGTTTTCCTCGATTTCTTTGCATTGTTCATTTAGGAAGGCCTTCTTGCTTATCCTTGCTATTCTCTGGAACTCTGCATTCACTTGGATATATCTTCCCCTTTCTCCTTTGCTTTTCGCTTGCCTTCTTTCCTCAGCTACTTGTAAAGCCTCATCAGACAGCCACTTTGCTTTCTTGCATTTCTTTTTCTTTGGGATGGATTGAGTTGCTGCCTCCTGAACAATGTTACGGACCTCCGTCCATAGTTCCTCAGGCACTCTGTCTACCAGGTCTAATCCCTTAAATCTATTCCTCACCTCCACTGTATATTCATAAGGGATATGACTGAGGTCATACCTGAATGGTTTAGTGGTTTTCCCTACATTCTTCAATTTCAGCCAAAATTTTGTAAGAAGCACCTCATGATCTGAGCCACAGTCAGCTCCAGGTCTTGATTTTACTGACTGTATGGAGCTTCTCCATCTTTGGCTGCAAAGGACATCATCAATCTGATTTCGATATTGACCATCTGGTGATGTCCATGTGCAGAGTCGCCTCTTGTGCTGTTGGAAAAGAGTGTTTGCTATGATCAGCATGTTCTCTTGGCAAAACTCTATTAGCCTTTGTCCTGATTCATTTTGTACACCAAGGCCATGCTTGCCTGTTATCCCGGTGATTTCTTGACTTCCTACTTTAGCATTCCAATCCCCTATGATGAAGAGGACATCTTTTTTTGGTGTTAGTTCTAGAAGGTGTTGTAGTTCTTCATAGAACCGATCAACCTCAGCTTCTTCGGCCTCAGTGGTTGGGGCATAGACTTGAATTACTGTGATGTTGAATGGTTTGCCTTGGATTCATACTGAGATCATTCTATCGTTTTTGAGATTGTACCCCAGTACTGCTTTTCCCACACTTTTGTTGACTATGAATCCTACTCCATTTCTTCTAAGGGATTCTTGCCCACAATAGTAGATATAATGGTCACCTGAATTAAATTCGCTCATGCCTGTCCATTTTAGTTCGCTGATTCCCAAGATGTCAATGTTCAATCTTGCCATCTCATGTTTGACCACCTCCAGCTTATCTTGATTCATTGATCTTACATTCCAGGTTCCTAAACAATATTGTTCTTTACAGCATCAGACTTTCTTTTCACCACCAGACACATCCACAGCTGAGTGTCCTTTCGGCTTTGGCCCAGCCGCTTCACTCTTTCTGGCGCTATTTGGAAATTCCCTCTGCTCTTCCCCAGTAGTATATTGAACACCTTCTGACCTGAGGGGCTCATCTTCCGGCATCATATCTTTAGCCTTGTGATACGTTCCATGGGGTTTTCTTGGCAAGAATACTGGAGTGGGTTGCCATTTCCTTCTCCAGTGGACCACATTTTGTCAGAACTCTCCACCATGATCTGTCCGTCTTGGGTGGCCCTGCACGGCATAGCTTATGGCTTCACTGAGTTACGCAAGCCCCTTCGCCACAACAAGGCAGTGATCCATGAAGGGGGATGTGAGCTTAGTTATCAATAAAAAAATCTATTTTTTCCTTTCTTAGGTACCTTCCATTACAAGACAACTGTTCCATATCTTCCTTTAAAACAACCCAAAAGTGTTTACCTGATTGTTTTGTTGCTTTAAAAAAAAGTCTTAGAAACTTAATAAACTTTTAAAATGTAACACTAAATATGGGAAAAAAATTAATGTGCTGTATCCAGCTGTATCTGTCCTCCAGCAGAAGAAGACCCCACTGACAGAACAGATTACCCCTACGCCCTGCAGACCCCTACACACCCCTTAATCTCCTCCAGAGGGTTGGGGGAGACTGGGCGGGGGCACAGGCGGGGGGGAGAAGAGGAAGGGGGAAGTTCTGTTAGATGAGTGGAAGTCCATTTGTGCAATCTTGGATGGAATCCAAAGGATGCCTCTCCCTAGGCATGCTGGGGCATGCTGGGAGTTTTGGAGCTCCTTTCTGTCTAAACATGCACAGGATTGTGCCCGAACATGACTCATAATGGGGCCTTGTCACAGATGATACAGGCCTGTCCTGCCAGAAAGCAGTGGTGGGGTGAGAAGAATGCCAATATCTGCTAATACCTACTATGCACCAGATGACAAAGGACATTTCAAACTTGTGAGGAAAGCTAAAAATCGACAGACCCAGAAATGCAAAAACGCACGTTTCTGAAAGAGAGAAAACAGGGTAAATAGTCAAATAATACCAGGTGGGACGATTCAAAACAACATGCGTGACCCTTGCACTATCATTTTATTAACACTGGATTCATTTGCCAAATCAAACAGCTTGGGGAGCTATTTCAAGAACTGTGTGATAAGGATGCAGCTGCATAAATGAACAGGGAGCTGGAATGGTGTAGGAAAGAGAAAAGGAGACTTCCAATATGTCCTAATAATGCTGCTTCTACCTTCTTCCTCAAGGGAGGGAGGGAGGAGACTCCTTTTCTTCTTCCTTGACACACACAATTCTGGAACTATTTTTTTCACAGCTTTGAAACCAAGGAAACAGAAGCTGGGCTGTATCCCCTCTTGACCTTTTAAGTCAGGAGGAACAAACACACACCTGTCCAAAAAGTACTTTATTTTAGCCAACAATTAACATATGTAACCATTTCCACAGGGTAGATGTGTTCAGACTGTTGCAGCAAAAACGACAAGAGAGTCTTGTGGTACCTGAAAGAGGCTGTTCCAGGTAGCAATGAATGAATGAGTTCAAGACCACCTAGATTTCCTGAACATCCTCTTGCTGCTCTTCTCATGCCTGATTCCTGTTTGCGATCACAACTCGCTCTGCACAAATGGGAAACCTGCACAAACTGAGCAGTGACTGAGTGGAAGATTTGCATCAATCTCCCCAAATCTGCGCAAATTTCCTCCATAGACTAAAACAGGCTGATTCAGTCTACTGAGGAAATTTGTTCAAATTAGGAAATTTGTGCGAACCGAACTGAGAATCAGGACCGAGACAAATGTGAGCACATGTCTGACAATTTGCAGATCTTTTTGGTGTCCAGAGCTTCGAACAGGGCCTGCTCGCATGTTTTGTGAGCAAAAACAAAATTCTCACACAGCCCTACTTCCACCTGGACTGTCCTCTCCCCCAACAGGCCCATTCCCATCAAGTGACCTGTGGGAAGGATCTCAGAAGACAGTGAGGTGAAGATCATTCACCCCTGCTCCAGCTGGACTGTCCCTCCCTTCCCTCACAGGGCCTTCTACTATCAACTGCTCTGTGGGACGACTCCTTACGAGTTGCTGTTTTTAATATCATTTTAGAATGGTGTTTATTAATATATTGTTTTACTTGTAAGTTACCTTGGTGAGATTTTAACCTGAAAGGTGGGACAGACATAAGTGTAATTAATACATATAAAATAAAGACTAACAAATGCATCACGTCATAAGGTGGACTCTGGCCTGTGAAAGCTCATGCCATAGTAAATGTGTTAATCTTTAAGGTGCCACAAGTCTCTTTGTTGTGTTTACCTCATACATGTATCCTAGTTGCATGGAAACTGGCTAGAGAGAGGATAGAAAAGGATGTCATGGTAAATTTTTCTTATTGTACACCTCCCTGGTATCCATCAGGATAAAAGGCAGTTTATACATTCTTTAAATAAGTAAATGATTAATAATTATTTGGATGAACTCTGGGGCTATTCACACAACACGCTAATCCACATTCACTGGTTAGTGTGGGTTGTTGTTGAACCATGGGCTGTTTATTGAACCATGGGGTTAGCATGTTGACTGAACCCAGGATATTTTCCGCAGGGTGGCTTGTTAATCATGTAGTGTGGCTTGTTAACCACCCTGAACAACCTAACAACAAACCATGGGTTTTCAGGGTGGCTTGTTCAAGAAAAATAAGCCACACCGCATAGTTATCAAGACACCCTGCAGAAAATGTCCTGGGTTCAGATAACACACTAACCCACAGTTCAACAAACAACCCATGGTTCAACAGCAACCCACAACTCAACCACAGAGTGTGGGTTAGTGTGTTGTGCAAACCCAGTCTTTCTCTCTCTCTCTCTTTTTCTCTCTCTCACACACACACACACAGCCATGGGCATTTGGACTCAGGTAACTAGTATAATATGGTTATCAGAAAGCCAACTGCTGCAACATGCCTCCTGCATTTTTAAAAATAAATGCAGCTGTGTAACAGAACATGATCACAAAGCTAAATTCTGCCACTTCTTGAGAGACATCACATTTATTCTGGGCACAGAGTAATTAGAATGATTGGGTCTGGAAGGATCTCAGACCAAAAAATTGAGAAAGACATCCCCCTGTATGTTATATGCAAGCTTCACAGCTTGCTTGCATGTAAATTAGGGCTGTAATTCACAACCAACGTGCTCTAAAGTTGTTCCATTGATTTTAGCAGGATTAATTTAGAGTAAATAGGTTTCATCTCCCAGTTTAACAGTGCAATACTATAAATGTCTACTCGGAAAGAAGCCCTGTTGAGTTCAGTGGGACTTACTCCCAGGTAGGTGTGCATAGGATTGCAGCCTTACGTAGGTTTACTCATTCTAAAGCTGCTAGATAGTTCAGATTCAAGGTCTAGCAAGAAGACTTTGCAAGATAATCTGTGCCAATTAACAGCTTAGGAGTCCTTAAATTAATTGGCCCTTTACCAGCAAGCTGTTAATTCAAATTAACAGAGCATAATAGTGCAATAATATAATACTGTTCTCTAGAGCTAGGTAATATAAATAATAGTTTTGCTTTAAGCATACATTTAGGAATATGATATAAATTAATACAAATAGTAGAATATATATTATCGTTAATGATGGTTGAAGTAGCTGTGACACTCACATATTTTCAAATGCTGAGATGTGTAAACACACCTATGCTTGAAAAGTTCTGCCCAACTTAAAAGTTTCCAACATTTTAAACATTAGTCATTTTGATAATGTCAATTCCTTTGCATATGCGCTCTCTCTCTCTCTCTCTCTCATATCACCAGAATTCAGGACTACTCAATGAAATTGACTGGCGGTAGGTTTAGGACAGAACCAACCAACAAAAATTTATTTATTTAAACAACGCATCATTAAAAAGAATGGAATTCACTGCCAAAACATATAGTGATGGCTACCAGCTGAGATCAGCCTTCCCCAGTCTGGCACCCTCCAGACAACTACAACTCCCAGAATCCCCCAACCAGCTATCAGGAAAGGTTACAACAGTTGGGGCTGTTTAGCTTAGAAAAAAGGCAAGAAAGGGGAGACATGATAGAGATGTACAACACGATGCATGGTTTGGAGAAGGTGTATAGGGAGACATTTTTCTCCCTCTCTCATAATACTAGAATCTGAGGTCATCCCATGAAGCTGAGATTCAGGACAAATAAAAGACTTATTCACACAGCTCATAATCAAACTATGGAATTCACTTCCACAAGATGTAGTGATGGTTTTAAAAGGGGATTAGACAAATTCATGGAGGATACGGTTATCAATGGCTGCTACTGCTGATGGCTATATGCCAACTCTAATATCAGAGGCACTATGCCTATGTACACCAGTTGCTGGAGAACATGGGTGAGATGATGGCACTCATGTCCTAATTGTGGGCTTCCCACAGGCAGCTGGCCTTTGTGAACAAAATACTGGACCAGATGGACTCCTGGTTTGATTTAGCATGGCTCTCCTTATGTTCGTCTTGTGCTCTGTATTTTTTTTCTGTGGCACCGACACTGACTCATATGGATGTAAGATCAAAAGACCTTGTATTTTTAGTCTCTGTCACTATTAAATTGTATGAAGTCTCATAGTTTCTACTTAAAATGCATAGCAAATTCCCCTAATGTTACCTCTCAAACTGGGGAGAGGTAACGAGAGGGTTACCACAGGGCTCAGTCCTGGGCCCAACATTTTCATTAATGACTTGGAGGAGGAGGTGCAGAGAATGCTGATCAAATCTGAAAATGACACAAAATTGGTAGCTAATACCCTGGAAGACAGAAACAAAATTCAAAGTGATCTTGATAGGCTGGAACACTGGGCAGAAAACAACAGAATGAAATTTAATAGGGATAAATGCCAAGTTCTGAACCTAGGAAAAAAACCCAAATGCACAGTTACAAGATGGGGGATACATGGTTCAACAATACTACAAGCAAGAAGGAACTTGGAATTGTAGTAGATCACAAGCTGAATATGAGCCAACAATGTGATGTGGCTGCAAAAAAGGCAAATGCCATTTTGGGCTGCATTAAAAGGATTATAGCTTCCAAATTCCATGAAGTAATAGTTACCCTCTACTCAGCACTAGTTAGGCCTCATCTGGAGTACTGTGTCCAGTTCTGGGCACCACACTTTAAGAAGGATGCAGACAAACTGGAGAGGGTTCAGAGGAGGGCAACAAAGATGATCAGGGGACTGGAAACAAAGCCCTATGAGGAGAGACTGAAAGAACTGGGCATGTTTCGCCTTGAGAAGGGAAGACTGAGGGGAAATAGGATAGTGCTCTTCAAGTACTTGAAAGGTTGTCACAGAGAAGAAGGCCAGGATCTCTTCTTGATCATCCCAGAGTGCAGGTCACAGAATAATGGGCTCAAGTTAGAGGAAGCCAGATTCTGGCTGAACATCAGGAAAAACTTCCTGACTCTTAGAGCAACACGACAATGGAACAAATTACCTAGGTGGTGGGCTCTCCTACACCGGAGGCATTCAAGACAAGGCTGGACAGCCATCTGTCAGGGATGTTTTGACTTGGGTTGACTTGGGGGTTGGACTCGATGGTCTTATAGGTCCCTTCCAACCCTACTACTCTATGATTCTATGATTTAAAAATAAAGTCATGTAAGAAAAGACAGGCTATGAAGAGCATAATTTATATTTAGCCGCATCATACTTTTTCATATTAATTTGTTGCCAGTTATTTCCCCCACCCCCAAATAGCTTCTTGGTATCCAAAAGCTTTTAACGGAGATGTAGGCATGTTGCATCTCTTCCATCTCAAAATAGCCTAGAGGGGGGAAAGGAGTCAAAGAGATCTATTTTGTTATCAATCTTGTGGCAAGACTTAGCCAGAGCCTGGAGGATGAGGGAGAGAAAAGATTTACTGCCCATTTTATCCCGTTTGTCAGTAAAGGTGACTTTACTGCTTGGCAGACTCCATATTAGTAAGTCTGTTCTCAGAAATGTGCAGACGAAATGTGCACCCTGTTGGCTACAGAAACATTTCTAGTTCTCTCATCATTGAATGGCTTTAAAAGGCGATTCGACAAATTCACAGAAGATGCATCTATGTGTGGCTATTAGCCATTAGGCCACGTTCAGAGGCAGTGTGCTACTGATCACCAGTTGCAGAGGAGCAACAGCAGGGGTGTGCCATTGCCCTCACACCCTGCTGGTGGATTCCTCAGGAACATCTGGCTGTCCAGTCCTGTCCAAGACACTGGACTAGTAGTCATTGATAGCCTTCTCCTCCAGGAATTTGTCTAACTCCTTTTTAAAATCATCCAAATTGGCAGCCATCACTACATCCTGTGGAAGTGAATTCCACTGTTTAACAATGTGCTGTGTGAAGGACTTCCTTTTATCTGTCCTGAATCTCCCACCAATCAAGATTCCCCGCTTCTAGTATTATGAGAGAGGGAGAAAAATGTCTCCCTATCCACATTCTCTGCACTGTGCATAATTTTGTGCCCCTCTACCATGTCTCTACTTTCTTGCCTTTTCTCCAAGCTAATCAACCCTAGCTGTTGTAACCTTCCCCCACAGGGGAACTGCACAGGCTCTGTGCACACAGACTCCAGCATATTGTAGCTCCGACATTCTACTGCCAGTACCAAAGCCCCAGGAGAGGCATATAAACATTTTAGAATGGGGTGGGGGGAACTGCACAAAAGCCAGGAAATCACCAGCCGCTGGTGGCTGGGGAAAGGGGATGGGGCCAGGGAAATGGGCTGTGGCAATCGGGAGAACCTTGGAAGGCAAGACTGGAACCCCAGGAAGGATGAATTTGGCCCCTGGGCCTCAGGTTCC
Source organism: Heloderma suspectum (assembly GCF_057233095.1). NCBI lineage: Eukaryota > Metazoa > Chordata > Lepidosauria > Squamata > Helodermatidae > Heloderma > Heloderma suspectum. Next base: position 286,303,001 of record NC_139461.1, on the reverse strand, counting down.
CCACCCCTGGGCTATTTTGATAATCCTTTGATAAGCTGAATTTCGAATGGGGGAGACGAAGCAAAAAAGACAGCACATACCACACATGAATGCCACAGTTCTCAGAGTCTGCTGCATTAGGATCTGTGTAACTGGAGAAAGGTTATGATGGGTGTAGTGAGACATTACGATGCCAGAGAACAAGATGGCCATGATACCTGGGGGGAAAATACCACTGTCAGGCAAAGAACACTTTGCATACCGATATCGATGTGCAGTTGTACAAATATTTCCTAATTGTTACCAATCACAAAGCAATTAATACATTTTCATCATTGTCTTGCAACAAAAAGAACGGGGGGGAAAGTAAGTAAGACAGCGATTCCAACTGGAAGCTCAGGTTTAGTCATTGCATCATTCATGAAAGGCGAGTTTGGCTGGCTGCCAGCGATGTATTAATCATCTGGTTCAACTTGCAGAAGCACAGAAACTCCTGCATATGCAAAGGCTTCTCTACTCACTTCAGAGTTAAGGAAAATGAGTTAGTGCTGGCAGGTGGGGGGGATGTCAGGATTTGAAGTGGTAGCTTCAAGACTAACACATTTATTGTGATATGAGCTTTTGTAAGTAAAAGCCCCCTATTCTATCAGATGCGTTAAAATGAGCAACTCAGAACTTTTCCACACAAGGCTGTTAATCCGCTGCATCTACTTTTGGTTTTGTCACAGAACTGAGATCCAAGCACTACACGAAGTGTGTTTCTTTTCCTGCTTTTCCACTACATAACCTCTAGGTGGTACTGTGCTATAGCAGAACAATGCAATTACACAAGTGGAAAAATGTTTTCTTTTGCTTTCACAAATAATACTGCATTTTCCCTGCTCTAAAAAAACTCGCCAAAACTGCTGTTTAAAAACAAAAGCAAACCTGGAGGGTCACAATGATGTCTAAAGAACACATAAACAACTGTGAGTAGGGAATGACGAGAATACAATAAATGCCTCATTTAGAAAAGCTCTATGGTGCCCCTCAGACACAACTCCCACCCACATGTGGCCCTTTTCTGTGATATGCTCTCACAAAGTGGGGAGGGCACACGTGAATGCTGCAGCCATGTTGGTGGGGCCAATCACATCGGTCTTTGGGATGCAACTGGCACCTTGGCATGTCCATGAGAAAGAACCGTGCAATTGGACTTGCCAATGCGCTGTGGCATTCACACGCAGCATCCAGCTGTATGGGAGCACATAAAGGAAAAGTGGTATCTCTCCTGGAATGTATAAAAGCTCTGGTGCTTCATCTTGGTTAAAGATCATGAGTCATGAACTAGAAGTCACCACTTCAAATGTTAGATCTGTACCTTTAGCTAGCTACTCTCAATTAGCTTCTACCCCGCCCCCCTGTAATATCAGGCTCATAATACTGGCCTTCCTTTCATGCTTGTTTTAAGGATTACTGAGCTAATACAGGTGGAATGCTTTTTAGTGTTCAGTGCCTCCAGCTGCTGGAACTAGCCTGGATCACTGCTGCACACCCACTTTGGCCCGAGGGGCTATGAAGCATTGCTAAAGGGAGATCTTTTTATTGAAATTATTTTTTATTTACAACATTTATATTGTTGTTCAGTCGTTAAGTTGTGTCCGAGTCTTCGTGACCCCATGGACCATAGCATGCCAAGCCTTCCTGTCCTCCGCTCTCTCCCGGAGTGTGCTCAAGTTCATACAACATTTATATACCACTCCACATCTAGACAGATTCCGAAGCGGTGAACAATAAAAGATAAAAAGAATTAAACACCATATTAGAATTTTTATTTTTTAAAGGAGATCGTTACCTTGTCGTGGTGCCGGAGCTTGAGCACCTCAATGACATCATAAGCTAAACCGTGAAGGGACACCCAAGACGGGAAGGTCATGGTAGAGAGGTCAGACTAAATACGATCCCGGGGGAAGGAAACGGCAACCCACCCCAGTATTCTTGCCATGAAAACTAAATGGATCAGTACAACCAGAGATATGTCGGTATACCATCGGAAGATGGGACTCCCAGGTCGGAAGATGGTCAAAATGCTACTGGGGAGGAACAGACGATAAGTTTAACTAGCCCCAGATGTGATGACGCAGCTAGCTCAAAGCCGAAAGGACGGCTAGCAGCCGATGGTGCAGGTGGTGAACGACGAATCCGATATTCTAAAGATCAACACACCATAGGAACCTGGAATGTAAGATCTATGAGCCAGGGCAAATTGGATGTGGTTACTGGGGAGATGTCAAGATTAAATATAGACATTTTGGGTGTCAGTGAAGTGAAATGGACTGGCAAGGGCCACTTCACATCAAATGACCACCAGATCTACTACTGTGGACAAGAGGACCACAGAAGAAATGGAGTAGCCTTCAAAATTAATAGTAAAGTGGCTAAAGCAGTGCTGGAGTTAAAATCACTGGAAGAAACATTAACAATTTCCGATATGCAGATGATACCAGTTTGATGGCTGAAAGCGAGGAGGAGCTGAGGAACCTCATGACGAAGGTGAAAGAAGAAAGTGCAAAAGCTGGGTTGCAGTTAAACATAAAAAAAAACAAGATTATGGCAACTAGCTTGATTGATAACTGGCAAATAGAGGGAGAAAACGTGGAGGCAGTGACAGACTTTGTCTTTCTAGGCGCAAAGATTACTGCAGACGCTGACTGCAGCCAGGAAATCAGAAGACGTTTACTTCTTGGGAGGACAGCAATGACAAATCTTGATAAAACAGTTAAAGAGCAGAGACATCACACTGACAACAAAGGTCCGCATAGTTCAAGCAATGGTATTCCCCGTAGTAACCTATGGCTGCGAGAGCTGGACCATAAGGAAGGCTGAGCAAAGGAAGATAGATGCTTTTGAACTGTGGTGCTGGAGGAAAATTCTGAGAGTGCCTTGGACTGCAAGAAGATCAAACCAGTCCATACTCCAGGAAATAAAGCCAGACTGCTCACTTGAGGGAATGATATTAAAGGCAAAACTGAAGTACTTTGGCCACATAATGAGAAGACAGGATACCCTGGAGAAGATGCTGATGCTAGGGAAAGTGGAAGGCAAAAGGAAGAGGGGCTGACCGAGGGCAAGATGGATGGATGATATTCTGGAGGTGACGGACTCGACCTTGGGGGAGCTGGGGGTGGCGACAGCCGACAGGAAGCTCTGGCATGGGCTGGTCCATGAAGCCACAAAGAGTCGGAAGCGACTGACCAAATAAACAACAACAACAAAACAGAGTACCAATAAAAACAGTGGCTGGTTAATCACAGAAGGCTCCTTGAAATAAAGATGTTTTCAGGAGGCGCCGAAAACAATACAGTGTTGATGCCTGCCTGACTTCCAGAAGCAGGGAGCTCCACAGAAAGAGGGCCACCACACTGAAGGCTCTTCTCCGGGTGGACTCCAGTCAGGCCATAGGTCCATGTGGAGCCACCAAGAGCATACTTTCCAATGACCTCAGTAACTCAGCAGGTTGATAAGGGAGAAGATGCTTTCTCAGGTATCCTGGTCCCACATTGTTTAGGGCTTTATACACTAGTAACAAAACCTTAAACCTGGCAAATAGACATCCAGTGCAGTTCCCTCAGCAAAGCAGGCGCATGCTGAAAAGGAGCAGCTCCAGACAATTTTTATTTTATTTATTTATTTAAAATATTTATTGGCCTCCTTTCAGGGCAAAAGCCCTCCCAAGGTAGCTTATAACAATAAAATACATAAAAACAGTTAAAAAATTAAAAGTGATAAAAACAATAAAAGCAACAGGTAAGAGTTGCCACTGGGCACGTTTTTCAATGCCTGGGCCATTCAACAGTTTAGGCACTTAAATCATCTCAAGCGCCTCTACCTGCTGTAGATCCACTTCCAACAATCCCGTACCAAAGAGATAATCACTATCACTCCAGTCAGAGAAACGCAGGCTTTGAGGGGAAGGGATTCTTTTCTACTCCAGATGGGCCTAGAGATCAACCACGACAGAATGGCCTGTGTTTCAATGACAGCAGCTATATTCTTAGTCTTCAGGAATGGAAAAGCAAGTCTTGACTTGCCGGCAAAGCTAAACGTGCCCGGTATTTCCAGTTTCCAAGCTACTGCATTCTGCACTAGCTCCAGCTTCCAGACCAGCCTTAAAGGCAGCCCCACATAGATCTTCTGCACCCTTTCCTTCTGAATATGGAGCGGCAAGGTCATGACTGTAAAAAAGCTGAGATTCTTAGGATTTTAAACAAGAGTCCACGAAGCATGGCAGCACAAAGCGCTACATACAGTTCCATAATCCGAATTCAGCCTGCCCCGCCCTGGTGCCCTCTAGAAGTGTTTAAGTACAACTCCCATAATCCCACAGCCAGGATGTTGTAGTCCAACATATCTGGAGGGCATCAGGTTGGGGAAGGCTGGCCAAATGTGTTGCCTAACCCCTGCACTAAACTGTATTAAAGATCTTAATAAATAATGGTCCTACAGAGAAAATGCACTGCCTGACACCCAGGAAGCTCCTGTTTTTCTACTACATAACTTAATGCCTTGTTTCTCCCCAAACCAAAGTTAGTTACAAGGGACTAGTGAGATCTGGCTACAGTTAAACGCCAACAGCTCAGCTGAAGTGGGATGGAAGAAAATAGGGCTCAAGCAAGTTCATAAAATGACTTTAGTTTGAGTCAAGGTTGGATTGTGCTGTAGTTACAGAATCTCATCTAAATAATTTCTGAGCCAACTTTTTTTAAAAAAAAAAACTGTTTAAAAAAATAACTGTCATTTTTAAAAACAGCATTTATCTAAGCTTGACAACATAACTTGTGACCCATCCAACTAAAGACAGCCCATGTATTGTGATTTGGTGGGTGGGTTCTTTCAAGTTTCCACAGGAGCAGCTTGAGCTGCTAAATTTTAAAAAATAAACCAAAGAGTGGATTGCTTTTTCAACAGGGGACAGGAATGTCAGATGAAACTCTGGTTCTTTGGTAGCTCTTCTGGTTTTGGTGATGGTCTTGAGGCCATATGAAAGCACACCAAAGACCTCGGCCCATACTTTAAAACAGGGGTGCAGAATCTCAGGCCCAGGGGGCAAACCTGACCCTCCTGGGGTCCCAACTGGGCCCTCCGGGGTTCCCTAAAGGGCCATGCCCCTTCTCCAGGACCCACTCCTTTCTCTTGACCAACCATTTGGTGGTTTCCCAGCTTTTGTGCAGTTTTTTCCCCATTGTAAAATGCCGCCTAAGGCTTAGTTGCTGGCAATAAGAGCTTTAAACCAAACTATGCTGGTATTTTTGCCCCACCCTTTTTGCTTTTGGCCCTGCCCCTTTTGCCTTTGTCCCCACCCATCACTGTAAGGGGGCTGCCAAAGGCTTCTCTGAAATGGAATTCGGCCCTTGGGCTGAAAGAGGTTCAATACCTCTGGTTTAAAAACCACTATTCGAAGCCCACTGGTTCAAGGTCTGCTGAATGACTTTTTTTCCCTCTTCCCTTCCCATTCTTTTTTCCTCATGTGTCGTGTCTTTTTAGATTGTAAATCCAAGGGCAGGGACTATCTTCTTTTACTGTAAGCTGCTCCGGGAGCCTTTTCAGCTGAGAAGCGAAATAAAAATGCTTTAAATAAATAAATGAATAAATAAATAAGGTCTCTATGCACTTTCTATACATTCTATTCACAGAGCTGGAGAAAGGGGTTATTCCAGCGCTGAAATGATTGCATATAGCACCCATGAACATGAGATCACATGTGACAAGCCACCTCTGCACAACATTTGCCAAGTCCTGTGGATCTTAACTCAGATTTAAAAGTTCTTGCTAGGGATGTCTGTTGTCAGGAAATCCAGCCATTTTGGGGGTCACAGGATTTCTGCAGCATACCCAGCTTGGCTTTCATTTGCGAGCTGAGCTGCAGGTTTCTTCTAGAAATCTGGGAACTTTTTCAAGTTTTTTTTAATTTGCGTAAATAGCAATTTGCAAATCACATCTGAAATTTTTGCAAATTATGGCCAAGATTTGCACAAATTAAGCAAATTACTATTTATGCAAATTTTTTAACAGCCAAAAATCTGCAAACTGGCCTGGCTTGACCTGAAGTCTGGGGGGCTGAGCTGATGAAAGCTCAGCAAGCTCCACCCATTGAACGGATTCCTCCGACATCCCTAGTTCTTGCACAGAGAAAATGAAAAGATTCATATGCAATGTTATCCCAGGACTAGGCTAAAAACCCAGAAAAGGCAGGGGAATGGCCATGCCTCTGGAGAGTCTGAATGAAGACAGAAATCTGATAGTAGCTGACAGGCTCAGTAAACCTTCAAGTTGCCATTATCCCCTGGCCATCTTCTTTTTAAAATGCTCAGTTATGCAATCACTCCATTTGTCCGATGTCATTCCTCACACTCCATCAGGTGTTTATCAAATCAGTAGCACAGCAGTCCTATGGGGAGAGGCAGCCACCTCTGAACTCAGAGGCAACCACCTATCCAATTCAGGGCAGGAGAAGCACAGAGCGGATAGTCCCATCCGCTCATTAGCCATCCTGTATTTGCAGCTAGACAGCTGATTTCAGGAAGGCGGAGCAGGGGAGGCAGCTGCTGGACAACACATAGGATGTATTGTACCTGCATTTCTGCCTTCCCCGCCCAGTAACACCCCCAGGAATGCCCCATTTTTGCTGCTCCACACTCCTCCTCGAAGTGCGGGGCCGTTCCAAGCTGCCTGTGAGGCAGCGGGGGGTGGGGGGAAGGTCGGTTCTCCAGGAACCGACCTCGGAGCACAGGCTCCAAGGTCATTTCCCAGAAACCTACATATGCTATGGCTGTCTAGCCACTAACTAGCAGCCATAGGATTGCTCCCTAAGTGTGCGCCAACGCTCTAATTATTAATAGTTCTACAGTTTCCCAGATTTCATCTAGGATGCAACTGCTATCAGATAAAGGTCGAGCCTCAGCCCCTCACGGGTCGCTTTCAAGACAGGAGAAGCACTTTAAAATTCACTCCAATTTGCCTGTGTAAATACACACGGGCTGCCATCATCGCTGGAATGGAGCTGACTGTCAAAGGAGTGCTTATCTGAGGAAGTCTGCCTGAACACAAATGTGATTAGATTTCATTGTGCAGCTGTTATCAGTTGCCCATCACATCTCTCAAGGCATCATAAAGAAACACCCAGAAAAGGAAAGAATAGGGCACCCTGTTACATGCAAGACAAGAGGGCTCTCAGGCTCTGATGTCTGAGATTAATGAGAAGCAGGTTTAGTCAGAACAGATGCACATTTGTGACAAGGCGAATGGAAATTCTTTAAGTCCCCGTAGAGGAATGAGGGAGAATGATATAAACCGTAGCTGCTGAAACTGTCACTATTTGATTGCAATCCTTCACCCACCCAAAGTGATTATAATAACTGTGCATGGGCCCATGCCAAGCCACAACATCATAGAAGCTTTGCAGAAATATTAAGAGCTGCAGTTATGCATCTTACTAGCCAATACATTTCTTTTTCATGAAGCTAAAACATGCATTTCCTTACATGCTTTTAAGGCAATATCTGTGTGTGTGTGTGTGTGTGTGTGTGTGTGAGAGAGAGAGAGAGAGAGAGAGAGAGAGAGAAACAGGAAATTGGGTCCCAGTGTTCCATTATGTCAGACTCTGAAAACAGGGGTGGTTTTCCCAAAGCACATTATGTGTAACCACACTGGCTTCTGCTAGCCATCTGGATGCAGGTGCTGGTTCTGACTATAAAGCAGGCTTGGGTCCTTCAAAACTGAAAGCGCCTCCTTCCTTTTTCTTCCCATCAACATGTCCAAGTTCAACCAAGAGCAGATGCTTCCTGATACCAACTGTGTATCACATCAATACAAGGGCATGTAGGTCTTCGTCAGATGTACAGAGGCTGTAGAGAAGGAGATGAGTGGGGAAGCCCAACCATTTCACCAGCCCTATGGACAGACTTATTTTCTCCCCTCTTCCCTCACCATCCCTTTTTCCTTGTGTGTTGTATCTTTTTAGACGGGAAGCCTGCAAGCAGGGACTTGTTTTACTGATTGTTTGTAAGCCACTCCGGGAACCTTTTCGGCTGAGGAATGGGTTAAAGATACTTTAAATAATAATAACAACAACAATGTTCTTTTTGTATCTCAAATGCAGGGGGACTGAGTACCATCCCCACCCACACTCTCCTCTGGAGGGAAAAATACTATGTATCTGGGATCTCCCTGAACCAGCTATCCAGCCCTTCTTTCAATCTGGGGCTGGACAGGGGGTTCAAGACCATCCTGGGTACAAATAAACCTGGTATTGTTCTCGGTTAGATGTAAGTTTCTGTCCAGGTACGCTGTGGCAGGCCAAGGCCATGTATTAACCTGAAACTGTGGCTGCTCCCACTTTGGAACTCCCTTCCCTGTGAAATGTGCTAAAGGCTAAGCGACCCCTAAAATTTCTGTATGATCTTTTTTAGGGGAATGTCACAGAGTGGAGGCAATATCTAATCCTGGAGAGTAGAGTAAATCCCCCCATTTCTCCCTCCCTACAAGATACTGAAGATTTTGTAGTACAAAGGCTAGTGCACATTTGCACTACAAACCCTTGACGAAAGTTGCAGGTACAAACCCTTGATGAAATATGCCAAGAAGCTGAATGTTCTGACAACCCCATTATCAACATTATCAGTAGCTTTGGGCTTCTTTGGTGCGCAGCTTACCTGAGAGAGAAATACCTTCTGCAAGTCCATAGGGAAGATAAGCAAAGATAATCATCATTCCAAACTCCAGGGAAGGCGTTTTCCGTAAATCAATATGCTTCAGCACGTCAAAACCAAAGAGTTAAGCAAAATACAAGAAAGGTAAGGGAACAAGAAATTAAGATAATTAGAAAAAAGTTATCATTTGTCATTAGGGCAGTATTAGAGGGCTTTTGGGGTCACATGCTGTACCGCCTGCCTATGACCCAAGATCCCTAAACACAATGGCACACTGTGCAATGTAGTGCATTTATTTTTCCCGTCATATTCTCCAGTCTACAGTATTTTTCAGGTGGGACAACAGTCACTGCCATCCAATGATGCTCTACGGTACAAGGAATACAATTTTAAAAGATCTAAGAAGTAGGACAGGTTCACTGCATACAGACATGCTCCCCGATGATTACATTACAACAGGGACCCCAACTCCATAGCATTCTTAGCATCACATGTAATTCTTCCCTGTTCACCTTGTACGTCCTTAGCGTTAGATTTAGAAAATAACTTGGAAAGCAGTTGCGTACTGAGTTCAAGAGAATTTAAGTAGCCTAATTGTCCATAAGATAGAGGCCTTGGGTTTGTGAGATGCTGAAAGGTAGTTATTATCTATGATCACCTTCAAGAAGGCTGCTATTCTAAGGGCAGTTTGGTAAATGTGTCTGGACTGCAGACCTAGAGATTGAGGCAGAGTGCAACAGTGTTGGGAGTTTCCCTGCATTTTATCATTCTGGTCCTCACTGATAGTAAAACAGGTGTTCAGAATGCTTGGGTGGAATAAAGACCAACTTATCACTTCCATGATGCACACAGAATTTTGTCTGTAAATGAACCATTTAGTATTTTCAGACTGGGAGCCCAGGCAAGTGACTAAAATAGCTCCGAAAAGGACACAGAGCAAGGAAAGTGGGTGCATCTACATTTATAAACCAGGATTCTAAATCTGTCTCTGATTTCTCAGTTTACGGCCGCTTCTTGTAATTCCTGTTCAAAGCTAAGAATGTACAACACAGAGACACACACACAGAGACACAAACACAGAGACACAGACATACACTGCCTCCAAGAAAAGTGGCTAGTCTTATCAAAATCTGTTTGGCTCCCCTTGAAATTCTTCAGATGTTTTGCCTGAGGAGGAACTTCCCAAATTCATTCCAATTTGCATTTTGCTTTATGCGACGTGTCACTGGCACATCTATTCAAGACATAAATGAATAGACTTTCCCAAGTTTATTTCCTTTCTTGACTTTCCTTTCTTGAGACTTTCCCAAGTTTTTAAACCCCATGAAAATGTAACATTCTGCTTTCATGGATATTTAGGCAGGCATGAGAACCGCAGACCCATAACGCTGAAAAATGACCCCTAAGGATCATTTTGCCCAACCCTTTGTCCAGAGAGGTCTACCCCACCTGGATGCTTGTCCTAACCTTCTTAGAAACTCTAAAAACGTGATGCTGTAACCCAGGGGTGGGCAGACATCAGGCCTGTGGAATGTACACGGCTCTTTACTAGAACCCCAAGATCTACCAACCAGAGCCTGGTACAAAGGCCATACACTTAGAATTAAAGAATTCTGAGCCCAGGAATTTGTTCTGAGTACCAAAACTGAATGGAGCTCATGGTCCTTCCCACACTAAAATCCAATCTTGGTTACCACAACCTTTCTTCCTTTCAGCAGTATAATTTAGGGGGGGAGGGGAGTCATTTTGCTGCTACTATTGTTAAACAACTGGAAGTTAGAAGTCCTTCCCAATGTGAGTAGGGAAGAGTTAACTTCTCCCTCTCCAGTTGCCATCCCCCTTGGAAATTGCCCCCTGCATGGCAATTAAGCTCAGAAAAAAACCCCAATGGATGCTCAGGGCTCTGGTGAACAGATCCGGGCCCTAAGGAAATAGATCCAGGGCCAAGGCCTGTGAGCCCAGGCCTAGTAATGCCCCTGTCTGCAGGGATGTATAAATTAACAAAAGGAAAAAAACGGTTTCTAAAGCAATGATTGTTTCCTTTTAAACATATACCAATTCTCAAAAACTAGATTGTTAATGGGACATATGTCTGTGCTGGAAGAAGCAGCCCCAGGTCCCCTCCTCTTTCCTCTCCAGCTAATGTCTAGTAACTTAAGAGCTGCCCCTTTTCAGCATGCAACTCTTTGCTGAAGGAAATGCACTGGCTGGCTATTTGCTACTGGGCGAGGTTCAAGGTTTTCGACTAGTGTACAAAGCCCTAAACAACTTGGGATCAGGATACCTGAGAGAACGCCTTCTCCCTTACCAACCTGCCCAATCACTGAGGCCATCAGAGAACATGCTCCTGGTGGTTCCACATGGACCTATGGCCTGATTGGAGTCATAGAATCATAGGATAGTAGGGTTGGAAGGGGCCTATAAGGCCATTGAGTCCAACCTCCTGCTCAATGCAGGAATCTACGTCAGAGCATCCCTGACAGATGGCTGTACAGCCTCGTCTTGAATGCCTCCAGCGTGGGAGAGCCCATTACCTCCCTAGGTAATTTGTTCCATTGTCGTATTGCACTAACAGTCAGGAAGGTTTTCCTGATGTTCAGCCGGAATCTGGCTTCCTCTAACTTCACCCTATTATTCCGTGTCCTGCACTCTGGGATGATCAAGAAGACATCCTGGCCTTCCTCTCTGTGGGGATGTATGAGTCCACCTAAAGAAGAGCCTTCAGTGTGGTGGCCCCCTTCCTATGGAACTCCCTGCCTCTGCAGGTCAGGCAGGACCCAACACTGTGTTATTTTCAGCACCTCCTGAAAACAGCTGTTTTCTAGGAAGCCTTCCTTGGCCCAGCCATGGTTTTATTGGCACTCTGTTTTTAAAAAGAATAATTTTAATATTGTGTTTTATTCTTTTTATCATTTTATCTCTCATTGTTTACTGCTCCAGAATCTGTTTAGATGTGGAACAGTATACAAATGTTGTAAAATAAATAAATAAAATCATCACGTTGCAGGTTTTTCCATTTCTATTCTACTCTACTGGCTGCCATTTGCTGGGGTGGAGAAACTCACACCATGACAATCTAACATCACAGCTTTTGATTTACCACAGGGGTGGGAAACTTCTGGGGGCCAGGGGAATGCATTGGCCCTCCTCCCCAGACCAAAGCAGGGGCTGTACCTGTACCTTCTGCCGCCGAATTTGCTGCCAAAATTTGGTGGTGTGGCAGCAACGAGAAGAAGGCACCATTTTTTCTTTAAAACAAACCATGCGGGGACACACACCTTGTTCTGAAACAGACTCACCATCCCAAAAGCATGATTCTACTTCAAAACAGTCATGCTCTTTTTTTGCCACTGCCACAGCAAATTAAGCAGGGATGGCAGCAGGTGCAGAAAAAGGCCAGGGGGCTGGATGCAAGATGCGGGCCATGTGTTTGCCCAACCCTCATTTACTGATGTTATGGGGGAGGGCAGAAGAGGAGAAAACACAATCTGTGTAACTCTAGCTGTAGCTCCAGTGGATAGACTCTTCAGATATCTACCTCACAGGGTTGTGAGAATAAAAGGGAGAGGAGGAAGATCATGTAAGCCACCTTGGGTTCCTTGCAAAAGGAAAAAAATGTGGGATAGAAATGTAATAATACATAAAATAAATAAATAAAAACCAGCTCAAGATAGCATGGGAAGACAGAGATTAAGTTTGCCATAATTCCATACTGAATGTGAATCAGACCCAACAGGCTGGATATACTTTAGGTATGGGATACTGATTTCAGCATTCAGCTCTAAAGCAGCTGAGGTGGGGGGAAATCTAATTTGTTTACTGAATGCTTCATACATATAAAAAACTGGAGCATATGCTAACAAAAAGAACCCAATACTGAAAAATGGAATTAATGTATTATGACTACAGCAAACAATTAGCATACTTTATAACCCTCCCTTGGCATATAAGATGAGCTATTATACATTAATATGATATATTAATGTCATTATATGAGTGCAACAGTTTTATGCAAGTCTGGAATTGATGCCCACTAGCACTGATGTTGTTAAAAAACTAAACTTGAAGAGGAAACAGCATGGTGACCAAAAAGCATTCTGTTTTAAAAAAACATAATCTCCCTAAGAAACACAGCTGAAGGCCATTATTAAAATGGAAGCCCACTTGTTTATGCATTTGCGTGGCTTCACCTAAAAGCAAAGGATATTAATGCAGAAATAAGGCCAGTCAGAGTCCCCAGTGCTGCAGATCCGAAGAACATCTTCAGAAAGTAACCCAGCGCCTGCACAAAGGTTTGCCATCCACTTACGTCTGATGTATGTTCTCTCGTCAAACCTTCCGCAGTGCTGGGAACAATTTAAAAGAAGAAGAAGAAGAAGAAGAAGAAGAAGAAGAAGGAGACAACGACCAAGGGGATTACACATTTGAATCTTAGCAGGGGGTATTGCTCGGTTTGGGGCCCTGGATCTATTTCCCATGGCCCCGCATCTGTTTCCCATGGCCCCGCATCTATTCCTCAGAGCCCTAAGTTCCCATGAGCGCCAATGGAAGGTTGTGTTTTTCTCAGCTTAACTACCAAAAAGGGGGCAATTTTCAAGGGGGATTGCAGCTGGGGAGGGAAGGGCTAACCCTCCCCCCTGCATGGCAATTAAGCTTCGAAAAAATATTTCCATTGGTGCCAATGGGAGGATTTTCCTAGGCTTGGTTGCCACACAGAGGGGATTTCCAGGGGCATCACAGTTAGGGAAGGAAGCATTAACCCTCCCTTCCCTGTGCATTGTGCCTCCCCCCTCCAAATCCCTCCCTCCATATGGCAATTAAGCTTAGGGGGGAAATGCCATTAATGCCAATGGAAAGATTGCACCCCAAATCTTTTCTGTGCCTAGCAACACCTCTGAATTTCAGACTTGTTAAGTTTCTGTTTTTAAAAAAATCTCAACAACCTACATTTCTTTGTTGAAATGCTGCTTTTAAAATGCTTTTACTGTGATATAACAAGTGGAATGTCAAAAGACATTATATCAAGTGCTGGTGCAATTCCCCCCCAAGGAGAAACACAGCTCTGCTAAAAAGAAAAAAAAAAACCCTGGAAATCTTGCCTGGCTTTTGTGATGCTCTTAGCAATGGTACAAAATAAGCCAGGAAGAGGCCCGCTTCAGCAAGAGATGAAATCCTTCTAACAACAAAGAGGAGAGGTGCTTTTTTATGATAAGCACAAAGGAAGAGAGGCACAAAGTTCAAATAGATCCTGCCTCCTCAGGAAAAAAGGCAACCAGGATCCAGGATCTGCCTTCTGCAAGAGGAAGGGCTCCGTTTGTGAAGGGTCCTTCTGTATGACTTTGGGGGATTCCCCTTTCCTCTCCACATCAGCTCACTCCATTCAGCAGGGTCTCCTGACTGTGTCATATTTTCAGGGGGCTGGAGGTGCAGTCGTGGGAATGAGGGAGTAGGGAAGTCCACTTCCGCTAGTGCAGTAGATCCAAAATAAATCTGAATCCAACCCTATGTTTAGTAATGTGTGAAGCAAAGCACCCCTTTGCCCGAATGACAGCAGCAATTCAAACTTTGTGGCCTTTTGTGCCTATTGGAATACACTTACTTTGTCAGGACAATCGAGACTGCATCATTGAGAATACTCTCCCCAAACACCAACATGTTAAGCACAGGATCCACATTAAGGGCATTGAAGATGGCAATTGTAGCTACTGGATCAACAGCAGAGATCAGGGAACCAAAGGCAAAGCTGGAAGACGATAAAATGACAATGTCAGAATCACCTCAGAAATATTGTTACCATGCGTGTGATAACAAGCACCACTCAGCTATCCTGAAAAGCATCCGTGGATTTTTATTTTATTTTTTAAAAATCTATTTTAACAAACATTGACTGTCATTTTAAACAGGAGGGCAATTGTCAGCAAGAGCCAACAAAGTAAATGTCACCTTTTCAATAGGGGTGGGGAACCTGTGGCCTATGGTCCTCCCCAACCACAGGGCCTTTCCTCCTTGTCCTACCCCCCCCCCCCCCAGCAGAACTGGAAGGCTTCAATGGAAGGTTTTTTTCAAGCATGACCGGGTGTATGTGAGAGAGTGAGTGGTGGCCACACCCACATACCCTTTCTGCTTTGGCCCCACCCCCTTTTTACAGGGGCACCATCCTCTGGCATGTGGCCCTTGAATGTTTAGCCACAAGGGGATGCAGTCCTTGGGCTAAAAACGGTTCTCCACCTGTTGTAGACTATGATTGTCTTCTGGCAGCATCCATGCACACAAATGAACACACAACCTTCTCTTTAAACCCTTTAGCCATAGTATAAATAGAATTACACAAACTTTGCCAGAAGCTTACCTGTCAGTCATGTTGAGTTTATAAATTACATCAGCCTAGAAAAATCAATAACAGAAAGGTGTTATTTTTTAATTTAACTATTATTCTACCACAATTGTATTTTCATCCCACTATAGAGGCAAGCATCTTATAAAATTGTGAGGAATGAAAACATTTACAGTCAAACCTCATATATCCTAACTCATGTACTATATTGCCACCAAAGAGTGTCAAAAGAGGTTTCCATAAAGACTGAGGACACTGAAGTGGGACAACATCAGAAGGTACCAAAGAGTCACCTTAATCTTAGGGCTATTTATTTCCAGTCCAGTGAAGTATAAGGAAGCAGCTCTACTTTCTGCAGCACTTTTCATTTTAGATAGGATCAGGTATAGCATTAGAAATTACTAATACATGTTATTTGACTGACTGCCACCACCACCCAGACTACTAAATGACACTTTGAGCACTTAACGTAAAAGAAAGTAATCATCATGATGCTTTACATCAGCATCGTATTTGGAATTCTTTACAAAAAAATAGAACAAATTGCAATACGATATAAAATCAATGGGAGGGGAACACTAAAAGTATTTAACAATAGGTTGGTTCATATGACACGACAACCCACTCTGTGTATAAGCTATGCAGTGTGGGTTTTTTTCAGAACAATCCACAAAGTGCCTGAGAGACCATCGGACTCACTGTAGGTTGTTCTCTCCCTCCTTCCCCCTCGGTTCTCCAGCCAGTATCCCAGTGTCCTGCATGGCTGAACCCATCTTGTCTGCCTGTTCTGTCCCCCTCCCCACTCCGATTGTGACCCCTTTTCATTCTCTGGGGCTTTTTAAGAATCATTTTTTCAGGCCCTCCAATTTGTGCAAATGGGGGCCTAATTTTTCCCCGCCCCTGGTAATTGTGCCAATGTGTTCATCATCATCATTATCACCACCATCATTTTGTCAGTCTTTTGGAGGTCCGCAAATGTGCACTTACAGCTGTCCGATATATACAGTCTTAACTTGTCAATGTTCTTGTATGTTTCACCTGTCAAAGGGAAGGAAGTGTACTAAGAAACATTCAAGGAAATTGACAAGATGAGACTGTATATAGGCTACTTTGGGCACCATTGACAGTGAGAGGCTGGAAAAGGAAGTGCACCAAAAAGAGGGTGGGGACGTGACTGGCCACCTGGCAAGGTGATCCTCAGAGTTTTAAGTGTTGAACTGACACTTATCAGTGTCCTGCTTCCATTCAACACTTCCCCTAATCTCCAGGTACTCAAAAAACGGAAAATCTATGCTCCTCCATCCTTTTTGCAGCTCCCATTCAGAGCAGTTACTGCCGTGGTTATTGTCTGATATGTATAGCCTTGCCTTTTCAATGTCCTTGCATGTTTCCTAGTACATTTCATTCCCTTTGACAGCTGAAACATGTAAGGACATTGACAAGTCAAGGCTATACATAAACGAAAGCTGTAAGCGGGCACTTGTGTACTTGAGAAAGACTGACAAAAATAATATTTTTTAAAAAATTACGAACACATTTGTGCAATTTCTTTCTTTATTTATTTCTATACTGCCCAATGGCTGAAGCTCTCTGGGCGGTTCATATATTCCTGGGGCATATTAGACAGACAGAGAGAGAGAGAGAGAGAACAGCCCTGTTTGTGCAAATTTTAGGGGGCCACATTTTTAAAACCAGGGTTGGTGTCAGCCCCTCCAAAGTTCCATTTGGGGACTGAAGGGGCAGTCACTGGCAATAGAGGTTTGAGGGTGTGGGTGGGCACAATCAGGAAGAGCAGCAGGGGGGGTTGCTGCTCTTCCCGAGCAGCTCTGTACCTGATCACCACAATCCATGATGGGTTGGCTCTGCCAGGTTTGGACAACATGTCAATCCACTGGGGGTTGAACAACCGCAAGAATAAGCCATGGGCTGTCAAGGTGGCTTGTTGCCCCCAAAATAAGCCATCTTGTGGGCAGTGGTCTGGGTTTGGGCGACACAAAAACCCACCATGGCTAGTCACTTATGATGGACTGTTGTGTCCTGCAAACCCAGTCAACCTAGAGGCACCTGGAGACAACCTAGCAGCACCTCCAGATGCTGTTGGACTGCAACTCCCAGCCGCCCTAGCCAGCATAGCTAATGGTGAGGGACAGAATGGGATGCTAGCACATTCCAAAGCAACCCCGGAAAGAAGCTGAAACACTTGCTTCCATAACAAGACTGGTGAGTGGAGCACCCTTCTATGAGCTTCGCTGACTTGTCCCATTCCAGAAATGAGCATTTTGGCTCATTTCCAGTTGCTTTAGGATCCACTAGCTTCCCGTGGTGCTAGCAGTGGGTCCTGCTGGCACATGGACAGCTTCGGATAGTGCCCATAGTGCCCGGCAATTTGTCTAGAGAAGGTTCCATAACCAGGGTGCCTTGATAGAAAAGGGGGCCCCTCTGGTCGTCACCACCTAACTTCTGAAGGTGGGAGCATCCAGAGGAGAGTCTCAGTAGCAGATCTCAAGTGACAACAAAAATTTAGCAATAAAATGTTTTCATTTTGGAGCACCAGACTGAGGTTTCCCTGTTCCATGTTTGTTTGCTTTTTAAAAAAAGTTTGTTTGTTTGTTTGTTTGTTTACTGTTGCCCCTCCTCTCCTTCTGCTCAGTTAATCAGGACACCTTTTTAGTCAAGCAAAGCTTTTAACAGATGAGTCAAAGAAACACTGCCATCCTATGAAAAATGCACACAACTGTCAAGATACTAACTGGGATCTTAAGCACAAACAGTACAATTTTAAATTCGAGCCACCTCTAGATGCCCATAGATATGGAATGCTGCCACTGTCGCCTTTTTACCACTTTATATATTTATTCTTATTATAATGACAAATCTTAAAGTTTAAAATGGAATATTGGATTTATCTTCTTAGTCGTCACTGTATTTTGTGCATTGCTTTGGGTGCCTAAACGGTAGAAAGATGATGGTGACATTTTACAAATAAGTAAATAGGTAGTAAAAGACTACAACCTGGGCTTAATATGAAAAGCTGGCCTATGAAGGCTTCCTTGTTCAAGAGCGCTGAGCACATGCTTGTAATCCTACCTCTGTGTACAATGGCCTTCTGGGACATCACAGTCTAGGGCAGGGTTGAATTAACCATTATGATAGCTAAGGAGTCAGTCTCTGCTGGGGTGTAATTAATTACCTGGGAGCTCCCCAGTGTGAACGCTCTGCCCTTCTTGCCTTTGCTCTGGGATTTATTAAAGTTCTTTGTAGCTCAGAATACAATAACTGCTTTCACATCACAAAACAGGGGAACAGTTACTGTTAGTTCCTCAAGTAAAAATGCAAGCAACTCAGCCAGCATGAAAAATAGAATGGCATCTGTAATGTAAAGGATGCAAGGGTGAGCATGTTATGGGTGAGCATGAGAGGCGAATGCAGTTCCTGAATGCCCATACAAGACAGCGCATGCTATTGGGTCAGACACATGTAAGGCTCTGGAACATGATTGTTTCAGTAAAGAACAAGGGAAAACATCCAAATATGCCATAGAACAGCCTTTCTCCAACTGGGTTCCCTCCAGATGTGTTGGACTACAACTTCCACCATCCACAGCCAGCTGGCTGAGGGTGATGGGTGTTATAGTCAAACACATCTGGAGGCCACTAGGTTGGGGAAGGCTGCCTTAGAAAGTAGTTATTTTTAATTTCTCCAAAAAGTAATATTTGTAAAGAGAGTTTCCCACAATATCTTTGGATGTTTTCCCCACAACTTCTTTGGATGTTTCTCAAACTTCCACCCCCTTTCCCACCCTGTCAATAGATGCAGCTCTGTTATTTCTGAATCCCCCATGTCCTTTAGCTTGGTCCTGCTCCTAGGCTGACATCACCTAACATGCTTTGATGCTGATAGAATGCAGCAGTCACTACAGGACAAAACGTCCATTTCTGAAGCTTGGTTCCAACATTATGTTGCCCTACTCTGCAAATGAGGCAAACAGCCAGAGTCAAGCCCGCAGGACATCAGGGTAGCTTGACGTAGTTTGACACAAGTCCTTGGAGCTCGTCTGTTAGTAGAGGTGGGGAAGAAATCCATTCAGTTTGCATTTTAATGCGATCCTACCCCAATTCACACTTCCCAAATCAATACATTAACCAAAATGCATGGACCCTTCAATATTCCCACATCTCCAAATTTTGCAGTACAATTTTCCAATCCAAAAATGCATACATTAGGAGAAAGGAAAGGTTCCTCCTGTGCAAGCACCAAGTCATTGCTGACTCCTAGAGGGACACCGCTTTCGCTGGCGTTTTCATGGCAGACTATAGTGGGGTGGTTTGCCATTGCCTTCCCCAGTTGTGACTACCTTTCCCCCAGCAAGCTGGGTACTCATTTTACCGACCTCGGAAGGATGGAAGGCTGAGTCAACCTGAGCTGGCTACCTGGGACCCAGCTTCTGCTGGGATCGAACTCAGGTCGTGGGGAGAGTTTTGGTTGCAATACTACCGCCTACCACTCTGCGCCACACACACAAATGTTTATATTCATGCAAATAACGTAAAAAAAATCATTATACTAGGAAAGTTTGGTTGAAAAAAAATGCGTATAATAGGCTAAATTGGATAGAGAAATGTATATGAGCAACATCCAACATCACACGAGCAGACTTCCACTCTATCAACAGGATGTTCTGTTCTTCTCCTCCCCCCTGCACCCCACCCCACAAATCTATTCCAAAACAGAGGGAACCTTCTGGAGTAAATAAGGGGTGGGGGGTATGTAGGGGAGGGGTTGCAAGAGAGAAGGAGGATCAGTTCAACCAGCAGTGTTTGTCCTTCTGGTGGACAGACACAATTGGACAGGACCTTGTATTAGAAGAAATGTACGTGAAAATGCATACAAACTCATGGACTTTGAAAAAACACACACAAGCTGATGCAGAAACTGGATGAAACAAATTTAGGGCTGGAAAAAAATGAGAAACTGAGAGAAACTGAAATCGACAGATCTGTTCATCCCTGTCCATTAGTGCAGCTTTTTCCTTGCATCTTCTTCAGCCATTCCTTTCCACAACCCTGAATGAGTTTTAAAGACCCCAGGCCTTTCTAGGAGCCCAGTATTTCACACCACCCTGAACACTGTGCATGCAAGAAGCTCTCTCACCTGACCCAGAAAGTAAATTCCTCCTCCGACAATGAAAGCTGAAATTGCTGTCCCAATCACAGAAAACAGGGTGATGGATCCTATGTTCTGAAAGAAGTTCCCCTAAAAACAAGGGGAAGGGGAGGAAACCAGGAAGTCAGGAATTGGCTGGGAGCTCAGGAATCGGCTGGGAGCTCAGCCGCAAAACCAGTCTTTGGCACCAGGACTTGGGCTCCGAACACATGAAGTGATAATACAGTACAATGGATCGAGGAAATGCAGAAGACATGTGCCATCCAATGAGTAAACACAGGTCAGCCATTCATATCTAGGATTAGAAGACAGGGCTTTCAGATCCATGGGCACTGACTTCCAGGCAGGTTGAGGCCCAGCCTCTCTCTTTTAGAAATTAATCACACAGTGTAGACAATTTTCATTCTACTACAGCAGGAGGAGACAACGTTTTTGGGTCCACAGGCATATTTGACATATTGAAAAAGTGTCCCAGGCATCACTATAAATTGCCATGGGGGGTAAAAATTTTCGAGCGCTCCCCCTCTCTGGATTCCCACTTTTCTTGCCCCCACTTCTCCCTGAATTCTCACTTTTCTTCCCCCCCCACCCCATATTCTTGAATTTCTTGTCCCCTGCTTTGGATTCTCACCTTTGTTTACCCCCACCCCCCCCCGCTCTGGATTTTCACTTTATTTGTTCCCCTTCTGGATTCTCACCTTTCTTGCCCCGCCCCCAGCCATTTTTTGGCAAGAGACTTTTGTCCTCATCTTTATTCAAGTCAATGGAGTGAGACTTTGATAGAAGTGGGGAAAAGGGTCTCCCACCAAAAAACAGCTGGGTAGTGGTGGTGGTATAAGCCCACCCACCACCAAGGACACTGTTGTGCCAAGTAACTAGAGCAAAAGCAGATCCAAATGTATTCGCCACCTTCGCCAGGGGCCAGGGCACTAATTTGCCCCACTCCAGTGAGAATGATCTGTGCAAAAAACGGGATTTGTCACAATGAAGGTGAAATAGATTGCTGGGTGGGGGAAATATCCACCACCCAACCTGTCCAACAACCTGCCTGTCAAGTGCAATCTCAGCACTTCCCTACGTCAGATCAGTACTGATCAGGGCTATTAAATATAAGCGTGATGCTGCTAGGGATGAGAGAAGAGAGTCAAGACCAAACTCTCCTCCCGCCACCCTTCTAAGAACTCATCAGGCCTGCGAGAGGCTTGGCTTTCCATCCATAAGAAATCAGTGGCAACTGTAAGCTTGTTAGATTTGGAGCAGCCTTTTCTGGCGCTCCGTTCTCTTAATTGGGACCACTGTGCTCAGCTTGTTTTTGTAGCAAGCCAGAAGTATTCATACTTTCCCTTTGATCGAGCAGGAAAACCATTTTTTTAAGGGACAAAAATAATCCACACACCTAACAAAGCGAGACAACTGAGGGAAGTTGGGGTAAAGTTGTGGGGCCAAAAATGCAAAACAAAAAACAAAAAAGCCCACCAACCTAGCATATTGTAGCTTAAAGCTTCTCCTGCCAGTAACTATGCCTTAGGAGAGGCATTTGTGCATTTCAACCTTTCAGAATGGTGAAAAACAGCACAAAAGCTGGAAAGCTACCAAACAATTGGTGGCCAGGGGAAGGGGGCATGGCTCCAGAGGGTTGTGGGACTCTCCAGAACAGTATGGGAGGTGGTTCTGGGGGCTGCAGGGCGAAGAGAAATCAGCAAAAATCGCTCCCCACCCCCTAATTTCGCCTGTTGGTGGAATGGGAATCTCCACTGGATCTGACTCATTCCTGCAAATGGAAGGAGTCAATCTGTTTGTGGAATGGCAGGTCTGGATCCAACCCAATTTTTCAATGGAGTTCCAGCAGTAAAGTAGTCATATGATGTACATATATGTGTGAATCAACTCTCAGTTAAACTAATATAAAACTGGGTGGAATTTTACTGGACTCATATGTACTTCGAAATAACTGAGATTAGAGTAGGGATGGGGAGCCTTTGACCTGCTGTCTGGATGTGGTCCCTGTTGCACTTGGGCTTAATCCTGAGCAGACTTGCTTAGAATTGAGTTGTGCTTTGCAGGCCTGAAAACTGTTGCAATTCAGGTTTACTCCTGAGTAAACCTCCATAGAATTGAGCTGAGTTTTGTATGCTTGGTGGAAAAATACCCAAAATATCCAAACTGGTAAGAACTACATCTGCCATCACCTGTACTCCATGCCCGCAGTCCTGCCCACTGCTGGAATGCAGCCCCCCGAGACCCTTCCCAAATTGGAATTCAGCCCTAGGCTGAAAAAGGTTCATCATTCGTGGATTACACTATTGACAAAACAATAAATAAAGCAACAAAATATCCGCAACATCTCACCTTATGTAATGAATACCCAGATTCAAATATAATCGGTGGAAGTAAAAGAAGAAAAAACATATTGGGACGAAACATTTCTTCTTCCTGCAAAATGCAGCAAACAAAAAAGATAAAGAAAGGATTATGAAATGTGTGATAAAGGGAATCATACCACATCTGGAACAAACAATGAAACCTAAATCCAGCCTCTTTGAAGTGTCTACCAAATTGGGAACATTTTAAGACATAAAAATGCTGGGAAATGAATTTTATATTAATCTGCCTCATTTCCTACCACAAGTAAAGAGGAGTTTATGATAGCAAACATCCTCAAGATTACCCTTTAAATTGCTTTTCACCCAGTGGCTAAAGGAAAGGGAGCATTATCTGAACTGTTGCTTCCAAATAAACAGAATGGGAAACTGATGCCTGTGCCAAAAAAACACCATTCACTAGAAACATCTCACATTGCTACTGCTGGATTTCAGAATCAGAAACAAGCATTAGTAATGAGCAGAACTTGAGTAAGGATGCACAACTGCAACAGGCTCTATTCCCAACTGTCCCACGTCTGCCATCCATATGGCAAGGATATGTGGGAGGTAGCTGCTACACTTGGGTGGAACTCCTTGGGAGCCACAACAGATGCAGAAGATGGTAGTTCAACTTTTGGACAGGGATGAGCCTGGAAAATACATTGCTCTGATTCCTCAGGGTCTGCTCTGGCTCCCTATAGAAAGTAATCGCATTTTGAAATGCTTGTTATGACCAAAAAATCCTAAACACCTCAGGCTTTATAACACAGGTGGGCAACTTGTGGCCCTCCAGATGTTTTGGCCTACAACTTCCATCATCCTTCACCATTGGCAATGCCAGCTAGGGCTGATGGAAGTTGTAGGCCAAAACATCTGGAGAGCCACACACTGCTCACCCCTGCTTTATAAGCTATTAAGCATCAGATACCTCTTTCCTATGCAATGAATATGAACTTGAGCACACTCCGGGAGAGAGCAGAAGACAGGAAGGCCTGGTCCATGGGGTCACGAAGAGTCGGACACGACTTAACAACTGAACAACAACAACCTCTTTCCTAAAGTCCAGTTAGGACACCTACAATCCATTGGTAATATCCTCATGGCTTTACCTTCCATGCACTTATATTTATGAATTGCACTGGACTACAAAGTAGCCCTCTCACTGCTTGGTCTACACTTAAGAGATTTCCCTGTGTTTGACAAATCAGTAAAGAAAGGCTGAGCCACTCCCTGAGGCTATATAATCCAACAGCAGAATTTCACACTCACCCTTTAGAGAATATACAGGCAACCTATATGGCCTGCTGTGGGGGCCAGATCCCCCCTCATTTCGTCCCTATGCACTACTGCCACAATTGTGCCAAGGGAGAGGGTGCATGGGGATGATTATCTTTACATCCCCTCTTCCCAAGCACAACTGCGGGCTGATGAAAGCGGGGTTGTGCTGGGGAAGAAGGCACACGAGTCTCATTCCCATGCACCCTCTTCCCTGGCATAATTGTAGTGGTAGCAGCAACAGCATGTGTGGGGAGGGGAAATGGGTCATCTGGCAGCTTGGGCACCTGTGGAAGGCCACACAGGCAACCTCCAAGGGCCGCATGAATCCCAATGCACATATGTTGCCCATATGTTCCCTATGCTTGCCTCCCTCCCAGCTGATTACCAGGGGGAGGAGGTGTGCTCTCACTGAAACCTCCCCATCCCTGCATGTTGAGATAGGGGTATGGGGAAACAATGTGAGCATGACTGCACTTGTATATGTGTTCATATGCACATGTTGTTGTTGTTGTTCAGTCTTTAAGTCATGTCCGACTCTTCATGACCCCATGGACCATAGCACGCCAGGCCTTCCTGTCCTGCGCTCTCTCCCGGAGTGTGCTCAAGTTCATATTCATTGCAGCGGTGATGCCATCTAGCCATCTCATCCTCTGCCGTCCCCTTCTCCTTCTGCCTTCAGTCTTTCCCAGCATCAGGGTCTTTTCCAGAGAGTTTTCTCTTCACATTAGGTGGCCAAAATATTTGAGCTTCAGCTTCAGTATCTGTCCTTCCAATGAGCAGGCAGGGTTGATTTCCTTTAGGATGGACTGATTTGACCTCCTTGCAGTCCAGGGCACTCGTAAGAGTCTTCTCCAGCACCACAGTTCGAAGGCATCAATTCTTCGGCACTCAGCCTTCCTGATTATAGTCCAGCTCTCACAGCCATACATTACTACTGGGAAAACCACAGCTTTGATTAGACGGACCTTTGTTGGCAAGGTGATGTCTCTGCTTCTTCCTATGCTGTCTAGGTTTGCCATAGCTTTCCTCCCAAGGAGCAAGCGTCTTTTAATTTCATGGCTACAGTCACCGTCTGCGGTGATCTTGGAGCCCAAAAAAATGAAATCTGTCACTGCTTCCATTTCTTCCCCTTCTATATGCCAGGAAGTGATGGGGCCAGATGCCATGATCTTCGTTTTTTTAATGTTGAGTTTCAAACCAGCTTTTGCACTCTCCTCTTTCACCCTCAACAAGAGGCTCTTTAGATCTTCTTCGCTTTCTGCCATTAGGGTGGTATCGTCTGCATATCGGAGGTTGTTGATAATTCTCCCAGCAATCTTAATTCTGACCTATGATTCATCCAACCCAGCGTTTCTCATGATGTACTCTGCATATAAGTTAAATAAGCAGGGTGACAATATGCAGCCTTGTCATACTCATTTCCCAATTTTGAACCAATCGGTTGTTCCATGTCTGGTTCTTACTGTTGCTTCTTGACCCTCGTAAAAGTTTCTCAGGAGACAGGTAAGGCGGTCTGGTACTCCCATCTCTTTCAGAATTTGCCACAGTTTGTTGTGATCCACACAATCAAAGGCTTTAGTGTAGGCAATGAAGCAGAAATAGATGCTTTTCTGGAATTCTCCTGCTTTCTCCATGATCCAGTGAATGTTGGCGATTTGATCTCTAGTTCCTCTGCCTCTTCGGAACCCAGCTTGTACTTCCAGTAGTTCTCGGTTCACATACTGCTGAAGCCTAGCTTGTAGGATTTTGAGCATCACCTTGCTGGCATGTGAAATGAGCGCAATTGTACGGTAGTTTGAACACTCTTTGGCGTTGCCCTTCTTTGGAATTGGAATGTAAACTGACCTTTTCCAGTCTTGTGGCCACTGTCGAGTGTTCCAAATTTGTTGGCATATTGAGTGCAGCACTTTAACAGCATCATCTTTTAGGATTTTAAATAGCTCAGCTGGAATACTGTCATCTCCACTAGCTTTGTTGTTAGTAATGCTTCCTAAGGCCCACTTAATTTCACTCCCTAGGATGTCCGGCTCAAGTTCAGTGACCACACTATCATGGCTATCAGGGACATTCAGATCTTTCCTGTAGAGTTCTTCTGTGTATTCTTTCCACCTCTTCTTAATCTCATCTGCTTCTGTTAGGTCCCTGCCTTCTTTGTCCTTTATCATGCCCGTCTTTGCACAAAATGTTCCCTTGAGATCTCAGATTTTCTTGAAAAGATCTCTAGTCTTTCCCATTCTGTTGTTTTCCTCGATTTCTTTGCATTGTTCATTTAAGAAGGCCTTCTTGTCTCTCCTTGCTATTCTCTGGAACTCTGCATTCACTTGGATATATCTTCCACTTTCTCCTTTGCTTTTCGCTTGCCTTCTTTCCTCAGCTACTTGTAAAGCCTCATCAGACAGCCACTTTGCTTTCTTGCATTTCTTTTTCTTTGGCATGGATTGAGTTGCTGCCTCCTGAACAATATTATGTACCTCTGTCCATAGTTCCTCAGGCACTCTGTCTATCAGGACTAATCCCTTAAATCTATTCCTCACCTCCACTGTATATTGATAAGGGATATGATTGAGGTCATACCTGAATGGTTTAGTAGTTTTCCCTTGTTGTTGTTGTTCAGTCGTTCAGTCGTGTCCGACTCTTCGTGACCCCATGGACCATAGCACGCCAGGCCTTCCTGTCCTGCGCTCTCTCCCGGAGCGTGCTCAAGTTCATATTCATTGCATCCGTGATGCTATCTAGCCATCTCATCCTCTGCCGTCCCCTTCTCCTTTTGCCTTCAGTCTTTCCCAGCATCAGGGTCTTTTCCAGGGAGTTTTCTCTTCGCATTAGGTGGCCAAAATATTGGAGCTTCAGCTTCATTATCTGTCCTTCCAATGAGCACTCAGGGTTGATTTCCTTTAGGATGGACTGATTTGACCTCCTTGCAGTCCAGGGCACTCGTAAGAGTCTTCTCCAGCACCACAGTTCGAAAGCATCAATTCTTCGGCGCTCAGCCTTCCTTATAGTCCAGCTCTCACAGCCATACATTACTACTGGGAAAACCATAGCTTTGATTAGACGGACCTTTGTCGGCAAGGTGATGTCTCTGCTTCTTACTATGCTGTCTAGGTTGGCCATAGCTTTCCTCCCCAGGAGCAAGCGTCTTTTAATTTCATGGCTACAGTCACCGTCTGCGGTGATCTTGGAGCCCAAGAAAGTAAAATCTGTCACTGCTTCCATTTCTTCCCCTTCTATATGCCAGGAAGTGATGGGGCCAGAGGCCATGATCTTCGTTTTTTTAATGTTGAGTTTCAAACCAGCTTTTGCACTCTCCTCTTTCACCCTCAACAAGAGGCTCTTTAGATCCTCTTCGCTTTCTGCCATTAGGGTGGTATCGTCTGCATATCGGAGGTTGTTGATAATTCTCCCAGCAATCTTAATTCCGACCTCTGATTCATCCAACCCGGCATTTCTCATGATGTACTCTGCATATAAGTTAAATAAGCAGGGTGACAATATGCAGCCTTGTCGTACTCCTTTCCCAATTTTGAACCAATCGGTTGTTCCATGTCTGGTTCTTACTGTTGCTTCTTGACCCTCGTAAAAGTTTCTCAGGAGACAGGTAAGGCGGTCTGGTACTCCCATCTCTTTCAGAATTTGCCACAGTTTGTTGTGATCCACACAATCAAAGGCTTTAGTGTAGGCAATGAAGCAGAAATAGATGCTTTTCTGGAATTCTCCTGCTTTCTCCATGATCCAGTGAATGTTGGCGATTTGATCTCTAGTTCCTCTGCCTCTTCGGAACCCAGCTTGTACTTCCAGTAGTTCTCGGTTCACATACTGCTGAAGCCTAGCTTGTAGGATTTTGAGCATCACCTTGCTGGCATGTGAAATGAGCGCAATTGTACGGTAGTTTGAACACTCTTTGGCGTTGCCCTTCTTTGGAATTGGAATGTAAACTGACCTTTTCCAGTCTTGTGGCCACTGTCGAGTGTTCCAAATTTGTTGGCATATTGAGTGCAGCACTTTAACAGCATCATCTTTTAGGATTTTAAATAGCTCAGCTGGAATACTGTCATCTCCACTAGCTTTGTTGTTAGTAATGCTTCCTAAGGCCCACTTAATTTCACTCCCTAGGATGTCCGGCTCAAGTTCAGTGACCGCACTATCATGGCTATCAGGGACATTCAGATCTTTCCTGTAGAGTTCTTCTGTGTATTCTTTCCACCTCTTCTTAATCTCATCTGCTTCTGTTAGGTCCCTGCCTTCTTTGTCCTTTATCATGCCCGTCTTTGCACAAAATGTTCCCTTGAGATCTCAGATTTTCTTGAAAAGATCTCTAGTCTTTCCCATTCTGTTGTTTTCCTCGATTTCTTTGCATTGTTCATTTAAGAAGGCCTTCTTGTCTCTCCTTGCTATTCTCTGGAACTCTGCATTCACTTGGATATATCTTCCACTTTCTCCTTTGCTTTTCGCTTGCCTTCTTTCCTCAGCTACTTGTAAAGCCTCATCAGACAGCCACTTTGCTTTCTTGCATTTCTTTTTCTTTGGCATGGATTGAGTTGCTGCCTCCTGAACAATATTATGTACCTCCGTCCATAGTTCCTCAGGCACTCTGTCTATCAGGACTAATCCCTTAAATCTATTCCTCACCTCCACTGTATATTGATAAGGGATATGATTGAGGTCATACCTGAATGGTTTAGTAGTTTTCCCTTGTTGTTGTTGTTCAGTCGTTCAGTCGTGTCCGACTCTTCGTGACCCCATGGACCATAGCACGCCAGGCCTTCCTGTCCTGCGCTCTCTCCCGGAGCGTGCTCAAGTTCATATTCATTGCATCCGTGATGCTATCTAGCCATCTCATCCTCTGCCGTCCCCTTCTCCTTTTGCCTTCAGTCTTTCCCAGCATCAGGGTCTTTTCCAGGGAGTTTTCTCTTCGCATTAGGTGGCCAAAATATTGGAGCTTCAGCTTCATTATCTGTCCTTCCAATGAGCACTCAGGGTTGATTTCCTTTAGGATGGACTGATTTGACCTCCTTGCAGTCCAGGGCACTCGTAAGAGTCTTCTCCAGCACTACAGTTCGAAAGCATCAATTCTTCGGCGCTCAGCCTTCCTTATAGTCCAGCTCTCACAGCCATACATTACTACTGGGAAAACCATAGCTTTGATTAGACGGACCTTTGTCGGCAAGGTGATGTCTCTGCTTCTTACTATGCTGTCTAGGTTGGCCATAGCTTTCCTCCCAAGGAGCAAGCGTCTTTTAATTTCATGGCTACAGTCACCGTCTGCGGTGATCTTGGAGCCCAAAAAAATGAAATCTGTCACTGCTTCCATTTCTTCCCCTTCTATATGCCAGGAAGTGATGGGGCCAGATGCCATGATCTTCGTTTTTTTAATGTTGAGTTTCAAACCAGCTTTTGCACTCTCCTCTTTCACCCTCAACAAGAGGCTCTTTAGATCCTCTTCGCTTTCTGCCATTAGGGTGGTATCGTCTGCATATCGGAGGTTGTTGATAATTCTCCCAGCAATCTTAATTCCGACCTCTGATTCATCCAACCCGGCATTTCTCATGATGTACTCTGCATATAAGTTAAATAAGCAGGGTGACAATATGCAGCCTTGTCGTACTCCTTTCCCAATTTTGAACCAATCGGTTGTTCCATGTCTGGTTCTTACTGTTGCTTCTTGACCCTCATACAGGTTTCTCAGGAGACAGGTAAGGTGGTCTGGTACTCCCATCACTTTCAGAATTTGCCACAGTTTGTTGTGATCCACACAATCAAAGGCTTTAGCGTAGTCAATGAAGCAGAAATAGACATTTTTCTGGAATTCTCTTGCTTTCTCCATGATGCAGCGAATGTTGGCGATTTGATCTCTAGTTCCTCTGCCTCTTCGGAACCCAGCTTGTACTTCCGGTAGTTCTCGGTTCGCATACTGCTGAAGCCTAGCTTGATTTTGAGCATCACCTTGCTGGCATGTGAAATGAGTGCAATTGTGCGGTAGTTTGAACACTCTTTGGCGTTGCCCTTCTTTGGAATTGGAATGTAAACTGACCTTTTCCAGTCTTGTGGCCACTGTTGAGTGTTCCAGATTTGTTGACATATTGAGTGCAGCACTTTAACAGCATCATCTTTTAGGATTTTAAATAGCTCAGCTGGAATACTGTCATCTCCGCTAGCTTTGTTGTTACTAATGCTTCCTAAGGCCCACTTGACTTCACTCTCGAGGATGTCCGGCTCAAGTTCAGTGACCGCACTATCATGGCTATCAGGGACATTCAGATCTTTCCTGTATAGTTCTTCTGTGTATTCTTGCCACCTCTTCTTAATCTCATCTGCTTCTGTTAGGTCCCTGCCTTCTTTGTCCTTTATCATGCCCGTCTTTGCACAAAACGTTCCCTTGAGATCTCCAATTTTCTTGAAGAGATCTCTAGTCTTTCCCATTCTGTTGTTTTCCTCGATTTCTTTGCATTGTTCATTTAAGAAGGCCTTCTTGTCTCTCCTTGCTTCAATTTAAGCCGAAATTTTGCAAGAAGCAGCTCATGATCTGAGCCACAGTCAGCTCCAGGTCTTGTTTTGACTGACTGTATAGAGCTTCTCCATCTTTGGCTGCAAAGGACATAATCAATCTGATTTCGATATTGACCATCTGGTGATGGCCATGTGTAGAGTCGCCTCTTGTGCTGTTGGAAAAGAGTGTTTGCTATGATCAGCGTGTTCTCTTGGCAAAACTCTATTAGCCTTTGTCCTGCTTCACTTTGTACACCAAGGCCATGCTTGCCTGTTATCCTGGTGATTTCTTGACTTCCTACTTTAGCATTCCAATCCCCTATGATGAAGAGGACATCTTTTTTGGTGTTAGTTCTAGAAGGTGTTGTAGGTCTTCATAGAACCGATCAACCTCAGCTTCTTCGGCCTCAGTGGTTGGGGCACAGATTTGAATTACTGTGATGTTGAATGGTTTGCCTTGGATTCGTACCGAGTTCATTCTATCGTTTTTGAGATTGTACCCCAGTACTGCTTTTCCCACCCTTTTATTGACTATAACTGCTACTCCATTTATTCTAAGGGATTCTTGCCCACAGTAGTAGATATAATGGTCACCTGAATTAAATTCGCCCATGCTTGTCCATTATATTTCGCTGATTCCCAAGATGTCGATGTTCAATCTTGCCATCTCATGTTTGACCACCTCCAGCTTACCTTGATTCATTGATCTGACATTCCAGCTTCCTAAACAATACTGTTCTTTACAGCATCGGACTTTCTTTTCACCACCAGACACATCCACAGCTGAGTGTCCTTTCAGCTTTGGCCCAGCCGCTTCACTCTTTCTGGCGCTACTTGGAAATACCCTCTGCTCTTCCCCAGTAGTATATTGGACACCTTCTGACGTGAGGGGCTCATATTTGTGCAACTGTGCCTCTTGAGGGCAAAAATGTTGCCCACCCCTGCTTTACAAGCTGTAGAGGACAATCAGGAACAAGAGAAATCTCCAGGAAAACAGCTCCCTTGTTCCTGCTCCCCTGCCAAGCTCACTATGGAAGCCCTTCTATCAGGTGCGCAGCCCACAGTGGTCTTGCATTGGTCCCTGTCAGCCACAAAGTCAAGCAAAAGACAGTAAAGCCTGCATCCTATACACATTTCCCTAGGGTCAAGCCCCGTTCAAGTCAATCAGGTTTACTTCTGAGTAAACGTGTCTAGGATTGCACTGTAAATGTCTAGAGTGCAGAAATTAGAATATCTGGAACAGCACACTCTGTCTTCAAGATGAGGGATGTGTTTATGTTATCAGGCCTCACAAGTGTCAAGGCAACCCCGTCTTCAGTTAGTTCTGCAGCCCAAACAAGTAACCAAGTCATAGGTGAAGATCATCATACCAGAGACAGTCAACAGCAAGTAATCTGGTCAAAAAAGGAGGCTGAAAAAGCTAGCCAACAGAACCAGGGAAATAGTCCATAGTTCACATGTGGAACAAGCAATATAATGGCTCTAGGGCAGGGGGGAAAGGCATAACAATTACTGGGGAATCAGGGAGGGTGTAGTAACGTGCTCTGAAGCTCAGCCCTGTGACTCTAGGTCAAACCCTCAATATTAGTTATTCGGTTTGGAGAATGCAGGCAATCTGCAAGGCCACATAGGAAAGGATAACAGCTATTTTTACCCCTAAAGATTGCAAATCTCGGATTTTAATATAACTGATGACGCTTAAAAGCCAATTTACTGTGGGTGTTGGCAATCAGCTGTCTACCAAAGTGCTCAGTTCAGTTAAATTAGTTTTAAACAGTCATTTGCTACACTTTTAAAACATGAAGTCCATTTTTAAAATTATACATGCTGGCTTCAGCAAAACCATTTTGTCAATTTCTCATGCCTATCTCTTCTCTGTATTTTACATTTACATACACAAAATTTGTACTGGAAATGATACAGGGTGGCAGATTTTAGAAGTGCTGACTTTAAAGAAACCTGATATACTGAATAGTCCATCAAGAATTTGTTCATAATTCCTTACTTCAATAGAAATCAAGCTTATGAAATGCTGATAACCCTCTCAACAGAGCTGGACACAGGCTGGGTTCAGACAAGATGATAACCTACTCTCAAGAGTTGAGTATGGGCTGAACAGTGGGTTGTTGCTGAAATGTGGATTATTGTGTTGTCTGAACCCAGCCACAATAACAAGCCATAGTTTGTTAATCACAAACAACCCACAGCTCACAACCCAACAACAAAGCATGGGTTCTTTCCATGAGTTGTTCATGGTTAACCATGGTTTGTTAGTGTGCTCGGTTCAGACAACACAATAACACATGTTTCAACAACAACCCACAGTTCAACAACTCACACTCAACCCATACTCAACCCTTGAATGTGGGTCTGAACCCAGCCGTTGATTTGAAGAAGACTCCAACCAGGTGATGGTTGTTATTGTTGTTCTTAATAAGGAGACCTAAGTAACTAGATATTGTTATATAACCATTGTGGATGAGACATAGAACCAATCAGTGGATTGTGGGTTATTTATGGCTGAAATCAAGTAAGGCGGCAATCCTATGGGTTGCACCCTGGGTACTCATAAGCCCCCAAACTCGGAGGCTTACGAGTATCCTATGCAGAAAGGGAGGTGTTTTGTGTGTCTCCTGCAATGCATTTTAGCTAGACAGGCTATTTCACCTAACAGAGGCTTCAGGGAGGGGGAGGGAAAGCAGCTGGGGAAAGTGAAAGGAAAAGGTGTAACACAGCTGCCTCAGCCTGTTCCCCTCCCTGCCCCAGGAATGCCTCCTTTCCCCATCTCTGCACTCTGTTTAGTGAGTGCAGAGAGGCAGCCGGGGCAGTTCTCTCCAAGCTGGCTACAAGGGAGAGTGGGAGGAGAGTGGTTTCCTGGCTCCAAGCTCGGAGTCCTGTTTTTCAGGAATCTGGAAAATCCTATGTCTCCCAGATGCTGTCTAGGGGACATAGGATTGCTCCCTCTGGCACACAGAGTGGGACCAGCGAAGAGTGTAACAGTACACTGGGCATGCCTAGGGTAGCTGGTCTCATCTATTTCATAACACTCTTAAGATGGGTGGTTTTTTTCTAGGAAGTAATGGATTATGTATGGGCTCAAATGTGGTCACTGAGATTAAACAGGTAAGTATCTTTCCCACGGTTTAGTATCTTTTCCATTTTAAATTTCATTTTTCACTTGTTAACTTTCAGAGCAGCACGGGATACAAGGCTGAAGAAGTAACTAAGGCTGAAACCCTATGCCATTTTACCTGGGAGTAAACCCCTTTGAACTCAGTGGAATTTACCTCTGAGTAGACATGTATAGGATTGTATTGTAAATAAATGAGGACCACAACAATTTTGAATCTTAAGATCCTGATTCTTGGACTAGATGAGACATCCACAAAGCAATGATTGTAATATAATCTGCTATTATTATGGCCCACCAACTATGTGTCAAGTGGCTAGAATTTTATTTTTAAATTAGGCATAACGGAAGTCAGATCTGTCATTAATTGCCTGCAATAGTGGGCTTGCACTATTATCCAGTGAATTCTAGCATTTTTATTCTCCCATAATAAAAGGAAACAACTTTATTAAGCTCATTCTCAGCTACCCGTTTAAAACTTCCCATAAAAGGAACTGAGGACAATGACATTTCCTAATCAGTTCTGAGGTGCGTGTGGAATCTTAGGGAATAAAATTGGCATCAATCACACATAAGAGGGAGAAATTTTTTTAAAACCCTAAGGAGGGGTATCTTCCCTCTCCCCCACCCCCCGCCAAAAAAAGCCCAATGACAACTGAGTGTGTTCAGGGGCTACAGAATGAGGACTGTTTGTTGGGAGGAAAAAATGGAAATCCGAGGGGAAGGAGGAATGGAGTGGAATACCTGGGAAGAAGCCACAGCTTCCTGGCTGGAGCTGGAACACTCCACACTGCAACATTTTGTTGCAGGTCCTATTTGCATATACTAATAGTGAACTAAGGTGATGAGTTATGATGCTTTTGTGGCCAAAATGGCATTACTGAGAAACAAGAGAGAGCTATCAGAAGGTTCAGGGGAACTTTAAAGTTTGCAAAAATGGGGGGGGGGGACTTAAGAAAAAAACCCTAAGGGCCAACCTGCCCCCCATCCCCACCCCAAAACAGCATAACAAGGAATAAGCATGCTCAGTGGCCACAGAACAGTAAGTGTCTGTTGGGGCAAAACCCATCAACTAGAGGGTTGAATGGAGTTTTCTGGAAAAGGGTACGGCTGGCTGGCTGGCACACTGAACTGTAAAATGTTGTTGAAGGATCCCATTTTCTTCGAAAATTACATTTTCTAGAGCAGAGGGAAATAATTAGTTTTTTCTCCCCAGATACGAAGCTGGAGTAGTCAGAGGCCATAGCTCAGTAGCAGAATGCGCAGAAGGTCATAGATACATAAGAAAAGCCCTACTGGATCAGAGCCAAGGTCCATGCGGTCTTTTCCACAGTGGCCAACCTGATGCCTTCAGGAAGCCCACGTGTAGTGCATGCAGGGAATGCACCCCACCCACCACTGTTGCCCCTCAGCACATGGTATTCAGTGTAATCCTGCCTCCGAACATGGGAGGTTCCATTTGGCCAAAAGCCACTGACAGACCTTAATCCTCTTTTAAAGCCATCTCAACTCGCAACCATTACCCCATCCTGTGGCAGTAAATCCCATCAAGTGTTGTGTTCCAAATTCAGTCCCCAGCATTTCCAGTTTAAAAGGTTCCCGGGTAGTAGAGAAAAACGTGTCTGAGAGCCTGGACAAACTAGACTAACATGGGTATGTTCCTGCGTCATCTTCCTTCCTTGCCTCTTTGTTTCTGAGGTCCGGTGGCTGAAACCAGGCAAAAAGACTGCTGCTTCACCCTTCTAGTGGGGGAACTCAACTCTAACTGATCTTCCCTAGATCAGAAGTAATAAAGATATGGAAGATGGGGCTGTCTTATTGAGAGGGAATGACACTAAGGGAAATGTTGCACGACTTTGTTTAGAGCCTTTTAATCTTCTCTATGTCTCACTCATTGGCTAGGGTTGTTTCTTGGCTGCATTCCCAGGTCAGATGGAATGAAGAGCGCCTCCAATCAAACTATATTGCAACCCATTGCAAAACCAGTACTGTTTGCCTTCCATCCCCTCCTGCATCCTATATGATCCAGGAAGGGGAGGGAATAACAGTTTTCCTCATTGCAGTCCCTTCCACATGCTACAAGGGAAAGGGGCTGCAAAATGAAAATTCCGGGGAGTGGGTCACACCTCCCTTGAAGTGCTGAGGGATCACAGTAGGGGTAAGGATACGGGAGGCGAGGGGATTGTGTTCCCTTTTGAGATCTCGCAGACTACCCCAGTGCCTCTTGAATCCTGATGCCCCCAGGCAGCTGCTGGTACTGCTTATTGGGTTGGGCTGGGATGATCCAGCCAAGACATAGTGATGGCCAACAATTTGGATGGCTTTAAAAGGAGATTAGACATATTCTTGGAGGAGAAGGCTATTGATGGCTACTAGTCCTGATGGCTATGTGCTCCAGTATCAGAGGCACTATGCCTAAGTACACCAGTTGCTGGGGACGTGGGCGGAAGGGTGCTCTTGCACTCATGTTCTGTTTGTGGGTTTCCCATGGGCAGCTGGCTGGTCACTGTACAAACAGAATGCTGGACTAGATGGACCTTTGGTCTGATCCACTACGGCTCTTATGTTCTTATGACTCTTCCTACTTCAGGGATCAGAGAAACAGGGAACCCTAAATATGGGGGCAGGACATTCGAGAAGAGTTGCAAGCTAGCAACCATTTTGCTTGCTCAACTTAAGCTCAGCATAAAGAATATTGCAAAAAAAAAAAGTTTAAAATGTTGCAGGTATACCTTCCAGTTGGCTAGCTTTTGAGATTCTATAATTTTTATAAATGCTCCCATGAGAATACCTAAAAAGAAAAAGAGAGAAAGAACCATGTGAAATATGAAAAGCTTTGGCCCATCAAAGTGTTCAGATCCTAGGCTTGCTTTGAGGGCGTGGTACTAAGACACCTATCATGCTGTAGGGCTATAATGAACAAGGAAGTCACTTCATTCCATCTCCTGCCCTAAGGCACTATCTTTCATACAACACAACAGTTGCTTGGCCCATCCCAACCCCAACACCCAATTAACAACACAATCCAGTCAATAAAATCACACATTATTTAATGCAAGTCATTATCAAGCTAAGTGATGCAGCCAGGATAACACTGCAGTGCTCTTTCCAGCCTGGGAGGAAAGATGTAAATAATAGCCCTTTGGCACCATGGGCTATTCATGTCATCTGGTTGCAAGTGGAATCTGGTTGCAAGTGGAATCTCTTGCAATGATCTTGCATTCCCCTTCTGTCACCTTTGACCAGTCCTTCACTCTTCTCATCAACATCTGCTATCTTACGCCTGACCTGACTTTCTTGATGCCATTATCTGAACAGCACAGAAGTCACAGCAGGGTGGTTGCAAGCAAAGATAAGACATCTCCTACAGTTTCTATTGACTTAACTGCTCTAATGGCACAGAAGGACTGGGCAGGCTAGAACTTGGCAGCTCATTGCTAAGGGGCACTTAGACCATCTTCTTTTGATTATAAAGCTAAGTGAGGCAGCCAAGATAACAGTGCAGTGATCTTTCTAGCATGGAGGGAAAGTACTGCTGAAGCTATCATAACTGCATTTGCTTATATTCCTCCCAATACTCTTGATTCTCCCTTTCCTCCTCCCTGCTGTCTCTTACACGGTTGAATTTTGACTGTATGCTCCTCAGAGCATTGACCTGCTTTCTTCTTGTCTTCCTGAAATTTTATTTCGAAATACAGTTAAGAAAACAAAGGCAACAAAAAGAAGAACATACATAATAATGTATGTTTTATACAAGGGAGGGTAGCCTTGGTCTATAGGGATTCGATCTCCCTCGTCAGATTCCCCATCCAACAGTCAGCCAGTTTTGAGTGTCTGTACCTGGTGTTGGGCACCCGAGACAGGAGAGGGATTCTGTTGGTGTATCGCCCACCCCACTGCCTAACAGTCTCCCTGCCTAAGCTGACTGAGGTGTCGAGCGTGACGCTGAGGACCCCAAAGCTTATAGTCTTGGGGGACTTTAATATTCATGCCGAAGCGACTTTGTTAAGAGCGGCTCAGGATTTCATGGCCACCATGTCAACCATGGGCCTGTCTCAAATAATACCTTGCCCAACACATGTGGCAGGACACACTTTGGACCTGGTTTTCTGTGCCGGATTGGGAGAAAATGATATGCGGGTGGGGGAGCCAGTAGTGACTCCTTTGGCATGGACAGATCATTATCTGATCAGTTTTACCTTCAGGCCACCAGTAACCTTCACAGGGGTGGGGGACCAAATTTGATGGCCCATCCCTGGAGAGTGATGAATCCGGATGGATTTTTGAGGTCCCTTGGGGATTTTCCTGCAGGCTTAGCCAGCGGTCCTGCCGAGGTCCTGGTCACCAAATGGAATGAGGAGATGACCTAGGCTATTGATATGATCGCTCCCAAACGTCCTCAACCTAGTCATAGAACTGTGTCAGCTCCTTGGTATTCTGAGGAGCTGAGGGCAATGAAACGACTGTGTCAACGATTGGAGCGCAAATGGCAGGAGACTCGGAACGAATACAATCAAACACAGGTAAGAATCCATTTGCAATCTTGTTCTGTGGAGGTGATGGTAGCAAAGAAATCCTACTTCTCTGCCACCATTGCATCTGCTCAGTGTCGTCCAGCAGAGCTCTTTCGTGCGGTTAAAGGCCTCTTGGGTGTAGGCCTTGGAACACAAGAACTCAAACCCTCAAAGGCCCTCTGTGAACAATTTGCCAGACACTTTGCAGACAAAATCATTCGTATTCATGCCAACTTGGATGGCATTGTTTTGACAGAGACTGATATGGACAGGGCTGGCTCACCATCTAGTCATGTTATGGATACCTTTCAGCTTGTGCAACCTGAGGATGTGGACAAGCTACTTGGAGGACTGAGGCCTACTACTTGCCCTTTAGATCCATGCCCATCGTGGCTTGTGAAACCTGCCAGAACTGGGCTAGATATCTGGACCTTGGAGGTGGTAAATACCTTCTTGAGGGAGGGCGAGGTCCATGCAGCTTTGAAAGAAGCTGTGGTGAGGCCCTTGCTGAAGAAACCAAACTTAGATCCTATGGTTCCAGATAATTACCACCCTGTGTCAAATTTGCCATTCTTGGGAAAGGTGATAGAGCATGTGGTGGCCTCACAACTCCAAGCTCTTTTGGATGAAACTGATTATTTAGACCCATTCCAATCAGGTTTCAGGCCTGGTTATGGGATGGAACCAGCCTTGGTTACCTGGGTTGATGACTTACTCCAGGGAATGGATGGGGGGTTTGCAACCCTGTTGGTTGTTCTGGACCTCTCAGCAGCTAACAATACCATCGACCATGGTATCCTTCTGGATCATTTGGGCTTGGGAGGCACAGTTTTAAAGTGGTTCCAGTCCTTTCTGGAGGAGCAGTCTCAGAAGGCGGTGCTGGAGGACTTCTGTTCCACCCTATGGCTGTTAGCCTGTGGGGTGCCACAAGGTTCTGTCTTGTCCCCCATGCTTTTTAACATCTACATGAAACTGCTGGAGGAAGTCATCAGGAGGTTTGGGCTGAAATGTCATCAGTATGTGGATGATACTCTGCTCTACCTCTCATTTCCATCTGCACATCCCAAGGAGGCTATGGAACTCTTGAACCAGTGTCTGGAGGCTGTTTTGGGAAGGATGAGGATGAACAAGCTGAAACTTAACCCAGACAAGACAGAGGTAGTGTGGGTTGGGAAACGAACTACTTTGGATGGAAGTTTACAACTGGTCTTAGATGGGGTTGCACTCCCACTGAAAGACCAAGTGCACAGTCTGGGAGTCCTCCTGGACTCTTGAGCTAACTGGGGAAGCCCAGGTGGCTGCGGTGTCCAGGAGTGCTTTTTACCAGCTTAGGCTGATATGCCACCTGCAACTCTACCTGGGGAGGACGCACTAATCATGTCCAGACTGGACTACTGTAATGCGCTTTACGTGGGGCTGCCTTTGAAGACAGTTCAGAAACTCCAGCTTGTGCAGAATGCAGCCGCCCAAAGTATTAGTGGGGACAAGGCAATTCGATCATATTACACCTATACTGCGCCAGCTGCACTGATTACCGATGCATTTCCGAGTCCAATTCAAAGTGCTGGTTTTGACCTTTAAAGCCCTAAATGGTTTGGGACCAAGGTACTTGAAGGACTGCCTTCACCCGTATCAGCCTGCCCACACTTTAAGATCAGAAAGAGAGCCCCCTTCTCATTTGTCCACCCGTGAGAGCAGTCAGGTGGGCGACGACACGTGAGAGTGCCTTCTCTGCAATGGGCCCCACAGCTTTGGAACAAGCTGCCATCAGAGGTTAGCCAAGCTCCATTATTGCAGACTTTTAAGAAGGCCTTGAAAACATATTATTTTACCTTGGCCTATTGATATGACTGCTATTGATGCTGTTACTGCTGTTAACATGGTTGTTGGTTTTATTGTTGTTTTTATTGTTTTTATCACTTTTAATATTTTAACAGTTTTATGTATTTTATTGCTGTGAGCCGCCTTGGGAGGGCGTCTGCTCTGAAAGGCGGCCAAGAAATAGTCTAAATAAATAAAATAAATAAATAACAATATAACAAAACCATGAAAGAAACAAAGAAATTCACTAATTATAATTCTTACTCTACATATGGAACAGAATAAAAATCCAATTTATACAGCATATAAAAGGGCTGTGTGCCAGTGCGTTGTTATTTTGTGTGAATGTGTGTATTAGTCAGAAAAAAATATAGGCAACTGTAATTGGTTGTAATTTCATCAAAAGTTTGAAGGCCTTCAACATGGGAAATAAATGGAAACTATGGTGCGTAATATCTTTGTTCAAGTTAGGATTTCTTGCTTGCTCCACTTGCCAAGTAAGTTTCTACGTAGTCATAGGCTGGGTTCGCATGATCACAGATGGGAAACAAGCCACACTGGCTTATTTGCCCTGCTGCACATGCCAGTTGCTTGCCAGGAGGATTTGCATAATTACCCTCGCTAGCACAGCTTGCTGTGCTTGAGCGAACCCGGAGAGGATGGCTTGTCGCCATGGTTAACAAACCACCCAGACCCCTACAACAGTCCATGGGTTCTGGGTAGCTTGTTAACCACAGCAACAAGCCACTCTCGCCAGGTTTGCATGACAGAGAAAGCTGCGCTGGTGAGGGCAATAATGCAAATCCCCCCAGCATGTGACTGGCATGCACAGCAAGGGAAATAAGCCACCATGGCTTATTTCCCCCTCTGTGATTGTGCGAACCTGGTCATAGTCTCCCAAATTTTATCTACCCACTGCTCTTTAGGTGGTTGCTTTTTATACTTCCAATTACACACTATAAATGACTTTGTAAATGCATACAGTTGCTTAAGACAGAATTCATGCAGGAATCCAGGGTCATTAAATTAAAAAAGACTGCTTTTTGATTATCTGTAAAACATTAAGCACATGTTGATGGCACAAGAATAATGCTAACAGCAGCAATTACCTCTATTTGTGCTGTCCAAGGCATGGGACGAGCAGCACATAAAAGTCACCTTGAGTGCCATTTTTGGGTAGAAAGGTGGGGTACAAATCAAATAAATAACTAAAAAATAAGCCTACAATAGCATTGTGCTGCTCCTTCTCTTGCCTGGAAACAGGATTATTACCTGCAACTACTTGTATCTCACTTTTAAAGGATTAGCCCCAGCACTAGTCCAGAAGCTTTTAATTATGATGAGGTGCTGGAGTTTCCCTGAAGGATGCCAGCGTAGCGCAAGAGTAGCCTGACAAAGCTCAGCAGAGGTGGGGAAGGAGCAGGGTGTATCAGGATACAGTTGATGTCACATCCTATCTTACATTTTGGAGCCAGTGCAAGATTGCACCAATCAAAAGGAGAGAGCATACAACATTCCAAGGAAACGGGGGCAAAGTCAGGCAACTTTCTAACCGTCCGCCTCAGTTCCCCAATGTATCGCCCCTGCAGTGAGCGTTGAACTCTTAGGTTAGAAGTGCCAAGATAGTGATAAATCAGATTCAATGGTTTACTTACAAGGAGATACTTTATTGGGTAACTTACAGCACACAGGCATACCCAATGGTTGGATCAGACAGCTTCTCTGATCCAACCATTGGGTATGCCTGTGTGCTGTAAGTCATTGGGTCAAATGGGTTTCATACAATACATGTTAGCTCAGCATGGACTAACAGCACTAGGTTCTCAGCATAGCCACCTGTAGCTTTAAGGTAAACAAACTCTGCTTCTCAGGCACATCAGTGATAAGACATTCTCCTCATGAGCGAGGAATGTTCTTAGAGCTGCTTCTCACCCTTTTGACTCATCTGGCTACATCAAGAGGCCAGTTAAGGGAAAACAGCAGCCCTCTGACCAAAGGCAGAGAGCATTATGGATCTAAGCCACTCTAAAACTACTAATAGCTTGGTTCAGGCCTGGGGCCTTACACCCTTCTGTACAGCAGGAATATGATGGTGTATTTAATATTAATACTTTGGAAGATAAACAAAATTCAAAGTGATCTGGATAGACTGGAGTGCTGGGCAGAAAACAACAGAATGACATTTAATAGGAATAAATGTCAAGTTCTGCACCTAGGAAAAAGAAACCAAATGCACAGTTACAAGATGGGGGATACATGGCTCAACAACACTACAAGCGAGAAAGATCTTGGAATTGTTGTCGATCACAAGCTGAATATGAGCCAACAATGTGATGTGGCTGCAAAAAAGGCAAATGCTCTTTTGGGCTGCATTAATAGAAGCATAGCTTCCAAATCCCAGGAAGTACTTCCCCTCTACTCATCACTGGTTAGGCCTCATCTGGAGTACTGTGTCCAGTTCTGGGCACCACACTTTAAGAAGGATGCAGACAAACTGGAGAAGGTTCAGAGGAGGGCAACAAAGATGATCAGGGGACTGGAAACAAAGCCCTATGAAGAGGGACTGAAAGAACTGGGCATGTTTCGCCTTGAGAAGAGAAGACTGAGGGGAGATATGATAGCACTCTTCAAGTACTTTAAAGGTTGTCACAGAGAAGAAGGCCAGGATCTCTTCTCGATCATCCCAGAGTGCAGGACACCGAATAATGGGCTCAAGTTACAGGAAGCCAGATTCCGGCTGAACATCAGGAAAAACGTCCTGGCTGTTAGAGCAATACGACAATGGAACCAATTACCTAGGGAGGTGGTGGGCTCTCCCACACTGGAGGCATTCAAGATGAGGCTGGACAGCCATCTGTCAGGGATGCTCTGACTTGGATTCCTGCATTGAGCAGGTGGTTGGACTCGATGGCCTTGCAGGCCCCTTCCAACCCTACTATTCTATGATTCTATGATTCTATTTCAAAGGGTTATTGTGAGGATGACCCCAAGTAAGGGTATAGAGAA
This sequence comes from Heloderma suspectum, assembly GCF_057233095.1. NCBI lineage: Eukaryota > Metazoa > Chordata > Lepidosauria > Squamata > Helodermatidae > Heloderma > Heloderma suspectum. The sequence continues at coordinate 286,260,240 of NC_139461.1, read as the reverse complement.
TTATGCAAATTAAAAGTGAAACACAATCCATGTTGTGATTATTTCAATGCAAGAAGGCGTACAGGATCCAGGAGCTATTCTTTATTCCTAGGAAGACATGGTTTTGAAGACTGAAAGTGGGAGTTCTGAAAGGTATTCTAAAACAGGCAGATGCCACTTGGATTTACTGAAGTAATCAAAAGAACATCACACGAGACACTCCATATAATGCAAGACAGCTTGAAAAGCTGCAGCTTGTTTGCCTTCATATACACATTTCAAGGTGTCAGTAGAGGATGGCCCTTAAAATGTTGCAACAAAGTGGTTTGTGTAAAAACAAGAACTGAAGCTCCAGAATAAGACACGAAAAGTCACTGAAACCCCACGAAAAAAAGGCCACAACATGTGATGTGATCAATCTGTGCCACTTATATTTACTGGTAAAGAGATGCCAGTGGGGTGGTGAATCCATTCCGGGTTTCGGTCAGAACCAGTCAGAACTCTAAAGGAGCAATCCAAGGTGTTTAACCTATTTGGGGGTTGGGGTTCAGCACTCTGGATAGCTCCTTTAGAGTTCTGGCTGGTTCTGACTGAAACCCCAAGTGGATTCACCACCCCACTGGCATTAGAGCCACCAGCCTCCACTGGCAACAGCAGAGATGTGCAGCTGATCCTTTCACTAACTCTAGCAAACCAACTTGCCCCCAAGGAATATAATACCAAAATCAAATAGACAGTCCAGTCAAGTGGGACACAGTCAATTGCAGAAGGATCTAAACCAGGGGTGGGAGCCTCTTCAGTCCAAGGGCTGAATCCAATTTTGCAGAAGCTCTCAGGGACTGCCTTCTAGTAGTGGGCAGGGGCAAAAGGGTGGGGCCAAAAACACCACAAATATCAGCATATGTTAGTTTAAAGCTCATTGTAGCTCTTACTGCCAGTAACTAAGCCTTAGGTGAGGCATTTCAATATTGTAGAAAGGGCGGGGCGGGGCGGGGCGGGGCGGAGGGAGGCAAGAACTGCACAAAAACCAGGAAACCACTACACAATTGGCTGTTGGGTGAAAGAGGAAGGGGGCATTACCAGTGCCTGAACTCAGTAATGGGCTGGATGAGGGCCAATAAACTCAAACTGAATCCTGGCAAGATGGAATCCGTGCAGTTGAGGGGTTCCTGAGTCTGGGACATAGGTTCCTTGCCTGTTCTGGATGGAGTTGCACTTCCTCTGAAAGATCAGGTCTGTAGTTTGGGAGTACTCCTAGATCCATCAATGTTGCTGGAGGGCCAAGTGGCCATGGACTTGACAATCCACTCCGCAGTTGAGAATATTAGAGCAAGCTTTCAAGATACTCTAAAAGCTTAGGACAGGCTATGCTTAATCTGTTTTAAGACTGTTGCCACAAGCCTTTGGCAACACCTGCAGTTCACAGGCTGGAAGAGAACGCCCACAACTCCAAACCTGACTACTTTACAGGCTGTGAACTCCTTGATCTGTTCCCGATAAGCCACATTGCTGAGAGGAATTTGCTCATTTCACAATTAAGAAGTGATATGAAGACAGAGGGTTGCCAGCTCAAAAAGAAAATTTCCTAAAGGCTTATGGCTTTATGCCCAGACATGCTGTGGCATGAACATTGTCCTGGAAGGCTCCAAAGGCATGTGGGTAAAGGAGAACAGTTGATCTCCCTTCAAAATGGAATTTCCTAACTAACAGGACATGGTAGAAAGCAATTCCATAGAAGGACCCCGGAGTATTGCTTAAACAGCTATGAGATTGATTAAGCAATGGAAAGGAAGGGGTTTGAATTTAGTTATATAATCATCTTTCCAGTTATTGGTTGGAATGCCCTTATTCAAAAAGAGAACGGGAACTGACAAGTTTCAAACCATGCCCAAGGAATCATTTTTGTACCAAATGAACCATGTAAAATATCATAAAGCTGATTGCTTGACATCTCAATAGTGACATATTTTCTGTAACTGTTCATAATTAATGTGTTCATCTCCTGCACACATCTTTAATCTCTTCGGTATTATGTATTCTTCTGTCAAATAATATATTCTGCTACATGATGGCCATTCAACCAATGCTCAATGCTGCAGCTACTCACACACACACACACACACACACACACACACTTCCACACAACAGGTCTTTGAAAACTGATTTCAAAATGGTTGTATGTTCATTATTTTAAAATGCTGGGGATATATAAAACTGCCAGTGAAATTTGTACGACTTGGGGTCAGAAACAAGCATTGGGGGCTCAGTAATGCTTACCTCAACAAAGTCCCAAGGGTCACAGGAATATAGGAAGCTGCCTTATATCAAGTCAGACTATTTCTTCATCTAGCCCACCATTGTCTACTCTGATGAGCAATGACTCTCTGAGATCTCAGTCAGCCGTCTTTTCTCATCACGCGCTGCCTAACCCCTTTAGCTTGAGATGCCAGGGATTGACCCTGGGATCTTCTTCATGTAAACCAAGTTCTCTACTACTGAGCCATGCCTCCTGAACTATCCCATCCCCACAGCCATTTTCAAAGCTGGAGCCTCTTTAATATCTCCACTGATTTCAATAGGCCATTTAGGGGAAATAGCTCTCTGTGGCTCGCAGGAGATTGGCACAGGTTTTATTTCTGTGCCAATCTCCTGCGAGCCATGGGAAGCTTACCCATCCCTAGTAATTGTCAGTATAAACTGCACCATTACAGATTACTGCAAGATCCATGTATACAGGAGCTTAAAAAAGGAAAAGCGTATGAGACTTATAGCTAACAGTACAAATCCTATGCATGTCTACTCAGACGTCCTGTTGTTTTTAATGGGGCATACTCCCAGGTAAGTGTGTATAGCAGGGGTCGGCAACTTCTGGGCACTGGCCGGCTGCATTGCCCACCCGCATCCCACAGACCCCTGTGGGGACTGCACCCTGCTCCCACAGCCAGTGGAAGTGGCTGCCAGAAGTTGCTGCTGCCACCGAAATCCCAGTGATTCTGCTAGGAAACAAAGAGTGGGGGGAGTGCGCACCTTGTTTCTCAGCAGAAGTAGACTTCTGACAGCCTGAAAAACACCTGGGCTTTTAGTGGTGGGGACTGGAAGGCTGTTCAAATGGCCATGGTCAGCTGCATGCAGCTGGTAGGCCGCATGTTGACTACCACTATAGCATTACAGCCTGAATTAGGTAACACTTTAATTAAAACAGGTTTCTTCTATATTAGCCTTTCGCAACACTACAATGGAACATCTTGAGCACAGATACAAGTTTGCATTCAATTAGACCTATGAAGATGATGACAAAATTACAATCTTACTATTCCTACTCAAAAATGTTTACTCAAAGCCAACTGAATTAACTTGCAACATTACCAAATCACCAGTTCTGGGGAAGTGGATATAGCAGTACAGAGAAACACTCAAAGAGCAAAATATATATATATATATATATATATATATATATATATATATATATTTCAGTAAGTTATCATGAGTGGAGAATTTAAATTTTCATGGCATGCAATCTGGATTTCCTTGAGCCAGAGATCATAACAACCCTTATCAGAAAACAGGCTGGACAAGGAAATCACAGTTCCCATAAAGAATCATGAGGGAGGAGAGCTGTTGTTTTTTCTGTTTCAGCACATAACTGCTTTGAAGTCCGGATCCTATTGGCAACAGCACTCCAATTTCTAACAAAACAGAAGAGTACTTGCCAGCAATGCAATGCTTTTTTTCCCTTCCTGGAAGCCTTCATGTAATCAGTGAGAACTGAGCTTCTTCCTATTGCAGAAATTTCCAGGACAATGCACTCAAATAAAAGTTAAGACAAATGAGAACTAGACGGACTCAGGGGGGAAACTGCCACGCTCCTAGTTTAGAATTAAAACTGGGTCGCTTTCTTCCCATCCCCCATATAGCAGCCTGCCAGGATCGCAAATATTTGCAAAATGTGTTGTATCCATGCTATAAACATTACAATCATGCCCACTGCAATATTTAAATTTTGTTAACTGTGCTTTATATTTTAGCAAAGTTTCTTATCAATTTTGCATGCAAGAAACACCATTCATTTTGTAGCCCTAAAGCCTTCCTTCCCGTCCCTCTCTCTCCCTCTCTCTCTGACACCCCCCGCCCCACCACCTCCTCTTCTTAGAAACAGGGGACAAATTGCCCCATATACATATTTTTTAAACACACACACCACAAAATAAAGAATTACAAGTTTTCCTTCTCAGTCAGTATATAATTCTAAACCGTTGTCCCACACTTCTGAAGAATTTGTCGTGGTTCTCCTGTTGGCCCCATGTCACCCAGTCACATGCTGCTGTACCAGGTCTTGCACCCCTTGGTCCACATCTGGGGGTTGTTTTGACTTCCATTGTCTGAGGACTACATGTTTAGCTACCAAAACAGCTCCGCGGAACCACATTATTCTTAAGGATTTGTGTGTTTTTTAAAAAGCACACTATTATGTTCAATACATGTTCAGAAGCCAGGGAAGGAAAGGCTCTTGAGGACTAAATAAATGCAGCATAATGACTATTATTTACTTATGGTATTTCTTGCATTTCTGCCAAGCCACCCAAGAAGCAGTCTACAGTTTAAAATGCTAAAACAAAGCGAACAAACAAAATGTAACTTAAAAACAGTGATATTTCAGGCCACTGGTAGTCCCTCAGGAGCTGATGACATGAGGCCTGGGCTTCTCCTCTTCTACCTTCCCCAAAGGTACACAAGTCTTAAGTAGTGATGTTGAAATTATTTAGCTCACTGATCAAAACTCATCCATTCATAATGTTCATCTTTGAAACAAACCTGGATTGGGGTTTTACAGATGCACTATTAAGCTCGAAAATTATTGCAAGCTTTGGAGCATGAGCAGTCTGCACCTAAACACCATTTCTGCACATGCAATGAATTGGTTGGATTACCTTTTTCTTGCTTAAGATAAAATAACCAATCACATTTGAAGAAACAGCCAGTTAGGTGTATCCACACCTCTTTTCTCTGGCAGAGCCATTCCTTGCTCCATCTCCTGATTATCCTCCATGATCAGCAACAGATGGCCGGTAAACATTACGCAGAACGGCCATGTGAAAAAAACAAATCAGGAAAGGGGTACATAACATGGTAATGTATGACGTCATGACGCACTACGTGTTTCCAAACTACAGCTCTTAAGATGCACTTTGATACTGGGCACGCACAAAAACTTGTAAACACAGAACAAGATTTTCGATTAAAGAAGAACTCTCATCGAAACTAACATGGCTGAACTCATTATTTTCTGAGGAAAGAACAAATTCACCTAGGGTAAATTCACCCATCGCTAGTCTTAAGTAACCCCATGGAAGGTGAACATAAGAAGAGTCCTGCTGGAGAAGACCAAACCCCTCTCTACTCCAGCATTCTATTCCCATAATGACCAGCATTCTATTTCCCCACAATAACTATGGGAAGCCTACAAACAGGACATGAGTGCAATAGTACCCTCTACTTGCATTCCCCAGCAACTGGTAATGAGAGGCATACCACCTTTGATACTGGAGGTTATAGCCATCATGACTAATAGCCACTGATAGCCAATATCCTCCATGAATTTGTCTAATCCCCTTTTAAAGCCATCCAAGCTGGTGGCCAACACTACATTTTGTAGCCAGTTCCACAGTTTGACTATGAACTGTATGAAGAAGTATTACATTTGGTCTATCCTGAGTCTCCCACCATTCAGCTTCATGGGACAGCCCTGGCTGATTCTATTATTGTGAGAGTGAGAAAACATTTGCCCTACCCATTTTCTCCACACCATGCATAATGTTGTACATCTCTTATCACGTCCCCCCTCAGTAATCTTTTTTTTCTACGCTACCCCCCCACACACACACACTTAACGTTTCCTCATATGGGAGTTGTTTCTGCCCCTGGATCATTATAATTGCCCTTTTCTGCACCTTCTCCACCTCTCCAATAACCTTTTTGAAGTGCAGTGACCAGAACTATGAACAGTATCCCAGGTGTGGTCACACCATAAATTTGTATAAAGGCATTATGAAGTTGGCAGTTTAATTTTCTAAAAACAGATGTGTGAGGGGCTGCCCAAATGGTACAAACTCCCCAGCTTGGGCTTTCTTCTAGTTGGCAGAGAGGAGCCTTCACTAATGGGCTGGTTCTGACATAACAGCACAACATGGTTTCATGCTACATAAATGAGCTTTGAAGGACCCACAAACTCACACATTCTCTCCGCCCCTAATATTCCGTGATTCCTCCTTCCTTTCCTGGTTTAAGAGAAGTAAGCCATAGCTTACTGTTCCATCTGAATTGGCAAACTGTGGTTTGCACTTGCCCTGCAAACCGGGACTGGCAACTGCAATCAAACAGCAGTTTACAGTCCCATATTGCAAGACAAGCACAAACCACAGATTGCTGGCTCTGATGAAACGGTAAGCTATGGTTTGCCTCAAATCAAGAAAGGAAAGAGAGAACTGCACTACACAATAAGAAGGAGGGGAAGAAGGAAGCACACAAGACAAAGGGTCCTTCAAAGCTCTTTCACAAAGTGCCAAACCATGGTTTGCGGTCAGCCCAATATACAACTGTGGGAGGGCACTCACTGATTCTTGTGAACTTGTCACATTCCTATTCTTGTACCATCGGCATTTCTCTTATCAACAGTGAAATGTTGGAAGGCATATGATAGCAGTGAATACACCAAAGTAAAGAAATAAACTAAAATATAAATAAAAACTAATAACCAGGAATAAACAAAAATGACACATTCTCCTGCTTTGAAAGGAACAGTCACTCAGTTACACCAGCACACCAAACCAATGGGTCAGCAGAATCTGGTTGATGAACTTTTTAGAAGTGCCTAAGAATTTGATCTGGATGACATTCTCTTATCCCCAAGTGACAGAAATAGCCTCATAACGCTAGAGTGAAGGTGCTCTATAAACTTGCAGTAGCTGTAAGATTTTAGGCCACAAGGATTATAACAGCATGTACCCTCAAGGAAGCTCTTCTATATCTGTTTCAGATACAGATTACCCCTAGAGCAAAATATAGTTGTGTCACCCAAGACTGAACTGATCTGGCAAAGTACCCCTCCCCTCAACTCCTAGGCTTATCTCAATTTTGTAATAAACAATTAGAGATTGATGTTTTCATCAGTTTAGAGGCAAGTACCCCTAAAGTTTTAATGGCACTTAAAAAGAGGTAGGTTTTAAAAATGTGGCCTTGCTGGGTGAACAGAGCACAGCTGGGTAGTAAGCTACATGCTTGGCAGCGCTTGAAATGCACAGTGTCACACAGCAAATCATTCTGCCTTTAAAGATGCTGAGCTGGATTTGGGGGGTGCAGTCCTATGCATGTTTAGGCAGAAAAAAGGCCTTCAATTCTCAGCATGCCCCAGTCAGCAAGGCTGGCTAGGGAATGCTGGCAGTTGTAAGCCTTTTTTCTGTCTAAACTTGTGTAGAGCAAGCCTTGGATGCACGTTAAGTCCTGTATATTCTCCTTGTATATTGTTTCTTATGTACATTTTATATTACCTGGTGTCTGATACTTCATTTGTATTTTATAACAGGTCTATGACCATATAAATAAATCTGACTCTTAATTAGTGAAATTAGTGACTAATATGATCCTCCCAACATTATGGATGCTGCAAATGGGCTGAGGCTGAGAGACAGGCGATCCACTAAGGCCACCAGTGGTGCAGCTAGATGATTTTAAAACCTGGACTTAACAGTCTTATATGGGGGGTGGGGGGTGGGGGGTGGAAGCTTTAGCCAGCCATGTGTATTACTTCAGTTGTGAAGCAAATAAGATTTCTCTTTCTCCCCCAACTGCCATTCCATGCTTTATAACTGCTTCTACATTCCCTATATGTTCGAACAACAACAAAACTGTTTGCCCGATTTAAAAAAAAAAACCTTTCTGAACATGTGCATTTTGGACTCACTGAAATCATAGCACTATTATGGCTACAGGAATAAAATGCGAGTTTCTTTTTGCTGCCCTGCTGCCCTCATCACCTGCCGCTCTCTGGGTAATCATTTGAGGGCGGGGAGGTTGGTTATTTGGCCCCAAGGTCCAGCCTTTGCTGCACTGCTGAAATCTACAAATATAAGGTCACGTCTAGACTAAGATTTGAATAAGCACATCATTCATGCTTTGAAATCACTGGATCACCCTAAATATGCCCTTGCATCTTCTCAACTTGAGTGAAAATGCAATCAACCTTTTTTCTCTCCCTTTTACAAGGTGGCAAAATCATCTTCTTCATGCATTTCACTGTGACCAAACAGGGATCTTGTGGGAAAGCTGCAGGACAGCAAATGTGCCTAATGCAGGACAGCACTACGGCCTCGTTCAGTTACAATATTTAATTTACATGACCAACCCTCAGGCTTGTGTGCTTGCCCATCTCCTCTCCTCTTGCGGTGCTGCCATGAGGAATCAACCAGAAGTTTTTCTTTCCATTTTTAACCATGGTTTAGTATGTCAAAACCCAGACAAACTACGGTCACTTTACTATGGGTTAGGGAAACAAGCCAACTTCAAACCATGGTTTATGATCTGGGCTTGTTTCTCTAAACCAGGGATGGGAAACTCTGGGAGGCCCAGAGGGCCCCCCCCCTTGCTGCACTCTTGCGTCCACCACACCAAAATTCAGCGAACACAGCAGTAGTGGCAGCAAGGGTTTGCTGCCAGATTTCAGTAGCAAACCACTGTAGAGCCATAGAACGGACAAACGTCAAGAATTCCATTCTCGCCCTGTGGTTTAATTGGAAAACTTAGTTTTCTTTTTTTTCCTGTGTGACATTTCCATTTGGCTAAGCTGAAAGAACACATAATGATGTAGCCACCTGTGGGTCTGTTATCTTGAGATAGCTCTAGTCTTCAAGGCCAGAGTAAGATTCAGTTAACTGGGACTGAATGATCTCAGCTGTGTTTCTGTGGGAACTTCCCCCCACCTTTTTGGGAAGCTGTGGTAGTTGACCTGTGATTAGCTCCTTGAAAACTTCTTGAGTTGTCTAGGGCCTGAGCATAAAAGGGGGAGGCTTGGAGCTGCCCATTTGTCTTCATCTCCATGCTCTAACTTGTTTTTCGGGCTTGCAGGCTTCTGGATTGTGGACCGGGCTCTGTCCTATTGGACGACCCGTACTTCGGTAACCATATAGGATAGGTTTAGGTATTTTTCACAGTTGCTCACATCTTTATGGTGACAATCTTGACACAGCTGTTGACACAGCAGCGGATCCATGAGAGAAACAGATGGCTGCATGTCTGCTGCTATGCTTGTGGTTCTCATAGAGTGACTAAGTCTGGAGAGGAGAAGCCCTCCCCAAAACCAGATTGGCTCTCAGGCAAGATAGGACCAGGAGAAATGGCAGCTCACATTCAAGTGGGGCAGATCCTTCTCTGCTTGTACCCCACCCAAAAACAGATCAGCACAGCAAGAAACTTCTGTGCAGCCTTTCACGGTGCCTATCACTTATTAGGCAGGGTGAGGCTGAGCCCTGGAGAACCTAGTGATGTGGGTTTTCTGGAAAATTCTTGAATTGGAAAATTTTCCTATGCAAATTAGGTTAATTTGCATAGGAAAATTTCCATCAGAAAATGTTCCAGTTGAATCAGGAACTTTTCAGATGCCCTAGAGAGTGTTAATTTTACTTGTATTTAGTGTTTTTTTTTAAGATAAAAAGAACCCCAGGTTATTTGATTTGGACCCCAAATATTTGACCCTATAAATATATTTGGACCCCAAATATTTGACCCTAAATACTTGAGGGGGGAAGCAAAGCACACTTAATGTGATTTAAATGTTATGCAGATTTTCTGAATACTTGTAAAAATGTAAAGGCAACAGCTTGTTACGTTACATTATTTAAATTTAAGAAAAAAACAACCCAGAGGTATTGAAAATTGTGTTGACACACTAATTTGAGCAACCCAAAGAACTGTGTGTGATATGCTAACAACCACTCAAAACTTTGAAGCTGCCAAGCTTGCCTGTTAATGACATTTGCAATTGGCATCCATTCATTATTACTGTATGAACTTACAAAATGGAAACATTCTCCAAGGGAAAAATTAAGCATTGGAAGAATTTCCATCCTGCATCACTGGGAGAACCTTCACCCATAATCACGCCTTGTGCCCTTTATTAAAAGGACCCTTCCAGTACTGATCTACTACGGGCAGCTGTGCCAGACACACAGGGAGGCACCTGGAAATTGCCTTTGTCCATACACAACAACAGCCTGCACCCTTCCCTCTCCCTCTTACAACACATCAGTGCACTGATCTTGTTCACTGGAGAGCTAATGTGACCTAGTGGTTAGAATTCTAGACTAGGACCAGGGAGTTCAACTCTCCGCTCAGCCATGAAGCTCACTCAGCGATCTTGGGCCAGTCAGTTTCTCCCCACTTAGTCTAACCTACTTCACAGGGCATTATGAGGGGGGGGGGGGGAGGAAGGGGGAGAGACACATATGGTGTCTTGAGCTTCTTCAAGAAAGGCCAATTATAAATCCAAAGAATAAAGAATGGATGGGGAATGAGCACTGAAAAGAAAGGATGTCTGAGCAATTAGAGCACAAGATATACAATGTATTTTCCCCACTATAATAGGTACTCACCTAACGAAACAACAGCAACACTCTCTGGCAAGAAATGCAGTCTGTATCTTATCAATAAATGCACCAATATGATGCAGATAGCTGGAAGGAAAATAAAATGGCATTTAGGTACATGCAGAACAACAAACAAATAACATGACCAGACAAACTGTGCAATTATCCTTGGAATTTAAAAGAAATATGAGGATAAAAAGTAAATTAAATAAAGTTCAATATTACAAGAAACAGGACCAGTTAGTTAAAAGATAAGTTCCCACAAAAGATAAAACCCACATTTTATGTGAGTTTTTTAAAAATAAAGTTTCCTTTCATTCTGGCCAGAAGTGGCCAGAAGATATATTGATGGCTTGAATCCAAAGCACTACAGTGGTGTTTCCACATGCACAACTTTCTAAATTCGATCTAAAATTATTTCTAGGCCTCTATGAGCCTAGAAAGTCATACCTGAGGACCCTTCAGAATCATGTGCAATGTGGTGTAGGGGGCTTGGGGATGGGGTGGGCAAGAATCAGCAGCATGCACATAACCCATGCATGACTGGAAGCTCCCGCTACTTGCACAAGAATCCCTAGAATCCAAACCTGTGTTGCAAGCAGTGAGTGCTACACAAGCTCTATGAAAGCAGCTTTAAGTGACTCTAGCTTTTCTGTACACATTATTTTCAGCCTACAGCAATTTCTCCTGTTCTAATTAACAAACCAGTCCTGAGCAGTCTTGCTTTCATGGCAACATTTTGCATGAGTCCTAAAAGTCTGGCCTTACATTGCACTTCTACTGCAGTCACTTTGGTAGACTGAACACTGTGCGCAATCCTATGCATGTTTAGATAGAAAATGTCCTACAACTCCCAGCATCCCTCAGCCAGTCATATTGGCTGAGGGATGCTGGGAGTAGTAGGACTTTTTTCTGTCTAAGCCTGCATAGGATTGCACCCTAAGGACAGTATCCAATACGACTGCTGCACCTCCGCTTGACCCATGGTGCCTGTAGGACCTACTGCTAGTGCAACAGGAATTAGTGCTTCCTAAAGCAACCTCAGAAATGAGCAGAAATGCTTGTTTCCAGAACAGACCAGTTAAGCGGAGCACCTTTCTGCAAGCTCCACTGATCCGCCCCATTGCAGAAACGAGTGTTTCCACTTGGTTCTGATTGCTTCAAGAACCGCTAGCTCCCTGTTGTGTTAGCGATACGTCATGCTAGCATGCAAGCAGAACTGGATACTGCCTGAAGTCCACAATGTAACCAACATTAAGTATGTTTAAGTCTCACAGATTTCAATGGAAGACAATTACGCATGTTCTTAGATAAGACTTTACTATCAGGAAGGAGGGGTTTTTTTTATTAGATTGTGTACCCTTTTAATATTTATAAACAAACAAAAGACAGTAGCTCCTCCTTTTCAGATGAAAAGGAAGCATAATCAGATGCAAGGCCCCCTAACCCGTTGAGCAAAAAAGGTGATCTGTGTGTGTGCAATTGCCCCTTGGGCAATTTTAATGTCACATTGTACAAATGTGTGTAAGGACGGGGCCACAAAATGTTTGAAGATACTCATCTTTGTAACGGCAGAAAGGACATTACATGAGATATGCTAACTCTTGAGAAAGTCCTGGGAGATGCTGGCCTAGTAATCACCTGAAGCATCTATCATTATACAATTAGACCAGGAGCAAGAGGAGTGCATCAGTCAACAATGAAATTAAGATGAATCTAACCCCAGGTGCTATGTCCTTGGAAATGACCCAATGAGCTTTAGGGCTTACTCAGATGATTCTCAAGGAACTCCCCAAAAACAGCATAAGTTTTCTTCTCTTCAACTGCTTAGTTCCAAGGATTAAAAAGTAATAACACCTCTGGATATTTTGCTCTTGATTTCATTGTACCAATATATATCATCAGCCATTTTCTGGTGGAAAAGAGAAATGTTAACATCAGAAGTCACACTCAGGCTCCAGAAGAAGACAATTAAATGGCACTAACACCCACTCAACACCAATAATCCACAACCATCCCAGAATCTCAAATGCATCACCTCCTATTGCAGTGAAGATGGAAAACTACTCCCACTGGATACAGCATGAATGGAAACTGAACTCTCAAGGCAGCTTTTATGAATGACTTTTTTAGACCTTAGTTAATAGGTTGAGTCCAGTGGAGGCTGGTGGCTCTGATTTCGGTGGAGTTGTGAATCCATTCTGGGTTTCAGTCAGAACCAGCCAGAACTCTAAAGAAGCTATCCAATGTGTTGAACCCTATCCCTAAAATGAGTTTAGCACCTTGGATATCTCTTTTAGGGTTCTGGCTGGTTCTGACTGAAACTCAGAATGGATTCACAGTCCCACGGAAATCAGAGCCACCAGCCTCTACTGGTTGGGTCAAATGTCCCCTAACAGTGCAGAAAACAATTCATAAAATATTTGTGTCAGTCTTTTACTCCAGGTTTTCTTGAACCATAATGAGATGTTTGCGGGGGGGGGGGGGGGGAAACGCTGCTATATTCAGTCAACGAAAACAATGATTTTATTCTCACAGCTTTGGGGATTAAGTCTACCCTCATTGGAATGACTGAGAAAACTGGGGGGGGGGGGATATGACATAAGATGCTAGGGGACAAACTGACCTTGCAAAATGCTGTTCAATTATCTACTTGCTCTTCATGTCTACAGATGCATATATCAGAACCTGTTTTTTTTTTCTTGTGAAAAAACAGCACAGTGGATGAACATACAGTATTTTGTCAATTTACATAATAAACAAATTACTCACTTTTCTTAGCATCAATACAAACAGTTTTAGGGATCAATAGTACCAAATAGGTCTTCAAAACCATTTTATATAAACCTGAATTTTTAAAAGATTTTTTTCTCAATCAGTACCTTCCCTGTGACTCAGCAAAACTGGTTCCTCCTGCCCAAAAAACCTCTTTTCAGCCTTCATTTTGAGCAATATTTAATCATTTGAGTTTTGAGGTCATTTTGACCACAATTGCATCTGCAAATGTTTGCAAGCAATCTACACCCTCACCTCAGCAGGTGGCCAGGCTTAAGGCAACTCTCAATCAAGGATTTTAGATGAGTCCTTTCCTATTTATAGAAACAACTTTGTTAGATATGTTGCTGAGGGTTGCCTGGGGCATCTTTGTAACCAGCCAGCCCAGAACAGCAGTGATTGTGAAGATGCAATCCTAAACCCACTTAACTGGGAATAAGCCCCACTGAATTCAATGGGGCTTCCTTCTGAGTAGGCACATATAGAATCGCACTCTAATTCTCCTTTTTTTCAATGCGTAAAGATGTAGCAAACTCAGACAAGGAATCCAAGCCAGCTGTCTTTCTTTATTATAATAAAAGGTGGTGACCAGGCGGTCTCTGTATGCTTCGAAATGCATGATCAAAGATGGCTAATGGGTTCCCCCCCGCTTTGTTTTCTGAGAACTTCAGCTATTAGGCAGTATAGAAATGGAATGAATGAATGAATGAATAAATAAATAAATAAATAAATAAATATAGTAGGCACTGCCTATTTAAATGCCTATATTAGAAATTGAACACTGCGTGATGGACTGAACATCCCAAAAGATGGATCTGCCTAGTAGACCTGGGTCTCTAGAGTTGATCAAACCCTCATTGAGCTAGAGAGATAGCCAGCTTGCCTTTGACATTGAGAGAGGCAGCCTCAGAACTGGGAGGGCCTGCCACTACTCACGGCTGACACCAATAATAGGGGTAGGTGTCATTTGTAACTCAGAAACTCAGCCATGATGGTGTTCTATTGTTCCAGAGAAGCTGCATGGGCAAGGAACTCATGGCATCTAGGATCAAAAGGATCCTGATGTAATGTGCAAGCTACTAGCACCTGACGTATTTAGTTCATGACCATCATGTTATCTGCCTAATTGAATTTACAGAAGTAGCCCTCATGTGGGTAGACAAACAGTGGGAATTCTGGATAAATGCCAATTCCTTCCTGAATTCCAAGTCACCACCCTAGCGAAGCAACTAACAAGGTAACTTAAGAAGTGGCCAATCGAAAGCCCTGGCAGGAAATGTGATCCGGTTTAGAAGTGTCCTCACCTCCAGATGGATCTCCACCATGCCCATCTTTTGCATAATTCTCCCCGTTCTCCCAATCAATTGCAGACCTCTTGTATTCCAGGAACCTGCACTAAATTGTCTCTCAGAAAGATGGCTTTGTAATGCTGAACTGATCAGCCGAATTCGGTCATAGAATCGGGAAAGGAAGGCTTCTATTCATTCCTGGAACCAAGCTACTGAATCTTTCATTTAACACCAACCTTTCATTCAATGCCATCTTTTTCTCCTTTGTGCTCCTTGCCTGTACCCTACAACTGCCCTTCTGTCCAAACTCTCATGGAGAAGTTGTTCTAACACACACAGGTCATTTGTTGTGTGGGCCTGTGATTCTCTGGGGCTTCACCTGGCACACTGCCTGCTCCTTGTGATCCACTGCTAGCAATATTCCTCCTGCTGGGTCCGAACCCACATTTCCAGGCTCAGCTTTTCTCTCTACTTGTGTTCCCTTGCTGCCTCATTGTCCCAGTTACAGCTGGAAGCATTCACTGCTGCATTTAGGCAACATTAATTTCTGTGGTGCTGCCCATCCACACAGGGAGTTCAACGAGATACTCAAGGGTGTATGTGTAGTTGTAACCGCAGTATCAGAGCTATGGACCTTTGCATTGTTCAAAGATCCAAGGAGGTCTCATTGAACTCCATGCCTCATACTGAGAATAAGCGGCATGACTGTTAAGGACTGTTGGCTTTAAACTCAATGGTTCACCCTTCCTGTTGCCAAGCTAAGAGCCAAACACATTTTGCTGAGGTTTCATGGGGTCCTCAACTGGGCACATCCAGCATTCAGCTATAACCAGGACCTGAAGCCCTTTGCTTTCCCCCTCCTCTGAAATAGGCAAGTATACCCAATCTGACTTTATTTCTCTCTCCTACTCCTGATATCACTCAAAATCTCTCCATTCCACTCTCCATGTGCCCAGCCCTGTGCCACTGAACTCAAGGCTTTCCTTATACACTTAGGCCTCCAAAGACCACTTCCCCACTTCCCCAGCACCTTCCCCATTCCTTATTTGGTAAACCATCAACTCCCCTCCTCCATCTTTTCTTGTTTTATCACTGCTATTGGGAATCATAAGGTAACAGTATTGTTGGACCAGTGCTAGGGGTAGTGCGCTAACCAATCCTCTCTTTTCTGGACATATTTGTGGCGAAATAAAAATGGGTATGCTTTAAGCTTAACCTTTGTTGGTGTTCTTGAGCTAACTCTCCCACTGTATCAAGTGCATCATATAATCTAACACGTGCACACATGCACCACACCTCTGCCCAAGATCCTGGTATTTCTGTGTCTGTCGAACACATGTGTACAGTTGCACATTGACATGCAGGTGTGACTGGAGACACGTAGTAAGACATCTCTGTGGTCAAAACAATAACAGAAAAATCACAGCAATGATGTGCTTCATGGAACTGTTTTGTCTATCCAACTCATGCAGTTGTAAAATATCGTAATTGCTCATAGTCATGCAGCATGTGCTATGCTTACAAGTTCTCACAATTTGTTCTTATTATTACAGGTATTTTACAACTCATGATTAGTGCACTGTTATAATTATGTTCAAGGCTGTATATTGTTGCCCTGCTTATTTAATTTATATGCAGAGTACATCATGAGAAACGCCGGGTTGGATGAATCACAGGTCAGAATTAAGATTGCCGGGAGAATTATCAACAACCTCAGATATGCAGACAATACCACCCTAATGGCAGAAAGCGAAGAGGATCTAAAGAGCCTGTTGTTGAGGGTGAAAGAGGAGAGTGCAAAAGCTGGTTTGAAACTCAACATTAAAAAAACGAAGATCATGGCATCTGGCCCCATCACTTCCTGGCATATAGAAGGGGAAGAAATGGAAGCAGTGACAGATTTCATTTTCTTGGGCTCCAAGATCACCGCAGACAGTGACTGTAGCCATGAAATTAAAAGACGCTTGCTCCTTGGGAGGAAAGCTATGGCAAACCTAGACAGCATAGTAAGAAGCAGAGACATCACCTTGCTGACAAAGATTCGTATCATCAAAGCTATGGTTTTCCCAGTAGCAACGCATGGCTGTGAGAGCTGGACTATAAGGAAGGCTGAGCGCTGAAGAATTGATGCTTTCGAACTGTGGTGCTGGAGAAGACTCTTACGAGTCCCCTGGACTGCAAGGAGGTTAAATCAGTCAATCCTAAAGGAAATCAACCCTGACTGCTCATTAGAAGGACAGATACTGAAGCTGAAGCTCCAAAATTTTGGCCACCTGATGCGAAGAGAAAACTCCCTGGAAAAGACCCTGATGCTGGGAAAGATTGAAGGCAAAAGGAGAAGGGGACGGCAGAGGATGAGATGGCTAGATAGCATCACCGCTGCAATGAATATGAACTTGAGCACACTCTGGGAGAGAGCGGAGGACAGGAAGGCCTGGCATGCTGTGGTCCATGGGGTCACAAAGAGTCGGACACGACTTAACGACTGAACAACAACAACAACAATAGTAATTATGTTATACAATATATATATGCAACAGGCACATTCTGTTGTTTTATGTTTTAAAAAGGGTGGGGTCAATTAGATGTCACACACTGTTCTTGTAGGTGTTTGCATTTTATAATGTGGGGCATTATGGACCACAATTATTTCTTATCCCATCCCCCTCCATGTTTTATTTGTATGGCTTCCTTGGGATACATTTGACCACAAACCTGGATTGATACAGTGAGTTTTTCTATCAACTAAGGGGATCTTGATTTAAATTAGCATTAGCATGAGTGATTGAGAAAAAAAGATTCACCATTTATTCTGACTGCCAGCAAACCATGTAACTTTATGTCTACATAGCTGGTCTTGAATATGCTATCTGACTGCATCACCAGATTATTCATACAACCAATCACCCCATGCTAATTTAAACCAGTTGACAGAACAAAAGAAATCTCATCCGCTGGGTTTGAAACTAGCCCCCAAACACTCAACCATGCCTGAAATAAGTCTGCCCCACCCCCCGCCACACACACAAGTGTAAGTAACAATTAAGATACACGTAGTATTTCTTGAGTGGTCACAGCGGACTCTTCACTTCCAGTGTGAACCCAGCTGCAAGAAGGACACATGTTCCAGTCAGCCCTCCCTTGAGTGTCAGAAGGCCTACTTGCATTTTTTTACTTTTAAAAAAGGTGTATGTGCAGTTATGTATACATATGCTCATCCTCCATCTTACAAAAGAAGGTAGTTTTTAAAAACATTGATCTGAGGTTGGGCCCAACTTTTGGAACCTGATCCTAGGTAAAGTAAACCATTTCTTTAGACCTTATAATTATTATTTTAGGACATCTTAAGGGGTTAAACAAGAGATAGAGATTTGTTATAGGCCTATGCATGTGAGAACTCTAATCATCTAGTACTGGAAGAAAGATAAAACTCCATTTATTCAACTATGGGACTTGAACTGTTGGCCACTAATCAAATGTTTAAAGCTTATATATCTGTTTAGCATCAGGGAAAGTAGACTGAAGTTGATTGAAATTATGGTAGTGATCGATAGTGGGTTTTTTTTTCCAGAATTGGAGACAACTAATGAATTAAAGCTAGACTGATTTTATGCGTGAATTGTGATATAGTGATAATTGTTCTGTAAAGAAAAGGATTTGTGACTTAAATGGTGATGGATGGAATGTAAGTTATAACATGCCTTTGGTATTTTCTTTTGAGGGGAGGTTGTTGTCATGTTAATATTTTTTTGTTTTTATCACCTTTATGCATGCTTGATATATTTATATTTTAAAAATATTGAAAGAATTATCTGTTGCTGGGAGTTATGCTGGTAATGTAATGAACACTAGCCAATAGGCACCCACTATGGTCATAACAAAATCAGCATCAGAGTATGAATCAACTTTTCTCCTGTTAAACTGGAACCTAAGCCAAAAACTGAAGAACTCTTTCAGCCAGTGAGTCCTAGGATGAAAATGCATATCTTCATTCTGAGTACAGGAAAGGCAATACCAACTCTCCTCCACCACTCTTGAACGGTTTTATCGGTCTTCAGCCTGAATCAGCCTTAAATCGGTTGCACTAATCTTTAAGACATTTAGGGAGCAATCCTATGGCCGCTAGTCAGTGGCTAGATGGCCATAGGATATGTGGTGTTCCGAGAACTGACCTCGGAGCCCATGCTCTGAGCTCGGTTCACAGAGAACCGACCTTGCTCCCCTTCCCCAAGGCAGTGCGGAACAGCCCTGTGCTCCGTGCTCGGAAGAGGAGCATAGAGCGGCCAAAATGGGACGTTCCAGGGGGTGTTCTGGGGAAGGCAGAAATGCCGGTATGACACATCCTATGTGTCATCCGGCAGCCTCCTCCCCTGCTCTGCCTTCCCACGGCTAGACAGTCAAAATCGGAGGAGGAGCACAGAGGGAATGATCCCCTCCATGCTTCTCCTGCCCTGCACTGGATAGGCAGTTGCCGCCGAGTTCGGAGGTCGCCACCTATCACCATAGGATTGTGCCTTTAGAGAGCAATCTTATGGCCACTAGACGCTGTCTAGTTTAGATGGCCATAGGATTTTTTGGTTTCTGGGAACTGAGCTTGGAGCCAGGGCTCCGAGCTTGGTCCAGAAACCATGCTCCCCACCCCTCCCCCACCACTTTGTAGCTGACACGGTTCTCACTGGTCTCTGCGCTTGGAAATGAAGCTTGGGGAGCACAAAAAGGGGCATTCCCAGGGGTGGGGCGGGGACAGCAAAACCATTGCTACAAAGCTTCCTATGAACCACACAGCCTCCCACGCTTTGAAGCGCCCTGGCTGATGTCTATCTCGGAGGCTGGCATATATCTCGACAGGATTGCGTCCTTACGTGGAAGTCCAAATTATTTCAGAGGAACTTAACGTCCAAGTAAAACATACTCAAGATTTAAGTCCTAGACTCAGCCGGATCCCAACATCCTTATTTGGTAAAGAAAATTAATAAACATCCCATAAAGGCATTTGCTGAATTAAATAAATGTTTGCATAGCACTTCACAAATACAGAGCTGCCTAGTAACCAGTCATCAGTAATCCCAACTTTTCATACCTATAACATGCTTGAAGTGAAGCAGTCAAAACACTAGCCAAAAAAAAAAAAAAAAGTGGGGTGGGGGCACTCCAAGAACATTTGCAAAAGTTCTCAAGTGTTCCAGGACATAGAAAAACAGGGTGTGCCCCAGTGATTAAACTTCACAAAGTCAGGTCAGTATGCAAGTCATAAAAATCTGAGTAGATTGCATAAGAGGAAAGAGAAGGAAACTTTCCGGTCAACCTTTTTCATAAAATAAGTGAGTGGGCATTACACAGAACTAGTCTAACACTGGATTTCCATGATGAAAACAAACCACCGTGGTTTGTTTTAATCCGCGGCACATGCCAACCACCATTAGCCTAATTACTGACCTGGGCACAGTGTGTTATATCATCTGAACCCAGGTGGCATGACTTGTTTGAGGGGGAAACAATCCTTAGATAACCCATGAGTGGGTAATTTGGCTAATGGTGGCCAGCAGGGACCAGCAATTAAAACAAGCCAGCATGGCTAAGCCACTGTGCCTTGTTTGATTGTCTGAACGGGCCCTAAGTTTTAACAGCATCACAAAAACAACCACTAGATATGTCACTACCTCTGATGTAGCCATAATGGACAGGGCTGCTCTTGCAACAGATGGGAAAACATACACCCTAAGATCACATAGAGGCCATTTTGTGTAGATTAGACCTGGCATAAGATCCAGACATCTTTTGGCAAGATAGTACTGATGCAGGTATATGGCATTTGCTCAGCAATCAAACCGCAGTCTTTTGTCATTGGGGAAATACAAGCATGGCATCTACTGAGATGACAGGAGTTGCGCTGAATATGGTGGAAGGACCTTAATGAACAGGGCATGTGGCAAGTGAAAACAATGATCAAGCGTGGAGCACTCAAACAGCAAAAGCAAAACAAAAAGTGGCAAATGCTGGCAAGAGGAGATCCTTCTCAAGCAGTAATCCTCTGCCATGTCATTACCTTTTTATCACCTTTTAAAAAATTCTCCCAGCTCCAGCATTTAAAAAATCTTGCTTGATTTTATTTTTCAAGGCATGAATGGGCTTTAACTCACAGCAGGACTATCTCTGCTCCCCATGCATTGGGTGAAGATGGGCCATTGTGCCATGAGCACCGGATCTCAGCTACACCGTTGTAGAAAATAACCTCTACAAGGGTTTTTTTCACCACCATCTGGAAAGCAAAAGAAGCTCCAGAATTTAAACTGGAATGAGGGTGAACAGAAACAGATCTGGACTCTGCTAGTTTTGTTTCCAGAGTACTGGGTCTGCAGGGGCTTACTTTGTCAGATGTGCTGGCATGATTTGGTAAAAGATCCTCTGACTACTTTCCCCACCCATGTCATGGCCCCTCTGGAAAACTCCCTTTTGGAGAATGACATGGAGCCCTCTGAGCCAAACACTGTGGAGAAGCTGCCTATGTCTAGGGGCCTTATGGCAGATTGGAGGTCCTGGGACCTCCAGGGACACAGCCATCAACCTCATGACAGAGGTAGCCTCATGACAGAGGTACCCCAGACTCAGAGGCAGTTGCCAAGCAGCCACCTAGTCCCAGAGAGCGCAAGAATCTAATGGTCAAGGCTTGGCCAGTTGCCAGACACAGAAGTACCTGTCTGAGAAATAAGGACTCCTCATGAGTAAAGGTATCCTCATGAGTAAAGGCTCTGCTCACAAGTAAACCACTCCTCAGGTGGCACTCATAGCCTGCAGCTGTGCTCTGGGTGGGCTTTAAAGACTCAGACTTAAAAGCCTTCAGTTCTAGGCATGGAGTTGTTGGAGAAGCGCCTGCATGCCAGCTCTCAGATTCTTGCTTTACATTGCCCTGATAACAACTTTTCTCTGGAACTCCCTGTGTTAGATTGCCTACAGACTGTGCCTTTGATATTGACAGTGCTTTGACAGTGCTAATTCCCTGGAGCTCTGTCCCCGCACCACTGCCAAGCAGGGCAATCACTGCCACAGAAGTGCCATTGCTGTGATACATGGTCCAAATTCGGCATCCACCAACCGGTTTACCAACTGGTCAAGGACAACTGCCCTGGGTCCTCTAGTGAGTGGGACGCACAGCAGTGCACAGATCCTTTCTCCCAAACCTCTCATTGGTGTTGCGGTTTGGGGAAGGTAATTATAGCAAGTCTCTTCCAAGTAGCAAGAAGGGCTCTTGCCATTTTTACCTTCTCCATACCTCAACACAAGACTCCATCTTTCCCCCGCTGTGCATGTCTGATGGTTTCAGTAAGGGAAGAGCTCACGGATAACAGCTGGCTAGTCTGCCAAGCCACCATTTGCATAGATCTCGCCATGTTTATTTTGTGCCAGCCCATCATGGTCCTTTTCTTACAATTATTGCAGCTGTACAGTTGCACAAAACCACTGCCTGGGGGATTGGCTGCTTTCAAAATAGATTTTCATGCAGCCAAGATTTTAACCTATTCTGCCAGAGGAGAGAGGGAAAGAAGTTTCCATCCTTTCAAATAAACCTTCTAAATTCCTTTGTGACACATACAAACATAGATGCTGAAAGCTTTCCTTTGCATTGTCTTCTGCTCTTTTCTTTGGCTTTGAACTTTCCTTTTAGGCCTATTCAAACATGTTGGCCCTGGACAAAAGACAGACATCAATTTTCTCTGTAGACAATGGGCTATTTAAAATAGACAAGGGAAATTGGTTTCATTTTCATTTTTTTAAATCCTCGTTTTATTTTCTTCTCTTGCTTCCCTTAATAAAGTCTCGTGAGACTTTATCATAGTATTTACCTCTGTAATATACTTATAAAACTTCAGTGTTATTGCAAACAAGCCTAGGTTTTCCGACACAAAGTGCATATTGTACTGCAACATCATCCAAAAGATCACAGAAAAATCCCAAGGGTTTTTTGTTTTGTTTTTTGTGGGAGAAGGGGGATAAACGCGTACACATATACTATGAATCAGGAGGAACCTGAAGGCATATTTCACTCAGCTCTTATTTAGAGGACCTGAAACACCGTTTCAGCATGAGACTAGTATGGGTCCAGTTGACTTCTCCCCAACAAGTGTAGGGGATTCCCAAAGGAAAATATATCTGGCTACTTGCCTCAGAGCAATTCTATTACTGTAAAAATTTATAGTACAATAAAATTTAGGTGCTTCCTAAATCTGAATCTTTGTTGGTGAGCTGATTTCCCCACTTTGTCTAAGTATAGTGCCATGTCCACACCACACCTCTGCAAAAGATCCCAATATTTCTGTGTCGAGTACATGTGTATAGATGCGAGTTTGCACTCGTGTGAATAAGAACCCATGGTAACAAGGCAACTCCCCATCAAAAGTGGTAATTTGGGGGTAAAAAAGGGTGTTACTCCTGGGCATCTGCTGGGTGGGGCATTTGACTCTCTAAGTCTAATCATTTCAATTTAATGCTCCTGTTATACACAGTGCACATATCACTCTAGAAGTGAATAAGCTTTAGTTTTGGAAGCAGCTAGCTGCTGTAATTGTTTGAATTATCTTCCGAATCTCTTTTTGTTTTCATCTCTTTTTGAAACTTCCCAAATATCTCAGTTCTGTCATGGTATTAAATACTCCCCCACAAAACTAAAAGCTGCACTGCGAATATGAGCCTCTGAATAGAACACATTGCCATAACTGAAATTGTTTCACAGCCTTCATCTTTCTATTTGCTCTACTACATGTATTAATTCCGGAATACAATCAAAAGTAACTGTTAAAAGAGATTTTTCAATGCACATTCACCTAACACAAGAAGACTAAAGAATATAGTCATGCCGCTTGACTGCTCCTCTTGTTGAGCTTGCACCCCAGTTTGCACTGGAAGGATAGGTCTGGCAGGTGTAGGAAGCACCAGCTTTGTGGTGAGGGCCAGAGTGGTGTGAAGGGTGACATTGAATACGTCATGGGTAGCATTTGAGAACCTGTAAGAGAATATAAACCTGGATCAGACTAAGTAAAAGCTGGACAAAAAATAAAAGCAAATTCAAAACCACAGAACTTTGAGGGAAGATGAAATGCAAAACTACTATTTGAGTAATGGTTACTAACTTTCAACCCGTCTTAAGGCAACCTTCCCTAATTACAGGCCCACACATAAATATTTTGACTCCAAAACTCTTGGAAAAATATCCCAGTTAGCAGTCAACAGTTGGTAAGAATTGTAGGTGGAGAAAACATGAACGAGAACATGATGGCTTTCTTATGGGTACAGGAACCCCACCCAACCTCTTAGGAGGAACTGAGGTATACATGTTATACTGACATTCTCAGTGAATTGAGATGTCATGCTACAATTCCAGTTTACATTTTATACCCTGGCAGGGATTCACCTATCTTTCAAAGGCACGTGCCTTATAGGTGGCTCTTTCTGCTTGAAGGAGAGTGTGTGTCACAGGAAACCGTCTTGCCAATAGGTCCATGTCACACAGACCTGTGTGTGTTGCTTGTTATTAACTGAACTGCTTGCCTGTTTATCATGACACAACATTCACTGAACATTTAATCTCTGAAAACCATTGGCTGGTTTTCCTTTGATAACCATCTTTGCTCAGTCACTCACTGGAAGCCAGTTTGCTGACACTACTTGTTTTTAATTATGCTTTCCTTTTTCCCTTTTTTAAGTTATGCCACCCTTGATATAATAAATACAGCAAAATAACATTAATCCTGGCCCGCATACTAGACAGTCCACACTCAATTGTCCACACTGAATACAAGGTTAGGAAGCTTTGGGATTCAACCTCACTAGGACCTTGAGGAGACCTCCTCTGAGGAGGAGGCATGGTACCCTGTGGAAACCCCTAGCAAAGCAGAATTCTGAAGAGCCCATTGAGTTACCTAGTCCTAAGGGTATCCTGCTGGAGGCCTTTGAAAACACCCACAGTCTTGACCCTGGCTTCCCCCCTTCATCCCCTGGGCCAGAGGGAAATCTAGAGCCAACCAAGGAGTACATATCTAGCTGTCAAGAGGCTTCTCCATCAGGGGTCTCCTCAGGAGGAAGAGTCTACTCAGGAGGAGAAAAAAGCCAGAGAGTGACCAGTTATACCTTGTAACCCAGCAGATAATCAGGAAGGGGAGGAGCTGGCAATAAATCTCTCAGTGTCTCCTGGCACAACTTTCTTTAGGCAACCCTAGGGGCCAGGCCTTGTGAACCTTTGTCTTGGCTCTGGCCTCAGTTCCTGACTGATCGCCCTTGGTTCTAGCACCCACTTTGGCATTGGTGTACTTGTGCTGTGGATCCTGCTTCCCTTCCAGCTACACTCTTGCTTGAGTCCCAGCATGCTTGGACCCCATGTATGCGAAGGAACTGACCTCAGACAGGAAGCTGCCCTATATCATAGACCTGGGAATGCCAATATGGTACCTGTGGGCACTGATCTCTCTTAGTGACTGCCAGCTGCCTGACTTTCCTTTTTAAAGTTTCATTAAGGTTTTTTTTTACTATATTATTTTAACTGAGAGGCTAGCATGCTGCAAAGTGCTGCCCTCCAGCATCTTCTCTCTTTGGGTTAAAAAGAGTGGTTTTGTGTTTCGGAGCTCAGGCCCCAGCCCTGCCTTGGTGTTTGGGCAACTCATTTTTCTTTTAGTCTTCCCAGTTGCTTTCTGGGAAATGAGTGTTCTGTGACTGGCCACACCCACCATGGCAGCCATTTTATGAATGGGCATTCTCTCAATTCTGAATGTGCCTACCAATTCAAAGAGTGTGGGGAACGCTGCCATAGATGATTTGTCCATCTAGCCCAGTACAGTGGCAGTAGCTCTCCAGGGTCTCAGGAAGAGGTCTTTCCCCATCACTTGCCACCAGATCCTTTTAACAACAGATGCTTGGCAGCTTCTGCACCCAAACCACTATCACAGGGCTATAGTCCATCCCTGACATTTGATATGTGGAAAACACTCACTGGATAAAAATATTCGTTTATTAGCCAAACATTGTGTAATGGCGCCACTGCGCTGTCACGGAGATACTATTCCCCTGCACTTATGTTGTAAGAGAACCTATGTCAGATGCCACAACAGAGTGTTCTGTAAGAAGCCACATTACAAAACTGAAGTGCTCATGAAATAAGTATTCCTAGATGTGTATATATGTTACTTCAAGTATAAAAGGTGTCATGCTTTGTTGCCATTAATACATGGGTTTTATACTATATAGTACTGAGCCTGCCAAAAAAATTGTTTTGCTTAACAAATAACATCTTGAAAGGCCAAAAAGTGTCCTCTAACCATTAACTGTAAAGAGCTTTCAGAGGGTGTTCCTAAATAAACATAAGAACAGCCATGCTGGAGAAGCCTCAAAGGTCCACCTCATCCAGCATTCTGTTCACACAGTGGCCAACCAGTTGCCTGTGGGTAACCCACAAGAAGGATATGAGTACACTAGCACCCTCCCACTTCTGTTCCACAGCAACTGGTGTATGTAGGCATACTGCCACTGATACTGGAGGCAGCACATAGCCATCAGGACTAGTAGCCATTGATAGCCTTATCCTATGAATTTGTCTAATCCCCATTTAAAACCATCCAAATCGGTGGCCATAATACATCTTGTGGTAGCGAATTCCAGTTTAACTATGAACTGTGTGAAGAAGTAC
The DNA here is from genome assembly GCF_057233095.1 of Heloderma suspectum. NCBI lineage: Eukaryota > Metazoa > Chordata > Lepidosauria > Squamata > Helodermatidae > Heloderma > Heloderma suspectum. Next base: position 286,233,892 of record NC_139461.1, on the reverse strand, counting down.
TACTTTGTCTGTCCTGAATCTCCCACCAATCAGCTTCGTGGGATGACCCTGGGTTCTAATATTCTGAGAGAGCAAAAAAGAAGTCTCCCTATCCACTTTCTCCACACCATGCATAATTTTGCACACCTCTGTCATCCCCTCACTTGCCTTTCCTCTAAGCTAAACAGTCCCAGATATTGTAACTTTTCCTCATAGGCAAGTTGCTCCAACCCCTTGATCATTTCAGTTGCCCTTTTTTGCACTTTTTCCAAAACTACAATATCTTTTTTTCCTTTTTTTTTGGTGCTGTGAACAGAACTGTGCACAGTATTCCAAGAGTGGTTGCATCATAGATTTGAATAAAGGAAGTATGATATTGGCAATTTTATTTTCAATTCTGTTATGTATTCAAGGGGGGAGGTGTACTGTGGGTTAGTTATTGTTTTGAACCTTGGCAGTTCCTGTTGAGTTGGGAGCAGCAGCAGTGGGTGGAGCTTCTGCTATGCTGTCACTTCTGTGTGTGCTAAATTAAAGAAGAGTTGTGTTTGAGGTCAGCTGATTCTGCAGTCATTCCTTCTACTTATACAACAAATTCCTTTCCTAATTATGTCTAACATGGAAAGTATTGATCCCAATTCAGATACCTGTGGGACCCCACTGTTTACATCCCTCCACTGAGAGAACTGACCATTTATTCCTACTCTCTGCTTTATGTTCTTTAACCAGTTACTGATCCATAAGAGGCACTCTCCTCTTATTTCATGACTGCTAAGGGGGGATCAGGTCCTGTGTGCGTATGTGCAAGAGAAAGAGAGAGAGAGAAAGAAGATGGATCTCCACAGGGTTGAGGCTTTTCCGGTAAAGTGATCTGGCCAAAGCTCTTGATGGTGTGGAATCAAGAAAAGACTTGCTGGGGCAGGACGCAAAGCAAAACAATAACCGGCAAAAGCAAGAAGAGAGGTGACAGTAATTGCTCTGCTGGTCAAAGGCTGTCAAAAGGAAAGAGAGCTTCTGCTATTGGGCAGTACAGAGATGAAATAAATAAGGAAAAGAAGGTTTATAGAGGGACAGAAAAGAATATTCACAAATCAGAGTGGAGAGTGACAGAGCAAGACAAAGAGCCAGTAGAGTTGCTTGGGCGCCAGAAAGCCTATAATTTTCCACAGAGTGCTTAAGAAGCAGAGTCTGAGTCTGAGGACCCTGACAAAATGTTGGAGAAAAAACAGGAAGGGCACTTTTCAAAACAGAACCCTGAATGCTTGAGATACATCAGATCAACTTTGGATGCAAGTCTTCCCTGTGTAATGCAGAAAACCTGTCCACACTGACATGCTGGGCAGTTTGCAGCAGAAAGCAGGCAGGGATACTGGTGGTAGGTGCGCCCCGTCTACTCCAACTGCATGATGATAATACAATAAATGACATGGGATGGAGCTACAGAGCTGAAGCTGTATGACACAGCCTTGGCAGTAAGTTAATTGGACTTGCGCTACACACTTAATGACACATTTGTTCTACTTTGGTGGTGTGGAAAGGGCAACTTTGTTTACCCTTGGTTCCAGCTTCCCCAAAGTATTGAGAAGGTAGATGCCTTTGGTTTTTTTCACACTACAAAAAAGTGGACCTGGTGAGAACATCTGAGGTTTACATGTGAGTAAATCAGCTGGGCCATGTTGGTGTGAATGCTACTGTCTTGGATGAGGCACTGGGCATTCTGCTTTATTACCAGAAGGTGATGTGACCAAATAAGAAGGGGGGGACGACAATTTGTTATATCTGAACAACACAAAAAGACCATAGGGAAATGTGAGGTGCTTTCAAAGAGGCAGAAGACAGTAGAGATGGGGAGACATATCTGAGTTCTTGCCACATATGAGGAAGATGGAATGAATGGGCATTAGAGATGCAAGAGATGTTCACTATACTTCTGCTGACACTTTATGCTCCAGTTACATATTCAAGGCATGCAGCAAAGCAGGAATATTTGATATATAGTCACACATGGCAAAAACAAATGGAAACATACGAAAGCACAGAATGGTCGTGCTGAATGTGATGCGGCTGCAAAAAAGGCAAATGCTATTTGGGTCTGCATTAATAGAAGCATAGCTTCCAAATCCCGGGAAGTACTAGTTCCCCTCTACTCAGCACCGGTTAGGCCTCTTCTGGAGTACTGTATCCAGTTCTGGGCACCACACTTTAAGGAGGATGCAGACAAAACGAAAAAAGTTAAGACAGTTAAGAGCAACGAAGATGATCAGGGGACTGGAAACAAAGCCCTATGAGGAGACACTGAAAGAACTGGGCATGTTTATCCTTGAGAAGAGACGACTGAGGGGAAATATGATAGCGCTCTTCAAGTACTTGAAAGGTTATCACAGAGAGGAAGGCCAGGATCTCTTCTCCATCATCCCAGAGTGCAGGATACAGAACAATGGGCTCAAGTTACAGGAAACCAGATTCCAGCTGAACATCAGGAAAAACTTCCTTAGAGAAATACAACAGAACCAATTACCTAGGGAGGTAGTGGGGTCTCCCATATTGGAGGCATTCAAGATGAAGCTGGACAGCCACTTGTCAGGGATGCTTTGACTTGGATTCCTGCACTGAGCAGGAGATTGGACTCAATGGTCTCGTAGGCCCCTTCCAACCCTATTATTCTATGATTCTATGAATGCCAATGGGGCTCTATCAGCCTAATCAACCTCAAGATGTTCCAGCAAAGATAAAAAGGATATCTCAACTTGAGGAAATACAAGTGGAGATCAGCATAAGAAAAGCAAGACAACTCATTATCCCTCTTTACTTTTCTTACTGCTACTTGGTTAAGGCTCATCATGTATGTTCCCTGGTTCTACTTTCTTCAAGCCAATAACCAATTCTCGTTGAAGAAGTGGTGGGCCATCCACCTATTTACCTAATGTCCCAATCCTTTTGAGGAGATGGGAAGGAAGCATATAGATATCATCTCCCTTCCAGTCTAAGACATCCCTAAACCATGCTGGGAGTTGTAGGACTTTTTTCTGTTCAAACATGCATAGGATTGCACCCTTAGAGAGCCTCTGCTGAGGCTTAGAGGGAGTATGCAGAGAGCTACTATTCTTCCAGCCAGTTAGCACTTGACAAGTACTGCCTATAAGCACACATGCTTTGTGCTGATCATCTTTGGGGGCTGTGGCTGACTGCACCCAGAATTGCAGGTGGTTTGGGGATGGGGAGAAGGTGACATACATCTGCCCAAACCTACTTCCCTCACCAAACCATCCCAGTTCTCATATGTGTGGTAGCCTGAGCTGACAGGAAAGCCCCAGCAGCTAAGGCTAGTGCATACAATGAATGGCAAGGATAGGGACCTGTGGTCCTGTCACCCTGGGCTACCCTGTCTGACACTTCAAATAGCCTCTTCAGGCAGCTGCAGACAGCCCAGCTAGGTATTATCAAGATGATTTGCATTCACCCCAAGATCTAGGGATATGCTAGAAAGGAGCCTAGATAAACCCACACATAGGGGAAAGTGCTGAGGGGAAACCAAGCCTTGACTGTGGGCCAGCAGTTATGTGGCATCCATGATTTTTGTGAACCGCCCAGAGAGCTTCGGCTACTGGGCGGTATAGAAATGAAATAAATAAATAAATAAAATGATTTCATTTTGAGACCAGCAGCCTTTCTCAACCTGGTGCTCTCCAGGTGTCTTGGACTTCAACTAGCAACAGCCCCAACCGGCATGGCCAATGCTCAGTTCCGGAGGGCACCAGGTCAGGGAAGGCTGTTCTAGGGCAACCCTTGCCATACCAGAAACTTGACCTGAAAGCCTGCAGGCTGACCGGAGTGACTGAAGGGTGGGTGTTCACCTGGGACACTAAAAAGCACCTTTGAACCTCTTCCCTGCACACCTGTGCAATCCTTTTGCAATCTCCCCTTTTCCCCATTCCACGTCAGAGACGGCAGAGGCCAGTGGCTCCGGTTTGGGTGTGGCTGTGAACCCATGCTGGGTTTCAGTCAGAACCAGCCAGAACTCTAAAACAGCTGCCCAAGGGGGCTTGGGTTCAGCACCTTGGACAGCTCCTTTAGCGTTCTGGCTGGTTCTGACTGAAACCCAGCATGGGTTCACAGCCACACCGAAATCGGGGCCACCAGGCTCCATTGGTCAGAGGTCCTGGGCAAGGTGCCTGGAGTGGCCTGATCCCTGCCCGCCTATTCCTGGTAGCTCGATAGAGCTTTCCTCAACCTGGGGCCGTCCAGATGTGTTGGGACTGCAACTCCCATCATCCCCAGCCAGGCCATGCTGGGGAGGGCTGGCCTAGCTCGCCCGACCGACGAGGAACCGACCACCACTCCCCGGCACAGCGCCGCCGCCGCAAACCCCGTCAGAGATTCCCCCACCCCACGTTTCCCGCCCTCCCACACGGAAGCCACTCACTCCGTTCGCGCCATTTTCTCTCCTTCTTCTCCCGCCAGATCTTACCCGAAAGAAATATTTCCCCTCCCCCCACCACCCTTCCCCGAAACCATAGAGCGGCAGAGCCGTAAACCGCCTCAGCGCAACGCTTCCGGCTTCTTGCTTGCGACGCTCCCGCCTCTGCGTGACGCATCTCGATGGGCGAAGCGCGGCCCAGCGAAAGGGCGGCGGGAGTCCGGGCGGCCCGGCGCGCGCTCTCGCTTAGCAACGGCGTGCGTGGGACGTGACGTCATGGCCGAGACCCGAGCGCTTCCGAAACCGAGACGGGGCAGACGCGTCGTTTCCGCGGCTACGCCTCGCTCTGCGGTTTCTATGGGAAAGGAAGGCGGGGATGGAGCGTTTCCGAGCAACGGGCGCCTGCTGTTGCGCAATGGCCAGTGGAGGCGGGTGGCTCCGATTTCGGTGGGGCTGTGCATCCATTCTGGGTTTCAATCAGAACCATCCAGAACTCTAAAGCAGCTGTCCAAGGTGCTGGACCTATTCGGGGGTGGGGTTCGGCACCTTGGATAGCTCCTTTAGCGTTCTGGCTGAAACCCAGAATGGATGCACAGCCCAACCGAAATCGGAGCCACCCGCCTTCACTGGCAGTGGCTCCACGTGGAAACCCAGAATGGCCACCCAAGACGGACAGGTCATGGCAGAGAGTTCTGACAAAATGTGGTCCACTGGAGAAGGAAATGGCAACCCACTCCAGTATTCTTGCCAAGAAAACCCCATGGAACGTATCACAAGGCTAAAAGAGATGACGCCGGAAGATGAGCCCCTCTGGTCGGAAGGTGTCCAATATACCACTGGGGAAAAGGCAGAGGGTATTTCCAAGCAGTGCCAGAAAGAGTGAAGCGGCTGGGCCAAAGCCGAAGGGACACTCAGCTGTGGATGTGTCTGGTGGTGAAAAGAAAATCCGATGCTGTAAAGAACAATATTGTTTAGGAGCACGGTCCGGGAGAGAGCTCAGAACAGGAAGGCCTGGCATGCTATGGTCCATGGGGTCACGAAGAGTCGGACATGACTGAAGGACTGAACAACAACAACAACTGTCTTAGGGCTGCTGCTGCCCTAAAGAAGGATGCATGATTTTCAAGCCTTAAGCTGCAATCGTAAGCGCCCACTTCACTAGGAGTAAACCCCGTCGGACTGAATGGCAGTTGCTGCTCAGGAGGTAGTCATGCGTAGGATTGCACTGTAAATCAGCGGTGGGTTGATGGTGATCTGTTCATTGCAGGAGTGGGCAAACTCAAGCCAATGGGACAGATCCAACCCTCCTGGAGTCTACCAAAAGATGCTGCCCCTTTTTCCTGATTGCCCCCCCCTTTTCCTGACTGCCAGTCGTGTGGTGGTTTCCTGTCGTTTATGCAGTTTCTTCCCCATTCGAAAAGCTTGAAATGCCTCTCCTACTAAGCCTCAGTTACTGACAGTAAGAGCTTGAAACTACAACGTGCTGGTATTTTTTGTATTTTTGGCCCTTTTAACTATCTTTTAACTATTTGGTACCCATACTTCAGCTAACAGTATAGGTCAAGGCTGGGCAGAAAGTAGATCTGGATCTACTAGTAGCTCCCTGGGTGATTTGCAGTAGATCAGCATGGATTACGACTACCACTTGTTTAACAGTAGCATCAACGTTATACTGCCGAATTATAGTGCTGAAATGAAGAAAGCTCAAGGTAACCATAAGTGGATTTTGCTGCAGAAGGAACTGTGAGCTCCATTCAATTCTGGTACTCAAAATGAATTCATTTCTGGTTCTGTAAGTAAAGAAGTAGATCCCGCAAGCCTGAAGTTAGCCCTCCCCTGGTTCTAGGTTCTAGGGTTTGCTTGAACTTAATAGAGTCATTTTTCTTACAAGCTTAAAATTTGATTCCGCTGATCTAAGTAACATGCATATATCTTTCTCTGTCTCCCATCTTCTGCCTGCCTTCCCCACCCTCCACCCCCATGGGGCATCATGGCTATTCCAAATCCAATCACAAGCATTAAAATCATTGATAAGAGATGGTATATGTTTTAGGGTGCAATCCTATGCATGTTTAGACAGAGAAAAACCCTACAACTCCCAGTATTCCCCAGCCAGCCTGAACTACTTTGTTATTTACTAGAACCTAAGATCCACCAACCAGAGCCAGGTACAAAAGAGATACACTTAGGATTAAAGAATCCAGAGTCCAGGAATTTGTTTTGAGTCCCCATGGCTAGCTGGGGAATGCTGGGAGTTGTAGGACTTTTCTCTGTCTAAATATGCATAGGATTGTGCCCTTAACTAACTAAGAGAGCAATCCTACAGGGATAGGTGTCCGCCTCCGAACTTGGAGGCGACCAGCTATCCAATTCAGGGCAGGAGAAGCGCGGAGGGGATCATCTCCTCCGTGCTTCAGCCGCCCTGCATTTGCGGCTAGACAGCCAATTTCGGCTGTCTAGCCGTAGGAGGGCAGAGTGGGGGAAGTGGCTGCTGGATGACACGTTGGATATGTACCAGCATTTCCGCCTGCCCCACCTCTGAACACCCCCAGGAACATCCCGTTTTTGCCGTTCCATGCTCATTTTCTGAGCACGGAGCACAAGGCCATTCCAAGCTGCCTGTGAGGCAGCACAGGAGGGGAGGAAGGTTGGTTCTCAGGGAACCGACGTATCTTATGGTCGTCTAGCCGCTGACTAGCGGCCATTGGATTGCACTCTAAATACATAAAAATATTCTAGCACACCACTCAATAGTGTAAGTATGGGATCACGTCATCGGGAAGAGGGTAGCAAGAGAAGATATAATGCAAAGAACATCTGGCACATTTTGATTTTTCTTTTTGGTATTGGATAAGTCATACACAAAGGTGAAACCAAAATGTGCTTTTACTTGCACTAGAATAGAAAGTGAATAGAGCCAAAGCCAATTTGGTAGAGTATATCAGCTCAGGCAGACTTTTCCCAGGTCAAGCACACTGATGTGCTATAAAAGTGGTCATTTTGGCAGAAGGACTCATCTACAAAGCTTTCATTTGTGGTTGTCTGCTGCATGGCTAATAAGCATCTGTTAGTAAATGTTTGCTTGACTCTTTCCTTGAATACACTCATGAATTTTCATTACTGCTTAAGACTCCTCCACCACCCTTCATGATGTGGCAGTAAGTTCCTCTGTGTTTAGTCTTAATTTCTGGACCTTACAGGGTAGTCTAAAAGCTTTATCTGTCATAATAAAGGTAGTTCTGAACGAACAGCTTAATATAGGTAATCTAGCTCTGAAAAAATGTGTAATGTTATTAGTCTACATGTATATAGTTTATTTATTTATCACATTTTTATACTACCCAAAAGCTGAAGTCCTCTGGGTGGTTCACAATAATGAAAACCATAAAATACCAGACAATAACATACAGATGATTAAAATACAATATAAAAGTTTAAAACTACAATATAAAAATAAAAATAACCAAACAGAAGCTAGCAGCGGTGCAAAAATGTAAAATACAATACCAGATAAAACAAACGGATAAAGTAAAATTCCTGGGAGAATAAAAGGTCTTCAGCTGGCACCGAAACGAGCACAATGTAGCTAATCATGTAGCCTTAAAGATGGAATGTAGCTGAAAATCAGCAAGGATACTTAGACCCCAGCAACTGAGGTGGCTGGACTACTATACCCTGGTGGGGTTTAGACTTACAGGAACTCAGAGCTTCTGCAGACGTGGGGCGCCAGTTAAAATGGTCTGGCCCAATTGGTCTGTATGGTTTCGTGTTGGTTTGGGGGGGATTTTTCTGTAATCTCATTGGTCAAAGCCCCGGTTAACCTCTGGAATGAGGAATGGTCCAGACTGTTAAAAGAATAGAGCCAAATGAGCTCCCTGGTATTTAAGGGAGCTAGGGACAGTGAAACAAGTGGGAAGATGGCTAGAGCTACTTTGGCAGAAAGCTCAGAACAAGTCCAGCCAAACATGGGCTAAAGACCATTTGAAGGCTGTAACAAACTCAACCTCCCACCACCACTTTTTTTTTGGTGTGTGTGTGGGGGGGGAGATCTTTGAACAAAGAAAATGCCAGGCCTGGCAAGGTTGGAATCGACCCCAAAATGTAATTCTCCATACATTTCATGCGGACTCTCCAGCTTCACTTCTCCCATGATTCAGCTTATGTTAAAGAGGTAGTGTAGAAATTACCTGGAGGATGCATGAGCAGGTCCTCACAGAGCAGGGGTCTCCAGCCTTTTTGGACCTGTGGGCACATTAAGAATTTGAGAAACTGTTGTGGGCACCACCACAAAATGGCTCCCATGGAGGATGTGGCTAGTCGCTTAATGCCATGGGGCCTGGCTAGTCAACAGTGAGCGTAAGAGGTGCAGGGGAGAGAAATAGTGAGGCTAGAAGGGAGGGGGAAATAGCAAGGCAATGGGGTAGAGGGGAAAGAAAGAGCAAGGATAGAAGCTAGGAGGGTGGGGGGAACAGTAAGTTAAAGAGGAGGAAGAATAGTGAGGCTAGAGGCTGGGAACTGAAATGCAAAGGGGCAGAGGGGAGAGAAAGAGCAAGGCTAGAAGCTAGAAAGGGGGAGAAATACGATTGCCCTAACATTTTCTAAGGTTTTTCCTCAAACCATTTTTGTGAAGGGGGCAGGGAGGGGAGAGCTTTGTGGATGCCAGCGGAGGTCCTGGGGGTGCCATGGTGCCCAAAGGTGCTGCATTGGGTACCCCTGCCCCAGACTATTGATGGGTAAGTTCCCTCTCTGGGAACTGTCCAGCCCCCATAGAAATACCTGTATTGTGAAGTCTTTTTGTTTGTGTCCAGCTGCTTGGCATAAAAAAAAAAAGAGAGAACAAGCTCAGCTCGGAGCCCAGGTGGGCCTCATCCCTTCCCCCCCTTGGAAGCTGCTTTGATGAGTTACTCTTGGGATTTTGATAAATAAGGTTTAGCGAGCTAGTTTGATGTGCCATTTTATTTTAAAAGCAACTGGATGAGGTGGATTATTTAGATCCATTTCAATCTGGTTTCAGGCTGCCTTAGTGGAAGATGTACACCAGGAACTGAACAGGGGGGGGGGGTGCCTGTTGGTTCTGCCAGACCTCTCAGTGGCTTTTGATATTGACCATGGTATCCTGGTTTACAGTGACTCTGCTCCTTCTCCATGGTGTGATGTCAGAAAGTGCTGGGGGACTCCTGTCTGACACCATGTCTTTTGGCTTATGGTGTCCCTCAAGGTTCCATCTTGTCTTCCATGCTAATTTAACATATACATGAAACCACTGGAAGAGGTCGCCCAGAATTTTAGGGCACGGTGCCTGCCACCAGTACACTGCTGACATCCAGCTTGATCTCTTCTTCCTATCTAAATCTAAGAAAGCTGTTTAAGTTCTGAATTGGTGTCTAATGTTTGTAATGGACTGCCTAGGTTTTGCTGGTGGCCAGGAGTGTGTTTGTACTCATTGTAACTGTGCCCATTCCTGGAGATGTCTGATTTGGGCACGGTGAAACATACTTTAATTACATCAGATCTGGGCTATTGTAGCACACTCTGCGTAGCCAAGAAATTAAAAGACACTCCTTGGGAGGAAAGCTATGGCAAACCTAGACAGCATAGTAAGAAGCAGAGACATCACCTTGCCGACAAAGGTCCGTATAATCAAAGCTATGGTTTTCCCAGTAGTAACGTATGGCTGTGAGAGCTGGACTATAAGGAAGGCTGAGTGCCGAAGAATTGATGCTTTCGAACTGTAGTGCTGGAGAAGACTCTTACGAGTCCCCTGGACTGCAAGGAGGTCAAATCAGTCCATCCTAAAGGAAATCAACCCTGACTGCTCATTGGAAGGACAGATACTGAAGCTGAAGTTCCAATATTTTGGCCACCTAATGGGAAGAGAAAAGTCACTGGAAAAAACCCTGATGCTGGGAAAGATTGAAGGCAAAAGGAGAAGGGGACGGCAGAGGATGAGATGGCTAGATAGCATCACTAATGCAATGAATATGAACCTGAGCGCACTCTGGGAGCGAGCGCAGGACAGGAGGGCCTGGTGTGCTGTGGTCCATGGGGTCACGAAGAGTCGGACACGACTTAACGACTGAACAACAACAACAACCTTTGAAGACTGTTTGGAAACTTCAGCTAGGCCAGAATGCTAGAGCTAGACTGTTGACACCCTTGTTACAAGAGCTTGCCTGGCTACTGGTTTCCACACACAATTCAAAGTGCTGGTTATGACCTATAAAGCCCTACTGGCTATCTGTAAGACTGCATTCTCCCGTATGAGCCTACCCTGGTTTTAAGACCCCGGAGAGGCGTTTCCATCTACCCTGCCACCATTGGAGGCACAAATCCTGCTTCCAGGATTTGGGGGAATTCAGAAACTGCTAGAGAGGGGCCAGGTTTCTCCTGTAATGGTTCCAGAGGAGGACTGTCAGCTGAGGCTTCCTGTTCCTCACCTAGCTCTGGCTGTGGCCCATTGTGCTGGCTCTCCCCATCCTCTTCTTCCTCAAACCAATCCTCCTCTAGGTAGGACATGATACCCCAGGAGGGCTGGATTTGGCCCCTAGGCCTGAGGCTCCCCACCCTAGGCTAGCTCCTTTATTGTCCTTCTGCTGGCAGGCAAATACTTTCTTATTCAGGCAGAATTGGGATGTTAAGCAGACCTAAAAGTGGAGGGAAAGGCCTGATTTTCTTAACTGATCTTTCAAAAGTAGGAACTAAAATAATACCAGGACTTTTTTTCTTGAGTTGTCACAAGCAGATGCTTGGTTTTGTAAACAGGAGAATGACTCACTCTGTTGAACAAGTTGCCCTACTAGCGGGTACCAGGAGGCAACAAAGTGAAATCCAGATTCTCATGAAAATCAGTGGGGTATACGTCTGTCTTCTCAAGCTGTAAAATTGCCCAGTATTACCAGCACCTCCTACTTGGATAGCACTGTGGTGCTAATCAAGGAACTATATCCAACACAGTATGTTTAAACTGCAAGCAGTTTCGACTAAATGACATCTCACAGGGCCAAACTAGATGAGACACCATACACCAATTAGCAATTGCATGAATGGGCAGATTAGCCCCCCTGCAGGTGCAGGATGGGCAGTCTCGATCAGGACCCTGGCAGGGAGTAGAGGAGCTTGAACCCTTTGCCTCCAAATCCAGATCCACCCCCGGTACCTGCTCTTTGCATTCAAAGGGTAGTTTCCATTTGTGCTAAACGGAAGCTTTCCTTTCAATCCAAATAGCATGGCGGGGGGAGGACAAGATTGGGACCACAGCAGTGGGGGGCAAAGGGCTAGCGCTTCTTTCCAGCACGTGCACCGGATCCCAGTCCAGATTGGCAGCTCCCCTGCTATTTACTTAAAACAAAACATTCACACCATTGTTAATTATGTCACATTTAGTTTGGCGCCAAGACATCTGCAGCACAGATGTGTTTACAGAGGTGCCTGTTCCACAGAGTTCAGTTGGACTTGCTCCCAAAGAAGCATACACAGGATTGCATGCCCTCCCAACATTTCGCAGATGACAGCAGGATCACTGCCTCCATGCATAATTTCACATTGCAGAAGGGTTTTTTTCAGCCTTCTGTATGTTGTACTCTGTAATAGCCTGCCTTACCCTGACTGCTGAAACAGGATGTATCTACTGACCAGAACAGTCTACTTGAACCTCAAGAATGTTTATTCTCAAAATAGATATATGGCTATACATATTAATAGCTACACCTACTTTTGCTATCTAGATAAGCAGATATGGAAGGGAAGCAACGCATGGGCATTTTGGAGTCTGTGCATGTGCATTTATATGAATGGGCACAGAAGAGTCAAGAAGCATCCACCACCATTCCAGATGTCAAGGAGCATCCACAACCATTCCAGACTTGGAAACTGAATTTCTGTAGACTGGAGGCAGTGTGTGTGTGTGTGTGAGAGAGAGAGGGGGGGGGTGGAATGGCGCTGCTGTTTTAATGAACTACCTTGCACTGTAATTTGTGGACAAAAGCCCAAATGGAGACTAGAGAAGCACTCTCCCTCGGTCACAGAATGGCAAACAAAATGGATATTCCTTTGTTTTGCAGACTTTTGTTCTCTTCCGGAAACCATAGATTGCCATCTATTAAATTATTTTTTTTAAGTATTTATATTCCACCCTTTATTATCAGATCACAGAGCAGAATAGAGAATTCATTAAAACAGCAATTATCAGCCTTGGATGGCCTTCTCTCTGTCCCATCAGCCAGGACAGCTAGACTGGTGAGGACGAGGGAGAGGGCCTTCTCTGTGGTGGCCCCCACTCTGTGGAACTCCCTCCCTAGAGAACTCCACCATGTCCCCTCTTCAGTGAGCTTCTGCCATGCATTAAAAACGTGGTTGTTCAGGCAGGCATTGGGAGTGGGTTAGGGTATTTTTAGAAATATGATGTTTTTAATGTAGAATTTTATTGTTTTTAACTGTTTTTATTATTGTACATCACCCAGAGTGGCTGGGTGACCAGCCAGATGGGCGATTAATAAATTTAATAAATAAATAAATAAATAAAATATCAAGATGAAAACAAACAAATCTATTAAGCTAGGTATTAAAATCAGCAAATGCCTGGGTAAACAGATGTGTTTTCAGCAGGCACCGAAACACTATCAAGGATGGTGGCTGTTGCACTGCAGTTGGGAGAGAATTCCAAAGGCTGGGTGCCACAACTGAAAAGGCCCTCTCCTGGGTTGCCATCAGATGTACCTGTACAGGCAACAGGACAACCAGGAGGCCCTGATTTGTAGATCTCAGTGAATGGGCAGGTTGATATTTTGCTACTGGATGTAAAGTAAATTTATCCAAGATTCTGAAGCAAAGCAGCAGGCTGGGGGAAGACAAATTAGCTTATTGGTTCCTGTCCTTTTTTCTCAAAGCTCTTGCCACTTCTTTCTCTTGGCACCATGTGCAACAACAGCTTATCTCTGAAACTGTGGTTGGTAGAACTGCCTGTTTCCTAGGCACTGTCTCCAATTCATCTTGGGTCTAATGTTGCCTTTGCTGATAAAACAGGCCCTCATCAATGCACGGAACACAAATCACCTCCTGTACAGTTCACGCAGAGCCTATATTTAAAATATCTTCCACAAACTGTATGGCTTTCCTTGCCCTAAATAAAAAAAGCTGAAATGTCATCTTTCGAGTTAAGATAGAGGGAGAACAGCAGATTTAAGGGACATTTTGACAAAAGCCAAGTGATGAACACCAAAGACTGGCTTTCAATAACAAGAGCACATTTGATAGAACAATAATTGTCACTGCTTGTGCCACAGCCTCCATTGTAGTCCCGTGAAGATCTGTAACAGCGTTCACATGCAAGAATAGCTTGCAACAATGATGGGTGAACCCACCACCCCTGGTTGTCCTCTGACTAGCTTGGAATAAAATAATGCAAGGACTACCTCAGAATTATAGCAAGCCAATCTCCATTAAATCTGACTCCATCACGCACCTGATTAGAGATGTGATGGGTCTAATCCAGGGGTGGGCAACTTGTGGCCCTCCAGATGTTTCAGCCTACAACTCCCATCAACCTTCACCGATGGCTGTGGTGGCTATGGCTGATGGGAATTGATGGGCAAAACATCTGGAGGGCCACCAGTTACCACTCTTGGTCGAATCCTTCCCCCAACCCCTCCTATGAGTCTCCAAACTCCTACCCACGTGTGATCCTGCCAGCCAGCCACCAGCCTCCAACCATCTCACCCATCTACCTTAACAATTGCTGCTAAGATCCAAAGGAAGGCAAAGAGATGTCTCTCCCCTCCCCACTGCCCAATGTATGTCAGGAGTACTGAGAACTACGTTTCCCAGAAATCTTGGTGTCTGGCTTGACACCATCACAGTCCTTGGGGAAAGGAGAGGGAGTGGCCCTCCTCTCCTGCCGCCACCACCAGAGCAGCGGTAGCAGCAAGATCAGTGGGCGAGCAGGAGGGGAATGGTCTACAGTAGGAGGGAAAGGAACAAGATGAGCTTTTATACCTTACATCCTGTTTCTTAGATGCCAGAGGGCAATAGCTGGCAGAAAGCCCTACAGGGCAGTTAACAGAATGTTTACTCACCACAATACCTTTTTTTTCTTTTTTAAAGGGAAAGTAGCTATGCTACAAACATTATAGGAAAGCAATGCGTACATAATGATAAATTGCTTGCTCAACCTTTATAATGAGAGAAGAGCCCAGAGTCCTCCCTCTTTAACTCCTGGGTTGCACGGTCAGTGTTTCTATCAATTCTCATTCTGCCACTCCCATTGCATAAACCTCCTGGAACTGATTTCAAAGTCTCCAAGTAGTCTGATGCATTCATTCACATGTTTTCATGGATTTCTGGGTTTTTTGTCAGACTGATGCCCACTCTTATATTTCTTTAATCGTGGGGGTCTCCAGGGTGGTGTCCACGGGACACCTCTCATGGTGCCTACCAAGCTCCCCGCCCCTCCTGATTTTTATTTTATTTCTTACGAAAATAAGAAATCCAGCACCATCTGCGTTTAGGTTCAAAAGAGCAGTTTGTGTTTTTGGAGCTCATACCCCGCCTCCCCCTTGTCCTTAGGGAAGTTACTTTTCTTTTAGTCTCACCAGTTTTCCTCCTGAGGAATGAATGTTTTGTGACCAGCCATGGCCACCATGCCAGCCATTGTATGAGCCACCTCAGGTTCTCCAACCCTACGTTAATGGGAGCTAAGGGTTTGGAAATAGTTGAGAGTATGAGTGAGTGAGTGAGTGAGTGTGCACAACAACAGCTGGCAGTTCTACAGAAAGAGCGCATAACCTGCGAGTGGGCCGAAGGTGAAGCATTTTGAGTGTATGGCCGGGATGGTGAACTTTGCTGCATTTTTTGGTTTTAATTATTGTGAACTGCCCAGAGAGCTTCTGCTATTGGGCAGTACAGAAATGTAAGAAATAACTAACTAAGGACGCAAAGCTATCAGGTTAGTCAGTTGCCTCCGAACTCGGAGGCAGACAAGTATCCAATGCAGGGTGGGCAGAGCACAGAGGGGATCCTCTACTTAGTGATGTCAGAGAAATCCGCCATGGACCCCAACGAGGCTGAATTCTATTGAATCTCCAGAGTCCATGGTGAAATGGCACAACTCACCTCCACCTCCTTCTGGAACCATCCGGGGCTGGATCCTCCTCACGGCAATTCTGCAGAGCCGCTGGCCGGCTCCGTAGTACCACTGATACGGCCGCCATTGCCGTGCCGTATCCCTGGCCAAGGGCTCACTCCAGATGCAAATGGCTTCTGGTACGCCATTTGCAGCCATAAAGCTCTTAGATTAAGCCAAATGCAGCTGTAAATGGCTGCATTTACCTTAAACTAAGGGCTTTACGGCCACAAATGGCATAGCGGACACCATTTGCGTCTGTGGTTTTTCCCGCAGATGCAAATGGATTCCTGTACACCATTTGCGGCTGTAAAGCCCTTAGTTGAAGCTAAATGCAGCCATTTATGGCCACATTTGGCTTAATCTAAGAGCTTTATGGCTGCAAATGGTGTAGCGGGCGCCATTTGCGTCCGGAGTGAGCCCTCAGCCAGTGATACGGCACAGCAATGACGGCCGTATCAGTGGCGCTACAGAGCCGGCCGGCACGCCACAGAATCACGAGCAGAGCAGGCCAAAGAAGATTTTGGGGGGAGGACCGGATTGCCTCCCCCAACGGGCGGATTCCCCCCCAGAGCAGCAGATAGGGAATCCGCCCATCCCTACCTCTCCTCCACGCTCCAGCTGCCCTGCATTTGTGGCTAGGCAGCCGATTTTGGCTGTTTCGCTGGGGACCTCAGAGTGGGAGGGTGGGAGGCTGCATGGCGCATAGGAAATGTTGTAACCACACTTCCATGGTCTCCTACCCTCCCTGCCCCTGGAAACACCACCCTTTTTGCCCACCCCACACTGCAATTATGAGCACAGAGATGGGGAAGAACCATGCTGCCTACGAGGCGGTGGGGGAGGGGGCAGGGAGCATGGTTTCTGGGAAATGAAAAATCCTACGGCCGTCTAGACACAGTCTAGCGGCTATAGTATTGCTCTCTAAATAAATAAAAACCTGTCATCCTCCAGATGATGTTGGACTCAACTCCCAATTGTCATGGATGATGGGAGTTGGAGTCCAACAACAGCTGGAAGGCCACAGGTTCCCCAAGCTTGCTGTTCAGGTTCTCCCTCTGGAAATCTGATCTGGGGTACCAGATCTGCATACTTGAACTGCCCTTTTTCTCAAACACATCCTAAGTCTCTAGTCCCCTCTCATCCACAGGGAAATTAAACCCAGTAGTGCTGCCCTGGAACTTCTCACTGCTTAGGGCAGAGATGAAGCATATATGGTCTTTGTGATGTTGTTGGACTCAAATGCACATCATCTCTCACCATTGATTGTGCAGGCTACAGCTGATGGGAGTTGTAGTCCAACAACTTTGGGTGGGCTACACATTCCCCACCCCTGGTTTAGGGAAATGATAGGTGCACAGCAATACATGAAGGATAAAAACAACCATTCCCAGGATAGTAGAAACATGTATCAGCTCAGCAAATTAGACTTTGTTCCTTTCCCATGGAACAAGAATTGAAAGTTTTGTCCGTTGGTTTTATTTGAGTTCACCTGGAACCTGGGCAGGCTTTCCAGCACTTAGGTGGGGAAATATTTTGGAAAATGCAATAGCATTTTCTTCTCCTAGCTAACTACTCCGGTGAATCAGCTGCATTTCAGCCTTGTGCCATGTGACTCAGCTTGCAGGACTTCCTCACTGGAAATACTTTACATGTTCTAGGACAGGCGTGGGGTGGGGAGCCAGCTAAGGGCTATTCATAGCATCAGAGTTGCCCATCAGAGTTTTCTGGGTAAAGCTATCAGTGTGGGTTGCCCTGACACAAGACTCTACAAAAGACAGTTGATGGTCTGTAATAATTCAGATGATGAATCTCAGTGAGAGCTAAAATGGGCCAAGAAGGCACAGCTGGAGCAGAGATTAACAGTCCTTATTCCTGTACCCACCCCTCCCACTAACCAGGGGGAGAGGGGTGAATCGGGTGTCTGTGTAAAAGAAAACAAAGAGACTATAGTTTGGGCCAGACAGAGATAAGGATAGAGCCAGAGAAATTAGCAGGAGCATCTCAGGGCTTGTTTCCAAGCCCTGCCCTCTGAAGAACCCCAGGGGCTCTGTTGTCCAGATTCAGGAGCCCAATGGGCTGGACGTTCTGCACCCTTGGTGTAGTGAAATGTGTCTACTCAGAAGTGAGCCCCATTGAATTCAATGGGACTTGCTCCTTTTGGGTAAGTGACTATATGGTCATCTAAAATTAGATTAGGCTTTTAAAAGCCTCTACTGGCACCAGTGGAGGTGTTTTTAAAAGCCTGACTGCAGTATTGGAGGGGGATTTCCAAAAGGGGGGATCACAGCATTCAGGGAGGGTTAGGCCTTCCCTCCTGAGCAGTAACCCCACCAAAAATTTCTTTCCCGGCTGCAATTAAGCTAAATTGTAGCACAGGGGGCAGTTCTTAAGGGGGTTGCAGCATTTGAGGACCAATGGAAGCTTTGCGTATACAATAATATCCTATCTGGGTAAGAGGAGACAAAACATTCAAGGAGCATTGGAAAAGGGACTTAACAATGTAAACAAAGATTTCTTTCAGCTCTAGCCGGAAATAGGATTGCAAACTTTCATCATAGCATTCAAGAGTCAAACCACCAAGACTGGTATGAAACTGTTTATACTATACAATATTTATTGTTCATTAATTATCAACCATTAACTGATAAGCAAAACTCTTAGTACGCCTTTGATTGTGTGTAATAAAGCAGTAAAGGCTTTACAACCCAACACTCCTCATTTG
This sequence comes from Heloderma suspectum, assembly GCF_057233095.1. Lineage (NCBI taxonomy): Eukaryota > Metazoa > Chordata > Lepidosauria > Squamata > Helodermatidae > Heloderma > Heloderma suspectum. The sequence continues at coordinate 286,215,658 of NC_139461.1, read as the reverse complement.
TCAACCCTTAACTCTGAGTGATGAGCATTAACTCAACATCTTTCCTTAAATATTATCCAGACTTCATTGCCGATTAGTTCTTGATATCCATTACCCGAAATTCATCATGGACCTGCTTGTGACTTTGTGTGTCTTCTCTTTAATGTAACCACTATTCTTGTCTGCATCTCCAAATTCTGAATTAGGCGGTGTCGTTAAGCATTTTATTTTTAAAGAAATCTTATATTGCTTTGAGAGAGGTGGGTTAGCAGTTCCTCCATAGCCCTCCCAGCAATTCCAATGAAGCTAAGATCAGATATTTTCAGGAAATATGTTACATTTGCTCCTGTGTGAGAGAATGGGAGTGGAGGGGGGAGGGAGATGGCTCTTTTGAGGTGGTTTTTAGCACTTGCAGTATTTCCGAGGCACTCTGTCCCATTCTCCAACAGCTCGTACCATCAGGAAGTTCTTCCTGAAACTGCCTGAATCAGGGATGGGCAACTTTGGGGACTCTGGGAGCCAATTTGTCTCGCACACATACACACCCCGGAATCCCTCAGGGGCTGCACACCCATTGCTGCTATTGAATTGCAGCAGCAGCAAAACAATTGATTTGCCATGAAATTTAGGCAGCAAGCCATGACAGTGGCCTAAATAGGAAAAATTTGGCTTTAAAATAAGCGAAGAACCTTGTTTTGAAGCTAAATTTGGCCTTTTTAGGCCATTGCTGTGGTTTGCTCCCAAAATTCGGGGGCAAGCCATCAGTTGTTTTGCCACAGCAGCAGCAAATTCAGCAGCAGGGGTAATTTGGACCCGCTTGTAATTTGAATCCAGTGGTTCAGATCCTCCTCTCTGGAACAAACTTCCCTAGCATGGTGCCCTCCAAATGTTTTCCACTACAACCCCCATCAGCCCCAGCCAGCATGGCCAGTGGTCATATATGTGCAGATGGCTGTCATATCACCTCTTAATTTGTCTTAATCTTAAAAGCTAAGGCCTGTGTCAACCTAATGAGCTATCAGCATAGAGCTGCTGATCTGCCGCCATACGCCTCACCGGCCTGCTGAACCCGCCCACACCTACACAACACCCTGTCAACCCACCAGCCAACGCCCTCTGTCTTCCTACCTGCCTGCCCATCCAAGCCAGTTGCCCACCAGCTTACTCTCCACTCCCATTTTTTTCCTTGGCAGTGGCAGGTCCTCCCCCTCACCTGGCCCAGCCAGTCATGCTGGCAAAGTGCCACAGCACCCAGCCAACCAAGCTCAGGACCACCATATGATTCTCAAAGTTGGATTTTTTTAACTTACATTTTGAGTATCAGTGACCTGAACCAATCAGGTGATGCCTTTGTGGGGGACTCATCAATGAGATTACAGGAATGATGTAAAGGCTGCCCTGTGCCCTCATTGGCCATGTCCCACCAGTATCAGGGATCGGTTCAGATCAGTGATACTGAAAATGTAAGTTGTTGTGGGTTTTTTTTTTAATTAAAACAGGGTGCCGCAGGGCCTGCAAGCTCAGCCATGGCAATTCAAGCAGGGCTGGCCAGGGAAACAAAGAGGAGGATGGTGGGAGGTGTGGCAGGCTCAGAGGTGGATGGGCCCTTCTAAGCCAGTGGGCCATTGGCTGCTGCCCACCCAAGTTGCCCGCTGATGCCAGGCCTGTTTAAGGCAACCAAACAGCACTAGAAGCAAGTCAGTTCTGGATTATAGAAGGATATTGTCAAACATTAAGTAATTATGTGGAAGATGAAACAGAGGAATATCTAAAACTGTTTAGTGAAATGTTTCAGCTTCTGCCTTCTTCAGTTCCACAGCTGAGATTTCATATAAACACTGGTGACAGTTTTAAGAGCGCAGAGCACAGAGTAATTCTATTTTAGTCAATTAAACATGCTTCCAAATAGATTACTCTAACTGACTGATCAATTAAACATAGCAGCCCCACTCCATTTAATGTGCTTTCAACACAGCATCTGAAAATGTTTTCCAGTGCAACACTGAACAAAATCTGTCGTTTGCACGTCACAATTTGACCTTACCCATAGATCTCCCACACTGTTCTCGTTGCTCTCCTGTGTTGTATGTACATTTTCATATTTATTACAGATCTAGAATATCTGCAGGGCTCAAAAGTTGTAGGCCAAAGTGCCATTTCTCACTATACCCTTGAGAGGTTGACAGCTTGGAACAGATTACAGACTGTAAGGCAGCAATTCTCAGTTTATTTCCATGCATGCCTAACTCAACCCAAAGCGATTTTGTTGTTTCAAGGTAATGTCTGTGATGGCCTTCAACCTCCAAAGCAGCTCCTAGTTAACTTCAAGTGTAAATTGGTGTTACATAAGAACATACAATTCCAGTGCACATAAATGCTGCATGCTGTGATTTGGTGGGCGGTGGCTTTTACTATCTGTATGTCCTGAACCATTTCCCTTGATGTGAAATCAGGAAGGAGTTGGCTCTGACATTCTTTGAGCTTACATTATGCTTTTAACAGCAGGCTATGATGTTGGGCTTAGTACCATGAACAAATTCCAGTTTCAGTAATGACGTGCTCGTGTGTGTGTATACATTTCCACTCAACTTTATTAGGAAGGATTTATCCAGGGAGAAAAAAATGGTGCACATAAAACGGTGCGCTTTCAAGACATGCAAGATCTCCAAAATCTAAGGCAGGGATGGGGAACTTCTGGCTCGCAGGCCTAATCTGGCCCACAGAGGTTCCCCATCTGGCCTGCGGAGGCTCCTTCCCTAGCCTGCCCCTTCCCCCAAGTCCCGCCCCCTGGAGACTAGCATTGAGAGGAATCCCTGATGTTATCCCCTATCAGTGATCAGAGATAACGGGGTATTCTCCTACATGACAGTCACCCTCCAAATTGGGAGGGCAAGCGGCATACTTAGAAGGCACAGGGCAAATAATTGCCCAGCTGAAGAACTGGCTAAAGGCTTCTTCAGCTACAGCCTCCTCAGTCAAGGACCCAATTTCACTGTGCTCTACTTGCATCTTTTTAATGTTTTTAATCTGGTGTAAGTGCAGGGGCCCCAATCTGGATCAGGATCCTAGTGGGGGAGGGTTTAACTCTTGCCCCAGCTACAGTCTGGATCCCCATGTCTGCAGTTCATATTGCCAAATAATGATCCATTCAAGCAAATGGACCTGAGAATTAAAGACACAGGGCTGTAAGGGAACCGTGAAAGGTAATTTAAACTAACGACAAACCCATCAAAGTATATTAAAATGTAGTGCAATGTGGTACAATCCGCATCTTTTCCAGGCATTTGTGCTAGGCAGGATTGTATTCTCCAGTAATGCGATGGTGGAATGCTTGCTCAACTCATCAGTATGAGGAAGGAGTTTCAAACGTCCATATCTTCAAGACTTGTGGTCAATTGTAACCTAAAGCAACAACAACAACAGTGGGGCTCCACCCCTGTTCTAAATATAGAAGATGATGCCACAAATTGTGAGGGAGGTGGCAAGCATCTGGGGCAGGGATGGGGAACCTCTTTCAGCCTAAAGGCTGAAATCAATTCCAGAGAAGCTCTCGAGAGCCACATTCTCATGATAGGAAGGGCCAAAGGGGGAGGGGCTGAAGGCAAGGCGGTGGAGCCAGATTTACCACTACCACCCAGCATATTTTAGCTTAAAGCTCTTTCTGCCAGCAACTAGGTCTGATGTCAGGAATGAACCTGAGCATGCGGAGATGCTTGGCAGCTCAGATTCAGAATCTGAATGGGAACAGCCAGAACAGAGGGAGGCACCCTCCCCAGTGAGCCTAGATATGGCGAGACTTTCTTCCCAGGACCCTGACACACAGATGGCCCAGCCTGAATGGCTCCCGCATTTCCCCACCATGAGAACCCAAGTTTCGGAGGAGGGAGAGGAGGAGAGCGAGGGGCGTGACTCGAGGGATGCTAGGGTCCGTCGCAGAGCAAAGCGGGAAAAGTTACAGGCAGGACTCAGACGCTCTGCCAGGTTGGCAACTCGTGGAAGCCAATGTAGGAGGGAGCCACCCTAAGGGCAGGACATCCCTGTGACCAATCTGGCCAAAAAGTTCATGCCCAGAGTGCTGGCAGCTTCTCTAACTTCCACTTCATCTCCTCTATTGATATTCGTAGATGTGTGGATTAACTGTTTCATTACAGTATGAGAGTTTCCTAGACTCTGCATTTGTAAAGAAGCTAGTCCTTAACTAATACAGTAGTGAGCCTGAAGCCTTGTTTCCTGGAGTGTGTTGATTGCGAAGGGGGAGGATGAAGGAACATGACATCTTAGGAGAGGCATTTCAACCTTTTAGAATGGGGAAAAAGCTGTGCAGAAGCTGGGAAATCAAACAATCAGTGGTCGGGTGAAAAGGGGGTGGGGCCAGTGGAAGGGCCGTGGCCAACTGGGGAACACCAGAGGGCTGGATTTGGATGCCAAGAGGCCCTGATTTAGCCCAGGGGCTTGAGGTTCCCCACCCTGGTCTGGGGTGGAGTGAGGACTACCTCACTGCGCTGTTACGTTGTTCAGCAGCTGTGCATTTTCTTTCCTTGCATTTCATACTGTGCCATTTCCACTTGTTAATGTGAGGCCAAGGGCTTCACCGGAACAGCATCAATCTGCGTAAGTGTCGACCCTTGGAGAGAGAGTGGCTTGTTTTATTGTCTTGGAAAATGCATGCAAATAGGTTTCTGAAAACATTGTCATCACCCATCCACATTAAAAGCAATTAACTTTCTTCCCTGTTAACATGTCCCTGGAAAGGCTATTGTGCGCTCTGTTGCCAAAACCCGAGTGCAGCCAAATAAATAATTAGCAGCCGCAACTCTGCACTGAACTGTTGTTCTCCAGATGAGGTATAAATCACTAGCCATGGAAGCCGCTGCAGCAGCTGTGCTCAGGCACGAACAAAGGCCTCTCTGGCTAGATTTATACGTTTTTGTTTTGTGCTTATTCATTACTGTTCATTTAAAGCTTTTAAAGTCTGAGATACAGAGAAGAAGAAAAATAATATCCAAGGCTAGGCTTATTGTCATAAGTCCTCTATCACCAACTATATAATTGGGGTGGAGGAGAATTGTTTGATTGTTAAAAGCACAGGAAGTTTTAAATGAAAAACATTTTTTTAAAAAGAATCTCCAAGTCTCCAATCCTGTGAACAATGATTTGGGAATCAGCCCCACTGAACACAATGGGAGTAAGAAGGCCACAATCTTATCCATACTTCCTTCCAAGTAAGTCACACTGGATTCAGTGGAACTTAGTTCTGACTCGACATTCATAGGATCAGGCTGTATGAACCTCTCTACATATTATCTAACTTCTTTCAAAACAATAAAAAAAAATTTAGAGAAGAGTTAACAGGCTTAAAGATTTACTCATGCATCAAAAAGCATGGAAATGGTAAATTAAGAGAGCAATCCTATGGCCCCTACACAGCATCTAGGAGGCCATAGGATAGTTCATATTCCTAGATCCAAGGCACGAGTTGGCTCTCCGACCTCAGACCAAGGAGTCTGACATCCCTCCCCTCTCCCCCTCCCCCTCCCAGCCAGCATGGAGAGAAACGCTCCGACTGCCTCTCCGAGCTCTCAAAAGTGACCTCAGAGAGTGGGGAAAGGGGGCGGTTCTATAGGCAGGGATGGGAGGGGCCTGGGAAAGTGGGGATACGAGCTATTCCCAGCCTCCTTCCCTCCCACTCTGCAGAGCCCAAGCTAGCTGGGCAGAAATGCCCGTCTAACAAAAATGCAGAGCAGGAGAAGTGTAGAGGTGATGATCGCCTCCATGCTCTTCCCGCTCTGCATAGGATGCCTGTCAGCCTCTGAGTTCAGAGGCTGATGGGCATCCAGATAGGATTGTATCCTAAGGCACTGAGACAATTTGATCTGGGGGCTTCCAGATGAGGCTTTTATGGTGCCATCAGCCTTCCTTGTTCACAGAATTCTATGGCAGACGTGGGGAGCATTCAGAGACATTGCCATCCTCAACTTGTAACCCTCCCATGTTTTCCCACTGCTTCTTCCATCTTTTTTCTTACCACAGAAAATCCATTAAGGAGAAAAAAACCGAATAGTTGTGCAGTGCCTTCTCATTGGTAGCACTAGGAACCCTCTGTCTGGAAGCACCCTCAGACTGAAGACAAGGCCAGTCTATGGTTTTATACATACACACACCTCTTGGCATCATCCCCAGCTGGAGGAGAGGGGATAGTGGAGGACTAAATACATACCCCCTTCTCCAAAATGGCTCCTCCTTCCAGAATAGTCTCTGGCCATTTGCTAGTCATTGGGGGCCATTTATCAGTGATTTCTGTAACAAAAGAGTTATTTCCCAGGACCATTATACTCTCCTTCATTTGACAGATGACAGCATATTTTTAAATTAATTTTTATTGTAAAATTTCAATGAAACAGGAAAAGAAAAACAAATTGTAGCTACATAAATTTGAATATATCACTTTCAATGCATGCATATGAAATGTATATATGAGATAAAAATATTATATATATATATATATATATATATATATATATATATATCTGATCTCTCTCTCTCTCTCTCTCTCTCTCTCACTAAAGCCATCAACGCCGGGTTGGATGAATCACAGGTGGGAATTAAGATTGCCGGGAGAATTATCAACAACCTCAGATACGCAGATGATACCACCCTAATGGCAGAAAGCGAAGAGGATCTAAAGAGCCTCTTGTTGAGGGTGAAAGTGGAGAGTACAAAAGCTGGTTTGAAACTCAACATTAAAAAAACTAAGATCATGGCATCTGGCCCCATCATTTCATGGCATATGGAAGGGGAAGAAATGGAAGCAGTGACAGATTTTATTTTCTTGGGCTCCAAGATCACCACAGACGGTGACTGCAGCCATGAAATTAAAAGACGCTTGCTCCTTGGGAGGAAAGCTATGGCAAACCTAGACAGCATAGTCAGAAGCAGAGACATCACCTTGCCAACAAAGGTCTGTCTAATCAAAGCTATGGTTTTCCCAGTAGTAACGTATGGCTGTGAGAACTGGACTATAAGGAAGGCTGAGCGCCGAAGAATTGATGCTTTCGAACTGTTATCCTGGAGAAGACTCTTACGAGTCCCCTGGACTGCAAGGAGGTCAAATCAGTCCATCCTAAAGGAAATCAACCCTGACTGCTCATTGGAAGGACAGATACTGAAACTGAAGCTCAAATATTTTGGCCACCTAACGCGAAGAGAAAACTCTCTGGAAAAGACCCTGATGCTGGGAAAGACTGAGGGCAAAAGGGGAAGGGGACGGCAGAGGATGAGATGGCTAGATAGCATCACTGATGCAATGAATATGGACTTGAGCACGCTCCGGGAGAGAGTGCAGGACAGGAAGGTCCATGGGGTCACGAGGAGTCGGACATGACTGAACGACTGAACAACAACAAAAGCCATCAACAGACCTCCTGTTATACCATTTTATATAGCATCCTTCAAACAGAACATCACCTGTGGGTCCTGCAATATAATGTATGTAACTGAATGCAAAAAAACAGGATGTCATATCCAGTACATAGGAAAAACTACTACTGGCCTGTGCACACACTTTGGAAACCACAAATTGACAATCTGGACTAAAACAAGTGGAGCAGCCAGTTGCAAAGCATTTCAACACTGGGGCCATAGCCTGTTTGACTTACCTGTAACAGCTATAGCTATGCCAGCAGATCCAACAATATTGACTAAAAGGGAGAATTTCTGGGTAGACTCCCTTGACACATTGGCACCATGTGGCCTTAACCTAGAGGGCAGTACAAACATTGCTTAACATCTGCTATTGATTTGGACATTCCCTACTCACAGCTCTATAACTGCCACCTTGGAAATAACATTTGTATCTTAACCACTGATGAAGGTGGAAGACAAAACATTTTGTTAGTTAAACTGGAATCTCTGTTCGTTAATCACAATTACGTGTGTGTGTGATTTACAGTTGCTTGCAACAGAACAAACAAAAGACACTGACATGCTTGACAAAAAGGAAAACTTATGGATCTACACACTCACAACTCTTAGTCTAAGTGGCCTTAATCTACAGGACAATTCGTAATTACACCATGACATTACACCAATCATACCTCTGATTTTTTCTCCTAAGGAACTTTCATCTCCAGGCATTCCAGACTGCCACTCCTGGTATCCATTTAACAGCACAGCTACTGACGAGGGCAGAAGCCAAAATGTTTAGCTCCAAATATATATTTTAAAATACTCTGTTGTTAGTCTTTCTATCATATATATATATATATATATATGCATGACAATACAGCTTTCTTAAGAATACATAAATGTCAACAAAAGCAGACCAAATGTCCAAATAAGTATCCACTTACAGGTGGTGTCTATACACAACCCTTTCAAATGCTGAAAGCATCATAAGGTCTTCATTCAATTGCATTATAGGAGGGGGGTGTTTATCCTTCCAGTGTTGTAATGTCAGTCTTTTAGCTGTCAAAAGGGCATGGCAATGACAGCATATTTGGCACTGGAAGATGAGCAGTTGGACAGAACCTTGATATTGTGGCTGGTATTCTTAGGTCCTGTAATAGTATTGCCTGAGCAGATATGGGGACAGAAATGGCATCTGGGACTACTGCAGGGTCTGGTCCCTGTTTTGTGTCACTGTTATGTGGTTTGTTGTTGCTAGTGAGTAGCTGTTTTAGGTAGGGTGGCCAGGTATCCTATTTTACAGAGGGCAGTCCTCTAATTGAAGGGCTGTCCAGTCCAAGTCCAGTTTAAAGATAAATAACCATAAGAAGGGACAGCAGCAACCTCATAGTTGCCCATCCACACTTAGTCCCTGAATGGCAGACTGAGCAGGCACACATGTTGTCTAATCTGTCTTCCCCAATATGGTGAGATGTATGGTATTTCTATTTCAATTATAGTTATCATTTCTAAATTTGCATCTATGCATAAAGTTATTTATAACATATACAAATGTTATGCAAATTGATGTCCCCATTTGTCCTCTTTTTTGATAATGCATTTCCTGTTTTGGTGATGCTTAAGTGGCTAATCTAGTTTTAGGTTGGGATGGGGCTGTCTGTAAGGAAAGACCGACCTACTACCCAAGGCCTGTGAGAGGGAAGTATCATTGTCCAGGATGAACTGTAGATCATTGATGATACATTGGTGTGGTTTCAGGTGGAAGCTATAGGAGATAACAAGTGATGTTCTGTCGCTCTTTTCTGCGTTTGTTGTGTAGTAAATTATTTCCGAGTTCTAATCCGGCTGTGTTAGCCTGGTGTTTTTTCTTCACAGGGTGGTTACTGTAGTCTTAAGAAATGCCTCATGTAAATCTATACATTGTGAGTCTCTGGAAAGCCAGAACAGATGCAGTTGCATCATGGGGCTTGGCTGTAGACAATGGATATTCTGGTGTATTCTAGTTAGAAATGAGAAGTATGCAGATATATGTAGTAGTGAGTAGATTTCCAACATAAGGTTGGTTCTTATATGTCCATCATGTAGTTGCACAGTAGTGTCCAGAAAGTGAAGCTGCTGCATGCACTGATCTAAGTGCAGGTTGATGGTGGAGTGGAAGCTGTTGAAGTCCTGATGGAATTTCTCAACTGCCTCCTGTCCATGGGCCCAGATGATAAAGATGTCATGATTGTTTCTCAGGTAGAGAGGAGGCTTTGAGGGCCAGGGGCTGAGAAAGCATTGCTCTAAGTCAGCCATGAAAATGTTGGCATACTGTGGAGTATTATATACTGTGGAGTATTATGGAGGGATTATGGGACTTGTAGTCCAACACATCAGGAGGGCACCAGGTTGGGGAAGGCTGTCTTTATCCTTCAGGCATGTACATGGAACACTTCAAAACAAAAGAGCAGGAGGGAAAACACAAGTACAACTTAACACTGTAAAGTCAGAGATCAGTGAAAATTACTCTGTGTATTCATAGCTTTAAAGCTTCTTGCTTTTACACCAGTTTCATGACTTCAAGGTATGGGACTGACAAGGGTACACTTAGCATTTTCTGAAACCTGACTTTTCTGAGCCAATCTGGGAAAGAGAAGCCTCACATTAAAATGCTTTTAAAGAGGTTTTTGTCCCCTCTTAGAAGTTGCTTGGGGCTGAAAGGTAAATTACATTATTAAGGGCCCCTGCTCAAAGACTTGAGGTCATCTTTCTGTTTCTGAGAGAAGCAAACTCATTCAGTTCCATTCATTTCCTCTATGTCAGAGTGGACATCCCTGGGACTCATCAGGATAAAAAAAATGTCTCTGAGGAGGAGGAAATTATCTTTGCCGCAGAAGGCACCAGATGGCAGATACTTTGCTTTCCTGAAATTTCCCAGGGGAGGAAGTTTCAAGGAACTCTAAGTAAAGGATAGAACATAAAAGAAAAATGGCAGATCTCCTTGATTAGGTGTTTCCCCAGACCTTTTAACAAAGACTTCTTTGCACTCCCCTTTTGTCAACATCTCTTTCAGGTTACAATTAAGGAAACTAAATAGTTAGGCAAGGCTTAGCAGAGTAGCAGTAGCAGGGATTGGTTACTGGTTAAACTACAGAAAAGTGGTGGGCAGGGGCAGGTGTACAAAAGGCTGTTTAAAGGCCAGCACAAAGCCACTGAAACAGAGGATCAGGGGATTTGATGGCATGTCGGGGTGAGCAAAGTTTGGCCTACAGCCCCCATCATCCCTCACCATTGGCTATGCTGCCTAGAGCTGATGGGCATTTGTATGCCCCGGTCATGGGCTGCTAAGGTTTGGCAGTACTGGGAAAGTGATAAGCCAGATCCAGGTTTACTTACAAGGAGACTTTATTGAGTACTTATAGCACACAGGCGTACCCAATGGTTGGATCAGACAGCTTCTCTGAACAAAGAGGTATGGTGCACGATGGATTTTATACCATACATGTTTACAGTGAAGCACCATGACAGCACCAAGAGTTAATTAGAGTTCATCTGCAACTTTCCCAGCATAGCCTAACAGTGCTTGGTTCCCAGCACAGACACCTGTAGCTTTAAGACAAACAGAACTCCACTTCCCAGGCACATCTGAGACTCTGATAAGATAAATGCTACCAGAGCTCGTTAGCATGGAATGTGTTGATGTGGCCATATCGAACTTTGACTCATCTTACAAGCCAAGGAGCCCACTTGCAAGGAAATTGCACTTAATAATGAACCAAAACAGACAGCATTATGGATCTCCTCTCTTGACTAGTATTAGCTTGCTTACAGGCCTGGGGCCTTACAGCGTTCTAGACCAAAACACCTGGAGGACCACTGCTGGCATATGTGTGCCAACATAAGTGGGTTCAGCCATCCTCTGACATCAGGCTTGGACTCAACCACGTGCTGGCACAGCACTATCTGTTCATAGGGTGGTCACTTACCCATTGCCAAAAAAGAGGTAATGCATCACCAAAAAAGAGGACAAAAGAGGATTCAGATTTGCATAACATTTGCATGTGCATATAGCTGCAAATTGAGAAAGAATTCCTATCACTTAAATAGAAATAGAATTGTTGTTCAGTCGTTCAGTCGTGTCCGATTCTTCGTGACCCCATGGACCATAGCATGCCAGGCCTTCATGGCCATGCTGTCTCTCATGGAGTGTGCTCAAGTTCATATGCATTGCATTGGTGATGCTATCTAGCCATCTCATCCTCTGCCGGCCCCTTCTCCTTTTGCCTTCAATCTTTCCCAGCATCATGGTCTTATCCAGAGAATTTTCTCTTCGCATTAGGTGGCCACAATATTTCAGCTTCAGCTTCAGTATCTGTCCTTCCAATGGGCAGTCAGGGTTGATTTCCTTTAGGATGGACTGATTTGACCTCCTTGCAGTCCAGGGCACTCGTAAGAGTCTTCTCCAGCACCACAGTTCGAAAGCATCAATTCTTCAGCGCTCAGCCTTCCTTATAGTCCAGCTCTCACAGCCATACATTACTACTGGGAAAACCATAGCTTTGGTTAGACGGACCTTTGTCGGCAAGCTGATGTCTCTGCTTCTTACTATGCTGTCTAGGTTTGCCATAGCTTTCCTCCCAAGGAGCAAGCGTCTTTTAATTTCATGACTACAGTCACCGTCTGCGGTGATCTTGGAGCCCAAGAAAGTAAAATCTGTCACTGCTTCCATTTCTTCCCCTTCTATATGCCAGGAAGTGATGGGGCCAGATGCCATGATCTTCGTTTTTTTAATGTTGAGTTTCAAACCAGCTTTTGCACTCTCCTCTTTCACCCTCAACAAGAGGCTCTTGAGATCCTCTTCACTTTCTGCCATTAGGGTGGTATCGTCTGCATATCGGAGGTTGTTGATAATAGTCCCAGCAATCTTAATTCCGACCTGTGATTCATCCAACCCGGCGTTTCTCACAATGTACTCTGCATATAAGTTAAATAAGCAGGGTGACAATATGCAGCCTTGTCGTACTCCTTTCCCAATTTTGAACCACTCGGTTGTTCCATATCTGGTTCTTACTGTTGCTTCTTGACCCTCGTACAGGTTTCTTAGGAGACAGGTAAGGTGGTCTGGTATTCCCATCACTTTAAGAATTTGCCACAATTTGTTGTGATCCACACAATCAAAGGCTTTAGCGTAGTCAATGTAACAGAAATAGACGTTTTTCTGGAATTCTCTTGCTTTCTCCATGATGCAGCGAATGTTGGCGATTTGATCTCTAGTTCCTCTCCCTCTTCGAAACCCAGCTTGTACTTCCGGTAGTTCTCGGTTCGCATACCCTAGCTTGTAGGATTTTGAGCATCACCTTGCTGGCATGTGAAATGAGCGCAATTGTACGGTAGTTTGAACGCTCTTTGGCATTGCCCTTCTTTGGAATTGGAATGTAAATTGACCTTTTCCAGTTCCTCAGGCACTCTGTCTATCAGGTCTAATCCCTTAAATCTATTCCTCACTTCCACTGTATATTCATAAGGGATATGATTTAGGTCATACCTGAATGGTTTAGTGGTTTTCCCTACGTTCTTCAATTTCAGCCGAAATTTTGCAACAAGAAGCTCATGATCTGAGCCACAGTCAACTCCAGGTCTTGTTTTGACTGACTGTATAGAGCTTCTCCATCTTTGGCTGCAAAGGACATAATCAATCTGATTTCAATATTGACCATCTGGTGATGTCCATGTGTAGAGTCGTCTCTTGTGCTGTTGGAAAAGCGTGTTTGCTATGCTCAGCGTGTTCTCTTGGCAAAACTCTATTAGCTTTTGTCCTGCTTCATTTTGTACACCAAGGCCATGCCTGCCTGTTATCCCAGTGATTTCTTGACTTCCTACTTTAGCATTCCAATCCCCTATGATGAAGAGGACATCTTTTTTTGGTGTTAGTTCTAGAAGGTGTTGTAGGTCTTCATAGAACCGATCAACCTCAGCTTCTTCGGCATCAGTGGTTGGGGCATAGACTTGAATTACTGTGATGTTGAATGGTTTGCCTTGGATTCGTACTGAGATCATTCTGTCATTTTTGAGATTGTACCCCAGTGCTGCTTTTCCCACCCTTTTATTGACTATGAGTGCTACTCCATTTCTTCTAAGGGATTCTTGCCCACAGTAGTAGATATGATGGTCACCTGAATTAAATTTGCCCATGCCTGTCCATTGTAGTTCGCTGATTCCCAAGATGTCGATGTTCAATCTTGCCATCTCATGTTTGACCACCTCCAGCTTACCTTGATTCATTGATCTGACATTCCAGGTTCCTAAACAATATTGTTCTTTACAGCATCGGATTTTCTTTTCACCACCAGACACATCCACAGCTGAGTGTCCTTTCGGCTTTGGCCCAGCCGCTTCACGCTTTCTGGCGCTACTTGGAAATTCCCTCTGCTCTTCCCCAGTAGTATATTGAACACCTTCCGACCTGAGGGGCTCATATTCTGGTGTCATCTCTTTTAGCCTTGTGATACGTTCCATGGGGTTTTCTTGGCAAGAATACTGGAGTGGGTTGCCATTTCCTTCTCCAGTGGACCACATTTTGTCAGAACTCTCCGCCATGACCTGTCCGTCTTGGGTGGCCCTGCACGGCATAGCTTATGGCTTCACTGAGTTACGCAAGCCCCTTCGCCACAACAAGGCAGTGATCCATGAAGGGGAGAAACCGAATATTATTACATTATTGTTAACATTATTAAATTATTAAAATTATTTGGACAGAAATTTAAACAGAAATCTTACCATACTGGGGAAGACTATGACTAGGTGATCTGTGTGCCTTGCTTAGTTTGCTGTCCAGATGCTAACTGTTGATGGGCCACTCCAGAGCTCCTGCCTGCTCTCCCTCCTTGTGGTTCTTTGACTTTAAACCAGGCTTGGACTGGACAGCCCTTCAGACAGAGGACACCTTCCATCGGAGGGCTGTCCTCTGTAAAGCAGGACATGTGGCTACCCTAGGCAACTCTCTTTTAAGCCAAAGCCTTGGTCCAAAGGAAAAATGGTACGCCAAGCCCTGATTTTTGTGGGTGTTGTGGCACTCTCCCCTAGCTCATCTTACAATGCAGAATTATGGTACCACACTAGCTATCAAGGGCAGGAATGATGTGCCTTTGTGCTTCCTTGTTTTGGGGAAGTGATAGTTCGTTTACATCAGTGGAGGTTGGTGGCTTCTAAAGGAGCTACCCTTTAGAGTTCTGACTGGTTCTGACTGAAACTCAGAGTGGATTCACCGCCCCACTGAAATAGGAGCCACCAGCCTCCACTGGTTTATATGGTCCTACAGTGATTGGTCATTAAGCTGTCCTGTGGACCAAGGTGAGGATCACTTGGTCCGCTGGCTGTAAGGCGAGGGTCGTCCTTTGTCCTTCCTTCTTAATGCGCTGAGGGAACAACATTTGGGTCAGATGTTAGGGAAATATTTGAGGAGCTCTGTCCGTGGGACTGTAATCTATATGCTTTTGGGGCAAAGTAGGACCTAAAGGCAAAGACTGATTTTTTTTCTATCTACAGTAATTGATGTTAGGGGAAAATTCTTAAAGGAGAACGCTGTGCTTTGTCGGGGAGACTGAGAACTTTACATTCATGAGCGATTCAATATAACTTTATACAGATTTGTGTTTTGCATACATTTTATTTACTTTAGCTAGAGATCCAGAACTGTACATTTATTTTCTATTATCTGGGTTTGTATTAATTTGTTAAAATGTTATTTTTATATTGATATCTAGTATCTTTTGTTAAACGTTTGTTTTGTGATGGTTTGACGACTATATAAAAATAAACAAATGTGAATCCTTACCTTTTTAAACTTATTTTTTGTTCTAAAATTTTGACTAAAGAAAAGAGAAAAAATAAAGAAAATGTGGCTACACAGATTTGAATATATCAGTTTCAATGCACATATATGAAGAGTGTGTGAGTGTGTGTGTGTGTGTGTGAAAATACAGATTTCTAAGAACAACACATAACTTCAAAAAAAGAGACCAAATATCGAAATAAGTATCCATTTGCAGGTGGCATCTATACACTACCTGTTCAGATGTTGAAAGCATTGTAAGGGCTTCAGTCTATTTGCATTATAGAGGTGAGCGTTTATCCTTACAATGGTTCTTTTAGTTGTCAAAAGAGTGTGGAGAATCAATTTGCTTTGACTATGCTTAACTTCCAGGAAGCAGGTACATAATTTAAAAGAGCACGTACATCAGCAAATATTAAAGACTGTTCCAATACAAAATGTATCTGTATATTACCTCCTTCTCAAAATGGGCAACTACTGGGCATTGCCAAAACATAGGCTTAAAAGAAACATGAACTGCATTATACTTCTAACAATTAGCCAACTTAGACAAGCCCTAATTAAAGAGACATTGAGGCATCCAACAGAGGTGAAACAAAAGTTTTTGCTGAATAAGACGCAACCTAAGATCCACAGACACATCAGATACAGATGCCAAGATCCATTGATTAGGCAAAATAGGACAATTCAGTTCCCTATTCCATTCCTGCTTAAGACCATGTATATCATATTTATTCACCAATAATAAGTATTTATTGCAAGGTTGATAAAAAATCAGTGTGTTTTTTTAAACAAAAAGTCAGGTGTTTTAAAATTTAAAAGATTTTTTATTTAAATTAAATTTTGAAATTTTCTTAAAACACTTAGTGAAAAAAGAGTCTAGGTCAAAGATATCATCATGAATACTAATTATACAACTTCTAATTATATTCTATGAATATGTTAACAGCAGTTTATGGAGATGGGAGATAACCTGATCTATTCTGCACTGCAGGTGGTATACAGAAGTGCATGCTCTCTCTCACACTCTCAAGGCCTTGCCTCTCTCTAAATGCAAAGATAGAGAAGGTCAATGAATAAAGAACTTGGGGAAATGGAGTAGATCTGAACAAGGAAGTGCATTCTAGATATAAATGCAAGGGATAGGGGAGAATAATAGAAATTAAAACCAAAAGTGAACAGAAGATATTCATGCCCTCCTGAATCCTGATGAAACTTCTGATGCATGTCTCCTCCACTGTGTACCTACCTTCTAATGAAATCCACATCTCTGAATATGTTTTAAGGTTATATTAAACATAAAGTACTTCTACTAAAAATGTCAATTAAATAGAATTTTCCTCACTAGTGATTTAAACTGTGATTTAAATCATTAAAATTGAGTCCTTTGGAGAAGTGATTTAAATCATGATTTAAATCAAATCAATTCTGACTTATTGACAAGGACTGTAGCATGATTTGCCTGATCGGCCTCAATAAAGGTTTCCAATAGTGAGAGAGATCCTTATGTGACGTTCCTGCTAATGCAGTTGAAGCTGTATGAGGCTGAATGATCTAGGTTGGCACGCCACCCATCCTGCAGAAGTAGAAGATAAAGTAGCCAAACGCGTACCTTGGATTTTAGGGAAGCTGATTTTAATAAACTCAGAACAATGATAAGTAAGGTCCCATGGCAAGTGAGTCTAACAAGAAAAGGAGTCCAAGATGGGTGGGAGTTTAAAAAAAAGGAAATTCTAAAGGCACAATTACAAACAATTCCAACAAGAAAAAAAGGTGGAAGACAAGAGAAGAAGCCAATGTGGCTTCTCAAAAGGCTGACCTGAAAACAAAAGAGCTGACCTGAAAACAAAAAAGCACACATATAGGAAGTGGAAGGAAGGCCAAGCAACAAAGGAAGAGTACAGGCAGGTAGCACAGAATTGCAGGGATGGTGTCAGGAAGACTAAAGCGGAGAACGAGGTGAGGTTAGCGAGGGATGCTAAAAACAACAAAAAGGCTTTCTTCAGCTACGTGCATAGTAAAAGGCAGAGGAAAGAAATGGTTGTTCAGCTATTAAATAAGGATGGCAAAATGATAACAGATGACAAAGAAAAGGCAGAGGTGCTCAATTCCTACTTTGGCTCAGTCTTCTCCCAAAAGAGGGTCTATGACCCCCCTGGCAAAGGCGAAGTACAGGCTGAAGGGGCAGGATTGCAGCTTGAGATCGACAGGCATATGGTCAAGGAACACCTCATTACTTTGAATGAGTTCAAATCTCCAGGGCCAGATGAACTGCATCCTAGAGTAATAAAGGAACTGGCAGAAGAACTCTCAGAACCGCTGTCTATTCTCTTTGAGAAATCATGGAGGACCGGGGAAGTGCCAGATGACTGGAGGAGGGCTAACGTTGTCCCTATCTTCAAAAAGGGTAAAAAGGAGGAACCTGGGAACTACAGACCAGTCAGTCTGACATCAATCCCTGGGAAAATTCTGGAGCAGATCATAAAGCAATCCATCTGGAAGCACCTTGACATCAATGCCGTGATTACTCGAAGCCAACATGGATTTGTCAAAAACAAGTCCTGCCAGACAAATCTGATCTCATTTTTTGATCAAGTCACCTCCCTTGTAGACCGTGGGAATGCTGTAGACATCATATACCTCGACTTCAGCAAAGCTTTCGACAAAGTGCCCCATGATATCCTGATGAGCAAACTTGCTCGAAGTGGGCTAGATGAAACAACGATCCGGTGGATCCACAGTTGGCTACAGAATCGGACTCAAAGAGTGCTTATCAATGGGACCTTCTCAAGCTGGGGAGAGGTAACGAGTGGGGTACCGCAGGGCTCAGTCCTGGGCCCAGTGCTCTTCAACATTTTTATTAATGACTTGGAGGAGGAGGTGCAGGGAATGCTGATCAAATTTGCAGATGACACAAAATTGGGAGGGATAGCTAATACTTTGGAAGACAGAAACAAAATTCAAAGTGATCTGGATAGACTGGAGTGCTGGGCAGAAAACAACAGAATGGCATTTAATAGGGACAAATGCCAAGTTCTGCACCTAGGAAAAAGAAACCAAATGCACAGTTACAAGATGGGGGATACGTGGCTCAACCACACTACGAGCGAGAAGGATCTTGGAATTGTCGTCGATCACAAGCTGAATATGAGCCAACAATGTGATGTGGCTGCAAAAAAGGCAAATGCTATTTTGGGCTGCATTAATAGAAGCATCGCTTCCAAATCCCGGGAAGTACTAGTTCCCCTCTACTCAGCACTGGTTAGGCCTCATCTGGAGTACTGTGTCCAGTTCTGGGCACCACACTTTAAGAAGGATGCAGACAAGCTGGAGAGGGTTCAAAGGAGGGCAACAAAGATGATCAGGGGACTGGAAACAAAGCCCTATGAAGAGAGACTGAAAGAACTGGGCATGTTTAGCCTTGAGAAGAGAAGACTGAGGGGAGATATGATAGCACTCTTCAAGTACTTGAAAGGTTGTCACAGAGAAGAAGGCCAGGATCTCTTCTTGATCATCCCAGAGTGCAGGACACGGAATAATGGGCTCAAGTTACAGGAAGCCAGATTCCGGCTGAACATCAGGAAAAACTTCCTGAGTGTCAGAGCAATACGGCAATGGAACCAATCACCTGGGGAGGTGGTGGGCTCTCCCACACTGGAGGCCTTTAAGACGAGGCTGGACAGCCATTTGTCAGGGATGCTCTGACTTGGATTCCTGCATTGAGCAGGGGGTTGGACTCGATGGCCTTGTAGGCCCCTTCCAACCCTACTATTCTATGATTCTATGATTCTATGATTCTATAATTACTTTGAATGAGTTCATCTCCAGGGCCAGATGAACTGCATCCTAGAGTAATAAAGGAACTGGCAGAAGACCTCTTAGAACCACTGTCTATTATATTTGAGAAATCATGGAGGACGGGTGAAATGCCAGATGACTGGAGGAGGGCTAATGTTGTCCCTATCTTCAAAAAGGGCAAAAAGGAGGAGCCTGGGAACTACAGACCAGTCAGAAGTACTAGTTCCCCTCTACTCAGCACTGGTTAGGCCTCATCTGGAGTACTGTGTCCAGTTCTGGGCACCACACTTTAAGAAGGATGCAGACAAGCTGGAGAGGGTTCAAAGGAGGGCAACAAAGATGATCAGGGGACTGGAAACAAAGCCCTATGAAGAGAGACTGAAAGAACTGGGCATGTTTAGCCTTGAGAAGAGAAGACTGAGGGGAGATATGATAGCACTCTTCAAGTACTTGAAAGGTTGTCACAGAGAAGAAGGCCAGGATCTCTTCTTGATCATCCCAGAGTGCAGGACACGGAATAATGGGCTCAAGTTACAGGAAGCCAGATTCCGGCTGAACATCAGGAAAAACTTCCTGAGTGTCAGAGCAATACGGCAATGGAACCAATCACCTGGGGAGGTGGTGGGCTCTCCCACACTGGAGGCCTTTAAGACGAGGCTGGACAGCCATTTGTCAGGGATGCTCTGACTTGGATTCCTGCATTGAGCAGGGGGTTGGACTCGATGGCCTTGTAGGCCCCTTCCAACCCTACTATTCTATGATTCTATGATTCTATGATTCTATAATTACTTTGAATGAGTTCATCTCCAGGGCCAGATGAACTGCATCCTAGAGTAATAAAGGAACTGGCAGAAGACCTCTTAGAACCACTGTCTATTATATTTGAGAAATCATGGAGGACGGGTGAAATGCCAGATGACTGGAGGAGGGCTAATGTTGTCCCTATCTTCAAAAAGGGCAAAAAGGAGGAGCCTGGGAACTACAGACCAGTCAGAAGTACTAGTTCCCCTCTACTCAGCACTGGTTAGGCCTCATCTGGAGTACTGTGTCCAGTTCTGGGCACCACACTTTAAGAAGGATGCAGACAAGCTGGAGAGGGTTCAAAGGAGGGCAACAAAGATGATCAGGGGACTGGAAACAAAGCCCTATGAAGAGAGACTGAAAGAACTGGGCATGTTTAGCCTTGAGAAGAGAAGACTGAGGGGAGATATGATAGCACTCTTCAAGTACTTGAAAGGTTGTCACAGAGAAGAAGGCCAGGATCTCTTCTTGATCATCCCAGAGTGCAGGACACGGAATAATGGGCTCAAGTTACAGGAAGCCAGATTCCGGCTGAACATCAGGAAAAACTTCCTGAGTGTCAGAGCAATACGGCAATGGAACCAATCACCTGGGGAGGTGGTGGGCTCTCCCACACTGGAGGCCTTTAAGACGAGGCTGGACAGCCATTTGTCAGGGATGCTCTGACTTGGATTCCTGCATTGAGCAGGGGGTTGGACTCGATGGCCTTGTAGGCCCCTTCCAACCCTACTATTCTATGATTCTATGATTCTATGATTCTATAATTACTTTGAATGAGTTCATCTCCAGGGCCAGATGAACTGCATCCTAGAGTAATAAAGGAACTGGCAGAAGACCTCTTAGAACCACTGTCTATTATATTTGAGAAATCATGGAGGACGGGTGAAATGCCAGATGACTGGAGGAGGGCTAATGTTGTCCCTATCTTCAAAAAGGGCAAAAAGGAGGAGCCTGGGAACTACAGACCAGTCAGTCTGACATCAATCCCTGGGAAAATTCTGGATCAGATTATAAAGCAATCAGTCTGTAAGCACCGTGAAAACAGTGTAGTGATTACTCAAAGCCAACATGGATTTGTCAAGAACAAAACCTGCCAGACAAATCTGATCTCATTTTTTGATCAGGTCACCTCCCTTGTGGACTGTGGGAAAGCTGTGGACATCATATACCTTGACTTCAGCAAAGCTTTCAACAAAGTGCCCCATGATATCCTGATGAGCAAACTAGCTCAAAGTGGGCTAGATGAAACAACGATCCGGTGGATCCACAGTTGGCTACAGAATTGGACTCAAAGAGTGCTTATCAATGGGATCTTCTCAAACTGGGGAGAGGTAATGAGTGGGGTACCGCAAGGCTCAGTCCTGGGCCTGGTGCTCTTCAACATTTTTATTAATGACTTGGAGGAGGAGGTGCAGGGAACGCTGATCAAATTTGCAGATGACACAAAATTGGGCGGTGTAGCTAATACCCCGGAAGACAGAAACAAAATTCAAAGTGATCTTGATAGACTGGCACGCTGGGCAGAAAAAAACAGAATGACATTTAATAGGGATAAATGCCAAGTTCTGCACCTAGGAAAAAGAAACCAAATGCACAGTTACAAGAGGGGGGATACTTGGCTCAACCACACTACAAGCGAGAAGGATCTTGGAATTGTTGTCGATCACAAGCTGAATATGAGCCAACAATGTGATGTGGCTGCAAAAAAGGCAAATGCTCTTTTGGGCTGCATTAATAGAAGCATAGCTTCCAAATCCCAGGAAGTACTAGTTCCCCTCTACTCAGCACTGGTTAGGCCTCATCTGGAGTACTGTGTCCAGTTCTGGGCACCACACTTTAAGGAGGATGCAGACAAACCAAAAAAGGTTAAGACAGAGGAGAGCAACGAAGATGATCAGGGGACTGGAAACAAAGGCCGATGAGGAGACACTAAAAGAACTGGGCATGTTTGTCCTTGATAAAAGACGACTGAAGTGACATATGATAGCGCTCTTCAAGTACTTGAAAGATTGTCACAGAGAGGAAGGCCAGGATCTCTTCTCAATCTGTAAGGGTGGACACTGAGCCCATAGAATCCCAGAGTAGTTCTGATTCTGAGGAAGAGGAGTCGCTCCTGGGAGAGGAGCACACTCCTCTTTCCCAGGGCCAACAGCTGACGGAGATTCCTCCCACCGGCATTCCTAGCTTAGATAGCAGTCCTGGGAGTGACAGAGCGCGGGAAGCAGACTTGATGGACGCGCGACGCCGATGCAGAGAGCGGCGCCAAATGGAGGGCACAGAAAGGAGGCGTAGTGCCCGGTTGGCGCGCAAACAACGGTTGCGCCCAGAGGATCCAAGGGAAAAGGGGAGAGACTCTCCCTAGTCCTTAAGTTCAGGGTCTGCCAGTGATTCCCTTTCAAACGGGGACCAACTGTTCCAACTTAGGGCATAGGTACTCTGCTGCTCATATCTAGTTGCTAACAGTAGAGTTGCTAAGTTGTAAAAGAGGAATAAAGCTTTGAAAATAATCCCTTTGTCTGTGTCTGGACTTGGCTACTGGATTAGACTGAGAGAGGCCTCCAAGGAGCCCTTGACACAATCATCCTAGAGTGCAGGACACAGAATAATGTGCTCAAGTTACAGGAAACCAGATTCTGGCTGAACGTCAGGAAAAACTTTCTGACTCTTAGAGCAATACAACGGAACCAATTACCTAGGGAGGTGGTGGGCTCTCCCACACTGGAAGCATTCAAGACAAGGCTGGACAGCCACCTGTCAGGGATGCTCTGACTTGGATTCCTGCATTGAGCAGGGGGTTGGACTCCATGGTCTTGTAGGCCCCTTCCAACATTACTATTCTATGATTCTATGATATGACTCTATGTGCAAGAAACACAAGAATGTGGGGGATTTTTTCTTAGAAGCTTCTCCTACTACTGCTTGAAGAAGCCTACTGTGAGAAAGTTGGCTGGGCCTCTTTCTTCTGACAGAAATTGTAGGCTGGCAGGGTGCCAAAGTTTTTGATCTACTTATTTTCAACCATTTGAGGGAGTGAAAAGAAATTGCACCTGAAAATTGCAGGAAGGAGAAATTTCTCAGTGTGCAGGGCTTCAGTGATTACCGTTATATACAGTCAGGGCCAGAAATATTGGAACAAGGATAACTGTTTTAGCAGTTGGCCTCTGTACACCATCACATTTAAGTTGAAAGGAAACATACCCAGATGGGAGCGAAGTCAGGACTTTCAGCTGTAATTCAAGGGGTTTGACAAAAGTGGGGCACTAACCATTCAGGAAGAACAGCCAGTGGCATACACACACACCCATTGTTGGTGGCTCATAAGTAATGGAACAAACCAACATCATTTCAAACTTAAGGATTGCCTTTAATACCTGGATGAAAATCCTTTGCAGTCAATGACTGCCTGAAGTCTGGAACCCATGGGCGTGACCAAATGCTGAGTTTCCTCACTCAAGAGGCTTTGATAGGCCTTTACTGGTGCTGCCTTCAGCTGCTGCTTGTTTGTGGGTCTTTCTGCCTTCAGTCTTGTCTTCAGTAAGTGAAAAGCATGCTCTATTGGGTGCAGATCAGGTGACTGACTTGGCCATTGAAGAACATCCCACTTCTTTGCCTTCGGAAACTCTTGGGTAGCTTTTGCTGTATGTTTTGGGTCATTATCCATCTGCAATATGAAGCGGCGTCCTATCAGTTTGGCAGCATTCGGCTGAATCTGAGTAGAAAGTATAAACCCTACACACTTCAGAATTCATCCTGTTGCTTTTATCAGCAGTCAGGTCATCAATAAACACCAGTGACCCAGTTCCATTGGCAGCCATACATGCCCATGCCATAACAGTGCCTCCACCATGTTTGACAGATGATGTGGTATGCTTTGGATCATGAGCTGTTCCTTTCCTTTCCATACTTTTCCCATCATTCTGGTACAAGTTAATCTTGGTTTCATCAGTCCACAGAATCTTATTCCAGAACTGGGCAGGCTTTTTTAGGTGTTTGCTGGCAAAGGCTAATCTGGCCTTTCGGTTCTTGAGCGTTACCAGTGGTTTGCACCTTGTTGTGAAGCGTCTGTATTTACATTCATAAAGCCGTCTCTTGACTGTAGATGTTGACAATGACATGCCTACCTCCTCAAGAGCGTTCTTGACCTGGCTAGATGTTGTGGAAGGTTCCTCTTCACCATGAGCAGAATTCTATGGTCATCCACTTTAGTTGTCTTCCGTGGTCTTCCAGGCCTTTTGCTGTTGCTGAGCTTGCCAGTTTATTCCTTCTTTTTCAGGATGTTCCAAACTGTTGTATTGGCCACTCCCACTGTTTTTGCTGTCTCTCTGATGGGTTTATTTTGTTTCCTCAGCCTAATGATGGCCTCCTTCACTCGCATGGACACCTCTTTGGACCTCTTGTTGGGAGTTCCAGTGAACAGCTACCAAATGCAAACGTAACACTCAGCACCACCTCCAGGCCTTTTATGTGCTTGCTTGGTCATGGGGTGCCCAGGAAACAGGCCACACCTGGCCATGCAGCTGCTTGTCAGCTATTCGTTCCATTACTTATGAGCCACCAATGATGGGTGTGTGTGCATGCCACTGGCTGTCCTTCCTGAATGGTTAGTGCCCCACTTTTGTCAAACCCCTTGAACTACAGCTGAAAGTCCTGACTTTGCTCCCATTCCAGTGGTGGGCGGAGCCGAAGGCAAATGGGCAGAGTCAAAATACCCACACGACCAGCCTATTTTAGCTTAAAGTGCTTCCTGCCACTAACTAAGCCATAGGAGAGGAGTTTCAATCTTTAAGAATGGGGGGAACACTACACAAATGTTGGGAAACCACCCAATGATCAGTGGCCATGGGAAAGGGTTGGGGTCTGGGGAGGGGGCGTGGGCTTCCGGGGAACCTCTGCAGGCCAGGTTTGGCCCCTGGGCCTGAGGTTCTATACCTCTGCTATAAGTCTGGCACTGTGAAGATATGAGATGTAAGGAACAACAATATTCAGAGGGGAAACTTTGCTAGTTTGTTCAAAACCTAAGAAGAGCCCTGCTGGATCAGACCAAAGGTTTATCTGGCCTGGCGTCCTGTTTCCCACAGTGGGCAATCCAGTGTTTATCCTATTAAACCAGTAAAAATAACAGCCTTCTGGCATCTTAAGAGCAAAAGATTTATTGTGATGTCTGCTGTTGTGGAAAAAGAACAGGCATGGTTCGTATCCAAACACAGTTGTTTCATAGCTACATCAATTTCAAATCAAAACAATTGCGCTATCCACTGCACAGATGTACCCTCCCCCCTTTGCTCTTAACTGTATGATTCTGGATTGCCAGTGGGCTTAACCCTGACTGACCAGGCCTTCAGGAACTAGGAGTTTGCCAGCTATAATTATGACACTGAGGTTGTTTTCGTCAAAGCAAGCAAATCCCAGCACCAGCCTCGCCAAAGCCCAGGGCAGCCTTTTGTGAACTAAGCTTTTGTGGACTAGAGTCCACTTCATCAGGTGAATAAACTATTATTCCTGGTTGGCATGGCAAGTATACATATAGATAGGTGAAGAAGGAAGGAGGATTGTAGACAATGGGGTCAAATGCAAAAAGTCCCATCTGTCACTCTTCAATTAAAGCTTAAATGAAGGCAAAATAAGCACAGTGAACATTCACAACAGCAGTAACTGGTGATGATAGCACAGTATAGGGCGGCCACGTTTGCCTTGCCAAAAAAGAGGACAATAGAGGACACCAATTTGCATGTGCTAATTTGTATGTATAGATTCGTGCTGTGCTGAAAATTTCTCCCACATTTTTTTTTACCATTCTCAGTCAATTTGATGGAAAAGAAATTGCTTCCAAAAAAAAAAGAAATTCAAAGGAGGAGAAATTTCAGAGAAATTCTCATAGGCTGGGTTTGGGTTTCTTGGGCTTACCTTACTTGTGAAGTAGCTGAGGAGTGTGCATGAGTGTCCTATGTGTCATTGTACAGTCATCTCTGTGGCAGCCTGTAGACTCGTCAGCTTCCCACACTTCAGTTAAAGCCATCACGAGGAAAACATCATGAGCCCAATTCCTCCCATGGGGCTTTTTCAGTTCAGAAAGTGTGGGGAGACTGCAGAGCAACGGAAAGATGTGTGATAGAGAGAGAAAACACACACAGTGCCCTCGGCCACCTCTCAGTGAATAGGTAAGCTCAAAAATACCACCAAGAGAAATTCTGCCTCAAAAATGTGGAAGCCTCAACACAGTTGATGAGCAGTGCAATAAACCAAAAACCCTTAGGAAAAAAAGAAAGGAGCTGTGCTACAACCCCTGCCAATAGTGAGCCCTATCTGTGAGAAACTGTTGGAGAATTTCTCTTCCCTTAGGAGAAATTCAGTGAAATTGTCCCCCCAGTTTCTCTGCCCACAAATAGGCTGGAGAATGTTGAGAGGCCATTTGTGCACAGCTTTAGCATAGATGCAAATTTACAAATAAAAACTATAAACAGAAGCACAATACATCTCACCATAGCGCGGAAGGCTGCACTCAGGTGACCTCTGTGCCTGGTCCGTCTGCTGTGTAGGTGCTAACTGTGGATGGACAACTTCAAGGCCCCCTGCTGCTCTCCTTTCTTAGGGTCCCTTCTTTGAATAAATTTGGACAGGACAACACTTTAAACAGAGAACACCTTCAAAGAGAAGACTCTGTTCTGACAGTTTTTCAAATAGAAGATTGTCTCCTGTAAAATAGGACACATGGCTTCCCTATAGCAACCCATGATCCATGTCTATAAATACACGTTATTGGTGAATAAATATGATATACAGTGTTCTGTGCAGGAATGGAGTGGGAAACTGGATTGTCCCATTTTGCTTAATCAATGGATCACTGTTTTGGCATCTATACCTGTCATGTCTGTGGATCTTAGGCTGCATCTTATTCAGCAAAATGTTTTGTTTCATGTCTATTGGATACTGCAACAACTCTTTAATAAGGGTTTGTCTAGTACAGCTAATTGCTGCTAATGCAGTGCAGCTAATGCTTCTTTTAAACATATGTTTTGGCAATGTCCAGTAGTTGCTTCTTTTTGGAAGGAAATTATTATATGGATAAATGTTGTACTGGAGCAGTCTTTAATATGCGCTGGTGTACATGTGCTGATGTACATGCTCTTTTAAATTATCTACCTGCTCCCTGGAAATTAACAAATGGTCAGCATGAATGGATTTTCTGCATCCCTTTGTCAACTAAACAACTGATATTACAACATTGAAAGGATAAATGCTCACCTCCTATAATGCAATGGATTAAAGACCTTACAATGCTTTCAATATTTTAATGGGTGGCATATAGAAGCCACCTTCAAATGGATACTTATTTGGATATCTGGTTCACTTTTGTTGAATCTTATGTATAATTGCAAGAAAATTATATTTTCATATATATGCATTTCATATGTATTCACTGACATGGATATATACAAATCTACCTATGTATATATATTTTTCCCTCTTTCCCCCCCTCTTCATTCTTTTTATAGTTATTTTTATTTTTTGTTTGTTGAAATTTCACAATAAAAATGGATTAAAAAAACAAAACTATGGGTGATCAACTTCCAGGCCCCCCGCTACTCTCCCTTCTTAGGGTTCTTTATCTTTAAACTGTATTTGGACTGGCCCACCCTTTAAATACAGAATACCTTCAAAGAGAGAGCTGTTCTCTGACAGTTCTTCAAACAGAAGCCTGTCCTCTCTAAAATAGGACATGTTCCCTGTGGCACTTTAAATCACCCTAGGTTTGCTAAAGATTCAGGACCAGAATCAAGACCCAAATAGTAGATGCAAGGAGGATTCCTCAGAAGATAGAACTCCACCTAGGATTCTTATGATGTTCAGGGCTTTGACATGAAAGACACAAAAGGGAAACATGACGTCAAGGCCTTTTAGTGCCCCTAGTGCAGTAGTACTCTCCTGTGATCTTTTGTGTTAGGTTGTGTTCCTGTTAATTTCCCACACATTTACCCTTTCAGGTTGTTCCCTTCTACCTTCCACGGCTTCCATCCTCATAATCACTTCTGAAACATGAGAAATGAGAAGTGTGTTTCTCATATGTGATCTCTGCCCAAGCCACCCCACCCCCCACCCCTCCACCCCAGTAAAGAAACAGCACTTCCCATCACAGGCATATGAGCATTTGTGCCCATTCAGGTCTATGCAACCCTGCTGCTGTTGCATCTTCAGCCACAGTGAATTCTGGAACAAAAATGGAATCAAGTAATTGAGCATAGAGTAGTAGTAGTAGTAGTAGTTGCGGTAGTAATGAATAATAACAAATATGGAGAGTGGGTTTGGTATACCAGAGCAATAGCATAAACAAAGGAGCACAATTTGCACATACACTCTACATAAAGTGAGTCGTTTAAAGGATAAATAAAATGGTGCCTGTGGGAGTTTTCAAAAGGACACTCCCAAAAAGACAGCAGTTTTCAAAAGGAAATGGCAAAAGGGCAGTTCCAGAATATCTCCAATCACATATCAAACTGTACCTACAAATCAAGTGATGCAATTGTGTCCTATGAGCCCAGGGTTCAAATGAGGGTGTAACAATTGCAATAGAAGCTCTACCACTGACTGAAAACCAGGGACTAAAAAAAGCAAGAGAATGCCTTTGAAAGAGGAACAGGGAGAAAGATCAGCTCATGGGTTCTCGGTGGCTTGTTAAACATGGTAACAAGCCACCCTGCCTGGGTTCCAGCATGGTGTCCAGCATGCGCTGCAAGAAAGCATGGCTTATTTAAGCCACTCTGCCAGTCACTAATTGTGCAAACCCAGGCACAGAGAAAGGGAGAGAGGAGGAGGAGGAGGAGGAATGTTGGCTATAGAAATGGCACCGGAGAATGTATGGTTTGCATTCTTAACCACAAATGAGTGAACAGTGGCATCCCGTTACAAAAAGACTGGTGGCCTAAATGGCGTGATAAAATGGTCATTTCTATCTGTCCTTAGAAAACAGGGGAGGGGGGTGTTTGCTGGTTTGCAGGCATGTGAAAGTAAATCAGGCTGGTTTATCCTTTACAGAAGCAGCCAATAAAAAGACAGTCTTTGTTGTCCTGATCATGTGATGCACCCCTTCCTGTCTGCCCCTGGGTCCAGCAGAAAAGCCTCACCCTTATCTTCAAAACCCTCCATGGCCTTGCCTCTTCCTTATCTCTCCACTCTCATATCCCCACACAGCTCTGCCAGTAACATTTCCTTCTCAAGCTCCAGTACCATCAGCCACCTGAACGCCTCCTGCTCCCTCAGATGACTCCCTTGCTGCCTGCCGAACATCTGTGCAATGCTCCCTCTCTTACTTCCTTAAACCCTCTCTTCAAAATCCACCCTTTACATGAAGCTTTTGACACAATGCTTTAGTCCCCATGCCCTTCTCCAGTCTTCCCCAACCTGGTGTCCTCCATAGGTCTTGGACTGCAACCCCTATTATCCCCAGCCAATGTGGCCAGTGGTGGATGGGGTTGCAGTCTCCCATTTAAACCCTCCTACATCTCCCTTCCTTTACTCAAGAGTAGGGACCTTGTCCTTTTGTACTTTCTATAGCACCAAACACACTGATGACACAGTAATAATAGTGTTTCATCCTCAAGTATGTATCTTACATTTATGCTGCTGTTACACTTGATTTACTGCCTTTTTAAAAAAAAGTTAATCCCAAGTAGTGGGTTATATCCAATGGGGTTTATCCAATGACAGTCTGACTTAAGTCCCATTCATTTCAATGAGTCTACTCTAAGTAGGACTAACACTGGATACCACTCTACATATTTAGGCCTAGACTTCATTTTCTACAGCTTTGTTTAATGTACTATTATTGGTTTAAAATTCAGTGCATGAGAGAGTGGGTGTAATAGTCCCATGGGCAATAGTTTATTAACATCCATTTATTAATTAATTCAAGAGGACAGAATGTGTGATGGAGCTCTGAACTCAGTGACCTGCTAATATTGGCCTGATTTTTTAAAATGTATTCATATACAGGCAATACACAATCATCCCAAGTAATGTTTACAAACAATAAAAATACTTAACAAAAATTTCAACAGTAAAAAAGGAGAGTACAAAAAAGTGTTTTCCAATTAACTTAGCAATTATGTTAACTGGTTTGCATAGTGTGAAATCTATCCATTGTGAACTAGGGACCAATCCTATGGCCCCTAGACATTGTCTGAGGGGCCATAGGACACTGGGGATTCCCCCCTCCAAGATCGGAGACAGCACTCCAGCCTCAGAAGGGGGAATCAGAGATCCGACACACACACCCCTTCACAGCTGGCATGGAAGGAACCACACTAGCTGCCCTCCAAGCTCAGAAAAGCAACCTCGGAGATGGGAGGAAAGGGGTGTTCTGGTGGGCAGGGAGATGAGGAGACTTGAGGGGCCAGGATACACCAGCTATCCCGAGCCTCCAGCAGCCTCCTTCCTTCCCCCTCCAAAGCACCCTCACTAGATGGACTAAAAGCCCATCTAGCATAATATGCAGGGTGGCAGGACACAGAAGTGAAGATTGCCTCTGCCACTCCCCCCGACCTGCATTGGATGATTGGAACCCTCCAAGTTTGGGGGCATCTGATCATCAAGGGTGCAATCGATAGGATGTCCAGAAAGACATCTGAGAATCTGGCAGTTATAACCTGGATGGTCGCTTGTTTATTATAAAAGGGAACCATTTTCCTTGTCCACTCCTCTGATCAATTTACTATATCAGCCCTTCCCCAACCTGGTGTTTTCCAGATGTTTTGGACTACAATCCCCAGCATTTCTGACCATTGGCCATGCTGGCTGGGGCTGATGGGAATTGAAATCTAAAAGATGTGGAGGGCACCAGTTTGAGAATAGCTGTACTATATATGTTAATGTTTCGATCACTACTACTTGCCAACCCCTACCAGTTGAAGTGTTTACAAGCAGAATCCCACCCTGGTGTCTTCCAAATGCATTGGACTAAAACACCCATCATGAGCCTCGTGTGGCGCAGAGTGGTAGGCGGCAGTATTGCAACTGAAACTCTTCCCACGACCTGAGTTCGATCCCAGCGGAAGCTGGGTCCCAGGTAGCCAGCTCAGGTCGACTCAGCCCTCCATCCTTCCGAGGTCGGTAAAATGAGTACCCAGCTTGCTGGGGGAAAGGTAGTCACGACTGGGGAAGGCAATGGGGAAGGCAACCACCCCGCTATAGTCTGCCATGAAAACGCCAGCATAAGCGGCATCCCTCTAGAGGTCAGCAATGACCCGGTGCTTGCACAGGAGGAACCTTTCCTTTTTTCAAAGCACCCATCAGCCCCAGCAAGCATGGCTGATGACCAGTGGAGGCTGGTGGCTGTGATGTCAGTGGGGCAGTAAATCCACTCCAGGTTTCAGTCAGGTGCACCTTGGATAGCTCCTTTAGAGTTCTGTCCGGTTCTGACTGAAACCTGGAGAGTAAACACTGCCCCATTGACATTGGAGCCACCAGCCTCTACTACTGGTGATGTTTTCCAATTCCTTGCTACCTCAGTTTTTGCTGCTGCCAGCACGAGTGTCGTTATTTCTTTATGCAGTGTTCGGTATTGGTTGTCTGGAATGCCTATCAATGTAAGTTGGTAGGTATCTGTCAAGAAAGTGCTAGTAACTGAAGACAGGCATCTTGAGTCTGGGCAAGGGGGGATTGTTCCCTTTCTTTGCATCACTTCCTTTTCAGTAAGCTGCAACTCGAGATAGCACAGTTCCAATAATGTGCTCATTTTAAGCAGGCAGGCCAGTGAAGTTTACCTCTTTGTTGACCATCCTGTGCAAGAGGCCACTTCCTCATTACTCATCTATGCCAGTCAAGTTAAGACAAGTGCTCAGCATTTGCTGAGTTAATTCTTCTCATTAGAGCTGCCTGTTTAACAAGGCAATAGAAGACTGTCAGTGTTTGTGCAGGGCTATTAGTGTCTAGCCACTGCTACTGTTGCTCACTGGTGGCAAGGGGCACACAGTAAAACAAGGCTTTTAAAACAGGGAAGATATTGAGTCTGATAAGGGGCAGGACAGGAGCGGGCAGGAGCGCCTCTTTCGTACAGACATGAATTCAGAAAAAGGCATCAAGGCTTGCATCTAGGCTTACACTCTGATACAGCAGCACATGTAACACAGTAGATTGCACTATCAGAAGAGCTGCCGTCCTTCCGCACTACTTCCATTTAAAAATAAAAAATGCTGCGAATCCCATCCTTCGCCTTGCAAGCCTTAGTAGTTCGAGTGTTGGACTGGGACTCAGGAGATCCAGGTTCTAGTCCCCACTCGGCGACTTCGAGCCAGTCACTGACTCTCGGCCTAGCCTACCTCACAGGGTTGTTGTGAGGATAAAATGGAGAGGGGCATATAAGCTGCCTTGGGTTCCTTGCAAGAGGAAAAAAGGCAGGATGTACATGTAATAATAAATAATAAAAATTAATAATTCCCACAAATGCCAGACACGGAGGAACTGGCTGATAATATGGGAAATTCGACATGATGTTAATTGCTTCTTTGCATTTCAGTGGGGGGGGGGGAGCTGATAATTATCAGGACCACAGCAGGCATGGAGGGATAATTTATCACTTTCCTCCCTTGCTGTCGTCCTGAGGAAAACTCCTCCTCCTCTGAAGCTGGTATTTGCATTGGAAAGAAATCCCCCACTGGCACCCCAAGGGAGATTTCCTCTGAATATAAATACCAGTTTAACAGGGCTGGCTCTCCCATGAGGCAGGATGAATCTCCCACTTCAGGCAGCAGGTCAGGGGGGCTGGTGGATCATGTCACAAACCTGCCACTGCCTCAAAAGAATAGGCAAGAGCTACAGAGCCCTACCTGCTGCTCTCTGAAGTAGCTGCCTGCCCAATGCCTCACTCTCAGGACCCCTCAGAGTAAGGCATCGGGTGAGCAGGCTGCCTGAAGAGGCCTGTCAGTTGCTTTTTTGCTGTGGCAGATTCCACAGCGGGAAAGTGGCCAGTATGGTTCTCCAGAGTGGTCTGTTCAATGCCTGGCTTTGAGGGGTCAGGTGGCAGGCATTATGGAGCAGCCACCTGCCAAATCCCTTACACTGAAGATCCCTCAAAGTGAGACTTGGGCTCCCTGGAGAGTCGTACCAGCCATGTTCCTGCTGCAGCAGGGCGACAACAGAAAAGCTGCCAGTACAACTCTCCGGAGAACCCACCAGGCCAAAATGCCTCATTCTGAGGGATCCTGTGTCACAGGCACTCTCCATGGCCACCTCACCCACAATGCCTGATTCTGGGGAAGGACCCCTCAGACTGAGGCATAGGGGATAGCAATGGAGGGGGCAGTGCAAGGGGTGGCACATATTCCACTGCCACTGCACTTTAAGAGGGATTTTCCTCAGGAGCAAAGCAGGGGAGGGAAGGTTTAAATTCCCCTTCCGTGCCTGCTGTGATCCTGATAATTATCCGCTTCCCCACCACCACTGCCCAGTTGCACTTTAAAGTGCTTAAACCTTCACCTTAAACGCAAAGATGCATTTAGAGTGCAATCCTATACACGTTTACACAGAGAAAAGGCCTACAACTCCCAGCATGCCCCAGCCAGAGTTGTAGGCCTTTTCTCTGTCTAAACGTGCATAGGATTATGCTCTTAATATCCCATCCAGTTTGCCCCTGACATATCAGCTGAACTACAACTAGTGGGTGGCTCTCCTATCTCATAGTAGAAGAAAAAAGATGCACAAAGAAAATGGTGCAGCGTGAAGGAAAAGAATCACAGGGCAGGTGAAATAAAATGAAGGCAACAGCATGTAGACAGAGGAAGAAGTAAGACTGTCAGGGAAAGTCTGTGATCTCCGATTATATTAATATTCTCCTCAGCTTGCCTTGTCTTTGTGAGCCCTCCACTTTGTTCTGCCTTTCTGCACCTCCATCCCCTTCTCC
Organism: Heloderma suspectum; assembly: GCF_057233095.1. Taxonomy (NCBI): domain Eukaryota; kingdom Metazoa; phylum Chordata; class Lepidosauria; order Squamata; family Helodermatidae; genus Heloderma; species Heloderma suspectum. The sequence goes on along the minus strand of NC_139461.1, from coordinate 286,181,975 downwards.
TTGTTTTCCTGCCTTCCCACCTCAACCAGCTATTATTCATTAAAAAGAGAGTGCATATTCCATATAGTATTAAACTTTGCCCAATCCATCCCTACACACAGCTCTGTCCATCCTCTTCACCCACCATCTCCTATTAGGTATATTCTTTGTGTTACTGCAGTACCTGGTAACATATTGTAGAGACTCTGCTGTGCAGAATTTTTGCAGTGGACATAAGGAGGAGAGGAAACCAAAACGAAAAAGAGCAGTGCAAGCCCAGAGTTTCGGCCTCCCGATTCTGCCTCCTAAGGCAGTAACCTACTGTTAAAAGCATAGATCTGCTTATTTTGCATTAAACAAACACCATATATACTGCCCTGTAGTTTTGTTTTTGCTCAGATTACTTCATCTGAAATGTAATGTGCAGTCCAATCCTTTACCTGTTTACTCAGAATAAGGTCCCCCAGAGTCCAGTGGGACTTACTTCCAACTAAGCATGCATAGTGTGAAGGATTGCTGAGACTAGTCCCAACAACCCTGCAAGGTAGGACAGGCCAAACCTGGCCACAAATCCCCACAATAACACAGTAGACTTCTACCCAGGCCAATAGGGGCATTTCTACACCAGCCTAAAATCCTGCATTTAAAACGGGGCTTTCTGCTTCTGTTTCAAATACAGGATCACCACTGACTCCCTTTACATGTACTTCCTTCCCCCCACCCCATATCTGAGTCTTCCATTATCTTTGATTGATCTCACTCTTCTTCTTCCCACTTTAAGTCTTTTCAGGAAGGAAACTGAAGTGGAACATAATGGGGTAATTTGATAGATCCACAGATAACGAGCTATTTAAAAATGGAAAAAAAGGGCATTTAGTGCAGGAGGGTCATGGCGTCATGTAAAGAGCCCACAAACTTCTGTGAAGGAGCAATCTCAAGTCTCAGGATAAAAGCTCTGTGTGATGAAGTCATAGGTACTGAAATTGGCACTGAAGTTATGCAGAACATACCACACCAAGGGGAAGTTGAGGGAATGTTTATTGAAGGAAAAGGGACAATTGGGGAAGGGAACATGAGAGGTGGTAGGTTGTAGAAGAAGTTACAAACAGGATTACCACAAACAGACCACGCATGAATGCTGAGATCCTTTATACACACCCTCAAGCAAAATAATGAAGCTAGTTAGTCTGTCCTATACATACCAAAGTATGGGCCTTCCAGGATAGTTTCCAGCCATCAACACCCCCCCCCCCAACCCATCAGAGCAAAAGAAGACAATGCACCTCTTCCTCAGTCCCTTATTTAAGGCCCGGCCCTAGCAACTCAGGGCAGACTTCGTGTAACCAATCAAAGCTCAGCCCCAGGGTGGACTACCCTCACCTCAGAAGAAGCAGGATCTTCCCACCAGGGAGGTAGGGGAGCTGCCAGAGGCAAGGCCCGGGAGCTGCTAGATCACAACCGGCTCCAGGTGGTTACCTTGGACGTGACAGCTCAGCCTATTCTCATGGTGGAGAGCAGGCCTTCGTTCTTCACACATAGAATTGCGGCCCTAGGAGTGAATTGATCCTTTGGCAGGGGTGCAGAACCTCAGGCCCAGGTGCCAAATCTGGCCCACGTGGGGTCCCACAGAGGGCCACCGCCCTTTCCCCTGGCCCTGTCTCCTTCCCCTGACCATCAATCTTTTGATGGTTTCCTGGCTTTTGAGCAGTTTCCTCCCATTCTAAATGTTGAAATGCCTCTCCTAAGCCTTAGCTGCTGGCAAGAAGAGCTTTAAGTTAAAATATGCTGGTATTTTGGCCCCAGCCCCTTTGCCTTTGGCTCTGCCCACCACTGGAATACCATCCGCAAGAGCTTCTCTGAAATGGAATTTGGCTCTCAGGATGAAAGAGGTTCAACACCCAGTGGCCTAAAGTAAATACAGCTGCCAGAAGCCTGGTTTGGATCAGGGCTGCAGGAACGGTACAAGGTTTTTTAAAATCCTTCTTTCCCATACTGTTTCCATAATTAACTCCCCTCCCCTCAAAGTGCTATTACCTACAGAAGAGAAAAAAGACAGGTACAGCACAGGTGTCTGTCATTTCCCCCCTCCATGACAAATATTCCCTCAGCAGCATGGCCCCATATTAACTCCCCACCCATGGCTGCATTTAAGCAAAGAAAAAGACACTGATTAATCTGATCACAGCCATGGTACCCTACCTGAGGTACAGTGAGGTGGTCAGCTCAGGTGGTCAATGCTGGGCAGGTGGGTGGGCAAGGTGTTGGAGGTCACACAAGGTAGGCCACACAGCCTACCCTGTGCCCCCTAAGCCACCTTGTGGTACAGTGGACACTATTGTGTCACCCCTGAAATAAGATTCGGTGGTTAGGCTGGTTGGCTTCTGTACATGAGATGGTGTGTGTGTGCCATCTTGTCCTTCTCAGGTAGTATAATATCTTAGGCTGGTCCTGATCACACCTCTCCCACACCACTTCTACTTTAGCCCTTGGGCAACTTGAATTTGGCCAAAGAGAGAAAATCATTCTTATGTTATAGAGTAGGTTGACAGAATTTGGCTGCAGTAATGCTGATTCTGCCTTGGAATTGATGTCGTGAATCTTGTACTCTGTGCTGTGTGTTCCTAGAAATACCTGATGATTTGTATATCTGTTGAACTAATATTACAAATTGCCAGTGCTCTCCCCTCCAAAGGCAACTGATGTGGTAAAGTTGTTCTGAAACTTTGCGGTGCTATAAAGAAGGGTTGACTGTGAAATTTGTATTGCAGTTTGAATGCTTGGAAAAATGATATATATGCAAAACAGTATACCTAGGGGCAAAATGTCTATATTATGTATTGGCACATTTATTGCTAGATGATCTGATCATAGCAAAAGTCTCCACTGTCACCCACTCATATGCTCTAGTCCTGCAGAAAAGATTCCCTTTGAGGGGTGAAAAAACAATACTTTCCAACCATTGTGAATTTAGCTAAGAATTCATTGTCATCTAACACCATTCCTCACATAGTTATTCATCCTTCATTTTGCTTTCATTTTCTGTTTGAAGCAATTCACAAAGCTTTTGGTTGAAGGAAGTCAAAGAGTGAACACAATATGAAAGTGATGCTTTAAAAATTCATTACTTCAAATTCAAGTCAAAACAGAGGACAGTATGTAAAGGAGCTGTGAAGTCTCCTGTTGCGTTTAATTCCACATAATGTGTGTGTGCACGTGTATGTATTCCTAGCAACAATGCTCACCACCACTAACCACGGTGCCATGACCAGACAATGTCCTGGCAACAAATGGCACAGAATTTGCCATGGTACCATCACAACCAGACAACACAGCAGGGAGCCAAGGTATAGCACAGTGTAGTGGAGTTGATATGGCGCTGGCTTTGGATTGCTGGGCTATAGAGATCCCAGTTCTAGTCCCCACTCAGCCATGAAGCTCACTGGGTGATGTTGGGCTAGACATTATTTCTCAGCCTAACCTACCTCACAGGGTTGTTGTAAGGATAAAATTAGGGTGATGCTTAGATTTTGTGAGCTCTTTTGAAGAAGATTAGTGGGGAAATGTAATTAATAAAGAAACACTGCAATGAATAACACTTTGCAAAGCCTCTCTGACAGAGTGCCAATTCACAGGCAGCATTGTCGCTATGGCACTACTGACAAAACCAACCCTTTCTTTCAAACCAGTGTGGAGGGGGAACAGACTGGGCCAAATATTGTAGATCTGTGATCAGATCTATTTTCCCCATTTATTCTAAAGGTCCTTTATGTGTTTTAAGGAGTCACAGGGGAGTATTCAGATGGAGATTTAATACCCACTCACACAAACTGGCTTCTTTGCTCCATGCTGTTTTACCAAAGTGAATCACCCCAACATACCCCCCCTCCTCAAACTTCTACTTTCCCCATTAAGGAAAACTTATGGATATGCATAAGTGCCACACAGAGACTTAGGAAAATACCTATTAGGCTATTTCCAGATGGTAGCTGTGTCAGTCTACTGCAGCAAAACCAACAAAGAGCCTTGTGGCATCTTAAAGACTAAGAAATTTATTCTGGCATAAGCTGTCTTGCATAATTAAATTTATCATGGGACTCTTTGTTATTCTTTCTTTTATCTTATAATACACACACACACACACACACACACTTTCACCAGATTTGGTTTCCAGGGCAGTTTACAAAATTAAAATACCAAACTACAATAGAGCCACATGGGTGCAGGATGTTTATTATATCACCTTGGTGCTTAAGTGCATTGTATTTCTTCTTTGTTTCTCTTTTTTGTGTACAAATAAATGTACAGTAAGTGTAGGGGATGGCAGAGTTCAAGGACTTCCCGCAACATTGTGTCAGTGCTGGAGTGCGGGGGCAGGACTGGCCCTGACAAGATTCTGCCTGAGCTGCCCCTGCCCCAGACTTTGTACTCTCTGTTCATGCCCTGTGGTCGCCTCTGACTTGTGCCCTGTGCAACTCTCTCCATGCCAGTGCTACATGGGATGGTGCAACACCACTTCTACAGTAGCTACAGTGGCACCAGCATACAAGCACAATTATTGCTTTGGCAAAGATAGCACCAGCCAATTAAGCACCTTTTCAGATGTGACAACAAGTCTCAGTGGGGCTTTTTTCCAAGCAAGCATGCATAGGATGCTGCTGCAAACCTTAGTGCTTCTCTCTCTCTCTCTCTGTTAGGGTGCACATGCTGCCAAAGTACATTCTAATGAATTCAGCAAAGCACCTTGGGGCACCTTAAAGACCAGCAGATTCATTGTGGCATCAGCTTTTGTTGGACTGTCATAAATCTGATGAAGTGGGCTCTCTAGTCCTCAAAAGTTTATGCCACAAATAAATCTGCTAGTCTTTAAGTTGTCACAAGCCTTGCTTTTGTTGTAACGAACTAAAATTCTAGCCAATGTAGGCTTATGGTATAGACACAGGAAACCTACATTCAATGGAATACTTCTGAGGAAACATTTTTAAGATGCAATTCTATACAAGCTCACCCAGGACTACAGCTCCTATCCATAATCTCCCTGTTAGCATGGCCAGTGGTAGTGTTAGCTGGGGATGATGGGTATTGCAGTCCAACACTTCTGGAAGGCACCAGGTTGGTGAAGGCAAAGGGACAACAGATTGGATCCAGACTTAGTCATGCTTAGAATTGAAGCATTGAAATAAACTGGGACTTTTCTTTGATTCAAATGGGTCTACTCTAAACACAACTAGGTCTGGATTCAACCCGACATATTTTCAAAACTTCCCAGTTTTTGATCTGATTTCAGCTTCAATTTTTTTTTAAAAAAATTAAAGTATAGATTTACAAACATCTTAATGAACTACTAATGCTAAACAACAAAACAAACCTCCAAATTTTTCTGTCTGTAATAGAGATTAAACTTCATACAAAAAGTCTGTGTTCAAGGACAGCGATTCTAAAATGTCTATAGAACCTGTGATGAAAAATGTGCTGCATATGTTGCACGTGGTTGATGTATTACTATCATGCTATTTTGCATTTCTAAAATAAAATACTTGTTTACACACACACACACACACACACGCCAAGTAGGCGCGGTATTCAAGCCAGCCGTTGGTGAAAGATACCACGCCACTCCCGGCCAGAGCGCTGGCAGGAGCGAGCAAAGGCAACTGAGAGCTTGCGGACGATCCCTTACACCGAGCGGCGGAGCAAGCTTGCGCGTTGGGTGGCGTGTGTGTTTACTGCTGCGGCGAGGGGAGTTTGCAGAGAGCCCCTGGCCCCGCCTCCTCCCTTCAGCCTCGCGCTGCCGGTGGTTCGAGCCTCGGCAGCGGCGACGGAAGGGGGAGGAGGGGGGCGGAAAAAGGAAGGCGAAAAGGAGGGTTTGGTCGAGCAGCGCCGGCGGCCGGCTCCTCATTCATGCAGCGGCGGAGGCGAAGGATCGGAGGGGGCAGGCGCGGCAAGGAAGAAAAGCAGGACTGAGCGAGCGAGGGAGGAGCCGCGCTCCGGAGTCAGCCGCCGCCTCAGTCAGCAGCGTCGCCAGCCGCCGCCGCGGCATCCTCCTCCTCCTCCTCCGTCGGATCGCCTGGAACGGCGGCGGGGCTGAGGAGGGCCCGGACCATGCGGTGGAAGCGGAGCCCTCGGAGGCCCTGGCGGCTTCCCCGGCGCTCGCTGCTGGCCGCCCTTTTCCTCTTCTCGCTCTCCTCCTCCTTCCTCTACTTCGTCTATGTGGCGCCCGGCATTGGTAAGGGGGAGAAACGGGGGAGGGGGCAGCGGTGGCGGGTCGCTCGCCTCAGGGAGCCCCGTGAGGAGAGCGCTGAGCGGGGTGGCGCCGATCTCCGAGGGGAACGCTGTGAGGGAGACGCGCGGCGGCGGCGGCGGCGGCGGCGGGGGGGGGGATTTCTCCTCCTCCCCCCTCACACTCGAGGGGGAGGGGCGCGCGTGCGTCGTATTGTGTGTTGGGGGCGGGCTTCCCCTCAGCTTAGCGGTCGACGGAGGGGAGCGGGTGTTGGGGGGGGAGAGGTGGGCGAGGTGAGCCCCTCGCTTGGGCCTGAGGCCCGGCCGCTTTTTTGTTTTCTCTGCTGCCGCCTCTCCGCGGCCAAGCGGTGTGGCCCTCTCTCCCTGCCGCCAGCCCGCCCTCTCTGCCTTGCCGCAGCTTTGGGGCGGGCTCGGCGTCTCTTCCCCTCGCTCGCTCAACCCCCTTCGGACCAAATCACCTCCAAAGGCGGCGGGGGGGGGGGGTTCCACCCGCGATCTCTTCGTAGCCTCCCCCCCCCCAAATAGTGTTTGCAAACGTAGAAACTTCGAGAGGGCCCGTCAGGGCAGTGCTCTCTTGCCCCCCTTTTCCCGCCCGCGCGGCTCCCGCGCCCCATTCTAAGAACCTGGGATGTTGCTCACCATTCTCTTCCCTGATCTCGGCGCGAAAGCAGCACCCACGTCCTATCGGGTATTTCCTTTCAGCTGCATCGTAGGACACCTGTGGTATCGCTGTTCATTACATACATCATGCGTGTGTTGATATGTGCATATCTAGCTATTTATCTTAGGCTTTTCTTTTTCTTTAAAAGGATTTATATACCTGTTCTGTAAAAACAGGAATGGTCCTTCATTTGGGGTTTATACATCTATTTTTATCGATAGTTGGGAGTTTATATTTTTATGGATTTATATGGTAGGCCCCTGACACCAACAGGGCCACTTCCTCCCGTCAAGGTGTGATCTCTTCCTTCATTACAGTTCTCCATTTCTTTCTCTTCTCGCTTATATTGCTGACCTTGAGTAATTCACCACTTTATCCTCTCTAGTTCTAGGTACACAATGGAGGGGAGGGATTAGGAGTTTACATGGGAGGTTGTGGAGGGTGAGTGAGAGGGTGTAAATCCCCTCCCCCCCAGTTGTTTGTGCAGATCACACGGACAGAATTATTCTGGTTGATGAGAGTATACGGCCTGCTTCATCCTCAAGTGGGCAGTTCTTAAAGACACAGAAGAGCACATGGAATGGCCCTGCAGTTTGTGATCAGTAATAGGGTCAAATGTTGGATGATCGTTGCTCTCTTTTTCATTTCTCTCACCCCCTCCCAGTTCCAAATACCACCAGGTCCAGTATTTTATAGGTAGGTTTTGGTTAATTGGGATGTTCTGCAAGATACCTTTGCAAGGGATTTCTGTTCCCTGAAGGCAACAAACCTGCACTTCCTGTGATTGCTGTTTTTTGACAGATCTCTCTTTCTGTGGTGTTTATTGTATTTTCATCTACTGAGAGTGTAACAAAGTTTTCAATAAGCTTTCTCTCTTCCACCTGCTACCTTGTTATTGTTAAATGTGATTTAGGACTTCAGCATTCTGCCTGAGAATAGCAGTATTTAGGCCTTGATGGAATTTTAATCTAAGGTATGGTTAAAATGCTTTGGATTGTCTTTGAGTGTTTTTTACACTGGGAATGCTTTAATGGGTAACAGAGCATATTCAGTGTTAAAATAATGGACTGAAATTGAACAGTACTGGAAATGGCTATTTGAGTGTGTGAATGTTGCTGTGTAAAAATACATAGGATAAAAGTTGGTCTTATCCAGATACACAAAGGTCTGTTATCTCAATGGTAACCTCAAGGCAGTAAAGTGCTTATGTTGCTTTGTACTTTTTGCTATTCTCATGCTAGTATAGGGCATATGTGGACTGATAAGAAATGCCTTCTAACTCAGAGTGTTGTTGTTGTTGTTCAGTCGTTCAGTCGTGTCCGACTCTTCGTGACCCCATGGACCATAGCATGCCAGGCCTTCCTGTCCTGCGCTCTCTCCCGGAGCGTGCTCAAGTTCATATTCATTGCATCCGTGATGCTATCTAGCCATCTCATCCTCTGCCGTCCCCTTCTCCTTTTGCCTTCAGTCTTTCCCAGCATCAGGGTCTTTTCCAGGGAGTTTTCTCTTCGCATTAGGTGGCCAAAATATTGGAGCTTCAGCTTCATTATCTGTCCTTCCAAAGAGCAGTCAGGGTTGATTTCCTTTAGGATGGACTGATTTGACCTCCTTGCAGTCCAGGGGACTCGTAACAGTCTTCTCCAGCACCACAGTTCGAAAGCATCAATTCTTCGGCGCTCAGCCTTCCTTATAGTCCAGCTCTCACAGCCATACATTACTACTGGGAAAACCATAGCTTTGATTAGACGGACCTTTGTCGGCAAGGTGATGTCTCTGCTTCTTACTATGCTGTCTAGGTTTGCCATAGCTTTCCTCCCAAGGAGCAAGCGTCTTTTAATTTCATGGCTACAGTCACCGTCTGCGGTGATCTTGGAGCCCAAGAAAGTAAAATCTGTCACTGCTTCCATTTCTTCCCCTTCTATATGCCAGGAAGTGATAGGGACAGATGCCATGATCTTAGTTTTTTTAATGTTGAGTTTCAAACCAGCTTTTGCACTCTCCACTTTCACCCTCAACAAGAGGCTCTTGAGATCCTCTTCGCTTTCTGCCATTAGGGTGGTATCGTCTGCATATCGGAGGTTGTTGATAATTCTCCCAGCAATCTTAATTCCGATCTCTGATTCATCCAACCCGGCATTTCTCATGATGTACTCTGCATATAAGTTAAATAAGCAGGGTGACAATATGCAGCCTTGTCGTACTCCTTTCCCAATTTTGAACCAATCGGTTGTTCCATGTCTGGTTCTTACTGTTGCTTCTTGACCCTCGTACAGGTTTCTCAGGAGACAGGTAAGGTGGTCTGGTACTCCCATCACTTTAAGAATTTGCCACAGTTTGTTGTGATCCACACAATCAAAGGCTTTAGCGTAGTCAATGAAGCAGAAATAGACGTTTTTCTGGAATTCTCTTGCTTTCTCCATGATGCAGCGAATGTTGGCGATTTGATCTCTAGTTCCTCTGCCTCTTCGAAACCCAGCTTGTACTTCCGGTAGTTCTCGGTTCGCATACTGCTGAAGCCTAGCTTGTAGGATTTTGAGCATCACCTTGCTGGCATGTGAAATGAGCGCAATTGTGCGGTAGTTTGAACACTCTTTGGCGTTGCCCTTCTTTGGAATTGGAATGTAAACTGACCTTTTCCAGTCTTGTGGCCACTGTTGAGTGTTCTAGATTTGTTGGCATATTGAATGCAGCACTTTAACAGCATCATCTTTTAGGATTTTAAATAGCTCGGCTGGAATACTGTCATCTCCGCTAGCTTTGTTGTTACTAATGCTTCCTAAGGCCCACTTGACTTCACTCTCGAGGATGTCCGGCTCAAGTTCAGTGACCGCGCTATCATGGCTATCAGGGACATTCAGATCTTTCCTGTATAGTTCTTCTGTGTATTCTTGCCACCTCTTCTTAATCTCATCTGCTTCTGTTAGGTCCCTGCCTTCTTTGTCCTTTATCATGCCCGTCTTTGCACAAAACGTTCCCTTGAGATCTCCAATTTTCTTGAAGAGATCTCTAGTCTTTCCCATTCTGTTGTTTTCCTCGATTTCTTTGCATTGTTCATTTAAGAAGGCCTTCTTGTCTCTCCTTGCTATTCTCTGGAACTCTGCATTCAGTTGGGTATATCTTCCCCTTTCTCCCTTGCTTTTCGCTTCCCTTCTTTCGTGAGCTACTTGTAAAGCCTCATCAGACAGCCACTTGGCTTTCTTGCATTTCTTTTTCTTTGGGATGGATTTCGTTGCTGCCTCCTGAACAATGTTACGGACCTCCGTCCATAGTTCCTCAGGCACTCTGTCTATCAGGTCTAATCCCTGAAATCTATTCCTCACCTCCACTGTATATTCTTCAGGGATATGATTTAGGTCATACCTGAAAGGTTTAGTGGCTTTCCCTACGTTCTTCAATTTAAGCCGAAATTTTGCAAGAAGCAGCTCATGATCTGAGCCACAGTCAGCTCCAGGTCTTGTTTTTACTGACTGTATGGAGCTTCTCCATCTTTGGCTGCAAAGGACATCATCAATCTGATTTCGATATTGACCATCTGGTGACGTCCATGTGTAGAGTCGCCTCTTGTGCTGTTGGAAAAGAGTGTTTGCTATGATCAGCATGTTCTCTTGGCAAAACTCTATTAGCTTTTGTCCTGCTTCATTTTGTACACCAAGGCCATGCTTGCCTGTTATCCCGGTGTTTTCTTGACTTCCTACTTTAGCATTCCAATCCCCTATGATGAAGAGGACATCTTTTTTTGGTGTTAGTTCTAGAAGGTGTTGTAGGTCTTCATAGAACCGATCAACCTCAGCTTCTTTGGCCTCAGTGGTTGGGGCATAGACTTGAATTACTGTGATGTTGAATGGTTTGCCTTGGATTCGTACTGAGATCATTCTATCATTTTTAAGATTGTACCCCAGTACTGCTTTTCCCACCCTTTTGTTGACTATGAGTGCTACTCCATTTCTTCTAAGGGATTCTTGCCCACAATAGTAGATATGATGGTCACCTGAATTAAATTCGCCCATGCCTGTCCATTTGAGTTCGCTGACTCCCAAGATGTCGATGTTCAATCTTGCCATCTCATGTTTGACCACCTCCAGCTTACCTTGATTCATTGATCTGACATTCCAGGTTCCTAAACAATATTGTTCTTTACAGCATCGGATTTTCTTTTCACCGCCAGACACATCCACAGCTGAGTGTCCTTTCGGGTTTGGCCCAGCTGCTTCACTCTTTCTGGCGCTACTTGGAAATACCCTCTGCTCTTCCCCAGTAGCATATTGGACACCTTCCGACCTGAGGGGCTCATCTTCCGGCGTCATCTCTTTTAGCCTTGTGATACGTTCCATGGGGTTTTCTTGGCAAGAATACTGGAGTGGGTTGCCATTTCCTTCTCCAGTGGACCACATTTTGTCAGAACTCTCTGCCATGACCTGTCCGTCTTGGGTGGCCCTGCACGGCATAGCTTATGGCTTCACTGAGTTACGCAAGCCCCTTCGCCACAACAAGGCAGTGATCCATGAAGGGGAAACTCAGAGTAAAATACTGCGGGAGAAGTACTAAAATAGTATTCAGTAGCATTTAACTTTAAATATTATTTTGTGTGGATTAAATCCGTATTAGGGAATTTTACATCCATTTTTTATGGGCAATATACCTGCACATCCCTGGGGAAGCACTGTATCAATATAATGTGAGAAAGTTTTAAAAGCATTTTTTTTAACTCAGAGTAAAATGCTTTTAAAACTTTCTCACATTATATTGATACAGTGCTTCCCCAGGGATGTGCAGGTATATTGCCCATAAAAAATGGATGTAAAATTCCCTAATACGGATTTAATCCACACAAAATAATATTTAAAGTTAAATGCTACTGAATACTATTTTAGTACTTCTCCCGCAGTATGAATCCTGCTATTTGTAACATTCATTTATTTCATTTAGCTTCTGTTGATGTACATTAATACAACAGACAGATAAAACAATTAAATCTAGCCTTTGAAACAGAAAGCCTCTGATACTATAGACATTTAGCTAAATGCTACACAGGGTAGCCTGAACATCAGTTGATTATTATTGCTTTAGTCATTAGTTACTTTTGGTAAATGTGTAGCATTACTGCAATTGTAAAAATATAAAGGTGGATTTAGTGCTCATTAAGGAGATAGAGTGGAACCCATCTACCTTGTACTCTGTTAGCCTATGAAACTTTGTGGTGGGAACTGAAACGTAGCAAGGTCGGTGTTCCTTTTTCTTTTCTTTCCTTTCCATTGTCATTGGTTATATATTACTTAGCAAATATGTAAAACAAGCTATCTGATTGCTGTAACTACTAAGACTATATCCATTTTTAATTCATATGCACCGAAAATTATTATAAAAGCTTAAACATACAATTAAAAGAATAAAATGAAATAATAAAAAGTTCATAATAACCAGCAAATGAAATAACCAACCAGTACAATATATGCTGTAAAACCACTACAGTTAGCAATTATACACCTGCCTATATATCTTCAGTAGCACTTCTAAAATGGCCAAATGGTGTTAATACAATAATAACATTTAGCTGTAGGTTAACTCAATTTAGTAGCATTAGAAGCTCACATCATATGTGTTCAAAAGATGACATCTACATGTAGAATAAGTTTGAAAGGAATCAAGGAAGAATTACTCCCACTAAGATTGGATGTGCTGTACTTAACGCAAGGCTGAACAACTTGTGATTACCAATCCTAGCATAGTTGAGAAACTATGTATTGTGGCTTGCCGAATGCTTGATAAACCTTCCTCTTCTGCAGTTATGAAGTGATGGAACACATGAAATTTATAGATGCCTTGGTGGGCCACAAGTTCAGTAATGGGAAAGACCTCTGCCTGAGACTCTAGCAGATCCTAATCCAGTCAGAGTAGACCAGTGGTTTGACTACAAGGCAGCTTCCATGTTCAGGCTGGCTTAAAGCACCCCTGAGAAATGTCTTCCCAGTTGGAGTTACTTATTCTTCCCACAACTGTATACCCAGACCCTGACATATTTGTCAGTGGCCTGCTTCGGGTGCTCTGGCCAGGGGGCTGATGAGTGAAAGAGCCTTTTTGGTAGTGGCATCTGAGTAATGGAGTGCTCTCCCCAGAGAGGCATACCTAGCAACTAATGTGAATCCTTTTGGCAATAAGCAAAGATATTTTTTTCCCAGGCCTTCCAAATGCTGTAGCTTTTAAAATCCAATTTAACTCTTTATGTTTTAGTCTCTGCTGTTTGTGTTTGACTTTGGTTTTGATCTTAATTTTGAGTATGATTTAATGCTGCATCATATTTTTATCAATTGTATTACACATTTTATTGTTAAATTGTTTTTATTCCCTTGAGTTCCCCTGCCAGGCCTATATCTAAAGTAAATATTCTCTGGGCACTTTTTGTGTACATCTGATGCCTGTTTGTGGCACTTTTTGTTCTGGATCATTTAGCTTGATTAATGAGGGGTAAATGGTCCTGCCTTGTACCTGGGAATTGGCCTGTATAGCTCTCTGTTTTCTCTTGGACCATAATCTTTGTACATCCCTTGTGGATGATTCCCAGCTCACAATCCTCCTTGAACTATGATAACATTAAGTTAGCATAGTCACAAAATGTAGGTAATGGCTAATTGGGAATGATTAGAATATAACCGTATGTACATTGTAGGGAATATCGTATCCATGTCATATTTATACAACATTGTCCTTTATACAACATACATCTAGGTCTTAGATACAGAGAACCTGCTTCACATTTGATTAGCTACAAAATGTCATGTTTTGGAACAGAAAGCTGATTGAGCATCAGGGATACAACTCTTCAGCTTTCTTAGTAACACAGGAGCTTTCTGTACTTATCAGAGCAAGCTTACTAAATGAAATTTCCATGCACCAGCCATCACATTTTATTTGTGCCCATATTGTCCCATAGTATGTATCCCCCTACTAAAACTGACTATACCACTAGCATAGCCTGAGGAAGCCAATGTCCACTGCCACCAACATCATCAACAATCCATTTTCTGAAGACAAACAGTTGTCAGTTGTATACACTAATTTTCTAGTACTATCTGGACTAGCTCAAATTTCTGTTAATCAGAACAAACTTATTCCATTGCTACTTCTCTCACTGTGTAAGCCTAAAGCCAAGCTGGGAAACATTTTCAGCATTTGGGTGGCACCAGCGGTACATAAATACACATCTGTTTAACATATTCTCTATTTATGGACATCAGAGCTGTCAGACTATAGTTTTATGTGTATGTTGGGACTTAGAATATTCTTACCTTAAATTTTTGGCTGTCTGAAAAATCAAATGGGGACTCAAAGCTATGGTTTTCCCAGTAGTAATGTATGGCTGTGAGAGCTGGACTATAAGGAAGGCTGAGCACCGAAGAATTGATGCTTTCGAACTGTGGTGCTGGAGAAGACTCTTACGAGTCCCCTGGACTGCAAGGAGGTCAAATCAGTCCATCCTAAAGGAAATCAACCCTGAATGCTCATTGGAAGGACAGATACTGAAGCTGAAGCTCCAATATTTTGGCCACCTAATGCGAAGAGAAAACTCTCTGGAAAAGACCCTGATGCTGGGAAAGACTGAAGGCAAAAGGAGAAGGGGACGGCAGAGGATGAGATGGCTAGATAGCATCACCGCTGCAATGAATATGAACTTGAGCACACTCCGGGAGAGAGCACAGGACAGGAAGGCCTGGCGTGCTATGGTCCATGGGGTCACGAAGAGTCGGACACGACTGAACAACAACAAAGAAAAATAATCATTTAATTTGTCACATAGAATCATAGGGTTGGAAGGGGCCTACAAGACCATTGAGTCCAACCCCCTGCTCAGTGCAGGAGGCCTGATTCCCAGGCAGTCTCCCATCCACCCTGCTTAGCTTCCAAGATCAGACAAGATGATGCGCATCCAGCCCTCCTATCACATCTTTATTTCCTTATTATATGATACTCAGGCTGCAGTCCTATAACCACTTACCTTGGCATAACCCCATTGAGCTTATTGGGACTTACTTCTGACTAGACATGTGTAGGCTTGCTCTGTTAAATGTCTTTTTCCATTACATTTTTCAAAAGTACTTTCTGCAGCTCTGGAAGCTAGAAATAGACTGGGTTCAGATGTCACAATAACCCATGAAGGGTTAATTAGGCCATGATGAGTGGGTCTGCAGAGGGGGTTATTTAACCCATTCTGCATTATTGTGTCGTCCAGCAGTCACCGTGGGTTATTTTGGCTGGCTACAGAGCTGTGCGGAAAGAGCGGTCAAAACTGCTGCTACTCTGCTCTTCGCTGGCTTAGCGCTTAGGAACACATTAAAATGACCAAGCCAGCAGTGTAAATGAGGAGGAAATTAGGATTGGGACCATACCTTATAGCCAGCCTCCCCTACTTAGGAAGCACCCTTTTGCATCAAAACCCTGTGCCCTGACAGCAGTGAAAATCCAGGGTGGCTAGAAAATCTTGGGTGTTTTCCCGGATCTGGACAAAACTGCATACACAGCCTCCTGTCAGGAGGCACCCGATTCACCATCAAAACCTGGCGTGATCACTCACCAAGCAGCAAAAAATCCCAAGTGCAGCAAAAGGGGGGGGGGATGTGGTTATAAAACCTTGGGGTTTGCAGGATTGGGACCAAACTCCACACACAGCCTCTCCTAGTCAGGAGGCACCTGATACACCCTCAAAACCCAGCGCAATTACCTCAGGGGAGCAAAAATCCCAAGTGCAGCAAAAAGGGGGAGATGCCTGTAACACTATGGGGGTTTGCAGGATCGGGACCAAACCTCATACCCTGCCTCCCCTACTCAGGAAGCACCTGGTGCACCATCAAAACCCAGCACCCTGACATGACAGCAATGAAAATCCAAGATGGCTATAAAACCTTGGAGGTTTGTAGGATCAGGACCAAGCTTCATAGAGATGTAGCACTCACTTGCTAAAGCACAATTCTCCCCATAGCCTTTGCTGGTAGGAGGTTTTAACATCTTCTCAATACTGCAGTTGTGAATTCACAGGTGCCTCCTGACTAGGAGAGGCTGTGTGTGAATTTTCGTCCCGATCCTGCAACCCCCCAAGCTTTTATAACCACATCCCCCTTTTTGTTGCATTTGGGATTTTCGCTGCTTGGTGACTGATTGCTTTTGATGGCAGATCGGGTGCCTCCTCACTGGGGGAGGCTGTGTATGAAGTTTTGTTCGGATCCTGCTTACAGCACTTTTGAAGTGAACAGCACCACTGCTTGGGCAGGAGGACTGCAGCGGAACAGGGGGTGGAGTGGGGTGGGGTGGGGTGGGGGTGAGTCAAATTACTCACAGTAGCTTATTAGCCTGGTCATGTGGCAGGGCATCATGGACTTTTTTTTAAAAATAAGCTACTGTGAGTAGTCTATTAAGCCACCATGGGTTATCATGACGTCTGAATGTGGTCACAGAAACTTATTTTTTTAAATCCAACTTGGTATTTGGAGGCTTCTAAGAAGAGCCAGGAGACAACAAAACATGCATTGGGAGTTGCCTTCATTCCACAGAGTATGTTGCCTGCCCATTCCTGTTTCTAGGGATGGGGGAGAAATTTATTCAGTTTGCTTTTAGGAAAATAGGAAGAAGCTGTCTTATACTGAATCAGACCCTAGGTTCATCTAGCCTAGTATTGTCAGCACTGACTGACAGTTGCCCTCCAGGGTTTCAGGCAGGAGTTTTTCCTGCCCTACCTGGAGATGCCAGGGATTGAACCTGGGACCTTCTGCATGCAAAGCATGTGCTCTACCACTGAGCTACAGCCTCAGTGTGCACTTAGGAAATTCAAACTTCCCAAACCTAAACGTGAACCGTAGCACAATTTGTTGTGGAAATCCATACAGTTTCTGATGCCTGTGACGCAGTTCACAAAAACGCATTGGGAAAATGAGAATGATCAAAATCAAGCTGGAAAGATTCACCCATCCTTACCTGCTTCAGGATGTGAAGACCAGCAACTAACCATTGTGTACTATCCTTATTGTACATTTATATGGGAGATGTCCAGTGGACTGGTTTACACATTTTACTTTTGTGACAAAGTCCAGTTGCATTCTCTCCACTGGATCCATACTGTTTTATGTTCTGATATGCAGGAACATGTGACAATTTACTTCTCAACAGCTGCCTTCTCTGCCCAAGTCTGGCAGAACTTTAGACTCTAGTCCCAAACATTTAAAGTAAGTCAACCCTCTAAAAGCCTGGGCAGAGTTTCATCTTATGAACAAAGTTGAAGCTCATTTTGATCCCAAACATGAAGAATAATGGGCTTTTAAAAATAAAGTAGAGATTTAAGCAGCTGCAGGATGCATGAACACATAGCTGCAATCCTGACCTGATGTCATATTAATACAAATTGTATCTGTCCGTACGTTATGCAAACTGGCTGCAGAATCCTGTGTACATACATTACTGTGGTTGTGAGTGCTGAATTGATTTATAAATGCAATTATGCAGTGTTTCTGATCTTGCAATCTTTCTGGACCAGCTTCTTCCCTCTCCTACAGTGAAGGGAAGTAGATCCTCCCTGGATCAAGTAAAAGATAGGGGTTCCCATCTTAACGAGACGGGCCAAGTATAGGCAATTCAGCTTGCATTGTTCACTCTTGTCCAGGTCTAGGGACAGGGCAGAAGATTAAAACAAGTGGAGGAAACTAGTTTGGTGGGCCTGCCGTATACTTTACGTAAAGATGCAGAAGTTTCTGATGGATAGGTCCAACTGAGGAATTGTCCAACTGAGGAATCAGTTGAATACACAACCATATTTTCCCCCAGGTTTCTTTAAATGGCAAATAGCTTCCTATTCTTTTATGGCTGCTGCTTATGGGTTCCTTTATTTGAGACCCACAGAATAAATGGTGAGCACAGTTATCAACATTAATTCATGATTTCTTTTCAATCAAATGATTGGATCCAGATTTAGTCATACTTCAAGTGGATCCATTGAAATGAATGGGAATTGTCATAACTAACTTAAGTCCCACTGACTTGACTGGGTCTGTTCTAAGTATGACTATGTTTGGATCCAACCCAGTGTGTCTCAGTACAGTACCTCTGTTTTGCAGTGGTTAAAAATGCTAGTCTGCTTTAGGGGTTTACTCATCATATGAACATTACTTAAAATTCCAAGTACAAAACTTACAAGATTGGAGGAGTGTCCAACCCTCTTTGATACAGAATATCAAATACACATATTTGTGTATACACATCTAACAAGAGTTCTCTGCTCCAGTCCTCCAAATGAAGGAAGTGATCTTGTACATTTTATTTGTTGACAGGACCTAGCATTGGTAAGTGCTGAATAGTACATCATCTGCAAACCATAAGGTCAGCCTTAATGGGTTTATTTCTCATAAAAATAACAGAGGAGCAGTGATAATATGCAATTATTGTTGGCTGTCTGCTTCCAGATTAATCTCTGAACGGAAGGAGTGGCTCACATTCATGAAGTTGAGTAAATAGCCTTTTCTAGTGCTTGGAATAAAGGGTTGTGTTTTTTTTTTAAGAAGTTACCAAGTCTTGCAACTTCTCTTCATTACAGTATCACGTAAACATACACTCTAATGACCTTCTCTTTGGCAAGCAAATGGTTATTACAGAGATTGAAATAGTTTGTGGTTGGGAGGCACAAGTGTGTTAGCAATACAAGTGCTGGAAATCTCTTTTTTTCAATGAAAGGAATTTATTTGCTGTGTGTGTGTTTGTGTGAGGGTGGGAGGGGCTGGTTCAGACATAATGAGAAGCCACCATGGGTGAATTTCTCTGTGGGATTTTTTGTTGCGGCGGTAGCTACCATTTTGAATATTTAGAGTGCAGCAGGGGCATGCCATAGCTTCTCATTGTATGCAAAGCCAGTGAGGGTGGGTTATTGGGGTGTTTGACAAGCCCATGGATTCTTGGTGGCTTATCAACTACCTCAACAACCCATCCTTGCCAGGTTTGTATGTAACGACAAGCTACAACATGCCCCTGCCATGGCATGAATATTTCAAATGGTGGCAGCCACCTCATTGAGAAGCCCCATGGGGAAATTTGCCCACAGTGGCTTCTCATTATATGTCAACCAGGTCTGAGAGAGATGCAGCCCCTAGTGGGAGAGCTGTCTGTGGAGAGGCAAGCCCAGAATCCCAGAGAAAGTTCTGGGACTAAGAAGGCCTATGTTTGTATGCTGTCCTTAAAAATACATAAAGCGTAAACTGACTTAATTGCAGTACTCATTTGATAGTATCTTCAGAGTAGTGTATCTTTGAAACTTTAACAGATAGAATTATGTGTATAATTTGAATTCAGAAAGAGGAAATACCCAGAGGATTGACTTGCCATATGCTGTCTTCCTCTGTGTTGGTTTATATCCTTAGCTATTTCTTCTCTTCATAGTGTTACCTGGCTGCCTAATAATAGCCTTTTCTAGTTTAATTCAAGCCTGCTCCTATTCTCTCCCACTCCCCAGCTTATTTCAGTAATCTAAACCTTCTTGAGTCAAAGTTCTCTTCCCAAGGCTTTACTGCCGAACATTTTGCTTATGATAAGAACAGTGGGAAGGATATACTGTGCTAGATCAAGTTGTATAAATACTGTACTTCATATAATGAGCAGCTTTACCTTGAGGCAGGATCAAAACTAGTCTTTAAGGAGTCGGTATTTGGATTTTTCAGGCAAAGAATGTTAGAGGTTGGTAAAGCATTTATCCAAATGACATACCATCCTTTTGAGTAATTGTTATCTTTGGGGCTGAGAAAACTTACTATGTTCAAAATCTGTTTCATGATAGTATTGGAAAAAAAAGTATTTATTATATCTACATAAACAAGTCACCAGTGCGATGTGGGTTTTTTATTTTTTAAAGGATCACTGAATAACCTCATGCAGACTTGTATTAGTTACATTTGCACTGAGGAATGCTATCCCTATTTAGCTTTAATCCAGAGTTTGAAACCTGGTTAGAAGCAGGTTTTCCTGTGCAGAGTTAAAGCCTAGGTTGTAATGAAATCAGAATTGGGAGAGGATGGATTCAAATAGAGGAGTACATGAGTGAAATGAGTGCATGAGTCTGAGGGGCATACCCCCTCTTTTTAACCACGAGTAAGAGATTCAGAAATATTAAAATTGGACTAAACTGTATTAAGGGGTCAATATATACCCTTGTCCCACCCATAAGACAAGTGCTGAAATAAAATGGGTGGGTAAATCATAAAGATCTCAAATAGTATGTTTCTTTGTAAGCCCTCAAATTATTGGAAGCAGTTTGTATGTTTAAATTGATTGCAGTTTGATTAGCGCCTCTGAGATTGGCAGGCTAAAACCCCAAATAAACTGTCATAGGAAGTTGCTTCCAAAGAAAGAGGCAATTGTTCTTTATCAGGGATGATCCCTCCTAGTAATGTTCTTGAAAACGAACAGATATATTTGCTCCTTCCTTCTCCATCCAGCTGGATTTTTAACTTCCAACTCTGTGAAAGCAATTAGAATTCATTGATGGGATTAATTTAAGTATCTGAGAATATGATATATCTGGTTTGCAGCCATGAAACAACCATGTGGGTGCCTTCCTACATGGCAAGCTGCTGTTGGGGCAGTTACAACCATGACATAGCACCTGGCAAGTACAACTGTATGCAAAATCCCTTTACATGAACAAGTCACCATATGGAGCTATACCTGTAGGAGTAGAAATTCTGACTGCAGTCTTGCTTTACTGGCTTTAGTGAAGCTACTCCCAGAGGCAATGGCATGAATACTTGGACTGTAATTCCCATTGAAAACAACTGAAGCAGGAATCCCAAAGTACAGTAAAGCATTGTTTGTATTTGGACTCTTCTTTAGAATGGATCTGCTTTAGCTCATATTTCCACATGACCCTCAAGGACCTTTGTTGTGCAGAAACTAACAAAGCTGCCCTTAAGTGCCGGAAATGAGTGGAGAGTTATTTCTAGATTACTACACAGCGCTATGCATTGGGGCAGTTAAACATGGCTTGTGCATTTTGTTGATTCTGTTTCATGTGTGCTATTTAGCTTTATTTATTTCATTTCATTTCTATACTGCTCAATAGCCAGGGCTCTCTGGGTGATTCACAACATTATAAATGCTACACAGCATCACATGATGCACATAGTCTAAAAATTGTTAACATACAAATGTAAAACAATTTAAATAGCAAAAAACAATTTAAGTACACAGTTTTAATAACAGACCTGTTCAAGGCAGCTGACATAAGTGCCCCATCATATGCCATTAAAGAATGAAAAGATGACAGTGTTTGTGCCAGGCAGGCCTCAGTGGGGAGCTCCTTCCATATACAATTATGGAACAGTGAGTGAGTAGCCAGTCATTGGGGTTTTTTTTAATGTATGCAGGCATTGAGTGATGCATTTGCCTGATAATTGAAAAAGCTGGTCCTTTTAAACCTTGTTTTATTTACTGGAGTTTGGGCTGTTACACTAATAATCTTTAAGTGCCCTGTCAATTAGGCCTGCTTCCATCAGGCTTAGATGAGACAATAGTGAGAACAGCTGGTAAGGCTTGAGCTGTCAAGGTCAAAACTGGCCTTCAGTTTTGACACTTCTGAGATAATAGGCCAATTCACCCATGCTCAGTGCCAGTTGGTTGTTGATGGTTTCCCCTCTATAAACACAAAGACTAGATAAATGTCTCTTGGTTTCATGTTTAGATAGTATCTCATTGATGTTCTCTGCTGGGGGTAGAGCAGATAGTGGCCGTTTTGACCACTATATTGGATAGGGCTCAAATCCAAACAAGTAACAATATCATTAATACAGGAGTCTAGAAACGTATATTAAAATTAGGAAATCTGTAGTTCACCAAACCTAATTCTGAGATTAAATTGAGAATATATTACACCCATTGGGTCAGCTGTGTTTAATGTGTATCCTTTGCATAATTTGCAAAATCATGCAGTTCTTGTAGGATTTTTTTTGGCAGGATTGGGGCTTTGTTTTACTTTTGCAGTTGGGGGTTAGGCTGGAAAAGCAGGTGGAGGGAAATAGATCTGTTGAGACTAGTTGAAATGGCTTATAACTGTGTTTTGGGTATGTGTCCCATTCCCTGGCCAAAGGCAAACTCATTCATACTAAGCTTCTCCCTGAGAAGAGGCTGAGTTTCCAGATTCTATTTTGGATGCTGCTTTTGAGGCATTTTCCATGCATTGTGGAAGATAGCAGCTCTACATGTGTCCAAAGTATCTAGTGACAATACATATTGTGCCTGACAGCGAAGCCTCTGGGCTTCAGTTATGAATATTCAGTGGTTCAGAGTACTACATAGTTTGATATCCAGCTTCTGTGTCAGGCTGGTATTAAAACTCATACAGAGCCAGGGTGAGAACTAGGTTTGAGATCCTGGGACAAAAGTCTGCTGGATCAAGAAAGTTTTTACTCGCTGGCAAAAGGTGATTAGAGCCATCGAAACCTCATGGGGCATGGTGTTCCACAGGTTGGGTACGACCACCGAGAAGGCCGTATCCCTTATCACTGGTAACAGTGCCTCGACGATAGGCAGACAAAGGACACAGCTAGGACACTTCTGTAGTGTAGTTTGGCTAGTTAAAGAGAGATGATTTGTTATTGTTAATAACAGTGTCATGTATGTACGTGGCACTTTACAAAGTGATGAGGCTTTACAAGTAGCTGAGGAAAGAAGGGAAGCGAAAAGCAAGGGAGAAAGGGGAAGATATACCCAACTGAATGCAGAGTTCCAGAGAATAGCAAGGAGAGACAAGAAGGCCTTCTTAAATGAACAATGCAAAGAAATCGAGGAAAACAACAGATTGGGAAAGACTAGAGATCTCTTCAAGAAAATTGGAGATCTCAAGGGAACGTTTTGTGCAAAGACGGGCATGATAAAGGACAAAGAAGGCAGGGACCTAACAGAAGCAGATGAGATTAAGAAGAGGTGGCAAGAATACACAGAAGAACTATACAGGAAAGATCTGAATGTCCCTGATAGCCATGATAGTGCGGTCACTGAACTTGAGCCGGACATCCTCGAGAGTGAAGTCAAGTGGGCCTTAGGAAGCATTAGTAACAACAAAGCTAGCGGAGATGACAGTATTCCAGCCGAGCTATTTAAAATCCTAAAAGATGATGCTGTTAAAGTGCTGCATTCAATATGCCAACAAATCTGGAACACTCAACAGTGGCCACAAGACTGGAAAAGGTCAGTTTACATTCCAATTCCAAAGAAGGGCAACGCCAAAGAGTGTTCAAACTACCGCACAATTGCGCTCATTTCACATGCCAGCAAGGTGATGCTCAAAATCCTACAAGCTAGGCTTCAGCAGTATGCGAACCGAGAACTACCGGAAGTACAAGCTGGGTTTCAAAGAGGCAGAGGAACTAGAGATCAAATCGCCAACATTCGCTGGATCATGGAGAAAGCAAGAGAATTCCAGAAAAACGTCTATTTCTGCTTCATTGACTACGCTAAAGCCTTTGATTGTGTGGATCACAACAAACTGTGGCAAATTCTTAAAGTGATGGGAGTACCAGACCACCTTACCTGTCTCCTGAGAAACCTGTACGAGGGTCAAGAAGCAACAGTAAGAACCAGACATGGAACAACCGATTGGTTCAAAATTGGGAAAGGAGTACGACAAGGCTGTATATTGTCGCCCTGCTTATTTAACTTATATGCAGAGTACATCATGAGAAATGCCGGGTTGGATGAATCAGAGGTCGGAATTAAGATTGCCGGGAGAATTATCAACAACCTCCGATATGCAGACGATACCACCCTAATGGCAGAAAGCGAAGAGGATCTCAAGAGCCTCTTGTTGAGGGTGAAAGAGGAGAGTGCAAAAGCTGGTTTGAAACTCAACATTAAAAAAACTAAGATCATGTCATCTGGCCCTATCACTTCCTGACATATAGAAGGGGAAGAAATGGAAGCAGTGACAGATTTTACTTTCTTGGGCTCCAAGATCACCGCAGATGGTGACTGTAGCCATGAAATTAAAAGACGCTTGCTCCTTGGGAGGAAAGCTATGGCAAACCTAGACAGCATAGTAAGAAGCAGAGACATCACCTTGCCGACAAAGGTCCGCCTAATCAAAGCTATGGTTTTCCCAGTAGTAATGTATGGCTGTGAGAGCTGGACTATAAGGAAGGCTGAGCGCCGAAGAATTGATGCTTTCGAACTGTGGTGCTGGAGAAGACGCTTACGAGTCCCCTGGACTGCAAGGAGGTCAAATCAGTCCATCCTAAAGGAAATCAACCCTGAGTGCTCATTGGAAGGACAGATAATGAAGCTGAAGCTCCAATATTTTGTCCACCTAATGCGAAGAGAAAACTCCCTGGAAAAGACCCTGATGCTGGGAAAGACTGAAGGCAAAAGGAGAAGGGGACGGCAGAGGATGAGATGGCTAGATAGCATCACGGATGCAATGAATATGAACTTGAGCACGCTCCGGGAAAGAGCGCAGGACAGGAAGGCCTGGCGTGCTATGGTCCATGGGGTCACGAAGAGTCGGACACGACTGAACGACTGAAGAACAACAACAACAACCTCAAGGAGCTTACAATTTAAAATAGACACAGGGAAACTACAGAGGAAGGGGGAATTGAAGGCAGGGAAAGTATATGTAATTATTTCAATTACACATACTTTGGTTTAGTTACAATAAGGTAAAGGGACTAGGGCAATGATCCAAAGGCTTCTCAGAAAAGGTGAGTTTTGAGAAGGAATTTAAAGGATATAATGGCTGTGTCTGCACTGAGACATTGTGGGAGGTGGTTCAAGGCATAAGGGGCAGCAAGAGAAAAATAGGTGGAGTTGTTTCAGTGAGCAAGAGGTCTTTGGGTGGCTGAGGTTGGTGGAGCTGGATGAGAAAAGGTCACAAGAAGCTTGTGCAGGATCTGGGAGTGCACAGGAAGCCAGTATAGGGATTTAAGATGTGGGGTTACATGGTCAGAACAATGAAAGAGGTGAATAATTTTGGTAGGAGAGTGATGGATGGGAATGGACAAAGATAATACAACAGAAGATCAGAGAAAAAAAGATTTCATTAGTCAAGACGAGATGATCAGGGCATGGAAAAGTTTTCACTGAAGGGACATGGGAAGGGACATATTTTTAATGTTATAACAGGAGAAACAACATGGTTTGGGAACAAGCTAAATTTGGGGGGCAAAGGAGAGAGAAAACTCGGAGAACCAAAGCTTCAGGGTGGATATTTATGTCAGTGAATAAGGAGAGTGAACAAAGAGATGACTATTTGGAAGTAAAGTTTGGTCTTGAAAATACTGAGCTTGAAACAGTGCTGAAGCATCCAAGCAGAATATCACAGGGGCAGTTGGAGATGCAGGATTGGATGGAGGATGAAAGATCTGTGGTAGAGAGGTAGAGCTGGGTTGATTGGTATGTAGGTGGTACTGAAAGCTATGGGAAGTAATGAAGCTAGGGACAGCTGTATCAGAGGCAGCAAAATGGTTTAGTAGAATGAGGGCTGAGGCCTTTGTGTTTGGCAGTGACAAGGTCATCACTTATTTTTTAATGCCTTTTCAGTGAAGCGCAGGGGGTGAAAGCCAGATTGGAGGGTGTCGAAAGAGTCAGATGAGAGAGAAGTAAGCTAAAATATGCTGGTATTTGAGGCATTTTGACACCAATGCTTTCGCCTCTGGCTGTGCCCCTTTTGCCTTCAGCCCCACCCACCATTGGAATGTGGCCCTCTGAGAGCTTCTCTGAAATGGAACTTGGCCTTTGGGTTGAAAGAGGTTCAGCACCCCTGTTGTACTGGATCAGACTTTTCCCAGACCCCATGGAAAATCAAAGAGCCCCAAATTAACACAGCAGACCAGGGAAATGCAGATTTACCCTATTGCTCCTTATTTTCCTTTGCTTCTTCCAGACGGGCACAGCCGCCTTTCCTTGGTCATCTCCTCTCCTTTCCTTGGCAGGCATCTCTCCTCCAGTCAGAATGGTAGAGGGGCCTTAGAGAGTGAGAAGGAACTGGCCATGTTTCCTCAAATATGTACTTATAATTAGGTGGAGAGGACAGCCTGTGGACACTTAGTTAGGAAAGTGTGTTTTAAAGGGCCAGAAGGAAAGTATACTTTAAAGGGCCTGGTGCACCTTTCAGCTCAGAATGTTGCACTTGCACAGCTGAACACGTGGTCTCCCGTAAACTAAGCAGGCAGCATGTGAACTGAGAGAATGCTGCACTTGTCTTCCCTTGGGCTGGAAAGAGTATCCTAGCATTCTCTCCAACTTTAGGAAAGCTTATTGTGCCAGTCAAGAGGTACTGCCACTTCTCTGCTTGCCCAGGAAAATGGCTTACTTGCTTCAAGTGAGAGGCAAATTATACTTCCAATGTTTAGAAGTAGACTAGAGATAACATGTCTGTCTTGATTTGCAGTGAAACGCTAGTTTTGGTATTCTCTTCCTTCAGCGCAGCCAATCCCTAGCAGGCTTCCAGATGGAATATCCTCTAGCAGCTAGAGTGCCAGCAGAGGAAGTGCAACAGGAAGAACCTTAGAGTTGAAACTTTAGACTCCATTTATATAAATTCTAGGGGACCTTTAAATATTAACCTAGCCATGTAGGAATTGGTTTTCTGTGAGTGGTTCTCACACTGCTGGAATAATATTCAAACGACCCTTCCATGTGGCTGATCATGTGGGTCTTTCCTATGGAATCAGCACTACACACAGTAGGCTACCACTGACATGGTTGAGGTAGTTTCATTAACCCGGTGGCTGCTCAGGGAAAAGCTGCCACAAAGCAATGATAATGTTTAAAGGCTCCCTTAGACTTGTCAATTAAAGCAGTAGAAGCAGATCATATGAAGGCAGCACAAGAAACTTAACATAGTGTGCGGCTGAGCCTGGAATGAGAAATGAGTCTGAATTTGTGTTTTTAATTTGAGGTCTGTCTTTTTGTGAGGTAACGAGGGATGTAGAGAGCATGTAATATACAGCTGTCTACCAGTTTCAACAGACAAATTCACATCTAAATGAAAGTCCGACTTTGAGCTAAAGTACATGCTACTTGGGAAATCTGTGACTAGATCTTGCAATTGCTTTGTTTTTCTCTCTAAAACAGCTGCAGAGTGCTCTGAATTTGACTGAGCATTGGCACTGGGAGAGGTTGTTATCCCCACCCATCTTCCAGGGCTAACATCAGTTTTGATGGAGAGAGGATTTAGACTGTGGGAAGTCTTAAATTTCCCCTCTCTTAATGCTGCTGTTCTGATCAAGAGAGTGAAAGGGGGCTTCATATTTAAAACAAAAGATGCGGAGATTCAATTGCACATTTGCAATGTAACCTGTAGTTTGACCTTCAGTATAATAAAAGGTGGTATATTAAAGATAAACAAGTCATAGATTTTTTTCTTCACTCCTGTGGTAATGAAATATCAAGAGAAAGGATTGAAGCTGTGCAGTTCAGATACTGTTTGCTGCATTTTGGTTTAGTCAGCACAGGGGTCTGCAGGGAGAAAGAGGAATCAGCAAAAATCATTACCCTGGCCCCTTCCTCCAGTTGAAGCAAAACTCCACTGGGTGCAAATCTGGATCCAACTCTTTGTCAATACTGAAAGCAAAGAAACTGATGCTTGACTGTCAGTCTAGTGATGTGTGTTGTCCCTGCTGGAAAGGCCCTACCTAGACTGTCTTAGAACCACATTTGCCAACTGCAGCTGCATCACATTGATGTTCCTAGTCCCAAGGTCCCTGGTTCTTTCCTTTTCATCCACTCACTCTGTTGATAGCAAAAAATGGTTTATCTCCAGACTTTTTTTCACTTGGTTTTCATTCTGTTCGCCTTATATAAGTTTATGAGGGTATCAGATTCATTCTGAGCAGACTTCCTTATCCTTCTCTGAATTAAGAATGCTGGTGAGATTAATGTTGTCATCATGATCCTACTTCATTCCCTAAAGTCACTGATATAATATTGAAACAGAATAAATCCCAAAGTCCCTGTAGGAAATCCATTAATTAAACTCTGAAAGTTGTCCTCTTAGCACAGCCTTTTGTCATCTCAGTTTACTAGATCACTTTCCATCTTAATGTTTTCTCCAACTTAAGTAGTCATTTTTATATAGTACTGAGTATAGAATTGAATGACAGAGGGTCTGGATCTGAGTTTTTGTCCACTTAATAGTTGTGCATTATGGAGGTAGTGGGCTCTCCCACACTGGAGGCATTCAAGATGAAATTGGACAGCCATCTGTCAGGGATGCTTTGACTTGGATTCCTGCATTGAGCAGGGGGTTGGACTCGAAGGTCTTCCTTCCAAACCCTACTATTCTGTGATTCTATTGATTCTAGCGATGTTAACAGATGTGATTTCTCCAGTCTCTGCTGTGACAGAAAACCTCTAGATCTGCCTAATATTCTCTGCTGTAGAGTTACTAAAAGCAAAAGGATACCATGCCAAGGTGTTGGTAACCCTCACTTCAGCCCTGTTCTCCAACTGGATTTTAGTGTTGGTCTCTTCCTGTGTGTGTTCAGTTGTCATATGGTTTCTCAGCCTAGTATGTGTCAGACTGGAGTGGCTCCTGATCTCAGAGCTGTAGCTATATCTTTCTCATCTCACACTGGTCAGATATTCTTGTGAACAAGCCTTGAAGTACTGAAGCAATGGTATTAGTTGCTAAGTAGTGATTGTCTGGTTATTTGTTTGTGGCCACTAGTTCTAATTACACCATGGTTGCTATTCACAGTTGAGTGATGATTAAATAAAAAGGTAACTAGAAGTCAGACAATAAGCAAACATTTGACATCCAAAGGGATCATAGGGAATTCAGGTGACTAATGGCTAAGGGATGGATAGACAAACTGCCAGGACTGCTGAATTTATTGCGTCATGTATTTTTAAAATTATTTTGTTTGCATATGTGGAGACTGGAGCTAAATAATACAGTAACCCTGGCAACATGTAATGTGAGGAAACATGTAATGTGGAAACATGTGTGACATCACACTCTGAGCCCCCCTCCCCCCATTTTGTTGGCTGACATTTGCACTGGTGGGAAACTGTCAGTCTAGTGAGATAGCACAACATCACATCACACTAAATATTACCAGGGCTGGCGGCAGCGGCAGGGAGAGTATGAGGAAACATAGGGTGACTGTTTTGGTTGCAGCCCTTTGATACAGTGTCTAGTTCCAGCTTAACTTTGCTAAGTCAGACAACCCCTGCAACCATGCAAGCAAGTTTCACACTGGGAACCCAAGGGTCAAGAGAGAAGGGATTTTATATTCAGCATCTATGTATGCACTACAGCATTTTCCCTTCTATACATTAAAAAGATTTCAATCACTCTATAAAAATTGAATTATATAACTTGAGTTTTTTTATTCTGCTTTGTGAATGGCCAATGGCCTGTGGTGTGTAACAATTCCAGGCAGCTAACCAAGTAGGGACACTTTACTAAAAATGGCTTTTCTTCTTTTAGGCTGCAAATAACTGACATATGTATAGATGGGCTAATGAAAATCTTCTCAGGCTGGTAATTTTTGAGTATGTACTTGCAAGCCTCCCCTTCATGGATCACTGCCTTGTTGTGGCGAAGGGGCTTGCGTAACTCAGTGAAGCCATAAGCTATGCCGTGCAGGGCCACCCAAGACGGACAGGTCATGGCAGAGAGTTATGACAAAATGTGGTCCACTGAAGAAGGAAATGGCAACCCACTCCAGTATTCTTGCCAAGAAAACCCCATGGAACGTATCACAAGGCTAAAAGAGATGACGCTGGAAGATGAGCCCCTCAGATTGGAAGGTGTTCAATATACTACTGGGGAAGAGCAGAGGGAATTTCCAAGTAGTGCCAGAAAGCGTGAAGCGGCTGGGCCAAAGCCGAAAGGACACTCAGCTGTGGATGTGTCTGGTGGTGAAAAGAAAATCCGATGCTGTAAAGAACAATATTGTTTAGGAACCTGGAATGTCAGATCAATGAATCAGGGTAAGCTGGAGGTGGTCAAACATGAGATGGCAAGATTGAACATCGACATCTTGGGAATCAGTGAACTAAAATGGACAGGCATGGGCGAATTTAATTCAGGTGACCATCATATCTACTACTGTGGGCAAGAATCCCTTAGAAGAAATGGAGTAGCACTCATAGTCAACAAAAGGGTGGGAAAAGCAGTACTGGGGTACAATCTTAAAAATGATAGAATGATCTCAGTACGAATCCAAGGCAAACCATTCAACATCACAGTAATTCAAGTCTATGCCCCAACCACTGATGCCGAAGAAGCTGAGGTTGATCGGTTCTATGAAGACCTACAACACCTTCTAGAACTAACACCAAAAAAAGATGTCCTCTTCATCATAGGGGATTGGAATGCTAAAGTTCCAATCAATCAAGTCAAGAAATTACCGGGATAACAGGCAGGCACGGCCTTGGTGCACAAAATGAAGCAGGACAAAAGCTAATAGAGTTTTGCCAAGAGAACATGCTGATCATAGCAAACACTCTTTTCCAACAGCACAAGAGACGACTCGACACATGGCCATCACCAAATGGTCAATATCGAAATCAGATTGATTATGTCCTTTGCAGCCAAAGATGGAGAAGCTCTATACAGTCAGTAAAAACAAGACCTGGAGCTGACTGTGGCTCAGATCATGAGCTGCTTCTTGCAAAATTTCGGCTTAAATTGAAGAACGTAGGGAAAACCACTAAACCATTCAGGTATGACCTAAATCGTATCCCTTATGAATATACAGTGGAGGTGAGGAATAGATTTCAGGGATTAGACCTGATAGACAGAGTGCCTGAGGACCTATGGACAGAGGTCCGTAACATTGTTCAGGGGGCAGCAACGAAATCCATCCCAAAGAAAAAGAAATGCAAGAAAGCCAAGTGGCTGTCTGATGAGGCTTTACAAGTAGCTGAGGAAAGAAGGGAAGCGAAAAGCAAGGGAGAAAGAGGAAGATATATCCAACTGAATGCAGAGTTCCAGAGAATAGCAAGGAGAGGCAAGAAGGCCTTCTTAAATGAACAGTGCAAAGAAATCGAGGAAAACAACAGAATGGGAAGGACTAGAGATCTCTTGAAGAAAATCGGAGATCTCAAGGGAACATTTTGTGCAAAGACGGGCACGATAAAGGACAAAGAAAGCAGGGACCTAACAGATGCAGATGAGATTAAGAAGAGGTGGCAAGAATACACAGAAGAACTATACAGGAAAGATCTTAATGTCCCTGATAGCCATGATAGTGCGGTCACTGAACTTGAGCCGGACATCCTCGAGAGTGAAGTCAAGTGGGCCTTAGGAAGCATGACTAACAACAAAGCTAGTGGAGATGACAGTATTCCAGGTCAGCTATTTAAAATCCTAAAAGATGATGCTGTTAAAGTGCTGCATTCAATATTCCAACCAATTTGGAACACTCAACAATGGCCGCAAGACTGGAAAAGGTCAGTTTACATTCCAATTCCAAAGAAGGGCAACGCCAGAGAGTGTTCAAACTGCCGCACAATTGCGCTCATTTCACATGACAGCAAGGTGATGCTCAAAATCCTACAAGCTAGGCTTCAGCAGTATGCGAACCGAGAACTACCGGAAGTACAAGCTGGGTTTCGAAGAGGCAGAGGAACTAGAGATCAAATTGCCAACGTTCGCTGGATCATTGAGAAAGGAAGAGAATTCCAGAAAAACGTCTATTTCTGCTTCATTGACTACGCTAAAGCCTTTGATTGTGTGGATCACAACAAACTGTGGCAAATTCTGAAAGTGATGGGAGTACCAGACCACCTTACCTGTCTCCTGAGAAACCTGTATGAGGGTCAAGAAGCAACAGTAAGAACCAGACATGGAACAACCGATTGGTTCAAAATTGGGAAAGGAGTACGACAAGGCTGCATATTGTCACCCTGCTTATTTAACTTATATGCAGAGTACATCATGAGAAATGCCGGGTTGGATGAATCACAGGTCGGAATTATGATGGCCGGGAGAATTATCAACAACCTCAGATACGCAGGTGATACCACCCTAATGGCAGAAAGTGAAGAGGATCTAAAGAGCCTCTTGTTGAGGGTGAAAGTGGAGAGTGCAAAAGCTGGTTTGAAACTCAACATTAAAAAAACGAAGATCATGGCCTCTGGCCCCATCACTTCCTGGCATATAGAAGGGGAAGAAATGGAAGCAGTGACAGATTTTACTTTCTTGGGCTCCAAGATCACCGCAGACGGTGACTGTAGCCATGAAATTAAAAGACGCTTGCTCCTTGGGAGGAAAGCTATGGCCCACCTAGACAGCATAGTAAGAAGCAGAGACATCACCTTGCCGACAAAGGTCCATCTAATCAAAGCTGTGGTTTTCCCAGTAGTAACGTATGGCTGTGAGAGCTGGACTATAAGGAAGGCTGAGCGCCGAAGAATTGATGCTTTCGAAGTGTGGTGCTGGAGAAGACTCTTACGAGTCCCCTGGACTGCAAGGAGGTCAAATCAGTCCATCCTAAAGGAAATCAACCCTGAGTGCTCATTGGAAGGACAGATTCTGAAACTGAAGCTCAAATATTGTGGCCACCTAATGCGAAGAGAAAACTCTCTGGAAAAGACCCTGATGCTGGGAAAGACTGAAGGCAAAAGGAGAAGGGGACGGCAGAGGATGAGATGGCTAGATAGCATCACGGATGCAATGAATATGAACTTGAGCACGCTCCAGGAGAGAGCGGAGGACAGGAAGGCCTGGCGTGCTATGGTCCATGGGGTCACGAAGAATCGGACACGACTGAATGACTGAACAACAACTTGCAAGCCTGTATTAATTGGATTTGTGTGGGGAAAGTTACATTGTGTCCTACTTCCCACCAAGAAGTACTATTTGGAAAGAGAATTTTGCGTTGTCTGAATTGCAACCAAATATGATTGGAGTCAGTATGCAGTGTTCCTTTTTTTCATTGATTGCTCTGATTCCCAGATGAAACTGTGGTTCAAATAGAGCCCATTTTCTCAATGATTGGTGCTTCCTTGTGAAGTCCTATTGCTTTTGAGAAAAAGCTACACCATACTTCTCTGTTTAGATTTATCTTCCCAGCAGAGGTATCTCTGGAGAAATGTAGGCATGATCATCCTTACTAGCATAATCCCAGGAGCAATTAAAGGGGCTCCCATGTACTGCAGACTCCCTACAGGAGAAATCTCTGTAGTGTAGGTTTCTACAGGAGAAATCTCTGTAGCAGGCTGCAAAATAATATCTCTACTTGGAAATGGAGGAAACTCGGGCCTTTATTTTGTTTTTTTGAGTTAATATCAAAATGTCCCCTTACAATTCACCAATGGGAAATTGCAGCTTGACGACATCACATCATGCATTTTGCATCACTAAATCCACCAAATTAACAGAGGGAATAGCTAAGAGCTGTGTCTACTACTACCAGTTCTTGAAATCAGTGCAGTGTCAATATGGTGCAGAATGTGGAATAACGTATGGGATGTACCTTGCATAGAATCCCAAGAACCTCAGTGTTTAAGAGTTTTCAGCCCAAATAGTAGTAAAGAAAATTTGAATACGTTGGTAGTTTGAAATCAAAAGTGCTTTGTGCCACTGAGTTCACCTGTGCCTCAAGTGACAGTTCTCGATCCAAGAGCACCCCCAAACTACGAACCTGGTCCTTTAGGGGGAGTGCAACCCCCTCCAGAACAGGTTGAATATCACAATTACCATGACACAGAGCAATAATCCCCCAGCACCACCTTCTGGAATCGGCCATCCAAGTAGGAGCGGAACCACTGTAGTGCAGTGCCTCCAACTCCCAACCCAGACAACCTATCGAGAAGGATACCATGGTCGATGGTCTCGAAAGCTGCTGAGAAGTCCAGGAGAATCAACAGGGTCGCACTCCCCCTGTCCCTCTCCCGGCAGAGGTCATCCCACAGGGCGACCAAGGCAGTTTCCGTTCCAAAACCAGGCCTGAAGCCCGATTGAAATGGATCTAGATAATCCGTTTCATTCAACAGTGCCTGGAGCTGTCCTACAACCACCCGCTCAAGCACCTTGCCCAGGAAGGGGATGTTGGCCACTGGCCTATAATTGTTAACATCCTCTAGGTCCAGGTTAGGCTTTTTCAGGAGTGGTCTAATTACCGCCTCTTTTAAAGCAGCAGGCACCACTCCCTCCCTCAAGGAGGAATTCACAACCTCCTGGACCCAGCTGGACATCCCCTCCTTGTTTGATTTAATAAGCCATGAAGGGCAAGGGTCAAGCACACAAGTGGTCAGTCGGACTTGGCCAAGCACCTTGTCCGCAGCCTCAGGCCTCAGTAACTGAAACTCATCCAATAAAACTGGACCAGATGGTGCTCTGAACGCCTCTACCAATGGAACTGCATTAATGGTGGTGTCCAATTCATGACGAATCTGAGCGACTTTATCTTCAAAGTGCTGTGCAAATTCATCACAGCGTGCTACCGAGGGTTCCACCGTCTCTCTCCCTGGCCCAGAATGTAACAGGCCGCAAACCACTCGGAAAATCTCCGCTGGACAACACTGAGAAGATGCAATGCTGGTGGAAAAGAACTGTCTCTCACCGCCAGAGTAAGCTTGATAATGGGCTAACTATCCCTTAAATCTATTCATCACCTCCACTATATATTCATAAGGGATATGATTTAGGTCATACCTGAATGGTTTAGTGGTTTTCCCTACGTTCTTCAATTTAAGCCGAAATTTTGCAAGAAGCAGCTCATGATCTGAGCCACAGTCAGCTCCAGGTCTTGTTTTTACTGACTGCATAGAGCTTCTCCATCTTTGGCTGCAAAGGACATAATCAATCTGATTTCGATATTGACCATCTGGTGATGTCCATGTGTAGAATCGCCTCTTGTGCTGTTGGAAAAGCGTGTTTGCTATGATCAGCATGTTCTCTTGGCAAAACTCTATTAGCCTTTGTCCTGCTTCGCTTTGTACACCAAGGCCATGCTTGCCTGTTATCCTGCTTATTTCTTGACTTCCTACTTTAGCATTCCAATCCCCTATGATGAAGGGGACATCTTTTTTTGGTGTTAGTTCTAGAAGGTGTTGTAGGTCTTCATAGAACCGATCAACCTCAGCTTCTTCGGCCTCAGTGGTTGGGGCATAGACTTGAATTACTGTGATGTTGAATGGTTTGCCTTGGATTCGTACTGAGATCATTCTATCGTTTTTGAGATTGTACCCCAGTACTGCTATTCCCACCCTTTTGTTGACTATGAGTGCTACTCCATTTCTTCTAAGGGATTCTTGCCCACAGTAGTAGATACGATGGTCACCTGAATTAAATTCGCCCATGCCTGTCCATTTTAGTTCGCTGATTCCCAAGATGTCGATGTTCAATCTTGCCATCTCATGTTTGACCACCTCCAGCTTACCTTGATTAATTGATCTTACATTCCAAGTTCCTAAACAATCTTGTTCTTTACAGCATCAGACTTTCTTTTCACCACCAGACACATCCACAGCTGAGTGTCCTTTCAGCTTTGGCCAGCCGCTTCACTCTTTCTGGCGCTACTTGGAAATTCCCTCTGCTCTTCCCCAGTAGTATATTGGACACCTTCTGACCTGAGGGGCTCATCTTCCGGCGTCATATCTTTTAGCCTTGTGATACTGGAGTGGGTTGCCATTTCCTTCTTCAGTGGACCACATTTTGTCAGAACTCTCCACCATGACCTGTCCGTCTTGGGTGGCCCTGCACGGCATAGCTTATGGCTTCACTGAGTTACGCAAGCCCCTTCGCCACAACAAGGCAGTGATCCATGAACAAGGCAGTGATCGATGATTCCACAGTTTGGGGGAGGCCAAAGAGAAGATTCTGTGTGCCAGAGGGTTCAGGGAAGGGTTAGTGGAGACAGCAAATAACAACCGGCTCTGGAGCCAAGCCAAAATTTCTAGACCCTTGAATATATGTGAAATTCAGTTTTGGAGAGTTCCCAGTTGCACCTTTCTTTCAGTACCCACAGGAGAATACTATTTTTAGATCTTAACAGCTCTTGGCAGCATGGATGGATGATCTGGCCAGTTGTCACAACCATCAGGAGTGCACATGGGGTCAGAGCTGGAAGGATCTTAACAGATCCTCTGCAGCCTCTCAAGGAAAATTCTGTGGAAATAACTAGGACTGAGTGCATGTGGCCTTAATTTATTTAACTTCCTCCAAGCAAGTTGCAAACAGGCAGAACACAGACTGCAATCTTATCCTGGTGGCCATAAGATAGATTGGAAATCACCCTCCAGGGTCAGAGACAGAGCCCCAGTCTTGGAGGAGAGGATCTGATCTCTGATCCGCACTCCCTGGACCTGCAGAAAGGTTCACACTCCTCACCTCTCCAACATTGGAAGCAGGGAAGGGGCAGGATCAGAGGCATGGTGCAGGAGGTGCTGGATCTGCAAGATTCAAAGTCCTCCCAGCCTTCGACTATGCCCCCTATGTGGTTGGGAATTTACACCAGCCTTGGAGTTGGTCTCAATTCACTCGAGCAATGGAAGAGAAATTGTTTTGAGGGGGAGGGGCGAGAACCCAGGATGAAGAGCAGTGAGTCATGCTCTTTCCCTTCTGTGTCAAATGCTCCAGTGCCATCTATAGGATTGCCCTGCCTCAAGTGTGTATTACAAAACCTTGATGTAAACATGTATGCTGAAACTACCTTTATAGCAATGCACTCAGAGTTCTTTACATGCCTCTTGCCCAATGTTTCATGTCTGTAAGGAGCATGAATTTAGGTTTTGGGCAACTGAATCACCATTTATTTCAGATGGTTCTGTTAATCCTAAATACACTCCAAAGATGATGATTGCTGTGTTAAATCATCCTGCAGCACTGCACACCTATATGTTAATTCAACGCTGCCTTGTTAGACAGAAGCAATGGCTTACAAACAATTGATTCTTCACTCCTATTTGAAGCTGATTAAAGTCCACCTTCTCTTGATAAGGTAAACGTACTCTAAAGTACATCTCAGTAGAGAACTCTTGGCACAAGTTTATATTATGAAAAGAGTGGGTAATATAACTAGTTTAAATCCTGCTTCCAGAATAAATTCACTATTGCCTTAGGCAAGTCATTCATTTATTATAATTCTATAACATCCAGTAGCCAAAGCTCTCTGGGCGGTTTACAAAGAGTAAAAAACTTAAAAATACAATATTGTACATATTATAAAAACCATTTACATACTAACACATAAACAGACAACACACGCACACACACACACGTATATATAAACAATTTTAACACTCTAAAATAACAAATCCCAGAACACAATTAAAAAAAATCATATGCTGCCAAATACCTGAGAGTAGAGGAAGGTCTTAGCTTGGTGTCGGAAATATGACAATGTTGGTGCCAGGTGTGCCTCACTGGGGAGATCATTCTAGAATCGGGGGGCCGTCACCAAGAAGGCCCTCTCCATTGTTGCCACCTTCTGAGCCTCCCTCAGAGGAGGCCCTGGGAGGAGGGCCTCAGATGATAAGCGTAGTAGCACCTTCCAGGGTGGTTGAACAAATAGCTGAGAATGCATCTGAAGCACACTATAACTAGGACGTTTGGAGTTCTTGTGATCTTAAACTCAACAACGCTAAGTTAAATTACACTAGACCACCTAAGGAATGTCTCCTCCATAGGAACAAGTTAGAAGTGTGTGGTTTCCAATTTGCATTCTGGAAAACTCTTTTATTTCATGGAACCTTTGTTGGAATTTCTCCATGAGAAGATTCTTAATGCAGACAGGCATAGACAGGAGTAGATAAGCTTCTCTATAAGACAGCTTGTTCACCACTATCGATCTTCCACCAGAATATACACTGTGGGTATATTCTAGGTTAGGGTATACTCCCAGGTCATGTGGGATAATGGTGAGGTCCAACAGGCTGAACTTAATGGATGCCTTGGGACATAACATGTTCCAAAATGTTCTCCAGTGTTCAGAGGCTCTGTGGAAGATAAATAAGTTCCTTTGCAGACAGGTCACTATTGAAAGGATTCCCCGAAGTAATATAGTTTGAAACCAATGTGGTAAGTAGTGACTCATTCCTATTCAAGGTATAATGGTCTAGATCAAATTGTATTGATTTTTTTCCCTCTGGCCTTTAATTACTCAGTTCTTCTTCCAGGATTCCATCTTCATGGAATTTGTGTTCTAGATGGTTGGTGTGTTGATTGTGTGGAGGCCTTGAAATGCACTGCCTTGTACACTTGCCCTGGAATGATGGCAGTAGAGCAAAAATATTAAGGGCTTAGTCCTATGGCCACTAGACAGCGTCTAGACGGCCATAGGATTTTTCGGTTCCCAGAAACCCAACTCTCCATCTCTCCCCCCACAGCCTCATAGGCGGCATGGTTCGTCCCCAGCTCCATGCTCATAAGTGCAGCATGGAGCAGCCGAAAAGGGGGCATTCCTGGGAGTGGGGAGGGGGCTGTGGAAGTGCTGTTACGATGCTTCCTATCTGCCATCCAGTCTCCCCCTCCCTGATGTGCCCTGGCTAGACAGCTGAAATCGGGCATCTAGCAGAAAATGCAGGGCGGCCAGAGTGTGGCGGGGAAGATCCCCTAGATGCTCTACCCACCTATCGGATAGTCGGGCGCCTCTGAGTTCGGAGGTGGCCAACCATAGGATTGCGCCATAATACTACACCTGTCCAAACTGCTAAGATATTACTAAAGTGCAGTGTAGCTTTTGTCTTTCCAACAGGTGTTTGAGTTTACACATGTGACAAGAAACCTGTAGTAAGGTCTTCATATCAGTTTATTCATCACTGGCATTTCTTTTAAACTGTTATGATTATGTTTCCAGTACTGGCAAGGTACTGCATCTGTTGAAGCTTAACACATTCATAAGGTTGTTTAATTTGGTAGCTTTTACCTGTGAATCAATTTGTTGCTGTGTCTTAAGGTTGGGTAGAATCGACTCTGAAGTCTGTCAGTGTTTTGCTGATATGAGTGCCTCACGGTACTCTAACATCTCATCTCATTTCTCCCTGGAGTAGCCCCTTGGGACAGATATCACTACACTCATTCTACAAGCAGCATTGAATGATTTGAATGAGCTATCTTTGACTTAATGTCTTAATCAAGGTCATGAATTGGGATACTTGTTTCTGTATTTTTCTTCTCTCCCCCTGCCCCCCCCCCCAGCTTTTCAGCCATCAGTGTGTCTAAATTTATTGTCATAAGTGTGTGGGCAGACAGGTTCTCTTAGAATGCTATTTGATAGACTGAGACATATTAGCTGGGGCACTTGAAAATGAAGATGACTACAGACCTTGAACCTGTTATCATTTATACTTTTGTAATTAATCTTTAACCATAACTGCAAGGTTCAGAGCTGCTGTCAGGTTTCCCAATCCCCCCAGCACACACACTCAGTCCCCCCAGCTCAATCTGACACCAGACACCCAATCAGTGAGATTTCTTTATTGTAGGAGATCTTATGGCAAAAACTTAATGGTTACACTTTTCAGAAATCATAAAGCTGATGGTCAGTAGCTATAGGCTCTGTGTAATTCCAGAACAGTCCAAAGCTAAACACTACTACTGTGACTGAGATCCTCATCAGCGTGGTTTACCCGTTGTCATTCTCCATGGTTCTGAACACAAGGGAAAGGACTCTGGATTCTTGGGTACCTAACCCAGGCAATCCTTTCATGGGGTTCCAACCCTGGACATGGAAAGGGAATGCTTCCTGGAATGAACCCATCAGGCAATCAAGGGATAACTTCTTGAAGGGCCTAAACAAACCACATCCATAGAGAGTCCAACTTTGAATCTTTTGTCGATGACTCTAGGCTACATGGTCAAGGCCTGTCAAGATCAAAGGAAGGGTAAACCCAGACACGAGGGAGTTCCGTGCCACCACTTTCGCATTGGTAACTCCACATTGCATGCGTTCAGGAAGAGGAAAGTCCAAAAGTTGTAGATCAAACCCAGCCTGCCAGTATGCTGAGCTGATGACAAACAGAGACACACAGTCCACAGCAACAACAGTTCAAGTCTATGAAAAGCCTCGACAGTACTTTTCATGGCAAGTTCTTAACAATCCGAAGTTCCAGTCCATGTGCAGAGTGCCTCCAAAAGCCCAGACGATGATGGATCCAAACAGAGGAGGCGTTGGGCAATGAAGACGAG
Organism: Heloderma suspectum; assembly: GCF_057233095.1. Lineage (NCBI taxonomy): Eukaryota > Metazoa > Chordata > Lepidosauria > Squamata > Helodermatidae > Heloderma > Heloderma suspectum. The sequence continues at coordinate 286,142,001 of NC_139461.1, read as the reverse complement.
ATGTTCCTAGCAAAGGCTCTTCACCTTTATCAGCTTAAAAGGGAAGGTGTGACTGTAAGACGCCCCCTCTGGATCCCTTGACAAGCACCGGGTCATTACTGACCCCTAGAGGGGTGCCACTTGCACTGGCGTTTTTGTGGCAGACTATAGCAGGGTGGTTTGCCATTGCCTTCCCCAGTCGTGACTTTCAACAAGGCCCCTGTCTAAACAGGGCATCGCTACTCAGCCCTCCAGCAGTGACGCTTCAACCTGGGCGACCTTTCTGCAAACCCCACCCCACCTCTGTCAGGTTCTCAGGGACAGCTCAGCTTCCAGCCTCCCTGCCTGCCAAGGCCAGACCAGCAGGTGGACAGGGAGTCAGGTGACTCCCCTTGGCTCTGCTAAGAGAACATTGACCGAGATAACTTCACACAGATTCTGACATTCCAGAGGCTGAATAGGCCCAAGCCTTTTCAGACTACTTCTAATCAAATCTTGACTATAGCGTAGAAGGCCCTGACATCCAGTGGTAAAACTAGTGAGAGGGTGGAACCAGTGAACAAAGTCATATGCAGGTTTATTGCATCATTTGAGTAGGATACCTCAGTTATTCTGCCTTGTGCTAAATGCCCTCAGAGAAGCTAGCTCTTTTATAAGGGGACTAAAGCAATATCAGCATTGTCTAAGGTAAAGTTGTAGGTACAAAGGCAGATGGCTTATCCTTTTTGGCAAAATCCTAGTAGCCAGAGGGCTGATGCACACATTTTTCAGGTAGATAATTTATCCATGATGCAGGAGCAAGCCTTGGGACTACACAGTACCTCGCACAGCATGAATAACCCCTGAGGAGACATGGGGCCTACACATGGAAGTGCTGGTGTATGTAGGTCTTGGCTCTGTTAAACACACAGTGCGGGATGGTACACATTCACATCCCACTGCATGGATAACCTGTGCTCCCAGGTTGTCTCTGACCCAGCTCAGAGAGAACATGGATAACTTCAGGATTTTAGCCACAGTGGAGATAGGTAGAAGATCAGAGTCAAACTATATTAGAGTCATGGTGCAAGACTGAAATTGGACACTAATTAAAGCTGTTGAAACAATTTTGTGTTGCTGGCAAGCACTTAAGAGACCATCTAAATACCAAGTATAGATATAGCCTAAAACCATCTTCTGTTCATAACATGAACATTAGCTCTGGAGATGAAGCTGACTTCAGTGTGGTTTAATGCCTTCCTTCAGCCAGAAATGTAATGTGACTTGTCAGGTGGGACTGGGAGGGGAGTGAAGTCTAGAGTTGTTTACGCAGACTAGTATCCTGGGAAATAAAAATACAATGCCTGCATTTACAGCTGAAGAGCCCTACAGTTGGAACTACACCATAAAACGGCATATGAACAGAAGAAGAAATGTCCCAAACCAATAAGATATTGAATGTAAGGAGTGGGAAATGGAGCATTTTCACTGTTGCCCTTCAGCCAGAGAAAGAAGCTGAATCAAATGCTTGAGGAGGAATCTGGTTTCACACACCACCAGGAGCTCTTAACAGTAAAATGGAGATCATGTGCAGTTTGAAGCACACTGACAGGAGCTCTTAAACTGAGGCAGTGTTGTTTATTCTCTGAAGTCTTCCCTTTCCTTCCCCTGCCCCCTCCTCTCTGGCTGCTGTACCTTTGGCCAGTGCTTCAGAAAAACTGTGAAGTACAGCCTGAATCCAAATGGGAAATGTAAACAGAATTATGTGAAATGCTTAACTAGGCAAAGGCCTGCCTGCCTCTCCATCCACAGTCCTGTTTTCCTCAGTGTTTTTACAACTCACGGCTGGCTGCCAGCATCCACATTAATAATGTATGCCTTTTTTATGGTGCCCCCTTCCCGCATCCCCTTCAGCTGCTGAGTCAGAGAAGATTGTTATAGTAGCAATCTCCAAAGCAGCAGAAAGCAGTGAAATCCCCTGCAATGCTGTCATCTATTATGCACATTTGCTCTGCAGGAAAGTCTTTGCTGGAGATACCCAGGATTGGAAAGCTAGAAGGATTGGAATTGTTTCACCTGCTAGTGACAAAAGCACTTTTTACATATCTAGGGTGGGTGATTTTACTTTAACCTTTGTTTCTGGTATCTGACCGAAGAGAGGAATGAGGATTTCTGCAGATTGCTGCTTAAGAGACCTTTGGAGGATAACTTGTCTGTAGAGTCACCTATATTAGCTATTTTCCTGTCTGATTTGTTCAAGGTAATTGAGATTACAGACCTCACTTAACTGCTGAAAGGGGCTAAATAGATCAAAATTTAAAGCAGCTGGAATGTGTCTGGTTGATAGTATCAGTGTGTTGTGTGCGTGTGTGGCAAGCTATAATGATGAACACTTGGATTTATTTCTTCCAGAGGGATTGCTGTCTTAGTCTGTTGCAGCAAAAGCAGCAAAAGTCTTCTGGCACCTTAAAGACTTAACATAATTATTATGTTATTGTTGTTTATTCGTTCAGTCGTTTCCGACTCTTCGTGACTTCATGGACCAGCCCATGCCAGAGCTTCCTGTCATCCGTCACCCCCAGCTCCCCCAAGGTCGAGTCCGTCACCTCCAGAATATCATCCATCTATCTTGCCCTTGGTTGGCCCCTCTTCCTTTTGCATTCCACTTTCCCTAACATCGGCATCTTCTCCAGGGTATCCTGTCTTCTCATTATGTGGCCAAAGTACTTCAGTTTTGCCTTTAATATTCCCTCAAGTGAGCAGTCTGGCTTTATTTCCTGGAGTATGGACTGGTTTGATCTTCTTGCAGTCCATGGCACTCTCAGAATTTGTCTCCAACACCACAGTTCAAAAGCATCTATCTTCCTTTGCTCACCCTTCCTTATGGTCCAGCTCTCGCAGCCATAGGTTACTGCGGGGAATACCATTGCTTGGACTATGTGGACCTTTGTTGTCAGTGTGTTGTCTCTGCTCTTAACTATTTTATCAAGATTTGTCATTGCTGTCCTCCCAAGAAGTAAACGTCTTCTGATTTCCTGGCTGCAGTCAGCATCTGCAGTAATCTTTGCGCCTAGAAATACAAAGTCTGTCAGTGCCTCCACGTTTTCTCCCTCTGTTTGCCAGTTATCAATCAAGCTGGTTGCCATAATCTTGGTTTTTTTGAGGTTTAACCACAACCCGGCTTTTGCACTTTCTTCTTTCACCTTCGTCATGAGGTTCCTCAGCTCCTCCTCACTTTCAGCCATCAAAGTGGTATCATCTGCATATCTGAGATTGTTAATGTTTCTTCCAGCAATTTTAACTCCAGCCTTAGCTTCATCAAGCCCAGCACGTCGCATGATGTGTTCTGCATACAGGTTGAATAGGTAGGGTGAGAGTATACAACCCTGCTGTACTCCTTTCCCAATCTTAAACCAGTCCATTGTTCCGTGGTCTGTTCATACTGTTGCTACTTGGTCGTTATACAGATTCCTCAGGAGGCAGACAAGATGACTTGGTATCCCCATACCACCAAGAACTTGCCACAGTTTGTTATGGTCCATACAGTCAAAGGCTTTAGAATAGTCACTAAAACAGAAATAGATGTTTTTCTGAAACTCCCTGCCTTTCTCCATTGTCCAGCGGATATTAGCAATTTGGTCTCTAGTTCCTCTGCCTTTTCTAAACCCAGCTTGTACATCTGGCAATTCTCGTTCCATGAATTGCTGGAGTCTACCTTGCAAGATCTTGAGCATTACCTTACTGGCATGTTCGATAGTTTGAACATTCTTTAGCGTTTCCCTTTTTTGGTATGGGGATATCAGTAGATTTCTTCCAATGTGATGGCCATTCTTGTGTTTTCCAAATTTGCTGGCTTATGGCATGCATCACCTTGACAGCATCATCTTGCAAGATTTTAAACAGTTCAGCTGGGATACCGTCGTCTCCTGCTGCCTTGTTATTAGCAATGCCTCTTAAGGCCCATTCAGCCTCACTCTTCAGGATGTCTGGCTCTAGCTCACTGACCACACCATCAAATCTATCCCCGATATTATTATTCTTCCTATGCAGATCTTCTGTATATTCTTGCCACCTTTTCTTGATCTCTTCTGCTTCTGTTAGGTCCTTGCTATCTTTGTTTTTGATCATACCCATTTTTGCCTGGAATTTACCTCCGATGTTTCTAATTTTCTGGAAGAGGTCTCTTGTCCTTCCTATTCTATTATCTTCTTCCACTTCCGCGCATTGCTTGTTTAAAAATAATTCCTTATCTCTTCTGGCTAACCTCTGGAATTTTGCATTTAATTGGGCATATCTCCCCCTATCACTGTTGCCTTTTGCTTTCCTTCTTTCTTGGGCCGCTTCCAGTGTCTCAGCAGACAGCCATCTTGCCTTCTTGGTTTTCTTTTTCTTTGGGACGTTTTTTGTTGCCTCCTCCTGAACAATGTTGCGAACTTCTGTCCATGGTTCTTCCGGGACCCTATCTACTAAATCTAGTCCCTTAAATCTATTCTTCACCTCCACTGCATATTCATGAGGAATATTAGTGAGCTCATATCAGACTGATCTGTGGGTCTTCCCTATTCTCTTTAGTCTGAGAATAAAGACTAAATTGTGCAATACGAAGTTCGTGCTCTGAACTACAGTCAGCTCCAAGTCTTGTTTTTACCGACTGTATAGATGTCTGCCATCTTTGGCTACAAAGGATGTAGTCAATCTGTAGTCAAATTATTATGACTGTGAGGAAATTATGGCTGACCTTACTGGCCAACCAAAAATTTGTTATCTTAAGAACCCCCTTCCCAGAAGGACCAGGGTCCAGTCCTTGACCTCATGCAATATCTCTGAAATGCAGTCAAGGGAAAATCTGCTCCTATCTCTAGCTCTGAGCTCAGGGTGGGGGAGAGAAAACAAACCCCTGCCTTCCCCTGACAGTTCAGAACTGGGAAGAGGGAGCATAGGCTTGTTTTGCCTCTGTGCTCAATGGTCACTCCAGTGTCTAGCTCACTGGTGTTCGGAGCCTCTGGATGCAAGCCTCCCGCCTCTAGCTCTGAGTTTGAGATGGGAGGTGGAGCCTTGTTATGGTATTGTGCTTTTGCCTGACAAGTAAAGGGCCAAAACAAATCCCAAGCGTCAGATAAACTTCGGCAGTGGGGAGGGGTGGGGTTCATCCATTCTCTGCTTCAGAAGAAGGGTTGGGCTCATCTCTACTTCCATGGACTAGAGTCCACCGTTAGATGAATGGTGTTATCTTCATGTGGCAGGTGTGTGTGTATGTGTGTGATATACACGCGGGTAGAGAGAAAAATTTAAATGTGGTAACTGCTCATGAAATACAGAAGGTATCGTTGGTGATAATTCTGTGTAAAGTCTAAATGAATACAGGATAAGCAAAGTGATAGTTCACAATGCCAGCATTTTATTTATATCCTACCCTTCAGATAAAAACTTAACAGGGTCAGCATTCCCCCCCCCCAAAAAAAAACACAGTTCACCAACAGACATTTGAAGCATCAAATTTAATAGGGATAAATGCCAAGTTCTGCACCTAGGAAAAAGAAACCAAATGCACAGTTACAAGAGGGGGGATACTTGGCTCAACAACACTACAAGCGAGAAGGATCTTGGAATTGTTGTCGATCACAAGCTGAATATGAGCCAACAATGTGATGTGGCTGCAAACAAGGCAAATACTATTTGGGGCGGCATTAATAGAAGCATAGCTTCCAAATCCCGGGAAGTACTAGTTTCCTTCTACTCAGCACTGGTTAGGCCTCATCTGGAGTACTTTGTCCAGTTCTGGGCGCCGTACTTTAAGAAGGATGCAGACAAACAGGAGAGGGTTCAGAGGAGGGCAACAAAGATGATCAGGGGACTGGAAACAAAGCCCTATGAGTAGAGACTGAAAGAACTGGGCATGTTTCGCCTTGAGAAGGGAAGACTGAGGGGAAATAGGATAGTGCTCTTCAAGTACTTGAAAGGTTGTCACAGAGAGGAAGGCCAGGATCTCTTCTCGATCATCCCAGAGTGCAGGACATGGAATAATGGGCTCAAGTTACAGGAAGCCAGATTCCGGCTGAACATCGGGAAAAAAATCCTGACTGTTAGAGCAATACAACAGTGGAATCAATTACCTAGGGAGATAGTGGGCTCTCCCACACTGGAGGCATTCAAGATGAAGCTGGACAGCCATCTGTCAGGGATGCTCCGACTTGGATTCCTGCATTCAGCAGGGAGTTGGACTCCGTTGTCTTGTAGGCCCCTTCCAACCCTGCTATTCTATGATTGTATGAAATAAACATAGCATAAGACCAGTCATATTTCGGAGTTAAAAGTGCTTTTTAAAAATCTGTGTGGGGGATGTCTTTGCTTAGTGCCAAAAAGATAGCTGTACAGGCCATCAGGGTAGGTGAGCCTTCCTGTGGAGAGCATTTCACAAACAGGGCACCACCACCAAGAAAGCCAGTCACCACCTGTTATATTTAAATCCGTGGGCACACTTGGAGAAGAGCCCCGAAGATGTTATCTGTGAACAGGCACATTGACATTTCTTAAATTTGTATCCTGCTTTTCTACCAAAAAATGGTGCTGAAGGCAGTTAACAGTAAAGTAAAATCTTAAGCAAAATCTTAATTAAAACATAAATACATTAAACACAACAATAAAAGAAAATATTGATATGGAAGTAGGGGATCATTCAGGTACTCTTAACTGGCAATAGTAACAGGATAACTAGTGAGAACACAGACATTCTTGCTTTGCTATGTTAATGCCTGTACTTGGAGAAGAAACCATTGTCTCAATCTAGGCCTAATAGAATCAAACTTTTTGGTAAGTTCTAATTCAGCAATTTCATTTTGTAGTTTCCCTTTGAAATTCCTTAGAACAATGTAAACATCTGTTTCTTTGTCCAAACCACTTGCATTCTAATGATACAAGATGGGTAGTCTTTACTTTTTAACGTAAGTGATTTTGCTGAAAGTATTTGAAGTTCAAGATATTTATGCCTGGAATAGTAGGCAGTTCAAAAGCACAGCAAGAAAGCTGTGAAACAGCAGAAGTAACTGATTCTTCTAAAAACTTGGGATTGTAAAAGCACACACTCAACACCTTCATGAAGAGAACAAAAACAGTGTTGATTCAGATATCTTTAACTGGATTCTTACGCGTTCATTCTTGGAGATAGGGAAGTTGGATGCTTGAGAGAATATTATGAGCCAGAAAGTTTCTGCAAGGTAGATTTGTGACTAAGCTGCCTGTAACTCATTTGAATATATCTTTTGCAAACATGGTGGATGTCAAACTGGAGTTGATAGATACATTGCAATTTTATGTGTATATTCTGAAATCATTCCATCAAATGCTCTCTCTAAAAATTGCTTCTTTAAAAACTCTGGTTGTGGTCTTGAAGCAGTTTCAGACATACTGGGAAATCATGCTTTTCCACTATCTGATGGAGCCACAGCAAGGCATGAATCTCCCCTACTTCATGCAGAGGATGAGAGCAATAGCATCCACTTGTGGTTTTAAACCACAATTCCCCATGACATCAGAACTTTTGGAATTGTGATTTGAGAGCAAGCTACTATCCAAAACTATGGTTTGAATCCTAGCTTCTTTGCATTGACCCTAGCTTAAACCAGGGGTGGGCAACTTGTGGCCCTCAGATGTTTTGGCCTACAGTTCCCATGTTCCCTCATCATTGGCTATGCTGGATGGGGCTGGTGGGAGTTGTAGGCCAAAACATCTGGCAGGCTAGAAGTTGCTCTCCCTTGGTTTAAACAAACCATAGTTCTGAGTTGAAATGTCACAGGGTGGCTCATTCATTTAGCAGGAAACCATGGCTTCCTGGTACATCTGAATTGAGCCACAGAGTTCTTAAAAAGTGCTATTTGAAATCATTGGTACAACAGGCAGATGTATTGGATATGGACTTTTCCTTTTTTCCAGTCCGTTTGTCTAGCTGTTTTTTCACATATGTCCATGCAACCATGATGGCTAAAAGTAGATATACAATCGTCTCAGGTGTTATCTATGGCACAGGAGACCATACTGCTGCTCATAGGAGATAAATATGCAATTCCTGCCACTTTTTAAAAAGTGTTCTGTTTTTTATGCCATTTAGGAATGTCTTTAATCTGCAACAATATAAAATAGGCACATTAATCAACTAGTCCATTATTTGTGCTTGGGCCTTATCTAATTACTTTTGGTAGAAATTGCGTATTTATCAAATTGCATATTTTATGTCAGCTTTGCCGAGCCAACAGAATTGACAAATTATGTTCCTTTTGGTGCAACAATGTTTGTTGATTAGGTTTCAGCTTGTTATGCCTCAGTGAATTCGGTGATGATGCTGAAGATTACTTTGGCTGGATTAAAGGAAAAACATCGTTTTTACGTTATGGCTATTTGGGAAGTGGAAAACTGAAGTTGACCTATCTAGCCAAGGAAACTATACCTGAGGAAGGAGTTAAGGAGTAACAAGTAATCTCTGATGCAATAGAAGGTCAGCTATAGAGAACTGATTCTAATAGGGTTGGGAAACTGTGCCTCCCCAAATGACAACTCCCATAATCTCTGACCACTGGCCATGCTGGTTGGGGCTGGTTGGGGCTGATGGGGGTTAAGTCCAGCAACATCTGGAGGGCCACAGGATTATAGGTTTGAGCCCATGTTTTCTTCCTTGTGGTATTTCGTATCATGTGAACTTATCTAGTAGGTAGGTCCTCTGCCTTGTTAAACTTCCATTCTACCAGTGTTCACTGTGGTGCTGCTGAGTGAATAGTGAAATCGTCCTAGCCTCTTACGTGTTTTCCTTGCTAGTTTACTATGCTTATTGACTGAATAAGCCAACTGCTTCAGAAACCTGTATTTGAGATCAGTTTTTGGAAACACTGAGGAGTTAACATGTTCTGTTCATTCACAAGAAGTTCCATGTGACTGTCCTTTTGCAGGGACTAAAAATATCACCTAGTTAAGAATGTGAGCTCACCCTTCTTCTGAGCCCCCTCTCACTACATGTGTGGCTGCTACAATATGATCAACGTGAAAACAACAAGCATCTGGTATACATAGGGTAGGTGGAATCCAGTGTTGCGCTTCTGCTCATGGAACAGCTTTTGATTAGGGGTGTACGAAAGTCACTTACCTTTTTGCAGCTTGGATTCGCGGTGGGGGGGGAGGCACTCCATCCCTCCCTCCGGAATCCTCACTGGGCTGGCTCCGGCTGCGGACGGACTGCTGCGGACGCAAATGGCGGCCGCCGTAGCGGCCGCCATTTGCATCCAGCGAAGCTGCCGTGATAGGCTACGGCAAGCCCCCCAAAAAACAAAAACAGCGTACACAAATGGTGGCGGCTACGGTGGCTATTACGGTGAAAAAAAGGGGAACACAAATAGCGTAGTGGGTGCTGTTTGTGTTCCTTCCCCCCCCCCCCGCCGTAATAGCTTACGTAAATATTTACGTAGGCTAAAACGGCGGGGGGGAAAATGAACGCAAATGGCGCCCACTACGCTATTTGCGTTCCCCTGTTTTTTGCTGTAATAGCCTATGTAAATATTTACGTAGGCTAAAACGGTGAAAAGTAGGGAACGCAAATGGTGGCCGCCATAGCCGCCGCCATTTGCGTACGCCGCTTTTTTTTTTGGCTTGCCGTGATAGGCTACTTAAATACTTACGTAGCCTATCATGGCTATGATGAAGAAGCGAATCGCAGCTGCCATTCGCAAGTCAGCGCGGATGGCAGCAGGTAAGTGTTCCGTTTTGCGTGCCTTTCGTGGGTTGGGGGGGTGGGGGCGTCGTTCCGCCATGGATTTCGGGGGGCCGAATGCACTGGCATTCGGCCTCAACGAGATCCGTGGCGGAATTCTCTGACATCCCTACTTTTGATCCAATGGATGCCACCTCTAATGGAAGAGGAGGGCAGGCAATGTTCTGGAACAGATTTTCAGTAGGCCCAGGAGGACGCAGCTGGAAGGAGTTATTGGTGAACATCACCTCCCCCACCCCTCCATTAAGAGGCATCTGGTGGATCAAAAGCTCTTCTGTAAGCAGAATAGCAACATTGGATTCTACCTCTATTATTCATTTACTAAATTTATATGTAACCCTCCAGTATGAACCTCTGGAGGGAGCAGTCCTATAGGGATAGTCGGCCACCTTCAAACTCGGGGGCCTATCCATTGCACAGCAGGAGTAGCATGGAGGGGATCGTCTCCTCCGCACTCCAGCCACCCTGCATTCGCAGCTGGATGCCCGATTTTGGCTGTCTAGCCACAGGACATCAGAGCATGGAACGGGAAGGCCGGATGATGCCTAGGTATCATCATACCGGCACTTACGAACTCCTCGCCCCGGGAATGCCCCCTTTCCTCCTGCTGCTCTTACGAGAATGGAGCATGGGGATGATCTGCGCTGCCTATGAGATGGCAGGGGAGGGGGTGGGGAGGTGGTTCTCTGGGAATGGACCTCAGAGTGCGGGTTCCGAGGTCGGTTCCCAGGAGCCGACGAATCCTGTGGCCATCTAATCACTGTCTAGCGACCATAGGATTGTGCCTTAAGGCTGCGTAGGATAAACATGTTTGTTCAAAATAAACCAGTTTGTGTACATTTGTTGATTAGGTTCTATTACCTAAGGTTCCAAGGGTGGGTAGACTTCCGCCACAGAACCCACTATATATAAGTATTTAGAACCCTACGATCCACTGACCGAACACTGTTGAAAAATACACTTAGAACTAAAGAATTCTGAATTTATTTTGAGTACCAGAACTGAGCTGAGCTTAGTCTTTCCACACAAAAATTGATTCCTTGTTTTCTTTCTTTCTTTCTTTCTTTCTTTCTTTCTTTCTTTCTTTCTTTCTTTCTTCATTTCAGCAATATAACTAGGGTGTTGCTGTTATTGTTAAAAAATAGGGAGTCAGAAATCCTTGCTGATCTACTGCAAATCACCTAGAGATCTACCAGTAGATCTTCCTTCTGTTCACCCCTGCATTACATTGTGTTCAGAGGTATTGGCAAACAGTATTGGGAGCTTTGTCTTATTTTAAGTCTGTGCTGTGCACGTTTTCCCCATATCATCACTCTATTAGTAAGAGAATAATGCTCACCCATGGTTCTTCAAGTGATCATCTATGAACTCACACAACCCACCCTCCTCAATGCCTTGACCTCTTTTATTCCTCCTCTACAATGGACTCGGAACTGAGAAGCAGGCTGGAGCCACACCCAGATCTTGAGCATAGGAGGTGGGTGGGACTCCTGCCTAAACTCTGTTCAGTAATAGAATGTTCCAAATGACTGTTCTGTGCAGGTGCATAAACCATATGTGTGAGTTCATAGATGGAGACTTAAAAAACTATAGTAACAGGTAAGCAATCTGTCCTTCATTTCACCCATGGTTAACCCATGGTTTGCTGCCCTACCCAGGATTTGTCTGGCAGATGATTGAACAAACCACAGTTTGTTTTCTCAATCTCTGCATTGTTTGTTTTTACTCCACCTTCACTAACTTCCTCCCTGTACCTCAGATGCTTTTGCAATGCTGTAGTACTGGCATGAAGAGAGCTGGGTTTTTTTAACCACTCTTGCCTTCCACCTCTGTAGCATGGCAAAACAATCCACAAACAAGCACAGTTCTGGGTTCACACGTAACACCAACCCATGGTGTAAACAGCCCAGAGTTCACAACCTAACAGCAATCTATAGGTTCTTTTTCTGGGTTGTTCATGCCTAACATACCATGCCTAACAAACCATGTTCACACATCACAACAACCCAGAATTCAGCAACCCAAACCATGGGCTAGTGTTATGTGTGAACCCAGCCTACATAGTTTTTGTAGTAATGGCTGCCTTTTGTACATCTAATTTACAGTTTCTGGTTGTAGAAGAGAAACCACAGAACGAGACACTCAAATCAATATGTTTCTGCTCCTTCACTTACACTGAATACTTACTTGTTTTTTCAGCCATTGTTAGAACCTTAGTTTGGAACCATTGTTTGCATGTTCAGCAATTTGTCCATTGTGTCAACATGCAGGTAACTTTTTCAGGTGTGGTTTCAGCCACAGAAACCAAGTGATTTTTTTTTTTCATACCAGCAAGGTATACACTGGTATAGTTACACACCTATAATTAGAGTCAAGGAACTTAGTTCCCAGCTAACAAGATGTAAGCAGATTATGTTCTGTATTTAATCAAAGGATAAGCTTGCTGCCTTACTTGAAATCAGCCCTTCTTACCATTCAAAAATAGCAGCTTTCAGATACTTACCATGTGATGGTATAACTGTTTTAACAAAGGGGAAGAGATGGTATTGGTATTTTCTTTATGGTTTTCAGATAAGTCGTAGAAGGAGCTGTCCTCTGCTAAGTGAAATCAGTGGTCCATTTCACTGAGTAGAGCTTAACATTTCTTGCCAATGCATTGAGAGTCATCCAGTGTATGAGAACATGCTGTGTACATATGCACCCTTCCCCCAGTGCCTTGGTGTGATTTTGCCTGTTCTCTACCAGTGGATTGATTTAATCAAGTGGATTGAGTTAATCAAGTTTCCAATATCGCAACTCATGCATTTCCAGAGCAAAAACATACATTGACCTAGTTTGTACAACACAACATGGCTCATTGTGGGTTATTTAACCCATGACAACCTGTGGTGCCCACCGGCACCACTTTGCATGCCCAACCCCCCTAAGTAGCTGTCGTGTTGTGTGAACCCAGTGAGCATGGGTTATATGAGGGTTAAAACAACTTGAATAACCCATGATCTGTTCTAGGGTTATGCAAGTGTTGTTTAACTCTAGCCTATCCTATGCTTGACAGGTTCAGATGACACAACAACCTCTGAGCGCGGATTGGATATGCAAAATGGTGGCTGAACGTGCCCTACATGTGCTGCAACCTCACTATGGGTTAAATAACCCATGGTGGTCATGTCATGCAAACTGTCCCATTAATTGATTGCTTTGACAATTAACAGTGATTTGTGACTGAAAGACTTTGTACTACCTAGGAACATAATCCAAGGCAGGAGTCTATAATTGTTGGCTAGCCTTGCCTTCTGTGGTTTCTGTATCTTGTACTGATATGTCTAGTGTACTTACAGGTATAGCAGCTCCTCATCAGTTCTCCCAAAAGATGTAGATATCTATTCAGGAGACAACAACTAATTACTGCCCCTGACTAAAGTTCTTAATGTGTTAGGCATAACATTAGAAAATTGGATTGCTTTTGTTAATTATACAGTTGCCTTCAGCACCTTGTGAAGTTCACCTGCATAATTTATTTTACCTTCTTTCTTATATTGGCGTGTTCTGGTCCCAAGGAGCCCATGTGGCACGGTGGAGTAAGGCAGGCCAGATGTTGCAGCACCAAGGAGAGTTCCTTGTGACCAACTTGCTCCAACAGTATCTGAGACCAGACTGAAGCCTTTTGTGCACTGACATCCAGAGCCCCCGCCCCCAGACACCACTCCTTCCTTGCCAAGTGGAAAGCATTAAAGGGGCAGGCCTCTGGCCTGGACCCTAGCATTCCTTTGTCTCTCCAAGAGCTCATGCTGGGCATGCTGCATTGGTGCACCAGCCCCATGGTTTGTGGAACTCTTGGAGGTCGGTGTGTTTCCATTTCCTCGGTGGTGCTCAGGCTTGGTGCCTCCTCCACTGGCATCACTGGTTCCTCAACCTCTGTGTCCATGTTTAGGTCATAACTGGACTGCGGGGTCATGCTGTATATGTTGCTGCTACTCAGTGTTTTCCTTGATTCTTTCTGAAATGGCTGTTGGCTAGATTTCTTGAATTTGAATCCTTACAGTCATCCCTTCTTCATATTCTCTAATTTACAAATAGAATGCACTCTGATGCAGATTTAACTTGTGAATAGTGAAGTTAATAATCCAGTACTGATTTGTAAATAAAGGTGTTTTTAAAACAACAACAACTTGAGATTTCTTGGCAAGCTCTAGAGGATAATGAAATATTTAAAGCTTGGAAAGCTTTCCTATAAATAACCTTTTCAGTGCATCCCCATTCAATACAATTAGTCACTTGTTGTTGACCTGGGATATAACTTCTCCTTCCATAGGAATAGATTGCCATGCTCACTCTTCTACCAGCTTTTGACAGACTTTCAATTGTTCTCTCCAACTTGGAATAACAGCTGATGGATTTGTAGGCCAAAACATCTGGGGGGCCACAATTTGTCAACCACTGTTTTAAGGTACTGATGTGCCACACAACAGCCGATAGTGTACATCATTTGACCACACTTCCTGAAAACTGACACCTGATCCAGGGAAAAAAGACACCATGCCACGCCTCTTGCAAGCAGCACAGGTTTTGTAAGAACTAAACAAGAAGACTTCAAAGCAGAAGCTGCGTATAGAAACTCCCAGCGGAACCACTGTCCTGACATGTTATTGTATGCCGAAAGATCTATATCAAACCTTAGAAGTTTTCCCTTCTGGAATGCCATAGTAAAGGCAATGAACCTGGTAATAATGGTGAGAAAATATCAGCTCTCTTATCTCTTTCATCAATGTTGGGAGTATCGGTTACAACACATTTCAGGGAGGGAATAAGTACCTTTGCAGTAAGTTTGAATGTATCCAAACTATCTCTTTGATTAGCTACAGCTTTAAACATAGAAGGGTAGTCAGTGCTGGTGGCATGCTTATAAGCAAAGAGCTGAATCCTCAAGGCCATTCAAGCTAAAACTCAGTTTATATCAAGGCAAGTAGTTCTTTGGTATAAAAGACCAGCACAGTCAGCCCTCCAGATGTTTTGGCCTACACCTTCCCATCATCTTTCACCATTGGTTATGCTGCCTAGGGCTAATGGGATTTGTTGCCCTCCAGATATTTTGGCCCACAAGTTGCTCATCCCTGATTTAGTACAGGGAGAAGCTGCTGAAGAAACAGTTACAAAGCCCTTAGGTCCTTAGACTTTACCAGTCCGTCTTGGTGGATGTTGTTGTATTCTAAAAACCAAAGAGCTGCTTTCCTTAAGTGCAGGTAAAGCTACTAACATTATAAATCAGCATCATACCAGACACAAACACATCTGGCCACTATGGAGGCAATCCCTTGAGAAAATGAACGAGTCCAAAGCAATTAACGTAGTCCTGAATAAATAAAATGACACAGTGGCCCCATTCACACATAACTGCAACTCGTGGGTTGTTTAAGCCATGGGTTATCAGAGCTGTGTGGCAGCAAGCAAGCATGTGCACTGCCTCCCACCCACTTGCCACTTCCACTTCGCATCCAGTTGTTTGATGCAATGTGTGAACCCAACACTCTGTTGAGGAACAAACAATGCAGAATATGAACCCATGATTTTTTGTTGGGTTAACTCTGGCTTGCTTGTCCCTCAACAGCCCAAAGTTCTGGGTTTGCACATCACATTAAAGAACCCAGGAATGGGGAATATTTGGGTCATTGATGAAAGCAGATGTAAAATAGAAGCAGCAAATGCGCGAGGCAGTGCGTTTGCTCGCTGTGGCACAGCCCTGCCAATAACGATTAAAGGGTGATATTTATGATGCAAAAATGAAAGCTGGATAGGGAAGGTCTGTATTGAAGAATATTAAAAGCATTCTCGCAGCCTCATCTTTCTGATGTGAGCAGCAGGAGCAAATTTGTCACTAATATTTGAACCTCTTTTTTTCCTATATGCGCACTACAGCAGGTTCTAGTTGAGTTATAAAGGCAAATTTATTTTTTCAAATGTGACTAGTGCTCAGAGGTAGATGGAAATTGGGTTCATTTCTTGGGTTCATTCTTCAAAGCCTTAAAGAGTTGTTGTGATCTTGAGCATATTAGAATTTTTCTGCAGTTTATGCACAGAGTTAATACAGCTTATGCTTGTGTTCGAGTAGGGTTTTAAAATTTTGATTGGTAAAGTAAAACTAACCTGAGTTTTAGACATGGACTAGGGTAGATGTATTTCATTTGTTTGCTCCTGCAGTATTTTGGCTGACTCTGTGTTTAAAAGTGTTGGAAGGAAAGAGATAAAATAAGCAATTATTATCCAGTATGTGTATGCCATCTTCTTTACCCAGTGGTGGAATAAATATTCAGCACAGCAGAATGGTGTGCAAATATATTCTGGTAGTGCTCTGTTTGCATGATATTTGTCTGAACAAAGTAGTTGCCAGGTCATAAGTTGTGGTCACTTTTTTCTTTTTTTTAATGCCACATAAACTATGATTTTTTTCTGTGGCAGGTCACTTTCAGAAAAAGGTTCCTTGCATGTTTGAAACAGATTTAAATGGTTGCCTTACTCATTCATTTTTTGGAGAATTTTTACTCCTCCTACTAATCCAAGTTCTCAAGGTGGCGTACAATATATTTAAAATATAGTAAAATAACCAGGAATTACCAGAGAGGGCCAAAGTTTACTCTGCTGCTGAATTTCTGGGCCAGGGAAGGTCTCAGAGGAAATAACCATGGGTCAGAAATGACTGCCAAAGAAGTCAGGCCCTCAAAGCAACATTAGAGGCCACTGATTCAGTAGTTAACTCCTACGTGTCCATAAATCATAGATAATTTATTCTAAGAAAATTGAATATATTTTGCATATAAAAATGATATCAAAAGATGTAGTGTATGTACCTTGTGTTTCTGACCCTTGCCAATGAAGTTTCACATTTCTAGCCACCGTAAGGGCTGGAATTGTATTCCTTTTATTATGAAATTTGGGACTTCCAAGTTTTTATCAAGAGACCATGAGTTTTGTAAAAACTGTCTTGGTACCACATGCTTCATACTTCACAGTCTCAGAGGGCTACGCATAGTGAAAAAAGCAGATTGCATGTGACTTTCCAGAACTTGCATAATAATGCTGCTGACACACTGGGCTAGAATGAAATATTTACCATTTCTTTGTGCATTTCTGACCACCACCCCCCATTGACTATCTTCCGTTTTATAAAATCTTCTCTTCGGTAGGATGAGAGAAATAAAAGGGATAAAAAGTGCAGTATTACTTCAAGTTGTGTCCTGAAGGAGTCTAGAAACTATTACAACTAGGCACATTGCTCTGTCGGGTTGATTATTGCAGTTTCTTCAATCACTGTTAGCTATACTTTATTCCATTATGAGGGACAGGCCTACATAACACTTATGTAAACTTGTTATTATGTATATTAATAACTGGTAAGTGGAACAACCAGATATCTTAAATACAGTAATATGTGCCATAGCTGTGTTTGCGGAATGGCATGTGCAGCTTGAACTTCTGGAGTAACAAAACTAACTTTGGAGGATAGCCTTTGGTCCACTTCTAGCAGTGGGAGGAATTACCTTGTGTGACAATCTGACATTGCTGCCATACTGTTAAAGGTGTCCTATGGTTGCTCAGTCACTCTGTACTAAGTTGGATGCAAAAAGAGGGCTGTATCCAGTGGGTTGTATGCAGTGTTAGTCTAACTTAAGTCCCCATTCATTTCAGTAGGTTTGCTCTAAATAGGACTAGCATTGGCTCCAACCCATAGAGATTTCTGCTCATTTCAGAGTTCATCTCTGTGCCACATGAGAATGAAATATTTTACTTACTATTTCCTAAATAGTTAGCAAAGGGGTTTTCCCCATATGCTGTGCACTTCAGCTTTTTTGCATGCGTGGCTGTTTAATCTGTGTGCATATCTGTGTGCCAGATGGGCGGCTAATAAATCAAATAAATAAATATAAAGATGCATCAGACTGACTCTCCACTGCCAGGCATATTGTGAAGGTACTTGGGCAACAGCTAGAAAGCTGACGTTGGGTGCATATATCCATTACAGGTTGGGAAAATATGACATTGTTAGGCCTGTGGCCTGAATTTCATGCTATAAAGCCTGCCTCAAAATAATAGCACTCCAGAAAGCAAACCAAGCCACATATTTATTCAAAGTATTTATATTCAACTTTCTGCTGTCTTTGCAGTGCTTTGGGTGGCTTACAATAGTTAGATTTCTGTTGGATATTTTTTGTGTGCGCCCCCCCCCCCCAATAAATGCAAGTGCAATGGAATGTAAGGTCTGGGAGCTTCCCCTTTTCATACATTTGAAGCAGCCTTAGGCTATGCGGAGTGGGATTTACATGGCATGTGAATTTGAAATAGGACAAACAACACGTGTATGTGTGAAGCTGCCTTATATTAACCCAGGTCGCACAATCACAGTGGCCCACCGTGGCTTGTTTAAGCCATGGTGTGCCAATATTCAAGCTGGAGCCACGGCATGTCATGTCATCTGAACCTGGACGATGGGTGTTGTGCAAGGGTTAAACACCCCTTGCATAACCCTAGCTCAGGCCATGACTTATTGCGCTGGTTAAACAACCCTCAACTGACAACTCTCATTGCCTGGGTTCAGATGACAGGAATATTCATAATGGCTGCCTGCACGCACCACAGTTTATTTGATCGTTCAAACTGGCCCATTGGGTCAGATCATTGGTTCATCTATCTGTTTCAGGTCTTGGACTATTCCTTATCATCTGAGGTCCTTCTTAACTGTTGATGGCAAAGACTTTCTGCATACAAAATCACATGCTTTACCCCTGAGCTTTTTTCCATGTTTGGGGATTTCCTATAGCAGTCAGGAACATATCTATGCGAGCTATATTTATTGGTCTTGGATATTCTTGGAGCAAATGGCTAACCAACCACTACTCTAAACCAGCCTTCCCCAACCTGGAGCCTTCCAGAAATGCTGGACTACAACTCCCACATTCTTGAGCTTTGGCCATGCTGGCTGGGGCTGATGAGAGGTGAGGTCTGAAATACCTGCAGGTTACCAAGTTGGGAAGGGTGCTCTACGCTTAAATATCTTAGCTGCAAAACCTAGTTGATCTTGTCTCCAAGCTTGTGAGAGCTCAACAGGAGAAGTTTGGGAGACATTTGTTTATAATATCTGTATACCACTCCATATCTGAAACACATTTTGGAGCGGTGAACATAAAAGGTAAAATAGTAAAAGAATAAAAAGATTAAAACACCATATTAAAATTATGCTTTTTAAAAAACAATACCAGTAAAACCATTGCTAGTTAGTTAAGGAATGCCTCCTGAAACAGTACTGTTTCCAGGAAGTGCCGAAAGCAACACAGTATTGGTGCATGCCTACCTCCAGGGGCAGGGGGTTCCAAAGAAACGGGACCACCACACTGAAGGCTCTTCTCCTTTTGGGCTCAAATCGCGCCATAGGTCCATGTGGAACCACGAGGAGCAAGCCCTCTGATGACCACAGTGACCGGGCAGGTTGGTAAGGGAGAAGCTCTCTCAGGTATCCTGGTCCCAAGTTGTTTAGGGCTTTGTACACTAGTACTAGAAGCTTAAACCTGGCCCGGTAGTGAATAGGCAGCCAGTGCAATTCCCTCAGCGGAGGAGTTGCATGCTAAAAGGGGGCAGCTCCCGACAACAGTCGAGCTGCTGCATTCTGCACTAGCCCAGCTTCCAGGGCAGCCATAAGGGAAGCCCCACACAGAGTGCATTGCAGTAATTTTATTTATTTCTATACCACCCAATAGCCGAAGCTCTCTGGGTGGTTCACAAAAATTAAAACCAAACAGCACACAATAAAGCAATTTAAAATATATAGAACATTAAAACCACAATATAACAATACAACCACAATAAAACCTAGCAGCAGTGCAGGAGTTTAAAATACAGATTTAAAACAGCAAAGCTAAAAGTCTAGAAAGCTAAAATGTTAAAATGCCTGGGAAAATAAAAAGGTCTTCAACTGGCGTCGAAAGGAATACAATGTAGGTGCCAGGTGAACTTCACTAGGGAGCTCGTTCCAGAGCCGGGGTGCCACAGTAGAAAAAGTCCTCCTCCTAGTAGCCACCCGCCTCACTTCCTTTGGCAGCGGCTCATGGAGAAGGGCTGCTGACGATGATCTTAAGGTCCAGGCAGGCACATATGGGAGGAGGCAATCCTTCAGGTAACCTGGCCCCAAGCCGTTAAGGGCTTTAAATGTTAATACCAGCACTTTGAATTGGGCCTGGAAATGGACTGGCAGCCAGTGCAACTGAAAAAGTACTGGCATAATATGAGCTCGCAGGCCAGTCCCTGTTAATAATCTTGCTGCCCTATTTTGAACCAGCTGAAGTTTCCGGACCGTTTTCAAAGGCAGCCCCATGTATAACGCATTGCAATAATCCAGATGAGACGAGAAGTTATCAGAGCATGGATAACTGTAGCTAGGCTATCTCTGTCCAGATAAGGGCATAGTTGGTATACCAGCCTAAGCTGATAAAAAGTGATCTGTGCCACTGAGTTCACCTGTGCCTCAAGTGACAGTTCTGGATCCAAGAGCACCCCCAAACTATGAACGTGATCGTTTAGGGGGAGCTCAACCCCTTCTAGAACAGGTTGAATATCACCTAGCCGGGCAGACGAACCACCCACTAACAGTACCTCCGTTTTGTCTGGATTGAGTTTCAGTTTATTAGCCCTCATCCAGTCCATTACCATGCCCAGGCACTGATTTGGAACAGCCACTGCCTCACCTGGTTTTGATGAGAAAGAGAGGTAGAGCTGGGTGTCAGCCGCATATTGATGATACCTCAGCCCACACCTCCGGATAACCTCCCCCAGTGGTTTTATGTAGATGTTAAACAGCATAGGAGATAAAATAGAGCCCTGTGGAACCCCATGGCACAATTGCCATGGCACAGAGCAGTAATCCCCGAGCACCACCTTCTGGAATCGGCCATCCAAGTAGGAGCAGAACCACTGTAGTGCAGTGCCTCCTACTCTCAACCCAGACAACCTATCCAGAAGGATACCATGGTCGATGGTCTCGAAAGCCGCTGAGAGGTCCAGGAGAATCAACAGGGTCGCACTCCCCCTGTCCCTCTCCTGGCAGAGGTCATCCCACAGGGCGACCAAGGCAGTTTCCGTTCCAAAACCAGGCCTGAAGCCCGATTGAAATGGATCTAGATAATCCGTTTCATTCAACAGTGCCTGGAGCTGTCCTACAACCACCCGCCCAAGCACCTTGCCCAGGAAGGGGATGTTGGCCACTGGCCTATAATTGTTAACATTCTCTGGGTCCAGGTTAGGCTTTTTCAGGAGTGGTCTAATTACTGCCTCTTTTAAAGCGGCAGGCACCACTCCCTCTCTCAAGGAGGAATTTACAACCTCCTGGACCCAGCCGGACAACCCCTCCTTGTTTGATTTAATAAGCCATGAAGGGCAAGGGTCAATCGGACTTGGCCAAGCACCTTGTCCGCATCCTCAGGCCTCAGTAATGAAACTCATCCAATAAAACTGGACCAGACGGTGCTCTGAACGCCTCTACCAATGAAACTGCATTAACGGTGGTGTCCAATTCATGACGAATCTGAGCAACTTTATCCTCAAAGTGCCGTGCAAACTCGTCACAGCGTGCTACCGAGGGTTCCACCGTCTCTCTCCCTGGCCCAGAATGTAACAGGCTGCGAACCACTCGGAAAATCTCTGCTGGACAACACTGAGAAGATGCAATGCTGGTGGAAAAGAACTGTCTCTTCGCCACCCTCACCGCCACGGAGTAGGCTCGATAGTGGGCTCTTACCTGTGTTCGGTCAGACTCAGCATGAGTTTTCCTCCACCTGCGTTCCAGCCGTCTCCCCTCTTGCTTCATTGCCCTCAGCTCAGGTGTATACCAAGGAGCTGGCCGGGCTCTGCTCAGAGGGAGAGGGTGCTTGGGCGCGATCGTGTCAACCGCCCGAGTCATCTCTGCATTCCACAGAGCGACCTGGGCTTCGACAGGAGCACCAGCCATACCAGCAGGAAAATCCCCCAGAGCCATCTGGAATCCATCAGAATCCATTAGACTCCGGGGGCGGACCATTTTAATAGGTCCCCCACCCTTGCAAAGGGGAAAGGCTGCCAGGAGTCTAAACCTCAGCAGGAAGAGAGTAACCCAGTCTTGACGTTACTAGTACCAGAGAAGTTGTCATCTGACCGCTAATGAATATGAGTTCCATAGAAAGACCTTGCAATAGCAGCTGTTCCTAAAGTGAATATATCAAAGGGTTTCATGTTCTCTATTTTCATCAGAAACTCTGTACCATATTTATTATGCATAGCACAATTCTTTTACTGTTAGCAGCAGACATTATACTACTGCTCAGTTACCCAATCCATTCTACGTATATTTTTATTTATTTATTTATTTCATTTCTATACCGCCCAATAGCCGAAGCTCTCTGGGCAGTTCACAAAAATTAAATCCAAGCAACACACAATAAAACAATTTAAAATATACAGAACATTAAAACCACAATATAACAATATAACCACAATAAAACCTAGCAGCAGTGCAGGAGTTTAAAATACAGATTTAAAACAGCAAAGCTAAAAATTTAGAAAGCTAAAATGGTAAAATGCCTGGGAAAATAAAAAGGTCTTCACCTGGCGCCGAAAGGAATACAATGTAGGCGCCAGGCGAACCTCACTAGGGAGTTCATTCCAGAGCTGGGGTGCCACAGCAGAAAAAGCCCTCCTCCTAGTAGCCACCCGCCTCACTTCCTTTGGCAGGGGCTCACGGAGAAGGGCCGCTGATGATGATCTTAAGGTCCGGGCAGGCACATATGGGAGGAGGCGATCCTTCAGGTAACCTGGCCCCAAGCGGTTAAGGGCTTTGAATGTTAACACCAGCACTTTGAATCGGGCCCGGAAATGGACTGGCAGCCAGTGCAGCTGGAAAAGTACAGGCGTAATATGAGCTCGCAGGCCAGTCCCTGTTAACAATCTTGCTGCCCTGTTTTGGACCAGCTGAAGTTTCCGGACCGTTTTCAAAGGCAGCCCCACGTATAACGCATTGCAGTAATCCAGACGAGAAGTTATCAGAGCATGGATAACTGTAGCTAGGCTATCTCTGTCCAGATAAGGGCGTAGTTGGTATACCAGCCTAAGCTGATAAAAAGTGCTCCGTGCCACTGAGTTCACCTGTGCCTCAAGTGACAGTTCTGGATCCAAGAGCACCCCCAAACTACGAACCTGATCCTTTAGGGGGAGTGCAACCCCCTCCAGAACAGGTTGAATATCACCTAGCTGGGCAGACGAACCACCCACTAACAGTACCTCCGTCTTGTCTGGATTGAGTTTCAGTTTATTAGCCCTCATCCAGTCCATTACCGTGCCCAGGCACTGATTCAGAACAGTCACTGCCTCACCTGGTTTTGATGTAAAAGAGAGGTAGAGCTGGGTGTCATCTGCATATTGATGGCACCTCAGCCCACACCTTGGGATTAACATCTTTCATGTAGATGTTAAACAGCATGAGGGATAAAATAGAGCCCTGTGGAACCCCATGGCACAATTGCCATGGCACAGAGCAGTAATCCCCGAGCACCACCTTCTGGAATCGGCCATCCAAGTAGGAGCAGAACCACTGTAGTGCAGTGCCTCCTACTCTCAACCCAGACAACCTATCCAGAAGGATACCATGGTCGATGGTCTCGAAAGCCGCTGAGAGGTCCAGGAGAATCAACAGGGTCGCACTCCCCCTGTCCCTCTCCTGGCAGAGGTCATCCCACAGGGCGACCAAGGCAGTTTCCGTTCCAAAACCAGGCCTGAAGCCCGATTGAAATGGATCTAGATAATCCGTTTCATTCAACAGTGCCTGGAGCTGTCCTACAACCACCCGCCCAAGCACCTTGCCCAGGAAGGGGATGTTGGCCACTGGCCTATAATTGTTAACATTCTCTGGGTCCAGGTTAGGCTTTTTCAGGAGTGGTCTAATTACTGCCTCTTTTAAAGCGGCAGGCACCACTCCCTCTCTCAAGGAGGAATTTACAACCTCCTGGACCCAGCCGGACAACCCCTCCTTGTTTGATTTAATAAGCCATGAAGGGCAAGGGTCAATCGGACTTGGCCAAGCACCTTGTCCGCATCCTCAGGCCTCAGTAATGAAACTCATCCAATAAAACTGGACCAGACGGTGCTCTGAACGCCTCTACCAATGAAACTGCATTAACGGTGGTGTCCAATTCATGACGAATCTGAGCAACTTTATCCTCAAAGTGCCGTGCAAACTCGTCACAGCGTGCTACCGAGGGTTCCACCGTCTCTCTCCCTGGCCCAGAATGTAACAGGCTGCGAACCACTCGGAAAATCTCTGCTGGACAACACTGAGAAGATGCAATGCTGGTGGAAAAGAACTGTCTCTTCGCCACCCTCACCGCCACGGAGTAGGCTCGATAGTGGGCTCTTACCTGTGTTCGGTCAGACTCAGCATGAGTTTTCCTCCACCTGCGTTCCAGCCGTCTCCCCTCTTGCTTCATTGCCCTCAGCTCAGGTGTATACCAAGGAGCTGGCCGGGCTCTGCTCAGAGGGAGAGGGCGCTTGGGCGCGATCGTGTCAACCGCCCGAGTCATCTCTGCATTCCACAGAGCGACCTGGGCTTCGACAGGAGCACCAGCCATACCAGCAGGAAAATCCCCCAGAGCTGTCTGGAATCCATCAGAATCCATTAGACTCCGGGGGCGGACCATTTTAATAGGTCCCCCACCCTTGCAGAGGGGAAAGGCCTCCAGGAGTCTAAACCTCAGCAGGAAGTGATCTGACCATGACAAAGGGACAGATGTTAATTCCTCCACTTTCAGATCACCATCCTCCTGCCCAGTCAAGAAAATCAGATCAAGCGTGTGTCCTTTTGTATGCGTTGGGCCGATGACATGTTGGGACAGCCCCATGGTTGTCATGGCAGCCATGAAGTCCTGAGCCGCCCCGGATACAGCGGCCTCGGCATGGAAGTTGAGATCCCCCAGGACCATCATCCTAGGGGTCCTCAACACCAAGTCTGAGACCACCTCCGTCAGCTCAGGCAGGGAGTCTGATGGGCAGCGGGGTGGGCGGTACACCAACAGAATCCCCAATCTGTCCCGGGTATCCAACACAAGGTACAAACACTCAAGATCTGCACTTGAATGAGCAGGAAGCCTGGAGAGGGAGATTGAATTCCTATAGACCATGGCAACCCCCCCTCCCCAACCCTCAAGTCGGTGTTGGTGCTGCACTGAGTACCCAGGAGGGCACAGCTGGGAGAGAGTGACCCCTCCCAGTTCCCCCACCCAGGTCTCAGTAATACATGCCAGGTCAGCCCCCTCATCCACAATCAAATCATGGATGAGGGAGATTTTATTTTGGACTGACCTGGCATTCAGCAGCAGCACCACCAGACCGGAGGGCAGACTGGTAAGGCTGCCAGGAACCATCAGGTTGGGGGAAGAACCAGAAGAGGGGACAGCTGTAAGGTGTCTAGCCCCTCTTCTCCTCATCTGGCCTGTTAATCCCCCAACGCCATACCTCCCCCTGCCCGTGACCACAGTTATGGTGGCACCTCTCTGACTCCCTGAGTTGCCCAGTAGTCCTCCCAGGCACATATTAAAATGTTAAGATATAAATAGCGCAACAGTTTAAAAGAATATAAAAGATAAAAGAGATAAAAGAGAACAGCAGCTAAGAAGGAGCAGATAAAGTCCACGTTTGCCCCTTTCCCCTTGTCTTTAAAGCTGCTGCCCTCTGCTGCCGCTATTTGCTGCTGGTATTGTGGCTGCTGGTGTCTCTGGAGAAGCAGGTGGGTAGGTCTTCAGGTCCTACGCGACTCCAAGTGCGACGCTAATTTGGGTTATAGCGCAGGCTCAGCTGTTAAGCCTTTGTCCCTACCCTAAAATTGGATTATATCATATGTCTAGTCTTAATTTAATCCACCAGGCTAGATAAAACAATTAATCTGTATAAAAATAGTTCATAATCTCTTGTGGCAGTAGATAATCTCATTAATTTGGAAGTTTATCAAATATCCCAATTTAATATTTTTGTTCAACTTATTTATGATATACATGGAATTATTCCACTATATGCTTTCAGACGTAAATGCTGAAAATAATACATTCCAAGGCATACACTTATAGTAGGCAAAAGGAGCTGTGATTTATTGTGCAAGATTGAAGGAAAAACTTTTGTAGATTTGATACATTAATACCATTGTGCTGTTCCTTATTGGAACTATTTCAAGTCTTACTCTAAATTTTCTTTTATCCATTTGCCATGTCCCTCAACTTAAGCAAATATGACAGTTATACACGTTCATTTTTTTGTGATTTTTATAGCTGTTTCCTGATGGGGTATATAGTTGACTCTTGTCCTCGTGGCAGTGGGGTCCCAAGAATTATGTGTTACTTCAGTTTTGGGCCCTCAACCTGGTATTTAACTTAGCATTGTTTGAGAGACCTGTTCCCTAATGGGAAGTTCAGGTTTTTATTGAACACTGCAGGAACAGGAGTCGATCTCTGTCAGTGTACAGCTGAAAAATGTATTTTTATTTGTCTGAGAGTAGAACTACCTTGCAGATAGCAAAATGTTGTTCGCCTTCCTACCTACACATGCCTATGCTAGTCATTTTGTGTAACTTTGATAGCCTGAAAGAGAAACAAGTCTCTCACATCAATTTGCCTAGGTATTAAGATCAGCTTAATACTGATTAAGTATTAATCTTAATTAATCCCTGCCAGATGAGGTGAGGCAGGTGGTGCCTGGAGAAAGGGGGTTGTTTGTTTTTCCACCTGTGGTACTTTGCTTGTGGAATTCTCTCCCCAGAAAAGCTCACCTGATGCTTATGTGGCTATTTTTTTAGTCATCAGCCAAGGACTTCTTTGTTGTCTCAGGCCTTTTAAATAATAGATGTTTTATTTTTGCTGGCTGTTTACTTGCTTGACACTGCTATTAATTGTTGCTTTATTGTTGTTGTTTTTTAATGCTGTGATGTGAACAGCCTTGGAAAAAAAATCAAATGGTGGTATATAATCTTTTAAATTAATAAACTCTCTTCCAATTATATAAATTATTATCCTGACTGGTTGCCTGGAAGTTATTTTCATTTACCACGGGAGACCAGGCAAGTGGATATGACTTATTAATCTTTGTAAGCTGTGCTGGGAGCCTTCTTTGGCTGAAGAGCAAGGTAAACATGCTTTAAATAAATAATAAATACTTATTTGCAGGCTTGGGGCGAAGCATGTATTTAAATTACCTTTAATGGTTTCAGTTTCCTTCAGGGACCACTGGATATTGATACATGCTGGGATCTAAAGAGCCACGCTCACACAGGGGCTTTTCTGCCTGTCCCCCCCCCCCACCATGCCCCCCCCCCCCGCCACTTTTGAAAGTTAGGGAAAAGTTAGGATTTTGAGCATCACCTTGCTGGCATGTGAAATGAGTGCAATTGTGCGGTAGTTTGAACACTCTTTGGCGTTGCCCTTCTTTGGAATTGGAATGTAAACTGACCTTTTCCAGTCTTGTGGCCACTGTTGAGTGTTCCAGATTTGTTGGCATATTGAATGCAGCACTTTAACAACATCATCTTTTAGGATTTTAAATAGCTCGGCTGGAATACTGTCATCTCCGCTAGCTTTGTTGTTACTAATGCTTCCTAAGGCCCACTTGACTTCACTCTCGAGGATGTCCGGCTCAAGTTCAGTGACCGCACTATCATGGCTATCAGGGACATTCAGATCTTTCCTGTATAGTTCTTCTGTGTATTCTTGCCACCTCTTCTTAATCTCATCTGCTTCTGTTAGGTCCCTGCCTTCTTTGTCCTTTATCATGCCCGTCTTTGCACAAAACGTTCCCTTGAGATCTCCAATTTTCTTGAAGAGATCTCTAGTCTTTCCCCTTCTGTTGTTTTCCTCGATTTCTTTGCATTGTTCATTTAAGAAGGCCTTCTTGTCTCTCCTTGCTATTCTCTGGAACTCTGCATTCAGTTGGGTATATCTTCCCCTTTCTCCCTTGCTTTTCGCTTCCCTTCTTTCCTCAGCTACTTGTAAAGCCTCATCAGACAGCCACTTTGCTTTCTTGCATTTCTTTTTCTTTGGGATGGATTTCGTTGCTGCCTCCTGAACAATGTTACAGACCTCCGTCCATATATATAAAGACTGAAAACTTGAAGCAGTACCAATTTTTTTTTTTGGTACTGGTCTATATAATTATAATATTCTAAACTTTATTCTAAATGAGCCACCAATGATGGGTGTGTGTGCATGCCACTGGCTGTCCTTCCTGAATGGTTAGTGCCCCACTTTTGTCAAACCCCTTGAACTACAGCTGAAAGTCCTGACTTTGCTCCCATCTGGGTGTGTTTCCTTTCAACTTCAATGTGGTGGCGTACAGAGGCCAACTGCCAAAACAGTTATCCTTGTTCCAATATTTCTGGCCCTGACTGTAGATAGCCAGAAGGACTTGTTTCAGAGCAAGGTTTCACTGAGATAGTTAATTTGTGTTTGGGTGTAGTACTACTTGAGACTACAAGTGAAGTCTCATATAATTGAATGTTCAACTATGCCAAAAACGTCCTGCCCATAGAAAACTAGCATGTCAGGGAGAAGGCAAGGCTAGAATCCATCTTCCTGAAACAGAGTTTTCTATATAGATAACAGTTTTGCACAGAGGAATAATTTACTCATGTGAGAACAAACACATACATGGTGATCTGGTTCGCACGATAAAAACAGCCCACCATTAAGCTGCGGTGTGTACCAGGTTGGATTTGCATATTCAGGGCCCGGCTGCAGCTTGTCATGTTGTGCGAACCTGGGGAACATGGGTTATGCGAAGGTTAAACAACCCTCGCATAACCCATGGCCTGTTGTTCGCTTATAACTCCAGCCATTTGTGTGCTCTTCTGAGAGGGGCGTGTTTTTACGCCAAAATATTGTGTTTCTTTTGATTGAGGCCAGCTTTTCCAGTACTGCATCTGAAGTAAAACCAAGTACAAGATGCATTTTCATACAGTTCTCAGCCTTTAGTACCTGAAATATATCTTGGTGTTATTGAGTTAAGGAACCTTAGCGGGGTTTCTCAGTATAGAAAAGAACCTACTGCCAGAGTTGGAAAAATCCTAGGTGCCTGATCATGTGGCCCCCAATGTGGTATACTAGCACAGCACCTGGAAATGGTATTGCCAACATGTGGAAGTTTGAAATAACTTGAAGCTTGATCTTCCCACTTGGCTCTCCCAACATGCAATAATCAACGACTTATTCACACATTTTCTAGTTTAGTGTGAGTTTGCAAAAGGGCATGTGTTTCTCATTAGGAGAGCACTTTACTGAATAAAGCAGCCTTCCCCAGCCTCCACTTGTTTTAGACTACCACTCCCAGTGTCCCTGACCATTGGCCATTCTGGCTGGGGCAGATGGGAATTGAGGTCCAAAACATCTGGAGGATACCAGGTTGGAGAAGGCTGGAATAAAACTTGGTAATTTTATCCATTTATGTTGGAATTGTACATTCTACTAGAATGGCGTTTCCTTCCATTTCTAACAAAATAAAAGCAGTGGAATAGAATGAGCAAACTTCATGCTTGAGAAGTTGTGAACATTTCTGGTACTACTTTGTCCTTTGCTCCATAGCCTGTGGCAAAGCCCCTATCTGTTCCTCACAGTTCACCACAACTTAGGATATAAAGTATACCCAATTATTGTTTTCAGTGTCCTGTAAAATAGGTGTGGATCTTATAGTTTATGGGCCTTCTTGGCAGTGGCACCTCAGCTAAGCAACTCCCTGCCCATGGAGGCATGCCTAGCTAGTTTTCCTCCTTTTACAAAAGGCTGGTGATGATGGCTCTTTTGGAAGAGTATTACATTAATTTTGGTCTGTACTGAGAATGCTTTTATAGCAGGCTTATTTATAGCATGGATTTATTGAATTATATATATATTTATTGTAAATGGCTTTAGGAGTATGTCTGAGAAGCAGTTTAAAAATAAATAAATTAAAATTACTTTAGTAATTAGCATTACTTTGTGCACCACTCATTGGGTCTGCAGAGTGAGCTAAGGGAACAGATAACTATTATAATGTTAGCGCTAAATAGGCATCAGCCTTGTCAGTGCCTGGGTGGGAGTTTGCCTGGGAGCCCCACCTCTGCTTCAGTGAAAGAAATGTAATTATTACATGTAATACTAGTTCTACTTTGTCTTTTAGGCACAAGGTCATAGCATTATTTTTTTAAGCAAGGAAGTCTCATCACAGCACCTCATTAATGACCTTCCAGAGGTTGGGGAAGACCTTCCTTTTTAGGAAGACCTTCAGGGTGTAATTTTAATTTGCTGTTTTAATCAGTCTCTATTTTTCGAATATTTTGATTGCTGTTGTGTTGTGATTCACTGCTGCTGTTTTAGTTTTTTATGTTGTGCTTGAAATTGGAAGGATGTTTTCAATGGTTAAATTTTTGACTTGTAAGCTGCAGAGCTCTTTGGAGACAAGGTGGTTTATAAATGTTTCAAAATTAAATAAAAATAAGCCTAGTCATGTCTTCCTGTCTGGCTTTAGATTTTTGTGCTCCTCCTCACAGCTATGTGATATGCATGACACAAACCTGTTAAAAAGCTTTAGGAGGAGGGTGGATTAGTTGTTTAGAGTCCAAGTTCATGTAATGAATGTTTTCAGTCACTGCATAAACTAAGAGCCTATTCTGTAAATTGCTACATTAGCAGCTCGTGCCTGAAGTATAAAAGTGCTCTCATCACATGGCTGGTACTACCCACTGGCATCCAGCTCTGTGTGCGTGTGTTTGTGTGTATGTGTAAGAATGGTTCTTAGTTTGGCATCCTGCGAAACTTACTAGCCTCAAAACAAAAAATCCCAAATTTTCTCTCTTGCATACTACTTACGATCAAAGATGTGTGAGCTCTCCCTTGCTCACATCAAAAACATGGGAAGAATTTAGATAATTTTCCAAGACAATCTGAGCCGTTTTCCTGAGGCAGCTCCTCAAAGCAGCCTGAAGGCAAAGCAGTGCTGAACCTTCTCTATTGCTTTCTGTAGGGGGCTGTTTTGAAGGGCTGCCCTGGAAAACCTGGGACAGCCCACCCTCCCAAATCCAACCCATACTAGGGACTTGGGATAAGAAGAAAGTCTCCTGCAAGGGGTGGACTTTTGCTCCCAGTCTGTTTCTTGGGGGTCAGCTTTTTAAAAGAGAGATAATCTGGGCAGTCTTTTGTTTTATTCTGATCTGGAGAACAACTTGTGGGCTTCTAATGTTCACCTCTGATGAGAAAATTACTTTGCTCTCGAGCCCCAAATATCACTGGCATCTCTGTTAAGAAGCCATTGCATGACAATGCAGGGGGCTACAAGTTGCTATAAAGCAAATGTTTTAGATTCTTAATGTAGTCCAATTATTTTTTCCTAGCTTCTATTTTCTAAGGTTTATAAAAGAACCCTGTAGAATGGAATGTGAGAGCAATGCCCTCAAGTAACGTGCTTAACCTTTGTTCTGTCTGTCTAAGTGATACATAGTGAAGCTTGGAGTTCCTGATACCGGCATGTGTCAGTCTTTGTTCCCAAGTATAACAGGCTCTTAACACATTTTATGCAACATGTTGCTTCACAAGATAGTTAAGTTCTGGTTACTATATTCTTCCTTCATTATATTTGTATCCCCGCTCAGAATTTAGCTCTCATTTAAGCATTTACCATTTCTCTGGCTATTTGACTGTTAAAGTTGTTTTTAAAATCCTATTCATATTATTCTTTGAGGCTGGCCCTCATGGACTCTTCCTGCTTTCTTTCACTAATTCCATTCCTTCATCTCAGAGCAGGTGTGAATTCCAGTATCTCACGCATTTGCAGTTTTGGGGAGACATTAAAGCCTGTTTGCCAGCAGTGGCTATAAGGAGAATTACGTTTTAGCGAATGAGCATTACATCTCTCTGAAGCTTGGCCCTGATCCTGCAAACCTCCAAGGTTTTATAGCCACCTTGGATTTTCACTGCTGTCAGTGTCAGGATGCAGGGTTTTGAGGGTGCATCAGGTGCCTCCTGAGTAGGAGAGGCAGGCTATGAGGTTTGGTCCCCATCCTGTAAACCTGGTGTTGCAGTTATCTTCCCCTTTTTGCTGCACTTAGGATTTTTGCTCCCCTGGGGTAATTGGCTGGGGGTTTGATGGTGGATCAGGTTTTTCCTGACTAGGAGAGGCTGTGTGTGGAGTTTGGTCCCTATCCTTCAAACCCCCAAGGTTTTCTAGCCACCCCCCACTTTTTGCTGCACTTGGGATTTTTGCTCCCCTGGGGTAATTATGCCAGGATTTGATGGTGGATCGGGTGCCTCCTGACTAGGGGAGGCTGTTTATGAAGTTTTGTCTGGATCCTGCAAACGTCCAGCGCTTTAGAGGTGATACAATGCCACTGCTCGGGCAGGAACTTTTTATCTCATGCTGTCTTTAGTACTGCCCTTATGGTTTTATGAGCACTACCTTCCTAGCCTCCAAGATTTGAGTATCACAGTGGGCCGGTACAGACATAATATTCCTGGTTAAATAAATAATAAAGTTTGAAATGCATATCGGACCTGTACGCTCTCCCCTCCCCTTGCTCCAGCTTTGGTCCTTCAATTGTGGACTCTTTAAATTATTATTATTATTAGTAGTAGTATTTTATTGTTCATTCAGTTTACAAGTCTCCCTATAGCCAAAGCTCTCTGGGCAACTTACATAATAAAATACAATGAAACAGTGATATAAACAATATCATATGAAAATAATTTTTTAAGAGATGCTTTAAAAGTAGCAACATTAATTCAAAATAATTTAAAAGAGGTAAATATTCAGGCAGCTAAAAGATGGGGAAATGATTTTAAAGCACAGCATTAAACTTAATAGATATATTTAAAAGCACAAACAGCAATTAAAATTCTTTTTAAAGGCCTGGGAGAATTAAAAGGTCTTTGCCTGGTGCCCAAAAATCAACTAAGTAGGTGCCAGGCAGACCTCTCTAGGGAAGACATTCCGTAATTTGGGGGGCCACAACAGAAAAGGCCCACATGAGTAGCTACCCACCAAATCTCAGCATGTAGGGGCATTTGGAGCAGGGCCTCAGACGATGATCTCGGAGTATGGACAGGAAGATACGGGAAGAAGCAATCTTTTAGACCTAAACGACAATTCTCCATTAAGTCTGAAAATGTCAGTTTACTAACCAGGATCTGAAGGACCAGGATTGAAGCACTGACACCAACACATGAGGTGTGGGAGGACAATCTGGCCCAATGTGTCATTCTGGTGATCAGTGCTTGCTTTCTGGCTCAGGGATCCTTAACTTCAGTTGACCGGGCTTCTAGCAGTTTAGTGTTTTAAGCCTTAAAAGAGTGAGGAATCTGCAGACATTTCTTTCTGCACAGTGCTCCGAAAGATTATAGTTTTAAAAATTTGCATCTCCATATTCTAAAGAAGAATCCGGTTCCATATCATGTAGATTTGCTAAGTTTTCTTGTTTTGTAAATGGTTTTTCTGAGCTTTGGGGAGAGGAGATGGGCAAAACATGAAACCCCACCCCCTGATGACTAGTAGAAATCTTCCTGAGGCCACCTTGTATCATATTTTCAAGCTGAACTCCAGAGTCCTAAAGAGTAGAAACATTTTTTTAAAAAAACAAGGTAAAAACTTTCTGGGTGTTGAATTCTATGTCAGATATGCTACGGGCATGTGGATCATGCATGGCCCTTGTGGCTTTTGTGGATTATTCAATGGTTACTAAATACATCTTACTATGTTTTTTTCTCTCCATTACTGTATGTTTTAGACGTGTTGTACATACAGTCTTCTAAAACCATATTCCTTAGAACACAGCTATACTGTTGGTTTTTGTTTTATTTTTTGCTTTGAGATTTTTCTGAAACAGTAGAAAGACTGCAGTCTTGAAAGGCAGCTAAGAAATGCTAGTAATAATAATGCAGAAGCAGTTTCTAAAAAATTTCAGGACTTGTTGTCTCTTCTACAGAGAGACTGTAACTAATCTAATCTTCATTTTCTTGCAGTGAACACCTACCTCTTCATGATGCAAGCCCAAGGCATCATGATTCGTGAAAACATGAGAACGATAGGAGCTCAGGTTTATGAACAGGTGGTCCGCAGTGCCTATGCCAAGAGGAACAGCAGTGGGAATGACTCAGGTATATTTTATAAACCCTGTCACCTATGAGAAATAAGACAGTTTGGATCTGTAGTCTGGGGTAGGGGTGAGTGGGTAGTGGGAACTAGCAAATGCATAAAATACTAGAAGAGAGTTCCTATCAGAAGCATGGAACAGCTTTCAGCAACTACAGAACAGAATGAATGGGATTGCAAGCTGCGTATCTGGATTTCCGAGGGATTCAGTAGATGAAAGATGGCATTTGTAAAGATGCTGCAGTATGTATTTTCCCTTTGAAGGTAAAAGGAAGACCCTTGCTTCTTAAATCCCATCCCCTCTCAGATGCTGGCCACCCATGTTCCTGACTCATGCTTTAAACTGAAAGGAATTTACACCAGTGTGGGGTGTTTGTCCATTATGTCTGTATGAGAGAATGAGCCTGCAGATACTGAAATGAACTGCCTTAAATCCTAGACCTGTCCCTTGGAGGCAGCTTCTCTCATTACTTGCGAAAGAGGCATAATAAGGGCACATAAAATTAACTGAGTACACCCAGTCGAGAGTTCCACGTAAATGGAACTTTTATAGTTCCATTTATATAGTTTTTATAGTTTTTATAGTTCCATTTATATAGTTTTTATATAGTTATACCTGAACTATATTATGTACATCTCATTTGAAAAGAAGATGCATGTAAGAAACAAATCCAGAAGTGATTCTATAGTTTATATGTCATATCTTTTGGATACAAAAGTCATTTTGTAATCATACCAGCAGCCTACTGTACAGTGATTTTGCTTGCTGATAGCACAATTTTGTCTGGTTTCTTAGACATAGGCTAGATATCACTAGCAGTGCTATGAACAATTGTTTTATGACTAATGGTGCCCTGAGGGCAAGAGTGGAAGACGCTATGTGCTCCACATGTTAGCCATTTGTGTTGAGAAGTGGACCACTGAGAAGGAAGTGAGGACATGTGCTATTTGCCACTGTAAGGGCTCAGCACATCTTGAAGAGAATTCATCTGTCTCATAAAACTCTCCACAGAGATATAAAACCATTTTTAAAATGTAAATTAGGCTTCATGATTTTTCACCTGCCAAAAAAGAGGAATAAGAACTCTGATCTTCTTTCTCAAACGGTGCGGGTAACATCCCTAGTCCAGTTGTTCAGGATGGAGCAATATCCCACCTCTCTTTTGTGTATTAAGGCTTGAAAGGTGGGGAGGATGCAGGGGGAGGTGTGGAGTCTTATACATAATGTTGGGCCTTTAAGGTCAAGCTCACAAACTCTTCTCCAGCTCCCAAGCTCCATTCACAGACCCTGGAAAGATGCCTGTAGTCGATTAAATAACTGCATCTCAACTTGAATGCAATTCATATTGCTTCTAAATTGCTACAGGGAAGCATAGTCCATCTTACCTTTGAATCATAAGCTTGTTGGAGACCTGTGGTTTTGCCTGATGCCAAAGTCTAACAAAGCTCACAGTTTCAGAACATATCTAGGACACTGAGCAAGTGTAGGGAAGAGGTAGGCTCATTATGTCTGTGCTAAACACAAAGGAGCACACACTATACACAACACCTGTCTGCCTTGCATACGTGTATATTCAAAGTACTTGGCTGTGTACATGCTGTGAACAGGAATTATGGTACTGCACTAGTGTTCTAACTACTCTTTGTGTATATTAAACCCCAAAGTGGGGAGGAATACTTTCACAGAAATGCTTCTTTCTCAGTGTTGACACACAGCCCTCGATTGCAAAATCTGCTTGGCCTCATTAGTTAAGTATTGTCCTACAATAACGTCCCTTAATTTCCCTCCTAACTACCACACCCAGGAAGAAGGAATCCTTTCAGATTCCTGCTCTGTAAGACTCAGGCTTCCTTATGTCTATGCATATGAGGAGGGAAAGATTGTAATGACCTTTTAAAATCTGTCACACTCTTTCAGATTACACAACCAACCCAGTCCTCTTTGGAAATTCCAATTTTCTCATTTTTTCCTAATACTATTTATAGATGGTTTGAGAAAGAGGTTATGTAATTTGTCATGCAGCATAGGCAGTTGTCAATGGATTATCTGCTGCTAGGACATTGACCGTTATTCAGCTGCGTATGAATGAACCACATCCCCTTCAACCTTTTGCTGTTTCCCCCTATGGAGAAAGGACAAACAAGTTAAACTTCACATGAGTGGTGGAATTACAATGTATAGTAATGAATATGGATGAAGTGAAGATGTATGGTATCTGTGGAAAGAACATCATGATAACTATACTCCAGAGATGCGTCTGCTACTATTATTGATCTCTCTAGCATTTTCTGGTGTGTGAAGATTTTTACCATTCTTAGCCTTTTTATCATTAGACCAACACTGAGATAAGTTAAGCTTTACACTTTCACTTTATTAGTAGTAAGGCAACCAAATCCAGGTTGTAGCCAGATGTACACGCTTCTGCAAATAAAACATACATAGAACACAACCTATCACGTATAGAGAATAAAACATACAAAATCTTAAGTCTTGAGGTAAATCAGATAAGCTTGTCTAAGCTGGGCGGCCTTCACTGCAAATTCAGCCGTATAAACCTCTCTGAGCTGGATAATAGGTGTTTAATCTTAGCCATATCACTGAATGTAGGGATCATTGCTACGAGATTCTGTAAATATTTTTGCCTGGGTCTATCATACAGTTTACCGTAGAACATATAATGTATGGTGTTCTCTACCTGTTGGCTGCTGCAAATGCACAGGAGCTGTTGTCTGGGAATGTTCTTGTATCTCCCTTTGAAAAACCTTGATTTCATAGTCTTACATCGCAAAACTGTATATGCCTCGCAAAGAGAAGATGGTTTTAATTCAGACAAGTATTTCTCTTCCCCATGTCACTGTTTTAAACTGGGGCAGGTGTTAGAAAATCTGTATGAACTAATAGTATCCATATCGTTTGCAAAAACAAGTCTTGAAGCAGTGCTAAAATATTGTGTCAGCTGGGGTAAATTCTGGCAGCAAAAGGGGTCTCTAAATCAAGTCCATATTTCCTCAGTAGTAATTTGCTATTAGTTAACCAGATATTCTGAGAGGGTATGTGTAACTGCTGTGTGATACACAATTTAACCAGTTCATTTGCAGGGTTTTTTAGTTTTAAAAAATAATAAAGAATGACCCTCAAAATACAGTTTTGGCATTACACCAGCTTCTGCCCGCAAATATGCCGTTGGCTTTCCTGTTGGAAGACCCAATAGCATGCAGAAAAATCTATTCTGTACTGATTCAAACAATTGTGACTCCAGAATGCCCCAAATTTCCACACCATATATCATCTGAGGGATAACTTTAGTAACAAAAACTCTCACAGCCAGCTTCACAAGACTCCTACCCTTTACTCTAGCAAATTTTAGAACTGACTGCGTTGAGCATTGGGCCTTGAATTTGGTACCCTGCTAGTTGCTATTCCGCAGGCCATTGTGAGCAAAACAAATTCCCAGATAGTTAAATCTGTTAGACTGTACCAAAGGATAGCCATCTGGGACCCATTTATGTTTAACTGCACAGTTACCAAACACCATAACTTTGGTCTTTGCATAATTCACACTTAGCTGTTCTTTAGCGCATACTTCCCCAAACACTTTCAGCAGTCTCATACCAATTTCGGTCTGAGATAAAAGGACCATATCATCTGCGTATAGCAGTATATCCAGTTCTTGTGAGCTGACAGCTACTGGAAAATAAGATTTGTCAGCTAGTTCATCGGTGATGTCATTCACATATATGTTAAACAGAAAGGGAGCTAATAAACAGCCTTGCCTTACTCCTTCAGTTGACTCGATTTCCTTTGTCAGCTGACACTCCTTCCCTACTCTGACTTGGTGCCTAGTGGCTGTGTGCAAGTTCTTAATTAAAACAATCAGGCATCTACCCATCCCAAGTCTTCATAGTTTGCTCCAAAGGATCTTCCTGTTTATCCTGTCAAAAGCTAAAGTACGGTCAACAAAAGCAGCATATAGGTATTTCTTAAGGCATCTGCATACTTTCCTCTCAAATGGTTAAGAACAAAACACTGATCTATAGTTGACTTCCCGTGTCAGAAGCCTGCTTGTTCATCCACAATGATATCATTATTACCTGCCCAAGTTTCAGCTTTGTCCAGAAGATAACATGTATACAATTTGGAGGCAAAATCCAATAAACTAATTGGGCAATAATTGGCTGGGAGAGATTTGTCCCCTTTCTTAAAGATTGGAACCACAATGCTTTGTTCCCAGCTACTAGGTAATGTACTGGTGGAGGTAACATATGTGAAGAGTTTTGCCAGTACAGGATCCCACCAATTCGAATTGTCCAGAAACATTGCAGGGGGAAGCATGTCTTTCCCATGGGCTTTCTGTCTGCGCAAGCATGATATTAAACTCTTTACCTCAGAGGTAGTTACTGGTGGTCAAACAGATGTGTTTTTAATGTCTGGAAGTCGAATATGTAAAATGGTTCTTGTCATTGGACCTAAATCAAAGTTAAAATTAAATACTTTATTAAAATGGGACTCCCATGTCTTTGGTAGAATATGTACGTCCAGGCTATATCTGGTTTCCTTAAGCTTATGAACCACCAGCTCCCAGAACTTCTTAGAGTCTTTGCAAGCTGCAGCATGTTCAGTTTCTAACCACATTTTTGCATAAAAGGAGGCTTGTTTACATTTCAGTAGTTTCCTGTAGAAACGATGCTTCTTGATCCATAATTTCATCAGAGAACATTATTTCAGGGGTTAGCCTTCCTGCTCAATAGGTGAAGATCCCATCCTGCCTGTCTGCATTTCGCGTCAAACCAACTCGTAAGATGTCGGCTTGGCTTATAGGGCGAGTTGTTGGAACAAACATTTCCCATGAGTTGTACAATATCTGAATAAATAGGTAAAGGATTATGTGTCTCTGAACCAAGTAGTCTATTTCTAAGGCTCATCATCCGATCACTGAGGAGAGCCGCCTCTACTTTTAATTGGACATTGGGCACCCACCTCAGACTGCACTTCCTTTGCTGCACATAGAGGAGCTCACATCTTAGGCCTCTTGAAATATCCTGAAAATCTGCCAAATCCGTGCATACAGGCTGGTGGTTGCTTGCTGATTGATCTCCCACTGTAAAGTTCTTCACCTAAGGGGTACATTCATAATTGCATTAAAAATAATTTATCACACTTTCGCCTCTTAAAGAGGAGTATGTGAAAATCCCCACTGAGATGTCCTGCCCAGTGCTGTTACAAAGGAACAGCCTGAATTTATATACCACCTTAAACAAACGAATGCCTGCAGAGTTAATTGTTTTGTCCATTGATTTTCTAGAAGGGAGATAGGCAATGTCCTTTGGGTTCAGGCCTAGCTTTACACTTGCTATTGTATACTCATCACCAGTTCTAGCATTAAAATCTCCCATGATAATCATTATAGCTATAGGGTGTTGCTGAATAATCAATTCCAAATGAGATTCTAAAGTGTCCCATATGTCTAAGTTATAATCTGTAGAGCCTGTAGGTGGGATGTACACATTTGTACAGATCAGTTTGGAACTTTTTTTGCTTTTCAGAAGAGTAGTTTGAATACATGGAGAGTTAGATTCAATTAGCTGAGTTTCTACATTTAAACTGGTCACCACCCCCAAATAAGACCACCTCTACTCCTTCCTTTCTTTTTGTCTTTCTTTACAGGAACTGAAAAGATGCTAAAACCCTTATCTCAATTTTAGAAGCCCGTCTCTCTTGCAAACCAGTTAATTGGAAATGTGACAAAAACTCAAATAAGCCCAGATTGCGCATCTTACCATCCCATCCTGAAATATTCCATGATAGTAGTTTTAATGGCACTCCTTGGGGCTCAGATGATATCTTCTGTAGCAACTGAGGAGATGGAGTCCACATTATCCAAGTGCTTTCTCTGTCAGTTCTTTAAGGGGGAGTAATTTAGTGCCTTCTTTGACCATACTTTGGGAGCTAATTCAGAAATCATCTTACAACAATCGCTCTCCTGATACAGCAGTAGTTCACCCTCAAAGACTGCAGGATTGGATGCTAAATTGCAGTGTTTCAGCCCCTCTTCCACCTGGGTGAAGTTTATCCTTCCTCTCCTCTATTAGTTGACAGGCTAAAGGTTGACTGTCTAGGCACCTTCTAATGATATTGATATCTGGATAGACCGAACCTGTTTTGGGAGATGCCTCCATAGTTGTCATTCCCTCTTCCTCATGGGATTTTAATCTGCCATCTGTCATTAATTTCTGAGGAGCCTTACTCAGTTTTCCATTCTCTAGGGACAACTTCTCTTGCCTTTGAGAGGAAATTGCCTCTTCCACTATGGATGAGGGGGGGTATTGCCACAATAATTTCTTGTTAATAAATTGTATTTTGTGTAGAAATTTACTTAAGTTTGTACTGCAAGGCCCCAAGACTATCAATAATTGCTGATTGATCCTTCTCTGATAAGGCATCATAAGGCACCATTAACGTCCCTTCTTCCCCAATAAGGAGTCGACTCATTGAGGGATTTAGATCAGTATAAGCACATTTGGCCAGAAAGCCCAATTGAATAGAGTTCAGCTTATCAGTAAGTATAGATTTCTGAGGCCATGTTAGATCCTCAAAGGGGATACCTGCAACCACTTCCTCGAGGCTTGTAATACAATCCTGGGGAAGATCCCCACATCGGTGGACTCTATTTGACAGGGGACTTTCAGAACTATTTAATACCAGAGTTGCTTTGTTTTTCTGAGAGTACTAACTTCCCGCTCCAGTGGAACTAATTGAGTAATATCATCAAGGGCTCTGCCTAACATTCCATAATCCAACCTGTTAGTCCTCACTACTTTTTGCTCTGTGCTCTCCTCATTGTCATTTAGATCAGTCAGCTTACCAGTTGGGCACTTGCCCTTGTCTGGTTCGGGCCAGGATTCCGAAGGTGGACGATTGCTGGAAGATACCACCTTTTCCTGTGATAGACACTGCTGGTTAAACGGCATAAAGTGAATGGAGTTGTCTGAAGTGGTGTCTCACCCCAATACCGATATTATTTAGAAGGCCTCTGGCTCCCAGAAAGGTGGCTGCCACATGGTGATTAAAATATGTTATCATAGCTCTGGTGTTGCAGTAGTTGTCAAACAAATAATCCACTTGTTCGATATCTTCAGTAACAATGGAGCCTACTCTCGCCTCTTTCAAAGTCTGTAGAAGATGGAGCTTTCTCTCACGCTGGGTTAAAAGCCCTGGTGGTTTTGGACAGTTACATAGAACCACCTGATGCTTAATCAGAATTAGGGAGATGTTTGCGTAATATCATTTTCCTTGTTCTTTAAAGTGATGTTGGTTAGGGAGGATAGACCCTTGGACATCAAGGGAGAAGAGTGTCCCTGTGACAATAAGTCTTGTATAGCTTCCTGTGTGCTAGAGTCTTCACGCACCAGAGGAAGGGTTGGAAGGCTAAACACAGTCTTGTCTCCCTCTTCAGTAATTTTCTTTCTTGGTCTAGGGTTTATCTTCTTTATTATATTTTTGTTCTTCTTGCTTTTTGGAGCCTTCACATCTTTCCAGCAATGCAAAAAGCTTGGAACAATTAAATCTTGATCTTGTTTAGAAACTTTGAAGCGTCTTTTCTTTTTTGTTTAGTGACCCCTTGGGAAATGTACCTTTTGGTCTTGGCTCCTTTGCTATGGATCTTCAGACTGCTGCCTTTCTTGCAATTTCTAGGTGTGTCCAGCAGGGGGGCATTATCAGGACCAATTTGAGGTCCATTTGCTGTATTAGAGCCTCTCCTTGAAGTTAGTAAGGGAGCTTGGTCTGCTGACAAGCACTTATATCTATTACTGCCAATCACTTCTTTTGTGGGCTGAACAATGACACAAAGACACTCATAGTTTGATTTGGCCTGCAGCTTTCTCAAAGCTTCACTTAACGATAGTTTTCTATCTGGAATTAAGTTTTGTAATGTTAATTTAAGGGTGGAGAGTTAATCAAAGAGTTTCTTCACTAGTCTCCCCTGCAGGATGCATTGTGAGCTGAGAAGCTCAGCTCCAGGTTAGACTGATCTGGCGATTCAGCAGCTTCAAGAGCTGAGTGATTGTGCTCTGATTGAGGAACAGATAGGGGGCCTAGCTCCTGTGCACATTCATCAATTAGGATCAGGCAGTGCTCCAGTGGATATGGAGCAGCCTGTTCTAAATTTATTTTTGAGGACTAGGCGTCTCTTTTAACCTCAGGGTAGAGCTTTTCTTCGTTATCTTTGATTCATAAACCAGAGGAAAGTGGTTTGGGAGCTTGTTTTGATTTACTGAGGTATGGTCTAATCTTCTCTTTTGCCTTTGAGTGACCACCATGACCCTTTCCCAGGAGGGTTACACAGTCTTTATATTTGTTATCTAGATAAGTTAAGCTTAGATAGCAACTTGGTTGAGGAAGCCTGGAATCCTTGATTGTCACCTTCCTACTTGTTCCTGCGTATCTAATTTCTCATAAAGATCAACATATTGGCCCATTAAACTATTCCCCCACTAATAAGAGTGTAGCAGTAACATCTGGGGTGGAACAGTATACCCATGTATAGTAAAGCTATACATGGGTATTGAAAGCAGGTAATTTTCACATCTATAGTACCTTTTATTATACCAAGAAGGGGAAGTTCATGAACTGAAATTATTGTTGTACAAATATTTTTTTAATCCAAATTGGCAGGCACCGAGAATATAGTAATCATCCTAAAGGTTTAGGAGTTGAACAAAATAGCAAAAAATACAGTATGTACAACTTGCCTGAGATTGATTGATTATTTATTTATTTATTTATTTAATTGCCCATCTGGCTGGTCACCCAGCCACTCTGGGCGATGTACAAAGTATATAATAAAAGTTTAAAACAATAAAATTCTACAATAAAAACATTTTCTAAAATACCCTAACCCACCCCAAATGCCTGCCTGAACAACCACGTTTTTAATGCACGGCAGAAGCTCATTAAAGAGGGGGCATGGCGGAGTTCCCTAGGGAGGAAGTTCCACAGAGTGGGGGCCACCACAGAAAAGGCCCTCTCCTTCGTCCCCACCAATCTAGCTGTCCTGGCCCTGGCTGATGGGACAGAGAGAAGGCCATCCGAGGCTGATCTTGTTAAGCAGCCTGTCTGGTGTTGCTGGAGGCGCTCCTTAAGATAGGCTGGGCCGGAACCATATAGGGCTTTAAAGGTCAAAACCAACACCTTGAATTTGGCCCGGAAAACAACTGGTAACCAGTGCAACTCCTTCAGCACTGGAGTGATGTGATCTTGCTGGTGGCTGCCTTTAATCAGGTGAGCCGTTGTGTTCTGTACCAGCTACAGCTTCTGAACCATCTTCAAGGGTAACCCCACGTAGAGCGCATTACAGTAGTCTAAATGAGAGGAGACCAGGGCATGTACTACCGATGGGAGCAGATGGTCGGGAAGGAAGAGGCGTAGCCGCCATATCAGATGGAGTTGATACAGCGCTGTCCAGCTCACAGCTGACACCTGAGCCTCCATGGACAGCTGGGAGTCCAAAATGACCCCCAGGCTGCGGACCTGGTCTTTCAAGGGTAGCCGTACCCCATTCAACACCAGGTCAACATCCTCCAACCTCCTCTTGTCTCCCACCAAAAGTACTTCGGTCTTGTCAGGGTTCAGCTTCAGCTTATTTCTCCCCATCCAGCCACTCACCAGCCACTCACCTCTAGCTGTCTCACCTCCTGTTTCAGAGCTTGTAACTGCAGATGGAACCATGATGCAGTCCGAGCCCTGTTCAGGGGGAGAGGGCGTTTCGGAGCCACCCAATCTAATGCCCCAGTGATTGCGGCATTCCAGCCACCCACCAGGGTCTCGACCGAGTGGCCATTGGCGTGCTCCTGAAAATCCCCAAGCACGTTCAGGAATCCATTTGGATTCATAAGACGCCTGGGGAGGACCATTTTAATGGGTCCTCCACCCCTGTGGAGGGGTTGTGGAACCGAGAAGTCTAACGTCACCAGATAGTGATCTGACCATGACAGGGGGGGGGGGTGGATATACCCCCGACTTCCAGATCACTCCCCGCTTCTCCAGAAACAAACACAAGGTCTACTGCATGACCGGCTACATGGGTGGGCCCAGTTAGGATATGGTGCAGCTCCCAGGAAGCCATGGTCTCCATGAAGTCCCGAGGTGCTCCTGTGAGGATGGTCTCTGAATGTACGTTGAAGTCCCCCAACACCAGTAAGTTAGGGGACTGTACACGCACATCAGAGACCACCTCAAGCACCTCGGCCAGGGAGTCAGTTGTGCAGTGGGGTGGACGGTACACGAGCAGAATCCCCAGACTGCCCTTCGGGCCCAACCTCCAATAAATGCACTGAGCAACCTTGGTCTTCTGGAGAGGTGGTCTGGTGAAGACCAAGGACTCTCAGTAGATAATAGCCACTCCCCCTCCCCAATCCCCAGCCCTCGGCTGCTGTGCATATGAAAATCCAGCTGGACATATGGCCGCCAGAGTTGGAGCAGCAGCCTCAGCCAGCCAGGTGTCCGTAATACATGCCAGGTTTGTACCCTCGTCCAGGATCATGTCATGAATGAGGGATGTTTTCTGGGTAACAGACCTGGCATTGCAGAGCAGCAAACGAAGGCCTGAAGATGGAGTCACGCCTCCCGCAGCCAT
This sequence comes from Heloderma suspectum, assembly GCF_057233095.1. Classification (NCBI taxonomy): domain Eukaryota; kingdom Metazoa; phylum Chordata; class Lepidosauria; order Squamata; family Helodermatidae; genus Heloderma; species Heloderma suspectum. The sequence goes on along the minus strand of NC_139461.1, from coordinate 286,097,505 downwards.
CCTTTGGCTCTGGACAGGCCCAGAACAGTAGACAGATACTACACATCTCCCCCTTGTTCCCCTTACCTGGCATTGGCTGCCCCTAGCGCTCTGCCAGTGCCTGCCGCCCAGCCTTGGTATGTTCTGGCCCCCAACGCTCCCCCTACTGCCTCCATCAGGTGGACACGTGCCCCCTCGCTCCTGCCTATCAGGCAGGCTACCCACCCCTAAAAACACAACAGAATGCCCCAGAAATTAAAAAACAAACAATTAAAAAATCCCCTTTAAAAATACTGCCAGGCAGGAGTTCACAGTAGTGGTGGTGGTGGTGGTGGTGGTGGCGGCGGCGCAGCAGCAGCAGCAGCAGGCACGCCTCTTCCCCGGTGGTGGCAGCTTCTCCTGCTGGCCCTGGCTCTCCCAGGCCATGCCAGCCAGCCAGCTTATGTAGCCCCTCCAGGAAGGGGCAGGTGGAAGCAGCAGAGCTGGCTCAGTACCTGGGGACCTGGTCCTGCAGGGACTGGCAGTCTGCCAGGCAGAAGTCCGCAGGGAAGGCCTGGTGTTGGTGTCGGCAGATTAATAGGAATTTATTTAAATATTGCTGCGACAGTAACAAGTAGGCATGATAAACTGGCTCATCCAGATCCTAATGGAGTGCCCTCAGCTGTCATCTATTTGCAGTTATATATTGGCCTCCCTCACACTGGAGTATAAGCTGCTGCAATTATTACACCTTATGACTGCTTAACTCTATTAACGGCATAGGTTGGAGTGATAATTTGATTGTTGGACAAGAATAACAATAGTTTCAAACTCTGTTTATCTTTATAGACATAACATGCTAGCTTGGGGCCAGTGAATTCTGCATTGCAAATGAAAGGTAGTGCATTTGTCACAGAAGGCATTTTTAAAATTAGTGGTTATGTAAATATTTATAACTGGCTAGAATAAATTCACATTTGTCACAGAATGTACAGCATTTGAGCAGTGGTGGGCATGGGGAACGCACTGATTCAGTGGTGATGAGGCAGAGGGGAAACAAGGCTGTATCTATGTTTGTGAACCCCAGGAAAATCTTGGAACATGTTCCTCTTAAGTGAAGATGGTAGTGGTAACCAATACAATAGTGACAATAACATCATAATCTGCACTGACTAAGGATGGACTGCAGTTTCCTGTAGGGCAGATCACGGTACCTGTTATAGCTTCTTAAGATGTGGTTGAAGTGAGCGAAAGAGTCTGGTTTGGGCTGTGCGTGTGAAGGCTCCCTTAGTATATCAAGACAGATTAGGATTAGGTCAACAGATTCTTGATGAATCGGTGGGATTTTGGCAGCCAGAACTGTTACCTCTTGGTTTGAACACCCCATACTTCTCTCTGTCTGTATTTCCCGTTTTTTTCATAGTAAGAATAATAGCTTATGTTTTATAGCACTGATGTACAAAATATGAGGGATACAGCATGGCAGATCTTAGAATGAGTGACTGGAATTTCTCAAATATATGAGATGAGAACTCCCAGGTATTGCTTCTCTGGGACAACTGTGTCAGCATCTCCTAATGGCTTTATAGATTTTTAGCCTTTTAATTCCATAATTTCATTTTTAGTAAGGAATAAAATTGTGTGAAAATGCTTGTTTGTAGAGCTGTGTAGAGCTATAAATGTGAAGAGGTTTGTTGGTTACCAGCAGATACTGCTAATGAAGGAAAAAGACTGTAAATACTGTAGCCTAATTAGTACTCTTCTTTTCTCTCCTCCCCACAGATTACCCTCTTGATTTGAACCACAATGAAACCTTTCTGCAAACCACAACTTTTCTTCCTGAAGATTTTACCTACTTTCCAAACCATACCTGCCCTGAAAGACTCCCTTCTATGAGTGAGTACTGTTATAACTCACGTAAACATATGCCTCACTTTCCCATCGTTCCATGCAGTTAGTAGCCCGTCACCTTTATCATCATCCTTACTGACTTCAAGGCCAAGTAGATGCGTAACAAAGAGGTTATTCTTTATCTAGGTTGTTCATTTGAAGTCTTCATTGTTCTTCAGAGTTGCTAGTAGTAAGTAGGAAAGCCCTTATTTTCCATTTATATGTGGATGCCCCTTTATTCTGTGATAAGATTTTAACTGTTTTCCAGTCCAGTGATGAGGCAGTGTGATCTCATGTACAGAGTTGGTCTTATCAATAGATTTAGATACAGCTCAACACTGGTGTAGTTGTTTCAGTAGTTAAGACCCTTAGAGAGACATATGCACGCATGTGCGCACACGTGCGCACACACACGCAGCCTACCCATTTTCTAGACATCAGGGTGGCTTGTAGGAACACTCTTCATTAAAAACATGGGGCATGATTCTGCCAGAATTAAGTACTTTTAAGTCCCATTCATTTCACTGACAGTCTATGTGCTTAGCAGCTTCCAGTTGAATTCAAGTGAGGCTTGAATGGAAAGTGTTTAACTTTGGATGGATCTTGCACTTAATATGACAGGTGTCCTTTCCACACAAGCTACTGATCACACCTCAAAACTAAAAGATTCTCCTTATTTCATCTGCAAAATTATTTCATGAATTAGAAAAAAAAATCTTCCAGCATACTACTTTTGACAAATAGGTTAAAACTACTATCAATAAACTTAAAGCCGGTTTGTGGTCACCAAGAATGCCTCACTGATTGGCCTTGGCGAATGTAAGCTGCTCTCAGTTGACTGTAGAGATCATGATGGGTCACCCAAAAGAACAGTCGCTGAGATACATATGGCCTTAAAGCCAGGACTTTGAATTATGCCTACAATTCTATAGCAAATGTAGCTATTGAAGCACTGCTTGTATGTTCTCGTTAACCCATCTCGATCAGGTGGTAAACTACTGCATTCTGCATACAGTGAACTCTGCAGCTGCTATGAAAAAGGCAAATTTCATGTTAGGCATAATTAGGAAAGGAATTGAAAAGACAACTGCCAATATCCTACTCCCTTTATTCTATGGTGCGACCACACTTAAAAAACTGTGTACAGTTCTGGTCACTGCACCTAAAAAAGGATATTGTAGAGCTGGAAAAAGTGCAGAAAAGGGCAACTAAAATGATCAACAGGTTGGAGCAACTCCTCTGTGAGGAAAGGCTACAGCATCTGGGATTGTTTAGCTTAAAAAAAAAAAAAAAAAGGACCAGTAAGGGGAGACATGATAGACGTGTACAAAATGATGCATGGTGTGGAGAGAGTGGATAGGGAGACATGTTTCTCCCTCTCTCATAATACTAGAACCCAATGAGGTCATCCCATGGAGCTGATTTATGGGAGATTCAAGACAGATAAAACGAAATACTTCTTCACATAATGAATAGTGAAACTATGGAATTTGTTACCACAAGATGTAGTGATGGCCACCAACTTGGATGACTTTAAAGGAGTATTTGACAAATTCCTGGATGAGAAGGCAGTCAGTGGCTACTAGTCCTAATGGCTATATGATATCTCCAGTTTTAGAGGCAGTGAGCCTATGCACACCAGTTGCTGAAAAACATTGGTGGGAGGGTGCTGTAGCGCTCCTGTCCTGCTTGTGGGTTCCTGGTCGACAGCTGATTAGCCACTGTGTGAACAGAATGATGGACCCTGGGTCTGATCCAGCATGGTGGTTCTTGTGTTCTTCCAAACCTTGACGCAGAGCTTGGTGAAAGTACTAGCTGCTATATTTGGTTCACTCTACAATCGCATCAACACAGGCTACTATGGCCTAGCCTTTACATTTGCCAGTTGTTTGCTCAGTGAGTAGCAATTGCTCCCTGGTAAGACTGGCAGATCAAGAAATACAGCACAGTTATATGTGAGCTGCATGTGCACATGCACATTTTCCTCCTTCTCACTCCTTGCCATGTGGGACAGTGTTCACAGTGAGTCAGCGATGCTGTCATCTGCCTCAGACCTTGAAGCGCCCCCCCCCCGGTGGTTCTGAAGCAGAGGGCAAGGGCTTGTGCTTTGTTACCCCTTGGGTGAAGTGACCCATGCCCAACTACCTCTGCTACTTGGACCTGGGTGGCCCCCAGCTCTTAATGCAGACTTCTGTAGAGAGTCAATCTTTCCAGCTTTGAAAGGCCATGATTCCGCTTCATAATCTGTAGTACTATTGCCCTTGCACTATGCTTCAGAAAGCAATGTCTAAAATGGTAGAGGTTTGAGGAGGTACTGGAAACCAATTGCTGATGACAAACTGTAAGAATTGAAACGGGCTGCAACATAATGTGGTAAGGAAGTTCAATAATTGCAAAACACATAGTCAGAGCTATGCTTGTTTCTCAACTTCTGCTGCTTGATTGTGTACACAGAGGGTCCTATTGATGTAAATATGAGTGAAATCAGTATGGAGGAGATTCACCAGTTCTTCTCTCAAGACTCTGCTATCAAACTAGGAGGACACTGGAAGCCTAAAGACTGTCTGCCTCGTTGGAAAGTAAGTTGGAGAGAAGGAAGAACAATGCGTATCTTCTCTGCTAAACCATAAGGAAAACCATGGGCTTGCATAACTAAGGGATTTAGGCGTTCATTTTGCATTCCTCTGTCTGAAAGCTGCCAGCTTAATTAATTTGTATTTATTGAACAGGATTTAGACAATCCAGGGACTATCAGCTGATCCAAGGACTAATATCTAGTGGGCCACATGTGATCCATAACTAGGCATCCACAAATCCACTCACCAGCCGCCCTGGGGCAAGTGCCCCAAGCCCTCTGGGAAGTAGGGTGTCTAGCACTACACAGGTCCCCACCTATGCGTAGGGATATACAGACTGTGTAAAATCCGCCCCGTCTGTGTTTCGCGGATTGTCAGGCACCTTTCGTTCCATTGTCAGTTCACAGATGGATGCGAGTATTTTTCTCATCATGCAGAAAAATATGCAAATAATTCCGTAAGAGTTTTTGTAAGAATTTGCATAATTTACCTTAGTACATAACATTTGGCATATTATCCCCCTTCCGTTCAACTTTTCCTCAGCAGAAGCATGCATATTTGCCTACGAATAAATATGCATAAATTTCAGGAAAGGAAAAAAAACATCTGAAAGTCCAGGGACTCCACACAGCCTTAGGGGGTCGTTCAGCAGATTCCACAGGTCGGATTCTTAAGAAATCCAAGCTCACTTTAGTTCATCTTGAATTTCTCCAGCAACCCTATGAGGTCTCATTTCCACTATAGTCTTTGAGCAGGTAAGGAACAGCAGGAGCCTTTTCTGAACAGCAGAAGGATCTCCCACTGTGTCTTACCTTCTCTATGCATTGTGCAAATAAAAGAATGCCATACCTCTCTTCTAAGCCCTCTGTGTGTGTCAGAGGATGCAGCAGGCCACCTTGATGGTGCCCACAAATAATGCTTGGCTAGGTAGCCAAGCAAAAATTTGTAGACTCCTCTAGAGCAGGTTTTTGGTGGATTCTTTGGGGTTCATTTTACAGATTTTCATACAATGCAGTCTGAATGTCTCACCTGTCATAATATCCCTGATTTTCCCTTTCTTGGAGCCTGCCTTCCAGTATCATGATTATATGCCCCACCAAGTGAATAGGACTTGCCTCCAAACATAGATGGGGCTCTGTGACAGTAGTAGTGGAAACCATTATTAGTCCATGAGGATGGAAATGAAAGGGGAAGTGAACATTTCAAAGTAGAAGCATCTGACAGATTGTAAAAGACGTTGATAATCTGCTTGTGAAATCTATATGGCACATCCTTATATAAACTTCCTATACTCCAGTCTGGCATATTAGTGCAGTTGGGAGCTCAAGGAATGATCCAGATCAAGCCAGATTCTACATGTGTATTGCATTGCGTGGCCTCCTGGTCCATGTCAGCAATAGGTAATTGCAGAGGATGAGGCGTCACATTGGTGTGTACAAGGATTGAATATGTTGAGACCATCCTTCCCCCTTGAGTTGCCTGGAATTGTCCCAAGTGTTCCGAAATCCCTATTTAGATAGAATTTCTAGCTGTGACTATATAACTGAATCGTGAATTGCAGTAAACTCTAAAATGCTAGAACAGGGTTTTATTAAATCCTGGTTTAATTTCCCAAGAGATGGTAGAGGGTATTTGGACAACCAAGTTGCCCGTTCTTACAGATTTTTTCTTGAAGGTCATTTCGATATGACTGTAACGTACTTGGTGTCTTGCATTGGTAGCTTGTGAATTGCTTAAGTTTAGGTTGCTTCCAAGATCCAGGAAGAGCTAATGGTAATTCTGTCCCTCTAGGTGGCAATCCTTATTCCATTCCGCAATCGTTATGAGCATCTGCCAGTCCTCTTTAGGCACCTTATTCCAATGCTGCAACACCAGCGTTTACAGTTTGCATTTTATGTTATTGAGCAAGTAAGTAAATCCGTGTATATTGTTTTTGTTCCCAAGGTTAATTCCTCTCCAGTGGAAATAAGATGGAATGGTAATGTTTTTCTTTGCAGGATATGTAAGTTAACTGCTTTTTCCATAGAGTTCTTGCACAACAATATTAAATTAAATCCCCAAATTGTGCCCAGTGTGTGACTGGAGTTAATAACTGCCAACATGCATACCATGTAAGCCTTCCAAAGCTGATGCCTAGTTTGGTAGTGTTATGTTCATGTGATGAATAATTAGGAACCCAAGAACTACTGTAAAGCATCTAGAATAGCCTTCTGCAATCTGATGCCCTTTAGATGTTTTGGACTATAACTCCTAACCATTGGCCATGCACACTGGGGCTGATGGGAGTTCAGGTCCAAAATATCTGGAGTACACCAGTTGGGAAAGGAAGATCTAGGAGATTAAAGCTAATATTTTGTTACTTCCTATCCTTTAATTTATTATTATTACATTTATATCACACTTTTTTTCCTCTTGCAAGGAACCTAAGGTGTCTTGAACTGTATGGTGGTGCTCCTCCCAGTTTATCCTCACAACAATTCTGAAGAAGGTTAGGTTGTGAATCAGTGACTGGCCCAAAGTCATCCAGTGAGCTTGGTGGCCAAGTGGGGAATAGAACCCAGGAGCAGTATCCAATAGGGCTCTTCCCTGCGCGGCCAGCCCTGCCGGTTCCAGCGTACGTGCGTCCCCTACCGCTTGAGGCTGCGATCTAGGGCTTCCAGGGGCAAGCCCCAAAACGACCAGAAACACTTGTTTCTGGAAGAAGCAGGTTGTGCCTTCCAGAAATGAGTATTTCCACTCATTTCGGGGCTTGCCCCCAGAAACGCTACATCAGGGCCGCAAATGGTAGGGGCTGCATGCAGACCATGACCGGCAGTGCTGGCCATGTGCACAAGGCCCTTATTCGATCCTGCCCTGTGTCTCCCAAATCCCAGTAGAACGCTCTAACCACTACACCACACTGGCTTTCACAATCCAGTAGGTTTTTATGGAGCTGAAGAGGAAAGAGGAGAGGCTTGCCTTTTGGAAGGATGCCCTGTGGAACCTCTCCAAACAAGTACCATTAAACATAAATTGTTTTCAGGTATTATACTTCTCTCTTGGTCAAGCTGTTGTAACGATCCCATGGGTTTTTGCTGAAGTTGCCCATTTGTCCATGGTTATCCATGTTATATTACTTTTGAAGTCAGTTCTTCATGCTAGGTAACATGGAGATGCTCAATAGGTGCAACTCCTCCTTATAGCTATCTCTGCCACCCGATAACTGGAAAAGCTGCACCCAACTAATTTCTCTTTGCCATACCACTGTTTAAAAGGCACGGTTGCACTCCTCAGAAATTCTCTTTGTTTATGCAGCAGGCAGACTTTATTTGGTGGATGGGCAAGAATAGGGCAAGAATAGGGCAAGACTGGTCCAGACATGTCTATTGTGGGCAAAAATGAAAGACAATCTGAAGTAATTCTGTATAGTTATCACAATTGGGAGCATTCACCAAATCTATGAAATGAATATTGTGATGGGAAGTTCCCTTTGTTTATCTATATGTACTCCTGTAATATATTCATGCTTGTGCAAGACCTCTAGAGCTTCTAGCCTCCAGGCTGGGGAAAAATGACAAGGCCACAAACCCAAACTCGTCAGTCTATATAGGCAGATGGGATCTAGGAGAAGCCTAACCTGTTCAGGCACTGTTGCAAGTAAAACATACATGGTTTTAATCTGGAGAGCCTTCCATCCTCTGTGTACCATCTAGGTTTAGAATGGATTGTTCTTCAGGTCTTCTCTGAAATTAGTTCTAAGCAGTTATTCCACAGCGACATAATAGCACTTTACTTTTAGCTACTCATTGTTTTTCTAATAGTGTAGGGTATTTTTTGTGTGTGAAACTGAGACACGTACTGCCAGACCATTGGTCCAGCATTAAAGCCTCAAAGTGTACTTATAGTGTGGCTGCAGTTAATACTTGCCAAATTGCATACGGACTTGCAGAAATTCTCCAGGATCTCATGCAGAAGTATTTACCAGTATCTCCTATCTGAAATTTATAACTGAAGATGTCTGGGATTACAGTTGGAACCTTCTGGATATAAGCATGTGCTCTTCCATTTAGTTATGGTCTCTTCCTAAATAATGGATAGGAAATAGGTAAACAACTGATAAATCATAGCTCAGTAGCAGAACACATTATTTGCCGTCCATAAAGTTCCAGGTTCAATCCCTGGCCAGGATGGGGAAGACCTTTTGCCTAAGACCAGTCCCAGTCAGAGCAGACAATACTGGGCTAGATGGACCAATGGTGTGAATAAGGCATTTGCATGTGTTCATTCTAGAACTAGCTAACACAGTTTTAGATGGGCATTCTTTCAAAGAGCCTCTCTTCTATTCCAGTGATAGAAAACTACATTCTCCCAGTGTGTCCACTCACAAAGCATCTCCTTGTCTCCCAGTCCTTGTTTCCATTGCTGCACTGAAAGGACCAGCTCCTCACAGGAGCTTTAATTGGGCATGGTCCAATCAGTGGCTCTGTTGCCATTCAGTTGTAATCTGATTGTTCTCAGGAGCTAGTATGGCAGCCTCTCATTTCTGTTGTCTTTTGGATTTCTGTGGTTAGGCTTCAAGGATGCCCTAGAAGATACCACAGGGCTACCCATATGGTCCTGAAATGAAGAACATTGCCAGCTCAGTTGTCAGTTTAGCAAAATGCAGAATTTAATTTGGGAAAGTCTTTCCCCCTTTGAGAAACTCACCGTAGTGTAGAATATTTACCAGTATTCTGAACAAATTAATGAATGCCACCCCCCACCCACCCCACACAATATACGAATGCATATAAATGCAAGCATATGAATGCAACATGACAAGCAGTATACAGAAACTTACCTTGTAAATAAATGTGAATGTAATTATGTTGGGATTCTCTCCTAGGCTGGCAATCAACCCTTTAACCGTGCCATGCTGTTCAATGTTGGCTTTCGGGAAGCAATGAAGGACTTGGACTGGGATTGTCTGATCTTCCATGATGTGGACCATATACCTGAAAATGACCGTAACTATTATGGATGTGGGCAGATGCCAAGACACTTTGCAGCAAAGCTGGATAAATATATGTATCTGTAAGTAACTGTAGTCCCCTATTTGTGAAGTTAAGATATCTTTTAAAAGTACACAGAGAAATAGAGGTAGACATTGCTATAGCTAAAAGTGGACCATGAAAAACTACTATTTGTGACAGACTGTGAACAGGCAGCCCAATCTCCCCTGACCTGTGATAAGCTCTATTCACCACAACCTTGTCTAAAACAACTTCTTTTTTTAATATAGCCTCCCTTACAATGAGTTCTTTGGAGGAGTGAGCGGCTTAACAGTGAGACAGTTCAAAAAAATCAATGGCTTTCCAAATGCCTTCTGGGGCTGGGGCGGAGAGGATGACGACCTTTGGAACAGGTACCTTGCATACAGAGAGTGGGGTGGGGATAGATTACGCACAAGTTCCAACTGGTATGCTATCACATTCGCACAACACTAGATGAACAATGAGATTTGTGATGCGCAATGTAAAATTGTGACGGGATGGTTTGGGCTGGCTTATCTTTGGAATGTTCATGGGCTGGGGGCATATCTTCCTGGACACACATTACACACCTATCCTGGCAGTACAAGCTGCCTGAAGGTGCTGCCTAGTTCCCTGTTGTTGTTACTTGGCCCTGTGCCTGCAGCTGCTAGTCTTGCAGAGTATCATTTAGGCAGTTCCCACCTACACATGACTTCTAAGGAAGAACTTCCATAACCTGTGATATAATCTTAACCTTTTTCCTCTCCTCTTTCTCTGCATAATCTTGATTGACTTTGGGAATAGTGTTTGTTTCCGCAAAATGTTTTTCTAGATGTACAGACTAAAAACACCACTAGTTACAGCTCTGGGCAAAGTTGTGAATGGCTGTGTCCCAGGCTCTCATGTTTGTTAGTTTTTTAATCACTCACTGCATTTCCTAACTAAATTGTGATCTGCGGACAACTGCATAACCTGCTTAAAATGGAAAATGATTTACATTTGACCACTTGGTTGAGCTAGGTTTTAGCATTTGGGAGTGCTGGCTTATTAAACCTATTGAGGTGATGGTTGCTAAGATTGTGCAGCCCTGACAAATGCTGAAATCAAAGCAGCTGAAAAGCTCCTCTCTTCTTCTCTCTTCCAGGGTGCACTATGCAGGCTACTTGGTGACTCGGCCAGAAGGAGATACAGGGAAATACAAGTCAATTCCCCATCACCATAGAGGTGAAGTACAGTTCTTAGGAAGGTAAGTACATTTTTATCATAAATACCTTGATATTGCAGGCTTTCTAGCACTTCAGATGTGTGTGTGTGAGTTGCTAGCTTCTCTCATCCAGAACGTTAAAACTCTAGCACCTTAAAAGGCCAGGGTGGATTCCGATAATTCTTAAACGCTTCCATTGTAGACCACGTGGGAAGGGTGTTGTCTGTATTCTCCAGCAGCATAGCTAAGCCTGTTAAGCTACCCATCTTTAGAACTCCATGTAGATTTTAACTTTGTGGGACAAGGTTGCACATTAATGCCTTGCTTCTCTATGATTTCTGATGATCTGAACCCATGCATAGTCATCTTAAGTTGAAAATGATTTTAGCATATAGCTTATTTGCTCTGTCTACAGTGGAAATTCATGCATGTATGGTAGGAACTTATGCTGGAGTAGTTCAGATTGTACTTCAAAGAGTTGCTACCAACCCACTCTTTCATATGCAATTTCTTTGTCCCTACAATCTAGGCATTCTTGTCTCCAGTCCAGCCCTTGCCCAAACCTTCAGAATGCTGCCAAATCTTCAACTGTTTCAACTGGATAATTGCCAATCTGCGTAATTACTTCTGAGTGCAGATTTTGAGTTCTTGTGCAGAGTACAGTCAGGCCTGTCCAAAGTCTTGGTTTTGTTGTCCTTAAGCTTGTCTCATTTAAACAGCCTCCATAGCAGCCCACCACTCTTTAGTAGGTGGGCACCATATCTCTGAGAATGCCACTTCAGAGGATGTAGACAATCAGAACCTTCCCTGTGCCGGCCACAATAAAATTAATGGGAGTTGTGCAAGTGTAAAATACAGCTTCTGGCCACAGACAATCCATGTGTATTTGTTTCTTTCTAGGCCTCATTGCAATATATGCCATCATTTTAACACACATTCATTATACAGGACTTGGACAGAAGAAACTAACAGACTGTGCCCAGAGTAAATGACATTAGTTTCTCTCTCCCTAAGATCTCTCATCCAGATCAGAGCCAATTGTGCATACTTTGCAAAATGACTGTAATAAGATCCTCCGTATTGAATGTTAAAGCTATTATAGTGACCTCTGCTCTTGTTTGTTAGACACTGCTTTCAGTGGCAGGTGTTGCACACGTGCGTGCATGCCTACACGCACATCTGAACTTATTTGAAATTGCATCACAAATATTTTATTCTATGTAACACTGATTTGTTGACTGTACTGCTTAGCTTATGACAGTTTTTCCCTTGCATTGCTGGTGGTAGCATTGTATTATCAAGTTTTTCACAGTTCAAAGGCAAAAAGCAGGTCGTGGCAGACATGCAAATGTACTTTGATGCACATCAGTGTTTTGTAATTAGGAACATAAAAAATTCCAAGCTTCACTGAGTAGTTCGTAAACCTAAGCTCCAGAAGCGTCAAAATATGATACTACTTCTACTTTCCTCCAATTTCAGAAGCTCCCTCTGGTTTACAGCTTCAGACCTCTTCCCCACAATATAGTTTAGGCTTAGCAGATGCTTGTGTGGTTGCCAGAGCATGCCAGTGGCCCAAATCACTGCAGTGATTAAATTCCAGCCATTGTTCTCCATGGGAGGCTAAAATGATATACACCTTTTGTAAATCTATTCCTCCAAAAACAACTGGGGGCAGCCATATGCTTGCTTGTTCTGGAGGTGTGGGATGCTTTGTGGCTGATGTGTCTTCCCCTTCAAGGGCCATAGACCCAGGGGCATATTTAGATGCCAGTACATTAGCTTTACTTGGAAGAGTTTTGTACAATTTTATTTGCCTTAGGAATGCTTAGCACAATCAAGAATTGAATAATGCTTTCATTTTGGGAAACATGGTTTAGGAATGTCATACAGTTCTAACCACGAGACAAGGAAATCTAAGTTATATATTAAACTGTATTTAAATTTAAATTGATAATTTCAGTATTTTTCTGCACACAGATGAAACTCATCCAGCACTCAGCATAGATAGACATCTGGATATTTTGCACATCTGCTTTAAGAAGAAAATGATGTCGATGACATACCAACCTTTTTTGACAGCTGTTGTAATTGCAACATAATGCCAATTGCAATTAATAAACACCAGAGATAACAACAACGTAACTAAGATTTCTGGAAGTGTGTTTTTAATGTAATATAAACATATAAATAAAATATAAAATTGGTACTGCAATGTGCACTCTACATTAATTGCACACTCAAGCACAGAATGAGCCCACAGTACGTAAGGTTCTGGGCCGCTTTCCAATCTCCCCTTTTTCTTAAGCAACATTTGATAGAATGAGATAAAACATGTTCTTCCTCTTTACCTCCCAGCTCTCATTTTGCTGTTGCAGTTGGCAGTCAGTGTTTGGGCTTAACTTCTGAAGTCACAGCAGCTGTGTCTTGGAAGCCTTTCCCCCCCTAATCCCAGATGTTCACTTTTGATTGTGTTTGGAAGATAGGTACTCGGCACATGAACCTAGAGCATTGAAAACAAATTTTCTGGGCCTAAGCCATTGGTTGTATAGGACAGCTAGCTGTAGGGTGAAACCATATGTAGATAAAGCCAGGTTCCTAATAGGCAGAACCAATGGTAGACAGAGTAACTTCAATTTGTTTATGACTATAAAGCAGAGGTCTGGACAGGGCTGGTTTGATCCACACAACAACATGAAAGCAGTCCTTTGAACCCACATTTGTCTGCTCCAGCAGCAATCAACTGTACAGAAAAGCAAATGGGGCAAGTAACTTCAAGATCATGAGTGCAAAGGGTTGTGGTGGGGGGAAATCTGCATGGGAACACAGGAAAGCAGTCCTTTGAGGCCATGTTTTCCTGCTATGGCTGCAACCCTTTGCACAGAAATGGCAAACTTAATATACTTTTAAAGAATCCCCCCTTTTTGTAATTTAAAATTAATTCGCAAGGGTTAGAGGGCACTTTTGTTCCTTTGCTGTTGTGCCACTTTACACCTCCCCCCACGCACACAGTCACTGTGGGAACAAATTGCCTCAATGAACAAATTGCATGCTGTGGAAACAAATTGTCTCTCTGTTCATATCCTCTGCCCATGGGTGCTGTGTGTCCCTGGTTAGGGAAGACTCATACCCAATATGTTTAAATCCTGTTTTGTTTTGTTTTTAACATAATTTTTATCCAAATATGTACAAGATACAGGAGGCTGTTCAGCCGCCTTGTAGTCCTTCATAACAATTTTTTTGCAGGAGGTAAGGCTTGGAAGGAAATTAAATATATTTTTGTACTAAAATATATCTGAGAGTGTCAAGTCCAATGGCATACAAAAATATTGCTCATTGTGCTTATTTGAGATCCCGATCTCCTCCTGTGGATAACCATTATTTCTTGATTGGTTGTAGTGTATTTAGAGGCAGGAGGTAATCAATCTTAATAGAAAGCATTAATGCTCAAGATTCGTATTCCTATTAGTAGATCTCTCATCTTGAATTTTGAACAGCATTGCCCTTAATGCTCCGATGTTCTTCTTATCAAATAGGTATGCACTGCTGAGGAAGTCCAAAGAGAGGCAAGAATTGGATGGCCTCAATAACTTGAACTATTTCCCAAATGTTACATACGACGCCTTGTATAAAAACATAACGGTCAACCTGACGCCAGAGCTGGCTCTGGTGAATGAATACTAAGAGAATATGAAAAGAAGAAAACATGTTGAGAGATTGTTTTGTAGGTGTCTCCTGGACAAGAAAAATCTTGTGTCTAATGAAGGATCACAGTATTTTGAAGAATAATACTCAAAGCACGCACACAGATCATCAAACTGTAGACCCACTCAGACTGTGCAGCGAGCTCGGACTTCACTTGCTTTTTGATTTCTTTTTTTAAAGAACAGTGGTGTGACCTGCTGCTTTGTCCCAGCATTCCATCTCCTTAAACAATCTCCAACACCAAACTGTGATCAAATGTGCTTTTCTGCTCATAAAACCAGTTTGGCTGAAAAGGGACACTATTGGTTTCTTGACTCTGGATGCCAGAAGCTATCCTGTAGGCAACTGCCGGAATGGGAGATGAACTGCTACCTAACAGTGATACCATTCTTCTACATTTGTGTTTGTATTGGTTTTTTAATTGACCTGCTTGAAGAAATACATATATATATATATATATACACACACACACACACACCAGAATCGCTTCTTAAAGAAGTGTAGGTGTAAATAAGCTGTATAAATTGCTTTCCTTCCTTTTTTAAAAAAAATCTTTTACAATCTGAAGCTGAAGGTTTACAACTTAAGATAATTCAAGTTAGCCCCTACCTGTGCAAACACTTCAGCACATCATGATAGTCATGTGAATAATTCTCTTCAGGACTGCTTGTCTGGTTGTTAGCAGGATTGGGACCTTTTCAGTAGGTTTTGAAGCTTAAGTCATTGAAGCCATAGCAGTGCTTATTGTGGGATGGGGTGGGGGAATCTGGCTTTGGGAGTAGGAATTCCATTCATAAAAGACCAGTCTCGTACATTTTATAGTCATATAGCCTTTCCTGTTCTTGTTCTGATTCATTGGATTCTGCCATATAACCCATAGTGACAACTGAACAGCAAATGTATCTGTCCAGCTTCACCTTCATAAGGGACAGGTTCTCCAAATAGTTGTCGAAGTCTCCATTTGCCCCTCCTATCCTCACATTTTCTATTCAGTCTAAGTTTGCAAATTGTTCAATCTGTTTTTAGAAAAAGTCTACAATGATTCCTGTAATTTAACTTTGGGCAGGGGGATGGCTTATGATTAGTATTTTGATATATTTATTGTGTAAATGAAACTGTACTGAGCTAATATAGGCTAAAATTGTAGGTTAGCGCTCTTGGTTATGATTATTAAACAGAGAAAGCATTGCACATGTACAAATACTGGGATAAATATATCCAGACTCCAAATCATAATTAAAGGAATGAAGGGCATTGTGATTAGTTTAGGAAAAAATGTGAGTATGGGACAGAATTTTTGGTCCATATCCTCCATCCAGTTTCACAGACCTAGATTTTGTTTGAAAGTATCTTAGATTTGTGCCTGTTTTGTTTTGTTTCTCTTTTCTGGTTTAAAACCAACCCATCTGTTTATACAGTATGTACAAACTTTTTTTTACTAGGGCCTGTAACTCTGGTAAATGTCTTGGATTGCTCTTTAATATATATTTATAGACACAGATTGTGAGAACTTAAAGTGAGAAGTACTTTAATTTCTTTTATTGCATTGTTGCCTTCAGTTTCTTTAACTTTCATAGTTTACAGTTTTTCTGGGTTCGGTGGATGTATGACCCCCCATAAACATCTGTTGTGGGTGCGACTAACCAGGCCTATTTTCTTGTGTGTCTCAAAAGAGTTGTGAAAGTAAGTGTGTGTGTGTGTGCGTGTGCGCACATGCAATTGTGTGTATTTTATCAGCCCATATGAAAGGGCAGCAAGTCTGCTCTTGAGAATGCTGGTAAGTGTGCTTTAAAATACTTCATAAGGGAACCCTTCATGACTGCTGCAGAGGTAACAATTTGTGTCTTTTTTGTTTTTTTTAGCGGCACATATAGCAATAAAGTCTTCTAAATTATGACATTTTTCAGATGTGGATAGCACACCCTTTCCTTATTATTTTTGGAACCCCAGTATGCTGGTGGGAACCAACACTTTTATTTAATGGTGCTTCAGTTGAGGAATGTATTTCAAGATATCTGAATTCACCATCACATGAACATATATCCAAACAGACATTAGGCTTGTAGGGCCATCCCTCTTCACCCTGTCTTTTCAAACAAGAATATCACCTCTGCTCAGAAATGCACTTGTTAAAGATTGGCATGAAAGGGTCGGTTTCACTTCTTAATCAATGTTTTTTTGTTTATTTTGTTTGTCCCAATCACGTTGCTTTCTTTCCCCCTCTTTAAAAATGTGGAATATCTTTAAAATGTGCACTGTTACTCTTATCATCTAAGTCAAATGCTGTATAGTAAATGTAATTGTTGAAAGCTTAACTGTCAAGCGCATGTAATATTATGGTGTTTAAAAAAATCATTTGAAAAAACTGTACATTGGCAGCTGAAATTTCAACAAAGCCACTGCTCCCCATCTCCATCAGCACTGTCTGCTAACACTGCTAGGGGGCAGAATACTATGATAAAATGCATATGTTTTTGTATGAGCCATGTGGGTATTCATTTGCTAATGTTTGTTTAAAATCCACTACTTTTTGTAAAAGCTCGTCTTCTTGAATGAGTTTACCAGCTGAGCAACCGCCATGCATTTCCAAACGCCTACTGTCAAAGTAAAACATATGTAACTCCCTATCATCCTGTTGTTTTGAGCTTGCTCTTATGTTTTCTATGAGGTGCCAGGGGTACATTTTTGCACTGATATTTAGTGTTTTAAAACACACACAATTTTCAGCAAAGCAATCCTTTGTGTCATTACATTTATTTACCCATGTGTTTGTACATTTTTGTATTTGTTAATTTATGAATGATTTTTTTCAGTAAAAAGGATACATATTCAAGAACCAAGAGACAGTAGTGATGTTGCTTTATTTTAACATGCAAATTTGGTGTAGTAAAGGACCAGGCTTTCAGGCAAGCCTTAACGGCTGCTTTTAAAAAGCTGATAACCTTTTAATAATTTCACTCTTTTCCTCCCCATTATATTACATAAGATAACATCTGAACTCCAAATTTCAACTCTAAAACTGAAAGGCAGCCTGTTTATATTAAAATGTGCATGCACGCACACCATATCTCATTGTTCAGAAAACTAAAACAGTGTTTTGTTTTCTCAACATCTACCAGGTCCTTCAGCTTGGACATGGGGCTATATTCTTCCTGGCCACTAGAGGTGGGAGAAAAGACCAGTAACATCTTGACTAGTGTGTGTGTGGGGGGATCAGCCAACACAGGGAAGAGCCCACCTTACATAAACACACTGAAGCTTGTCATCATAAACCTAGAATTCCAATAGGCAGCCACCAGTCTAGGGGTAATCCTGACCCCAGCATAGCTTTCAGCCCTCAAAACCCCATTACGCACCTTGGCAATTTTTCTCCTACATGAGCAGAGGTGCAGACAAAAGGCTCAAACTCCCCCTTCCTTAAAGCAAAGACCTTTGTTGCCATTCACACTGGAAAGGAGGGGATGAAATAACCTTTTGCCTGGACTGGGGCAGGTAAGAAAGGGATAGAGCCAATTTTGCTCAGTGTCCCTGTTTAATTGTTTAAACAGGGGCTCTATTTTGAGTTAACTATTTAGCCAGCCTGAAGAGGCTATTCTTTTTCAAGGAAGATGGTTCTTACAAAAAGAGAAAGGAAGGAAGGAAGGAAAAAGCATCTCAAGGTCATCAACTTAGGAAAGAGGGATGTGATAAAAATGCACGCATTTCCTCAACAGGCTAACATCCTTTCTAATTACACCCATATCGCTACGTAATCTGATTAGTTAAGCTCCTGAGGTATTAAACAAAGCCCAGGCTGCTCCCTTGACTCATTCACTGTTTCCTAGTCCTAGAAAAGGAACTGAACATGTGCACTGGATTGAGCTAGGAGCTGTGTATGTGAATAACACCTAGTAGATGCGGAGAAAACATAATACTATTTTAGTTTTTAGAATACTTTTGGTAAAGTTATGAATGACAGCACAGTTAATCTTAAATAGCGAGCAGTTTGGGCTCTATTAAGGCCATAAGATAATGACAAGGTGCTTAAACTCTTTAGAGCCTCTGCATGGCCCCCGAAGCTGTCTGCAAGTCAAAAGAAGCCTTAAGCGTGTGGGACCATGCTGACAAACTTGGATGTTTTGGACTTCAACTTCCATCACCCCCAGCCAGTATGGCCAATGGCCAGGAATGCTGGGAGTTGTGGTCCAAAACATCTGAAGGGCACCAGGTTAGGAAAGATTGGGTTAGGGAACAATGAGCTGTGCTATTTGTATCCCCTGGGTTCCTCAGTCTAATCAAGTTGTACATGTTTGCTGCTGGGGAAAACTTACAGACAGCTGCATGATCTCCCTGTAGCGTCACCAGCCTAGCTGGAAATTTATGAATGAGATGCTTAGTAACAGTAATAGGAAGAACTTGCTTGTCCTTTGCTTTCCTCCTCCCTGTATTGGGATCCTTTCATAACTTGCAAAGGTTGTGCTATTAAATCTAGTTTAATACCACATTCTTACCCACCCATGACGACATGCTTAGTGCTCTGTTATGTGCAGCATGTTTCAGCCCCTGCCTTTGAAACCACTTTCTCTGTCTCTGGTGAGTAATTCTCGAAGGCTGATGTAATCATTTGACTTGTTTTCCTTTCCCTCCCTTAACCTGCCTTTAACTTTTGAGTTTCTACATGACCCAGAGGGAACGGGAGC
Source organism: Heloderma suspectum (assembly GCF_057233095.1). Lineage (NCBI taxonomy): Eukaryota > Metazoa > Chordata > Lepidosauria > Squamata > Helodermatidae > Heloderma > Heloderma suspectum. The sequence goes on along the minus strand of NC_139461.1, from coordinate 286,078,505 downwards.
AGATGCAGCGTCACCCTTGTGAATGACTAATGTAGTTGCAGCAAAAACCTGTTGAGGCATTGCAAGATGAGCTAGTCAGAATGGATGATGTTTGTGAAATAGCGTATTTGGCAGCCTTGCAATCCACATCCCAGAAGCTGGAAATTACCAGTGTAATGTCATGGTTATTTTTGAGAAGGAGCTGGGAAATCACCAGTACAAATCTGACACCTGCTGTGAGCTTAGTGGGTCACCTTAAACCAAGCCACCATCTCTCAGCCTCAGGATCTTGCATGTACTGTGCTGTGGTTACTGGCCTACTTTACATAACTGTTTTGTGGATAGAGCATGTATGCAATGTATTCTGAGCCCTTAGTAATTATTAAATGCTTTTACAAATATTGGTTACCTTGCCTTTTCAGTAATTAACCCATGATTTGCTGGGGTGCATTGTGCTACTGCTTTGCATAATGAATTGGGCTTGGTCCTAATGTGGCTCCACCTGAAGAGTATTATGGCATTTTGGGAATTCCTGGAGGTGGGACAACAGGGATGAGCAATGAGTCCAAGCTGCAGAGGTTGCTGTATAGATGGCATGGGAGAGAGGGACAGGAAGGAGCAAGAGCTAGAGGTCCAAGTGGTGGATACTGATGAGGACCAAGGCAAGGGTTGTTTCCTAGGGATTGGTGGAAGTTACAGTGATAGACACATTTATTGAGCTGGGGAGAGAGTATAGAAAAAGTATTGACCTCTGATGAGTTAGCTATGGCCAAGGTCAAAGCTGGGCTAGGGTGTTGTAGGAAAAGCGTTGTGGGAGTACAGGGTTTTAAGGAAGGGTTCAAAAGATGTGAGTAGAACATTGGCAGAGAGAAAGTGAGCAGTTGCTCTAATAGGTTGCAGCATGGTAACGGGGAATGATCCAATGTGGTGTAATGGTTAGAGCAGTCTTCCTCAACCTAGTACTTTCCTGATACGTTAGGCTGCAACTCCCAGCCAGTATGACCAATAATGGGAGTTGAAATCCAACACATCTGGAAGGCCCCCAGTTCAGAAAGGCTGAGTTACAGTGTATATACAGATAAATGTATATACAGCACCGTGAACTCCCTGCAGAATGGATGGGATACAAATGAAATAATGTAGACTTGGGAGAAGGAGTTTAAAGCAGCTGACAGATGAGCTTCATAGGAGAGAGAGTAAAAAAGATAGAGGAAGAGGTGAAAGACAGAGCAGGATCTGAAGTGCAGAGAGGAAATGTAAGGATAAGGATCTTCAATTAATTTGAGTGGGGAAAGTGGCAAGATACCAGCAGTCAGAAGTATGGATAGAGATGGGATCACAGAGTGGATGAGGATGATGTGTGTATTGTGGGTAGCCCAGTTGCTCCACCCATAGTTATGGTTGGAAACACCATTTTGCATGTTTATCCCATAGCAGCAAAAAGTCAGTTTAGGGGGCATAGCTAAGCTCCCCCTTGTCTGAACTGCCCCAAATTTTGCATGTAGATAGCTACATCATTCTCTAGTGGATTAGCTAGGTTTAGTGCATCACAAAGCTTATTATGGGAAGTTGTAGGGGAAAGGGATTCACCGCTCATGTAGGGCCTCATGGTCAGAAGTTAGAATTGCCCTTTGAGATATAGGTCTGTGGGGAGTTCTTCTAGTGCATAGGCTATGGTAGAAAATTTTTGGAGTGTGAAAATTTGAGGAAAAAAGAGTGAAAAGGCATGACCAACTGCCTCTCGCATGAAATATGAATTGAAAACCTCCAGATTTGCCTGGCTGGGGGAGAATTGACTAACTCGCAGCGAAGTCGAAAGCCAGCAAGATCAGTCAAGGATTGGGAGAGATGAGCTTTCCCCCACCAAACTCCATTTCTTTGTATTGAGGGAATGTGTTGAGCTGTGGCATACAGCTGGGGGGGGGGGTGAATTTAAAGGTCCTCTGGAGTCCCATGGCAGAGCAGCTTGGTCCAGGTCAATCGATCAAGGCAGGGAGAGGGCCCTGCCCTGCAGAAGGGTGGCTGAGTTGCATTTTTTGTTTCCATGGGGCTGTGACTGAATAAATAGGGGATCGGAGAATGCATTTAAGTCTGTGCTGCTGCGTTGTATAAAAATATGTTTGGGCTTGGTGTGTGCCTGGGGGGCGGAGAGGGATTTGCAAACTGATAAATTATTGTGTGTGTTTGTGTTTGTATATAGTGCTTGGTATGGGTGGATTCTATCCTTAATATAAATCCTTTTCAATTTATGGAGCTGCAGCTTAAGATAACATTTATTGTTGTTGTTGTTGTTGTGATAGAATACACATTGGCACTATTTGCTTGTGTGTGCCAAGTGCTTTTAAATGATGGGAAATATACAGCAATCCTATGTGGATCTACTCAGATGTACATTTCACTGAATTGAGTGGGACTAACTCGCATGTAGGCATGTGTATGAGAAATCCCCCCCCCCCCCGCCACGCTTTCAGTGTTGGAGAAGCCAGTTCTGCTAGAAATTGCTTTATCCGTGCTGTTACTCTGGATACATTTGTGGGGGAGAGGAGGGGTTGGTGGGTTGAAGTATTTGTAAATTTGGGCCTGGAATCCATTTTGTTTTGCTATATAAGGCATCTGAGTCGCATTGTGAACACGTGGCTTTAAAAATCCTCCTTCTTTTTGGTGGTTCACATTATTACATATTCCTGGCTAAATTCCTCCTGTTTAATGTTTGCTGGGCCACGCTTTAAAAGAAAACACCCTGGGATTATGTAACCAAATGCTCTCATTTACAGTTATTGACTCTTAATTGCCTGCTACCTCAGTTTGCCTGTGTGTGAAATGGGTTTCCTGGTCTCCCATCTCCCTTTAATTTAAATATTGGAGAAGTGGGCTTGTCTATAAATGCCTTTCCCTGTGTTGTGACATAATCTGGATAATTTTTTTAAGCCACTTTTAAAAAGGCTACTATCTTTTGGTTCTGTGAACTTAGTATGCTGTGATTATGTAACCCAAACTCACTCTCTCTCCTGCAGTCATTGACTTTAATTGCCTGTTGCCGTAGTTTGCCTGTGTGTGAAGTGGGTTTCTCCCCCCCCCCCCCCGGTAGCTTTCAGTAACTGGATTCTGTCACAAACTGCTTTCTCTGTGTTGTTATTCTGGAGAAATGTCTGAGAGGTGGGCTTGATGGGTTGAAGTGTGTAGCAAAAGCCTTGTGTATAGCAACATAGATGCTCTTGGCTCCACCTCCAGAGACTCCCCTTTCTGCCCCACCAGTTAGATTAGCCATAAGCCTCCACTGCAGAGACCTAGGCACAACCCCCCCAACCACCACTCCAACTGCCCCCCCCAGCCTGGAGCCCCAAACCAAGCTCCCCCCACCCAGACCCCTCACCCCTGGCATGAGCCCTGACCCCAGACACCCATCCCTAGCATGAGCCCCCACCCAGCAGACCCAGGAATGATCTCCTCCCCAAATCACTGTCCCCAGCCTGGAGCCCCCACCCCAGGCTTGTGAAACCCCAGCATGAACTATTCCCTACTGTGATAATGGTATTCTTCAGAGCAAACCCATTGTGTGTAGAGGTGGGCGGGTGAATCCCCATGTTCTAAATGTGGGGACATCTTCTCTTACAACTCCAGTGTTGATTAACAGCAGAGTCTCCACAAAAGGCTCCTAAGAAAACCCGTGATATCAGTTGGAAAACCTACGGTGGTTCGTGAGTTATGGTTGAACTGAACATACAAAAGCTGGGGAATAATTTTTTCAGCCATAACGCCAGCCCCCTTTCAAAGCACAATGCAGGCAAAGGGGCCAGTGCATGTGTGGCAAGTGATGAAGGGCAGGAGCCCACTGGGATACACACGTGGCTGTGGAACCACAGGGCTCTGGAACTTATCCATCAACAGCCTGAGTGCGCAGACCTGTGAGATTTTATGCACCCCAACTTCCCAGAGTGGTGAGAAGATCCAGGAATGCAGCATTACCTGGGTTTGGTTTCCTTTAGAAGGACACCACTAGAGGCTTATGGTGTGTTCGCAACATTTGAGTTTGCTTACAATTATACAGGTTGCGCATAGGTGGGGGCAGACAACTTAAAACACTCTAGCAAAGTAAATTCCACTGCCCCCACATCAGATCTCAAGAGAGGCACCCCTGATGAGTTTACAGAGCCCCCAAAACTCAGCTCAGCCTCCTCTGTTTCTCTCCCAATCTGCCTTACTCCCCCCGCCCCGACTTATTTATTTTCACATGCAGACCCAAATCACATCATTCTTAGCTTGGGGGGAACTTTGAAAAGGTGTGCTGTTATTTGCTTCTCTGCAAATGATGCAGCACAATGTCTTGGGCTGACCCTGGATGCATGCACACATTGGGTCATCGGCTCCATCCCAGTAAAGGGGGAAGAAGGGGGGTGCCATCTTCCCAAGCTCGGATAGGCTTCCCCTTCCAAACATTCCAGAGCAACCTCTGCATACCGCCCAACCATTAAGGAAATGTGTCATTAAAGTCATTTTTGGCCATTTACAAGGAGCAGGGAATTGCAATGCTCTCTGCAGCCTAATCAATGGAAGGTTGCCCTAGCTTCCATGTGTGCTATTTCTGTAGATTTAAAATTGAGGCTGATTCATCAAAAATTGATGTTTTATGTATATTGGACCGACTTCAGCCCTTTACACTCAGCTTATAGGATCCTGGAGATCCATGGCTGGCTGGTGCCCTAAGCAACAGTCGCCACTCCAGTTAGGGATGATGATGTACAGCAACATTTTGTTGCAGACCTCACTCGTTAACAACAACAGACACCTGCTTGGCCCCTTTCTTCCCACCCTTCTGGTTCAGAGCACAAGCACTAAACTGAAAGTGCTGTTGGTATGTACCTTTAGGGCTTACCCACCTTGCAGGTTTAAAATTCGCATAATCATCAATCTGTTTCCCTGGGGAACTGTAGTTTGGCCTGTGGCCAGCATTCCTCCCTAGGCGAGGCTTCAAGACATGAATGGAAAAATCTGTAATTTCCTCATAACCAACCGAAACTTTTGAACTCCTCTGGCCAAGCCCAAGTGTCTCTTATTTTACTATCTATGAATTATAAGCAGCAGAAACTTCAACGCTGAGTTGTTTGTAAGGTTCAGGAGGGTTTTTTTTTAACCTACTTAAAAGTAACACTGCCCTTAAGTAATAACACCCTTAAGGCTGCAGTCCTATACACAATGACCTGTGGGGAAATCCCATTGAACTCAATGGGGCCTACTTCTGAGTACACATGTGTAGGCCTTCACTGTAAGTACCTTCTTGCCTCCATTCATCCCCCTGTCATAGGAGTCTCTCCCCCCACAGGGATTGTTTGAGCATGATAGGAGAGGCCATAGCTCAGTGGTAGAGCACCAGCTTTGCATGCGGAAGGTCCCTGGCTGCTCCAGGTAGGGCTAGGAAAGAATCATGCGTGAAACCTTGGAGAGCTGTCACCATCAGTCAAGGTTGACAGTACTGGGCTAGATGGACCGAGGGCCTGACTCGGTATACGGCAGCGTCTTATGTTCCTATGGTAACAGAATTGTGGACTTGAAATATGCACCCTGAGCCTGAGCACAGCAAGGTGGGTAAGGCATGTGTCGTTTAGAGGGCTACTACTGGAACTTCTTTTAAACCAAAAATGTTCCTCTTCTTTAAAAAAAAAAAAATAAACCCTCATTCTTCAAATAGAATCTGTCTTGCCATGAATTTAGAGGATTGTTGAAAAATTGTTAGGTAGAAGATAAGAAGTTGCCTTATACCAAAGCAGATGAATTGTCCTTGAAGTCCAATATTTGCTATAGTGGTATACAGATAATTTTTGAAATGTAGGTGCTCATTGTGACAGCCCCCATAGCCATGACCCAAAGGAGAGTCCAAAAATACAGGCAGCTGTGATCTCTCTCTCCCTCTCTCTCCCTCTCTGTATCCTTTGTAAAGTGAATGGGTCATAGAATCATAGAATAGTAGGGTTGGAAGGGGCCTACAAGGCCATCGAGTCCAACCCCCTGCTCAATGCAGGAATCCAAGTCAGAGCATCCCTGACAGATGGCTGTCCAGCCTCGTCTTGAAGGCCTCCAGTGTGGGAGAGCCCACCACCTCCCCAGGTAATCGGTTCCATTGTCGTATTGCTCTTACAGTCAGGAAGTTTTTCCTGATGTTCAGGTGGAATCTGGCTTCCTGCCACTTGAGCCCATTATTCCGTGTCCTGCACTCTGGGATGATCAAGAAGAGATCCTGGCCTTCTTCTCTGTGACAACCTTTCAAGTACTTGAAGAGTGCTATCATATCTCCCCTCAGTCTTCTCTTCTCAAGGTTAAACATGCCCAGTTCTTTCAGTCTCTCTTCATAGGGTTTTGTTTCCAGTCCCCTGATCATCTTTGTTGCCCTCCTCTGAACCCTCTCCAGTTTCCTCCTCTGCATCTTTCTTAAAGTGTGGTGCCGAGAACTGGACACAGTACTCCAGATGAGGCCTAACCAGTGCTGAGTAGAGGGGAACTAGTACTTCCCGGGATTTGGAAGCTATGCTTCTATTAATGCAGCCCAAAATAGCAACTGTCTTTTTTACAGCCACATCACATCATTGGCTCATATTCAGCTTGTGATCGACAACAATTCCAAGATCCTTCTCGCTTGTAGTGTGGTTGAGCCACGTATCCCCCATCTTGTAACTGCATTTGGTTTCTTTTTCCTAGGTGCAGACCTTGGCATTTATCCTATTAAATGTCATTCTGTTCTTTTCTGCCCAGTGCTCCAGTCTATCCAGATCACTTTGAATTTTGTTTCTGTCTTCCAAAGTATTAGCTATCCCGCCCAATTTTGTGTCATCTGCAAATTTTATCAGCATTCCCTGCACCTCCTCCTCCAAGTCATTAATAAAAATGTTGAAGAGCACTGGGCCCAAGACTGAGCCCTGCGGTACCCACTCGTTACCTCTCCCCAGTTTGAGAAGGTCCCATTGATAAGCACTCTTTGAGTCCAATTCTGTAGCCAACTGTGGATCCGCCAGATCGTTGTTTCATCTAGCCCACTTTGAGCTAGTTTGCTCATCAGGAGATCATGGGGCACTTTGTCGAAAGCTTTGCTGAAGTCGAGATATATATGTACAGCATTCCCATGGTCTACAAGGGAGGTTACTTGATCAAAAAATGAGATCAGATTTGTCTGGCAGGACTTGTTTTTGACAAATCCATGTTGGCTTCGAGTAATCACTGCATTGTTGTCAAGTTGCTTCCAGATGGATTCCTTTATCATCTGCTCCAGAATTTTCCCAGGGATTGATGTCAGACTGACTGGTCTGTAGTTCCCAGGTTCCTCCTCTTTACCCTTTATGAAGATAGGGACAACGTTAGCCCTCCTCCAGTCATCTGGCACTTCCCCCGTCCGCCATGATTTCTCAAAGAGAATAGACAGTGGTTCTAAGAGTTCTTCTGCCAGTTCCTTTATTACTCTAGGATGCAGTTCATCTGGCCCTGGAGATTTGAACTCATTCAAAGTAATTAGGTGTTTCTTGACCATATGCCTATCGATCTCAAGCTGCAATCCTGCCCCTTCAGCCTGTACTTCACCTTTGCCAGGGGGGTCATAGACCCTCTTTTGGGAGAAGACTGAGCCAAAGTAGGAATTGAGTACCTCTGCCTTTTCTTTGTCATCTGTTATCGTTTTGCCATCCTTATTTAATAGCTGAACCACCATTTCTTTCCTCGGCCTTTTACTATGCACGTAGCTGAAGAAAGCCTTTTTGTTGTTTTTAGCATCCCTTGCTAACCTCAGCTCATTCTCAGCTTTAGCCTTCCTGACGCCATCCCTGCAATTCTGTGCTATCTGCCTGTACTCTTCCTTTGTTACTTGGCCTTCTTTCCACTTCCTATATGTGTCCTTTTTTGTTTTCAGGTCATCCCTAAGCTTTTTGTGAAGCCACATTGGCTTCTTCTGTTGTCTTCCACCTTTTCTTCTTGTTGGAATTGTTTGTGATTGTGCCTTGAGAATTTCCTTTTTTAAAAGCTCCCACCCATCTTGGACTCCTTTTCTCATTAGCGTTGCTTGCCATAGGACCTTACTGATCGTTGTTCTGAGTTTATTAAAATCAGCTTTCCTAAAATCCAGGGTACGCGTTTGACTACACTCAGCTTTTGCTTCCCTTAGAACCAAGAACTCAAGTACAACATGGTCGCTTTCCCCCAGAGTTCCTGTAACTGCTACTTTATCCACTAAGTCATCTCTGTTGGTTAGGATCAAGTCAAGGATAGCCGATCCTCTAGTTCCTTCCTCTACTTTCTGTAGGAGGAAGTTATCCTCCACACAAGTCAGGAATTTCCTGGAGGGGCCATGTTTTGCAGAATTTGTCTCCCAACAAATATTGGGGAAATTGAAGTCCCCCATTACTACTACATCATGCTTCCTTAAAACATTGGCTATTTGCTTTTCAAAAGTTTCATCCTCGTCTTCTCCTTGGTTGGGTGGCTGGTAGTAGACTCCGACCACCAGGTTCCTTTTATTCTTTGCTCCATTTATTTCAACCCAGATGCTCTCGATGGGGCTACCAAGCTCCTCCTCCTGTATTTCTGTGCAGAGATATGTATTTTTCACATACAGTGCAACCCCACCTCCCTTTCTGTTCCTCCTGTTCTTTTTGAACAAGTTACATCCTTCAATTGCTGTATTCCAGTCATGAGAGTCATCCCACCAAGTCTCAGTTATACCTATCAGGTCATAATTTCCCTCTTGTATTAAGAGTTCAAGTTCGTTCTGTTTGTTTCCCATACTCTGGGCATTAGTATATAGACATCGAAGACCGTGTGCTTCATAGTCTAGCTTTCTTCCTACATGTGTCTGAAGACTATTATTGGGCGCTATCAGAGCTGTTCTCTCCGTTGCAGTGCATGCGCCTACGTCCATTGTTACCCCCAACATTACATCTCCCTTCCCCGTAGGATTCAGTTTAAAGCCCTCCTGATGAAGTTCTTCTTGCTGTGGCCAAACACATTCTTCCCATCCTTTGTGAGGTGCAACCCATCCCTAGCCAACAGCCCATCTTCCAGGAAGTATAGCCCGTGGTCCCAGAATCCAAATCTCTCTCGTCGGCACCACCTTCGTAGCCAGTCATTCACCCGGAGTATTTTTCGTTCCCTTTCTATCCCTCTTCTAACTACTGGAAGGATGGATGAGAAAACTATCTGGGCCCCAAAGTTCTTGAGTTTCCTTCCCAAAGCTTCAAAGTCTGACGTGATTTCTTTGTAGCTCCGCTTGGCGGTATCATTTGTTCCCACATGGATGAGAAGAAAGGGATACCTGTCATTGGGCTTTATGAGTGCAGGCAACCTTTCAGTCACGTCTCTAATCTGTCCTCCCGGGAGACAACATACCTGGCGAGTCCACGGGTCTTCGCGACATACTTAGGTCTCGATCCCACACAGCAAGGAGTCTCCCACTACTACCACTCTTCTCTTCTTCTTCTTGTAGGCCTGGGTTTCATCACCTCTGTTTGACTGACCTTCAGCCTCTTGCTCACTCTCATGCAGGTTCCCCTGTGATTCTTCCTCTGCAGGCTGTCCTCCAGTCTCATCCGCAAGTATCTGGAATCAGTTCCACAGCTCCACTGCTTCCACTGGTGCAGAGTGACGTCTAGTTCTTCTTCTCCTAACTGTCATCCTTTTCCAAGGAGTATCCTCTACTCATTTTTCTTCACCTCAGCATTTCCCACTGCCTCATCTTGCTGGTGCTCTTCAAGCTTCTGGTCTTTCCTTTGCTGCTGTAGTTCCCCCATTCTGTCCAAGAACTCTTCGTGTTCTCTTATTCCCCGTAGGGTCGACAGTCGCTGCTCCAGTCCACTTACTTTTTCTTCCAGCAGCGTGATCAACTTGCACTTGTTGCAGGTGTAGGCCATGTTGTTCTCAGGCAAGAAAACAAACATTGCACACATCTTGCAGGTCACCACCACTGGAGAGTCTTGTCCTTCCATAGCCTCTTTTCCCTTTCTGTGTCTAGCTTTGTGATTGTTCTAGACTAGCCTGTGCCTGCTCCTCTACTCAGTAGAGGTTAAAAGCAGAGTCCCACTGGTGTGGAAGTGTGTGTTACAAGACAAATAAATGGAAAAAAGTTAGTTAAAAAAATAAAATAATTTTAAAAAATGTTAGGGGCCTCCCCCTTGACCTCCCCTGCCGAACTCCCCTGGCCAACTCCTGGTTGCTCCCCCTGTCCGCTCACTCTGTTCGCTCGCTCTGTTCGCTCGCTCTCTGGGAGCTTGCCTGCTTCTGCAGTCCCTGGAGCAGCTTGCTCTGCTCTGCTCTGCTCTGCTCAGCTGGGAGGCGGGAAACAGACTGAAGCTTCCTGCCCAGTCAGCTGCTGGGAGTACTCAGGCCACACCCCTCCAATTCAGTTGGAGCTCTCAGAAGCACCTGGTGAGCCCACAGCCAATCAGAAGGATAAAGGGCAGCCCCCTGGGCTTCCTGCAGCCCACTTACCTCTTAGCCTCTGTCTCCTTTGTCTCCTTTGTCTCTTCAACCACTGCAACTCCCCTGGCCAACTCCTGTTTGCTCCCCCTGTTTGTTCCCCCTGTTTGCTCGCTCTGTTCGCTCGCTCTCTGGGAGCTTGCCTGCTTCTGTAGTCCCTGGACCAACTGGAGCAGCTTGCTCTGCTCTGCTCTGCTCAGCTGGGAGGCGGGAAACAGCAGAATGGGTCTTAATTGCCCATTCAAGACCAACCCATCCCCAAATACTTCACATTGCAACAGTGATCACTCACAACTAGGGCTGTACACAGCCCCCCCCCCATATGTTTTGGAGGCTGATTTGGGCCTTCTTCTCTTTTTTTTAATATATTTTTTATTTTATCTTTATAAATGAAATAAACAGTACCAGAATTACCAAGAACCTGATCAATACTACAGTTTCCCAACAATACAATATTCTGATGAGGACACCACAATAACACAGAGAGAAGGAAAAAGAAAAAAAAAGAAAAAGGAAGAGGGAGGAGAAAAGGAAGTGAAGAAAAAAGAAGATTCTTTCCCCTTCCCTCCCCCTCTCCCTCCCCTTTAAAGAATTAAGTTTAAACTCCAATACCCCCCGACCTCCGAAGCCATTCTATTTTAAAATCTATATAACCTTAACAATCTTACAGTTTAATAAACAACCTTACATTTCAATATCATATCATCAAACAGGTCATCAAAGAAACAGGTCTACAATTCATTCCCAGAAGTCTACATTATTATTATTATTATTAATAATAATAATATATAGTGTTATATAATAATAAAACTTAATATAAACCTTCAACAGTCGGTAATATATTTTATAATAGATATATTATCTATTTTGAAATAAAAAATATAAAGAAAAGCAAGAAAAAATGAAAGATGAAAGAGTAAATGAATATATGTATAATCATTTTTCTTCTGAGGTAGCCTGAATCATGTAGACTAAATACAAACAGTTAACAAAGCTTGTTTAAGGATTCCAGTTCATGGGGTTGAAACAGAATTCTCACGCATTTGTTACGTTCAGCCATGCCTCCACCATTTCATGATTTTGAAACTTCTTCATCAGACCTTCAGACACAATACGAAGTGTAGCAGTAAGTAATATCGTAAGTTCATTTGTTTTGCCATATTTTTTGCTTTAATAAATTGCCTTCTTTTATTCGCCACCTCTTTGATGTAGTCTGGAAATAACATAACTTTATCTTGTTTCCAGGAAAGGCCTCCACCCTCTCTTGCCAAACGCAGGATATAATTATTTGTGGAGACTTTTGCAAATTGAACTATGATCATGTAATCAGTCTCTTTAGCATTTGGTGCACGAAATGCCTGCTCAATATCAAGTAAATAATCAGATGGGATAGGGAGTATCTCATGCAAAAGCTTATCCACAGAAGTAGGCAATTTTACATCATCAGACAGATTTTTAATCCCAATAATATGTACATTGGATCTCCTCGTGAAGGCCTCCAGTTGAGAAATTCTATCAGAGGCATTTTTAAAACAAATTTGTGTCGTAGTTTCATTTCCTGCCACTTGGTCTTCTAGCTCATTAATTTTCATCTCCATTTTCTGCCATGATGTATTAATTAAATCTACAGCTCCTTGCAAGACGGTGATGGAATTTTGGATTAAATCCAACCTTTTGGCTTGCTCTGTAAATTGCAAAGATGAAGTCTTTATCAGAGTAAATAATTCCCCTATATCTTCTGTTCTCGAAACTTTTGACACATGGGGTGCAGGGGGAGTTGATGCCAGCTCCTTTCTTCTCCTCGGCGTAGACGTGCTTCTCTCAAACAGATCTTACAGGTCCTCAGATGTTCTCAAATATTGTTAACATTTCTTAAATCATCCCTCAGAAGTTGTTGATATTTCTTAAAGCATATATTATTATGGAACACGTCAGCCCTGTTTTCTCCTATGAAATAGGAGTCTCAGTACAGCTTTTTGTGTTGGTAAAGCTCTGGGGAGATAATCCTGGAATCCAGCCCCCCCGCTATCTCGTGGGGGATACTTTTCTCCATGATGTTATCCAGAGCTGCCTTGTCCCCCTTTTAATTCCAGAGGGGAGATGAAAAGGTTTTTCAACCTTTTAAAAAGCTGTTTGAGAAAGCTCCCACGGAGAACCCATGGGGAAGCTGCCAGAGCAACATCGGTTCCAACCGGAAGTCGCCTGATTTGGGCCTTCTGAATCTGTCCTGATTCGCTTTGGACTTATTCAGAACCGATTCGATTTGCTTCAGATCCAAATCAAGATTCAGATATCCGAATTATTCAGATTTTACATTTTCCCATTGACTTGCTTTGGAAAACAGAAATGACCATATTTTTTATGATAAATACATGAAATTTGGGGACCCGGCAGCTCCAATAGAAGTGACTAATGGCACAATCCTATTCAGATAAGCGGCCACCTCCAGACTCAGAGGTGACCGCCTATCCAATGCAGGGCAGGAGAAGCACAGACGGGATTGTTCCCTCCACGCTTCTCCCGCCTTGCATTTTCGTCTAGACAGCCGACTGTGGCTGTCTAGCCACGGGAGGACTGAGCGGGGGAGGAGGTTGCTGTACGACACATTGGATATGTAGTACAGGCATTTCCGCCCTCCCAGCCCTGGAACACTCCCCAGAATGCCCCTTTTCGTCTGCTCCGCACTCCTCTTGCAAGTGCGGACGACGGGGCTATTCCACACTGCCTCCGAGGCAACGCGGAAGTGTGGGGAGATTGGTTCTCTGGGAACCAACCTCAGAGTGCGGGCTCTGAGGTTGATTCCTGGAAAACCAGATATCATATGGCCATCTAGCTGCTGTCTAGCGGCCATAGGATTGCTCCCTCCACTTGCCAAATTTCAGACAATTTCGCCCAATAGTTTTTGTGCTAGGTGCAAATCAAATTTCCTTTTTTCAGGGAATCTCTCAAAATGAAGGCCTATAATTCTTCAGTGCTTCCACAGAAGTGCATGAAATTTGGGCACCTGGGAGCCCCTCTGGAGGTGACTGAATCTGCCAAAGTTGATCCAGTAGTTTTTGTGCTAGCCATGCATAAACTTTCCTTTTCTCAGAAGCTAAAACAAAAAGTAAAAAAAAAACTGTAAGCCACTCAGGGGATTAGAGATCCTAATCAGAAGGTGTTTAAGGTGACAATTAGGAGGTGACAGATTTTACTTTCTTGGGCTCCAAGATCACCGCAGACGGTGACTGTAGCCATGAAATTAAAAGACGCTTGCTCCTTGGGAGGAAAGCTATGGCAAACCTAGACAGCATAGTAAGAAGCAGAGACATCACCTTGCCGACAAAGGTCCGTCTAATCAAAGCTATGGTTTTCCCAGTAGTAATGTATGGATGTGAGAGCTGGACTATAAGGAAGGCTGAGCGCCGAAGAATTGATGCTTTCGAACTGTGGTGCTGGAGAAGACTCCTACGAGTCCCCTGGACTGCAAGGAGGTCAAATCAGTCCATCCTAAAGGAAATCAACCCTGAGTGCTCATTGGAAGGACAGATACTGAAGCTGAAGCTCAAATATTTTGGCCACCTAATGCGAAGAGAAAACTCCCTGGAAAAGACCCTGATGCTGGGAAAGACTGAAGGCAAAAGGAGAAGGGGACGGCAGAGGATGAGATGGCTAGATAGCATCACCGATGCAATGAATATGAACTTGAGCACGCTCCGGGAGAGAGCGCAGGACAGGAAGGCCTGGCGTGCTATGGTCCATGGGGTCACGAAGAGTCGGACACAACTGAACGACTGAACAACAACAATCCCTAATCTCTGGTGTGGAGTTTCTTTGAACTGCAAAAGTACTTTCCTATTGTCTGTCCTGAATCTGCCACAGACCTGAGGCGCTCATTAAGGGAAGAAAGAAAAGTTAAACATCTCTTTGACTGCAAATTGCAATGCACATTACCTGGAAAAGTCACACTGACTGAACTCAGTGGGCTTATTTATTAATTGCACTGCTGCACTTCCTCTGCTCCATATAATGTTTAAACCTCCCCCTTTATTTGCCTTTCTTCTAAACTAAATAGTCCAAACATTGAAGCCTTTCATAGATGAGTTGTTCTAGCCCCCTGATCATTTTGGCAGCCCTTTTCCCCAGGAAAGGTAAGATGAAGCAAACATATGAAAAACACACATAGCCTAGCCTGATCATATTATGGTCATTTGATGTCCACAAGAGAAAACAAGCGACAGGAAAGTGTCTTGAAAAATCAGCAAAGTGAGGATGCTTCATATTATGTGTATTTTGTACTGCTTTGCCCCACAGTGTATATTGGACTGTGTATTAGTGTACTCCTTTGGCCACATACTGTTTGCTTGTGCACAATAATGTGCATGGTGCACTCACACAGCACACACACACCCAAACCAAACCAAAAGCAGATACGGATGGAAAGGAAAAACTAGAAGCTAAGGGGTAAGAGGAAGAGAAGTAACATTGAAGCCTAACAGAAGAGAGTTGTATTTTTTGTTTTTTTATAAGAATATAGAGTTGAGAAATAGGAATGGAAGGAATAGTAATTGAGAAGGGTGGGGAGCCAAAGAACAAACAGTACAAAGCAAGGAAACAAACTGTTGGGTTACAAGGTCAGCCCTATTAGCACCTAGAGATGTCACTTTCCAAGGCTCAGTTCCCCTCTCCCAACTCTTCCTCTCCCCCTCCCTTCTCTAGCAATTGTTACATTTGCTCAGACAGACTGTCTGGGCTTCAGAATTGTCCGAAGCGATCCAAATGCTTTCGATATCTCCGACCCACTTTGGACTGCCCCAGACCCTCTTTGGATTCAGTCCAAAGCGGTTGAAATCACCCTGATTTGCTTTGGAATTTGAGATTCGGACTGAAGCTGTACACAGCCCTACTCAGAACCATATCTTGTTGCTGGGAAAATCATTCCCCCCTCCCCCAGATATTGACTGGCTTCACAGGATCATTGTAGGACCCCATGGCTTATTTAAGCCATGGTGGGTTCTGAGGCGTGTAAGTTGCCATTTTGAATTTTCAAGCTGCGGTGGGTGGTTGCCATGGCTTATCATGTCATGTGAACCCAGCGGGGGTGGCTTATGCAAGGGTTAAATAATCCTTGCATAAACCATGTACTGTTTTAGTGTTATGCAAGGGTTATTTTACTGTCACATAAGCCACCCTTGTTGGGTTCGCACAACACAATAAGCTACAGTGACTGGCCACCATGACTTGAATATTCAGAAGGCTGGCTGGCACACATCACAACCCACCATGGCTTAAATAAGACATGGTGGGCTTTGGCAATTGTGTGAACTGGCCCGTTGTAAGGATGGCAGCTAAACTTGGCAGGAATAAGGAAGACTAAGAGTAGGAATGTTGGAGAAAGCCACAACGGAACCAAGTGAGTTTGGTTGTTGATGAATTTGACCCATAGATTCTGCAGCTTTTGTGGACTATTTTTCTAAGTTTCCTGAATTTTGCGCAAATTTTGTCATAGAAAAATATGCTAAATAAAAAAAAACCTGGCAAAAACTGTGCATTTCCTCCATAGGCTAAAGTGTGAAAATGGCATTTTGGGGGTATTCGCACATTTTCACACGTGTGAAATTTTGGAAAAAAATACTGATTCCGATGATGGCTGGACGACATCCATTAAACACAGATGGAACTGATTTTACACAATCTGTACATCCCTACCTGAGAGGGATAGCAGATGACATCATCCCTGCTGATCAAAAAGTTTTGGTGCTCTGACCCTGTAGGCCCTGGCTCCACTATACCACTGACTGTCTGATTGTCAGTGGCTCTTTATGGTCTCTAGCAGAGTCCTTTCATACTACCTGACATCCTTGTAACTGGAGATGCCAAGGACTGAACCTGGGACCTTGTGCATCTAAAACATGTGCTCTACCACTGACCTATGGTCCTGCTGCAGGTGATGTGGTGTTCCTGTTGGCCCCAACATGACCATGACCCTGACTTAGAGGTGTTGGAGAAATCCTCAGTGGAATCGTTGTCGCGTCCAGACCAAACTCCGCTCTGCCAAAATGTAGCCACCGCCACACCACCGAGCTGTGGTTCGATCAGGTGGTAGAAGGATTAGCCGGCGCAATGCACCGTTACCAGGGTACGCCCGATTGTACAACAATCTTCGAGGAGGCTCCTTCCATGTGCCCCCTCAGTGGAATCAAATGAGTTCAGAATCTGACCCACAGATTCCACAGAAGACCAGCTTTCCCGAGTTACATGGTTTCTGCGGACTTGTGCACTGTTTCTGTTTATTAACTTTCCAGAATTTTACACAAAATATAGTTGCAGAAAAATACATACAATTAAAAGAAAAAACCAGCCAAAAATGTGCATTTCCCTCATTGGCTAAAGCATGAAAATGTGCATGGGGGGGGGGGATTTGCACAAGTGCAAATTTTCAATACCACCAATGAGTGGATGCCAGAATGAAAGGCACTTGACAATCCATGAAATGCAGATGGAACACATTTCACAAAATCCGCACATCCCTACCCTGACTGTAGGTCTATGAGAGTGACTAGGGAGCACTCACATAGGATGTTCAACCTCTCATCAGGCTACAATTCCCAGGCTATAGCAGATTCTTTAAACTAGTAACCTGAGAAACGTCAAGTAGATGAAGATGGGACTCTCATGTGCTATCCCTCTGCACTTAGAATTTGCTGTCTATCTGCATTTTTAAAACTGAAAGAATTTTGACTCAAAGCCAAAAAACTAGATGAGATTTGGGAGGCCTATGAGTGGATCTCCTATGTTCATTTGTTTGGGTTTTTTGCTTAAAATCTGGAATTGGCGGAGGGGATCATTGGGGCCAGGGTACTGTCTGGGAGTGAAGGGTTAACTCTTTACTCCTACATTGTTCTACCAATTTACCCCCACCCCCACCCCAGTAGCTACTAGCCACAGAGAGGAATAGACAGGTATAATATGTTTTCTTCCCCCTCCATGGCTAGTTAAGGCTTTGGGGGGAAGATCTAAATCAGGTAAATAGTTTTTAAAGAACTCCCCTGTGCCATGTCCTGATCTGAACTGACCCCCACCCTGTTGCTTTCAAACAGAGAAAAAGGCATCAGGAAGACTGAACACAAATCTCCCACATCAATGTCTAATTTGGCCCTCAAGGCAGATTAAGATAAAGCACCCTAGAATTTCTCTCAATGAAACAGTGATAAAGTAAGTTTGAAGCAATTCACAGGCAGAGGTGGAGAAAAATGATAGTTTAAGTATTTCCAGTGCTGGGCTGAAAAGGCTTCACCCGGTGCTCAATGACCTGCCGTGGAAAGCCCACATGTGTCTCTCCAGGAAGAGAATTCTGCGCAATAAGTGCTACAGCAAAGAAAGCCCTGCCTAGCCCATGGTTTGTATCGATCTAAACTCATGAACAGGTGGGAGGCTGAACAGTGCCTTCTCTGAAGATTTCAACAAATGATGGTATCTATATTCAGTCATAAAAAAACCCCTGCTGGTTCAAAAGATCAGACAGCTATCTTACATTGGTCCAAACTCCACAAAACCAGGAAATTGGAAGCTAAGGCTGATGCCTTATCTGACATGCCCTGAGATTGACATTGTCATCAAGTTGTCAACCATAAGCCCAAAATCTTCGTCTTGGTCAGTCACGAGCATACAAGTGAAGTTGGGATCCCCGCCCCCAAATGTGCATCACTTTACACTTGCTTGCATAGAACTGCATTTGCCATTTTGATGTCTATTTTTCTACTATGGAGTGATCGTTTTGGAGCTCTTCGCAATCCCTCTTGGTTTTAACTGCCCTAAATAATTTGGTGCAATCAGCAAACTTGGCCACCTTGCTGCTTAGTCCTAGTTCCAGATCCTTTATTGTTATTACTGTTATGATGATGATGATTACATTTGCTATTATTACATTTATATCCTGCCCTTTTTCCTCCTGCAAGTAACCCAAGGCAGCTTCCATGGGCATCCTCCTCCGACCTTGTCTGATCTCAGCAGCTAAGCAGGGTCAGCCCTGGTTAGTACTTGGATGGGAGACCGCCTGGGAAACAGGCTTCTTGCATTGAGCAGGAGGTTGGACTCGATGGTCTTGTAGGCCTCTTCCAGCCCTATGATTCTATGTCTATGTCTCCATTTCATCCTCACAACAACCACGTGAGGTAGGTTAGGCTCAGAGTCAGTGAGTGGCCCAAAGCCACCCAGTGAGCTTCATGGCCAAGTGGGACTAGAACCCAGATCTCCCAGGTTCTAGTCCAACACTCTAACCACTACACCGCACTGTCTTTACGAACTAGTTGAACAGCATTGGTCCCCATATAGATCCCTGTTATCTAAAAAGCTATCTAAAAGTTCAGTATGTTTGAAAATATATTTTAAAACTTAAGCAGGAAAACAGCAAATACCCTTTTAAGTTGTTAAATGAAATCATGCCACACAAGAAGTCTTAAGATATGAATGGTTTATAAAGAAGATTAAATGCAGAAGAACATCATATACAGAAGTAAAATGTAAAACATGCACTGATTACAAAGAAAATACATGTGTACACTATGCAAAATACTGTACAGGTTAACTGTTGCTAAAGCCTATTAACACCCCCCCACCACCACCAATGTTAGTAGCCCCAATGTTATTAGGCCCAAAACAATGTTAGTAGGCCCAGCCGCCATTCCAGTTGTTCTTAGCTGTACTTAAACTTCCACAAATCCAAACTAGTTAAATGGAGTATTTGAAGCTTTCAGCTATATAGCAGTAGAGAGGAGTGGGGGGATGAAAAGGAATGTATAGCTACCTCTGCAGATCCCAAGCAGAGATCTGAAGACCTGGCTTTCACGGACCCAGAGGAAAGTTGAAAGAGGCCTCTCCTACAATCCAGAGTGTACAACTCAGCAAAGTCCAGGTAGGGAAAATTAATCCAGGTAGAAAGTGAAGTCAATATTTTAAATTAAAAAGTGTTGTAAAGCCCATGCTTCATCAGTGAGCGAAATAAAATAGCAGGCAAAAACTACACCAAGCTGCTCAGGTGCCAGGTGCCTGGCTCAGAGAAACTGGCTTGGGGAAAGATAGCCCAAAATAGTCTCAAAGCCAAGAGAAAATATGTTCAAAAGGAGACAAGAGGGCTCTTCTTCTCCCCAAATGGAGGCAAGAACCAAAAATGCTCTCAAAACAAATCAAAATCTGCTAATAAAATTCAGTTAAGCAAAAGGTAAAAGTCAAGCAAGCTAGGTTGGAACAAACGTGGTTCCTGTCTTTTTCACTGGGTAACAGCTTTCTTTAATTCCAAAAATGGGCAACGTCAAAGAGTGTTCAAACTACCGTACAATTGCGCTCATTTCACTTGCCAGCAAGGTGATGCTCAAAATCCTACAAGCTAGGCTTCAGCAGTATGTGAACTGAGAACTACCAGAAGTACAAGCTGAGTTTTGAAGAGGCAGAGGAACTAGAGATCAAATCGTCAACATTCGCTGGATCATGGAGAAAGCAAGAGAATTCCAGAAAAACATCTATTTCTGCTTCATTGACTACGCTAAAGCCTTTGATTGTGTGGATCACAACAAACTGTGGCAAATTCTGAAAGAGATGGGGGTACCAGACCACCTTACCTGTCTCCTGAGAAACCTGTACGAGGGTCAAGGAGCAACAGTAAGAACCAGACATGGAACAACCGAGTGGTTCAAAATTGGGAAAGGACTACGACAAGGCTGTATATTGTCGCCCTGCTTATTTAACTTATATGCAGAGTACATCATGAGAAACGCCGGGTTGGATGAATCACAGGTCGGAATTCAGATTGCCGGGAGAATTATCAACAACCTCAGATATGCAGATGATACCACCCTAATGGCAGAAAGCGAAGAGGATCTAAAGAGCCTCTTGTTGAGGGTGAAAGTGGAGAGTGCAAAAGCTGGTCTGAAACTCAACATTAAAAAAACGAAAATCATGGCATCTGGCCCCATCACTTCCTGGCATATGGAAGGGGAAGAAATGGAAGCAGTGGCAGATTTTATTTTCTTGGGCTCCAAGATCACCACAGACGGTGACTGTAGCCATGAAATTAAAAGACGCTTGCTCCTTGGGAGGAAAGCTATGGCAAACCTAGACAGCATAGTAAGAAGCAGAGACATCACCTTGCCGACAAAGGTCCGTCTAATCAAAGCTATGGTTTTCCCAGTAGTAACGTATGGCTGTGAAAGCTGGGCTATAAGGAAGGCTGAGCACCAAAGAACTGATGCTTTAGAACTGTGGTGCTGGAGAAGACTCTTACGAGTCCCCTGGACTGGAAGGAGGTCAAATCAGTCCATCCTAAAGGAAATCAACCCTGACTGCCCATTGGAAGGACAGATACTGAAGCTGAAGCTGAAATATTTTGGCCACCTTATGCGAAGAGAAAACTCTCTGGAAAAAACCCTGATGCTGGGAAAGATTGAAGGCAAAAGGAGAAGGGGACGGCAGAGGATGAGATGGCTAGATAGCATCACCGATGCAATGAATATGGACTTGAGCATGCTCCGGGAGAAAGCGCAGGACAGGAAGGCCTGGCATGCTATGGTCCATGGGGTCACGAGAGTCAGACACGACTGAACGACTGAACAAAACAGCTTTCTTTAATCCCCCCAAAGCCCTTAGTTTTCTGCTTCTTGATTGGCTCTTTTGGTTCTGAATGACATATGGGCGGGGCAGAAACCTGCAGGGACAGTTTATCATTGTTTTGGGTAGCTGATGTTACTCTAGGCCTTATCAGGGTAAATGGGAACACTCTGGACCCATGCTAGATGCAGGGAGTAACAAACGTAACCATTTTTCATACTGCTCCATTGTTCCATGGCTTGACCATGGCTTTGTCAGCACGATTGCCTGCTTCTCAAACTCCAGGCAGCAAAACTTTCTGCCCTCAAGGAAAGACAGTCCTGCTTATGATGCAAAGTTTCACTCCCATTCCATGCCATAGCTTCCTTCTAAGCCCTCTGTTCCCAGCACTTGAATCCAGAAAGGGACCTTAGTAACACAAATGATTAAGGGGAAAGGGGGGAGCAGAGGAAGAAGGAGAACAGCTGGTAGTGCAAACCAGTAAACGGAAGCAGTGGGGTCAGGTCATACTGAGGGGATTGCTTGTCTGAGTACACACATGCAGAAGACCCAGAAACTCAGGTGCTGCCACTGCTGCTTTTTCCTACACAGCAGTTCTCTCCCCCCCACCCCCAATCTCAACATTCTGAGTGCTGGCTTATGAAATCTCATAGTGATTCATTATACCAATAAAAAATATTTTAAAAATAAGTAAATTTAGTTTTAAAAAAAGAAATTCCATTCCACCAACTACAATAGAAAGGGAATAGGAAAACATATATGGTTTTCATACATAGCTTCCAGCTTTTTGGCAAATGATGGACAGAAACGGTTGCCAACACAAGTTTTCAGTGCCAAAACTGCGTGACTGAGTGTTTGTTTTATTTTTTTCTGTTAACTTCCCTTTCTCCCTCAATCTTTAACCAATCTCCCTGAAATTTTCAAGCTATGTAAAATATACATGTCTGTCTGGCACATGTGATTTTCAGGAAGATCGGTGAAACCCGTTTGATTTTATTAAGGTTAGAATAACCCACCCCTCGATTTTCATTTAACATGGCGGAATCCTTTTTTGACAGATCGCCTTTTCTATTGCAGGCACAACTGTGCCTCCAATAATTTATTGCACTTTTGTCTCAGCTGTCCTCCAGAGAGCTCAGGGCAGTTCACATAGTTCTCTCCCCCCACTCTCTACAATTGTATCTTCACAGCAATCCTGTGAGGCAGGATAGGCTGAGAGGGAGTGACTAGCTTAAGATGACAGAGCAGCTTCAAAACTGGGCAGGGCTTGGAACCTGGATCTCCCCACATAGGTCTAGCACACAAACCACTCACCTCGTGGGTATCATATGGCTACAGAAATGACAAAATATGGGGAGATTGTAGATAAGAAATATGACAAGATTCCAGAGAACAGGGCTCCTCTGCATTTAATAGTTGTGTGTAAAAGTGGAAGCTTCATATTTTATTTTCTAATTTTTTTTCTATGATGAAACTCAGGACAGCAGCTTGGATCCTAGGCATCCCTTCCATTTGCAGAACAATTCCTACCATTTGTGGAAGACTTCCAGTGGAGGCTTCTGCTGGTAGAAGCCAGGGGAACGCTTTTATTTTTATTTTTTATTTTTTCCTAATTCCCCCTCCCTATGTAGCCCCATGCCAGCCCCCTCTGTTTTGGTGGTCCCCCAAACTTCTGGAGCAGATTTGGGGCACGCAAGGGGATGCAGGTGGAAGGGGGAGTCAACAAAAATCAGTTAAAATTGGGAAAGGAGTACGACAAGGCTGCATATTGTCACCCTGCTTATTTAACTTATATGCAGAGTACATCATGAGAAATGCCGGGTTGGATGAATCAGAGGTCGGAATTAAGATTGCTGGGAGAATTATCAACAACCTCCGATATGCAGACGATACCACCCTAATGGCAGAAAGCGAAGAGGATCTCAAGAGCCTCTTGTTGAGGGTGAAAGAGGAGAGTGCAAAAGCTGGTTTGAAACTCAACATTAAAAAAACTAAGATCATGGCATCTGGCCCCATCACTTCCTGGCATATAGAAGGGGAAGAAATGGAAGCAGTGACAGATTTTACTTTCTTGGGCTCCAAGATCACCGCAGACGGTGACTGTAGCCATGAAATTAAAAGACGCTTGCTCCTTGGGAGGAAAGCTATGGCAAACCTAGACAGCATAGTAAGAAGCAGAGACATCACCTTGCCGACAAAGGTCCGTCTAATCAAAGCTATGGTTTTCCCAGTAGTAATGTATGGCTGTGAGAGCTGGACTATAAGGAAGGCTGAGCGCCGAAGAATTGATGCTTTCGAACTGTGGTGCTGGAGAAGACTCTTACGAGTCCCCTGGACTGCAAGGAGGTCAAATCAGTCCATCCTAAAGGAAATCAACCCTGAGTGCTCATTGGAAGGACAGATACTGAAGCTGAAGCTCCAATATTTTGGCCACCTAATGCGAAGAGAACACTCTCTGGAAAAGACCCTGATGCTGGGAAAGACTGAAGGCAAAAGGAGAAGGGGACGGCAGAGGATGAGATGGCTAGATAGCATCACGGATGCAATGAATATGAACTTGAGCATGCTCCGGGAGAGAGCGCAGGACAGGAAGGCCTGGCGTGCTATGGTCCATGGGGTCACGAAGAGTCGGACACGACTGAACGACTGAACAACAACAACAACAACAGGATCCAAGCCAATTTATTTAAAGTATTCATGTACCTCTTTTCAGGTGAGCCTCACAAAGCAGATTGCATATAAACGGTTCCTAGGTTGTCTCCCCCCTAGTCCGCCCCAGGCCTGCTTAGCTTCAGCAAGTTTGCTCCATCGTGTTCCAATCATGCCCTGGCTTTCTTTTCCACCCCCACAGCACCCCTGCTAAAAAATCCTCTTCTACACCATTATTAAATTAATATGTGTACATGAGCCCTGGCTGTCCCCACCTTATCTGGTTTTCTCAATACTGTGATTCGGGACTTTCTCCCGAGTAAGAAATTTCTGTTCTGGACTTTCTTTCCTGTTCTGAAAAGTCCAGAACAGGAAGCATCATGCCTTCCAGAGTGTAATTTCTCTTTAGACCTGGGATCACATGAAGCGTCACAGGATTCTTCTGAGTCCCCTATTCTCATTCTGCCAGTCACAAGGTCTGAGAAGCATTTCAGTGAATAGTTATGGTTTTCAGAGCATGTGATATAACCTACCTCTTCCTGAACAATCAGTGTCTTTCTGCTGGGGATTTCTATTAGCATGTGATCCTCTTTCTTTACCATTTTCAAAGACTTTTAGAGGACTTTTGAGATTGAGGAGTTCTTGGCTTTGCTGTCCCCAGGCACTCCAAACACATGATCAGCTTTTCTTCTTGAAGGGCTCAGGGTGGATTTTCACTGAGCTTTCTTAATTTCTAAGTAGTCTGATCACATTGGTCTTCTGTATTATTTGGTGGGGTGTTGTTTTTAAATTAAAGCAAAAGAAATACTTTTTAGAGTACATTCAGATTTGTGAATCAGATACATAACAATGTAACAAAAGCATTATGTATTATATCTGGAGTTTCAATAGAGACCAAATACCTCCTTAATATAACTTTCCCTTAATTTTAGATAATGTAGCCAAACATTTTCATAACATTAAAATATCCCAAACCTTTCATAATAACTGCTTGATCAGCTAAACTTGTTTGTTGTTCCCCCGAGTTTTGTTGTTATTACACTAGCAGACAAAACTGCAATTCAGTATAAGATCTGCCTTCTTACTCGGGACAAGAACATTTATTATATCCAATAAACGCTGTTGGCTCTAAGTGTTGGAGGCACTTGGGCCCCCTCCCCCAGAGAGCCCTCCTTCTCACCGCCATTGTCACTGGCTGCTGTTACTCCTCATCCTCTTTCTCATCATTGCTACAACTTGCTTGCGAGCCAGTGAGCAAGCAGGCAGCAGCATCTCCTCCTCCTCCTCCTCCTCACCACCACCGCTGTCTGGGGCAGAGTGAGAGGCAGGTGAGCAAGCAGGTTGCAAAGGCCAAGAGGAGGAGCAAGTCCAGGGAGCTCTTGTCAGTTGGCCCCTGCTGCGGTGTGGGGCCTTGGCAGGTGGCCAGCCATGCCTACCCTTGATGTTGGCCCTGCCAATAGAAACAACTTGACAGCATATTGGAGCACAACCCTATGGTCTCTGGAAGGGTATACCAGAGGTGATAGGATATTTTAGACCTCTCTCCATGGGTGGAGAGGGAGCTCCACAATCAGAGGAGGAGGTCAACCACTAGAGGTCTCATTGTGGTAATGGAAACTTTTACCTCCATCACTCTTATGTCGGTGGTGCTCTGACAACAATAAGGAGAAAAAAGGGGCTTGACAGATCCATCAATGCAGACCTTGGATCATCTGCAAAGGAGAGCCCCCTCATTCCCCTGGCATGACCCCTTTTGGAAAAAAAAAATGGGGGGAAGTACACCAGCTCTTTAGCTGGTGTAGTAAATTTCCCTCACATAGGAACCAATGGGAGGGAAATAGTAAAAAAACAAAATGAGAAAGTATGGTGAGTGAGAAATAAACCCAGTGGGTGAACCAGAAATAACCCCCTGCCTTCCGCCCTGGTTGGGGGTAGTCCGACAGACTTGGATGCAGTGGTTCCTCTGCCATGGCACAACCACTGGAGGCACTCAAGATGAAGCTGGACAGCCATCTGTCAGGGATGCTCTGACTTGAATTCCTGCATTGAGCACGGGGTTGGACTCAATGGTCTTATAGGCCCCTTCCAACCCTACTATTCTATGAGTCTATGATTCTAGCCTCTAGAGGACAGTCTAGATCCAGAACAGGATTGTTCTGCCTGTCCAGTTCTTATTGATATAATTCTTCTGACATTACTGGAAATTCTGTGGGTCACACTGCACTCCCAGAACATATGTATGTACTTTGCCTTAAAAGGTACTTGTAACATCTCTCCATATCTATGCCACAAATATCCTTTATATTGGCTGGAGTTAAATGCTGGTGAAAAAGAATGTTTAAACTATTTGCTTTTAGTGTCCAAACATGAGAGAATGCAGGTCCCATCATCCAAAGTTGCTACCACATATTTCATCTTGTAATCCTTGAATGCCTGTTAAGGATGCTTTATGTTAGATTCTTATTACCTTAAGAGCCCTTTTTATCATACCAAATTCTTTTTTCACATTCTGAGCTCAAGATTTTTCCTAGAAGGAAACATTCAATTTACAAGAATGGTGGATGGACGCCATCCATCCAGAAAGGGTAATGGAGCTCCAAGGCTAATTATCTGCTATCTGGATGTATTAATAAAACCATCTACTTAGGGTAATAAAAGTCCCACACCCTACTGCACTACTGCATAGACAAGGGATGGGGGAAGTTCTCCATATCTTAGTGTGACATATAGAATGTCCTCCCCTTTGCTTCTGAGCAGAGGATGAGTTTGGCTGGGTGGGCGGCTCTTTCTGTTGCAATGAGCTTTGGAACAGAAGTCTTTCTCCTGGCTGTGCAGAAGGGAGAGACGGTGTGTGTGACCCAAAGTTTTGCTCAGGCTCATTCCATCTCATGCACATAGCACCAGTGGAGGCTGGTGGCTCTTCTGTCAGTGGAATGGTGAATCTGCTCTGGGTTTCAGTAGAACCAGTCAGAACTCTCAAGAGCTATCCAGTCTCCACCGCATAGCACTGTTATTGTCCAGGTGACACCCCCAGCTTGTAGAGAAATATTACACTGAGCTTCTTTTCATTTTATTCTGCACTAGTCAAACCTTGGATGATTCCAAACAGAGGGCTCCTAGCACTAGCGATCAGTAGGCATTATGCATCTGCTCCATCTTTTTCTTCTTAACATATTATCTATATTGAGGATAGAAGATGGAAGAAGCAGTAAGAAAACACGGGAGGGTCATGAGTAGGGATGGGGGAGAAATTTGTCCAGTTCATATTTTAATGCAAACTTACCTAATTTTGCACTTTGCGAACCAAAACTCATTTCTCCATAAAAATTCACACTTCTGTGAATTTTGCAGTGGAGTACTCGAATCAACGGATGCAATGAATATGAACTTGAGCACGCTCCGGGAGAGAGCGCAGGACAGGAAGGCCTGGCGTGCTATGGTCCATGGGGTCACGAAGAGTCGGACACGACTGAACGACTGAACAACAACAACTCGAATCAATCATGAGAAATGCCGGGTTGGATGAATCAGAGATCGGAATTAAGATTGCCGGGAGAATTATCAACAACCTCCGATATGCAGACGATACCACCCTAATGGCAGAAAGCGAAGAGGATCTCAAGAGCCTCTTGTTGAGGGTGAAAGAGGAGAGTGCAAAAGCTGGTTTGAAACTCAACATTAAAAAAACTAAGATCATGGCATCTGGCCCTATCACTTCCTGGCATATAGAAGGGGAAGAAATGGAAGCAGTGACAGATTTTACTTTCTTGGGCTCCAAGATCACCGCAGACGGTGACTGTAGCCATGAAATTAAAAGACGCTTGCTCCTTGGGAGGAAAGCTATGGCAAACCTAGACAGCATAGTAAGAAGCAGAGACATCACCTTGCCGACAAAGGTCCGTCTAATCAAAGCTATGGTTTTCCCAGTAGTAATGTATGGCTGTGAGAGCTGGACTATAAGGAAGGCTGAGCGCCGAAGAATTGATGCTTTCGAACTGTGGTGCTGGAGAAGACTCTTACGAGTCCCCTGGACTGGAAGGAGGTCAAATCAGTCCATCCTAAAGGAAATCAACCCTGACTGCTCTTTGGAAGGACAGATAATGAAGCTGAAGCTCCAATATTTTGGCCACCTAATGCGAAGAGAAAACTCCCTGGAAAAGACCCTGATGCTGGGAAAGACTGAAGGCAAAAGGAGAAGGGGACGACAGAGGATGAGATGGCTAGATAGCATCACGGATGCAATGAATATGAACTTGAGCACGCTCCGGGAGAGAGCGCAGGACAGGAAGGCCTGGCGTGCTATGGTCCATGGGGTCACGAAGAGTCGGACACGACTGAACGACTGAACAACAACAACAACAACAACAACTCGAATCAAAAAGATGCATACAAAAATGCATATATAAAGGAAAATAATGTTCAGAAATGCATTATATTAGGAAAATTGCTTGCAAAAAATGGGTGTATTAGGCAAAAATGCATGTATTAGAAAAATGTGCATAAAAATGCCTAAGAATTTTCAGGCAAACTTAAAAAAAAATCTCAAAGTTTGGGTTGAATAAAACTTACGACTAGAGAGATTCTCAAAAGTTCAAGGTGAACCAAATTGAAGATTGGAAAAATGAGAAAGGGAGAGAAACTGAAATTGATAGATTCATCCATTTCTTGTCAAAAGTCAAAGATGACATTATCTGGACCTCTTGTAAACTTCTGTGAGAGAGGTAGGGTGATGGCCCCATAAAAGTTTTATCTTGAAGCACTGTTTATTTGGAGCACTGTGTCCAGTTCTGCATGTCACACCATAAGAAGGGTATAGTCAAATATGAACAGGTTCAGAGGAGGGCAACAAAGGTGGTTGGTGGTACAGGTAGCATTAGGAAGGGAATTAAAAATAAAACTGCCAATATCATATTGCCTTCGTGCAAATCTATGGTGCAACCACACTTGGAATACTGGGTGCAGTTCTGGTCACTGCACCTCAAAAAGATAATTATGGGGCAGGAAAAGCTGCAGTAAAGGGCAACCAAAATGATCAAAAACAACAAAGCGACTTGTGGCACCTTAAAGTCTAACAAATTTATTGTGGCCTGTGTTCTGGAGACTGCATTTTGGGGACTTCGTACAACATCTGATGATGTGGGCTGTTGCTAGGGATGTACAGATTGTGTGAAATCCATTCCATTTGTGTTTTGTGGATTGTCAGGCGTCTTTAGTTCTGTCGTCAATTTGATGTGTGTCTGAACTTGCGCAAATGCAAATGTGCTCAGTTTGTATGTGCAAAAATATGCAAATTCCCCCAACTGCACATTTTCACACTTTCGCCAATGGGGGAAATGCAGGTTTGGGGCCTGGTTTTTTAATTTGGCGTATTTTTCTATGACGAAATTTGCACAAAATTTGGGAAAGTTAGAAAATCAGCCTGCAAGTCTGCAGAATCCACCCAACAGGGGAGAAACCAGTCCACTGTGGAATCCGTGTGGAGAAAGTGGATAGGGAGAAGTTTTTCTCCCTGTCATATAACTATAACCCAGGATCATCCCATGAAGCTGAATGATGGGAGATTCAGGATAGACAAAAGGAAGTACTTCTTCACACAGCACATAATTAAGCTATGGAATTCGCTAGCACAAGATGTGACCACAAACTTGGACAGCTTGGATGGCTTTAAAAGGGGATTAGACAAATTCATGGAGGATAAGACTAATGAGTCTCCAACTCAGTGATCTCTCCCACAAAGGAACCTAACCCTGGCCATGTTGCTAGGGTGGCCATATGTCTTCTTTTACAGATGATATTCCTCTATTTGAAGGGATGCCCAAGGACAGCCCTCTAGTTGAAGTTGTTCTCTATTTGAAGGGCTGTCTGGGCCAAGTCTGGTTAAAAGATAAAGACCCATCAAAAGCTGGGAGTGCAGGGGCCTTGGAATTGCCCATTAACAGGTAGCCCCTAGACAGTAGACTGAGCAGTCAGGCACAGAGATCACCTGTTTACAGCCTTCCCCCCTATGAACTTGTATTTCTATTGAAATTATAATTATTTCTAACTTTGCATCTATATATGTATGTTAATTAGCACATGCAAATTTTATGAACATCTCTGCCTGCTTTTGAAAATCTCTGGAAAAAAATCCTTGAAAATCTCTGCCTGCTTTTGAAAAACTGTGCCTGCTTTTGTCTTCTTTTTCCTTCCCAATGTTCGTCAAGTCTAATTGTGTTTTCCACTTGTCAAACAATTGAGAATCATTTGTCCTTGAATTAGACTGTGATAAAGGTAGTAAAAATAACCAACCCCCCCCCTCCCCAAGGAATGCAAAACCTAAAACTCACCCATTCATTGACTGGTGAGCTGAGAACAAGCTATGCTTAGCGGTAAATGTGAACTGGGCTATTCATTTACCTGTGTTGACCTTATAGAACTGCCACTGTCTACACTCTTTATTTTATATCAGCAGCCACACAGCTTTCTATTGTAGTAAGGGGTAGGGGAAACCCGATTTCCTTGATGTATTATGGGGGTGATTTTGTATGCACAGGTATCTCTGGCAAATAGGTATATCCGGTATGACTCAGTGAGGCCAAGGACAAATGAAATCCCACTGAGAACGATTTGAGAACACTGATCGTATTTTTTGTTTCTTTGTCCTGAGTCATTCTTTGCACAGGAACAATGGAAAAAGGCCTGCCTTGCCTGTCTCACAACTGGATAACCTTAGATGACTGCCCAGGAAAGCAGGGTGCATGCAGGAAGGCCTCTTGCTTCTGCAGCACAAAGAAGCTTTTCTTTCTCAGGAGACAGTTTGACATATGTGCTTCCTGTTCAGAATCTGTCCACGGCAAAGGAAACAAGGAGAGTCACCAAGACGGGAGCGCATAGTTCAGTGGTAGGGCACAACTTTTAATCCATATGAACCAAGATTCAATCTCCAGGAAATCCAGCTAACAGATTTCAGACAGGCTGGGAAAGGCCTCTGCCAGATGCCCTGGTAGAAAGCCACTCCAAAAAATAATGAACTAGATAGACAACAAGTTTATAAAAGGCAGACTTCCCCAGCCAGGTGCCCTCCAGATGTCACTGTTGTTGTTGTTATCATATTTATATCCCACCTTTTTTCCTCTTACAAGGAACCCAAGGCAGCTTACATGATCCTCCTCCTCTCCCTTTTATCCTCATAACAACAAAGCTTCGGGGCTCCCTCACACGGAGCTTTTATCCTGCGATTGAGATTGCTCACCCACAGAAGTTTGCAAGTCCTTTTCATGACATCATCAACCTCCAGGGCACATCCAGAGGTATTTCCTGATTATTCCATCTCAAAAAGATCTGGAAATAATTAACTATTTTTGTCAGATTGTTACGCGATTAAAACAGCCACTTGATAGCGCAGTTTCATTGAGTTCTATGGAACCTTGAAAATCAAGAGCTTCCCCTCTCAGCAATCATGTGGTTGCTGTCTGGGAGCTCTCTGTAAATGCGTAAAGGCCCCACAATGGGAGGACTGTGGGTTTTTACTTTAATGTAAAGGCAGCCTCAGTGTGGTAGGTTAGGCTGAGAGGCAGTAACCATCCCAGAGCCATCC
This sequence comes from Heloderma suspectum, assembly GCF_057233095.1. Classification (NCBI taxonomy): domain Eukaryota; kingdom Metazoa; phylum Chordata; class Lepidosauria; order Squamata; family Helodermatidae; genus Heloderma; species Heloderma suspectum. Next base: position 286,047,274 of record NC_139461.1, on the reverse strand, counting down.
AGTGAGCTTCATAGCCGAATGGGGATTAGAACCCGGATCTTCCACGTCCCGGTCCAACACTCTAACCACTATACCACATTGGCTCTCCAGTACTGTACTGCAGCTCCCATCATTCCCAGTGACATGGCTATTGTCTAATACAATATAAGCTGATATAATGCAACCTTATATGTGAGAGCCAATGTGAGGTAGTGGTAAGAACAACCTTCCCCAACCTGAGTCCCAGATATTTTGGCCTACAACTCCCATGATCCCTCACCATTGGCTATGCTAGCTAGGGCTGATGGGAATTGTAGGCCAAAACATCAGAAGGGCCACAAGTTGCCTATCCTTGATTTAAACTATGCCAGTCTGTCAGATTCTGCATTTTTTGTGTTTCATTTCCCATCGACCTTATCATCTACATTTCTCCCACCAAAAAGGAACAAAACAGGTGGAGAACCTTTGGAGATGAAAGCCAGTGTGGCTGGCTGGGGAATGCTGGGAGCCGCAGGCCTTTTTTCTGTGTACAGGCATAAGATTGCACCCTAAGGAAATAAAAACCTCGTAATGCCTAGGAAGATAGTGCTGGAGTATTGCCATCTCCTGAAGTCTGGGCTATTCAGGTTGGGATCCACTAACCAGTGGAGGCTGGTGGCTCCGATGTCAGTGGGGTAGTGTATCCTCTCTAGGTTTCAGTCAGAACTCTAAAGGAGCTATCCAACGTGGTGAAACCAGTGCTGAACCCTATCCCCAAAATTAGGGGTTCAGCACCTTAGATATCTCCTTCAGAGTGAGTGAAACCCAGAAAGAATTCACAGCCACACTGACACTGGAGCCACCTGTCTCCACTACTGCTAACTAACAGGAACACTACAGCTATCCCTGGAGAGAGTTATATCAGAGGTTATTTTTTAAAAAAATTACAATCGCCAGCATTTTTTTAAGGAATTAGGTGGCAACAGGTACTGGTCTCGATGCTAACAAGTTGTTGCCCCCCCCTTTTAAAATTCGGATCTAGTTCCAGGTAAACTGGGTTAGGATGACTTTTTAGCAGCTTATGCATGTTTGCCTTTCTTAGGGTGGCCATATGCCCTCTTTTTCAAAGGACTGTCCTCTGCTTGAAGGGCAGTCCCTCTATTTGAAGGGCTGTCCTGCCCAGTTCCAGTTTAAAGAGAAAGAACCGTAAGAAATGTTGCCTGACACCAGTTAGCACCTGGACAGCAGACTGAACGGGCAGGAGCACAGGTCACCTGGTCACTGTCTTCCACACTGTGGTGAGATGGACTGTATTTCTACTGAAATTACAATCATTATTTATAAATGTGCATCCATACATATAAATTAGCATATACAAATTTTATGCAAATCTTTTTTGGTAATTCGTAAGTGGCCACTGTACCGTATTGGCAGGCTGGGCCTAGTCCAGAGCTCCCTTCCTGAGCCAGGTACCACCTCACTTCCTCCTGTGCACCGCTGGGGCTTTTCCTTTTTATGCCAGCCTTGGCCCTGAGCAGCTGCTTTACTGACCACCTTGGAGGAGAAGGGTCCCTAGAAATGCCTGGGAACCAAATGAAATGAAACAGAGGCCTGCAGCCGGCCTTTGAGCTGTAGGTGTCACGTTCCCTTGGCCACCTCCTTCCTCATGCACACACACAAGAAGAGAGGCTTCAAGTCTCACACCTTTAATTCACTAGCAATCAGGTTCATTACAGATGCAAATCCTCGAAGACTCTCAGGCTACAAAGGAATCCAGCTGCTTCATACATTTACAAATGGCTACAGGGGATCCAAATGGGAGCTATGACGTTGCCAGCAGTTTGAAACAAGAACTTGCTGGCTAGAATAACTTAGGGAGGGATGCCCCTCCTTTCCAGTGATGCTCCCCTACACTGACCCTCACGCATAGCCAACCGGGTCGAACGTCTGAGCTCCACTTCTAACTTTTTCGTCTTTGCTCTGCGCGGCAGTCTAGCATCCCTCAGGTCACACCTCTCACTCTCCTCCTCCACCTCCTCCTGGGCTCTCACGGAGGAGGGAAAGGGCGGGAGGGCTTCAGGCCCAGCCATCTGGGTGCTAGCCTCCTGAGAAGCACACCTATCCATATCTGAACTTGCTTGGGAAGATGCCTGCCCTGGTTCTGACTGTTCCCATTCTGAACAGTCTATGCCCGTGTGTGTGTATACACACATACCTGCCAAATTGGGTGGCCACTTGTACATCTCCAAAAAAAGAGGACACTGATTTGCATAAAATTTTCATGCACTAATTGATACGTATAGACACAAATTCAGAAAGAATTACTATAAGTTCAGTAGCAGTACAATATATCTCACATTGGTGCAGGAGACTGTGACCTGGTGACCTGCGCGCCTGCTCAGTCTGCTACCCAGGTGCAAACTGTGGATGGGCAACTTCGAGGCCCCTGCTGTCCCAGTTTCCTATGATACTTTATCTTTAAACTGGACTTGGAGTGGTCATTCAAATAATGGACACCTTCAAATACAGGACTGTCCTCTGCCAGCCTTGAAATAGAGGACTGCCCTCTATAAAGTAGGACATATGGGCACCCTGCTGCCAAGTGAGGGTAACACTCACCTACATCTGAAGAAGTGGGCTGAAGTTGAAAAAATAAATACAGCCGATAATCTTTAAGGTTCAACAAGGTTCTTTGTTGTTTTGCAACCGAGTAACACAGCGCCCTCTCTGGAATTCATATGGCCTAGTGCCCTCGGATTCTCAGCCTGGAAGCCATTTATGTTTCTTTACTCAACAGAGATGGTTCTTTTTTTTCTAAGCCAGGCATTTGGGGAAAATGATAGTAAAGCAGTGGCTTACTAGGCTTTTAAACCCACTCTGCCATTTAACAAGCATGCAGACATCTGGCTGGTATATTTGTGGAAGTTGAGGTGCCTCTCCTGTAGACTAATTGACTAGGCTCCAACCTTCTCACTTTGATTGAATTAAGCATTTAATCCAGTTATGTGTGATCTCGGACAGAGAACCATCACCCTGTGGCTAAAGCATGATAAATCTTTGTTAAGACCTACGTCCAGTAGCCATAATCTTCTTTCATTAGCTGCTGTATCTTCTGTTTGCTCTCTTCCAGTTACAGAGCGGAGTGACTGCTAATTATGCAACATGCAGTTAATTATTATCTAATCATGCTTAGCATTGAAGCAGCCAGTAGAGGAAGGAAGAGAGAGAGAGTGAGCAAGAGAGATTATGTCTTATAAAAGATTTCTATTTCAAGGGGTTTGATTGGATTAAAAGAGGGGGCCAAGAGATTTAAAACAATTAAATCATATAATTCTTTATGTAAAAGCATTGGAGATATCTTTCCTTAGTTCACCTGCTTCTTCTAATTTTTAAGAGTTTATTTCAACATTTGCCTGAATTTTTATACATTATTCACCCAACTTTCCCCTTTGTCCTACTCCCTCCCCTCCCCTCCCCTCCCCCTATTCCCCAATATCAACTGAGAGAAAATGGGGCCCAGAAAATAAAGAGGTCTTTGCCACTCATTCAGTTTTTTAGAATCTGGTTCAGGATTCAGATCCCAGACCTAAACCTGCCGTATCCTGAACTACTTATCCTTGCTTCTGTATCACAATTAATTACTTCAGCAGCTGTTTTTAGTCAAGAGAATAAAAGTTGAGCTCATTTTCAGAAATGATGAATTACATGAGGGCTAGCAACCTGGCTATGGGCAGTGGTGTTTTGGAGGGCAAATGCAGCTCTGGGACTTTTTTCAGAGCAGGAGCTGTAGTGACACCATCTGCTGGAGCTCTAGGGTAATTGACTGGCCCTCTTTGCTCTCACAGGCAAATTCAATGATAAGGAGACTTTCACGTATTACTATTGTTTGTGACAGATTAGCATAGAGGAAGCCAGAGAATGAGGAAAATAATTCACCAGAGGCTGGACATTTCTTTCCTTTTCTTTGATTGTGTTCCCACTTCACTTTAGCAATTTAAAGGGTAACACTTCTTTGCAAGATTGTTCACATTTCTAATTAAAACCTAAAGTTTGCATTTCAGCTGGCTAAATAGCTTTTGTTAACGCTCAGATCATTTTACAGGTAGCTGTGCATGAGTGTGGAGTCATGCTGATCCTAATAAAGTAGGCATTATGCAATGTACTGCTGCTCTTTGCACTGTGTGTGTGTGTGTATACACACTGTCATTTTGCCCTTCAAAGTTCCACTACACCACTGGCTGTGTGCACTTGGTGCTTAAAACACATGTAGAAATCATGCAGTTTGGTACCACAGTCATCCAAATTCTCTGCCAAAAAAAGAATTTGAGTCTAGACATTATGCAAATTTGCAAATACTTCAATTGTTTGCATAATTTATGCAGTCTCTACTGCACCTCTATGGGGGGAAGAGGCAGTGAGTTACTCAGACCACTGAAGACTTTGGAAATCCCACTGAACCCTACTCCCTCAAAACCAAAAGTACTACTTCAAACCTGAAGAAATGAAACTTAAGTGGAGAAATGAAACTGACACTTAACTGGAGAAGTGAAACTACTCCTCTCAGGGTTACCCCCTACCAACAGAAAACTCCAGGCCTGACCTTTTTTCCCTTTGCCTCTGTAGGCCTCAAACCTTCACATGTGGGCAACTTTTTTTCTATCAAGAGCCACATTGCCTCATGGGTTAGTTATTGACGGCTGAATGCCAGTGGTGAGTGGGCTGAAGCCAGAAGTGGGTAGAACTAGAGCCAAAAGTAGGCACTGCTTTCTTTCTGCTTCTCTCTTTTATCTGTCTTCATCTTCCTTTCCATGCAGGGAGGTGACAGGGAAGAGACAGATCACACTTGCCAGAGGTCTGAACTGAGAGCACGCAAAGGGCTTTTGCCTTGTGGGATAAGTTGAAGCTATAAAAGTTGGGAAGTACCTAAAATTAAAAAGCAGGTTAGGTCATTCCAAGGCCTAGAAGGATATTACAGAAGGTTTGTTCCATATTTTGGTGCAATTGCTAGACCCTTGTTACACCTAACAAAGAAACATGACAAACATGACAAAGTAGTTGGACTTCAGAAGGTCAGACAACTTTCAGGAAGCTGAAAGACCTGTTGATTTATTTGCCTGTGTTTAAGGCACCTGATTTCAACAGAGCTTATGTTATAAGTATGGATGTCTCTGATATGGGGCTAGGAGCTGTTTATTACAAGACTATGAGAATATAAAGCATCCAATAGCTTATTTGGGGAAGAAGCTGTTGCCATGAGAGGGAAAATTTTCTTTTATACTAAAGGATGGTCTGGCAGTTGTGTGACTTCAGATAAGTCCAAACCTTATGTATATGGAGAGGAATTTACACTATGGACTGACCAATGCACCTTGCAATGGAATTCGAGTTTTGCAGACTGGATCCAATTTGCAGAAATGGTCCTGGAAACTTCAGGAGTTTCAAATGAACATTCAGCACATGCTTGTAAGAGAGCATCATCACAGATGCTCTTTCCTGAAGAGACATTTGGGAAAGGGACCCATAACATTCCCCATTACCCTGAATCACCAGGATGGATGTTGCATGCTGATAAGGATAGGTGTCCCATAAGAACATAAGGAGAGCCCTGCTGGATCAGGCCAAGGGTCCATCTAGTCCAGCATTCTGTTCACACAGTGGCCAACCAGCTGCCCACGGGAAACCCACAAGTAGGACACGTGTGCAACAGCACCCTCCTGTCCATGTTCCCCAGCAACTGGTGTACATAGGCATACTGCCTCTGATACAGGAGGAGGCATATAGCCATCAGGACTAGTAGATTTTGATAGCCTTCTTTTTCAGGAATGTGCCTAACCCCCTTTTAAAGCCATCCAAACGGGTGGCCATCACTACATCTTGTGGTAGCGAATTCCATTGTTTAACTATGCGCTGTGTGAAGAAGGACTTCCTTTTATTGTTGCAGAACCCAGAGTCAGAGAGACCACGGAGTGAAGGAAAAAGAGATTCTTTATTTAACGCGCGGGCTTAAGGCTGGAATCGTTTCCAAAGAGCCAGAAGCCCCGATTTACATTAGCACATTGGTTTTATAGACATTGTGACACATATGAAATGGCTCTTCCTCCCCCTCCCGCATGGGGTTGCAATCCTCAACATTTCTTCTCTTAGCACTATTGTTTATAATACAAGAACTGGGTTATAGGGTAGCCATGATAAGGAGAGAACAGAAGAGAACAGCAGAGAACAAGATATACAATTGTATGACCTTTGACAAGATAAGGAATTCTTGTGTCTCGTCAGCTTACAACAATATATTTAAGGGAGAAAGAGCTCAGCAAGAACATGAAGCATGAGACTGCATGAGGCTACTTAGTCTGATCCCCGATATGGCTGCTACATTATCTGTCCTGAATCTCCCACCAATCAGCTTCATGGGATGAGCACTGCATGAGGAGGGAAGGTAAATGTGAAGGAACAGGACTGGCCTCCCTTTTTGTATTTAGTTTTGTTTGGGGATATTATAGGGTTAATCCTCTCTCTCTCTCTCTCTCTCTCTCTCTCTCTCTGTGTGTGTGTGTGTGTGTGTGTGTGTGTATGTGTGTGTGTACTGGTCAGTTTCAGCCAAAAGGTTAAAAGTTTAGTTAGGATGTAGAAGTCAGGATGTTTGCTCAGGAAGCCAGGATATTATGATGTTTGCAGGAGGCCAACAGAAGGTCAGAGGAAGAACTTAGAAAATAAAAATGTAGGTTGCAGAAATGAACGCGGAAACTACCCTCCTGTCTGGTTGGAGTTGGTGAGGGGGGAAAATCTAATTTTAAGATATAAAACCTATGGCATAATGGGAGAGAGGCAAAAAAAAAAAAAAAAAAACCCAGAGAGGAGAGAGAGAGAGAGAGAGAGAAGAAAGGCCAGAGTCCTAGAGGAAAGAAAGAATCACAGCTGCTGGAAGTGGAGAACTGGCTGGTGAGAGTGCTGGATCAGTGATAACCACTTTTTAAATATGGACAGTGGTATGTAAATCTATTAAACAAACAAACAAATAAATAAATAACAGTAAAATATTTCTTGGATAAGGGACCTTGATAAAATAGGTACACAGTGTAGTTAGGTTAGCCAGATGTATTTCTCCCTGGTTATTTTATTGCCCTATTGCTGATATGTTTTTGTGCGTGTGTGTGTGCTGTGTGTGTATTCGTTTACATTTTAAAACTTGTTCATGTTCACATTTTTTTCAGTAAAATTTTAAACTTTGTGATTGGAAACTTTATGGTCTTTTATTTTGTGGTTACCCATCCCATGTCTAATAGCCAAAGTACACACTACCTAAAGTAGATATCTGTGACAGAGAGTTTTAGGGCTGTTTTGGGGCAGGCAGCAAGTGGGTGGAGAAGATTTCCACCTAGCAGCAGTTGAACAAGCTACAGGAAGGGAAGGGGCAAAAAGAAGTGTGTGCACCCTATTTTGTCTGTTCTACCTTTCAGTCATAGAGCAGGGCATTGCCAGTCTGTGACACAGGTTTTATAGATAGTTTATACATTACCTATTGGCCATTAATTATAGGTTATAAAGTCATAGGCAAAAACTTGAATAATAAAGTTTTGCAGTCCAACACTTTGACCCTAAACATTACGTTCCACAGCTGTTCATGTCTCAAATAACCTTTGACCTTGCACATCCAGAGCACCTTGAAAATTAGACTGTAATCTTACACATATTTAGACAAAACAGGTCCTACATCTCCCAGCATGGCTGGCTGAGGAATACTGGGAGTTGTAGGACTTTTTCTGTCTAAATATGCATAGGATTGTGCCTTTATTTTTTGATATTAGTTACCCAGAATTCATTGGGACCCATTTTTGTGTGTGTCTTTATGGCTAGCCCCTGTGGGAACATAACACACAACTAGATAGGCCTGTGGTCTGAACCGGCATGGCTCTTATGTTCTTATTTAACTGCTTAACAAGTGTTCTCACTGACCTTTGCCTGTAGAATAAGGTGCCTCCCCAGCTTTATTATTTACTTATATAACATCGTCAACATTTATGGTGCTTTATGAGTTTTATAGGCCAAAAGTACAGGTCCCAAGGACCATGCAGTCTATTAGCTTTTCTAGATGAGGCTGTTAACCTGCAGAACTGAGACTGGATTTCTGCACAAAGAGCTTTTCCTTTCCTGCCTTTCTGTACTTTCCTCTACATAACCTCTAGGTGACACTGTGGCATAGCTGAGTAACTCAGTTACACCAACAGGGACTTGTACTGGATTTTCCCTGCTCCGAGCCCCCCCCCCCCGAGAAAGAGTGCTTGAAAAACAAAGCAAAACTGGAGGGTCACAACATCATCTAAATGAACAACCCATGAACAACACAGTAAGTGAGGAATGACAAGCCTTGTGTAGAAAAGCCCTCTATTTCAGCAAGGTGGGAGACCACAAAGGAGAGCCAATAGTAACAGAGAGAGAGAGAGAGAGGAAGGAAGGAAGAGAGGCAAAGCAGATAAGCCATTAAGGGCGCAATCCTATGGCCACTAGACAGTGGCTAGACGGCCATAGGATTGTTCGGTTTCTGGGATCTGACCTTGGAGCCCATGCTCCGAGGTCGGTTCTCGGAAAACCGCCTCCCTGTCCCCTTCCCTGCTGCCTTATAAGGTTGTCCCCGGGCTCTGCACTTGGAAGAACAGCACAGAGCAGGGCAAAAGGGGGCGTTCCTGGGGGTGGGGAGTGCAAAAGTGCCAGTACAATGCTTCCTATGCATTGTCCGGCCCCCCCACTCTGAAGTCCCTTGGCTAGACAGCCGAAATCGGCCGTCTAGCTGTGAATACAGGGTGGCCAGAGCACAGAGGATAAGATCCCCTCTGCTCTCCACCTGCCCTACATTGGATAGGTGGCCGCCTCCGAGTTTGGAGGCAGCCGCCTATCCTGATAGGATTGCTCCCTAATTTAAGTAAATCTAGTTGTAGGTACTTAGAGTTTGTCTCCATGAGGAATGGGCAACTTGTGGCCCTCCAGCTGTTTTAGCCTACAACTCCCATCAGTCCTAGGCAGCTTAGTCAGTGGTGAGGAATGATGGGAGTTGTAGGCTGAAATAACTCTCTGGAGGGCCACAAGTTGCTCACCCCTGCAAAAGGATGAAGATTTTAAGTCAAGAGCTTCACAGAAGTCTGATGTAAGGTGTTAATCTGGTACTGAAAAGGGTTAACAAAGAGAAAAGATGGCTGATTTAATCTGGGAGAGGCCTACAAGAAGAGCCCCTAGAAGACCCGTTCAGACCCATTCAGTGCAGGTTCTGAGATTAAACAGGATTCTTGGGGTGATTTATGTGATACACTTTGGATCACTGCCTTGTTGTGGCGAAGGGGCTTGCATAACTCAGTGAAGCCATAAGCTATGCCGTGCAGGGCCACCCAAGATGGACAGGTCATGGCAGAGAGTTCTGACAAAATGTGGTCCCCTGGAGAAGGAAATGGCAACCCACTCCAGTATCCTTGCCAAGAAAACCCCATGGAACGTATCACAAGGCTAAAAGATATGACGCCGGAAGATGAGCCCCTCAGGTCGGAAGGTGTCCAATATACTACTGGGGAAGAGCAGAGGGTATTTCCAAGTAGTGCCAGAAAGAGTGAAGCAGCTGGGCCAAAGCTGAAAGGACACTCAGCTGTGGATGTGTCTGGTGGTGAAAAGAAAATCCGATGCTGTAAAGAACAATATTGTTTAGGAACCTGGAATGTAAGATCAATGAATCAAGGTAAGCTAGAGGTGGTCAAACATGAGATGGCAAGATTGAACATCGACATCTTGGGAATCAGCGAACTAAAATGGACAGGCATGGGCGAATTTAATTCAGGTGACCATCATATCTACTACTGTGGGCAAGAATCCCTTAGAAGAAATGGAGTAGCACTCATAGTCAACAAAAGGGTGGGAAAAGCAGTACTGGGGTACAATCTTAAAAACGATAGAATGATCTCAATATGAATCCAAGGCAAACCATTCAACATCACAGTAATTCAAGTCTATGCCCCAACCACTGATGCCGAAGAAGCTGAGGTTGATCGGTTCTATGAAGACCTACAACACCTTCTAGAACTAACACCAAAAAAAGATGTCCTCTTCATCATAGGGGATTGGAATGCTAAAGTTCCAATCAATCAAGTCAAGAAATTACCGGGATAACAGGCAGGCACGGCCTTGGTGCACAAAATGAAGCAGGACAAAGGCTAATAGAGTTTTGCCAGGAGAACACACTGATCATAGCAAACACTCTTTTCCAACAGCACAAGAGGCGACTCTACACATGGCCATCACCAGATGGTCAATATCGAAATCAGATTGATTATGTCCTTTGCAGCCAAAGATGGAGAAGCTCTATACAGTCAGTCAAAACAAGACCTGGAGCTGACTGTGGCTCAGATCATGAGCTTCTTGTTGCAAAATTTCAGCTTAAATTGAAGAACGTAGGGAAAACCACTAAAGCATTCAGGTATGACCTCAATCATATCCCTGATGAATATACAGTGGAGGTGAGGAATAGATTTCGGGGATTACACCTGATAGACAGAGTGCCTGAGGAACTATGGATGGAGGTCCGTAACATTGTTCAGGAGGCAGCAACGAAATCCATCCCAAAGAAAAAGAAATGCAAGAAAGCCAAGTGGCTGTCTGATGAGGCTTTACAAGTAGCTGAAGAAAGAAGGGAAGTGAAAAGCAAGGGAGAAAGGGGAAGATATAGCCAACTGAATGCAGAGTTCCAGAGAATAGCAAGGAGAGACTAGAAGGCCTTCTTAAATGAACAATGCAAAGAAATCGAGGAAAACAACAGAATGGGAAAGACTAGAGATCTCTTCAAGAAAATTGGAGATCTCAAGGGAACGTTTTGTGCAAAGACGGGCATGATAAAGGACAAAGAAGGCAGGGACCTAACAGAAGCAGATGAGATTAAGAAGAGGTGGCAAGAATACACAGAAGAACTATACAGGAAATATCTGAATGTCCCTGATAGCCATGATAGTGTGGTCACTGAACTTGAGCCGGACATCCTCGAGAGTGAAGTCAAGTGGGCCTTAGGAAGCATTAGTAACAACAAAGCTAGCGGAGATGACAGTATTCCAGCTGAGCTATTTAAAATCCTAAAAGATGATGCTGTTAAAATACTGCACTCAATATGCCAACACATTTGGAACACTCAACAGTGGTCACAAGACTGGAAAAGGTCAGTTTACATTCCAATTCCAAAGAAGGGCAACGCCAAAGAGTGTTCAAACTACTGCACAATTGCACTCATTTTATATGCCACCAAGGTGATGCTCAAAATCCTACAAGCTAGACTTCAGCAGTATGCGAACCGAGAACTACCGGAAGTACAAGCTGGGTTTCGAAGAGGCAGAGGAACTAGAGATCAAATCGCCAACATTCGCTGGATCATGGAGAAAGCAAGAGAATTCCAGAAAAACATCTATTTCTGCTTCATTGACTACGCTAAAGCCTTTGATTGTGTGGATCACAACAAACTGTGGCAAATTCTGAAAGTGATGGGAGTACCAGACCACCTTACCTGTCTCCTGAGAAACCTGTACGAGGGTCAAGAAGGAACAGTAAGAACCAGACATGGAACAACCAAGTGGTTCAAAATTGGGAAAGGAGTATGACAAGGCTGCATATTGTCGCCCTGCTTATTTAACTTATATGCAGAGTACATCATGAGAAACGCCGGGTTGGATGAATCACAGGTCGGAATTAAGATTGCCGGGAGAATGATCAACAACCTCCGATATGCAGACGATACCACCCTAATGGCAGAAAGCGAAGAGGATTTCAAGAGCCTCTTGTTGAGGATGAAAGAGGAGAGTGCAAAAGCTGGTTTGAAACTCAACATTAAAAAAACGAAGATCATGGCCTCTGGCCCCATCACTTCCTGGCATATGGAAGGGGAAGAAATGGAAGCAGCGACAGATTTTATTTTCTTGGGCTCGAAGATCACTGCAGATGGTGGCTGTAGCCATGAAATTAAAAGACGCTTGCTCCTTGGGAGGAAAGCTGTGGCAAACCTAGACAGCATAGTAAGAAGCAGAGACATCACCTTGCCGACAAAGGTCCGTCTAATCAAAGCTATGGTTCTCCAACTAGTAACGTATGGCTGTGAGAGCTGGACTATAAGGAAGGCTGAGCGCCGAAGAATTGATGCTTTTGAACTGTGGTGCTGGAGAAGACTCTTACGAGTCCCTTGGACTGCAAGGAGGTCAAATCAGTCCATCCTAAAGGAAATCAACCCTGAGTGCTCATTGGAAGGACAGATACTGAAGCTGAAGCTGAAATATTTTGGCCATCTAATGCGAAGAGAAAAATCTCTGGAAAAGACCCTGATGCTGGGAAAGACTGAAGGCAAAAGGAGAAGGGGATGACAGAGGATGAGATGGCTAGATAGCATCACGGATGCAATGAATATGAACTTGAGCACGCTCCGGGAGAGAGCGCAGGACAGGAAGGCCTGGCGTGCTATGGTCCATGGGGTCACGAAGAGTCGGACACGACTGAACGACTGAACAACAACAACAAATGCATGCTTGCTTATTATTCAAAGAACTGTTCTTCGCACTATCTCCATACAGATTTCTTTTTTTAAACGCAAATTTTGGGGAGCTCAACTTTTCTCCATTAGATACAGAGACAGTGCGAGTTCGCCACCTGCTGGTAGGTTTGAGCTATGACAGTCTAGGCAAAAGTAAGAGAGCTGAAATGCTTCGCATAGCAGGAGGCTGGTGGAAGCAGGGCCAGATCCTCGTGTCCTAAGGATGGAGCTGTGGTCATCTGAGTGCTTTGAGGTAAGCACAGATTGTGACTTAGCACAGCCACACAAATAATGCATTGAGGGAGGGACGTAGCGGCTTGCAATCTGCGCTCACAGCAAAGCTAAGGCTGGGGTTGCCCGCTTTTTTTTTTTTTGGCACAGCTCCAGGCCCATCCACAGCTATGTGACTGTTCATAAACATCACGTTAGCTCATGATGGGTGACAAGCCACGCAGGGCAGGTTGTTCTGCGCGCCTCACAGACAATCGGGCAAACAAGCCATTGTGCATGGCTTGCCTCCTGCCCCCCCCCCCTCAGCCCACCTGGCATCCCAGGACCTGGGGACAAACCTGGTTTTTTTATGGGGGTACCGGGGGGACTGGGGGGCCATGTGGGGGAACTCCCGAAGCCCCCCTGACTATGGCATGACTGCGAAACCTGCAGGTAACTGGGTAATTTTAACCCTTCTTTCTCCCTCCCTGTGGGGTGATGGAAAAAGGATTAAAATCACCCACTTACCTGTGGGTTTCCCAGTCATGCCAGGGTGGAACAACACCCTATGGGGGCCCCCACTTGGCCCCCCCATTCCCCACCCCACCCTTCCCATAAAAAAGCAGGCTTGTCCCAGTTAACCCCAAAGATCTTTCTTGCAGTGTGGTTTTTCCGCAGCCAAGCCACCAAAATGATCTTCCCCCCCAACTGGGGAGAAACCTGTTTTTTTTATGGGAAGGAAGGTGGGGTGGGAAATGGGGGGCCAAGTGGAACAAATGTATGCCCCCATTCCCACCCTCCTTCCCATTAATATTTTTTTATTTCTCCATAGCGATCTTGCACAAGATCACCATGAAGAATTTTTTTAAAAAGGATTTAAAGGTGCCCCATGCCAAAAATCAGAGGTGGGGGTGAAATCCAAGCCCCAATTTTTGGTATGTGGCAACTTTAGATACCAATGCAATCCAATGGGCCCCTTTAAATGATATTGGAATTTAAAGATGCCTGGTGCCAAAAATCATGTGTGTGTGTATGAGAGAGTGAAATCCAAACCCCCAAGGACTGTTGGATCAACACAGTCTTTGGGAGGGGGGTGGATTTCTCCCTCTTCCCCCAATTTTCAGCAAGGGCCACTTTTAGAATCCAATGCAATCCTATGGGAGATCGTTCTTCATAGGCTTCCACTGGATTTTAAAAGTGCCCTGTCGGCTGTCGCTGAAAATCAAATGGGTTGGGGAATCCAATGCCCCACATGGCCCTTGTGGCAACAGCAGTCATGGTGTGTGTGTGTGGGGGGGGGGGCTGGATCCCCTCCATCTGATTTTCAGGGATTGTTGTTGTTCAGTCGTTCAGTCGTGTTCGACTCTTCGTGACCCCATGGACCATAGCACGCCAGGCCTTCCTGTCCTGCGCTCTCTCCTGGAGCGTGCTCAAGTTCATATTAATTGCATCAGTGATGCTATCAAGCCATCTCATCCTCTGCCATGCCCTTCTCCTTTTGCCTTCAGTCTTTCCCAGCATCAGGGTCTTTTCCAGAGAGTTTTCTCTTCGCATTAGGTGGCCAAAATATTTGAGTTTCAAGTTCAGAATCTGTCCTTCCAATGAGCACTCAGGGTTGATTTCCTTTAGGATGGACTGGTTTGACCTCCTTGCAGTCCAGGGGACTCGTAAGAGTCTTCTCCAGCACCACAGTTCGAACGCATCAATTCTTCGGCGCTCAGCCTTCCTTATAGTCCAGCTCTCACAGCCATACGTTACTAGTTGGAGAACCATAGCTTTGATTAGATGGACCTTTGTCGGCAAGGTGATGTCTCTGCTTCTTACTATGCTGTCTAGGTTTGCCATAGCTTTCCTCCCAAGGAGCAAGGGTCTTTTAATTTCATGGCTACAGTCACCGTCTGCAGTGATCTTGGAGCCCAAGAAAATAAAATCTGTCACTGCTTCCATTTCTTCCCCTTCCATATGCCAGGAAGTGATGGGGCCAGAGGCCATGATCTTCGTTTTTTTAATGTTGAGTTTCAAACCAGCTTTTGCACTCTCCTCTTTCACCCTCAACAAGAGGCTCTTTTAATCCTCTTCGCTTTCTGCCATTAGGGTGGTATCGTCTGCATATCGGAGGTTGTTGATAATTCTCCCAGCAATCTTAATTCCGACCTCTGATTCATCCAACGCGGTGTTTCTCATGATGTACTCTGCATATAAGTTAAATAAGCAGGGCGACAATATGCAGCCTTGTCATACTCCTTTCCCAATTTTGAACCACTTGGTTGTTCCATGTCTGGTTCTTACTGTTGCTTCTTGACCCTCGTACAGGTTTCTCAGGAGACAGGTAAGGTGGTCTGCTACCCCCATCTCTTTCAGAATTTGCCACAGTTTGTTGTGATCCACACAATCAAAGGCTTTAGCATAGTCAATGAAGCAGAAATAGATGTTTTTCTGGAATTCTCTTGCTTTCTCCATGATCCAGCGAAAGTTGGCAATTTGATCTCTAGTTCCTCTGCCTCTTCGAAACCCAGCTTGTACTTCTGGTAGTTCTCAGTTCACATACCGCTGAAGCCTAGCTTGAAGGATTTTGAGCATCACCTTGCTGGCATGTGAAATGAGCGCAATTGTACGGTAGTTTGAACACTCTTTGGCGTTGCCCTTCTTTGGAAATGGAATGTAAACTGACCTTTTCCAGTCTTGTGGCCACTGTTGAGTGTTCCAAATGTGTTGGCATATTGAGTGCAGCACTTTCACAGCATCATCTTTTAGGATTTTAAATAGCTCGGCTGGAATACTGTCATCTCCACTAGCTTTGTTGTTACTAATGCTTCCTAAGGCCCACTTGACTTCACTCTCTAGGATGTCCGGCTCAAGTTCAGTGACCGCACTATCATGGCTATCATGGACATTCAGATCTTTCCTGTATAGTTCTTCTGTGTATTCTTGCCACCTCTTCTTAATCTCATCTGCTTCTGTTAGGTCCCTGCCTTCTTTGTCCTTTATCATGCCCATCTTTGCACAAAACGTTCCCTTGAGATCTCCAATTTTCTTGAAAAGATCTCTAGTCTTTCCCATTCTGTTGTTTTCCTCGATTTCTTTGCATTGTTCATTTAAGAAGGCCTTCTTGTCTCTCCTTGCTATTCTCTGGAACTCTGCATTCAGTTGGCTATATCTTCCCCTTTCTCCCTTGCTTTTTGCTTCCCTTCTTTCCTCAGCTACTTGTAAAGCCTCATCAGACAGCCACTTGGCTTCCTTGCATTTCTTTTTCTTTGGGATGAATTTAGTTGCTGCCTCCTGAACAATGTTACGGACTTCCGTCCATAGTTCCTCAGGCACTCTGTCTATCAGGTGTAATCCCTGAAATCTATTCGTCACCTCCACTGTATATTCATAAGGGATATGATTGAGGTCATACCTGAATGGTTTAGTGGTTTTCCCTACGTTCTTCAATTTAAGACGAAATTTTGCAAGAAGCAGCTCATGATCTGAGCCACAGTCAGCTCCAGGTCTTATTTTTACTGACTGTATAGAGCTTCTCCATCTTTGGCTGCAAAGGACATAATCAATCTGATTTCGATATTGACCATCTGGTGATGGCCATGTGTAGAGTCGCCTCTTGTGCTGTTGGAAAAGAGTGTTTGCTATGATCAGCATGTTCGCTTGGCAAAACTCTATTAGCCTTTGTCCTGCTTCATTTTGTACACCAAGGCCATGCCTGCCTGTTATCCCGGTGATTTCTTGACTTCCTACTTTAGCATTCCAATCCCCTGTGATGAAGAGGACATCTTTTTGTGGTGTTAGTTCTAGAAGGTGTTGTAGGTCTTCATAGAACCAATCAACCTCAGCTTCTTCGGCATCAGTGGTTGGGGCATAGACTTGAATTACTGTGATGTTGAATGGTTTGCCTTGGATTCGTACTGAGATAATTCTATCGTTTTTGAGATTGTACCCCAGTACTGCTTTCCCCACCCTTTTGTTGAATATGAGTGCTACTCCATTTCTTCTAAGGGATTCTTGCCCACAGTAGTAGATATGATGGTCACCTGAATTAAATTTGCCCTTGCTTGTCCATTTTAGTTTGCTGATTCCCAAGATGTCGATGTTCTATCTTGCCATCTCATGTTTGACCACCTCCAGCTTACCTTGATTCATTGATCTTACATTCCAGGTTCCTAAACAATATTGTTCTTTACAGCATCAGACTTTCTTTTCACCACCACACACATCTACAGCTGAGTGTCCTTTCGGCTTTGGCCCAGCCGCTTCACTCTTTCTGGGCTACTTGGAAATACCCTCTGCTCTTCCCCAGTGGTATATTGGACACCTTCCGACCTGAGGGGCTCATCTTCCGGCATCATATCTTTTAGCCTTGTGATACGTTCCATGGGGTTTTCTTGGCAAGAATACTGGAGTGGGTTGCCATTTCCTTCTCCAGTGGACCACATTTTGTCAGAACTCTCCACCATGACCTGTCCATCTTGGGTGGCCCTGCATGGCATAGCTTATAGTTCTGAGTTACGCAAGCCCCTTCGCCGCAACAAGGCAGTGATCCATGAAGGGGGTAGGGTGCTTTAAATTCCAATGGAAGCCTATGGAGGTCACCTTCTCCATAGACTTCCATTGGGATTTAAAGTGCCCTGTCCCCGAAAATTGGATGGAGGCAGGAATCCAGTGCCACCCCCCTGCACTGCCATGGGTGCTGTTGCTACAAGAGTCCAAGGTTAGGGATTGGATCTCCCGCTCATCCAATTTTCAGAGCTGGGGCACTTTCAACACATTTTTGCAGCCCTTTTTGCGCACAAAGGGGCTGTGAATTTTTTTAAAGGGCTCCAACCACGATCCAGATCGCGATTGGAGCTGGGAAGGGGTGTCCAGTGGGGGCGAAGGGGGTGCCCTTCATGGTGCCATTTAGGCAAGGGGAAAGGGCATGGGCAATGGCTGGGCTGCGATTGCGAATGGCGATCGTGGCCCCAGTTGGCAAGAGTGATGCGTTTCCGCCGCTCTTGCGGAGTGGGTCGCCGCCCAATGGCCTTTACCCATGATGGGTTGGCATGTCGTGCGAACCCAGTCTCACTCAGCAGGTGAAGCTTTCCCTTTTGTGGTATCCGCATGTGTGAAAGAGTTTCCACTGTTGGATTTCTTCCTGTCATGATGCAATTGTTAAAATTACAGAAGGCCTACAAAGGAAAAGGTGTTGACAAAGCAGATTCACAGGCAGGGCTGGACTCACACATGCAGCTGTCCGCTTGACACAGTCAATTAACTGTGTACTATCCCCTTAAGTAGAGCCTCATGTGGCGCAGAGTGGTAAGTGGCAGTATTGCAACCGAACTCTCCCCACGACCTGAGTTCGATCCCAGCGGAAGCCGGGTCTCAGGTAGCCGGCTCAGGTCGACTCAGCCTTCCATTCCGAGGTTGGTAAAATGAGTACCCAGCTTGCTGGGGGAAAGGTAGTCACGACTGAGGAAGGCAATGGCAAACCACCCCGCTATAGTCTGCCATGAAAAGGCCAGCGCAAGCGGCGTCCCTCTAGGGGTCAGTAATGACCCGGTGCTTGCACAGGAGGAACCTTTCCTACCTTTATCCCCTAAAGTACAGCCTAAGTTACAGACTCCCCCCACTTCTCTTCCCCTGGCCTAGGAGAAACCCGGCTGCAGGACTAAGCTGGCCAGTTGCACATCGCCAAAAAAGAAGAAATGCATCATCCAAAAAAAAAAAAAAGAGGACAAAAGGGGAGACCAATTTGCATAGCATCGGCATAACATTTGTGCATGCTAATTTCTATGTATGGATGCAAATTTGGAAATAATGACTGTGGCCTGGACAGCCCTTCAAATAGAGGACTGTAAAATCTGACAACTGGCCATCCTGCTTTAGGCCTATGTTAAGTGCCCTGCCAGGGAGCTGAATACAGTCCTGTTGATAAACCAGCAAAGGATGCATGTTTAGACAGAACAAAGTTCTTGTCAAGGGCTCCTTGGAGGCCTCTCTCAGTCTAATCCAGTAGCCAAGTCCAGACACAGACAAAGGGATTCCTTTCAAAGCTTTATTCTTCTTTTACAACTTAACAACTCTACAGGTAGCAACTAGATCTGAGCAGCAGAGTACCTATGCCCTAAGTTGAAACAGTTGGTCCCCGTTTGAAAGGGAATTACTGGCAGACCCCTGAACTTAAGGACTAGGGAGAGTCCCTCCCCTTTTCCCTTGGATCCTCGGGGCGCAGCCGTTGTTTGCACGCCAACCGGGCACTGCGCCTCCTTTCCGCGCCCTCCATCTGGCGTCGCGCATCCACCAAGTCTGCTATCTCTGCTCGGTCACTCCCTGGACTGCTTTCTAATCTAGGAATGCTGGTGGGAGGAATCTCCGTCAGCTGTGGGCCCTGGGAAAGAGGAGTGTGCTCCTCTCCCAGGAGCGACTGCTCTTCCTCAGAATCAGAACTACTCTGGGATTCTATGGGCTCCGTGTCCACCCTGACAGTTCTATAACTCCCAGCATTCCCCAGCCAGCATGGCTGCCCAGGGAATTCTGGGAGTTGTAGGATTTTTTTCAGTCTACGTATCCATAGGATTGCACCATGAGTGACCTGCACCTGCATGAAGCTTGAATCCAGTAGTCAAGGTTCAACAGACCATAGAATCATACGGTTGGAAGGGGCCTGCAAGACCATCGAGTCCAACCTCCTGCTCAGTGCAGGAAGCCTGATTCCCAGGCGGTTCCCCATCCAAGTACTAACCAGGGCTGACCCTGCTTAGCTGCCGAGATCGGACGTCGATGTTCCCACCTTTAAATGTAATTCAGAGGCTGCGGAGGCTGCTCCATGCTTCAGATGGGTCAAGGGCATCCCCTGTGGTCTTGGCCATTTTGATCTTTGCAAGCTGTAAGGAGGAAGTGGAAGAATATTTTCAGTGTTTTGATTAAAAATGCTGGAATCATGTGAAGAAACACTTCACGGGGCCATGTTGTGATGGGGCATGTTAACCCTTCTGGGTGTGCTAAGCCTTGTCGGGGTCTTCCCTGTTAGGAAGTAACTGCAGCCGCATAACAAACAATTTAGAAATCCAGGAGTTTCCTGTAGCGGGGTTTGGGTAGCAGTGTGTCTTCCAAGAATCAAAAGGCAGCAGCAAAGACAGGACTTCGTGGTCTTTCTAACTCATGTCTTGTTAGTATTCAACAAAGGGCACACACAAGGTGTGTTGTAGCGGCGTGTGCTATGCGCATGAATGACAACCGCTGGGCTTGATGTTCCAGGTGGTCTCGTCAAGTGTAGTAGGAAAGAGAATGGGAGGGAGATGACACACCCTGCGCCCCCCATGCTGCTGCTCTTCCGTGTCGTGGATTGGGCCACAAATGCTTCTCCCCCCCAAGGTATTCAAAATGGAAGGAGAATGCCAAACATGCTGTTCACCTGGGATCTTATTTGGTCTGCTGGTGTACTTAGGAGGGAAAGGAAGCTTTTGGGCAACGTCTTGCACAGATGGGGGAAAACGGCACCTGCAGAAATTCTCTCTCCTCCTTCTCTTCCATAACAGTTAAATGCACAGGACCCTCAGCCCCCTTTGCAGCTGACCACCTTAGATAGTGATATATTTGATGGGGATACTCATGCCTCTTTACAATTTTAGAATGAAACTGAGTCTGGAGCCACCCCTGCTACAGAAAATGCCACAGAAAAGAATTAGGAGCTGTCAATAGACCTGTTGACACATGCATTCGCCACTAGGTAGAGCCAAAAGACGAGAATAGTGAGCTGAACTCATGAAGCGAGCGTGGTGAGACGAACAAACAGGGTCCAGAAATACCATGTCATCTCGGAGGTGAGGATACAAGCCTTTCCTGTTGTTCCAATAAATGATTACAAGCAAAATAACCTCAAAATACACCCAAGAAATCACACCCCGAAACAAATGAAATACTTGTTCATCTGCTGTCTTCCACTTAAAACTCTAGCTTCAATGGAAACCAACCTTCCTTCCTTCCTTCCTTCCTTCCTTCCTTCCTTCCTTCCTTCATTGTGAAATCACTGGACTGAATATTCATTCTACCTGTGAGATGGCTGGTAATTAGAGACAGGGTCTTTTCAGTGGTGGTGCCCTAGTGTGAAATGCTCTCATTAGAACATAAAAGGCCCCCTGCTGGAGCAAACCACAGGCCTCTCTAGTCCGGCACTCTTGTTCCCACAGTGGCCCACAGCTACAACATGACTGCAATAGCACCAGGTTGTCTAGCTATGGCAACTCCAGCAACCCCCTTAACGCACCTGCAGTGTGGCTCTTCTCTTCCCACACTGCACTAGGACGCAAATGGCTCTCCTCCAGATAGTAACTCTCCATGCCCCAACAATACTGTTGCTTATTCTTTATCACATCCAGAAGTTAGATGACAAATAGAGAAGCAACACTTTCCATTTTTAAAATGTCATTTGCTGTGCTGTTCCACAAAAAGATTCTCCTTCATCAATCATGCACATTTCAGTGTGAGCCTTCTGTTGAGACCCATCCGCAGGCTTGGGACACCCGTTGTTTCTATCGGAGTGCTTGTCTGCCTGCATATTCTTTCATAAAGAGAAAGTCCTGGATGTTAGCAATGTGAGAATTGTAGTCCACGATAAGTTTGTATCAGGAACACTGGTGGGTCACCTTGAGCTTCTTTGAAGATCTGGCAAACCCCCAAAGAAAGGTCCCAACACACATTTATACTGTTCTGAAGAAGGAATATTATGGAAACAAAAGAGGAAGTTTTATAAATGGTGATACTGGAAAAATTGCAGTGTATGTTGGCAAATTAACATGTTGAGCTACTGGAGGCTGCTGGAGACTAGCATGAGGAGCAGCCCTGGTATTTCACTGCCTGAAGCAAGAACACATACCACCGCCACCCCCCTGCCAGCACCTATCACCCACCCACCCATCTCCTCCTCCCCCTGCTCCTCTACTGTCGTCTCCTCCCTCTGCCACTGCCTTGCACCCCTTCCTGGCTGTGGGCTGTTGCCAAACTCTCGCAAGACCCACATCTTCTGTAAGGGGAAGTGGAGGGGCGGCAACAGGAGGGGCGGGATATGGCTGCTGCTCCAGAGAGCCCCACCAGCTGCTCTCTTGCTGCGGCAAATGCCATGGCAGGAAAGCGGCTGGCGGTGCTCTCCAGAGCACCACTGGAGGCAGTAGTGGGGGTGGTGCAATTCGCTGCTCCCCTGGTTGCATCAGTCCATGTAATGGTAGGGCCGGTCCTGACAAGGAATTCCGATATCCTACAGTACTCTAGGAAAGGTGCCCTTCTAATACCACCAACCAGCTCCAGTTCTTCCCACTTGCCACAGAAAGACCTCCATGCCATATTAAGTGGTTGACTTGTAGCTCAGCTTTCCCCAGGCTGGTGCCCTCCTGCTGTTTTGCACTTCAACTCCCATCAGCCCATCTAGCATGGCCAATGGTCAGGAATTTGCAGTCCAAAACATCTGGAGGGCATCAGGTTGCGGAAGGCTGCAGCTGATGCTATACATGGATAATCTGTGATGAAAGCATGCTTATCAAGATAGCTAACAATAATATTTAGTTCTGACGAACCTAACCTTATTCTGACGGATTCCAAGTTCATCCCACACAGCCGAGAGCTCCCTAGTGCCTGAGTCCAAGTCTTCTATTTAATGGCTGGAACATCTGTGATCCTCCCCCACTGCAAAGAGTTTAGGAGGGCAGTCCAAATTATAAACTATTGAGGAGGACACATGATTGCTGACGGCCAAGTGGTCACGGAAATCTTCCAAGTCAGAAAGCAGGAGAGACTGAAAAAGTTTCCACTGAAAAACCTGAAGGTTACTGAGGGCCCTTGTGTTTTTCTCCTGGCAGACTTCTTCCCCTCCAACGTTTTGATCTGCTACATGTTGTAATTGACCGGAAGCTGTCTTTGATGGCAATGTTGCCTGCAATCAGGATGGAGTTGCTTTCATCAGGCAGTAGAACTAGATTAATGTTAAGTCCCGTCCCCCCGCTGAAACTTGAGTGATATATTTGGAGGTGAGAGAAAAAAGAACAAGGCTATCTCAGTGACACAGGAGCACAGAAAAGTTTGGTGTTTTTTTTTTAAGTTTCTAGCCTTTATGGATGGGAAGTTACATTTGGAAGTATGTGGGAAAAGCCTGCTGAAAATCTCTGAAGCCAGAAGGGTAGCTGAATTAGATTTAGGTGCAGGACTTTCAGATCCTTGTATAATTTCTTGCCCCCTCCCAAGGACTGGTAAAGAATGAATTATGCTCCATAGTAGAAAATGCAGAATAAATTATGCAAATTAAGAGGAAGTGTGCAAATTCTTAATACTGCATACTTTACAGAGTAGGAATAGGAAACTACATGGGGGGGATGACCCCACCACCACCACCTGGCAGGCCAGATGATGTCAGGGTGTCTGGTTACACCCCTGATTTCATTGTGTTCCTGGCCAAAGAAATGGCAGGCACACAGGCATTGATCATGCACAGAGGTCACCTGGTCAGAGTCTTTCCCACTCTGATGGTGAGATTTATTGTATTTCTATTTAAGCTTCAGTAATTATTTCAAACTTTGCACATGCATTAGCATACGCAAATTTTATGCAAATGCACAGCCTCTGTTGTCCTTATTTTGGGAGATGCATTGTCTCTTTTTTGGGCAATGGATAAGTGGCCACTCTAGGAATGTGGGCTGCCTCCTCTTTCTAATCAAATGGAACAGAGAAGTCCTCACTGTAGGCTCGGGAATGTGATTGATGAAAAAATACTTGGTAAACTGAGCAATCCAATATTTGCTCCTGGCAGCTCCACTGCTTCAGTGTCTCTGAACCTGGTAGTAATGATGGCCAGATTGTAGGTACTGCATATTAGGACTGTGCACAGACCCCCCCCCCTTTGCTTCAGACCTTCTGAATCGGCCCCACTTCTGTTCAGACCCAATCTGATTGGCTTCTGATTTGGATCCGAAGCAAGATTCGGATATCTGAATTATTTAGATTTTACATTTTCCCATTGACTTGCATTGGAAAACAGAAATGACAATAACGTTTTCAGTTTTTAAGATAAATACATAAAATTTGGGAACCTGGCAGTCCCCATGCAGCTAATTCAAGCTGCCAAATTTCAGACAGTTTGACCAAGTAGCTTTTGTGCTAGGTGCAGGTAAACTGTGCTTTTTCTTCATCAAAAACTCTCAAAGCAAAGAGCTATAATTTTTCACTGGTTGTACAGAAGTGCATGAAATCTGGGCAACTGGCAGCCCCCATGCAGGTGATTCAAGCTGCCAAACCTCAGTTTGGCCCAGTAGCTTTTGTGCTAGGCACAGGTAAAATGTGCTGTTCTCAGAAACTCAAACCAAAGGCAATAAAGGGATTATCAGAGAAATTAGGTGTTTAAGCAGTGATTAGGAGGCGGTTACTATCCCTAATCTCTGCTGTAGATTTCTTTGAAGTGCAAATAACCCCTCTCCCCTAGTATTTTCCTATTCAGCTTCACACTGGAGGACCTCAGGCTCTCTTTGGCTGAATGGAATACACATTACCTGGGAAAACAAGCTGGCAGAGCAGGAGTAGAGCGCCAGCACCTTGCCCACCTCTGCCCTTGCCAAGACCCTGAAGATGCCTCACACTGGGCTTGCTTTGCCACACACTGTAGTATTAAATTATATATGTTAATGCGTGTAGTGCTTTGCCCACTGTATTTTGAAATATGGGCGTATGTGTAGTGCTTTGCCACACAGTATTTGGCCACACACTGTTTGACCACAACACAAGCGCATGCATGCACGCACGCACACACAGACACACAAGAGCACAGGAAAAGCAAACACAGAACTACCTACAATCAAGTGGGGAGGGAATAACAGTACACCATCTATAATCCTAACAGAAGAGAAAAGGGTTTTGAATTTTATTTTTTTTTAGGGAAAAGATATAGAGTTCAAAAATGGGAAGGGAAGGAATACAGGAATTGAGAAGGGTGGTGCGGGGACTGGGGGGAAGAACAAGGAAAGGGAAGTACTTAGTTCTATCTATATCTTTTTTTTAAGACTCGAAAGAAAGAAAGAAAGAAAGAAAGAAAGAAAGAAAAAACTAAGAAGAATGGTTGAACTGAGAAGGGGGGGGGAGCCAAAGACCAAGGCAATGAAACTAAAGTACTTTTTAAATGTGTTTTTGGTTTTTGAAATAAAGAAGCTAGAAAAGAAAGAGAAGATTAATAGGAATAGCTGAATTGAGAAGGGCTGGGTGGGAAGGCAGAAGAACAACAATCGAAGCTGCAGCAGAACACACACACCACACGGATCTTGCCAGCTCTCTCTAACCAACACTTTCACAGTGAAACAGAGCAGGCTGATCTCCAGTATATACAGCATCCCCCCCTCCTCCACCACTGATTGGAGACTGCTGGGTTAAGTACAGCCCTAATTTGGCAACTAGAGTTGCCATTTGTCAAGGCTCACCATTTCCCTCCTCCTCCTCTGCCCTTCCTCACCTCCATCCTCCTCCTCGCCCCCTCCTTGATCTTTCACAAGTTGATACATTTTAGAGACAGGCTGACATCAGAATAGCTCTGAATCTCCAAGGTGGGCCGAGGTGCTTTGGGGCAACCTGCTTCGCTCCACCTCGGTGCTGTCCTGACCCACTTCAGAGCTCAGTGAGGCACCCTCGAAGCAGCCCAATTCACTTGGGTATTCGGATTCGGTTCCAAAGCAGTACACAGCCCTATTGCATATTTGGGCTGCCCCAGTAAGTTCTTTTTAGAGAAACAAGCTCACTAACGTATTGACAATCACCCATTAGGTATTCTCTGTTGTTAGATAGACTAATAGGCAGACACTGCAAAAACTGTGATTGTATTCAAGGTTGGCCTAAAGTCCCATTCATTTCAATGGGCCTACTTTAAATAGGACCAACATTGGATACCACCCCTGATCAGCTTCTCTCCACCCGCTGTACTAATCAGAGGCTCTGCGCTGCAGGTTTTGCAGCCTGTAATTGGAATTGCCAAGTGAAATGTAATGTAATCCTATTGCAGGCTTTACTAAGCCTTCATGACATTTTCTTGGCATGCCCATTCTTTTCAGCAGCTGCCCGGTCTCTTCTCAACATGTTGGAGGTTATGTACTGATGCTTGGGTGTTGGAAGTACATTCTCGTGCTTGTCGTATTCACTCAGCTCCAGCCTATTTTGTAAGCCCCAGATGGACAGACAACACCAATAGATGAAAGCAGGCAGTAACTGTAGGAATGCCTCTCCCCTATACCAGCCTCCCCATGTCTTGAGAACTTCAGGGGAGGCTCTTTCAAGGTGCCTTTTACTCACTGTGTGACAACTAGGGAAGGAGCCTTCTCTGTGATGCCACCACATTTGTGGATTACCCCCATGGAGGTGTGACTGAAGCGACTTTGTTATCATTTCAGTGCCAGGTCAAAACAGTTTTGTTTGCCCAGGCATTTTAAGCCCATCAGTCATAAGAACATAAGAAGAGCCCTGCTGCATCAGACCAAGGGTCCATCTAGTCCAGCATTCTGTTCACACAGTGGCCAACCAGCGGTTGACCAGGAACCCACAAGTAGGACAGGAGTTCAATAGCACCCTCCCACCCACGTTCCCCAGCAAATGGTGTACATAGGCTCACTGCCTCTGGTACTGGAGGCAGCACATAGCCATCAGGATTAGTAGCCACTGATAGCCTTTTCCTCCAGGAATTTGTCTAACCCCCTTTTAAGCCATCCAAATTGGTGGCCATCACTACTTCCTGCGGTAGCAAATTCCATAGTTTAACTATGCACTGTGTGAAGAAGTACTTGATAGAATCATAGAACAGTAGGGTTTGAAGGGGTCTGTAAGACCATTGAGTCCAACCCCCTGCTCAGTGTAGGAATCTTAGTCAAAGCATCCCTGACAGAGGGCTGTCCAGCCTCATCTTGAATGTCTCCAGTGTGGGAGAGCCCACCACCTCCCTAGGTCATTGGTTCCATTGTCGTATTGCTCTAACAGTTGGGAAGTTTTTCCTGATGTTCAGCCGGAATCTGGCTTCCTGTAACTTGAGCCCATTATTTTGTGTCCTGCACTCTGGGATGATTGAGAAGAGATCCTGGCCTTCCTTTCTGTGACAACGTTTCAAGTACTTGAAGAACGCTATCATGTCTCCCCTTAGTCTTCTCTTCTCCATGGAGCCGCCGGCCAGGGCCATCCGCAGCTGGAGTTCCGGCCACGGCCGGCTGCTGCAGCCGCCATTTGCGTCCTGCCAGGCTGCTGTGATAGGCTACGTAGGTATTTACATAGCCTATCACGGCAAAGAGCAGAGGTGCCAGCAGCAGCCGCTATGCCATTGGCGCCACTGCTCTTTCTGTGATAGGCTACATAAGTATTTACGTAGCCTATCACGGTAAAGGGAGCCACGCAAATGGCTTATTTGCAAATGGCTTATTTGCGGCTGCAGCAGCTGGCCGAGAGACCAGCTGCTGCCGCTGCCACTGGCAGAACATCTGCCCCAGGTAAGCTTTGTCCCGGGGGGGATTCCGCGGGGTGGCACGGGGTGGGAGGCTGTTTCGCCACGGGTTTCGGGGGGCCGAATGCCAGTGCATTCGGCCTCACTGAAATCCGTGGCGGAATTCTCTGCCATCCCTACGCTAACCTCAGCTCATTCTCAGCTTTAGCCTTCCTGATGCCATCCCTACAATTATGTGCTACCTGTACTCTTCCTTTGTAGCTTGGCCTTCCTTCCACTTCCTATATGTGTCCTATATTTATTCCATAGTTTAACCATGTGTGGTGTGAAGAAGTCCTTCACTTTATCGGTCCTGAATCTCCCACCAATCAGCTTCATGGGATGACCCCATTGGGTTCTAGTATTATGAGAGAGGAAGAAAAATGTCTCCCCATCCACATTCTCCACACCATGCATCATTTTGTGGACCTCTATCATGTCTCCCCTTAGCCTCCTTTTTTCCAAGCTAAACAATCCCAGCTGTTGTAACCTTCTCTCCTAGGGGAGATGTTCCAGCCCCTTGATCATTTTAGGGTGCAATCCTATGCATGTTTAGACAGAGAAAAGGATAGCACCCTAAGTTGTCCTTTTCTGCACTTTTTCCAGCTCTACAGTATTTTTTTTTTGTTTTAGGGTTTTTTTTAATTTTTTTTTTTTTTTAAATGGGGTTATGCAAACTGCTGCCCTCTTTAGTCTTCTTATTTGGTGATACATTTCCTCTTTTCTGGCAGTGCTAACTGGCCACCCTAGGGTCTAGAAGGGGACTAAACTCTGTTGTTTGTCCTCCTTAAAGTAAGACACCCAGCCACCCTAGGAGAGATTGTCCTGTCATAACAAGTTCATCTTACATTTGACAAATGTACATCAAAACTCCTAAACAAGAGATTGTTGTTGTTGTTCAGTCGTTCAGTTGTGTCCAACTCTTCGTGACCCCATGGACCATAGCACGCCAGGCCTTCCTGTCCAGCGCTCTCTCCCGGAGTGTGCTCAAGAAACAAGAGATATCCAGTGCAAAATGGAAATCATTCTAATCCACATTCTCCATGGCCTGCCTGTCACTGGACTGAGCCAGGTCAGAAAAAGGCTGTGGTTAGGTCCCAAACAAGCAGGGCAATTTCAACAATTATAGCTAGTTAATGTATAGCAAGATTGGACATTGTAATCACATGGCGTTAAATCTAACATTGTGCTAGGAAGTCTGCTAGTACCATGGGACTTTCTCCTTCTCTCTTCACCCCCTGCAGCCCTTAGCACTGCCCAAAAATCTGCTCTAGAGTGTTTCCCAGCACTCTGGAGCAGATTTTGAGGGTGTATGGGAGGCTGCAAGGCAGGGGCGTTGCTAGGTTCTTAAAAGATCCAGGGCATAGGCCCCTAACACAAATTTGCATATATACGAGTCTAAGTGCACATCTAGTGTGTGTGTGTGTGGTGCGTGTGCACACAGTGTGCTTGTGTGTGTATATAGATTACATACATACATACATAAGAAGTGTGCACTGACCCCCCACCCCACTTCAACTCAGACCTTGATTCAGCATTTTGGAAAACATCCCACTTCTGCTCTGGTCAATTTGTAGTCCTACTTGGATGGCCGATTCCAGAAGGTGGTGCTGGGGGATTATTGCTCTGTGCCATGGCAATTGTGCCATGGGGTTCCACAGGGCTCTATTTTATCCCCCATGCTGTTTAACATCTACATGAAACCGCTGGGGGAGGTTATCCGGAGGTGTGGGCTGAGGTGCCATCAATATGCGGATGACACCCAGCTCTACCTCTCTTTTTCATCAAACCCAGGTGAGGCAGTGGCTGTTCTGAACCAGTGCCTGGGCACGGTAATGGACTGGATGAGGGCTAATAAACTGAAACTCAATCCAGACAAGACGGAGGTACTGTTAGTGGGTGGTTTGTCTGCCCGGCTAGGTGATATTCAACCTGTTCTGGAGGGGGTTGCACTCCCCCTAAAGGATCAGGTTCGTAGTTTGGGGGTGCTCTTGGATCCAGAACTGTCACTTGAGGCACAGGTGAACTCAGTGGCACGGAGCACTTTTTATCAGCTTAGGCTGGTATACCAACTACGCCCTTATCTGGACAGAGATAGCCTAGCTACAGTTATCCATGCTCTGATAACTTCCCGTCTGGATTACTGCAATGCGTTATACGTGGGGCTGCCTTTGAAAACGGTCCGGAAACTTCAGCTGGTCCAAAATAGGGCAGCAAGATTGTTAACAGGGACTGGCCTGTGAGCTCATATTACGCCAGTACTTTTCCAGCTGCACTGGCTGCCAGTCCATTTCCGGGCCCGATTCAAAGTGCTGGTGTTAACATTCAAAGCCCTTAACGGCTTGGGGCCAGGTTACCTGAAGGATCGCCTCCTCCCATATGTGCCTGCCTGGACCTTAAGATCATCATCAGCGGCCCTTCTCCATGAGCCCCTGCCAAAGGAAGTGAGGCGGGTGGCTACTAGGAGGAGGGCTTTTTCTGTTGTGGCACCCCGGCTGTGGAATGAGCTCCCTAGTGAGGTTCGCCTGGCGCCTACATTGTACTCCTTTCGGCGCCAGGTGAAGACCTTTTTATTTTCCCAGGCTTTATAGCTTTCTAAATTTTTATCTTTGCTGTTTTAAATCTGTATTTTAAATTCCTGTACTGCTGCTAGGTTTTATTGTGGTTGTATTGTTATATTGTGGTTTCAATGTTCTATATATTTTAAATTGTTTTATTGTGTGTTGTTTGGTTTTAATTTTTGTGAACTGCCCAGAGAGCTTCGGCTATTGGGCGGTATAGAAATGAAATAAAATAAATAAATAAATAAATAAATAAATAAATTGTAGTTGGACTTTGACAAATTTTCTTGAAAATAGCAAACTGTGACTAGAACAAACGTCACTGGACCTAACTGCCTGAAATTTGGCAGGTTCCATCAGCTCCATGGGGGCTGCCAGGTTTCCAAATTCCATACACCTGTGTGGAAGAACAAAGAAATTATAGCTCTTTGCTTCAACAGATTTTCTTAAAAATAGCGAAATTTACCTGTGACTAGTACAGAAGTCACTGAACATTACTGCCTGAAATTTGGCCTATTCAGTAAGCTCCATAGGGGCTACCAAGCCTCCAAATTTCATTTATTTATCATACAAACTAAAAAGTTATGGCCGTTTTTGTTTTCCAATGCAAATCAATGGGAAAATGTAAAAAAAATGGCAATTAGGACAGCTCAAAAGATCTGGGGCACAGCTCAAAAGATCTGGGGCCTGTGCCCAGGTGGGCCTTCTCCAATAATGCCCCTGTTGTAAGAGGAAGGGGGGATTGCTCCCCTCCCAGTTCCGCTGATGGAACTGCTTCTGCCAATGGAATGATGCCACTGGACACAATCCACTGTATCCATGGCAGATCTCTCTATTACCTCCTATGAAGGGTTCCAGATGTTTAGGAGAAAAAAACAAAACAAAAGCCCATCTTATTCTGATTAGATTCACCAAAACAGCAGGGAGAGAAAATGGAGCAAAATGAGAATGACACACTCAATAAAATGTGCTGTTGTGGAATAATGGGCTGGGAATTCAGAAATTCTGAGCTATCTTCAGGCTTCATCTTAACTAGGCATTCATTCTCTGTATAATCAGGCACAGATGCTAAGTCTCTGGTGCCAGAAAAATGCAAAGCCATTGAAGAGCTGGAGAAATTAAAAGTGACAATGAGAGATCACAAGCCTTCCATAATTGGAGCTCAAGCTTCTCCATGTGCAGTGGCTATAAGAGGAGACGGCTGACTCCTGTCCCTGTTGTCCACCCTGCTATTACAGCATAGTATGGAAGACGGTGACCAGGTGACCTGTGTGCCTGCCTGTTCGGTCTGCTGCCCGGGTCCTAACTGTTCTTGGGGAAAAGTTCTTATGGTTCTTATCTTTAAACTGGAATTGAACAGGACAGACTTTCACATGGAGGTCCTCTATAAAAGAGGCCACCGGGCCACCACACCTTTTCCCAAAAGCCAAATAGAGGGCCGTGGCCAGCGAAGCTTATCCCACAGTGGTTTACATCTCAGCGCGTGCCACTCAGTCACCCAGAAAGAAGCACGAGCATGAAATCAATACGATTTAACGCTATGGCTGGGTTATGCCCTCTATCAAATCGGATTGCAAATAGTTCTCAGAGAATTCAGTCTGCCCAAGCTGGAATGTGGAATGAAAATGCAGCCAGGGGAGGTGCGTGCCTACGGCCGAAAAGATTTCTGTGCTCCTTGCTGCAGCACTTAAGATTTCAGGCCACAGCTGGGGGCACTTGGTTAACTTGCTCCAGCTGACAATGAAGGAGGAGGTGGCGGGAGGATGGAGCAAAGTGGGAGGGGCAATGCACACAGCCTTCTATTTGCTGCAGAGCTGGCGTCAAGGGTAGGCATGGTTGGGCATCTCCGGAAGTCCCACACCCGAGCAGGGGTCCACTGGCAAGAGCCCCCTGGACTTGCTCCTCCTCTTTTCCTTTGCAACCTGCTTGTTCACCTGCCTCTTGCTCTGGCCCAGACGGTGGCCGTGGTAAAGAGGAGGAGGAGCAGATGGCGCTGCCTGCTTGCTCCCTGGCTCTCTGCCTGTCAGGCAAGCAAGTGGTAGCACTGATGAGGAAGAGGATGAGGAGCAACAGCAGCTGGTGACAACGGCGGTGAGAAGAAAGACTCACTGAGGGAGGAGACCCATAGAGAGGGTCTTCCCCAAGGGCCCTCTAAAACCTGGGGCCAGTATTTCAGTTGTTAAGGCAGGCTTGTGAACGTGTCATAAGGCCAATTTATATATTCTCTCTGTCTTTATCCTTGTGGGATTATAATTTATTTGGGACATTCCAATATGTTTCTTCACAGAACGAGGGCCGTCCCTACCATTAGGCAGAGTGAGGCAGACACCTCAGGCGGCAGATGCTGCAGAGGGGAGGGCAGCAATGCAATGTTGGATGTTGTGGATGTTCTGCAGCCTGTCCTAAGACAAAGAAGCCACTTAGGACTAAAGTAACAGAACAACGAAAAAAATAAAGATAAAGATACTCCACATGTCCAATGTTTATGGTTAGAAACCATTTAGAGAAGGATTTTGTGTATTTTTTCAGTCTGAAAAGGTGATACCCCATTTATTTAATACAAGACTGATATTGATTTTCTGCTTTTACAAAAAGAAACTTTCCGGACATGTACATTAAACACAATCTTACCCGCGGGTCTTAATGGACATGATGGTGCTTCCTACAGCGCCAGCTTTTTGAGGGCCCTTTGGCAAGACACGTTCAATGGGTCTCCTGCTTTAGTGAGTCTACCTTCTCACCGCTGTTGCCGTGAGCTGCGAGCGCTCCCCATCCTCTTTGTCATCAATGCTTCCGCGTGCTTGCTTGACAGGCAGAGAGCCAGTGAGCCAGTTGGCAGCGGCATCTACTGCTACTCGTGCCCACCACCACCATTGTCTGGGCTGGAAGGGGAGGCAAATGAACAAAGAGGTTGCCATGGTGAAGAGGAGGAGCGACTCCAGGGGACTCTTGTCAGTGGGCCCCTGCCCTCAGCAAGTGCCTGACCATGCCTCCCTTGACACCAGCCCTGGTTTCCTATTATCATTTTAGGATTGTGATATGCCATTCTGATTTTGTATTTTTCCAGCAGTTCATATGGCTCAAGGCTATAAATCTGACCGAGTAAACACAGACATGCCTGTAAGCACTTCACATTGCACTGGCAACTTTTGTAGGAGAAACAGATTCTTCTTCTCCCTACGCTTGGGCTGTCCTCAGATTCAACGTTGGAGGTTTGTTCTTTATCGCAAGTAGCTTCAGGGTTATAAACCTCACAGCACTTTTCTCTACAAGTGTCGAGTTGCTTGGCTTGTATATCAGTTCAAGGTTAACACATCTATGCAAACCTCTGTGCTTGATTATATGGTTCAGCCTTAACATAAATCTTTATAATGAAACTTTTCTGTGGCAGCACTCTTGATGATGGAACTCCAGTGGTGGTGCAAATCAGAGGGCTGGCTGTTCCGTGCCTGGCCCTGCCTCTGCCCTGCCCCCATATCTTTTAAAAGATAAATAACTCTGCTACAGCACACACCAGCTTCTTCCATCTTGCTGGTGGCAGTTGCTGCTGCTGCACTGAGCCTGTCGGGCAGGAAAGAACTCCCGGTCCATGCAGTATGATATTCACTCAACACCAGTGAGAAAAGAAAGACAGAAGTTTTGTTCCTGGAGGGCTCGCTCCTCTGAAATTCAGCGTTGTTGTTTTTTTTTTACAAAAATAGAAGAGGCACAGGCAGCCAATCAGAGCTGACCCTAATCTTTCACAAAAAGATGGGTCATAAGGGCACAGGTGAGGTGCCCTTCTCCACACAGGGCTGTTATCCTGCAATTATTCATGGAAGTTTGTGGGTCCTTTATATGATGTCAGCATCCTCCTGGGCCTCCCCTACTCTTTGTAACCATTATCGCAGTTTTTTTCATGACAAGGAAAGTCTAATATTTTCTCTCTGTCCCGCTATATCCAGCCACAGAAACCTCATGAAAATGCGCAATTCCGCTATACTGCAGTGGCATCTAGTGGCTGTATAATGAAACATATAGAACTTCCTGAGAAAGAAAATCCCCCCAAAACAGCCTGTGTCAGCCCGTGCAAAGAAGCCGATCTTAATCCTGCAAAGAATCCAGAAGCAGAAGCCCCGGTAAAGGTGCAGGATTTTACCATCATGTAAAGAAGCCCTTAAACTCCTGTCTGGGTTGGGATGGGGTTTGGGTGGTGTTCTGTTTTTTGTAAAACTCTGTTGTGATTGCTTGAGCACTACCCTTCCCCCTTTTAAACCTACTTGGGTTGGCAATGGATTTTATTTTCTGTTTTTTAAAAAAATCTTGTGGCTGCTTGTGGGGTGGGTGGATTTTTGATGCAGTCAGAATTTGCTGGCCATGCTGAATCCTGAGTCATCCAGTCCTTTTGGCTTCAGAGCAGGCATTTATAAAGTGGGTTTATTTCTTATATAGTGTGTATTGTTTTCTAGTGTTGCTTAGGGAAGTTTGGACAGTAGCTGTGTACTCTTACATGGGTGTAAGCCGCATTGTACTCAGTGAAGCTTACTTCTGAATTGACATGCATAGGAGATTGAGCTAGAAATTATCCATGGAGTGCCTCATGGTGGGGGTGAAGGGATGATTTTCCTCTTTGCAGATAGGTTGCCTTAATGCCCCTTTCCATAGGTGTGGGTGTTGGTAAGAGAAATACACCAGTTCCTTTATTTTGGAATCATTTCCGCCTCTGTACCAATGCATTTGATGGCATATGATGCAGATGACAGTTTTGACCTGGCACCAAAAAGGTGACAACGTTGGCCCCAGGCAGACCTCAGTGGAGAATCATAGAATAGTAGGGTTGGAAGGGGCCTATAAGGCCATCGAGTCCAGCCCCCTGCTCAATGCAGGAATCCAAGTCAGGGCATCCCTGACAGATGGCTGTCCAGCCTCATCTTGAACGCCTCCAGTGTGGGAGAGCCCACCACCTCCCTAGGTCATTGGTTCCATTGTCATATTGCTCTAACAGTCAGGAGGTTTTTCCTGATGTTCAGCCACAATCTGGCTTCCTGTAAGTTGAGCCTATTATTCCATGTCCTGCATTCTGAGATGATCGAGAAGAGATCCTGGCCTTCCTCTCTGTGACAACCTTTCAAGTACTTATAGAATCATAGAATCATAGAATAGTAGGGTTGGAAGGGGCCTACAAGGCCATCGAGTCCAACCCCCTGCTCAATGCAGGAATCCAAGTCAGAGCATCCCTGACAAATGGCTGTCCAGCCTCGTCTTGAAGGCCTCCAGTGTGGGAGAGCCCACCACCTCCCCAGGTAATTGGTTCCATTGTCGTATTGCTCTTACAGTCAGGAAGGTTTTCCTGATGTTCAGCCGGAAACTGGCTTCCTGTAACTTGAGCCCATTATTCCGTGTCCTGCACTCTGGGATGATCAAGAAGAGATCCTGGCCTTCTTCTCTGTGACAACCTTTCAAGTACTTGAAGAGTGCTATCATATCTCCCCTCAGTCTTCTCTTCTCAAGGCTAAACATGCCCAGTTCTTTCAGTCTCTCTTCATAGGGCTTTGTTTCCAGTCCCCTGTTCATCTTTGTTGCCCTCCTCTGAACCCTCTCCAGTTTGTCTGCATCCTTCTTAAAGTGTGGTGCCCAGAACTGGACACAGTACTCCAGATGAAGCCTAACCAGTGCTGAGTAGAGGGGAACTAGTACTTCCCGGGATTTGGAAGCGATGCTTCTATGAATGCAGCCCAAAATAGCATTTGCCTTTTTTGCAGCCACATCACATTGTTGGCTCATATTCAGCTTGTGATCGACAACAATTCCAAGATCCTTCTCGCTTGTAGTGTGGTTGAGCCACGTATCCCCCATCTTGTAACTGTGCATTTGGTTTCTTTTTCCTAGGTGCAGAACTTGGCATTTGTCCCTATTAAATGTCATTCTGTTGTTTTCTGCCCAGCGCTCCAGTCTATCCAGATCACTTTGAATTTTGTTTCTGTCTTCCAAAGTATTAGCTATCCCTCCCAATTTTGTGTCATCTGCAGATTTGATCAGCATTCCCTGCACCTCCTCCTCCAATACTTGAAGAAGACAAGTATTCAATACTTGAAGAAGACAAGTATTCTTCACTACTTGAAGAATGCTATCATGTCTCCCCTTAGTCTTCTCTTCTCAAGGCTAAACATGACCACTTCTTTCAGTCTCTACTCATAGGGCTTTGGTTTCCAGTCCCCTGAACATCTTTGTTGCCCTCCTCTGAACCCTCTCCAGTTTGTCTGCATCCTTCTTAAAGTGTGGTGCCCAGAACTGGACACAGTATGCCAGATGAGGCCTAACCAGTGCTGAGTAGAGGGGAACTAGTACTTCCCAGGATTTGGAAGCTATGCTTCTATTAATGCAGCCCAAAATAGCATTTGCCTTTTTTGCAGCCACATCACATCGTTGGCTCATATTCAGCTTGTGATCAACAACAATACCAAGATCCTTCTCGCTTGTAGTGTTGTTGAGCCAAGTATCCCCCATCTTGTAACTGTGCCTTTGGTTTCTTTTTCCTAGGTGCAGAAGTTGGCATTTATGCCTTTATGCTAGGTGCAGAAGTTGGCATTTATGCACTCAAGAACCTTGCCCAGGAAAGGAACATTTGCCACTAGCCTAAATTTTAGGGCTGTGCACTGCTTTGGTTTGAATCTCAAATTCTGAAGCGGATTGGGGTGATTCTGACCACTTCGGCCCAAATCCGAAGCAGGTCCAGAGTGGTCTGAAGCAGTCCGAAGCGGGTCAGAGAGATCTGAAGTGCTTTGGATTGCTTTGGATAATTCTGAAGTCCAGACATCCTGTCTGAGCAAATGTAACAACTTGCTAGAGAAGGGAGGGGGGAACTGAGCCTTGGAAAGTGACATCTCTAGGTGCTAATAGGGCTGAACTTTTAACCCAGCAGTTTGTTTCCTTGCTTTGAACTGTTTGTTCTTTGGCTCCCCGCCCCTCTCAATTATATTCCTTCCCTTCCCATTTCTCAACTCTATATATTCTTATAAAAAAACCAAAGAATACCCCCCCACACACAACTCTCTTCTGTTAGGCTTTAGTGTTATTTCTCTTCCCCTCACCCCTTAGCTTGTAGGTAGTTTTTTCTTTCCATATCTACTTTTGGTTTGGTTTGGGGGGGGGGTGTGCTGTGTGTGTGTGTGTGTGCTGTGTGAGTGCACTATACACATTATTGTGCATAAGCAGTGTGTGGCCAAAGGAGTACACTAATACACAGTCCAATATACACTGTGGGGCAAAGCAGTACAAAATATGACGCATCCTCACTTTTGCTGATTTTTCAAGACACTTTGCCTGTCGCTTGTTTTCCCTTGTGGACATCAAATGACCTTAAGAAGAATATGATCAGGCTAGGCTTTAAGGTTTTGTTTTTTTTTAATATGTTTGCTTCATCTTAACCTTCCTGGGGAAAAAGGCTGCCAAAATGATCAGGGGGCTGGAACAACTTCTCTATGAAAGGCTTCAATGTTTGGACTATTTAGTTTAGAAGAAAGGCAAATAAAGGGGGGGTTTAAACATTATATAGAGCAGAGGAAGTGCAGCAGTGCAATTAATAAACAAGCCCACTGAGTTCAGTCAGTGTGACTTTTCCAGGTAATGTGTATTGCAATTTGCAGTCAAAGGGATGTTTAACTTTTCTTTCTTCCATTAATGAGTGCCTCAGGTCAGTGGCAGATTCAGGACAGACAAAAGGAAAGTACTTTTGCAGTTCAAAAAAAACCTACACAGAGATTAGGGATAGTGAACTCACTGTCACTTTAAACACCTTTTGATTAGGATCTCTTATCAGTGTGTGTGACTGACAGTTTTTTACCTTTTGTTTTAGTTTCTGAGAAAAGGAAATCTTATGCATGACTAGCACAAAAACTACTGGACTAAATTGTCTGAACTTTGGCAGGTTCATTCACCTCCATAGGGGCTGCCAGATGCCTAAATTTCATGCACTTTTGTGAAAGCACCAAAGAATTATAGCTCTTTGTTTTGAGATATTTCCTTGAAAAAAGCAAATTTTATCTGTGCCTAGGACAAAAACTACTGGGCCACGCTGTCTGAAATTTGGCAGGTTTAGTCACCTCCATTAAGGCTGCCAAGTTCCCAAGTTCATGTATAAATTCTGAAAAAGTTATGGTCATTTCTGTTTTCCAATACAAGTCAATGGGAAAATGTAAAATCCAAATTATTTGGCTATCTGAATCTTGATTCAGATCCGAATCTGAAGCAAATTGGATCAGGTATGAATCGGTCTGAAGCAAATCAGGGCTGATTCAGAAGATCTGAATCAGCCTCCAATGCAAATCAGGGGGTCCGTGGACAGCCCCACTATATTTGTTAAAATCTTCTGGGTCCAGGGAGGATTTTTTTCAGGCGTGGTCTTATCACTGCCTCCTTCAGGCAGCCCATGACCACTCCCATTTGAAAGGAGGTATTAATCACCTCCCTGGCCCAGCCAGCTGTTCCCTCCTTGCCAGTTTTTATATGCCAAGAAGGGCAAGAATCCAGTATGGAAGTGGTTACTCAAACCTATCCAAGCACATTGTCAGTGTCCTTGAATTGTACCAACTCAAATTCATCCAACAAAACTGGACAAGACCGCGCTCTGGATTCACCTGTTATAACACAAGAGATTTGATGTTGTAAGTGCCTTTATGTGGGTTTATAACTTTTTCTCCCCTCTAGGTTGTGACTAGAGAAATAGGGGTGGGAGAAGGGATTTATGTCTGTGTCCCCGTGCCATGTTGTTGTCAAGGGCTCCTTGGAGGCCTCTCTCAGTCTAATCCAGGAGCCAAGTCCAGACACAGACAAAGGGATTCTTCTCAAAGCTTTATTCCTCTTTTACAACTTAACAACTCTACCGTTAGCAACTAGATATGAGCAGCAGAGTACCTATGCCCTAAGTTGGAACAGTTGGTCCCTGTTTGAAAGGGAATCACTGGCAGACCCCTGAACTTAAGGGCTAGGGAGAGTCCCTCCCCTTTTCCCTTGGATCCTCTGGGCGCAACCGTTGTTTGCGCGCCAACCGGGCACTACGCCTCCTTTCCGCGCCCTCCATTTGGCGCCGCTCTCTGCGTCAGCGATGCGCGTCCATCAAGTCTGCTTCCCGCTCTCTGTCACTCCCAGGACTGCTATCTAAGCTAGGAATACCAGTGGGAGGAATCTCCGTCAGCTGTTGGCCCTGGGAAAGAGGAGTGTGCTCCTCTCCCAGGAGCGACTCCTCTTCCTCAGA
Organism: Heloderma suspectum; assembly: GCF_057233095.1. Taxonomy (NCBI): domain Eukaryota; kingdom Metazoa; phylum Chordata; class Lepidosauria; order Squamata; family Helodermatidae; genus Heloderma; species Heloderma suspectum. The sequence continues at coordinate 286,008,317 of NC_139461.1, read as the reverse complement.
ATCAGAACTACTCTGGGATTCTATGGGCTCAGTGTCCACCCTGACAGTTGTGTAACAAGGCATTTGGGCTGGGTATGTGTGTGCAGGGCTAGAATTTGCAAACTGATAACTTCTTGCTTGTTTTTAAACATATATGGTGCTTCATGGGGGCGGATTCTATCCTTAATACAAATCCGATGCAGTAATTTAAGATGGTGATGATTGCGTGCCAAAAGTTCCATGTGCTTTCAAATAAAGGCTTGTTTGTAGCTTGCTTGTTTGGGCCAAAGACACCCCATGTGCTCCCCCCTGCCCCCGAGGCCTGCTTTCTGGCTTGATTGCTTGCTGATGTTTTCCTCTGCAGCATCTCTCTCTGGCAAAATTAATCTTGGTTTAAAACCTTTAAAACTTTTCCTTTCTTGCAACTCTTCATGTAAAGGTGTTTAAGGAAAGTGGGAATAATGCCTGTGTCCTCCCATCTTGTGTTGTCTAACCCTTTCTTTCCTTTGGATCTGTGCAAATTAATGTCCTAGGACATGTATTTCTTGCTTGCTTAATTCCTCCTGTTTAAAGTCTACAGGCATTTTTGTTTTCTGTGCCAAATATTTTTTTAAAGCCTTGCTCTCTCTGTGGGGGAATGTACAGAGCCAGTGTGGTGTAGTGGCAAGAGTGTTGGACTGGGAGCCGGGAGATCCGGGTTCTAGTCCCCACTCGGCCATGGAAGCTCACTGGGTGACTTTGGGCCAGCCACACACTCTCAGCCCAACCTACCTCACAGGGTTGTTGTTGTGAGGATAAAATGGAGAGGAGGAGGATAATGTAAGCCGCCTTGGGTTCCTTGCAAGAGGAAAAAAGGCGGGATATAAATGCAATCAATCAATCAATCAATCAATCAATAGTTAATACTCACTGTGTTAATGTGCTGTGGTTGTCTAACCCAAACTCTCTCTTGCAGTTATTGGCTGTGGGATATCTGCTGCCTCAGTGTATGTATGAGTGCAATGGGTTTCTTCTCCTTCCCCCTTTGTTTTAAATCTTGGAGAAGTGAGCTGTTCCACAAATTGTTTTCTCTGGGTTGTTACTGTGGATAAATGGGTTGGGGGAGTGGGGGTTTAAACTGCACACAAACGTTGGCCTGTGTCCATCTGGTTTTCCTTAAATAATGCATTTGAGACTGGATACAGCGTGAACATGTTTTCAAAATCCGTTCTTTCCTTTGGGTTGGGCAGATGAATGCCCTCGACACACAGTTTTTGCTAAATTCCTCCTGTGCAATATTTAAAGGCACTTGGGGCATTTCGCTGAGCCACACTTTCTTTTAAAAAAGGCTTGCTCTTTGTTGGCTCACACTCACAGTGCTCGTATGCTGTGATGATTTGACCCAAACTCTCTATTTTGCAATCACTGACTCCCATATTTGCCTGCTGCCTTGGTGTGCCTATGTGTGAAATGGGTTTCTGTCTCTCCTCCTTTCCCTCTGCTTTAACTCTGGGAGAAGTGGCTTGTGTGGCAAAATAGGGATAGCTGGCTCTGCCTGTGGTGACCCCTTGACTCTGCCTCCAGATACCCCTTGGTGCTGCCTCTGCTGAGCCGCCTTCTGCCCCACCAGTCAGACTGGCCACCAGCTTCCACCGTGTAGCTCCCCTCCCTAAGGAAGGAATACAGCCCTCAACAGAACAAAGGCCTTCCTGGCTCTGCTTTAGGCCTCCTAGCAAACCATGGTCTTTCCTGCTCCAGCAGTCCCTCCTACATTCTTTTCCTGGTCTCTCCCAGCTTCTCTATTTTGGGAGCTATGTAATTTAAGCAACTGGTTTTGTTTGCCGTACTACTCTTATTGTTAACACTCAATTTAGATCATCCTTCCTGCAATTTGAATGTATTATTTCTTATCCAATCCTCAGTGGATCAGCTGAACAATGGTTTTCCTTCTCCTTTAATAATATCTTTCAGAACAGTCAGCATGTCTGCACACTTTCGCTTGCACCTTCGTTGCCTTCTGAGCCACTTCAATTCCCTCTTAACTCTCCTTTGAATTCTTAGGAAATTATCAACATCAACATTCTTGAATTATAGCAACCAAAACTGAACACATTACTTTACGTGAGGCTTACCAGTACAGAGAGAACCATATGTGCTTCCAGGATCTTGGCTTTTATTGTTCCTGTTTTAGAATAGACACACACACACACTCACACACACACACACTCACAACCTAGAATGGTATTTTTACCAGAGGATTGCACTGTTGAATATTTTTTTCAAGTGTGATGCACTATAATAGCCTTCCCCAACTTTGCATCCTCCAGATGTTTTGGACTTCCACTCTCATCAGCCCCAACCAACATGGCCAATGGTAAGGAATGCTGGGAGTTGTAGTCCAGAAATCCAGAGGGCACCAGGTTGGGGAGGGCTGCACTATAGTTTCTAAATCCCTTTCAGCTATTACATTGCAAAGTCCCAAGCTTGTGCCCTCCAGATGTGTTGGACTACAACTCTGAGATATCATTGCCCCAGATGGGCTGTAGATCATTGAAGATACCTTGACATGGTTTCAGCTGGAAGCTGTAGTGGTGTTCTGTACCAAGTGGTGTTCTGTCACTTTCTTTTCTGGGTCTGTCCTGTAGTAGATTATTCCTGGGTTCTAGTCTGGCTGTGTTAGTCCGGTATTGTTGTTTACTTCACAGGGTGGTTATTGTAGTCTTAAGAAATGCCTCATGTAAATCCATACATTGTGAGTCTCTGGTGAGCCAGAACAGATGCAGTTGCATCATGGGGCTTGGCTGTAGACACAGATATTGTGGTGTGTTCTGGGTAGAAACTGGAAGCATGCAGATATGGGTAGTACTGAGTAGGTTTCCATAGTAAGGCTGGTGCTTATATGTCCATCATGTAGTTAGCTGCACAGTAGTTTTCAGAAAGCGAACCTGCTGCATGGACTGATCTAGCTCAGGCTGATGGTGGGGTAAAAGCTGTTGAAGCCCTGGTGGAATTTCTCAAGTGCCCCCGTCCATGGGTCCAGATGATAAAGATGTTCATGTTTCTCAGGTAGAGGAGAGGCTTTGAGGACCAGGAGCTGAGAAAGCATTGCTCTAAGTCAGCTATGAAAATGTTGGCATGCTGTGGAGCCATGTGACTATGCACCATGGCTGTGCCAATGGCTGTACTAGCTAGGGATGATGGGACTTGTAGTCCAACACATCAGGAGGGCACCAGGTTGGGGAAGGCTGGCATGGCCAGTTAACAACCATCTTAGGTTTGTGTATCCCACCCCCATCTCCTTTTGTTGCTCAGATCACAAAAAGCTAGTTTGGCCAGAGTCCCCTGGACTGCAAGGAGGTCAAATCAGTCAATCCTAAAGGAAATCAACCCTGAGTGCTCATTGGAAGGACAGATACTGAAGCTGAAGCTCAAATATTTTGGCCACCTAATGCGAAGAGAAAACTCCCTGGAAAAGACCCTGATGCTGGGAAAGATTGAAGGCAAAAGGAGAAGGGGACGGCAGAGGATGAGATGGCTAGATAGCATCACCGATGCAATGAATATGGACTTGAGCACGCTCCGGGAGAGAGCGGAGGACAGGAAGGCCTGGCATGTTACGGTCCATGGGGTCACGAAGAGTCAGACATGACTTAACAACTGAACAACAACAAGGGCAGTCAGACATCTTTCACACTGCTCTGCCCCGTCCTGGAAGTTCTGTCTGGTGTGGCATCCACTTTCTCCGTACATCCAGTGCAGTTTCCCCCAACTTAGTGCCCTCCAGATGTTTTGGACTACACCTCCCAGAATTCCTGACCATAGTCCATGCTGGCTGGGGCTGATGGGAGTTGAAATCTAAAACGTCAGGAGGGCACCTGTTGGGGAAGACTGGTCAGATAGAATCAGATACTCACGGTGTCTGATTTTACCAGACAAACAGACACATGGCCACTTACTATCACACGAAGTGGTGAATGGTCTTTCTTCTATATTTTCTTTTTCTTTTCTTTTTAATGAACCCCAAAGATATGCAAACCACCTGCAGCTCAACTGTTGCCACACACTTGACAAACTGAAACCCCAAATACCCCAGGGGAATGTCGGTATGTGATGATGTCCTGTCACTCCCAGAGCCGTTGTATGTGGACGGCTGCCACAACTGACATCATCACCTTTCCCCGGGCATTTGAGGCTTCAGTTTGTAAAGCACATGGCAACAGCTGGCCTGCTGGTGATTTGCTTGCTTACAGAGTTATTTTTAGGGAGAGAGAAGAAAGAGCAGCCATCCAGCGCCTTCTCTGAGTCAGAACCCGAATGTTCACCATACTGTGAACATACTTGCGGGCTGGTGGGGCGAGGCGGGGGGAGGACTCCACGGGGTGGAGCTTGCTGTGCTTCTCAGTGCAGGAAAATAAGACACGTGTGTGTGTGTGTGTGTGTCTCCGCCAGTAATATACTCCGAGCTGGCTGCGTGTTGAGGTCGTTAGGGATGCATGATGTTGTGGCCATCCAGCAGCCACCCCGGAGCTTATCATGGAAAAGTCAGATTTCCTGAGACTGCTTCAAGTCCGATTCTTTTCCTTAAGTCGGGTTCTTCTCCCCAGTATAGTTGCTGTGTGCACCAACCGCTGCATTGACCTTGGGTATGCTAGCCCTGCCCAGGGGTGTGCCTCTCACTGTGACCCTGGTCAAGGGGTGTTTCCTGTGAGTTTCCCATCCCTGCACAAACCAACTGGTGTCTCTGCAGAAGTAACTCCCATTGTGCTCAATGAGGCTTGTCCCATGAATGCCCACATCAAAATTTAGAGCAACACTCCCCAATTGAAATGGCACAGTTTAAAGCCTATCCCCTAAATGCTGTAAAGCATGATCTCGAGGCTCCAATTCTCCAATGTTTGGTTAATTGCCTTAGGAAGTAACTACTTCACACCTTTGTTATAGAGATCCTGCACAGTACTGGTTTGGTTAGAAAGGGGGCTGGTTTCCCATTCCTGTGTTCTCCCCCCACCTTTCCCAGCACAAGCATATCTGTGTCTACTCAGAAGTAACACCCATTGTGTTCAATGAGGCTTGAGGCTTGTCTTACAAATGCGCACATCAGGGGGGGTGTGGTTCTTTCACCCCTCCATTACCGTGATCAAGCTACAAACGGGCTCCTTGGGAGGCTTGTCTTACAAATGTGCACAAGGGGAAGTAACTACTTCACACCTTCCTTACAGAGCCTGGAAGGGGGGGGGAGCCTCTCTTATTGGTTGAGCAGCCCCTGCCACTCAGATGACATTCACTCCACACACACACACCCAGAAGTGAGTTATGTGAAGCCACTTAGAATGGTGAGATGTATACCCTTATGTAGCCTTGCCCGGACCAAAAGTGGGTCCTACAAAAATGCAGTGAATCACTCCTCCCTTCTCCTTCCATTGTCATGGAGACAGGGCCTGGGATTCTTTCCTTCCGTTTTGAACTGGGGGCAGAGGCAAAATGAGTGAATTGAGTGTTGAAGCAGAATTGATCTGGGCCAGGATCTGGATGTGTAGGCTAATGAGTTTGGGGAAAATTGATTTGACACTGATCTGGGTAACTGGGTATCATAGAATCATGGAATAGTAGGGGTGGAAGGGGCCTATATGACCATCGAGTCCAACCCCCTGCTCAATGCAGCAATCTAAGTCAAAGCATCCCTGACAGATGGCTGTCCAGCCTCATCTTGAATGCCTCCAGTGTGGGAGAGCCCACCACCTCTCTAGGTAAGATATTAATTTTGGGAAGAAATTAATGTAATCTATTTATATAGCACATGCACATTATGCAAATTTGTGCCCTTTTTTACCCTCTTTCGGTGACATGTTTCCTCTTTTTTTGGCAATGCATAAATGACTACCCTACCACAGAGCTGCTTGGAAAAGGGAGTGAATAAAAGCTCATCCTCACCTTGGAAAAAGGTCTCTGCCAAGCGGTGGTGCATCGAAGGCTGGACTGAGGGCCCCACATCCCAAGGGGGACCCAAATAACCACCCAGAGCAAACAGGCCCTGCACCAGCACTGTGGCCAGCATGGAGAATGTTGCCTAACCCCCCCTCCACCTGACTCTGCTCACTGAAGTATTCTTCCTTCCTTCTTCTTTTTAAAAAATATTTCATAATGGGGGGGGAGTGGTTACAGATGCTCATCTTATTATTTCAACTTCAAAAATATACTATTCTTTTCTACAAATAAATGATGCTTCTTCCCAAATAAACATGTTTAGTTTCAGGGCAGCAGAACCAAACTCCATTTTATTCCTGTAGTCATGATGGTGCTATGATTTAAGCGCGTTTAAAATGCAAAACTGTGCATGCTCAGAGTATGGTTTAAATAAGGGTTGGCAAACCTTTTGTGGGGCGAGGATTGCTCTATCATAAAAGGAATGTGGAAGCAGTCACAAAGCGTGGAATGGTGGTGAGATGGGAGGAGAGAAATGTTAATGGTGTGCTTCATAACTGAAGGGATACACATGGCCATCTAAAGAACACCCCCCCCCCGCCGCCAGCCCCATAAGACATGACATCCAGGGTCTAGTTACACCACTACTGCCAAGTCCCATTGTCACTGATGAATCTCATCCACATTTTACTTTTCCCTGTAGTTTCAGCAGTTAGAACCCTTCCAGTGGTGGGGTGGAGGGAGCATATTTGGCTTAGTGGCCTCCAAGTGCCGATTCCTATCTTACAGAACTCAGGGCTTTCCACATGACCTGCTCCAGTATATCAGGTGATCATGTGGCTCAGCCATGTTGGCTGGTCTTCTGTTAAGACCATAAGAACAACCATGCTGTATCAGACCAAGGGTTCATCTAGTCCAGCATTCTGTTCACACATTGGCCAACCAGCTGCCCATGGGAAACCCACAAACAGGACATGAGTGCAGCAGCACCTTCCTGTGGATTCCTTACTTTTGCCCAAAGCAGTACTGTGGCACACAGACTTGAATTCCTTTCCCACATCCTCCATGCTTTGAGAATCATGACAAAAATGGGAACTTCTTCCTGATTTACAAACATCAGGAAATAGTTTCCTAGATCAGATTGTGTAATAATATCAAACAAACATATCTGGCATTTTTGGTTGTGACCTGCCTGCCTACACTCTCCGCACCCAGAATACCAGTTCTGTTTTGAGCCTCCGACGTTTCATGACCTATTCATTTCCCTCCCAGTAAACACCATAAACTATTACTTTACAGAGAACTTTCGGAGGCTGGTAGACATTCAGCACTTCAAACAAACAGCAGTTAAACTGACTGCACCACCTAGAAAGATCCAGATCATTCTTAAACTAAGCAGAATCCCAACCCCAAACTCAGATTCTATACAGTGGGAGATAATAACCCGGACAAGTTGTCTTCAAATTAATCTGGGTTTAAATTTGCAATGTGGCCTTGCATTTTGTTGATATTACCCTGTGTTTTATGGCTTGCGTCATTTTGTGTTTTATTCTTCATGCAGTTCAACTGCAGTTCAGTTTAATATTCAAAGCACCATGGGATATATCCAGGCTTACCTTAGTTGCACTTAGTTCCGATTGAAATACATGGGACTCATGTTGTGATTAACTTTTCACATTGATTTTAATGGAACCTAAGTTCAACTAACTTAGGAAGCGATCTTATGGCCCCTAGACAGCGTCTTGGGTGGCCATAGGATATTTCGGATCCCTGGATTCAAGGCCAGAGACAGCACTCTGACCCCCGCTTGCAGCCAGTGCAGAAAGAACTGTGCCAGCTGCCTCTCCGAGCTCACAAACACGAGCTCGGGGAGGAAGGAAAGGGGGTGGTTCTGTGGATGAGGAGGGGAGGAGACTGGGGCTGCCAGCTTACGAAGAACCCTCTGGCCTCCCCAGCCTCCTTCTCTTCCTCTCTGCAGGGCCCCAGCTAGACAGGCAAAAGCACCCATCTAGTGAAAACTCAGGGCAAGAGGGACGTGGAGGTGATGATCACCTCTGCGCTCCTCCCACCCTGCATAGGATGCCCGTTAGCCTACGAGTTCGGCGGCTGACAGGTATCCCTATAGGACTGTGCCCTTAGTCTGGATCCAGCCCTCTGTGTAGAGTAAAGGCCTTCAACTTTCCAGACCGAGGTCAGCCTTTTAACTCCAGCCTGCAACATAGGGACCCACTGATGATTTTTGATCTGTGTATCATTGGCTGATGTGGTAAGAGGGGCAAAAGGCCCCTCGGTATTCGTTGGACAGCTGATGGTCCAATAAATCAACTAGACATGGGTAAGCTTCTGGATCAAAAACGCGTGCATTTGCTCAAGCAAAGGCAGAAGTTCTCAAAGAGAAGATCAGCCCCAAATATGAGGCAGGTTTTACACCTTTATACTGCGCAGCAAACAAGTCACTTTAGAATTGAAGATCACAGTTTCTAGGCAGTTTGCGGATGTTATCTCACAAGCATCAGGCTGTGGTTAGCAAGTCACTCAAGCATAGCACTTAGAAAAGCTCCGAACTGTTGGGGCACTCTCTGGCACATAAACAATCCCATCAGCCTTAGCTAAAGTTATACAGCGAACAAACATGGAATCCCTTTCGTCAAGCTAGTAGCGGGTTTTGGTGACAGTTTGTCTCAATCCCCCCTTTGAGCCTAGCAGATGCCATTAACTGGTAGGCTCATTTATCTAAGCAACAGTAAAGGGGTACCACTAATACCAATTCCGGAGTTTTAAACGGTGGAGTGGATTATCAGACATTTCAATATTCGCAGGATCTTCTAAAGGCACGGCTGCATACTGTCCCCGAGGGGGTTTGCAGAATTCTTGGTACAGGGGAGTTATAAGGCCCATACCACATTGCACAAAGCAAGGAACAGCAATTACTATGCCCACAGTGATAATCAGAGCAATGACTAACTTTCTTATCCAAGCAGTTGAAGGAAGCCGAGAACGTAGCCGGGCTCTAAATGTGTCTTTTCCTAGTGAAGACACAGATTCTGAGATGTCATTGATGTTATTCAAGTGGTGTAATATATCTGGCTGCTGGTCAACATTCAGCTCGAATCAGGGCACGGACGCTTCCTTGAGTGGCTAGGGGGTAGTCTAGAGCTAGTCTGTTCTTCAAAGCAACCAGCCGCAACTGGCTAAGTTCAGCTGTAATATCAGTAATGATGCATCTAGACTCATTTAATATAATGCAAAAAGGATTCTGACAGGGTGACAACGTCTCAGTAATTTGCATCAGTCCCATGTAGCGCAGCCAAACCCAGTCCAACTATGTTTATTGTGTCGGTGACCTTGGGGTAGGCTATTTTTTAACATGCATGCCCGGGACTACCATACCTGGAGCACATTGCCATGGGGGCAATGAATTAGGTAGCCTGAGGACAGCAGTGTGTCTACACAGCTGCCACATTCCAGTAGGCAACTTAAGGCTCTGTATGGTGTCATTCTGAGTAAAAGGACTGGGCAAATTACTTGATATTGCTCTCCAGCCAGATACAAGCTCTGACACCGGAACGGAGGCACTGTCGGTTTTAATGGTCTAATTTTCACTGTCAAACTGGAGGGAGACGTTATGCTGGTGTCTTGTCCCAGACTGTTCTGGAAGTACATAAGAGATGCAGAAGGGGGCTTGGATGTCCCCGCTTAGAATCAATTTGGAAGCGGTATCATTTATAACTGTGAAGTTCAAGGATAATGCTTCACTTAATTGGGAGACATTTACAGGAAACCCTGCCAGTGGTACTCTTCCAGGAGCATGCATTGGTGTATGGGTGCAAATATAACAGGTTTGATTGGTAGTGACGGATAAGGATGTACGGACTGTGTAAAATCCGCTCCGTCTGTGTTTTGCGGATTGTCAGGTGCCTTTTGTTCCGTCATCTGCCCACAGATGGATGCGAATTTTTTTTTTCGTCATGCAGAAAAATACGGAAATATTTACGTTAAGTATTTACATACTTTAACCCAGTACGTAACATTTAGTGTATTGTCCCCTATTCCATTCTACATTTGCTCAGCAGAAACTTACGTATTTTTCTACAGATTTATATGCGTAAATTTTGGGAAAGTGAAAAAATCATCCAAAAGTCCGCAGGGCCTGAGGGGGTCGCTCTGCAACAGATTCCGCAGGTTGGATTCTTAGAAATCCAAGCTCATTTTAATCTGTCTCAAATTTCTCCAGCATCCCTAGTGACAGACAAAACTGAAAGCAGATGCAAATGGGTATTATGTGCCCACTCCCCCTGGGGTTTTCCAAAATGTGGTTTCTCCCACATCTTTTCTGGTGGCACCTGTCCTGTCTCTCCAGGCTTCACCACTGTTCTTGTCCACCCTATCTCAATAGGAATATTTGCGGCATGGCAATACTCTTGGAGCTTCTGGTAAGAAATGCCATTAGTCAGATTTCTTTTGCAACCATTTTGAAGCAATACATCGACTGCCTGGTGCCATTGGGCTATCTGAACTTCTGTGGCCTTGGAATTTGCTAGATTGTAACAAGGGGGATTCTGATGTGGGGAAATACAAACTGTCTTGTTCCTAGGAGTTAATTTAGTGGTGGGTAGATTGGTGTTTACTACCATAAAGTGCCCCACTTTTCAGATGGTTGTCCAATTCACATTAGATGAATACTCACCATCTCCAGTTCCTTGCATCATGGACTCACAACCAACCACTAATGACATTGCCCAGTCTATCTTGGAATCAATACACTACACCTGTATATCTTGCCTGTGCCATCATCAGGCTTATAATAATGGATAAACAGAATTTCTTTTCCACAGGTGGGGCAGGTGGACCTGGTATATATTGCTGCCATCAATTTGCCTTGCTGGTCAAACGTTTCTAAAGTTTTCTGGTCAGGGCATTGTGTACGGTCTTTGGGTTCCCATTTCCTTGAACCAGAACCCCACCTTCACCTGTGTGTTCGTTGATAATGATGTCTGGTGCAGAGAATGACATCTACTGGGCAACATGTACCGCTGAAAGAATCAAAGAGTTTTGGTGTCACTTTCTGAAAGCATAAGAAGGAAACTAGGAGGTGTGCTGCAAGGTCAGTTTTAGTCTATCCAAATGCGTGACCTGCCATGAGGAGGCAGTCAGTTCGTCTTCTTCTGGTGCACCCTTGTCGTGGTCAGGTGGCTTAGCGTGGTTCCCTCAAAGTCTGACGTCGTCTACTTCAGGTCCCTCTGTTCCTTGTCTGGGGGGAGTGCGGCTTGGTCTTGGGATGTCAGCTACTTTGGGCTCCCCCTTTTCCGGGTCAGGGGAGTCTCTTTTGTTGGCTAGTGGGTTGGCTAGCAAGTTATCATCTAGCTGGGGCACGCTGTCATCTGGAGCCTTGACTCTGGGTACCTGGGCACAGTGGGTGTAATGGATCCACGGGTCCTTGCCAGCAACCTTCAGAGCAGTATGGGTAGCTAATAGCACGACATGTTGCCTAGTCCACCATTTTTTCAAGCCGCTTGTGGTCCAAGCTCGAATGTAGACCTCTTCTCCTGGGTGGAACTGGTGAGCTGGCACATCTGGTGGGAAGCCCTGGCATGCAGACACATGTTCATGGATGTGGAAAAACTGAGCCTGTAACTGGGTTGCATAAGAGTTTAGTTCTTCATCCCCCCCCAGTAACGAAACATGTGGGGTCCCATATTCTCTAGCTACAGGTGGTGGTCCCTCATACAAAATTTCGCACTGGGACAGTCGTAGTGGCTGCCTAGGGGCTGTTCGAACTGAGTATAAGCCAAAGGAAGAGCTGTCACTTAAGTGAGTTGACCTGTTATACAAATCTTTTTCTTTGCTGTGGTCAGAAACCTTTGTTCTTTCTACAAGGAGCCAACAGCGTGGCAGATTTTAATAGTCCCACTTCTCTTGAATGTTCAGCCCAGTACGTTAAAGGAATGTCCCAGAGGGCTTCTGGGAGCGAGGAACATTTTGGCTCTACTCCTTCAGTAAGAGCCATCAAATGAGTTGATGGCAGCAAAACTCATAAGTTGTCAGGATCATATTTGATTTCAGTGTGAAATTTCCTTAACAAATCTCTCCTTAATAAATTTACAGAACTATGATCATTAGTATAAAGGCATGGTCTGTTTCAAAAGGGCCCTACAGACACCATGACTTCTTTACTAAGGGGTTGATAATTTGGGATCCCATCAATACCCATTACCCACTCTCAGCGTCCCAAGAGGGGAAATTTAGATGGATTTTAACATTGAAAACATGGCCCCAGTATCTATAAGGCAATGAAATGTCTCTCCATTCACTTTCAGATTCATAAATGGACTAGAAGTTTTCAATTTCTAGCTATTTGGGCTGTCAGTTGATTCACCAGGAGTATTTATGTAGCTATCTTTCTCACACCTTCATTGCACACTTTCCATGGCTCCCATCTCTGCCCCTTCGTATCCACCCACATTCTGTCTTTCTCGGGGCCGGTAGGAGCACTCCTTTTTCCAATGGTCTGGATTCTTACAATAATTACAGATGTCTCCCCCATCTACATTTTGCTGAGACCCAGCACCAGATTGCACATTGGAAAAATGGCCTCGACTGCGTCTCCTACCCTTTCCTCGACCGTGGCCCCTGCCACGGCCTCTGAAGTCTGGGCTGTCCAAGGCAGCAGCCAACATTTTGACACTTATCTCTTGTTCCTTTTTCTTCTCTTTCTTTTCTTTTGCCTCTTTGCCATTGAAAACATGACTTGCAATACTTAAAACCTTATTCACCATTTCACCTTGCCATCCTGGGGCATGTTTGGTAAAATAGTCCTTAATATCAGGTCCACTCTGATCCACAAACATACCAACAATCAAAGCTTTATTCTCTTCAACTTCCACATCAAAGCCTCTGCCATACATTTTTATGGCCTGACCCAATCGAGTGGGAAAAGCCCGCTGGACTCTCTAAAGTTGTTTGTTGAACCACCTTTATCTTTGACCAATTCACTGTCTTCTGCCCCATCTGACACAATATTCCCATCATAGACTCTTGATAAGTTGACAAATTTCTCCGCCCATTCTGCAATCTATAATCCTAAGTAGGCTCACTGTCAGGTCATTGATTCAAACCATCAATTGGGGTGGCATGCATGTTTCCCCCAAATGCCGCTTCAATTCAGAGAACTGAGCCAGGGTTAAGAGAGCTTCCATCAACTGGTGGCAATCCAAAACCGTGGGATTATAGGTTCGCAGAATAGCTCTCACTTTTTGCAAAAAGCCTTCTGGATCTGTTTTCATATTAGGAGTTTTATCTTGCCAAAGAACAATAGCAGCTGGATTAAATGGGACATGTTGCCTAGTGGCCACAGTACGGACCTCGGCTGGGACAGCTGGGGGCATGTTACTTGGGCCAGCAGGAATACCAGGGATGACCACCAAAGAATTTGTTACCAAGAGTGGGTAGAGTCCTTCCTCTGGAACACTGGGATATGGGGGTGGGCTTGATGGCACCAGTAAAGTGCCTTAGGTATTGACCCAAATTCCACTTCTGTACTTTGTTTTTGTCTTTTATAGGCCTCGTTTGCCCACAGATACCAGTAATCCATTTGTCCTGGATATTTATCTTCCAGGACTAGTCTCAAATCTCTCAAAATGGATTGATTAAAGGATCCTATGTTTGGCCAAGTATGTGATGTCACTGGCCATTCTTCACTACACAAAATACACATGTGCTTCTTTGACAAACCAACTGTACCAGATAGAGTATTCCAGATTCTCATCATTACATCCAAATGTGACCCCGAAGGGGCGCTACATTTCTTCCCCATTGCTCAGGTTTGTTGTTGTTCAGTCGTTCAGTCATGTCCGACTCTTCATGACCCCATGGACCATAGTGCGCCAGGCCTTCCTGTCCTGCGCTCTCTCCCGGAGCGTGCTCAAGTCCATATTCATTGCATCAGTGATGCTATCTAGCCATCTCATCCTCTGCCGTCCCCTTCCCCTTTTGCCTTCAGTCTTTCCCAGCATCAGGGTCTTTTCCAGAGAGTTTTCTCTTCGCATTAGGTGGCCAAAATATTTGAGCTTCAGTTTCAGTATCTGTCCTTCCAATGAGCACTCAGGGTTGATTTCCTTTAGGATGGACTGATTTGACCTCCTTGCAGTCCAGGGGACTCGTAAGAGTCTTCTCCAGCTCCACAGTTCAAAAGCATCAATTCTTCAGCACTCAGCCTTCCTTATAGTCCAGCTCTCACAGCCATATGTTACTACTGGGAAAACCATAGCTTTGATTAGACGGACCTTTGTCGGCAAGGTGATGTCTCTGCTTCTTACTATGCTGTCTAGGTTTGCCGTAGCTTTCCTCCCAAGGAGCAAGCGTCTTTTAATTTCATGGCTACAGTCACCATCTGCGGTGATCTTGGAGCCCAAGAAAATAAAATCTGCCACTGCTTCCATTTCTTCCCCTTCTATATGCCAGGAAGTGATGGGGCCAGATGCCATGATCTTCGTTTTGTTAATGTTGAGTTTCAAACCAGCTTTTGCACTCTCCTCTTTCACCCTCAACAAGAGGCTCTTTAGATCCTCTTTGCTTTCTGCCATTAGGGTGGTATCATCTGCGTATCCGAGGTTGTTGATAATTCTCCCGGCAATCTTAATTCCGACCTGTGATTCATCCAACCCGGCGTTTCTCATTGCTCAGGTTAATAATTCCCAATATACATATTTTAATCACAATACAAATGACAATTAGGATTATTAATAGCAATACTCACTAAGGTGCCAATCTGAACAGAATCCGCTTACCCATTAGGACCTGGCCTTATCGAAGTCCCTCTGTCCCCCGAACTCCTCCAAGTAACCCTCAGGTGAACTCATCTAGTGCTGGCTGGGTCTTTGATGGAACTCGGAGACAGAAGAACGACGAGCTGACCAGTCCTGCCGCGGTCGCAAATTGTGATAAGAGGGGCAAAAGGCCCCTCAGTATTCGTTGGTCAGCTGATGGTCCAATAGATCAACGAGACATGGGTAAGCTTCTGGATCAAAAATGCGTTCATTTGCTCGAGCAAAGGCAGAAGTTCTCAAAGAGAAGATCAGCCCCAAATCTGAGGCAGGTTTTACACCTTTATACTGCGCAGCAAACAAGTCACTTTAGAATTGAAGATGACAGTTTCTAGGCAGTTTGCAGATGTTATCTCACAAGCATCAGGCTGCGGTTAGCAAGTCACTCAAGCATAGCACTTCTTAGAAAAGCTCCGAACTGTTGGGGCACTCTCTGGCACATAAACAATCCCATCAGCCTTTGCTAAGGTTATAAAGACGGGCATGATCAAGGACAAAGAAGGCAGGGACCTAACAGAAGCAGATGAGATTAAGAAGAGGTGGCAAGAATACACAGAAGAACTATACAGGAAAGATCTGAATGTCCCTGATAGCCATGATAGTGCGGTCACTGAACTTGAGCCGGACATCCTAGAGAGTGAAGTCAAGTGGGCCTTAGGAAGCATTAGTAACAACAAAGCTAGCGGAGATGACAGTATTCCAGCCGAGCTATTTAAAATCCTAAAAGATGATGCTGTTAAAGTGCTGCATTCAATATGCCAACAAATCTGGAACACTCAACAGTGGCCACAAGACTGGAAAAGGTCAGTTTACATTCCAATTCCAAAGAAGGGCAACGCCAAAGAGTGTTCAAACTACCGCACCATTGCGCTCATTTCACATGCCAGCAAGGTGATGCTCAAAATCCTACAAGCTAGGCTTCAGCAGTATGCGAACCGAGAACTACCGGAAGTACAACCTGGGTTTAGAAGAGGCAGAGGAACTAGAGATCAAATCGCCAACATTCGCTGCATCATGGAGAAAGCAAGAGAATTCCAGAAAAACGTCTATTTCTGCTTCATTGACTACGCTAAAGCCTTTCATTGTGTGGATCACAACAAACTGTGGCAAATTCTGAAAGTGATGGGAGTACCAGACCACCTTACCTGTCTCCTGAGAAACCTGTACGAGGGTCAAGAAGCAACAGTAAGAACCAGACATGGAACAACCGATTGGTTCAAAATTGGGAAAGGAGTACGACAAGGCTGCATATTGTCACCCTGCTTATTTAACTTATATGCAGAGTACATCATGAGAAATGCCGGGTTGGATGAATCAGAGGTCGGAATTAAGATTGCTGGGAGAATTATCAACAACCTCCGATATGCAGACGATACCACCCTAATGGCAGAAAGCGAAGAGGATCTCAAGAGCCTCTTGTTGAGGGTGAAAGAGGAGAGTGCAAAAGCTGGTTTGAAACTCAACATTAAAAAAACTAAGATCATGGCATCTGGCCCCATGACTTCCTGGCATATAGAAGGGGAAGAAATGGAAGCAGTGACAGATTTTACTTTCTTGGGCTCCAAGATCACCGCAGACGGTGACTGTAGCCATGAAATTAAAAGACGCTTGCTCCTTGGGAGGAAAGCTATGGCCAACCTAGACAGCATAGTAAGAAGCAGAGACATCACCTTGCCGACAAAGGTCCGTCTAATCAAAGCTATGGTTTTCCCAGTAGTAATGTATGGCTGTGAGAGCTGGACTATAAGGAAGGCTGAGCGCCGAAGAATTGATGCTTTCGAAGTGTGGTGCTGGAGAAGACTCTTACGAGTCCCCTGGACTGCAAGGAGGTCAAATCAGTCCATCCTAAAGGAAATCAACCCTGAGTGCTCATTGGAAGGACAGATAATGAAGCTGAAGCTCCAATATTTTGGCCACCTAATGCGAAGAGAAAACTCTCTGGAAAAGACCCTGATGCTGGGAAAGACTGAAGGCAAAAGGAGAAGGGGACGGCAGAGGATGAGATGGCTAGATAGAATCACAGATGCAATGAATATGAACTTGAGCATGCTCCGGGAGAGAGCACAGGACAGGAAGGCCTGGCGTGCTATGGTCCATGGGGTCACGAAGAGTCGGACATGACTGAACGACTGAACAACAACAACAACAACAACATGGAATCACTTTGGTCAAGCTAGTAGCAGGTTTTGGTGACAGTTCGTCTCACCGAGCAGTGTTAGCCCTTTGAATTACAGTTCAGCATTCCATGGGCACATTTGTCAGTGTGTAATGTGGTCACCATTCTGCCTCTGCCTCCTCTCCCCACAGTGCAGCCACACCAATGACGCCCCGGTGCTCTTCTTCTCTGCCTCTGAAGAGGCAGCAGTGGGGGGGGGGGTACCGCCTTCCCGCACAGACAGAGACACAAGGTAGCTACAGTGATGATGGCCAGGTACTTTACAGAATGTTCTTGGTTGCTGCCTCTACCAGCTCTGTCTCTGAAGCGTGCACCTAGGGCTGATCTTGGAGCCAAAGTCCAGGGCCCCGCAGCTCAGGCAGCCCCCAGATGGTCACCTGGAGAGTTGCAGGTGATGAGAGGGGGTTGGGCCATAGCTCAATAAGACAGAGCACCTGCTTTGCATGCTTAAGGTCCCAGGTTCAATCCCTGGCATCTCAAGGTAGGGCAAAAAAGACCCTTCCTGAAACCCTGGCGAGCCGCTGCCAGTCAGTGTCGACAATACTGAGCTAGATGGATCCATGATCTGACTCAGTAAAATGCAGCTTCCTGTGTTCCTGAGAGCATCAGAAACAAACTCCATTTTATGCCTTTAGTCACAATGGTGCTATGATTAAAGTGCATTTAAAATGCAAAACTGCACACGCTCAGAGTGTGTGTATATAGTGATAGTTAAATCAGGGTTGGTAAATGGTTTTGTTGTTGTTCTAACTAAACAGGAAAGTAGAGGAATTTTGAAAGCATGGAATGGTGGTGGGGGACAGGGAGAGAAACATTAATGACACAGCCATCTAAAGGAACCACTTCACTGGGAAGGAACTAATCATCCCACAGCTCCCCCCGCTCCCCACAATCTGCTGTCTGATCCAGATGGCTCACCTTGCCTCATGGTTGTGCCTGTACCATTCTCTCTCTATGTCTCTCTCTCTCTCTCTTTCTCTGTCTCTCTTCCCCGCCAGCACCTTTTTCCTTTTCTCTCTTAAAAATGTACTTGTAGCCACCAGTTGAAAACCAGTGTTGCACGGAACCTGGTTGTCTTTATCTCCTCTTCCTCTTCCTCCTCCTCCTCCTCCTCCATATTCTTTTCTTTTTTGAGGCTCTGAACCAGAAGTTGAGGAAGAGTCCTCCCACAAAACAGAGGCAGGAGGCAGTCATAGTCTGGGCATGGAGCTCACTGGGTGACCTTGGGCCATTCACTGCATGTCAGCCTAGCTTAGCCAACCTCATGTTGTGAGGATAAGCTGGGGGCAGGTAGGGTACGCCTCTCTGAGCTCCTTGGAGGAAGGGGGGATCCATATGTACTGATAATAATATTGCAAGCCCAGTGTTATTAGAACAGAAAGAAAGGCAGCATGGTGAAATTTTCCAAAGAGAAAGGTGGTCCCTAACAACCTCACACGAATTAGGGTAGGGATGCAGAACTGCAGGGCTGGGGTCCCAATCTGGCCCTCCAAGGTTCCCCAAATGGCCATGCCCCTTTCCTCTGGCCCCACCCCCTTTCTCCCAACCACTGATTGTTTGGTTATTTTCAAGCAGTTTTCCCCCATTCTAAAAAGTTGAAATGTCCGTTTTAAGGCTTACGTACTGGCACAAAGAGCTTTAAGCTGAAATATGCTAGAATTTTTGGGTTCGGGGGCCCACCCATTTTGACCGGTTCCACCCATCACTGGAATGCTGCCTCTGAGAGCCTCTCCAAAACTGAATTTGTTCCATAGGCTGAAAGAGGCTCTGCACCCCTGAGCGAGGCTGACCAGGTGTCCTACTTTACAGAGGACAAGCCTCCATTTGAAGCTGTCCTCTATCTGAAGATAGAGTCCAATTTAAAGAACCATAAGAAGGGAATGCTGCAGGGGCCTTGAAATTGTCCATAAACACTCCCCTGACAGCAGACTGAGCAAGCACAGAGGCTACCTGGTTAGCCTTCTTCTCTATGATGAAATGTATTGTATTCATAATTAAATTCTAGTAAAGATGTCTAAATTTGCATTTATACATTAGCATATGCAAATTGGCACCCTCTTTTGTCCTCTTTTTTGGCAATGCATCCATGGCCACTCTAACACCGACCCTCTTCACACTGCTAATGGGGACTCACCCTAACCCCAAAGCAGATTAATGCATCTTTGCAACAAAGATGCCAACAGGAACTCTGAACCTCATCAACACCCATGAGAACTCTCCAAGGAAGAACTCAGACCTTGATCTTGCACCCACACATTTTGGGCTGAAGATAAACAATGGTTTAAAGAAAACCGGGAGTCGTTTGAGAGAGGTGTCACTCCTGATGACATACACACCTTGTTTTTGTCCCTCTGCTCAAACATGTTTTTGAAAGAACACACAAACCTGCCAAGCTTGTACACTGGAGGTGAAAGCGGGCCAGGCATATACACCACAAGCAGCCACCTCTCCTTCAAACTGCCTCCAGCTTGCTAAACAGATATGATGAACTCTACCTCCTAGCTTAGTCGCCTTTGCAATGCACACTGCAAAAGAGAAGGAGAAATGTTTGGAACGGAGATGTTCCCTGGAAAAATATGGGGTGAGGAATGATAGAGAGGATCTTCCTATCAGCAATGCAAATGCAGAAGTGTGAATAGGAAGGGCTGGCAGGGTAACTGGACTGGAAAAGAGATATTGAGCAAGCGGCCTTAAGTCAGAGGTGTATGGTAGTGCCAAAGCCACAGTGAGATTTGAAAGGCAAAGGGGAATGAAACCCAAGGAAGTGACAGGGATGGGTGTGGTGACTTCAGCTTCCTGAAATGGAAAATTAACCCAGCCGCAGCATTCCACATTACCTGACTATTCTAAGCCATGGATTCAAGGAGAGCGATTACAGCATGAATGTGTGTGAGTGGGCACACACACAGACATATGCACAGAGCCCAAGAAAAGCTGGGCAAAGCGTGGTATTTTGCGCAAGAAAAGACATGTAAACACATGTCTGAAGGCATATCTACTAGGGCTATGCACTAGATTTGGCCGAAGCCAAAGCCAAATTGGCCCCTGTTTGGACTGTTTGCCCATGGTGAAGCAGGCTTCCCTCCAAAGCAAACTGAAGCTGGACCCTCCGCAAGGCTTTGTTTGCAACTCGGCTTTGGAAGGCAGACAGCGTGTCTCAAAAAATAGTGTATTTTACTTTAACTTATCTAAACGCTGATGAGGAAAGGAGGGGGGTTGAGTGACTGACAGGTATACCTGTCACAGTGCAAATTTTGCCAGGGGATCCCTAATCACTGTGCTTTCAGGAAGGGTGAGGATGGGACCGTGAAATAAAAATGTCTGTCGCCTGGTAATCCGGCCCTTTTTGGGCTCGCTGGATTTCTGCGGTGCCCCCAACTCAGCTTGCATTTGCAACCCGAGCCACAGTTTCTTCTCCCAATCTGGGAACTTTTTTGGCTTTTTACAATTTGCGTAAATAGGAATTTGCACAAATTGCAGCTGGAATTTGCATAATTTGTGCAAATGGTGGCCATAATGTGTGGAAATTGCAGCCGAAATTTGCACAAATTTCTATTTACACAAATAACGCCTCCACCCCCTGGAAATTCAAAAAAAGGCCTGACCCGATGCAGACTGAGTCGGGCCAGCTGGCGAAAAAATGAGCCAAAGTCTGGGGGGCCCAAGCTGATTGATGTTCAGTGAGCTCCATCCCCTAGTCGGATTCCTCCTACATCCCTACCATAAAATGGGCATTCTGCAAATGCCACCAGACTTCACTATGGAAAAAGCCTTAAACTAGTTTTGAAGTATAACTTCCTAGCCCTTGGACTGATCCTTCTGAAACTCTGCCAGTTTCATGCCAGAGGCAAGTAAAACGGTCTGAGTGGTGTGGTACCAATTAGAGGGTGCTTTGCTCCTGCCGCCCCCAGACACCCTCCCTGAAAAAATATTTGTTAACTTTGCTGCGGTGCATACCAGCCTCTTCTACCTTGCTGGTGATGGCTGCTGCTGCTGTGCTATAGCTGCTGGCCAGGAACCTCTGGTTCGGTAGCATCAGTCTGTGTATGCACAACACCAGCAAGAGAGAGAGAGAGAGAGAGAGGGTTCCTTCCTGGAGGGCTTGCTTCCTTGAAACTCCAGGTTATATCTAAAAAAAGGAAGAAAGAAGAACAGGCACAGGCACCTTTGTGAGCCAGGTAGGCAATTGGATCCAGCCCTGATCTTTCCCAAAGGGATGGATCATAAGGGCACCAGTGAGGGCAGCCACAGCTGCTGCAGCTCAATTCTCCCCCCTCCCATCAGTGAGTCACACTTGACTCTCTCTGCCAATGTGGGAGCAGGCTAGATGGATCGCAGCTGTGTGAGGAAAAGCCTCTCTCTGGCCTTTATTTATTTATTACATTTTTATACTGCCCAATAACCGAACCTCTCTATTAGGGATGCTGGAGAAATTCAGACTAAAATGACTTCAGATT
The DNA here is from genome assembly GCF_057233095.1 of Heloderma suspectum. Taxonomy (NCBI): domain Eukaryota; kingdom Metazoa; phylum Chordata; class Lepidosauria; order Squamata; family Helodermatidae; genus Heloderma; species Heloderma suspectum. The sequence goes on along the minus strand of NC_139461.1, from coordinate 285,986,982 downwards.
TCTACTAATCTGACCTGTGGAATCTGCTGTGGACCAGCCCCCTCAGGCTTTGGGATCTTTTCTTTTTTACTTTCCTGAAATTTACATGACTTTATTCATAGGAAAATACACAAGTTTCTGCTGCAACTGGTGAATATACATGGGGAAAAGTTGAATGGAATGGGGGACAATACGCTAAATGTTATGTACTAATGGAGAACCTCCTTATGGAATTATTTGTGTATTTTTCTGCATAATGAATAAAATTTGAATCCCTCTATGAATGGATGCCGGGACGAATGACACCACACAATCCACGAAACACACACGGGCCAGATTTCACAAAATCTGGACATCCCTACTCTCTAGCGGAGCAGGATAATGTGGGCTCAAAGGAATGTTTTCTGGTGGAGTTCTATGGGTCAGAGACACCACCCAGCCCTTTGTGTCTGTGACCCCTTGGCCCTACCTCTCAGGGCCCATCATCTGCTCCACAAGCCTCAGGAGTCACTGGGCACCACTGAGTCCAAGGCAGGCAAGGCTGCATGAGCAGCAACTGAAAACCAGAAGGACCAGGAGCAAATAACATAATCCAAATGAGCAGAAGTTCCACCAGCAAGTACAGTAATCCAGGGCTGGCAGGAGGTGTTCCAAGTCATGTAGGAACATAGTCAGGGGGACTGTAGGGAGACAAGTCGCTCAGGGTTTAAACTGCAGGGATGGGCAACCTGTCACTCGTGGGCCACAGATGGCCCTTGGTCTAAATTTATGCAACCCGCAGCCTCATTTCAAAAGCTCTCTGCTTGCAATTAGTCCTGACCTCTGGCAAGAGCAATCAGTCCCTTTCCTGGCAGCCCATTGCATGGGAAGGAAGAGCAGGAGAGCGAAAAGGGGGTGGCAGAAAGAGAAAAGGGGGGACCCACCCATGTTTTGCTCTGGCCCTGACCCACTGCTGGCTTTGCAGCCTATGACAAATTATCGAAGAGGGAATATGGCCCTTGGCAGAAAAAAGGCTGCCCATCCCTGCAGGGCCTAGTAGTCCACTTAGTCAGTGGTCAACTGAACAAGTGCTCAGGTTGCAGGACTGATACAGGAGCCTCGGTGCCACCCTTGAGGATCAGAGCTTAGTCAGCAAGCTTTGTGGCAGAGACAGAGAGGAGCAGGTATAATCCCAAAGCAGTTAAAGCACCAGAGTCTGGGTTGCTGAGGGAACTGTGGTTTCACATTTTCTTGTGATAGGATTTTCTGAAACTTTCCTTAATACTAATATGTGGTATCTGAAGACCAAACTAGATGAGGCAACAGGGATCTGTAATCTGGTCTCCCATCTCTTTTTTATTTAGTCCATTTATCCCTGTCTTTCATCATGGAACTCAAGGCAACATATATGGGGTTCCAATACGGTCTTCTATTCCATCACTGATCTGCTTAGCTTCAACAAGGTGGCTGCATCAAGTGCCTTAAGACTGTGATGTCCCCTGGTCTGGATTGGGACAAGAGTGTTAGAGGATTTAGCCAAAGAAAATGCTCCATTAGGGAAAACTCACAAGATAAATGTAGTAGGTTGCATCTGGCTTCTTTTGCTCTAGTGGAAGCATTTCCTGAGTGGAGTTCCACTCAGAATCCTCCTGCCAGCAGAAAGTGGGGAAGGTGATCTTTGTCAATTTCCCCTGTCTCTGCAGCCCCCGATGCCATGGTCCCCACTGTTCTGAAGGTACCCCAATCCTTCGGAGAAGATTTTCAGGGGGGGCATGTAGGGGAGTGGGAAATTGATGAAGACCGACTCCTCCCCCATTCTGCCTGATGATGAAATGCTCCACTGGATTGGAAGTGTTCTATGGGCAGAAGGAGTCCTTCCATCTACAGAAGGATGACACTGGATCCATGCCATAATTTTTCTCTTACCTGGTGAAGAGCAGCTTCCAGGGAGTGAATTTCACTGTGGAAATGGTGCAAGGTGGAAGAGTTGAACCCCCATGGCCCCAGCACCAGGATGTGAACCAAGATCTCTCTGTCCTGCAGCTATTTGCCAAAGTTTAAAAAGAGATGGGAGATCCAGTCATGGATCTCTTGTCTAATTTGGCCCTTACTTAGCCCATTGTTTTGATTGGAACTTTATTTAGCAAGCTACTTTATTTAACAGGACAATGCTTTCAGAAATCATACAGTTTTTTAAACACAAGACATGCCTTGAAAAATGTCATCTTTATTAGCTTTGAAAAAGTTGTATCTTGGTTTTTAAAAAGAGGTGGAGGGGAGGAGATTAATTCTAATTTATATTTCCACATACAGTTTTTTGGTAACCAGAAACTTGGGGCTAATTTGTAGCAGATGTAGCTTTTTAAGGGCATGGGTCTTTTTCTCCTATCACTTGGCAGAGAGCAATGGACCTTGTTTCCTCCTGTTTGCATAATGTTTGCACTCAATAACGCTTTTTGTCTGACTATCTGAAGACATTTCGGAGATATAAACCAGGCCTCAAAGTTTTCCTGTATTGTAGGTGTTTTAACTATTTTACTGTTTGATATCAAAATGAATGGGTTGCGGCAGACCAGTAAAGCGATAATAGCACACCTTATTTATACAGTATAGTTTTGATACAGTCCACCACATATATGAGGCTATAGTGTAACAGTACAATCCTATACCTGTCTACTTAGATGTAAATTGAATGGAACTTACTCACAGGTAAGTAAGTATATGATTGCAGTCTATGATGAGTGCCCTGTATAAAACGATCCAATTTGGCTTCTATTTATTCTTCTTTTTTTAATCTAGCACAACATCTAAATTTATCTCCAGCTTTGTTAATATAAAGCCTCCCTAGCTGATATCTTCTTCTGCTCTTCCACCAGCCAAAGAACTTGACTGCTTCACCTTGGATGGAGGCAATTTTAAGTTAACAGCTGGATTTTGTACTTTCAAAAATGGAGGATCTACAGTTTTCTGTGACTTCCTTCTTCTCAGTCATCCGAGGGGACACTGAAACTGAAACCATCACATCACCTGGCAGAACCCAATTTGAATGTCTGCAAACCCTCCTCCTCAGTTTCATCTTAAGGCTCAGAAGCAGAGACATCACCTTGCCAACAAAGGTCTGTCTAATCAAAGCTATAATTTCCCAGTAGTAACGTATGGCTGTGAGAGCTGGACTATAAGGAAGGCTGAGCGCTGAAGAATTGATGCTTTCGAACTGTGGTGCTGGAGAAGATTCTTACGAGTCCCCTGGACTGCAAGGAGGTCAAATCAGTCCATCCTAAAGGAAATCAACCCTGAGTGCTCATTGGAAGGACAGATACTGAAGCTGAAGCTCAAATATTTTGGCCACCAAATGAGAAAAGTCAGTGGAAAAGACCCTGATGCTGGGTAGGATTGAAGGCAAAAGGAGATGGGGATGGCAGAGGATGAGATGGCTAGATAGCATCACTGATGCAATGAATATGAACTTGAGCACACTCCGGAAGAGAGCGGAGGACAGGAAGGCCTGGCGTGCTATGGTCCATGGGGTCACAAAGAGTCGGACATGACTTAACGACTGAACAACAAATGCAGACATCCTGACTACAACATCCAGTAAGACTTTTTTTGCCCCTCCTATTCCACCCCCCTGCTCCCACTGCCAATCTGCTTTTTGTTAACATCTTGCCTGGTGAAGAGATCTGGCTATCTTGAAAGTTTACACATTTTTATAGTCTTTGAGTTGGCCTAATAAAGGTATTGCACTATATAGGTTTTGGATTTTTTTTCTTATGGCTAACATGGCTGCCTTTGTCTGTTGTTGTTCTTGATCCAGCTATCAGGTAATATTGTTCTGGTATACTAAGGTGTAGATATTTGCCAACAGTGCTTCTGTGATGTGGGTGTAAGCCCTATTTGCCTTTTCATATAGTTTGGATCGAGCACACAGAGAAGCTGTCAGCTTTGTTCATGATTGTGGAATTTATTTATTTATTTTGTTACATTGGCATCCTGCTCTTCCTTCAAGGAGGATTGTAACCTCACAACAATCCTGTGAGCAGGCTTGGATGAATTGCCCAAGCTATCTAATGAGGTTCATAACTGCCTGGGAGACCCTGAATCTGCATTTCCAGCGTCCAAACCTCTGTTCACTATTCCACTCTGGCTTTGACATTGGTAGGATTGCTGGCATGATTGTATGTGATGGTGTTAGAAAAAGAGACTCCATAACCGGTTGGCGCCTCAGTCACATAGGAGCAAGAGTGGCGGGAAAAAATGTGGGCAGAGCAAAAAGGGAACCATACTGATGCGCTCATGACTAACAGCTTGGTAAGCTGATACTGACTGTTTATTGGCTATTGACTTGGTAAGTTGATGTACTAACTGTTTCATTGGTTACTGGCAAGAACAATAGAAGTGATATAGTATAAAAGGCTTTTGCACACGTGTCTCGGGGTCCAGACTGCTCTGCACCCATTTTGCAAAACGACCAATAAAATAGTGTTGGATCCACTGCTGCCTGCCTGGCATCCTTTCTTTCAACCAGAAGCAAGAACTTTTTATCTAACAATTTGGTGCCGTGACTCGGATCCTGTTCGGGGTGCGTCCCCTTTGCGCTGAGCTGAGGGGCCGCGGAGGAGGAGTGGCCACAGGCGGTTGTTTTACACTGCCTTCTCCTCACATCGGCGGCGGCGAAGGCACTTGGGGACCAACGCCAGAGGGAGAGGGAGACGTGATCACTCCTTTTTGCCACCGGCAGTGGATCAATAGGCAGCTGGACGCGGCTGCGGGCGGGACAGAGGAGGCCTTGGGGTAAGTGAAACAGCTTACTTTAGGGGATACACACGGGATGGTGGTACGTTTGTGATTGTGTGAGACGCCTACAGGCGAAGCGAGTGAGGAGCCCCGATCTGCATTTCCTTGTCCCGGCGATGGGCTGGGTCAGAGGAGGGCGAAGTGCAAGATTTGTTGAGTGAAATCCCACCGTTATGGGCGGGTCCCAATCCAGGCCCACGGAAGAGTCCCATACGCCCTTGGAGTGTTGTTTGCGCAACTGGTCACATTTTAAGCAAGATTATGGAACTAAGATGACGAAGGATAGACTTGTCCTTCTTTGTGCCCGGGAATGGCCAGTACTAGAACCCAAATGGCCACCCGAGGGATCTTTTGACCCAACCCTGGTATCTGCTGTGCGTATAATAGTAACACAGAGGGGAAGTTGGGATCAGTTCCCCTATATTGATACATGGGCAACTTGCGTACCCCTCAATGGCAGGCCCGCCCTGTGGGTAGTTAAATGTATGTCCTTGGCCCTCCCTGTGATAACTGAGAAAAAATTGATGAGGAAGGGAACACCTAGGGTGGTAGCTACGGCCCCCGAGGATCCATTGCTTCCTCCTCCCTATGGGACGGCTGTTGGGAGGGGACCACGCCCGCCCCAGCCTCCATTTCCCCCAAGGGAGCCTGCCCAAGAGTTGCAACCGTTAAAAATTCCCGAGATTGGGTCTATGACTGAGTTCGAGGACACTCTCCAAGATTGTTTGGACGCCCTCGAGAAAGATTTTAAAGAGATGAAGGGTGCTTGGGGGCCTCGAACCCAGGAAAAGGTGCCTGATAAAGAGGGGGAAACCAAAGGAGGGCCTATTTACAATTTAAGAAAGGACCCTCAACCACCAGTAAAATTGACCTTCCCTATTAGAGAGGTCCCCGATCCTACCGCCCAACACCCTCAGGGGACAATGTTTGTTTACGTCCCCTTTACGACATCTGATCTGTACAAATGGAAACAGTTCAATCCTCCCTTTGAGGAGGACCCTGGTCCACTGTTGTCCTTAATGGAAAATGTGAGGCTTACACACAATCCTACCTGGGACAACACACAGATGTTGTTGAACACTTGTTTCCTTAGTCAGAAACCGACTATTCTTGTGGGGGCGCGAACTAGATTTAGAGAGGAGAACCCCCAGGTGACTGAAGAGCGGGTGGCAGAGGTTTTGCCCATTGGGAGGCCTGACTGGGGAGTGGCCACAGCAGCGCAAAGGCAATTACATGCCGAATACTTTCAGCTTGTCTTAGCGGGCATGAAACAGGCTGCTCGAAGGGCCCCCAATCTGCAAAAGGTCTTGACGTTAAAACAGGGCAAAAGCGAACCCCCTGCCGTCTTCCTCCAAAGGCTGAGAGAAGCCTTTGCTAAATATACTGACATCAACCTGAATGACCCAAATAACCTACGAATTCTCACAACGCAGTTTGTAGGAAATAGCTGCCAAGGTATTAGAAAGAAGTTACAAAAAGTCGAAGGAGGACTGGCGGCTGATTTGGGAGTCCCGGTTGAGGTAGCCCAGAAGGTCTATGAAAGACGAGAGGAGGAAGAAGGAAAAGAAAAAGATAAGAGGCAGGCAAAACTACTTGCTACCATTCTCAAGCCAAAGCAAGGAGGGACTAAGAAGGGTGGAAAGGGGAACACAAAAGGGCCTCCCTTAGGAAAGGATCAGTGCGCTTTTTGTAAAAAGATTGGACACTGGAAGCAAGACTGTGAAGCCCTAAAACAGAAAGAGAAAGAAAGCAGGGGGGAAGAACAAAGAGTGTTGTATGAACAAGAAAGAGATTAGGACAGACTGGGGCCTGGCCCCCTCTTGGCTGTCTCCGAGGCAAGATGGGACCCCATGGTCAAAATTAAAGTTGGGGGCCGCTCCTATGATGCCCTTGTAGACACAGGGGCTGCCTTGCCCATACTCCCCCTTAACAAGCCACCAACGGGAAGTGGGGGAACTACCACCATAATGGGGGTTGAGGGAAGGGCAACGCAAGTGCCCCTTTCTCGCCCTTTGTTTACCAAAATTGGAAAAACACACCTAGAACACGCGTTTGTCTGTACCCCCTCCTGTCCGGTGGCATTGTTATGGAGGGACTTATTGACTAAGCTCCAAATTGAGATCACTTTCACCCCTGATGGAAGAATGGAAGTACGACTCCCCAAGCAACAGAGCAGCAACTATCAAATGGCCCTTTTTAAAGCCATAGAGGAACCCACCTCAGAGGCAAATGAAGACTGGTGCTTAATAGAAAACAGAGTCAACCCACTGGTTTGGGCCGGGGTTGGAGGGGCCTCTCGTGCCAAATCGGCAGCACAGTACAAAATTCCTCTCAAGGAAGGGGCGAAACCAGTTCATATGAAACAATATCCTCTTTCCCGCCAAGGGAAGCTGGGTCTACAACCAGTAATAACGAAGCTCCGAGAGGAAGGTCGACTCATCGAAACAAGGTCCCCTTACAACACGCCCATTATCGCTGTGTCAAAAGGGGGGGGGCAAAGGGTTTCGCCTTGTGCAAGACCTCCGCCTCATTAACCAGCAAATCGAGGCCCCCCCACCCTGTGGTCCCTAACCCACACACCCTTCTCGTAAGAATTCCAGAAGATCATGCGTGGTTCACTGTCATAGACCTAAAAGACGCTTTCTTTAGCATCCCACTCCACCCTGATTAGAGGCCTTTGTTCGCCTTTGAGTGGGAAAGCCCAGAGAGTGAGTCGAAGGTTCAATTAACATGGACAGTGATCCCTCAGGGGCTCAACCTTTCACCGGTCGTTTTTGGCCAGCAACTTCAAAGGGACCTCGAGCCCTGGGTCCATCAACACCTTGAGGTGCATCTCCTCCAGTACTGTGACGACCTCCTGATTTCAGCCAAGGCTAAGGACATGTGCCTTAATGGAACAATTTCCCTCCTTAATCATCTAGCAGAGGGGGGCTATAAGGTGTCAAGGGAAAAGGTGCAGCTAGTTCGACCAACTGTAAAATTCCTAGGTTACCTTAGCAAAGGGGACCCGAAGCTTGGGGTCAGAAAGAGTTGAAGTCATTCGTGAGACTCCTGTCCCTACGTCCCCCCGTGAGCTAAGGGCCTACCTGGGATTAACTGGATTCTGTCGGCTATGGATAGCCGACTATGGGGAAATAGCACGGCCATTATATGAGGCACTGCAGAAAGATAAATTAGACAAATGGAAATGGACTAAAGAAATGAATAAGTCTTTCCTCAGCCTTAAAGCTGCCCTTATGTCACCACCGGCCCTCGCCATGCCAAATCCCAGTCGACCGTTTAGACTCTACGTGCATGAGAATAAGGGCGTAGCCTCGGGAGTACTCTGCCAATGGACGGGCTCTTCCTGGAGGCCAGTGGGCTACTACTCCAAAGTCCTTGATATTGTAGCATGAGGATGGCTGAGCTGCTTGAGAGCGGTGGCGGCGACAGCCTTAATTTGCACTGAAGCTGAAAAAATGACAATGGGAGGGACCATCGAGGTCTGGGTGCCACATGGGGTGCCGCAAATCCTAGGGTCAGGGGGAGGAAGCAAATTCCTCAACCCGGCTCGGCACTCCTGTTATAAAATAGGCTTGCTAACAAATGAAAGCCTCACTTTCAAAGCCTGCTCTAGCTTCAACATTGCCACCCTGTTACCGGCAATACAGGCCACACGTGGGCCAGGGCTCCCAGATCATGATTGTCTTGAAGTACTAGACTTGGACACCAAGGGTCGGCCAGATCTTGAAGATGAACCATTAGAGGGGGCCGAAGATTTGTTTGTGGACGGGTCCAGTTATATGCTAGACGGGAAGCGTTACACAGGGGCGGCTGTCGTCACCCAAAGCGAGAGCGTCCATGAAGAATGACTGCCTCCTCATTTCTCCACCCAATCCGCTGAACTGGTGGCCCTGACAAGAGCTTTGCAGGCAGGCAAAGGAAAGTGGGTAAATATTTACACTGACAGTAAAAATGCTTTTGCCGTTGTGCATGCTCACAGACAGTTATGGAAGGAGAGGGGATTCCTTACAGCAAATGGATCCCCAGTTGCCAACGGCAGCTTAATCGTGGACCTCTTAGATGTCCTCCAGTTACCCTTACAAGTGGCAGTTATCCACGTCCGAGCCCATGGAAGGGAAAAAGAGGAAAAGTGGAAGCAAGGAAATCAAAGAGCTGATGAGGCCGCAAAGAGAGCAGCCAGGGAAGGAATCCAAGGAACATTCCTTGTCTTACCCAGAAGGGAAGAGCGCCCCACATACTCCCCCTCTGAGTTGCAAATGGCACAAGAACACAAAGTGAGTCCCGGCGACAATGGATGGATCCAGATGACGGATGGAAGACTGCTTCTCCTGCAGACCCTACAGGGAGCTATCCTGGAACAAGTGCATCATTCTCTTGGACACCCTGGGGCATCAGCCATGATTGACTATTGCAAGAGGCTATTTGTCTCTCCTGGCCTAACTGTACATGCCCATCGACTAGCCGCAACCTGCGAGGTCTGCCAGAAAACTAACTCCCCCAGGGCACCCCCTCCACCAAAAGGAGGGCGACCATGGGCGTACTATTCCTTCCAGAGGGTACAGATTGATTTTGCTGAAATGCCACCGTGTAGGGCTTACAGGTATTTGCTTGTAATAGTGTGTCAAATGACGGGGTGGGTAGAAGCATTCTCATGCAGGAACTGTCAAGCAAAAACTGTAGTTGCTAAGTTGTTACAGGAGGTGGTGCCCAGGTTCTCCTTGCTTGAAGTTACAGAATCCGACCAGGGCTCACATTTCACCTCAGCTGTTACGCAAGGGTTGGCACGAGCCCTGGGGGTAGAGTGGCACTTACACTGCCCCTGGAGACCCCAGGTGAGTGGGCAAGTTGAAAGAACCAATTGGAGTCTCAAGGAGACTCTAACCAAGCTCCAGCAAGGGGTAAGACTCACTTGGGTTGAGGCTCTGCCAATAGCCCTGACAAAGCTTCGAAAAATGCCAAGAAAAGACATAAAGCTGTCCCCCTTCGAGCTAATGTTTGGATTCCCACCTCGGGTACACTGTGGAAGGAGGGAGGAGGTCAAATGGGAGATGGGAGATCAAATGTTAAGGGGCCAGTTGACTTCTCTACAGTCTGTTCTTTCACAGCTACGAGCCTACTCTGTCCCATTCCAGAGATTGCCGCTAGATGCCCCCATCCATCTTTTCCAACCGGGAGATGAAGTATTGCTGAAAAAGTGGAATAAAGAAGCTTTAAAGGAAGGGTGGGAAGGACCCTACCTAGTGGGACCAACCAGCCATTCATGTGTAAAACTTGTAGGTTCTAGCAAATGGACACATTGCAGCCGGTTGAAGCCATTTAGACGACCCCTGCTTCCTCCTGTCACCCGGAAAGAATAGGAGGACACGGGCAATGGTCCTCTGCTCCCTGACACCCCCCCAGAAGCTGCCAGGGACACAGGCGAAGAAGCCATCCAGGAGCCACAATCGCCTGTAATATACAAGTCACAATATCTGGGAAAAGCTCAGGTTCGAATTACAAAAAACTTGTAATATGAAGCAAGTATTGTGGGTGGTGTTAATAATGCTAGTCAAAGAAATATTAACATGGGTGGTTATACCTCAAGGGTTTAAGCTTGACAGCTTTAAAGTAAAACCCCAAAGTGCCACACCTGTGCCTCCCAAACCACCTCTGGTGCAAATCCCCGAGGGAGACAAGCGTCCCTGGAAAGCCAGGTTAGGAATCCCAATAACAGAGGAAATTGATAATGTGTGGTTAGAATGGGTAAAGTATACCGCCAAGTCCTTAAATAAGTCTAACTGTTTTGTTTGTGCCACAGGAAGGTCGGTAGCGAGAGTGATGCCTTTTCCCCTAGGATGGGACACTCCCTCCCTCCTCACCTGTATGATCAGCTTGTTCCAACACCCTGACGCGTGGGGAGAAGAGGAGTGCCAGACTATCAATAAGTTATACCCTCCTCTCAAATTAGAAAATCGTGTTAGACCCTCCATAGTTTTTTTGCAACAAAGAAATCATACTGGATGCATACACCGGGACCTTACAGGGATGGGGGAGCAGTTGGGGAACCTGACAAGCAAAATAAAATGTGTTAATTCCACCCGCTTTAGGAATAACTCCCTTCCAATCCCACGGGCTGATCTCTGGTGGTACTGTGGGGGTCTAGAGTTATATGAAGTGCTGCCCTCCAATTGGTCCGGAGCTTGTGGATTAGTCCAATTGGCAGTCCCCTTTTCAATTGCATATCATCCAGTAGAAAGAACTAACCAACCCCGACGGAAGCGGTTGGTAACCCCTTTTGATGATCAAATATACATTGACTCTATAGGGGTGCCACGGGGAGTACCAGATGAATTTATAGGGAGGAATCAAATCACTGCAGGATTTGAGTCTACCTTGTTTTGGTGGGTGACAATTAACAAAAATGTAGATTGGATCAATTACATTTATTACAATCAACAAAGGTTTATAAACTACACCCGTGATGCTGTAAAGGGATTGGCTGAGCAGCTAGATGCCACCAACCAGATGGCCTGGGAAAATCGGTGTGTTCTTGATATGGTGTTAGCAGAAAAAGGAGGGGTATGTGTTATGCTAGGTGGGCGATGTTGCACCTTCATCCCTAACAACACTGCTCCAGATGGCACGGTAACGAGGGCCTTACTAGGCCTCACTGCATTATCCGAGGAGTTAGCCGAGAATTCAGGAATTAACAACCCTGTGACTGCCTGGTTGGAAAGATGGTTTGGAAAATGGAAACACCTAGTGGCCTCGATCCTTATCTCGCTTGCAGTAACGGCCGGAGTCTTGGTATTATTTGGTTGCTGCCTTATCCCCTGTGTCAGAGGCTTATCCCAGCGATTAATTGAAACTGCTCTGTCAAAACAGATGCTCTTGCTTTATTGTACCAATAAAGAGGCTCCGTTTTAAACACTTTGACGTGAGTAAAGACTTAAAGGAGGGAATTGTTAGAAAAAGAGACTCCATAACTGGTTAGCGCCTCAGTCACGTAGGAGCCCGAGTGGCGGGAAAAAATGTGGGCGGAGCAAAAAGGGAACCATACTGACGCACTCATGACTAACGGCTTGGTAAGCTGATACTGACTGTTTATTGGCTATTGACTTGGTAAGTTGATGTACTAACTGTTTCATTGGTTACTGGCAAGAACAATAGAAGTGATATGGTATAAAAGGCTTTTGCACACGTGTCTCGGGGTCCAGACTGCTCTGCACCCGTTTTGCAAAACGACCAATAAAATAGTGTTGGATCCACTGCTGCCTGCCTGGCATCCTTTCTTTCAACCAGAAGCAAGAACTTTTTATCTAACAATGGTAGCATTAATTTGCGGTTAGATGGGATGGCCTCATTAATTAGTGTGTCCTGCTATATGTGTTGGACCCATGATATATTAGGACATCCCCATGGTGGTCATGGCAGCCATGAAGTCCTGAGCTGCCCCAGATACGGTGGACTCAGTTGGATGGTTAGACCCGCCCAAAACAAACATCCTGGGAGATCAACTTTGTCACCTCAGGCAAGGAAATTGATGGGCAACAGGGTGAACAGTACACAAGCAGAATCCCTAATCTGTCCTGAGTGCCTGACAAAAGATACACACACTCAAGATTAGTCCTTGGACAGGAAGCCTGGTGAGGGAGATAGAATTCCTATAAACCACAGCAACCCCTGCCTCCTCGGCCCTCAGGCCTATTCTAGTGCTGGAGCAAGTACCCAGGAGGACACAGCTGGGAGACTAACTCTTCCCTTCCAAGTTTCCTCATCCACAATTAAGACATGGATGGGGAAGATTTTATTCTGAACTGGCACAGTATTCAACAGCAGCATCAGCCTCAAAGGCAAGCTGGTAAGGCAACTCCAGACCTTCTGGTTGAGGGAGAGACTGGAAGGGGGATTAGGCGTAAGACTTCTAATTGCTCTACCTCTTATGTGGGGTAAAGATAACCTTCAGAGGCCCTTCTCCGGAAGCCCCCACCAAATGACGCTACTAAAGGCCATGGCCTTTTCAATGGTGGCACCTCAGTTGTGGAATGCTCTCTTTAGACAGGCTCGCCAGGTGCCTACGTTGTGGTCTTTTCCGTGCATGAAGACCTTTTTATTTTCGAAAACATTTTAGGCCTTCAGGGAGCAATCCTATCTTCTCTAGACCGCATCTAGGGGACATAGCATTTTTTCGGATTCCTGGCTCTGCACTTGAAGACAGGGCTCCAAGTTCCGAGACAGGAAACTGCACTCCCTGCCCCCTCCCCCTTGTAGACAGTGTGGAAAGAACCGCATCGGCCACCTCTCCGCACTCAGTAAACAGAGCACGGAGATGGGGGAAGGAGGCGTTTCTGGGGGCGGGGAGAGGAAGAACCCCAGGCAGCTGGCTTACGCCTTTTCCTATTGCTGCTCCAGCCTCCTTTCTTCCCCTCCCCAAAGCCTCCATTAGACAGGTGAAATCGCCCATCTAGCTAAAATGCGGTGTGGGAGGCACCTCCCTGTCTGCATAGGATACCCATAAGCCTCCGAGTTCAGGTGCTTCCGAGTACCCAGGGCACAACCCATAGGATTGTGTCCTCAGTTTAGTTTTTTAGGGCACAATCCTACACATGCTTAGACAGAAAAAAGTCCTACAACTCCCAGCGTTCTCCAGCCAGCCATGTATAGGATTGTGCCCTACATGTGTTATTGTGTTTTTAGAACTTTACACTGCTGTTGGTAGTTCATCATCAGAATCATTTGAACAAAGCAATCCATCACACCCTCATCTTTCCTATTTTCCTTTCAGGAAAAGAAATAAAAGGACAATATTTCTTGGAAAGCCCTGGATGTGCCCTGTGTCTGCCTTTGACATGAACACATTTGTACCATCACTGCTGACTAATGCATTTGCAAGTCTGAAAGAAAATGAGATGACCTATGCCTCTACTAAAGCCATGACTATGAAAGCAATGTTGTTGCACTGACAAATGTGCCAGAAAAATAAGACTACAGGTTCAGATGAACAAAATAACTTTGCTTCCAAACATGCCCTTTATTATCCCTTTTGCCTTAAATTGTTGGGAAACTCCCTCTGAATTAATTTATTTCATAGCTCAAACTACCAACAATTTCTTTCAGTGTTATTCCTGGATGTCAAGCAACTAGATCTGAATGTTGCCTTTAGCTATTGCATGATACAAAGTTAGATCACGGTTAATAATATGACCCTAAATGTTTTGATCTATTGCAGTGACTTTCAAAATGTGTTCCAAGAGCTTAGGATTTCTTGGAAGCTTAACTGGGGTTTCCCCAGTGAAAAGATCCGCTCTTTAACTCTGTTTTATTATTTTATTTTAAGCATGTATGCCATCTTTGAAGCATTTGAAGTCTTGAAAACAACTCACCAATAAAATCAATTAAAAATAACAGTAAAAAATTCAAATTCAGCAGTAAAAACAAACAATTATACATAGCAGCAGTAAGAAGCAGATAAACATTATATAAAACAATAAAGAGTAATTAATAGAATGGTATTAATTAATTAAACCAGCTAGTAAAATAGTAAAAGAGCAGTGTAATGATAATAAAATAAAACAATAGGAATACTATAAAAGAGTAGAGCAATACTTCAACCATTATAAAAAGCCCTTGTAAACAGAAATGCTTTGACGTGGTGCCTAAATGATAGTATGGTTGGCACTGCATGAATATACCTGGGGAGGTTATCCCATAAATTTAATGACAGACAAGTTTCCCTGGAAGAGCCCACCACTTTTTCCCCTGAAGTGCCCACTTGCAGCAGATCAGTGACTAGAGATGCACAAGCAAAGTTCTTCTACCAAATGGGGTCAAAATGTTGACAGTATTCCAACCAAATCTTCACAAAGGCCTGAGCTTTTTGCAAGCGTTGGGTGCAATCACACCCCAAAAGCTCACCAGGCACTAAAAAAGTGCCCACCACCATTTCCCCATCTCCCTGCCCCAAGCCCAGAAACTTACTTTGGGGTAGGGAAGAGGAAGGTGCCAGTAGCAGTGGGCACTACCCAGTAGGGCTGTGCACTGCTTTAGTTTGAACCCCGAATCCTGAATCTTGAAGTGGATTCAAGAATCCTGAATCTTGAAGTGGATTCAGGGCACTTTGGACCAAAGTGATGTGGTTCCAGAGCCAGTCAGGATCGGGCCGAGGTGCTCTGAAGCAGATTGGATCGCTCTGAAGCACTTCGGCCCGATCCAGATAGCCACCCCGGCCAGCTGTGTGAGTCCCTGCTCTTTAGCTGGACTCCGGCTGGACTTTAGCAGCCGTCACCATCTTGGAGGGAGTTGCCATTTTCTTTCTTTCTTTTAAAAAAATGGCGACTCCCTTGCAGAGGCTGATGGCCGTGGGAGCTCCCGACAGGTCCAGGTAAGAAGTGTGTGTGGGTCTCTCATAGCTTGGCAGCATCGCTGGCAGACGGGGGGGGGGGGCTTGGTGGTGTCAGCAGCGTGGGAGCTCAGCGGCACCAGTGGCGAGGGGGCTCACTCTGCAGCAGCTTTGAGACCACTTTGGGTCTCTGGATATTGCTTGATATCTGGAGCCCAAAGGGGGTTGGCCCAGCTCTGGAGCAGTCCAAGGTGGGTCAGGGCTGATTCAGGACTTCCAAATCGGCCTCAAAAGCATGTGTATATGTGCACCCCTACTACCCAGGTCCTGCCAAGTGCCCATTGGTCCCAGAGACCCCAGCTACACATCTGATCTCGGAAGCTAAGCAGGGTCAGCCCTGGTTAGTACTTGGAAGGGAAACCGCCTGGGAATCAGGCTTCCTGCACTGAGCAGGGGGTTGGACTCGATGGTCTTGTAGGCCCCTTCCAACCCTATGATTCTATTATCTATGATCTATGTAATTTCCACTGGGAAGATGGCCCTCTGAGGCCCTCAAAGGGTTTGCTCCAGGCAGAAATAATGCACAGGGTAGGGGTAAGGTGACCACCTAATCCACTGCAAAAAAAAAAAAAAGGACAAAAGAGGGTACAGATTTGTATAAAATGCACATATGCTAATTCATGTATATAGATGTAAATTTTGAAATAATTACTATAATTTAAATGGAAATACATCTAGTGGGGAAGTCTGGGACCAGGTGAACTTGGACTGGACATTCTTTCCAACAGAGGACTGCAAAGTAGGACACATGACTTCCATAGGTAGGGACTGGCTGCTGCCACTTCCTCCTTTCTGTGCCCCAAGAGAATTCCTGAGACTTGATGCAGGAGAAGAGGCAGCAGCTTTCAGGACTGTGCTCACCACCTTGATCCTGCTCACTTTTGTGAGTGCTACTGCTGAAGTGTCTAGGTGTGTTCTAGGATACAATGGGTAGTATCCATTGTTGGTCTTATGTAGAGTAGACCCCTTGAAATGAATAGTACTTAGGTTAGTCATAAATTGATGCACCCTGGGGTAAGAAAATCACAACTTGAAGTGTAACCTGAAGGGATCTGAGCTAGCAATGACTGACCAAGAGATCTTGGGGTTGGGGTGGTCAGCTTGATGAAAATGTTGACCCAGTGTGCAGCTGATGTAAAAAAGGCAACCTCCATGTTAGGCATAATTAGGAAAAGAATTGAAAATAAAACTGCCACTATCATACTGTTCTTATATAAATTCTATGGTGCTACCAACTTAGAATGCTGTGTACAATTCTGTTCACTGCACCTAAAAAAAGGATATCATAGAGGTGGAAAAAGTGCAGAAAAGAGCAACTAAAATGATGAAGGGGCTGGAGCATCTCCCCTATGAGGGAAGGTTACAACAGCTGGGATTGTTTAGCTTGGAAAAAAGGAGGCTAAGGGGAGACATGATAGAGGTCCACAAAATGATGCATGGTGTAGAGAATGTGGATAGGGAGACATTTTTCTTCCTTTCTCATAATACTAGAACCTAATGGGGTCATCCCATGAAGCTGATTGGTGGGAGATTCAGGACAGATAAAGTAAAGGACTTCTTCACACCACACATGGTTAAACTATGGAATTCACTATCTCAAGGTGTCGTGATGGCCACCAATTTGGAAGGCTTTAAAAGGGGGTTAGACAAATTCCTGGAGAAGAAGGCTACCAATGGCTACTAGTCCTGCTGCCTCTATGCTACCTCCAGTATCAGAGGCACTATGCCTATGTACACCAGTTGCTGGGGAACATGGGCAGTAGGGCGCTAGTGCATTCATGTCCTGTTTGTGGGTTTCCCATAGACAGCTGATCAGCTACTGTGTGAACAGAATGCTGATCTAGATGGACCCTTGGTCTGATCTAGCAGGGCTCTTCTTATGACTAATTTAAGTCCCATGCATTTCAATGGGTCTACTCTATGTAGGTCTAACATTGGATACTACCCACTCTCTGCTCATGCTGGGCAACAACAAGGCCCAAGACGGGCAGAAAGGGGCAACCAACGTGAACAAAGGCCTGGAGCAACTTCCCTATGAGGAAAGGTTAAAAGCAGGGCTCTCCTTACCTTCTTGTGTCTGACTAATCACTATTGTTCCATGTGAACACCGTGGAACAGGGGTGAAGGAGAAGGAGAGAATCCTCACTCGGCTTTCAGCCGGTCAGCAGGCAGCAGCACAAGGAAGCCCCAAGGCAGGAAGTCCTGGCTAAGTCCTCTAGGGGACTTTCCAAGAAGCTCAAGCAGCTGGAGAGGCTGCAAGGACAGAACGGGGGAAATGGTAAAAGAAACAGCTCACCCCCGCCCCTGGCCACCTCATTAAAGTAAAGTAAGCACTGAAGCCCTGCACCCTGAGACTTTTCTCTGAAATTCTCAACATCCCAGCTGTTGAGGTAGAAAAATGACTGCCTCTGTTGCAGGGAAACAAAGAGGTTGTGAAAGGGCAGGTGGGGTCACTAGTTTCAACCTTTTGGAATGGGGAAAAAAATCACCCTGGCCAGAAGACCACCAAACAATCAGTGGTTGGGGGAAAGGAAGTGGAGCCAGGGAAAAGAGGTTGGCCATCTGGGAACCCTGGAAGGCTGGATTTGGCCCCTAGGCCTGAAGTTCTGGACACCTGCCCTAGGAGATGCCCAGAAACTTCTGGAATGCTCTGGGCTTTCACAACGGACACACAAAACTTCCTCAGAAGAAGACCATTGGAAGACAGAAGGTTTGAGAACAATAGCAGGAGCAGTTTCAATGCAAACTGCTTTCAAGGAAGCAAAACATCATGGTTTGGGTGATGCAGTGGTATGCTCCCCACTAAATACTTCATTTGCTGCCATAATCTGTTACTAAACCACCAACCCTGAAAATCCAGTTGCATCTCCCGGTCAATAAAAAATACAGTGGGAAGTATGTTTAGGTATTGTATAAATGAAAACCGACAACCACAGGTTATAAAATTGGACAGAAATGGCTTGCAAACTATGATTAATGCCAGAGGTATGTTTGAGCCTTATCAGGGTTTTGGAATTCAATCTTTAACCTCCTTCACACCATCGGTTGCAACACCCACAAGATAAGCAAGGTGAAGCTGCCATATAGCTGGGGAGTAGCTTAGATTTGGCACTGAAGGTTTTTTTTTTTTAATATGGTCGCAACAGGCCATATTAAATGTGCATCTGCTTAAAATTAAATGAGCAAATGGACATGAAGAATGGCTGGAGTTTCTTTTCACAGAATTTCAGTGGTGGGGTGAGGTCTAGACAACATCATCTTCCAGTTATAGCCCTCCCAAGTTTTCCCACTGCTGCTTCTGCATTTTTTTCTTAGCAGAAAAAAACTGTTAATCAGGAAGAACCGGAATAGCTGCACAATGCCTTTTGATGGTTAGAAACCAGAGCCCCTCTGTCGGGAAAGTGCCCTTAATGAGAGCTATCTAATTTAGAAAGAATAAAGAACTTTTTACGTGTTGCCATTGTTAAACAACAAATCAGAAACCCTTGCCGATCTACTGCAGATCACCCAGAGATCTACCAGTAGATCCCAATCTGCCTTCTGCCTGCTCCTGCCCTCTGTGTTTTCAGAAGGCCAGGGTTTCTGCCTGCTCCTGCCCTCTGTGTTTTCAGAAGGCCAGGGTTTCTGCCTGCTCCTGCCCTCTGTGTTTTCAGAAGGCCAGGGTTTCTGCCTGCTCCTGCCCTCTGTGTTTTCAGAAGGCCAGGGTTTCTGCCTGCTCCTGCCCTCTGTGTTTTCAGAAGGCCAGGGTTTCTGCCTGCTCCTGCCCTCTGTGTTTTCAGAAGGCCAGGGTTTCTGCCTGCTCCTGCCCTCTGTGTTTTCAGAAGGCCAGGGTTTCTGCCTGCTCCTGCCCTCTGTGTTTTCAGAAGGCCAGGGTTTCTGCCTGCTCCTGCCCTCTGTGTTTTCAGAAGGCCAGGGTTTCTGACGGACCACGTTCTCCCAAATGAGCCTGATCCCATATTAAGATTATCTCAGGAGGCCCTTTTGTCAGTTTCAAAACCAAGTTTGGTTGGGACAAGGGACAGGGCCCTCTCTGATGCCGCACCCAGACTTTTGATCTCCCTATCTAGGGAATTTCAGGTTTCATCTTGACCTTTGACGCCTGCTCTCCTCCTTGTTAGGCTTTCGGACCTTCCTATTTAAGAAAACCTTCGGCCTTCAGAGTCTGGATTTTGACTGTCTGCAGGCGGTTGTGTTGCAACAGTGCATAGCGTAATGCTTACATAATTAGGATCAGCTGATAGCCCTAGAATAGTGAGGTAGCAAAGGGTGGTGAGTGTATTGGACATTGGCTGGGGAGACCTGATTATCCATGAAGTTTACTGGGCGACTTTGGGCCAGCCCCTGTCTGAGTCTAGCCTACCTAACGAAGCGATCATGTGCCAAGCCAGACCTGTCCTCCTATTTCCCAAGCTTACAACACTCTGCCAGAGGATGCCATCACCTCTGATGCAACAATAGTACCGGATTGGTACTCCTCCTCTTATGCCATTCCTGCTTGACTGCATCATTGGTAAATTGTGTTTATGTGTATATGTGTGGGGGCGGAGGGGGTCATAAGAGAATCAGGCTGACATCCTATATACAGACTTCCCCAAACTGGTGTCCTCCAGATATGTTGGACTACAACTTCCATCATCCCCAGCCAGCATGGGACTTACTACTGAGTCGAGAGGTAGAAGGATTGCACCAACAGCTTGGTTAATCTTCTTGTGTGCTTTATTAGAAAATCTGATGAGGATGGGTAAAAGAATTATTGTTGTCCAGTACTTCTTGAATGCTCTGAAACTACCTCAGTTTGATGATCCACTTCCACCTGCCCCCTCCATATGAAAATGTAGTAACTGCGCAGACATGATCATGGTATATGTCCACCTAGAACTATGAAGTATTAACTTTCTCCAAAGACAGTTTGTTTTGACATCCATTCAATGAAAAACATCCTGATATTTTAATCTTTATTCATTCTTTTATCCATTTAAAATTATTTTAAAGCTAGACCCTCTCAAGATGGTGTACAAGATAAAAACTATCCAAAATGGATACAATAAAAATCAATAAGTACATATTCAATAAAACCCAATAAAAACAGAAATCATCAATAAAACCAGCAACCCAAGAGGCTAGGGAAAGCCAGCGAAAACAGGTGGGTCTTCAGAGCTTTCCTGAAGACCTGCAAGGAAGATCCTTTGTGTTAAGGTGGCCATGTGTTCTCTTTTATGGAGGACAATTCTCTCTTTGAAGGGCTGACAAAGGACAGTCCTCTGTTTGAAGGCATCCTCTATTTAAGGGGCTGTCCTCTCCAATTCTAGTTTAAAGATAAAGGATCAAAGGAAGGAATGGCAGGAGTCTTGAAGATGACCACCAGTTGTTAGCACCTGGACAGCAGACTAAGCACACAGGTCATCTGGTCACAGTCTTTCCCTCTATATTGAGATGAGTTGTATTTCTATTTAAATTATAGTGATTCTTCGTAATTTTGCATTAGACATATACATTAGCAGATGCAAATGTTATGTACACCTCTATCCTCTTCTGTCCTCTTTTTTGGCAATGCCTCTTCCCAGTTTTGGCAATGCTTAAGTGGCCACTCTCAGAGGACAGAATGACTAAGCTAGATGCTTGCTATTCAGCTTCATAAGCTGCTTGCCTCTTTGGATGCTGGAGCAGCCACAGTGAGAGTACAGATGTATGAGGATTCCATTTGGGGGGTGAAATCTTGATGGATTTTACCAGTTTGGCCCTGGCAGATTTTGTTCCATTCCTCCATCCCCCACTTGCCTTGACTCAATCTGTAGTGGGTCAATCCAATACACGGATTCCGTTTTTTTCATGGTGCTAATTTGTACAAATGGGATACTTTTTTCTATTGGGGGGTCTTCTAATTTGCGCAAATGGAGTCGTAAGTGGGGAGTACCAAAGGGGAGGAGGAAACTGACAAGTTCTTTGACAAGTACAGAATATGGTTCTGCTAGGCTAAATGAAGTAGTGTGTGGAGAGGATGATACTGGCAAGGATATTTACAAGAGGGGAATATGCCTCTGCAGGGCTACATAGCAGACAGACAGACTTGTGATTGTGCACATGTGCACAAGATGGCCAATAAAAAGATATTTAAACAAATTATGACCCCATTTGTACAAATTTAAAGACCCCCAAAAAGAAGAAAAAAGAAAGAAAAATCCTATTTGCATAGATCATGATTTGCACAAATAACAGGACCTGGGAAAAAATGTGCAAACATTTCTGGAATCAGGAAAAAACCCTGCTACAGGCCACTGCCACTTATCGGAATGGAAACACTGTGAAATCCCATCAGGCTTAAATGGAATGGAATTCCCAGAGTCGCACATCCCTAAGTGAGGGCGTCAAAGAAAGCTTACAGTGCGATCCTAGTTCAATGGGGCTTATGCCTCAGTAAGTGGGTATAGCATTGTAGCCCCTCATCTGTGAGGGTCGGCCTTGCCTCCACACCATTAGCCAACTTAAAGTCATGGCTTGTAGGAGCAGTTCATCATTGGGGCAAGATACTGATGGAGGCTGTGGAATATCCTGGCTTGAAAGTTTTTAGAGAACTGATGTAAAGAGATATCTGTAGACAGTGCTTTACATACAGAATATACTGCTGGACGAGATGGGCTACTGGATATTTTTTAACTCACATTGATATTTTACAAGCCTCTTCAGCATTGATTCGTTCCATATCTTTGATCCTATGGACTTTCCTTAGGTTGAAGTATGACTTTTAATGTTGAAAACTTTTCCAGACTCTTAAGAAACATGCCTGGGAGGGGCGGGAGGTGTTGCTGCAACTACTGGTCTTTGAAGGCCCCCTCCTCATCCTTGCACAACACTTCCTTGAATTGTCAAAATTAGTCTCTGTGCAAACATTTTTAAGAAGCCTGCTCTCACTCACAGACTAAACTTTCTTTGAAGTTCTCACTGTAGCTACTCTGAACATCCGTCATCCAATTTCATTATTCAAAAGGCCCAACTCAAACCAAATTACGATTCAGGCGTCTCAAGGCTATACTCTTGATGCCATGTAATTCAATCAACAGTGATAAAGTGTTAACTCCACTGAGAGCTTTCAAAGCTGTTCTGTCAGGATATCATAGATAAATAAATAAAAATTGACCATATTCCGGAGTTAGAATAATTTCATTGGGAAGAAAAATTAAGCCCTCATATTCACCACTGGCACAGGCTTCAGATCAGCTCCACCAGAGAGAATCATGTTTGTCATAACACATCTATCAGAATGCCAGATTTTAAAAGTTAACAAAAACAAATTCAACTGTTTATCAGTTTTGGATTATAGGTGAAGGAACACATTTTAGATTGGTTCTTGATCTGCTGAAGCCCGATTCCTACAATGATATTTAATTATAACTGCAACCATCTGTTCAGTGTGTTGTTGTATAAATTAACCACTGCAGACAGAGCTTTTTTATGAAGCAAGCGGAGTCCATGATAGACCAATGACACCAATTTGGCAGAAAGGATAACTTTCCCTTCTGGTGGACCTTTTCTTAGTAAGGGTTCTCCCCACCACCCCTGAAAAGTAGGCTGATCATATTTCCTTGAGACAAAAACGGGATATTGGGATGACAAAAACGGGATGGGGTTATGTAATATTCCATATTCATGAAAAAGTAAGACGATAACAAAAGTTTTATTACATGAACATATTGAGCTAACAATTATTCTTCAGTGACAGAACTCATACAAAAATTTAGGTAGACGTAGAGGGGACTGTATTTCACCATGATTGTACCATGAATATTTCTCCAATGAAGTAATCTTACGCAGCAAATTTTGGTCTTTCAACACCTTATCAACAGCCTGTTGAACCGAAATATGAGTCTGAAAATTCCGAATCAAACTGAATGTAGGGCAGAAAGAATCTGTATGGGTGGAATGCTGGTAGAAATAATAGCAAGACTCACCCTCCTGGCTCCCACATGCTGAATGGGGCTTAGCGACCGCCTCTTGAATTCCCTGCCACTGCAGACAAGCAAGGGGGTGGCATCTGATCGTCGCTAGCTCAAGAAGCCTGGCCCTGACTGGATAAAGTAAATGGAGCTTCCTCTTTTGTCACACTAGTAGTTTTACTGCACGTCTTGATTAGCATAGAGCCTTATGATAAATGCGTTCAGTTTTTTTCCAAAAAATTAAAAACGGGACAAAATTGACATTTATATTAAAATGATGGGACAGTTGGGAAATATGAAAAAAAGGTACTGTCCCATTTGGGTCAGCCTACCCAAAAGAATTACTGATAAGCTGCCACCACAAGGTGATTTGATTTGAGCTCTCTAGGCTGTCCAGCTGATTGAAGATATTCTAAGCCCTATTACTAAGGACTCTTCTCTTTAGCCCAGCTCTAGAAAAAAACAACAATAGGGTGCTTTGGACTTCCTTTCCCAAAGCCAAGAAAATACTGAATGTAACAAAACCTTGTGAAATATCCTAAGAACACTGGGGTGGGTAAGGAATCTTGGACATGGGGAACCTTTTAGAGAGAAATACCCTTTCAAAAAACAGTGCAGCCAAATATAAAAAGGATATTTATTTGGGAAATGAGGTTAAAGATGAAGGTGATAACCACACATGCAGAATTCCAGGAGGCTCTGCGGGCCAGACTGGGGAGTCCGTGAGTTGGATTAGTCTTGTGGGCCAGGGGTTCTTCACCCGTCATAAAGAGATAGCCACTGGTCCTGGTAGAATTGCTGGTTATCAGCACAGGAATCCATGTTACCACAATGGAAATGAACTAGGAAGTTCCTAGGTGTATCTAACAATAGGTGTATCTAACCTAGTACTGTCTACTCTGGCTGGCAGCAGCACTCCAAAGTCGCAGGCAGAGGTTGTTGTTCCCATCACCTGCTTCTGGATCCTTTAAACTAGAGATGTCAGGGGATTGAACCTGGGACCAGTGGAGGCTGGTGTCTCCGATTTCGGTGCGGCTGGGAATCCGCTCTGGGTTTCAGTTCTGACTGAAACCCAGGATAGATTTATAGCCCCACCAAAATCAGAGCCACCAGCCTCCACTGCCTAGGGCCATGTAAGGCTTGTGCTCTGCCACTGTGCTATACTTCCCATGGTAACATCGGTCTGGTTCACTTACAGCTGTGACATATTCCCTACCAATCAATACTGCCTGGGTCTGGGAAGGCCCTCAGTGGCATAAGAATGCATTTAAATCCCTTTAACAACCCTGGTTCCAATGTTCAGCCCAACACAATCATCACTGCACCCAAGTTTGAAAAGCAAGAAGCTTGGCACTATCTTGCGTCTGTTGATTCCAGAGTACGCATAATTTCTGCACAATTTTTTCCAGTGTAAACTTATGCCAAGCAAAATAACATCTGGATTGTATTCCAACTGAGACAAGCAAAGGACTTTCACTCCAGAGGAGGGAGGTAACCAGATGTATTTACAGAAAAGCAAATGTGGGTTCCGGAAACACCAGCCTAATGTGTGCTTGGGAAAATTAGTCACACTAGCTAGAAGATAATGTGGCCTTCAGTTTAACGCAAAGAAATGAATGTTCTCTCCTCTGGATCAACTTTAACAGAAATGTGCTAGGATTCAAACTTTCACAGAATTCAAATTTGCTTCCCAGTTCCCAGGAGCCTCAGTCCTAAAGGACATATTATGGGGAAATGTGTGGATGTGGCCAATATCCCTTTGTATCTCCTTGGAAACCATGTGATTCCAAGTGATCTGGATAGACTGGAGTGCTGGGCAGAAAACAACAGAATGACATTTAATAGGGATAAATGCCAAGTTCTGCACCTAGGAAAAAGAAACCAAATGCACAGTTACAAGATGGGGGATACGTGGCTCAACCACACTACAAGCGAGAAGGATCTTGGAATTGTTGTCGATCACAAGCTGAATATGAGCCAACAATGTGATGTGGCTGCAAACAAGGCAAATGCTCTTTTGGGCTGCATTCATAGAAGCATAGCTTCCAAATCCCGGGAAGTACTAGTTCCCCTCTACTCAGCACTGGTAAGGCCTCATCTGGAGTACTGTGTCCAGTTCTGGGCACCACACTTTAAGAAGGATGCAGACAAACTGGAGAGGGTTCAGAGGAGGGCAACAAAGATGAACAGGGGACTGGAAACAAAGCCCTATGAAGAGAGACTGAAAGAATGGGGCATGTTTAGCCTTGAGAAGAGAAGACTGAGGGGAGATATGATAGCACTCTTCAAGTACTTGAAAGGTTGTCACAGAGAAGAAGGCCAGGATCTCTTCTCGATCATCCCAGAGTGCAGGACACGGAATAATGGGCTCAAGTTACAGGAAGCCAGATTCTGGCTGAACATCAGGAAAACCTTCCTGACTGTAAGAGCAATACGACAATGGAACCAATTACCTGGGGAGGTGGTGGGCTCTCCCACACTGGAGGCCTTCAAGACGAGGCTGGACAGCCATTTGTCAGGGATGCCCTGACTTGGATTCCTGCATTGAGCAGGGGGTTGGAATCAATGGCCTTGTAGGCCCCTTCCAACCCTACTATTCTATGATTCTATGAGAAGAACTTGTTATCCCAAAGAGGTAGATTGATGGAATCCATGCAGAACAGATAAAAGGAGGTTCTTCTTCACACAGCACATAGTTAAACTATGGCCTTCACTACAGCCAAATGTAGTGGTGGCCACCAACTTGGATGGCTTTAAAAGGGGATTAGAAAAATTCATGGAGAATAAGGTTATCAAAGGCCACTAGTCATGATGGCTATACATTATCTCCAGTATCAGAGGCAGTATGCCTCTGTTTTCCAGTTGCTGGGGAACGTGGGAAGGGGGGGTGCTCTCATACTCATGTCCTGCTTCTGGGCTTCCCATGGGCATCTGGCTGGCCAATGTGTGAACAGAATGCTGGACTAGATAGGCCTTTGGTTCAGGACTCCATGATTTATATTCAGGACTCCATGATTTATAGGTTGGGGTTCACAGCTTCCAAATCCCAAGCGTGTGGGAACTGGCAGCATTAATGCAATGGTGAGAAAAGTCACTGTGGACGTACTCCAAGGCACTCTTCTGTATCACCATCCCATCATGTTTAAGGATTGAGCATTTCCTCTTTCAGATTAATCCCTGGTTCTGTTGTCTAGTGATGGGAGCAAACAAAAAAAGGAGTACATAAATAACTGGACTGAGTGGAGAGAAACATTTAAATAGAAGGTGATTTTTCAGAGGGGTAGGATATGTTGAAATGGTTTCTTGAGTGGTTCAAAATATGTTCAGATTGTGACACAATGGCCTAATCCACAGTATGAGTTGCTGAATTCTGGATTGTCATGAAGTGTTTTGGGGTTGTGAACTCTGGGTTGTTTAAGCAATGGGTTGTTGTCACATGCAAACCAGAACTTTGGGTTGTTTATAGGTTGCTTCACCAGGCTATAGAAGGGGTGCGCAAGAGTGGTCAAAAAACGCAGCCACTCTACATGTCTGTGCTACAGTGCCACAAAGGCATTTAGGATACAGGGAGGAAGTGGGCAAAGGAGGGCAAAAAACAACCCAGGGATTGAGAAAACAAACCACAGTTTGTTCAATCATCTGCCAGAGAAACCTTGGGTAGGGCAACAAACCACGGGTTATATAAACCATGGATTAGCATAATGTGCAACCAGGCTAATGTCTCCTGAAAAGTCTTCTTGGAACCAGATAAAGTTGCTTTGGGGCAGGGGGATAAATCCCACCCAAGAGCTGCCAGTTGGTCAACGCTGATACAATAAAAAGTAAAATGACAAGTGTTCATATAATGAAGAGCTCTTCATTATAGTCACCTGCTAATATTATAATACATATCTAGGAAAATAATGGAGGTCTTTAACTGCCTATTTAGGATAAAGAGAATTTCTTGCCAGGGAACACCACAAGAGCACTTTAATTATCATCTCATAGAAGAAGCACCTGAAATGTACTGTGGATTGGTAACTCCCCTTCTCAGTATTTCTGTTTCTTCCCTTTACTTTCTATATGCAGAAATAAAACTCAGATCATGCAGTTGTTGTTTATTCAAACTATCAGGGATGTAAGTATGGGCTTCTTTAAGAAACAGGGCTGGCCTAAGACATTTTGCTGCCTGAACTGAAGGAAAAGCTGCCCCCCCCTACCCTGGCCAACCACACGCAGGGCTGTCTCAAGCTATTTTGGTGCCCTGAGAGAGGTACAATTTAGCTACCTCTCCCCTCACACTACTATTGTTTTTTCCTGAATAGCATGCAATGGATTCATGGGGGGAAAAAACACAAGTTTCCTGGGATACTGATATCTTCTATTTTTAATTTCTTCCTTTAACATGGAAACATGTCTAAGAACATAAGAAGAGCCATGCTGGATCAGACCAAGGGTTCATTTAGTCCAGCATTCTGTTCACACAGTGGCCAACCAGCTGTCGACCAGGAACCTACAAGTAGAACATGAGTGCTACAGCACCCTTCCACCCATTTTCCCAGCAACTGGTGTGCATAGGGTCACTGCCTCTGGTACTGGAGGTGGTACATAGCCATCAAGACTAGTAGCCATTGATAGCCTTTTCCTCCAGGAATTTGTCCAACCCCCTTTTAAAGCCATCCAGATTGTTGGCCATCACTACATCCTATGGTGATGTCAGGGTTGGATCGGAGCCCATAGAGCCCCAAAGCAGTTCTGATTCTGAGGAAGAGATAGAAACCGTGAGAGAGGAACCTGCGCACTGTTCAGAGGCGCCACCAGAGGGAGAGCCCCTCCCTGATCACATTCCTGTGAGTGGTAGCGACCCTGGCAGGCAGGGGGATGGACAACTGGAGTTTCAGGACACTAGGCACCGGCATAGGGACAAGCAGGAGATGGAGGGTGCCGAGAGGAGGCACTCAGTCTGCTTAGCGTGATGTCAACAGCTGCACCCCAATGCCCCATGGGAAAGGGGTGGAGTTTCGCCTCCTAGCCCTTAAGTTCAGAGGCTTCCCGCCTTTACCTCCAAACGGAGATCAACTGATTCACTAAGGCTAGAAACCCCAAGTAGGCAGCTCTCTTAAGTTTCCCTCATTAGGGTCCTGCAATTAGCATCTGTAAGCATCACTAGGTTGAATGGAAATAAAGCCTTGGAGAAGAGCCCTATCGTCTGTGTGTTGATTCTGGCTGCTAGAGGATTTCAGAAGGCAGCAAGGGTGCTCCTGACAGGTAGTGAGTTCCCTAGTTTAACTATGCACTGTGTGAAGAAGGACTTCCTTTTATCTGTCCTGAATCTTCCACCAATCAGCTTCATGGGATGACTCCACGTTCTAGTATTGTGAGAGAGGGAGAAATGTCCCCCTATCCACTTTCTCCACACCATGCATAATATCATGTCTCCCCTTACCCTCCTTTTTTCCAAACTAAACAATCCCAGCTGTTGTAGCCTTCCCTCATAGGGGAGATGCCCCAGCCCCTTGATCATTTTAGTTGCCCTTTTCTGCACTATGTCTCCATGTCCCTGTACTGTAAGGTGCTTAAAATATTTGTTTGGAACATAGTATATGCATCCTGTAAACCAGTGGTCTTCAACCTGTCCAGACCTGGGACTCACCTCTGATTCCCAACCTGCAACATTGCTGCCTCTCACACTAGGGAAAATATGGTGGTTCAAAATGGCACACAGCTGCAGCCTAAACAGGCCAAGGCAGCACTTTCCTTCTTTCCATGCCAAGCCTTACCTGGCCACTATTGCTGCTGCCTGCCTGGATGTTGGTTGGTACCTTGGATCTTTTGGCGGCCTAGGTGACCACCCAATTTGCCTCCCTGGAGAAACAGCCCTGGCCACACACCCTTTCCACATAAAGAAGCTGGCTGCACTGGCAGCTGACTCTTACGATGCTTCCAGACGGAGGGCTCCTAGTGCTACCAATCAAAAGGCCTTGTACAGCTATCCTGTCCCCCACCCCACCCCAATGGATTTTCTCTGGCAAAGATGGAAGAACCAGTTGCAAATGGATGTTCACCGCACAAAAAACCCAACATCAACCCACCCTACAGTGGTCAGAAGTGGAGTGAGCTGCTGTCTGAGGGGGCCATCAGTGGCTCAGTCAGGGGTGCAACTAGGTCTGGACCTTGGAGCCAAAGTCCAGGGGGCCCTGGGTCAGGGGGCCTCCAGATGGGAAGTGATGAGGTAGGGAGGTCAGAGAAATCTGCAACGGAACTGAATGAGTCCCTGCACTGCTGCTAGGTTTTATTCTGGTTGTATTGTTATACTGTGGTTTTAATGTTTTATATGTTTTATATCGTTTCATTGTGTGCTCTTTGGTTTTAATTTTTGTGAACTGCCCAGAGAGCTTCAGTTATTGGGCGGTATAGAAAAAAAAATGAGTTCAGATTTTTATGAATCCGAACCACGGATTCTGCGGCAGACCGGCTTTTCCCTATTGGGCATATTCCGTGGAGTTGAGGACCTCTTTTTTTTTTTTTTTTTGACTTCCCAGAATTTTATGTACATTTTGTCATAGAAAAATATGCATTAAAAAAACTGCCAAAATACACGTTTCCCCCATAGGCTAAAGCATAAAAATGCTCATTTTAGAGGAATTTGTGCATTTTTGCACGTGCGAATTTGCACAAATTCGGAAACTAAAATCCGATTCCGTCAATGGGTGGATGACAGAACGAAAGGCGCCCGAGAGTCCGTGAAACACAGATGGAACAATTTTACACAATCCCGACATCCCTGTGATGAGAGCAGCAGAAGCAAACTCCATTTTGTTCCTGTAGACATGATGGTGCTTTGATTTAAGTGGGTTTAAAACGCAAAACTGCACATGCTCAGAGAATTTCAAAAACAACAACCCAGGATTGGCGTGTAGTTTACTCATTCTAGCATTGCAGAATGTAGATGCAGCTGCGAAGCATGGCTGGGGTAGGGAGAAGAGGAATATGAGTTGTGTGCTTTACAAATGAAAATGGCTGCCTTGAGGGGACCCACATAAGAACATTAAGGCCAGAGTTTAAAATTAAGCCAGCTGAACCACTGCTTGCTCTGCTTGATAGAAGGACCAGCCCTGTAAAAACTATGATTCTCACAAGAGGCCAGAGGCACACAACTGGGGCCATAAGCTGCCCCAGTCTGTGTTGAGAATATTGCAACCTTATCTGCAGTTACTGGAAGGGGGCAGTGTTGCAGTTAGTTCGTTTATGGGATTTTGGCCACAGCTAGCCTTAGGATCTCTATAGCCTACAGTGTGGTTTCCTGTGATTTCTTCCTTTTGCTCCCCTCTCCACCCCCACCCCCGACTTCCACGATTGCTGGGAGCACGTGTGTTTGCTCGCTCTCTCCTGCCGGTGTAACAGAACACAAACTGGACTAAACAAACTTTTTTTAAAACTCTACACTATACCAGCATTTTATATGAAAGAATATTTGTGAGAAAAAACTATTTTACCTTTTCTTCACTAAAAAGGGTGCGGTCTCTTTTTACTAAGATAGCCTTGTGTGCATGTGGGTATTGATAAATGCTCATTTTGGTTTGCCTTTTGTTTTTTCTCTGCTAATTGCCTTTCTAACAAAAGGCATCATAATCCCATCACTCTGCTCTAAAGCATGGAGTAACTTTAGGGGGGGAAAACAAACAACAAACCAGAAGTCCTCACTTAAGATGAAGACAGACATAATATCCCAGAGAGCCTGCAAAGGCATCCCTGAGCCATGGGGGGAGCCCACCTTCCTCCTGGCTTCACAACTGAATGTCAGTCATGCATGCACACCAGAAAACTGAATGCTGGCACGGCTGTCGGTCTTCTCCCTTCCCCCATGCTTCAAGCAGGATGTCTACCATGGCGCTGTCAGGGCAGGAACTTGGAGAAGATGTTCAGGGTTCCACTCTGCAGAATGATACAAGGGGGCCACCAAACGTGGCAGGACCACATTTCCAAGTAAGTGAAGCAATACACATTGCCATCTAAAAAGGGGCACTCTGGACATAGGGAGGCCAAGTGTCCTACTTTACAAAGAACAGTCTTCTCTGTTTGAAGAACTGTCAGAGGACAGCACTTTATTTGAAGGTTGTCTTGTCCCAGCTTGGTTTAAAGGTAAAGGGCCATAAGAAGGGAAGAGCAAGGGCCTTGAAGTTGCCCATCAGCAGTTAGCTC
This sequence comes from Heloderma suspectum, assembly GCF_057233095.1. Taxonomy (NCBI): domain Eukaryota; kingdom Metazoa; phylum Chordata; class Lepidosauria; order Squamata; family Helodermatidae; genus Heloderma; species Heloderma suspectum. The sequence goes on along the minus strand of NC_139461.1, from coordinate 285,955,737 downwards.
CTGGCCTCCTGGCAGGCACACAGCTCACCTGGTCACAGTCTTCCCCACTATAGTGAGCTGCATTGTATTTCTAGCTATTATTGCTAAATTTGCATCTATACGTATAAACTAGCATATGCACAACTTTTTGCAATGCGTAAGTGGCCATCCTACCCGGAAGACTGTTAAGTCCAGTCCCTAAAATTATCTAGCTACAGAACTGGTGGTTTACCATTGTTAATCTTAAAAGCCCATCATGACAACTCATGCATTTTGGTTTGCCACCTTAGTAACGTAATACATTCTTCTTTAAGGATTTATTTTTTAAAACTGCAAAACCTCTCTGGGGATTTGGTGGGCAACTTCTTGGTGAATTTACAAGAAGCCAGTCACTCTGCATAGTGAACCATATTCATGATTCATTCACATTTGAACAATGGTTTGTTTATTCCTTTTTATTCCAGAGTTTGAGCCAGAAAAGAGAAGGTATGCTTCACAGCACCGGCGCTTCCGGAGCAGGCTCACTCCTTTTCAGATGCCACTCCTGTCTATAGCCTTCCTCACCTGGGTTCAGTTCACAATTGAACTATTTGTGGCCAGGTGTCCTACTTTACAGAGGACAGGTCTCTATATGAAGGTGTCCTCTATTTAAAAGACTGTCCTGTCCAAGTCCAGTTTAAAGATAAGGAACACACACACACACACACACACACAAAGCGGCAGCAGCAGCAGCATTTGCCATTTACCATCAATGTGCCATCTTTTTTTGGTGATGCATTTCTTCTTTTTTGGTGATGTGTAAGTGGCCACTCTACTGGAAATGCCAAACATGTATGTATCTGCCTGTGCTATAAGGGTAGTAATCTTAGACCTCTCATTTGAAAATAGAAAAACACTGTTTAAGGGTGCAATCCTATGAATGTTTAGACAGAAAAAAATCCTACAACTCCCAGCATGCCCCAGCCAGTCATACTCTCTCTAAGCTATGCAGCTAGGCCTGGACCATGGGACAAAATCCAGGGCCCTGCAGCCTGGGGAGAGGAAAATTACTGCCCAGAGAATGGCAGGTGATGAGAGCCTCAGAGCAGCAGAAACATTTATGAATTATGAGTGCATTACTTAGAATTTCATTTCCAGATAAGATCAATTCCAACTCATTACATAGGTCAAATGTTTCCTAATGGTAAGTTAGAAAAACATATTTGGCACAAATGTGGTGTGACTGTCCTATGAGTCAAATCATTTTAGTAAGTTTAGTTTATAAGTTTGCAACTCCAGTGGTTGCAATGAATAGAAGAGTTTGACAAGTTGTCTGATTACATCATTGAAGAACAGGAATTCATCTTACTCACTGTTACTTTTGCACTGAGGAATGGGAGGTCTGATGTCAAGTACAGCACTTTATCAAGAATGCACGTTTTCCTCCCTCTTTTGGGGGAAGCATTTTGAAACTGGCTAGAAACATGAGGGGCTGCTGTGCAGATTGTCTCCTTAAATTGGCAAAATGACCCCTCCTACTTCGTAAGTCAATTTGCAGGTTCTTTGCCCAACGAGGGAGAAGAATTGCGCTGTTACTCCACCGACAAAGTGTTAGCTAATCGACAGTTTAAAGGAGGTAAACTGCAGTGTGATTCCCTCCCTGGTCCTTGGCAAAGCATTTGCAAGCTGGCTGCTGGCTGGGGTGATTCGAGTTGTAATCCAATGCATCTGGAGGGAACCGGATTGGGGAAGGCTGCTCTAGCCACTACACTTGCAAGACTATGCTAACTGCCCTCTGGATCAGCTTTTTATGATTTCACCATTTTTTTAAAAAAGCCATATGAATTAGTACCATTCGCAATTGATATCTGACTTCTAAGAACAGTGTTTGGCTCTGAAATTAGTATTCAAATGTTGGTGCTGTAACTGTTTTCCATTCAGTACAAAACTACCATTGGATTCAGAAGGCTCTGTGATGGATTTACTTTTGTGTGCTACTGAGCAGGAAATCGGCACAGTCTGACACAATGGAGGCCCCTCCATTAATAGGAGGCTGTTCAGTTTACTTTCGGGTACAGATTCTTTTGTGCAGGCATCTCCAGCCTGGTGCCTTCTGGATGTCTTGGACCTCAGCTCCCATGAGCCCCAGCCAACATGGCCAATAGTCAGGGATGCTGGGAGTTGTAGTCCAAAACTTCTGGAGAGCACCAAGTTGGGGAAGGCTGATTTAGTGACTAGTTGAGACTGAAAGCAGTGCAAGCTGGTGGCCAGTGAGGCTGGTGGGGCAGAGGGTGAGACACAAGAGGTGGAGCCAAGGGGTCATGGTGTCTCTGGCCCGTAGAACTCCACCAGAAAACATTCCTTTGAGCCGACATTATTCTGCGCCACCAGCAGCAAGCTACTGTAGAGCATCCAGAATCTACCTCTTTACACAAGCATCCCCACCACTTTAAGACCATGAGTGCAAAGGGGAGAATTCACACAGCCACACAAAAGCACTTATTTGGACCCACATTCTCCTGTTTCAGCAACAACTACCATTGCACAGAAAATCAAGTGCCTTTAAGATCATGAGTGCAAAACAGTGGGGGAGAATCCACACAGCCACACAAAATACTGCTGCTGTCCTCAGAGCCATACAGAAAAGCAGTCTTTGGAATCCAGGAGTAACCCATTGCAAAAGGGACACTGCGTGAATCATCATCAGCATCCCAGAGGCACGCAAAGAAGCTATTTACTCTCCAAACCCCCTCAGGCAACAGCAGAAAGCAGTAGACTCAGTAAATAAGCACATTTTATAAATGCCTACTATAAATCCCTACTCTGAAGCCAAAAGAAGCCACTTACTCAGGATTAAGCATAGCTTGCAAGCTCTTATTGCATCAAAAATCCACCTGCCCCACAAGCAACCAGAGGCAGATTTTTTAAAAAGAAAGAATACCATTGCCAACCCAAGGAGGTTTAAATGGGGCTGGAAATTGCTCAAGCAATTACAACAGAGATTTACTGAAAAAAGCCCAATCCCTGCCCAACCCAGAAAGGAGATTAAGGGCGTAATCCTATTCAGATAGGTGGCCGCTTCCAAACTCAGAGGTGACTGCCTATCGATTACAGGGCAGGAGAAGCATGGAGGGAATCGCTCCCTCCGCGCTCCTCCTCCCCTGCATTTTTGGCTAGACAGCCAATTGAGGCTGTCTAGCTGTGGTAGGGCTGAGCGGGGGAGGAGGCTGCTGTACGACACATTGGATGTATCATACAGGCATTTCCACCCTCCCTGCCCTGGAATGCCTCTCAGAATGCCCCTTTTCAGCCACTCCATGCTCCTCTTGCAAGTGCAGAGGACAGGGCTGTTCTGCACTGCCTCCGAGGCAGCGTGAAAGTGGGGGGAGGTCAGTTTTCCAGGAATTGACCTTGGAGCGCAGGCTCTGAGGTTGGTTCCCGGAAAACAAGATATCCTACGGCCATCTAGCCTCTGTCTAGCAGCCATAGGATTGCTTTCTCCATCTCATACACTTGCCTCAAAGTCTCTCTCTCTCTCTCTCTCTCTCTCTCTCTATATATATATATATATATGGTTCACACACTCACCTCACACTCATATATATATATGTGTGTATATATGTATGTGTGTGTGTGTGTGTGTGTATATATGTATATATATATATATATATATGGCTCACACACTCACCTCTGCCTCTCCCCCAAGCAATTGTATTCCTCAAGTCTTCGTGGCTTTGCTGCTTTAAATAAATAATAGGCCAGAGAGAGGCTTTTCCTCTCACATCCATCCAGCCTTAAATTCTTTTTAAACAACCCTGAGTCTCAGAGGAGCCCTCCAGGAAGGAACCCTTTCTCTCCCATGTGCGTGTGTGTGTGTGTGTGTGTGTGTATATATACAGTCAGGGCTAGAAATATTGGAACAAGGATAACTGTTTTGGCAGTTGGCCTCTGTACACCACCACATTGAAGTTGAAAGGAAACACACCCAGATGGGAGCGAAGTCAGGACTTGCAGCTGTAATTCAAGGGGTTTGACAAAAGTGGGGCACTAACCATTCAGGAAGGACAGCCAGTGGCATACACACACACCCATCGTTGGTGGCCCGTAAGTAATGGAACAAACCAACATCATTTCAAACTTAAGGATTGCCTTTAATACCTGGATGAAAATCCTTTGCAGTCAATGACTGCCCGAAGTCTGGAACCCATGGACATGACCAAATGCTGAGTTTCCTCCCTCGAGATGCTTTGCCAGGCCTTTACTGCTGCTTCCTTCAGCTGCTGCTTGTTTGTGGGTCTTTCTGCCTTCAGTCTTGTCTTCAGTAAGTGAAAAGCATGCTCTATTGGGTGGAGATCAGGTGAGTGACTTGGCCATTGAACACCATTCCACTTCTTTGCCTGGAGAAACTCTTGGGTAGCTTTTGCTGTATGTTTTGGGTCATTATCCATCTGCAATATGAAGCGGCGTCTTATCAGTTTGGCAGCATTCGGCTGAATCTGAGCAGAAAGTATAGCCCTATACACTTCAGAATTCATCCTGCTGCTTTTATCAGGAGTCAGGTCATCAATAAACACCAGTGACCCAGTTCCATTGGCAGCCATACATGCCCATGCCATAACACTGCCTCCACCATGTTTGACGGATGATGTGGTATGCTTTGGATCATGAGCTGTTCCTTTCCTTCTCCATACTTTTCTCTTCCCATCATTCTGGTACAAGTTAATCTTGGTTTCATCAGTCCAAAGAATCTTATTCCAGAACTGGGCAGGCTTTTTAAGGTGTTTGCTGGCAAAGGCTAATCTGGCCTTTCTGTTCTTGACCGTTACCAGTGGTTTGCACCTTGTTGTGAAACCTCTGTATTTACATTCATAAAGCTGTCTCTTGACTGTAGATGTTGACAATGACATGCCTACCTCTGCAAGAGCGTGCTTGACCTGGCTAGATGTTGTGGAAGGGTTCCTCTTCACCATGAGCAGAATTCTGCGGTCATCCACTTTAGTTGTCTTCCGTGGTCTGCCAGGCCTTTTGCTGTTGCTGAGCTTGCCAGTTGATTCCTTCTTCAGGATGTTCCAAACTGTTGTATTGGCCACTCCCACTGTTTTTGCTGTCTCTCTGATGGGTTTATTTTGTTTCCTCAGCCTAATGATGGCCTCCTTCACTCCCATGGACACCTCTTTGGACCTCATGCTGGGAGTTCCAATGAACGGCTACCAAATGCAAATGTAACACTCAGAACCACCTCCAGGCCTTTTATCTGCTTGATTGGTCATGGGGTACCCAGGAAACAGGCCACACCTGGCCATGCAGCTGCTTGTCAGCCATTCATTCCATTACTTATGGGCCACCAATGATGAAGGTGTGTGTATGCCACTGGCTGTCCTTCCTGAATGGTAGTGCCCCACTTTTGTCAAACCCCTTGAATTACAGCTGCAAGTCCTGTCTTTGCTCCCATCTGGGTGTGTTTCCTTTCAACTTCAATGTGGTGGTGTAGCAAGGCCAACTGCCAAAACAGTTATCCTTGTTCCAATATTTCTGGCCCTGACTGTATATATGGCTCACACACTCGCCTCTGCCCCTCTCTCTCTCTCCCTCTCTCCCTCTCCCCCCCCCCCAAGCAATTGTATTCCTCAAGTCTTCATGGCTTTGCTGCTTTAAATAAATAATAGACCAGGGAGAGGCTTTTCCTCTCACATCCATCCAGCCTTAAATTCTTTTTAAACAACCCTGAGTTTCAGAAGAGCCCTCCAGGAAGGAACCCTCTCTCTCTCTTTTTTTCTGGTGGTGTATGCAAGCACACTTAGCAAACTATTCTGGCTGAGAGATTCTGGGAGTTGTACTCCACCATGTCTGAAGGGCACTAGGTTGGGGAAGACTGCCATATCTAGACAGGTCCACTTTACACCTTCTTTGTTAAGTCTTAGGCACCAAGTCAAGACCCTTCTAGTATTTGCCTGAGGGTTTTGTTCAATTAACAGGGATTTTGACTTTCTGTGCTGAGAACTTTTATATAGGCCATGCACTTCCTCTTGTTAGATGGAAGTCCCAAGGTCTAATGTGTAAGATCCAGTGGAATAATGGAGGTAGCATAGAGCCATCAAGACTATCAGCCATTGATAGCCTTCTCCTCCAGGAATTTGTCTAACCCCCTTTTAAATCCATCCAAATTGGTGGCCATCATTATGTCCTGTGGTAGCAAATTCCATAGTTTGACTATGTGCTGTGTGAAGAAGGGCTCTGTCCTTGATTTTGTCTCTTCTGTCGGTTCTGTATTGGCAGATGGCAGGTCAGGAGAAAAGGTTCGTTACACCACTTTTTCTTTACTGCCACAAACAGGTTCCCTCCTGTCTTGGGCAACTGGCATAATCCTAGGGTCTTATCAGAGTACACTTTAGGCACAGAGCCATTGGAAGTATCCAACTTTGTAAGTTCTCCATACCGGTCCATTGTCTCATAGTTTGGGCAGAGCCTGGTCACCACAGCAACCATTTCTCTGTCTTTCCCCTAATTTCAGAATCCAGAGGTCCAGGCTGAGAGAAATCTCTGCCCTCTCTTCCAACAGGAAACACTAAGTGTTTTTGTTTATGAGCGAAAGCAAAGATTTATTCCATTTTATCCCTAATCCCCAATAGGCCTCGTCGCCAGTATCGCTGGACTGCCAAAATAGGACCTGAATAATATCCCCAGTTGATTTTACCCCACTAGGGACAAGATACAAATAGACTTAACATATTGTTGCAACACTAACTTTTACCATAGTCAAAAGATTCACAGCAGAATCCTTTGTGAGTTTAGTCAGAAGTAAATTGTATTTTAGATTTATTTATTTAAACTCATTTTTAGGTTGCCCTTAAGGGTAGAACTTCTCAAGGTGGTGTACAAGATAAATACAATGTAAAACTATGCAAAACAAAAACAATAGAAAATCAAGAAATAAATATTCAGCAAAAATGCTATAAAACAACACCAATAAAACCCACAGCCCATGGCCTATGGAAATGCTATTGTGTTCAATGAGATCTACTGCCAAGAAAGTGTTCATAGGATTGCAGCCTTCATTAACATTTATACTTTCTTTGTGAATATCACCCTTTAGATATTCTAACAAAACTATTATAGAATCCTATTGGTAACCAAATATTTGATAACTGGTTTTTGAAAGCTTCACCACACTTTTTAAAAGTATTCTCCTTTTCCTGTGTATAAAATGGGGAATATTTATTTAGCAAATGTGATGTAGCTAAGACAATCTGTAATATTTTCATGACTGTGCAAAACCTTGAAGCTGAAAAGGACTTACCTTGATGGCTAAACGTTCTGCATCAACCTCAGGTCTTTAAGCCTGGCTGCTACATCTCCTTTGCAAATCAGGGCAATTTGCAGCAGAGTCATACAGTGACTACTTATGCATTGCCACAAAAGCGGAAATGCATCACCAACAAAGTGGACAAAAGTGGACAGTGATTTGCATAAAATTTGCCTATGCTAATTTATAGGTATAGATGCAAATTTAGAAATAATGACTATAATTTAAATAGAAATACATCTCACAAAAGTGGGGAAGACTGAGACCAGGTGACCTGTGAGCCTACCTCTTCAGTCTGCTGTCCAAGTACTAACTTGATGGGCAACTTTGTGGTCCCTGCTCTCCCTTCTTATGGTTCTTTATCTTTAAACAGGAATTTCCTGGACTGACTAGCCCTTCAAAGAGAGGATGCCTTCAAATAGAGGATTGTCCTCTGGAAGACCTTCAAATAGAGGACTGTCCTCTATAAAGTAGGACACATGGCCACCCTGAGCAGGGAAGTAGCAGGTGGGAGGATTGGTTTTCCCCTGCAACTCTCTCCTAGCTGCTCTTTTTTCACCCAGTAGGAGAAAAGAGGGGTCTGGCATCTGAACTGGAGGGAATGTAGCTGGTAGGAGGCAGTTGCAGGGGAAAACCCAGTGGGGGAAAAGCTTTCCTCCCACCTGCAGCTTCTCCTCAGTGGAGGCTGATGGCTCCTATTTCAAGGGGGTAGCGAATCCGCACTGGGTTTCAGTCAGAACCAGTCAGAACTCTAAAGGAGCAATCCAAGGTGCTGAAACCTATCCCCCAAATTGCTTCAGCACTGTGGATAACTCCTTTACCATTCTGACTGGTTCTGACTGAAACCCAGAGCAGATTCACCGCCCCACTGAACTAGAAGCCACCCGCCTCCGCTGCTTCTCCTACGCAAACTGCACTTTCCCCAGCCCAGTCTGCAGAATAGAAGGAGCAGCCTGGCTTTGAATACATGGTTGAGGTTACACATAGTTTTGGCCTTAGTTTTTGGAAATGTGTATAAATTCAGCTATGTTGTGAGACCTGAAAAATAAAACAAAACAGGCAGAACTACAACAAAGGGAAGTGATCACACAAGCTTACTGTCATGACTTTTAGTCATAACAAGGAATTATAGGTTGTGATAATGATAAATTAAAACAACATCACAAAAATGATCATCCATCATGATTACCATCTGCTGTATTCCTACCAGCACATCTTTGGTGGCTCTTTCCCATTATGCATCTCTTGGCACCAAGGCACCAACTGAAAACCAAGCTAAGTATTTGGTTCAAACGTCTCTATAGACAGGCCAGTCAAGCAGAATGTGGGGGAGAACTCCCTTCACTTTGCAGATATGGTTGTTTTTCATAGGGGCCTTTTCTGAAGTGTCCAGAGAGCAGCGGCAAAGAAAACGTTGTGGTCCAAACTAAAAATATAGTAGGCTCACTGAATGCATCACAGATTTTGAGTCTGCCAGAATTCAGCATTAGCCATGATTATTGCTGGCTAATGCTGCAATTAGCATGACATGGCTATATTTTACCACCAGGTCCAGAGACATATGCCAGCCTTCCTCAACCAGGTGCCCTTTTGGACTTTGGCTCCTTTCTCGAGTGGCCATGTGTCCTACCTTAGCCAGGACTGCCCTTTCTTTGGAGGTGTCCTGTATTTGAAGGGCTGTGTCAGTCCAAGTCTGGTGTAAAGATTACGGGAACAATCCTATGCATGTTTAGACAGAGAAAAGGCCTACAATTCCAAGCATTCCCCAGCCAGTATGGCTGACTGGCGAATGCTGGGAGTTGTAGGCCTTTTCTCTGTCTAAACATACATAGGATTGCTCCCTAAGACTCATAAGAAGCCAGGAAAGCAGGGGCCTTGGAGTTGCCCATCAAGACTGCTCAGCAAACTGAGCAGGCACACAGGCTACCTGTTCACACTCTTCCCTGTTATGGTAAGTATTGTCCTCCTATTTAAATTATAGTAATTATTTCTCAGTGTGCATGTATACATATAAATTAACATGTGCAGATTTATGTAAATCTCTGGCCTCTTTTGTCCTCTATTTTTGGTGATGCACGTCCACTTTTTGGCCGTGAGTACATGGCCACCCTGCTCCCACTGGCCCCAGCCAGCATGGCCAATGGTCAGCAATGCTGGGAGTTGTAGTCTGAAAGATCTGGAGGGCTCCAGGTTGGAGGAAGGCTGCAGTGTGACACTGAATATCAGTTCCTGGGAAGCTACAACGGGAGAAACCTATTTGTTGGAAGTGTGGGTGCAACTCAGCTAGCTTCAAAAGAAAAGAAAAAGACTGATGTGTATGCATGGAAAGGGAACAGATAGAGAGAGGACCTCTAGGCTTCCTAGACTATCCTCTGATCTGTGCTGACCTTCCCTCTAATGCTAAACTGATACCCTTAGGGTTGCTGACCCTACTTCCTTCTTCTTCATGCTCTTGCTTCTCAGAGAGAAGACATCTCTTTGGGTCTCGAGTTGGGGACCCTTCTATACAGCATGTACTTCCTGAAATAAATGCAGGCTTTCTTATCCCTTTGACCCAGAGTCTCCAGTGTGATTTATCCAGGGTAAAGCATGCTCCTTCAGCTAGGATTCCACACAGCTCAGCCCTCATCAGGCTCTCGCTGTTCTGCCAACATAATTGTATCAGATCCTGCTTTTGGGCATCCCAGAGGTATCTAGTTGGCCGCTTGGGAAGAAGGATGCTGGACTAGATGGATCTTTGGTCTGATCTGGTAGGACACTTCCTTTGCTTATGATTGAGATGTATATTCAGCCTAGATTTCTGTTTGTGGCTACTCCAAATTTTGCACTCCAAATTTCAACAGCAAATCTAATATAAGCATACTTTTTCCCCCTCCAGATGTATGTAATGTTTGGACTCTGGCAAGAATAAGAACATAAGAAGAGCCCTGCTGGGTCAGACCAAGGATCCATCTAGTCCAGCATTCCGTTCCCATAATGGCCAGCCAGCCGCCTGCAGGAAATCCACAAGTAGGATTGTGAATGCAATAACAACTGGTATACAGTAGCATACTACGGGCTGATCTACACTTATGGGTTTTTTCACTTCCACTGAGGTTTCACCACCCATCTTTCACACTACGCAGTACCCGCCTCAAATTGGAACTGGAATTTCCCACTTCTGTGCTCCCACTTTCAATACCCTGATATCTCGGTATTTCCCCTTAATGTGCTCTGATTTTCCACCTTTGCTACTGTATCTGGTCGTAGTCCCCTCCCCTGCCTGTCCATATACGGCAGTGTTTGTATTTCCCTCCTGTCCAATCACACCTCTCGATGGTCCCATGTCGTCTTCCAGCTACTGATTGCATAGCTTCCTCAGCACTCAATGTTTCCTCAGCAACAAGCAAAGGCTGGATGTGTGTGCACTTGTCTGATCTTGGAAGCTAAGCAGGGTCGGCCCTGGTCAGTAAGTGGATGGGTGACCACCTGGGAATCAGGCTTCCTGCATGGAGCAGGGGGTTGTTCTATCCCTTCGAATGAAACTAAGTTTTACCCCCTTCTATCTCCTGCTTCGGCTTTTAAAAAAAAATTAAGGCGTTATCTTTAAAGAATCATGGCTTCTCCACGATTTTTTTTTTTTTTCCTAATTCAGGCATGATCTTCGAAGATTTGAAGATTCAACACTTCACATCTTCGAATCTTCAAAGATCATGCCTGAATTAGAAAAAAAAATCTTGGAGAAGCCATGATTCATCGAAGATAACGCCTTAATTAAAAAAAAAAAAAAGCCGAAGTGGGGATAGAAGAGGGTAAACCTTAGTCTCATTTGAAGGGATAGAACAACCCCCTGCTCAGTGCAGGAAGCCTGATTCCCAGGCGGTCGCCCATCCAACTACTGACCGGGCCGACGTGAAGCTTTGAATCTTCGAAGAAGCCATTACCCCCCCCCTAATGCGAGCGCTGGGTGCCGCCACCATCGCCCCTCTTCCTCACACCAGCTGTCAAGGGCTGGCGTGGGGAAAAGAGCATTGGCAGACACTCCCCAGCTGCTCACCCTGGCCTCCAGCAGGTGGCAGGAGGAGAAGAGGATAGGTGCCTCCTTCTTCCCTCCACCCCCACCTGCTACAATGGTGGCAGCAAGGGACAAGCTGGTAGTTTTCCCCAAGGCCAGGAAAACATGCGGAAACCGACAAGCCTCTCCTGTGCCACTGCTGTGTGGTGGGTGTGGAATCAGCAGAAACAGGAAGAGTTTCTGATCCTCCAATGAGAGCCGCTGTCTTTAAGAGCAGGAAAACAGCACAGCGCTTGAGTGTGAACTGAATTCGTGCATTCGATGAAGCACCACAATGGGGAAAATGGCTGAGTGTGGATAATCATGTTTTAATTCAAGAGCATTTAACCTGGCAGTACACCGAATTTGTTGCGATGGCGGGCACAATGTAGATCGGCCCTACCTCTGATACTGGAGGCAGCATATCACCATCAGTAGAAAAGATAAAGAAAGGAACCATGTAGTTATAAATTGGGTATAATTGTGATTGAACAATCTAAATACAGTGATTGAAGCATATCACCATCATAACTAGTAGCCATTGATAGCCTTATTAATTTTTCTAATCCCTTTTTAAAGCCACTCAAGTTGATGGCCATCACTACAACTTGTACTAGTGAATTCCATAGTTCAGCTAAGATTGAATGAAGAACTTCCTTTTGTCTGTCCCGAAACTCCCACCAACCATCTTCTGGGAATGACCTGTGATTCTGTTATTATATGAGACAGACAGAGAGAGAGAGAGAGAGAGAGAGAGAATGTCTCCCAATCTATTTTATTCACACAATGCATAATTTTGTGCACCTCTATCGCACCTCTTCTTACTCGCCTTTTTCTAAGCTAAATAGTCCCAAATTTTGTAACCTTTCCTCATAGCAGAGTTGCTCCAGCCCCTTGATTATTTTGGCTACCTTTTTCTGCACTTTTTCCAATTCTACAATGTCTTTTCTTAGATGCAATGACTAGAAGTGTACACAGTATTCCAAATGTGATTGCACAATAGATTTGTATAAGGGTAATATGATATTGGCAATTTTATGTTCGATTACTTCATAATTATTCCTACCATGGAATACCATGGCCATAGTTCCATGCGGGACCACCAGGAGCATGCCCTTTGATCACCCCAGCGACCAGGCATGTTGATAAGGGAGAAGGCGCTCTTTCAGGAATCATGGTCCTAAACTGTTTAGAGCTTTGTACACTAGCACCAAAACCTTAAACTTGGCCTGGTAGCAAATAGGCAGCCAGTGCAGTCCCTCAGCAAAGGAGTTGCTGAAAAGGGGCAGCTCCCAACAACAGCCAAGCTGCATTCTACACTACTTCCAGGTTCCAGACCTGCCTGAGGGCAGCCCCACATAAAGTGCATTGCAATAATCCATTCTTGAGGTTACCAGTGCCTGTACCACTGTGGCCAAGCTATTCCTGTCTGGCTAAATATTCTTTTGATCTGGGCATCAGAGATAGATAGATAGATAGATAGATAGATAGATAGATAGATAGATAGATAGATAAACAACTCCACAATCCTGACTATTGCAGCTGCAATCTACTACCCACTCAGCAGGGAATAAGCCCCATTGTATTCAACAGGACTAACTGAGTAGACATGTATAGGATTGTACTCTTTCAGAGCAATACGCTACATGTCTACTCAAAAGTAAGCACCACTAGGTTCAATGGGATGTACTCCCAAATAAGTAGTGTACCACTGTAGCCTAAGGCTGCAGTCCTGTACCCATTTACCTGGGAATAAATTCCACTGAACTCAGTGGGGCTTACTTCTGAGTAGACATGCAGAGGAATGCTCTGTAAACCTCTTTCGTTCCCCCACCCCCACATGGGCACCATCTAGGAAATTAGGGGAAACCACTTGAAAGTGGGGGGAAATATTTCATCTGCTAAATTGTGCTGTAATAAAAACCAATAAATGGGAGCTTTAGTATCTAGCCGGCAACATACCAACTGGGCAGGAGAGAGCATATTCCATAACAGAACAGATGCGTGACCGTTTCCAGCGTCACTTTTTCCATTCAAAATGGCCCAAACATTTTCTCCTCTAAGTTGCATTTGTAACTATGCCAAGGCATGACTGAATGTGTGCATACTGCCGGCCGTTTGAAAAGGGGAAGTATACACATATGGAGTAGTTGCCTTTTTGTTAGTTTATCTCCCCAAAGGCAAAAAGTTGTCTAAAAATGCCTCTGGTGAACAAGAGTTGTTGCCATGTCAGGGGTTCCAAAAAAAGCTACATGATCATTCTCTGGATTGTGAACCTGCAGCCCTCTCGCTCTGTCTTCCCCAGTCTGGCACCCTCCAGATGTGTTGGACTACAACTCCCATCCTGCTGGCTGGGTATGACAGGAGTTGTAGTATAACACATCTGGAGGGTGCCAGGCTGGGGAAGGCTGCTATAGCTTGTCTTTGTATCTAGAATGCGTTCCCTCAGCCACTCCACTGCTCTAATCGATGCACGTACCCTCATGACTGCACAGGAAGGAATGCTCGACCCAGGCGGCCACACAGGCTGCTACTATAGCTCCATTCTGCTTCCTTTAGATGCAGCAGGAACTCCAAATGTTGGCCACTGTAGCTCAGTAACCATGTTTTTAAAGCGGGGAGAGGAGCAGATATTTAATACAGCAAGGACTGTGAAGGGCCAGCAATGCTGAACTCTGCCTACTGTGCTGGTTCGCACAAACAAAACAAGCCAACGTGGCTTAAACAACAGCACATGGGTTATTTGAGGGTTGTTTAACCTTCCAACAAGCCATGTCACCCAGGTTCAGAAGACATGATAAGCTGTGGCCAGGCAGTGATTATGGAAATCTCCCCCAGCATGCACTGCAGCTCACAACAAGTGCCTTGTTTTGATGATATGAACCAGCTCAACTGACTGGCTCCCATCTTAGTTAAGATGAAATGCCAAACTAGATGTGGCATTAATTGCATTTAATGTGCATGTTGTTTGTTACGTCAGTACTAGCTGTGTAGACAAGGTGACCATGTGTCCTGTTTTACAGAGGCCGGTCCTCTAGTGGAAGGTTACCCAGACAGCAGACTGAGCAGGCACACAGCTCACTTAGTCACTGTCTTCCCCACTATGGTGGAAGCTTAGTTACTGACTGTGGGAGCTTTAATCTAAAATATGCTGGCATTTTTGGCTCCATTCTTTTTGCCTTCAGCCCTGCCCACCATTGAAATGCAGCCCTGGAGCTACCTTGAAATGGAAAGCGGCCCTCAGGCTGAAAGAGGTATAGCACCCCTGCTATATAGGGAAGCCTAAAGGCCCTGGTGGGGGTGGAGAGGGGAGTTTAACTCTCTCTCTCTCTGGCACAGTTTGCATGTATCAAAAAGCCACCATGGATGAATTTCGCTGTGAGGGTTCTTGTTGCAGCCGTTGCCACCATTTTAAATATTTGGGGCGTGGCGGGAACGTGCCGTAGCTTCTCATTCCATGCGAATCCGGCGAGGGTGGCTTGTTGGGGGTGGTTGACAAGCCACCCGCAACCCTAAAAACAGCCCAAGGGTTCTGGGTGCCTTGTCAGTCACCCCAACAACCCGCCCTTGCTGGGTTCCCACATAAGGAGAAGCTGCAGCACACTCCTGCCATGCCCTGAATATTCAAAATGGTGGCCACCACCACAAGGACAAACCCCGTGGGGAAATTCACCACTTCATTATGTGTGAACCAGGCCTTTGTGTCAGGACTTTTGTCACAGTCCTAACAAAAAAAGCCTTTCCAAAGCGCCTATTTTCATTTCAAGAGAAGCCTCCATCCGCATCAGTAGGAACTTCCCTTGAAATGCAAATAGCAGCTTTGGAGAGATGGGTTTTGTCAGACTGGACCAGGGGCAAGTAAAGAAAGTGCTATGCATCCCTCCCCATAGGCCAGAGGCTGCTCAAGCTTCTCTGCTGCTGCTCTTTGCTTAACAAAAACTGCATTCACAAAATTAGCATCATATCCAGTTTGGACCACCTGCACAGGGCTATTTAAATACCACACTGATGTGTGTAACAGAGCTCCAGTGCTGTTTGTTGTTGTTTTCAGAAAGCAAGCAAGCAAGCAAGCAACCTCCCTTTCCGAAAGGGAGAAATGCCTCACAAACACATTTTCGGATACCCATGGAGGGAAAACAGCTCTTGGGGGAGGGGGGAGAGTAAAGAAGGAGCAGGCCCCTGAAGTATTTAAACAGTGACCACAATACAATATTAGCACAAGAAACATAAACCAGCAGCAATATTATTATATCAGTGAAGAAGTAAAAACACAAGCCCCTGCCATTTCATAGTGTTTCCAGGAGAGCTCCTCCAGGTTTCAGTCAGAATCAGTAAGGAGCCATCCAAGGTGCTTTGCTGGAGAGGTGCTGGTTCTGACTGAAGGTGCTGGTTCTCCACTGATCGGGGGCATTGAGGGAAATTAAAACAGCAGGCAGCTCACACCCCCAGGGGTTGGAGCTGTGGGCCATGCCAGTGTGTTGGGACCCTGCCAGCTGCTGGCCTGAGTTCAGGTAACCCTATACAAAGAAAGGCATGGCTCTTAAACCATTCATAACAGCGTACAAAAAAGTATTTCAACAAGGCATGCAGGAGTGAGTAAATTCTGCACCTGCCAAAATGGCTTTGATGATGCAACTGTGAGAAGTTTCGCTGTCTCCTCCTCCTTTGTCTCTTTGCTCACCTGTAGACAAAAGATTTCATGGGGACTATCCAGTGTGGAACTATTTCTTGTTGCTTTGGAATTCCTGAGCAGTGAATGGGATTCTGAAGTTCTTTTATTGCTGTTTTATCTAACTGTGCAAATTTCCTCCACATTGTACTTTAAAATTATCTTTTTGAGGCTGCCAAGATATTGGGCATGCCAGTTGGCTAGACAGGCTCTGTCTGTTGTGGCAAACACTATATGCTGTTCAAAACATGGCAGTGCTGAGACTTGGGAATGACACACATCAGTGCTGTTTCTATTTCCAATGACTCACGAGGGTTGCATGGCGCTGCCAGAAGCAAAGGCCAAGATGGCGCCCTCCCTTCCACATACAGAAGCCACCTGGGCCGGCAGCTGAATTTTACTTCAACACAGGTAATGGGATGTGGTCCTCTTCCACAGGCTAGTTTAGGGGGTGCAGAACAGGCTATGTCACTATGTGACACACACAGCTCTGTCCTCCAAGAGAGGGGAGCTCGGGAGGAATGGCTGGAGGAACGGCCACTGTTGTCACCCAGCACCTGCCATTTGAGACAGTTGCCTGCCTAAGGGTATTTATTTCCTGACAGAGTGCTGGACCATCATTAACTAACTGGGTGAAGCAGAAAGTCAACAGATGCACCCACCCTCATTGCTGTATCTTCATTCAAGGAAAAGCTGCACCTGTTGAATTCATGAATTTTGCTCAGAGAAAACACAAAGCACCAATTAAACCAAAACCACAGTAGAGTTTAAAAGAAAATGGCATACATGCGATGCTGTGTGTCCCTGCTGCGGTGATCCTGAAGATGCTTTTCCCATTTGCACATCAGTGGATGATAGCATCAGGGAGCATCCTTGCAAAATAGCTTTCGCAGCTCCCATTTTGTTCAATGGGCTGGCACAGGAGAACGTCGTATTTATTGCTCCTGATCCATTTTCAGAATGTCTCTTTATCAAGGGCAACAGTGAAAATACAACTTTTGCATCAGCTTCATGCAGCGTTTTTCAGGGATGTCAGTTCACACAGGGCAGGACTTTAGCTCAGTAACGGAGCACATGCAAAAGGTCCCAGGTTCAGTCCCTGGTGTCTCCAGGTAAAAGGCTCAGGTAGCAGGTGAGGTGACAGACTTCTGCATGAGAGCCAGGGCCAGTAACAGTAGACCAGCCAGTGGCTATGCTGGCTGGGCATGATGGGAATTGCAGTCAACACATCTGGAGGGCACCAGGTTGGGGAAGGCTGGAGCAGATAGTCCTGGACTAGATGGGCAGTGACCCAGTATAACTCAGTGTCTTGGGTTTCCCAAACATTCAGCTGAATTATCTAGTGATATCCATATGGTTGTGTGAACCAGCCCTGGAAATCTGGGCACATGTTCACGAGCAACTACATGCAAGGATAGCACAATATTACTATGGCCAAAAAAAAAAAGTGGGTGGCAAGATACCATCCCTGATGGAGATGGCAGATTTTATTTTTTGGTCAAGTCCTAATGCTGTTTCATCAAAATATAGCACCATGAAAGGGGGGGGGGCGGCGGGGGGGGATGCCTACACCAAGGATATATAATATAAGAGACTGAAAGAATGGGGCATGTTTAGCCTTGAGAAAACTGAGGGGAGATATGATAGCGCTCTTCAAGTATTTGAAAGGTTGTCACAGAGAGGAAGGCCAGGATCTCTCCTTGATCATCCCGGAGCGCAGGACACGGAATAATGGGCTCAAGTTACAGGAAGCCACATTCCGGCTGAACATCAGGAAAAACTTCCTGACTGTTAGAGCAAGATGACAATGGAACCAATTGCCTAGAGAGGTGGTGGGCTCTCCCACACTGGAGGCATTCAAGACAAGGCGGGACAGCCATCTGTCAGAGATGCTCTGACTTGGATTCCTGCATCGAGCAGGGGGTTGGACTCGATGGCCTTGTAGGCCCCTTCCAACCCAACTATTCTATGATTCTATGATAAAACCAGGGGAGAACTGATAATGAAAAATCCCTGAAATTTGGCAGAATTCACTGAAATTAAGTGCAAGAGCAGAGAGTTTGGTGAATGGAAAATCAGCACCAAACATCTCTGCAGACTTCAGAAAACAATGACTCTAAAAACTGGGGTGGGGGTGGGGGTATCTAATAGGATAATGCATTTCCTTGTCATCCGTCCACTGGATTGCAGAGAAGTGGGCCATCCCAAAAGAGAGCGATCCCTCTCCCCAGGTCACGTCTAGCCTGTCTGGAAATCACAGCCTCTTGGCAGGCGGCAGCGCCTCTGTGCGCGTGCAGAGCGCCTTGGGCACAAGCGAAGCCACCGCGAGCAACGCCCATCCGTTGACATCTCCCCCCCCCCCCCCCGCCGCCGCCGCCCACAAGCCAACGATGAGTGTTGCTCGCGGTGGCTTCGCTTGGGCCCAAGGCGTTCTGCACGCGCACAGAGGCGCTGCCGTCTGCCAAGAGGCCGAGTTGCCCGTGGAAAACGCGCTCGGGGAATCAGGGACGCCCGGCCCGGCGAGCGGCGAGCCGAACGTGCTGTCGGCAGGGAGGAGACGCGCCAGGAGGCGGGGAAGCGATGCCTGCCCCGAGGCAGCCGCTGGCGCGAGCGCCACCTCTGCGGGAACCGCGGCGCGCCTGGCCGAGGACGGGAGAAGCCGGCCTGGGGGCGGGGGCCGCGCGGCTTCAAAAGCGCCTCGCAGGCGCGGCGGGAGCGCAGAGCGCGAGCCGAGGAGAAGCGGGGCCCGCCGCCGCCCTTGGCCCTCCCGATCGCATCCGAGACGCGCTCGCCCTGACGGCGCCTCCGGCCCCGGCTCCTCCGCGCTATGTGCTGGTTCTTCGCGGCAAGCTTGCTCAGCCTGCTGCTGGCGCTGCTGGCGCTGCTGGCCTTTCGCCTCCGGAGGTCTCGGTGAGTGAAACAGACTACGCATTACACACACACACACGCACACCCCGCTACACGCGCGCACACCTGCTCCCCCGGGCAAGTGCCAGGACCGTAGCTAGCTTAAAAGTTCGGCGGGGGGGGGGGTGTGTGCCGAAAAACGAGGGGGGGGGGTTTCATCTGGTTTGCAGGCCGTTTAAAGACAACTTTTCAATTTTTTTGTAAAAAAAAAACAAAAAAAAAACAGGGGCAGAGAAAATTTAGAGGGTAGACACCCCCCCCCCCCAGCCCGCTCCTGGCTACAGGCTTGGCAAGCGCCTGTAAAGATGGGACCCCAAAGGGGGATCGATCTTGGGGCAAGTGAAAGATAGACGGGGTGGTCTGTTATTATAACACACACACACACAATGCTTTAGGGCGCAATTCTATGCACGTTGAGACAGAAAAAACCCTGTAACTCCCAGCGTTCCCCAGCCAGCCATGCTAATGGACCATCCCTGAAAAAGTAGGACTTTCTTTCCTCTCTAAGCATGCATAGGAGTGTGCCCTTAAAGACTTATAGATGGATTGTGGCTGCCGGTTGTATGGACTAAAGCCCCCCAGGCTCCTAGAATGATCAGGAGACCTGTGGGGGGAGCACTTTCCCAACGAGGGAAGGCTACCAAGTGCGGGCTGGGAAAGAGTTTGTGAAAGGTGATCACAGTGGCAGAAGGCTGTCGCCTCTTCATCTTGCTATGGGTGTATGGTTGTGAAAAACAGGATGGTTTACTCGACAGGACTTCAGTCTGCTCTACCAGGGAGCTTTTTATGGTCATGGGGTGCATGCTAGATAATATTCAGGTCTTATCCGGTGTGTTTGCACACATGGAAGGGGGAGGAATTATGGATACACCCATAGAAGATAATACTGATTGCATCTGATGAAGTGAAAGTTTATGTCACCATCACTTATTCTTTGAGGCTTAATAAGTGTGTTGGATTGTCCACCACTGCTATGGAATTTTCCCTGTTCTGTGGTTTTGCATCAGGAATCTCGCTCCAGCTTGGTCTGATTCTTGTGTCTCCCAGTCTATATATGCCATCCAAACGTCATTTCTAACCTGGCCAAAATGTGCATTGGATTCACATCCCCCCCCCCCATCCCACACTTAATGCATTCACATGTACACACACATAGCGCAAGAGAGGCACAAAGGGACCTGGAGTGTCATATGTGAAAAGGGCCAGTCTTCCTTTTTCATGGATGGAAGGCTTCTATATGCCATCTGCTCCAGCTCACTCCTTCAAGGTAGGGATGTCCAGCCACCAGCACCCCTTCAAGGTAGGGATGTCCAGCCACCAGCACCCCTTACAGATTGACTGTCTGCAATTCACTCAGAATATAAACTTAAAAGGTATTCTAATGAAGAAGGCAAATTATCTACCTTGTTTACTGGTGTGTGTGTGTGTGTGTGTGTGTGTGTAGGGGGGGATTAATGCACAATATTTTGGACTTATAGTAAGAATAGAAAGTGTACGCATTTGAGAAATAAAATAAATACTTGTATACTCAGATGGCAAGAAGCTCTCCAGGGACTTAGGCAAAAGTTTTTTTTCCCCAGGGCTGCTTCTTGGTACATATTTTACCAAATATGCCAATGATTGGACCTGGTATGTGCTCTCCCACTGATTTATGGTCTCTCCAAATTATTCTCAAATTTTCATAATTCTAAGAGCAATTCAGCCCAGGGGGAAATGTGTGTAGCATGACGGAGGAATTTCCCTTCATGGATGTTATTAAGGAAGTTCTGGACAGGCATATGTCAGAGAAGATTTTGATAGGTATATGTGTTTTCTTATGCTACTCTGTAAAGTGTCATTTATTTATTTATACTATTTATTTAGTGATTTTAAATTAATAATCCTTTATTAAAACCAGAAAAAAGTCTTACGCCATATCTAACACTCTTGGTGTTATTTATTGTAACAGATTAAACGCGGTCACTATGTTTTGTTTTTGTTTTTATAAAAAGTGGTTTGCTGCTTTCTTCTCTTTTTTTCTTTATTTAAAAAGTATGGTTCATACACTCAACATAATCCTGTGCATTTCTTCCCTGAAGTAAGTCCCACTGAGTTCAGTGGGACTTACTTCCATTTAAGTATGTATAAGTTTGTTCAGTTTAGAGAAGGAGGAATGAGGCTGCAGTCCTATACATAACTTCCCTTGAGGCAAGCCCCGTTGAACCAAATGGGACTTATTTCTGAGTATAGGATTCTGCTGCAAATCAATAATGAAAATGTTTAAAAGGTGAAAGCAACAGCAGAAATTGTCAACTATTAGAAAGCACATGATAATAAAACATTTGGAAGCTTCTACCTTTTAAAGAATATATAACCTATTTGGTGACATGACAATGATAAATAATAAACTAATTAACAGTAATTGGCTAAATGTCAATGGGAGCTTTTGAAAGAATAAATGAGGCCCAGATCACAGCACCGCAATGATCTGACATGTGAATTTCACTTCAAGGTTGAACCAAGCTGTTATTGACGCATTCCAGTGTCAAACAAACAGGGTGTATTTTGATACTCGATTTGTTAAAAAAATGTTTATATTGGCACATCAATTTCTGTCATTGTGACAAAAGTCCCGGTTAAGGAAGCCCCCAGAGTTAATCGGGAAATGTGGCTGTCTTCAGAGGGTGACAAGGTTGGGTATTGTTCATCTCCACAAAGCCAGCTAATGACTTACTGATCCAACTGGGCCACTGCTCTCTCTTTGCATAGGGCATCTGAGAAGCTGAGAAACAGCATAAAAGAATGATCAGTGTTTTACAGTTATGGGGTGGGGTGGGGTGGTGGTGGGCAGGTATGAGGAAGCCCTGTAGAAAATGGTGAATTTCAGGGCAAAACACATGGGTGATTCATGATATAGAATCATAGGATAGTAGGGTTGGAAGGAGCCTATAAGACCATCGAGTCCAACCCCCTGCTCAATGCAGGAATCCAAGTCAAAGTATCCCTGACAGATGGCTGTCCAGCTTCATCTTGAATGCCTCAAGTGTTGGAGAGCCCACCACCTCCCTAGGTAATTGGTTCCATTGTCGTATTGTTCTAAGAGTCAGGAGGTTTTTACTGATGTTCAGCCAGAATGTGGCTTCCTGTAACTTGAGCCCCTTATTCCATGTCCTGCACTCTGGGATGATCGAGAAGAGATCCTGGCCTTCCTCTCTGTGACAGCCTTTCAAGCACTTGAAGAGCACTATCATGTCTCCCCTCAGTCTTCTCAAGGCTAAACATCCCCAGTTCTTTCAGTCTCTGCTCATAGGGCTTTGTTTTTAGTCCCCTGATCATCTTTGTTGCCCTCCTCTGAACCCTCTCCAGTTTTTCTGCGTCCTTCTTAAAGTGTGGTGCCCAGAACTGGACACAGTACTCCAGATGAAGCCTAACCAGTGCTGAGTAGAGGGGAACTAGTACTTCCCGGGATTTGGAAGCTATACTTCCAAAATAGCATTTGCCTTTTTTGCAGCCACATCACATTGTTGGCTCGTATTCACCTTGTGATCTACAACAATTCCAAGATCCTTCTTGCTTGTAGTGTTGTTGAGCCATGTATCCCCCATCTTGTAACTGTGTCTTTGGTTTCTTTTTCCTAGGTGCAGAACTTGGCATTTATCCCTATTAAATTTCATTCTGTTCCTTTCTCAGCTCTCTAGTCTATCAAGATCACTTTGAATTTTGTTTCTGTCTTCCAAGGTATTAGCTTTCCCACCCAATTTTGTGTCATCTGCAAATTTGATCAGCATTCCCTGCATCTCCTCATCCAAGTCATTAATTAAAATGTTGAAGAGCCCTGGGTCCAGGACTAAGCCCTGTGGTACCCTGCTCGTTACCTCTCCCCAGTTTGAGAAGGTCCCATTGATAAGCAGACTTTGAGTCCGATTCTGTAGCCAACTGTGGATCCACCGGATTGTTGTTTCATCTAGCCCACTTTGAGCTAGTTTGCTCATCAGGATATCATGGGGCACTTTGTTGAAAGCTTTGCTGAAGTCGAGGTATGTTATGTCCTCAGCATTCCCACAGTCCACAAAGGAGGTTTCCTGATTGAAAAATGAGATCAGATTAGTCTGTCAGGATTTGTTCTTGACAAATCCATGTTGGCTTTGAGTAATCACTGCTTTGTTTTCAGGGTGCTTACAGATGGATTGCTTTATAATCTGCTCCAGAATTATCCCAGGGATTGATGTCAGACTGGTCTGTAGCTCCCAGGTTCCACCGTTTTGCCCTTTTTGAAGATAGGGACAACATCAGCCCTCCTCCAGTCATCTGGCACTTCACCCGTTCTCCAGGATTTCTCAAAGACAATAGACACTGGTTCTGAGAGTTCTTCTGCCAGTTCCTTTAGAATGCCTCTGGGCCGCACATCTGCCAGCCTCAACAGCTTGCCTTTGGTGAAATGCATGTTGGAGCAGAAAAATGTGGGCTCAAAAGACTGGTTTTGCATTTTGGATCTCAGACCCCACAATTTCCCATTATTGTTATTTTAACATCAACAACGTGTGTGTGTGTGTGTAGTGGGGGATGGGTCAGTGCTGTAGTAGTATACCTGTATTAAAAGAACTGCCTATTAGCTACCGAACCATGTTCAGGGTTTTGTTGCTGATATTCAAAGCCCTTAACAACTCAGAACCGGGGTACCTAGCATATCATCTTCCCCTACATACACCAAATAGACCCCTGATATCCTCCAAGGAGGCCTTGTGGGTCGTTCCACAGCCAACAGCATGTCATCAAGTAACAGCACGTTGTAACAATATGAAAGAACTGCTGGATTTGAGCCTGGATGGGGTGTGCTTCCTGGGAGGAGCCAGGAAGTAGTTGAGGGCAACACCCACTGCTTCTGGCCTGAGGAGAGAGAGGCCACAGCCTGAGTAAGCTCTGTACAGGGGCCTGTGTTTGAATAAAATATGGAGGCTTGTTTATAAAGCAGAGTCTGTTTGATTCAGTGGGGTGCAATTCACCAGCTCTGAAACACATAAGCAGGCCTTCTTGGTAGTGGCACCCACCCTCTGGAACACTCTCCTCTGTGTGGTCCGAGAGGCAGAAACTGTGGCAAACTTCAGATGTCTCTTTAAGATGCTTCTGTTTACTTAGACTTCCTTTATGTGTAATTGCACTGTTCTGTTGTTTTTGTAATGTTTTTTTAAAGTATTCTTTTCTTTTTAAATTGGCTTTTATATTGTATTTTATGTATTTCTTATGTAAGCTGCTTAGATATCAAGCAGTATATAAGTAGTTTAAATACATAAATTAAAGTACTGGGAGAGAGGGGGTTAAACCTCCCACCCCACCCCATGACATTTTCTAGCTCTAAATCGCACGCGTGCACTTTTTTCCAAAGCTGCTGCCACTCTGGGAAAAAGATAGGAGGAGCAAAATAAATGAAACTAAAATAAATTTGTGAAAAATCTTTTTTTAAAAAAGAGAAGTTACCATGAAAGGTAAAATATTATTGGCTCATACAAAGTGCCTTTATGCACCAGCCCAGCTCTTCAGAGATGTGTGTTGATCTTGGACTAAACAGAAATGTCACTACCTAGAAGAAATAGCCAGCTAACTTTAGTTAATTGCACTGTAATGTAATACTGTTCATGTTTACTCAAAAAAGCAAGTTCCTAAACTTACTTCCTGGCAAGAATGGTTAGGATTGCAACATTAAATACAGGGTGGCCACTTACACACCACCGAAAAAGGGCACACCAATTTGCATATCCTAATTTATATGTATAGATGCAAATTTAGAAATCACAACTATAATTTAAATAGAAATGCACTACATCTCACCTAGTGTGGAAGACTGTAATCAAGTGACCTGCATGCATGTTCTATCTGCTGTCCAGGGGCAGATTGTTGATGGGGCAACTTCAAGGCCCCTGCTGCTCTCCCTCCTTATGGTTCTTTATCTCTAACCGGACTTGGCCTGGACAGCCCTTCAAAGAGATGACACTTTCAGGGGACTGTCCTCTCTTAAGTAGGACACCTAGCCACCCTACTTAAATGCAAAATTCTCTGGAATTAGTTTTACTTATTGTAGTATTGCCATTTTCATTATTTTGTTTTAACGTCTTCTGATTTTGATTAGTTATACATTGCTTTGACTACATATACGTAGAAAAGCAGTCTGTAAATAATGTGACATGATACATCATATATACCAATTGCAGTCTTCTGGGGGAGGATGCTATTGCTTATGCAGTCAAAACAGTACAACCCATGCAACGGAGGGAGGTGTCACCAGACTGATGGGAAACCTGAGGTTTGTAGATGATGTACAAAAACACCCTTAGTAAAATATCTCATGTGAGGAGGAAAGCACCTGAAACAGCTCAATGAGGACCGTCAGTGCTCACTCAGCTACCGTGAAATGCTGACTGACTGGGGAGGAGGGGCAGAAAGCAGGGTGGGATGGGGAATGGAATAAAGTATTCTGGAGAAGGGCATGTCTGACTGACTGGAGCAGTAAACAGGAAGACTCCACACTGCAACATCACATTACACAACCCACTTGTAAAATATATATTTTTAAAAGTTGGTGGAGCCATGGATGGCTTATGATAGTTTGATGTCTTAAGCAGGGCCAGCTGAAGACATTGGCCCTGTTCAGACATCACGCTAAGCCATGATGGTTAGGAGTTTTGAGCTAGCCATGTTGGCTTAGCGTGATGTCTGAACAGGCATCTGTTCCAACCATGGTGGTACATTAACCATGGACTAATCACGTTAACTAACCACTTGCTGCAAGATGGTTAGTGGGCCCTACCATGGTTTAGCGTGATAGACAATGTCTGAGGGACATCGGATATTTCGGTTTCCTGGCTCTGAGCTCGGAGACAGGGCTCCGACCTTAGAGCCAGGAAATGGTGCTCCCCGCCCCCTGCAACCAGTGTGGAAAGAACCACTGCTGCTACGAGCTTGCAAGCATGAAGTTGTAGGTGGTGGAAGGAGGGTCTTCCCGAGGGAGGGAGGAGACTGCGGAGGTGGGGCTATGAGGCATCCCCAGCCTCCTCCCCTCCCCCTCCCCCTCCCCAAAGGCTCTGCTAGATGGGCAAAACCACCTGTCTCGTTAAAATGTAGAGCGGGAGGCACCTCCTGCTCTGCATTGGGTCCTCATAGGCCTCCGAGTTCAGAGGCTTACACGTACCCAGGGCAAATTGCATAGGATGTGCCCTTAATTTTACGGGAGGTCTAGACAGCAGTGTCTTCTTTGCTAGCCCTCCATGTTTTCCCACCATCTTCCTTTTTTTTTTTTTTGTACCACAGGAAACCCATTAAGGAGGGAAAGACAGAATAACTCCAGAGGCCTAGCTGGCACAATCATCATGGTGCATGTGGGTGGCCATTTCGAATATTCATCCTCCAGCAGGGGGTTACCATGGCTTGTGTTGTCCAAACCCAGGCGGCAGGAGTTATTTGAGGGTTCTGTTTATATAGGTAGCTGCAGGAGCCGTCATTCTGGAAGTATCCTTGGGGATCCTGTAACCTCCCCACATAGATACAGGACTCTCTCAAGCCCTCTTTAGACAGGTCCTCCATGCAAAGCAAATGTGTGGAGGATGGATTGGGGCTCGACTCCAACATCATGCACCCTGTTGGCTATGTCTCCCTGATGCTCGTGCATTGATTGTGGCCGTCTATCAAGCGAGTAGCTGTTCACACATAGACATTCTATGCGGTTGAGGGAGGTGGCTTTGTGATTGTAAGATGGGCCAGCCAATCACAGTCTGCACAGCTGTCTTCTACTACAGCCTTTCCCAACCTTGGGTTGACAGATGTTGTTGGATGACAACCCCCATAATTCCTGAACATTAGCCATGCTGCCTGGGGATATGGGAGTTGTAGTCCAGCCACACCTATGGACTCAAGGTTGGAAAAGACTATGCTAAAAATGGGGAGAACAAGTTGCTCTTAAGCTTGGTGTTCTTAGGAAAGTGGTATGCCCTACCAAAAATGGATGAGGGAGAATCCATGTCCCTCCAGAGATGTACTTGGCCTCAGCAAATAGGGGTAGCAGCATCCATTGTCTTTTAAAAAGACAAGCATAGGGCTCAAAAGGCCTGATGTGCTTTCAAATCTCATTGAAATAATAAACACTTTTTGTAATATATTTTTAGCTTTTTGGTTTTGAAACTGCAGGAAGGCTTTGGAGCTAAGACATCACCCTGCCTGTCCATTTTTGGAATATGTGAGCCCACAGTTTACATGAGCTAAGCAGTTGGTCAGCAACAGGATCCTGTGTGGCCGGCTATTTTTTGGCTAACAGAAAAACAGATTTCCATTCCCGTTAAGCTCTATTAATTCAACAAATTGGTACAGCTCCAGATATAGGAAATTAAGATTGTCTTGTGGTATCAGTATGGGCCCTTTGCAGGCTAAAAAATAATGACAACCCTAATTAGGCATTGAAGATGTGCTCTTTGCAGACTGCTCGGTATAGAGCACGAAAGATGCTTCACCCTGGTATTTGGCACAACACGATACTGTCATGTTAAGAAGTTCAGTCTGGCACCCAATGCAGAAATGAGCCCGGAGGGCTCAAATCCATGACTCAGTGTAAAGGTACTTGGTAAGCGATCTTTGTCATGAGGTCATGTACATCTGGTCATGCACATAGTTAGAATCTCTGTTGTTGCATTGCATTTTCGTTATGACTATTGCAGCCCTCCCCAACCGGGTGCCCTCCAGATGTGTTGGACAACACATCATGGCTGGCTGGAAGATGCTGGGAGTTGTAGTCCCACACATCTGGGAGGCACCAGCTTGGGGAGGGCTGGTCCATAGTACTGGTTTTCTTGCCCTGTTGATACCATTAGCTTCAGCGCTATGAATGCAAGATTACGCCACAATATAGTTAAACGTTTATATATTAATGTTGTTTCCAGGCGACCAGATGAACCTCCACTCGATAAAGGCCTCATACCTTGGCTTGGGCATGCTCTGGAATTTGGCAAAGATGCTGCCAGTTTCCTGTCTGGCATGAGGAAGAAGCATGGTGATATTTTCACAGTGAGTATCTATGGTTACCTTCTGAGGGGAGCCTAGGCTAACCTCCGGCAGGATTCTCCTTTGATTCTATGGGTGCTTCCAGATGAGACTTTTATTGTGTAATCACCTTGCCTCTTTTGTGGAATTTTTACAGGAGATCCAGATGTCATCCTCATCTTCCATTTGTAACCCTCATGAGTTTTCCAGGTTTATTCAAAATTATTTTTAGGCCTCCTTTAAGGGTAAAACTTCTGAAAGTGGCCTACAAGATAAAAACCATACTCGGCAGATACAATAAAATTCAGTAACTACATATTCATTAAAAGTTCAATCAGAAAGAAGGTTAGTGATTAAAAAAAATCAATAAAAACAGAAGTAACAGAAAATGAGTGTTATTCTCTCATAATACTAGAACCTGGGGTTATCTCATGAAGTTGATTGGAGGGAGATGCAGGACAGATAAAGGAAGTACTTTACACAGCCCTTAGCTGAACTATGGAATTTGCTACTACAAGACATAGTGATGGCCACCAGTTTGGATGGCTTTAAAAGGGGATTGGACACATTCATGGAGTCCAGTACTAGTCCTGATGGCTATTTGTTACCTCCAGTATCAGAAGCACTATGCCTACGTACACCAGTTGCTGGGGAACGTGGGTGGGAGGGTGCTGTTGCGCTTGTGTCCTGCTTATGGGTTCCTGGTTGACAGCTGGGTTGCCACTGTGTGAACAGAATGCTGGATTAGATGGACCCTTGGCCTGATCCAGCAGGAGTCTTCTTATGTCCTTATGTTCTTAATTTACTGAGAACCACCAGCCCATGAACTTTTGGAATGGCCAGCAAAAGCATGTGGGTCTTCAGAGCTTTCCTAAAGGCCTGCAAAGAAGAACCTTGATGAACCTCTGATGGAAGCTAATTCCAGAGGTGTGTGGCCCCCACTGAGAAGGCCCTGTCTCTTGTACTCACCATCTTAATGGCCCTTCATGAGGAGCAAGTGAGAAGGACGTCTGCTGATGACCTGAGAGTGCTGGTATGGGAAAATGTGGTCCTTCAAGTTATTTATGCAGTTACAGTATTTCTAGACTGTCTTGCAGCAAAATGTTCACTAGGCAGTTTACAAAAAAAATAAGATTAAAAAAAGTATGAAGCAATAATTTAAAATACATAAAAGCAACAGTAAAAATACTCAGATTATTTCAAAGTGTCTTTTGGAATTAAAAAAAGAGATCAGGGAATAAAATACATAGATTTCTCAGGGGAGCATAGTCTGTAACTCTTAGGCCACCTCAAAAAAGACCCTTTTCTCAGTAGGTTACAGTACTACCTCCAGAGAGGGCAGAGCAAAGGCCAGCCCTACCATTAGGCAGAGTGAGGCAGCTGCCTCAGGCTGCAGATGCTGAGGGGTGGCGAGCATCGCAAGGTGTTGGAGGACAGAACTGCCTGCTGTGCAGCCTGCCCTGTACACTATACATTAACCTGCTGCCCTCAGGTGTGCCAGAGGCTGTCCTGTCTCCAATTCAACTGCTGGTCCAGTGAGTTTCTTTACTGGAATGGGGAGAGACGCCATCTTCTTTCCCTTAGGCAGTGATATGTCTTGGACCAGCTCTGGCAGGGTCACACTGGCAGATCTTAAATCCCCTGAGAGATCATGTTTTCACCCGAAGCACCAAGTATTTGTTAATAACCTTGTGATACCTGTGTATTTTTCATGCTTCCAGAAGGATTGGCCCAAGATCAGCCACTGAGCTGCATTGCTGACTAGGGATTTGAAGAACCCCTCTTCCTTTAAAAAAAAAAGGGATGATTGAAAGCTTATTGGTTATTCTCTGTTAAAATTATGGAATGGAACATTTAGAGTTGGTTTTTGTTTTTGCCTTTTTTAGTATTTAAAATTCTTCAAACGTGGCATGTATTGTACATTTCAAATACATAAACATTTAAAGTGAACAGAAGGAACAGGACCCTGTGGAATTAGTCCATTCTCTGTTTGAATCAACCCAAACAATTACTCTTCTTCTAACTAATCTTGATCCAAGTAGTTGGCATGAACCTGCAGCTTGCTACCTGGGAGCAGAACACAGTAATGATTGATTAAACTGCACAAAAGTCGGGAAACCACCAAATGATCGATGGTTGGGGAAAGGGGGAGTGGCCCGGGAAAAGGTGCGTGGCTGTCTGGGGAACCCCAGAGAGCTGGATTTGTCACCCCAAGTGGGCTGGATTTGTCACCTGGGCCTGAGGTTCTGCACCCCTGGATTACAGCGATAATGATAATAAGTCTAAGACAATGGTTAGCTGCTGTCAGTGGAGTTAAAAGAAATTGTGCAGTCGGTGACATATATACAGTTTCCTTCTTACTCCTTCCATGCTTTTAGGCAACTTAAGCTTGTTAAATTTGGATTGTGGTCTTTCCTACACTACGGAGTCAGGCAGTAGTACCCAATGTTAGTCCCACGTAGAGTAGAAATGAATCCATTGAAATGAATGGGACTTGAGTTAGTTTTGACTTGTCTCATTCATTTCAGTGGTTCGACTCTACATAGGAGTAACATTGGATATTCCCCAGAGAGTGAGAGAGAGAGAGAGAGAGAGAGAGAGAGAGAGAGCTGCCAGAGTGGGTAACACAGATGCAAAGTACACATTCATTCACATACATATAAACACACATAAGGGGGCACTTCTGATATTATTGTGATTGGTTCCCCATCCCCCTACAGCAGTCAATTTGTGATGGCACCCGGGGCAATTTTCAAAATGCCAAATGTGCCCACAGGCCTCTAAAGGCTGAAGATGCCTACATGCGTATATATGGCACATAATTGTAATTGCTTTTTTCTTTTTGCGATGCTTGGCAATGCTACCCTTAAACATGGAGTGGTGGCACATGTCTTTCGATAGTCATTTTTTGCAAATGCATTGATTTCCTTTACTTGATATCCTAGATTCATGTTTTTGTGACTTCCTTGTTTTATTTTTATTTAAGGTTCAAGTTGCAGGGAAATTTCTCACTGTCTTATTGGACCCCTGTTCCTATGATGTGGTGCTTTGGGAATCTCGCTCCAAGTTGGACTTTGGCCAATATGCACACATTTTAATGGACCGAATGTTTGATGTTAAGCTCCCAGATTATGACCCCGATGAGGAGAAAGCCATGCTGAGAACGTAAGTGCAACTTTTAGATGGAAAGGACTTGCAATGAGAAAGCTGTGCCAATGTGCCAGGATGGCATATTATTATTGGTACCCAGTTCAGGGATCTCACAATGTGTATCAGTTTCTTCTTCTAAGGATTGACACTGAATTCAAGGTGATGGTGAATTCAAGTACTCATCTGCAATGCTTAATGCTGCGGTGTGCATGCATGCGCGCGCACATGCATGCCAGGTGCTTGGATCTTGTGTACACATATGGCAAAATGAGGTGGTAGAATCCTGAAGTGATACCGTACAGCTGTATTTAGGCAACGTGAATTAATTGTGCACGCTCCCCTTCAGTACAACCCAGTGTCTAAACTCCCACCACACACACACACACACACACACACACACACTTCTCTTGACCTAAGAATGACCCTGCTGGTCCCACTTAGCCCCTGGACAGCAGACTGAGCAGGCACACAGGTCACCTGGTCACAATCTTCCCTGCTGTGGTGAATAGCAATCTTCCCTGCTATGGCTGTATTTCTGTTTAAATTATAGTCATGATTTCTAAATGTGTATCTAAACATATAAATTAGCACATGCACATTTTATTGAAATCAGTATCCTCTTTTATCCTTTTTTGTTTTGGCCATGTGCAAATGGATTAATGTTCAGTGATCAATTTTTAATAGTGGGAATATGTTTGTTTTTCCCTGTTTTGATCCATCATAAGGGTTTTTTTTTGTTGCAATTATAAAAAGATGACACAAATAATTTCTGTCTGGGATTTCATACAAACTGCTCCCAAGTAGCCTAAGATTCATACACCCATTCCTCAGGGAGAAGTCTGCCTCCATGACTTGAGCAAAATGTTTTTGAAGAGGATAACCTTCAATTATGCAATTCGTATCAGTGTTCTAAAGTGGTATAGACCTGGCGGGTGCAATGCCACATTACATGCACTTTCAGACATATGGCATGGGAATGCTCTGCCTAGGTCTGTGCCAAACACTGTTTCTGAAAGTGTTGTGTGGTTTGAATTCTGTCACACACCCTTTAATGCTCCTTATAATAAGGAATTAATAAGCAGCTTTGCTGCTTTTGATTTTTTTAAAAGAGCCTTTCTGTAGAATCTCTTTTCTTTTAGAGGGTGTCTAGTTTTATTCTCTCATACCTTAAAAATCTCTGGTGTAGCCACAAGCTACTTTAAACCCTTTAAAACGGGGCGGGGCGGGGAAAAGCAGTTTCAGAGTGTAAACAGCCAGACCTCAGAGTTTACCTTGGCAAATGAAAGGAAAACAAAACCATGGTGAAGAAATGCACTTTTTGATGGAGTTGGAGCTGTATAACTGGAAGCACTAGATAACTATGTTCATATCTCAAATGGTACTATTAGATGGGGAAAATGATGTTGTGAGTTGTGCATGTTTGGCAACAATTCCCCAATAAGCCTGTACCCCAGTGTTCTCTGTGGCAGTACCAGCAATCCTGGGGCTCACTTCTTGGACCCCACAGGGTTCAGCTACTTGGGACAGCAAAAAATATCTTCCACCAGCTCCAGGATGATGCTTTTGTTGATAGAAGTCTGATAAACACTGATTTAAGTGGCTCCTTAGGACCACATGAAAAGTTCATCCCATCACGCATAGCAAAGGTAAGCATGATTGGATTACTTACTTTAGTGTAAGTGCACATAGTTCTGATTCGGATCAGGTCTGTGGTGCTCTGGGAGGGGGGATATAAGCTCCCCCCCCATTTTCATCCTGAACCCCCCCCCCCAAGAATGAAGAGGGTTTTTTTCTGTTTAACCCCCCGCCCATGGGGTATAATTTCAGGATGAAAATGGGAGGGGGGGAAGATTAAATCCCCCCTCCCAGAGTACCACAGTCCCAATCCGAATCAGAGCTGGGCATGCGTACACTAAAGTAAATAATGCAATCACACGTTTTGCTATGTGTGATTGGATGAATGTTTAGTTTGGCTCTAAGTCACATCTTTCCCTTCCATTCTGTACCTTTAAAAATCCTGGAAGGGCTAGCTTAACTCAGCACTGCTCATTCAATTTGAAAAAGCATAATAATATTTGATATTTGTATAGTACTTTCAAGTGTTCAAGTGCATCACGTGCATCACCAAGCTGTGGTCCTTACATCAGCTCCGTAGGGCTGGGCATTATTATTATCTCCCATATCGCAGATGGGGGAAAGGGAGAGGCTGAGAGAGAAAGCAGCTTGCCTAAGGCCACCTAGTGCAAGCATAGGCCACCAATGCACCCTGGACATCTTTCTTAGCTCCCACCAAAGTGTCCCACCCTTCCCACTTATTTTATTTTTTATTGACCCATTTTCTTACCAGCAGCTGGGAATTGCTATGGAAAAAGTTTCTGCTGGTGCTGAAAATGGTGGGTTCAAAGCAGGTGTTTAGTGTGTTGAGGCTCAGACCCCACCTCTACGTTGTGCTCCGTCTTGTTGGGCAGGTTATTTGTTCTTTGCCATGCCTCCCATGGCAGCCATTTTGTGGTGGTGCCCAGGACAGCTTCTCAAATTGCCAAATATGTTCACAGCCCAAAAAGGTTGCCTACCCTTGGCCTAGTGAGTTTGTGGCAGAGGGGAGATTTGAACTGGGGACTTCCTGATTCACAGCTTAGTCTCTTAGCTGCTATGCTACACTAGCTGATGATTCCTGTGTGTCAAGGCATTATACCTAGGAGTGCTATTGCATCTGGTCACTTCCCATATTAATGGTCAGTAGCACTCTTCCTATTGCAGCCCAATTGGAAGGATCCCAAAGTCATGGCATGGTAGCCTGCCTAGGTAAACAAGCCTGAAGAGGAAATTGAATTAGTGTCAGCTAAGATAAGCAAGCAGAATTTTCTCTCAGAGGAGGGACTCTCCTGTGCAAGTTCCTTGTGAAACCTCGACTTGTGGAAGCTTCCTGCTGACTGGGCGCGCCAAGAAAAACAGAGCATAACTAGTCCCTTGGGACTTTATTGGAGTAGCACTCAAGGACGCTGTTGATGCAGTTTGGGTTAATGAAGCCAGTGTGGTGGAGTATTAGGCTTGGAATCAATGAGGAGACCCGAGTTCAAATGCCCGATTTAGAAACAAAGTCTCACTGGGTAACCTTAGGGCTGGACACCTTCTCTCAGTCTAACCTACCTTGCTGGGTTGTTGTGAGGATAAAATCGGAGGGAAACGCAAGCATTCTGTGTGAGAGTTTTGGAGGAAGGGTGGGATGCAAATGTGACAGATACATAAATAGAAGATAGTGGCTGCTCAGATGGGCAAAGATCCACAGAGTCAAGTTGTCCACAGCAATTGCCAGCTGGGGTGCTATATGTGAGGGTCTTTCTCTGTCTTTTTGCAGTGGCCTTCTTCCCTCATGCACTCTGTACATGGCATGTGTATGTGAAGGGACCACACATTATGTTATGTGGCACCTCTGTCTTTGTTCCTCATTGCCAGCCAGGGTTGGCATCATTGGGCAACTGCTAGGGCCCCAGCACCTGACAGGGCCCACTGCTAATGTCTGCCCTTGGATCCCTTAAAATGTTTTTGTTCCTGACTTGGCACTGTGAGCAGCGCCAAGTAGCTGGATCTAGCTTCCCTTTAAATTTCCCACAATGCCCCTGATGTGGCGTTACTCTGGGGCTTTGTGAGAAATCAGAAGGCTGGCTAAGCCCAGCCACCCAGCACCACTTAGACTGCTGCCACCACAGCCAGGTTGACCTACTAGGGCCCACTGACAGAAAAGGGGGCCCACCAGCAGACACTTTGCCCAGGACCCCCTCAAGCTTAGACAGCCCTATCTCCAATGAAAACAAACCCTCACATTCATCTCTTTTACCTGTTCTTCCTTCCTGTCAAAATCTGCTCTGTAAGCTTCTGAGGGCAAGGACCTATCTTCCTCGCTTACGTCAAGCACCATGGGCATAAACCATGTATGCATCAGGAGTGGGGAAACTCATTCCAAACCAGCCCTCTGCGGTTCCCCAGTCAGCCATCCCCTCCCGTTGGCCCCATCCTCTTTCCACCAACCACCAATCGCTGGCTGGTTTCCCGGTCATTGGACCATTTCCCCCCATTCTAAAAGGTTGAAATGCCTCTCATAAGGCTTAGTTACTGGTGGTAAATGCTTTCAGCTACAATATGCTGGTATTTTTAAATTTTGTTTTATTTATTTATGTATTTCTATACTACCCAGTACCGAAGCTGTCTGGGTGGTTCATAAAAATCAAAACCACAAGGTGCAGGATAAAACAATACCAAATATAAAAGCTTAAAACCACAATATAACAGTACAACCAGAATAAAACCTAGCATCAATGCAGAGATTTAAAATGCAGCTTTAAAACACCAGAGCTAAAAGACTAGGAAGCTAAGATGCTGGGAAAATAAAAAGATCTTCACCTGGCGCTGGAAGGAGTACAATGTAGGTGCCAGGTGAACCTCTCTAGGGAGCTCGTTCCGCAGCCGGGGTGCCACAGCAGAAAAAGGCCCTCTTCTTGGTAACTACCTGCCTCACTTCCTTTGGTGGGGGCTCATGGAGAAGGATCCTTGAAGATGATCTTGGGGTCCAGGCAGGCACATATGGGAGGAGGCAATCCTTCAGATAACCTGGCCCCAAGCCATTTAGGGCTTTGAATGTTAATACCAGCACTTTGAATCAGGCCCAGAAATGCACTGGGCCCAGAAATGGACTATTTTTGGCCCTGCCCCTTTACCTTTGGTCCTGCCCCTTGCCATCAGCCATGCCCACCTTTGGAATGCAGCCTGCATGAACTTCTCCAAAATGGAATTTGGCCCTTGGACTTAAAAAGGTTCCCCACCACTGGTATGAATAAACAATAGGCAGCACCACAGGGAATTCATACCTTGTAGCACTGTGCTTCCCACTGAGGCACACTAGATCTGTCCAAATGCCAGGTTTTTTGTTTTAAAGACAGCCGGGCCCAGATAAATCTTCGTTAGCTTTCTCCCACTAATGTCATAAAATAACATACTTTGGTTGGAATTGTCTAGATTCTACTCTCTATCAAATAGATGTAGTCATTCTAAAGCACCTGATGTAGGGATGTACGGATTTTGTAAAATCCGTTTGGTATGCATTTCGTGGAGTGTCAGGTGCCTAACTGCCGGAATCATGTTTTTTTCCCCAATTTCCTGAATTTGCACAAATTGGCATTCATGAAAATGCTAAAATCCTCCCCCCCCATGCAGAAATCCCTTCAAATGTGCATTTTCATTCTTTATTCTTTAGCATATGGGGGAAATGCACACTTTTGGCTAGTGTTTTTTATTTTACGTATTTTCCTATAACTAAATTTGTGCAAGTAAAATTTAAGTTAAAAAAATGGTCTGCAGGTCTGCGGAATCCATTCAACTTGGGAAAAGCCAGTCCGCTGCAGAATCTATGGGTTGGATTCATAGAAATGGAGCTAATGTTTCCTGCATCAATTCTGTGATCGCTCTGGTCCACATAGCACAGATGAGTGTCTGTTAGGTGTAGGGCACTGTGCAAACCATACAGGCCTGATATGGCCTGGAACTATTAGGGCCATGTATGGATTTGTTCCTGTGCGAACATGCCTTAATGCAGCCCTTCCCCTAACGTGCTGCCCTCCAGATGTTTAGGACTTCAACTCCCATTAGCCCCATACAATGGGTAGGAGTTGTAATCCAAAACATCTGGAGAACACCAGGTTGGGGAAGGATGCCCTAATGTTAATGCAGCAATTTTAAAACTTTCTGATCTCACGAAATGCTTCCCACATCAGCTTGTCTATCAAAGATGGAACCTCTGTGAATTCTAGAAGACTCTAGAAATTATTCTAAACTGGCCCATTCCTACAGGGCAGAGGCCAGGGTTGTTGCCAGTTCGCCATTATTCTGCATGAACTAAGAATCAGACCCAAAGCATATGGCACTCCCCAGCGGTTGTTGTGATGGAAGGCCAGTAGGTGTGGGCAAGCATCTTTTAGGGGAGTGTATCTGCTGCTATTAACCCGCTCTAAGTTCACCAGAGCTCAATTTGAAAATCACTGTCCTTGGTTGCTTTGCTATTAGCCCCTTTCTCTGGAATTACCATCCTTTCTGCTCTCACATTTTACAGAGAATCCAGATGATGTCATTGTTAAATTGTTGCTACAGAGTTTTCTGCATTGTCCTCCTGTACTTTTTTTTCCAGACCTGATCTGTCAATTTGGGTGGTTGTGGGAGAGTGTGCAATAAAACATAATTACAGCACAGTCAAAGCACTATTGATGTTTTCCAGCTACTGTACATTTAAAAGTGTTCTGTTTCAGGTTTTGCTTGTCTTATTGATTATGACTGTGGGATGTGATGAAAAAACTTCTTAATTGCCCCTTGAATAGCTTCTCGTAGGCTGCAATTCTATGCACACTTATCTGGGAGTAAATCCCATTGAAGTCAGTGGGGCTTACTTCTTAGTAGACATGTATAGGATTGCACTGTTAATTGTTCCAATGTCCATTTTTCTTCCCATGAGGGGGAGCTTTAATGATTGTATTCAGAAGAGGAAATAGTTCTTCATACCAACTCTTCCCACGGTGATGATGGTTTTGTGAGGTTGCCCTTCAAGAACTCACAGTGTGTACTGAGAGTGTTGCTTAGTTTTCAAGAGGCATTTAATAAATCCCAATTCTGGAAGTGTCAGTGAAAAGCAGGAAGGGGTTTAATAAAGCAGCTTTTGATTTTGCAGGACTCTGCAAAACAAGAATCTCCCGACCCTGACACAGGCAATGTCCTTCAATCTAAGAACCATTTTGCTTTCCGACCCAAGTAAAGCCAGTGGGCAGTGGAAAGAGGAAGGCCTGTTTCACCTCTCCTACAGTACAATGCTCAGGTGGGTGTGACATTCCTAAGGTATTTCTTCTGAAATGGGAAGGGGACAATAAGGTTTGTTCAGGGCTGGCATCAGAGATCGACATCATGGGGCACTTACTGAGGCCCATGTCCCAAGAGGGGCTCCAAAGCTGACCCCGGGCAGCCCCCTGGCCTTGCTTTTCCTCCTCTGTCGACACCTGTTCCTGTTCTGTTGCTCAACAGTAACAAAAGCACGGAGGAGGCGCCTCAATTTGCCAAGCAGATAGGCAGTGGTGATATCATTAAGGAAGAGGTTCCTCCCCCCCCAAACCGCTGGAGTTAGCAATGCACCTGCCGAAGAGATAAAAATGGGGGTGGGGGCAGCTTAGCATTAGTTCTCATAATTAAATGAAATCTTTGTAAGACCAGCCCCTGGGAATGAAATTGATATGCTTGACCTCTTTGCTCAGCCTTCTCCAACCAAACACCTTCCAAATGTGTTGGACTACAATTCCCAGCATGCCCCAGCCAGCATGGCTGGCTAGGGGATGCCAGGAGTTTGCAGTACAACACATTTGAAGAGCGCCAGGTTTGGTGAAGGCTGTGTTTGCCTATCAATCTGCCCATACTGAATGACTACATGGATGTTAGCATTGTATAACACAAGGAGCACACCTTTTCCAGAAGAATAAAGCAAAATAAAATACCAGATAGGTCCATTGGGAACTAGGCGTTTACATAGCCGTGATCACATTTCAGAATGTGGAGTCAATACAGAATCCATCCTGTTGTGCAGAAGCCAAAGACTGTTGGCTCTTAAAGAAAAAAGAAAGCGACCAAGATTTGTACCCAATGGTAGCCTTTGCACTAGTGGAAAGTGCTTCTGTTCATGCAAAATGGGGTGCTCAGTTTTTCCTGATTTCTCCTCCATGCCATATCCCACACTTTTGGGGAGGGCCCCCCAACCCTCAGGTTGTGTGGGAGGCTGCAGTGACTAAGCGGGGGTGGGGGACGGACTGGCAATAATTTGGTACCATGGCTTTCATGAGCAGAAGTGCTCTCTGCCAGCACAAAGCCACCATTGGATGCAACCCCAGGGGCCTAACCCTCATGCCATGGAGTAAACCATTTAGCATTTTAGCTTTCTAAATTTTTATCTTTGCTGTTTTAAATCTGTATTTTAAACTCTTGCACTGCTGATAGGTTTTATTGTGGTTGTATTGTTATATTGTGGTTTTAATGTTCTATATATTTTAAATTGTTTTATTGTGTGTTGTTTGGTTTTAATTTTTGTGAACCGCCCAGAGAGCTTCGGCTATTGGGCAGTATAGAAATGAAAGAAACAAACAAACAAACTCTGGCAATACATAGATAGCTTCCCCTGATCAGAATAAATTTGGAAAGACTGAGATATGGCCAAAGAGAAGGCCAGAGAGGAGAAGGCTGCAGTAATCCAGGGGAGGGGGCTGAGAGGAAGAGGAGGATCAGATTAATGTTGTACAGGGAGAAGTGGCATGACTTGGTGACACAGCAAGCAGGGAGAGAGACACATGAAAGGGAGGAATTGGAGATAAAGCCAAGGCCTTTTTGCCTGGTCACAAGGATGGATGGTGATGTTGTCAATAGATGATGAGGATGACCGAGAGGAAGGCCTGGGAAGAAAGATGAGCAGCTCAGTCTTGGATATACGGAGTTGAGACAACCAAGGAGAACTACCAGGGAAGCAATTGCAGATCCAGTGTTGAACAGAGCTGCCTTCGCCTACCTGGCACCCTCCTGACATATTGGACTTAGGGGTGTATAGGTTTTGTTAAATCCATTCCATCTGTGTTTTATGGGTGTTCGGGCACCTTTCGTTCCATCTTTCACTCATTGGCGGAAGTAGATTTTTAAACCCAGAATTTCATTCTATTTTTGCTAATGCACATTAGCACTAATGCGCATTAACTAATGCAGATCAGCACGTTTGCACATGTGTGAATTAGCGCTAGTATGAATTAGCACAAATCCCACCCCAAAGTCAAAAACTGGTCCACAAATCTGCAGAATCCACATCACTTTGAAAAACCCGGTCCACTGCGGAATCAGCAGGTCAGATTCATAGAAATCTGAACTCATTTGAATTTTATGGACTTTTACAGATTTTTCTGACATCCCTAGCTGGACTGCATCCCTCATCACCCCCAGTGGATGGAGATGATGGGAGTTGTAGTCCAACGCAACTGAGAAGGTGGCAGGTTGCCAAAGGCTGGAACAGAGAATGGAAGGACTAGGGTGGAGAGGTAGAGATGGTATCATCTTCTGGTAAGTGGTAGTGAAAGCCATGGGGTTTAATACATACAAGAATAGTGTAAGATTTATATTGTAAAATGAAGCATTTAAATCTATATGTATTGTCCTCCATTCCCACTTCACAGAGCTGGATACCTGACACTGTATGGCAATGAAAGCAAGAATTATGAAGATGCCTCTAGTCAAGCTAATGATCAGGCTCACTCTCTGGAAGTATATCAAGGGTTTTATAAACTGGACCGTTTTTTGATGAAAGCTGCCCGCAACATTTTAAGCAGAGGTTGGTGT
This sequence comes from Heloderma suspectum, assembly GCF_057233095.1. Taxonomy (NCBI): domain Eukaryota; kingdom Metazoa; phylum Chordata; class Lepidosauria; order Squamata; family Helodermatidae; genus Heloderma; species Heloderma suspectum. The sequence continues at coordinate 285,915,321 of NC_139461.1, read as the reverse complement.
ACTTGAAGATCACTTTCAAAATTTTGGGGCTTGGTAGATTGAAAGTGGGGTATGGGTTAGAATCTCTAATGGGTGCAATCCTATGCATGTTTAGACAGAAAAAAGGCTGACACCTCCCAGTATGCCCCAGCCAGCCATGCTGTCTGGGGCATGCTGGGAGTTGTACAGTGCCAGCCCTACCATTAGGCCGGGCGAAGTGGTCACTTCAGGTGGTAGATGCTAGGAGATGGCAGCAAGGTGTTGGAGGAGAGAGCTGTGTGCCTCACAGCCTGCCCTATGCACCCAAGCTATCCTGCAGCCTTCATGTTGAATGGAGGATGCTGCTGCATCACCAGTGTTTAAGAATCAGTCTAGTCAGCTTTTGTACATGAAATGGGAGAGGGTGCCATCTTTTTCTTCGCCTCAGGCAGCCAAATGTCTTGGGCCAGCCTGGAGTAGTAGGCCCTTTTTCTGTCTGAATGTGCATATGGTCGCACCTTAAAGGAAGTAAAAAACCCCAAACATGACCAAATCTGGAGATTCTTGATATAATTCACCTCTCAGTCTTTGCTGTGGCTGCTTACGTATTTCTAGTGTGCTTGTACTTGCTCTACGGATGTAACCCGAGGGTAGCTGCGTTAGTCCGATGCAGCAAAAGCAACAGTGTTTGTGGCACTTTAAAAGGATTCATGATGGCATAAGCTTTTCTGGACTACAGCATGCCTCTCAATGCCAGTTGCTAGGGAACGCAAGGAGGAGGGTGCTATCGCTCTCCTGTTTTTGGGCTTCCCATGAGCATCTGATTGGCCACTGTGAACAGAATGTTGAACTAGATAGGTCTTTGGCCTGATCCAGCATGGCTCTTCATATGTTCTTCATCCCTCCAGATGTGTTGGACTACATCTCCTGTCATCCCCAGGCAGCATGACAGCACGCTGGCTGTAGACAATGGGAGTTTTAATTCTGATACATCTGGAGGGCTGAGGGAGACTGAACTACGGCCTTGTAGTGTAAACAACTTACTGGGAAGGAGGAACTTCTGAGCAGTAGATGGCACCGTTGTATAACCTTTCAGTTCGTTTTGCCTGTTCAGAAAGAAACAGCCCTGCTTGTCTGATAGAATGGTACTGGCAGAGAAAATAGAATAACTATGAGGGCCAACCTGAGTTCACAATGTCAGTGTTTCAAGTTGCACAGAATTCTTCCTAAATGCTCAGTGTTTATAATGGGGGAAGGTGTTTCTGGAGGAAGACATTTTGGTAAGGCCTGCCTGTAGTTTGTTTCAGCCTTAAGACTGTAAGGTTACTAAGTAGAACTGTGCCCTTACAAAGAAAAAACAATATCTAGGAATAGGCATGCTGGAACAGAGGAATAAATGGAGAATGTCCCTCGGGAAATGCTAAGACAAACAGTTATAAGAGTAGCACCATCAGTAACACGTACTACCCCTGAGGTGCAGAACGGAAGTACTGAAAAATCTGATAATCCTTATATAATTCAAGCTGGACATTAATTTTAGAACAATGGCCCCCATAGCGGACACTTTCTAAGGGCCAATGGGAGCTTCCCTTGAAATGCATATAGCGTTAATTTCATTTCTACTATAACACCCAATAGCCAAAGCTCTCTGAGCAGTTCACAAAAATTAAAACATAATATAATAAAACATAATATAAAATCTTTAATATAAACAAATTTAAAACAGCTATAAATGATTAAAAATAAAATACCAGAACCTGATAAAACAACTGACATTAAAAGCCCCATCATATGCCATCAATTGCCTGGGAATAGAGGCAAGTCTTAACTTGGCCCTGAAAAGATGGAAATGTTGGTACCTGGTGGACCTCAGTGGGGTAGCATTCCACAATTGAGGGGCTACCACCGAGAAGACCCTCTCCCTTGGAGGAGGCAGTCAGAGCAGGGCCTCAGATGTTGATTGTAGTGCACAGGTAGGTTCTTAGTGAACTCGGAGAGGTGATTATCATTGGGACCATGGCAGGGAGATGAAGAGTTAAACTCCCCACCCAGTCATCCCCACGTTCCCAAGCCTGCTTAGGCTTCCGCATAGTTGCTGTTTCCATAACCAACATAACATGCTCATTGACTGATTAATCTCATGTCAAGTTTGGCCCTAAGGCAGGGAGTGCTGCTAGGTTCAGCCAAGCCTGGCTCCAGAGGGGAGTGAAGTCCAGTCTAGTCTTTGTCATAAGAACATGAGAAGAGCCCTGCTGGATCACACCAAGGGTCCATCTAGTCCAGCATTCTGTTCATAGAGTGGCCAACCAGCTGCCCATGGGAAACCCACAAGCAGGACCTGAGTGCAACACCATCCTCCCACCCTTGTTCCCCAGCAACTGTTACCAGCTACCTCTGATACTGGAGGTAGCATATCCATCAGGACTAGTAGCCATTGATAGCCTTCTCCCCCAGGAGACCACCTCTATAGGACCACCATTCGGAATACAGAGCCCACAAGGAGACTCAACGGCAGGGTGGGAGAATTCTCACATCACGCCCATTTCTTCTTTCAGAATCCTGCATCCAGCCGAAAGGGCAGCATGCAATGAGGCTACTCTGTCTCTGCTGATTCCATTGCACTCGTGGAATCCATTGCTGCCACAACAGGAAGTGTCACTTCTAAAAATAAGCAGCCCTAGAACAGGGCTGGTCAGCAGAGCTCCCTCCTGTGAGCTCTGCTGATCTGCGCCCTTCCAGAAACTAGCGTTTTGGCTTCTTTCCAATTGCTTCAGGAACCGCTGGATTCCCGTTGTACTAGCTGGAGGTCCTGGTAGTCCACAGGCAGTATTGCCCAATATTGGGATACTGCCCAATAAATCTAATACAATACAATAAAATATAATATAATAAAATCTGGGAATATGATTCTCCTACCTCACTGGGTTGTTGTCAGGATAAAATGACAACATGCTGCAATGAACTCCTTGGAAAAGGAGCAGAACATTGGATCACCCTGTTTATATCTCCGACCTTTCTATACTGCAGCGGAAAAGAAAACATTTGGCAGCTGCAAGGAAGATCTCTGGATGTTACTTTCTGTGAAAAGGCTGGACACCAGGGCAAACCGAAGCGTTTGGCTGGACAGCTATAAACAGCACTTGGTGGACCTGGGAGTGGATGAAGATATGCAGACTAGAGCCATGCTGTTGCAGCTCTGGAGTACCCAGGTAGAAAATACAATCTCACATTCCCAGTGAATACTTTTCTCCAGGATTCTCACTTAGCCTCCACATTCTGACCCCACTAACAGTGAGTGAATGGCTTCCCAGCACTATCAATCATGAAGGGCTGAAGTTAGGGACACAAGCTTTTGTAGCCCCTGCACCCCCGTTATTTTAAATGCAAATGGAGCAAGTGAATCTAAGGGCTGCGTGTAGTGGAGGCTGGTGGCTCCTATGTCAGTGGGACAGTGAATCCGCTCTGGGTTTCATTCAGAACCAATTAGAACCCAAAATGGGCCCAGCACCTTGGGTAGCGCTTTAGAGTTCTGACTGGTTCTGACTGAAACCCACAGCAGATTCACTGCCCCACTGACACTGGAGCCACCAGCCCCCACTGGCTGCATCTGTGCACAGGTGTCTGGTATTTACTTTATGAAGAATTGCGTGCATTCATCTGCCAACCAGCTATTCGTATCTTGGTGGTGCCAGTCAACTGTTAAAAAAGGGGTGGGGGAAAGGAAAAACTGGATCCAGTCCACCCCACCCAACTGCCAAAGTACTGATAGGCTCTGTCAGAACTGATCTGATCAATACTGCACACGTGGTCCCAATCCAACACTGGGATTTGTGATTGCAGAATTCTTTTGGGAGAATGGGTCAGCGGTAGAGCACATGCTTGGCATACAGACGGTACGAGGTTCCATCCCCTGCCTCTCCAGGTAGGTCTAGGAAGGAATCCTGTCTGAAACCCTGGAGAGCTGCTGCCAGTTGACAATTGGGACCTACATGAACTTATGGTCTGACATGGTTTGAGGCTGCTTCCTATGTTCCTAGGATGTGACTCAGGAAGGGGATTCACGTGTGGAAATCTGTTCCCTCATGCAGATTGCCCTGACTGGATAAGAGTGGCTTATAAATCCATGGCCCCTAGCACACTCACTTGCTTACATTTTGCTTAAGCCCTTTGGAAGTGCCTGGCCTCAAGAATCATACAGTAGATGAGAAGGTTGTGTGCATAAGAAGATAACTCTTGGAGCTAGAGGTGTGCTTCAGATTTGGCCAAATCCTAGACTGAATCAGGTTGATTTGGAGAGATTCAAGAGATGTCTGAATCGAAGTGGAGCTTCTCCCAAGTGGTCTGAATCTGAATGTGAATCCTCTGTTAGCAATTCGGATTCAGACGGACCCAGAGACCCAGATAGTGTGTCTGCAAAAATGGATATATTTCTTCCCATGCTCTCCATATAAGGAAAATACCGTGGTGTGGAGAGGGAGGGGGTTAGGGATGTCGGAGAATTTCTCCACGAATCTCCGGGAGGCCGAATGCCAACGCATTCGGCCCCCCGAAATTGGTGGAGAAACGGTCTGCCACCCCCCCGGAATGGGACTTACCTTTGTTGAATGTCCCTGGCGCTGGCGGCTCCTGGTGGCAGTGCGGCGGCGGCGGCGGTGGCCGGTCTTCCAACCGGCTGCCGCCGCCGCCATTTCCCAGTAAAAAAACACAACAAACATGATAGGCTATGTAAAGATTTACGTAGCCTATCACAGCTAGATTTTCAAAAAACACCGTGATAGGCTACGTAAATCCTTATGTAGCCTATCACGGCTGACTTGGGGGGGGGGGAAGCGCGTACGCAAATGGCGGTGACCATGGGCGCCGCCACTTGCATTCCTTATTTGGGCACGTGTAGTCTACGTAAACATTTACGTAGACTACGGCGAAAATAAGGGCAATGCAAATAGCGTTGCCCTTATTTTCGCCATAGTCTACGTAAATGTTTACGTAGACTACATGTGCCCAAATAAGGAACGCAAATAGCGTTGCCCTTATTTTTGCCGTAGTCTACGTAAATGTTTACATAGACTGCACGTGCCCAAATAAGGAACGCAAATAGCGTTGCCCTTATTTTTGCCGTAGTCTACGTAAATGTTTACATAGACTGCACGTGCCCAAATAAGGAACGCAAATGGCGGCGCCCATGGGCGCCGCCATTTGCGTACGCGCTTTTTTTTCCCCCCAAAGTCAGCTGTGATAGGCTACGTAACGATTTACGTAGCCTATCATGGCTGACTGCAGGGACGCAAACGGCAGCGGCTATGGCCGCCACTATTTGCGTCCCGGCAGGAGACGAGATTCGCGGCCGGAGGGACGGGGCGCCCCACCCCGGCCAGAATTTCGGCCAGAGGGACGGGGCGCCTCCCACCACGCCCAGAATTTTGCGGGGAGGGACGGAGCACCTCCCCCCCACCGTGAAGCAAGCTGCGGGATAAGGTAAGGGACTTTCGTCCATCCCTAGAGGGGGTGCAGTTTTATGACTGACAGCTCTAGCTTCTAACAACTGTGGATGGTTTTTTCAGGGCTCTCCAATCCCAGTACTTTGGGGCAGGGATGCTGCAGTAATATATCCCAAGATCATTTCAGTGTTCAGTGTTCTTTGCTAGTTCTCTCCCCAGAACAGGAACATGAGAAGAGTTTTGGTGGAGTCTGTGGGACCTGGGAGGGTGTAGCATTGGGTGCTTGCTTGAAAATGCTGGAAGTTCTTCTGCCTCTTTCACTGTATGCTCCACCTCCATCAACTACCTCAGTCCTATTGCACTTCCTGTAAGTTTGGTACCAACTGAGCAGAAAACAAATAGGCCACCAACTATTTTTCATTCATCGTAACTCCCTAGCCCCTACAAATCTCCTTCTGATATTTTACAGGTTCCCTGCCTAGGGACACCACAGAGGGGGCAATGGGAAACAAATTACTCTTTCCATCCCTGAAATTTTAAGACTCCCTTTGCACAAACACCACTGCACCCACACTTCCAAACTTGGGCCGGTTTCTTAGCTAGGGCCACCTCTATGCTGTATGCCATTTTCATAACCATTGCCCACAAATAACATAGAGGGATAACCACATCCCCCCCGTTCCGAAATAAAAAACAAACAAAACTCAGCATGAATTATTCATGCCCTGTACTCCTCTCCATTGGATTTAATGTACTGTCAATGCACTTGCTATCAACAGTGATGCTATATTTACATTTCACTTAATCATCAGAATTTTAAAAAGAAAGGCATAGAGAAATACACAGTGCTGGCCCATCAAATATTTGATTTCACATGGAGTCTGTTTCCCAGATTTAGAAATAGCTCTGTCACCCTGGGTGTGGTGGGTGGGGATGAATTCCCTTGGCAGATACTTCCTGCTCCCATAATTAGGTCATGTTGAGTTGTCCCCCAGAACAAACTGTCCATGTTGTACTGATGGGCACTTTGGAGGACACGAATGGGTGCTTGTTTTCCAGGATCAACACATCCAGAAAGCAGCATCAAAGAAGCCAGTGGAGGCTGGTGGCTCCGATGTCAACGGGGCATTTAATCCACTCTGGGTTTCAGTCAGAACTCTAAAGGAGTTCTGTCTGGTTCTGACTGAAAGCTGGAGCGGATTCACCCCCACCCCCACTGACATCGAAGCCACCAGCCTCCACTGAAAGAAACTTTGATGTCTCTCCTACTGTTTCCTGACAAGTGCCTTGCATGCAGAAGGTCCAGGTTTAATCCCTGGCATCTCCAGGGCTGGGTGACCTCTGTTTGAAACCCTGGGAAGTTGCTGCCAGTCAGTGTAGACAATATAGAGCTAGATGGGTCAATGGTCTGACTTCGTATAAGGCAGCTTCCTATGTTCCTAAGGCAGGGGTATAGAACATCAAACATAGAGGTCAAATCTGGCCCTCTGGGATTCCCCAGACAGCCTCAGTCCCTTTCTCTGACCCCCAACCACTGTCCATCAAGCACTGGGGGATTCCCTGTTTTTGGGTAATTCTTCCCCATTCTAAAAGGCTGAAATGCATCTCCTAAAGCAGGGGTGGACAACTTGTGGCCCTCCAGATGTTTTGGCCTACAACTCCCATCATCCCTTACCATTGGCTCTGCTGGCTAGGCCTGGTGGGAGTTGTAGGCAAAAACATTTGGAGGGCCACAAGTTGTCCACCCCTGTCCTAAGGCGTAGTTATGGACAGTGAGAACGTTATGCTGTGACAGGTGGATATTTTGGCCCTGTGCTTTTGCCACTGGCCCCACCCACCACTGGAATGTGGCCCCCAGAAGCTTCTCTAGAAGGAAGTGTGGCTCTCGAACTTCTGCACCACCGTCCTAAGGGCTGCAATGGCATCGGCGAGGCTGCTGGATTTGCGGTGTGAGCCACTGAATACGCCCATCTTGCTGTATGATACAGCAAATGTTTTACAGGAAGCAACTTAAAATGATTTCCACAGGGCCCCTTTTCATGCACGTGTGTTGGCTGCACCCAAAATGCTCCATTTTTTTACTTTTAGAAAGAAATTCACAATTGCAGGGCGGTGTAGTTTTTCCTCCAAACTTTTAGAATGAGCATCCACTCCTGGGGGTTGGGGTTAGGGTTTTCTTCTTCACAGCGGGAGCTGTGTAATCTGTAGCCATATCTATATTTCCAGGGGGCTGAAGGTGATATCGTAGAAGCGTAGCTTCTGGTGGTGATGGCGGTCACACCTATTTCTTTTAAGCCACTGTCCTCATTGGTCAAACTGGTATTTCAGGTTTTTGAAGCATTACTTTGCAAATCCTGTGAGCAGGGGTAATAGAAGCCCTGTTCGGGCATTGACCGAGAATGCACGGAGGGAGGAGCGGGGCTGCATGCGTTCCTTTGACCCCAGTGTCCTTGTCCCCAGTGGCTGCTGTCTCAGTTACCACACTGAGTGGTAACTGTTGAAGGATTTTCCTGAACATGCTTAGGATTCTCCACATGATTGGGACCGCCCGCCCCCATTGTTCAAGTTCAGATAGCATGAAGGATTCCAAGCATGTTGAGCCGATGCACGAAGATTTCCCCTTCAGACCTTCCACTCAACACTTGAAGTTCTGAGGCTGAAACCAGCAGGAGTGAGGACTTGGGGCAGGGTCAGCACATGAAGCTTTGCAGCCTCCACCCCCCACCCCACCCCGACACATGCGCACACACACTCACATGTACACACACACACTCACACTCAATGCAGTCTGAGAGTCCACGGAGTGGGATGAGTAATGTTTACACCACACAAGCAATGATGCCTCTAACTGCACCACATCCGAATCTTTGGGGGGAACATTATAGTCTGTTTCCAGGCTGTGCTTTTATTTTTCTACTGCAGGTTTTGGTTTGGATGCATGTCTAAATTCATAGTGCATGACTAATTTCCTCCTGTTTTTGCCCAATCCTTCAAGATTTGTTCTGCTGTTAATTTACTGAGCTGCCAGCAGAGACCTTTCATGTTGTGTGTGGAAAAGGTGCTCTTTTCTAATGAAAATGGTATTTACATGGGCTTGTGTTTGGTTTCCATGTGACATAGTGCATATTTTACATGTTTACATGTGGAAATTAAAGAAAAAAAGACTGATTTGTTGTTTTATTTTTAGAGTAATGCAGGGCCTGCAGTTTTTTGGCTTCTCCTGTTTCTTTTAAAAAACCCTGCAGCCATGGCAGCAGTTCAAGGTGAAATGGAAAAGATTCTGAAAAGCAGAGGCAAAGCAACTGGACAAATGGATTGGATCAGCCAAGAGATTTTGGACAGCACACCCATTTTTGGTTAGTACTCTCCTATTCAGAGCCAGGCTATTTGGTATCTTCAGTGGAAGAGTTAAATATCTCCCACCACTACTTGATCCTAGAGCACTTCTTTATCCATCCCAACTGCTCCTTTTCGATCCAGATTCCTGTCACACATGGATCTGGGGCAGCCAGATTCTCCATCAGCCCTGCATCTATGTGCTTATAGCAGCTGTTTCCAGCTGTCACTGTCATGAGAAAAGCTGTCCCTATGTCCAGCTTCTCCTTCTTTGTGAACTTGTGTATGTGATTATGTGGAGAAGGTAAGTGGGCCATGCATGGATGGACTGGCCCTCAGGCTCAGGGTGTTTAGCAAACTTCGAGAGAAAATCCTAAAGATGAGGAGCAATTCCCTCTTATATAACCTCCTCCCATATACACTTGTCCGGACCCTTCAGTGGTCCCGCTCTGTGAGCCCCTGCCAAAGGAAGCGAGGTGGGTGGCTACTAAGAAGAGGGCCTTTTATGCTGTGGCACCCCCATTGTGGGATGAGCTTCCCCGAGAGGCTCACCTGGTGCCTATGTTGTACTCTTTTGGGTGCCAGGTGAAGACCTTTTTATTTCCCCAGGCATTTTCGTTTTTCAGTCCCTGTTTGAAATCTGGTTCTTCATTTTAAATTTTTGCACTGCTGCTACGTTGTATTTGGTTATTATTTTTATTTTATACTGTAGTTTTGAACTTTTACACTTTTGTATTGTATTTTAGTGGGTTGTATTTAATGGTTTTCATTGTTGTGAACCACCCAGAGAGCTTTGGCTATTGGCCAGTATAGAAATGTAATAAATAAATAAATGCCCAAGCCTTAGGAGTTGCCATATAGATTGTATACTTTGGGGACAGATTTAAGAGTAACAGAATACCTACAAGGAAAGTACTTCTGTGAAGGAAATAGTGTGTAACTCACACATGGCAGTAGCATGTTCAAGCCTTCCACTTATGTATGCATCCTGTATCAGTCAGCTGGGAACCCACAAGAAGCTGAGCAAGATTTACAATAAGGATTATTTATATTTCTGCTCCGCTCAAGAGCTAAAGTTCTCTGCGTGGTTCACAAAACAGAACTGAAAACTATACAATACAATAACACAAAAAATATAAAAACTGTAAGTTTAAGGCAGAATAAAACCAGAGTAAAAGCCAGCAGCACTGCAAAGATCTAAAAATGCATGAACAGATGTTTTTCGAAATCCTGAAGGACTAAAAATTCTGGGAAAATAAAAAGGTCTTCACCTGCTGCCAAAAAGACTACAACGTAGGCACCAGGCAGACCTCTCTGGGAAGGACACTCCACAGCCAGGGTGTCACCACCGACGAGGCCCTCTCTTTAGTAGCCATCCGCCTCTCAGTTGGCAGGGGCACCTGGAGAAGGGAGAAGATTTGGAAGAGCTGATCTTCAATAGAACATCAGAAGCTGGTGTTAGTGTTAGGCTTCACAGGACCTTGGACAGCTCCTAGAGAATGATCAGCATTCCCCAAGCTGGTTTCCTCCAAATGTGTTGGACTGCAATTCCATGCTGGCAGTGGGATGCTGGGATTGCGTCCAGCACATCTGGAGGGCATCAGGCTGGGGAAGGCTGGGACAGATGCATACTTCAAGAATGCTTAGGGCCCAAATGAGCTCCTAAATAGTGGTGCAGATCATCTGTATCTTTCAGCTGATCCCTTATGTGAAAATCTACTTCCCAGCATTGCTGGAAGTCCAACTGGAGTATCCTCTGATCTCTCAGCAAAGAGGGGCTTTGGGTGAGCTGGTGGAGCTCTGCACTGGAGGAGTTTGAGACTGCTTCAAGGGTAGAATCACGGAGAGCTATTCATTGCGAAGCCTCAGGCAGTTTGGAGAGTACTCAAGGTCCCTGAAGTAGACTCCTGCTGACACAAACCTGAGGCCTCCTCTGTCCAGGAATCAATATCTGAAGTTTAATGAGTTGTTTGGCCCTTAATGCCTCTAACTCTTTTGCCCAAATTGCTCCGTAATGCAAAGCTGCTGTTGAGCTTCTCCTGCAATATTTATGTGAATGGGTGATTATTGTTAATGTGGGCTGGAAAGGTGGAAGCAAAGTATCTGTGAATTAGACTGATCAATGTAGGAATCCAACAGGAGCTGATATAATCATTACAAACAAGTTGCATGAGCTTTGGCCAAAAAAAAAAAAAAGTTTTTAAAGAGGGTTCTTATTCGTGTTGGCTGCATGACCCAGTCAATCAGGGACCATGTAGCCAGCATGATGTCATGTTGTCACATACACAATCACATTTGGCCACATGACCTTGTCAGAAAACCAATAAGAGGGACAGCTATGCCTCCTGCCTTCACTTTGAATGGGAAATGGACAACAAATCGATGAACTATGATGCGGGGTTATCATACTTTGCAGGTCCCCTAAACTGTCACAGCCTCCCCACTTCATTTTAGTCTTACACAAGAAATGTTTGCAAAATGTAGTGGGGGAACCCATAGACCACGGTGACCTTTTCATTGGAGGTTTTCTTAAACACAACCACTATTTTAAATCATTACATCTAGTTCCGAACAATATAACTCCTACATTAACACAACGGCTTCCTTGCCATCAATCAAGTCTAGTTAAAGAAAATGCTCATTAGCTGTGTTCAGAACTGCTATTAAAACTGGGTTGATTTGTCCCAGCAGTGACACATTTTCACACTATTCTTCCTGCTAAAGATCAGCATATGCTATGCAAGGACCTTTTATCGATGCTAGAAGAGATGGCCAATAAACCTGTTAAAACCAAGAGAACTCTTGTGAAGGCTAAGACTGTTAGTCCCAAGCACAACTGCTTAAAAGTAAGACACTCTCTTGGCAAACAGATTGCCACATGGTGAATCTGTTCCTGGATTGGACTGCAAGGGGGTGGGGAGGGATTGCATAATTTAGGGCGCAATCCTATTGAGATAGGTGATAGCCTCCGAAATCGGAAGCTACCAACTATCCAATGCAGGGGGGATGGAGGAGATCCTGTCCCCTGCACGTCGCCTTCCCTGCATTTGTGGCTAGATGTACATTTCTGGGGAGGGAGTCCAGATAGGAAGCTGTCTAAAACAGCTCCTGCAGTCTCCTCCTCTCCCTGTCTCTGGGAACACCCCATTTTTGCCCTCTCCATGCTCTGTTTACGAGCACGGAGACAACTGTGGCATGGAAAGAACCATGCTGGCTATGAGGGGGAGGGGGAGGAGGCAGGGAGCATGGCTTCTGGGAACAGAGGTTGGACAATCTCGGTTCCCAGAAACTGGAAAATCCTATGGCTGTCTAGAGGCCATAGGTTTGCTCTACCATGTCCTCCCCCGTGATAGAAAAATGCTGACACATGGAAACATAGTTTACCAAGGGGAAGGATTCTAGCCTAGCTTTCTCCCTGCAATCTAATTTTCTATAAGCAGGGTTTAAAAAACAACAATATGTGGGTGAGCATTCAATCATTCAGCCCTTCCCCATCTGCAGACTATACTGGTGCAGATAGGAACAGCTTGACCTAGTGTTAAGCTGTTTATCTAAAATGCTTCTAATTTCTAACAAAAATTAGAAGAATGTGCTTACGTACGTGCTTTTAAGAATGGTGGCATAAGAGTCATTTCCCAAGCTATACAAGGGATAACAAAACCCCAGAAGTATTTGACTTTTGATAGTAGGCTCTGATGCCAAAAAATGCTCTCCTGTGCTCTCTCTTGCTAGACCCCTTTATTTTCTCTTAACATTTTACATTACACTTATTTTCAGTTTTGTGATTAATTATCAACCTTCCCCAAACTGGTGCCATCCTAATGTTTTGGACTACAGCTTCCAGCATTCATGACCATTGGCCATTCTGGTTGGGGCTGATTGGAAATAAAGTCCAAAACATCTGGAGGGCACCAAGTTAGGGAAAGGTTACATAGTGGCTTCCTTATAATTTTCCATGAGTATGTACTGGGTTGTGGGTATTTTTTTTTACTTTGTCAGAAAACCACATCTTGCCTGGGCCCTACATGCTTAAGAAACTACTTCCCAACCTCATCATATGTTATATAGATTCAGGAAATAAAAGCACATGGGATTCATGGTCCTTTCTCCTTGATTCTGTTGTACTGTAGGAAAAAGGGAGACATGGGGCTCCCAGAATGCCCTCTAGATAATGTTGGATTATGATTCCCAGAAATCCTGCCTGTTGATCAGGCTGGCTGGGGCTGATGGGAGTTGGAAGTCCAAAACACCTGGAGGGCACCAGGTTAGGGAAAGCTGCCCTAGAGCAACAGCAGGGAAAGAGTAAAGCAAATTGCCCGTTTCCTCTTTTTGTGTAACGGAGAAGGCAAGGGCTGCTTCACACTTTATGCTGCCATTGCCACAGGTGCACAGTGTTACACATGGGTTTTCCCTCAGCAAATAGCAAAGAATCACAGGTGTGTGTTCTTAGACAAACACATGAGATACCACAGCCCAATCAAGGCTCGCCGGCACATGTCCAAAAATCTATTCATGTCATGTTTTTCCCATCCTTCCTCTAAGGAGCACAGGGTGGTACACATTTTTCTCCCCTTCTGTTTTTATCATCACAACAACCCTGTGAGGTAGGTCACCCAATGAGCTCCATGGCTGAGCCCAGGTCTCCCAGGTCCTAGTTTTTACAGTCTCTGAAGGGCTGTTCACACAACATGCTAACCCACACTCAGTGATTGAGTGTGGGTTGTTTTGAACCATGGGTTGTTTGTTGAATTGTGGGTTATCATGTTGTCTGAACAGAGCTGGGGTGGCTTGCTAACTATGCAGTATGGCTTATTTTTCTCAAACAAGCCACCTTGAGAACCCGTGGTTTGTTATAGGGTTGTTCAGAGTGGTTAACAAGTCACACTGCATGGTTAACAAGCCACCCTGGATGCATTCTGACAACATGATAACCCACCCTGTGGAAAGCATGCTGCATTCAGACAACATACTAACCCATAGTTCAACAAACAACCCATGGTTCAAAACAGCCCACACTCAACCACTGAGTGTGGGTTAGCGTGTTGTGTGAACAGCCCTGCAATTACACCTCACTGGCTCTCCTAACTGTGTTTAAGAACACCCACCCCCTGTTCACACTTTGTTTTTGCAGCAGGAAGCACCAGTGTAACCACAATTGACCTCTGGCAAATGTAATCTAGGCCTTTCCTCAGAGCCCAAAAGACAGAGCCAGAGTTCTTTTTGCTTTTCCTCTGCTGCTTGTTCAGTTTCTCAGGGAACGGCAGGAGGTCTTGCATTTTGTAAAGGTTTTTTTGTAAGCTGCTCCATGGTGCAACTTCATGAAGCAATTGCATTTCTGGAAATGGAGCCATCCTCTTCTTTCTGCATCGATGTAAAGGCAGCCACCCACACCTTTGCTCCTGGATTTTTATTGGATGCAATAATTGTCCCTTTTTGGTTATCCTGTTTCTACAGATAGCGTATTGAGTGAAACACTGCGTTTGACAGCAGCTCCTTTTATCAGCAGAGAAGTCCTTCAAGACATGTCCCTGAAGCTGGCAGATGGCAAAGAGTACCACTTGAGAAAGGGTGACAGGCTTTTCCTCTTTCCATTCGTAAGCCCTCAAATGGACCCCGAAATCTACGAGGAGCCAGAGGTAATGCAGTGCCATTCTGAATTGTGTTCCATATGAGAGTTTCCTCTGCAGATTCCTTTTGCTTTGTGGTTTAGGTAAACCCACTGAGTTGGGAATTGTGATAATGCAATTGTGATAATGCCCTGTTGTGAGCACAAGACCATAATGTAAATTCAAGACTGCATAATATTGGCACAGAACCAGAATGCCCTGTTTAAAAACAAAGCAGCACTGTGGGCAAGACTGTGTGTATTCCAGAATTCTTCACACCACACCACTGGTCCTTCAGCTTGCTTTTTAAAGCAACAGGTTTCTAGCCCTCAAGGCTGGATGACATCTGAGAAAGGGTGGGGGTAGAGAGACTGTGCAAAATTTCCAGTAGTCAGGAAAGAAGGCTTGGATATTCTGCAGAACTGTTTTGCCCATCCCATGGCTAGCAGAAGAACCAGGATCAGTTCTGCAAACTTGTACCTAGTAACTTTAAGCATGGCCTATATAAAATGGGATGATTGAAAACAATGCCAGTAGAGATACAGAAAAACAACAAGAGGAATGCCCCCCTGCAGCCCACAATTTAGATTTTCTGATCTTGTGAATCTCCCAGTCTGCCATTTGAACTAGTGGGGAATGACACAGGGACAGGTAGGGCTGGAAGAGAAATTCATTCAGTTGGCATTGTAATGCAAACTTACCTAATTTCAGACTTTCGAACCAATATGCAAGCCAAAACTCAATTATCTATCAAAATTTGCACTTTCCTGGAATTTTGCAATGGAGTTCTCCAATCAAAAAATGTGTGCAGAAATGTATAGATTAGGGAAATGTGCACACAAAAATGCATGTATCAGTGAAAATAACATTACAAATGCATTTTATTAGGAAAATTGTTTGCAAAAAATGTGTACGTTAGGCAAAAGTGCATATAGAACTGCATTTATTAGGAGAAATGTGCACAAAATGTGCACAAATTTAATACAAATATATATTTTAAAGATCTTTTCAAAGTTCTGGACAAACCAAACAGAAGACTGGAAAAACGAGAAACTGAGAGACACTGGCATTGACAGATTTGGCCATCCCTAACAGGCAGCATTGCTTCTTGTGGATATCACATATGCTGAATCAGCTTGAGAAATCCTCCCGATCCAAGGAGGCTGAACTGCGTTTCACCTGGGGATGCCTTTTAAGAATCCACTTTTGGGAGAGTTCCCAAAAGTGCTCTTGCGAGCCAAATTTTAATGGACCTATACAGCCATTTAAACATTGCAAATTAAATATAAATTTGCCGAGAAGCCATTAACGTCTATGTCTGAACCACAAAAAGCTCGTTCACAGTTCACTTGAGTTCTCTACGCTTGCTTAGTCTGCACGTGGGGAGCGGCTGCTGAATGGGTGAACGGATTCCATTGAAAAACATTGTGTTGGATGATGTAAAAGGTCTGTTTGTGATGCTAGATCTGTGATGGGTCATTCAGAGAAGGCTTAGTGTTACACTTGTGTGAACCACGCATATATATATATATATACACACACACACACACACACACATTCCACCAGATTGGATCTCAAGAGCTTTCTCCAGAGCAAAATTAGTAGCTCTCTGCATTTATATATAAGCCCTAGAACTAGAATTATGCAAAATAGCCTTCCCCAACTGTAACTCTCTTGAAGTGTTTGACTTCAACTCCCATCATTCCCAGTGAGCACAGAGGACACCAAGGCCGGATCTACACTTTGTGTCATATCATTATGATTCCATCATGATGAAGCTATATCCCTCTTGAGCATTTATACCTCGTAGGATGCACAGTGACATTTGTTGTACAATTTTGGATAATGTGGAATAAAAAGCAGGAAATAACATCACAAAAGCAGTGTATCGAATGTGTAATTGTCCCAGCAGCTAGCAGTGTACATCAATACCACTATAAAGGGGTAGTATAGATCTAGCCCAAGTTGGAAAGGCAGTTGGAGACAGTAGTAAATGAAAATTGGCACTGATTTATTATGAGTGGAATTCCTAAGTGGCCGTTGCTGTGACAACATAAGGCTCTCTCTCTCTCTCCCTCTCTCTCTCTCTACACACACACACACACACACACACCAGTGTGGTTTCCCCTTCTTTGTGTTCCTAACCTGCCTCCCCCAGCCCCATTAATTTTTGCCTTTTATTAACAAGAATCAAGCTGAGATCTCTTCCGCTTACAAACAGCTTCCCAGGGACCGTTATGGCAGAAATGATGCTGATATTGTTGTAACTTAAGTCTCCTTAAATTATTGTTTGTAAGGTTAAATGATGCCCACCTGTGTCCCAATAAGCAAGTAAACTCCTGTGTTGTATTGTATTCCTGGACAAAAAAATGTTTAAAAGCACATGTGTGTTTTTAAATGCTCAGTAAAGCTTTGCTGCTGGTTTAATTTCGAGTGGGGGAGAATCTCTGAAAAAGATTATTACCTAAAGTTCAATTAAATGTTCCACTTTTAGACATTAAGCTTTCATGCAGTTATGATGAGAAAGCATGCATGTATCAAATCCCAAAACACTTTTATCTCGAGCCCTCGCTAAAGGACCCAGGTGCAGATTTTGTATGAGCCATGGGAGCGGTCATGGAATGTACATCTAAAGCACCCTAGAAGTTACATGAAGTGCCGTGGTCCCAGTGCAATGATGAAAAGTACATTCTGAAGTGTTTTTCCACTCCCCCCATACCATACCACCTCACCCCCCACACACACTTGAGCAAAAGAGACTTACAATGAGCATCAGTACATATAATGGCAAGTTCCAAATGTTTGTCTCCTTGTCATGAGGAGCTGTCAAACAAACATAAGGGAGTAAACTGGTTAAGGGGAGGCAACATGTTAAAGATGCTCACAGTGGGCAGGGCTAGTGCAACAGGGAGCTAGCAGTTTTTAAAGCAACTGGAAATGAGCAGAAATGTTTGTTTCTGGAATGGGGCAGGTCAGAAGAGCTCGCGGAAGGGAGCCCCGCTGACTTGTCCTGATCGGGAAACGGGCTTGTTTCCAATCGTTTCTGGGCTTGTTTTAGGCAGTGCTAACTCCCCGTTGTGCTAGTGCGTGGGTCCCATGGGCGCAACGGAATGAGCGGAAGCACAGCAGCAGCATTGGAAACTGCCCAATGAAACCCCTGTTCATTTCAGTGGGGTTTGTAGAGGAAAACAGACTGTGGGTTTTACCATATGTGCTGCTCCAATTTCCTCCTCCATCTTGAGGCGAACGAACCCCCCAGGCCTGCTCCAGCTGGATTTCTGCCCACAGGGGCCATCTATTATCAACTGTCCTGCTGGAAAGTTTGCAGAAGAGAGAGAGAGGCAGGCAAAGAAGACCTTGGGGCCTTCTCCACCTAGACTCCTCCCAAAACACACTCATGCACACACAGGGCTGTGTACCAACATAAACAGCCCCATGGGAAGGATTCCAGGAGAAAAGGAAGTTGATGAGAATGTCACCAGACACTTGCCCCTGTTCCAGCTGGACTCACTCCACCCCAGGGCCATCTTCCACCAACTGCCATGAGGGAAGGGCCCTCCTGATGATTTTTTTAAAATGTCAATATTGTTTGTGATTTTATTACTTTTATGTTATTTGTAAGCTGCCTTGTTTGCATTTGTATCCTGAAAGGCAGCATATAAGTAATTGTAATAAACAAACAAAATAAATCCAGAAAGGTATGTAAACATTAAAAATTGTTTCCAGATTTCTGCTCACATTTAGAACAAACCCACTGAAATAAATGTGACTTACGTCAGGCTAACTTAAGCCCCATTGATTTTAGTGGGTCTACTCAAAGTATGACTAAGTTTGAACCCAACTCTATGATTTGTTACGTGGCCATCTTTTTTTCTTTCTTTTTACTCCCACTGCCCCCAACATCCAGACGGAGTCCTGTGTAACTTAAAATCTTGCACCCTGCATTTTAAACGCTAGTTAGCTGAAGCTAAAAGAAACGTTTGTCTCACCCTGTGCTTCTTGTTTTCCAGCAATTCAGATATGACCGGTTCCTCAATTCAGATGGCACAGAAAAAAAGGACTTCTATAAAGGAGGGGAAAAGCTCAAGTATTACACCATGCCATGGGGAGCGGGACTAAATGTCTGTATTGGAAAGCCCTTTGCAATCAATAGCATGAAACAGTGAGTGAATATATTAATATTAATTCCCATCTCTAACTATAATATTGATCATAAGAAGCCAGTGTTGTCTTGCGATAGAAATCAAACCTCTCAAATAAAAGAAAAGGAAAAAGTGTTAGTCCAATTCAGTTTCAGTTGTTTCCAGTGGAGGCTGGTGGCTCCGATGTCAGTGGAGTGGTGAATCTGCTCTGGGTTTCTATCAGAACTCTAAAGGAGTTATCCTAGGTGCAGAAGCACCTTGGATAGCTCCTTTTGAGTTCTGACTGAAACCCGAAGTGGATTCACTGCTCCACTGACATCGGAGCCACCAGCCTCCACTGATTGTTTTCATGTCTGAATATATCCCTATGCAGCATCTTGTATTGCCCCTGCAGTAGGCTTCGAACTCTTAATTTAGAGGTGCTAAGATAGTGATAAATCAGATCCAGGTTTGCTTACAAGGAGATACTTTATTGAGTACAATCAGCACACAGGCGTACCCAGTGGTTGGATCAGACAGCTTCTCTGAACCCAGAGCCATGGGGTAAGATGGGTTTTCTACTATACATGTTAGCAGTGAGGCAGCACAACAGCAGCAAGCGTTAATTAGCGTTCATTCCCAGCATAGACTAACAGTGCTTGGTCAGAAGGGAAACAGTCAGAGCTTTCCCAGCACAGACACCTGCAGCTTTAAAGCAAACAAGCTTCACTTCCCAGGTGCATCCTGATAAGACCCTCTAGCTTGTTAGTATGGAATGTGCTGAGGCTGCACTATCGACCTTTGATTCATCCTGGTAAATCAAGAGGCCTGTTAGGGAAAACAGCAGCCAACTGACCAACATCAGAGAGCATTATGGATCATCTAAACCCCTCTAAAACTACTGATAGCTTGGTTCAGGCCTGAGGCCTTACACATCTGACCCATCAAGCAGTATTATAGTGGAGCCAGGGCTCACAGGGTTAAAGCACTGGGACTTTTTAATTAGCAGGGATGACAACATCCCTCCAAGCTTAGCTGGGGAGGAGGAGAGATGGATCCTCCCAGCAACAATATATTGTTGTGAGCCATCCCTGTTGTAATGAAAAGTATTGGTTAATATGCATGTAACAGAGGCGGTTGCAAAATTTTTATTTTCTGCTGTTAAAATCCATAAGCTCATTCTCCAGACTCGTATGTAACAATTGGCTGATGACATTTTAATATACTATGTTAATTGTATTTAAGATTTAAATATTTTAAATAATTGTTGAATTGGGGGGCGGGTTGGTCTTAAGTATTTTATTTTGAGGATTGTTTTGTGTTCTAAATGGTCTGTGACCGTATAATAATAAAGTAACAAGAAAAGTATTGGGTGGCCGGGGGCTTGGTTGCTCTTGAATGGGCAATTAAGACATAGGAAGATAGAAAGCTGCTTTATACTGGGCTGGTTTGCAGAACATGCCACACTCAGTGGGTTATTTAACCCTTGATGAGCTGCAGGAGTGTGTCAGATGTGTGTACTGCCATTATGAATATGAAAACCCAGATGGGGTTGCAGTGTGTCATCCAAACACAGCCACGATGGGTTATTCAAGGGTAAACAACCCTCACATAATCCCACAACAAACCCTACTACAAACCAAGGGTTATGCAAGGGTTGTTTAACCCTCAAATAACCCACATTGGCCGGGTTTGGATGACACATCGCAACCCCATTGCAGGTTGCATATTCATAATGGCAGCTACACATGCCCTGTAGTGCCATGGCTCATCATGGGTTAAATAACCCACAGTGAGCCTGACGTGTCATGCAAATCCAGTCACTGAATCAGACCATTGGTCCATCTAGCCAGTATTGTTGACACTGACCAGCAGCAGACCTCCAATGTTTCATGCAGGTGTTTTCCCTGTCCTACCTGGAAAGGCCGGGATCAAACCTGTGATGTTTTGCATGCAAAGCAGGTGCTCTGCCACTGAGCTACAGCCTCTGCCCTAAAGTCCCATTAGTTTTACAAGAGACCTGCTCAAGGTGGAGAAGAAAAGTGCTAGAACTGGTTTGTTGACATGGATCAACACCGCTGCCTGCAGTTTGGGACTGTCCTTGGGGACGTGGCTATGGGCACCATCATGAGCGCCTGCACTACACCGCTGCCATCAAGCCAAGCTGAACATAGTCCACCAGCAGTGTCCAGCCAGATCCTTGACCACCTACACCTGCCCTTGTTTTGCAGGCCTGGGCAGGCTGCAGAAACTAGGTGTATCAAACCCCTGGTAGACCATCATACATGCTTGGTGTGCTGCGCTCAGCTTGGTGGGTGATAAGTTGCCCAAGGTAGCAAAACCTCACGTCCACATTTAGGGATAAGCTGTTGCTCAGCTCTCCCTTGCCTACAGACATCCCTATCACACTCCGTCCATTCTTTATTATGCTGGCTTTTCTTTGGAGGAGCTCGGAGCAGCTCCTCCAACCTTTTCTGCTGTGGGACCCCGGCTGTGGAATGAGCTCCCTAGAGAGGTTCACCTGGTGCCTACGTTGTACTCCTTTTGGCACCAGGTGAAGACTTTTTTTTTTAAATTTTCCCAGTATTTTAGCATTTTAGCTTCCTAATCTTTTACGTCTGTTGTTTTAAATATGTATTTTAAATTTCTGCATTGCTGCTAGATTTTATGCTGGTTGTACTGTTATAATGTGGATTTAAGCTTTCATAATTTATATTGTTTTATGCTGCACCTTGTGGTTTTAATTTTTGTGAACCACCCAGAGAGCTGCGGCTGTTGGGAGGTATAGAAATTAAATTAAATGAAATGAATGAATGAATGAATAGGCAAGCAAGCAAGCTTACATGCTGATTTCTAGGTAATTTATAGGGCCGGTCCTGTTTCGCTTCAGCAGAGGAAATGCAGCATGTGCCTTCAGACCCATTTCAAGCACTTTACAAACGTAGGGTGCCATCCTATGCATGTTTGGACAGAATAAACACCTAGCATTCCATAGCCAGCCATGTCATGTGCAGATTTATGCATTGGCAGTGGTGGTGCTCTTCCAGTTGGTTCCGCTTGACTTTGGTTCCACTTGACTTTGGTTCCGCTTGACTTCCGCAGTTTACGGCCAGTGCTTCGTTCTGCCATTCACAAGCCCCCAGAATTCTCCTCCTTTTTTTCCGCTCTGAAAATTACGTAGATAAATCCATACCGACAACCGTAATTCCGGTGCCCAGCCGTCTCAATTAGTCTGCATAACTTCCATAAGAACTGCTATTTTTCGTAAATATTTACGTTTTTTTTAAAAAATAAAATCCTCTGTCTCCATTTACTTTCAGCCAAAACACTTCCTCTTCCTAGGGGCTTCCCAAAAGAAGGCTGCCTTAGGTGTGCCTGAGCGATAAACTATTTGTTTAAAGCAACGCTGTTTTAAAGAAAGAAAAAACATTTTAAAATGACCATGCCGCTCCAGGACTGGCATGTTCACTTTGAAAGGTTTTTCTTTCTTTAAAACAGCGTTGCTTTAAACAAATAGTTTATCGCTCAGGCACACCTAAGACAGCCTTCTTTTGGGAAGCCCCTAGGAAGAGGAAGTGTTTTCACTGAAAGTAAACTGAGACAGAGGATTTCAATTTAAAAAGAACACCCACAAACAAGGCGGTGAGCACAATTCATTTTTTTAAAAAACTTACGTATTTATTATTGGAATATACTACATTGCAATTTTATTCATGAAAATTTCACGACTCTTTGCGGACGATGGAAAAAAAAGCCGCATGACTGCTGGCTCCGCAGGACCTCGTGGTGCTGTTCCGCAGAGGATTCCATGGCACGGACTGAAGGGAATTTGATCCCATTTCAGTCCATGATGGAATTCTCTGACATCCCTAATAAAGACCCATCGGCTTTACAAGAGACCTGCTTCAGGTGGAGATGAAAAGTGCTAGAACTGGTTTGTTGATATGAAATGCACAGCGGCCTGCATTTTTGGACTCTCCTTGGGGACATGACTATGGGCAGTGTCATGATGGGTGCCTGTACTACACCACCGCCATCAAGCCGAGCTGAATATAGTCCCCCAGCAATGTCTGTTATTAAGCCACTGTAGATGGCAGCTTTGTAGGACGGCCACATGCAAAACAGCACGGTCCTCCTGCACTTTTAATAGCAGTATAGAAGAGGGAATTTCAGCAGGTGTACCTTTGTTGTACAATTGCCTATTCAACACAGCTATTAAAAGTGCAGGAGCCCTGGCCTCTCTGGTATCTGGCCACCCCAATGGTATGGATGAATTAAGTCAGACGTGGGGAGAAACTGCATCAGGATCTTCTAGTAGATCTCGGGACGATTGGCAGTAGTTCAGCAAGGTTTTCTTTACTCCCAGTTTTTTAACAATAGCAACAACAGAATCACTCCCCTTCCCTGCTTAAATTATACTGCCAAAATAAAGAAGCTTGGGGTAACCAGGAATGAAAAGAATGTGAGCTCAGCTCAGTGCTGGTATTCAACAGATGCTCAGAGGCACCATGTTATTTAATTCTAAGTATATGGCTTTTGCAGCTGGATCTAGTTGATGGATTTCAGGATTCTAGTAAAACACAAAGATGATCCTGCAAGCCTGAAGTCTGCCCTCCCCTGAATTAAGTCATACAAGCTGAAAAAGGCTATACAAGCCAAATGGATGTGTCTGTCGGGTTTCTCCTTTAAAAATGAACCTTTTATAGACAGGCCCCAGTTTGGCTAAAGTCAGTTCTGCTCAAGCCCTGTTGAAAGCAATGAAAATAAGTTAGCTGTGACTCTTAAATGCCATTGTTTTCCATGAGACTTAAGTGTGTATAGGATTACAGCCTATCTAGGAGTAAGTCCCTCTGAACTTAGTGAGTCTTACTTCTGAGTAAACCTGCATAGACTTGTATGGCTGGCCTGCAATTTCCATTAGAACAAGTCGCATTGAATAAAACAGAACTTTCTTCAATGGTAAATGTTCACAGGATCACAACTGACTTTAGCAGACTGGGGGCCAGTAGTAGAAACTGGCATCCTACAGAGTTTGATTTTAGATTTGTTCATGTATTTCCACCCACTTTATGTTCAACCTCTGTTTAAGAACTTGAATCAATTTTAAATCAAAGCTCCCAAATTAGTCAGCATCTTAGGCCCTGCTGACCTGATTCTTTTTATCATTTCAGGTGTGTTTTCTTCCTCTTAAGCTCATTTGATTTGGAGCTGAAAGATCCCAAGGAAAAGATCCCTGGCTTCGACAAGGAAAGATATGGCTTTGGAATGGTGCAGCCAGAAAAGGAGGTCATAGTTCGATATAAATTGAAAGACCAGTAAAATCTTACCTTTCTTCTCCTAACCAAGTTATTCTGGCTACAGCTTTGTGATCTGCAAGAAACAGTTCTTAATTAGTTTCAGCAGAACTTTTGTGAACCACCCAGAGAGCTTCAGCTACTGGGCGGTATAGAAATGAAATAAATAAATAAACAAACTTTATTTTGACATGATATTGCTAAGGGTTGGTTTATGTTAAAGCCATAAGGAGGCCATTTTAAATTGGTCTCTGCAGGCTGACCATATGTAAAAGCTCACCACATGGGTTTGGCAGTTTATACCCCACTACTGCAAGCCAGTGACCCAGTTCACATGTTATGGAGGCAATTCCTGGGCTGTTTGAGACTGAAAAAATCATAAACTGGCTTATAATTCATAGGGCTTTGCACCACTTTGGTTCCAGATCCAAATTCTGAACTGAAGCAGGGTGATTCAGACTGAATCAGTCTGGATCTGAAGGCGATCTGGATTGGTCCGAAGTGGCCTGAAACAGGTCTGAGCAATCCGGACAATTCTGAAGCCCAGACAGCCTGTCTGGGAAATGTAACATTTTGCGTAAGATTAGGGAGGGGGAGGGGAGGAGTTGGGAGGGGGGAAACCGAGCCTTGGCAAGTGATATCTCTAGCTGCCAACAGGGCTGAACGTTTAACTCAGCAGTCTGTAATAACAGTGGTGGAGGAGGGATTGTATATAACAGGAGATTCTGCTTTCGCTTCCCAGTGTGAGAGAGAACAGCAGCAGTTCCCATTCCCAGTACCTACCCAGCCCTTCTCAATTCCAATTCTTAGTCTTCCCTTTCCCTATCTTTCCTCTAGATTGTCTGTCTGTCTGTCTATCTTCAGTTTGTTTCTCTGCTTGTTCTTTGGCTTCCCCCACCCCCTTCAATTACTATTCCTTCCCTTCCCATTTTTCAACTCTTCATCTATATTCTTATAAAAAACAAAACAATGCCATTTTTTTCCTCTTCTGTTAGATAGTGTTAGTGTTATTTCCCCCACCCCCATCCCTTAGCTTGTGTAGGTAGTTTTTTCTTTCTGTATCTCCTTTTCTTTTGGTTTTGTGTGTGTGTGTGTGTGTGTGTGCGCGCACGCTATGTGAGTACACCATACACATTGTGCACAAGCAAACAGTGTGTGGCCAAAGCAGTACACTAGTACACAGTCCAGTATATACTGTGGGGCAAAGCACTACACACAATACAGATATGATGAAGCATCTTAGGGTACCACCACCCATGGTGCTGCTCTGGGCCATTTAATTTAGAAGAAAGGCAAATAAGGGGGAGATTTAAATTATATAGAATAGAGAAAGTGGAGCAGAGCAATAAATAAGCACCACTGAGTTCAGTGTGACTTACTCCCAGGTAATGTGTATTGCAGCCAAAGAGAGGTTTAACTTTTCTTCCCTTAATGGAGAGCCTCAGGTCATCCAGTGAAGCTGAATAGTGGCAGATTCAGGACAGACAAAAGGGAAGTACTAGGGGACAGGTGTAATTTTGCACTGCAAAAACTCCTACACCAGAAATTAAGGATAGTGACCTCCTAACTGTCAGCTTAAACACCCTCTGATTAGGATCTCTAATCCTCTGCATGGCTTGACAGTTTTTATTTATCTTTTGTTATAGTTTTTGAGAAAAGTAAACTATGCATGGCTAGCACAAAAGCTACTGGACCTAACTGTCTGAAATTTGTCAGGTTCAGTCACCTCCATAGGGGCTGCCACATCCCCAAATTCCATGCACTTGCGTAGAAGCACTGAAAAATTATTACTCTTTGCTTTGACAGATTTTCTTGAAAAACGCAAATTCTAACTGTGGCTAGCACAAAAGTCACTGGACCTAACTGTCTGAAATTTGGCCAGTTCAATCACCTCCATAGGGGCTGCCGGGTCTCCACATTTTATGAAT
This sequence comes from Heloderma suspectum, assembly GCF_057233095.1. Taxonomy (NCBI): domain Eukaryota; kingdom Metazoa; phylum Chordata; class Lepidosauria; order Squamata; family Helodermatidae; genus Heloderma; species Heloderma suspectum. The sequence continues at coordinate 285,889,640 of NC_139461.1, read as the reverse complement.
ATATCATAAAAACAAAGTCATGGCTGTTTCTATTTTGCAATGCAAATAAATGGGAATTTGGATTTCCGAATCTTGCTTTAGATCCAGAGACTGAAGTGGATCAGGTCAAATCTGAAGCTCTGAACTGGCCTCTGAAGTGGGTTGTGGGGGCTGTGCACAGCCCTAATAATTCATTTGTGAGTCCGGAAAAATCAGAAACTAGTTTATTCTGCTTTTGTGAGTCTGAAAAGATCATGGCGTGCTGCCTGCACCTTCCCTCCCCCCCCGCAAATGGCGACTGTGGGAATGACAGGCACTCACAAATGGCTCAGGGTAGGTGCAGGCGGCTTGGTGAGTGCAGCATGTGTGTGCAAGCGGGGGCAGCAGCTTGGCAGGTGCAGCCTGGAGGTGCAAGCGGGGGGAGTCCATTGGACTCCCGGACTCAGCTGAGTGCCCACACCATCGCTATTAATAGGCTCAGTACAATATCTGAAGATGGCATTGGATATTTTTGTTCTATAACTCAGGATGGGAGATTCTTCAATGCTTGAGTTCACCAAGATTTTCCAAACTCCACCTTCAAGGCTGCCTCCCTCCCTTTCCAATTGCAATCTGTTTTTCTTTTCATTCAAATTTGAAAAGTGTGCTTTTTTTAAAAAAAGAAGTGTGCACTCAAATGCACACTTCCCCCCATTGATGAAAATGCAAAGATGCAAATTTGTTTTTTAAAAAAGCACATTTTAAGATTGCCCATTTTTCTAAAGTATGCATTTTGCAAACAGGATTGCAGGCTTGGGAATGTGCAAACTTTCTGCATGAGCTTTTTCCGAAAGCTGTGCTCCTGTTCACATTCACACTCAGGGTTGTGAATGTTGCAAATTTGAGCACATCAAAACCAAATTCTTGTACATTCCTATCTAAAACAGCATTACAAACAAATATAGAACAAAGTGGCAGGAAAAAATTCTAAGTAGATATTGGTACCCATAGACAGGAAGAAAGGAACATAAGGCCAGTATTTGCTGAGTTTGCTAATTAATAAATACATTGAACCTTACCTGACCAGCTCCACCTGAGTAGCATGTTTGGCATAACTGAGCTACCGTAGATATATTACTTCTTTTCCTTAAGACTTTAAAATTACAGTTAATTATAAGCCAGGGTGGGCAACTTGTGGCCCTCCAGATCTTTTGGTCTACAACTCCCATCAGCCCTAGCCAGCATAGTTAATGGTGAAGGATGATGGGAGTTGTAGGCCAAAACATCAGAAGGACCACAAATTGCCCACCCCACTGCTTTAAGCTATAACTGTTTACACAATAGTAATGAACAGCGGCCTCCTGTGACTTGCAAGTTAGGTCTTAGCTTTAATGCACCTGAGACTTGTTAGGATGGAAGAGCTGAACTTTATGCTCAGTGATTTGGGATATGTACCTTTAAAAAAGTTTTTTTTTTCATTACAAAAACCTTGATTGCACTAAAAGAAAAATGTAGCATAAATATCAGAGATGGGGTGTATTTCACCATTCAATGGAAGCTCAAAAAACAAAAAGCTGCAGAACTGGAGAGGCAGTGTGGTGTATTGGTTACAGCAGATCTGGAACAGTCTGCAGGGGTGAGGCGTTGCTTTGCCCCATTGCTGCTTGCTTTTAGGCAGGCAATTCCTGTGAATTCTTACAGAGTACCATCTTGAAGTCATTTTTATGCTGCTACTGCCTTTTAGTCCTATTTAGATGGCTTCTGTGGTTTTACTGATATTTTTGTTCCTTTTTTATTGTGCATTTTTATTGTACTTATCCTGAATATTTTATAGAAAGGCCAGATACAAATCTCAAAAATAAACAATAAAGAATTCAACATCCCAAGTAGAAAATTCAACATCCCAAGAATCTCAGCTTTCATTCTTTTAATGAGCCACATTTCTAGCCTTTCTGGTTGCAAATAGAAGCTTTAAAAACATGTGAGGAATGCTTGGTCACATCTCAAGGGAGCTCAATAGGATTTACCTTGGCCAGGTGGCCATGCCTTTGGTGTCTTGCAGAGCTTGTTCCCCTCACCATGCCCATCAGCAGCAAAGTAAGGAAACCAAAAAATTGTGTTAATTTCTTAATATGCATAATATATCCTAGTTGCAGAATCCAGTTTTTCTCCTTGGCACAGAATCTAGAATGCTTTAGGGCAGGAAACACATCAACCTGGTTCACACAATCACTGCAGCCCACTGTGGCTTATTTAAGCCACGGCAAGTTGCCTATTCAAGCCCTGGCCACAGTTTGTCGTGTCATCTGAACCAGGGTGGCATGGCTTGTTGGAGGGGGAAACAACCCTCCAATAACCTATGGCTTGTTGTAGGATTATTGGAGGATTGTTTCCCCTTCCAACAAGCCATGCTGCTCAGGTTCGGACAACACAGCAAACCATGATATTCAAATATTCAAAATGGCAGCCAGCACTCACTCACCGCAACCCAAGGTGGTTTAAATAAGCCATGCTGGGATGCAGCGACCATGCAGACTGGTCCATTGTCTTGCTGAATAGCTGCTGCTTTTACAGTGGAGATTGATTTAAATTCAGATTGAGCCACACATCTGAGATGTCCTGTTTTGCTCTTTGACTAATAGGGGGTTCCTGCTATTAGAGCTGGGTTTCACTACCAGCACCCCCACCCCCACATTCACACTTAGAATTTATTTGTTCCCACCACCATTGCTCAGCCCAATTCATGTTTTATAGCTATTCTGGGAACAGACACATTAGCAAATGCCCTTTGCATCCCTATAATCATCTCTGAATCTGCATGGAAAGCCCAGGCTTCTGGTATTTCTAATGGCTGTAGCAGTGAACCTTTAAATTACGACTGCAAATGGCAATTTAACAGATCTGTAAATTTGTCCATTAATAAGTAAGTGGAATGTTCAAATCATTTTGCAAGGGGGAGGCTCACAGTTGAATGTTAAGCCCCAGAATAACCAGACCTTGGCATACGTCAGATTTACTCAGCCTGCTGCCCTCCAGATGTGTTGGATGGCGCCCCCCCATCATTCCAAGCCAGCATGGCCAATGCAACCAGAAGGCTGGCATAAGTGATGGAGCCCAAGATGGGGGAGATAAGGCCCAGGGATCCTGTCTGTGGCTTCCAAAGCAGGAGGGTAGCAAGCTGTGATGTTTTCTTTGCATCCTGGAGCTCAAATAGTCAACTCACCCATTTCTCGCCCTCTGTGTGTGTATATGTTACACACATTCACTCAGTTGCCACAAAAGGGATAAATCTAGTTGCTCAGCAGTGGAATGGGAGGTGGTAATGACGCTGCCGCAATGCCATTCACATTACAGTCAGAGAATCTGCCCCAGGATATCCCAAGTTGTTATGTGCACAGTAGGTTGGCTGCTTACACATCACCAGTAAAGAGGGCACAAGAGGACACAGATTTCCATAATATTTGCATATGGTAATATATAGATATAGTTGCAAATTTAGTAATACTGTTTTTTAAACAGCAATGCAATACATCTCACCATAGGGGGAAAGACTATGAGCAGGTGACCTGGGTGCCCATTCCTTCTGCTGTCCAATGTGTTGATGGGCAACTTCAAGGCTTCTGCTCTGGTTCTTTATCTTTTAAGCTCAACATAAACTAGTTGTTGTTGTTCAGTCGTTCAGTTGAGTCCGACTCTTCGTGACCCCATGGACCATAGCACGCCAGGCCTTCCTGTCCTGCGCTCTCTCCCAGAGCGTGCTCAAGTTCATATTCATTGCATCCGTGATGCTATCTAGCCATCTCATCCTCTGCCGTCCCCTTCTCCTTTTGCCTTCAGTCTTTCCCAGCATCAGGGTCTTTTCCAGGGAGTTTTCTCTTCGCATTAGGTGGCCAAAATATTTGAGCTTCAGCTTCAGTATCTGTCCTTCCAATGAGCACTCAGGGTTGATTTCCTTTAGGATGGACTGATTGGACCTCCTTCCAGTCCAGGGGACTCGTAAGAGTCTTCTCCAGCACCACAGTTCGAAAGCATCAATTCTTCGGCGCTCAGCCTTCCTTATAGTCCAGCTCTCACAGCCATACCTTACTACTGGGAAAACCATAGCTTTGATTAGACGGACCTTTGTCGGCAAGGTGATGTCTCTGCTTCTTACTATGCTGTCTAGGTTGGCCATAGCTTTCCTCCCAAGGAGCAAGCGTCTTTTAATTTCATGGCTACAGTCACTGTCTGCAGTGATCTTGGAGCCCAAGAAAGTAAAATCTGTCACTGCTTCCATTTCTTCCCCTTCTATGTGCCAGGAAGTGATAGGGCCAGATGCCATGATCTTAGTTTTTTTAATGTTGAGTTTCAGACCAGCTTTTGCACTCTCCTCTTTCACCCTCAACAAGAGGCTTTTTAAATCCTCTTTGCTTTCTGCCATTAGGGTGGTATTGTCTGCATATCGGAGGTTGTTGATGCCACCAAACAGAGGACTATCCTTAGTAAATTAGAACACTTGGCCACCCTAGAGCAGAGGCAAATGGCCAGGGCCTCCCCCATTTGAGAATCTCCTGCCTTGAAAACAGTGCTACTGAAACAAGTGACAACTTATTAAAAAGATCAGGATCCAGCCCTGCATTTGCCCGAACAGCTAAAGGTCACTCCATAGAGGTTCACATAATCGCCACAGCCCACCAGCAGCTACGCTGAATATTCAAGCTAGAGTAGGCAGTCACTGTAAAATGTGATGTCTTTGGCCAAGACTGTGGCCAGATTCACATGACTGCCACAGCCCACCATGGTTTATTGAAGCCATGGTTGGTGGCAGTGCATATTGAAAGCCACTGTAAATATTCAAGCCGTGGTGGGCAGTTGCCATGGCTTACTGTGATGTCTGAACCTGGTGAGGGTGGGTTGTTGCCATGGTTAACAAACCACCCACAACCCACAGGCTGTTTTTGGTGACAACCTACCTTGTGCTGGGTTTGGACATCATGCTAAGCTGCAATGCCCACCTGCCACAGCTTGAATATTCACAATGGGTTCACAGTGGGCTGTGGTGATCTGCAGATCCACAGAACCAGGTCACAGTCTCAGGCCAAGACATCATGTTTCGCTGCCTAAATAGGTTCCGCATTTATGAACTGTCCCCAAAGAAGAAATGCGTCACCAAAAAAGGAGGGCCAAAGGAGACACCAATTTGCATAACATTCGCGTATGCTAATTGATATGTATAGCTGCACATTTAGAAAAGAAGTTGTTGTTGTTGTTCAGTCGTTCAGTATAGTATATCTCACTGTTATGCAGAAGACTGTCAGCAGGTGACCTGTGTTCCTCAGTTGAGTCTGCTGTCCAGGTGCTGGGGATGGGCAACTCCAAGGCTCAGCTCTTTCTTCGGATGGTTCTTTGTCTTTAAACCAGACTGGAGAACGCCTTCAAAATAGAGAATGCCTTCAAAATAGAGGACAGTCCTCTGGCAACCCTTCAAATACAGGACTGTCCTCTGTAAAAGAGGACACCTGACCATCTTATGCCTGAAGCTGAGCCCAAACATCCTTGATCGACGCATCCAACACCACCCCTGCCCCCTGCTTGAAGCAGGTCACTTCATTTTGCTGCATGACGGGGCTGGCCCTGACTTTCTAAGTTACCTTTTGAACCTGGGAATTGGTTTCTGATTACAAAACATAAACAAAACACATCCTTTTTGAAGGCATGCATGTGTAAAAGTTGTCTCTTCACAGCTCAATGGTAGAGTACATGTTTCAGGCGGAGAAGGTCTTATGTTCAGACCCTAGTCATCTACAGTTAAATGATACAGTATCTTTTCAAGACATTGTAGCTATTATAGCCCAGAAACATTAAAAGGGAGAAAGAGAGAGATGCTGCCATATGTTATCCCCTGAAATTAATTAGTATTTTACAATAACCATCTCTGCGCGGCGGGGGGGGGGGGGATGTTATGCTTCAAATAACAAGCGGAATCATAAATAAATCATGGCCATTTTATGAAGTTTGGCCCTAAAAGGGTGCTTCAGTTGCAACTTCTTTCTGGGTAGGATTACATCTGTTTGGCTTCAGAATATCTAAATCATTTTGTGAACAATTTTTTTTTGCACAGGCTTTCCTTTGTATGTGTTCTAAGCACAAAAATGGGATGCAGATGTGATATGACAGCAAACAGATGTGCTTAACCAATTAATACTTTTTACACATTTTGATGTTTTGGTGAGGGAAAAAAATGCCATTGATGGATATATTGGGATGAATTGAGACTAAAGTTGCCACATCCTGGAAGGGAACTCCCTGGAGCCTTCTTGGTAGATATGTATCAGATTACACTGGCCATATTCACACGATGACAACAGGGGAAATAAGCCATGCCAGGGGGATTAGTATAATTACAGCGCAGCTTCCAGTGTTGTGCAAACCCAGCCAGGGTAGCTTGTTGCCGTGGTTAACAAGCCAACCTAGAACCCTACAACAGCCTGTGGATTCTGGGTGGCTTGTTAATCAGGACAATAATCCACTCTGCCTGGGTTCGCACAACATGGAAAGCCACACTGCTAAGGGTAATAATGCTAATCCCCCCAGCATGAGAACCAGCATGTGCAGGGTGGTTAACAAGCCCTGGTGGCTTCTTAACCAGCCTGCGCTTGTGTGAACCAGGTCACTGTGTTAGTTGAACTTAGTTCTTATTGAAACCAATGGGACAAGTTGTGACTAAATTGCCCCACTGTTTTCAATGGGACAAGTTCAGCTGACTCACAGTGCTATCCTCCAGCTGTCAGAAGTATGAAGTATGTCTGTTTTCAATGGCGCTTACTCACAGGTAAGTGTGTGTATAAGATTGCAGTCCAGATTGCAGTCCGGATCCAAACCACTATATTTAATGGCATCTAGGAAGTATGAGCTACTAGACATATTTTAAAGGGCATCTCATGCATAACAAATGATCAGCACATGCCTACTGCAAACCTTAACACCACCCCTTTTAGCTTAAGGCTTTAAAAATGGTTGCGAATATATATATATATATTTTTTTTAAGTAGATCAGCTAATGTAGGTGAGTGTATTTCTCTGTTACAGCCCATTCCCTCTCCAATCACATTTGATATGCTAGATCAGTGATCAACACCGTTGTCGTCTTCGTCGTCGTCGTCTTCTTCTTTTCAGGTGTTTCACAAATTAAATGCAAGTTACCACGTAGTGCTAGCCTATGCGTATTGGGGATGTGCATGCGCTTCTGTTCCTGCATGCCTTCTGTGATTTTGTCTCTCTTCTCTCGCAGGAAGTAGCACGGTGCTGGAGAGACAGACACATAGGCCTGAATCTGCGATAGCCAGACCGCAAGCCCTGCTGCTGCTCCTACAAACCATGCTGCCTCACCCTGTGTGGTGTGTGCTTGTTCACTCACTCACTCACTCACTCACTCACTCACTCATTCCTGGTATCACTTAGCCAAACTCTGGCTACACAGGCCACACCATTGCCCAGCTCTTCCAGCTGGATGATGGGTTTGGTTCATGGTTAGCGAAGGCAAAGTCCAGCTTTCCCAAAGAGCCAGCAGTTCTCAGTTGAAGCCTTTGATGGTTCAGCACAGCGTAGCATCCATTGGAGGACTTTAAGTCTGAATAAGCCATCCAGGCAACAAACACAGCCATTTGGGGTTTGCGGTCTGGAGTTAATGTATCCAATTATTAAAAAAAAAGCCTCTGCAATGCTCCTTTCCCCATGTGGTCATGCCTCTGGGTAATTTTTGCTGTTTGTAAGTTAGTGCTAGCATCATTAAATATTTACCTAGAATTACAGTTTGCATTTATTACTTTTCAGCACTTGGCATTAAACTTCACAAACCACAAGTACTATATCACTGAAAAACACAGAGGGAAGGCCAATGTTATGAAAACTGGAGAGTAAAAACTCCCCCACCCCGTAACTCAGAGCAGAGTGCCTGTGTACTAGTGAAGTCCACAAGAATCACACTCTAGGTGGGATTTACAGCAGGACGTCCATTGCGAAGTCCTTAAGAGACTAAAGTCCTTAAGCACAAAGACTCAGTTTCTCTAACTGAATGTCAATGGTAATCAAGATACCATGGGTTCTTAAGCCCTCATGACAATCTGTAACTCCCGGATGGGCAATATATTTTCTGTTTGAATGCTAAATGCTATATAAGCAGGCTACTATTTGAAGGGCAGGTACTTCCATAGTAGTGCACATGTTTTGCATGTAGAAGGTCCCAGGTTAAATCTACAGTTAGGAAGATCAGGTAGCAAGTGATGGAAAGACCTCTGCCTGAGATGCTGGAAGGCTTCTGCTAGTGACAGTTAGGGATGTACAGCTTTTGTTCAATCTGTTCCGTCTGTGTTTTGTGGATTGTCAAGTGTCTTTTGTTCAATTCTCCACTCATTGACAGAATTGGATTTTTTAAACCAGAATTTTGTTCTACCTGCACTAATTTGCATTAGTCCAAGTGTGCATTCCTGCTAATGTGCACTAGTGTAAGTGTGATAATGCACATTAGTTAATGCAAATTTGCACTAATGTGAAATAGCACTCATCCTCCCCCAGACTGAAAAACCGGTCCGCAAGTCCACAGAATCCGCATGACCGATGGGATTATTTAGTAATGATGCCTCCTGTTAGAAAGGCAGTTAGCAGAGAAAAACAAAAAGGCAAAACAGAATGAGCATTTACCAGTCCCACATGCACAGTAAAGGAGACCATACCCTTCTTTAGTTAAGAAAACAGTTTTACTCACAAATATTTATTATTTATTTATTTGAAATATTTCTTGGCTGCCTTTCAGGGCAGAAGCCCTCCCAAGGCACCTTACAACAATAAAATACATAAAAACAATTAAAATATTAAAAGTGATAAAAACATAAAAACAATAAAAACAACCATAAAAACAACAATTAAAAACAACAATAAAACCAACAATGATGTTAACAGCAGCAACAGCAACAGTAGCAGTCATATCAGTAGAAGGCCAAGGTAAAATAATGTTTTCAAGGCCTTCTTAAAAGTCTGCAATGATGAAGGATGGTGGACCTTCAGTGGCAGCTTGTTCCAAACATGTGGGGCCACTGCAAAGAAGGCCCTCTCACGTGTGTTCACCCACCTGACTGCTCTCACAGGTGGGCAAATGAGAAGGGCCGCTCTTTCTGATCTTAAAGTGTGAGCAGGCTGATATGGGTGTAGGCCATCCTTCAAGTAACTTGGTCCCAAACCAACTAAGGCTTTAAAGGTCAAAACCAGCACTTTGAATTGGGGTCAGAAATGCAAATACTCTTGCATATACAATGCAAGTACAGTGTAGAGTTTCAAAAGAGTTTGTTCAGTCCATCTTGTGTTCCATTATAACAGCAGGAGCAAGAGAGTAAACACACATGCTCTCAGCGATGGTGGAAGTCAGAGAGAGTGGGGGGAGGAGCAAAAGGAAGAAATCACAGGACACCACATCGCAGGTTGTAGAGATCCTAAGACTAGCTGTGGTCAACGTTCCCATGAATTAACTAACTGCAACACAGTTGGACTTCTCGGTTCCACAACCCCTCCGCAGGGGTGGAGGACCCATTAAAATGGTCCGCCCCAGGCATCTTATGGATCCAAATGGATTCCTGAACGCGCTTGGGGATTCTCTGGGGCATGCCAACGGCCACTCGGTCAAGACCCTGGTGGGTGGCTGGAATGCCGCAATCACTGGGGCATTAGATCGGGTGGCTCCGAAATGCCGTCTCCCCCTGAACAGGGCTTGGACTGCACCATGGTTCAATCCGCGGTTACGAGCTCTGAAACAGGAGGTGAGATGGCTAGAGCGCCAGTGGCGGAAGTCTCGCTCCAAAGACGATCAGATACGGGCTAGAGCTGTATCTTCGGCCTATCACATGGCGGTGAAGGCAGCAAAAAAGGAATATTATGCTGCCTCCATCGCGTCTGCAGAGTGCTGTCCCAGGAGGCTGTTCCAAGTGGTCCGGAGCCTGGTCAGTCCTGTGGCTCCGGAACCACTGGAGCATTCTAAGGCCTCCTGTGAGGCTTTGGCAAGGCACTTTGCAGATAAAATTGATCAGATTAGGTGTGTTACTCTGCACGCTGTGGATACAGTTAGTGAGCAAGAGGCGGTCTGTGGCAAACCGGTTTTGTGGGATCGGTTCCAGCTTCTTCCTCCTGATGAAGTGGACAAGGTGCTTTCATCTGTAAGGCCGACCACCTGCTTACTTGATCCTTGCCCATCTTGGCTCATTATGAGCTGCAGAGAGAGACTGGGTGAGGGGATCAAGGCGGTGGTGAACGCCTCCCTTGAGGAGGGAGTGATGCCATCAGCCCTCAAGGAGGCAGTGATAAGACCGCTCTTAAAGAAGCCCTCCTTGGATCCTCAAGTTCTGAACAACTTTCGCCCAGTCTCAAATCTGCCATTTTGGGGCAAGGTGATTGAGCGGGTGGTGGCGGTGCAGTTGAAGGCACACTTGGAAGAAACTGATTATCTAGACCCATTTCAATCGGGCTTCAGGCCTGGGCATGGGACAGAAACAGCCTTGGTCGCCTTGGTGGATGATATGAGGAGGGCTCTGGATAGGGGTGAATGCTCCTTCCTTGTTCTCCTCGACCTCTCAGCGGCTTTTGATACCGTTGACCATGGTATCCTCCTGGACCGCCTGGAGGGGTTGGGCATTGGAGACACTGTATTGCGGTGGTTCCGGTCCTTCCTCTCCGGCAGGTACCAGAGGGTAGCACTGGGAGAGGAGGTTTCGGACCCGTGGCCACTTACTTGTGGGGTGCCACAGGGTTCCATCCTCTCCCCGATGCTATTTAACATCTATGTGAAGCCACTGGGGGCTATCATCAGGAGGTTTGGGGTGCAGTGTCATCAGTATGCGGATGACACGCAGCTCTACCTCTCGTTCAAATCTTCACCAAGGTTGGCCGTAGAATCCCTCTCCAAATGTCTGGAGATGGTGAGTGGCTGGATGGGGAGGAATAAGCTGAAGCTGAACCCTGACAAGACCGAGGTACTTTTGGTGGGAGACAAGAGGAGGCTGGGGGATGTTGACCTGGTGTTGAATGGGGTACGGCTACCCTTGAAAGACCAGGTCCGCAGCCTGGGGGTCATTTTGGACTCCCAGCTGTCCATGGAGGCTCAGGTGTCAGCTGTGAGCCGGACAGCGCTGTATCAACTCCATCTGATATGGCAGCTGCGCCCCTTCCTTCCCGACCATCTGCTCCCATCAGTAGTACATGCCCTGGTCTCCTCTCGTTTAGACTACTGTAATGCGCTCTACATGGGGTTATCCTTGAAGACGGTTCGGAAGCTGCAGCTGGTACAGAACGCGGCGGCTTGCCTGTTTAAAGGCAGCCGCCGGCGAGATCACATCACTCCAGTGCTGAAGGAGTTGCACTGGTTACCAGTTGTTTTCCGGGCCAAATTCAAGGTGTTGGTTTTGACCTTTAAAACCCTATATGGTTCCGGCCCAGCCTATCTTAAGGAGCGCCTCCAGCAACACCAGACAGGCCGCTTAACAAGATCAGCCTCGGATGGCCTTCTCTCTGTCCCATCAGCCAGGACAGCTAGACTGGTGGGGACGAGGGAAAGGGCCTTTTCTGTGGTGGCCCCCACTCTGTGGAACTCCCTCCCTAGGGAACTCCGTCATGCCCCCTCTTTAATGAGCTTCCGTCGTGCATTAAAAACGTGGTTGTTCAGGCAGGCATTTGGGGTGGGTTAGGGTATTTAAAAAAAAAATTATGGTAGAATTTTATTGTTTTAAATTGTTTTATGTTATGTTGTACATCGCCCAGAGTGGCTGGGTGACCAGCCAGATGGGCGATTAATAAATTTAATAATAAATAAATAAATAAATAAAAACACTGGCCCTTTCCAGTAATCTGCAGATGAGGTTGCAATATTCCCAACGACGACTCTTAAAAAGTCAGTCCACAGACTGGATTCATAGAAATCCAAAGTCATTTGAATCCATTGCGGATTTCTCTGACATGCCTAGTAAGAATAGACATTAATCCACTAGATGGACAGATACTCTGACCTGGTATGAGGCAGCTCCTGAAGCTATTTAAAGTATCTGCCATTGTATCCTATTCTTTTCTTCATATATCTGAAATCTAGACCTGGTCTGCACATGCAGCAGAATGAGGTGACAGAATCCTAGGCAGTAGAGTGGATTATACCACTTTAATTTGTGGGTTGTGGTGCTGTTTTTGAATGCTGCTCCATGTAAAAAATGTCCTGGCTTCCCGCAAGAGGGAGAGAGGATCTACATCAGCCCTCACTGCTGTCCTTGTTTTCTACTTGCAAGGAGATTTTAATTTAAAAAAAAACATAGTAGGAGAGAATTCGAACATTGAATCTCCCCAGTGAAGTCTGAAGTGGTGCAGTCCATTCTGACACCACAGGACACTGCCATCTCATTCCCATCGTATTCTGCTAACATATGTAGCTCAAAGCTTAGGGTTCATTTAAATGCTACAAGTGGCTCTTCACATATAATGCACCCTTACAGCTCCTACCAGGAATGCATTTGCATTGAGAAGCACAGATATGGCTGCACCTCTGCAGTCCTGATAGCTGCAAGCCTGGATGCACATTTTTTTTCAATACAGGTGGTGCAACTAGGTAATTTTAGACCCTGGATTTTATGGTCTTACAAGGATGGGGGGAGGGGGATGCTTTAAATGGCCATGTGTATTACTTCAGTTATGAAACACACAAGAACTGGGCATGTTTAGCCTTGAGCAGAGAAGACTGAGGGGAGATGTGATAGCGCTCTTCAAGTACTTGAAAGGTTGTCACAGAGAGGAAGGCCAGGATCTGTTCTTGATCATCCCAGAGTGCAGGACACGGAATAATGGGCTCAGGTTACAGGAAGCCAGATTCCAGCTGAACATCAGGAGAAACGTCCTGACTGTTAGAGCAATACGACAATGGAACCAATGACCTAGGGAGGTGGTGGGCTCCCCCACACTGGAGGCGTTCAAGACTAGGCTAGACAGCCATCTGTCAGGGCTGCTCTGACTTGGATTCCTGCATTGAGCAGGGGGTTGGACTCGATGGCCTTGTAGGCCCCTTCCAACCCTACTATTCTATGATTCTGTTCTATGATTCTATGAACTTATCATTTCTCCTCTCCCACCACCATTCCATCGTTTGCAACTGCTTCTACGTTCCCAATATGTTAAAGCGACAACAACAACAAAGCCCCAGCGTTTGCCAAAACAAAAAAAACCAAACTCTTGAGCATGTATAATTTTGCATTTCAAACACATTTAAATCCCAACACCGTCATCACTACAGGAATAAAAGGGGGTTGCTTCTGCGGTCCTGCTGCTAAAGACATTTACTTGGGAATATGCACATTTTGTTGTAGACAAGGTTAAAAAGCGTTTTAAAAGGTTTAAGAAGAAAAAGTTACAATCATAAAATGAGCATCTGTAACTGGCCAGCCCTGATTATGAAATGTTTTTAAAAACAAGAAGAAAGGATGCTGCAGTGAGCAGAGTAAGTCTGGGGGGGGGGGCAGCATGCCCACACTGGCCCAGATAGGGATACCAGGCCTGGTTGCTCTAGGTGGATGTCGGCACTAAGGCCCAGCCTTAGCTGCACCACTGTTTCAATCATTGTAACTGCAGAATCATTGCCTTGAAGCTGCAATGTATTGTGAAAGTTCACCTCTACATGCAATTGTGGCTTTCTGTGCAAATGCAGTCCCCAGCATATGCATTTTGTAATGTGACAACTAAAAAGGTAAAGGTGTCCCCAACCAGTCGTGTCCGACTCTAGGGTGCGGTGCTCATCCCCGTTTCTAAGCCGAAGAGCCAGCGCTGTCCGAAGACGCTTCCGTGGTCATGCGGCCGGCGTGACTGAACACCGAGGTGCACGGAGCGCTGTTACCTTTCCCGCCGAGGCGGTGCCTATTTATCTACTTGCAATTTCTTGCTTTCGAACTGCTAGGTTGGCAGGAAATGTGACAACTAGCTCTTAGCTAACTTTCCATCCTGATAGAATTTTATGTGTAAACTGAAGGTTTCATGCTCCTACATAAGATACAGGGGGACAAACCCCTTGGATCAAGTTTTACACAGTACCTAAACTCTATACAAAGCTAGTGTAGCATATTGGATAAAATAATAAGCTGTAAACTGAGCCATCTTGGTTGAAATGTTGTCTTATTCTTAAACTCACTGGGTGGTCTTAGGGAAATAGGGATGATGATGGTAATGATAATGATGGTGAGGGCCCACCTTAAAGGGTTGTTGTTCTAAGCATCAGTGGAGGCTGGTGGCTCCGAGGTCAGTGGGGCAGTGAATCCACTCCGGGTTTCAGTAAGAACCAGTCCAAACTCCTTTAGAGTTCTGACTGAAACCTGGAGCGGATTCACCACTCCACTGACATTGGAGCCCCCATCCTCCACTGGTAAGCACTTAAGCAAAGGCTTCATAAATTCTCGATATTATCACAGATCTAGTCTTCTTTCTTTGAGGAAAGAGATTTCTTTGCAGCATGTTTCTTTTCTTGACTGTTCTAATACAGCCCTTGTAGCTGTAGCAGTCCAGTGTTTTGTTCTCTCCAAGAATTCATATGCTGTCTAAGCTCCAATATCATGATGATACAGATTTACACATAGAGCTACTTCTGATGGTGTTTCATAACACTTAAGAGCCATTAGTGTTCTGGATTCATCTTCATTATTGACACTAAGTACAAGGGGCCTCTCTCAACTTTTCCGAGGAAGAGAAACCACAATGGGTTTGTGTGAATGAGCACATGATGCTGCAATGGCATTAACAGTGCAGTCCTATACATGTCTACTCTAAAGAAAGCCCCAGTTAATTCAGTGGGGCTTACTCCCAGGGAAGTGTGCACAGGATTGCAATCTTAGTTAATTTTGGCTACATATTGGAGAAGGGAAGTCTTTAAATATTTCTGGAACAATAAAGATTTGCAGCCTTAATATATGTCTAAGAAGAAACATCAATAGTGGGCCTTTATTTAAATGTTTTCCAGTAACTCCAACTCTTCCGCTTCAGTTTTTGTTTCTTCATACTCAACTGGGATTTCTTTGCAGATACAGGCCAAAGTAATCCTGGTTTCTGGCCCTGAACATTGTTCTTGTTGCAATGGAAAACATTGTGCCCCTGACCTGGTCTTTAATGGGCAATTAAAATCAATTATCTTTACAAAGATGTGCTCCCAGCAGAGGGAAATACCTAGAACCTATTTGTTGATATGGATCAACACAGCTGCCTGCAATTTTGGACTCTCCTGGGGGTGGGGTGGGGTGGGGTTGGAGGGTTATAAGAACTGTCATGGTGAGCTCCTGCACTTCAAAATTTAGCACTGCCCCACTGCATGTCACCTGTAGCTCCGTGGAAGAAAGGTGATGGGATTATAAACAACATCTTGATGTCCTCATGATCTTTCCAGAGCAAACACAGCAGCATTTGAGATCTTTAGGACTGCAGTCCTAAGCCTTAGAATCCTTAGGTCAGCACCAGCTCCAGGTTTTTGAGGCCACTTCAAGCAAGACCCCCTGCCATGATCACCAGCTGCTATTGCTCCTCTGCCTCTTTCATATCAGTGCTGCCGCTTGCTTGACAGGCAGAGAGCCAGCGAGCAAGTAGGCAGGGGCATCTCCTGCTCCCCTTCTCACCAGCACCATTGTCTGGGCCAGAGTGAGAAGCAGATGACCAAGCAGATTGCAAAGTTAAAGAGGAGGAGAGAATTCAGGGAGTTCTTGCCAGTGGACCCCTGCTGGTGCCCAAGCATGCCGACCCTACCTTATGTAGAAGTAATGCCTCATCCACATTTAGCAGTTGTAGGATTCTCTTTCCCACAGCAAGATTCCTCGATGCTGCAATACATAATTTCTGAATACAGGACTCATTTGGGCCAGTCCAAGCCAGTGGGCCCTGCCCACATGGTTATCAGGAAAACCTGGGTTCAAATCCCCAAATCAGTTACAAAGCTCACTCTGTAACCTTGGTCCACTCATTCTCTTGGCCTAGCCCACCTGATGGGGTTCTTGTAAGGATAAAATGGGGAGAGGGAACCTCAGATAAACTGCTCTAACCTCCTTGGTGGAAGAGTGGATACCAATGCAAAAATAAATAATTCGTTCCATGATTATCACTTGTATTTATTTCACTGTACTATTTCTATCAAGTCTTTCCATTTCAATTGAATCTCCCAAGGCAGTTAACAACAACAGAACCAGTTAAGATACAATTAAAAACACAGACAGGGTGGGAAGCAGAGAAAAATAAGAGTGAGAGAGCCAGACATGATGAATTCAGGGACCTGTCTGGCTATAGAACTGCTGGAACAAACAAACAAAAGCTTTATCAGGCACTGGAATGAAAACAGGGAGGAGCCAGATGGATTTTCTGTGACAGGGAAAATTGTGGGTGCCACAGCAGAAAAGGCCCTTTCAGACAGGATACACAGAAGGACCTCTCCAGCTGACCTAAGTGGACGGGCAGCATCATTATGAGAGGCAACTGGCTGTTAAGTGTCCTGGGCTACATACACACTAGTGCTTTTTATCAGTATTGAAGTGCACTGATGAATGTTGGGGCACATTAGGCATGGCATATACCGCTTTTCTGACATAATCGCTGCCTGCTTTTTATTCCGTGTCATCCGAAATACCCCAACAGCTGACATGGTGTGCACTACGAGGTGTAAACGTGCAAGAGGGATATAGCGTCACCATAACAGGGTCGTATCGATATGACATGAAGTGTAGATCTGGCTCTGGTCACAAGGCGCAATTGGGGCTTTAGTTACCAGCGCTTTGGACTGAACCCTGGAAATGGAGCCACAACCAGTGAAGTTGATACAGGGAGGGGGGCACTTGGCTGGGGGATGTTAGAAGTCATAGTCCAACAAATCTGGAAGTTGGGGAAGGCTGATTTAAGGACTGAATGTTGCAATGGCTGATGTTTCTGGATTTTTTCAAGGGCATCCCCATGTAGGACTCAGAGATTACAAGGCATGTGTGTGACTGAGGCCAGGTCTGCCTTCTCCACAGCTAACAACCCATCAGCTTAAGTTTGGCAAATGCACTCCTGGTGGCCACAGTGGCCACCAGGGGCAAAGTTGGGTCCAGGAACACTCCCAAACTGTGAACAGATTTTGTCACACAAAGCTCCTTCAGGGGATTTTTATAGCGATGCTGCTGAATGCCATGTGCCTAAAAGAATGAATGTTATGAATGAATGTTGTTAATGTGGTATGTCGTTGGTGTGGTTAGTGCGAATGCCATGAATCAATGTTTTTAGCTCGGTAACAGAAATGAGAGGCAATTGAAAATCAAATGTAAGTGATGTCACTTTTTCTTGGTATTTGCAGATGAAGGAAATGGTGGGGGAAAACTGACTTAAACACCGTTTTTGTGCGAACTGTCTCATATACAGATGCTGGCATTTATAAATCTTACTACAGTGGAAATAGCACATTACAGTCCCTATTTCCACCAGCTGTTAAGAAATAATAGTATGGCATAAAATACATGATTGAGGAAGAGTACCTTGGGCATTCGTATGGGTTTCATTTCAGAAGTACTCAGATGCTTGACTCTCTAGAACAGAGTCAGGGAGACTAACATTACAGGTAGATGTATTGTTTCATTAGAAAAAATAAACAGAAGGAAACAGTAGGTAACAAGTGGGGCCTGTAACAAAAATGTTGCAGTGTGGAGTGGTCTGGTCCAACTTGCCAGCCAGCCATGCTCTCTTCTAGGATATTCCATTCCATTCCCTGCTTCCAACTATCAGCCAGCATTCTGTAGCCACAGACCAAACGTAGTCTTCACTGGGCTGTTTTGGGGGCTCCCTCAAAGGGTTTTTTGAACTTCTGCCAACTTTAGCATTATTCCAAGCCTGCTTACACGTCCCTTTTATGTGTGGAAGGATGGTTCCATTTTCGCTATGTAAAGACAGGCACTCAGGGACATGTAAGGACAAGTAAGCAGGCTTGTCTTGTTTACTTGTGAGTAGACATGCTCCTCATGCTTACTTCTGAGTAGATGTGCAAAGGCTTGTCCTGCTTACTTCTGAGTAGGAGTTAGATCAATAAGAATCATATTTGGCCCTGCCCACTTTGTCTTTGGCCACACCCACTTGCATTTGGTCCTGACCACCGATGGAATGAGGCCCCTGAGACCTTTCACAGACTGGAATTTGGCTCTTGGATTGAAAATGGTTCCCCACCCCTGGTATACAGGATACCTATATTAGGACCAACTAAAAAGTCACAATGAAGTTAGCAAGCATTTGAACTCACCAGAACTCTTAATCAGATTGGATGCTAAGCAAAACAAAAACAAATAGTTGGGGGTGGAGGAGAGAGAGAAAAAGATTTTGGACATGATGAAAAAGCCCCAGTAGTGAGATTGCGATAGCCTTACAATGCAATCCTATTCCACTAGGTTCAGTGGGATTTTCTCCCAGGAAAGGATGCATAGGATTGCATTTGCAGCCCTAAAATGGATTGGGGAAGAATTTTGGAGAATTAGAGCACAAGACAATGTATCTCTACTCTGCATTCAGTGGGACTTACTCATAGGTAAATGGGTAGAGAATTGAAGCCTTAATTAGTTTAGGCTGTGTTGGGTGCAGTAAGTTCTCAAGCTGCACCAAAGGCTACACAGACAGAGAAACACATTTACGTTTCCTTTGAAAATGTACAATTGAGATTGAAAATCTAAAGTGAGACTGACAGTCCAATCCTATGGATGTTCACTTAGAAGTAAATCCTACTAACTTAAATGGGGGTTACTCCCATGTAAGTGCACAGAAGGTTGCACAGCCCAAGGCTGGCTAAATATGGGTATGATCAGGCTGCAGAGATTAAATCTTGTGTGCATGTAACATGGTTGAAGATCCAGCTTCAGTGGGGATTATTATATATAGGATCAGGCTGCAAGCTAACCTGAGCATAATTACCTTGTTTACTTTGGTTTGTAGATTGCAGTTAAGTACATATAAAAATCAGGATCAGCTTTTTTTTTTATTAGCATGTCTTCTGCTGGCAGAAAAAGAATGTACGAACAGGGCCCTGGTTATTTGGTAAAGCTCTCTGACACCATCACCCCCAATAAAGTTCAGCCTTTCCTCCCTTTCATTGAAGAGGCAAGTAGAAGAACCCATCCTCGTCGTCGTCATCATCATCAGCAGCAGCATTTTTACCCTGCTCTTTAGCCCAAAAGGCTCCCTGAGTGGCTTACAAACAACAGTAGTAAGACAGGCTTGCAATCTAAAAGACAGCCGGTGTGGTGTAGTGGTGAGAGTGTTGGCCTGGGCACCGGGAGACCCGGGTTCTAGTCCCCATTCAGCCATGGAAGCTCACTGGGTGACTTTGGGCCAGTCACAGACTCTCAGCCCAACCCACCTCACAGGGTTGTTGTTGTGAGGCTAAAATGGAGAGGAGGAGGATTATGTAAGCCGCCTTGGGTTCCTTGCAAGAGGAATAAAGGTGGGATATAAAAGCAATAAGTAAATAAATAAATGACATGACACGTAAGGAAAAAAGAAGGAGGAGAGAGGAGGAAAAATGCAAGCTCGGGCACCAGTTATTATAGTTCTTATCAGGACCCGCAGGGATGGAAACAATGCAGGTAGACTGATGCTTAGGTTGCTGCTAGGTGAGATTTGGAGAGGGCCAAAGACATCTCTCAGCAGATGCAATGGAATAATCCTGCTCTCTTCTCTCCCTCTGCTGTGCAGCCTGATAGGATGGCACTAATGGTGGGCACTGCACTGGGGACATCTTGCCCAAGGGCAGCGGAGGCTGGTGGCTCGAATTTTGGTGGGACAGTAAATCCACTCCGGGTTTCAGTCGGAACCAGCCAAAACTCTAAAGGAGTTGTCCAACATGCCAAAACCTATCTCCAAAATATATTAAGCACCTTAAATAGCTTCTTGGGACCTCTGGCTGGTTCTGATTGAGACCCAGAGTGGATTTACACGCCACCAAAATGGGAGCCACCAGCCTCCACTGCCCAAGGGCTCCCGCAAACCTGGAGTTGACTTTGGTTGTCCACAAAAGGTAACAAGGCCCGGCTTGAGGTGCGGCGTGGCTTACGCCTCACCACTGAATCATCACAACTAACATGCACACTTCTGGGATTGCGGAAAGGCAGCCTCCCCCAGCCTGGTGCCCTCCAGATGTTTTGGACTTCAACTCCCATCAACCCCAGCAGAGGTAAGTATGACTGGGAATTGAGGTCTAAAACATCTGGGGGGAACCTGGTTGGGTAAGGCTGCAGTAAGGATTTCCAACTGAGCAACATTTTTTGATTTCTTAAATGAGATGTTCTGACAATCAAGCTTGCCACGAATCCATGCCTTCTTACCCCTTAAATCCAGATGTCTCTGTGTGGAGGGGGGCAGGTAAGGTTAAGGAAAGGACCAGCCCAAGAGATTTTGTTGCCTGAGACAGAACATCCATGCACCCACCCAAGCCAAGGTGCATAATGCCTGAACCCAGCCACATTATTTTGTTAACATGAAGTAGAAAACCCCACAAACAACTTTCCCCATCCTGGCAGCAAAAAACATCAAATTAGGGGGTGCAATCCTATGCATGGTTAAGCAGAAAAAAGTCCTGCAACTCCCAGTATGCCCCAGCCAGCCATGTTGGGGCATGCTGGGAGCTGGCTGAAGTATGCTGGGAGTTGTTGGACTTTTTTTTTTTGTCTAAGCATGCATAGGATTGCACCCATAGGGTACAATCCTATTCACATAGTTGTTGTTGTTGTTCAGTCGTTCAGTTGTGTCTGACTCTTCGTGACCCCATGGACCATAGCACGCCAGGCCTTCCTGTCCTGCGCTCTCTCCCGGAGCGTGCTCAAGTTCATATTCATTGCATCCGTGATGCTATCTAGCCATCTCATCCTCTGCCGTCCCCTTCTCCTTTTGCCTTCAGTCTTTCCCAGCATCAGGGTCTTTTCCAGGGAGTTTTCTCTTCGCATTAGGTGGCCAAAATATTGGAGCTTCAGCTTCATTATCTGTCCTTCCAATGAGCACTCAGGGTTGATTTCCTTTAGGATGGACTGATTGGACCTCCTTGCAGTCCAGGGCACTCGTAAGAGTCTTCTCCAGCACCACAGTTCGAAAGCATCAATTCTTCGGCGCTCAGCCTTCCTTATAGTCCAGCTCTCACAGCCATACATTACTACTGGGAAAACCATAGCTTTGATTAGACGGACCTTTGTCGGCAAGGTGATGTCTCTGCTTCTTACTATGCTGTCTAGGTTGGCCATAGCTTTCCTCCCCAGGAGCAAGCGTCTTTTAATTTCATGGCTACAGTCACCGTCTGCGGTGATCTTGGAGCCCAAGAAAGTAAAATCTGTCACTGCTTCCATTTCTTCCCCTTCTATATGCCAGGAAGTGATGGGGACAGATGCCATGATCTTCGTTTTTTGAATGTTGAGTTTCAAACCAGCTTTTGCACTCTCCTCTTTCACCCTCAACAAGAGGCTCTTGAGATCCTCTTCGCTTTCTGCCATTAGGGTGGTATCGTCTGCATATCGGAGGTTGTTGATAATTCTCCCAGCAATCTTAATTCCGACCTCTGATTCATCCAACCCGGCATTTTTCATGATGTACTCTGCATATAAGTTAAATAAGCAGGGTGACAATATGCAGCCTTGTCGTACTCCTTTCCCAATTTTGAACCAATCGGTTGTTCCATGTCTGGTTCTTACTGTTGCTTCTTGACCCTCGTACAGGTTTCTCAGGAGACAGGTAAGGTGGTCTGGTACTCCCATCACTTTCAGAATTTGCCACAGTTTGTTGTGATCCACACAATCAAAGGCTTTAGCGTAGTCAATGAAGCAGAAATAGACGTTTTTCTGGAATTCTCTTGCTTTCTCCATGATCCAGCGAATGTTGGCGATTTGATCTCTAGTTCCTCTGCCTCTTCTAAACCCAGCTTGTACTTCCGGTAGTTCTCGGTTCGCATACTGCTGAAGCCTAGCTTGTAGGATTTTGAGCATCACCTTGCTGGCATGTGAAATGAGCGCAATTGTGCGGTAGTTTGAACACTCTTTGGCGTTGCCCTTCTTTGGAATTGGAATGTAAACTGACCTTTTCCAGTCTTGTGGCCACTGTTGAGTGTTCCAGATTTGTTGGCATATTGAGTGCAGCACTTTAACAGCATCATCTTTTAGGATTTTAAATAGCTCGGCTGGAATACTGTCATCTCCGCTAGCTTTGTTGTTACTAATGCTTCCTAAGGCCCACTTGACTTCACTCTCGAGGATGTCCGGCTCAAGTTCAGTGACCGCACTATCATGGCTATCAGGGACATTCAGATCTTTCCTGTATAGTTCTTCTGTGTATTCTTGCCACCTCTTCTTAATCTCATCTGCTTCTGTTAGGTCCCTGCCTTCTTTGTCCTTTATCATGCCCGTCTTTGCACAAAACGTTCCCTTGAGATCTCCAATTTTCTTGAAGAGATCTCTAGTCTTTCCCATTCTGTTGTTTTCCTCGATTTCTTTGCATTGTTCATTTAAGAAGGCCTTCTTGTCTCTCCTTGCTATTCTCTGGAACTCTGCGTTCAGTTGGGTATATCTTCCCCTTTCTCCCTTGCTTTTCGCTTCCCTTCTTTCCTCAGCTACTTGTAAAGCCTCCTCAGACAGCCACTTTGCTTTCTTGCATTTCTTTTTCTTTGGGACGGATTTCGTTGCTGCCTCCTGAACAATGTTACAGACCTCCGTCCATAGTTCCTCAGGCACTCTGTCTATCAGGTCTAATCCCTGAAATCTATTCCTCACCTCCACTCATTCATCAGGGATATGATTTAGGTCATACCTGAACGGTTTAGTGGTTTTCCCGACGTTCTTCAATTTAAGACGAAATTTTGCAAGAAGCAGCTCATGATCTGAGCCACAGTCAGCTCCAGGTCTTGTTTTTACTGACTGTATGGAGCTTCTCCATCTTTGGCTGCAAAGGACATAATCAATCTGATTTCGATATTGACCATCTGGTGACGTCCATGTGTAGAGTCGCCTCTTGTGCTGTTGGAAAAGAGTGTTTGCTATGATCAGCATGTTCTCTTGGCAAAACTCTATTAGCTTTTGTCCTGCTTCATTTTGTACACCAAGGCCATGCCTGCCTGTTATCCCGGTGATTTCTTGACTTCCTACTTTAGCATTCCAATCCCCTATGATGAAGAGGACATCTTTTTTTGGTGTTAGTTCTAGAAGGTGTTGTAGGTCTTCATAGAACCCATCAACCTCAGCTTCTTCGGCCTCAGTGGTTGGGGCATAGACTTGAATTACTGTGATGTTGAATGGTTTGCCTTGGATTCGTACTGAGATCATTCTATCATTTTTAAGATTGTACCCCAGTACTGCTTTTCCCACCCTTTTGTTGACTATGAGTGCTACTCCATTTCTTCTAAGGGATTCTTGCCCACAATAGTAGATATGATGGTCATCTGAATTAAATTCGCCCATGCCTGTCCATTTTAGTTCGCTGGTTCCCAAGATGTCGATGTTCAATCTTGCCATCTCATGTTTGACCACCTCCAGCTTACCTTGATTCATTGATCTGACATTCCAGGTTCCTAAACAATATTGTTCTTTACAGCATCGGATTTTCTTTTCACCACCAGACACATCCACAGCTGAGTGTCCTTTCGGGTTTGGCCCAGCCGCTTCACTCTTTCTGGCGCTACTTGGAAATACCCTCTGCTCTTCCCCAGCAGCATATTGGACACCTTCCGACCTGAGGGGCTCATCTTCCGGCGTCATCTCTTTTAGCCTTGTGATACGTTCCATGGGGTTTTCTTGGCAAGAATACTGGAGTGGGTTGCCATTTCCTTCTCCAGTGGACCACATTTTGTCAGAACTCTCTGCCATGACCTGTCCGTCTTGGGTGGCCCTGCACGGCATAGCTTATGGCTTCACTGAGTTACGCAAGCCCCTTCGCCACAACAAGGCAGTGATCCATGAAGGGGATTCACATAGTTGCCAGCCTCCAAAATTGGAGTCTGCTGGCTATCCTTTGCAAGGCAGCCAGAGCACAGAGGGGATCCTCTCCTCCATGCTCTGGCCACAGCTTCGGGGAGGGAAGGAGCCTGGAGACCTCAGTCTCCCCTCCTCCCTGCCCCTGGGACTGCTCCTTTCCCCCATCTCTGCGTCCCTTTTCTGAATGCAGAGACGTAGCCAGCACGGAGAGAACGGTGCTGGCTATGCAGGGGTGGGGGAGGGGAAGTGGAGCGTGGTTTCTGGGATCTGAGGTTAGAGCCCTGGTTCTGACCTCAGATCCCAGAACCTGAACAATCCTTTGTCATCCCCCCCCTCCCTGACTCTGTCTAGAGGGCATGGGATTACTCTCTTAATAACTGAGAATGTGATGCCCTTTCATGACACCCTAAACCTGCTGCCTAAGGCATCCACTTCAGTCTGCCCAATGGTAGGGCCAATAGGCCCTGGCTCTCTACATTTTTCTGTTTTACACTCCCAAGGCGTGGATTCATCACCCCTCACCGTCCCGGGTCATAGGAAGGCTGCCTTAGACCAGGTCAGACTGCTTGCCTATCTAGCCCGCTATTGTGTTCTATGTCTGGCAGCGGCTTGCCAAGGTGTTCAACGGAAATTTTTTTGGCATCACCTGTCGCTTGATCTTTTTTTAACTGGAGATCTCAGGGTTTTTGCCCGCAGCCTTCTGCATTGTTGTTGTTGTTCAGTGGTTCAGTCGTGTCCGACTCTTCGTGACCCCATGGACCATAGCACGCCAGGCCTTCCTGTCCTGCGCTCTCTCCCGGAGCGTGCTCAAGTTCATATTCATTGCATCCGTGATGCTATCTAGCCATCTCATCCTCTGCCGTCCCCTTCTCCTTTTGCCTTCAGTCTTTCCCAGCATCAGGGTCTTTTCCAGGGAGTTTTCTCTTCGCATTAGGTGGCCAAAATATTGGAGCTTCAGCTTCATTATCTGTCCTTCCAATGAGCACTCAGGGTTGATTTCCTTTAGGATGGACTGATTGGACCTCCTTGCAGTCCAGGGCACTCGTAAGAGTCTTCTCCAGCACCACAGTTCGAAAGCATCAATTCTTCGGCGCTCAGCCTTCCTTATAGTCCAGCTCTCACAGCCATACATTACTACTGGGAAAACCATAGCTTTGATTAGACGGACCTTTGTCGGCAAGGTGATGTCTCTGCTTCTTACTATGCTGTCTAGGTTGGCCATAGCTTTCCTCCCAAGGAGCAAGCGTCTTTTAATTTCATGGCTACAGTCACCGTCTGCGGTGATCTTGGAGCCCAAGAAAGTAAAATCTGTCACTGCTTCCATTTCTTCCCCTTCTATATGCCAGGAAGTGATGGGGCCAGAGGCCATGATCTTCGTTTTTTTAATGTTGAGTTTCAAACCAGCTTTTGCACTCTCCTCTTTCATCCTCAACAAGAGGCTCTTGAGATCCTCTTCGCTTTCTGCCATTAGGGTGGTATCGTCTGCATATCGGAGGTTGTTGATAATTCTCCCAGCAATCTTAATTCCGACCTCTGATTCATCCAACCCGGCATTTCTCATGATGTACTCTGCATATAAGTTAAATAAGCAGGGTGACAATATGCAGCCTTGTCGTACTCCTTTCCCAATTTTGAACCAATCGGTTGTTCCATGTCTGGTTCTTACTGTTGCTTCTTGACCCTCGTACAGGTTTCTCAGGAGACAGGTAAGGTGGTCTGGTACTCCCATCACTTTCAGAATTTGCCACAGTTTGTTGTGATCCACACAATCAAAGGCTTCAGCGTAGTCAATGAAGCAGAAATAGACGTTTTTCTGGAATTCTCTTGCTTTCTCCATGATGCAGCGAATGTTGGCGATTTGATCTCTAGTTCCTCTGCCTCTTCGAAACCCAGCTTGTACTTCCGGTAGTTCTCGGTTCGCATACTGCTGAAGTCTAGCTTGTAGGATTTTGAGCATCACCTTGCTGGCATGTGAAATGAGCGCAATTGTGCGGTAGTTTGAACACTCTTTGGCATTGCCCTTCTTTGGAATTGGAATGTAAACTGACCTTTTCCAGTCTTGTGGCCACTGTTGAGTGTTCCAGATTTGTTGACATATTGAATGCAGCACTTTAACAGCATCATCTTTTAGGATTTTAAATAGCTCGGCTGGAATACTGTCATCTCCGCTAGCTTTGTTGTTACTAATGCTTCCTAAGGCCCACTTGACTTCACTCTCGAGGATGTCCTGCTCAAGTTCAGTGACCGCACTATCATGGCTATCAGGGACATTCAGATCTTTCCTGTATAGTTCTTCTGTGTATTCTTGCCACCTCTTCTTAATCTCATCTGCTTCTGTTAGGTCCCTGCCTTCTTTGTCCTTTATCATGCCCGTCTTTGCACAAAACGTTCCCTTGAGATCTCCAATTTTCTTGAAGAGATCTCTAGTCTTTCCCATTCTGTTGTTTTCCTCAATTTCTTTGCATTGTTCATTTAAGAAGGCCTTCTTGTCTCTCCTTGCTATTCTCTGGAACTCTGCGTTCAGTTGGGTATATCTTCCCCTTTCTCCCTTGCTTTTCGCTTCCCTTCTTTCCTCAGCTACTTGTAAAGCCTCCTCAGACAGCCACTTTGCTTTCTTGCATTTCTTTTTCTTTGGGATGGATTTCGTTGCTGCCTCCTGAACAATGTTACGGACCTCCGTCCATAGTTCCTCAGGCACTCTGTCTATCAGGTCTAATCCCTGAAATCTATTCCTCACCTCCACTGTATATTCATCAGGGATATGATTTAGGTCATACCTGAACGGTTTAGTGGTTTTCCCGACGTTCTTCAATTTAAGACGAAATTTTGCAAGAAGCAGCTCATGATCTGAGCCACAGTCAGCTCCAGGTCTTGTTTTTACTGACTGTATGGAGCTTCTCCATCTTTGGCTGCAAAGGACATAATCAATCTGATTTCGATATTGACCATCTGGTGACGTCCATGTGTAGAGTCGCCTCTTGTGCTGTTGGAAAAGAGTGTTTGCTATGATCAGCATGTTCTCTTGGCAAAACTCTATTAGCTTTTGTCCTGCTTCATTTTGTACACCAAGGCCATGCCTGCCTGTTATCCCGGTGATTTCTTGACTTCCTACTTTAGCATTCCAATCCCCTATGATGAAGAGGACATCTTTTTTTGGTGTTAGTTCTAGAAGGTGTTGTAGGTCTTCATAGAACCCATCAACCTCAGCTTCTTCGGCCTCAGTGGTTGGGGCATAGACTTGAATTACTGTGATGTTGAATGGTTTGCCTTGGATTCGTACTGAGATCATTCTATCATTTTTAAGATTGTACCCCAGTACTGCTTTTCCCACCCTTTTGTTGACTATGAGTGCTACTCCATTTCTTCTAAGGGATTCTTGCCCACAATAGTAGATATGATGGTCATCTGAATTAAATTCGCCCATGCCTGTCCATTTTAGTTCGCTGGTTCCCAAGATGTCGATGTTCAATCTTGCCATCTCATGTTTGACCACCTCCAGCTTACCTTGATTCATTGATCTGACATTCCAGGTTCCTAAACAATATTGTTCTTTACAGCATCGGATTTTCTTTTCACCACCAGACACATCCACAGCTGAGTGTCCTTTCGGGTTTGGCCCAGCCGCTTCACTCTTTCTGGCGCTACTTGGAAATACCCTCTGCTCTTCCCCAGCAGCATATTGGACACCTTCCGACCTGAGGGGCTCATCTTCCGGCGTCATCTCTTTTAGCCTTGTGATACGTTCCATGGGGTTTTCTTGGCAAGAATACTGGAGTGGGTTGCCATTTCCTTCTCCAGTGGACCACATTTTGTCAGAACTCTCTGCCATGACCTGTCCGTCTTGGGTGGCCCTGCACGGCATAGCTTATGGCTTCACTGAGTTACGCAAGCCCCTTCGCCACAACAGCAGCTGCTCTTCCGCTCCGTCTGCAATCGCTCCAGATTTCCAGGGAGAGACTTGAGTGTCCAACTACAGCAAGGGAAGGCAACATGTGGCCAGTGAAGGCCGGTGGCTCCGATGTCAGTGGGGCTGTGAATCTGCTCTGGGCTTCAGTCAGAACCAGTCAGAACTCTAAAGGAACCTCCACTGCATTTGGCCCCCCAGATGTTTTGGCCTGCAACTCCCATCAGCCCTTGCTGGCGTAGCGAACGGTAAGGAGAGTTGTAGGCCCCAATATCTGGAGGACCACAGGCTTCCCACCCCTGAACTACATGCTCAACTTGCCGCAAAAGTTTCTCTGCCATTTCCCCCTTCCCTTCCTCTGTGGGCACCTCAGAACGAGATGGATTTCTTCCTGTCTCCTCTTCCTCCTTCCTCTCAGCCAGGGAGAGCCCAGAGTTCCCGCTACCTGTAACGCGGCATCTGGACTCAAGGTGGAGCTGTTTTCTTCCTCTCGTCCTCCGTCCTCCTCCATCCAACTTCCAATTCTCTCTTCCCCAAACTCCGGGACAGAATTGCAGGGGAAAGCCGGAGGCTTAGACTGGACTTGTTGATCTCCATTAAGAAGAAGCAAAAGGGAGAAAGAAGAGCGAGCAAGAGGCGTTTTCTCTTAGCGGTGTCCTGTCCTTTTATTCCAACTGGGTCCGAGCCCCATTTTGGAAGGTGGGGCTTGGGGAATTAAAGAGAGCGAGCGAGAGAGAATGAGAGAGAGAGAGATCCAGATGAGGGCCTTGGAGAAGCTTCTTTCAAAAATTAAATCTCATCCTGGAACGATCTGCAGCTTCTAAGCGCTTTGGACCTATTCTCGGCCTCCCCTTCCAGCAGTGGGGTTGTTTGGCCATCCTGGAATTTGTTTCTGGTCGGATTCTCCCCCCCCCCACTCCCACCCACCCCAAAGCGGATTGCAAGAAAAGATGCCAGTGACGCCTCGCCTGCTTGCTGATGAGCTCCCCTGCTTCGCCTGAAGCGTGATGTAGCTACCCAGCCGATGCCCTCGTCTCCGCCGAAAGCCCAGTTCGGCGTTTCCCTGGGATCGTGGCCAAGGAAGTAAGTGGCGCAATTGAGGGAGGGGGACGCGGAGGAAGAGGGGTGCGGTGGAGGAGGAGGAGGAGGAGGAAGGGAGGGAGGGAGTGTGTGTGTGTGTGTGTGTGTGTGTCGTCCAGCAAGCCCAAGATCGCTTGACACAGAGTTCGTCCCTCCAGGACGAAGCAGTGCTTTGGCTTGCTGTGTTCTGTGGAGGCTGGTGGCTTCGATTTCCCCTGGGCTGGGCATCCGCTCTGGGTTTCAGTCCGAACCAGTCTAAAGGAGCCATCCGAGATGCTGAACCCATTTGCGGGATTGGTTTCAGCACCTTGGATAGCTCCTTTAGCGTTCCGTCTGGTTCTGACTGAAACCCAGAGTGGATCCACAGCCCCATGGAAATCGGAGCCACCAGCCTCCACTGGCTGTGTCTGAAGATACGCAGGCTTGATTCTGGGAGTGGGGGGCTGGGTGGGTGCCGAAGGGTCCTCCTCCTCAAATGGATTTATTTGATCCTGCTGAGAGCTCACCTCCCCCCACCTCGCCCCCCCCCCCGCCCCCAAATCCTGGCAGGGTTGTAGGTGAGCAAGTACTGACATCGTGGAAGATGGAAGGAACTGTTCTCCCTCCTCTTGCCTGGGATATTGGCTTTAATGCCATCTTGTATAAGCAACAGTGCAAGGAAGGCAGCTGTCTCTGTTGGCTACATTTTTGTTTTTCTGGGGGGGGGTTGTTGTTGTTATGACGACTCCTATTAGTTATGGGCTTTGTGGAGGAGGAGAGAAAGGAGGAATAATCTTCGACATGCCCCTTGCTGTTAAAAATAACTGGAAGAACTGGAAGTAAGCATGATTATTGTTTCCCCTCAGTTAGGTTATGAACTCTGTGTCTCGCTCTTACGAGAAGAGACTGCAGAGACTACACCAGTTTGTGTGTACATTCACATGTACACACAAACTGGTGTAGTCTCTGGGTGCTTTCAGATGACGCTTATATTGGACAATCGCCTTGCCCACTTCACAAAACGTTACAGAGGGTCCAGACCATGTTGTCTTCAGGTTGTCACCCTCCTGTGTTTTTCCTCATTTCTTCCATCTTTCTTGGGGGGTGGGGGGTTGCTTATCAGGGAAAAAAAGCAACATTATGGAACAAAAGACAGAACAGCTGCACAGTGCCTTGTGATTGTTACCTCTAGAAGCCCTCCTCTGTCTGGAAGCACCCTCTCTCTTTCTCATACACTTAAATATGGCACCCATTGGCCCAGTGTGCTATTTAAAAGAATTGAACTAATAATTGTGCAGCCTCAGCCCTCAGTTTTACTAGAGACATTTACAAGCCTGGAGCTGATTAAGAACATACTTTGCACACCTGCTCTCTTTCAAACACAACACGGATGCTGTCTCTAATTGATTTAAATGGGGTGGTTTAGACTTTGCTTCCTCCCGGTGCCTTACTTAAATAATTTGAAGTAAGTCTGTCTTTCCCTCACTCATTCATTGCATCAGAGATCTTTATAAGGCAAGAGTTATTAAAAAGTCTGTTCTTCTCTCCTTCCTCAAGACCTCTACTGATGTAAGCTCTTCTAGCATGAGGTTGTTGTAGGCCCATTGACACATTCATAGACCACCATCATGTAACCATCCACAAGTGACCATTCTTCACTCCATTGGATGGTGTATTGGCATCTTCAGGGCTTAGCAGAGGGGGGAAGATAGGTTTCCATTAAAAGGTTTGTTTCACCTGCAACTAGTCTGCCATTGCTTTGAAAAAGCTCTCACTTTGAAGGTACAGGAATATTATGCTGACAGTGTAATTTGATTTGCTCTACCCTAGACTGTCTCTCTGTAGAAGGCAAGCTGTACATTCCAAAGCAGGATGTGTAATTGGTGTCCACACGTTATTATTCAGCCTGTGCCTCTGATGACTTTCAGTTAAATCTATAAACAGGTAACAGATGAGAATCACACATGAGGGGCCTGGAGTGGGAGTATTCATATGTCTCTGAATAGCTAAGAAATAATACAGTATGTTTGCTCTTTCAAAGTTCATTGTTCAACCC
Source organism: Heloderma suspectum (assembly GCF_057233095.1). NCBI lineage: Eukaryota > Metazoa > Chordata > Lepidosauria > Squamata > Helodermatidae > Heloderma > Heloderma suspectum. The sequence goes on along the minus strand of NC_139461.1, from coordinate 285,858,694 downwards.
CTTGGCAAAAGAGAGAAAGCCTGGAGAATCTAGCTAAAGAGCACATAAAACAAGGAATGATTTGATACTTTAGAGACACCAGATAAATATTACACACTGATGTTCTAGGCTTAAAATGCACTCTTAAAATAGAAATCAAGGGGAATTAAATAAATTGTAAGTTAAGTCCCATTGATTTCAGGAGGTCTACTCTAAATATGACTAAGTATGGATACAACCCATTGATTTCAGTTGAATTTACTTCAAATATTTTGTTCCTAAGGAGCCCCACCTTCATTTATGTGTAATTTGTACATTTATCTTTAAAAACACACACCCACATATGAACATTTGATGCATCATATTAATTTCCCATATGTTACCCTTGCACCTCCCCCTCCCCCATGCACAACACTGTGTGTAACATCTCTTATTAGAAGTGTATATTAAAGGGTCATGCTTGCATCAAAAAGTGAGCAGCTTGCTGGGTTTGCACCTGGCTTCTCCTTTTTTGTTTGGTGCACACAGTTCATGGGGAAAGGTGTTCAAGTGTACTTAGCCTTTTTACTCGAAACACTGGGAGCCAACCCATCTTAGTACCATGGAGGATCAGTAGCTTTAACTTGGAGCAGGGAGTGCACACATCTAATCTCCCACCTACCCCTTTTCCAAAATCTGAAGCATATTAGGGTACTAAAAAACAATCAATTTGTTTTGTGCAGAGACATCAGAATTCTCACCACACCAAAAGTCAAGACCCTAGCTAGGACATGTGTGTGAGGGGTGGGGGGAGAGAAATAGAAAACAAAGAAAGGGGGCACCTGGGCTTGTAGTGACTTTTTAAAAACATAAACAACCTTTAAAAAAAACCCTGAACTCTCCAAATTAAAACACCACTTTTTCTCAACTAAGCAAGTATTTAGGGAGTTGATCAATGTAACACATACCAAATTGTTCAGATCAGGGGTATGCAGCCTGGTGCCCTCCAGATGCCTTGGACTACAATACACATCATCCCCAGCCAGTAATGGTCAAGGATTATGGGAGTGGTTGCCCAAAACATTTGGAGGGCACCAGGTTGCCTACTCCCAGTTTAGATGTATCAATTGAGAAATAGAAAATATTAACAATGCAAAGAAAAAGTTCAGACTAAATGGAGAGTGGGTAGAGGTGAGGAGAATATGGAACACATTTACTTAAAGGAGAGCAAAATGAATTAAAAATTTGATGCTGCCCACTTGCAGATTTGCTAGGGCCATTCAGCTGCCCCCAGAAACACACAGCCTGGGGGCTGGAAGCATTAGGGAATCTTCTTCAGCACTGTGTGGTGTGGACAGTGACCAGGGTCTCTCCATTAGAATGAGTTCTTCCCAGGTATGGATCTGGCAAAGACTGGCAAAAAAAGCTAGCAGCATCAAACTCCACCCCCACTGTGCTTCCCTCGACTACCTTACCCTTTTGACTGTCTGTTCAGTTTCAGCACCATGAACAGCAACTTGCCCGCTTGCTGTTCCTGCCGCTCTTTCAAGCAGACTAACAGAGCTATTTGTATGCCTGCCTGATTAATTGATCAAGCAGGCAGTTCACAAACCAAGGAAGAGGTTCTCCTTTGACTCTCGGAAGTCACCAGTGGTTCTGTGGATTCCTTCTCTTGCAGGCATGGAGGAGACGGAGAACAGATGAAGAGATCCTGCTCAGAAGCGTGAATACCCTGGAAGTTTTCATCACCCTGTTCCAGCCTTATAGAGACAAGCAATGCCTGCGGGAATGAATAAGCATGGATCTCGATCTACTACCTCTTTGCCTCCAGATCCCATGGAGATTGTCAGGAGCAAGGCCTGTTCCAGAAGGGTCAAGCTTAATGTGGGAGGCTTGGCCCATGAGGTTTTATGGAGGACCTTGGACAGGTTACCACGGACTAGGTTGGGTAAGCTCCGAGACTGCAACACCCATGAATCCCTGATGGATATATGTGATGACTACAACTTGGAGGAGAATGAGTATTTCTTCGACAGGCACCCAGGGGCATTTACTTCTATCTTGAACTTTTACCGCACAGGCAAGCTGCACATGATGGAGGAAATGTGCGCCTTGTCCTTCAGCCAAGAACTGGACTATTGGGGTATTGATGAGATCTATCTGGAGTCCTGTTGCCAGGCCAGGTACCACCAGAAAAAGGAACAGATGAATGAGGAGCTCAAGAGAGAAGCGGAAACAATGCGGGAGAGGGAAGGAGAAGAGTTTGACAACACTTGCTGTGCTGAGAAGAGGAAAAAACTCTGGGACCTCCTGGAGAAGCCCAATTCTTCCGTGGCGGCCAAGGTAATATTGAAACTACAGGTTCTTCTCTGTCATGGATAGGGCTGGTGTAAATTAATGGAAGGAATATGGTGCTTCAAGCTTTGATTGTATTGTCCTGGTTCTTGCTCGCCACAGTATTTGGCATCAAAAGAGACCCAGTTGCCATTCAGTTCTGTGGAGTCCGTTGCTGTTTTCCTTTCTGTACTTACATATTAAGAAGTTGTGATTTTGGTATGAGTTTTAAGAGAAAGGAAGTGAGATGGATATTGGCATGTCATTCTATATTCCATACCTTTCTATTGACACAACAGTAGAGGTTTTTCCATAAGGAACAGAAGCAGTGGATGGACAAGTAAAAGGAATGCATACTGTTTAAACAGTACATATTTTACCAGTCTTCTTCAAGCTGGCGCCTTCAAGATATATTGGACTATAACTCCCATCATCTCCAGCCAGAATGGTCACTGGCTATGCTATCTGGGGATGGTGGGATTGTAGCCCAACACATTTAGAGTGCACCTGGCTGAGGAAGGCTGGATTATGTGAACACTTCATATAACTAAAGCCAGATGTGCAGTATATTTATAAATATAATGTTTGATTGGGCTATTTGCCAAAATATCTGAATGTACTGTAACTCTACTGTTTGATTAGGCTGTTTGATTAGAGCTTTGCCAAATCTCTTTGCTATTGTTATGCCAAGAAGTATGCCTTTTGGTATGGGTGCAATATAGCAGATTTCCATTCATGAGCTAAAGGTTAATTCTCTTTTTACACATTTATTGTGGGCAACATTATCTTTCCAATATTTTGTCTTGTTGCTTTAGTAAGCAGCTAAATTCAGCCCTCTTTTTTTTTTTAAAGGGAAAGAAAATTGCATGAATTTATTTGGCAATGGCCCAAAGTAATACATATGTATGGAGATATGTGAAAAGTAGTATGTCACCCCATTAGGCAAACCTCAATTATCTGAAGAACTTCCTTCTTTACATTTGTCAGGGGTGCCCCTCTTCCCACACCCACACCCCTGGACGCTGGTAGCTTCCTGAATATATGTACCACCCAGTTCTTATATTTTCTGAAAGCAGTGTGCTAGGTCTGAGGTTTATTGTTTAATGATATGTTTCTTCTATACATAATTTTTCATTTGTAGTTTCAAGCATTTTTGGCAGATCCGAAAATGTTGGTTTTGCTGTACAGCTGCCTTCTGTAGAGTCCATGTCTAGCCTTCAATAACCATGATAAGTCCCCCCAAACATTGCATCTGCACAGGTTGTGGTAGGATTCCATAATAGGTATACAGAGTCAGAAGCTTCCATTCGAAGAGTCCCACTCTGCCTGTTAGCTAAATGTCCACATTCCTCGGGGTCATATGTGATTACTGTAGCTTGGAGAAGTATTTCTGTGGTAGACATTTGGGGGCATATTCTTTTCTCTTGAACAAGCAAGTGACACATGATAGAGGACATGTCTGCTTTATCCTTCAGCCAGGAGTTGGATGATTGAGGGACTGGAGATGTATTTGTACCACAGGTGCTTCACTGTCTGGGTGAAGTGAGTGACACCCGCTGTCATGTGAAGAAGGCAAGAGAGTCAGTGGGTATGGCCCTGAGCTCAGTGGTAGAGTTCACGCTTTGCATGTAGAAGGTCCCAGGTTCTGTCCATGGCATCTCCAGTTAAAAGGATCTTCAGCAGCAGTGTTATGCAAGTTCTCTGGTTAGGGTTGCTGCAACTCAGAATAGAAAATATTGGGAAATATGGAACCAACAGTAAAAGATGATGTGATGCATTCCAGGGCAATGCTCTTTTATCTCCCTTGCTCCAACCTGACCGGTTGAGATATCACCTGCTCTGTCATCTTACCAGTGGGAGGAGGATGGTCCCATATGTACAGCAGCAGGTGTGCAACTAACCTGTCATGTTCTTAGTTTCATGGTTAGGGGCCCTTCACTTTTGCTCTTTTACCTTTCCTTGTATGCTTTTATACACCTTCTCAATGTGCTATTATTTTTAGTCAATGAGTCGCATCCAACGGTTGCATGAGTAGAAGGCAGCTCATACAATCAATCTTTTTTCTTCCTCCTACAGCCCCTATACCCCCCCCCCAAACAACCCCTCTCCAGAGGGCTGGGGTGTGTGTGTTCCTGAATATGACAGATTGTGTCACATGAAACTACAGTAGAAGGGTGGTATTACTCAAAAATAGATGGATGGATTTTGCTCCAGAGGAGCGATGGGGGCACAAGATGCCCCTATCTGATATTGGTTGATTCCTCTCTCCCACTGCAGTTCAATGTGACAGAGCCCACCCTGCTTGGGAGGGCCTCCCACCCTCCAGAGTGGGGTTTGGGGGGATACAAGGGGCTGGAAGAGGTAGAAGGAACAGAAAGATTGGCTGTGCAATCTGCCTACCATTCATACAACCCCAGTGAATGCTGCTGGATTTGAATTTTTGACATGAAGGACAGATCCTCACCCTGCATACTTAGGTGATGGATACCCAACACAATATACATGCACACCACATCACTTGTGAAGCATACCTGGCTGTATAAATTGCTTTTCCCTTTAAAGTACCCAAAAGGGGTGATTTGGTTCTTTCCCAGGCCCTGTCCCCTATGCATTTCAAAGAAAAGTATTGATTTACATATCCTTATGCAACAGATGTATTATGCATGTCTTCTGTACTTGACTATCTGTACCTGTCTACAAACTATAATGGGAAAGCCATCTTTAAGATCCAGCAACTTCTCTTCTCTTTTTTGTGAGAATGGGAGCGTGCACCTTGGAAAGATTAAGGCTCAATAAAAATCATCATGATACTTGTCAGTTAATTAGATATTGCATGCTGTTGTATGATCTTGAAGCTGCACATTTTCCACTAGCCACAGCATGCATGCAAAGAAACTGTGTGGCAACATAGTATGAAGGCTAATAAAGTGGCAACATATGTGTGTGTGTGTGTGTGTGTGTGTGTGTGTGTGGTTTTCAGACTGAGTTCTGAGGAATCCTAGGGTTACTTGGAAGTTTATCCCACTTTCCTCAGTGTGAAGATCAGTAATGAGAGGAACTACTGTAACATGCTCTACTTGGGGCTGCCTTTGAGGACTGTTCAGATACTTCAGCTGGTCCAAACCGCTGCAGCCAGACTATAGTTCAGGGCTGGTTACGGGGAGTGCATGAGACTCCTTTGTTACAGCAGTTTCACTGGCTACTGGTCTGTTTCTAGGCATAATTTAAAGTGCTGGTCAATTGTCCTATAAAGCCTTACACAGCTTAGAACTAGGTTACCTGAAAGACTGCCTTCTCCCATATGAGTCTGCCCAAGCATTAAGATTCGGAGGAGGCCCTTCTCTCAGTACCACTGCCATCAGAGGTACCTTTGGTGGTGATGCAAGAGAGGACCTTCTCGGTGGCCACTGCTTGGTTCTGGAACGCCATGGGAAGCTAGGTTGGGCCCCTCTCTGTTCTCCTTCCACCAGCAGGCAGACTCATTTTTACTCAGGCAGGCCTCTGGCATATAAGCTGGTCTGTTGCTGAAGGAGTTTTTAATGGAATGAATGCAATTTTTACTGTTACAACCACAACCAATCAAACTTGTTTGTCATTCTGCACAAGGAGTGGGAAGTTAGCTCGAGTTTAGAAACTAAAAGGGCGACGTTCACCACAGTCAATATGGTTGCCCTTTGATGGGATGTAAGCTGAAAAATTGGCTGTTGCTGTGGATTTCTTTTATTTTTATGTTTTTAATTCTGTTTTTAATGTAATTGTTTTTTTGCTGTTATGTTTTAATTAAGATTTTGTTTTTAATCTGATTTATTTATTTATTTATTTATTTATATCCCACCTTTCTTCCATCATGGAGCTCAAGGTGGCTACATGTGGTTCCCAGGTGGTCTCCCTTCCAAACACTGACCAGATCCAGACCTGCTTAACTTCAGCAAGGTGGCTGCCTCATGCGCCTTCAGACCGTGTCCTGGGACCTGTATTTTATTCTTTGTGACCTTGAGTGCCACTTTTTGATGGAAAGGCAGGATATCTATTAATTAAATAAATAAACAAGCAATCATGGGCAGTGCCTTACAATAAGCCAGACCAATGATCCATATAACCCAATATTGTTGACACTGACTGCCGGCTGCTCTCCAGGGTTTCAGGCAGGAGATTTTGCCAGGCCTACCTGAAGATGCTATTGATTGGACCTGGGACCTATAGAATCATAGGGTTGGAAGGGGCCTACAAGACCATCGAGTCCAACCCCCTGCTCAGTGTAGGAAGCCTGATTCCCAGGCGGTCTCCCATCCAAGTACTAACCAGGGCTGCCCCTGCTTAGCTTCCGAGATCAGATGAGATCGGGAGCACTTTTTGCATGCAAAGCATGTGTACCACCATTGAACTATGGCCCTTGCCTGAACTTCCTTGAAGTAATAACAGCTTGCTCACTATGATAAATTTTCCATTGTATGACGCAGCAAGAGAGGTGTGATGAAGGCTTCATGCTCCATTGAAATAGGGTGACAGTAACATCCAAAAAGCCTTTCCAGTGCTTTGAGTAAAGTGAATACAACATGTCCCAGGATCATCTGCAGTATGCAAGATTCCAATGCATCTCCTTAGGAGCTTCACAGCAGACAAATCAGTTTAGCTTTGTCTGAAGGGAGGAAATTTGGAAACCACGACTGTAAAACAAATCAAGGTAAAAGTTAGTGGAAGTCGTTGCCCCCCCCATCAGTTATATGCAAATGACACATTTGGCAAAAGCAATCAATAGACATAAACCTGGATTGGGTTCTGCTGCTTGAGCATGGCAAGCGATAGTAAAAGAAACCAAGGGAGTTTCTTTATAGTTCTAGGAAGGCATTTAAAAGTTGGTGAGATATTTGATGTGGTGTGTCAGAAAAAGGAACGTTGCGTGGCTTTCAAAAGCCGATTGTCATTTTTATTTTTCACAACAGACAGATCCAGGCTGCCTTTTCTTATATTTCAGATGTCATGGTACTGAACATGAATAATTTATAAGGGTATTTTGGCATGCATACAGGATCCCAAAACGTCAGCCTCCAGCTTAGGTTGTCCATGGCACTGGATCAAAATCCATTAGAGGCTGTTGATGTTTCATGATTTATTGTATATGAGATGATCATCCTTGCCAAAGAAGTGTATTTTGTGATTTATAAGTCAATTCCAGGTTTGGCTCCTAAAAAAATAAAAATAAAAAATCCAGTGTAAATGCATTTAATAATCACAGACATATATACTAATTTAGAGTAGATTGCAGAAGCATGTTGATCTCTCATGTAAGCTTCCACCACTGAGGTTCTTGGTGTTTGCTTGGGTCCCACATTTCTCTTCTGAGTTCATTGTTGTTTATTCATTCAATCGCTTCTGACTCTTCGTGACTTCATGGACCAGCCCACGCCAGAGCTTCCTGTCAGCCGTCGCCACCCCCAGCTCCCCCAAGGTCGGGTCCGTCACCTCCAGAATATCATCCATCCATCTTGCCCTTGGTCGGCCCCTCTTCCTTTTGCTTTCCACTTTCCCTAGCATCAGCATCTTCGCCAGGGTATCAAGAGGGGATAATCAGTGCTGCAGCCCGCTGCCCATGAATCATATCCCATGCAGTGGTGTAGTGGTAAATTTTCCTCATAGCAATGCCCCAGTCCTCATAGCAATGAGGACTGGGCAACAGTCATATCATAGCAACAGTCCTCATAGCAATGCCCCAGAGGAGAGTCCGACAATTCAGTCAACTGTGTTGATCCATATCAATAAACCAACCCTAACAGTTTTCTTCTCTGCCAAGAGCATGCCTTTTGTAAAGCTAACAGGTCTTAATTGCTCATTCAAGACCAAGACCCAAAAACACTTTGCATTACAACAGGGAACAATGTATTGTTCCTGGGAAACTTAATTTCCCTCAGCTACTGTGAGGATTGCAGCTAAGCTCAGAGGGAACAGGGAATTCTGCGGGGGGGGGGGGGTGGCAGATGACATCAGTGTCCCTGTTAATTAAAAAGTATCAGCGATGGGAGGAAACGGAGTATAGTGAGTGAACACATGTGAAAGTGACATGGCCTGGCGATGGGTTTGTTCAGCCATCCCTACATCTGAGGCAAAGCTATGCAGAAGGGGCTGTGATATGTCAGTTCATGTTTCAGCAAAAAGTTCAGTGCTTCTTAACTGTTAGAAAGCAAATCTCTTCATACTGAAGTGATTTTAGCATGCAGAGTTTTCCCTGTCCAAGCCCAAAGTCCTGTCTGAGACTTTCACTTGAATGCATTCGAATTTGCTGCAACTGCTCTTGCAAGATCTTTCACTGATATTTACTGGGGGAGGGGACAAAGGAATATTGACCTGTTGACAAGATCACTTCAAGTGAACAAGCTGAGATTAAATCCAGACAAGACAGAGGTGCTATTGGTCAGTAGAAAGCCTGTCTCAGGGGCTGGGCTTCAACCTCTTCTGGATGGGGTTGCACTCACCCTGAAAGGTCTGGTTCGTAGCTTGGGAGTGTTCCAGATCCTATGCTGGCCCTGGATCTAAGGTGGCAGCAGTGGCAGGGAGTCCATACACACAGCTATGTCTAGTATGCCAGCCATGGCTGATTCAGTCTGATCTGCCAACAGTTATCCATGCCTTGGTTACATCATGGTTAGGCTGTTGCCAGTGGAGGCTGTTGGCTCTGATGTCAGTGGGGCAGTGAATCCACTCTGGGTTTCAGCCAGAACTCTGAAGGAGCTAGCCAAAGTGCTTTGCACCAGTCACCAGCCTCCGCTGACTATTGCTGTGCACGCGATGTGGGGCTATTCTTGGAGTGTTCGGAAGCATCAGTTGGTGCAAAATGTGGCAGCTAACCAGATGCTAACTGGTGCATGGAACTGTGATCACATCATCCCAATATTGAAAGATCTGAATTGGTTGCCAGTTGTTTTCTGGGCTCGATTCAAGGTGCTGGTTTAAGGCTCTAGACAGCTTAGGGCCTGGCTATTTGAGGGACTGCCTACTTCAGTATGAACCTGCCCAGTTATTAGGATCAGCAGGAGAGGAAGCCTCGCTTGCAGAGGCCCGTTTGTCAAGGCTTTCTCCTGTGTTGCCCCCGAATTCTGGCACTCCCCACTCTCTCTGCATTCAGGAAGGGGGTCAAGACACCTGTGTGCAGAGCTAAAAGCAGCTTTGGGGGCAGGGGAAGGTTTAATTTGGGGAAACACCATGCGGCAAAAATGGTTAAGTGCTCCCCTCTCCCAGTGCCGCTATTTCCATCAAATTCAGAATGACCTGTACCCCCCCCCTTTTTGGTTCTTTTTTTGGTTTTGAAGCAGGAGAGCCAATCAAACATCATGTGTGGCTTGGCATTGTCATAAGGGGTTTATCTCCTGTAAAGGCTGAATATAGATTTTAGGCTCTGTTCTGTTGTTATGAGTGAAACAGCTGTGCCTGATTATAATAATTTGGGGACTGCAATCTGCACATGATTCAAGTTCATCCCAACCCATTGTATGCAACCACTTCATCAATATTATCCTTTGTGTTGAGCAGGTGGCATTGTCTTGTGGCCAAAAGATCGACTTTCTTTCTTTCTTTCTTTCTTTCTTTCTTTCTTTCTTTCTTTCTTTCTTTCTTTCTTAGAAAGGGACTTTTATTTTCTTTTTCAGCAACACATCTCGTTCTCCTGGGCACCCCAGTGGCCAGCCAATCATTGGGAGTAATGCATTGCTGAAAAAGGATCTCTAGTCAGCGTTGCTGAGGCAGCCACATGAATTCTCCATAACTGTGACATTTAAAATCTATACATCTATGATCTGTACTAGTTAAGTTAGCCCATAACGTCTTGTGGCCCTTCTTATAGGCCATTTCTCTCTCCCCTGTTTTTTTTAAGCAATTAATTTTAACATATAAAAATGTGTATTTTGTGGAGAAAATCAGGCTCAAATATAGCATATTTCAATGCATATTTCAATATGCATTTTCATGAGGGTTTTTTAAAAAAATCACATTAATTTGGAAATGTGGGAGAAAGCAAAACTGCAGATCTGTCCATCCCTGGGGGGGAAGGAACAAATAGATGTGTTCATCATACATTATCATTAAGTCCCAGTGGGCAGCTGGGCTGGAGTTTGGAGCCTACACCACTGCAGAGCCAGAATGGAAGAATGCTCTCCAGTTTAGGAGGTTGCAATTCCACGTCTTGCACACTCCTTCTTGCACACTCATGTTGCAGGAACACCCTAATCCTAACAGTGGTTGAGTGTGGGTTGTTGCTGAACCATGGGTTGTTTGCTGAACTGTGGGTTAGCATGTTGTCTGAACCCAGGACATTTTCCACAAGTTGGCTTGTTAACCATGCAGTATGGCTTATTTTTCTCAAAAAACCACCTTGAGAACCCATGGTTTGTTGATGGGTTGTTCAGGGTGGTTAACAAGCCACATTGCATGGTTAAGAAGCCACCCTGCGAAAATGTCCTGGGTTCAGACAACACACTAAACCCGGTTCAGCAAACAACCCACGGTTCAACAACTGAATGTGGGTTAGCGTGTCATGTGAACAGCCCCAATGTTTGTTCACTACTTCAATCCACATACAAACTAAACTAAAGCCATTTTTATGAGTGACAAAATCTGTATGAAACACATTATCATAGTTCCTATGTAAAGCTGGCAGCCATGTGTTCCCCAAGTTCATCGGGCAAAGCCTCTCAACCCGAAAACCTGGGCAGCTTTGATTCATAATTGCATGCTGCCAACAATGCCCATTGTCACACTACTTGAAGCCGTGAACGTGGAAATTGCAGGGATGGAGACAGAGTAACAGTGACTCACAACGCAAGTATGAGGCTGCCATCAGGAGATGGCCATCTCTTTTCTGAAGGATCAAAAGCAGGAGCTAGCAATTATGACGGAAGGCACTTTGTAATACTCAGGTTTTATATGCATTTATTAATTGGTCCTCATTGGGAAAGTAAGCAGATGGATGGTTTAGCTCAATAGGACAACTCATGTGCAACAATCTAAGTATGTTTGCAATATTAATACACTGGCCCCCTGTATTCAAAGCTGATTAACACACCTGCAACCTTAGCTCCTATCACTTGCATATAACACCTACCAAGGTCTTCAGTGGATCAGTTTCTTTTATCTGATGATAACATGCTTGCCAAAAATAATACTGTTTATGCTGCCCACGGTTTGCTTCTGAGGTTGTTCACTTAACTCAGCCTTCCCCAATGTCATGGTCCCCAAGGTCGTTGGAATACAACTCCCATAACCACCAGCCAAAGTAGACTGTGGTTGGGATGATGGGAGTTGTAGTCTTATAGCATCTGTAGACCCAAAGTTGGGAAAGAAGCTCTTGCTTCTGCTTATCTTTCCAGTGTTCCCAGTTCTCCTGCTACATGTGTTTACCTTTGGCTTCTAGGCACCACCATCCACCATGCCTTTATTTAATCAGGCTCACCTCTATTGTCGTTGTCTATTGGATTATATTTAGTTCAGATAAAAGTTGGTTGAAGATTGTTTCCTAAATGCTCTCTCTTCTCTGTGGAGCATGTGGATTTTCTAGCAGAGATTTCCTTAGAGTTGCTTTGCAATGGTGATTAAGGTTCATTTTCTGTGTTTGTAATTGAAAACGCAGTGGGTTTAAAAAAAAAACCCTCAATCTAGAGCTGAAACAAATTTGTTCCAAATATTGTCCTTTGTGAATTTTGATGCTTGATATGCACATAGTTAAAATGAAAATACTACCAAGAATAATCTTTTTGTTTCTCTCATTGCCCATTCAGATACTGCAAACAATGCTGAACAAACATCAGTCAGAACTAGGGAAGTTGGAGAAATCCACAACATATTCAGATGAGTTTGAATTTCTAGGTATCCAACCTGTGTTTTCTGCAGCAGACTGGCTTTTTCCAAGTCACACAGATTCTGAGGACTTGCAGACCGGTTTTTCACTTCTGGGAAGGATTTGTGTTAATTCACAGTAGCGCTAATTCGCATTAGTGAATTAGCACAAGTGCACACTAGTGCTAATGCAAATTAGCGTGTGTAGAATGAAATTCTGGTTAAAAAATTCTGATTTCATCAATGAGTGAATGACGGAATGAAAGATGGCTGACAGCCCATGAAACACAGAACGGATTTAACAAAGTCTGTACATCCCTAGTCAAAACTTAATACATTTATTTGGAATTATAAAATTCCCAGAATTCAAACAAACATTATGCAACAATCAGTAGAAAATGTTGAGTTAGCATTTCTTAATATTATATATTATTATCATGCTTCAGTGCTGGTGGCCTAACTTCATTGTTTTTGTACCTGTGAAAATGTTCCACCTTGGATATCGGAATGGCAAGGGCCTGACATGCCTTTATATGAATGGATTTCAGGTAACATTTATTTATTTATTTATTTATTTCACTTCATTTCTATACTGCCCAGTAGCCGAAGCTGTCTGGGCAGTACACAAAAATTTAAACCATAAAGTACAGCATAGTTCAAGCAATGGTATTCCCTGTAGTAACCTATGGCTGCGAGAGCTGGACCATAAGGAAGGCTGAGCGAAGGAAGATAGATGCTTTTGAACTGTGGTGCTGGAGGAAAATTCTGAGAGTGCCTTGGACTGCAAGAAGATCAAACCAGTCCATACTCCAGGAAATAAAGCCAGACTGTTCACTTGAGGGAATGATATTAAAGGCAAAACTGAAGTACTTTGGCCACATATTGAGAAAATAGTATACCCTGGAGAAGATGCTGATGCTAGAGAAAGTGGAAGGCAAAAGGAAGAGGGGCCGACCAAGGGCAAGGTGGATGGATGATATTCTGGAGGTGAGGGGCTCGACCTTGGGGGAGCTGGGGGTGGCAACGGCTGACAGGAAGCTCTAGCGTGGGCTGGTCCATGAAGTCACCAAGAGTCGGAAGTGACTGAATGAATAAACAACAACACAGCATAAAATAATATAAAATATGAAAGCTTAAAACTACAATATAACAGTACAACCAGAATAAAACTTAGCAGTAATGCAGATGTTTAAAATACAGATTTAAAACAGCAGAACTGAAAGACTAGAGTGCTAAAATGCTGGGAAAATTTAAAAAAAGGTCTTCACCTGGCACAGAAAGGAGTACAACGTAGGTGCCAGACGAACCTCTCTAGGGAGCTCATTCCACAGCCAGGGTGCTACAGCAGAAAAGACCCTCTTCCTTGTAGCCACCTGCCTCACTTCCTTTGGCAGGAGCCAAAGAGAAGGACCCGTAAAGATGATCTTAGGATCCAGGCGGGTACATATCACAGGAAGCAATCCTTCAGATAACCTGGCCCCAAGCCGTTTAAGGCTTTGAATGTTAATACCAGCACTTTGAATTGGGCCCGGACATGGACTGGCAGCCAGTGCAGCTGGAAAAGTACTGGTGTAATGTGATCTTGTTGGCCAGTCTCCATTAACAATTTTGCTGCCCTGTTTTGGACCAACTGAAGTTTCCGGACCATTTTCAAAGACAGCCTCACAAATAGCACATTGCAGTAATCCAAACGAGAGGTTATCAGAGTATGGATAACTGTAGCTAGGCTATCTCTGTCCAGAAAGTAGGCGGGAAAGGAGGATATTATATGCAAATAAAGTAAGAAACACAATTGTAAAAACTTGTGATAAATATATACATCAATAGTGGTCCCTGGTATCTCTCATTTAGTCCCTGTAATTAATGGATATGAATTTAAATAACCAAGAGAAATGGGAAATGTTGAGGCCTGGACAAGAGGGAGCATTACTAGATTCCAGCTTTTCATATCACAAGGCATTATTATATCATGTGACCAATTAGTATGCAGATACGCTAATATCCATTTACCATTTTACCAGTTCCTGCAGTTTTGAAACTATACTCATACCATGGTAAGAGGCATAAATATATGTATTAATGCCATTTGGAAAAAAAATCCATTCAGGAAAGCAAAAAGGATTGTTATCAGAAATATATAAGATCTTGTTAAAAGCAAGCAATATGAATATAAATGCTACTCTGAAGCAGAATAGGGAAAGGGAATTTAATATTAGGCTTTCTGATTAAGAGTGGGTATATGTTTGTTAGAAATCTAGCACTCTTTTTCTGGATGTAGTGTCAAAGAAAACATCTAAAAATATTATATAAATGGCATTTATGCCAATTGGACTGGCAAGGATGCACCTCAATTTATCAAATCTATGCTGGAGATGAGGAAGGGGGAGTGGAACATTTGCACATTTCTGGTGGGAATGTCCTCAGGTTTTTGTTTTTTTAAGTTAGATATTGTACAAGGATTTGGAGAGATAATCGTATATGCTACCCTCAAGTTATTTTGTTAAAGGCAGTAGATAAACATGTAAGGAAAGAACATATAGCAGTGGTTACTCACATGCTAATTGAGGCATGCATATTATTGGCAAAAAGTTGGAAATCTGTTGTTCTACCATCTCTCAGTCAATGGAGATGAAATATGGAATAGTTTGATATTTAAAAAAATCACAGTTTATGTGAGTTCCTTATGTGAAGAAAGGAATAGCACAGCGGAGACCTTTCAACAGACCTGGGTTCTATTTATTCAGTAGACCTTTTGACAATGTGATCTTAAGAATATATGTTGTACTTTGGAATTTGGTTTGTAAAGCTGGATTATATAATTGCTGTTGAAGTTAATGATGATATACTATGTGTCCAATAACAAGAAACTGAAAATTAAAAAAAAAATAATGAACACACACACCAGAATTCTCTGAAAATTCAGACAGAGAATTTAATTCCTTGAAATAGTGACTGACCACAGAATAATTTGGGTGCTGTTCCCCATGTTTAGGCTAGTCACATGATTGTCACTATTATTGTAGAACAGAAGTGGGCCACTTCTGGCCCTCCAGATCTGGCCTACAACTCCCATCATCTCTCAGTGCTGACTATGCTGGCTAGAGCTGATGGAAGTTGTAGGTGAAATCATCTGGAGGAGTGGCCCCTGCTGAAGCACCTCAGCCACTCTGCTCCCCCTCCCCTCTTTTGGCACATGATGCATATGGTGAAAAGTTAGTCCAGACATTTTGCCATGCAGGAAACCATGCCAGTAACCTATATCTGGCAGATTTGTGATGGTAAGCAAGATTATCTGCTTTTCCTTGTGACCTCACAGAAACCATTCACCACAGGCTAGGCAAAAAATGTCAAACCATGTACAGATTGGTTGCGTGATGGGTCAAACTATAGCAGTCTTCCCAACCTGGCACCCTCCAGATGTTTTGGACTACAAACCCTATCACCCCTGAGCATTGGCCAGACTGGCTGGGGTTGATGGCAGTTGTAGTCCAAAACATCTAGAGGGCACCAAGTTAGGGAATGGCAAACTAGCATGCTTTTTAAAAATTGTGCTTAAACTAGCCATTTTTATTCTGAAGAAAATGCAGCCACAGGGCCACAATCCAGAACGTGCTTCCAGTTTGAGTTAGGGGGCTGCCATTCCCACTGCCTCTGGCTGCTGTTCACTCCCAAAGGTGCTGTTTACTGCAAACAGCACCTTTGGGGGTGAACAGTAGCCAGGAGTGGGTGAGATGATCAGCAGGAAATGGCATGGCTTCCTGATATAGGTTGGGAGCACTTTCTGGATCAGGGCCCCATGGCTGCTTTTTCTTCAAAAGAAAGCTAGCCCACTTAAGCATAGTTCTGTAATAGCATGGTTATCGTACCATAGGAATATAGGATGCTGCCTTATACTAAGTTGGACCATGGGTTCATCTACCCAGTATTGACACTGACTGGCAGCGGCTCATCAGGGTTTTAGGCAGGATTCTTTCTTAGCCCTACCTGGAGAGGCGGGGATGGAACCTTGTACCTTCTGCATGCAAAGCAGGTGATCTACCAATGACCTACAGCCCCACCCCAATGGAGATGTCAATTTCTGATCTATATAACATGTCGATCAGCCCTCAGTATGTTTATACAAAATGCAACCCAGCCCTGACGGTATTCATTCTCGCCTTTGGTGATCTTACCCCCTTTTGCTATTTGTGGTTGACTCACAAAGTATCCCCGAGAGGCTTCTTTGTATGTATTAAATGGACAGTGCCAACATACATTTGCCAGGCTATGAGACACTAATGCACACTGTAGTCCAGACATAAATTATGTCAGCTGAACGGGAGAGAGAAAATACTGAGTCATGTAGTTTTGTTTCTATTGCCTGGTTGGAAAATGATAAGAACAGGCCGAACAAATTGTATGTGCACAGCCTACAACATGAAACATGGTTCTCAAGAGGAAAATCATGGATGTAACATTAATTTCTTGTTGCTGTTCCAAATTATCAAAGATATTCAGATGACTCCAGTCACAGAACATGAATTCAAAATCCAGAAGGAAGTGCACAGATGATGCTTCACAGGATTATATTAGCTTTAGGTAGTGAATGGATTTTATTCAAAGTTTAGTCTTGGGAAGGACTCCATATTGAGTTGTGGCTAATAATTCAGATGATATTTATTTTTATCTCATTCCATTTACTCTCCCCCCCACCCCATTTACCATTCAATTAGTTTTGTGAGAGTCCTCGCTGCTATGTAAGTAGGATAAATGCAAAATATACACAGCAATTGGTTTCAGTGAGTAAAAATGACAACACCAAAATAAATGTTGTTTTGGGATAACTGATGTGCCATATCCAGGCATTTAAATTATGAACTACTTTATAATAAGAGCAAACTAAGGAGTTGGCAAGAGATTTATTTGCCTGCCTTCAATGTCTTCTGAAAATGTTGGGCTGGGTTAACAAGGTTTATTGTTGATATTTATGAACTATGCGTTCTCTTGCAAGGAGCCCAAGGTGGAAGACATGGTCCTCCTACTCTAGGGATGGAGCAGGCATCTGATTCCATCCAGGAATCTGGTGGAACCCACCCTGCCCACTGCCCTGAGCCCTTCTCGCTGAGCCTGTGCTCCTGCTCACCCCCTGCCCACACTCAGCAAGCAGCCCGCACTCACCCTGGTGGCCTTGATGAGCTCCCTGGCTGCCATTTTATGAAAAATAAAATGGTGATCAGAAAAATGTACATATTTGTGCATGTGCAAAAATGTGCATTTTTCAAATGCACATGTTTGTGTATGCAGAAATGCACATTTTTTTGTGAGTACACATATTTGTGTATGCACAAAATGCACATTTTTGCAAATATGTGCATTTTCGCGTGCACACAAATATCCCTATCCCACTCTCCATTTTTACTCTCACAGCAACCTGTGAGGTAGGTTAGGCTGAGAGTCAATGACTGGCCCAAAGTCATCCAGTAAGCTTCATGGCTGAGTGGAGACTACAACCCGGATCTCCTGAGTCCCAGTCCAACACTCTAACCACTACACCGCACTGGCTCTCAATTATATTATGCTATTATAAGCATTGCTGCATTATTGGGGTAATATTGACATAGAACATTGTCACTTTCTTTAGTTGCACATGGGCTGTTTAAATTACACGGAAGTAAACAGGATTTAAATAGTTCAGGTATTTCCAGGATGCCTGGGCACTTGCCAGGTGAGGAGCCCGGAAGTATTATCTGGCTTCCTCCTGTAATGACATTATTATGCTTCCCTTTCATCTACAACAGCCTTCCCCAACCTGGGGCCCTCCAGGGTGTACTGGGCTACAACTGCCATTATCCCCAGCCAGTGGCCATGCTGGCTGGGATTGATGGCAGCTGTAGTCCAACACACTCTGGAGGGCGCTGTATCGGGGAAGGCTGCTCTAGAGAATGAAAAATGAGAGACAAAAAGCAAACGCCAAGACATTCGGAATCTCTTGGGAGTGAGCATATTTTTGAAAGATGAGTTCAGATGGTAGAAGCCAACACAAGGCCAAGGTAGGCCTTCTTCACTCCACGCATCTACAGTGCGTGTGTGTGAATACCATGAAAATATTAGGGTTTCCCCCACTTGATGAGAATCCTCCTTCCAGGCAGGATTGCCATCTGGGTGGGAAAGATCCATCTGGTCTGCTCCACTCAGGGCCAGCCCTGTCATTAGGCAGAGTGAAGCAATTGCCTCAGGTGGCAGATGCTGGGACAAGGCCGCAAGGAGAGAGACAGAGCTGTGTGCCACACAGAGTGCTGTGCGCCCCCTAAATTTGCCTGCTGCCTTCAGGTGCACGGAGGATGCTGCCCCATTGTCAGGGTGGGAAAAAGATTCAGCTGCCTGTCCAGTTAGCTTTTGTGTAGGGAGCAAATCCTATCCCTCGCTTCAGGCAGCAAAATGTCCTGAATATGTCCAGCAATATGTTCATTTTGTATGACAGGGCCATAAGATTTCTTCTAGGATAGGGATGGGGATCACGTAGTTCCTCCCCACCCCCTGCCATGGCTGTTTTTGCAGCTGCCCCTGCCTCATGCCCCCGCTGCTGAATTTGCAGCAGTAGCAAGGAAAGCAGCCATTTTACATGAAAACAAGGCACATAGGGAGGGCTCCTCGTGCCTGGAAGAAGGACTGCCCTCCTGGAAGCCTCCTGGCCTCATGATTCTGCATATAAACAAGGCACACACTCCTCAGGCACCTTGTTTTTTTGCTGTTTTTGCCACCACCCTCATACAAATTGTGCTGCAGCTGCCATTTTGGACTGCGCTACAATGTGGCCCCCAAACTCCGAGGCATTGTCCATCCCAGCTCTAAGGGGATATAAAGCCAATGTGCGAAGGAGCCCATGTGTTGTAGCATGAGGCAGCCTTACCTGGCAGTGAGGGCACTTGCTCAGCTGGAGTTTGGAAGGGGAGTGCTTATTTCATACCCTGTGTCAACCATAAATGGGGGATATGAATGGAAAATGACCGTACTTTATTCTCCATCTTGTAGAGTAAGGGTTTTTCCAGATGGAGCTTTTATTATCCAGTTGCCCTGCCTAATTCATGGAATTTTACAAGAGGACCAGATAAGGATGTATGGATTGTATGGAATCCGTTCTGTTGGTGTTTTGTGGATTGTCAGACGCCTTTCATTCTGCCCTCCACCCATCGACGGAATCAGAATGCTTTGCTCCTGAATTTATGCAAATTCACATTTGCACAAATTCGCAAGTGAAAAATGTGCAAATCCCCCCATGCATATTTTCACACTTTAGCCTAAGAGGCTATGTGCATTTTTGGCCGGGTTTTTTTAAAAATTTTTTGCATATTTTTGATGAAATTTGTGCAAAATTTGGGAAAATTAGAAAATGGATCCTCAAGTCCATGGAATCCACCTGACAGGGAGAAGCAAGTCCACTGTGGTATCTGGGGATCAGATTCATGAAAATCCAAGCTCATTTGCGACATCCCTAGGTCCAGATGATAATGTCTTCCATTGTAATCCTCCCATGTTTTCCCAACGCTCCTTCTGTTTTTTGTCTTACCATTAAGAAAATCCATTGAGGATGAAAAGATGGAATAGCCATGCTGCGTCTTTTGATTGGGAGTGCTAGCAGCTGTCCATCTGGATGCATGTGGTTTTAAAGGTCCCTCCCTTTAAACCAGTGGTGCAGAACCGCTTTCAGCCTGAGAGCCAGATGCAGTTTTTTGGGAAGCCCTTGGAAGCTACATTCCAGTGGTGGGTGAGGCCAAAGGCAAAAGGGCTGAAACACCAAAACCCCAGTATAATTTAACTAAAATTTAGCTCTTACTGTCAGTAACTGAGCCTTAGGAGAGGCATTTTGGAAAGGGGGAAAAAATCTGCAAAAAAAAAAAAAGCCACCAAAGGATAAGTAAGGAGGAAAGGAGATGGGCCATGGGGAAGGGGTGTGGCCTTTTGGGAAACCCTGGAGGGCTGGATTGGGACCTCCAGAGGGCCAGATTTGGCCCCTGGGCTTGAGATTCCGACCCCGGCTTTCAACAATGCCTGTTTCCTCTTCAGTACTTGGTCTGCTTTACCTGTTTAGCATACAGAGTTCTTCACATGGAAGGAGAAAGAGACCTCTAAAAAATGAAAAACAATGTCCCCTTACCTATATTGAAGCAGGTTCCATGAGAAACAACATCTTATTTTCTGAGGACAACAAAGCTATAAATCTGCAAATGGCTTTAAATTGCACGGGATGGCTCTTATTCACCCACCACATTGCCCATGTGTGTTGTTAGAACAGAACTCTTGCCTGGACCTGGCTGCAACCCAGGGGCTCTTGCATTGGAACAGTGGGATTTCCCTAAACAGCTGGTGTTGCTCAGCTAGGGGAAGAACCAGGCTGGGGAAATGTTATCTTTGCTCCGCTTGTGGAAACGAGGACTGGATATCTGGTCAGGTTTTTTATTGCCTAATGAAGTTATATGTTCTTATCACACTTCCTTGCAACAGCTTGCGAGATGGGGAAGTCAAGACTTCAGTGGTCAGGGATGATGGGAGATGTAGTTCCAAAATCCAGAGGCCATCGAGTTAGGGGAAGATGGTTTAGGGAGGGTTACGTCCAAATGGAGTCCATATAACTGCGAAGGCAAAACTGTTCTTTTTCTCCACCACACGTACAGATGGGCAGAACAATGGTCTTATGCAGCAACCTGCAGGTAGATTGAGCTTTTTTCACATTAGCACCCAGTAGAGAGGCTGGTGGTTCTGATTTCAGTGGGGCTGTGAATCCATTCTGGGTTTCAGACAGAACTAGCCAGAACTCTAAACGACCTATCCAAGATGTGGAACCTATTTGGGCGGGGGGGGGGGGGGAGGTCAGAACTTTGTACAGCTCGTTTAGAGTTCTGCCTGGTTCTGCCTGAACTCCAGAATGGATCACAACCCCATCAAAATTGGGGTCATCAGCCTCCACTGTTGGTACCCATAGAGGAAGCATCAGTAGTTCATCAGTCACACTTAGCAAACAAAAGATCAGTACCCAGCAGCTGCTACACTACATTAAAGAACAGTCCTACCAGTGATTGGATTAAATCTTTGCTATGGTGCACATAATGGTGTTTTTTGAATGGAAATCCCCAGGCAGTAGCAAAGTAGGAAATCTTCCCCGTAACAAGAAACCTTGCCTAAAATTAGCCTCTCAACTTGATTGGGATATATACACGCACACATACATACACACACACACACACACACTTGCATTTCATTTAAATCTTTTTAAAAATCCAATCTACTTATTGCTGTACTATCTCAGAATCAATGTAATTAAACTTGGAGGCATGGGTGAAATATGGAATCTGGGTTTCATTATGATCCAGGAAATGTTGCTGCTGCGAAGGGGGGGGGGGGAGAGATTGAATTGACACTGGAACATATGCCAAGAGCTTCCTCATTTAAAAAAGAAGTTGTCTGGCAGCAGGAGGATTTCCTGTGAGGGGTCTGGAGATGTGGAATGTACTCTCGCCTTTCTCTAAAACAGTCTGGATGTAAAGAACCTTTAAAGAACACTGCAGGATTTATCTGTGCTTTGTCCCAATTTTGTTTGGCAAGAGAGGAGCCTGCCGTCGACGGGGACAGGCTGGACTCATGAACAGCTGTACCTGAATCTGGATGGATGTGGAGGAGGCATGTATCAGAATTTCATTTCAGTCCACAAATCACATGAAACTACCCCATTGGCAACCCTGAATGCAAACGCGAGCTCACGTTCTCCGAAAATGACTGCAAATTCTCGAACTTGCATTTGAAAAATATGCACTTAAAAAATGTGCACTTAAAAAAAATGCACACATTGAGAAGTGCATACTTTAAAAAAAAAGTGTGCATTTTTTTTAGATGCACGCTTTAAAAAGTTTGCATTTTCACACTTTAGTCTATGGAGGAAAAATGCACATTTTCCCCATTAGAAATGCACACTTTTCCCATTTGACCAAACTGAAAAAGCAAGTTGCAAACAAGAATGGGAGAGAGCTGAACCAGGCTTTGAACTTCAGAGAATTTTGCGAGCTCAAACATCCCTGGCTCTCCCATCCCTAATGTGGAGGGAGTGTCCCCTAGTGTTGTGCCTCCCTCCCCAGAAGGTCAGCTGCTAGAGCAGGTAATGCCAGTGGTACAGCTAGGTAATGGTCTTAAGGGACTTGCAGGCCTTCTCTCTGTCTACACATGGATAGGATTGTGCCCTAAATGGTCTTACGCTCCCTTGCCCCCTTTAGACAGCTATGTGTCTTGCTTCAGTTTTGAAGCATACAATTAACATTTCTTTTCTCCATGCCTCACTGCTACTCCATGCTTTATAACTGCTTCACTTATTATTCTTGATCTTTTCATTTATTATATTTCTGTACCATCCAATAGCCAGAGCTCTCTGGGCAGGTCACAACATCATAACTGGTTTTACATTCCTGATACGTTACAGTAACAAACAAACAAAAAGCAGTTTGCCAACCCTGATTAGTAAAAAAGAAGAAGAAAGACTCTGAGCATGTGCAGTTCTGTGTCTTAAACTCACTTAAATCACAGCTACAGGAATAATATGGAGTTTGCTTCTGCTGCCCTGATGCTAAACACATTTACTTTGGAATAAGCGCCATTTTGTTGTAGAAAGGGATAATATGTTAAAGCAGAATTAGCATCTGTAGCCATGTACATGTCTAGTCAGCCACTACCTGACTGAAAAATGTTGTTTTAAAAAATGAGAAACAGCCCAGATCATACTCATCATCACTTAATTTATATGCCACTTTTCCACAAAAAGTTCCCAAAGCAGCTAACAACACAACAGCAATACAAAAACAAGGAAGCATACCAATACTTCAATTACAGTAGTACATCATTGCAATAATAAGCAATAGGGCTGTGCAGCGCCTTGGTTCAAAGCCTGAATAATGAGGCGAAGCGGGTAGATTCTGAGGTGTCTTGTTGTGATATGAAGCAGATCAGACCAGCACCGAGGTGCCCCAAAGCTAAGCAGCTCCTCCCCGAAGCGCCTCATCTGCCTTGTATATTCAGAGCTCTTATGCCTTCCCAGCAGCCTAGACAAGCTGTCTCCAAAATGTATCAACTTCTGAAAGATCATGCGGAGGGGCAGCGGGAGGAGGAGGGAGGGGGGAAGGCAAGAGGATGTGGAGGCGCCAAATGTCTCAATTCGAGAGAGATCCAGCCACTGGGAGAGGCGGGGGAAGGGGAGTGGAGAGGGAGGAGGAGGGAGGAGGAAGGAGTGAGCTTTGCTGCGAGTCAGCCTCCATTTGCTCATTGTGAGAGAAGTGGTGTTACTGGAGAGGAGAGGACTGTCTGAACGTTACTTGGCTAGAGCAGTGGTCTCCAAAATGGGATGCCCGCACCCTAGGGGGGTGCAAGATGATCCATTGGGGTGTGTGAAGCGCCTGATAATTGAGCAGCCTCCTGCTGCCCTGACAAGCTGGCAATGATGGTGGCGGCAGCAGCAGCAGCAGGATGGGTCGGGAGCTGAGAGGGAAGCTCCATGACATTTTTCTCTCTGCTCCAGTCCTAGCCACTGGGAGCAACTAGCCCAGTCTCTGCCAGGCATGGCAGACGAAGCCTTAACCCTTCCCACTCTCCTTCGGCAGAAAATAGCTGAGAGAAAGTGCGTGCTCTGGGGACTGGGTAAAACGTGGATCCATACAATCAAAAAAGGATCCTCTTGATCTTATATGAGTTTTGCAAAGCAAATTCCCCAAACCACCAGCATATCACAGAGCACATCTGCCTCCATGGACTGGACCAGAAAAATCACAGATCTGCCACTCGCGGGCATAGCCAGGGTGCAAAAACAGGGGAAATGACTCCTGCATTCCTCGGAACAAGTCATCTGCCAGTGTGCATCCAGAGGGCCTTGGAGCTGATGACGGCAGTGAAGTCAGCCCACCCTCATTGGCAGGAGTCGGCCTCCAATGGGGCGCCCCCCCTCCTTGAAAGGAAGGGAGAGAGCGTAGTTGGAGGGTGACCCCCGCCTCTGCTGCCTAACTCAAGCCTTCACAGGCTTCTCGCAAGCAAGGAACCTGTGAAGGCTTGAGCAGAGACAGGAGTCGTCCTCCAACCGGGCACCCTCCCCTCCTTCCAAGGAAGGGAGAGAGTGCAGTTGGAGGGCAACTACTGCTCTTGTGCCTGTTGGCAGGCTGTAATGGGCACGTTTTCCCTGGCAGCATTTTCCCTGGCAGCGCCTTCCCTGGAAATGCCAGCAGCAGCTTCCCTGGTGGCATGAGCAGCAGTGGCAGCAGCAGCTGTCCTGGCAGTGGCACCCCCTCCCGCACGAGCAGCAGTGGCAGCAGCAGCTGTCCTGGCAGTGGCACCCCCTCCCCCCCACGGAGCAAGGGCCCAGGTAAGGAGCTGGGGGCTGGGCAGCGTGTTGGGAGGGTGAAGTGGGATTTGGATGTCCGAATCCCACTTCGGCTTCATAGGCCGAGGCAGGTCGGGGCCGCCTCAGAAGCCCCAAAGTGGCTTCCGAGTCGAATCGGGGGGTCCATGCACAGCCCTAATAAGCAACCCAAACAGTTCAATTCACTAACATGATAACATTTCAGCCAATCGCAAAATAGGGAAAATCAACCATTTCAATGCAGTATCAATTATTATTGATCAGTAATGTGTAAGCCAGAGCCAAAAACACTACACCTTTCATGTGCATTGAGGCATTAATAAACAATACAAACGGCAAACACCTACTGCAGCAGTGCAAAGGGAAGAAAATAGCATCTGGATTCCTTACAGCCCCACAGCAGCTGATCTCTGCCATGCTCCAATCTCTCATGCTGGCGCAGTTCACAAGACTCCAGCAGAGACAAGGGTGGTGGTGTTCAGTCTCTTCCCCTGTGCTCTGGGTGTTTCTGCTACTTCTGATGCTGATGCCAGGCCTGTTTGGCAGAGCCCTGTCACCTGGCACTGTCTTGGTGGTCTTTTGGGGGACTCTGATGCACAGCCCTGGACTTTGGCCTGAAGGTCCAGCCACAGTTGCCCCACAGGGTGGTGCTCTATTGACTAGGCAAGGGCAAACGATACTGATCCCAGTATTTATTCCAGGCTCGCCTGATCCAGATGCTGCAGGCAGCCTACCAGCCACTGGGGCGGGGGAGTGGTGTATCTGCACCCCTCTTCCATTCTGTGCCAGTTGGGCCTCAGTACAAACAGTCCGAGCTTGCTGATTAAGATAAGGCAGGCTTCCCCATCAGGTTCCTTCCCTCCACCAGTGGTCCTGCTGGCTAGGAGTTGAGTCCAATACATCTGGAGGGTGCTGTGTTGAGGAAGGTTGAGCTAGGGCTTAGCCAAAGTGTGGGCAACCTTTTTCTTGTTGAGGGCCACATGCCCTCATGAGCAATCTGTCGGGGGCTGCATGTCAGTGGTGTGCAGGGTTGAAGCCAGAAGTGGGTGGGTCACCCCTTTCATCCCTCTCTTTCTGCCACTCCCTTCTCTCTGTCTCTCTGTCTCTCACACACACACACATGCGCGTGTGCGCGCACACACACACACACTTCCTCTTTCTTCCTACCCAGTGGGCTCTTGCCAGTGGTGTGAACTGACTGCATGCAGAAGGGTTCTGAAAGTAGGCTGAGGGACGGATGAAATTAAGATGGAGGCCACATGTGGCTGTAGGGCCACAGGTTGCCCGCTCCTCATTTAGCCACAGGTACTAAGCTCCTGGTTCAAGGCTCCAGTGTCCTCAACAGTTAGATCCTATCTTGGGCTTTGTTGCTCTCCATAACAGTTGCATCACATTTTATTCTGCCCTTCCCATTAGGAGTTCTGGATGGCACAGAATGTTCGTCTTGGCTCACTCCCCACCCCAGTCTTTCATCCTCACACCCACCGTGATAGCTGGGGACTCTCCCAAAGCCATTCAATAAGTTTCTTGGCTAAGGAACTTCCTGAATGACCACCTTCTCCCATACGAGCCTGCCTGGTTCTTAAGATCTTTGGGAGAGGCCCTTCTTTCAAGGCCACCACCTTTAGAAGTGTATTTGGTGGCAATGCAAAAGAGAGCCTTCTTGGTGGCTGCTCCCTGGCTGTGGAGCTCCCTGACAAGGGAGGCTAGGTTCACTCTCTCTCTGCTGTCTTTCTGCTGG
Organism: Heloderma suspectum; assembly: GCF_057233095.1. NCBI lineage: Eukaryota > Metazoa > Chordata > Lepidosauria > Squamata > Helodermatidae > Heloderma > Heloderma suspectum. The sequence goes on along the minus strand of NC_139461.1, from coordinate 285,832,475 downwards.
CAGGCAAAGGCCGCTTTATGCAAGCAGGCCTTTCTTTGGTGTGCAAGCGTGTCTGTTGAGCTGGATGCTGTTTTTACTCTGTTGTTCTGTTTTTAATTGTGTTTTAACGTATTTACTTATCATTGTGTTTATCTGTGATTATAAGCGGCCTTGAGTGCCATTTTTGATAGAAAGGCAGAATAGAAATCAAATAAATAGAGAATTTTTTAAAAAAAAGAGTGGTTTTAACTTCGGACTCTTTGGTCCTATGCCGTAGAGCAGGGATGGGCAACTTCTGGCACTTCAGATGTTTTGGCCTAAAACTCCCATCAACTCCATTGGCTGTACAGGGTAGGGCAGTTGGGAATTGTAGACTCTATGTAGTTACATACCTATGGCTTCTTCTCATGCCATCTCATGTTTGGATTGGAAGGGACCACATCTTCTGCACTTACCTATGTAGTGCAGGCATCAGAGTATGACTAGACCAATGTGTAAATGAGCCACAGGAAAGGGACTCCAGTGGTGATCTGGGAAAGTATGACCGCATCGGGTTGGATCAGAGCCCACTGATTCCAGATGGGAGCATCCATCCACAGTGATCCAGATGTTTGCAGAGCAAATAGTCCCAGATGACGGAGCCAGGCTCCACCTTGCAGGGGAAACAGAGTTACTAGCCAGTCTGGTGGGGATGGGATTCATTCTACAGCCCCCACTGAATCATCTGTGAAGCATGATGCATTCATGTCTGTGCATAACTTGATTTCTCTACATTTGATTACTCTACAATTGATGACTGGCACTGAACACTTGAACTGATTCCACTGAAAAGCATCCACTGTGAGGTGAAATGCACGTTTTGCTGGTAGTATTAGAACTGTGATGGCCCATTCACACAGGCAAATGTTGTTGTTATAAAGCAGGGGTGCAGACCCTCTTGGGGCCAAATCCAGCCCCCTGGAGTGCCACACCCCTTTCCCCAGACTGCCATGTGTTTGGTGGTTTCCTGACTTTTATGCAGTTCCCCCCACACACCATTCTAAGAGGCTGAAATTAGAGCTGTGCAAAAATGGCCTCTCAACATTCTCCAGCCTATTTGTGGGCAGAGAAACTGGAGGGACAATGTCACCAAATTTCTCCTAGGGAAGGAGAAATTCTCCAACATTTTCTCACAGTTATGGCTCATAATTGCCAGGGGTTGTAGCACAGGACCTTTCTTTATCCTTAGGGTTTTTGGTTTATTGCACTGTAGGTATCAACAGTGTCAACTGCGTTGAGCCTTACACTCTTCTGAGGCAGAATTTTGTATTTCTTTTGGTGGTATTTTTGAGCTTCCCTAATCACTGTGAGGTAGCTGAGGGTGCTGTGTGTGTTTTCTCTCTCTGCTACACATCCTTCCATTGCTCTGTAGCCTCCCAGGCAACCTGCACTTCCTGAACTGAAAGAGCCCCATGGGAGGAATTGCCTCATGATGTCTTCTTCATGATGGCTTTAACTGAACTGTGGGAAGCTGAGGAGGCTGCCGGCTGCCACAGAGATTACTGTACGATGACAGATAGGACACTCATGAGCACTCCTCAGCCACCTCATAAGTAAGGAAAGCTCAAGAAACCCAAACCCAGCCCTTGAGAATTTCTCTGAAATTGCTCCTCCTTTGAATTTATTTTCAAAAGCAATGTCTTTTCTATCAAATTGAATGAGAATGGTTGGGGGGGGGGGAAGTGGGAGACATTTTCAGCACAGCACTAGTTGAAATGCTTTTCCAAAGGCGTAGTTACTGGCAGCAAGACCTAGAAGCAAAACAGCCTGGTAGTTTTGCTGTTTTGGCCCCACCCCTTTTGCCTTTGGCCACGCCCACCACTGGAACGCGGCCCTCGAGAGCTTCTCCAAAATTGCATTTGGCCCTTGTGTTGGAAGAGCTTCAACACCCCTGTTACAAAGCGATGAACACGCAGGTGTGAACCAGCCCTAAGACCCCATGTAATCTCAAGGAAGATTGATTGGACTCTGTCACCAACACGCTGCCTGCAATTTGGAAAGTCTGCAGGGAACTGAATAAGAAGATCCTCTTGTTCTTTCTGAGCTGATAGGGAAAGGCTGTAAAAAGCCCTCCATGCGGGTCTCAGTGCTTCTGAACATTACAGGCTCCGTGTTCATTGTTCCGTCTGATACACAAACACCCATTACCACACTGCCATATTAACCTTGGGTCATTCAGCATGCAGCGATTCTTACCCTCTCTTTCTCAGGCAATAGTCTGACTAATCACAGCAGGTGCTTCCACATTTAACCAGGCACGATCCCCATCATGACACCTGCTACTATTCCAGTACTGAGACAAGAGCTACTATGCATTCCCGCATGTCCTGTGAGGTCCCAGGACATGGTCTGAAGGCACATGAGGCAGCCACCTTGGTGAAGCTAAGCAGGTCTGGGACTGGTCAGTGCTTGGAGGGGAGGGGAGGTCACCTGGGAACCGCAGGTAGCCACCTTGAGTGCCATGATGGAAGAAAGGTGGGATATAAAGGTAATGATAAATAAATTAAAAAATAAATAAATAATAAATAAGTTGTCCTCTGGTTATCATTTGCAGCTTGCCAGTTTGCCATTATATTAGTGTCTCTGGAAAATATGACAGGACAGCAACATTAGACTGAGTTTAGTTTAATTAATTAATTAATTAGCCACACACTCTCAGCCCAACCTACCTCACAGGGTTGTTGTTGTGAGGATAAAATGGAGAGGAGGAGGATAATGTAAGCCGCCTTGGGTTCCTTGCAAGAGGAAAAAAGGCGGGGTAGAAATGCAATAAATAAATAAATAAATAAATAAATAAATAAAGAGTTTGGGAAATGCTCCTTTCCCACTTTTCCATGGGGATTTCTGGGTGAGATACAGCACTGCAAGTTCTAGCATCTGGGATTTTTTGTTGTTGTTGGAGAGAGGAAGGTATTGAGAGGGCATGAATGAGTGCCTCTAATTGGCTGGACGTTATGGGTTGCTGAGCTGGCAAATCAGCAATCCAATCCAATATATTTAGTGGCTTTCATATAGTGATCTCAGTTTAATAAACCATGGTTTATTATGGCAAGATCAAACATTAGGCCCACACACATCCCCCACCAGGGATGGTGTCAAAGGTAGGCATGGTTGGGCACCTGCCGAGGGCCCACACCCCAGCAAGGGCCCACTGACAAGAGCCCCTGGCATTGCTCCATCTTTTGACCAGTGCTTGTTCCCCTGCCTCTCACTCTGGTGCAGAGAATGGTGGTGTTGAGAAGCAAGAGTAATGGATGCCTGCTTGCTCACTGGCTCTCTGTCTGTCAAGCAAACAAGTGGGAGCAATGATGGGGAAGAAGATAAGGAGTAACAGCAGCTGGTGGCAATGGCAGTTAGAAGGTAGACTCACTGAGGGAGGGGGCCCATTGAGGACACCATGCCAAGGGCCCTCAAAAAAACTGGAGCTGGCACTATCCCCTAGGACTCCTCCCCATCTCTCCCCGTGCACCACCTTTGATGCTCATATTGTAGTTTGTTTAAATGCTCAGATGCTGATGCTTAGATGTTCAGCATCTAAGGTCCTCCTCCGAGTGCCTCCTCCAAGGGAAGGTCAGAAGGTGACAATGAGGGAGAGGGCCTTCTCAGTGGTGCCCCCCCCATCTGTGGAATGAGCTCCCCGATGACGTCCACCTGGCACCAACATTGTTATCTTTTCAGTGCCAGATCAAGACAAATTTCTTTTCCCAGGCATTTGGCAGTACATTATGAGTTTAATCAGTCCTGGATGTGTCTTTAGTTAAGACCGACTGTTCAAAGTTGGTTTTAGTTATATGTTGTTCGTGTATATTGTATGTGTGTTTTTATGTAAATAGACTTTTAAACTTTTCATATTGTATTTTAATGTTTTAACTTCTGTAAACTGCCCAGAGAGCTTCAGCTGTGGGGTGGTATAGAAATGTAATAAAGTAAATAAATAAATAAAAAAAATAAGTTTTCCTTTACATCCAAAACAGAAAACTGTGGATTAATCTCAGCTTCCAATCCAGGATATGAAAAGCAGGAGCACATGGGCCTGATGCTCATTCTCAGCTTTAAAAACCATGGTTTACTAAGTTGAGATCATTGCATCTAAAGTGGCTCTTTGCCAAATGCAGATAAGTATTTGGCTTTAGCTCTTCCACTGAAATGAATGGAACGTGAGTGCTTAACTTTGGCTGGCTTTTGCCCATTATTAGTAGATTTCTGTGTACCGTGTAGACAAAGTCTACCCTTGGAATGGGTAGGATTTCTTTTGAAAGGACAAAAGGAATATTAATAAAACATAGCAGAACTAGTTTTTTTGTTCTAAGCCACATCAGTGCAAAGTGTTCATCACTTGACTATCAGTCCATTTGCAGGGTCCTCTTTTTCCACTTTTCTAGGTTAACTGCTACCACACATACTACTAAATATCATGGCATATATAAGAGCAAGGCAGGGTCTGAACCAGGGCAGAAACACAAGAGGAGAAGGCCTGAAATGTGACCATTTTGAAATTGAAATATTAATACTGCATTTGGACATCTCAAAGTCAAATGTATCCCTTTTGTTACCCTTGGTACATCCTTCCTCCACCGTCTCATGCAGATTTTGTAAGTTCCTTGGAACAGGGTCCTGTCTGTTGCTTATATTAGTTAGTAAAGCACAATACTCTGCTGACACCATAATTTTGCTACAATAATCTGTGCAAAAATGTATCTGTAGCAAAAATGCAGGAAGACCAGCTTCTTAACCAGCTATATCACCAATTTTACAGGATTGCATATAAATTTTGATTGGGGGGTTCACATACTCTCCCCAAAGAAGAGCAATTTGAGGTTGGAGCCTAACCTTTGGGCCTTTGATTATTAATATTACAAGTTCAAAAGTTCCCTGTGATGATTTTTGAATGTAACCGTTCCCAGCACACACACTTCTTGTTTCAAGTGCTCCATGTGTCCAAGACTGTACTTACAGTTCAAGGTGACCTTGGCCGCTCTCCTTGCCATGAGGATGTATTTCTGGTAGCTCTGCAGCACTTGCAAGGTATTTTTTCAGTACCAGAGGTAACTTTGCTGATGAGCAAGAACACATTGTGTTCCTGTCTATGTTTACACACACAAGGTTATTTTATAGGACTAACTGAAATCTCCTAACAATCCCACCAAATGCAAAGGAAATGCAATAGCTTGAGATGGCTGGATTAGTAGCCAGAAAGCAGTTTTGGAATACTGAATTTGCCTAGAGAAACAGAAAGCTTTTTAAGACAGCAATGTAACTAGTCAATGATTTCAGAGTGGACTATTATCCAGCAGTCCTTACCAATCATTGGGGTTGATCCTGTATACGCTTCCCTTCCCATGATGCCCAGTGCCCCCGGATGCACTGTCCATGCATGGGAGAAACCAAATAATCATTACGGCCCTCTCAGATAAAATTAGGTCTTTTCCACAACCTCTAGGAACCAACACAAAATGTATGCGGTTCCAATCTGCATCAAAGGAGGCCTCTAGGCCTGTTTGCTTGCCTGATCACTTCTAGTCTGCTGCTACTCCCCCTCGATTGCAGTTTGATTGGACTGGTACTAGTCCAGAGTAGAGCAAGGGTTTGAGAGTTTAATCTGTCTTCTCCAAAACACTGCTAGAAGGTTGAGTCTCACCTCAGATTCAGGTCTGAGCTGCCTGTGAGGTTGCATTGCGCCCGTTGGGAGGGAAGAGGTTGGTACACAGACTCCTTCTGTCCGGAAGCTTCCATTGGTGCAAAATACAGCAGCTACGCTGCTAACCAGCACACAGTGTTGGGCCCATATTACACCTATCTTGAAAGACTTGCACAGGTTGCCAGTTGCTTTTGGGGCTCGATTCAAGGTGTTGGTTCTAATCTTAAGACTTGGCTATCTCGTTATGAAACTGTCCTGTTATTAAGATCTGCAGGAGAGGCCCTCCACCGTTGTCCGCAGAGGCCTATTTCTTAGGCACGTTGAACCAGCCTTCTCTTGTGTCACTCACAAACTGTGGAATGCACTCCCCTAAGAACTAAAATTGGCCCCCAAGCCTCCTGGCTTTTAGAAAGGGTGTGAAGACACATCTTTTTAATTTAGCCTTTTAAATTATGTAGTTGTTTTAATGCTTTAATGTTTTTAATGTTCTTGTTTTTATCATTTTAAGGTTTTATTTTAAATGGTTGCGCACTGGCTTGATGGATCTGTAGCAAATATGGAGGTACATAAATGTTCAAAAAATCAAATAAAATGTACCGTTCTGACCCAGTCAAGGTGCACACAAAAGGCTGTGAGGTTTTGATATAATAATTAAAAAAAAAGAAAAACAAAATACAACAGCAACATAAACCCACAATATACATACACTAAAATATATCTTAAGATTGTAAGATATCTACCTTTGGCTCCCCTTACACAACAAATGCTCATTATTATTCTCTAGTTCTTATCTTAGTTGTATATCATACATTGAGTTCACAGACTCATTTCTCTCCTAATTTTAACAACAACTAAAGAGAACCGACTATCTCAAAGTTCAAAATCCACATACATAGATATCATTTTTCTCTATTTCTTGTACAAATTCTATAAAAGGTTTCCAATCTAACATAAATTTAGTTGTTGATCCTTCTTTAATTATAATAGTAAGGTTTGCCATCTCTGCCAGCTCCATCATTTTCATGATCCACTCGCTCACAGTTGGTATTGTTTCATTCTTCCACTTTTGTGCATACAGTACCCTTGCAGTCAAGGCTGTGAGGTTTCAAGGAAGTTCTTGCCATGTTCCTAGAAATTGCTGAAGCCCCAGAGTCAGAGATGTAATCACTTGCCAACTTGAGATGTGTGGTTCTAGTTAGGGGAACAGCCACAGTTCAGTGGTAGAGTATATGTTCCCATTTCTGGCCTCTCCAGTGTGTTCTCAAGCCTGATTTAAAGTGCTGTTTTTGACCTTTGAAGCCTTAAACGGTTTGGGACCAAATTACTTGGAGGAACGCCTTCACCCATATTGGCCTGCATACACTTTAAGAACAGCAACAGAGGCCCTTCTCACTTGCCCACCTTTGAGGGCAGTTAGGTGGGCAAGTACACAAGAGAGGGCCTTTTCTGCAGTGGCTCCACACCTCTGGAATGGGTTGTCCTCAAGGATCCAACAGGCCCCATCATTGCAGGCTTTTAAGGAGGCTGTCAGGATCCCCTTTGCCCCTACTGAGAACTCCAAAAGCCAAATCAAACAGAGACAAGAGGCTTCAATTCCACAGCTTTAATCCATTTACTCTAATGGGTTATACAGATGCTAATTGCTAGTGACTCACAGACTACAAAGGAAAAGCCTTCAAGGAGATCAAAGGGAAGCTACGAAAGTTGGCCCCTGTTTGGGAAAAGGCGGCAAACTATCCTAATTTAAGGGGTGGGAGGGGAAGATCTCCTTCTCTCCCGTGACACCTCTAGATGCAGCTGTTGACGCCGAGCCAATCAGGCAGACCGCCTAAGCTCTACCCCTGCCATCTCCTTCTTGACTCTGTGTCTGTGCCTGCCGTCTAAGAGTTCAGGTTGTCCTTCCCCCGCCTCCCCCTGTTCGCTGTGTATCACAGGGATGTGTGAAGGGGAGCCCTCTCCGTCCAGCTGTGCCTCTGAAACCTGGGAAAGCTCCTCCCCCACGTTTTGCAGCTCTGCCTCGGAATCTGAACTGTTCTGCCACTCTGTGAGCTCAGAGGCAACCCTGACAGATGCTACAATGATGGGGCCTACTTGTTTACTCTGGCCCTGATTACGTTCTGTTGGACTGTTTAGCCGCTGTTTAGGGACGGCGGAGAATTCCGCCACGAACTCCAATGAGGCCGGATTCTAAAGGAGTCCATGGCGGAACGGAAGACTTACCCCCGCCTCCGCGCGGAATCCTCTTCAGCTGGATCCTCCTACTCCAGATTGCCAGCGATACGGCCGCCATGCCGTATCGCTGGCTGAAGGGGACTGACTGCGGATGCAAATGGCGTCCAGGACGCCATTTGCGGCCGTGCTTTTCATTCATGCGAAAGGCTATGCAAATATTTGTGTAGCCTATCATGTAAAAGCAGGGATGCAAATGGTGTCCTGGATGCCATTTGTGTCCCTGCTTTTCATCCACGTGATAGGCTACACAAATATTTGCATAGCCTATCGTGTGAATGAAAAGCATGGATGCAAGATGCCATTTGCGGCTGTAAAGGCCTTAGTTTAAGGTAAATGCAGCCATTTACAGCTGCATTTGCCTTAAACTAAGGCCTTTATGGCTGCAAATGGCGTCCTGGACGCCGTTTGCGTCCGCAGTCAGTCAAGTCCCCTTCAGCCAGCGATACAGCATGGGGGCCGTATCGCTGGAGCTTCGGAGCTGGCCGGTGGCTCCGCAGAATTGCCGCGGAGCAGAGCCGGCCAGCAAGGATTCTGGGGGGAGGAACGGATCACCTCTCCCCCCCTCCACGGGCCCCCCCCCTTGGACTGGCAGGTAGGGGATTCGTACATCCCTAGGACTGTTCTGCTCTGTAGCTGCAGTTATGTTGTAGGGTTTTAGTAGCGTTTTATTGCTGGTGTTTGATGCTTTAGGAATGTTTGCTGCCTTATTAATATATCTTTTTAAAAATTATATGAATTTTAATGTTGTAAGCAACCTTGGGATGGCTTCTTCCATGAAAGGAGGCCTAGAAATATTTGAAATAATAAATGAATGAATGAATTAATTAATGTTGTTGGTACCTAGGAAGCTGCCTTATCTTCAAATCAAACCATCTGATCTGATCAAATCTATCTAGCTCAGTATTGTCTATACCAGCCTTCCCCAACCTGGTGCCCTCCAGGTGTTTTGGACTACAACTCCTGTCAGCCTCAGCCAGCCTGACCATTGGCCATGGATGATGAGAGTTGTAGTACAAAACAGTTGGGGACACTGGTTCATTTAATTTCATTTATTTCATTTATTGTATTTCTCTATTGCCCCATAGCTCTCTGGGTGGTTCACAAAGATTAAAAACCATTAAGATACATTATGCAAAGAGTAAAACCATTTACCAAAAAAACACATATAAACAGACAGCACACACAGAGACCACATATACCTGAAAACAATTTTTAAACCATCAAACCAAAGACAATCCAAGACCCTAAAAACTCATTACATGCTGCCAAATGCCTGAGAGAAGAGGACAGTTTTAACCAGGCACTGAAAAAATAACAATGTTGGTGCCAGGCAGGCCTCATCCAGAAGATAATTCTGGAATTGGGGGGCCACCACCAAGAAGGACCCCTCCCTTGTTGCCACTCTCTGAGCCTCCCTCAGAAAAGGCACATGGAGGAGGGCCTTAGAAGCTGAACATAGTGTACAGGTTGGTTCATGCCTGGAGAGGTGCTTGTCAGGAGCGCCCTAGCAGCCTCTTTCACTCTACTCTAGTAGCTAACTCAAGACACAGACAAAAGGATTCTTTTCAAGGCTTTAATCCATTTACAACTTAATGACTCTTTCAGATGCTAATCACCAGTGACTAAGCAAGGAACAGCACTAGGGAAAAGATAGCAGAGTAGCCTATGCTCCAGGTTAGGCAGTTGGTCCCCGTTTGAAGGAGAATCACGGGAAGACCCTGAACTTATGGGCTAGGAAGAGATCCTCCCTCTTTCCCTTGGGTCCTCGGGATGCGACCGTTGCTTGCGTGCCAAACGAGCGCTGCGCCTCCTTTCCACGCCCTCCAACTGTCGTCACTCTCAGCGTCGAGCATTCAGCAAGCCCCCCTCCAGCACTCTCTCGCTGCCAGGGTCACTATCTATCCCAGGAATGCTGGCAGGAGGAATCTCTGCCAGCTGCTGTGCTTGTGAGAGATGAGCGAGCTCCTCTCCCACGGATTGCTGTTCCTCCTCAGAATCAGAACTGCTCTGGGATTCTATCGGCTCAGTTTCCACCCTGACAGTATTGTAGTCCCGAGCCGTGTAAGGCTTTATAGGTCAAAAGCAGCACCTTGAATCAGGCTCAGAAAATACAGGCTCCAGTTGAAAATACAGGCAACATCCCTCCAGGATTTCAGATTGAGGTGTTTCCCAGTCCTACCTGGAGATGCTGGGGATTGAACCTGGGACCTTTTGCATGTGAAGCATGTGCTCTACCACTAAGAAATGCCCTTCTTTGCCGGAGTGCCACTGCTAATCAATACTGGGTTGATAGCCCAACGGTCTGACTCAGTGTAAGGTATGTTCATATGCTTATAGTGTTACAGGCATGTTGTGACAGTGAGAGGAAACACCATGAAGATAAAAGCCAGTGCTTCCCTCAGGAAGCTATTGCTTGATGTGTGCTTGCTTGGGTAGTTTTCTGATCCCTCCCCCGCCACCGCTCCCATACTCTCCTGCCCAACCTCCATTCTCCTTGCTTCGCTGCAGCCAAATGTTTGCCTCTCAGTTGCCCTTCCTGTGGATAGACAGCTGCATAAATCCCTCCCACAAAGGCTGCTCCTTTGACGACAGGCTTTCAGCTGTGCCGCTCTCTCTGCAGCTCTTCATGCTTCAATTCTTTGGGGCGTGTCACTTCACATCGGATGTTTTTGGTCAGCTTTTGCCATCCTTCTATCAGATCTCTCATTCGACTCAGGGTGTGGTGGTTTTTAAGATCTGAGACGAGGGTGATCAGTTGAATAAGACAATGGAACAGCTCTTGGGTGCCCTGTGTGGAGTGCCCAGGAGAGCTGCTGGTTTTCTTTGGCATCTTAAGCATTATTTACTCATTCGACTGGGCAGGAGGATGGTGATCTGAAAGTGGAGGAATTAACATCTGTCCCTTTGTCATGGTCAGATCACTTCCTGCTGAGGTTTAGACTCTTGGCAGCCTTCCCCCTCTGCAAGGGTGGGGGATCTATTAAAATGGTCCACCCCTGGAGGCTAATGGATTCTGATGGATTCCAGAGGGCTCTGGTGGATTTTCCTGCTGGTATGGCTGGTGCTCCTGTCGAAGCCCAGGTCGCTCTGTGGAATGCAGAGATGACTCGGGCGGTTGACACAATCATGCCCAAGTACCCTCTCCCTGTGAGCAGAGCCTGGCCAGCTCCTTGGTATACACCTGAGCTGAGGGCAATGAAGCAAAAGGGGAGATGGCTGGAACGCAGGTGGAGGAAAACTCATGCTGAGTCTGACCGAAGACAGATAAAAAGTCATTATCGAGCCTACTCTGTGGCAGTGAGACAGTTCTTTTCCACCAGCATTGCATCTTCTCAGTGTCATGCAGCAGAGCTTTTCTGAGTGGTTTGTGGCCTGTTACATTCTGGGACAGGGAGAGATACTGTGGAATCCTCGGTTGCACTCTGTGACGGGTTTGCACGGCACTTTGAAGACAAAGTTGCTCAGATTCGCCATGAATTGGACACTACAATTAATGCAGTTCCATTGGTAGAGGCATTCAGAGCACCTGTCAGGGTGGACACTGAGCCCATAGAATCCCAGAGTAGTTCTGATTCTGAGGAAGAGGAGTCGCTCCTGGGAGAGGAGCGCGCTCCTCTTTCCCAGGGCCAACAGCTGACGGAGATTCCTCCCACTGGCATTCCTAGCTTAGATAGCAGTCCTGGGAGTGACAGAGCGCGGGAAGCAGACTTGATGGACGCGCGACGCCGACGCAGAGAGCGGCGCCAAATGGAGGGCGCAGAAAGGAGGCGTAGTGCCCGTTTGGCGCGCAAACAACGGCTGCGCCCAGAGGATCCAAGGGAAAAGGGGAGGGACTCTCCCTAGCCCTTAAGTTCAGGGGTCTGCCAGTGATTCCCTTTCAAACAGGAACCAACTGTTCCAACTTATGGCATAGGTACTCTGCTGCTCATATCTAGTTGCTAAGAGTAGAGTTGTTAAGTTGTAAAAGAGGAATAAAGCTTTGAAAAGAATCCCTTTGTCTGTGTCTGGACTTGGCTACTGGATTAGACTGAGAGAGGCCTCCAAGGAGCCCCTGACAGCACTGGCTGGTCCAGTTTTATTGGATGAATTTCAGTTATTGAGGCCTGAGGATGCAGACAAGGTGCTTGGCCAAGTCTGATTGACCACATGTGTGCTTGACCCTTGCCCTTCATGGCTTATTAAATCAAACAAGGACGGGTTGTCTGGCTGGGTCCAGGAGGTTGTAAATTCCTCCTTGAGAGAGGGAGTAGTGCCAGCCACTTTAAAAGAGGCGGTAATCAGACCACTCCTGAAAAAACCTAACCTGGACCCAGAGGATGTTAACAATTATAGGCCAGTGGCCAACATCCCCTTCTTGGTCAAAGTGCTTGAGCGGGTGGTTGCAGGTCAGTTCCAGGCACTCTTGAATAAAACGGATTATCTAGATCCATTTCAATTGGGTTTCAGGCCTGGTTTTGGAATGGAAACTGCCTTGGTCGCCCTGTGGGATGACCTCTGCCAGGAGAGGGATGGGGGATTGTGAACCTGTTGATTCTTCTGGACCTCTCAGTGGCTTTTGATACCATCGACCATGGTATCCTTCTGGATAGGTTGTCTGGGTTGGGAGTTGGAGGCACTGCACTGCAGTGGTTCCGCTCCTACTTGGATGGCCGATTCCAGAAGGTGGTGCTGGGGGATTACTGCTCTGTGCCATGGCAATTGTGCCATGGGGTTCCACAGGGCTCCGTTTTATCCCCCATGCTGTTTAACATCTGCATGCAACCACTGGGGGAGGTTATCCGGAGGTGTGGGCTGAGGTGCCATCAATATGCGGATGACACCCAGCTCTAGCTCTCTTTCTTTTCAAACCCAGGTAAGGCAGTGGCTGTTCTAAATCAGTGCCTGGGCACGGTAATGGACTGGATGAGGGCCGATAAACTGCAACTCAATCCAGACAAGATGGAGGTACTGTTAGTGGGTGGTTCGTCTGCCCAGCTAGGTGATATTCAACCTGTTCTGGAAGGGGTTGCACACCCCCTAAAGGATCAGGTTCATAGTTTGGGGGTGCTCTTGGATTCAGAACTGTCACTTGAGGCACAGGTGAACTCAGTGGCATGGAGCACTTTTTATCAGCTTAGGCTGGTATACCAACTACACCCTTATCTGGACAGAGATAGCCTAGATACAGTTATCCGTGCTCTGATAACTTCTCGTCTGGATTATTGCAATGCGTTATACGTGGGGCTGCCTTTGAAAATGGTTTGGAAACTTCAGCTGGTCCAAAATAGGGCAGCAAGATTGTTAACAGGGACTGGCCTGCGAGCTCATATTATGCCAGTGCTTTTACAGCTGCACTGGCTGCCAGTCCATTTCCGGGCCCGATTCAAAGTGCTGGTGTTAACATTCAAAGCTCTTAATGGCTTGGGGCCAGGTTATCTGAAGGATCGCCTCCTCCCATACGTGCCTGCCCAGACTGTAAGATAATCCTCAGCGGCCCTTCTCCGTGAGCCCCTGCCAAAGGAAGTGAGGCGGGTGGCTACTAGGATGAGGGCTTTTTCTGCTGTGGCACCCCGGCTGTGGAATGAGCTCCCTAGTGAGGTTCTCCTGGCACCTACATTATATTCTTTCTGACACCAGGTGAAGACCTTTTTATTTTCCCAGGCATTCTAGCAGTTTAGCTTTCTAGACTTTTAGCTTTGCTGTTTTAAATCTGCATTTTAAATCCCTGCATTGCTGCTAGGTTTTATTCTGGTTTTATTCTAGTTGTATTGTTATACTGTGGTTTTATTGTTTTATATATTTTATATTGTTTTATTGTGCTCTTTGGTTTTATTTTTTGTGAACCGCCCAGAGAGCTTCTGCTATTGGGTGGTATTGAAATGAAATGAACACATAAATAAATAATGCTCACCCTGATTTGGGGTGAAACGTTTATTTTCGAAGAAGCCCAACAAAGGGTGTGTGTGTGTGTATGGCATCATGGTCATGGCCAAGCCAGGTAGGAGTGCTGTCACAGAATGTGGAGGAGGGTGCAGAGGCTTTGTCTACTTAGTGGTGCAGCTAGGTAACTTTGGACTCTGGACTTCATGGTCTTATGGGATCCCCTCAAACAGCCATGTGTATTACTTCAGTTGCGAAGCACACCTTTACTTTGGAATAAGCAAAGTGGCTGCCTCATGTGCCTTCAGACCATGTCCTGGGGCCTCACAGGACATGTGGGAATGCATAGTAGCTCTTGTCTCAGTACTGGAATAGTAGCAGGTGTCATGATGGGGATCGTGCCTGGTTAAATGTGGAAGCACCTGCTGTGATTAGTCAGACTATTGCCTGAGAAAGAGAGGGTAAGAATTGCTGCATGCTGAATGACCCAAGGTTAATATGGCAGTGTGGTAATGGGTGTTTGTGTATCAGACGGAACAATGAACACGGAGCCTGTAATGTTCAGAAGCACTGAGACCCGCATGGAGGGCTTTTTACAACCTTTCCCTATCAGCTCAGAAACAAGAGGATCTTCTTATTCACTTCCCTGCAGACTTTCCGAATTGCAGGCAGCGTGTTGGTGACAGAGTCCGATCAATCTTCCTTGAGATTACATGGGGTCTTAGGGCTGGTTCACACCTGCGTGTTCATCGCTTTGTAACAGGGGTGTTGAAGCTCTTCCAACACAAGGGCCAAATGCAATTTTGGAGAAGCTCTCGAGGGCCGCGTTCCAGTGGTGGGCGTGGCCAAAGGCAAAAGGGGTGGGGCCAAAACAGCAAAACTACCAGCCTGTTTTGCTTCTAGGTCTTGCTGCCAGTAACTACGCCTTTGGAAAAGCATTTCAACTAGTGCTGTGCTGAAAATGTCTCCCACTTCCCCCCCCCCAACCATTCTCATTCAATTTGATAGAAAAGACATTGCTTTTGAAAATAAATTCAAAGGAGGAGCAATTTCAGAGAAATTCTCAAGGGCTGGGTTTGGGTTTCTTGAGCTTTCCTTACTTATGAGGTGGCTGAGGAGTGCTCATGAGTGTCCTATCTGTCATCGTACAGTAATCTCTGTGGCAGCCGGCAGCCTCCTCAGCTTCCCACAGTTCAGTTAAAGCCATCATGAGGAAGACATCATGAGGCAATTCCTCCCATGGGGCTTTTTCAGATCAGGAAGTGCAGGTGGCCTGGGAGGCTGCAGAGCAATGGAAGGATGTGTAGCAGAGAGAGAAAACACACACAGCACCCTCGGCCACCTCACAGTGATTAGGGAAGCTCAAAAATACCACCAAAAGAAATACAAAATTCTGCCTCAGAAGAGTGTAAGGCTCAACACAGTTGACACTGTTGATACCTACAGTGCAATAAACCAAAAACCCTTAGGAAGAAAGAAAGGACCAGTGCTTTCTTGTTGTAGAAAAGCATACAATATTTTAAAAGTAAAAATAATAAAATGAACATGTCTGACCCTGTGATTACCCAGTCAGGAACCCCCTGAGTATTTATTTATTTGATTTGTGCTCCGCTTTTCTACCAAAAAATGCCACTCAGGGTGTCTAATGGCACTCAAGGCCATTATAAGTATAAAATCAAGAAGAAGAAGAAGAAGAAGAAGAAGAAGAAGAAGAAGAAGAAGAAGAAGAAAGGATGAGGCATCAGCCAGTGGAGGCTGGTGGCTCCAATGTCAGTGGGCAGTGAATCTGCTCTGGGTTTCAGTCAGAACCAGTCAGAACTCTAAAGGAGAACATAAGAAGAGCCATGCTGGATCAGACCAAAGGTCCATCTAGTCCAGCATTCTGTTCACACAGTGGCCAACCAGCTGTTGTCTAGGAACCCACCAGCAGGGCATGAGCACAACAGCACCCTCCCACCCATGTTCCCCAGAAACTGGTGTACATAGGCTCACTGCCTATGCAAAGCAGCTTGGATAGCTCCTTTACTGTTCTGACTGGTTCTGACTGAAACCCAGAGTGGATTCACAGCCCCACTGACATTGGAGCCATCAGCCTCCACTGACATCAGCCCTGGCATGCCCAACCCAGCCCCTGTTTGCCACTGCCCCCATCACCTATCACTCTCTGGGAAGTCCTTTGGGGCACCTCCTGGGCCCTTGGTCCCTGCCCTGAGCTCACATCCTAGCTGCACCATTGTCTGTACCGGCAGCAGGTTCACCTTTCTGTAAGCGTTCCTCAGAAATATGCTAGGCTGCCACCACTCAGGCTGAACCTAGTTTAAGAAACCCTGGGCTGTCTGGCTACTTTGAGGGGGGGATTTTAAACCCTACTGATACAGATCTCCCCCCCTCTCCAGCCCAGCTCTAGAAAGAGTAAGACGAATTGAGGTTTAGGTTTACTTTCCCAAAGTCAAAGAATGTAACAGAAGCTTGTGAAACACCCTTATATCACAAGGGGTAGCTTCACACCCATGTACCTAACACATTGAGAAGGATTTTAGCAAGAATTTCCAGAGATACTTGTCTTCAACCAATGAAACCAACCGTCAGTATATATAATGGAAGTTTATTTAGTAAAAGGGTTCTGACTCAACAGGAAAAAGGGGAAGAAAAGGGAAGGCAATGAAATCACACGTAGACTTTCAAATAAAAGCAAAAAAGTCAATCTAACTTAGGTAGTTACATTTTACCTGCTTGAGTTTTGGCTTTCAGAGCATGTGCAGAAAATCAAAACAAGAGCCATGCTGAATCAGACCAAAGACTGATCAAGTCCAGCCTTCTGTTCACACAGTGGCCAACTAGTTGCCTGTGAAATGTCCAGAAGTAGGACATGAGGGCAACAGAACCCTCCTGCCTTGTGTATACCAGCAACTGGTGTACACAAGCATACTGCCTCTGCTACTGAAGGCAGCATATAGACATCCAGACCAGTAGCTATTGATGGCCTTATCCCCCCATGAATTTGTCTAATCCCCTTTTAAAGCCATCCAAGTTGCTTGCCATCACTACATCTTGTGGAACGGAAGCCCATAGTTTAATCAAATTCTAAGTACATCCTTTTATCTGTCATGAATCTCCCACCATTCAAGTTCTTGGGATGACCCCAGGTTCTAATATTATGAGAGAGGGAGAAAAATATCTATCTACCAACTTTCTCCACACTATGCATACTTTTGAACACCTTTATTGTGTTTTACTGTACTTGCCTTTTTCCTAAGGTAAACAGTCTCAGATGTTGTCACCTTTCCTCACAGGGGAGTTGCTCCAGCCCCTTGATTGTTTTTGTCGTGCTTTTCTGCGCCTTTTTTTAAAAAAGCATGAAACTTTCTACACATAGTTCTACACACTTGTCCTAAAACTTGCATTTTTGTACACAATTTTGTACACACCTAAATTTGCCTAAATTTTGTGAAGCAATTTTCCCTAATATAATGTGTATTTAATGTTATTTTCAAAAATGTACACATTTTTGCGTGCACTTTCCCCCAACATACACATGTTTGTATGCATGTTTTGATCTGAGAACTCCATTGGACAATTTGGAGAAATGCGAATTTCGAAGGACAGCTGGGTTTTGGTTTGTGAATTGGTTCAAAAGTGCAAAATTTCTCCCCCATCCCTAACTACAGTTCCCCTGATTCTTTGAGTAAAGCCATGAGATGATATAAAACCATGTTTGCAGTGTAGAGAGGGCCCAGATCACTAATGCGCAGCCTCATCTCTTAGACTTCCCATAATGGTCGGCTTCTCAGCTTGTTCTGTTGATGTAATACTTTCACTGCAAAGTAAAGGCAAGTTTGCCCAGGCATCAATGCAGCAGTCTTTGTACCTGTTGGTATTATAGTGTTTATTTTCTTTCATCAGCTGACTGCGAAATTCTGGCATGAAATGGATTAAGAAGTCTAATGAAGATGGATTACTTCCTGTCTCTCCCCCCCCCCCCCAATTGAGTAAATCCCTAAAGGGAAAAAAAAGGAGATTATGGATTTGTCAGGTGCTGAGAACAGATTGCTTTTAAAAAAAATCCCCAAAGTGCCAATATTAAAATGGGTGTATTTGATCTTATCTTTGTACCCAGCATGTACATGTTATCCAGACTCTATCTGCCTCTGAAATGGGGGCTCTTCTCAGACTTGATTATATATATATATGCTAAAGATCCTGATTTTGCACCACTCTAAAGCATACTTGAGAGCCTCAAAGATGTACACTTTTAGGGGAACAGACATTGTCTGATTCTGAGATGTATCAGCAACTCTGTTTAATTCTCTCCCTGCACTTAAGTTGCAGATGGGATTGGTTGGCTGTACCACAACTGGGAATGCAAGGTCATGGCTCAGCCTTCCTTAACCTGGTGCCCTCCATGTGTGTTGGACTCATATAATGTCAGAAGCCCTCTGCAAGCAATCAGTTCAGACCTCTAGCAAGGGCAATCTGTCCCTCTCTTGGCAGTCTGCTTGGTGAGAAGGAAGCAAGTGGCCGAAAGAAAGAAAGAAAGAAAGAAAGAAAGAGAGAGAGAGAAGGGGTGGCAGAATGAGAGCGAAAGAGAAAAGGGAGGCAGGAGGAAGAGAGAGAGAAAAGGGGTGGCATAGAGAGGGAGAGAGAAAAAGGGGCTGGAAGAGAGAGAGAGAGAGAGAGAAGGGGAGAGAGAAAGAAGGGTGGCAGAGAGAAAGAGAGAAGGGTTGGCAGAAAGACAGACAGACAGACAGACAGAATGAAAATGAGAGAGAGAGAGAGAGAGAAAAGGGGTTTCAGAAAGAGAGCTTCGGCTATTGGGCGGTATAGAAATGAAATAAATAAATAAATAAATAAATAAGAGGGGGAGAGAAAAAGGATGATAGAAAGAAGGGGAGAGAAAGGGGGTAACAGAAAGCAGGAGAGAGAAAAGGACTGGGAGAGAATGAGAGAGAGAGAGAGAGAGGAGGGGATGATCAACCTACTTTTGTTTCTGGCCCCACCCACTGCCTACATGCAGCCACTGGCATATCTCCACCTAAGGACAAAGATGGAGGAGCCTGGTATACTTGTGGTGACTCTGGCAAGCTGCTGAGCAATGTCTAATGAGTGTTCTGCTACCTGCCTGCGTGCTTCTTAATATCTTCTCCCCAGGACTGTAGGTCTTTTCATGTCCAAGGGCAGAGAGGGAGAGTCAGGTGCAGCAGCTATGGCTCACTTGGGAATGTCCCATTGAACTTGCCAGTGTAGTGGTTAGTGTTAGACAAGAACTGTGGAAGCCAAGGTTAAAATCCCCACTCAGTCATGAAGCGTATTGATCCTCGATTAGTCACCACCTTTCAGCCTAACCTACCTCACAGGGCTGTTATGAGGATAAAATGTGTGTGGTGCGGGAGGTATGTGGCCTTTACTCGCTTGGAGAGAGGGCAAGCTAAAAAGGTAATCAACAAGCTAGTGTATCCCTTTCATAATCTTGAAAACCTATGCTTCCTTATGTTTTGTACAGTAAGTTTCTAGGCCTTATGATTGCATACATGTTTAAAGCATGATGCCATCATATACTAAATGATCACTAAACAAGGCAAGTACAAAATTGGAGTCCATATTAATTATTTCACATACGGACCAATTCATAGTCTAAGACTCTAAGTGTGCAATCCTATGCATGTTTAGAAAGAAACATGTTTTTCTGTCTAACATGCATAGGATTGCACCCTAAGTAATTTGCACTGCAAACTAGATTGCAGAGACAAACGCTAGAGTCCTGGCAAAAGACTGGAGTAGAAGAATCTTTTTTTGAAGATGGGGAAATAAGGATCTTATCTTATATTTTAGTTACTGTGAATATACAGCTGCATCTTCCAAAATGGCTATTAGGTGGAACAGATCAAAATAGACACATTATCTGGAAGATGTCAGAATTATAGACATTAATACAATTTTCAAAAACTTGTATTAATTTTTGGACACCATCTAAGTCTGATCCCTCTCAGCCAAGTATAAGCAAATATGGACAATATACGTTTGAATAGTCTACGACTTATGTATTTGAAAGAGATGGACTAAGATTCCCTTTATTTGGTCCGTATTTTTGTTACTCTGTATGCCAGATTGCAATAATGCAACACAATCATTAATCAAGGCATTACTTACTTTTTATGTGGTGGGCATGGATAGCCTTAATTCAATACCTGGAGGCCATTTCACCCCCAAATGATCATTCCCATCATTAATTGGCTGCATCATGACACAGTTCTTCTGCAGATGAAGAATCACATGCTCATAAAAATTCCATAATATAAACAAGGAGGACTGGCTCCAAATCCTATTTGGACAGATGTATCACTTGATTATGGAGCAGAAGACCTTATCTGGGCTCCATGCCATGAGAGATTAATATTCAATGCACACTGTTTTCCTTCTGGATAATGTAACTTTCTCATACAACTGTAATTTTGTTTTTGTTCTGTAAGGATGAAAGCCTGCTCTCTGTGCAGGCAAACCCATTCTGCTGTAAAGCCCACAATTATATTTTCCCCTTAGCAAGAAATAATCACTTCACCAATGTAGCATTTATTGACTTTTTCAACTGTGGCTTCTGTTTTCCCGTGCAGTCTATAGAATTCTTGTGCTATGTTTCCCACTATAATTTGTGCTAAGTTCTTCTCTTTTTTTTGGCAGTCCTTTCGGCTAATGTGATTGGCAGTTTGATTCACATTTGTCACAGTGGTGCAAACACTGGCTCATGACACAACTAAAGCAGCATGTGGTGCTTTGTAAATCCAGGAGAGCTATCCAGCTCTGCATGCCCTGTGCAAAGACAGTGACACAAATCACAGGCCGGAGCTGTGCAAACACATGACTTATACTGAGCCAGGTCATATGTCCATCTAGTCCTGGCTTGTCTATGCCAGAGATGGGGATCCTTTTTCCTGTGAACTCAATCAGGGGGCACAGCCAATGGTGAACAGATCCTGAGGCCAGAGTGGGTGGAGTTTGCAGCATTGCAGGTTTGTTGTTGTTGTTTATTCATTCAGTCACTTCCAACTCTTGGTGACTTCATGGACCAGCCCACGCCAGAGCTTCCTGTTGGCTGTTGCCACCTCCAGCTCCCCCAAGGTCGAGTCCATCACCTCCAGAATATCATCCATCCATCTTGCCCTTGGTCGGCCCCTCTTCCTTTTGCCTTCCACTTTCCCTAGCATCAGCATCTTCTCCAGGGTGTCCTGTCTTCTCATTATGTGGCCAAAGTACTTCAGTTTTGCCTTTAATATCCTTCCCTCAAGTGAGCAGTCTGGCTTTATTTCCTGGATAATGGACTGGTTTGATCTTCTTGCAGTCCGAGGCACTCTCAGAATTTTCCTCCAGCACCACAGTTCAAAAGCATCTATCTTCCTTCGCTCAGCCTTCCTTATGGTCCAGCTCTCGCAGCCATAGGTTACTATGGGGAATACCATTGCTTTAACTATGCGGACCTTTGTTGTCAGTGTGATGTCTCTGCTCTTCACTATTTTATCAAGATTTGTCATTGCTGTCCTCCCAAGAAGTAAACGTCTTCTGATTTCCTGGCTGCAGTCAGCGTCTGCAGTAATCTTTGCGCCTAGAAAGACAAGGTCTGTCACTGCCTCCACGTTTTCTCCCTCTATTTGCCAGTTATCAATCAAGCTGGCTGCCATAATCTTGGTTTTTTTGAGGTTTAACTGCAACCCAGCTTTTGCACTTTCTTCTTTTACCTTCGTCATGAGGTTCCTCAGCTTCTCCTCGCTTTCAGCCATCAAAGTGGTATCATCTGCATATCGGAGATTGTTAATGTTTCTTCCAGTGATTTTAACTCCAGCCTTGGCTTCATCAAGCCCAGCACGTCGCATGATGTGTTCTGCATACAGGTTGAATAGGTAGGGTGAGAGTATACAACCCTGCCGTACTCCTTTCCCAATCTTAAACCAGTCCGTTGATCCATAGTCTGTTCTTACCGTTGCTACTTGGTCATTATACAGATTCCTCAGGAGGCAGACAAGATGACTTGGTATCCCCATACCACCAAGAACTTGCCATAATTTGTTATGATCCACACAGTCAAAGGCTTTAGAATAGTCAATAAAACAGAAATAGATGTTTTTCTGAAACTTCCTGGCTTTCTCCATTATCCAGTGGATATTGGCAATTTGGTCTCGAGTTCCTCTGCCTTTTCTAAACCCAGCATGTACATCTGGTAATTCTCGTTCCATGAATTGCTGGAGTCTACCTTGCAAGATCTTGAGCATTACCTTACTGGCATGTGAAATAAGTGCCACTGTTCAATAGTTTGAACATTCTTTGGTGCTTCCCTTTTTTGGTATGGGGATATAAGTTGATCTTTTCCAATCTGTTGGCCATTCTTGTGTTTTCCAAATTTGCTGGCATATGGCATGCATCACCTTGACAGCATCATCTTGCAAGATTTTAAACAGTTCAGCTGGGATACTGTCATCTCCTGCTGCCTTGTTATTAGCAATGCTTCTTAAGGCCCATTCAACCTCACTCTTCAGGATGTCTGGCTCTAGCTCACTGACCACACCGTCAAATCTATCCCCGATATTATTATCCTTCCTATACAGATCTTCCGTATATTCTTGCCACCTTTTCTTGATCTCTTCTGCTTCTGTTAGGTCCTTGCCATCTTTGTTTTTGATCATACCCATTTTTGCCTGGAATTTACATCCTATGTTTCTTAATTTTCTGGAAGAGGTTTCTTGTCCTTCCTATTCTATTATCTTCTTCCACTTCCGCGCATTGCTTGTTTAAAAATAATTCCTTATCTCTTCTGGCTAACCTCTGGAATTTTGCATTTAATTGGGCATATCTCCCCTTATCACTGTTGCCTTTTGCTTTCCTTCTTTCTTGGGCTGCTTCCAGTGTCTCAGCAGACAGCCATCTTGCCTTCTTGGTTTTCTTTTTCTTTGGGACGTTTTTTGTTGCCTCCTCCTGAACAGTGTTGCGAACTTCTGTCCATAGTTCTTCCGGGACCCTATCTACTAAATCTAGTCCCTTAAATCTATTCTTCACCTCCACTGCATATTCATGAGGAATATTAGTGAGCTCATATCTAACTGATCTGTGGGTCTTCCCTATTCTCTTTAGTCTGATTCTAAATTGTGCAAGAAGAAGTTCGTGATCTGAACTACAATCAGCTCCAGGTCTTGTTTTTACCAACTGCATAGATGTCTGCCACCTTTGGCTACAAAGGATGTAGTCAATCTGATTTCGGTGTTGACCGTCTGGTGAAGTCCATGTATAAAGTCGTCTCTTAGGTTGTTGGAAGAGAGTGTTTGTTATGCACAGTGAGTTGTCTTGGCAAAATTCTATCAGCCTATGTCCTGCTTCATTTTGTTCTCCCAGACCATGCTTGCCTGTAATTCCAGGTGTCGTTTGACTACCCATCTTAGCATTCCAGTCTCCTATAATAAAAATAACATCTTTTTTTGGCGTACTATCCAGTAGGTGCTGCAGATCCTCATAGAACTGATCTACTTCTGATTTTTCAGCATCTGTGGTTGGGGGCATATATTTGGATCACTGTGATGTTAAATGGCTTACCCTGAATTCAAATTGAGATGATTCTGTCATTTTTTGGATTGTATCCAAGCACTGCTTTAGCCTCTTTATTATTAATTATGAAGGCTACTCCATTTCTTCTGTGGTCCTCTTGTCCACAGTAGTAGATCTGGTGGTCATTTGATGTGTAGTGGCCCATTCCAGTCCATTTCAGTTCGCTGACACCCAATATGTCTATATTTAATCTTGACATCTCCCCAATAACCACATCCAATTTGCCCTGGCTCATAGATCTTACATTCCAGGTTACTGTGGTGTGTTGATCTTTAGAACATCGGATTCGTCGTTCACCACCTGCACCATCGGCTGCTAGCCGTCCTTTCGGCTTTGAGCTAGCTGCGTCATCACATCTGGGGCTAGTTGAACTTATCCTCTGTTCCTCCCCAAGTAGCATTTTGACCATCTTCCGACCCGGGAGTCCCATCTTCCAATGGTATACCGACATATCTCTGGTTGTGCTGATCCATTTAGTTTTCATGGCAAGAATACTGGGGTGGGTTGCCATTTCCTTCCCCAGGGATCATATTTAGTCTGACCTCTCTGCCATGACCTTCCTGTCTTGGGTGTCCCTTCATGGTTTAGCTCATGACGTCATTGAGGTGCTCAAGCACCAGCCCTACAACAAGGTAACGATCTCCTTTGCTGAAGATTGCAGGATTGCATAGCTCTTTTTCTCTCTGTGCCATCCCATCATTAGGAAAGGATCATGAGGAAAGGAATCAAAGGTAAAACTGCCAACATCATAATGCCTTTTATACAAGTCTATGGTGTGACCACAACTGGAATACTGTGTATGGTTCCAATCACCTCACCTCAAAAAGCATATTATAGAATGGGAAAGGTGCAGAAGAGGGCAACCAGAATTATTAAGGGACTGGAATAACTCCCGTATGAGGAATGCAAGTATGGAGGGACATGAAGAGGGGTGTATAAAATTAAGTATGGTGTGGAGAAAGTGGATAGGGAGGCATTTCTCTCTCTCTCTCTCTCTCTCTCTCTCTCTCTCATAATATTAGAACCCATGGTCATCAAATGAGTAGTGGGAGATTCAGGACAGACAAAAGGAAGTACTTGTCAGGAATGAATCTGAGCTTGTGGAGATAGGTAGCAGCTCAGACTCAGAATGGAAACAGCCAGAACTGGGGGAGGCTCCCTCTCTAGTGAGCTCAGATATGGCAAGGCATTCTTCTCAAGATGGCACACAGATGGCTCAACCTGAAGCCCCCCCTTCTCCTGCATGAAAACCCAGGTCTTGGTGGAGGAGAGTGAGGGGCATCGCTTGAGGGATGCTAGGGTCCATCACAGAGCAACGTAGGAAAAGTTAGAGGTGGAGCTCAGAAGCTCCTCCATGTTGGCTATGTGTGATAGCCTAGGTAGGGGGAAGCAACTGTAAGGGAGGGGCATCCCCCCTAAGCTAGTCTGGCCTGGAAATTCTTGTTCAAACTGCCGGCAACTTCTCTAACTTCCACTTCAGCTCCTCTATTGGTATTTGTAATTGTGTGGAGTAGCTGTTTCCTTTGCAGCCTGAGAGTTTCCTAGAATTTACATTTGCAAAGAACCTGGTCATTAACTAATAAAGGAGTGAGCCTGAAGCCCGCATCTTGGAGCATGTTGATTGTGAAGGGAGAGGATGAAGGAACGTGACAGTACTTCTTCACACAGCGCATAGTTTAACTATGGAATGCACTATCACAAGATCTAGGGATGGTGGCCAACCTGGACTGCCTTAAAAGGGAATTAGGAAAATTCATGGAGAATAAGGCTATCAGTGGCTACTAGACATGATGGCTATATAATATCTCCAGTTCCAGAGGCAATATGATACTATACCAGTTGCTGGGGAACACAAACAGGAGGGAGGGTGCTATTGTACTCACTTACTACTTGTAGGCTTCCCAGAGGCAGCTGGCTGGCCACTGTGTGAACAAAATGCTGGACTATATAGAGTGGCCCTTGGTCTGATCCAGCACAGCTCTTCTGATGTTCTTATCCCTTCTCTTCCTCTCTCTCTCTCTCTCTCTCTCTCTCTCATGGACACACACACACAAAGTGAAAGAGGAAATGTTTCCCAGAGAGGCAGTCCAGAAAGCAAGAGTGGGCTTGCATCTCACAGACAGTGAGATGATGCTGAGGCTCTCTGCCAGATTCCTCATCCCTGGTCTATGCTGACTCCCAGTGGCTCTTCAAGGTCTCATGCAGTGGTCTTTCCCAGCTCTGGTCCTCAAGGTCCTTCCAACTGGAAATGCCTGGGACTGAGTGTGGGACCTTTTGCATGTAAGGCAAGTGTCTGAGCCACAAACTATTGTAGGGAATGTCTGTTGGCTTACTTCTCTGCTTCACTTTCACATCACACCTCTTTCACTAAGAGCCTTCATCAGTGCACCAGTGCTGCTGGAGGCTGATGAGCCAGGGATTCGATGAGGTCAAATCTCCCAGACCTCACAAGAGTTCAGGCATTTGGGGGGCTGAGTCAATATCAGGTCTGTAGTTCAGGTCAGAAGCCTGATTGTCAGTGGAGATGATATCATGGTGATGGCAAAGAGAGTTGCTATAGTGTTCTATACAGTCTTCTCCAACCTGATGCCCTCCATGTATGTTGGACCACAACTCCCAGCATTCTTACCATTGGTCATGTTGGCTGGGACTGATGGAAGTTGAAGTCCAGGGGCACCAGACTGGGAAGGCGATGTAGTAAAGAGGAGACTGAGTTGTGAACGAGCAAAAGACCCAGCCTTACCATGCTGCATTTTTAGTGCAGCTTTGGTTCCAGTGCGCGGACAAGCCCCAACATCCTTGCCTGCCCTGGGGCCCCTTTTAGTTGTTGCTTTTCTGGTGCTCAGCACTTTGTTCATCATCTACTTTTGCCACAATGCCCCTGACATAGCGTCATCCCAGGGCCTTTATTTCCCACAATGCCTTGGAGCAAAGCTGCATGGGAGGCACTGGGGGAAATTAAAATGGTGGCCACCCAGTGCTGGGTAAGCCCGCCGAAAGGGATCCGCTGGTGTGGAAGGAGGCCCTCCAGAGGGCACTGTGCCAAAGACCTACTCAAGGCTGGAGCCAGTGCCAGGGTGGCCAGGTGGCCACTTTTCTATCAGACTGTCAGTCATTTCCAGGGCTGCCCAGTAAACTGCCTGGTTCCCATATGCCCAATACCGGACATACAGGTGATGAGATGAGGTGGTGGCTGGCAGCTCCAGTTCTGACCCTGCTGTGGGGTTATTGGTCTCCTCTAGCCTTTCTCTCTATGGATTAAAAAGCAAAGGGAGGAAGCTGTTTTCATTTGAGCCAGGGCATGACATACTGAGAGCTATAGTTCTCTCCCCACTGCTCCACCCTCTGTGTTTCTCTCTCACTTCCAAACTGCAAATCCCAGCAAGCACAGGGGCGGGGAGGGTGTGCTAAAGAATGGAAGAGGATGGAAGAGAAGAGCTGCTATGAGCTCTTCTCTTACAGGGAAGAGAAGAGCTGCTATGCTTGCTGCTTCTTAACTTGCAACACCAAGGGAGGTGGCAAAGCCCTCCAGTCTTGCAGCTCTCTGCATGGCATGGGGCTGCACATTCAAGCAGTGGCAAGTGGGACACTGTGTGTGTGTGTGTGAGGGGGGACGACGACACTGTAAATGTGTAGAGATGATCAGTGGAGGCTGGTGGCTCCAATGTCAGTTGGGCAGTGATCCGCTCTGGGTTTCAGTCAGAACCAGTCAGAATTCTAAAGGAGCTACCCAAGGTGCTGAACCCATTTTGGGGATTGAATTGAGCATTTTGGATAGCTCCTTTAGTGTTCTGACTGGTTCTAACTGAAACCCAGAGTGGATCACAGCCCCACTGACATTGGAGCCACCAGCCTCCACTGGAGATGATGGATGAACAGTGTGTTTGTGTGAGGGAGGGAGAGTGAATGGAGAGAGAGAAAGGGGAAGGGAGCCTCTTAGGATATCGGCAGGAAGGACAGGAAATATTTCACCCTGAAAAGCACATTACAAAGTTATTAAATAAATAAAAGGGGGTCTGCCCCTTTTGTTTGTGGAATAACAAATGAATTGGGGGGGGGGGATGATTCACACAAAGTGAAGAATGCACAAGTCCAAAGCACAAGATGGGATTTATCGAACCCTAGTCTTGCTTAAAACATAATCAACAAAATTAAGTGTAACATTATATAGCCTTTGTATAAAAATCAGACAAATAAAAATGTCTAGTTAGGCTTCAATGCTATACATACATACCTGGAAGTATGTCCTGTTGAACTGAATAGGGTTTACTGGTAGCCCACCACCACCATGGGAATCAAGATGTAAGTCCTACCTCTTTATGTTGAATTTGATTTGATTTGGAGGGGTAATGATCAATTATTGAGTTAAAGGGGTAATTATAACTGAGGGGAAACTGATTTTTGAGCAGGCTTTGGATCATGTGGGAGTAAACTAACTGAATAAGAGAACTGATTTCGGTGATCTGAAGTGGGGTACAAATTAATGTAATTAATGTTTGGGGGTGACTTGGATGGGGAATTGGTATGCTTTCTGTAAAATGTAAATACTAGTAATTCTTTTTAAATGTGTGTGTACAAATTCTATGCAAATTTGTCCTTTAGTTGGTGGTGCATGCCATCTATTTTTACAATGTGAAAGTGATGACTTTAGTCCTGATCATGAGCTAGTTTCTCCAAACTGTATACGTACAACAAATATCCTGTAAAAATACCATTTTGGTAGCAGTTGATACAAAATAGATGCTGGTTGGGGAGCATTTGAATGCAAGCAGTTTTAAAAACTCAGCTGCTCAGTATAAGCACACATAGAGATGTGAAAGCCTGCAGGGGGAAAAAATGGGGAAATTGTTTTTTGTTTTTAACTGTTTTTACCTATTTTTTTTCAGGGACAAAAAAGTCCCAGGAAGAAAACTTTTTTTTACAAAAAAATAATAATCCAGTTTTCCCCTCAACTTTTCCCAGGTTTTTTCAGCTTTCTACAGTTTTTTTTTTTGGGGGGGGGGGCTTCACATCTTTAAGTACCTATTACACAAGGATTATTACTAAGTTTACAACCAAGCATCTTTCTCCAGCTTTGATGGAGCCTGGACATGTGGTGCCTTGTAGGCTGGCTTTCACGTCTGAAGAACTAGAAAAGTTTCCTTAACCGTTTTTCTAGATGGGACCATGACATGACGTATGGATATAGCATAATACAAAGAGAGAGGTTTTATTTTAGTGTGTTCTCACTGTGAAAGACAGTGGAGGACATATTTATCTGAATGCTGAATGCTCCTTCTGTCAACGCAGCCACAACCCATACCTGTCATAGCAATTGTATCTCTCTGTATCGAATGTTTGTAACCTGTCTGACTACACTGGGGAGGATTCACGACAGCCAAGAGCCTTAGGATTCAGGCCCGTAAGGTCCGCAGAGAATGTATCCTGGTGTGCCATGAAGCAGAGGCGGCCCATCCATGTAGGTAAGCTAGGCAGTTGCCTAGGGTGCCAAGTTAAGTGGGGCGCCAAATTCAAGGGGTAAAGTACCAAAACATACATGGGGGTACAGGGGGAATATGACTGAGGCTGTGGAGTTGAGTGAGGCAATGTGAGATATTCTCCTGCTCCTCTGCTGCTCCCAGTTGGAGGCAGGGAGTGAGGGCTCCCCCGAGAGCAGCTGCTTCCTTTGCCCTCAGAGGGCTGAGCCTAGGGGCTGCAAGTGCCTTGTTGGGCATGTCAGCCCAAGGATCAACCGGGACCCTTCTTCCAGGGGCCTCCCTTGGCCATTGTGGATGGGACTTCTGTCCCTTCACAGAGAAGATGGCTGTGCTCGTCTCCTCTGTTGTTTTTATCAGAGCCTCTGTGCTGATATGGTGCTTAGTAAACACACACACACACACATTTTGGGAGCGTTTTTATTATAAATGATAACATTTCTGCTTCCGAAGTTGCACGAGGGGGTGGGGGGGTGGGCTCTTCATTAAACGGAAAATAGGGGCAAAATGTTTCCCAGCTTACCGAACACCTCAGCCTAGGTTTGGCCTTTGGGGGCAGGGGCCCCAATTGCATGGTCTAGCCGCGGCACCAGTTGCTGGCAACTAGTCCAGGGTTGCCGCTGCCAAGAAGCATAGCAAATGTTCCCAGCATCGATAGACACTTTTGCAAGTAGGTACATCAGCACCTTCATCGACATTGGGAAGCATGGAAACTTTCCCATGCTTCCTAGAACACTTTCTCATGTCCATTGACATTGAGAGGCTTGGGAATGTTCTTCAAAGTAATTTATTTTGACTGGGCTCATTCCAGTTCAGGGTGGAGGAAAGGGAGTTTGCCCAGTACCAGCTGAGTTTTACTTAGGTTATTTAAATCTCTTAATACATGGGATTTCTAAGGTGAGAAAGAAGTGATACATTTTTCTCCTTTTACTTGCAGAATATGCTTCCTTTTCTCTCACACATGCAAATACTGAGAAAAGCAGTACGTCAGACGTCCTGCATAACCACTGAAAAGGCATTTGAGCCAAAACCGATGATAGATTGCAGGACGTTCGAGAACCTGGTGTGTGTGTGCGCATTTCCAAAGCTTGGGAAGATTTTCTGCATCACAGGTGTAGCTGCAGGTTATTGGAAATGAGTAACATACACTGCATTAAAAATGACCCACTTGATCTAATTATAGAACCAGCATCTGTGTTATAATTGATGTTTTCAAGCTTAGGCAGATCCACTGGGCTGTGAAAAGGGGTGGGGTGGGGGACCGAAATATGTTTACATATTTTGTGGCTATGGAGGAAGCAATGTCTTACATTAGCAGTCAGGAGAAAGTGTCAAGGTCACAGATAACATGGGGATGTTTCAAGGCAGACTCTGATTACTAGATACCCTCCTAATGTTGAACATCTGCCCTCTTGTCAGTTTCTCTTTTTTGGCAACCTGCGTGCTTTGTGCATTATTCATTTATTTCTTTTGGTGTGTTTCCCCTTTCCTTCTCATTTTTCAGCTTTCAAGAACATGAAAGTCAAATGCAAGGGAAAGAATGCTAAAAAAAAAAATCCTTCCCTTTTTTTAGAAGCATATGGTCTTCATAACACCCTTATTAGAAGTATAACAACATATAGATATTTAGACTTTTTTTGAGAGAGAGGCTAGAATAGCCTTCCCCAACCTGGCGTCCTCCAGATGTGTTGGACTACAACTCCCAGCATCCCCAGCCACCATGGGAATTGTAGTCTAACAGATCTGGAAGGCACCAGGTTGGGAAAGGTGTGGCTACAGTGCAGTAGTACTGCTCTTGTATAGAACTGTTTCAAGCACTCGGGTGGCCATGTGTCCTACTTTACAAAAGAGGGTCCTCTATTTGAAGGGCTGTCAGTGGACAGTCCTCTATTCCAAATAACCTCTATTTGAATGGCTGTTGAATCCAAATCCAGTTTAAAGATCAAGAACCATAAGAAGGGAGAGCAGAGGCCTTGAGCTTGCCCATCCACAGCCACTTATTTATTTAAACCATTTTTAACCTGCTCTTTACCAAAAAGACTCCCTGACTTAGCACCTGGACAGCAGAGCAACCAGGCACACAGGTCACTTGCTCACAATCTTCCCCAGTATATATAAGGTGAGATGTATTATATTTCTGTAATAGTAATTATTTCTACATTTTCATACATGCATATAAATTAGCCTTTGCAAATGGTATGCAAATCCATGCCCTCGTTTGTCTGCTTTTTTGGTGATGCATAAGTAGCCGCCTAACTCAGGCCCCAGCCACTCCATTTCACAGATCTCAAACAGCAGGGCTGGAAAATACCTCCATCACAGGCTCTGGAGAAATGTTCCCAGTCAAGGTAGACAGTGCTGAGCTAGACAGCCCAGCGGGCTAACCCGGTATGAGGCAGCTTCACATCTTCATGAATGTATATATGGTTGCCTTTTGAAATTGTCCATGTCAATTCTCCTGGCACAGAATTTGGATTGCAGAGAAATTCCAGTTTAATTTAAAACCATATTTCTAGTCTTCATTGCATTGAATATAACGCCTTTGACAATATGTTGGCATTGGCAGCATTTGTACTACATTATCTATTGTTCCAAGGAGGGACCTAGGCCCTATGTGGTTATTTCCCTTTGGGGGAAAACTGGAATGGGTTCTATCCTTAAAGATGGCCTAAAAATCTTTTTTTACATAAATAAATAAATAAATAAATAAATTCTAGAATGGAAGTTGAATTAAACCAGGTCCTGGTTTCATATCCTAGTTTGTAGACAAGAGATCAAACCACAGTTTCCTGGTTCAGATGCAATAGGAGCCTGTGGGTTAATAAACCATGGTAGAGGAGCTGAAGCTCTGGGATGGAGGGGGGAGGGGAGGATGGAACGCAGGACTCATTATTGTTTCAGTAGATGGGGGTTGTTACATCTGAGCTAGGGCCCCATGTGTGCTCAAGTTTGCGTGGCTGCAATCTAAGAATCAGCTTGTGTCTGTCAGAGCCCATCAAGGGTAGGCAAATCCATGATGGGGCACCTGGAAAGGCCCCACACTCCAGTAGAGGCCCGCTGACAAGAGGCCCCTGGATTTGCTCCCCCTCTTTGCCTTTGCAACCTGCTTGTTCACCTGCCTCTCACTCTGGCTCAGACAACAGCAGTAGGGAGAAGGAGGAACAGTAGTTGTCACTGCCTGCTTGCTCACTGGCTCTCTCTGCCTGTCAAGCAAGCAAGTGGTAGCAATGATGAGGAAGAGGATGAGGAGCAACAGCAGCTGCTGATGCTGGCCATGTGGAGGTAGGCTCACTGAGGGAGGGGGCCCATTGAGGTGTCTTGACCGAGGGCCTGGAAAACCCTGGAGCCAGAACTGGTCCCCGTCAGCCTGTTTATGGCATCCCTCAACCTCATAGCCTGCCAAGTATTGTCTAAGTGACCCATAGGGCCAGTCCCCTCTCCCATGTCCTCTATTAACAATCACCTACATATAGGGATGTACGGTTGTGTAAAATCCATTCTGTCTGTATTTTGCAGATTGCCAGGAGCTTTTCACTGTCATCCGCCCAGCACCAGAATCAGATTTTTTTGTTTCTGAATTTGTGCAACTGTGCGTGTGCACAAATGCAGATTTGTGCAATTTTGCACTTGCAAAAATGCACCCCAAATGTGCATTATCATGCTGTAGCCTATGGGGGAATGTGGGGTTTGGGCTGGTTTTTTTTAATTTTTGTGCATTTTTCTATGACAAAATTTGCATAACATTTGGGAAAGTTAGAGAACTAGTCCTCAAGTCCATGGAATCCATGCAATGGGGGGTGGGGCGGGTTGCTGCAGAATCCATGGGTTGGATTCATGAAAATCTGAACTTGTTTGGTTTCATTGCAGATTTCTTCAACATCCTTACCTACATATACATTCCCATAGGCACTTGTGCATCCTGTTCCCCTGTCACTGATGCGGAGGGATGTAAAATTCTATAAGGACTCATATAACGACTTGAAAAAGAAACACACCTGCATAAATGTTGGTTCTCATGATTTATTGTGAGCACAGCATCCGAGCTTTCCTCTTCCTTTTCCTAATGAGGATGGCTACATACAGCTTAGTTGCAGGATGGAGAATAGTAACAGGATCCATATAAATCCATGCAATGGGGGGTGGGGTGGGTTGCTGCAGAATCCATGGGTTGGATTCATGAAAATCTGAACTTGTTTGGTTTCATTGCAGATTTCTTCAACATCCTTACCTACATATACATTCCCAAAGGCACTTGTGCATCCTGTTCCCCTGTCACTGATGTGGAGGGATGTAAAATTCTATAAGGACTCATATAACGACTTGAAAAAGAAACACACCTGCATAGATGTTGGTTCTCATGATTTATTGTGAGCACAGCATCCGAGCTTTCCTCTTCCTTTTCCTAATGAGGATGGCTACATACAGCTTAGTTGCAGGATGGAGAATAGTAACAGGATCCATAGAAATAGTAATCCCAGGATGTGAATCGGTCACAGAAGTGGTATGACATCATCACTTGGCCTAAACATTCCTGAAATAGCTGGCAGCCTTATTTATATGTTCTAATCTGGGTAATAAGGCTTTTAAAATATAGACTGGATAAGGTGATTTGCTCTAAGCATGTCTGGCTGTATTATATTGTGTTATGGACGTACGTGCTTCTGAAAATTTAATCCCAAATGACTTAACACCCCAATCCGAGTACTTGCTGCAACAGCAAATCAGTATTTAGGGTGGGCTGTGCTAACCTCTGCATGACACTGTGGCATGAGCCACAATGCTACACTGTGACTGACACAGCTGCTGAAATGGGTAGAGGGACAACTTGAATAATATACCCCTCATGGGCCCAAATCTGAGGAGCTGACCCAGAGACTGCCTCTGGGAATGTCCTCTCACTCTGCATGGGCAAGAGAGGGATTCCAGCCAGTAGAGTAGAAAAAGGCAGCAGACTTGGTGGGGAAAAGAACCTATCTCCAACCAGGGTTGTATGGATTTTGTTAAATCAGATCAGTTCCGTCTGTGTTTCACAGATGGTCAGGCGTCTTTTGTTCCATGGCCTGCTCATTGAGGGGATCGGATTTTGTTTTAAGGATGGACGAGAATTTCATTACGGTTTGCAAGGGTGCAATAGTGCTAATATGCACTTCCACAACTATGCAGTTGCACAAATCCCCCCCCCCCAAAAAAAAAACCCAGTCCACAAGCCCATGGAATCTGTGTGATTTGGAAAAGCTCTCCACTGCTGCTCTGCAGGTTGGGTTCACAGAAATTCAAACTCATTTTATTTGGTTGTGGCTTTCTCCGACATCCCTACCTCCAATATAAAGATTAGGGAGGAGGACTTCTCCTTTCCCCAACGGCTGCAGTCTCTGCCCCAGCTTCGATCCAAGGCTGAGTACTGTGGTTTTCATTGGTTCTTCTATAACAGCACTGTGTGGAGGCAAATATCTGAGGGTCAAACTACATGTTACATTAATTGCATAGCATGTAGCTGATCCTGTTCTGTTCTTTTTTACTTTAGAGTAAGTGCATGCAGCCTTGATTTGGATTGGGACCAGTGCTTACTGGGAGGAGAGTATTAAACTCCCCCCCCCCTTTGCTTTTTGAAATTTCATGTCCCACACCCCCAGCCCATGGAGATTTTTTTTAAAAATGGGGGGGGGCTCCATTGGAGTCTTAGGAGACTTTTTTCCTTTTTTAAAATCTCCATGTGAGGGAGGGGGATGGGATTTCGTGAAGAAAATGTGTGTGTGTGGAGGTTGAATCCTCCCCTCCAGTGTGTGCTGGTCCCGGTCCAAATCAGGGCTGTGCACACTTACTCTAAAAAAAAAAAAAGGCTCAGCTACACACTACACAATTAATGTAACATGTAGTTTGACTTTGTGGCAACTATCAGAAAGAGCTGGGAGCAATCACGATGCATGCCTGCCCCTAGCATCGCTGACCCCCTGCCTGTCACCCAGCACTGACCCCTCCCCATCAGGCAGCGCCCCACCATCATGCATTCTGACTAGGAGCCTGCTCCCATGGACTGTAGAACAAGAACAACATCATAATGGGTTGCAGAGAGTGATTTGGGAGCCTCTGCAAGCAGCCTGCTGCTCTACCAAACTCTATCAGCCCAGTGCAAGTAGGATCTTCTTCGCACAATCGGCACTGGTGGCATGCACTGCCCTTGTAAGTTGTATGAATAAAGCTTCACCTACTCTATGTAGGACTCTAGTAAATAGGAAGCACTTTGGATAGCTCGTTTAGGGCACAATCCTATCCGAGCCGACCACCTATCCAATGCAGGGCAGGAGAAGCGCGGAGGGGATCGTCCCCTCCGGGCTTTAGCCAGCCTGCATTTGCAGCTAGACAGCCAATTTCAGCTGTCTAGCCATAGGGAGGCGGAGCGGGGGAAGTAGCTGCCGGATGACACATAGGATGTGTCGTACCAGCATTTACGCATTCCCCACCCAGGGACACCCCCGGAAACACCCCGCTTTTTCTGCTTTGTGCTCCTCTTCCAAGTGTAGAGCGTGGGACCATTCGGAGCTGCCTGCAAGGCAGCGTGGGAGGGGGGGAAGGTTGGTTCTCGGAAACCAATGTATCCTATGGCCATCTAGCCGCTGACTAGCGGCCATAGGATTGCTCCCTTAGAGTTCTGACTGGTTCTGACTGAAACCTAGAGCAGATTCACTGCCCCACTGACATCAGAGTCACCCACCTCCACTGGGACCGCTGTATTGCCAAGCTTTTTCAAAACCATTTTACTCTTCAGGAGATTTGACAAGGACTCTGACATTCACACTGTTAAGACAATTGCCCCATCTCTAGCTGGAGAAA
Source organism: Heloderma suspectum (assembly GCF_057233095.1). NCBI lineage: Eukaryota > Metazoa > Chordata > Lepidosauria > Squamata > Helodermatidae > Heloderma > Heloderma suspectum. The sequence goes on along the minus strand of NC_139461.1, from coordinate 285,796,841 downwards.
GCACGGTGTGGAGGAAGTGGATAGGGTGACGTTTCTCTCCCTCTCTCATAATACGAGAACCCATGAAGGGTCAGCCCATGAAGTTGAATGGTGTAAGATTCAGGACAGACAAAAGGATGTACGTCTTCACACAGCACCTAGTTAAAGTATGGAATTTGCAGCCACAAGATGTAGCGATGGCCACCAACTTGGCTGGCTTTAAAAGGGGATTAGACAAATTCATGGAAGATGAGATTATCTGTGGCTACTAGTCCTGATGGCTATATATTACCTCCAGTATGAAAGGCTGTGTGCAATACCAGTTGCTGGGGAACATGAACAGGAGGGTGCTATTGCGCATATGTCCTTCTTCTGGGCTTTGCATTGGGGTGTCTGGAAGGCCACTGTGGGAACAGGATGCTGGACTGGATAGGCCTTTGGTTGGTCCAATCCAGCATGGCTCTTCATATGTTCTTATGGGGCTTGGGATATTGTGACCCTGAATAAAGATACCCAAGTGTTGACCTTTGATTTAAACCTGGAGGTGTACTTCCGGTACCTCCAGAACCATGGTGGGTTCAGGGACCTTAGCAACAAGCAGTTTGGATCACAGCCTGAATTCATTAGATACAGCTCAGCACAAAGGGGAATAGGGCTTTGCATCTCTGCAATGGCAGTGTCCCAAGTAAAAGTTTGATTTATGCATCCCCTTAGATCTGATTTAGATCTTACACACTAATATTGTAAGATCTTATGAAAAAGCTCTTACTCCTGCTGAAACTATCCATAAAGATTGTAATGTTGTTCCCAAACACAATTCCAAGTGCTGCTGGAATTGCCCTTTAAAGCCCTCCATGGGTTGGAATCGGGTGACCTGTCAGTGGAGGCTGGTGGCTCCAGTGTCAGTGGGGCAATAGATCCGCTCCAGGTTTCAGTCAGAGCCTGTCAGAACTGGTTCACTGCCCCACTGACATTGGAGCCACCACCCTCCACTGGTACTGCAGAATTGCCTCGCCCCACTGACATTGGAGCCACCACCCTCCACTGGTACTGCAGAATTGCCTATCTCCATGAGGGCTGCGCATTCCCTGAGTGCTCCTGCCAAACAAGATAAGGCAGGTTGTGACCCTTTTTGTTGGTGGTGGCCCATCTGTGGAATGGTCTCCCCCAGGAAAGCTTGCTTGGGACCTAGTCTGTCACCCTTTCAGCATCAGGCAAAGACATTTAAATTTTTCCAGACCTTTTAGGAACCTTTAGCCCTAAGTGGACTAGATTTTATGCTGCTTTTATATGCTATTTATTGGGGGTGGGGGTTTAAATTATATGTGATACTCTTATACTGCCACCACCAAGGACATGCACTGCTAACAGATATAGGCACCGCACACTGAGGGCTGCAAACATGACAAGTCTGGAGTTTTTTCACGTTTCGCTGACACATGTCACGTCAGCTTTAGTAAGGGCTCCCCACAACCTGTACAAGATGTGTAACATCTAAGCAGGCCCTTGCTTAAAAGGTTTGAGAGCCATTTGCATGACTGTATTGTACTCCTCTGCCTTCCACATGACTATAGTGTTCTGTGTTTCTTAAAGATCAGCACTGATGGTTTGTTTTTGATGGCTGCATTTACTAGCAGCCTAACAGCAAGTTAATGCATGTGAACAAAAGGACACTTTTTCTCCGCCTGGATGCTTCCCCTCCCCCTTTCTGGCTTCATAATCTTGAAGTCTGGTTGGCTTCATTTACACCTTCTGTCAAATATATAAAATGACTCTTTTTGTTTCTCTGCTGTCAGACTTTCCCTTTTTTTTAAGGGCATTTTCTCTCCCTCCCTCTCTCTCTCCCTTCCTCTCTCTCTCTTTCTCTCTCTCTCTCTTTGAAAGGCAGGTGCATACATTATGGCAAAAACGATGTCAGGGAGAGGAAAACTCTTTAGTCTGAAAACCCGCTGACGGATTACGGAGACTGGAAAGTATGAGTCATAAGATGGTTTCTTCATTTAGACTTGGCTAATACAGCATCAGGCAGCTCTTGGAAAAGTACTCTGGAGGGAATGATTGCGCTTTCTCTCACTGTCACACACTTTCCGCCTTTCCCTCACTCGTTTTGTAAAAAAATGCAGCATTTAGACACTTGCAACCCTTGTTCAGAGTTTCGGTAAGGTCAACGGGAGACATTTTCTAATCGTTTTCAATCTCTGAGTAGCGTTCCTCTTTTCAGAGCAGATTTTGCTGGTATAAAGTGGCACCGTTCAACCAAAGTCAGTGTGAAGTCATAGCCCTTGATGTGGTGTGGTGGCACTGGAGGAGCCAGAGAATTACCAGGGAGCAGAGCATACCTCTTAAAGGGACCAGCCATATGCCTAGAGATTTTTTGCCATCCTTCCTTCCCCAAGCAATCCAGCTGAAGTGGTAGAATCTTACACACTGGATTCTAGCTTCCCTTCTGGACGTAGAGCTCAGGATTCCCCCTGAAGTCCCCCAATCATGCAGTGCTTGAAGCAGAGGGAGGAGAGATCTGGTGAATGTGTATCATTTTTGGTTGGGGAGGAATGGGTTTTGAACACTGCCTTCCCAATGTATTCCTCTGAGTTAAAAATTCTAGTTGCTAATCAATACAGTACCCAGACATGGTCACAAATTAAGACTGCAGTTTCACCCTCTTGGGGAGGGGAGGATCTGACCCTCCCAGGGACATTGGAGAAATCGGCAACAGAACCAAGTGAGTTTGGATTTTGATGAATCTGACCAGTGGATTCCACAGCAGACCGGCTTTCCCCATCAGGCAGATTCTGCAGACTTGCAGACCATTTTTCTAACTTTCCCAATTTTGTGCAAGTTTCACTATAGAAAAATATGCAATTTTTTTTTAAAAAATGGCCAAAAATGCATGTTTCCCCATAGGCTAAAACATGAAAATGCACATTTGGGGGGATTTGCGCATTTTGGGGGGATTTACGCATTTTCGCTCATGCACAAATACGAATTTGCACAAATTCGGAAACTAAGAAAAAATATGATTCCACCGATGGGCAGATGAAGGAACAAAAGGTGTCTGTTAATCTGCAAAACACAGATGGAATGGATTTCATGCAGTCCATACATCCCTAGTCCCTCCTCTTGTTTGTGACACTTCGTCCCTGTTTCGGGCTCCTAAAGAGCCACCTGTAAACACAACCACACACAACCCTCCTCTGAGTCTGATTGCTTAGGACAGAAGTCCATGTGAGTAACCCTGATAATTTAAGACAGGGAGGGTTGCATTTGGAAGATGCGTTGTTGTTCTTCATAACGTTCCAGGGATGGCCCTATTGTGAGCTACACTGAGCCACTTTCTCAGGCGGTGGATTGGGAGGGGCGGTAGAACTAGCCCCCATGCTGCCACCTGCCCAAGCCCTCACCACACTGCTGGAATCAGTGCATGCCCCCGGCAGCCACTGCTGGTCTGCTGAAGTTCCTACTGCCAGCAGCTGTCTAGCCAGGACTTTAATGGCCAGGCGGGCACGCCGCCACTGCCATGCTGCTGGAACTCCTGCCATTGCTGGCAGCTGCCTGGACTGATGCTGCACAGCAAGGCTCACACCTGGCTCCACAGGTGTCACTGATGGGTTGCTTTCTCTTCTGATTGATGTGCAGCAGCTGCTGCACTTGAAACAGAAGAGAAAGAGAGTGGCAGCGGTGGCTCTTAGAATCATAGAATCATAGGGTTGGAAGGGGCCTACAAGACCATCAAGTCCAACCACCTGCTCCGTGCAGGAAGCCTGATTTCCAGGTGGTCTCCCATCCAAGTACTAACCAGGGCTGACCCTGCTTAGCTTCCGAGATCAGACAAGAAGTGAAGCTGCCACTCCACCTACACTGGTCAGCATTCCACAGCCACCAGCAGCTTTGCCGGTGAGATGTCCTACTTTACAGAGGACAGTCCTCTATTTGCAGGTTGCTCAAAGGACAGTCCTTTATTTGCAGGGCTGGCTGAGGACAGTCGTCTATTTGAAAGTGTCCTCTGCTTGATGGGCTTTCCAGTCTAAGTCTGTTTTAAAGATAAAGGACCATAAGAAGGAAGAAGAAGGGCCTTGAATATGCCCACCAAGTTAGCCCCTGGTCTGGGTTCCCCTCTGACCTGGACCCCGTAAGTGACTCCTTAAGGATCTCTTGCCTCCTTAAGAGTCCCACCTTCCTTCTTTCAAACTTCCCCTTCCCAATAACGTGGGGTTTAGGGTGTAGACATGGGGTGATTGACACACCAGACACTTGTGGTTTAACCATAGCAGTTTGCTGGTAAATTTAAGCAAGGAAATCATAATTAACGGTATTTAGACAATCGAGCTGAGTGATACAAAAGAAAGAAAATAAAAGTTGTAAAATGGAAGTTCCTTTACCTTAGCCATACATACCTAGACTCCTCTAGGCTGCTTCTTCCTGTTCCCTCTTCAGGCTCTGGCCTCGTGACTGCTCTTAGTGCCCTGGTCTTTCTCTTACAGCTCATTTGGGAGCTTCCCTCTTGTTCAGCTGTACAAATATGCACACGCACAGTCAATATGATTCATATTGATTCAGCAAAACATAAACACGTTTTTGTCCAATTCTCAATGGGAGAGTTAAGCACATGCCTACTGGTCTTCTACTGAAATCAGTGAGGATGAACAGTGCTTAACTGTGGGTTGTGCCCAAATATATTTTGTCACTGCAGCAATGGGTCTTCTAATCTTAAATGCACTGATTATAGCCGTCCAGAAGCAAACGCAACAATGTTAGCACGATAATAAGAGTAGATGTACATCTGCACCGTGTGGGATTTTAATTACCACTTTTCAGCTTGCTTCTGATCTGATTTCTTTCACTGAGGATTCCTAGGTCAAGAGCAGTGCCCACTCCAGGTTCTTGAGGGCCTTTGGGCAAGACACGCTCAATGGCCCCCTCCCTCAGTGAGTTGACCTTCTCACCTCCACTGTCACCAGCTACTACTGCTCCTTATTCTCTTTCTCATCCTTGTTACCATTTGTTTGAAGCTGTCCCGAGGCCTGTGTAGACGTCACTAAGTCTCGTGAGGCTTTTGCTCTGTCTTGTGAGGTTTTCAGCATGTCTCACGAGACTTGGCTGGATGAGGCTTGGAGAAGGCCTCAATAAGGCCTCTTTCCACGAGACCCAGCTTCAGATGGCGGTGACTGCTGCCCAGTCTGGTACTCAGGCTGCTGGCTGGCTGGTAGGGTGGCCATGTATACATCACCAAACAACAGGACAAGAGAGGACACTGATTTGCATAAAATGTGTATATACTGATTTATATGTATAGATGCAAATGTGAAAATAATTGCTATAATTACAATTTAAGTAGAATAGATCTCATCCTGTGACCAGGTGACCTGTGTGCCTGCTAAGTCTGCTGCAGAGGGGTGTGAAGGTTTGAGGCCTAAGTAAGGAGCATTTCTGAATAACAAAAGGGAAGTCCCTTTAATACCAATGCATGCATATTGTATAAACAAATGGGAATATAGGACTGGATATCTGTAAATCTGAGGAAGTTCATTAGTAGAATCAGCCTATATTCCTTTGCTTCTGAAAACTGACAGTCAAGCAGATTTCATCCTGGGAACATGCTAAAATCAGTCACTGATCATTCAGATCTGAATGAAAGAGCAGCCACTTGGGCGTAAGTTTATGAACATAAACGTCTGAGCCAACAGTGACATTTGGCTCAAAACCAACATCTCAGAAATTCTGTGGTTTCTTTGCGTTTCTGATACAGATATTCTGAAGATACTTTGGGGGTATTTAAAAAATGAATTGTGTTTTATATAATGTTATGAAAATGTGAGTATCATGCAATTTATTTATCATATTTATTTTATTTTATTACAATATTTCTAGACCTCCTTTCAACAACATTGTTTCCAAGCTGATTTACAAAAAACTATACCCAATTTAAAAGAAATAATTTAGAACTACAGTAATATGAAAAATGCCTGGCAGAATTTTTTTTAAAAAAAAAGTCTTCACCTTCCTCCCAAAAGAGACAGGGAAGAATGCCCGTGGTCATCTTAGGCCAAGGGTGGGCAACATCTGGACCTCCAGATGTTTTGGCTTATAACTCCCATCAGCACTAAGCAATATAGCCAATGGTGAGGGAGCATGGCAGTTGTAGGCCAAAATATCTGGAGAACCAGAAGTTGCCCACCCCTTATCTAGAAGATACTGCAACTCACTGTAGCTTTTTACACATTGCCCTACAGACGTCTTGAGTTCTGCAGGTGCAGTTTGGTATTCCACAGGCTTCCTTTCTACCGATGAGACTGTGCCCTGAAGTGCAGCTGCAGACAATGCCTAATAAGACAGTTTCAGAAGAGTCTTCATCCATAAGCATGCTTTTTGATGGGTGTCGTTTCCTTTCCTTTCCTTTCCTTTCCTTTCCTTTCCTTTCCTTTCCTTTCGCATTCAAAAGTTTAAGGGTGCAGAGGGGGGTGGGGATGCATTATTTCGTAGTGTGTAGGGTGGACACTTACACATTGCCACAAATGAGGACACCAATTTGCATAATATTTGCATGTTGATTTATAGGTATAGTTTGATGCACCTTTAGAAATAATGACTATAATTTAAAGAGACACACAATGCCTTCATGTAGGAGACTGTCCTCTGACAGCCCTTCAAATAGAGGACTGTGCTCTTTAAAGGAGGACACATGGCTACCGGCATGGGTCCATCCAACCAGGCTTTAGCTACTTGTTCAGCGGCAGGGTTATGACAGGGATGTATACTTATGCTGAGGCACAGGTGTAATGGGGCCAGTCTCTTAACCATGAGTAAAATGTCAGGTGTGGATCACGCGCTCCCTCCCCAGAGCAAATTCCTGTACCCCTTAACCACTGAAAAGGGGATACATTGGCACAGGCACACAGGGCCACTGTCGCGGGCTGGCATGGTCGAGCACGTGCCAAGGGCCCACATCCCAGCAAGGGCCCGCTGACAAGAGCCCCTTGGATGTGCTCTTCCTCTTTATCGTTGCAACTTACTGGTTCACCTGCCATTCACTCTGGTGCAGACAGTGGTGATGGTGAGAAGGAGAAACAGTAGATGCCAGTGCCTACTTGTTCACTGGGTCTCTGCCTGTCAGGCAAGCAAGTGGCAGCAATGATGAGAAGGAGGATGAGGAGCAACAGCAGCCAGTGACAACGGCGGTGAGAAGGAGGACTTTCTGGGGGAGGGGGACCATTGAGGGTATCTTGACCAAGGGCCCTCAAAAACCTGGAGCCAGCACTGACCATGTTTAAGCCTACTCAGGTTCTGCTGCTAAATATGCAGAGCCTGAAGGTGGTTAATTATTCTGGTAGACCTGGGAATCCAGTAGGGATGTCGGAGAATTTCTCCACGAATCTCCGAATGCCAACGCATTCGGCCCCCCAAAATTGGTGGGGAAATTCTCCGACACCCCCCCCCCGTGCCCCCCCCGGGATGGGACTTACCTCGTGCGAATGTCTCTCTCGGCGGTGGGTCCTGGCGGCGGTTTGGTGGCAGCGGCGGCAGCGGCCGGTCTTCCGACCGGCTGCCGCTGCCACCATTTCCCAGTAAAGTAAAAAAAAAGAAAAAAAAGTGATAGGCTAAGTAACGATTTACGTAGCCTATCATGGCTAGATTTTCAAAGTCAGCCGTGATAGGCTACATAAATCTTTACGTAGCCTATCACGGCTGACTTTGAAAATCTAGCCGTGATAGGCTACGTAAATCGTTACGTAGCCTATCACTTTTTTTTTTTTTTACACTTTACTTTTTTCTTTCACGGCCGGGGAGACGGGGTGCTCCCCCCCAGCCAGAATTTCGGCGGGGAGGGATGGGGCGCCTCCCCACCCGCCAAGAATTTAGTGGGGAGAACCAGAGCGCCTCCCCCCCTCACCGAAAACAGCTGCAGGACCAGGTAAGGGACTTTCGTCCATCCCTAGAATCCAGTTAGCCTTCACTTCAGTCGATGTCAGTACCATTAACTGTGACTATGGCAGAAGTTCCTGGAGAGGAGGGCAGGATTTCTCTGAGGATGGAAAAAGCTGCAGGGGGAGAACACACAATGCCATGTGCCACTCCTGATCTTTTAGATGCGCTTAGGTGATTGGTCTTGTCACAACTGCATTGGCTCTTCATTTGTCTGAGAGGTCTCTTGTATATCTGTCACAATTTTGAAAATCCAAACATGCCAGATCAAAGCATTAGTTCCTAGCCTAGAAATAATTGTCCTTGTGCTGCTGCTCCCCTGTCACAATCCATGCTGCTTTTTCAGATCAGGGCGTGCAGGCAGCTTGGGAGGCTAGCTGTGATTAGGTAAGCTCAAGAACTCCACAAAAGTAAGTTATAAAACATCCTGAATGAGGCAGAACAATAGAAGCCTCTTCCATGCGGGGAGAAAACTTTCAGGAAATGGGAGGACAGATTTTGGCAGAGCACTAACTCCACCTCATCCCTGGAACTGGACACAACACTGCCCCCAGCTGCATTGTGGTGGATGCAAACTGGAGGCCAGCCTGCCAAGACAGTTAATGCTGTTACAGCATGAAAAACCCAAACCCCCTTAGGAAAAAAGAAAGAAGCTGTGCTACAAGCCCTGCCAATGGGGAGCCCTACCTGGGAAAAACTGTTGAGAATTCCTCCTCCCCTGGAGAAATTTGATGAAATGGTCTCTGAGATTTCTCTGCCCACAAGAAAGGTGGAGAATTTCAAGAGGCTATTTGCACACAGCTCTAACTGGATCAGTCAAGGCACCAGAGGATTGCTCCCTCCATGAAGTCATGTTGACATTTCCATGGGTGGGTTGCCCCATTCTTCATTATGCTCCAGCCTCTGAGGATGGATGACTCTGACCATTTTAGTTTCTCTCAATGTCTCATTTTTCCTGACTTAAATTTGGTTTGTCCCACACTTGAAGAAAAAAAATTCAAAATGTTCACATGAAAATTCATACACATACATGCATTTCCTAATACATACATTTTTAATATGCAATTTTGCCTAATATAAAAGTGCCCTAATATTACCCATTTTCCTAATATAATACATTTTAAACAATCTTTTCACGAATACATGCTTTTTGTTTGTGTGCTTTCCCCTAATATACACATTTTCTATGCATTTTTTCATTAGTCAATTCCATTGCAAAATTCGGAGAAGGGCAAATGTCAAACAATAACCAAGTTCACATTAAAATGCAAGCCAAACAAATTTCTCTACCACCCCTACTGTCCCGACACTTGGCCAAAGCTGGGATATGTTTGGAAACCAGAATTGTTGCTACAGCTTAATTGAGTCTGTGACCCTGTGCAAAACTGCTTCAGGGGTTAAAGAAGAGGGTTTGACACCACCAGATTTTGCTCTCAGTTTCTTTAGGGCTTGATGGTGGAAAGGAAGCGGTACATCAGAATTAAATGTGATAGGAGCACTAGCAGCTGGTCCCAGTGCTCTATAAATCTAAGATCTTTCTTGACCAGTGCTGGTGTCAAGAGTGGGTATTGTCAGGCACCTGCCAAGGGCCCATACTCCAGCAGGGGCCCACTGACAAGAGTCCCCTGGACTTTCCCCTCCTCTTCACCATTGCTATCTGCTTGTTCAGCTGCCTCTTGTTCTGGTCTAGTCAACGGTGGTGGTGAGACAGGGGAGCAGCAGATGCCACTGCCTACTTGCTCACTGGCTCGCTGCCTGTCAAGCAAACGAATGGTAACAAGGATGAGAAAGAGGATGAGGAACTGTAGTAGCTGGTGATAGTGGAGGTGAGAAGGTCGACTCTGTGAGGGAAGGGGCCATTGAGCGTGTCTTGCGCAAGAGCCCTCAAGAACCTGGAGCGGGCACTGTTCTTGACCTAGGAATCCTCAGTGAAAGAAATCAGATCAGAAGCAAGCTGAAAAGTGGTAATTAAAATCCCACATGGTGCAGAGGTACATCTACTCTTATTATCGTGCTAACGTTGTTGGGTTTGCTTCTGGACGGCTATAATCAGTGCATTTAAGAATAGAAGATCCATTGCTGCAGTGACAAAATATATTTGGGCACAACCCACAGTTAAGCACTGTTCATCCTCACTGATTTCAGTAGGAGGCCAGTAGGCATGTGCTTAACTCTCCCATTGAGAATTGGACAAAAACGTGTTTATGTTTTGCTGAATCATCCCCCTGCCATATTGACTGTGTGTGTACATATTTGTACAGCTGAGCAAGAGGGAACCTCCCCAAATGAGCACAGTACAAAAGCAAACCATAAAAGGATGCAGAGATAAATTTAGTCATTAATTAGGTGGAACCAAATATTCCCCTCTTTTAATTTTTAATTTCAAAACTAGCCATTTTTGGAGCAGAGATAATGGCACCTGTTTGGTGCTATTATTTTCCCTGGCTGTTGATGTTTCTTTATTGCCATCACCACCCACCCACCTGCTGCTTCTTCCTCCTTCTTGGATTAGTCACATAGGTAATCCTACCCAGTAAAGGATCATGTAGTGAATGGAATGGTGTCCTGTGTACCCAATTGGATTTGGATATCCAGTGGCATCCCTGAGGGCAAGTGAGGGCAAGTGAGAACAAAGCCAAATGAGAACGGCTATTAAAAACTTTTTTTTTCAAGCAGTGCCAAAAAATAATTGAAAAGTATGTGTGTGTATGTGTGTGTATGTGTGTTTTCAGCACTGCTGAACATGTTCTTAGAAAAAAGTGAGTTGTTTCTGTTCAGGCCTGTTAATTGTACTGTGCCACTTCACCCCCAACCCTGCCAGGAGGGCCCACCACCACAGCCTCCAGCGGGTGCTCTGGAGAGCCCTGCCAGCCACTCCCCTGCCATGGCATTTGCCACAATGACAGAGTAGCTGGCAGAGTTCTCTAGAGCAGCCACCCACCTCTCCTTCCCTTGTCACACACAGCCAGAAGAAATGGGTGTGGAGCTCTCACGAGTCCCACCTAAACTCCTGTGAGAGCCTAATGAGGTCTCATGAGGGCTCCACAGGTGCTTCTTCCAGCCACCTGGCTCTTCATACAGTTGATGTGGCAGCAAAGGTAAGCAGTAGCACATGAAGGGGATGGGGCTATTGTGGCATCATGATATGGCACGATGTGGTGGCGTATCTTCTTTCTCACCTCAGGTGGCAAGAGGCCTTGTGCTGGGCCTGATAAACAGCATGATTATAGAAGACTGCACCTGCAAATCTATCTATCTATCTATCTATCTATCTATCTATCTATCTATCTATCTATCATCATCTATCTATCATCTACATACAATTGCCCCTAATGAAGGACCACTTGGGGCTCCAAATACATTGGGCTTTTAATGAAAAATGTTGCTTCTGTTTCCTTCTTCAGATTGTTTCATGTGCACAGAAACAAAGAGAAAGAGCAAAGAGGAAAGGGAGCAGGATGGAAATAGGGAGAAATCATATGGTGTCTGCTTAGGACATGCATTCACTTAAAGTCTTCCCTTCTCAATTAGCCTGGGATTTACCCAGAGCAACTGGCATTCCACTTTGGATTACTAAAATACCACCAAATGAAAAAAGAGATGCAGGTTTAAAGTAATGTCAGTTTCATCCCTAACACTCAAGGCTGAGTAGGTACCTTGGAGCAGGCCAGGAGGTGGGTGACATAGCTGGATCAGGAGGCTGAGGAAGGCGGTTCCGGCAGGATCAAGGGCATTAAAAAAGGATATTGTCAAGTTGGAAAAGGTGCAGAAAAGGGCAACTAAAATGATTAAGGGGAGACATGATAGAGATGTACAAAATTATGCATGCTGTGTAGAACATAGATAGGGGGAAAATCTTTTCCCTCTCTCAAAATACTAGAACTTGGGGTCATCCCATGAAGCTGATTGGTGGGAGATTCAGGACAGATAAAAGAAAGTACTTCACACAGCACATAGTTAAACTATGGAATTATGCTACCTTAAGATATAGCGATGGCTCCAATTTGGATGGCTTTAAAAAGGGATTGGACAAATTCATGGAGGAGGAGGCTATCAATGGCTAGTAGTCCTGATGGCTCTATGCTACCTCCAGTATCAGACTCAGTATGCCTATGTACACAAGTTGATAGGGAACATGAGTGAGAGGGTGCTGTTGCACCCATGTCCTGCTTGTGGGCTTCCTGTGGGCAGCTGGTTGGCTACTGTGTGAACAGAATGCTGGACTAGAAGGACCTTTGATCCAATACAGCAGAGCTCTTATGTAAAAAAGGGAAGCTGACAAATAACAGGCAAAGAGACCTGACAGCTAAAGATTCAGTGAGGGTCAGGATAGAGCAGGGGTGCAGAACCTCAGGCCTGGGGGTCAAATCCCTCCCACCTGGGGTCTCATCCAGCCCTCTGAGGTTCCCCAGAAGGCCTTGCCCTCTTCCCCTGACCCAGCCCCCTTTCCTTGACCACTAATTGGTGGTTTCGTGGCTTTTCCACCGCCATTCTAAATAGCACCGCCATTCTAAGACTCCTAATGCTTAGTTACTGTCAGTAAGAGCTTTATGTTAACATCGGCTGATATGTTTAGGCCCACCCTTTTTGCCTTCAGCCTTGTCCACCACTAAAATGTGGCCCACAAGAAGTTCTCCAAAATTAAATTTGTCCCTTAGGATGAAAGAGGTTCAACATCCCTGCAACAGAACAAGGAAAGGAAAGTTTCTCTAGGAGAAACTTCAGATGAAAATGCTGACAATCCAAAGAGGGAATAGCTTTCTCAAATTGAGAAGCTCTCTTAAAGATTGTGCAGGGGGTTGCTTGGAGCTATCTGGTGCACATAAGACTCTGCTCCATCTCCATTTGTGTGGGGAGAATGACAAAATATTTTTTTCTCCCCATCTGTGTAGCAGGATTTGATTGTCCTAGTTTCTAAGGTCCTGCTTGAAGAGGTCTCATCAGGCAGGGAGTATCAAAACTAAATAGAAGAAACATAGTATTATTGGCATTGAAAGTCTACAGCAGTGTTGCTTGAAATGTCACAAATACGGTACCTGTGAGATGAAGTTAAGAAGTGGAGAAAGACAAAGCAATGACAATGGAAATCGAAGCAGATGATGTTACAAGGTGAATGCAGATGATCTCAAGGGATGAAGCAAAGGTTTATAACCTTTAATTGAAAACAAGAAGTGAAATCTCCCGGGGGTGGGTGGGTGCGTGGGAATTAAACAGATTTTTTAAAAGGAATAACTTGAAGCAAAATCCTGCTTTTTTATGTATGTGTTACCATTAAAACAGCCGCCTATGAATTGTGTGTGTCTACAACAAAACCAAACTGAGTTAGGAGAGTTATGTAAACATGCTCAGTTTATATAATCCTGGCTGCAAGTTTTATTTTGACACCCTTGACATTTGCCATTGTGGTGAAAATATTAGAGGAGTGGAGGGAGTGCGAGGACCTTGGGTAGCATAAGAAGCAGCAAGGTTGCCATTGCTTATTTGTGTGTGCTAATTAATTCCCATGCATGCAGATAAGAAGTCATGCATTACCGAGCATAGGTTGCATGTCCAGAGACTTCAGCTATTGGGCAGTATAGAAATGAAATGAAATGAATGAATGAATGAATGAATAAATACATTTCCTCACTTTTCAGACACAATGCAAAGGACGTTCTAAGCAAATTTAAGCCTGATTGAAATCAGTGGGTCTTAATTACATATTTCTAGCACAATCTTATGTATGTTACTCAGAAATTCATTTATTTATTTATTACATTTATATCCCTACCTTTTTCCCCCTTAAGGAACCCAAGGTGGGGTACATAATCCTCCTCCTGCCCATTTTAGCCTCACAACAACAGCCCTGTGAGGTAGGTTGGGCTGTGACTGGCCCGAAGTCACCCAGTGAGCTTCTATGGCTGAGTGGGGACTAGAACCCGGATCTCCCGGCCCCCAGTCCAACAGTCTAGCCACTACACCACACTGGCTCTCCAGAAATAAATTCTATTGTGTTCATAGTAGGGACACATGGGATTGCAACCTTCAAATCCCATTAATTTCAATGAGACTTTTTGATTTTGTTTGTATTGCAACTTTTGGATTGGGCCATTTTTTTTTCTTCAAGTGTAGTTATTTATTCAAATACAAAAGGAAAAAGAAACATTTAGAAATAAAATTATAAACAATTGTAGTATCCAGAGAGAGTCCATAAATATTCTAACTGTAACGCCTACAGCTGTACATGGGATATGAACACTTGATTCTGCAGAAGTTAATAAATGGGAGTCAATTTATGATAAATATATCTCAGTTGTGTCTTATTTCCTTAACCCTTATGTTGTTCATTAATTTCATCTAAAGTGCATGATTCCATATCTTGTCTAGCCATTCTCTCAGAAAAAGAATAACTGGCAAGTTCCACAATCTCACATATGAAATCATGGCTGCGGTACACATATGAGCTGCTAATTCTCCTTGATTTTTTAAAACTTAGGCTAACAATATAAATCAAGTAAAAGTTCACTGGATCTAAAGCAGGGGTAGACACTTTGGACCCTTCAGATGTTTTGACCTATAATTCCCATTACCCCTCATCATTGGCTATGCTGGCTAGGGCTGATGGGAGTTGTAGGCCAAAACATCTAGAGAGCCACAAGTTGCCCACTGCTGATCTAAATGAATGTGATATTAAAAAATAATAATCCTAATAATACGTTACATTTTCCCAAAAAATGTTTTTGCCCAAATGTTTTTTTTGTGTGTTTTTGTTAGTTAGTTAGTTTGTTTGTTTTTGCCAACCTTAAGCTGGCTCGGTATTCTAGGAGCAATCCATTCAATCCTAGGCTTGGGTTCGCCAATGCGATGCCCTCCAGATAATTGGACTACAACATCCATCATCCGCAGCCAGCAAGGGGGCATTTGGTGCTGCCGCTGGGGTAATGGGAATTGTAGTTAAACATATATGAAGGGCACCACATTGGGGAACTCTGGCTTAGAGTTGCAAGATCCATTCATTTCAAAAGGATCAGCAAATGCTGAGCTCAGTAGACTTTGCTCCACATCATTGCTGATTCCTTGACATTCTGATCTGGTAATCCTAAAAGAAGGTGAAGAGGAAAATGAGCTAAGAGATGTAGGCAGAAGAAAAAGGGTCTGCGGATCATTGGAACGCGCATTGTGTTGCCACAGATGCTCCTGAATATCATTAATCACACAACGTACGACTTTTTCTTGTCCCCACACCAGAAATGGGGGAGAGAACCATGCATACTAATAGTGGATCTGATTGCACTTATTCTAGAATTGCTGCACCTTCGCACCTTTTGTGAACTTGATTGTCTCTATAGGCAGTATATGAGCGACAACTGGGGAAGGCAAGCTAACAAGTGAATAAAAGGTTTTGTAAGCCTGCCGCCCCAGTCTCCCCCAGAGGCAAAGTGGTAAGCATGGCTTACCAGGGGCAGGGACAGGTGCCAGAAAACAGGGACTGTCCCTGGGAAGTGGGGAGAGTTGGGGCATATGTGGCTCTGCTAGGGTGACCATGTGCCCTACTTTACAGAGGACAGTCCTCTATTTGAAGGTGTCCTCTATTTGAGGGCTGTCCAGTCCAAAGCCTGTTTAAAGATAATGAACCACAAGAAGGGAGGGTGCTCCTGGACCTTGAAGATGCCCATCAACACCTAGCCCCTGCACAACGGCTGAGTGAGTAGGCATACCGGTTACCTAGTCACAGTCTTCCCCAGAGGTATTGTATTTCTATTTAAGCTATAGTAATTATTTCTGCATTTGCAACTGTGCATTAAAACTAGCATATACAAATGCTATGCAAATCTGTGTCCTCTTTTGCCCTCTTTTTCGGCCACTCTAAGCCCTGCCCCCACCTCTACCTTCCTGAGGTTGTCCAGGGTTCTCAACAATCCATTAATAGGCCTTGTTTACAAGGATGGAAACATTGCTAAAGGCTTGGTGAACATTATTCATGATATTCATGTTGCCAGTGGAGGCCAGTAGCTCTGATTTTGGTGGGGCTGTGATTCCATTCTGGGTTTTAATCAAAACTGGACAGAAATTGTAAAGGAGCTATCCAAGGTGCTGAACCATAGCCCCCAAATTGGTTCAGCACCTTGGCCTCCTTTAAGGGTCTGCCGGAAGCCCAGAACGGGATCACAGCCCCACCAGAGCTGCCAGGCCCCACTGCCTGCTGCGTAAGGGACAACCTCAGATAGGAAGATGGTAGGCAGAGATGTAATGGGTCATAAGAAGCCCACAGCTGTGGAGTCAGATGTACCACACTACGCGATGGTATTAGACCTCTGTGCCCGCAGCCATCCACAGCACTGTGGTACGGAGCAGGACCAGAGAAAGCAACTGCAGGGAGAGAAAGTGAGACGGACCTGATCTGCATACGTGTTACCATGAATTTCCCTGACATTGAAGTTGGCTCCTTTTGTACCTTCATCATTACCATTTAAAAGTTTTGTTATCTGTCCTTTCCCTGAAGAGCTCAGATAACCCTCTTGAGGTTTTTTCTAGAGAAGAAAAGCCCAGGGAGGACTGGTTTTGCCATTTTTTGTACACTGAAGAAAGTGTGAAGGGAAGGTGGCGAGAGCTTTTTCTCACACATGCCATTTTTCTCGCAGTGCTCCCTTGTGCAGAAAAGGGCAACCCAAATGATCAAAGGTCTGGAGCAACTCCTCTGTGAGGAAAGGTTCTAGCGTCTTGGGCTCTTTAGCTTAGAAAAAAGGCAATTACAGGGGTGGGGGGCAGGAGATGAGCAAGTGGATAAGAAGAGGTTTTTCTCTCACTCTCATAATATTATAACCCAGGGTCATCCGATAAAGCTGAATGTTGGGAGATTCAGGACAGACAAAAGCAAGTATTTCTTCACACAGCACATAGTGAAACTATGGAATTTGTTTCCATTAGATGTAGTGATAACCATTAATTTGGATGGCTTTAGAAGGAGGTTAGACAAATTCATGGAGGAGAAGGCTATCAATGGCTACTAGTTCTGATGGCTGTATGCCATCTCCAGTATCAGAGGCAGTGTGCCTATGTACACCAGTACCAGGGAACATGACTGGGAGGGTGCTGTTGCCCCCATGTCCTGCTTGTGGGTTTCTCATGGGCATCTGACTGGCCACTGTGGGAACAGAATGCCAGATTGTATAGGCCTTGTTCTATAGCAGCATGGCTCTTCTGTTCTTGTAGGATATCTCCTACAAAGGATATCTCCTCCTGGGACCTACAAAGAGAAGAAAAGGGCAACCAAAATGATTAGTGGGTCAGAGCACCTTCCTTATGAAAAGGCTAGTTATTTTGCATTGTTTTAACTTAGGGGGGAAAGGCAGCAAATAAAGGTTTCTAAAATTATTTGTGGTGTGTAAAGAAAGTGGATAGAATTGTTCTCCTGCTGTCCTATTAGTAGAAGTCTCTGTTATCCAGTGAAATCGATTGGCAGCAGATTTGGGAAAGACCAAAAATAGCTCTGTTTCACACAATGCATAATTATTTTATGGAATTCACTGCCACACAATATGGTGATAGCCATGGGCTTAAATGACTTTTAAAAGTGATTAGACAAATTCATGAAGGAGGAGAGGTCTATCAATGGCTATTAGACATGATGTCTTAAGGCCGTAACAGATATTACTTTAAATATGTGTCTAGCAGCTACGTATTTTTTCATTCTCACTCTGGAGTAGGTGCAAGCCCCTGATCCAGATCTTAAACCCCACCCCACCCCCCACTCTAGGGTCCTGATCTGGATTGGGGGACCTGCACCTACTTTAGAGTAAAATTGAAAAAAAATACCTCACTGCAAGACACACTTTTAAAGTAGTATCTGTTTTGGCTCTAAATGGAACCTCCAGACCGTGCTCAAAGATAGGGAATACCAATTGTTGGTGAGCAAGAGCAGAAGAGGTGAATAGCCTTAGTTAGAGTCGCCATGTGTCCTCTTTTACAAAGGACAGTCCTCCATTTTGAAGGAGTCTTCTGTTTGAAGGGCTGTACAGTTTGAAGATAAAGAACCATTAGAAGGGAGAGCCGGGGCCTTGAAGTTTCCCATCCACAGTTCACACCTGGACAGCAGGTTGAACAGGCAGGTATGCATCGCTTAGTCACAGTCTTCAACACTATGCTGAGATGTATTATATAGCTATAATAATTATTTCTGAATTTGCATCTACACCTAGAAATTAGCATACGCAATGTTACGCGAATCAGTGTCCTCTTTTGTCCGCTTTTTTGGCAATTCAAAAGTGGTCACCCTAGCCTTAGTTCATGCTCTGTTTGTGGGCTTCTTGGAAGCACCTTGTTGGCCTCATAGGAATCAGGGTGCTGGACTAAATGGACCTTTGGTCTGATCCAGCAGGGCTCTTCTTATGTTCTCCCTCCTTTTTGTGCTAATATAATGGGCTGGGTCATACGTGCCTGTATATGAGTTATTTACTTTGGACTTGATAACTTGAAGTTCACCGTGTGAGGCATTGGCTGCCTTGAAAAGTGTTGTGTTTGAAGTGCTGAGAAAGTTGTAGCTGTGCTGATGCCCCATTCAGTCATGCCAGTCATGGCTGTAGTCTTCTAGGGATGAACATGCACCTATGAACCAGCCCAGTGTCTTTATTTGATCAAGTAAGGGTGCAATCCTATGCATGTTTAGACAGAGAAAAGGCCTACAATTCCCAGCATTCCCCAGCTGGTATGGCTGGCTGGAGCATGCTGGGAGTTGTAGGCCTTTTCTCTGTCTAAACATGCATAGGATTGTGCCCTAAATGTCTTGATTTTGTAAAGACATTTACTTCTGGCTCAGGGTTTTTAATCCATGATCCATTGCAGAACTTTTGAAATGTCAGAATCCAAAGTTGGATTTCCCCCTAGTGATTTGAAGCAGCCTGCATCACCGGGATTGCTGGGCCTCGATGAAGGCTCGTGACCCCATAGGCATCACTACCAGTAGCGGCATGGAAGCAGTAATCTGGGAAGCTTCAGGTGTGTGCATGGGGGGGTGCGTGTTCACATGCCTCCCCACCCCAGTGTGTGCATGCCTCCCAGCCTGGCCCAGTGTGCGAGCGTGTGTGTGTGTGTGTGTGTGTGTGAGCACGCACAAGGGCAGCCCCTGACAACACCAGATGTGGCCCTCAGGACCAAAGAGTTTATGTACCCCTGCTCTGAAGAATCTGAACTACACATAGTGCACGTACACAGAACCAAAACTCACCTCTTTATATTTTGCATGAATGTTTTATTCCTTCAACCCTTTCCAAAGAAGCAATGCCTGCATTTAAAATGCTTGTTTGTTTCCTTTTCCTTTTCTGTTTTTGTTATGTGCAAACACCATTTCTTGTTTGCACTGGAAATACTTTATAAGGGAAAAAAGAAAAGTTTCCCAGCCCTGGAGAACTGGAGCAGTATCCTTCAGATTAATTACTATTCTATGGTATCTGGTCTTCATTATTTATTCAAGCACTTGATAGGAATCCCTGCTGTAACTAAGACGGCAGAGTCTGACATGATGCGAATAAAATGACACAGCAATCCAAAAAGACATATAAATAGCCACAGCTGCATGGGGGGGGGGGGAAACATTGGGTAGGGTGGAGGAGAGAATTGCCCTTCCAGAGACAGGGTCAGCTATAGGACAAGCCAATCATTTAAATATACATGCTGCTTTTCCCCTTCTTCTGGTTTTGTTTGTCTGTCTTGCATCTCCTTCTTGCTTTATCTCCAGTTATAAGATGAAGAATGAACTGACAGCCAAGCCTGACAGGAATCTGCAAAGTGCTCCTGCTGCAATAGCACTTGAGCCTGTGCAATTGAGGCTGCAATAATAACCATGTTTACAAGGAAGCAAGTCAGTGGGACCTACTTCTGAGTAAACATGCCTCAGACTGGGCTGTAGTTAATATCATATTGTTAGTATCCTTAGCATGTGGTAAACATGTTTTCAAAAGTAATAGTATAACATAAGAACATAGGAGCCATGCTGGATCAGACCAAGGGTCCATCTAGTCCAGCATCCTGTTCACACAGTGGCTGACCAGCTGTTGACAGAAAACCCACAAGCAGGACATGAGTGCTACAGCATCCTCCCACCCATGTTCCCTAGCAAGTGGTGTACATAGGCATACCGCCTCTGGACTGGAGGTAGCACATAGCCATCAAGACTAGTAGCCGTTGATAGCCTTCTCCTCCAGGAATTTGTCCAGTAGCCTTTTAAAGCCATCCAGGTTGGTGGCCATCACTACATCTTGTGGTAGCGAATTCCATAATTTAACTATGCGCTGTGTGAAGACATACTTTCTTTTATCTGTCCTGAATCTCCCACCAGTCAGCTTCATGGGATGACCCCAGGCTCTAGTATTATGAGAGAGGGAGAAAAATGTCTCCCTATCCACATTCTCCACACCGTGCATAATTTTGTATACTTCTATCATATCTCCCCTTGTTTAGCTTTTTTCCAAGCTAAACAAGCCCAGCTGTTGTAACCTTCCCTCCTAGGGGAGATGCTCCAGTCCCTTGTTCTTTTCAGTTGCCCTTTTCTGCACTTTTTCCAGCTCTACAATATCCTTTTATTAGGTGTGGTGACCAGAATTGTACACAGTATTTCAGGTGTGGTCGCACCATAGATTTGTATAAGGACAGTATGTTATTGGCAGTTTTATTCTCGATTCCTTTCCAAATTATGCCTAACATGGAATTTGCCTTTTTCACAGCAGCTACACACTGGGTTGACATTTTCATTGAGTTGTCCACCACAAACCAAGATCTTTTTCTTGGTCAGTCATCGCTAGATCAGAACCCATCATCTTATACTTGAAGTTGGGATTTTTTTTACCCATGCTTTCAAAAGTAATATTATGCCCTCTAACATTTCACAGATTAACAGAGGAACACTCTTGTAACCCCCCTGTTTTCATGCCAAGCCCCATCCCGATCACTCACAGTTGAAGTCTCCACTCTGCCTTCAACTATGTGGAAATCAGAGGCGCACAACGTGCATCTGGGCCAGTGCTCCAGAAGCATGGTGGAAGGTGCCACTTAGGGCTCCATTTCAGGCTGTACCATGACTTAGGCTGGCACAGTTCCTGGCTTCTCGCATGCCCCCAAGGAAGCAAGAGCTCACTCTGCTTCTGCCATCCTTGAGAGACACCATCCATTTTTACAGACTCCCCCATGCGAGCAGAACGCAGGAAGCAAATCTGGATTGCAGGATACGCTCACAGTTCCCTGAGCTGTTCTCTACAGCCACATAGCCTAGCAAAATGGAAAGTGAAATGAAACATTCATGATGGTGAGGAGGAGCTGAGCTCAAGATCTTTTAATGGAATGTAGGCAGGAGTTCTTATGAAGGAGATTTGTCTGCAGAGAGCAGGGGGCCAGGTCTCAAAAGATTCTCACAGAGGCTCATCCAAGAATTGATCTTGGTCACCCAGGGGAGGATGTGTGTCTGGCCCACATGAACCCTGGGGCAGGAAGATGAATCTCTCCCTTTTTCAACAGATCCCTTCACGTTGGCAGCAACCCAGTTCTGCCATCTTTCTTCTGCCCCTTTTGCCGAAGCAGTGCCAGGATCACACTTGCAACTTGGCAAAATGCTATTAGCAGGTTTGTTAGCAAACATTACAGCCGCACCCCAAACGCAGACTCATTTAGTGCTGCCAAATGTGTTTTCATCATGACCTACTGAATGCAAGATCAAAACCTAGGCAAGCCAGCAGGCCTGATGTCAGCACGCAGCACCATCAGACAGCTGCAGAGGCGCCGTTTAAAGTTCTGGCCACAATGTCCAGAGCAGTGCTAAGTCAGAGGCATTGTGGGAAATTGAAATAGTTGCTACCAGCCTCCCAGGGCCAATCAGAGCACTGCTGCTGCTTGTTGCTGCCACCAGGTAAGCTTGCAATTGCCCAGACTCACAATGGTCTCATTTTTGTTATCCTTTTATACCCCACTATGCTTATTTTCAAAGCAGCTGCTGGTAGGGTGACCCAAAATAGAAGAGATGCATCACCACCACCACCCAAAAAGAGGGCAAAGGAGGACCACATCAATTTCCATATTTAATTGATATGTATAGATGCACATGGAGAAATAATAGCTATGATTTAAATAGAAATACAGTACTGCTCTAGTGGGGAACAGACCAGGCAACCTATGTGCCTCCTCAGTCAGTTTTCCAGGGGCTAACTAACTGCAGATGGGCAAATTTAAGGCCTCTGGCCTCCCTTCTTAGGGTTCTTGATCTTTAAACCAGACTTGGACTGGACAGCCCTCAAAGTGGAAGACACCGTTCAATAAAGGACTGTCGTTTGACAGCTCTTCAAACAGAAGACTACCCTCTGTCTACCCCCTCCTTCCCCCAGCAGCCCCCGCCCCAGCCCCTCTATACAGAGAATCAGGAGACCCTGCTTCACGGGGTGAGCTGTGGTGTTGGGGAGGGTTGGGGATCCCGAAAAAGCAGGTGGAGGGACCCTCCACAAGCAGAGCCCTTCCTCTTGCGGAATGTCTCTTCCTCTTGTGGAAGGTCTGTTCCTCTTGTGGAAGGTCTGTTCCTCTTGTGGAATGTCTCTTCCTCTTGTGGAAGGTCTGTTCCTCTTCTGGAAGGTTTGTTCCTCTTGCGGAATGTCTCTTCCTCTTGTGGAAGGTCTGTTCCTCTTGTGGAATGTCTCTTCCTCTTGTGGAAGGTCTGTTCCTCTTGTGGAAGGTCTGCTCCTCTTGCAGAATGTCTCTTCCTCTTGCGGAAGGTCTGTTCCTCTTGTGGAAGGTCTGTTCCTCTTGTGGAAGGTCTGTTCCTCTTGTGGAAGGTCTGTTCCTCTTGCGGAAGGTCTGTTCCTCTTGCGGAATGTCTCTTCCTCTTGCAGAAGGTCTGTTCCTCTTGTGGAAGGTCTGTTCCTCTTGTGGAATGTCTCTTCCTCTTGTGGAAGGTCTGTTCCTCTTGCGGAATGTCTCTTCCTCTTGTGGAAGGTCTGTTCCTCTTGTGGAAGGCAGAACCTGGATCCAACCCAACACATTATAGACTGGGAAAGCACCTCTTACTGTGCAGTTTTCAGTTGCATCCAGAAGCTTGAATCCCAAATGCTCCATGCCTTCTACTCATGCATGGGGGGAGTGCTTAGCACTGCTGGTGCATGTCCCCTTCTACACACACGGGGAATACATCTACACTTCATAAAAGTCTGTGGGAAATTATACTCAAGACATATCACTTATCTCCACTCCAATAAAATCTGTTAAAAGTGCTTTTGGCTGGCTTATTTAAACAGCATTTTCAGAAATATTTCACGCTGGCTTCAAGTAGCTCAGTATCAGAGAAGATCTTTAACCGTTTTTTGTAAAAAAATAAAATAAAATAGGAACCTTTTGAGTTTTTCTGGTTGTGCTTTGTAACCCAAGATTTGAATTTCAAAGCCCCTTTAGCAGCGCTGTCTCCCCACCACCACCACCCGCTCTGCTTATTGCAAAATAACTCAAATGAAGAAGCTTATGCTTTTCATCACCAGTGCTGCTGACAAGAGTGCCATCTTTATAGACGTAACACCTTTCAGGCCTTCAGAGGCACCCTGCCACCACCCACATCAAATTGCAAATGAAACCCAGTTAAGAGCTGTCAGCATAAAGGATCAGCTGGAGCTTCAAAGCACAAAAGAAATGGCAGAAGGGAAATATAGTGAAGGCTTGCTGGGGGTGGGGTATTAGAGGGAGAAAAGAGATAGATTAAATGCATACAGAAAGACTAGGCATGCTATGGCACCTTAATTTGCCAAATACCTCTTTAGATGTTTGGCCACACTTTGTACAAATGTTTCCCATGGAGTCTGGTGGCTCTGGGCTTCAGTCAGTACCACTCAGAAATCTAAAGGTGCTGTCCAAAGTGCTGCACCCTATCCCCAAAATGGGTTCAGCACTTTGGATAGCTCCTTCAGAGTTCTGACTGAAACTGGGAGCAGATTCATCACCCCACTGAAATTGGACCAACCAGCCTCCTCTGAACATTTCCATGTTCTCCCAGCCCCTCAACCCCGCATACACACACTTCTTATCTTCTCTGTTTTCACAGAAATGGGTAACTATCAGGCCATGGGCTGGATATGGCCCACAGTGAGTTCCTGTCTGTGCCCCTAGCTTCTCGCCCTCTACCCTGGAACAAGATCTCTTATCTCTGATCAGCAGCTGGTTGGAGATAAGAGATTTTCCCTGCTTCCCCCAACCAAGCTGCAATCAGACTTTTAAAAATCCTCCATTGGTGCCAATGGAGGTGTTTGAAAAGTCTAATTGTACTGGGGGAATTGGGGGGGGGGTAGCTGCTGGGGAGGGGAGGGTTAAGCCTTCCCTCTCCAATGCTGCAAAGAACAAACAAACCCATATTTAAAATATTATATACCTACCTACCAACATCATGCCTCTGATAAAAGTTCTTAAGGTAGCAGTGCTATGGCCACTAGACGCTGTCTAGAGGGCCATAGGATATGCTCATTTCTGGGAGCTGACCTCAGAGCCTGCGCTCCAAGGTCATTTCCCAGAAAACTGACCTCCCCCCTCATCCGCGCTGCATCGGAGGCAGCGTGGAGAAGCCCCATCCTCCACGCTCGGAAGAGGAGCAACTGAAAAGGGGCGTTCCGGGGGGGGGCATTCCGGGGCGGGGAGAGCGGAGCTGCGCATACGACACATCCAATGTGTTGTTTGGCAGCTTCCCCTCCTGGTTCCCCCCCCCCCGCTAAACAGCCAAAAACAGTTGTCTAGCAAAAAATAGCAAGGCAGGAGAAGCACAGAGGGAACGATCCCCCCCCGTGCCTCTCCTGCCTTGCTTTGGATAGGCAGTTGCCTCTGAGTTTGGAGGCAGCTGCCTATCTAGTTAGGGTTGCGCCCTTAGTCTGTCAATGGGTCCTACTTTACAGAGGGCAGTCCTCTATTTGAAGGGCTGTCTTTTTCAAGTCTAGTCTGAAGATAAAAAAACCATTCAGAGGGAGAGCAGGGGCCATGGAATTGCCCATCAAGAGCTAGCCCCTAGACAGCAGACTGAGCAGACACACAGATCACCTGATCATAGCCTTCCCCAGTATACATGGTGTATATCTAAAGTAATTATTTATAAATTTGCTTCTATACATTTAAACGAACACAGGCTCATGTTATGCAAATCGGTGTCCTCTTTTGTCCTCCTCTTTGGTGATGCATTTCTTCTTTCTTTGGCAACATATAACTCGCCACCCTAAAGTGGGCTTTGGCCCACAACAGCTTGTGCCGCGATATGTATTTTTAGTCTTTAAGGTGCCAAGAGTATCTTTGCAACTTGACAAGGTGCATTATAGTCTTTGGAGCTTGTGATCCTAGGCGTATTTTACACATCCAGTTCAGTTCAATGGGACTACTGTAGCATAAGTATGCATAAGATTGCTGGCTGAATGGGCTTGCTGTTAAAACAGCCATGTGGAGTGAGCATAATTCCCATGTTACAGATCAAGGGTGAAGAACCTCTTCCTGTCAATGGGCCAAATTTCATATCTGAGAAACTTTCAGGGGCTGCATTCCAGTGGCAGGTGGGGCCCCAAACACCAAAAATACCTGCATCTTTTAGCTTAACGCTCCCACTGCCATGAACTAAAACTTTGGAGAGGCATTTCAACCTTTAAGAATGGGGGGAAAGCTGCACAAAAGCTGGGAAACCACCAAATGATCGGGGAACGGAGTAAAAGGGCAGAAACACAGAAAGGGGATGTGGCCATCTGGAGAATCCCTGAGGGCTGGGTTGGGACCCCAGCGGGGCTGTATTTGTCCCCTAGGCCTGAGGTTCTCCACTGCTATTAAAGATGGCTTTTGATAAGACCCAAATTGAGCTCTGCTCAAGAGCCAGAGTGGTGCAGTGGTTAGCATGTAAGACCAGGGCTGGAGGGACCTGTAGTTCAAAGCCTACTCAGTCACAAAGCCCATTCAGTGACCTTGGGCCCATCACTTTCTTTCAGCCTAACCTACCTTGCAGGGATGTCATGAGGATAAAATGGTGGGGGACTTCCATATACACCACCTTATTTATTAATTTTATTTATTTATTATATTTATATCCCTCCTTTTTTCCTCTTTAAGGAACCCAAGGCGGCATACATTATCCTCCTCCTCTCCATTTTATCCTCACAACAACAAGCCTGTGAGGTGGGTTTGGCTGAGAGTCTGTGACTGGCCCAAAGTCACCCAGTGAGCTTCCATGGCTGAGTGGAGACTAGAAGCCGGATCTCCCGACTCCCAGTCCAACTCTCTCGCCACTACACCACTACACCACACTGGCTTGAGCTCCTTGGAAGCAAAGTGAGATATCAATAACACAAGTATTGTGACCTGAGCTTTCATAGGCAACAGCCTACTTCAACTAAAGATGGTAAGATATACATGAGAGATGAAGCATGGCAGAAGTAAGTTTGCTTATATGGTGGTCAGTTCAGTTCAGGGGTGCACAACCCACACCCCTCAAGTCCTGGTGCCAGGGAAGCCACACTCCCAATTGAGGTTGCTGGTGGGGGGACTTTAGCAGCCCCTAAGCAGATGCTTCACCACACCAGCGATCTTGCACAGGAACAATGGGGTGAGCCTCCATCTCACCCCAGTACTTGTGTGTGCATGTGCGCACATTCATATGCACCCCCCCCGCCCAAGATGACACTGGATGCAGCCCTCAGAGCCAAAAAGGTTGGGTTGTGCATTCTTGCTTTAATTAGGCAGTGCCCTAATCACATCTTTAGCCCTTCAAAGACATCCAATACATTGACAAATATGTGCAACTTACTCATTATGTATAAAAGTTTTAATACGTATCGTCTTTTAAAAAAAATGTTTTAACTCTTTTAACCTGCTGTTTTATTCTTTTACTGTGTTGTTCACTACTCCAAAATCTTCTGATGTGGAGCAGGATATAAATATTGTAAATAAATAAAACTCTAAACCACATAGGTCACCAGTTTCATTGCAATATTTTGAACTGCTCAACCTCCACCCTTTTGATTTGTCTAGCACTAAGTTTCCAAGCCATAGGTATTTAATCCCGAATGCAATACGCATTTAGCAGAATGAGGTCCTTTAAAAATAACCCAACCAATGTCTTTTATCTTCATGGTCTACATTGACCTAGGTCAGCCTTCTCCAATCTGCTGACCCCCAGATGTGTTGGACTGCAACTCCCATGATTCCCAGCTGGCATGACAATGGACATGCTGGCTGGGCATGATAGGAGTGGCATCCAACCAGGTTGGGGAAAGCTGACTTAAGGTGACAAGGCCTTGCGACCTCTTCAGATCTTTTGCTCTAAAACAAACTCATTGGGTCAGATTCAGACAAAGGTTGAAATTGAATGGTACATAAGCAGAAGGCAAGCTTACATATTTGGATTTTTCCCTTCCTCCTCCTGCAGCCCCTTGTACCCCACCCTGAAAAGCCTCTCCAAAGGGTCAGGTGGGCATACAGAACACTGAAAATATGTCTGCAGTGGAAGAGGAGAATTGCCCAAATCAGGAGACTTGTGTGAACAGTGCAAAATCCTTATGGCTGATTTCAGGTGATTTCCCCCCTCCCATTGCAGTCCAGTAAGACACAGGGCTTCTCTATATGAAACTAAAGTCCTGTAACTTTACCAGGGCTTCTGCTTCCAGATTCCTTGCAGGATTACAAGCAGCACCTTTCCATGTGGTTTTCTCTTTTTTTCCTTTCTGGGCAAGTTATATATGTTTCATTATAAAGCCACTAGATGGCACTGTGATAAAGTGCCATTTCATCAGCACACCATAGATTTACTGCAGTTCATAGCGGGAGGAGGGAAAATGTGATAAAGGTTGCAAAGAGCAGGAAGTGCCCTGGAAGATAACATCATGTGACCTGCAAAATAATAGACCATGACAACTTCCATGAGTGACCAATCACGAGAGCATGATAAATGCCTTGTGTAGAAACAGCCACAGACATATGAATGAACACATTAAAAAATGACACATCCAGATCCATCCCTATTATTGCCATGTCCTTCTATTTTTTTGTGCAAGAGCCTATTGGTCAACATTGCTGTCATTGTTCATCCAGGGCTGCCCTCCTTGCTTTCCCAGACCATTTTAATAGCCATGATTCAGCTTGGTTACTTAGAGGAGATGCCTACAGTGGCCCTTTAACATGAAAAGAATGGCAGTTTGTAGTTCATGCATTCATGTTTATTTTATTTTATTTTATTTTATTTCCCTCTGTATTTTTATAAAGGCCCATAGAAGCTTCTAAGTGTCTCCAAAGGTTTAGTCTCCACTGGGAGGGAGGTCTGAACCTTCTAACTTCATAAGACTCTGTAATCTTTCAGCAAAGTGTTCAGCTTTTCTTCATACCCTTAACTTCTCCTGCTCTGCTACTTGCTTCTCTCTGTGCTGGCAGGAGACACAGTCAGCTTCCTTTTGATCAGCCTCAGAGATGGAGGTTGAAGAAGAACTTAAAGATGGGGGAAAAACCCATTTGACTTCTCTGTGAGTTGAATCCACAGGTCAACACAGGTTAGTTAGTTCTCTTAGTAGTGGCTCTTGACTCTCACTTCACCACTGAATCTTTTAGATTGCAGTACCTTTGTGGGGGTGGGGGGGACATTCATCCGCTGTGGGTAGAATATATAGCTCAAGCTGTCTGGAGAAGTTTCTGGGTCCAGCTCGAGTCTGATATCTTAAAATACAAAAGAGACAACGTAGGAATAAAATGATGTTTCCCACTCCATTCCTTTGTCCTCATTCACTCTGGCCTGCATCCCACCCTTCTTTAATTTTGGTTCAACTAGGAGAATTTCTCAAGTTAGTTCCAGAATTGGAGCAAGCCCAGTTTGCGACAGCACTCAGACTCTTCAGTTCATTTGTTTCTTACCACCACCACCATTTTATGTGACCAATGCCCATGTATGGATGGATAAAACACTGGAGGGGGAAATCTATCTTGATCTTTTTACAGAGTAAGTTTTGTCTGACCACACTTGAGACAAAAGACCACTGCGAGCTTTAAACAGGACCGTTACTTAATATTAACAGGCATCTTCTTGTTACAACTAAAACAGGCAAAAAGTAATGAGGCAGAAGTGAAACAAAAACTAGCACCACAACTCCCTACATGCATTAGCCATTTAGGGTGCAATCCTATTGGGATAGTTGGCTGCCTCCTCCGGATCCTCTCCTCAGTGCTCCGGCCGCCCTGCATTTGCAGCTAGACAGCAAATTTTGGCTATCTAGCCTGGGACATTGGAGTGGCGGGGGGGGGGAGCTGGACGGCACATAGGAAGCATTGTAATAACACTTCTGTGGTCTCCTCCTCTCCCTGCCCCTGGTAACGCCCCCTTGTCACCTGCTCCACACTGTGGAGACAGGGAAGAACTGTGCTGCTTACAAGGTGGGGGTGGGAAGGGTGAGGAGTGTGTTTCCCAGAAACCAAAAAATCCTATGGTCGTCTAGCATCTATTGGATTGCTCTCTTAGTGGGTTTTCAACCAATTATTTCCCCCTCCATACAGTGGGTTTTAACTAATCTGTTACCTATCCCAACAGATCTGATTGTATGTATGCTTGCATTTGGGGCAATGTCTTACCAATGTTCATGTGAGCTCCTGCACATTGGTCAAAACACCCCATGGAAGAAGGAGACAATATAGTCATGTAACTACTGATTTTTTTCCCAAGGTTATATTAATGCATACATGCGCATTGGTAATGTGGGGTGGGGGTGGGAGAGAGAAAGACATGAAAGAACTGAAAGTTCTTCACCATGATCTGTACCAATTTATATATATATATATATATATATATATATATATATATATATATTAAAGGGACATGTACAGATAATTCCTAATAGATCAGTTCCATTTTGGAAACAAGACTAGGTTATCTGGAACTCCAAAATCCAGGGAGAAATCTAGAGGAGGAGAATTTTGGAAGCAAACGTAGAGAAAATTTAGGCTTGGGGTAGAGCACCTGCTGCTTGCAGAAGGTGCTAGGTTCAATCCCTTGCATCTCCAGGTAATAAGATCAGGTGGCAGGTGATGTCAGAGACCTCTGGCTAAAGCCTTGGACCTCTGCAGGAGACCCTAGAGGGCTGCTGCTAGTCAGAGTGGACCAGCCTCTCCCAATCTGGTGCCCTCCCATAGGTCGCAGCTAGCATGGGGATGATGGAGGTTGTAATCTCACACATTTGGAGGCCACCAGGCTGGAGCAGACAGTGGCAGTGGCCCCAAGTTTACAGCAGATCTGCACAGCTTCTGATCTACTAAGGCAGCCATGGGCTGGATATACCTCCTCTTCTTGCTGCCTGCCTTGGAAATGGGAAGGGTTGTGAAGCACTGAAGCCTTGCTGGTGGTCTGCATGCAGTCTGGTGGGCCAACATTATGCTGACCTGGTTTACAGAGCATAATCTTAAGGGTGGACGTCTGAGGCTTTTAGTACTTTGGAAGGTTGCACAAAATATTTCAGTAATGACAAGCTCAGTGGTGGCTGGCGGCTCCGATTTCAGTGGGGCTGTAAATCCGCTCTGGGTTTCAGTCAGAACTCTAAAGGAGCTATCCAAGTACTCAACTCAATTTGGGGATAGAGTTCAGCACCGTGGATAGCTCCTTTGGAGTTCTGACTGGTTCCGACTCAAACCCAGAGCAGATTCATAGCCCCACTGAAATCAGAGCCACCCGCCTCCACTGGACAAGCTTGCAGGGAAAGTCGCTGTTATTATCCCCATGTTGCCAAAAGGAGGAGGCGAGGCTGAGAGAGAGTAGCTTGCCTAAGGCGAGGCTGAGAGAGAGTAGCTTGCCTAAGGCGAGGCTGAGAGAGAGTAGCTTGCCTAAGGCGAGGCTGAGAGAGAGTAGCTTGCCTAAGGCGAGGCTGAGAGAGAGTAGCTTGCTTAAGGCGAGGCTGAGAGAGAGTAGCTTGCCTAAGGCTACCCCCTGAACAAATGACACCAAAGGGGCAAGTTTTGAACTGGGATTCCCTTTTTCACAGCTCAGTCACTTAAGCTGTAATCTTGTCCTTACTTATCTGCGACTAAATCCCATTGAACTCACTTACTTCTGGGTAGATATGCATAGAATTGCACTGTTAGCCACTTCAGCTGAATCATGTACGATGCAAAATGTGCTGAAATAGACTGGAGCTGTATGCTGTTTCCTGATGGATGAATCTGTGGTCAGTGTCTCTTTAACTGAGCTTTGTTACAAGATGAATCTAAATGAATTGGCCAAGATGCAAAGAAGCATGCAAGCGGTTTCCAAGGAGAGCCAGTGTGGTGTAGTGGCGAGAGTGCTGGACTGGGAGTTGGGAGATCCGGGTTCTAGTCCCCACTCGGCCATGGAAGTTCACTGGGTGACTTTGGGCCAGTCACAGACTCTCAGCCCAACCCACCTCACAGGGTTGTGGTTGTGAGGATAAAATGGAGAGGAGGAGGATCATGTACGCCACCTTGGGTTCCTTAAAGAGGAAAAAAGGACAGATAGAAATGAAATGAAATGAAATGAAATGAATGAATGAATGAATGAATGAATGAATGAATGACTTCAGTTTCTGATAAAGCAGTCATCCCAACATACCGCATAGCAGGGCTGCACCGCCTTTTTGGTCCTAAAGGCCACATGTGATGCTGACTCGGGGATCGCAAAGGTATGCACACACATACACAGACACATGCGCGCACACACACATATGCAAACACATGTTCACACACACACTCACGCACGCACAAGAACATACCAGCAATTCTGCTACATGTCACCAGGGGCGGCCCTTGACCACTTGCCCGCAACTGGCACTCTAGGCAAACCAAGCAAATGCCCCCACCCCCAACTCCAAGGGCAGATCTAGGCTGAGGTTTTGGATAAATTGGGAAACATTTCCTCCCTGTTTTCCATTTAATGAAGAGGCAACACCCTCCCGCCCCCACATCTTTGGAAGCAGAAATATGATCATTTATAATAAAATGATGGTTTCTTCTACTACACACCATATCAGCACAGAGGCTCTGTAAAAACAACAGAGGAGATGAGCACAGCCATCCGCTCTGTGAAGGGACAGAAGTCCCATCCACAACGGCCAAGGGAGGCCCCTGGAAGAAGGGTCCTAGCTGCATGCTTGGGGCGACACGTCCCTGTATATCACTCTTTCCTTGCTGCTTGCAGTGGCAAGGAAAGAGCAATCTATATCAGGATCTCTGGGGGAGGGATTGGAGAGTACAGACAGTAGGGAAATTGGGGGCGGGGAGTCTGGGCACCCTTGGGGGAGTGCAGTAAGGGCCTTGGAGGGCTACATGCAGCCCCTAGGCCACTCCTGCTGTATCACAAGGCATTTTGAAAATGAGATGACTTTCAAAGCAGTTTATGATATAGCATGGGGACAGCATCTGTTTTCAAAGAAGAGTTCAAACACACACACTGGGCTCTTTGGATGCCAACTGTAGCTGACAGATGTTGCTGAAATGAATGAAGTGTTGGTTGGCCGTGGTTTGTTGGTTCAGTACTTTGGGAAAACACTGCTCCATAGCTTTCCACAGCCTTCCCCATCTTGGTGCCTTCCACATATGTTGGATGACAACTTCTGCAGTGCAACACATCTGGAGAGCAGGGAAGGCTGCCGTACCACATTTCCTCACTCATTTCCCTGTTTAACCTATTGCTATTTACAAGAGGCCCCTTCATGGATCACTGCCTTGTTGTGGTGAAGGGGCTTGCGTAACTCAGTGAAGCCATAAACTATGCCGTGCAGGGCCACCCAAGACGGACAGGTCATGGCAGAGAGTTCTGACAAAACACTCAACAGTGGCCACAAGACTGGAAAAGGTCAGTTTACATTCCAATTCCAAAGAAGGGCAATGCCAAAGAGTGTTCAAACTACCGTACAATTGCACTCATTTCACATGCCAGCAAGGTGATGCTCAAAATCCTACAAGCTAGGCTTCAGCAGTATGCGAACCGAGAACTACCGGAAGTACAAGCTGGGTTTCGAAGAGGCAGAGGAACTAGAGATCAAATCGCCAACTTTCGCTGCATCATGGAGAAAGCAAGAGAATTCCAGAAAAACGTCTATTTCTGCTTCATTGACTATGCTAAAGCCTTTGATTGTGTGGATCACAACAAACTCTGGCAAATTCTGAAAGAGATGGGGGTACCAGACCACCTTACCTGTCTCCTGAGAAACCTGTACGAGGGTCAAGAAGCAACAGTAAGAACCAGACATGGAACAACCGATTGGTTCAAAATTGGGAAAGGAGTACAACAAGGCTGCATATTGTCGCCCTGCTTATTTAACTTATATGCAGAGTACATCATGAGAAACGCCGGGTTGGATGAATCACAGGTTGGAATTATGAGGGCCGGGAGAATTATCAACAACCTCCGATATGCAGACGATACCACCCTAATGGCAGAAAGCGAAGAGGATCTCAAGAGCCTCTTGTTGAGGGTGAAAGAGGAGAGTGCAAAAGCTGGTTTGAAACTCAACATTAAAAAAACGAAGATCATGGCCTCTGGCCCCATCACTTCTTGGCATATGGAGGGGAAGAAATGGAAGCAGTGACAGATTTTATTTTCTTGGGCTCCAAGATCACTGCAGACGGTGACTGTAGCCATGAAATTAAAAGATGCTTGCTCCTTGGGAGGAAAGCTATGGCATACCTAGACAGCATAGTAAGAAGCAGAGACATCACCTTGCCGACAAAGGTCCATCTAATCCAAGCTATGGTTTTCCCAGTAGTAACGTATGGCTGTGAGAGCTGGACTATAAGGAAGGCTGAGCGCCGAAGAATTGATGCTTTCAAACTG
This sequence comes from Heloderma suspectum, assembly GCF_057233095.1. Classification (NCBI taxonomy): domain Eukaryota; kingdom Metazoa; phylum Chordata; class Lepidosauria; order Squamata; family Helodermatidae; genus Heloderma; species Heloderma suspectum. The sequence goes on along the minus strand of NC_139461.1, from coordinate 285,763,174 downwards.
TGGTGCTGGAGAAGACTCTTACGAGTCCCCTGGACTGCAAGGAGGTCAAATCAATCCATCCTAAAGGAAATCAACCCTGACTGCTCATTGGAAGGACAGATACTGAAGCTGAAGCTCAAATATTTTGGCTACCTAATGCGAAGAGAAAACTCTTTGGAAAAGACCCTGATGCTGGGAAAGACTGGGGGCAAAAGGAGAAGGGGACGGCAGAGGATGAGATGGTTAGATAGCATCACTGATGCAATGAATATGGACTTGAGCACACTCCGGGAGAGAGTGCAGGACAGGAAGGCCTGGCGTGCTATGGTCCATGGGGTCATGAAGAGTCGGACACGACTGAATGACTGAACAACAACAACAAATTTACAACAGGCACCTTCCTACTGATCTGCAGGACTTGAATGATAAGCCAGGCTTGCATCAATCTGCTGGGGTGTACATGACAAAGACATGATTGTAGCCATGGCTGTTTACAGGTATCTTCCCACCACCACCATTTGCAGTACTTAAATGCTAATCATATGCAAGGTCTTTCTCTCTCTCTCAATGAATTAAGGGTTGTTATCTTACAACAAGGGACAGCCTGTGACTGACAGCCAAAGGACTCTATACAACCAAAAATAGTTAGACTTCAGCAATTAGTACTTATAAACAGCATCTCAGATGAATGGTGGATAATTTGATATGATTAAAAGCAAATTAGCCAGGCACAACAAGAGAATAATGAAGCACATGGTAAGGATGCACATACCCATCATGAAATGCTGCCATGGAAGAACTCATAACAATTAGGTGATGAATGGCAATTTTCAGTATTTGGTCATCACATGCCTTGCCTTGCACAGCACTGCAGGTTAGACAGAGTAACTCAACAATGGATCTCAATGGTCAAGTTTTTTGTAAAAACAAAAACAAACAGTCTGTGACCATAATAAACCATTAATTCATGCAGTTTTTTGTAAAGGTTTCACAGACTTCAATGATAAAACTTGATAGGTATAACTGAGACTTGATAGGTATAACTGAGACTTGGTGGGATGACTCTCATGACTGGAATACAGCAATTGAAGGATATAACTTGTTCAAAATGAACAGGAGGAACAGAAAGGGAGGTGGGGTTGCACTGTATGTGAAAAATACATATCTCTGCACAGAAAGACAGGAGGATGAGCTTGGTAGCCCCATCAAGAGCATCTGGATCAAAATAAATGGAGCAAAGAATAAAAGGAACCTGGTGGTCGGAGTCTACTACCGGCCACCCAACCAAGGAGAAGATGAGGATGAAACTTTTGAAAAGCAAATAGCCCATGTTTTAAGGAAGCATGATGTAGTAGTAATGGGGGACTTCAATTTCCCCGATATTTGTTGGGAGACAAATTCTGCAAAACATGGCCCCTCCAGGAAATTCCTGACTTGTGTGGCAGATAACTTCCTCCTACAGAAAGTAGAGGAAGGAACTAGAGGATTGGCTATCCTTGACTTGATCCTAACCAACAGAGATGACTTAGTGGATAAAGTAGCAGTTACAGGAACTCTGGGGGAAAGCGACCATGTTGTACTTGAGTTCTTGGTTCTAAGGGAAGCAAAAGCCAAGTGTAGTCAAATGCATACCCTGGATTTTATGAAAGCTGATTTTAATAAACTCAGAACAATGATCAGTCAGGTCCCATGGCAAGCAACGCTAACAAGAAAAGGAGTCCAAGATGGGTGGGAGCTTTTAAAAAAGGAAATTCTCAAGGCACAATCACAAACAATTCCAACAAGAAGAAAAGGTGGAAGATAACAGAAGAAGCCAATGTGGCTTCACAAAAAGTTTAGGGATGACCTGAAAACAAAAAAGGACACATATAGGAAGTGGAAAGAAGGCCAAGTAACGAAGGAAGAGTACAGGCAGGTAGCACAGAATTGCAGGGATGGCTTCAGGAAGGCTAAAGCTGAGAATGAGCTGAGGTTAGCGAGGGATGCTAAAAACAACAAAAAGGCTTTCTTCAGCTACGTGCATAGTAAAAGGCAGAGGAAAGAAATGGTTGTGCAGCTATTAAATAAGGATGGCAAAACAATAACAGATGACAAAGAAAAGGCAGAGGTGCTCAATTCCTACTTTGGCTTAGTCTTCTCCCAAAAGAGGGTTTATGACCCCCCTGGCAAAGGCAAAGTACAGGCTGAAGGGGCAGGATTGCAGCTTGAGATCGATAGGCATATGGTCAAGGAACACCTAATGACTTTGAATGAGTTCAAATCTCCAGGGCCAGATGAACTGTATCCTAGAGTAATAAAGGAACTGGCAGAAGAACTCTCAGAACCGCTGTCTATTCTCTTTGAGAAATCATGGAGGACGGGGGAAGTGCCAGATGACTGGAGGAGGGCTAATGTTGTTCCTATCTTCAAAAAGGGTAAAAAGGAGGAACCTGGGAACTACAGACCAGTCAGTCTGACATCAATCCCTGGGAAAATTCTGGAGCAGATGATAAAGCAATCCATCTGGAAGCACCTTGAAAACAACGCCGTGATTACTCGAAGCCAACATGGATTTGTCAAAAACAAGTCCTGCCAGACGAATCTGATCTCATTTTTTGATCAAGTCACCTCCCTTGTAGACCGTGGGAATGCTGTAGACATCATATACCTCGACTTCAGCAAAGCTTTTGATGAAGTGCCCCATGATCTCCTGATGAGCAAACTAGTTCAAAGTGGGCTAGATGAAACAACGATCCGGTGGATCCACAGTTGGCTACAGAATCGGACTCAAAGAGTGCTTATCAGTGGGATCATCTCAAACTGGGGAGAGGTAACGAGTGGGGTACCGCAGGGCTCAGTCCTGGGCCCAGTGCTCTTCAACATTTTTATTAATGACTTGGAGGAGGAGGTGCAGGGAATGCTGATCAAATTTGCAGAGGACACAAAATTGGGCGGGATAGCTAATACTTTGGAAGACAGAAACAAAATTCAAAGTGATCTGGATAGACTGGAGCGCTGGGCAGAAAACAACAGAATGACATTTAATAGGGATAAATGCCAAGTTCTGCACCTAGGAAAAAGAAACCAAATGCACAGTTACAAGATGGGGGATACGTGACTCAACAACACTACAAGCGAGAAAGATCTTGGAATTGTTGTCGATCACAAGCTGAATATGAGCCAACAATGTGATGTGGCTGCAAAAAAGGCAAATGCTCTTTTGGGCTGCATTAATAGAAGCATAGCTTCCAAATCCCGGGAAGTACTAGTTCCCCTCTACTCACCACTGGTTAGGCCTCATCTGGAGTACTGTGTTCAGTTCTGGGCACCACACTTTAAGAAGGATGCAGACAAACTGGAGAGGGTTCAGAGGAGGGCAACAAAGATGATCAGGGGACTGGAAACAAAGCCCTGTGAAGAGAGACTGAAAGAACTGGGCATGTTTCGCCTTGAGAACAGAAGACTGAGGGGAGATATGATAGCACTCTTCAAGTACTTGAAAGGTTGTCACAGAGAAGAAGGCCAGGATCTCTTCTTGATCATCCCAGAGTGCAGGACACGGAATAATGGGCTCAAGTTACAGGAAGCCAGATTCCGGCTGAACATCAGGAAAAACTTCCTGACTGTTAGAGCGACACGACAATGGAACCAATTACCTAGGGAGGCAGTGGGCTCTCCCACACTGGAGGCATTCAAGACGAGGCTGGACAGCCATCTGTCAGGGATGCTCTGACTTGGATTCCTGCACTGAGCAGGGGGTTGGACTTGATGGCCTTGCAGGCCCCTTCCAACCCTACTATTCTATGATTCTATGATTCTATGAAAACATTGATTTTTATTTAAAGGTTCTGCTTTCTCTGTGGTCTCTGCCTCTGTTGTATTTTTACTGACTGTATCTTTTTATACATATTGGGATTTAAACTTCTTGTACACTATGTGAGTAGTGCATTGACACTAAAAGGGCAGGAATTACATATCTGCATAAATAAGTAAAAGTAAAAATAATTAAAACAGGATCTTAACTCTTGGAAAATCTGGACTGATTTGTAAATTTGGCCACAAGTTGCAAATTTGGCTACAAGTGAATGAGAGAGAGGATAAGGAGCAATAGCAGCTGGTGAAAATGGTGGTGAGAAGATAGACTCACTGAGGGAGGGGCCCCATGGAGGGTGTCCTGCATAAGGGCCCTGCAAAACCTGGAGCCGGCACTGAGCATACAGAAAAACACAAATGTTTTCTTGCCATTCTCACAGGGCAAGGAGAGGCAGGGGCAGGGATTTGAGACTTCAAGATGTCACGAGTGATAAAGTCTGAAATCTCTTGCCACTGATTTTTCGAAAATGTTGCCCAGTTTCCAAAAGGACAGAAGAAGCCCACTTCCAGCAACTCAAGGTTTAGGGAAATCCATCCTAAAAGGATTTCAACAGAATGTCTGGGTGACCTGACGAGGCAAGCCATTTGAGTCCATGACCATATGTGGTTAAACTCTCTCCTGTTTCTAAGCTTTTTATCTCAATATTGCAGACACACACACACACACACACACACGAATTCCACAGTGACTGAGGAGAGGGGTAATGACAAAGTCATATTTCTTACAAAACTGCCAGGAGATGGTTTTCTTCCACTGTGTTTTAGGAAATAACTGCAAGAAAAGGGCATTTGCAGGGTTTCCATGGCAGCTAATTCCCGGTCTCTGAGCAGGGAACTAGGGCTGGAGATAATTAAAGCAAGAAAAAATGAGAACACAAAATACCTCTTTTTAAAAATTTAACATCCTTCTGATCCCAGAATGTACCTATCTCCTCTTCCCCCTATTTTGGAGTCTGCTTTGGACTGCAGTGATGCAACACCACAACCAGTTTCTGCCTAAAGATTTTCATTCAAGGTCACATTCAAAATCCCTGGTACCAGCCCAGCCCAAGACAATTTTCTGGCTGAGGCAGCAAATAAGATGGTCCCCCTTCATATTCCCTTTTTGAAAATTCACCAGCAGTGGAATCTTACTTCAACTCTGGCAACATGATTGATATGTACCAAATTATGCATGGTGTGGAGAAAGTGGATAGGGAGACATTTTTATCCCTCTCTCAAAATACTAGAACCCGGGGTCATCCCATGAAGCTGATTGGTGGGAGATTCAGGACAGATAAAAGTACATCTTCACACACCACATGGTCAAACTATGGAATTCACTACCACAAGATGTAGTGATGGCCACCAATTTGGATGGCTTTAAAAAGAGATTGGATAAATTAATGGAGGAAAAGACTAACAGTGGCTTGTACACCAGTTGCTGGAGAACATGGGCAGGAGGGTGCTGTTGCCCTCATGACCTGCTTGTGGGTTTCCTGTAGGCAGCAGGTTGGCCACTGTGTGAACAGAATGCTGGACTTGAATGCAGGAGGCATTCAAGATGAAGCTGGACAGCCATCTGTTAGGGATGCTTTGACTTGGATCCCTGCACTGAGCAGGGGGTTGGACTCCATGGTCTCTTAGGCCCCTTCCAACCCTACGATTCTGTGACTAGATGGACCCTTGGTCTGGTCCAGTATGGTTCTTCTTATGTTCTTATGTTCATCCTTCACCACATCTGAGGGCAGCAGGCTAGCTTAGGGGATGCAGGGCAGGTTGATTGGCACACACAGCTATGTCCTCCCAGCACCTCGCCAGAGCCCTCGGCCTTCCACCAACTGCTGCCTGAGGCGGCTGCCTTGTTCTGCATAATGGTAGGGCTGGCTCTGTAGTAAAGGTGCAAGAGATGGGCCATAGCTCAGTCACAGAGCACCTGCCTTGCCCGCAGAAGATCCCAGGTTTAATTCTGGGGCTGGATGGACAAATAGTCTGACCTGGTTTCCTATTATCCAAGGGCTTCCTATTAACCAATGCCTGTAGTCCCATATTTAGGGTTTGGGGAGGTGAAGGTAAGATAAAAGTAGCTTTCCTAAGAGCACATAGCAAGGATGCTTCCAAATGGGGCTTTTATAGTGCCATCACCCTGCCTTATTCGTAGAATTTTACATCGGGTCTAGATAATGGTGTTCTATGTTTCAGCTCTGCTCCTTCCATCCTCTTTCTTATCACAGAAAACACATTAAGGAAAAACCGGAATTGCTGCACAATGCCTTCTGACCGGTGGCACTAGGAGCCCTCCATCTGGAAACACCCAGAGAAAGCAACTCTATGGCCCCTGGGCGTCCATCCCAGGGACCATAGGATAGCTCAGAAAACTCCTTCCGAGGTCAGAGACAGTGATCTGACTTCAGAACAGGTAGCTGTAGATCTGACCCCAGACCCCTCACAGCTGGCACAGAAAGAACTTCACCAACTGCCTCTCTGAGGTTGGAAAATGGACCTCAGAGACGGAGAAAAGGGGGTGTTCCAGTGGAGGGGAGGAGGGGAGGAGATCAGAGAGGCCAGGTTACAGTTTATCCTGAGCCTCCTCTAGCCCCTTTCCCTCCCCCTCTGAAGTGACCTCACTGGACAGGCCGAAAAGCCCGTCTAGCAAAAAACTCAAACATTGGAGGGCAGGGAGGCAACGATTGCCTGTGTCGCTCTTCCTGCTCTGCCAGCTTCAGCCATGCAAGGCATAGAAATCTCAAAAGCCTCCGAGTTTGGGGGTTCGAAGTTGCAAAGGTGCATAGTTGCAAAGTTGCATAGGATTGCACCCTAGGTCTCTTTAGCTGGAGGGGGTAGGATGTTTCACCTTTCCCATACTGTGATGGCTTTCCTATTCCAATCATTTCAGAGAGATTTCTGTGTAAAGAAATCATCTTATAAATTATTACCCCCCACAAAAAGACACATCCACTGGCCATCCTGGGTAATGAAGAAATAGAGCGGGCTGGTGTCCTACTTTACAGAGGTCAGTTCCCTATTTGAAGGCCTGTCCAGTCCAATATTGGTTTAAAGATAAAAGAACCATAAGAAGGGAGAGTTGGGCCTTGAATTGCCCACCCACAGTTAGCACCTGGGCAGCAGACTGAGAAGGCAGACAGGTCACCTGGTCACCCTTCCCCACTGTGGTGAGAGATGTATTATAGTTCTGTTTATTTTATACCATGCCCTTCCACACACAAAAAATAGCACTCAAGATGATTAACAGTAATAAAATACAGATTAAAAATCTTAATTCAAACATAACATGAAACAAATAAAAAAACAGTTAAAAATCAACAATAAAAGAAATAAAAAGCACCACCCAGATACTGGAGGTAATATATAGCTGTCATGACTAATAGCCATTGACAGCCTTATTCTCCTTGCATTTATATAATCCTCTTTTAAGGCCATCCAAGCTGGTAGCCATCACTACATCTTATACTAGTGAATTCTACAATTTTAATTACATGGTGAGGGAAGATATGCTTCTTTTTATCTGTCCTAAATCTCCCACCACTCAGCTTTACTGGATGGCCTCAGGTTCTAGAATTATGAGAGAAGTAGAAAACCTTTTCCATAACCAGTTTCTCCACACTATGCATAATTTTATATACCTCTTTCATGACCTCACTCACCCTTTTTAAAGCTAAAGCCCCAAATATTGCAAGCCTTCCCTCATAGGGGAGTTGTTCCAGCCCCTTGATCATTTTGGTTGCGCTTTTCTGCACCTTTTCCATCTCTACAATATCCTTTTTGAGGTGGAGTGACCAGAACTGTATACAATATTGCAACTCAGGTTGCACCATCAATTTATATAATGGCATTATGATACTTCAGTTGTGCTTTCTACTAGTCCTTTCCTAGTTATCCCCAACATGGAATTTGCCATTCTCACAGTGGCTGCACACTTGGTCAGTGTTCTCATTGAGCTATCCACCACAACCCCAAGATCCCTTTCTCCATCAGTCATTGCCGTCTCAGACTACACATGAAGTTAGATTTCTTTTGCCCTTATGCATCTCTTTACACCAAGAATTCAACCTCTTCCATATTAGCTCAGTGGCTTCTAGCACTAGCCAAGCCAAGCCAAGCCAATTTTATTGCTTTTGGCCAATGGCACTAGCATAGAAACACCCATACACAGTGTCCTTCTCCAAAAGTCTCTGATGTGTGCATTTTCCCCAATGGCCCTCTCATCTTTCGCTGAATGCTCGTGGCCTGTTTCCACCGTACCCCCCTTGGGGCAATCACAAACATTATCCTCCCCATCCTGAACTGGAAGCTTCCCAACTCCTGTTGGCTTTTCCCAAGGGTCAGTTAAAAAGCTGCTTTTTGATATTAAGTGCCAGCAGTCCAGTTCCGTTCTGGTTCAAATAGAGCCTGTCCCTTTTGTACAGACCTGGCTTGTCCTAAAACATTCCCCAGTGCCTAGCACATCTAATTCTGATTGGGATTTTTCATTACAGTAGATACAATGACGAAGTTTGTTTGTTTGTTTTCTACTGCAGCCTTTTTGGTTTACTAAATGACAGCCTCATGTCTCACCCAATAAGGTTAATCCTATTTCTCCCGCCCCATGTTTCTTCCTACAGGTGTACTTTTGTTACAGTTAATTGTTAGTGGTATATGCTGTGTGCTACTGAATACAAGTAATTAAAGCACACAACAAAAATTACTATTGGTATGCTTTCTGTTACTGACAGTTATGTATGTGTGATTCCAGTCTACACTCAGTGCCTCTGAAACATTTTAATCTGTCCATTCGTATACTGTGTAAGAAACTGTGTAAGTGGGGGGAAAACCCATACGGCGAACTACATTCTAAAAACTATAGAATGTCATTGTGCATGATGAGATCTCAAATTGCATTTGTACTGCAAGGGCTATTGTACCACAGAGGCCAATTATGTTTTTTAAAGGGTAGTTGGGGTGGATATTTTTGGTAAAATGGGGCTTAGAAAACTATGTGATGAGGTGGAAATGTCTTTGCATTCCCAACGTCTGTTTATTAAGGGCAAATTCCTATGCGTGTTTAGAGAGAAAATGAGACTTTTTTCTGTCTAAACACACATAGGATTGTGCCTTTAAAGGTCCTTCTCACTTGCCCGTTGCAAAGGGCGATTAGGCTGGTGAGTACAAGGAAGAAGGTCTTATCTATGTTGGCCCCACATCTCTGAAATAAGCTTTCATTGGGGGTTTATCAGGACCCTTCTTTGCAAGTCTTCAGGAAAGCTCTGAAGACCCACCCATTTTACTGGCCCTCCTGTAATGTCTAGGCTGCTGCTTTTATTGGTAAGTTTTGTTTTTATTGATTTTTAGTAGTAATCTCTGTTTTTATTCATTTTTATTGAGTACGTTCTTATTGATTTTTATTGTATTCACTTTGTGTGGCTTTTATCTTGCATTCTGCCTTGAGGGGGTTCCACTCTAAAAATAATTTTAAATAAATAGAATAAAACAATGACTAATGAATTTTGGCTGCTGTCCTTTACAATTCAATGGGACTTATTTCCAAGTAGGCATGCACTTTTATTATGGCACAAGCTTTCATGGACTAACGCCCACTTAATCAATATTTTTATTATTAGGAAATTAGATCACTCAGAATGTAAGATATTTTTAAAATGTGCTCTACACTAGGGAGTAAGGTACATACTTGGTTCTAGGAGTGCCTTGTTCAGCAATAGGATGGCCAAGTGAAAAGGAGAAGCTTTAAAGTTGTACAAAAGAGGGAATTTCAGCAGGTGTAGCTTTTCATGCTAAGTTTGTCCTTTATGCAGGTAAAAGGAGGGAGAAAAGTATGAGCTTTTGTTCCCACCTCTTTTTAAACCTAAGCCATCTAATCTTTGTAACAGGATCATACCTCCACACTCCTGGTCTCTCAGCTTAATTGAGCTGCGCAAACCAGAAATAGCACCATGCACCAGAGCTGAATAACCACATCTCTGCTAGGAAACAAGCTAGTTAACCTTTAAATTGAGATTCCCTGGAGAGGAGGCAGATTGAGCACATAATCACTTCCTACAACAGCCTGGTCAAGGGAAAGTCATTGTGTACGGCAGGCAGGATTAAATAAAGACAGGAAATGCAACCTCTGTGCATATACCAGTTAAGAATATAAGAACATAAGAGCCATGCTGGATCAGACCAAGGGTCCATCCAGTCCAGCATTCTGTCCACACAGTGGCCAACAAGCAGGGCATGAGTGCAACAGCACCCTCCCACCCATGTTCCCCAGCAGCTGGTGTACATAGGCTCACTGCCTCTGGTACTGGAGGTAGCACACAGTCATCAGGACTAGTAGCCACAGATAGCCTTTTCCTCCAGGATAAGATGGGCATTGCTAGCTTTCCAACATGGAGCTTTGAGGGCTTTTAAAAAGGAAGCAATCATGCCATGCTAGCCAACCCGTAGCAATTAGGGCCAAGATAGGTCAGGTTCATCCAAAGGGAGAAGATTCACAGCAAGCTTCAAAGATCTGCTCTTGGATATATTAAAGATGGAATCACAAAAATCACTGTCTTTTAAAAGTATTGGTTGTGGTTATCTCATAGAGATATCCCAAGAGAGAGAGAGAGAGAGAGAGAGAATCATTGAGTTGGGAGGGGCCATTTAGGCCATTGTTCAGTGCAGGAATCCACTTTAAAGCATCCCTGACAGATGGCTGTCCAGTCTCTGCTTGAATACTTCAGCAATGGAGAGCACTGCTGTCACAATTAAAACGTTTTTCCTGACGTTCAGCTGAAGTTTGCCTTCCTGTAACTTAAGCCTGTTATTTTGTGTCCTACGGTCTTGGACGACAGAGGACAGGTTGCGGCCCTCTTCTGTGTGACAGCCCTTTAGGGTCTTGAAGAATGCTATCATATCACCCCTTAGTAGTCGTCTCTTCTCAAGGCTAAACATACCCAGTTCCTTCCATCTTTCCTCCTAGGGCTTAGTTTCTAGTCCAGCAGTCCTCTTTGTTGCCCTTCTCTGAACTCATGCAATTTATCCAAATCCTTCTTAAAGGGTGGTGTCTGGAAAGGGTATGTTGTGCTATCATGTGTGGTGTGAAACACAGGAGAGGGATGAACTGCTCCCCACACACTTCTTCATAGAAGAGACATGCTGGGACCACCTCTATACATCTTCCTATGTCCGTGAAGTATCTTACAGCCAGGCTGCAAGGGGGAGGTATCTGGGCTGGATAGGTAGTGGGAGATACCCATCAATATTGTCAGCAACAGATGAGAAAATCTGCACCTACTGCACAGAAAGAGCCCTTCCCCATTACTAAAATACTTTGTTTTATCTAAATTGGATTTTGCTTGATGGCAGTTTGTGGCACAGCTTATAAGGAGAATCAAAAAGATATTTCTGTGTTCTATAGCCTCTATCCTTTATCTCTGCCTCATAAATAAATCTTCTCACTCCCCCTCTCCCTTCTTTCTCCAGAGAGGAATAGAACAGGGAATCCTAAGCAACCTGCTCTTGGAGTAGTTCCCTTTCTTAGCCTCAGGAAATCCCTCCAATGGGGTAGGGAAGACGCGTCTGACTCAGAAAAGCACTTTTGTCCTATCTTTAGAGTTAAATACACAAGATCTGCATTAACAGCATCCTGTGTGTGAGATTAACAGATCCTGTGTGTGAACAACTGCAAGTCAGTTGTTCATGTGGAACCACAGGCATATACAGGGGAAACTTTGAAACACAGCACGGTTCCTATATATATGCAAAAGGACATCTTTTGTGTGTGTTCCTGCTTTGGAGCTTATCAGCCTTTTTCACTGATCTCCTTCCTTCTCCGGCTTCCTTCCCTCAGGGCTGGTGGGGTTTTGGATTGAGTTACAGTGTGTTCCTCTGGCAAGAGTCAGGGCTGTGTCCTTTTGACCAATTTCTAAAAAGGAATTATTTATGTCTCATGCATATTTCTGGTTTGACTGCCAAAAATGGCAAGCAGCAGTGGGGTGTGCTGATAGCACCAGTGATGGAGAAAGAGAGAGATTTGTGGCTTGTGACAGGCAAACAAACAAAACACAAAATAGCTGCATTCTCTAACCCCCTTTCCCTTAAAAATCAAAACACAAAACGCAACTGTGATTTGAGAACTAAGAGAAGAAAAGTGCAAAGAGAAGCCTGGAAAAAAACACACATTAAGCTTCTCTTTCCCTTCCCTTTCACTGTCCTCAGAATAATCTTTGAAACATCTCTGCAGTATGGAGAAAATATTATGTTATAATGTAGGCAAGATTTCCCCAACAATTGTATGTCAGGCACGGCATCTCAGCATGCACTTGATTCGTTTATAACATCACACAGATTAGCAAAAGGAATAAAAAACAGAAGAATGGCTGTCTCCAACTTGCTCTGCTTTTGAGCTGCCCAAGGGACTCCGCTTGCCTCGGTGTTGCAGCTAGGCAGGGCCAGCCCTACCATAAGGCAGGGTGAGGCAGTCACCTCAGGTGGCAGATGCTGGGAGGCAGCAGCAAGGCGTTCAAGGAGAGAACCATGTGACTTGCAGGCTACTCTGTGTCCCCTAAGTTAGCCTGCTGCCTTCAAGTTCAGTGGAGAATGCTGTCCAATGCTAGAAATCAAGGGGGGATACAGATGACCATTGACTTAAGTGGTAACTTGATGCAGTGTATACATCAAAAGCTGACAATTTGTATCATCCTGTCAGGTGTTGGGGATTTCCCTGCACCCCTCTTCTTCTGCACTAGAAATGGGGGAATGGGAGGCTATCAGAGGAATGCTAAAATTCTTCTTGCCACTTGGCAAGACGATAGAGTCCATAGAGACAACCAAACAATTTTGGGGCGACCTTGGGGTAGCTCGGGTCACCTGCACATCACCCCACCATATGGTAAAGCGAACCTCTGACCACATTTTACTACTGCCTTGGCCACCCTTTTGGGTGGAAAGGTGGGATATTTATGTATGTTTGTTTGTATGTATGCACAACATTTATATACTGCTCCACATCGAAACAGATTGTGTAGCGGTGAACAATAAATGATAAAATGATAGAAAGATAAAAAGAACAAATCACTATATTAAAATTATTCTTTTAAAACACAGATTACTAATAAAACCGTGGCTGATCCATCAAGGAAGTCTTCCTGGAACAGAGCTGTTTTCAGGAGGTGTTGGAAATAACACAGTGTTGGTGCCTGCCTGGCCTCCAGAGGCAGGGAGTTCCACAGAAAGGGGGCCATCACACTGAAGACTCTTCTCTGGGTGGACTCCAATAGGGCCATAGAGCCATGTGGAACCACCGGGAGCATGCCATATCAATCAACCAAAAAACTAACTGCCACAGGGCAACGTAGGGTGGTCAGTGTCCTCTTTTACAAAGAACAGTCCTCTATTTGAAGGGCTGATAGAGGACCATCCTCTACTTGAAGGCATCCTCTCTTTGAAGGCTGCCCTGTCTGATTCACTTTTAAAAATAAAGAACTATAAGAACTGTTGCCCATCCACAGTTAGCACCTGGATAGCAGACTGAGCAGGCAGGCACACAGGTCACCTGGTCACAGTCTTCCACACAATGGAGATGCCCTATATTTCTATTTAAATTATAATAACTATTTCTAAATTTTCATCTGTTCATACAAATTAGCACATGTAGACTTTATGGAAATCTCTGTTCTTTTTTGTCCTCTTTTTTGGCAATGCATGTCCTCTTTTTTGGTGATTCAGAAGTAGCCACTCTAGCAGAATGTGCGGTAAAATGGTAGCCTGAATGGGCTGAAGGAACTGGCTTACCAGTTAGTTATGTGTATGCTGTGGCGAATTTTTGTTTGGTAAATGGTTGCCTGGTTTAATCCAGCATGGCAGTGTTTATGTTCAATTATTTTGGGAGACCATTTAGTGTATTTCTCTAGCAACCTGAGTTACTTATTATTGTCTTCACCACACTCAATATACCTCTCAATTTATTGCTTAGTCGTCTTTTTCCTTAGCTTTGTTATATGTTCAGTGTGTGATAACGTTGTTAGCTGTAAAAGCAAAAGAATGTCAGTGCAAACCTAATGACTTTTTATTTGCCCCAGTGTGTTAGCTGTGATGTGTGTGTTTTATGCCCCTGGTTCTGGGTTTATGTGGTTTTAAGGTCTACATCTGTTTTTAATGATCTGCTATTTTATATTTTAATATTAATGACTGTCCTTTTAATTTATTGTTTTAATTGTTAGCTGCCTGACAACCCTTTGGGGTTGAAGGGCAGGAGAGAAATATATTAAACAAATAAAAATCAAGGAAAGAGCAATCCTATGGCCGCTAGACAATGGCTAGACGGCTATAGGATATGCCATTTTCCGGGAACTGACCTTGAAGCCTGTGCTCCGAGGTCAGTTCCTGGAAAACCAACCTCCCTCCAATTCAGAACAGCCCCATCCTCCACACTCGCAAAAGGAACACAGAGGGGCTGAAAAGGGGTGTGGCTGGGGGCGTTCCAGGGCAAGGAGGGCGTAGCTGTGTGTATGATTTGTCATACAACAGCTTCCTTCTCCACTCTGTGCTCCTGCGGCTAGACAGCCACAATGAGCTGTCTAGCCAAAAAAGCAGAGCAGGGGCAGTGCGGAGGTCATGATCCCCTCCGTGGTTCTCCTGCCCTGCTTAGGATAGGCGGTCACCTCCAAGTTCAGAGGTAGCCGCCTATCTTGATAGGATTGCACCCTTAACCAGTCAGTTCTAGGCATGCTTACTCAGACATAAATTCCGCTGTGGTGAATGGGACTTACAAGCAACTGTGCATAGGACTGCAGCCTGAGTGTACTAACAACGGTTAGATGATGATGATGATAATATCTATTTTGTATATAGATAACCCATCTATATACAAAATACTCTAGGCACCGTACAAAGTTAAAAGCAATTTAACAAAAAACCAACAATAAAAACAATACAGCATAAAAACAGTATATAACAGTCCACAAAGAGGCACGAGAGTTCTGAAAAGGGAAGAAGGCCTGCCAGAATAACAGAGTCTTTAATTCCTGCTTAAAAACCTTCAAGGAGGTCAGCAGGCGCGTTTCAGCCAGCAGGTCATTCCACAGCTGAAGGGTGGCAAAGGAAAAGGCCCTCTTGCGTGTGGCTGCCAGTCTCACATTAGGCAGCCGCAGCAGAGAGGCCTCAGAGGAGCTTAGGTGGCGGACTGGGATGTAGAGGAGAAGGCGCTCCCTAAGGTACCTTGGACCTAGACCATATAAGGCCTTATGCCTCTGGAAGGCCATATGAAAGTGACTTGCAGGTTGTTCTGTGAATCATACCTAATGCTAAGGATTTGTGTATTTGCACTTTGCAAGTATAGATGAGTATTGGCTATGGAATACATTAGCTTTAACTTTAAAAATGAACAAACCAAGATTCTCCTCTCTAAGACTATAAAGGCAGACTGGAATGTGTACAAGCAGTGCATACTACAACGGAGAAGGCATCTGAGCAGGGTTTTGCATCTGATGAAGTGGACTGTAGTCCACAAAAGTTTATGCCATAAGGCATTTCCTAGTCTTTAAGTCAGGGTGGGCAACTGCAGGAGGTCTGTGGGCCATTTTTGCCCTCCGGACACCCCCATAGGCCACAGGCCATGGGGTCCCCCCCTCCTGTTTTTTGTGTGTGAAAAAATCAGTTTGCCACCAATATTTTTGTAAACACTACAGAGCACTATGGAGTGCTACAATGGTTAAATTTAGCTTGCTTGCAAGCAGATACGGAGTGCTAAAACTGTCAAATTTAGCTTGCAAACAAACTAAACTTGATGCTTTTAGGACTCTGCATTACTAAAACCACAAAAAATGCAAAATATAAAAATAAATATTTTTCATCGCTGCCAAATTCAGCAGTTTGGCAGGGGACAATGGGCTATTCTGGAGGCTGCAGGGGCCTCATGCGACCCAGGAACTGCATGTTGTCCACCCCCGCTTTAAGGTGTCACAAGGCTGTTTGTTGTCTTTGCTGCAACAGGCTATTCTGTAGAAAAAGGCAGGTAAGGGGAAATGGATGGGATTGCAGACATTCTGAGAGAACGAAGCTTCAATAAAACTGTCTTTTGCTGAAGCAAGCTTGGAGAGGCGAGAGTAGAAAAACTACTTAGGGCGCAATCCTATGCATGTTTAGACAGAACAAAGCCCTACCACTCCCAGCATCCCCCAGACAGCTTGGTTGGGCATGGTAGGACTTTGTTCTGTCTAAACATGCATAAGATCGCACCCTTAACCTCTTAAGCTCTGAGATTTTGATCTGAAAGGTGCTTTTGGTCTGAAATTCTCTGTCGATTTTTTGTTTGTTGGAGGAATGGATCAATTTTCTTCTCAAAGCCTGAAGAGGCATCACCGTGGGTGGGACAGAAAGCTGGCCTTTGAGCAAGAACAAAATAAATCAGTCCATTCCAGAAAGGTACAGGGCTTTGGCCTATTGTATGTTATTATTAACATACTCCTCCATTTATTTATGGACTTTGTGGGAAAAAATCTGTATTCAGCAATAGAGAAAACATACTTTTTTTTTTTTTAACTTAGGAGGCCAAGAATGGTGGCCTTCAGTCTTATACTAAACATTTTAACCTTTCTCCCTTCTCTAAGATGCTAGAGAAGTCACAAGCTGGTATAACTATCAGTCTCATGAATGAAGCCCAGGGCTAGAGTGCGCATGTGACCTGCTTTACAGAGGGCAGTCCTCTATTTGAAGGACAGTCAGAGGATAGTCCTCTGTTTGAAGTTATTGTCTGTTTGAAGGTCTGTCCAGTCCAAGGCCAGATTAAAGATTTAAAAAACCATAAAAAGTGGGAAGAAGGTCTTTGAAGTTGCCCATTAACGTTATCCCCTGGAGAGCAGACTGAGGAGGCACACAGGTCATCCAGTCACAGATTTCTCCCCTATAGTGAGATGTATTTCTATTTAAATGATAGTAACTATTTCTAAAGTTGCATCTATTCATATACATTGGCATATACAAATGTTATGCAAACCTGTGCCCACGTCTGTCCTTTATTTGGTGATGCATTTACTCTTTCTTGGCTATGCATTACTGGCCACCTTACCCAAGGGCCAATTTATTTGTGACTGAAACAGCGCAGAAGCCACTTTCCTGTGTGCCATGATGTTTTAAAAAGGCCATATAAGGCAGAAGTGGGCAACCTCAGGAGGTCTGGGGGGGGTTGCCCCCTGTACCACCTCATGGGCTGCATCCCCAACCCCATGGGTCCCAAAAATGGGGAGTGGGGGAGGAGAGAATAAAAAGTATAAATAAATAAAAGAAAATGGCACTCCGTAGCAGCTACGGAGTCCCCCAAGAGTCAAAATTAGCTTGCAAACAAGCTAATTTTTACCCTTTGGGGACTCCATAGCAGCTATGGACAGCATTTTATTTGGGGAAAATTTGATTCTCTCAAATTTTAGGGGGTAGTGGGGGATACACTGGTGGGCCACAGGGGCCACATGTGGCCCACTCCTGGTATACTGATGAAACCAGCATCAATCTCCCTTCAGTTATAGGGGAGATAGTATCGGAAAAATGTGGAACCTAGACCACAAGGATCAGGCTATCATGCCAGTCATATAATGTGAGCATTGGTCCATAATGTCATAGTTAAAGACCAGAAATATATGCTTGTGCTCCAAGGTTCTAGAATTGTGCAAAGTGACCTTAACTGCAATGGGAATTGTGCTTTCCCCCCATACTATCCAACTCTGAAGTGGGCAATTCTTTATCAGAATGTTTCAAAAGAGTGGATTTCTATACCTTTTTTCTTGTTTATTTATATTACTTGCCAGCCGTATCTCAAATGCTCAGGAAAGGCTACAATTAGCATTATATCCCTAAAATAATCACAGTTCAATCACTGAAGCTTTAATCACAGATTGAAAATTGCTGCCAATTAATCAGTGAAGCTCAGATTGGTGGGGATACTGCTGCTCAAGCTGCACAGATTTGTTGGCCCTCTCTCCTATGCCAAATGTCATAAAAGAAACTTAGGCTGCAATGCAGTGCAGACTTACCTGGGAGTAAGTCCCAAGGAACTCAATACGGTTTGCTTCTGAATAGAGAAAACAGAAGGAGGTGAGCATCCGAAGTAAATCACAAAGAAGAGAAACAGGTTCTCAGGATGATGTATGTATGTATGTATAGTAGGAAGCCCAACACGTTTTGGCCTTTTTCATACTTTTAGGCTTCCTTCAAGGGGTAGAGAAAAACATCTGCAGAATTTTTTCAGCAAAAGATTGTCTCCAGTAGATTGACAAAGGAGACAATCTTTTGTTGAAAAATTCTGCAGATGTTTTTCTCTACCCTCTGAAGGAAGCCTAAAAGTAAGAAAAAGGCTAAAACACATTGGGCTTCCTACAGTATATACAGTAGGAAGCCCAACGTGTTTATATATATTTGCATCCTGAGAACCTGTTTCTCTTCTCTGTGATTTGCTTCTCAATAGATACATATAGTATTGCATTGTTAAGGATGACTTTAGATTTCCCTTTGTGTCTAAAGCAAGCAGATAGCTCCATTTAAACCTATGACTTTCCTTCTAAATATGAGAGCCATGGGAAAGGCCACTAAAGCTGAAATTACTCAGTTGAAATTAACATCAATCTTTTAATTACAGGTCTTCCACAATACGATAGGATGTGAACTTCTTTATTTTTGATGTGGTTTTGACTCTGCTGCATTATTGTAATAGAGAATATTCCATTGTGTGCGTATTTACTTGTGTATGTGTCATAGGTAAATGCCATACTTTTGACAGGTTCTGGTGATGCCCAGGCAAATGCTGAAGTGATGAAAAATCCACAATGGAAAATGGTAACCAAAGTTCCACCTCAAGAATAGCTGAATTCTGCGGCCTGCAGAATATTTTTTATTGCAATATGTAGCATAATTTCCTCTGCTAATTATAGTCATAGGAAGGGACAAACTGCTATGCAGGACAGACACTCTTCTTTGAACCAATCGACATCTTATTCAGCCACTCCTCTGGCTCCAGGATCTCCAGCAGACATTGCCCATATATTTGCAAGCATATGTTTGCAACTATAAGATTAGACATTTGCTTAAAAAATGCTAATATTCACAGGAAGTTGAACTCTGTTGTTCCCTTTTCTGTGGGGTTTCTTCCCTCCTGAACTTGAAATTTCAGCATACCCATGGTTCTAAATTTGTTGTCCTTTCATTGTAGCTTTGAGTTGTAGACACTGTGCAGCCTATTCATGTACCAATGGAAGTCAGGCCTATAAAGGAGTTCTTACATTCTCTACTTTAAAACTTTTCTGAATGTCAAATGAGATGAATTGGAATTTACCCTTTGATTTCCACTGAACATTTGCGTTGTGCTTGGGACCTATTCAGACAACGCTATTCAGTGAGTTCTGAATGAATATGTTTGAAGAAAACGTGCTAAAATCTCAGCCAGACCTTACCTCCCCCCTACACAGCCAAGCACTTCACAATAAGAACAGCTATTCATGTTCAATAATCAAATCAATCCTGCTTTGTCACATTGTACCTCCTTCCCAGTCAGAGAAAAAAGATTTTACCTATCTTTTTGCAATGCATTTTCATTGCCGATAGCAGGAATAAGGCCACAGTGATTAAAATCAGTGGATAACTTTTTCTCTTAGTTTGCAGAATTAAGACAGCCCTTGGCAAGGTGTCTGTTCTATTTGAGAAATGACAAACAGTTTGTGCACGTGCATGTGCTGGTTTGTTTTTTTAAAGTTTAAATATGATATTTCCCTTGGATTTGAGTATCGTCGTTCTGGTATAGCACGTGGTTGACAAGCTGTGTCATGCCATGTCACTTGACAACGACTCAAGAAGTGTTAGTGCTTCCCATCAAATTGTTCAGTTACAATCTGGAGTGAAGCAGAGTGGCAGCCAAAAGTAATGACAAATATCCCTGTTGTTTTTGTACTGAATCAACTCTTGTTGATTTATTTCTGTTTATTCATACATCTCTCTGGAAGCTCCAAGCAGTTTATATGGGACCAGAGCTGGCATCAAAGGTAAGCAAGGTCGGACACCTGCAGGGGGCCTACACCTCAGCAGAAGCCCACTGACAAGAGCCCCTTGGAGTTGCTCCTCCTCCTCACCATTGCGACCTGCTTGTTCACCTGCCTCTCACTTATGACCAGACAACAGTGGTGGTGAGAAGAAGTGAATCCTACTGCCTGCCTGCTCACAGGCTCTCTGCCTGTTAAGCAAGCAAGTGGCAGCAATACTGAGAAAGAGAATGAGGAGCAAAGCAACTGGTGACAATGGTGATGAAAAGATAGGCTCATTGAGGAAGCGAGTCCATTGAGGCCATCTTTCCCAAGGTTCCTCAAAAGCTTGGAGCCTTCACTGTATGAGACAATAAGCTGTGACCAGGCTGAGAGAGCTTTGGCTATTGGGTAGTATGGAAATGTAATAAATAAATAAATAAATTGCTTAGCTTGAACAATGCAATGCCATCCTGTGTCCCCCAGTCCGTTCTCTGGGCCCATTCTCTGGCTTTGGCAGACTGCGCGACCCTGGCACCTACTTAGCATTCAGAATGTGGCAGG
The DNA here is from genome assembly GCF_057233095.1 of Heloderma suspectum. Classification (NCBI taxonomy): domain Eukaryota; kingdom Metazoa; phylum Chordata; class Lepidosauria; order Squamata; family Helodermatidae; genus Heloderma; species Heloderma suspectum. The sequence goes on along the minus strand of NC_139461.1, from coordinate 285,742,820 downwards.
TTCAACTCAGAGCATCTCCAGTTAAATGGGTCAGGTAGTAGGTGATCTGAAAGACCTCTGCCCAAGACCCTGGAGGATCACTGCCAGTCAGCATAGTCTAGATGGACAAATAGTCAGTTTTCCTAAGGGTGCTTCCATACTAGCTCTTTTCTCCAGAACTGACATAATTTATCCACAGAATCTGGACAACCTCACTGCCAGATATTTAAATTCCAGTGTTTACCCAGTTTCCTTTCCATCTTTTTTAAGACCCTGGTTTGTGGTGATTTTTCTGACCTTTGATGCAGATGAAGCACTAACCTTTCACGTATGAATCAGCAAAACACGATTCACCTGGAAGAAGTGTGTGTGTGTGTGTGTACAGGCAGCTGCCTGTCGCAGGCAGGAGGAGGTGGAAAGTCCTCTTAAGGAAGCTGAACTCAGCTCACAAGTTTATGGACCGAAGCCTATATTTGCTCTTCAGAAGGGGTAGAGAATCTGTGGCACTTCCTGGACTACAACTCCCATCAACCTTGGCCATTGTCTGTGCTAGATGGAGTTGGAGTCCAGCAACATGTGGAGGACCACCATTTCCCCACCCCCATTCTAGAAATAATAAATAATCAAGACCCGCCTTATGAACCCTTGGCGGTCAATAATAATAATAATAATAATAATAATAATAGAAGATAAAAATAATCAAGACCCCCTTTATGACCACTCACTCAGCAGTCACAATAGAAGCAACCCAAAGATGCCGCTTTAGGTCTCTTTTTTCTTTCTTTCAGCGTATAGGTTATGCATTAACTTTCTCAAACTTGAGGAAAAACAAAATCATGGATTACTTAAAGCATATGAAGGACTCTACAACTCTGTCTATCACATTTGTAGATGTGTATCACCTTTGTCCAAACAGTTTAGGGTGGTGTACATAGAGGTTATCCCTTATCATCACAGCAGCCATGCAAGGTGTATGTAGAGCAGGGGTGGGGAAGTGAAATGTGGGAGGGGGCAGATCACCCGCACCCCTCTGTGGGCTGGATGATGTCTAGGGGCATTTTGGTCAGGGACTCTGCACTATACCTCCACATATTAGGGAGGACACTGGGCTGGCAAAGCTGCTCAAAGCAGCAGAAACACCCAGAGCACAGGGGAAAAGAGAGAACATTACCACCCATGTTTCTCTTGGAACTTTGAGAACTGCACCGGAATGAGAGAGTGAAGAATGGCAGAGATCAGCTGCTTCAGGCTGCAGGAAATCTGGTGGCTATTTTCTGCACTTTGTTTAATAATGCTTCCATGCATAGGAAAATTTTTGAGTATGATCATAGAATCATAGAATAATAGGGTTGGAAGGGGCCTATAAGATCATCGAGTCCAACCTCTTGCACAATGCAGGAATCCAAGCTGGCTGTTCAGCTTCATCTTGAAGCCTCCAGTGTGGGAGAGCCCACCACCTCCCTAGGTAATTGGTTCCATTGTCATATTGCTCTAACAGTCAGGAGGTTTTTCCTGATGTTCAGCTGGAATCTGGCTTCCTGTAACTTGAGCCCGTTATTCCGTGTCCTGCTTTCTAGGATGATCGAGAAGAGATCCTGGCCTTCCTCTCTGGGACAACCTTTCAAGTACTTGAACAGCGCTATCATACATCCCCGCAGTCTTCTCTTCTCAAGGCTAAATATGCCCAGTTCCTTCAGTCTCTCCTCATAGGGCTTTGTTTCCAGTCCCCTGATCATCTTCGTTGCCCTCCTCTGAACCCTCTCCAGCTTGCCTGCATCCTTCTGAAAGTGTGGTGACCAGAACTGGACACGGTACTCAAGTTGAGGCCTAACCAATGCTGAGTAGAGGGGAACTAGTATTTGGCTCTGGCTTACACGTTACTGATAAATAATAGTGTGTGGGAATGGTTGGTATTGCCTATTATGTAATTAATTAGGGATGTTATAATGTTTATATTAGTGGATTATTATTGTACTGATGTAGAGCAGAGGACAGGAAGGCCTGTCGTGCTATGGTCCATGGGGTCACAAAGAGTCGGACACGACTTAAGACTGAACAACAACTATTGTAATTGATGTATTGGCATGCTTTCTTGTTTTGATTGCTATTCTGTTGTTAGCCACTTTGAGCCCTTTTTGTGGAAAAGCAGCATATAAATTTGATGATGATGATGATGATGATGACTGAGGCACTGGGTGGAGGAATGTTCTTCCATCCAACCCCCCAGCTGAGGACCTAGTTTCACCCATCCCTCACCTTCCCCCATTGGGAAATCCACAATCACCATAGGCAGTGAGCCTATGTACACCAATTGCTGAGGAACATGGGTGGGAGCGTGCTCTTGTGCTCACGCCCTGCTTGTGGGTTCCTGGTCGACAGCGGTTTGTCCACTGTGTGAACAGAATGCTGGACTAGATGGACCCTTGGTCTGATCCAGCAGGGCTCTTCTTATGTTCTAATCCCCCATCCCTGTTTTAGAGAAAGGGACTGGCGTAAGATCACCGAGTGAACTTCATAGCGAAGTGGGGAATTGAACCCAGGCCTCCCCATCCAAGCCAGTGCTCTATCAACCATACCACATTTTGAAACGTCCTTGCCATATGAACAAACCCAACACCAAAGACGTTGGTAGGTACTAAGTAGAACACAAGCAGGCACCTAGATTCAAAGCTCATTTTGTTACATGGGATGTACATGTGGCTTAGTTTTGTCATGCTTTTTGTTACTGTGGATTTTTTTCCTGGTCCAATGGCTCAAGAAGTTGCCTGGGGTATGTAAGATATGGGATCAAATTGCTCTGTAGCTTTTCTTCCCTGGGCAGCCTCAAGCAATTCACTATCGCTTAGCTGTGGCTTCACATCTGTGAAAAATGAAAAGTAATAATATTGACTATTTCCCACAGCTGATATCAGGATAACTGGATAATATAAAGATGGCAGAGTGCTTTATACTTTGAAAGTGCTATCACATGGAGTTTAATTTGAAACAGAAGGATATTATAGAACATACCTACAAGGGCATAGTCATAGTTCCAGGGCATAGTCCGAAGGCACATGAGGCAGCCACCTTGCTGAAGCTAAGCAGGTCTGGTCTTGGAGGGGAGACTACCTGGGAACCACATGTAGCCACCTTGAGTTCCAGTATGGAAGAAAGGTGGGATATAAATAGATTGATCGATCGATCGATAGATAGATAGATAGATAGAACAGCTTTCCCCAACCTGGTGCCTTCCTGATGTGTTAGACTTCAACTCCCATTAATCCAGTATGGCCAGTGGTCAGGAATACTGCAAATTGTGATTCGAAACATCCAGGCAGCACCAGCTTGGCGAAGGCTGATAGAGAAATAAACCCTGAGAAATCTGAAATAATAAAGTGCAGTACATCTGAGCATATGCAAAGTATTTTTCCTTAACCACCAAGGAATCACTCCACCCTTACTGGGTCTTCACAGCTTAGGGTGAATTGTGGACTTCTGATGCTTCTCTCTGTAGTACTTAAAGAAAAATGGAGTTTACAAATTAACAGTCCCAACTATGGAAACAAAATTAAGGGTATGTTTTTTTATTTGAGGCTCTCTTTTAAAGGTATTTCCTCTTGCTTAAATAAACTTACTCTGGTGTCATGTCGTCCACAGTCTGTCTATACTCCAAGCATAGCCTAAATTTAAAATGGAACCAGTCAGAGAGTCATGTATAATGTGATGCCTTTAAAACATCAAACTAGCCATAAAAGCATGGAATCATGGCAATTGTTTTTGTAAGCAAGCAGTCATTTTATTAAATACAACTAAGAGTCTAGTGGCATCTTAAAGACCAACAATTTTATTATGGCATAAGCTCTTTTGGATTTCATCAGATTTGTATTATATTATATTATATTAATATTATATTATATTATTTATTTTTGCTGCAGAAGAGAGCTTCACCACACCAGGCTTTTTATCCTGCAGCATACCGGGGCTTCTGCTTTTGGATTCTTTGCGGGATTTAAATCGGTTTGTTACACAGCCGATTTTTTTCTTTTCTTGCATAACACTACCTGCCATTTACACTGGTGAGTGGAGCCTGGCAGGATGTTATCCGATGTCAGCAGTGCTGTATGCCCCCTCTGGGGTAGCACCTCCCACCTCTCAGCATGAACTTTTCCATTTCAACTTCCTTACTTCCCCTTTTCACTTCCACTGCCTCTGATCCCTACCTTGGTCACTTTTTAAGTAGAATCCCACTACCGCCGCAACTTTGGAAGTCTGCTCTCCCTCCCCACCCCCAGCAAGCAATTACCCTTTTCTCAGTTGTGTGTCTGTGGAACTTGAGTGGAAAGGGGTTAAAACTTTTCTGGGCAGCAACTGCAGAGTGGAATGATCTCTTGCTCCTATGAGGCAGCTGCAGCTGAAGTGGTGGATGGAGGAGGAGGAGGCAGAGGAGACTCCCACTGCCTCATCATTACTGACATCACACCCACACAGAGCAGATCTAATGGAATGGCAGAAGTACATGGGCAGGCAGTCGTGGTATCATTCTGGAACTGCAGAAAATACCGCACTTTTCTCATTCAGAGAAAACACAGAAAAGCAAGTAGAAGGCACAGGATAAAAACTGGAAAACAACGTCGTGTAAAGCACCCGAAAATACCGTGCCTGAAGAACGACAATTGCACTACCAAACCATTGTGCGGAGAAGCCCAGAATAACATGGCTACTCTGGATTTTATTTTGATGTTTTTCTTTCCACAAGGAAGGGCATTTTGTTAGATTTCCAATACTGGGCTTTGTTTGGTTGGTTTTTTTGACCAATCAACAACTCATAGAAAAACACCTTATACAAATTTTTAAAAGCAAATATATTGTGTATAAGATAGCACTTTTGTAGCAAATAGCCTTTTTTTTTAGTTCTCTGTACAAATATGATTAAATAGTAGCAAATTTATCAGGTTTCGCATGGGTTGGAATAGCCCTTAAACCCCTTAGGGATATTTTTTAAAAATATGGTAAGCAGTATATAAATCTATAAAATAAATAAATAAAAACAGTTTGATACAGCAAAGCTTTTGAGCAAAGTTACACAGCTGTCAGAGTTAGACATATTGTGCCCCCTGTCTGAGTGAAACCACGACTGCTGGCAACCCTGGGTAAGGCCTGTGCCATGGTGCATCCCATAACCCCTTAAGGAAAGGGTCTGCTCCACAATAGTGGGGAGTGGGTACTTGTATAATTCTGTCTCTTGAACTACTCCCCCCTGGCTTCCAAGCTGTATCACAAGGTGCTAGTCACATCAGTCACAGGGTCACTTCTGTGTAGGGATGTATGAATCCTTTACCTGGCTCCACGCAGGGGCATCCGTGGTGGGGGGGAGGTACTCCATCCCTCCCCCCAGAATCCTTGATGGGGGGGGAGGCGCTCCGTCCCTCCCCTTGGAATCCTGCCCGGCCGGCTCCGCTCCGCGGCCAAGCTGTGGAGCCGCCAGCCGGCTCCGGTCGCCTGCAGCCAGACATCCGGCCGCTGGGCAGCCCTGCAGGGACGCAAATGGCGGCTGTTGTAGCCGCCGCCATTTGCGTCCCTGTATTGAGCTGTGATAGGATATGTAAATATTTACGTAGCCTATCACGGCAAAGGGAAAAACCCCAGCATACGCAAATGGCGGTAGCCGCCGCCATTTGCATATGCTGGGTTTTTTTTCCCCCCTGCCATGATAGGCTACGTAAATACTTACGTAGCCTATCACAGCCTCCGCAGGGATGCAAATGGCATCCCTGCATTAGCCGTGATAGGCTACGTAAGTATTTACGTAGCCTATCATGGCTATTGAGAGGAGGAAGCGAATGGCGGCCGCAGGACAGCCGACATTCGCAAAGCAGTGCAGACGGGAGCAGGTAAGTGCTCCATTTCGTGCGCCTTTCGTGGGGTGGGGACGGCGGGGACTTCGTCCCATGCGCCTTTCATGGGGGGGGCGGGGGCTTCGTTCCGTGATGGATTTCGGGGGGCCGAATGCACTGGCATTCGGCCTCACCAAGATCCATCACAGAATTCTCTGACATCCCTACTTCTGTGTGTGCTGAACTGCAGCCCTCACGCATTGAAGCAATTGCATGAATTGGCCCATAGTTAAATCAAGATGAAACTTGCAAGAGACACATTGGCATTGTCTGAAGGCATGCTCAGAATAGGCATGAAGGCTGAAGCCCTTCTCTTCTTTCCTTACTAGATAATGTTCTGGACCAAATCAGGTGGTGTTTGTTTCTTTTCCTAGTGTGAGGAATCAAATCACTGTGGCTCCTTGCTTTTCATTCTCTGGTTAGTGTATACATCAAACTACCAATGAATAAGATCAGCACATTGTCCCCGGTCTAATTAATACGCATATGCAGGTCGCAGTGACTCAGTTCAACCCACAGGAACTAAACTGTGTCCAGCTTCTCTTTTACGTTGCTTTGGTTCGATCCACCTCCACACTCCAAGAACATATTTACATGAGCTATTTTCAGTATCACAAGGTAACAAGACAAATATCAGCTAACGGTTGCCATTTAAACAGACTGTGTGTGTGTGTGTGTGTGTGAGAGAGAGAGAGAGAGAGAGAGAGAGAGTGTCAGCATTAAACTTAACATGGATCCTTTAACTGGCGACCCGTGGTTGAAAGTGTCATTTTCTTGTTTCCAAGAAACAGATTCAAGCTGTAGCTTCTAGAGGCTAGACCAAGAATTCCCAGCCTGTATGCCACAAGAAAATTGCTAAAGAATGGACCATGGGATGTACATTAATGGCTCCCATGAGCACCCAACAACAAAGGAGGCTGTCCACTGTATATCTGCACAGTGCCCTGTTCTGACCTTGCCACCTTCCAGTCAGTGTCTGGCTGAGGCAGGTACCTCCACCCTCTCGCCTGCCCTCTCTAGCAAATGAGCAGTGAGGGTGAGGAGACGGAGCTGTCTCATTCACATGCCTTGTCCTCTCCCTCTGGGAGGTGGTGAGAATTGGGCCCAGAAGAGGAGGCACGCGGCCGGGCAGAGGCAACAATTTGAGGAGGGGAGGAAGTGGGCAGACTCAAAAAGGGGGGGGCACTGAGAGCATCTTGCTCAAAGTCCCCCCCCCCGACTAATACTGGCAGGTGGTAATATCTATGCAGTTCATGATGATAACTATTCCCTGGAGAGAAACCAATGGCTTTTGGAATGAGTGAATGCTGGAGAAAACTGGTTAAATGTCATATTTTACCTGCTTAGGACCAATTTTTACAGTCTCAGGGATGGAGTGGTAAACCAGGGGTGGGAAACACATGGCCCACGGCCCACATGCGCCCCCTGCCGCCCCACTGCACCCCGTCACAATGCCAAATTCAACAGCAGTGGAGGTCACACCCACACACGCCTGGAAGAAAATAATGTTTTTTATAAAAAGCATCAAATTTAACTTGCAAACATTTGACCCTTGGCGTGCCGTGGAATAGTTTGCCACAGAATTTCCATAGCAAACCAGGATTGGGGGGGCACATCACAGAATGCACCCCTGGGGGCAGGTCCTGGACCTCCCACAGTTGCCCAACTAGTGAGAAATAATGTTTTTCCTTGGCTGAACCATTTCAGGCAGGGTTGTAGTGGTGGTGAATCTTTGAATGCTCACTCATTTTGTTTTATTTTCAAACCTTATATGTAAAAAAACCCAAACCCAGCATGTTGTGGAGAAGGCAAGTCTGAACACTTCTCTATGAAGGGATTTATTTTTCCTGTTGGGCAGTCTTCAAAACATTTTCCTTTTAAAACAAACAAACCTGTTTTATCACATTATTCTGCTGATAGTATAAAGTGACCCTAGGATACATCTAATTGCAAACTAATTCTAGTGCGTGAATATGTAGAGGGTACTCAGAAGTGGTGATTGCCCTCTTTGCTGTGTGTACAATTGGGTTATGTCTGGAAACGGTCCACTTGGGCCTTCGAAGGCTTCCATAAAGCACTTAACACTGTCACTTGTAAGCACAAAAAGACACTAGAAGAGATAAGATTCTGTTAGAGTGGAAAGACTGGATTCGGATCCAAGAAATTTTCTTGGCTGCTAGTCAAGCCCCTTCTGCCAGTCTTTGAATGATGATGATAATAATACTGTAATAATAGTAATAAGCTGTGACTATCTACAGGGAAATGTTAACCATTTATCCACTATATTTATTGGATCATGCCACAGCACATCCATCATTGCAGTGAGAAAATGCAGAAACATTCCTAGGCTATTAATTCTATGTGGAGACAGTTACTGCTCTCTCTCGCTCTCTCTCTCTCTGTCTCTCTCTCTGAGAGGGGCTGTTTGCTTCTCTTTTGCCAGTTTTTCAAAAGTTTTCTCTCTTACTTACTCATTTACTCATGATGATAGAATATTTTTGGTTGACAGAATTGGGGTGGTTTGTGAAAATTCTCCCCTCAACTCTTACTAGCATAAGGAAGGCCTAGGCACACCATCATTCGACGTGGATTCGCACAACTGTTTCTCTCCATTCCGCCATGTTTTTCCCCCTGTCACATGACAGAGCTAAACTAGACATGACAGGCCCACCATTTGTATTTATTCACATGTCTTTCCCCTTCGTGTATGCAATGGAGCAAGTTGGAGAGGGGAGGGGAAACCATCTGTCTCCCACATTGGTTACTTGAAGCACTTTTCTCTCAGCCCAGCTCTGATTCTGGACGTGAGCCAAGCTATTGACATAATTTCTTGAAGCAACTGAGCATAGCGAGGGGAGGTGGTGGTTTCATTCTCCTCACCATTGTGCTCCATTTTATATAAAAAAATATTGTCCAATTTATGTAAACAAGGCAGACATGTTAATAAAATACACATGGCTGCCCAATCACATCTAGTTTGGCTCAGAGGACCAGTTCACACAATCAAATTGATGATAAGTTGAGAAATATGGCTATAGGCAAAATTCAGCTGATGCTGAGGTGGTTGTCATTTCACACCTAACCTAACTTTACCACAGCACCTCTCAACCTACTTTTGGCAGCTATCCAGAGGCAGAACTACAACTTATTGAACCAAAACCAAAAACCAGGTAGCCATCAGAAATGGCACCCTCATGCTGAATTCTTCCTGTTCCTCTAAGTAGCTGGTAGTATAACTTAGCCCATGTGCTGATGTAGATGGGTTAATCAGAAAACACCCCTGTGAAGGTTTGAGGCCTAAGAAGGCAAGGAAAAGTAAAAAGATCAGACCTAGAGGCCTGGGTTTTTCTGCTGGGAGGGGATATCCCTGAGAAGAGTAGTTTCATTTCCCTGGTTAAGTTTCAGTTTCCCAGTTAAGTTTTATTTCTTGAGGTTTGAAACAGTACTTTTGGTTTTGAGAGAGGAGGATGTGTAAAGAGAGTGAGAGAGCCCATACGAGCAGAGTCAGGGATACCAGAGCCTGAAGAGGGTGCAGGAAGAAACAGCCTGGAAAAGTCTAAGTGCAGCTAGGGTAAAGGAGCTTGCATTTCACAAGTTTTATTTACTCTTAAAGCCTTTTGTTTATCGTGTAAATACTTTTAGTTTTGATTTGCTTGCTTTAATTTACTTGTAAATTGTTGTGCTTAAACCCTGCAGCTAGAGTGTCAACTACCCCATGTCTACAGCCTAAACCGCATTTTACTGGGAAGCGGAAGGTAAAAGAAGGAAGGTGGGACTCTGAAGGAGGCAAGAGATCCTTAAGGAGTTGTTCAGGGGGTCCAGGCAATGGTGGAACCCTGACAAGCCCCATGAGTTTAATGAATGCATGAGAGGGGGTAGCAGGATTGTGAACCCCTAGCCAGATGCCTCCATGTTGACATGCATGCAGGCCATGTATGTGCATAGACCCTGATGCTGAGCGTGTGGCCACCAGAGGATGTGGCCAGCATGTGTGTCAGCTTGGAGGAGGCATGGGTAGATGATATGATCCTCCTATTCCCTTGCATGTTCATTGAACATGTGTGGGAGGAATCTTCTGAGCAGCCCATTAAGCTGTCTATTTCTCTACCCTTGCCCTTGCCAGAGCAGCCATTGTTATGGGATGGGGGAATGCACAATACAATGACATCAGGATATGAGGTAAATTGTACTACAAATTAAAGAGGAGGGAACTCAATATGCATTGTAGCTTTAGGAGACACCCCTATGTACATTCATGTTTTGTCTTAGTTGTAGTCTGGGAAATGTGGATTGAGTTCCAGTCATACAACCAGTTAGCCACATAACAAAAGCACTCTTCAGACATTTCCCTCATTTTTTGGACCAATGTGTGAGGGGGGCAGGGCCACACTGACTAGCCCATCCCCCATGTCACTCAGGCTAAGTAGCCCCTCCCCATGGCATCTGTGCATAGAGCATGCACGTCTTCAGGGAGGGGGTCTCCATGCGTGCGATGTTGCAGGAGGGGCTAGTCTGCACGACCACACTCCCCCATCCTGCATTGATCAAATGTGTGAAGGAATGGTCTGAAGAGGACCGAACTCTGCAACTCAGCTCACTTTGTCAGCATCCTTTTTCGTTGTGTGAATTGGCCCAGAGAGACACATGGAAGTGGGTTAGAGAACCAAACACACTGTTGAGTTACAGGATAGAATAATATCTGACTTTGTTCCTGAAGCCGATCTGTAGTTAAAATAATGGCAAAAATAATAAAAGCGCTTTTACCCAGTCAAAAATTGAGTCAGATTGACCCAAAATATTGCTGCCTGTCCCAGGTAAATTTTATGTTCATTCATTTCATTTCATTTATTACATTTGTATACCTCCCAATAGCCAAAGCTCTCTGGGCAGTTTACAAAGATTAAAAAACTTAAAAATACAGTATTATGCATAATATAAAAACAGTTTCGTTTCAAACATATAAATAGAGCAGACACACATACATACATACATATATATATATATATATATATATATATATATATATCTCTCTCTCTCTCTCTCCAAACAATATCCCAGGATACAATTAAATACTTTGTCATATGCTGCCAAATGCCTGGGAGTAGAGGAAGATCTTAACCTGGCACTGAAAAGATAAGCATGTTGGCGCCACACAGGGGAATTCATTCCAAATTGGGGGGCTGCCACTGAGAAGGCCCTTTGTTGCCACCCTCTGAACCTCTCTTGGAGAGGCACTTGGAAGAGGGCCTTAGATGATAACCATAGTATATGGGTAGGTTCATGCCAGGAGAGGTGCTCCATCAGATATTGCAGTTGAATGTAGGTATACAACCATTGGATAGTGGGAAAACCTGAAGGAATTTCACCTTCCATGAGTTGCTGAATGTTTTGAACATGCAGATGAATACAAATCATGAAACTGGTTGTGGCTTGATTTTGACTAGGTTCAGATAAATTAGGAGTCCTGTTTGTGAGTTTCCCATGGGCAGCTGCTTGGCCACAGTGTGGCCACTATGTGAACAGAATGCTGGACTAGATGGACCCTTGGTCTGATCCAGCCTGGCTCTTCTTATGTTCTCTCCTTCTGGGCCTGATCTGCACTACCTCCCAGAGGGAGAAAACAAGACATGAGGAGGTTACTGTTCCTTTTTCTTGCTCCTCTCATTGACAGGTAGCAACAGCAAGGAGGAGAAGCAACTGGGCCAGGAGGATCCAGGGACTGGCATTGGCCAGAGACTGACAGGGACTGGGATTTGGGCCTCAGCAGGTACCTGACAGTGCCAAACTGTGATGCCAGCCCTAATCTTGACTATCCTTACAATACCCCTATAATGTAGGGGTGCAGATTATTATTTGGTGAGGGCAAATTCTCTCCGCCCCATCCCTCTGTGGGCCAAATGTCATTGGTGGGTGTAGCCATCCAAACTTCTGGCAGTAGGCACAGCAACATACACTGATGTCATCACCCCAACCTCAGCCATTTTAGCCTTCCTCTTGTCAGCGCCGGCCAACTCCCTGCCAGCCCATATCCCAGCTGTTATCTCCAGTTTGAGTTTGGAGTGATCACCACAGGTTCCCCTTCCTGCTACCCCATCTCCCAACCTCCCTGACCCCTGGAAGAACCCTAGGAGGCTCATCAGGCCAGATTGAGAAGCCAGGCAGGCCAGATTAGGCTCATGGACTGGGGATTGTGTACCCCTGCTATACGGTATTCATATTGCAAATGGGGATGCTGAGACTGAAAGGATAGGGGCTTGCCAAGGGCCACATCGTGGATTTGTGCCCCATGGATTTCTGCCATGCCAGGTCTCGTTGCAAGGCAGCATGGTTGGACATGAAATGAGTATGTTTCCTGGGTACAGATTTATTCAGCATAGCTACCAAAAGGTTGGTATTGTATGGGATCAATTGGTTCTTTTGGGGAGAATGCCAGTGTAAAGTCTACCTAGGATTTGTACGATTAGAGACAGAACGTGAGGACTGAAGAGAATGTAGGGACCAGGAGTTCTAACTTTCTTTATTTTGGCTTCCCTTAAGAAAATAAACCTGACACCCTGGTATGCAACTTCTGCTTTGTTTCTGCCTAACTGCTTGAACCCTGGTCCTGCCAAGGAAACAAATGCTCCAGTATTTTTTACAACTCAGCCTTCAACATACTCTTCTGATGCCCATCCTTTGTGTAAGAAGCAATTCTAAAATCCTCAAGGCTCCCAAACCATGTACGGCATAGAATTATTATCACTAGATAGTTATGTGGCAGCTCGTATATATGATGTGTTGCAAATGTGAACGTTCACCCCAAAACGCAGTAGGAGCGTGAGATGAATGGGGGAAGGAAAGTTTACTTCAGGGCTTTTTGAGACTTGTACGGTAAACTTGGACACCAAGCATTGCCTGAGCAAGTGAGTCACGTGTGGGTGTGTGTATATTGTTTTTTGTTTGAAGAACAGAATGGAAAGATCATATAGTTCCCTGGCACGGAAACATGGAACAAATCCATGGAGTTCACCCGAGAATCCTCCTTTCTGGCAGGATTTCCATCAAAGACACCTAAATGGCCAGATGACATTTGTTGCTCTGAGATGCAAGTGCCCATTTTTAAGGCAAAGCATTATCCATTCCAGACAGGGCCTGATTAACGGAAATGGGGCCCCTCTGCTGAACTTTTTCTCATCTGCCAGTATTCAGAAAAACAAATAAATATGACACATATCAACACAACATACACAGACTACCCCATTGTCTGATGCAACCTATCCTACTCTCAAAATTTTCCATGCTAGAGATAATATTCTAGTCGTTGTCATGGAGGTTTACTACCTGTTGCTTAAATTTTACTGCCTCCAAAATATGGCCAATACTTCCCAATCTTGTGATAATGCTTGGGATGGATGAATCCATCAGTTTGCTTGCTTCTTCAATCAAATTTTTTCCATCCCAAATATGAAGACATTTGTGAATTGTGGTAAATTCTTATCAAAAACTAACTGGGGAAAAATCTCACCCATCTGGAAAGAATGCATAACAAGACGTTTTTCATCTTCTCTCATAATACTAGAACTTGGGGGTGGGGGGAGTCACCCAATGAACTTCACTGGCAGTAGATTCAGGATAAAAGGACTTTTCCAGTTTATGGAATGTGCTGTTACAGGATATGGTGATGGCTGTGGGCTTTGATGGAAATAAAATGGGATTAGACACATGTATGTAAGGCAGGTATGTCAATGGGTATTAGCCATAATAGTTAAATGTAACTTCCACATTCATGGGTGGCTACTAAGAAGAGGGCCCTTTTTGCTGTGCCACCCCAGTTGCAGAATGAACTTCCCAGGGAGGCTCGCCAGGTGAAGACCTTTTTATTTTCCCAGGCATTTTAGTGTTTTAGTTTGTGCTTTAAATCTCGTATTATATTTCAAATATTTGCACTGAGGTTAGGTTCTATTTGATTATAATTTTTTATACTGTAGTTTTAAACCTTTGAATTTTTATGTTGTATTTTATGGTTTTAATTGTTGCGAACTGCCCAGAGAGCTTTGGCTCTTGGATGGTATAGAAATGAAATAAATAAATAAGGTGGCATATTTCCCTCTATTTCCAATGTTCAGGCTATGCATGCCATTGCTTATGTAGACAAAATGGGACCATCCACACACAAGGAAGATATCAGCAGACTTGAGGGAACCTTAACATTAGAAGAAACTTATTAAGAAAAAACCCTAACTGGAGGGACCCCCCAAAAAAACTGCTGAAATACCAGGCTGTAATCAGGGTCATGTGCGTTTCTGATGTAGACCTACTATCTCTCATTAATGCCTGCATCATCTTGATGCTGGATCTCGGAGGGGCACTTGATGTTGCAGCAATGATGTGTGAAGTGAAATGCATGTCAGAATGTAAGAAAAAATCCTGCTGGATCAGGTTAATGACTAATCTAGTGCAGCATCCTGTTTCCAACTGTGGCTAGCCAGATGTTTCTGTGAGGCCCACAAGCAGTGCATGAAGGTGATGTCATTCCACTGGTGTATTCCCTCTGCCCCCTCCAACTAGAATTTAGAAGAACAAGTGATTGATTGATTGATTGATTGATTGATTGCATTTCTACCCCACCTTTTTACCTCTTGCAAGGAACCCAAGGTGGCTTACATTATCCTCCTCCTCTCCATTTTATCCTCACAACAACAACCCTGTGAGGTGGGTTGGGCTGAGAGTCTGTGACTGGCCCAAAGTCACTCAGTGAGCTTCCATGGCCGAGTGGGGACTAGAACCCAGATCTCCCAGCTCCTAGTCCAACACTCTTGCCACTACACCACACTGGCTCTCATACAAAATTAAAGAACTTGACCCCCCAAAAAAGCTGAGGTTTACAGCTTGTTGCTTAAAAACATCAAAAATCAGAGGAAAACAAGGAAGGAGAGTCAGAAGCAGAGCCAAGTGACCCAAAACATTCAAATCAGGGTGGATGGTTACACCAAGAGTGTAGTGGATAGCTGGGAACGCTCCATACAAATTCATGTGCATTCATCTTGAAGCAAAGATTTCCGGATTTCTCCATGTGCCAAACCTCTTGTCATTCCAATTTGATAAGTTCCACATCAAATATTAGAGTGGCGTTGGGTGGGATGATTCCCGGGTGGCTGGTAGAGCCATAGGCATAGTCTGGCGAGATTACCATCTTGGCCCACTGGCCAACACTCATCTGGGCAACCCCTTCTTCCCAGCCGAGAATAACCTCCTGCTTGCCCATCACAAACGTGAACGGCTTGTTCCTGTCACGAGAGGAGTCAAATTTTTTCCCATCTTCAAGCATACCCGTGTAGTGCACCACACAGGTCTGTCCGCGTTTAGGAAAGTTCCTCCTGTCCCCAGGGGCGATGGTCTCCACGCGCATGCCCATCTCGCCCAGCCCACGGCGATGCCAGTCCCAAATCCTCACCGGGAGGAGCTGCGAGTCAGTCAGTCAAAGGAGCAGCAGCAGCAATGGCCCCGTGGGAGCTGCAACAAAAAGGTACAGCGTGGAGTGTCCCCTGTTCAGGAATCCTGATGCTCCATGCTCCAAACCCCTGCCACAGTTTGCTGTCCCCACCACAACAGTCAGTCAGCTTTCTGTAGCCACTGAGCACACTCAGCCCCAACTCGGCTTAAACATAAAGAACCATCAGAAGGAAGAGCTGGACCTGGAAGCTGCCTGCCAACACTTAGCACCTAGACAACAGACTGAACAGGCAAGCACCCAACTCACCTGGTCAGTCTTCCCCTCTATGGTGAGATGTATTTGTATTTCTGTTTAGGAATATAGGAAGCTGCCTTATCCTGAGTCAGATTGCTGATCCATCGAACCCAGTACTGTCAACACTGACTGGCAGCCACTCTCCAAAGTTTCAAGCAAGAATTTTTCCCAGCACTACCTTGAGAGGCCAGGGATTGAACCTGGGACTTTTTGCATGCAAAGCAGGTACTTTACCACTGAGCCAACTCACTAAATTTGCATCTATCTGTATACTTTAGCATATGGAAATCATATGCAAACCTGTGTCCTCTTTGTTGGTGATTTATTTCCTCATTTTTCACAATGGGTAAATGGCCACCCTAATAAGAACGTAAGAAGAGTCCTGGGATTTCTTCACAAGGAGCTTTTATCCTGCTATTGAGATTGCTCCTTCACAGAAGTTTGAGGGCTTTTTACATGATGCAGTGAACCTCCAGGGCATCTCCTGCATTAAATGCCCTTTGTTCCATTTTTAAATAGATTGCAGATAATGAGCTATCAAATTACCCCCTTGTATTCCACTTGAGTTCCCTCTGTGAAAAGAGAAAAGCAGCAAGAAGAGGAGCGAGATCAATGAAAGATATGGAAGACTCAGATATGTGGGAGATGGAGGGGGAAAGGGGAGGGGGAAAAGGAAGCACATGAAAAAGGGAGTCGTCGTGATCCTGCATTTAGAATGGAAGCAGAAAGGCCCATTTTAAATACATGATTTTAGGCTGGTGTAGAGATGCTCCTGGTCTGCCAATCCAAAGGTCCATCTAGTTCAGCATTCCGCATTCCAACAGTGGCCAACTTCTAGGGAGCTCACAACAGGATGTGCAGGGTGAAGCCTCCCCCTGTTTGTCTGCATCACCCAAGTATGAGAAATGTCAACATTGGCTTCATAGTCACACGTCACACACCATTGTACTTCCACTATATGGCACATTTTAGAACTGAAAATATTAAAATGGCTTGGAAGCAGAATCCAGCGCATTGCTTAAGTGTGTGTTACATTAACAATGCTCTTCAGCAGGTACGGGGGTGTTTTTAGGCCAATGACTCACCCCCACTCACAAATTCTTTGTCATCCCAAATGATAGGTCCTAGAAATGCCATCACTAGCCTTCAAGCGCTAACATCTGCTGAGATGATGCTAGGCTTAACATTTCTAAATGCTCTGTCTGTGACACATTTCCAGACAGCAGGTTAGAGACTTGTTAAAACTCAGGCAATATTTGATTTCCCCCCCCTTTCCTTGCTAGAAAACCAGATGGTGCTAAATCCCTATGGAATATATAGCAAGATGTGCTTCTCCTTAGGTAACTTTTGCATTCTTTGTTGATATTTGCATGATGGAAGAAAGGAGATGATAATATTATTTCTTTAGGATGTGCAGCAACACATCCAGGTTGCATAAAACACAAATGTGGTAGGATTTCTACCAGTGCCAACTCTAGGCTTTTGAGGGCCCTTGGGCAAGACACCTTCCATAAGCCCCCTCACCCACTGAGTCCGCCTTCATGCCACCATTATAACCAGCTGCTGTTGCTCCTCGTCCTCTTTCTCATCATTGCTACCACTTGCTTGCTTGACAGGCAGAGAGCCAGTGAGCAAGTAGCAGTGGCATCTACTGTTCCTCCTCACCACCACCCTTGTCTGTGCTAGAGCGAGAGGCAGGTGAACAAGTACGTTGCCATGGTGAAGAGGAGGTGCAACTCCAGGGGGCTCTTGTCAGTGGGCACCTTCTGGGGTGTGGGCAGGTGCCCAACCAAGCCTACCCTTGACGCCAGCCCTGATCTCTGCCCAGGGCATTTTATAGTCTAAGAAACCATTAAGCAGGGTGTTGTGTGTACTGTGATTTGGCAGGAGCCTAGAATTGATACTAGGCACAGAATTAGCTCCATAAGAATTGCAGGTTGGGTTTTTTTTAGAGCAAGTGTATAGCCTTTATGATTGCTCAACAGAGGACGCATTGCTAGCACCAACCCCAATACCAATGTGCCCATTGGCCACACACCCTCTGGCAGCCACTTGTCTGGAGTTAGGGGAAAGTGGGCCTGTATGCATAATGGTGTGAAGAAACCTAGGGTTCCTTCACATGGGCAAGAATGCTGATTGGCTAGGGTTCCCACTTGTGTGGAAGAGCCCTATGTGGGTACATTCACCTTCACAATAATGTTGAATGTGTAGCTGCTGGGTGTGTGTGTGAGACTAGTACTGTGATCCTGTTTGCTCCTCAACACTTTTGATAAATGCATGGAGCAGACATTCAACAGCCTCAGTAAAGCAGCTTTATATGTCCTAAATAATTCAGGCATTATTCAGTTGGCATACAGTACATCGAAAATGTAGGCTGAGTGGATACAAGTAGAGTGCAGGCTATAGTAGGATGGTAATATAATCGCTCCACTAGTGGCTCCACTATGGGCCAGCTTGCAACAGGCCCATATTTAACGCACCTACAATCAACTCACTTCCAGTAGCTTTACACAGCTTATTTACACCATGGCCTCCATGTGGGGTAGATGTAATTTAGCATGTGCAAAGTTGGTTATGTGACTGAATTGGAATTATGCATGGGCCGGGGGGGGGGGGGAATTGGTGACATCACAACGTGAAGGTGGTCTCAAAATATCAAGGCTCTTTCTTAGCAAAGCAGAAGTTCCAATTCTGTTTTCTGTTTTCAGTTGCAAAGCAATGCTCCTTCCCGCAGCATGCAGAAATGGAAATCTGAAGGCATCCAAAGTCTCCATTAAAAGCTGTGCTAAGCCTTTACATCCCACTTAATGCCTGAAATTGTATCCTGATATTCAGAGCTCTGGTAAGGTGAAAAGGCTATCAGACAAACGTCTCTCGCTTTAGCTTTTCTTTCTTCTCGGGGAGTAGGAATTAAATGCATTTCTAGTTCCTGTCCTGCATATTTGCACCTGCGGGTGCATGGGCTCAGGAGCTCCTAATTATATTAGATTCTTCATTTGCACACTTAGGGTATGCTTGCATTGTTGCCTTAAGAATGGCAGGCAGCTGTAAACACTTCACATACTTTGCAACTGGGTAGGAACTGCCTGTGGAAGCCACAAAGGCATTCTCCAAGTGGACAGATTAAGCTTGTCATGCACACCTTATCCTCTATTCCAGGGGTGTTGAACCTCTTTCAGCCTCAGGGCCAAATTCCATTTCAGATACTCTCAGGGGTTGCATGCCAGCAGTGCAGTCAGGACTGAAGGCAAAAGGGAGCAGGGGCAAAAATGCTGTCATATTTTAGCTGGAAGCTCTTACATTAAGGCTTAGGAGAGGCATTTGTTCAACCTTTTAGAATGGGGGAAAATGGCATGAAAGCTGGAAAATCACCAAATGGCTGGTGGTTGGAGGAAAGGGGGTGGGGCCAGGGGAAGGGGGCATGGCCTTATGGGGAACCTTGGAGAGCCAGATTGGGACCCCAGGTGGACCAGATTTGGGCCTCAGGTTCAGCACCCCGGCTCTGTTCCTTGTTTGTCCTGTTTCTTTAGACCAGGGATGGGAAGGGCCATGGATTTCCCCCCACTCCTGGTTTAGATTCTGCATTATTTCCAGAATAGTGTCCAAGACATTCCTTATCCTATGACTGTAAAAAGGGTCTCTCTGTCTTCTCAGCCCAGGTAGTCCTTTAGTTTAAACATGGAGAGACTTCATGGACCCAAGTTCATGGCAAGGGAAGGAATGTGCTGGTGGGGGTGGGGGGAGTACGTGAGCCAGAGAGTTGTGTACTTATCACTAAACTATGGTTTAGTGTTATATCTGAATTGTGGATCTCCAACTTTCTCATAAGAATGTAAGAAGAGCCATGCTGGATCAGACCAAAGGTCCATCTAGTCCAGCATTCTGTTCACACAGTGGCCAGCCAGCTGTCAGCAGGAAACCAACAAGCAGGACCTGAATGCAACAGCACCCTCCCGCCCATATTCCCCAGCAACTGGTGTACACAGGCATACTGCCTCTGATACTGGAGGTGGCTTATAGCCATCAGGACTAGTAGCCCTTGATAGCCTTTTCCTCCAGGAATTTGTCCGATCCCCTTTTAAAGCCATCCAAATGGGTGGTCATCACTACATCTTGTGGAAGTGAATTCCATATTTTAACCCTGTGCTGTGTGAAGAAGTCTTTGTCCTGAATCTCAGCTTCATGGGATGACCTCAGTTTCTTGTATTATGAGAGAGGGAGAAAAATATCTGCCTATCCACTTTCTCCACACCAGGCATAATGTTGTACATGTCTCCTCTAATTTACCTTTTTTTCTAAGTGAAATACGCTAAAGTTAAATGTCCTTCATCCCTGACACATGCAGTGTTGGTGGCACAACTTCATACAACTACAAGCACAATATAATACAATATGGCGGTCTTTTTAGGACAGGTACGATAGTAGATGCCCATCTGAATGAGAGATCTCCACCCTGAACCTTGCCTTTTACTCAGGCTCTGTATCCCAATGCAGTCTGCAAGTGGCAATAACCCCTTTTCTCCTCTCACAAGAGTTTGCTTTTAATTTCTAATGGCTTCATTAGTATTATGGGTGGCTTTCAGAAGTGAATGTTAGAGGGGAAATTTGGTGTAGTATCGCTTATGGCTTTATATTTCTTATGAATCCTAAAAGAAACCACAACCCTTGTGGCATTATAGAGAGTAATAAATTCAACTGCTGGATTATTTACAGTTGTTTTACTCCAAAGCAGCTTCTAGTAGGAAATAGTAAGGCAACAGCTATTATATTCCCATGAAATGCTATCAGTAAATGACCATTGGTGCAGAAAGATATGATACAATGTGCAACAAATGAACAAGGAAATAGTCGCTCTTGTTCTTGATTTAAAGCTGGGAGGAGTCGGGGGGAGATGTACTTTTGTGCATAGGATTAACAGCATTGTTACGTTATATCTTTGGGGTATTTCCTTTCCCTCTGAAACATTTTCTCAAAGGTAGAATGACATTCTTCCCTATAAGAAAGTTTCTGCGCTTTTTCAAATAACACATTATTTGGATTTCTGCTGATTGTGGTCCTTTTTTCCTTCTTGACAAGTTGGGCTTTGCTTAGCATTTAAGATACGATTAATATATGTAGAAGTGGTCAAGGATATGAGAATCAGACGGCGGCATAATTTGGGACTATTGAGTTGCAAGTAAACATATCATTTCTTTTAACCCAGTGCCATTAATACTGGTTGGAAAGCTGAAATTCAGCAGCTCACGTTTCCCCCGTCACAGCATTCCCCCTATCAGGGAAAGCTGCATCTATTGAATTTCTGTCTGTCATGCAGCTAGTAAAGACACAGGAGGCCAGCAAGGAAATAAAAAGATGGGAACCTTCATGGGAAGTAACACTGGCAATATATTTTGTTCCATAGACAAGTTGTCAGCCAAAGAAGAAGACCATACCCCATCGAGCAGAAGTTCCAGTTAGGCCAACTCTAGAGGATGCTGAGGTCAAGCATTTGCTTGGGTCTGAAGGAAAGCAAGGAAACCATTCTTGGTTTACACAGAGCGTGGAAGATGGTCAGAGGCAGACAATAGTGTTCTCAGTCAGGTGGTGGTAGTCCATTGGTAGAATACTGGCTTTGCAGGGAGAAATTTCCAGATTCAATTCCCAGCATCTCCAGTTAAAGGAATCAGGTAGCAGGTAAGATCAAAGACCTCTGTCTAAGAACATGAAGAGTTGCTGCCACCCGGAGTAGACAATACTGGGTTAAATGGACTAATGGTGTGGCTCAGTAGGGGAATCACTCGAACCCTGTCCTACGTTTGCTCCGCCCCCTGTTACTGACCACACCCTGTGTGTTTGGTGGCCATGTGACAGAGCCTTACAGATGGATGCACATAGGAACCCTTCACACAATCACTGAATGCACCACTGCTGGGGGGGCGTGGCCAGTGTATACATCAGGGTTACCCTTTGTAAGTAGTTGTGGCCAGAAAAGGGTGGAAGACATTGTCCATTGGATTGTTATCTGCGTAACTCCCCTAGAGTTAGGTTTCTGAAAGAGATTCTTGAAAGAGTTCCTTTTTTGAATGGTAGAGGGATTGTTACCTATTTAGTGATAGGGAATAATATATTACATATAAGGTCTCTACATTTGCCCTTGCAGCCCAACACACTAGAGACACATTTATTATACAAAATGGGGTTCATTGTGCTGGGGATCATCTCATGTAAAATGTATTTTTAAAATCTGATTACATTGTATGTTTGTGATGACCAATGGTGTTTTAGCAAATAAATCTGACCAACTGACCCTGTGCAACACAGTATCACCGTCACATGTTCTTTCAATGCGTGAGAGGGTTCAAGTGAACCCCATACTCTAAGGAAGTTTCATTTGCTCCATTAGCAGACTCCGCCTCTTTCAGATTAAGGGAATGCATTGCCCAAGGGCAAAAAAATAAAATAAATTCCGGTCATTGGCCATAAATTCCATGTTAAATAATACCATGATGTTGGGAAGGAAAGCAGAAGATTGGGGAGTAATCTGTGGATGGTTTGGGAAGAGGCAGTGTTCCTGCACTTCCATTTTGCCAAGAGGAGCATCCCCTGTGATTACCCTTTTACTCTACATCTGAGCAGAATGCAGATTGCCAGCTGTAATTAATTCCACTATTGACATACACACTAAATTACTTTAAACAGTCTACTGAATGGCTCCTCCAAGAATATGATCTTTATTGAGAGAATGATGAATCTACTGAACTTCCAGAGACTCCACTGGGAAGGGAAAGGGGTAGTGGAAGGCACTGGCTAAGACTTAGGTTCACATCGATCGTGTTTTTGCTTTGCTTTTTAAATGAACATGCCTTGGAGAACTGGTACAAGCTTGGTATTGGAAAAGGCAAACGGCATTCCTCGGTTGAAACTGGCCTCATTGTTTGATGGCTGCATTTGTGGCCATAAAATGGCTGTATTTGGAGAGATGGAAGGAAGTACAGATTATCTATCCCAGCCATCCCCAAGCTGGTGCTGTTCAGATGTCAGGCTACAATACCCATCATTTCCAGCTATCATGGCCAAATGGTACAGGCTGGCAATTAAGGGAGTTGTAGTTTAACACATCTGGAGGACCCCAGTTTAATGAAGACTGTTCTATCCTACCCTACCCACCCCACCTAGGGTGGCCACTTATGCATAGCCCCCAAAGAGGGAAAGCAACACCAAAAAAGAGGACAAAAGAGGGTTCAGATTTGCATAAACTTTACATATGCTGATTTATATATCTAAATGCACATGGCTACCCTACTCTCATCCCCATGAGGGCCATTTGCTTTCCAACTCCATTGACTTTACCTTCCCTAACTTTTTATGAAGGGTGGTATACAAATACCCTCAATAAATAAAATAAACCCATACAATGTAAGCTTTCCAGAGGCATCATCTGGCTGTTGTTGGAGATGGAATGTGGAATAGATGGTGCTTTGGCCTGATCCAGCCTGGCTTTCCTTATGTGAGGGGATAGCAGCCTTCAAATATTGGAATGACTTGTTTTATTCTGTTTTAGAAGGCAACATTAGAACCAGTGGATGAAAAGTGTAGAGAAACAGATTTCGGCTAATGTTAGGAGAAACTTCCTTATGGTAACTGCTGTTTGATGGTAGAACAGGCTGCCTTGGGAGGTGGAGGACTTTTCCTTGCTGGAAGAATTTAAGCAGAGATGGAAAAGCTATCTGTCAGGGATGCTTTAGTTCCTGCATTGAGCAGGAAAGTGGACTAGATGACTTCCAAGCAGGGACATCAGAGAAATCTGCAATGGATTCCAAGTAGTTTGGATTTCTATGAATCCAACCCATGGATTCTACAGCGGACCAACTATTTCCAAGTCACATGAGCTCTATCGACTTGTGGACCTTTTTTAATTATTATTTTGAGGGAATTGTATGCAAATTTAGTTGTACAAAAATACAAAGGAAAAAACCCACCAACCAAAAATGTGTATTTGACCCCATAGGCTAAAGTGTGAAAATGCAGATTTGGGGGAATTTGCACATTTTTCTTTTTCACTTTTGGGGAGCTTTGCACAAATTCGTATTAACTAATGCACATTAGTGCTGATGTACATGAGTTAACGAGGATTAGTGTTAATGCAGTGAGTTAATGAGGATTAGTGTTAATGCAATTTAGCGCACATGCAAATTAGCACAAGTAGAATGAAATTCTCCTACAAAAAATCCGATTCCATCAATGAGCAGACAATCGAATGAAGAACGCCTGACAGTCCATGAAACACAGATGGAAATATCCGTGCATCCCTACTTCAAAGGTCCCTTACAACTCTAAATATTTTTGTTATGATCTTGTGATTTTATTTTAGTAAATAAGTGTTTGGAAAGGAAGCACAAAAAATGCAGCAGCATAACATCACCATAACATTGGTGTTGCTTTGGTGCAGAAAGTTGAGTTCAATGCCGCTGCACCAGAATCAGCCACTGTCACCAGATATGCTACAATGGCATTGCACAAAATGTTTGAAAAGAACCAAACACAAAAAGTGTGGCTGAGTATATGGTTTTTTCTCTCTTTCTTTGGCAGTAATACTTTTGAAAAAGTGATCTTTTGATTTATTTTTTAAAAGCGTCCATAGTCCGATTGGCATGGGAGGAATTTTCAACCTTCTCCTGTAATCTGCCCACTGCCAGTCAGATAAGAGGCAAGAACATAAGAACATAAAGAAGAGCGCTGCTGGATCAGACCAAGGGTCCAATGTATTGGCCCCAGGAGCGTAGGCAAGTCATTTATAGTGTTAGAGGGGCCTAGAGATCCATAATTCTTGCTTAAGTTCATTATTGGTGCAATTCCCATGCTAGTAAGCCTCTGAGCATGTGCAGATGAGTCAAAAGGCCGATAAAACCCTTCTTGGTGCATTCCTTGCTAATGAGGAGAATCTTTATCTCTGATGTGCCTGAGAAGCAGAGTTTACAGGTGGCTGTGCTGAGAACCTAGTGCTGTTAGTCCATGCTGGGAATGCCCACTAGGGGGCACTTGCTGCTGTTATGCTGCTTACTGCTAACTAGGGGTGGACGAAAGTGACTTACCTGTCCTCGAAGCTTGTTCGCGGTGGGGGGGAGGCGCTTCGCTGCTCCCCCCGCGAAGTTCAGGCCAGGGGGGGAGGCTTCCCGCCTCGCCCGGCCGAAATTCAGGCCGGGGGGGAGGCTTCCCGCATCGCCTGGCCAAAATTCAGGCCGGGGAGGAGGCGCCTCGCCTCGCCCGGCCGCGAACTCCAAAGTTTTTTAAAAAAAACACAAACGCCCCCGTGACAGGCTACGTGACGATTAACGTAGCCTATCACGGCTAGATCTGCAAAGTCAGCCGTGATAGGCTACGTTAATTGTCACGTAGCCTATCACGGGTGACTTTTAAAAAAAAAAAAGCGCGTACGCTAATGGCGGCCCCCATAGGGAGCCGCCATTCGCGTTCCTTATTTGGTCGCTGTAGTCTACGTAAATGTTTACGTAGACTATGGCGAAAATAAGGGCAACGCAAATAGCGTTGCCCTTATTTTCGCCGTAGTCTACGTAAACTACAGCGACCAAATAAGGAACGGGAATGGCGGCTCCCTATGGGGGCCGCCATTATCCGTACGCGCTTTTTTTTTTTTTTAAGTCACCTGTGATAGGCTACGTGACGATTTACGTAGCCTATCAGGACGGACTTTGCAAATCTAGCCGTGATAGGCTATGTTAATCGTCACGTAGCCTATCACGGGGGCGTTTTTGTTTTTTTTTTCTTTTCTTGGAATGGCGGCGGCGGCAGCCGGTCGAAAGACCGGCTGCTGCTCCCGCCCCGCACGAAGACCCGCCGAACCGCCGGCCGGACCCGCTGCCGGGAGGGACATTCGGCAAAGGTAAGTCCCGTCCCGGGGGGGGTGCAGGGGGGTGCGGAGAATTTCTCCCCGAAACTTGTTCCGAAGTTTCAGGGAGAAATTCTCCGCCATCCCTACTGCTAACATGTATTGTATAAAACCCATTTGACCCAATGGTTCGTGGTTCAGAGAAGCTGTCTGATCCAACCATTGGTTATGCCTGTGTGCTGTGAGTTGCCCAATAAAGTACTCCTTGTAAGTAAACCTTTGACTCCGATTTATCACTATCTTGGCACCTCTAACCTAAGAGTTCAACGCCCACTGCAGGGGCGACACAGCCATCTAGTCCAGCATTCTGTTCACACAGTGGCCAGCCAGCTGTTGACCAGGAACCCACAAGCAGGGCATGAGCGCAACTGCACCCTCCCACCCACGTTCCCCAGCAACTGGTGTACATAGGCTCACTGCCTCTGGCACTGGAGGTCGCACATAGCCATCAAGACTAGTAGCCATGGATAGCTTTTTCCTCCAGGAATTTTTCTAACCTCCTTTTAAAGCCATCCAAACTGGTGGCCATCACTACATCCTGTGGAAGTGCATTCCGTAGTTCAACCATGCGCTGTGTGAAGAAGCCCTTCCTTTTATCTGCCCTGAATCTCCCACCAATCAGCTCCGTGGGATGACCCCATTGGGTTCTAGTATTTTGAGAGAGGGAGAAAAATGTCTCCCCATCCACATTCTCCACACCGTGCATAATTTTTGTAAACCTGACATTCTAAAAAATAATAAGAGGCTTTTGAACTCTGTGGCACTTCAAAGCTTTCTGTGTTTGCAGGACTGGCCCAAGAGGTTTTGCTGCCTGAGGTGAAGGACAAGATGGCGCCCTGTCCTCATTCCATATACAAAAGCCAGCTGGACTGGCAATGGGGCAGCATATTATACCATGCCACAGGCAGCAGGCTCATTTAAGGAGGCCCAGATCAGGTTGCACAGCATACAGAGCTCTGTCCTCCAATGGAGGGGAGCAGCTGGGAAACTGCTATTGCCATCCCCTGGAATCTGCCGCCTAAGGTGATTGCCTCACTCTGCCTAATGGCAGGGCCAGCTCTGTGGGTTTTACGGGAATGCTTCGAACTGAGAGAGACAGAGAGAGAGAGGGAGAACACTGGAACTTCATATTTCAGCTGTAGAGCAAAGCGAGCAACATTTTGGAACAACCCTAATCAATGTGTATATAGTTTTCCCGAGTTCAGTATGTGGTCTCTCTATTACAGAGGTAGATGTGTGAGTTGATGATTGATATGTAGTCTTATAAAGGACCAAATTGCTGCCAGCACTTGCAGGCAGCCATTGTTGCTAACTGGGCCTCCCCTTATATCTCCCTGTGGTTGGAGAAGCCAAAGGGAATTTAGCAAATCATTTTGGCTCAGCTATTTCTTCAGTGTCTGGATTAGGAAATGGCATAGCCCTGAGCAAGACTGGGAAATGTCTCTAGTACTGAAGACAGAGAAACGGCCTAATTGACTCACAAATGCCATCTGTGTATTGATGTTCAAATAACTGTTTTGACGTTTCCCCTATAAACAGGTAGCTAAAGCTGAAATGTGAACACTGGGAATCAGGATCTTTTCCCATAAAAAATAATAATAAAGGGCAAATTGGAAATACTAAATATTGTACATTTAATATCATGGCTCAAATGTCCTTTATGGTGGATGCCTCGGGTGATTAATAGATTGAACCACAAAATATGTTTAAGTGCCTAGTTCTTTGCATTTTGAATTATGTTTGAACATTTCCTGACTGGGTGTATATTGCATGTCAAAAGGAACTCTGACGTTCTTTTAGCTCCCAAATTCTGTGGCCCTAGAGAATTGAATTTTTATTTTATTTTTTATAAGGTTAGTTAATCTGTATCCTGCCCTTTGCATCTGAAGATGCCCAAGGCAGCTAATTAAAAAAATGATATAAAAACACTCTGTCATATAATTCAAATACAATTATAAAAATAAAAAATAGGCAAGATTAAAAAAAGAAAATTTTATAATATTAGTGACAATTTACCGCAAAGGATGCCACACAAATCTCCCAATGCAGAGCATTCCTAGGACAGAGTTCCACAGAGAAGGCTGTTCCTCACATTTTTGCCAGTTATGCCTCCAATATATAGATGGGATACAGAAGAGAACCTTCTCAGCCAATCTTATGGGGCAATTTGTACAGGAGGAGATTGTGATGAAGCCATTCCACCTGTCCTGCGATGTAGGACTAGGTTGGAGTGCACTTTATGCTATTTACTCATGAGTAGGCTGCTGCTGCTACCACCAACTTATTTTCCCTGACTCTCAAGTAGGTGGCATTTCAGAGATGTGGGAATTAAGCAGAGAATAGGAAACTACGTTTAGCAAGCCCTCTGGTCTCTGCCAAGCCAAGGCCCAATCTGTACGTTCCTTTTACTTCCCCTTAAAAGCTTGTAATGTGGACGACTAGCTAGGCACATAAGTAAGACCAATCCATGAGGTAAATAACAGATTCGGTCAATCCCAGCATTCAAACTATAAATGAAAGGTTTGTTTAAGATCAATAAAGTAGGAGAAACTAGATGAAGAAGGAAGGAAGGAAGGAAGGAAGGAAGGAAGGAAGGAAATGAAACAGTTCTAAGGATTCCCTCAGGGGTGTCAAATCTCTTTCAACCTGAGGGCCAAATTCCATTCTGGAGAAACTGGAGCGGGGGGGCACATTCCAGTAGAAGTCAGGGCCAAAGGCGAAAGGGGCAATGTCGAAGGTGAAAGGGGCGGAGCCAACATACCAAAAATACCAGCATATCGTAGCTTAAACCTCTTTCTGCCAGTAACAAAGACTTAAGAGAGGCATTTCAACATTTTAGAATGGGAGAAAAGACTGCACAAAAGCGGAAGAACCACAAAGCATTTAGTAGAAAGGGACATGGCCATCTGGGTAACCCTGGAGTCCATCTTGGGATCCCAGGCAGGCCTGATTTGGCCAGCGGGCCAGAGGTTCAAGACTTAGATAGACTTAGGGCACAATCCAATGCACGTTTTTACAGAAAAAAATTCTACAAGTCCCAGGTGGGAGTTGTAGGCCTTCTTCTGTCTAAATATGCATAGGATTGCACCCTTACATAATATTGAATAATTGATGTAAGTCTAGATTTAGACATAAGCTCAAGACTTACACCTTAGTTAGACTGACAATATTCAGCAGAGAGCGCAGGACAAGAAGTCCTGGTGTGCTATGGTCTATGGGGTCACGAAGAGTCGGACATGACTGAACAACTGAACAACAAATATTCAGCATCATACAGGTCCAAAGCTGGTATTTCTCCACCAAGTGTTCTTTGAGAGACCCAATGAAAATCCCTTATTTTATTCTGTGTATAGACAGTTGGGTCTTGACAAACAGATGGAGGAAAATATCCATTCATATAGGATCCTGGGCTCTCCAGGTCCATCACTTACGCAGGGATGAATGAAACAATTTTAGACTACTTTTTATTATAATGTTGTATTATGTTATGTTGTGTTGTGTTGTGTAGTGTTGTGGATTCTATTTTTGTGTGTGTGAGGTGTTGTGAACCGCCCAGAGAGCCTCACCTATTGGGCAGCATAGAAATGAAATTAATAATAATAGTAACTTCAACTAGAGATGGAGGGACTCACCTGCATCTGGCTTGGTCAGGCACTCACTGAGCTGCTGCTGCCCCCCACACACACACTGCGCGAGCTTTGTCACAGCCTAGCGAGGGTCTGACAAAGCCATGGGGCCACCTGTCCTCTCTAGCGAGCCACCATTGTGGTGGGTTGTGTACTTGGTGGCTGTAAAGGCCCCTTTTATGCAACATTACAGGTGTGAATGCTATGCACTGGCAACTCCCTAGGGAGGACAAGCAGCTCCCAAGTGCTTGCTGAGCCACGGGGTGCTCACCAAGCAGGCCCACAAGTGTCCCATGGTTTGGCGAGTAGGGTCCGGGAGGGCAGGCAAGAGGGAGTCCATCAGACTCCACCCCCCATGGACTCTCACAACATCCCTAAGAACAACAACAACAACAACAACAACACCTGGCACATTGTTTGATCCATGGAAGTAGCTTTAGAAGATGTAACTTGGTGATAAGGTTCTTCTTTCCATCCTGTTAGACAGTCATGTATTTGGGATGATACCTAGAACATGACAAGGAAAGGGTCATGGTATGGAGAATTCAACCCTTGGGGCTAGATCTAAAGTACAGGTACTGCACAGTTATCATGTTCTCCACAGATACAGTCCTTCTAGTATCCTGGTCTCAAAGTTAAGCTTTAAACCAACAACATTACTGAGATGATCTTGTGGACAACTGATAGAAAAGAATTATTTCCATTACATTCCACAATGCTCCAGAGGAACCAATACACAGGAAAATTCAAAAGCTGCTTGAAGCACCTCTGGTGAAAAAAGTCACTTAAAATGTCTTCTCATGGTAACTTGTAACTGCTTACCGGAAATTGGCTTGTTTCAGACCCATGCTTGTCTGAACACCCATTTGGGGACTGTAGCTGCTTTGAGGCATAATGTGTGAATAAGTCCTGGGGCACAGAATCATAGAATAGTAGGGTTGGAGGGGGCCTACAAGACCATCGAGTCCAACTCCCTGCTCGATGCAGGAATCCAAGTCAGAGCATCCCTGACAAGTGGCTGTCCAGCCTCGTCTTGATTGCCTCCATTGTGGGAGAGACCACCACCTCCCTAGGCATGTTCTTTGCCTTTATCAAAGAGCAGTTCTCATCATTACTTCCTCTCTATGCACAGCATTAGGGCTCCAAAGAACGTATCCTTTGCCCCCTCCTTTAAAAAAAAAGATTAAAGGGGGGGACCTACAGCACTTTAAAGGCCATTTGTGTAAGATGTGATGAAGCATGAAGTGCTGAAGTTAAGAGCAAATTGGTAACTTGGTTGTTTAGTGGGAAAAGGAGCAAGAACAATCATGCAAGAATCTGGGACAAAGAACATTAGATTCTGCTTGTTTGGCTTCCGCCAGCAGTGCGTGGTTTCACAACTGCAAAGCAAGTAATTGGTTTCCTAGACTGAGCTCTCCATAATGTACACTGAACATAATGTATGCTCTGTGCATTTCTATTAAGGAATTGAGTTTTCTTCTCATGCAGAATTAAATCAGGGGTGGCTAGAGTGTTTGGCAGCAGGGAAGGCAACATGGTCACTATTTAAGGCCAAATGGGGCACTTTCGTACAGTAAATGAGTTAATCAGACCAGGATTGAAAGCTGATTCACATGAACAAATTGGCCAACTGAAAAACCCTGGCTACATCAGTGCTACCATTACATGCCAATTCCAAATACAGAAATGGGGTTGATGATTCAGCTTGATGAGATGACAGAATCCATACCCCGGTAGCTCTAAATATCCCTTTGCAAATCTTTCTGAGAATGAAATTGTGAAGTTGGCCCAAGAAAAGTACAGAGACATCAGATGTTAAACCATGGGGTATTTCCTTATAATTATAGAGATTAATAACTTGGAACACTCACCTGTATAATTTACTATGAGCACAGTAACATTGTTGATTAACCTCTCCAAAAAGGATACACTGCAAGTGGACAACTCTGAAGGCGTATCCAATATACTAAAAGTCCCGAACAAACCCTTAGCTTCCATTCTTACCTCTCGATGCAAGACAAAGCTTCTGTTGCTGAGGAACTATGATATTTCCATCTTGGATTTTGCAAACAAGTTAGCAGTAATCCCAAACTCCAGGCCATAGACCATCTCCCTTCTGTAGAGGTGCTGGTTGGGCAGAGTGGGGAGTTTGTCCTCTACATTTGCTATTATGGAAACTGATTAAGCACTGCACAGTGCTCCATGATTACCTTGATCCCTCGTACAGAATGACCGGAGTCATCCTCCCAAACTCGAGCCCGTAGTCGTTGCTCAGTAAATGTAGGATGCATCACAAAAGAGGAAGGGTCAAATTGAAGCAATTACAGGATCCCTTCAGCACATACCTGACTCCGTGACCAAAGAGTTATGAGCAAAAATGCACCATGAGCAAAATAGTTATATGGAGTTTGAGTGCAATAAAGAGAAAGGGTCAGTGGAGGCTGGTGGCCCCAATTTCAGTGGGGCTGTGGATCCATTCTGGGTTTCAATCAGAACCAGCCAGAACTCTAAAGAAGCTATCCAAGGTGGGTTCAGCACCTTGAATAGCTCCTTTAGAGTTCTGGCTGGTTCTGACTGAAACCCAGAATGGATCCACAGGCCCACCGAAATTGTATCCACGAGCCTCCACTGGAAAGGGACAGTTTTGCTATCCTGGCATAACAAAGACTGAACAAAGACATATTGACTTTAAATACAAGGTTAACAAGGGTTCTGCTTGTTAAAGCCTTCTGCCTACACAAGTTCCGTCAGCATGGAAGAGTGTTCGGAGGATCATTCCACAGGTCTCTTGTAAATCATATGTAACGTAGCCATAATTTGTGTTTTCAGATGGCTTTTCAAGTGATCAGTTATTAGGAACTCTTAAGGTTAATCCTGTAGTGTGGTCTGGCCATTGGCAATTACTACTCAATTCTCATGTTTTCCAGCCACAAAATGAATAACAGAAAAGCTTGCTAGATTTGCAATCGTGATGTGTATGTCTGTGTATGCACTCATTCTTTTCATCTCACCTCTGAGCCATTTAGCCTTATCTACACCAAGCATCCCAGTTGTCATAGCAACATTTTTAAATCTGCAGTCTGATGTTTTCTCTCTTTTTTGTAAACTTTATTTCCTGATTTAACTGTGT
Source organism: Heloderma suspectum (assembly GCF_057233095.1). Taxonomy (NCBI): domain Eukaryota; kingdom Metazoa; phylum Chordata; class Lepidosauria; order Squamata; family Helodermatidae; genus Heloderma; species Heloderma suspectum. Next base: position 285,710,599 of record NC_139461.1, on the reverse strand, counting down.
CATTGCAGAACCCACACTGTTACTAAACACAGGACTTTGCCATCATGGTAAGCCATCAGGTGTACTAATTTCATTCCTTCAAGGAAACAACCTTTAATTTCCTGGAAAGATTAATGGGCAAAGAGCATTTCTTTGCGTGTTATATTTGTTAGCAGTTTTATTGAAGTGACAGTTTTATTAGACAACATACAAGGTCAAATATTAAAAAAAACAATTTAAAATAATAAAAATAGAACAATTAACCAGTGTGGTTTAGTAGCGAGAGTATTGGACTGGGAGTTGGGAGATCCGGGTTCTAGTCCCCACTTGGCCATGGAAGCTCCCTGGGTGACTTTGGGCCAGTCACAGACTCTCAGCCCAACCTACCTCACTGGTTGTTGTTGTGAGGCTAAAATGAAGAGGGGGAGGATTATGTACGCCACCTTGAGTTCCTTGCAAGAGGAAAAAAGGCGGGATATAAATGCAATAAATAATAATTAACAATAAAATCCAAATCCAACATGAAAGGGTAAAACAAATGTCAGAACCAGTCAAGTCAATTCATCCCATGAAAAAGCCAAAACCAACTCACTAAAGGTAAAAACCATCCAATGGCCATCTTCAACAGAGACTAATAATAAATTATGCTTAAATGGTGTTTAAAAGGCCTAGGAGAATAGAATGGCTTAGCCTGACCCCAAAAGGACATTAGTTGACCACGGTATCCTCCTGGACCGCCTGGAGGGGTTGGGCATTGGAGACACTGTATTGCGGTGGTTCCGGTCCTTCCTCTCCGGCAGGTACCAGAGGGTAGCACTGGGAGAGGAGGTTTCGGACCCGTGCCCACTCACTTGTGGGGTGCCACAGGGTTCCATCCTCTCCCTGATGCTATTTAACATCTATGTGAAGCCGCTGGGGGCTATCATCAGGAGGTTTGGGGTGCGGTGTCATCAATATGCGGATGACACGCAGCTCTACCTCTCATTCAAATCTTCACCAAGGTTGGCCGTAGAATCCCTGTCCAAATGTCTGGAGATGGTGAGTGGCTGGATGGGGAGGAATAAGCTGAAGCTGAACCCTGACAAGACCGAGGTACTTTTGGTGGGAGACAAGAGGAGGCTGGGGGATGTTGACCTGGTGTTGAATGGGGTACGGCTACCCTTGAAAGACCAGGTCCGCAGCCTGGGGGTCATTTTGGACTCCCAGTCGTCCATGGAGGCTCAGGTGTCAGCTGTGAGCTGGACAGCGCTGTATTAATTCCATCTGATACGGCGGCTGCGCCCCTTCCTTCCCGACCATCTGCTCCCATCGGTAGTACATGCCCTGGTCTCCTCTCGTTACCCTTGAAGACGGTTCGGAAGCTGCAGCTGGTACAGAACACGGCGGCTCGCCTGATTAAAGGCAGCCGCCGGCGAGATCACATTACTCCAGTGCTGAAGGAGTTGCACTGGTTACCAGTTGTTTTCTGGGCCAAATTCAAGGTGTTGGTTTTGACCTTTAAAACCCTATATGGTTCCGGCCCAGCCTATCTTAAGGAATGCCTCCAGCAGCACCAGACAGGCCGCTTAACAAGATCAGCCTCGGATGGCCTTCTCTCTGTCCCATCAGCCAGGACAGCTAGACTGGTGGGGACGAGGGAGAGGGCCTTTTCTGTGGTGGCCCCCACTCTGTGGAACTCCCTCCCTAGGGAACTCCACCATGCCCCTTCTTTAATGAGCTTCCGTCATGCATTAAAAACGTGGTTGTTCAGGCAGGCATTTGGGGTGGGTTAGGGTATTTTAGAAAACGTTTTTATTGTAGAATTTTATTGTTTTAAACTGTTTTATTGTACGTTGTACATTGCCCAGAGTGGCTGGGTGACCAGCCAGATGGGCGATTAATAAATTTAATAATAAATAAATAAATAAATAAAAATTAGAGTGGGTACCAGGTGAGCCTATCACAGGAGAGCACTCCACAAATATGGGGTCACTACCAAAATGGCAGAGCCCTTATGACTAGCCTCCAGACTACAGACTGAAGGGGCACTCAGAGGAGGGCCTCTATGGATGAAGTTAGGGACACATGGGAAGAGGTTTCCTTTAGGTTCTGAGGCCCCAAGACTTTCTTTCGTTCTTTGTAATTTATTTGCAAATTTAGTTATTTGCCTTTCTACCAAGAAAATGGCAGTCAGGGTGGGTTACAATCATAGGTATTTAAAAACTTAATTAAAACAATAATAACATAAATATATTTAAAGCACAATTTAAAAAACAGAGCAATAACAGAATAAAACAGCTCCCAACCCAACAGACCTGTTTACACTATTGGCTTTATGAGTCAAAAACAGCACTTTGAATTAGGCCCAGAAATGAATTGGAAGCCAGCACAGGCAAGAAAGATCTGGCCCCAGTGAACAGTATCACTGCCGTATTCTGCACCAGCTGTTGTTTCTGGACCATCTTTAAAGGCAGTCCCACATACTTCACATTCTTTTTGAATTAATCTTTTATTGTGAATTTTTACAAAACAAAACAAACTGAAAACATTACAAAACCTTAAAAAAAGAAAAGAAGAGAGAACGAAATAAAAATAAAAATACAATATGTCAAAATCCTCCGTTTCTAACATTACAATATTGGGGGGGGGAGGGGGGGTTACACATAAACTTCAGTAAAAGCAGACCAAATATCCGCATATAAGTCCATTTTCAAGTTACACCCATATATCACTCTTTCAAATGTTGTTAGTGCTGTTAAGTCTTCAATCCATTGCATTATAGGCGGTGAGCTTTAATCCTTCCAATATCGTAGTATCAGTCTTTTAGCAAGCAAAAGGGCACAAAAAATCCATTTACACTGATCATGTGTTACATTCCAAGAAGCAGGTAAGAAGTTTAAAAGAACATTTACAGCAGTAAATATTAAAGAGCTTTCCAATACAAAATTTATCCGTACAATAACTTCCTCCCCAAAGGAGGTGGTCATTGGGCATTTCCAAAACATATGAATAAAAGAAGCATTGACCGCATTACACCTCCAACAATTAGCCAAATTTGACAAGCCTTTACTAAAAAGACGTTGTGGTATCCAATAGACCTGAAACAAGAGCTTTTGCTGAATAAGGCGGAACATTCACTGAAATGTCCGATACAGACACCAAAACGGCTATCCATTGATTAAGCGAAATAGGACTTTCCAATTCCTTGTTCCATTTCTGCTGTAAACCACTTGTGTCATATTTATTCATTTATAATAAATGTTTATAAACATGAATTGTAGGTCAGTACATCTGTTCAGCTTCAATAAGTATTTCCAATAGCAAAGGAGATTTGCTATCACATTATAGTAATCTAGATAGGAGTTTATCAGAGCATGGATCATTAAAGCCCGGTTATCAACATCCAGATAGGGTCATTGGGGCTGTAATGACAGGAGTAGGTCCAAGAGTACCCACAAGCTACAAACTGCTCCTTAAGGGGAAGTGCAACCCCTCCCAGAACAGGTTGAACACTACTCACCTGGACAGAGGAATCACCTAGTAACAATGCCTCTGACTTGCCTGGATTGAGCTTTAGTTTGTTAGGCCTCATCCAGTCCATTACCACAGGCAGGCACTGATCCAAGACACCCACTCCTTCACCTGGTTGAGATGAGAAAGAGAAATAGACTTACATGTCACCTGCTCCAAATCCCCAGATGACCTCACTCATCGAGGGAGGGGCTGTAGCTCAGTCACTGTTGTCAGTACTAGGCTCGCTGGCCAATGGTCTTATGCAGTCTAAGGCAGATTCCTATGTTCCTATCAGTTTCACTTCAATATAGGGTACATTGGCAATAAGATGGAGTATGGGCAATAAGATAAGCACCACCTTCTGGAAATGGCCGTCCATGTATGAGCAGAACCAAAGGAGAAGTTCATTTGATTTGAATTTTTATACAAACCTAATTCACACCTCCTGAACCCATACATGAACTGGAACACATTTGCATGCTGAAATATGTACTGATCCTGGATGAGGGTGCAGACCTGGCATGTATTACGGAGACCTGGCTGGCCGAGGCTGCTGCTCCAACCCTTGCAGCCATGTGTCCAGCTGGATTTTCGTATGCACAGCAGCCGAGGGCTGGGGATCGGGGAGGGGGAGTGGCTGTTATCTACCGAGAGTCCTTGGTCTTCACCAGACCCCCTCTCCGGGAGACCAAGGTTGCTGAGTGCATGTACTGGAGGTTGGGCCCGAAGGGCAGTCTGGGGATTCTGCTCGTGTACCGTCCACCCCGCTGCATGACTGACTCCCTGGCCGAGGTGTTTGAGGTGGTCTCTGATGTGCGTGTACAGTCCCCTAACTTACTGGTGTTGGGGGACTTCAACGTACATTTGGAGGCCATCCTCACAGGAGCACCTCGGGACTTCATGGAGACCATGGCCTCCTGGGAGCTGCACCATATTCTAACTGGGCCCACCCATGTAGCCGGTCATGCACTAGACCTTGTGTTTGTTTCTGGAGAAGCAGGGAGTGATCTGGAAGTCGGGGGTATATCCACCACCCCCTTGTCATGGTCAGATCACTATCTGGTGACGTTGGACTTCTCGGTTCCACAACCCCTCCGCAGGGGTGGAGGACCCATTAAAATGGGTCCTCCACCCCAGGCGTCTTATGGATCCAAATAGATTCCTGAATGCGCTTGGGGATTCTCTGGGGCATGCCAACGGCCACTCGGTCGAGACCCTGGTGGGTGGCTGGAATGCCGCAATCACTGGGGCATTAGATCGGGTGGCTCCGAAATGCCCTCTCCCCCTGAACAGGGCTCGGACTGCACCATGGTTCAATCCGCGGTTACGAGCTCTGAAACAGGAGGTGAGACGGCTAGAGCGCTGGTGGTGGAAGTCTCGCTCCAAAGACGATCAGACACGGGCTAGAGCTGTATCTTCAGCCTATCACGTGGCGGTGAAGGCAGCAAAAAAGGAATATTATGCTGCCTCCATCGCGTCTGCAGAGTGCTGTCCCAGGAGGCTGTTCAAAGTGGTCCGGAGCCTGGTCGGTCCTGTGGCTCCGGAACCACTGGAGCATTCTAAGGCCTCCTGTGAGGCTTTGGCAAGGCACTTTGCAGATAAAATTGATCCGATTAGGTGTGTTACTCTGCACGCTGTGGATACAGTTAGTGAGCAAGAGGCGGCCTGTGGCAAACCGGTTTTGTGGGATCGGTTCCAGCTTCTTCCTCCTGATGAAGTGGACAAGGTGCTTTCATCGGTAAGGCCGACCACCTGCTTACTTGATCCTTGCCCGTCTTGGCTCATTATGAGCTGCAGAGAGAGACTGGGTGAGGGGATCAAGGCGGTGGTGAACACCTCCCTTGAGGAGGGAGTGATGCCATCAGCCCTCAAGGAGGCAGTGATAAGACCGCTCTTAAAGAAGCCCTCCTTGGATCCTCAAGTTCTGAACAACTTTCGCCCAGTCTCAAATCTGCCATTTTGGGGCAAGGTGATTGAGCGGGTGGTGGCGGTGCAGTTGAAGGCACACTTGGAAGAAACTGATTATCTAGACCCATTTCAATCGGGCTTCAGGCCTGGGCATGGGACAGAAACGGCCTTGATCACCTTGGTGGATGATATGAGGAGGGCTCTGGATAGGGGTGAATGCTCCTTCCTTGTTCTCCTTGACCTCTCAGCGGCTTTTGATACCGTTGACCACGGTATTCTCCTGGACCGCCTGGAGGGGTTGGGCATTGGAGACACTGTATTGCGGTGGTTCCGGTCCTTCCTCTCCGGCAGGTACCAGAGGGTAGCACTGGGAGAGGAGGTTTCGGACCCGTGCCCACTCACTTGTGGGGTGCCACAGGGTTCCATCCTCTCCCTGATGCTATTTAACATCTATGTGAAGCCGCTGGGGGCTATCATCAGGAGGTTTGGGGTGCGGTGTCATCAATATGCGGATGACACGCAGCTCTACCTCTCGTTCAAATCTTCACCAAGGTTGGCCGTAGAATCCCTGTCCAAATGTCTGGAGATGGTGAGTGGCTGGATGGGGAGGAATAAGCTGAAGCTGAACCCTGACAAGACCGAGGTACTTTTGGTGGGAGACAAGAGGAGGCTGGGGGATGTTGACCTGGTGTTGAATGGGGTACGGCTACCCTTGAAAGAACAGGTCCACAGCCTGGGGGTCATTTTGGACTCCCAGCCGTCCATGGAGGCTCAGGTGTCAGCTGTGAGCCGGACAGCGCTGTATCAACTCCATCTGATACGGCGGCTGCGCCCCTTCCTTCCCGACCATCTGCTCCCATCGGTAGTACATGCCCTGGTCTCCTCTCGTTTAGACTACTGTAATGCGGTCTACGTGGAGTTACCCTTGAAGACGGTTCGGAAGCTGCAGCTGGTACAGAACGCGGCGGCTCACCTGATTAAAGGCAGCCGCCGGCGAGATCACATCACTCCAGTGCTGAAGGAGTTGCACTGGTTACCAGTTGTTTTCCGGGCCAAATTCAAGGTGTTGGTTTTGACCTTTAAAACCCTATATGGTTCCGGCCCAGCCTATCTTAAGGAGCGCCTCCAGCAACACCAGACAGGCCGCTTAACAAGATCAGCCTCGGATGGCCTTCTTTCTGTCCCATCAGCCAGGACAGCTAGACTGGTGGGGACGAGGGAGAGGGCCTTTTCTGTGGTGGCCCCCACTCTGTGGAACTCCCTCCCTAGGGAACTCCCTCATGCCCCCTCTTTAATGAGCTTCCGTCGTGCATTAAAAACGTGGTTGTTCAGGCAGGCATTTGGGGTGTGTTAGGGTATTTTAAAAAAAATGTATGGTAGAATTTTATTGTTTTAAATTGTTTTATGGTATGTTGTACTTCGCCCAGAGTGGCTGGGTGACCAGCCAGATGGGCAATTAATAAATGTAATAATAATAATAATAATAATTTTCAGACTTTTGAAATGCAGTTTGCAACTCAAAAATGTGTGCAAAAATCTGTATATAAGGGGAAAGTATGTACAAAACCCAAATTATTTGGGGGGAAATCACGTGCAAAAGGTATGCACATTAGGAAACGTGCATACAGAAATGCATACACTAAGAGAAATTTGCACAAAAATATGTATGAATATTCATGCAGACTTTTTTTGTGGAATTCACAAACTGATCTGGAAACCGACCAAAATGAATTTACAGTCAGGAAGATGAGAAACTATGCAAAACTGAAATTGACAGATACGCCTATTTCTACTCCTGTGTCTACTTCTACTCCTCTTCAGGCCATAGCTTTTTCTTCCTACCTTGGCTTCTTCCTTCTATGGACCTGACTTTGCTCCCACCAATCTACACTGTTTCCCCCTTTGATTATCTCTCTGCCTACAGATTATTGCTCTGGCTTAGAACTCTGAGAACTGATTAGCTATTGGGTGAGTCATCTTGGACCTGTTTCATTAGCCTCAGTTCTGGTCCACTCTAAGGTTAGTGACATTTTTTTTTTTTCTGGTAGGGCTTGCAGACCTTTAATACTTGCCTTTAGCGACACAAATAAATTCAGCAGGAGAAACTTTCCTGATGGCACCCGTTATTTTTCTTCCAACACAGCCCCTTTTTGGTCCATGTGTCCCTTCTTTATTTTATAGTCTGTTATTCTAGCCCCTGCTGAACTATTCTAATGTATGCATCAGTGTATGTTACTACTATTAGTATGTGCATTTATTCTGTCTTGCAAAATAGATTTTGAATTCAGAATCTTGGTTTCCTTGGCATAGAAAATGATGCAAGCAACACCCAACATTCCAGTAGGGTTTTTTTTTTACCCCTAAGGTAACTACAAATTTTCTCTCGGCAGCTGTAAGTGAATTCTCACCAATAAACATTACAGTGCAATATATGGACCTTACTTAATTGTTGTCAGTGTTTTGCAAGTTCACTGGACTTCTTTATTGGACTGATTATTTTTGTGTTGGTTGGTGGTCAAGGAGCATATCCCACACATCTGGCTTTGGTACGCCTCCTCTAAACTAGATGTATGTGTTTGTTTCTCTCTCTCTTTCTCTTTCGCTCTCTCTCGCTCTCCCCCCCCCCATCCTTCTTAATTGGCAAGCCAACATGATTTTCATATTCCCAAGCCTGCTGTGGAGAAAATAAAAGAGGCAGTAGAAGGAAGATGAATATAAGCAGAGAGAGAAATTGCCCTCTCTGTGTAGGGTTTGTTGAATGATCCACACTAGGAGGTCAGCAGGAGTTTCTACTATCAATAAAGCATGAGCCACAGCAGAGCAATGATGAAATGGAGATACAGATGGGACGTGACAGAGCAGAGCAAAGCACCAGCAGAAGCAGGCCAGTTAAAGTTTTGTGGTCAGTGAAGGATGGTGACTTTTGGAGCACGTGAGGCTGCAGTATTTCAACCTTGTTTCCTTCCTCACAGGAGGAATTGCACAGTAATAATAGGGGGAGTGTCTTTAAACATACACAGAGTACCATGGTCTTTCCACTGAGAAACATAATCTATTCCCAGTGGAAACTTGTGGGTCCAGTTTCGGAGGGGCTGTGATTCCACTCTGGGTTTCAAGGTGCTGAAACCTATTCCCAAAATGGTTTCAGCACTGTGGACAGCTCCTTTAGAGTTCTGTCTGGTTCTGATTAAAACCCAGAAAGGAATCACAGCCCCACCAAAATCAGACCCATCAGCCTCCACTGTCTATTCCCAACACACTCCCAGCCAGGGAAACGATGGACATGCAGGGCCAGTTCCAGGTTTGAGGGTGTCCTCTGGTAGGTGAACCCTAGCAGAAGCAGCAGTGGGCAGCAGCTGGGAACTGCCATTTTTATGTCCCATGATGCCCCAGAGCAATGCCTCCCCTGGCGGGGATTGTGGGAAGATCCCACTCCCAGCCCCAGCTGCCCAGCACTGATTGGAGAACAGGGGCAGGGAGATTAAAGGGGACAAAGTTAAGCAGAAGCAGGCCCTGCCAGGGGGTGAAGTTAATGGGGAAAAATACAAATTTCCTGACTTAAAATGCATGGTTTATTCAACAAAATACCTGATAAAAAAGGCCAAATAGGAAAGTATAAAACCTGACAGTTGGCAACTCTAATGTAGATCAATTGAGCCTATCTGAGAGAAGTTTTTCTTGGCCCAATAGCAAATGTCCATTCTACTTAACATCTAGCTGAATCATAAGAACGATTCACATATAAGCTATCAGTCACTACTAGCTCAGATCCCATCAGCATATACGTGAAGTTGGGTTTTTTTGTTCCAACTTGTATCACTTTACACTTGCTTACACTGAACTGCATTCGCCATTTTGATCCCCTTTCACCCAGTTTGGAGAGGTGCTTTTGGAGCTCCTCACAATCCCTTTTTGTTTTGACCCCCTCTAAATAATATGGTGTCATCCGCAAACTTGGCCACTTCACTGCTCACTCATAATTCCAGATCATTTATGAATAAGTTGCGAAGCATTGGACCCAATACTGATCCCTGTGGGACCCCACTATTTACTTCCCTCCATTGGGAGAATTTACCATTTATTCCTACTCCTGGCTTCTTTGAATTTTGCAATGGAGTTCTCCAATCAAAATATACATACAAAAATGTGTATATTAGGGGAATCTGCTCAAAATATACATACAGAAATGCATACATTGAGGAAAAATAACTTACAGTGCATTATATCAGGAAAAAACTGCTTTCAACAAATGCATGTCTTATCCAAAATTGCATACAAAATGTGTGTCTTAGGATAAATGCACACAAAAGTGCATATACATTTTCGTGCAAACATTTTAAAAAATCCCAATCTGATGCAGAAACAGGAAGAACCAAATTTAAGCTGGGAGAAATAAGAGAGTATCAGAGTGAAAACTGAGCCGATAGAACCCCAGAGCAGTTCTGATTCTGAGGAGGAACAGCAATCTGTGGGAGAGGAGCTCGCTCATCTCTCACAGGCACAGCAGCTGGCAGAGATTCCTCCTGCCAGCATTCCTGGGATAGATAGTGACCCTGGCAGTGAGAGAGTGCTGGAGGGGGGCTTGCTGGGCGCTCGACGCCAACGCAGGGAGCGACAACAGATGGAGGGCGCCGAAAGGAGGCGTAGCGCTCATTTGGCGCGCAAGCAATGGTTGCGTCCTGAGGACCCAAGGGAAAGAGGGAGGATCTTTCCCTAGCCCATAAGTTCAGGGTCTTCCCATGATTCTCCTTCAAACGGGGACCAACTGCCTAACCTGGAGCATAGGCTACTCTGCTATCTTTCCCCAGTGCTGTTGCTTGCTTAGGCGCTAGTGATTAGCATCTGAAAGAGTCATTAAGTAATAAAGGAATAAAGCCTTGAAAAGAATCCTTTTGTCTGTGTCTTGAGTTGGCTATTGGAATAGACTGTAAGAGGCAGCTAGGGCACTCCTGACAGAGAGAACCCTAAATAGACTGATTGGTCCATCCTTAGTCTCAGTATTCTTCCCCACAGGTGTTATCCTTGTGTTGAGCTGCAAAAGCAAACTGCTCCACACAAGCATCACAGGTGATGGAAAACCCCTTAAATCAAAGTGTTCAGTTTCAAAACATCTATAACCTTTGCACACTATCAATGTTGCCTGCACCTTGACATAATTGTGCCTCTTACTGTTTTGAACCAATATGCATAGGGCTGATGCTGAATAATATATGAATTAAAAAAATTATCCTAGAGTGTGAAATTACCATATGGAAGCTTTCTGCATTAAAACAGCACCCTCTCTGTTTTAAAATGTGTAGTTAGAAGGCTTTGACGCTCACAGATGAATTGCCTTAATTATGAAACTAATAAGCAGCATTTGTTCCAACATGAAGGAGTCCTCCCCTGGATCTAATAATATAGCTAATTAAGCATATACTTTCAATCGTATTTATTTATTTATTTATTTATTAAATCTGGAACCCACCTCAGTGGCACAGATCTTAAATTATTTTCATTAGCAAGGCTAAATCCATGGTTTAAGAGTGCTTTTACTGCTATTTGGAGACGTTAGTATAGGATGTCCACATATGCATCACCAAATAAGGGGGATGTGCATCATCTTCTTCAGATGTGACCTTCCTGTTTATTTTATAATGTAAACCATTGAGTATATTTTATGCACTCTATAAATATTATTATCTTTCTGCAGAAGAAGAATGATCAAAATATCTTTTCTAAACAAAACAGTGCTTTTAGAAATCCAGGCATATCTGTCACTACAGCCAGACCAAACTTAATATGTCACAAAAATATATTTTCATGCATAACCCCACCAAGATGATCTAATCATCAGAATTATTCAGTTAGTGACTGCTTTCTTTTCATGTCCCTCAACAAAATGTAGTACAAAGAAAAGGTCTTGTTTTGGGGGGTTCTGTGCAAATCATCTGCTGATTTTGATTATAAGACTTGGTTTGGGTTTTTTAAGAAGCTGAATAGTTCTTATTCACTGCCAAAACTGAGTATCTTTAAGAACACACACACAGCAATGCTAATAAGAGGGATATGCATGCATGCAAACCATCTTACTTGCCTAGTCAATAAAGCTTCATCCTATACACACTTACCTGGAGGTAAGTCCCATCAAATTAGGTGGTCTTACTTCTGAGTAGTATCGCATAGAACTGTGCCACAAGTATATGAAGTTAGGACCACAGGAAGCTGCCATATACAGAGTTAGACCATTGGTCCATCTAGTTCAGTATTGTTTATTGCCTGGCAGTACCTCTCCAGGGGTTCTTCCTCAGCCCAATCTGGGCATGCTAGAGATTGAACTGGGACCTTTTGCATGCTCTACCCTGGGTGGCCACTTATGCATTGCCAAAAAGAGGAAATGCATCACAAAAAACAGAACAAAAGAGGGAACCACTTTGCATAATATTTGCATATCCTAATCTATATGTGTAGATGCAAATTTAGAAACAATAAGTATAATTTATATAGAAATACAATGCCATAGTGGGGAAGACTGACGAGGTGACCTGGGTGCCTGCTCCATCTGCTGTCCAGTTGCTAACTGTGGATAGGCAACCTGAAGGCTTTTGCTCTCCCTTCAGTTGGTTCTTTATCTTTACACTGGAATTGGGCAGGACAGGCCTTCACACAGAGGATGCCTTCAAACAGAGGACTGTCCTCTGTAAAGTAGGATACCTGGCCACTGAGCTGCATCCTTTCCCTTAGACATCGTAATGTTCTTTTCTGAAAGGGATGGCAAAGCAGTGTGGTACTGGTTTGTTGTTGTTGTTCAGTCGTTCAGTCGTGTCCGACTCTTCGTGACCCCATGGACCATAGCACGCCAGGCCTTCCTGTCCTGCGCTCTCTGTGGTACTGGTTAGGACTTCCCAAAATAAAACACCATCCAAATGCAGACATGGCCCCTGGCCACTGACTCAGCATGCTGAAGGACGTGCCTTAACATCACGCGATAAAAAGGCACAGAGTATTTCACATTCTGCAAAGCCTTCTGTAAGGTCTTAAATACATATAGTAAGCTGCATCCACACACAGTATGCCAAGAGCCAATAAGCAGTTACAATAAAAATTCTTGCTGCAAAAGTAAAACTATCAATCTTAGGCCATTGAGATAAAATTGGAACAGCACAATCATTTTTCATCTCTCATCCTTCACTTCCTTGCTATTGCACAGTATATAAAATGCATGCATTTATATGGCCATTTATTTATTCTGATTTAATCATAATAATGTAGGAGCTTCACTTAGGATGATAAGCTTCCTGCTGCTGTCTGAAAGTTCCAGGAAAAATAAATGGTGCTGTTAGGTTGCCTGGAAAGGAAGGTCTTCTTAACGCGAATGTCTCACATGGCATTTTCTGGTTTCACATTTGCCACTTTGTGCTACTCTTAAATATTTACTGTCTTGACCACATCACAACAAAAAAAAACCCTGTGTACAGGCCATGTTGTACTGAGAATCATCAATAGAGAAAAGTGTTGTTTAGAAAGTTTGGATGTGGTTGATTGCTACATTCAGTTATGATATGTACTATTGATATAACTGCAGGCTTTTGCTACATTTCACACTATCCAAGGAACTTTGCATAGATAGCCTGACATTTCATTCCCTGTTTTCAAACGTTAAATGGAGAAACAGATAAAAGACAGACCAAAGATATGGCCAGCTAGTTTGTCTCTTAAGATGGAAGACAGGTGGTTTTGCTTATTTGATCAATTGTCTCAGATAACTATCTTTCTTTCCTGGTTTCATTCCAAAGTTTGCATTGCACAAAATTCTTTTCTTTATCAGAAACATACAGATCATGTGGATGATATTAAGTCTGCAGCAAACACACATACACACGTGTGGCCAAACATGCACACACATAGTGGCCCTGAACCACTGATTTGGAGGTAGTATGCCTCTGAATACCAGTTGCTGGGGAATATGAGTGGGAGGGTGCTGTTGCAATCATGTTCTGCATCCCATAGGCATTTGGTTGGCCACTCTGAAAACAGACTGCTGGACTACATGGGCTTTTGATCTGATCCAGCAGATGAGATCTTCTTATGTTCTTTTGTTCCTAAGTATGAATTTCAAAGGATAACTGAATTTTGGTTTGCATATAGGTTCTAAAGTGTGAAATTAGGTAGCATGGCCAATGGCCCTGCTGGCCAGGGATAATGGCAGTTGCGGTGTAACACTTCTGGATCGCGCCAAGTTGAGGAAGGCTGCCCTGGAGAATAGGGCTTCTCCTTTCAGAGGTTTTAGAAGAGGGAATTTTGGCAGATGCAGCTTCTCATGTTCAATTTTTTTTTTTAAGCTAAACCTGTTGAAATTCCCTCTCCTACCTAGATATTAAATGGACAGAACATAAGAAGAGCCAGAACATAAGAAGAGTCTGTTCAGTCAGACCAAGGGTCCGTCTAGTCCAGCATTCTGCTCACACAGTAGCCAACCAGCTGTCCAGGGAAAATCCACAAGCAGGACATAAGTACAACAGCACCCTCCCACCCATGCTCTCCAGCAACTGGTGTACATGGGCATATTGCCTCTGATACTGGAGGTAGCATATAGTAATCAGGACTAGTAGCCAGAAGCTGTGTCTTCATTTGCATCTGATCACTGTGCACCCCACTAGCTTCTACAAAAGCCTTCAAGAGTGCTTACAAGTTAACAAAAACAACAGCAATTTCCATTAAAAACAATGGCGACAGGTTACCATGGACATGTGTGTACAATGCTGATTTGCACAAAATCCTTGTGATAGTCCCAAAGAAGCCTTTCGACAGCTTTCAAGAAGATGACTCACCACTACCACAACAAGTGTGCAATCTTATGCGTGTTTAGTCAGAAAAAAGTCCTATATGCATAGGATTGCGCCTTAAATTTGTGAAACAACTGTAGAGGTTTTGCAGTTCTTCAGAGGGGGGCATCATCTAGAAACAAACAGTGCTTTAGTGGGCCCTGAAGTAAGGCAATCAAGCTTTCATGCAGTGTCTGTTGTCATGCCAAGGCTAAAATGTATTTAATTTATTTATTGGAAACGGATTTATCCTGCTGCCCCACTGGACATTCCTAAATAATAAGTTTTGAACCCTAACTTTTTTAACACATATTTTGTAAACTGCCTAGTTTCATTTTAGGGCCTTCCTAAATAATAAGCATGGCTAAATATTGTGATTGCAAAGCAGCAAACCCAGCAGAGAGAAAACAGCAGAAGAAACAATAGATAAAAGGCAACATCTTCCACCATTTCCTTTTTTCAGCCTCCAATAAATTTCCTTCAAGGAAAAGTGATGCTTGCTGTTGCTGCTTTTTTTCTTTTTTGGAAAAGCTAATAGAGAACGGCATTGATTAACCTCACCTGGGAGTCATTCTATTACCTTGAGGCTATTACAGCAAAAGCTTTAATGCCTGAGTTCAGGCCCAGAATATGCAACGTGGGATAAAAGCATCTAAATTCTATCCCTGTCTTTACATCTGTCTATAACACCCTGCTTGACTTTAAATCTCTCTGCAAAGAAGTTTCCTGTGTGAACAATTTTGTCCTAAACCCTATGTGCAGAATGCAAGATCTGAAAAAAGTATCAGGGGTGATATGGGCAGGAAAGGTGTGTGCTGTGTACCTTTGATCACCCTCTGTCACAGGTCTGCTGTATAAACCCTCCATTGCTACGCCTGAAATCCATGTTTCTTAGCCATGTAGACCTGTCAATGATGCAACCTGCTACTCTAAAACTCATTCTTATCCTTAAAGTATCTATTGCCATCCTGATTCCTTTTCATTTCACTTTGAAGCTATTTTTAAACTGCAGTCTAGCAACACTGGACAAGTCAGACCTGTCGGCTTTCTTATCTGACGTATCCCCTTAGTACATGATTTCTTAATGTTAGAAATATAAACTCAGGCAAATCAAAGCTCATTCTCTGCTCCAAGCCAAAACACTTCTGAGGGAATCCCAAGATGCATCTGTTTCTAGTGTCCTGAGAAGTCAGTGGCATTCATTTCATGTATTAGTAAAGTGTGATCTTTCTTATATAGAAGTGTCCAGGTTCATATGAGATGAATTTTAGAAACTGAAAGTAATAGCACTTCGGACAAATCTGACCTATTTGTAAGGAATGTTTACAGCAACCGGTTGCATTGACACATCGAGATTTGGTCAACTCTAACAATGACCCAGTTCACACACCATGGCTACCCAGGGTTTAAACAAACCCTGAGTAGCCATGAATGAGTAGGAGAAAATGTTTTGTCCTTGTTACAAGTATGGATTGTTCCTCCCCAACAACCCCCAATTCCAGGTTCAGACATCATGGACAACAACCCAGGAATGGGGCCAGGCCCAACTCAAAGTTTACTGCCGCCTCAAGCAGGGTGGCACTGCCATGCCCCCACCTGCACGCACTCACTCAGTCTGCTGGCTGACCAATAGGCCCTGCTTGGCCTGCATGTGCCTGGCTTCACAGTTTGTGCAGGAAGTGTCACAAGCTGCCCTCTCATGTGCTGGGTGGGAGCAGGGCTGGCCTAGACCTGGGGCTGAGCTGCCCTTCTGTGGAACTTGTGTGGCACCTCCATTTCTGTTGCTGCGGGGGCAGGGACAACCTCTTGCAGGAGCCCTGCAGCTGGGGCACCAGGCGAGAGTGGCTGAACAGGGAGGAGCAAGTGGTCAGCCAGGCTGCTGGCTGACTGAGCAAGTGAGGGAGGCTGAGTCAGTGAATGGGCAGGTGGTGGCTGTGACTGTGGCAGCAGGGAGGCAGCAGTGGGTGCTCCTGGCAGAGGCAGGGGGAAGAGCGGTGCAATTCATCGCTCTTTCTGCTCCGCCACCTGATACAGGTACCTGACCCCACGTCATGGTAGGGCTGGGCCTGAATGGAGTGTCCCTGGGTTGTTTAGCTGTGCTGGAGTGAACAGGCAACTGGGAGCCAGCTTGTTTGCTCGCTCCCCCACTTCATTCACAACAAGCCATGGTCTAACAAGAAATGAGTTGCTGTGGTGAGTAAACCAGGCCAATATCATCCGAGAGTTTTATAACACTTATGCGGCACATTTGGGAACCAGTATCTTAGGACCTGTTCATATATTATGTTCTTTAGGTGTACACTTAGGGGTAATAATAATAATAATAATAATCTAAAAAGTTAAGTGTGAACATGAGAAATAGGTCTTTAAAAATCTGTATTTTACAGGTACTCTATTTATTACATTTCTGTTCCACTTTTCCTATAGGGGAGTTCAAGGCAACATACACGGTTCTCTTCGAAGAGGTGGGATTAGCTGCATCTCCCTGCTGAGTGTATACTCAGTGTGGCAGACCATTTGTTGCAGTGTGATGTGTAAAACTATCCATAGAGACATCTGGTGGTATACAATAATGAAACTTCTGTTGTTGTTATTATTAGTGTTTTTATAGGACTTTCATTCTGCAAAGCAATTTGCAATTCTTTTCCTGTTTGCCTTCAAAATAGACTGAGGGTACTTCCAGATGGAGGGCTTTTATTGCTGACAATCAAAAGACATTGTGCAACTATTCCACCTTTTCCTCCTCTGTGGATTTTTTGTGGAAAGAAGAGAGAAGAATTGGTGGGAAAACAATGGGAAGGCTATTGAAGACATTGTCTTGACACACAGAGTCTGTAAAATTCTGTGAACAAGGCAGGGTGATTGCACAATAAAACCCTAATCTAGAAGAATATTTAGAGTGGTGCTATATGAAGAATTCTCTTTACCAACCTTCACATAAAGCCCCTTCATTTCAACTTCTTCAAAGCTGCTTCATACATATAAGGGGTAAACAGGGATTTGAACTTCCATTTTCCTTGTCTAATTCCAAGAGCCATACTTCAACACAGACCTAAGCTTGGTTAACTCTGCATTGGATTGTGGTCATGGCCTACTGGTTGCCAAGTGACGCTGCAAGAAGAAACTCCCCCAGTTTTCTTATAGATGCACATCTTTGAAAATAAGTATTTTCTTTGCATTTGGCTTTTATATAGGAGAAGAAGCCTCCCTGGATGATTCCAGACAGTAAGGAAACCTGGAGTTTGCCTTTCGAACTACCCTGATCTAGCATTTGTAGCCTGACATAATCCCTTCTCCACACACATGGCTGGAGCCCTTGTTGTCAGGTGATAATGATACTTTTGTTTGACTTTAAAAAAAATCCTAAACCATCCATAAAAATATGTACAGGGAGAGGAAACAACAAAGTTGTTGTGGCCAAGGAATGACTGGGTATTAGTTAAAACAGGTCAGAGCTATGACAAAGGAGAAGAGAGGGGTTAAAGGGCATCCAAAATGTGACTTTATGAATAGTTCTTTCAGAGATGTGAGCACTAGTGCAGGAGAGGGGAGACAGTCAGCCTTCTAAGAAGGCTGGCCATTTCCCCTCTTTTTCTCTGCACACTCTTTTTTAATCTGTCTCTATTTCAGAGCACTCAGCCTTCTGACTAGAATACAGCCACATACAGAGAATCACTTCTGGTTACTCATGTGCCACAGGCAGATAGACAGACAGACAGATCTGTGTATGTGTGTGCACATGCCTGCCCCCATTACATTACTTTCCGGTAGAGGAGCTTCAATGCCTGCTGAACATCCAGTCCTCTAATCTTAATTTTTCTTCTTTTGCAAGACAGTCACTAATAGACATGAAAAAAGCTAGTAGGCTTCATGCTGATATGCCTCTCTAAAACTAGAGTGGTGTCTCTCTCTATGATGGTTGGGTTGGTTTAATGGGTGAATTTGAATGCAGAGAGATATAGCTACCTACAGAAGCCAGTGCTTTTTTTTTTGCTTTTTTTTTTTTAAATGGATGGTCAGAAACTACCTCCCCACTTTCTCAGCTGTGAAGACAGGGAGGCACTTTCTGAACATTTGAGCGGGGCTGGAAAAATTGAGATGACTTTCTCAGGTGTGGGACAATTCTAGCAATCAGAGACAGTAGCACAGTTAAAGGCTTCCCCTTAAATGCAACAACTGCCCTTCCTTCCTTCCTTCCTTCCTTCCTTCCTAACAGTATTTATTGCCATTTTCTCATGGCAACAGTAATCCTCTGTCAAGGGCCATCTCACCCAACAATGTATCTGAGGAAAGACATAGCAATTTGTGGGACAAGATGGCCCCTGACAGACGGGGATTGCTACCACACTGAGAAAGCGGTGACAAAAACAATTTAAAGCAAGTAAGAAAGAGAAAAGTTTAAAAAGAAGACACCTCACTGTGCAATTGTCTAAAAAAGAAATAAATTCCTTGCCCCCCCAAATGCCTATAAAAGTCATCAGAAGTTCTCCAGCCCATTTCCTGCCCACACACACCTTTTGCCTCCCCCCTCCACAGTCCTATGAATGCTCTGAAAAACATCTCCTGAGAGCCAAACTACACATTACACTAATTGCATAGCATATAGCTGAGATTTACTTTTTACTCTCATGTAAGCATGCATAGACCTGATTTGGATTGGGACCATGGAACTGGAGGAGGGAGAAGGTTAAACCTACCCTGCCTCATTTTTCCCAAAATTCCCACAGGGGATTAAAAAAAGAAGAAGCTTCCATTGGAGTTCAGCACAGCCCTAATTATTCTTTTCTGCTCCCCTTTGCCTTTGCTCTGTCAAGAGCAATGTTCCTCCTTCTGAATCCTGTGCAAACGCCCCCTATATTTTGAGCAGACTTTTGAGTTTGTTTGTAATTCAGGTCCTGACATCCTTACCTGGTTCAAGGATTGGTGCCTTTAACAAGAAAGCAAATCCGAAGAAGGGCTACTCTGGATTGTGGGTGGTTGTGGGTTCTTGATTATCATGAAGATTGTCCAATTAGCACCCTTTACAGTCAGCTGGATAGGTGCAGATAGCTTGATGGTTTTCAGAAGGCCCAACCTATCAGAATTCTGAATGCTGGCTTCTACTGGAAACAGGAAGGGCTACTTGTCCTGCCCTGAGCAAAGTTCCCTTGGGGAGTACATCTGCTCCCAAGCAGTTGAGGGAAGTGCCATAGTAGCCTGCTGATTAAGATAGGTATGTCTACCTGCAGCCTTTCAGAGAGGATGTCTCTGCGCTTGTCAGGAGGTGGAAAGGCAGTACCCCACAGGTGATTTTCCTCTGTAATTATATATATTTTCTTCTGTTCAGACAAGCATGCAAGGACTGTATCACTTTGGAATTCAAGTGGTAGAAGTGTACACAAGGACTGTTTCACTTCCCATCCCCGCTCCAGTTGCCATCCTGAAGTTGTACCGCATGCTGTGTACTTTTTCAGAACATTTGAATCAGTTCCCAGAATGCCTGGTTTAAGGCACAGGATTGGATTTCATTTTGACATAGATCCATATTATTATAATGTTGCTAATTTTATCTAATTCCTGTCTCCACTCCTCAAGATTACAGAAGTGATTGAGTGTTTTGTGCTTAATCAGTCTTGCCTATTAATAATTGATTTCTGGGAGGGGGTGTTGACAGGCAGCATCCTTGGAAGAACGTCACAATTAAGTGAGGTGGCTGGGGATGGGGGGGGGGACTGGTTTCCTTCTGTCATACTGAAGATCACTTAGCATATTCCTTTTGAAAGCATTTCCACAAGCTGCTAACAAAAAAAGTAGGTCACTCTGAAGGTCCTGATTTTCAATAAGGAACACTTTGGTATAATGCACGATGGGTGTAATTATACAGCGGGCTGAGAGAACTTCAGAGAAATTCATACTGTAAAGCATGAAAGAGACTATTTGAGTTTAACTGCTAGAATTTCAACTCAAAATGCTATATTAAATACATAATAAGCACGGCCCTCTGGAGCCTTCCATTCTACCTTCTCCACGTCTCACAGCACGATCTGCTGGCACTGACTCTATGTGAGAGCTTATTCTGGTGACCAAATTGGAGCGCTGAGTATGTGCGTTTCTTGTATTCACCCCCATCCATCTTCCAAGAAGCTGTGTAGATGGCATTATCCCATTTTATTCCCATTACAGTAGCATGAAGCAGGAGAGTTTCCACTCACCAGAAAAGTTCCATGGCTGAGCAGAGGTTTGAATCCAGGTTTCTCTGATCCATTCTGAGCACTAATACACCAGAGGTAGCCAACCCATGGCCAATGAGCCTGGGGAGTCTGATCAGCTAGGCAGTGGGGAAAAGACCACTGTTCCGCTCGGTGCAGTCAGGACTGCTGTTTCCCCAGTGTTTATAGCTGCAGGTAAACAGTGGTCCTGATCAAGGTCTCTGAGGGACCTCGGTGGCATAGAATAGTGGCTTGTTGCGATTGCTTGGGGATGGGGGAGCCTCCGTCTCTCCCAGGAATCCCATCTGTCCTGTCTTTGTGCATGCATGTAAGTGCATGCACTGCCCCTGACCCACCACCCAGCACTGCATATGGCCCTCAGGTCCAAAAAAGGTGGCCCCCCACTTGCTATACACTAAAGCACTCTAGTTTTCAGTGAGTTGAGTACATATGTGCAGAACCACTTGGAGTAAATATGTCAGCTCACCACTCTGCCCAGGGAGCCCCAAACATTTGGAATTTGAGGCCCATGAAACCCTGTGGGAATTCCCCTAAGTACACATGCATATGATTGCACTGTTAGCCTCTCTTGCAAGCTATGGAGCCCACCCAGAAAGGTTTTCAGGCACCTGTGAGCAACACACAGAAAACCGAGGCACCTATTACAGAGGCTTATTCTACAGAACTGCAGAACCCAAACGTTTTCTCCAAAGAATGTCAAAGTCTGGTCAAAATACAGCACTCTGATTTTGCTTGATCAAAATATTCCATATAAAAATTGGGAGATGCCATAACACAGGGACAGAGGCTACATTTTTCATGCAGACATTCCAAGGCTCAGCCCTTGACATCTCCAGTTAAAATTATCTCAGACTGCACAGCCGGGAAGAACTGTGAAATGCCACCATCAGACAAAATGGGCACATCTGGCCTAAACAAACCAATGCTTTGACTTGGTACGAGGCAACTTCATGTGTTTGCTTTAATACCATATGGCAGCCTTCCCTAACCTGGTGTCCTCCAGGTGGGATGCAGGGAGCTCTAACCCAGCACATCCGCAGGGCACCAGGGTTGGGGAAGGCAGCTGTACTATACTGTGCTCTGTGCATTCAAGAAAGTGGTATATAAACCACATTGCCGTGTGTAAGATCTCTAGCTAGATTTACAAAGATCCAGCCAAAGCACGGGTGAGTAGCCTGCTTCTCCACAGCTGCACATGGCCCTCTACTTAATTTCATGCAGCCCTCAGCCTAATTGCAAAGGCCCTCTGTGTGCAATTAGTTCAGGTCTCTGGCATGAGCAATCCGTCCCTTCCCTGGCAGCCTGCCATATGAGAGGGAAGGGGGAGAGAGAAAAGGGGTGACTCCGTCCACCCCTACTATGGGCCCCTGACATAGTTTCATGAGGGAATGCAGCCCTTGACAGAAAAAAGGTTGCCCATTCCTGGTCTCAAGCATCGTCTCTCCAGGTGATCCATAGATGCAAGACTGATGGAAATATCTATATTCTTCAGAAGGAAACAATGCATTTTACGAAATGTTTTGCACTTTGCCAAATGACTTGCACTTCTTCACCTGTTTCCCCCAGGAGAGCCATTTACAAGATTTACAATGAGACCATCACTCATTGTTTACCTAAAAGCTCATGTAGCTCTTAGTGCTTTCAGATACATCTGCTGTCATGGCAACAAGGTTGCTTCCTCCTTCCTTAATGCACATCATCTTCTTCCTCTTTTTAATGTGTCTATAGTTGCTAAGTGAAGCTTGGAGATCAGAGAGTACAATCAGTGTTTTGCACAAGACCTTTCAGTGGAGGACTGAAAAGCTCTTTCATTTATCACCATCACCAAAGAGTAAAGAAGTCTTATCATGCGATTTTCCACACAGGCGAACTGCAGCTTCAGGACCAGCTGGCTAGATAGATAGTTTTTATTATACTTCCTTAACTGTAAGAAGTATATAAATATTATGTGGCAGAAAAACCAGTTTCAGATATATAATGTACATCAAAGCTTCAATGATTCTGTCATTCTCACCCCTCCCTCCATTACTGAGAGTATTGTGAGAACAGAATAAATGTTAGTCGTAAACCAGCTAAAGCCTCAATCCTACACATGTTTAGACAGAAAAAGAATCCTACAACTCCCAGCATTCCACAGCCAGCTTTTTTCTGTCTGAACATGCAGAGGATTGTGCCCTTAAAAATGCTAGTCATGAAACACCTTAGAATTAGCAGTAACAAATACAATGAGATGAACAAAATTAGAAATGAAATGAACTAAGGAAGAGATATTTATTACACTGTGGGTTTATGCAAAAGCTAAAAGCAATTCATTATTCCCAGATTTGACACACACTTCCAGCAGGTTGTTGTCCAACTGCTGGAAATATAATATTACCCAATTGGAAATCAAATTAAGCCACAAGAAAGAGCCAGAATGTGCAGGAATGCCTTTTGATAAAGCAACCAGGTGGGATAAAAATATTTCACAATAAATGAAAATAATGTTTTACATGCAGAATGCATTGATTTGGTCAATGTTTCTCCTGGCAGTCAATCAATAGCAATTAGTCTTGATGGCTATGTGCAACCTCAGAAGCAGTGTCTCTCAAGAGCAGTATAGGTAGGTCTGTTGCCTCTGTGTTCTGCTTGTGGGCTTCTCAGGGGCATCCAGTTAGCCACCAGGAGAAACAGGATGCTAGACTATTGCTGCAATCCTAGACTTGCTTACCTAGGATAAGGTAATTGAACTTACCTCTATTGAACTCAATGGGGCTTACCTCAGGGTAAGCACGGGATTGCACTGAAAACGGAGCATTGGTTTGATCTAGCAGAGCTCTTCTTATGTTCTTATGATACTTATCTTATGATACTTATCAAGACATAGGAATTGCCTTACTGCATCAGAGGAAAGGTGCAGCTTGTCCAAAATGCTGGACTACACGCTACAGTAGTGCCTCTGGGAACCTGCAGAAGGGCATGACTGTAGCAATCCTGTTGGTTGTTTCCAGCATACGTTATTCAGGAGTATCCTGCCCCGTACATGGAACTATGACAGCCCACAGCTCCATAATAGCTGTCATTATGGGACAAGGTGGAAAAATAACATCCTTGTTTCCTAATGGTACAGTGCTTTCATCTTCATTGTCTGCTTTATTGTTCCATTGATAAAGAACCAAAATCCAATACTTGGCACCCTGTTTGGTTGTGGACTACATCTCTGGTCCAATCAACAAAACACTAAGCTTTTGTTTGCCAGCAGGAACAGGATAAATGAGAAGAAGTGGATATATTTGTTTTGGTGTCAGCAGAACCCCATCAATGTTATCTTGAAATCCAGATAATGGACACCCATAAAGATACTTACTGTGTGTTTTGTTTTTATGATAAGTCTTCCTCTCTTTTTTTGATGCCATAAGGACTATAATATAAGAAATCGGTTGGTAGGGCTTTTAAAAATCTAGATATGATACTCTTTGTCATGATCTATGGTTGCATAGTTCCCCCCTCCCAGGGCATTTCCCTGATCCACCCCTGACACACACATGCCCTTTTTGCCTTTACTGCCCATGGAGCACCCATCAAAGAAGGACCTTCTCAGCAGATCTCCCTGTCTGTCCACAGAAGGCAAAATCTGAGGTATCCTCTGGCCTCTCAGACACTCTTCCAGGGACTCGGGATGGAGGAAAAATTCATTCAGTTTGCATTTTACCTTGTTGAGCACTTTCAAACCTCTATACAAAGCAAACTCCTTCAAAATTCGCACTTCTTCAAATTTTACAGTGGAGTTCGCGAATCAAAAATGCATACAAAATACATATATTAGGGAAAACAATGTTCAAAATGAATTATATTAGGAAAAATGCTTTAAAATGTGTATATTCAGGGAAAATGCATACAAAAATGCATGTATTAGGAGAAATGTGCACGAATATACTTATGAATTTTCATACAAACTTTTTAAAGAACTAAACGTTTGAGATGAATCGATCTTCAATTGAGAGCCAGGGCCTGCAGGAGAGGCTACCACCACCCCCGGGGAAGAGGCGGGCCTGCTGCTGCTGGGCCTGCTGCTGCCGCCACTGCTGCTGCCGCTGCAGCCACTACCAGCACCACCAGGCCTTCCCTGTAGACTTCTGCCTGGCAGACCGCCAGTCCCTGCAGGACCAGGCCCCCAGGTACAGAGCCAGCTGTG
Organism: Heloderma suspectum; assembly: GCF_057233095.1. Classification (NCBI taxonomy): domain Eukaryota; kingdom Metazoa; phylum Chordata; class Lepidosauria; order Squamata; family Helodermatidae; genus Heloderma; species Heloderma suspectum. The sequence goes on along the minus strand of NC_139461.1, from coordinate 285,686,033 downwards.
CTGCTCCACCTGCCCCTCCCTGGAGGGGCTCATAAGCTGGCTGGCTGAGGTGGCCTGGGAGAGCCAGGGCCTGCAGGAGAAGCCACCACCACCGGGGAAGAGGCGGGCCTGCTGCTGCCGGGCCTGCTGCTGCTGCTGCCGCCGCCGCCACCACCACCAGGCCTTCCCTGTGGACTCTGGCCTGGCATTATTTTTAAGGGGATTTTTAATTGTTTTTTGTTTGTTTGTTTTTCTGGGGGATTTTGTTGCGTTTTTAGGGGTGGGTAGCCTGCCTGATAGGCGGGAGCGAGGGGGCATGTGTCCACCTGATGGAGGCAGTGGGGGGAGTGTTGGGGGCCAGAACATACCGAGGCTGGGCGGCAGGCGCTGGCGGAGCGCTAGGGGCAGGCCATACCAGGAAAGGGGAACAAGGGAGAGATGTGTAATATCTGTCCCCTGCTCCGGGCCTGTCCAGAGCCAAAGGATGGCTGGGGGAGGCGTGACCCCATCTTCTGGCCTTCGTTTGCGGCTCTGCAATGCCAGGTCTGTTACCCAGAAAACCTCCCTCATCCATGACATGATTCTGGATGAGGGTGCAGACCTGGCATGTATTACGGAGACCTGGCTGGCCGAGGCTGCTGCTCCAACCCTTGCAGCCATGTGTCCAGCTGGATTTTCGTACGCACAGCAGCCGAGGGCTGGGGATCGGGTAGGGGAGTGGCTGTTATCTACCAAGAGTCCTTGGTCTTCACCAGACCCCCTCTCCGGGAGACCAAGGTTGCTGAGTGCATGTACTGGAGGTTGGGCCCGAAGGGCAGTCTGGGGATTCTGCTCATGTACCGTCCACCCCGCTGCATGACTGACTCCCTGGCTGAGGTGCTGGAGGTGGTCTCTGATGTGCGTGTACAGTCCCCTAACTTATTGGTGTTGGGGGACTTCAACGTACATTCGGAGGCCATCCTCACAGGAGCACCTTGGGACTTCATGGAGACCATGGCCTCCTGGGAGCTGCACCATATTCTAACTGGGCCCACCCATGTAGCCGGTCATGCATTAGACCTTGTGTTTGTTTCTGGAGAAGCGGGGAGTGATCTGGAAGTCGGGGTTATATCCACCACCCCCTTGTCATGGTCAGATCACTATCTGGTGACGTTGGACTTCTCGGTTCCACAACCCCTCCGCAGGGGTGGAGGACGCATTAAAATGGTCCGCCCCAGGCATCTTATGGATCCAAATAGATTCCTGAATGCGCTTGGGGATTCTCTGGGGCATGCCAACGGCCACTCGGTCGAGACCCTGGTGGGTGACTGGAATGCCGCAATCACTGGGGCATTAGATCGGGTGGCTCCGAAATGCCCTCTCCCCCTGAACAGGGCTCGGACTGCACCATGGTTCAATCCGCAGTTACGAGCTCTGAAACAGGAGGTGAGACGGCTAGAGCGCCGGTGGTGGAAGTCTCGCTCCAAAGACGATCAGACACGGGCTAGAGCTGTATCTTCAGCCTATCACGTGGCGGTGAAGGCAGCAAAAAAGGAATATTATGCTGCCTCCATCGCGTCTGCAGAGTGCTGTCCCAGGAGGCTGTTCCAAGTGGTCCGGAGCCTGGTTGGTCCTGAGGCTCTGGAACCACTGGAGCATTCTAAAGTCTCCTGTGAGGCCTTGGCAAGGCACTTTGCAGATAAAATTGATCAGATTAGGTGTGTTACTCTGCACGCTGTGGATACAGTTAGTGAGCAAGAGGCGGCCTGTGGCAAACCGGTTTTGTGGGATCGGTTCCAGCTTCTTCCTCCTGATGAAGTGGACAAGGTGCTTTCATCTGTAAGGCCGACCACCTGCTTACTTGATCCTTGCCCATTGTGGCTCATTATGGGCTGCAGAGAGAGACTGGGTGAGGGGATCAGGGCGGTGGTGAACGCCTCCCTTGAGGCTCCACCGCTCTTAAAGAAGCCCTCCTTGGATCCTCAAGTTCTGAACAACTTTCGCCCAGTCTCAAATCTGCCATTTTGGGGCAAGGTGATTGAGCGGGTGGTGGCGGTGCAGTTGAAGGCACCCTTGGAAGAAACTGATTATCTAGACCCATTTCAGTCGGGCTTCAGGCTTGGGCATGGGATAGAAACGGCCTTGGTCACTTTGGTAGATGATATGAGGAGGGCTCTGGATAGGGGCAAATGCTCCTTCCTTGTTCTCCTCGACCTCTCAGCGGCTTTTGATACCGTTGACCACGGTATCCTCCTGGACCGCCTGGAGGGGTTGGGCATTGGAGACACCGTATTGCGGTGGTTCCGGTCCTTCCTCTCTGGCAGGTACCAGAGGGTAGCACTGGGAGAGGAGGTTTCGGACCCGTGGCCACTCACTTGTGGGGTGCCACAGGGTTCCATCCTCTCCCCGATGCTATTTAACATCTATGTGAAGCTGCTGGGGGCTATCATCAGGAGGTTTCGGGTGCAGTGTCATCAATATGCGGATGACATGCAGCTCTACCTCTCATTCAAATCTTCACCAAGGTTGGCCGTAGAATCCCTGTCCAAATGTCTGGAGACGGTGAGTGGCTGGATAGGGAGGAATAGGCTGAAGCTGAACCCTGACAAGACCGAGGTACTTTTGGTGGGAGACAAGAGGAGGCTAGGGGATGTTGACCTGGTGTTGAATGGGGTACGGCTACCCTTGAAAGACCAGGTCCGCAGCCTGGGGGTCATTTTGGACTCCCAGCTGTCCATGGAGGCTCAGGTGCCAGCTGTGAGCCGGACAGCGCTGTATCAACTCCATCTGATACGGCGGCTGCGCCCCTTCCTTCCCGACCATCTGCTCCCATCGGTAGTACATGCCCTGGTCTCCTCTCCTTTAGACTACTGTAATGCACTCTACGTGGGGTTACCCTTGAAGATGGTTCGGAAGCTGCAGCTGGTACAGAATGCGGTGGCTCGCCTGATTAAAGGCAGCCACCGGCGAGATCACATTACTCCAGTGCTGAAGGAGTTGCACTGGTTACCAGTTGTTTTCCGGGCCAAATTCAAGGTGTTGGTTTTGACCTTTAAAACCCTATATGGTTCCGGCCCAGCCTATCTTAAGGAGCACCTCCAGCAACACCAGACAGGCCGCTTAACAAGATCAGCCTCGGATGGCCTTCTCTCTGTCCCATCAGCCAGGACAGCTAGACTGGTGGGGACGAGGGAGAGGGCCTTTTCTGTGGTGGCCCCCACTCTGTGGAACTCCCTCCCTAGGGAACTCCCTCATGCCCCATCTTTAATGAGCTTCCGTCGTGCGTTAAAAATGTGGCTGTTCAGGCAGGCATTTGGGGTGGGTTAGGGTATTTTAGAAAATGTTTTTATTGTAGTATTTTATTGTTTTATTGTATGTTGTACATCGCCCAGAGTGGCTGGGTGACCAGCCAGATGGGCGATTAATAAATTAAATAATAAATAATAAATAAATGAAATCTTAAGAAATCTGGAGAAATTCTCAAAGTTCAAGGAAAATTTAAGATTGTGAAAATGAAAAATTGGGGGAAACTTAAATTGACAAATTTGTCCACCCCTACCAGGGACCATAAGATTACACCCCAAAAGAACTTGAGAGTTGCCTCTCCAGTCTTGCAGGCTACAGCTACAATCACATCCACACTTAATTGAGAATAATTTGTATTGAGTTCAGTGGGACTTACTTCTGAGTAAATATGCACAGGATTGCATGGTCTAATTGCAATCCTATGCAATCTTTCTGGGAGTAAGACCCATTGAACATTAAGCAGCAGGACTTACTGCTGAGTGAGCTGGACTATAAGGAAGGCTGAGCACCAAAGAATTGATGCTTTTGAACTGTGGTGCTAGAGAAGACTCTTACGAGTCTCCTGGATTGCAAGGAGGTCAAATCGGTCCATCCTAAAGGAAATCAACCCTGAGTGCTCATTGGAAGGACAGATACTGAAACTGAAGCTCCAATATTTTGGCCACCTAATGCGAAGAGAAAAGTCACTGGAAAAGACCCTGATGCTGGGAAAGATTGAAGGCAAAAGGAGACGGGGACGGCAGAGGATGAGATGGCTAAATAGCATCACCGATGCAATGAATATGACCTTGAGCACACTCTGGGAGAGAGCAGAGGACAGGAAGGCCTGGCGTGCTATGGTCCATGGGGTCACGAAGAGTCGGACACGACTTAACGACTGAGCAACAACAAAACATGTATATCTGAGTAAGCACATAGCAGCCCCATCAATGGCCTTGTAGGTAGGGATGTACAAAAGTCACTTACCTTTTCGCAGCTTGGCTTTGCGGTGGGGGGGAGGCGCTTCGCTTCTCCCCCCGAAGTTCAGGAGAGGGGGGGAGGCATCCCGCCTCACCCAGCCGAAATTCAGGCCGGGGGGGAGGCTTCCCGCCTCACCCGGCCAAAATTCAGGCTGGGGAGAAGCACCCCGTCTCCACAGCTGCGAAACAAAAGTGTAAAAAAAAAAAAAAACGTGATAGGCTACATAATGATTAACGTAGCCTATCACGGCTAGATTTCCAAAGTCAGCCATGATAGGCTACGTAAATCGTTACATAGCCTATCACGGGTGACTTTGGGAAAAAAAAAAAAAGCGTGTATGCAAATGGCGGCGCCCTATGGGCGCCGCCATTTGCGTTCCTTATTTGGTCCCGGTAGTCTACGTAAAGATTTACGTAGACTACGAGGTAGTCTACGTAAATCTTTACGTAGACTACCAGGACCAAATAAGGAATGCAAATGGCGGTGCCCATAGGGCGCCGCCATTTGCATGCGCGCTTTTTTTTTCTTTCAAAGTCACCCGTGATAGGCTACGTAACGATTTACATAGCCTATCACAGCTGACTTTGGAAATCTTGCCGCGATAGGCTACGTTAATCGTTACGTAGCCTATCACGGGGTGTTTTTTTTTTACACTTTGTAATGGCGGCGGCAGCAGCCGGTCAGAAGACCAGCTGCCGCCCCCGACGAAAGGCCGATGAACCGCCGCTGGGACCCGCCGCCGGGAGGGACATTCGCCAAAGGTAAGTCCCATCCCGGGGGGGGCGGGGGGCGGAGAATTTGACCGCCGATTTCGGGGGGCCGAATGCATTGGCGCTCGGCCCCCCAAAGATTCGGGGAGAAATTCTCCGCCATCCCTACTTGTAGGCCTCTTCCAACCCCACTATTCTATGATTCTATGATCGATGGCCCAGAGCCTTATTTACTAGTAAATGTGCAAAGCATGTTAATCTTATTTTCTCTCTTTCCTTTTCCTATGTTGGTTAACAAGAGAAATCATCCTGATTCATTCTTTGTTTAAATACATAACAAAGCACAGCTTTGGAAGACAAAGCTCTCCTTTCTTCCCACCAGCAACCTTGAATTGATCCTTGTTTGATGGATCAAATGCTAACATAAGACTGTGATAATGTAATTGAAAGGCTTTAGCACCTCCTCTATATTGAGCTGGAAATCCAGCTTTGTTAATACAAAGCAGGCTTGGGCACTAATCACACACAGATTCCCCAAGATCACCCATGATTCAAGTAACCTTTATTTAAATCAATGAGGTAATGCATGGCTGATCAATAATACTCTTCAATCGTTTAAGAGTCACACAAGTAAGGAAGTATTAATATCCCTACTACACTAACAAAGCCTGTAAACTAGGAGCTGCTACAGCTACCATTTGCTTTTAGTTAAAGCTCCTTTTTCAATGGCCTCTGCAGTTCATCTGTTCTTTCCTGCCTGAGATGTTTTACTGGAGTGAAGTCAACTTATTTTAGTTGACAGGGAGGCCAGCAGAAATGGAAAGCTCTTCAAAGGTTTTGAGTGTGCAGTTCTGGAAAGAAAACATGCTGGAACTAGCCACTGGGCTGGAATGCTAAAGAAAGCGGAGATACACCAGTTATGATTGGTTACTCGGATAGGGAAGTGCATTCTTCATGTCCTCTCTCACAATACTAGATCCTGGAGTCATCCCATGAAGCCGACTGATGAGAGATTCAGGACAGATAAAAGGAAGGACTTTCTTATGCTTAGAAGTGCTCTTCTTCTTCTTCTTCTTCTTCCACATATTCAAAGGCTGAGCACTGGCACTCTGACCGGGTTCTAGGGCTAAGTCATAGTGTGCATAGTAGTGCTGGCTGAAGTAGTTGCTGTATACATTTTTGACCATTTCAGTGGAGGAGTCTAAATGGGAAATGAAGAATGGCAATATTTTTCAGGAGAGGGTGAAAACTATTAATTTTCAGCTATGGGGGGCTTACAATTATGAGAGGAGGTGGCAGAGGGTTCAAATTACTTTCCTGATCACTGCCTTGTTGTGGCGAAGGGGCTTGCATAACTCAGTGAAGCCATAAGCTATGCCGTCCAGGACCACCCAAGACGGACAGGTCATGGCAGAGAGTTCTGACAAAATGTGGTCCACTGGAAAAGGAAATGGCAACCCACTCCAGTATTCTTGCCAAGAAAACCCCATGGAACGTATCACAAGGCTAAAAGATATGACACCAGAATATGAGCCCCTCAGGTCGGAAGGTGTCCAATATACTACTGGGGAAGAGCAGAGGGTATTTCCAAGTAGCGCCAGAAATAGTGAAGCGGCTGGGCCAAAGCTGAAAGGACACTCAGCTGTGGATGTGTCTGGCGGTGAAAAGAAAATCTGATGCTGTAAAGAACAATATTGTTTAGGAACCTGGAATGTCAGATCAATGAATCAAGGTAAGCTGGAGGTGGTTAAACATGAGATGGCAAGACTGAACATCGACATCTTGGGAATCAGCGAACTAAAATGGACAGGCATGGGCAAATTTAATTCAAGTGACCATCATATCTACTACTGTGGGAAAGAATCCCTTAGAAGAAATGGAGTAGCACTCATAGTCAACAAAAGGATGGGAAAAACAGTACTGGGGTACAATCTCAAAAACGATAGAATGATCTCAGTACGAATCCAAGGCAAACCATTCAACATCACAGTAATTCAAGTCTATGCCCCAACCACTGATGCCAAAGAAGCTGAGGTTGATCGGTTCTATGAAGACCTACAACACCTTCTAGAACTAACACCAAAAAAAGATGTCCTCTTCATCATAGGGGATTGGAATGCTAAAGTAGGAAGTCAAGAAATCACCGGGATAACAGGCAAGCATGGCCTTGGTGTACAAAATGAAGCAGGACAAAAGCTAATAGAGTTTTGCCAAGAGAACACGCTGATCATAGCAAACACTCTTTTCCAACAGCACAAGAGACGACTCTACACATGGACATCACCAGATGGTCAATATCGAAATCAGATTGATTATGTCCTTTGCAGCCAAAGATGGGGAAGCTCTATACAGTCAGTAAAAACAAGACCTGGAGCTGACTGTGGCTCAGATCATGAGCTTCTTGTTGCAAAATTTCGGCTTAAATTGAAGAACGTAAGGAAAACCACTAAACCATTCAGGTATGACCTAAATCATATCCCTGATGAATATACAGTGGAGGTGACAAATAGATTTCAGGGATTAGACCTGATAGGCAGAGTGCCTGAGGAACTATGGACGGAGGTCCGTAACATTGTTCAGGAGGCCGCAACTCAATCCATCCCAAAGAAAAAGAAATGCAAGAAAGCAACGTGGCTGTCTGAGGAGATTTTACAAGTAGCTGAGGAAAGAAGGGAAGCGAAAAGCAAGGGAGAAAGGGGAAGATATATCCAACTGAATGCAGAGTTCCAGAGAATAGCAAGGAGAGACAAGAAGGCCTTCTTAAATGAACAATGCAAAGAAATCGAGGAAAACAACAGAATGGGAAAGACTAGAGATCTCTTCAAGAAAATCGGAGATCTCAAGGGAACGTTTTGTGCAAAGACGGGCATGATAAAGGACCAAGAAGGCAGGGACCTAACAGAAGCAGATGAGATTAAGAAGAGGTGGAAAGAATACACAGAAGAACTCTACAGGAAAAATCTGAATGTCCCTGATAGCCATGATAGTGCGGTCACTGAACTTGAGCCGGACATCCTCGAGAGTGAAGTCAAGTGGGCCTTAGGAAGCATTAGTAACAACAAAGCTAGCAGAGATGACAGTATTCCAGCTGAGCTATTTCAAGTCCTAAAAGATGATGCTGTTAAAGTGCTGCACTCAATATGCCAACAAATTTGGAACACTCAACAGTGGCCACAAGACTGGAAAAGGTCAGTTTACATTCCAATTCCAAAGAAGGGCAACGCCAAAGAGTGTTCAAACTACCGCACAATTGCGCTCATTTCACATGCCAGCAAGGTGATGCTCAAAATCCTACAAGCTAGGCTTCAGCAGTATGCGAACCGAGAACTACCGGAAGTACAAGTGGGGTTTCGAAGAGGCAGAGGAACTAGAGATGAAATCGCTAACATTCACTGGATCATGGAGAAAGCAAGAGAATTCCAGAAAAACGTCTATTTCTGCTTCATTGACTACGCTAAAGCCTTTGATTGTGTGGATCACAACAAAGTGTGGCAAATTCTTAAAGTGATGGGAGTACCAGACCACCTTACCTGTCTCCTGAGAAACCTGTACGAGGGTCAAGAAGCAACAGTAAGAACCAGACATGGAACAACCGAGTGGTTCAAAATTGGGAAAGGAGTACGACAAGACTGCATATTGTCGCCCTGCTTATTTAACTTATATGCAGAGTACATCATGAGAAACGCTGGGTTGGATGAATCACAGGTCGGAATTATGATGGCCGGGAGAATTATCAACAACCTCCGATATGCAGACGATACCACCCTAATGGCAGAAAGCAAAGAGGATCTAAAGAGCCTCTTGTTGAGGGTGAAAGAGGAGAGTGCAAAAGCTGGTTTGAAACTCCACATTAAAAAAACTAACATCATGGCATTTGGCCCCATCACTTCTTGGCATATAGAAGGGGAAGAAATGGAAGCAGTGACAGATTTTATTTTCTTGGGCTCCAAGATCACCACAGACGGTGACTGCAGCCATGAAATTAAAAGATGCTTGCTCCTTGGGAGGAAAGCTATGGCCAACCTAGACAGCATAGTAAGAAGCAGAGACATCTCCTTGCCGACAAAGGTTTGTATAATCAAAGCTATGGTTTTCCCAGTAGTAACGTATGGCTGTGAGAGCTGGACTATAAGGAAGGCTGAGCGCCGAAGAATTGATGCTTTCGAACTGTGGTGCTGGAGAAGACTCTTACGAGTCCCTTGGACTGGAAGGAGGTCAAATCAGTCCATCCTATAGGAAATCAACCCTGAGTGCTCATTGGAAGGACAGATACTGAAGCTGAAGCTCAAATATTTTGGCCACCTAATGCGAAGAGAAAACTCTCTGGAAAAGACCCTGATGCTGGGAAAGACTGAAGGCAAAAGGAGAAGGGGACGGTAGAGGATGAGATGGCTAGATAGCATCACCGATGCAATGAATATGAACTTGAGCATGCTCCGGGAGACAGCGCAGGACAGGAAGGCCTGATGTGCTATGGTCCATGGGGTCACGAAGAGTCGGACACAACTGAACGACTGAACAACAACAACAATAACAACAAAGTTTTGCCGCCACTTTGACCGGCAGTGAGCTGGAATCAGCAACCTGGCAGCATTGCAATGTCCTCCTACAGAATGACAAAATGGGAACTCCACCCCCCTTTGGGGGCGGGGAGGGGTTATGTTCCAAAGTTAAGGCATATGCTCTGCCTGAAATCTTTTTCCTTGAGACTCGACTTAGCTTGGGGCAGGGGGTGGATAGAAATGGCACGTTTGCTGCTGATGTTCCCCATAATTCCTTCTTTTTATTTTTTGGAATGTCTCTGAAAGAAAGGTGCAGTCCAGTTGCCCAGCTTGATAAGACCATATCTGTGAAGCCATACAAAGACTGGTAGCATCCTGTACCTGGCAACCTGGGCTAGCCAGAGTCAGAGGCTAGCCAAGGTTTGAATCATGTTTACACAGTCAAGGTCAAGAAGGTATCCTTTGGCAGACAGGGTTAGGCTTGATCAAATCAAGTTCAGAGCCAAGGTAAGACTGCATCAGGTTAGGGACTCCAGGTCAGATGGAACAGCAAGGAGAGGCGGGAAGGAATTCCAGGAGGCATCAAAAGAACAGACACCAGGGATAGTAGGCTGAAGAGAGCAAATCCAAGCAGGAATTAGAAGGGCCATAAACAAGGGAGACAGACCTTCTTAAGAGTCAGTGGTTTTCAAACTGTGTTTCAGGAAATTCTTGGGTTCCTCAGAAATTGAACTCAACAGGACTTACTTTTTAGTAGTCATGTATAGGGTTGTGCTGCAATCCTATACACACTTATTAGGAGTAAGCCTAGTTGAACACATTCAAACTTCTGAGTAAATATGCTTAGCATCAGGCTGTCCACATACCTAATTCTGTACTGGAATTGTGGCCAGAATATGTGTCAGGGGTGTTTCTGAGCACAGGGAGTGGGATAGTAGTTCAGATTCTGAAGGAGAACCACCAGACATGGGAGAGGTATTTTCCCAGGATAGTCCAGACATGACTAGGCAGGCTCCTCAGGTTTCAAAGGTCCAGCTGGCAGAGGATGAGGGTCCCTCTTCACACACACACACACGCACACACACACACACGAGAGAGAGAGACAGCGAACATGGGGAGGCAGGGTTTGGGGAGTCTGATTTAATAGACGCCAGGCGCAGGTGCAGAGCAGAGAGAGAGAGAAGGCAGGGGCGGAACTTAGACGGTCTACCCGATTGGCCCTGCGTGAACAGCAGCGCTTAGAAGCCTCAAGAAAGAAAGAGACCTCCCCCCCCTTAAGTTAGGCTAGTGAGACCACCTTCCTCTTCAAACTGTGGGCAACTTTTGTAACTACCTTTTGAACCCCCAGAAGGCATTTCCTTGTAGACTGTCACTGAGAATTTGCATCTCTATGACCCTGTGAAGTAATGGATTAAAAGCTGTAGACTGAAGCCTCTTGTCTGTCTATTTTTCGGCGTTTGAAGCTAAGTGGGGGCAAAAGGAATCCTGACAATACGTAATACAGAACAGGCAAGTGAAGACAAGCCATGATACTAGAAAAAATCCTCATGAAGACATTTTGAAAAATTTGTTTTTCATACTGAGCATTGACCAGCTGCTTTTTAGTTTTTAGCTCCTCTTCATTTTACACCTATTGTTGTTTTGATGCTGTATCCAGCTTCAGTTCCAGTGCTGAAGTCAGGCCTGATTCGATAGCTGATAGCTTTAATTACATGCCTAAAGGACTCCTTGTAGAACTAAGTGATCTGAATTAATTATAGCATCGCTAAATTATGTAACATGTGTGTACAGGACTGTTTGGAATTTACCTTCATTTATATTTAGGCATAATAGTTGGGGTTTTCTTGAATGCATGTTTTTATTTCTCTAGTGCTTTCCACTGAATTGGTTTTGCAGGGAGTGGGAAGTATATGATTTATGGATCCATTTGTCCAAAGCAAGGTACTGAAAAGAAGATAAAGGGAAAAGCAGACTGCATCTGCTGCAGCCTGCAGCTTGGTAAACACAGGCACACCAATTTCATTTCCACATTTTTGCTGCTAATTTTAAAGTTAAGCATTGACAATGCATTTGAGATACAAAATGCAAATTGTCCTTATGCTACAGGCTTCTAGTAATAGGGTGGCGAAGTATTCTGTTTTACAGAGGACAGTCCTCTGTTTGAAGGGTTGCCAGAAGACTGTTCTCTATTTTGAGGGCATCCTCTGTTTGAAGGACTGTCCAGTCCAAGTCCGGTTCAAAAGTAAAGAACCATTAGGAGGAAGAACTGGGCCTTGAAGTTGCCTACTAACAGCACCTGGACAGCAGACTGAGCAAGGCACACAGGGCACCTGGTCAGTCTTCCACACTGTGGTGAGATGTACTGTGTTTCTATTTAAATTACAATAATTATTTGTACATTTGCATCTACACACACACACACACACACACACACATATATATATATATATATTAGCATATACATATTTTGTGCAAATCGGTGTCTTCTTTTCTGGCGATTCATAAATGGCCACCCTAGCTTATCATGAGCAATAATAGGCCTTGAAACTCAGAATACTAGTCTCAGAAGTATTTATGCTTTAATGCTCACTGTTGGGAGTGTGTGTGGGGGGGACGGGACATGTCTGAGCAGCTGCTCATAACAAATTCAAACATTAGGATGAGACACATCAGGAAGCCAATTATCACGTTTTGGTGACTCTAACAGGGTGATGCACTGTGGGCTCCACAGGTCACCAAATGATAGTCACCATAGCCATGCCTCTAAGGAGATTCCAAAAGTCGAGGCAGATCCGTATCAACAAACCAGTTCTAGCAGTTCCCATCTCCACCATGAGCAGGTCTTTTGTAAAGGAAATTGGTTTTAATCATGCATTCAAGACCAAGCCACCCCAGAATACTTTCCATTGCAGCAGAGAACAATATGTTGCTGCGATAAATCATTTCCCCACAGCTAAACTCAGAGGGAACAGGGAATCCTGAGGGGGGTGGCAGATGACATCATCATCCCTGCTAGTAAAAAAGTGCTGGCACAGCATCCTGTGAGCCCTGGCCCCACTGCAACACTGGTGATGTACAAATAACAAGATGTCTCAGGAGACTCGGGGCATCATGTGCACTCATCCAGAGTGGCTTCTGTTGTGAAATTTCTGGACAGCGTTGAACGCATCTACATTCGATTGATGGTCCAGAATTTCCATGTCCATAGAGGGAAATTGTGCAGGATGGGTCAGTAGCTTCAGCTTTTAATTGTGACAGGCCTGCCCTCGTGGCACTGGTGACTCCAGTTCCAGAGAGGCAGTGATTCCATTCAGGGTTTTCACTTCCACCAGCCAAAACTCTAAGAGTGCTATCGAAAGTGCTGAATCTTATCCCCAAAATGGTTCAGCACCTTGGATAGCACCTCTGGGATTTTGGCTGGTTGTAACTAAAATCCTGCTCCGCTACTAGTTACGGAAGTGATTGCCCACTGGGACGAGCTCCGCATTTGAGGTGGCCCTTGGCAAAGTTTTCTACAGTAGGTCCCTTTCCATGTTGGTGGGCCCAGTGGCACACCTGACACCAGCACTCAGTGGTAGAATGTCAGTAGCTCAGCGGTAGAGCACCTGCTTTGCATGGAGAAGGTACCAGGTTCGATCCCCGGCATCTCCAGATAGTGCAGGAAAAGCTCCTGTTTTAAATACTGGAGAGCCGCTGCCAGGCAGTGTTGACAATACTGGGCTAGATGGACCAATGGTGTTGGCATAAGGCAGCTTCCTATGATCAGTGCCAGGAAGCTAGGAGCTGCCATGTTAAATTGCCAACAATGCCCAATATGCTCTAAGGCATTGTGAAAATTTTAAATAGTGGCTCCAAGCTACTGACTGTGGGGAGCCCAGGCCAGTAGTGGGTGGTGCTGGGGTCCTGGCATCTGTGCAAGGCTATTGCCACCGAGCTGTGCCCTCCAATAGATCTGATCTGTGTGGAATGCACAACACACATGCAGCCCACACTGGTCCTCTGACTGCAAGTGGGGGAAATGGCTGGCTGTTCCAACATTATTATATTTTAAACCACTGCCTGAAACTGCATCTCATCTTCCTAGAAGTATCATTATCTTAATTAATGAGGACAAATCTATGGCCGGTTTTATAGCCTACCATCATTCCACAACATTTGGCTCAATAGATGTGACATTGTAGAGCAATTTTAAACATTGGAAAAGGTGCCCAATGTATCCAGCTCCTGGAAATATCTCACCAGGTGTTTTGCATGAATGAATGCAGAATTTGAAAACTGAGCATGGTTTTGGGATCTGAGCCACGAGATCAGAAGAGGCCAGTCCTGTCTGTTCTACCCTTTCACAGAACATGACTAGATGGATACTTTTCATTAGATAAGACATTTATACGCCACTTTTCCAGCAAGGAAATTGTGTTCAAGACAGTTCATAATATACAAGGTATGAAAGCAAGGATAGCAGTACATAAATAATAAGCGTTTCAATAACAACCATATATTTAAAATATCAACATTTTAATAATATCTCAACAATTCATTTTTTTAAAAAAAACACAAAATCAGTGCATAGATATTGTAATCTAATTATATAAAAGAGTATCAACAATCAGCCCAGTAATGACAGTTGTCAAAAACCCAACAACCCACCTTACATGGGGCATTTATGCCAGTCATCTAAAGAGGTCTAGTATTGTATTGAAACTGTTTTTAGCTGTCTAAATTGTTTTAAATTTTGTATATTTAAATTTTTATGCTGCACTTTTATGCTGTATTTTATTGTCTTATAAATTGCTGTAATCTGCCCAGAGAGCTTTGGCTATTGGGTGATATAGAAATTAAATAAATAAATAAATAAACAAACAAACAAACAAATAAATAAATACAACAACACTCAGTTTACCTCTCCCCCCCCCCCCCAGCCGCTTCAATCTTTTATCTGGGGTAGTATTGCACACCATAACCCTCCTCACACCATGTGTGTTCTCAGATATTAACCAATCAACCCTTCCTTCCCAGGACTAAATGAGATAGCGGTAGGGTGGCTGTTATGTCCTACTTTCAGAGGATGGTCCTTTATTTGAAGAGCTGCCAGAAGACAGTCCTTGAATCGAAGGTGTCCTCTATTGGCTGCCCAGTCCAAGTCCAGTTTAAAGATTAAAAACCCTAAGAAGGGAGAGTCCAGTGGCCTTGAAGTTGCCCCTCAACAGTTAGTCCCTGGACAGCAGACTGAGCAGGTATACAGGTCACCTGGTCGCAGTTTTCCCCACTATGGTGAGATGTATTGTATTTCTCTTTAAGTTATGGTCATTATTTCCAAATTTGCATTTATATCTCTGGATTAGCACATCCAAATTTTATGCAAATCTGTCCTCTTTTGCCCTTTTTTGGACATGTATTTCCTCTCTGTTGACTATGCATAAATGGCCATTCTAGACAGCACCTTTGCCAACAGTTTCATGGAAGCCAGAATGTATTGTCCCTCCTACAGAAGCAGCTTTCTCTTGACAGGTCCTCAGGCTGATGGGTAGGGCAAGGCAGGTGGCAGGAGTAGGATAACCATTTATGAATTACCAAAAAAAAAGAGGAAACACTTCACTCAAAGAGGACAAAGGAGAACAGATACTTGCATCAAAGTCACATATGCTAATTGATATGTATAGTTGCAAACTTAGTAACAATGATTATAATTTAAATAGAAATACAATACACCTCCTTATAGTGAGGAAGACAAACTAGGTAACCTGTACGCCTGCCTGTTCAGTCTGATGTTCAGGTGATATCATAATTGATGGTTCTTTTTCTTTAAACAGGAATTAGACAGGACAGGCAGAGGAGGGCTTCAAATAGAGCAAGGATGGGCAACTTGTGACCTTCCAAATGTTTTGGCCTGCAAGTCCAATCATTTACTTACCTACTTACTTACTTACTATATTTGTATACCACTCCACATCCAAAGATTTTGGGGTGGTGAACAGCTGATAAGATAAAAGAATAAAAACACCATATTCCCTCATCACTGGCAATGCTGGCTACGGCTGGCGAGAGCTATAGGCCGAAACATCTGGAAAGTCACAAGTTGCCCACACTTGACATAGATGATGGCCCTTTGGCAGCCCTTCAAATAGAGGGCTGTCCTCTGTAAAAGAGGCCACATGGCCACCCTAGGAAGTAGCCGGACCCCTGAAGACAGCCAGAGTGTCTCTGTCTACCTATGACGGGTGTGTGTGTGTGTGTGTGTGTGTGTGTGTGAATGTGAATTTTTATGTATTGCTGTTCTTATTACACAGGGGGGGTTGGTGTTCCATTTGATGTGCTGTTGTTCTTGTGACTGTTGTGAGCTGCCCTGGGAGTTTATTAAATTGAAGAGCAACATTGAAAAATACTTTAATTAGATAAATGTTAATGCCCTGCAACATACAAACAAGGCTGCTTTAACACAGAGGTACCAGTTCACTGATGGCATAGGGCAGTGGTCTCCAAAGTGGGGTACACACACCCCAGGGGAGGTGCTTGAGAATCCATTAAGGTGCACAAGCTGCCTGATCATTGAGCAGCCTCCCGCTGCCCTGGCAAGCCGCCATTGTGTGCAATGATGGTGGCGGTGGCAGCAGCAGGATGGGACGGAAGCCGAGAGGGAAGTTCCATGACATTTCTCTCTCTGCTCCAGTCCTATCCTGCCCCTGCCGCTGCCACCGAGAGCAACTGCGCCAGTCTCCGCCTGACACAGCAGAGGAAACCACAGGACCGGAGGAGCTGCCATCCTGCTGAAGGAGAGCGGGAAGGAGGTTAACCCTTCCTGTTCTTCTTTGGCAGAATGAAGCCGAGAAGAAAGCGCGTGCCATAACAGCTATGCCAGCCGTTAAAGCCAAGTAGCGAAATAAACTGAACTTAGAACCAGACCTTTGAGTTGCTGTATTTCAAAGTGTTAAACCAAGATTTTTTAAAAATGAAGCATATTCAATCGTATTGCTCTCACTAAAAATATTATTACTAATAATAATTGTTTAGTGAGAGCAAAAAGGGGTTTTGTACTGTTAATAAATAAAATGAAAGAAAAGTATTTTAAAGTATTGTTTCTTTCTTCTTTATCTCATCCTTTTAAAATTTCTATTAATTTCCATTTTTGTGTATGTTTTATATGTACATAATATATTAGTACAGGAGCACATGTATATAATTTATAAATATACATATATTAGGGGTGCATGCTCAAAAAATTTTTACTGATAGGGGTGTGTGATCAAAACAGTTTGGAGACCACTGGCATAGGGGATGTTGAGCCCCATCCTACATACTTGTTTGAGGGCTCAGTAGCCTCTAATAAACGGAGGCACAAAGGTGGTTGAACATGATGGGCTCAGGGTCAATGACTGAGAAACTGCCAGCTCCTGTGCAATCTCTCTCTTTTACTGCCTGTGCTGTTTCAGGTCACCTTTATTTGCAGTAAGAAATGGGAACTTTGGAAGCACAATGTGACAGCTAAATTGATAGACCAGTGGGAAAAAAGAGAGACCTTAAATTATGTTTTGTTCTTCAAAGACCTGTCAAGATGTTTTTAAAAAATCACTGCATATCAGTCTCCATTTCAGATCTTATTTCTGAGGTCTCAAGTTGAGCTAGCAGTATTTTGCAGGGCTGCCAGTGAACAGCTTCCTCTCGTTATATAATAATGAATTGCCATTAGAAGTCCTCCTTCTACCTCAACCCTTCTTATAGAGTTCCAATGCAATCCTAAACATGTCTGCTCTGATGTAAGTCCCATCAAGTTCAGTGGAGCTTACTCCCAGGTAAATGGGTACAGGATTGAAGCCTTAGGCTTATACATTGGCCACATTTGTTCCCAGTACCTCAAGAGATGTTAACAACGTAACAGTTCCTGTTAAATGTGAAGCAGAACGCAAGGTGAGATTGGGATTCCATGCAGAGAACTAAGCGGGGGGAAATATACCTCAGTACTCTGTGGAATATTAATGTGGTATTATATACTGATAAATACCTTCATTTGATGAGCTTCTGAAGTGGAGCACTATATGGTACCAGCTTCAGTGCTTCAAAGATGCTAATCATACCACAGTGGTATATAGTCATTCATAATACATAAAGCCTGAGGGAGGAGAAAGCCTATTCTCAGGCCCAAGTCAGGCCATCAGTTGAGGTAGCAATTACTGAACAAGAACTTCAGTTCATTCAAATTAGAACTGCTAGGTTACTAACTTGAGACTGGCTGATAGGATCATGTGACACCAGGGCATCATCAGCTGCACAAGTTTCCGGTTCGTTTCCACCCCAATTCAAAGTGTTGGTGTCGACCTTTAAAATCCTAAATGGCTTGGGATCAGTGTAGCAAAAGGAACATCTCCTCCCGTATGTACCTGCTCAGACCCTGAGGTCATTTTAAGAGACTCTCCTGTAGGTGCTCCTGCCGAAGGAAGCTAGGTGGGTGGCTACAAGAGAGAGGGCCTTCTCAGTGGTGGCACCCCACTTACGGTTCGCCCTCCCCAAAGATACTCACCTACTGTCTACATTGTTATCTTATCTCTCCTTTCTCCCAGGTATTTTGAGACCTATGTAGTTCTACATGTTTATATATCTTATATATCTTTCATCTATTCCAGTGCTGTTTCTTGTTTTAGATTGTATTTTATTCTTTGCATTGTATTTTATATTTTATTTTTTAACTGTTTGCATTGCGTTTTAGTCTTTTAACTGTCTCTAATTTGCCCAGAGAATGTTTATTATTGGTCAGATTAAAAATAAATAAATAGATAAATGACAGGCACTGTGTTCTTAGAATAAGAAAAGGGTGTTGAACATCAGGTCCATGGGCCAAATCCAGTCCACCTGGTATTCCAGTCTGGCCCTCAGGCTCCCCCAGTTGGCCATGCCCCCTTCACCTTTTCTCTGTCAGCCAATCATTCGGTGCTGTCTCAGCTTTTGTGCAGTTTTTTTTTCTCATTCTAAAGAAAAGTTGAAATGCCTGTCCTAAGGCTTAGCTACTGGCAGGAAAAGCTGTACGCTAAAACATGCTGGGATTTCAGGGCCTGCCTTTTTTGCCTTTGGCCGTGCCCACCACCAAAATGCTGTCCCTGAGAGCTTCTCTGAAACTAAATTCAGCCCAAGGGCTTAAAGAGGTTTTATACCCGTGGAATAAGAGAACATACTGATGGGTTTAATATTATTGAGTCAGGATTGAGTCAGTGTTCTGAAATGTTTGTATTATAAATAACAAATGTGAATTACTTTACAGTAGGAAAAAAGGAAATTATCTGGGCATTATTTTCTATAACAGCTGACAAAATCAGTTTGTCAGCAGGTACCAGACACAGGGCCTTTTCGGTGGCAACACATACCTTTGGATCTCTCTCCTTAAAACAGCCCCATCTGTATTGGCCTTTAAGGGTGTGATCCTATGGCCACTAGTCAGCAGCTAGACAGCCATAGGATAGGTTGCTCCGAGGTTGGTTCCCGGAGAACCAACCTCCACCCCCTCGCATGCTGTCTCTTAGGCAGTGCAGATTGGCTGTGCGCTTGGAAGAGCAGCACATAGTGGGGGGAAATGGAGTGTTCCTGGGGGGGGGAAGTAGGAAGTGCCAGTAGGACACATCCTATGTGTCATCCGTCCGCTTCTCCCCGTGCTTCGAGGTCCTGCGGCTAGACAGGCGAAATCAGCTGTCTAGCCACTAAAGCAGAGCAGTGGGAGCGGGGAGGAGATCTGCTCCTCACCACTCCTCCCACCCTGCACTGGATAGGCAGTCGCCCCCGGGCTCAGAGGTGATTGTCAGTCCACATAGGATCACTCCATCTGTGGATCTTGCAAACATTCTTGTTTCATTCTGTATTTTATTGAGATGCTGTGTGATGGGTTTTTAACTGCTGCCTTAAAAAATGGGGTGGTATTGTTGATATGTGTTTAAATGCCCTGAAAGGTGGGTTATAAACCTTTCAATAAATCAGAAATAAAATAAATTTGTCCAAACCAAAATGGTGGATCTGAAGATAGTCCCACAGATTCCTTCCTTCTATCTTCATTCAGTGCTCACTAGTCATTAGAGGAAATGAGCAGAAGCATTAGTAAAGCTGCTAGCTGTTAAATGGCCTTCCCTCAAATGATAATTAGCTGAATTTAATAATGAATTAAACATCATTAGCTGGGGTTTTCTGGGTAATGCTTTTTTAAAAAAATTGCAGTAATTGTTCCTAAGATGAATGCCTTGGCATTGCCCAGCCTTTCTAATTATATTAAATTGCTATCACCCATATATAATACATTACAGCAAGTCCTCTTCATGTGTTCCTTGGACCAGAGGCAAAACAGAGTCTGTTTATTAAGAATTGCAGTACCCTGTTAACACAGACAGTGAGAACATGAAACTATGTGTTAAGCATTGTTAAGTTTCATCCTTTTCAGTGAAAGAGATTTAAGCATGTGCCTTAACTTTCCTATTGAAATCAATGGGATTTGGGTTGGATTATGCCCCTATCTGTATATTGTGTATACTGCTGAATTTACTGTTGCGTTGCCTGTAATTTGCAATCCAATTAGGGTGGCCACTTACACATCATCAAAAAAGAGGAAATTATTCACCAAAAGAAGAGGACAAAACCATACATGGGCTTGCATAAAATGTGCATATTTTTCAAGGCCTTTGGAGAAGGCCCTCTCAATTGACACCTCAGTGGACTCACTGAGGATGTCCCCTCCTCAGTGAGTCCACCCTCTTATTGCCGCTGTCGCCAGCATCTATTGCTCCTCATACTGTAATTTATATCTATAGATGGACATGTAGAAATTATTATTAGAATGTAAATAGACTTGCTGTACATCTCAGCCAGTGGAGGCTGGTGGCTCCAATGTCAGTGGGATGGTAAATCCACTCCAGGTTTCAGTCAGAACGTAGAGTTCTGATTCAGACCGAAACCCAGATTGAATTCGCATAATGGGGAAGACTGTGGGCCTGCTCAGTCTGCTGAGGTTAACCAGGGGTTAACAGTTGATGGGCAACTTCAGGGCCCCTGCTCTCCCATCCTGTGGTTAATGTTAAACCAGACTTGGATTGGCAGCCCTTCAAATAGAGGATGTCTTCAAACAGATGACTATCCTCTGTAAAGTAGGCCACATGGCCACCCAAAATCCAGTTATAATGGCTGGCTACAATATGAAGGGTCAGGGAGTTTAAAACACAATTTGGGGGAACATTCTCATTAGGGGTGTGCATTCATTTCAGAACAAATGAAAACTTGAACCAAACAGGGCCCATTTGGTTCAGTTTCCCTTTGTTCCAAAATGAATACCATGAGAAAAATGTGTATTTGGACTTCCCTTTCTCCAATGACATGAGCTTCTCTTGGCAGCTGCTTCTTGGCAGCTGCTGTTTTATTTTCCCAGAATGCCCCAGATGTGTTGTTTCTGTGCATTTCTGGGGGAAGGTGAGGGATGCCATTTTTTGTGACAGTAGCCACCATTTTTTGTGGCAGTAGGCACTGTTTCCCTCCAGAATGGCCCAGAATTACACCATGTCCAGGGCATTCTGGGAAAACAAAATGGCAGCTGATAGGTGACAGCTGCTGAAATCAGCTTTGCTGTTGCCACAAAAAGCAGCAAAACAAAACAAAGCAAAACCCCAGTAAAAGAAAGAACATAATCATAACAATGAATGTGAGTAATGTAAAGAATGTGGTCTACATGAAAGATTAATGAAACAAATGCTATTTTTGCAAATGAACAATGAAATGAATAAAGCCTCTATTAATGAAAATGAATGCAATAACAAAAGGAGGGGAATCTTGTACATCCCTAATTTCTATGTAATTTCCATACCTAAAAATCCTGTGACATTCATCATCTGTATCTGGTAAATTAGGCTCTGGCCTACAAAAGCTTATCCCACAAATTTACTGGTCTTTGGGATGCCCCAGAACTCTTGGTTGGCTTTGCTACAGCAGACTACTACAGCTGTCCTTGTGAAATATAAACTCTCCTAATGCAAATTTGCTTGCAAAATTGTTTATAACATGACTACCCATGTGCCAGCATATGTACAAGCGAAAAATACTACCAGTAGAATTTGGTCAGGTATGGGGGTGGAGGGCTCAGTTTCCAAAAACTGCTTTAGGTGGAAATCCTATACCCACTTTCCTGGGAGTAAGTCCCATTGAACTCAATAGGGCTCACTTCTGAGCAGATGTGCAGAGAATTGGGCTGCCCAGTGGTTCTCCAAGGCATCTGTATAGTTGAAACAAGGCAAGGACAAGTGTAATTGTCTAAACTTCAGTTCTAAAACATCCTTTGTGGCCACTGCCCATGCCTTATAAATGGCAACACAGCCTTCACTTTTTCTACTCATGTTTACATATTTTTCTGGAGTTTTGAATATCTGCTTTGACTGTTATAACTTACTGTGAAGAACAATTGCATGAACTTTGAAGTATGTCTTTTTATTATTATTTCTGCTATCGGGTAGAACCCCAAAACAGATCAGGCCTGAGTAAAGAAATGGTCTTTAATTGCCACCTAAAGCATGATACAGTTGGCACCTCCCGAATACCAGAGGAGAGAGCCTTCCATAAATTGGGTGCCTCCACAGATAAGGCCCGCTTCCCAGTTGCTGCCTGCAAGATGGCAATCTGCAGGTCATGGTACAACCAGCAAGACTTCCTCCAATGATCTTAATGCTCGCACAGGTCTGTACTGGGGAAGGCGATCTGCCAGGTAACCTGGTCCCAGGCTGTTCAGGGCTTCATATGCTAACAGCAAGACCTTATATTTGGCTTGGTAGCTAATAGGTAGCCAGTGCAGTTGCCTTAACACCAGTCTAATATGTGCACAGCCAGGCATTCCACTCAGCATCCTGGCTGCTACGTTCTGCACCAGCTGCAACTCCCAGACCAAGCACAAGGGTAGCCCCACATAATGGGCATTACAATACTCTAAACTCTGACCTCACTTAGGGATGTTGCAAGAGTCCAGTTGGGACTCGAGGCTCAGCGATTTCTCCCCAGCTTGGCCCCCTCTGACACCAGTCCACGGATCCCTGCACTTGCCCAACTTGGCACATGCCAAGTTAGGCAAGCACGGGGATCCCTGCTTGTCTGCAAGCCACCATTTTGCATTAAAATGGCAGCTCCGCTATTTATGTAAGTTGCCATTTGCATAAAAAATTACAGGAGTAAATGGCCTAGATCTTTTCTACCTGTAATTTTGCACAAATGGGGTTCTTTATGGCCACCATTTTACACAAATGGCAACTCATTGTAAATAGCAGCGCTGCCATTTTTAAGCAAAACAGCAGCCTGAGGAATGCAGGGATGCCATGCACTGCTTGCCAGGTATGTGCAGACCGTCGGACAGCTCATACATGTGCCAAACAGGGACAGGCAGCCACTAGGGGTCCAGCAAGCAGCGTGCGAGGCAGGCTCTGGTGAGTTCACCCATCCCTAACCTCACTTTGTGGGTCTTTTCCTCAAAAAGGTGTGATGTTCTATTCAAGGAGAAGAATATATAATGGCTAGGAGGTGAATGAACCAGTGCATATATACTACCATTTTCACACCAAAGTAAAATACCTATCTAGAAAGGCAGATGAACAACGTGGTAATTTGGCTTCCTTGGCTGTGTCTACCGATGTCGCTGTTTTCTAATCACTGGGACCTTTGCAGAAGCATTTTTTTTTTAATTCCACAGGGGAAGTAAGCACAAGGAGACTGGCTTACAAATTTCCTCGCTTCCTGTTTTATCACTGGAATATTTACAGCACAGCAAGTGTGGATGGCAGCAGCTCCAGAACTTCACTCTTAATAGTAAATGTCACTTTTAATATTGATGGTGTGAACTACTCATGTCATACGAGGGTGAGCTGTTCCATAAGGAGAAGCTGTCCCAGTGTTATTGTCCATAAAAGCACATATAGCTCTTCCTTTCAACAACAAAGTCATCAAAAGCATAAGCAAGTGACCAAAAAATAAAAAGTCTCTTGCTCCTTGGGGTACAGCAATCAATGTGGATCTGTTCCAGTTGTTCACCTAAGCAGACCATAAAGCCAGACTCCAAAAGTACCATAAGCACCATGTATTAATAAAACCACTGGGCAGTATCCAGGCCTGCCCTTGTGCCAGCAAGATTCACCACTAGCGCAACAGGGAGCTAGTGGTTCTAAAAGCAATCCAAAATGGGTGGACAGGCTTGTTTCTTGAACTGGGCAGGTTAGCAGATCTTGTAGGAGCATTTCTACTTGTTTCCAGAACTCTGCTTTTGAGTGCCATTTTTGGTAGAAAGGCAAGATAAACAAACAAACCACTAGCTTTCTGCTAAGCAAGCAGTGGGTGCTGCTTGCACAACAGATCAAGACGGAACTCAGAAGCAGTATAATGCCCAGTATCTTCCCAATGCTACAGTTTCAGACTAGCACCTGTCTTTAATTCCCAGCTCAGCCATGGAGACACTGGCAACCTTGAACACCTTGATAACTACTCTTAACTAGGGCAGCCAGGTGTCATGCTTTACAGAGGGCAATCCTGTATTTTGGAGAGCTGGAAGAGGACAGTCCTTTGGTTGAAGGTGTCCTCTATTTCATGGGCTGCCAGTCCAAGTCTGGTTTAAAGTCAAAGACCCATAAGAAGGGAAAGCAGGGGGCCTTGAAGTTCCCCTTTAACTCTTGGCACCAGGACAGCAGACTTAGGTTACCCGGTCAGTCTTTCCCACTATGGCAAGACGTTTTGTATTTCTCTTCAAATTATACTTATTATTTCTACATTTGTACATATACATGTCTGTACGTTATTGCAGATGCTATGCAAGTTGGTGTCCACTTTTGTCCACTTTTTTTGGCAATGCTTTTTTAGCCACCCTGTCTTAGCCTCATTTTCCCAGCAGTAAAATAGGAACGATAGTGACCTACCTTACAGGGTTATTGTTAGAGAGAATGCAAGGACTGTAACACTTCTATATAGTGAAAAATGCTGCATAAATGATTCACAGCCATGTTCATCACTAATAAGATTTTTTTAAATTAGTGTGCCACCAAGAGCCATTACTTTTTCATTCTTAGGCAACAATGAATGGAGCAATAGTGAGCCATCTTTATTGTATTATGCTTGTGATGTTGAAGCCTCTGACCCTGACTGTGACTGGCGGGGCGGCTGGCTCAGTGGCAGAGCACCTGCTTGGTTCCAGCTTCGATCCCCAGCATCTCCAGGTCGGGCTCGGAAAATGCCTGCCTAAAACACTGGAGAGCTGCTGCAACTCAGGGTCAGCAATACTGGGCTCGATGGACTGATGATCTGACTCAGTACAAAGCAGCTTCCTATGTTCCTATGACCTCTGGCTGAGCTTGGGAATGTTCCCGTCAGCAAATGGAAGCTCAGGTAAAAGACGTTAAGATCATTACCTGAGGCCCTCGAGGTGCCCCAGCCAAACGAGGGGAGGCAGATGGCTGCAAGAGAGAGAGAGCCTTGGCCGTGGTGACACCCTGTTTGGAATGATTTCCCCGGGGAGGCTCACCTGGTGCCTTTGTTCTGATCTTTTCAGGGCCAGGTGAAGACCTCTTTGTTCTCCCAAGCATTTTAGGAACTAGGTTTTGCTGGTTTTAGTGCTTTATTCTGCTGCTGGTTTTAATCTTGTTGTGTGTGTGTGTGTGTGCGCGCGCACACACTGGAATGATTTTATATTTTGCTGCTGGTTTTATCTTTGTTGTCATCTCTGCTGTTTTTATTCTTTGTTTCAATGTTTGCATTTTATGTCCATAACATATTGTACACCACCCAGAAAACTTCAGTTATTGGGCTGTTTAAAAGTACAGTAAAGCAATAAAATAAAGTAAGTACCTCAACACTATCAAGAGGACAAGTAAGTACCTCAACACTATCAAGAGGACAGTGCTGCACCTGAGAGTAGCAGGCTCACCTAGGGGATGAAGGACAGGCTGTGTGGCATGTATAGCTCTGTACTCTGGCCTCTCTCTTCTGCTCCCTGTCCCCCACCCTCTGCTGCCTGACATGGATGCTTACCTCTGTCTAATGGTAGGGCTGGCCCTGCATCCACTCAGAAAGTGGTGTGGACTATACCCAGGACATCGAGGGCAGGCTTGGTTGGGCCCAACTCCCGTAGGGGCCCACTGACAAGAACCCCTTGGAGTTGCTCCTCCTCTTCACCATCACAACCTGCTTGCTCACCTGCCTCTCACCCTGGGCCAGACAAAGGCAGTTTGTCTGGCAGTCTGGCAGTTTGTCTGGGGAGAAGAAGGAGCAGCACATGCCACTGCCTACTTGCTCACTGGCTCTTTGTCTGTCAAGCGTGCGAGTGGTAGCAATGATGAGAAAGAGGAGGAGAAGCAAGAGCAGCTGGGGGTCCATTGAGGGCCAGAGCATCATAAGACCCTGGTGGTGGCAGTTAGGGAGAAATAGACCACACTTTACATACCCGCATTAGCAAAGGCAGGGCCGGCGTCAAGAGTTGGCATGGCTGGGCACTTACCAAGAGCCTACACCCCACCTGGGGCCCACTGACAAGAGCCCCCTGGACTTACTCCTCCACTTCCCCATTGCAACCTGCTTGCTCACCTGCATCTTGCTCTGGCCCAGACAACAGCGGTGGTGAGAAGGAGGAGCAGTGGATGCCACAGTCTACTCGCTCTCTGGCTCTCTGCCTGTCAACCAAACAAGTGGCAGCAATAATGAGAAAAAGGAGAAGGAGCAATAGCAGCTGGTGACCATGGCTGTGAGAAGTTCGACTCACTGAGGAAGGAGACCCATTGAGAGTGTCTTGCCCAATAGCCCTGTAAAATCTGGACCCGCAGAGACTGCCACAAGGTACAAGCACAAGAGAACTATATTTTGCTTCACTTTTGCTCTCCTGAGCTCCAAGCCGTGCTAACTCTGCTGCTGCTCTTGCTGTAATGTCTCAAAGCCACCAGAGAATCTACCACAGCATTTCTCTCACTTGCCCCATCTTACAATAATAAGCATTGCCAGAAGACCGTCTTTACCGTTGTCCAATAATATCATCATGCTACAGTCAATAGTGCTCCTGTTTATCTGAAACTATAACGCACATTTTTATTCCGAACCAAAAAGTACAAGTTGTGATTTATAGGCTTCATAGGTGTTGTGAACCGCCCAGAGAGCTTTGGCTATTGGCCAGTATAGAAATGAAAAAAATAAAATAAACACCATTTTAAAGGAGGTGGCATGTAAAGCTTGTGTATAATAGTTTTGTTTGCACATTCCATGCATCATACTCATTTTTATTTAATTATATATACTTGGGGGCGGGGGAGAGAGAGCTCCATGTGGGCTTCAAGCAGTCTTGCCAAGATTTAAAAAATTCAGTCCGCAGAAAAGCAAAAGCCAGCACAAACCTCAGCCAAAAATAACCACCATCAATTGGAGTAACATTTCATCTTCTCCCCCGCACAATTAATAGCTCCTGACATGCCGCTGTCATCTTAAAGATGTCATCGCAAGACCTTGCAATTTGGTGACTAAATAATGGTACCAATCCACCAGAAGCATCTCCCGTAAAACCATGTGGAAATTAATGGGAGCTGTGTAACATCATGGGGGCTATAAAACAAGTCTGGGATGATTTTTCTCCCAGCTCATCCTTCATGTGACTATAGTAGATCTGGCCCAACACAGCACATTATTAAAGTACTCCACTGATCAGCTCTTTGGGAAAGAGGAGCAGAGGGAGTGAATACTGACCTCACACACACATTCCCCCCTCCAAGCAGGTCATTGGGGGGAATTCAACATTTTTAAAAGGGCTCCTCATGGCTTTGGCTGTTGGTTTGGTAGGGGAAGCACATGCATAGGACCCATGGAACTGAATCTGATGAAACCTCTCCCAGATCTGGCCCATATGTATGGTGTAGTGCTTAGAGTGTTGGACTGGGACTTGGGAGATCTGGGCTGTAGTCCCCACTTAGCCATGAAGCTCACTGGGTGACTCTGGGCCAGTCACTCTCAGCCTGACCTACCTCACAGGGTTGTTGTAATGACAAAATGGAGAGAAGGAGGACCATGTAAGCCACCCTAGGTTCTTTGCAAGAGGAAAAAAGGGAGGAAATATTAATAGGGAGGAGGGGGAGGGGAGGGGGAACATGTCAGCTCTCTCTGGCCACCCAGTTCCCCTGCCACATGAGCTTAGGGTGGCTACTCATGAATCACAAAAAAGAGGAAATGCATCTCTAGAGAAAGGAGATCTATTTCCTCTAAAAGAGGAATAAAAGAGGATACCTGGCCACCCTACAAGTGTTTCCAGTACCTCCAGATGTCTAATTAAGGCCATAACATTTGAATTTGCATAAAATTTGCATATGTGAATTTATATTTATAGGTGCAACTTTAGAAAGAATTATGTTAATCTTAATAGAAATACAGTACATTTCAGCATACTGCGGAAGACTGTGACCAGGTGACCTGCGTGTGTGCCTGTTCAGTCTGCTGTCCAGGTACTAACAGCCGATGGACAACAGTTCTTACGGTTCTTTATCTTTCAACCGGAAGTGAACAAGTTTGCTTTTCAAATAGAGGATGGTCCTCTAGATAGAGGACTGGCAGCCTCAAAGAGAGGACTGTCCTATGTAAAAGAGGATACCTGGCCACCCAGAAGTGTTTCCAGTACTTCTAGACATCTAATTAAGTCCGTAACATTTGAATATAGCCAACATGTATAAAATCCAATACACACAGGCCCATTTTGCTGGGTTGTTTTTCTTGATAAAATTTAATAATTTACCACCCAATCTGGACTGAAACACATTGGATTTTACATATGTAGGCTGTATTCAAACATTTCAGTTCTACATGGATGTTTTGGAATGTCAGAGGTGGGTAGGGCACACACATTCTTATTCCCTTCCATGACCCACTTCACATGTAATGGCTAACTATGGGTTGTTTAACTCATAGGCAGGCATGCCTGTGCAGTAGTGAGTGAGTACCCTGCCTCCCACGTGCTTGTCACTTCTGCTTTCAATCAACAACCAAGGAATGCCCCTTTGCTATTGTGACGTCTGAACCCAGAACTCTAGGTTGTTTGGAGGGGTTGTTTCACTCAACAAACAACAAACCATGGGCAATTGTTGGATTAACCCTGGCTTGTTTAACCCCTAAACAACCCAGAGTTCCTGGTTCAGACATTACCCAGGATTGTTTCTGGATTGTTTTGGAAAGCGGAAGTGGCAAGGGGGGCGGTTGTTTAACCCAGGGATTGGGTGTTCCGTGCAAACCGGGTCAATGTATGTGCCCAAATTGGGGAGAGGCCTTGTCCAGTCCAGTCCACATGCATGGCCAGCTCTCCAGCCAGCCAGTGATCAGTGCAATTGAATGTAGATGCTTGCATGTATTATGTCACCAATTACGCTTTTCATAATTTATCCTACTAGATGAAGCTTTCATTGTGTCATTACCCGTGCCTCAATCATGAAATTTTACAGTGGTCCAGATGACAACATCTTCCAGTTGTAACCCTCCCTGTTTTCCCACTGCTGCTGCTTCGCCACCACAGGAAATTGATTAAGGAAGAAAAGACTGAATAGTTGCACAATACCAAATTGTTAATGTTAGGACCCCTCCATCTGGAAGCACCCTGCACTTATAGAATGCAGCATTCGTTCTGTGCTAGGTCTTATAGAATGTTAGTGCTGCATATCGTATCGCCCACAAAAAAACTGAACGAAAATAGTTAAAGGCTGCCTTTAACACAGCAGAGCAGCTGTTTATCAGGGTCATTTCTAAGCCCTGTCTTTGTGGGATAAAGACATTGACTAAGAACATAGGTACTTGGAATTTATTCAGTCAGTTCAGCTGGAGGACAGGCTGTTACTGACAACAGTTTAATGGGGGAGATCACTGTGGGAGTGATCCAAAAGGAAATTTCAGCTTGGCATTGTGATTCTGTAGGACTTGAAGATAAGCAAGATGAGACCAGCACCTTTGATAGGCAGAACTGGATACAATTAGGGTGGCCATAGTCAGAATGACTAGCGATAATTGTTTCGGAATTCAGTTGAGGCACTCATTTCCTCTGCTGCTAGAAGGGTTGAATGAGCACAGCCAAGTGAAGAAAGTTGTGTTATCAACAGTTACTGCTGTTTATCAACAGGTCACTGTGCTTATCTTATATCCATTTGAATGTTGCATAGGACCCCAGAGCATTTAAGGTGGCTGCTTAGGCATTGCCAGCAAAAAAAGAGAGGAAATGCATGGCCAAAAAAGAGGACACAAGTTTGCATAATGTGCTTGTGCCAATTCATATATATAGATGCAGATTTAGAAATAATTACTGTAATTTAAATAGAAATGCAGTACAACTCACCAGGTGACGGGTGTGCCTCTGCTGTCCAGATAGGGTGGCCATGCTCCCTCTTTTACAGAGGACAGTCCTCTAATTGAAAGCATTCTCTATTTGAAGGGCCCTCCTGTCCAATTGAGCTTTAAGATAAAGAACTATTATTATTATTATTATTATTATTATTATTATTATTATTATTAATATCCTGTCTTTTCCCCAATACTGGGACTCAGTATAAGTCCTATAAGAACTGTTGCCCTTCAACAGTTAACACGGGGACAGCACACTGATCAGGCAGGCACACAGGTGACCTGGTAACTATCCTTGGCACTTTGCTGAGTTGTGCTGTATTTCTATTAAAGTTACCATAATTGTTTATTTATTTTCATTTCAATACTGCCCAATAGCCGAAGCTATCTGGGTGGTTCACAAAAATTAAAACCACAAAGCACAGTATAAAACAATATGAAATATGAAAGCTTAAAACCAGGATATAACAGTACACCCAGAATAATTGTTTCTAAAGTTGAATCTATACATAGAAATTAGCACATGCAAATTTATATAAATGTATCCTTTGTCCTCTTTTGGGGTGATGCATTTCCTCTTTGGGGGCAATTCATAAGTAGCCAGCCTACTGTTGATAGGCAAAATGAAATCTCTTCCTCTCTCTTCTTAGGGTTCTTTATCTTTACATCGGACTTGGACTGGACAGCCCTTCAAATAGAATACTATTAGTACTCTCATAAAATCTAGAACCCACGGTCATCCCATGAAGCTGATTGGTGGGAGATTCAGGACAGGTAAAAGGAAGGACTTCTTCACACAGCACATAGTTGTGTTGGGCCAAAGAGACAGAACAGAGACTGCCCACCCCTCTGCCCTGCAGTCTCCCTGCCTGAGCTGGCTGAGATGGTCTTGGAGGTGGTGCTGGAGAACCCTAGGGCAGTGGTTCTGGGGGACTTCAACATTCATTCATTCATTCATTTCATTTATATCCCGCCTTTTTTCTTCCTTAAGGAAGCCAAGGCAGCGTACGTAATCCTTCTCCTCCATTTTATCCTCACAACAACAACCCTGTGAGGTGGGTTGGGCTGAGAGTCTGCGACTGGCCCAAAGTCACCCATTGAGCTTCCATGACCGAGTGGGGCCTAGAACCCGGATCTCCCGACTTCCAGTCCAACACTCTAGCCACTACACCACACTGGCTCTCGCTGAGAGCCATCCACGCTGAGGCTATCCTGATAGGGCCTGCTTGGGGCTTCATGGCAACCATGACAACCATGGGGCTGTCTCAGTACATCACTTCCCCAACACATGTGGCAGGACATACCCTGGACCTGGTTTTTGCTGTTGGGCAGATGAAGGATGATCTGGTTTGGGGTGGTTTTTTTTTTCAACAACCCCATTGTCATGGTCAGATCATTTCCTTGTGAAGTTTGGATTGGCAGTAGCAGATCCTCCCTGCAGGGGTGCGGGACCAATTAAGATTGTCTGCCCCCAGAGACTTATGGAATCCGATGGATTCCTGAATGCTCTGGAGGATTTTCCAGCTGATAGGGCTGGCGATTCAGTGGAGGCTCTGGTCTCACTGTGGAATGGTGAGATGGGAAGGGCCATTGATACAATCACTCCCAAGTGCCCACTCTGGTGCTGTGGAGCCTGTAATTCACCTTTGGTTACAGAAGATCTATGGG
Organism: Heloderma suspectum; assembly: GCF_057233095.1. Classification (NCBI taxonomy): domain Eukaryota; kingdom Metazoa; phylum Chordata; class Lepidosauria; order Squamata; family Helodermatidae; genus Heloderma; species Heloderma suspectum. The sequence goes on along the minus strand of NC_139461.1, from coordinate 285,654,610 downwards.
CAATGAAACAGGCTGGGCTATGGCTAGAGTGCAGGTGGTGCAGGTCTCGGAGCAAGTATGATCGAAGATTTGCAAAGAGTCTTCATTGCGCCTACTATGTGGCAGTGAGGATGGCAAAAAAATCTTATTACACATCTATCATCTCATCCTTGAAATGTCGCCCAGCAGAATTGTTCTGAGTGGTGAAGAGCCTGTTGGGATCTTGCTCAGGCTCAGAGAAATTGGGATTGGAATCCTTGGTCGTTTGCTGTAATAAATTTTCTAGGCACTTCAAGGAGAAAGTCACTTGTATTCACTCAGAACCTGACACCACAGTTATCGCAGAGTCTGGGGAGGTGTCCAGTGTTCCATCTGCTTGTGTTTCCTGGGATCAGTTTCAGTTGTTGCAGCCTGTTGATGTTGACAAGATGCTTGAATCAGTCCGGCTCTCCACATGTAAGCTTGACCCTTGCCCATCTTGGCTAATACGATCTAGCAGGGGTGGATTGGCTGGCTGGGTCCAGGGAGTGGTAAATGCTTCTCTCTGTCAGGGGGTGGTGTCTGCCGCCTTGAAAGAGGCTGTGGTGCACCCTCTCTTGAAGAGGACCTCCCTGGACCCAGAGGTATGTGAGAACTATCACCCCATTGCCAATATCCCCTATGGGGAAAGGTGCTTGAGTGTGTGGTGGCTGGGTAGTTTCAAATGTTCTTGGGGGAAACTGATTATCTGGACTCATTTCATTCTGGTTTCAGGCCAGGGTACAGCACTGAAATGGCCTTGGTTGCTGTGACTAACAACCTACTCCGGGTGAAAGACAGGGGGAGTCCTACCCTGTTGATCTTCCTAGATGTCTCAGTGGTTTTTGACACCATTGACCATGGTGTCTTACTGGATCTGCGGGATGGGAGTTGGAGGCCCTGTGTTACAGTGGTTCCGCTCCTACCTGCAGGGCTGATTCCAGAGAGTGGTATTGGGGGATTCCTGTTCTACCCCATGGCTATTAAGCTGTGGGGTGCCACAGGGTTCTATTCTATCCCCCATGCTGTTCAACACCCATATGAAGCCATTGGGTGAGGTCATTAGGAGTTTTGGGGTGGGGTGTCACCAGAACGCTGATGATGCTCAGCTCTATTTCTCCTTGTCATTGGAGTCAGCTGAGGCAGTGAAGGTGCTGGACCAGTGCCTGGAGGCTATAATGGGCTGGATGAGGGCCAATAAACAGAAGCTAAATCCTGACAAGATGGAAGCTCTGTGGACTGGTGGTTCCTGAGTCCAGGAATTGGGTAAGTGACCTGTCCTGGATGGGGTTGCACTCCCCCTGAAGAAGCATGTGCATAGCTTGGGAGTACTTCTAGATCCATCCCTGTCACTGGAGCCCCAGGTGGACTCCGTGGCATGGAGTACTTGGGGCCAGCTTTGGCTGATCCACCAGCTATGGCCTTTCCTGGACAGGGGTAACCTAGCCACAGTAGTACATGTGCTGGTAACTTCCCGATTAGACTACTGCAATGCACTTTATGTGGGACTGCCCTTGAAGACGACTCAGAAGCTGCAGCTAGTGCAAAATGCAGCAGCTATACTGCTGACTGGAACATCTTATAAAAATCATATAACACCAGTTTTAAAGGGATTGCACTGGCTGCCAATACGCTTCTGTTCAGAATTCAAGGTTTTGGGGATGACATTTAAAGCCCTAAACAGCTTGGGACTTCGATATTTGAGGGAGCGCCTCTCCCTATACATGCCTGCCCGAGGACTGAGATCTGTTGGAGGGGCCCTCCTCTGCATCCCACCAGTGTAAGACATATACTATGGGACATGGGAGAGGGCCTTCTCTGCTGTGGCACCCCGGTTGTGGAATGCCCTCCCCTTGGAGGCCCAATTGGCGCAGATCTTGGTCTCATTTCAGCGCCAAGTTAAAACATAGCTTTTCACCAAAGCCTTTGGGGGCTAAATGTATTCCCTAAAGTAGCACACTGTTTTAACTGTTTTATTATTTTAGATTTTTAATTGGTACTAGCTTGTTTAATGGTTTAATATGTTTTAGCTGTTTAAATTATTTATTGTTTTATGCTGTTTAAGTTGATTTTATCTGTAAGCCGCCCTGAGATCTTAATGATATAGGGTAGGATACAAATGTTTTAAATAAATAAACAAACAAACAAACAAATAGTTCAATTATGGAATTTATTTCTACAAGATGTAATGATGGCCACCAATTTGAATGGCTTAAAAGGGGGTTGATAAATTCATGGAGGAGAAGGCTATCAATGGCTACTCATCCTGATGGCTAAATGCTACCTCCAGTATCAGAGGCAGTATGCCTATGTACACCAGTTGCTGGGGAACATGGACAGGAGGGTGCTGTTGCACTCATGTTCTGCTTGTGGGTTTCCTGTGGATAGCTGGTTGGCCACTGTGTGAACAGAATGCTGGACTAGATGGACCCTTGGCCTGATCCTGCATGGCTCGACTTATGTTAAGATGCCTTCAAATAGAGGACTGTCCTCTGCAAAGTGGGACATATGAGTTCTCTAGATACAATTATACATGCATGGATTTGTTGGGATAGATAACAAGGCAAAGGGGAAATAAGAGGTGAGAACAACTGGGAGGAATGCTTGCAACCATGTTCAAACTTTTCTTTTTATGGAAAGTATGTTATTGGGATGAGGTGCAAGTGAATGAAGGAATGTTCATTGTGTAGATATAGCAGTAATGGCAGATGTGAAAGAAAACTGCAGAATATGTTAAATGCAATGAATTTGGTTTTTCAGAACTACAGCCTAAGAGGGAATAAAACAAAGATATTAATGATAAGTAAGAAAGCCTCTGTTGCAACAGTATAAAAGGGAAGCAGCTTTGTGCAAATAGAGGAATCTGAATGTCTGGGAAGCAAGAAAACAGAAGATGGAAAATGTAGAACTAAAATCAAAAACAGAAAAATGTATGGTAAAACAGACATTTTATTAGGGATGTATGAAAATCACTTACCTTTATGCTGATGGTGGGGGGGGAGGCGTTCCGTCCCTCCCCCCGGAATCCTCGCCGGGGGGGGAGGCGCTCCATTCCTCCCCCCCCCCCGGAATCCTGGCTGGCCGGCTGTGCTCCACAGCGATTCTGCGGAGCCGCCAGCCAGCTCTGCCAGCAGCTGGACATCCAGCCGCTGGCTAGCAGGGATGCAAATGGCAGCGGCCATAGCCGCCGCCGTTTGTGTCCCTGCAGTCAGCTGTGATAGGCTTCGTAAATGTTTACGTAGCCTATCACGGCTGATTTTTAAAAAAACAACAACGCGCGTATGCAAAATGATTTGCATTCCTTATTTTGGCACGTCTTAGTGTACGTAAACATTTACGTAGACTAAGACGGCGAAAATAAGGGGAACGCAAATAGCGTAGTGTCTACGCTATTTGCGTTCCCCTTATTTTCGCCGTCTTAGTCTATGTAAATGTTTATGTAGACTAAGACGTACCAAAATAAGGAATGCAAAAGGTGGCGCCCATGGGCGCCGCCATTAGCATACGCGCATTTTGTTTTTTTTTTGGTTTTTTTAAGCAGCCGTGATAGGCTACATAAAGATTTACGTAGCCTATCACGGTGTTTTTTTTAAATTAGGCGTGATAGGCTACGTAAATCTTTACGTAACCTATCACTTTTTTTGGTTTGTTTGTTTTTTTAAACCTGGAAATGGCAGCGGCAGCTGGTCGGAAGACCAGCCGCCGCAGCTGCCACCGCTGCCAAACCACCACTGGAGCTGCCGCTGGAGCCGCCGCCGCCAGGAAGATCCACCCCAGGTAAGTCCCGTCCCAGGGGGGTGGCGGGCCATTCCGCGACCGATTTTGGGGGGCCGAATGCGCTGGCATTCGGCCTCCCCAAGATCCATGGGGGAATCGTACTTTCGTACATCCCTACATTTTATAAGAAGAAACACCTGGGGAGGGGGCAGTACATTTATCCTGAACAATACCTTTCATGAAAGCATATATATGGAATACATTTCTATATAGATGTGAAGCAGTGACAATGGGCAAAATGGAAGGAAGAAATCTGAAAGTATTTAAAATGTAGTACTGAAGAATAATGTGTAAAGCCTCTCTAGAGGTTTTTAGACCACAGCTCCCATTATCCCTGACCACTAGTCATACTAGGTGGGGATGATGGAAGTTGTAGTCCAACCACATTTGGAGGGCCACAGTTTCCCTGCCTCTGGTTTAAAATGAGTTGGATAGAAAAGGAAATGAATGAAGAATTGTTGGGAAGGGATGAGGATTTGTGCAAACCATTGGAGAGGCCACATCAAGTTTGATGGTGCGTGCATCTTCTAAGAATTTGGAAACTATTTTTTACAACATATAACTGAAGGGAACTTGGGAGAAAGAAGAGCAAAATGGAGACCTAGGCACAATTACTTAAAGCAAATTTTAAAGAGGGAAAATAGTGGGAGGCATACCGGACCTGCAAAAGGACTTACACAAGATGGAAGAGAGTAGATAGTTGTAAAAAAACCCCACAATTCATGGATTGAAACATATGACTGCAATCCACCCGGACAGTGAGAATTTTCTATTTATTTATTTGATCAATTTTTATACTTCCCTTCCATATGTAATTATCTGGGGAGTACCCATAACTTGCAACCCTGTAGATGTCTACTCAAAACTAAGCCCCACTGAATCCAATGGGACTTACTCCCTTTGTAAGACTGTATAGGACTGCAGCCTTAAAAGTCCACAATTAGCTCAATACACAGATTGAATCTTAGCTCAATACACAGATTTTGACTTTTCATGGTTCTGATTTGTTTGGGGGAGAGTGTAAAATATAAATACATATAAATATTTTAGAGACCTAGTTCTTGGTTATTATGGCTGCTTTATCGATTTCTGTGCTGTTAACTGTTTTGCATTCTATTAGATTTTATTCTTTTAAATATTTTTATTGTATTTTAGATTTGTAACTGTATTTTAGAATGGCATTTTATTTTTTTTTAACTGGTTGTAATCCACCCAGAGAACCTTAGTTATTGGGCAGATTAGAAATGTACTAAATAAAAAATAAGATAAGATATAATGGAAGAAATACCCAGGACATAAATATGGCTAGTTAGGGCACTGACATGTCACAATCATCTATATCATCCTTCCCCATCCTGGGGCCCTCTAGATGTGTTGGACTACAACTCCCATAGCCAATGGCCACACTGGCTGGGATGACGGGACTTGTAGTCTGACACATCTGAAGGACACCAGGTTTGGGACAGCCAACCTAAATGATCATGATACTGTCTCCTTCCATGATCATTCCACAGTTTCCTTCCCTTTCAGGAATTAGGAATATCCATAATCCCATCCCACTCCTGCCACTTCTACCCATGCAACCCTAATGCAGGAACAACCCACAGCAACAGCAAAGAGGATCAAGTCCAGAAAACAATGCTACACACAGTGCAAAGCAAACAAGCCTCAACTTTCTTGATCCTTGTACAAGAGAGAAATTCAGGCAAACTGTGCAACAACTGAATTATTGGTTGGCAAATGAGATAACAGTGACTTCAGGCCAAAAGCTACATGAGGACAACACAAGGGAAAGCAATACCGGCAGCAGATAAAATACTGTACATCAGTTCTAATTTCAGTTCTCCCATCTTCTGCATGTTGCCAGCAGGGCAGAATTTCTCCCCGTTCAGAATGGATTCCATGTGCTTCACACCAGGGGAGTGCTTTGTTTTCCCTGGGCCAATTTTCTACTTTTGTTTAATAAGGACAGTTGCATGCAGTTCATCATCTCTGTGCATAGATGAAGGCTCCATCCAGCTGTTTTCTGTTCCTTCCCCGAGGACAGAAAAGAACTTTTGCATCTGTTAATTTCACAGTCTCACTGAGACAATATCTCTCCACTCTTTAGCCACCTGGTCCATTTGTTTTTCAAAGGAACATGTTTGTGATCACAGTTGTGACTTAAAAGATTTGCCTACCTAAGGAAGAAATTGAGAAGAACGGTTAATGGTTGTGGGGGGCAGGAGCAGAATGAAAAAGGGTTGTGTTGTGCAATTGGCAAGAGTAAGTTGCCTAACTTCTCTTTGGTTCTGAAATATTCCACAGGCAGAAGAACCACTTACAAGGCCAAGTTCTGAGTTCTTTTCTTTCTTTCTCTGTCAGAAAGACCAGGTGTGTAGATTGGAATCTTCTGGTAGATCTCCTGGTGATTTGCAATAGATCGGCAAATCTGCAATAGCAAATAAAATGGAAAGGGCCCTTTTTAAAAAACAAAACCCTCTGCCATGGCTGAGTCTGTGCTAGTTGCTTATCTCAGCCTCAGTATTCCTCATCGGTAAAATGGGAGTCTTAATTGGTTGCCATTGACCAGGTCTTTGTGCAGCTATACCTGCCACATTTAGAGTTTTGTGTTATAATCCCTGCCCTATAGTAACTTAGCTGTAAATGTGTAGTTGTATATGGCTCATGGGCTGCAATAGGTATTTGATTCCATGGGCACCACCACCACCACCACATATTTGCACCTGCCTCTGATTAGTGGACTCCACAGTTCTAATTAAAAAAGAAGAAGAACCAAAGTAGATCCCACAAACCTGAATTTTTCTCACCCCTGAGAAAGACAATAGCAAATCCTTATTTTCTAAAGAATTTCTAACCTGCCTTTTGGGCCCACTTCCCTCAGAATGCAGTTTACTTTAAAAAGCAACACCATAAAATCAACAAATTACACTATACAATGTATCATTAAAAATCATTAAGTTAAAGGAATCTCTGCGCTTAGTTCATCATCTGAAGCTCTGTTACATGTCCCCACCTTCTAGAGAGATGAGATTGGTGGGTACTGAAGACGGGGCCTTTTGTGTAGAAACACCCTGGTTGTGGACTAGCTTCCTCTTAGAATCACATAATCACAGAATAGTAGGTTGGAAGGACCTATAAGACCACTGAGTCCAACCCTCTGCTCAGTGCAGGAATCCCCAAGACAGAGCATCCCTGACAGATGGTTGTCCAGCCTCCTCTTGAATGCCTGCAGTGTGGGAGAGCCCACAACCTCCCTAGGTAATTGGTTCCATTGTCATATTGCTCTAACAGTCAGGAAGGTTTTCCTGATGTTCAGCTGGAATCTGGCTTCCTGTAACTTGAGCCCATTATTCCATGTCCTGGCTGCACTCTGGGATGATCAAGGAGAGATTCTGGCCTTCCTCCCTGTGACAACCTTTCAAGTACTTGAAGAGTGCTATCATATCTCACCTCAGTCTTCTCTTCTCAAGGCTAAACATGCCCAGTTCTTTCAGTCTCTCTTCATAGGACTTTGTTTCCAGTCCCCGGATCATCCTTGTTGCCCTCCTTTGAACCCTCTCCAGTTTGTCTGGATCCTTCTTAAAGTGTGGCACCCAGAACTGGACACAATACTCCAGATGAGGCCTAACCAGTGCTGAGTAGAGGGGAACTAGTACTTCCCAGGATTTGGAAGCTATGCTTCTATTAATGCAGCCCAAAAGAGCATTTGCCTTTTTTGCAGCCCCATCACATTATAGGCTCATATTCAGCTTGTGATCGACCACAATTCCAAGATCTTTCTCGCTTGTAGTGTTGTTGAGCCACGTATCCCCCATCTTGTAACTGTGCATTTGGTTTCTAGGTGCAGAACTTGGCATTCAGCCCTATTAATTGTCATTCTGTTGTTTTCTGCCCAGCGCTCCAGTCTATCCAGATCACTTTGAATTTTGTTTCTGTCTTCCAAAGTATTAGCTATCCTGCCCAATTTTGTGTCCTCTGCAAATTTGATCTGCATTCCCTGCACCTCCTCCTCCAAGTCATTAATAAAAATGTTGAAGAGCACTGGGCCCAGGACTGAGCCCTGCGGTACCCCACTCATTACCTCTCCCCAGTTTGAGAAGATCCCATTGATACGCACTCTTTGAGTCTGATTCCGTAACCAACTGTGGATCCACCGGATCATTGTTTCATCTAGCCCACTTTGAGCTAGTTTGTTCATCAGGATATCATGGGGCACTTTGTCGAAAGCTTTGCTGAAGTCAAGCCATGTCCACAGCATTCCCACAGTCCCCAAGGGAAGTTACCTGATCAAAAAATGATATCAGATTCATCTGGCAGGATTTGTTCTTGACAAATCTATGTTGGCTTCGAGTAATCGCTGCATTGTTTTCAAGGTGCTTACAGATGGATTGCTTTATCATCTGCTCCAGAATTTTCTCAGGGATTGATGTCAGACTGACTGGTCTGTAGTTCCTAGGTTCCTCCTTTTTGCCCTTTTTGAAGATAGGGACAACATTAGCCCTCCTCAAATCATCTGGCACTTCACCTGTCCTCCATGATTTCTCAAAGAGAATAGACAGCGGTTCTGCCACTTCCTTTATTACTCTATGGTGCAGTTCATCTGGCCCTGGAGATTTGAACTCATTCAAAGTAATTAGGTGTTCCTTGATCATATGCCTATCAATCTCAAGCTGCAATCCTGCCCCTTCAGCCTGTACTTCGCCTTTGCCAGGGGGCTCATAGACCCTCTTTTGGGAGAAGACTGAGCCAAAGTAGGAATTGAGCACTTCTGCCTTTTCCTTGTCATCTGTTATCATTTTGCCATCCTTATTTAATAGCTGAACCACTATTTCTTTCCTCTGTCTTTTACTATGCACGTAGCTAAAGAAAGCCTTTTTGTTGCTTTCAGCATCCCTCGCTAACCTCAGCTCGTTCTCAGCTTTAGCCTTCCTGACACCATCCCTGCAATTCTGTGCTACTTGCCTGTACTCTTCCTTTGTAGCTTGGCCTTCCTTCCACTTCCTATATGTGTCCTTTTTTGTTTTCAGGCCCTCTCTAAGCTTTTTGTGAAGCTACATTGCACAGTTTTAAAAATTCACAACTCTGAAGATGGTGCAACTTTCCCATTCAACCCCCCCCCCAACCCCCCGGTCACAAATGAGGATGGGAGTGAGCTGAATTGAGCTTTGAAGTACAGTTTGGAGAATTCCAGTGAGCTCGAGCATCCCTTGTCCTCCCATCCTTAGCTCTTGGAGAAGGGTCAGGCCTGGGGTGGGGACCTCCATGGGGTAGAAGAAGAAGGTAAATGGAGTAAAGGCACCATAAACTTTGATTGACCCAGGTTCCACTGTCCTCTCCATAAATGCCTGAATATTATAAACTAGTTTGGGAGCTGTTTTTTAAATGGCACAACATGGAGAGCCAGTGTGGTGTAGTGGTTAGATTGTTGGACTGGGACTTAGGAGTTCTGGATTCTAGTCCCCACTTGGCCGTGCAACTCACTGGGTGACTTTGGGCCAGCCACTGACTCTCACCTAACCCACCTGACAGGGTTGTTGTGAGGATAAAATGGAGAGGTGGAGGACCATGTAAGCCACCTTGGGTTCCTTGCAAAAGGAAAAAGGTGGGATATAAATGTAATAATATATAAAATAAAAATAAAATTTTATAGCTGGAATTACCTTGGAGGGCTGCCGAGTTGCTCTTTGGGGATTTCCTGTGCCGAAGGAGTTCCTGCATGCCGCCACTCACAATGTTTGTAAATATTACCAAGTCTCCACAAGGCTCCACTGCGCTAAGCAGCCTTGGGTTCCTTGCAAGAGGGAAAAGGGCAGGATATAAATGTAATAATAAATAAATACATAAACAAATAGTATCCAAACTGCCCACCAAAAGTGCTAGCTAGACGCATAGGAAGGAGAACCATTCATAATGCTATCCTCACTTTTCCCAGTCAGGAAAACAATACACAAGGAATTGTCTCCCATCTGCCCAGCAGTTGCTAACCAGTCCTAAATTATCTCTGCCTATTATGAGCATTTCACCATCACTAATAATCTCAAGGTTATAGTGACCAAGATTCTACTGTTGCCTCCATAAATACCTGAATATTACACACTAGTTTGGTGGTAGTTGGTTTTTTTTTTTAATGGCCCAAACTAAGGAGTGAAAAGGGACTCACCATACCAGTATCTTGCAGAATAAGATGCTATCTAACCGGGGGGGGGGGAATCTTCATGACAACAGAATGAGAAGCGTGTTGGAGTGTTATCCAAGTTTTCAGGGAATTGAGAATAACAGGCTCGCTTCCCTCTGCAACCTCCATTTCCGTGCTCAGTGATATGCGAGGAGACAGCCAGTTACTTCCCCAACCTGAAGCCCTCGGAAAAAAAATGATGTGGAGCAAATTAAACTGGGGCAATCAGCTGCTCCCTTGCTTCTAAGTAGGGATGCTGAGCTTGTGTTTACCCTTTCATGGGAGTTCTACTCTTTGCTCAACTGCACTTGAGGGCCATGAGTTCCCCAGCTCCCAACCCCCCCCCCCAAAAAGCCACACAAGAAGCCACAATTTGGGGATACGAGGCACATTGCACCAGAAGCAGGCAGAAGCCGGCTTCAAGGGAAAATGAAGCACAAAACGCCTCTGAAAATACTCCAGGTTTCAGGCTGGAAATGATGGCTTTGCTATGGAGTGGCTGTTATGTAATGTGTCCCTAATGACTTTAAGTCACAGCAGCATCAGGGAAAATCTCCCGTGTAGACCAGGCCTGGATTGAGAATGTTCCACAATTCCACACAAGTACAGACAAAATTGCAAAATATTATTTGGGGCATGCATTCAGTGGACCCACTCGAACAATCACAGCAAGGGAAATAAGTCCCAGTGGCTTGTTAACCCCACCGTGCATGCTGGTTGAGTGTTGCCTGGAATTCCCTAATTAATCTTCCTGTGTCGACTGCACCAGGGTGGCTTGTTGGGGGGTGGGTGTGGGGAGCAACCCTCACATAACACAACAACAACCCAATTACGTTGCGATCATCCATACCGGGTCAATGTTTTGAAAATCTCAGCTTTTAAAAAAGGGTTTCTATGATGACTGTCTAGAAAGTGTCAGGGTAATGACAAAAACCAGGGCGCTGGCATCCACAATGTGCAAGAATGAGGCATTGCATAACTTATTGTCCTCTTGGGGGGGGGGATATGGATAATAAAGCAAAGCCAATAACAAAGATGCGTTCTCAATTTGCATCATTTCTAAAGACCATAAGTTCAGCTTTTGTTGGCAGCTAATTTAGATTTTTTAATTTCTTTTTAGCTCAGAGCACAAGGTGGCCCTTTTTTATTAGTTCACAAGCACGGCACATGAGAAACTGAATTCAGTATGATTAACATGTCTACATCTTCCTGGTAAACTGAACAATAAAAGCATAATTTTAAAGGAGCTGACACTGATAATGCATGAAAAAGGAAAACAGATCAAACATGAATATTTTACACTGCACAGACTTGTCTAAATATCTTAAGGCAATTAGAATTTCAGGTGTTTGTTTCAGATGCAAATCTGCCTAGATGGATGAGAAAAGACTGAGCACTAGAGCCTACACTAAACAGGATCATGTTTGAGTTGGGAATAATGCCAGTAAACCATGACCAAATATCCTTTGCCACTTTCACATTTAGGAAGTTAGTACCTTCAAAGCAGAGAGGTTGTTCCCAAAATACGTTGGTTCAAAGAATGGCTCTTGGTTTGTCCCCACTGATGTGCGGTAGACAATTTTCCACTATATTATTCCATGGAACATTTTCCACTTTTAGAAATGTATTACAATTAGTAACATAGTGAATGAACACAAAATCGACATCGTACTTAAGTTTTTTTTGGTGTGACTATCCCTAGGAAGCATGTATTTTTATACACACAGTTCTGTGGGCATGCTAAGATTAATATGTTAACAGTTGTCAGTGCCTTGATTTTTTTTCCTTAAAATTTAATGTAAGTGAAGGGTATGTTATAGAGTTATCATGTTTTAAAATATTTACAGGTATTTTAATAATAAAAAACACTAGTTTGTTTCATTTAATTCTGTTTTCTAATCAAATCTTGTAGTTCCACTATTGGAAAAATAACTTTTCAGATAATTTATACAGCATGTAAAATTAACATGACATGCTTCTTTCATTTTATTTACAAAGCCTACATCAAATAAACATGCTAGAGCAGATCTCCATTGATTTAGAACACTGGAACATTTCCCAGAAAACTGTCCAGATAATGTTACGATTCAAAATTTCCAGAAAACCTGCATCAGTGTTTGTTCTGAACAAGTACACAGTCCAATCATGAATTAAAACAAAAACAAAAACAAAATAATAGAATCACAGAGTTGGAAAGGGTCTTATAGGCCAGCTAGTCCAAAATACCTGCCAAAAATATTCATAAATTGTCAAACACATGCTCACATTCATCTTGTACCCAAATCTCAGCTTGATTTGCACAAACTTATTCCATTGACTGAATCAGCCCCACCTTAGTATATGGAGAAAAGTTGCACAAATTAGGACATTTGCACAAATTGGGGAAAACTTGTGCAAATGAGGCGCTCCTTTTTGATCGCTGCTTGATTAGCACAAGTTTCCCATTCACGCAGAATGAGCAGCAATCATAAATGGGAACTGGGTCAGAAGACAAGACGAGAGACGATGTTCGGAGGGTCCTAGTGATCTCAAACATTGCTCATGAGCCCATCCCTATCTGTGACCTCTTCTACATTGCATCCCTTTAGGGACTTGATGAGTGCGATCATGATCAATATAGCAGTTGTTACACTGTTCTGTGAGTGTCTGCATTGAGGAGAGGACTCATTAGTAATGGGCAGGCGCAAAAAGTACTCAACATAGAAACCAGTTGCACTCTGTGAATGTGAGTGGCAATCATGCACCACCCCTGAAAAGGGGGTGGGGTGATGTCATATGTGCATTTATATTAGGAACCTGTGCCTATATATGTGTATTGATGTTATAACTCTATGTTTCATGGTAAGTAGATCGAATGGAAGAGTGGTATGAGTGACAGGAGATACGATGTATTTGCATATGTGGGATGATTAGCTGAGTGAGTGCATGTGGGGGTGAAATGGTGTGTGATATATAAGCAGGGAGCTGTGCTTGTGTAGCTCAGATAAGGCTTCAGAAGAAAGAGTTAGGGAATGGTTAGGGTTTGGAAAGGGTCTGTGAAGACGTAGATTGTGAGGAGATAGTTTGTGACTAGGATTTGGGTATATAGGACTAAAGTGGTAATTAAGTGTGCAGGTGTGATATATACACACACACATACGAGAGAGAGAGATGATAGATGAGAGAGAGAGAGAGAGAGAGAGTGCTTTTAAGGTTACTTATTTACTGTTTAACATCTTAATCCTGTAATTAATAAATATTTCTTTCTTTTATAAAATTGTATGCCTACAGTAAAGTAATAGAGAGAATAATAAAGGTCAGAATAAAAGCCAGTGTGTCCTCACATATCACAAAGTAAAAAGGCTGGACCTGAGGTAAAGGTCCTGGTGGCAGCATGACTGTGTGGTGGAAGGTGTGGCCTGCAGTGGGAAAGGACTTGCTGGAAAGGTATTGTCACTGGCATTAGGCAGGAATGCCACAGAGGGCTAGTGAGCATTCACTATGAACCCCCATGGGGAGCAGTTACTGACCAGTCTGCACCACCTGGCGCACCCTCTTAGTCCCCAAGAGGAAAAAAGCCTCACCTTAGGGAAGGTGAAAGCACTAACAGGTGGCAAAGGGCTCCATTACGCACAGGAGAGACCCACCACAGACCTCTCCACCTGTGGGGAAAAATGTCCAGAGCATTTTTTCCCATTAGGGAATGGGACGATGGGATTCACCTACAAGCCCCATCATTCCTGGCGTGAAATTATGTTCAGTAAACCCACATCACTGACTGTGCAACAGAGCTCTCCACAGCCTGCTATCATCTTCTCCTTTCCAAAGTGAAGTGTCCATACACCCCCCCCACCACTTTGGGCAAGTGGCAGAGGGCTGGATGGGTGTAAGCAGAAACAAGGAAGGGAGCCCACTTGCAGGAGCTGTGCCCATTCCAATCCTTCTTGCTTTCATTCAAACAAGGCCACTTACTGATGTGTTTGTCTGAAGCATTTTTACCCTGATCTTCAGCTGAGAAATGCTCCCCAAGCAGCTTACAAAGATCAATAATAAGACAATCCCTGCCCTCAGGCTTACAGTCTAAAAGACACAACATACAAGGAAAAGGGATTGGAGGCGAAGAGGAGGAGGATGGAAAGCAAACCCAAGCACTAGTTCTTTGTTACAAAGTTCTTATAACAATCAGAATGGAAACATATCAAGGAGAAGAGGAGCCAAAAGGTGCTGGTTGTCAGGAGGTCACCCCTCAGGTAGTCAGAATCAACACACAGACAATAGGGCTCTTTTCCAAGGCTTTATTTCCATTCAACCTAATGACGCTTACAGATGCTAATTGCTTTCTCCTACGAGTGAGACTTAAGAGAGCTGCCTACTTGGGGGTTCTAGCCTTAGAAATCAGTTGATCTCCGTTTGGAGGGTCAGGCGGGAAACCTCTGAACTTATGGGCTAGGAGGAGAGAGTCCACCCCTTTCCCATGGGGCACTGCTGTTGCCATTGCACCAAGCAGGCTGAGCATCTCCTCTCAGCGCCCGCCATCTCTTGCTTGACACTGTGCCAGCGCCTAGCATCCAGAAACTGCTGTTGCGCCTCCCTCTCCCTGCCAGGGTCACTATCACTCTCAGGAATGGGTACCGGGAGGGGCTCTCCCCCTGGCTGCGCCTCTTAACAGCGTACGGGTTCCTCTCCCATGGTTTCTATCTCTTCCTCAGAACTGCTTTGGAGCTCTCTGGGCTCTGATCCAACCCTGACATCGGTCTCTCAGCAGAGCTGATGGGGGCAGCCCTGCTTCCCTTCTCTCCCTCTGCTGCAGTCTGATGGCATGGCTGCTGCCAGGTGGCAGTTGAGGGAGAGAAGAAACCTAAAGGAGCTGGCTTTCAAGCAGAGCCAGCTCCTTCAGCTGAGCTAGTGATCCTGCTTCCCTTCTTTCCCTCACCTCAGCATTTGTGAGCACCTCTGCTGTGAATGATCGCCACCCGCATCCCCTTGGGTTCATAGCATTCAACATAAGACTCCTGGCACAACAACACCTTTCCTCAGGGGGAACTAAGTCTTGGGGCCAGTGTACTTCCTGAGAGAGAGAGAGAGAGAGAGAGAGCATTCCTAGAGCTCTAAAAGCCCTGTTCTGGCTTGCAGCAGGGCAGGGCTGTTAGAACAGAAGGTTTCAGCCTAGCAGCAGTTCCTGAATGCTCAGTAGATTGCGCAATATCATGTAGCCACCTGGGCATTCCAGGAAGTATTGCTGGGCTAAACACCTCTGGGTGAAGCCCCCCCCCCATGCTGCAAGGGCACATGGGGCATTTTGAGAGATAGAAACAGAAAGAAAATCCCTTGGCCACCTCCTACACTTACAAGGTCAATGGAACCCCTGCCCCTCCTCCCCAATGAGAAATTTCATCAAAATTCTTTCCTTTCCTGTGAATTAGGCAGAAAAAACAATGACTCTTTTGCATTTCAAAGAATTTTGTGAAAGTAGGGAACAGGGTACAGCACAGCACTAGTTTCCATAGCAGAACCCCAAGCCGATTCTTTATCTCAGTATAAAAATGACAAGAATACTGTTTCGCCACGATACACTTGGATCCAACCACTTTCCTCCCTTTTACTTCTGATGGATTTCTGTCTCGCACTTAAGTATCAACAACATTTGATGTGACAGGGAATATCACATCAGTGCCAGTGCTACGACGGCCTTAGCCCTGAGAGAAGACTGATACGATGTAATTTATGGATAGTCATAATGGTGTAACAGTGGGATTTTTAGTTGACCAACACTCAAAGACAAATCGACAACAGCGAAGTCTATCTGTTGGGGGAAAGCTGGATGTAAATAATTTGGTTGTGTGCTCTCAGTTTCCTTTGGTGAAGGGATGTCCTATGATAGTGTTTGCTTATACTGAAAGGTTACTGGAGATTTTTGTTATTTTGTAATATTTTGTAATACCTGTGAGGTTTTTTTACAACAGGTTGAGTAGGTGGGAAGAAAGTCAGCATGCTGACTGGCAATGCTAACCCAGAGTAAGGATTTCAACTGTCTAAAAAACCCCATCGAAACCTCTTGGCAATCTTACACTGCCTGGCTGATATGCTGAGCAAGAGAGAAAGCAGAGAATCTTGGCAACCCAAAAACTCCTTTGGGGGGCTAATGCTGTACCAGCAGTACTGTAACATCATTCCATCCCTATGCAAAAAGCACAGGCTGTCCATGTGACATGTTCCCCCTGCTGCCCCCACCAAAAGAAGTGAGGCAGGTGGCTCCTAAGAAGAGGGCCTTTCCAGTGGTGGCACCCCAGTTGTGGATTGCACTTCCCATAGGAGCTCGCCTGGTGCCTACATTGTGGTCTGTTTGGTGCCAGGTGAAGACTATGTTATGTTTTACTATGTTATATTATGTTTTACTGTGTTATGGTTTTAAGTTTTCTTTTGTAAACCTCCCAGAGAGCTTTGACTATTAGGCAGTATGGAAATGTAATCAATAAATGAAATAAAATAAAATAAATAATTTTTCAGACAATATCAAAGTTTGGGCTTGAGAAAGGGAAGAAGGTGGTTCCTTAGCTATGTGTTTCATTTATGTATTTATTTAAATCATTTGTATCCCACCCTATATCATTAAGATCTCAGGGTGACAGACATACAGATAAAATCAACTTAAACAGTATAAAACAATAAATAATTTAAACAACTAAAAGCATATTAAACCATTAAACAAGCTAATACCAATTAAAAATCTAAAACAATAAAACAGTTAAAACAGTGTGCAACTTTAGGGAATTCAGTTAGCCCTCCAAGGCTTTGGTGAAAAGCCATGTTTTAACTTGGCGCCAAAACAAAACCATCGTCTGCGCCAATCAGGCCTCCAAGGAGAGGAAATTCCATAACTGGGGTGCCACAGCAGAGAAGGCTCTCCTCACGTCCCACCATAGTGTATGTCTCACACTGGTGGGATGCAGAGGAGGGCCCCTCCAACAGATCTCAATCCTCAGACAGGCATATATAGGGAGATGCACTCCCTCAAATATTGAAGGCTTTGTCACTTCATAGGTCAAAACCAGCACTTCAAAGTGTGACCAGAAAGCTATAGGTGAGCATTGTAGACTCTGGAATACTGGTATAATGTGCTCTTGATAACTAGCTCTGCCTGGAGCCAGGCTGCCATATTCAGTACCAGTTGTAGCTTTTGAGCTGTCCCCTAGGGTCAAGCTCTCCATGCACAGCATGATGAAACTCTAGCCTCCAGATTATGAAGGTGTGCCTGGCAGTCAGTAGATCTGAATGCAAAAGAAAAACATAGCAGCCTTCTTGCTGCAAAGGGTGCTTCTGGCCATCATAGCAAGCTGATGTTCCAAGCACAGTGACAGATTTGAGAGAATCCTAAAACTGTGAGCCTAAGTGATCAGGGATTGCCATCATTGTCAGGTATACCCCCAAAACTCACAAAGCTGGCTGACTTTCATTGCGTTGTCAATTTCAGTTGCCTTGCCTGCATCCAGGTCTTTCCATCAAGCCACAACCAGGGGCCGATTCACACAACCAAGCTGGTGCATTGTGAACGTAGCTTGATGGAAAGCATGCAGCATTTTGGAACGGCTGAAGCCATCCTGCACCTGACTCACCAGGTGACACACCACCAAGGTGCTGAAAGAGGCAGAATACTGGCAAAGTAATATTTTTCGCTATCCCTTTTGACAGACTAACTACCATTTTGGCTATCCCCGGGGAACTACGTTTCCCCAGGAAAGGTACCTGTTTTGTTGGTATGAAAGAAGTTGCTCTAGCCGGGACTGTTATGTTGCTGCTAGTGTCAACATTAATAGCAGCACCAATTTTAAACCACCTACAACTTTTGACAGCTACAGTGATGTAAATAAAGCAAATAACATAGATGCTAGCACAAAAGCTTACAGCCTGGTTGTGCTTTGCTAATAATATCTGGGTTACCAGCAGATCAACACAGGAACACAAAATATTTTGCATGCCTCTCTCCATTAAACCAACTTTTTAAATACATTAGTTTCTATGGAGAAGCTAGAAGAAAGGAGAGCATATATACACACACATCTATTCTGGGTTGAATCCAAACCAAGGTAGCTATAAGTCAGTCCCATTGAAAAGAGTGGGACAAGTTAGAGAACTAACTTCAGTCCCATTCATTTCTGTTTCTCCCGCAGCTGCACTCTCCAGTGGCATTCCACTAGCATTCCAGTTTGCCTGTTCATCTCTATGGCTGTTAGTGAGCCTTTGCCTAAGAACTTACCTTTTTTCCACCTCTTGAAGCTGAATCTATACATCCAGAAGAAGGAGGAAGAAATTAGGTGGTAGAACAACCAAACTTCAAACTGCAGGTGGGGGATCAGGTTTTATTTTAACTCTCCCTCTGTTAACAAAAAAAGAAGAAGAAAAAACCCTGCAAGAAGAAAACTAGCACACCAAGTAGAGTAGTGAGCTAGAACTTTTCTCTCTGCCTTGTTAGTTGTCTACATACAGTGAGGTTTGTTTTGCTTTTTTTTAATACAGGGGAACACTGAAAAGTGGCAGTATCTCAGGCTGAATTTTTTTGGTATTTTATCTTACCGCTATCTGTTCTGATCTGTTTTTCTGTGATTGTTTTAACTTTTTTACTTCTCTCTCCCATTTCACACCCTGCCCCTTGCAAATGGCTACCCTAGTGGTAATGTAAGTCCTGTTCATCAAGCAGAACTGTTATTCAGGTGTGCTATATAACTGTTGTTATAATCTCTGATAATTGCACTCTTCATCCTTAGGAAATTTAAATAATGCAGAGCAATATCCAGACTACCTCCTGGGAATTTAAATGGCATATGTTCTTTGTTGTAAAAAATGTCACAAGAAATGTGGTTGTGCTTTTCTAAACATACTTACTTAAAATTAAAAACCAGGACATATGGATCTGGCTGTAGCTTCCAGCCGAGCAGAAGGGTAATTAATCAGTAGTATATATTCAAGACCCCTTCATGGATCACTGCCTTTTTGTGGCGAAGGGGCTTGCGTAACTCAGTGAAACCATAAGCTATGCCGTGCAGGGCCACCCAAGACGGACAGGTCATGGCGGAGAGTTCTGACAAAATGTGGTCCACTGGAGAAGGAAATGGCAACCCACTCCAGTATTCTTGCCAAGAAAACCCCATGGAACGTATCACAAGGCTAAAAAATATGACGCCGGAAGATGAGCCCCTCAGGTCGGAAGGTGTCCAATATGCTACTGGGGAAGAGCAGAGGGTATTTCCAAGTAGCGCCAGAAAGAGTGAAGCGGCTGGGCCAAAGCCGAAAGGACACTCAACTGTGGATGTGTCTGGTGGTGAAAAGAAAATCCGATGCTGTAAAGAACAATACTGTTTAGGAACCTGGAATGTAAGATCAATGAATCAAGGTAAGCTGAAGGTGGTCAAACATGAGATGGCAAGATTGAACATCGACATCTTGGGAATCAGCGAACTAAAATGGACAGGCATGGGCGAATTTAATTCAGGTGACCATCATATCCACTATTGTGGGCAAGAATCCCTTAGAAGAAATGGAGTAGCACTCATAGTCAACAAAAGGGTGGGAAAAGCAGTACTGGGTACAATCTTAAAAATGATAGAATGATCTCAGTACGAATCCAAGGCAAACCATTCAACATCACAGTAATTCAAGTCTATGCCCCAACCACTGAGGCCGAAGAAGCTGAGGTTGATCGGTTCTATGAAGACCTACAACACCTTCTAGAACTAACACCAAAAAAAGATGTCCTCTTCATCATAGGGGATTGGAATGCTAAAGTAGGAAGTCAAGAAATCACCGGGATAACAGGCAGGCATGGCCTTGGTGTACAAAATGAAGCAGGACAAAAGCTAATAGAGTTTTGCCAAGAGAACATGCTGATCATAGCAAACACTCTTTTCCAACAGCACAAGAGGCGACTCTACACATGGACCTCACCAGATGGTCAATATCGAAATCAGATTGATTATGTCCTTTGCAGCCAAAGATGGAGAAGCTCCATACAGTCAGTCAAAACAAGACCTGGAGCTGACTGTGGCTCAGATCATGAGCTTCTTGTTGCAAAATTTCGGCTTAAATTGAAGAACGTCGGGAAAACCACTAAACCGTTCAGGTATGACCTAAATCATATCCCTGATGAATATACAGTGGAGGTGAGGAATAGATTTCAGGGATTAGACCTGATAGACAGAGTGCCTGAGGAACTATGGATGGAGGTCCGTAACATTGTTCAGGAGGCAGCAACGAAATCCATCCCAAAGAAAAAGAAATGCAAGAAAGCAAAGTGGCTGTCCCCCTTCATGGATCACTGCCTTGTTGTGGCGAAGGGGCTTGCGTAACTCAGTGAAGCCATAAGCTATGCCGTGCAGGGCCACCCAAGACGGACAGGTCATGGCAGAGAGTTCTGACAAAATGTGGTCCACTGGAGAAGGAAATGGCAACCCACTCCAGTATTCTTGCCAAGAAAACCCCATGGAACGTATCACAAGGCTAAAAGATATGATGCCGGAAGATGAGCCCCTCAGGTCGGAAGGTGTCCAATATGCTACTGGGGAAGAGCAGAGGGTATTTCCAAGTAGCACCAGAAAGAGTGAAGCGGCTGGGCCAAACCCGAAAGGACACTCAGCTGTGGATGTGTCTGGTGGTGAAAAGAAAATCCGATGCTGTAAAGAACAATATTGTTTAGGAACCTGGAATGTAAGATCAATGAATCAAGGTAAGCTGGAGGTGGTCAAACATGAGATGGCAAGATTGAACATCGACATCTTGGGAATCAGCGAACTAAAATGGACAGGCATGGGCGAATTTAATTCAGGTGACCATCATATCTACTATTGTGGGCAAGAATCCCTTAGAAGAAATGGAGTAGCACTCATAGTCAACAAAAGGGTGGGAAAAGCAGTACTGGGGTACAATCTTAAAAATGATAGAATGATCTCAGTACGAATCCAAGGCAAACCATTCAACATGACAGTAATTCAAGTCTATGCCCCAACCACTGAGGCCGAAGAAGCTGAGGTTGATCGGTTCTATGAAGACCTACAACACCTTCTAGAACTAACACCAAAAAAAGATGTCCTCTTCATCATAGGGGATTGGAATGCTAAAGTAGGAAGTCAAGAAATCACCGGGATAACAGGCAGGCATGGCCTTGGTGTACAAAATGAAGCAGGACAAAAGCTAATAGAGTTTTGCCAGGAGAACACGCTGATCATAGCAAACACTCTTTTCCAACAGCACAAGAGGCGACTCTACACATGGACATCACCAGATGGTCAATATCGAAATCAGATTGATTATGTCCTTTGCAGCCAAAGATGGAGAAGCTCCATACAGTCAGTAAAAACAAGACCTGGAGCTGACTGTGGCTCAGATCATGAGCTGCTTCTTGCAAAATTTCGGCTTAAATTGAAGAACGTCGGGAAAACCACTAAACCGTTCAGGTATGACCTAAATCATATCCCTGATGAATATACAGTGGAGGTGAGGAATAGATTTCAGGGATTAGACCTGATAGACAGAGTGCCTGAGGAACTATGGACGGAGGTCCGTAACATTGTTCAGGAGGCAGCAACGAAATCCATCCCAAAGAAAAAGAAATGCAAGAAAGCCAAGTGGCTGTCTGATGAGGCTTTACAAGTAGCTCACGAAAGAAGGGAAGCGAAAAGCAAGGGAGAAAGGGGAAGATATACCCAACTGAATGCAGAGTTCCAGAGAATAGCAAAGAGAGACAAGAAGTCCTTCTTAAATGAACAATGCAAAGAAATCGAGGAAAACAACAGAATGGGAAAGACTAGAGATCTCTTCAAGAAAATTGGAGATCTCAAGGGAACGTTTTGTGCAAAGACAGGCATGATAAAGGACAAAGAAGGCAGGGACCTAACAGAAGCAGATGAGATTAAGAAGAGGTGGCAAGAATACACAGAAGAACTATACAGGAAAGATCTGAATGTCCCTGATAGCCATGATAGTGCGGTCACTGAACTTGAGCCAGACATCCTAGAGAGTGAAGTCAAGTGGGCCTTAGGAAGCATTAGTAACAACAAAGCTAGCGGAGATGACAGTATTCCAGCCGAGCTATTTAAAATCCTAAAAGATGATGCTGTTAAAGTGCTGCATTCAATATGCCAACAAATCTGGAACACTCAACAGTGGCCACAAGACTGGAAAAGGTCAGTTTACATTCCAGTTCCAAAGAAGGGCAACGCCAAAGAGTGTTCAAACTACCACACAATTGCGCTCATTTCACATGCCAGCAAGGTGATGCTCAAAATCCTACAAGCTAGGCTTCAGCAGTATGCGAACCGAGAACTACCGGAAGTACAAGCTGGGTTTCGAAGAGGCAGAGGAACTAGAGATCAAATCGCCAACATTCGCTGCATCATGGAGAAAGCAAGAGAATTCCAGAAAAACGTCTATTTCTGCTTCATTGACTATGCTAAAGCCTTTGATTGTGTGGATCACAACAAACTGTGGCAAATTCTGAAAGTGATGGGAGTACCAGACCACCTTACCTGTCTCCTGAGAAACCTGTACGAGGGTCAAGAAGCAACAGTAAGAACCAGACATGGAACAACCGATTGGTTCAAAATTGGGAAAGGAGTACGACAAGGCTGCATATTGTCACCCTGCTTATTTAACTTATATGCAGAGTACATCATGAGAAATGCCGGGTTGGATGAATCAGAGGTCGGAATTAAGATTGCTGGGAGAATTATCAACAACCTCCGATATGCAGACGATACCACCCTAATGGCAGAAAGCGAAGAGGATCTAAAGAGCCTCTTGTTGAGGGTGAAAGAGGAGAGTGCAAAAGCTGGTTTGAAACTCCACATTAAAAAAACGAAGATCATGGCATCTGGCCCCATCACTTCCTGGCATATAGAAGGGGAAGAAATGGAAGCAGTGACAGATTTTATTTTCTTGGGCTCCAAGATCACCGCAGACGGTGACTGTAGCCATGAAATTAAAAGACGCTTGCTCCTTGGGAGGAAAGCTATGGCCAACCTAGACAGCATAGTAAGAAGCAGAGACATCACCTTGCCGACAAAGGTCCGTCTAATCAAAGCTATGGTTTTCCCAGTAGTAATGTATGGCTGTGAGAGCTGGACTATAAGGAAGGCTGAGCGCCGAAGAATTGATGCTTTCGAACTGTGGTGCTGGAGAAGACTCTTACGAGTCCCCTGGACTGCAAGGAGGTCCAATCAGTCCATCCTAAAGGAAATCAACCCTGAGTGCTCATTGGAAGGACAGATACTGAAGCTGAAGCTCCAATATTTTGGCCACCTAATGCGAAGAGAAAACTCCCTGGAAAAGACCCTGATGCTGGGAAAGACTGAAGGCAAAAGGAGAAGGGGACGGCAGAGGATGAGATGGCTAGATAGCATCACGGATGCAATGAATATGAACTTGAGCATGCTCCGGGAGAGAGCGCAGGACAGGAAGGCCTGGTGTGCTATGGTCCATGGGGTCACGAAGAGTCGGACACGACTGAACGACTGAACAACAACAACAAATATATTCAAGAGTCTGCCAGTGCATAAGTGAAGATCCTCACTAAAAGTTTACAGTGAAATGTCCCCTACTTCCCTCTGCAGCTGCCACATTCTCCACCCCAAATCCTCTCTGGAAGGTTATGGGACCCCACCTGAACAATGTGGGATGCACTGCAAGGGCTTGCTGGGGGAGGTGGAACTGTCCAAAATCAGGGAGAACTCCACCCAATTTGGGGCAATTCTCCTCTTCCTCAACACCTCCCCAATGCTCCATCCTTCATTGTTCAAGAGCCCCCACCCCATCTTCCAGAGAAGCTTTTCAGGGGGGTTCAGCCAGCTGCAGGGGGGAGGAGGAGATGGGAAACTTTCCTTCTGCAAACCTCCTTCTCTTCACTTAGAATCCAACCCATTGTGAGTGTGCGTGTGTGTGTATGTATGTATGTTTATGTATTGCTACACGGTCCCTACTTCCTCAAGTCCCGGGGGGCACAGCTGTTGGGTTTAGTCTCCATTTGTTTATTTATTACAGTTCTATACTGCCCAATAGCCAAAGCTCTCTGAGCGGATGACAAAAAAAAACACCACAACCATGTGATAGAACAGAATATAAAACCTTTAGAAGTTTAAAATGGAATAAAACCAGAGTAAAAGCCAGTAGCAGTGTAAAGATCTAAAAACACAATAACACATTTGTTGTTGTTGTTCAGTCGTTAAGTCGTGTCCGACTCTTCGTGACCCCATGGACCATAGCACGCCAGGCCTTCCTGTCCTCCGCTCTCTCCCGGAGCATGCTCAAGTTCATATTCATTGCAGCGGTGATGCTATCTAGCCATCTTATCCTCTGCCATCCCCTTCTCCTTTTGCCTTCAGTCTTTCCCAGCATCAGGGTCTTTTCCAGAGAGTTTTCTCTTCGCATTAGGTGGCCAAAATATTGGAGCTTCAGCTTCAGTATCTGTCCTTCCAGTGAGCAGTCAGAGTTGATTTCCTTTAGAGTGGACTGATTTGACCTCCTTGCAGTCCAGGGGACTCGTAAGAGTCTTCTCCAGCACCACAGTTCGAAAGCATCAATTCTTCGGCGCTCAGCCTTCCTTATAGTCCAGCTCTCACAGCCATACATTACTACTGGGAAAACCATAGCTTTGATTAGATGGACCTTTGTCGGCAAGGTGATGTCTCTGCTTCTTACTATGCTGTCTAGCTTGGCCATAGCTTTCCTCCCAAGGAGCAAGCATCTTTTAATTTCATGGCTACAGCCACCGTCTGCGGTGATCTTGGAGCCCAAGAAAGTAAAACCTGTCACAGCTTCCACTTCTTCCCCTTCTATATGCCAGGAAGTGATGGGGCCAGATGCCATGATCTTCGTTTCTTTAATGTTGAGTTTCAAACCAGCTTTTGCACTCTCCTCTTTCACCCTCAACAAGAGGCTCTTGAGATCCTCTTCGCTTTCTGCCATTAGGGTGGTATCGTCTGCGTATCTGAGGTTGTTGATAATTCTCCCGGCAATCTTAATTCCGACCTGTGATTCATCCAACCCGGTGTTTCTCATGATGTACTCTGTATATAAATTAAATAAGCAGGGCGGCAATATGCAGCCTTGTCGTACTCCTTTCCCAATTTGGAACCACTCGGTTGTTCCATGTCTGGTTCTTACTGTTGCTTCTTGACCCTTGTATAGGTTTCTCAGGAGACAGGTAAGGTGGTCTGGTACTCCCATCTCTTTCAGAATTTGCCAGAGTTTGTTGTGATCCACACAATCAAAGTCTTTAGCATAGTCAATGAAGCAGAAATAGATGTTTTTCTGGAATTCTCTTGCTTTCTCAATAACACATTTACTGAAGGACTAAAAAGCTTGGGGAAATGAAAATGTCTTCACCTGCCACCAAAAAGACCAGAGTGCGAACTTCTCTGGGAAGGGCATTCTACAACTGAGGCTCCACCACTGAAAAGGCCCTCTGTATTAGTAGCCATCTTGGGGGTACCCAGAGGAGGGCCTCTGAAGATGATCTTAGCATCTGGGGAGCTATATATGGGAGGAAGCAATCTTTCAGGTGTCTGGACCCCAAGCTACTTAGGCTCCCTTGAGTGAGAGAGCAGAGTGGAGATTTGTGGGGACTTCGTAATATTTGCTTTATTTACAAAGTTTGTGAGTGGAGGCATGCAGGAATTACTTCAGCTTAGGAAATCCCCAGAGAGCAACTTGAGAGCCCTCCAAAGTAACTCCAGCTATAAAATTTTATTTTATTTTTTATTTTTATATATTATTACATTTATATCTCACCTTTTGTTCCTCTTGCAAGGAACCCAAGGTGGCTTACATCATCGTCCTCCTCTCCATTTTATCCTCACAACAACCCTGTCAGGTAGGTTAGGTGAGGGTCAGTGACTGGCCCAAAGTCACTCCATGAGTTCTTGGCCAAGTGGGGACTAGAATCCAGAACTCCTGAGTCCCAGTCCACTACAGCACACTGGGTCTCTACTCTCTATCTTTCTCTCTGCTTTTGTCCCTCTTCCTTCCAGGCTGCCAACTCCTCTCTCTCTCTCTCTCTCTCTCTCTCTCTCTCTCTGTGTGTGTGTGTGTGTATGTGTCTGTGTGTGTGTGTGTGTGTGTATAAATATATATATATATATATATATATATATATATATATGATGTGCTTTGAGTATGACAGAGAGAGAGAGAGACTATTGAGAAAATTATAAATAGGTATCACTGTATCACATAAATATGGGTAACATTTTCCCTAGAAGTCTCAGTGAGATTGATTATTAAGGATATTCACACATCAGTCATACTAAATACTCACACATCAGTTTTTATGTATTTTATTGCTGTGAGCTGCCTTGGGAGGGCTTTTGCCCTGAAAGGCGGCCAAGAATTTTTTAATTAATTAATTAATAGTATGCAGGTGTTTTATCAGCTAAAAGAGTTGGGCTTAGCCTTGGATAGCACCATTTAGAGTTTGGGCCGGTAGTAACTAAAACCCTGAATGGAATCCCGGCCTCTCCAGAACTGCAGCCCACCACTGTTCAGTCCAGTGGTAGAGGACATGCTTTGCATGCAAGAAGTCTCAGGTTCAATCCCCAGCATTTCCAGTTATGAAGCTCCCTAATGGCTCAGTGTATTCAGTCCCAAGAAAGACTCCCATCTGAAACTGTGGAGAGCTGCTGCCAGTTGGTGTACTGTCTGTGTAGTCTGTAGACAGTGCTAAACTCCATAGACAATGACCTGACTCAGCATAACGGGCAGCTCTCTATGTTCCTAAGGGGATGTGGTTTAGGTTTCTATGCGACATGATGGTGCACTTGCAAGAAGGTCAGCCCACACTTCTTACAGCAGGCTCAACGGCTTAATTAAGCTTCCAGTGTCCTTTGCAAAGTTCATTTCACTACTTGGCAAAGGGCATTTTAGGATAAGCATAATAAGCTTACTGTTGCTATATCCAGTAGGGTAAGCCAGGAAGTCCTCCTAATGGGCCTTTACACAGTAGGAACATCTTTTCAAAGGAGGGTTTTACATAGTATATAGCAATCCGGGCTATAAAACTCTGGGGAAGGAACAGCCCTTTCTTAATGTGTAATGCTAAGTACAAATCCTCCTGCCCTTCATATAAACATTAAATTCCAAAACATGGAGCTTGGGAAGGAAGGTATGCTACAGCACTGTTAGGTTTAAGGCTGGAATCCTAAACATGTTCACTTTGAGGTAAGTGCAATTCAGATCAATGGGACTTTACTTCCAAGTAAACAACCATCCTATCAGCAACCCTCCAGTTTATACATAATGCAGGCCACAGGGAAATAGGGATGTACGAAAGTCACTTACCTTTTCGCAGCTTGGCTTCGCGGTGGGGGGGAGGCGCTTCGCTTTCCCCCCCAAAGTTCAGGCGAAGGGGGGGAGGCTTCCCGCCTCGCCCGGCCAAAATTCAGGCCAGGGGGGAGGCTTCCCGCCTCACCCAGCTGAAATTCAGGCCGGGGAGAAGTGCCCCGTCTCCCCGGCCACAAAACAAAAAGTAAAAAAAAAAAAAAAGACCCCGTGATAGGCTACATAACGATTTATGTAGCCTATCATGGCTAGATTTCCAAAGTCAGCCATGATAGGCTACGTAAATCGTCACGTAGCCTATCACGGGTGACTTTGAAAAAAAAACCCAAAAAAGCACGTACGCAAATGGCGGCAGCCCATGGGCGCCGCCATTTGCGTTCCTTATTTTGGCACGTCTAGTCTACGTAAAGATTTACGTAGACTACAGCAAAAATAAGGGCAACGCAAATAGCGTGCCCTTATTTTCGCCGTAGTCTACGTAAATCTTTATGTAGACTAGACGTGCTAAAATAAGGAACGCAAATGGCGGCGCCCATGGGCCGCCGCCATTTGCGTACACGCTTTTTTTTTTCCGAAGACACCCGTGATAGGCTACGTGACGATTTACGTAGCCTATCATGGCTGTCTTTGGAAATCTAGCCGTGATAGGCTACGTAAATCGTTACTTAGCCTATCACGGGTGTGTGTTGTTTTTTTTTACTTTTTTTTTTTTTGCAATGGCGGCGGCGGCAGCCGGTCGGGAGACCGGCCGCCGCCCCCGCCTGTGCCGAACCGCCACCGGGACCCGCCACCGGGAGGGACATTCGCCAAAGGTAAGTCCCATCCCGGGGGGGGCGGAGAATTTCACCGCCGATTTCGGGGGGCCGAATGCGTTGGTGCTCGGCCCATCCCGGGGGGGGCGGAGAATTTACCGCCGATTTCGGGGGGCCGAATGCGTTGGTGCTCAGCCCCCCGAAGATTCGGGGAGAAATTCTCCACCATCCCTACAGGGAAACACTTCACTTTGCCATATATGTTATTGCAGTTTTGTAGATTGTATAGTTATGAATTTTTAAAGAACTTGTTGTGGGCTGCCTTAAGCTTTTATAAGGACAGGGTATAATATTTTAAATAAATAAGTGCTCCCTGTGCCCCAAGTCACAATTGCTACATATGCCAGCCCATACATGTGCAGTTCTAGCACTAAGAGGACCACTTGCACGTCACCCCCCAAATGTGTCACCAAAAAAGAGGACGCAGATATGCATAGAATTTGTATGTGCTGATTTAGATGTAGAGATGCACATTTAGAAAAAAGACTATAACTTATGTAGAAATACAAGACCTCTCCCTATAGTAGGGAAGACCTGTGTGCCTGCCGAGACTGCTGCCCAGTTGCCAACTCTTGATGGGCAACTTCAAGGCCTCTGCTGTTCTCCCTTCTTTATCTTTATCTTTAAACTGGACTCAGACTGGAGAGCCCTTCGAATATAGGGCGCCTTCAAATAAAGGAATTTCCTCTGACAGCCCTTCAGATAGAGGACTGACCTCTACAAAGAAGGACATGTGGTCATGCTAGCTAGCACACCAACAATCAGCGACCCGGACACCAGTGGAGGCTGGCAGCTCCTATGTCAGTGGACCAGTTAATCCATTCTGGGTTTCAGTCAGAACCAGTTAGAATGCTAAAGCTGTGCATCTTGGTTTCAGCACCTTGGATAGCTCCTTTAGAGTCCTGACTGGTTCTGACTGAAACCCAGAGTGGATTCACTGCCCCACTGACATAGGAGCCACCCACCTCCACTGCTGGACACTGCTGGTGTGCTATACTGTGCAATGCTGTAAAAAGGGCTGCATGGAGCATTTGCATGGGTAAAGATCTGGCCCTCAGTATTTCCCCCACATGGACATTCTGGAAGTGGAAACATAGGATTGAAATGTGTGTTTGGGGTGGTTATTTACATGAGAAGTCACTTTTCTTCCCCAACACTTGTATCCATTGGTTCTTAACTCACAAATGATCCCATAATCATCCCACCTGCAGCTGGCCAAGCAAACCAGCCTTGGTGGGGGAAACAGAGCGGTGAGTGATCCTTGCGTTCACTAATTCTGCAATGAATGTAACATCTGAATCAGTCCTGAGAGACAGGAGTGTTCAGGGGTAAACCCAGTCTGGCCTTCCCCAAACCTGGTGCCCTCTGGATGTGATGGACTACACCTCCCATCATCCCAAGGTGGGGGTGATGAGAACTCTAGTTCAGCACATGCAGAGGGCACCAGGTTGGGATAGGTTGCTTTAGTCATTTAGTTCATGGCTTGGTTTACCTGCCAGTATAAGGAGCATAATACAAATGATCTCAGAAGGGTTCCAGCATATCATAGACATGTGAATAGTTATTATTGCTCTGAAGGCTATATCCTACACATGCTTAGACAGAAGAAAGGCCTACAAGTCCCAGCATGCCCCAGCCAGCCATGCTGGGAGTTGTAGGCCTTTATTCCATTTCATTTATTACATTTCTGTACAGCACAATAGCCTAAGTTCTCTAGGCAGTTTACAAAGATGAAAACCTTAAAAATACATGATAAAAACCATTTACATTCAAACATATAAACAGACAGCACACACAGAGACACAGATATCTCTAAAGCACTCAACAATAAGAAAGATCCAGGACCTGTTTAAAACTTCATCATATGCTGCCAAATGCCTGAGAGAAGAGGAAGGTCTTAACCTGGCACCAAAAAGACAACAATGTTGACACCAGGCAGGCCTTGTTGGGGAGATCATTCCAGAATTGGGGGGCCACCACCAAAAAGGCCCTCTCTTGCTGCCTTTCAAGCCTTCCTCGGAGGAGGCACCTGGAGGAGGGCCATAGATGGTGAACGTAGTGTACAGGTGGGTTCATGATGGAAGAGGCACTCCATCAGGTATTGCAGTCCCGAGCTGTGTGAGGCTTTATAGGTCAAAACCAACACCTTTCTGTCTCATGCATAGGATTGTGCCCTTAATATATTCACTTGGCTTGCTTAGATGCAGGTTTTGAATAAATTCTGAGCCCTCCAAAGGATCATAGATATCACATTGGATAATGATAATTGAGACATTGAGAACAACTGAAAGAGGCAAGAGTCAGCTGCAAAAGAATAAACTCACTGCCATTTCTTTGACTCCACTGAAGCTGACCCATAGTGGTTTGTTACTATTAAGGATGTACGAAAGTCACTTACCTTTTCACAGGGGTGCTTCGTGGTGGGGGGGAGGCGCTTCGCCTCTCACCCCGAAGTTCAGGCGAGGGGGGGGAGCCGTCCCACCTCACCAGGCTGAAATTCAGGCCGGGGGGGAGGCTTCCCACCTCGCCCTGCTGAAATTCAGGCCGGGGAGAAGCACCCCGTCTCCCCGGCCGCGAAACAAAGTGTAAAAAAAACACAAAACCCCGTGATAGGCTACGTAACAATTTACGTAGCCTATCATGGCTAGATTTCCAAAGTCAGCCGTGATAGGCTACGTTAATCGTTATGTAGCCTATCACGGGTGACTTTGAAAAAAAAAAGCGCGTACGCAAATGGCGGAGGCCTATGGGCGCCGCCATTTGCATTCCTTATTTGGTCCTGGTAGTCTTCATAAAGATTTACGTAGTCTACATAAATCTTTACGTAGACTACTGGGACCAAATAAGGAACGCAAATGGCGGCACCCATAGGCCACGGCCATTTGCGTACGCGCTTTTTTTTTTTCAAGGTCACCCGTGATAGGCTACGTAATGATTAACGTAGCCTATCATGGCTGACTTTGGAAATCTAGCCGTGATAGGCTACGTAAATCGTTACGTAGCCTATCAACGGGTGTTTGTTTGTTTGTTTACACTTTGTAATGGCGGCGGCGGCAGCTGGTCAGAAGACTGGCTGCCGCTCCCGCCCCCAACGAAAGGCTGACGAACCGCCGCCGGGACCCGCCGCCAGGAGGGACATTCGCCAAAGGTAAGTCCCATCCCGGGGGGGGCGGGGGGCGGCGAATTTCACCGCCGATTTCGGGGGGCCGAATGCGTTGGCGCTCGGCCCCCCAAAGATTCGGGGAGAAATTCTCCGCCATCCCTAGTTACTATTCCCTTTTCAGTTTGCACCTAGTCTGCAATCCTATATGAACTCACCTTGGATTGAGTTCCACTAAACTCAGTGGGACCTACTTCTGACTTGACACATATAAGATTGCACTGCTTGACTCTTATGCATAGCTAAACGTAACGCTATGGATTAATTTTTCAAGACTTATTGTCATAGCTTGTTTGTTTGTTTATACATTCATACAATTTATTACCCACTTTTCATCATAATATAATCCCAGTGCAGGGTACAAAACCTATAAAACATAATATAATCATGCAACATTAACTGCTAAAACAGTTAAACAGGGGAGAACAGGAACACAGATAAGTATGTTTTCCAAGATGCCACAACACAGATTCAGTGAAAAGCCTGGCTGAAGAAATGCCACTGAGATCTGCTTTTGTTTCCTTTCCATCCCAGCCTGAGGTATCGCAGTGACAAGGGACTCTCATAAATCCATCAGACGTCGTAATAGCATTACAATCAGACGTAGAGTCGTGTTCTCTTGTATCAGAGAATTTGTGCAGCCTAGTTGCAGGACCCAGGAGAGAAATTATGGGCCCTGGGGAAGGCAATGTTTGTGGCCTATTATCCCCATTACCCTATGCATGCCACACCTTCACCAATCACCTACTTCCCATTTCACCTAATCATTCCCTGAGGGCTCCCAGGCAGCATTTATGGAAAGTCTTTAGACAGCACCCCTTATTACTTTACTCTGTTCTGCTGCTTATCCCTCCTTGGTCCTTCAGATTTAGGGCCAAACAGATATTTTAAATAGCAGCTACATCTTCTTTTTCCTTTCATTTTTCTCTAGACTAGGCAAGTGGCCCTGATCCACTTTGAAACCCTAGTGTGGATGGTAGCAAGGCTTTTAAGATGTGGATTTGGCCACCAATGTCTACTTCGAGTAAAAATGAAAAGAGGACATAGTTGCTAGACACACATTTGAAGTAATGTCTGTTTTGGTACTTAATCAGACATAAGTGCTAGGAATCATCTGTGTATCATGAGACTTTTCCGGATCCAAGGTTAATCAGGAGTTGCAACTTCAAAGTCAAAACTGTGTGTTGTTTTCAGCACAGCCTTTTCTTCAAGGTTAAGCCTTCTCTCCAAATTTGGTTTGAGTATCTCAGTAAAACCAGAGACCAGTCATACCTGTACTACAGACTTGATGTTGTTCATGGGCATTCCCTCTTCCCAGGGGATGTTGTGAATTTAGTTCTGTGAGGGGTGTGTGTGTCACAAACTGTATTCACAGCACCATCACAAAATTTAATTCTTAGAATTCTTTGAGGGAAGCCATGACATAATATGATATAAAACCTGCACAGGTTTGTGTAATGTAGACATGACCACTGTTTTCGCCAGAGCATTTAAAATTACTGCTGTTTGCTTTCTTCTTGCAACAGAATTATTTCTCCTCATAAAGTTCAAAAACTAGAAGTCTGCTCAGGGGGACTGTTGCCTCTGTGTTTATATGTCACCTTCAGTTTATGTGTCAGCCTGCTCCGCTACATCCTGTCTGCTAAAAACCAATGTGTGTAAAATCTGGGTGGTGCGTCAGCCATCACATGGTTGCCTGCGTACCGATAACTAGCAGTTCCTACACTCCAGAACTGGTTGTGAAAATGAGCCTTTCCTTCCATGTAAGTGTGCATAGGCTCAGGCTACCAAGGATCGAAATGTATTCCCACTGAGAGAACAGAAAGCTAATATTATATAGTGGCAAAAGATTTGGAAGATTGGGGATTTGGGGCAGGGCTGTGTGTCAAAATTGCATTCTGCACATTTCTAAATGCCAGAAATAACTACACAGACCTAAACTAACTAACAGAGGCACATTTCAAAAGGATGCGTTCAAAATGTGCAGAGCTAATGCTGACCTTAAAGCTCAGACTGTTGAACACCCTACAGTACTATTACTGTATCGCCCACCGGGTATGCCATAATTAGGGACCTGTCACATTTCAGCATTTC
Organism: Heloderma suspectum; assembly: GCF_057233095.1. Taxonomy (NCBI): domain Eukaryota; kingdom Metazoa; phylum Chordata; class Lepidosauria; order Squamata; family Helodermatidae; genus Heloderma; species Heloderma suspectum. Next base: position 285,621,294 of record NC_139461.1, on the reverse strand, counting down.
CTTTTTACACACTATGATTTTTCAAGAGTGTATAATTTAACAAAAGAACTCCTTCTGGCAGTGCATTTCCCACCCCCACCCCGGGTTTCTTCAAAATATATTTAGATAGCTAGGAAACTATTGGTGTATGGCAGCACAGGGACAGGGGAAAGCCTAATAATGACTAAGATCACATTTTCAAACACACACCTGTAAAATGCACATGGGTCCCTGGTGGACAGCCAATTTGGAACTCAGCCTGGTTTGCAGGGGCCAGTTCACACATTTGGGTGCAACACAGAATGAATGCATGTGTGAATGGGCTATCATATTAAAAACAACAACACAAACAAACCTTGATCACTTTGCATTTCAAGGAAATCAGTCGACATGTCCAGCTGTGAGTCATTATGGAAGGATAACAAGTGAAGACAAATCAAGTGATGTTTATGCATATATGAACCAGCCCATAGTCCAATATCAGCTTGCTCCTTGGTAGATTAGATTGATATAATTTTCAGTAACTGTGTTTGAAGACTATGCAATCTGAGGTACATACAGTAAGCCTTGGTGAGAAGCCATGGTGCATTGCACCAGTAATGTCAGTGCATTGGTTAAAATGGTGTAATGGTTAAAAGTGTTGCACTGGGGCTATGGAGACCCAGATTCAAGTCCCCACTCGGCCACAGAGCTCACTGGGTGGTCCTGGGCACTTTCTCTCTCTCTCTCTCTCTTTCTCAGCCTAACCTACCTCATAGGGTTGTTGCGAGGACTAAACCGGTGGTGTGGGAATCATGTGTGCCACCATAAGCTCCTCACAGGAACAATAGGATATAAAGCTACTAATGTCTGAACTCTCAACTGTTGCACACCTGCCTCTTAAAACTGTTATCCCTAATGGGCATAAGAAAGGGGTGAATAGTAAATCGCCGCCTATTTCAAATGGATATTTCACAGACCTTTTCTGGATTATATACTTAAAGTGCTTGTGATAATTTGGCACTCACACATTGGTAGATATCATGAGAGGAGAACACTCTATAGTTTCATCGCCACAGTGCATGATATCCAAAATGGCTGAGACATTAACTATTTTTATTTTAGCACAGCCTGGCACTGGAGTGGAGTGGAGCAACGTTGGCTAGACATAGAGCCTACTGTTGACTCCCCCTGCAGTTTGTTTTCTGCACTGCAGATCTCTATTTATTTATCCATTTAATAAACAAATACAGTAAACCTTGAAGCCCTGTTTGGTTTTCCCGACCTCCAGTTAAGACCTTTGGAAGAACTGATGCCTGGCTGATCAGAAAGAAGATTTATGCATGAATTGGATGGAAGCTTAGAGAAGGATACAACTGGGGAAGGCAATGGCAAACCACCCCGCTATAGTCTGCCATGAAAACGCGAGCGTAAGCAGCGTCCCTCTAGGGGTCAGTAATGACCCGGTGCTTCCACAGGAGGAACCTTTCCTTTTTTTCCTTAGAGAAGGATGCTTGAAACATAATACTAGTCCTTTTTGTGCATTACGCACATGTAGGGATGTCGGAGAAATCTTCAATGGAAATAAATGAGTTCAGATTTTCATGAACCTGACCTGCAGATTCCACCACAGACCGATTTTGCTTGTCAGGTGGATTTTGCAGACTTGCGGACCGTTTTTCTAACTTTCCCAAATTTTGTTGCCGAGAAATATGCAAAATTTTAAAAACCCCGCCAAAAGTTTGCATTTCCCCCATAGGCAAAAGGGTGAAATGGGGATTTGCACATTTTTGCGAGTGCAAATTCTCACGAATGCGCATTTGTGCAAATTCGGAAACAAAAAAAAATCTGATTCCATCGATGGGCAGACAGCAGAACAAAAGGCGCCTGACAATCCATGAAACACAGATGGAATGAATTCTATACAATCTGCACATCCCTAAGCACATGTAGAGCAAGGATAGAACAGGGAGAGGGCCTGTGCACTGCTGGCCACACCCTCATGCTACATACCTGACAGAATGCCTTTTGCAATATGAACAAACCCTTACACTATGATTGTCATCTGAGGCTAGTGGAGGCTGGTGGCTCCGGTGCCAGTGGGGCAGTGAATCTGTGCCAGGTTTCAGTCAGAACCAGTCAGAACTCTAAAGAAGCTATCCAAGGTGCACCCAGCACAGACCCTGCCATCGATCTGGGTTATAAAAACAAGAGCCATGCTGGATCAGACCAAAGGTCCATCTAGTCCATCATCCTGTTCACACAGTGGCCAACTAGCTGCCCATGGAAAACACACAAGCAGGACATCATCAGGAGGGCTTTCAACTGAATCCTGCGGGGGAGGGAGATGTAAAGTTGGGGGTAACAATGGATGAAGGCTCATGCACCACAACAGAGAGAACAGCTCTAATAGTGCCCAATAATAGTCCTCAGAAACATGTAGGAAGAAAGCCAGACTATGGAGCACATGGTCTTCGATGTCTATATACTAATGCCCAGAGTATGGGAAACAAACAACGAACCTGAACTCTTAATACAGGAGGGAAATTATGACTTGATAGCTGTAACTGAACTTGGTGGGATGACTCCCATGCCTGGAATACAGCAATTGAAAGATATAACTTGTTCAAAAAGAACAGAAGGAACAGAAAGGGAGGTGGGGTTGCACTATATGTTAAAAATACATATCTCTGCACAGGAATACAGGAGGAGGAGCTTGGTAGCCCCATCGAGAGCATCTGGGTTAAAATAAATGGAGCAAAGAATAAAAGGAACATGGTGCTTGGAGTCTACTACCGGCCACCCAATCAAGAAGAAGACAAGGATGAAACTTTTGAAAAGCAAATTGCCAAGGTTTCAAGGAAGCATGATGTAGTAGTAATGGGAGACTTCAATTTCCCCGATATTTGTTGGGAGATAAATTCTGCAAAACATGGCCCCTCCAAGAGGTTCCTGACTTGTGTTGCTGATAATTTCCTCCTACAGAAAGTAGAGGAAGGAACTAGAGGATTGGCTATCCTTGACTTGACTTGATCCTAACCAACAGAGATGATTTAGTGGGTAAAGTAGCAGTTACAGGAACTCTGGGAGAAAGTAACAACGTTATACTTGAGTTCTTGGTTCTAAAGGAAACAAAAGCCAAGTGTATCCAAACGCATACCCTGGATTTTAGGAAAGCCAATTTTAATAAACTCAGAACAATGGTCAGTAAGGTCCCATGGCAAGTGACTCTAATGAGAAAAGGAGTCCAAGATGGGTGAGAGTTTTTTAAAAAAGAAATTCTCAAGGCACAATCACAAATAATTCCAACAAGAAAAAAACTGTTGCGGAAGACAACAGAAGAAGCCAATGTGGCTTCACAAAAAACGTAGAGATTACCTGAAAACAAAAAGCACACATATAGGAAGTGGAAGGAAGGCCAAGCAACAAAGGAAGAGTACAAGCAGGTAGCACAGAACTGCAGGGATGGCATCAGGAAGGCTAAAGCTGAGAACGAGCTGAGGTTAGTGAGGGATGCTAAAAGCAACAAAAAGGCTTTCTTCAGATATGTGTATAGTAAAAGGCAAAGGAAAGAAATGGTGGTTCAACTATTAAATAAGGATGGCAAAATGATAATAGATGACAAGGAAAAGGCAGAAGTGCTCAATTCCTGCTTCATCTCAGTCTTCTCCCGAAAGAGGGTCTATGACTCCACTGGCAAAGGCAAAGTACAGGCTGAAGGGGCAGGATTGCAGCTTGAGATTGATAGGCATATGATCATAGAATAGTAGGGTTGGAAGGGGCCTACAAGGCCATTGAGTCCAACCCCCTGCTCAGTGCAGGAATCCAAGTCAGAGCATCCTTGACAGATGGCTGTCCAGCCTCGTCTTGAATGCCTCCAGTGTGGGAGAGCCCACCACCTCCCTAGGTAATTGGTTCCATTGTCGTATTGCTCTAACAGTCAGGAAGGTTTTCCTGATGTTCATCTGGAATCTGGCTTCCTGTAACTTGAGCCCATTATTCCGTGTCCTGCACTCTGGGATGATCAAGAAGAGATCCTGGCCTTCTTCTCTGTGACAACCTTTCAAGTACTTGAAGAGTGCTATCATATCTCCCCTCAGGCTTCTGTTCTCAAGGCGAAACATGCCCAGTTCTTTCAGTCTCTCTTCACAGGGCTTTGTTTCCAGTCCTCTGATCATCTTTGTTGCACTCATCTGAACCCTCTCCAGTTTGTCTGGATCCTTCTTGAAGTGTGATCAAGGAACACCTAATGACTTTGAATGAGTTCAAATTTCCAGGGCCAGATGAACTGCACCATAGAGTAATAAAGGAACTGGCAGAAGAACTCTCAGAACCACTGTCTATTCTCTTTGAGAAATCATGGAGGACAGGTGAAGTGCCAGATGACTGGAGGAGGGCTAATGTTGTCCCTATCTTCAAAAAGGGCAAAAAGGAGGAACCTGGGAACTACAGACCAGTCAGTCTGACATCAATCCCTAGGAAAATTCTGGAGCAGATGATAAAGCAATCCATCTGTAAGCACCCTGAAAACAATGCAGTGATTACTCGAAGTCAACATGGATTTGTCAAGAACAAATCCTCCCAGATGAATCTGATCTCATTTTTTGATCAGGTCACCTCCCTTGTGGACCATGGGAATGCTGTGGACATAATATACGTCGACTTCAGCAAAGCTTTCGACAAAGTGCCCCATGATATCCTGATGAACAAACTAGCTCAAAGTGGGCTAGATGAAACAATGACCAGGTGGATCCACAGTTGGCTGCAAAATCGGACTCAAAGAGTGCGTATCAATGGGATCTTCTCAAACTGGGGAGAGGTAACGAGTGGGGTACTGCAGGGCTCAGTCCTGGGCCCAGTGCTCTTCAACATTTTTATTAATGACTTGGAGGAGGAGGTGCAGGGAATGCAGATCAAATTTGCAGAGGACATAAAATTGGGCAGGATAGCTAATACTTTGGAAGACAGAAACAAAATTCAAAGTGATCTTTATAGACTGGTGCACTGGACTGAAAACAACAGAATGACATTTAATAGGTATAAATGCCAAGTTCTGCACCTAGGAAAAAGAAACCAAATGCACAGTCACAAGGTGGGGGATACTTGGCTAACAACACTACAAGCAAGAAGGATCTTGGCATTGTTGTAGATCACAAGCTGAATATGAGCAAACAATGTGATGTGACTGCAAAAAAGGCAAATGCTCTTTTGGGCTGCATTAATAAAAGCATAGCTTCCAAATCCTGGGAAGTACTAGTTCCCCTCTACTCAGCACTGGTGAGGTCTCATCTGGACTTTTGTGTCCAGTTCTGGGTGCCACACTTTAAGAAGGATACAGACAAACTGGAGGGGGTTCAGAGGAGGGCAACAAAGATGATCCGGGGACTGGAAACAAAGCCCTATGAAGAGAGACTGAAAGAACTGGGCATGTTTAGCCTTGAGAAGAGAAGACTGAGGGGAGATATGATAGCGCTGTTCAAATACTTGAAAGGTTGTCACAGGGAGGAAGGCCAGGATCTCTTCTCGATCATCCCGGAGTGAAGGACACGGAATAATGGGCTCAAGTGACAGGAAGCCAGATTCCGGCTGAACATCAGGAAAACCCTCCTGACTCTTCGAGCAATACGACAATGGAACCAATTACCTAGGGAGGTTGTGGGCTCTCCCACACTGGAGGCATTCAAGATGAGGCTGGACAGCCATCTGTCAGGGATGCTCTGTCTTGGGGATTCCTGCACTGAGCAGAGGGTTGGACTCAATGGTCTTATAGGCCCTTTCCAACCCTACTATTCTATGATTCTATGACATGAGTACAACAGCACCATCCTGCCCATGTTCCCCAGCAACCGGTGTACAGAGGCACGCTGCCTCTGATACTGGAGATAGCATAGAGGCATCAGGACTAGTAGCCATTGATAGCTTTCTCCTCCAGGAATTTGTCCAGTTCCATTTTAAAACCATCTAAATTGATGGCCATCGCTACGTCTTGTGGAAGAGAATTCTGTAGTTTGACTATGTGGTATGTGATGAAGTCCTTCCTTTTATCTGTCCGGAATCTCCCACCAGTTAGCCTCATGGGATGACCCCAGGTTCTAGTATTTTGAGAGAGGGAGAAAAATGCCTCTAAGTTCTAAACACTTAGAGCCACACAAGAGGCAGAATCCTCTGGGGTGGAATTGCCCCCAGCCCTGATTGGAACCCCCCAAGAGCCACTAAGCTCACACCCAAGGACCTCTCAATTAAGGACGGACAGATCCATCAATTTCCAGTCCATGTTACTTCCATATGTGTTCACTCATAAGTCCATTCTGTCCCATTTCCATACGACTCTATATTTTTAAAAAAACTGTACAAAAATTATCACTTACATTTAAATACACATTTCTAAATGTATTTTCTCTCAAAATAAGCATTTTAAAACTGATGTTGATACATGTTTAAGCTTAGAACTATATTGGAATATTTGGGAAATGACGAGTAACTAAATTCCAATCAGCACATTCGTCCGGGAGGTGTGGATCAAAAGGGGTTAGACAAAGTCATGGAGGCCAAGGCAATCAAGGGCTACTCATCATTCATGGTGACTATGCTATATCTTCTGAATACCAGTCTCTGGAAAATGACATTGGGAGCGGGCTATTGCATTCATGTGCTGCTTGTGGGCTTCCCAGAAGTTTCTGAGAGCCAGTATGGTGCAGTGGTCAGGGTGTCGAATTAGGACACAGGAGACACAGGTTCAAATCCCCACTCAGCCATGAACCTCACTGGGTGACTTTGGGCCAGCCACTGAATCTCAGCCTAACCCACCTCACAGGGTTGTTATTGTGAGGATAAAATGGAGAGGAGAAGGCTCATATATACCACCTTGGACTCCTTGGAGGAAAAGGCAAGATATAAATGTAATAAATAAATAAATCTGGTTGGCCACAGTGGGGAAACAGGAACCTGGACTCAATAGACCTTTGGCCTGATCCAGCAGAGCTCTTCTTATGGAGTTGACAAAGACTGAATTCCTCACACATCCCTATTCTCAATCTGTGCCCCCAACCTGATGAAGACAACCCCACACTCAGCTAGCCTTAACTGAGTGGCAACATAGTGTGAGGCTCTAGGAAGAAGGACTGCTCCTTTAAACATCTCCACTCATCCAAGAGGGGGCAAAACCTGGGGAAAATAACTCTATGCTGGGGGAAGATAGAAAGGCTTGGTTTGACTCCTTGCCTTATTAGAGCAAATTGTGAACTGTTCTGGCTAGCAGAACTGGTCGTCTGCTGGCCCTTTGACTGTCTGTGGATGAGTCTTCCCATCCCCATGCCCAGAACTTGCTCAGAGGGTATTTTGACTGATGCAGGAGGAGGTTGTCATGCAGTGACAAGAAAAACCTGCACCTATTGATATTTTGGATCATTGCATGCAGCCACCCTAGCTCTAGCTTTAGGTACCACAGAGGTACCTAAAGCCAAACTAGACGAAACATGGGAGCTCCGTCATTAGATCTCATTGTACAGATCCTATCCAAATTTTCATCTGGGTGTGCATCCATCCATATCTGATCAACATCTGCTGAGTGTTGTGGTATTCTATCGAGGGTCAGAAACCAAACATACACTTCCTCAGTTGCTGGATGCTTTGATCCAGCCAGGAGCTCTATACAGGCAGATCCATATCCATGCATGGAAATTTGCATTTGTGTTTAAATCTCCCTTGCTGGATTGAGGTGCAAGCCTAGTTCTTCCTTCAAGAAACAGCTCACATGGCACGAGGAATGGTGAAGAATTTCATTTGGTCTGCATTTTTAAGCGAGCCGATCTAATTCAGACTTCCCAGACTGATATGGGATCAGAATACAGTTATCCTTCCAAATGTGCACTTCTCTGAAAGTTGTGATTCAATTCTTAGTTCAAACTTTGTAGACAAAAATATGTATATTGGGCAAAGTTGCATACAAAAATGCATATATTATTTTTATTTATTTTATTTATTATTAAATTTATTAAACACCTCTGAAAATGATTCATCTAGGTGTTTTACAATAATGATAAAAATACAAATAAAATCACAATGAAATCGAAAATATAAAATGTGCCTACACAGCATAAAATGTAATATCACATTGCAGGGACTAGGGTAATAAACAATATTGCTGGGATTAAGATAATAAAACACAAACATACTAAAGTATTTAAAGACACAATCCTATACACGCGCAATCCTATGCACATAGGCGCAATCCTATGAACTTTCCTGTTCTCTCAGGCTTTAAAAAAAGTATTTTAAGGGCACAATCCTGTCCATGTCTAGACAGAAAAAAGTCATAGAATCATAGAATAGTAGGGTTGGAGGGGGCCTACAAGGCCATCGAGTCCAACCCCCTGCTCAATGCTGGAATCCAAGTCAGAGCATCCCTGACAGATGGCTGTCCAGCCTCGTCTTGAAGGCCTCCAGTGTGGGAGAGCCCACAACCTCCCTAGGTAATTGGTTCCATTGTCGTATTGCTCTAACAGTCAGGTTTTTCCTGATGTTCAGCTGGAATCTGGCTTCCTGGAACTTGAGCCCATTATTCCATGTCCTGCACTCTGGGATGATCAAGAAGAGATCCTGGCCTTCTTCTATGTGACAACCTTTCAAGTACTTGAAGAGTGCTATCATATCTCCCCTCAGTCTTCTCTTCTCAAGGCTAAACATGCCCAATTCTTTCAGTCTCTGTTCATAGGGCTTTGTTTCCAGTCCCTGGATCATCTTTGTTGCCCTCCTCTGAACCCTCTCCAGTTTGTCTGCATCCTTCTTAAAGTGTGGTGCCCACAACTGGACAGAGTACTCCAGATGAGGCCTAACCAGTGCTGAGTAGAAGGGAACTAGTACTTCCTGGGATTTGGAAGCTATGCTTCTATTAATGCAGCCCAAAAGAGCATTTGCCTTTTTTGCAGCCACATCACATTGTTGGCTCATATTCAGCTTGTGATCAACAACAATTCCAAGATCTTTCTCGCTTGTAGTGTTGTTGAGCCACGTATCCCCCATCTTGTAACTGTGCATTTGGTTTCTTTTTCCTAGGTGCAGAACTTGGCATTTATCCCTATTAAATGTCATTCTGTTGTTTTCTGCCCAGCACTCCAGTCTATAAAGATCACTTTGAATTTTGTTTCTGTCTTCCAAAGTATTAGCTATCCCGCCCAATTTTGTGTCATCTGCAAATTTTATCAGCATTCCCTGCACCTCCTCCTCCAAGTCATTAATAAAAATGTTGAAGAGCACTGGGCCCAGCACTGAGCCCTGCGGTACCCCACTCGTTACCTCTCCCCAGTTTGAGAAGGTCCCATTGATAAGCACTCCTTGATTCCGATTCTGTAGCCAACTGTGGATCCACCGGATCGTTGTTTCATCTAGCCCACTTTGAGCTAGTTTGCTCATCAGGATATCATGGGGCGCTTTGTCGAAAGCTTTGCTGAAGTCGAGGTATATGATGTCTACAGCATTCCCACGGGCCACAAGGGAGGTTACTTGATCAAAAAATGAGATCAGATTTGTCTGGCCGGAATTGTTTTTGACAAATCCATGTTGGCTTCGAAGTCCTACAACTCCCAGCCAACCATGTTCATAAGTCTTAGCCTAGTGCCAGAAAGATAGCTGTATGGACTCCAGGTAAGCTTCCCTTGAGAGAGCATTCCAGAGTTGGTGAGCTACTACTGAAACAGCCCTCTCTCTTGTTGCCACCCTCTGAGCCCCAGAATGAGGGGGCACTTGAAGACGTGCTTCTGTGGATGATCTTTTAGGGGCAGTTGCATGCAAATACAGTATCTGTATATAGACAAAGTTGCATACAAAAATGAGTATATTGGGGAAAGTTGTATACAACTGTGTGTGTTCAGGGGGTAAGTATACAAAAATGCTATGTTAGGAAAATTGCATACAAAAATAAATGCAATTTGTTGTGCATATTTTTTTTTTAGAAAAACTGTAGATGGATGTGAACATTTAGTAGGCCAGCCAACATCCAGAAAGTGCTTTAGAAAATGAGCCTTGGTGTGTTAAAAGCAGGCATCCTTGCCAGATCAATTGTACATTGGGTGACAAGATTTGGGTGGACAACAGCCTTAAAAATGGCCCTTGAAGGGCATTTTCAAGGTCACAAGCCACTTATTGGCATGGTTTGAGCTACTTCTGAGAAAACAGTCCTAACAGAAGTGAATCAATTTGGTCATCCTATACATCCAAATACATTTCTGCTGCCAAACACATAATAGCAGTGGAGGTCTATTTTTGATACATGAAGTGCTATAAGGGCTCAAGCAACAAAAACACTGGAAACTAGGGCAAAATATGGCTGCCGTACCATTTTAATGATCCCACACAGCTATTTCAAGCCTATTACATATTTGTTATCTGACTCATTTCCTATAATACGATGCATGGTGTGAAGGAACAGAACTGACCTCCATTTTTGTATTTAGTTTGGTTTTAGGATATCAGGGTGCAATCCTATGCATGTTTAGACAGGAAAAAAAAGTCCTACAACTCCCAGCATTCCCCAGCCAGCATGTAGGACTTTTTTCTGTCTAAACATACATGGGATTGTGCCCTTAGCAGGTTAAATCTTTTTGTGTGCACTAGTCAGTTTCAGCCAAAAGATTAATAGTTCAGCGGTCAAAATTTTAGTTAGAATGTAGAGGTCAGGATGTGGTGCTCAGAGGAGCAGGAGATTATAAAGTCCAACAAAAGGTCAAAAGAAGAGAGAGGGGGAAGTTTCAACTCAGGAAACAAAAACTGAGTTTGCAGAAATGAACAGGAAACTACCCTCCTAATGGGTTTGAATGGGGGAGAGAAGAAGAAATTATTTTAGAAGATCTAAGCCCAGTATAAAGAGGCAGAGGGGTAGACAGGAGGAGGAGGAATGAAGGTAGAAGGGCAGAGTGCCCAGGAAAATAAAGAGTCAGACCTGCTGGAAATGAAGAACTGATTGAGAGAGCTGGGCCAATGACAGTATGATATTGTTTGGATAATGAGCCTAGATAAAATAGTGACAGAGTTTTATGAGGTTAGCTGGATGTGTTCATTCCTGGTTATTTTATTACCCTATTGCTCATATGTTGTGTGTGTGTTGTGTGTGTGTGTATCCATTCAAAATTTAAAACTATTCACATTTTTCTTCAATAAAATATAAAACTTTGTTTTTTGAAACTTGGTGGTCCCTTTTGCAGTGGGGAGAGTTACCCACCCCACATCTAATATCCAGCCCCCATACTACCACCTAATATAGATACCTGAGATCCAGAGAATTTTAAGGCTCATTTAGTGGAAGCAGAGGGAGAGAAAAAGATTTCCACCTCGTGACAGAGAAAAAGGCCACAGGGAAGGAAGGGGGGAAAGGAGTGTGGGCACACTATTTTACCCATCTTTCCTTCCTCTCACAGAAAAGGGCATTGCCAATCTGTGACACACAGAATATCAAAATTGGATTGTTATTTACAAAGTTGTTGTTGTTCAGTCGTTCAGTCATGTCCGACTCTTCGTGACCCCATGGACCATAGCACGCCAGGCCTTCCTGTCCTGTGCTCTCTCCCAGAGCGTGCTCAAGTCCATATTCATAGAATCATAGAATCATAGAATAGTAGGGTTGGAAGGGGCCTACAAGGCCATCAAGTCCAACCCCCTGCTCAATGCAGGAATCCAAGTCAGAGCATCCCTGACAAATGGCTGTCCAGCCTCGTCTTGAAGGCCTCCAGTGTGGGAGAGCCTACCACCTCCCCAGGTAATTGGTTCCATTGTCGTATTGCTCTTATAGTCAGGAAGTTTTTCCTGATGTTCAGCCGGAATCTGGCTTCCTGTCACTTGAGCCCATTATTCCGTGTCCTGCACTCTGGGATGATCAAGAAGACATCCTGGCCTTCTTCTCTGTGACAACCTTTCAAGTACTTGAAGAGTGCTATCATATCTCCCCTCAGTCTTCTCTTCTCAAGGCTAAACATGCCCAGTTCTTTCAGTCTCTGTTCATAGGGCTTTGTTTCCAGTCCCCTGATCATCTTTGTCATCATTGCATCGGTGATGCTATCTAGCCATCTCATCCTCTGCCGTCCCCTTCTCCTTTTGCCTTCAGTCTTTCCCAGCATCAGGGTCTTTTCCAGGGAGTTTTCTCTTCGCATTAGGTGGCCAAAATATTTGAGCTTCAGCTTCAGTATCTGTCCTTCCAATGAGCACTCAGGGTTGATTTCCTTTAGGATTGACTGATTTGACCTCCTTGCAGTCCAGGGGACTCGTAAGAGTCTTCTCCAGCACCACAGTTCGACAGCATCAATTCTTCGGCGCTCAGCCTTCCTTATAGTCCAGCTCTCACAGCCATACGTTACTACTGGGAAAACCATAGCTTTGATTATACAAACCTTTGTCGGCAAGGTGATGTCTCTGCTTCTTACTATGCTGTCTAGGTTTGCCATAGCTTTCCTCCCAAGGAGCAAGTGTCTTTTAATTTCATGGCTACTACAGTCACCGTCTGCGGTGATCTTGGAGCCCAAGAAAATAAAATCTGTCACTGCTTCCATTTCTTCCCCTTCCATATGCCAGGAAGTGATGGGGCCAGATGCCATGATCTTCGTTTTTTTAATGTTGAGTTTCAAACCAGCTTTTGCACTCTCCTCTTTCACCCTCAACAAGAGGCTCTTTAGATCCTCTTCGCTTTCTGCCATTAGGGTGGTATCATCTGTGTATCTGAGGTTGTTGATAATTCTCCTGGCAATCTTAATTCTGACTTGTGATTCATCCAACCCGGCATTTCTCATGATGTACTCTGCATATAAGTTAAATAAGCAGGGCGACTATATGCAGCCTTGTCGTACTCCTTTCCCAATTTTGAACCACTCGGTTGTTCCACGTCCGGTTCTTACTGTTGCTTCTTGACCATTGTACAAGTTTCTCAGGAGACAGGTAAGGTGGTCTGGTACCCCCATCTCTTTCAGAATTTGCCAGAGTTTGTTGTGATCCACACAATCAAAGGCTTTAGCGTAGTCAATGAAGCAGAAATAGATGTTTTTCTGGAATTCTCTTGCTTTCTCCATGATCCAGCGAACGTTGGCGATTTGATCTCTAGTTCCTCTGCCTCTTCAAAACCCAGCTTGTACTTCCGGTAGTTCTCGGTTCGCATACTGCTGAAGCCTAGCTTGTAGGATTTTGAGCATCACCTTGCTGGCATGTGAAATGAGCGCAATTGTACAGTAGTTTGAACACTCTTTGGCGTTGCCCTTCTTTGGAACTGGAATGTAAACTGACCTTTTCCAGTCTTGTGGCCACTGCTGAGTGTTCCAAATGTGTTGGCATATTGAGTGCAGCACTTTAACAGCATCATCTTTTAGGATTTTAAATAGCTCAGCTGGAAGACTGTCATCTCCGCTAGCTTTGTTGTTACTAATGCTTCCTAAGACCCACTTGGCTTCACTCTCGAGGATGTCCGGCTCAAGTTCAGTGACCGCACTATCATGGCTATCAGGGACATTCAGATCTTTCCTGTATAGTTCTTCTGTGTATTCTTTCCACCTCTTCTTAATCTCATCTGCTTCTGTGAGGTCCCTGCCTTCTTTGTCCTTTATCATGCCCGTCTTTGCACAAAACATTCCCTTGAGATCTCCAATTTTCTTGAAGAGATCTCTAGTCTTTCCCATTCTGTTGTTTTCCTCGATTTCTTTGCGTTGTTCATTTAAGAAGGCCTTCTTGTCTCTCCTTGCTATTCTCTGGAACTCTGCATTCAGTTGGCTATATCTTCCCTTTTCTCCCTTGCTTTTCGCTTCCCTTATTTCCTCAGCTACCTGTAAAGCCTCATCAGACAGCCACTTGGCTTTCTTGCATTTCTTTTTCTTTGGGATGGATTGAGTTGCTGCCTCCTGAACAATGTTACGGACCTCCGTCCATAGTTCCTCAGGCACTCTGTCTATCAGGTCTAATCCCTGAAATCTATTTGTCACCTCCACTGTATATTCATCAGGGATATGATTTAGGTCATACCTGAATGGTTTAGTGGTTTTCCCTATGTTCTTCAATTTAAGCCAAAATTTTGCAAGAAGCAGCTCATGATCTGAGCCACAGTCAGCTCCAGGTCTTGTTTTGACTGACTGTATAGAGCTTCTCCATCTTTGGCTGCAAAGGACATAATCAATCTGATTTCGATATTGACCATCTGGTGATGTCCATGTGTAGAGTCGCCTCTTGTGCTGTTGAAAAAGAGTGTTTGCTATGATCAGTGTGTTCTCTTGGCAAAACTCTATTAGCTTTTGTCCTGCTTCATTTTGTACACCAAGGCCATGCTTGCCTGTTATCCCGGTGATTTCTTGACTTCCTACTTTAGCATTCCAATCCCCTATGATGAAGAGGACATCTTTTTTTGGTGTTAGTTCTAGAAGTTGTTGTAGGTCTTCATAGAACCCATCAACCTTAGCTTCTTCGGCAACAGTGGTTGGGGCATAGAGTTGAATTACTGTGATGTTGAATGGTTTGCCTTGGATTCGTACTGAAATCATTCTATCGTTTTTGAGATTGTACCCCAGTACTGCTTTTCCCACCCTTTTGTTGACTATGAGTGCTACTCCATTTCTTCTCAGGGATTCTTGCCCACAGTAGTAGATATGATGGTCACCTGAATTAAATTCGCCCATGCCTGTCCATTTTAGTTCGCTGATTCCCAAGATGTCGATGTTCAATCTTGCCATCTCATGTTTGATCACCTCCAGCTTACCTTGATTCATTGATCTGACATTCCAGGTTCCTAAACAATATTGTTCTTTACAGCATTGGATTTTCTTTTCACCACCAGACACATCCACAGCTGAGTGTCCTTTCGGGTTTGGCCCAGCCGCTTTACTCTTTCCAGCGCTACTTGGAAATACCCTCTGCTCTTCCCCAGTAGTATATTGGACACCTTCCGACCTGAGGGGCTCATCTTCCGGCGTCATCTCTTTTAGCCTTGTGATACATTCCATGGGGTTTTCTTGGCAAGAATACTGGAGTGGGTTGCCATTTCCTTCTCCAGTGGACCACATTTTGTCAGAACTCTCTGCCATGACCTGTCCGTCTTGGATGGCCCTGCACGGCATAGTTTATGGCTTCACTGTGTTACGCAAGCCCCTTCGCCACAACAAGGCAGTGATCCATGAAGGGGTATTTACAAAGTAAAGACCATAAATAGGAGACATGGGCTGGATCTACACTTACCACCTTTTTTATCTTCCAATGAGGTTTCACCGCCCGCCTTTCACACTACGCAGTAGCCGCCTCGAATTGGAACCAGAATTTCCCACTTCCGTGCTCCCGCTTTCAATACCCTAATATCCTGGTATTACCCCTTAATGTGCTCTGATTTTTCGCCTTCGCTACCATATCCGGTCATAGTCCTCTCCCCCGCCTGTCCATATGCGGTGGTGTTTGTATTTCCCTCTGGTCCAATCACAGCTCTCGACAGCCCCATGTGCTCTTCTGGCTACTGATCGCATCGCTTCCTCAGCAGCCCCCGTTTCCTCAGCAACAAGAGAAGGGCTGGATGTGTGCGCGCTTGTCTGATCTCGGAAGCTAAGCGGGGTCGGCCCTAGGCAGTGCTTGGATGGGGAACCACCTGGGAATCAGGCTTCCTGCACTCAGCAGGGGGTTGTTGTAGCCCTTCAAATGAGACTAAGTTTTACCCCCTCCTATCCCCTTCTCTGGATTTTTTTTTTTTAAATTAAGGCATTATCCTCGCAGAATCAGGGCTTCACAACTTCGAAGCTTTGAAGATCATGCCTCAATTAGAAAAAAAACATCATGGAGAAGCCCCGATTCTGCGAGGATAACGCCTTAATTTAAAAAAAAACATCCTGAGCGGGGGATAGGAGGGGGTAAAACTTAGTCTCATTTGAAGGGATAGAACAACCCCCTGCTCAGTGCAGGAAGCCTGATTCCCAGGCGGTCGCCCATCCAACTACTGACCGGGGCCGACCCCACTTAGCATCCAAGATAGACAAGTGCGCGCAGGAAAACAGCAGGAAAACAGCACAGCGCTCGAATGTGAACTGAGCTCACGCATTCGATGAAGCACTGCAACAGGGAAAATGGGTGAGTGTGAATAATCATGTTTTAATGCGAGAGCGTTTAACCCGACGGGACACCGAATTCATTGCGATGGCGGGCACAGTGTAGATCGGCCCATGGCCCATACTGCTTAAACCAGGTATCTTGTGTACTGCCTATTTAAGAGGCAAACACAGAAGGCCTCGGTGTTAGTAGGCCATGTCAGAGGAATGCTTTCGCATTGGGCAGAAGTCACTAGTAACGGTTTGGCCAGGATAATCTCCTGAGACACCAGGACAATCCTGGGCCTATATGATTGTGCCAGTTACAAGGTGGCTCTTTGTTTCTGTAAGTTATAATAAATAGCTGTTGAGTTTGAAGACATCTGGTGTGTCGCTGTTTCCCACATTTAAAATTGTGATGACGAAGGTGGGATTGTCTGATGACTGGGAAACAAATCTGAAACTACTTCTCCATTTTTTCCTCCTTTCCATATTGCTGCTATGGGCAAAAGAAAAGAAAAATGGCTGCATTGGGCCACATTGAAGAATTTGACATGAGTCAACCAGCATCTTGGGACTCATACGCAGAAAAATGATCTTATTATCTGGAAGCTAATAAAAGTGAAGCTGCAAAACAGAAGCGTACAATCCTGTTGACTGTCTGTGGGCCAAAAAAATTGCCATTGGCATTTTCCTTACAGCACCTGCTTCACCAAGCACTAAAACATATATTGACCTAGTTGCTTTTCTGAAGGCACATTTTTGCCCAAGGCCCTCCGTTACCTTCTTGAGGTTCCACTTCTTTAAGCATGATCGACAAGCCAGCAAAATATAACTCCATGGCAGAATTACATTGCCTTGCTGAAATTTCTGAATTTAGTTTGATGATCTCTTGGAAGACTGCTCCATGACTATCTCATCTGTGGAGTTCAAGATGAGGCAATCCAATGCCACCTTCTCTCTGAGGCAAATCTAACTTTTGCTGCTGCACAGCAACAAGCATTAGCATCTGCAATATCCGAGACATTTGTCATGTGCACCCATGCATTCTGAGCAAGTCAAGGATACAGCATCAGCAAATTCAGAGAACCATGCCTCCTTCAACAGGATCATGTGAGCCAAGTAATTCATGAATATGCTTAAGTTATGGTGGGAGGAGCGCAGACAAAATAAATGCTGGTTTAGGAATGCTGAGTGTCATGCCTGTAAGAAAAAGGGTAACATAGAGAATTTGTCAGTCAAGGGCTAACTGCAAGAGGCAAAGAACATGGGAGAAAAGTACTCAACCCCAACCTGCACATAAATTGGAGAGAGTCCCTGAGCAAGAGAAGCAGTCATACTACATTCAAAGCATTCATGCTGTGGAAAGTCAATGTCCAGAAATGATTGCAACTGTAGCAATAAATAGTCACAAGTGCAAAATGGAAGTTGACTTTGGGGTGGGGCTATCCATCATAGATTAGAAAATACATTTCTCCAGCTTTTCCAGCACCATCTTCTTAAAATAAGGACATCAAAATGTTGCCTCCATGACTACAACAAAAAGATTGTTCAGATCATCCAGAAATGGATCCACTATGGATCCATCAGACAGAGACTTACACAAGAGGATCGTAAAAGCCTTCTGGGAAGAAATTGGTTCAATCCCAATGGATTCACTATACAAGGGGTGCACACTGTCTGTAGAGAGACTAGAAAAGCCAGCACTTGAATTTCCACACATGCTCACTGAGATATTAGGAGCTTACAAAGGGCCACCGGTGACCTTCCAGATGGATCCTCCAGTAATACCCATCTCCATGAAGAGTCGAAATGTTCCCTTTGCCCTGTGCCCAAAGATTGATGTGTGGCTAGAGCCACACATCAGAGAAGAGGTTACTGAGCCACCAACACACACAAACTGGGCCACGCATGTTGTCCCTGTCATGAAACCTAATGCCAATGTTCATATCTATGGAGATTATAAATGCACTGGAAATAAGGCACTAAAGCGAGACACATACCCAATGCCTGCTGTTAACCAGTTTCTGGCTGTCCTGGCAGTAGGAAAGAAATTTGCCAAACTCAAACTCACTCAAGCCTATCAGCCACTGATAGCGGATGACAATTCTGCCAATGCCCAAACTATCATCACACATCAGGGAGCTTTCTGTGTGAAGCACCTCCAATTTGGAATTTTAGCAGCACCAGGAATTTTTTCAGCACTTCATGGAAGCACTGCTAGCAGAGATGCCCAGGGTCATTCCCTGTTTTGATGATGTCCTAATCATGGTCCTCAAGTGATGAGCGTAGTCCTACTGGAGTTTGACCAATCGGGCATCACGGTCAAAAAAAGAGAAATTCAGCTGGGAGTTTCCAGTATCACCGTTCTGGGGTACCAAATTGATGCAGCTGGTATCCATCCAACAGAAGATAAGGTAAGAGAAATACATGAAGCCCCTAGATCAAACTGCACACAGGATCTCCAACATTCCTAGGGTTGTTAAATTTCTATCATATATTTTTGAAAACAAAAACCACCATAGCAGAACCTTCAATGCTTGCTGGATAACGGCACTCAGTGGATGAGGACTTGCCAACATTAAGTAGCATTTCGCAATGTCAAGAAGCTTCAGACTCCATCCTTGTTCACTATGATGAGCAGAAACCTCTCTCCATTACATGTGATGCTACCTTTTGCAGTGGGACTGTCCTCAGTCACACATGATCAGATGGTATGGGTGCTTACATTGCCTTTTATTCTAGGACAATGACCTCTGCTGAAAGCCACTATACCCAAATCAATAAAGAAGCATTGGCTATCATTGCTGGAGTAAACAATGTCATAACTATGTGTATGGGCTTACTTTTGAAATCCAAATCGACCATAAGCCACTCCTTGGATTTCTTCCCAAAGATAAGCCAACACCCCCCCTTTTGTCTCCCCGCATGCAACACTGGAGCATCGTGTTAAGTGCTGCTTACAATTACAAGCTCACATACAAGCCAGGAAAATTAATTGCAAGTGCTAATGCATTAAGTTGCTTACCATTGCAGACACCTGAATGTGCTACCCCTCCACCAGCAGAATGGAATGAATGCCTGAACCCCCTCTTCAGGCTGAACAGATTGCCAGGCTGACAACCACAATCCTATCCTGGCATGTGTTCTGAAATGGTATGGCAGGGTTGGCCAACTAAGAAACTGGGTGAAAAAATTGGACTGTTTTCATCACGCCAGCATGAACTGTCAGCTCACCAAGTTTCCTTGTTATGGGGAGATTGGGTCATTATTCCAGAACCAGGATGCCAGATCATTCTGAAAACTCTACATGCTGTGCACCCTGGTATTGTATGGACGAAAGCACTGGCCAGAAGTTATGTGTGGTGGCCTGGAATGGACACAGACATAGAAAAAGTGAGAGAATGTTGCACATGTCAGGACACTTGCCATAACCCTCCTAAGGCCTCTGTATTCCCCTGGGAAGAGACCAGGAAACCTTGGTCTCACATCCACATTGATTTTGCTGGACCTTTTCAGGATGTAATTGTCTCAAAAATGGCTTGATGTAGTCATTGTCCAAAGCCTAACATCAGCCCGCCATAACAGCCTTCCATTAACTCTTCGCAACTCATGGTGTGCCAGACACAATGGCACAGCTTTCATCTCTGCCATTTTCAAAGAATTTGCCAACAACAATCACATCAGGACGATCTCTGCTGTGCCTTGCAGTCCTCAAGCAAATGGGCAAATGGAGCGAATGGTACAGACCACAAAAGATGCCTTGAAGAGAATTATTGCAAGGAACTGAGCAACAAGGCAGGCAAGATTCCTGTTTGCACAACATGTTACATCATATCCTACAACTGGGTCCAGCGCAGCTGAACTGCTTATGGGACATCACTTCAGGACATGCCTAAGTCATATTCATCCTGATCTTGCCAGAGATTTGCAGTCTAAGAAAGAGCAGGAGCTGTACTCTGCTTTGACATCCAGAAATCTACATCCCTTTTCTCCAGTGGAATCTAGTGTTGGCTCGAAACTATGGTGGTGGTCCACCCACAATTGTGGAGGTGACAGGGTGGTTTCATACAAAGTTCAGAATGCAGATGGACAGTTCTGGAGACGTCATGTGGATCAGCTGTAAGGACACACTAATGTGAACAACCCTTCATGCAAGGCTGCGCAAATTATGACCGCACAGTCATTGGTCATGGAATCTGCTGAGATGTACCACCTTGTCCCCACAAATATGAGCTCCTCTTCATTATCTCCAGGAAGTGTCAACAATAACACAAGGTTACCAGTGGAAGAGCTTGAGATTTCCTCTGCCAGGGCACCTCCAGAATCAAGTCCTATCAGAAGGCCACAGCAGGTACAAAGTCATCCAGCCTGGATGAATAATGACTCTGTCTAGGCCGGAGTGTTGTGCACTGCCTCTTTAAGAGGCAAACTTCAGAAGGCCTCAAAAAGGTCCAATACGAAAAGCACAGGGAATAAATGGCATGTAGATACAAATGAGAATGTAAGGTTTTCTTAAGCAGAAGTGTTTAGTATTCCCTTTATGTCATTTGAGAACACTCCTCTTTGATTCACGGCCAGTTTGGACAAAGCAGCTATTTTCCCATGAAGAAAATTAGAAAATATTTTGGCACCCTTTCTCTGCACAGTCATCAATAGTCTACGTGTATGCTTGTATGCTCATCTCAGAATATGAGGTCCAAATTTATGGCTTTTATTCCAGGGATCCTCGTTAGTAAGTGGGCCCATCTGTTCTAGAAGGTTCCTTTATCAATATCGTCATGCAGTAAAAATACATCCATGCTTTGAAAAACCTACAGTAGGTCCAAAGTACTAGCTGACACTTCCTTTGTAAGATTGCACCTTTGTATTCATGGTAGTAGATCCAGAATAACTATCATCCCCTGGGTCCATGCTTGGAATTACTAGTGCTACTTTTTTAGGAATACTATCAAGACATTCATTTTGTCTCTGACTACAAGGGCTGAATCGGCACAGCCAAGCAAAGAAGGCTGTGTAATCATCAATTACTGCTGTTGCGAGTGTCTAGTCACTGTGCTTATCTCAGATCCATTTGAGTGCCGCATAGGAAGCCTAACCTATTTGCATTTGGGGTGCTCCCTTATGCATTGAGAAAAAAGAGGAAATGCATCGCCAAAAAGGAGAGAGAAAGAACAAAAGAAGATACCAAAGTGCATAAAATTTAAATGTGCTAATTTATATTATATATGAAAATTTAGAAATAATGACTATAACTTAAATAGAAATATGATACATCTCACCATAGCAGGGAAAACTGTGACCAGATGATGTATAAGCCTGCTCAGTCTGCTGCCCAGGTGAAAAAGAAAAGAATAAATGCCTGACATCAGGACTATTTTACAGGTATTTGAGCTTACTAGGGAATAAGTTCCATTAAGCACAGTGGGACTTGCTTCTGAGTAAACACGCATAGGATTATATTGTACATTTAGTTAGCCTCTGGGGTTATAATCCTGTAGTTTTCTGAAAGGGCCTGGTATATAACAGTAATGCTCTTCGTCTGTGTGTGAGTGTATGTAAGAGAGGCGGGCAGAGAATGAGAGTATTCCATCCATTTTATGAGTGAATGGCAACTATAATGATGCTGACTGCAGTGCACTAAAGCATAGCTTTTGATGCCACTCATCATAAAGAGACCCCTGCTGGCATGCTGTGGTGTATGTTAAGAGTATTGTACTGATCTTCAGCTATTTGGGATATAGAGGCAGAGAAATGCAAAGACAAACCAAAACTGACAGCATTTAAGATGCCCCTGTGGACTGGAATACAACTGGGGCCATGTGTGTTTGTTTACCATTTTTGCTTCTCTGCTTATTCAGTATCTCACATCTTTCATTGATAATCGCCACTCAGCATCAGTAGACAATGGAGCAACATGTAACATTACAGTAGGGGACTTTTGAATACATTTCATTTCATTTATGTATAACTCTGTAGAAATTTGGCTGACTCTTTCTTCGCAGGCTCTTGATATCTATTGCTTTTTTTTCCATGAAAGCAGACCATTTTTAAACCAGAGGCTTATGACAGTTCTAGAATTTTGCCCAACAGTGGTTTTGGAACAAGTGGAATGAACCAGTTAAGGTATCCCACTAATTACAACCCAGGTTGGATGGGTTTACATGGTCATCATGACAACAGTTGAGATGTATTAGTCACCATTTTATTTATCTCTTTATTTATCATTATTTACAAGCTGCCTTTCCAACAGCAGAAGCACTCGTTTTTGGGTTGGGTCAGGTCAGCGGAACTCCCATAAGTGCCGCCAACCTGCCTCCTTCCAGAAATGAGCATTTCCACTCATTTTGGGTTGCCCCAGAAGTGCTAAATCACCATTGCACAAGCAGTGGAGGCTGCTCGCGTAACGGAATAGGTGGGGTATAAGAGAATCGGTCCCCCGTTGGATACTGGCCATATTTTTCAGCTAGCTAGGAACATAGGAAGTTGACTTGTACTGAGTCAGACCCTTGGCCCATCTAGCCCAGTGTCAGCACTGGCTGGCAGCAGCTCTCCAGGGTTGCAGGCAGGTCTCCTCCCTAGCCCTACCTGGAAAGGCTGGTGGTTGAACCCAGGACCTTCTGCATACAAAGCAGCTGCTCTACCATGAGCTACGATCCCTCCCAAATTGTGTGACTGTGAAAACCATTGCATGTGTTTGACTATACACAATCTTCACAGATGTGGTAGTGCAATTCATGCTGATGCTGAGCTGTCACTACCATGACACCACCAGCCGTATGATAGTGAAGGACACTCACAACACTAAATGTCCACTAATCTTTTGCATGCCCAAGGAACTGGACAGAACCTGTTTGTGGGAACATGCTAAAGATGGATATGTGCAAAATTCAATGTTAGCTTCATGTAACTCAGCATTGGTACAAGCGATGACTACCATGCTTTGCAAGATTGTGAAAATAGGTTTTGTATCAGTTGGAAATGAGCAGCTAAATTTGTTATGAACTTTCTGAACAGGCCTGTGTCAAGATGCTCTAGGGACTCTACTGGAACTTGTGGAAACCACTACACTTCTGCCATTTCTTTTTAACTTATATTTTTGTAAACAAATGGCTTTTTACAAAGACATCAGTAGTCTCTAGTATACGGTTGCCAGATCATAACCCATAGAACCCATCTAACACTTCCAGTAATTTTAGGCAGTATGTGATTACGCAGGCATTGCACCTTTTACTCTGCTTCCCCATCCCTGCTGCACTTGCCCTTGAATGGCCACTGATGTATTACCAAAAAAATAGGACATGCATCACCAAACAGAAAGAATATACCGATCGGCATAAAATGTGTATATGGCGCTAATTTATAAGTATAGACACAAATTTAGAAATAATGGCTGGGTTCACACTACATGACAAGCCACAGTACAGGTTGAGTGTGGGTTGTCATTAAACTGTGGGTTGTTGTGTTGTGTGAACCTAGCTGCACTAAGAGAACCCACGAAAATAACTTGTTTGTTGTTGGGTTGTTCATGGTTAACAAACCATGATTTGTTAGCATGGCTGGGTTCATACAACACAACAACCCACAATCCAGCAATAACCCACGGTTCAACGACAACCCACACTCAACCCATACCCAACCTGTACTCTGAGTTGTTGTGTTGTATGAACCAAGTCAATGAGTATAATTTAAATAAAAATACAATACATCTCACCATAGTGGGCAAGACTGTGACCAGGTGACCTGTGTGCCTGCTCAGTCTGCTCTCCAGGTACTTAACTGTTGATGGCAACTGCTCTGGCTTCTTATGGTACTTTATCTTTAAACCAGGCTTGGACAGGACAGCCTTTCAAAGAGAGGTCACCTTCAAATACAGGACCCTCTTCTGTAAATTAGAACACTTGGCCACCCTAGGCAACTGTGGTTTTTCCCTGCCATTAAGAAGAAAGCCACAAGACAGCTGAACTAATGTGAGAGCTGCAGTAGAAGCAAGAGGAAGCAAGAGTGAGGTAGAGCAGGAGAAGCAGTGGTGGGAACCATTGAGGAACAGCAGGCTCTGGGGCAGGGTGTATGTGTGGGGGGGCTAGACATTTATTGGTATCTGTGACTGCAGAACCTTCTATCTGTTACTTTGTTTGGAGAAAGAAGAATAGTCTGCAGTCAGGAGAACCACTGATGGCGGTAAATACACATAGAAACCATAGACACTCTGTGCCTATAGCTAGTGATAAACAGTACACACCAGTTTCAATATGTATCCCTTTGTTTTATCCTGCCCTTCCTTCTAAGGAGCTCAGGGAGATGTACAATCCTTCACCCCCACCCCCCAACCTTCCATCTTCACAACAACCCTATGAGGTAGGTTAGGCTGAGAGATGGTGACTGGGCCCAAAGTCAGCCAATATGTTTCATGTGTGAGGATTTGAATCGGGTCTCCTTCGTCCGACACACTAACCATTATGCAACTCTGCCTCTTCAGGGAGTTTCAAAAGTGGATTGTGGGAGTCAGCAGGGGAGACAGCTGGGGAGGAAAGTGACCCACAGAATTCTGATTCATATATGAATGTGCAGATCATGACCTGAATCTTTTTGTAAAAAAAGAAATGGAAGAAGGAAGACTCAACAGAGAGACAGATCAGTTAGTTAATTTCAATTACTGGAAAGTATTACAGCAGATCTTTAAAACAATTAATTTGTAAGCACCTAGAGTGATCACTGGTAGCCAAGGTGGATATGTTAAGAAGAAATCATGGCAGACAGTGCTATTTTTTTACAAGATGAACTGCAATTCGTTGGGTTCTGCTTCTGCATTTGCAAGAAAATAGATGATGTTAACAGGAAGCTAATTGAATCACAGGGCCCTTGCATGAGACAGGCTACTTGACATTTTCAACTGGTCCTAGCTAATATTGATTTTCACTTACTGCATTCTTGTGATGGATTTTAA
Source organism: Heloderma suspectum (assembly GCF_057233095.1). Classification (NCBI taxonomy): domain Eukaryota; kingdom Metazoa; phylum Chordata; class Lepidosauria; order Squamata; family Helodermatidae; genus Heloderma; species Heloderma suspectum. The sequence continues at coordinate 285,596,367 of NC_139461.1, read as the reverse complement.
GAAGTGAAGATTCCAAACTACTTTCCTAATCCTTAGGATATGTCCTATTTTAAGCATTTCTTTATTGCTTGGGTGCTGAATTTCATCAAATAGCTACATTTTTGTTTTGTTTGCTGATTGTAATTGAATAAATGCAATATGCATACAAAGAAAGGCTAGGAATAGAATGATGAATAATCCCAATCAACTGTGAAAGTAGTTGGACAACAGTGAAATTTAATAAAGGCAAATGTAAAGTACTGCAGCAAGAGAGGAAAATAGTTGCATGCATGTAACCCTAACTCGTTCCTGAACCACTGAGAACTTTAAAGAATTTACGGTCTCCAATAGACATGAAGCAAAGGTCTTTGCTGAATAAGATACAGCCTAAGATCCATAGATGTGGCAGGTAAACGTTAAAGCAGCAATCCACTGATTAGGCATTTTGTGATGGTGCCCACAGCAGTATCTCAAATTCCCAGATGTGCCCACAGGTCCAAAAGATTTGGGGACCCCTGAGCTAGTGCATTTTCTAACCTTATATACAAGGCTGCATTACTGTATATAACCTGGAATTATCAGGATACCATCAGCACTCACCAGCACGCTTGGGCAGCCGCCAAGGTCCCAGCCCTCCCCCCTGGCAGAGTCCTCCAATGCTGACTCCTGTTTTGTACTTTTCTGCTTGCCCCCTCCCCAGGCCCTGGTCTTAGTGAGTGGCAGGCAGCTGAGCAACTGCCATTTAAAATTACCCACAATGACCTGGAGTGATGCTATATAGGGGCATTGTGGGTAATTACAATGGCAAGGTGTCTTGCAGCTGACTGCCACAGATCACAGCACTTCTACTGCCACTACCTGCCACCTCTAGTAAGCCTACTGAAGAGGGTGGTGATGTCAGTGGGGACCCACCAGAGGACAGTCAGCTCCTCACACCTGGACATTTTGCCAGACCATGGTGGCCATTCATGTATTAGGTTCTCCTGTACAATCTCCCTGCTCAGCACATGCCCCTCTTACCAAGCTCAGTTCAGGATTCCCATTGAACCGATCACTGCATCCTCTCCTCCCCTCATAGCAAAGACTCCCTCCCAAGAATGGGTCAGAGGCCACACCGCCTCCACCCTACCCCACTACAGCACAACTAGGGTTTCCAACATCCCAGTTCAGTGATCGAATGAGTGCTGGTCTTTTAAATGCTAGAAAACCTAATGGCATGATTTACCTAAAAGAGGGGTGTCATACTTCTTTCATCCTAAGGGCCAGATCCCATTTCAGAGAAACTCTTGAGGGCCACATTCCAGGTGGTGAACAGGGCTGAAGGCCAAGGGGATGGGCCAAAAGACCAGCATATTGTAGCTTAAAGTTCTTCCTGCCAGTGACTAAGTTTTAGGAGAGACATTTCAACCTTTTACAATGGGGGGGAAAACTGCGCAAAAGCCAGGAAACCACCAAACAATTGGAGGTTGCAGAAAGGGGGTTATGCCAGTGGAAGGGAGCGTAGCCTTCCAGGAACCCCCAGAGGGCAGACTGGCACCTCAGGTTGATTTGGCCCCCAGGCCTGACATTCTGCACTCCTGACCCAAAATTATGTAATTGTCTCACAGATTTCAAGGGTGGAGGTACTTAGAGAACCCATGGTTTGTTGTTAGGTTGTGAACTGCGGCTTGTTCATGATTAACACACCATGGTTTGTTAACACGGCTGCACTCACACATCGCAACAACCCATATTTCAACAACAACCCATGTTTCAATGACAACCCACACTCAACCCGTAACCAGTCTTGAGTGTGAGTTGTTGTGTTGTGTGAACCCAGTCAGTGGGACTTACTTCTGAGTGAACATGAATAGAATTGTTCTGTGACTGAAATCTCCAGGAGTCACTTTGGAATGATGTAATAGAAATATTTTGTCTAAGCCACAGAACGTAGCATGTTTAGCTCAGCATTAGTTAAACATCCCTTTGAGTAATGGGTTTATAGTTGAACACCATGCTTTAAAAATAGATATACAAACTGGGAAAAGGTACTGGAAAAAGCAATAAAGATTACATGGATTTTGAACAGAAGACCTATAATAAACAACCTGTGATGAATGAACTGGGGACAAGATAATAGCTTTCAAATGTGCAAAAAACAGCTATAAACTTGAAAGGTTTTTCTCAACTGCTGACTGAAGGTAGGGTCAGAACTAATAGGTTTATAGTTCAATCAGAAAGTTGGGCTGAAAACAAGTAAGAGCTTTTTGGACCATAAGAACAGGCAAAGAAACAAAGTTAAAGGTAGTTGGGCGGGTTTGCATTATTATTGGATGCTTTTAAAAGATCTGATAGACAATAAATTAGGGGTAAGCAATCTGATGCCCTTCATGTGTTATACAATGTCCATAAGCCCCAGCCAACATGACCAGTGATCACAGGTCTGGGGAGCTGTAGTCCAAAACATCTATAGGGCGCCAGGTTGCCTAACACTTATTTTGGAGTTGCAATATTCCTTCCCCGAAGTTCCCAGGACATTTTGAATCTTACAGAGTGAAGCAAACAAAACAGGGAACTTTCTGATTCTGAGTTGCTTCTGCTCCCTTCTTATAAACTAGGTGTTTGGCCCCATTCTCTCAGATGTCTCTGGAAACCATGATCCATAATCCTCGATGGGTAGGGAATGCCTATGCTATATGTAGCAGGGAGCTGCAAAATGCACTCTGCACATGCTCAGGTTTGCATTCCTGCCAGAAAAATCCCAGATCATCCTAATGCAGCTAGCCCTTCAAGCAGATATTATCCCCATTATGGAAAATAGGGCCCAAGGGTGAACCCTGAGCTCAGGTTTAAGCCCTGAGAAAGAGTCGTGGTTCTGTTTCCTCCAGTCTCTGCTGTAACCTATGAAATTGTGGATCTTATCTTTGCACATTACAGCAAAATTCTGTAAGTTGCTTCAAGGCTGCTTTTTGCAGTGGGAAGTGACACATACATCATCGTCATTATATTATATAATACAGAAAAAAACCAAAATCAATAAACCAAAATCCACACAATAATACAATTAACAGTAAACACCATAAAAACATAATCTAAAATCAATACAATACAAAAAGTTGGAATACAAATGTTATAATACAATAGAATTCATCCACAGTTCACAAAATCTCCCCGACCCCCTCAACAGCCTAGAATGAGCACCACAAAAGCAACCCACAACAACTGGGCCATAACGTCAAAATGCCTGGGGAAATATAAGTATGTAACATGTGAACTGTTTCCAGGCCTACAAGTATTCTTCTATAGGTAGTGATACCACTTCATTTGTGATAATGTGCACAGTCCTTTATGACCCTGTATCTTATGTTTTCTAGGGCATCTTCAAAAGCTATGTACACCATTTAGACTGAAATCTTGTAGACATTAATGCAGGTTGCCAAGAGAGCACATATTTTATAAAATATCATTCTTCTCTCCCAAAGCTCATATCCAATGTTTCAGCCAGTCTCTCCTTGCTTCATATACCCCTTGGACATTTTCCTGCTCCCACCTTAGAATACTCTTCCACAAATTATGGGTATGTTTAGGTGCTGGTGAACTCCCACCTAAATTCAGTCTTTGTGTTGACTCTGATAATGTAAACATATGTTCGCTCATTGTATACATTGTTGCTTCTTCTTCTACCCTGAAAAGCTGCAAATGTGCAAATTCTCCCTTGGTTTAAAGCAAGTACAGATATTTCTGTCTAACTTGAGGATTTAGGTTTTCCTTTATCTTTGTTTTTCAGAAGGTGGGCCTCCATTTATCTATGTTGACTAAACAGATCCCTGTAAAGGAAATGTAAACCAGCTGTAGACTTTGCTGGGAATGGAAAGCCAAGTGAAGAGTTTGCGCAAATTCGAGAGCAGGACTGAAGCATCTGACAATGCTAATTAGAGATAATTCAATCTGATTGTACACAAAGCATAATCCAGTAGCTAAACTCATGAGTGGCTTTTCTATGACCTTGTACTAGCTTGTACTAACTGCTGAAGTGGAAAGAATGTTCTGATTCTCATCCTTCCAGACTGGCTCTTTGAATCAGGAGTGCCATAGATTCAAGGCAGAAGAGGTGAGGTAATTTATGTAGCTAATCATCAAGGGCTGAACAATAACATCGTGGCCTCTTTCAATCGAAACATATACAGCAGTTCTAGGGTGGCCACTTACACAAAAGGTGGCCAAAAAAGAAGAAAGGCATCACCCCCAAGGAGGACACCAATTTGTATAATATTTGCATATGTTAATTTATATGCATAGATGCAAATTTATTTATTTATTACGTTCATATCCCACCTTTCTTCCATTGTGGAACTCAAGGTTCCACAATAAATAATAGAAATAATAGCTATAATTAAATAGAAATGCAATATATCTCACCATAGTGGGGAAGACAGATGAGGTGACCTGTGTGCCTGCTCAGTCTGAGCGACTTGAAGGACCCCTGTTCTCCGTTCTTATGGTTCTTTATCTTTAAACCAGACTTGGACTGGACAGCCCTTCAAATAGAGGACTGTCCTCTGTGAAGTAGGACGACTGGCCAAACTAACAGTTCCATGACTACCACACACCAAATGGGCTTGTGGCACATCTCAGTAAATCCACCCAGATGTGGCTTTGCAATGGCATGCTCAACAGCCTGGTTCTCTGCATGGCAGTTGCACCACAAATAGACACATGAAAGCCAGGTCTAACTGTCTGACATGATACTAACCCTACGTGTATCATTTGTGGATCATGTGCTGAATCTCCTCTTCAGACATCCACCTTGGGAATTCCATAATAGTTTGGCATGTGATCCTATTTGCATGATAAATTTACATTAAGTTTATGTGGGATGCAGCATAGAGGGATGTTATTTGTCAGCCAGAGCAGTCTGTGCAGCAGCCAGAGTGGTTGATCTTGTGGAGACAATCCTGCCCTCTCTCTATGGTTGTCTGTCCAAGTACTGGCACAAATGAGCATAGGTTGTATCCAACCCTGGCTGTCCGCTGGCAGAATGATTTTTCCTCCCCACTGCACCCCCACCCCAAAATGAGCTTCAGAGGTTTGGGGAACCAAATGGAGCAGGTCTGTGGGGCTCATGGAGGAGAGCAAAAGGAAGTCCCATGTGTTTGCATGACTTTGATTTAAGCCCATGAAACATACCAATAGGTCAGTTAAAAGTATCCAGTGCCAATAATACCAACATTACATCCTTATTAAAATATTCATTCAATAATTCATAGTCAGAGATCCAACAATAAGATAGTTGACCCACATCAAACTAACACCAAAGGAGGAAAAGTTCAAATGAACGAATATGAATTACCCTTAGCAGCAGCCTCCAGCCAAACATACTCTATCACTATACACAAATACAGCCAAGATGTCAAACTAAAAGCCCCACTTCTGTCCAGATAAGACCTCCACCCTCACTGGGATCCCAACTTTATCCCCGAAAGAAAAGTCATGATAACCACAACAGCCCACCATCCTGCAAGAGAAAGACAAGAGCTGGCATCAAGTGTAGGCATGGTTGGGCACCTGCCAGGGGCCCACATCCCATCAGGGGCCCATTCACAAGAGTTCCATGGAGTTGGCCCTACTCTTCACCGCTGCAACCTGCTTGTTCCCATCCCTCTTGCTCTGGCCCAGACAACAGTGGTGGTAGGAAGGAGGAGAAGCAGATGCTACTGCCTACTTGCTTACTGACTCTGAAGCAAAGACGTGGTAGCAATGATGAGGAAGAGGATGATGAACAATAGCAGTTGGCAATGGCAGTGAGAAGGTCAACTCATTGAAGGTGTCTTGCCCAAGGGCTCTCAAAAACCTGGAGCCAGCAGTGCAGTAAGAGATCCTCCTCTCACCAGGATCCCATAGCGAGACATACACTATGGTGGGATGTGGGAGAGGGCTTTTTCTGCTGTGGCACCCCAGTTGTGGAATGCCCTCTCCTTGGAGGCCCTGGTTTCATTTCGGCACCAAGTTAAAACATGGCTTTTTACCAAAGCTATTGAGGGCTAATTGGATTCCCTAAAGTTGCACACTGTTTTAACTGTTTTATTGTTTTAGATTTTAAATTGGTATTAGCTAGCTTAATGATTTAATATGTTTTAGCTATTTAAATTATTTATTGTTTTATGCTGTTTAAATTGATTTTATCTGTATGCCGCCCTGAGATCTTAATGATATAGGGTGGGATACAAATGAAATAAATAAATAAATAAATAAATAAATAAAAATATCCTGAGCAAAGAAAAGACAGCTCCATCTTTATGGGAGGGCTTCTGCCCTGAAAGGTGACCAAGAAATGTTTTCAATAAAATAAATAACATGGCCGCTTCGCTCCTGGTTGTTTCAAGGCAGCCGAATCGCTGACTCTGGTCTGACATGTCCTTGGTCCAGCACACTGTTGCAATGAGGCTGTATTTTGCCTGTCCAGAAGGAAAGCTTTACAGCTAACTGAGCTTGTCAGCTTGCCTTGTAGACCCCATCTGGAGTCTCTGTGCTAGGCATGTGGAACCTCTTTCAGCTCGAGAGTCGAGTTCCATCTCAGAGCAGCTCTTGGGGGCTTCATTCCAGTGGTGGGTGAGGCCAGAGTCCAAAAGGGAGGGGCTGAAGGTAAAAGGATGAGGTCCTAATACCTGCAGATTTTAGCATACAGCTCTTACTGCCAGCAACTAAGTCTCAGGAAAGGGATTTCAACCTTTTAGAAAAGGGCGGGGGGAAACTGCACAAATGCTGGGAAACCACCAAATGCTTGGCAGTCAGGGAAAGGGAGTGGGGCAAGGGAAGGGGGTGTGGCCATCTGGAGAACCCTGGAGGGCCAGATTTGGCCCCTGGGGTCTGAGGTTCCCCACCCCTGTTCTGTGCTGCTACTTCATAGTTTTAGGGCCTTTGGGAATGTTCCCAGCTCTATTGCTTTAGGTATGTCCATACACTTGCTGACTAGGACCCACATCTCTTTCTGGTTTGGGGCTCAGGAACATGTACCATAGGCGACTTCTTCTTGTCATCTTTGTGTTTTTAGGATTGTATATGGTGCCAAATAGCCTGGTAAGCTACCCTGGTAGAAAGCTATTTGTTTTACAAAGCAAGGGAGCTTCTTGACCTCAATATTTCCGGAAAGGTATTTTTTATGTTTTGTATTTCCATTGCTATCACCGCTTAGCTGGGAAATAGCAGTGAAAAATGTGCTTCAAGGCTTGCTGGTTTGATAAGGAGTTTTATAAATCAGCCACTGCATATGCACTTATAATATTTCTGATTTTCTACATATCCAGAGTGCAACATGAGAGTAGCGCTCTTAATAAATTGCCAATCTGTAACAGCAAGAGGCTCTAATCCAGAGATGCTCACACACACACAAAATAGCTGGGCATGAACATTCCCTGTGTGGATGTTGCAGGAGGCGGGCAAATAGGCCAGAAGCCATGGTGGAGTGGCCACATGTTTGTAAAAAACCGCAAGAAGGGACAGCAGCAACTTTGAACTTGCCCATCCACAGTTAGCACCTGGACAGGCAGGCAAGCTGCACACAGGTCCCCTGGTCACAGCCTTCCCCACTATGATGAGACGTATTGCAGTTCCATTTAAATTAATAGTTATTGTATCAGAGCCAGTGTGGTGTAGTGGTTAGAGTGTTAGACTGGGACTCAAGAGATCTGGGTTCTAGTCTCCACTCGACCATGAAGCTCACTGGGTGACTTTGGGCCAGTCACTGACTCTCAGCCTAACCCACCTCACAGGGCTGTTAAGAGGATAAAATGAAGACAGGCGGACCAGCCACCTTGTGTTCCTTGTAAGAGGAAAAAGGGCAGGATATACATGTTGTTGTTGTTGTTGTTGTTTATAGATTGCATCTTTACATATAAACTAGCATATGCAAAATTTATGCAAATTGGTGCCCCCCCATCCTCTTTTTTAATGATGCATTTCTTTTCTTTTTTTGGCAAATGTGTAAATGGCCATCCTAAGCCATGGACACCAGAATGCAAAAGTGGATATATAATTGCTGAAAACAGAAGTTTGAATTGGGTTCATTTCAACATGTGCAAGGTCTTGGGGTTATGGCAGCAGTGCACTGGATGTGCTCTTCCCACACGGGCAGGAGGCTCTGGTTTTCTGTGTACAGCAAGATTCCACAAAAGTCTGCACATGCCCTCCCCCCCAAAAAGGGTAATTGTTTGAGCTACCATTACTACTACTACCCCCAATGCTGCAGGTCCTGTGTTGTGTTGTGCACACAGAACCATCTTTCCACATGTGCCCAGCACTATGGTCCTATCTAAAATCACCCCCTCCCCAATGGAATTTGCTAACATTTAAAGAGTTTCATAATGAGTTTCATGATCAGATCTCCATTGTCTCACCTAATTAGGGCCTTTGTTACCAGGGGCATAAACTACTATATTTCTGTATTCAATATATATGTAGTATGTACAAAGTATTAGCTACACCTGAAATTAAAACTATGTTTTGATACTAGTGTGCTTACAACATGCTTTCTGATGACCCATTGCTAAACAGATACATTTGAGTACCCTTTTCCAACCTGGTGCCTTCCAGATGTTTTAGACTTCAACTCCCATCAGCCCCAGCCAGCATGACCAATGGTTAGGAATGCCTGGAGTTGTAGTCCAAAACATCCGGAAGGCACCAGGTTGGGGAACAGCGCTTTGCATTTAAAGGCCTGGGAGGAAAGAGAATGTGAAAAAATTGTGATGACAATATCTATTTTTGATCTGTAACAACCAAAGACATGCTAGTCTAAAATAACCAGAGAGTAAAGAAACAGAGCTCAAAGAAACAATAGTTGTACCTGAGAATGAATTAATATGTGTAGATAGTTTATTTCTAGCTGAGTAACATTGCATCCATTTGCACCTCACGCTACCCATCTTTCCACCATCTCTCCATATGCAGTTAAGTGTTGATTGTGTGAAATCTGCACCACCAAAGAGCAATGATGTGTGTGGGAAAACACAGGAACATAAGAAACTGCCTTATACTGAGTTCCAGTACTGTTGATATTGATGGGCAGCGGCTCTCCAGGGTTTCTTTTCTAGCCCTACCTGGAGAAGCCAGGGATTGAACTTGGGACCTTCTCATGCAAAGCATGTGCTCTACCACTGAGCTACATGAATGTCAGGGCCTTCTTCCTCTTATTCCACTCAATAGGTACCCAATAGGGCTGGCAGTGCAGTCCTTGTGAGAAGATCTTTGGACTGGGACCAATGCATTGATTTAACAGAGTTCTGTTTATTGATGTGTATTCAATGCAGTGTTTAGTGACTGCCTCTCATCCTGTCTCCCAGAAGAATATACAGTATAAGATCACTTTAAAAAAAATGCATCGTGGAGAGTGAATGAACTTCTGCAAGAATAAACTGGGAAACAGCAATGTTCAAAAGAAAATGCTGACTCAGACCATAATATTGGATAAAAGAGTGAATGTGTTCCATTACTTCTTCCCTTTCTTCTCAGCACTGCAGAGCTGTCCTCCTAACTGACTGATGCAGGAATTTGGACCATCCCTTAGTGTGAGAGGTAGAAGCCCATGCCTTGGCACGAGCTTCCCATCTCTGGACTGCCCAACCTCTTAATCTTGAGGATGCTGTTAATTGGCTGCCATACAGGTGTGGTAGGGGGGAGGGCAGTTGATTTTATTGGAATAGATGGTCATTACTGGGGTTCAGAAATACATGCGCAGTTTCGCTTATTGTTATTTATACTGCCAGTGATATCCCACTGTTCATCTTATCTCTTAACATATATAAGGGGGCATAGAAACAGTGCCCCATTTCTATGCTATTTCATTTATTATTTATTTATTATTATTTATTTATTACATTTCTATACTGCCCCATAGCTGAAGCTCTCTGGGCAGTTTACAAAAGTTTTTTAAAAGAAGTTTTATAGCATAACATTCCTAGATTTTGGTGAGAGATGGGCAAGATGCCCTCAGTGGGTGCCTCTCCTCCTCCCCGCCATCTCCCACCTGCTCTCCCTCTGCCTCTGGGCTCAGTGGTGCAGCTAGGTAATGTTAGATGCTGTACTTCACAGGTTTACATAGGGGCAGTGGGGGGGGGTATAGATGGCCATACACGTGGCCATCTATGTGTAATACTTCAGGCCATGTGTATTACTTCAGTTGTGAAGCACACAACTCTCATTTCTCTTCTCCCCACTACCTCACTACCGTCCCATATTTTACAGCTGCTTCTACATTCCTTATATGTTAGAACAAAAGCAATGGAACCGTTTGTCACCCCAGTGGACAAACAAATAGTGGAGGCTGGTGGTTCCGATGTCAGCGCTTTGCACCTTGGATGGCTCCTTTAGCCATCCTCTGACTGGTTCTGGCTGAAACCCAGAGCGGATTCACCGCCCCACTGACATCGCAGCCACCAGTTTCCACTGCCAACAAATCATAGCACCATCATGACTACAGGAATAAAATGGCATTAGCATCTGCTGCTGTGGTACCTTCAGCACCTGCCCCGGTCTGGGTGCTCATTCAGGCGCCTTCTGAGCTGCAGGGCCCCGGATGTCGGCCCTAGGGTCCAGCCCTTGCTGCACCACCACCACTGTCTGGGTTCAGTGCCCAGAGAGAAAGGGCCCCAAACTGGCAGCTGCTGTTCCTCCTGCTCACTCCCATTGCTTGCTGGGGAGCAGAACCCCCTGGGCCAGAAGAACAGAACCGATGAGCAGATTGCAATGTTAAAAGGAGCAGCTATAGGACCAGGCGGCTTTGGTAGTCAACTGTAGGACTCCTGTTGAGGCACGGCCCTCAGCAAGTGCTGGATGATGCTGACCCCTGATGCCATCCCTGCATAGGAAGCAGCCTTGGACAAACTGGGTTATTTGTCCATCTGATCCAGTACCGTCTACTTCTGGGGTCTGCAACGCGCCCACAAATACCTCTCTTGGTGCCCACTTCCTGTCCCTCCTGATTTTTATTTTATTTCTTAAGATGGGTCTCAATGAAAAACATTCACTGGGAGGCTGGCATGCTGCAAAGAGAAGTGTTGTCCTTCAGCACCATCTTTATTTGGTGCTTCTGAAGACACCATCTTCAAAAGAGTGCTTTTGGGTTTTGGAGCTCAGCCCCCACCTCTGCCTTGGACTTAGGTTCTTGGGCAAGTTCCTTTTCTTCTACTCTCACCAGTTTGCCTTCTGGAAAATGAGTATTTTGTGACTGGTCATTCCCACCATGGCAGTCATTTTATGCCCCTCGTGGCAGCCATTTTGTGAGAGCACCCATTACACTCTCTCAAAATTCCAAATGAGCCCACCAACCCCAAAAGGTTGGCGACCTCTGCTCTATTTTAACCAGAAAACGCTCTCCAGGGTCAGAGGCAGACATCTTTCTAATCAACTACTATCTGATCGTGTTTTAAGCGGAGACTATATGCATGCAAGGGATGTTGTCTGCCACTGAAGACCATTCCCTCTCCTCTTCCTGGGGGTTGTCCCCAATGATGCCAGGAGAATGCCTGCACAAGCAGAAATATGCAGGGTTGCTTTCCATCAGCTCTACCTCAGGCAACCTGTGTAATCTGAGGAGTGTTTCAAGTCAGCATGCTGCATAGAAGCTTGCATGGAAAAACCTTCAGCCTCACTTATTGATGTATGGACTGTGTAAATTCCCCCCGTCAGTGTTTCACAAATTGTCAGGTGCCTTTTGTTCCGTCATCCACTCACAGACTGATGAGAATTTTTTTTCGTCATGTGGAAAAATATGTAAATAATAATGTAAGAGGTTTCACAACAATTTACATAATTTACCTTAGGATGTAACATTCAGCATATTGTCCCCCATTCCATTCAACTTTTCCTCAGGAGTAACATGCATTTTTTCCTACAAATAAATATGTGTAAATTTCAGGAAAGTAAAAAAACATCCGAAAGCCAATGGACTCCACATGGCCTGAGGGGGTCGTTCCACAGCGGATTCCACAGGTCAGATTCATAGACAGCCGAGCTCATTTTAGTCCATCTTGAAATTCTCCAGCATCCCTAGCCTCACTAGGCCATATTCCAAAGCCTCCAGCACATTGCAGAGTTGATGCCATGTTCAACTTTTGAGGCTTTTTGGATAAGAGGCTTTTGCATATGCATGGTGAACATTGCAAATGGGTCTGAAAGCTGATTGCAGAATGCATGTCTATCTTTGTCAGTTCAGACCAGAATTCTGGGAGACCAGAATTGCTGTAGATCAGGATCTATCAACATTGTCCTGAGCAGAACCCAGAAAGTCCACTCTTTCCTAACTTTGTATCAGCCACAGACTACAGCACAAATGACCCACTTGATCTAAAAGACACACCAAACTGTGTGCTGTGGAAGTTGCTCTTCAAGACAGAATTTGATGCTTACTTTTATGGAGGCTAATAAGCCAAGGACTTACAATGGCCACTTAGGCATCACCAAAAGAGGAAATGCATTACCTAAAAAGAGGACACCAATACACATAACATTGGCATATTCAAATTTAGAGGTGCACATTCAGAAATAATAACTGTAATTTAAATAGAAATACACTATATCTCTCTAGAGTGGAGAAGACTGACTAGGTGATCTGTGTGCCTCCTCAGCCTGCTGTCCAGATGCTGACTGTTGATGGCCCACTCCAAGGCCCCTGCTGCTCTCCCTTCCTTATGGTTCTTTGACTTAAAACCAGACTTAGACTGGACACCTCTTCAAACAGAGGACACCTTCAAACAGAAGACTGTCATAGAATCATAGCATCATAGAATAGTAGGGTTGGAAGGGGCCTATAAGACCATTGAGTCCAACCCCCTGCTCAATGCAGGAATCCAAGTCAAAGCATCCCTCACAGATGGCTGTCCAGCCTCATCTTGAATCCCTCCAGTGTGGGAGAGCCCACCACCTTCCTAGGTAATTGGTGCCATTGTCATATTCCTTTAACAGCCAGGAAGGTTTTCCTGATGTTCAGCCGGAATCTGGCTTCCTGTAACTTGAGCCCATTATTCCGTGTCCTGTATTGTGGGATGATCAAGAAGAGATCCTGGCCTTCCCCTCTGTGACAACCTTTCAAGTACTTGAAGAGCACTGTCATATCTCCACTCAGTCTTCTCTTCTCAAGGCTAAACATGACCACTTCTTTCAGTCTCTCTTCATAGGGCTTTGTTTCCAGTCCCCTGATCATCTTTGTTGCCCTCCTCTAAACCCTCTCCAGCTTGTCTGCATCCTTCTTAAAGTGCAGTGCCCAGAACTGGACGCAGTAGTCCAGATGAGGCCTAACCAGTGCTGAGTAGAGGGGAACTAGTACTTCCTGGGATTTGGAAGCTATGCTTCTATTAATGCAGCCAAAAATAGCATTTGCAATTTTTGCAGCCACATCACATTGTTTGCTCATATTCAGCTTGTGATCTACAACAATTACAAGATCCTTCTCACTTGTAGTGTTGTTGAGCCAAGTATCCCCCATCTTGTATTTTGGAGAGCTATTTTGGAGAGCTGCCAGTCCTCTGCCAGCTCTCCAAAACTGAGGACTGTCCTCTGTAAAGTAAGACATCTGGTCACCCTACAAGGACTTAGCAATGGAGGCAAGAGTTTTCCTAGCTCTTTACATGAAAGTAGTGAGATTCCCCATGTACAGTCTGTCCTTTGTCCCACACAACAGGACAGCAGTCTTTGAGAATGGCATCTGCCACAACAACCTGTTTATTTATTATATTTTTGAACCACCCAACAACCCAAGTTCTCAGGACAGTGTACAATACATTCCAAACATAACATACAAGCAATAAAACAATGAATAAAAAGATGAAATCAACAGCAAGATGAAATAGCAAGATGAAATCAATAGCAAGATGAAATAGCAAGATGAAATCAATAGCAAGATGAAATCAAATAGCAAAGATGAAATCAATAGATCAATAGCAAAGATGATCATCTTTGCATCAAAGCATGATGATGATCATCTTTGCATCAAGATGATCATCTTTGCATCAAAGCATGATGCATCAATAGCAAAGATGATCATCTTTGCATCAAAGCATGATGATGATCATCTTTGCATCAAGATGATCATCTTTGCATCAAAGCATGATGCATCAATAGCAAAGATGATCATCTTTTCATCAAAGCATGATGATGATCATCTTTGCATCAAGATGATCATCTTTGCATCAAAGCATGATGCATCAATAGCAAAGATGATCATCTTTTCATCAAAGCATGATGATGATCATCTTTGCATCAAGATGATCATCTTTGCATCAAAGCATGATGCATCAATAGCAAAGATGATCATCTTTTCATCAAAGCATGATGATGATCATCTTTGCATCAAGATGATCATCTTTGCATCAAAGCATGATGCATCAATAGCAAAGATGATCATCTTTTCATCAAAGCATGATGATGATCATCTTTGCATCAAGATGATCATCTTTGCATCAAAGCATGATGCATCAATAGCAAAGATGATCATCTTTTCATCAAAGATGATCATCTTTGCAATCAATAGCAAGATGAAATCAATAGCAAAGAGTAGGAAGACTCCAGCACAGCAAACCAAAGTAAACCCAGCAGCAACGAAAGTGCAGTCATCTAAAAGTTCTTATTATTTGTGGTTTGTCATTTTTGTGAACTGCTTCAGAGAGAGCTTCAGCTATTTGGCGGTATAGAGATGATACCATCCTTAAAATGCCTCTAGCAGCCATTTTGGCCCTTTTCTTGTCCAGTGGTGACGCTACCAAATATGGATAGGCAACAAAGGGTTCAAATTCTATCTCAGCTATATATTCACTGAGGGGAAGGGCCATAAGTTGGTGGCGGAGCACATGCTTTTCCTGCAAAAAGTCCCAGGTTCAGTGCCCAGGAAGGACTGAGAAAGACCCCAGTCGGAAATGCCACTGCCAATCAGTGGAGAGAGGACTGAGCTCAATGGACCAGTGGTCTGACCTGGTATAAGGCAGTTTCCGATGTTCCTACCTTGGTTTGGCATTCCCTCTTAGCCTCATTTCCCATGTATATAATAAGCGTACTGACTGAGAGTGAGAGACTTGCATTTGGGTTCAAGTCCCTCCTCTTGTATGGACTCAGGGTGTGGCCTTGGCCAAATCAGTGAGCCGGTTTGCCCAACACAGCTGGCTCACTGTGGGTTATTTAACCCACAGTGAGCTGCAGCATATGCTGGGTGCATGCAGCCACTATTTTGATTGTGCAACCGCCAATTGGCCTGCTTGGGGATTAGCGTTGTCTGAACCCAGTCCTTGTGGGTTTTTCAAGGGTTAAACAACCCTCGCTTAACCCCTACTGCAAATCATGGGTTAAGCACACTGGAGAGCCAGTGTGGTGTAGAGGTTAGAGTGTTGGACTAGGAGCCGGGAGATCTGGGTTCTAGTCCCCCCTCAGCCATAGAAACTCCCTGGGTGAC
This sequence comes from Heloderma suspectum, assembly GCF_057233095.1. Lineage (NCBI taxonomy): Eukaryota > Metazoa > Chordata > Lepidosauria > Squamata > Helodermatidae > Heloderma > Heloderma suspectum. The sequence continues at coordinate 285,580,976 of NC_139461.1, read as the reverse complement.
TTTGGGCCAGTCACTGACTCTCAGCCCAACCTACCTCACAGGGTTGTTGTTGTGAGGATAAAATGGAGAGAAGGGGGATTATGTATGCCACCTTGGGATCCTTGGAGGAAAACAGGCACAATATTAATGCAATAAATATTGCTCAGCCCAACCCTCAAATAATCCATGATGAACAGGTTCGGACAACATGGCGTGGTAGTGGGTTGCACAATCAAAATAGCCGTGTGATGCATCAGGGCTCATGATGGGTTAAATAACCCACAATGAGCTGGCCATGTCATGCAAACCGGGTCACACTCTGTCCACCCCAGTTCCTATTTGTCATACAGGAAAATGTCAGCCTATACAGCATGAGGGTTGTGAGGAGAATTAAAACCAGGCCACCATGCAAATCAAAAATAAATATAAGTACATACAGATGATAAAGCAGTTGTACATAAAGTACAGTAAAACATGTAAAGCAGGGCTGGGCAACTTGTGGCCGTCCAGATGTCTCGACCTACAATTCCCGTGATCCCTCACCATTGGCTATACTTGCTAGGGCTGCTGGGAGTTTTAGACCAAAAAAATATGGAGGGCCACAAGTTGCCCACTCCTGATGTAAAGAATTAGGGAATCTGTCCCACTGCCAACTGCTGCGCTCATTCCAAAATCCCGTCCCCCTCCTCCGATGGTTCTTGTTTACCCACATGTCTTGCAGATCTGTTCATTCATCCTTACAGTTCATGAATATTCCATCGCAAATAAATCTTTCAGCGTACCAAGCCTTGCCTTCCGCTACAGTATAAATTCTAGATAAAATAGAATGCCACTGGACAGCAAAGAACTGTTTGTACTAATTAGCTATGCTGGATTAAAAATCCAACGGATGTTTTTCCCCTTCCCCCTTTACTGCAAAACAGAGGCTGGTTGCCAGCATTATGTTAGGTTTCTGATCAGCACAACCTCTGAGAGCAATCATGATTTACAGCCATATTTCTCGGGGTATGGCAAATCTCCACAAAGTTGTGTGTGTGTGTGTGTGTGTGTGTGTGAGAGAGAGAGAGAGAGAAAGAGACTGTGCCATGTGGTGAGCTATCAGAACAGCTGATAGTGAAGTATTCAATTTCTCAGACTTCTGGCTGGCCTCACTTACCAGATTGGTCATTGGCCCTCCTGAACAGGAAAAGCTATGAAAAAAGGGCTTCCTGTTTGGGCTGGGAGCGACAGGGACTTCCTGGCTCTGGTGTGTCCCTTGACTCTGACTTCCTGGTCCACCTCTGACAGAATCCTACAGGTCCGCCCTAGCAGCCTTCTGAACTTCACACTAGGAAAGGTCACATAAACCCCTTCCCATGTTGAATATACATGTGAAGGGGAAATGTGCTGGCTAGTGCTGAGACAAGGTCCAGCCATGCCATCCTCCAGCCACATGTTCAGCCGAGGCCAATTAGTACAGACGGTTCTAGAGGTGTCACAGTTGAGAAGGATGTTCAGCTGAACTCCCCAAGATGCAGGCCTGGCATCAACACCTGGCATCCTATGGCAGCTGTCAAGGCCCTAGCAGCGGCCCGGCAGGGCCCACCTGTGCTGGCCCCTTCCCTGCCCCCTCCCATGCTTGATGGGTCTGTGAACAGATGTTTTAATTTCCTACAATGCCCTGGAGTAATGGCAGGCACCCCAAGGCATTATGGGAAATTACAGTGAAGGCTTCTATGCACCCTTTGAATGCCGCTGCTTCCACCACTGCTAGGTAAGGATGAGGGAACCCACCGATGTAGGAGGGGGCCCACCAGGAGGCACTTTGCCCAGGACCCCCTCAGGGTTGACACTAGCTCTGCCAAGATATGTTAGTCATTTCCTGTCCCAGGACAGGACTGGGCCACAAAATGTGTTCCACACAGGCCTCCAAACCATTACATGGAATCTATAAAGCTTTCATATATCAACTCACCTAGCCCAGCACTAGGAAGGGCGAAATCAGTAATAGAGCACATGCAAAGCATACAGAAACTCCAAAATAAGGTACCCATGTGTCCTCTTTTACAGAGGACAGTCATCTATTTGAAAGGCTGACAGAGAACTGCCCTCTATCTTGAAGGTGGCCTTTATTTGAAAGGTTGTCCAGTCCAAGTGCAGTTTAAAGGTAATGGACCACCAGAAAGAACAGCAGAGGCCTTGAAGTTACCCATCAACAGCAACTGGACAGAAAACTGAGCAAGCACACAGGTCACCTGGTCACAGTCTTCCACACTAGGCTGAGCTGTACTGTATTTCTATTTAAATTGTAACAATAATGTCTAAATTTGCATCTGTACATATGAACTGGCATATGTAAATTGGTGTCCTCTTCTCTCCTCTTTTTGGTGATTCACAAGCGGCCACCCTAAATTCAATATCTGGTGTCTCCAGTTGAAAAGATCATGTAGCAGGTCATGGGCAAGACCTTTGACACTCTGGAGATCCACTGGGACAATATTGGGCTTCATGGACAAATTGTCTATAGGGCAGCTTCTCATATCCCTTTTTGCTAGGGTAGCCAGGCGCAAAAGTGGCCAGGGCTCCTGTACCTTGAATAACTGTGAAGAAGAGGGGATTCTAGCAGGTGTCACTTCCATGTCAGTGGCACCTGCTAAAATTTCCTCTTGTACACAACTAGGAAAGGCGTGGAAGGCCTGTCTTCTTTTGAATCTGGGCCCTGTCCTTTTTTGCTTTGACTGGCTCTCCAAGATCTCAGACTGAGATCTTTCCCTTTTCCAGCCCTTCCTCCTGATCGCCCTTTCACTGAAGATTCACCATGAGCCTTTCTGCATGCAAACCACATGCTCTTCCACTGAGCTGTGGACCATCTTTGCTTAGTGATTTGTAAACAGACAACTGCTGCATTCCAATACTATAACCATATTTGATGATTCAGCTGAAGTTTCTCAAGAAAAACAAGCTATGGGCAATTATTATTATTTGCTTTGATGGTGGGGTTTGTTGTTGTTATTGTTGCATTGTGAATATCATAACCATGCTGTTGCTGTTTTCTAACAATCTGGCAGCCCAATATCGCATCAGCAACTGTATTTCTCCTAGCAGCAAAACTAATTATAACTTTTAGCAGAAGTGTTTGATGGTGCTGCTGTTTTCCTCCCTTTCTGATGAAGGTAAAAATGCACCATAGAATATGTGGTGATAATGTTAGTTAGGTTTCTTTGCCACTAGCCACCCACCCACCCCCCTCTGCCCCAATTCCTCTCTCTTTGGCGGGGGGGGGGGTGGAATATAAATTATTTCCATGCATATTCAGGAAATGAAGGCTTCTTCAGCAATCAAGCTAATAGTTTTTGCTTAATTACTTTTAGCTGATTTCATGCTCTCTTGACACATTGCTGATGGAACTAAACTATCCAAAAGCTACCAAACGCCACATTTTGCACTCGACATTTTGTAAGAAATGGGGAAAAAATTAAACATCTTGAGTGAGGTTCAGCAAAGCAGCTGGTTCTAGCAAGCCTTTAGAAGTGTCATCTTTTGGTGTTAAGATGATAAAAGCATAGAGCACCTTGACATGAATTGTCTTCACAGCTGCTGGATGGTGCCCGGCCTTTAATATCTTCCTTTTCCTTCTCTGGAGATTAGTACGCAGACATGAGGACAGTGCAAGCATGTATGGAGCTGAGCCAAAACAGGCATTGTGGTTTGGGGGGGTTGCTTTTGTTACTGCCCCCAAAATCTCCATTTTTCTTTAGTCTTTCACTGCCCTGTCAAAATTCCAGTTTTTTGGGAGTCGGAGGGACTGTGCAAAAGATCCCAAAGGCTGTTTTTTTTTAAGACTGCAGGAACCATACAGCTAGGGCAGCTCAAAGACATTTCAAAACTAAGGGAGCTGTGAAGTCCCTGAACATCTCAGGACTCTCCCCTTATGCACCTCAGCTGCTTATTCCTGTTTGATGGCTGTCAGGTCATACATTAAAATGAACAGTTGGAGCACATTATGGAAGAACTGTGACAGTGCCTGTTTTCTTTCTCACAGGTGTTGGGAGTTAAGAGTAGGAATGGATGGAACTGTCTGTTTTGCTTTCTATAACATTCACTTTTTTTCAAGCACCAATTCATTCTGTCCTGCTTTTGCATCAGTTTGTGAATTTGTTAAAAAGTCCGCACAAAAACTCATATACATTTTTGTTTGCATTTGTGTACACATGAAAATTCATCTATATTTGTATATGCAATTTCCCCTAATGGCATACAAAATTGCCTATTTTTGTATGCTTTAAAAAAAAAAACAACCAAAGAACTGCATTGCAAGATTCAGACAAGTGCAAAAACTGAAGGATAATTGCGTTCTGGTTCACATATTAGTTTGGGAAGTGTGAATTCAGTTCGCTCATATTAAAATGTGCTCCATCCCTAGTTAAGAGCCATTTGGCCATGTCTCACCTCACCTGTGTCGGAAAATGGTCCAGGAAGCCTCTAAGCAGGATTGAGCCCTGTGGCACACTGGTTTCCTATCTCTACACAAAAGACAAGCTTGAACATGACCACTCAGTAGGTCACACATGGTAGGAGGAGAAGTAGACAAATACCTGGTCCCAAATTCATTTTTGTTCTGTAGCAGCCATGTTGGGGGTCAGACTAAGTCAGACTTTCTGCTACAGTTCGAGGTAATGTGCCTGGGGGAATCACTTGCAAGGGGGAATCAGTGGGTGAGGGAAAGGGTTAAGCACTACCTTCCTGCGTGCTGATTCTCCTCCATGCCCCTACATTAGTTTTATGTAGGCAAGAAACCGGCCTGATTAGCACAATCAGAGGGTAATTAACAAGCTCCTGTGCTAGTTGTGTGCTGGCTGGATTTGCATGATTATACTCGCCAGCATGGCTTCTCATGTCATCCGAACCTGGCGAGGGTGGCTTGTTGGGGTGGGTAACAAATGACCCAGAACTCATGGGCTGTTGTAAGGTTGTGGGGTGGTTTCTTACCCAGCCCAGCAATCCACCCTCACTGGGTTTGCACGACATGAGAAGCCATGCCAGTGAGGGTAATTATGCAGATCTGGCTGGCATGCAGCTGGCACATGCAGGATGGTTTGCCACGGTGACTTAGTAACTAGCCTGTGATCATGCAAGCCGGGCCAGTGTATGAAACCCCACATATCCTCATAGCATCTGGTTCTGCCCCAATAATCACTTCCAGGTGACCCGGTAGGGAAGCTTTTGTAAAACAGAAGAGAGGTGCTTCTCTCCCCACCCTTTCAGGCCATCAGTGCACCACAAATGCAGGGCCAAGCGGTAGGGTGGCCAATTATGATTTGCCAAAAAAGAGGATATGCATCACCAAAACAGAGGACAAAAGAGAGCACTGATTTGCATGTGCTACTTTATATGTATAGATGCAATTTTAGAAATGATTATTTGACTTTTAATAGAAATATATGACAGCTCTCCATGGTGTGGAAGACTGTGACCAGGTGACCTGCATGCCTGTCTCTTCAGTCTGCTGTCCAGGTGCTAATTGGTGACAGGCAATATTTCTTATGGTTCTTTCTCTTTAAACTGGAACTGGACAGGTCAGCCCTTCAAACTGAGGGCAGTCCTCTGGCAGTCCCTTCAAGTAGAGGACTGTCCTCTGTAAAAGAGGACACCTGGCCACCATACCAAACAGGCTAGTAAAAAAAAAAAAAGTTATGTGTTAGCGACTTTGATGGACTTTATTTGCAAAGCTGCACTGGAAGTCCTGCTGGCATTTCTAGGGATAGGTGAGAAATTTGCTCAATCGATGTGTTTTTTAACAGATTTACCCAATCTGCAACTCCTGGAATGGAACACATAAATGGATACAATTTGCAGTTGGGTATCCGTAATTTCCAAGGTTGCAAAGTGTTCTGCAAAAGTAGGAAAAAAATGTGTTTGGCAATATGCCGCATTTGAAAAACGCGCACAAAATTCTGCGTACATTTCTAAAATGCACACAAACATGCTTTAGTCAACGGGGGAATGCTTCCATTAATGTGTCCATTTGAAAAACGGGCGACAAAATATGTATGGGCGGGGTTCCTTAAAACAACAATAACAACCTTGGATGGAAGCAGCACGGAATGTGGAGGTAGGAAAAGGAGGAACTCCGTGGAAACAGAATTGACAGATCTGCTCATCCCTAGGCATTTCTTCCCATTCTGTAGTCTGAATGTAAAACATACATTAGCCAGAACATGCATTTGGTTTTAAAATAGGTCTCTTCTGCTTTCTGTCCTTTATTAACAATTTTCATGATAGTTTCACCAATAGTTCAGGAGAGGCTCAAGGCACTGTTGATGTGAAATTATCCTCAGTTTTCATGTAGAATTATTCTGGCTGGTTTCCCACATTTTGGTACATGTGACAAAGAATTCAAATAGCATTCCCATGAGATTATTAATTTTTTTTTGTTCAGTCGTTCAGTCGTGTCCGACTCTTCGTGACCCCATGGACCATAGCATGCCAGGCCTTCCTGTCCTGCGCTCTCTCCCGGAGCGTGCTCAAGTTCATATTCATTGCATCCGTGATGCTATCTAGCCATCTCATCCTCTGCCGTCCCCTTCTCCTTTTGCCTTCAGTCTTTCCCAGCATCAGGGTCTTTTCCAGGGAGTTTTCTCTTCGCATTAGGTGGCCAAAATATTGGAGCTTCAGCTTCATTATCTGTCCTTCCAATGAGCACTCAGGGTTGATTTCCTTTAGGATGGACTGATTTGACCTCCTTGCAGTCCAGGGGACTCGTAAGAGTCTTCTCCAGCACCACAGTTCGAAAGCATCAGCAAATTTCCTCATTTCTTTTCTGTTATTATTTCAAGATTCCAACAACCTTTTGGTTCTATTTGGGTTGAATTCTGATAGGATTTCTGGATTTCAGAATGTTATATTTGATTTTGCACATACACCTGAAATTGTAGGGGGGAAATAAAGAAATACACAAAATAAATATCAAAAACTGCCATTCCCAACTTTTAAAAATATAAAATATTGTTAAAATATTTGGGTGATTGCATTATTATATTATATAATATTATATATTATATTATAATCTATTTCACTATTGTGCATCATGCCATTTGTTTTTTAAATGGGATTCCATTTTGGGGGGGAGATGCATTTCTTAATTTATGTTTGTTGTGTTTTTACTTACTGCCTGGGGTGGGAAACAAATGGGATGGTTTCAAAGTAGAAGGGGGGGGGAAGTGGGATGGTGGGCCAGGCTCAAATATGTGCCTGAAAAATCTCACCCCATTCCCCCTTGTCTTCAAGTAAAGTGTTTACTGCAAAGAGACAGAAAAGGTAGCAGGAATCCCCTCTCACCCAGCATGCAAAATTGTGGAAATTAATATAGTTCTGTAACAAGACTGGATCTTAGCATTTTCAGTTCTGTTTCAGTAAACATAACCAACACAGCAGAACCTCAAAATCAAGGTTGGAAACCAGCAGAGACAGATTCCATAAGCACCCCTAAATTATGATGAATGATAATAGAGAATGTGCAGTCCTTTAATGTCCTCCCCGCCCCCCCAAAAAAGACTGCTATCTGAGAAAAGCCACTTCATAGTACCCAGGGCGGGTGTCAAGAGTAAGCATAGTTGGGCACCTGCTAAGGGCCCACAACCAAGCAGGAGCCCACTGACAAGAGCCCCTGGAGTTGCTCTTCCTGTTCACCATGGCAACCTGCTTGTTCACCTGCCTCAGCTCTGGCCCAGAAAACAACGGTGGTGAGAAGGAGGCTCAGCAGATGCCACTGCCGACTTGCTCACTGGCCCTATAGCAAGTGGTAGCAATAATAAGAGAGAGGATAAGGAGAAACAGCAGCTGGTGACAATGGCAGTGAGAAGGTAGAGTCACTGAGGGAGCAGCCCAGAATACCTTGTCCAAAGGCCCTCAAAACCTGGTGTATCACCCCTGCAGTGGGCGTTGAATTCTTAGGTTAGAGGCGCCAAGATAGTGATACATCAGACTCAAAGGTTTACTTACAAGGAGTACTGTATTGGGTAACTTACAGCACACAGGCGTACCCAATGGTTGGATCACACAGTTTCTCTGAACCATGAGCCATTGGGTCAAATGGGGTTTATACACCTGGAGACAGAAGTGATAATACCTAATCATGGTAAGGCCCACTAAAAAAAAAAATCTTCCATTGTTGTTGTTCAGTCGTTCAGTCGTGCCCGACTCTTCGTGACCCCATGGACCATAGCACGCCAGGCCTTCCTGTCCTGCGCTCTCTCCCGGAGCGTGCTCAAGTTCATATTCATTGCATCCGTGATGCTATCTAGCCATCTCATCCTCTGCCGTCCCCTTCTCCTTTTGCCTTCAGTCTTTCCCAGCATCAGGGTCTTTTCCAGGGAGTTTTCTCTTCGCATTAGGTGGCCAAAATATTGGAGCTTCAGCTTCATTATCTGTCCTTCCAATGAGCACTCAGGGTTGATTTCCTTTAGGATGGACTGATTTGACCTCCTTGCAGTCCAGGGCACTCGTAAGAGTCTTCTCCAGCACCACAGTTCGAAAGCATCAATTCTTCGGCGCTCAGCCTTCCTTACAGTCCAGCTCTCACAGCCATACATTACTACTGGGAAAACCATAGCTTTGATTAGACGGACCTTTGTCGGCAAGGTGATGTCTCTGCTTCTTACTATGCTGTCTAGGTTGGCCATAGCTTTCCTCCCAAGGAGCAAGCGTCTTTTAATTTCATGGCTACAGTCACCGTCTGCGGTGATCTTGGAACCCAAGAAAGTAAAATCTGTCACTGCTTCCATTTCTTCCCCTTCCATATGCCAGGAAGTGATGGGGCCAGATGCCATGATCTTAGTTTTTTTAATGTTGAGTTTCAAACCAGCTTTTGCACTCTCCTCTTTCACCCTCAACAAGAGGCTCTTGAGATCCTCTTCGCTTTCTGCCATTAGGGTGGTATCGTCTGCATATCGGAGGTTGTTGATAATTCTCCCAGCAATCTTAATTCCGACCTCTGATTCATCCAACCCGGCATTTCTCATGATGTACTCTGCATATAAGTTAAATAAGCAGGGTGACAATATGCAGCCTTGTCGTACTCCTTTCCCAATTTTGAACCAATCGGTTGTTCCATGTCTGGTTCTTACTGTTGCTTCTTGACCCTCGTACAGGTTTCTCAGGAGACAGGTAAGGTGGTCTGGTACTCCCATCACTTTAAGAATTTGCCACAGTTTGTTGTGATCCACACAATCAAAGGCTTTAGCATAGTCAATGAAGCAGAAATAGACGTTTTTCTGGAATTCTCTTGCTTTCTCCATGATGCAGCGAATGTTGGCAATTTGATCTCTAGTTCCTCTGCCTCTTCTAAACCCAGCTTGTACTTCCGGTAATTCTCGGTGCCTTGTTGTGGCGAAGGGGCTTGCGTAACTCAATGAAGCCATAAGCTATGCCGTGAAGGGCCACCCAAGACGGACAGGTCATGGCAGAGAGTTCTGACAAAATGTGGTCCACTGGAGAAGGAAATGGCAACCCACTCCAGTATTCTTGCCAAGAAAACCCCATGGAATGTATCTTCCATTAGATCCCATTATATCCATCTCTATTCCACTGTGTGTGGTAGATTCATGCCCAAACATGATAAAGGCACACACACAATGCGTATGATAGGATGTTTTTGGTGTAAGCGTTTAAAATTTTACACTGATTGTCCCTAAGTTACTTAACACTAATACATTACTAGGAGTCACAAAAATTCAATCAGGGACTAATTCACTTGCATTGGTGGGAACAATTCAATGCGCAGGAAAGCTCTCTTGGAAGCAGCTGTCGCTGTGTTCCTGGAATCCTGCCTGTGTATATTGAGGTTTACGTTCCAAGACAGCAATATCATTAAGGGCCAATACCTTTTGGCAGTGGCCCTGAGAAGAATCTGATGTTGCACTACAAAATCTATGCTGTGCTTGAGCAGGTGAATTATAACAGCCCTCCGTCAGTTAAAAGCATAATGGAAGAGACTGTGAGCATTGCATCACACGCCTAAAGAGAGTGTGGTTTGGCAACACGCACACAGACATGGGGCAAGCACTTGGCCAGTAGGATGGCCGTTTACGCATCTCCAAAAAGGAGGAAATACACCACCAAAAAAGAGGACAAAAGAGGCTGCAGATTTGCATAAAAACTGCATATGGTAATTTACATGTATAAATGCAAATTTAGAAATAAATACTATTTTATAGAAATTATTCATATAGAAATGCAATCTTATAGTGGGGAGGTGTCCTGTTCCGTCTGCTGTCCTGGTGCTGTTGATGGGTAACTTTGCCTCTGCTCTTCCTTCTTATCCTGACTTGGATTGGATAGTTATTCAAATGTAGGACAATCCTCTGGCAGCTCTTCCAATAGAGGACTGTCCTCTGTAAGAGAGGACACATGGCCAGTACTACTGAACCAGTGTGGTGGCAGGAAGAAAGGTTAAGAAACCCAGGGTGGGGGGGAAATCAGATGAATTCAGTTGATCGCCCTTGTATCTTTTTGTTTTGAATTCTCAGGTAGGTATTGAATAAGGCACTGTTGTTGATAACCTTTAAAGCCTTGAATTACTTGGGTCCAGGATACCCTAGGATCTGGTGGAGAGGGCCTTGTTGGTGATCCTCCTATGGTGGAGGTAAGGTTGGCTCGTGAGGTTTGTTTGGCCCCCTCACTCACTGCTTTCCAATGGTTAGTGAAAACTTCCCTGCTCTGGCAAGCTTTTGCCTTGCTATGCAGGTGATATCTGATGTGGTAGAGTATTACCTAGGGCTTTTTTCACTTGTATATCGCTTTATATTTTTGTTTTATTATGTGACTGTGATATGTGAATCACATGTTGTGATTTTATTATGGATTGCAGTGCTTTTAGTTGCTGTGGGCCACTCTGAGGAATGTGAATGCTTTAGAAGAATGAGATATAAACCCTTTGAAATAAATGAATAGATTAAAAAGATATATATGTGGTGATTCTGCACAAGTGCAGAAAAATAAAATTGTAGAGGGCATACTGTTCAGTGCTCTAGCAATCTTAGGTTTCATTTTGAGAAAAAGCAGCTTTCTGGGCCTTAACGTTGTGAAGATATGCTTGAAAGTGTGTGAGCAATGCCTGATGGTTATTTATTTATTTGTTTGTTTGTTTGATTTGTGCCCTACCTTTCTACCAAAAATGTTTCAAGGTAGCTGAAACCTCAGGATGAAACCAGAGGGATGAACAAGTGATCAAAGGGTTGGGCTTTCGTGCCTTGAGTAGCTCCTTGGTTGTCTCTATGACTGGGTGATGCAGAACAAGTTAAGCAAAACAGGAAAGACTGCAACATGTATATGGGTTGTAGAATTTGACTTTTCGTGGTATAGGTTAAAGAAAAACACACACAGCAAAGCAAAACACAGACAGCAGCAGTACACGTGCCCCAGAGAATCCATCACCAGGCCCAAGGTTGCAACATTTGTTTTGCTGCGAAGCAAATTTTTAGCTTTCAACTTTTAAAAATGTGATTTATGACTTTAACACCAGGCTCCCTTGTTTAAATAGCATTGAAAGGCAACTTTGGCCTTTTTATTACCTTTCTATTATTTGAATCATCAATCCTCCACTGCACCCTTCAAGGGTCTCAGAGCTAAGGCTGAACCAAACTGGGATGGTAGGTGAAAAGGGGGCAAAACTGCCTTCCCTCTTTCTTATTTTGGGGCTAGGGACATGTGATTTGGGGAGGGGAAACTTATTGGAGCTCCCTTACTCTGGTCAGCTGGTGGCCACTATCTCCCACCCACCCCAGCAAATGCCTTGTTCCAAGGGGTATTCTGGAGAAAAATGCCCAAATGGCAGCCATCATTAGTCGAAGATGGGTCAGGGGGAGAAGGCCATCTTTGAAAGCTTGTAGCATCCGAGCAGGTGCACGTCAGAGAAGGCAGTCAGTGGAGGCTGGTGGCTCTTATGGTGGATAGCTCCTTTAGTGTTCTGAGTGGTTCTCACTGAAACCCAGAGCAGATGCACCGCCCCACTGACATCGGAGCCACCAGCCTCCACTGAAGGCAGTCCTTAAGCTACAGTGGTCCCAACCCATTTAGGACTTTAAACATTAAGGCCAGCACTTTGATATGTGTCAGGAGCGGCCTTGCTGCCTTCCGAAATCCTCTAGTAGCCAGAATCAACACACAGACAATAGGGCTCTTCTCCAAGGCTTTATATCCATTCAACCTAATGACGCTTACAGATGCTAATTGCAAGAGCCTAACGGGGGAAACTTAAGAGAGCTGCCTAGTTGGGGTTTCTAGCCTTAGTGAATCAGTTGATCTCCATTTGGAGGTAAAGGCGGGAAGCCTCTGAACTTAAGGGCTAGGAGGCGAAAGTCCACCCCTTTCCCATGGGGCATCAGGGCACAGCTGTTGACGTCACACCAAGTGGGCTGAGCACCTCCTCTCGGCGCCCTCCATCTCCCACTTGTCCCTACGCCAGCACCCAGTGTCCCAAAGCTCCAGTTGTCCCTCCCCCTGCCTGCCAGGGTCACTACCACTCTCAGGAAGGTGAGCAGGGAGGGGCTGTCCCTTTGGCAGCGCCTCCGAACTGCATGCGAGTTCCTCTCCCATGGTCTCTATCGCTTCCTCAGAATCAGAACTGCTTTGGGGCTCTATGGGCTCTGATCCAACCCTGACAGTATGTACCTAAGAACAGACCAGAGGCCAGTGCAATTGTTTTGAAACTGGTGAGTATGCTGGCACCAATTAGCAAAATTAGTATGTTGAAACAGCTGCAGTTTCCAAAAAGTCTTCGAAGGACGCTCCACATTCAGTGCGTTGCAGAGCCAGTGCATTGGAGTGTTGGACTAGCATTGGAGAAGATGAAGCTCATCTCCCCACTCAGCCATGACACTCACTGGGTGAGCTTGGGCCAGTCACCCCTCAGCCTAACATACTTCACTTACCTGTAGTGAGGATAAAGAAGTAGGGGAGAACCCATGTACAACATCCATGAGCTCCTTGGAGGAAGGTTGAGATAAAATGTGATAAATAAACTAACTAAACAAATAATCCAAATAGGATATTACCGGAGTATGGATAGCTGCTATATAAAGTACGTGGTCAGGTGACCCAATGATTTTAGGCAATGTAATATGTACTGATATGTCATGTGAAATCTTGACAAGTACCATGTTTTTAGCATCTTGATCCACCAGGAGATATAACGTGTGACTGTGACTGGAAATGGCAGTTTCTTTCTACTATAAGAGGAAGGTCTCTATTCATCTTGTTTCCTTTTGATTCTTCACCAAGCAGGTAGATGCACATGGAATCTGATGCACTGTGACCACTGTAGTATTTGCATTTGGTAGGAAAGATAATAAACATTCAAAAAGTGTTTATTATCTTTTAGGAGCTAACCAATTTATTCTAGTCTGAGCTTTCATAGGCTACAGCCTACTGCTTCAGATACATAAAGTGGATTAGAAAGTGATGGGAGTATGCAGGCTGAGGCACAGTTCAGGATAAACCAAGTTAAGGAGGGAACTAAACATAAAGGGAACGTATGAAAAACTCTCTTGATTGCAAAGACGACAAGTATGAATATGGTACATAATCTAAACATTTGTTAAATGCATTAAACATAAGAACATAAGAAGAGCCACACTGGATCAGACCAAGAGTCCATCTACTCCAGAATTCTGTTCACACAGTGGCTGAACAGCTGCCCCCAAGGAAACCCCCAAGCAGGGCATGAGTTCAACAGCACCCTCCCACCCATGTTTCCCAGCAACTGGTGTACATACTGCTTCTGATACTGGAGGTAGCATTTAGCCATCAGGACTAGTAGCCATCGATAGCATTATCTGCCATGAATTTGTCCAATCCCCTTTTAAAGCGTTCCAAATGGGTGGCTATCACTACACCTTGTGGAAGTGAATTCCATAGTTTAACTATGTGCTATGAGAAGAATTACTTCCTTTTATCTGTCCTGAATCTCCCACCAATCAGCTTCATGGGATGACCCCAAGTTCTACTATTATAAGAGAGAGAAAAAAATGTCTCCTACCTGCTTGCTCCACACCATGTATAATGCATAAATCTTGACTGGTCCCAGGAGGACCTAGGCTTCTGAGCATCTATAGTTGGAGGTCCTGGCAACTGTATACAGATCTTTATTTCATGTACTATCATAGAACAATTCAAAGGCATTACTTAACACATTTTTTTTAATAAATTACAGCAGTAATTCACCACCAAGAGCAAAACAAATTTCCTATTGTCCTTCACTTTGAGTGAATAATTTGGTCTGGAACCAGACAAACCAACAAACAAATGTTTTTAATGACCTAACTGTAGAAGGAGAGCTCATTTATACCACCTAAATCAGTCTTCCCTCACCTGGTGCCCTCCAGCTGTTTGGACAGCAACTCCCAGCATCCCTAACCATTGGCCATACTGGCTGGGGCTGATGGGAATTGAAGTCCAAAACATCTGGAGGGCTCCAGGTTGGGGAAGGCTAAATGTTGCAACAAGAGTACTTTACAGAAGCACGTTTCATTTCTTGTTTTTCTTACAAATAATCATCATGAATGTGCAGTTTTACAGGTTTATTGCCTTATGTTTCATTTGTGATATTGAGGTCAATATGTGAGAGACAATCAAATGAACTCCATTTTTCAATGGCACTAACTACTTTCTGTTTTGTTTGCAGATTTTGGCTATCATTTCCATCATGTTCATCGTCCTCTCGACGATCGCTTTGTCACTCAACACTCTCCCCGAGCTCCAAGGCACCGACGAATATGGACATGCCACAGATAACCCCCAGTTAGCTCATGTGGAGGCAGTGTGCATTGCATGGTTTACCATGGAATACCTCTTACGGTTCCTCTCCTCTCCTAAGAAATGGAAGTTTTTCAAAGGTCCACTGAATGCTATTGACTTGTTAGCCATCTTACCCTATTACGTCACCATCTTCCTCACAGAATCAAACAAAAGTGTACTCCAGTTTCAGAATGTGCGGAGGGTGGTTCAGATTTTTCGTATCATGAGGATACTCCGAATTCTAAAGCTAGCCAGGCACTCCACTGGTTTGCAATCCCTAGGATTTACACTAAGGAGAAGCTACAATGAGCTTGGCTTGCTCATTTTGTTTTTGGCCATGGGCATTATGATCTTTTCGAGCTTAGTGTTTTTTGCAGAAAAAGATGAGGATGATACTAAATTCAAGAGCATCCCAGCCTCCTTCTGGTGGGCAACAATAACTATGACAACAGTTGGCTATGGGGACATCTACCCTAAAACACTCTTAGGTAAGATCGTTGGTGGGTTGTGCTGCATCGCTGGTGTCTTAGTGATTGCCCTCCCTATCCCTATCATTGTAAATAACTTTTCCGAGTTCTACAAGGAACAGAAGAGGCAGGAAAAAGCCATCAAGCGCAGAGAAGCACTTGAAAGGGCAAAAAGAAATGGGAGCATTGTGTCCATGAATATGAAGGATGCTTTTGCCCGTAGTATAGAACTGATGGACATAGTTGTTGAAAAGAAGGGAGAAAATGCAGGCAAAAAGGATAAAGTTCAGGACAATCATTTATCCCCAAACAAGTGGAAATGGGCCAAGAGATCGCTCTCTGAAACTAGCTCTAACAAATCTTTAGAGACAAAGGAACAAGGATCACCAGAAAAGGCTCGGTCTTCTTCTAGTCCTCAGCATCTGAATGTTCAGCAGTTGGAAGACATGTACAACAAAATGGCAAAAGCTCAGTCCCAGCCAAACCTCAACATGAAGGAGTCAAGTCAACCCAGCAAGCAAAAAGAAGAACTAGAAATGGAGGCCATTCCTGGCCCGATGGTCCCTTTGCTGACCACTCGGGCAGATGGAATAATTGACATGAGGAGCATGTCGAGTATTGACAGTTATATAAGCTGTGCTACAGAATTTCCTGACTCTGGGAGATACTCCCATAGCCCACTTACTACTCTGCCTAGCAAAGGAGGGAAAAATCCACTTCAGGATCCATATAAGCCAGAGGGAACCGGGGCCAAATTCATGGAGATAAAACCAAATCTTGAAAGCGGCCATTGTTCTACCTTTTTCATAGAGAGCCCCAAGAGTTCCATAAAAGTCACGAATCCTCTGAAATTAAGATCTCTGAAGGTTAACTTTATGGAAGAGGATGCCATACGACCTGCAGCATCAAATGTCCTGAGAATATATTCAGATCCCCTCAAGAACAGGGGAGCTACAGGGGCTGCTACAGATATTTCCGGACACTCTGATCGATCTTTAATGAGTCCAGAAACCTCTGTCTACACTACTGCAAGTGCTAGAACTCCCACAAAGTCACCGGAGAAGCAGGCAGCAATCGTTTTTAACTTCCATGATGCCGGAATACATAAATATATTGATGCTGACACCGATGATGAAGGTCAGTTGCTATATGACTCAAGCCCTCCAAAAGCCCCACCAGGAAACACAAGTCCCAAATACAGCATTTCACACAGTGGCTATTTAAGGCAAAGGGATAGTGTTTATAGAACAGAGAAGAACCACTTAGAGACTGCTGCTATACCGTCCTCACCCAAGCTTATAGGGCAAAATTGCGTTTATTCCATGGAAAGTATCACTGGAAGAACCCATGGTAACCAGGAAACTATCAAATTAGACAATCACATTTCACCTGAGGTTCACATATTGCCAGGTGGGGGAAGACATGGTAACACACACGATCAAAATTTCTGACTGTGCCCCAGAACTTTTGTTGAAAGCTGAAAAGGAATGCCTTTACACTCAACACACGAAGAAGAGCTTCTGCATGGCATGAACTTTTGACTGAAACAAGCCACGTGTTTTGTAAAAGCTAAGAGGATGCCCTTAAGGTGGGCTTAGGGATAAGATCTCCTCTGGATCCACTACAAAGTTGTTGCCCCAATTTTGCTACAGTCCTCAAGTAAAATGAAGATTGTGCAGCTTGATCGTAATTTGATCTCCTTTCCACTTCCTTTATTGAAGTCAGTGTGACCAAATGTTCCATTCACTCCCCATTTTTGATGGACCTCTTTTATGGCAATGCCAGTATCTGATTTGCATTACTCCCTTAAAGGAGGCCAACGCAGCCCCAGTCAAATACTGGAACAAATTGGTAAATGTGATACAGTTATCAGAATGCAGCACTTTTTGCTTAGAGGCAACTGTTCCAAACATCCCCATCTATGCCTTTTTCTCTGGTGGATACAAGGTCTAAAGGTAACAGGGTGGGCTTGGGTAGGTTTATGGTTAAGTTGCAGATTCAGTGAACTGAGAAATAAACTTTTTAAATTCTCTGCGTGTCCTTAATGCTTCAAGATTCATTGAGACCTGAAGTTTTATTTTTAAAATAGCAGGGTGAGTTGCACCACTTGTATCTAAATCCAAAATACCCCTTCAAAATTATATTTTAAAATTACATGTACCACTCTGCTAAAAGTAACACCAAATCTGAGATCAGGAAAGCAGTTAGGAAGGTAGTTTTCTTACTTAAAGACACTGGGGTGTGTGAAGGAGGTATTCTCACGTTCTTACACATGAGATAGAGTTATGTCAGTATTCTTGGAAGTGAATAAATGAGCAGGATCTCATCCTTTTGTGTAGGAAGGGGAGGGTATTCTTAAGAGGGTGCTCCCTCACAAAAAACCAATAGCTATATGAACTAAAGAAAAGTGCAGCCATTTACCATTCTGGAAAAAAAATGGCAGCATAAAGCTGGGAGTCCATACTGGTTTTAGGTTGGATCCAGAAATAGAACCCTCCAGAGGAGTTTTGGAGGGTTTGCAGGGGGCTTCGAAGCAGGGGGGATACAGGCCTTCCATGTGCGGTATCCCATTTCTGGATCCAATCCACTCTGAACAACTTGAGCACAAGAGTGTTTAACATAGATAGCATGAAAAGGCATTCAGTGTCTGCTCCCTGAATTATTTGCTCATCCTTTCAGGGCTTTCACCCAGCCTGTCCACCAAGCTAGAAGAATCTTTCTGGCCCAATTTTGCACTTAACTAGTGCAGAATGAAAAGATATGCAACTTTTAAATATATAAATATGCAAAATAAAATAAAAGTTGTTCCTAAGCAATTTGCCTGACCCTCCTCTCATTTGGACTGGTGTAAATCAGTATAGGCTCCCCTGGAGTTTCTCCAATGTCAAAGATGCATAAGTGGGAGGAGAATCAAGGCCAAGACCTTAATATGTTTCAACCATTTTATTTTTAAACTGTCCATTTTAAACAAAACTATAAACCACAACAGCAGCTTGGGATTTATAACGTATACTGTTACATCAAATCTAGTATCATTTCATTTTGTTGGTATTCAAAGCACTTTATGTTGATTTTATGATGGCTTTTGACAAAGGTGGAGTACAGAAGCAAAGAGAATGTATTTTTTAAAAATCTAGCACTTTAAAACAAGCACTATCTTGATTTGTGCCTCGTCATATCTGTGATTTGTTACCCACTCGGTAACGAGCTGCGCGATAACTGTGATGATAACACTTGATGTTGCGTCTGTTGTTACTGTAATATATATGTCATTGGAAGTTTGACCTCTCTTTCAGAGTATGGTGCACTCTTATTCAGGGCACATCGATGAGGGCTCACTGCACAGTAGAAGAGGTGGATGGCATAAGCAGAAGCCTTAGGTCACCACCATCCAAAAACGAACATTAAGGGACATGTATGAAATAGACTAGTTCATGCAAGAGATGTGATCTAGAGCACAGTTCTAGAGCCTGGCTAAAAGTAGCATAAAAAAACTTTGCAATCTTTTGCTTGCTTTGCCCTACAATAGAGGTTCTATTCTGTCCTTCTAGGAAGAAACCTGCAAAGGTACATTTGAAGTGCTTATCTGAGTAGAGTCAAAGCTTAGCTCTTGGAAAGAAAAAAAAAAGAAATAGCCCAGAAAAACAGATTGTATATAAGATTTTCACTGGCTGAGAATTAGAGAATTAGGAAGAATTAGTGAAGTTTGGCTTTTTGTCCAATACATCAGATGAATCCTTTTTCACCACAGGCGTTATAAGTGGAGTGCGTTGCACCTACTGTGTTGTGTAACTACTTGCATGCAACAGGCCTTGGTACGCAATTCTGAAATGAAAGTCTGCACATGATACACTGCATCTCTCTGAAAAAGATTACCAACCATCTGGATATAACCATTTTGTCAAGTAGCTACATTTTTGGTGTCAAATGCCTGTTTCGTTGGTCCTGAATGTAATTCTTGTCCGTTCAAGCTGTATTCTCCTTCCGCCTCTCATGCATGCAGCATGCACGGACAAAAGCAATAACCACATGTTCATCCAAGACATTGTTATGGGTTGTAATTATTGCTTTGTTAAGTTAGTCATTTACACACGATTGTATGTAGGTATGGATATTTTGCACATTTGTTCAGTTATCCAGAAATCCAGTACCATTGGGATGTTTCCTGAGAGGTCTTACATCATTATCAAATCCATTCAGAGTCCACCACATCAAGATGTGGGTAAGATCAAATTGCGGGCAGTTTAGCCCAGTAATGGTGGTTCAACCTCGTTTCATGCAAGAAGTCACACAAAATAATCCAAAAGGTACCTCTGTTTACAAAAATATCAACAGAAGATCATATTTTAAAAGGATCAAGTCTTCAGACGTATTGATCCATCTTTGCTCATTCAAAAACTCTGTTTAGGGTGAATCCCATAGTAATTAATATAAGTGTACCTAGGAGAGCTGAATTAAGCTGCAACAATGAAATAATTTTTAGAGACTAATAATGCAGCAAATGAACTTCAGACATATTATTTGCAGAAATTCAGTCTAAAGCACACTTAAACTCATAGGGCTTACTTGTGAGTGAATGTGTTTAGGACTGGACCAACTCTAGAAATTTTAGCCAGGGAACCATTTGCAGTGGCAAAACTCATATGGAATTTAAGTAGGGGGTGGTGGTAAATTGTCTCAAAATTTGATTTACAAGGTGCCAAGTGTGGCCTCATCCAGAGAAGTATTGCTTATGCATAAGTTCCACACTGAAGCAAAAACAAGTGAAATAGGTCATTTGCAGGTCAAACCCCTAAATTATTTGTATTACAAGTCTGTCATGTCCATCATCAGCACAAATGTTTTAAAAAAAGAATTCAGGGAAAATACTTTTTGATAAATAAATAAGTAAATAAATGCTAAATAATAGTGATCTCCACATCACATATTTTAAAGCTGATTCTTTCATGTAAAAAGTTTTCAAAGTACTTGTATTTTTCATATCAGGAAAGCAAATGCATTTAAATGTAGCCATACAGAGCAATTATTTAGCGCATCAAATTATGCATTTGGTTCAGAGAGGGCAGTCAAATGAATTGTGGCATTTAAAAACAAACCTGGAAAATCAACTGGTGCAACTCTCCTTGTAACCAAAGGGCCCCCCCCCCCCGCTTTTTTTCTGCCTTGTGCAGATAAATGTGACACAATCTCTCATACATCAAGTCAAAACTTTTCAAGTAGCATTTTATTGGGTGACTTTTGACAGCTTGGTTCAAAAGTATCATAAAATATCTACCTTTTGAGTGTGAATCGCCAACATCCTAGAGATTTCTTATAGAAAGAGACTAATTAAAGCTGAGTATACAGTATGCTCAAAAAATCATTTCTTCTGTTTGTGAAAGTGTAATTCTAGCTCCCATTTTGTACCCAATGAAAAGCAAAGTATGGGTGTCTGGGGCAAGTCCCATTGACATGAGTGGGAATGGCACAAAACCATGGTAATGCTCCTGTATCTTCCATTCATTTCAGTGCGACTTGGACTGAAGAAGTTCCCAGTGGATTGTGTCCCATGATTAATTTAAATTCAATGACTGTATGTACAAAATCAGCATAGATATATGAGCACTGGGAAATCTACTCTGAACTGAAAAGCATTTGAAATAAAAGTGAAAATGCAAAGAATCACAGGTCTGCACTCATCACAAAATAAAAAGTAGTGCTTTGGGGAGGGGGGGGAACCTAATGCAAAAAAATCCACATGTATTTAAATTATACCTCTCTATAATTCGCTGTAGTCAACTTTATCACTAGGATACCCTAGGTTGACTGATTGTCTCTAAAGGAGCTGAGGTGAGATAGAACAGGAAGGGATGGACAACACTCAGTTTCAGGGCCAATTCTTTCCCAACCCCCGCCCTGGAACCTGTGGCTGTATGGCTGCAAAAGAAGTGATTTTTCCCCCTTAAAATTGACCTGTTTTGCTGCCATGCCGCCATACAGCTGAATTTGGATAGCAAACCACAACTTACTTTAAAACTAAAGAAAATGGGGTGGGGTTTGCAGCAGTGCCACCAAATTTTGGTGGCAAATTCAGCAGCAGTGGGGGCCACAGAAGGGGCCAGTGGGGACCCTGTGTTGCTCACCCCTGAGGTAGAATGAGCAAACACTCAGGGTGGTAAAGCTGCTCCTATGGCAGCTGGGGCTCAGAGCTAAAACAAAAAAGCAAAAGCCCCATGTGATGTATCTCTTGTTGGGTGGTACCATTTCAGACTTTTGGTGAGGGACTGAAAGTTTTGGACTAGGAGACCCCGGTTCAAATGCCTGCTCAGCCATGAAGGTCACTGGGTGATTTTGGGCCAGTCACTATTTCTCAACCTTCTGATGATAACATGGGGAGGGGAGAGTACCATGTATGCTGCCTTGAGCTCATGGGAGGAAAAGTGGGCTATAAATTAAATAAATAAATAAATAAATAAGAAAGATTCTAGCCTAGCTTTCCCCCTGACTTGCCCAGTTTTTATGTATAAACAGTATATTTTGCAGAGGAGCATTCAAACATTCAGTTCCAAATGTTGTCCCAGGTGGTCAGGGCTGGCTCCAGGTTTTAGCAGGTCCCCAGAAAAGTGCCCCCTCTTCCATTAGTGGGTCCTGGTGGGCTTACCTTGTGGCACCACTCGGAAGGAGTAGCAGCACTCTAAGCAAAACTGGGCACCTGCACCCAGCTGTCATATTTTCCTACAATTCCCCTGACATAGCACCACTCTGGGGCATTGTGGGAAATTAAGATGGCAGCCCGCACTGAGCTGCAGTTTCAATTTTCCACAATGTCCTGAATTGATGGTATGTTGGTGGTATTGTGGGAAATTAAGATGGTGGGTAGACCTCCCAGTGCCCAAGACAGGTAGCAGTGGCGGATCTTGCTGGGGCATTGGGGTTGCCCATGGATGCTGATTGCTGACACTGGCCTTGGAAATGGGGCAGCCAGCAATACATACATCAGGTGGAACTTCTCTTCTCTTAGCTCTTTCTTAAAGGTGCAGAGATGGAGGAGAGAAAGAAGAGAATCCAGCCAATGGAAGTGAGGTTAAGAGCTGAGAGAAAGTGGAATGAAAGAATCTTCCTTGGAGATGGACCATTAACTGAGATGGTGAGGAGGAGCTTACCAGGCCAGAAACACCTAAACTAACTCTAGCCATATGGTTTTCTTGACCTAATAAACTTTAACAACATGGAGAGGGGGATATAAAATCATCGCTTGCAGTTTGACCAATAGTATGTACCTTTGGTTATGCACCATATGTCAAGCAAGCCAGCTAATGGATTGCCGTTTATGCAGCCATGGAGCCTTGTACCTCTCATGCCTGTCTAGCATTTCACTTGCTTTTCACACAATCGACATCACCATGTTAACAAATGGGCTGAAAGAATGAGTGCAGACTTTGCACTTAGCTGGGAGGCAAAAATTCTGTCAGCTCCTCCTAGCTTTTTTTCTTTTTACCCCTTTTTCTCTTTAATGAGGAAAAGTAAGCGTATTTGTCATTGTGGTAGATTTCTCAGTGCCTTTCCTTAGAAATGTCACCTAAGCACACTTCAAGAAAATAAAGAGTATCATAGTCTGTCCTGTGAATGTCCACATTTTATGAAAGGCTTGGGAATTAATTATTGCAAAAGAAGGAAAAGATGACCCACAGAACACATATTTCCTCTCTGAACAGACTGTGTGGGAAAAGGCCGGAGGATTTTTTTTTCTGTGTATATCACGTTGCATCAAATCCAGTGTGACGTGTTTCCTTAGCGACTATGGCTATCATAAATGGTAGCCTTTTCTTCCCTTTGCAGCTAATAAGGTACAATATTTCTAAGCAAAACAGTATTCTTTCTGAAAAAAATGTAATGTATTGATAATATTTGTACCTATTATATATTTATGTATTGACGGAAGGTTGACTGGTACTAACTGATGATTCATATAACAGGGGTATTTCAAGCTCATGTGGAAGTCAGTAAAGCCACATTCTCTTGACTGATACATTCCATGTGACATTTGGCAGATCGGAACAATCTTCCAAAACACCCACACCATGCCATTAATACAACTGCTGAGTAAAGCAACCATAACAGTGGGTATTCTGTAACATGGGTACTACACTGTATATGGCCAAGGGTGGATTTACACAGCCTGTTCACAAAGTGGTTATCACATAATAACTTACTGTCGGTCCATTTTCCTCCATGTTGAGACCAGCTTAATTTAGGACACTGCATTTGCTTTCATGGCTGCTAACTTCCACTGTTGTACTTAATGCATTCCAAAAAAAGGAACATGGATAAACTCCAGTCATTGACATTTGAGGGAGAAACTTAACAGGTGCAGCTTTTCCTATTGTGGAGGTGCAGTGTTGGGGGAAATTGCATCTGTACAATTTTTCCTCACTGTCTCACATCCTAACAGCCAATAGCATCTGTCAGTTGACTCCCCTATTCATCTCCTCAAGAGTCCTTCATGAAGGAGCTAGCCAATCTAAATTTCATATATACCTATCCAAATCACCTTCAATGTGCTACCACATGAAGAGGGTCCTATACAATTTGGACATTCTTTTTTTTTAAGCTCCATATAATGTTCAAGATGGACATTTCCATCCACACGCCTATTAAATGGTTCTTGCAAGTGGTTGTGAGAATCCACTCTTGATGAGACAAGAGCATAGAGATTTCACTACCACTCTTTTCCTTAGTCCATTTTTCCTATATTATCAAATGTTATGCTTATAGATGGTAGGTCATGGAGGTTGCTTTATAAACAACCTGTCAGGGAGAATATGGCTTTAATAAAGTTCTGGTTGAAAGTACAGATGTTTGCTGTACCTCCGCCGGGTTGCCAATGTATTGGCTCTGTAAGTATCGATGTTGGGGGAAGTCACGTGGCTTTCATGCATTCCAGAATAGTCTATTTTTCTGTTCAGATAAAAAGAGAAAATATATATATAAATATATAGCTGTATTTTTAGCAAATTTATAATAGGGCAATCAAGTCAAAATTCCTCTTTTGTATTACAGAATAATATATTAGAATCTTTATTGTCAACCATTTCCATAGCTGAACTTCTGACTTCAATGTATGTGTGAGAAAGCGTGTGTGTGTGTCTGTTCTAAAGGAATGTTGCAATATCCCTCATTGAATCTTGTCTGCAAAAGATCAGAGAGTCTGCTGTTGTCATGTTTTTATATTCTCCTTATCTATCATATGTTTTATAATTGCAAATGAAAGTTAATGTGGTGTTTTCATCCTCCCAGGAGGCGGGGCAGAGGGAGGGAGGGAGGGAGGATGTCTCAGACTCTGATATAAGTGGGACACAGACATCTAATCCATTAACTTCAGCCTTTAACCTCTGTGAGGTTCTTCCAGATGTACATCATTTGTAATAAGATTGAAACAGGTCAAAATGCATGGATACCATAAGGGGGCTGATCCTTTGGGTAGGATGAAAGGCCTGTTGAGAAGATACTATTCACCCTATGCTTTAGGGGCAAAAAGGTCAGTGCCCAGACCCCCAGCAGTTTAGAAGCTCAGTCCCTTGAGCTTGAGAGTAGAATCTGGATCTGATGCTGCAGCACATTAGGAAAGAGCTCTCTGCATGCCCTCAAGTGCACAGCATTTATGAGACGACATGAAAGCATAATTGAACCACATTCCCAGCAAAGACAAAATATGTGAAAACAAAAAAAGGCTTCCATCTCAGCAAAGCACATGATTTTAAATAGTAAAAACTAATGAACAAACAAAAACCAGTTGAGAAATCAGATTGAAAAACCTCTAGCATTTTTGGTGGGCCAAGATATTTTTTTTAATTTGGGGGGCTCCTACAGGAGGCTTACCTTCTCTCCAGGGAATGAAAAAGTCAAGAATGTCTCCTGGCCACAGAGAACTTCACCAAAAATGCCACCTCAGTTTTATGACCTGGGAATGGGCCTGCAAAACTGAGGCAGCTTTTCCTTCCCTAAGGCATAACCTGCCTGCTAACCTCAAGTACAGTTTCTCATACAGAGGCCAATAGGGAAATAGTTTTTCAACGTTTGGATGGCAGCAGTGTGCTGGTGCCTTTAACAGCTGCCTGAAACACAGAAATCTAGCAAGTGAGGCTTTCTCCATCAATTCATCTCCATGCCAAAGACTACACACACATTTCCTTGCTAAATTACCATACTTGTTAAAGGCACAGGAAGCATTCAGAAAAAGCAGACATCCCTAAAAAAGGAACAGGAAAGTAGATTCCACTGAATGCTAAATGCCTGTCTAGAACTTTGATTTGGTGGTGTGGTGGGGATTGCAGAGGAAAATAGTGCACAGGGCAGCTTCAGTCACCTCCCTCCATTTCTGCTTTGTAGGCTCAAAATTTTCAAGTATGATCTTGAATCAAGCAAAATATATATATTCCTTTGCATCTGGCTACCCTATTCCTTGCATACACACTGAGGTCACCAGAGGGATTTACCTGAATATAAACTGAGCAAAAAGTCCATAATTTGACCCAAGTGGTATTGCAACTGTTTAGATGTACTGGAATTTGTAATTAAGCAGATGTTATAGGCATATGGCCAATTTCTCCCCTGTTCCTTTATTAAAAAAAAGCTGGATCCATTATTATAATGGCATTAACAGAGTCATGTGGTGTGGGATTTTCATCTATAGGTCTCCAGCTCTAAAAAGCAAAGCTGAGACATGATCCAATATGAAATGTTATTATGTAAGGAAATTCCACTAACTAACTGAAGAATGGGAAGAGTTGGTGCCAGATATCTAGCAGTAGGAAGAAATATAGCAGATTAGATTAGATTAAGCCATCAGAGATTGTAGGGTTCTACAATGTAACCAACAAAATGTGAACCTGTGACTGCCTTTTGCTCTAGAAAGACCATTTTGCCATATGAAGCCTTTAATGGGTGAAAAGCATATATTTCTTCAAACATCAGCTAATCCTCCAACTATACAGTGCAGGAACTTTCTACACAGAGCACCTTACAATTATATACAAGGAGTGAGGTGCCTTCACTAAGATGGACAGGTTGTGTGTGAGCTGAAGGAAGGGCCTGCATATTGTTTTACCAATAGAGGTGCATGGCACAACCCTGGGGGTCCCAGTTGTTGTGGAGGTGAGGCCACCCACTGGGATGATGGGCAGGTTTTGCCTTACTGCAACCGTGTCCCTAAATTCTGATTTGTTTTTTTACTCCCCGAAGGAGTCCATGACAGTCACTTAAAAAACAGAGAGGTATACTTGGGAACAATGGTGCAATGTGATGATTTGACTTCTTTGCCTTCTATAGGCCAGAATGGGGCATGGCTGTGCGCATAGTTTTCTGGAGTCCAACTGGCTCAATTTGTCGTTGGCTCATTTTGTTACTGGTGTGAACCAAAGCATCACAAAGTGTGCTTTCAACACCAAATATAGTGTCACTGCTGTCCGTGTTTTGTTTTGGGGGTTTTAAGTCACTTTTAGTTTTTGGCTTCCTCACGCAATCAATCACATCAGAAATGCACAAGAAGAAAAAATCCTTTAGGTTTTAAAGAACTCCTTTAAAAATAAGTTTTTAAGGGTGCAACCCTATGCAGGTTTAGAGAGCAATCCTATGGTCCTTGGAGAACTTCCCAGGAACCATAGGACATTTCAGAGTCCCCCTCCCAAGACTGTAGACACTCCTATGACTTTGGGAGAGGGACTCTAAGATCCAATCCCTCCCACCTCCCATCCACTGCAGAAAGAACTGTGGCACCTGCTTTCAAGCTCACAAAGTGACCTTTGATGGTTTTGAGAAGGGCAAAAAAGGGACAGGATAGTGGGTGGGAAGAAGAGAGGAGAGGACAGGAACCAAATTATCCTGTAGCTTCTTGAGTGCACACCCTGCCCACCACCGGTAAGTGAGCTAGATGGGCTCAGAGGACCATCTATGTGGTTGTTTATGGTTTTTCTAGGAAGAACAGGAGGCAAAAATGCCTGCCAGCAACAGCCCAGCAAGGCACTGGGTTTTCAGAAGCCTCTGAGTTTGCAGGCTTCCATCTAATGGGGTACACTCACATAGGATTGCACCCTAAGACAGAAAAAAGTCTTACAACTGTAGGAGTTGTAGGATGTTTTTCTGTCTAAACCTGCATAGGGTCATGCCCTGACTTTAGTTTAGTTTTTAAATGAATGGGAAAAAAAGATGGGTGCTTTGATCCAAGCATTTTTTGTGGCTGTCAGAGACTCCGTATGCACACCTCCAAGGGCGTTACCATTTTCTTCCATGAAGGGATAAACCCTGTCTCTCCCCACACACGCACATACTCACACACACTCACACAAAGGGATGCTTACCTGGACTGCTCTCTCTGCTTGAAATTAATAGAAGATGGGGAAGCAATCATAGCTCAATGGAAATGCACATGCTGTGTGTGTGTGCAAAAGTTTCTAGATTCAATCACTGGCACCTCTTGTTGGGGCAGGAAAAGAGCCCTGTCTCAAACCCTGGAGATCTGCTGCCAGTCAGTGCAGACAATGCCAGACTAGTTGGGAAAATGTTTAACTTGGCAAAAAGCACCTTCCTGTGGATGGAGTCGGCATCCAGTTCTTTTTTGCCAAAAATGCAAATGTCCAATTGGCAGGCCTTCAGGTTCGGCCATAAGGATCCCCTTGCTGAAATGGAAAAGTGGAAGACTGTTTGGCCAGCTTTCTTCTAAAGCAAAGAACTTAATAAAAGGGCACCAGCTCACATCAGCATGAGTTTTCACACTACATAACACTACAATCAAATGGAAGGCTGAGAAATTGTGGTGGCCTTGAGACACTTTGGAAACTGGTTGCTGGAGAAGCAGAAGGCATTATTGTAGATCAAGGGTGGGCCACTTGTTGCCCTCCAGATAGTTCTACAACTCCCACCAGCCCTAACCAGTCACTGGTTAGGAAAGATGGGAATTGTAGGCCAAAAATCTGGAGGGACACAGGTTGCTGACCCCTGACCTAGTTGAACCTGAGTTTTAAAGGAGTTAATATATTACAAATGAATAACTTTTCCATGCGTTCCTTAAAGTTTTGTCCTTCATTTTAGTATATCATAGCTTACTAAGTTATAATGGACATTCCTTATTACAGAACACCATGGCCCTTCCCTGTCCCACAGTGCAAAAGCCACAGCTACAGTTAGCTACAGAGCTAATGGGATAATCCCACATATACTGACCAAAGCCCCATGGAGGAACAACAGTGATAAATACAAATAATAAAATGAGAGATGTAGAGCAAGTGAAAACCTCACCATAATTTTTTTTTAAAATTAAACTTTTTAATTGGAATAACCAGCCAGTTTTTAATTATGGACTAATTGATCAATCAACCCTATCAATCAAAGTTGCTCTGTATTTCTCAGATATCCCCTGTGCCTCTCCCCTTTTTCAATTTTGAAATGAAATAAAGCGGGATAAAAAATATAAATAAATGTGGACAATATTTGGTTAGAGTCACCTTTATGATTAGAAAGAATGTGTTTTGTCAACATTAAGTAGCAACCCACAGAAAATGGGTTTTCAGAAAAGACAGCCTAATCTACTACTCTCACCCAGTTTGCACAGGAATGTTCATCACTTGATGGCTTCAGTCAGTGTCAAGGGATTATATTAATCCGTGAATTGAACGCTGTAGATCAGGGGTGGGGAACGTGTGGCCCTCCAGATGTTGCTGGACTGCAACTCCCATCAGCCCTAGCCAGCACAGCCAATGGTAGTGGAAGATGGGAGCTGCAGTCCAGCAACATCTGGAGGGCCACACATTTGCCATTCCTGCCATAGATCAAACTTCCATATCACCTCAAACACACTCAGATGCAAATCAGTGGTTGAGTGTTCTACATGATCTGCATGCACGCGTGAAAGGGCCTTCTCACTGCCTCCATGTCCTTCCAAATCTAGAATTAAGCCCTTTTTGCAACATGTCATGGGGTCCCTGAACAGTATTTCAGCTCGGGTTAGCCTCATCGCATGCTTCCTTATCACCCTCATTTTCTTGCCTTCAGTTCATCAATATTTGTTGCAATATGATGTTCTTAGCAACTGAGGGTTATTTAAAAACAACATCATCATTATCTTAAACCAGGGATCTTGTTATGGAGCCTTTCCAGTTTATTTCCTTTTATGTGAACAGAGTTGCTTCCTTATGTTCCCTGTGGTTTGTCTTCTGGGACATTCTCCATGTTACTGTGAACATTTAAGCCATGGTGATGTTTGTGTCGAGAATCTGAATGACTAGCTATGGCTCCACAGTTACACCACTAAAACAACATCAGAAGAACTATTGCAAATATTTTGGGACTACACCTAATCCAGGCTTAATAGTTATTATAAGAGAATCCTGCTTTTACTTGGTCCTTCAATGGGTAGAAAATATCAAGGTGTTGCACTTGTACATCTCTACATAGGGGAAGAGCTGTAGTAGCTCAATGGTAGAGCACATGATTTTTTGCATGTAGAAGATCCAAAGTTCAGTCCCTGGCATCTCTAGGTGAGGCTGGGAAGGAAGCTTGTCTGAAACCCTGGAGAACAACTCCCAGTCACTACACATGATGCCGATCATGTGGGTAGCCCTGATATACAGGATTTTTAAAACATAAATTGAAGGTGCAGGGTGCCTGATCTGTATGGGGGTAGTAGGACTTTAACCTTTTGCCCCCCCCCCCCACACACACACACAGCAGTTCTCCAACGGGAGTTTTGCCCCCAAAGCAAAACTGTGCAAGGGAGGGCTCAGAGGAGGGCAAATGTTAAAGCCCCCTAACCCTCACACCAGGGCCCTGACCTGGATTGGGTGGGTGGGAGGAGGGGTTCCATGCTAGTGGAGGCTGGGGGCTCTGATGTCAGTGGGGCGGTGAATCCGCTCCAGGTTTCAGGCAGAACCAGTCAGAACTCTAAATGAGCTATCCAAGGTGTGAAGCAAGGCACAAAGCACCTTGGATAGCTCCTTTAGAGTTCTAATTGAAACCCGGAGCAGATTCACTACCCCACTGACATCAGAGCCACCAGCCTCCACTACTCCATGCCTGCAATTCATACTTTTAAAATCCTGCGCAGTAGGCCTAGCCACATGACTGATGCCATGTCTAGTTAGACCCTCAGTTTAGGTGGTCCCAAGCTAGGTGCAGCATTGCTCTTATTTGGTATAAGGCAGCTTCCTACGTTCATAGTGATGCAGAAATATCACACTGCAGTGAGTCCGCACTGGTTGCACCTCAAACACTGCCTCATTCAGAACATCACAGTGCCAAGGTGAAAATAATTCAGTGTGACTTGCTTTGAAAGCCATAGGCCCCTGCTGTTTGAAGTGACTGGAACTGATTTTATTTAGGATGTGGGTGCTATTCACATTCCCATGCATGCAGGGACATCCTGTCCTGTGAATAACAATGCTCCATGCACATATGCATGCATCCCCCTGTTCACAGAATGGAATGCCGGGCAGAGCAACATGAGCCTCCGATAGCCACGGGCACCATCTGCACCTCGGCGCAGTATTGCACAGGCATTGCCCACACTCTAGCCCTTAGTCATGTATCAGGGAATCTCAAGGGCAGAGCATCTGGATAACTTGCACAACTGCAGAAGGTTGGGGGCGGCCTTGTTCCAGGCTCCTCCCACACCATACCATCCTGGCTTTCAGTGGTACACAATCCATCTTGCCAGGCCTCTTCACCTTTCCTGCCATGTTGGAGCAGCGGCTGGCCTGAATGGCTGCAGGCAAATGGCTGGTGTCGTTCTGCAGTTCTCACTCTCTTGTACGGAATGCAGGCACAGTTGTGACAGACTTTGCTAAGCTAATGGTTTGTTTGAAGAAATGAGAGTTTAAGTCAATGGCCTTAAGAACCATAAAAAGGATGGGGGAGGGGAGACGTACCATGAACATGATTACAGAGGTTAAGGGGATTAAGTAGGGGGAGCAAAAAAAGGGAGAAATATAGATTTGGATCTTTACATCATAAACTGTATGCCCCAGCTAATTGCAGAAAGCAATTAATCAAGCCCAGGCGCTGGATTTATGCAACCGATAGTGGATGTACAACAGCTACTGGTCTGCTACATTGTATACGGATTCTTTACATTCGTAGCCCATACTCTCAAGTCTCAATGCATCAAAAGACGTTTAACCATTTGAGCGTTAACAATTCCCATATGTTTGGGAGGAACTAGGATTCCATTAGCCATATACTAGTGCACTTAGAGTCTTACTTTTTTAATATTTATTTTTGGTAACTTTAATTTAAATCTTACTTCTTGAAGTTTATTAACCTCTCCAATTGTTTCTGTAAAAAAAAAAGTTTTAAAAAGTGTCTTTATATGCATGTAGTGGTATAAAACTGTGATCATTGTGTGACATTCAAAAATTGTACTGTCTTGTAAAATATGTCCAAATGTCTACAGATTTTAAAGCAATGGACCCTTCCTCCAGAAATACAGAAATAAATAAAAAGGTATGGTTAAAAATGAACAATGGATTCATTTCATGTTTTGTATGTGCATTTATTCCCATTTAGATTTAATTGTCTTATTCTTTCCTGATGAGAGCATAAGAAGAGCCAAGCTGGATGAGACCAAAGTCCATCTAGTCCAGCATTCTGTTCACACAATGGCCAACCAGCTTCCTGCAGGCAGACCATGAGTGCAACAGCACCTTCCCGACCATGTTCCCCAGCAACTGGTGTACATAAGCATGTTGCCTCTGATACTGCAGGTAGCATATAGCCATCAGGACTAGTAGCCACTGATAGCCGTCGCCTCCATGAATTTGTCTAAGCCCCTTTTAAAGATAACCAAATTGGTGGCCATCACTATCTCTTGTGGTAGCGACCTCCATAGTTTGAGTACGTGGTGTGTGAAGAAGTACTTCCTTTTATCTGTCCTGAATCTCCCACCATTCAGCTTCATGGGATGGCCCCAAGTTCTAGTATTACGAGAGAGGGAGAAAAAGGTCTCCCGATCCACTTTCTCCACACCATGCATAATTTTGAAGGCCACTATCATGGCTCAGGGCTAGTAACCAGAGATATAAAAATATGGTTCCCTATTCCAAGATGTTTAAACCCTAAAGGACTAAAGGAATAGGAGAATAGATGTAAGAAAAGGGTAGGAAATCATTAAAATAATGTCCTAACAAAATCTGTCCTAGCTGATTTGTTACCCCTCCCAAATGAACTCACAATTTCCACCCAATTTCCATCTTGTCATAAGATAGGGATTCAGGATCTCAAATCCAGGGGCCAAATCCAGCCCTATGGCAGGCAAATCCAGTCCTCCAGGTTTCCCCAGAAAGTCTTGCCCACTTACCGTGGCCCCATGCCCCTTGCCCCCAACCACTGATCATTTGGTGGTTTCCCGGCTTTTGTGCAGTTTTTTTCCCCATTGTAAAAGGTTGAAATGCCTCACCTAGTAAGGCTTCATTACTGGCAGTGAAAGCTTTAAGCTAAAATAGGCTGGTACTATTGGTAATTTTAGTATTTTCACCACAGCCACTTGAAAGTGGCCCCTGAGAGCTTCTTTGAAACGGAATTCAGCCCTTTTCCTGAAAGAGGCTCAGCAAGGGATGTTGCGGGCATCCAGCTGGGACTCGAGGCCCAGAGAGAAATCACTGGCTTGGCCCCCCAGACACCAGTCCATGGATCCCTGCTCTTGCCCAACTCAGTGCGTGCCTGATTGCTCACTGAGCTGCAAAATGGCAGCTCTGCCTTTTTTGTGAAGACTGATTTTACACAAATGGTGGCCATAGAGTGATCATAAAGCCTGTGAAGTGGTGTAAATGGCCACTTTACAGCTGCCATTTGCTTAAAATTGGCCATTATGAAAGACTAAGCCACCATTTTTATGCCAAATGGTGGCTCGGTGAGGGATTGGATGACCATGCGCCACTCACCAGGTGCTCGCAGACCGCCCAGCGATTCGCCACATGTGGCGAGCAGGGGCAGGTGGCCAGCGGAAATGCAGCAAGCAGCATGTGACCCAGTTCACCTGTCCCTAGGTTCTATACCCCTGGCTTACAGGTATATATTTGTTTCCTGGGTAATACCTTACCCAAACCTCAGAGCTAACAATCTTTGTCATGGGCAGTGGCTCCAAGTCCAAAGACTCCATAAATCTTTCAACAGCAGAATTATTAATTGGATGTTTATCATATCCAGAAGAAGCAACCTCTGTAGATCTAGATTCCACTACACTAAATGTATGATCATAAACATAGCCAATTGATGGCTGGGAAAGGTCGGGCAAATCAATAGACCAATTACTTATCTGTGCAGATTTGTCTGCTACTGTTAGTAAAGACATTCAAGGTATAGATTTCCAATTGTATATATCATTGCTTGAGCTGCCAATATTTGAAATCGACTTAAGGTGGTCTGTGAAAGAGACCCAACAGTCTCAATATAATACAGATATATTCATTTGAACTGAATTAGCATGAATTGTACATACCAGATTAACATATTCCAGCAGGGGTGGGCAACCTGTGGCCCTCCAAATTTTGTTAGACTGTAACTCCCATCAACCCTAGCAGCATAGCCAATGTTGCAGTCCAACAACATCCAGAGGGCCACAAGTTCTGCACTCCTGTATTATGGGTTGGATCGAGAATTAGAGAGCAATCCTATAGCTCCTAGATAGTGGCCCCTAGGATTTTTTGGTTTTTGGGAACTGAGCTCCCCACTCCCCCCCCCCCCCGCCACCTTGTAGGCAACACAATTCTTCCCCGTCTCCATGCCTGTAACCGCAGTGTGGACCGGGCAAAAAGGGGGTGTTCTTGGGGGTGGGAAGGAAACCACGGAAGCATCATTATGATACTTCCTATGCACTGTATAGCCTACCCCCTCCCGCTCCAAGGTTCCCTGCTAGACAGCCAAAATTGGCTGTCTAGCCGCAAATGCAGGGCGGCCCGAGTGTGGAGAAGAGGACCCCCTCCATGTTCCACCTGCCCTGCATTGGCTAGTCAGCTGCCTCCGAGTTCGGAGGTCGCCAACTATCCCAATAGGATTGCGCCCTTAGTCATGCATTAACATCAATGGGACTTAAGTGAGTCATGATTGTATTTCATTTCATTTATTATATTTCTATACTGCCCGATAGCCGAAGCTCTCTGGGCAGTTTACAAAGATGAAAATCGTAATACATGCAAATATATAAACAGACAGCGCACAGAGATACACGCACAGTTTTAAATAATCAAGAATTAGAAAAATCCAGGACCTGATTAAACCTCATCATATGCTGCCAAATGCCTGGGATATGAGGAAGGTCTTAACCTGGCACCAATAACAATGTTGGCACCAGGCAGGCCTCATTGTGGAGATCATTCCAAAATTGGGGGGCCACAACCAAGAAGGCCCTCTCCCTTGTTGCTGCCTTCTGAGCCTCCATCAGAGAAGGCACCTGGAGGAGGGGGCCTCAAATGATGCACGTAGTGTATGGGTAGGTTCATGGCGGAAGAGGCGCTCTTGTCCTATTGATTTCAGTGGTTCTACTTTAAGTATGACTAAGCCTGGATCCAACCCTATATGTTTTCTATGGCCAAGAGCCATTTTCACAAAGTTCTAAACCAACCCACTTAGAAATAGGAGGAGGAAGAAGAGGAGGAGGATGTCTATTAGAAACAGCAATGAAGGCAAGTTGCAGACACAAGGTTTAAGCCCAGTCTTCCTCTACCTGGTCCCCTCCATTTGTGTTGGACTGCAACTCCCATCATTCGCAGTCAGAACCAGCCAGAACTCTAAAGGAGGTATACAGAGTGCTGAACCCTATCGCCAAAATAGGTTCGGCACCTTAGACAGCTCCTTTAGAGTTAGCTGGTTCTGACTGAAACCCAGAATGGATCCACAGCCCCACCGAAATCAGAGCCACCAGCCTCCACTGTCTCAATCCTCCTTGTCCCAGGAAGCCTTGTGGGGAAAATAGATGGGCAGTCTGGCCTGAGGCCTAGAAGCGCTCACCCCTTCTTCACACTTCCTTCACACTGCTGCTGCTGCTTCTAACAAATGAATATCCTTTTTGCTTTTGCTCTGTCTGATCCTCAGGTAATGCTACAACTCTACCCACTTACCTGACAGTAAGACCCACTGAACTGATTGGGAATTACTTCTAAGGAGACGTGTACAGGGTTGTGCAGCAAATTAGTTATCCTGTGATTGTGCCTCATCATTTAGATTAACTGCTGGGAAGAGAGTACAGGGGGAGACTGGGAAGGGAGTTTGAACTCCTAAGGCGCAATCCTGTGCATGTTTAGACTGAGAAAAAGTCCTTCTGTCTAAACATGCATAGGATTCTGCCGTTAGTCTGAAGTAACTAGTCCTAGAGGAAGGAACTAGCCAAGTTAGTATTAGAATTATAGAAGCAAACATTTGGAAGGGACCTTAAAGACAATGTACTCCAAGACCTGGAATTTTATTTTGAGACCAGAGATAAAGCTAGGGCCAATTAATATATTATCAGAGTGGTGTGGGGAGGAGCTACAGAGAAGCAGTTCACTTATGTTTGGATCCAGGACCAATGGGCCAGTACTTTACCACCTAAGGAAAATGAGGGACTCACGCGGTCCCTAGATCCATCCAGACATTACTGGAGTAGTGTGACAAGTGATTCCCATACCTTAGTGCATTCCATATGAAGCAGCCTTTTAAATCTAATCTGGATTAACAGTCAACAGAAGGATTTATCTTGCCAGACTGGAAGAATTCTCAGGTTCAGAAGCACCATTTATTTATATACAATGTGTCTGGGATCATCAGGGTCCCCAGAACTTGGGCCTTTGTGTCTTTCTGCCTAGCCCTGCATAGATTCCATAGCAGCTCAAATCTTGTACATGTATACATCCCAATGTATTCAATGGGGCTTACTCTTAGGTAAGTGGGTATAGCGGGGTGGGAAACCTCAGGCCAAGGGCCAAATCCCACCCAATCTGGCCCTCCATGGTTTCCCTTGGTATCGCTCCCTTTCCCCATTTTGGATTTTGATGCCACCCCTTTTGCCTTTGGCCTAGTCCTCTGCCTTCAACCCCCATCCACCATAGAGACTGTCTCTGTAATTGAATTTTGCCCTCAGGATGAAAGAGGTTCCACATCCCTAGGGTAAAGGATTGCAGCCTAAATCTACTATGTAATATCCTGCGTAAAAACATAATATGTTTTTTAAACATAAGAACATAAAAAGAGCCGTGCTGGATCAGACCAAAGGTCCATCTAGTTCAGCATTCTGTTCACACAGCGAACCAGCTGTCGACCAGGAACAGGGCATGAGCACAACAGCACCCTCCTACCCATGTTCCCCAGCAACTGATGTACAT
The DNA here is from genome assembly GCF_057233095.1 of Heloderma suspectum. Taxonomy (NCBI): domain Eukaryota; kingdom Metazoa; phylum Chordata; class Lepidosauria; order Squamata; family Helodermatidae; genus Heloderma; species Heloderma suspectum. The sequence continues at coordinate 285,544,438 of NC_139461.1, read as the reverse complement.
AGGTGCACTGCCTCTGGTTCTGGAGGTAGCACATAGCTATCAAGACAAATAGCCCCTGATAGGCTTCTCCTCCAGGAATTTATCCAGCCCCCTTTTAAAGACATCCAAATTGGTGGCCTGTGGTAGCGAATTCCATAGTTTATGCGCTGTGTGAAGAAGTTATTTTATCTGTCCTGAATCTCCCACCAATAAGCTTCATAGGATGACCCCGGGGTCTAGTATTTTGAGAGAGGGAGAAAAATGTCTCCCTATCCACATTCTCCACACCATACATAATTTTGTAGACCTCTGTCATGTCTCCCTTACCCTCTTTTTTTCCAAGCTAAACAGTCCCAGCTGTTGTAACCTTCTCTCTTAGGGGAGATATGCCAAACAACTAAAAGTAGAGTCATATGAGCCTCTTCTTTCATTCCTTCCCTGCTCCCTTCAATAAAATGATGATGCCAATATATACACAGTGACTAAATAGGATTTTTAAATGGTGTATATATGAGGCTAGGGGGAAACATAAGCGTGACAATCAACAATGCAGTGAATGAGGCCTCCAAAAGTCCAGGTGGCTCTATGCCCCAAACTCCTAATCATGAGTTATTATAGGAGCCAGGGAGAAAGTTCAGCACATATGGTAATGAAAACTACCATGTTTTGGCAGCTTCAGCTAGTGTCTATAGGGAACGTGCCAACTTTGATATTAAGAATTCTTTGTTATTATGGTACCTCCAGCATTAGCCATAGTCTGATATTATTCCATTTGTTATGCATTGCTTTGCTGTAATACTAGTAAGTTTGTGCATTAAAAATGCAATAGGAATTCAAAAGCCTGGTATGCTGTTTTCATACAAAGATGTCTAGGGTGAGGAGCCATTTTGCCTGGGGAGGGGAACTAACACAGTCACTTGTACAGAACCTTAACATCATGGACCATACTCTTATACGAGGCTAGTGAGGGTGCGCTGGGCAATGTGCTCTGTGGTGGGCCCTCTTCTCCATCAGTGGGCTATGGTGGGCTGACCTAGTGGCAACGGTGGGTAGCAGTGGCAGAATTTTGCAGAGCATTAGGTGACTGCATCTAGCCGCCAAGTTAATTTCCCACAATGCCCCCAGGAACGTGTTGCTGTGAGGCATCATGGGAAATTAAAATGGCAGCCCTCATGAGCCTGCAATTTTAATTTCTCACAGTGCCCCAGAGCAACACTACATTGATGGAATTGTGAGAAATTTAAATGGCAGCTAGACTCCGCCCCACTCGGTGCTGCTTGGAATGCTAGGCTGGGGGATGGGGGGAGGTATAAAAGTAAGGCTTAGGACAGATGTGGGTGGTATACCTTGCTAGGACCACAGCATCTGTCCAACCATGCCAGTTGCTGATCCCAGCCCTGCTTTTAGGAGCAAATACACAGCTATTGGCTGGGTTCACACAACACACTAACCCACACTCAGTGGTTGAGTGAGGGTTTTTGTAAACTGTGGGTTGTTTGTTGAACCATGGGTTAGCATGTTGTCAGAACCCAGGACATTTTCTGCAGGGTGGCTAGTTAACCACCCTGAACAACCCAACAACAAACCATGGGTTCTCAAGATAGGTTGTTGGAGAAAAATAAGCCACACTGTATGGTTAACATGCCACCCTGCAAAAAATGTCCTAGGTTTGGACAGCACACTAACCCACAGTTCAACAAACAACCCATGGTTCAAAACAACTCACACTCAACCACCGAGTGTGGGTTAGTGTGATGCGTGAACCTAGCCATTGTAAGACCGCCTATTGAGTGTTGCTGAACTAGGATGAGAAATACTGATAATTTCCACAGCTGCTGATGCTATTTCTTATGGCAAGTAAACTATGTCACAGCAGTCAAGCCACCACTCCAAGATAGGCAGTGAAGAGGTAGTTTAAATGTGTTCTTGGAATGTGTCCCAGGGATTACAAATGAAGTCAGAGGTGGCTGCTGGCCAGGTTCAGCCATAGGCTGACAAATCAAGGCAGATGCTAGGATAGACTTGTAATTGATTTCTACACCAAGCCTTCTAAAGATGACAGCTAAGAATAACTGTTAAGACAAAGACTAATCCAGATAAATGTATAAATTTATATTATTTCATAAATACTAATTTCCATTAGCTGGTTTCCCATTTTGAGTCTCTTTACAGACACCATCCACAGTGCCAAAGGCTGCAATAAAAATTAAGATATTGGGCATAAGGGACTGAAAAAAGGAGTCGTTAATGTTTTTCTTTCTTTCTTCAGGGTTTAAAACTGGTTGGCTTAGCATGTGGCCTGCTGGGACAATTTGGTGGTGCATCAAGGGACATGAACTTCTCTAGAAAATGTCACTATCTATAACCCAATAAAAGTAAGTTTATTGGGAATTAACTGTAGTTCCAGTGATCACAGAGCAGGTTCCAGTTTGGTCAATGAAATTCCCACCAGTGTCTGGAAATCTAGAATGAAAATGTTGGGTTGGATCCAGATCTATGCTAGGTCATCTGTGATGGCAGAAGTGCACTTCCACGCCCCCTCTTTCCCATGGCAGTCCCTCCAGCCCCCTGAAGATTCTTCACAGAGATTCAGGAGATCCTGCTGAATGGGTTGAGCTGTGAGGGGAAGGTGGATCCCCCAAAATCAGGTGGAGGGCTCAAGTGGAGCCCTTCCTGTCATGGAAGATCATAAGAACATAAGAAGAGCCATGCTGGATCAAACCAAAGGTCCATCTAGTCCAGCATTCTGTTCAGACAGTGGCCAACCAGCTGCCCACGGGAAACCCACAAGCAGGACATAAGTGCAACAGCACCTTCCCACCCATGTTCCCCAGCAACTGGTGTACATACTGCCTCTGATACTGGAGGTAGCTTATAGCCATCAGGACTGGTAGCCATTGATAGCCTTCTCCTTCATAAATTTGTCCAGTGCTCTTTTAAAGCCATCCAAACTGGTGGCCAGCACTAAGTATTGTATTAGCGAATTCCATAGTTTAACAATGTGCTGTGTGTTCCTTTTATCCGTCCTGAATCTCCCACCAATTAGCTTCATTGGATGACCCCTGGATCTAGTATTATGAGAGAGGGAGAAAAATATCTCCCTATTCACAGTCTCCACACCATGCATAGTTTGGTGTGGAGACTCTCTATCATGTCTCCCCTTACGCATCTTTTTTCTAAGCTAAACAATCCCAGATATTGTAGCTGGGGATAGACAGGCACCCGCCCAACCCCTGCCCCTGCTCATGCACCCCTGGACCCGTGCTCACCCCTCCCCTGCACTCACCAAGCCAGCCACACTCACCTGGGAGTGGTTGTTGAGCACCATGAGCACGGTGGGAAAAAAGGCGCTCACGAAAATGAACATATTTGTATAGATGCAAAAGGGTGCTGTGCATAGCCCATATATACAAGATTACAGGCATTTGCACCTGTAATTTTGCATATATGGGCTGTTCATGGCCCTCAGCCACCCTGCCAAGGACTCCAGTAGTCAAACCCTTGTGCGCACAAGGGCTTGACTGCTGGGGTCAGCACACACACCCCAGTTGCTAGCTGTCTCCTCCTCATGTGCAGGAGATGGCTAGCAGCTGGGGCTGTCTCCTCCACATGAGCAGGAGATGGCCCCGTCCTACCCAGCTGGCTGTCAAGGAAGCTTCCTTGACAGCCAACCGGGCAGAAGGAGGAGGAGGTGCAGTGCACGCCCCAGCCTCTAGCTGTTTCCTGCTCATGAGCAGGAAACGGCTAGTGGCTGGGGCACCAGCTGAGGTCCCGTCCTGCCTGGTCGGCTGTCACAGCCAAATGGGGAGGAGGAGGAGGGGCACACAGTCCAGCTGATCTTGCCATTGGGGAGTACGTGGCGACAAGTCCAGGCTGTTCCTGCCACTCACCGAGCTCCAGGGGGCTTTTGGCCAGGTCCTTCAGCGCCCTGGAGCTCGGTGAGCAGGGGCCAGGGGCCAGGCACGGGGGATTTCACCAGCCTCCTGGACTAAGTTGGGTGCTCGTAACATCCCTAGTTGTAGCGTTTCCTCATAGGGGAGTCGCTCCAGCCCCTTGATCATTTTAGTTGCCCTTTTCTGCACTTTTTCCAATTCTACAATATCCTTGTTTAGGTGTGGTGACCAGAACTATACACAGTCAGTATTCCAAGTGTGGTCACACCATAGAGTTGTATAAGGGGAAAGCAGATCTTTGATCCAACCCATTGATTGAAAAGGCTGACCTCTCCTGTCCAAGAATGTGGACAGGGATAGTTTAAAACTGATCAGAGAAACAAGGTATTTCTTTACTTCTGTGTGTTTGAAGCTGACAAGGAGGAATCAACAATGCTGAGATAACTGCACAGCAGGTACCAACTCATCCACAGATCCATCCGGCACAGCAAGAAAACACAGCTTTGCTGACTTACCTTCTTGAGTGTAAATAACTCAATAATGGGGAAAAGTAATGAAAACTGCTTCAGGAAAGATTCATATTATGTAAACAGTTAAATCACATTTTCCTCTCAGTTTCTCATTAAAATGGTTTGTGTGACGTTCTCACAATATGCCTTAATGATGCCACCATGCCTGATGAGAGGATAGAATGTTCTTGGTTCCCACCTCAAGCACTAAGGTTGTGTCTTCTCATTTCCTGGATGTAACCCAGGGTGCAATATACATCTTCACACCATAAGCCAGAATGGCTGGAGTCCTCTAATTAGGTTCTCCTCCCACAGTTCCTTCCTTCTGCCATCTGTCCTCTATTATATGACACATTCCTGAGTCAATTAGTAATACCAATAGATGGCTACAAAAAGCCAACAGAATTACTCAGAACCCCAGCATTCTGGAACTCCTCACCTGCCATGAAGGTATACATGTTTTTAATGTTTGTTTATCCCAGTTTGACAGCCAATGGGGAATTCTACATTGAGAAAATGAAGTTCTCCTCTTCATAGTTCTGCAGGCAAATATGCACACATATTCCCTGTACTCATCCCTAGCTCACTGTTGGGGAAAGGAAGGAACTGGATTTTTGACTAGCATCAGTAAATGATGATAGAGACATGGTTCTCTGTCAGGATGAGGAAGAAAGGAAATGTTCTAGTCCAGAGATCCCAAAGTTACTATACATTCCAATTCCATCTGCATTCACTTTTCAGTTAGCATCTGACATCTCCATTCTCTCTTGTCTGAGGGCTGATTCTGCAGGGCCGGCCCTACCATTAGGCATAGTGAGGCAATTGCTTCAGGCAGCAGATGCTGGGTGGTGACAGGAAAGTGTCGGAGGAGAGACTTGTGGGCCACATGGCTTGCCCTGCACCCAGTAAGCTAGTCAGCTGCCTTCAGATCCAGCAGAGGAAGATGTTCCATCCCCAATAGTCCTGATGGTTCTATGCTACCTCCAGTATCAGAGAGAGTATGCCTATGTACACCAGTTGCTGGGGTACATGGGTGGGGGGGTGCTGTTGCACTTGTGTCCTGCTTGTGGATTTCCCGTTGACATCTGGTTGGACAGTGTGTGCATAGAATGCTGAACTACATGGACCCTTGGTCTGATCCATCATGGCTCTTGTTATGTTCTTATGTTCTTAATACTGAAGTAAGATTCATCTGCTAGTCAAGTTGGCCTTTGTACATTGAATGGGAGTGGGCACCATCTTCTTCTTCACCTCAGACCTCAAAATGCCTTTGGCCAGCCCTGTGATTCTGACACATTTCACTCGTATACTCACATCTCATTTACACGAACAGAGTCAGTGTGGAAAATCATTTATTTCTATTTGTTTAAATTATTTATATGCCGCTCTTCAGGTCAAAGCCTCTGAGAGCTGTTTACATGCTTTTAAAAAGACAGATCAGTAAAAGTATGATAAAATAGCAAAAGGGCAAGCCACTGGAAGAATAAGAGCCTGATTAATACAGTGTATTAAAAAAAAAAAAAAAGGCTGAACACACTTGAAGACATGGGCAAATAGAAAGGTCTTCATGCAGCACCAAAAAGATACCAGGCAAATCTGCCTAGGGAGAGACCAGCACAACACTCGTATGGATCTTCCAAACTGTATCACAGGAAAATATTGTTGAAATCCACCGAGGATCACTTTGGGTGTGACTTCTGTATTGTGATTTTAGGCTGCTTCCAAACGAAAGCAGCAACTTCCCTGCCACATTCATGGAATTTTACTGGGGTAATGGGGCAGAGGACGTTGTCTTCCATTTGTAAACACACACACACACACACACCTCTGTTGTCCCACAGCTTCATCCATCTTTTTTTCTTACCAGGGGAAAAGAATTGGTGAAGGAGGGAAAGATGGAAGAGTTCCACAACATCTTTTGATTGGTAGCAGTAGGAGCCCTGCATCTGGAAGCACCTTTAAAGGCATAAATATTCTGAAAAGACTTGATTAGGGAAGGGAAGAGGGAAAGGCCAGACATATGTCCCTTTGAATTGTTTGAATTCAAACAATTCAAACACATCAGATGGGAGTTTGAAATACAGAATATATGTATACCTGGTTTGGTAAATGTAATAGCTGAAGTGGCCCTGAAGTTATTGGAATGCAGAGATCAAAGTGAGGGCCAGTTTTCATGCACACACCCATTTTGAAAATCAGAGCTATAAAATGTAAACATATTTCAAATTCTTTAACCTTGAATTCCTTAGCCACTTCCAGCCATTTCTCTCCATTTTCTTTAGGGGCCAAATTAGATGCAATGTTAATTGAAAGAAGACAATTAGCATACACATTTTAAAAAATTTAAATAGCCACCATGAGGTATGTATGTATGTGTGGGTGTGTGAGGCCCTTGGCAGACAAGGAGAGGGAGATAACCCTTTCCTCCCCTGTAGGCTCCATGGGGAAAAAGTAAAAGACATTTACATCACCCGGACTTACTTCTGCAAACTCTCCTTCCTTTACTGTACATCACCTTCTTCATACTTTCTGACACCACTTTCTTCCATTCCCACCTTCCCTCTTTTATCCCGCCATTCTGGCTGCCCATGTGCTGTTTCAACCCCAGCCTCGCTTGCTGGGGGGGGGGGGATTTAAATGTTAACATAATATGGTTTCAGCTGTGCCAACACTATTACAAGATGAGATGAGTGGTTTGGCAGCACAGAAAATACTTATTTAAGGAGCAACAGGACAACCCTACATCAGTACCAAGGCTGGATATTCCCATCGCATTAACCCCACATGTACCAGCTTTCCACAATCCTGGTGCCTACCAGATGTTTTAGACTAAAACTCCCATAATCCCTGATTACTGGCCATGCTGGCTGGATTTGATGGGAGTTGTAATCCAAAACATCTGGAGGCCATGAAGTCGGGGAAGGCTGGACCATGTCCAGCACTGTCCAGAAGTCACACAGAGGAACCCCACGGTGAGAACCAGCTTGGGGGTGCAATTTAGAACAGAAAAGTCATGGGGAAAAGGGTTAAGCACACACACATAAACACCACACATACACACACAGCTGATTTTCCAGAAAAAGAAAAAGGGTAGTCTCAGGGAGAGTTGCATACAATTCAGCCCAGCAAGGGTGCTGGTATAATTTACCCCCTCTAGTCTTTTTGCAGAGTCTATTCCAATGTGCTTGCCTTAGGAAATGTTGCACTGGTTTTAAAAGCTAGATACTATTGGCCAATAACAAAAAGCATAATTTAAACCTTTTGTTACCTTTAATTGCTCAAAACATTGGAAGTGACATTAAAACATAAAAGTTTAGTCAAGTTTTATGGATTCTGGATATATAACGATTTCACTGTGAGCTTTTAAGATGATAGACTGCAAATGAAATGTCAATGTAAAATCCCCAATAGTACTCGCTCCCTCATTTACATTCCTGCATTTATTTTCCCATAACTGCTACTATGGCTTTCAGTATGATTTATGCTGTTATTTACTCTGGGTAGGACTGTTTCTTTTATTTAGCCACCTCTTGGCCAATTGCCTATTTTGAAGTATCTCCCCCTCATCAAAGCTCATTAGCCAGCCAGTAGCAGTGTAAGCAAAACCCATGCACATCACTCAGACAAGACATCCTGTTTATATCAATCTCAGGGTAGGAATTCACAACCATAGGATGTAGTGACAGCCTCCAAGTTGGACAGCTTTGAAAGGGGTTATAAAAATTCATGGAGGATGAAGGTATCAATGGCTATATATTACCTCCAGTATCGAAGGCAGTATGCCTCTGAACACCAGTTGCTAGGAACACAAGTGAGAAGTTGTCATGGACCAGGACTCTGAACTCTCATGCTTGGAAGATCCTGATCCCTCATCCTCTAAAGAAGAGCTCTGAAGTTAATGGTCCATGGAGAGGATTTGGTTACAGAAAGGCATCACAAGACTTCCACCTCTCCAGGACCCAGTTCCCAGTTCCCCTGCATCTCAAGGAGGTTGCATTACCATCCTCTGACTCTGAGGATTTGAGCCATGGAGAGTTTGTCACAGCCTGAGGTTGCTAAAACAGACCAAGCCCCTTTAAGAGAGAAAGCCTCAATCAGTGTGGAGGTGGAGGCAATCACCCTGAAGGAAGGCAGATGTGTATTTAAGGCTCAGTCTCAATCTGCTCCTTGTTGGAGCAACACAAGAACAAGCTTGTATAGCTTCCAGTCCTAGCACCACTTGGAGCTATCCAAGGTGCTGTCCTGTTCCCATTTCTGCCTTCCTGAGAAATCTGTCTTGCCCAAAGCCTTGGTTAACACCCAAACCACAGCGAAACCCTGAAATCCAGTCCATGCCAGTGCCTAACAATGTGAAGCCCTCATCATGACAAAAGCCAAACAGGACAGAGGTGCTGTTGCACTCATGTCCTGCTTGTGGGCAACTGGCTGGCCGGTAGCATGCCCTTATATCTTACTTTACAAAGGACAGTCCTCTGTTTGAAGGCATCCTCTATTTGTAGAGCTCTCCAGGCCAAGTCTAGTTTAAAGACAAAAAAAACACACACACACACCATGAGAAGGGAGATCAGAGGCCTTGAAGTTGCCCATCAACAGTTATCATCTGGACAGCAGACTGAGCAACAGGCCTCCAAGTCATCTGGCTAGTTTTCCCCACTATGATGAGATGTATTGTATTTCTATTTAAATTATAGTTTTTATTTCTAAATTTGCATCTGTCCAAACATTATGGAAATTGGTGTCCTCTTTTGTCCTTTTTGGTGATGTATTTCTTCTTTCTTTCTTTTGGCAATGTGTAAGTAGCCATTCTATTGGCCACTTTGGGAACAAAATTCTGGATGAGATAGGTCTTTGGTATGATCTAGCATGACTCTCCTTATTTCTTATCTTCATCCCACCTCCACGCTGGGCAACTAACTGGAACAGCTGGCTGAGCAACCACTGTTACATACTACCTTGATTTTGGAAGTGCCTTACTGTCTTTATCTTATTTATCCCAGTGAGATAGACCCATCATAGCCCCTCTTATAGACAGGGCCAGCATCAGGAGTCAGCATTGGTGGGAGCCTGTCAAGGCCCATGCCAACCCCTGGAGCCCTCTGGCCCTGCTATTCCTCCTTGCTGTCTCTGCCTGTTCACCTGCCATCTCTGAGCGAGCAAGCAGTGACAGGAACAAGAAGAAGGAACAGTAGCCCCACTCGCCTTATACCTTGGCTGGTCATCCTGACTGGGCCTGAAGGAAGAAGGCAAGTGAATTGGCAGCAGGAAAAGCAGCCATGAAGCAACCTGAGAAAAGTGGCCCACTAAGAACATCTTGACTAACCACCACCACCACCACCCCAAGAAACATGTGGAGCCAGCAGTGCTTATAGGTAAGGAATGAATGGCTGATAGGCACACATGGCAGAACTGGAAACTTAACCCAGCTATTTCTCACGGGTCTCATAGCTACAGAAGACATTAAATTCATCATCTGAAGTGTCGTGTGAGTTTTTAAAAATTATTTAATAGTAATTAAATACTATTTATTTCATCAGGCCTACAGCACAATGGAACTTTTTTGTTCTGTCACTACCTGCAGCTCGGGTATGTGTGTGCGTGTGTTGATTTTTGCCAGGGTCACAGAGGAGGAGAAATGGATGAAACATCCTCTCCCTGCCTGCTGCAGTCCCAGTTCAAACCAGGACACACACACACCCTGGCACACTTGCTATTACTTTTTAAACTTATACAACACTGCAGGCTATGCATGTAATGTAAGGATTAAATGACCCTTCAACCAAGCAACCAAGGAAAGAAACTTTTTGGTGATGGCTCACTGACTGTGGGATGCTTTCTCCAAGGGGACTCACCTGGCACCTACTTTGACATCCTTTCAGCACCAAGCAAAGACCTTTTTATATTCCAGCTTTTAAAATCTGACCTGTCTTATCTCTGCTCTTACGCCCCTCTTTTAAATTATATTTATAATGTATTATGTTGTTTTTGTTGTAACTTTGATTGTTTGTCAGCCAGCCTTGGAACTTATCAAAGGGTGGGATATACAGTATCTTCCTAAAATACAAAATAAATAATAAATAAATATTAGCCTATGCTGCAATTATCCAGCAATTGCAATAGCCAGCCATTTTCACATACTCCAGTTCAATGAAAAAGTTAGAGGGAGAAAATGCATTTGGTCATCAATCACATGTCCTCATCCAGTACAAGACTGGTCCCATTAGGATGTTCCCCTCTCAATTTGCACAAGAGCTGACCTTTCAGAGCACATAAGCTCATCTCTCGGGGCTATGCAAACATATACAGCTGTTTTGCAGAGAAGTGGAAATCTCAGGTTAACTTTCCTTCATAAAACAATTTGATGGGGTCTCTCTAAGACATTGCTAATTCTTCCAACATAACTGTAGATTCGGCAAATGAAATGCCTGCCGAGGAAAACACCTGGAACAAAAGGTTAACTGTGCCTGACAGTATGATATGCAACCTCTGAGCTAATAGACCTACCGCAAAAGTGCTGTAGAGGAAAAATAAACTCATTTACCATAATGCAACCCATGAAGTTTAGGCATGAAAGCATAATCTGTTGCCCCCCTCCCCCCTGCCAAGCAAAAGCAATCTCCCTTCCCTTTTCAATGTATTTAAAAACAGAGACCTAATATGACTTGAATCTAGCTGAGCAGTGCTGAAATTTGAAGTGCAGGCATCGTTCTGCCATCCATCTTTGTGCAGAGCAGACATTATCTAGAGGGAAACAGCTGGTAGGGGCAAAGGGCTGTGTTGAAGACAAGTGATAAATTAATCTTGAGTTGATCATCCAGGCCAATAAAATATTACCTTGTTATTTTAAAGAAACAAAACAGTAGAACACCAGAGGCCATCCAGCCAAGCACCTCTTCAAAAGTACATAAGAACAGCTGGATCAACTAAGTCAGCGGTGCACAACCCAGAGACCACATGTGGTCCACCAGGGCCTTAACTGAATCCCCCAAGTGCCCTGACCCTTCCCTCTCCACTCCGTCTCCCAGAGATCCTCATATAGGTTGTTCTTTCCATTGAGGAAAGAGCAATCTGGGCAGTATCCTATGTTGTCATTCAGCAAAACCAAATAGCGCTAATGGAGCTCCACTGAATCTATCCATTGCACAAGTGGCTGTGCATTATGCTTATGCAGTGGTCTGCACCAGCCTAATGCACAACCTGTTGTACAACATGCTGCACAAGCAAAATGCACAACTGCTTGTGCAACCGCAACTTCAGTTGGATTCCCCTCTTGCACATAGTTCAGAACCTCGTTTCCACTAGGGCAACATCATTTGCACTAGCGGAATGACACAGTTGGATACTGCCCTCTGTATCCAGAGTGCTGAGGGAGGGGGCGGACAGAAGTCTTTGCACTCCCTCCAACCAGTGATTCTCACACAGATTGCTCTTCTCCCATGTATGTATGTATGTATGTATGTATGTAAGTATGTATTATTAAATTTCTTAATCGCCCATCTGGCCGGTCACCCAGCCACTCTGGGCGATGTACAATGGTACAATTTAAAACAGTAAAATTATACATTAAAACAACCCTAACCCACCTCAAATGCCTGCCTGAATAACCAAGTTTTCAGTGCGTGGCAGAAGCTCATTAAAGAGAGGGCATGGCAGAGTTCCCTAGGGAGGGAGTTCCACAGAGTGGGGGCCACCACAGAGAAGGCCCTCTCCATTGCTGCTAGCAGTGAAGAAAGAGAGATCTATATCAGGATTGCTGGCATGTGTGTCCCTATATGTGAGTGTACATGTGTAGATGCGCATGGTCATACATATACATCTTATGCAAATCTCTGTCCTCTTTTTTTTCTGACCCATTTCATCTTTTTGGGGCAATGCATAAGTGGCCACCATAACCTTTTGATGTGGAAATCATCTGACTTTTTTTTTTCAGATGTAAAACCATTCTGGAATGCTACACAGACTAGAGTTTACACCAGCATTATGGAAAGTCACTTGACCCAGACCAATGCAGTTTATAGTTGGAACTATATTTTGCAAAGAGTAGGAATGGGTGCAAATTTTGTTTGGTTCATTTTCTGAGACTTACCATAAAGTGGGTGAAAAACGCTTGAGATTTTAAGAAATCAAATGTGGAAGAAACCAAAAATGACAAATTCAACCATCCAGGTCAATGCTTCTGAAAGCTTTGAATCCCTGTGTATTCAACCATGTTAGTGCTGAATTAGGGTTGCCAACTTTTTTTCTAGAAAAACAGAAGGAGATGAGCATCCAAAGTGGATCACAAAGAAGAGAAACGGGTTCGCAGGATGCAAAAATAAATTTATTATAGGAAGCTTATGGCTTTCTGAGAACCTGTTTTTCTTCTTTGCGATCACCTTTTTTTCTGACAGCCTCCTCATCTTTAACAACAGTAAGGCAGACAGGTACAACATGGTCCTGTCCATGCTGGGAATAGCTCTATCGAATTCAACTGGTGCAGACAGTTTAAAATTTTGTTTCCTTTCATTTTTTATCAGAATTTACCAAAATTTGAACATTTCTTCATATGAAGGATGGAAAGAACTTGAGATTTTAAAAAGTAAATGGGGGAGAAAGCAAAACTGGTGTAGGGTGACCATGTGTCCTCATTTAGAGAGGACAGTCCTCTATTTGAACGAGAGAGCTCTGCCTCTCGTTCAAATCTTCACCAGGATTGGCCTTGGAATCCCTGTCTAAATGTCTGGAGATGGTGAGTGGCTGGATGGGGAGGAATAAGCTGAAGCTGAACCCTGACAAGAGTTCAAAAAGTACAAAAGTACCTCTATCAAAAGAGGTACTTTTGATGGGAACAAGAGGAGGTTGGGGGATGATGACCTGGTGTTGAATGGGGTACGGCTACCCTTGAAAGACCAGGTCCGCAGCCTGGGGGTCATTTTAGACTCCCAGCTGTCCATGGAGGCTCAGGTGTCAGCCGTGAGCCGGACAACGTTGTACCCACTCCATCTGGTATGGTGGCTGCGATCCTACCTTCCCAACCATCTGCTCCCATCGGTAGTACATGCCCTGGTCTCCTTTCGTCTAGACTACTGTAATGCACTCCACGTGGGGTTACCCTTGAAGACGGTTCGGAAGCTGCAGCTGGTGCAGAATGTGGCATCTCACCTGATTAAAGGCAGCCGCTGGCAAGATCACATCACTGCAGTGCTGAAGGAGTTGCACTGGTTACCAGTTGTTTTCCGGGCAAATTCAAGGTGTTGGTTTTGACCTTTAAAAACCTATGCAGTTCTGGCCCAGCCTATCTCAAGGAGCGCCTCCAGCAACACCAGACAGGCCGCTTAACAAGATCAGTCTCGGATGGCCTTCTCTCTGTCCCATCAGCCAGGCTGGTGAGGACAAGGGAGAGGGCCTTCTCTCTGGTGGCCCCCGCTCTGTGCAACTCCCTCCATAGGGAACTCCGCCATGCCCCCTCTTTAATGAGCTTCCGCCACACGCTGAAAACTTGGTTATTCAGGCAGGCATTTGGGGTGGGTTAGGGTATTTTTAAATAATGTTTTAATGTATAATTTTATTGTTTTAAATTGTACCATTGTACTTTGCCCAGAGTAGCCAGCTAGATGGGCAATTAAGAAATTTAATTAAATAAATAAATATTTGAAGGACTGCCAGAGGACCATTCTCTATTTGAAGGGCTGTCCAGTCCAACTGCAGTTTTAAAATAAAGAACCGTAAGAACTGTTGCCCATCAGCAGTAGACTGAACAGGCAGGCACACAGGTCACCTGGTCACAGTCTTCTGCACTCAGGCGAGATACACATTCTCCATCCATAAAACAGACGATGCCTTCAAATAGAAGATTGTCCTCTGTAAAATAAGACACATGCCCGTCATAATGCTCAGAACATTGTCTGACTCTTTCAGCAGGGGAGGGATGGAATGGAGTAGCTGGAACCCTGAACAGAAGCACTCTACACTGCAACATTTTGTTGCAGAGTTCCACAAGATTCATAGAATGTCATTTGGAAAATATGGAGCACCAGATTTCTCAAACAGTCTAATTTTACAAAATCTATATGAATTGAGATGCAATAAATGTAGTCTCATGATACATATGTGGTTGAGACGTTAATACATTCTTTAAAAAAAAAAATACAGGCAACTGTTGTTTATGTGTACAGCAGCTCCCATAATGTTCTTTGAGAGCCGAGCCCCAAGAATTATTGATCTGCCACTACTGGGACTCTGTGGAATTTAGAGAGTATGCCAAGACATTCTTAACGTGCCTCTATCAAATATTTCACATTAGAAAACAAGATGTTAAGTCAGATTATTCAGTCTTTGAGGAAGCTCAATATCTGTCTTAGCAGCAAGCTCTTAGAGACTTAACATCAACCAAGTTAAACATGAGTCATCCGCAACTGATTAAAGACGATCATTCCAGAATTTTGCTGTCTTTACTGTGCTGTTTTGACATACTAGTTCAGAAGCTGTCACTTTAATTATAAGAATGCTTGCCAATAGAGGAAACCAGTGGAAGTTGCAAAAGGAGAATCCTGGCTCATTAAAAACGGCATTTTTAATTAGATAAACACAACGCCAAATTCCTATTGCATCAGAATGTGTTTGCAGACCTTTGTGGTGAGTTCACTCATACTTATTCATTTGGTGACTGCAATGTCAAGTAATGACTGGCTTGTGTGGAGTACTCATCAGGGATCAAAGCCCACAGAAAAAGCTTTCCTATCATCTGATATTTATTTATTATGTTTTTATCTCACCTCCAAGTAGCTGTGAGCAAGGTATATGATTCTCCACACACCCATTTTATTCTCAAAATAACCCTGTGAGCTGGATTAGACTGAGAAGCAGTGAGAGGGCTGAGGTCACCAAGTGTGGGGGGATTTAAACCTAGGTCTCTCCAGCCCTAGTCCTAGTCCAACACCACACTGGCTCTCCATCTCAAACACAATACTTTTCAACCAAAATGGTTCAACTGCAAGTTCTCAGATGATGTACATGCATGTGCAAATCAGTAAAAACTTCCTTGAAAAGCTACCCATGATCTCAGGCAAGTTATTCCAGGCCAGAGTTAGGCATTCTGACTCACCCAAGACCCAGGTAGAAGCAAACAGCTTTGCGTGCATGGAGTTTGTCTGTGGATGAGGATTGGGGCGGCGTCATTTTCTTCTGTAAGTCTTAAGTCCATGCTGAAAATTACACAACCATACCAAAACTGACATGAGGTTTTTAAAAAAAGGGGTTTAAGCCATTCCAGTATCAACACACATAATCTCAAAGCACAATTTAAAAATGGAGTGATCAACCTGGGGCATGAGTCATCCTTGCAGCACACATTCTAGCTATGGAAGGTCCATTCTGGGAACATGGAGGGGTGGAAAAGTGCTCCTTTGAGACCTCTGGGGATTGTACACTTAGGGGGCAATCCTATGGCCTCTAGTCAGTAGCTAGATGGCCATAGGATTGGTTGGTTTCCAGAAACTGACCTCAGAGAACAACCTTCCCCGCCACCTCATAGGAGGCACAGATCATCCCTGGGCTCTTAAGAGCAGAGCAGAGTGGGACAAAAGGGGGCATTCCTGGGAGCGGGGTGGGGCAGGGAATATAGAAGTGCCGGTACGACACTTCCTATGCATCGTCCGGCCTCCCCACAGCTAGATAGCCAAAATTGGCCATCTAGCCACGAATGCAGGGCAGTTGGAGCACAAAGGAGAGGATCCCCTCCATGCTTCTCCCACCATGCATTGGATAGGTGGTCACCTCCAAGTTCAGAGGCAGATGCCTATCTACACAGGATTGCTCCCTCTGGCAGCAATCCTCTGTCTGCTTAGCTGGGAGTAAACCACACTGAACTCAATGGGAATTATTTCTGAGTAGATATGCATAGGATTGCACTGAACCACAGCACAAAAAAGGTTTTTTTTAAAAAAATTGTAATGCATGGATGGATGAGCAAAATGAAGACTTTGGTTTAACTCAGCCATTCAGTATTCAATCTCTTCGTAACGTAATCACTCCGTTGAATGTGGGGATAACAAATTTGGTACACAGGTTCAGGGTGCAATTCAGCATTTCAAGTTCAAATACCAGCTCAATCTCCACCCCTTGGTTTCAAGGGGTGGGGGGTGCAGAGCAATGAAATATCTCCCTCATCTCCTTTGAGACAAGAATGAAAGTTGATAGTGTTGGGTGAACTCCCTCTGCTCAATTCAGAAGTGCAAGCAACCCCCCTCCTACCCAGAAAAGGCAACGAATAGCAGCTTGAACCAGGTGTCAAGGGCAGGCAAGGGTGGGCACCTGCCAAGGGCCCACATCCCAACAGGGGCCCACTGACAGTGCCCCTCCTCTTCACCATGGCAACCTGCTTGTTCACCTGCTTCCGGCTCTGACCCAGACCACAGCGGTGGCGAGAGGGAGGAACAGCAGAGGCCACTGCCTAGTTGCTCTCTGGCTGTCAAGCAAGCAAGTGGTGCCAATGATGAGAAAGAGCAATAGCAGCGAGTGACGATGGCAATGAGGAGAAAGACTCACTGAGGGAGGGGGCCCGTTGAGGGTGTCTTGCCCAAGGGCCCTGAAAAACCTGGAGCCGGCAGAGCCTTGGACTCAGGCACCCTGTGGGTCTATGTTTCTACATTCTAGGTATCAAGGAAGGAGGCTTCACATACACACACACACACACACACACACACACGGGACTCCAGAAAAAAAGTTTGGCACTGTCCTACCGTAGTTTTTGTTTGACCAACATCAAGCCCAAACTCCAAAGTGAATGGGTTCAGCTCCTATTGAGGCGAGGCTTTTCAAACTGACAGAGTTCATAAAACAAGCCTCCCGAGTTCTGAATTCACACACAAGCACATACCGTCGCCATCATTCTGGGGTGCAAAGGCAAACCCCAGTTCTACCCCCAGCACCAGTTTTCAAGGGGACCAGGAAACATGTTAAACACAGTGCAAAACATGACTTTAAGGTTGAGCAATTGCAGTGGAACATTTTATGTCCCTTTATGATGGAATTCTCTAAGTATGAGGTCCTTGACCACTGTGCCTATTTTCAGAAGGGTTAGGAGCAAGTGAGGCCTGCCAAGTTCTGTGTTTTACTCGTATTGTTTAAAAAGTAACCTCCCTCCCTGCACTGATAAGCCAGCAAACATTGGAAATTTTTCATAATTTAAGAGTAGTCTGTAACACCACACACATTTTCTCCTGGTCCTATTTACCATGGCCATGGGAAATTATAGTTCCCATGGCCCTTTGAACACATTATTATACTATGTAATTTCTTTTGACAAAAAAACTAATTAACTGTGCATGTCTGAGCCCATCCTGCCAACTGAATCGTTTTATAATTTCTGAACAACAGCTGAAAGAACCAAGGTTGTTAGCTGGAAGTGTCCCACAATAATTAGTGTATCCAAAGATCAAAGCAAGAGGCATATCAAACTCTGCCTTATTATCATAGTCAATTACAGTGAAGCTATCTACATGCTTTGAATGTTGTCTAAAATTAATTGTCTTAGGCTGCCATCCTATATACACACTTACCAGGGAGTAAGTCCCATTGAACTCAGTGTGGCTCACTACCAAGTAGACATGCATAGGATTGCATTGTAATTAACCTTGACCATCCCTTCATAACCTCTTTTATGAAGGTTATTCATAAAAATGATCCCAGTCCCACTAAATTAAATCACTGGATATTTTCACAGGTAATGCACAAATTGTGATTTGATTTTCCATCTTTCTGCGACGATATCACAAGAATCTGCATTTTGAACATTCACACTGCACAGCAAGGATGCCATTATATCACATTTCAGTGGGGTGGGGGAACTAAGAGTGGCAGCAAGACCTGAAGGCTTGCTTTCTGATAGATTCAAGATTAAATTGCAATAAATAAGTGGTTATTTTTAAGGACATTACTTGTTGCTCCATTTTGTACCTTATAATGAAAAAGGGAACAGATTCTAATTCTAATACATTTGTCTCTTGCATCTGTGGGTTTGCATGTGTGTTTTAGTTGCTCTTTTTTGTGTAGTAATTCAATTGAACCTTGAGGAAACAAATCAACAATAGGAAGAAATATAGAGCTTTTCTATATGAGACATTTACTGTGCACTCGTCATTCCCAACTCACAGTTGTTTATGGGTTCTTTAGACAATGATGAGACGACCCCCCCCCCCCATTTCACTTCTGTTTTTAAAGAGCATATTCTGCGAGTTTTTTAGAGCAGGGAAAATGCAATATTATTTGTGAAAATGAAAGAACACACTTTTTCCACTTGTGTATTTGCATTATTCTGCTATACTACAGTGCCACCCAGCAGTTATGTAGCAGAAAAGCTGAAAGGAAACACTCTTCATGTAGTGCTCGGGTCCCAATTCTGTGATGAAACTGGAAGTAGGTACAGCAGATAAACAGCCTCATGTAGAAAAGCCAATAGATGTGTTGAGGAATAAGCAAGTATATTCTAAAATATAAGGTGATGCCCCACCCATGTCCTTCCTGAACATTGTTCTTGTTAAATGGTTTTCATCCTCCTGACTTCCACCCAGTGCTAAAATGCTAGGCTAGGAGGTGGTGAGCCAGGTCAGAGGCAAAGGTTTTCCCCCTGATGTCCCATGTCTTCATGACCCTTGTCATCCCTGTCCACTTGAATGCATCTCAGAAAGCAAGCTTCTAGTCCTCCAGAGGTTATTCCACTGTTACTCACTCTCCACTTCCCTGAGTAGTAAGAAATCCAGGGCTAGAGCTAGTTATTTCCTCTGGATGAGAGAGCACTGAAGACTTTTTAGCATCTTTGTAAATAAAACTAATACTAGAGGCAGAGAGTACTGGAAGCAAGTGCATGCTCCAGCCCCAGGTAGAATACCCGCTAAACCGGCAGGTCATGCGCACCCTCTATGCCAGAGCTTTTCAACTAAATCCAGCTGGAAACTCCCATCTCTCTCCTCTCTAAATTCAAATTGTAAGTCTAACTCCAAACCCTTTCTTTGCCCCATCCCACTAGCTGAGGGGCTATTTATAGGTAATGGTGTACAGAGTTGAAATAAATCCCTGACAAAAGTGTACAGTGCCCTGAATGATTATATTCAACGCTCTGGAAAATGGCATGTGCTTAATTCCAGCACTCTCATACTTCCTCGTAAATGGTTTAAATTCACTCATTAAACCATTTGCAGTCAAACGTGTGCCCATTAATATACAGCCAATGCTGTCATAGCATAAGTTTTAAATTATAACTGTTTAAGAAACCATTCCTAATGCAATTTAGAAGTTTGGATATAATAAGCCATTTGTTGAATGAATTTAAAAAACATGCACCATCTTAGGGGATGTCTCCACCAGTGATTTACTCTGAGCTGGCTACATGTTGAGATCATTAGGGATACATGACATCGTAGCCATCCAGCAGCCGCCCTGGGGCTTATCGCAGAAAAACTGGATTTCCTGAGACTGCTCAAAGACTGATTCTTTTCCTTAAGTTGGGTTCTTCCCAGTATAGTTGCTGTGTGCCCCAACCCCTGCATTGACCTCGGGTATGCCAGCCCTGCCCAAGGGTGTGCCTTTCACCGTGACCCCAGTCAAGGGGTGTTTCCTGACCCCTGTGTTTCCTAGCACAAACCAATTGGTGTCTACACAGAAGTAACTCCCATCATGCTCAGTGAGGCTTGTCCTCTGAATGCACACATCAGAATTTACAGAGATCCCCCTCAATGGAAATAGCAGATTTTAAAGCACTAATTCCCTAAAGGCTGTAAAGCGCTTTGCCAAAGCTGCAATTCTCCAGTGTTTGGTTTATTGCCTTCGGAAGTAACTAATTCACACCTTCATTGCAGCAATCCTGTGCTTCATCGGGCTAAAATGGGAGCTGGTTTCCCCATTCCCCCATGTTTCCTGTCCCTTCCCAGCGCAAAGCAATTAGTGACTACTCAGAAGTAACCCCCATTGTGCTCAATGAGGCTTGTTCCCGAAATGCACTCCCAGAGTTACTGAGATTCCCATGAATTGAAATAACACATTTAGAAGCCTTATTGTCAAAGCTGTGAAGCTACGAGGCTTTGATTGATCGCAGCAGAGCAGGGAGCACACTGTGTCCTTATGATTGTTGTTTTAAGAACATAACTAATGCCGGGGGAGAGAAAGACAGATTGTTCCCAGCTTCGGCAGCTTCAAAGCAGAGAGAACACTGAGTTCCTGCACTGATTGTTGTTTTTAAAAAGTAAAGAGTGGGGGTGGGGGGAGAAGGAGATTGATTTTTGACACAGGAGGAAGATTTTATCAAAGAAGAAAGGGGGAGAAGCCTGGATAGGGGGAAGCCTCTCTTATTGGTTGAGCAACCCCTGCCAGTCGGATAACGTTTACCCCAACTCCCACCCCACCCTATCCAAATGTATGTTACATGAAGCGACTTAGAATGGAGCAATGCACTCGTTCATGGAGCCCTGCCCAGACAAAACCAGCTCCTTGAAAAATGCAGATAAGCTACTCCTTTCTTCTCCTTCCATTGTCATGGAGACACAGTTTTAGATTACTTTGTAGCTATTACATTTATAAATTATAATGGAGATCAGAGTTGCCCCATTGCTGTCCAGTGGGTCAGATCCACCTGTGCAACAGACATGAACACCAAATGAGATATTCTGGTTTGTTGAAAAATAATGGCAATTGGCACCTCTTCAACGTAATGGAAGAGCGTCTTTCAAGAAGGGACCTGGATATAGCAACCACTTGAGAATTTGTTTTATTTATTTATTTTAAAAATTCATATGTCCGCCATATTTGTTGACAGAATCCATGGTGTCTAACAATCAGAACAATGAAAAACAGCATAAATAATGCAGACCATAATATACTTCAGACAGACAAAATGAAAACCAAGAACAACATAAAGACAGCAAGAATTAGGCACTAAAAAATTAACATCTGGACAACTGGCAGAATAAGACCAAAAGCAAGCAGCACCAAGCATTGACCATGGCAGCAGCCACCAAGTCATTCCAAGGGCCGCTCTACATTGTGCCCCCTATCACAAAGAGGTCGGTGTGCTCTCGGGTTAAATTCAGTGGCATTAAAACGTAATTATTCACACTTACCCCATTTCCCCGTTCCAGTACTTCTTTGAATGCACAAGCACGGTTCACACTCCGGTGCTGTGCCCTTTTCCTGCTCTCCAAGAGGGCGGCTGTCATTGGAAGTGCACTAGCTCTTCCTGTTTCAGCTGATACCCCATCCACCATCCCTCCCCTCCCCCTCTGTGTGTCTCTGCAGTCGGTCAAGGGAAACCCCACCGCACCTGCGTCACCTTGCCCCATTGATTCTTTGTGCACTCTTTCTGGAAACGTTTTATCTTTCTTTGGATCACAATTCAGCTAGAAGCCATGGTGTGCGAAATGCCTATGTATCACAGGCTACTTTTTGTCTCTGTAAATTACCAGATGTGTGCTCTTAAGGCATTGATTGCTCTTGACCAGCTTGCATCCCAGTTAGGGATGGCAGAGAATTCCACCATGGATTCAGGTGAGGCCGGATTCTTTAGAATCCAGCCCCCTGGAATCCATGGCAGAATGGCCTCCTGCCCCCCGCCCCCCCCCACGGAATCCCCCAGGATGGAACTTACCTGGGGCGGATGCGACGGATTCGGCAGCTCCAGCAGCGGCGGCAGCGGCTGGTTTCCTGGCTGGCCGTGGCAGGGCTGCTGCGGCCGCCATTGCCGTCCTTCGAGTTGTGATAGGCTACGTAAGAATTTACGTAGCCTATCACAGCTAACACCCCCCCCAAAAAAAACCCAGCATACGCAAATGGCGGCGGCTACAGCGGCCACCATTTGCATTCCCTATTTTTCACCATTCTAGCCTACATAAATATTTACGTACGCAATTACAGCAAATATTTATGTACGCAATTCACCGTTTTATCCTACATAAATATTTAAGTAGGCTTTTATGGCGGAAAAAAAAAGAAATGCAAATAGCACCCACTACGCTATTTGCAGTTCCCTTTTTTCCACCATAATTGCCTACGTAAATATTTGCATAAGCTAGAACGGCGAAAAATAGGAACGCAAATGGTGGCCGTTGTAGCTGCCGCCATTTTGGGTACACTGTTTTGGGGGGGGGCATGCCGTGATAGTCTACGTAAATTGTTACGTAGCCTATCACGGCAGCCTGGAAGGATGCAAATGGCGGCCACTAGAGCAGCCGCCATTTGCGTCCGCAGCAGCCCATCTGCGGCCGGAAGTCCGGCTGCAGATGGCCCTGGCTGGTTACTCCGCGGAGCCGCCACAGAGCAGAGCCAGTCGGGCAGGATTCCAGGGGGGAGGACCAGATCACCTCCCCCCCATCGAGGATTCCGGGGGGAGGGATGGAGCGCCTCCCCCCCCAGCGGATGCCCCGACCGGAACCAGGTAAGTGTTTCATACTTCCCTAATCCCAGTGGAGGAGATCTCGGGTCCTGATACTGAAATGGTACTGGCATCACCGTCTGAATTGGGTTCAAGGATGCTACAAAACATGGTCGTCATGGCACAGAACATGCATTTTCTCCCCATCCCGAGGGTTTTCTGGAGGTACTGGCTACAGCCAAGCAGCCAGGAGTGGTGGGAAAACCTTGTTCTGAAGGTCTGCAATGACAAACGATGGATGAAGCACTTCAGGATGTCTCGTCGTACCTTGTTTCAAGTCATGGCCGAGGTGGCCCCATTATTGAGAAGACGATTGACACAAATCTGCAGAGCAATCCCAGTGGAGAAGCGGGTGGCCATCGCAATTTGGAAGCTCACCAATCCCTCCTGGTACAAGACTATGGTGGAGCAGTTCGGTGTAGGGAAATCCACAGTTGCACAAATTTTTGTGGAGGTCTACTTTGCTCTAGAACATGTTCTACTATGGAGAACAGTGACCCTCGGCGACATGGATGCAGTGAGTGCTGTTTTTGGGGGGGAATTGCGTGGCTTTTGGGGGGGCTGCCTGCATCTTCGAATCTTTGAAGATTCAAAGCTCTGGAGACTACTCTTCTTGCGCACTCGGCTGTCTGTTCATGACCTGACGTTGATATGCTCTGTGGAAGATTTCACCTATATAATTCCATGAAGGATGATGAATGTCTTCCTGGGTGTGTGAGTGTGTGTTTATGTCCTGGACTGTGCACTGCGATCAAGGAAGGGGCTGTGGAGGACATTGTGGTTCAGAGGGCTTGTCTGAGCAAGTGTTTGGAGAAATGCGGCTACAAGCAAGAAGCATTTTTTGCCTGGTAACAGGCAGAGATCCTTTTGCTTCCTCTAAGTAAGTAGGGTCTCTCCTCTCCTTCCAGGCAATGCTTGCCTTCTCCGCCCTAGGGTTCCCAGGAGCATTTGTGGCTTGCGACGGGACACAGCTGTCCATTGTTTCCCCAATTAGACAAGGCAGCGAATTTATTAATAGGAAGAACTACTACTCCATGCTTCTACAAGGGACAACGGACCATGCTGGATGTTTTATTAATGTAGAAATTGGTTGGAGTAGGAGAAATCATGAGGCCTATGTGTTCCGGAACTCTGTGCTCTGTGAGGCCATGGATGCTGGGGTATTTGTCCCAGGGAACCCAATGTGGAGAGTTGGCGGTGTGCTCATCCCACCCCTGATCCTGGCTGACGGTGCTTACCCTGTGCATTGTTGGCTGATGAAGCCCTTTGGACATCACCTTTTGTGCGAGGAGGATCGCTTCAACTGCTGCCTCAGTCGGGCCAGAAACATGGTGGAGCGTGCTTTTGACAGGCTAAAGAGCAGGTGGAGATGTCTCACTGGATGACTGGAGGTGGCAGAGGAAAACGTTCCCTCCGTGATTTCTGCATGTGTCATACTACATAACACCTGCGAAATGAACGGACGTGCTTTGACAGATGCGGCCGGGGACAACAATCACGTGGTGCTGGACACATTGGGCCTTCCCTACATCAATGACGACAACCTGCATAATGAGCAGGGGAATGAAGTTAGAAGGGCTCTATGCGATTACATGTGGGCGAACAGGGGACGATTGGGATGAAGGGACATGTCGAGGTAACCCCTCAGTGCAAGTTTGTGCGAGGAGAGGGCAGAGTTGTTGTTTCAATTTAAAAAATATTTCTGGGTCACTACCCATTCCTTATTGGTATTTTCCTTTCTGAATGTGATGCTGAGTAAATATGTTTAAAGACCTATAAGGCTGTGTCTTGCGCTTCTTTCACTAGCTCCCGCAACACACAGGGTTCCTCCTCCCCTCTCTCCCTTCCCTGTCCGGATCATCAAAGAATCGTTTATTTGAAGCTTCATCAACAGGTGGCGCTGTGTCCAAATTGCGACAGTGTAGTTCTCTATGATGTCCACTGCAATCCCCCGGTGTCGTTCAGGTGTCAAAAAAAATGGCATCGTGGAGGCTCGCCTTTTGGCAGGACACCGAGGTGGAGCTGATGCTGCAGCTGCTCCTGCAGGGTGGCCACACAGAGCGTGTTATGCGCAGCTCCACCCACTCAAATGAGGCAGTGCACAGGGCAGTAGCAAGGGGACTCTCACAGGTGAGGTTCCCTCGCTCACCCCTGCAGGCCAGAACCAAATTCAAGGCCTTGAAGGCCCACTTCTTCGAGGCTCTGGAGCGGCCCTCCGGCCCTCCCCCCCACCCCGAGCACACCCACCCCACTACAAGCTTCTGCATGAGCTGTAGCTCCATGCAGGACAGCCAAGTTGGAGGGAGAGACGCAGTGCAGGTCAGCCATGGGTAGTTGCATGGGCGGAAAAGTTGGGAGTGAGCCTGTGACAGTTATGCCATGGGGGGATGTGTGGATGCTTATAACACCTGGACTTTCCAAAAAAAAACAGGTGATAGTCCTCTACAGGGGAAGGTTGGCCAGGATAAAACCAGGGGCCTGTCTCTTTTGAGACAGTATGTCGATGGGCTCCTTTGCCCATGGTTTACACTGTACCTTCCCGGTGGTATGGTGACACCGCTGTTCGGTCCTCTTCGTGACCGTCCCTCCACCAACTTCCAATTTGACAGTACCACTGAGCGTGAGATATAGCATGTGTTCTTTGCTCGGGGACAGCCAAGCAAGCACTGTACAGACCCTGCAGTGTGGATGAGTGATGGGCAAAATGCACCCAGAGTGGGTCTCTCTATGGTTTTTTTAACTGAGGATGACCACTCTCCTGCCCTATGGCATAGACACACACCACACAGGTAATTGGCGCTCCCAAAAGTGAGGTCCATCCACAGCAGAGAACACCACTCTGGTGGGTAGCAATGTCCAGATTTTCTCGTGGATGAGCTTGCAGCACAAATGAGAAGTGGTGTATTACCCCACAGGTTGATACACGACCTGGACAGTTTGTTATGTAAGAAAAAGTATCCACCACCCTAGGGAAGAACTGCAGTGTTTACTGCCCACCTTTTCCTTCCAGCTATGCAAAAAGCGAGGGACAGCCAGCAAGTGGACAGTTCCTCTGCTTCAGCTGGAGCAGGGCCCTCGGCATCTGGAGGCGGAGATGGGGAAATGGAGGCCAAGGTGTCCCACCAGTGGGCTCCACTGGACACGCCTCTGGGAGGAAGCATGCGGGTAAAACTGGCGCAAGCCTCTATGAATCTCTTGCTGGGCATGCCCTTCCCTGTGAGAGATTGCTTCTCACGCAAGTGCCACCCTGGGTTAGTCCCAAGAGTTTGGCCAGTGAAAATTGCAAATGCCACCCTATAATCCTCTCTGAGAGCACCCCGGCGTGGCCCATGGGGATAGCCCCCCAACAGCACCAGCTCTTTGTATTGCCTGCCACGTGACGTGCCACAAATCTCCTGTTGCCTTTTCAATACAGTCTCCCATTTCCCGCTGCCTCCCAAATAATACCAACCAACGCCCAAAGTTGGCTCTCCCTGCCCTCTACATGTGCCAAATTGAATGACTTGGTTAACATTGGTTTATCTTCTGCAACCACAGCAGCGGTGATGCCGGGGACGGGAGGACAGCATGCGCCCAGCCATCCAGAGGTGGCCTGTTTGGGGCAAACACAAGATGCGACAGGGCACACTGAATCCACCACCTCTGTTCTTGGGGCCATGCTCCGCCTAGAGGGCTCAGTCAAACATGGAAGTGGGTATTGTTTGCAGAAGGTTTGGGGGATGGGTAATGTGCAGATGTATGGACAGGGTGGCTAAAACAGGGATTTCTCCTTTCTTTGCAGTGAGCCAGATTGACAAGCACGTGACCCACCTTGAGAAACAAGAGCAGCTGGGGGGGGGGAGTTGTCAAGACAGGGGCTGTTCCAGGAACTTCCTTGTCCAGAAAACGCACCGTTGCAAACAATAAGAATGGAATAGAGAACGAATACAACACCGCGGAGAACCATTAACAGGGCGTTTTAATCTGATCAATGCCAGGGCACTTCTCGGCATTGTCCTGCCCACAAAGGGGAAGCTGAATACAGTCCCGGACCCTCGCTCATGGTGAGAATTGATGGGGGCATTTGTGCAGTCGCGCAGGTCTAATCCGACCACCCCCATGATGCTTGGGTGTTGAGGTTATGGGGGACACATGCTCTGGGCACTCCTGAAATGATGTTCCTGGACTCGCCACATCAGGGCATGTTGGGCTTCGTCTACATGGGCTGGACTCTGTGCATATAAGGGTTTGTCTATGTGGGGCAGACTCTGGGTGTTTAGAGGTATGTCTATGCTGGATTTCCTCCTCCCCTGGTGCACCATGGTCTGCCTGGCGCTGTAATTGGGCATTTTATTGAGCATGGCTCTGAGAATCATGGCGTGGGTGTCTATGGAACTGATGAGTACCCTCCTATCCCTGCTCTGGCCGCCTCGTCATCTAAAGCAGATTTTCTCACATACTCCCTAAACACCTCCACATCTCTGTCCATGACTGCAAGGACACAATCGTTCTCTGTAGCATGATGTGTTCAGCAATGTCGTTGGCTGCTCTACAACTCTTTCTATTTCTGATCAGTGACAGGCACGTAGCAGGGGATAAGATGGCCTGTCTGTTGGTTGCTAGATGGTCTGTTAGAGAAAGTAGAGATGGTTTAAGAATGCATTGCGGTATTGCCTGTGGCAGCAACAAGAAGAAACGAACCATAGACAGAAATTAATGAGACAGCATTCCTTTCAGCATAGGTCCATAGGCAGCATTGGGCCACCTCAGATCAAGGTGAAACTGCGGCCACGTTCGAGAGTCGGTGTATGGATATTGGTGGTAAATTTGCATCCTGGTCCCTGGGCAGCACATCCCCTCAGGTTAGGTCCGTGGACATATATCACTCATTCTCTGCTCTCAAGGAGCACCATAATTCCCTTCTGATACAGTGGAAAAGGCACAGTTGAATTAGCCTCCTATGGTAGTCATGAGGACTTCTTTTTGAAAACCAAAAGGGAAGGGGAGCGGTGATGTCAACCACCAGCAGGCAACCTTTGTGGGGGCTCCTTCCTCCGGCTGAAGCTAAGAGTTGTGATTGAAGAGCATGGACAGGGAGGGAAAGTTGTGGGGGGCCCAGTCATCGCACATGTGGCACAGAGGGTTAAAAATCTCTTCTATGGTGCCCTAACACATGAAAGTTCATTCATCCCTTTGCTCACCTGTGTCTTCTAGCTCATTGTGAACGCTCCCTGTTGTCCTCTAATCACTGATGCATACCTCCCCTGCGAAATACCAGTGCGGACATTAACCTTGTTACTGTTCCAACCAGTCCCAGAAAAGCCATCTTAAGTGTGTGTTGGGCAGAATCCGTCCTTACATTGAAAATGCTGGCACGGTAGCACTGTTGTCCCTGGGGATATGTCAGGGGGGAGGGATGGTGACACAAGAGCAAGCCTCAAACACACTGGGAAGTCTGTTGGAAAACAAGCCATTTTCAGTATAGACTTAGAGAGAGACATCAAACCATTAAGCTCAACCTCGTATAAGGGGAGGGTGATGGGGGAACCCACCGACTTTTCGGTTGGGAACTAGCCAAGCAAGAAGAGGAACGCAGAGTGACCACCTCATTCAATCCTCCAAATCAAACACTTTTGTTCCAAACTACAAGGTTGCGTTCTGTAACTCACCGCTCCCTTTGGGCATGGCCATGTCCTGTTCTTGGGAGGCCCCTTCTCCTTCCTGGTCCAGGCTGTCATTTCCTGTGAAATGGGAGATTCATGTTAGCTCCTGTGCTCTTTGTCACGTAGGCGAGGAACAACACAGACACCCATCAATGCAGGTGCGGTGTTGCTCCCCACCCGCCCCTAAATCCGTGGCTAAAGTGCACCCCAGCAATAACAGGGTGGGTCTGGGTTAGGGTAGGAGACCACACAGTCTATGAGTAGAGATGGAGCTGTTCTACGTGTATGGCTACTCCCGGACCCCACGGACCACTGTATGTAGCGATGCGC
Source organism: Heloderma suspectum (assembly GCF_057233095.1). Lineage (NCBI taxonomy): Eukaryota > Metazoa > Chordata > Lepidosauria > Squamata > Helodermatidae > Heloderma > Heloderma suspectum. The sequence continues at coordinate 285,515,691 of NC_139461.1, read as the reverse complement.
GACAAGGACATTACATGCATGGTGTTCATCACTGGAAATACAAACCTGGTCCCTAATACCCACCTACGTTACGCTCCTCTCTGGGAACGTTGCCCCCTTCCTCTATCAATGGCTCTGTGGGCTCCCACACACGCGCTTCGGGAGAGCCGCAACTCACAGCATCAGAATGTGATGCGCCCTGAGTAATCTGCAAACTTCCTGATATGCACTTTGGACGAATGGTGGCATCACCCCGAAGAATGCCATGGAGCTGAGCATAATACGGACAGGTCGCCGCGTTGTTCCCTGACCTGGAGTTGTGGTTCATGACTCTGTAGTATTCCTGCCTCATCGATTTGGTCTTGGATCTGCACTCTATGGCACTGCGCCTGTGCCCTTGTGCATTCATCTCTCTAGAGATCTCCTCAAAGAAGTCCAGGTTCCTGTGACTGGAACGCAGCTGTTCTTGGATTTTCTGCTCCCCCCAAATGTCAAGCAAGTCCTCTATCTTGCTGTGCCTCCAAGACACCCCTCTTCCCTTACTGGTTGATGCCATCTTGGATTAGCAGTATCGAGAGAAACCAACTCCACTGGCCAATCCAGCTCATGTTCCCTCCACCGAACTGAGTTGGGTGTTTAATGGGAGTGATGGAATTCCCCTTAGGGGGTACTGAGCCACCCACTATTCGTTGAGCCTGATCAAGAAAAAAGGACATCAACAAACAAGAGCATAACAGAGAGTGGGCTTCCAGGTTATTTCACGCTATAATCTTTTTTTTCCTGTCAATCCATGCCCCGAAAACAGAGCCCTTCACTGAACCTCACCGGAATCCAGAGCAGGGAAGACATATCTGAAGGTGAGCACCTCTCGTCGCTTGGAATTGCAGTGTACTCCATGCTTGTGCCTGCCTTTCAGTCTGAGCCACAGTAGGCTCTCGAGGTGGCGCACCGAACCCCACTTTGAGCGTGGTGCACGCAGAGTGGATCACACAACACAGACCCAGCACTGCTTTGCAGTGTAGTTAGAGGCAGGTAAAGGTTCGACACTCCCCTTGATCCCTGGACTAGAGAATACTCACACCGTCGGCGCTGTGTGTCCCGATGAAGTCTGTGTTGTTTGAATCTGGAAAAGCCATTAGGTGTAGAAGTGTTAGAACGCAAGTCCAGCCTGTTCACTTCCACTCTTTTTCCAACCACAGACATGACCTAACACACAGGGCAATACACAACCCACACCACAAAGAGATCATCATTGCGGGGGGGGGGGGACAATTCAGAGGGAAGACTAGCAATGCGGAAACTTCTAGGGGAGACTGCCAGCCGCCACTGTTTTTGGGTCCATGCAACCCAGTGACGTCGCCCTTGGGGAAGACTGAGGATATGAGAAAGTTACAGCATAGTGCCTCACAACAAACACACCCTCCATGGAGCAGGGAATCACATTGTGCTAGATCAGGAAAATGTCTTATAGGACCCATGTCCTCTCTCCATGAGGACTCTCATGGACCAAAGCACTCTCATGGAAAGGGATGGCACCTACAGTGAAGAGAGCAATGAAGCTCTTCCGGCAAAAAGTGTTTGTGTTCCCTGCCATGGCCCGAGCCTCCCCTATCTTCGCAATTACCTGGAAGCAGGGAAGAAAGCTGCGCGAGGTAGGGAGTTTGCAAATAAAGGGAGGGGGGTCTAGTGGAGGGCAAGCAGTGTTATCAGTGAGAACCCCAATGCTGGGAGCAGGCATACAAAACACTACTATTATGCACACTCTGAAAATAGGAAGTTGTGGGAAAAAACTTACTGTTCGATAACGGGTGACGGTGCAGCTTCAGCGACACCCGAGAAGGTGCAATTCTTTGAAGATTCAAAGATAATTTCCAAATTAAAAAAAAACAACAACAACAAAGGGAAGGATACAGGGAGGCTAAATATTTCGTGCTAAAATGCCAAATGCTCAGGAAGCGACGCTACCGGTAGCCGGAAGACGACATGGGGCCACTGAGAGCCGTGATTGGACAGGAGGCAAATACAAACACAGCTGTATATGGACAGGCGTGGGAGGGGAGTTGCATGCCTATATACGGTAACAACAGTGGAAAAGCAGAGCACATGAATGAAATCTGCCCGGAAATCATGGAATATCAGAGTAATGAAAACAGTAGCTGATCAGCGGGAAATTGCGGTTCCAATATGAAACAGAGAGAGAGTAATATGAAAGAAGAAAAACAAAGCCTCATCAGAAGCGTAAAAAAACATAAGTCTAGATCAGCCCCAAATAAAAGCCAAGTTTTAGCTGGTCACCTGAAGTTATATTAAGTCTGGGTCTGGCAGGCCTTCCTGGGTAAGGCATTCAACAATGGTGGTGCCACAGCTGAAAAGGCCCTGCTCCTAGTGGATATCCATCATAGCCCTTTAGGCGATGGCAACCCAGGCCTCATGATGACCGGAGTGCATGGGGTGGCATGTACAACAGCATCATCTGCTCCCGATGATTGGCACTTCCTGAAACAGGTTCTCCCCACTCTCTTGCCCTTCTTCATGTCCGGTTCTTAGTTCCACACCTATCTATTCATCACAGGTCCTTTCCTGTTCTCAAATCCCCAAATCATTTGCAGTTTCATTTCTGTTGGGTAGTACAGCCAAGTAAGAATTTTGTTCAGGTTTTTTGCAGGAGGGGTGTATAAGAATTTACCAACATTTACAAATTTCTTCATATATGGGAAGGACTTGAGAGTAAAAAACAAAAAGGGGGGGGGAGAATTTGGGTGGAAGCAGAACTGACAGATTCGTCCATCCCTGGTGTTAGGGTGATGAATCTTTCCTTTGCACTCCAACAGACGAATTTGGCTGTAGGTTCCCTATTTACAAAATACCCCAAAATACCCTTTGGTGCAAAGTTCACTGGTTTCTATGAGGTACTAGCTTTCTTCTTTTATCATGCTGCTTTCATGCCTCTCCTTTTCCTATACTTTTGTTGTGCTCTCAAGTAGAATTCAAGCCTTTTCAAGTAAAGATCACCTCCTGCCAAGCTACTCTCTGCTGCAGTTTATTTTTCTCTTGACTTCAAGGGGGGCAGGGGGGAAGCAGGGGGAGGAGAGCTGCAGCAGGATATATCAAGCCTTTTTACTTCTGCATTAACTGTAGATAAAGATTCCCTAAAGCTCATCAGTGGGAGGGAGGTTCAAACAAGCTCCTTCAAAAGGCACTCGGCATTCTCACTCGTATCCACAACACTCCTTTAATTCTGTTTCGCCCTTTGCTTCTGATAGTAGACCAATGCGACATTCAGGTTTTCCAATATCCGAGCCCAATTAATTGAAGAGCAGGAGGAGGTAGAACTATTTTTAATTGAATTAATTACCAATACTAACATATTATGACAAGGGAGGAAGAAGAAAACACGCCGGGCCTTTTGATCAAGTTTGCTGGTCAGAGCAACATTAAATTGCAGCTTGCTTGTGTTTTCCTGTATCCAGGCTGGCAGTGTGCTAGCCGATAAGGAGAACTGACAGATTCCAAGGGCAATGGAACCATGGTCAAAGTCGACCTCTGTTCCAGCAACCTTCTTTGCCAACCTCTGTCCCAATGAGCCCAGACCATAGAATCATAGAATAGTAGGGCTGGAAGGGGCCTATAAGACCATTGAGTCCAACCCCCTGTTCAATGCAGGAATTCAAGTCAAAGCATCCCTGACAGATGCCTGTCCAGCCTCGTCTTGAATGCCTCCAGTGTGGAAGAGCCCACCACTTCCCTAGGTAATTGGTTCCATTGTCATATTGCTCTAACAGTCAGGAAGGTTTTCCTGATGTTCAGCCGGAATCTGGCTTCCTGTAACTTCAGCCCATTATTCCGTGCCCTGCTTTCTAGGATGATTGAGAAGAGATCCTGGCCTTCCTCTCTGGGACAACCTTTCAAGTACTTGAAGAGCGCTATCATATCTCCCCTTAGTCTTTTCTTCTCAAGGCGAAACATGCCCAGTTCTTTCAGTCTCTCTTCATAGGGCTTTGTTTCCAGTCCCCTGATCATCTTCGTTGCCCTCCTCTGAACCCTCTCCAGTCTGCATCCTTCTTAAAGTGTGGTGCCCAGAACTGGACACAGTACTCCAGCTTCTGTCTCCTTTCTCCTTCCTTTTTCCCCTCCATTCTCCATTCTTCTTTCTCTCTCCTTTTCTCTTTCTCCAACAGACCTCTCAGGACAAACTTCTTAAAAATAAATTGGGAAAGGATGTCGGCTCAATAATTGGTATTGTTGTTTTTGAAAACATTATTGCTAAGAAACCACATGAAATGTAACTAGAAACACCCAGAAACCAAGTCTCAGAATACTTTAAAGTAAAATGTGAGTAAGACTTGGAATACAAAACCCCCAATATTATAATAGGCGTACATAATTCAGTTAAGAATATAAAGCCAGCACTTTGTACTTTACAGCAACCATAATCGAAAAATACCTGAACAAAAATAGAAAACTGATCCTCATGTGTTATTCAAGTTTCACTTTAAGGTACTCTGAGACTTTATTTCTGAGTGTTTTAATCTAGTTACATTAGCAGTGATGGTTTTCCTTAAAAACAAAACAAAACCCTGTATTACCTTAGGAAAATACACAAACAGTTCAAACTGATATAACTAAGATGACATTTATCTAGGGATGTACGAAACTCACCTACCTTTTCGTGGATTGATTTGCGGGGGAGGGAGGCGCTCCGTCCCTCCCCCCAGAATCCTCGACAGGGGGGAGGCGATTCGGTTCTCCCCCCCCCCCAGAATCCTGCCTGGCCGGCTCTGCTCCATGGTGGCTCCGCGGAGCAGCCAGCCAGGCCCGTCCGCAGCCGGATTTCCAGCTGCGGAGAGGCTGGTGCAGATGCAAATGGCGGCCACCATAGCGGCCGCCATTTGCATCCAGCCAGGCTGCCATGATAGGCTATGTAAGTATTTACGTAGCCTATCACGGCTAACCCCCCCAAAAAAACAAAAAACCAGCATACGCAAATGGCGGCAGCTATGGCAGCCACCATTTGCGTTCCCTATTTTTTGCCATTCTAGCCTATGTAAATATTGACGTAGGCTATTACGGCAAAAAAATGGGAATGCAAATAGCATAGTGGGCGCTATTTGTGGTTCCCTTTTTTCGCTGTAATTGCCTATGTAAATATTTACGTAGGATAAAACGGCGAAAAATAGGGAACGCAAATGGCAGCCACCATAGCCACCGCCATTTGCGTACGCCGTTGTTTTTTGTGTTTTTTTCTTGGCTTGCCGTGATAGGCTACGTAAATAGTTACATAGCCTATCATGGCAAAGACCAGAATGCAAATGGCAGCCACGGCAGCCGGTCGAAAGATCAGCCACCGCCGAAGCCGCTGCCAAAGTCACCGCCGTCCAGAATATCCGCCCCAGGTAAGCTTCGTCCCGGGGGGAATCCGCGGGGAGGTGGAGGGGCAGGCCATTCTGCCACAGATTTCAGGGGGCTGAATGCCAGTGCATTCGGCCTCACTGAAAGCCGTGGTGGAATTTTCCACCATCCCTACATTTATCTTATTAAATTTACCTGTCACTGTTCATCCTTCCACATTTCTGAAATGTGGATGTTAGTCATTAGATGATGTTGTATGAATGTTGAGTAGTACATTTTCTGAGTTGTTTAGGAATAGGACATCATAGGTTGCCTCCACATGTGCAAATCAGCAAAACTTGAGCTCTTTGAGGTTTCCCAATCATCTCAAAACTTGTTCTGACTAGTGAGGGCAAACTTACACCAAGTAAATTTGTTTACTCAGAAAATGAATTCGTTCATGTGAGCTTGGACAACAGTTCACCTCTAATACGAACTCTCATGCTGTATATACAAGTTTTTTGCATGAGCAGTAACAAGGTGCATCTTGGGTGCTGTAGTTTGGAATTGCATAGTACAGCATGACATCATGTATCACCATGCTATTCCCCTTTTCTAATTGGATGTTTCCACATGGAAACATCCAATCATGCCTACGTGATGATTTCCAGGGGAGGTTGGTGGATCCAGTTTCAATGGGGCAAAGATTCCATTCTGGGTTTCAGTTACAACCAGCCAGAACTCTAAAGGAGCTATCCAAGGTGCTGGACCCTAGCCCCCAAATGGACCCTATCCCCAAAATGTTTACTCTCCATTGCCAATCACCAGTATGAAGATTGGACCTTGCAGAGTCCCCCTCCTCTTCCTTGCCAAGCTAGAGCTATTGCTGCAATGATGATGAGGGAAGAGGCTAAGGAAAGCAGCAAAGGAGACTACTTCAAGTACATTTTGGGGAAGTCTAGGTGGTAGGATGACTGAAAACTGGGGAAGGGGAATCCATGTACTACTTTACTGTGCATGCTCCGAAGCTCGCAATCAATTCTGAACTTAATAGCAAATACATCGATCCAGGGTCGCTACAAAGGCTCGCATCATGAATGGATGAGTCTCAACCAACAAGCTGACTAAGATATTTGTAGGGCTGTACAAAACCACCTTACCTGGAGTCCGCTGGGGGTCTGTGGGGGGGGAGGTGATCCTGTCCTCCCCGGCCAGCTCCACTCCACGGCAAGATTTACATAGCCTATCACGGTAAGGGGAAGGGATGTAAATGGTGTCTGCTAGGCAGGACGCCATTCGTGTCTGAAGACCAGCAGCAGATGGACCTGGACCCGGCGATGCCAGGGAGGAGCCCGCCAGGTCAGACTTTACGGGGTGGCGGGGTGGGGTGGTCCGTTCTGCCACGGACTCCGGGGGGGTGGATTCTAAGAATCCCCCCCCCCGGAGTCCATGGCGGAATTCTCTGCCATCCCTAGATATTTGGCAGCATCACTACTTCCAACTTGGGTATGTAGCAGATTATAAGCTCCCCCCCCCATCACATGGGGGAATTGTAAATATTTCTGTGCACGTTTTTCTAAATGTAGGTATGTTTGGTACACTTTTTTGGAAAGTATGCATTTTTTGCCAAATAGCTAAAGCTGTGTGGAACGTCTATTTTAATTCCACTTGTGGCTAGTTTCAGTAAAGCAATGCCTCAGCAGCACTCAAGGTGGAAATAACCATATATACCTCGCGTCTGAAAGCAGACGTTTAAGCACTTCACATTCATGATACTTGCTTTAGTGAAGAAGAACATTGGTCAAAATGCATTCAGCAATCTTTGTATAATAAATTGCCACTTTCAAGCACTAGCTTGAAGCCTGCACCCTCTCCCCTTGTTTTTGCATAGAACTGGTGGCCCAAATCCAGAGTCCCACCTGAGTAGTTCTGCATTCCCAGCATGGCTTTAGACTTCCACTTCAGAGCAGCAGCCCAAAGGAAAATTTCAAAAGCAGTTTGTTATGATATGAACCAGGTCTCTGCTGTTCCAAGAAACAAATTCAAAGTCCTACAGGCCCACACCACACACACACACACACACACACACACACACACAGCTTTCTGGACTGCATCCATCATCACTTCCTGTTCTACATCTCTCATTCTGTGGACTCGCATAGCAGTGACATCCTGATCTGCTAAACCAGATTTTGAAATCTGACTCAAACCATTTTGCCTTCTGCTTCAAATTCTGTTCCATATCCCACTTCCTACTAAGTTTCAAGTCACCCCAGTAGCACACAGAACATTCATGTGGTTGAATTTACAATTATATGTCTCATCTGTGTCTTATTTTAAACACTGTCATATTGGGGCAGGGGGTACCCAAACAGATCAAATTTTATTAATAACGTATCTATTTTTAAGTTGTCATTTTTTGCTTCCAGAAAACCTGTACTATCCACTATTAATATTGTGTCTGTGAATGTCACATTGCAGTCTGAAGGATGAATCTGAATGATTATTCAGGCCTAGCTTCCCTCAACCATCTGTCTAGCTGTTCCGTGACAAAAACGCAAGCCATGTGGCTGGCATGTGCTAAGAGCAAAATAAAATTGTCTTACAAACACTGAACTGACCCTGCTTCTGTGCCACAGGATGTAGCTTTGTTGTCAGACATTATTCTGGTAAGTGGAATGTAATGTATTTATTTATTTTTAAGAGGGGTTGGGGAGAAAAGCAGAGAACTTTGTCTGGAAAAACAGGATTTCTTCAAGACCTCAGGGGTTTTTTGAGTATCCTCACAGAACATTCAGAAGAAGCAAATGTATTTCAAAGAAAGCTGAAAGAAGTTCAATCATCACTATTTGTAAAAATGCATCACCAAACAAAGAGGGCAAAAGAGGATGCAGATTTGCATTAAAAATATCCATGTGCTAATTGATATGTATAGAGGCAAATATAGAAATGACTACTATAATTTAACTAGAAATACAATCCAGGTGACCATAGTGGGGAAGACTATGGTGAGGTAACTGGTGTGCCTGTTCAGTCTGCTGCCCAGGTGCTAACTGTGAATGGGAAACTTCAAGGCCCCTACTCTCCCTTCTTAGGGTTATCTTTAAACTGGGCCTGTACTGGAAAGCTGTTCAGAGAAAGAATGCCTTCAGCTAGAGCACGAGTGGGCAACTTCCGGCCTCCAGATGTTGTTGGACTGGAACTCCCATCAGCCCTAGCCAGCATAGCCAATGGTGAGAGATGAGGGGAGTACCAGTCCAACAATGTCTGAAGAGCCAGAGGTCACCCACCCTTGAATTAGAGGACTGTCCTCTGTAAGGTAGGACAAATGGTCATGCCCATTGTAAGAAATGGGTGGAAGCAGCAGCAGGGACTCCCAAGAGCTCTTAACAGTGATAGTTAACAGTGACACATAAGTCAGTTTCCCCTGTGATAAAGGGTAGTGAAGACAATGACTGAAAATATTTTGATGCGTCAGCATTTGGAAACAAGTGTAATTACCTCCTATGTCATATGTTCATTGCACACATCTGTGTAACATACAGTTTGAATCCAAATAGCTCTTCCTCTGCAGCCAAAACCACGCCATTTAAAAATTGTATCCACTGGCAATGTACGGTGAGTTTCTCCGAGGTACAAAAGAGACTTGCAGTGCTTTCTCTTCTCTGAAGTCATACCTACGTGTACAGTTGCATGCTCATTGTTTGATTCCCTGACAAACCCTCAAGGCTCTGTATAGTCATAATCTTTCCAGTTCACCCAGCATTGTAAACAGCGGCACTCTCTGTGGAAATATGTAAAGTCTTCTGTATTAGGAATATGAACATGTCATAGCACAGTTGCTAAATTATGGTACAGAAAACTAAATGCAGAGAGGGACTTGGAACCCAAAGCAGGACCAACCAGGTCCCCAGTAGTTCGATGATGGAGCACATGCTTTGCATACAAGAATCCCTAGGCTCAGTCCCTGCCATCTCCAGGCAACACTGGGAAATACACCTGTCTTGGAGAGGCACTGCCATCCCTGTGTAGACCAGTCTCCTGCCCTCCAGATGTTTTGGACTACAGCTCCCATCAGCCAAGCCAGGATGGCTAATGGCCTAAGGAAATGGGAGTTTTAATCTAAAACATCTGGAGGGCACCAAGTGTGGGAAGGCTGGAAGACACAGGGTCAGTGCTGTCAATCCAGCCTTGGGACTGTCATGCGCTTGTCCTGTTTCTCCTTAAATACTGTTAAGTACTGAGTTAAATGGATCAATAGTCAGACTAAAGGCCTATCTAGTCCTGCATCCTGGTTCCCACACTGGCCAACCAGATGCTTCTGGGAAGCCCACAGGCAGGACATGAGAGCCGCCACCGTTATTTCCCAGCAACTGGGTATAAGGCAACTGTCAGCATTCCTAGTAACCGACCTTAAGGAAAGAACAGAGTAGGGCAGCACTTCTGCTGCTGCTGCAGATGCCTTTTCCATTCTATCCTGATGGGAATGCTTCTCCTCCTGAAGAACACCAGGTCCCAGAGGAAGAATGAAGGGCTACTGGTAGAGATGTTGGAGAAATCCACAATGGGACCAAATGAGTTCAACCTGTGGATTCCACGGCAGACTGGCTTTTCTCCTGTCAGGGGGATTCCATAGACTCGCGGACCAATTTTCTAACTTTCCCAACTTTTGTGCAAATTTCACCGTAGAAAAAAATACACAAAATTAAAAACCCAGTCAAGATACACATTTCCCCCATAAGCTAAAGTGTGAAAATGCACATTTGGGGGGATTTGCACATTTCCACGCATGTGAAATTGTGCCAATGCAAATTTGCACAAATTCAGAAACAAAAAAAATCCAATTCCATTGATGAGCAGATGATAGAATGAAAGGTGCCTGTCACTCATTGAAATACAGACAGAACAGATTTTACACAAGCCATACATCCCTAGACTGGTACATGGAGGCTTGGAGTGGTCAGCAAGGAGGAAGAGGAGGATGGGGTGAGCAGGAGCCTGCCGGGTATTTATTTATTTATTTATTTAAAATGTATATCCCACTTTTCTTGATCAAAACCAATCCAAAGCAGCTAACAAGTGACATAACCTGTAAATTAAATAGAAGTATGGCAATAACCTCCAGCAAGGAGATCGTTACCTTGTCGTGGTGCTGGAGCTTGAGCACCTCAATGATGCCATGAGCTAAACCGTGAAGGGACACCCAAGACGGGAAGGTCATGGCAGAGAAGTCAGACTAAATACGATCCCTGGGGAAGGTAATGGCAACCCACCCCAGTATTCTTGCCGTGAAAACTAAATGGATCAGTACAACCAGAGATATGTCAGTATACCATCGGAAGATGGGACTCCCAGGTTGGAAGATGGTCAAAATGCTACTGGGGAGGAACAGAGGATAAGTTCAACTAGCCCCAGATGTAGCTAGCTCAAAGGCTGTATAGGAAGGATAATAATATCGGGGATAGATTTGACGGTGTGGTCAGTGAGCTAGAGCCAGACATCCTGAAGAGTGAGATTGAATGGGCCTTAAGAAGCATCGCTAATAACAAGGCAGCAGGAGATGACACCATCCCAGCTGAACTGTTTAAAATCTTGCAAGATGATGCTGTCAAGGTGATGCATGCCTTTTGCCAGCAAATTTGGAAAACACAAGAATGGCCATCACATTGGAAGAAATCAACTTATATCCCCATACCAAAAAAGGGAAGCACCGAAGAATGTTCAAACTATCGAACAGTGGCACTGATTTCACATGCCAGTAAGGTAATGCTCAAGATCTTGCAAGGTAGACTCCAGCAATTCATGGAACGAGAATTGCCAGATGTACAAGCTGGGTTTAGAAAAGGCAGAGGAACTCGAGACCAAATTGCCAATATCCGCTGGATAATGGAGAAAGCCAGGGAGTTTCAGAAAAACATCTATTTCTGTTTTATTGACTATTCTAAAGCCTTTGACTGTGTGGATCATAACAAATTGTGACAAGTTCTCGGTGGTATGGGGATACGAAGTCACCTTGTCTGCCTCCTGAGGAATCTGTATAACGACCAAGTAACAATGGTGAGAACAGACCACGGAACAATGGACTGGTTTAAGATTGGGAAAGGAGTACAGCAGGGTTGTATACTCTCACCCTTCCTATTCAACCTGTATGCAGAACACATCATGCGATGTGCTGGGCTTGATGAATCCAAGGCTGAGGTTAAATTCACTGGAAGAAACATTAACAATCTCAGATATGCAGATGATACCACTCTGATGGCTGAAAGCGAGGAGGATCTGAGAAACCTCATGACCAAGGTGAAAGAAAGTGCAAAAACTGGGTTGCAGTTAAACCTAAAAAAAAACAAGATTATGGCAACCAGCTTGATTGATAACTGGCAAATAGAGGGAGAAAACGTGGAGGCAGTGACAGACTTTGTCTTTCTAGGCACAAAGATTACTGCAGATGCTGACTGCAGCCAGGAAATCAGAAGACGTTTACTCCTTGGGAGGAGAGCAATGACAAATCTTGATAAAATAGTTAAGAGCAGAGACATCACACTGACAACAAAGGTCCGCATAGTTAAAGCAATGGTATTCCCCATAGTAACCTATGGCTGCAAGAGCTGGACCATAAGGAAGGCCAAGTAAAGGAAGATAGATGCTTTTGAACTGTGGTGTTGGAGGAAAATTCTGAGAGTGCCTTGGACTGCAAGAAGATCAAACCAGTCCATACTCCAGGAAATAAAGCCAGACTGCTCACTTGAGGGAATACTATTAAAGGCAAAACTGAAGTACTTTGGCCACATAATGAGAAGACAGAATACCCTGGAGAAGATGCTAGGGAAAGTGGAAGGCAAAAGGAAGAGGGGCCAACCAAGGGCAAGATGGATGGATGATATTCTGGAGGTGACGGACTCGACCTTGGGGGAGCTGGGGGTGGCGACTGCTGACAGGAAGCTCTGGCGTGGGCTGGTCCATGAAGTCACGAAGAGTCTGAAGTGACTGAATGAATAAACAACAACAAACATGGCAATAACACCACATAAATAAATACAACAGAAGCCAACAGCATACAGAAACATCACATCATAGTAACTCTGAAAATCAAAAACCAATCTCCTCCAAAGCCTCCTGAAAAAGCCATATCTTTGCCCGGCACCAACACACATAATAATGATGCCAGGCAAGCTTTCCTGGGGGAGACATTCCATAATATTGGCACCACAATCTAAAAGGCCCTCTCTCTCATACCTACTTGCCACACTTCAGTCAATGAGGATAAATGGAGAAGAGCTTCTGATGCAGATCAGAGTGGAAGTTTGAGGCATGGGGCTTTGAGCAGTAAAAGCCATTTGGGGCAAAGTCAGGGACACCAACAGGGGAATTAGCTGACACAACCACATGTTATGGAGAAAGCAGAAGGTTTTGCCTACATTCAATCAAGCCACAAGGACAGGGAGAACTAATAAGAGAGAGGTCTTACTAGGATGACATATCCAACAAGAGGGTGGAAATAATAGTGTTGTGATACTCCACCTATCACTGCGGATTTATCTCTTAAAGCTAGGGTCTCCAACAAGGTCCCATGGACATCTCTCTTGGCATCCACTAGACTCCCTGCCCCTCCTGATTTTTATTTTATTCCTTATGTTTTAAAATATATATTAACTGGGAGGCTGGCAAGCTGCAAAGCAAAGTGCTGTCCTTCAGCACCACCTTTATTTGGGTGCAAAGAGTGGTTTTGTGTCTTTGGAGCTCAGACCCCACGTCTGCCTTGTATTTAGGTTCTGGGGCAGGTTATTGTTCTTTGAGTCTCACCAGTTTGCCTTCTGGGAAATGAGTGTTTTGTGACTGGCTATGGCCATCATGGTGGCCATCTTATGAATGGGCAAGATGCCCCTTGGGAGCCATTTTGTGAGAGTGCCAACAACACACACGAAAAATTCCAAATGTGTCCACTGACCAAAAAAAGTTGGGGATCCCTGTATTAAAGCAATGTCTGATCAGCATCTGAGACTTGTTTTTTATGTTTTAAAAAAATCAAATGAACACATTTTTAAAAATTGAGTCTTAATGGCCAAAAATGGCTAGTGGATGCCTCTAATGGGAGCTAATTTTTAGAAGATGGTTTCTCCATACAGAGATCTCTCTAGAATATTTGGAATGGGAAACTCACCCCACCTTCAGCTGGTGCTGATGTAATGCGTGCGTGGGAAGGAACAAAAGAAGCTACTTTTGAGACAGAGAGACAGAAGCAGAGATCCAAGAGCCAAAATACACATTATGCTTATCACATACCATGTAGCTACATAGGATTCCAGGAACTACAGTATTGTATTATCTAGGCTGACTTGGCATAACAGCATTTGTGGGAAAGTAGTTCACAAGGCACCCTGTGGAACCAACATCACTTTATATTGGCAGTAATGAGTCCTGTGTGAAACTGGCCACAGCCAGGTTCCCCAGCTGTGTTCGTTAAAGGCCGGTCTTCAATCACAGTCCTATTAACACACTTCATCAAAATTTCTTTCTGTATTATACCCATGTGATGGATATGCCATTGAGACAGAAGAGAAAGGTAAAAAATAAGTGCTTCTTTGCCATTACAAATTAACCGGGGCTATTGTTTCAAAGGCAGAAATTAAACCTTCAGTAGATTTTGATGTCTAAGGCCATCCATAAATGACCATTGTTTTCCCTTTGCTGTCTTTTAAAGGTGAATCAATAGTGTTAGTAACTCTCCTCAATTTTTATAATTACTCTCAATTCCACACAATGATTAGCCACAACTCTGGCATTGCTAGAAAGGGAGGAAATGGCAGATTGCTAATAATAACTCTAGGTCATGGGAAAGCATTTGTGTGATTGAGGTCTGCTATACATAACCACCTACCATCTGGGATAACAAATATATATATATATATTTCCAATACTCCATGACATAAACTTGGAGTCTTTTCAAACCTCCCGTACAGCCTCAAGGCAGTATTCCCCTGCAGTGACTTCATCGGTCTGAGCTAGTAAGACTTTCATTGAAGCTGCAGCCGTGCACACATTTACCTGGGAGTAAGCCCCATTGAACTCCATTTAATTCTGAGTAGACATGCATAGAATTGCCCTACTATGTCTTGTTTTTACAGTCACTTAATCCCTTCCACACACACTGCTGCTCCTCCCCCCATTCCCCCTCTGCAATTAGACTTGGAAAAGCCATTGGCTTTATTGGGAGGCTTTTTTTTTTTAACCCTAATTGCTGCGTGGGGGAAAGTGGTAAGTGTGTGTGTGTGTGTGTGTGTGTGTGAGAGAGAGAGAGAGAGAGAGAGAGAGAGAGAGAGAGAGAATGACCTGGCTCGCACAATCATTTTACCAATCCATTTTACCAATCCAAGTCCCCAAAGCTACAGCTTCTCATTATGTGCAAACCCAGTGAGAGTGGGTTGTTGGTTCACAAGCTACCCAGAACTCATGGGCTGTTTTAAGGTTGTAGATGGCTTGTCAGCTACCCCAACAACCCACCCTTGCTGGGTTGACATGTAACAGCAAACTACAGTGCACCCCCACAGCACCCCAAATATTCAAAATGGTAGCTGATGCCACAACAGGAAACCCAGTGGGGAAATTCCCCCATGATGGCTTCTTGTTATGTGCTAACTGGGCCAGAGAGAATGAGAATGTGTGTGGAAGTGTATGAATAAGTGTGGGAGATGCGTTGTGGCCATCCACACTTTGTGCTTTGGTCCCACCCACTGCTGGCATGTAGCAACCCTTGGGCTGAAAAACGTTTCCTGCCCATGAGACAGAGCCAGGGTAGGCAACCTGGTGCCCTCCAGAGTTTTGGAATTCAACTCCCATCAGTCCTGACCACCATGGCAAATGGTGAGGAACTGTGAGAGTTGTAGTCCAAAACATCTGGAGGGCACCAGGCTGCCTACCCTAGGTTGCCTACATTAAAGTACAGAGCATGTAGATGTGCAAGTAATTTTTCCCAGTTTGTGTAATCTGGGATGGGAGTTTGACACCACTGAAAACAGTTACAGATTAAAGAACTTGAAAGAAAGAAAGAAAGAAAGAAAGAAAGAAAGAAAGAAAGAAAGAAAGAGACAGACAGACATGAAGGAAGAGCTTCCCTTTGATAGATGATACTTTCTCAAAACTATATTTCTTCTTATTCTTTTTAATGTTTTAATTTCTGTAAACTGCACAGAGAGCTTTGGCTATGGGGTGGTATAGAAATAAATAAATACATACATACATACATACATACATACATACATACATACAGTGCACTGACAACTGCAGTCCTCTTTCTTGACACCATGCCACGGTGTTGCCCAGGTGCCAAAATGAGGTGAAACTCCAACCCTCACCCTCTGCATTGCATTGCAGGCTGACAGATCCTCAGATACTAATGGAAGAGTATTTCCCCCAACCATCAATCATTTGGTAGTTTTCTGGCTTTTGTGCAGCCCCCCCCCCCCCCACACACACACACACACATTCTAAAAGGCTGAAATATCTCTCCTATGGCATTGGCTAGATCTACACTACTGCTTTATAGCGGTACTGAAGGGCATTGATAACTGTTGGGGCACATTACACATTTGATATCCTGCTTTTGTAGTGTTATTTCCTGCTTTTTATTCCACATTATCCAAAATACCATAACAAATGTCACTGTGTGTCCTATAAGGTATAAACGCACAAGAGGGATATAGCGTCACCATGATGGGATCGTAATGATATGACACAAGGTATAGATCTGGCCTTAGTTACAGGCAGTAAATTTTAAGCTAAAATATGAGGGTATTTTGGGCCACTGCCCCTTTTTGCCTTCAGCCTCACTCACCACCAGAACATGGCCCCTGACAGCTTTTCCAACATGGAATTTGAGCCTTGGGCTAAAGAGTTTCTGCGCCCCTGCTATAAAGCATCTATACTAGAGCCGTTGCATCTTATGAGAGCCATAGGCCCAATTTCTTCAATATAACATGAGAGGAACAAACCTTGAGAATACAGCACAAGAGATTCATTGCACTTGTTGGGCAAGGAAGTACCTCACATATTCAGCCTCCCAGTCAGAAAGCATTAGCTTCACCTCAGATGTTAATGTATGCATTGCAGACTCAAGGAATAAATGAAAACTTGGCTCGTTTGAAAGAAGAATGGCTGTAAATGTGGATAAATCTTGAGTCCATTAGCTCTGGCATTCCTCCACACACTCCTTCCAGTAATTCAATAATGCACAATTATTGGTATGAAAGGTCACAGGAAAAAAAACTCAAGTAAACAAGCACTAAGCATATAACGTAACACGAAATACCATGACTCTAGAAGACAGAGATGCTGACCTCAGTCCTGACTGGACCTCAGTGTGGCAACAGCTTTTCTACCAAGCTGAGTAAGGGTGTACTTACTGGAATTGAAAGGGTGTTGGTACATTAAATGCAGTAACAGGAGATTTTGTCTGGAATACATCAATGACACTTGCAACACTGCTTCAGAGAAGGCCACCCAATCCATTACAGTAGCTAATTTGAGAAAACAATTTATGTTTGCCCCCGAGGGCCAAAGTTTCAAGGTTTTAGCTTCCTTGATAGAAAGAAGTTAAATCTTAAACTGAAGAGATTTAAGAGGGGAAAAGGGGGGAGCTATTTTCCATATTGCCAATCCCCAGCATTCCCTCCACCCCACTTCTAAAGTTTAAACCACCCACATTTTCTGGCATACTTCTCCAGTCTCAACAAACCAGTTCAAATATAATGGTCACCAGGGTTTCCTGCTATGTGAATGAGCCAAGATGAGCTTCAGACTCATATGCTATCCTCTCCTCTCCTCTCCTCTTTAAACAAACCACAGTTCTCTATGACATCCAAACTCAGGAACTGTAGCTTGTTTAAACCAGGGGTGGGCAATGTCTGGCCTTCCAGATGTTTTGGCCTATAACTCCCATGATCCCTCACCATTGGCTATGCTGGCCAGGGCTGATGGGAGTTGTAGGCTAAAACATCTAGAAGGCCAGGAGTTGCCTACTCCTGGTTTAAACTATGGACAGTGAGGACAGGCCAGGATCAAACAAGGTTTCTGATCTTGGCTTGAGTTGAAACCATAGTTTAAGCAAATCATAGTTCCCCAAGTTTGGATGTCATGGGGAACTGTGGTTTATTTAAAAGTGAAAGCTCCCAATCTCATTTTTGTGGGTGGGAAAGAATAGGAGAGAGGCATGGAGAGCATGCAAGCCCAAGGCTCACTACAACTTAACGCAACAAGAAAACATGGTTTCCCTTTACATTTGAACCAGGCCAATATCTTTCTCACTGTTCCTATGGAAGTGAATGACTGAGACAGAGAGGAAGACAGGCTGCTTGGATCTCCTTCCTAGATGCTTGAAATTGTATTTTAAAAACAATTGGAAGTGCCAGTGGGCTGTGCCACCCTTGAGCCCCCAGGCTCCATTCCTTCTGTTTTCAGCATGGGGAACCCCCAGCGGAAAGAAGAGAAACAAGTATAACAAGGAATAAAAGTTAGCAACTGTGGTCACAAGTATTTGAGTTTGGTTATGCTTGGGAGGATTAAGGGAACAGGCCAAAGGGCTAATGGAAACAGTGGCTTTTGAAGAAGGGGTTGAAGGAAGAGTGAGAACAATATTTTGCCCCCTGTGCAGGGAATTCTATGCATAGGGAACTTTTTAAAAAGTAATAATTCCTGCTTAGAAAGCTAGTGTTGTGCACTTCATTGGTCAAATAAGACCAGTGCTTATGGGAGCTTCTTTGGGTGAGGTGCTCTCCTACTTGCATGCAGAGCTTTTGTTCAAGGGGGCACCTAGTCTTCCACTTTAGAAGCCAGCATCACTTGGACTTCTCCAAGGATTTAACTCAAAATTATGCCATGGTCCAGAGCTCTCTCGTTGATCTTCAGATTAGTCCTTAGTGTGGTCACTTATACATTGCCAAAAAGAGGAAATGCATCAGTAAAGAAGAAGACAAAAGAGGGCAGATTTGCATAATATATTTGTACATGCTAATTTAAATGTATAGATGCAGAGAGAGAGAGAGAGAGAGAGAGATCTGCTGCTCCTGATGTCCTTTCCTCACATTAAGCCATAATCTTCTGTTTGCAACAGTTATCTCCACAGCAACAAACTGTATTGCCAGTAGCAGCTGTACAAGACCTTCACAACAATGTGGGGAACTTTGCACAATGACTGCCATTTTCAACATGCTAATATAAGATAAGGGGATTGGGTGGCCAAGGGAGTCATGCCACCAGCTATCACGAGGCTCATTGTGAGATCAGAAGACTTTAAGTCAGCTTGGCAAACCTTCACCCAATTAAAAATTCTGTGGGGGAAGGGGCTCAAAGAAATTGAATGATGATTGGTCTGATCCCTGATCCCACACATTACTGCCACTACATTGGCACCAGGGGAGGCTGGTGGCTCCAATGTCAGTGGGGTGGTGAATCCGCTCCACGTTTCAGTCAGAACTCTAAAGATGCTATCCAAGGTGCTTTGCACCTTGCTTCACACCTTGGATAGGTCCTTTAGAGTTCTGACTGAAACCAGGAGCAGATTCACCACCCCACTGACATTGGAGCCACCAGCCTCCACTGATTAGCACTGTGATTCACAGGACTGGGTGGTAAGCAGCATAAGGGGCACTTAGCCCTACCTGTAGCACAGCAGCCATGATTGGTACTGTTGTGGCCATGGCTGCCTCCCAATTCAACATGTCCCACCTGTACTATGTAAGGAGCTGATTTGGGGCCAGAGACAGACCTACCAACAGCCCCTGCTCCAGATTGGGAAGCAGTGCCCCCCAATCCATTGCATCAGCTCAATTGTGCAGTGAACATTTAGACATATTGGATATTTTCTGACTAGTAGGACACACATGAAAGGCTGTGCCCCATGATGCACATTTTGGATGCTGCTTTCACTCCAGTGCATGGAGCCTCCCTGGATGCCTCCAGGGGGCAGAGCCTGGCTTCCAAGCCCTGCCCCCTGGAGGAATCCCTGCTGTTATCTCCGATCACAGATTGGAGATAACAATGGGGATTTTCCTGCATGCTGCCCAGGCAAGCGAAGCACAGGGGAATCCCAGCTCTTCTCTCTGATCACAGATCTTAGATAACAGTGGGGATGCAAGTAGTAGGGGATGTATCTGCTGCTGGGTGGAGCTGCTTTGTCACCATGGCAGCTGCAAACAAATGGACTCAGCTGGCACTGCAAAGAGCAGCTCCTCCCCAGGTCAGCTGAGTCAATTTGTGTGCAGCCCTCATCAGGACAATCTGTACTGTGTGAAGCCAGAGGCTTGTACCTTCCCCCAATGGGGAGGATGCTACGCAGGTGAAGCATTCCTTGGCCAAGCAGCAGCTGGAGCACTCCAGATGCCACATGGGTCAGGGTGGCTTCACCCATGCTGCACCTTCCAGCGGCAGGGCATACAAGATGCAGGCAAAGCATCCCTGGCTTCACCCGTGTTGTGCCTTCCCCACTGGGGAGAATGCAGCACAGACATAGCAGCTCAGACCAAGGTAGTGCCAGGCCTATAGCCACGGGTGAACTGGGAGGGGCTGGCCCCCTAAATTTTCTCTGCCCCCCTTTTTTTACGAACAAATAATTAAAGAACAGTTTACAATGTTGTCTTTTAAAGGTCTGCAAACCAGGTGAACTGCCCCCTTACTTTTTTGGCAAACACCCCCCTCCCCGAACATTTAGACTGGCTACGGGCCTGGACAGTGAATGGAGTTCTTCTGAAGCCACCACCTCAGTCAGGGTAGATTCGCTGTCTGCAGGGTCCCCCCAGCAGGGAAAGCCCGTGCACCACAAAGTCAGCCCCCGGCTGGTCCATCAACAGTTAAGCTGGTCCCTAGCTACACCCCCTAATGTCATCTGGCCCATGAAGGGATGGTGGGAGATCATTTGCCCCCCCATCCCAGAACTGTTCCCCAACCTCTGCTCTACAGGCACAAATGTTTCTAGGTTTGTTGTCTGCAACCATTTCACCACGAAATGGACTAGTGAGTTTCTTGGTCAGGCAGTGGTACTGAACTGTGCCCAAAGTAACGGTGTGGAGATACCAGTCCTCATTTCTGTTACAAAGTAAGGCTGGGGGGATGTTTACTAGCCCAACAGCAGACATCCATATGGATCACAGTCGGGAGTTGACTGGCCATAGTAATACCCACTTCAGAAGAGAGAAAAAGTTCTCAGGTACCTGGAAAAAATGGGCAGAATTAAAAATAAAAAAAGGTTCAGGCACCGGAGAACTTCTCTTCTGTTTTACAACAGATAAGTGTCTTCCCCTCTTCCTGTTCCATAGTAATAACCAGTCAACACCCCCATCCCCCAGTGCACCAAGTGTAATGTTGGTTCCAGATTTTGGCAGGCCCTTGGGCAACATGTCATCAGTGGACCCTATCTATGAACTGGCTCAGTTCTTTCCCGCTATTACCCTTGATGTCAGGGTGGACACTGAGCCCATAGAACCTCAGAGCAGTTCTGATTCTGAGGAAGAACAGCCATCTGTGGGAGAGGAGCGTGCTCATCCCTCCCAGGCCCTGCAGCTGGCAGAGATTCCTACTGCCGGCATTCCAGACATAGATAGCAGTCCAGGGAGTGAAAGAGCGCGGGAGGAGGACTGGTTGGATGCTCGATGCAGACGCAAAGAGCGACGAGCTATGGAGGGCATGGAAAGGAGGCGTAGCGCCTGTTTGGCACACAAGCAATGGTCACATCCAGAGGACCCAAGGGAAAAGGGGAGGGACTCTCCCTAGCCCATAAGTTCAGGGTCTGCAAGCGATTCTCGTTCAAACGGGGACCAACTGTTTCCAACCCGGAGCATAGGTTACTCTGCTGTTCATAGCTTAGTTGTTGGTGATAGAGTTATTAAGTTGTAAAAGGAATAAAGCCTTGAAAAGAATCCTTTGACTTGTGTCTGGAGTTGGCTACTGGAGTAGACTGAAAGAGGCCAGCTAGGGCCCCCTGACACTTGTCCTCTCCCTGTGGACCCAATCTACAAAACGCAGAGAGAGAAGACAAGGTGAGTGGAGGGTGCTACTCTGTCTCTTTGCTCTTGTCACTCTTTGAAGACTTGAAAAGGGCAGGTGAACAGGAAGCAATGGAAAGGAGGAGGTCTAGGGGTCTGTGAAGATCAGCAGTGGGAGCCCTTCTGGGATGTGGCTCTTGGCAGGCGCCCAGTCATGCCAACCCCTGGCCAAGTGGATGAGCATAAAAATGTTTACCAATGGAAAAGCTTGGGTGAATAAAAGCTTTCACTTGGCTCCTGGCTGAGGATAACTGTAGGGTTCCCGAGCTCATGTAAACCCAGGCTCATCCTATGGTTTGCAGAGAGTCAGCCTTCTTTCCCTTCCACCACCTTCAGTGTTAGGTCTTGACCTACACATGCTATGGAATGGGTAGTAGAATCCCGAGGTTGGTAGTGTGGACTGTACCACTGCAGACCAGAGGTGAGTGGTTCCATTTCTCAAAATGGTCCTCCGTGTGGGAAAAAAAACCCTCAAAAGCCTGGCATATCATGGAAAAAGGTTCAACAAGCCCACTCTGTTCCTTGATTTTCTAGTTTTCTACTGGCAGAGAGTTTGTTTTATATGGGGGAATATTTTGTTAAAAAATGTGACTTCCACAGCTGCAGTCTGAAGTGGTAGACACCACTCTCTCACCTCAGGATTCTACCGCCTCATCCTGCTGCATATGTAGACCAGGCCTAGGGTGGCCACTTGCACATTGCTAAAAAAAGAGGACTTACATCACCAAAAAAGAGGGCACTGGTTTGCATAAAATCTACATAGGCTGATGTATATGTATAGATGCAGATTTAAAAATAATTATTGTAATTAAAATAGAAAAAACAGTGCATCTCACCATAGTTGGAAAGGCTATGACCAGGTGACCTGTGTGCCTTGCTCAGTCTGTTGATGGGCAACTCCAAGGCCCAGCTCTTTATACTGGACTTGGACTGGACAGCCCTTCACACAGAGGATGCCTTCAATACAGAGGACAGTGTTCTGGCAGCCCGTCAGGCAGAGAACTGTAAAAGAGGACACATGGCCAGCCTGAGTGCACAGATACAGTTCTGACCCAAAGGGTTCAGACAGGCTCAGCATCAGCAGATAGCAGGGCCCAGCACACTGATGCATGTTTGCCTGTCCTTGCCCGTCCCTACAGGGGGATTGAGTGCCTGCTGCTGCAATTCCACTAAAGGCCACCATTTTGTTCTACCACAACATCCAGGCTGTTGTGGGGAGAAAACAAAATGACAGCCGCTAGGATGCCGCCGCTCAGAGAAGCTTTACAATTAAAGGACAAACGAAACAAAGCCTGTTCTTCTGCCCTCCCCACAAACCTTCAGGCAGCCTTCCGCAACCTGTTGCCCTCCAGATGCTTTGGATTACAACTCCCATCATTCCTGACCATCGGCCATGCTGGTTGGAGCTGATGGGAATTGCAGTTTGAAACATCTGGAGGGCACCAGATTGGGGGAAGCTGCCTTACCTTAGGAGCTCCCCACACACACATAGGAAGGGATCCACGTTATCAAGGGCACTTGACCAAAGTTCACTTCAAACCTGGAGGCAGCCCCGGGTACATGTGATGTTCCTGCACACATTGAATGAATTCATGAGGATCACACAGACAGGCCACAGACCTGACACCAATGCACCCACTGGCCACTCCTTCCTGGCAGCCACGCATAAGTGTTTGTGTGACAGGCAGCCTACGCACGTATGCTGCAATCCTAAGTAAGGCTGCAAACCTAAGCACACTTACCTCAGAGTAAGACCCCACTGAATGCAGTGGGACTCAGTTCAGAGTACACTTACTTAGAAACAGGCAGGCTGCACAGCTTCATATGTCTGTCTTGCCAAATGGTTTGTGGCAAGTTATAGTGTAGTCCAAGTGTCAGGAGGTCGCCCCTGCTGCCTTCTGAAATCCTCCGGTAGCCAGAATCAACACGCAGACAATAGCGCTCTTTTCCAAGGTTTTATTCACATTCAACCTAATGACGCTTACAGATGCTAATTGCGTAATCCTATTTGTAAGACTTAAGAGAGCTGCCTACTCAGGGGTTCTAACCTTAGGAATCAGTTGATCTCCATTTGGAGGGGAAAGAGGGAAACCTCTGTCCTTATGAGCTAGGAGGAGAGAGTCCACCCCTTTCCCATGGGGCATCAGGGCGCCGCTGTTGCTGTCGAGCCAAGTGGGCTGAGAGTCTCCTCTCAGCGCCCGCCATCTTGCGCTTGAGGGTGCGCCGGTGCCTAGCATCCAGAAACTGCTGTTGCTCCTCCCTCTCCCTGCCAGGGTCACTGTCACTCTCAGGAATGTGTCCCAGGAGGGGCTCTCCCCCTGGCTGCTCCTCTGAACAGCGCACGGGTTCCTCTCCCATGGTTTCTAACTCTCCCTCAGAATCAGAACTACTTTGGGGCTCTCTGGGCTCTGATCCAACCCTGACACCAAGGATGGGAAACAAGTGACACTCCAGATGTTGCTGGACTGCAGCGCCCATCACTGTTGTCTCTGCTGGGTAGGTTTGATGGAACTTGCAGTCCAACAACATCTGGAGTCCATGTGTTCTCCACCCCTAGTGTAAGCAGAAGTGCCCATCCTGGTACCTACTAGCCACCGTTATTAGAGCAAATGCCACCAGGGCCAATATTCTTGAAGTAAGGTACATCAATATCCAGGGTCCATAGTGTCAAGAAACAGTCCCTTACTAGAAAGCAAGTCCATCAAAAATTCACCAGATATTGGTCTGAGGTTACTGGCATCATCTGATCACAATGGTAGCTGTTCTCTTGTTGACAGCCAATGACAAAGAGGTCACAGGATTGTCAAGGGAACAGCTGTCATCTCTAGAATGCACATGGCTCAGGGTAAGGCTCTGGCTGTCAGGTTCATAGCGTAAAGCCATTTTAAGCAGTATTTAAACCCAGCTTCTTCAACAGCATGTTCCCATCACGTCTGGCTTTGCATTAAAAAGAAATTGTAATTAAGACATTTGGGGATAATTGGGAGGATTGGTTTAGTATGTTGGTTTTCACTTTTAGGTGGAAATTTGTCCTTTCTGAACCTTTCCCATTAATGGAGCATCTGTTCTTCCCATTTTCCTATTGTAATATCTACTTGCCATGCATACTCTCCTTCTTAAAAAGAAAAGAAAAAAGACTTCGGTTCTGGTATTAAAAGAAAAAATTATGGCTGCCCTCTTGTGGAATATATTGCAAGATTTCACTGCAGTACCAGTTCTGTAGATTGCACAAGTCTCTTCCTTGCTCCACAAAGAATTTTTCATCACATTCAAGAAGTTCATGGAGAAATGGTCCTGCACATGGATCTTCTGGGATGATCCCAGCAGCAGGCACCAATAGGAATCCAGTACTATCATTTGTTGTTGTTCAGTCGTTCAGTCGTGTCCGACTCTTCGTGACCCCATGGACCATAGCACGCCAGGCCTTCCTGTCCTGCGCTTTCTCCCAGAGTGTGCTCAAGTTCATATTCATTGCATCAGTGATGCTAACTAGCCATCTCATCCTCTACCGTCCCCTTCTCCTTTTGCCTTCAGTCTTTCCCAGCATCAGGGTCTTTTCCAGAGAGTTTTCTCTTCGCATTAGGTGGCCAAGATATTTGAGCTTCAGCTTCAGTATCTGTCCTTCCAATGAGCACTCAGGGTTGATTTCTTTTAGGATGGACTGATTTGACCTCCTTGCAATCCAGGGGACTCGTAAGAGTCTTCTCCAGCACCACAGTTCGAAAGCATCAATTCTTCAGCACTCAGCCTTCCTTATAGTCCAGCTCTCACAGCCATACATTACTACTGGGAAAATGATAGCTTTGATTAGACAGACCTTTGTCGGCAAGGTAATGTCTCTGCTTCTTACTATGCTGTCTAGGTTTGCCATAGCTTTCCTCCCAAGGAGCAAGCGTCTTTTAATTTCATGGCTACAGTCACCGTCTGCGCCTGCGGTGATCTTGGAGCCCAAGAAAATAAAATCTGTCACTGCTTCCATTTCTTCCCTTTCTATATGCCAGGAAGTGATGGGGCCAGATGCCATGATCTTGGTTTTTTGAATATTGAGTGTCAAACCAGCTTTTGCACTCTCCTCTTTCACCCTCAACAAGAGGCTCTTTAGATCCTCTTCGCTTTCTGCCATTAGGGTGGTATCATCTGCATATCTGAGGTTGTTGATAATTCTCCCGGCAATCTTAATTCTGACGGCGTTTCTCATGACGTACTCTGCATATAAGTTAAATAAGCAGGGTGACAATATGCAGCCTTGTTGTACTCCTTTCCCAATTTTGAACCAATCAGTTGTTCCATGTCTGGTTCTTACTGTTGCTTCTTGACCCTCGTACAGGTTTCTCAGGAGACAGGTAAGGTGGTCTGGTACTCCCATCTCTTTAAGAATTTGCCACACATGGTTGTGATCCACACAATAAAAGCTTTAGCGTAGTCAATGAAGCAGAAAACATTTTTCTGGAATTCTCTTGCTTTCTCCATGATCCAGCGAATGTTGGCGATTTGATCTCTAGTGCCTCTGCCTCTTCGAAACCCAGCTTGTACTTTCGGTAGTTATTGGTTCGCATACTGCTGAAGCCTAGCTTGTAGGATTTTAAGGATAACCTTGCTGGCATGTGAAATGAGCGCAATGGTGCGGTAGTTTGAACACTCTTTGGCATTGCCCTTCTTTGGAATTGGAATGTAAACTGACCTTTTCCAGTCTTGTGGCCACTGCTGAGTGTTCCAAATTTGTTGGCATATTGAGTGCAGTACTTTAACAGCATCATCTTTGAGGATTTTAAATACCTCAGCTGGAATACTGTCATCTCCACTGGCTTTGTTGTTAGTAATGCTTCCTAAGGCCCACTTGACTTCACTCTCTAGGATGTCCGGCTCAACTTCAGGGACATTAAGAAATTTCCTGTACAGTTCTTCTGTGTATTCTTTCCACCTCTTCTTAATCTCATCTCCTTCTGTTAGGTCCCTGCCTTCTTTGTCCTTTATCATGCCCGTCTTTGCACAAAACATTCCCTTGAGATCTCTGATTTTCTTGAAGAGATAAGAGAGTCTTTCCCATTCTGTTGTTTTCCTCAATTTCTGTTTTCTGTTTTCTGTTTTCCTCAATTTCCCATTCTGTTCCTCAATTTGTTTTCTGTTGTTTCCCTCAATTTCTTTGCATTGTTCATTTAAGAAGGTCTTCTTGTCTCTCCTTGCTATTCTCTGGAACTCTGCATTCAGTTGGATATATCCTCCCCTTTCTCCCTTGCTTTTCACTTCCCTTCTTTCCTCAGCTACTTGTAAAGCCTCCTCAGACAGCCACTTGGCTTTCTTGCATTTCTTTTTCTTTGGGATGGATTGAGTTGCTGCCTCCTGAACAACGTTATGGACCTCCATCCATAGTTCCTCAGGCACTCTGTCTATCAGGTCTAATCCCTGAAATCTATTCCTCACCTCCACTGTATATTCATAAGGGATATGACTGAGGTCATAGCTGAATGGTTTAGTGGTTTTCCCTACATTCTTCAATTTCAGCCGAAATTTTGCAACAAGAAGCTCATGATCTGAGCCACAGTCAGCTCCAGGTCTTGTTTTGACTGACTGTATAGAGCTTCTCCATCTTTGGCTGCAAAGGACATAATCAATCTGATTTCGATATTGACCATCTGGTGATGTCCATGTGTAGAGTTGCCTCCTGTGCTGTTGGAAAAGAGTGTTTGCTATGATCAGCATGTTCTCTTGGCAAAACTCTATTAGCCCTTGTCCTGCTTCATTTTGTACACCAAAGCCATGCTTGCCTGTTATCCCAGTAATTTCTTGACTTCCTACTTTAGCATTCCAATCCCCTATGATGAAGAGGACATCTTTTTTTGGTGTTAGTTCTAGAAGGTGTTGTAGGTCTTCATAGAACCCATCAACCTCAGCTTCTTCGGCATCAGTGGTTGGGGCATAGACTTGAATTACTGTGATGTTGAATGGTTTGCCTTGGATTCGTACTGAAATCATTCTATCATTTTTGAGATTGTACCCCAGTACTGCTTTTCCCACCCTTTTGTTGACTATGAGTGCTACTCCATTTCTTCTAAGGGATTCTTGCCCACAGTAGTAGATATGATGGTCACCTGAATTAAATTCGCCCATGCCTGTCCATTTTAGTTCGCTGATTCCCAAGATGTCGATGTTCAATCTTGCCATCTCATGTTTGACCACCTCCAGCTTACCTTGATTCATTGATCTGACATTCCAGGTTCCTAAACAATATTGTTCTTTATAGCATCGGACTTTCTTTTCACCACCAGACATATCCACAGCTGAGTGTCCTTTCGCCTTTGGCCCAGCCTCTTTACTCTTTCTGGCGCTACTTGGAAATTCCCTCTGCTCTTCCCCAGTAGTATATTGGACACCTTCCAACCTGAGGGGCTCATCTTCCAGCATCATCTCTTTTAGCCTTGTGATACGTTCCATGGGGTTTTCTTGGCAAGAATACTGGAGTGGGTTGCCATTTCCTTCTCCAGTGGATCACATTTTGTCAGAACTCTCTCCCATGACCTGTCCATCTTGGGTGACCCTGCACGGCATAGCTTATGGCTTCACTGAGTTATGCAAGCCCCTTCGCCACAACAAGGCAGTGATCCATGAAGGGGAGTACTATCATTAACCATATTTAGTTCTTCAGTACTTTTAGCAGGGCTGTGCACTGCTTTGGAGCCAAATCCGAATACCGAAGTGAATTGGGCTGTTTCGGGGGTGCCTCGCTGAGCTCTGAGGTGGGTCAGGACAGCACCAAGGTGGAGCAAAGCAGGTTGCCCCTCGGCCCACCTTGGAGATTCAGAGCTATTCTGATGCCATTTTGAAGCCCGGTCAGCCTGTCTCTAAAATGTATCAACTTGTGAAAGATCAAGGAGGGGGCAAGGAGGAGGATGGAGGGGAGGAAGGGCAGAGGAGGAGGAGGGAGGGGGGAAATGGTGACCCTTGACAAATGGCAACTCTAGTTGCCAAATTAGGGCTGTACTTAACCCAGCAGTCTCCAATCAGTGGTGGAGGAGTGGGGGATGCTGTATATACTGGAGATCAGCCTGCTCCGTTTCACTGTGAAAGAGTGTTGGTTAGAGTTGGTTAGAGAGAGAGCTGGCAAGATCTGTGTGGTGTGTGTTTCTGCTGCAGCTTCACCTGTTGTTGTTCTTCCCAGCCAGCCCCTCTCGATTCAACTCTTCCTATTAGTCTTCCCTTTCTTTCTTTTCTAGATTCTTTATTTTAATTTTTTTTAAGTACTTGCCTTGCCTTGTTCCTTGACTCAATTCAGCCGTTCTTAGTCTGACTCAGTTTTCTTTCTTTCTTTCTTTCTTTCTTTCTTTCTTTCTTTCTTTCTTTCTTTCTAGATCCTTTATTTAAAAAACAATTTTAAAACCTAAGTATTTTCCTTTCCTTGTTCTTTGGCTCCCCCACACACCGCCCTTCTCAATTCCTGTATTCCATCCCTTCCCATTTTTGAACTCTATCTTTTCCCTAAAACACACACAAACAGATACAAACAAAATTAAAAACCCTTTTCGCTTCTGTTAGGATTATAGATAGTGTACTGTTACTCACTCCTCCCTGCCCTTTGCTTGTAGGTAGTTCTGTATTTGCTTTTCTTTTGCTCGTGTGTGTGCGTCCTATGTGTGTGTGTGTGTGTGTGTGTGTGCACGCGCACGCGCGCGCTTACGTTGTCGTCAAGCAAACAGTGTATGGCAAAGCACTAAACACATTAACATATATTATTTAAATTTAATACTACACTGTGTGGCAAAGCAAGCTCAACATCAAGCATCTTTGGGGTCTTGGCAGGGGCAGAGGTGGGCGAGGTGCTACAGGGACCAGCAGCACCAGTAGACAAGCTGACTTGCCCCCAGTCCAGATAGAGCATCCTGGTGTAGGGCAGACCTGTTTTCCCAGGTATTCCATTCAGCCAAAGACAGCCTGAGGTCATCCACTGTGAAGGTGAATAGGAAAGTAGTACTAGGGGAGAGGGGTTATTGCAAGTCAAAGAAACCACACCAGTGATTAAGGGTAGCAGCCTCCTCCTAATCACTGCTTAAACACCTAACTTCTCTGATTAACCCTTTATGACCTTTGGTTTGAGTTTCTGAGAACAGCACATTTTACCTATGCCTAACACAAAAACTACTGGGCCAAACTGTCTGAAGTTTGGCAGGTTCAGTCACCTGGACTGGGGCTGCCAGGTGCCCAGATTTCATGCACTTCTGTGGAAACAGTGAAAAGTTATAGCTCTTTGCTTTGAGTTTTTGTTGAAAAAAGCAATTTTTACCTGCACCTAGTAAGTGACTTGTATTTCCAAAGAACAGCGGCTAAGGGCCCATTCAGTAATGCAGGGTGGCATATGGTAGAGTCCTCTTATGGGTCTGTACCGCCTTCACATGCATTCAGAGGCCACTTGCTTGTAATACCTTTCCCTCCACCCCATATAAGTTTGATGTTACTGCACTCATGGAAAGCCTGGTCTAAACTATTGGCAAGACCACACAAACCACCTGCAGGGGCACATGGGGCGGCTGGCAGGCTGCAGCCAAGCAGGGATGACATGGAGGTGTGGTAATATTGCCCATGCTACCTGGATTGTCTATTGCGGCAGCTATTTTCCCAAGCCATCAAAATATGCCACGGCAGCTGCATCATGGACTCGGCGTTCATGAAATGAGCCCTTCTAGCCGATTACTGCCACGTTGCAAGTCCGCTAGCAACTCTGCATACCCCCTCAGTTGATCATGGGAGGACTTATCAACAATCTAATTAAACATATCAGGGAGAAGACTGGGAGGTTCCCCATCTAGAAGGAACTGTTGACATGAAAGACCACTTTCAAACACTGGATCAACCCCTTGTGCCTTTCAACGTGGTATAATCCCACAAGAGAACTATAACACATGCCTCCTTCAATCTTTGGATAGACTCGGAGAGCATGACCTATTTCAGGGGTGCGCAGCCTTTTTGGCCCCAAGGGCCAGGGTGCCATGTACACACTCAGTGGCTGAATGTGGGTTGTTTTGAACAGTAGGTTGTTTGTTGAGCTATGGATTATCGTGTTGTCTGAATGCAGTGAGAGTGGCTGGTTAACCATGCAGGGTGGCTTATTGTCTCAAACAAGCCACCTTGAGAACCCATAGTTTGTTGTTGGGTTGTTCAGGGTGGTTAACAAGCCACCCTGGCTGTGTTCAGACAACACCATAACCCACCCTGAGGAAAACATGCTGTGTTCAGACAACACGGTTCAACAAACAACACACAATTCAAAACAACTCACACTCAACCACTGAGTGTGGGTTAGTGTGTTGTGTGAACAACACCATTAACTTTCCCCCCTACATACACACTTTTCACCCACCCCCCGAGACACACCCCCATCTCTCTCTCTCTCTCTCTCTCTCACACACACACACACACACACACACACACCACATACAAGGTTTTCCCTTGCTAGTGCTAGCAAGAGAAACCCCATGCTTTCCCTAGCTAGTACTAACAAGGAAAACTCGGGGCGGGGTCCCCACAGCTCTGCAGGCTGCACCTAGAAGCAGCCATGGGTTGTGCACCCCTGACCTATTTTAAAAGACAGAAATTCATGTACTGCACAGCAATCTGAACTCATATATCCCTTGTTTGAGTTCAACACTATCTACTATGACTAAAGACCAAACTAGACATTAATACACAAGTGTGTTTTTAAATCCTGACAGAAAAGCAGCTTCAAGAGAGGGTGATTTAGAATGGAGAACTAGAAGAGATTAAGTTAACCTTTCTTCCAGCTGCCTCTTTTTTCTACTCTAAATCCTCCCTCAGCTGCCCCCCATGGGGTTCTGGTTGTGCATTTGCTGTGCAAACACACATCTCGAACTCTGCAGGGGGAAAAGCAGTTCTGAGCGTGGCAATTTGCAATATCTAGTTTGGTCCAAGCTATGCTGGCTCTGCTTGAAATATGCACATAGATGATATATTCTGGTGAATCGTTTTTCTTAGATTGTCTAGAATGTATAGTGGATTTTAAAACTGGCCCTCTTCTGCTCTGTCTTATATTAACAACATTCACACATATATAAATACCACAAACATCTTGCATGAAGCACTCCCAAGTTTCCTTTTAAAACATTATCTAGTCTAGGGTTGGCAACTTGTAACCCTCCAGATGTTTTGACATACAACTCCCAAGAGTCCTAGCCACCATAGCCAATGGTGAGGGTTGATGGAAGTTGTAGGACCAAATATCTGGAGGATCACAAGATGCCCACCCTTACTCTAATCTAACATGAGGACCATAAAGTTGTCTATTCCCATGGCTCATGATCCCATACTAAGGGCAGTATCCAATGGTGTCATTCCTCAAAGTCAAATAGTGCTGGCAGAGCTCCGCTGAACCTTTCTGTTATGCAAGCAGTTGTGCATTATGCTTGGGCAAGTGGTTGCACATTATGCTTGGGCAAGCAGTTGCACAATGGGTTGTGAAAGCATAATGCACAACAGGTTGCACAGATGTAATGTGCAACCAGTTGCAAGACATAATGTGCAAACGGCTGCACAATGCATTGCGCAACTGTAACGCAGAACTGGTTGTCCAACTGCACTTGCACAAATGTATGTTTAGCTGAATTCTTGTGCACATAGTTCAGAACCTAGTTTCCACTAGTGCAACATCATTTGTGCTAATGGAACAACACTGTTGGATACTGCCCTAAAGTTCTAAAGAGTTTAGATAAGCTTTCCCCAACCTGGTGCCATCCAGATACACTGGACTGCAACTCCCATCATCCCCAGCTAGCTTGGCCTTGCAGAGATTGTACACACCTTCTTTAGAACAAAAGCTGAGAATGGCTAGATTCACTGCTGTAAATCAGGAGAAGGGAACCTTTTCTAGCATGAGGGCTAAATTGGTTCTGGGCAAGCCCACTGGGTACCGCACAGCAGCAATGGGCAGAGCCAAGCCACTGCTGGCATGCAGCCCCAACGTACACCATCATCCGCTCACATGCGCACACTCACTCACACATCAACCCCCTCCCCCACTGCAATCAAGCTTTCAAAAAGCCTCCACTGGCACAGCATCGGGGGAGGATTATCCTTTCCCTCCCCAGAAGCAACCTCATGAAAAAAATGCCCCTCATGCTGCAATGAGACTTTTTTTTAAGCTTCTGTTGGCACCAATGAAAGCTTTTTGGTATCCTAAATGCAGAATCAGAGGATTTTTTCAGGGGGGTCACAGGGTTGGGGAGGATAGGGTTTGCCCTTCCATCCTCAGCATCAACCTCCCCCCACCAATCCCCCCAAAATGCCCCTACCCACAGCATAATTGGGCTTCTAAAAGCATCACTCGCAGCTTGGGAAGGAGGAGGGGAAATCCCTTATCTCCCATCAGAGATAAGGGAAAGGGCTGGATGGGGGCCTCCCACAGGCTGTATCCACCCCACAGGCCGGTGGTTCCCCATCTCTGCTGTAAATACAGGAATTTGCCTCAGTAGGAAAAACAACCAAGTGTAGTCAGAACAACTTTTAAAAATAATAGTATTGCTTTAATCCCACAGTTACAGAGAGAAAATACTTCCATTATTTTCAGATACAAATTAATGCAGAAAAGTTTAACAGCTCAGAGCTGCACAAGAGAATATTTCTACTTAATGATGCAATCCTATATATGTTTACTCAGAAGTAAGTCCCATTGTGTTCAGTAAGACTTACTCCCAGGTAAAGTGTACAAGACAGCAGCCTAAGGTGTCCTACACACACTAACTTCAGAGTAAGCCCCTCGGAGGTGAGTGGCACTTACTTCTCAGTAAATATGCATACGAGCCAGCTGTAAGCGTGGACACAACTAGAAGCAATGCAGGAGACTGGGATCATAGAATCATAGAATAGGAGGGTTGGAAGGGGCCTATAAGACCATCGAGTCCAACCCCCTGCTCAGTGCAGGAATCCAAGTCAAAGCACCTGCTGACAGTTAAAAAAGAACATTAATAGCTCCAGGGGAAGGCAAAATGGTCTGGAACTATCCTGCCACACACACACACCCAGCACTAAGCTCCCAATCCAGTTCCAGGTGCCCTGGCTGCTATATTTTTTTACTGCAGGCAATTGTAATCATGGATTTTGAGCATCATGTCTTGTTTGACCCTATGTAAGGCACCTCACAAGGAAGTCAGGCAACAATATCCAAGTTCCTTGATCTCCCCAGCCTAATCCCTCCAATATCCATAGTACTCCCAAGTGCCAATGGCTCAGTTCACACAACAACCCATACTCAAGGTTGAGTGTGGGTTGTCATGTTGTGTGAACCCAGGCATGCTAACAAACCATGGTTTGTTAATCACTAACCCATAAAGAGAGCCTGTGGTTTGTTTTTGTGAACTGTGAGTTATTCGTGCGTAATGAACCATGGTTTGTTAGCGTGGCTGAGTTCATACAACACGACGACCCATGTTTCAACAAGCCACAGTTCAACGACAACTCACACTCAAGCCATACTCAACCTTGAGTGTAGGTTGTCATGCTGTATGGACCCAGTCAATAAGTAGGGCTGTCAGAGTCCACAATGGAACCAAATGAGTTCGGATTTTCATGAATCCAACCCACAGATTCTGCAGCAGATCAGCTTTTCCTGTCAGGCAGATTCTGCAGAATTGCAGACTATTTTTTTTAACTCTCCTGACTGTTGCGCAAATGTCAACATAGAAAAGAAAGGGAAAACATTTAAAAATAGCAAAAAGTGTGCATTTCCCCCATAGGCTAAAGAATGAAAATGCACATTTGGGGGGAATTGGCACTTTTTTGCATGTACAAATTTGCGCAAATTCAGAAACTAAAAAAATCCGATTCCCTTGATGGGCGAACGACGGAACAAAAGGCACCTGACAATCCATGAAACACAGATGGAACGGATTTTACACAATCCATACATCCCTATCAATAAATGAAAAGTCAAGCATCTCCAAGCTTTACAGAGAGGTTTGTGTGGTCTGTAAGTCTGCACCAATCAGCACAAACTAATCCAAGGGGTCTTTCATTTCCTTGCCCAGCAAATAACCCTGGAGGCTACACCCAGGCTTAAGGGGAGTACATGAAGACAATAGGCCAAGCTGCATATTAGACAAGCAATCCGCCACTGGATCTCCCACTGTTTTTCTTTCCACCTTAAAGCAACTGCAGGGGGCCAGAGTTAGCTGGGCTTTTAACTAGTGCTGTGCTGAAAATTTCTACCACATTTTTTTGACTGTTCTCATTCAATTTGATAGAAAAGACATTGCTTTTGGAAAGAAATTCAAAGGAGGAGAAATTTTGGAGAAATTCTCATGGGTTGGGTTTGGGGTTCTTGGGCTTACCTTACTTGTGAGGTGGATGAGGGGTGCACATGAGTGTCCTGTCAGCCATTGTACAATAATCTCTGTGGCAGCCTGAACCCTCCTTGGCTTCCTGCACTTCAGTTAAAGCCATCATGAGGAAGACATCATGAGGCAATTCCTCGCATGGGGCTTTTCCAGTTCAGAAAGTGCAGGTGGCCTGGGAGGCTGCAGAGCAACGGAAGGATGTGTAATAGAGAGAGAAAACACACACAGCACCCTTGGCCACCTCACAGCTCAAAAATACCACCAAAGGAAATACAAAATTCTGCCTCAGAAGAGTGGAAGCCTCAACACAGTTGATGCTGTCGACACCTACAGAAGCACTGCAATAAACCAAGAACCCTTAGGGAAATTACCTGTGCCACGACCCCTGCCAATAGCAAGACCTATCTGTGAGAAACTGTTGGAGAATTTCTCCTCCCCTAGGAGAAATTCAGTGAAATTTTCCCCCCTCCCAATTTCTCTGCCTAAAAATAGGCTGGAGAATTTTGAGAGGCCATTCGCGCACAGCTCTACTATTAACCTTCCCTTGAATGCTGCTTTACTGATCTAAATTGCTTCCTAAAGCTCCCCATAATCTGACAGGGACAGATTGGGGAACCTCAGGCCCAGGGGCCAAATCCAGCCCTCCAGAGTTCCCCAGGTGGCCCCACCCCCTTTCCCCCC
Source organism: Heloderma suspectum (assembly GCF_057233095.1). Lineage (NCBI taxonomy): Eukaryota > Metazoa > Chordata > Lepidosauria > Squamata > Helodermatidae > Heloderma > Heloderma suspectum. The sequence goes on along the minus strand of NC_139461.1, from coordinate 285,480,341 downwards.
AAACCCCTGATCATTTGGTGGTTTTCCTACTTTTTTGCCATTTTCCCCCCATACTAAAAAGTTGACATGAGTTTGAAGCTACAACAGGCTGGTATTTTTTGCCCGGCCTTTTTGCCTTTTGCTCCACCCACCTATAACAACATAAGAGCCCAGCTGAATCAGACCAAGGGTCCATCTAGTCCAGCACTCTGTTCACACAGTGGCCTGCCAGCTGTCGACCAGGAACCCACAAGCAAGACTTGAGCACAACAGCACCCTCCCACCCATGTTCCCCAGCAACTGGTGTACATAGGCTCACTGCCTCTGGTACTTGAGATGGCGCATAGCCATCAAGACTAGTAGCCATGGATAGCCTTTTCCTTCAGGAATTTATCTAACCCCTCTGGAATGTGGCCACTGAGAGCGTCTCTGAAGTGGAAATCTGCTCCTGGGCTGAAAGGGTCCCATTCCCTGCCACAGGGGAAAGATATCATAGAATCATAGAATAGTAGGGTTGGAAGGACCTACAAGGCCGAGTCCACCCCCCTGCTCAATGCAGGAATCCAAGTCAGAGCATCCCTGACAGATGGCTGCCCAGCCTCGTCTTGAACGCCTCCAGTGTGGGAGAGCCCACCACCTCCCTAGGTAATTGGTTCCATTGTCGTATTGCTCTAACAGTCAGGAAGCTTTTCCTGATGTTCAGCCAGAATCTGGCTTCCTGTAACTTGAGCCCATTATTCCGTGTCCTGCACTCTGGGATGATCGAGAAGAGATCCTGGCCTTCCTCTAGATATAGATCACCTGTGCAACGTGTCATTTGGCCTAAATGCCGACATTTCTTTGGCAACTTGCTTTGTGCACAGGTTTAAGGAATGAGTCCTCTGGGTAGGGTATGGCAAAGGAGGGGAGGGGAGGAGGTGGGAAAACCACCAGCATGCTTTCCATTTTCACATCTAAAGCAGCTAACTTGTGTAGACAATCAGATCAGTCCATCCATTCAGTTGACAATGTGCAGGGCTGGCTGTAAATTCTACATGAAAGAAACACACAGAGACAGCTCTAAAATTTGTGGCTAGTGTAAAAATATGCAAAAATAGGCATTTGGGCCTTGCTTTGTATACATTTATTCTGCTTCTGCTAGATGAAGGGAAAGGAACTATCCACAGAACTGAAGCCCAGCCCCTTAGAAATCGTATTTGACCACCCCACTCCAGCTTCTGAGATATCAGGAGGCATTGTCCCCATAGTTCTGAGTGTATCTTTGCAGCAGCCATAAGGGCTAGAAACTTGCCTTTAATACAATACAATTCAATACAATACAATACAATACAATAATGAAAGCAGAAGATTCTCAGGAATCAAGAGTTCTATGCTCAATACCACATTCAGTACTTTTTCCTCCGAATGTGCAGGATTCGGTCACTAGCAATGCCACCAAAGTTCTCCGAGTTCAGGCTCAGGTTATGAGCTGTGGGGGCTCGTAAAGGCCTGCCTAAAATGATAGGTGAATTTACAAGCCCCCAAATTCTTATCTGACTTGGATTAAGTCTGAACAGGAAAATAATTCCCAGTTTATGCCCCCCAAACTACTTTTCCCAATGGGACTTTTCCACCCTGTGCTCATAATAAGTACATTGGAGAGCCGGAGGAAGTAGAAGAGATCAGATCTCCCTTGCTCCCCCTTAATCTGCCTCATTTGTTCTGAAGCATCACCACTGCTGCCCCAAACAGATTAACTGCGTAGAAAAGAAAGGGGTAAGAGAGTTGGGGGGTCAGGAGGGCTAGGTGAATGACATACAAAGCTCGGCTTGACTCGGAAAATGAGGAAAGTTATTTCCAATTTTTTTGGAAATAACTCAGCACATTTCCAAATCAACCCAAGCTGAGCAGGGGCAAACTCACCCCTCTATTCATCACTTCTCAACATCGTCTGTCAGCAGGTCTCAAACCTTACTGTCCTGTGTCTCTCGTGCAGAGGTCCCTCTTTAAACCCTGCCACTTGAGGTGCTTTAAAATAAAAATACCATGAACTTAAGCTAGGGCCTGTGACATCCAAAGAATGTCCTATAGCACCAGGCGACGGATCTTGAAAGCAGCCGTGCCCTGATCTTCGAATGTATCGGTCAGCGATCCAGCTGTCTCACTTCACAGCTGAACCTTTGAGAATGAGACCCAGCAAGGAAGTGAAGGCTCAAGGCAGAGAGGGAATTATGTGGAAGTCAGATGAACAAGAAGCTGTGAACAGAAGGACAAGAGCAAGTGTCCAGCTGGCGAACTTTCTTCCAGGTTCCTCTACATCTTGGATTTCCCACAGCCTGCCAGTGCAGTAGCTGGTTTCTGTAAAAGAAAGAAAGAAAGAAAGAAAGAAAGAAAGAAAGAAAGAAAGAAAGAAAGAAAGAAAGAGCATGTGGTGATACAATGCATTCACTTCTCCAAGAGCAGCATCAAAGCACACACTATTTTCTCCCCAGCAGGTCAGCCAGGAGTTCAGCAAGTCTGTCATGCAGAGAGCAAGCAGATTCAGATGACTGCACAAGCAGTGTAAAAAAAAGTTCCGTCAATCCAAATATTATTATTTTGTACACACTTCACCATCAGCTGCCAGTCTCTACTCACAGACTGACCCCAATTACGATGAATAGGGATGCTCAATATAGTAATTTTGAGAAACCAAAACTCTCTTCCAGAGCCTGGAGGTTCAGTAGGGCTAACTGTACAGCACTGAAGTACAATGAAGCGCATTGTGTATTTGTAAGTGTTTGTCTTTCCTGATCTGCACATAACCAAGAGGTGGTTTATATTTTAGCACTTAGAAGTTGCTTCAAATGATCTCCACATGGTGCCTTCTCCATCCCACCATCTTAATGTGCAACAGCGAGGGGCCAGGGCTCAATGATGGAGCACAAGCTTGCCTGCATAAAGCCCTAGTTTCTATCCATGGCACCACCAGTATAAAAGGTAACAGAGCTAGGAATACCCTTGCCTGAGACCTTAGAGAGCCACTGCCGGTCAGAGTAGAAATTACTGGGCTGAATAGACCAATCAGGGGACTAAGGCAGCTTCATTTGTTCATATGCAATTGATCACAAGACTAATCTGGCTGGGGCGGAGGGTTCTTTAGCCGCACCCTCAGTTCCTGGCAATATGGAAACCCTTCATAGCAAAGCAGCCAAACCATGGGATGAACCGCAGGACACGTTGTAGAGGAAAGCCTGAAGGGACTAGAGACTAGTTTCAAGCTGCCCCCACTTTAGGATGGTAATGTGCAGACTGGCCTTTAATCGCTTCCAGATGTGGACCTGCTGATTGAGAAATGCAAACAAGGTTATACTTAGAAAAACAGTTTCTTACATCCTTCCCCATCTGCATGTACATAAATGTCCATAACAAAACTGCATTCCACAACGGCCACATCTTACTGCAAACCATAAGGAACAGTTAATCCTTGCAGGCATGAGGCAATGGTTTTTCCAGCAATTCCCAATGCATGCTCTTTGCAAATGTCAGTACTACTTATTCAGGCTTGAATCTTCTAGGACCCTTTTTTAATGTACTAAAAATCGCTACATCGTTTTAAAGGCTGATTGTTTTAGGCTTTCAAAGTACCTGTTGGAGAAAGACACAAATGCCACTGCAGCACACAGGCATCCACTTTTTAACTTGACTTGGCTCTTTTTTAAAAAATAGGTTTTGTGCTTCTTCAAACCTTAGGTTTCTCAGTGGCCCTATTTTGGCTCCAATCCTCCTGGCTCTCACAACCTGAGTTTGCTATTAGAGGGAGTGATGATGCCTCACAACCATCCTGTCCCTTCACTGAACCCTTGTAAGAGATGAATCATCTCCAGAATGCATGCTCTCTCCACCCATTCTAAAGACTTTCTCCAGCTGCTCTCTCTTCTCAAGTAATCAAGACTGGCAGATCTTCATGTCACCACATCCCCCAGTTGAATTGACCAATGCCTCAAAGCCTATTTCAGGAAGAAACTAGGAGGAAAGGTATATTGACAAACTGGCCCAGTTGCAGGAGACGTGACCTTGTGAGACATTCCAAACATGGCTCAGCTAATGCAACAAAATGCTTTGAACTGTACACATGCGAGACCAAAATTAGATCAATCCATTAAGCCAGCTTCATAACTGGTGATGCGCTTCCCAAGAGCTTCAGCAAAAGCTGTCTTCTGAGCCCAATTCTTCCTTTTTTCTTTTCTTTTGCTTTATTAAAGATGAAAAAAGGAGATCGCAGCAACGAAAGCAAAAAATGACCCCTCAAAATGTGCTTGTCCTATAGGAGGAGTGGTCAACCTTCTTTCTGTCAAGGGCCGCATGTGGGCAGCGAGCAAGGCAGAAGCTAGCAGTGGGCAGAAGCCAGAGTCAAAAGTGGATAGTTCACCCCTTTCCTCTTTCAGCTACCTAGGGGGTGGCCCAACACATTTTGCTGCCTGAGATAAAGAACAAGATGGCGTCCCCTCCCATTCCATGTTCAAAAGCTAACTGGACTGGCAGTTGAATCTTTCTTCAACACTGGTGATGAAACAGCATCTTCCACCACACCTGAAAGCTTCAAGCTAGCTTAGGAGGTGCAGAACAAGCCACATGACACACAGCTGTCTCCTCCAGCACCTTTCTGCCACCTCCCAGTATCTGCCACCTGAGGCAACCACCTCACTCTGCCTAATGGTAGGGCCAGCCCTGCTGCCACCCCTTCTCTGTCTCTCCCTCTTCCTTTTTATGCAGTGGGCTCCCAGGGAAGGCTCAGAAGGCTCTTGCCAGAGGTCTGAACTGTTCGCATGCAGAGGGTTTTTGAAATGAGGCTGAGGGCTGCATACAGCTCGAGGGCCGCAGGTTGCCCATCCCGACCTACAAGGAAAGATAAATTGCCCACGAACATGACATAAATGGAGCAAGGGCAAGATGGTTGCTTCAGGTGGCAGATGCTGGAAGGCGGCAGACTTTGAGAACCAATCATGCTTCAGGAAGCACTTTGCTCTGAACATAAGAGGACCCTTGCTGGATCAGACCAACAGTCTGGCTGGGGCTAATGGGAGTCCAAAACTTCTAGAGGACACTACAGTGGGGAAGATTAGTCTCAGCATGTTTAGGTTTTTCACCTGCACATATGAAGCTGCCTTATACCTTCATAAACCACCCTTCATCCACAAGGGATCCCAGGAGGGGCAGGGGTTGTATACAACTGGCCCATCTAGTCTACTGAAGTCTACTCTGATCAACAGCAGTCATCAGGGTCTCAGACACAAGTCCTTCCCATCACCTGCTGCTTTGCCAGCTTTAGATTTTGGAGGGCCCTTGGGCAAGTCACCCCCAATGGGCCCCCACCCTCAGTGACTCAGCCTTCTCACCAACATTGCCACCAGCAGCTATTGCTCCTTGTCCCCATTGCTACTTGCTTGCTTGTCAGGCAGAGAGCCGATGAGCAAGTAGGCCCTGGCATCAACCGCTGCCGTTTCGAATCACACCATTGCGTGGGCCAGAGTAAGAGGCAGGTGAACAAGCAGGTTGCAATGGTAAAGAGGACTCTTGTCAGTGGACCCGTTGGGGTGTGGACCGTTGGCAGATGTCCGACCACACCTACCCTTGACACCGGCCCTGAGGCCTGCTATCAGAGGCCCTCTCTTAATTTGGGGGGAGGTGCCAGGGATCAAATCTGTGACCTTGTACATGCAAAATGTGTGTTTATACCACTGAGCTTTGGCCCTTCCCTGTCCCCTCTTTACCCTTTCCTGCCATGGCTGCCCTCAATTTTTTAGTGGAAAAGTTAGCATCTACACCAAGGACAGAGGACCTCTGGCCAAATTTGGCCCACCAAGCCAGCACAGCCACTCGCACAGCCTTGCGTGAGAGCCCTCCCATTTCCTATAGCCCCGCCCCCTGCAGACTAGCAGGGAGAGAAATCCCCAGAGTACTCTCTGATCCATGATTGGAGAGAACAATGGGACTTCCCCTCTGCACCACTTCCCCTCCCAATTGGAACAGTGTGCTAAGTGCTTCGCCCACCCATATCCTACCCAATGGTGAAAGGTGCTGGGCAGGTGAAGCCACCTGACTGAGGCATGGGATGGAGGAGCGCTCCGTCACCCGGCACTTTGGTCGGGCTGGCTTTTCTGTGTGTGGGCTTTCCCCAGCCAGGGAAAGCCCACAGGCAGCAAAACTGGGTCCCTGACCTAAGCAGTAGCAGGATCAGCTCCAGCCAGTGTTTTGACCTGGGACCAGATGACATCAGTGGCTATGGCCCCACCGACGGATATCTGGCCCATGCAGGACTTGTGGGTGTCATGCAGCCTCCCACCCTATTCTAGTTCTCCACCCCTGGTGTCTACACAGGCAAGTTGCATTGTTCTACTTTGAGTGGTTCATACACACAAGCCCATCGCCTGATCTCTTAATACTTTGTTATGGAACACATTTGGCTTATCTATGCCCCCACTTTGAACTGGTTTAAACAGTCTGCTTCTTTCCTTAGGATGACATAAAATGTCGTTCTGTCAGACGGTCTTAGGATTTCTAATACAAAATTCTCACCAGCCTCAAACTACAATTCTCAGGTCTCTTTGGGGTAAACCTTGACAGCATTACATTGGTACAAAATCAATAAAATCTTTAGGCCAAACCACACACAACGGTAGTTACCTGTTGGAACAAGCATGTTTAACCTGACTCCTGTTTTGGAGAAAAAGCAGCTGCAAGATCCCATGCCAGTTTCCTTCTGAAAACTGCTCCCTCCCAGCTGTGCATCTGCGCCCTTATTGCTGTTTACTGCAAACAGCTCCTTTGGGAGCAAACAGCAGCCAGGTAGAGGGTGGTTTTCAACAGAAGAGTGGTGTGGCTTTTTCTCCAAAATAAAAGCAGCCAGGTTAAGTGTGCTTGTTTAAACATGTGACTTAACGTCATGTGCAGTCTAGCTCTTTGCAAAGTTGATTTACCCTTGACGACACTCATGAGAGATGTGTAAAAACATCATTAGTGAGTAAGTTTAGTGCTTAGCATCAGCTGACGAGAAAGTTCTCTTTGTGGTAATTAATTTGTCGCAGCTCATTTCTCTATGCAAGACAACTAAGGCATGATGAACATGCATTTGTGAACTCTTTCTGTATCAGAGTTGTTGAACCTCTTTCAGCCCAGGGGCAAATTCCACTGTCAGGCTGTGGGCTTTAACTTTCATTTACATCTTTACTGCATTTTATGGTATCTCTCAACAGCTATACTTGCTATTATTGCTCTTGTCAAACTGACTTTTTCAGCAATATACCAAAGACCTGGGCGTGGGAGGAGGGGGCAGGGATACCTAACAGGTTTGTTTTTATTCTATGCCAGAAATAAACCCTACCTAAAAGGGTTTGACCTCTACAGTGTGTTTAAAACCCCTAATAAACCTAGTTTATGTTTAAAGAGAAATCTATTTGGAGTCCTGAAATAAGGCACCTTAAAAGCACTGCCAAAGCAATAGTCAGAGAAGAATTATGCATTCCTAGTTGCTATGCATTAAGAACTGATCTGGTTGAGCCAACATGCTTCCCACAGGAACAATTCAGTCATGTGAATGTTCTTAATAAGTGCAACATCAAGTGATTACTTCAGTGTGTGAATCAGCCAATGCGGTTCTAACACCACACCAAACTAGAGATGGCCAAATCCATCAAGTTCAATTTCGCTCATTTTCTCATTTCCCCAAAGTTAAGTTTGTTCCATCCCATTTCTGCATCAGCTGGCGATTTTTTTAAGTCCACATAAAAATTCATGAGTATTTTCCAAAAGGTACCCATTTTGCATGCATTTTTCAAATTATATGCATTTTTGCGGGCCATTCTCCCCAAAATAAAGTGTTCCTGAATGCACTTCTCTGTAATATACCTATTTCTGTGTGCACGTTTCTGTACTATATACACATTTTATAAACTTTTTTTTTTATGTGTGAACTTTGAGCGCAAACTTCCGAAAAGTGTGGGTACTGATGTTTAACTATGTTCCCATGTACAGTTTCGGGTACTGCAAATTTGGTATGTTTGCACAAAAACATGAAATGAACCAATTTTTCCCCCATACCTATCCAGAACTCTCACGTCTCCTCAATTGTATTGCTTCAAGCTGCCAGTGTAGACTAAGCAAATGATGTATCTGCAGGTGTGAACCAGCCTTTAAGACCCATTTCTGTAGTAGCATATTCAGGAGGAGGACCTGAACCAAGCATATGGTGTATACCAAGGGTGTTGAACCTTCGGCACATGGGCCAAATCCACCCACCTAGGGTCCCAATCCAGCCCTCCGGGATTTGACAGATGGCCACGCCCCCTTCTCCTTGGCCCCACCTCCTTTCCTCCTGACCACTGATCCTTTGGTGGTTTCTCAGCTTTTGCACATGTTTTCCTCATTCTAAAAGGTTAGAATGCTTCTCCTGAGGTCTAAGTAAGAGCTTGAAGCTAAAATAGGCTGGTATTTTTGGTCCCGCCCCTTTTGCCTTTGGCACCACCCACCACTAGAATGCAGCCCCTGAGAGCTTCTCCAAAACTGAAGTCATCCCTTGGGCTGAAAGAGGTTCGACAGCCCTGGAGTATGCAATGCAGCCCCCCTTTCTCTTACCGCAGTGTCAGGAATGAATCTCAATATGTGGAGATGCCTGGCAGCTCAGATTCAGAATCTGAATGGGGACAGCTAGAACAGAGGGAGGCACCCTCCCTAGTGAGCCCAGATATGGCGAGACTTTCTTCCCAGGACACTGACACACAGATGGCCCAGCCTGAATGGCTTCCCCATTCCTCCACCATGAGAACCCAAGTTTTGGAGGAGGGGGAGGAGGAGACCGAGGGGCGTGACTCGAGGGATGCTAGGGTCCGTCGCAGAGTGAAGCGGGAAAGGTTATAGGCAGGACTCAGACACTCTGCCACGTTGGCCACTCGTGGAAGCCTATGTAGGAGGGAGCCACCCAAAGGGAGGGGCATCCCTGTGACCAGTCTGGCCAAGAAGTTCATGCCCAGACTGCTGGCAATTTTCTAACTTCCACCTCGTCTCCTCTACTGATATTCGTAGATGTGTGGATTAACTGTTTCATTACAGTATGAGACTTTTCTAGATTCTGCTTTTGTAAAGAAACTAGTCCTTAACTAATAAAGTCGTGTTAGCCTGAAGCCTTGCTTCCTGGAGTGCGTTGATTGCGAATGTGGGAGGATGAATGAACGTGAAACACAGGGGTTTTCCAGTCTCACTGTTCACATCCTCCCAGAATTTTGTAGGCCAGCCTTCCCCAACCTGGTGCCCTCCAGATGTTTTGAACTACAACTCCCAGCATTCCTATGAGGCTGATGGTAGTTGAAGTCCAAAATATCTGGGGAGCACCCGGTTGGGGGAAGGCTGTTCACAGCCATGGAGAGATTTGGTGGGGTGAAATGAAATGATCCGATACACGTTTCCAACTGAGCAAGACACAAAGGGTGACTCTTACTTTTTGGCTCCACTGCCATCCCCAGAGCAGTGCAGACTCCTGGAATCCAGGGCTGGATGCTGGCACTCCACACACACTGTGTGTCCTTCACTGAGATATTTCATCCAGTGGGTGTATGAGCTGTTCCCATGCAGGCATCCCTCTGCGATGGCTGCAAGCTGAAATTCGACACAATACCTGCCGCAGAAGTGACAGAGGAAGTGACATGCAGCACAAGCCCATGCACGCTGGCTCTGAAGTCAGAGGCAGAACGCCTCTGTCAAGGTTCCCCTTATGACCTGGGCCCCCTGAGCCACCCTTTAAGGATCTCCTGCCTCCTTAAGGGTCCCACCTTCCTTCTTTTAAACTTCCCCTTCCCAGTAACATGGGGTTTAGGCTGTAGACACTCTAGACACAGGGTTTAACTACAACAGTTTACTTAATGGATTTAAAACAAGCAATTTACAACTAAAGGTATTTACAGATTTACCCCTTCCCAACATAAAATTCCAGGCCTCTAAGCCTGATCTTTTTCCCCCTTCGCTTCTGTTAGAATCATAGAATAGTAGGGTTGGAACAGGCCTACAAGGCCATCGAGTCCAACCCCCTGCTCAATGCAGGAATCAAAGTCAGAGCATCCCTGACAGATGCCTGTTCAGCCTCGTCTTGAGTGCCTCCAGTGTTGGAGAGCCCACCACCTCCCTAGGTAATTGGTTCCATTGTCGTATTGCTCTAACAGTCTGGAAGGTTTTCCTGATGTTCAGCCGGAATCTGGCTTCCTGTAACTTCAGCCCATTATTCTGTGTCCTGCACTCTGGGATGATCGAGAAGAGATCATGACCTTCCTCTCTGTGACAACCTTTCAAGTACTTGAAGAGTGCTATCCTATGTCTCCTCAGTCGTCTCTTCTCAAGGCTAAACATGCCCAGTTCTTTCAGTCTCTCCTTGTAGGGCTTTGTTTCCAGTCCCCTGATCATCTTTGTTGCCCTCCTCTGAACCCTGTCCAGTTTGTCTGCATTCTTCTTAAAGTTTGGTGCCCAGAACTGGATACAGTACTCCAGATGAGACCTAACCAGTGCTGAGTAGAGCGGAACTAGTACTTGACGTGATTTGGAAGCTATACTTCTATTAATGCAGCCCAAAATAGCATTTGCCTTTTTTGCAGCCATGTCACATTGTTGGCTCATATTCACCTTGTTTTCTACAACAATTCCAAGATCCTTCTCGCTTGTAGTGTTGTTGAGCCAAGTATCACCCATCTTGTAACTATGCATTTGGTTTCTTTTTCCTAGGTGCAGAACTTGGCATTTATCCCTGTTAAATTTCATTCTGTTGTTTTCTGCCTAGCGCTCCAGCCTATCAAGATCACTTTGAATTCTGTTTCTGTCTTCCAGGATATTAGCTATCCCACCCAATTTCTTGTCCTCAAACCTTCACAGCCTCTCAAGACCAGCTGCTAGAGAACAACAAGCAAGAAGGCTCTACTTCATTTATTTATTTAAAACATTTGTATCCTGCCCTATATCATTAAGATCTCAGGGTGGTGTACAGATAAAATCAATGTAAACAATAAAAAAATGAATAATTTAAACAGCTAAAAGCATATTAAACCATTAAATAAGCTAATAGCAATTAGAAAATCTAAAATAATAAAACAGTTAAAATAGTGTGCAACTTTAGGGAATTCAATTAGCTCTCAAAGGCTTTGGTGAAAAGCCACGTTTTAACTTTAATTCACGTCCTACTTGTGGGCTTCCCATAAGTATAGCTTAGAAAAAAGGCAAGAAAGGGGATATGTGATAGAGGTGTACAAAATTATGCATGGTGTGGAGAAAGTGGATGGGGAGACATTTTTCTCCTTCTCTCATAATACTCGAACCAAATGGGGTCATCCCATGAAGCTGACTGGTGGGAGATTCAGGACAGATAAAAAGACTTCACATAGCGCATAGTTCAGCAATGGAATTCACTTCCACAAGCCATAGTGATGGCTGCCAATTTGGCTGGCTTTAAAAAGGGATTGGACCAAGTCATGGAGGAGAAGGCTATCAATGGCTATTAGTCCTGATGGTTCTATGCTACCTCCAGTATCAGAGGCAGTATGTCTATGTACACCAGTGGCTGGGGAACATGGGTGGGAGGGTGCTTGTGTCACTCATGTCATGCTTGTGGGTTCCTGGTCGACAGCTGGTTGGCCACTGTGTGAACAGAATGCTGGAGTAGATGGACCTTTGGTCTGATCCAGCAGGGCTCTTCTTATGTTCTTATCACCTCTCTCAGCAGCAAAGTTAAATGGGTGACCTTAACTCTTAGCCTAACGTACCTCACAGGATTTTATGTTCTTGGTCTGATCCAGCAGGGCTCTTCTTATGATCTTAAGCAAATCCCATTGTGTTCAGTGGAATTTGTTCCCAGGACATTGGAGTGCAGCTTTATGCCTGATTCACTCAACTGGCAAAACTACTTCTGGACCAGGGTTAAACAACATGGTGCCCATGGGCACCAATGCGCCCTCAGACACATTTCTTGGCACCCACCAAGTTGCCCGACCCCTCCCGCTTTTTAAAAAGTAACAAAAATACCACCGTATGACTTGCGGGGGGCACAGCAATGACAATGCTATAGACTACAGTGCCCGAGCACATTACTTACCCAGTTCTTTCATTCTCGTTGGACACAGCACGCTTTTTCCTTGATTTCCCATAGCCTCCAGTGGTTATTAACGCCGGGACTGCTCACATCAAAGAGAAAAGCAAACACAGCAGACATGATAAGCGACAACTGTGCCCCAAGCCTGCTTACGTCTGCAGAACAATAAAGACTGGGACATTTATGGTCTTTAATGCCATTTCATTTTCCCTCTGGCAGGAAGGCAATTCTCTCCCATATTTCCATGTCATCAGGGATTATTCATCATCCCACTGAACAGAAATGGGAATCCTTCTCCGGCCCTTCTCTACAACACCTCCTTGTCATAACAGGCCTGCTTATTATCATCATCCCAGTAACAAGGAAGGAGGGAACAAGCTATTTTAGTAATAATTCTCAGCAGGTTTGGTAGAAAAACATATCCTGATTTAAAAATATACCACTCAAACTCTTCTCCAGCCCACAGATTTTATTTTGGTCTCAGCAACACTGGTGAAAGAAAGAAAGAAAGAAAGAAAGAAAGAAAGAAAGAAAGAAAGACCAAGAGGGATATAATATTTAGCCTGAACTAACAAGCCAAGACTGTAGTGCTCACACAAGAACAGAACTAGTAGCAGAAAGGAGGGCAAGAAAAGGGAGCTCCTTTGGCTAACTGGCAGGGATGGAGCAGAAACCTGAAGACCACAATTTTGGGCTTGGCTACAGGGGGGCCACTCACAGACTGCAAAAAAAAGGGGAAATGCATCACCAAAAAAAGAAGACAAGAGGAGACTAATTTGCATAAATTTTGCCCGTGCTACTTTATAGGTAGATATACAAATTTAGAAATAACAGCTGTAATTTAAATAGAAATACAATCCATCTCCCCATAGTGGGGAAGACTGTGACTATGGGCCTGTTCAGTCTGCTGTCCTGGTGCAAGTCTGGGATCCCTTTTGGCTAAAGGGCAAGGTAAATGCTCCAGGGCACAACCCTATGCATCATCATTATTATTTACATTTCTATACCTCCCCATAGCCAAAGCTCTCTGAGTGGTTTACAGAAGTTAAAACATTAAAATACAATATACAGAGTTTAAAAGCCATTTACATAAAAGCACCCAGACGATATACACACAAACGGCATATAACTAAAAATAACTTTGAATGGTCAGTCATAACTAAAGATACATCCAGGACCAATTAAAACTCATCATGTGCTGCCAAATGCCTGGGAAAAGAGAGAGGTCTTAACCTGGCACCGAAAAGATAACAATATTGGCACCAGGCAGACCTCACCAGGGAGCTTGTTCCACAAGTGGGGGGCCACCACTGAGAAGGCCCTCTCCCTCATTGCTGCCTTCTGAGCTTCCCTTCAAGGGGGCACCCAGAGGAGGACCTTAGATGGTGAATGTAGAGTACGGGTAGGTTCCTTTCGGTAGAGGCAGGCCATCAGGTATTGCGGTCCTAAGCTGTGTAGGGCTTTATAGGTCAAAACCAGCACCCTGAATTGAGCTCGGAAGTATGTAGACACCTAGTACAAGCAGGCCAGAGTTGGTCTTATATGTGTGGACCTTCTAGCCCCAGTTTCAATCTGGCTGCTGCATTTTGCATAAGCTGCAGCTTCTGAACTATCTTCAAAATCAGCCCTACATAGTAACTGCAGTAATCTAACTTAGAGGCTACCAGATCATAGACAACTGAAGCCAAGTTATCGCTGTCCAGATAAGGGTGTAGCTGGGCCACCAACTGAAGTTGGTAGAAGGCACTCTGTGCCACTGAGCCCACCTGAGCCTCAAGCAACAAAGATGATTCCAGGAAGCCCCCCAAGCTATGGACCTGCTCCTTCGGGGGAGTGCTGCCCCATCCAGAACACATTGAACACCCTCCATTCGGTCAGCAAAGCCATCCACCAACAGCATCTGTCTTGTCTGGATTGAGCTTCAGTTTATTAGCCCTCATCCAGGCCATTGTCACAGCCAGGCACTGATTCAGCACATCCACAGCGTCACCTAAAGATGATGTAAAGGAGAAACAGAGCTGTGTGTCATCAGCATACTGATGACACTGCACTCCAAAATTATAGATGACCGCATGTTATAGAAATTTCAGTTGTAGTATGTCTGTTATCCCACGATTTTATAAGCTAGGCTATGTCTGTTTTACCTCAGTGTGAGACTGCCATGCTAAACAAAGACACAGCGCCTTATCAGAGACTCAGGAATGCCAAGAATGTGTTTACTGGAGTACAAGGCTAGCTCTCTGCACATGCCTAGATATGTCAAAGGTGCTGCCTGTCTTCTGTTTCCCTCTCAGCTAGACAAAGAGATTAGTACAGCGCAAGCGTAAGACAGCCCCAAAGGTCTTGCCTATATAAACTTTTGAATCACATCACTTGATTGTAACCTTTGTTGGAGCGTTAGCCCCAAGGGTTGCCTTATTCTGCAGAATAAAATCGTGTTGGACCAGATCTCTGCCTCCTCTCATTCTTGGTAAACTAATTGGAAAGTCTACCAGGGAAAAGAACACAATTTTTGTAACACGCACTCAACGGTTTCATGTAGATGTTGAACAGCATGGGGGACAAAACTGACCCTTGTGGAACCCCATACTGGTGAATCCACAGGGCTGAGCAATATTCCCCAAACACCACCTTCTGGAGCCAACCCTCCAAGCAGGAGCGAAACCACTGCAATGCAGTGTCTCCCACTCCCAACTCAGACAGCCGTCCCTGAAGGATACCGTGGTCAATGGTACGAAAAGCCACTGAGAGATCAAGGAGAATCAATATGGTCACACTCCCCCTGTGTTTCCCCCAACATAGGTCATCATATAGGGCGACCAAGGCTGTTCCCATGCCAAAACCCAGCTTGAACCCCATCTGAAATGGATCCAGATAATCGGTCTCATCCAAGAGTGTCTGGAGCTGGCTGGCAACCACCTGCTCAAGGACCTTGCTCAGGAATGGAACATTTGCAACTGGCCTATAATTGTTAAAGTTTTCTGGGTCTAGGGAGAATTTCTTCGGTAGTCTCACCACCGCCTCTTTCAGGCGGCCCAGCACCACTCCCTCTCACAAGGAGGCATTAATCACCTCCCTAGCTCAGCTGGCTGTTCCCTCCCTGCTGGTTTTTATAAGCCAAGAGGGGCAAGGATCCAATATGCATGTCCCAGTATCCTTCCAGACAGCCATGCTGCCTGGGGCATGCTGGGAACTGTACAACTTTTTATCTAACTAAAAATGCATAGGATTGTGCCCTTAAATAAATTACTGTTGATGGGTAACGTCAAGGACCCTACTCTCCCATCTTGCAGTTATTTTTAAACAGACTGGAGAATCCTTCAAACAGAGGCCTCTCCTCTGACAGCCCTTCAAACAGAGGACTGACTTTTGTAAAGGAGCAGACATGGCCACTCTTCCTGTCTACCAAGGGCTGACAAAAAAATGTTTCACCCTGTAAGGGTGTGAAAGTTGGAGGCCTACAGAGACAAAGGAAAAAAAGGTCAGGCTTAGAGGCCTGGAGTTTTCTGTTGGGAGGGGGTAACCCTGAGAGGAGTAGTTTCATTTCTCCAGTTAAGTGTCAGTTTCATTTCTCCAGTTAAGTTTCATTTCTTCAGGTCTGAAGCAGTACTTTCAGCTGTGAAAGAGGAGGGTATATAAAGAGAGTGAGAGAGACAGTAAGAATCAGAAAAACCAGGCTGCAGCCAGAGGAAGAGCCGGGAAAAGACAGCCAGAGCCTGAAGTGAGAGCGGAGTCTGAAGAGTGAGCAGGAAGGAGCAGCCTAGAAAAGTCTAAGGACAGCTAGGGTAAAGGAACTTGCATTTTGCAATTTTATTTTATTTTAATGCCTTTTGTATCACTCAGCTCTATTGTGTAAATACTTTTGGTTGAAATTTGTTTGCTTTAAATCTACAAGTAAACTGTTGTAGTTAAACCCTGTGTCTAGAGCATCAGCCACATCTACAGCCTAAACCCCATGTTACTGGGAAGGGGAAGTTTAAAAGAAGGAAGGTGGGACTCTTAAGGAAGCAAGAGATCCTTAAGGAGTTGCTCAAGGGCTTCAGGTCATAAGGGGAACCTTGACAGAAGGACTTTTGATTTAACTCATAAAGTACATCTATGGGTAGCTACACATGCCAAAGCAACCAAGGGGAACTAAGCATAGCTGGCTGGGGAATGCTGGGAGTTCTAGGACTTTTTTCTATCTAAACACGCATAGGATTGTGCCCTAAAATTGTGCCCAGTTTTAAAAGGGGGAGGGCCATCTGGCAGGTGTTCACAATGTTCTTATGCTATAATATTAGTTTTAAAACTTAACTACAACAAATGTTCTGAAAAGACACTGAGGTTTTGGCAACTTAGAGAGCAATCCTCTGGCCCCTGGACAGGGTCTGAGGTGTCATAGGGTGCAGCAGATCTCCTGCTCCAAGGCCAGAGACAGAGCCCTGACCTCGGCGAAGATCTGAGTGTAGTTCCCCCACCCAAGCCCCTACAGAAAGCTCTGTGGTGGCTCGCTTTCCCAAGGTCAGAAGTCTGACCTTGTGAAGGGAGGAAATGTGTTGAGGGTAGAGCAGTGAGTAGGAGGAGAGAAGCTGTGCATCCACTCAATCCAAAGGCCTCTCAGCTCCCATCGTTCCCCCAGCAGGGAGGGAGGATTAGATGGGCTTAGGGGCCCAATTAATGTATAAAGCTATTTTGGAGGATGGAGGGGGAAAAAGAGCCCCCACTGCTCCTCCTGCTCTCCTGGCAGGGCTTAGGATGGATGGAAGGCTCCCACAGCAGAGCCTTACATCCTTTGCGCGTTTAGCCCATAGGTTTTCACCCTTAATCTTTAATGCATCCAAGAGCAGGCTTTGAACCTTGCCAAGAATCTTCCTCCACGCACCACACAAAATCAAAAATGGTGCCCTGCTCCACTTACTGAAGGGCTGCTTGCACTCTGTCCCTTGCCAAGTCCAGTACTCCAAACAGCCAGCCTTCTCCTCAAGAGGAGGGCATGTTCTGCCACCATTTCTTGGCTCCCGGATTATACGCCTCCTTCGGACACGATACGTCGCTTTGCAAGGTTCTGCACAGCCGCTCCACTTGCTCCAGTCGGAGACCACACAAGGGACCACTGTAGGAACGACAAAAAGAAAACTTCCAGTTGTGCCCACCCTGCGCATTAGCAACTTGACATGATTCTCCCAGAAAAGAACTCGGATCCATTTCTGCTGAGCAGGAGTATCGGAACTTGGATGTCCAACATAGATAATGTTTCTGACCCAAGTCCTAGTCCAGACATATGGCAGAATAAGAAACAGTTAGATCTGATCATTCTGCCATAAGGAGATATCACTTTTTAATATTCTTGCATGTTAAAAAAAAAAATCACAACAAGTTTCTAAGTAGCAAGCTAATGAATCAGGGAGAAAGATCCCAGCCTAGCCCTTCTATCTGCTGTACTAATTTTGCACTTGCAGGGTGGGGACATAAGGTAGCTTTAAAAGATGTAATTCCTCCGCTTGAAGTGGTATAGACCATTTTGCCAACTCAGCATCGCACCACGTCTTTCTGCTGTTTGTAGAGACCCACCAAGCCTGAGCTACATCATAAATGTGGAAATATCAGACAACATAGATTATTCTGTATGAGTAATGCAAAACACAATGTGTAGATTTTTTTATCTAAATATATTTGTTGATTCTGACATCACTTGGGCCTTTCTCAGTCACCAAGGCAATCCACCACTAGCAAAGACAGCTATGATTAGTAGCACTGATCTCTCGTTTCTGGCTTTCCCATGAACAGCCTGCCTGAACTTCAGCAAGTTCATCTTTCTGCATTTCTCCTCCAGACAGCATTGCTGCCAGCAGTTGTGCTGGTGCTATACTTCTAGCAAATCAACTGTTTCACTGCATTCAGACAGGGGGTTGCGTATTCAAGATGGCAGCTGTAGCACCCTGCACATACCACTACCTCACTGTGGGTTAAATAACCCATGGTGGGCTGTTGTGTCATGCGAACAGCCCTTAAGAGACTGTAGTGGCAGGAAAAAAAAATGAATAAGCAACATACAGAATAGTTATGATATCAAGCCCAATGTGCACTGAAGAGAAGCTGCAAGTAATCCACACCACACTCCACAGTAACCATCAAAGTTAATGGGATTGCATCAGAGTCGATGGGCAGGAGTCCAATAACTGAGTCCAATTGTCTGTTCTACAAGACAGGATCCAATGCAAAGTTCTTTCACTACTGCAATTCATATGTTGCACTGTCAAACAATTGCGCCTATACAGATCCGTTGCATCACATGGGTCAGATAGGAGCAGGAAGGAGCCATGATTTAGCAACCACCAAAAGATTAACTCAAAAATGCATCCACCAAGCATTAAGGCTGGAAGCTCAAACAAACCACAGTTGCCAACTAGGGGCCAAAACAGACATTACTTTAAATCCATGTTTAGCAGCTACGTCGTTTTTCATTTTTACTCTAGAGTATGCACAGGGGCCCCAATCCACATTGGACCCTAGCATGGGAGGGGGCTCTTAAGATCTGGACTAGGACACCTGCACCTACTCTAGAGTAAAATGCTCCCTCTGTATACTAGTATACAGTAAATATACAGTATACATTATACAGTAAATAAACAGTATACAGTAAATGCTCCCTCTGTATACCAGCTAGGGAACATGAGCAGGAAGATGCTATTGCAGTCATGTCCTACTTGTGAGTTTCCCATAGGCAGCTGGTTGGCCACTATGTGAACAGAGCACTGGATGACATGGACCCTCGGTCTGATCCAGCAAGGCTCTTCTTATGTGCTCAGCTACAGTTGCCTGTATTTTAAATGGGAGTAACAGTGAGTACCTTCACAAGATTGCTGGGAGGACAAACAAAAGATAAAGATAATAGAACATTTTGCATGTAAGAAGGTCCACATAAATGATTAAAAACAAAACAGAATGAAAACACTGTAGAATTCCACAAGATGGCACCACTTAAGACTATGATGCTGATATATAAATCAACAACAGATGGGGGATAAAATACGGGATTTGTATTTTCATAGCTCTGTTAAAGGTTTATCAACCAACCTGTGTTTTGAGGAGAGGAATAATTCTATTTTGTCTGAATTTCCTGCCTAAATAAATATCCTCATACTTCTTTTTGTTTGCCTACTGGCATATGCGATATTTGTCCCTTGGAAGGTTTTATGGATACGTGGTGAGTGAAATTGAGTGTAACAGGAGTTGTGTGGAGGGGTTTGCACAAGACAAATTCTACATTAGGCTAAGTATTCACCATCCTGGGAGTCTTAACATTTTTTTTAAAGATTCTAGTCCTTATGGTGCTAAAGAGCAGCATGCAGACATCCAGCAAAATTGCGGAAGCCAGAAAGAGGTCTGAGTGGGATTTCCAGTGATTTGTCAGCACGACCTTGATGTCAAAGAAAAACAAAAAGATCATCATAAAAAGGTGCCCTTTACACTGGAGAGTGTAAACCACTACTACAACTGGTTTAATTGATATGTATCAACACAGCAGCTTGAATTTTTGGACTGTCCATGGGGGTGTGGCCATGGGGAGTGTCACAGTGAGCGCCTGCACTTCCAAATTTGCCACTGCACCACTGGGCAGGTTGAAAGTGGCTCAGGATCTCTGGGTGATTTACGGTAGATCTGCAAGAATGTGTATCTTGGTTGGTTAACAACAGTGAGTAAAATTGCATGTAGCCTCTCTCTGCCATGGCTGGCCTTCTGCTAACCACTTCTCTCTCTGCTTCAGTGTTTCCCACTTGTAAAATACAAGCATTATTTGGCTTAGACTAGATTTTTGTGCAGATCAGATGGCTATGTCTGAGTTGTGCCTTGTGCCCCCAAACCTACAGATCCTTTTGTGCATAGGGCTTCAGTGTCAATCATCTGTTTGGTCTTCTTGATGACGTGCAGAAGCAGGATAAATCTGCTAGTTTGCATAGTTTATAGCTTTGCATGGAGTATTTTGGCTTTTTAAAAATAAAGTTCAGAATACACACACAGCCCTAATTATGACAATACATATAGCAGCTTACTGCAACAGGACACAGTCGGTCCCACCTTTTCAGAGTAACCTCAAGAACATCAAGACTCACGGATTTCCAGTCTCTGATGCGGGCATGGTACTGAGCCTTTATTTGCAACAATACAACATACCCAGAGCTTAAACGTGAGAAACAGCATCTAGCCATCAGATGTTTCAGAAGCCTTATATTGTATTATTTATATGATTAATCCTGAGAGGTTTGCTTATGAGACTGTTACCAAAAGAGGACCCTCTCCCATTTCTGTCCCTCATACAGAATGGCTATAGATCAGCCTTCCCCAACCCGGCACCTTCCAGATGTGTTGGCTACAACTCCCATCATCCCTGCCCACCACTATCTGTGGATGGTGGGAATTGTAGTCCGATCCATCTGGAGGGTACTGGGTTGGGAAAAGTTGCAAGAAAAAATTAGCCTGTAAATCCTGGCAATAATGCCCATCATTATTCCTGTCCGACTCCAGCCAAAGAATGTGAACAACTGTCATGGGGTCAGGGCATCTGTCTTCTGTTGTGCTCCTGAATCTGCTGTGCTCAAGTGTCACAAGGGTGGCCGGAAGCACTCACAAGGTGCTTTAGAACTCTCTTCCCTTGAAGATTTCTGTTAGCCAGAACTCTGCAGTATGCATACCGTTGTTATTCAAACAAGATCTTTGGTGGACAGAGATGGGATACAATTAGCCTACTCTTGCCTGTACCAAGCCCTTGGGAACAAATGGGCTATAAGTCCAATAAATAAATAACCTCAGAATTATTTGGGTGTCTTATTCCGAAGTTTTCACATACACACACACACACACACACACACACTCGTTCTCCCCTGAGTTCTACTACTTTATCAGTTCTCAAGCCAACATTTCCAAATTGCTTTAAGGCACAGTCCTATGCATGTTTAGACAGAAAAAAGTCCTAGAAATCCCAGCATTCCCCTATCAGCCATGCTGGGGAATGTTGGGAATTGTAGGACTTTTTTCTGTATAAACATGCATATGATTGTGAACTTAAACACGCAAGCAAACACACACACTTTAAAGGCAAGTACAATGGTGCAGACATCCAGTTGGCGCTTCAAGCTTGGCAATTTCTCACCAGCTTGGCCCCCCGGACACCAGTCAGTGGATCCCCATGCTTGCCTGACTCGGCATGCACTAAGCTGGGCAAGCGTGTGGCTGCCTGCTCCCTCGCTGAGCCTCCCTCCCTTGCTGAGTCACCATCTTGCATAAAAATGGCAGCTTGGCCTTTTTCGCAAAGGGCTGTTTATGCAAATGGCAGCCATAAAGCGCCCAATTACACACCATTACGGGCATACATTTACACCTGTAATGTTGCATAAATGGCCACTTTACAGCCACCATTTGTGTAAATGGCCTTTCATAAAAAAAGGCCAAGCCACCATTTTTACACAAAATGGCAGCTCAGCGAGGGAATGGGAGTCCACACACCACTCGGCAGGCACCCACGGACTGCACAAAGATCAGGGTCAGGTGGCTGGCGGTGGTCTGGCGAGCGGCGCATGGGGCGTGCTACGGTGAGTTTGCCCATCCCTACATGTATGCATAAAGCCATTAAGTCCAGAGTCTAAAAACACCTAATTGTAATTTCATTACAATTGCATGTGTGGATATCTACAGGCTGTGATTAGTGCAGTCACAAACTGGAGTAATATTCCTCCTCCAGACATGCCTTGAAATAGCAGTGAGAGCAAAACACACTTTTATTTTTCTCACCTATTCACTCAGAGTACATAAGCACCATTATAGTATGAGTCTAGGCATACTCATTCAGTGAGTAAGCCCCAACCAGTTCAGTGGGACATACTCCCAAGTAAACATGCATAAGATTCCTCCTGGCATCAAGCTGCTAGACCGCATTTAATGTAGGGAGCTGCCTTATACCAGGCTCAGACCACTGGTCCACCTTGTCTACTCTGACGGGCAGTGGCTCTCCAGGGTCTCAGTCAAAAGTCATTTCCATCACCTGCAACCTGATCCTTTCAACTGGAGATGCTGGAAAATTAACCTGAGACCCTCTGCATGCAAGGCATGTGATCTACCACTGAGCCACAGCCCCTTCCCAGAGTTTATGGGACCCTTGAGGTCCTGACTCCTAGCTGAACGTGAGCCATCATTCCACGAACCTGCTTTGAATGCCAAGGACCAACCACAAAACAAATAAATATTAATCCGCCAAGCAGGGACTCTCCAGGTGTTTTGGCTTACAACACCCATCAACACTAAACTGGTCATGCTGGCTGGGGCTGGTGGGAGCTGTAGGCCAAAACATCTGGAGGAAGACAGCTTGGGGAAGGCTAAAAAAGTAATGACCTCTCCCCACAGCACCTAAAACGATCAAGAGGCTGGATACAACAGCTGGGATTGTTTAGCCTGGAAAATAGGATGGTAAAGGGAGACATGACAAAGTGTACAAAATTATGCATGGTGTGGAGAAAGTGGATAGGGAGACATTTTTCTCGCTCTCTCATAATTCAAGAACCCAGGGTCATCTCATGAAGCTGATGGGTGGGAAATTCGGGACAGATAAAAGGAAGTCTTTCTTCACACAGTACATAGTCAAACTATGGAATTCATTTCCCCAAGATGTAGCAATGGCCACCACCTTGGATGGCTTTAAAAGGGGATTGGACACATTTCTGGAGGAGAAGGCTATCAATGGCTACTGGTCCTGATGGCTATATTTTACCTCCAGTGTCAGAGGCAATATGCCTATGTACACCAGTTCCTGGGAAACATGGGCGGAAGGGTGTTGTTGCACTCGTGTCATGCTTGTGGGTTCCTGGTTGACAGCTGGTTGCCCACTGGGTGAACAGAATGTTGGACTAGATGGACCCTTGGTCTGATCCAGCATGGCTCTTTTTATGTTCCAGTAATGCTTCTGACCATAAGCTGTCAGCTGCTTCACATGTTAACAATGTACACATGAATGATCTTCATTTGTATGGCAGGAGCATCCCTTCTAGCCTGGAGTTCCCTATAGGAAATGTATAGCTGCACACAAACAGAGGTTAGGGACTGAGCTGTGAGGAAAGCCATGAGGCTCTGACATTTCTCTTAGTCTGCAATCCAAAAAATTCTTACTTCCTAGGAGGCAGCCTTCCTCAACCTTGTGCCCTCCAGACGTGTTGGGCTGCAACTCCCATCAGCCCCATCCAGCATGGGAGTTGTAGTCCAGCACATCTAGAGGACACTAGATTGGAGAAAGCTACACTAGTGTGTAACACCCACTGAGCTCTGTGATACTTAAGTTCCAAGAAAAGATGTTTAAGATCACACAGCACCGCTGCAATCCTAGGGCACACCGCCTTGGGAGTAAATCCCATTAAAATCAGTGAGACTTACTTCTGAGTAGACCCAGATAGGAGCAGGCTGCCCACAAACTTCTTTTCCCCAGCTCCCGAGCTCGGCAGCCTCCTGTCCCCCTTGCAGCCAGAGGAGGCTGGTGGCTCCAATTTCGGTGAGGCTGTGCAGCCATTCTGGGTTGCAGTCAGAACTGTAAAGGAGCTATCCCAAGTGCTGAATTCAACCCCCAAAATGGGTTCGGCACCTTGGATAGCTCCCTTAGAATTCTGCCTGGTTCTGACTGCACAGCCCCACCGACATCGGAGCCGCCGGCCTCCACCACTTGCAGCCTCATCCGCCCTCCACCTGCCTGCCCCCCCCAGACGCACCTGGGCACACCTGCTGGTTGTCATGGCAACAGTCCAAGGTGTAAGGACACGCCTGATCGCAGTAGCAGGGCCCGCGGGATCCGTCCGGTCTCCAGCCGGTGCTCACACACGCCAGGCTTCTGCCCGCGCAGCAGCGTCCCAGCTTAGCGCAGCCGCTCTCCGCGCCCGGCGCGGCCAGGAGGGGCAGCAGCAGCAGCAGCAGCAGCCGCCGCCCCGCACCACGGCTCCAGCAGGCGCGCGCCTCCAGCATGGCTCTCCCCAGCCGTTCCCAAAGGCAGGCGGGCTGCTGGGAACCGCGCAGCGCCGAGCACCCCCTGGGCGGCGCGCGATCGCCGCGCAAGAAGACCCCTCGGGAACGGGGGGCGCCGCCGCTCCGCCGCAGCCGGTCGCACCGGGCCGGCGCGCTCGCTTTCTCTCCCTCTTTCAGTCCCGGCGCGGAGCCCGGACTCTCTCATCTAGCGCCAGCGGGGCGGATCCGCCGTAGATTAACCAAAGCTAAGCAGCGGCGCCCCCGCTCCCCCGCAAAAAAAATAAAAATGAACCCACGCCGATCCAGATTATCCAGAAAGGCCACCTCGGGATTTCGGAGCAAGAAATCGGGAAGGAGCCGCCCGAGCAGAGAAGTTGGTCTTGGGGTGTCCAGACAGAGCAGTCGCTGGCAGGGGAAACTGCCGCCGCCTCGGGGAACATCCGGCCCGCGCACGTGGGAACGTCTGAAAGCGGCTCCCGAGGCGAGCGCTGGGCGGCCTCCCCCAGCCGTCCACCTGCCATCGAAGCGCGACGAGCCCCACCCGGAACCCGCGCGCCACAGTTCCCGGACCTCCCCCCGCCTGCAGTGATTCCTTTCTGGACCAGCGGCGCGCAAAAGGCGAGAGGCGCTCTTGGGCGTCGACGCAATGTTCAGCTTCGGTCTTCTGACTGCCGGGTCCCGGCTAGTTTACTCGGAAGGAAGCCTCGAGCATGTGTGCACAGGGTGGCAACCGTCTTAACAGAGGATTGGGGCGGGGTGGACTTCACTTGCCCAGCGCCTTGCCCGCACTGGGGTCGGGGTTGCTTTCCTTTGCATTTGGCAGTGTAACGAATGGGCGAAAAGTGATGAGCTGTGAGAGGGAAGGATTTCATTTCAGTTATTATATTTCTATACCGCCCCATAGCCGGAGCTCCCTGGGCGGTTCACAAAAAACCATTCAACGCCATACAACAAATAACACACACAACATATATCTAAAACAATTTAAAACAATCAGCCAGAGACAATCAAGGGACTCATTTGTCAGGGTGGAAACTGAGCCGATAGAACCCCAGAGCAGTTTGGATTCTTAGGAGGATCAGCAATCCGTGGGAGAGGAGCCAGCTCATCCCTCACAGGCACAGCAGCTGGCAGAGATTCCTCCTGCCGGCATTCCTGAGATAGATTGTGATCCTAGCAGTGAGAAAGTGCGGGAGGGGGGCTTGCTGGACCCTCGACGCAGACACAGGGAGCAACGAGTGATGGAGGGCGCGGAAAGGAGGTGTAGCACCTGTTTGGCGCACAAGCAATGGCTGTCTCCGGTGGACCCAAGGGAAAGAGGGAGGATCTCTCCCTAGCCCATAAGTTCAGGGTCTTCAAGTGATTCTCCTTCAGACGGGGATCAACTGCCTATTCCGAGCATAGGCCACTCTGCTGTTCCTTGCTTAGTAGCTGGTGATTAGCATCTGAAAGAGTCATTAAGTTGTAAAAGGATTAAAGCCTTGAAAAGAATCCTTTCATCTGCGTCTTGAGTTGGCTATTGGAGTGTACTGAAAGAGGCCGCTAGGGCACTCCTAACATCCTTATACGCTGTCAAATGCCTGAGAGAAGAGGGCAGTTTTAACCTGGCACCACAAAAATGACAATGCTGGTGCCAAGGTGGGCCTCGTCAGGGAGATTATTCCATAAATGGGGAGCCACCACCAAGAAGGCCCTCTCCCTTGTTGCCACCCTCTGAGCCACCCTCGGAAGAGGCTCCGAGAGGACAGCCTTAGATGCAGAGCATAGTGTGCGGGTCGGTTCAAGAATGTTCACATTTCGCTTGGTCATGAATTCACTGGATGGCCATAGGCAAAGCACTATTCTCTCACTATTTCCCTCAGCTACAATGTGGGAATGATAACACTGCCTACCTTAAAGTGTTGTTGTATGGATTTTTGAGATAATCTGTTTGAAGTACTTAGGGCAGGGGTACAGAACCTCATTTTGGCCCAAGGATTCCATTTTGGAGAAGCTCTTGAGGGCTGCATTCAAGGGGTGGGTGGGGATGAACGGAAAAGGAGCAGAGCCAAAAAACCAGCATCTTTTAGCTTCAAGCTTTCACTGCCAGTAAGGAAGCCTTGGGGGAGGCATTTCAACCTTTTAGAATGGAAAAAAACTGCACAAAAGCCAAGAAACCACCAAACAATTGGTGGTTGGGGGAGAAGGAGTGGTGCTAGAGGAAGGGGGCTTGGCTCCCCTCTGGGGAACACCAGAGTGCTGGATTGGGACCCCAGAAGGGACAGATGTGTCCCCTGGACCTGAGGTTTTGCACCCCTGACTTAGGGAATACACCATATAAATGCTTAGGCTGCCATTAAGTGCAAGCACTTGGGAGTAAGCCCCACTGAATTCAATGGGATTTACTTCTGAGAAAATATGCGTAGGTCCATGTGGAATGTATTATTAATGTGGTTCTTTTCCATTGGTCCTGTGCAGTTTGTTTATCTATGCAAATGACACCAAATAGGGTAGCAACAAAGTACTGAAAAACATCACAAACCACAAAGAACTCCAGAAGATCTCCAAAGCAGGTGAATGGGCAACAAAATGCCAAATACAGTTCCGTGTAAATCTGCTTGGTCACGCCTCTTAGTTCTTATGTAGCCTTTCAAGGTAGCATTTTTGTTGCAGGGAAACCTAAGGCATAGCACTGTGTGTGCGCGCGCCGCTGGAGGAAATGCATAATTCTCTCAGCTAGTCTGTTCGTTGCATCTTAATTCCTGTATCGAATATGCTTGTGTGTGTCACGGGTGTTATCTAGTGCCCAGCCACACTCAAAGAGTTAAAAATGAGTGTAGAGGATTTTCTGACAAATGAATAGTGAAATGAATAGGTTGTCTAGGTAAGACCCAAGATTCATACCAACCAGCATTTGACAGAAGAAAATAATTACATTTGTCCTCCCCTACCTCCACTTTCTAGGACTGTACACAAGAGAAAAGGGATTCTAGACAAGGTATATGAACCAGCTTGTACTCCTGAGAACTTCAGCTCCCGAGTTCTAATCCCTGACTTCCATCAACCTGTGCAAATCTAGGTACTTCTGTGTGCTTTGGTTTTCACCCTTTGTAGAAAGGCCATGATAATGCTCCAAAGGAATTTTTATTGACCGCTTAATTAGTCAAAGCTTTGCAATTGCCATTTTACATCAGTCATAAGGTTTTCTATGAAAAGGTAGGAGGAGATAACTGTCGGGATTCTCCTTGAGGTGGGGGGAGGCAGCACTTAGAGGGACTGTCACATGGCCGGAATCATGAGCAGGGGAGGCTTGAAGACAAATCGGTTACAGTGGCCAGCAGATACACACAATAAAATGAAGGACTTTGGGGGGTGCAGGAACTATTCATAGTCAATGTTCAAAAGCTTGTTCGAGAAACATGTTTAGATTTGTTAATTAATTCCAGTTCAGTAACTTTTGTGGACCAGTACTCATTTAATCAGATGCATGGAGTGTGATCCTTAATTGTCAAGTACACATGGGTATAAAGTGTGTGTGTGTGTGTGTGTGGCTGGGGGGGGGATATAAAAGCTGAAGTTAAAAAGCAATGGAATGCAAAAAGTATAGTCTGTGACAATATGATTAAAGCTTAAATGTATGCAAAAGGACCCTTCACAGCAGCAGTAATAACACAATCATCTTAGTTTTTGCTGAGCAAATTAACACCTGTAAGCTGGACAGGAAACCACTGTCCCTTTTCAGATCCAAACAAATAGAACTGAACTTTTAGATAAGTTGTATCAGAAGAAGACAATAAATGCTGTTCCCCACACCTCCCTGTAACTAAATCTTGCACAATTTGGTATGCTGAGGTAGCAGTACGTAATGTCATGATGCCTCCCAGATCCTAACCAAAATCATGTTCGACTTCTTGGTCTCTTCCAGGAACACAGTACCAGCTCTGTTTACTAAAAGGGACAAGAACAGTTTACAGCAGTGGCCTTGACTCAAAGAAACCATGCCTGTTTGCTCAGCCCACACCAAGCCCACCAGGTACTTTATCAGCTCTCCTGGCATTCAGTCTGTACTGCCAGCCCCTTGGGAGTTTCCTTTTCTGCCTTAATTAAGAAAGTTATACAGTGGTGAAACTGCCAGTGACCCAGTTCCCAGCGGCTTCCTCTTTTGTTAAATGTGGGCAGGAAGATCCTGGCAGCTGGGGATGCATGGACACAAAGGAACACTTATTCTCACTTTCACTGCTGGCTGGAATTTGGGATTGTTAATTGCTCTTGCTGGCCAGCATCAGGGTTGTCTGTCTCCTGCAGGCAAATGCTCCTGCTCAAAGAACTAGGTGCATCCTAGTCGGGCATCTCATGCCAATCCTGAGAGGCACAGCAAACACATATCAAGAAAACCTCAAGTAATCTGTGTATTTAGTTGCATTGGATAAAAACTTCCATAATAACCTCTCACCCATCTGCCTGCCTGCTCTTTTCTGAACAATTTTGCTGGCGTGGGCAGGAAAGGTACTGTTAGAAAGTAATATTATGTGTTTGGGGAACCTACGTTTACCTGTAGAGACATATGCAGCAAAAAAAAAGTACACAATAAGGCAATATCATGGCTTTGCTCCATTTTAGGGAGTCATCAGTGCCTTTGTGACATCAGCGACCGTTAGACCAATCCTCATTCTCATCTCAGATCTACTGCATGCCTAGCAACAACTGCCTAGCAACAACTGCCCCCCCCCCCAGATCATTTTGTAAGGATCGGCCCATCTGAAGGCCATGTTTCCATACGCATTCTCACCATTTGGGTCTGCATCTCAAGAGCCAGTTTGATGTAGCGGTTAGAGCAGGGGTGCAGTACATCAGGCCTGTGGTCTCAATCTGGCCCTCTGGTGTTCCCCAGATGGCCATATGCCTTTCCTCTGGCCCCACCCCTTTTACTCCAACCACCAGCATTTGGTGGCTGACCAGCTGTTATGCCATTTTTCCCACATTCTGAAAGGGTAAAATGCCTCTCCTAAGGCTTCGTTACTGGCAGGAAGAGCTTTACGCTAAAAGATGCTGCTATTTTGGCCCTGCCCTGTTTTGCATTTGGCTCCACCCTTTTTGCCTTCAGCCCTACCTACCACTGGAATACAGTCCGACAGCTTTTCCAAAACTGATCCAGCCCACGGGCTGAAAGAGGTTCAACACCCCTGGGTTAGAGTGTCAGTCTAGGCGCAAGGAGACCCAAGGTGAGATCACTTGGAAAAAAGGAGGGTGAGGGGAGACATGATAGATGTGTACAAAATTATGCATGGTGTGGAGAATGTGGATAGGGAGACATTTTTCTCCCTCTCCCAAAATACTAGAACCCAGGATCATCCCATGAAGCTGATTGGTGGGAGATTCAGGGCAGATAAAAAGAAGTACTTCTTCACACAGCGCATAGTCAAACTATAGAATTTGCTACCGCAGGATGTAGTGATGGCCACCAATTTGGATGGCTTTAAAAGGGGGTTGGACAAATTCCTGGAGGAAATGGCTATCAATGGCTACTAGCCTTGATGGCTATGTGCTACCTCCAGTACCAGAGGCAGTGAGCCTATGTACACCAGTTGCTGGGGAACAGGGGTGGGAAGGTGCTGTAGCGCTCATATTCTGCTTTTGGGTTCCTGGTTGACAGCTGGTTGACCACTGTGTGAACAGAATGCTGGACTAGATGGACCCTTGGTCTGATCCAGCAGGGCTCTTCTTATGTTCTTATCACCTCTCTCAGCAGCAAAGTTAAATGGGTGACCTTAACTCTTAGTCTGTCGTACCTCACAGGGTCATTGTGAGGGTAAAACAGGCAAGGGAAGAACGGTATATGCTGCCCTGATTTCCTTGGAGAAAAGTGGGGATTAACTGCAGCTGAATAGAACTGATGGGCAGAGGAGAAGGAGGTGGGGCAGGGTTTGAGATAAGGGTGCAGATGAGCCAGTAGACAGAGACAAGGGCCCCAAGGGATGGAGAAAGATGAAGCAAGGACAGAAAAGTGAAACCACCAGACCAAGCCAGATGGGAAGGGATAGGTCCATCTATGGCCACTTTTCTGTTGTGAGCATAACCTGAATGGACAAAGTGCATGCTAACCTGGTGTTCTGTGACCTTGAGTCAATCCCTCCTCTGCCAAACTGCATGATGCCATGCTCACGCTCTCAGGTTTCCAGGATGGGCTCTTCCTTCCAAAACTCCCTTTTCTTGGACAACAAAATCCCCCTGAAAGGCAGAAATAAAACATGATGGTTGTGCTTATCTGTTAGCCATGGAGGGAAGCACTCTGCAGGCCAGTTATTTCAAGAGACTTTTGCCATGTTTCCCCAACCTTTACTGTCCTTCTGGAACCACCGTCTTTTCATCATATTTATTTAATGCAGGGGAGGGGAACCTGTTGCCCTCTAGATGTTGTGGGACTCTTTCTCTCATTGGCCCCAGCCAGCATGGCCATTAGTCAGGGAAGGTGAGAGTTGTAGTACAACAACATCTAGAGGGCCACTGGTTCCCCACTCCTGATTTTATGCTGATATTTTTACACACACACACATGCACGCCTTTCCCTTAAAAATGTTTTCATCAGCTTACAGCATGATTACACCATCAAAAATCTTAACAAAAGACTACCAGAAAGAGATCTAAAAAGAGAGACAGAAACACCGGGTAAAACATTCAGAAGCTGGGCTTGAACAAGGGTGGCCAGGTGTCGTACCTTATAGAGGACCATCCTCTCTTTTAAGGGCTGTCAGAGGACAGCCCTCTATTTGAAGGCGTCCCCTATTTGAAGGGCTGTCCAGTCCAACTCTGGTTTAATGATACAAAAGCAGAAGAAGGGAAAGCAGGGGACTTAGTTGCCCATCAAGAGTTAGTGAGCGTGTGCTATGAGTTGTGATTAACTCCAACAACTATGCTCCCGGGTGATATTAAAGATCAGATCCCTAGAGATTTAGTGGTGATGGTGAGCTGTATGTTAATAGCTGCAAGGATCCTCCTAGCAAAAGCTGGGCAATTAACGTACATAATGACCCACCTTCCACGATCACAGAGAGGTTAATAAGCCACTGTGGCTTGCTACCCCTTCATGGATCACTGCCCTGTTGTGGCAAAGGGGCTAGCGTAACTCAGTGAAGCCATACGCTATGCCGTGCAGGGCCACCCAAGACGGACAGGTCATGGCAGAGAGTTCTGACAAAATGTGGTCCACTGGAGAAGGAAATGGCAACCCACTCCAGGATTCTTGCCAAGAAAAACCCATGGAACGTATCACAAGGCTAAAAGAGATGACGCTGGAAGATGAGCCCCTCAGGTCGGAAGGTGTCCAATATACTACTGGGGAAGAGCAGAGGGAATTTCCAAGTAGCGCCAGAAAGAGTGAAGCGGCTGGGCCAAAGCCAAAAGGACACTCAGCTGTGGATGTGTCTGGTGGTGAAAAGAAAATCCGATGCTGTAAAGAACAATATTGTTTAGGAAGCTGGAATGTCAGATCAATGAATCAAGGTAAGCTGGAGGTGGTCAAACATGAGATGGCAAGATTGAACATCGACATCTTGGGAATCAGCGAACTAAAATGGACAGGCATGGGCGAATTTAATTCAGGTGACCATCATATCTACTACTGTGGGCAAGAATCCCTTAGAAGAAATGGAGTAGCACTCATAGTCAACAAAAGGGTGGGGAAAGCAGTACTGGGGTACAATCTCAAAAATGATAGAATCTCAGTACGAATCCAAGGCAAACCATTCAACATCACAGTAATTCAAGTCCGTGCCCCAACCACTGATGCCGAAGAAGCTGAGGTTGATCGGTTCTATGAAGACCTACAACACCTTCTAGAACTAACACCAAAAAAAGATGTCCTCTTCATCATAGGGGATTGGAATGCTAAAGTAAGAAGTCAAGAAATCACTGGGATAACAGGCAGGCATGGCCTGGGTGTACAAAATGAAGCCGGACAAAAGCTAATAGAGTTTTGCCAAGAGAACACGCTGATCATAGCAAACACTCTTTTCCAACAGCACAAGAGGCGACTCTACACATGGACATCACCAGATGGTCAATATCGAAATCAGATTGATTATGTCCTTTGCAGCCAAAGATGGAGAAGCTCTATACAGTCAGTCAAAACAAGACCTGGAGCTGACTGTGGCTCAGATCATGAGCTGCTTGTTGCAAAATTTCGGCTGAAATTGAAGAACGTAGGGAAAACCACTAAACCATTCAGCTATGACCTCAATCATATCCCTTATGAATATACAGTGGAGGTGAGGAATAGATTTCAGAGATTAGACCTGATAGACAGAGTGCCTGAGGAACTATGGACAGAGGTCTGTAACATTGTTCAGGAGGCAGCAACGAAATCCATCCCAAAGAAAAAGAAATGCAAGAAAGCAACGTGGCTGTCTGAGGAGGCTTTACAAGTAGCTCACGAAAGAAGGGAAGCGAAAAGCAAGGGAGAAAGGGGAAGATATATCCAACTGAATGCAGAGTTCCAGAGAACAGCAAGGAGAGACAAGAAGGCCTTCTTAAATGAACAATGCAAGGAAATCGAGGAAAACAACAGAATGGGAAAGACTAGAGATCTCTTCAAGAAAATTGGAGATCTCAAGGGAACGTTTTGTGCAAAGACGGGCATGATAAAGGACAAAAAAGGCAGGGACCTCACAGAAGCAGATGAGATTAAGAAGAGGTGGCAAGAATACACAGAAGAACTATACAGGAAAGATCTGAATGTCCCTGATAGCCATGATAGTGCAGTCACTGAACTTGAGCCGGACATCCTCAAGAGTGAATTCAAGTTAGGAAGCATTAGTAACAACAAAGCTAGCGGAGATGACAGTCTTCCAGCTGAGCTATTTAAGATCCTAAAAGATGATGCTGTTAAAGTGCTGAACTCAATATGCCAACAAATGTGAAACACTCAGCAGTGGCCACAAGACTGGAAAAGGTTAGTTTACATTCCAATTCCAAAGAAGGGCAACGCCAAAGAGTGTTCAAACTACCATACAATTGCACTCATTTCACATGCCAGCAAGGTGATACTCAAAATCCTACAAGCTAGGCTTCAGCAGTATGCGAACCGAGAACTACTGGAAGTACAAGCTGGGTTTCAAAGAGGCAGAGGAACTAGAGATCAAATCGCCAACTTTTGATGGATCATGGAGAAAGCAAGAGAATTCCAGAAAAACCTCTATTTCTGCTTCATTGACTACGCTAAAGCCTTTGATTGTGTGGATCACAACAAACTGTGGCAAATTCTTAAAGTGATGGGAGTACCAGACCACCTTACCTGTCTCCTGAGAAACCTGTACGAGGGTCAAGAAGCAACAGTAAGAACCAGACATGGAACAACCGATTGGTTCAAAATTGGGAAAGGAGTACGACAAGGCTGCATATTGTCACCCTGCTTATTTAACTTATATGCAGAGTACATCATGAGAAACGCTGGGTTGGATGAATCACAGGTCGGAATTAAGATTGCTGGGAGAATTATCAACAACCTCCGATATGCAGATGATACCACCCTAATGGCAGAAAGCGAAGAGGATCTAAAGAGCCTCTTGTTGAGGGTGAAAGAGGAGAGTGCAAAAGCTGGTTTGAAACTCAACATTCAAAAAACGAAGATCATGGCCTCTGGCCCCATCACTTCCTGGCATATAGAAGGGGAAGAAATGGAAGCAGTGACAGATTTTACTTTCTTGGGCTCCAAGATCACCCCAGACGGTGACTGTAGCCATGAAATTAAAAGACGCTTGCTCCTTGGGAGGAAAGCAATGGCAAACCTAGACAGCATAGTAAGAAGCAGAGACATCACCTTGCCGACAAAGGTCCGTCTAAGCAAAGCTATGGTTTTCCCAGTAGTAATGTATGGCTGTGAGAGCTGGACTATAAGGAAGGCTGAGTGCTGAAGAATTGATGCTTTCGAACTGTGGTGCTGGAGAAGACTGTTACGAGTCCCCTAGACTGCAAGGAGGTCCAATCAGTCCATCCTAAAGGAAATCAACCCTGAGTGCTCATTGGAAGGACAGATACTGAAGCTGAAGCTCCAATATTTTGGCCCCCTAATGCGAAGAGAAAACTCCCTGGAAAAGACCCTGATGCTGGGAAAGACTGAAGGCAAAAGGAGAAGGGGACGGCAGAGGATGAGATGGCTAGATAGCATCACGGATGCAATGAATATGAACTTGAGCACGCTCCGGGAGAGAGCGCAGGACAGGAAGGCCTGGCGTGCTATGGTCCATGGGGTCACAAAGAGTCGGACACGACTGAACGACTGAACACAAGTGGCTTGCTAACCATCCTGCATGTGCCAGCCACGTGCTGACCACATGCTGGGGGATTAGCATAATTACCCTCAGCAGTGCAGCTTCCTGTGCTGTGCGAACCAACGGGCTGTTGTAGGGTTCTGGGGTGGCTTGTTAACCCTGGCAACAAGCCACCCTGGCTGGGTTTGCACAGCACAGGAAGCTGCATTGCTGAGGGTAATTATGCTAATCCCTATGCCCACCCCCGGCATGTGTGGCAGGGAAAATAAGGCACAGGGGCTTATTTCTCTCACCATGATTGTGTGAACAGGACCACCATCTTTGGTACAGTGGAAAAAGAAGATTTGGACTACCATGGTGATGAATAATTTGCAATGGGAGGGAAGAATGAACTCTATCCAGGCTCTCTTAAAAAGTTGGGCACCATTTATCAGTTATTGGAATACGTTCTGGCCAGGTGATCTAGCAACCTTAGATATACTATACGTGTGTTAAACTGAAGTATTTTAACTGTTCTGAATGTACTGGAAAACAATATAGAAAATTTATATAGGGAAAAAACCCAGTTTGCTAGCACCTGGAGAGCAGACTGAGCAGGCACAGAGGTCACCTGGTCCCAGTTTTCTGCACTATGGTGAGATATATTGTATTTCTACGTAAGTTATAACAATTATTTTCGTGTGTGTGTATGTGTGTGTGTGCATGTATAAGCATATGCTCATTTTATGTAAAATCCATGTCCTCTTTTGTGGGAATGCATTTCCTTCTTTTTGCCAATACAGAGCGGCCCAAAAGTAGGTATACAGTTGTTTAGAATGTTGATGGGAGGGGGAGAGAATGTGTGAGTAGAAGATGTGTGGGTGGAGTCAGAATGACAGTTGGGAAGAGTGAGTGACAGGGAGTGACAGTTAAATCAGTTAAGTGTAGAGAGTGAGGGGAGTGAGGCCCTTAAGTAGGTATACAGTTGTTTAGTTTTTTAGTTATTTTTTTTTTACTGATATTGTGAATGATGGCAGCAAACTTGAGTCAAGAACAAAGAAAGTTGATTCTAAAGCAGTACTGGAAGACTGAAAATTCTCTCCCCCTCCCATCAACATTCTAAACAACTGTATACCTACTTTTGGGCCACCCTGTATGTAAGTGGCCACCCTAGCTAGAACTTTTATCTTGATCACTTGGTTTTTACATAGGGAAGTATTCAACAAATGGGATGCTCCATCTGCAGACTGAAGAACTGCAGGTGTGGGATGCCATCGTGCTATGTTATGACCTCAGTCTGCTGTATACGTAGACCAAGTTCAAATGCACTTTTTAATGTCTTGCTTTCCTAGTGCTTAATATCTAAAATTAGAGGTGCTTGGAAGCCATATCCTTTGAGCTGAGTGCCTGGTTTCCCCCCAGTCCCAGAGCATTAGAAACTGGCTATGGTCACTCTTAATAGGAGTGTTTTATAGAAATGGCACTCTGCATATACTCAAGACACTAATGTCACATGATCTAGAACTGAGCCCTGCCATTCAAAACAGGTTATAGGGTTCAAGTTAAGCATTCTGAGCAGAAGTGAAGGCAAACAACTTAAACACTGTAGCAGCAAAGCCCCACTGCCACACATCAATCTCAGAGACAGGAAGCCCCCAAAAGGCACTTTCCATAGCTCAAAGCAAGCCCTCTACTTCTTTGTTTATGCCACTCATGGGCCATTGATCTGTAATTTCTCTAACAGCAGGTGTGCCTGGTAACTTTGCTACTGACTCTTAGGGGCAATCCTATGGGGATGTCCGTAAGCCTCCAAACTTGGAGGCTTGCGGCCATCCAATGCAGAGCAGGAGAAGTGGTGGAGGTGATCTTTACCTCCGTGCTCCTTCCGCTCTGCATTTCAGCTAGGGGGACTTTTTTTGCAAGCCTAGATGAGGCATCAGGGAGGGAGGGGAAGTGAAGGGAAGGGAAAGAGGCTGGAGAGGGCAGAAAATTCCTCATACAGTGGCCTCCCCAGTCCCCTCCCCTCCCCACCCCACCCACAGGAAGACCCCCTTTACCTTCCCTCCAAGGTCGCCTTTGAGCCCTTGGAGAGGCAGCTGGCATGGGTCTCTTGGTGCCGGCAGGGAAGGGGAGGGGCAGGGGCAGGGAGCTCAGACTCCTGGGTCCAAGGTGGGAGCACTGTCTCTGACCTCAGATCCAGGTATCTGAACTATCCTATTGCCCCCCAGATGCTGTCCAGGAGCCATAGGATTGCTCTAAGAAAGTTTTAAACACAGTCCTAGATCTACTAACCCTCTCCCTTTCCCTTATGAAGGGGCCATAGCTCACTGGTGGAGCACCTGCTTTGCATGCAGAAGGTCTCTGGTTCGATCCCCAGCATCTCCAGGTAGGACTAGGAAAGAATCTGGCCTGAAACCCTCCAGAGCCACTGCTGCCAGTCAGTGTTGACAATACCTGGCTAAAAGGACCAATGATCTGACTTAGTCTAAGGCAACTTCCTATGTTTCTCTCCTGACCAAACCTCCAGTCTTCTGACACCTGAGACCGTGGCCATGTGGCCGACTTTCCAGAGGATAGTCCTCTATTTGAAGCCATCCTCTGTTTGAAGGACTGTCCAGTCCAGGCCCACTTGAAAAATAAAGAATAATGAGAAGGGAGAGGAGAGACCTTGAAGTTGCCCATCAACAGTTGATACCTCGACGGCAGACTGAGCAGGCACACAAGTCACTTGGTCTCAGTCTCCCCCAGTATAAGTGGTGAGATGTGTGGTATTTCTATTTAAATTATAGCAAGCATTCCTGTATTGCACATATAGTTATGAAATAGCTTATGCAAATTGTATGCAAATCTGTGTCCCCTTTTGTGTGGGGCATTTCCTCTTTTTTGGTGATACGTAAGTGGCCACCCCACCCGAGGCATACAGCTGGCCTCATAATAGGAGGCTCTCTAGCACAGAACCTACAGAGCCCCAATAGGATGGACCATGGGGAGATTCATTGGCTTGTCACACACTTGAACTGGGGTTCAGGAAAGAAAGTGAGGACTTCCAGTAATATGCAGAGCCATGTATCTGTGCTTGCAAACAGGAAGTTTATTTAGCAGTGCAAAGATGACAGTTCAAAATGTAAACTTATTGTAGGACTCCAAAAATTTTATTCTCAGAGACCTGGCATGTTGGGGGGGGGATTGTTTGTTTATTTGTTTCTGTGTTTAACAACACATCCTCTTGGGGTTGGGCTTGATGGTCTTGTAGGCCCCTTCCAACCCTACTATTCTATGATTCTCTCTGATGCCACTGTAACAGAAATAGCTGGCAAAGATAGTCCTTGTTTTCTCAGATAGCCCACTCAAATATGAATTTATCTACCCAAAGCAATGGTAAAAACAAATAAAAAACGAAGTGATAAGGGGGCTCTTGTGCAGCAGGAAGCTGTTGATCTGAGGCAAATATATCTGGGAGCAGGTATTAGAAGAGTTCTTTTGTTGTTTTCTTCTGACATACTGTGAAAATAATGGCTCCAAAACCTGTGGAATTTGGCTATTTCTATTCACACCTGCTCTTGCCTTTTCAAAATCCCCATCTATTGAATTATGGAGGTACCCTGGATAGAAAATTGCAATTAAAAGCAGGGGGAGGTTCAGACTGAGGGATGCCGCAGAATGAAACAAAACTCCTTTGAGATTTAGAAAAGGTTTGTGGACTGGGATTTTAAAGTAAGGCTTAAAAGAGTTTGTATTTTTATGGAGAGCATTTCAGCCAGTTCATATAAATGATTAACTATATAACCATATGAAACTGCCTTAGATGGAGTTGGATTATGGCTCCCCCTAGCCCAATGCTGTCGAATCTGACTGGCAGTAGCTCTCCAAATTCTTTGGCAGAGAGCTCTTTCCAAGCCCTGGTTTTAAGCAGAGGTGCTGGGGATTGAAACTGAATCCTTTGTGCATGCTCTTAAAGCAAAGGGTCTTCTGGGTTTGTGATAGCTGGACTGGCTAGAAAGCCTTCCCCTAAAGCAGCCTTCCCCAACCTGGTGCCCTCCAAATGTTTGGGATTGCAATTCCCATCTGCCCCAACTAGCAAAGACAAGGATGCTGGGAGTTATAGTCCAAAACATCTGGAGGGCACCAGGTTGGGGAAGGCTGCCCTAAAATAAGAGACAAGCCCTGTTTGTGTATACAAGCTTGTCACAACCCAGTTCTATCCATATTTACTCGTAACGCAAGTCCTACTGAGATCAATGGCTCTTACTCTCAAATACA
This sequence comes from Heloderma suspectum, assembly GCF_057233095.1. Taxonomy (NCBI): domain Eukaryota; kingdom Metazoa; phylum Chordata; class Lepidosauria; order Squamata; family Helodermatidae; genus Heloderma; species Heloderma suspectum. Next base: position 285,441,821 of record NC_139461.1, on the reverse strand, counting down.
TTGTGCTCTTTCCAGCGCCAGGTGAAGACCTTTTTATTTTCCCAGCATTTTAGCATTCTAGTCTTTTAGCTTTGCTGTTTTAAATCAGTTACTGTATTTTAAATCTCTGCATTGCTGCTAGGTTTTATTCTGGTTGTATTTTTGTACTGTTGTTTTAAGTTTTTATATTTTATATTGTTTTTATGCTGTACTTTGTGGTTTTAAAGTCTGTGCACCACCCAGAGAGCTTCAGCTATTGGGCAGTATAGAAATGAAATAAATAAGTAAATAAGTAAATAAATTGCAGCCTTTTTTTTAAGCAAGTAAGGTTCTTACAAAGCTTCCTCAGTCTGTGGCCTCTTTTCTTCCAATCCAGATAAAGTGTTTTGGTCCTAAATTGTCCTCCGCCTTGGGAAATACAGCACTACTCTTCTGCATCTGATAGCACTTTTCAGTCTGTTACAATTCTAGGCTCGAATTCTTGTGAAAAGCTTGCTGAATTCTAGACATAAAGGTGGAAGAAGGAAGAGGGGAACCTGTTTATCAAACCTTCTGAAGACTTGGAGAATTTCAGATAGAATTCACCATATGTAAATAAACTACCTGGTTGGCAGAAGGATCTGCTTTTATTGTAGGGTGGCCACTTAATGCATCGCCAAAAAAGAGGAAATGTATTACCAAAAAAGAGGACAAAAGTAGACCGGGATTTGCATAAAATTTGTCTATGTTAATTTATCTACAGCAAGAGAACATGTCTCAAGATGCTGGAAAACATAATGTATTTTTAGTAAAGCCCAATGCTTTTCAGACTGGATATTTTCCAAGACCAAGGCCTTCCTCAGGGGTAGCTTTAAAATAGCCTTCTGAGAATTAAGAATGATATTGTTATGTAAGTTTTTAGCCTAATCTAGCAGCTCAGCCAGGCAGGTTATTTTTCGGAAAAGACAGCGGCTGGGATCACACAACACGCCAACCCACACTGAGTGGTTGAGTGTGCATTGTTGTTGAACCATGGGTTGTTTGTTGAACAGTCGGTCAGCATGTTGTCAGAACCCAGGACATTTTCTGCAGAGTGGCTTGTTAACCATGCAGAGTGGCTTGTTAACCACCCTGAACAATCCAGCAACAAACCATGAGTTCTCAAGGTGGCTTGTTAAAGAAAAATAAGCCATACTGCATGGTTAACAAGCCAGCCTGCAGAAAATGTCCTGAGTTCAGACAACATGCTAACCTACAGTTCAACAAACAACCCAGGGTTCAACAAACAACCCACACTCAACTACTGAATGTGGGTTGGCAGGTTGTGTGAACCCAGCCAGTGATTCTGTTTAGGAACATAACACAGATGCTTTATTTGGTCTTCTTCTGGAACACAAACTATAGGCCTGCTTACTTTCTGAACTCTCTCTCAGGCCTCCTGGCTGGCCTCTCTACAGACAGCCCTCCCTCTAGGGCTGCCCTTAAAGATACATGAACCATAAACTGACTTTATGTTACACTATATCTCAGTCTTCAACTCAATAACTAGCAGGTCTATCTCTGCAGATGTGTGGTGGATGCTTTCCAGGTTGTCTATATTAATTTATAGCAAGGATAAGGAACCTCTTTCAGGCCAAGGTCCAAATTCAAATTTTGGAGAAGCTCTTGGAGGCTGCATCCCATTGGTGGGCAGGGCTGAAAGAAAAAGGGTGGGGCCCAAAAGAATACAAGCATATTGTAGTTTAAAGGTCTTATTGCCAGTAATAAAACCTTAAGAGAGGCATGTCAGCCTTTTAGAATGGGGTGAGGGGGGAAACTGCACAAAAGCTGGGAAACCACAGAACAATTGGTGGATGTGGGAAAGGGGATGGGGTGAGGAGAAAGTGGTGTGGCCACATTGAACTGAATGGTACTTACTACTGGGTAGACATAAGATCACCCTGTGTGATTTTTTTTTTAATTAAGGCATTATCTTCAAATCTTCAAAGAATAGGGGCTTCTCCAGCCTGATTTCTCTGCACACAAGCATAAATCTTTTACCTGGCCAGTCTTCGAAGACACAAGCCACCCCCTCCCCAACATGAGCATCTCCTGCCTCTGCATTTCTCAATTGGAGGGAGAAGAGGGTAAAATGCCTCCCTGCAATTAAGGGAGACACATCTGATCCCCCACCCCACCAAGCTCAGAAGCAATGTCCTCTTTTGTTCCAGAGCATCCTATCGGGCTCAATGGGGCTTACTCGAGGCTTGCAGACTTACAGGGTGATCTTATGTCTACTCAGTAGTAAGTTCCATTGAGTTCAATGTGGCTTACTCACAAGTAAGTAAGTGCCCAGGATTGGGGCCGCAAGAAAACATTACAGCACAAGTTAAGCTATCCGGAGAATGGGGGGGAAGGTTGGGGGAAGGCAGGGTGTGTAAAGGCACTCAGTTGTGATCCTTAATTTAAAAAAAAAAAAGCCAAAGCAGAAGATAGAAGGAGGTAAAACTTAGCATCATCTGAAGGGGTAGGACAACCCCCTGCTCAGTGCAAGAAGTGTGATTCCCAGGTGGTCACCCATCCAAGTACTGACCAAGGCCAACCCTGCTGAGCTTCTGAGATCAGACAAGAGCATGCACCTCCAGCCATTTCCTTGTTGGTGATAAAGTGCTGAGGGAGCTATGTGTCATCTCATGAGCAGTGGACAAAAACAGGGCGGTCTTCGAAGCTGCGCAGCTTTGAAGTTTTGAAGATGCTAGCAGCCCCCCTCCCAAATCCTGAGTGCTGGGTGCCATCACCGCTGCCTCTCTTCCTCGTGCCAGCTGCAAAGAGCTGGCGCAGGGAAAAGAGCATTGGGAGACACCCCCCAGCCTCTCGCCCTGGCCTCCAGCAGGTGGGGGGGAGAAAAGGATAGATGCCTCCTTCTTTCCTCCACCCCCACCTGCCACAGCGGCGGTAGCAAGGGACAAGCTGGTCATTTTCCCTAAGGCCAGGAAAAGTTAAAGAAAACAACCAGCCTCTCCCGCTCCACTGCCGCTGTAGCAATGATGGGGGGAGGACAAGAGGCGCTTCCTTCTTCCTCTCTTCTTGCCGAGGGAACTGGTGTCCAGGGGGGGCATATTGGCAACTTCTCACCGGGCTTTGAGCCCCAACAGGATGCTCGTGCCATCTCTATACACACACAGGGATAGAGAAAGGGAGGGACGGTGGGTGGGGAATCAGCAGAAATAGGAACAGTTTCTGCTCCTCCAATGAGAGCCACACTCTTTAAGAGCAGGAAAACAGCACAGCGCTCGAGTGTGAACCGTGCTTACGCATTCGATGATGTTCTGGAACGGGGAAACAGGGTGAGTGTGGATAATCACGTTTTAATGAGAGTGCATTTAACCCAAGAGTACGCCAACTTCATTGCGATGGCAGGCGCAATGTGGATCAGCCTCAGCCTGTTGTCCAGGTGCTAACTGCTGATAGGAAACTTCAAGACCCCTGTTTCCCTTCTTATAGTTCTTTAAACTGGACTTGGACTAGACAGCCTTTCAAACAGAGGGCTATCCTCTGGCAGCCCTTTGAATAGAGGACTGTCTTCTATAAAGTAGGACACATGGCCACCGTGCTTCATTGTGAGTAAGAGTCTGGTCTGCCACCAGACCCACTCCTGCCAACCATCTTTGACCTTTGCAGGAGGCACATATGGTGGCCTCATTAACCCCAGGGTTGATTTCATTCACTGCAAACACAACTGTAATGTTGGAATCATAAAGTTTTATACATTTGTTTTTTAGCTGTGCTGTCACGTTTAACATACTGCACTCCAGGGACTCTGCAGTTGTAGGTTAGTGCCAGGTGAAATGTGGTAGGGGAATAATAGGCTTCCATTGAAAACAATGGAGGGCAAAACATTCCTGTTGGGAATTAGGCCACATCCAAATTGGCTGAGCTATTTTTAGGTGAAAACAAAAACACAAATACATTTGGAAACTGCATCGTCATCTCTCTTCAACTGATTTTATTCCCCAACAATGGACATGAAGAATCACCCTTCCGATTTAGAGGTTTTATATTTAGAGCTCCTGATTTAGGGCTCCTAACACCGCTAGCTTTTTTGCAACTATTTTCCCATACAAGAAAATGCTTTTGAAAAATGTGGCAACTACATTTTAAAAATAGTTCATGAACCACATGAGCTGCAGGAAGACACATTGGACTGGGTTCAGATGTAACACTAAAGTATGGTTTAATATTACATGCACAAGCCTCAAGCTCATGTGCTTCTCCTTCTTCAATGTGATCATGAGGAAGAGATCAGAAGCTTTTACTTCCATTTTTCAACTAACCATGGTTTGTTATTATTTGTGAAACTGAAACTGTGGCTAGTCTTAGCTATGGTTTAAGAAACAAGGTGGAATCAGAAACCATGGTTTGAAATTGGCTTGTTTCCCTAAACTAGGGGTGTTGAACCTCAGGCTAGCTGGCCAAATCAGGCCCACCTGGGGGCCAAATTCAGCACTCTGGCGTTCCTGAGAGGGCCCCACTCCCCCCGCCCCACTGTTTGCTGGTGTCCTGGATTTTGCACAGTTTTTCCCCATTCTAAAAGATGGAAATACCTCTCCTAAGGGTTAGTTACTGGCAGTAAGCTAAAACATACTGGGTTGTTTGGGATTTTTGTCCTGTCTTCTTTGACTTTGGCCTGCCCTTATTGCCTTCAGTCCCACCCACCACCAGAATGGGGCCCCTGAGAGCTTCTCTGAAATGGAGTTTGGCCTTCTGGCTGAAAGAGGTTCAACATCCTGCGCTAAACTATAATTGAGACTAACCACAGTTGATCCAGGTTTGGACATAACAACAAATCACAAACTAACTTCCTTGCATCTACACTGGAGGAGGAAGGGGAAGGAGGAACTTACAAGCCCAAGGCATGTTCCTGTAATGTGAAATCATAGTTTAGAATTACACTTGAATGCAGCCATGGCATGCTCTAACATGCCCCCGCCTTTGGGGTGGGCAGAGGGGGGGAAGGCTAATGTACAACCCTAAACCAGTAGTTGTTTCAAAAATGTTTCCCCCCTTTTCTTCCAGTGTTATTATTGTGAATCAACAGTCAGTCTCAGGGCCAGCCCAAGACATTTTGCTGCCTAAGGGGAAGGATAAGATGGCACCCAACACTCCATGCCCAGAAGCGGACCAGACTGCCAGATGAATCTTATTTGAACAGTGGCAACAAGTGACCACACCTCAGGGCAGTAGACTAGATTAGAGGCCTCCAAGCAGCTGTGTGACACACACACACATCTAAGGCAGCCACCTCACTCTGCCCAATGGTAGGGCCAGCCATGGTATGTCAAGTGGGGATGGGGTTGCACTCCCTCTGAAAGATCAGGTCCGTAGTCTGGGGGTACTCCTAGCTCCATCATTGTCGCTGGAGGCCCAAGTGGCCGCAGCGGCTCAGAGTGCTTTTTACCAGCTTCTCCTGGTTCACCAGCTACGGCCTCTCCTGGACAGGGCTAGCTTGGCCACAGTGGTACAGGCGCTAGTAACCTCGAGACTGGATTACTGCAATGCACTGTATGTGCAGCTGCCCTTAAGGCTGCTCTGGAAGCTGGGCTAGTGCAGAATGCAGCAGCTCGGCTGTTGTCTGGAGCTGCCCCTTTTCAGCATGCAACTCCTCTGCTGAGGGAACTGCACTGGCTGCCTATTCACTACTGGGCCAGGTTTAAGGTTCTAGTACTAGTGTACAAAACCCTAAACAACTTGGGACCAGGATACCTGAGAGAGCATCTTCTCCCTTACCAGCCTGCCCAGTCACTGAGGTCATCAGAGGGCATGTTCCTGGTAATTCTACATGGACCTATGGCCCAGTTGGAGTCCACCATAAAAAGAGCCTTCAGTGTGGTGGCTCCCTTCTTGTGGAATTCCCTGCCTTTAGAGGTCAGGCAGACGCCAACATTGTGTTCCTTCCAGTGTTCCTGAAGACGTTATTTTGAGAGGCCTTCCTTTCGTGACCAGCCACGGTTTATTAAATTCCTATTGGGATTTGTCTTTTAAAAAAAAGTTTTAACTCTTTTAACCCTGTGTTTTATTCTTTTACTTTGTTGTTCACTGCTCCAAAATCTTCTGATGTGGAGCGTTATATAAATATTGTAGATAGAGAGAGAGAGAGAGAGAGAGAGAGAGAGAGAGAGAGAGGACTTTATATTTTTCCCATCCACTTCACATATAGTACACATATACTTCCACACCCCACCACACACACACACACAGATTTCTAAAATGTAAGACTCAGCCATAGCCATGGAAAGGGGAGGATGTAGGATGTGGTCCTTTCAGAGATATTTCATATTTCTCAATGGCCGTGTTTGCACAATCAATGGGGGAAACAATGCAGGATGGGTTGTTTCCCCCACTCCTTGTGCATGCAGCTTGGATGACCAGCATTTATCTAATTACTGTGCCACCTGCAGTTACCATATCAACCGAACCCGGCGTGCGATGTGGCAGGTGTGGCATCTAACCCACAACCCTTGCAACAAGCCATGGGTTGTGGGGTGGGATGGGTTAGGAGCCACCCCCACAGCACACCAGGTTCGGACAACATGGCAATCTGCAACACAGCATGGGTAATTAGATAAATGCTGGATGTGCATGCAGCACACCTGGGGGCAAGGGAAACAACCATACTGCATTGCTTCCCTCTGTGATGGTGTGAACCCAGCCTCTCTCTCTCTCTCTCTCTCTCTCTCTCACTCACTCACTGGGTAGGTTCACATGATCATGGAAGGAAAATAAGCCATGGTGGTTTATTTTCCCTCTCTGCACATGCCGGTCATGAGCCACCTAATGAGCAGAATTATCCTCACTGGGCATAGGTTGTCATGATGTCCAAACCCAGCAAAGGTGGATGGCTGGGGTGGTTTACAAACTACCCTGATACCAATGGGTTGTTTTCTCTCTCTCTCTCTCTCTCTCTCTCTCTCACTCTCTCTCTCAGACACGCTTTTTCTTCTCCCCTCCCTCCCTTCTGTCATCAGTGGATCATGAAGCAACTTTCAGTTTAAAAAACCCACTAAAATCACATTAAAACAATAAAACAGAGTCTTAGCCAAAAACGAAAAACAACAGCCATTGACAATGGCAAGGAACTACAGTGTCAGGAGGTCATTCCCTGTTGCCTTCTGAAATCCTCAGGTAGCCAGAATCAGCACGCAGACAATAGGGCTCTTTTCCAAGGCTTTATTCCCATTCAACCTAATGATGCTTACAGACGCTAATTGCTTGATCCTACCAGTAAGACTTAAAGAGGGCTGCCTACTCGTGGGTTCTAACTTTAGGAATCAGTTGATCTCCATTTGAAGGGGAAAGCAGGAAACCGCTGTACTTATGAGCTAGGAGGAGAGAGTCCACCCCTTTCCCGTCGGGCACCAATGCGCCAAGCGGGCTGAGCGCCGCCTCTCAACTCCTGCCATCTCACTCTTGAGGGTGCGCCAGCGCCTACCATCCAGAAACTGCTGTTGCTCCGCCCTCTCCCTGCCAGGGTCACTATGACTCTCAGGAATGTGTCCCAGGAGGGGCTCTCCCCCGGCTGGTCCTCTGAAACACTCATGGGTTCCTCTCCCGCAGTTTCTAACTCTTCCTCAGAATCAGAACTGCTTTGGGGCTCTCTGGGCTACGATCCAACCCTGACATACAGTCACGAAAAGCCCCTTGTAGAAGGAAAGATCCTTCACATTTCCCCTAAAAGGTGGATGTAAGCTGGCTTGTGAGACCTCTCTAGGTGGGAAATTCCACAAATGGCATCACATCGGAGGAGGCCTTAGGCCTCCGCTGCACCTCAGATGGCATGTGGGACAAGGTCTCTTCAGAAGATCTGAACTGTAGGGATGGGCAATAAGCAAACATTTCTGGCTAGAGGCTTGGTAAAACTACTGCATGTTTCTTTTGCTAGCTATACCATATTCGCTCAATACTGTCTGGCTGTGAGAGCCTTAAAGAAAACAATCAAAGTAAAGATGTCAGTGACAAATGGGGTCACTAGACTTTAAATAATTACACTCTAAAGGAACTGAGAACTTTTTAATGATATGTTAAATGAGCAAGAGTAATCGGCATTATAGCTTCAACATTACATTACAGCACTACTGAATGGCAGTAATTCCTCCTTGCTATCTGTGCAGATAATTGGGGAAGGGAGAGGGAAATCCCTTAGCCAGTTCTCATGTTATGTTGTCAGCATAAAGAGAGAGCCAGAAGAGAAGTAGGGAAAACAGGAAGCTGCCTTTCAATAAGTCTGACCATTGGTCCATGTGGCTCAGGGTCACTGACTGGCCTGGTGCACAAGATCACAGAGGGGAAATAAGCCACGGTGACTGGGTTCGTCCAGCACGCCTAACCACGCTCAGTGGTTGAGTGTGGGTTGCTGTTGAACCATGTGTTAGTGTGCTGTCAGAACCCAGGGCATTTTCTGCAGGGTGGCTTATTATGCAGTGTGGCTTATTTTTCTCCAACAAGCCTCCTTGAGAACCCATGTTGTTCAGGGTGGTTAACAAGCCATCCTGCAAAAAATATCCTGGGTTCAGACAACATGATAACCCACAGTCAACCGCTAAATGTGGGTTAGTGTGTTATACGAACCCAGCCAGTGTCTTATCCCACCTCAGGGTGTTCATGCTGGGGGGATGTGCATAATTATCCTCAGCAGCACAGCTTGTCATGTCATGGGAAGCTGGCCAGGGAGGCTTGTTGCTGTGGGTATCAAGCCACCCAGAACCCTACAACAGCCCATGGATGGTTTGTTACCCATGGCAACAAGCCATCCTGGCCAGGTTTGCACAACCTGACAAGCCACGCTGCTGAGGGTAATTATGCAAATCCCCCTGGCATGTGATCAGGGGAGTGGAATAAGCCATGGTGGCTTATTTCCCCCTCTGTGATGATGTGAACATAGTCACTGGTGGTGGCTCTCCAGGGGTTCAGACAGAGGTCTTTCCTAACTCTAGCTGGAGATGCTGGGGATTGAATCTGGGAGCTTTTGAATGCAAAGCAAAATAGACCTCCACAGAAGCACACTATAGCTCACCGTTTCCAGTTATTTGTTGAAACTGAAATGTGAAAATAACTTTCAGGCAAACTCTACTGGTTCAATTGTTGTAAAGCACCCAGAGATCTTCAGCTATGGGGCAGTATAGAGATGATGATGATGATATAATCAAATGAAAATTGAATTTTTTAAAACATGCAATGAGCTTGTGTGCTAAATTTGGTTAAACTTGTACTTGTGTGCTAGATTTGGTTAAATTTGTATGCTAAACTTGTGGCTAGAGGCCTGGAACATTTTGGGTTGGTGAGAACCAGGTTCATAGTCAGGGAGAAAATACCTCCTCTTGGAAATGAAAACTATCTCCCACCCTCCTCTGGGGGCTTGACACAAATGTCTTGGCTCCATAAACATGAAAGCTAAGATTCGCCATAATTGGAAACACCCAGTGAAAACAAAAATATGGGATTTCTGACGTGGTTCTGGATATGCAGTAAACTGATAGTGTATAATAGTATAATAGTAAGTATAATCTGGTAGATTCCTGTGACTAGACCTCTTTGCGGCTGTATGGAAAGACATCAGCCTGAAGAATCTTTTGAGTGTGCATCAGCCTGTAAGTACTTACATCCTTACCTATGCCAATGCAGCATCACTGACATCACACTGGCATTGAAAGGATGAGCATATTGCATGCATCCTGCTCCCACATCTTCACTCCTTGTGTACCCATCACATTATAGGGGGCATCAACCACAGAACTTTCAATGAAAAGGTACCTTCTCTCCCTGCCCTCAAGTTAGGTGCCTTCCCCATTTCCTGCACAGCACCAAGGGCCTTGACATCATCATTAATATCCCACCTTTTTCCCAATACTGGGACTCAAGGTGGCTTTACAGCATTAAAACTTGTATAATTAAAGCCTATAAATAGAAGTATACAAAAGTTAAAAATATAATTAAATCGTCAATAGTATTAAAATTGTATAAAATATCAAAATGTTGAAAGACAACAAGAAATATAACCATAGTATCCATCCGTCATATTCTCACAGGTCCAGACTAGCTATCCCCAAAAGCCTGCCAGAACAAAGAAGTTTTTACATGCCTGCGAAAGCCTATCAAGGAGGGTGCCACTCTCACCTCCCTGGGAAGGGAGTTCCGGAGCCTTGGGGCAGCCACCGAGAAGGCCATCTCCCGCATTCCCATCAGACGTGTCTGTGATGGTGGCGGGACAGCGAGAAGGGCCTCCCCTGAAGATCTCAGGGCATGAGCAGGCTCATAGGGGAAAATACAGTCTTTCAGATAACCTTGTCCTGAGCTGTATAGAGCTTTATAGGTCATGACCAGCACTTTGAATTGTGCCCAGAAACAGACTGGGAGCCAGTGGAGCTGGCAGGAGAGTTGCATGCTTCCTGTAGCCAGCCCCAGTCAGCTGGCAGCAGCTCTTTGAACCAGCTGAAGTTTCAAAGCACTCTTCAGAGGCAGCCCCACGTAGAGCACGTCACAGTAATCCAAACAGGATGTAACTAAGGCATGTGTTACTGTGGCCAAGTCAGTCAAGGAACGGGCACAGCTGGCCCACTAGTTTTAACTGTGCAAATGCACTCCTGGCCACCACTGAAACCTGGGCATCCAGGCTCAGGGCTGAACCCAGAAGTACACCCAAGCTGTGAACCTGTGTCTTCAGGGGGAGTGTAACTCCATCCAGCATAAACTGAATCCCTGTTCCCTAAGCTACCTTTCGACTGACCAGGAGCTCCTCTGTCTTGTCTGGATTAAGCTTCAATTTGTTTGCCATTATCCAGTCCATTACTGCCAACAGACACCGGTTCAGCAGCCCAACAGCTTTCTTGGAATTAGATGGAAAGGAAAAGTAGAGTTGGGTGTCATCAGCATGCTGGTGGCACCGAACCCCAAAACTCCGGACAACCTCTCCCAGTGGTTTCATGTATATGTTAAATGGCATAGGGGACAAAACAGAATCCTGAGGAACTCCACAGGCCAGTGGCCAGGGAGTCGAACAGAAGTCCCTCAGCACCACCTTCTGGGTCCACCCCTCCAAGAGTCATGGAGCCACTGTAAAACAGTGCCTCCAAGTCCCATCTCAGCAAGGCAGCCCAGAAGGATGCCATGGTCGATGGTATCAAAAGCTGCTGAGAGGTCCAGCAGAACCAACAGGGACACATTCCCCCTGTCTAGTTCCCAGCATACATCATCCGCCAAGGCTGTTTCTGTCCCATAACCATGTCTGAAGCCAGATTGAAATGGATCTAGATAATCTGTCTCATCCAGGAATCCCTGGAGTTGGGAGGCCACCACACGCTCCAATATCTTGCCCAGAAATGGAATATTGGAATATTGGAGACTGGCCGATAATTATCCAATATGATGGGGTTCAGGGAGGGCTTTTTTAACAAAGGTCTCACCACTGCCTCATTCAGGCAGGCTGGAACTCTGCCTTGACTAAGGGAGGCATTACCACTCCCCTTACCCACTCAGCCAGTCCACCTCTGGCTGCTTTTATGAGACAGGAAGGGTAAGGATCTAGAACAAATGTGGTGGTCCTCACCTCTCCCAGAATAAGCCATTCGAATATACTCTATATATTACATTATATCTTCTGCATCCTCAGGTCCTGACAGTGGAAATACAGCATGAGTTCATGGCTGCCGTGCATTCTGTCAGCTTGTAATTACACCAGCAAAGCATGGAATGTGGTATCTGGAGCAAAATTTTGGAAACTGAGAATCTCGGCTTTCATTTTGCTTCCTCCTGTCACATTTGTAGCTCATGAGGCTGCAGAGATAAGTACTGAAATAACTATTGATATTGCTTGCTGAACTCTCAGAGAAGACAGTGAAAAGACTGAGTAGTACTGATGGCAAACCCTTCTCACTGCTTCTTTAATTTGGTCAGTGTAACAAATTTACATACATTTAAAGTTTAGATTCTAAACTGTTACGTAATTGTCATGGTCTATCCTTTTTGCACTTCATATCCCTCTGATCTTACTACTGATACTTCAGCCCCCCTACATTCATGTGTATATATACACGTGTGTGTGCCATCTGCCAAATGAGGATAACACATCCTGCAACTGGTGGAGTGTAGTCCATGAAAGCTTATGCCATAATAAATGTGCTAGTCCTTAAGGTGCCACAAGACTATTGCATTTCAAGAGGAAGGGATTCACCTTACATAAGTTTTGCTCATATGCGCACAAGGCAGCTGGCTTTGGGAACCTGATCTGCTGCTGAATGCTGACCTTGCATACTCAGAATCAAATGTTGCATTCCAAGCTGGAGAAGAATTTTGCAGGAAGATGGCACTCGATCCGTAACACACCTAAACATTGTGAGATGAACAGCTTTGTATTCCGAAGAAGGTCATGACAAAACTTTGGCAACATCATGAGTGAGACTGAGTGGCCTTTCATGCAGTTGAAGTGGTGGGGGGGTAGCTCCTTTCCTCCTGCCCACTGCCAACAGAAATAGAATAAATGATGCAAAACAAACGCATTAGTTCAGACTCAAGTTGCAAAATCCTGCTTTTCTTGGTGCTGAATTTGGATTTTTGCCCCTAGCACTATGTACGGCTCTTTCTGGATTCCTCCACCATCACCCATTATAGGAAGAGGTGCATTCAGGTGGAGTTTTGGAAAAACAGCAACCACAACGGAAGCAGGCACAGCAGCTTTTAGAAGCCCAACAAACGCAGGAAGCCCCTCATAATTAGGAACACTTCAGTAATGTGGTTTTTTGACACACGCGCCCAGAGCCATTTAACTAAGCTCTCTGTGCCTGTCCCTATGCTGGGAAATCTGAATGGCTGGTAGTTATTTCAACAACACAAAGCAAGGGAGTTTGCTCCACAGGAGATTTCCTCCTCCGCTTACTTTGGGTTTCAATAATAACTGTGTTCCAAGTGAGATGACATGAAGATTGCATGGGAAGTGCAGAGAGACCAGATTCGCCATTGTCCCAGGCAAAATCAAACCCCATCTCTTATGTGGGCCTTTCCTGAGAGTTAACCTTGTTATCATCCCAGTTGCTTCTGCCAGTCCATCTTTTCTCTCAGTCGTGTGGAAAGAAAACCTAACATTTGCTCAGTGTTTAATGTTGACATCAGTGCTGGGCTCATCAGAGGAGTCCTCTGATGAATAATATTGCAGAGTGCTGTAGCCCTGTAAACTATAGGCAGCTGTCTCTCGGTAGCCTACACTGCTGCTCATGTCCTTAACCAGAGGGGTGTGTTGCACCACTGTCCCTTCTCCTAGACCTTTGGCTGTGACTCACTCGGGTGCTTTCTCTCTTTCTATACAAGAACAGCCATGGAGTAGCATCCTCATCAGCCTCACCCTTCCTCTGCTGGCCATGCCCATGTCCTGTCTCTTTTGCCTTACTTATGAGTAGCAATGTTGCACTGGAGCCAGGGCTTGCAGGTCAAAGCACCAGGACTTTCTGATTAGCAGGGACAATGCTGTCATCTGCCTCCATGCCCCCCCCCCAGCTCTCCTGTTCCCCCTGAGCTTAGCTGCAATCATCACAGTAGCTGGTTAGGAAATAGATTTCCCCAGCAACAATATAGTGTTATGAGCTATCCCTGTTGTAAAACAAAGTATTGGGGGGGGGGGCTTGGTCTCGAATGGGCCGTTAAGACCCATTTGCTTTACAAAAGGCCTGCTCCTGGTGGAGATGAAGGCCGAATGCAACTAGGTGCTTACGCCTTGCTGATGCTCTTACACCCCACCAATTCTGCTGCGTAAGCAGCCCTCGCTGCTTGTGCAACAGCAGTTAAGTGCTTCCAGGTAACCTGAAATGAGCGGAAATGCCTGTTTCTGGAAGGAGGTAGGTCAGCGGAGCTTGCATAACGGAGCCTCGCTGGCCAGCCCGCTTCCAGAAACAAGCGTTTCTGCTCGTTTCAGGGCTTCCCTTAGGAAGCGCTAAAGCTCCCTTGCATACGCGGTAGGTACTGCTTGCACAACAGAATTGGCAGGACCCACGGCTTGCAGAGGGAATGGCAGGATGGAAAGGTGTGAACGCCCCATTGGATCCTGCCCCAAACGTGCTAGAACTGGTCTGCTGATACGGAACACCACAGCTGCCTGCATGTTCGGACTCTCCTGGGACTATGGCTGTAGGGACTGTCATAAGGAGCGCCTGCACTCCACGTTCTACCATTACGTCAGGGAGGGGCCATAGAGCAGTGTGACAGAGCACCTGCTTTGCATGCAGAGGGTCCCAAGTTCGATCCCTGGCTTGTAGGGTGAGGAAAGAATCCTGCCTGAATCCCTGGAGAGCCGCTGCCAGTCAGTGTAGACAATACTGGGCTAGATGGACCAATGATCCGACTCAGTCTAAGGCAGCATCCTATGTTTCTATGTCACCAGTGAGCAGGACTCACTGAACACATGAGCAGGTTCAAAGGAAGTGGCTGATAGGAAAAGCTGACCAACTGTTGGTCCCTCCACAACAGGGCTGATGCTTATCCCATGGCTTCTTTTCCCCCTCAGTCTTCCATCTTGTTCTTCCCCTCCCCACATCATAAGCCTGGCTCCTGCAGGCTTTGGCAAGGTGAGATGCTCCTTGAACATCTCCCACAATAACCAAGTTCCCAACATTCTGCCAAACTCCACCATGCCCAAGAGGCAGGATGGATGGACAGATAGGAGCAGGCTTAATTCTCAGTGGCTGGAATCAGAGGCGAAGTTAGGTCAGGGCCGGCATCAAAAGTAGGCATGGTTGGGCACCTGCCAAGGGCCCACACCCCAGCAGGGTCCCTCCTGCAAAAGCCTCCTGGATTTGTTCTTCCTCTTCATCACTGCAATCTGCTTGTTCACCTGCCTCTCACTCTGCCCCAGACAATGGTGGTGGCGAGGAGGAGGAGCAATAAATGCCACTGCCTACTTGCTCCCTGTCTCTCAAGCAAGTGGTAGCGATGGTGAGAAAGAGGATGGGGAGCAATAGCAGCTGGAGACAACAGCAGTGAGAAGGTTGATTGACTCACTGAGGGAGGAGGCCCATGGAGGGTGTCTTGCCCAAGGGCCCTCCAAAACCTGGAGCTACCTCTTTTCAACTCAGGACAATGGTCTTACTGGTGTTTCCCACTCTCTAGATAGCAATACATACTACTTAATTTCCTTCAAAATGAGGTAAGTCATCCCTGCTGAGTTTGGGGTCCCTCCTGTTTATTCAGCTAAGTAGGGCCCTGGATGTCAAGCCCAAAGCCCTGCCCTGATGGCACCGCTGGCTAAAATCACTGGGGTCACCTGTAGAGAGTAAGGAAGCCAGCTGAGGCACTAACCCAATCGTATTCCTGAGCAAGGGAGGCTGGTGGCTCTGATGTCAGTGGGGCAGTGAATCTGCTCCAGGTTTCAGTCAGAACTCTGATTCTGGAAAGCACTTTGCATAGCTCCTTTAGAATTCTGCCTGGTTCTGACTGAAACCCGGACTGGATTCACCGCCCCACTGACATCGGAGCCACCAGCATCCATTGTTCCTGAGAGTACCACTTTATTTTCTCCTCTATAAGTAAAATGGTTGTTGTTAATTCGTTAATGGTGAAAAATAAACCACACTAAAGGAGGCTATTGCACTGACAGCAACATTTGCCCTCCAGACATCCCGCCATGAGTCAGGGCAGATTTTATCCTCACAGCCATTTGTGAAGAAGAATCCCTCTCCCTCCATCATAATCACTGCTCATGAACTCTACTAAATATTTCTAGTACCATTTCCAACAAACAGGAAAGCAATCTATGAAAGAACCCTTTGCCCTTCATACACAAATCTCGCTTTCCAAAAGCTTATTAATTAAACTGCCCAATCCTTCAGGGAGGAAAGTGCATCTCCTTCTCATCTATTGGTTGCTGCCGAATACAGGAGAGGTTAGGCTATAGCCGAGGACAGCTTTGTATAACAACATCTATATTGCCCCAGGGAGTGTGTGTTAAGCAGAGGAACAAGGACAAATCCAGGCTTTAGGGGTATTTGTTTGGGGAAATAAAGATCAGTGCTCATATATCCTAAGCAGTCCAAAGAGAACCATCTGAGAGCTGTGAGGGATCATCCACAATCAATGATGCGACATGTTCCTGAGGAGAGAGTTCAAAATTAAAGAGTGAACGAAGGTCAAACAGAATAGGGTAATGCTACTGTTATGAGACCAGGAAGGGGGATAACCTTTCCTCCTGGCGGATCCCTTCTTTATACAGGTTTCCCAGGGAAAAGAATTTCTGATAGGCTGCCACCAGTCAGGGTGAATCTCCTGACACACCCTAGTCTGTCCAGCTGCTTTGGGAGTTTGAGCCCTATTGCCAAGGACCCCTCCCTTCAGCCCAGACCTAGGAAAGAAGTGGGGGAGGTGCTTTGGACTTTCCTTCCCAAAGCCCAGAAACAGAGAACTTTTCCAAACCCTCCTAAAAATCTTAAAACACAAAAGTGGTAGCTTTGTAGCCATGGGGTCTTTCATATGGGGAAGAGCTCAGCGAGGAATCCCTTTTAAAACAACACAGCCAAATGTCCAATGCAAAAAAGGAGTTTAGGGAAAGAAGAGAAATAAGGGGGGCAGCCAGGGAAGGCAACAATCACACACATACGCAGAATTTCAAATAAAATAAAAAAATCTGTCTAATGTATCTAGTCACATTACCTAGCTGAGTAATAGGTAATGGGTCCTAGAGCATGTGCCGAGGTATTGCAGAGGGCATGTTCTAAGAGAAAGAGAGAGAGAGTGCACATCTGGCTTCCAGTTAGATAGTATATAACAAAGCTCGAGAAGGGAATCTTTTTAATGGGGGGGTCTCCACTCAGTAAAAGCCTGAGTCATGCCGGCCACATGACCATGGAAGCGTCTTCGGACAGCGCTGGCTCTTCAGCTTAGAAACGGGGATGAGCACCGCACCCTAGAGTCGGACACAACTGGTTGGGGACACCTTTACCTTTACCTCCACAGGGGCCGCGGTGGCTTAGTGGTTAAGACGCTGAACTGCAGACTGGAAGGTCGGCAGGTCAGCAGTTTGAGACCCGAGTGCCGCGTGACGGAGTGAGCTCCCGTCTTCAGTCCCAGCTTCTGCCAACCTAGCAGTTCGAAAGCAAGAAATTGCAAGTAGATAAATAGGTACCGCCTCGGCGGGAAAGGTAACAGTGCTCCGTGCACCTCGGTGTTCAGTCATGCTGGCCACATGACCACGGAAGCGTCTTCGGACAGCGCTGGCTCTTCGGCTTAGAAACGGGGATGAGCACCGCACCCTAGAGTCAGACATGACTGGTTGGGGACACCTTTATCTTTACCTTTACCTCCACTCAGTAAAAGCCAGCCACTTTGCAGAGACTGACAGTTGTTCTGTCCAATAAGACAGCCTCCATTTCTGATGTCAGTGGTCTAGCCAGCAAATCAGAAAATCACCTAGTGGCTGGATCCACCTTCTTAACGATGGCAACTTCCAACTCAAAAGCGCAAGGTGGTTGGAACCAATCAGCCTGCCCTATTCCAGAAAAGGGTTTGTTTGCATTTTGGAGGACAAAGTAGTGAGACAAGGCTAGATAAAAACTTTTCAGGTTGTCCAGCAGGGTGCCAACTGACCAGATGCTCTAGTAGGTACTGTGAATCTATATCAGAAGCAGGGGTTCGTCAGCGCTACACATGTCCATTTTCACTTGTTCTGAGACTTATTTTCCATGATTAGACTTGCGTGTTGCAAGCTACCTGTCACATTGCAATAACAGGCTATGCACACTGCACATAGTTGAACTATGGAATTTGCTACCACAATATGTAGCAATGGCCACCACTTTGGATGGCTTTAAAGGGGGATTAGACAAGTTCATGGAGGAGAAGGCTATCAATGGCTACTAGTCCTGAAGGCTATATGCTACCTCCAGTATCAGAGTTAGTATGCCTATGTACACCAGTTGCTGCGGAACATGGCAGGGAGGATACTGTTGCTCCCATGTCCTACCTGTGGGTTTCCCGTGGGCAACTGGTTGGCCACTGTGTGAACAGAATGCTGGACTAGATGGACCCTTGGACTGATCCAGCAGGGCTTTTGTTATGTTCTTACATTGTTATGACAGTCAATGTGATGTAGTGAGTACAGCAACCTTCCCCAACCTAGTGTCCTCCAATGGCCATGCTGGCTGGGAATGATGGAGGTTGTAGTCAAACACATCTGCAAGGCAAGGTTGGGATACAGCACTGGACTAATTCTGTTTGGAGATATACAATAGAATATTTTCAGAGAGTTGGAAGTGATATATGAATCACTACTGGTGGTGTGATGTGAACACAAATCCCACCATCATACCTGTTCACTGGGTTGTCATGTTTTTGTGGCACTTCAGAAAGCCAGCTTGGGAAGAGATGGCAATGGAACAAAATAACAGAGGGAGTGTGTATACCATATGGAAAAGGAAGCCTCTGTCCTGTCACCTTCAGATCTCTTAACAACTGTCAACTATTTCCAATTTCTGTCTGTTTCTTTAACGGGATCACTGTTGAAAAGGAGGACATAGCCATGACTTCTCCCACCCTGCTTCTCCCAGTCCCATCTTCCACCTTCCCTGCCCACCAGTAGAGCAAACAGGATTCTTCCACTACCCCACATCAGGAGTGTGTGACCTGGTTCATATGATCACTGCAGCCCACTGTGGCTTATTAGCCATGGTGTGTTGCAGCGTCCACAGGCACTAGGTTGCCAATCCAAGCCACCAGCCACCCCCCCCCCCACTGCAGCTTCTCCTTACACACGAACCCAGCAAGGGTGGGTGGTTGGGGTAGTTGACAAGCCATCCAGAACCCGTGGGCTGTTTTAGGGTTGCGGGTGACTTCTCAATCACCCCAACAACACACCCTTGCCAGGTTCACACATAATGAGAAGCTACAATGCTCTCCCGCCGCACCCTGAATGTTCAAAACAAAAAGCTGCCACACCAAAAAGCCCTGACCAGCACTGGGACTGCGGGAGAAACAGAGTGGGGGGAATCATAGAATAGTAGGGTTGGAAGGGGCCTACAAGACCATCAAGTCCAACCCCCTGCTCAATGCAGGAATCCAAGTCAGGGCATTCCTGACAGATGGCTGTCCAGCCTTGAATGCCTCCAGCGTGGGAGAGCCCACTACCTCCCCAGGCAACTGGTTCCATTGTTGTATTGCTCTAACAGTCAGGAAGTTTCTCCTGATGTTCAGCCAGAATCTGGCTTCCTGTCACTTGAGCCCATTATTCCGTGCCCTGCGCTCTGGGATGATCGAGAAGAGATTCTGGCCTCCCTCTCTGTGACAACCTTTCAAGCACTTGAAGAGCGCTATCATATCTCCCCTCAGTCTTCTCTTCTCAAGGCTAAACATGCTATTGCTTCATTCTATTCTGCAGAGATGTTAAAGAAATTAAAGCAAGCTCTGTATTGCAACCCAGCAACAATGTACAGGCTATGTGTATCACATCAACTGAGCCTTTCTTTCTCTCTTTCACCCCAGCAAGGTGGGGTGGAAATGTAGTGGGGGAAGCAGCTGTTTGGGAAGGTTTAACCCCCCTACCTGCGTGCAGTGGTTCTAGTCTGGGTTGGGACCCCACGTGCTTACACTGAAGCAAAAAAAAGTTAACATCAGATACATGCTATGCATTTAATGTCATGTATAATTTAGCTTTTAGTTGCATGGCAGTTCCAAAAGGAAAACATGGCAGCTAGGTGGGAGACACTGGAAGTCACCATGAGCAGTACCAGGGGCCCAGGTTGATGAGGAGCACTAGGGTGGCAGGAAAGGGGATGAGCTTACCCTCCTCAGAGTTTGAAACCAGAGTGTAATCATAACCTTAAACGCATTACACATCTGTGGACTAACAGAGTTAGCTGAACTTCTGGAAAACCACTTGTATCAATGACCACACCAACACAGAACGGACTATGGAAGATGGGATGTTTGCACCATGCCACATGGGTAGATCAAAGTGCAGCACATCCCGTCCTTGCCTAGAATAGCTGCAAAAATCTGACTGATCTGATTGATAACCTTGTGGGGAGAGGAACACAAGGCAGCCATCAACAAAACTGCTGCATCACGGCCCAAAAATTATTCCCAGGAAGGAAACTGACTAGGTCTGCAATCCTATACACACTTACTTGGGAGTAAGTGCCACTAAAATAAATGGCATTTACTTCCAAGTACACGTGCATAGGATCAGGCTGTTAGGGTGCAAAAGGAAGGATGCACTGAATGAACAAGTCATGCTGTACCCTTGGCTAATGGAGCTGCACCACTGAGCAAGAAGAGATTCTAAAAATAATATCACAACCAACATGTGGCTGGAAAGATTACTGAGAGTCTTTGGGAACATAAATGTTAAATCTACCACTGTATATGAGAGGGGAATCTATTAAAAAGAAACATCTGGCAGAGCAGTAATCTGTGCTATTTCCCCCAGTGGAACCAAGAAACAGATCTGTTGGAGCAACGTAATATAATTAGTATCCAAGCAGAGAAAAACAATCTCTGGAGTGCTTCCAGTGGAAGCTTTTATCGCAACCTTGTCCTGTATCATTCATGGAATTTTAGGGGTGGGGTGCCATGCACAAAAGACACACATCCCCTTCCTGAAAATACTCCCCCCATCCCTGCTGCTGTACTGCAATCGGGTATTTTAAGCCTGCATTGGCACCAGTGGGGCCTTTAAAAACCCCGATTGCAGCAGGGGAGGGTTTATTACATCCCTCAGTCTAGTGACAAGGAGAAAGCACTGGTACAGAGTGGAGTGAAGCAATGACTTGGCAGATTTCAATGCCCTCCATAATTCATGGATAGAGGATTGGATAACAGGCCATCAGACCGAAGGAAGAAGATCTCAGCCAAAAAGTGTGCACACAGCACCCCCTGGAGTCCCTGAGTTTCCATTCCATCTCCAGCCATTAATGGGATACATTTTTTCACATCTCTGAATCAAACATTCCCATTGACAAATTGTCTTCAGGGAGAAACTGTCTGTTACTGAAAAGTTCAGCCATGATAGTGTCTTTTACATATTTTGTAAGCATCAACCTAGCACATTGGCTGAGGTATTCATTTTGTTTCAGAAAGCTCCAAGCAAGAGGCTTGGAGGCAGCCAGGAACAGAAATGGTCCTGATGGAAATGTGTGAGCTACTAGCACCTGATGTAAGTAAAGTTCATGACCATCATATTCTCTGCCTAAATAAATTATTAGGAGTTTCACCCATCTGAGTATGCAGACAATGGGAACTTTGGGTAAATGCAAATGCCTTCCTGACCTCCAATTCACCAGGTTACGTAAAAACTAACCAGTCCAAAGTCCAGGCAGGAAATATGGTCCAATCCTGATGCATCCTTACCTCCAAATAGATTTCCACCCTACCCACCTTTACATAACTCAAACTCTGTGAAGCATCAAGTTCTCCCAATTAATCACAGACCTTCAGTTCCCTCATGGTACTAGTGACCTGCACTAGATTGTGTCTTAGAAGCATGGCTTTGTCATACATCATTAGTCAACCCAAATTCAATAATAGAACTGGGAGTGTAAGGAAAGGCTTCTGTTCACTCCAGGAGCCAAGCTATTGAATTTTTTGTTTGACCCCAGACAGGGCTCAGTTATTCATGCTCTGCAGATGTGCAGGCTGGACTACTGTAATGTGCTCTACGTAGTGCTGATTTTAAAGATGGTTTGGAAACATCAGCTGGTGAAGAGTACAGCCACCCAGATCTGAGTGGGGGGGTTGGGTGGTCAGCACATGCGACAGATACTGTGCCAGTTGCATTGGTTGCCAGTGTGTTTCTGAGCCCAATTTAAAGTGTTATTTTTAAACTTTAAAGCAATGGTGGGCAACTTGAGGCCCTCCAGATGTTTTGGACTGCAACTTCCATCAGCCCTAGCCAGCATAGCCAATGAGGAAGGATCATGGAAATTGTACATCTGGAGGTCAAAAGGAAGAGGGGCTGACCAAGGGCAAGATGGATGGATGATATTCTGGAGGTGACGGACTTGACCTTGGGGGAGCTGGGGGTGGCGACGGCTGACAGGAAGCTCTGGCATGGGCTGGTCCATGAAGTCACAAAGAGTCGGAAGCAACTGAACGAATAAACAACTCAACAAGAGGATGTTAATTGCACAAATGCAATGTAAGTGCATTTTTGTTATGTAAAAAGCAGCTGGGAGAAAGTCAGAGCAGACCCAGCACTGTAGGACCTGGGAAGGGGAATTCAATTCTCTCTCTCTGCCCACCATCTGGACAAAAATCATCACCTGAAAATGGCTGTTTGCATTTCAAGGAAATCTTCCCTTGCTTTTCAAGCAGCTTTGGAGAGGCAATTCACCAAGGTAGGAGAAAGTTAAAATTCCCCTCCCTGCCATTCTGATGCTGTTCAGGTACTCCCCATAGCTGCTATTTACATAACCAAACATGTACCTTAATTGCATTCTTCCAATTAATGTCACATGTAGCTTGATTCTGAAAGACCATAACCAACCAAGCAAACATTGTGCCTCAAAGCAGAAAGATCTTGGGCAACTGAATGCATGAAACAGAGATTCTGATATCTTTAACAGGAAAAGATGAGTGCAGTTTCTCTCACTCCTGCATGACCACCGTAAGAAGCCACACTTGCCAAAACCATCAGCCCCCTCCTGTAATTACACAGATCCTACCCCACATTAGCTCAGTCAGAGTAGCTGGTATTGCAGAATCCACTCCTTGCCAAAAAAACAGAGAAGTGCTAGTAAATGTCTTGTTAAATTGGGAAACTTGATACAATCACACTGAAGGTGTTGTTCAGATTACAGATGCTATTGGGAGAAAAATCATTACTCTGGGTAATTGGAAAGAGCTTTAGTGAGCCAACTTTCCACACTTTTGACACCCTATCACCTATCATGCCACAGGCAAAAGCACTACATAATCCCTCCTCCTCCACGGAGACTATTTGTTTAAATATTGCAGCATTTTCCTCAAATGTAATTACCCTAAATAATAACCATGCCAAGGCATATTCATTATGTTTTGACTAGCAGGCACTGAATTAACAAGGCTGTATTTTAAAGGCTATTGAAGGTTTTGCGTGCATAAATATTTCTTCCGTTTCTCAGCCCTTCCCTTATACTTTATACAGTCTTCCCCAACCTGGTGCCCTCCAAATGTGTTGACTACAACTCACATGATCCCCAGGCAGCAGTGCCATTGGCCATGCTGGCTGGAGACAATAGGCATTGTAGTCCAACACATCTGGAGGGCACCGTGTTACAACTACATACCAATGAAGTGTGAGGAATTCAGACACAGCAGCACTTCAGAACTGAAGCCAGGTCACAGACAGCCAAAACCAGCATTTTCTTTTTTTAAAAGCTGCTTTATCTTCAGAAGGGGCTTGCTCTCTTGGCTACCAAATCTGTCACCCATGAAGAGAAAAAGCTGGTTTCCATTTTGAAATGTTTAAACAAGCAAGACCTGAGGAATCTTGCCACGTTGTTGAATGATGCTAGAAAATATCACATTTAGGTTGTTATATTAGCAGTTAGGGACCACGGTGGCTTAACGGTCAAGACGCTGAACTGCAGACCAGAAGTTCGGCAGGACAGCAGTTCGAGACCTGAGTGCCGCGTGATAGAGTGAGCTCCCATCTTCAGTCCCAGCTCCTGCCAACCTAGCAGTTTGAAAGCAAGAAATTGCAAGTAGATAAATAGGTACCACTTCAGCGGGAAAGGTAACAGCATTCCGCGCACCTTTCAGTCATACTGGCCACGTGACCACGGAAGCGTCTTCAGACAGTACTGGCTCTTCAGCTTAGAAATGGAGATGAGCACCACCCCCTAGAGTAGGACACGACTGGCTGGGGACACCTTTACCTTTTATATTAGCAGTTAAGCAGGACAGTCAAGTGATGTATGAACTCAAACCTGATTGGGACGCAATGCAGTCAAGTTTTGTCCAGCAAGTACCATCTCCATTAAAAAAAAAATGGGGGGGTTGTATAGTTACAATTACCTTGCACAATTCAACTCCCCATTTCAAACTCCCTTCCCATTTCAACTCCAGAAAGTTGCAGGATTTCGCTCAAGACATTTGCCATAAGAAAGGTCCACCAGGGAATGAGCAGAAAGGAAGCCATCAGCCAAGGGAAGTGGTTGCATGTGCTGATATTGCATGTGTGCGCACATGCCTTCCAGGAAGAACATCACAGCATGGCAAAACTGCCCTGAGACTTGAGGTTGTGTTGTTTTGCATTGTGATGTACTGTAAGCCACCTTGATGATCTTTCACTCAAAAGGTAGGGTGTACATCTCCCAAAATACATAAAGCCCACAAGCCCCCTCAATTATTCTCAGAAACACAAACATGAACAATTCAAGGGGTTTGAGGAGAGGTTCTGAACTGAACAATTCCAGAAAAAGAAATCTGATGCACACTGAAGGTGCCACTTTCGTTATTTATCTAGATTTTTAGTTCCATTCTGATGTCATTGAGACAGAAGGTGGCCGCTTAACACACCCAGTTCTAATGCACAGCTGCTCTTCCTGTAATCCACTCGGGTTACATTAACCATGGCAGGTGGTGAGAAATGCTGGTGCATCTTTTGGGCTGTCAGTGTCAAGGGCTCCTTGGAGGCCTCTCTCAGTCTAATCCAGTAGCCAAGTCCAGACACAAAGGGATTCCTTTCAAAGCTTTATTCTTCTTTTACAACTTAACAACTCTACAGGTAGCAACTAGATCCGAGCAGCAGAGTACCTATGCCCTAAGTTGGAATAGTTGGTCCCCGTTTGAAAGGGAATTAATGGCAGACCCCTGAACTTAAGGACTAGGGAGAGTCCCTCCCCTTTTCCCTTGGATCCTCTGGGCGCAGCCGTTTGCGCGCCAACCGGGCACTACGCCTCCATTTGGCACCGCTCTCTGCGTCGGCGTCACGCGTCCACCAAGTCTACTTCCTGCGCTCGGTCACTCCCTGGATTGCTATCTAAGCTAGGAATGCTGGTGGGAGGAATCTCCGTCAGCTGTTGGCCCTAGGAAAGAGGAGCGCGCTCCTCTCCCAGGAGTGACTGCTCTTCCTCAGAATCAGAACTACTCTGGGATTCTATGGGATCAGTGTCCACCCTGACAGTCAGCAAGCATACGAAGGGCAATTAAGCTCCCAGTTTGTTCATCCCTACAGGACACGACATACACCTGTCAACCTAGTGCTAAACATCCGGCAAGATCTGGCCCCTCTCTCATCCCTCAGAAACATCAAAGCGATTTCGAGGAAGGAGCCATCACCTTCTCCCAGTGAGGCAGTTGTGGAGCTGTCAGCGTTATTTCCTATATGATTACAGGGAGGCAGACACATCACACCCAGGGTTCCAGAAGTCGCAAAACTTTCCTCCTTGCAGTCAGCTGGGTGGGCTGAACACCCCTGGGCAGATGACCCTCATTGATCCACATCAAGACTTACAGACACGTGGCTCCAGTTGACAGTTGCCCTGGGAATGGAGAGCAGAAGAGAAGCAGACTCTGGACTCTACTGACAGCCAAGGGATTGAAGACCAAAGAAACTGCAATTTCTGCCTCTCAAGAATGACATCAAGCCAAGGGGAAACCAAGCTTGCCCATCCATCAGCCAGAAGAGTTGTTGCAGGGAGCTCCCTTCCAACTCCCTGCCAGACAGAATACTCTGATCCAATGAACAGTTGCCCACAGACTGCAGAAGTAATGGCGGGGGAACCCTTTGGCCCATCCTTCGGCCAAAGGAACAAGAGCTACCAGTTGTTTTCCGTGCCAAATTTAAGTTGTTGGTTTTGACCTTTAAACCCCTATATGGTTCCGGCCCAGCCTATCTTAAGGAGTGCTTCCAGCAACACCAGACAGGCCGCTTAACAAGATCAGCCTTGGATTAATGAATGAATGAATACCAATTGCTATTCAGGCCAGACACCAGCAAGGGAAGATGTGCCTGGCCCAGAGTGCATTTCAATGCCCACTTATTGCTCACCATTCTCTTTTGGCCTTGAAAAACTGATCTCCCTTCACTCCCCTTCCCTTGCATGCCTTGTCTTTTCAGTTTGGCAGCCCAATGGCAGGGACTCTTTTTGATTGATGTGACCTGCTTTGGGAGACAAAAGTTGTCTGAAAAGTAGGATAAAATGCAGCAAATAATTATGTGGAATCATTCCAAGCTGATCTAGGAAGACCATCTGAAATCTTTTTGCATATGCAGCCATTGCCCTTACTATGGCCACCGACTGGCTCCAAGAATTGCGTTCTGCTCCACGTAGGTTAACAAAAGCCCATGAAAATTGACAAGGCACTAGAGGGCAGACATATGTAAAATTAATCTTTGCAAATCACCCAGAGCGCTTTGGCTATTCAGCAATATAGAAATGTAATCAATGAATGCAGTCTGTGCTCATGGGACAAGGAGCACTGAACTTTTGTCTCATTCCAGACAAGACGGAAGTCCTGAGCATTGATCAGTAGAAAACCTAACCCAGGATTGGGAGTTACTAACTGCTCTGGATGGGGTAGCACTCAAATATCAGGCACGCAGCTCGGGGGTGCGCTAGGATCCGGCACTGCTCCTGAAGCTCAGGTGGCAGGAGCGGCCAGGAGGGCCTTTGCCCAACTATGCCTGGTGCACTGGCTGCACCTTTTCTTGAGGAAAGAAGATCTGACCAGAGTGATCCATGCCCTCATTCACCTCTTTAGATTACTCTAACATGTTGTACACGGGGATGTCCCTGAAAAATGTTTGGAAAACACAACTAGTGCAAAATTAGGTGGGGGTTGTGGACCGCATTACACCAGATCAACTTCACTGGCTTCCAGTTTGTTTCCATGCACAAGTCACAGTGCTGGTTTTGACGTACAAAACAGTTGGGACCAGGAAGGACCACACTGCAGGATGCTTTGCAACTCTTCTTATGTTAATTGTAATGCAGCTCTCAAATTTTACTGTATGATCTTTTGCTCGTGTTTTCTTGGTTTTATTATAAGTTTAATGATATTTTTGTTGTAGCGCCCTGGTTGCCCGGTAGGTGCCATTTATGAATTAAGTGAACCGGTGTGCAGCTGCCTTAGTCAGGCTGTGGGGGCACACCAGGCTATCTGGCCCAGTAGTGCGGCAGCAGGCAGTTTTTCCCAGCCCTCCCACCCAAGATCCTTTGAACTGGAGATGCTATGGAAGTGGGATATTATGCACACAAAAGCACTCTCCTGCCAAGCTACAGCCCCTCACTGGCTCTGCCATCTCTAAATTGTGGTCATCCCTGATGAAACAGTCTCGATGATTATGCCCCTTGGCAGCCCTGAACCTGCTGCCTGTCCCTTGGGAAGGGAGAAGAGAAATTCAGCCTGTGCCACTACTGAGGACTCACAATTGCTTAATTTTGCAATGGTTCAAATCATGTCTTTATTGTACATCGATACTACTGAATTCAAATGATTTCTTCAAAAGTCTCCGCTGCTCTTATTAACGTCTTGTGCGTCAGGCCAGGCAGCAAACAGAATCCTTGAACCTGTTGAAAGAAACCAATGATGCTTAGCAATCTGTCTGCTGTAGGCAGTAGTATTAAACAGGTTAGCTCTGGAAGTCCCAAGTACTCCAGCTATAAACTCACACTTTTCAAAGTGCATGATGTCAAAGTAAGTCTACTCCACCTATTATTAATGAGTGTACCCAATCCCCCCACAAAGCACGACATGGAGAAAGGCAGTCCAACACGCACACTCACACGCGCACACACACAACTCTCACCTGCCCTGAAGCCAAAATAATGCAAACCTGTTCCTTAGTAGTTAAATAGTAGTTAGGTTTGCGATAACTACATTTTGCAACTATTACAAATTCAGGAGTAGGTAAATTTGCAATAATGCAAATCTGTCCCTTTGTTCAGTCGTTCAGTCGTGTCCGACTCTTCGTGACCCCATGGACCATAGCACGCCAGGCCTTCCTGTCCTGCGCTCTCTCCCGGAGTGTGCTCAAGTTCATATTCATTGCATCGGTGATGCTAAAATCTGTCCCTTAGTAGTTGCCAAATATAGGATATTCTTATAGCTTTCCCAACACAAAAGTTTTGTTGTAGAAACTGAAGCTGCTCCTTAAATTGGGTGACTCCTAACTATTGATGGGCAAGGAGAGCATTTCTTCTGGTCTATCCAGGTATGATCACACAACTGCTGAGCAAAGATAACAGCTACAATCCAACAGTTTTGTATGTCGCACTAGGAAGTCAGACCCCAAAGAAATCCTCCTGCAGCAGGTATGAACTCTACTATCGAAAGAATCAAGAAGGCAACAACCTATGGAAAGGTTCATGCAACTTCTGGTATTACCAGCCTTATGCTCCCAGATAAGCTTCAACATCCCATGAATGCCAGTAAGCCACATTCATCATTTAAGCAGAAGATTTATACTAGGCTTCTGCTTACAAAGCCCAATAGGAAAGCATGCCATTCTGAGATTTGGACATCAGTGGAATCAGACCATCTGGCTAGAACATAGATTTGCTCAGCATTGCCGATATGATGGGGAAAAAAGATGAAGTCATCATGTACCACTGAATGACATGTCTTCCAGCATCCTGCCACGCTTCTAAATGGGGATTTGATTTTACCTCGGAGCACCTGAAGACGGCCAAGCAACCTTGGCAGGGGAGAATTGTAAGGAATGGCCAGGTCCCTTGTCATTCTGCCATGGAACATCCAATCTGACCACATCGTTCCACAAACTAAAAACACAGAAAGGTGGAGTGTATTAAGGCAGGGGAAAATACTTCCTTTATGTTACACTAAACAGGGCTGAAAAATCCCAACTAAGCACATGCTTCGGAGTAGAAAGATACATATTAACAGGACAATGAAGGTCTGTTCTGGGCTTAAAGCATATCAAAAGAACTCACTTCTACTACCAAGTCATCCCACCACCAGTGACAATGCTAGCCTTCTCCTAAACATCAAGGAATCCTCACTACATTTGAGGCCTTTTCAGATGCAACTTTAGGCTGTGGTTACATCAACAAGCCTGTACCATCCTTGTGCTCACACACACCTCGCTTCCCTCCTTGCATCTGAAAGACCAGAAGTTTTCACTTTTAAACCAGAGTTTCCTGTTATATCCAAACTTGCAGGAACTCTGGTAGTCCAAATAAGCCGGGATCAAATAGTTGTTTACGATCGTGGCTTATTTTAACTAACCAGAGTTTAAACTAGCAGCAGTTCCCAGACTTCAGATGAAATTAGGAAGTCTGCTAAGTTTAAAAACATAAATTTATGCTGCTGATAATCTCCTCAGTCACTCCAGAAGAGGCGAGCATGCTCGCTCATATAACGCTAAACCATAGTGTAATGTTGCCTCTGGACTGGCACTTTGAGTCTACTCCCAACACCAGGGTTTGCAATCCTGTGCACATTTTGAAGAATAAATCCCAGGGAACTGAAATGGGATTTCCAAGTTCCTTTCATCCCATGTTAACCTCACAATGACCTTGTGGGTAAGTTGGGCAGAATGTGTGGCTGACCTTTATGGCTAAGTAAAGATCTGAACCCAGGTTCTCCCCAGTCCAAGTCCAACACTCTAAAGCCTAGTTCCCATGGAAATAAACGGTAACCCTATGCTTGAACTTTCAGAATGCAAGTGCCAGTCTCACATGATGGAGGGCTTCAAATCCCCCACTCCAGTAGAAAACTAGAATGTCGTTTACAGCAGGGATGGGGAACATGTGGTCCTCCAGATATTGTTGGATTACAACTCCCATCATTCCTCACTATTGGCTCTGCTGGCTGCGGCTGATGGGTGTTGCAGTGCAACAACATCTGGAGGACTACATGTTCCCACCCCTGGTTAGCCTAACTCTCTCTTCTCAATGCTAATTTTCTATGTGCAGAAAACTGCTTATACTGAGAAGCATTCAATCATGCAACGCCATATGAATGGATCTAGTCTAGATACAGGTTTATCACCACATGGCAGCCAGGCCTATGCCTGTGTTTTTCAGTCTCCCAGAAAAACACACCATCTGCCACTTGTTTGGCCACTGTCACAAATACTTTAATTTCTAGCTGTAACTGTAACAGCTTCTACAGCCCAATATTCTATAATCCTAAACAAGTCATCCGATACACTTAAGCATTTACAAACGCCCTGCTTCAAACAATCCCAAGGTTGGCCCAGTATAATCCCTATATTGCAGATTGGGGGGCGGGGGGGGGGGGGAGAGACAGAGAAGCTGAAGTTGAAAGTATTGCATGCTTACACAGCCAGGGCTGGATGTGCCTGTTCTCGTCCGATCTCAGAAGCTAAGCAGGGTCAGCCCCGGTTAGTACTTGGATGGGAGACTGCCTGGGAATCAGGCTTCCTGCACTAAGCAGGGGGCTGGACTCAATGGTCTTGGCAGGCCCCTTCCAACCCTATGATTCTATGATTCTCACTTAGTACAGGAACAGACAAACATCAGGCTTGTGGGATCTGTTTCATTTATTACTAGAACTCTGAGCTGACTAGCCGGAGGCAGGTGCAAAAACAGTGGCTCAGGCAGGTGGACTTGCACTAAGAATTAAGGAACAGGGTGCCTCTGAGCAAATGCTTAGCCCAGGATTTTGTGATCAGAACCAGAACTAAGATCACAAGCCCCACCGTATAAAACACGATTCCTGGTTCCTTCCCACTCCCAAGCATTAGTTTTTCAGCAACCTAATTTAGTGGGAGGGGAAGGTTTTCAGTTGTTACTATTGTTAAAGGCAATCTTGCTAATCTACTGCAATTCACTCAGAAATCTACCAATAGATCCTGATCTACCTTCTGCCCACCCCAGGCCTAGTGAGTTCATAGAAGCAGGATATGGATCAGGGACCCCCGGCTCACACTCCCCAGCTACTATGCCGCACCACCTCAGAAAGACTATCAAAGGTTATTAGTCATGATGGCTATATATTGGCTCCATTATCAAGGCAGTATTGCCTTTGTATGTCAATTGCTGGGAACATGAGCAGGAGAGTGGTGCTGCACTCGTGTCCTGTTGTGAGCTTCCCACAGACATCTGGTTGGCCACAGTGCAAACAGAATACTGGACTAGAGAAGCTTTTGGCCTGACCCAGCAAGGCTCTTCTTATGATTCTTCAGAAAAATAACAGGTAGGGCACTGAGACTACTCTTCTAAGTTAGAACGAGCAAAAACAAACCTTTACATCCATGATTCTTGGGTATGTTCAGAACATGTGATCCAATTCTTTCAAGGTTTATATTAAGTCAACCATCTCTTCTCCATCAGTCCACCTCAACGATCCCGCTTCTTCACCAGACTCACTCAAATCCTAAAACGACGCAGAAAACCAAGGAGTTGTATCATTCCTACCCGGACTGACTGCCACAGAGACAAGCAGCTATGCTGATGTATCAGACAATGTTTGGCTAAAGCAACAAAAATCAACAGTGTCGCTCTGATGGGGAAAAAAGTTTTAGTCATCATATACATCAGCTTTAGATACATCAGAGAAGAAATGGTTCCCATCACACACAAGGTAGCTGCAAATATAACTACAAGAGTGCTTCCAATTACCCCGTTTAATAATGTTCTACTCTCATTTAACAATCGTGCTTTCATCTAGACACATGGTGCAAGCACACATATAGTTTATCTCTATGACCATCCTTGGAAATAACGCATGTGAAAATTCCAGCAACCTGAAGTACAGAAATTAACAGGAACATGATCCATAAGAAATTCGCAGTGTACTTTTCCTTAACATCATTTGCAAGTGTGAACAATCCTTTAACCGTTGTAGCAATGTGATCAGGCATGCTGCTGTACAATTTGCGAACGTTTCATCTATAACATAGGAATAGGGTACTGCCCGAGTCGTATATACTTTGAGCAACCCTATGCGTATCTGCTCAGTGGTGTAGGCCACAGGCCTAGACAACATCTTGGTCCATGCCTCATTGCCAAGATTGTTGCTGGTAAAACCAGGGGAAAGATAATTGCAATTGTATTTTAGCATTCTGGAATAATTGCTTCCAGTATGATAAACTCTTTAAGCTGATTATAAAGTGTCAGTGCAGCATGAGATTCCATTAGCAAAATGAACTTGGCACTTCGTTGTCTCACGAAAATCACCAATGGCCAGAAACGTTTTGTAAGTGGGTTCAAAAAACTGCCAACATCCATGTCACTGTGGGCTACAGATTAATGCTTCACTGAAGCCCCATTCAGGCATTATGAAATGGTAAGTGCGGAGGGGACACACGAGTTGCCATCTACCCCAAAACCTTCCCAAGCTGAATTAGGTCTGAAGAGAGGCTGTAATTATGTTCAGTTGAACACAGTTCTGCACGCTCAGGAATCCTGTACTATCGGGACTCCCACAATCATGCAGATAATTGTAACTGCATTAAGCTAAACACAGTTATAGCCTCTCTTCAGACCTTCTAGTTCAACCCAAGAAGATTGGGAGTGGAGCTATATGGTGCCCCCCACTCTGTGCTCCATTTCATAAGAAGCATGAACCCATCAGGTACTGCTTAATCTCACCCTGCCTTTGAAAGCTACTTCTGACATGGTTATCTGTGCAAGACTTAAGTACCACACAAGTACAAAACACATTTGCAGCACTCATTTGGTACCTGTACCCATGTACAACATGTTCCTTAAGAAATTTTCCTTGGCATCATATAAGGTTCATAAATACTATTTTAAAAGGAAGAGAAACTAACACAACTGATTGCATTTTCATGGGACAGTCACGCTGATTATTAACAGAGCTTTAAATCCTTGAAGGGCACAATCCTATGTATGTTTAGACAGAAAAATGTCCTACAACTCCCAGCATGGCTGCTTGGGGAATGCTAGGAGTTACAGGACTTTTTTCTATCTAAGCACACATAGTATTGCGCCTTTAAGAGTATTATTATGTACTTTGGTGACCAAACTTCTCCACTAAAGATAAACAGAAAATCAGAAACTCACATGTACTCTTTTGAGAGGCTCCCTGGTGCCCAAATGAGAAATCCCTCAGTGCTTTCTTCAGGTCCCTCCATCACCTCCTTCTGCTTGGATAGTTTTGCAACAGGTAACGTTATACACGCTTGCAGACATCACCTAAATGGAAAGAAAGCCAATGTGGGAAAATTAGCCACTACTCTTTGTAAGAAAGAGTATCTTTCTTTGCATCTTTCCAAATGCAAGAAAGGCAAGGACAGAAAAATGAGTTGCATCATATGCTAGTCTAACTTAAATGCCATTACTTTCAATAGATCTACTCAAAGTAAAACCCACGCATACTGACTCCCACCCACTCTCTCCCCTCTCACTGTACATCTGGTGCATCAGACAAATTCTGGCTAATACCAGAGAGATCAACACTTCCGCTCTGATGGGGAAAAAAGTTTATACAAGTCATCACGCACGCCGTTAAGCTACAATCAGCAAGACTGCAGCAGCCAGGAATTTCCGTAATAGAGATTGGGGGAGAAATAATACACCGGGCCGGGGGGGGGGGAGAGGAAAAAAGAGAGAGAGAGAGAGAGATGTAGAGAGAAGTCAATTGGACTGCATAATTGAAGTTTCCCCTTCATGGATCACTGCCTTGTTGTGGCGAAGGGGCTTGCGTAACTCAGTGAAGCCATAAGCTATGCCATGCAGGGCCACCCAAGACGGACAGGTCATGGCAGAGAGTTCTGACAAAATGTGGTCCACTGGAGAAGGAAATGGCAACCCACTCCAGGATTCTTGCCAAGAAAACCCCATGGAACGTATCACAAGGCTAAAAGAGATGACACCGGAAGATGAGCCCCTCAGGTCGGAAGGTGTCCAATATGCTACTGGGGAAGAGCAGAGGGTATTTCCAAGTAGCGCCAGAAAGAGTGAAGCGGCTGGGCCAAAGACGAAAGGACACTCAGCTGTGGATGTGTCTAGCGGTGAAAAGAAAATCCGATGCTGTAAAGAACAATATTGTTTAGGAAGCTGGAATGTAAGATCAATGAATCAAGGTAAGCTGGAGGTGGTCAAACATGAGATGGCAAGATTGAACATCGACATCTTGGGAATCAGCGAACTAAAATGGACAGGCATGGGCGAATTTAATTCAGGTGACCATCATATCTACTATTGTGGGCAAGAATCCCTTAGAAGAAATGGAGTAGCACTCATAGTCAACAAAAGGGTGGGAAAAGCAGTACTGGGGTACAATCTTAAAAATGATAGAATGATCTCAGTACGAATCCAAGGCAAACCATTCAACATCACAGTAATTCAAGTCTATGCCCCAACCACTGAGGCCGAAGAAGCTGAGGTTGATCGGTTCTATGAAGACCTACAACACCTTCTAGAACTAACACCAAAAAAAGATGTCCTCTTTATCATAGGGGATTGGAATGCTAAAGTAGGAAGTCAAGAAATCACCGGGATAACAGGCAGGCATGGCCTTGGTGTACAAAATGAAGCAGGACAAAAGCTAATAGTTTTGCCAAGAGAACACGCTGATCATAGCAAACACTCTTTTCCAACAGCACAAGAGGCGACTCTACACATGGACGTCACCAGATGGTCAATATCGAAATCAGATTGATTATGTCCTTTGCAGCCAAAGATGGAGAAGCTCCATACAGTCAGTAAAAACAAGACCTGGAGCTGACTGTGGCTCAGATCATGAGCTGCTTCTTGCAAAATTTCGGCTTAAATTGAAGAACATAGGGAAAACCACTAAACTGTTCAGGTATGACCTAAATCATATCCCTTATGAATATACAGTGGAGGTGAGGAATAGATTTCAGGGATTAGACCTGATAGACAGAGTGCCTGAGGAACTATGGGCGGAGGTCCGTAACATTGTTAGGAGGCAGCAACGAAATCCGTCCCAAAGAAAAAGAAATGCAAGAAAGCCAAGTGGCTGTCTGATGAGGCTTTACAAGTAGCTCACGAAAGAAGGGAAGCGAAAAGCAAGGGAGAAAGGGGAAGATATACCCAACTGAATGCAGAGTTCCAGAGAATAGCAAGGAGAGACAAGAAGGCCTTCTTAAATGAACAATGCAAAGAAATCGAGGAAAACAACAGAATGGGAAAGACTAGAGATCTCTTCAAGAAAATCAGAGATATCAAGGGAACGTTTTGTGCAAAGACAGGCATGATAAAGGACAAAGAAGGCAGGGACCTAACAGAAGCAGATGAGATTAAGAAGAGGTGGCAAGAATACACAGAAGAACTATACAGGAAAGATCTGAATGTCCCTGATAACCATGATAGTGCGGTCACTGAACTTGAGCCGGACATCCTCGAGAGTGAAGTCAAGTGGGCCTTAGGAAGCATTAGTAACAACAAAGCTAGCGGAGATGACAGTATTCCAGCCGAGCTATTTAAAATCCTAAAAGATGATGCTGTTAAAGTGCTGCATTCAATATGCCAACAAATCTGGAACACTCAACAGTGGCCACAAGACTGGAAAAGGTCAGTTTACATTCCAATTCCAAAGAAGGGCAATGCCAAAGAGTCTTCAAACTACCGCACAATTACGCTCATTTCACATGCCAGCAAGGTGATGCTCAAAATCCTACAAGCTAGGCTTCAGCAGTATGCGAACCGAGAACTACCGGAAGTACAAGCTGGGTTTAGAAGAGGCAGAGGAACTAGAGATCAAATCGCCAACATTCGCTGCATCATGGAGAAAGCAAGAGAATTCCAGAAAAACGTCTATTTCTGCTTCATTGACTACGCTAAAGCCTTTGATTGTGTGGATCACAACAAACTGTGGCAAATTCTTAAAGTGATGGGAGTACCAGACCACCTTACCTGTCTCCTGAGAAACCTGTACGAGGGTCAAGAAGCAACAGTAAGAACCAGACATGGAACAACC
Source organism: Heloderma suspectum (assembly GCF_057233095.1). Classification (NCBI taxonomy): domain Eukaryota; kingdom Metazoa; phylum Chordata; class Lepidosauria; order Squamata; family Helodermatidae; genus Heloderma; species Heloderma suspectum. The sequence goes on along the minus strand of NC_139461.1, from coordinate 285,406,043 downwards.
GATTGGTTCAAAATTGGGAAAGGAGTACGACAAGGCTGCATATTGTCACCCTGCTTATTTAACTTATATGCAGAGTACATCATGAGAAATGCCGGGTTGGATGAATCAGAGGTCGGAATTAAGATTGCCGGGAGAATTATCAACAACCTCCGATATGCAGACGATACCACCCTAATGGCAGAAAGCGAAGAGGATCTCAAGAGCCTCTTGTTGAGGGTGAAAGAGGAGAGTGCAAAAGCTGGTTTGAAAATCAACATTAAAAAAACTAAGATCATGTCATCTGGCCCTATCACTTCCTGGCATATAGAAGGGGAAGAAATGGAAGCAGTGACAGATTTTACTTTCTTGGGCTCCAAGATCACCGCAGATGGTGACTGTAGCCATGAAATTAAAAGACGCTTGCTCCTTGGGAGGAAAGCTATGGCAAACCTAGACAGCATAGGAAGAAGCAGAGACATCACCTTGCCGACAAAGGTCCGTCTAATCAAAGCTATGGTTTTCCCAGTAGTAATGTATGGCTGTGAGAGCTGGACTATAAGGAAGGCTGAGCGCCGAAGAATTGATGCTTTCGAACTGTGGTGCTGGAGAAGACTCTTACGAGTGCCCTGGACTGCAAGGAGGTCAAATCAGTCCATCCTAAAGGAAATCAACCCTGACTGCTCATTGGAAGGACAGATACTGAAGCTGAAGCTCCAATATTTTGGCCCCCTAATGCGAAGAGAAAACTCCCTGGAAAAGACCCTGATGCTGGGAAAGACTGAAGGCAAAAGGAGAAGGGGACGACAGAGGATGAGATGGCTAGATAGCATCACGGATGCAATGAATATGAACTTGAGCACGTTCCAGGAGAGTGCGCAGGACAGGAAGGCCTGGCGTGCTATGGTCCATGGGGTCACGAAGAGTCGGACACGACTGAACAACAACAAAAATTGAAGTTTGGTCCTATATGAGCTGCGAAGGAGAACACAGCCCAAGGCCCTTGCAACACCCGCAGTAGCAACTACACACTTTGCGGTGTCCATAATTTTCCTAACCGAGGAGAGATGCCACCAATATAAGGCGAAGGAAGAAAAAGGGGCTGCGAGGGGCAGCCGACGCGAACGGGGGCCACGAGAACAACGAAGAACAGAGCAGATGGCGGCAGATTCCCAGCTCCCCCCGCCCAGCTCCAGCTTACCTCCTCGGGAGCGGCAAGGAAAAGAACGCGTGCGTCTGCTCTCCGTCATTATATACCCCTCACTGCGCCTTAGGGCGCATGCGCAGCTACAGGCATTTTGGGAAATGTAGTCTTGAGAGGCATGTGGCGGCGGTCGCGCTTTTACTTCTCGGCATCAGTCACGTGCTCTTCTTTCAGACGTAGCTGGTGTTATCGAACGGGAGAGGATGATAGAGACAATTCTATATACTCGGGGGGTTGAAGACACACACACACACACACACACAAAATTTGCAGATCTCATATGTGCAACTTGAACACGAGTCTGTTCTGACTCATTGTACTGAGTCGCTGGTGTGAAATAATAAACTGGCCACGGGTAATTCTGATGCCTTTGTTCCATTTCTTGTAGCCAAACCATGATGGGGTTAGGGGCTGGAAGAACAGGGAGAAGTATCCACTGTCAGTCCTACACAGAGTAGACCCTTTGAAATGAATGGGACATAGGTTAGTTGTGATTGACTTAAGTCTCATTCATTTCAATGGGTCTACTCTGTGTAGGACTGACAGTGGATACGACCATTCTCTCCCGCAAGTAGCGATCCTGGATGCTTGAAACTTAGGGGATGACCGAGCCATGTCTATCGACTGCTCCCACACCCCCAACTGCGCACCTTAAAATAGTGTACTGTGAATAACAAGTTTGGGGGAAATTACATGTTTGCATCTTAAAATGGGCACCTGGGATTGAGGGAGGGCTCAGGATGTGGTGAACGGCATTACTGAGGGGCCCAGGCGAGACATCCATGAAATTACTATAGCAGATTCTTCCAGGTTCTCAGTTGCACTACGGTTCTTTGTGGGGTCCCATCCCATGCCTCTTCTGCAGATGAGGTCTCCCGGCGGTCTGAGTTGGGAGACAAAAACTGCATGAAAGCATAAAAAGAGCCCTGCTGGATCAGACCAAGGGTCCATCTAGTCCAGCATTCTTTTCACACAGTGGCCAACCAGCAGCTTGTGGGAAACCCACAAGCAGGACACGAGTGCAACAGCACCCTCCCACCCATGTTCCCCATCAACTGCTGTACGTAACCATACTGCCTATGATACTGGAGGTAGCCTATAGCCATCAGGACTAGTAGCCATGATAGCCTTCTCCTCCAGGAATTGCTTAAGGTAATACAACTTTCTTCTTCTGTGCACACACAGAAAGAACACGCACAGCTACATTGTAGCAGTGCATGGTATGCACACAAATTACAATGACATACCTCTGTGCCATTCCAAGTTTTCCTTTTAAAGCCCCTTGCTGGGTCACATTTTGACCACATTTTAAGAAGGGTATTGAGAAACTGAGGTGTGTCCAGAGGACAGCAACCAGGATGGTGAAAGGTGTGGAAGCTCCTGTCCTAGGAGGAGCAGCTGAAAGAACTGGGTATGTTTAGCCTGGAGAAGAAAAGATGAAGGAGAGACATGAAAACTGTCTTCAAAGAGCTGAATGGTTGTCGCACAAAAGATAAGAGTAGACTTGTTCACTGTGGCTCCAACAGGCAGGACTAGACTCAATGAGTGGAAATTGCAGAGGAGTAGATTTCGGTTGAACATTAGGAAGAACCTAACTATAAGAGCTGTTTGACTGGCACAGACTCTCCGCTGAAGGTATTTAAGCAGAGTCTGGACAGCCATCTGTCAGGGATGCTGTAGGTTCATTGTGCATGGCAGCTCCTGTACGGAGCAGGTGGTTGGACTGGATTACCTCTAAGTTGCTTTCCAGGTCCGAGTCATCAGAGCCGTTAGTTTTTAAGGGTGCGATCTTATGTTCAGACAGAAAAAAGGCTTACAACTCCCAACATGCCCTAGCTAGTTGTAGGCCTTTTTTATGTCTAAACATGCATAAGGTTGCACCTTAAATCTATTTCTATTCCATCATGATCCACTAGCAGTTCTTAGTATAGTTTATTTATGTGCCACTTTTCCACAGTAGACTGCGTTCAAAGAGGCGCATAATAAACACCAGCTTATCAAAACTCATCACATTTGAAAAAGGGATATCAACATATCAATGCATTCAATAAACCTATCAACAGTCAGATAAAACCAACATAAACATAGGATCAATTGAACATTACAATGAATTAATCTCTAGCTCTTTCATTACATGCTAGCCAGTACCAACTCACCGTTCAGGAATTACTGACCTAATGCGTCATTGTTGTCCAAATTTCACCTGCTTATTAGTAGTGGTTGCTATAATCTCATAAATCTCGGTTTTCACATAAATACGCCTTTCTGCCTGAACTGCTTTGTCTGAGGGGCTTTTGATACACTAGCACTACAAAGGTTGCAGTTATTATTTGTGTCTTCTCAGAGATTGGACACGATGGCTGTGCTTGTAGACTTCCTGATACTCACAGCAAAAGTATTTGGATACATCATCCATGCTCTGATGCGGTGGGTAAAGAAGCCTGCAAAGAAAACAGTCACAAATGAAATCTGCTTGGTAACAGGTGCAGCCAGTGCAACTGGTATTGGGAGACTTTTGGCCCTGGAATTTGCCCGACGGGGAGCTACACTTGTCTTGTGGGATATAGACAGAGAGGGCAATGAAAACACAGCAAGGGAAGTTCGCACGCTGGGAGCCAAGGCATACGCGTACGTCTGTGATGTGAGCCAGAGGGAAAGGGTCTATGGTGCTGCTGAGTACGTGAGAAAGGAAGTGGGCGATGTGACAATATTGGTCAACAATGCTGGCGTCGCAGCTGGGAAGCCCATCTTACAGTGTCCTGACGAACAGCTGGAAAAAACCATGAAGACAAACTGCCATGCTCACTTTTGGGTAAGTGTCACTCTGCGCAACACATACAACTGGAAGGCGACTCAGGCTTCCAAGTGAATAGACACGTGGATTGGGAATCTGCAAATCTAACAGCTACTTTTATGCATGCAGGGACGGCCAAACTGTAAAGATTCACTATGCTATATACAGCTTGGGATGCCAAAATTCCATCAGCTGTGTAAATGGCCTTGGAGGAAAAACTGCTACTTGCACTTTTGGAAGATGCATATAGAAGCAGTTTCGCAACTCTTGAGCTGGGCCAATATCTCCTGCATTCCAGGGAATATTTGTGTCTATGCACCTGTTGTGACAATAGAGACAGACATTTGTAGATTATGTGTTTTTCATCTGTTTCAGTTATGGTTGCTAGGAATGTAGCTGTAGAATTTTGCCCAGATTAACTAGCATGGAGAACAATAGTGCCATCTTTTTTTCTTACTTTCATTTTTCCATTGTGTGCTATTGTTATGCTGCTCAGCAAACGACAAAACTGAAGGGGCAGCAAAATACCTTGGACTGATCCAATGTTCATTATGTTTATTTCAAGTATTTATATTTCATCTTTCTACTGAAGTATTCAAAGGAGCAAATGATAAAAAGAGGAAGAAAAATACTCAACTGGCTAAGGCACAATCTTATGCATGTCTTCTCAGAGGCAATAACTCCAATGGGACTTGTTCCTAGATAAGTGTGTGTGGGATTGTAGCCTAGAACAACTATTATAAGTAAATTAAAGCCTGATCTTAAAAACAGCTAAAAAGGTAATAATGATGATTTAAAATGGTAGCAGGCCAGTGCCATCTTAAAAGATAGCACTCCAAAAATGCCCATCCACATGCAGGAAGGTTAACAGCAAAGGAGATGATTCCTGAACCCCTCTAGTCCCAGGCCATTTAGAGCTTTAAAGGCAAAAACAAACTGGTGTTCACTTGGAAGCACTGGGTTAAATGGGGCTTGTTCCCAAGTAATGATGCCTAGGATCCTGCGATTACACATCTTGGGAACCTTTACTGCATTACAACTTGGGTGGCCATGTGTGTGCTTTTACAGGGGACAGCCCTCTGTTTGAAGGTGTCCTCTATTTGAGGGGTTGTGCTCTCCAATTCCAGTTTAAAAATTAAAGATTAACAATCATAAGAACTGTTGTGCATCAACAGTTAGCACTTGGACAGGAGGCTGAACCACATAGGTCACCTGGTCACAGTCTTCCACAATATGGTGAGATGCACTGTATTTCTATTTAAATTATAATAATTATTTATACATGGGCATCTATACATATAAATTAGCATATGCATGTTATGCGAATACCTGTCTGCTGTGGTCCTCTTTTTTGGCAATTTGTAAGTGGCCACCCTACCTCCAACTCTACTCAGTCTATTTTAAAGATCTATCCACCGAACATCCATTCTAAAGCACCCTTCCCTCTATTTTGTTTTCTTCTCGATTGTAACAATTGTTTGCATCACCCTATTGTTCTTTGAAATAATAACTATTTTTAAGGTAAAAATGTTTTCCTTTCTTTGCCCAGAAAGCTTAACACAGTTATTCATAAGGCTTGAGCACACATAAAGGAGTTCTACAAAGTGCTGCATTCCACAACTATCCAATTAGGTGCTGCTTCAAATGAATTACACACACACACCCCTAGTGAAAATGGGAGTTTTTGCGACAACTAATTCAGGAAAGCAGCTTATCAGTCAGGTCCTGCAGAACATGGCCTGACTCTTGTTAATCCTACTTTTCAGACCCTGAAAAGATGAAAAGACAATCAAATAGAGGGCAATTTTAAGAAGATTGAAAGGAAAATCTTGTTACACTCTTTATCCTTGTCACATGTGCCACTAAAGCCAAACCTTTCCAAAGGAACTCTAAGTAGGCATTAGCATTTCATATCTCAGCAGGACCCAGAGAAAATTAGGAAATACATGGATGAAAGCAAAACAGTGATACCCCACCTTTAGGCATTCATTGATCTGGTTTGCATATCATGGCTGCAATTCTTGGGTTGTTTAACTCAGGAATTGTGGGGATGAGCAGAGTGTGCAAGACGCAGACTTGTTGTTTCCATGTTTAACAACCATGGAATGCCCTGTTCCTGGGTTGTTTTGTGACATGCAAACCTGGAAACTCTGAGTTGTATATGGGTTAAACAACCCAGAGTTAACCCAAGGATTTCCTGTAGTTTGTTGCTGGGTTAACTCTGGGTTGTTTAACCCATAAACAACCCAGAGTTTCTGGGTATGCATGTCATGAAACAACCCAGGAACAGGGCATACCCGGGTTGTTAATTAAAAGTGAAAATGATGAGCATGTGGCTGACATGCTCCACTTGTCCCTGCAATTCCTCAGTTAAACAACTCAGGAATTGCTGCCATGGCATGCAAACCAGCTCAATGTATTAGCTGGAACGTTATTACAAGAGCTGAACGAGTCCTAGATTGCCAGAGCTCCCAACCAAGAGTACCTCCATCTTCTCTTAGTTTGTTTACCCTCTCAGTCACTTGAAAACTGATACCAATTGCTAGTTTAGAACTTCCACTGCCTCCCTGGCATCAGAAGATGGAAATGAGAGAGTTGGGTGCCATCTGCATACTGATGACACTCTAGCTGAAATCTCCAGATAATCTCTCCCAGCAGCTTTACATGGCTGCGAACTAGCATGGAAGACAAGATGTAACCATGTGGCACCCCATAGGTCAGAGGGCATAAGGTAGAATAGCACTGCCTTCTGGAACAGACTAGGTTGGCCACTTACACATTGCCAAAAAAGACAAAATGAATCCTCCAAAATAGGACAAAAAAGGACACCAATTTGCATACATACCATGTAGTTTGGTTCTCAGGGAATGTGGCGGGAGGGGGTGGAATGCACAGGTTACAAGCAATGAACAGGCATGGTAGGTCAACTCACAGGAGGATTCCTCTAGCAATACAGGAAGGCTCAGATACTTTATAGGCAAATAGAGGACCAGTGGGGCATCTTTGCTGGTCCCAGGTAACCCATCCCTCCATCTAGATTTGTGCCTGAAAGACCAAGAAAAGTTGGGGTGCATGGAGGGGAAGTTGTAAGCAAGCATGATTTGTGACATGTCTGCTAAGGCATCAGCTGTAGCTTCCGATTTCCTGGCTTTGTAGAGCTTGAGCCAATATGAGATAGCCTTAAGTCTGGTCTTAATCCGGCAGGATTTTTTTTTATCATTGAATATTCTTATTGAACCAACAGGATGGCATAGCATGGGGCATGCAAGCATTAAAGTTTCACAGAACATTCCCACCTGATTGAGAGTTCTATGAAAATCAAAATATTCCAAACTTATTTATTTGTATCCCACCTTTCTACCAAGAAAAGTGATACTTGGTGTGGCTTACAGTCATAAATAAAACTTGATTAAAACAATAAAAAAACTCAGATGACATGTGATGGCCAAATACATGTGTCAGCAGGGGGTTGCAGCTCCACCTAATCCCCTTCAGCTCTTTCCTCCAAATGCTTTGGTCCCAGCCAGGCTCACTTCCAATATAGAGCCCAGGCAAGAGAAAAGGTCTTGTAGGGATAGATTGCAGGGATAGTAAGAGTGGGTGGGGGGAAAGAGTTCAGCATCCAGGGCCAGCCCACACATAAAGCAGGGAAGGTACCTGCATCAGGCAGTGGAGCCAGAGGAGCAACTAATTACACCATTCCCCCCACCTGCCCCACCCCATCAAGGAAGGACCTGTTGCTGCTACTCTGCCACCTCCAGCAGGCATTCTAGAGAGCCCCACCAGCTGCTGTCCCACCGTGGCATTTGCTGCAGTGAGAGCGTGACCAGCAGGGCTCTCTGGAGCAGCTACCTGCCCTCTGCTTTTCCTTTGAGATCTCCACAGCCAGAAGCAGAGCTCAGCCACTTCTTCCAGCCATGTGGATGGGTCTTGCAAGCTCTCATGATTGCTCAGGAAAACTCCTGCAAGACTCAGGAGGCTGCTTCTTCCAGCCTCATGGCTCTTCAGAGAGCTAAGGGGGGAGGGATGGGGGATTGAAGAACTGGTGGGAAAATATGGAAGGCTTACAAGATGAAGATGGTATCATCTGTAAAATTCCATGATAAAAGCACCCTTTTGCATGATAAAAGCATCCGTTTTGAAAGGATAAAAGTACCCTTCATCTGGAAGCACCCTTGTTCTTGTATCCTGCTAGAACATTTGCAAACCAAGCTGTGGAATACTATTCTGTATCAGCTATTTTCTATTTGCAGATGTCAATACATGAAAAGTGCACATGAATAATAAAATATCCAAATTCTTTTTGTACCATTTACAGACTGTCAAGGCTTTCCTTCCACAAATGATCAAGAGAGGTCACGGACACATTGTGACAATTGCAGGATCACTCGGGCTTTTTGCAACAGGTTGTCTGGAGGTTAGTAAATGACACATAAAGAGAAATCTGTAGTAACAACTACCCTTTTTGAAAGAGCCCTTTATTTATGTTTATAATCCACCAGTTCCCAAAGGTCCAGGATCACGAACAATAAATTACAAATTGCATCTCTCCATCTCTCTCTTCCTGTCATTGATATATCTTATTACAACCGAATAAAATTCAGCCAGATAAAAAAGAAAATTAAGAATTCCAAACCACTCTGTGTTTAATAGTCCAGGGAGAGTGATTGCACTCTTAGAATATTTGCCCCCTTAGAATATTTGTATCTATAAAAAGGAGTCCCCAACACTATGTCACACTGTAGTGTTACCAAGAAAGGCCATCAATGGCTACTAGGCATGATGGCTACATATTACCTCCAGTATTGGAGGCAGTGTGCCTGTGGATACCAGCCCCTGGGGAACACGAGTGACAGGGTGCTACTGCCCTCACATCTTGCTTGAGGGCTTTCCAGAGGCATCTGGCTAGCCACTGCAGGGACTGAGTAGGCCTTCGGTCTGATCAAGCATGGCTCTTCTTATGTCAACCCACAATGGGGTTATGTAGGTTAACAAGCAGGGGCAGGTAGCCAGAAGATTTGACTTTCAAAGGCTGATGAGACTGGGGTCACTGGGACATGGTTTAACCCACACCCATTGGTGTTCCCAGCTATATCAACAGGTGGCTCAGCAAGGGGGTGCTGTGTGTCTCCATGCACAGAGCACCCAAACACATTGCACCTTTGGAGTCCTTGTAGCAACATACAATTCTTCCTTCTGTGTTTCCAGCCATCATAACAGGAAGCAGTTTGCTTGATGTTATTTCTGAGCTTAATTCAAGGTGCTGGTTTTGACCTTTAAAGCCCTAGATTACCTGAAACTAGGGCATCTCTTTCCTCCCACCCAGTATCAACCTACCTGAGAACTTCATTCCACTATGGAGTCCCTCCTCCATCTTCCCCTTGACATCTGAAGCATGGTGGGTGGGTACAAGGAAGAGGTCTTCCTCAGTTGTATAGCAACTTTCCTGCAGGGGTTCGGTGGGCCGCAAGGATTAATTCCATCATCCATTTAAGCAGGGATGGGGAACCTCTGGCCCACGGGCCTAAGCCAGCCTGTTCCATCCCATCCGGTCCATGGAGCTTCCTTGGATTCCTCCAGGGGGTGGGACTTGGCCATCAAGCCCTTCCCCTGGAGAGATCCCCATTATCTCTGATCTCAGATTGGAGATAACAGAGGGTATGCAGGTGGCGGGGTACTCGGCCGGACTGGCACTGGGAAGAGTTGCTCCTCCTAGCATAGGCTGAGTCAGTTCATGCACTGCCCACTGCCCCATAAGGATGACATGTACCACATAAAGCTAGAGACTCAACCATGCTGTGCCTTCCCCCATTGGCAAGGATGTGGAGAATTCCAGCCAGCGAAATGTCCCCAGCCTAGGATTGAAGTGCTCCTCCAGCTCCCACCTCAGATGTCTTGGACTACAATTCCCAGGATTCCTGGCCACGCTGACTGGAATTGATGGGAGTTGAAGTCAAAAACATCTGGGGAAGGCTGCCATAACATACCAAATAAAAAGGATCTATAGTAAAGCAACGATCGTATTGCCCAGCATAGATCATGGGCAGCTTTAAATCAAGCCACTGGGGGGCTATCATCAGGAGGTTTGGGGTGCGGTGTCATCAATAAGCAGATGACATGCAGCTCTACCTCTCGTTTAAATCTTCACCAAGGTTAGCCGTAGAGTCCCTGTCCAAATGTCTGGAGACAGTAGGTGGCTGGATAGGGAGGAATAAGCTGAAGCTGAACCCTGACAAGACTGAGGTACTTTTGGTGGGAGACAAGAGGAGGCTGGGTGATGCTGGCCTGGTGTTGACTGGGGTTTGGCTACCCTTGAAAGACCAGGTCTGCAGCCTGGGGGTCATTTTAGACTCCCAGCTGTCCATGGAGGCTCAGGTGTCAGCCGTGAGCTGGACGTTGTACCAACTCCATATGATACAGCAGCTGCGCCCCTACCTTCCATCTGCTCCCATTGGTAGTACATGTCCTGGTCTCCTCTCATCTAGACTACTGTAATGCGCTGTACCTGGGGTTACCCTTGAAGATGGTTTGGAAGCTGCAGCTGGTGCAGAACGTGGCGGCTTGCCTGATTAAAGGCAGCCGACAGCGTGATCACGTCACTCCAGTGATGAAGGAGTTGCACTAGTTACCAGTTGTTTTCTGGGCCAAATTCAAGGCGTTGGTTTTGACCTTTAAAACCCTATATGGTTCCGGCCCAGCCTATCTCAAGGAGTGCCTCCAGCAACACCAGACAGGCCACTCAACAAGATCAGCCTCAGATGGCCTTCTCTGTCCCATCAGCCAGGACCGCTAGGCTGGTGAGGATGAGGGAGAGGGCCTTCTCTGTGGCAGCCCCCACTCTGTGGAACTCCCTCTCTAGGGAACTCCGCCATGCCCCCTCTTTAATGAGCTTCTGCCACGCATTGAAAATGTGGTTGTTCAGGCAGGCATTTGGGGTGGGCTAGGGAAATTTTAGAAGATGTTTTAATGTGTACTTTTATTGGTTTTAAACTGTTTGTATTATTGTACATCACCCAGAGTGGCCAGGTGACCGGCCCGATGGGCGATTAAGAAATTTAATAAATAAAAAAAACACACTGGATTGGTATGAAGATCCCATATCAGAGACAAAGCCCATCCTCCACATTGTCTGTAGGACCTAATGCTGGCCAATACGGTGGTGTGGCAGCTTTCCAGAAGGAGTGGATTCATGGGGGTGGGGGATTTACAGTGTAACTTCAAGGAAACATTTGGCTTTGGGCTCCACAGGTTAAGCCAGGAAGATGCTTGTAATGAGGAAGTGCTTCTTGTTTCCTCAGGATTACTGCGCTAGCAAGTTTGCTGTGGTTGGATTCCATGAAGCTCTTAGCCATGAGCTGAAAGCCAAAAGAATCAATGGTGTGAAGACTACTCTTGTGTGTCCTTATTTCATTGACACTGGCCTGTTTCATGGCTGCGCCATCAGGTACCAACTAACACTGGGTTGTACATTGGAGAGTGCAGTTGCACTCAGGTCTTACTTGTGGATCTCCTGTTGGCAGCTGGCTGGCCGCTATGTGAACAGAATGCTGGACTAGATCAGATCCTTGGTCTGATCGAGCATGGCTCTTTTGTTCTTACACAACATTACTCTAACTTGATTTGAACAACAATGGGTTAAAACTGGGTTGTTTTACTCTCACTAATCCAGAGTGCCAGGTTTGGATGTCACAGAGCACAAACCAGGAATCCTAGATTGTTTATCAAAGCAGAAGCAGTCAAGTGGTTGGTTGGGAGGCAGCACGCTTGCTCCTGCATGGTCCTGACTACCCATTGTCAATATGTATGCACATTTGCGGCATATTTCTAATCAGCTCAGCTATTGTTCCCATTTAAATGGGGTGGGGTTGGGAAAAATGATGCAATAAGTACACAGCAACATGAAGTGAGGCCTTTCAAACATGAGGCATCACTATTTTTGATAGCATCCTCAATGTATATGATGCTTTAGAGAACATAAGCAAAGATGACAGATACCCTGTCTGAAGGAGATTACAATCTAAATTCTGGAAGAGGGAGAAAGGAGAACAAGAAAAAGTGTGTGGGGGAGGGGAGAAATGCCCTTCTTTTGATAACTGACCCCTCCCAGAACTGTTTAATGCTCCAAAGGGAAGGGGCTGTTCGCACAATTCATGGCAGGGTTCCTCTAGCTACATGGATTCCTTGAACTCACCTTGTACAGACCAGAATCAGCAGATCTACATTTAGACTTCTTTACAGCAACTGTCCAACAGTTCATGTATTTCTGCGGTTAATCACATTTCTAGCCTGTTTGTAGTAACTGACACAAAGCATTTAGTCGGAACTTTGTGAACGAATACAGTGGCTTGCATCCAATGGGCTCATTTGCCAACGGGAGGGAACCACTGGTGGGATGGATCTCCCTCTCCCTACTGCAGCCCCCCAAACTCCTCCAGAGCAGATTCACAGGATAGGTGAGGTGCTGCAGCGGGCAGGAGACATACATGAGGTGCTGCAGCAGGGAAGGACCCCCATCACAAGAGTGGATCTCTGCACATGGGTTGAATATACCCCAGTGAGTGGTTCATCTGCTAGGAAAGAAGGAAAATCAGGTGATGACCCCTCTAAAGGCCCATGGCTTTGGCACCCCAGCAAAGAGCTAGATCACACAACTGCCCCAATCCAGCAAGAAAGATTCCAAAGCACAGTTAATGTCAATGCTCATCTGGTCCTCCCTAGGAAGCTGCATCAGACGATTTGGCAATCTGGGCCAGTACTATTCTCTGCTCTTGTTGGCAGTGATTTTCCAGAGTCTCTGGCAAAGGCCTTTTCCATCACCTGCTACTAGGTTCTTTAACTGGAGATCCCAGGGACTGAACCTTGAACCTTCTACATGCAAAGCATATGCTCTACTCCCAAACTATGGACCCTTCCCCATTGAACTTGATGGATGTGTCTGATGTAGTAGATGCAAAATCCTGCAAATTTCCATTTTGTCTTTGTAAGAGACAGACATCAACACTTACAGCTGCCAAGAGACTTGAAAACATGTTTACCCACAGGACGCAAGTCAATGTTACTTTCTCAATACTTTTTTTTTTCCTTCCAGGCGAATGCTGGAAGCCCTACTTTCTCCCTTAAGGCCAGGCCATTTTGTGGAAGCAGCAATGCAAGGCATACTTTGTAATCAGCCTATGATCTGTGTCCCCAGAGTGATGTATCTTGCAGCCATTGCAAAAAAGTAAGTTGCCATTCTGGAAATGGCAAACATGTTAACTCCTGCCCATGAGACAATATCTCTTCAGGATGCAGTTTGTGTGTTGGGGGCGGGGGGAGCAGCTGCAAAAGCCAGGCTTCAGTGGGAAGCAATGTATTACACAGCATTGATAGTCTACAGCAAAGTAAGGCTACAAGATCAAGTTCAGTCCTGTGCAAATATGAACATTTACAGGCTAACCTGTACTGTTTTCAGTGCATTTTTCTCTAATGTGCATTTAATAATAGAGACAGCATTCACATGATACAGTCATTCAGTGACCACAGGAACAATTGCAATTTAACAGTGGAGAAAAATGTGTACCAACAGAAGTTTTGCATTAACTATGAAGCGCTTTCATGGCAGCTATCAAGGGTGGGTAGAATTTCTGGGTTGTAGTAGCCACAGATTATCTGCAGTTTAGCTGAATAGAAGTACTAGATAAATAAAATAAGCTCCCCACCCTCCAGTAGGTCCTTGGAAGACCCTACCAAATATCTAGCTTGAGCTGGTTGAACATGCAGTTCTGGTGACAGTCCCTACTGCCAGCGCTTCAACAGAATGATGCACAGTAGGGGCAAGATGGAAAGAGGGTCAGATAAAATTATTTGTGCTTCACACAGAAGGCCTTTTGGCTCTTCTCTTGCTAAGATTCTAAGAAAAGCGTGTGCTTTTAACCACATTTAACTTGTGCTTTTAACCACTTGTGCTTTTAACCAGCTGCTCTTTTTCCTTCTCCCCCCTTCTTCAGCCTTCTTCCTTGGGATGTTCAAGTCCTCATTCAAAAATTTTTGGGACTGGACATGTGTTTCCCACAAAGAGCAGCAACTTACCACAACTTAGCAGAAAGAAAATGAAGTCAGTATCTTCGTACAGAACACCTGGAGCAAAATTTTTCTAGTTCTATGGATACAAATCAAGTTTGTGGCACTTAGTATACAAGATTAATTGGAATATTCTGGTTTGAAAAACAGGCGAGGTGTACATGAGCCCTCTTTGTATTTTTGTCTTTGGCTGCCAAGCAGTATGATGGGCAATTTCTTTCAACATTTGTACATATCGACAGATCAAATAGAATCTGTGGTGGTCTACCATGACTCACAAAGTGACACTGCAGGTAAAAACATTTTGGTTTTTTTAAAAGCATCCTTATTTTGAATATTCCATTATACCCTCAGTTATATGCCAAAAAATCTTCCCAGGCAGCTGGTTTGATAAATATTTTCCTGCTCTATGGCTTAGTAAAGAGGAATTTAGCTTCCTGTCACACAGAGAGATAATTGAATTGAGTTCAATACCAGCCTTGGAGGTAGCCTAGAATAATGGATCAGATGTATTACTGCATTATGTATTAATTCCCCTGATAACACTTCAGTATCAACTATTTTCCAGCTGCTCACTTTAACTGGCAGAACAGAAAGGAGTAGTAATATAGCCCAGTATTTTTGGAAATCAAATTTAATGGGGAAAAATGGGGACTGGTAATACCAGCCACACAGCTTTCTTGCATTCCTAGCAGGTCAGGCAGAACACATTCCCTGGAGTTTATCACAATTGCTCAAGGAACTAAGCCTATGAAAATAAAACCATTATGCATTTTCTGTCTTGTCTATCTCTTCTTCAAAGCTATCACAATTATATACTACTCTCACCTCATCCTGTGGTCCAGTGCAACTTCATTCAGGAGAGGCAATTAAGTGGAAATCCATCTCAATATATAGGGAGTTGCTGTGGGATTGCATCCATTGGCTGTCACTCGGGGGTTTCACCTCTTACCGCCCAAGAAGAACACCGCAAGGGGAGACCAGCCTGGTCCCAAACACTGGCCAGAGAAGGAACAGCTGCAGGAAGTTGCCCTTCCCTGCCAGAAAGAACACCTAAAGAAGTCTTCCCCAAACTGGTGCCCTCCAGATGTTTTGAACTACAACTGGGTAGTTGGCTGGGGCTGATGGGAGTTCAAGACCAAAACACCTTGAGAGCACCAGGTTGGGAAAGGCTGACCTTTAGAGATTTTGTAACTGAGAACAATTGCCTGAGGATGAAATCCAGCGAAGTAGTTCTGCTGACAAAACTGCTTCTATCAGTGGAACTGGGAGAGGGGTAATTGATCCTCCAACCCGCTGCATGCCATCAAAAATCTACTCTGGAGGTTGAGGTTAGAATGGAGGCCCCTACGGATGCAAACACATTAAACAGAATATACAGCTAAAAATGAAAAAATGTTTAGACTATTCTTATGTCAGTATGGAGCTTCACTTCCCTCCTCCCCCATTCCCAAGCCACTCAGGTCATAGCAAGAACAGAGATTGAGAGACAGAGAGAGAGAGACAGACAGACAGACAGAGAGACAGACAGACAATGAACAAACAGACACAGAGAGGACACAGACACACACGCGCGCATACAAGAAAGCAGAAGTGCTTTCTGTATACACAACAGGGAGGGGGATTGGTTGCAACACAATGCTTTTAATGCTTGTGAACATTATCTAAAACAATGTGAATATTCTCTTTTGCCAAGTAGACCATTAACACTCTGGAAAATGGCATATACAAGAAGTAGCTTGCAAACAAGGCATTTTGTAAGGGCCTTGAGAAGATTCACCCTACTCTACTCATTTCTTCAGGCCTTGCACAGACCCCATTAAGATGAAAAATCATGCAGTGGTTTCCACCTAGATACCATCTGACTGCTATTTAAAATGGCTCGTGTAGGATCCTGTACCCATGCACCTCCTGCTGATAAAGTTTACTATTGCTATGGGAAAAAATAAAAAGAATTCAATAAACAAAACACCGTGGAATTTAGAAGTAGGAAAATTACAAGGTTAGCTTTGTGCATCAAATTCAAGCTAATAAAAAAAAGGCCACGGAAACAAAGCCCTTGGATCTAAAGCTCCAAGGAACCGGTGACAAACCCTTGGAATTCTGAGCAAGAGGAAGTTTCCCATTTACATTTGTGCTGCAACAGCTCCATGCAGACACCTTACAAGTTGTGGAATCAATGGACTGGGAGGTCAGAGTGACGTTAGGACAGGAATAAGCTAGTGTAGTGGTTAAGAGCATGGATTACCTTAGGCAAGCAACATTCTCTCTGCTTCAGCTTTCCAGTTCAATATATGAGAATAGCCTTGGCCTAACTTATAGGATTGTTAGAAGGATTTCTAAGATAATGTAGGAAGGATAATTTTATATTAACAATTATTTTGAATAGCCTCTTTTTTTTTGTCAGTTTCCATAGTAGATCTCAGGGTAACCATCCATGATCCAATTTATTAGCTTTAAAACTTAGCCCATGTTACCACACAAAGCTTATTTTTACTTTTTAAATCTCCTAGAGAATTGCCATTTAAGAATAAAAGCAACTTTTTTTTTTTAGTATTTACCATTTATTGGACAAACACTACGTTTTACTTACATTCCATGGGGAGAAAAAATTCCAGCGTAAACAATGAACTGAAGCAGTACTTAACTTGCAAGGCTATCGTGCTTTACCTGGACCATATGCAAAAACTTTATTACACACATCACTGTGTGCAATAAACACAACATCAAAAGCAACACAGTTTATATATAAACATAGGTAATTTTTTTCAGCCCTACATGGAGATGTAATTAAACAGTGTAAAGCACTCAAGGAAAATCAATCTGCAGTTTTATATGCACTACATTGAGATCATATCCTGTACTGTACTTAGTTTGTGTGCCTTTATATACAGACACACACACAATTTTTTTAAAACAAAGATTAGCGACCATTTAAACTTCTGTTGCATTTAGATTTCCCTCCCTCCTCCCCACCCCTCAAAAATATTCTAGAAATCAACGTGATCAAATAAAGTTTAAAATTCCTAAAATGTATAATTACATTTTATTCAACCGTTTGATAATTAGGCTAGGCTTGCCTAACTGACTTTTTTAATTAAATGGTAGGCACACAGTTTGTTTCCAGTGAAATTATTTTACAATTTCATTAAAAACAAAAGATTGAACACATACATGGATATGATCTTCCCAAGTTAGTTCATAGGTAAGTGTGTCAGACAACCAAGTTTCTAAACTGTGCTATAGTTCTAGGTACAATTAAGAAACTTTTTTTAAATGAAAAATTTATAGTGTCATTCAAAACAATGCAATGAAACTAAAAATTTTATCACTGTTTGAAAAGCAACGGTTATGATTTAGACACTACAGTGGGTTGTAACAACTGTAGCACTCTAAAACAGTTAGGTTACATTAATTAGGAAGCATTTGATTTTCTCTGGTGCTTTCAGGTTTGGGTCCAAGTCAAGCCTTTTTAGGCAGTGGTGTCCAGTGTTTGTCCCAAAGTGTTTGAGCTAGCCGGTTTGAGGAGAGGGTCACTTTCCATTTCTTGCTTCACGCATCTAGAAGAATGAAAACGGGTTTCTCAGAAGAGCACAGCTGCTTTGGATTACACAAAGATTGCAAAGATAGACTTGCGGTTCTTCTAAACTCATGTTCCTTTTGAAATAGCAACCATTCCTTTGAAACAGCAAACTCCCACCATCATATTTATCAATTTGCTTTAAGTGTGCTGCCAGCAATGCAATAAAACCACTTCTGGCAAGAGAAACATGCTCAGCTAAAACAACACAACAAAGCCCTTCCTGAGAATGGGATGGTTAAATGATGTTCTGCTTATGGTAACACATTCAAATAAATATGAATGACAGGATATTTTGTTGTAAAGCCGAGGCAGGAGCCATGATCCTGGGCATAAACCTGTTTCCCACCCATACAAAGGTAATAAAGCTTGCTTTTTGTAACTTTCCATATCAATCAGGGGCAGGCAACTTATAGGCCAGAACATCTGGGGGGCCACAACTCTGAGCCCTAGCCAACATAGCTGATGGTGAGGGATGCTGGTAGTTGTAGGGCAAACCATCTGGAGCGCCACAAGTTCCTCTACCCTAATGTAAATAAATGTACTTATCTAAACAGGCAAATATTTTTGCGACCTTGTCTTATGAGCATTACAAAGCTGGGGCTGGGTTTTTGTTTATTTAAGTTAAAAAGCAGGGGAAATGTTAGCAAAGATCCATAATTTTTACTCACACAGACATTGGTCCATTTCCTGTTCTTGGCATCTCTGTACTCTGTTGGTCCAACTCAGACAGCAATTTTAAGATGTTTAATGCAGCCTGGAGGAGAAAGATCTCATTTAAATTCTGTATATCACTTGGGCATATGTTATTGTATGTGACTGGAATAGTACTGGGCAATGTAAATTGGAACTGCTCAAAACACAGATAAAAGTTAGCCTCTCTCACAGTAATAAAAATGTTTCTAATACAGAATTTTCAAGGCATCAATTAGGGCACTGTTCAGTTTTCCCACTGGAAGGAAAACTGTCCCAACAGCACACTGCAGAGCATTTTTCATGGACAAACTAGCTAAGTAAGGTCTAAGTTATCAGAAATCTAGCCACGTAACCAGAAGCAATTTAGGTTTTGCTGAGATTGCCTTACCAAGAAAGCAGAGGAAAGAAACACAGGTATCATATACTTTCTTTCCTGGCTGTTAGTACAGTGTGAGCAGCAGGACTATGGGGAAAATGCCACAAGCATTCAGACACTATAGCTGAAGGGATTTTGCTCAGAGGTCAAGATTAAGTTAGATTTGGCGTTTCGCCCTGCAAATAGCATCTAGGTCATAGGTCTGCAAACATCCTTCAAATGGTCTTATTCACAGTATTTTTATCTGCTGTAAACATCTTTTGCACATATCAAGGCCTGATGCCAGATCATACGCATAGGTTGCATGGGAAGCAGAATTCAGCATTTTAAGAATCTCAAGTTTCCAGGTTTAAAAAAGCAAGTCCTTTGGCTTTGAAACACGTGCAATGGCAAAGCAAACATTTGAGCTCTCTCCCTCCATCCATCCCACCACCATGTCCCTATGAAGGTGTTTGGGTGGAGTGGCTCGAACACTTTCATTACTTGATGGCGGTGATCAGTTTGAGTCAGTAATGATTTGAAGGGGCCATTACGGATCTATCATGGCAGACAGAACTAGCACAGCAGTAAGAGCTTCAGTGGAGTCAAAATTCACACATCCATCTGCCAGTCTTTAAGTGTATGTAATGAAGAGGTGGACTTCCAATGCCCACCCCATTCCAGCAGGTGACTACAACCACTGGCTCAGGGCCCTCTGTACAGATAGCTTCTTAATTTTCTTCTTAATTAAATCCAATCAGCCTTGCTAATCAGGGCAGACCCAGAGACCTGTGTCTGCTTGTTGAGAAGACAGGAGACAGGCTGGCTCAAGAGAAGGAAGCACCTCCCAGCCCGACCCCTAGCCAAATCTTTCTTATAGGAAAGAGCCTACCACCTAGTGGAAAGAGAAGGGAGCACCCTGGTGTTCTGGACCTCTGGGTAGCAACAAGAAAGAACCACCAGTTTATGGCTGGTGAAACAACCTAGAGGGCTTTGGACACACAGCTTTGCTGTAGAAATATTAAGAGATGACTGCAGTGCAGCCTGGGCTCTATTGGGTATACTATGCCTTCACCACATGGCGCACCAAGGAATTTTGGTATAGGTGGCACCACACCATACCCAAGACCTCTGAGCAGTCAAACAGAAGCCTAGAATGGCCTGAGGGATTTCCTCCAAGCAGCACCAGGCCTCCTCTCATCTGCTCCAAGGTCTCTATTGCTGCTGGCCCCATGTGACAGATATCTCTGAGCTCAGTGATTTTGCCAAAGCCTAATGGATCTTTCCAAGTTAATATAATAGTCTTGCTCATCCCTAGTATACAGTAATTCAAGTGCAGAGAGACCCATGCATTTTACATACATGACCATGAGAACAAGGCCTCAGCGTAGGAGGAATATTCTGTATTTTGTAGCCCAACATCATTGCTGGCTTTAAATCTTGACACAAGGTCAGAAGTCAAGACTTCTACCACAAAAAACTTTATGATGCCACACCACAGGTTTCTCTTTTGTAAGAGCTCAATATATTTGAGCAGTGCATGTATGACGCATTTCCAAGTTTTAATCCTAGGTGGCTCACTAAAGGTATATTACAGAATTTACATTTATAGAAAATTGTGAACAAGCACATGTATAGCAACAGATAATAAACATTTCACAAGTTAACTTCCTACACTGCCCCATGTCTTTCCATCAGGATCGACATCACATGCAGTTTCCACTGGACTAAAAGAGTAAAAACCTAGGGATGCTTAATACAGATTTTCTGACCTCTTTACTCTGAATGTATAAATTCTCACATATACGGATGCTGCGAGCATCCATCCGGGGGTGGAGTCTGATGAACTCCTCCCTGCTTGGCCCCCCCGGACTCGGCTGACTGAGCTCCCACCCCCACCCACCAAGCTGCCAGGACTTATAGCCCTGCCCGCAAGCGTCCACAGCAAAGTCACAAACGGTGACTTCCTATTTTTTGTAAATTAAATCTTGTGCACAATGGCCAGCAATTTCCAGAGTGTGCACACAGAGAATTATACTCAAAAAGCACTGTGAATCACCCATAAACGCAAGATTCAGGGGGTGGGGGGTGTTGAGCATAAGTCTATGTGCACACAGATTTCCGATCACCATGTTTCTTAAAAACATGGCAATTGCGGAGGAGGAGGAGGACACCTGGCGGACGGGCCCAGGCAAGATGCGGGGCGCTTGCTGAGTGGGGGAGGTCAAGCGCAGTCCGGGGACTGGTGAGTGGGGGCAGGGGCTGGGCAGGCATCTGAAGAACCTGGACGGAGGTGGGTTCTCACATCCCTACTCACGTATCAGGAGGAAGTTATGCAAACCATTAAGACTGCAATTAATGTATATAAATCAATTCAGATGATACTTTTGGTTCTCTTACCATATCATGGCAAGATTCAACATCCTTTCCAATTCCATGGCTGATCAAGGGTGGCTGAGAGGAACAATTTATAAGAGACACAAATTCATTCTTGTTGTTTTTGGGGAAATCTTTGTATTCAACCTGAGAAAGAAAAAGTTTCAGTTATTTCTAAACAAGTGTCCCCAACCCATTCACAATGCTGAGTATCCAAACCCTCTGGCAAGCAGCATGCCTGGCTCAGGCTCCCTTCCCAGAACTCTCATTCTGTTACCTTCTCCAAATCGCAGTTTGGAGAAGGTAACAAAATGACTTTCTCCCAAGCAGAAGGAGACTCCTGTTTCTTACATTCTCCAAACGCAATGCAAAGGAAAGATCTCACCTATCTCCCAAGCTCTCCTTCATGTATGGAGGACTGTAGGTGGGTTAGCTGTATCTACAAACAATGGATGGCTAATATCCAGCTGAAAATTAGTGGGGCCCCACTTCAAAAGGCATACATGTTTTTCAATCACACCAAATATTTACACGACTGGAGCCACTAAAAACATCTTGGCTTTTCTATAAACAAAGAAACCTAGCAGCAGCTAGCTAAATCTATATTGAAAAGATATATATCCATAGTCTAATGGCTTTATTTCTCTGTTTGTAATTTGTTTAGTCACTTCTCCCTTCAAGACTCTCAAGACTCACTTCAGTTGGCTTTCTTGATCATTTCCATGTTCTTCGAAGTCCCCCATGGATGGCATCCTCCCTATAACTGTGTCAGTCCCAAACTTCTCCATCTCTTGCCCATTTCGCAGAGACTATAAACTGATGGCAGTGGCAAGATCTCTACATTTTGCTCCAAACCTAGTAAACACCTGGCACTAAAACCAAGTAGCAGTAATTGTTTGTAAAATTGTAAGAGCTCAAAGCACTTCATGAAAAGGGCAATATGAAGAAGGAAAGCAGTAACTTCCAGTAATGGAGTCGATATTTTAAATTCCTCAAATGTAGGATATATTCAAGCCATATGAATGCAGTAATGGAAATACAAACTAGGATTGAATGTGAATACACAGATCTAACAGAGCATACCTTGTAGAAACTGTTATGCTGATCTACATCACTAGGAGAATCATGTTTGAAGATTGCCTGCACCTATATGAACCTGCCTTCACACTCACCTCAAGCTCCAAGACCCTGTTCTGTGTCCCCTTACCATCATGTGTATAGCAGGCGTGCACTAGAAGCAGGGCCTTTTCAACTACAGCACCTAAATTAGGAAATGCCCTCCTGATCCCTTTGCTCCTCTCTTTTCAGGAAATAGTAAAAAAACGTGTTTCAGCAAGCATTTGGCCCTGTATAAGCTGAAAGTTTAGGTGCTGGTAGTGGTGAAGTCCTTGGAATTTCTCTTCTACTCTCTGGACCACCAAATCAAAACACATACACCACAGCTGGGCTGTTTTGATATTGCTTTAAACCAAGGGTGAGCAACTGTGGGAAGTCTGGGGACCATTTTTGCCTTCTGGGCCCCAACCCCTGTGGCTGTATTCCCCCCCCTCCCCGCCAACCTGTGCAGGTATAAAAAAAAATAATTAAAATATGGTGTCCTTAGTGGCTACCGAGCTCCAAAAAGGTCAACATTCACTTGTTTGCAAGCTAAATTTGACCCTTTTGGCACTCTTGTCGCCACTACGGATGTCATCTCTCCCCCCACTAATGTTTCCCTGAAATCTGGGGGAAGTGGGACCACATGTGGCCTGTGAGCCATGTGTTGCTCACCTGATTTAAACCATTACTTAGAGGGTTAAATTATTTTGATGTCAGCCACATTTGGAATTCCTAGATCAAAAGGCAAGATAGAAATTTTTGTAAGGTAAATGAAATGTGGTGCAGCTCTTGCTGGACTACTGGGTGGGCTCTGCATGTTAGAACGTTCCCCTATATGTAGGAAAGTAGTATATCAGGAAGAAGGTTCTTGTTTAGCATGTCAAGGAGAACACTACTTTCCCACAGGCAGAGTGATGTTTTAAATTGGGGGACACTCTATGAGTAAGCCCTCCCCTAAAGTGCTCTGCAGTCCAGCAAGAGCTGGTTACATAATTATCCTGATCATGTAAGATCAGTACACTTTTGAGAATGGAAACACAAATCAAAAAATGTCTCAGCAAAGGAAGTCATTCAAACACACTTCATCTGCATGAGACTTCTTGGAAGAGGCTCATCAGCAGTGAACATGAATGGAGGTTGTCCAACAGCAGTGCTGATGAGTGGGTTGCAGGTCTAGAGAATGTACTAGAAAAATGTAGCACAGGAATAGCCTTCAAGGCTATCTATGCCATAGACCTATAGTAATAGGGAAACTTTCCAGCTTAAGGAAGAAGCTGATGTGAATGAATTGCTACCTTCCTCCAGAAGAGAAAGCCACATGGGCTTTATAGAATAAGGTATTTATCTCGTAAGCCAAATCCTACCAAGAAAGACACCAAAGTATTCTATTTTCAATCAGTTTACCTGAATTCCCTGAACACCAGAAAGGTAGTCCAACTGTTCAGAGGGTCTAGTGAAAGGTCCATGGGGCACATGACCCGAGGAGCTGTTTTTTAAAATGGTCTCAGCTGTAGGAGAAGTGCCACCATATAATAGCTCTCTAGCAATCATGGCTGTCACTGTAGCCTTGGCAGGATTGGGGGCTGCCCTATTGAACTCTTTGGTGTGATGTCCTTGATTAACTCCTACAGCCTGCGCAACCTCAGGGACCATGGGAAGAATGCCAGCAGGAAGCTGCTGATGGCTGAGATAAGGCATCCTGAACTCATCCTCTTTATTACCTAAGAGACAGAAAAAATGAGTAGAGCTTCATTAACTGGCAAACATCTGTCACGCATAAACTTGCAGGTCGCTGAGCACCACGTCTGACCCAAACACTTTCATGGCCTTCTGAAAGATGCTTGTGTACCTTCTGGGGCCACTGTGTTTTGTTTTGTTTTGAAAATGATTTCACACTGCTTCTCTCAAAGACTCAAAATGGCTTATAAGAAATAAGGCAAACACTGCAGATAAGGCATCTCTGATATACGCTGCTATTTCTGAAAGTTTTATTTATTTATTTATTTATTTATTTAATTTCTATGCCGCCCAATAGCCGAAGCTCTCTCGGCGGTTCACAAAAATTAAATCCAAGCAACACACAATAAAACAATTTAAAATATACAGAACATTAAAACCACAATATAACAATACAACCACAATAAAACCTAGCAGCAGTACAGGAGTTTAAAATACAGATTTAAAACAGCAAAGATAAAAATTTAGAAAGCTAAAATGCCTGGGAAAATAAAAAGGTCTTCACCTGGCGCCGAAAGGAATACAATGTAGGCGCCAGGCGAACCTCACTAGGGAGCTCATTCCAGAGCCGGGGTGCCACAGCAGAAAAAGTTTTCAAGTGATCTGCCATTTCCAAACAAAAACAAATCAGTATTTTAATCAGCGTGGATAAAAATCAATCTTTAAATCAGATTTCTTAAAGTTTCAGCTATAATACATTTCTTTTTAAAATAGCCAGGTTTAAAATTAAATCTGAACTTAATGCAATATATAATCTTTCAAATGTGAACTTATGATCCTCTTATGAAAGACTGCTTTTCTTTGTGAAGAATGAACTGTGGAGGAAAAATCTTTAGTTAGTTACTAAAGCACAATAATTCACGTATTTAGATCAGGGGTTGGCAACTTGTGGCCCTCCAGATGATTTGGATGTAAGTCCCAGAATCCTTCACCTAGGACTGATGGGAGATGCAGGCCAAAACATTTGGATAGCCACAAATTGCTCACCCCATATTTAAATTATGGCTTGATACTGGGGCTCCAGGAACTGGTAAGTCAATGCAGATGTCCACAAATCTGAGTGACCCTTTACTCCTATTTTATGCCTAGTGAACTAGCTGACCTCTGCAGTTGGCTCTAGCTCACTACTCCAATTGTATATATTTATGACTATCTACCAAAGAACATGAACATTTACCTTTCATCTCATGGAGAACACTGCTTTGCCCAGTAACTACCACCAATTCTTGCTTCTGGTTGAGAATAGTTTGTCATGGGACAGGGCAGTTATATGACAAAATTTATGTTAAAAAAATATGATTCTTGTGCTATATGTGTCATATGAGTGTAATTCTAATGCAGCTTCACATAATAATGAGCATCTAGTTAATAAGCAATGTATTGTATATCAACTTTCTAAAACAGTAAAACATTAAGTTAAACTTATAAAGTGTATACTCTGAGATCATATAAAGAGTCAGTTGAAGTTTTTAATCAATGTTATAGCTACAGAAACAAATTAGTATGTACTTTTATTTAGGAAGTATCTAAACAATAAATGTTTATAGTAATGGTTTTATAGTAATGGTTTTAAATCAATCCACCCTGATACAGCTTTCATACAAGGCATGAACAAAATAAAATAACTTACTAGTAGGTGTTTCTTCAGAGCCAGGTTCAAAAAAGGTTACTTTTCTTCCATCACCTGGCTTCTTTACTGGCGTCTAGGAGAAAAGATATTAACATTTGATATCCCATTAGCCTGAATGTGGAAGGCAGGTAACAACTTAGTGTCTAAACCAAAAACATCCTATCTTGGTCTAACACACACCCCTTCCCCAATATCAACATATAAACTCCTAACAAACTAGGTCTATTCTCTGAACTGAACAGATACCCTGATGTGCCCTGAGCACCAACCCACAAAATATTAAGTCAACAACTCTGTTGGGGCAAGTATCTTGCTGCACTCCAAGGACCACACTGAAAAGTATCAATATCAATATCAATAGTGTTGAAGCAGATTTAATTTGCATAAGAACTGCACACAAGGACCTCCTCAGCCAGCTGAGGAAGAAATCAAGATTCTGTGTCAAAGCTTTTAAGAAGGCATTAAAAACAAGGCAATGCAAAAAACGAAGCAGTGGTTTCTCTCTCCTTACTAAGCTCATTACACTGGCCTCAAGCCTTCAAACTCATTTTTGCAACAATGAGGGCTAGAAAGTTGCAAGACATGAACTTCGAGATCTCTGATGTGCGTGTACAGTCCCCAAGCTTATTGGTGTTGGGGGACTTCAATGTACATTTGGGGGCCGTCCTCACAGGGGCACCTCGGGACTTCAGGGAGACCATGGCTTCCTGGGAGCTGCACCATATTCCAACTGGGTCCACCCATGTAGCTGGTCATGCTCTAGACCTTGTGTTTGTTTCTGGAGAAGTGGGGAGTGATCTGGAAGTCGGGGGTATATCTACCACCCCCTTGTCATGGTCAGATCACTATCTGGTGATGTTGGGACTTCGCGGTTCCACAACCCTTCTGCAGGGGTGGAGGACCCATTAAAATGGTCCGCCCCAGGCGTCTTATGGATCCAAATGGATTCCTGAACGCGCTTGGGGATTCTCTGGAGCACGCCAACAGCCACTCGGTCGAGACCCTGGTGGGTGGCTGGAATGCCGCAATCACTGGGGCATTAGATCAGGTGGCTCCGAAACGCCCTCTCCCCCTGAACAGGGCTTGGACGGCACCATGGTTCAATCCGTAGTTAAGAGCTCTGAAACAGGAGGTGAGATGGCTAGAGCGCCGGTGGCGGAAGTCTCGCTTCAAAGGTGATCAGACATGGGCTAGAGCTGTATCTTCAGCCTATCACGTGGCAGTGAAGGCAGCAAAAAAGGAATATTATGCTGCCTCTATCACGTCTGCAGAGTGCTGTCCCAGGAAGCTGTTCCAAGTGGTCCGGAGCCTGGTCAGTCCAGTTGCTCTGGAACCGCTGGAGCATTCTAAGGCCTTCTGTGAGGCCTTGGCAAGGCACTTTGCAGATAAAATTGATTGGATTAGGAGTGTTATTCCATGCATGGTGGATACAGTTAGTGAGCAGGAGGTGGTCTGTGGCACACTGGTTTTGTGGGAGCGGTTCCAGCTTCTTCCTCCTGATGAAGTGGATAAGGTGCTTTCATCTGTAAGGCCGACCACCTGCTTACTTGATCCTTGCCCATCTTGGCTCATTATGAGCTGCAGAGAGAGGCTGGGTGAGGGGATCAAGGCGGTGGTGAACACCTCCCTTGAGGAGGGAGTGATGCCATCAGCCCTCAAGGAGGCAGTGATAAGACTGCTTTTTAAAAAGCCCTCCTTGGATCCCCAAGTTCTGAACAACTTTTGCCCAGTCTCGAATCTGCCATTTTGGGGCAAGGTGATTGAGCAGGTGGTGGCGATGCAGTTGAAGGCACACTTGGAAGAAACTGATTATCTAGATCCATTTCAGTCGGGCTTCTGCCCTGGGCATGGGACAGCAACAGCCTTGGTCGCCTTGGTGGATGATATGAGGAGGGCTCTGGATAAGGGCGAGTGCTCCTTCCTTGTTCTCCTCGACCTCTCAGCGGCTTTTGATACCATTGACCACGGTATCCTCCTGGACCGCCTGGAGGGGTTGAGCATTGGAGACACCGTATTGCGGTGGTTCCGGTCCTTCCTCTCCGGCAAGTCCCAGACAGTAGCACTGGGAGAGGAGGTTTCAGACCCGTGGCCACTCAGTTGTGGGGTGCCACTGGGTTCCATCCTCTCCCCGATGCTATTTAACCTCTATGTGAAGCCGCTGGGGGCTATCATCAGGAGGTTTGGGGTGCGGTGTCATCAGTATGCGGATGACACGCAGCTCTACCTCTCGTTCAAATCTTCACCAAGGTTAGCTGTAGAATCCCTGTCCAAATGTCTGGAGACGGTGAGTGGCTGGATGGGGAGGAATAAGCTGAACCCTGACAAGACCGAGGTACTTTTGGTGGGAGACAAGAGGAGGCTGGGGGATGTTGACCTGGTGTTGACTGGGGTACGGCTCCCCTTGAAAAACCAGGTCTGCAGCTTGGGGGTCATTTTAGACTCCCAGCTGTCCATGGAGGCTCAGGTGCCAGCTGTGAGCTGGACAGTGCTGTACCAACTCCATCTGATACTGTGGCTGCGCCCCTACCTTCATGACCATCTGCTCCTATTGGTAGTACATGCCTTGGTCTCCTCTCGTTTAGACTACTGTAATGCGCTCTACATGGGGTTACCCTTGAAGATGGTTCGGAAGCTGCACCTGGTGCAGAACGCGGAGGCTTGCCTGATTAAAGGCAGCCGCTGGCAAGATCTCAGCACTGGAGTGCTGAAGGAGTTGCACTGGTTACCAGTTGTTTACCGGGCCAAATTCAAGGTGTTGGTTTTGACCTTTAAAACCCTATATGGTTCCAGCCCAGCCTATCTCAAGGAGTGCCTCCAGCAACACCAGATAGGCCACTGAACAAGATCAGCCTCGGATGGCTTTCGCCCTGTCCCATCAACCAGGACAGCTAGACTGGTGAGGACGAGGGAGAGGGCCTTCTCTGTGGTGGCCCCCACTCCGTGGAACTCCCTCTCTAGGGAACTCCGCCATGCCCCCTCTTTAATGAGCTTCCGCCACGCATTAAAAACGTGGTTGTTCAGGCAGGCATTTGGGGTGGGCTAGGGTAATTTTAGACATTTTATGTTTTTAATGTTGAATTTTATTGTATGAACTGTTTTTATTGTTGTACATCACCCAGAGTGGCTGGTTGACTGGCCAGATGGGCGATAGATGAATAGAATAGAATAGAAAAAGATTCCTATGTCAGGGACTGTACATAAGAACATAAGAAGAGCCCTGCTGGATCAGACCAAGGATCTATCTAGTCCAGCATTATGTTCACACAGTGGCCAACCAGCCGTCGACCAGGAACCCATAAGTAGAACACAAGCACAATAGCACCCTCCCACCCACGTTCCCCAGCAACTGGTGTACATAGGCTCACTGCCTCTGGGAGGTAGCACATACCATCATGACTATCATGACTAGTAGCCATTGATAGCCTTTTCCTCCAGGAAACAGTACAAACAGTATCTCTAGCATTCAGCACAACTCATACATTACCCACTTCCAAAATGTAGAATTGTACCGTGTGGACAAAGTCATCTTTACAATCAAGTAAAAAAACTAAAGTTGTCTGGAAGCCCCAAGGACAGTTTTCAACAAGACCGTTAGCCCCACACCCACATTCTTGTTTCTGTCAATTCTAGCATCCAGGTATTCTTCAGCATGCAAGTCATAATTTGAACCCACATGTCCTGGAAAACATGTGTAGAAGTATTAAGGCCACTGTTTAAGAACGCTTTACCTTTTCTTCTGTCTTTAGTGCTGGCTTTGGGGGTTGTGGTTGAGGGACTTTGAATCCTAAGAGCTCCAGCATGTTCTCAGCTGCATTGCGCTTTGCTACTTTCTTGTTGGTTCCCATTCCTTCAGCTGTGTGCATACCAACTTTCACCTAGAAGTACAGAGAAACAGATTGTAATGGCAACTATCTCTTTATATTTCAAAGGGCAAACCAAGTACAGGTGACAATTAGCAATCTATCCATTCAAATATGGCTTGACAGGATAGCCAAGTCAAGTGGAGGTTACTGATCATAATCACTGCTACATGCCTTAATGGCATTTACTGCTGGCACAAAACACAGGCCGCTGTATTCTGTAACCTCCCTGTGGAACTTCCTTTTTAATGCTCCAAATACATTTAGATCCTGGAAAACTCCTCAGTCTCAAGAGAACATGATTCCAATTAGATTAGAAAGCACATGCATGGATGTTGTGCCTTGAACTGATCAAGATGTAAGTTGAAGAGCTGAATAGCTAGCAGCTCACTGATAATATTGCTCAGGCACAGCAGAGCATCCAAAGGATTCTGTGAGAAATAATCAGCTGACAGTGAAGAGATGAAGCTTCCCAAAGTTCTGTTTCAGAATCAGAGTACACTGCTCTCATTCTGAAACCTTGAAGAATATGAAGGATCCAATCAGGAAGATAACACATTTTCAGACCGTTCCAACAGCAAGGACAGAGACAAGTATGAAGAGAAACAAGGGGTATAATGAAGTGCAGTAATTTGATAATGCTAGATAGTAGAATGGACCTGCAGGAGCCATGGGTAGGAGGTGGGAACTACTTGCTGCTTATATTTGCCTCCGTAATAAATTGGTGCACAAAGACAATACATCAAGATTAGAGAAAATGGAAATGGAATTACCATGTACTGTTGTTCATACAAACAAAAACTTTGGCTATCACATAAAGATAAGGAAAGTATAGGACAAAACCTTCTCAAATATTTCTTTTTGGACTCAAAGTCCTACATAGCAGAATTATTCTAAAATGTATCACTCTTGCATGGAACTGCTGGTGTTTTGAATACGAGATTTCAACCAGGAAATATTTCTAGTACCCCTGAGCATTGGCCTGAGCATTGTGCCAAAGGCAGGTGAAATACTACACTACCCAAACCGTTCATACTGCTTTATTTTGGGGAAGCTACTGAAAAGGCCTCTGCACTGAGTACAGAGGTGCTGTAGGATTGGTTATGGTAAATATAAATATTTAGAGCATGACTTGCATCTTTGACCCTTGCTTCTTCCCCTATTTTTCCAAAAAATGTGGTAGAAGTGCCCAGCGTTTAGCACTGACAGAGGGAAAGCAAACAGGAAATCATGTAAGCACCAGAGAAATAAACCTGTGTATGCAGAAGTTAGTATGGGATTGTATTCTGCATGATATAGATCCTTGTCTAATTAGCAAAGGGTTGTCCTCATCTAATAGAGGACTGTCACAGTCATGCATGCTCTGGTAGCCTCTTGGCTACCATAAAGTGCTTTAGATGGGGTGGCCTTTAAACAGCTGACAAGTGTTAGCTGGTCCAGAATGAAGCAGTGCATCTTTTGTCTGGTTCTTGCCACAGAGATCATATGATTCTATAAACTTTGCTGGTTACCAGTATGTTTCTGGACTAAATGCATTCTATCAGTTTTAAACCTTTGAAGCTCTAGGTCTAGGATCTTTAAGATAACTTCTCACATATATACATCCATACCATCACCCCCTAATCCCCTTGTGTTATGATCTGCCAGATATGTTGTTTTAAGTGCCAATCCCATTTGAATTAAGATTAATAGAGGTTTTTTGGTAGTGGCATCTGAATTGTGGATTACCTATTGAGGAAAATCCACCAGCCCCCTATTATAATATGGACCTGTTCGGATGTAACGACAGCATCCAGCAACAAATCATGGGTTAATTAACCCACGAACTGCAGGGATGTATGCCACACCCAAGCCAAGCACAAGCTGCTTTCTCTTTCCATCAACAACTCTTGAATGAGGCATTCGAGGGTTGTTTCTGTGACACTTGGGCTTGTTTGTGGGTTAAATTGCCCCATGTTAACCCATGGCTTCCCTGCAATTAATTAACTCCCAATTTGCTGCTGGATGCCGCTGTTACATTCGAACAGTCACTATGCCTTCAGACATCTTACAAATTGTTCTACCATGCTGAAAATGTGCTTACTTATTTTAATACAAAATAAACTGCAATGTATTTTTATTTTGTTTTATGAATTGTCTTCTGTTTTAACAATATTCTACTCTAAGCTCCTCTGAGGGGCTCTCGTGGCCAAAATCAGCCTAAACATTCAAATAAAGTAAAATGTGTGGGTGCACCCCCCCCCCAATATCCCCACAAGCCTGACACAGTTGCACAGCAGAAAGGAGAGCCAAGCTCTGCACAAACCTGCATAACGAACTCCCTGCGCCTTGGAAGTCCCCGTTCTGTGATGAGCATGTACTCTGGCTCCTTCTCTTTTTTTGCTTGCTGTATTTGAGCCAGTCTGCTAATAGGGTTCATACCTTGGCCGTATTCAGGACTCGTCTGCAGCTTAGAGAGAAGCAGAAGTCAGACAACAGTTGTCAAGAGCAATTCCAATACAGTACAGTCTCATTAACACTCTTAGGAATTCGGGTTGCTTTTGTTGTTTTTATAGAGAACTGGTATATTTGAAATGACACTAGTTTTGCTCATTTGATTACATTAAGTCTAATTCTGTAAAAGGCAGAACATGCACGCAAGATCTAAAACCACAGAATACACTGGGAATGCCTACTCTGCAAGCCTCCACTAAAATGGAGTTATGAAAGAGCATTTGACTTATAGAGGACAGCAAACACATATCACAGAACCCTAAATTTAAGTAAAGTTAATGTTTTCTTACTAATAAAGAATTGTTAGTTTAATACTGCAAGAGTGAACAGAGATCTCTGATACCCAGAGGTGCAAACTGAGGTGTCTGCTATAAACCAAGGCTGCATCCTTCTACAACATCTGTGACTTGGCTAGCGTATATCTCCCTCACCTTGACTATTGATTTTGTTTTCTTTTTGATTCGTGGCTTCATTTTCTCAACTGTTGGAAGGGGAGGCAGTTTCTTCAGCTCCTCTAAGACTGCTATGGCTGCGTTCTTCTTGGAAATCTTCTTGCTCTTGCCTTCGCCCTCACCCATGAACTCGCCCACAGAGACCTTTGTTACAAAGCTCTTCATATGAGGGGGACCACTCTCCCGGGTCACCTGTTTCGGAGGGAAAAACTGAGTGAAAGCGTGATAAACACTTATTAAAAATGGTAAGGTACATTGGTTGTAGCAAACTTCACTCACATGAAATAAAATGCAATTTGGGGCAGGGAGGAACAAGTATTAATTAATTAATTAATTAATTAATTAATGTTCCTGATAAACCAGGAAGTGGCCATATTTTAAAAGCCTCTCAGTAGATCACCCCACCCCTTGCAGGTTAAAAATATAAACCCAGATAAGAATGTACATGCTTTAGGAATTTCATTGTTTTTACAGTCTTGTTCCATTCAGCAAGTACCAAGTTAGTCTCTTGGGATGTAAATATTGCCCAAATTCCCAGCATTTAGGCCTGCACAAATTTCTACTTAAAAGCACACTAAACCTTGGCATGCATCCATGCTTACATTAAGCAAATGCCCAAGTATTAATTCACAGTGAAGGAACAAATGCTGCTAATAGATAGATTTGGCTCTGAACAGGTCCTCTTTTACACTTTACATACAACTATTATCAGAAAGACAGTACATTCTTAAACATGAATGATATATCTGAAAGTCTAATCTCATTCCAAGACAATTCAACAGTAGTGCTCATTGTTTTAACCTTTTCATATCCTTAACCAAGCCTAGGAATTTTATCACTTTAGATAGAATCCATCCCAATGGCTGTGCTTGGATATCACGCTAAACCATAGTTAGCACAACGAGATTGACCTCAGTGAGCCTCGGGCTCCATCATTCCCACTCCTCCTCCCGCATTTCCAGGAGAAGAATTTCAAACTGTGGTTAAAGTTAACTGCAGTTTATTTATTTGATTTGTATGCTAACTTTCTTCCAAAAAAAATGGCACTCAAGGCTTACAGGCACAATTAACATTGATTAAAACAATGCAATAAAAATATAACAATTACAGAATAAAAAAATAAACACCAGCACCCAACCCAACAGACCCACTTATAGGTCAAAGGTCTTCTTGAATAAAACGGTCTTTGCCTGTCAGCAGAAGGATAACAAAACAGCAGTGAACCTAGCCTCCCTCAGCAGAGAGTTCCACAGCCTGGGAACAGCCACCAAAAAGGCCCTCTCTCAGCTCACCACCAAAAGTGCCTCTGAAGGTAGCAGTCTTGAAAAAGGGGCCTCACCAGAAGATCTCCCATACAAACCTGCCCAGGTTTTAAGAAGGCAGTCTTTCAGGTAGCCCAGTCCCAAGCCATATAGGGCTTTATAGGTTATAACCATCACTTCAAATTCCGCCCGGAAACAAACTGGTTGCCAGTGAAGCTGATGTAACAAGGGAGTCATGTGCTCCCTGTACCCAGCCCTGGGCAACAGTCTGGCTGCAGCATTCTGAACCAGCTGAAGTTTCTGACCAGTTTTCAAAGGCAGCCCCACACAGAGCGTGTTACAGCAGTCCAAATGGGATGTAACTAAGGCATACGTGATCGCAGCCAGATCAGACATCTTTAGGAACGGCAGCAGTTGGTGCACTAGCCTCAACTGTGCAAATGCACTCCTGGCCACTGCCAAGACCTGAGAATCCAGGTTTAGGCTGAGTCCAAGAGCGCACCCAAACTGTGAGCCTGAGTCTTCAGGGGGAATGTAACCCATCCAGCACAGGTTGAAACCCTACTCCCTGATCTGCCTTTCGACTGACCTAAAGGACTTGTCTTGTCTGGATTAAGCTTCAATTTGTTTGCCCTCATCCAGTCCATTAGTGACATCAGACACCAATTTAGAAACAGAACAGCTTCCTTGGATTTAGATGGAAAAGACAGATAGACTTGGGAGTCATCAGCATACTGGTGGCACTGAATCCCAAAACTCCAGACAATCTCTCCCAGCGATTTCATGTATATGTTAAATAACATGAGGGTTAAGATGGAACCCTGAGGAAACTACAGACCAACAGCCACAGTGTTGAACAGGAATCCCCCAGTCCCACCTTCTGAGATCACCACTCCAAGAAGAACTGGAGCCACTGTATAACAGTGCCTCCCAGTCCTGCCTCAGACAGACGCCTCAGACGGAGACCATGGTTGATGGCATTAAAAACCGCTGAAAGGCCCAGCAGAGCAGGGACATACTCCCCCTGTCCAGTTCCCAGCATAGATAGTCCATAAGGTGACCAAGCAATCTCTGTCCCATGACCAGGCCTGAAGCCAGATTGAAATGGGTTTAGATCATCTGTCTCATCTAGAAATCCCTGGAAAAACCAACCAACTTCAAACTATGGTTAAGCAAAAATGGAAGCAAAAGCTTCCTAACTCCTTCTCTCGGCCATGAGGGAGAAGGAGAGGACAAGGGGAGATGTGCAAGCCCAAGGTTTGCTGTAGCTTTGTCACGACTGTGCTAAACCATTCGTGTGAGGTTTGAATGCAGACAAGGAATCCAGCTTCCATGAGTGGACATTCGCTTGGGGAAGAGGGCTTTACTGCTTCCCCCTTCTCACTGCAGCCTCACACCCCTTCACCAGCTGCTCCTGAGGACTGGACGACCCTCTGGAATGAAGTAGGATACAATGTGAGGGCTGCAGCAAAAATCAGGGACAGCCCCCCTCCATGCAAGTGGAAGTGCCTTCCGCTAATACGTAAGCACCTTTCAATCCAAGCTACTATGTTGTTACATCCCATACAGTAATGAACCAAATGTACATTGGTGGCATCTTCCTTACCCTTCTAATATTTTGGAATAATTTAACTGCTGCCAGCACACAACATCTCTTAATTTCCCTTTTCATAGATTTGGGGTATGAAAACCAACATAACTACTGGACCCAGGGAAAGAGAATCTGGCCATATACTAATACTCAATTTTAAAAGTCAGCTGTATTCAACAAAAAAGTATTCCCATCAAGTATATTACTATCTTCAATATACTAAAATAAAACCACTTTTAGAGCAATTAACTAAACCTACCTCAAAATTCACAGGCAAGTTCCTTTTAAGTGCAATCTCAAACACTTGGCTTATTTCAGATTTATTGAGATTTTCATCATCTGGTTCTCTCCCATTAATCTAAGAGAAGAACAGTTATATTGAAGAGGCTTCTTGCACTGCTGTCATACCAGCTCACTAACAACAAGACTGCCACAACACAGTGCAGGGTTAGTGTAGGGATTTAAGCATGATTTCTTCAGAAGCAGATTAGATTAAAGGCTCAAGGACATTTTGCACTACAACTGTGTCACATGCAAGTGAAATGACCCAAAGTTATTTCCTTGTCTGAAAATCTATGTAAGAACATTAAGTAGCTCTAAAAGTCCAGGGGCATATGTTAGGTTGATTTTGATGTATGCATGAAAATACTTACAGGCAACATGGAAAAGAACTGGCAAGAAAGTTAAGAGTTGTAGCCTATACTATTTTTAATATGCAAAGACCAATGTTAGGCCTTTCCAATTACAGGCCATTATCTGAAGAAAGACATAACTGCTTTGAAGGGGAGCTTTGGCCTTATGTTTCTCTAATAGCAATCTCTTCTCGCCATCCCCATATGCCACATGGTAAATCACTTTTTAAATAGAGGGGTGTTTTCAAAAGCAGTTTTCAGTGAGGCACAAGAACCTGCTACTGTAAGGAAAATAAAAAGAAACAATGCACTGGGTGCACCAAAGTCCTCAGTTCATCTAATGCAGCGCTTTGGATCTCAGCCACAGTATTAAACCAGTGAAGACTGGAGAGATGTGACATTCCCTTGTGGGAAGAGACATATTATCTCCTACTGCATGGGTGGGCAACCTTTTTGGCCCTGAGGTCTGCGTGTGAGGTTGGCTGTACAGCCAGAGGCTGCACATGCCCACACATACACACACTCTCTCCTCTCTTCACATCTTGATCCAGATCCCTGCAAGAAGAGGCTTTAACCTCACCCTCTCACCCAGCAATCCCAAGGTTAAAGCTTCCCCACCGACCCATCCCAGCAACCTTGATCCACATCGCTGAGAGGCTTTTAACTTCTCCTTCCTCCTATTAATCATGTTGGGAAAGACACAGTACAGGATGACCCTCCCTGCGTGCCTTCTTTCGCAGCACGATAGGGCTGTGAGGAGCTCTTCCATGCTGGGAAAGAAATTTAAGGAAGCGTTTGTAACCTGCTGGATACTGCCCCTATTCTACAAATAGAATTAACAAATGTAATCAGAAGGGTGATGTTGAAAAACTGGTGGTTCACAATAATTACATATTTTTTCCAGCAAGGGTTGCTGTGGTTAGTCTGGTTGCCCACCTTTCACAGTACAATAGTTTTGCCTACTCAAACATGCATCCCATCTCTTCCAGTCTTACAAAGCCATATGCAGGCTGCAAAGGGAGGACCTAAGGGAGAAATCCAGTGAATGTAGTTCTGCTGATGGAACTGCAGAAATAGGACGGCAACAGTTTCCCCCTCAAAATCAGCTACAGAGGGTTGGGGGACCTTCTAGAGCAGATTTTCAGTGGCAAAGGAGACTGCAGGAGGAAAGAGAGGCAGAGGAAGTTGTGCTGTGCAAACAGAACACTGGATTCCATCCTTAAGCTTCTCCTTAAGAGCCAATTTGTTAGAACTTCCTCTACTCCCAATTCTAGAACAGGTTTCTCCACTGCAAGCTAATACTTTGGAGTTCTTTTATACCAATGTGAGTACCATGGAATCTCATTTTATATTATTTATATAATATGCATGTGTGTACAAACTGAAGTACTACCAATGACTTAGTGGCTTTGGAGAATGATTATTTGTTAACTAAGGAATTATGTACAGATGAGACCATGTCAGAATGCCTTTTTATAAGATCAAGAATATTAGATGTTCTGTTTGAACCATTTTTATGGTGCCAATTTATAATAAGATTAGTCAAACAAATTTCTATTCATTCAGAATAGCAGCAATAACATTAGGCCTAATTAAAGCCATGCATATACAAAAGTCTGAACACATTATTTAGACTACTCATAGTAACTAGTATGCTGATGAGGCCCCTCTAACTACAGTGGCCAAGCAAAATAGTCATGCCATGCAGAGGTACACATCACAAGTACAATCATTAACCTTCCAAAAAACTATCATGCAAAATTAATTAACTGCCACTAACTACAGTACAGGGCAATAGAGAACATCAGGAGAGATGAAGCACACAGCAA
Organism: Heloderma suspectum; assembly: GCF_057233095.1. Lineage (NCBI taxonomy): Eukaryota > Metazoa > Chordata > Lepidosauria > Squamata > Helodermatidae > Heloderma > Heloderma suspectum. Next base: position 285,368,419 of record NC_139461.1, on the reverse strand, counting down.
TTCTTTAGAATTTACTGTTCACAGGGAACAATGGAAATGGCAGAGGAAGCAATAACTAGAATGACTGATGCTATTTAGGAATAGCTATTGGGGTACAGAAGATGCTTTGCACATAAAGGAGACAAGGTCCCAGGTTTTGATCTCTCTGGTTAAAAAATCTCAGGTAACCATGTTGTAAGAGGGCCCTACTAAAGACCCCAGAGAACTGCTGCAGATTAAGGTAAATAGCAGAAAGCTAAACAACTCTGGCAGCTTCTAAGGTAGTGCCAAATTAAGCAATATTCATCTCCTTTTACAGATGCATGTGAATGATGCCAGTAATTCAATTTTAGTTCTGCCACAAGCAGGCAATAAAGTATATGGGTAAAATAGAATATGGAGTTCTCTGTACAGCTCAGATATTGACAATTTCTACAAAGACTCATGCTTGATTTTCAAAGAAGTGACAGCCTTATCAATAACCTTTGGCCACCAGCATCATGCTAGACATATTTATATGATTCCACTTTCTGTTGCAGTATTTCTTAAATACATTCTATGAGAAAACTTTTCTCCCACTCACCATTTCTACAATGCCTCAAAGACTTGACATGGGTGTGACACTACCTGAACTGGATTATATCCAGCACAAGCTGGATCCACCTCAAGTTATACAACGAGTCCTCCCTATCACTCTAAGCAGCACTAAAAATGTTTTAAACTTACTCCAAAATTGAAAAATTGAACTTGTTTTTTTCATCCAAGTTCTAGGTAGATCCACTGAGCAGCTAGCCTTGATTTTGAAGTTATGATTTTCACAAAGCAGTGTAGTTAAGCCATGCAATAACTCAGGTATTGTCTTATAAGACAACATGCTGTATTTGTGGCACATGGTCCTGGCTGCATGAGTTAGCCAGTGAGGGCTAGTTGAGCAGACAGGACTGCCTTGGGTTGGTGAAAGGGATATAGTGAGAAAGAGTGTAATAGCATTGGCGGAGGCCAAATGTCAATGAATGTACCTCCTCATTCTGTAAACTAGACCTATGCTAAGCTATTTGGCCTGTTTACTGAATATCAATGCTCGAGTCACATTCTATTGTAGCTAGTCACATTCTGCCACAAAGTATGCATTCATACTAAGCAACTGTGGCTATACTACTTTAATAACGGTGCCTTTAATAAAGCAATTTCCATCTTATATTTTGTTGGCTATTTTGCAAGCAGCTTCTGTACCCCACTGATGCTAAAGCGCAACTGCTGCATTTACTTCTAGTTAGCTGCAAATATCTCAAGGATTCACTACAGCTAAATGGAAATTGCCACAGATTAAATGCTATTTCCAGCATGAAGCATGGGCAGGCTGCAGATAGGTTAGGATAAATGACACAACAGTACAACGTGTGCACAAGCCTTCAAAAATTAGAGCCACAGAATTTGCACAAATCTAGCAAACAAAGCAAGAGCTTTGCTTTCAATGAACTTCAGAGCACAAATACGAATTTCAAGTGAAGCTGGTTAATGCTCAAAGCATACTACCTCTGGTTTCTCAGGCAGGGGCTCATTTTGCAGGATTTTCAGTGCTTTAGCAGCTGCATCATGCTTAGCAGCCTGTCTTGTTCTACCTTTCCCATGAAACTGCTGTCCCCCAATAGAGAGCTCCACTTGATAGAGCCAGGATCCCACAGGAAATGGATAGAAGTACCTAAAAACAGAAAGACTTGAATTTCAGGCTTAGGTTATATAACAAGGTTATTCTGCCAGTAGACTAAGTTTAAATAAAGACTTAAACTGAAAGCCAATACTGAACACAATGCACCAACCGTTAAACCTTTAAAACTTAACTGTTGAACTTCACAGAACTTAAGTACCTACATTTTTATAACTAGAAACATTGAGCCAGAAGCACAAAGTAAGCATTAAACAAAAGATTTATGAACTCAACCAGCAGATTACTCTAGCATTAGACACTTTGCACAGTCAACAGCACTTAATAAAAAAGAAACTTAGATGTTCATGTTAGTAATATATTTTGCCCATTTGATTTAGGCAAACCAGACCTAAGAAAGGAGACTATGGGTAACATCCAATGCTGCATGAGCAGACCTCCACTCACGCAACAGAACATTCCCTTCCCCTTCTCCCTCCAGCACAACCCCAAAATCTGCTTTGGAGGATTCCCTAACCTTCTAGAGCAGATTTGGAGAGTGCAGGGGGAGAATCCATTCTGTTGATGGATGGACATAGTTGGACAGAAGCCTGGCAGTTTAGTAATGTGCCCCCCCCCCCCCCCCAAGCAACAGCACAGCCCTCCTGTTGCTTGTCAGACTTTTGTTTTCAATCTTGGTATGTATTTTAGCTGGAGAGTTTGTTGCACAAGGGAAAAATCTAAGAGGAGAAAAACAGTTGTATAGCTTCTCTGAGCATAAGCAGAGGCAAGACAGCAAGCAACTACTTTTTCACTTTGAATCAAGGAACAGAGATAAACAGGTGCTTTAAAGAAAAAGAAAGGTTTAGCAAGCCTCACTAGGGAGAGTGAGACTGTTGCCAGAGGCACTAGAAATGCAGCTTAATTGGCTAGGAGGCAAAGTGCCAAGTCTTCTCACTCCCCAGCAGTGCAAGGCAGGACTCTGCTCAACACACACATTTTGCACCCTATGCACTACTTACAAATGCTGAAGGGTGCAACCCCTTTTTCTACCAACATCCTGTTCCTTTAATATCTCTTGGGTCTCCGCCTTTTCTCTTTGTTTTCTGCCCCACACAGTATAGAGCTTTGCCAACTGAATCATCCTTTTTTTTTTTACCATAGCTATGCTTGGGAAGGCTGCAGTATTACTTGGGGGGTGATCATTAGGTGTTTTATGGTGCAGCAGCAGCTGAGCCTTATTCTACTGATCACTACAGTATGTTTCAATCTACATTCAACTATGGTTGCCTTTAAGTATCCATTAAGCTCATGTAGAGATGTGAAAGCCTGGAAAAACCCAAGTCTTTTGCAGGGGGGGGGGTCCCCAAGGACAGTTTTTGGTTTTTTTTAAAAAATGAGCAGCTTTGTATTATAAAATATTTTCTTTTAGAATTTAAAACAGTATATTGAAAAAAATATATTGTTACCCAGCCTTTACTCCCCTCAAATGATTTCTAAAAACTATGTATTAAGAAGACTTTTATAGGAAGACTAGAGATGTAAAATGTCTGGAAATGAAGCCATGGGGAAAAAATGTTTTTAATCCTCTCTGTAAGATTCTCAGCATAGTTATTTCTTCCATTTCTTATTAAAATTATTGATCCAATGTACCTTTTACTTACAGACATTTTGGGATGCTCCAACTCCTGCTCAGTTTCCTAACATGTGAACAGAGTCACCATATCTAGACAGTTTGGGTTTTGTTCTACAGGGTCCTGCGTTTCTGGACTTTTCTTCTGCCTCCACTTTTTCTGTTTCTTTTGGCTTCTAGGAAGATTCAGATGTTTCAGGGACTACTTGCTGAAGTTCCCTCTGGTCAGGAACCTAAAATATTTTATGTACAACTTGGTTTGCTCATAAAATTATCATGTTTGGTACATTAAATTTTAGAAGCATAACTTACTCGGACATTAATTACAAATTTACTAATGGAGATCACTTTTTAAAGTTTTCAAATGTAATAATTTTATGCACAAACCAAGTTACACATAATATAACTTTAGGAACATAAAGGCTGCTTTACCTTCCTAAAGCAGCCTTCCTCAACCTGGTGCCCTCCAGATGTTTTGGACTACAACGGCCAGCATTCCTGACAATTGGCCATCCTGCCTGAGGCTGATAGAAGCTGAAGTTAAAAATATCTGAAGGGCACCAGGTTGTGGAAGGCTGTTATAAAGCAACAAAGTGACTTTAGATCTGTAAAGAGTGCTAAAAAAAAAAAAGTACTGCTTATTTTTCCATTTCTCTCAAAATTCCTATTTTTCCCAGAAAACAGCAAAATATGTTTTTTTCCCCATGGCTTCAAAACTTGTGAAAATTTTACATCTCTAAACTCATGCATAAAACATGCTTGTTCTGGGGAGACAACTGGAGAATTCTTCACAAGCCCAAAAAACTGTGAAGCTGACGGAAGATGATCGGAGGACGTCATTACAGGAGAGAGTGTCATGGCAGGACATACCGTGGGGGATAAGCACCACCTCTCATATTGTAGTTGTAGGTGGACCTCATCTCCGTGTAAGGATCTATAGGCTTGTACATAGGTTTCTTTCCCAGCTTCATACAAAGTGCATTCAGCTCCACTGTGGGGGTTACACTATCTAAAGAGAAGAAGACAGAGCAACTGTTAATGGCGGAAGTTTAAGAGAATTCCACGCTATGCCTTAACCATCCATTCCCTGTCAGAGGTGTTTCTGAGTGCAGGGAGTGGGATAGCAGTTCAGATTCTGAAAGAGAACCACCAGACATAAAAGAGGTGTTTCCCAAGCTAGTCCAGATATGAGTAGGCCGGCTTCCCAAGTTACAAACATCCAGCTAGCTGAGGATGAGGGTCCCTCTTCACCCCCCCAGTGAGAGGCAGCGAACAGGAGGCAGCGGGGTCTGGAGAGTATGACCTAATAGACGCCAGAAGCAGGCACCGAGCAAAGACAGAGAAGGCAGGGGTGGAACTTAGACAGTCTACGCGATTGGCCTTCCGTGAAAAGCTGCGCTTAGAGGCCTCATGAGAAGAGAGGGAGCACCCCTGCTTAAGTTAAGCTAGTCAGACCACCTCCCTCTTCAAATGGCGGGCAACTCTCGTAACTTCCTTTTGAATCCCCTGAAGGCATTCCTTTGAAGACTGAGAATCAATGAGAATTTGGCATCTGTATGACCCTGTGAAGTAGCAGATTAAAAGATGTAGACGGAAGCCTCTTGTCTGTGTATGTTTGGGCTTGGAAGTAAAGTGGGGGCTAAAGGAATCCTGACATTCCTTCAACAGCTAAAAGCAAACTTGAGAAGATTGGAGTAGGGGAAAAAGGAGCCCTATGTATGAAATGGTGATAGGGGGCAAGTTTGCAGTATCAAAAGTCATGCTGTAATGTGTCATTTAAATTTGCTCAGGAAAGTCATGCTTATTTTACAGAAACCAAGTGTTAATGCAAATGCCATCTGAAGATGCTTTTGCTGCAGCATACAGCTTGATTTTTATTTGCAAATTGATATTTAAATACTAACATTTGACTGGAAAGCTTGATACTAAATGTACAGAAAAAAGTGTGCAGCAGACACACTGTTCTTTAAATTGAAGGTTACGTATTACTAAGAAGGCTTGCATTACACATGCTTAGTTTGATGTAAACACTTTTTCACCTCACAGAGAGTTCACTTATGCTGCCTATATTGTTTTTGCCCGACTGTCAGTCATTTCTCATTTGCATACAACAGTAAGCACTGTTTGCAACTCCCAATTCTGGAGAGTTAAAATAAGTGGCAAAGATCAAAAGGTATAGAAGTTGGCTTTTCCAAGTGCACTGGAGTTTTCCAGCAGCACACTCCACTCAAACTGCAGCCTATCATGTGACTCAGAAGTCAGGACTGAAGGTTAATGGCCCCTCCAAAGTGGCATCTGAAATGCAAGGTGCTGCAGCTGGAAGGGAAAAATCAGAGCCTTTAATGAATGCGTGGAAGCACATTATGTGCATGAATGCTCCAGATACCAGCCAAGATTTTGAAAGATCTCAAAAACCACACCAAATGGTTCTCTGGATTATTCTGTCTTGACTAAAGATCAGGATTTCTCTACTAAACATTTACACAACTGTCAGAGAAAGTGAACTGTTCAAGTTTTCAAGTTCATATTCCATAGACAAAGACAATAGAACATAAAGAAGCACACTTGCATAAGGCTGCTATCAAATGAAATGTTAACACAATTTGTCTAGCAATAGAAAACGTTTCCATGCAAACCACATTAAGGCTAGAGAGGAGGTAGCCTTGCATATAATAATGTGCAACATCCACAGGACATATTCTGCTGGGATCTTAAAGTTGTTTGTTCTTCCTGTCTAAGCACCACAATAACCAGCTTAAAACAGAGATGAAAAAGACAAAAGTGCCAGGTATGGAAGGAGGTAAGTGCACACATCGAATCATAGAACAGTAGGGCTGGAAGGGGCCTACAAGGCCATCGAGTCCAACCCCCTGCTCAATGCAGGAATCCAAGTCAGAGCATCCCTGACAGATGGCTGTCCAGCCTCGTCTTGAAGGCCTCCAGTGTGGGAGAGCCCACCACCTCCCTAGGTCATTGGTTCCATTGTCGTATTGCTCTAACAGTCAGGAAGGTTTTCCTGATGTTCAGCCAGAATCTGGCTTCCTGTAACTTGAGCCCATTATTCCGTGTCCTGCACTCTGGGATGATCAAGAAGAGATCCTGGCCTTCCTCTCTGTGACAACCTTTCAAGTACTTGAAGAGCGCTATCCTATCTCCCCTCAATCTTCTCTTCTCAAGGCGAAACATGCCCAGTTCTTTCAGTCTCTCCTCATAGGGCTTTGTTTCCAGTCCTCTGATCATCTTTGTTGCCCTCCTCTGAACCCTCTCCAGTTTGTCTGCATCCTTCTTAAAGTGTGGTGCCCAGAACTGGACACAGTACTCCAGATGAGGCCTAACCAGTGCTGAGTAGAGGGGAACTAGTACTTCCTGGGATTTGGAAGCTATGCTTCCATTAATGCAACCCAAAATAGCATTTGCCTTTTTTGCAGCCACATCACATTGTTGGCTCATATTCAGCTTGTGATCTACCACAATTCCAAGATCCTTCTCGCTTGTAGTGTTGTTGAGCCACGTATCCCCCATCTTGTAACTGTGCCACGTATCCCCCATCTTGTAACTGTAACATAGTTGTAACATAGTTGAGGATAGATGGCAGCAGAGTCAAGGAGATCAGTGGAAGACAAGGAACTGGGCAGAGTACTGCAGTCTATGGAATGGATCCAAAGAACCATACAATTAGTCTCACGAACCCAAGAGCCCACCCATCCATTCCTGGTAATCTTCTTTTGAAAACAGGGAGAGTTTCAGAAGCAGTTTGTGATATGGCATGAGGACTTGCCACTTCAAAGGAAAAAATGGAAAATAAAACCCTCAGAACATGTCCAAGGCTTTGGAGGCAGCTAAAGTTGCTCTCTGAATCCCAGCCTAAGACTCCAAGATGACAGAGCCACCTATTTCCAAGTGCATTTCAGGTACTTAAAAACATTCCTTTCCCTTCAAAAAAAGCGAAGGACAATTAATGCACAAAAATATCTTCCATAATACCCTCCTTGATCTAGTACTGCAACACTCATAACCCCACCAATAGCCAAGGCATATGGCCTACTACCTAATCACTGATTTCCAGGCTACCTATGTAATCACTGCCTGGTAAGCAAGTACATCATGCTATCTTTCTCACTCACTGTGGCAGAAACTGTCTAGATTCTAAGATTTGTCAGATTATTCAGGCAAACACCCTTTCCCCCCTAAAATCCATGCCTTCCCTTTGTTAGCTGCTGGTGACTAGGATGTGCATAGATCCTCAACTTCCTGTGTCAGGAAAATTTGTTGCACAATGTAGCCAAATGGGTTATTAGCGCACCATGTAAGGAGCCTTATTTGAACACCCTATGAATGGCACAAGCCTGGACTACCTTGCTGTACTGGATTGGCCAAAGTCAAACATGGGTTTGCTCATCCCTTTTTCCTATGAGACCACTACTAAAAGGCAGACTTGGGAATTGCAAAAGGAATAGTTGCATAAAGAGCTTTCACTGGATGTTTGGAAGCTATGGGACAAAGCTTTCTTTTTCTTCCTGCCTCTGTTCCGAGAGTACATGAACTTGACTCCATTTCAAGAATGGGATAAACTGTTATATTCCACGAACAAATAGGTTGGGACCCTATGAATAAGTTGGGTCAAATAAGATCTTGGGTCAGATGGTGTAGGACGCTTGCATTTGTATACGTTTTATACCTTTTGCCAGTTTTAGAAGTACTTTTCTAAGTAGTCTAACTTAGTGACTAGGTCTTAGTACCATGTAAACCCGGGTGAATAAAATTATAATTTTAAATAAAGCATCAATTAAAAAAGTATAAATTATATGAGTAGTATCCAAAGTTAGTCCTACAAAGAGTAATCCCATTGAAATGAATGGGTCTACTTTATGTAGGTTTAACGCTGGGTATTACCCTATGTAACCATGAGTACAGAACAACTGTAACATGAACAAAAGCATGTTAGCCCTATAATTAATCTCTGAACTGAATCAATGCCTTTATCAGATACATTAAGTTCAAGGTGGCTTTTCTATGAAAAAGAACAAATTTGATCATATTAAATATGAATATTTACATTCTACCTACCAAACACAAGCATTGCATTTTCACATGGTGAAAATAAACTGTTCTAATCTGTCCAGTAATTAGCAAGCCTTAAACATATCAGTTATGAACATTTAAGTTTGCTATTTCGTTATTTATGAAGGTTGGACTAGGCCAAACAGAATGAAGCAGAAAGGAGCAATACTGGAAGATGACAAAATAGTCTAGTGCAAAGGTTCCTATTTTCTAATACAAACTGTCATGGCTGCTGGCCATAAGAAAAATCCTATTATGGGAATATTTAAAAGAATTTTCCTCCTTAGAGAAAAAAAAGAAAAGCATGCAAAATGTATGCAGTGCAACAAAGAAGGAAGGCCTGGTTGAAAGAATGAAACAGTGTAAACAATACCTATTTAGTTCTAAATTAACATGATTTAGTGGTCCAAATTTGCACCACTGTTAGTGCAACAGGAAATATATGAAGTTCTATCAATATGAAACTTGATTTAAATCAATCCACCCCGATGTAAACTCCAATTTCCTTAAGTAAATTCAATTTTCCTTTTTAATTCTAACTCTGTGCCTTTGGGTTCACTGAGACTGAGCCCACTCATTATACATCATATCTATAGCTAACATTACAGAATTTCTGTCCCAGATAGTACTGGGGGTTGTTTGTTTTTCTTCTTATTCAGACGATGTTGATAAAATGTTCTAAGTAACTAAGTAGTGGCAGGTTTTTATAAAGGTTTGGCCTCCAGGAACCCCCTGAAAAGAACCAAGAAGTTATGTAGTAACTCTGCACAACAGGTTCAAGCCAGTGGAGCCAAGGAATATATGTGCCATTCACCTTTATAGTCAATTCCAGGGGCCAGATGCAAAAGGGGCACTAGATGCCAGTCAGAAACACCAAAACGACATTATATACAACACAGCTTTGTTTCTGTTTTCCTCTGCCTTTGAATAATGCTTGTGTTGATTACCAGTAGTAGAGGGGATTCTAAGAGATTAGTGATTCTGGCAGATCAGTGATTCTGAGAGATTGAGAGATTCTGAAAAGTGATTCTGAGAGATTCTAAGAGGCATCTGAAGAAGCCAATGCATGATGGCCTAATGGCAAGCAAAGCCTTGAACCTTTAGCAATTGAAGCATTCTGGAACACCCAGAACAATTTTGCTTTCACAGAACTTCAGACTAAGGGGACTATGCTATGTGATTTGTCAGTGACTGTACAATGAAAATCAGCTGACATAACCATACACTACTTTAAAATACATGTGCAGGAAGAATGCAAGATTTCTGGCTGCCAAGCAACCATGAACTGATGGCTAGTAATTGCTATGTGATGCCGCAATCTGGCACTATGCTATCCAGTGTGAAAATTCAGGACAAGTTCATGTATATGTACGCTGTACAACTTCAACATCAAGTGATGACTTACATGACCACAACAGTCGTAAAAGATCAATCCTTTTTCCTTTTTTGTGTCGTGTCTTTTCATTTGCAAGCCTGAGGGAAGGGACTTATCATATTATTGATCTTTGTAAGCTGCTCTGGGAGCATTTTGGGGCTTTAAATGAATAAAATAAACCAGACAGATAGCACTCATATCACCTGCTTCAAAATGCAATGCTCTTCAATGGATGTGGTTCACGCCACCAACTGGGAGCCACTGAGTGATGGGATATCAAGCGAACTGTGTGTGAAGTCAGCCCTTAGAACTCTAAAACTTCAGTTCAAAAATGAACTTTGGTTATTAGTTTCCTCCCAACACTCCACCCCAGTTTAGAGTGTTTACTGTGATGTTTCTGAGCTTCTCCGCCCACACTCACAAAGGCTAGGAACATGAAGCCAACATTTGAAGGGCTTTGACAATAATCCACACCCCACTGAAGTACACTTCAGGGTACTTCTCATGCACCCTATAGCCCTATGCTATATAACCCTTATAAGCAGCCACACATACCTGGGTTCTTTCCTTCATTACGTGATGGGCGAGCTGTAGGTTTAGGAAACCTTGTCCCTTCCAAAGCTTTGGCAGCAGCTGCATGTTGAGCTTTCTTAATACTAGTTCCTTCAGCTTCCCAGTGCTGGTCCCCAAGAGTCAGCTGCACTGTAAACACCTAGGAATTAACAGGAATAATTTATCATGTCAACCCACTGCCTGATCTTGCATGTGTGAGGTGTTCAGATACTCAGACTGACATCATAACGTGCACATGTCAACAAAAGGCACATGTATACACTACACTGGTGGCTGTTACCACTCCTAACCTATGTTTAAAATATTTGTAAAACTTTAGCAAACTTGAACCACTTCATAGTCTGCCTGGGTTCAGACAACATGCAGCAGCTTGTAGCGGGTTATTTAATTCATGATTTGCTGTGGTGCCCACAGATGCTGCATTGCATGTCTAACCCCTGGTTGGGGGTTGTCACGTCATGTGAACCCAGCAAGCGCGGGTTATGCAAGGGTTAACCCTAGAACAGGTCATGTGTTATGCGAAGGTTATTTAACCCTCACATAACCCATGGTCGCCAGGTTCACACGACACAACAAAGCCCAAGCAGGGGTTGGATATTCCAAATGGCAGCTGCATGTGCTCTGCAGCCTCACCATGGGTTCAATAAATAAAGCATGTGGGCTGTTGAGTCATGCAAACAGTATGCTTCAACAGTTATGGGGCCAATTGTCTTGTGGTGTTTTATCTCTGCCTCCTTCAATTTTTTTTCTTTAAAAATTTAACTTACTAAGCTATCAGGGGTTCAATTTACCCCTATCAAAATGAAAGGGAAAGTGAAACTACCCAACAGCCATGATAACTGGGGTCCATCTGCCCCTAGCAACTTCTCAAAATAGGGTTGCTAACTTAGCATTTTGCCTGCATCATAAATTCCACTTTTTGTGGTTATAAGTACTTCAAGACCACTGGAATAGATTCTGTTTTTGCACATTTTCCCTGTACATTCCTGTGTGTACAAAAAAACCCATTAGAAAGCACTGCAGGGTTCTGATGAAGCCCAGCAGTAAATTTTACTATAGGCAGTTAATTCTGTTCCAAGTTGTCTTTATCTTGATTCAGGAGTTAACAATCTCGTATTTTCTTTCAATATTGATTTCTTGCAACACCAGTTTCTTATTTGTAATGTTTTTGGGAGAAAATCCTGCTAAGCTATTGGGGTACATTGGACCCCATCCATTATTATTTTGGAATGTTAGGTTTCCATTTTGCTATCTCTTCTGCTTTTTACTCCAGGGTTTCCTGATAGTCCAATGAGGATTGCCTAATTAGTGGGTTGTATCTTTCCCCCAGTCACATGTCACAGGTTTGTTTGTCTCCAGCAAAACATATATACTCAGCTCTACAATGCCAGAGCCTCGCTCAGTTGCTCAGCACACAATGATCTCTATATTTGATTTTGAAATATGGTTGGTCTGGTCTTCAACAAGCTTTCAAATTTAAGAAGTTCCACTATTACAGAAAAATCTCAATACTTTCTGCATGCCTCAATAGATCACATGGAGTGTTGCATACTAGCACTTCATTTTTTATTTATTACAACATTTATATACTACCTTTGCATTTGCTCAAAGAGATTTGCAAGCAAACACAAATAAAACTAATACTTCTACAAAAACTAAGCAGCCACAGACTGCCCCCTCACACAAACCAAAAAAGGTCTTGCAGCCCTTACAAAAAGAAAACAAAGTAGCAACTGATACACTCTACTGGTAGGAGTTTCTACAGTTTCAGAACTACCACTTTAAAAGCCGTGCTCCAAGCTGTTAATGATCGCACTTGCTGTAAAGACAGCAGACAATAAAGCCTGCTGATTGGACCTCAACATGTGAGTGGGCTCACATTGGAAGAGAGTGTCCTTCATGTATGCTGATCCCAGGCTAAGCAAGGCTTTAAAAGGTTAAAAGGTTAAAATTTGGAACTGGGCACTGCAGTTATTACAATGCAGTTACTACACACAGAGCACTTCATTGGTGTTCTCATTCAACATTCACACTTATTCCCGTTCTACAGTTGGGGTTCCATACTGAGGCTAAGGCTCAATGATTTGCTTTAAGTCACCTGGACATGAGAACAAGTCCAAGTCTGCACTACCCATTGAACCATGTTAGTAGCAGCTGCTTACAACAAATTAAATTGGTCTTGTAAAAAGTTAGTTGGTGTTTGGGTTATTCTCTAACTCGTTAATCACTACTACCTAGTTTCTTGGCACCAATGGAGCTGTACACTGGAAGCTGTGAAGCCCACACATCTCTCACATATAACTTTACATACAAACCCACACACACCTTCATTCAAGATACCCTTTTACTGCAAGTGTGGAAGTTATAGAGGCAAATGTTACCTTCGAGTGAGCTGGACCCTGCTCACTCAAAAGCTTATACTCAGGCTGAATCTTGTTGAAACGGGCTAACTCATTCACAAGACACATTGGGGTTTTCTCTTTGGGGTTTGCCATGTTAGAAGGAACTGAAAAGCAAGACAAATAGCTACTTTGGTATGCGGAAATAAAATTGATCTCCCAGTTTTGCTAAAAATTCAAGAAATATTTGTCTTCACAGCAGTTCTAAGAGGAGTTTAGTACTCAAAACTGGGTGCACAGATGCTTAGATTTATAAAACTAACCAGCTTTTTACAGAAGATGCCCGACACATTCAATTTCTGTAGCTAAACCAAATGGACTTCAGAGAACTTAAGTGTCCAGAATGCAAGACAGAATTAGCCTTACAATCAACCTTTAAGATCAGTAAATAGCACTGTTGCAAGAACTGCCAAAAGGCAAGATCAAACTAATTTGTTTTGCAAAAAAATCAACTAGGCACCTACATGCTTGCTTTGATGTTTAAGACTGTGGTCCTCATATCTGACCTACACAGCATGCTCTGTTCTAATGTGAGAGCTCCTCTTCCCCCAAAGGTTCAGCTGCTTTTCAGTCATTCATATTGTTAATTTCCCATTTTATACTTTTTAAAATGATAAACTTTCAAGTCTCATGCTTTCTTCTCTCTGCTTCTAGTCTGTCATCTCCTTTAACCAGGAAACCCATTTGAGACCCTCATACCAGGTATAAAGTTTCCATTATGTTAACCACCCAAACTTCATCTTCATTTGGATGAAAACAAGAACAGAGAACCCAACATGCTTTACAGAAGCTTCAGTGTACAAACAAGGCAGCCCAACCCACAAATGACCCATGTCTTCCAGCTTTCATTATTCTGAGAGTAGAAACACATGGTGCATCGCAAACTGCGTAAGCTTTATAGCAGCTCTAATAGCACAGAGAGGTGATAATCTGTAGCCTCTGGCCAAGCAGTGAGTTGAGTATTTCCACATCTCCTCTTTCCCCAAATTCCCAAGTGGTTTTGGAAGCACAATAATGCTAGGATTGTCAAGTGGCCAGAGATGGCAGATGACCAACAGTGCCACACATATTCAATGGTTAAGCAATTCCACACTGTTCAAGTGTTAGACATAACACCACCTATGAAGACTGGGTGCATTCAAATGATCATCTAAACAATTATTCACAATTCTAATTCAGAGGGATTGCTCAAACAATAGTTTGCCAGCTTGAATGGCATAGTGGCAAGCAGCACTTTGAATAAATTGGAAGTAATGAATTAAGCACAGTGCACAAGCACAACACTTATTTATAATACTCAATTTAACTCATGATTTGGAGGATCTTCTGCATGCAGCCTCTACAGGCTTCATCGATGATAATGATGCCAAGTTGGTAATGCGCATGGTCTTTCCCCTTCTCGAACAGACTATTCTGTAAATCAGCTTAAGGATGTCACACAGGGAATATCAGCAGGGACTGGCAACTTTTCAGTGCTCTGGACACTCTAAACTGTCTTTGAAAAGTTGAGCAACAAAAGCTTCACTTGGCTTCAATGCCTGATTAGTCCCAAAGAATTAGACACATAACATAGTTAACTCAGTTGCTTATAGAACCACCCTGTGGGTCAAAATCAAGCCCCCCAAAAAGATCCTTGTTAAGCATCCATTCTTGCATCCTACTCTAAATAGATCAGAAGACACTGTACTAAAAAGCAGACATTGTCTAATAGTGAGTTTTTAATGATATAATTTATAATATTTTATAAATACTTAGCAACTAGTTTTAATCTTGTTTTGCTCAAATGTTCCATTCAAAACATTTCTTAAAAACAACTATATTTATAGAAACAACTTCATTTTGCGAGCAGAAAATGTACAGTAATATTATATAATAATATTAGGACTTGGTATTTTCTCTTAAGATATGACACCAACATTTTGAAATTATGTTTTGTGTTAGACATGATCCAAACATACCAAAGCAATTTTCAAGCTTACCTGCAGCTACACTGGTAGATGTAACAGATGCAGAGGGTAAAGCAGAGTTTTGAATAGGTCTACCTGCATTTTCAGAGGGCAAAGAACTAGTGGGAGAAGGAATACTCAAAGGCTGTGCAAGAGATTGGTTCTTGTTTAGTATTTGGCTGCTAGAAAGAGTAGCAGACGGATTCTGGATCTGAACTTGAGACATGTTGACTTCCATCCAAAGCAAACCACGGCAGGTAAACTTGGCTTTGAATGCAGGTTATTTCCGTACAAGTGCTTGAATTTCTACCTTAAATGTAAAGAAAAGGGATGTAAGTATTTGTCAATTGCTTTCCCCCCGATTTCTGATCAAATATGCAACTGAGATGCCACCACCACCTCTCAGCAACATGCCCCCACATTTTATGTTTTGCTCTTGTCTACAGTGGAGCGCACATAAGGAGACTATAATTTCTACTTGCTTATGAATTGCCCATTCTCTTTGGACAAATCAGTAAACCCATTTACAATACCTGTACTGATATTAAACCATTGATGCCTGTAACGAATATAGGTGTTTTTAGATTGAGACTCCATTTCCATTGCTGCCTTACAGAATTATGTTTGTACTACTCAAACAGGTAAGCATTAACAATGTCTTTCAGAGGGCTTACTGCTCATAGCAAGTATCCTTCATGCCACGTTTGACTTAACAAGGAATGCTTCTTTCACTTTTGTATTAACTTTCCTGAAATGAGGGTAAACCTAGCTTTTCCTAAAGCTATTCAGTATTAAGTATGACTGGCATAGCTATTATAGTTTCCACGATAATCTTTTTTTGCAAAGAAAACAGTGAGGCAAACCAAGATAGCTAGTTGTAGGTTGCTTTCAGAGCTAAACTAAGAATGGCTACTATTCCAAGTACCTTATGTGCTTCCAATCTTGTCTGCTCCAAAACAAGGCATGGAGTTCTATGGGAGCTGCAGGCCAAAACAACTGGGGGGCCACAAATTGCCCACAATGATGTAAGAGATAGTATTCACAGGAAAGAATAGGCTAAGTGCATGTGAATGGGATAGCCCTACACATTTATAGCGCTCTTACCTTTATAAAAATAGGAAAGCCCCTGCATAAAATTAGTATTTTGTGCACTCAAGTGTATGAATACTCCCAATATTAGATATGACAGAGATACAACTGCACATTAAACTGTAAAAAATGGTAGTCATTTTAAGAACATACAATTATGAGTTCTCAGAAGTGACAGCAAATATTCTTTGTTCAGTTAGAATCCGCATGTGAAAAGTGGAGACATGACACCCCTACGAAAAGTGGCATTTAAAGCCAAATACTTTCAAGACTATCCAAAAGTATTGTTGGCCTTCTGGCCAAATGCTCAAAGTACTCTAAAAGTGCAATCCTACGCATGTTTAGACAGAAAAAGGTTCCACAGTTCCCAGCATTCCCCAGCCTATTATTCTTCACCAGTTACATCTGTGCCAAATTTCCCACTGATGCACATTAAAGTTCTACAGCAATACAAGGAAATCAGACCAAGTCAGACAGAAGAACAAGTTTTGCGAATTTTGACAAGTTATCTCACACACTCACAAGCACTGAACTGTTTAGTGGACATCAAAGAATAGCAGTTCAATGTTTTCCCAGCTGAAAAATTAGTAAAAATGGTGTGACAAATTCAGTTCCAGGACCAGTGTCTGAGCCTTATCTTCCCACTTTACTATCATGCAAATTCGCCTCAAGCAACACAGACCAAAATGCTCTGATATTCTGACAACTTTACAGCTTTCATTGCCACAGTAGCCAATATTATGCTTGTAAATGGAGCTATCAAAGGCAGATTTTCATTACTCAGTGTTTTCTTTTATTAATTCTCTAGAGAGCAAAGAGGTTTATAGCTTAGTATTATTAAAACTACATTAACATGGCACTACATTAACATGGCTACAATAAGGATTCCATGGATTTCCAACTCCACATTAAAGCTCCATGGAAATTACAAGGGCCTGGTAAATGTTCAGAAACCCAAGCCCTGCACAGCTCCAAAATGATCAGTTTTAAATCATGGATGGCTATCTGCAATAGGGTTGAAGATGTTTAGGGCAGGAACCATAGCTCTGTGATAGAAAGGCAGGAGTATTGGGGTTGTGTCCAATGTCAGTCCTATTGAAATGAATGGGACTTAAGTTAGACCAACATTGGAAACAATCCTTGATGTTTATGGAACAGTGGCAGCATGGCCATATTGCACCACACATTAGCCTTATTGCAAATACAGGCCTCAGTGGTAAAGCACATGCTTCATGTGCAGAAGGTCCCAGGTTCAATCTCGGGCATCTCTAGCTAAAAGGATCAGGTAGCAAATGATCTCTGCCAGAGACCCTGGAGAGCCACTGCCAGTCAAAGTAGGCAACACTGGGCTAGATGGACAAAGAGTTTGACCTGGTATAAGACAAATTCCTATTTCATTTCATTTATATTTCTATACCACCCCATAGCAGAAGCTCTCTGGGTGGTTCCTATGCTCCTACATTTCCAAGAAAGGGACTCAGCTGCTTCTCCTCTACATATCTGATGCCAGAGAAAAGAAACACACAGACACACATTACCCAGGCCTTTAAAATTTGAGACATTTTCCTCCCAAGTAACATTATGAAGGTTCAGAGGTAGGGCAGAAAGAGCTACACTAACTATGTCACAGAAGACTGGGGAGACCACTGCCAAAAAGACAAAGAGTCACAAGGTAACTCTTGCCTGATTCCCAACAGGAATCTTCATATAAAGTCAATTTCTAACTCACAAATGGAAGAAAATGACCACCAAGGAGTAGCAAGGCTTCTACCCCTACCCCACCCCAGTTTTCAAACAAAAAAAATTGTAGCAATGTTTTCTGGTGGGTTTTTTGTTTTTGTTTTTTGCTGTTACCTAAAGTTCTCTCCAGAAAGCCATGCAATTCTTAATCTCAAATAATGAGAATATCATCGTTTCTATTTTAAGATGGAGTATATCCACAAATACGTAGCAACTACTACTTGCAGAAACGATAACAAAACTGAAGCCAGACACATAAACTATCACTGAGCAAACCAGTTCTTTTTATCATAGAATCATAGAATCATAGAATAGTAGGGTTGGAAGGGGCCTACAAGGCCATCGAGTCCAACCCCCTGCTCAATGCAGGAATCCAAGTCAGAGCATCCCTGACAAATGGCTGTCCAGCCTCGTCTTAAAGGCCTCCAGTGTGGGAGAGCCCACCACCTCCCCAGGTAATTGGTTCCATTGCCGTATTGCTCTGACACTCAGGAAGTTTTTCCTGATGTTCAGCCGGAATCTGGCTTCCTGTAACTTGAGCCCATTATTCCGTATCCTGCATTCTGGGATGATCAAGAAGAGATCCTGGCCTTCTTCTCTGTGACAACCTTTCAAGTACTTGAAGAGTGCTATCATATCTCCCCTCAGTCTTCTCTTCTCAAGGCTAAACATGCCCAGTTCTTTCAGTCTCTCTTCATAGGGCTTTGTTTCCAGTCCCCTGATCATCTTTGTTGCCCTCCTTTGAACCCTCTCCAGCTTGTCTGCATCCTTCTTAAAGTGTGGTGCCCAGAACTGGACACAGTACTCCAGATGAGGCCTAACCAGTGCTGAGTAGAGGGCAACTAGTACTTCCCGGGATTTGGAAGCGATGCTTCTATTAATGCAGCCCAAAATAGCATTTGCCTTTTTTGCAGCCACATCACATTGTTGGCTCATATTCAGCTTGTGATCGACGACAATTCCAAGATCCTTCTCGCTCGTAGTGTGGTTGAGCCACGTATCCCCCATCTTGTAACTGTGCATTTGGTTTCTTTTTCCTAGGTGCAGAACTTGGCATTTGTCCCTATTAAATGCCATTCTGTTGTTTTCTGCCCAGCATTCCAGTCTATCCAGATCACTTTGAATTTTGTTTCTGTCTTCCAAAGTATTAGCTATCCCTCCCAATTTTGTGTCATCTGCAAATTTGATCAGCATTCCCTGCACCTCCTCCTCCAAGTCATTCATAAAAATGTTGAAGAGCACTGGGCCCAGGACTGAGCCCTGCGGTACCCCACTCGTTACCTCTCCCCAGCTTGAGAAGGTCCCATTGATAAGCACTCTTTGAGTCCGATTCTGTAGCCAACTGTGGATCCACATGATCGTTGTTTCATCTAGCCCACTTCGAGCAAGTTTGCTCATCAGGATATCATGGGGCACTTTGTCGAAAGCTTTGCTGAAGTCGAGGTATATGATGTCTACAGCATTCCCACGGTCTACAAGGGAGGTGACCTGATCAAAAAATGAGATCAGATTTGTCTGGCAGGACTTGTTTTTGACAAATCCATGTTGGCTTCGAGTAATCACGGCATTGATGTCAAGGTGCTTCCAGATGGATTGCTTTATGATCTGCTCCAGAATTTTCCCAGGGATTGATGTCAGACTGACTGGTCTGTAGTTCCCAGGTTCCTCCTTTTTACCCTTTTTGAAGATAGGGACAACGTTAGCCCTCCTCCAGTCATCTGGCACTTCCCCGGTCCTCCATGATTTCTCAAAGAGAATAGACAGCGGTTCTGAGAGTTCTTCTGCCAGTTCCTTTATTACTCTAGGATGCAGTTCATCTGGCCCTGGAGATTTGAACTCATTCAAAGTAATGAGGTGTTCCTTGACCATATGCCTGTCGATCTCAAGCTGCAATCACAGCAACTATATGCGCTAGCTGAATGGCCCAACAGAAGGCCTTTTCTATAAAATGACTGTGCATGCACACTTCTCCCCACACTCCATCATATTGCCCTTTTCAGAAAACCTGCATACTTCCCATTATCTTGACATGTAATTGATATTTTGCTTCCCAAAAGCTGTTTAGAATGAGTCATTACAACATTAAGAGCACTGAGTCACCTGGATATAGGCAAAAGACAAAAAACTGGTTCTCTGCTGAATGTAGACTTCAGTTTCAATGTGCACAACCCCTAAAGATCTCTTAAGGTCAGCACACCCAGAGTCATGCCCATCATTTGCAGGAATATTACCTCAATATTTGGACTTTTTAAATATAGAAAGTCCATTTAACACTGATTTATTTGTATATTTCAAGTCTATGAATATTAGTTAATATTCTTCCACTTCTAAACATTATTCTGATTTATGCTAGATGAAAGTATCAAGGAATTCTGGAGGAGTGTCTACAGAATATAATTAGACTTCAAAGAAATGAACAGAGCAGCGTAAGTTCTCTACAGCTTTCTTACCCACTGTCCCCAATACTTAAGGTAGACTAGTCCTTGTCCTAGTCATTTCCATTCAGGTTAAAAATCTCTAAACATGGAATATTGTTGAAGCAACAGATTCAATGATGCTACTGACAACAATGGGTTGAGAGAGAAGAAAGTAGTCCTGGGAAAGCAGGATGATTAAGGATTGGGGAAGCAGAGTAGGAACAGCATCCAGGACATGGAAAAACTAAAATGTAGGACACCCCAGTCAGGTTGCTGACAAGCAGGTAGGAAGACAGAAAGCAGGGACTTGAGAGAAAGACAGACATAAGGGCGCATAAGAACTAACAAATAAGTGGCCATGTACAAAGAGGGCTGTGGAGGAATTTAAGGACAGGAAAAGCTGTTTCCATGGAGGGGATAGATGGTAGCTTTGGAGACTACAGAACACGGAATACTAAAGGACCAAAGTTGGGCAAAGATAGAGTTGGTTGTACATTGATTTGAGCCAGCAAGCAAAATTGTTGGCTCTGAGACTTCAGTCCCTTTTGACTGTTAAAAGACAAGGATTTGATCCTTAGAGTAAAATAGAAACAGTACAGATGTATCTCAGGAAGCTGCAGAACTCCCATATACTTATGTCCATGACTAAAATTTTCTTAGTGTTTTCCACTTTAAAATAGCTACCTGTGATAAAAAGCTGTTGAACTGTATACCCAATACAAGCTTCCTATACCTTTAGGTGATCCAGAGATAGTGTACTTTTGGCTTTAGTTCCAAGGGGATTATTTATATGTTGGAGATTGCCTATAACAGAAGGGAAAAAGCACAGTTAAAAGACGTTACCACAGTATCTTAGTACTCCACAATGATCTACTCATTACAATCAACACTGTCAGGAGCAATGGAAAAATTCTCATTGGGTGAAACTGTCCATCATGTATGCTTTGAAAGACTAAGAAAATGCTTACTTTTCAGAAGTGTTAGCTGCAAATAAACCACTGTAGTCCCAAAAATGCTGATTTGAAGTATTTTACTATTCCACACATTTTTGAGATGGTTAACTGACAATATTTGATACCTGATCCTCAGAGCTAGCAAGCTGTTTGTCCGGAAGGGAGAGAACAGGGAGTCTTGTTTCCATATTTCCAAAACAAGCCATGTAAGTACACTTGAACTATGTTTTATTTTGGCAGCTGTGCCTTTTCAACTGTAGCTTGGTACTACCTATTAACAAGTCTCTGTCCCCAGTCCTGCACAAGTCAGCATTTGTACATACACGTAAACTCATGCACACTAATCTGAAGCTTGCACTGGTCTTCCACATGCCTGATGCTTGGAAGGAGCCGCATAACGATCATAAAATGCATGTCTTTCCCCTCTGACATTTAGAGCAGGAAGGTCCTGCCCTGACCTAGGATTTCACAGCACTCCCACAGGGCTGTGTGGGACTGAGAACTAATGTGTTCCACTTCCTTATGTATTCAAGTCCAACTGAAATGAGATACTAGGAATATAAAAGAAACTTACCTGTGCACGATGATAAGCGATCAGCATCATGTGTAAGAATGGGCACTTAAGCATGTAGCATTATCACACCAGCACAGTCTGCAACTGGGGTGTGGATTCCTCGTGAATTGACATACTACACATGCAGGGGCTGACAATCCAGTTTAAGTGTGGTGACAACCACACATAAACCTACATAGCTAAGTTTACACACCTAGTATCACTTAAATCAGGGCTGAGGGCATTTCAGAGAAAAGCTCTTACCATTACTATGAAAATTCCTGTACTTTTTTTTAATATAAAAAGGTGCATTCATGAAGAACATAGCCAGATAAATATACATTAATAATTTACAAACCAGTGCTTTACCCTGATCAAATGTAGCTATTGCAGTATTTTGCTGTGCTTAGTTGATCATTTTTCACCGATTTGATAAAATACTTGATTTTATACTTGATGCTACAATAGCTTTAGGGTCTATGAGTTTTTACTCTTGTGCATATACTGAGCCTTTAACTTTCTAAGCTTATAACTGATTAGCTAATCCATTGGTTGGTGAAGCTGAATATGCTTACCTTTACTACATATTTCGTAAGATACCAGCCTAGCAAGTTGTATAAGGAACTATATACATCCTCATGATAAACTGCCCTTCGCCTGAACTTAGTTGTGACAAACCTAGTTCCTTGCACAATGGCAGCAAGTGGATTGCAGACACCTGATGACCATGAAGAATATACTTGGGCAACAACCTTCTAAATGGAATCCATGCTATTCATATTACATTGGGTAATATGTCACTCTACCAACTCTCCCTTTCCTCCCCCTCTCCTACACAGTCTTTTTGTGAATGGAGGAAGCAAACTAAGGACAGGAGTACCATTTCTGCTCTATGTTCTATTATTAGTGGAACTGAATGTAAGGAACATCACCCAAGCAAAACCTGATTTCATCACACTGATATGCAGCACTGGAAATATTAGAAACATTAGGCATGCAACTTATCCCTCCCACCAGAAATTCATACTAATGCAATATGTTGAGATAGATAAGGAGTTTTACAGAACAGCAGCAGCAAGGCCAAGTTGCATCACACAATAAAGCATGAACAGACATTACAAAGACAGAGTAACTGATGGCTAGAACATTTCAGAAGTAAAGTACAGACACCAGGAAAGAGAGATGAAGTGTGCTGAGAAATGATTTGATCGCACACCGCTCAGTTTTCAAGGAACATAAATGTTTCCAACTTCAGTTTTAAAGGAACACAAACATTCGTAACTCTACTTTAGAAAATAAAACTCTGCATACAAAAGCTGGTTGCAGAGCACTGAGGCATCATTAGGCCAAACGCCTGATCCTTACCTTCAACCATTTCATGTATGCAGGTTATGACATGGGAGGAGCACACACACAGACTACCATAAAAACTTAAGGACATAAGAAGAGCCATGCTGGATCAGACCAAGGGTCCATCTAGTTCAACATTCTGTTCACACAGTGGCTGACCCGGAAACCACAAGCAGGACACAAGTGCAACAGTGCCCTCCTGCCCATGTTCCTCAGTAACTGGCATACACAGGCATATTACCTCTGATACTGGAGATAGCAAAGGATCCAACAGAGGCACAGTTCTTCTGTGATGCCTGTGGCCAATTAATTCTCTCCTTCTTGTAGCCCTCCTATGATTTTATCAAGCTTTAATCTGTCCCATCATCTTTGAAAGCAGCACACTCCACTTAAATTGACAGAATTGAAGAACCAGCCCCACCTCCTCAATCACTTTAAATATCTTGTTTGTTAATATAAATGAGCTGGCTGAATGCATCAAGCCCTTCGTTCTTTAATGGGGAGGGGTGACGACCTGAGTGAGGGAGAGAATCCTGAGGCACATGGAAATCCACCCCCCACACCCAGCCAAAGGTTGACATTGCAGCTGGTGATATTTCCAAAGAAGAGAGACAGAACTCTGGCATTTGTCAGTGGTGGTTGGGGGATAGTAGTGAATATAATGAAGCTCAAGGGAAAGCATGATAGAGAACCCTCCTGCCCTCCTGCACCTTTTGCAGCTGATTATTAGCATAGCAACCACTACCTCTCCTCTGCTTTGAAAAGATTTTGGGTTGTATCCAGCAATGTCTTTCTGCCATTGGAATAGACACTGCTGGTGGACTGAATTCATCCTCCTCCTGTAGATCCCAACATTCCACCACCCCACCCACATCCCACCACCCCACCACCTCTGGAGGACTAGGGGATCCTCTGGAGCAGATCTGGGGAGAGTTCAGGGGAAGGAGGGGGATGGAAATTCCTACTGCATGAACTCGTCCACTTGTGTCCTGTTGGATTTATCCCTCCCTACCCTACATGGAGATTTACTGTTCTCACATGCAGTAGCACAAGAATGAAGAATGTGTAGCCCTCCAGATGTTGTTGGTCTGCAATGCTCATCATCCCTCATCATTAGCTATGGGAGTTGCAGTCCATCATCATCTGGAGGGCCACATATTCCCCATCCCTGCTGTAGTGGATAAAACACACACACACGTGAAGACACCTGTTACACAGATGTGCTCACCTGCATGATAAATGCTGGGTTGGGACAGCAGGAGGAACAACTTTAAAATGAGGAGTCAAGTTAAAAATGTACCTGTCTTAAATAGGCAATTCGATCACAACTATCATTCTTGTCAGGACAGCATGACCTGTTAGATATTGCACTTGGTCCACTGCTTCCAATAAATGTTGAATGAACTTTTACAGAGAAGTCTCTACAACTTCAGCAGATGATTACAATATTAATATTATCACTAAAATTTTACATTTTAAATCTCTTACAACTCAAGATAAGGTAGTATTTCAAGACTTTAAACAGGCAACAATTATGTTCAAGCAAGGTAACACAAGGCAAGACTACAGACACAGAGGATGTTTCACTATAGCTTGCAGGTGGCCTATATATCCATCTTGGTTGCGGCCAGATTGTTTGGTGTTTCCCAGCTTTTGTGCAGTTTTTTCCCCATTTTAAAAGGTTGAAATGCCTTTCCTAAGTCTTAGTTACTGACCTGGTTCTCACATATGACAACCTATACAGTGAGACTGTTTGCATGCAGTGACAACACATCCATTTAAAAATCTGGGCATGATGCCTACAGCATACCCATCTCTTCCGCTTTAGCGTACAGTCCAAAATTGGCTACCTTGCAGGCTGTGCAGCGAGACATGTGACCACTTGGTTGTTTAGGGACTAAATGGTAAAATCAAACAAACAGCCACTCTATATGCCAGTAATACAGTGCTGCAAAGGCATTTGGGATACAGAAAGGAAGTGGGCAAAGGGGGGCAGGAACCAAACAACCAAGCAACAAGTGGTTTGCACAGTCGTCTGACAGTCAAGTTGTTGATTAACTCTGGGTAAGGTAACAACCCCTGGGTTAATTAAACCATGGGTTGTCGTTACACGTGAACCAGGTCACTGGCAGTAAGACCAATGGGGGGGGGGGGTTGGTCTTTTGGCCCTAGTTGCTGCTGGAATGTAATCCATGACAGCTTCTCTTAAATGAAATTTGGCCCTTGGGCTGAAAGCTCTGTGCCTCTGCTTTAAATATTGGGCTTAACAAAGCCTATTAAAAACCCATGCTGTTGTATATCTTTCACCAACCACGAAGTGAATCGTCTACAATACTCTGAAATAAGATGCTATAAAATTATCAGTGATAGCTTAAATGCTTCATTTCCCAACTGCCTGAACAATTAACCTTTACATGTCCAGGGACACAGGACAATTATGTTTGTCATAAGTCACATACAATTATAGCAAATAACTTAAAAATAGAAAAAGCAACCGTAGCTGTGGAACAATAGTTAGGAAAAGAACTAAATAGACATTCCATTAGATGGTGTTCCATAATACACTACATAATTATCTGACTACACTGTAAACCAAAAATGGTTTGCATCTTGCCTAATTATTAACAAGTTGTTTATGGGTCAAGTTCAGTCTTACTCCAGGAAAAAAAACATCTAGATCATTTAATGCAAAAGGAAGGGCACATGGAAAGGCTTATAAGATTCTCAACACTGCAGATTGAAAAATAAGTGCTCTGCAAAATCAGGAACAATGCGTCAACTCCCTAACATGGTAAAAGCAAGTAAAGATACTGCTGCCCATGTTACACTTGACTAGAAATGAGAGGCAGAACCCATGCCTTCCTCAGGTTGGTTGGCTTGTTTATGAGAGTAGTCTAAAAAATTTGCTTTGCAGCTGCAGGTTCCTTTTTGCACTACACCTGCTCTCAACATTTAGCATACTAGGGCTGAGTTGCATGGGCTGAGCTGTGGGGAGTTGGTGGATGATGAACATCCCAATCATACAGTAGGTGGTATGCTTCTTAGAATGCTCTCAGTGTTACTGCTCTACTACTAACAAGGACTGAATTTTGTGATGGTGAGGCAAGAACTCTGCCTTCCCCTAACACTTGATGCAAATACGCTTCATTCAACTAAAATCATTATTTACAATGTAACTGCCATTTAAGCCATATAATTAAAAAAAAAAACATTAACCAAAAAACAGAACCCCCCATGTAGAATATGAACAGTCACTAGGTTGGCCTCTTAAAAAAAAAAAAAGCATTGCAATGAGCACTTTCCGAAACACACTGCAAGCTATTTAAAACTAATAAGAACTTTTTTTAAAGCATTAGATATCCTATTCATCTGAGACTTGTCCAGCCCTAACCTAATTGTCACACATTTTGTCACTTACCACTGATACAGCAACATGTATATTACTGGCACTTTTATTTCTATTATGTACAACAGAGACAAAGGTCAAAAATAACTCCCAAGATTGGGATTTTCACATCTAATGCACATCATCTGATCTGAACGTTTTCATAAGGGATCTACCAACAGTTTTTAGGGCTCATCTATTCCTGACACAACTAATCTAGAGCTGAATCCTCTGGTGGCTATAGAACAGTACTGTTCCTCAAAACCCCAAGGATACTACTGCAGGAACTCTAACATCACTAACTACAGTTCTAAGTATTATACTTTATTAAGTTTCATAAGATTGCTAAGTACTGGGCAGAACAGTTCATGGCTAGAGGTTTGTAATATGACATAGCAAGGGGAAAGAATAGGGGTGAGAAGAGAGGACAAAGATAGGGAAGAATTAACTGATAACAAGCATTGCTACATAGATTAGGGTTAAAGTAGCACAGGAACAGATTTGCTAAATTTAAGTTATGCAACATCATTTAGCATACTGGTCTTCAGCAAGAGGTCCACAGCCTAAACCCAATATAGTGGTGCTGCTGCAGGTATGACCTATTTCTCTCCTACACAACTTTTTAAACAGACCTAGGAAGAGAAAGGGGGGCGAGAAGAGAACAAGGCAAACTTATGGTAAGCATTAAATGGGTCTCATGTTACAGGCCAGACTTAAATATGTGTTCTGAAAAGGTTGAGTATCAATGATACAGAGGAAAGAAGTTGGCTTGGGGAATAGATGGGCTCGACATTGTGAGAACTGAGAACATTTCCACTGAAGTCCATAAGAATGAAAGACACAAACATCAATGTGCATTTTGAGGTAAGTGTGAAATAACTGTACTGTAGTATAGCTTATTCAAAGTCAACTGCATCCCCACAGTAACAGTACCAAACATGCACATTTGGCCTTTTATTTCTTGTAGCTACACTTTAACATGGTTTTTCTTATCTCCTCCACATACAGGAGAAGTATAGGAAATTTCCATAGTACCTTATAGACAACAGTAATTTGTTGCTAATAAAAAATATGGTTGACAGTTTTATGGCCAAGCTAACTAGAACCCTAACTAGCTAACTATCCTGCAGTTAGGACAATGTTTTATTCAGAGACTGTGGGTTAGCTTCAAAGTTCCCCCACAGAAGGAGAGGAGAGATGGGGAAATTAGCTCTGCCCATCCCCTGCTGTGGAAAGATTTCCTACACTGGACATAAGACACTGAGTGGTTCAAAAATAAACGTCTGCAGTATCTTATAAACTGACTGTTCATTATCTACAGGCAACTTCATCAGATGCATATTCACAAAAATGTGCGGCACAATACATCTGCCAAGTCTTTGAGGTGCTTCATGTTTCTGTTGCAAAAGATGAAGGACACAACCCTCTAAACTCGGAGGCCTACATGCATCTAGTACAGATCTGGAGGCGCGGTAGAGGCAATGTTGCCTCTGCTGCTCCTCTCTCTTGGCATTTTAGCTAGACTGGTCTAGCTGGGGCAGATAGGAGGGGAAGGGAAGGAGGCTGGAGAGGCTTTGGGATAGTTTGTATCCTGGCCTCTCCAGTCCCCTCCCTTGCCAGAACACCCTCTCCAAGGTTGCTTTTGTGACCTTGGAAAGGCAGCCGGCTTGTTTCTCTCTGCACCAGCTGCAAGGGGGAAGGAAGAGCAGGCTCCCAGCTCCAAGGCTGGAGCACTGCCACTGACCTCAGATCCAGAAATCCAAAGTATCCTATGGCCCCCCAGATGCTGCCTAGGGGCCACAGGATTGCTGCCTATTACGGGTACCCTTCTAGGAAGTGCAGTGAATGAAGTTCATCAGTGCTCTTGCTCAATTCCCAATGATTTCAGCAGGACTTCTGCCCAAGGATTTCCTGATAGACTGCATACTGTGGTTGTAAGAAATGGAAACACAACAAAATCCATATATGCTACACTGTCCCTGTCTCTCTAGCCTCCATGTTTAATGGTAGAAAGTACACAAACACTTTGAAATGGAAAGAGTTAGGTATGCCAAATACTAGGGTATCAGGGTAAGTATATTTGAAAAGACGTTGCCAATTCCAACATTGATGGCTGATAGTGATGGGACCTGCAGCAATGCTTTTGTTGCTGGTGCCATATTTTTATTTTTTATCAGTATTTGATCATGGAAATATATCCTGTACTTTAAGGCCTCCCAACTGCCCACCATGCTATAAAACTAAGTGCTTTCTTAACAAGGAGAATTATTACTCAAGTCAACTCAGGCCACATCTGCAATACCATAAATATGAAGTAGGGCAGATGCAAAACAGCTGGTGGGTTGTGATGCCCTAAGATGGGTCACATTGGCAGTATCACCAATTTTTAAAATAAAACAGAAAGAAGGGGGGGAGAACAAGGGAAACACAAACCAACATATACGGAAAGAATATTGAAGCAAGCCCTATATTTTAGACTGGACTTAAAAGTTGGGTCCTGGATTTCAGGGGGTTGAAGAATGACTGCTTTAAACTGTTGTAAATAGAATTAATATGGTTAGGAACACACATTCTATTTATCTGTGCTGTCACAAGTTTGGTGCTGTGGATCATCCCATGTCATACTATTCATGTAAAAGGAAATGTTCATGATGAGAAAGTGTGTTGCTGCCTTATTCCATCATACTCACTATAGGAGTATCCTACAGACATGGCTTCAATTTATTTCTACCATGGCTCTATCTAGAACAGTGTAGTTTCCTTATAGCTTTGCCAAAGAGCAGAAAAACAAGTATGAACATTCTTTATATACTCTTTGTAATTCAGTCATCCATGCGTACACCTGTGAACTATCAATGTTAGCTAATGGTTTGCAAATAGATTCACACACTGGTTGCATTCACATGCAAGAATAAGAATCCTGGCTTATTGTAAACAATCTATACAGGTTACATATTAAGCGGCACTCAGTACATCTTTACAAAACTTTATCATGTCACAAGAGTTTAAATACAGTTAAACTGCTTCCCCCACTTCTTTTTATGAAAACAAAGTTGATGTTTGTCTTCATAAAAGACAAACCAATCCAATGTACATTTACTCATAAAACCCACCCAGTTCAATGGAACAAAACCCCAGTAAGTGTGTTTAGGATTGCAGCTTTAATCTGACAAAGGCAGCCATCAGATAATAACATCTGCTAACATATAACATGGAATAAGGTCCAGTACAGTGAAGTCCAACTGTAATGTTAAATGTGCTGTTGCAATGTTTAAACACCTGCTACCAAAGACAGGTGTTTTCTATTTTAAAAAACTAGTTGCACCTAAGAGTGCAAGATCTAGAGCCCATGGCAGTAAAGTAGGTATTTGGGGGTTTAAAAGTGTTAATGTGTAACAGCCAAGATGTTAACAAATAAATGCACTTTGAGGGTGCAATCTTATGTATGTTTAGACAGCAAAAAGTCCTAGAACTCCCAGCATTCCCCAGCCAGCATGGCTGGCTGAGGAATGCTGAGAGTTGTAGGACTTTTCGCTGTCTAAACATGCATAGGATTGCACCCTAAGTGGCACTTTAAAATGCTGTGCCACTTAAGACAAACATACTGATGGTTTAATTATAGCAACTACCATATTGGTCTCTTGACCACCAGTTAGTCCACACAAGATCTCGTCAGATCTGTGCTATGTAAATGCCAACATCTGTGACTTCTTAGTTTGAGAACACTTCATTGAAAAAAGTTTTGTCATTACTTTCCCAGTGATGACAAAATGCTCAAAAATAATATAAAGCAAAAGTTTCAAGTATCCCATTAGCAGAGGAGCTTTATTATTCCCCATGAAAACCAAGTTCTCTCCTCTATAAGCATTGGATCTATACTAACTGAAGTCTCACTTGATTTCAATGGGTCTACTCAAAGCATGACTAAGTCTGAATCCAGATTTAGATCCCTCGGTTGTCAAAACTGAAGCAACAGATGCACATACAAAAGTATTTCAGTTTCAAAAGCAGTTCAGGTTCCACACTGAAGAGGAGGAAAAACTTAAACACATCAAAAGCTTACTTACATTGCTAAAGTTAAATGACATGAGACCAATTAGGTTTGCGGGCATGTATAGTGGAAAAAAAATTAAGCCATTAGAGCCATTAAGCCATTCATTACTTCCATTAGGAGCTGAAAGCATTATGTTTGTAACTAAAAACACAAAAGCCCTCTTTCCAACAAAGTGAAACTTGACAACATTATTCCAAGGCTGTCCTGGAGAAAGCACATCTTGAGTAGAAGGCTAAAGGAGATCAAGTGTGATCCAGTAGATAGCACAGAATCCAAGTCCAAATCTTCACTCCAACATATCCTTATTTTCTTGATCAATGAAAGTGAGAAAACCCGTGTCCTGAAACTATTAAATTACCGACTGAAGTCAGAGCTATATTCGCACCTGCCTAGTACAGGTATTATGAGAACATCAGGAAATGTGGCAAAGACCTGTACGTATTAAGAACACACTGCACACATCATCAGTAACTAGCGTAAGTAGGTTGGCCAGTACCAACCGATTAGGAGAGGCAGGCGAGGAGTTTTAGAGCAGACATGTAAAAACACATTTCATACGGATAATGTGGGGTAAACTATAACAGCTCCTTTCCTCTTCCCCACCCCCTATATAATTCTGTGTGCCAAGAAGGTGGTAATACAACACTAGGAACAGCAGAACAGCCCCGCTGGATCAGACCGAAGGGCCTATCCAGTCCCTCGTGGGGTTTTCCACTGTGGTCAGCTAGAAAGCCCCCATATAGAGCCATGAGGAGGGAGCCGGGACAGAAAGAGCCGGCTAATCCGGCGCGGAAAATGCGCGAGGAGCGCCCCCACCCCCACGCGCGTGAAGAGCGAAGGGGCAGCGAGGCCGGGAGGCTTAACCCTTTCCCTCTACCGCGGAGGGGCGGGGAGGCCTGTCAGCCCCGCGCCCCCACCTGCTAGCGGCCAATCAGCGCCGCCGCAAGAGCCACGGCCGCCCCCTCAGAGCCGCCAGGGCTCCTCTCCCCGGAGCCGAGCTTGGCCGCCCCGCTAGGCCCCAGCCTAAGCGCAGGCCCGGCCGAGGCCTCACCACTCCCACAGCCCAGCCCCGCCGCGAGTCCGCCTTCGGGGAGGGGGAGCGCCCCTTCCCTCCCTCCCTCCCTCCCTCCCTCCCTCCGGCGCCCCTCACCTGGTGGTCGTCTGGGCTGCGGCTCCCGGGCCGGCTCGTGTTGGCGGGCAGGCTATCGGGCGGCTCAGTCCATTGGCAGCTCCCAGGAAAGGGGGGTCCGGGGAAGGGGGGGAGGCGAGCGAGTCGCGGCGGCGGCAGACACAGGGCAAACACTAAAGAGAATGAGCGGGGCCAGCTCCGGCCGGGAAGGAAGTGACGGCATCACGCGAGGAGGGCGGAGCGAAGCGGGCCCTTTGCGGCTATTTATAGCGCCGCCCAGCACAGCACGGGCCGGCTTTTCCGGAGCGGCGCTTGGCGCGCCTCCCGCCCGGAGGACTACCACTCCCAGCATGCTCCCAGGCAGTCCTTGAGCCACCGGCGTGGTTCAATCCCCTACCGGAGTGTATATATTTAAAAAAAAGACTACGTTTCCCAGCATGCTGCGCGTCCCCCCCCTCGAGGAAGTGACGGCTCTCTCAGGCTTCCTCGCCTGCTCCACGTCTTCTGCCACGCGCCTCCCAGAGTCCTACAACTCCCAGCGTGCACTGCTGCGCTCTTACCCGCGGAAGGAGGACGGCCCGCACGCCATGCGGAAAGCTGTTATTGCTGGTGGGGCAGGAGCAGTGGGGGCTGGTTGCTGCGATGCTGCGGGGGGTAGAGCGGGGCTCCCACTGGATATTTATTTATTTATTTATTTCAGTTCTATACCGCCCAATAGCCGAAGCTCTCTGGGCGGTTCACAAAAATTAAATCCAAGCAACACGCGATAAAACAATTTAAAATATACAGCACATTAAAACCACAATATAGGATAGGAGGGTGGAGCGGGGCTGCCAAGGTTCAGGACCATGAAGCAACTGAGGACGTGAGGAGAGATCATTGCAAAAAAAAAGAAAAAAAAGTGGGGTGGGATTTTTGCAAAAAAAAAAAGGTGGGGCGGGATTTTGAAATCTGTGGGGAAATCATCTCTGGAGGACTGCCCAGGTTGGGCATGACAAGGTCCTACTTTGGCAGCCAGAGCCCGTGCATGTTGACTCAGAAGATCTAGTCCCTGCTGGGCTGTGAAGCTCACCGGGTGACTCTGGGCCAGTCACTGACTCTCCGCCCAGCCTACCTCACAGGCTTGTTGTGAGGATAAAACGGAGGAGGATCGTTTACACCACCGTGGGTTTCTTGGGGGGGAAAAGGTGGGATATAAACGTGATAAAACAAAAGGGCACAGCCCCATGCATGCTCACACAGACAAGAGTCCTACAACTCCTAGTATGCCCCTGGGGCATGCTGGGAATTGTCCGACTTTTTTCTGTCTCAATATGTATGGGGTTACGCGTAAGTCACGCTGACTACAGTGGGGCTTACTTTCGAGTAAATGTGCATCAGATTCTCGCTTGAGTTTAATTTCCCTTAAAAATAGTGGATGAAACGGCCCAGGAAACAACCGTCTCCCAAGCCTTAAGCAGAGTAAAACAAACACAGGAAGACTTGTACTTTTATTGGTACCTGGAGAACTGATTTTGCAGTTAATCGTTGGACGAAGACTGAATGAAGGACGTGGCTGGCAAGAGTCAATAATAAGCATCATTTATTACAGGGATTTTTAAAACAACAACACCTCAGCTTCGTTCAAGATAGCACATAATCCTCATTTAATTTTTTTTTAATCGTTAGAGCTTTCTTAATTCTACATCCTGTAGCCAAATCATATAGAATATACACCAGTTCTGTAGAACCTCTTCTTAAATTGTAACGTATGCACTAAGCTTGAAACCCAGATCAGAACAGAGAGGAGGAAACTTCAGCTAGACATACAAGATACTTGGGAGGGGGGAGAGAAGAAAAGGGTAGCTCTTTCGAGTTTCTTTACGAAGCTAGATGAAATACTTAATCATCACTCTCAACCGATACGGAGTTCGTGGCTTTATAAAGGGGACGGATTGGAACATCCATATTATTGGCTTGGTTCTTTTTTCCCCTGCCTCTTGGGGAATTTGTAGAATCTCATTTCCACCATTTCTGAAACTCGAGAAAGCGGCAGGAGATGTTGGATCTTGTAGTCTTTTACTAAGTAGTACTCAACAGCCGCCGATTCGAGCATGCTGCTCTATTTAAAGCAAGTCGGAAAAGTGCTTATGTGGCAAATGGGTGAGCGCTTACAGGCTGTCCGCTGCCGCAGGTCTTAATAGCGATAGCAGTGGAAGCGATCGGCGATAGATACTGCAGCAAAATCTGCCTTGCGAGTTCAATTTGTGTTCTTCAGAGGTTGCCTCAAACCAAACAGGCCTTAAAAAAGAAAAAAAAAGTACTGTGCTTCTACCCAGCTCGTGCAGAGCGATTCTAAGTACATTTACTCAAAAGTAAATCCATCCCCGTTGAGTGGCACTTG
Organism: Heloderma suspectum; assembly: GCF_057233095.1. NCBI lineage: Eukaryota > Metazoa > Chordata > Lepidosauria > Squamata > Helodermatidae > Heloderma > Heloderma suspectum. Next base: position 285,334,755 of record NC_139461.1, on the reverse strand, counting down.
TGGGGAGTAAGCCCTTCCTACTTAATAACATGGAACATAACGTGATTTCTTAATAAGGCACATAAATGCTGGCTCATTAAACCAGTGCCATTCCAAATTTAGTCTAACTCAAAGGGGCCTGTATTAAAAGCCCTAGCTTTGTTGAAATTTTAACATGCTCTCATAAAACATACATTAAGGCACGGACACTACTCATTACGTTGCTTCTGCTAACTTGCTGACATACTATAGATTAGTTGCAGTACTATTGAACATTCAGCCATATTAAATGGTACCAGGGTCCACCATTTTACTAAAAGCATACTTTACAATCAAACACTGTTATCCCTCAGTAGTTTTTTTTTTTTAATTCCCCATGTTTTTTAGTTATTCCTTTGCCAATGTGGTTTATGCTTCATGCAGGAATAGAAGTGGGGGAGGCCTGAAGTAGAACTGCAACATTTAATTGATTAAATGAGTGTCACCCTATCATGCCTTGAACATTACTATTTTGAGTGGAAAGGCAGAGTATAAGTCGAATAAATAAATAAATAAATAAATATCAATTTACTGTTTTAGAAGAGTTATTTCTCCCTTCACCCCCTTTTCTAAATTAGTATCTGCCATCCCTCCTCAGGCAAGAGGAAAGGGGCAGAGGCTCAAAAGCTTTCAGGTACCGGAGGTGTTGCTGCAGCTCCTTGTCCCACAAAGGAGTTGACTTGATAAGGAAAAAGGACCATCAGTGCATAGGATACTTTTGCAGAATGTGCAGTTCTGCAGATTTGCTCGGCTGTAAGCACCATTGAAATCAGTAGGACTTAACTTACAAGTAGCCGGATTTGGCCCCCAGGCCTGAGGTTCCCAACCACTACTTTAGAACTATTGGTTTCACGCTTATGCAGATTTATGTAAATTTAATCCAACTCACAGTTGTACAATCAAGCTAGTAAGCAGCACACAGAACCAGTTATATATATTGTGGGAAAACATTTTACTAAACCCTGATAGAAATGTTAGGTCTAACTGGTGCCAGATAAAATGGTACCAGAGACCACCATTTTGGGCTGGATGCATCCAATCTCGTAAGCTAAGCAGGGTCAGCCCTGGTTAGTACTTGGATGGGAGACCCCCTGGGAATCAGGCTTCCTGCTTTGAGTAGAGGGTTGGACTTGATGGTCTTGTAGGCCTCTTCCAACCCTAATATTCTATGAAACAGACTGATAGCTATGATGGCTGAAGCTACAATAAATTGGTAGGTCTTGGGCAGAGCAATCCTAATTGTGGGGGCGGGGAAGCAAAGTGGCAGATCACTTTCAAGACTTGGCCAACTCATGCAAGGGCAGCTTCACCAGGCTTTTTGGCCCAGTACCTTAGTTGAGGGGCTGGATCCAAGGTCTCAAGGGAGAATGGAGGGGCTATGGATTCAGCAGATCCAAAGATGCTCCTGCCTTGTTTGGGGGGGCCTACTGCTGGTTGTAGATGGCCACAGAGTTTTCTATAGGCGTACCAGGGGCTCCCAGGTCAGATGTACCCTCCCTTGCAGACGGAGCTCCTTTATTAGTGGAGAGGCCCCTCTGCTCCATCCTTGCTCTGAAAGGTATCATAGAATGTTTAGTATTTAGCTGTACCCTCAAAACAACTCATTCTGCAAAATATGCATCCTGTATTATCGGTGGAAAACTTATGCTGAGCAGGGACTGATTTAGTATATTTACAGCTATCCATCATGGAACTCAAGGAAATATACAAGGGATATCCAGGTAACCCAGACCTGCTTAGTTTAAACAAGGAGGCTGTATCATATGCCCTTAGACAACACCCTGGCAAGCCACTTCTGGCTTGTGTTCCTATCCACTGGCATACACTGTGCTCTCATAAGAAACTGTTTCTAATACATTTCTCATTTAACAATATAAAATCTGAAGTACCTGCTCCCATATGTCAAACATGAGAGTGGCTGAAAAGCAAACTTGTACAGCTTAACCATATGCACGCAAAGTCACAAAGTACCACTGCAACACACATTTGAGCCATTTAATAAAAATGTGATGGAAAGTTCCACATCTTTCAAACTTAATGGGAAAGATGGGGACTGAGAACATTTCTATTAAATACCATCCTCTGGACACCCTTTTTGTTTTAATAATCAAAGGGTAGGTACATACAGTTTGGCAACGTATTTATAATCATTACCAAAAGATGAAATAACAGTGCTAAAACCATCAGGAAAATCTCAGCAAGCATTCCCTTTATTAGCACAGCATTCAGAAAGTGCATTTCTTGTTACTTCATTGCATCCATGTATGTATAACCTAAGGGCTGTTCAGATGAACATTTCTTATGCATTGAAGGAGCAGTGGGTTGCACCCAGTAGCCATACCCCCTGCCAGCTGCATGTTTGGCAAGCAAAAGCAGGGGTCCTACGTGCATATCAATGTATGCGTGTAGAGCTCCATGACGCAAAAGGTTCACTAGTCAATTAGGATCGTCTTTGCATATTCTAGGAATGCATGTTGATACATGTGTAGGGCCCTTTCTCAAATCACCAGCACCAAGTGTGCGTGTATGTGTGTGTGTGTGCACGCGCGCGCGTGCACACAAATGTGATCTGTGGGTCACCAACTGGGTTAAACAGCATGGCCTCGTCATGCATTGTAACTTGTGAATGGGTTCATATGAGCCCCCCATCTAACGATTTCAACAATTACCAGTCTACAAATACTTCACAACTAGTACGACAACTGAAAGAATTCCCATTAGGCCTTGATTCTTGGACCGCTACCCTAGACCTCCAAAGCCCACTCCTGTTTGACCACTTCCTTCTTGCCAATAGTGCACAGCCCCAGTATTTTCCTGTCGGCTTGCTTTCTTCAACTCCATATCTCCATTGTTTCCTCAGGCCTGTTTTTCAGGGCACTATTTTATTCCACTCTCTTTAGCCACTGCCATTTGACCAGCCTCCCTAGCTGGTCATCTACCCCTCTCCAATAGCTTACAGCAGGGATAGGCAGAAAATAGATCTCCAGATGTTTTGGATTTCAACTCCAAGCATTCCTGACCATTGCCCATGCTGTCAGGGGCTTCTGGGAGTTGAAGTCCAAAAATCTGGAGATCTACCTTCTACCCATCCCTGGCTTACAGCCTCTTTGGATTTTAAACACTGTGAAGTTTCTTCCAAGTCCCTCTCCAATTAAAGCTCTTTCCTTATCTGCCAATTTCAACCAAATGAAGAAATTCCCTTCCTTCACTGATGACTGCTTAGTTCCCTGGGCAATTGAACATTGGGAACTGCCACACCAGTTCAGCCAGTAAGTGCCAGAGGCTTTACTGTCACAAGTGCAATACCCGATACAGAATATTCTTTTTATTCTTATACATGGGAAAGAGTTATTAATTTGTTCAAGGCCACTTTGTGGCTGAGTGCAGCTTTGAACCTCCACAAGCAACAGGTGCCCCCTTAGAAAAATCCTGAATAGAGGAACTTGGTTGTATCTGCATACTTATGCAGTGGTCTTCCAATGTGTATCCCAGTCAAAACTGCACTATGATCTCTGCAAGTTCTCTCCCCCAACCCCTGACATTCAGTTACAAATTCCTAAGTAGCAAAACAATGGCAAAAACAAAACAAGCAGTGCAAGGATACATCCTTGGCACATGCCCTTTTGTGGTCTGGATAGAATCAACGAATTCCCAGTGGACACACCCCCTAACTGCTCATAGGCAGTACCAAAAATGTTTTATTTATTTGCAGCTCAGTCAGGTCAGAAGTCTGCACTAGAAAAGAAACTTTCAACAGAGTTGATCCTTATAACATGTTTGTTTTTTTAAGTGCCCTATTCTTACTCCAGAGAATGGCTTGAACATGGATCTTAGGAAGTATGTAGTGCTCAGGACCAGATCCAGTTGCCTTCAGTAGAACAGTAGAACTGGATTGTGTGCCTTTAGACTGTTCTCTGGACCTAGTGCGTCTAATGTTAAAGTTGCAAAGTAATTATTTTAAAGGAACTTTAAGATGTATACAATTGTGAAAATGGTACTGAAAAAGATGTTGCTTCTAGTATTTCTGTTGAAATAGCACTTACGCTGTAAAAAGCTGTTCAGTCCTGAAATATCTCAGCGACACATAGAATTATAGGATCCTAGAGTTGGAAAGGGATCTTGGAGATCATCTAGTCCCGTGGTCTCCAACACGTGCCTGAGGACACCTCTCTTGGCACCTGCCAGGGTCCTTGCCCCTCTTAATTTTTATTTTAATTCTTAAGATTGGTTTTTTAATTTAAAAAAATGTACCTGGGGGCTGGCAAGTTGCAAAGTGAAATGCTGCCTCTCTTTATTTGGGTTGAAAAGAATGGTTTGCATTTTGGAGTTCAGCCCCCACCTTTGCCTTGTACTTAAGTTGTTAGGCAGGTTACTTTTATTTTAGTCTCATCAGTTTTCCTTCTGGGAAATTAGTGTTTTCTGACTGGCCATGCCCACCATGGTAATCATTTTATGAATGGGCAAAGCCCTGTGGCAGCCATTTTGTGAGAGTGTCCACAACACTCTCAAAATTCCTAATGTCCCCAATGACGCAAAAAGATTGGGGACTTCCGACTAGTCCAACCCCTAGCAATGCAGGATGCAGCGTTCCTGATATGGCTGACCAGCCTCTGTTTGAATACCTCCAATGAAAGAGAACCCACCACCTTGCAAGACAGGCTATTTCACTGTCAAATAGCCCTCACTGTTAGGAAGTTTCTCCTAATGTTTAGCCAAAATCTGCTTCCCTGCAACTTCCAACCATTGGTTCTCGTCCTGCTCTCGGGAGCAACCACGAACAACTCTGTTCCATTTTCTGCATGACAGCTTCTGAGATATTTGAAGACTGCTATCATGTCTCCCTTTAATCTTCCCTTCTCCACAGTAAACATACACATCTTGGTTTCCATCCTGCTCACTCTTCTCTAGACACAGTCCAGTTTGTCAATGCCCTTCTTAAAATGTGGTGCCCAGAACTGGACTTAGTACTCTAAATGTGGCCTGACTAATGCAGAAAAGAGCAGAACTAATGCAGAACAGAGAAGAAGGACATTTCTTCTGTTAATGCAGCCTAAGACTGTATTAGCTTTTTTAGCAACTGCATCACATTGCTGTCTCGTATTCAGGTTGTGATCAACTAAGGCTCCTAGATTCTTTTCACATGTACTGCTGACAAGCCAGATATCCACCATCCTATACTTATGCCTTTGATTTTTTTTACCTAAATACTTTATATGATCTCTGTTGAATTTCATCTTGTTAGATTCAGCCCAGTGTTCCAGCCTGTCAAAATCCTTTTGAATCTTGATCCTGCCTTCTATGGTGTTGACTATCCCTCTTAGCTTTGTGACACCTGCAAATTTAATAAGCAACCCCTCTTCACCTCATCCAGGCTGTTTATAAAACTGTTGGAACAGCACAGAGGCTAGGACAAAAGCCTGTAGCACTCCACTCACCATCTCCCTCCAGAAGGATGCATAGCCATTAATGAGCACTTGTTGCATACAATTGCTCAACAGCTGTTAGGTGGATCAACCAACAGTAGTAGCGTCCACCCCACATTTTACCATCTTGTCAACAAGGATATAAAGGGAAACTTTGTCAAATGCTTTGCTGAAATCAAGATATACTATGTCCATGGCATGCCTACAATCCAGTAAACTAGTAACTATAAAAATGATATATGCTTGGTCTATCATGACTTATTCCTGACAAACCCATGATGGTTCCTACTAATCAATGCATTATTTTTTAGATGCTCATAGACTGACTGCTTAATCTTCTGTTCTAGAATTTTGCCCAGTATTGACATCAGGCTGACCAGTCTGTAGATCCCTGGATCCAGTAACTTCCCCCTTTTGAAGATGGGGACAATATTTGCCCATGTCCAGTCTTACAACACCTCACCTGTTCTCTAGGAATTCTCAAAGATAATAGACAGCAGCTCTGAAATAACATCCACAAGCTCCTTCTGCACCCAGGGAAGTAATTTATCTAGCCTTGGAGGTATGAACTCATTTAAAGTACCTAGGTGTTCTTGAAACATCTCCTTTCCTACCCTGGGTTGTAGGTCCCTCCTTATATCATTTGTTCTACTTGTCCCAGTTTAAATATAACTCTCCTTGTGGGAGAAGACAGAGGCAAAATAGGAACCAAGGAGTTCTGCCTTATCTCCATCACCTGTTAACAATTCACCATCTTCCTTAAGCAATGGACCTACCCCTTCCTTGATCACCTTCTTCCTCCTAACATAGTCCAAGAAGCCCTTTTTGTTGTTTTTAGCATCCCTTGGAAGCCTCAGTTCATTCTGACCTTTAGCCATCCTGAGATAAAATACGTAACTTCTTATCTCTTAAATTTGTTTTATCTATTTCTGAATCTCCCTAGACCCAACCAGCTTGGCTTTATAAAAGTCTCTTAGGCACTCCCACCACATTTTATTAACTACAGCAATTACACACTCCTAGACAGAATTTAGTAAGATACATAGTTCCTCCAGAACAATTTGCTACCTTTCGCTACCACATTAATGCTCAGATTTTCAAATGTTAAGCTGAAGAATACTAGCAAGTCCCAATGCAACTGAATGGAATTGCTTAACAGGAAGCATCTGTATGGATAACATTTGAGACACATTTATTTGCAGCTATATTTCATAGTGATGCATTTCTTGAAATATTAAAGATGTTAAAGTATTGCTGTGATCCTCTTCACCAAAGGTAGCCAGAATGCTATGAAGGTGCCTCTCCAAATAAAAATGTAACGTATATCATGAATAGCATTAGGGTAAAGCTCAAGTGGAAAGCCAAGTTAGAAATGCTGGATATGGCATGGGACTAACTGACAGTTTCTTTTGCAGACAGCTACAATTTATTCTACCACAGCAAGACATACATTGCTAGACAGATACTTTAAACAAGAGCTTATTTATTCACAATTCTGATAAATTTTAAAGACACAAAAGAAATACAAATGACAATAAACTGAAAAAAGAGTTTTAGTGACAACATGAGTTTGCAGCCAGCATTCTATACATTTTTAAAATGTTACCCAAACACTGCAGATGTGGAACTCCAATCAATCCCAAATGATAAACTTCTATTACTATTTCCTTTGAAAGCAAACTGGAAATGGAAAAGTCACCTGCTTCTTTACCTATGATCACATGAACAAAATATCATTCAGCTTTTGCATTAAGCAATAATTCAGTGAAGTGTTTTTGAAGTAGCAACTCGCTTCATCCTGTCCGAGCTTTGTTTAGAAGACAGTCAATAGCAGTGTTCTTTGACACAACTTTGAAATTCTGCCACCCAAGTAAAAAGGTCAGAGCAATGTTACACTTGCAGCTTGTAAGTATCCTTGAAGAAACTGCAATGCTTCTGCATTCAGGCTGGTACTCAGCATTGAGGGAACCTTAAAACACAAGATACACTGTATCTATTAATATGCATTTAAATTATAGTACTGTAAACACAGCCTAGTGATACCCATTAAACATTTTAGTTTCCCTCAGGCCTAAATGTATTCATTCACTCATGTTCATCCCAGTATATACTTCCACATTACAGCTTCATTTTGCTCTCAGTAATTTATTTTATTTTATTTATTTATTTATTTATTTATTTATTTCTATACCGCCCAATAGCCGAAGCTCTCTGGGCGGTTCACAAAAACTAAAACCAAACAACACACAATAAAACAATTTAAAATATATAGAACATTAAAACCACAATATAACAATACAACCACAATAAAACCTAGCAGCAGTACAGGAATTTAAAATACAGATTTAAAACAGCAAAGATAAAAATTTAGAAAGCTAAAATGCCTGGGAAAATAAAAAGGTCTTCACCTGGCGCCAAAAGGAGTACAATGTAGGCGCCAGGCGAACCTCACTAGGGAGCTCATTCCAGAGCCGGGGTGCCACAACAGAAAAAGCCCTCCTCCTAGTAGCCACCTGCCTCACTTCCTTTGGCAGGGGCTCACGGAGAAGGGCTGCTGCTGATGATCTTAAGGTCCGGGCAGGCACATATGGGAGGAGGCGATCCTTCAGGTAACCTGGCCCCAAGCCGTTAAGGGCTTTGAATGTTAACACCAGCACTTTGAATCGGGCCCGGAAATGGACTGGCAGCCAGTGCAGCTGGAAAAGTACTGGCGTAATATGAGCTCGCAGGCCAGTCCCTGTTAACAATCTTGCTGCCCTATTTTGGACCAGCTGAAGTTTCCGGATCGTTTTCAAAGGCAGCCCCACGTATAACGCATTGCAGTAATCCAGACGAGAAGTTATCAGAGCATGGATAACTGTAGCTAGGCTATCTCTGTCCAGATAAGGGCGTAGTTGGTATACCAGCCTAAGCTGATAAAAAGTGCTCCGTGCCACTGAGTTCACCTGTGCCTCAAGTGACAGTTCTGGATCCAAGAGCACCCCCAAACTACGAACCTGATCCTTTAGGGGGAGTGCAACCCCCTCCAGAACAGGTTGATTATCACCTAGCCGGGCAGACGAACCACCCACTAACAGTACCTCCGTCTTGTCTGGATTGAGTTTCAGTTTATTGGCCCTCATCCAGTCCATTACCGTGCCCAGGCACTGGTTCAGAACAGCCACTGCCTCACCTGGTTTTGATGAGAAAGAGAGGTAGAGCTGGGTGTCATCCGCATATTGATGGCACCTCAGCCCACACCTCCGGATAACCTCCCCCAGCGGTTTCATGTAGATGTTAAACAGCATGGGGGATAGAATAGAGCCCTGTGGAACCCCATGGCACAATTGCCATGGCACAGAGCAATAATCCCCCAGCACCACCTTCTGGAATCGGCCATCCAAGTAGGAGCGGAACCACTGTAGTGCAGTGCCTCCAACTCCCAACCCAGACAACCTATCCAGAAGGATACCATGGTCGATGGTATCGAAAGCCGCTGAGAGGTCCAGGAGAATCAACAGGGTCGCACTCCCCCTGTCCCTCTCCCGGCAGAGGTCATCCCACAGGGCGACCAAGGCAGTTTCCGTTCCAAAACCAGGCCTGAAGCCCGATTGAAATGGATCTAGATAATCCGTTTCATTCAAGAGTGCCTGGAGCTGTCCTACAACCACCTGCTCAAGCACCTTGCCCAGGAAGGGGATGTTGGCCACTGGCCTATAATTGTTAACATCCTCTGGGTCCAGGTTAGGCTTTTTCAGGAGTGGTCTAATTACTGCCTCTTTTAAAGCGGCAGGCACCACTCCCTCTCTCAAGGAGGAATTTACAACCTCCTGGACCCAGCTGGACAACACCTCCTTGTTTGATTTAATAAGCCATGAAGGGCAAGGGTCAAGCACACAAGTGGTCGATCGGACTTGGCCAAGCACCTTGTCCGCATCCTCAGGCCTCAGTAACTGAAACTCATCCAATAAAACTGGACCAGACGGTGCTCTGAACGCCTCTACCAATGGAACTGCATTAATCGTGGTGTCCAATTCATGACGAATCTGAGCGACTTTATCCTCAAAGTGCCGCGCAAACCCGTCACAGCGTGCTACCGAGGGTTCCACCGTCTCTCTCCCTGGCCCAGAATGTAACAGGCCGCGAACCACTCGGAAAAGCTCCGCCGGGCGACACTGAGAAGATGCAATGCTGGTGGAAAAGAACTGCCACTTAATTAGGATGTTGGCTGCCCCTACTCCCTTTGGTACAGTCACTGAAACCGTGCGCACATGCACACACAGAGTCTTCTGATTTTGACACACACTACTTTCTAGGGTAAGAGCACAAAATTAGAAGGGACAAATTATTTCTTCCATCTTTAGACACCAGAGTTTACAGTCACCCATTAAATTAACTTACCCTGCCTGGACATGCAGTGGATAACTTATGAAGAGACTGTGCAAGATGGATTTTAGGATTGTTCACGATTTGGCCCACCGGATCGTGTTCTTTTTTCCCAGCAAAGGCAAGCTGGGAGAACGCAGTCTGGTATCCTGGGGTGTCTTCTATATCAATGAAGTGTTCTTCATCAGGAAGGGTATCATCTTCGGGCAACTCAAAGAGACCAATGAGGGCCTGAAGAAGTGGTGTCCTAAATGAAAGACACAGATCATCACATTGCTTTGGTAGAGAAATACACTATACCCGTTTATCACAGTCAGAGCAAGAACTGACAATGGTACAAACATGTCAGAATAAAGTCAGGTTAGGAGAATCATAGAAAGCCTTGTTGAAATCTGGTTGTGCCTATATTTCTGAAGTTGCCTCAGAAAAGCAATATATTTCTTTCTTGGTTCCATTATACTTTATATGATGCATTAGCCATTTGATTTATAATTCAAATCTCCTGTGCATTTCTTCTACAATATAACCTCCATTTAAGTAGTGTTAAGTAACACTAGAACTGTTTCTACTACTGTAGAGTGAGCAATTTTCTAGTGGTAACTGCATTACAGTTTAGTTAGCTTTTGCTCACACTAACGTTCAGCAATCATTAGTCCTTCACCTGGCTTTGCAGTGCTGATTTTATTACTTTCCTTTGTCTAAATGCAGAATAGGGCCACAGAATCCTTTCTCCTTATTTATGTAAAGTTGACTCTAGAAAATGATGAGCAAAACTTTGCTCATACAATGGGGCTTTCTTGGCTCCTCCCCTCCACTACAGCTTCCTGTACCTCATCAAAAGCTGCTATGGATTGAAGGACTGTCTGGAACAGTGTGTGATGGTGCATGGGGGATAGCAGCTGGATGGGGAAACTGATGAGGCTGCCTTCTGCAAGTGGAAGTGCCTTTCTGCTCATGCAAGACATCTCTGGATTGAAGCTATTACCTCTCTCTCACTTTCTCAGCTGAGCAACAAGTATGAGAAAGCCATTAACCCAGTTTTCAAAGGAGGAATATACAACCAAACATCCTGCATCCCGACTGCTAAAGGGAACAGTGAACAAAGGACATAAGACAAGCAGAGTACTGTCCTGAATCTTTAGGAAATAGCTAATTTTGCTTTATTGGACTTTCTGGGAAAGCTATTGAGAAAATGCTAACCCACCTCTCTAAAAACAATATAGGATGTTTTATTATGAAATTAAATGTCAATTGTTTAATGATAAATAATTAAGAATTTGAAAATGTAATTAAGTAAAAAGTAGTAACTGTATTAAAGAGAAGATACACAAAGACACAATTCTAGGTAACTACTATAAAAAACAGTTGTCAAAATGACCTGGATAGTATCCAAAGAGAAAATGCTAAGGTAAAGCCCTATCACTTGGGCTAAGGAGTTATTTGACTAATGAACAAGTGTGAGACTATATTATTCCAGGTCAAAAGTGTACTTAAAGTTCAGCTGACAGATACACAGGCCTGATGAGCTTCTAATAAGAAGCTCCTTTGTTTTAGAATTAGCACATACTTACACTTTTTTGTGTAGAAATTACTTCATAGCTTGTATTATTTACTGTCCATTCAGTTCTGAATATGCTATCTTCACTTATCAATTAATAAGCAAAAGAATTGTGTAAGGTATAGACATTAAACAGCTTAATATACAAATGTCTAGAAAAAATAGATCTAGATTTAATTAGCAAATTTTAATAAAGAGTTATCTTCTCAAAGGTATGATTCAGAATTGATCGTATCTAGCCTAAAAGGTGTATGTATAAGCCTTTTTTGTATATTTAAATGTTTAAGAATATTTAACAACAACAAGATAATTAAAACTGTGAGCCTGAATTCATAGGACAGTAAATAACATGAGCTATGAAATAACGTCTATACAAAAAAGTGTAAGAATGTGCTGATTTTACAATGAAGGAGCTTCTTGTTAGAAACTCATGAGGCCTGTGTATCTGTCAGCTGAATAGCCTATTCAGAACTGAATGAAAAACAGAGTACTTAGAATGAGAATTCCCCTTTTAAAGCTATTAATACTAGAAGTCTAAGAACAATTTTCTAGGAAATACTATTTCCTGTTAAGCTATTAAGATGCAAGAATCTTTAGCAATGCTCTGTTTAAGAATAAAATGTTTTTATTTCATTTTATAGAAGTTACATTTTGTTGTGATGTTACAAGTATATTTCTAATAAAATAAAAAATGGACCAAAAGATTTTCCCTTACTAATTCTCGTTCATACGAAACCAAAATTGAATCCACCTAGAAAAAAAATTGGTGTATGCTTTGTTTGAAGTGTATTGATCAGCTATAAGTAGTTAACTGGCAGCCAGAGGCTTCCTAAATATTAAAAAAATAGTTTAAAAACACTTAGCAAAGCCCAAATCTCTAACAGGAAAGAGATCTTGGGATTGTGGTGGACAGCTCCATGAAGATGTCAACCCAGTGTGCGGCCGCTGTAAAAAAGGCAAACTCCATGTTAGGCATAATTAGAAAAGGAATTGAGAATAAAACTGCCTATCATGCTGCCCCTATACAAATCTATGGTGCGGCCACACTTGGAATACTGTACCCAGTTCTGGTCACCACACGTAAAAAGATATTGTAGAGCTAGAAAAAGTGCAGAAAAGGGCAACTAAAATGGTCAAGGGACTGGAGCATATCCCCTATGAGAGAAGGTTACAACAGCTGGGATTGTTTAGTTTAGAAAAAAGGAGGGTAAGGGGAGACATGATAGAAGTCTACAAAATTATGCATGTCGTGGAGAATGTGGATAGGGAGACATTTTTCTCCCTCTCTCAAAATACTAGAACCCGAAACTGATTGGTGGGAGATTCAGGACAGCTAAAAGGAAGTACTTCTTCACATAGCACATAGTTAAACTATGGAATTTGCTACCACGGGATGTAGTGATGGCTTTAAAAGGGGGTTGGACAAATTCCTGGAGGAAAAGGCTATCAACTGCTACTAGTCCTGATGGCTATGTGCTAACTAACTCCAGTACCAGAGGTAGTTAGCCTATGTACACCAGTTGCTGGGGAACATGGGTAGTAAGGTGCTGTTGCGCTCATGCCCTGCTTGAGCGTTCCCAGCCGACAGCTGGTTGGCCACTGTGTGAACAGATTGCTGGACTAGATGGACCCTTGGTCTGATCCAGCATGGCTGTTCTTATGTTTTTTACAGTATTTCCTGATGGTGTAGTCCATGGATGCTGTTGAACCAAAGCCCATATCCAAAACATGTAGTGAGCTAACATACCACTTCCATATTATTAGGAAATTCTGTGTTACTACTTTAGCAGATGGTAAAATGCAGATACACACTGCATGCATATATTCCCACTAGCTAGGGGTGAGGAATGGGTGACCCTCTGGATGTTGTTGGATTGCAACTCCCATCAGCCCTAGCCAGCATAGCCAACGGCAAGGAATGATGGGAGCTGAAGGCCAAAACATCTGAAGGGCCAGAATTTGCCCAACTCTCCCTTAGTACTATAGTATTTTTTTTCCCATCAAATTTTCAAATCTTTCTTCAAGTTTGATATTTCAGACTTGGGAAGCAAGGAAGGCTTGGGACAGATACCAGTATTCCTCCTTGGGAAGAAATCTCTGTTGCAACTGTTTAATCAAAAACTAATATCTTGCCTACGTAAAATATACCTTTTTTTGAGAGAGGTATTTCTTTTTCATCCTTAGCAATACTGTTTTTGGCTGTACTACCAATGATCAACTTACCACAGCTTTGTGTACTCGGTGTCCATCATAGGGGGACATTCTGTGAGGATTTTTGTGATGCCAACTGCGCAGATTTTCTTTTCTACTTGCCCAGATACTTTCTGTACTTCTGGTATTATGATTTTCTCCAAAACCATTCCAAACATTCTGTAAAGTGTCAACAGAAACCAATTTAATCTTACTGTAAGAGATATCTATATAATGCAGTCACTGGGTTACGTACAAATATTTAAAGACGCTTGAACACAGTTGAGTCATGAATTTGAACAAATTAATCTGCTGGCAATCCACAAAACATTAGAAAGAAAATGAAGCAATAAAGTCACGTTAGTATGCCACAAGAACATTAATTGTTTTAATAAATGAAGTTTGTTGCTTGCAGAAGAAGAGTATTAGAAAAGCTCAGCATCTCTGTGGGAGAGGTAGATGTCAAAGTCTTGAAGAACAGATTGCAAGTTGAACAGACTTTTTCCATCCTTCACTTGCTCCCTAAGAATACTGGGCCCATGTTGGATGCACCACTGTTGACCTCCCAGCCTTCTCTGTTCGCAAAACAGGATTCATGGGGGTCAGAAAAACACAGTAAAGCTTGCAACTACTATACACCTACCACAACTTCTGGCTTAGCCTCATTGTGAGGAATAGGCTTCTAGGAGATTATCAGAGTGACTTTACTCCTGGCAGTTACTTTTTTGTCATGCTAGTGGAGCTCCAGAAAAACAGTATCATTTTGTAACAGGAAATCACTGCTAACAAGAGTTGGTGTCTGAAGTGGTTGGTTGGTTTTAGCTAAGAAATTCTTCTATTCCCCCGCCCCAATATTGATCAGTAGTTTTTGCATAGGTAGCTTCAGGCAGATAGAAGCAGGCTTAACTCTCAATGGTTTGGAGGAGAGCACGCTGCTGGGCTAGGGATCAAGTTTAACACTTATCCCAATAACATCCACAAAAACACCCCTTTACTTTATTTTACATAAGTGCTTTTTTCTTCATTCCTATGGATAAAGAAACATAAAGCAAAACCATCTCTCTATACCTGACACATACACACGTGTGTGTGCTTGCGCACTCCCCAGCTTCCCTGTGTTGAGCGCACAGAAATGCACCGTACTATACCCAGGGGCTATTTGCAATGTAAGTCCTCCACACACATCTCATCCTTTATGACAACAGGCATTTGGCTAATAATACTATAAAAAAGAGGGATGGCCAACAAGGCCCCTGAACTGTTTTACCTAGCCCCTAGTAACATCGTTACATTAACTTTGGGGATTTTGTTTGTAACACTCTAGCTATGCCTTAGCACATATGCTCCACAACCACAGAGCCCTGACATCAAGATGGCACCAATTTTATTATGTAACCTAGCCACTTATGAGGGGATCAGTTTGTGTTGCAAATACACTTCTAGCCCCGAGACCCACTGCCTGGAGAACAGGGTGACCCCCAAGAATACAGCCATTAGCTATCCCTGATACAGAACAAATGAGATTTTTTTAAAAGGTACTAACTTTGGTTGTATACTGTCAAATATTTCTTGAAGTGCTATTGCTCCATATTTTACGCAGTACAAGTTGATGAAGACTAAGAAACCTACCAAAAGAAGAAGAAATTAAAAGTTGTAAAGGACAATCCTAACAGAGTATGAACATGCGGCGCTGTCTCTCTCTCTGTCTCTCTCTCTGTCTCTCATAAACACAAACAGGATGAACAAGCATTTGTACCTTTAATGCTATCAATCTGAAAAGTGTCTTCTGTTTTCACAGGGCCTTCAGGACTCACCTGGCAATGCTGCTATCCCAGGGAGACTCCACCACAAACCCTCCCCAGCTCAGTTCTTGTAACTAACCTAACACAAAGCTTGAGCTTTAAGTCTCAACCCTCCCCTTTCCTTCAAAGTTCCATTGATCTGACACCTATGTTCACCTTTGCATTCAAATCAAAAGCTACAAGATAAAATCAGAACATCTAAGCATACCAAGCCACCCACTTTCAAGTTTCACAGAGCCATCAATGTAGAGCTTACTTTTGATAAATTTTGTTGTTTTGGAATTCTGAAGTCTTTGGAATAGCAGGATAAAAATTTGCTTCCTGTACTGATCAATGGATTGACTAGAAATGTAAAAGGAACACACAGAACCTGGTTATTCAATCCAGTACACCATTTCAGTATACTGTTTCATTATTAGTACATCATTACTTCCTTTCACTATATTTGGAGCGATCCATTAGCAATCTCTAAGTGTTCAAACAAGTAACAGCAAAACTACTTGAATTTGGTATGTTCATACTCACGGGGGCATATGCTCTATAATACTGTTGAGAAGGTAGAATCCTTGATGGTCATTAAGTTTAGAAGCAATAAGTTTCTGGAACACCCCTAGTAGTCCAGGCTGTACATTAAGAAAACAGGGTATAAATATCAAAAAACATATATCAGTATATGAGGCCAGGTGGGTTAGTAAAATATTTGTAGAATAGTAACTTTTCTGAACTTATTTGCAAGTCTGCTCTAAACAAGAGAGACATCAGCTGCTCCTAGAATAGAAAAGCTATGAATAAATTGTCTTCAGGCCAAAGGAAGTAAGAAAGTTGCAGAACGCTGGGAGCCTTAGTTGCTATTTGTTAATAGAAACTTACTAACAGAAATCTAGCAAGAAAAAATGCCCAAAGGAAGGACACTGAAGGCAGGAAGGTGGACCCGCCTTCAGAGTAAGTAAAGAAATTCAGTGAAGAGCATTCATCACTCAAAATTTGTCAGGTTTGCCATTTGTCATATACTGTAAAGTATATGTACAGAGCCGTTTAATTCTACGTGATGGGACTCGAGTCTGGTACAGACTTTTTAGCTTAGTAACAGAAACTATGGCTCAAGATGTTTGACAGCTGCTCACAAATCATCTTTAATTAAAACTTGAATTTCTAAACTGAATAAAAGATCTTCATCTTGACATCTGCTAACATAGGGGCGAGTCTCCAACCTAATTTTCTTAAAAACAAACACATCAGCTTAGAAATCTAGCACTGCGATCAGCTTATACATACGATTTTGTCTGCTGCAGCACTTGCTATCGTACTGGCACCTCTCTCCAAGTAGGCCTGAAGGAGTCTCACCAGAGGGGGGATGTTTCCTGACCTTTCCCACAAGACTGGCTGAAGCAGATGTGGAAATAAGGCCATGTAGGATGATGGGATGTCATTTTTATGCATCTCCAGTAGTAGAGACATCACTTGAAACACATATGGAATGAATTCTGTTGAAAATCAGAGGCAGGTTATAGTACAACTAGTAAGTAGCAAGGAGGGTATGTTCATACGTGCTAATAGTGCCAACACAAAGTGTAAGATGGCTGTCAGAGGCTCCTCTGCACCTTTTGTGAGAAACCATGTTGAGTAGTGGTCAGAATGTTGGGTTAAGACTAGGGAGAGCTGGAATCAAATCCTTGCTCACCTATAAAGCTCACTAGGTGATCTTGGGCCCACTTACTAACTCTTAGCCTAACCTACTTCTGGGGAGATACACTATACATGTCCTCCTGAGGTCCTTGGGTGAAGGGTGGGCTAAACTAAAGATAGAATCTTAGTTTGTTGCTTTTTGCTCACTTTAGTTCATGCAACGTAAAGGCGAGAAGATTGGGATAAGGTATAAATCCCTTCATTTAAAATGGAGAATTAATAAAGATGTGAATTGGTATGTCTTCCGTTATATAAATAATTACTACTTGAACTATAGGTATTGTATACAGTACCAGGCTGCCATTAACAGATTTAGTGTATAGATCCGTATACATGTATAAAACATGTAATGTGTTATTTATACCTTGCACATCATTCTGCAGAATCTCGGTGAATACCATAAACAAAGCATCTTCAAAGCTTCCAATAGCAGTGGGGTTTGCTTTGCAAGTTATCCTTATTGACAAGCAAATTGATTCAAACATGTAATGATTGAAGTGAGGCTTGCTTGGATTCTAAAAACAAGATGTGAACATCACAAAGTCACTGACATTTTACATAAAATAAAAACAGGAAGGTATTTACTAGTAAGTATGGCAACAATCATTACAAGAGAGTAAGAATTTTATTCATGTCATAGGAGAGTAGTCAGGTAGTCTCTGACCTGGGCCTCTCCCAATCAGCAAATCATGCCAAGAGCTGCAAGTGGCCATGTTTAGCCTACATCTGGCTAGAATCTCTGTGTGAATTCCCATGGCCTTCTGAGAGGAGTATCAACATGCCTCCGACTACAAGTTAATTTCTGCCACACAGATTTAAAAAGTTATACAAGTTGCAGATGGACACATAAGTATACATTAAAAGTCATATCCAGGTATTTTCTCCGATAAGCTTGAATGCTTGTCAGTTCCACTTGAAAGCTTGAACGATGCCTAACTCTAGATCCTCATCTATCTTCCATGAGAAGTACATGAAAACACAGCAATATAAGTAAGACTAAACACAAGGAAAAAATAATGGGTAGTATCCAGTGCTGTCACCGCTCCAGTGCTAATGATGCTGCACTAGCATTTCTTTATTGTATTCCAGAGATCATGTCTTCTTCTCCTACAACTAAGCTGTAATTATATATTTAGCTAAAGGCAGGTGATGATTCTTCAGTAGCCAGTCACGTTAGACAAATATAAAAAGACTCAATTTACTGAAAGTTTTCCTGTGTAAGTAGACAATCTTGGGGTGTGTGGGGGGTGTACATGGAGTGAAGAGAGACAAAAGCAAACATAGGTCTGGCTTCAGGTTCATATTCTGAATACATTGCATGTACATTGCCTGTTCTAATCAAAATATAAAACTGCTCTAAGCAAAGCACAGAACACTTATGCGCCCACTGATTCTTTTCTGTCCCGCCGATTCCCTTCCACAAGCAGTGGATCCCACTGACTGCATAGCACAAGCGGGACCTACCATTTATGCAAAGGAGATTTAGTGCTCCCTAGGGGAAGCCCTGAAATGAGCGGAAACACTCAATTCTAGAAGGAGGCAGATCAGCAGAGCTCGCAGCATTTCCACTTTTTCTGGCTTGTGCTGGAAGCGGTAAATTGCATTGTGTAAGTGGTGGGGGCTGCTTATGCAAAGCAACTGGCGGGGCAGAAGAGAATCGGCAGAGGTGTGAGTGCCCCACTGGATTCTGCCCTTTAGGTTTCAATTTTTCTAAACATTTCCATTTTGACCTGGGGGTGAAAAAGATATTTCCTCTGTGTCTTCAACATTCCTTGAATTTTTACATCTCTACGCATGTCAAACTGCTTTTGCAACACCCACAACTCCAATTTTAAAAAGTAAATATTTCAACATGCAGCATGAAGTAATGCTGTTCAAGAAATATAAGCCCAAAGCAGGCTCATGGTGCATAAATTAGCTTAGGAGACCTTTGGATCCTGGCCACTATCTTTCCTTTGACACAGTTCAGTTCCCTAAGAGGGCAATCTGCAAGCAACGTATTATTTTAACTGATCTTGATATGAAAACAGGTGACAATGAATGAGACTCTAGACCAGGTTGACAGAAAGGGTAAAAGGTTATGGGTACATAACTGCTACAGATTGTTGTTTTTTTACCTTACTGACAGCAAGCAGTTTCTGTGTGAGTTGAGTGATGAGAGAAGGAATATAGGGAATTATGGCTTCCTGAAGCAGAGAAAAGCTTCTCATGATAGCTGGAAATTCAGAAATTTATATTACTGAAGGCAGAAAGTATTGCAACATTTATGTTTTATACAATTCATTATTTAAGCTGTTATAGGCACACAAACCAGCATTTTGAAAAAAGTAATTAGAGAGCCTGTAAGACAGGAAAATTTGTTTGGACTGGAGGTTCAAATAATGGTTAAAACTATTAGTCTTCACACTTGTTTCCAGGCTCAGGTACCATAATGAAGGACAAACAGATGAAATAGTGTCATATCAGCATTTTTAACAGCTTCCTGTCTTAATTAAACAGAACACTGGGACTTTTGATAACATTTCTGTAAAATGATAATCACCACAACCTAAAGAGAGTTGTTTGCAAAAAGAAAGAAAAAAACTATGAACTATTTAGTGGGTTAAGAGGTGTTACATTAATTGTTATGCAGCCCTCTTCTATTGATAGCTTAAGATTTATTCATTCATTCTCTGCCCTATCACAAAGATCCAGGGTGACCTACTATTACAGACAAAAAAATAGTCCAAGCTGTTTCCAGCAACTCAGAAATGGCTCTACTGATAAAAATTTATGCCAGAAGGAATGGAGCACAAGTCCCAGGAAGAATAATTTCTCTAGCCAATGGCTGGGGCAATGCTTTATTTGCCCTGCCTTCACAAATGGACTCCTTGCTAGTAGAGGGCCTAGGCTCCCAGCAACTAGAGATCTATTGACCAACGGATGAAACTGTCTTGTACCTTGCCTTTTGTATAGCCTCAGGCCCACAAACACTTGTAAGAGTGGTATCTGTTAAGGAAGGGCACAAGTTCCCAGTAGCTATCAAACCTCAGACTAGCCAAACAACATGGGGAGTTGCTGAAGTTCTTGCTGTTCTTCTTATATCAAGCTTCCCTGTTCTGGTATTGCATTGGAACATTCAGTTGCTCATGGCTTTTAGAATATAGCTAAACTACCCATATAAATAAAGAGCTGAGCTGAAACCACAGTGTGTGCGCTTGTAAACATTCTCTCTCCACCACACAACACACACACACCCCTTTCTTCAGTTATGTTTTTTCAGGAGATGGGGTGGGAGGGTATAAAGAAGGTCAAAAGTGTTTGCTGTGTGGCCAATCCCACCAAAAACACATTCCAAGTAGTATGTCCCTCACACTGCTTTGTATTCAGGCAGCAGTGATGCTCTGTTGTCAGCCTCTTTGCAGCCCTGATCAACTGGTGCTTTGACAAAATTTTTTTTTTTAAATCCATCCTTACTACAAACAGCACCACTGTTATGTAGCCAATGAGATTTGACTACATGATGCCATGGCGGCAAATTAAGCTAATTCCGAGTAGCGTCAAACTAGTGATGTGATGGTATCATTGTTCCTAAGAAGACTGATTAAAGAAAAATGTGGTGCCAAAGCATATGACCAAGGGGTGTGTGTGTAAGAATACTCCACCCCCATTTCACCTTAATAAATATCGCCTCTTACCTTTCATAATGTATTCATTTTCAGATGACCCTGGAAGTGTCAGAGCTTTGAAAAGGTTGGTTAGCAGCATCTCTACATATGGTGCCATCTCTGCAGCTGTAATTCTGTAGAAGAAAAGAGAGTGCTTGAACATCCCCAGTATTTTCCCAATCACTCATTAAGGCCCTCATCCTGGTGAGTCAGTCAGTCCTGATTGGACAATAGAGAGAATGTTGGAAGCATTTGAGAATGTATGAAGGTGCAAGGAACAGAGACTGAGAAGGCCAAACCACATTTAAGGCCTTGTAAAACTGGAGTACAGTCAACTGGTACATGAATTGGGGGACCATCACTGAAAAGGTAGAACACTCTTTCCAGTGTGGTCTGCCTGGCAACAACATTGTCATCTTTGCAGTGCCAGGTAAAAACTTTCCCGTACTCCCAGGCATTTGACAGCATATGATGGGGTGTTTTAGTTTTTATCAGGTCCTGGTAGTTTTATTGTCAGTTGGTTTTAATTTGTTTTTATACTATTTTAAATCATTAAATGTTTTGTATTGTGTTTCATCATGCTGTGAACCACCCAGAAAGTTTGGCTATTGGGCAGTACAGAAATGTAATAAATGAAATGAATGAACTCAAAGCTTTGGTTTTAGAAAATGCAAGAACAAGCATTATATCTAAATGAGGATCGCATCATCAATTTAGAATTCCCTGGTTACAAAAAGGAGAAACAACAAATGTTATCTAACCAGAGCAACAAGAAACAGATGAGCGTTATAACAGATGTAACCAAATATAAACTTACAGTGTAGTATTGTTAACCCCTTTCATTGTAAATAATCTTTCAAGGGCATGGGCTGCATAAGTATGAACTACAATACTTTCTGCTTGGAGATGATTGATTAGGAGAGGAATGGACACCAAAAGTTGTTCTTTGGGTACCTATAAAATAAACATGCAGGTAAAAATGTTTTAGAAGAAGTACCAAACAGTTTGGAAGAATTAAGTGAGAAATATTTGATAGAAATATTGCATCTGTTATTACAATATGTTTGTCATTGCACCTGTTACAACTACACCACTGCAATTTCCTTACTGAGGTAAGCAGACAGAGGGTAATATCTAATGTTAGTCCTTGGTAGAGTAGTCCCATTGACATAAATGAGACTTAAGCGAGGCATAATTAATCTAAGTCCCATTCGTTTCAATGGGTCTATTATACACAGGACTAACACTGGATACTTCCCAGAAGTCTGTAGATTTACAGCCACATCTATATTAAGTATTTTAAAATTATTATTATTTATGACATTTCTATACCACCCCATAGCCGAAGCTCTCTGTGTGGTTTACAAAGTTAAAACATTAAAATACAATATACAGTGTTAAAAAACAAATCATTTACATAAAAGCATACAGACAATATATAGAAGCAACATATAACTAAAAACAACTTTGAATTTTTTTTTAAAAAAAATCCAACAATAAAACCACACAGCTTAAAAACAGTATACAAATGTCAGCAAAAGGAACAAGAGTTCTAAAAAGGGAAGGCCTGCCACAATAATAGATTCTTTAATGCCTGATTAAAAACCTTCAATGAGGTCAGCAGGCGCATTTTGACCGGCAGGTCATTCCACAATTCAAGGGCTGCAAAGGAAAAGGTCCTCTTGTATGTGGCTGCCAGTCTCACATTAGGCAGCCGCAGCAGAGAGCCTTCAGAGGAGCTTAGGTGGCAGACCAGGAAGTAGGGGAGAAGGCACTCCCTAAGGTTCCTTGGACCTAGACCATGTAAAGCTTTAGAGGTAAGAACCAGCACTTTATATTTCTCTTGGAAAAAAACTGGCAGCCAGTGTAAAGGTTTTAAAATTGGTGAAAAATGAAATCTAATTTTTTATTAAACCAAGACCATGGGTCAAGAAAAGTAGAATTCACTTGGCTATTAAAAAATAACAGTTGGAGAAATGTTACAGTAGGCAATGTTTTAAAGACAATACACACAGGAAAGCAGAAGCCCTGTCTGAGACCTGGTGTCCCGTTCAAAAAAGCCTCCCGCTTAGCTTGGGGTCAATTGTAGCCAATATTCAGAAAACCCAACATTCGTAAGTTACATTCTCGTCCTGGTCCTGCTTCCTGGGTACCAGGGAAGGGGGATTCCCATTTGCATACTTATTGTTGCTTATTTGAAATAGTAAAGAATACCCAATATTCATAAATTATGTTCTCTTCCAGAACTATCAACCCCACATTGTAAAATAGTTCATATAAATGCATGCAAACCATTTAGAGTATTTTGTATATATAAAAAAGGCCTTCTATAAACAATTTCAGCTAGACAGTACAGAATTCAGACTGATAATGCAACTTACTTGATTCCTGAAAATCATGATGTACTTGATACCATCAGCCTTAAGCACAGGAAATTCATTCACTATAACAAAGAAGTTATAAGTTACTTAAGCGGATCAGTTGCTGTATATAAAAATTAAAAATATATAGTAGAAGCTTAGAGTCCCTTAAATTTCTCCACCAATTTCCACATCTCCACTGATAGTCTCCAGCTGAAAGAGTAAGAGGCAAAACTGCAGGATGACACAAATTACAATTCATCCATACACAGCTCTCCTTTGCACGATTTCTTTCCCCACTTCCCACTCCAAAGAACTCCAGCCTTCCTCCAGACCACTGGTCCATCTAGCCCCGTATTGTCTACTTTGAGTAGCAGAGGCTCTCTGGGGTCTTAGACTTAATTTTCTTCCATCTCTTGCTACCTGATACATCTCTACAAAAATTAAATATACACAACAATCCACTCAGATCTGATAAGATGAACCAAAGAGATCTGCCAAAGTTCATAACCACATTGGTCATAAATGATTCTCATGTTAGTTTATATTTGTAGGTATTAGACATATTTCATATAGAGATCTAAACTTACCATTTGGAGACTTTAGATCTGGTAGAATATGATTCACAAAGAATTCTGTCAGATTTACAAGTTCATTGGCTTGTGTTATTCCATGCTAGGGGTAAAAAGTGTGATAATCATTTGAAAATAATTTCTGGATTGGTTTACATTAGTTCCCATTTAAATATGCATGGCTTGAGTACAGTTTCTGCACATATTCGTGTTCTGGCTTCAAGCTTTGAATTGTAAAGTGGTGAACAACATGAACACACTTAATTCTGCTTACAAAGTTCTAAATATTGTTTTTATGTTTTTATCACTTTTAATATTTTAATTGTTTTTATGTATTTTATTGCTGTAAACCGCCTTGGGAGGGCTTCTGCCCTGAAAGGAATATTTTAAATAAACCGATATTTTGAGTATGCTATCGTTATGAAAGGTGCAAATGAAGGGTATGATAACCACAGTGTATTTTACACTACAGGTTCTTAAAACCTTGGGTCTCCTAGATTTTAAGTACAACTCTGCCAGTGGCTGGCACGTCTACACTGCAGCCACCATGGCCTTTCCCCCTGAAGCAGTACTGGAAATACAGTTCTGAAAGAGAGCTAGGACTCAGAATTCTTGGCACCTTCATGATGGTTAAGTCAAGCCCACATGATTTAGGACAGGTTTTTCTTGTCAAGATGCCCTAAATCTGTGTAATGAGGTAAATTAGTATATCTGATTCCACTATAACTGTTGGTAAAATGGGAGTGCCCTATCTGAATAAAGAAGCACATGGCTATCACCAAAGCTCTGTTCTCATCTGGCTTTACATTACATAGCTTAGCCCCTATTCAGGAAATTTACTTCATTTTATTTGCCACATGCCCCTCCAAAGATACTTCCAGCAAAGCTCAAATCCCAGTCATTTTGCCGAGCCTGCAGGAGACTGATAAACCACCATGATTCCAGCCCCAGGTACTGATAGTTAAGGTATTTCCCTTCTCTGCTGAAGAGAGTGAAACAACAAGGCCAGGCTTCCACCTTATGCAAGGGTGGAAGGCAGCATGCACAAATGTGTAAGCAGTAACTGCAGGCAGTTGTCAGGGCAAATGCCCCATTTTACTAATGGGTTGACCAGCCATGTAGATTTTGATGTCTACTGTATATATTTAAAAGACTGTACATCAGAAAACATGTCACAGCTGACTTAATGCTATAATGAAGCATGCAAAAGATTAGAATAAGGAAAAATGACAGAAATCAAGCTCTTCTAAAGACTGCTACTTAGTATTAATTGTTTTCCTTCACGGTGTTATTTAGCGATTTTACCACCACATTCTCACTAAGAATCTTAGTTAATACTTAGTGTACCCTGCAATTCCAATAAAATACCAAGTACCTTTTGTGTCTGAGCTTTTGATGCCAACGAAGTTACAAGGTAAATAGCAGCATCTTTATGCTTCCAGTTGACAGACGGATTCTTTGCATATTCTTGTAGCATAGAGTTAACGTAACCAGAAAAGATCCCTGTCACAGGTCCTTCAAAGAACTTGCATAACCCTCTTACTAAATCACAGGCTGCTCTGCGTCTGGTATCAATATCTGCACAGGTAAAAATGAAATATATGGCAGGTTACACTCAAACAATGTAATATTTTCTTGATTTTGAAGCATTACTTGAAAAATTCATAAATCAGATTCACCCAACTCTGATTACAGAACGGCTTAAATACAAACCCATTATTTTTAGAGAGCAATTTACTGGAATAGGTTTCTACTGCTCTATTAATCTTAATATAAACCATGTTAGTAGCATTAACAGTACAGGATTACACCATCTGACAAAAGTTGTTTATTCTTGTGGATACAAATGAAAGTAAACTGCTAGTCCACAGTGTTATAAAACAGGAGTAAAATAAGATTCAGTGCCCAATTACGCTCCACAAAATGGAAAACAATATTTAAAATCATTCAAGATGACCTAGTAAGATGGGCTCAATAGCATAGCCCATTTATAAAGCTAAATAACCTCATTCAAGGTACTCAAATACCAAGCTGCAACTAGATTAATTAGCATTAAAATAGTGTAGAATTCTATCAGAAAATTAATATAGGAACTATCTAAACTATAGTTCAAGATTCTATAAAGTCTATCCTAATACATTCAGCAATTCTAGTCCAGCCCTGTGCTGAATGAAAACTCAAAACAAACTCTCACAGTCCTGCAGAGTTCAATGGGCCTTAAGTTTCAAGTGTGTGAACACAGGCCTGAAGTTTTGGAGTAAGAACTTACTGGAGCGTTATTAACCCAACTATGTCAGCTTCTATAGTATTCCATACGAATAAACACAACAATACTCTCCATTATATATCTGAAGCCTAAAGCACAGCAGCGTTTAAACCCTATATAATTATTCTAGAGAGATGATTTGCATATTCTAGTTATGAAATATTGACCTTTCCAGACAATTACATCCATTCTCAATTCAAATATTTAAATTATTTAAATACAAGGTATAAAACCATTTACCAGATCCTTCCAAATCTCTTCTGATATACTCTTCAGAATTATCTTCAAAAGCTTCTTCATCAGCAGCTGCAGAAAAGTAGTCCACATAAACATCAGCCACCATGTACAAACTAGATCTGTTTTGATATCACACACCTTTGAAAATAATCTGTTAAATCAGCCATACGTACTACTTGGTGAATTTACTAGGATCAAGGTAATGCATAAGAGTCGATGAACCATCAGTATTTTCAACTAGAAGTAATAGATAAAACTCTTTCTTTCTCCTTTATTAATTAATTACATTTCTATACCACGTAATAGCTAAAACTCTCTTGTCTAAAATATTTGAGGTTCAGGGCCAGGATCCAAAATCACACTGTAGAACCACTTTCATAAATCCATGCAGGATTTTGACTCCCCCATCCCCCTCCTGGTTTGAATAGCAACCCGATCCCACACTGCATGGCCAACTACTTTTGAAACTGAAGGGGCTCCAAAAACAATTTATATGGAATGGGAGGAAGGTCAGCTGTTCAAAGAAAATAAAATACAGTTGAGCTATTACAAGTAGCATGAGCCTATGCAACTCTTTAGATCTTAGCCACAACTGATATGTATCTTTGTATGACAATCAATATGTTTCTGAGGACTGCTTGAAGTAGCAGAGGAGTTTCACCTTGGGCTATTTCAGACATAATGCCAAACCATGGTTTGGAACTCCATTAAATAACTTCTAAGGAGCCTCACACTTATGCACTCCCTCCGCTCCCTGTACACAGTGATTTCCTGCTTCCTTTCCTCACAGGACGAACATCCCAAACTACTTAATACATTAATAGCCAAAAAGATTACAACACAGACCATCACTTAAACATGGATATGATGCCAATCCTGAAGCCCCCACTGCTAAAAATAAATAATCGTTTGCTTCCCAGAGAAACCATCAAACTAGCTTTCTTTTAAAGAGGGAAATATTTACCTCTAAATTCCATGTTGGGAACAATAACCTTTTCGCAAATACTTGTCAATGTATTCTGGTCTTCAAAGAGGTGCTTATAATGGGGTCTCTCACAAACTGAGGCCAGAAACTGGATTGCATTACTTACCAACTACAAGAACAAACAAACATGAAATGAATATAATTTGAACAAGTACTAAAAAGTTCATTCCAAGCTGGATTAAAAAGTGCCAGACTTACCAAGTCATATTTAACTTCTTGACCTGTTGTGACTAATAAATTCCAGATTGCTGTGACAAAACGGGGCAAGTAAGGCTGAAATTCTTCATCATATTTTTGGGCATACAAAGCTGCATTATCACAAATTTGGGATTTCAAAAGCTCTAGCAGACCAGCTTCCTCTTCATCCTGGCAACAACAACAAAAACCTCTCACACACACCACCAATTTATTCCTGCCCCCCATTTTTAACCTGCCTTACCACCCAATAGATTCACAAGGCTTATGTACTTTGATTATCAGTGTTGTAGTATGAGTAGCCTAACTAAATATTATGCTAAAATGATGCTCATTATAGTTCAAAACCAAGTTATGAAGACACACCCAAAGTAATGCAAAACTTGTAAAAACTAATTTCATATCTCCTTAGCCTCTAGGTTTATCCCGATTGACACAAATCTCTATAATTAACACAACTTTTTTTTCAACCACTGTTCCTTAAATTTATCAATGACAAACCAAATTAAAAATGTGCTCAATGTAAAGATCATAAATGTGATTACAAAAACCTACTGAATGTTTGTGGCTCAGCTAGAAAGTGGAAAGGGTTTAATTTCTTGATATAGTAAGAAGATTTGAGGTATTTGGGGTGGGGGTGGGGAGTAAATTTGCAATGTTTTTGCATTCTTTTTAACAAGCTGTGTTCTGTACCGCAGGGCTGAGTCCTGGGCCCAGTGCTCTTCAACATATTTATTAATGACTTAGAGGAAGAGGTGCAGGGAATGCTGATCAAATTTGCAGATGATAAAAAACTGGGCAGGGTAGCTAATACCCTGGAAGACAGAAACAAAATTCAAAGTGATCTTGATAGGCTGGAGCACAGGGCAGAAAACAGAATGAAATTTAATAGGGATAAATGCCAAGTTCTGTACCTAGGAAAAGAAACCAAATGTACAGTTACAAGATGAGGGATCTGTGGCTCAACAATACTACACGCAAGAAGGATCTTGGGATTGTTGTCGATCACAAGCTGAATATGAGCCAACAATGTGATGTGGCTGCAAAAAAGGCAAATGATATTTTGAGCTGCATTAATAGAAGTACAGCTTCCAAATCAGATGAAGTACTAGTTCCCCTCTACTCAGCACTGGTTAGGCCTCATCTGGAGTACTGTGTCCAGTTCTGGGCACCACACTTTAAGAAGGATGCAGACAAACTGGAAAGAGTTCAGAGAAGGGCAATGAAGATGATCAGGGGATTGGAAACAAAGCCCCAGGAGGAAAGACTGAAAGAACTGGGCATGTTCAGCCTTGAGAAGAGAAGTCTGGGGGGAGATATGATAGCGCTCTTCAAGTACTTGAAAGGTTGTCACAGAGAGGAAGGCCAGGATCTCTTCTCGATCATCCCAGAGTGCAGGACACAGAATAATGGGCTCAAGTTACAGGAAGCCAGATTCCGGCTGAACATCAGGAAACACTTCCTGACTGTTAGAGCAATATGACAGTGGAACCAATTACCTAGGGAGTTAGTGGGCTCTCCCACACTGGAGGCATTCAAGATGAAGTTGGACAGCCATCTGTCAGGGATGCTCTGACTTGGATTCCTGCATTGAGCAGGGGGTTGGACTCAATGGTCTTATAGCCCCCTTCCAACTCTACTATTCTATGATTCTATGTATGAAAGACTCCATCTGTTACATGGAAGTCTCTACTCTGAAAAACTTCATCTACAGTCTTCTGTTGCAATGCAGAAGATGGTATACCCTAGATCACAGGTGGGGAACTTTTTCCAGCGGGAGGGGCACATTCCCTCCTGGCTACCTTTTCAGGGGCCACATGTCACTGGTGAGTGGGGATAAATTCAAAGTGGGCAGAGCAACCCCCCCCTTCATCCACTCACCTATTTGTACATATTCATTCACATTCACACACCCATACAGCTCCCTCTTTGCTTCACCAGCCAGTAAAACCAGTCAGCATAGACAGAGTGGGGAAGACTATGGGGAAAAGAAGTTTAAACCCCTCCCCACTTCTCAGGAAACAGCCGAGCCATTGCTCGGAAGGAGCTGTAGGCGCCTTGAGGCAGCGGCTCCGAACAGAAGAGTCTGCCATTGCTCCTCGCCTTTCAAGAGCAGTGGGGCTTCAGGGAGTGGCCTTGGCAGGCTGGCTGGAGATACCAGGTGGTCCGGGAGTTCCCCACTGTTGCTGTAGATCCACTCAAGAATTCATCCTTTTTAATCACAGTGGGCCTTCCTGCAGACCACTTTTTAAACTCAGGAGTTTAATAAGCAGCTTATGATCTAGGAGGCTGTGAAGAAACTGAGGCAAAACTGAGGCAAAAGTTTAACTATGTTTTGTTTCAGTGACTAAAGGACTGAATGGGTTAACAGTAAAAGAAAAATGTATGCTTTACTCAAGGCTCGTGCCTGAGGACAGTTACACTGTAAATGAGGTGTACTGGTAAAATGGCAGTTACTGTTACCGCTGAGAAGGAAATGAAACCAGGGTTCTGTCTTTATATATGGGAAGGGAGGATCGAAATTGGTACCATCCGATTGAAGAATAACTGAATATTCTAAAGATGCTCATTGGCCATGAGTTGGGGGAGTCTGATAGAAGAGTTTGCCTGGGGAGTTTTGCCTGAGGAAGAGTTGGCAGGAGGTGTCTGTGTGAGAAACTGAGAAGCCTGACGAAGACATCAGCCAGGAAGAAGAGCAGCCGCAAGACTGGGAAGCAGAACTGAGGGCACATGCAGCAGAAGCTGAAAAAGGTCTGCAAGTGAGAAGAGGAAGACCCCTGGAGCAGCCTTCAGAGGAAAGAGCTGAAGCCTGAGTGTCATCTGGTGGCAGTGGTCCGAAGACAGAGCAGCTGTGGGATGAAAGTGAAGACTCCAAGAGAAGCCTGGTGAACAGCCTTAAAGGTTCCAGGAGGAAATCAAATCCTACCAGAGAGAAGACTGCCTTTCAAGCCCTCATTACTAGGCCTGTGAGCTAACTGGGGTGGAGCTTGATAAGGGAATTGGCTTAACTTTGGTTAGGGGTAGGAACTGATGGCAAAAGTGACTGTATAGAGACCCTGCTTTAAAGTAGTGGCAGCAATCTTATATAATAAGCTTTCTTGTTTCATTTCTTCTTAATACTTAATATACCTGTGTATACTTTCCTGTACCTCTGATCTGTTTTGTCTCACGCCTCATGAGGAGTGTAGTTTAATGGTGGTAGCACAAGGGAAGGAAAGGATTGCCCAGTGGTGAGCCGATTCCACCCTCAAACCAGATTCTCCACATTTGGTGTTAGTGGTGGGATTGCCCTAAAGTAGAGGATCCCACGCTAAGATCAGATTCACCACAGAGGCTTTGGTAGTTACAATGGGAAAAGAGATCTGTTAATGAAGTTTCTTTCATATACGTAGATGAGTTTGCTGAATTGCATTCTTTAAACTATATAAGAAAAAAAAATTGTATGCTCATGGAGTAATTCCATACAAACCATAATAGACCTTAACACATTTGCCACACAAATTTAAGACTAAAGAGACATTTGGATCCAAGGTGCAACAAGACAGATGATAAAGTAGAAGAGATATAAAGTCATGCACTTGAAATTCCTATTTCTGGGCTCACAAATATGAATCTCAGCAGGCTCATAACACTCACCTCAATTGGAAGTAAGTATTATGGCCCTAAAGAGTCTTCTCTGGCTTGTACTAAAGTCAGAGTCAAAGGAGGACTTAACTTTTAATGCACTCACACCCTGCTGCCCACCCTTGCTTTAAGGCCTCTCCAACCTATCACCTACTTACCTTTTTTGTTGTTGTTGCTCTGGTAGGGGTAGATTGGTCATTCTCTTCCTCCCCATCCTGAAATACCTGGCATGCTGCTTTGGCTCTGTGCCAGGCACAAGGAACATTGGGAAGTGTAGTTTTTCTAGCACTACTGACATGTGCCCAAGCAGCGAACAACGTAAGTGAATATAGGTGATTTGGACGGACGGAGGCAGGGAGGCTTGTGGGGGTGGGTGGGGAACTAAACACCGCCACACTCCCAATGGTATTATTCGTAGTGCAGGAAGGTCCAAACTGAGCTCTAAATTAACAGAGCAATTTTACATATTTCAGAAAAATAGTTTGGTATTTCTGAGTCCAAATCTGAGTCTAGCTGGGAAAGCACTCCCTATCACTAACAGATAACAAGATCAAATTATCTAGCTATTCTTCCGATTCCAGGCATGCAATTTAGCTTCCTTTTCTAAAGCCAAGTTTCCCATTGTCCAATTCTCACATAAAACAGTGGCAACAGAAGTGCCACTATGCACACATGGACCTACTACTCTGGTATGTTACACTAACGGGCACAGCTTTTTAACTGGCAACTTTTCCATCTGCTCTCAATATTTCCGATGATGGTTCTGCAGTTTCCTTCCGAAGGAGTTGGAAGAACAAAAATCAAATGACTTGTTACTGCAATTTCAATGTGCTCTTTAGAACTCTGGGGAGCTTCTTTTTTGCAGATCACGCTGAGACCTGAATTGCATTTCCTACCGCACAGAAATTTTACAAAGGATTTTATGCTGTTACTTACATCTGTCTGTAAAAGTTTGTTATCCAAAGTTAAAAGGTTATGGAAATTCATCATCCAGGTTTCCATGTTATCTTCAAAAAATTCAGGAAGGTCCTACAAAAGTAAGATGCAAATCAATATTTTAAATTATACTTATTTTTCTATTAGATAATTTGTTTATTTCAGAAGCATACTTTCCTCTGTATCTTGGCAGGCAATCTGCTCAAAGAGAAATGCAGGAAAAAAACTATCATTTTAAAAAACCAATATCTGAAATGTAAGTTCTCAGTTGCTAGAGTAAGTCCAAAGTCCAAGCGAAAGAAACAAATCAATTTGTATATCTTTTGACATTCAAAATGCAGCCCACCAACCTTCTCAGCTCTCAGTCAGTACAACATGAACTGTTTAACAATCAGTTGCTTTAGTGATTGACAGTGCTATAAACCAATAGAACAGCAGCCTATTATGGTAAGTCATTTTGCTTACTAGGGGCCTCCCTCCATTAGACCACCACAGACACATGTAAGCCACAAGTGGCCTACCATAATATGCATGAAAAGAAAACCTACAGTACCCACCCACTTTTGTTTTGACTTAAATACCTTTAAGTACCTCCACCGTCCCCAAGTTTGAGAACCTCTGATATTCAACATCCACTGTTCCCCCCCACCCCTGCTGCCACCACCCACACACACACTTTTTGGGGCCTACTTTAACAAATTTGATCAAACCCACTCTTATCAGAAGTAACAAAAGCAGAACCTGAAACGCCAAGCTTGTTATACAAACAAGTAAAACGTACATTAGTTTTGATTTATTAAAACTGCAAGAAATAACTTATTTCTTAATAACTTATTATAGAATAACTTATTCTGTAAGTTATTTCTGTAGCATTGACATTTAGCCAGATTCTTGTGCTTTTAAACATTTCTTCATCTCAAAATCTCCAATTTTGGCTAGGAACACCAAGGTCCTTGATCATCCAACTATCCACTATTGAAATTGCTTCTTGAATTCTATGCCAGTTTGGATGTGTTAAAAGGTGGTTTGCAGATCAGAACTATCAACCCAAAGGAAACAAAAATGGCTTACTTGAAAATTTAAACTGTAGAACAGCTTAGCAATCAGAATCAGAGAGGAGAAAAGAACTTTCAAAGCACTGGCATCATTTGCATGAGTACTGCAAAGCTCAATTGTGGCCTAGAAGAATAAAAATTTAATAGCAATCACCAACAAAATCTACTGTGTATATGGCACGCACAAAAGTTTCATTTCTGGTGAAAATACATTAATGGTACCAATTAATGTCTCTCACCCTCTACTGTAATGAAATGTTTAAAACTGTATACTCCCTTTAAAAGTTCAAGATACATACAAAAATAAACACAAATAAGCAGAATATCAATATAATTTAAGAACTAGCGATGTGAACTACGGTCCACATTTTAAACAACCCAAGAGTCCAATCTTATGCACATTTAGGCACAAAAAAGTCCTGTAACTCCCAGCATTCCCCAGCCAGCTGCTCCCTCCCCAACACCAGAATGCTTTTTTTTCCTGTGTAAACATACATAAGATTATACCCTAGATCTCACTTCCTGGACCAGATCAGAATGCAGCTATCCTTCAGATTCTACATTTCTCTAATTTTTTCTATGCAATTCTCAGTGTAAAAGTTGCATACAAGAATAAATGCACATTTTTATGTGTTTAAAAAAACAAATTCACAGAATGACACAAAAATTAGATGGGACAAACTTATGACTGAATACAAGCAAAACTGACACAGTTTGGATATAGACAAATTCATGTATCCATAAAGACAACAAAAACAGAAGCGGCATAAATACAGAGACCTGAATACCATCAGCATTGATTTACAATGGCTTTGATTTTCCTTCATTTGCATACCATAAGACAGTAATACACACCCTTAAAGAGGGAACAGAACCATCTGAAGAATGGGAGACTTCAGTTCAAATTTTATCTCAGTGACAGTCACCTTATACCTTATTATCTCAGCCTATAAAACAGAAGACATCTCCTCATAGTAGTTAATAGAAAATGCTTTAGGGCTGTGAAGTTTAAAAAGTTTGCAAAGCACTTTGCCCAGGTGGTACGTAAGCCAATTTCAGATTTCACATAGAACATCGTACCTTAAAGAGATTTGTCAATGGTAGTGCAAAGGCATCAAGGACGAGTTTGATCTCTGTCCACAGTTCATTTGATTTAAACTCATGACGATACCTGACAAACAAAGGAAAGTCAGAATAACCTTCTAAAGAGGCTTGAAAACTAGAGCCAAGCAAAGAAGTTAGCAGTCAAAAAACAATATTGCTAGATCAGAATGCTTTTACTCTCAGATCAGAACTTGAAAATCCATGGCCCTCCCCCATACCTTTTGAATAAAGAGTGTGCTGTGCGAAGAACTCCGTTAATAACATGGAAGTCTCCACTCTGAAAGCGATTCACCATTTCTGTTAACAGGTCAGGCCATTTCTGGGGGAAATCTTCTCTACCAATTATGCTAATGGCATCACTTAACTAAAAAAAAAGAAGTATAAACATTATGTTGATGCTTGCAAGAGTATCTTGCAATTTGCCTTACGGTGAACTAAACACAGCATAGGGCTTCATCTAAGGAAGAAACAACATGTTAACCATGTGACTCGTGTTGAAGACAGTAGACATGTGTCTACCTCCCCACTCCTCTCCAATATCTAGCAGACCTTATTCATTACATCACAACTTCTTGCATTTCTTCACCCCACATAACTGGCTGTCACTGGCAGGGGGAAGGAGACCCAGACCATGTGCTATCAAGACATAGTTAAGGTCACCTAGACGTTATGGCAACAGTCATGGACAGTTGCTGTTCCCAGTGGCAGACACACATTTAGCACTTTTACTATCAATTCTTGCCTTTTACCCACTCTCCAAGGCTATCAAAATAGGACTAGACACTGTATATGGGAAGTGAAAACAAAAAAGAGAAACCACCATGGAGAGAAAATTCCAGCTGGCATACTGTGAAAGTTTCACACCTGTCCAACATTTCCTGGTCTTTTAAAGAACTGTCCAAACCATCCTTGTAGGATTTTCCCCACCTGTCTGTTCACCTGCAATCACATTAGTGAAACCTTGGGCATTACTTCAAGGACTTACTCTGGTACCTTCCCCACTGCAGCTATGTTTGTTAATACTACTAGGAGAGGATAAACCCAGCTCATCTGAAGTAGTAATGCAGATTCTATCTTATCTCCAATTGGGGGGGGGGGGCACTTAACAGCAGCTGCCCTTGAGACATAGCCATTGTATAGCTTAGTACTGAGCTTTTAAAATACGTTTTTACTGTTTCTGTGTTAAGATGTATGCTGCTCTGAGAGCCTTGCACTGAAGGGCAGCACGAAAATTGTCAAATAAGTAAATAGAACAGTCATCAAGTTATAGACAGAATCTTCTCTCCCTGCACCCTTTGGCCTGGCTAGGCCTAAACCACGGAATCTAGATCTCCACTGGGCTGGGCTCCCTTCTTCATTCCTGGCCATCTATGCCATATTTTAACCAGATTAGCCAAGCCAGTAATTTAGTTTTTATAATGGAATAGTTCTTATCACTTATTACATATTAATCATTTCTGTACTTAAAGGATATATAGTCTGCTTTGAAATATCTTGGTTAACATTTTTCTCAAGTTTTTAATATCCCCGAATTAGCAGATATCTATTGCTTCTTGTTTTAAAACAAAATGTTATATATCAACACTATCAGTCTCCCTGCAGGATTCCATTTTTCTTCATTTTCACCTCACCTGTTTTTGAATTTGTTCTGGACTGCTAAGCATCAGGTGTACTATGTTGGCTTTAATGGCTATCCTGTCAGCTTCGCATATTTTGTCTGGTTCATCTTCGATCTACAAACAAAAGGTTAGTTAAGCAAGGATCATAGCATCTCTATGCACAATGAACTGAGATAAGCTGAATGTATCTCAGGTACAAGGGAACTCTGCACAAGTAGTGACAGATACCTCAAAATATTTTGCCAGTGCTAAAACTGTAATGGCTACTCCACAAGTATTTACAAGGCTGGTGTGTTAAGAGTCAAGCTGAATTTGTCCTCTCTCACCCTCAAAGTGGAATAAGTCTCATGAAACTTGCTAGTGTCGAGTAACCACAGAATCACAAAATTTTGTGACTGACCAAAGGTCACCAGTATCTCTCAGCACCTTACCTCACAGGGCTGTTGTGAGAAAAAAAGGGAGGGTTCATGTATGCTACCCCTGAGCTCCTTTGAAAAAGGGCAGGATAAAAATCAGATAGACACATAGCAGACTACAACCAAAGCTTCATTGTAACAGCTCAGCTGTAAACTTCACATAGCGGAATGTGTAAGTGTCAAGCAGATGGATGGAATTTGCTGACAAAAGCAAGAAATGTTCTATTTGGTAATCTTACCCTTCCCATTTCGGGGGTACAAGGTCTGGCCACACACAGCATGAGAAGTGATGTGACTGCATCACAATGAACAGCAACAGCAAGTATAGCTTTGAAGTAACTTTAGCTGTAGACTTATAACCTCACTCCTCAGTTCCAGCTGTTATCCTTGCAGGCTCAAGCGGGCCATGAGAAACAAGCTGCTTTCCCAACTGTTGATATAGTACCAATAAGCACAGTTGTAAATTCTTCTTTTTCCAAATTATAATTTACCAATATATATTAACTTATTTCTCCACCATTGGTAACAGAATTTGAGGATCAGATAGCACCTAAACAGTCACTGAGTGCAAGGCCTTAAAGAAGGTTTTGGAAAGACCTCAAAAATCCCTAAACATCTCAGTGTGGAATATTTGATATAGTTGTGGTTAAATGTCTTATAACCATAAATTAATATCAACAGTTGGAAGGTGTGAACCAGATGTATTTCAAAGTTCCAAAAAGAGAGAAGCTCCAATTATAGTAACATCCCGCAAAATCAGAACAGTGTCACCCAGTAGCCAGCGTTCCATAAATTCATTCACCTGCTCACCAGCAACAACCCCCATCCCCATCTAGCAAGTGCTCCCATGCTTTCTCCAAAATCCCTGATCATAAAATAGAAAAAATGACTCCTCCCTCCCTTCCCCTCGTTCTCTAGGGAAAAAAGGGTGAATCCTTTTCCTCCTGACAAGACCTTTGCAGAAGGCAGTAACAGCAAGATGTTGCTTGGACCATCTGCAAAAGCCCAGCGCAAGGACCAACACCTATCGCTTCCCCAAATTCCCTGCACATGCCACAGGACTTGGGAAAGGGAGGGGGTATGTGATGGCCACAAACTGGCCTGATTAGTAAAAAAAAAAAAAAGACTAAATGTGTGGATACTTGCTACTAGCATTGTTTTTGAAATAAGACACCAAGTCTTTTATCCTCCATTTGACTGTATAGATATGTTATGATCTGGTGGAGGAGCTAAGGTAACAATTGACCTGGGATTTCAGGTATAAAATCACTATTGCCTTCAATATGGCTTTCCACATGAAATACCTTATCTGATGTCCTACAATAATTCGACAAAATCTGAGTGCACAAGAGTTTCTATTAGTTTGCCCATAACCTCTTATTTTACTATGAAACACATTACATATCTGTATAATTCTAGTCACCAAAATACCTACAATTCTCCAGTTTCTTTTAACGTAATTCTTGAATGTGACAGAGGCACAGACTTTGATGACATTATCTTGTGACTTCTCCAGTAATGTTAAGAGTAGCAGTGGGTAATTCTGGCTTCCTTCAACAGACTCAAGGAATTTTTCCGCTGTAAGAAAAAGTCCTGAACTTGGCAAAAAGTTTAACTATTCCACAGTCTATCATCCAACAGCATTTACTACAAAAGCAAGTTAATATGATCCAATAAAAAGATTAAAATTAATATTTTACACTGACTGTAGAGCTGCAGTCCTAGCAATATTAAACATATGTCAAAGGCAAAGAATTCCAAGTGTAGATAAGGATGATGTTCTTAAATTCTATTTCCTTACTACCCTATTTTCAAAAAGGCAGACCAACCTGGAGTACCTTCTTATCCTAGTTCCTATAAATGTAAATAGGCAGAGATGTGCAAAATATGCAGCCTATCCTGGTTATTTTATTGGAAAATTCTGGTTAATAATTGGCCTTTTGAGGGAAGGTTACAATTTACCAGTATATTAAAATTATTCAGAAATGTACAGAGTATGGCAAGAATTATTATTGGAAGAACCAATTTATCTGATGAGAAGTAATTCACTGGAATACACTTATTTTGTAGAGTTTAATATTTGCACACTGGAACCACACAATAAGTTCCATACATCCAAGAGAGGTCTGAACTTGCGTTTCTTGAACAGAAGCCCTCCATGCTTTATGACAAACCTGTTTTTGAAACTGAGAGGAGTTTCATAAGCTGTGCATGATTTGGCACAAGGATCTACTGTTCAAAAAGTAATATCAAAAATTCCACTGGGCTAAAATAGCTCTTTTTAATCCTGCCCTTTGTATGGGATCCTAACTATTTATGAGAAGCCAGGACAGTCTGGACTATCAACCTATCCTACCCTGAGATCCTAGACATATGTCCTCAGAAGTATGCCCCAGTGTTCAATGGGCTTATTCTCAGATATGTGTGAATAGGATTTTAACCCTAGTTTTTCTGAATCGCTAATGAGCAGATATGTGCAAAATACACAGCTTCCCTCCTCCTCCAATTTTATTGAAATTATTTTGGTTTCTCACCCGATT
This sequence comes from Heloderma suspectum, assembly GCF_057233095.1. Classification (NCBI taxonomy): domain Eukaryota; kingdom Metazoa; phylum Chordata; class Lepidosauria; order Squamata; family Helodermatidae; genus Heloderma; species Heloderma suspectum. Next base: position 285,296,157 of record NC_139461.1, on the reverse strand, counting down.
CCCATAGCTGTTTTGCTTGAGCAGGATCCGATTAATTCACTTTGAATATCCTGAGGCTATGGGGCATAACCCAGAGAAATTAGGCATGCCTAATTCCCAATGAAGGCAAAGGGAATTGTGTGCTTAAACAATTCACTTCAACCCCATTGATTTTACTCACATTTCAGTGCACCTAACTCTTTGCATCATATCCAAATCACCTCAAGGGCAGATCTCACTAAGGTGCCACAGACTGTTAGTATGACAGGTAGAAGCTCTTCCTGGATCTCTCAGCACTGTAGCCAGGCTGGGGGTGAATGGAATACCAACATGCCTTTAATAACCAGCAACTTGACTAAATGCTTTGGCTGTGATTAAAAAAGGACACAGAGGTACTCCCTATCATTTAAAAACATTATTTGTTATTGGTATGTCCAACTTTCACCTAAGACTTCCATGTGCTATCTGTATTGCCAACTATGTCAACACTCATCAACTCAACTGACCTGCATTTAAAGTGGCACAGGGGACAAAAAGATAACCCCTAGTTTGGCACACATTGGTTTCCCCTGCTCCTTTGGATGAGAATTTCATCTAGGAAAGTTTCAATAGGTTTTCTCTTTCATTACAGAATGGTGCTATAGCACTTCGAAAAACACTGTTCTTATTCAATACCACTGAATCTGAAAAACACAGGCAGTGTCTAGAATAGCTAAACAGACTCTGTAATGTTTTGGGGTAAACTATCGCTTGACACCACTCAATACAGTTTCAACCTTTACATTTTTAACTGTTTACCAGGACGCCTTATGGCAGGATCAGGATCTAGTGTCTTCTTTAAGTATTCTGTCAAAGTCTGCAAATTGGCATCACTCAGCTCCATAACTGCACAACCTAAAAATTAATAAAACGTTACTGAGTACAATTTTAGATGCTATTAAAATATAGTTAAAAGGCCAACTGTATACACCACAAAGAAAACCCACTCTGTATAACGCAGCGGTTCTCAACCTGTGGGTCGCGACCCCTTTGGGGGTCGAATGACCCTTTCACAGAGGTCACCTAAGACCATCGGAAAACACATATTTCCGATGGTCTTAGGAACCGAGACACTGCTCCTCTATCTGTCTCCAGGCGGGTCCACGCACATGCAGATATGCTAGATAGAATCTAGCACCTTTGCGAGGCTCCGGTGAGGGAGGTGAAAGAAGGGGAGGTGAAGAGGGAAGGGAGGCCCAGAGGCTCCAGCACCGACGGTGGCGGCTCCCCTTACGGGGGTGACTGGGTGGCGGGGTCTGGTGTGCTCCGCCCTGGGGAGGCCAGACCAGGAAGCGCGTGTGGCCGGCCAGGAGGCTGCTGAAGCGGCGGCGGCCTAAGCAGTAAGAGCGCGGGGAGAGAGCCAGGCAGGGCTGGCATGTCTGTGTCCGCCGCCTGCAAGGCCCGGCTAGGCCTGGCCGCCTGCCGTGGGGTAGGCAAGGATGGCATGTGGAGAAATCGGAGATGGCGGGAGGCAGAGCGGCCGAAGGGTCGCCGCTTATGGGCGGGTGAGGGAAGATCTCCACGATACGAGGGACGGCGGGAGGGAAGGGCAGTGTCCAGAGCTGCACGCCGAATTATTGGGGGATATGGGGAGAGAAGGGAGCCGAGGCCTGGCTGCTGTGGGCGGAGGGTGGCCCCTGCAAGCCAGGAGGGTGAGGGGAGATGGGCCGCGATGGTCGCCGCGGGTCGTGAGGACGGTGTGTGAAGCCGAGGCCTGATGCTGTGGAGTGGGCTGGGTTGCGCTGTGGGGCGAGGAAGAGACGGGGCCCCTGCGTGGGTTCAGGGATCCCTGAGATGGGGATGAAGGGCAGCTGCGAAGCATTCTGCGGGGGGCAGGCGGGCTGTGGGGTTGGGGTGCGGCGCGCACAGGCCTGCCCCTGAGGAGTGGGCTGGGCTGTGGGGGTGTGTGAAGGGGGTATTTTTATATGGGCTAAGGGAGGCCTATAGGGTGTGTGGAAGAAGGGGGCAGCGCAAAAGCATATGGGTTGGGTCAGAAGGCTGGGCGAGGACCTGGAGGTCATGGGCTGCAGAGGCTTGTCCTTATGGGGTGGGCTGGGCAGTGGGGGGCGAAGAGGGTGTTAATGGGCTAAAGGAGCCCTGTCTCTTCTTGGGTGGGGGTTGATTAATCACTATGCTTTAATTATGTTCTATTTGTAACAATGAAAATACATCCTGCATATCAGATATTTACATTACGATTCATAACAGTAGCAAAATTACAGTTATGAAGTAGCAACGAAAATAATTTTATGGTTGGGGGTCACCACAACATGAGGAACTGTATTAAAGGGTCACGGCATTAGGAAGGTTGAGAACCACTGGTATAATGCATTTATATTTTTCAGAGACATTGGTGTTAGAAATCTACCTGTCATTACAGAAACTATGCACCGTACATCCTCCTAACCACATGATCCAGAACTATGATCTAAAAATACATCTCAAGCAGAGATTATTTCTCATTTAAATTGTGACCTTCATCTTTTGCTTCTTAGCCTTCAAATATTTAAACATCTAAAGCAAGACTTCTCAAATACTGCTACTAGGGACTTTTGCTGTAGTGGAGGCACTGATTTTCTCCACTGATATTTATGGGATATGATTAGACAGTTGACACCCCTGCAGCCACAACTAAAGACCAGTTGGAGAACCACTGGCCCAAAGAATAACTGGTATTTCCTACTGTAAAATTCTTCAAAATAAATGTCTCCAATACACCAGGGCTGGAGGGGAGAACGGGGGGATTAAAAACCTTTTACACCAGTATTCAACTTTTAGAAGCCAGCCCTGAAAACAAAACAACCTCTTTTACATTTCCAGCCTTACACAGTGCACCATTTAGTGAACATAGTGCCATGACTATGTCACAGAATCATAGAATAGTAGGGTTGGAAGGGGCCTACAAGACCGTCGAGTCCAACCCTCTATGTCCATTAATTATCTCTTCAATACAAAAGTAGTTGATCAAAGAATTGGAAAGAAATATTTCAGTTCCCTTTTGGTGCAAGCATCACATGTCTACGTTCCCAGGATATGAGATTTCTAAAACTTTTCTAGCCGTACTCATTGTATACTCCATGCTGCGTATTAGTACCCATGATTTCATGGAGGATAAGGCTATCAATGGGTGTTAATCACAATGGCTATATATTACCTTCAGGATCATAAGCAGTTATATCCCTCAATACCAGTTGCTGGGGAACACCAGCAGAAAGATGCTATTGCGCTCATGTCCTGATTGTGGGCTTCCCATAGGTATCTGATCTGGCCGCCACGGGAACAAAATGCTGGACTAGATAGGCCTTTGGTCTGATCCCACACAGTTCTTATGTTGCTGCTTTCCCAGTAGCATAGATCCTTTATGCCTCATGCTTTCACCACCATCTACCCAAGGGTAGGCTTTAGAAACTAATGGTTTACTTCAGAAAAAATCTGGACGGAGGGTGCAATCCTATGCATGAACAAAGTCCAACAACTTCTAGGATGCCCCAGCCAGCCATGTCTAAACATGCATAAGATTTCACTCTGACATTAAAACAACTCACATGCTAAAAAGGAAGCAAGCAGGATTTTTAGCACAACAAGCAGTACTGCATTCAGTGTATGAGTTCCCTCTCTGTGAAATTCCCTGCCAGTTAGTCATTAAGGAGTTTGGAGCAAAGTGCAACCAGCATGCTGATGATACACAGTTTTATTTCCCTGAGACATCTGAATCAGGTGAGGCCATGCAAGACTCAGGACTCAGTGATGGGCTGGATGAGGGCCAATAAACTGAAGCAGAATCGTAACAAGATGGAGGCTCTGCAGGCGAGTGGTTCCCAAGTCCAGAAGACAGCTTATTATTTGTTGCACTCCCTCTGAAGAGAACAAGTCCATAGTCCGGGAGTACTCCTGGATCCATCTCTGTTGCTAGAGGTCCAAGTGGCAACAGTGACTCCAACTGTCTTCTACAAGCTTTGGCTGGCATGTCAGTTACAGGGTCTCCTGGGCAGGGATAGCTTGACCACAGTGGTACAGGCACTAGTAACCTCAAGACTGGATTAGTGCAATGCATTCTATGTGGAGCTGTCTTTAAGGCTACTCCAGAAGCTGCAGCTAGTCCAGAATGCAACAGCTCAGCTGTTGTTGGGGACCGCCCCTTTTCAGCATGTAACAACTTTGCTGAGGGAATGGACTTGATGCTTATTTGCTACCAGTCCAGGTTTAATGTTTTGTTATTTGTGTATAAAGCTCTAAACAACTTAAGACCAGGATACTTGAGAGTGCACCTTCTCCCTTATCAACCTGCCCGGACACTGAGATCATTGGGTAAGGCACTCCTGGTGGTTCTACATGGACTTAAAGTATATTTGGAGTCCACTCAGAGTAGAGATATTAGCGTATTAGCTCCCTCTCTGTGGAATTCCCGGCCCATTGATACCAGCCAGGCACCAAAGTTGTCTTGTTTTTGGTGTCTCCTAAAAACATTCTTATTTAAGTAAGTCTTTCAGGAGTGAAGGACCAACATGTTTTTTTGGTTACAATTTCATTTTAAAATTGTCTTTCAAATTTTGACTTTTTTTATTTCTGTTCACTGCTCGGAATTTTTTTAGATGTAGAGAGGTTTAGAAATGATGCAAATTAATACAGTTCAAAACATATGACAAAGGTTCAGTTAAAAAAAACTCATGCAAATAAGAGATCAGTAGAAGAGACCACCACTGCTAAATATATGGTACAGTAAAAACTAAAAAGAACCTTAATCAGTAATTTTATACAAGTCAGACAGTGCAAGACGGATAGGTTTATGCATAACTGAGTGCTTTGGCACTGTCTACAAAAGGGGGGGGGGGAGAAAAAGAAACAAGATCCAAAGAGCAACTAGCAAAATGTATGCATATTGTTCCATGATTCTGAACCGACCCATATATTTCCTTCCTTTCCCTTCTGAAAAGCTTCTCTGGAAAGCCAAGGGATCCTAAGGAATGGCTGCTGGAAGAAGAAACCCTTAGAGCACTCATCAAAACTTTTGGATGTGCACATAGGGATCTTCAAATCGCAGCTCAAGACAAGTAATTACAACATACTAGACCATTAAAATATTTTCAGATTGTACACACACAAAATAATCCACATTAGAAAATACAGTGCTCATTCTGTCTGTCTTTCTCTCTTTTTCATACACACATCACAAACAAGCTTTAAGGAACACTAAAAATTAAATAACAATGTCAGAGTTTTTTGGAAACAAGCACAACAGTATTTCTTCTAAAGCTCAACTGGGCAACTAAAAGATCTATGCTTGCATTTCTCTTCTGACACTTTGGGGTAGACAGTCCCAGTTGACACCACTAGCATCAGTGAAAGAGACATAGGAATATTGAGACTCCCTTCCAAATTCTAACCTGTTGGCCAATCTCCTGCCAGCCTTGGGACCAAGAAGATGCAGATGTGCAAAGAGGGAGGCACGTGTGAGGTTGGCCACTAACCTCTGAATGGGTAGACCACCAGTTATAATGGTCCATCCCAAAAATGTATGGATCCAAATGGATTTCAGTGTGCTCTGAGGGATCACATGGGAGATTATGAAGATGAATCACTAGTAGAGGTATAGAACTGCAGTGCCTCTCCCTTGGCCCCAGCTCCTTGGTTTACTAACAAGCTGGTAGGCAGCTTGAATGCTGGTGGCAGAAGACTCATGCTGAATCTGATCAAAAGAGACCATTTGTGGGAATACGAAGGCAGCAAACAAATAATATTTATTTGCTACCACTAAGTAAGCTGAATCACATCTAGCGCATGCGATTCCAGATGGTGCAGGGGCTGTTACACCCCACTCACTCTGACAGTTTTGCTAGATTCTTTACTGATAAGGCCACTCAGATACAGTTCAACTTACAGAATTAGATATTATTGATAATGGAAGTATCAGTTGTTGAACTTGCTTGGATAAGTTTGATCTAGCTTCCTCTGGGGATGTTGACAAGTTGCTTGGCATTGTGAAGACAACTACATGCATTCTTGTCCCAGGCCCATCATCACCGATGAAGACCAGTCAGAGGGGAATTGGTAGACTTTTGGCTAAGATTATAAAAACTTCCTTGGAGAAGGAGAGGTCCTGCCCATCTTAGATTAGGCAGTGATCCACCCACTTCTTAAGCTACCATTGTTGTGTGAAGAGGATCCAGCTGCTTTTAATCTTGTCTTTTAAAGGAAGTTGGTGTGGACTAAATGATGCATCCTTCCTAAATCCTTTTCAATTAGGCTTCCAATCTGGATCCAGACACAGCTTTAGTCACCCTAGTAGATCATCTTCATCTTGAGATTAATACATCAATTAATTTCACTAGACCTCTCAGCAGCTTCAGCATTGTAGACCACCCCATTCTCCTAAATCATTTTGAATAGCTGGTCAGGGGTGGCTCTTCCAATGGTTTAAAAAACATTCTTATATCATTTTCAGAAGATGGCCACTGATGAAGTGAGCTCAACCCTATGAGAGTTAGTTTGTGATGTTCCACGGGACATGATACTGTTATTGGGTTTTTTATGAATTTATTGAATTTTTTTACAATATCTATGTCAAGCCACTGATAGAGATCATCCATAGGTCTGGAGTAGTGTCATCAGGCTATGGATGACATCCAGCTCTAAATTCCTTTGATTAAGTACCCAGAGGAGATGAAGGCAGATTAAAATTGAATCTAGAGACAACACAAATGACACGAGTGGGAAATCCTCAAGCTTTGGGAAATGGGTGATTGATCTGGCTGCAATTGATGGGTTTGGAATTTCCTTATCTGGGTGATTGATCTGGCTGCAATTGATGGGTTTGGGACTTCCTTATCTGGGCATTTCTGGAGCCTATGGTTACTCCTGGATTTGGCCACACTTTTTGAGAGCCAGGTATCTGTTGTGAGTTGTAGCCAGGAACGCCATTCTATCAACTGCAAATTGCATAGGCTTTATCCTTTCTTGGACTGGAATAATCCATGCTTGATTACTGTGACACACTTTATGTGGGGCTGTCCTTAAAGACAACACAGAAGCTTTAACTGATGTAAACTGCTGTACACTTTTAAATAAATATTGGAAGGCGTGAATATATTCAATCTGTTTCATACTGCATACCTCAAGATGCTGTTCTTAACCTTTAACACAGCCTTCCCCAATCTGGTGTCCTCCAGGTTTTAGACTACAATTCCCATCAGCCCTGACCACTGGCCATGCTGGCTAGGGCTGATGAGAGTTGTAGTCCAAAACTTCTGGAGGATATCATGTTGGGGAAGATTGATTTAAAGCCATTCATAGTACGAAACGCACATACCCTCTCCCTGTATAACCACCCACCCCCAGCTACATTTTTCATATGTAGTCCATCTTCACATATTTCTTCACTGCAAGAAGTTACAGTCCTCTGAGTCAAGCAATAGGGGATTTACAGAAGTGGTTCTGATGCTGTACAACCATTGTCTCCCCAACCCCATGTGACAGGTTCCAGCCCTTGTTACTTTTAAGAAGACCTGCAAGACTTTTAATTTTGGCAGGCTTGCAATCTTTCTGGTATGTTATAGGAAGACAGGAAGCTGCCTTATACCAAGTCAGGTCATTGGTCCATCTCGCCCAGTATTGTCAACACTGACCGGCAGCGGCTCTCCAGGGTTTCAGGCAGGAGTTTTTCCAGCCCTACCTGGAGATGCCTGGGACTGAACCCAGGGTCTTCTGCATGCAAACAATGTGCTCTACCAGACACAGGCCTTCCCTGATAAACTGGTGATGATTTGAATTTTTAGCTGGCAGCTGTTTTTTGTCTTGATTTGAAATTGCTCTTTCTCTAAGGTTTAATGTGTTTGATGTTCTAGATTTTTAAAGTGTTTGTAAACTGCTTTAAGCTTATGGAAAAGCAGCCTGTATAAATCTTTAAATAAATTCCTTAGATAAATACCAAAAAGCCAACAAATATTTTTTCTGCTTCTTGAACACAATTTATATCACACTGATTATGTTGTTTGCAGAGAAAGAACATGCCAGTCAGTTTGTGCTTACTTCTGAAAATGTCCTCCTGTGTATTACAGACCTCAGTCTGTTATGACGGTAAACAGCGCTCACATTCACTACTTTTTTGAAAGCTTGTCGCAAGTTATCCAGAGCTTGGTTCTGTTTGTTCACTCCTTGTTCAACTGCTACTACACCTACATAGATATGTTCCTGAAGACAGGTTGAAATAGCTTTTATAAGCTATTATTCAATATTTATGTAGCACCATCACTACACATGGTGCTTACAGGAGCAATGAATAAAAAGTGAGAAACCCTTGTCCCATAGAGCTAGCTACATTTAAATACTGGTAGAGACAACAAATAGAGAAGATGAATAGGAAGAATAGGAGTTGAATTGGGAGTGATAACTAAAGAATTAAAGCAATAGGAATACAAGTAGCTGGTAAAAAAAAAATATGGGGGAAGAGGAAAAGAGTTAGATTCAACACTAAGAGGCAAAATACTACAACCATCTTATCTGCAAGCTGCGATACCAAGGGATGGATCATGTTGTTGCTCTGAAGTGAAGAGGGCTTACTCCCAAATAAGTATGCTTAAACTGACAGGGACAGAGGCTGCACCTGATTCAAATCTTGCCCCTGCCATGAACTCACCAAGTGGCCACTATTCTCAGCCTCCATTTCAAAATTGTTAGAATAAAGCTGTTGCAAAGATTACTGAGAATGTACCTGAATGCTTTAAAACTGAATACTCCATACAAGCACTATATAGATACTTAAAATGGCCTCTGAGCATATGCAGAGTGGTTTTCCTTCACCACTGAATCTCTGCAACAAACCTTTATCTACTTCAGCCTAGGAAACACCTTATTTCCATGGAAGCTTGGGCTGCCCCTTTGAAGAAGATTAAGGCCGGGTGGCATCCCCTCACATCAGCCTTTCCCAACCTGCATGGGCTACATGGCTGGCTGGCGGATGCTAGGAGTTGTAGTCCAACACCCCTGGAGGGCACCAGGTTGGGCAAGGCTGCCTTACACCCTGGAATGAGAAAATATGAAACCGGTTCCCTTAGCAGCACAAGAAGGCCTCACTGGCCTCTGACGTCTGGTCCGGTCTGGTCCCCATTCCAGCCGGATTGAACGTGTAAGGAACGGCTCCGCCTCAACCAAGTCACTGGCCATGAAGGGGAAAGGGGAAAATGGAGGGGGACAAGTGATTGAGAGTGCTCGGCTCACACTACCTCGTTGCTGCCCCTGAGAATGACAGCTGCAAAAGCCAATCAACGGGCTGCTTTTACCGCGGGCTAGGCTCAAGAGCCAGCAGGGGCAAGAGTAGGCCAAAAGGGGCGGGCTGAAGCAAACGCAGCATGTTCAGCTGCGCCCCTTCGTTGGCTGCGCCGTGGGCCCGCAGCCCGACCACCACCCAAGGAATAAACGCGAACCGCGGCGGCCCCGCCGCCTGCGGCCTCCCCTCTCGCCGCCGCGCGGCTCCGGAGCCCCCAGAAGCGAGGCGGCGCCACAGCCCGGCCTCACCTGACGGATCCCCTGACAGCGGCAGCAGCAGCGACTCCTCCTACGGCTCCAGGTCCGCTTCACATTCAAACCTCGGTGAGAGGGCGCGGCGGCGACAACGTGGTGACGGAATCACGCAGGGCGCCGCTCAGATGCCGTCCCCGGCCGGCACCAATCAACGGCCGGCTTCGCCAAAGGTCCTAGCCAATCCCAAGCACGCTCCTTCTAAAGCCAGACCGGCCAATCCGCCGCCTCCGCTCAGCGGCCTCCCGCAATGCACCGGGGTGTAGCTAAGCCTGGCCAGCCGTGAGCCCAGGGGGGCCGAGGGCTGAGTCACCTCGTCGGTCCGGGCGGGCCGCGCATCGCGCTGGACTCGCGTTCCTCCTCGACGGGCCCTCAGCGGCCTTAACGCATGCCTGGGTAGAAGCAGGCCGGCGCCTTACTTGCTCCTCGCGGAGGGGAACGCCACTCATCATTTCTTAATGGTTTGCATAGCACAGCCTTCCCCAGCCTCGTGCCCTCCACAGGTGTTGGGCGACAACTCCCGGCATGCCCAGCCAGCGTGGGAGCTGTAGTCCAACACATCTGGAGGGTGATAGGTTGGGGCGGACTGGCTGGCGTAGTCTTTTTTCCAGCACAAGGTTTACTGCTCAGCTTCATTAAAATGGTGCAGCTTCAGGGGATGTTGACAGCGTTTTTTATTCGCCTCACGTTTACTGATTTCGTTGATGCCTGGTACAACGTTTAGCTTACGGCCTACGGCAGCCTTGCCCAACCTGGTGCCCGCCAGGTGTGTTGGACTACAACTCTCACAATTCCCAGCTAGAATTACGGAGTTGTAGTCTGGCACATCTGAAGGGCACCAGGTTGGGGAAGGCTGGCCTACGGATTACGTTACGTAGCGATGTGTGGTTTAGCTATACCGTATAATTTATATTGTAGCTTTATTGTTGTACTCCGCCTGGGTATGTTGCACATGGCACAAAGTAGAGAAATATTTTTAAATAAAATTCACTCGAGTTGGAATGAGTGATTTCCCATTCAGTTCAATGGGGCTTGTTACTTAGTAAGAATGTTTAAGAATTGCAGCCTGAGCTTCATTTGTGTTACATTCATATCCTACCTTTTCTCCGAAGAATCTAAGGTGACATACACACTTTTATCGTCACGGCCCTATGAAGTAGGTTAGGCCAAGAGATTTGATTGCCCAAAATCAGCCAGTGAACTTCATGGTTGAGTGAACTGAACTTGGGTCTCACCAGTCCTAGCCCGATACTCTAATCACTACACCACCACTTACATAGGTAGGCCTTACTGATGTCAGTACAACTTATGCACATTTACTTGGGCATAAGATTGCTGTCATACAGCCCAATTGCATCTTTGCTTACTCAGTCAAAAGTAACACCCTAGTAAACAGCATCATAAAATGACCTACCACGTTTTCTGGCTTGCTCCAGACTTTCCTGATGCCTTTACCATATTTTTAACTTCTGTACCTGTTGCATGCATTTGTGCACACACACTTTCTCGCACACAGTTTCTCTCATACGCAGGGCTTTGAATTGGGGAGGATGGAAGAGGAGCCTGCCACAGAAGTGAACATGATTAAACATGGCTGTGGGCAAGTATGACTGCCTCCCTTGGCTGGAGACACTTAGGTGTCTATGTGGTATACTGTTGCCAGCTGCAGAGCATGGGGGTATTTTTCTCAGAAAAGCTGTCCGAGAAGGGATTAACATACTCTGCCCCCACCTTTTGTGTGTTTGTTGGGATGGGGGGCAACAAGGCATATTAAAAAGAAAAGGCCTCAGCCAAAAACATGCAATGCGGGTACAAACCACACATGTTATAAGTCGCCCTCCCCCTTCTGGATCATTGCTTGGGGGAGGGGGAGTTTAAAAGGGGCATTTTACAGTGCTTCATTTATATGGAATGACATTTATATGGAACATTTTCCATCTTGTAGCATTAAAAGCATTGTTAATTGATTGTTTACCATAATCCATATGGTAAACATAATTTTAAGCTATGCTGGGGGCTATAGGGTGTGGGTGTTTGGAGGACACGGGCATTTGTTCTGCAAAGCAATGTTTAGGCTCTACGTGGCCTGCTGGGGTACTTCTGCACTCATGCTCCAGGGCTATTTCAGAAGGATCCTGTAAAATCCAGCTGGGCTATGCAAAAGGCAATTATATTTTTACCTACTGTTTGTAAGTTTTATAAGCCACACTGGTAAATTTTATTTGAAGTGTGGAATAATGATCTATTAAATTGAAAACATGAAGTTTACAAATCAACATCTGCCTGCAATATGTAACTGCTATCTGTACGTAGAATAGTTTTGCACTAAGCTCTTGTAGTGCTGGGTCCTTGATCCACCAGCCTTCGCTCCCTCAAACAAAACTAGTTGCTGACCAGAGTTCTTGGGAAATTTAAGACAACACCATTGCCATGACTGGAGCATTATCCCCCCCACACACACACACGCACGCACACACCAAGATCCTTGCTGTCTTCTCTCCTCTTTCATGGCAGCATATCAGTTAGGATTCAGTCCCATCATAGATTGTTAGAACTATCTTGGGTGTATTATTTTCAACCTTGGGTGTGTCACAAGTTGCCCAGTGCATGGTGAACCACACTAGAATTCAGGAGTAAGTACAGAGCAGCACATCATATTTATGATACTGTGAATGCCTTCAAGAGAGCATTCTCTGGACTAAAAAAAATCAGAAAACCTAGGCCCCAATCAAACTGAAAGCTCATGGATCTCCACTCTGCATCTGTAAGCATTGTTAGGGGGGTGGGGGGAGATCTGCTCAGGATTAACACTGCCAAGACCAAGATCTTTGATCATCTTCTAAATTATATTTCTACCCTGCAGAGGTCTTGTAATACTTTTACAATAAAATTACGTGAACACGGTACATCGGTCTTCACACTCTAAAGGGCTTACTGTTCCTTATACTGCACCTTTTGGCAATGAAAGGAGGAAAGATGCATGCATTGAAGCCATTTCTATTCACAGATGACTCTTGCTGAATTTCGTGAGGCAAACAAATATGCAGTGAGCATGCAAACAACGCAAATTATAAAAACTGTTTTCTATCCATCTAGCAATGTTAGAACACATTTTGTCTTATTTGTTTAAAATAAATGCAAACTACTAAAAACACAGCTGCCTTAGATTCTTTTCCTTCCCTAACTGGAGATGATAGGGATGGAACCTGGGACCTCCTGCATGCCAAGCATGTGCTCTACCACTGACCTACGGCCCCAGTGCAAAAAACAGTGTTTCCTTTATCATTATTGGGAAGGATGAGCAGAAGGCTATGCCTTCATTGGCAAGTTCTGAGTACTGGATGCAAAACATTACAAACCTGTGTCTTCCTTCTCTAGGGCCCTGAATAGTACCACCCAGATACATTTGAGATGAATGAATTAATGTAACCTTTAAATCACTACATTAAAAATAAGTTTGTTTTTAAACTTTATTTACCACCTGATTAAAGCATGGAATACAACAGTATTATACATAATATTTTATGTAAAAAACTTTACATAGCTTTTCATATTATATAATTATTCTGCTATTCTCTCAAAAATGTATACATCCATCGGGCAAGGAATGCTTTTCATTAACTTAATGATATTAAATGTACTTCATAATAGAAGGTCTCTTAAGAAAAAAGTAGCTTGTAACTAATTTTAGGCATTATAAAGATAAAACATACATTTTGCACAAAGTATATTTTATTTAAAGTTGCGAAGAGATATTCTGGACAAAGTGTAAAGACATTTAGGGAATTGCACCTCTCACAAATCAACATTTTTTGTTGGTTTGCTTCAAGCTAAGGATCACATCATCTGAGTTAAGTTTTAAAATATTTAGGGCACAATCCTATGCATGTTTAGACGGAAAAAAAGTTCTGCAACTCCCAGCATGCCCCAGCCAGCATGGCTGGCTGGAGCATGCTGGGATTGTAGAATGTTTTTTATCTGAACATGCATAGGATTGCACCGTTAGGGGAAAATTTCACTGGCCTTTTAAGCAAACTGTCCTTATAAAATGCAAGCACAAAGCATTTAAGCAAATTTTAGTCCACTGGTTTTATCAAAAAATAAGCCAGCTTGTGTGCAAATATGCAGGCTTAAGACATTTGTGGTCTGCAGCCCCAGTTTGAATTCATACTACAGAATTTTAACTCGAGGAGCTGTATTGGGCTTTTGTTCTGTATTTTAGAATTTACATAAATAAAAGCAGTAACTTCCAGAAAAGGGTGTAAAAACAAAATTGCTACGTGCTTGATAAGACAACACTGGGAGCAGCAAAATTAACGTCACTTTCAGGATGTCTGTCAATAAGCTAATCTTTCTCACCTGTATTTTAGGGTGCCTCTTCCAAGTATTGATAGAATAAGACTACATGAAGATCTGTATGTCTTTTTGAACTGTATTCTAAACATTTACTTGTAGCAAGATTTATTTTAATCAAAACTTAAATATTTCAAAATATAAAAGTACTCTATGGGCAAGTGCAGATGTAGTGCAAGATCACCATGGTTAAAGGATGATGAGCAGACGGTGGGGCTTGTGAGCTCTCACCTCCTTTTTCTGGTTCCTATTCCTGCTCCTCATTGGCTTCAATAATAGGTTAGCACTATGTCTGCATCAGCACTAACCAGTATTAATGCTAATCAGGGTTTCCATCTTAAACAAGAATTGGAAATGAGAATTCAAAGCAGGTTTGCAAATCCTGGTTAAGAGGGAATCTGATTAATGTTAACCATGACTGCCAATAGTACAGATATAAAACTATTAATACTGTCAAGGAAAGGAGATTCATACCAGAGAGACTGCAGTCTGCTGTGTAAGTCCGTGGCTCATTCCTGATCTCCAAACCATAGCTAAGAGATCAGCATGTACACTGGGACTAGATCTTACACAGATATGAATTCTGCATTGGATCCATGATACAGAATTCTGTGGCTGAGTAGTACCATCTCAATAAAATGTCATGTGGGTTGAAAGAAGAGCCACAGAAAAGACTGTGTTTAATCTGCAGAACCTGCTCCGTGATCAGAGCTAAAAGAAATGGCTGTGGAAGCTTCTGGGAACAATTATTATGGTTGTCCATGGAGTTTGGTGTTGCCAAAACAAAAGGTACACTGAAGCCCATAGCCACTGTAAGAACACATTCAGACATTAGATGAACTACTGCTATCACTCCCCACAGATCTAGTACATACACAACCTTTCTGGAATATCTTGAATAAGGCTATTCTGGAATCTCTTCTCTTCTCTCTCTCTCTCTCACACACACACACACACACACACACACACCAGCCCATGATAACTGCATGGCAATGTAGATTCTCCCCCCTGACCCCCCATATGTTTTTAAATTAAAGTCCAGCTATTTGAAAATTTCACTGTTGACTGCTAAACATAGCTTTCCTAAGGAAATAAAGTCATTTAACACTAAGGCTTTAAAAGGCTCTAAGTTTTATGGTAAGAATATTCTATATATAAGCAAAGATCTCATATAAAGCTTCTTCATGGTATTTTACATTGCAAAGATTTGGAAGATATTATTTCAGTCCTATCTATATTGCACTTCTCATTGAGATTGTGAAACTTCAGTTGTAATGCTGCCATGCTTCCTTAATGTATGCAAAGTCAAACGTACGCAAATCTGAACACTCAACATTTGACAAAACAGCTATTAACATGTACAAACATGTTAATAGAAGAACCATAGTAGTGGGCAAAAAAAAATGTCCAGTGAAAAAGAATACAGGTCAGTATATGGACGTAAATATACATATATAAAAGCAAATGACTTCTTGCAGTACATGGTGAAATGCCTCTTTACATACCAAACATAAGTCTAAATTGCTTTAAATGCTGGCAAAAGTTCACATATTTTCTACGATTGCGCACAATCGTTAGCACAACAGTTTCTAGTAAGTTATTTGTGTCAACGTACTTCACATGAGACAGAAATTCTACACTCGCTACTTAAAATTCTTTGGTAGAGAAATTAAATGTCAGAAACTGATTTTACTTATCATATTAATGGCCAAAAACAAATGTAAAGCCCACACTGTTTTGCTATAAACAAACCTTGAGAGAACGCACCAGTATTTAATAAAATAAATCCAGCCATCAATTTTGGTTGTCTCAAAACTATAACAGCTTTGGTTATGTTAACAGCCAAACTCAATTTACAAAGCAAGAAGTTCCAAACACAGTGAGCGTAATTACACTCAGAAGTTATAATCTTCAATGAAACTTAGGTCAAAGTCGTTTGCCTAGGGCTGTAGCCAGCCGACATTCCCCCCTCCCCCGCCCCAGCTTTCACTTAATCAATACTATTACAATTCATGGTTGCAGATATATGCTCGATAATACTTTTTGCACTTGCATTTGTAATACATTTGGATGGAACCAATTTCCTTCCTGCCCTCTTATACAAATCTTACACTCATTACATCAGAGTGAAATTCAGCTAAACAGGTTTTGCCGGCCATACCTTACAAAACTATTTCCTTTATTAGATCAGGAATACTAAGACATGGTTTAAAAAAAAAAATCCCCTTGGATCCAAAGTCAGTAGAGCCAATAGAACTGCACTGATACAATTGCAAGTTTGCTTCCTATTGTCCCCTAGTACTCAGGCTTTTATCACAAGTACATGTGCACTTATATTAATAAATCAAGTGGTCCCAATAGGAACCAGACTCTTCCCCATCCCACCACTAATGACAACAAAGTACTAACCAAGCCATTAAAAAACAACCGTAACTCACAGTTCTGGAGTAAAAATAGAAATATCTCAATACACATTAAAGATAGGCTGCTTCTACTCAAATGCTAATCTATATACTATTCAAAAGGTAAAGGTTTGATGAACTAGTATACATTTAATTCATTCAATGTGCACTTCAAAGATTCAAAGTTTAATTTTGCCATTTGCTTCATATTATTAAATATAAAGAATCAGAAGAATTTTCAAAGTTGTCAAGCTTCTTAAACATTCAAGTCATGAGACTAGAAATTGGATTAAGAGGCTCTGTGTAATTGTTTTCTGCTACATTTGAGGGGGGGGGGTTGTATTCCCTTTGTAATATTTCACTTTTTTGTTGTTGTTGATACTAACCCACGATTAGGTGTACTTTCATATGATGAAAACAATCAGGTCCAGGCCAACAAAATATGGTGCTGATCTGGGAATGATGTATCACAACACATGCTGCAACATACAATAAGTTGGCAGTAGGAGTGATGGAGATAAAGATGGCTTTGGGGTTTTGCTGGGGTCATATTATTGCCCAGTCACCATCTTACCACGTGTTTATAGAACAGACAGCACCAAACCACTTTAAAAATACCAGTTTTCAACTGAATGCACCCTAGTGGAAAAAGGAAGTGTTCCCATATAATTTTCAGATGAACTTTAGCCCTCTTAAATATTTATTAATACATTTGATAATATCACAAGCCTATATGAATATATTTAGTAGTATCTCACAAATAGCTTCCATTCATTAATAATTTCCAGCAGATTATGGACCACTAGCTGGAAGGTGTTAAGAGGGAAACACTGCAAACAACAGATTTGAAGAGACAAGCTTAGTGATAAGAATGACTTGACATTTACTGTATTAAGTTGTCAAATGCTAACAGCTATTCCTATAGGGCAGCCAGAGTTTAAAAGAGAGAGAGAGAGAGACAACAGTTTCCTCTCAGAAACACCAGCTTGATCAATATAAACCTGCTGCTCCCATGGCTGTAGTTGCTTCTTCTTCAAGACCTGTCAATTATTCATTGCTCTCTTTCTGCATCCATTCTTTGAACTTAGCATGACTCAGGCTTTGGGAAAGAGCAGCTATGGGGCTACCAAGCAAGCGAATGGGTCCCCATTGTTCATAACTGTTCTTCAGGAATCCAGATTCTGAACACTACACCTATGCGCAGGAAAAACTTTCGCAGCACAGCTCGGAGCTCTGGGATCAGGTCAAACTGCATTATTTCACATAGGTAGGGGTAATATGTTGAAGCATGTGCTTTGAACTTGGAAGAAAAGGAAAAATAAATTAAATGACCTTACAAAAGCAGCCCCACCAAAACGTACAGCTTAATGGAAGTAAGTCACAGTCAGACTACAGCACAGGAATGTCCAAATCTGGAAACTTCATGTTTCCTGGTACATCACAGTGACATACCAACTGGTCTTGAGGACACCACTAAGCCTTTTCACTAGGTTTGTTCTGTTTGTTTTACACCAAACCAGTAATCCCCCCAGGATTCAGGCTACGGTATGGATAGCCAAATGGCAGCCTGTGATTCAGGTCTGGTCCCCAAAGCATCTTCATCGGGCTATCAGGATATCCTTTTGCTACAAGTTTCATTTGTAAGGAAAAGTGTTTCTAAACGGAGTTAGATATTCTACACTTTAATGTTGTACCCATCTTTGAGATTTGTATGTAATGGCCTGAGCGTGCTTGAGTGCAGGAGTGTAATGTGAAGCTTGTACTTCTTGATGGTGCTCACTTTATTGTAGAGCCATGGAACTACCTGGGCCACCGTCTAGAGTATAGAGTGGACCCCAAGAATGCAGCTATTCCTAGTCTAGAAGATGCTTTTCCCGTTCTATATTTTATTACTTTAAATTTTATTTTTAAAGTTTCTATTCCCCTCCTTCATTGCCAAAGGCAATCCAAGACATAAAATTATAAAACAATATAACTATAACATTTAAACAGGGGCATGTACTAATATGAATGAATAATGTTAAAAAGCTCTTCACATGCCTAATGCATGGATGTCAGGGCCAAGGCCCCCCATGACCTCAGGCAGCTGCATTCTACACATGATGCCTGTTCGTGTGATGCACATGCGAAGGAGGCTCTAGCCTCATGTAGAAAGGCCAGGCTTTCAATATGAAACTAAGTCAAGAATCTTTTCTTACCTTGTCATCACTGACTTTTAGTGTTTTTGTTAAAAGTAACAACAAAAGACTGGTCCAGGCCTCTCGGTGGCTTTCTGAGTTCACAGTGATAAAATAAGCCAATGCTTCACTGCACACACTAGAGGAAGAAGATGCATACATTCAATACATGGGAAAAGGAACAGTAAGCAAACAGAATGAACAGGTTTTGCTATCTCCCCTCATGCCTAGCAGTACAAGTGGGAGTTTTGCTAGGCTCACTTTAAATGGAAAAAGGAAAGTGACAAAGTAGCCAAAGTCTTTTATGTCATAATCTAACACTGTGCTGTCCTCTTCTTTATTTAAATCACTCTACAGAAGCTGTTATTAAGCTTGGAAGTGGGTGATGTTCATTTGCTATCCAAAAGGCTTCCCTTTCTTCTACGGAAATATTTCAAACTACCCAAGCTCATTTATTAATAGGACTCCCTTTTCCATCTTCAAACACCTTCAACTAACTGCTTCAACTAAAAGCTTTAATTAACCAGAGAGCTTCGGCTATTGGGTGGTATAGAAATGAAATGAAAGAATGAATGAATGAATGAATGACTAACTAACTAACTAAATGGAAACCAAACCAAACACACACTGAAGTCAGGGTCAAAGGCCTCCTTTTACTAAGTGGTGTGGAAGAGATCCATGTCCTGATGCAGATATCAGATTGCTTTCATATGTACAGGCAAACTTCCTAAATGGCCTTTATTTATGGTAGGACTTCATCCGAACACCCAACCCTTTGAATGTCATAACTGGATTCCTCTTATGAACAGAACAGTTTAGATGGAAGAACGCCATACCAGCACTGGAATTCTGCAGCCATAAGCTGTGACTGGGCTGGGCACCCTAGAATCATTTTTGAAAAATAGAAATATTGCTTACTTCAGGAGTCTCTCTTGGATAGCTTCCCAGGAGTCTCTGCGGTTTTCATCAACATACATTCGGAAAAGAATTCTCAGACAGCAAGCCAAACTACTGGTCTCTTGTTTTAAAAGATTGGGCTTTGATTTACCTTTGAACCCTAGAAATTAAGGACAGTGATAGTCACACATTCTCATGCTGTGCAACACGAAAAGAAAGCTGAAATCAAGGTGCAAAACAAGATGAATTGTATGTCTGCTCAAATCTAACCCTGCGCCTCATGGCTTTTACATCCTATGAGGTTCCAAACACATGCATTTCAAACACATGCAGGTAAAAACCACCGGGAAGGGGGGCATTTGGAGCAGGGAAAAGGTTAAGCACCCCTCCTCCCTCTGCTACTTTTTCAGTCCCAATCACTTCCTCCTAAAGTGGCTCTTCAGGTATAAGAAGGGATGCTGGGTTATCGCTCTGGACATTTAAGTGTAATGTGGAATGGGGTGTCACAGACTTGGTTTAGGATTTAAATGAAACTTCATTGTAGGTTAACAGTAGGCTAACAGAAAAATATGCCTTGGCCCCAGAAACTACAAAAGATCAAGAGTTGCCTCCCCAACTTAAGGGGAGTGTCACAGCTTTGGCTTCAGTTATGAGATAACTAGCAATGTAAAATGTCTTAATTGCATTATAATATTCTAAATGATACATTTAACTACAAAACCAAAGTAATAGTTCCATGCCATTAGACTGATGTTCTACACTGCAATTTAAAACTTAAAATCAGTGTAAGAAAAGTGTGGACATGGACACACACACTTTAAAAAACAAACCTGTGTTCCACACTCTTTTATGCTTACCTGCTCTCCACAGAACAGTCCTTTGTTCATAATTTGAGTTAAAAGCTTTTGAGAATGAATGAGACTCTTGCAAACAGTCCAGTAACTTGAACAGATGTTGCGAAGACATATATTTGTACATTCCTTGGTCCTCAGTGTCAATGTGGATGTCTGTATCTAGTGTGTCCCTCTAAAGAGGAAAATCCAGTTACAGGAAATATTGGTTGAAGGAGTAAGTCATCAGGTTTACTTTTTAATCCTTTATAGAGTTACCACTTTAGAAGACCACAAACTAGTTTTGATCTCACTGAGTGCATCTGGATGCATCCTTTGCTGTTATTCCCCACATACACAGCCAGAGCAGAGGACACAAGCCAGAGCTTCTGCATGATACCATCAGTGAAAGAGGTGTCTGTGTTATACACAGAAGCATGATGCCTTAATTTGAATATGGGCCCTCTCCGCCCAGTGTGGGAGGTAGGGTGGGATATGTAGGAGGCAACAAGGTAGTAGATGCCACCTTGGCAGAAAATGTGCAGGTTGCTCTCAGATGCAGTTAAAGAACAAAAGTAGGTTTATTATCAAATATATATTCAAATTTAACTCTGGTTCACAGCAACATTTTTCCGGTATAATCTGTACATTAGGTCTTCTGGAGAAAATCAGGGCACTATCAGTCTCAGCATTATTCCTCCTATTTATTGCACTGACCAAGTTAACCGTGGTGTAATTTTCCAATAGTGAGCAAGATATAGTTTAAATGAAATCTTCCTTTGTTTAGTTCATGCATTTTTGCCATACAGCCAGAGCAGAATGCTAAACCTTTTCACCTGAATTAAAACCATTATTATAGGGATACCTCACATGTAAAGCATAGGAGGCTTTGTACAAAGTTTTTTTTTCACCCCTTCCTCCACATTAGGTGATAGATTAAGTTAAAATTTATGTAATGCAACAGCCAAGATGTTCAAACACTGGCAATTTCTTACCTGAGCAGCAGCCATATGCTCAGCATCTTCCTTCTTGCTTGTTGCTGGGTAAAATACTATGTTATCAATTGTCTGTATCAATTCTAGCTGCACAACACACTTAATGAGGAGGCTGGCAAAGAGTTTCTGGTCTGAGAGAATATCAAGACGCTAGGTTTTAGTCTAAAAGCAATTTAAACTTTATTCAGTAAAAGCTGGGCAGCCACATAAGTTACATCGATCCCACCACCTCCAGTCCGTATATTCTAATAAGACTTCTTCCCAAGCATGTGCTGGAGAAACAGGGACCCATGAATATCCTGAGCTATTATGTTGTTAGTGAAGATTGCTATCATCCCTAGACTAGCTCCATGCCATTTACAACAGTATGCTTGTGAGAGCACCCCTTGAAATAACATATTCCCCTGTGCAAGTAAGATAGCAAACTTTTTGTTACTGCTCCATCAGGGCTCTTAAACTTAGGTTTGAGATTAACAAATCAGATGGCTGAAAGAATGAATACAGCATACTCTAACTTTGAGAAATTGGTCTATGAATCAGTTGACCCAAGGTGCACAAGGAAAAGCACAGTGAATGACTTGCAATGGTTGTGGATTGCCGTTATAGTTTCTAGGGCTCTTACACAGTGCTACAAATCTGGCAAAAATATGTGGGCAAGGTGGCAACAGCATCATCATGGTGGATGCCAGAAGCTGAGCATATCAAATGCCTGTACAGAGAGATGGTGCTGTAGACGAGTGGCAGAACTTAGCAGGCTTCCAGCACATTAGGGTGGGCATGGCTTTTATCTGTATGCCACCCTGAGATCTTAATGATATAGGGCGGGATAGAAATGTTTTAAATAAATAAATAAAATAAAATTGCAAGGAGCCTAAATGAAAATTGGACAGCCATCACACATGTAAAATCTCAAGTGCAGACTTACTTGAATAAGGACCGCCTTTCCAGCTCTCATCTGTAGGATTTGAAAATTGGCTCTGCCCTCTTTCTGAAGCATTTTTATCAATACTGCTTGAAGACTGGCGATCTAGATCCACATCCTAGAAATACAGTAGAAGCTGTGCTAACATTTCTTGCACAAATTAGTCATAAGCATCAGTTAAGTGTAAATTCTTTAGGCATGTCGTAATAAATTGATAAAGCAACCAAAATATACATTGCTCCTGCTGCTACCAATTATTATTTTTCAGTGTTCTCCTGTTATTAACATTGTCAAACAGTATTTCTTAGACCCAATAGACAAATATTCTGGTAACTAGCTTCTATTTCCACATTAAATGTCTGCAAACATGAAGCTGCCACATCCATCTTCACTTTGCATACACTCAAGTAGAGGCATGAGCAGCTGGAGCACTCACCAAGTGCTTTTCAGATGAATCATCTTCCATTCCTGCTGGCCTCCATGTCAGCAAGCTTCAAGAAAGAAACAATTAGATCAGAACTACAACCTAATTTGAAACTACTTGGACATACTCTACATTTGGAATTACACTCACACATGAGGAATTGTAGTTTTGAAGATTTCTAGCATACAATTGCAGGTTTGGTCCCAGACTTCAGGACTGAATTTTTGTCCATTTAATATTACCAGGCTTTCTAGGCAGTTGGTACCTGATCGAGCCAGCTGTTCATTATCTGTAGAAATTAAGAAGTAGCTTATAAAATATATACCTTATCGGACCAAAATTATGGAACATTTGCTGTGACTATATACACATAGCATCAGAAATCAATGGTACTTGGAAACAGCCTGACTAGAGACTGGCTGTGCTGTCATATAGTGCTTAGTATTAAGTAGAAAAACAATGCAGTGTTGCAAAATGGGGCAATGCGTCAGTGCAGACATAACATCAAGGAGAAATTAATGTGTACACTTTCATTCGCTCCTCCTGACTCCAGAGCAGTTCCCTCCATTTCATCACCTACGGTTCTTCTTATATACGCACTGCTGCAAAACTATGATTAGCACTGATCATGACTCCCTTGGAAACAAGGATCTGAAGCCCACTTCAAACCTTTGGGCTGGATCCAGACTAAGTGAATTGAACTTAGTTCCATCAAAATCAACAGGCTAAGTTAGTCATGACTTAAGTCCCATTAATTTTAAATGGGACTTAAGTTCGACTCACTTAATCTGAATCCAACCTAGACTTCAAAAGCCTGGTTTTTGAAGGAACCATGGTTAGAATTAAGCATGATTGAATCAGTCCACATAAAAAGGAGAAGCTAATAGCTATGGATAGGAAAGGAGAGGGATAAATCACTCCACAGCTAATGGAAGAGACAGGGCATGTGCTATTCAGAATCTGGTGCCTGATTGGCATGATGCTGCCACTGCATCTGCACCAAGCCAATATGTTGGTTTGCAGCAATGTTTCAACACTGAAAATCCCAGTCAAAACAGATAAGCATTTCTGTGAGACTAGGAATGTTCATGCTAAACCTCACTGTCTCCACTGAGCACAGCATGAGTATCCATGGGAAGAGACACTTGTGCAAGGCCAATGGGCAAAAAGGAGATCACTCCAATCATCTCTCTTTCAACCAACTGCACAAATGGTCTTGATCAGCATCTCAGGCACAATGGGAGGAATTAGAGCTTAACAGCAAGTGCCTCAAAAGCCATTCCTCTCCATTTCCCATTGCAAGTAGATCAAGTGTTTTAAAAAATGCAACTGTGATGCTGAGCAGTAGCAACAGAAAACTATTTGAATTTGGCTACAAAAATACATAGAAATAATTACAAGTTAATTTTTGGTCCCGCTGATGATTTTAAAAATAAAAAATAAAAATGTAGTTTGTGTGTGGACTGATATTAACAGAAATTGTGGAATTTTAGTAGGTCGGCTAAGTAATTTCAACGACTATTTGGGGAACCTATGGTCCTCCAGATAATGTTGGACTTCACTGCCCATCAGCCCCAGCCAGCCTGGCCAATGGTAAAGGATGATAAGGTAGTTCATCAACATCTGGAAGGCAACAGGTTCCCTAGCCCTGATATAGAAGCACATGGCACAAGGTTTTTAAACAATCCAGCATCTTAAACCATCTACTGGATTACTGAAACGATGGGAGCCTGCAATGAATTTCTAGAAGGGGCAATCAGAAGGAGATAGAAAATTTGGCTACTTGTCCAAAAACCCTTAAACCAAAACAATAGCTGTTTCAACACACTACCATCAAAAGCACAATATGAATTAGTTAAATGGAGGGTCTGTTCACACATAACAGCAGCAAACTGTAGGTTAACTAACTCATGATTTGCCGCAGCATGTGCCAGGTGCATTCCACATCCTTTTTGAATATTCAACCTCCAACCATGTAAATTGGAGGCTCCTACGTGACGTCTGAACCCAGATACTACATTAATCATGGGTTATGAGTTAAGCAACCCACAGTTAACCTAACTACTAATTGCAGGTTAGCAGTGGGTTGTTTAATTAACCCACAATTTGCTGCCATTAGATGGACCTTTGGTCTGATCCAGCATGGCTCTTCTTATGTTCTTGTGGGTCAGGGAGTTCAAATTGTTCTTGACCCATAACAGATATGCCTCTTGAAAGGCATAGAAGAATGAGTTCCCTTTTCTTTTTTTTAAGTTATTTTTCTCCAAGTTTTCCTTGGTACAAAATGCAGGTAGGGAGGGGGTTATGGAGGGGAAAAGAAAGATGCATTTCACATACATCTTACCCCAAATTTATTCATTCATAATAAAGTGATGTGTATGTAAATAAGCTACCTTGTTTTACACACCAGTGTAACTGTGCAAATATGTCAGCAAGAAGAATCTCATTCAAAGCTTCATAGAACTGTGTGAATACATCACAGATTGCATAAAGTGCATGATTACATGTCGTAGTCATCCATTCAGATTTCTGTGGAGAGAAAAGGCAAACCTTGTATTTTTGTTGGAACAGACTGTTAATGCGGAAGGAGTCTTATACATTTATAGACTTTGTTGTTGTTGTTCAGTCGTTCAGTCGTGTCCGACTCTTCGTGACCCCATGGACCATAGCACGCCAGGCCTTCCTGTCCTGCGCTCTCTCCCGGAGTGTGCTCAAGTTCATATTCATTGCATCGGTGATGCTATCTAGCCATCTCATCCTCTGCCGTCCCCTTCTCCTTTTGCCTTCCATCTTTCCCAGCATCAGGGTCTTTTCCAGAGAGATTTATAGACTACTTCCTCATTTTCCCCACCCTCTCTGTCAAATTTTAGACTGCAAGCTCCTAGAAATACTGACCAGATTTGCTTGAACACTGCAGCCCACCGTGGCTTATTTAAGCTATCATGGGCTGCAGTGATCGTGCAAATCCGGTCAATTTATTTAAGCCACAGTGGGTTGCAGTGTGTGCCAGCCGATCTTTTGAATATTCAAGCTGTGGTGGGCAGTTGCTGTGGCATATCATGTCATGCAAACCTGGCAAAGGTGACTTATACAAGGGTTAAACAACCCTCGTATAACTCTACAACAGCCCATGGGTTATATGAGGGTTGTTTAACCCTCGCATAAGCCACCCTCGCTGGGTTTATGCAACACAATAAGCCACGGAGACCACCCACTGTGGCTTGAATATTCAAAATGGCTGCTGGTATGCACAGCAACCCACTATGGCTTAATTAAGTCACAGTAGGCTGTGGTGACCATGTGAACTGGCCCAGTGACTTGTCATTTTTGCTTATTCTAGTCTATGAAGCACAATGTACTACATGGAGCACTGTATAAATGTTAACAACTGGACTGCCTACTGAAGAAGGTGGCTGACATTCTTCCTCAACTTGGGCAAGGTACAAGGATGAAATGGAGCAGAAACCCATCCTGTATCCTGGCAGTGCACAATCTTAGACAAAACCTCAACCTCTTGAATTTAGAGCTCCCATTTCTCTAAAAAGGAATAACTGAAGTTTATTAGATCAAAGTTTGCCTTTGACTGCTTTTAAGAATGCAGTCTAATTTGCTACTATAAAATGGCTTTCGATACCTCTGTTTGCTGCTCTGGGAGCTTCATGTTATCAAATATCCTAAACACAATTCGAAACAGATCTTGCCACCAGTGTTTTTCAAAGGTATGGCCGTAGCTCTTCATGATTTCAAACATAACCGTTAGGCCTCTAAAAAATCGGGGGGGGGGGGGGAGGAAAGCAGCAATAAGAGAATATAAATGAACAGAGAAGAATATTGATAACTGGACAGAGCCAAAACACTGAAGCTCCATTACCTTGTCCGCACATCTAACTTGCACCGATTGATGATACAAGAGAGTTCAAACAAAATAGGAAACCATCCCCTGACCCAAACTCTATCTCCAGTTGCCACATTCATGTCGTCACTTGTGTATTCTCTCAAAACCTGTGAACAGATAAAAGCTGGTAGTTCAGTACAGACACTTAAGCTACTCAATCAGTTCTTGCTACAAAACTGAGAAATAGCACAGAAATCTATTTGATGAATGACAAAACATGGCTTAGAGAGTGTTTCAGACACAAGCAAGTCACTCTACACTTCACAATAAACTAACATCCCTCCTGATAACACACGAGTTAAATTTAAAAGCCAAGACATTTTATATGATAAAGCTAGCAATTCCCCAATACATGTCAATTTGAAATGTGGCAGAAGGGGATAACTAAGATGTCTTTGGACGCAGTCTTATGAAGATAGTCGGCAGCCTCCAAACCCAGAGGCTGCTGAGTATCCAGTGCAAGATCTTCACCTCTGCTCTCCAGCCGCCCTGCATTTCTGCTAGATGGGCGATTTCTCCTGTCTAGCAGTGAGGCTTTGGAGCGGGAGGGAAGGAGGCTGGGGTGGCCTTTTCCAGGCTTGCTGGAAAAGGGTTGCCTTGACCTGCTCTCTAAAGGTCATTACTTAAAATATTAGTTTTAAGCCTCTGAAAAAGCACAGAAATATAATAATACAAAGAAGGAAACATACCTGTGGTCTTTCTGAAACATATTTCGCACAATAACGAATAAGTCTAATTGCTTCCATACTGGTGTCTGGAAAGGCAGCATTACAGGCAAACTCTGATAAACATTTTACAGCATCCTGGAATGAATCTATTGCTGCTGGAAAATGCTGTTGAAAAATATTGGCTGTGAGGGGAAAAAAATGAAATCAAAATAAACCATTTTAAAAGTCCTTCTATCTTTTGGACATCTTGGGATTATATCTGGCACACAAGTAGATTAGGTAACCAGATCAACAGGGTTGTAAATTACATGGCTACACCAACAATTGCCCTTCTCGACTATAAACTTGATAGCAACAAGTCAAACACCTGTAGTTCTGAAAGTTGGCCCACTATACCAGGCCTACACAACTTGTGAGTTGTAACCTATCACAAACACCACCAGCCATTTATGGTGCCTCAGCAAGGCAGGTAGATATACTGAAGTTTATGACAGCAGCTCGGTCATATTGCTAGTCTTCTTGTAAATGCAGCAGTTTTTTTCCTAGTTAATTTCCCCCCAATAATCTAAATAGTCTTAAGAAGGGGAAAGAAGATAGGGATGGGAAACCTCCAGCCCACAAGCTTCATCTGCAGGCCCCACTCCTTCTCTGTCCAGAAAACCCACGCTCTTATCTCTGATCACTGCTCAAAGATAAGAGTTTGGATTTCCCAAGGAAGAGAACCTTTCTTCAGCACAGTGCAGGGAAACCCTGTAGTGATCAGGAAAAGAGGGGATCTAAAGGTATTTAAATTTTAAAAACCCTTCTCTTAAAAAAAAACCACTTTAACATGTAAAGGTATCTAAAGAGCAAGATATTTAAACTGGTTCTGTAAGGAGAAGATGTGAAAACAGGAAGCTTGTGTTTTAAAAGTCCTTTTCTGTGGGTGAGTCCTGAATAGACATGTATAGAAGTGAGCTGAGGCTTATATGCCTGAAAGCTGTTGCGCTGGGGTTTACTCCCGAGCAGACATGTATAGAATTGAGCTGTGCTTTGTGTGCGTGGTGGGAAATGTCCAAATTGGTACAAATTACAACTGCCCTGCCCCCTGCTGGAATATGCCCCAGACCCTTCCTAAATTGGAATTCGGCCTCTGGGCTGAAAAAGGTTCCCCATCCTTTTTCCAGAAGGTGAAAAGAGGGAGAATTATGTGAAGTACAGTCAGAAACAAGAATATTGCAAATTGTCATTTCAACTGCTTTGGGTTGGCTTCTACAACTTCTTTTTGGCATAGTAGTCTTGCTAAACTTTACTTACTAACTATATGTCCTGTTGTCTGGAATGCTAGCTCCACAATATTCCCATCATGGTCAGATGCTGCTTGATGAAATACTGCAAATATATTTTTCCACCCTGAGCGAATATTAGCAGCTTGAGAATTCACCATCTGAGCAATGCAGCGTATTACCATGTCTCTAATTGTTGGAGATCTATAGAAAAAGAAAACAATTCACTGCCTTATTTGTGGCCTTGTGCATGACACCAATAGAATTTGCATAGGCACAAAAGAACAGATTTAAATTTCAAGTTGTAAGAAACACAAACCTGTTTTTCTTCATGATATGCTCAAAAGGCCTCAAAAAGTCTTTTTGAAATCGGAAGTTGGCTAACTCTCCCTTTTCAAGAAACTTCATTGACAGCTGTCTCAAAGAATCAACTGCAAAGATGGCCACATCTTCATTAGGATTACAACCAACCTAGGAAAGAGAACAAGCATTCCCTCAAAGAACAGTATACCCAGAGAAAATTAGACTCAACAAATCTAGTCCTGCAACTTGACAAGTCTGTAGTTGCATCATACCAATCATTATGCAACATACATAGTCAGAGACCTGGTTTACACATCATGGTGGCAAATCATGGGTTAATTAACCTACAATTTGCAGCTGCTTCCAGTTTGAACAAGCATCTTGACATACAAATCCAGACACTCTGGGTTGTTTCTGGGTTAACAAATTGTGGGTTAACCCTTAGTTGTTTAATCCCTAAACAACCCAGAGTGTCCTGGTTTGGCATCATGCTAGCAATTTATGAATGGGGTGTTTGTAGGATATTTATTCAAACTGGAAGTGGCTCGTGCACTCTGTGCAAATCATGGATGAATTAACCCACAATTTGCCACCATGATGTGCAAACTGCCCCAGGCAGTGTCTAGACTTGCAATTCTCAGAAGAGTACCAAAATAAGCCTCTAATACCCTAATCCTGAACCCCCTTTCTTGGAAGTAAATGCCATTCATCTGAGTACGTTTTATTTTCTACATGGACTATACCTTCCATCAGCCCCAGCAAGCATGGCCAATGCTCAGGGATTATGGGAGTTGTAGCTCGAAACATCTTTTTGAGGTTGTCTACCTGCCCTATAACATGTTTATAAATCAAGGTATAAGTCCAGAAAATTTGAGCATCCAAATATAATTATAACAAATCAGCAGATCAAGGCAAACACACGTAGGAGTAGGATAAAGGTCTGCCAGCTCCCCCCACCACACATAACACAACAACAGAAGAGCAAACCCAGTATGGCACAGGCCTCTCTGCACTGCACTAACAGAGAGTAGTTAGGGAAGATGTTGTGTCTCTTCACAGCTGTCTGTGCCTGACAACAGGAAGTTCTACCATACACTCAGAGCTTTCAACACCTGAAACTCTCTCCTGTTCCTCTTGTGGGGCCAACACATCTGCAGAATGCTAATTGATTCTCTTTGAAGGATCCTCCAAACCCTGAGAGTGTAATTCATAAGCTGTGGTGGAGAAATCAGTTATATTAATAGACGTTAGGTTGTAGTAGAAATGGTCTCTGATTTGCAAGAGGTGGGCTCCAGGCAATCTGGGATATCTTTCTAATTACACTGGGTGTGACCCTGCAGAGTTTTCTAGTTACAGAAATACAATTTCATATGTCAAGCTCAATATATGACCTGTGCACAATGTCTTCCTACCTAGTCCAAGCCCAGCTTTTACAGTGTTAGCCACTGTTCCATGTCATGCAAACAGAGCTCACCACCAAAACTGGATGGGTCTTAAAATGAAGCAGCCCTACAGAAGTTAACCTTGGTGTCTGAACTGGTAATTGAAATGGCCTGTTTTCTTGGATTTAAGTTCTGAAATACCTTATTGAAATGACTTCCGATTACATGCCATATCCTGGACCACTGCAGCCTAATTCTGTTCATGTTGTAATAGGAGATCTCAACAATCTTCTGCAGACTGAACATGCGTGGATGGTGAGGGGAAGCCAACTCATCCATGGAAACAGCACACAACCATCGAACAAAGTCAACTGAAAATTTTAAGAGGTGAGACATCATAAATCTGAAACATCCAACGCAACTATACTTCGTTTCAGCCTATTTTTTCAACATACATACCAATTGCATTTCCATCAAGTCTTGTTGAGCCTGTAAATATTCTGTGGAATAAGTTGAGATGTAGAGTTAACCCACAAACCATTAGGAAAAGACCATTACATAATTATTGCAAAGTTATTTGATGTAGAATGAAGAGCAGGATTGCTATCAAGGTACCTTTGTAACAGAAAAGCTTTCACTTCATGTAATTCCACTCTAATTACAGAAGGACTGTTTTAAATTTAGGACAATGTGTCCCATTCTGTTTCAGGGGGTGGGGGACGAAAAAAGACCTAGCAATAGCAGTGGCTCTATTTTTAAGACCCATCTTTTGAATCTCATCCAACCCCTTTCTTTAGCACCGTGGACCACTCTGCACCCGAGGCCAGGAATAGTGTTACATTTTATAAGCTAGCATTAAAATTAGGGTTTGGATCCCAAAGCCTTTGTCAGAGCTTAGAAAAGTAACCCTTTCATACTTCATCAAGCAAAACAAAACAAAGCAGCATAATACCTGTCCACTGCTACCACCACACTTTGTGAACTGGTTTCTCCCACAGATTCCTGAATGCTGGCTATTTGCCTTTTATCAGCAGCTCCACCAACAAGGTTACCTAGTCAGGAAGGCACCAAAACTGAATTGGTACATGTAAAAGAAAAAGTGCCACTACTATCAATTATGAGGTTACTTGGCTGCCATCAGCATGCTGACCAACAACTAAATCACAGATTGTAAAAATAAAAGGACAGGCTCAAAGAATTACAGAAACGGAAGACTTAAAATTTTGCCCACCAAAACGTGGTCGTCTTTATGTAACATTACATGTGATACAGCAGTTAAGGATATTTTTATTCACTGGGTGTTCAAAAATGGCAATATGAATAAAGTTATCATAGAATCATAGAACAGTGCGGTTGCAAGGGGCCTATAAGACCATTGAGCCCAACCCCCCTTATTATATTGTGTTCTGTAGGATCTATGCCTCATTTAGTTTCTTATTTACAAACTAGCAATTCAACGATCTGCTGTCGTTAATTATGTAAAACAAAGGGTCCACACATTTAAAGCTAAAACAGTAAACTGTGCAGCCTGATATAAAGGAACTGATCATTTGTCAATGACAAAATACACTGATGTAATTAACTTGTATCCTCAGGCATGAGAAGGGAGTTGAGGCTATTCTTCTCACCTAGTCCAAGACCCATGAACTCTTCTCCTCCAGATGTGAAGACTTTGAGGCTCCCTTCTCTTTCACGGCCAGACCCAGACAGGTACCGTGTTTTAACTCCAGTTCCTATGAGCTGTGCTAGCTCCAGCTGGCTGATGCATTTCAAGATCTAATAAAAACAATACACAATTCAGTACCAAAGTCAGTGTCTGCAGACTGCAGAACCCAGAACCTCTACCAATTTGAATGTAAACTCCACATGGGCAAGGACTTCCCCATTCACTACAATACTAAGAAATGGCTGTATGCACACATAATGGTCTATGTGCCCAATTATTTAATTTTATTTATTACATTTCTATACTGCCCAATAGCCAAAGCACTCTGGGCAGTTCACAAACATTAAAACCCCAAACTAAACATGATAAAACATAAAACCATTATACATTTAAAAAGGAATAAAACCAAAGTAAAAACCAGCAGTAAGGTGAAGATCTAAAAACACAGTAACACATTTAAAAACAAAACAGAAGGACTAAAAATCCTGAGAAAATAAAAAGTAAATAAAATTAAAAGACCATAGTGTAGGCACCAGGTGAGCCTCTCCGGGGAGGGCATTCCACAACTGGGATGTCACCACTGAAAAGGCGCTCTCCTTAGTAGCTACCCATCTCGCCTCATTTGGGGTGGGGGCAGTTGTAGGAGGGCCTCTGAAGATGATCTTAGGGAGATAATTCTTCAGCTAACCTGGGCCTCAATACACTGTCATGGAACCTGCGTACCAGTGGAATTCTAACTCCCATTTTACACCAGGTTGTGCAGACAGGCAGAAATACCAGTCAAAGGGGGGAAATACGACACTTTGTAGGCAATCAAGACTTTTTTTCAAATAGGACCATGGGAAGGAGGAATTTAACATAGGAAGCTGCTTTATACTATGTCAAACTATTTACCAATATAGCCCAATATTGTCTCCTCTGAGTGGCAGTGCTCTCCAGGGTTTCAGTCAAAGGTCTTTTCAATTATCTGCTACCTAATCCTTGTAACTGGAGATGCCAGGGATTGAACCTGAAACTTTCTGCATGCAAACATGTGCTTTACAGCTGGGCTGCTGTCCCTTCCTCAGAGTTTATGTTTTGGGGCACTGGCCTGATCAGCTCCCAGGAAGGTTGGACTAATTTAGAACCAGCCAAGTGGGTAGTAAAAATCATTTCCTTTGGAGTTAAAATTCACTTGATATATCGCTGGCAAGTAAACAGGATTTCCCCATCCACTGTGAATCCTATCAAATCAGACTGCAGATTGTTGATCAGCACGTCAAGGAAACAGATAAGCCATTTTGATAAATGGAAGGCAGTTGTGGTGCTAGAGACGTTAATTTGTGTTTGAGAAACTTCTCTCAAGAAACTCTGAACAGCCATAACCCAGGAAGGTTGATAGTTTCTGGAAATTCACTCTTCCTAGGATTGGCAAAGAGCACAGCACATTACAAAACAAACTGCTTCATGTACAGAGTACGCTGCAGTTCTATGCCAGTAGAAATGCATTAATACCTAGAGCCCATAAAGAGATTAAACCAAGATAGTATCGCTTCTGAAAAATTGATAGCACACCCCAAGTCTTCACATGGTTTTTACCTCATGCCAAGAATTTCCCAGGTAGTTGCCATCAGTGTGTGCCACCGTAATAAGTGTCTTAATTGTATCTATATTCTTCTGTTTCATTTCTGTGATGCTGGAGCTTGCTGTCAATAAGGAAAAGCGGGCAAGTGCCTGTACATAAGCATCTCGTTCAAGCTAAAATGTAAGAAGATCAGAAGTAGAAGTAAGCCATGGCAAATGAGAGACATTTCCCATACTTGCCCCCCTCCCCTGCCTCCATATAACTCAGAAGAAGAACATAAGGGGTGGTGACATAGCTTTACTTACCCAGTGTTGATATGAGCTTAGCTAGGATAAGGGTGGGTGGCATGGGGGGAATAAATATGATTCATGAGAACGAGTTCAGGCTGTGACAATGGAATTGTCTCATGCAGATGAAAAGGAAGTGGAAAGAATATAGAGAATTATTACCATTTTTTTAAAAGGGTATCCATGTAACTCATCAACTGCAGATGCCAGTATTTGTATGCTGGGAACTTTTATTTATTTTATTTTATATATGTGTGGTATTTATATACCGCTGATCATAAAATATCTCAGCAGTTCACAATATTAAGATACAGTATTAAAAACACAACATTAAAATATAGCATTAAATCACAGCATTAAAAACACTTCTAACTACAGTAAAAAAAAAAAAATCAAGGAGCAGTACAGAGCAGTACAATTTATTTATTTACAGCCCAGGGAAAGCCAGGGCTTTTATCTATATCCCAGTTCTAATTTGTCAGTAAGCATTCAATCTCCACTCATTTTGCTTCTGTTTCAGCATGATTTTATTTTATGTTGTTCATGTTTTTAAAAAAATCTCAATAAATATAAAATTTCCTCAAAGGAGTATAACAAGGAAGAGATGGACTGGAGGCAGGGCATGCTAGAGTGGGATGTGGAATGGTCATAATTCTGCAGAGAGAGTAGGGTGGTTCAAAATAGTGGAGAAAATCACACACACTTTTCAACTTAGGTTCAACAGGAATGATTTCCAGGGAAAAGCTGAATTAAACTGAGCTAATTATGACCATAGCAGGCTGACCACAAGAGGCACTGATTCTAAACAAAGGTAAATTTAAGGTATAATTTCTAACATTTTAGGCCAAAATATAACCATCTAGGTAGACGAGTTAAATGATCTGCTGCAATTGGATATTAAGGCCAAGGCTAGGAAACACCAGTTTAACATCTACAGAAGCTCTAATGAATATTGCCTTCCACTGCCCTACGTATAAGTTTACTCTATACCAACCTGCATGCCAAATATGCAGGCTATTCGGATAGCACATCGTATTCCTTCTAAGCACAATGATGCAACTTCGGTGTCATCACAGTTTTGAAGGCCAACACTATAAGCAGCAAGTAATGGAGTCCACACAAGCTAACAAAAAGAAAAAGGGGTTATTTATTTAATACATTTAGATACCACTTACCATATTTAAAAACGTGTCTCTAAGTGGTTAGTAAATGTAGCTGATTACAATTCAACCACATTTTGCCCTAGACAGCAGAGATCACTCATACCAAAAAGTTTTCTGATATAAGCCAGGAGCATCACAATATTTTTAAAGCTCTTGGATATCTCCTATCAGCCTGTAAAAAAGCCTAACCTGCACCTTCTACCCATCATTATTTCCAGTCTGTCTTTCATACCCATGAGGTCTTCTATCCCCACCCCCACTATCCACAGTTTCTTAAATAGGTGGATATTTGCAAATAGGACCTCAGTTCTACATCTGGCACGTTTGGAAGTCATGTTAGGTACCCATGTCTTTAGTTCCATACTCACTTTAAACATGGGTCTGACATGATCCAGGTGAGTTGCGCTAGTAAAAGGTGCCTTTGCATGGCTTACTGCCTCCATTAGAGCTTTCGCTGTTTTTGCCATTTGCTCCATTTCCAGGTTGTATAACAACCGCCGCTGCTTCTCACTGGCTACATCTAAGAAACACACAGAAAGCTATATAATTTTGGCACATTCATACCAAATTCTAGGCAAGTCAGAATATAGACTTTAAAAAAAGCCCTCTTCCCACCTCCCCAAAGAAACAGAAATTTAAGAAATCCCTGTGTAATTGAACATATTAAATACTGAGGATACAATTAAGTATTTCTAAAGAGAGTTTCATTTCCATTTGAATGTTTGTGTTTCACTTCCTAGAAAGAGTAAATTAAAATCCAATCATTCACTTTATATAGCTGCTTCAGAATTTCCTAGTTTCTACCATACCACACATGATAACAATTGTACTACTACTCCTTTACGAAGTTATGCTCTTTACAGGTGCTGATTCTACCCAATGTTCCCTGTTATCAGTGGCAAGTGATGTACTATGTGTATCTTGTTACTCAGGTCTTAACCAGGAATAGTAAAAAAATAAAGCTTTCAGTGTCAGTTCATTTTGATCTTTTGACCTTGTTGCAGGTTTTGGAGAAATAATTGATAAACTTGTGTTGCTCCCTCCTGCTTAGCTACAGGTGGGTCTGAAAATGATCCTGCAGTGTTCGGGTGTGCAACAGTTGTCAGTCTACTTGTTGTTCTGCTACCACTTCTCCCAGCACTTCCTCTGACACTGGAGGTAATATATAGCCATAATGACTAGTAGTAGCCATTGATACACGTATCCTTTATGAATTTGTTTAATCCCCATTTAAAGCCAGCCAAGTCCAAGGCCATCATTACATCTGGTGATAGCAAATTCCATAGTTAACTATGCTCAGTATGAAGTAGTGCATCTACCCACTGTGCATCTACCCACTGCTCAGCCTCATTGGATGAACCCAGGTTCTAGTACTATGAGAGGGGATTCTAGTATTCTTCTATACCATGCATAAGCTAAAAAGCCTGCAAACGTATAAGCTTTCTTCACAGAGGAATTGCTTATCTCTGACATGTAAACAGAAGTCCAATTGCACTCATGTCCTACTTGCATACTTTCTACAGGCAGCCAGGTGTCCAGAATGAACAGGATGCTGGATTAGATAGATCCTTGGCCTGATCCAGCATGGCTCTTATGTTCTTAAGTGTGCTATTGAAGCTGAATTAGTAATCATATCCAAACTCCATGAATACAGAATCAGAGGTCTAGAATTATTACCAAATATAACTCTACCTCCCAACTCCAATGCAAGGTCAGTTACACATCAGCTCCAACCCATTCACCTCCTAAATTTGCATTTGTACTCCGCTATTTGTCCAAGGAGCTCAGAGTGGCATATCTACAGTTATCCTATTTTACCTTCACAACAACTCTATAAAGTAGCTGTGATTAAAAAAATTACTGACCCAAAGTGTGAAGTAAGGATTTGAACTCAGGCCTCCTAAGCCCATGTCCACCACTTTATCCACAACACTACACTAGTTAATCCAAGTCTGCTGCATGCCACAAGTCAATAGCAGGAAAAGAACAAGTTGAAAACATATCAAAAAGTCTGAAATTTGACGGTCTGTAGTTTAAAAAAAAGTCATACTTGGCTTAGTAGATTTGGTTGTGATTGCATATCCTTTTGTGTCCTTCATTGCAATTTTCTTTCCTTCTATTTCATCATAGATAGTAGACAAATACTCCTCTGGAAGGTCTTTGCTGTCATTTATCCCACGATTCATTTTTATGTATTGCTCTTTTGTCATCTTATTCTTTACCTGATAAGGCAAAAGACACACACAAAAATTGGTAGGCAAGGTTTAAGAGGTGCACAGAAACCCATTTGTAAGTGTTCTGTAGAATATGTATATATACCTGGGGACTGTGCAAGTCTGTTGTCAACATGATAATAGAATACGCTAAAACATAAGCCGTGTCAGCACTAGCAAAGAGAGTTTGGCTGAAAAGAAAAGAAACACAGGTTTTTAGAATCCTATATATTGTTTCTGTTGCCTCTCAGCATGTGCAGGTCCCATTGTAAAAACATCATTTTGAAAATTCTATTATAGCATTTTCTGCTGAACAACAGAAGCTGCTCATCCATCTGTGACTGAAGGCTGCTCCAGAGTTCATAACAATTTGGTTGAAGAGCAACAGGGACATGCTGATGCTGCACTTCTGTAACCGTAGAAGTTCACAAGTAGAAGAGTTGTCACGCTGTTCATCCAGAAAACCTCTTATGCTTGCCGAATATCAAGCACCCAGAACCGGCAACAACATTCAGCCAGAGATCCTACAAATTTAGTATGTTTCAGAGGCTGAGAGCACCAATATAAACTGAGTACCCAATTCACAAAAAGATGCATTTCTCTCATTTTCTTAGCATTCTAGAATCAGGCCACAAAAAGATTTCTGCTTTTAGAATTTCAGTTGACCTGAAGGATTTGTAGTTGCTAGTCACAACCCATTTTATTTAAATAGATTTAACATATGGTAACTGCACACTTTTCTTCTATAAAAGAGCTATTAATTTGCTTCTGCTTGATGAGCCTGGTTAGTAAGTTTGAAAGCAAGATTAATAGGTCTATCTGGCGAGCCTTACTAACTCCCATCTTCTCTCATCTGAGGCTTCCAAAAAAGCACTAATTTCTATTACGATTTGTCCAATGTATTTCAAGTTACCCTTGGTTGCATTCAATATATCTAGCAGCAAACTTTTCCATTAGTCTATCAATCTTCTGAGCTTCACCAGGTAACCGAAATCCCTCCAGAAATATACGTAAAGCAGAGACAAAGTCTTTTCCACAGAAATCAAGCAGGTCTACGTAGGCGTACATCACCTCCTTATTAAACTTGTTACTGTCACCCAGAAATTCTCCCACTTGACTCTAACAAGAGAAAAAGCACAGCAAAAGGAAGAGAGAGAGAGAATGAGATTAGAATATTACATTATAGGCCAGCTACCACTGATCATTTTTCCTCTGACTGGTATAGCAAATAATTACATTACAAAATCATCTTGCTTCATTACTATTATTATTTTCATTGTCTGAAGGGCTTATTTTCATGTGCTTTCTCAAAAGGAGCGCCATGCCCAAGCATCATTTCTGCATAACTGGTACAAACTTCCTCCTCTCTCCACCCCACCCACCAAAATGGGAGGATTGAATGGTGTCCTTTAGTTTATTTACATCTCTTCCCTTAAGCTCCTTACATTTCTGGCTGCCCGATTTGAATTTATAGTCAGACATGGCAGTATGACATGTATGTACAGAAAGGGCAAATGACAACTGCTCTTTAGACATTGCTCCCTCGCCCTGGGACTTAGTTCTTCTATTCACTCTGGAGACTTCATTCATTTGCTCATGTATGCTCTGGAGCCTGTAAAATGGGGTGGCCAACATGGGGCCCTGAACTGGGGGGGGGGGGGGATCTTGAGGGGTGGAAAAAGGCATCCGTAGACGCTACGGAGTGCCAAAAGGTTTGAATTTAGCTTGTTTGCAAGCTAAATTTGACCCTTTTGGCGCTCCATAATGCTATAGACACCATTCTAAAATTTTATTATTTAATTTTTCGGCACCCATGGTGGATGCAACCTGTGAGGGGCCCCAGGGGTATGTGTGCAAAAATGGCGTCTAGACATCCCACAGTTGCCCACCACTGCTGTAAATCCTGTTCCTGGGATCTCAATGTCCCCGATTGTTATAATGCTTTTCCCTTCTTCCTGCTCCCAGTCAGCAGCCACTGCTGTTGACATCTGCCTGTGCATAGGTAATGCCAATAGTAACTCTGAGGCTTGCAGTTAAGAGAGCACAAATCTCTCAGTCTCTCAAACTTTAGGTCCTAGAGTTTCATATACAACCTCTCCACTTCCCCTACTCTCTGTTTATTCCAACACGGCTTCTGATTGGCTCTAGCAAACCTTACAAGATCTGGACACCTCCATATAAGTACAGGGAAGTAAGTTTGTATAAACAACCTCAAGCATGATCTACAATTTACTCTAATTTTTTTCTTTATGATAATGAGACTGGGCACAGCCCAAGTATGATTCTTTCCATTCTGCTAAGCTTAGGCCATGCAGGAAAAATAGAACCCCTGAAGTATTGTCTTTATCCAGAAAAATAATTACTCAAAGAACCACTTTATTTTGTTAGTGAAAGATTCAGCCTTACAGAAGACAAGCGCTCTTCCTGGTGCAGAAACTGTGCTATATCTTCTGCTGTTACACCCAACATTCCCTGCTCCTGCAAATACTGCAGTCCTCTCTTGGACTTTTTGTTAAACCTGGCCAGGGACGAGGGGGTGGGGGGAGAGAGAGAGAGAATAGATCAGACACTTAAAACACTGAAACAAAACATCAAATCAAATGTGCCTGCTATATTATGGCAACTGTAAAACATATTTTATTAAGACATTTTACCCAGCCTTTTGGCCCCAATGAACTCCCTTTTAAAATGCACAGTTAAAAGTTATGAAGAACAAACCAAGTTAAACTTGAACTGGGAATCCCAAATCTTTGAAAATAAATATGTTGGGTTGGATCCAGAGATAGGAAACAGAACTTCACTAAAATAATGGGTCTTTCCTGACTCCTCCCCACAATATAGCCCCCTGAGCCCACCCCCAGCCACTCCTAAAAGTTGACAGACCTTCTGGAATGGCATGGAATGGGGCAGTGGGGGTTGCAATGCCTGCAGCAGCACAAGGAAATTGGGAACTTCAGCAGGGTGACCTGACACAAGCAGAAGTGCCTTTCTGCATGCATAAGGCAGCTCTGGATCTAAACCACTGTGTTATACAATTCTAAGGAATATTAACTGCTGTATGCACAGCATCTGCAAGGAACAGAAAGCAGAATAAAAGAAAACGGTATGTGACAGATTTGTGGTTTGACACCAGTATGTGGTTCACCTCTTTTGCATTCTTGTGAACACTAACAAATTGAGAATTTATTGCATGAATTCCAGTGCCAGACACTCAGTATAGTAAATTCTCTATCTGGCACCAATTTGAGGTTCACCTTTTTCTTGGTACCACCTTCCTTTTCTTTCCACTGTTACAATACACAGCAAATAAAACAGCAAACTGTGAAACTGCCCTTATTAGAAAAGCCCATTTGAAACTACTTCTGCAATAATACCAACTCACAGTTCAATCCCGTGTTCAATTATCTCTTTTTGTTGCTTGATGACTTCAAATTGCTCTGGATCATCAGGGACAGCGGTCTGGGCACCAACACTACCAATTCCTGATGAGACTGTTGAATCTAAGGAACTTGCGCTACTTCTTCTTCCCCCAATCTCCAAACATTTGCCTTCTCCCATTTCCTGATCTGAAGGTTTTTCTGGACCTGCATATAAAAGTGCAGTAAAAACTTACAAAAAAGGAGGGTGCAATTTACAAAAATGTATACACAGGCTCTTCAGAGGACAGACACTCACACCAGTCTTAAATATAGAATTATGGAATTGGAAGAAAACAAGAGGTCAGCCAATCCAATATCCACTATCTCCAAGCTTCCCACTGGTCCATAGATCTGATAGACCAGTTCAGGGCCAGCTGGCCTCCTGTAGGGAGTACTCCAGGGCAAAACAATACTTGCCTTTCATCAGTATGGTCCTTACACTACAGCACCCATCTGGGGAGTATGAGATATTGCTGTCTAGATGGGCCCCACTTGTCCAGTCAGAAAATGATAATTCATATTGCTCATTATTCATCAGTATTCCCCAATATAAAGATCACACCACAAATCCACTCCAAAATATACTAATTCTGTGATTATCCAAGGCAGATTGCCTAAAATAACTCAGCCTTAGGTAACATGTGAGGAGCCAGGACACCCTGGGACTTCCAGCTACTTTAAGTATGCCTTTGGATACAGTAAAGCATCAGTTTCTCACCAAGGCTGGCCTGATGGTTGGGGTTCACATACAGGTCTTTGCTCCATTCTACCATGCACTTTAAAATAGAGACCAAACATTCAAGGCCTTTCTTCCTCAGGCTCAGTTCCTGTATGCAAAAAATGGAGAGAGAACTACATTGTAAACAGGTCCAGACCTTTGGGAATCAGGAATATCAAAACACAACAAAGAAGCCACACTCAATTCTGACATCACATCAAATCGTGGTTTGTGCCAACTTTAGATCGCAAGCTATAGTTTGCTTTCATTTGCCATCTACCCAGCACTCTAGTTTCAAAGTGCTGGGGCCTCCAGAGGCAAAGGAACCACCACAATCATGGTTTGCTGATTCAGACATCACACTGAATCACATTTAGCACAGCCCATGATATGCAACCACACCTCAAGCCATGATGTCCAATTAGCAATTGGCCAACAAGCCAGAACCATCATTTGTCCATTCAGACCTCAAACTAAAGCTTAGTTAAGTTTACATGCATACAATCAGAGTTTAGGGACTGCAACAGATTACAGTGCCCTCCTCCCAACCCCTTCCCTGCGTGAATCTTTGCAACCACCAATGCCTTACATCTCTACCCAAGTCTAGTACCATGTTCAACTGTCCCCAACCTGACCTGAACACACTCCAGCTTACTTCAGAGTAAAAAGCATAGAATTGTGCTTTAAGTCTTACCTGCAAAGGTGTCATGCCTAACTCATGTCCACTCCGTCCCTGGGCAATTTTAGACAAGTCATTTACTAGCCTTTCAAAAATATTAGCAGCATTCAAATCACAGTCATAGTTAACGTATATGTCCACTACACACTGGGCATCTAAAACAAAAGTTTATATCATGAGAATTCAGTCGTCTAGGAAAAGTAAATGAAGACAAGAGAACATCGCAACTAGGTGGGTTTCCATTTAGATAATCAGAAAATTTTTTCGGACAGGAGCAGGAAAAGGGTATGTTTGCATTATGGTATGAGATTACTTCTCAACTTTAAAAAGAGCCCTGCGCTTAAGTGTTCAAAAAGCAGGAAGTGTCCGCTGGGCACCCAAACCCTCAGAGACCCCCCTTTCCTCCCCCTCTATATCCCAAGCACCTCCACTTTTTGCTGTCAGTCAGGCTGCTTCAGTCTTTGGATATGTGAAGCCTGGGTACAAACCCTTGCACAACCACTTAGGACACTGAGTGATCTTGGACTAGTTACTATCAGGCAAAAAATAGAGGAGGATCAATGATGCTCAGTACAGAAAAAGCCCCTTCCTTAGCTGCTTTTCATTTCCTCATGCTGATTTTCTGCAGGCCCTTCTGTCAACTCCACAGAGCTTCTGTATGTCTTATGCCCACCTGTTCTCCCCTGGCCTCACCACCCTCACAGTGCAGGATTGGCTGTGGTGTATAATGGTCCTTGCAGCAGTGTTTGGGAAATACTTCAGGCACGCACACTAGGGTCAGTTTCAAGGATTCTGAAAAAAGCATCTAGACTAGATGGTTGATTTGTTTTTTGCCTACGTGCACGTAAATATTTATATTATCTTTTCCATATGCCTATACATATATTACTTCCCATATTTCTTTTTCATGTATATTCTCAGCAAGCACAAAAGAAAATTTATCAATGCTGTAATCAAATTACCTGCAGATATTCTAGTCAAGGTCTGAATTACCATCCATTTGTGCTCAAAGGAACTCGAAGAGGTTTCTAAAATGTTCAGAAAGATCTCTTTGAAAAACACCTGTTGAAGGAAACAGAAAATACAGCTGCAGTGTCTGTACTACAAGTACACGATTCCAAGTACATCATGATCACGTTCCAAGTACATGTCTTTATGACAAAAAATAATTCACCACTTGAAAAGATATATACATATATTTTCAAATACTATACACCTGCTTGATAGATACCGCACACGTTGAGACAGTACTGTATCAAGCAATTGTACTTAACAGAAAGAGAATATCAAGCACCTGAAGTAAAAAAGAAAACAAGCCCCTCTTACCTCAATCTGCATTTTTAAATGGGTCTTAAAGTTTGAGAGAAGGGTGAGGAAGATGGCAAGAGAGAGCTCAAACACATCAGGAACAGAAGATACTCCATTTTTAGATAATGCTACACAGAGATATTGCTTGATAGCATTTATGAACATTTCATGTGTCCTGAAGACTGGACCAGCATTTTGCAAAACCGAAAGCAGCAGCTGGAGGGACACTATCTTAGAGCGCAGCTCATGGGATCTGGAAATATTAAACAGAAGAATTGAGTCACAACAATCTCTCTCTTTTTGAAAGCTCTTTGTGGGGCATGTTGTAGAGCAGGTCTGTTTCAGAGTTAGGCTTTCTGAGATGGCGAAGTCTCAAAGCATTTGACCATCTCTCAGCATTTAAGAATGGATAGTTTCTAGGCCACTTCAGCACTTCAGCAAGGGAGCTAAGCTTTAGTCCATGGGTAGAGAACATGTGGCCCTGAAGACGTTGGCGGACTGCAACTCCCATCTGCCCTACCCAGCATAGCCAATGGTGAGGGATGATGGAGGTTACAGTCCACTAGCATCTGGAGAACTACATGTTCCCCACTCTTGCTTTAGCCTTTCATATGTAATGTACCCTCAAGAACAGCATTAAACTGAAGGCCTAAAAACCTATGCCCTTACAAAAGCTAAGGCTCTGTTTGAACCTTCATTCATTTTGCAGGCCAAGAAATACAGCAACTTCTGTTGGCTAAGATAAGCTCACAGCCCCATGCCTTTCTATCATGCCTACTACTTACATTTCTCTCTCTGTCTCACACACACAAAGTCCAGTTTCACAGCGGCATACAAATCAAATAACTAAGCCACTGACACACTCAGTCTCCCTCTTCTGTGCACAGTGG
Organism: Heloderma suspectum; assembly: GCF_057233095.1. Lineage (NCBI taxonomy): Eukaryota > Metazoa > Chordata > Lepidosauria > Squamata > Helodermatidae > Heloderma > Heloderma suspectum. The sequence continues at coordinate 285,252,206 of NC_139461.1, read as the reverse complement.
AAATGAACACACACACACACACACACACACACACACACCCCTTTGAGTCTCTGGAGCCACAGCATGCGGCTGCTCCCCTTGGTATTTTTCAGAATATACTGTACACACTTTGATGGTATTGGCCCAGCCCTAGTGGTTCACTTTAGAAAAGCATGACTTACAAGCAGGGCTTTCTGAACTAACAATGCATGAGTATGTGAAGACCAAACAGAAAGCAGCTATTTAATCTTGCTCTTCCCTGTTTATATTAGCATTTCAGATGGAGTACAAAGCAGCAATTTTAATCTTTTCTTACTTGGGATCTGGAGGCCCATCACCAAGTGGTTTCATCGAAAGCTTGCACAATGACCTAAACACAAGAAAGGCATCCTTCTGAAGGATATGGGAGAATTTGGTAGCTGCCTGAGGTCCAGGTACATCTGTTTCCTATACAGCAAAGTCACAAAAATGTTAGTTAGAATGGCTGAAGTTTACAAATGTTTTTAAGTAGGATTTAGCTACAAACTCATGCCTACAAATAGCATTTTTGCTTAAGTTTAATGAACGTTTTCTGTAACGATGCTTACATCCCAGTGAGATGAGCTTTAAAGGACAGAATGCCTCATTTGGATGCAACACTAAACCTTATTTTAGCATTGTCAGAATATGCTCGTGCAAGCCTTGGGCTCACACACTCCCCCACTTCCTCCAGTGTGGCCACAAGGAGGAGCTTGGAACTTTTCCTTCCATTTTAGATTAACCGCAGCTTGTTGTGACATCCAAACCCGGACAAACTCATTAGTGTTAACTATGGTTTGTTGAAACAAGCCAGCTTCAAACCCTAGTTTATGAAGCTGGCTTTTTTTCAACTAACCATAGTTAAAATTAACCACAGTTCAGGGATCAGATGACATGCTAAGCTGCGGTTTATCTGAAGCAGAAGCAAAAGTTTCCGATTTGCCCAAGGCTCACACAGGCTCATTCTTGTAATGAGCAACCAAACCATGGTTTTGCATTATGTCCTAACACAGGCATTGTTGAGTTTGTAGCCAAAAATCACAACACTGTTTGCATTGTCAGAGAATGCAAGAGTTCTACTAATCTGATTACAGCAGGCTAAATGAGTTACTGCCAAAGAAACTGTAAGCAGGAAACAATTTTTAAAGCATTTATCATTGTGTTAGGGAAGGACTGTAACTCAGCAGTAGAGAACATGCACTGCATACAGAAAGTCCCAGGTTCAATCCTTGGAATCTCTAGTTAAGACTGAAAAGCTATTACATATCAGTGCAGTTACTACTGAGCTAGAAAGACTACTGGACTGACTTGGTATAAGGCAGTTTCCTAGGGCCTTGCGCATAACGACTGTCAACCAAAGTTTTTGTTCACGAATAAATAAGAGCAACATTTAGAATCTGAAGCATTCAGCTCTTTAAACACAGAAGCATGCATGAAGACTGAAAAATTTCTGATAAAATTTATTCTGCCAAACAAGTTGCATACCCATTTTAGTTAATTGTCTGGCTTTTTAACCAATTAAAAATAAATATTCCAGTGTGCAAATCAGCCTTTCCCAATCTGGGACTCTCCAGATGTTTTGACTCCAACTCCCATCAGCCCTAGCCAGCACAGTCTATGGATAGAGATGGTAGGTACTGTAGTCCAAAACATCTGCTAGGGCTTTGGTTCAGGAAGGATGATCTAAGTAGATAGGATCTTTCCAATTTATTTAATTCTGATAATTTTTTGTTACTGAGACAAACAGATGTATTATTGTTTGGAAATCATCTTAACATACTGCCTCAGTCAAGGACTGCCCACAGACATCCTTAGATTTCCATCAGTTCTCAAACCCTTTCATAGGGCCAACTAGACGCATTCACTCCGATCAAACTCATGTTGCACTTGTTTTATTGTCGTTCGGATTATTTTTGTTACTATGTTTTGTAGGTTATTATGTTTTGTTCCAGCTGCCCTGGAAAAGTGTTTTTTTTTTTTAAGGATAGAATGCAAATGTCTTAAACAAATAAATAATGTGTTTACACATGACTAGCCATGCTAGGATGAACAGACATATTCAAATGTGTATCAAAAGCTGTATCCACACTCAAGTGTGCATTTCTATGCACAGCTGGATGAGCATCCAATTTATACCCACAACCATGAATCTAGGAAGTTATTTACGCATGGAAGCTTTTGTCCAAAAGTTCCCTTTTCCTGCTAATGAGGACAGTCAATTTTAGCAGCTCCTTTCTAGGAATTTGCTAATTATTATAGGAATGGGCACCTAGTGAATGGGGCAAGGATGGATAAAGAAGACAGTTGCATCTGATGCAACTGGAAGCACAAAAATGTCTTGTCTTGATGCAAACATCTCAATGTAAGTCTTTTTAAATTTCATGCTAAATCTAAACACTTGTCCCAAAGCCATCTTTCTATGGGACATTACAGTATCTATTACAGTAGTAGATATACCCCATCTTAAGCATTTACACTGATGAAGTGCATGTGTCTTGATTAGGTAGAAATGTATTTTGAATCCAGGTTTGTTCTTTCAAATATTTTGGTTTGTCTTTCATCCCCGCCCACCCAATTCCTCCCAAAAGGTTTATGCTCAATTCACTGTGCACTTAAGACTCCTACCAGATTATCCGTAGAGGAGACAGACTGTCTATCATCTGGAATTCCATTTGCTTGCATGTTTTCATTACTACCACCAGGAGAAGCAAGAACTCCAGTTCCCAATTCAGACAGAATCCTACCCGATTCAGGCAAAGCTTGCTTTTTTATTTCTTCTTCTAAAGATGCTGAAGAAAACATATCTGTAATATTTCTTTTCCTATATACATTGTTCTCAGTATATAATCTCATTCAGAGAGGTCATCAGAAAACACTGATAAAATTAAGAACTGCTAAAGTATTAGATGGTGTTTGCCCTATTTTATGACAGATAAGGGAAGTTATGAGGCCAATACAGAACCCTATCTGTGGAAAGGCACTAGCTCTGCTCCTACAAGAAACTCTAATGTACTCTTATCAAGAGCTGTAGACCTGAAGGAAAAGTTTAAGAATGAGGACGTTCCTGTCAGAAGGCAAGAACGAAGACAGAGACTTCCCCAAAGAATTGTTTTACCTCTAACAGCTGAAGTGACCACATCCTCCAAGATTCCTTTAACAATTTCTGTGCCTCCATCAGTTTCTTCTTCTGATAAAATATATATCAAAAAGTCATTTGAAAAAATGCAATTTAGCCTTCTCTTTTAAAATATGTTATCAAAAATTAGCAGGACACTATTCCAGAAATCAGTTTTGTCTTATGTTTTCAGCAGTATTTTTTTAAATATATGCAGCAGAAAGCCCTGGTTAGGAAAAGCTGATCAGAGATATTCAGACCCAAGTCACACAGGCGTGAGAAACACAGCCTCCATGTGGCAAACAGATTCCAAAGGAACTGTAGCAACTACTGAGACCTGCAGCAATGACCCATAGGACGGGGCTCTCAATGGATGGCAACAGCAGCTCTCGGAACTAGAAGCTGCTCCAGTCTCCTGGAAGCTTCTCATCATGTGAAGACTCTTACTATGGCACCCTTATAAACCACCTCTAAAATTAAATATGCCTTGTGTGCGGGTACAGTAGTTTGAAGAATGCAGATAACTACCTCACTATATAAGTGTGTGGTATTTGGAGCTATACTCTTGAGAGTCAATTAGATCTCTTGAGAGTCAATTATAAGGAGCGCCTCCAGCAACACCAGACAGGCCGCTTAACAAGATCAGCCTCGGATGGCCTTCTCTCTGTCCCATCAGCCAGGACAGCTAGACTGGTGGGGACGAGGGAGAGGGCATTTTCTGTGGCGGCCCCCACTCTGTGGAACTCCCTCCCTAGGGAACTCCACCATGCCCGCTCTTTAATGAGCTTCCGCCGTGCATTAAAAACGTGGTTGTTCAGGCAGGCATTTGGGGTGGGTTAGGGTATTTTAGAAAATGTTTTTATTGTAGAATTTTATTGTTTTAAACTGTTTTATTATATGCTTGTAGATCGCCCAGAGTGGCTGGGCGACCAGCCAGATGGGCGATTAATAAATTTAATAAATAAATATAAATAAATAAATAAATAAAAATCCTGCTCCATTTTCAGCTTTTGAGGATGGCTAAGCATTGGCAGCTGACTGAGCTGTGATGAAGCCACCGGAAAAACCACAGTTATGATCAAGTGTAGAATAATAAAAGCCAGTGTGGTATAGCAGTTCGAATGTTGGAGTGGGACTCAGGAGACCTGGGTTCGAGTCCCCAGTCGGCCATGAAGCTCACTGGGTGGCATCAGGCCAGTCACTGACTCTCACCCTAACATACCTCACAGGGTTGATGTAAGGATGAAATGGAGAGGAGGAGGACCATGTAAACCACCTTGGGTTCCTTGCAAGAGGAATTAATTAAGGTGGTTCATTTGTGGCAGAAGCAGATTGCTTCTAAGGCTCAGGACAAGGGGAAAATCCACAGAATTATATGAGGGTGCTGATTAGGCTGTTGAAATGAGAACCACTATGCTGGTATCCTTGCTCTTCACAGAATACTATTTATTTATGTTACAGCAACCACAAGAGAGGCTGCTTGAAAATAAAACGTAGTTCCTTCTGTACAGCTGAAAACACAGGGGTGGTTTTAGACACTGCCATGTTGGTACGTGCTCTGCGTGACACTGAGGCATTGCCATCTCAATGCCCAGATTTTAAGCACGTCTCAAACACCAGCGTCAGAAGACATTCTAAAAGGTGTTTGCGCCAGTGCAGTAAGGCTAGAAGGGCTACTAGAAATGCTGCAACCAAAATAGAATTTCCACTCCCCAGTGGTAGTTCACTGGTAATTAGCACTGGAAGACTCTGCAGCAGCCAGCATTTGACACAGGCTAGAGACAATCTGGGATTCAAAGTACATACTTTGGTCATCCTAGAGAGAAACAGCAGTTTTGGTGCAGTCAATTGTTCTTACGTTGGGCCAATCTATCAATCATTTACTAAAATGTTTGCCAAATAGATGGTGACTTTAAAAAAAGTTATATTTGAAGCAAGATACAGCACAAGGCTTTCTAGTAGTCCTTCTGCTATTTAGCCTTTTAAAAAAGAAAAAGAAACATTGGCAATCAGAATCCACTCAAGTTGACAATGGGCTAGATCCAAAGTTGACCCTTGAGAACAGAAGGGCTCCGTCAGTTAGCAGAAGGAACTTGGATCTAGTGGAGCCTCCTCACTGGAAGAAGGGGGCAGGGCACTGATTTTCACTCATTCCTCCTTTCCCCTGCACTCCCCAGCATCACTCATACACTTCCTGGAGGGTCTCCCATCCCTCTAGAGCAGACTTTTTGGGGGCAAAGGAGGCTGCAAGTGGGGAGTGGGGGGGATATCGGCAAAAAATCACCTCCCACTTCTGCCTGTGGAATCATCCAGTTTGCGGAGTTCTGCTCTGCACAATTCTGGATCCAAGCCAATAATCAGGTTATTAAGCTCGGAGGTGAGGAACTGGCTATTGGCAGATGACAAATTGCTTATTATGCTTGACCCAACTGGAGCAGTGAGATAAATAATGATCAAATGGAAGACGATGAGTTATCTTTCTACACCTCTACAGAGAGAGATGAGGGATTAATATTAATAAGATATTTGCTTTTAGACTAATAAATCAAAGTTACTTAGTAGACCAAGACACCAGAGAGTGAATTAGTTTCCAACAAATGGGGTCTCACTTAGGGACATTTCCTGGATGCAATAGGTTGCACTAACTGTTTCCAGGACGTATCCTAGAACAAACATCTGATGACGATACAAGTTAAATAGGCAGATCTCACAGGGCTGTTAAGAGGATAAAATGGAGAGAAGAAGGCCCATGTAAGCCGCCTTGGGTTCCTTGCAAGAGGAAAAAAGGCAGGATATAAATTTAACAATAAATATATTATGGAGAAGCAAAGAACAGTATTTTCTTTATTCTCCAGAAGAAAGGGGGTATCTGAACCCTTTCTGCACTATGGAATTATATTAATTTTTTATTCCATTTTTATTTTTTGCATTTAATTTATAATAAAAAGGTTAAAACATCTAGTATGAAAAAACTTAGTTCCTTTAGGGTGCAGTCCTATGCATGTTTAGACAGAAAAAAGTCTAACAACTCCCACTCAATTGGACTCACGCAGGTTTTACCACAAAATTCTAGTTTCTGTAGATGAAACGGTAACACAGGATTTCTGGCCAACCATTTGCTTTATTTCTTGGTGAGTTGCTTAATCTTTAAGCTTTTTAATGTATCTGTGTATCTATGGCATTTTTCCCCTTCCCACCACTGCCTCTAGAGAGACTATTTAGCTTATATCAGAGTTCCAACAATAATTCTGAGAACCTAGCAACTGTTTGTTTGAACCATGATTTTTCAGTCACCTTTTCCTTAGCTTTCTCAAACTCCCGGTCAGCTATCTCTTACATGTATACATTTTAATGTTGCCAAATACTGTTGGTTTAACATCTGACACCAAACAAACTAGGATGCAGGAGAGAATGTTAGAATCTACAGAGAAATTACACTGCTTTGAACTACAAAGCTTTAAGAAATAGCTAGCTTACTGATAGATAGTAAGTGCTTGTTGAAAGCTTTCGTAAAACAACAACACCGCAGCTAGAGCTTAACGGCAATCTGACTTGTTTTGGGCAAACAGGCAAAACCACAACAGAAGAAAAAGTAACCACATTGTGATTTTAAAAGGAACATAATCAAAGCTCTCAATTATATAAAAGTCTACCAAGACGACATGTAAATCAGCATTGTCCTTCTAGATAAGTAATTTCACTTTGGCTGCATTCAGACGATTGTCCAAGGCTCCATAAACTAAGGTTTATGCATGCTCCCCCCTCACCCCTTCCCTGTCACATACTAGCTTCAGCATGAAGATTCTGGCTTGTATTAAGCGAGAGTTCCCCAGTATATCTGAACCAGGGAACTCTGGCTTAATGATAGTTAACAAAACCACGAAGATACCCCAGGATCTGACATAGCCAGAGTTCTCTGGTTCAGCTGTAATGGGGATCTTTAGCTTAATACAAAGCAAGGATCTTTGCGTTGAAGCAAGTGTGCAAAGAGGGAGGGGACAGACGAGGAAGGAGCATGCAGCCATTGTGCTCATCCACGGTTTATAAACCTTGGGTAACTGTACTAACTGTCTTTAAGTCAGCACAAATACTGGAAGTTTATTTACCAAATACCGAAGGAGTCAAATTGTCCACTGGTTTCTGGTCTCCATTTTCTTTTCTTTCAGGCTCACCATTAGTCAAGTCTATTTTTACAGGAGTCGATGGTCTACTTTCTTGTTGGCTGTATTTTAGTTGGCCAATCTTGGGAGAGCCTGACACAGTATGAATCATGGGAGACTGAGATTTTTGTTGATTTGATTTTTCTAGTTCTTTTGCCTCTTGTATCTAAAAAGAAAGATGGAAAAGTTTCTCCAACATACATCATAGTATATTATAAAACAATATTTAATTACAAAAGGCAGGGCCAAATACCGCAGCAGGCTTCCAAAACTCTCTGCCTTCCTTTATCATCAGCATAATACAGAGCCCTTCAGTTTTAACTAAACAGTTTAAAAAACAGTTTTTATTTCTGTAAAATAGTAAGCAATATTTTCCAAAATGAATTTGGAGTTTCACCTTATAAAAATTCATCTTAAGGATGCAAGATACTCACTACATTTTAAGGAAAACAGAGGTGGATTATCATTATACAATTTTTGTCTGAACGTTTAAAATGGGAAGGACAGTTGTCTTTGCTTGCAAGTGATATACACAGGCTAGGGATGTACAGGTTGTTAAATCTGTTACGTCTGTGTTTTGCAGATTGCCAGGAGTCTTTTGTTCTGTCATCTGCTCATTGACAGAATTGGGGGGAGGGATGCACGACAATTTTGTTCCACTTGCACTAATGCGCATTAGCACGAACACTCTCAAAAAGTTAAAAATTGGTCTGCAAGTCCATGGAATCATCATGGCTTGGAAAAAGCTGGTCAACTGCAGAATCAGCAGGTCAGATTCATAGAAATCTGAACTCATTGGAATCCATTACGGATTTTGTCAACATCCCTAACATAGACAGACTCTCAAATATGGAGAGGAATCACACCATGTCAGACCATGGCACAATACAAAGGAAGAAGCCCAGCCTGCACTTTATGCATGAGAGAGCAGGAGGAAACATACGAGTTCACAACATTAAATCATCATCTGGAGGATTGGAACGTAACATCTAAATTGAGTCAGAGTCCCTTTTCTTCTTCCTGATTTGCTATAACCACAGTTTGCTATAACATCTGAATCAGGCAAAGTATGGTTAGTGTGAACCAGGAATTGACTCCAAACCACGGACATGAAACCATGGCTTGAAGTGTGCTTTGCATGATTCATGGTTCACATCAATCAAACTCTCCTCTATTCAGATATCACCAAGAAAAAGAGAAGGCACTCTGCAAACAAGAGTGAAACAGGGAGCTGGAGGGCGTTTATAAGCCTGTGACATACCCCCTATCCTCTAAACCACAGTTTGGAGGAACTGAACATGACATATGAATTGAGTACTTCTCTGTCTTTACATTATACACAAGGATAAATCTGAGAATGATGGCCCAGAGAAGCAGCAGTAATATATGCATTTTCTAGACTACATAAGAAAGACAGATTGATAAACATTTACTACATACAGCTTGGTTTTCCATCCGAGTGAAAATGACATTCAGCATCTGAGTGAGGGTAGCCTTGGCAGTTGTCTGATTAATGAGATTTTTACTGGCTAAATAGATGTTGTAACAAGTTCTAACGGTCTGAAGAATTGTTCCCTCATGAATTTCTATATATGGGGATGTGACAGCAGTGAGAAGAGCCTGTGGGGGAAAACACACAAGCCACCACAACAACATCTCAGTAAACAGGAAGAAAACTTACTTTTAAAAAGCTATTATAGAAGGAGTACTAGCAATTTATAGCACTATTAAAGAAAAGAACCCAGGATTACAGAAATTATACATTAAATTCACAAAGCTTTTGGTAACAAATATATCCCCCACTTCTTATTTCTAGAAGAGTCAGGGAGATGGGGGCACCAGGGAAAATAGCAAATCCTTGCTAGAAGTAGCACAGGTTCCTCGCAGACAACTATTTTAGGCCAGTTTTTCTTCGAAAAGGCCAGACTCCACTTCAAAGCTAATGGTGCTTGCAAGCAAAAGGGACAACATTCATATTTACCCTTCACAGGCTTTGTTTCTTCAAGCTCCTGTTTGATGGGTTTTAAGACACAAATCAGGCTCATGTGGCCCTGTTTCCATATTTGTAGTACAAAAAGGAATTCCATTGGTTTGTTCTTATGTCTGAGAACTCCTGCTCGGCACTCCAAAATGTAGGGGAAAGCAGGCTTTAAGATTTATTATTTATATTTTGTTTGTTTGTTTGTTTATTACTTTCTATACAGCCCCATAGCCAAAGCTTTTTGGGTGGTTTACATAAATTATTAATTATATATTCAGTCCACTCAATAACAAAAAAAGATGGCACATATTACTCTACACACTTACCTGGGAGTAACAGTGAAATCCAATACGTATCTACTCAGAAGATTTACCCACTGGGTTCAATAGGCCTTTCTTTTAGGTAAATGTGTACAGGATTGCTGTTTGTTTCCTTGAACTCAAGGCGACTTATTTATGAATAGACATGCATGTTTCTTTGCTTAACATTTTTTGCAGAATCTAGAAGTTTGCTCACTAGCTCCAGGAAAATAAAAAATGTCCAGAGCAAAAAGTAACAGTCATGTGTATCTTGTTCATGAGGGCTGTTTTTAAAAGCTAAAAGCACGCTCAGGAAAATGTGAGTGCAGGAATGGGGGGGGGGGGGTTGCTTCTTTCCCATTCCAGCCATTTTTCTTCTCTCTCCTTCTCCACCCACAAGCTATTTTTGTCCTCACAGGAAAACTATGTGTGACTGCATGTCACATCAAATTTGGGCCTCTGTTTTAAGTCCTAAAAGTGACATTTTACAGAAGTATAGCATCCTGGTAACTTAAACGACAGGAGAGAGCGTTTTGAAATTGATTGATCTTTTACTTTAACAACTTTTATTGTTCATAATGTTTTTTTGAGAAACCTACAAAGAGCAAGGCAAATAAGAACATTTTTAAAAACTGAAATGGTATAGCCTGCAGGCAAATGTAATAAAGATTTACTTCCTAACATAACTTAAAAGTGGACTTTAAATAGTAGTGGTGATGATGCAGCAGGAAGTATAATCTAACCCCTGTGCACTGTCTGCTAAGCAATGAGAAATTAGATCCCAAATGAGAAAATAAGGTACTGAATCTTCAGAAAACAAATTGAACAAAGAACACAACACGTGTGTATGTGTGTCTGTGTGTGTGTCTGTGTGTGTGTGGTGGGCGGATAGAGGGTGCATGGCAGAGAAGCATTTAAAATTCATATGCAGAGCTCTATGGCCTAGCAAGAATCTGCTACTTAAATAAAGCATGTGTTTATATTTCCCAAGAGGTAGCTCATAGAATTTTCATAGTACAATACATTAAGGAATAAATTGTACAACCTTCCTAAATTAGATTTAAGGATTCTCTTACTGGAAAACAGAGAGAAGAGCTTTCTCCATTGAGAAAGCAAAGACTAAGAAAAAGTCCTATTAACAAATAGGCTTTATAAAACATAAAGCAATAAAATACCTTTATTATTTGTAATTGTACTCCTTCATCAGTTTGAGGACCCTGAAAACAATTACAGATTGTTTCAACTATGCGGTCAATCAGGCGCTTTCCAGGAGCTCCGCTGTCTGGAGCATTGCCAGTGATATGTCCATATGCAATGAGTTTCTAGGCAAAAGGATAAACTGTATTAGAATCATTTTCAAGCCCTTAACCCTTAAGTCACTGAGAATATTTAAAATGCCATAACAGCTTCATTAATGGGGGGGGGGGGCGAGGGAGAGAAACTCTTTAAAATGGGTTGACACTGATTGGGGGAGGGACTGAGAAAACTCAAATAACAATCTGACCCTGTATCTAAAATCTCCTGTAGACATGTGACTCAAAAGCTCCATTAGAAGTACTTATTCTAGAGCACTGCATGTGGGAAAGGGTGAAGTGCTTACAAAGCTGAAGTATATACAAACCTTAATGTAAAACCAATAAATGAAGAGACATTTTCAAGGAATTGGGGGGCAGGGAAAGGGAAGCAAGTCACTTTTTCATACCCTCAGCAGTCTAATATCATATACACGTATGAACACAAAAATCTAAAAGATGTAGAGCAAACATTAAAAAAACAGCCAAAGTTGAGAAAGGCTTAATTTAAATAGGATACCTGTAAGCAGTCCAACGAGGTGCTGACAATTCGTGGGGACTTCGACTGGCAGGCCAACTCAAATGGGAGGAAATATTTATCTGCTTCAATGAAGTTTGCTTTTGGTGTGGTTTCATTGCCTTGGCTAGCCAGAAAAATTGAAAGACAATCACTTGAAGTTATGAGCTGATATCATTTTCACAAAAATTTCTCATCCAGCAGGTTGTGTAAAATAACAGCCATTTCTACATTAAGATTTTTAAAACATGGAAAGTGACAAAAGTCCTGTCTTTCCTCAGAATGCTAAATGTATGTAACTAGCTCCAAGCCAGTTGCACCCTATGGTTTTGCTCTTTTAGCAATAACCCTGTACAACCTGGAAGGCTGCTATCTTTCATACCTGCATGGGAATAAGTTTGTCAGCAGGCATGTGAAGTATTGAAGCCTAGGGCCACAATCCCCAAAGTCCATTCTTGTCAAAAATCAGCACACACATGCAGAGGCTCTCTCTGTGGTCTCTCATAACAGCAATTCACTGCCAGTCTCACTTGCGCAAGATGACAAACAGTTTAACCCCACCCCAAGAACAAAAACCCCCAGGGTTTCTCAGCTGATGAAAGACTATGGAGAAAGTCATTCTTATATCCATGGTCTTCAAGATTGCAGGCTGAAGAATGAAAAAGCAGTTGAGTAACATGAATGTCTCTGTCAAAAAGAAATGTAAAGTCTCCTTTTGTGCCAAATTTTATCAATTATATCAATGTGGAAATATTTCCATGTGAGCCAGCTTGTGGTGGTTTCTTCCCATGCAACTTAAAAGATTATAAATTGAGGGCACAATCCTATGCATGTTTACACTAGCTGGGGAATGCTGAGAGATGTAGGACTTTTTCCTGTCTAAACATGCATAGGGTTGCACCCTTAAGTATTTTAAAGTATTAACTCCATGATTAAGTTTCAGGAGAGAAAATGTTAAATGGATCCTGATATAAGACCAGTCACCATCCTAAGAACTATTTCCCACAGTACGTTTACACAACACTGTAATACTCCAATATCAAAAATTCTTTTAAAATATAAGGGAAGAGTTTAAAAGCCTCACCTACAAAATAGAGTAAAAAAATTATTTTGCAGAAAAATGGAAATTAATGTGATAAAAAATCATGTCAAGCTACCTCCAAAACAAGGTATTTCCCCACTTGGGTATAGACACTTGAATCAACATTACATCCTCAGATGAATTTTAGACTTGGTGATGGGTGTTAGGACAAACAGAAAACCCTCACTGTAACAGAAATCCAATGTGGAAAATGACCAATAGAGACTTGAAAAACTAACAGACTAATAGAAAAAATTATCAGTGGACTCTTCCTAAAATATCATTAAGCTGTGTTTGTACCAGGCATAGCATCTCATCAAGGAAAGAGATGCAGAAAACACCACAGCAGAACTAATTTTAAAAGCTGATAATATTAAAGAGACAGCCAAACACCAATGGGTTACAGTTGTATTTAATTAACCATGTTGATTGTTATCTGTTAAACTCATGTATTATGGTTGATATGCAAAAGGGCTATAAAGAGAGGAAGGTGTTTCTAAATAATGGTCAAGTTGTAAGTCCTGACAGAAAAATCCAGTTGAAAAGAAAGGAAGTGGTAAAACAACATCTTCCAGGAGTGTGGAAGTCGTTCCTTGTAACTGACATACAGTGGCAGTTTTACTAAGACCACTCATAGCCACAAGAATTGCTTAAACTTGTACATATTCTCTCTAATCCCCCTTTTTTCCTAGAAACACAGTTACAACTAACTGCACTGAGGGAAGCTTCAGATACTCTTACAACATCCAAAACTGATTTTTTTTTTATACATGCTGCTCAGCATCTGCCTAGAGACAAGCTTGAAAATCATGGATCCAGAAGAAAACACACCACTGGTAGAGGGCCAACAGTCATGTATCTGTGATGCTTAATCTGTAAGCCTGTTACCTGAAGTGATCTCTTCTTCATCATCCCTGAGTGCAGGACATGGAATAATGGGCTCAAATTACAGGAAGCCAGATTCCAGCTGAACATCAGGAAAACCTCCTGACTGTTAGAGCAATATGACAATGGAACCAATTACCTAGGGAGGTAGTGGGCTCTCCCATGCTGGAGGCATTCAAGATGAAGCTGGACAGCCATCTGTCAGGGATGCTTTGACTTGGATTCCTGCATTGAGCAGGGGGTTGGACTCGATGGCCTTATAGGCCCCTTCTAACCCTACTATTCTATGATTCTGTGATTAAACACATGGTCAGTGTGCCTTTCCATGAAAGGTGCCATTTGCACTTTTAGTTATTTACAGAATTTATGTATCACTCTATATCTAACAAGATTCCCCAGTGGTGGTCAACAAAAGAAAACAGAATTGAAATACAGAATAAAAATATTTAAAATCAGATTATGCCAATAAAGAAGCTGTACATACACCTGCATGCCAGGTGTTTTGATCTTAGAATCACAGAATCATAGAATCTTAGGTGCATGGTCACCATGTTATAGCAGTTACTCACCTTTGCTTTTCTAGTTCTGCTTTTATTTCATCTGGGGAGAAAACACACACAACAGATGGTTTATGTTGAAGCTTTATACTACACATAAATACCAATACTTGACAAAAGCTAGTAACTTTATGCATAGATGTAAATGGCACTAACAAAGGAATATGCGTTACCTCCTACCTCAGAGAACAAAGTTATTGGCAAAGGATCCTGTATAGACTAATTTTGCTAGATATCTTTTTAATAACTCTTCCACAATTAAGAATAAAACGATAACAGATCACTAATCATACTGGGCAGATATTTGAATTTACTTCTCTCAATAATGTTGCCTAGAAAGCATAGCCATTAATATCTTACTATACATTTAATTTAGCAGCATTCTAACTTATGATGTCCATGGCCATACAAGATCTCCAATTACTTGTAACTCTTCTTGAACTTTTAAAGGAGAAACAGCACTCCCTGGGCACTGTGTCAATCCTCCCATACAGAATAGATCAAGAGCTTCCCCAAAAGTATACAGCTCCCAACTAAAGAAGTTGGTCATCACTTCTTGGGTACACCCTAGAAAATAGGTGCTTCTGCTTTTAAAATCCATCCTTACTGTAAGTTTTTAGCAATGTAATAAAGACTCATGAGAGAGAAGTGCAACAGTGGAGAACTACATAGCCTTAGCAAAGCATGTATTATTTCAGTTACTTACATAGTAAAGTACTTACTATTCACTATCATATCCACCCACATTGCCTCTACACTCCTCATGGCAAAACTAGTGACAACTACTGCAACAATAAAGGTAAAAGGTAAAGGTGTCCCCAACCAGTCGTGTCCGACTCTAGGGTGTGGTGCTCATCTCCATTTCTAAGCCGAAGAGCCAGCGCTGTCCGAAGACGCTTCCGTGGTCATGTGGCTGGCATGACTGAACACCAAGGTGCACAGAACGCTGTTACCTTTCCCGCTGAAGCGGTACCTATTTGTCTACTTGCAATTTCTTGCTTTCAAACTGCTAGGTTGGCAGAAGCTGGGACTGAAGACGGGAGCTCACTCCATCACGCAGCACTTGGGTCTCGAACTGCTGTCCTGCTGACCTTCCGGTCTGCAGTTCAGCGTCTTAACCGCTATGTTTCACATTCTCCTGTCATGACTACGTATAGAACTCTACTGGGAGTGAATATGCTGTAATTTTTAAAAGACCACGAATGCCATTTAAACATAGTAGTAGTTGTCCTCATTCTCAAAGGTTTTATTTTTATTTTGGTGAAGTGTAATACCTATTTAAAGAGCTAACCTACTATTCTCAGACAATCAGGTCAACTCATCATGTAGCTTCCATGCTAAGCTTCTTAGCTGAAGAAGCAGGAAAGCAGTGGGATTCAGAAGCCATTTAAGCCAGCCAAGTTCATTTGCAGTCTTTAGGACTACGGGCACAATCCTATGCATGATTACACAGAGAAAAGGCCTACAATTCTAGGCATGGCTAGCTGGGGCATGCTGGGAGTTGTAGGCCTTTTCTCTGTCTAAACATGCATAGGATTGTGCCCTAAGTGGCTTAACTGCTGGACTACAACTAAACTGAAGGTCATACACAACACTCTAGCAGAGTCTATTCTTGAGGTTCCTTGGTAATCCTCTATGTATTCAGTGTTGCTTCAGTAATCAGCACTTTATTTTCTCTTCCAAGATAGCAACCGATGACCATTATAAGCTTGCTGGCTTTTTAAGCTGGTCAAGAATGCTTTTGCTGTTTCCTATATATTGTAAACAGATTATAGAAACTTTGTTTCTGAACCTTCAAAGCTTAGAAAGATTTCTTGCTCTGTTGTGATTCACTACCAATGTCTGCTGAATATATTTATTTATTATTTATTATTAAATTTATTAATCGCCCATCTGGCTGGTCACCCAGCCACTCTGGGCGATGTACAACATACAATAAAAACAGTTTAAAACAATACAATTCTACAATAAAAACATTTTCTAAAATACCCTAACCCACCCCAAATGCCTGCCTGAACAATGTTTTTAATGCACGACGGAAGCTCATTAAAGAGGGGGCATGACGGAGTTCCCTAGGGAGGGAGTTCCACAGAGTGGGGCCACCACAGAAAAGGCCCTCTCCCTCATCCCCACCAGTCTAGCTGTCCTCAGATATGCAAATAACATTCTTCTGTGGGCTAGAAACAAAAATACAACTTATCAACTACTGAAATCTTGAAATTATTTGTAGTTTATTTACAAAGAATTATCTTAAACAAGTGCTGGTCCAAGCTCCATCACTGACTGGCCGCTACTTGGAGAGGACCAGTAACAAACATTGCCTCTGTTGCTGTTCTTCCATTTCTAAAATGATAATGCTAACTGCCAACTTCCAGAAGTGTATTCTGGGTGTTTATTTGTAGCTAATGATGATGTGGCATTAAACTTTCACATTTGGCCCATGCCAACACCTGCAAAGTCCATTTAAAAAAAACCCGAACAGGCTATTTTGCAAAAGATAACACGGTTACGGTTAAGTCAGGGCTGAAACCAGGAAACCCGATACTGCCAGATTAGAGGAAACCATCTCTGCAAGAACAGGGAAGGCATTGCACAAGACTCCCCATGCTATTGCTGGCTTATTCCATGCTTCAACTGTCTGTTGTACGTACACACACTCCAAATGGATTTTATATTTTTAAAAGTTGGGGAGTCAGCCATTTGTGTCTGTTTGTCCTAGCAGTCCTAGATGTAACCTGAAACCTACTTGACACCAAGTAGAGCCTCATCCATTTAAGTCTGTGCCTCCTTCACTTTGACTCAAGGCTCTGACCATGCAGACTTCATGACTTCAAAATGAAGTAAGCCTTTTTCTCCCTCCTCTCTCTCCATGCCCTGTTTTTTGTAACATCTTGCCTGATTAAGAGACCTTGAGATCACAAAAGCTTGCCCACAATTTTCTGCATGCTTCGTTGGTATTGTCCGACTGTGGATTTCAGAATGTTTGCTATGGAGCAGCACAACTTACTTTGTTTAAAATATTAGTACACAGTGCCTTTGCCTGCTGGTCTCTACCCTCACAATAAACTTGTTTTTAGAGGGGTAACCCTGTTTGTCACATTAGTCTCTTGCAGCCAAAACAACGAAGAGTTTTGTGGCATCTTAAACACTAACACATTTATTATACCATAAGCATCCGTGGACTGCAGTCCATCAGATGCATGGAGTGTTATCCTACGTTGTAGGTTTATATACACAAATATTGGAGTAGGGAGTGCAGATCATGTGAGGTCAAAGGAAAATGAAATGTAGAAAGCACAGAAAGTGTCAGTTACTTTAAGCTAAACAGTGACCATTCACAAAGCTGGCCTTGGTAAGTGTGATTAAACCTGTTGTCCCAATTCAAGCCACAGATTATATAATTTATCAAGAGGTACAGTTTTAATTCCCTTGTTTCACATTAAAGTCTACCTTCCAAGTTTGTTTCTTCAGGAACAACCACCTTAGGTTCAGTGGCTGAGTGTTCTAAAGACTGAAATGTTCCCCCATTGGTTTTTGAATATTGCCATTTCTGATTTGAGATCTGTGTCCATTACTATTTTGAATAAAGACTGGCCAGTTTGTCCTATGTAAAACACAGAAGTGTATTGCTGACAGATGATACCATATGTCACATTAAAGATGATCAGGTGAATGAGCTTGTGAATTATACCACAATCCCTACTGTTCAGGAATAACAGGTCAGTGCTAGGGCCAAATCACATATTTTGCTGGAACTCTGGGATTGATCTCCAAGATCTAACTGTAATGCAGCTGTGGGGGGACTGCCAATTTGTTTGCAACAGTAGAGTTTTTTAATTATTTCTCTCCATGCCCCTTTCCTAAACAAAATACACACACCCCAAGCTGCTCATTGCACCATAAGAAAATTATATGAAGAAAGGGAAAGCAAGACAACTTGAGAAGAATTTTTCTATAGCCTGCTTTCTATTCTGCTCAGTTCCCCCTTCTCACTGTGCCAGTAGAAGTTCTAAATCAAATGTTTCATCAGCAGAAACAACTACTTTGAAGCCAACAACATAGCTGTTCAGGAGACTGCTGGATACCAATTCTAGATGGTATCATTCTATTTCATGGGGTTTAAAAGCATTTGATACATTCCAGTTTTAGTTTGTGAGGAAAGTGTTGGAGGGAAAGGGAAATCAGTAGGATGGATTTGTGGAAAACTGGTAATTTAATATTCTAGGGAAGTGTTCTTCACTGGAGGGCCCGAAGGCCACTGATGGCTCCCAATCACCTCAAGTGTGGCTTGGCTCTCCACCCCTCACATTCATTCATTCATTCATTCTCTCTCTCTCTCTCTCTCTCAACTGCTCACTCTCAGCAGAGGTGCTCTAGCTTTGATTGTTGTTTGCTTTAGTGGTGGGACAGCTGCTGTGATTTGGGCTACCAAAGGAGGCTTAGGGGATGGTGAGACAGGAGACCTAATATTTGTCAGCTGTAAGGTGGCAAGAGCAGAGAATGCAAGAGCAATCAGCCAATTAGCTGTGGTGGGTTATTTTTAGGTTATAAAATTAAGTCAGGTGAAAAATGTGGACAAGTTAAGCAAGATTCTGCTTTGTACATTTTAAAGGTATTTTTAGATACTAAGGATCCAATATCTACACACATCAGTTTTTAAAGGAGAAATGATCCCCGAGACACAAAATCCCGCTTAAGTATTGGTAATATTACAGAAATGTAGTTTTGGATCAAAACTAAGTTCTTGAACAATGGCTTAAGCTTCAAGAAGGGTAAAAAGGAGGAACCTGGGAACTACAGACCAGTCAGTCTGACATCAATCCCTGGGAAAATTCTGGAGCAGATGATAAAGCAATCCATTTGTAAGCACCTTGAAAACAATGCCATGATTACTCGAAGCCAACACGGATTTGTCAAAAACAAGTCCTGCCAGACGAATCTGATCTCAGTTTTTGATCAAGTAACCTCCCTTGTAGACCGTGGGAATGCTGTAGACATCATATACCTCGACTTCAGCAAAGCTTTCGACAAAGTGCCCCATGATATCCTGATGAGCAAACTAGCTCAAAGTGGGCTAGATGAAACAACGATCCGGTGGATCCACAGTTGGCTACAGAATCGGACTCAAAGAGTGCTTATCAACGGGCCCTTCTCAAACTGGGGAGAGGTAACGAGTGGGGTACCACAGGGCTCAGTCCTGGGCCCAGTGCTCTTCAACATTTTTATTAATGACTTGGAGGAGGAGGTGCTGGGAATGCTGATCAAATTTGCAGATGACACAAAATTGGGTGGGATAGCTAATACTTTGGAAGACAGAAACAAAATTCAAAGTGATCTTGATAGACTGGAGCGCTGGGCAGAAAACAACAGAATGACATTTAATAGGGATAAATGCCAAGTTCTGCACCTAGGAAAAAGAAACCAATGAGCCAACAATGTGATGTGGCTGCAAAAAAGGCAAATGCTATTTTGGGCTGCATTAATAGAAGCATAGCTTCCAAATCCCAGGAAGTACTAGTTCCCCTCTACTCAGCACGGGTTAGGCCTCATCTGGAGTACTGTGTCCAGTTCTGGGCACCACACTTTAAGAAGGATGCAGACAAACTGGAGAGGGTTCAGAGGAGGGCAACAAAGATGATCAGGGGACTGGAAACAAAGTCCTATGAGGAGAGACTGAAAGAACTGGGCAAGTTTAACCTTGAGAAGAGAAGACTGAGGGGAGATATGATAGCACTCTTCAAGTACTTGAAAGGTTGCCACAGAGAAGAAGGCCAGGATCTCTTCTTGATCATCCCAGAGTGCAGGACATGGAATAATGGGCTCAAGTTGAAGGAAGACAGATTCCGGCTGAACATCAGGAAAAACATCCTAACTGTTAGAGCAATACGACAATGGAACCAATTCCCTAGGGAGGTGGTGGGCTGTCCCACACTGGAGGCGTTCAAGGCGAGGCTGGACAGCCATCTGTCGGGGATGCTCTGACTTGGATTCCTGCATTGGGCAGGGGGTTGGACTCGATGGCCTTGTAGGCCCCTTCCAACCCAACTATTCTATGATTCTAAGATAGCATGCAGCTTCAAGTGTACAGTGTTGCTGATGTGGGAAAATCTCATCACAGGTGTCTTACTGCACAATCCTATGCATGTCTACTCCAAAGTCCCACTGAATTCAGTGGGACTCCCATGTAAGTGGGCATAGGATTGCAGCCTTAATGACTGGTGAGATTTATTTACCGAAAATTACACACTCTTGCCTTGCTCACTGTGTCAGACAGCCACTAGCAATCAGCATTCCTCAGTGTAACCAGAAGGGATCATTACCATATAAACTTGTTATGCTCCATTTACAGAATAGGCCAGTAATTAGAGTCTCATTAAAAAGAGATTTTAATTATACAACACTACTGATCATCACCATATAGAAAAGTTCCTAGTTTCTGCCTCTTGGTCACACTGTAGTGTGGCCGGTAAATGGAAGTCAGGAAGAGGCAATGCAACATAAATTGCTCAATTCTCAACAATTTGCATTAAGTTCAAGGGGACACCATACATTGGCTAATCCACTAGAGAATTAATTTTATGCCAAGTGTGTAATTCAATAATCCTGCAAATAATGCCTGTCAAAGTGACCCATCTCCATCTACTCTACTGTTGCACAAAAATCTGGACTCCAATCCCATAACCATGTGTAATCTGTCCGACATATTTTTATTTTTTACATGTGGCATGAAATCAGCACAAGAGCTTAGGCAGTTGACAAATGGTAGAAGCTGATCATATAGAAGCTGTCTTCAGTTGCTCTCACATTTTTACTTCCTGCACTGTATAGAATTTAAGCTTCTTGTCACCATTTTAGAAAGTTCTATGAAACTGCCCCAACTATTACCTTCTTTCTCATAATACCTAGTCTGCCAATATTCCGTTTGTTACATCGTCACTGAGGTAATTCCATGCCTTATTTCATTCTGCTCTTACTCATAGCAAGACCTTTCTCGGCTTACATACATGACCCCAGGTCAGGCCTTACTTCTGCCCATCTTAGACAAAAGTCTACTATCATGCCAATAAAGAGTTTTGGAAATTAGTTTATAAATAATATTGTCCTGGCTGATATATATCATCCTACACATTACCTCAGTGATCACCAGCTGTGTACAGCAGGGGTGCTACAATAACCAGCAGAAGTATATTGTACTCAGGTAAACACATTTCTACCATTATCAGTAAATATCCCCATCCCTTTTTCTTCTTCTCCCTATGATACTCAAAGACATTTCTGATATAGCATGGTACCATAAATTTCCCCTACACACAATCATATTACAGAATAGTATACTTAACATTTATATATCAGTTGAAATGCGGTACAAATACAAACATTTATAGATACAGTGCTTATGATATTTTTATACAATATTTGTTTTTACTTAAACATTGGGCAGAATCCAACAGGGCACTTACGGCCCCGCCGATTCCCTTCTGCCCTGCCAATTCCCTTCTGCATAGGGATGTAGAGAATTCCGCCACAGATCTCGGTGAGGCCGAATGCCAGTGCATTTGGCCCCCCAAACTCCGTGGCAGAATGGCCTGCCACCCCCCCGCCCCCCGCAGATCCCTCCCGGGATGAGACTTACCTAGGGCGGACGTTCCGGATGGCAGCGGCTCCAGCGGCGGCTTCGGCGGAGGCGGCTGGTCTTCCGACCGGCCGCCACCGCCATTTGCAGTCTTCCCCCCCCCCCCCATTCATGATAGGCTACGTAAAGACTTACGTAGCCTATCACGTCTGGGTTTAAAAAAAAAAAAAAAGCGTACGCAAATGGCGGCTATGGCCACCGCCATTTGCGTTCCCTATTTTTGGTTGTCTTAGTCTACATAAATATTTACGTAGACTAAGACGGCGAAACTAAGGGGGAACGCAAATAGCGTCCACTACGCTATTTGCGTTCCCCCTTAGTTTCGCCGTCTTAGTCTACGTAAATATTTACATAGACTAAGACAACCAAAAATAGGGAATGCAAATGGCGGCGGCCATAGCTGCCGCCATTTGCATACGCGGGGTTTTTTTTAAAACTCAGATGTGATAGGCTACGTAAGTCTTTACGTAGCCTATCACGGCTGAATACAGGGATGCAAATGGCGGCGGCTACGGCCGCCACCATTTGCGTCCCTGCTAGCCAGCGGCCAGATGTCCGGCTGCTGGCGGAGCCGGCTGGCGGCTCTGCGGAATCCCCACGGAGCGGAGCCAGCCAGTGAGGATTCTGGGGGGAGGCGCAGAGCGCCTCCCCCCCACAGCAGAACCCAGCAGAGCCAGGTAAGGGGGGTTTTGTACATCCCTACTTCTGCAAGCACTAGGTCCCACCAATTCTGTTGAGGAAGCAGGATCCACTGCTCATGCAAGGGAGATTTAGCACTTCCTAGAGGAAGCCCCGAAATGAACGGGAACTCCGCCAGCCTGCCTCCTTACAGAAACAAGCGTTTTCCGCTCATTTCAGGTTGCCTCGGAAGAGCTAAATTGACATTGTGCAAGTGGTGGGGGCCACTTGCACAACGAAATTGGCACAGCGTAAGAGAACTGGTGGGGTCTAAGCACCCATTGCATCCTCCCCTTTGTATTTTGTAAGCTGTTTTGAGTCATGAAAAAGTAGTATAAAAATATTTCATATTAACAAAATGATAAACATTCCATCATATGGTAATGTAAGAATGGTTAAGGCTGCAATCCTACACATGCTTGCCTCAAAGTCTGTTTCACTGAACTCAATAGGACTTACTTCTGAGCAGATGTCCATAGGATTGCATTACTGTAATTGGAATTGTTTTTAATGTTGTGCTTTTAATACTGCATTTTAAATGTGATTTTAATATTTATATGTGAACCACTTAGAGGTTTTATTATATTTAGCAGCATATAAATATTACAAATATATATATATATATATGTATATGTATATATATATGAATGAAGTACCTTATCACTGATGGAGGTCAGCACGCAAATACATTGCAATATATTTCATTTTTGCATTGTTCGGTTTAATTAGACTATTAATTGCCATTTTACAAATGAGGAACTTGAACTCAGACAGTGACATGCCAAAGACCTATACCATGTTTCTTTATGGCTCAGCCAGCACATTAACACAATCACATGCACAGCTACTAAGAAGTAAGTCCCAGTGAGTGTAGTGGAACTTATTCCTAGGTAAGTGTGCATAGGATTCTCGCATTAACCACATCTCAAGGCACGAAATTGTACACAATCCACATAGTAAAACCTCTTTATTTTTTATTTTAAGGAAAACCTAAACAGCGTCGAAGAGAGTGATACAAGTCTCAATGTCCAATTTATTTAGAACACACGTTTACTATAGTTTAACTGAGAACTGTCAGGCTGCCATTTCTATTTAGACTTACTGCACACATGAACACAGAAAGAAGTGTAGAGACAAAACAGAGAATCTGGTGACAGTGAACACTGATGTTTCTTAACATATTTTTAAAAGGTCACATTCATTAGAAAATTCCAAGAAATATTTCTCCATTTATCCTTCCTCCCCGACCCCCACAATTTTTTTAGTAAAACAGTATTTAGTAAAATTATTTTTATTTTTATTTTTCAACAAGAGACTGTTCCATAAAAAGTTCAAGAAAAATATTACTAGATTCCTCAGAACAATTCCAGGCAGCATGACTTTTAGTTAGAGAAAAATGTTTCACATGCACAGTCCACCCATTTGGTCACCGGTAAAGTAAAAAGGTTTGCGCCCAGCTCTAAGTAATCAATCAGATAAGTAAACTGAACCTTGTTCTCTCTTCCTGAGTCAATGAGAAACTTTTCCCTTTAAAACCAAATCTGACCAGAGAATTCATTTTGAAACTTCCTGTCAGAAGATCCAGACTATGGTCACCTGTTCACAAGGATCCAACGTGGCAGATTAATCTAAGCAGTATCCGATGAGAAATCCTATCAACAAGCACACTCATTTGTCTTACATTGTCATTCGGCATTTGGGGAAATTGAGAGTATATATATATACATACATACACACACACACACACACACACACAGACATAGAGGAGGGAATCCCTCAGAGACTTGACAGAGGTGCCATAGACACTAGATCTCCAGACCAGCCTAGCGGGAGGACGAGTGATAAAACACAGAGAGCACATGGCCAGGAAGTTCCTAAAATCACACTTCATAAAAACCCTCAACAAGAAGGGGAGGAAAGAAGGAAGAGAATTATGAATGAAAATGCTAGGTTGCAACTGCAGGGTCCTGAACCCAGCTATGTTATCACACAAGGGGCAGGTTCAGTTGGGGCGAATCCCACTGAACTCACTGGGACTTACTTCTGAGTAAACATGTATAGGATCAAGGGTGTGTTAAGTTTTAGAAAAGGTGGTAGACGGCTTGGCTAGTAATCCCTCAGATATCTATGTAAGTTAACTGGGGAAGTAAGGCAAGGCATATGAGAGGAGGCAAGCCAGTTCACAATCCGCTTTCGTATTAGGAGAGAAGAGGGGAGTCCATGTCTGGGTTTCAGGACCCCCCCGCCCCTCATTTCCCCCTGTAGACGGAAGCGGAGCTTAGATGCAGCGACCTCTCCCTCGGCAAGCTGACGTGGGATACGCTCAGCACAGCGAACCCTTGGGCAAGGTGGGAAGGCTGGAAATGGAGGCGTGAGCCGTCCCCAGCTTTGCCACAGACATTTGCTGAGCCGCCTCTGTGGGGCTATGAGCCCGGGAAGAGGGGTGGGGGGCAAGAATGGATTCTCGGCTGGGTCTGTTGGAGCCGACCCGGCCCGGGGCCTCCCCGCTCCCTCACTCACCGAGCGCCACTTGGCAGGCTCTCCGCAGCTGCCCGTGAGGGGGCCGCTTCGCCTCCTTCTCGGAGAGGATCTTCTCCAGAGCCCGGGAGACAAACATGCTCTTGGTGCGGGTGTCCTCCTCGCGGGCCGGGGGCTGCATGGTCGTCGCGGCCTGAAGACCCCCGTCCCGGCCTGTCCCAAGCGGGGCGGGAAACGGCGCTCTCAAGGGCTCCGGCCGCAGCTGGGCTCCATGATCCGGAAGAAACACGACTCCCTCACAGGAGGGGATGGACAGCGACACGGCGCCGCCATATTGGAACCGTCACGTGATCTCCTCCTGCCTGCTCTTTCTGCGGCCCGCTTGTGGAGCGGCTCCCTCGCGCTGTCAGGGCCGGCGACGTGAGGGGCGGGGCTCGCCTGGCGGGGCGGGGCGGGGCAGGGGAGGAGTCATGGGCGGGGCTTCAGTTCCACAGCCGAGTAGAGCCTTCGCCGTTGACGTCGCGGCGGCTGAGCGGGCGGCGCTTCCCTGTCGCCCGAGTGGTCACGTGGGGCTGAAATGCTGCCTGGTAAAAACGTCCCTGAGTGACGCGGCTCGGGCATTTTAGACCCTGGACTTAATGGTCTTATGGGGGTGGGGAGCGCTCGGTACGGCCACGTCCATCACCTCAGCTTCGAAGCACGCCACTAACATTTCGCTTTCCCCCTCCAGCTGCCACTCCCTGCTTTAAAACTGCTTCTACATTCCTAATACGTTAGAGCAGCAACAGAACTGCTCCCCAACCCTGTTTAAAAAAATAATACTAATACTCTGAGCATGGGCAGTCTTGCATTCTGAGTCCACTGAAATTACAGCACCATCATGGCAACAAGAATAAAATGGAATTTGTGTCTGCGGCCCTCACCGCGTGCCACTCTCTGGGGGAACATTTGGGGAGGGGTCTCCTAGGCTCCAGGCGCCTGGACTTTGCCCCCAAGGTCCAGCCTTAACAGCACCACTGATTCCCTGCAAAGAACCACGGTCCTGCCCGACACAATTTTGCACTAGATGGGCTGTACATACGATCTAATAGAGCTGCTCTTCTAGTTGGCATGTTAAAACGCCTGTCCGTTGATCACTGAGGAGAAACTTCAAGAAAAGCACAGGTGCCCAAAATATCGGGCGAGCTGATTTTGTTAAAATATTAACATCACTCTTGTCTCTTCATGACATCTTCCCCATCATCAGGTGACACCATTTTGTTTTATTACCATAGAAAGTATGGCTCATACAGGGTCAAAGTTGCTTGCCAAGTGGAGAGGGCATGGCTTGTGTTATTAAGAATAATTTTGTGATAGAACAGGCAACTGACAATGGATGAGAAATGTAATGTTAAACCCTCAAACCACTGATGCTGACACCTGCAGTTTTTGAAAAGGTACTGCAAAAATCTGCAAGGATAAATTATTAGGCACTTATGCCAATAACTGATATGTGTAAGCAATATGGCTTGAAAAATTATCTCCAAGTAACGTTAACTATATACACCTACAGTTAATACAGTTTTCCATAACCAAGCTCAGTTCTCTGAGTGCCAATCCTTACAGAGCCAAAACAGCACCATCCACACACAAGAGGGCGGTATCACCAAGCTCCGGGGCACCCACAAGTTTGCAAAGTAAGGGGGGACCCTCCCATGTCCAATGAGAATGCTCAGTGGACATGGAATATGGACTGACTGTTGGAGTGGGAAAAAAGTGGTGGGAGGGGGAATGGAAAGGACTGTCCTGGATGGAGGTATGACAGATTGACCGGAACAATGAACAGGAGAGCTCTGCGCTGTAACATTGACTTGCAGGTCCCTGCTGGGCTTCTCCACATGGGGCTTTTATCCTGCTATTGAGATTGGTTACTCATGGAAGTTTGCGGAACCTTTACATGACATCGTCAACCTCCAGGGTGATTCCCGTGCTAAATGACCTTTATCCCATTTTTTAAAAGATGGGAGATAATGAGCTATCAAATTACAGCATGTTGAGTTCCCTCCTGAAAAGAGGAAATCCCACAATAAGAGGACCACAGTGCCATCTAGTGGCTGTATAATGAAACATATAAAACACACAGATACCGGGGGGGGGGGAGGGAAGAGTGTGTTAAGGGAGGCCATTGTGATCCTGCATTTAAAACGGAAGCAGAAAGCCCTGGTAAGGTTGCAGGATTTTAGCCTGGGGTAGAAATGTTCTTTCTCCCTCTGTTTCTGAAGTTCAGGCTGTGAGCACTATTGCACATAAGAGAGCTTACAGAAGTACAAAAAAACTTTATGAAAAAAAACCAAAAGGAGAGGGGACACAAGAGAGCCTAATGAGGACTGAGCATGCTCAGTGGCCACAGAATGCTGACTGATTCTTGGGAGGAAAAACTGGAAGATCAGAAGGTAAGGGGGAATGGAATGGAACATTTTGGAAGAGGATATGACTGACTGGCTGGCTGAAAGTTGGACCCCTAAACAGGGGCACTCCACAGTGCAACATTTTGTGGCAGATCCCATGTGGAGAATCTAAAAATCCTGAGGGAAAAGATGTTTAAAACGTTGTGTAAAATTTATAGGGACATGTTATGTAATATAGCTTTGTCTATTCTGCACTAGTCAGACCTCGCCAGTTCTGGAAACCACACTTTAAGCATTCAGATAAACTGGAATGAGTTCAGAGAATGGCAGCAGAGAGGATCTAGAAACCAAGTGCTGTGAGGAAAGTTTGAAGGAACAGGGTATGTTTAACACTGAGAACAGAAGACTGAGGGAGGATATGATAGCACTCTTTGAGTCCCTAAAGAGTTGTCACACAGAAGAGGACCGTAGTCTATCCAAGACTGTAGGGCACAAAATAATGGTCTTAAGTTATAGGAAGGCAGATTTCAGTTGAGCATCAGGAAAAACTTCTAATGGTCAGAGCAGTCAGATAATGGACCCAATGGCCTTGAGAAGCGGTGGGCTCTCTGTTGCAGAAACTGGACAGCCATCTATCAGAGATGCTTTAAACTGGATTCCTGCACTGTGCAGGTGGTTGGACCCAATGCCCTAAATCAGGGGTGGGCAACTAGCGGCCCTCCACGTGTTCAACTCTAGCTAGCATAGCCAATGGTGAGGGATCATGGGAGTTGCAGTGCAGCAACATCTAGAGGGCCACAAGTTGCCCATTCCTGGCCTAATTAGCCCCTTCCAACTCTATGATTCTATGATTATAAGAATTAAGTGTGAAAAGTAAAAGGTTATATCTAACTGAGGCCTAACAGTTACTTTGTAAATGAGACCTACTGCTGGCAACCTACCAACTGTCACCCAAGTTGCTATTGTTGCCAAGGAAGCAGTTATGATCTTAGTAGGTTTAGAGTTGGTCTCAGTGTTTATATATTGGAGAAGAGATTCAAAAAAGTTCAGATTGTGATAGGACAGTTAATGAACATTCCATTTACTCTCATTGGTGAAGAAATACAAGTCCATGGACTGGCAGCTAATGAGGTGTTAAAAGGTCATTGGTCAGAAGGTTCTGGGTAGAGAGTATAAAAGGGCAGTGCCAAAGCTGATCAACGTCAGTTGGGGAGAGTTTGGTCAGTCAGCCAGATGGAGCAAGTTGTGGTGACACTACCACCACCATCATCAATGATGCCAAAGGGAAGAGACTAATGAAGAGAGGAGATAGTTGAAATCATATAAGGCAGAAGTTGTGAGGATATGTTAGGGGAGGAAGACTCTGGAAGCAGTTTTGAAGAGAAGCTTCTGGGTAGATAGCAGACAGCACTTGAACTTAAGAAGAAGAGGAACGTCAAGAGGAGGCAACTAAGTTACTTATTTTTTGCTGTGTCTTTGTCAATAAGTCCCTGACTGAAAGAAAGACTTCAAGTGAAGCTGAAGCGACCCTACCAGTTGAAGATCAGTTATCCTGGGAAGCTGTGAGTCTAACATGAAATACTTTTTACAACCCTGTATGCTTCCAGTGAGTTCCTCATCGGTGGGACAATTTCAGGTCAAGACCTCTGAGTCATTCTGGGTGACCTAACTGGGATGGAGGTAGGGAAATGGCAATTGGTAACTGGGTTTTAATAGGGATGTGAACTAGGATAAGGAAGTACCTGCTTCCTTAAAGAATACTAGTTATGTGCTTTTAAAGGTAAAGTATAATGAAATGTCCTAATATGTAAATACCTTTTGAATAAAATATTATTTTAACTTTTCAATAAATCTCCTTGTTTGTTTATGCCATGCTTATAGCCTGGTATCCCACTACTGAGTGTGTGCTAAGGAGGTAAGGTTTTCTTGAGCATTAAGTGATGGTACTGGAAAAATTAAGGGATGAAAAATTAAGGGGTTAAAACAGTCAGGAAAAACTTCCTGACTGTTAAATCAATACGGCAATGGAACCAATTACCTAGGGAGGTGGTGGGCTGTCCCACACTGGAGGCATTCAAGATGAGGCTGAACAGCCATCTGTCAGGGATGCTCTGACTTGGATTCCTGCATTGAGCAGGGGGTTGGACTCGATGGCTTTGTAGGCCCCTTCCAACCCTACTATTCTATGATTCTATGAAAAACACACAACTAAGATACATTTTTATATCGTGTCATTTGAGTGGTAAGTAGAATTAGGGAGCAATCCTATGGCCGCTAGTCAGCGACTAGATGGCCATAAGATATGTTGGTTCCCTGAGAACCGACCTTCCTTCCCTGCCCTGCCTCAGCGCTGCCTCGCGGGCAGCTCGGAATGGCCCCATACTCTGCGCTTGGAAGAGGAGCGCGGGGTGGCGAAAATGAGGCATTCCAGGGGATGTTCTGGGACGGGGAAGCAGAAATGCCAGTACAATGCATTCTATGTGTCGTCTGGCAGCCGCTTCCTCCACTCCACCTTCCTGCAAATGCAGGGCGGCTGAAGTGCAGAGGAGATGATCCCCTCCGCACTTCTCCTGCCCTACATGGGATAGGCGGTCGCCTCCAAGTTCGGAGGTGTCTGCCTATCCCGATAGGATTGCACCCTCCATCTCTCTAAGTCTCCACACATGGTATGTACTGCAGTGGGATTATGAATGGAATACTTTTACTTCCTACTTGCCCAGACATATAAAAGCCTGTTCCCAACATTCTGTTTGTGTCGTGCTGAGAATGGCCAAGAGAATTATGGATATTGGTGTGTTGGGAGAGGGAAGGCTGATGTATTCTCCCTCCTGCCCCCAACAAAATAGGTTATAATTTTGGGAGTAGGAGACCAATGGGCCAGTATCCCACACTCCTATCCATAAAACAGAAATTTACTGGGGGGTGGGGGGTATGGACTAAAAGCAAAGGAGTGAAATGAAATTAAGGGAAGGCTAGAGTGATCTCTTGATCCTAAAACACAACTGTTCTACCCCTGAATAAAGCATAAATTATAAATTACCCAACCAAGCAAAAGAAACAACATACAAAATGTGATCGCAAAAAGTTAACACTAATGATGTTAGACAAAAATGGCAGTTGCATATGATCAAAATGAATACTATACAGTGCACACTTTTTTCTGCAGCTATGGCAAAATTAGCCAGAAGTATACACATGTGCAATAGTATCAATATAACATATTGATACCATTGTAGAATGCTGTGTTTGACCAAATAATGGATTTAGTTATATGTTCAAAAAATGATGAAGCAGATCTTTATACTGACATACAGTGCTGGCTCCAGGTTTCTGAGGACCATTGGGCAAAGTACCCCTAATGGACTCCCTCCCTCAATGAGTCTACCTTCTCACTGCCATTATAACCAGCTGCTGTTGCTCCTCATCCTGTTTCTCATCACTGATGCTGCTTGCTTGCTTGACAGGCAGAGAGCCAATGAGCAAGCAGGCAGTGGCATCTACTGCTCTTCCCTCTCACCACTTCCACTGACGGGGCCAACGCAAGTGGCAGGTGAACAAGCAGGCTGCAATGGTGAAGAGGAGGAGAAAGTCCAGGGAGCTTTTGTCACTGGTCTGCTAGGGTGTGGGCCCTTGTCTACTCTTGCCTACCCTTGTTGTGAGGCCCTGCAGGCATGCATCATACTGACAGAAGGGCAAAATCTTGGTCTTTCATATAATCATATGTAACTTTCTGCTGCTTTCAGCACTTTTTTTTTTCCAAAAGAGCTGTCTATTCCCTAGATTTCAAAGCAATGCATTATAAGAGGGATTGTTGTTGTTCAGTCATTCAGTCATGTCCGACTCTTCGTGACCCCATGGACCATAGCACGCCAGGCCTTCCTGTCCTGCGCTCTCTCCCGGAGTGTGCTCAAGTTCATATTCATTGCATCGGTGATGCTATCTAGCCATCTCATCCTCTGCCGTCCCCTTCTCCTTTTGCCTTCCATCTTTCCCAGCATCAGGGTCTTTTCCAGAGAGTTTTCTCTTCGCATTAGGTGGCCAAAATGTTTGAGCTTCAGCTTCAGTATCTGTCCTTCCAATGAACAGTCAGGGTTGATTTCCTTCAGGATGGACTGATTTGACCTCCTTGCAGTCCAGGGGACTCGTAAGAGTCTTCTCCAGCACCACAGTTCGAAAGCATCAATTCTTCGGCGCTCAGCCTTCCTTATAGTCCAGCTCTCACAGCCATACATTACTACTGGGAAAACCATAGCTTTGATTAGACGGACCTTTGTCGGCAAGGTGATGTCTCTGCTTCTTACTATGCTGTCTAGGTTTGCCATTGCTTTCCTCCCAAGGAGCAAGCGTCTTTTAATTTCATGGCTCCAGTCACCGTCTGCGGTGATCCTGGAGCCCAAGAAAGTAAAATCTGTCACTGCTTCCATTTCTTGCCCTTCTATATGCCAGGAAGTGATGGGGCCAGATGCCATGATCTTCGTTTTTTTAATGTTGAGTTTCAAACCAGCTTTTGCACTCTCCTCTTTCACCCTCAACAAGAGGCTCTTTAGATCCTCTTCGCTTTCTGCCATTAGGGTGGTATCGTCTGCATATCGGAGGTTGTTGATAATTCTCCCAGCAATCTTAATTCCGACCTCTGATTCATCCAACCCGGCGTTTCTCATGATGTACTCTGCATATAAGTTAAATAAGCAGGGTGACAATATGCAGCCTTGTCATACTCCTTTCCCAAGTTTGAACCAATTGGTTGTTCCATGTCTGGTTCTTACTGTTGCTTCTTGACCCTCGTACAGGTTTCTCAGGAGACAGGTAAGGTGGTCTGGTACTCCCATCACTTTAAGAATTTGCCACAGTTTGTTGTGATCCACACAATCAAAGGCTTTAGCGTAGTCAGTGAAGCAGAAATAGACGTTTTTCTGGAATTCTCTTGCTTTCTCCATGATCCAGCGAATGTTGGCGATTTGATCTCTAGTTCCTCTGCCTCTTCGAAACCCAGCTTGTACTTCCGGTAGTTCTCGGTTCACATACTGCTGAAGCCTAGCTTGTAGGATTTTGAGCATCACCTTGCTGGCATGTGAAATGAGCGCAATTGTGCGGTAGTTTGAACACTCTTTGGCGTTGCCCTTCTTTGGAATTGGAATGTAAACTGACCTTTTCCAGTCTTGTGGCCATTGTTGAGTGTTCCAAATTTGTTGGCATATTGAATGCAGCACTTTAACAGCATCATCTTTTAGGATAACACCATGTATATCTTAAGAATAAGGCATGTAAGTACTAATTGCTGGTTTTACTAGCTGACTCTTTCATTCATTTCAGTTGCCATACATCTCCCCTCATTTTGAGCGAAGAACACCCCTAGGGATTAAATTGGTGTATAGTGCAATCCCATACATGTCTACTCAGAATTAAGTTTCTTGGAGTTCAATGGAGCTTACTCCCAGGTCCCAGCAGGATTAGAGTATCAAACTAGATTCAAATCCCTACTCAGCCATGCTAACTAGGTAACTAGGTGGGTCAGTCACTATCTCTCACCCTAACCTACCTCAAAAGGCTGTTGTGAGGATAGAATAAGGGGAAACATGTACATAACTCTGAGCTCCTTGGAGAAAAGGCAGGATATAAATCTAATTAATTAAAGTCGGTATAGGATTGCTGCCTAAACCTGTTCCATTGCTCTAGTAAAGCACTTGTCTAAATTAGGGGTGGGCAATTTGTGGCCCGCCAGACTACTATCCATCTTCACCATTGGTTATACTGGCTAGCACTGATGGAAGTTCCAGGCCAAATGATCTGGAGGGCCATATGTTGCCCACCAATGGTCTCAATGATCTGACTGGTTTTCATAAAGCTCTGAGGAATGAGCCCATTGATGATTAATTATTGGTGAATGTCTAACATAGGATACTTACATTAGTCATCAACATGGACACTCGTGAATAGTTGCTATGCTTACCAGATTCAGACATCAGGACTTCATCAGCAGAGGCCCTTATAGGCCTGCCTGGCTAGCTGTTCTTATTAGCTCCCATGAGTGGACACTTCCTGGGTGACCAGGGCCTTAGCAACCATCCACCTGGCATTGTGATCAAGTGCAGAAACTTGAACTTCCTTCCCACTCTGTATCATTTTTTGGTCCCAGGTTTCTGCTCCTGGTTTACCAGGTTGTCCATCTGGCCACTTCTCATCTTGGCTCGAGTGCATCTATGTGCTTGTAACCTCAATTAGATTAGGTCTGAAGCTTTAATGGGAAATCTGGTACCAGTCATGGTCTCTGAGCCTAACCTAACTCAAAAGAGGACCAAAGAAGGGCAGGGGATAGCCCATGTTTATTGCTCTGAGCTCACTCAAGGAAGGGTGGGTGGAAAAATATAATAAATCCTGTGGTTCTTTTGGTGCACTTACTCCCTTGGCTCTCTCTCCCCCACATTTTTGGTGCTTCTGATTTGCGCTGCCAGGTCTCTCTTTCCCTCAGTAATATTTCTCCCCTGGTCCTTTGCAACTGTTTGCAAATTAGCCAATATGCAGCCTCATCTTGTCAATTCCCTTGTATGTTACCTGCTCCCCATCACCTTTCCCTTGGCAGCTCCCTTTGACAGCTGAAACAGACAAGGAAATTGACCAGGCAAGATTACACATATGGGACAGCTGTAAGTGTGCCCTTGCAAAAGACCAACTTTTTTTAATGTCCCCTAATCATGCATTTTTGAGGCACCAAATAATAAAAATAAGAAGTCAGGGAATGAAAAGGGGTAGCAATCAGTGCACATTTTTGAGGCACTGAAAAATAATTTTAAAAGCCAGGGAACAAAAAGGGGTAGCGGATGGAGTAGGGAGTGGGAGACAATATGGGGTTTGCTACAACATCCTCTGGGATACATGCTGGAGCCAACTGGAGGACTGAGGGGGGAGGACAAGCCATGACAAGCCCAATTGTCTTCCGAGGGCACTGTGGGTTGTTCCATGAACAACCAGCCTGCCGTGGCTTATTTGAAGGGTGGCTTAGTGTGATGTGCAAACCCACCCACTACGTCATTAATGGAGACCGTGTTTGAACTTCTAGAGTAGAATTTGAGCTTCATTCACAAGTACTGAAAAGAAATCAGAATACAAGTTTTGGGTGCAGGAACGTTTTAGGGATGTTCCCACAATGCCCCAACCCCAGAAGCATTACCAATGTGCACAAAAATTGTCCTGACAATCACAGCTTTCCATAATTAACCTCTTTTGGCTTTTCAGATTCATACCTGTCAGTTTATTTTAATGCCACCCAAAACCAAAGAAAAAATATCCCTGGGCTGGGATCTTGCTATGCGATTCACTGTATTGGGAAGACAGCCAACTTTCCCTTCTGATTACACATGAAGGGCAATTTGTACTACCTTTTTATTCCACTTCAAGTAGAGGGTAGGTTTGCCTCAAAGAGATACCTGTTAGTAGCTGCTCTCCTTTAGTGCCCCAAAAGAAGGGATGAATCAGGATATGGCTATTGGGAGCCCAGTGGAGAGCAATGAAATCAACCCCAGTCTGCTGCATGGGAAGAGTGCAAGTATGCTAAGTATATCTGACTATGGTCAAACTGCCTGTCAGGCTTTTCAGAGGAGCCGCTTAGATGCTGTTACTCAGTATTATAGTACCTATTCTTCTGTATTATCCTTCTCAAGCTTTGCCACAAATTCCCTATCCTTATTCTTCCAAACCTCAACACAAAGGGAAAAGGTTGGAATGATTGACATCTACTGCAGACTGCAGAATTATACAGAGCAAGATAAGGGGTATCTCTATACATGCAATTTACTGCATGCTCGTGACTGTCCACTCATGCAAGCTTGAGGGTCAATTAGACCATATCGTCAGCATGCAGGACCCCTCCTGCACTATCCCTTTTGTAAGGCATCAAAATTTAAACCTCTTTTAAATCGAGTTTGAATAAACCAGGCAGTGTACTATTATTTTTCAGCCACTAAGTGGTGCTGTTTTTCATTCAATGATATGGGGGCTGACTGCTGAGAAAGGAGGTTTGGTCGTTCTCCATCTAAAGAGCCAATCATCAACACGTTGCTTAAAGGGAAGTAAATGCTCCATTGGGCTTCCAATTTTCTCTTTAATGTAGAGAAGCCCAAGGAGGCATTATCTGAAAAGCCAGCAAATATATTCAACAGACCATGAACTACAGCAAGTTGTAGGATAATTGTTGTTTCCCATGCAGGGCTTCTCCACATGGGGCTTTTATCCTGCTATTGAAATTGGTTACTCACAGACATTTGCGGGTCCCCTTACATGACGTCAATCTCTGGGGCATCTCCCGAGCTAAATGACCTTTATCCCATTTTTTTTTAAAGTTCGGAGATAATGAGCTATCAAATTACAGCAGGTTGAGTGCCTTCATGAAAAGAGGAAATTTGGCAATAAGAGAAGCTAGACCACAGTGCCATCTAGTGGCTGTATAATGAAACATATTTGTTGTTGTTGTTCAGTCGTTCAGTTGTGTCCGACTCTTCGTGACCCCATGGACCATAGCACGCCAGGCCTTCCTGTCCTCCACTCTCTCCCGGAGTGTGCTCAAGTCCATATTCATTGCATCAGTGATGCTATCTAGCCATCACATCCTCTGTCGTCCCCTTCTCCTTTTGCCTTCAGTCTTTCCCAGCATCAGGGTCTTTTCCAGAGAGTTTTCTCTTGGCATTAGGTGGCCAAAATATTTGAGCTTCAGCTTCAGTATCTGTCCTTCCAATGAGCAATGCAGATAAGGGGCGGAAGGGAAGTACATGTAAAGGGAGCCCATTGTGATCCTGCTTTTAAAATGGAAGCAGAAAGCCCCAGTAAAGTTGTGGGATTTTAGCCTGGTGTAGAATGCTCTCAGATGACATTGCAGGCTGTACATTTTCTCACAGGCTTGGAGAAGGAGGATCTACTCTAGAGCCCCTCTGGGTGTGAGTCAGCACTGTGGCAGTATTCTTCAAAATGCAATAGTCTCCATTGAGGCATACACTAATGAATACTGTACAGTATCCAGTGTGTTTGTAATGCGATTTGAGCGCCACACAAAATTGCATCGTGTTCTAATTGCGGGAGAAGTAGGAGATTGAAAGGACACACGGGCAAAGTTGTGTCACTTTGTGGCACAGTTCCTTTTTCTTTCTTTTGACTCAACTGACAGAATGTGCACCTTCGATGGTGCACAGCAACGGAGATTTAAAAATGACAATTCAGAGTTCTGCTCCACATACATGCGTATTCAGAGGTAGCTGCAATTAACAATAACACACGGAGGAAGGGGAGAATTTAGGGAGGGGGGCTGCCTTCAAGCTACTTCAGCCTCCATCTCCTACTCTGCTCATGCCTTTAGCATGCCAACTGGCATGGGAACCCCACTCACCTCCAATACCCTCTTCCTCTCTCTCACTCACTCTTGCATGGCAGTGCCCAGCAAAACAGCCACCCTGTTGCTGCTGCAACCTCCCCTGTCTCTCTCTTTTCCTCCTCCTTGCTTTTGGCCATGTGAGAATGAGTGAGAAGAGGGCATGGGGCAGGGGTCGTTTCCACAAGTCCCCTTAAAATCAGTGTGAGGAAAGAGCAGGGAAGAAGAGGAAGAGGAGGAGGAGAAAGACGGCTGGGGCAGGAAAAGCTTTAAAGCCACTCCTACCAGTAAAGTTATGGTCCCAGGGCATGGTCTGAAGGCATGCGCTCTACGTGGGGTTACCCTTGAAGATGGTTCAGAAGCTGCAGCTGGTGCAGAACACAGCGGCTGCCTGATTAAAGGCAGCCGCCGGCATGATCACATCACTCCGGTACTGAAGGAGTTGCACTGGCTACCAGTTGTTTTTCAGGCCAAATTTAAGGTGTTGGTCTTGACCTTTAAAACCCTATACAGTTCCAGCCCAGCCTATCTCAAGGAGCGCCTCCAGCAACACCAGACAGGCTGCTCAACAAGATCAGCCTTGGATGGCCTTCTCTCTGTCCCATCAGCCAAGACAGCTAGGCTGGAGAGGACAAGGGAGAGGGCCTTCTCTGTGGTGGTCTCCACTCTGTGGAAATCCCTCCCCAGGGAACTCTGCCATGCCCCCTCTTTAACGAGCTTCTACCACCCGTTGAAAACTTGATTGTTCAGGCAGGCATTTGGGGTGGCTTAGGGAAATTTTAGGGAATGAAGTTTTAATGTGTAATTTTATTGTTTTTAAATTGCTTGTATTATTGTACATTGCCCAGAGTGGCCGGGTGACAGGCCAGATGGGCGAATGAATGAATGAATGAATGAATGAATGAATGAATGAATGTGAAGTGGACACCTTGCTGACCCAGACCCAGCAGGTCTGGGTCTGGTCAGTGCTTGGAGGGGAGACTACCTGAGAACCACATGTAGCCACCTTGAGTTCCATAATGGAAGAAAGGTGGGATATAAATGTAATAAACAAATAAAAATAAAAGTAAATAAGTTAAAGTACCGCTTGGTTGGGACACACATGTCTTTGTAGCACATGGAAACTGCAAGCACCAGAAAAAATGTTGTAAAAGTAGTTTGGAAAACAACAGGATATGGAGGGAGAAATAACATGAGGAGGATAGTTGGGGGTGTTGCATAGTATGACGCACCATTGCCAGGCTTTCCAGTGCCAGTAAAAACCCTTCACTCAGAACAGCCCCATGTGTGTGTCCAGGAGTGGCAGGGACGGTATCACAGAAGCAGGCTTCGACCCTGACCTAAGCATGTTAACTGAATCCCTGAAGAGAGCTTCTGCACATACATTAGTACATGCAGAGGCTCTGTCCATATGTTCAGTTAACATGTGTAGGTCAGGAAGAGGGAGCCTGCCATCCCTTCCTACCCATTAATTGAATACATTTTGAGTGGCTGGACAGGGCTAGTTGGACAGCTGAATGTACCACTTTTGTAGCAGAAGCTGACCTTAACTTTTTAAAACATTGTCAGTAACTTCTAGCTCGGTTACATTTTCCAGTGCAGACAGCATACCCTGGCAAAGATTCATCAGAATTAGAACCTATAGAGGATTCTATCTGTGTCTGCAATGGCTTTTCTCCACTTGAGGGCACCGTTGATCTAGTTGAACAAGGAAGGTGAAAAAGACACCCAACCTTGTGATTTTTTGTTTACTCACATATTCCCACTGACCTCAATAGTTGTAAAATTTGCTCACTAATTCATCCATAAATGAATATAATACTACATCCCTAAAAGCAGTAGGATTTCATTCTAAGTAAAATGTGCTTAAAGTATATTCTTAAAATAGAACAAATTATGCTTCTAAACAAACACCAAGCCTGCTTCACTCTGAGCAATAAACAATAACTTTTTAATCACACAAATCAGAAGTCAGTATGTCCTATGAGGTTCTGTATTAGTGCTTTTGTCTTCTTAGGAAACAAAGGATCACATACTACTTCAGGACTTACTCTAGTATACAGTACAAATTCTTCTGTAATACTTTGTGCACAGCACAGCCTATTGTGGGTACATACTAGGGATGTGCCTGGGTGAAGCCCTAGCAGAATTGGGTCTCTTCAGACCATTTCTGGTGCTTCCCAAGGTGAAACAGGCTTCCTTCCGAAAGCACCAGAGCCAAAGTTGGGCCAGAATGTTGGAAACGCAGACATTCTGTCTCCTCTCCAAATAGCATCTTTTTGTTTCATTTCTCCAAAATGCTGATGAGTGGGGGGAGGTGCTGTTGAGTGACTGACAGGTCCACCTTCAAATTCTAGGGCACATTTTACCAGGGGTTCTCCAATCACTGCTTTGGGGAGAGGGCAAGGATAGGACCATGAGATGGCCATTGGGCCAACACTACCAGGCTACACTGTGAAAAAAGCCTTAAAGTAGTTTTCAATCAGCATAACTCCCTAGCCCTGCAGTTATCCTTCTGAATCTGTGCAGGTTTCTTGCCTGGGGTCACCTCTATTATGTGTGCCATTTTTGTACAAATTGCCCCCAAAACCAGGAAAATGAAGTGTGATTCCCTCTCCCCCAATTTGAAGACTCCCCTTCCACATGAACAGCTGCACCTGTTCTTCTTATAAACTTTTCAGGTGCCTTACATAGGGTCACATCTAGGCTGTCATTCTGAGAACACTGTTCCACAAGGAACATAGGGGAGATAAGGGCATCCTCTTTGGGATATGCTCACAGTGTCAAAGCTGCTCTGGCATGAAAACCTTTGCCTCTTTATTGAAAACTTAGCAGGCTTGATCCCCTCTGAAGGGGTAACTATCCCTGAAAATTTCATCCAGTTCTGCCAAGAAATAAAAAAAGTTATTGGCAGTTAGTTCCCTTTAAGAATAATCAACATTTAAAGGCATGTAGCACAAAAACCTGTGCACTTATTTTTCTGACATTTGGCAGGCATAATCCATTCCTAAGGGGCAACAATGCCTGCAATTATTGTTGAATTCTGACAAACAGAAAAAAAGTTATAGCCATTCTTTAATTTCCCATGATAGTCAATCATGGAAATCTGAGGCACAAAACCTCAGATTTCCGAATCTCTGCTTGGGTTTGGTATCCAAGTCGAAGCAGACATCCTCCAGATCAGTCCAAGCAGAATTTATCCATTTTCCAAAGCATTGAATCGGGGTCCGAGTTGAATCTGGGAGTTGGTATACACCTCTAGTATGTATCTTAAAACTTGATGCAACCAACTTTAATGGTCTTTGAACAGAGGCATGATTTAGCAGCCTTTTATAAGTATTGGACAACTACTCCCTTCATCTATCTTCACAGCAGCATTTGCATGCAAAACACGTAGCTCTTGCTAAATCTAATTCACGGACACCACAGGCTACTGATTGTTCATTTGATGTCATACACAAAGGGAATTTACATGCTTCTAATGTATTTTGCCATGTTGAAGTTTAGGACAATTTTTTAAAATTTGATTTTGATGTGACTAGTCTGAATGTCTATTTCTTACACTCATATTGGCTACCTGCAATGTACTTGAAATGAACTAATCCATATGACATTTACACATCCACTACCTTGTTCTTCCTTACTCTTAATCTTGCAGAACATTTGCCAGCTTAATAAATACACAGCCAGATATTAGTTTAAAAGAAAATATGAATATTTTGAAAATGGAGAATCCTTGTTTTAGAACGTGCAGGCCAACCCTTTTTTACAAGTGTGCCAGAACTCAAGTAGTAAGGAAGGGCCGTAGTTCAGTGGTAGAACATATGCTTTGTATGCAGAAGGTCCAAGATGCCATTCACAGCATCTCTGGGTAGGGCTAGGAAAGAATCCTCAAACCCTAGAAGGCTGCTGCCAGTCACTGTAGACAATACTGGGCGAGATGTAGGGCCAGCTCCAGGGTTTTGAGGGCCCTTGGGCAAGACACCCTCAATGGGGGCCCCTCCCTCAGTGCCTCTACCTTCTCGCTGCCATCGTCACCAGCTGCTATCATTTCTCATCCCCTTTCTCATTATTGCTCCCACTTGCTTTCTTGATAGGCAGAGAGCCAATGAGCAAATAGGCAGTGCCACCTTTTAAAATACTATTATTTATTTATTTATTGTTGTTGTTGTTGTTATGTGTTTTAATGTTGTACGCTGCCTAGGGAGGGCTCCTGCTCTGAAAGGTGGCCAAGAAGTATTTAAACTAAATAAATAAATCTACTGATCCTCCTTCTCACCATCACCATTCTCTAGGCCAGAGCGATGGGCAGGCGAACAAGCCAGTTGCAATGGTGGACAGTAGGAGCAAGTCCAGGAGGCTCTTGTCAGTGGGCCTCTGCTGGAGCAGGGGCCCTTGGCAGGGGCCCAACCATGCCTACCCTTGATGCCAACCCTGGCTAGATGAACCTATGGTCTGACTCAATATAAGGCAGCTTTCCATGTTCTTATGTTCCTAAGACCACAAGTATGAGACAGTGCCACTCTCTTGCACAGTACTGTGCATATGCAGCCACCCTCTTTTCTGATGCACTGGTGTAGGCTTCTCTCTGGTGTATACGCTGGGGAGCAGGCATCAGTACGCCATAGGGCAGCCTGGCATTGTGCTATAGCCAGGTGCAGAGAACTTCCCATTTGTGTCCCTTTCCCTGACCCAAAGCCTCCCCTTTTTATCTTGCAAGTTAATGTTAGTTGCCAGTAACTGCTCCCCACTTTGACACCGTGGCCTGGATTGTGAGGAAGTGAGCTTTTTATTTCTGCTGTGCAGAAATGTGCCTGTTTCTGCTTTTTAACTTCCGCCAGCTGCTTATGTCTTAATCCCAGGCACTGCTTGGAAGGTGGATTATCTTTTACACACTTCCCCCCCACCCAAGCTAATTCTCCTCCCTGTTAGTGATTCCCTTCCACTGGGGACCCAGGCCAAGGGTACTGTCAGGGTTGGATTGGAGCCCATAGAGCCACAAAGCAGTTCTGATTCTGAGGAAGAGACAGAAACCGTGGGAGAGGAACCCGCGCGCTGTTCAGAGGTGCCGCCGGAGGGAAAGCCCTCCCTGCTCACATTCATGAGAGTGGTAGCGACCCTGGCAGGCTGGGGGAGGGACAACTGGAGCTTCAGGACACTAGGCACTGGTGTAAGGACAAGCAGGAGAAGGAGGGCGTCGAGAGGAGGCACTCAGCCCGCTTGGCGTGTCATCAACAGCTGCGCCCCGATGCCCCACGGGAAAGGGGCGGACTTTTGCCCCCTAGTCCTTAAATCCAGAGGTTTCCTGCCTCTGTCCTCCAAACGGAGATCAACTGATTTCTCTAAGGCTAGAAACCTCTGGTAGGCAGCTCTCTAAAGTTTCCCTCATTAGGTTCATGCAATTAGCATCTGTAAGCGTCATTAGGTTGAATGGAAATAAAGCCTTGGAAAAGAGCCCTATCAGTCATCTGTGTGTTGATTCTGGCTACTTGAGGATTTCAGGAGGCAGCAAGGGCACTCCTGACAGGTACTGCAGGAGATGAGCCATACAGAAATGGATTTTCCCCACCAGGCAAAATAATCCTAAACTTTGTTTTAACAGCTGAGCTATAACTAGGAAAGATGAGCTAGGCTGGGCTTGCACAACCTGAGGATTTGCTCGACTTTAGGATTTGCAGAGTTTTATGCCATGAAAGTTCTGCTGACAGAGAGAAGGAAGCCACCCCATCAATCCATTTAACTATTTAAAACATAATTAATGAACATTTCAATTTTTCTTCAAAGACAACCTACGGTGTTGTAGCTCTAGGCCCTAGGTTATTTGGCTTTATGCACCCTTCCCTCCCTCAGTGAGTCTACCTTCTCACGACCATTGCCACCTGCTGCTATTGCTCCTCACCTTCTTTCTCATCATTGCTATTACTTGCTTGCCGGACAGGCAGAGAGCCGGTGAACATGTAGACAGTGGCATCTCCTGCTCCCCTTCTCATCACCACCATTGTCTGGGGCACAGTGAAAGGCAGATGACCAAACAGGTTATTTATTTATTTATTTATTTATTGTATTTTTATCCCGCTCCTCAGCCAAAAAAGTCTCCCAGAGCCTCTTACAATCAATGAACAAAGAAGACAGTCCCTGCCCACAGGCTTACGATCTAAAAAAGGCACGACACACAAGGAAAAGGCAATGGGGAGGGGAGAAAAAAGAATTAGGTTGCAATGGTGAAGAGGAGGAGGAAGTCTTGCAGTGGTGAAGAGGAGGAGGAAGTCCCAGAGGCTCTTGTCAGCAGGCCCCAGCTAGAGCTTAGGTCCTTGGCAGGAGCCAAATCATGCCTACCCTTGAAGCCAGCCCTGCTTGTTACCCAGTAGAACCTTTTACTTATGGATGGATACAGTTGTGTGGGTGTGTCCTGAGGTGGTTGTTCAAGATTTTGATTAATATACAGAGGAGTTTTGTGATGGTATAAGCTGTTTGACAGTGGAACAGACTGCTTTAGAAGGTGGTGGACTCTCCTTCCCCTGCATGGATCACTGCCTTGTTGTGGCAAAGGGGCTTGCGTAACTCAGTGAAGCCATAAGCTATGCCGTGCAGGGCCACCCAAGACGGACAGGTCATGGCAGAGAGTTCTGACAAAATGTGGTCCACTGGAGAAGGAAATGGCAACCTACTCCAGTATTCTTGCCAAGAAAACCCCATGGAACGTATCACAAGGCTAAAAGATATGACGCCGGAAGATGAGCCCCTCAGGTCGGAAGGTGTCCAATATGCTACTGGGGAAGAGCAGAGGGTATTTCCAAGTAGCACCAGAAAGAGTGAAGCGGCTGGGCCAAACCCGAAAGGACACTCAGCTGTGGATGTGTCTGGTGGTGAAAAGAAAATCCGATGCTGTAAAGAACAATATTGTTTAGTGGTCAAACATGAGATGGCAAGATTGAAGATTGACACCTTGGGAATCAGCGAACTCAAATGGACAAGCATGGGCGAATTTAATTCAGGTGACCATCATATCTACTACTGTGGGCAAGAATCCTTTAGAAGAAATGGAGTAGCACTCATAGTCAACAAAAGGGTGGGAAAAGCAGTACTGGGGTACAATCTCAAAAACGATAGAATGATCTCAGTACGAATCCAAGGCAAACCATTCAACATCACAGTAATTCAAGGCTATGCCCCAACCACTGAGGCCGAAGAAGCTGAGGTTGATGGGTTCTATGAAGACCTACAACACCTTCTAGAACTAACACCAAAAAAAGATGTCCTTTTCATCATAGAGGATTGGAATGCTAAAGTAGGAAGTCAAGAAATAACCAGGATAACAGGCAAGCATGGCCTTGGTGTACAAAATGAAGCAGGACAAAGGCTAATACAGTTTTGTCAAGAGAACACACTGATCATAGCAAACACTCTTTTCCAACAGCACAAGAGGTGACTCTACACATGGACATCATCAGATGGTCAATATCGAAATCAGATTGATTATGTCCTTTGCAGCCAAAGATGGAGAAGCTCTATACAGTCAGTAAAAACAAGACCTGGAGCTGACTGTGACTCAGATCATGAGCTTCTTGTTGCAAAATTTCGGCTTAAATTGAAGAACGTGGGGAAAACCACTAAAGCATTCAGGTATGACCTAAATCATATCCCTTAGGAATATACAGTGGAGGTGACAAATAGATTTCCCTGGAAAACTCCCTGGAAAAGACCCTGATGCTGGAAAAGATTGAAGGCAAAAGGAGAAGGGGACGGCAGAGGGTGAGATGGCTAGATAGCATCACCGATGCAATGAATATGAACTTGAGCACACTCCGGGAGAGAGCGGAGGACAGGAAGGCCTGGCGTGCTATGGTCCATGGGGTCACGAAGAGTCAGACATGACTTAACGACTGAACACACGGACTCTCCTTGGTTGAAGGGGTTTTTTTTTAGTAGAGGCTGGATGGTTACCTATCACTGTCAGGGGTGCTGTAGTTGTGGAATTCCTGTATCACCATCAGATGACCTTTGAGATCCCTTCCAATTCTACGATCTTACAGTATGCCTCTTTAAAACTGTTTGGGAAGCAGAGCTGATGCTTGCAGACTTTTAGGATTATAGTTGTGTTGAAATAAACAGTGTTGGGGATTTACAAGGAAGCATGAACACTACTAGTACCAGCTTTCTATAATTAGTCTGAAAAAGGAGAAGAAATTGGAGAAAGAAAAATGAAAGTGTGTCTTCCTCTCTGCAGCTGTTAGCCAAAGAAGGTGAAAGCACACCCATATCAGGACCATGAAAATTGTACACAGCTGGTCTGGATCCTGGATGTCAAAGCAATTTGCTGCTGGCTGTTCACCTTCCCTAGGTGGGCCAAGTCATGTTGCTTCCTGAGGCAAAGGACAAGATGGTGTCCTCCTATGTTCCATGTACAGAAGCCAACTAGACTAGCCGTTGAATCTTATTCTGATGCTGGCAACAGGATAGTGTCCTCCAACACACTTGAGGGCAGCAGGCTAGTTTAGGGGATAGA
The DNA here is from genome assembly GCF_057233095.1 of Heloderma suspectum. NCBI lineage: Eukaryota > Metazoa > Chordata > Lepidosauria > Squamata > Helodermatidae > Heloderma > Heloderma suspectum. Next base: position 285,207,285 of record NC_139461.1, on the reverse strand, counting down.
CAGGCTGTGTGGCATATACAGCTCTATCCTTCAAGAGGGGGAATGGCTAGGAGTGGGGCTCAGGAGGAATTGCTGAGGAGCTGCCACTGCTACCCCCAGCATCTGCCACCTGAGGTGGTTGTCTCACACTTCCTAATGGTAGGGCCAGCCCTGTGATAGCATGGTGGGCAGCACCTTGATTTGTTTTCCTGTACTTAAGTTTGTGTAATGAGTCTCCATGCTGGTTGCTAGAGCTCTCCAAAATTACTTCCAGTGTTGCAAGAAGACTAACATGTGCTTGGTAATTTCACAAAAGTGTAAAATCCTCCTCCACTACTCAGAAGCATTCTCACCCCGTGACTTCCCCAGAACAGCACACCAGGCTTTCCCCATCACCTGCAACATGCAGCTTCTTGCTGACCCAAGGCAGCCTTGTACTTTGTGTTCTGCATATTTTGCTTTAGCTGAATTAAACCTCCCTGCTTCTGTGCCGCCTGTGAAGAAACAAGCTGTAATGCGAGGCAGTTAACAAAGGGAGTCAGGTGATCTATGCTCCTTCGGTTTGTCAACCATGCTTGTATTTTTCTTTATTCCATTTAATTAGGAAGAACTATCACATAAAAAGTACATGTTTTTGCTTTCTGCTATTTGAAAACAAGACCAGAAACATACTGTATAGGTAGCAGGATAGAGATCAGAAATAAGAACTCTTGTAATTTAGGTCACTTATTTATTGAATTTCTTGCCTCCTTTTCATCACAACAACCCTGTGAAGTAGGTTAAGTTCATTCCTGATCCAAAGGTTCGTAGGGAACTTTAGGGTAGTGTGGGAATCTGAATCCAGTTTATCCTAGATTAAGGCTGCAGTCCTGGGTACTCTTTCCTGGGAGTAAGCCCCAATGCACACACTGGGGCTTATTTCTGAGTAAACATGCAGAGAATTGCATTGTATATCTAACATTCTGGCCATTACACCAGGGGTGGGTAACTTGTAGGCCAAAACATCTGGAGAGCCACCTTTTCCTTCAACCCTAGCCAGCATAGCCGATGGTGAGGGATGATGGGAGTTGTAGGCTAAAATATCTAGAGGGCCACAAGTTGTGAACCACTGTGTTACATTATACTGTTTCAGTGCATCTGGTCCCCTCATATTACACACAGGCAGAGAACATCAGCACACGCTGGTCTACACACCTGGCAGGAATTTATTCCAACCTATCTGCCTGATCCTATAATAGAAGAGGCCTTTCTTCCTGACCCACCGACATCTCAAGCAGGTTTGGCAGGAACTTGAGGGCCTCGGTGGCTACTCCTAAGCTCTGGAATGCCTAATTTCTGATTACGTCTCGGGAAGGACCACAGCTCAGTAGTAGAGCACCTGTTTTGCATGTAGAAGATCCCAAGTTCAGTCCTGGCATCCTCAGGTAGGCCTAGGAAAGACCCTCGTCTGAAACGCTGCAGAGCCACTGCCAGTTAGTGTAGAGTGGACCATGCTGAGTTTAATTGACCCATTGGTCTGATATGGTATAAAGTAGTTTCCTATGTTAAAAACATAAGAAGAGCCATGCTGGATGAGACCAAGGGTCCATCTAGTCCAGCATTCTGTTCACATAGTGGCCAACCAGCTGTCGACCAGGAACCCACAAGCAGGACAGGAATCATAGAATAGTAGGGTTGGAAGGAGCCTACAAGGCCATCGAGTCCAACCCCCAAAGAGTGCAACAGCACCCTCCCACCCATGTTCCCCAGCAACTTGTGTACACAGGCATACTGCCTCTGATTCTGGAGGTAGCATATTGTCAAGATTCCCTTAACCCTCACTTTACGTCAACGCCCAAACATATACAGACGAGAGGCTTCAGTCTATAGCTTTTAATCCATTACTTCACATGGTCAGACAGATGCAAATTCTCAGAGACTCTGCATCTACAAAGGAATGCCTTCAGGGGATTCAAATGGGATTTATGAGAGTGGCCCACCGTTTGAAGAGAGAGGCGGTCCAGCTAGCCTAACTTAAGTGGGGGGAGGTCCGTCTCTTCTTGTGAGGCCTCTAAGCGCAGCTTTTCACGCAAGGCCAATCAGGTAGACCATCTAAGTTCCTCCCCTGCGTTCTCTCTGCTCTGCATCTGCATCTAGCATCTATTAGGTCATCTTCTCCAAACCCCGCCTCCTCCTGTTCACTGCTTCTCATGGGGGGCGGGGTGTGTGAGGAGGGACCCTCATGCTCAGCCATCTGGATGTTTGTAACCTGAGAAGCACACCTACTCATGTCTAGACTAGCCTGAGAAAACACCTCCCCCATGTCTGATGGTTCTCCCTCAGAATCTGAACTATCCAACTCCCTGCGCTCAGAAACGCTCCTGACACATATAGCCATCATGACTAGTAGCCATCGATAGCTTTACCCTCCAAGAATTTGTCCAATCCTCTTTTTAAGCCATCCAAATGGGTGGCCATAACTATATCTTGTGGAAGTGAATTCCATAGCTGAACTATGGAACTTCCTTTTATTCAGGGGAGGCAGGTGGATCTGATTTTGGTGGGGCGGTAATTCCATTCTGGGTTTTAGTTACAACTGACCAGAACTCTAAAGGAGCTATTCAGGGTGCTGGGCCCTATCCCCCAGCACCTTGGATAGCTCCATTAGGCTTCTGGCTGGTTGTAACTAAAACCCAGAATGGAATTCCACCCCACCAAAATCAGATCCACCAGCCTCCCCTGCTTTTACCCATCCTAAATCTCACACCAATCAGGTTCATGGGATAACCCCGGGTTCTAGTATTATGCAAGAAAAAAATGTCTCCCTATCCACTTTCACCACACCATGCTGACATGTTGCTGGCAGACTAAAATGTTTTTATTCAGACAGCCCTTTGGTCTCATTAACTGTCTTATTATGGCCATTGTAAATATGAAATTTGTTCAACTACCTGTTTTCTATTGGTTTCAAAGATGTTTTACCTACCTGTTTTTATGCTTTGTTTTTGCGCATGTGTGTTTTATAGTTGTTAACCACCTCGAGCACCATTTGGTGGAAAATGTCAGGGTGGACACTGAGCCCATAGAATCCCAGAGTAGTTCTGATTCTGAGGAACAGCAGTCGTTCCTGGGAGAGGAGCATGCTCCTCTTTCCCAGGACCAACAGCTGACGGAGATTCCTCCCACCAGCATTCCTAGTTTAGTTAGCAGTCCAGGGAGTGACCAAGCACAGATAGCAGACTTGGTGGATGCGCGACGCAGACGCAGAGAGCGGCGCCAGATGGAGGGCGCGGAAAGGAGGCGTAGTGCCAGGTTGGCGCGCGAACAATGGCTGCGCCCAGAGGATCCAAGGGAAAAGGGGGGGGGACTCTCCCTAGTCCTTAAGTTCAGGGGTCTGCCAGTAATTCCATTTTAAACGGGGACCAACTGTTCCAACTTAGGGCATAGGTACTGTGCTGCTCAGATCTAGTTGCAATCGGTATAGTTGTTAAGTTGTAAAAGAAGAATAAAGCTTTGAAAGGAATTCCTTTGTCTGTGTCTGGACTTGGCTACTGGATTAGACTGAGAGAAGCCTCCAAGGAGCCCTTGAAAGAAAAGCAGGAATACAAATTTAACAAATAAAAATATATAACAAATAAAGGATGTATAAGAAAAGAAGACTGTGCCCAAATATGTGCCCAAATACCTGGGTGTAAAACAGTGGCCCTTACTTCCAAGTAAGCATGCACAGGATTGGGCAGTCTTAAGATATACTACCATGGACCTCCATGTCATATCTGTTTTTGCCCTCAGTGAAGACTATATACAGCCTTGTCTTTTACTGAAGAAAATTCTTTTAGCCAATGGAAATGCACATCTACAATTTTTGTGTAAGACTGTAGGACTCCACTCCTAGATTAGTGCACCTTTAGCTGATCTGAATAAAGGCCCTGAATTAAAGTGATTTTTCTACATATGATCATGTAGAGAAACCAGGTGAGGGTACATTGGGGATTCCTACCTACACTCCTTTTAATACCTTTACTTTTAGATGGGAAAACAGGAAACACCTTTAATTTGAAGTGTCCAGGAAGCTGACATGATGTCAGGGCTGTCTAATAAAAGAAAAGCATCCCCCTGTAAGGCCTGCTTAGCAAATGTTTTTTTTATCATCCTATCAAAAAGGAAATTTCTCTTATTTTAACCATAGGCAACCACCTGGTGCAAAATCTTAACTGGCTATTGTTTTCCAAAGGAAACCTAATTAAACAAACAGCAACAACAATTATTAAGAAAAATATTGCAAGGGAAGCATCCTGTCATCTAAAACAAACTTTTGTGTGCGTCCAAAATAACTTTAACAGGAAGGATGGAGGAACCCATCTTTCAGCATGAGTACTTGGGAAGGGAGGTGAAATCTTTCAGCTTCATCTTGTATGATCACAGGTAATTTTATTTATTTATTTATTTATTTAATTATTTAAAACATTTGTATCCCACCCTATATCATTAAGATCTCAGGGCAGCGTACAGATAAAATCAATTTAAATGGTATAAAAATAAATAATTTAAACAGCTAAAAACATATTAAACCATTAAACAAGCTGATACCAATTAAAATCTAAAACAATAAAACAGTCAAAACAGTGTGCTACTTTAGGGAATGCATTTAGCTCTCAAAGGCTTTAGTAAAGAGCCATGTTTTTACTTGGCGCCGAAATGAGACCAAAGTCTGCGCCAGTCGGGCCTCCAATTGGGCCTCCTTAATTGTATGAAGACACCGGTCTTCAGCTAGTGGTGGGTCAGATCTTAGAAGTGGGTCACACCCTGAGGTAGCCTGAGGCTCACACCAGTGGTGCCAACCACCATTCAAAAAACAATTTTGTAAGTGGAAGAGACAGGGAGTGGGGTGAGGAAAAGGAGAAGGAGAAGCAGGGACAGCCCTACCATTAGGCAAAGTAAGGTGGCCACCTCAGCAGTCTATGCTGAGATGCTGGGAACAGTGGCAAGATGTCTGGAAGAAAGAGCTACAAGCCTGGTTCTTAGGGAATAGAGGATGCTGTCCCATACCCAGTGGTGAAATAAGATTCGACTGTCAGTTGGTTGGCTTCTGTATTGAAAATATGGTGGTGAAGGCACCATCTTGTCCTTTGCTTCAGGCAGCAAAATGTCTTGGACCATTGCTGATATTGTTGTGAAGAAAAGGGAAATTCAGCAGGTACAGTTCCTCTCCCCTACCTGACAAGCTGCACCTGCCAAAATTCCTAGTATAAACCCACCCCCATAATTCCCTGTATAAACATCCCCCCTCAAGATAGACTACAGTTCATCAGGAATATCATTCCAGATGTTCTGCATGTGGCCCCCGGCAACTGTCATAATTTTGTAAGCCTCCCCAAATGGCATCTGTAGTGGCTACAAAGTGCCAAAAAGGGCAAATTGAACTTGTTTGCAAGCTACATTTGGCCCTTCGGGTGTTCAGTAGCAGTTACAAAGCACCAAATTGGTTACATTTAGCTTGCAAACAAGCTAAATTTAACGACTGTAGCACTCTGTAAATCTATGGGATGGTTTGGGGCGGATGTCCCATGGATTGCGTGATGCCCTATGGCCTGCGGCAGGGTCTGGGAGTGAAAATGGCCCCTGGATCTCTGGAAATTGCCCACCGCTGCTATAAAAGATGGCAACTTTGCCTTCAGATTAATGTATAGTGTAAGTAAATATTTGCACACCCGGGCAGGGGTGGGGGAGGAGAGAGAGAGACCATGGAAAAGCTGACCACATGCATTAAGTCACATTTAATGCACAATGAGGGAAATGAGCTCGAAGGGTAGAGTGCTTGCTTAGCATGGTAGCTCCAGGTAAGTTGGTTGAAAGCATCATTAAAGATAAAATTAGTAAGCATATAGAAGGACAAGCCCTGCTGAACAATAATCAGCATGGCTTCTGCAAAGGTAAGTCCTGTCTCACTAACCTTTTAGAGTTCTTTGAGAGTGTCTATAAACATGCAGACAGGGGTGAAATGGTAGACATTGTCAAAAGTCTTTTGGAAGTCCAAGTAAACAAAGTCCCTCACCAAAGATTCCTGAGCAAACTTAGCAGTCATGGAATAAAAGGAGAGGTTGTCTTATGGATCAGTAACTGGTTAAAGAACAGAAAGCAGTGAGTAGAAATAAATGATAAATTCTTCCAATGGAGGGAAGTAAATAGTGGGGTCCCACAGGGAACTGTATTGGAACCAATGCTTTTCAACCTGTTCATAAATGATCTGGAATAAGGAGTGAACAGTGAAGTGCCCAAGTTTGCCAATGACACCACATTTATTTAGAATGGTTAAAACAAAAAGGGATTGTGAAGAGCTCCAAAAGGATCTCTCCAAACTGGGAGAATGGGCATGCAAGTGGCAAATATGGTTCAATGTAAGCAAGTGTAAGGTGATGCACATTGGGGCAAAGAATCCCCACTTCAAGTATAACATGATGAGATCTGCACTAGCAGTGACTGTCCAAGAAGGAGATCTTGGGGTTATAGTGGACAGCTTGATGAAAATGTTGACCCAGTGTGCGGCCGCTGTAAAAAAAGGCTAACTCCATGTTAGGCACAATTAGAAAAGGAATTGAGAATAAAACTGCCAATATCATACTGCTTTTATACAAATTGTCAGGTTTCCTTTTGCCCCTGCTGAACTTCAAAGGCCAAATCAAAACACAGACAAAAGGCTCCAATCCACGGCTTTTAATCCAATTACTTCAATGGGTCGTACAGATACAAATTGTCAGTGACTCACAGTCTACAAAGGAAATGCCTTCAGGGAGTTCAAAAGAAAGCTACAAAAGTTGCCCACCATTTGAAGAAAACATGGGCTCACTATCCTAACTTAAAGGGGTGGGGGAGAGATCTCCCACTCTCTTGTGAGGCCTCTAAGCACAGCTGTTCATGCTGGGCCAATTGGGCAGACCGTCTATGCTCCACCCCTGCCATCTCTCTCTTGGCTCTGCATCTGTGCCTGGTGTCTAAGAATTCAGGTTCTCCAAGCACTGCCTCTCTCTGTTCGCTATCTCTCACAGGGGCCCTCTCTGTCCAGCTGTGCCTTTGAAGCCTGAGGAGTCTGCCTATCCATCTCTGTACAAGCCTGGGAAACTTCCTCTCCCACATCTTGCTGTTCTTCTTCAGAATCTGAACGAATCTGTAGACACAAATCTATGGTGCAACCACACTTAGAATGCTGTGTATATTTCTGGTCATCGCACCCAGAAAAAGATACTGTAGAGATGGAAAAATTGCTGGAAAGGGCAGCTAAAATGATCAAGGGGCTGGAGCATCTCCCCTATGAGGGAAGGTTACAACAGCAGCTGGGCTTGTTTAGCTTGGAAAAAAAAGAAGGATAAGGGGAGACATGACAGAGGTATGCAAAATTATGCATGGTATGGAGACTGTGGATAGGGAGACATTTTTCTCCCTCTCTCAAAATACGAGCACCCAGGGTCATCCTATGAAGCCAATTGGTGGGAGATTCAGGACAGATAAAAGACAGTACTCCTTCACATAGCACATGGTTGAACTATGGAATTCGCTACCTCAAGATGTAGTGACAGCCACCAATGGCTACTAGTCCCGATGGCTACATGCTACCTCCATTCTCAGAGGCAGTATGCCTGTGTACACCAGTTGCTGGGGAACATGGCCAGTAGCCTAGGGCGCTCTTGTACTCATGTCCTGCTTGTGGGCTCCTGGTCAACAGCTGGTTGGCCACTGTGAATGGAATGCTGAACTTGATGGACCCTTGGTCTGATCCAGCATGGCTCTTCTTATGTTCATATAAGCAGGAGCTCAATCAATGCCTACATTCTCCAGCTGAGTCTATCCCTTCCACCTTTGAGGCTGCTATGCTCCTATCACAATTTTTTTTTAAGGGAACGATCATAGTTCAATGATAGAACACACATCTTGCATGTCGAAGGTCCTAAGTTCAACCCTGAGCATCTCCAGTTAGGAAGGTCAGATAGTGGGTGACAGGAAAATTCCTGGAAAGCTGCTGTGAATAGAAAATTCTGGGGTAGATAGACCAGAGGTCTGACCTGATAAAGGCACATTCCTCTATTCCTTCCACAACTCCACAGCAGACAGATCAGAAGGGCAGTAGATGAAGGAACTGGTACACCAGTGAGATGGGAGATGTAGCTGCAATATTTTGCAGATGCCAAATAAGAATAAAAGATTTCATTGAATAGAGCAGCCTTCCCCAACCTGGTGCCCTCCAGATGTGTTGGGCTACTGCTAGGCTGGCAGGGGGATTCTGGGAGCTTATTTGGCACCTGTGAAATATTGCTACTATGTCTCCCATCCCGCTCCTCTACCAGTTCCTTCACCTTACTACCCTTCTGATCAAATTGGAGTCCTGCTTGTTACTGCACATGGTGGAGGAGGGTGGGTGAAGCGACTGGACAAGGGACATATACTGCATATGGCTCCAGTGTCATGGAGAGGTCAAAGAGACAAGGCAGAATCTCTGGGTTGTGGATTGAGTGACGGCGTTCACATTCCCCACAGCCCAGAACATGCTGGCTGTTCTCTTTTCATAAAGCAGGGAAACTAGAGAACCATATTTTCAGCTGGAGGGGGAAAACAGGCAATGGCAGCCTGGCCAGCATGTGGAGTAAAATATGATCTGGATCACAGAAGAAGGTCAGAGCTCCAATTTCAGGCAGAGTGCAGAGTGAGGGGGAATGCTAGGGAGAGGAAAGGAAAGGCTGAGGAGCCACCAGGTCCAACGGTCTCCCAGGTCCTGCCCCGAGCCGCTTGTGGCAGCTAGACAGGCTCAGAGGCATGGGCATCCGCTGGACTTTTTCCAGGGCGGGGGGAGGCAAAATCCACAGCAGTTTGTGTTTGTAATTCGCGCATAGCGTGCACTGCTACAACACACCTGTGCACTTTCCTTGCTCTTTGTTGCTTAGCATCACATTCAATGGCATCTAAAAGCCTACACAGAAGATCCTGGGAACTGAACAGCACTAATGCAGAAGAGTGTTATATTCAAGAAGTATAACGAACTCCAACAAAATGTTATTTGGTGTGAGAGATCTAAAAACGCACACATAGGAGCAAGAAGGGGGAAACCCAGATGCACAAACACAGTACAGCTGTCTTAAGAATATCATAATGTATATTTAGGACATCCCTGGCTTTATCATAACTTTGACAACTTCACATGCCTCGTCCTAGAATTATTTCCTTCATCTTGGAAACACTGGTGGACACTCTCTAGAACAGCCTTCACCAACCTGGTACTCCAGATGTTTTGGACTACAACCTCAGTATTCCAGATCATTGGCCATGCTAGCTAGGGCTGATTGGACTTCAAGTCCACAACATCTGAAGGGCACCAGGTTGGGGAAGGCAGCTCTAGAGAGCAGCTGTGGAGTCTGTGGGAAGTGTCTTTAGCAGTGTAAGGAGAATGAGTCTGCTTGACCAGGTGTTAGGGTTCTAGAGAAACCTGGACTACTCACTTTATTCACATTGTCATCAGCCATGTTTTACATCAGCTCACAATACAACTTTTGCATGGCTTGAATTCTGAACTACAGCAAAGTTCTTTTGGAACTGCATACTTTTCCTTGAAGTATACCTTTTGTGTACGGTTGCACATTTTTTAAAAAGCCCTAATAGCATCAGAAAACAGGTCTATCATTTCTGGTCGATCTGGTAACTGAGCAGCAATAAGGTCTGGGCACCAGGTCTACCAAGATAGGTCGATTGAGCCTCTGAGAAATCTGTATACCAGGTCTACCCCTCTGTTGTTTCTCATTGGGTAGAATTGGTGTCTGGGCAATGTCTTTCCACCCACAGCTAAAGCCCTCAGTTCATTCCACATGACTCCCTTCACCCCTGTAATGGCCCTTCTGCTCTACAGGCAATGCACAATAGATTCAGGGACCTTCACAAGAGGTTTCTTTATTTCTCCAATACATGAGAAAACACTAACTTCTGTGGAGCTGCATGGCACACTGTCTCCGCTCCAAGGCCACTGAGAGAGAGATGGGATGAGGGTCTACTTGGGCTTCCTGAAAGAGCTAAAACTGGCACACTTAAAGCTATATGTATAAGAAAGACTATCTTAATGGATCCAGCACCAAGAGACATGGAGTTGAAAAATAACAACCACCAAAACCATCCTATGTATGCTGTATTCCTTCAAGAAAAAGATCACCAAAGGTATGCATACTACTGAACATGTTAGAACCTATAAATCCCTTTCTAGCATCCCCTTGGGCCTTGAGATCCATACACCCATAGCCACCTCTGAAAGGGTGTCGCTCTCTTTAAGCTGTCAGATGAAGAGACATGAAATGAATATATGCCTATTGTCATCACTGATTGACCACTATGTACATAAAGTGGGAATCCTAAACACAAAATTACAACAACAACTTCAAAACCAGGACATGCGCCTAAATATGCCAGACTTAACTCTTCTTTTAAAAAGTATATTTAAAACCTAACGAATTACTTTTCTGAGATCATTCGGAGAAAAAAAAAAGTAACAAACTCAAGAGAGCTATCTTAACTTACAATTTTCCTGTGCTCCCTAATAATAGCAGGATTAGGAACTCCATCATTAAACACATTTTTATACACACATTGAAGATGGTAAATCCCAAAAAACATAAAACCAGAAGATTTAGAAGACTTCAACACAGTGAGACTATACACCAAAAGTACTCCCAAAACTTCACAAATTCAGACAAGACTTGTAGTGGTTCTAACATGTGACAGAATTTCCTCTACAGAAATTAAAGTGCTGTCTAAAGGCCTTAACTTCTGCCCTACACCTAGAGGGCATGACCTGGCCCAAATGAATGCTGATGTTAAGGCATTTGAAAGAAGACGCAAGTTAAAAGAATATTTCCATAATGATAACAAAGCTCATATTTTGAACCCATGCCATAATCCTCTCTCACAATTTCTGCCCAAAAAACTCTGGACTCCAAACCCAAATAGAATTCCAGTATTAGAAACCTTTCTTATATCAGTTTAAAAAAGAATTGATGAACACAAACCTGGACGTGTCTTTTCCAATCTGACAAGAGAAGAAAGAGAGGCCCTCAACCACCTTCAAATTAGAAAAGACATAGTCATAAAGCCAGCTGATAAAGGAGGAGCTGTTGTTATGATGAAGGCTGAGGATTATATTTCTGAAGGTCTGAGACAACTAAATGACAGCAGTACATACAAACTCCCCAATCATGATATCACAGCTGACCTAAATAAGAAATTGGCAACATATTCCATAAATTCCTGCATGAAAACTTACTGGAGATAGAAATTGCTGATCTTTTAATTAACCCCACCTTTACAGCAGCAAGATTTTACATGCAACCAAAGATCAATAAAAACAACAACCTAAGACGATCTATTGTTTCATGCAACAATACTGTCACTGAAAGAATTTCATAATATATTGACTCCATAATTCAACCACTACTCCATAAACTTCCTTCATATATTAAGGACAGTACAGGTTTCCCTATGAAGATCAAAAGACTAAATCAGGAACCTCAATTTAACAATTATACCATCATCACAACCTTTGATGTTACTTCTTTATATACTATTGTACCCCACAAAGATGATTTCTCTGCCTTAACACACTTCTTAAACAGCAGGACCTCTAATGAACCCAGTACTTAACATCCCTGGCTAAATTGGTACTCACTTGTAACAATTTCATGTTCAATGGCAATCATTATTTACAATTCCAAGATACAATAATGGGAACACATATGGCCCCTTCACATGCCAATCTATTTATGGGACAACTCAAAGAACTTACCTCCCTACAAGCCTAGCATATGGTGGCATTACATAGATGACACTTTAGTCATCTGGGACTATGGAAGGGATACTTTGGAGATTTTTACTAAGTTTATCAACACTATCCACTAGGGATGTACGAAAGTCACTTATCTTTTCGAAGGGTGACATTTGCGGTGGGGGGGAGGCGCTCCGTCCCTCCCCCCGAAATTCTCCCCGGCTGGCTCCACTCCGCAGCGACTCTGCGGACCCGCCGGCCGGGGCTGCCCACAGCCGGACAGGGACACAAATGGCAGCCACCGTAGCCACCGCCATTTGCATCCCTGTATTTTGCCGTGATTGGCTACATATATATTTACGTAGCCTATCACGGAAAAAAAAAAGGGGGGGGGAATGCAAATGGCAGCAGCTACGGTGGCCACCATTTGCATTCCCCCCTTTTTTTTTTGCCATGATAGGCTACATAAATATTTACGTAGCCTATTACGGCAAAAAAGGGAATGCAAATGGCGGCGGCTATGGAGGCCGCCATTTGCGTTCCCTTTTTTTCGCCATGATAGGCTACGTAAATATTTACGTAGCCTATCACGGCCTCCGCAGGGACGCAAATGGCGTCCCTGTGTTAGCCGTGATAGGCTACGTAAGTATTCACGTAGCCTATCATGGTAATAATGCTGAAGCGAATGGTAAGTGCTCCATTTCGCGTGCCTTTCGCGGGGGGGGGGGCGGGGGGCTTCGTTCCACCACGGATTTCGGGGGGCCGAATGCACTGGCATTCGGCCTCACCAAGATCCATGGCGGAATTCTCTGACATCCCTGCTATCCACCCAGCAATAAAATTTACTAGTAACACCACAACTAAAACCCAAAATTACCCTTCCTGGATGTCCTCTTAACCACTGAAAACCATCAAATTGTCACAGACTTACACTGTAAGCCTACAGATTTCCACCTGTACCTTAAGTCATCTGAACCATCTAAAGAGGAACATTATATATATAGTTTGGCTCTTAGGGTAAAACACAAAGAAAACTTCTCAAGAATATGTAATGAACTTAAAGAAATCTCCAACAATGCAGATACCCTAGTCACATTACTGACTACAACGTCAATTGAACATCAGTAATATCCAAGGATACCCTTCTTTGTGATGCAAAGACTAACTTTTTGAAAGAAAATCCCATTCCATTTGTTGTGGACTACCATCCTGCTGCCCCTAATTACCACAAGATAATTAAATACAGTTACCCTATTATATCCTATTGTGCATGTTTAACAGAAGCCATTAATTCTCCACCATGCATACATTCAGAATACCACCCAATCGGCATAAATTATTAGTTAAGGATGCACTTAAACAAGATACTTGCAACCCAGAATCATACCATTGTAAATCAATGTGTTGCCTGCAGTTACCTCCAAGAAACCACTTCTTTCAGGAGCAAAATTACTAACAAAACTTATTGCATTAGATAATCATTAACATGCACGTCTACTTATGTGGTTTATTTAATTGAATGTAAAAAAAAAAAAAGATGTAATATGTAAGGAAAACTACAATGGGCCTAAGAACAAGATTCCGTAACCACAAATCTGTGATTCTTACCCAAAACCTGGAGCAGCCTGTTGCAAGTAATTTTATTCTCCTGCACGTAGTCTCTCAGATTTATAGTTGGTTCCAAGAGAACAAACAAAAAACTCAGATATGCTTAACGAAAGGGGAAATTCCTGGATCTATAGGTTCAGAACTCTTTGTCCAAATGACCTTAATCTCGAGGACAATTCATAAGCATTACACCAATCATACCTCGGGGGGGGGGGGGGTCTCCTAAGGAACTTTCATGTCTAGGCTTTCCAAACTGCCACTCCTGATACCCATTTAACAGCTCACCTACTGGTGAGGGCGGAGCAGAAATGTTTAGCTTAAAATATATATTTTTAATACTCTGATGCTAGTCGTTCTATCTTTCATATATACTATATCACAACAACCCATTCTAAACCGTAATGAATTGCACTGGTGCTACAATAAATTTCACAGCCCCATCTGCATTTCCCTAAAACACCAACTGTCCTGTCCTGAGTTTTGCCTGTGTATCTGGAAACTGAAAGTAGAGACAGACAAGGCAGGCGCAGCACAGCAGCCCTGTTGCTGCTCTCAGAATGACATCATGACTGGAATCGGGGGGGGGGGCAGTTGCGCCCTCTTGCCCCTATGAGCGGATGCCCATGCTCAGAGGCCCATCTAGCAAAAATTATTGCAAAGAGAACAGCAAGGATGTAAAAGGCTCTGCCGTTCCTCCCATCCTGCATTGCTTTTTCTGGCAGGGCATTGGATGGGTGGAGGGCTCCAATCCCATTGTCTAAAGAGATCTCAATCTAAATAGTGGTAGTCCCATAGGATGACGCTCCAAGGGCTCCTTCACACTGAACTTTTATCCTGTGATTGAGATTGCTCCTTCACTGAAGTTTGCAGGCTCTTTATATGACGCCATGACCCTCCAGGGAGTCTCCAGCACTAAATGCCCTTTGTTCCATTTTTAAATAGATTGCAGATAATGAGCTATCAAATTACCCTGTTGTTCCGCTTCAGTTTCCTCCATGAAAAGAATAAAAGCAGCAAGAAGAGGAGCGAGATCAATGAAAGATAATGGAAGGCTCAGATGGGGGGGGGGCATGTGAAAAGAGGAGTCGTTGTGATCCTGCATTTAAAACAGAAGCAGAAAGCCCCGTTTTAAATGCAGGATTTTAGGCTGGTGTAGAGATACCCTAAATTTGTTTTTTTTTGGGGGGGGGGTACAATAGGTCTTTAATCATTTTATTTTATTCACATTTGTTGTGCTGTTAGGAAATTTCTAAAATGTAAAATCAGTACATATTTCTTCGAAGCAAACTAAGGCTGCAATCCAGTGCACACTTACAGGGCTGGGTCAAGGTTCAGCATAGTTGGGCAACCTGCTTGTTTACTGCCCTCTCACTCTGGTAACCTGCTTGTTTACCACCCTCTCACGCTGGCCTAGACGACAGTGGCGATGAGAAGGAGGAGCAATGAATGCCACTGCCTGTTTGCTCATTGCCTCTCTGCCTGGCAAGCAAGCAAGTGGTAGCAGTGATGAGGAAGAGGAGGAGCAGCGGGTGACAACAATGCTGATGAGCTGGTAGAGGGAGAGAGGCCCACTGAGTCTGTCTTGCCCAAGGGCCCTGCAAAACCTGAAGCTAGCACTGCACACCTATCTTTGAGTAAGCCCAATTGAACTCAATGAGACTTATTTCTGACTGAGTAGACGTGCAAAGGATTGTGCTGAAAATAGGACAGGAGTGGATCGGGAGCAGACGGGATAGGACAGTCTTTAGTTAATTTGTGGAATTTGATGACACAAGATGTAATGATGGCCACTAGTTTAGAGGGGCTGTAGCTCAGTGGTAGAGCACACGCTTTGTCGGCAGAAGGGCCCAGGTTCAATCCTCAGCATCTCCCAGTAGGGCTAGAAAAACTCCTGCCTGAAACTCTGGAGAGCTGGCCCCAGTCGGTGTCAATGATACTGGGCTAGATGGACCAACTGGTCTGATTCAGTCTAAGGCAGCTTCCTATGTTTTGTTTCTTTAAAAGAGGATGAGGAGCAATAGCAGCGGATGACAATGGCGGTGAGAAGATGGACTCTCTGAGGGAGATGGGCCATTGAGGGTGTCTTGCCCAAGGCCCCTCAAACACCTGGAGCGGGCTCTGGCTTTCTGTAGTTTCAGCTGTTGAATGGATAGCTGAGTAGGTAGTTCATGACAGGTGCCCCTCCCTCAAGCCCCTAAATCCAATCCTGACTAACAGTTTGGGACCGGAGGGACATGGGAGACCAACCAAAAGCAATATTTGGGGGCTGTAAAGTGCCATCCAGTTTGGATACTGTATTGCAGCTATAAACAGGATTAATTCAGCCTCCAAGGTGGCAATTAAAGAAGTACATTAGTAATAATCTGCTCTTTTTAAAAAGTTTCTATTTTTTTTAAGATAGCATAACTGGAAAGACTGAGAGACAGTGGGAAAAAGCCATCCTGTCAATAATATTTCCCTTTGTTTGATGTGCAAGATGGCACATACTGCACAGCCTCATATGCGAGAGGCCAAAAGAATGGGATAATGATTCACTTTGCATTCCTTCCCTTCCGGCTTCCAGGAGATGTGATAATGAGTCTCTTAGGCACGCTCAGTGTGACAGATACTTGATAGACTCTTATGCATTTGATTACCAATCACTCGCTTGTCTTAACATGTGCATTTTAGATACAGCTGGTTTTGTTTCACCTTTGGTTTGTTCCTCACATACATACTTGACTTGTGTTTTAGACATGTTATACTACCTATATACAGCATTTAGTTATTAGAAATAATAATAATTAGAAATAATAATAATAATAATAATAATAATAGTGTTTCCTTAATGAACCCAGCCCAGTAGGCCAGAATTTCCCATTGGATCGAAGGCTCTTCAGCCGGTGACCCTTGAATGTATATATACTTAAAGAATTTGAATTCTATTTTTATTTGCATACTGTGGAACCAGTACAGCTATTCATATTCTGATTTCCTAGGGCTTGCTTCATATGTTATGCTTTTCTCCACACTAAAAGCACTTCAGTGTAAAAAATAGTGTGAAAACTGAACATAGATGACCACATGTGACAACTTGATATTCTGCGGCTAGTCTCTTTCCATGTGGTGAAAGGATAATTTTTAAGGGGTTTTAAGGTACAAAGTTGACTGCATTTTTCTGGATAAGAGGATAATAGTCAGTAGTGTAAGTCATGTGAACCAGAAAGTCAGAGACAGGTAACACCAAGCCAGACAGCTATCAACAGATGGAAAGGCGCCAAGTAAAGACAGCCTAGGTAACAGCCAATGCCATGCAATACACATTCATTTGGCAGTGCTGAGGGAGCCATGTCTCTCATGGCTTCTTCTTATACTGCTCTGATAAATGTGTACAAGAAAAGAAACATGTGGGTGAGGCCCCTAATATGATTCTTCTTTCCCACCAAAACGTCATGGGTTTGGGTGAAAGGAAAACATTTGCACTAGAAGGAATTAACTTGTTGGTGCTGCCCAAATGGTCTGTGAAGCACACATTACCTGAGGGTCCCTATTTTGCACTATAAGGGTGCAATCCTATGCATGTTTAGACAGAGGAAAGGCCTCCAACTCCCAGCATGAATGCTGGGAGTTGTAGGCCTTTTCTCTGTCTCAACATGCATAGGATTACGTCCTAAATTACAAGCATGGGGAGCCTGACATGGTTGAGACCAGAGCTGGGAGCGGGGTTTAGAGCCCCTCTACTTCTGTGCAGGGATGTATATATTGTGTTAAATCTATTCCGTCTGTTTAATGGACTGTCATGCATCTTACATTGTATTCTTTCTGGCGCCAGGTGAAGACCTTTTTATTTTCCCAGGCTTTTTAGCATTTTAGCTCTTTAGACTTTTAGCTTTGCTGTTTTAAATCTGTATTTTAAATCCCTGCACTGCTGCTAGGTTTTATTCTGGTTTTATTCTGGTTGTATTGTTTACTGTGGTTTTAATGTTTTATATATTTTGTATTGTTTTATTGTGTGCTCTTTGGTTTTAATTTTTGTGAACTGCCCAGACAGCTTTGGCTATTGGGTGGTATAGAAATGAAATGAATAAATAAATAAAATTTCGTTCCGTCATCTGCTCATTTTTTTAACCAGAATTTCGTTCTACTTGAACTCCTGTGCATGAGCACCAATGTGCAATGAACTAATGTGCATTACTGCATTTGCGTAAGTGTGCATTAGTGCTAATGCGCCCTTATGCAAATGTGCTAATGCACATTAGTTAATTGCATGTTAGCACTAATGAGCATTAGTGTAAATGCAAATTAGCGCAAATCCCCCCCCCCAAGTGAAAAACTGGTTCCCAGAATCTTCCTGACATGCAAAAAGCTGGTCCACTGTGGAACCTGCAAATTGGATTCATAGAAATCCAAACTCATTTGAATCCATTGCAATTCCTCCGACATCCCTACTCACATGCTAGGGCCCAAATCCAGATCAGGGGCCCTGCACTTACACTAGAGTAAAAAAAAAAAGAACAAAATTAATGTCTGCTTGAGGATGCTGTTTCTGCAGGGTGTGAAGGAAGGAAGGGACCCAAAGGCCCTTTTCCAGCTGCCCCTTGCAAATGAGACAATGTGGGTGGCTACAAGAGAGTGTCTTTTCAGTGGTGGCGCCCCATCTGGGGAATGCCCTCCCCAGAGGGGCTTGCCTGATGCCTGCTGCTCTTTGTGGCGCTAGATGAAGATTTTAAAATTTTCCCAGGCATTTTAGGAACTGTTTTAAATGCTTTTAGATCTCTGCACTGTTTTATCCCTGCTGATGGTTTCACCTCTGGTTTTATTATGTGCTGCTGCTGGTTTTCATCTGATTTGTTTTATTTTATTTTTTTTATTGCTGTTTTGTTTTTCATTTGTACAGTACTCAGAGAACTTCAGTTAATGGCCAGTTTAAACATGAAACAAATAAACGAGGAGGGAAGGCTCCTTGGCTTCCCATGATGCAAGAAGTCCATCCTAGTTTCATAGGTAGCAGAACAAGACACCTTCCACAGCTATGCTTTGGGAGCAAGACTTTTAGTAAGATTTCTACCTGAACAAAGAATTGCCAGATGCTGGTGAACATGTTGCACTTGGTATGGAAAGGCCGCAAAAACAGCTTTCCAGTGGTGAGTCTCCACTATGATATTTAAGGAGACTTATGGTATTGATCACTGTTGTCACATGGGGAGTCTCCACAGCTTTGCCAGTAGACACCAGAAATATCCAAAAGAATGTGGAAGCTCTCTGTGTGGAGGTTCTCTGTACACTGGTATAGATCCACAACAACACTGTTTGTGGCATCAGCCTCTCTGTGATAAGTGTAACATGGCTCTAAGTGGAGAAAGAATCCTGCTTTTCTTATTTCCTTAAAGGATCCACAGAAACTATAAGGGATTTACAGGTCTCCTTCTGTGCTTGAGGGATCAAAAGCAAGTGTTACAGCTCCCGACCTGCCCACAGAGGGTGATCTGGCTTGCTTTCAATACCAGCATAGGGCAATATTGACAGCTGAGTTTTAATGCAGCTATTACAGCTTGAAATGGTTTTCAGAGAGCAAGGATTACACCACCACTTAAGCAATGAAAGCTGTGTGTCACTTTCACTGATGTGAGCAATGGTTGTGCAGTCCAACCTAAAACAACATCTTAAAAATGGAGTCAATTGTGTTCAGCTTTATGGTGACCTAACACCACATCTTCTGATATCGGGGTGACTCTGGATCATGCATTAACCGGGCCACATTAGAGTTTATTTTGGAATCAGTTCTGAGGCACAGCAGAGCTTAGAGTCACACAGGTGCTTCCGCTTCAATGCAACAAAGGGAGTTAGGTTTCAGCTTTCATGGGTAAGCCCATGTGGGGTCTGTTTGATTAGAGTGAATGGGGTAAGAGAACTACAGACACAGTATATCTTTACACCTAAGGGAAATGTATCTGTTTAAAGCGGAACAGAAACTGGAGCAAGTTGCATTTGGCCAAAGAAGCAGAGTTCACCGGGGCAACAAACTGGCCTGATTTGCAATGCAAGGGGGCAACCCAGGGTTTACTGTGAATGCGCTACCATGCTAGTTTAGCATGAGCAGCTAAACAATCCAGGGATGTGTCATTTAGCATGATGTCCAAACCTGGAACTCTGGCTTGTCACTCTCCCGAGTTCTGGGTTCAGACATCATGCTAAACAACCCAGGGACTTAGCATTCCCGGACCGTTTAGCTACTCCCAAGAGGACCCAAGCAGGGGTGATCAAGCAGTTTGAACTAGCACACTGGCTCATTCACGGTAAGTCAGGGTTGAAGCAAATCTTGGGTTCCTGTTGCGTGCGAATCGGGCCACTGTCTATGAACTTTTAATACATTCTGAGAGTAACTCCAAGTACTGTTATAATTAGAGGCACGGAATAATGGGCTCAAGTTACAGGAAGCCAGATTCCGGCTGAACATCAGGAAAACCTTCCTGAGTGTTAGAGCAATACGACAATGGAACCAATGACCTAGGGAGGTGGTGGGCTCTCCCACACTGGAGGCATTCAAGATGAAGCTGGACAGCCATCTGTCAGGGATGCTCTGACTTGGATTCCTGCACTGAGCAGGGGGTCGGACTCGATTGTCCTGTAGGCCCCTTCCAACCCTACTATTCTATGATTCTATGATTTCCCCTGTTCCGTTTCTTTATTATCTCATAGCTCTGCTCCGACTCTAATCCTGCACCTCCTGAATTCCAAATTTGGCAGGAGAATTTCTCAAATTGACCCCAGAATTGGAATGTGTATGGTTTACCACAACTTGCAGTAACTTCCATTCATTTGTGTCCTCCCCCCACCCCACCCCACCCCACCCCACCCCACCCCACCCGCCATACACTACTGATGCTCATGCATGCATTGATAAAACGCTGCTGCAGGCTTACAACAGAGGAAGTGAAGGGGGCGAGGCCACCATTAGCTCTGCAGAGAAGTCATCTCCATCAGGCTTTTCCTTTTCCCCAGCTGTCACCTGGCAGCAGCCATTCCATCAGGCCATTCTATCAGGCTGCAGTAGAGGGAGAAAATGGAGGCGGAGTCACTCCACTGGCTTATTGAGAGACTAGTGACCTTTGCTTCTTCCTCTGCTTGAACTTTAAATGTTCTCCCTCTGCTGGATTGGGTGAGGCAGCATAAAGGGGTTCCTAAGAAGAATGGAGTATAAGGTTGCAATTCTGTATCAGTCGAAGATAGTATTCATGTGGTTCTAGAATGCTCTATCTATAATGCTCTTAAAACCAAATATATTCATCCGTTGCTAAAATCGCTGAAGGGAAGGTAATCTCTTGTAAAGGTTTGCTTTCTATTGTCTAATATTGACAACTCTGTATCTTTCAGAACATCTAAATGTCTTGTCAATGTTTTACAGATGCGCATTCTAAAGTGTAAAGGCTGCAAGGAAAATTATTCAATTTTGGGGGGGTCCATTTTAATTGTATAAAGTTTTAAATTGTATAATGATCTCCCCCCCCCCCCGTAACTGTGTATAATGGCAATTCGCTAAGATACAATAAACTCTTTGTTGTTGCTGAATTGTTTTCCATTCCGCCTGGACATGATAAGGACTTTGTAACTAAGAGCTTGTGCCTGAGTTTGCTTTCTTCCTCCTCCCTCTCACTCCCTTTTCCTTTTGTGTCATGTTATTTTGATTGTAAGCCTGAGGGCAGGGACGGTCTTATTACTGATCTTTGTAAACTGCTCTAGGAGCGTTTTTTGGCTGAAGAGTGGGGTTAAAATCTTTGAAATAATAGATAAATAAGAGCTCATGCTGCTTTAAAGAGACAAGAGGAAACGCTTTGGATCCTGAATGGCAACCAGTTCCAACATCACAGTACATTCTCACTGTCCTTGCCAAATGGTAAATAATAAAGTGCATTCAAATCATACAAAAAGCTAATGCTTGAATTCACCAGAAACCAGGAGCAGAAAGTTTAATCTCAAAAGAAAATGTTTACTGAAGCGCCTGGATTCACTTACAAAAGGAAGATCTATGCTACAGACATGCATTATAACTTTTGTTAGCTGCAAAATAGCTGTAAGAGCTACAGATCTGGTGCAACTCATTCTGTTTAATAAATTCTAATCTCCAATGTTGTTCTGTGTGAATTTATATGCTTCCTTCTATGGCAGATTTTACAACCCTCTGCATAGGGTTTAATTTATTATCTGTGACTTATCTTAAGGCTTGTATGACATTTCAGAACATGATTGGTTTGATAAAACTTTGTCATGTTCTGAGTGATATAGTAATTTAACTGCAGGGTTTTCATTTTCTGCAGGGAAATAACTGCAAAAGGAAAATTGGAAATCAGTTAATAAAGTAGAATGATAGTTTTAAGATTGCGCACCATGACGTTGATGAATTTTTTTTACAATAAATGTTTTTCATAGTAAAAATGTGCTTAATTCAACCCAAGACATTTCAGGATTAAACAAAACACATTAATATGGTTAGATGAAAATGTATGGATTCTCTCTCCCTCCCCCTGCCCCCATTTAATGTTCGCCATACAAAGGATGTCAATTCAGGAGAGGACAAAGAAGCCACATGCTGAGGATCTCTAACAAAATAGGGTGGAATGCATCCAAACTTAGAGCAGCTCCATGCCAGCCTAAAATCCTGCATTTAAAATGGGTTTTCTGCTTCCATTTTAAATGCAGAATCACAACGGACTCCCTTTACACGTGCTTCCTCCCCTGCTTTCCCTGAGTCTGCCATATGTTTTATTATACAGCCGCTGTGGCCTAGCTCCTCTTAATGCAGGTTTTCCCCTTTTCATGAGGGAACTCAAGGGGAACTCAAGCGCTGTCATTTTATAGTTCATTATCTCCCATCTTTTTACAAATGGAATAAAGGTAATTTCATGCAGCAGATGCCCTGGAGGTTGGTGACATCATCTAAAGGACCTGCAAACTTCTGTAAGTAACCAATCTCAATAGCAGAATAAAAGCTGTCTGTGTAGAAGCCCTTAGTCATGCTTAGAGGTCACCCATTGAACTACATGGAGCATTAGTTATTTCATCGAGTCTAGTCTATGCATGACAAAGTCTGGATCCATCTCTGTGTTTCTTTAATATGGGGATAGGCAATATTGTGCCCCAGATACCTGCCTAGGCATCCAGTGAGGTGCCCTACCCCTACCACTTTATATTTTCTTTAAAAAAAAAACACATTTTCTTAACAATCGCTAGGATCGCTTTAAAGCTAAGTGAGAGCCTCCAGCTGCTTCCATCTTCATTGCCCATAAATGCCTCTGGGGCGCATGGGAGTCTCAGTGACATCCTTAGGAAATTAATGGTCGCCAGCTGCAGCTCACGCAGCCACAAAGGAAAACAAGGGAAAAGAAAACGATGCCCCTTGTCACTGCTGTCTGGTAAGCTGAAGGGGGGAAGCTAAAGAGAGCAGTGTGGGAGGGGACAGGGAAGGGCAGAGGTAAGCCAGCAAGGGCATCAGGGAAGCCAGCAGCAAGCCAGTGGGGAGGGGGCTATGGGGAGCAGCGGGAAGTCAGTTGGGGGCTGGGGGAGCTAGCTGGAAATAACTGTGTGTGCATGTGTGCAGCACTTTTCTTCAGGATCTCCAAAGAGACTCACAGCAAAGGCCTTGTACAGGGACAATTAACATATCATTTTAATTTCTTAATTAAAAACAATAATAATGAACGTGTAATAATTTTACATGCATAACATGTATTTATCACCAAAACAATAAAACAGAGCACAGCCCTCCCAAAGTTTTGTCTTTCAACTTGAGTCCACAACAGAAATATAAATAAAACTTCTCTCTGAAACATGATTTTTTCAGCTGGCCAAAGAAAGAAAATAGTCTCTACTCCGTTCACTCCAGCTCCACAGCAATCTTCTCAAAATGGACCAGGATCCAGCAACACAGGAACAACTTGTTAAACAGCCCTTTATACAATATAAAAGAACATAAACAAACAAGGAACTCATAGTGTTTGAAAAAAAATCATGACCCTTTAAAAAATGTTCAAAAGAAACCCTCCCTGCTAACCTGTCCTATGGGTTCAGGGTCTTATAGAAAGGAGAAAGCAAGCTTCTTCCACACTGCATTTTGATAACTGCCTAAAATGGTGGACACTCCCTATCTCACTCCTTTACTGAGCATGTGCAGGAATATTCCCACTCAAAATTCTTAAAGAAAAATACACCAGTGGGTTACATACAGTAGTGTAGTGGCAAATTCAGAAGTGCAGGGTCCCTTCTTGACAGTCACAGCCACGCCCCCTCACAGCCATGCCCCCTTCTAAGATTGTACAACCCCCATGCCCCCTTAATATTGTAAGATATACAGCCTTCAACTGGGATCCAAAAACAGTGCAGCTGAGAGTAAGGCAGGGGTATCTCAACTGAATGTCTGAGAAAAAATGCAGGGGTGTTAATCTTTTTCACCCACTCACTCACAAACATTTTAGGTTTTCAAAACATGATACCCTATGGAAGCTTCACCCTCTCAACTCAGCCCTCATGGATAGATCCCTTCTCATTTAAACAGCTCCCTTGCACACTCCTTAGCGCCCCACCATTACCCATTAGCCTTCTCTAAGCTCCTTCCTTATATCTCTCCCATCCCGCAACAGAAACGTCCACACACCCAGCTGGATTGAAACACACACACACACCTTCTTTCCCTTCTCCCCCCAACTGATTTTTTTCTGTTTCCCTTCCCTCCACCAGGGTTTGTTTGCCCAGATACCTGCCAACCTTGCATGAAAAAGTGTAGCTGACAGAGCAGGTTGCATTTGGCAATTCTGCTTACTGTAGAAATCAATGTTCAAGAATTAACAGTGCAATCCAATGGGTCTTTATTTCGAATTAAATTTACAGAGATCTTGGGAAGGCAGCTAAGGCTGCAGTCCTATGCACACTTACCTGGGAGAACGCCCAACTGTCAATTGAACATAGTGGGACTGACTTCTTGAGTAAACATGCATAGGATTGTGTGATAAATCCTAAAAACTGGCACAAACCAGCCACCTGCCCTGCCCCATAAGTAAATAATGGTGGCAGTGCCCTGCCCCCCTCCTGCTGCTGCCATGGCCAGCAGCAGCAGCAGCAGCCCTGAATGGGTGGCTGGCAGGAGACCATGGTAGCTCCGGGCGCGCAGGCATGGAACAGGGATGGGTGGAGAAGACAAGAGCTGAGGAGGAGAAGGGGGGAGCAAGAGGAGGCTGCAGAGCTCCCTCAGGCTCCCTCTCTCGCTCACTCCTTTTGGCCGGCTCTGCGTAGTAGACAGGAGGCAGCCAAGAGGCAGCCGCCCCACTCCCTCTGCACCCTCCTCCTGTCAGGGTGGAAAATGAGCCCATAGAGCCCCAGAGCAGTTCTGATTCTGAGGAAGAACAGCAATCCATGGGAGAGGAGCTCGCTCATCTCTCACAAGCACAGCAGCTGGCAGAGATTCCTCCTGCCAGCATTCCTGGGATAGATAGTGACCCTGGCAGTGAGAGCGCTGGAGGGGGGCTTGCTGGACGCTCGGCGCAGATGCAGGGAGCGACGACAGATGGAGGGTGCTGAAAGGAGGCGCTCCTCTTGTTTGGCGCTCAGACAACAGTCACGTCCCGAGGACCCAAGGGAAAGAGGGAGGATCTCTCCCTAGCCCATAAGTTCAGAGTCTTCCCGTGTTTTCCCTTCAAATGGGGACCAACGGTCTTACCTGGAGCTTAGGCTACTCTGCTATCTTTTCCCAGTGCTGTTCCTTGCTTAGTCGCTAGTGATTAGTATCTGAAAGAGTCATAAAGTAATAAAGGAATAAAGCCTTGAAAAGAATCCTCGTCGTCTGTGTCCTGAATTTGGCTATTGGAGGGGACTGCAAGAGGCAGCTAGGGCGCTCCTGACACCTCTTCCCTAGCAGACTGTGACCTGGCTGGGGGCTGGCTTCAAAAAAAGTGCTGGAGTGAAGCCCCAGCACAATCTGCCACCACTACACCGCTGGTTACATATGCTTGTATGTCTGAATAAGAAAGTCAGAGGGAGAGAGAAAGGCCTTCGGGATGATTCAAAGAGAGGTGTGACGTCGGAGGGATTCAGAACGAGGGCTGGTTTGTACGATCACCACAGCCTGCCATGGCTTACCTAATAAGCCATGTGCTGGGAGACATTCTGAATATTCAACCTTCAGTGGGGTGTTGCCATGGTTCGTCGTGTCATCTGAACCCAGGTGGCAGGGGTTGTTTGGGGGTTAAACTATCGTCAAATAATCCACAGTCAGTTGTAGGTTTATTTGAGGGTTGTTTAACCCTCAAACAACACTTTCTGTCTGGGTTTGGATGGCATGAAAAACCATGGCAACCCCCTGCCAGGGATGGAATATTCAAAATGGCCACTGGCATGTGCCACAACTCACCTTGGCTTAAATAAACCACAGTGGGCTGCGGTGATCTTGTGAATCAGGTCAGAGAGTGAGTGAAGTTTTTTATGTGCTTGCAGTGAGGAGAAGGAAGGGTGTGTGTATGTGTGTGCATGTGCATGCGTATTTATTATTAAATTTATTAATCGCCCATCTGGCTGGTCACCCATACATGCATACATGCCTGATGGGTACATGGTGTGCTGTGTATGTGTGTGTGTGTGTCTGAGAGTGAGTGATGAGTGGTAAGCCACGATGAGAGAGAGTGTGTGTGGCTAGTCATCAGTGGAGTAAGAGAGAAAAAGACATGGGAGAGGGGAATCAATTGGGTGGCAGTGGCTGGGGAAAGAGTTTGCCCTCTATGAAATAGGTTTGTGTTGGTGCCGAAAACTGTACATTCAAAGGAGTTGTTTTGTGTGTTGGGCTCAGAACCCACCTCTGCCTTGTACTTAGTCTTTTGTTTAGGTTACTTTTCCTTTGTGACTAGCCACACCTCCCATGACAGTCATTTTGTGGTAGTGCCAAATACAGTTTCTCAAATTGCCAAATGCGTCTATGGGTCCAAAATGATTGGACACACACACACACACACACACACACCGGTAATACATCATGTACTGGTGCTAGCTAATCTTCTCTGGTGCAACAAATAGAGAAAATTGTACCTGTCAAATAGTTACAAGTTGGGCTATGGTTCATGCAGTTCTAATAGAATGGCTTTTCATAACAAGCAGCTCATAGCAAGTAACATAGGTGGGGTTCAAATAGGCTTGAATATAGATCCCTGTACAAAGTACTCACACTATGTTTATACTTCCAGCGTCCATTGAGATGAAATGACAAAGCTTTATGCAGAACTGGCTTTTACTGTCAGCTATCATAATAATACTTCGAGCTCCAACGGCATGATTACCCTTTCGTTTTAAATGATTACTTCCAACCTCAATCACCATGCACAATATTACTGAAAAAGCATGATCTGCTTATCTAGAATTTTAAATCAAAAGTTCCACAAACTTTGTCCTTCAGTTTTGACCTTGGCTATCATCATTTCTTGACTAGGGTGTAAAAACTGAATGGAAAATCATCTTTTTTTGTGGTCAGGGACAGAGTGATGTTATTGTACTGGCTTATTAGAGGGATTTGTTGGGGAAAGGGCAGGGAAGGTACGGGCAGGCCACAGAAGAATGGGCAGACCATGGAGAATTCCAGGAAATGTGCAGTGTTAGGAAAGGAACTGGGCAGGCCACAGAGAATTCCTGGAAAACGGCTCATGGTAAGTATTCTGGTAGCATTGTTGCTGAATTCTTGCCTAAGAAACACATGCAATGTTTCAGGGGGGGGGGGGAAACAGGATCTAAAAATGTGGTATGAACGAATTATTCACATATCCCATAAGCACTATGGAATCCTTATACTCTGAGACCCAAACAAAGAAAAGATGGGAAGGAGGCAGTTCTATACATGGGAAGTGGGAATTTTTTTAATTCAAGGAAAGTTTCTGTGGGCATGCCCACACAGGAGCCTGCCATGCTCCTCATGGGATCATTCTAGAACTTTTTTTTTTAAAGAGTAATACCTGAGAAAGGGGAATGCTGGCCTTACCTTCAGGCAGGTTAGTGTGGCCAACTGGCCCAGTGGATGTGGGACAACTCTTCACACAGGTACAGAGTCCAGGATCTCCTGACTAGGGCCTGATTCAGACATACAGGTTTATCACTTGATGACTGCAGCATCAAGCAATGACTTGCATGTTAATGGGTCATTTCTCCTCACATTATCTCAAACACAATGCTTTTCAATGGAGTTACTTCTGGTATTCTGCTTTCAGTCATTCAAGAGGTGTTCGGATGAACCCTTCTGTGCATTTACTGAGTGCATGGAAGGATTCTCAAGGTTGTGCAAGCTCTGACCACCACCAGAACTCCACACCACCTTCCAACTCCCCTAACAAATTCCAGTGGACGTTTGTGAGATTTCTCTGCGCATATAGATGTATGTGCAGAGAGCTCCAGCACTTGAGGGACCCTGTCTGGAAGTGTTCCTCCTCGAGTTTAGAAGCGCTCCGCATATATGCATGTATGCATGGATAACACTTTCTCACGAATGTCCACTGAATGTTTGTTGACTAAGGAAGGTAGTACGTGATTCCAGCAATGGGCGCGGGTAGTCCATGTCTCTCTCCGTGTGTTCATTCAACATGTGGAGGGGGTCATGCATACCCCCTTATGTATATAATGATTGAGTAATATATATGCATGTGTGAGGTACAAAACTAGTTTGCTGTTTACTGACACTGTAGTGAAGCAAGCCTTTCAAAATCCACCACCAAGCTAGAACATCACAAAACAATTAATACTGAAATTGGCATTTCCTGGTTGTATGGTCTATTCCGTCTCTAATGTGTTATGCATGTGTTTTATTTAAAGAAATACGAAGGATTAGAAGTACCTTTCTCATTACAGGTCCAACAGCGTTTTCTTGCATGCTGGTTGTGCTAACATAAGAATAAAGGGGTTTCTTCTAGTCAAAATTGACCTGTGGAAAGGAGCAGGGGTGGGGTGGGGTGGGGAGGGGAAGGCCATTTAGGGAACATCAGTTTCGGCAGCAAAAATAGACTGCTCACCATAGTTTCCTGTGTTATGAACTGTGCATGTATTGTGGGGAGCATATTTTTGTTTTGTTTCACGGTTAAAAATACTAGCCGCTTTCGCTTCAGTTCTTAAATTTGCTCCGTTGTTGTTTTATTACCTTCACTGTGGACAAAAATATACATTATTTTAAACCTGTATGTAGCAGCTATGTCTTTTTTTTCCCTAGTGGGCACAGGAGGCAATCTGGACTGGGACCTTAGTGTGGGGGGTAGGAGATCCAGATTGGGGCCCTAAACCTACTCTAGAGTAAGAAAGAAAAAAAAGATGAAGCTGCTAGATACCAATTTAAAGTATTGCCTGTTTGGGGCCTAAATCAGTTGTGGGAAACATCAGGGTCTTACTTCATCAGACCAATTATCTTTCCTCTCCAGTATCCCGTTTCCACAGATGCTTATGGTAATGGGAAGACGACAACAGGACATAAGCAGAATAGCCTTCTCCTGCTGTTCCTCACTAGCAATTGGTATTCAGTGGTATCCTGTTGTCTACATGGGGATTCCATATATCTATCATGACCAATAACCACTTATAGAGCGATCCTCCAATAAACTGTCCAATATATCAGATAGTAAAATGTTAAAACAATTCTACATGGAAATAAAATACGATTCCTTGCAATATTCGGGTGGGGGGTTACTCTGGAATACGAGCTATAAATCTATTAAATAATAATAAATAAACGGAGCAGTGGCAGCTTTCCCCAACCTGATATCCTCCAGATGTTGTTGGACTTCAACTCCCATCAGCCCCAGCCAACAGGGCCAATAGTCAGGAATTCTGGGAGTTGTAGTACAACCTTTAAAATATAGTCATCCTCCCAGATATTGGTTTTATGTTATGTGCTCATTCTGATTCTGGTGGAACCACTGAGTGTACCACGTCAGGTATCTTGTTGTCTGGATCCTTATTCTGAACCAGTAACCTTATTATTATTTTTTCTGTGTCTGTTTTAGTTCAGATTCAACAGGAATTTTT
Organism: Heloderma suspectum; assembly: GCF_057233095.1. Lineage (NCBI taxonomy): Eukaryota > Metazoa > Chordata > Lepidosauria > Squamata > Helodermatidae > Heloderma > Heloderma suspectum. The sequence goes on along the minus strand of NC_139461.1, from coordinate 285,177,923 downwards.
AGATAATGGCCCAGGTTCTATGGCAGTTCAGGAAAAAAATAACAGTTTGTTCTGGTCTGGGGTTCAGGTTCAGTTTGACTCCCTGATAAGAAGAACTGTGCTGGATCAGACCAAAGGCCTATAGTTCAGCACGCCAAAGGAAGAAAACAAACAAAATGAAAGTGAGTGCAACAACAAAAAAGGACAATCAAGTTGGGATATATAATATATAAATAAATAAACAAATGAATATTACAAACACTTTACAAGTTTGTGTAACAAAATATAGCCAAAAGAAAATTGCAACGGGTTCAGAGAAGGGCAACAAAGATGGTCAGTGGTATAAAAAACAAGAAAAGGGTGAAAGGAGTGGTTTTGTTTAGTCCGAAGAAGAGAAGACCAATGGAGCGGGGACATGACAGCGCTCTTCGAACCCCTGAAGGGTTGGCGCATAGAAGAGGTTGAAGACTTGTTCTCTGCTGCTCCCGAGGCAGGACTAGATAGAATAGGTTTAAGTTACAGGAGGGTAGATTTGGACTTAAAATTAGGAAAAACATCTTGAAAGTGAGAGCAATTTGGCAATAACCTAGAGGGGAACCAATAACCTAGAGGGGTGGTAGGCTTTCCTTTACTACATCTCTTCAGACAGAGACTGGACAGCCATCTGAAGTGGAGGCTCTTCCTCTGGATTTCCTGCATCAAGCAGGAGGCTGGACTAGGTCAGGGTGGACAACTACAGGAAGTCCAGGGGGCATTTTTGCCCCCCCCCATGGGCTGCACCTCTGCACGTACTGAAAATAAGGGGGCGGGAATAGCAAATAAATAAATGAAAACAAAAATAAAAACAAAATGGCATTCAGAATTGCTGCGGAGAGCCAAAAGGATCAAAATTAGAATCATAGAATACTAGGGTTGGAAGGGGCCTATAACACCATCAAGTCCAACCCCCTGCTCAATGTAGTAATCCGAGTCAGAGCATCCCTGACAGATGGCTGTCCAGCCTCATCTTGAATGCCTCCAGTGTGGGAGAGCCCACCACCTCCCCAGGTAATTGGTTCCATTGTCGTATTGCTCTAACAGTCAGGAAGTTTTTCCTGAGGTTGAGCCGGAATCTGGCTTCCTGTAACTTGAGCCCATTATTCCGTGTCCTGCATTCTGGGATGATCAAGAAGAGGTCCTGGCCTTCCTCTCTGTGACAACCTTTCAAGTACTTGAAGAGTGCTATCACATCTCCCCTCAGTCTTCTCTTCTCAAGGCTGAACATGCCCAGTTCTTTCAGTCTCTCCTCATAGGGCTTTGTTTCCAGTCCCCTGATCATCTTTGTTGCCCTCCTCTGAACCCTCTCCAGCTTGTCTGCATCCTTCTTAAAATGTGGTGCCCAGAACTGGACACAGTACTCCAGATGAGGCTTAACCAGTGATGAGTAGAGGGGAACTAGTACTTCCTGGGATTTGGAAGCTATGCTTCTATTAATGCAGGCCAAAATAGCATTTGCTGTTTTTGCAGCCACATCACATTGTTGGCTCATATTCAGCTTGTGATCGACAACAATCCCAAGATCCTTCTCATTTGTAGTGTTGTTGAGCCAAGTATCCCCCATCTTGTAACTGCACATTTGGTTTCTTTTTCGTAGGTGCAGAACTTGGCATTTGTCCCTTCATTCTGTTGTTTTCTGCCCAGCACTCCAGACTGTCAAGATCACTTTGAATTTTGTTTCTGTCTTCCAAGGTATTAGCTATCCCACTGAATTTTGTGTCATCTGCAAATTTGATCAGCATTCCCTGCATCTCCTCCTCCAAGTCATTAATAAAAATGTTGAAGAGCACTGGGCCCAGGACTGAGCCCTGCGGTACCCCGCTCGTTACTTCTCCCCAGTTTGAGAAGGTCCCATTGATAAGCACTCTTTGAGTCCGATTCTGTAGCCAACTGTGGATCCACCTGATCGTTGTTTCATCTAGCCCACTTTGAGCTAGTTGGCTCCTCAGGATATCATGGGGCACTTTGTCGAAAGCTTTGCTGAAGATGAGGTATGAAGCTGAGCCTTTTTGTTGCTTTTAGCATCCCTCACTAACCTCAGCTCGTTCTCAGCTTTAGCCTTCCTGACGCCATCCCTGCAATTCTGTGCTACCTGCCTGTACTCTTCCTTTGTTGCTTGGCCTTCCTTCGACTTCCTATATGTGTCCTTTTTTGTTTTCAGGTCATCTCTAAGCTTTTTGTGAAGCCACATGGGCTTCTCCTGTTGTCTTCCGCCTTTTTTTCTTGTTGGAATTGTTTCTAATTGTGCCTTTAGAATGTCCTTTTTTTAAAAACGCCCATGTATCTTGGACTCCTTTTCTCAGAGTCACTTGCCATGGGACCTTACTTGTTTGCAAGCTAATTTTTACTCTTTGTGTGCCCTGTAGCAACTCCAGTTGCCATTTTGTTCACAAAAAAATACATTTTAAAATATTGGGGGGGGGGGTTGCCCGAATTTGGGGTGGTGGTGGTGGTTGCACGGGAGGTTGCAGGGGTCACATGTTGCCCACCCCTGGACTAGATAGTTTACACAGCCACCTCCAACTCTATGATTCTATATGTTCAAAGTGGCCTTAGGCCACCCTTTCCCAACACTGAGTCTCCCATCGCCTCTGCTCATTGGCCATCCTGGCTGGGGATGCTGGGAGTTGTATTCCAATAACATCTAGGGACCCAAGGTTGGGAGAGGCTCTTCCAGTTGCAATATGGGAAGAATAAGAATAATAATACCCAATGTATTGTAGTAAAGATGATATAAATGCTATGTATAATTATTAAATTTCTTACTTCTAGACTTAGACAATATTGACTTTTTTGCTGTTTTAATTTAAATTCATTTCTTCAGTCAAGAAAATGAAGGAGCTTACTGCTGATGTTGAAATGCAAATGCTCTATGGGAGAGTGAGTTTAAGAAATGCATACCTCATTAAAAAGAAACACACACACACACACACACACTTTGCTTGAAGCAGGCAAACACTGCTAGCCACAGAATCCATTTACACCACAGCAATCCCCTTTGCTTTGAACTTGGCTACAGTAGTGTAATGCATATGTGGATTGTTGCAATCGAGGAGTCAGATGCTGCTCTGACCAGAAGCAAAGTGGAGGGAAACAACTTCACTGGCAAGACTGAATAAATATGTTCTTGATCAGCCCTCCTCACTTTTCTTCTAGGTGAAACAAAAAGATAAGAGGCAGCTGAAAGACTTAGAATACTTCAATGTTCCACTGGCCCTTTGACTTCTTTTCAAGTTTATCCTGGTTTGGGCAGCCCATGTGACTACAGGCAGGATGCATATGCTGCATAACTTCTGCTTCAGTTAAAGTGGCATCCTTCCTGTAAGGAACTGCTTTGGTTTGCTAAATATTACTGATCTAGTTGGACTTTCAGTTACTAAGCCCATTCTTCTTTCCACATCATCATTCTGTTCAACACACCCACACATACATATCTCACATAAAAATTAGGTTGCAATCGTAAGCACACTTGTGTGTGAGTAAGGCAGGGGTAGGCAATATGTGGCTCTCCAGACGTTGTTGGACTGCAACTCCCATCAGCCCTAGCCAGCATAGCCAATGGTGACGGAACATGGGAGATGCAGTTGCTCACTCCTGGAGTAAGGCCACTGAACTCACTGGATTTTACTTTTGATTGTGAATAGGCATGCATAGGGTCAGCCTCTTCGCACAAACATTTTCAGGCAAAAGTAACAAAAAGAGGATGGTGTCATTTGAGGTTTGGCCTATAGTACCACTTCATTATGTGCCCAAACTCTGCACTAATCTCCATTCTAGGACTATCCTAAGACTGCCAAGCAAAAATCTAGCCATAAAGAAAATACATCACGTCTCATATACACATGAGGAACAGGATTGGGACCTCTGTGTTCAGGGAGAGGCATATAACCTTCCCACCCATGCCATGGTCTCACTGAAAATTGCCCCCAAAGCTGCTATCAGCCTCGTGGTGGTGGTGGTGGTGGTGGTGGTGGTGGGGAGAGCTTCCATTCTTTCAACTTCCCATTCCCTCAGTGTTCAGTTCTATACCCTAACCAGCCCCCCCCCCCCAGCCAAAAAACAAACAATCCAAGAACACTTACACTGTTGGAAATAAAAGATCCAAGAACTCAATTGGAAGCCAGTCTATAGCTCAGTATTCCCCAAACTGGTGCCCTCCAGATGTGTTGGACTGCAACTCCCAGAATTCCCAACCAGCATGCCAGTAGCCATGCTGGCTGGGAATTATGGGACTTGCTGTCCAACAAATCTGAAGGGCATCAGATTAAGGAAGGCTGCTATACCGCTGTTTATTTAAGTGAAAGCAATATAATCAGGTGTCAGCACATGACATAAATACACTATAGCAGTGTATGCATCCAGAACTCTCCCTGTAAGCCTCTTTTTCCAATATGATATGCCAATTTGGTCATATTAATTGACTACACAACCATTTCTTTCTGTATATAAATATATCTGCTATCCTGCCCTGTTATGCAATTGTAGGTCAAATTGAAATGGATGCTTATGACTGGGTATGGTACTCACTCTGGTTTCACTTTGCATAATACGTTCTCAAGACAGCTACTTAACATTTACTTATTAGCTTTTACTGAACAACACTCTATAACAGTGACATTTTCTCTAGGGTGCAGTGTATATTCAGACAGTCATATAAACATGTAAGTGATTATGTTTATTGTTGGTTTTATAAAAGTTACTTTTTCTTTTCTTTTACTGTGTAGAGACCCTACTTTAATCTGTGCTAGGTGCTTCTCAAGCACTCTGTTCAAAGAAAGTTGCTGCCCTTAAGTGGTTGGCAATTTGATGCAAGTTCATCATCAGTGTTCCACACATCTATTAATAGTGACCGGGTTTGCACAATTGCTGTGGCGGGCACTGTCCTGAATAGTCAAGCCATGGCCACAGCTTATTGTGTCATCTGAACCTGGGGATTGTGTCATCTGAACCCTAACAGAACCCATGAGCTGTTTGTTCAACCCTCACATAACCCATGTTCCCCAGGTTCAGATGACCCAACAAGCCGCAGCTGTGGCTTGAATATTCAAAATGCCCATTCATATGCACTGCAACCCGCCATGGCTTAAATAAATAAGCCATGGTGGGCTGTTGATTGTGGAAACCAGCTGTGTCTGTCCATCTTCTCCTCCTGAACCACTTTATTGGCATGGGTGTGGAAGGACCATCTGAAATCTGAGAGGGAGAAGAAGCTAATACAGTTTGGGGAACTGGCAATCTTTTACCCAATAGGGAGAAAAACATCCATCTCTCTCACTATCCATGGCCTTTCCCTTGGGAACCATATGCAAGAATAGCACTGCCATGCCCTGCTTCAGGAAGGCATCAGCACCTTATGTCATCAGCAGCCCGTACTTCAGTCCCCATCATGATTTCAGACTTATTTGCAGGTCTAGCAATCAATAAACCTTGCACTAAGGAAAATGGCAAAGACTGCCATACTTAACATCAGGAAGCAAAGCGTCAAGAATGAATGGCAAACAGAGATAAGCATCCACCCCCCCAACGTATACACATTCCCTACATTTGGTGGTGCTTTGATAAAATACAGTTAATAATGTTTCACATGCTCAAAAATGTACACTTCAAACCATCTGACTTGGTCCAATGAAATTCATGGCTTTCTTGTAGGATGCCCATGTGTGATGTGTCCTCCTCTCTATTCTTCAAATAGAAAACAGACCCAAGTGGGCAATGTGTTATGTTGCCCCCTAGGTTCTGGATTTGCAACTGCTTTAGTTTTCCCTGTAGGAACCTGTTGGCAACTGATCAGACTTTGTTGTCATGCATGGATTAGTTGTCCCTAGGAAGAACTTCTAACCCAGTACCGGGTCTTCCCCAGTTTAGAAAGAAACCTCCCTCTGGCTTGGTTCTGTTCTGAGTTACTGCCTGAAGCACTGCATTGTTTTGTTTTTTACTTCATCCATCCTCCTTACCCATCATTTCATTTCACTTGCCATTCCTCCTCCTTCTACAGCTAAGTATTGATTCTGCCTTTATTAGTTATTTACTGTGTAGTTGTGTTTCAATAAAGATGAGAGATTTGAGTTAACATGGAAATGGACTGAATATGCGTTTAGCTGCCTGGGTAGACCCACAGCTCAATGTCTGTTGAGGCCAGAACAGTACCAGCCAAGATTCCTTCTTCTACACCACTCTTAAAAAGTACAAGAGCTATGTTTTATTTATTTAAAGCATTTTTACCCTGTTCTTCAGCCAAAATGGTTCCCAGAGCAGCTTATAGTTCAATACCGCCTGCCTCGCAAGACACTCCATGCCTTCAGGCTTACAATCTGAACGACTTAGCAAAAAAGGGAAGGGAAGGTAGGAGGAAAAAAGCCAACCCAGGCACCACTTCTTAAAATTACAGCTCTTAGAATGACCAGGGGGCCATCTACACGGCACTGCTTTCAACATTCATTCCATCGTAATTGCGCAGCATTGAATTACCACAAGAATTAACTTCTTGTGGTACACGCACAATTTACTGCAGACCTCGCTAATGGAAAAATCCAATGTGCCCTGACATATGGTAGTTAAAGCGAAGTAAACTGTAGCAGTCACACTGCTCTCTCTTTTTTTACCCTTATATTTAAATACACAGCTCTGCAGGTGCATGAGGGTGGGGGGTGCAACACTTCGGGTTTTAGTGGCTGTTTTGTATATTAGGGGTTCTTTTGTGTCTGTCCATTCCTCTTTGGTAAGATTGCTCCTTCGTTACCATGCCAACTGTTTGTACACAATCACGCCTGCAGTCCTCCAGCCCCACACTCTCATGATGGTTCACACATGTGAAGGGGCGTGCCCATGTGAGAGGTACGTGCCTACCCATCATTCCAAAATGGATACCTCTCTGTTACTGCGCAGCTGCAGGGAGGAACGGGGAGGAGTGAAAAGGCGTCACAGAGTGACGCAATCACTAAGCACGCCTCCCCACGCCCACCGCAAACTACGAAGTGAGTTCGAGGAAGGGACCGACAGCTCAGCAACCATGGTAAACCCGCAGCAAGCTAAAAAATCACAGCAAAATGCCTCTGTGGAAATCTGCATTTTCCCTGTGAAAATCACAGTTAGGCTGAGAAGTGGCAACTGCGTCGTATGTCCCAAAGTTCTCCGTATTGCAGCAGCCCCGGAATAAATGGCTCATGTAGATGGGGCCCAGCTGGGATCAAACTGTGAGGAAGCAGACTTGAGAACTCCTGAAGATACCTTCAATCTGCATGAGAAAATAGTTCTGCTTTGCATCTGGTCACCCTACCCAAGCAAAACAGCTGCAATATAGGTGCAGAGATGAGGGCTGCCCAGCTTTTCAGAATCTGACCTATCTCTGCTATATCTTCTGTCATCTTTGTATCTATTTCACTTACTCAATGTACCAGTTTCCCACTTCTCAGCATATAAACAAAGTGTGTGTATGGGGCATGTGGGGAGGCTCCTGTTTCTACCCTACTGGATTTGTGCACCCATGCTATAAGGGTTGCACTGGTGAATAGAACAGAGAGACCTGAGTTTGAATCCCCACCCAGCAATAAAGCTCATTGAGTGGTCTTGGGCCAATCACTCTCTCTCAGGGTTGTAGTGAGGATAAAATGGGAGGGAGGAACCATTTATGCCACCTTGAGTTCCCTCAAAGAAGAGTGGTACAAAAATGCAGTAAAAAAGAGAGAGAAGACAGTGCAAAGTACTTTTCCATACATACCTGAACTTAACAATTTCTTATTAGTTCATAAGAATTCCAGAACAAAAGCATATTTTAGCTGGCACTTGACACTTTCAGATACCAATGATAGCACTTTAGCAACCCTTATGGATTCCCAAGGCGAAACCACTGTACACAGCCATGACATTGCTTCTAATTTTGGAACTATCAGGAAAGGCTTAAAAATAAAAACAGCTAAGTGACCTACTCAGCAGCGATGTTAACAGAAACGTTTCCACATGAAATGGTAGTTCACAGGCACTCAGAATGCATCCCATCAATAAAGAGCCATGCTGGCTCACACCAAAGGCCCATCTAGCCCAGCATTCTGTTCACACAGTGGCCAACCAGCTGCATGTGGGAAACCCACTAGCAGGACATGAGTGCAAAAGCACCCTCCCATCCACGTTCCCCAGCAATTGGTGTACACAGGCATACTGCTTCCGATACTGAAGATAGCATATAGACATCAGGACCAGTGGCATATAGCCGCTGATAGCCTTATCCTCCATGACTGAGTAGCTTTATTCCTGCATCATCATTTCCTAAGTTACAACTTAAATTCTTAGGAATCTTTCCCCTCCTTTTCTCCAGGCAAAGCTGATCAAGTAAGCTAACACGTGTTTTAGAAGACCCAGTGTCCTGGTCCAGCCATAGGATGGAGGCGCACAGGAGCTGAGAACTGGCATTTGGCCATAGTGGAGATCTGCCTGCCTGCCTGTCTTCTTTTGGTTTTGTTTCGGTTTTTAATCTGAGGCAAATATGAAAGAAAAAAATAATTTAAAATGCTGCTGTGTCATTGAGAATGTAACAGAAAGTTAAACAAAATTAAACTCTAAGGAAATGAACAATTATATCCAAAGTCTAATCAGACCTGTTCTTCAGGGATCACTCATCTACCTCCTCCCTGCTTAGGCCTGTAGTGTAAGTGCTCTCCCAGTTCCCTGACAGGTGGTTGCAACGCAGCATTAAAGGTAAGTGGGGACAAAAAAAGGCCTTGTTTGCATAAATATAAGAGTGACACCCCCGTGTTGTTCCCCATTAGCTAACAGGGAAAGGCAGATGCTCTTGCTATACCCAATTGGTGAAGTGCCACAAGCCCCACCCTTCAAAGGATAGCAGCAGTCTCAAGCCCATGAACCTACTTTGAGAGACGTGGTGTAACCCTGCCAAAATGGACTAACACAAGTTACAAATGACGTAGCTTAAAGTCTTTAGCCTGTAAAACTGGAAAGTTGCTTCAAAAATAAAACCAGACAGACGAAATATTCAAACATAAGGGCGCAATCCTATGCATGTTTAGATGGAGAAAAGGCCTACAACTCCCAGCGTTCCCCAGCCAAGCTGGCTGGGGAATGCTGGGAGTTTGTAGGCCTTTTCTCCATCTAAATATGCATAGGATTGCGCCCTAAGTGTATTTTATCACAAATTATGGAAATTCATAATTTGCAATAGGCATTAATCAAACAACACATATCCAATTCTTTAGTACGTCTTCAAGAGGGTACACTGCACATGCAGACAGAGGAACAACAACATGCTGTAAAAGTCCTTGGCCACGATATAGATACTTTCCCTCTGGGATGATGAAAAAGGCACCTCTTGCTGGTACTGCAGTTTAGGCCTATACTCTGTAAAGTTAGGGACAAGTCTGTCAAAAAATCCCAGACCTCAGGCCTTCTCCCTAATGTGGAATTTCTTCTGTTGCTGGCTGGACTGAATGAGGTATTTTTTAACCCCTCTCACTCTGTGACAAAATAAACCAAAACATCCATCACACTTGTTTAACAATATCTTATATAAAAATAAATGTAGGCCTTAGCACAAAAATTCATTTGCATTTTTAAAATGAAGTATTAACCCCTTCTCTCTACAACATAACTAATAACAGCTTCTATCAAGGAGAACCTATTTAGTTCCCTATTTGGGAGTCCAACACAATATTATTTATTTATTTAATGGCGTTTCTGAATTGCTTATATTCAAGAAATTTCTGAGTGACGTACAAAAACAGGTCTTCATATAGAGGACCACATGACCTTCCTGGGAATGCCTGTGGGAAAAGGTATTTGACATCCCGGTCAAATTAGGGACAAGTCACAGTCAGTAAATCCCAGGCCTCTGGCCTTCTCCCGTACATGGATTTTCTTCTGCTGCTGGCTGCTACCCCACCTTACAAGTAATGACATGGAAGCAGATTTAGCAGGGTTGTAATGGCATGGACACAGCCATGCAACCTGGAAGACTGTCACTCTCCCTAATGTGGGGATGGTGCTCCTATGCAGGGAATATGTTCCAAGTGTTATGAAACTCCTCTTAATACACAGGGATTTGTTAGCTGGGAGCACTTTCAAGTCTAAGACGGAGAGGAATGAATGCTATTATAGCAACGGCTGGGAATACTGGCTCTGTAATGGGCTCCTATAGGTTCCTGTAGCACAAATTGCTAATCCATCCTGAGGCATCCTTACTAGGCCATGAACATGCCTGGTATCTGGCTTAATTGTGTGTGGACCAGCCCCTGGAAACTCCACAGGGCATGTCCATGTAGCTCTAATGTACTGAGGTCTAATTTGCTATAGTGCATGATTGTATTTTATCTCAAATAAATAGTCAATCTGTGCACCCCAGGATTCAGGCTATTCTGGTCTCCTGATAGTACAGGGGTCCCCAATCCTTTTGGGCTGATGGGCAGATCTGGAATTTTGAGGTACTGTAGTGGGCTCTCTCACAAAATGGCTGCCAGAGGGGGTGGTTTGCCCATTCATAAAATGGTTGCCATGGGGGGTATGGCCTGTCACAAAACACTCATGTCCCAGAAGGCAAACTGGCAAGACTAAAAGAAAAATAACTTGCCCAAGAACCTAAGTACAAGGCAGAGGTGGAGTCTGAACGCCTAAACACAAAACCATTCTTTTAGATGGCGCTGGAGGGCAACACTTCTCTTTGCAGCATGCCAGCCTACCAGTTAATGTTTCTAATTAAGAACAATCTTAATAAAATAAAAATCAGGAGGGACAGGAAATCTGGTGGGTGCCAAGAGAGGTGTCTGTCGACACCAGGTTGGAGACATCAGGCTTACATTTGACATCTTTGTAAACTTGCAGCCACCTTGTCCTGCTGGTTTCCTGCTTTGTTCCAGAGGTGGTGCATCCTGAATGAAAATGTTTCTTTCCTCAGGCACTCTTATTGTTTTATTTCATATTAAAAACCTTTATAGACCATTCTTTACCCTGTCGGATTTCAAGGCAATAACAATAGTACAATAAAACATAACATAATGAGACAAGCAGCAGATAAAATTCACAGAAACAGATTTGAGATCTGCACAGGCTGGGTAAATAAAAATGCTTTGGCCTGGCACCAAAAAGAATGCAGCATTGGTGTCAGGTGGAAAAGCCCTCTTTGGGGAGGGCTTTCCACAACCAGGGCACCACAGCAGAGTATACCCTCTCTCTTGTAGCTGAATGATCGACCACTGATGGTACCGCTCGTGTTCCTGGTACTGCATGCACATGCCCTTAATGCAGATACAGCAGATGGGCAAAGATATCTTAAGTGTGGGGGGAATGAAATGCAGATCATCTGCCACTTCCAAAACCTTGCTCTGGCCAGGGTGGGAGATGGTGGGTTTCTTTGCTTTCAATCCGCTGCCATTTCTTTTTAATCCCTCTCCACTGCATTCAGTGGGAGAGGAATTAACACCAGCTCCATGTTGGCCTAGTAAATGGGTCCTATCTTGGGGCCTCTGAGGGGAGCAAGAGGATTTTAGATCCAGCAGATCTAGGACCTACTGTTGCTGGAAACACTGCCAGCAGTGCATCGATGCCTGCCAAACCACGGTGGAAGGGTACTTCTGCCCCATCTTAACCTCCCTTGGATATCTGTTAGAATTACGCTGAGTTTCCTTGGGTGCTTCTGGACAAGGCTTTTTGTCAGGGTGGAAACTGAGCCAATAGAGCCCCAGAGCAGTTCTGATTCTGAGGAGGAACAGCAATCCGTGAGAAAGGAGCTCGCTCATCTCTCACAAGCACAGCAGCTGGCAGAGATTCCTCCTGCCAGCATTCCTGGGATAGATAGTGACCCTGGCAGTGAGAGAGCGCTGGAGGGGGGCTTGCTGGACGCTCGGCACAGACGCAGGGAACGACGACGGAGGGCGCGGAAAGGAGGCATAGCGCTCGTTTGGCACGCAAACAACGGTCGTGTCCCGAGGACCCAAGGGAAAGAGGGAGGATCTCTCCCTAGCCCATAAGTTCAGGGTCTTCCCATGATTCTCCTTCAGATGGGGACCAACTGCCTTACCTGGAGCTTAGGCTACTCAGCTATCTTTCCCCAGTGCTGTTCCTTGCTTTGGCGCTAGCAACTAGTATTCTGAAAGAGTCATAAAGTAATAAAGGAATAAAGTCTTGGAAAGAATTCCTCATCGTCTGTGTCCTGAGGTGGCTATTGGTGGGGACTGCAAGTTTCCCCAATACCCAATCGTGCTGGGTGTTTCCTGGCTCTCTAAACATAATCCTCAGATTTCTTGGGGGCTTCAGCAAGTGGAGTTTACGTCTCCCTACTACCGGGAGCATTGCCTCCCGACCGAGGCGCCAGTCCCAGTCCAGGCCTTAACCCTTTCCTCCCCCTCCTTGTCTGCTTCTGGCAGTTCTTCAGCTACCGTGATCCTCCCAGAGAAGTATGCGGGTTTTCAGGATGTTTTCGACAAGAAGGAGGCCGACCAGCTCCCCCCCCGCCCTTTTGACTGTGCCATTAACCTCATTCCTGGGGCGACCATCCCCGCTGCCCGGCTGTATTCGATGTCAGAGCCGGAGCTTCGAGCTCTGCGGGAGTTTTTGGACACAAACCTCAGACATGGCTTCATTCGCCCCTCCTCCTCCCCCGCCTGCACCCCTACCATGTTTGTGCACAAGAAATCGGGCAAACTCCACCCGGTGCATGATTTCAGAGCTTTGAATTCGGTCTCGATCCCTGACAAGTACCCCCTCCCCCTCATACTGGAGATGCTGGAGTGCCTGGGGCGAGCCAAGATTTTCACAAAGTTGGACCTGCGTGGCGCCTACAATCTGATTCGCATCTGGGAGGGGGATGAGTGGAAGACCTGTTTCGGCACTCGGTACGGAGCGTATGAATACCTAGTGATGCCGTTTGGGCTCGCCTGCGCCCCCCCCCCATGTTTTCGCGTTTTATGAATGCCATCTTCTGGGACTATTTGGACACTTTCCTCATTGTGTATCTCGATGATTTACTTATATTTTCTGAGGACCCCCATGCCCATCAACACCATGTCTCCGCCATCCTCCAGCGCCTCCGCGAGCACCATCTTTATGCCAAGCTGGAGAAATGTGCATTTGACCTAACCTCTTTGGACTATCTTGGCTACATTATCTTAGCTGACGGTATCAGGATGGATCCTGCAAAGGTCCAGGCTGTCCTCTCCTGGCAGGCTCCATCCACCAAGAAGGACTTGCAACGTTTTCTGGGGTTTGCTAATTTTTACAGAAAGTTCCTGCCCAGCTTTGCTCAGCTGACATCTCCTCTCATGGACCTCCTTAAGGGCAGGAAATCTCCTTTCCATTGGATGGCATCTGCCCAACAAACTTTCGAGGAACTTAAGAAGCTTTTTAGTTCTGAGCTGATCCTGTTACATCCCGAACCGAGGAAGCCTTTTGTAGTGCAAACTGATGCCTCTGACTTTGCGGTGGGGGCCGTGCTTTTTCAGCCAGATCGGGCAGGCGGCGGGTTGCAACCCTGCGCCTACCACTCCAGGAAGCTGAACATGTCTGAGAGGAGTTATACCATCTGGGAGAAGGAACTGTTGGCCATCAACTCCACTTTGGAGACCTGGCATCATCTTCTGGAGGGGGCACAGCACCCAGTCGAAGTTAGAACTGACCATCGCAACCTGGAACATCTTCAGACAGCCCGTGCCTTAAACCAGCGGCAGATTAGGTGGTCGCTTTTTCCCCCCTGGTTCCACCTTAAGATTTGCCATGTGAAGGCCTCCGACAACCTACAAGCAGATGCTCTTTCTCGTAAGCTGGACCTCCAGCCAGAGGGTGAGGGAAATCCCCCCCCCGATTCTTCCCCCCCAGAGCCTGGCGGCAGCTGCGGTACCTCACTCTTGGGAGGAACGTATGCACTCTGAACAGGCTCAGGATGCTTTTGTCCACACAAAAGTGGAGGAATTGGGCCTAGCCTCTGGCCTCCCCCACTCTACCCCCTTCTCTTTGCGAGGTGGCCTGCTTTACCATCCCGGCCGGGGCTATGTGCCTTCTAGACCCCTCTGCGAGAAGGTCTTCCATCAGTGCCACGATTCCCCCACCGCTGGGCATTTTGGCCAAGACCCTGCACGGAGTGACGCGGGATTTTTTGTGGCCTTGTGTCGGGACATCAAGACCTATGTTGCTTCCTGCCCAACCTGCCAGCGGGCGAAGGCCCCCTCAGGCAAGCCCATAGGCTTGCTTCACCCCCTGCCTACCCCCTCAGGATCTTGGAAACTGCTCTCCCTTGACTTCATCACTGACTTGCCTCGCTCACACAGTAAGACCACTATACTGGTGGTGGTGGATTTGTTTTCGAAGATGGCCCATTTCATCCCCTGCTCTGGGTTGCCCACAGCCAGGGAGATGGCGGAGCTTTTTTTGGCGCATGTTTTCCATCTCCACGGATGGCCCGAGGGTCTCATTTCGTATAGGGGGGCCCAAGTCACTGCCCATTTCTGGAGGGAGCTACTTGGGCTTCTCCATGTGACGCTCCGTCTATCCTCCGCCCACCACCCACAGACGGACGGTCAGACCGAGCGCACCAATGCGACTCTGGAGCAATATTTGCGCTGTTATGTTAATTACCAGCAAGATGACTGGTTTTCCTTGCTGCCTCTCGCAGAATTTGCTTATAACAATGTCTGCCATGCTTCCACCCGCCAAACTCCATTTTTTGCCAATTTTGGTTACCACCCCAAGGCTTTCCCGTCCACCCTAGCTCCCTCTTCAGTGCCGGTGGCCCGTGACTTTTTAGAGGAGTTGCGAGCGGTACACCACCTCTTACAGGACTCCCTCGAGCAGGCCAAGACAGCCTACAAGGCCTCTGCGGACTGGCGGCGCCAGCCGGGTCCATCTCTGCAACTGGGGGACTGGGTTTGGTTGTCCACCCAATACCTCCCCTCTCACTCGCCCGCAAAGAAGCTCGTGCCTTGCTGCACAGGGATTCTCCAGATTACGGCCCAGATTAACCTTGTTGCTCTTTGCCTGGCTCTCCCGCCCTCCATGAATATCCATCCTGTTTTTCATCGGTCCTTGCTGTCCCCCCTGGTTTCTGGCAACCCCCATCGCTCGGCCGGTTCCCCCCCGCCGCCAGTGCTGGGGGAGGGGGAGGAGTTTGAGGTCACGGAGATTCTAGACTCCCGCCTTTCTTGCGGCCGCCTGCAATATCTGGTGGACTGGAAGGGGTATGGGCCAGATGAGCGTTCCTGGGAACCCATGGAAAATGTGCATGCTCCATTGCTGCTGAGGCGCTTCCACCAGCTGTACCCCCAGAAACCCGGGGCCCCAGGGGAGGAGCACGAGGGGGGGGGCTCATGGGAGCGGGGATGATGTCAGGGTGGAAACTGAGCCAATAGAGCCCCAGAGCAGTTCTGATTCTGAGGAGGAACAGCAATCTGTGGGAGAGGAGCTCGCTCATCTCTCACAAGCACAGCAGCTGGCAGAGATTCCTCCTGCCAGCATTCCTGGGGTAGATAGTGACCCTGGCAGTGAGAGAGCGCTGGAGGGGGGCTTGCTGGACGCTTGGCGCAGAGAACGACAACAGATGGAGGGCGCGGAAAGAAGGCGTAGCGCTCATTTGGCACGCAAACAACGGTCGTGTCCCGAGGACCCAAGGGAAAGAGGGAGGATCTCTCCCTAGCCCATAAGTTCAGAGTCTTCCCGTGGTTCTCCTTCAAATGGGGACCAACTGCTTTACCTGGAGCTTAGGCTACTCAGCTATCTTTCCCCAGTGCTGTTCCTTGCTTTGGCGCTAGCAACTAGTATTCTGAAAGAGTCATAAAGTAATAAAGGAATAAAGTCTTGGAAAGAATTCTTCGTCGTCTGTGTCCTGAGGTGGCTATTGGTGGGGACTGCAAGAGGCAGCTAGGGCGCTCCTGACACTTTTATTGTACAATTAAACTGCCTTGTTCATGGAGGTTTATGAAGCGTCCAGATGTTGTCATCTTCAATCCTCCTGTGTTTTCCCATTGCTTCCTCAATCTCTTTTCTTTCCACAAAAAAATGCATTAAGGACGAAAAAATGCAACAGCTGCACAATGCTTTCTGATTGTTAGTACTAGGAGCCCCCAGTCTGGAAGCACCCCATTGTCTGTTGGTCCAGGGTCTGGATAGGTTGATAATAGTGTTTGCCCCCTTCAGTGCAAAGAGAGCCTAGGGCTCTCTTCACACCCAGCATTTTATCCCACTACAAACCTGTCCTTTTGATTCTGAATCCTTTCTGGGTTTTACACTGGCCCTGTATACAGGCATCTCTCATAGCACTTCCCTCCGCTCTATCTATATCTTCTCATGGTATACAAACAAAGATGATCAGGGGACTGGAAACAAAGCCCTATGAGGAGAGACTGAAAGAACTGGGCATGTTTATCCTTGAGAAGAGAAGACTGAGGGAAGATATGATAGCGCTCTTCAAGTACTTGAAAGGTTGTCACAAAGAGGAAGGCCAGGATCTCTTCTCGATCATCCCAGAGCGCAGGACATGGAATAATGGGCTCAAGTTACAGGAAGCCAGATTCCAGCTGAACATCAGGAAAAGCTTCCTGTTAGAGCAATACAACAATGGAACCAATTAGCTAAGGAGGTGGTGGGCTCTCCCACACTGGAGGCATTCAAGACGAGGCTGGACAGCCATCTGTCAGGGATGCTCTGACTTGGATTCCTGCATCGAGTAGGGGGTTGGACTCGATGGCCTTGTAGGCGCCTTCCAACCCTTCTATTCTGATTCTATGGCTGGGCGGAGCACAGAAAAATCAAGACAGAAGGTGGCTGCTGGCCCCTTGCCCCCTCCCCTGATCACTGGTTCCTGTAACATGATTGATGGCTCCGCCCATCCCTCCACTCTTCTGCAGCAGGAGGGAAGTCGGAAGCCCTTCTAGTGACTGGGATAGTGGGCTATGGGAACTGGTCCCCTGCCCCCCTCCTTCCTCCAACTTTCTGGCAAGGGAGAGAGCGTCTTCTCAGTGGCTTACTCCAAGGTTGCTAGCACTGCTAGTCCTTCTCTGCTAAATATGTCAGTGTGTGATGAAATTAAATGCAGTACATTGCTTGCACTACTGCATTTGAAGGGTATACTGATTTCTGGGGTCCCAACTACAGAAGTAAGAAATGCACAAACAGACTTGTATACAGTCGATGCACCAAGCCATCCCTAGCAGCCCTCCCACCCCCCGGCAATCACTTCATGGGAACACCTTCTTCATTAGACCTGGCTTTGCTCCCCCATTCTGACGCTGCTGTTGCTCTTCCCCCTTATTCTGGTTTCCCAACGACCCTGTAAGTTGGGCTAGGAGAAGAGATAGTGGCTGGCTTTCTCTCCCCCCCCCCCGGCATTGTTGCTGCTCTTCCCCCTTATTCTGTCTTCCCAGCGACCCTGGGCCAGAAGAAGGTATAGCGTCTGGCTTGCTTCCCAATCATACGGATGTTTTCACAGGTATGAGTACAAGTCCATTCAATGGGTGCATGCACATACATGCCACCCCTGTGCAAATGTCTGCCCCACCTTCTTCCATGCTGTCCTATATGATTGCCATTCAGAAGACCTTGTGGCAGTGATTGCAGTGGTTTCCTGTAGGTGGGAGGGAGTAGTATAGAAAACCACCTCAGCATTACTGCCTTATCTGAAACAACTCCACACACAAAAAAGAAACCATTAAAGAAAATGACAATTCCAAGCTCTGCCTGATGAATTTATTCAGGGGAGGAGAAAAAGCACTTTTAATATCCATTGAAATCCTAACTGTCAAGCCTTTCTCCTGTGTGGCTGAAAAGGGAGACTCCCCCATCCACCCTGGGAGGAAAAAAAAA
Organism: Heloderma suspectum; assembly: GCF_057233095.1. Taxonomy (NCBI): domain Eukaryota; kingdom Metazoa; phylum Chordata; class Lepidosauria; order Squamata; family Helodermatidae; genus Heloderma; species Heloderma suspectum. The sequence continues at coordinate 285,160,121 of NC_139461.1, read as the reverse complement.
ATCAAACTGGTAAGCAAAAGGGAGAAGAAGCAGTCAGTGAAATAAATGGGAGGGGGAGGTTCCAAGTAAATGCACTGAAGGGGATGGGAGACCTTAACACTGCTACTCTAAGTAGACTTTCAATGCATGCCTATGCATGCCTACTCAGAAGCAAGGCACACAGATTTCAATGACACTTACTCCCAGGAAAGGAAAGCCTTACAGCCAATGAGTTTACTCAGAAGTAAGCATTGCTGTGTTCAGGGGGATCTCAGAGAAGCATTTGGGATGGTTAGCCACTTTACAGTTCAAGTGCCGGTAGTGGAATGGGAGAGAGACAGAAACAATCACTGGAAGTGTCATCAGTGACCTGCCCCCCCCCCCACTGATTTGTTGTCATGACAATGTTATTCAACACCAGCCAGCACCCCCTAGCATATGTCCACGCAAAGTGGGAAAAAGCTCTAAAGGGGAAATACACAGGGAGGAAATGGTGATTTCAACTGCAAGCACAGAAAATGCTGGGTTTTCCCCATCCTCAGATAACACGGGAAGAGGGAGGGGAAGTTGTAAGACAGCAGCGGGAGAGCAGCTACGTTGTTCAAAGCTCCCAGGAAAACCAGTGATTAAAGAAGAACGTTTGTGCTAAAAAACCAAGGTGTGAAGGTAGCCTCATTCTCAGAAGCACTAGCTCTCAGTTGATAGGCCCCTCAATGCAGCTGTGGACAAACTTCAGAATTGCAGGATCTTTTTTTTTTTAATAGGACCCTGAGATCCACCAACTGGAGCCTGTTGCAAAAGACATACACTTCAAATTAAACAATTCCAATCCCAGGAATTTGTTTTGTGTACCAGAACTGAACTGAACTCACAATCCTTCCACCCACAAATCCACTCCAGATTATTTCTCCCCCCATCCCCAACTTTCTTCATTTCAGCAGTATAACTTTCGTGGTGGTTCTGCATGAACCCATGGATCGGCTGGAGTCCACCAGGAAAAGAGCCTTCGATGTGGTGGCCTCCTTCCTGTGGAACTCCCTGCCTTTGGTGGTCATGCAGACACCAACATTGTGTTGTTTCTGGCACCTCCTGAAGACATTGTTATTTCAGGAAGCCTTCCTTGAGGTACCAGCTGCAGTTTATTAAATTCAGTCTTACCAGAACTTGTTTCTTTTTAAAATGTTTTAATTGTTTTAACATGGTGTTTTGTTATTTTATCTTCGTTGTTCACCACTCCAAAATCTTTTAATATGGAGTGGTATATAAATATTGTAAATAAATAATAATAAAGAGTGGAGAGTCATTTTGTTGCTTTCATTGTTAAACAAGAGTCAGAAATCCTTGCTTACTTCAAACCCCACAGAGATCTATCAATAGTTTCCAATCCATCTTCTGCCCACCCCTGCCTGAATGGATCTGGACCCTGGCAGTAAGCCCAGCATTAGCAGTAGGCACAAGCAGGCAATTGCTGAGGGCAGAAAGGCTCAGAAAGGCCCATCTGTCCCTAAGCGTGGTGCAGCTGCCACCATCCTCTTCCTCCTCTCAATGTGTCAGGGCAATGTGTCAGGGCTGAGCCTGCAGGGCCCACAGCACTCCATTTTTAAAAGAAAAAAAGTACTTACATTTTGAGTAGCAGCAATCTGAACCAATCAGGTGCTGCCTTGGGAGGGGGCACAGGCAATGAGGGTGCAGGGTGGTCTTTATGTCCCCCCACCGAAAGGCGGTGCCTGGTTGGTTCAGATCACTGCTACTCAAAACATTTTCTTTTAAAATCACACACGAGGCATGCAGGTTAAAAAAAAGAGGGAGGCAGGCAGGTTTCAGTGGCCAGCAACAGCAAGCAGGTGGGTAAGCTGGCTGGAAGGTTGGGTGTCCATGACTGGTGGCAGCAGCAGCAGGAGAGGGGCTTAAGCAAGGGTGGGGCTATGGCCAGCAGACAGGGAGAGCTTTGGCCAGCCTTGGGCAGGGAGTGCCAGCAAGGGCCCACCTGCAGCACTATATGGAGCACCCACTAAGACTCTGGGGTCAGACTTTTCTGGCAGGAACAACTGCCCCTGCTTGCATACTTCTAGTAGAGGTTGACTCTCTTTCAGCCTGAGGGCCAAATTCCATTTTGGAGAAATTCCTGGGTGCTGCATACCAATGGTAGGTGGGGCAAATGGGGCTGGGCCAAAATACTAAACATACCAGCTAATTTTAGCTTAAAGTAAGCTTTAGGAGAAGCATTTCAATCTTGTAGAATGGGGGGTGGGCAGCTGCACCAAAGCCAGAAAACCACCAGAGAATCGGTGATGGGGAGAAAGGGGGTGGAACCAGGAGAAGAAAGGGCGTTGTCTTCTGGGGAACCCCGGAGGGCCAGGCTGGGTTCTAGACCCCCACTGGCCAAAGCTCGCTAGGAGGTTCACAACAGCATGCCAGTGCTGAATCACCACGCCTGACAACGACGAACTCCACCTGGAACAGCACCTATAAGGCTGCTTACGCGACGAATCCCCTACCGGAATATGACTTCCCGCGCTGCAAATTGCATGCACCCCCCCGCCCCCGCGATAAAAAGGCCTATGTACAGTTGCGCCTGGGTACAAGCTGCCAGCAGGCAGGGCTTCCCCTTACACATACGCACACAACGGAAGAGGCAAAAGTACACTTTGCCGCACAGAATGGCCTTTTCCCGCAGGGACCCGAAGCGCCGGCCGCTGGCTGCAGCGTTCTCTCCATGCGTGGACTGCAAAGCATCCAGGCACCCAGGAGCGCAATCCTCCTCCTCTTCCCCGCAACAGGGACATCTGCCCTTCACAGGTTGCGTTCCGACTATTTACGAAGTGACAAGAAGAGGCAAAGGCCGGAGCGAGCCACAAAACAGGGAAACCCCACGCCGATCAAGCGCAGGTGGCGCGCAAACTCCTGGGACACTGGGTGCGCGTGTGTGCAAAAAGCAACTCAGGCCCCCACGCTTCTTCCGCGCGCTCCCTCGGGAGTCTTTGTTCGTCCCGAAGCCTCTTCCCGGAGCGCCGCCGCCGTTGCCAGGCTTCTGGTTTCGCACTTGGGCTCGTCCCGCCAAAGCGCCCAGGCCCACCTCCTGCCTGCGCGCCGCCCTCGCCTCAGGGGCCGGCGTCGCCTGTCCGCACGACACCCCCGCCCCTCCGCCCGCGCCGCCGCCGCCGCCTGCCCTCGCCACTCCCCCTCCGTCCCGCCCGCCCTCCGCTCGGCGCTGGGGCTTCATTCAGTGCCATTCGCGCTGCACTGCGCTGCGTTTCTGTCGCCTGCGCGGCGTCCTCGGCATGCCCCTGAGCGGCGCTGCCGCTGGCGGTCGGGGCTCGTAGGCGGGCTGGGGAAGCCCTTTCGCCCTTTCCCGTGCGTTCGGCGTGCCTCGGGGATGGAGGGCGCTTGAGCCGGGCGCGGAGTGAGGAGCAGGGCAGCGCGGTGGGACAGCCGGCTCGGAAGGCACAGTCAGGCTCAGGCGGGAGCAGCGGCAACCCCAGCCATGGAAGCGCAGCCCGCGGCAGCGGCGGCGGCAGCGGCCACGGCGGCCCCCAGCAGCGGCGCGGCCCCCTCGGAGCCCCCCAAGGATACGGACCGCCAGCTGCGCCTTCGCCTCTGCGTCCTCAACGAAATCCTGGGCACCGAGCGGGACTACGTGGGCACCCTGCGCTTCCTCCAGTCGGTGAGCGCAGTGGCCAGAGCGGCGGGCGCCAGGGCGGCGGGGTGTGCGCGCGTGTGTCGTCGGGGGGGGGGGGGCGGCGGCGGCAGACGAAAGGTCGCGCCCGTGGGCAGCAGGGCAGAGGAGGGTCAGCCGTGCCTCCGCGGCACACGGTTGACGCGAAGCAGAGGATTAGCTCAGGAGGTCGTGGAAAAGGAGAAGGGCCGCCCCCGCCGTGCCTGCAGCTGCGGGGCCATGGAGTTGGCGTAGCTTTGGAGGTGCACACCGGGCTTGCGAGGGGGCACTGGGCGGGGGTTGCAGTGTACAACTCGGTCGCTCTCGGTGGGCCGGGTGGAGACTGTGGCCGCCAAAGCAGTTGGCGTTTGGGCGGCGGGCACTCTGCAGGCGTGCCCCGATTCTTTTAGAAAAGGCATCACCTGTAGGAATGGAGCTCCAGAGGGGCGAAGCGCAGCTTACAGGTCCTGGAGAAGGGTCGCCAGCGGAGACAGGAGTGGGGAATTGGCGTGGTGCTGTGCCGTGGCTTGGAAAGGAAGAGAAGAGTGCTTGCTGAGCGCCATATGTCCCGCCGCTCTTGCACACCGGTTTAGCGTGGTGCGTTCTGTCTTGGAGAGAAGAGCTGAGATTCTCAGTGGCACACCGTTCACGCAGCCTAAGCATACGGAAGCATGGTGGGTACTGGCATGAAGAGTTTGGGAGAGAGGACACAGAGCTGCCTTCCTGCGTGCCTGCCCTGGGTGAAAAGCCTGTGGATAGTTTGCAAGCTGGGATGTCAGTACAGGAGAACGCATCCATCATGTGGGTTTCCTTCCTTAGGATCCATCTTTATGCTCCTGGCAGGGTGTGCGGCGGGCACTCTTTGCACGTTGCTAGCAGTGGGCTTCCTGGTGGGTGGCAGGCGACAGCTGTATTTAGCCCATGCTGAGAAAAACGGCCTTTCTTGCAGAGGCTTGGTCTGGTTTTTAAATCACCCGTTTCGAGACCCTAAAGCTTTCAAGATGTTTACACAGATGATAGTTTCCGGAGATAGTTCATCAGGTGCCTGAGCCGGCATAAGAGGGAGCCCTTTGCAAACAACAGTGATCTAGTACTCGAAGTAATGTTTTTAAAGCACAACGTGATAAAAATGCTTCCCTTGTGTCTTAAAGTTTTGCCTTACCGTTTTGTGTGTGTGTGTGTGTGTGTTTTTACCTTGTTCTCTTGGAAGATGTTGAATGCAATGTTTTGCAAGCTTTATATTTGGCATTCCTTTGTAATTTTTCCTGAAATGATGCTTGGCTCTGAGACCATTTCACTTTTAATTCGAAAGTTAATTCCTGTCACCTCTGCAGCCTATTTGCAAACAGTCCTTGTTGCTTGAGTTTTGGATTCCCCTCTACCCATTTATTTTTGCTTCATAATAGCAAAGTTAGATATGTGGTTCTGGGAGGGCGTCTTCTATCCATGTGGAGGTAATTCGTACTCCCATGCAAACTGAAAAGTAAAACACATGCACACACAAAACTGCCTTCCCATCCGGATAGTTCCCTTTTAATTTGCAGCCATGGCGCTTGGAACTCATCAGCATGCCACAACGCTTCTGCCTTTGCAGACAACCCCTTTGTGGCTAACTCTGTCCTCACACTGTTCCAAAACCGTGAGAAGAAACAGTTAGTTTTGAGCATTGCATTGCAAGCATCCATAATTGCATTAGCTTTCTAGGGTCTCTTTGTTAGAAGCACAGTGAGCTTGAACTGGTATAGCTCTTCTGTGAATACATCATGTCTGTTCTGCGACAACATCATATACCCTGTGGATGCAAGCCAGCCTGGAGGAATCAATACACTGGAGTGTTTACTATTATGCATGCACCGGTTACTTCCAGACTAGACTACTGTAATGCTGTTTTTGTAGGACTGCCTTTAAAGACACTTTGGAAATGTAACCTGGTGCAAAATTCAGAATGCTTGTGGAGGGTAGTCAGTTTGACCATATCCCCCCCCCCCAATTTTTGCAGTGTTTAGCCTTTTGTTTCCAGGTTCAAGTTCAGTGCTGGTACTAACCTTTAACCCAAAGCTCTGAATGGCTTGGGATCAGGTTATCTGAAGGACCAGCTACATCCATATGAATCTGACCCTACTTCAGCCTCAGAGATGCTGTTTTCTGGCTCATAAATAAGGCTGATAGGCACCGAGGACCTGTGGTCGGCCCAAACTTGTGGAATTCCCTCTCCAGAGAACTCCAGTCATTCCCCTCTCTTCCAGCCTTTAAGGGGACCCTGCATAGTTAAAAAAAAATTCTGCGAAGTTTTGTATTTATTTTTTTGCTGGCTCCTTGTGTATACTTTTACCTGACTTTATTTTTATTATGTGTTATGTACTGCATTGTTTTTCTGCTTATAACATTTTTATTATAAGCTGTGATGTAGAAACAAATATCTAAAATACTGTGTTTTCAAAAATAAGTTTTTAAGAGTTAGTATATCCTGGGTGGCATGGTCAAATTGGCAGCATAATGGAGTGCAACTGTGCAAGCCACTCTCTTTGCCTCAGGTCCTCATCTGGAATCTAAAACCAGCTTCCCTCTGGTTTCAGAATTTTCACTAGCTTTTGCTCATGTGCTTTTGAACTTCCCACTGCAGTCATGAAGGCTAGAAATTCGCTCTTAAAACGGAACTGCTTTTCTCAAAAGCCACATTTCACTGGTACTTCTATAGCAAAATCACATATTAAGTGCTTTGCCAGTAAAGCTACATCTTCAAGTGCTGTAATGGACCCTTGGTCTGATCCAGTGTGGCTCTTAGGTTCTGACATTAATTACCACTCAGAGCTCTTCCCCCACTTCAGGTAATGCTCATTACCACTATTCACAGATTCACACTTTAAAATGTCCGTACACTCCCTCCAGCTAGTGTGGAAGACCCTACTCCCCACCTGTCTACCTGTTCTGCTAAGGCTGGGTCAGGTGTAGCCTAGGGCTAACTATGGGACAAATCTGTTAGCAAGACAGGCAAAAGGTCAAACAGAGTTTTAACAATCTAGCAAGAGGGCAGTTCAAAGTAGAAGTCAGTATGCAGGTAACGGTCAATAGCAGCGGATTACCAGTCAAGAAAGGAGAATTCGAAGAACAGGGTCTGAGGCATGGTTAAAGTCAAAATTCAGGTAAGCTGTCCAACACAAAAAACAGTCCAATGAGCAGAGTCTAGCAGGAGTCCAAAGGTCAGCAGCAGAGGGGATCAGTCAAGAAGCAAGGTCAGGGAAACAAGGGTTCAAGGCACTGGAGCTGGTAGAAAGACATTATTCCAGCAGCCAGCAAATCCAAACTGAAGCTTATATAGCCAGACCTTTCAGGGCGCCACCCAAAGGTCACCAGCACTTTGGCAGAAGTCTTACTCATGAAGGAAGACCTTTACTCCCAAATAGGCTTTCACTCATGAGAAGCCTGGTTGCTATGTGTGTTGAGGCATGCGCTTTGCCTCAGTGTGGCAGTGTGTGCCTCCACCTTCTGGAGCCGGCACACTCGAGGTTTGGGGGGGATTCTTGGCCTCCTCCTTGGACACCATGGGTGAGGAACAGTCCTCGGGGTCCTTCACTGCTGTTGAAGGGCCTGGTGTACCTTCTCCACTGGTGCCAGGAGTGCCTTAGCTCTCACTAAAGTCAGAGAACCTCACAGGGTGAATACGCTCAGCCAGGTCAGGCTGTTCATCTGAAGAGTCATCCCAGCCTATGTCAGGGTCAGGCATGACAGGACTTCAGATGCTTCTCTGTGACAAGATCATAGAATCATAGAATAGTAGGGTTGGAAGGGGCCTACAAGACCATCGAGTCCAATCCCCTGCTCAGTGCAGGAATCCAAGCCAGAGCATCCCTGACAGATTTCTGTCCAGCGGCCTCATCTTGAAATGAGGCTGGACAGATTTGGATGCAGTCCCATGCATGTCATGATGTGATGGTCTAGCCACGTGTAACTCCCTTTTTGGCATTACTTGTCTGCCTTCTGCAAGCCATTCTTTAACCCAACTCCTTCTCTGGTCTCCAGTGATACTGACAAGGGTGGGGGTGGGAGTAAAGTCCTGTCAGTTTCACAGATGGCTCACAAGTTTTAGAAAAACATCAAAAACTATTATGTGTACTTGCTGGTAGTACCATACATCTCCCTTTTTATGGAAAAAATGTTAGTGAAATTGATAGGACTTTCTCTGAATGTGTCAGTTTCATGGCAGACCAGAGAGGAGATGGGGTGGTAAAGAAAATTGGTTGCCAGGTGGCAATGGTCATTGAAGAACAATGAGTTAAGGGAGGAGGGTGCCTGCTAAGAGAGATAGAAGAGATACGTCTGCACAGGGATGAAATTTTAAAATATGAGCAAAGTGATTTCTGACTTTGTACAGCTCTGTGGGAAAAATGGTAGTTGGAGGACTAAAAATCCACTTCCATACTAAAAATCCAGTAGAACACATCTGTTTACAGGTGACACAAAGGAACACAACAAAGTTGTAAAGCAGTAGTAACTCCACCGCCCTATATGGCCTCTATCAATTAGACCGGGTCCACTGAAGGTTTCAGAGTAGGAACTTCTTCCCTCTCTTCATGCTGCATTCACTTTCGCAGAATCTAGCAGGATGAACTCATTGACGAGGTTATTTCCATGAAGGTCATCTCATGAAGCTGGTTGGTGGGAGATTTAGGACAGATAAATGGAAGTACTTCTTTACACAGCACGTAGTTAAACTATGGAATTTGCTATCACAAGATGTAGCGATGGCCACCAGTTTGGATGGTTTTAAAAGGGGATTAGACAAATTCATGGAAGATAAGCTATCAATGGCTATTAGTCCTGATAGCTGTATGCTACCTCCAGTATTGAAAGCAGCATTCTTATGTAGAGCCATTAATGGGGAAGTGGGGTGGAAGGGTGCTGTTGCACTCATGTCTTACTTATGGGTTTCCACAGGGGAGGGGCCATAGCTCAGTGGTAGAAGACCTGCTTTGTATGCAGAAGGTCACAGGTTCAATCCCTGGCATCTCCACATAGTTGTAGAAAAACTCCTGCCAGTCAGTGTCGACAATACTGGGCTAGATGGACCAAGGATCTGATTCAGTATAATGCAGCTTCCTGGGTTCCTAAATGGTTGGCCACTGTGTGAACAGAATGCTGGACTAGATGGACAGTCAGTCTGATCCAGCATGGCTCTTTTTATGTTCTTACATAACAGTGAATTGGAAAGGATATATTTGCTTTAAGGCAGCCTTAGCAAACCTGGCACCCTCCAGATGTGTTGGACTACAACACCCATAATTCCCAGACAGCATGGGTATTGTGGCTTAGGAAGATGGGATTTGTAGAGATCAGTTGTAGTCCAACTGATCTGGATGGCACTGGGTTGAGAAAGGTTGAGTTAAGGGGTGACTGACACCAACTTAAACCTTGCTTTTTTCTCCCTATGGTTGAGCACAAGAATATGTAATCTTCCAAACGTCCCAATTACAGTGGCTGCTGGTTTCATGTTCCTGAAGTTCTGTTTTAGTGGAATGTGCCTCTATAAAAAGTACATGTTGCTCTACCATCAAGACTACTATCTCACTCCAGACACAACAAATCAAATTTCTCTGCCCAAGTATTGAATTTGTGACTTTTGTCATTTGCAGGCTGGGCTATCTGCCATTGATTCTTTGCCAGGAATGAGCTGAGCACATTTGATTTCAACAAGTCACAGTTTAACACATGTTTATTTCTATGTGGGATCATTGTACTGATCAAGGGGACGGGTTCCGTACTCCTGTACGCTGTGTGTGTCATGATTAGGACATTGTGGGAGAGAAGTGAAAAAGAATCTGTATCGGAGAGAGCAATCCTATGTCCCAGGGATCATAGGATTGCTCGGAAAAACCCTTCTGAGGTTGGAGACAGTGCTCCAAGTGCAGAAGGGGGAGTCGGAGATCTGCCCCACTCCCGCTTGCAGCTGTTGCACAGGCTGCTCTCCGAGGCTGGAAAAGTGACCTCGGAGGAGGAGGAAAGGGGGCATTCCAGTGGATGGAGAGGGGAGAAGAACAGAGAGGACAGGATATGAGTTATCCTGAGCCTCCTCCAGCCTCATTCCGTCCCCCTCCGAAGCGCCCTAAAAAGTCCAGCTAGTGAAAATTGCCCAAGGCAGAGGATGAGGAGATGAAGATCCCTTCCATCACTCCTCCTGACTGCTGGCTTCAGCCTGGCAGGGCATAGGAATCTCGGAAGCCTCCAAGTTCGGAGGCTTCCAAGCAGCAAGGGTGCAACTGATAGGATTGCACCCTGAATTGCATTTGTCAAAGTGTCTGTCCAAGGGGTTGGAGAGACACAAGCCGAGGTCAGTTCCAGAGAAACATTCCAGGCAGAAGAAACCAGTGCAAAGGTGCTGCAGTCAAGGAGCAAATGCTGGTTCTCTGTCCCTCAAGGGTCAGTGCGAATGCAGGCCAGGAATGTCTAGAGTAGCAGAGATTCAGCTTGCTACTCTCCGGCTTTGTGGGTGTTTGCATGGGATGCCAGTGAGGCTTGGGGGGCTGGCCATCACACCATGGGGACCAGGTGATGGAAAGGGCAACCTAAGTGATCTGGGGCTAGAGGAACTCTCCCATGTGGAAAGGTTGCAATGTTTGATGTTTTTTAGCTTAGGAAAAAGGCAAGTAAGGTGGTGGTGGTGCTGGGAGTATGTAAAATGATGCCGGGTGTGGAGAAAGTAGATAGGGAAAGTTTTTCTCCTTCTCTCCTAATATGAGAACCCAGTGGGGTCATCCCATCAAGCTGATTGGTGGGAGATTCAGGACAGATAAAAGGAAGTTGGACTCGATGGTCTTATAGGCCCCTTCCAACCCTAATATTCTATGATTCTATGATAATTTTTTAAATTTAATCCATTGTTCTTCCACTGTTCTTCCAAGGAGCTCAGGAAAGTGTAAGTGGCTCCATCCTTACCTTTGCTTTAGCTTAAGAACCCTGTGAGGTACATTAGACTGAGAGAAAGAGAGAGATTGACCCCAAATCACCTGTGAGCTTCATGGCCGAGCATGGATTTGAATTCTATTCTAAACTGCATTCACTTCATCACAAGTCGTGGCTGAGGAACCAATGGAAGGTTTGCAGAACTAGGGAGCAAAGCAGGAATTGGAAGAGGCAAGGAGCAGAGTCGGTGAGAGCTGATACAGACATGATGGTAGCCAGTGTAAATGTTCTACACATGTACGTGCACTGACTACATGAGGCGGCCAATTCGCATGTAGAATTAGCATGCTAGAAATGAATGGTTTGGCAGGTACTGTGGTACTGACTCGACATGGGAATGACCAAGCCATGTGGAGCAGGTTTGTTGATTCAGAATGAGGTTTGTGCAGAACAGTTTCTGTTTCTGCTCTGAGCCCCACACACGTATGTAGATGCTTTGTATAATGCGCACAGAGTTGAGGCAAGACTAGCTCCAGTGAAATGCCACTTGGTTCTGACCATTCAGATGACCTACTGGGAGAAATATTATTTCAGAGGTTGACAAGGTTTTTGGCTCTCTGGAGTTATGGGGTAGGAGTCTAGCCACTATCCAAGCTCCCCAAGGCCACAGTTTTCTGTTCGGTGTGTTTTAAGAAAAACTTTAGATGCAAGTTGTGGGGAGCAAGCTTCGTTTTTCCAAAGCCTGCTGACGGAATGGGATGGTTTACAAGTCCTTTAGAGGACCCACGTCCTTCATTAAAGGAGGAGAAATAATATGCAGATAGGGATTCACCTAGCTTAGTTGGGTGCACTTATCCTGGCTGAGCACAAATCATAATTTGGAATGCTATCACCAGCTTTGTATGCCAAGATCTCAAGGGTCGTTATTGTATAGTCTCTGGGCAGATTGCATATGCATGCTACAAAAAAAGTGTGTGCAGATGTGTGTGTGGGGCAAGTGGGAAGAAGCATTTCTAGCCCACAAGGAATGTGAGGAATGTTTATCTGTGGGTCCTCACATGGTAGATTAGCACAGTCATCTTTTGGACTCATGTCATTTCCTCTTTGGAGTTTTGAACAGCCAGGCATGTGTGTTGGTTTACCTCTAGTCTGCTCCATGGACCAATTTCCTAACTCATCTGTCCTCAGGAAGAGAAGTTTAGCTCTATACTAGACCTTAACTCTGCCCACTCCGGCTGAGGATAATTAGTGCCTGTGGATACCTGTAATTTCCCTTCCATTGTCACCCAGCTGAACCTGATACTAAGCTTGGTGTGTGGGGCTGTTACTGGCTTGCTTTCGAAGCTGTGCTACTCAGTTGACTATTTCATTCTATCAGGTCTAGGAGCTGTTAGTAGGATTCATCATTTCTGGTATTGGACTCAAGGGGATGAAAGTTAAGGGTTATAGAAGACTAAGCAGACTTGTACTCTGTTGCCCCAGGGGGGTAGGATTAGAACCAGTGGGTGGAAATTGCAGGGAAGCAGTTTGCAGTTAAACATTAGGGAAAACTTCCTAATGATAAGAGCTATTCAACAGTGGAACAGGATGCTTTGGGTGGCAGTGAATTCTCCTTTGCTGGAGTTAATTAACCAGAGGCTGGATGACCATCTGTCAGGGTTGCTGTAGTTGCATCCTATAATGTAGATGCTGCAGTAATCAGGGGGTTGGACTAGATGATCTCAAAGGTACCTTCTAGCTCTATGATTCTTAGCAGGCAGGGACTGTGGCCTAGGTTTTGCTCAGTTAGTAAGCCTCTGTCTGGGCTGTGCCATTTCAGACTGTGCACATGATTGAAGGCTCCATCATACAAACATATTCCCTTCACATAAAAAAAAAACACCTAGTGTTTTAGGGCAGGGCAGACTTCAGACGTGTGGGATCTTCTTATTATTTTTTAACTACAGCCCCCAAGATCCGCCAACTGGAGCCTGGTTCAGCAAAAGACATATACTCAGAGCACAATCCTTCTATGCATATTTAGACAGGCTGGGTTCACACATAATGATAACCCATCGTGGCTCATGTTCGGAACCATGGTGGGTTAGCATGTTTTGTGGGGGGTGTCCCCCCCACGATTGGTAAATGACTCACCCCTGTTACCCACTCTCTGCAGTAGGGTAAGGGCCCCCAGGCTTACCATGTCATCTGCCGGGCAATGCTTGGATAAGCGACCATAGAGACAGCCGCCTAGAGTGTCCAGAATTTTCAGTGATGCTGTAGCTAGTGTCGGTGATCTCTTGTGGTCACCGTTGCATAACAACAGCTGGAGCAGCTGGCGCGACCTGATACTTGCAGCCACAGCTGTGGGAAGACAACGTGGGAACCACTCTGTGGGGATGGGTAAGGGAACCACGCTGTCCTTGTGTGTGGGTTGCACATGTTGTGGTTCCCTTCCCGCAGTGTGATTCCGCTATCCACCCTCCACCTGCGCTCGTGTGAACTCATCCACAGAAATAAGTCCTACAACTCATTCCTTTCTCAATTTATATAGGATTACGCCTTTAGAATTAAATGGTTTATGAGCCCAGGAATTGGTCTGAGTACCAGAACGGAGCTGCGCTCACAACCCTCTACCCAAGAATTCTCGTTACCCTTAAGCTTTCTTCTCTTCAGCAGTATCATGTATGGTGGCGGGGACAGGAGAGTCTTTTTGCTGTTCCTTTTGTTAAACAATCAGGAGTCAGAAATCCTTGCTGATCTATTATTTATTTATATATGTATATGTATTTAAATCATTTCTGTCCTGCTCCTCAGCCAAAAAGGCCGCTGGAGTGGTTTACAAACAATCAATAAAAACGAGGTGGTCCCCTGCCCGCAGACTTACAATGTAAAAAGGCATGACATGACACAAAAGAAAAAAGAGATGAGGAGGGAGGAGGGGAAAAAGCAAGTGGTTTTTCAGCAGGGCTGGGTGGAATGGCTGTGTGTCCCTTCCCATCTTCCTCCGCTTCAGCCTGCTGGAATGGCTGTTGGTGGTTACAGTTGAAGGAGGAACCTGATGGAGGTGGCCTTTCAGCAAGGCTGGTGGATTTGCATCTACTGGAAATCACCAGAGATCTTAACCTTCTGCCCACCCATGTGTTAGGCCGAAGGCAGGGCTAGATCTCTCCTCCCTGACATCTAGTTTTCTGTGTGCATGTGTTTTGTTTTTTGTTTGTATGGAAGAACATTCAGTCCTGTGAGCCCCCACCTACAATGCGAGGTGGTGCAGCCCAGATATATTTTTACTACCTCAGTGAGAATTAGCAGGGCTGGCCCTACCATGAGGCAGAGTGAGGCAGTCACCTCAGGCAGCAGATTTTAGGTGTTATAAAAGGGCAGCAAATCGTTAGTTGTTTACTTTCTTATTATTGAATTTCTACTGCCACAGATGGGGAAAGGTACTTATGGGATATTCTGGCTAATGTACCAAAATAACTTGGCTGGGTTTGGATACTGTAAACCTGAGGTGGGGGTACCATTTGCTGCTTTGCCTCAGGCAACAAAATGTCTTGGGCCACCCTTGAGAATTAGACCTGAGTCCCCCCAAATAACTTCAGTATTCAGTAGGGATGTACAAAAGTCCCTTACCTGAACCCGAAGCTTGATTCGCGGTGGGGGGAGGCGCCCCGTCCCTCCCACCACGAATCCTGTCCTGCCGGGACACAATTGGCAGCGGCCATAGCCGCCGCTGTTTGCGTCCCTGCAGTCAGTCGTCATAGGCTACGTAAATGTTTACGTAGCCTATCACGGCTGAGTGAAAAAAAACCACAAAACCGCACGTATGCAAATGGCGGCGCCATGGGCGCCGCCATTTGCATTCCTTATTTTGGCACGTGTAGTCTGCGTAAACATTTACGTAGACTACGGCGAAAATAAGGGCAACGCTATTTGCGTTCCCCTTATTTTCGCCGTAGTCTACGTAAATGTTTACGTAGACTACATGTGCCAAAATAAGGAACGCAAATGTTGGCGCCCATGGGCACCGCCATTTGCATACGCGCGGTACCCCCCCCCTCAGCCGTGATAGGCTATGTAAACATTTACGTAGCCTATCACGGTGTTTTTTAAAAATCTAGCCATGATAGGCTATGTAAATCTTTACGTAGCCTATCACGTTTTTGTTTTACCTTGGAAATGGCGGCAGCCGGTTGGAAGACCGGCTGCCGCCGCCACTGGAGCTGCTGCCACTGGAGCCGCCGCCGCCGCCAGGGACATTCGCACAAGGTAAGTCCCGTCCCGGGGGGGGGGGGGGCAGACCGTTTCTCCACCAATTTCGGGGGGCCGAATGCACTGGCATTCGGCCTCCCTGAGATTCATGGAGAAATTCTCTGACATCCCTAGTATTCAGTCCCACTGAGCTGAATGGATCTAATGCCTGAGGAATTGTACAAACATTTGCAGGCCTAACCTAGGATTAGGAACGGTGCCAAATAATTTGTGACTTCTTATGAACACTTGGGAGGACTTGTCTTGCTAAATACATTATGCAAAGATGACTGAAAGTAAAAGCAGCTGACCG
The DNA here is from genome assembly GCF_057233095.1 of Heloderma suspectum. Taxonomy (NCBI): domain Eukaryota; kingdom Metazoa; phylum Chordata; class Lepidosauria; order Squamata; family Helodermatidae; genus Heloderma; species Heloderma suspectum. The sequence continues at coordinate 285,145,047 of NC_139461.1, read as the reverse complement.
GGCCTATGCATAGATTAAGAATTGGCTCCAGGTGTTTGGAAACTAGTGGCTTAGGAGGGCACTTCCACTATCTTAAGGTATGCCAGCTGAAAACAGCCCAGAATTCCTTGCCATCTCTGGAGAACTTTGCCTGTCTCCTCAGGGCACAGGAGTCTCATCTTGCCCCAGAGCATGGAGGGAAAGAGTGTACTACTGGAGGAATAGGATGGGAGACACAGTCGTCGTAGCCTTGCTCTGCGTCTCGGCGCATTTTGAGGGTGTATGCCAGGAACCTCTTTCAGCCCGAGTGCTGAATTCAGTTTCAGAGAACCTCTTGGAGGCTGCATTCTGGTGGTGGGTGGGGCCAAAGGCAAAAGGGGCGGGGCCAAAACCACAAAAAATACCAGCATATTTTAGCTTAAAGCTCTTACTGCCAGTAACAAAGCCTTAGGAGAAGCATTTTAACATTTTAGAATGGAGGAAAAGCTGCACAACAGCTGCAAAACCATCAAGTGGTAAGCAGTTGAGGGGAAGGGTGTGTGGCCAGAAAAAGAGGACATGGTTACCTAGGGAACCCTGGAGAGCCAGATTGGGACTTCAGGCCTGCGGTTCCTCTATATGCCCTATCTTTATGTAAGATCCTCCTGATAGATCACATGTGGTATAGTGTATATATGGGAACAACAAAAGACGTTACTTTCAAATTCAAAGCAAAACATACCTCACAGGGTGGTTGTGAGGGTAAAATGGGTTAACTGCGTATATGCTGCCTTGAGCTCTTTGGAGGAAGAGCAAGATACAAAGGTAATAAATAACCGTACCGTAAGTTACAGCCAAATCAGAGATACGCCTTGTGAACTGCTGGGCTCTTCTGTTCAGTTTACATATCTTAAGATGGTGCTTATCAGTGGTACGCTCAGAGTAGGACTTTGGGGCAGAGGTCAAGGGCCCCACTCAGCAAATTGAGCAAGGGGGCCCCCAAAGACAGCAGGGCTACCTTGCCACGATTTGAAGGAAATAAAGTAATACATGTTATCATCACTGGAGGCTGGTGGCTCTGATGTCAGTGGGGTGATGTATCCTCTCCGGGGTTCAGTCAGAACTCCAAAGGAGCTATCGAAGGTGCTTCACACCTTGCAAAGAACCTTGACATACTTACTTACTTACTTACTTATTTATTGCATTTATATCCCACCTTTTTTCCTCTTGCAAGGAACCCAAGGTGGCTTACATTATCCTCCTCTCCATTTTATCCTCACAACAACAATCCTGTGAGGTAGGTTGGGTTGAGAGTCTGTGACTGGCCCAAAGTCACCCAGTGAGCTTCCATGGCTGAGTGAGGACTAGAACCCGGATCGCCCGGCTCCCAGCCCAACACTCTAGCCACTATACCACACTGGCTCTCAATAGTTCCTTTAGAGTTCTGACTGAAACCCAGAGTGGATTCACTGCCTTACTGACATTGGAGCCACCAGCCTCCACTGGTTACCATCTAAGGAGGGGGCTCCCGTAAGACTATTTAAGTCCAGAGTCTAAAATTACCTAACTGCACCACTGACGCAAGCCTATGCCATTTTAAGTATATGGGAATGGGAGTGTGTCTGCACACTTGGTGTTGTAGGATGGGAAGCAGGCTTTACATACGATGCCTGGGTTTTTACGATCGGGGAAGGAAAATAAGCCATTGTAGCTTGTTTTCCTGCCCCATGTGTTTTGGTCGTGCAGCATGTCATTACCATAATTACTCTTGCTGGGCATGGTTTGTTGTATTGTCCGAACCTGGTGAGAGTGTGTGGCTGGGGTGGGTTACAAACCACCCTAGAACAAGCCATGGTTTGTGGTGTGATTTGTACAGCCACCCGCCACACACCCTCTTCAGGTTCAGACCACACGACAAACCCTGCCTGGCTAGGGTAATTGCGGTAATGATGTAGTGCATGATCGGCACATGGAGGGCAGGAAAATAAACTACGATGGCTGATCGTGGGAACCTAGTCAATAGCTCCTTTCTCTAATTATATGCAAGCTTGCCCTTTATCATTGCTTGAAAAGGGAACCAATGGAATCACAGAGAACCCCTTTCTGTGTAATGTCCAGAGATTAACACAATGCAAGCAATTTGTCTTTACTTGTGCAAAATTGCCATCGATGTGAAGTGTGTGTTTTCCAGGGATGGTGTGGGGTTGGGGGTTTGTGGCTTGGGCTGGTGTCCCCTTGTTAAACATTGACAGTTCAAGCCTGAGACTTCACTTAGTATTCTCCATAAATAATTACGTAAGAAGGAAACAACTAAACCCGAGGCAGTCGCTTTCCAGGGGCTTCCGGGCTTCCGTGGTAATGGGAAAGAATCCTGTTCTGTGTTTGATGTTATAGACTTGCTTATAAATCAGACTGTGTTACTGGGAGTCTTTTTTGTAAAAAACATTTCTTAGAAGACTAGCATGTGGTCATGTAGCAGTTAGGGGAAAAGTTTTCCTTTGTGTGGGCCAGGAGACCTTTTCCCCTATGCTTGGTAGGGGTTCTCTCCTGCATACACAGAGGCCCCATTTTTATTTGCTTTGTATAAAAGATTCCACAGCTTTTATTTTACTTCTGTGGGTCAAAAGCGGGAGCGAGGGGTGTGTGTTGGGAGGGGGGAGAGAAGGAAGGGGGAAGGGCACCATGGAAGTTACAGAATAGAACATTTTCTAAGTTCCCCAAGGAAGCTGCAAGACTGGCCATGAGAAAGCGATGCGTCTCCTTTTCTTGAGCAGGAGAATAAAATGCTGCCTGAGCCCTACACTTTAAACAGTTTTCACAGTATTATCTTTTAAATATTTGTTTCCTGAATTGAGCAGCAGTCGATGGCAGTGGGAGACAGGTCTGTGGTGGATTACTTTGGATTATGAAATCAGACAATTTCAAAAAACGATATCATTGTTTTTACCCGTGACATGTTTTGATTAATGCTTTTTGCTGAACTCTGGACAACTCAGTGGCTGGGATCCAAACAGGCTGATGCAGGAGTGCGAAGCACTTCTGTGTGCTCATGGGAGGGGCTTTGCTGATTCCCCTCCCCCCAACTCCATTCCCCCCCCTTGCCCCTGACTCTCAGGAGCAGCTTTTCAGCATGTGCAAGCTGCAGTGGAAAGGAGGAGTGGGAGGTTGAGACAAGCTTCTGTATGCATGCAGAAGGTCCTCACAGCTCTTTGGCTCCTAGCCTGTAAGTCTAGAGGGGAACCTTCACATGATCAAAATTATACGTATTATTCCATACAGGTGGGACCTGCAACAAAATGTTGCCTTGTGGAGTGTTCCTATTCAGGGTCCTCTTGCAGAATACTCCATTCCATCTTCTCCCTATCCCCCCCCCCCCGCATTTCCAGACAACCCCAGTCAGGCAGACTTCTGTGCCCACTGAGAATGCTCAGTCCTAATTGGGCTGTTTTTTGCTTCCCCTTTTAGGGTTTTTTTCTCCTAAGTTTTTTTTAAATACTTTTGCAAAACTTGGGTTTACCCCAAGCCTACTGATGCCTCCCTCTTGTGTGGTTGGAGCCGTTTCTAGTACATAAGGATCCACACCGAGTGAATGGGTTTATTATTAGTATATAGGATGGTACTTCCCAACCTGATGGCCTCCAGATGTTTCAGACTACAAATCACATTAGCCCCAGCTAGCATGGGCAATGATAAGAGATTATGGGAGTTGTAATCCAAAACACCTGGAGGGTACCTAGTTGGGGAAAGCTGATAATAGGATTTCACAGATAATATATTTTCATGTTCATTTTACTGCGTGTTATTTTAAAAAAATCAAAATTGTCAAAGATGGAATGAAATTAACAGCACAATGCTGTGCATGGCTATTCAGATTATTATATATCTGATGCAAGCCTTACTGAGTTCAATTAAACTTACTTCCTAATAAATGTAGTCAGGATTATAGCCTATCAGCCACAACCTAGAGAGGTTCTATTGATTTCAGTTGTGTTTGGGAAACCGTGATTATGTATAAACTTACTCAGCAAGTGCAGCAAACAAGCAAATATTAAATCCTAATATTTAAAAACATATTAGGCAATTTGGTTTCCAGTTATTTCCTATGTGGAGGCCCTTCAAGCTTATGATCAAATTCCAGTAAAGTACAGAAACATATATTTTTTGAAAATATGATATTTAGATTTTTCATTAGATAGTGGGTTTCTCTTTAAAGTGTTTTAGGGTGCAATCCTATGGCTGTTTATACAGAAAAAAGTCCTATAACTCCCAGCATCCCCCAGCCACCATGGCTGGCTGGGGAATGCTGGGAGTTGTAGGACTTTTTCAGTCTAAAAAGCCATAGGATTGTTCCCTTACTCTAGTGGTCTCACAGGCGTATCCAAGGGCCTGTTTCCCCCAGCGATTTACTCCGAGCTGGCTGTGTGTTGAGGTCATTAGGGATACATGATGTTGTGGCCATCCAGCAGCCACCCCGGAGCTTACCAGGGAAAAAACAGATTTCCTGAGGCTGCTTAAAGTCAGATTCTTTTCCTTAAGCCAGGTTTTCCCTGGTATAGTTGTTGTATGCCCCAACCCCCGCATTTAGCTCGGGTATGCTAGCCCTGCCCAGGGGTGTGCCTTTCGCCATGACCGCAGTCAGGGGTGTTTCCTCCCACTGTGCTGAACGAGGCTTGCCCTCTCAGTGACCACAGAAATAACAGAGAAGCCTCTCAATTGACAGGGCACATTTTAAAGCCCAGTTCCTTAAGGTCGATTAAGCGTGTTCTCGAAGCTGTGTGATCTGTAGGCTCCATGATCTCAAGGCTCAAATGGAGGCTGGTTTCCGTCTTTGTGTTCTCCCCCCGCCCTGCCTTTCCCAACACAAGCATATGTGTGTCTACGCGGAAGTAACTCCCATTGTGCTCATAAGAACATAAGAAGAGCCATGCTGGATCAGACCAAGGGTCCATCTAGTCCAGCATTCTGTTCACAAAGTGGCCAACCAGCTGTCAACCAGGAACCCACAAGCAGGGCTTGAGCACAACAGCACCCTCCCACCCATGTTCCCCAGCAGCTGGTGTACATAGGCTCACTGCCTCTGGCACTGGAGGTAGCACATAGCCATCAAGACTAGAAGCCACTGATAGCCTGTTCCTCCAGGAATTTGTATAATCCCTCAATGAGGCTTGCTCCTGAAATGCAGGTGCATCTGGACTTTCAGGGGAAAGGAGAAAGCGGGGGAGGGGGGAAGCCTCTCTTATTGGTTGAGCAGCCTTTGCTAGTCAGATGATGTTCACTCAACCCCCCCCCCCCCCGCCCAAGAAGTATATTCTGTGAAGCAATTTTTACTGGTCTGGAGAATCTGCTCATGGAACCCTGCTCATTGCAAAGCCGATTCCTTCTGAAAAATCCGGTACTCCTCCATTAGGTTCTCCTTCCATTGTTGTGGAAACACGGCCCATGATACACTCAGGATTATAATCAGCGACTTTACTTATTTTTTTAAGGCTGTAATCCTGTGGTCTCTGGGAGTGTATCCCAGGGCTCATAGGATATATTGGATTTCCTCTCAGAATTTCCATCCTCGGAAGCCTTCTTGTTGGGTCACGGAAACCTCCACAGCTGATGGTGCTCTACCACTGGTAGTCTTACAGTGGTAATGGCAAAAAGGAGTCATTTGGTGAGGCGGGTGTTGGAAGCAACTTTTCATCCACCAGATCTAGGGGATCTCTACACCTCAAGTTTATTGTGAATTCATGGTTGCTCATTCACTGAATTGTTCAGGTCCATTATATGATGTCATTGTTGACCAGTCATTATTCCACGATTTCCTCCCAGCTAGTTTCCTCAAATGGAAAAAATTGGGTATTTTTCCAGATATCTGCAAATGGAGTGCCATATCCTCCCCGTGTATTTCTCCCCTAGCGTGAACGAAGCTCTGAGTGTGGTTGTTGGGAGCGTGGTTATGATGTCGAAGGTGGTGACGAAGGTCTGATGGGCGTTCAGCTTTCCTGCTCCTGCGCCATTTTGGCTCCTTGCCATTTTCAGCCTGCCTGTTCAAAACAGAGTGGCAGAACAGCAGAGCGGCAGCGAGGGGGACGGCATAGCAGAGCAGCAGCAGAGGGGCTGAGCGGCAGGGACTGGCCAAAAGCATGGAAGAGGGAGGCGGGGCCCCCGGGGAGATCAGTGGGGCTGTCTGTGTGTCAGTCCCTGTACACCACTAATGTGCAAGGGGAGGGAAAGGGGCAGGAACCAAGGAGCAAGTCGCTGAACCTGGAGTGTGTGTAATGCCTCTTCATGGAAACAATGCTGTGGGAACGGCCATCTACAGAGAAGGAAGCGCGTGTAAAGGTAATCAGTTGTGATCCTGCATTTAAGACGGAAGTGGAAAGCCCCATTTTAAATGCAGGATTTTAGGCTGGTGTAGCAATCCCCTTAAAACCCTCCTGTTACCCTAACATGTTCCCAGTACAGGGGAGAAAAGAATGCTATCCCTGGAGCTGGTGTAGTTTATTTCTCTTCCACAGGGAGAGAAAATATAAAAATATTTGTTAACTTTTACACTGCCCCCCGCCCCTTCCGCCCTGCCAGTATAAACCAGGTAGGTCATTAGAAGTGGCGGTTGGTCTGCTGCAGATTCTCCTTCTCCAGTCCCTGATGGATTGCTTTGCCTGTGACCTTGTTTTATTGTTAATGCGTTTTTTTGTTGCTTGCATTTTTAGCTTTAATTCAAAATAAAATAAATTCCATGAGGATTGCAGCCCACATGTATTTTGGAATCCTAGCTTCATTGTAACCTGCATTTGAAGAAAGCCAGATAGAGAGTACATATGTAGTGGGTTAGGATGAGAAATTTTACTGAAATGATACGTTTGTAAAGAAGCACAGTTTTTTTGTCTGGCACCAATGAGCCATGCTAAGAAGTTTTGCCTTCAATAAAGTATGCAGGTTCTACCAGTGGCGACCAATGGCTCCCTCTTTGTCCCATTCTTGCAAGTAGAAAGGAGATATTACATTCATAAGAATTCAGCTAAGCCAAGGCCTTATCTTTAAAATGTACAACATGTGGGGGAAGAACATTCATCATTCATCCAGAGTATAGGTCTATAGATGACGTTTGTGGTTGGAAAGGTTTCTTTAACACACCAACAGTTTTCATATTGTCAGTTTGAAATGTAAAGGAAATGATGAAGAAAAGACCAAGACGCTATTACCGATAAAGAAATGTGAAACAAGGAAGAGATAAAATAGAAAACAAGTCAAAGTTTTAACATCAAAGTTACTGGTGGAATAAGATCATTTTCAATCAGATATGCAGTGGTAAACATTGCACCCAAAATATTTGCTGATATCCACCTAAATCATAAAACCTGGAGAACGCCAGGGTTCATTTATGTTTTAGACAACAATTCCCCGTTTTACCCCTTTTTTAAAAATTAAGATTTCTCTGGATATATTTTATATTTCATCGTGATCTTTGCAACATCGACTCATCTGCAGCCCTATGTCCACTTATTTGGGAGCAAGTCCCACTGAACTCTTCTGAGGGCCAAAACAAATATTACTTTAAATCTAGCAGGTGCATCCTTTTCATTTTTACTCTAGAGTAGGTGCAGGGAGCCTAATCCAAATCAAATGATGCAGCTGCTAGATACAGTTTTAAACTTTGTTTTGGCCCTCAGTAGATATGTATAGGATTGTGCTGTCAGTGGGACAAAATGAAAGCTAGATGATGCACTTGGGCCATTTGAAAAATTACCCACAGAAGCAAACTTGGATTTCCCACTGAGCGCACGCTCAGCAGGGAGCTGCATCCAATCACAGCTCCCTCACAAGCATGCCTGTGTGGAAGCCATGTTTGCCAACATGGGTTTGTTGCATTCACACTTTCTGTTTTCAGGTGTGTGCGTAGAACATCTTAGGTGTACACAGGTCTGGTGTCAGCACCTGGCATTTTTGGCAGCTGGTGCCCCTAGGCAGGATTCCCTGATGATGCCTGCCTTGAACCCACCGCCCTTAAAAAAATACACACAAACCTGCTCCAGCACACCAAAGAGTGCCAGGCAGCTGTGTTTTCCTGCCATTTTAATATCCCCAAATGCTCCAGAGTGATGCTACCTCAGAGGCATTATGGGAAACTAAAATGGTAGCTCGCGGAAACTTGGAATGCTGCTGCCGCCGTCTCTGCCTTTCACTGCCACCAGGTAAGACTAAGGGGGCCCTGTGAGTGGGGGAGGGGGGCGGCACCAAAGGGCACTTTGCCCAGGGCCCCCTCAAACCTGGAGCTGACCCTGGATGCTTAATAATAGAACATGCCCAATTTAGGCACCTTCCAAAACAGCTTTCACAGAGTTGCAACAGGTACAATTTGAAAGAATAGAGAAAAGAACGGTTTCTAGAAGAAAAGAAAACCTGTGATTATAAACTCACTCGCTGTATGGTAATGGATGGGGATGTCTGAGGCGATCGGACCAATCCCCAAATTGGCATTTTAAATCCATCACCCAGAAAGTCTTCATTGAATCTTTTGATGTGTAGTAAATCAGCCTTCCCCAACGTGGTACCTTCCAGATGTGTTGGACTGCAAATCCCAGCCAGCGTGGCTGCCATGCTGGCTCAGAATTATGGGAATTGCAGTCCAAGTCATCTGGAGGGCACCAGGTTGAGGAAGGCTGTAGTAATGTTGAATATTTTAGACTCTGGATATCTTATTCAAGGCTGGTTCAGATCATGCTCAGGCGAGCTTCCAAAGGAATATTGGCTTGGTAGTTGTTGCATCCCTGGTCTAATTATCGTGCTGGGGTGTGTTTTTGTGATGGACTCTGGAGTTCTTTCACCACCTATTGTGTAAAATGTGCTTTGTTAGCACACACGCTGCCATCAGATAAAATATGCCCACATCCTGCTGGCTTAAAAATATTTTGCTCTGCAACTTTGCTAAATATTGAGCTTCTTGGTATCTGTGATGCCTGAGTGCTCTGCCTGTCATGAGACCTGGATGTTTGCAGCTCCTTTGTGCATTTCAGCAGCCTCCTCCGTCGATGATTGGTGCTTGAGGCTGTTAAAAGGAATGTTTGTCTCGGTTGCTTCTTGGCTGTGGTTTCCTGGGTCCTTCCCTCCTTTGCGCCTCCCTTTAGGTTTAATAGGCACTGATAATAATAAAGCAGCTTGCTGGGGAAGGTGAACCATCTGGTTTGTGTAAAAACAAGTTGTTTCTTTTCCTGCACAGCAGCCTTCAAAGAAGGGAGGGAGGTGGTGAAAGAAAGAGCGGGGCAGATCTAAATGAGCTTTCCTGTTTTTGTTGTTGCTGGTGGATCAGAAGCATGCACTGGGCAATTGCCACACAAGGTGTCAGCCAGTCTGAAAGGTAGCTGGGCTTGTGTATTCTCATTTTGAGAGTCCTTCCTTGTTTTGTTTGTTCAGAATGCTTCCTTCCTCAGTTGTGTCCTCCCTTCCAACATTCCCTTGTTTCAACTATCCAGAAAACCGGCGTCGAGTGACATAGGGAGAGATCCAGTCAAAGGGGAGGAATTTCTCTAGCAAGGAGTTAAACTGTGGGAGCCAATTTTATATTTATCTCGGAAAACAACCTGGATGTAGGAAATGAAGCAAAAACAAACACTTTATATTGGGGGAAGGTGGGGTGCTCCTTTGGAACATCTGATTATTATTCTTCGGTCAATCCTAGGGCCAGTTCCTCAGCTCATGCTGATGATTATTGCAACTGTAGAAATATGTTCCTGCTGAGCATTTGCCTTATGTTGGTTCGTTGAGCATTTGCCTTATATTGGTTCTTTTCCAAGGCAGTATACAATTTTTAAATACTGAAGCAAATGTTCCCCCGCCTCTGCCAAACAAACACCATAGTACAGTTTTCTCAGACCATTGATGGTCCCTTCAGGAACTGATAGCATGAGCTCCCCTGCCTGGATTTCTCATCTTCAGCCTTCCTTCAGGGCACACAGGTTTTAAGTCAAAAATACATGGGGAGGTGCTAGCTAAAGTCTCACTGAAAAGTCCTACTTTGTAAGAAAGAATTCCAGTTGGCTTGCCAGAGGGCATCTCTGTCCAGCTATGCAGGATAAACCCCACTGCTGTGGTTCTCCATGGCATGAAGAATTCATCATGAAGCTGGAAAGTTTGATCTGTTTAGGGTGCAATCCTATGCACTAGACACACAAAAAAGTCCTACAACTCCCAGCATTTCCCAACCAGTATGGCTGGGAGTTGTAGGACTTTTTTCCTATTTAAACATGCATAGGGTTGCGCCCTAGTTTGAAGGCAAAAGGAGAAGGGGACGGCAGAGGATGAGATGGCTAGATAGCATCACCGATGCAATGAATATGAACTTGAGCACACTCCGGGAGAGAGCGGAGGACAGGAAGGCCTGGCGTTCTATGGTCCATGGGGTCATGAAGAGTCGGACACGACTGAACAACAACAGGGTTGCTCCCTAAGCGATATGAGCGATATATACCATCCTTCCCCAACCCGGCACCTTCCAGATGTCTTAGACCACAGCTCCCATCATTTCCATGCCTGTGATGATGGATGGTGTTGTCCAACACATCTGGACGCGCCTAGTTGGGGAAGACTGGCTTATAGCATTGGTCTTTGACTGGTGCATCCAGGTCTAAAACTGAATTGAACCCTAACCTACTGTGGAGTCATTCCCCTGGCACCAGTACTACATTACAAAAAAAGTCATTCTTTTGAAGGGGAGGTTTAAATGGAAAGAGGAAGCCAAATACAGAACAAGCCATTGTGTGTGCTTTTCTTTCTCTCTCTTTTTAATGCTAGAATTTAAAGGCCTACCAGCTACAGATAGCCTCTAGTTCCTGGACTGGCAATGGTTTCCCTCAATATTTTCATGCCTTCTCTGTTTGTGGATGCTCCATATTAGGCAACTTGTCCTTTGCGGTCTTGGGTAGGGGGTGATTTTCAGTTTGCTTTGTGCAGGAATGATTTCTGTGGATATTCGTAGCCCTGACCTTCCCAAGCCTGGTGGAGCTTCCAGGGCTTTGCATTTTTGGATTGATAAGGCCTTCATCATTATCACAGTTCTAGTTTCTCACCCTGCCATTCTTCATGCCCTTCCTTTTACAATATTGGTTGGGAGGCAGCAGAACACTTTTGGTAGTGTGTCATATCTGACTCCTGGGTCTTGTTCTTGACTCTGCTCCTGAGTGCCTGGGTTGCATTTCCCCTCCCCATCTGCCAAATGGAGCAGATAACCATCTTTGCCTCATGCAGTGTTATGAGCTTTTGTTAATTAAGATTTGTAAAAGTGCTGCAGGTTTCTCAGATTAAAGGGTAACCGGGTAATTACTGCTCTCTAATAAAGTCTCCTGTAACTGCCTGGTCACAGTAGTCATAAAAAGCAAAAGCCTGCTTTAGAGGAGAGATAATGATCAGCGTTGCTCTGTGATGCATCCTGCTGTTTTTATGGTAGCCTGCTTCAGAGCTGATATTGGGCTGTTCAGCTTGGGCCTCAGGAGGCCTCTTGTTTGCCCCCCCCCCCCCCCGCAACAAACCAGAGAGCACCCACCCCTCATTCGTTTAGATTGGAATGAGGGAAGTTGGGTAATGCTTCAGCGTATTCCTTTTGTGTTTAGCCATAGAAGCAGCGAGAGTCGCCATGTTGTGAAATTTCACAGTTCTCTGTTGGCAGAGCTAAATATTGTTTAGATAAAATATTGTTTAATCTTTGATTTGTTGTAAGGCACCTTGAGGGCTCCATAGAGCCGTGCGATAGGATAAAAAATAGATAAATGTGAGTAAAGCTCACTGATCAAGACACTTCGCCCACTCCTATCTCTCTTCAGGATGACTGGGGCATCAGTTTGAACATGAAGTGTATAATTGTGTCCTGAATGTGTGTACACACCTTCATGACAATATCTCAGTCTTCAAAGGAGCAAATAGTCATGCTACAGTACAAGCAAAGTGCAAAGGAACATTGCAGTCTAGCACCTTGACCAAGGAGAAATGACATGTGCACCGATACTAAACTAGCAGGCACAGCTATGATTAGAGATACTTGGATTATGTTGTCTTTGATGGGTATGGGTTGTTGGGCTGAGATTCATCCTTGTTTCCAGTTTTGTACACCAACTTTGAGCTGAATTCATGCTTAAAATGTAGAATCATGCCCTGAATGTGTGTGTACCAAATCTCATTGAGGTAGTTAAATTTAAACTTTCCATGTTTATTTATTTTTATTTATACTCCGCCTTTTTACCAAAAAATGGCACTCAAGGTGGCTAAATGATAAATATTAAATATTAAATGGCAAGAGAGATTCAGGACAGATAAAAGGAAGTTATTTCTTCATGCAGTGCATAATTAAACTATGGAATTTGCTATCACAAGATGTAGTGATGGCTGCCAACTTGGATGGCTTTAAAAGGGGATCAGATAAATCCATGGAGGAGAGGGCTGTCAATGGCTACTAGTCCTGATGGCTATATGCTACTTCCAGTGTCAGAGGGAGTACACAGTTGTTCACTGTGTAGTTATTGCTGATAAAGCAAACTTCCAGGCACTAGGTAAGCCAATTAACACATGTCATGTGTTTATCTAGTGTCAGGATGTTTGTGTTATCACTATCAGCAACAACTGCACTGTGAATGACCACTGTTAATAATGTGATTATCATTGTCAGTACTTTCTGCATTTAATTTCCCTCTGACCTCACTGTATACAATTCCCCTCACCACCACCACCACTGTATGTACTGTATAAAAAAGTCTCCATAATACTCCATGCGTCTGATAAAGTGAACTACAGTCCATGAAAGATTTTGCCAGAATAAATTTGTTGGGCTTTAAGCTGCCACAGGACTCTGCTATTTTTGCTGCAAGAGACTAACGTGGCTACCCTCTGCAAGGTATACAGGAAAGAATACCCACTGAGCTCTGAGCCTGTTTAGAGAGAGTTGTTCTTTCACCACTGATCAAAGTGAGGTCACCTTTCTGCCTCTCCCTGTCTGCCCCACCTGCGTCCCAATATCTGGAATCTTCAGCAGCAGCTCTTACAAGTGTTAGAGAGCGGCCTTTAAGAAAGCTTGAACCGTGTGTACCTTTTTGCCATTTGTTCCTTTTCCCCTGCAACAGCTGATTCCACCTCTGAGCACTGCAGGAGTGTCAGTTGTTTGACCATGTGTCATCAGCTATAATGTGTGTGTGTGTGTGTGTGTATATCTTTTGCGGCTCTCTGGTGCCTTTGCAGCTGATCTCTTTTGTAGAAGCCTCACAGCAGCTGCAGGAGTGCAAGGGAAGTGCAGAGACCCACATTAAAGGAAACTGCAGATAGTCCAGAGAACAAAACACCAGAAAGGCAAAAGAAGGGTCCTGACAGCTACTTTCCTAGGAAGATGGTTTGAAAGACTTGTTTTCTGAAGTGGCATTGTAGTGCATTGAATACAGCACATACACAACCCACCGCCCTGCATTTGAAGAACGGAACATTTTCTACTTTTAAAAATCTGTAGTAGTAAGCAATGAGAAAATCCTCCTTGCTTGTTTTCATGGAATGGAATTTGCAGAGTGGATAACCTGGTGAGTTACATTGTTTAGCATTGTGAAGTGTCACGAAAAGGGAAGGGAGGGCCAGATTTCAATCTTTTGGCTAGACTGAACAGTTTGAGTTTTTCTTGGTTGAAATTAACGTTGGTTAATGTGCTCCATTTCAACGAGATTACAGCTTGGCAGAGTGATAGCGTTTAGTTTTATATGCATGGGTTTCTAGCAGATCCCAATACAGAGAGATCTATAGGGTAGGTTTGGTACCATGCATGTTGGGTTTGTGCTAAAAATATGACACGGTGCAGTATTATTATTATTATTATTTATTACATTTCTATACCGCCCCATAGCCGACGCTCTCTGGGCGGTTTACAATGATTAAAACATTAAAATACAATATACAAAGTTTAAACACCATTTACATAAAAGCCATTTACACAGACAAGATACATAGAGAAAACATAACTAAAAAAACTTTGAACAGTCAGCCATAACCAGAGACAGATCCAAGACCAGATCCAGTATTAATGGCATATGTATTCTTTCAGCCCTTACCTCCATCAGCAGATGTCACCATTTTCCATTTCACAGGACTTTCCTCTTTATTTTGATATGTCTAATGGAATCAAAACAATACAATCATAAAAAAGACTTCTAGCCAACCTTCAAGTTGGCATGAAAATAATACCCAGAGTTTCGAACTCAACAAAGAATTCATAGCATATTTAAAACAAAACAGTTTGTAACCAGAGATATATCCTAATAATTCCTTTTTCCATATAGAATTGCAAAGACTTTATTTTCTGACAGTGCATATTCTAATAATTTAATTTTCCCATAAAGCCATTTAGGGCGCAGTCCTATCCGAATGCCAGTCAGCCTCTGAACTCCAAGGCATCCTGTGCAGAGTGGGAGGAGCGCAGAGGTGATCTTTGCCTCTGTGCTTCTCCCGCTCTACATTTTTGCTAGATTGGCTTTTTTGCCCATCTAACTAGGGCTCTGTGGAGGGAGAGGGAAGGAGGCTGGGAAGGGCTGGAGACAGCTTGTAACCTTGTTTCCCCAGTCCTGCCCACAGAACCGCCCCCTTTCCCTCCTCTCCAAGGGCTCTTGCGTAGTTCTCTCTCTGTGCCAGCTGTGAGGGGGAGGGGAGCTTGCATTTCTGGGTCCAAGACAGGAGCAGTGTCTCTGACCTCAGATCCAGGAATCTGAACTATCCTATGGCCCCCCAGACGCTGTCCAGGTGCCATAGGATTGCTGTCTTATCTGTACTGTACCACACACTCGCGCACACAGAAGTTCATTTTTCCATTTCAGGGCTGTCCAAATCATTCTTACCCACTCCTTCATAAATGAAATAACAGGTGCTATCTACCATTTTACAGTATCAAAGATGAAGATATAAAAGAGCCTTATGAGACCTGTTTGTTTCTGGGAAGGGAACATAGTTCATTAGTAGAGCGTGTGCTTTTCATGCAGAATGTCATAGGTTCAATTTTTGGCATCTTCAGTTGAAAGGATCAGATAACAGGTGATGGACAAGATTTCTGACGAAGGCCCTGGAAAGCCACTGCCAGAGTAGACAACCAAACTGGGTTAGATGGACAAATAGTCTGACCAGGTCTAAGGAGGATTCGCCAGTTGCTCTGGGTTCTTTCTAAAGGTGGGCCTTTAGGCTCAAGCGATCCATAAACTTTGATTTCTTCCTTGCCTAGGAAGCTTTGGCAGATTTGGACAAAAGATACAGCTCCCTGCCATTTTCCCTCTCTCTACTCCCTGCCAAGAGTAGTTTATATTTACAAAGTGGCATGTTTCTTGATGCAAATTCACCCATTGTTGTGATGCTGAAATTTCGGCATGCCCTCCAAGGCTGTTTTCTCTTCTCCTGTTGTAGGCCCATTGGATTCCTCCACAGCTGCCTTTTTAACTGTGCAAAATCCAGATCCTTTTGTTTGGGGCTTTGGATGACAGGAAAGAATGTGCAGCTCATTAGTGCTGGTGATTTACTTCCATCCACTTTTGTAATGGGGTGGGACACTTAATCCATGTTTACACAGCAATCTTTCTGTTATGTGCCCTGAATTGACAGAGGAACCTTGGATGGATATACTCAGCTGGGTGGCACCCTTTCAGGGCATATGAGGGGTGGCTGGTTTAAAATGCTAAAACTCGGGGAGCGCTGCCATCTCGTCTCCTCCTTCAGCCTGCCTCTCACAGAAACTTATATACATCTCTCGTAGTGTTGCCAGCACCAGGCTTTTACTCATTGCGCACAGCAGAGAGAGGTTTGGCTGGGACAAGCTACCTCTGTTGAGTATTTCACTGCTCTCGAAAGGCTCAGGAGCCCCCTTCAAAGCTCAGTATTGTCAACAGAAGAGCAACCTAGCCTTAGGGTGGAATTTTAACAGGATGTGATATAATGTCTGACCAGACTTGGAATATTGTGAGGAAAGGTTACAAACAGTGGTATAACGGAGACAGGGCTCACAGGGACACAGTGCCAGTGCTTTTTTATTAGCAGGGACGCTGATGTCACCTGCCATCCCCCTCAGACTTCCCTGCTCCCTCCGAGTGTAACTGCAATCCTCACAGTAGTTGTGGGGCAGGGATGAATTTCCCTGCAACAGTTCCTTGTAATTTAAAGTATTTTGGAATGGCTTGGTCTTGAACGGGCAATCAAGACCCATTAGCTTTGCAAAAGAGCTGTTGCTGGTGGAGATAAAAACTCTTAGAACTGGATATGAATCATCACAACTGCCTGCAGTTTTGGACTTCTTTTGAGGATGTGGCTATGGGGGCTATCATGATGAGCATCTGCACTTCAAAATGTATCGCTGCACCACTGGTTACAACTTCAGGGCCTTTTCGCTTAGAAAAAATATGAGCAAGTGGGGGACATGATAGAGATGTATAAAAGTATTCATGGTGTGGCAAAAGTGGATAGGGCGACATTTTTCTCCCTCTCTCATAATACCAGAACCCAGGGTTATCCCATAAAGCTGAATGGTGGGAGATTCAGGACAGACCACAGGAAGTACTTCATCATAGAATACACAGTTAAACTATAGAATTCACAGCTGTAAGCAGTACTGATGGCCACCAACCTGGATGGCTTTAAAAGCGGATTAGACAAACTCATGAATGATAAGACTATTAATGGCTGCTAGTCACGATGGCTATATGCTACCCCCAGGATCAGAGGCAGTATGGCTCTGAATACATGTTACTGGTGAACACGAGTGAGAGGTTGCTGTTGCACTCATGTCCTGCTTGTGGGTTTCCCATGGGTATCCTGTTGGCCGCTGTGGGAACAGAATACTGGACTAAATAGGCCTGTGGTTTGATCCAGGACAGCTGTTCATATGTTTTCCCCTCACCATTAAATGACTTATTTGCCTCCTTTTCATCAAAGTGAACAGACCACCAATTGAGAAATTTAACCCAACACATTACAACAAATTGTACCTCCTTGCAGGCCATCATTCAACATTAAGGTCAAGAGGCAAGCCAAACTAACATACCACAAAACGTCTGAAGTGTGTGTGTGTGTGTGTGTGTGTGTAAAAATAAAAGGTTAAATACTGAGACCCCGGGATGATAATGAAGTGGGCTGGGCCCACGCTTTTAAATAGCTAGGTAGTCTGGGCTTGCCCAGAATTTCACCCCCACACAATCTCTTGCTTGCCTTTAGCACTAGCGTTAGGAGCAGCACAGCACCTTGAGTTTAGTTTGACACACAGTTTATACTTGCTCCTCGCTGCACCTGGAGATGGCAGCTTGGGTCACTTCATAGAGAATGTCCTGAATAATCCTGATGGCCATTTGTGAAGGAGACACATTCTTTCAAGACATTACAGCTGTGGCATGCTATGGGAAGCTTTTTCTTGAGGCTAGCACAGCCTTCCCCAACCTGGTACCCTCCAGATGTGTTAGACTGCAAATCCCATCATTCCCAGACAATGGCCATACTGGCTGGGAATGATGGGAGTTGCAGCCCAACACATCTGGAGGACACCAGGTTGGGAAAAGCTGTGTTACTGTAACGTGCAGACTGACCTTTATGTATGATGAGTGTGTCTCTTTTTCCCACTTGAGGATTCTGACATTCTGTCCCAGCCCGGCTCCTTCCTTAAGGCACAGTATGCTGTACATAAAGCATTTCAGAGCAATGCCTTCCAACTTTACCTTTACAGGATTTCTAAACAAACAGCAACAAAAAGACAGGCCAAAGAAGCGTAGGGTGCAATCCTATGCATGTTTAGGCAGAAAAATTTCCTACATGCAGGCTGGGGAATGCTGGGACTTGTAGGCCTTTTGTTCTGTCTAAACATGCATAGGATTGTGCTCTTAATTTAAAACGGTGAGGCAGACAATAGAGTGAGGGGAGAGGAGAGGCAAGTATAGCGAGGAATGAATATGAGCAAATAAAAGTTAAACACGCTTAAGCGTGGTACTTGGGGATCTGACGTAAGCTAAAGGCTTTGTGGAAAATACAGATTTTAAGGAGGGATTTGAAGGAAGAGGGGGAGGTGGCCCCACAGACATGATTAGAGACGGCGTTCCAGGGGATAAGGGGCAATAAGAGAAAGCCATATTAAAGAGCAAGGGGCTTCTGGTAGGGTTAGTCAAGTTAGCAAAGGTCACGGGCCAGGATAAACCATGTATAAATAGTATGTCGATCCTGTATAAACCGAAGCCTCTCTTTCCAAATGTACTTTGACCAATTTCTTTTCTAGTTCTCCTTGCATGCATTTTGATTTATACACGTGTGTGCTCTTCAAAGCTGATGAGACATAGTAGGAACCCATCCTTTGATTGAAATCTCTCAGAGAGGCCTTCTAATGTCTTCTCTGGGCCTTGTTCTATTCTGTTTGGAAATTGGTTCCAGTTTAACTGAAATCTTCCTTCCTGTAGTTCAAACTCCATTGCTGTTTGTAGGATCTTCAGTGATTAGAGTGAAGTTTTTCCCTTTTTCATTTGGACATCCTTTAACATATTTGAAAACAGCCACACATCCTTTATTGTCATTTATTTAACTAAACGTATATGCCTCTTTTATACCTTCTTTGTATTGGACTTTGGTTCATACCATTTATTATCCTTTTGGCTTTCCTTGGTTGCTTTCCTTGAACATGCATGTGCTTGGAACTGAGGCTGATCACAGCTCTTACTGATATTAATACTTATTGATTTACCAACTTTTATCTAGCTAGCCAGTGACCCTCTAGGCAGGACTTTCATTTGTGTCCTATGCAAACCAAACTTTCTGTAGATCACTCTTCTCCAATCTGTTGCCCTCTGGATGTGTTGGACTGCAGCCCCCATAATCCCCAGCAACTGTGCTGGCTAGGGATACTGAAAGTTGTAGTCCAACACATCCAGTAGGCAGCAGGTTGGGGGAAATTGCTGTAGATCATTTGGTTAAAAAACTTGAGTTCTTATCCCCCCCCCCCACTTCCCCTATCCTGTGTTTTGCACTCCATTGAATTGAAATTATTGTGGACCCTTTACACTGCAGATACAGAGACCAAAGTGAGAGGAACAAACAGCCCCAGGGCTGTTCTTTCTCTTTTCTTCCTCTGGGAAATGTGGATCCTGTCTAATTAGGAGCTTCTCTCCCACCCCCCCTTACACAGCTGATGGCCAGATGTCAAGGCACAAGATGCTGATAGGCAGCTTTTGGTAGATCATTGGAAGCTTGATGACAGAGAAATGGGAGCTTGACTGAACTGGCCTTCGTGATGCTCATGTATGGAAAATCCCACACACCTCTGCCATGTTAAGGATTTACAAGCCATCTGGCCGCCATTGCAAGGTGGGTTTAGGGCTCCTTTCTTGTATCCCTCATGCTTCAGAAAGAAGCAAAAGTACATGGATGACTTGATAAGGGAGCCCAAGGTGATGTTGAGAATATCTGGTCTGTGGAACAATTTGTTTTCACTAGAGCACCTGATCGCTGAGTGGAAGCCCAGTCCCTTATAAATAAGCATGGGCAGAATTTGACATGTAGATGGGAGGGAAGATGTGTTAAATTGAGAAGAGGTCTTGCAGTCCTGACTGGCGACCAGGAGTACTGTTAGATTGTGGGTGGGATCAGACACTTAGCATACGTATAAAGTTGTCTTACATTGCAGACCTTTGGTTGATCTAGCTGCGGTGGTTCTCCATAGGGTCTCGGGTAGATGGCCTTCTAGCCATGCCACCTGGGATTCTTTAACTGGAGATGCCAAGGATTGAACTGGGCTTTCAGAGATGCATAGCATGCATGTGCTTTACCTTTTGAGATTTGGTCCTTCTAATCTTCAGGCAGGTTCTTTTCTGGTTTAGTGCTTACTAAGAACTCAGAGGCCCTTTTAAATAAAGTACTCCCACCCCTTTCTTTTAAGACTATGCCAGTTCCATGGCCGATGTGGATTCAGGCTGATATCTTCATATGGTGTAGGAAGCCATCTTGGGCACCATTTTCTTGGTGGAAAGGCAGGGTATAAATCGAATGAATGAACAAATGAACTTGTAGGAACAGTACAGGGGTAGACAACCTGGTGCCCTCCAGATGTTTTGGACTATAATTCCAATACATGGCCAGTAGTCAGGAATTATGGAAGTTATAGTCCAGAACATCTGGAGGGCACAGGTTGCCTATCCCTGCCTTGATATCTCCAGTTAAAAACATCAGGTAGCAAAGGATGGAAAAGACCTCTGCCTGAGGCCCCAGAGAGCTGCTACTGGTCAGAATGGACCATGTTGGGCTTGAAGAACCAAAGGTCTGACCTGGTATAAGGCATTTTCCTCTGTTTTTCTGTTCCAGGAAGGAGGACCAGTGCAGTACCAGCACCCTGTTGCATGTGTATTTTAAGACTTGGAATGATAATGCAGTTCTAGAGCCTTTCAAAGTGTGCGCGTGCATGTATGCATGTGTCTTTGTGTGCTCACATGCATGTGTCTGTGTGTGCATGTACGTATCCCCAAAGGGAGCCTTAGAATCCCCAGCTAGTGAGGTTCAAACCCAGATGCGTGAACTGTGTTCATGTATTAACCTACTGTATGCAGTCTTTATAAGTGGTGGTGTAGAGTGATGGCTAAGGCTGTAACCCTAAGCACACTTTCAGCAGAGTAGGCCCCATTGCAGTTTGTGGGACTGACTTCTGAGGAAACCTGTTTAGGATTCTGCTCCATGAGTGTGAGCCATGAGCCAAGAAGCCCCTAGCGGGCTATGGCTCAGTGGTAGAGCACCCGCTTTGCATGCAGAAGGTCCCAGGTTCAAACCCCAGCATCTCCAGGTAGGATAGGAAAGAAACCTGCCTGAAACCCTGAAGAGCCGTTGCTGTCAGTCGACAAGACTGGGCTAGATGGGCCAATAGTCTGACTTAGTATAAGGCAGCTTTCTATGTTCGGAAGTCCTGGTTTCAAATGCTGCTTCAGCCATGACCTCATTAGGTGGTCTTTGGCAAGTTACCATCTCTCAGCTTCAGCCCCCATCCCCCTTGCAATATGGGGAAACTACCAGCTTGTTGTAAGGATTACTGAGATGTGTATGAAGAAATACTTGGAATATACTAAGTTTTATTACTAGGAGCTAATATTAAAACTGAGCTCAGGACTGCATATAGATGATGGTTATTATTATTATTTTTAAATCAAATAAGAAAAGCCAGTAGCGTCCTGCCACATAAACCAGCCTTGAATTTTTATTGCCGTTCTCTCTCTTGGAGTTTCAGTGCTTGAGCTGCACTTGGCATCTGTGTGCTTCACCTGCTCGAGACAGCATTTGTGTTGTGCTCAGTGAGTTCAACAGCTGTTTTGTCAGGCAGCTGGAACAGAATTAGTAGCATGACTGAGTAGTTAAGCTCTGGAGCTTCCATGCTGGAGACCAAAGTTGCTGTGGCCTTATGTCACCTCTTGAGTTCCTAGGTTCATAAAATCAAGTTTGCTGCCCCTCTTGCCTCCTTGTGCATGGCCAATTTATTTTGTGCATGCAAGAGTTTTTAAAATGAAAAGTGAAATCTTATGAATCTTCATAAAACCACATAACCAAGTTAAAACTATGGGCAGTACCCAGTTTGACACTAGCGCTAATGTAAATTATGTTACGCTAGTGCAAGCAACTTCTAACGCAACACCAATAGCGTTCGTTGGTGCATTGGGTTTTCCAGGGAAACCCATCGTGACAGCAAATGCCATTGGCGTTGTGCTAGAGGCCTCTTACACTAGTGCACTGTAATTTATGTTAGTGCTGGTGTCAAATTGGATACTGCCTCATTTTTCCAGCCACTGGTGTTATCTGTGTAACTTAAGTTACCCTTCTAGGTTGAATGTAATGCCTTTTGTAGAGCATTTGGCAACTATTTAAACTGCTGACTGGGGCTTATGAGAGTTGTAGCCTGAGCTGTATCTGTATTTTTGATAACAGAATGGGCCAAAGGAAAGAGTTTCAACTTACTATTCAAAAAATTATTTCAAGGCATTTCTATCATGCTTTCCTATTCAAGCATATTCAAAGGGGCTAATAAAGAATAGCAAGATGCAACACATTAAAGCAATAAAACCCAGTGAAGAGGCAGGCTGTCATGTTCTACATTAGCTTAATCTTCTTCTGTCTTCTAGACAGACCTCAGGCTTATAGGAACTACTTTATTTTTGCCAGAACTCCAAGATCTACCAGCTGGAACCAAATGAAGATTCATGGCTTGCAGGCCAGACATACACTTAAAATTAATGAGAAGGGCACTTCTGAGCACAGGCCCAGCCTCAGATTTCATTTTCGGAACCAGAACTGAGCATGAAGCTGTTTCACCTACAAACCCACTCCTGGTTTTCCCCCAAGCATTTTTCATTTCAGTGGGCTAATTTGGGGCGGAGGAGTCTTTTTTCATTTGTTGCTGTTGTTAAACAATTGGGCATCAGAAACCCTTACTGATCTGCTGAAAATCACCCAGAAATCTATCTGTAGATCCCCATCTATCTTTTACCCTTGATGTGCCAAATATTTTTCTCAGCTATGTTTGTTTCAGTGTGAAAAGCAAGGAGGTTGCGATTGGAAGAAGCTAGTTTCCTCACCACCTCTTTGGAACCATTTGTTTGAGGTGCATACATGTTTAAAACTTTAGTGACAGAAAGTTCCATCTCCTTTCCTTTGAAAGAGCAATAACAGTAAAAAGTAAGATTGTTGGCTTTGTTAAAATGCTGCTCTTTTCTCTAGTCCAAAAAAGAGTATGCCAGAATATTTTTCTTCAAGCTCTTGGTTGTTTTTGCTCTTTATCAAAACTCCTTTTAGAAAGGATTCAGAGGACTGTGAGGAGGTGAATCAATAAAGGAAATCAATAATAGTGGTCAGACAACTGGCAAACCCCTCCTAATAAGGTCCTCCAACAACAACTGATTGCTCTTTGGCCTAGTTCAGTTGTCATGGCCAAATAATGGTTTGGCTTTTGGGCTGTGCTTTAGCCTCACATGTTCACTGGTTCGCAATAATTGCAGTTTGCTGCGACATCCAGATTAAGTATACCATGGATACCACAAACCATAGTTTGCCCCCAGTTCAAACTGTGGTTTCCAATTCTTGTTTGGAGGTAAGCTATGGTTTGTGGTAATCATGGTTTGCCTGATTTGGATGTAACAGCAAACTACAGTTATTGTGAACCAGGAAGTGAGGGCAAGTATTGGAGGAAGGAAGGGAGCAGGTGGTTCTGAATTATAATGTCTGAACTGGGCCCAAGTATTTGATGAAAGTGGGAATGGAAGAAGAAATCACCACTTTTGTTCAGGCACAGGGGGTAAGTTCCAAGAGGTGGTTGTTGGCAGGGTGCGTTTCTTTAAAACTGTAAAGCTCCTATAAGTAAGGAATGTTGTTTTGAGTAGGGGTTACTCCCAGCCCTATTCACTGCAATCCTATATTCACTCACCTGGGAGTAACCGCCATTGAATTTGATGGTACTTACTTCTGAGTGTATGTGTATATGATTGCACTGTAAATCCCCTTTGTGGTGTTCCTGATCAGTAAGAGTTTGCAGACGTTACAGAGCTGAGAGTGCGTCGAATTCCTTGATATATTTTATGTTTATTATTATTGATTTGATTGGTTGACCGTTAGCCAGCCTGGGAGATTTGTAACTGAGGGGTAGCATATAAATCTGTTAAGTAAATTACAATAGCCTTCTGGTGTACTTGTATTAGCGCTTACGGCTAACATTCATGTACAACTGCCCAAGCCATGATCTTCTGGAATGACACCTTCCATGAAAAGAATAGGGCTGGCTCATGAAGGGATGCTGGTGCCCCTTTGCCCTGTATTGCTAATAAATTCCAGTAAAACGAGTCTGGTTTGAATGAGGACATTTAAAGACTCCACGGTGACAAACGTTGGGATATTGCTTTAGAACAGCAGGGGTGGAGAGCCTCTTTCAGCCCGAGGGCTGAATTCAATTTTGAAGAAGCTCTCAGGGGCTGCATTCTGGTGGTGGTAGGAGGGGCCAAGGCAAAGGGGGAGGGGCCAAATGCAAAATGGGTGGGACCAAAAATACTAGCATTATGTAGCTTAAAGTTTTGATAGCCAGTGACTCAGTCTAAAAAGAGGCATTTCAGCCTTTTAGAATGGGGAAAAAACCGCACAAAAGATGGGAAACCAAAAGATTGGCGTTTGGCGGAAAGGGAATGGGGTCAGGAGAAGGAGGTGTGGCCAACTGGGGAACCCAAGGGGGCCAGATTTGGCCCCCGGGTCTGATTTGGCCCCCAGCCCTGCTCTAGAGCTTTGATGTCACATTTGGCACTAAATGTCCTCCTTTCAAAGTGCAGAGAACACCATGCATGGGGAGAGAAGAGAGAGAAATTGCATTGTTACATTCTGTGGAGTTGGAACTATTTTTTGGAGACACCAACAGGAAAAGTACATTTCCAAAGAAAGCTACAGGGTTATATTTGTTCTGGGTTTTCTTCTGATGGTGTGGTAAGAGGAGAGCACGTGGATGATGGTGACCCAGAGGTGGTGTGGATATTTCGCATAGAAAGTGCAAACATCTCCCTGATCCTCCTCCTTTAAAAAGTCTTGGTTGGGCCACGAGCCAGAGTAACCAGTTGTTTGACAGTTCTGGAAAGGAAGCCAGTTGAGGATCACTTTTTTGCAGGTTGCAGTGGTGCTTGTCACATGAGGCTCTGCAATGGGGGATTGTCTGAAATGAGCACTATCTACTGTGTTCTTTGGTGCTGTGATGGTCAAGAACAGCCTTTTCCAACCAGGCGCCCTCCAGATTTTTTGGACTACATTTTCCACCATCCCTGACCATTGGCCATGCTGGCTGGGGCTGATGGGAGTTGTGGTCTGAAACGTCTGGAGGGCACCAGGTTGGCGTTAGTAGATAAGGGTTATCAATTACATTAAAGCGGATTTAGTATCCTCCATTGTGCCTTCACGTGCCAGGCACTGTTTGAGTGTGCATATCCCCTGTTTGGCACACATAGTTTTGCAATGAAATGAAACACTATGTTAAGTTTGTTAAAATCTGATAAAAAATGTGTCCACTTCGTTACTGAAGCTCAGGATTAACTGCAGCTTATTTGGGTCCTCTTTGAAGCATGCATAAACTGGCATAGATACTTTAGGCTTTAGGGTTTGTACAAAGTTTCATTACATGCCAGGTCACACCTTTGTTATGCAAACCACAAATATATGCAGTATTGTATACAAGAGGCAGTTTCAGTCTTAACCACAGCTCATCCGTATCTTGACATTCAGCACAGAATCTTTATTGCTTGAAGAATGAGTGCATGCCACTCACTGGTGGTAAGTTTTTGCATGGTTTGGAGAAGAGCTCTGAAATGCAGTGCAAGATGCCAAACTGAGAGATGATTTTTAATGCCAATTTTAAAAGGGACAATGTTAGCAGAATTTGACAGGTTAATCACTGAATCTCTGAGGATATGGCAGAGCTGGTGGGGTGGTGGTTTGTGTCTGTTGAGGGAAAGGATACCCCCGCCCCCGTGCACTGTGATGATCCATGCCAAAACACCCTCAGCAGCTGAAGCTGTATGCTATGCAGTAAGCACTGTATCCCATTAAGCCCCATTCACTTCTATGGGTCTACTCTAAGTAGGACTATCATTGGATACAACATGTAGTTTCACCCTGTCTCACTGATTTCAGTAAGACCTAGGCCAGCATCAGCTGTTACAGAAGTATGGTTACCGCAGGAAATAACAGCCTCACCTCTCCTCTTCTTCCCTTCTCGGTAATGTCTAGTACTGTTTTTTAAAAAATAGGTGAGGTGATAACTTGTTGCTGTGACTACCACCCACCTGAAGAAAAAGCCTGTAAAGCAAAGCAAAGCAGAGCAGGCAGGGAAACTCTTGGAGCATGGTGATGGCGCTTCATGGATTTCAGCTGGATATTATAGTGGGTAGATAAGGAGGAGATATGGAGGTCCTTTTTTTGGTGGTAACCACACATCCCACGTAACATCTAATTCCAGACTTCCAGGTGGATATGCCTAGTTTGTAGCCTAGAGCTATACTCCTATATGTAACTGCCCATAAGAGCAATGCCGAAGGGCAGATTAGGAACGCATCAAATAAATAAATAAATAAATAAATAAATAGTGCTTGACTCCTGTTGAAATCAATGGGGCTTATTTCCGAGTAAATATTGTTAAGTTCAGGATGCAGTTTTTGATTTACTATAAGTACATAAGAGCCCTGCTGGATCTGAGCAAAGGTCCATCTAGTCCAGCAGTCTGTTCACACAGTGGCCAACCAGGAACCTACAAGCAGGACACAAGCACAACAGCACCCTCCTGCCCATGTTCCCCAGCAACTGGTGTACATAGACATACTGCCTCTGGCACTGGAAGTAGCACATAGCCATCAGGACTAGTAGCCATTGATAGCCTTTTCCTCCAGGAATTTGTTTAACACCTTTTTAAAGCCATCCAAATAGGTGGCCATTACTACATCCTTTGGTAGCGAATTCCATAGTTTAACTATGCGCTGTAGTTAAACTATGGAATAACAGTTTAACTACGTAAAAGTACCAGTGGGGAATGGTGAATCCAGGGCTGGCATCAAGGGTAGGCATGGCTGGGCACCTGCTGAGGGCCCATGCCCCAGCAGGGGCCCACTGACAGGAGCTTCTGGGCCTTGCTCCTCCCCTTCACCATTGAAATTTGCTTGTTCAGCTGCCTCTTGCTCTGGCCTAGACAATAGTGGTGGTGAGGCGGAGCAGTAGATGCTGCTGCCTACGTGCTCACTGGCTCTCTGCCTGTCAAGCAAGCAGTAGCAGTGATGAGAAAGAGGATGAGGAGCAATAGCAGCTGGTGACAGTGGTGGTGAGAAGGTAGACTCACCAAGGGAGGGGGCCCATTGAGGGTGCCTTGCGCAAGGGCCCTCAGAAATCTGGACTTGGCACTGGGTGAAGCTTACAGCGGTGAATCACTTGCAGGGGTAATCTGGACTGGAAACTGATAAAGGGCTTTAAGTAAATGCCTCCTTAAACGTTCAGACTTTTTGCAGTGCATGTGAAGCCTGGACTGCCTAACCTCCCTTTGGGAAGTCTTTGCTCAGCGTCCCATGCAGTTGTCGAAATATAACAGGAGCCCTGGCAGGTCTCCTTCTTCATTCTAACTGGGCCCTCCCATGTATTTCTCATGGACTCCTAATCTTCTCTTTCTCCAAGCCCTCCCTGCTTTGCTCATTGCTTGTGTCCAGATGCTGGTCCTGAGAAATAAAGGTCTTAATCATACTTCCCTCACTGCCATATCACCCTTATCAAATTTCTTAACATGACTTACCAGCCGTTCAATCCAGAGAAAGTTAGCCTTGCTCTAGTCCCAGTGAGATCAGTTGGACAAGATAGTCAGGAAAACTCACTAAGGATCAAACCACACATGTTGCTGAGCACATCACTTCATGTTCCACAAAGTTTTTATAGCTGCAAATATCAGGTGCAGGGGCATGAGTGTATGTGTGTGTGTGTTGGGAAGGAGGTTAACCCTTTCCACCCCGCTGTGTTCCTGATGCAAATCTCCCCTCCAAAGCTGTTATTTACATTGGGAGGGAAATTCCTGTTGGCATTCCCTCCTGATGCAAATAGCAATGTCAGGAAGCAGGGGGAATTTTTGCTGGGATCATGGGGTTGTAACCAATGATAGTCCTACTTGGAGTAGACCTATTGAAATGAATGGGGCTTACGTTAGATAAACATTGGATAGAACCCATTGGATACAACCTCTGGTAGGGGAGGAAAGGATTGAACCCTCATCTTTGGCCCTCATCCTGCTCAGCTCCCCAGGGAGGCTGGGGAAGGCTGCCTTTTGCAGTTGTCAACCAGCAGCCATTCCAGCAGGCAGAGCTGGGGTAGAAGGGAGGGAGAGAAGGACCATTGCCTCAGCTCTGCTTAAAAGAATATTTCCCCCCTCTTCTCCCCCATTCCTTTTTCCTTGTGTATCGCATCTTTTTAGATTGTAAGCCTGTGGGCAGGGACTGTCTTAACTGATTATATGTGAGCTGCTCTGAGGCCTTTTTGGCTGAGGAGTGGCTTAAAAATACTTCAAATAAATAAAATAAAAAACAACACAGAGAACTTAAAAGTCACACATTGAGCATCACGTATAGTTTGACCTGAAAAGTGTCAAGACCAGCAAAATGACCGTGGAAAGAAGTAGCATACCGAAGGAATGAGTTGTATGGTCGAGTGCATTGTATATTAATCTACGTACCAAGGAACACACCTTGATACACAGCAACACTCAATCAGATAGGAGAGACTGAGAGATTCCTGGGCACGGAGCAGGAGTTAGCAACTTCTTGCAGAAGATAAGCTGCTTCTCAGTTTGTTGCTGCTGCTGTTATGCTGATTTCTGTGCTGCCCTTCAATATAAGTGCTTTCAGGGTCAAGATAGAAATAAAACAATAAGGAGGAATGACACAACAATAAGACACTATGACAATCAAAGATTCAAACACTAGATAAAACTGGCTGCATAAAATAGAATCATAATCACATGCACACTAGGAAAGGGACCATTGAAGCCAAGTGCTGATTGGCAGTGACTTTCCGAAATCTCAGGCAAAGGTCTTTCTCAGTCCTGCCTGCTACACGAAATCCTTCATCATTGGAGATGCTGGGATATTGAACCTGCATTCAAAGTTTGTACTCCCCCTGTCGACTTAGCACAATGACCACTTCAGACATCTCTTGCAGTCAGCTTGAGAGCAATAAGGGACAGGAGCTCTTGCAATTTCTTTAGAGAACAGTTATCTAGCCTTCTAGGAGAGAGTTGTTCTCAAGTATTTGCTTTTGTTTTATTACGGGCCACTTCACACATGGATGTTCATCAATTTATGACTGCAGCTTCAAGTGGTGCCTTGCATGTGTGAATGAGGGGCAATGCATACATTATTTTAAAGACATAGCTAGCTTGTTTTCCTTTTTTCCTCTAGAGTAAGTGCAAGGATCCCAATCCAAATTGGGATCCTAGCGTGGGGGTGGGGCTTTAAACCTTTTCCCGTCTGCTGCAGTCCAATTCCAGATCTCCCACCCTGTGCCTGCAATATATATTGCCAAATAGTGATCCATTTGCTGTAAGAGATCTCTATTTGGCAATATAAACTTACTGGCCCAGTAAGGATCAGGATCACAGCAGGATCCCAGCACAATCTATAGTGGGATAGTTCCTTTATTCTTGTTGTTGTTCAGTCATTCCTCTCGTTCCTTTATTCTTGTTGTTGTTCAGTCTTGTCAGTTCCTTTATTAGGCCAACTCAAAAGTCACAAAACGGTATTACCCTAATATGGAGATTGGGATTTTTCTTATGGCCAGCACAGCTAACTTGGCTTTCTGTCTGGGAAAAAACACATGTGTTTCAACTAGGAAACATTGACATAGACTCTACAGAGGCAGCTTATCAAGAAGGAGTTTGAGAAATTCTTTATAAGGCAACTTCACACTCGTGTTTGCTTTCTTCTGTTTTTTTTTTTTTAATGGCTTATTATGGATCTTGATCTTTAACAAGACTAGAAAGGAAGGCTGTTTGAATGAGCATGTCTCCTGTGCTCTTTCCCTGTTCTGGAAGGAGGCAGAGGGAGTTATCTTTTTGCTCAACAAAGAAACTTTGCATCTTTCTCAAGCCATTGCACAATGAAAGCCACAAACTTTGGTCAGCAAAGCATGAATCAAAGCTTTACTGGATGCTGTCAGAGAGAGGAACTGAAATTTGCAAAAAGCCTGCAGAAATGTTAGCTGCAGCGGCAGAACACGGAACTTGGAACATCCCATTGGCTTGTGTTTTGAAGTGGAGCTTATAATGTCCTCTTATAATGTGGCTCTGGATGAGCATGTAGAAAGCACAGTACCAAGAAGCAGCTTAACGGCGCTACAGAATAAAATCCCAAAGAAGCTCTTGACCTTGACATGTGTAGTTTGGAGAACTTTTTTTTAAGGGAGGAGAGAATAATATTTTGCATTCATGCAGCTCTGCATGTCTGAAAGGTGGGCAGACTTGTTTGAGAGATGGGTATGGATATATCCACAGATCCCAAACAAAATACTTGGTAAGTTTGAGATTAAAGCAAGGGCTCCACTTCATTGATGTTGCTCCTGTTTATAGAAAATGAAGCAGAAGAAATGGCAGCATATGCAGACTTGCTGGGGCTTATTTAGCAGAAGGGAAAGTATAAATTGGAGTTTACAGTGCAACCTTATACGTGTTTGCTCAGAAGCACGTCCCATTGAACTCAACGGGGCTTACTTCTAGGTAAGCATGAATAGATTGCAACCTTAATTCACAATTCTGAAAACTCTTTGGTAGCCTGTGAGGAACAACTTGGTGGTCTCTGCCGAATTCCCAGGGGCCAAATGTGGACATAACTGTTGGCATTAAATGACAGACCTGGTCACATTTGCAGTAGAAAGGCCAAGAAATTACTGGAAAAGAGCTAGTGAACTATTTTCTCACCCCTTAGAATGGTTTCTTGTAGTTGTTAAAACTTTTGCTTGGACAGTGTGTCTTTTATCCCTTGAGCATCTCTATACCACCCTAAAATCCCACATTTAAAAGAGGGCTGGCTGTTTCCGTTTTAAATGCAGGATCGTGACAGACTCCCTTTATGCACGCTTCCTTCCCCCCTTCCCCCACTCCTTTCCCCCCTTATCCTTTCCCACCTATCAATTTTTGAGAACCGCCCAGAGAGCTTCAGCTATTGGGCGGTATAGAAATAAATAAATAAATAAATAAATCATACGACTGCTAGATGGTGCTGTGGTCTAGCTCCTCTTATTCCGGGTTTTCCTAGCGGAACTCAAGCACTGTAATTTGATAGCTCATTATCTCCGATCTTTAAAAAAACGGAATAAAGGTCATTTAGTATGGGAGACACCCTGGAGGTTGACAACATCATCTAAAGGACCTGCAAACTTCTATGAGTAACCAGTCTCAATAGCAGGATAAAATAGCCTTGTGGAGAAGTCCCTTGTGTCTCCCAAATTGTATAGAGAAGACTTGGGTCTTGAAGGCTGTGGGTTCTCATTTCCAACTTAGAGCATGAAATTATAAATAAAGAATAATATAATGCCTGAGAACTGGAAGTTTGTTTTCTCTCAATTGTGTGAGCATCTGGTTGTATGCAGGGCACATTTAAACATGCAGGTACATGGTTGTTTTGGAGGAGTTGCTGAAGTGAGAAATGGCACCATACCGGCTTAATTTGTTTATATGTTGCATCTATTTATTACATTTTTTACCTTGCCCTTCCTGTACATTAGGAACCTGTGGGCATCCAGATGTGGTTGGACTGCAACTCCCATCATCCCTGACCATTGGCCATGCTGGCTGGGGCTGATGGGAGTTGGAATTCAACAACATCTGGAGGGCACCAGATTGGGGAAGGCTGCTCTTAACCGTTATGCCATGCTGGCTCTCATTTGCATCCTGCTCTTCCTCAAGGAGTGCAGTGCAGTGTTGTAGCTGCACAACAACCCCGACAGGTGACTTGTTTAAGGCTCCATAGCAAGTTTCATAGTGACGCTGGGATTTGAACCTTGTTCTCCCACATCCAACGCCCATGCCTTCTCGGTTATATACAGGAAGACTATGTAAACAAACCTCCATGTGAACCAGGCTGGACTCTGGTAATTTCTGTGACTATGACCTTTTGAAAATGGCCCTAGCTGTGCTAATGCAATATCTTCAGAAAGTCTGTAGCTTAAACAAACAAACAAACAAACAAACAATGCCCCTTTGAAAGCTTTCAAGTAAGAATGGAGGTAAGCATTAATAAAATAGATTATAACCTGTCTCAGTCACTCTTCCTTTTAATAATGCTTTCCTTCCCTCTAGAAAAGCACATTGAGAGACGCTTCTTTTTATGCTATGATAAATTTGTTAGCCTTTAAGGTGCCACAAGATTCTTTTGTTGTTTTTGCTGCAAAGGACTAACACGGCTACCCTTCTGGACATCAATCTGCATCTTCAACCTTTTGGAACTCTTCTAAACCTCTTGATGCAATCATCTCAATCCTCCCTGCTTCTCTTGGGGATATATCCGACTGCAGGTGAAGGGCTGGACTGACAGCAGCATAGAAGTAATTGCTTAAAGTAGAACCTAGGCACACTTACAATAGTTACCGTATCGCATCTTAATTGAAGAGGCACTCCGAGCAGGACCTAATTGGTGGCAGTGCCTACCACAGCTTAGTCCAGGAACCTGTTTTCAGTGCCAGAGCTCAGCTCAGGAATATGCGAAGTGCCACTATGCAGTGCACTAGAGGCAAGATCACATTACAAAAATGTGCTTATGCCTCATAACATGTGTGGTGGGTATGGATCTCCAGTCGTGTGGAGTGTGATGGGGTGTCAGGGGCCGTATTGGTGATGCCAGAGGGTCTGTTAAGATCCCTCAAGACACTTTACTATAACATGGGAAGCTGCCACGAATGTGCATAGACAAAGCCCATATGTAACTGGGATTAGAGAACAGGGATCCTTGTTAGAGAACACAATCTTTAGGCAGCCTCAAGCCAGTCAGATACCTAGTGGCATCATCTGTCCCGTGGGGAATAGAAGTTTCAGAGAGGGAGATTTTTTGGTCAGGACCACAGTGCGGGGGGCAAACTGCAGTCCCTGTCCTGATCGGGTCTCCCTGCGATGGTTATTTTTAAAGAAAGAAAGAAAAAATGTTCAATGCATTTGCGCATTTAATTGTATCATCTAATTTGGGCCTCTGGCCTAACTGTGGAAGCTACTGAAATTTCTGGTGGGAAAGAGATAGCCCAAGGCGACTTTGGCTACTACCCTGTACAAAATTACTCTGCAGCAACTCCTGATCAAATCTCAAAGACTGACTTCTGAGTAGCCATGGTTAGGAATGGGCTGCATACATAGTAGGGAGCAGAAACAGTTGGGCTGAAGGGCAGGTGTATAAATATATAAAATAAGTAACAAATAAGTAAAAACATTCAGACGCACTTTGGTATAGACCTTCCTAACATGGTTCTTTCTCTACTCTTAGGATCTATTTCTCTACTGTGACAAATTAGTGATGCCGTTTGTTCTCTGTGCTCTCTTCAGTGGAGAAATTCTCATTGGGTGAGGGGGAAAATTGCCTAGAATATATATTTCAAACATTTTTTTAAAGGCAGTCTCAAATTCTCATGAGAAGCACAACTTTGCAGCAAGTTCTTTTGCCACATCTTTCTTTAATCAGCACTGAAACCAGATCTGTGTTAGGTGGGCATTCTTCTACATACTAGAACTCCCAACCTAGCCAAAAAGCTCTGTATTAGTTTGAGGCAAAATAAATCAGGAGAGAGCGACTCTAAAGCTGGGATATCACAGTTGTCTGTTGGGGATGATTCCCCCCTCCCCCGCTTCTTTTTTTTGGCATTGGAAAGATATCAAAATGGACATTCTTGGTGATGGCACCCCAGTTGTGGAATTCCTTCCCCAGAAAAGTTTGCCTGGTGCCATCTTTATTATAATTCAGATGCCAGGCAAAGACCATTCTTTATTCTCCAAGGCCTTTTATTGTGCAATCCTATACATGTCTACTCAGAAATAAATCTCTGAGTTCAGTGGGGCTTAGTCCCACGTAAACGGGTATGGGATTGCAGCCTTAAAATCAGTTTTATTGGTGTTTCTTTCTATTCCCAGGTGCTCTGTGTTTGTTTTGAATATTGTTAAATGGTTTTTGAACAGTATTTATGTATGTTTTAATTTGAAAGCTGCTCTGGGAATTCTGGTGAATCGAAGAGCGGGGTATAAAACCAAATATATATATGTATATATGTATGTATGTATGTGTGTGTGTGTGTATAAATATAATATCACGCACGCACATGCGCGCACACATACACGCATCTACATTTATTTTCAACTTACGTGGTTCTGGATACCGTAGCAGCTAATTGTCAGGTCTGAGCTTAAACGTGCTGCCTTTCCCAACAGATGGCAAATGAAAGTCTTGGTTTTTCTGAATACCATTACACGTTAAGAGAAAGACTGACTTTTATATGTAGGGAGGTATAGTAATTTCCTGCTGACAAGCTCATAGTGTGTTGCTTGCTATTGCCATGAAACAAACTGAACATAAGAAGAGTCCTGGTGGATCAGACCAAAGGTCCATCTACTCCAACATTCTATTTCCTGCAGTGGCCAAGTAGATATGTCTGGGAAGCGCACAAGCAGGACAGGAGGGCAATCACCCTCTCTCACTGTTGCTCCCTAGGAACTGCTATTCTGTGGTATACTGCTTCTGAACCTAGATGTTGCACTAAGGACCATCCATGGAGGACCAGGGAAGAAGCTGGCTATAATTTATCTTTCTTAAATCCATATCATTTTGGATATGGATATCCATATCTATTCTCCACACCTTAATATGGGATAGGTTCTGTGTTTGTGACACGCATATCTGTAGGTCAGGGATGGACAACCCATGGCCCTTGTGTAGCCCTTTCCCACTCTCCATGCAGCTCGCGATGTTGTGGGAGCCTCAGCCACTTTTCTCCGCAGGCCAGCTAATAATCTGGGATGTGGGGGAAAGACTGCAGTTCTGATACTGCTATTAGCAGTACTGGGAGAGCAATCGCAATTGAGGTCACTGGGGTAGAGGTAGGTCGGAGGCTTTAGCCTTCCCTTCCCTCAGCAACCCTGGTGCAACCAGGATTGCTGCAGGGAGGAGGAAAAGGCTGAATGTTATGGTGATCTGACCACCTGCTTATATGTTTCAGGTGGATCCTGAAACTTGGGGCATGTCTGGACCCAGACGCCCAGGTAACATCAAAGTGACTGAAAATCCAGGCAGGTTAGAGAATGGATGTCATGTCTTCTTTTTGCAACTGTTCAATGAGATGCATTACCATTTGCCCTTGGCCAGTCCCATTATGCACTGCTGCCTGTCACTGCCTCAAGAGCACAGTTGATTCCAGATTAGTCTGTGTTCTGGGGCTTCTTAATCTATGAACATATATTTTGTGCTTATGCCCCTGTTTTCCTTTTCCATCTTTATGGCCTAGATTACATAGGCCTACTATGCCATCCATCACTCAAGGTAGCAAATCTTTGGGACGTTTACCATAATTGATAGTAATCTCTGCTAAGTATACATAGAGGTCATGGCTTTAGATGTATAGTCTATTGATGTGTAGCATCAACTAAAGGGCCTGTCAGGTGTCCCGATCCCCCCAGTGCACATGTTCAGGCAATCTGACACTGGATACCCAATTCAGTGAGATTTCTTTATTGCAGGGAATCCCACAGCAAAAGCTTAATGGTTACACTCTTCAGAAATCATATAGCTGAGGGTCAGTAGCTATAGGCTCTGTATAATTCTAGAAAAGTCCAAGGCTAAACACTACTACCGTGACTGAGATACTCAACACGGATTTCTCCATTGCCATCTCCACAGTTCTGAACACAAGGGAAGGCACTCTGGATTCCTGGGTACCTAACCCAGACAATCCTTTCATGGGGCTCCAACCCCGGACATGGAAAGGGAATGATTCCTGGAATGAACCCATCAGGCAATAAGGGGATAACTTCTTGTAAGGCCTAACAACCCACACCCATAGAGAGTCCAACTTTGAATCGTTTGTTGATAACTCTAAGCTACATGGTCAAGGCTCATCAAGATCAAAGGAAGGGCATACCCACACATGCAAAGAGTTCCAGACCACCGCTTTCGCATTGGCAACTCCACGCTGCATGAGTTCTGGCAGAGGGAGGTCCAAAAATTGTAGATCAAACCCAGGCTGCCGTACACTGAGCTGACTACAAACACAGATACACAATCCACAGCAACGAGAGTTCAAGTTTATGAAAAGCCTCACAGTACTTTTTCATGGCAAGTCTTTAACAGGGCCAGCTTCAAGTGCAGCATGAGTCTAGAATGAATTTTGAACCATATGTACATTGTCTGGAGCTAATAATCATTCTGTTCCCATCCAGCCACTTCATATTTATTTTCTAAAATATAAAAAATTATATTTTATCATATAAAATATATGATAAAATATAATATTTTAGATTTCTTGCCCTTTGTCTGAATCATTACTTTGAATTTATACATTTGCCTCATCTAGAGTTAAGCTGTCTCTTACTCCTGTATGTGCATGTAAGGATGCAATCCTATGCATGTTTACACAGAAAAGGTCCTGCAATTCCCAGCATTCCCCAGCCGGCATGGCTGGCTGCAGAATGCTGAGAGTTGTGGGACTTTTTTCTGTCTAAACGTTCATAGGGTTGCACCCAAAGAGAGTGTGGGGCAGGGGCGAGATTTTGGCCAATACCCACAGTTGGAGATGTGTTACTGGTGGCTAGTGTGCTAATTTGCCGAAGGAAATATCTTTGGGGTCTTCCCATACCCGGAAAGATATATTTCAGTTATTATTAAAAAATAATTATCTTTACTTAACTCTGAAAGTATGTGTAACAGCTACATTGTCTGAATTTTAGGAATACGCGACTGGTTTGAACAGTCATTAGTCAATGATGATTACTGCCATGGAGTTTGCAGAAGTTATCCATCTACATTCTTGTTGCTTTGGAGAGGTGTTTCAAGACCATTGCTCTGTTAATTGGAGGGAATTGAGATGACTTAAAAAGTACACAGTAATTTGTTGAACAGACAGGAAGATGACTTTGTTGTTGTTGTTGTTGTTGTTGTTTAGCTAATTCTGAAAGGGAGGAGGCAAGGCGCAGACCCAGTGAAAAAAGCACAAAGTCAAAAAATAACCTAATGAGTTAATGGAACACCTGCCTTGTAAAAGAAAAGAAAAGAAAAGTCACATTAATATGATGAATCATCTTGCCTGTACATCTAATACATTATTTAATAATAAAGCTTTGTCATTGTCTGCTTTATGTGTTGCTACAAAATGCTGCCATATGTTGCCTCTTCTCCCTATTGCCATTTTTATTGTGTGGCAACCCACTTCTTTCCTTTCCTTTTGCAGGTTTTTTACTCCTTCCTTAATCCTGTATTGGGGACTATAAGAATACTGTAGGTTGTAACCAGTGTTAGCCTGACTTAAGTCCCATTCATTTTAATGGGTCTACTCTAAGAAGGACTAACATTGGAGACAACCCAGTAGGCCAGCTGTATTCCGAGGATTTGCTTGGCCCTGCAGTTTAGGTATAATTGAAACCCGTGAGCCAACTGGGCTATCTTAATTTTGTTATAGTTCAGCCTGGGATGACTCAGTAATTTTCCTCCTTTGGGTTTAAAGAGGTTCAGGGTGAACTTTTACAAGTTCCTCCCGATACTTGAAAAGTTCCCTGCAATGTTTGGGCCATTGCGGTGTGGTTGAACTAGACATTAGCTAGAACGAATTCTTGCTGCCCTTTCTAAGTTTGCCCCAGAAAACTCCTGCACCTCTAGTTCCATTTAAAGCCCTGTAATTTCCAGTTGTTAGGAGCATTTCCGTGGCTGATGTATGGCTGCCTAAGCAATGCCTGAAGGAACAAATTTCTAAAAGTACTACTTCTGGGTTCCTGGTTGGTGTGCATGTGGGTGCGAACTGAAAAGATGATTCAACAAATTATTCAAAATTGATTTTCTATGAGTTGTATTAAGGGGTCTGAAGCTAAGAATAGTTTGAGGACACGGAAGATCTCCAAGTGGATCCCCTTTTACCTAGAAATGGCCAGAGGGGAGGGGTGTTTCTGAATTTGATCAGAACAGTGATTCTCAGTGGGAGGGAGAGTAACCCATTTCCCCTGCACCATTTCCCCTGTCTAGATAGCCCTCCCTCATAAAGCTGCTATGTTCTGAAGGTGGAGAATATGCAGGCACCTGTCCTTTCCCCCCTTGCAAGCCCAAAAGCAGCTTCGGAGTGGGATAATTTAGATAGAGAAACAGCATATGTGTGACAGAGCGGTTAATCCCCTCCTGTCCCACTCCAGCATAGGCATTTTTAGATAAAAAAGTAGATCTCAAGAGATCCAGTAATGGATTTCTTCCTGCATCTCATCTGTTTTGGCACTTTCAGTTGCTAAATCACATGGAAATTATCCTATACTAGCCTTATTACATTGTCATAGTTTGAAAGAGATTGCTGCAATTTGAGGGTATGAGTGCTTTGGGGTCTTATTGGCCAGTGTGTTCTGCTGTGTTGGTCTCAAATGGATAAGAGAATGAATAAGTACAGGTGTTGAGATGTTCGAAAGAACAACTCCAATAATTTTTAAAATATAACATAGGCTTACAAAACGCCATATTGTAAAGGAAGCAACAGGAATTATGTTCTTCGGTCCTTATTGTATAAGAAATCCTGAGCAAGTGAGATAACAAGCTTTTTATTTGCTTGTAAAAATACTGAAAGAATTTGCACATTTTATGCTTAGGCATTAACAACAATTTAAAAACAAGTAAAATTGGATCACAATGAACAGGCTGGGCAGGAGAACACAAACTCAGCAGGTTGAATTGAATAGGATACAAGTCCCTGCCATTCTTTGAAATCAGGGCTAAACACACTCATTGATAGGTTTTGGCATGACAGCGGTGTTTTTGAAAAATGTTGAGCCTCCCCTCCCCTCCTAAACTTACTACACCTTCAGTCACTTCTCTGTGCTACCCTCACGCCCAGGCGCTAACCGCCTGTTCCACAGAGATGCAGAGATCCTGCACACTTAATCTACACCAGCATAGAAAGAGGAGTAGAACTCTCTGGCTCCTTCTAAAATCATGTGCAGAAAACTTGCATTAGAATAAAGCAGCTCTTTTTTCTGTGATGAGGTTGTGAGGATACGACAGTGCTGCAGCAGTCAGTGCCTTTCAGTCCTACAAATTGCATGTGTATTAGTGCGAGCCTTCTGACGAGGACATCCAGCCCATCATATTCCTCCCTACATCTTTGCGGTCTCCACCAGGTTTCCTGCACCCTCCACATTTTCAGAACCACTACATTAGAGGGAGATAGAGCAGCTTGAGAATATTTTCCACATCTGCCCGTTTAGGTCAGCCATAGGCATTTCCTGTAGAAGACCACAACTCTATAATTGGTTGCTAACCAACTGCAGGGGAACATGTTGGGTATAGAATACTATTTCTGTTCAGTTTGATGGCTTTTTAAACAATACAATGGGGTGACTGCTCCCAGAGCAATGGTGCTAAAACTGAGAAGGCCCTTTGTCAGAATATTTGGAAAAATGAAGTACTCTAGTTCAGAGGTGGGTAGACTTCAGACTTGCAGAATCTACTTTGATTTTTTTACTAGACCCACTGTGATATCGAGATCCACCTTCTAGGGCCAGGTGCTAAAGACATACACTTAGAATTGTAGAATTCTGAAACCAAGGATTTGTTTCAGGTACGAGAAATTAATGGAGACCAGAGTCTTTCCACTCAAAGTTACCCCTTTCCCCCTTAATTTCAGCAGAATAATTTAGAGCCAGGGCAGAAAATGTTGTTTTATTGCTTTTGTTAAACACTTTGGAGTTGGAAACTCTTGCTGATCAGTTGCAGACTACCCAGAAATCTGCCAGTAGATCCCAATCTATCTTCTTCCCATCCCTGCTGTAGTTGATCTCTGGCACAGTCCTCCAGTGTATCAGATTTCTAAGTCAGCAGTCCTAAACATATGTACTTGGGAGCGAGCCCCATTTAACTCGTGAGTCTTACTTTTGAGCAGACATGCATAGGATTGCACCCTATGTCTGGCAAATGTCACCACAGAGAATATAAAATGATAAAGAAAATGTTTTCAAGTCAGTTTTCTCAATTCATCAAGCAATATTTTTGGAAACATTCAGATATTATTGCAGGGAGATGAGCCAACATCTTACAAGCTAGTGAAGAGGAGATTAGATAAATCACTGGGAGGAATTATCTGGAAGTGAAAGTTTAAGGAGGTCATGTAAGGTGACAGAAGAGTCTTATTTTGGTTTGGGTGGCTCTGATGCTAAAGTATTTCTAATTTGTTTAATAGGCTTTGGTTTAAAAACTCCTGCATTTAAGCATTTTTAAAACATCCCATGCGTTATTAAGTAGCAATTAAAAATAGATGTTCTTTATGCTGGCATGTAAATGTCTTCATTATGATGCATTTCCATAATACTGGGAAAGTGCTATGTACAATAATATCTTGCTTTATTTACTAGAAGTGTACAGGATTGCATGTCCCATCAGCTGTCATGGAGCCATTTGCGTGCATGTGACATTACAGTACAAAATAAGTAGGCTGATTATCTTATATTAACCAAATCCTACCAGGATAATAATTGTTCCTTACAACACACTTTATGATGGTTTCACGGCTGCTGTATAACTAAACATTTGACTGTGATTGTGCTTGCCCCTATCTGAGAAAGAAGCAAAGCTGTCAAAGCTAGGCAGGCTAGAGGATGTCCCTTGGCTGTACTCCAAGATATCACCTCATCCTTTCATTGTGTCGTTTTCTGGGACCAACAAAGCAACAACTGTGATGTGGAAGTTCTGTGCACACGTGGATCTCTGCATATCCTCTATTCTGATTGGTGCTGCAACAAATTTCTCCGTTTGTGTACTATTGCTGATGTGATTCCAGCCATGTCCTTGCCCAGGCTCCAGGATGCTATAAGGGGCATTCCATTTCCCAGTTTTTTTTCTTTTCCAGCTGCCACTCAACATTCCTTGACTACTGAGCATGTCAGTTACATTTTGGAGAAGCTCTTGGGGGCCGCATTCCAGTAGTGGATGGAACAGAAGGCAAAATGGTGGTGCCAAAGGCCAACGGGGCAGAGCCAAAATACCCAGAATACCAGCATATTTCATCTTAAAGCTCTTACTGCTAGTAACTAAGGCTTAGTAGAGGGATTTCAACCTTTAATGACACAAAAGCTGGGAAATCACCAAACAATTGGTGATTGGGAGAAAGGAGGTGCGACCAGGAGAAGGGGGCATGGTCTTCTGGGGAGCCCCATAGGGCTGGATTGGGACCCAAGGGAGGCTGGATTTGGCCCCTGGACCTGAGGTTCTACACCCCTGTACTAGAGGAACACAAGTTCTTGGACATTGCCATGCATTATTATTATTCTTTGGTAATTATTTCTCAAATATCAATGAAAAGGTGATCCTGCTAGGGTTAATAATGCCCCTTAGTAGAACCTGCTGTTGGACAAAAATACGTTGCACTGCTAGGTTGGCATATTGTAGTATAAGGCGACATTGCAGTAGATCAAATTTAGTGGACAATACTGTAATGTCCACTCAAAGCCCACTTAGAAGTCCTGTATTTTCAAAGTTCCCAGAGCTGGTGGAGATATTACTGCACAGACTAAACTTCATAAATAACAGCTCACTCAAGTGGTCTGCTCATGTAAGTAAAGTTAGGCAAGAAAAGCAAACTCAGGCAGGACTGCCCCTTCCCCCTATGCACAGGAAAGCTGTAAATTGCATCCTCCCCCCCTTCCACGCTGTTTTCCCACTGTCTGATACCTCTATACCTCTATACATACATTTGTAGCATTACCATCAGCCAGCCTTCTTGGACAGGGTTGCAAAGCTGATCCAGATGGTGCTGTTTTCTACAATCTGCTTCTGAAATCTGCTAGCATAATACAATCTGATGTAGCAGATGCCTAGTCATTGGCTTTTGAGGCATCTCACGTTTCAGAGCTGTGGCTAGTGGTACACTGTCAAATTTACTCTTCCTGGTGATAAGATCCTCCTAGCAGCTGCTTAGATTATGTTGTTGTTTTCAAGAATTCTGGTGCTGATACACTCTCCTGCAATACTTTCCAATTGTTTCAAAATTATAGTTTGTGACCTAATTGATGGAAATGTTGGAAATAGTCATTTCTAGCTTTCCACCCCGTAGCCCGATTCTAAGGGCTTTTCTCTGTGCAGTCAGTCAAACTGCATTTTAGTCAGCCTCTTTTCAGTGACAGTAGCTTGAAATCCCATGCATACATACTAGATGTGATAGGATAGATCTGCTGCTGCAACTATCGCTTTTAAATCTGGGTAGATGTTTATTCCACCTCTGGAGAGGGGGAGCACACAGCCCCCAAGTATTAAAACACACACACACACACACACACTACATTAAAGTACACCAAATGACAGACTGTTGCTGTGGAGGAGAGGGGATACCCTCTCTAGTGTCAGCTTTTAAAAATATGGATGTATATGTATGCATGCCACTTGTTACTAATTGCATTGTAAGCAATATCCAGTTGGTATATAGCTGCATGTCATGCAACAATCACAGCAGCTGTGAACACTTTTGCTAGGAGAAGAATTATGCCTTCCCAGGTACTGAATATTTGAGCTAGGAAAATAGGACATCCCTACAAGAGAAGTGCAACCCTCAGGGAAGATGGGTGCGCTTTGTGCAACGAATCAGAAACCAACGTGCTGTCAATAAATGGATTGTGCCAAAAGACAGTATTTCAAGCTAGAAAGAGAAACAAAGAGATTTGCGTTTTTCAGAATGTGCAGCTGTCTTGAATGTTGCTTCCCAAAAGGAAGCCATTTCTTTGAACAATGCTGCTGGGGCAGGATGTCATGATGTCACTCAGAGATCTCTTGCCCTGGACACTCTGTGCCTGCTATCAGCTTGCACCATATCCATTTCAGTCTCCTATGCCAACTTTTCTCCAAAGCCAACTCGGTGTCTCTGCCATCTTCAATATCCAGCTCTCTTGTTTTGTTCCTGCTGTCAGTCTTTTTTACTGGAAGAGTGCTTAGTTCACTTGGCAGCTCCTAACCACCAGCCTAGGCTTACTGTCAAGCCTTTCCTGGAGAGGAACTTAGGAAGTTGCCTTCTAGCAGGTCAGACTATTTGTCCTTCTAGCCTGGGATTGTCTCCTCTGACTGCCAGAGGCTCTACAGGGTCTCAAGTAGAGATCTTTTCCATTACTTACTACCTGAACCTTTCAACCAGCGATGCCAGGAACTGAACTTGGAACCTTCCGCCTGCAAAGCAGGTGCTCTACCACTGAGCAATGGTGCCTTTTCCTAGGTAGCACTACCCTGACTTTTATTTGCTGTCAGCTGTGGCGTTCCTGCCTGTTTACCAGTGAAAATACATTTTGAATAAGGCCTTTCCCACAACAGGCAACACCTTCCACCCCCTGCAGAGTAACACTGCCACTAGGACCTTTACCTCAGGTCCAACACCTTTATTTTGTGAGATGTGAGGACACACATATATTATTCTCTTTATTACTTTATCCTTTTGTAGCCATGAGCTATAGGCATAGGATTTTATAAAACAAGGACATATTTATTATTTATAGCACTAAGATGTTAAACAATAAGTAAGTCACTTAAAAAGCGCACACGCACACACACATATATATCTCCTCTCCTACACACACACACACAGACACACACTTACCACTTTAATCCTATACACACAAATCCTAGTGGCTGTCTCCTCCCAATCTTCACAATCTATCTCTTCACAATCTATATTTTCACAGACCCTATTCAGACTCTTCCCTCTCCGTTCCCTGTCTAAACCCTATCTGTTCGTTAACCATTCCCTATCTAAACTCCACAAGCACAGCTCCCTGTTTATATATCACCCACCATTTCACCCCCCCCACACTCATTCATCTCACATATGCAAATACATCACACCTCCTGTTACTCATACCACTCTCACTCTAGATCTACTTACCAATAAACATAGTCATAACATTAATACACATATATAAACACAGATTCCTAATATATATACATGAAACACAGATTCATAATATATATCACATCAGCATCCAGTTAACACCATCCTACACCAATCTTGCGAAGAGAAAACTCCCTGGAAAAGACCCTGATGCTGGGAAAGACTGAAGGCAAAAGGAGAAGGGGACGGCAGAGGATGAGATGGCTAGATAGCATCACGGATGCGATGAATATGAACTTGAGCACGCTCCGGGAGAGAGCGCAGGACAGGAAGGCCTGGCGTGCTATGGTCCATGGGGTCACGAAGAGTCGGACACGACTGAACGACTGAACAACAACAACAACAACACCAATCTTCCTGCATTATACCCTTTCTCCCTCACTTTTGCCCTATTTTAGAGTGGAAAGCTCAGGGTTGGGGATGGGGAACATGTGGCGCTTCATATCTTGTTGGACTGCAGCTTCCAACAACCCTCACCACTAGCTATGATGGCTGGGACTGATGGGAATTGCAGTCCAGCAATGCCTGGAGGGCCACACTTTCTCCACTTCTGCTCTGGGTAGTGTCTGTAATTTCTGGGTAGTTTCTGTAATTTTTTAAATATTTATTTATTTATTACATTTATATCCTGCCTGTCAGGGTTGCCTCTGAGCATATAGAGTGTCAGAGCAGTTCAGATTCTGAGGAAGAGCTGCCACACGTGGGGGAGGAACTTTCCCAAACTTCAGAGGCACAGCTGGACGGAGAGGCCCTCCCTTCACACATCCCTGTGAGTGATAGCAAACAGGGGGAGGCGAGGGAAGGACAACTTGAACACTTAGACGCAAGGCGCAGACGCAGGCACAAGCGGGAAATTGCAGG
The DNA here is from genome assembly GCF_057233095.1 of Heloderma suspectum. Taxonomy (NCBI): domain Eukaryota; kingdom Metazoa; phylum Chordata; class Lepidosauria; order Squamata; family Helodermatidae; genus Heloderma; species Heloderma suspectum. The sequence continues at coordinate 285,100,632 of NC_139461.1, read as the reverse complement.
GGCTGAGCTTAGGCGCTCTGCCCGATTGGCTCAGCATCAACAGCTGCGCCTAGAGGTGTCACGGGAGAGGGGGAGATCTTCCCCTCCCACCCCTTAAGTTAAGAGAGTTTGCCGCCTTTTTCCCAAACGGAGACCAATTTTCGTAACTCCCCTTTGAACTACTTGAAGGTTTTTCCTTTGTAGTCTGTGAGTCTCTAGCAATTTGCATCTGTATGCATCATTAGGGTAATGGAATTAAAGCCTTGGAAATGCAGCCTCTTGTCTGAGTGTTGATCTGGCTATTGGAATTCTGAGCAGGGCAAAAGGGAATCCTGACACCGCTTTTTTTCTTCCTTAAGGAACCCAAGGTGGCATACATAATCCTCCTCCTCCCACAACAACAGCCCTGTGAGGTAGGTTGGGCTGAGAGTCTGTGACTGGCCCAAAGTCACCCAGTGAGCTTTCATGGCCGAGTGGGGACTAGAACCTGGATCTCCCAGCTCCCAGTCCAACACTCTAGCCACTACACTACACTGGCTCTCCAGTACAAAAAAACTGTATTTTTGTACAGTAGCCTAGCATGTTGTTTGGTTCAATGATAAAAGTCGTGGTGGAAAATGAAATGTTTATTAATGAGATTGCAGCCTGACCTACCCAGAAGAGAAAGTCCTGCTTGGGGGGGAAAATTGCTCTACACCACAATAATTTGGATTTATAGTGGAAAAATAGAATGATAACTTCTACTTAGTAGTTTCCATGTTAACATTGGCATGGTAGAATTATAAAAGTTGAGGTCAATATTTAAGGTCTGTGTTGATATGTGTCTTTTTGTGTGTGTGTGCAGAGAAGAGTAGAGAGCCCTTCTTACTGCCACTGGCACAATATCAGTTAACTATCTTTAGGTGTACCATTTATCCAATCCCATAAATGTGAACCCAGCCTGAGAACCGTCTGGACAATGGGCTGTGCTGGAAGTTGGGACCTAGATTGCCTGGTAGGTCAATCCATTGCTGAGCATAGGCATGATGGGCCACCCATTCACCAGATCACAAAAACTTCCAGTGACCAAACTTTCCTTATGCCCTGCCCAGTGTACTACCTCTTCTTCACCCCACTCCCCAGTTACTTGTAAGGACATGTTTCATTTTCAGCTGGCTCTGTGCTGGTTTAAAGCCTATTATGGGAAGGAAGGGTGCAGTAGGAAGTGACAGGAGTATGTGCAGGATTACTTGGCAACCACCTACTGAGCCCCCTACTCTAATCTGAACCCTTTCTTGGTGGTTCTAACAGGAGGTAATGGAAGGACTTTGATGGTGCTTGTAATCCTCACCTTCCATAACTGTGGGGTGCTTTTGGCCACAGTGGTCCTTGCTGGTCCTCCCAGCTGAACAAGGGTCATGATGGGACCAGATACTCAGTTGTACCAAATATAAGTGTATCCAGTGGATAAAGTTGCAGCTATCTTGTTGGACAGGGAATCAGGCCATTATATATACCAGCCTTCCCCAACCTGGTGTTCTTCAGAGGTATTGGACTAGATGATGCTGTTAAAATGCTGCATTCAATATGCCAACAAATTTGGAACACTCAGCAATGGCCGCAAGACTGGGAAAGGTCAGTTTACATTCCAATTCCAAAGAAGGGCAACGCCAAAGAGTGTTCAAACTACCGCACAATTGCACTCATTTCACATGCCAGCAAGGTGATGCTCAAAATCCTACAAGCTAGGCTTCAGCAGTATGCGAACCGAGAACTACCGGAGGTACAAGCTGGGTTTCGAAGAGGCAGAGGAACTAGAGATCAAATCGCCAACATTCGCTGGATCATGGAGAAAGCAAGAGAATTCCAGAAAAACGTCTATTTCTGCTTCATTGACTACGCTAAAGCCTTTGATTGTGTGGATCACAACAAACTGTGGCAAATTCTTAAAGTGATGGGAGTACCAGACCACCTTACCTGTCTCCTGAGAAACCTGTACGAGGGTCAAGAAGCAACAGTAAGAACCAGACATGGAACAACTGAGTGGTTCCAAATTGGGAAAGGAGTACGACAAGGCTGCATATTGTCACCCTGCTTATTTAACTTATATGCAGAGTACATCATGAGAAATGCCGGGTTGGATGAATCAGAGGTCGGAATTAAGATTGCCGGGAGAATTATCAACAACCTCCGATTTGCAGACGATACCACCCTAATGGCAGAAAGCGAAGAGGATCTCAAGAGCCTCTTGTTGAGGGTGAAAGAGGAGAGTGCAAAAGCTGGTTTGAAACTCAACATTAAAAAAACTCAGATCATGGCATCTGGCCCTATCACTTCCTGGCATATAGAAGGGGAAGAAATGGAAGCAGTGACAGATTTTACTTTCTTGGGCTCCAAGATCACCACAGACGGTGACTGTAGCCATGAAATTAAAAGACGCTTGCTCCTTGGGAGGAAAGCTATGGCCAACCTAGACAGCATAGTAAGAAGCAGAGACATCACCTTGCCAACAAAGGTCCGTCTAATCAAAGTTATGGTTTTCCCAGTAGTAATGTATGGCTGTGAGAGCTGGACTATAAGGAAGGCTGAGCGCCGAAGAATTGATGCTTTCGAACTGTGGTGCTGGAGAAGACACAAGTCCCCTGGACTGCAAGGAGGTCCAATCAGTCAATCCTAAAGGAAATCAACCCTGAGTGCTCATTGGAAGGACAGATACTGAAGCTGAAGCTCCAATATTTTGGCCACCTAATGCGAAGAGAAAACTCTCTGGAAAAGACCCTGATGCTGGGAAAGACTGAAGGCAAAAGGAGAAGGGGACGACAGAGGATGAGATGGCTAGATAGCATCACCGATGCAATGAATATGAACTTGAGCACGCTCCGGGAGAGTGCGCAGGACAGGAAGGCCTGGCGTGCTATGGTCCATGGGGTCACGAAGAGTCGGACACGACTTAACGACTGAACAACAACATTGGACCACATCCCCCACCATCGCCAGACAGCATCCATGCTGCCTGGTAATGATGGGAGTTACAACACCTCTGGAGGATACCAGGTTGGGGGAGGATGCTATATATAATGGGTTTTGTATATAAGAGTTAATGTCTGGGTACCATATTTATTTCTATGTCACATTAAAAGAAATACACAGATGTAGTTGCCTTGACTGCCACTGTCTTGGTAAAAAGGTAAGGTACAAATAAAATAAAATAAAATAAATAAACATAAAAACATGAGGGCACATTGACTTCTACTTTTGAAGTCAAGGAGAATCTTTAGTAGAGCATGCCTGCTGTAAGAGCCTCTAGATAGCCCCTTCTCTAGACATCTGCCGATTTTACCGATCTGGTAGCAAAAAGCACAACAGGAATCGGATGTGTCTTTTATGGTCCTTGGCTATCTGCCTGGTGCTTTGGACAGCTCCAAGAAGGCTGAATAGTCAAGGTACCTGCCTGGGGTTGTCTCAACCCGAGACTGAATCCAGAGAATCAGTTCCAGATAATTGATTTCGACAGGGATGGAGGCAGATTAAAAAAAGATGCATGTTTGTTTACTATATGTTCAAAATGTTCATATGCATCAAGGTTGGTGGGTAAATAATCTTGCCTGGATTAATTCAGAAGGGAAGAAGATAGATAAGCAGATAGGATAGTTGGTATTGGCATGTATCCCAGACGAAAGTGAAGTCTTGCATAATGTGTATAAGATGGAGCTTGGGTGTTGAATCAGTGAAGACATATGTTCTGGCCTGTTTAGAACTGTCTTTCTGAGAAGGTAGCTAGATGGATCGAGCTACTTTAAACTCATGCAGCTTCTAGTCTGAATCCCATTACTGTGCTTTGTGAGAGATGTTCCCAGTATCGCCTGGTTATTTATTCCTGTTTTTTGCTGTCCATAATCACTGATAGAAGAATTCTTATTAAGTGCAACAGGGAGTGTTCAATAGGGAATGTTGCATAGTGAGAATTTTTGCCTAATTCATCTTGTTTCTTGCATGACATAAAAATGGGACAAAAAGAAAGATCTCATGTAATGTTCCTGGTAGTATAGAAATATATCAAAATCTGAGGACTAGTTTTCACATCATGCTGTCAAGATGGGTTCACTGTGAAGTTTATACTCATATCTGTCAGATGTATTGTCTGAAAAGGCAACCTGGTGCTCTCTATATGTTCTGGACTACAGCTCCCACAATTCCTCACTATTGGCTATGCCTGCTAGGGCTGATGGAAGTTGCAGTCCAAAACATCTGGAGGGCACCAGGTCGCCTACCTGTGCATAATACAACCAGATCAAAGAGAAGACTCTTGGAGGTGATATTTTAAGTCATAGAGCCTTTGTTAGAACCAGTTGCATGTGTTGTAATTCAGACAATAGGTCTACATTTATTTTTAGGTATGGGAGTGTCTTGCAAGAGTACTCTTGAAATTGTAATATGAGAAGCAACGTTTTGAAGTTTGCTCACTTCTCATTCTGTGGCCTTCCTTGGTCAACAGTGGGGTGTCTTCTGCTTTTCCAAAGGGATTAAAAGCCTCTCCTTGATCTCTGTTCATTTGAATCGAACATTTGTATCGACTCATTCACGTCAGAGTTGCTGAACTCCTGGATTTGGAGATAGCACATACGAAGATTCTATTTAATTTTGCTTAGTTGCAAACCTTTGCACTTGGAAGAAGTGCATTCCAGCAAAAAGTCTGGAGCAAAGTGATTTCTGAGACAAATTGTTAATTTTTGGAGCCCCAACATGACATGTATAATATACCTTTCAGCAAATGCAGCTTTACCTTAACGAGACAAATCAAATTAATAAGGGATGTCCAGGAAAAAAAAGAGGGGGAAAAGAGGTGGCGGGGCGGGGGGAGGAGATTGGAGAGAGAGAATTGCATGCATGAAGAAAGACACGGAGTCCGAAGGAGGACAGAGGAAGAGCTGTTCCCCTTTCTAAGGAAAGGAAGCCTTCAAATGAAGATTACCGAGTTCAGCTATACAGGCCAGTTAATACCCATGAACTTGCAGTTAAATGTGGAAGTGGCAGACAAGAGAAGAGGTAAAAGAAGATATTGTCAGAAAGCTCTGCAAGTAGAGGATGCAGGCAGAAACACGGGACACGGACAGAGCTGAAGTCATGAATAAACACTCGGTTTCCTGGGATTTACTGTTGGGGGGTGGGGCAGTCGGAGGCCTCTGTCATTCAGAAATGTTGCAGTGGGCAGAGGCCCTTTGTCCTTCCCTGCTGGACAGTGCTACAAAGGCGAGCTTTATTCAGTTTTCATCCTGCCAAGCGGCTGGCAGGCCTTTCTTTTTTTCTAGCAGAGGGGGGTGGGGAGGTTCCTTCCCCAGGCGAAACTCTTGAGAGAGTCTCTGTGAAGTCTTGATTGTCGTTTGGCTTGGAAGCGCATTGTTTGCGGCTTGAATTTTTCTTGATCGTTTGCCTAGATAGCCTCCACCGGTTCCTTTTTTTGTTGTTGGAAATTATATGCACAATGTGATGTGGGTTACTGTCTTCCCCGCCTATGCACCCACCCCATTTTTTCTTCTTCTCCATGGGATGGAGACACTTGGAAATAATCAGTCTTGTTACTTATCAGGCTTGCCACAAGCCTCCTTTAATGTCGTTGCATTTTGATTTAGGTCGGAGGGTGAAAGTTCAAGTTTTCTCCCTCCATCACAATTGGCTCTGAACTGATGTGTCCATAGTAACTTCTGCTGTTGGGAGTGGGGATGAAATTCTCAAACATTTTCTTCAAGCTCTGCCTACCAGAACAGAGAGGTTCATTGTTCGTTCATTGGGGGAAAATTGATGCAACTTTTGGGGGGGCAATTCTTCGGGGTGAAAAGACACTATCTACACTTCAGACCATTGTCAACCAAGTCCTCAATTTCCCAAAACTCTGGATGAAGAAGAATTTCAGATTTATTCCATGTCTTGTTAAACGTAACGGTTATTCAAATCCAAAAGAAGGCAATTGCTGAGAATATAATATTCTGGGATACATTTCTCTACCAAGGTTTAAAATATTTTTTCTAAGAATCCCAACAGAAATAGATACTTTAATGTTGGGGTAACCCCCTCCAAACAGTCTACTATTTGCATGAACAACTGCTCATAATCACTACAATCACTGCCACCCTTACCACACTTTCTATAGCATCCTTGCAGCACAATCCTATGCATGTTTACTCAATTGTAAGGCCCACTATTCAATGTACCTTACTCCCAGGTAAGTATGCATAGGGTTGCATCCTTAGCGTGCAAAATGTTTTATAACGTTTGTCTCATTCTTTCTTGGAGCGACCCAATGAACAAGAGCATTCTTAGTTCCTTTTCACAGAAGGGAAACTGAGGCTGAGAGAAAATGATTTGCTGGAGACCACATATGGCTGAGCAGGAGAAAAAAAAAATCACACCACCTATATTCTAGTATAGCTCTTGCTTTATGGGACTGAAAAATAGATATCATGATCAGACGCTGCACTCTTAGGAAGTAAGTCCCATTGTGCTCCTGGGTAAGCATGCTAAAGGTTGCAGCGCATACCTCAGAACCCTGTTTTTAACCTTCTAGGGAGATTTCCTGGTTTATATGAATAGGCTTATGCCTGCCTAGAATTCTTAAAGGACTCTGTAAGTGTTTACAAGGATGATGATTCCATGTTGCATGAACAGAGAGTGCCTGCAGCTGTGGTGAGAACTTTCTACCAAAACTGATTTCAACTGCAAAAATATTGGGTTGGGGGGGAACAGCAGAAGAAGAGCAAATGAAGCATTTAATGGCTGTATCTCCCCCCCCCCCAAGGATCCTGTGACAATTTGCTGCACCTGATTTTCAATACCCACTTTAACAATCCCCCTCCCAAATCATCCCTCCTCCTTTCCCTCCCTGGTTCCTTTATTGGGGTGGGGGCTTGTTTTCTATGGATGCATTTGGAGCTACAACAGAGGAAGCAGGGCTGGCATCAAGGGTGGGCATGGCTGGGCACCTGCCAAAGGCCCAGAACCTAGCAGGGGTCCACTGACAAGAGCCTCTGGAGATGCTGCTCCCCTTCACTATTGCAACCTGCTTGTTTACCTGCCTCTCGCTCTGGCCCAAATTATGGTGGTGTTGAGAAGGAGGACAGTAGATGCCACTGCCGAGTTGCTCACTGGCTCTCTGCCTGTCTAGGAAGTGAGTGGTTGCAAATAAGGAAGGAGGAGCAATAGCAGCTGGTGACAATGGCAGTGAGCAGGGAGGGGGCCCATTGAAGGTGCCCTGCCCAAGGGCCCTCCAGAACCTGGAGCGGGCACGTGATCTCTTGCTTGAGTTTTTGAGGCAACATCCACATGCTGGTTGCAGAGAGGAAGTGCAGAAAGTGGCTGCCTTATCAACAGGATTTTTGTTGTGACAGTCCTGCTAAGATTACTCATTGCGGCAAAGCAGGCTCCTTGCTTAGATTAGTCATTAGGGCAAAGGAGTCTCTTAGCTGCCTGTTAACAATTGTCTGTGAGTTGTCTCCATCACAGAAGTGGCAGCCTGTCAGTGTTACTAACTTACTTGTGATGGAGTCAGAGCACATAATCTGCAGTTATTTTTTTTAAATCTAGTTTCTGTCATCAAAGCCAACATACCAGATGGTTAGCGAATTGTATTTAAGGAACTGGGTTTTTGGTGGTGGTTGTTTAAATGACAGTGGAGTATAAAGTAAATAAAATGAAGGAGTACATCATTGTTAGATATGCACAAGCCATTGTCAGTTCCTTCTAAGCCTTTCTCTTCCAAAGAAGCAATCTGGAAAGTCAATAAAAGCACTTTTGGAAAAGAATAGCCCATTGGCAGAGCACCTGCTTTGCTTGCAGAATGTTCCAGGTTCAATCCCCACCATCTTTAGTTAAAAGGATCACGTAGCAAATGATGAGCAACATCTCTGCTACTGCCAAAGAGGGTAGACAGCAGTGGGCTAGAAAGACAAATAATCAGACCTGGTTATGAGAATGGCGATGCGACCACGGCTCTGCATCTGAGGGCAGCTGGCTAGCTTAGGGGGTAGTGGCCAAGCTATGTGGCACGCACAGCTTTGTTTGCTCCCCACCCCTCAGCATCTGCCACCTGAGGTAGCTGCCTTGCTCTGCAACGTGGTATGGCTGACCCTGGGCCAGCCACTCAGCTGCATCTTGAGTAGCCCAGTTGAGGCTCCTCTGTCCCGCCTCACTGGTCACTGTCACAGCTGAGCAAGGATTATCAAAGCTGGGCCTCAAACTCTAGCAAGGTAAAGAAATAATGGAAGAGGGAGATGCATGTGAACAGTGCTGGCTCCAGGTTTTCGAGGGACCTTGAGCAAGGAACCCTCAATGGGCCCCTTCCCTCAGTAAGTCTACCTTCTCACTGCCATTGTCATCAGCTGCTCTTCTCCTCCTCCTCTTTCTCTTGCTTGCTTGACAGCCAGTAGGCCGTGGCATCTGCTGCTCCTCCTTCTCATCACCACCATTGTCTGGGCCAGAGCGAAAGGCAGGTGAACAAGCAGGTTGCGATGGTGATGAGGAGGAGGAGGACTCTTTTCCATGTGCCCCTGCTGAGGTGCGGGCCCTCAGCAGGTGTCCAACCATGCCTACCTTTGACGTTGGCCCTGAGTGTGAATACGTGTGACTTCTCCCTCTGAAAAGAGGATATGGAGGTTTCCAGCCATCGTGTACCTCTGAACACCAGAGGCTGTTGCCTTCATGCCCTGCTTGTGGGCTGGTTGGCCACTGCTGGAAAGAACATGACAGACAAAGTGGAGATTTGATCTTTGTATGTTCTTAACTGGCACTGTTGTCAGCCCAAGCACCGGCTCAGGGTGGGAGTGGAAACCTTTTATTTTACTGCTGTTTTCAAAGTCCAGTTCTGTTTTTACATTGGTACCAAGCAATTCCAAAGCCATCAAAGGCCTCCCTGCGGTCTCTGGCATGGGCAGAGTATTAGCCCATGCTTCCAGATTTCATAGCAAAGAAAGCCTACCGATGGAAAACATCATATAGCTGGGCGGTCCTAATATCTCTGCCACCAAATCCATATGGAAATGATGTATACAAAGCTAGGGCATTTTTCACAGTGGGTCTAATTTTCACTGGGTTTGGAACAGACTCCCCCTGTCTTCATAACCTAGCTAGCTATATAGATCATCATCTAGATCAGCCATCCCCAATATGGTATCCTCCAGATAGTTTGGACTGTAACTCCCATCATCTCTGACTATTGGTCATGTTGGTAGGAGCTGACAGGAGCTGTAGTCCAAAACATCTGGAGGGCACCAGGTTGGGGAAGGCTGTTATAGACCCTCTTTGTACAGTTGGAGACTCTGCACTCTCCTGTGATTGGGATTCTTCTTCTTCTTCTTCTTCTTCTTCTTCTTCTTCTTCTTCTTCTTCTTCTTCTTCTTCTTCTTCTAATTCTTTAACTAACAGCAGCTCAGGGCCCCAATTGGAATCACGACCATGGCAAGGGGAGGTGATCCTGCTGAAAATAACTCCTCTGAACCTACTTTTTGTTCCTGAAGCTAATATTTGCTGCTATTAACAATGTTCATTTCCTACATAGACACATCACAGAATTTCTTAAGTTAGATCCATCTCCATGCCTATTTGGGCTACCCTAGGGGTGAATTTGACCTCACTGTGTTTGGGCAGTGACAGGTGGCCATGCAACCTCAGCAGAAGTGATGCTATCATTTTACCTTCTCTGATGGCTTTCTCTTTTAGGAGTTGATAATGACACATCCCATCCTTTGTGCATCTGATGGATTAATGGCTGTGCTTATTGGAAGATTTTGCACAATTAGGATGGTTCTCATTATGCAACCCCATCACTATAGAGAAAGCTTGATTGCAGGGTGGCTTTTTTTTTTTAGAAGTCCTACATTTGGTATAGCTACTGTCACTAGAAGCTGTGATATCATCAGCGTTACCTCCTCTGTGAAGCAAAGTAGCAATCAGTTTGTATGGCTTTGACAGATGACTGAGCAACTGCTGTCTAATAACATATGTCCCATCCACCCCTCCTTCAATTAGCAACTTTATGTAAAAAGCAATTTCTTTGAAGATCCTAAAGCAGTAATTCCTAAACGGTGTGCTGCAGCTCAGTCTTGTGCCCAAGAAAACTGTGAGTGTGTCAGGAGAAAAAAAAATCCATGAAATGGAGAGCATATTTATTTATTTGAATCAGCAGTAGGGCTATATTAATGATACTACTATCACTGTGCATGGGATTTAAAGAGCAAGTTCCTGCCTCAAGGACCTTCCAATTTAGAATTCAACACAAGGGACAAAACAGAGGAAGGGAACGGAAATGAAAGCCGGGTAAAGAAGGAAATAATCTGTATTCAGTTCACTTCACGTGCATGTACTTATGCTTAGTTATGGTAGACTACGCAGTTGTGGGCCCAGACATCCCCTGTGAGTCCATGGAGCTGTCTGCCCATCTCTGTATGATTCACTGATTTTGCCATGCTCCTTCCACTCAACCTGCCCTGAGACAAGGTTAATCCTGTTGTGTCTCTGCACTGGATATGATTGAATATATCACTACTGATACAGAGAGAGAGAGAGAAAGAGAGAGAGAGAGAGAGCGAGCGAGCGTGACAGCGAGCGAGAGAGCAGAATTACCTGGTCTTGGAAGTGTTTGCTCACCACATTTCTGTATAAGCCACTTTATTATTTCTAGACTGCCTTTTAGGACAGCTCACAAGGCAGCTTATATGAAAATAATAATAGAATACAGTCTTATGTTTTGATTAAAACCCAATAATTTAAAAAGCAATCTAAAATAATTCACACGCTAGTAACCCCATTATAAAATTAACTAAGCAATAAATAAAAACACGTTCAGATTAGCAGCAATATAAATCCTGTAAGAGAAAGCAACTCAAAATACGTGGATTTTCAGAGCCTGTTAACAGCCTATATTGATAGGCCCAGTCTCTTGGAGGGAATTCCAAGTGCAAGGCCACCACTGAGAAGGTCCTGTCTCTTGTGCCTGCTAATCTGATTGATCTGACAGGTAGGCCTCCAGGCAGGGTGTCCAAAGCTGATCTTAGGGCATGGGCAGGGTAGTATGGGTGGAGGTAGGTCTTTCCAGTCAAGGAGCACACCTAGAACAGTCACTCGTGGAGAGACCCAAGAGGGTGGCTTATTCTTTCCCCTTACACACATGAAAAGTAAATCCTTCCAGGCATAAGAGTGAAGTGTGCCTTCCATTTTAATTCTGGGAGTGAAAAATGCTCAGCTATCAGAAGTTTGGAACAGTCCTAAAGACTGTTCAATTTTTAAAAAATAAATAAAATTGATATTTTCAGCAATTCACTTGGCGGTGACCATTTTTGATGTACAGCTTGTGTGGCAGAAAGAAAGCACAGAGCATTCAGTTCCTGTGGGAATTGGAGTAGGGTGGGAGCAACAGAGAACCCTGTTCCTTGGAAGATGGACTGCATGTTAACAGCTGGAATTGACACACATCAAAAGCCACCTTTGTGGCTGTCCCACGCCAACGCCATATGGTGGAACGAAACAGGAGTGACATCTCAGATATAACCCAGCTGTCCTTGCACCAAAGTGGGCTTTTAGAATTCCCACAGTCTCCCGCCTTTTCTCACTCCTCCCCATTTCTTCTGCTTTATAATATATTGTTGACATTTCTGAAAATAAAAGCTGTGAGAATTTCTCCAGGTTTTGGTGTCTACTGTATATTTAGCCAGAGCATAGCTCTGAATGTAACTCAGTCCAGTTTTATGATTGTGACAGTAGACTACCGTTCCCCAGCCTGGTGCCTCCAGATGTTTTGGACTACAACTCCCAGCTTTCCTAAACATTGGCCATGCTGGCTGGGGCTTATGGGAGTAGAAGTCCAAAACACCTGGAAAGTTAGCTACGAGCTGGCTAAATATGAAGGTACTCCAGGTTGAATTGGTGATGCCCACTCTTTTCTTGATTGACATTAGTCCTTTTAAGACGTTTGAGTTCTGTGGTCACTGAATACATGGAAGGCGGAAGGAGATCACATCTGCTGTTCCTTCCCTCAACCTGAGAACAAATCAGCATGTGGAATTTGGGAATGGGGAATTTCTAAAAAGAACTTTGGAAAGTATCTAAACATAGGAAGCTGCCTGAGAGACAAACTACATGTTACGCTAACTTCAAGGATTCTACCCTTCCTTCTGATGGTTCTTTATCTTTAAACTGGACTTGGTTTGGACAGCCGTTCTGTCAGGATTCCCCTTATGACCTGGACCCCCTGAGCAACTCCTTAAGGATCTCTTGCCTCCTTAAGAGTCCCACCTTCCTTCGTTTAAACTCCACTTCCAATAACATAGGGTTTAGGCTGTAGACGTGGGGTGATTGAAACTCTAGACACAGGGTTTAAGCACAACAATTTAGTGGTAAGTTAAAGCAAGCAAATCACAACTAAAGGTATTTACACAATAGTGCTGAGTGATACAAAATGCTTTAACAGAAAATAAGAGTTGCAAAATGCAAGTTCCTTTACCCTAGCTGTACTTTGACTTCTCTAGGCTGCTTCTTCCTGCTCCCTGGTCAGGCTCTGGTTTCCCCAACTCCGCTTTTATTGGCTCTCTCGCTCTCTTGATATTCCCTCCTCCCTCAAAACTGAAAGTACTGTTTCAAACCAGAAGAAATGAAACATAACTGGGGAAATGAAACTGAATCTTAACTTAGGAATCTTAACTACTCCTCTCAGGGATACCCCGTCCCAACAGAAAAACCAAGGCCTCTAAGCCTGACCATTTTTTCCGTTTGTCTCTGTAGACCTCAAACCTTCACACCTTCAGACAGAGGACACCTTCAAAATAGAGGACAATCCTCTGGCAGCCTTCAAATAGAGGACTTCCTCTGTAAGAGAGGACATGTGGCCAGCCTATCTGGCCTTGTTAAGGAAGCAATGGACCTGAATTCAAGCAGCAGACCTGAACTTCCGTACGGTTCTATGAAACCCAGCAGTGGTGCTTAAGTATAAACAGGCTGTAGGTTGTGGCTTTGGTTTCAAGGTTTGCAAATTCATCCCTCTTTCAGCACACAAATTATTTCTAGCTTTGCTGAAAGAAAGACAGACAATGAAACATACCCATGAAGCAGCTAATGAAATGTCTGAATTCATTAATATGGAAGAAAATAATTAATGTGGAGTGGTGGGGAGAACAAGGGGAGAACAAATGAGTCTTGTGAAGCGTTTTTCTACATTTCTCCTTTTCTGGCTATAATAAACTGAATATTCTTGGCCCATTTTTAAATATGCAAAATTTAATTATTCAAGGCTTTCACATAAAAAAATTGGATGCTCTAGATTTCAGAGTCATACATCGGGCCTGTACAAATATAGACTCAGGTAGAGGTTCCCTGGCATGGAATTTTTATCCTCCTGAATTTAAATCATCTTACATGATATTTTCTAGAGATATTACCAGATCTATAGGAGGAGGAAGCTATTGTTTATGGCAAGAAACAAGTGTCAGACAGAATTGGTAACTGGTAACACAGTAGTATTGTGACTTCCCCTCATTTCACATGAGGTGTTGATTGTGGACACCTAATCAGCATGGTTTGGTTGCCAGGATGCCATGGTGGCTGGATAGTGCAGTGCAGGCTGCCGCTGCAGGACTACAGTGTGTTTCCCATTTCAGACAACCACTTTTGTCATCAAAGGAAAGGAGTCGCCTTTTGTGTGTGCCTTCTTATCTGAGACTGCAGATGCAAAGCTTTTTAAAACCGCTACCAAGTTGTAAGCTCTTACTATCTGATGTAACATAATGAAATCTCTGCTGCCCAAAGTTTGGCATACCACAGATGCATCAGCTGTGCCAATTAGAGAGGAGTCCCCTTCCTTACTAGGCACATCATATACTAGAAGGATTTTAATGTGTGTGTGTGTGTGTGTGTGTGTGTGTGAAATAGAATAAATAGTTCATTTAGTTTCTTGATAGTGTAAATGGCTAGGCGTGTGAACTGAGAGCAAGGAAGTCCCCAGTTCGCATTTTGCCCTTTGCTAGGAGCTCACTGAAGTGGCCGTGACGAGAGTCACTCCGTCTCACCTCCACCATCCACAATATGGGGGTAATAATGCTGGCCTACCTTACTGGTTCTCCCCCATTGCTTTACAACTGTCCAGCAGGAGACCTGTTTTCTGATATACAGCTTTGCTGCCAAAATATGCAATTACATATCGTGTGCACATTTCCATAGAAGTAAGTCTAAGAGAGTAATTCTATGGCCCATAGACAGTCATAGAATTATAGAATCATAGAATAGTAGGGTTAGAAGGGGCCTGCAAGGCCATTGAGTCCAACCCCCTGCTCAATGCAAGAATCCAAGTCAGAACACCCCTGACAGATGGCTGTCCAGCCTTGTCTTGAATGCCTCCAGTGTGGGAGAGCCCACTACCGCCCTAGGTCATTGGTTTCATTGTCGTATTGCTCTAACAGTCAGGAAGCTTTTCCTGATGTTCAGCCAGAATCTGACTTCCTGTAACTTGAGCCCATTATTCCATGTCCTGCACTCTGGGATGATCGAGAAGAGATCCTGGCCTTCCTCTCTGTGATGACCTTTCAAGTACTTGAAGAATGCTATCATATCTCCCCTCAGTCTTCTCTTCTCAAGGCTAAACATGCCTAGTTCTTTCAGTCGCTCTTCATAGGGCTTTGTTTCTAGTCCCCTGATCATCTTTGTTGCCCTCCTCTGAACCCTCTCCAGTTTGTCTGCATCCTTCTTAAAGTGTGGTGCCCAGAACTGGACACAGTACTCCAGATGAGGCCTAACCAGTGATGAGTAGAGGGGAACTAGTACTTCCCAGGATTTGGAAGCTATGCTTCTATTAATGCAGCCCAAAAGAGCATTTGCCTTTTTTGCAGCTACTTCACACTGTTGGCTCATATTCAGCTTGTGATCTACCACAATTCCAAGATCCTTCTCGCTTGTAGTGTTGTTGAGTCACGTATCCCCCATCTCGTAACTGTGCATTTGGTTTCTTTTTCTTAGGTGCAGAACTTGGCATTTATCCCTATTAAATGTCATTCTGTTGTTTTCTGCCCAGCGCTCCAGTCTATCCAGATCACTTTGAATTTTGTTTCTGTCTTCCAAAGTATTAGCTATCCTGCCCAATTTTGTGTCATCTGCAAGTTTGTTCAGCATTCCCTGCACCTCCTCCTCCAAGTCATTAATAAAAATGTTGAAGAGCACTGGGCCCAGGACTGAGCCCTGCGGTACCCCGCTTGTTACTTCTCCCCAGTTTGAGAAGGTCCCATTGATAAGCATTCTTTGAGTCTGATTCTGTAGCCAACTGTGGATTCACCGGATCATTGTTTCATCTAGCCCACTTTGAGCTAGTTTGCTCCTCAGGATATCATGGGGCACTTTGTCGAAAGCTTTGCTGAAGTCGAGATATATGATGTCTACAGCATTCCCACGGTCAACAAGGGAGGTTACTTGATCAAAAAATGAGATCAGATTTGTCTGGCGGGACTTGTTTTTGACAAATCCATGTTGGCTTCGAGTAATCACGGCATTGTTTTCAAGGTGCTTACAGATGGATTGCTTTATCATCTGCTCCAGAATTTTCCCAGGGATTGATGTCAGACTGACTGGTCTATAGTTCCCAGGTTCCTCCTTTTTACCCTTTTTGAAGATAGGGACAACATTAGCCCTCCTCCAGTCATCTGGCACTTCACCCATCCTCCATGATTTCTCAAAGAGAATAGACAGCGGCTCTGAGAGTTCTTCTGCCAGTTCCTTTTAGGGATGTCAGAGAATTTCGCCACGAATCTCGGGCAGGCCGAATGCCAGTGCATTTGGCCCCCCAAAATTGGTGGTGAAACGGTCTGCCCCCCCCCCCCCCCCCGGGACGGGACTTACCTTGGGCGAATCCTCCTGGCGATGGCGGTTCAGCGGCGGTTCGGCGGCAGTGGCGGTGGCGGCCGGTCTTCTGACCGGCTGCCGCCGCCGCCATTTCCAGTAAAAAAACCAAACAAACAAAAAAACGTGATAGGCTACGTAAATCTTTACGTAGCTTATCACGGCTGAGTGGGAAAAAACCCCGCGCGTATGCAAA
Organism: Heloderma suspectum; assembly: GCF_057233095.1. NCBI lineage: Eukaryota > Metazoa > Chordata > Lepidosauria > Squamata > Helodermatidae > Heloderma > Heloderma suspectum. Next base: position 285,084,617 of record NC_139461.1, on the reverse strand, counting down.
TGGCGGCGCCCATGGGCGCCGCCATTTGCGTTCCTTATTTTGGCACGTCCAGTCTACGTAAACATTTACATAGACTACGGCGAAAATAAGGGGAACGCAAATAGCGTAGACGCTACGCTATTTGCGTTCCCCTTATTTTCGCCGTAGTCTACATAAATGTTTACGTAGACTAGACGTGCCAAAATAAGGAACGCAAATGGCAGTGCCCATGGGCGCCACCATTTGCGTACGCGCGGGTTGTTTTTTTTTTTTCCACTCAGCCGTGATAGGCTACGTAAACATTTACATAGCCTATCACGGCTGACCGCAGGGACGCAAACGGCGGCGGCTATGGCTGCTGCCATTTGCGGCCTGGCCAGCCAGGATTCGGGGGTGGAGGGACGGAGCGCCTCCCCCCCCGGCCAGAATTTCAGGGGGAGGGACGGTGCGCCTCCCCCCCACCGCGAATCAAATTTCCATACAGGTAAGGGACTTTCGTACATCCCTAGTTTACTCTAGGACCCAGTTCATCTGGCCCTGGAGATTTGAACTCATTCAAAGTAATTAGGTGTTCATTGACCATATGCCTATTGATCTCAAGCTGCAATCCTGTCCCTTCAGCCTGTACTTCGCTTTTGCCAGCGGGGGTCATAGACCCTCTTTTGGGAGAACACTGAGCCAAAGTAGGAATTGAGCATCTTTGCCTTTTCTTTGTCATCTGTTATCATTTTGCCATCCTTATTTAACAGCTGAACCACCATTTCTTTCCTCTGTCTTTTACTATGCACGTGGCTGAAGAAAGCCTTTTTGTTGCTTTTAGCATCCCTCGCTAACCTCAGCTTGTTCTCAGCTTTAGCCTTCCTGATGCCATCCCTGCAATTCTGTGCTACCTGCCTGTACTCTTCCTTTGTTGCTTGGCCTTCCTTCCACTTCCCATATGTGTGTCCTTTTTTTGTTTTCAGGTCATCTCTAAGCTTTTTGTGAAGCTGCATGGACTTCTCCTGTTGTCTTCCACCTTTTCTTCTTGTTGGAATTGTTTGGAATTGCGCCTTGAGAATTTCCTTTTTAAAAAGTGTCTGAGGGGCCATGGGAAGCTGAGGATTTCCCCCTCTGGGGCTGCAGGTGGAGGAGCTGGGGATTCCCCCCCCCCCCCCCCGGGCTCTGGAAGAGGACAAAGAAAGAGGGGTGGGGCTGGGCCAGTTGGCTGGGAGTTGAGGGGAGAGGAGAGGCTGTGGATTTACCAGATCCAAAGGCTTCTCAGCCACTGTCCCTGTCCTCTGCAAAGTGAGTCAGCTTAGAGGCCCATCTAGTGGAAATAGCTAAATCAGAGGATGGAGAGCCTAAGATAGTGTCTGCCAGTCCTCCTATCCTGCTAGGCTCTTGCTGGCAGGTCTTAGGATGAATGGAGGGCACCAAGTGTCTGTCTGATAAGACTGTGCTCTAAACCATGTCCTAGGGCATGGTCTGAAGGCACATGAGACAGCCACCTTGCTGAAGCTAAGCAGGTTTGGGTCTGGTCAGTGCTTGGAGGGGAGACCATCTGGGAACCACATGTAGCCACCTTGAGTTCCATGATGGAAGAAAGGTGGGATATAAATGTAATAAAATAATAAATTAATGTATTAATTGGGGCTTACTCCCCAGTAACTGTGCAGAGGATGGCAGCCTTAGACCTTAAGTGTTATTTTTGTGATTTGAATTGTGTGTGTGTGCGTGTGTAGGATGCAGCAGAGGAGTCCTCCATCTCTGAGCTATAAGTCTGTATGAGATGAATGGGAATAGCAGTGTAGTCAATGCGTTCCTTTTGGGGGCTGGTGTGCAGGAGGCAGAGTTATTGTTTAAACATCGGAACGAATCATTTCATAATAGCCATTTTTTTACACAGCCAGTGTGTGTGTTTTCTTCTCACCTTTTTAGGCGTGGTCTTTCTGTGGTGCTGCTATTGCTGCAGGTACAACCTTGTCATTACAATTTTACCACTTAAACTTGCAGCTATCGGAGCTCCTCTGAGGATGGGACGGAGGCCAATATACATGCCTCTCCACCAGCACCTTTGGCCCCTGTTTCTTCTTACATAACCATGTCGAGCAGAGCAGAGCCCTTCTGATTGCCGAAGCAGATGCTTGTGGCTTGTGCTGTCCTCAGATGCGCCTGTGCTTTGGACACACATGTGTGTATTTAAGGCCACATCAAAAGCTCAGTCATAAATAGAAGGGAGGTTCTGATGCCAAGAGAGCCTCTGGAGCTAACCTTAAATTAGAGGCGTGGTGACTTCCGAAGTGTTGCAAAGCCATTTCCAGGGAAAGAGAATAGTGGCTTAGTGCTTATGCTGTTACCACCAGCTGTGCTTGCATCATCTCAGTAAGCCAGAGCCCGCAGTGAGGTTCACAAGTGCTTTCTAGCATGGGAAATAATGCAGAATGAGTGAGTATTAAGTAAATGCGGTGGATTTCAGAACTTGGGGTGTTTGCTCTCTTATATAAATTGGCATTGAGAAACTAGTTGGCAATGGCTGGACAATGGCATCTCAGCAGAAGTGGGTTCTGTCCTGACCTGTTCTGATTTATGTATATGTTATGTTTATCTCCTGCCTTTTCTCCAAGGAGTTCTAGGTTCTTGGTTCTTTCTTCCCTGACCTTCCCCCCCTCCACAACAAACCTGCGAGGTAGGCTGGGATGGGGATCGTGATTGGCTCAAGCTCACCAAGTGAACCTCATGACAGGCGGAGATTTGAACCTGGATCTTCCTTATCCACCACCCTGCCTCATTTCAGGGCCTCTATTCAGTGCTGGTGATGGCAACTGGTTGACAGCCACAGCACATCATGCTTATTAGTTATGAAAGTTATAATACTGGCCTAAGAATGATACTTGAAGGGGGCCATTGGAGACTTGTGACAACCCTTTAGATACTGTTTTGAGAAGGCTATGGGGAAGTGTTGGTTGGTGAGATCTGGGGGGAGTTGGAGTGGGGCTTGTGGATTTCATTAAATGCCCTCTACCTTTCACTCCATAACTTGAGCATTGCCCAAGAAGGCCATCACTAGTCCACTTCAACAAAAGTGGGCCAGATATCCAAATAATATCCATTCAAAGGTGGTGTCTATATGCCATCCGTTCAAATATTGAAAGTTTATTTATTTATTTAATTTCTTAATTACCCATCTGGCCAGTCATCCGCCAACTCTGGGCGATGTACAATAAATAATACAACAGTTTAAAACAATAAAATTCCACATTGAAACATCGTATTTCTAAAAATACCCTAACCCACCCCAAATGCCTGCCTGAACCTTGTAAGGTCCTCAACCCATTGCATTATAGGAGGTGAGCGTTTATCCTTCCAGTGCTGTAATATCAGTCTTTTAGCTGCCAAAAGGGCATGGAGAATGCATTTATGCTCCCCATTCATTAATTTCCAAGAAGCAGGTAGATAATTTAAAAGAGCATATACATCAGTGAATATTAAAAACTTTTCCAGTGCAAAATTTATCTGTATAATCTCCTCCTCCCAAATAGAAGCACTACTGGACATTGCCAAAACGCATGTTTAAAAGAAGCATTAGCTGCATTACACCACCAGCAATTAGCTGAATTAGACAAACCCTTATTAAAGAGATGTTGTGGCGTCCAATAGACACAAATGTTTTTTCTGAATAAGACCCAGCCTAAGATCCACAGATGTGACAAGTATGCATGCCAAAGTGGTGATCCATTGATTATGTAAAATGGGACAATCCAGTTCCCTATTCCATTCCTGCTTAGAATCCTATATATCATATTTATTCACTAATAACAAACTGTGAGAGCTGGACTATAAGGAAGGCTGAGCGCCGAAAAATTGATGCTTTTGAACTGTGGTGCTGGAGAAGACTTTTACGAGTCCCCTGGACTGCAAGGAGGTCAAATCAGTCCATCCTAAAGGAAATCAACCTTGACTGCTCATTGGAAGGACAGATACTGAAGCTGAAGCTCAAATATTTTGGCCACCTAATGCGAAGAGAAAACTCTCTGGAAAAGACCCTGATGCTGGGAAAGATTGAAGGCAAAAGGAGAAGGGGACGGCAGAGGATGAGATGGCTAGATGGCATCACCGATGCAATGAATATGAACTTGAGCACACTCCGGGAGAGAGCGGAGGACAGGAAGGCCTGTCACAAAGAGTTGGACACGACTTAATGACTGAACAACAACAACAAGTATTTATAGACATGGACTGTGGGTCGCTTTGCCTGACCATCCTCAATAAGTACTTCCAGTAATGATGGAGGCTCTGATGCTGTAAAAGCGGCAGGGCCAAACCTAGATACTAGCAAATGTTGCAATTGCAAGTATTGCCTTTCACTCTATAACGTGAGCACTGCCCAAGAAAGCCATCGCTGTGGCTTTCAAACTAAAATCCTATGCACAAAACATATTAAAATACCTTTACAAAATAATAAAATCAAACAACAAAGAGATATAGCAATCACCTTTATATCCAGAGATGAGATGTGTGAAGTACCGAGGGTCTCTTATTTTTCTCACTAGGCTTGTTGGGACCTAGCCATTTGAGGTAAAGCCCATGGCTAAGTGAGCAGGGGCTTTTGGGGGTGGTGCCTCTTTATGGTACCCTCCAAAAAGACTGGGCTTCTCTAGGGAGGATGCCACAAACGGGGACACCAGGAAAAAGGCCCTGCTTGTTGTAAAGGCTGCAACTTCTGGCTTCTTCTCCCAAAATGAACCCAGCGCAGGCTGTGAAAGGGCACCCTGGACCTCACACACTTCAGCTCTGAGTTTGAATGTTGACTCCTCTCTGGGTCTCTCTGGCCAACGGAGTTCTTGTTTTTTAATAACTGCCAACCAGGCTTCTAGTTCCTACCCAAAACTAAGAAAGGGTGGCTTGTTATAGTAATTTCATACAGTTCTCCAAAATATGAACAAGTGTATGTGTACTAGCAAAATTTGCCCTTTTCTTCTTTCCTCACTCAACAGCTGCGCACACCAGCTTGGTATGTATGCTAATCAGCAGGATGTATCTGTTTGTGTCAACTGTTTACGTATCTCTGAGAATCGAGAATATCTCAAACTTCTAAAATTAAAACCAATAAAGAAAGCCAACAACAATCCACATTGTTCAAGAGCAATGAAAGTGTGAAAAGTACAGTGTGCAAATGTGTAAAAATATTAAAGGGCATTCTGGACTAAGGCAGTTTTTTAAAATTCCCAGTGGGTGAATTTAATATGATACTTTTTGCCAGTGTTGATGGAATTCTCCTCTTTTCAGATATGAGGTTACAGGTAGCAAGGGGGAGAATAATTGTTAAGCCATGATGCAATCTTAAATGATTTCACTGACCTGGAAATTGTTCTAATCCCACTGGAATGCTGGGCTCTTACAGACTGTAATTCTAGGTGGGGATTTTGCTGGCTAGCCCGCTCCCCCATGCATGGTGGTCCTGTGTTCAGTGTGTGAAGGGGCCCTACATTTGTGTCATAAGAATACAGGAAGAGCCACGCTCAATCAGACCGAGGATCCATCTAGTCCAGCATTCTGTTCATACAGTGGCCAACCAGCTCCCTCTGGGAAATCCACAAGAAGGACATGAAGGCAAAACACCCTCCACCCATGTTCCCCAGCAATTGATATACAAAGGCATACTACCTCTCATGCTGGACGTAGCATATAGCCATGAGGACTAATAGCCATTGATAGCTATATCCTCCATGAATTTGTCTAATCCTCTTTTAAAGCCACGCAAATTAGTGGCTATCACTACATTCCATTAATTCCATGTTGACATATATGCATAGGGCCCTTCCTCACAAGGAGGAACCATGGGCCAATCCAGGTTTATCCGTTGTGTGGATGAGCCCTACATGCCTATGTTAGTATGCATGTAGGGTGCCTTCATGTGGCCACTGAGTGCATGGCCAGGTGTGTGGTCAACATGCACACATCAGCAGCGCAAAGATAGGGCAAGCTGTTGTCACCCTGAGACGCCCCCCCACACACACATATGTTTCCAACACGTGCATGTGTATGTGCATGTGTGAATCTCCCCTCCCATGGAAGAAGATAGGAATTGCTAAGAGAATTCCTAGAACTCTCCTAAAATTACAATTCCAGGAGTCACTTTGGAGGAGCGATGATCACTAACACTCTCTGAAGATGTTTAATGTTTGTAATGTAGTGTGTATTGCCTTGTTTTTGTAAACTGCCCTGGAAGCATCTCTGAAAGATAGCATATAGAGCTTTTCAATTTATTAATTTAATAGGAAACAGGTAGCTGCCTTTTATGGAGTCAGACCAATGATCAATTTAATTTGCTCCCGTCTAATTAGCAGCTTTCTGCTGTCTGAAGTCTTTCACAGCTCTGCCACTTAAGGTTCCTCTAACTGGAGATCCTTTTAACAAGGACAGAACATGGAACTTCTTACATAGAACTCAGTGCTCTATCACGGAGCTGTATAGTGTAGCCTATGTGTTTACTTTCCATTGTAAACAGGACAGAACGAGTCATTTCTTCCATCATCCTAGCATTGCAGGCAAGTCAAATCATAAGGCAAGACTATTAGTGGTCAGCCAGCTATCTGTGAAGCCTCAATCACAACTGTGCCTTGGCTTAGGATGCTTGCAATTGCTTGTATATTGTTAGGGACAGATGTTGCAGGATGCTATCTGTTCCCCCTTCTCAATTACTGGGATTGAGCATCTGGATTTCTGTTAGGGCCGTGGCTCTGACTCAGTAGTGGAGCGCATGCTTTGCAGGCAGAAGGTCCCAGGTTCAGTCCCTGACACCAGAAATTAAAAGGATCTGAGGTAGACGGACTGGGAAATATTTCTGCTGAGATCTTGGTGAGACGCTGCCAGTCAGAGGAGGCAATGGTAGGATCAATGGACCAGTGTTTGACTCAGCACAAGGCAGCGTCATGTGTTTTATTTGTTATTTTATTTATTTATTTATTAGAAATATTTTATTATCTCATTATTTATTTATTTAGCCTCCCCCCCCCCCCAAAAGGAACCCAAGGCGGCTTACATGATCCCCCTCATCTTGATTTTATCCTCAGAACACCCCTGTGGGGTAGGTTCGGCTGAGGGTTAGTGACTGACCTAAAGTCACCCAATGAGCTTCATGGCCAAGAAGGGACTAGAACCCAGATCTTCTGAATCCCAGTCCAACACTCTAGCCACTACACCACACTGGTTCTCAATCCTTGACTTGAATAACTTGTTTTCCATTCATAGTCATACAAAAACATCTCATGGGAGTTCTCTCTCCCTAGCTTACCTTCACTTGTGCTTCTCTGTTTGCATGTGTACTGCTTCTCTATCTGGTGACTGAAGACAGAAGTTGCTCATTTGTCCTTGGGGTGACAGAACCAAGAAGCTACTCTAAGCAATTTGTGTGCGCACAGCACTTTCAAACCTTTGATCCAAAGCTAGATAGTTTCTACCTTCATCCTTTCTGTGGGCTGGCGTCTTGCCCTTAGTGGTTTTCCAAACTTCCGCTGGAAATGAATTCCCACGCTGAGCCTGATGTTGCTAGTTAAATTGGAGAGAAGCTTCAGAAGAGAAATGCTTAGGGATGGAATCCTTTGGACAGGAGAAAGATGAGTAAAGCAAAATTATAAGAGGATACAGACAAAGGCTAATGCTGTCTCAAGTATTTCTAGAAGTTAAAATTTTGTTTAGTACCACTGGATTTTTTTGTTTGGGAGGCCATTTCAGAATGAATGAAAGATAAATGTTGCAGAAGAAATTAATAAAAGAAAAAAGGCAAGCAGAAATTTCTCATATCTTTTGGTTTTTTAAACTGAAATGATATCTTTAAAATTGCATGTGTTGTAAAAGATTAAAGATGCTTGCAGTTTCTAGCACCACTGCAGTAGGAGTGAATCAGCATGTACTCTTAACAAAGCCCATAGACCTTTTATTTCCCCTCCCTCCAATACTGTAACATTGCTTCAAAGTAAATGGTGCTCTAATGCTTTGGAATAGAGCTCTAGGAATGGCACACCAAGCTGTCCTCCTTCGCTGTGAATGGAGTAGCAGCTGTTACCCAGGGAGATGTAGAGCGTGGGGCATCCTCAAGTTCCCAGATCTCTGGGGGACACAAACACTTTTCACAAGTACAGGAAGCTCTTGGAGTGGAGGAAGGAAATCACACCCAGTGTCTCCAATGCGTGTCTTAATTACAGGGCCGGCCCAAGACATTTCGCTGCCTGAGGTGAAGGATGAGATGGTGCCCCTCCCTTTCCATGTACAAAATCTGTATAGGCAGATGTATCTGTCTTCAACACTAATGATGAGGCACTGCACTCCACTGAACCTGAAGGAAGCAGGCCAATTTAAGGGCTCCAGAGTAGGCTGCAAGGCACACAGCTCTCTCCTTGAACACCTTGCTGCTGCCTCCTAGCATCTGCCACCTGAGGCAACTGCCTCACCCTGCCTAATGGTAGGGCCAGCCCTGTTTAGTTATTCCTTTGTGACAGGAACCGATGAATTAGGAACGTAGGAAGCTGCCTTACAGTGAGTCAGACCAGTGGAGGTTGGTGGCTCCCGTTTTGGTGGGGTTATGAATCCATCCTGGGTTTCAGACAGAACCAGCCAGAACTCTAAAGGAGCTATCCTAGGTTCTGAACCCTCTCCCCAAAATAGGTCCAGAACCTTGGATAGCTCCTTTAGCATTCTGGCTGGTTCTGACTGAAACCCGTAATGGATTCAAAGCCCCACTGAAATCGGAGCCGCCAGCCTTCACTGAGTCAGACCATTGGTCCATCTTGCTCCGTATTGTCTATGTCAATTGGCAGCAGCTCTCTAGGGTCTCAGACAGGAGTTTTCCCAGCTTTACCTGCAAGATTGAAATCTGGGACCTTTTGCATGCAGAGCATGGTATGTCCTCCTACCACTGAGCTACAGCCCTTGTATGGATGTAGCAGACCAGCCTTCCCCAACCTGGTGCCCTCTAGAGGTTTTGGACTACAATGCCGAGCATTCCTGACCACTGGCTGGGACTGATGGGAGTTGAAGTCCAAGACCTCTGGAGGGCACCAGGTTGGGGAAGGCTGTCATAGACCTTCTTTGTGCCATTGGAGACTCTGCCTTTTGTAGCATCTCAGATGGCCAGTTCGGAAGGCACGTGTGTCATAGGCTCTGTTCACAAAGGAACGATTGGTACATGGAGGTTGGAGGTGGGGAAGGTGGCTGTGATCATGATCCTGCTCCACTGTCTACGTGATCATCCTTCATGCTTCACTAATATCTGTAAAGGGGCTGTGTGTGCCCTCTTGTGGGGCACCTTCTTGTTTGGGTGTGGGCTGGTTACTAGTGGTGTGTCTCCTACAAATATGGTTTTGTAGGCTCTGTAAAAGCAGCATATGAACTGAGTTGGGGTGTGTCCAGCTAACGTGGGGCCTCCCCCCACCCCCACTTTCCCAAGAATGGGTTTCTTTTTCCATTTGGGTGAGTGGGATGCAGCTACTTGCAATGATGGGCTGATCTGCACCATGAATCAAAATCACCCTCTGTTTAATCATTATGCCTTCCCTGATAGACCTTTAGCCACTGAGAGTTGGAGCTTTCTAGCTGGAGATATCTTCCCCTCCTCTATTATGTTAGAAGATGGAAATTATTGGTAAACTAGTTTATGTCTGTAGTGATGTACCCAGGGTATGCTCTTTCTTGCCAATGGGGGCTTCCCTTCCAGTGCAGATAGCAACTTGGGGGGGGGGGTTTACAATGGGATCACAGCAGGGGAGTAAAGGGTTAAAGTCTTCCTCCTCACCTCCTACTATCTTGCTGCTGTTCAGGCTTCCCCATGGGTGATAGCCAGTGTGGTGTAGTGGTTAGAGTGTTGGACTGGGACTCAGGAAATCCAGGTTCTAGTCCCTACTTGGCCACAAAGCTCACTGGGTGATTTTGGGCCAGTCACTGACTCTCAGTCTACCCTACCTCGCAGGGTTATTGTGAGGATAAAATGAAGAGGAAAAGGATTATGTATGCTGCTTTGGGCTCCTTGGACAAAAGGTGGGATATAAATGTAACAAATAGAATAAATATGTATTTACGTTTTCTAAAACCCTGCACTGGTTAATTGCATTTCTGTAATTCATATCCCCTCTGCTTTGGCCCTTTTTCTAATTCTTCACTGCCATGATCATGTTTGGTGAAAGAAAATGGTTTCCTGCCTTGTGGCTACCCTTGTGCAACAATCCCCCACCCCCCAATGCATCTTTTGGGGGCAGTTTCCTGTTCTGGAATTGCTGCATGATCAGCAACAACAACCTCCTTTTGCAAGTAAAAATGTTCATTGTACAGTTCTGCTTTGAGCCCACTGAGACCTGTGGGCCATTGTCAGGGGCAGCTGCATTTGCTCATTACAAGAACCTCAGTCATTAATGCATCAATTCAAAGCTCTTAATACAATTCCTAGTTCGCAATTATAAATCCATCTAAATCTCTTTTCAAGCGAGACTGCAGCATGCCTGCCTGGGTGCATTCACCCAGAGGGGATGCTCTAGCTTCCAGTCAATGAATATATTTGTAACATCTCTCTCTCTCTCTCTCTCTTAAAAAAAAAAAAAAGCACTACTCTTTCCAGACTAAACTGGCAAGATTGCACATCTTGCCAATTAAGGGTTTTCAGCATAGAATAAAGCAGAGGGATGAATATATTTTAACCCACTGTTTGCTGTGGAACTGTTGGTAAATTTGATATGTGGAGATCTGCATTTGCGTGCACCATGTGCCAAATGGTTTTAATATGTGCTGTGCCACTTTAGTATGAGAGGGTGAGAGAGACTGCCTCCCAAGCACAAAATCATCAACTCTTTTGGATGCTTATTTTTAGGGTCTGAAGAACTGGTTGGGGGCAGGAGGGGGGATGGGGACAGGCAACCCATGCTTCCCTGCGCTTGGACTTTTTGGACACCTTACACAGACTTATTTGCTCGATTTCTTATCTGTACTTGTTTTATAGGCTAACACTGAATGTGAACTGCCATCCACATTTGTTCTGCCTTCAAATTTTAAACCCTCTACCTTCCCTCCTTTCCTTTTCTTCCTCCACCCCTTTCTTTATGGCTGTGTTATATGTTATTGAATTATAACTGAAATACCAATGAAAAGCTATAGATTAAAAAAAGAGGGAAAATCAGTGTGATGTGCAGAAAACAAGAGGTGAAGCTCTTCATGGCACAGGGAAAACCACATCAGTCACTAACTGCAGATCAAGCTGCTGTTAAAGCCAGAGGAGCAGATCCTGTTAAAAAGTTGGCAACCCTACTTGTTTGTTTCTTTAAATTAAATTTTTAACCTATCCCTCCATATATATCTTCTTGCCAGATAACTACAGTGTCCTGCATGGTGCTTCGGTTATGTGGTACTTGAGAATTATTATAGTTCTGAACAAAGCTGTATGGTGTTTGGAGAATACTACAGTTCTGAACAGTTTATGCTAGGAAGGATTACTATTATCATTATTATTACTACTATTATTATTTTCCGACATTTCTAACTTACCTTTCTTTAGACAGTATAAGCTTGCAAACCATAAAAAGATAGTCAAACAGTAATACAACAACAATTGAAATGATCAAAACAAAGTTATGATGAAGTATTACAAACAGAACCCAACAATGAAAAGCTCAGTTAAGAAAAGCAATATCCTAAAATGCCAGCTGGAATAACCCTACTTTCACTGCTTGTCTAAAAATTAGCAGCGGCGACCATTATTTAGCCAGAGAACAGAGCTGGTGTCAAGGGTAGGCATGGTCGAGCCCCTGCCGAGGGCCCAGACCTCAGCAGGGGGCCACTGGCAAAAGAGTCCCCTGCAGTTGCTCCTCTTCTTCACCACTGCAACCTGCTTGTTCACCTGCCTCTTCGTGGTAGCAGTGATGAGAAGAGGATGAGGAGAAAGAACAGCTGATCACAATGGCAGCAAAAAAGTGGACTCATTGAGGGAGGGGGTCCATTGAAGGTGCCTGAACTAAGGGGCCCTCAAAAACCTGGAGCTGACACTGCCAGGAAATTTGACTGAACCTCCCCACCCTTGTGTGTGTGGGTGAGAGGAGAGCAGCTGGCACAGGTTTTCTCTTCACCAGCAACACCCTTGTGACTTTTAATCTTTTATGTTTAGGAATGATCCAGGGTCAACATGTCTGGCTAAGAAATAGTTACAGAAATAGTTATACTGAGTTATACTCAGGACAGCTACTTTCCTGAAGACCTTGAGGACTTGCAGCCTGAAATATTTACCTCCGCTGCTTATAACATTCTGTATTGATTTCAAGGTTCTTTTCATTATCGCAAGCTGCAGTGATTAAGCCTCTAACAAGCATCTTGTCATCTCAAGTATTGCCTTGTGCATTTTGATTAGATTCACTGTGGAAAGCCTGAATGATGACCTTGGGTGGTGGGAGGGGAAGTAGTAAGCAAAGGGCTTGCTTTCTAAAAGGGTACATTTCCAACTCACAAGACTGGCGCCCAATTGCAGAGAATGCAGTGGTGCCGTATTTGATGGCTTTGCCACTTATTCACATACACGGCCATCTGGAGTACAGGTTACAGTTACAGTAGTGGTGATCTACCAGCAGTGCTGTTTACTAAGTCTTAGAATCAGAATCATAGGATCATAGAATAGTAGGGTTGGAAGGGGCCTATAAGACCATCGAGTCCAACCCCCTGCTCAGTGCAGGAATCCAAGTCAAAGCATCCTTGACAGATGGCTGTCCAGCCTCATCTTGAATGCCTCCAGCGTGGGAGAGCCCACTACCTCCCTAGGTAATTGGTTCCATTGTCATATTGCTCTAACAGTCAGGAAGTTTTTCCTGATGTTCAGCCGGAATCTTGCTTTGAGGAGATACATCACAAAGCACCACAGGAGCAATTGGCATTAGTAATTACTACTACTGCAGACAGGGTCAGCTTCAGATTTGAGAGGACCTTGTGCAAAGTTTCTTCTGGTGGCCCTCTCCTTCATCAGTGGACCCTGCTGGGTTTACCTGGTGGCAGAGACAGGCAGTAACAGTGCCTTGAGCAGTGCTGGGTGGCTGGGTCATCTAGCTGCCATTTTGATATCCTTCAGTGACCCAGAACACTCCATCAGGGGCATTGTGGAACTTTAAAATAGCAGCTGGATCCAACTACTCCACGCTGCTGATAATGCCAGGCCTCTGTGTGTGTGTGCGTGTGTGTGTGTATGTATGTATGTATCGGGGGGGGGGGGCTGGTTAGGCAACAACACTGTGCTCTGCTCGAGTGCTGGGGACCCTGGCAACTGCCCAAGGATGCCAGGTATTGATGTCAGCTTTGAGTGCAGAATTCACATAAGCCCTTTTTCATACCATTTATCTACATTCCATGAATATGTGTGTATGAGAGGGTAGTGGTGGTGGTGGTGGTGGGGATTGTATCCATGGGCTCCTCCCCCAACTTCTGCATGTTCAGCTGAAGGTCTGTACATCATCTGTGTCACACAATCTGTGGGCTTCGTCACATGGAGCTTTTATCCTGTATTGAGATTGCTCATTTGCGGGCCCTTTAGATGACATCATGAACCTCCAGGGTGTCTCCTGCACTAAATGACCTTTAGGGCGCAATCCTATGCATGTTTAGACAGAGAAAAGGCCTACAATTCCCAGCATTCCCAGCTGGGAATGCTGGGAGTTGTAGGCCTTTTCTCTGTCTAAGCATGCATAGGATTGTGCCCTTATTCCATTTTAAAATAGATCGGAGATAATGAGCTATCAAATTACCCCGCTTGTGTTCTGCTCGAGTTCCCTCTGTGAAAAAGGAAAAGCTGCAAGAAGAGGAGAAAGACCAATGAAACATATGGAAGGCTCAGATAAGGGAGAGAAGGAGGGGGAAAGGGGAGGGGGAAAAGAAGAGCATGTAAAGAGAGCCGGTTGTGATCCTGCATTTAAAATGGAAGCAGAAAGCCTCCTTTTAAATGTGGGATTTTAGGCTGGTGTAGAGATGCTCCATATGAACACATATGTGAGGAGCCTACATGCATGAGCTCTCTTCAGCTGGATGCTGGGAACTGGGACGGGGGGTGCAAGTCCGTCCCCCTCTCCATGCATTCACCAATATGTCTATAGCCGTAGATGCCCAAGTTGTCGCTGGTGGTAAAGAGACAACCCCTAGTTTTAATTTGTTTTGTTTGCTTGTTGTGCACTACCTTTAGTATAGCTGAGGCAGCTTATAATAAACAACAACAGATCATAAAATACAAAAATCATAAATTCAAACAAATAACAAAATAGCAAAAAGAGGTGTTGTACTTGTTTCTGAAAGGGTAGCTGTGTCATGAGTCAGGTGGAGTTACATCACTCTTCTCATTTTCCCATCTGGAGGTGCATCCACAGCTCACAGACAGCTTCTTATAGTTGGTGGTATATGGCTGAAGATAAGGGACCTGAGCTGATGCAAAGTGATTTATTCTACTTTCAAGTGTGCCAACAGAGTGGCACTGAAAGTGTACAACATAAATGAAGAAACAATTACATTACAGTTACAAAATGGTTTAAAACAAAAATCACAATTTAAAACCCTTAACTATTAAGTCAAAGAATTTATATTTGTTTTTTAAAAAAACAGCCACAGAAATGTCAATACAATTCCAGTGGTAAAAGATAAACCATCTTTTAAAACCATTTAAAACTGTTTACATACCAGTACTTAGCACTACAGTTACTGCCTTGCTGTCAAGTCTAAGCATGTAAATAGCTATTCGCCTAGGGTGATTGTGAACTGTCTGCTGGCAACCAGACAGGGAATATTTTGAGAGATTCAACCATTAAGTTTACTGAGGGCTGAAGACAGATGTAATATGAAAATCGATCTGACAGTACTTTGAAGCAGCAAATTGAAGGCTGATATATCATACCTTGCCCCTCCACACTTGCTCATCTGGTTGTTGCTGCCACCACTGGGGTTCCTGAGACAGGAGGAGAATGTATCCATTTCACACACTTGGCTGGAGGATGCTTTGTTACCCAGCTGGTAGAAGAGGTGGCAGCAGTAGCGATATGGCAGGCGAGAAAGTGGGGAAGGCAAAGCTCACATTTCAGCATTTACTGTTCGTTCTGGAAAAGAGAGCTGATGGTTTATTCACAGTGCTGTGAGCTCTCTTTTTTATGAGATTCATCTTCAGCCTTAGTGATCTTGGGCCAGTCAGTCGAAATCTCACCTACTTCAGAGGGTGGTTGTGATGATAAAATGGGGAAATCCATGTACTTCACCCTAAGCAGGCTGGAGGAAGAGTGCAATAAAAATGTAATAAAAATATTATTTTTCTTCCTGTTTTACAGCCCAGATGACTGGCAGTAGGTATTGTGTGGGCAGGTTGCTATCGAATATTGTGGTCTAGCATACCGCTATTTGTACGTTCTCTTTGTGCGAGGGCTGCTCTTTTAAGTGAGCTTCACTGCAGCTCTATCAAACAAATAACGTGAGCGAGAGACAGAGTTAGCCCGTCGTGTTAGAAGAAAAAGTCCACTGTGGGCAGACATGATGATCAGAATATTCCCCTGCTTGGAGAGACTTGCCTTAGAATTCTATTTTTTACTGTATTGTGAAATGCTTATGGGTCAGTGGAAGCTAGTGTTCCTTCGTGACTCTTTGGCAAGGGTCTTTCTCTCTCTCTTTCTTTCTTTCTTTCTTTCTTTCTTTCTTTCTTTCTTTCTTTCTTTCTTTCAACTGCTAGTGTTCCCCAGGGTTGGTGAATTCTTCTCAGGAGTGGCATCATGGAGAAGTAGTTTTTGCACTCTTTGACCTGGCAACTAACTGCAACTCCAGAGTTATCTTCTCCAATGCCCCAGGAAGTATAGGGTCTATTTCTAAGAAAACATGCACAGAATTGGACCGCAAGGCTGAATCCTCTGCACTCTTACAAGGGATGAAGTCCCATTGAACTCAGTGGGACCTAAGAGTGTAAACATATGCAGGGTGAGGCAGCATATGATTACAATGTGAGAAAGATAGCTCATATCCCTACTTATTTCCCATAAGTAACCCTTCCCCCCTGAGGCTGAAACCGAAGTAAAATGCTTCATGTAGTGCTTTTTGAAAAATGACATCCCCCCCCCCCCGCACGTATTTATGGAAAAGATATGGCCAAAAAGGTTATTTATGTAATCCTTTGAGGGACATTTGTGTCAGCAAGATCCTTGAATAATTCTTGGAAAATGTGTCCGCACCATCCCCTTCCCATTCAAACAGTGATCACAGGTGTAAAACGTTCAATCGGAATTGGTCTTGAGATTTTTCTTCCTTGAGAGAAGAATGGGATATAGAAGCCCTCCAGCCTGGCAACTATAGAATGTTCCTGGCTCTGGACTAGGAATCTTTCACTCTTGGAAAAGACTCCGCTATTTTTTTCTCTTCACTTCAGGAGACTTGTGGCCCAACCCTCTTCAGGTCTACTCAGAAACAAGTCCCATTGAGTTCAGTGGGAATGTACACTCTAGTGCAGCCTTCCCCAACCTGGAGCCCTCCAGATGCGTTGGACTACAACTCCAGTAATCCCCCAGCCAGCTATTGTAGTCCAACACATTTGGAGGGCACCAGGTTGGGAGGGGCTGCCCTAGAAAGTGTGTTTAGGATTGAAGCTTTACTGTGAGGTTTCAGATCTTGATGAGGCTTTCCAGTTTGCGCAGGATTATACATAAGAAAATAAGAAGAGTCAGACCGAAGGCCTTTCTAGTCCAGAATTCTGTTACCACAGTGGCCTGCCAGATGCCTATGGGAAGCCCACAGGCAGGACATGAGTGCAACAGCACCCTCCTGCTCATGTTGCCCAGCAAGTGGTATCCAGAACCATACTGCCTCTGATACTGGAGGTAATGTATAGCCATCATGATTAGTAGCTACTGATAGCCTTATCCTACATGAATTTGTTAATCCCCTTTTAAAGCTGTCCACGTTGGTAGCCTTCATGACATCTTGTGTTAGAGAATTCCTTAGTTCAGCCATGTGCTGTGCTAAAAGAAAAGAAAAAGAGAAGGACAAAGTTTGTTTCTGGATCTGGTTAAAGCGCTGATTTTATATCTTCATCATAATCATTTTGTTATTCTGTCCTATTTCAAGCTTTTTCTGTTTTGCTGTGCCAAGAACCCCTTTTTGTAGGTCTCACCAGTAGTTTGGCTAAGGTGCAATTATAAGCAAAGTTTGCTTTCCTGACATGCTGGTTTCATTTTGGCATTATTAAACCTATACCAGAGGTTATTCCCCCCATCCCTCCTCCAAACTAGCTCATCAAAGAGTTTGTACATTTTCAAGACTTTTTTTTAAACTGCAATTGGACAGAAAAATGCAACCTTAGAAGTTATAAAAGCTTATAGTATATCTTAAGCTGCTTTGGGGGTAGAGGGGAATGGCAGGGGTACTCTGGGTTGTATCCAGTATTATTCCTTCTTAGAGTAAGCCCATTGAAATGAAAGGGGCTTACGCTGGTCATGACTAACTTTTCCTACTCATTTCAATGGACTTACTCTAAGTAGGACTAACATTGGATACAACTGTTTGGGTTTATCACCAACTTATTACAATTAAAGTTAGACAAATCCATTTAAAATATTTTGATTAAATCTGTGTCCCTGGCTAACTGGGTAGCAGATTTTTTTTTTAAAGGAACTATTTTTTAACAGAAGTGTGTACATAGCCATCATGATTAGTAGTCACTGATAGCATTATGCTACATGAATTTATTTAATCCCTTTAAAGCCTTCCAAGTTGGTGGCCTTCATGACATCTTGTGTTAGAGAATACCATAGTTCAATAAATATGTGCTGTGCTAAAGGAAATATATAGGACAAAGGTTTGCTTCCGGATTTGATTTTATATCACCATCATCATGATCATGATCATCATCTTGTTATTTTCTCCCATTTCAAGTGTTTTCTGTTTTTCTGTGCTCTAAGAAAAACTTTTTGTAGCTCTCGCCAGTAGTTCGGCTAAAGTGCAGTTCTAAGCAAAGTTTGCTTTCCTGACATGCTGGTTTCTTTTTGGCATTATTAAACTGACACCAGAGGTCCCCCCCCCCTTTATTCCCCCAATAGCTCATCAAAGAGTTTGTACATTTTCAAGATTTTTGAAATGGGGGTACTCTGGATTCTTTCCAGTATTAGTCCTACTTACAGTAGGTCTGTTGAAATGAAAGGGACTTAAGTTAGTCATGACTAACTTGTCCCACTCATTTCATTGGGCCTACCATAAGTAGGACTAATACTGGATACAATTCTTTGGCTTATTACAATTACAATTTAAAGTTAGATGAATCCATTTAAAACATTTTGATTAAATCTGTTTCCCTGATTAATTGGGTAGCAGATTTTTTTTTTAAAAAGGAACTATTTGTAATACAAGTACATACAAAAACAGCAGGTTGAAACCAGTTCCATTTTAAAAGAAGCATCACACCTTCTCTCATACACCATCAGGATTTTCCCTGAGCAGGACACCAGAGAGACCCCTGGCACAGCTGGGGACCTGCAATAGTTCATTATAGTTCTAAGGAAACTCGAACTTTAGGGTGCTCATGTGTCCTACTTTACAGAGCACAGTCCTCTATTTGAAGAGCTGTCAGAGGACAGTCCTCTATTTGAAGGCACCTTCTGTTTGAAGGCGTGCCCAGTCCATTTTATTTTCGCAACAACCCTGTGAGGTAGATTAGACTGAGAGTCAGTGACTGGCCCAAAGTGACCCAGTGAGCTTCATGGTCAAGTGGGGACTAATACCTGGATGTCCTGCGTCCCAGTCCAACACTCTAACCACTATACCACACTGGCTCTCAATGATATAAGCATCTCCGTCTGCCCTGGACTTTTGGGGGGGAATCCTCCTGCTCATGGACACACAGCCTCTTCTAAGATGGTGCCTGCTGTGACGTGTGTGTACGTTGTAGAAAAGCAATGTCCTTTTTTCTTTCAGATTGTTCTTTTTATTCATGTGAAATTTATGCACATGTGAGTCATTTAAATGAAATTGATACCATTTTATTAAAGGTATTTTTAATTGGGCAAGAACCCTAATTACAGTCCTTTTTCTGGTTCTCCTGTTCACATGTCTTCTTAGGCCAGCCTTTCCCACCTATGGGTTCCCAGACTGTGTTGAATTACAAATCTTATCATCCCCTGCAAGTGTGACCAATGATCAGTGGTAATGGGAGTTGTAATCTAACAACGAAAGAGTGTGTTAGGCATTGCTGTGCTTTTTGGGGTGGGGAGGGTGGGTGAGAAAGAGACTTTGGACCACTTAAATATAACCATTTTGGTCTAATACAAACCATGTTCTGATCCTGGTTTTGAATCCTGGTTTGTAGTCCAAGGTTAAACCACAGTTCCTTATTTAGGAAGTAATGGGACATTGTAGTTTAATAAACTGGAAGTATTGAATTTCGGCACACGAAACACTAGTTTTTGGTCTAATATACTGGTTTGTTAGACTGAGATTCTTATGTCTCAACTGGGCCATTCTTTGGAGGTGCACATGGGGTGGTGGGGAGTAACACTGTACTGTTACCCAGGTGGACTGTGTACACTATTAAATATGTCATCACTTTAATGTTGACCTCCATGGAATCCTCACATTTTAAATTGCTGCAAAGAATGCTGCTTGTAGTATGCTATTGCAGCAATCCTGTGCACATTTCCTTTGGAGTAAAGGCCATTGAATTCAGTAGGTCTTCCTTTTCAGGATAGGATGGGAAGCCATGAGGAAAAATGGGCCTAGTTCACATACATGACCTGGTCAGTGATCCTCTTCATGTAGCAGAGGTGCAGGTGACTGTCCTTCAGCGTGCATGTAACATACTGTGTGAGGTGGATGTACAACAGTTCATTTTCACATTAACCGAATTTGTAGAGGTTTAATTGAACTTTACTCTCCCATTGAAAAACGTCTAACACAAGCAGACCTCGATGCTTGGCCCTTTTGGAAATGCAGTGCGTTGAGAATTACAGGCTTGAGGGATGAATATGAAATCAGTGTTTTAGTATCTTTTGTGTTCCCTGGCCCCATAAATCTTGGTTGGTTGTGTTGACATTGTCTAGGGTGGTTTTTTGTTTTGATTTGTGTTTCATCCAGGAATGCATTGGGGCCTGCCAAGTCTCTGTCAGTGGTGGAGCCAACACAGAAGCAAAGCAGCATCTCTTGCTATTTATACAGAACTTTGGAATATGGAACTTACTCATTTATAAGATGTAGAAGCTGCTTCTCTTCTCTTTTAGAAATACCTGAATCCACATACCAAACATTATATAATGTGTGTGTGTGTGTGTGTGTGTGTGTAAAATCAAAACAGTCCATGAAAAACAGCCACAAAGCGAGAGCAAAAGTACCACAACACAGCGGGTTGGATCCAGACTTAGTCCTAGTTAGAGTAGACATATTGGAATCAATTGAAGTTAACGTAGCTACAACCAACTGAAGTCCCATTGTTTTCAGTGGTCTGCTCTAAGTACGACTATGTCTGAATCCAGCCCCAAACCCCACATCATCAGAACAGAAGGCAGCCCAAGGCCTAAAGTAGAAAATCCAAATGTCACTCTCTGTGATGGTAAAAATATAATAACTGAATAATTGGGATGCTTGAGGAAACCGTTTCGGGGGTGGCACCCAATGACATTTTGTCTGCTCGGTCCCCGGACTCTGTTCCATCTTCTGCCACCTGGCCTAACTCAGCATGCAACGAGTCGGGCCAACTGACAGAATTTCCATACATTTTTTTGGTGTATGTGTAAAAAAAAAACCCATAAATTTTTGGCTGCAAATTTGCATGCTTTGCACAAATTACAGTTATATTTGTGTACATTATGCACATTTGTGCAGTTTTGCAGCCAAAATTTGCACAAATGGCACCTGCGGGCGCCACGTTGGGGATCCAATTTGTACAGATGGCACCCAAGGACGCTACGTTGGGGAAATTGCAATTTTAGAAAAAACTCGGATTAATTTCCTGGATGTCAAGCCTGTGGCTCGGCTCACAAATGCAAGCCCGGCCAGGGGCTTCAGGGAAATCCAATGAGCCCCCCAAGGGCTGGATTTCCCTACAGCAGCTATCCCTACTGAATAAACAACAATTTGCTGCTCCTACTGGAACCCCCAAATTGGCGCCCTGACATTGAGTGTTCCACCCTAATGATATCACCTCCTTTATTTCAAAAGGCTTCCCTGAATAAAAAATATGTGTTTGGTTGGAAAATGCTTAAAATGGTGGCCCCTGGTGCATCTTGTGGGTCAATGAGTTCCCTAGGGTTGGCACCACAACTGAAAAGACACTGCCTGTGCTATTTGCAGATATCACCTCAGTAAGTGAAAGGATATGAAGGAGAGCCTAACACGTGAAGCTGGAGGGCTGGGAGACATATATTGGAAAATGATGTAATATATACATGCTATCATTGCAGTGCTTTAGCTTCCTGGAAAGGGGCACCTGTGAGCTCATCATGTGTACCCTTTTTTGCAGGGCTGACCTTTTCAAATGGGGCAGGATCTCCTCAGCTGTAGGGCTGACCCACATGACTATTTTTACCTTGGTAGCCACCTCTTGGTGTCAGGCCATGTGGAACCAGTGCTTGTGAACAGCTTCAGCAAACGCTGAGGTGTGCTGTTGCCAAATCAGAATGGGATTGACTGGAATTTGGTTAGCATTTCATGCTCAGCTTCTATACAGTGAAATCTGCAGCAATAAAGGGGTTCTGACCATAGGAAAATAAAACCACAACGCATTGAGATGCAATGAAATTCTAATGAAGTAAAAAATAATCTGTCTGAACAGTCTGGGGGTATTCCGATAAATAATGACTAATTCTTTTCAAGTGGCTTTGGCATGCTGTTTTATATACTTGGAAGAGACCATTTCAGGAAGCAATACATAATGAAGGAAGGGAGTAGAAAAATAAGTGGACTTGATTGGACAATGTTGTGGGGAGGCGGACACACCAAACTCTGGATATTTCCTGTATATCTCCCCCCCCCCCCCCGGCAATAAAAGCTTTGTTTGCAATTTTAAAATGCAAGAGATAGTTACAAGGTTAGAACTCCCTAAAAGTTGTGGGTTTGCTAACTGTTCTGTTTCTTGCTTTGAGGTGTCCCTGGCTGTGTAAGTGGGCTGGGCTGTGTTGGTGTAAGAAGCTGAAGCTGTGGCTGGATAGCCTCTATACTAGCCTTCCCCAAACTGGTACCCTCCAGATGTTTTTGGACTAAATTCCCAGTGTTCCTGACTATTGGATGGACTGGCTGGGGCTGATGGGGGTTGAAGTCCAAAATGTCTGGAGGGCACATGTTTGGGGAAAGCTGAGCTACACTCTTTTCCTATTAATGTTATTAAATTTATTTATTTATTTATTTATTTGATTTGTACCCTGCCTTTTAACAAAAAAATTGCACTCAAGGCAGCTTACAGGCACAATTAAAATTGATCAAAACAATAAAACAATACATTAACATACAATAAAAACATAACAATTACAGGGGGGAAATTAAAAACATCCAACCCAACAGACCGACTTACAGGCCAAAGGTCTTCTTGAATAAAGCAGTCTCTGCCGGCTGGAGGAAGGACAGTTCTGAGGGGGCAAACTTGGCCTCCCTTGGGAGGAAGTTCCACAGCCTGGGAGCGGCCACCGAAAAGGCACTCTCCTGTGTCACCACCAAACACGCCTCTAAAAGTAGTGGTCTCAAAAGAAGGGCCTTCCCAGAAGATGTTAGGAACTGGGCAGGCTCGTATGGGAGAAGGTGGTCTTTCAGGAAGCCTGGTCTCATGCTGTATAGGCCTCTATAGGTAATAACTACTACTTTGAATTCTGCCCAGAAACAGATTGGTAGCCAGTGAAGCTGTTACAACAAGGGAGTCACATGTTCCCTGTAACTGGCCTAGGTCAACAGTCTGGCCGCAGCATAAATGCACTCCAACATTGAAATGCATCTTCCAATTCTGCAGTAGTTGAGGTTCCCTGGAGGGCTTCTTCTCTATAATGCCAGTGTGGACTGGGATCCATTAGATTAGCCCACCGGGATAGAAACAGCTAACATCCTGTTGTCTGCAGTTGTATGAATCTGGCGCTTAAAAAAGATAACCATTGTGCTTAAGGAGAAGGACGGAGGGAAAACCCCCCAGAACTAATCATGTCTACACAAGGCTTGACTTGTAGGTTGGGGACCTGTATGCAAGCCCTAAATTAGGATTGTTAGTATATTATTATATATTATACAGTAGTTGTATCAGATGTGGATGAAGGAGTGCTATCTGTCTATTGTCTAAAGCAGGGGTGCACAACCACAGCCCGGAGGGCCAAATCCAACGTTTCCAGGGTTCCAATCTGGCTCTCCAGTTCTCCAGATGGCCACGCCACTTCCTCCTGGCTCCACCCCCTTTCCCCCAAGAACTGTTCGTTTGGTGGTTTTCTAGCTTCTGTGCTGTTTTTTTCCCCCCATTCTAAAAGGTTGAAATGCCTCACCTAAGGCTTAGTTACTGGTGGTAAGAGCTTTCTTGGGGCTGGAGGCGGCAGCAAAATCAATGCTCCTATTTGTGAGATAACCGTTGGTTAGGCTTGCTACTTTGCATCCTGGGCATAGGATCCTTTAAATTTCACAATTGAAGCGAGAGAGGAGATGGTCCTGGCTTCTCCCACCCATTCCAGCTTTCATCCTGTCATCCACCCCACTCCCTCACCTGCTTTGTGGCTCACCTGGAAGCCTTTTTGCAGAAGGAGAAGGCAGACAACATTATCAGGAAGGGAAAAGGTGAGAGGAGCCATGGCTGTCTTCTGTCCTGCCATATTGGAGGATTTAGGGCGCAATCCTATGCATGTTTAGACAGAAAAAAGTCCTACAACTCCCAGTATGCTCAGCCAGCCATGCTGGATGGGGAATGCTGGGAGTTGTAGGACTTATTGCTGTCTAAACTTGCATAGGATTGCATCTTTAATGAATATCTGGTTTGTGAAGTGGCCACCCTATCACTGGCATGTGATTACGGGTGGGGGTGTGCTGTAACAGAATTCATGTCCCAGTTTATAAAAAATGCTAAGGATTATGGATCTACAGATCTTAGTGAAAACTTCTACTCTTTTGTTCTTTACTTTTATAGATCCTAAATGTTGTTGTTGCAGTTTTACTTTCACCAGTGGTTTAGTAGAAACAGGGCTTGTAAGGATGAAGCACTGGGACTTTTTGATTAGCAGGGATGCTGATGTCATTGGCCCCCTCTCAGACTTCCCTGTTCCCTCTGAGCATAGCTGCAGTCTTCACAGCAGTGGGGTAAAAATGGATTTTCCCAGCAACAATATCTTGTTATGAGCTATTGCTATTGTAATGCAAAGTATTTTGGGGTGGCTTGGTCTTGAATGGACAATTAAGACCCATTAGCTTTACAAAAGACCTGGTGGAGGTAAAAATGTCTAGGACTGGTTTATGGATCAACACAATTGCCTGAAATTTTGGGATTTCCTTGGGGACATGGGCTATGGGGAATGTCACAATGAGCGCCTGCACTTCAAAATGTTCAGTATACCACTGACCTTTACTTATAAGGTTTCGGCAGCCTCAGGGATGGAATAGCAAGGAGCAGCCACCACCCTACCTGAAATGTTCAATAATTGACTAAGATATCTGAAACAACACAAAGAATGTGCTGTAAACTAACACTATGATAATGCGCTTGTGACACTGTCAAAGGGAAAGGAACACCTACCTCAGTGGCTGAGGTCAAATCGGTTTGAGCTTTCTAAGGCTGGCCCACTCTGTACAAATATTTTAAATATTAATAATTTAATTATTACTGAAAATAGAGAAATGATAGTGATGGCAGGATTGCTGTGACAGATGCGTTTCAGGGTAAATAACCAGAGAAGGGGAATGCAATGCGATCAGCACTGAGGATAACAGCAGAAATGTATAATTAAAGAAAGAGAGGTCCATCATTATTTTTTATAATGACAGTTGTGTGTAATTATATAATTGGCGAGCATGTAACCTCCAGCTGGTAAGTTCCTGTTCTGAATTATTCTCCTCAAATGTGAATTTTTAAAAAATTAGATCTTGACAAATGTTGAAATATGGATACAGGAATTATATATTAAAATACCATATATTCAGTATTTTTTCTGTACAGTCCCTTTTTATGATCCTTTCGCATTCTCAAACTTATCTCTGCAACCTTGAGGGCTAGAAACTTAAGGAAAATATAGAGGTTTGAGGATTCTGTCAGGAGTTAACAGATTGAATGGAAGTACCTACATTCCCTAAGATGTCCCCATAGGCTAATTTCTGTATTTCTGAGAAATAGTGTGGCCCAATCATATTCTTTCTGACATGTGATCCTCCTATAAGTTCCTCATAGTGCTATATCCAATCCCCACAGACATCAGATGAAGGAGGGCAAAGAGCATTTATTTATTTACTTATTTATTGATAAGACAACAGACATAGAGAAGAACACAACTTTCATTTCCTGTCCTATAGAGCGCTTGGGCAGTTTTACTTCTGCTATTAAAAATAGGAAAGCGCAATGTCAAGAGTCTTCCTTTATTCATCTGTACCATGAATTTCACCATAAAATCTGGAGAAGCCTCTTAGCTGGGCTGATCTAAGGTAAACACAAGAAGTCGTCATCCTCCCATTGTCCCCCTGCCAACCTTGAGATTTTGCCTTGATACTTGAGCAGGATTTCCTGCATAGAATAAGTTAAATAAGTAAAAGAACCAAAGAGTTTGGTCAGTGTTCACTTTCATTGTAGAATTTGCTGCCAAGATAAAGGCAAAGTCCTGAGAAGCTTCTTTCACTTCACAACTTTTAAATAATGTGCAGCTTCTAAAAGGAAATATTGCAGGGAGGGAGAATAAAAGTCACAACTTGGCAAAGGTAGCAAGAGATGGGCGTTATATCCCCTCATCACTAGCCATGTTATGCAATAACCAGCAAGAAATAATGACACTCTGGGGAACAGTGTTCTACACAATTGCAACAGAACTGAGCATACAGTCTTGAGGGGGGGAAATGGTATTTTCCCAGCAGCAAAATATTCCAGTTTGAGCGCTAGAAAAATTAGATATGTTTGCAACTTAAGTATGAAGATTGAGCAGCTTATGCACTGTCAGTGTGAAACAACCAGGCATTTGTTGCATGTACTCAGGCCACAGACCGAAACAGCATGATTTGCTTGAAGGGGCATTACATGCAGAAAGGAGCTGGAGGGCTGCTCCTCTGGATGCACTCCTGAGCTCTGTGACTTCTCACATGGCTCTGCACATTAGACGTGGATGTCTGCAGGGCAAAGCCTGTATGCATAGACCTCTTGCATGTTTTGGAATTCTGCATCATTCCCATGCAGAAAGCTAATGCTGGCATAGCTTTCCCCAACCTGATGTCCTCCAGATGTTCTGGACTCCAACCTCCAACATTCCTGACAATGCTGGATGGGGCTGATGGGAGCTGAAGTCCAAAACATCTGTACCACTGAGCTGAGGTGAGAAACTTCTCAAAGGTGAGAAATTACATTTTCCACCCTGAAATTGGCATTCTAGAACACCTTCCCCCAACCTGGTGCCCTCCAAATGTGTTGGACTAGAACTCCCAACATCCCCAGCAAGCACTTCCATGTGCTGGGGATGATGGGGTTGTTACTGTGTGGGATGAGGCAAGCATAGGCTGAAGCAGTGCAGACTGACAGCAACAGAATTACGAGCTAGTCAGAACAAGTGGAATGGCTGAGCGCAGGATGGATGTTGGTGGAGAGGTTAAAACAGCCTTTGTTTAAAATTTATAGGTGAAACAGTTTCTGGGATTCATGTACTGCAGCCAGAAGCAGAGAGCATTGCTCAGTAGGAAAGCGTATTATTTTACATACTCATTCAAGGCATACGATAGCCCCTGGAAAAACATGGGAGTAACTTGATTATTCTGTTTGCTAGTAATTTTTTGTTTTCATTCCATTTCTGCTAGTATGCACACATACAAAACTAGTGGAAGATTAATTTTATTCCTCAACTTTGTTAGACAAAGTCAGCCAGAGGGTGGGGAGTTTTCAGAGGGATGCTAACTATTTTTAAAGAAAAATATTAGGCTGGGTTTTTTTTGGTTCGCTTTGAAATGTTCTCCAAGTTTGAAACTTTATAACAGGGTCAAGAAGTGTGATCTTTTTTATTTTTGTTTTTCTCCCTCGAATCCCTATTTATAGCTTTCAGATGTTGGCAGGGTGGAACAAGTTATCTCCTCCAGGACGTTCATTACAGACCTGTAATGAGAACCGTCAAGTCTTCACTGACCTTTAAGGCTGTGCGGCATTGCATTGCCTTGCAAACTCCACTGTCTTTAATAAATAAAGAAGCACTGTAGGACTGTTGTGCATCTGTCAAAAAAAGGAACAAAAAGACCTGCAGTTTAAAGTGCACTTTCTGCTCCAGTTGCTGAAATTCATAAGGGTGTATGTAGACATTTCTGTAGGTGATCATGGCTTTGCCATGGTTTACTTTAAAATGCTACTTATCTTTCCAGTATAGCACTGCATTCTTTGGTGGAACTACCTATGAACACATAGCTGTAAATATTTTCTAGTAAATGATTATTACCATATTTGTAGAAGAGACTTGTACCAATAAAAGTGAAAGTAGTAATAATAATGGGGTTGTATCCAATGTTAGTCTAACTTAAGTCCCATTCAATTCAATGGGTCTACTCTAAGTAGGACCAACATTGGAAACAATAATACTGATTAATAATACTAATGAATAATACACTTTTGCTACGGGAACAGATATTTGGCTAGCTGCAGTGTTTATTACCTGCTAGATTAGCAACATATTTCTTTCACCTTCGGATGCAGTGGGAATCCTCTAGAGTAAGCTTTGGATCATTGTGTTGGTTATGATAGTGTCACTCAAAGTTCCTAATACAATTCAGAATTGACACCATCATATCTGACTTAGCAAGCCTAAAATGGCTCTTGTACACTTCTACGTTGCAGCTCTTAGATGGCGTTATTCTCACCAGTGAATTGTTCTAGGGGTGTTACAAAACTGGTGTCCCCTGAGTCAAACATAAAGTGAGATGGAAACATGGCTGAAGCAGTGGGAGGAGAAGAAATCACTTTCCAAAGTAGCTTAGGAAGCCAGATTAGATAGTGCATGTTAGGCTTCCTTTCTCCTCAGTCTTCCCTGTGGGGAGGGAGAGGCTGAACTGTGTGAGCCATGGAAGAAGCTCTCCTCTTGCTGTTCAACCTTGGTGGGGCTTCAGGCTCACATCCGGAGGTGGGAGGGAAGCCAGACATAGGGACCAAACTAGCAGGTGGTAGACCTGTGTGTTACAGTGTGAAGTTGGATGTGTGTGCAACACACAGCTGTTTGTGGCAGCGTCTATTAGCTCATTCATTGTAGTTTCAAAGCGTTATTCAGTTTTGCCTGGTTTCCCAGCCCATTTCCAGTGTTTGGTTTATGGTCACTCTGTGGTAGATAACAGTGAGCCTTTCTTTAGCTGTTCATGGGTAGGGTATCTATCTGCTCTACAGGGAGAAGCCTGAACAAGCCTTGCTTTCCAAGGAGCTGGGTCTTTGGTGTGCTGAAGAATTTTTTTTCTTCTGCAGTCAGTCTTCCATCTGCTCTGAGCAGGGGGTTGGACTCGATGGCCTTGTAGGCCCCTTCCAACCCTACTATTCTATGATTCTACTCTTCCTCGTGAAAGTTTCAGAGCAGGGGTGCAGAGCCTCAGGCTTGTGGGCCAAATCTGGCCCACCTGGGGTTCCAATCTGCCCACTTCCCGTAGCTCTGCCCGCTTTCCGCAACTTTCTTTTTGTAGTTTCCTAGCTTTGGGGCAGTTTTGTCCCCATTCTAAAAGGTTGAAATGCCTCTCTTAAGGCTTCGTTACTGACAGGAAGAGCTTTAAATTAAAATATGCTGAAATATCTGCCCCACCCCTTTTCTCTGTGACCCTGCCCCTTTTGCCCCACCCACCACTGGAATGTGGCCACTATATTTGTATCTGCATTTAATTGAGCCTGTTACCATTTGCCTTCCATTGTAGCTGTTCCTAAATAACTCTTAACCAGAGTCACAGGCGGGATGGATGTACAGGGAAGTGTGAGGCCCTGAGGGGGCGGTCTCAAACCGCTATGGCAAGCCTTTTGTACCTACCTCCTGGACCACAAGAGGTCTGAACCTTCAAACAGCAATCATACTGGGCATTCTCTGGATCAGCCTCCCCCAACTGAGGCTGAGGATTGTGGGAGTTGTAGTCCTACACATCTGAAGGGCAACAGGTTGGGGAAGGCTGCTCTAGGCTGCAGTGGTGGCCAGAGTAGCATCAGCTGATCTCACAGCCTGAAGATCAGTTGACCTTCCAAACCAACAGAGAGGCACTAGGCCATATACAATCCTTCTAGGCTAGTATAGCAGTCTGAGAAGCTCATCATACTGACTAACAATACAGACTCTTGCCTTGCTTCATCTGTCCAATCTGACCTCCAGCCTGTTCATGACCACACCTCCTGCCTCTGTCCAGCATGACCATCACTTACATTTGTCTGACCCAGACTGTGTTGCAGCCCATCATAAGCTAGGCCCTAGGCCCAGGGTAGAGTGTGGGAGCAAAGAGAAAGATATGGAGAGCAGCCAACAGAGGTCCTCCAGTTGCTCAGATCAAAGGATCAAGCATAGCTCACATAGCTTTTACTGGGGCAACCTGAACTTCTCAAGACCTGAAGGTGGAAATGTACCATTCCTGTCCTTGGCTGGTCCCTTGGATCGCAGTTCAAGTCTTGCTGTGGTCTTGACTCCTGACATAGCAGATATTTGGTAAATTGCATATTGCAGGAGTAGGCAACTTGGTGCCCTCCAGACATTTTGTACCACAGTTCTCATGATCTCTGACCACTGACCATGCTGGGTAGGGATGATGAGAGTTGTAGTCCAAAACATCTGGACGGCACCAGGTCGCCTGTCCCTGGGAAATTGATTTGTAGTAGCTGGTCACAGATCCGTAAGTTTCCAATTTGTGAGAAGTAATAATAAATTGGTCTCTGAACCTCACAGAGTTTTAATGCAGGGTTTTTAAAAATTTCTCCTCCTCTGCATACCTTAAGAATGGGTAATAGGGAATATCTAGTATGAGAAATCTATTATATCAGAAATAATTAAGACTCCTACACTACAAGTAGAATTAAAACATCAGGATTTCCTAGTAATTATACAGATTTTAAAATAATAAATTTGCTGCATAGACTGACATTTGAAGGAAGAGATCAAACTTAAACACAAAAGCCGCCATTCAACAGAAAACTATGTGGGTTTGACTTCAAACTTCAGTGGGTAGGGACAATAAAAGTCCCTAAAGAATTCCACACTAGCCAAGTTATTTTTCTAAGTACAGCATTAATCCCCTCCACTTACTCCTTGTTTGCGTGGCCTTCGTTTCCAATTAACACTTTCTTTTGTCATATAGACTAGCAACTGTGCCTGACAGCAAAAGTATTAAGTACCTAGATTACAGTCTTGACAGCTTGCCTAGAAAAAAGGACTGAAAATTAGTTCTTAGAACAACTTAGCTACGGTAAATTAACCGGAAGCCAAGTTCTGTGGATCACCTTTAGTTGCAGCTGCATAAGCAGCGATGGCTGACCTGCAGCTAAATCGACATCTTCTATTTGGCAAATGGGACAGAGATGTCCAGATCAACCCCACTGACCATAAATCCTTCTCCCATGCTGTTAAGGAACTGTTATGCTGGCAGTGGGGTTTGTGCTACTGTTCCCAGCTCCCAGGCCAATTATAGGAAAGCAAGCACTTAAAGGGCTTTTGTCTGCTCCATACCAAATAAGCCCTATATGTTTCCAGACATGATGCTCTAGGAGTGGTAATGGATTCTGACCTTGGTGGTTCTGGTCCACCCACTCATGGGACCAGGCCATAGCTCAGAAGGTTCCAGGTTCCATAGACCCCTGCCTGAGGCCTTGGAGACTTGTTATTGGTCAGAGTAGACTGGATAGGGAGGCCAGGTGTCCTGCTTTATAGAGGACATTCCTATATTTGAAGAGCTATCAGAGGACAGTCATCCAAGTCTGGTTTAAATATAAAGAACCATATGAAGGAAGAGCTGAGGGGCCTTGAAGTTGCCCATCAGCAGTTAGCATCTGGACAGCTAACTGAGCAGGCACACAGGTCACCTGGTCAGCCTTTCCCAGTATGGTGAGATGGTCTGTATTTCTCTTTAAATTATAGGTATTATTACTAAATGTGCCTTTATACATATAAATTAACACATGCAAAATACTGTGCAAAATATTCTGCCCTCTTTCATCCTCCTTTTTGGTGATACATTTCATCTGTTTGGGCAATGTGTAAATAGCTACCGTAAGACTGGAAGACATGGATGGATGGTCTGTATAAAGTAGCTTAATATGACACAATCTAATTAACAGCCTGGTCCTATCCTTGTTTAATTGGAGTAAGCTTCACTGAGTTAAATGGGACTTACTCTCAAGTACATGTTCAGAGGATTACAGCCCCAGGGTACTTCCATGCAGAAGGGTTTGCAAGTGTTAAGCCTGCTGGTTCCGCATACCCCATGCTCCCAAAGCCACACAGCCACAGGAAGTGTGCTAATCCACACACTAATCAGGCAGCAGACCAGGCCTAGCAGGATCAGTAGAATACAAAGGATTGATTACAGCTTAAAACTCCCCATAGCATTTTCCCTCTGTTGGCTTAGCACTACAGTGTTAATTACCTTGGGGAAAACACCCTTCTGGTTGCAGCTTCCCAGCAGAATCCTATCCATGTTTACTCAGAAGCAAGACCCACTGAGCTCAATGGGGTTTATTTCCTGGTCAGAGCCAGCAGCCCCACATTTTAGGGCCTTTGGCAAAGTGCCATCTGGTGGGCCCCTTCCTACATTACTGCCCTCCAGAAGTGGGCTTACCTGGTGGCAATGGCAGGTGGCAGCCATTCTCCAATGGGCACCAAGTGGTAAGGTCTGGAAGCCACCACCATTCACATTCCCCACAATGCCCCAACATACCCTTGTTTGGGGGATTGTGGGAAATTTAAATGGCAGTGGCTTCCAGACCCAGCCTGCTCGCTCTTACTGGAGTGCCAGGAAAAAAAAATTGTAAAGGAGGCCTCCGGTATGCATCAACAGTTGGCCGTGCTGGAATCCTGGCAGCTGCCTGAGTTGCACTGTGGTGCTTGGCCTGTTTCTGTACAGTAATTATGCTTAGGATTGTAGTTGTGTTGCAGCTTGATCCAATGCATGTTCACTCAGAAGTAAGCATTTAGAGTAAATAGTGTAATTGTATGGAGAGCCGGTATGGTGTAATGGTTAAGAGTGTTGGACTGGGACTGGGGAGACCTGGGTTCAAGTCCCCACTCAGCCATGAAGTTCACTGGGGGATTTGAGCTGGTCATTGACTAACCTACGACAGTACCAAGGATGTTGTGAGGATAAAATGGAGAGGAGGAGGATCATGTATGCTACCTTGGGTACCTTGGAGGAAAAATAAGGTAGGATATAAATGTAACAAATAAAAAAAAAAATTGAGTTGTAGCCTTAGTTGTACAAAACTTCTTGTGACAACAAAGTGATATTTGTTGAAACATTAATTATAATGCCAATGCATTTTCTCTTAATGCAAATGTGAATGCATGTACACCCAAACCAGCTCAGCCTGATAATAACAGCCCCCACCCCCCAAGAGCAGTTGCAACACTGTGGGAAATGTAAAGTAATAGTGCAGATACCTGTTTCTTATTGGCATCTGGCAGTTTAGTAAAATTAAACCATTAAACAGGACCCCGCCCCCAGTCCCCATAAGTCTTAAAAATACCGTTCGACTCATTTGAAAACTGACTCCTACTGCATTTCCTGTTCATTGGTGAAAAGTTTCTTCATTCATCCTTTCTGGAATACTAGGAGAGCTATTGTGATATGAACTGAACAAGAAAAAGAAAGATCTTGTTCCTTCTTTATAAGATGGTAACTGGAAGTTTGTTTGTTTTTTACTAGGGCATTGTGGTAGAATATTCTTCCCCGCTTGCTAAAAGTGTGCTCCATTGGCAAATCAAGGCTGTTAGAGCACACAGGAAATAGGAAAGGGTATCAGGATAAAAACACCCCTCCCTTCATTGGTGGCTATGCCTGCAAAATGGAAAATAAGAAGGGAAGCAGAAGCCCCTTTGAAGCAAGCCACCTAGACCATTCCTGGCTCCAGGTCTTATCTAAACCAACCTGCCAGGCCTTCCTGCAGTAGCACAGGCTAAAGCAATTCCAGCCAACCAATGCTGTCTTTATGTAAAAGTCTTATAGGGAGGAGGGTAGCTTTTCTTATGTTCTGGGAGGACAGTGCTATTAAAAAACATTTGTTGTCCTCAGGTCTTACAGGGTGGAACGTAACACCAAACACACTGTATGTTGAGGGTAGTCTAAATTATGCAATTTTATTTTTATTTACAAATCTTACAGATTTAAAAAAAAATTATCCTACCTTTTGACCATATGATCCCCAAGGCTGCTGACAGTGATTAGTTAAACAATATTATCATAGAAGAATCAAAATACTTACGTAATGTTTAAAAATACACCACAAAAAGAAGCACAGAACAGTAGCTGCAGTCAGATAAAACATTGTTAAAGACATGGGCAAAAAATCCCCCCCCCACCCGGCCATTGTTCCAAAGATAGCAATATAGATTCCAGGCAAACAGATCTGGAAACGTAAATTCCATAACTGGGAGATCACCACCAAAAATGCCCTGTCCCTGATTGCTACCTACCTTATTTTAAAAGGTGGAGGTAGGGTCTCAGTTGAAAATCATAACAGTGGGCATGTTCACATTGGAACGTGTGCTCCTTCAGGTATTCAGATCCTAGCCTATTTAGGGCATTATACATTAAAACTAGCACTTTGAAATTGCACCTGGAAAAAAACCTGGCAGACAATAAACTGCTTTAAGCACTGGCAAAATATGACCAGTTCTAGTTGACTCTGTTAACAGTCTGTCTGCCATATTCTGAACTCACTGAAGTTTTCAAACAGACTTTATAAGTGGACAGTCCTACATATAATGAGTTTCACAATTATAATCTCAGTATTATCAGTAATCAAAGAATAATTCACGTCTCCTGTATTTCTCAGGTTGTTTCTATTAATGTGAAACAGTGACACACACACACACACACACAGACTTACTCTATGCAAGGAATGCAAAATCTAGGGTGGGCATGTGTCCTCTTTTACAGAGGACAGTCCTCTGTTTGAAGGGACGCCAGAAGGCTGCCCTCTGTTTTGAAGGTGTCCTCTATTTGAAGGGCTGTGCAGTCCAAGTCTTGGTTTAAAGATAAACCATCCGAAGGAAGAGCTGGGCCTCGAAGTTGCCCATCCACAGCACCTGGACAGCAGATGAGCATGCCCACAGGTCACCTGGTCACAGTCTTCCACACTGTGGTGGAATGTACTATATTTCCATTTAAATTATAATAATTATCTCTAAATTTGCATATATAAAATATAAATTAGCATATGAAATGTTATGCAAATCAATATCCTCATTTGTCCTCTTTTTTTGGCAATTACAGAACTTGGACCTGAGTAGTTAGGAACTCTGGATATTCTCTCTCCTTCTTCTCCCATCTCTCAGAGAGGTTTCTTGATTCCTGGACAGGAATCCTCTTCCTTCTGTCGTACACAAATGCTGCTTGCACAATTTATGGTGACTTGCCTTGGGCCTTCCCTCTATTCCTTGTGCTTTTATTCATTTCTTTATTTGACTTGTGAGGTGCCCTATCACCACATACAAAATAAAACACAATAAAGCCCAGTTAAATAGATTTTTTTTTTTAAAGAGCAGTTACAAATACAGTTTCAAACAGCAAAGACTAACATCTCAGAAACAACTATTGGAAAGATGAAGAAATATCCACAGAGATAAAAAATAGTTCTGAGATACAGCTTTAAGATTAAACTGGGCAATAAAGTGTGTAGCAAGTTAAAAAGTCTGAGTGAATAAAAACGTCTTTTTCTAGTGCCAAAAAATCAAAGAAGTAAGGGCTGGACAGGCCTGCCTGGGGAGGGCATGCTACAGTTGGGGGCTAGCACTCACGAGTAGACACATGCCAAATCTGTGTACTTGGAGCAGGGCCTATGCTGCTCCTGCTGTCTGTCTCACCAATTCAAAGAAAAGGGAAGGAAGTAATTGGTAGCTTCCCAGCAGCTGCCTGATTTCCTTTTCAACCTGGAAGTGGTTGGAGAGCTCATCTGGGGGTTGCAAAAGACAGCTGCCCACTGTGGCAGCTTCCTCCTCCAGACCTCTGCAATTGGCAAAATGACGAGACAGCGGCATGACCTGTGTGTGTCTGGGTGTATAAAAGATTCCTGCCTATGTGAGTCATCCCAACCCTTATTACACCGCTGAGTTCTTGTTCAGTGCCTATTGGGGGAGAAATGGTACACCGGCCTTCTCCAACCTGGTGCCCTCCATCATTCCTGAGCATTGGCCTGTGGGAGTTGTAGTCCAAAACATCTAGGGAGCACCACAGTGGGGGAGACTGCTGTACACGCTGTCTCCCGACATCTGCCACCCTTCCACAATGCCGGTGTCATGGAACAGGTTGCCCCAACTGTCTGGTCACAGGTCCAATTCTGCATATTTCTACCACTTCAAAAGTATATCAGCAAGACTTTAAATTGGTTGAACAGATGAATTCATGCGTAACATGCATTTAAATCCTTGCCTTTAAAATGTGGGATTTTAATTGGAGCTGTCCTCTGGGATAGGTTTCTACCGGGCTGATGGCTCAGTGGCAAGCAGCTTTATAGCATCATTCATCACTCTCAAATTCCTCTTGCTGCAAAAGCCTTAATATTTTCTTTCAGACTGGACAT
This sequence comes from Heloderma suspectum, assembly GCF_057233095.1. Classification (NCBI taxonomy): domain Eukaryota; kingdom Metazoa; phylum Chordata; class Lepidosauria; order Squamata; family Helodermatidae; genus Heloderma; species Heloderma suspectum. Next base: position 285,048,787 of record NC_139461.1, on the reverse strand, counting down.
CTATGAAATTGCTCCAGAAATGGATTCCTTCTGCTTATGAATGTGCTTATGAATGTGTGGGTTTATAAATTATTTTAATGCAAACTTAAAAAGAGAATCTGCATACAATATGCAAAAAAGAAAATCTCTGTATTCAGTACAAGTAATAAAATTATATATAAGCATCACATTTTAGCACTTTATCAAAAAGATGAAATATTTTCAGTTTCATTTCATTTAGTCCAGCTATTCTTTCCATTGGTGCCAATGGGAGTTTCCCTCCCAGGGCTAATAGCGTTTTTTTTTTTTTTTAGGTTGGTGGTGTGGGTTCATTGGGGCTGTTATGGGGGAGGAAAAGTTTAAACCATCCCACCCAGTATACTGAGATCCTGATCTTGACCCCCCCCCCCCGTGCCTGCTATTTACCATTCTAAAAACATTCATACAATGACAACTGAAGTTTTTAGATTCATATGTAGTTTTACAGTTAGCAATTGGGATGTCTGTTGCCAGGAAATCCTCTCCTTTTTAAGCTTTCTGGACTTCTGCTGCGTGCCCAACTTGGCTTGCTTTTGGAAGCCAAGCCATGTAGTCTTCCCTAAATCTGGGGGCTTCTTACGTTATTTTCTTTGGTCTCGGCCATGATTTGCACAAATTACAGCTGCAAATTTGCATAATTAGCACAAATTGCAGCCATAATTTACACAAATTCAAAAACACTGAAAATCCTCTAGCTGACCCGCCTTGCTGCGGGCAAGTCAGGCCAGCTGGCAGAAGACAGAACAGAGTCGGGGGAGGGGGCAATGAAATCTCATTGTGCTCCACCCCAGAACTGGATTCCTTCAACATCCCTAGTTAGAAGAGGCATTCCCTCCAGTGTGTGGTTAGAAGAGGCATTCCCTCCAGCCTCTTTAATACAAGTATTTACACATGTAGTATGTGTAAATACTTGTATTAAAAATAGCTAGAACATTGATCTATCTCTATTATCCATCCATCCATCCATCCATCCATCCTTCCGTCTATCTATCTATCTATCTATTGGAAATTGCTGGTCGATCAGTCAGGTGCAACTTTTTATTAGGTTGAAATATTTTAATTGATTAATGTAATCTAATGGTGCAGCCGTAAAGCTCACATTTGACTTGAATGCAAGGTTTTGCATTAGGAATTCATTTATTTAACTGGTAGTGACTGAAACCTCAGCTTGATGTAGGGAATTCCGAGAGAGGTGGTGGATGGACCACACATTCCCTGGCAATCTCAGAGTGTTGGTTTTATTAAATTCAGGGGTATTTTTTCCACTCTAAATATTTCATTACTAATAAAAGCCCTGCTCTGTGTGTGAACTTGCAGTGGCTGGCACTCGGCTGAGTTTGCAGCTGCAATTAGGACACTGGCAAAGGCTAAATTCAATCCAGTGTGCAAATTGGGGAGTGAAGTGTTAAATCAGCTGTTTGCCTTGGCCTGGGAAGTTCTGGTGGGAGATCTGGGATTGGCAACATACTCCAGAGTTTCTTAGAGGGCGGGAGGCTGAGTAAAGGAAGAGGATCATAGGGGGAAGGTAGTGTGTGGGCAGCGTCTGGAAGGAGGTGAAGAATGCTGATAGTTTTGGGTAGCAAGCCCCCATGTAGTGATATAGTCTGAATGCCAGTAGTGTCAGTTCCAAAGGGGGCTCCTTGTGTACATTTCTTGGCCAGAATGTAGGTGCTATTTTTCAGGAGCTACTGAAAGGTCAGTGGAGGGAAGAGAAACTGGAAACCTAAATGAATGGGCAGCTTAATACAGCCAGTCAGTGCACTGGCACATCGGACTGCACGGTTAATGTGTTTTTGGTAGAAGGGGCTATTCTTAATGCTGGGGTTAGGGAGCTTGGATAATCACCCTAACTTTTAAAAATCCATAGCTTGTTTTCATGGCAAAAGACTTAAGTTTCCAGAGACCTAAAAGAAGAGTGTCTGCTGTGCTTACAGCTTGGAAAAGAGTGATGTCTCTTTGGAAGAGCAGAAAAGTTTTCATACCTTTTGACAGCTGAAAGGGGAAGGACTGGCTGGGCATTCTGATCAAGGCCAGTAGTGCAGCTTGGTCATTTCAGACTCTGGACGTAATGGTCTTACAGTCCCCCCTCTTTAGATGGTAACAGGGCCAGCATCAAAGGTAGGCATGGTTGGGCACCTGCCAAGAGCCTACACCCCAGCAGGAACCCACTGACAAGAGCCCACTGGACTTACTCCTCCTCTTCACCATGGCAGCTTGCTTGTTCACCTGCGTCTCACTCTGACTCTGACCACAGTGGTGGTGAGAAGGAGGAGCAGTAGATGCTGCTGCCTGCTTGCTCACTGGCTCTCTGCCTGTCAAGCAAGCAAGTGGTAACAATGATGAGGAAGAGGATGAGGAGCAATAGCAACTGGCGACAATGGCGGTGAGAGGGTAGACTCACTGAGGGAGGGGACCCATTGATGGTGTCTTGCCCAAGGGCCCTCCAAAACCTGGAGTCAGCACTGGATGGTAATGTACATCACTTACTTCAAAATATGGTAAGCCAGCCCTGTTGTGTTTGGGGTTCCCCCCTGCACATTCTGATGAGTGGATCCCTGGACTTTGGAAGTCCCAAAGGCCTGCCCAAATGGCACCATTGAACAAGGCTGAATGAACTTTCCATATCCAGGTACTGATTATTACCTCGGGGCAAATTGCACGACCAGCTTGAGTTTTTGATCCTCCAGGTTTCTTGAAACTTGTTCTATTTCCTATTCAATGTGAGCATGTCAAAATTAATGTTTGAATTGAGGGTGTGGGGTGGGGAGGAAGAGGACGAGGAAACAGAGGGGTCCTGCTTCCTCAACCTTTTTGGGTGCCCCCCCCAACTATTGTTTTAGAAAGCCATGGGGATGTGCATGATATTGGAAAATTGGAATTCGTGGGAATTTGTGGATTTCATTTTTTCTTTGAGCACTGGTCAAGAAAGCTTTAATCAGGTATTCAGGAGACTGAACAGTTTTTGGACTTCCATTTCTCACAGTACATTCAGCCTGAGCTGGCTGTCTCCTGTTGCCCTGATGTTACATTTGCAGGTCTACAGCACTGGGGTTTTGCAGTGAATGTAGGGAAAGTTTCCTGTATTTTTCTGGGATGCTTCCCAGCCATCCCAGTTGTGGATGACAATCAGTTGCATTCTGGATCTACTCTCTATGAAAGTGAATTTAGAAGCTCTTCCTGCCACAGAATTGTGGCTGCCTGCAAATGTTATGTTATTTCTTTCATTGATATCCCTCCCTTCCTCTCAAGAGCATAGTTGGTGTTATCTCATTTCATTATTACTACCCTGTGAGCTCTGTTTGACTAAGAGAGTGTGTGTTTATCTGCACTATATTTATCAGAGTTGTCATTTCCTATTAAATAGATCTTAGAAGTTTAATCCTATGAGTTTTAGTTGATTAATCTATCTACCTACTTTTGGATATGAGAAAAAATAGCTCTAAATAAAATTTAAGTTTGTTTTAGGTGATGCAGACATGTATTGCAGCAGGAGACATGTTAAAAGAGGCATTCTCTTTCTCATAGGTAACCATGCCTCTTTTTAGATGGTGTTTGCCATCTGCAGATGTTACACATACTTATCTTTACTTGAAAAAAAAATTCACTGGCCCATTAATGGAAAGCACCCTTTTAGTCAATCAGAATGTTTAAAACTTTTTAATTACAATGATTAATCAGCAACAAGTTGTAAACCTAAGCTTTATATCAGGTGTATCTTTTATAACAGTTTAATTGTCAAAGCTTCACCCAAAGAATTCTGGAGATTGTAGTTAGGTATATGTCAGGGTGGGCAATTGGCTAGGCTGTAGCCAGCCTAGCCAATGTTGTGGGATGATGGGAATTGTAGGCCTAAACATCTGGAGGGCCACAAATTGACCACCCCTGGTAGAGATGCTGGGCATTCTCTGTTTGTGATTCGTAACACAGATCTACACTTATCATAGTTCAGTATAGAGAACGACCTGTTGTCTGTTTAATCCAGTCTAAGTCTGTGGTGTGGATATGCCCAGTGCCATACAAAATCTGGACAGACCTCTTCCTCCATGCTTTTGCTGTTTGTATGGAGGAGAGTGCAGGATTGTTCTGCTAGTGCTATCCCCCTGATGTACCTGCAGGCCACGCCCTTTCATTTTTTAAACTTTAGGTTTGGCTTACTTTGCCTTTAAGTCCTATGTTGCAAATGAAAAAGGCTCAGTTCTCACTGGTCTGGGAAACCTGTGTCTGGGTTGTATCATGAAGAAGAGAGCTGGGTTTTGCATGATTGAAGATTCCCTGACCCAGAGGAAATTCTGTCTCCATAGAAAAGTGGCACGTCAAGAACAAAGCTAGCTGGGAACCCTCCTCCGCGACTTCTAGTTTTTCTTTGTGGAAGGATTTTTTGTACAGGGGCAGGGCAAGTATTGAATCATGTGAGCCCCACACCCACAGTCTGAGAAGTGGTACAGGCAAGACTCAGGTTTGGCACTTCAGTGAGAAGTAGGCCAGTGAGAAGTAGGCCTAACCCTACAAAGAAAAATTGCATTATAACATTCCCTCCAATCTCTTGCCTTTTTTTTTTTCTTGTGGAGCAGGGTGGTGGCATCTATTATTTTGCATGCATATCTACATGCAAATCTTGTTGCATGGACGAAATGCCTGGCGTCAGATGAGTTTGGGGCTGAATTCGTTGCAGTGGCATGATGCATGTGCTGCTACAAATGGAGCAAACAAGAATTACTGGAATAGATAGCTCCTTTAGAGTTCTGATTGGTTCTGACTGAAACCCAGAGCAGATTCACCTCCCCACTGACATCAGAGTCACCAGCCTCCACTGCCCTGTGCAGCCATACACAACATTGCATATAGGATGTATGAGACCTGGATTCCAGACTGGCTCCAGTGACTCACAAAGGCTGTGAAGTCACAAAAGGGACCTCAGGCATCCTGCCAAATCATCAGAGCCGGCCACCAACAGGAGTTCCCAGAACAAGGCCAGCTCTATGGGAATGCTGGGGAGGGTGGATTCTTGATTAGCATTTCATTGTAATGTACACTAGCAGGCTTCTTTCCTCTTCAACTTCCCCTTTATGTTTTAAAAAAGAATGGCCTGATTCTTTTCCTTGACCCAGAGGAAACGGGCATTTGAGGCTGCCTGTGATACGATTGTGTTTTTGCAAGAACAGGCACTCATGGAAGAAGTGAAGAGGGGAGGGGATGGCTTTGCTTCAGTCCTTTGAAATAAAGGCAGTGGAGAGTACAGGAAAAGGAGGAGGAGTGGTGTAGGAGAGAGAGCAAAATTGTGCACTTCCTTTGTGCCCTCGGTCCAGCAAAATGGCAGTGGTTGCCCCAGTCAGTTGGTGGCTGCCTACAGTTTACTCTAGAACAGAGGTGGGCAGACTTCAGGCTCGTGTCAAAACTGCGTTGTTTTTTATTGGAACCCCAAGATCCAGCAACCACAATCAGGTGCAAAAAAAGACACGCCATTGGAATGAAAAAACAAGGTACCTTTGAGCACATTCAGAGGATCAAACTACACATTATGTTAATTACATAGCTTGTAGCTGAGCCTTATCTTTTTGTTTACGTTAGAGTAACTGTGTATGGCCCCAATTCAGATTGGGACCGGCATGTAGTTACTCTAAAGTAAACAAAAGGATAAGGCTCAACGAACCACTGCATTTAATGTAATATGTAGTTTGACATCCCCACTCCCAGCCTAGCAATTTGTTTTTAGTGCCAGAACTGAATTGAGCTCACAGTCCTTTCATACTAAAGTCCTGGTTACCGCAAGCTCTCTTTATTTCAGAAGCCTCATTTGGTTGGGAAAAGGGCATTTTGTTGGTGCTGTTGTTAAACAATTGGGAGTCAGAAACCTTGGCCAATGTATTGTAAATCCCCCCGAAATCTACCTTCTGCCCATCCCTGCTCTAGAAGGTTTGTGGTAGTTGACTTTGGCCCTTCTCCCAAACTTCTGATTGCACCAATATTCCCAATTGGAAGTACACGTCTACACACCTAGCACCCCTTCTCACATTTTGCTGAATGTGTAAAGGTAATGGGTGGGACCAAAAGACACATAGGGGCTGGGGGAAGGGGCAGGCAGCTTGATCCTGCTCTCCTTTGACGTGTTGGGCCAAGATGTGGACAGGAAGGTGACAACAAGGCTTTAGTCAACATTGGATCCAAGACTGATAGATGTTTTATTGTGGTTAAGGACTATGAATTCCTTCCATCCAAGAGTGTTTGACCATCAAACTATGCCTTAATGGAGAGCAAGGGTGGGCAGCTTGTGCTCCCCCAGATGTTTTAGCCTACAGCTTCCATCATCCCTCACCATTGTCTATGCTGGCTGGTGCTGATGGGAGTTGTAGTCTAAACACATCTGGAGGGCACACCAGCTTGGAGAAGACAGCTCTAACCACTAGTGGAAAAGTTGTGTGTGCGGGGAAATCATTGAAGAGTACTGTGTCTGCACAAGGACTGGGCTGGGCGGTGAGAATTCTCCTGTTTCCTTCTAGTATTTATATAAAAATAAGAGTCCCCTTCCTGATGCAAGGAAAGCACTCCCCAGCATCCCCCAGTCGCAAGTATTTGAGACAAAAAAAATTGGCACAGTGGATGGAGAGATTCATATAATCGTTCTTTTTTCATAGTAGCTTGAGTTTTGATTGCTTTTCCAGTTACACTTAATGGGTTGATCTTTTAGCTTTCAGACACTCATACATAAAGCCGTTGCCAGCATCTGCCAGTTTTCTGAGGTGGAAGAATCCACAGTAGGGAGAACTCAGTATGCATTTGGATTTCCGCCGAGTGAACCTTATTAACTACACATTATCCTAGATATTAGAGAGAGGAGAGGAAAGTCTCTAGGTTCTAGGTTTTCCTCCTTCAATTAGATGGAGGAAGCTCCATCATCCCGATTTCAAGAAGGTTTCTTATTTCCACACTAGTAAGGAGGGGAGGGACCTTAGCTCAGTGGTATAGCAGCTGCTGTGCACGCTGAATTCCCAGTTTCAATCCCTGGTGCCTCCAGTTAAAAAGATGAAGAATTGCAAGTGATGGGAATGGTCTATGCATACTATGGAGAACCACTTACTGCCAGTCAAAATAGACAAGACTGGTTTAGATGGCACAATCTAAGGCTGCTCTCTATTTTGCTATGGTATTTGTGTACTGGATCTTCACCACGAATAACTCTCTCTGTATACCACCCAGTTCATGCCAAATTTTGCCTCCTGAAGAGAGGCTGCAGTTGCTTCTGTGTGTAGGAATAACTTTTATTTTAGAAATGGAAAGCCTGCCTGCACAATGCTCACTATTATGTATTTCATTTGTGCAAGAGTAGACATGCTGATCAGCTGTAGTCATTCTTGCTTCATGTAGTAATCCTGATGCCCTTGTTTCTCTCATTGGAATTCAGCAACTGTGTCAGTTGGATTCTTAGTGATCGCTGCCAGATTTCATCCCGTGCGTCCCATGTTTATAGAATGCATCCACGCCATGTGGTTGGGCCATGCTGTATTGATACACAGAGGTTCACTAACTGGAATGTAGTATAGGGAGAATGCAAAAGGAGATAGAGGAGGTGCAAGAATGAAAACACTATGTGGAATATATCTACATAGCAATGGAACTTAGGAAGATTCCTTATAACGAGTCAATCTGACTACACTGAGCATTTCTACATGAGGCATTTATTGTGCACTCATGTTTCTTTACATGTTTACGTGTTTCATGGTTGTTTATGGGTCCTTTAGATGACATTGTGATCCTCCAGTTTTGCTTCTGTTTTTTTCAAAGCACTTTCCCTTTTTTTTTTTAGAATGGGGAAAATGTGATATTATTTCTGAAAGCGGTGTTTCTACTGGTGTATTTGTACTGTTCTGCTGTAGCACAGGTCCACCTAGAGGTTATGCAGCAGAAAAGCAAGAAAGTGAAACCTCTTTGTGCAGAGCCCAGATCTCAATTCTGTGACAAAACCGAAAGTATATACAGTGATTAACAGCCTTGTGTGGTAAAGCTCACTGACCGTCTGTGGTTTTCCAGGGTTTCAGACTGAAGTCTTTCCTAGCCCTACTGGGAGATGTCAGGAATTGAACTTAGGATGTTTTGCTTGCAGAGTTTGTACTCTACTATTGAGCTATAGCCATTCCTTTAAAGCTGGGGTGGGCGACTTGTTGACTTCCCAATGTTGTCATACTGCAACTGCCATCATCCCTCACCATTGCCTATGCTAGCTAGTGCTGATGGGAGTTGCAGTCCAGCAACATCTGGAGGGCCACAAGTTGGCCACCCCTGCCTTAAAGTATCTGATTAGAGCTGGCCCAAGACATTTTACTTTCTGAAGTGAAGGACAAGATGGCGTCCCCTTTCATATACAGAAGCAGATTGGACTGGCATTTTAATCTGATTTCAACAATAAGGATGGGACAGCATCCTTCTGAGGGCAGCAGAGAGTGCAGGACAGGTTGTGTGACCCACAGAGCTCTATCTGTAATAAATGTAAATAATAACAATGACAACGACACATTTCAATTGATCCTGGATTGTCTTATGGTTATGGTTGTTTGCTTGAGATTTCTTGTTTTGACATTGTTTTAGATATATGTTCTCTTGTGTATATTGTCTGTTTGTGTGTGGCTTTTAATCTCTGTATACTGTATTTTTTAATGTTTTTAATCTTTGTAAACAGCCCAGAGAGCTTTGGCTATTGGGCAGTATAGAAATGTAAATAATAACAATAATAATATCCTCCTACACCCTATCGATATCAATAGATTCGGATTATAGAAAATTTGTATTGGAATCAAACAGCCTCAGTTCGTATAGATGGAGAGTTATCTGAAGAAATTCAAAGAGGAGTAAGACAAGGCTGTGTCTTGTCAACTATGCTGTACAATTTAAATTCTGAAGCTATATTTAATGAAGCACTTGCCAAACAAATGGCTGGCATAAACATCAGTGGAAAAATAATTAACACAGTTTGATACGCTGATGACACCGTAGTAATGACAGATAATATATGTGATTTACAAAAATTCCTAGATTGGATTAATAAAGTAAGCAATGAGTATGGCCTTAAATATTAAGAAAACAAAATATATGGTGATAAGCAAAAAACCTTTTATTGCATTTAATATTACGATAAATAATATGCCAATTGAATGAGTGACAAAATACAAATATCTAGGAACTTGGCTCAGTGAAAGAAATGAACAAACACAAGAGATAAACACAAGTGCGGAGATGGCAAGAACAGAGTTTGTTAAAAGGAAACAATTATTATGTAATCATAGAATCATAGAATAGTAGGGTTGGAAGGGGCCTACAAGGCCATCGAGTCCAACCCCCTACTCAATGCTGGAATCCAAGTCAGATGCAGGAATCCAAGTCACGATTGAAATGAGGACCTAAATCTTGCAGTAAGGATTCAGATGGTAAGATGCTACGTGTTCTCAATATTCTTCCAAGGAGTGGAGGTTTAGGCACTTAAAAAGAACGATCTGAGGAAAATTGAATCATTAGATATGTGGATATACCGTCACATGCTGAAAATATAGTGGACTGATTGAATAACACATGAGAATGTACTATACAGAGTAAACAAACAAACAGAATTGGTAATGACCATTAAAAGAAGAAAGTTACAATACCTTGGTCATATTATCTGAGGCGAAAAGTATGCCATACTCCAACTCATTATACAAGGGAAAATGGAAGGCAAAAGATCAATAGGAAGAAGACGAACATCATGGTTAAAGAATCTGAGGGAATGGTTCAGCTGTACTTCTATACAACTATTCAGAGCAGTGGCATCAAAAAAATAACTGTAATGATAGCTAACCTCTGACAGGAGAAGGCACCTTAAGAAGACACCTCATCACCATTCACCCCCAGAATGTGCTGCCTGAGCCGGCTGCCTCATTCAGCCTAATGGTAGGGCCGGCCCTGTGTCTAGCTACTTACACACTCTATAGAGGGACTTGCATGATAGTGAGTGGAGCTCTTAGAACCTCACAAAGATATTTCCATGAACTCTCCACTTATCCGGGCAGCAAGATGTTCCAGAGATAGTGCTTATCCAGGTTTGGCTTCCTTTGGGAGGAATGATCACTAGACACTTAGGGCATTTTGAAGTATTTGGGTTTATTTACAAACATACAAATAGAGACAAGCAGCTCAAGCACTCCTACAAGCAGCAAATCTACTGCACCCACATCGTATTTCCAGAGAGAGAGAGAGAGACTTGCACACCCAAAGGTGCCTTCTAGAGCTCAAAAGCTTACTCTCTGCCTCTCTCATTCTCTGTCTTATTCTGTGTTCACATGGACTGGAATGTAGGACCCCAAAGAAGGCAGGTCTGGCTGGCTAGAACACAGAACAGAAGCATTCCGCACTGAAACATTTTGTTGCAGGCCCCACTAGTGTCCACCTACTTGAAAGTGCCTGATGGTTAGTGTATCCAGCCCTAATGAAAGGACATAGCAGCTGTATTCAGAAGGGCTTGGCTACCTACCGAGTGCTGGCAGTTACTGTCAAGACCACCGGCTGAACAGGAGAGGGAAATGTGTTTCCATCCACTGGATTTCCCTCTCTGCTGGTCAACACCATAAGAGACTTGTAGTTTCACTGCCATGTGGGGTTTACGTTGTGATGCAAGTGATGTTATGAAAGGGAATGATGGCCCAGTAGCTGGCAAATGCTGAAGAAGACTGACATTTGAAAACAGCAGGAACCATCTGTGTCTGGCAGTCTCCTTCGTCTGTCAATTTGCAGTTTTTCAAAAACCCATTGTTTGATCTTGGCGGCTTCTTTAGATTTTCCTCCTCTGGACGGTAAAATGCTATTGCTGGCTTGGGTGGAAGCCTTCCACTGCTGATGTGTCGGCAAATCCCATTGGCTTCAGCACACTTGTGCAGGGGGGCTTCTAGGCCCAGGATTCTAGCCTTTCATTCCTTTGTGGTTCGTGTGAGTTGGCTGGAAAAGTCTCAAAGCAAAGTCTTAAAGCTCGTTGATGACTACAAAACACTGTGATGGTGCTCTTTTGTGCGTTTATATGTAGATGATGAGGAAAGTACAATTCTTTCATAGTGGTATGAAAAAAGTGGATTCAGCACTGGTTAGGCCTCATCTGGAGTACTTTATCCAGTTCTGGGCGCCGTACTTTAAGAAGGATGCAGACAAGCTGGAGAGGGTTCAGAGGAGGGCAACAAAGATGATCAGCGTACTGGAGATAAAGCCCTGTGAAGAGAGACTGAAAGAACTGGGCATGTTTCACCTTGAGAAGAGAAGACTGAAGGGAGATAGGATAGCGCTCTTCAAGTACTTGAAAGGTTGTCACAGAGAGGAAGGCCAGGATTTCTTCTTGATCATCCCAGAGTGCAGGACACGGAATAATGGGCTTAAGTTACAGGAAGTCAGATTCCGGCTGAACCTCAGGAAAAACTTCCCGAGTGTTAGAGCAATACGACAATGGAACCAATTACCTAGGGAGGTGGTGGGCTCTCCCACACTGGAGGCATTCAAGATGAGGCTGGACAGGCATCTGTCAGGGATGCTCTGACTTGGATTCCTGCATTGAGCAGGGGGTTGGACTCGATGGCCTTGTAGGCCCCTTCCAACCCCACTATTCTATGATTCTATGATTCTGTTATTTAATAAATAACATGTTATCAGTGTATCTGTGCAGAACTGCTCCTGTGTAAATAGTATTGCTGACTTTTTCAGATGGGGTGGGAAATCCATCCTATTTGAATTTGCTAGTTGCTGTGCTGGCATATTGAATATGTGCAGTTTTAAATTGATGGCTGAGCAACTTAAAACAAACAGAAAAATTTGTCCTAGAGGATTAAAACCAACGTTTGAGATTGCTTTAAAAAGACTTAAATTGCAACCCTAATGCAGCCTTGCCTGGTATGTTGGACTACAACTCCCAGCATCACCAGCCCCAATGATGGGAGTTGTAGTCCAACACATCTGAAGGGCATCAGAGTTGGGCAAGGCTGCTCTAATGCAACACACAAGGGAGTGGCGTTTTCAAATATTTTGAATTTGCCTTGGCTTCTACACTTATTCTTTCTTCTGTGTATATATGCATATGCATAGGCCACACGAACACGGCTGCTAAAATAGTATTTTAAGATCCATGGATTCTCGCATATGGCAGCACTATCCCAGTGAACAGCAAGCCAGTTTTAAATGGAACGGCAGCTTACCTGTTCTGCTAGAGCTTACCTTTTCTGAATTGGAGAAGATTGAACAGTTGGAAGAAGCATTATGTAGATATCGAGTATTATTATTGTTGCTGTTCTACTTAATTTGATAGTACTTTGCCAAGTATTGTAAAACTCTTTTAGCGTTCACTTCCGTTTCTGAATGACTCAGGGTGCTTCCAGCCGAGGCTTTTATTGTGCAATCGCCCTGCCTCATTCATGGAATTTTACAGGGGTTCAGACAATGTCGTCTCTCATTTGTAACCCTCCTATATTTTCCCAATTTTTTCTCATCATTTCCTTAGTACAGAAAATCCATTAAGAAGGGAAAGATGGAATCACTGCACCATGTCTTTTGACCGGTAGCATTAGGAGCTGTCCGTTTGGAAGCACCCTTAGTTTTTCACTTCCCCCTCCTTTTAATTTCAGGGATGTTACTGAACATTTGCTAAAGTACTTGCACAGTGTTGCATACTTATCTGGTGATGTATTGCTCTGTCTTGCACTGATTTCAGTAATTTGGCCTTTGTTTTTCACTGTGGTTCATTACACTTGCTTTCTTTTTTGGATGGAGAATAGTGATTTTTATTATTTAATTTAGTTTAATTTGGCACTTTATCATGTGAATTTCTCTGGTGATGTAGTGTGAAATGCAAGAATGGTGTTTCTGTAGGTGGGCCTGATGCCATTCAGATTTTTGTATTTGCAGAGCATGTGATGGTTATGTTTTGCAAGGCTAGAACTTTGGTCTCTGTGTCTTCATCTTAATAATCAAATCTTATGCAAGCTGCCCTTTGTACAGATTTTTTAAAGGGTATATCAGACAACTAAGTATCTTCTGCTTTTTTTAAAGACTCGTCTGAGCCTTCAAAACCATTGACTTCTTGTGTGAAGTGTTAGAGAGTTAGTCACAGTCTCTGTCTTTTGGGAAGCTGGCAGTTCTTTAGGGCAGGGTATCAGTAAATATTATGTTGATACATCAGCCAGTGGAATTTTAAGAAACAACAGCCTATTGAGGGCTTCTTTATGTCTCATATATAAGACACACACAACCTTGTATGTCTTGCAACTTGAGCATGCACATACAAAAGGAAGGAGAAACAACTCTTGAGTCATAAGCGTGCTTTCATTGTTCATGTAAGAGGAAGACCCAGTGGTCACTGGCCTGGAATTAGCCACTCACATGGCTTTTTGTGTCAAGTAAAAATTGCCTCCAGGCAACCAGGCGCGGTCCCACCCATGAGCTAGAGAACTCAGATGTGGCAGCCAGAGCACTGTAATGCATTTCCCCTGCTGGGACAGTAGTGGTGGTGCAGGGAAAAGGCAGATGGAGCATATGGTGGGTAAACAGTCTTAAGAGTATTACTATTTGCAAGGCCAGATTTTATTTATTTTATTATTTGATTTCTATCTTGCCTTTCAATCCAGAGGAACCCCCATGACAGTGTACATTAAAAAGAAATCAAATACAATTACATGGAGGCTGCTTCCACCCTCTCTGAGATCTGACATCACTCTGCAGTAGTATAGCTAGAATGGCCACTTACACATTGCCCAGAAAGAGGAAATGCATTAGTCAAAAAGAAGGAAAAAGAGATTTGTGTAAAAGTTGCATGTAATAATGTAGATGTGTAGATGCACAATTGGAAATGCTGTCATTTTCATTAGCAATGCAATGCATCTCCCCATAGTGAGGAAGATCGTGACCAGGTAAGCTGTGTGCCTGCTCAGCCTGCTGGTAGTAACTGTTGATGGGCAACTTCCAGAACCCTACTCTTCCTCTTATGGTGCCTTATTTTTAAATCAGACTTGGACTGGGCAGCCCTTTATTTTATCACATTTTTACACAGCTTAACAGCTGAATCTGTCTTTAAATAGTAGACACATTCAAACAGAGGGCTGTCCTCCGATGGCCCTTCAAATAGTGGATTGTCCTCTGTAAAGTAGGACACATGGCTCCTCCCTCCAACATACATCCCACTGGGTTTTTGTTGTTGTTGCTTTTGGCTACAAAGGATTGTGTTGCCTCATATGGACTTTAATTGATTAAATCTGCAAACATTTGCATATATAAAACCAATAATTTGTAGATTTAACCTTTGTAAACCGCCCAGAGAGCTTTGGCTATGGGGTGGTATAGAAATATAAACAACAACAACAACAACAATAATAATAGATGACACATGCACAGAACACAGTGGGAATCATCTTTGGAGAGGTCAGTGCTGGCTCCAGGATTTTGGGGTCTCTTGTGGATGGTTCTTCAGCATCCCCCTGCACCCTGCTAAGCCTGGAAGAGGCAGGATATGGAAATGGAAAATTTCCTTAGGCTGCATCTACTCTTCTGGGATATTTGGTGCAAACTAGAAATGGTAGCACTTTCAGGGCACTGGGCCCTCTGCTGACCTTGGGGCCCTGGCAAATGCCCCATCTTGCCAGCCTCTGGAGCATGTCATGGAAGAGAATTCCCCCTGTGTTTGAGATGGGGGGATGCCTACTTTGGCACAAGCCACCTTCCTTCCTTCCTTCCTTCCTTCCTTCCTTCCTTCCTTTCTTCCTTCCTTCCTTCTTTATGTGTTTAAAATAATTAAAACAAAATAATATGTAACCATTCGTTTTGTAAAGTCTGAAACAAATCCCTTAGAAAATGTAAGATGTGAAAGATGTCCTCTTGATCAGCCTGGACCAAAGGAATAAGAATAATGTGATTTGTGCCTTCTCTTTACTGATTTTCTATTATTTGAAAAATACATTAGTAGGAATAGGATTACAGTATATATTGTTCAACAGTGGGGCGGCAAATTATGAAGAATAATTTGTTTCAGTTATGGATTTACTTCTTTCCAAAGGGGACGTAATGCATTAGAGACATGAAGAAGCTCTTTCTTGGATTACTGAAACCAGAGGTGGGGAACCTGGGGCCTTCCAGATGTTGTTGGACTACAACTCCCATCACCCAACCATCGTATATACTGGCTGGGGCTGATGGGAGTTGGAGTCTAACAACATCTGGAAGGCCCCACTCTCTATGTCCAGATAAATATTTATCGTCTGGTAGTATTAATGGTAAGACATGAGGATGGAGGGGCAACAAACTATACATTTACTTCCAGACTGATATCACAAAGACCAGTTCATACAATTGTGATAGACCTGGTCGGCCTATTAGCAATTGTGTTGGTGGCCTATGAATGAACAATCTTGCCAAAATAGTTAATTGGCTAGGACTAGAGAGCTCAGGACTAGGTTATCTCAGAGGCCTCCTTCTCCTGTATAGGCAGCCCTGGTCTCTAAATTCTGAGTGAGAGGGCTTGCTGACCATACTGTGGCCTACTGAGGTTCATTTGGCCATGGTGCAAAGGAGGGCCTTCTCAGTTGTGGCACCCACCATGTTGGAATGATCTCCCCATTGAGATCAGGCAAGCTCCTAGTGTGGAGTGCTTCCGCCAACAACTGAAGACTCACTTGTTTGCCTGAGCGTTTCCCTGACTGCTACCATGGTCAGATATTCCTGGTTATTTTAATGAGACTGTATTGTTTTTATCATAGTATTATTGTTTTAATGATTGGTTTTATTGTATTTCATCTTGATTTTACCTTGTAAACCACTTTGGGATTTAAGAAAAGAAAAGCAGTATAGAAATTCTCTGAAATAAGTAAGTAATCAAGGGGAGAGCAATCCTGTGTCCTCTAGACAGCGTCTGGGGGAGATAGGATTTTTCAGTTTCCCAGCTCCGAACTCATAGACAGCGCTATGAGCTCGGAGCTGGGAAACAGCGTTCCCCTCCCCCTCCCCCTTATAGCTGGTGTGGACAGAGCCACAGCGGGTGCCCCTCTGTGCCTGTCAGTGCTCGTAACATGGAAAAGGCGAAAATGGGGCGTTCCCAGGGATGGGAAGGGGACCGCAGAAGCTGGTTTAGATAGCTTCCTATGTAGTCTCCAGTTCCGTTTCTTCCCCCTGCCAAAGCCGCACTTAGATGCCTGAAATTGGGCATCTGAGGCAAACTGCAGGGCAGGGCAGCTGGAGCACACAGGGAATCCTCTCCTCCATGCTTCAGCCGCCCTGCATTGGATGGGTGTGGTCTCCTCCAGCTTCAGAGAAGTTCGGAGGCAACTGTCTGTCTCGACAGGCTTATCTCCTCAGTGGCTTTTCCTGTACTGAAAAGGCCTCCAATGTGTTCTCTAAATATAATAGTGACTTGCCGTTCCTGAACAGTATGTGTTCGTTCCATCCTCTAATATCGAGAAGGGGTCATTTAACTGGAACCCCATTTGGCATTTAATAAATGGGACTGGCAATGCTGTTCGAGGTATTTGGCACCTGTTCATAACCCCAAAGTGGATCTCAATTTAGGGACTGGAATTGCAAAAATGGACATTGTTGGCAAGCAGGATCTCTCTGGAATTTGGCGACTTGTTGAAATAATTAGCGGCATCCATGATTATAGTACTCAGTGAAGCAGGTGTTCTGGGACAGGAGTCAGAATGGCATCTGGTGGTATTGATCCATCCCCCCTCCCTCCTGGTGACATTTGTGGAAGATACCTATAATTGTGTTCTGGTCTTTACTTACTGATCTAGCAAGAAACACTGGCTGTTGGTTTAGACTTTTAAAAGGTAGTGCATGTTTTCAGTAATTTAAACTTTATAACAGAACTCAGTGTTATTCCAATTTTGCAGAACAGGGGAAAGAAAGCTAAAATAGTAGCTTGTCCAAGTGTTCCTTGTGGTATGTATAGCCTCTGCCAAGGTCAACGCTACCTCCTAGCACGATGCTCAGAAAACGCTTGTATGCAGGCCCTCAAGTACAAATATAATAGGTTACCACTACTAGTAACACCCCCCCCCCCCGGAAAACTCTGGGACCAGCAATATTTTCTGAGCAGGAATTGAACAACCACAGATTTATGGGTATCAGGCACCCTGGCCTTTCTGAAAAGGGGTGCTTGCTATTATACTGGGGTGTCAACATTGCCCAAACTGTCCTGGCTGGCCTGCTGCAGCCAGAATGAGCAGATTTACAACTCACAACTAATCACCTACACATTCTCCCCGCCACTCCCCAGCCCCAGCACCCTCTTCCTGCTGCTGTGGGTGATTTGTGTTGGAACTGAAATTCAAAAGAAGAAGAAGAAAGAACAGTGCTGGAACTTTTTTCCTTATCACAGCCCATGCAATGATAATGATATTTGCCTCTGGACAAAAATAACCTGGGTTTTTAGGGCTGGTCTGAAACTAACCTAGGAACTTTGCAGCCTTGTTTGCAGGCTGCAGTTGTACTTCCCATTTTGCTGAAGCTTGGCAGCGGAATTGGGTGGGGAGAGTGCTTCTTGTGGTCTGAAAGCAGGCCCCTGGAGTGCACGTCATGGAGGCCAAAGCGGCAGAGAGGAAGGCTGCCTTCTGGGCCTGAAAGTGGGTGCAATATCCAGGGTAAGGGAGACCTTGTGCTGAAGCAACTCCTTGCTTGGATGGCACACAAGCCC
This sequence comes from Heloderma suspectum, assembly GCF_057233095.1. Classification (NCBI taxonomy): domain Eukaryota; kingdom Metazoa; phylum Chordata; class Lepidosauria; order Squamata; family Helodermatidae; genus Heloderma; species Heloderma suspectum. Next base: position 285,031,095 of record NC_139461.1, on the reverse strand, counting down.
AATTTTGTTCCTGACCTCATGGCATGCAGAGTTGAATAATGGGAGATTCAGGACAGACAGAAGAGGAAATTCTTCTTCCTACAGTGTAAATCAGAAGTGTTGAACTTCTTTCAGCCCGAGGGTCAAATTCCATTTTGGAAAAGCTCTTTGGGGCTACATTCCAGTGGTGGGTAGGGGCAATGGCACGAGACCAGACATACAAATGATACCAGCATATTTTACCTTAAAGCTCTTACTGCCAATAACTAAGCCTTAGGAGACACATTAGAAGATGGTGGTGGGGGAAGGCACAAAAGCCAGGAAAACACCAAATGATTGGTGGTTGGGGGAAAGGGGGCATTGCCCTCTGGGTGATCCTAGAGGGATGGATTGGGACCCCAGGAGGGCTGAATTTGGTCCCTGGGCTTGAGGTTCTCCACCTCTGGTGTAAATAAATTGTGGAATTTGCTACCACAAGATGTAGTGATGGTTACCAGCTTGGACAGCATTAAAAGGGGATTCGACAAATTCATGGAGAAGGCTGTCATTGGCTACTCGTCATGTTGGCTATATATTACCTCCAGTATTGGAGGCAATATGTTTCTAAACACCAGTTGCTGGTGAACATGTCAGAGAGAGTGCTGTTGCACTCATGTCCTGTGGCCTTCTCTGGTTGGCTACTATGGGAACAGGGCTCTTCTTATGTGCTTAGAGGTGCGCAGGGAGGAGAGGTCAAGTCCACAGTTTCTTCAGCATGTTCTGGCTGCCTTGTTGTTCCAAGAGAATGACAGATATGCAGTAGGTGAAAATATATATCTTTTAAATTGGTGCAGCTTAGGTTGGGGTAGAGATAGGAAAGCGTTTGAGCTTCATGGCACTCTCTTCATCAGGCAGAATATAAAGTTAGCAAAATATCAGAGGCATATAGAAAGGAGGTTAGGATGCAAGAGAGATGAATGCATTCACAGTGGAAGCAGGGAGCCATTTGTGATACAAAAACGTAGTCTTGTGCCTAAATACAGAGGCTTGGACTTTGATTTACTTCCTGCAAATAAAATGCCTTTTGCAACTCTTGTTTTGCGTCAACAGCCGCAGCTCCCGAAACATTTCCCACGTAGATTCTGTTTTGCCTGTTCACAATTTCTCTAGAGCCTAGATGAAGTTCTTTGTGTAGGAGTCAATTGCAGAAAATTGCTAATGATGACAGAAAAATCAGACTCTCCTCTTCATTCCCTCACCCCCCTCCTTTTATGTCTGGACCATTTTAATTGATCCTAGCAGATTTTCTACTGGAAGAGTTTATCTGATGTCAGCCTCACCTGCTATCTCTTGTCTCCCATTGTTACAGAGAGGTGAAGATAATTTTTCTTATATTCCAGTTTTAAACCTATAACTGCCTCACACTATTTAGGGTTTACTCTTTATATTGCAAACTTGAATGTCAGTATTGGTTAAATGCTTTAGCTATTTTAGTGGTTCATTATTAACTATTGGAAGCCAAAATACCTGAAGACAGCTCTAAATATATGGTCTGCCTTTTATGGTGTAATGAAAAAGCAAGTAATAGACAGACAAAAATCCTGCGACAAACATTAAAGTTACTTAAAGTAATTCTGGCTGAAATATTTTGTCAATTTATGTTCTATGCACAGTGCTGTAAAGAGTACAAGAGGACAGGTCCCTGCCCCAAGAAACTTATAATTTAAAATTGCTCACAGGGAAAACCACAGAGGAAGGGAAATGGAGGCAGGGTAAACAGAGAAACAATAAGAATTTTCCAAGGTAGAAAAAAAGAAGTACTTCTTCACACACTTCATAATTAACATAGGGCGTTGACTGCCAGAATTAGAGTGAGTAACCACTCACGTAAATGGATTTTAAAAAGAGAGAGGTAAATTCGTAGATGATATCAACGGGTATTGGCTACAAGAGCTAAATTGAACTTTCATGTTCAGAGACAATTATACTGTTCCCTATAATACTGAACTTGGGCAGTTAAATGTCTACCAGTTTGGAGTCAAAATAGGGCCACCCAAAAATACATTTGTGGTTCCTACATAGTTGGGGCACTCATTAGTATGCACAAGTATAAGAGTTTGTACATTAGAAGAAAAGTAAAATATTCACCACCAGTACCACCCAAATGGCCTGACAAGGACCTGTGAACTTCCAGGATGTATGGAGTATTTAGATGTCAGTATTTGTGTATGTGTGTGTGCGCGCACGCCTGTGCCTGTTCAAGCCCCTAAATGCTTGTAGTAAGCATTGGATGGGGGATTAAAGTTGGGAGGGATGGTTGCCATGAGGCTAAAAAAACTCCCCTTCCTGCACAATCCAAAGATGTTTTAGGAGGAAGATAAGAGAAAAGGACATCATATTCTTTTTCTACTCAGAAGACACCCCTTCTTTCTGTATAGGTAAAGAAGATAAGAGATGTCAGATGAGGCTGAATTAGAGAAGCTTATCTAGGAGAAAATCTGCTGGGATCAATTAAAATGGTCCAGGCATACAAGAAAGAAGGAATGAGGAGTAGGGCCAGGTTTTTCTAATGTTACCATTAACAATTTTCCATCATCAACTCCCATGCGAAGAATGTGAACCAGGCCTTGAAGAACTATGAACATGCAAAGAAGAGGATTTTTGCTCCCATTTTGGGTGGGGGGAAAAATAACTTGAGAAGGGCATTATCTTGAGCCCCTACTTGGGAGCTTCACCGAAGCAGCTGGCTACAGTTGGAAACGGGATGTTGGACTGGATTGGACCTTGGTCGAATCCAGCAATTCTTGTAATCATATGTGGCTGTACTCTTTTAAACAAAGACAGCATTGTATACAAAGTGCTGAAGTGGGGGAGAGAGAGTACAATCCAGTGGCTGTTTATGGGTCACCATGCCACTCTCCAATATCTGGGTAAACTGGGATTCTGTGTGATGGCTGGTTCTTTGCCTCAGTATGGCTCAGTTTCAGAGAAGTGCCTGCTCTTTCTAACGGTGCTTTGTTGCCCTTTTTAGTCCTCTCTCCCTTTGACACAGATCTCTTTGCGCGATGAGATCCAGGCATCTCGCCTTCCTAATCAAGTCAAAACAGTTACATTTTTACAGGAGGAAGGGGGAAGCCTCTGAGGGAATAAATAAACAGTGACTTCCTTTGGTGTGCTGGTGGTACCAGATATCTAAGTAACATAAGTGGCACAAACCCTTCTTGAAGGAAGATGCTTGTCAGGCAAAAACCCAAGCAACTTTAAAAAAATGCTTTTTACTCAAACTGTGAGGTGTCCCAATAATGAGGTGCTGTATGTTTTGATAGTTTTGAGTGTGTAAAGTGATCTGCTCTTTGTGCCAGAAAGCCCCAGATTTGTATTTCAGTGACTGGATGCTAATGAAAACCCCCAAGATAATGAAAACCCCAGTGAAATTAAAGCAGTATCAGTTTGATAATAATCCTCTTTGTGTGTGTGTGTGTTTCCCCTATAGGCATTTCTGCACCGAATTAGACAAAACGCTGTGGATAAAGCAGAGAAATATATAACAGAAGAAAATGTCAAGGTAATTTATCCAGAATATTAATGTATTTGTGAATTATTGCAATAACACCAATCCCAATAGAGTCAGGTTTACATTAACTTTGTCAGGAGGCTATTAGTGGGCACAAAGCTAGACACATTATTTTAATTGCATAGAGATTTTGCACCTTTAAGAGATGCAGAAACTGGCAGAAATCAGCAGGTGAATCTTTTCCTGGCATGGTGATACAATGGGCAATTCTTTACCTCTTGATTTCTGCCTGTTACTCAGTTGCTGAAAGCCACAGGTCCTCTATCCAGCCAATGAATGGATGAATAATGTAGCAGTCCTGTGCAGAGCATGCAAGACAGTTCCAGCCTCAACTCTTGAACATTCTTTCCCCTGGGACCAATGGAAGGGATAGTAGGATTGCACCTATGGTTGCCATGTTACAAGCTGTAGCTTTCTCCATACTTTTAAATCTGCCAATAAATTGAGAGGCAAAGCATTTATTGCTTCTAGTGATAAATGAGCTCCCCCAGGCTTGGATTAAGCTAAATTATTTCCAGAAAAGTTGGGAAATTGCTTGGCTTAATTTCCAAAATGCAAACTGAGGGGAGGGGGAGGCTGGGATGCCATTGTGCCTCCAATCAAGGATGCAACTGTGTCCAATCCTTATCCTACCCTATGAACGTCTCAGCCTGCTCCCCGCTGACCCACCGCAGCTGCAGCTACAGGTCTGGAACCAACAAGTAAGCAAGAGGAAAGAAGGGAGGGAGGTCTCTCTCCAGTGCGTAGTGTGCAGCTACACAGTGCACTACAGACAAGGAGACCTGGGAAAAATAGGAAGTGTGAGGGGGGTAGTTTGAAGGAATGTGAGTGGGTGGGGACGTGGGGCAAGATGGGTGGAATGTGGGGTGGGGGAAAGAGTTGAATTTTTCTCTGGCTTGGATTAAAATCTGAGCCAGAGAAGAATATCAGGGTTCATAATGTTCACCTCCTATTTGAGGCGAGCATTACAAGTATATGAAACTCATATTTCCAAGCTTGTTTTGCCCATTTACCCCCAGTCTTGTCATCTAGGGTATGCCTCTAGCACCTGCTTTGAGGCATACCTGGAGTCCTTTTCACTACAGTAGGTGGAGGAGAGTAGAAGAATGAAATGGGAGAAAATGGGTGGGAGAACTGCAACCGACGCAACATCTAATTCTGTGGTGGATTTAAAGGCACGTGAGTTGTTCTGGTTGCAACTCCTGATATTGCTATTGTTATGTTTCCATTGGCTTCCAATCAGTGATGTTCATACTACCATTCATACTACCTGCCAACATCTCCTGGAGAGAGGAATCATGCATGTCATTTGTGATTCTTCCTCAAGGGTCAGGTCCGGATAGGGTTGTCAGCATTTTCCCCACAGGGCTCTTTGAACTGTCTGTACCAGCTGAACAACAAGCAGAAAATCAGCTGGTGAAGCTTTTCCTGGCCTGCAGATAAAGCAAATAAAAAGATGCTGATGAGTAATATTACTATTGTGCTTATTCCAATTAATTTATCACCTTGAAAGGCGCTAAATATATCTGTCACACAATCGAATACCACATCCAAATTCATTTTCTGCTCTCAGCTGATTAAATGTGTTTATGCCGGCAGCTCCTTTGTGATTTTCTGTGGATGCATAATGATATTTCTAGCTTATCTCTTTGCTGAAGAGGATTGAAGGAGCCCTTCTAGAAATAAAGGTCTGAGTTGCCATGAGGTTGTTGAAGCAAGATTTTAGCTAACCTCAGATTCCTGACAAGACCTGTTAAGGCCTGTGGAGAATGTGGTGGTAGGGTGGGACCCTCTACTCTAGGGTAATCCCACTTCTCACACCAAATGTGGAGGATCACCCCATACCACTTAGCAATCCCTCCCGTCACTCCCACTGCCACCATTATACTACATGCCTTTATTTATCTAAGGTAGCTAGGCATTAGGTGTGAGACAAAACAGATAAGAGGTGCCAGGAAAGTAAACAAAGATATATGGAATTTTATTAAAAATAAAGAAAAAAGAAACCTTATTGTTTAAATTTGCTGTTACTACTTTAAAACAGGGTTTCAGTATGGTTATTATTATTATTTTTTACCAACGATCAGGTGTTAGAAGCCCCAATTCCTACTCCTAACCAAACTTAAGCCAATTCCCCTGTCAAGCTCCACCCGGTAACTCAAGGCCTAGCAATGAGGGCTTGAAAGGCAGTCGTCTCTCTGGTAGAGTTTGACTTCCTCCTGGAACCTTTAAGGCAGTTCACCAGGCTTCTCCTGAAGTCTTCAGTTTGGTCCAGCAGCTGCTGTGTCTTCAGACCACTGCCACCAGCAGACACTCAGACTTCAGCTCTTTCCTCTGAAAGCTGCTCCAGGGGTCTTCCTCTCCTCACTTGCAGACCTTTTTCAGCTTCTGCCTCACGTGCTGTCATCTCAGCTTCCCAGTCCTGCGGCTGCTCCTCTTCCTGGCTGATGTCTTCCTCAGGCTTCTCAGTTTCTCACAAAGACACCTCCTCTCAACTCTTCCTCAGGGAAAACTCCCCAGGCAAATTCTCCTATCAGACTCTCCCAACAGACCTTCCAGATAGACTCCCCCAGATGCTTCTCCACAGCTCCTTATATTCACTCCAGTCAGAACCCTCCAGCCAATGAGCTTTGGGTGTGGCCAACTTTCCATCAGCCCACCTCTGTTCAAACTCATGACTAATGGGCATCTTTAGAATGTTCAGTTATTCCCCAATCGGATGGTACCAATTTCGATCCTCCCTTCCCATATATAAAGACAGAAACCTGGCTTCATTTCTCTATAAGTGGTAACAGTAACTACCATTTTACCAGCACAACTTATTTACAGTGTAATTCTCTTCAAGGTATACATTTTTCTTCCTCTGTTAACCCATTCAGTCCTTTATTCATTGAAACAAAGCGTAACAGTTAAATTTTTACCTCAGTTTCTTCACAAGGCCCTATCCCCACTCCCTTGCTCAGTGCTTAAGGGCACAATCCTATGCATGTTTAGACACAAAAAAGACATTTTTCGGTGTAAACATGTATAGGATTGCACCCCAAGTTGTAAAGGGTTTGGCAAGTGCACTTTCTCTTGACCCAGTAGTCCTGCAATGGGAGAATAACTATACTTGCCAAATCTTTCTTTCTTTCTTTCTTTCTTTCTTTCTTTCTTTCTTTCTTTCTTTCTTTCTTCCTTCCTTCCTTCCTTCCCTCCCTCCCTCCCTCCCTCCCTCCCTCCCTCCCTCCGTTCAATTTCTATCCTGCCCTTCCGCCAAATTTTTTTTGACCCTCTCTCGCATCTCAACCAAATGTGTCTCTAATGGCAGCGGTACCAAGAGAAGGGCCTCCCCCGTGCAGGCTTCCATTTTAGATCACAGCATTGGTTTTATATATTAAATTTAAAAATTAATTTTAAAATTAACTTCCTTCAAAATAGTCATTGTGAAGGTGGATTTTGATATGTCATGTGGGTGTTCTTGTTCTTGTTTGTTCTCTCTCTCTCTCTCTCTCTCTCTGTCTCATGTGGAAATGATTCCTTGTAAGAGTTAAAAAGATAATAGGCAAAGTAACCCTGTGCTCTTGATGACTAAGCTAATGAGTAATAAAATAACCAACTGAATTCACCTGAAGCCTGATTTCCAGGAAAAGGGAACATTTAGCTGTCACTAAACCCCCTAAATCCTCAAAGGTTCCAGATATACATCTTCAGGATTAGGGCTGGGCATTTTGATTAGTTACAAATGATTTGGTCAACTGATACAATTAGATACAGTTTGGTCAAAAATACACGCAGTATTTTTGTATTGACAGTATTTTACTAACTACATTTAAAAAGTATTTTAAAAGCATGATAAATAAGATATTTTAATCATCAACAAAATTGATACTTATGCCAACTGATAACACAAATTACAGAGCGACCCCACTGAAGGCCAGCTGAGGGGGATAGGATGGGGCAGAAGGGGTCCAGGGGGCCTTCTTGTGTAAAGTTCCATGGGCATAGGAGTATTGCTGATTATGTTCCTACCTGAAGGTAGAGGCTGAAACAGACTGTATCTGTGCTCTCCTGAGAGCCCCCTGATCAGGCCCCTGAACTATGGCAACCATCTGATGCTGGCATTGTTAATTTTCCTCCCATTGGTTTTAATGGGATGGCAAATTTTTAAAAATAAGACCTGCCAGTTAAAAAACTGGGAAAAGGACCCCTCCCCCTCAACCTCATGTTTTGGTCGGAGCAAACTAATGGAGCTTGGAAAGTGGTTGATCTCAAATCAGAAGAACAGAAGAAGAGCCACGCTAAATCAGATCAAGGTTCCATCTAGTCCAGCATTCTGTTCACACAGTGGCCAACCAGCTGCCCACGGGAAAGCCACAAGCAGGACATGAGTGCAATGGCACCATCCCACCCATGTTCCCCAGAAAATGGTATACATAGATATACTGCCTCTGGAGGTAGATATTGGAGGTAGCATGTAGCCCTCAAACCTAGTAGCCATTGTTAGTCTTCTCCTCCAGGAATTTGCCTAACCCTCTTTTAAGCCATCCAAATTGGTGGCCATCACTACATCTTGTGGAAGTGCATTCCATAGTTTAACCATGCACTGTGTGAAGAAGTCCTTCCTTTTATCTGTCCTGAATCTCCCACCAATCAGCTTCATGGGATGACCCTGGGTTCTAGTATTATGAGAGAGGGAGAAAAATGTCTCTGTAAGGGGGGAACTCTGTAAAAATGTCACATTCACCACACCATGTGTAATTTTGTACACCTCTATTATGTCTCCCCTTACTCGCCCTTTTTCCAAGCTAAACAATCCCAGCTGTTATAATCTTCCTTCATAGGGGAGTTGCTTCAGCCCCTTCATCATTTTAGTTGCCCTTTTCATTTTCATTGAAGCTAAATGCCCTGAGTATGCTGATGACACACAGCTCTATGTCCCTGTGGCATCTGAATCAGGAGAGGCTGTGCAAGTCCCGGATCAGTGTCTAGACTCAGTAGTGGGCTGGATGAAGGCCAATAAACTGAAGCTGAATCCTGACAAGATGGAAGCTCTCTGAGTGAGTGATTCCCGAATCCAGGAGATAGGCGTATTGCCTGTTCTGGATGGGGTTACACTCCCTCTGAAAGATCAGGTTTGTAGTCTGGGGGTACTTGTAGATCCATCATTGTTGCTGGAGGCCCAAGTGGCCACAGTGGCTCAGAGTGCCTTTTACCAGCTTCGGCTGTTTTGCCAGCTATGGCCTCTCCTGGACAGGGATAGCTTGACCATGGTGGTACAGGCATTAGTAACCTCGAGACTGGATTACTGCAATGCGCTGTATGTGGGGCTGCCCTTAAGACTGGTCCAAAAACTGGAGCTAGTGCAGAATGCAGCAGCTCAGCTGTTGTCAGGAGCTGCCCCTTTTCAGCGTGCAACTCTTTTGCTGAGGGTACAGCACCTGCTACCTATTCGCTACCAGGCCACATTTAAGGTACAAGTCCGGGTGCGTGCAGGGAATGTCTGGGAAGGTGTGAGTGGGGGCGAACGAGGCCAGAGGCTTGGCACGTGTGGTCCAGGGGCATGGGTGGGGGAGGGAAGCCTGATGGACTCCTGGACCCAGTCGGGTGTCCGCACCATCCCTACTTGTGACCATCGCAGAAGCAGATGATTGCTCACTGCTGGACACAGAATGCAAGACTAGATTGACCCTTGGTTTGATCCAGCAGGGCTTTTCTTATGTGCTAATCAGATAGTGCTGATTAGGTTAGATGGTGCAGGAACATCTCAGGCCAAGCCAGCCCAAATGCTGGAATTTTTTCTGCTTCCCATAAAGGCCAATGTATCTTAATTGTTCATTGAAAATATTTCTGTACTACCTTCCTGGACAAACCAATTGTGATGGCCTACAACCCCTCCCCCCCAGTCACAAACAAATCAAGACATAGTAAAACCTTAAGAACAATCTTAAAAAGCATAACAACAATTTTAAAAGCCACATTAAAAAAGCCACATCTTCCTGAACATGCACACGCGCGCACACACACACAGAAAGAGAGTGAGGACCAGTTGTAGTTCCAGCAGGAGTGCATTCCAGAGTTTGGGAGCAAAGCACTTTCTAAGCAGGCCTCTGTAACCCCAGGTGTCTTCAGAAGGGCCTGTCCTGCTGTTTCTAGTAATTGAGCAGGTTCATAGCAAGGTAGGGACTGGCTATCTGAGAGACCTCCTAAGCCGTTTAGGGCTTTAAAGGTTAAAAGCAACTGGCAGCCAGTACAGATCTTTCAGTATTGGGGTGATCATGATAGCACCAGAAGCTTCTGGATGGTCTTCAAGGGTAGCCCCACCTCTCGTGGCCTCTTGCGAGATAGAACCTACCTGTTAAACTAGACAGCCGTGCATTTATTCCTCAGACTTCTGCCTTTGAGAATTTGAAAATGAAACACACAAACATTCCATAGTGTAAGACTGTCTTTTGCACCCTGGTGCCCTCCAGAGGTGTTGGATTACAACTCCCATCACTCCCAACCAGCTTGTCCAAGGCAAACCAGTGTGATGGGAGTTGTATTCTAACTTATCTGGGGGAGGGGTGCTAGATTGGGGGAGGCTGTTGTGAATCCTTGCAATCTTCTGTGTAGCAGGTGCAATATGAATGATTTAAATGAAGACTAATTAGGTTTGCCCAGGCAACAAGAACAGGCTTTAACCCCTTATTCAAACCACACTGGTAGACAAACGGCCATCCCTGGCTTTGACAGCTGGCTGGATTGAAGAACACCTTCAACAGGAAGCAAGCGGCAGATGACAAGATAGAGGGCAATGCATGCCAGACAGATGATTAAAGCCCATGAGAACCCATTAACACAGCTGACCTCTGCTCCATGGCCCAGCACATGCTGAGTTATTACAAGCAATAGCACTAGAATAGACAGTAGCTCAAATCAGGCATCATGCCAAACCATGACGAAGGAAGCTGTTTAACTATGTTTCACTGCACTTTGTAGCTCTCCAGATTTTTTGGGTCTACAACTCCCGTCAGTCCTAGTTAGCATAGCCAATGGTGAGGGATAGTAGGAGTTGTAGGCCAAAGCATCTGGAGGGCCACTAGTTGCCCAACCCTGGTTTAGTGTGATGCCTGAATTGACTTGGTATGTGATTTTCTGGCAAACCAGAATCAGACCATGGGTTGAAGTGGATTTGTAAACTTTGATCTATGCTAACTGGTCTGTTGGGATGTCTGAATTGGCAAACCATAGTTTACTCTAGAGACTGCTGTACCATGGAGACAGGAGTGCATTTATGAATTTACAAAGTTGAGTGATGGGAGTATAGATAACAAAAGCAGATAAGTTCTAAGCCATGGTTTGACTCTCTTACATTTGGAGGCTCAAAAGCAGGATTTGGTTTGGCAAGATATCTGAAATGAGACCATAAAAGGGTGTGGAATGGCCCCTGATTGCCAAATGTATTTAATTACAGTATTTATTTAAAATATAGCCCACCCAAGGGTAAAAACGCTCTCAAGGCAACTTTTAGAATAAAATAATCAAACTTCAAAATATTAATAAGAACCAGTGATAATAATAATAAGAAAAAAACAGCACAGAAAAATACTAAAATCCAGTAAATAATTACAGCTAAGACCAGCAGCAGCTCAAGAGAACCTCACTTACAAAATAGCCACAGAAAACAGATGAGTCATTAAGGTTTTTCTAAAAGTCTGAAATGATGGAGCCTGGTACACTCTAATGGGCAGTGCATTCCACAAACATGGGGCCACTGCTGAGAAAGCCCTCTGCCTTATGCCCGCCTAGCATAACAAGAGTCACTTACCTTTTCGAAGGGTGACATTTGCGGTGGGGGGAGGCGTTCCGTTCCTCCCCCCAAAATTCTCTCCGGCTGGCTCCGCTCGGCGGAGATTCCGCAGAGTCACCGGACATCCGGCCGCTGTGTAGCCTGCAGGGACGCAAATGGCCGTATTTTGCCGTGATAGGCTACGTAAATATTTATGTAGCCTATCACGGCCAAAAAAAAACACCGAACGCAAATGGCGGCAGCTACAGTGGCCGCCATTTGCGTTCCCTTTTATTTTTTGTCGTGATAGGCTACATAAATATTTACGTAGCCTATTACGGCAAAAAAAAACGGTGGGGAACACAAATGGCGGCCGCTGTAGCGGCCACCATTTGCATTTGCTGTCGCACATTTTTCTTTTGTCGTAATAGGCTCTCTTTTGTCGTAATAGGCTACGTAAATATTTATGTAGCCTATCACACGGCAAAAAAAAAGGAACGCAAATGGCGGCTGCCATAGCCGCCGCCATTTGTGTTCCCTTAGCTTTGCCATGGTAGGCTACGTAAATACTTACGTAGCCTATCATGGCTTCCGCAGGGACGCAAATGGCGTCCCTGCGTTAGCCATGATAGGCTACGTAAGTATTTACGTAGCCTATCACGGCTATATGGAAGAAGCGAATGGTGGCTGCAGATGCGGCTGCCATTCACAATGCAGCGTGGACGGCAGCAGGTAGGTGCCCCATTCCGGGCCCATTTTGCAGGGTGGGGGGCTTTGTTCCGCCACGGATTTCGGCGGGCCGAATGCACTGACATCCCTACGCCCGCCAACCTTGTTGCTAATTTATTATGTTTTTACTTAAATGATTTGTATGTTGCTTTTTTGATGTAAACAGCACTCAGCTTAAGAGGAATTCATAAAAATGTGAACCATTCAGAATAAATCATGGCAGCAGGTAAAAACAAAACAAAACAAAAACAGATCATGATCTGCAATGACATGTAGAGAAGAGCTTCCGTTGATAATCCATGCTTTCGAGCAGGTTCATATAGGAACAGGAAGTCCTTCAGTACTCTGGTTACAAACTGTTCAGAGCTTTAAGGTCAAGGACAGTACTTTGAATTGTGTCTGAAAGCAAACGGGGAACAAAATAATTATAGTTAAGCAGTGACGATAGGCCTTCAAGTGAGCTATTTTTCTTTCACTCTCCCCCACATCCATTTCATTGTCAGTCATCTTTCTTCTTCTTCCCTTGCTTTTCTCCTTCTCCTTTTTGTGTGTATGGTTCCTCTTCTCATTGGTTTTGCTTTCTCTCTTTTCCACCTGTTCTGTTTCTAACATCTTCAATTCTAAAGGTGCTAAGTGGTGATTTTTCTAAAGTTGGAGATCAGTGGGGCAGTTCTTCAGTTTCTCCTCCCATGTGTAGTAAGCCTTAGTTCAGTTCAAACACTACATGGTTTGCACTATGGGCATTGCTAGGCATTCAAATGACCCAGAGGCTAGGCCCATAGGACACACATTTGTATAGAAGCTGCATATGCTAATTTATATATTTAAATTTCACAGGAGGCAAAGCCAGCCAATTACTTTCTCGTTGAAATAATCTCAAATAAATAGGATTTGCTTGGCCCAGACCCAGCAACAGCCCCTGGTTTGCATGAAACATAGTTTAGAATGCAAATTGTGGTATGACCATCCAAATGTACAGACAAAACGACAGTTCAGAGATGTGCGAAAGCCATAACTATGGTTTGTCAATAGAGATATCGCAGTGAACATTAGATAACACTAATCTCAGTTTTCAAACCATGCTTTCTGATTCTGGCTTGCTGGCCAATCACCAACCATAGTCTGTGAATTCAGATATTGTGCCAAACCATAGTTAAATAGGTTCCTTAACTGTGATTGGTATGATGCCTCAATTCTGCGTGTATGTATTATTATGAAATAAAAGATTGCAGAATGAAATTCAATATGGATTGTTTCAGAAGGATTGATGCATCAAAATAATATTTTAAGGGCCTGAATGGCTTTAATTAGCAGTTATTACTGAAGATTTCTTTATGTTACAGATTTTATTTTCCAACATAGAAGACATACTTGATGTTCACAAGGACTTCCTGGCAGCCCTGGAATATTGTTTACAACCAGAACCTCAGTCTCATCATGAACTAGGAGATGTTTTCTTAAAATTTGTGAGTATGATAAATCAAAATGCATTCTTGGAAAAATGATTTTTTTTTTTGGTAACGTGCTTCTTCCACCCTTGCCCCTTCAGCGGCCGTAACCCTCCCAAGGGTTGTGTTTGTATACCTGCATGGAAGTTAAGTGTGGGATGGAAAAAAGTGATTGTGGCTCTGAAATATTGTAAACCATACCAGGCATTGCTAAGCATGAATGTTCCAGGAGTTTTTCACTTTTCCCTTGTAAGAACATTTCTTTCTGTGTTCCTTGAGCTTTTGTTTTTGTTTTCCTTTGTGAAAAATGGTTTCATGAGGCACCTGAATGTTAGAATTTGGGGGTGGGGGAAGCTTTAAGTGCAGAGCAGGTTGAAGAAATGAAAAGTAGCTCTATTCATCAGATATATTTGTGGATATGAATGCATGGAGACGGGTGGGGGATTGTTACCCTGGCCCCATGTGAAGGACTGAAGAAAGCTGCATGTGCAGGATCTCTTCTGATCATAGCATTAACACGTGACAGCCATGGTTGAATAATCCAGCTCTTCCCCTGTCCCCCAGGTTCATATCTATGCATATGCTGTGTGAATACGGCTATTGGCTTTATTCAAATGATACTTCCCTTCCTGGGCATTGTACCTGGGGAGAGGTTGGGAGGAAGCTTTTGGCTCCTTCATGTACTTCCCCTCTCCCCCTTTTCTGCTCACTAAGGGGCAAAGTAAATGACTGAACAGGGAAATCTCACACTTAGTTGAACATGAGATCTCACTGGCTCTACATCAGGGATGGGGAACATGTGGTTCTCCAGATGTTCTTGGGCTGCAGCTCTCACCATCTGTCATCATTGGCCAGTTTAGCTGGGGGTGATTGGGGTTGCTGTCCAGTATCTGGAGGGCCAGGGCCACACTTGCCCCACCCCTGCTCTAGGAGATAAAACCTAATTCCATAGGTGTTTTCAAATAATCTCAGGCTCACTTGGTATTGTTGTTCACTCCCCCTGGTGTGGCAATTCCAAGTCTTGCTCTTGCTGTCTTCCTTGGTACAATTCTGGGTGTTAAAGGTACAGGAGTCCTGCCGGAGGGGAAAAAAAAAGTGCAACCCTACTTCGCATTATTCACGGTTTCCTACTGAATGCTCACTCTAAACAACGACAGAGGCACAGACCTTTCAATAACAGTGAAATTGCAATTTCCAGGGGGTAGCCACATTTGATACAGCAAAAACAACAAAAAGTCTTGTGGTACCTGAAAAATGAACAAATTTATAATGGCATAAGCTTTTGTGAATTACAGTCTACTTCATCAGTTGTGTCAGGGGTGTTTCTGAGCACAGGGAGTGGGATAGCAGTTCAGATTCTGAAGGAGAACCATCAGACATGGGGGAGTTGTTTTCCCAGGCTAGTCCAGATATGAGTAGGCATGCTTCTCAGGTTACAAACGTACAGATGGCTGAGCTTGAGGGTCCGTCCTCACCCCGCCCCCGAGAGGCAACAAACAGGAGGTTGACCTAATAGATGCCAGGCGCAGGCACAGAGCAAAGGGAGAGAAGGCAGGGGCGGAACTTAGACGGTCTACCCAATTGGCCGTGTGTGAAAAGCTGCGCTTAGAGGCCTCACGAAAAAGGAGGGACTTCCCCCCCTTAAGTTAGGCTAGCGAGACCGCCTCCCTCTTCAAACGGTGGGCAACTCTCATAAATTCCATTTGGATCCCCTGACATCAAAGGTTGATATGGAATGCACTTCCAGGTAGGAGTTAACATACTGCAGATGCTCAATTGCCCTGTGTGATGTGTACATTTCTGAATATATATGCAGTGTTCAGGCTCTAGGCCAGGGGTGTGCAACCAGAATTGCGTGAGGGGCTGAATGAACTCCCCACCTAGCCCTCCACAGAGACATCAAAGGGGAGCGGCTCTGCCTTGATTTCAGGAGTCAGGGCCACATGCACTGCTGATGTCGTTTAGTGCCTTAGGCAAAGATGGCCAAGCACATGCTCCTGTTGCATTGCACATGCAGCTTTTTGTATGAAGGTGGGATCATCCCTCATGGCCATCTGCTCATGTGTAATGCAGTCATTCCCCCAGGATGTTTAGCAATGTGGTAACATATGAAGTGTCCCTAAGCTACAGGGGAACATAGGGAGAGAATCTGCTGAGTAAGAAAGATTCTGTTTTTAGATAGTTGCAGTTGGTGACCATAGTACACTTGATAAGTGCAGGCTCAATTTTCCAGGGGTAGTGTCTGTAATTATGTAACTGATCATTTCCTCATCCAGCAAAGAAACCTCAATGTCACCCAGAGAGGAAATTAAACACTTCAGGCACTAGGTAATTTAAAAGCATTGCTTTCATACTTGTGGGTCTTATGTATGAAGGGCAGCTGAGTAAGTCTTGACAGAAGTCCTCTGGCGTGTGTATAATTATTGAGTATATTGAACTGAGTTTTGCCAGGAGATGTCATGGTCTAAATATAACCTCTAAAAATGTGGCCAAAGTCATAGAGCTGCAATTGACAAATCGACGTTGGGTCCAATTGCCCCAGTGTAAGCGCTTCTCAGCTAGAAAGAGCTCAGTGATGCTAACGGCTAAGATATAAAAGAAGCTGGCTTGGTAGCCTCCTGTTCTTGTATGTACCTACATATTTTACATGGAGCAAACATTGGAGATTCTGGGGCTTGAATATGCTGATGTCAGGGTTGGATCGGAGCCCAGAGAGCCCCAAAGCAGTTCTGATTCTGAGGAAGAGCTAGAAACCGTGGGAGAGGAATCCGCGCGCTATTCAGAGGTGCAGCTGGAGGGAGAGCCCCTCCCTGCTCACATTCTTGAGAGTGAAAGTGACCCTGGCCAGGAGAGGGAGGGACAACTGGAGTTTCTGAATGCAAGGCGCCGGCGCAGGAACAAGCAGGAGATGGCGGGCGCCGAGAGGAGGAGCTCAGCCCACTTGGTGCGACTGCAACAGCTGCACCCCGACACCCCACGGGAAAGGGGTGGACTCTCTCCTCCTAGCTCTTAAGTTCAGAGGTTTCTGGCCCTTCCCCTCCAAATGGAGACCAATTGATTCCCTAAGGCTAGAACCCCTGGTAGGCAGCTCTCTTAAGTTTCCCTCTTCGGCTCAGGCAATTAGCATCTGTAAGCATCATTAGATTGAATGGAAATAAGCCTTGGAAAACAGCCCTAGTGTCTGCGTGTTGATTCTGGCTACCTGAGGATTTCAGAAGGCAGCAAGGGCGCTCCTGACAGCTAGTGAGTGGAACTTTAGTCTGATGCAGGGGTGTTGAAACTGTTTGAGCTCAAGGGCCAAATTCAAGTTTGGAGAAACTTTAGGAGCCACATTCTAGTGGTGGGCAGGGCCGAAATACCAAAAATACAAGCATATTGTAGCTTAAAGCTCTTCCTGCCAGTGACCAATCCTTAGGAGAGACATTTGAGTTGGATCCAGTGGAGCCCTAACACAGCGTGGTTATGAGAGGTAACTTGGGACCAGGATACCTGAGAGAGCGCCTTCTTCTTTACCAGCCTGCCCAGTCACTGAGGGCATCAGAGGGCATCTCCCTGGTGATTCCACATGGACCTATGGCCCGGTTGGAGTCCACCAGGAAAAGAGCCTCCAGTGTGGTGGTCCCCTTCCTGTGGAATTCCCTGCCTTCAGAGGTCAGGCAGGCACCAACGTTGTGTTGCTTTTGGTGCCTCCTGAAGACAGTGTTATTTCAAGGCCTTTCCTGAGTGACCACCTGCAGTTTATTACGTTCAGAATTTGTTCTTTTAAAATGTTTTAATTGTTTTCATTATGGAGTTTTATTCTTTTATCTTGTTTTCACCACTCTGAAATCATTGATGTGGAGCAGTATATAAATACTGTAAGTAAATAAATAAAATTTCAACCTTTTAGAATGGGAAAAAATGTGCAAAAGCCAGGAAACCACCAAACAATCAGCAGTTGGGGATAAGGGGGTGGGGCCAGAGAAAGGGATGTGGCCATCTGGGGAACCTTGGAGGGCCAGACTGGGACCCTAGGTGGGCTGGATTTGACCCTTGGGCCTGAGCTTCTAGCACTCCCAGTTACTTGGGTGTTTATGCCTGAGGTTGCTTGACATTATGCTAGGAGCTGGGCCATTTGGCCTTAGCTGGTATGTTTTGTCTGCTGCATTTTTAGCCCTGGCTCAAGCTTCCTGCTTAGATTCAAGTCCCCAGTTCCAGTTCCAACAACAAGCAGCAGGACTTTCGGTTGGAAAACCCCAGTCCCAAGTCTAGACTTGGGAATCAGTGTGACTAACCCCAGGCTTGTACTGACATCTGGTTTGTTCATTGTGAGTTGGAACCAATGGAGCCTTAACATAGCATGGTTAGAGCAGCCCTCCCCAACCTGGTGTCCTCTGGATGTGTTAGACTGGACCTTCAACCATTCCCAAGAGCTGCAGAATGATGAGGTGGCAGTCCAACACTTCTGGAGGGCACCAAGTTGGTGAAGACTGGGTTAAGAGTGTCAGAGAAGGGCTAGGAAGACCCAGGTTCACACTGGCCAATGATGCTCACTGGGTTCCCTTACATCAGTCTCTATCCCAGCCTGGTATACATCAGAGGTTGGTTGTGCAGGTGAATGCAATCCCATGCATATTTAGACAGAATAAAGTCCTACAACTCCAAGCATACCCCTGCCAGCAATGCTGGCTGGGGAATGCTGGGAGTTGTAGGACTTTGTTTTGTCTAAACATGTATAAGATTGTGCCCTAAAATGGTCAGGAGAGAACTGTGCACACCACCCTGAGCTCCTTGTGGAGAGAAGGGCAGGATTTTCTTTAAAAATGAAGCCAAATAATTAACTTATTGAAGACAGAATTGAATGAGTGAAGGCGGTATCTCTAATTTCTGCTGATTTCCCCCTCCCCACCTGCAGCTGAATATTAGTACTCAGTAATATTTCAGTCATCAGTAAAACCCTTGACAGATACCTCTTAAGAAACTGTTAATTCTATTTTTTATTTTAATTTCACTCAGAAGACAATTTGAGAGCAGTCTATACAAAAAAAGGAGAGGTTAAGTACAGCAAAATTGAGAGGCATAAAAACTATTTCAACCAGCTAAAAACAAACGAATGTAAATTTAAAAAAAAAACCTGGGCAACCTGGCATTGAAAAGAGTACAGCATTGATGCCAGGTGTATCTCCTTTTGTAGATAATAAAGGTGCAATCCTATGCATGTTTAGACAGAAAGAAGTCCTAGAACTCCCAGCATTCCCCAGCTAGCATGGGTGGCTGGGGAATTCTGGGAGTTGTAGGACCTTTTTCTGCCTAAACATGCATAGGATTGCACCCTAAATGCACTTCCTTTATAGATGGAATGTGGAAAAGGGCATTATCTGATGGTCTTAATGCACATGCAGGCTGATATGGGAGGACGCACTTAATTTTGGTTGAACCTTTTGCAGGCATTGCTGTACTTTTTTATATACCATACATGGTATTTGTTTTTTGTTTTTCCTATAGGGATTCAAACACTTCAGCCTCCAGACATACAGGCACCCTTAGGCTTCAGCTATGTTCCTTCCCCATTCTCCGTAATGCGTTCTTTTAAGTAAAGAACAAAATCTGTCCTATTCTGTTGCATCACACTCCCAGCCATACAATTTCCTGCATCTGGTGGCCAAGAACTTTTGTTTTCATAGTTTTCCAAGCTTTTGCTCAAAATTGCCTGAAACCAAAGCATCTGCAATTCCAGATGTGTGACATAGTAGAAGATAAAACCCATGGGCCAGCTGCTTTCCATAACTCTCTTTGTGGCTGCTGCTTTATTTGCCACTATTGTTGTGTTTGAACAGAGATATATGTAATGATAAATGAAAAGACAAAACAAATGTATAATTAGATTACCGTGAGCAGAGGGTTTAGGGACAATGAAAGCCTCCATTTAAGTAGCCTCCAGATTGTACTCTCTCTGTATCCTGTGTGTTTCTTTGCAGACAGACGTTCCTTTACATGTGGTAAGAGGAAGAGTATTCACAATTCATAGAGTTTCATTATTTTCCTATAATGAAACTGATTGGCAATGTGAATTTATTTATTTATATGAAATATTTTTATGCTGCTCTTCAGCCAGAAAGGCTCCTGGAGTGGCTTACTTATAATCAATTAAACAAGACTGTCCCCCTGCAGGCTCACAATCTGAAAGGACACGACACATAAGGAAAAAGGAATGAGGAGGGAAGAGGGGAAACACCTAGTTGTTTCACCAGGGCTGGTGGAGAGGCCCTGCTCTCCCTCTCAGCACCCCCCAATAAATTCAGGACAGGGAAAAAGAAAGTACAGTATCAGACAACATGTAATTAACATGCAAGATTTGCTGCCACAAGATGTGGCCATGATGGTCACTGGCTTTAAAAGGAGAATAGACACATTCTCCTTTGGGAACATTGCCTATTGATGGCTCTTAGCCGTGATGGCTAAATGGAACCTCCAGGTTCAGGGGCAACACACCTGCTAGGGACAAAGTGGTTCCCTTCATGGCCGCCTTGATGGCTGGCCAGTGCTGGAAACAGAATGTTGGACTAGATCTTCCTTCCCCAACCTAGTGCCCTCCAGATGTGTTAGACTACAACTCACAACATCCCTTGCTGGCTGAGAGAAGGTTGGGAAAGGCTGGACTGGATGGATCTTTATTGCTGAACTCAGGGCTGGGTTCAGTAGCCAGCATCCTTGGGCGCTTGCCAGGGACCCAGCACATCTGCAAGGCCAACTGTTTATGCCCCCATCCCCCCTTTAAGTCTAGGTGCCATTTCAATTCCCATACAATGCCCCTGACATAGTATTGCTTTGAAGCATGGTGAGACATTCAAATGGAAAGCAGACCCAGCTATCTAGTGCTAAGGTCTTTGGCAACTGAGAAAAAGAAATCTATTCTGGTTATCTATCTATCCTTTAGATATTATTAAAGGGAGATCTATCTAGAAGCATCTGAAGATTTACCCAAACTTAGAGATTAGGTCTTGTTCTACATATAGTCATGTGACAATGTTGTGCACGATCAGTGGATTTTCATATTTGTATAGTTTCATGGCTCAAATTCCATCTGGTCTTGTTGGATTGCTTATGACTGTTGTGTGTTTATGACTGTTTCTGCTAATTATTATGACGGGCATTTTTAGTTTTTTAAAGTGCCTTACTGTTTTTATTGTGTTTAGCCTTGCAACAACCTTCTTAGGTACGTCATTGTTAGAGAGGCTGAGCCACTCCATGAATCTGGTAGAGACAGCATTTTAACTCAGATCTCCTTGATCCCATTCAGTTATCCACTGAATCGCACTTGTTCTCTCTTTAGTAATTTATTGAAAAGAAATGGATTTCCCCCCTAAAACTCAGAATCCATGCAATTAGTCCTATACTATTTGCTATATACCAAGTGGTATTTAAATACATGAATGTATGAAGAAAGTATGGATCAGGCACTGATGATGAGAAGCTAAATGGATATAGTACCTGGGACAACCTCTTGATTTTTCTATTTCATGCTGAAATACACCTAGCAGGACTGCCTGTCTAGCTCATCTCAGTCAGCCATGAAAGGATTTAATCTTCCTTGTCTGACTGATTCTGGCATTACTGCTTCTCTAGAAGATGTTCTGTGGCGTTCTGCAGATTACTATGTTTTGAAGCAATCTTAGCATGTCTGATCTTTATTTAGTGAAAAAGAATTCTGCTATCCAACTTGATTTGTGACATAGAAAGTACAAAATGTAATGCTACCAGCAGCTGCTTTTTGATGTTAGTAAGTAAGAATTGATTTCAGCTAGAAAGTAGGAAGCTTGTGCGTGTGCGCATGCACGCGCATGCACGCGCATGCATCACAGACATAGGCAGGACCCAAGGACATTATGAGTGTGTGTGTGTGTGTGTGTGTGTGACTGTTTGTATGTGAGAGAGAAAACCCAGCATGCAGCCACAACTTCAGTTTTTGCTTCTCTTCATTTCCCACCACCAAAGAGACAAGCCATGGTTAAGACTGAGTAGTGGCTTGTCTCTTTGGCACTGGAAATGGCTGCATCAAACATGTGATTCTCCTCCATACATATATAATGTCTTTGGATCTTGGCTATATGGTGCACTGAGATTTCATTCTTAATTTTACCTTTGCCACGTCAGTTGAAGGTAGAGTACATCCAGTTACAACGGAACGTATTGCCCTGCTCAGGCCCAAATCATAGATTACATTCTATATGTGGTTTACCCTTGTGGGCCTTTAAAAACACACGCAACAATGGTGGGGGGAAATATGAATCAGGGCCATGGTGGAGTCAGAAGAGGGGCATTACCACTTCCTTGCTGTGCCTGATGAAAATCATCCCTCTGAAGCTGATCTTTGCCCAGGGGGATGTGCAGGAGGGGGGAATTGCTATTGGCACCCATATGTTGTTTCCTTTCTCCTGGGGTAAATGGCATTATGGAATTATGGACGAGGTACAGTTTTCATTGAGACTGTGATATGTGGGGAGGGAAATGGTTAAACGCCCCTCCATCTCTGCTGCAGTCATGATCCATATTGGGATCTTTTTATTTATTTTATTTTATATTTTTTTATTTATTTTTATCCCACCTTTCTTCCATTGTGGAACTCAAGGTGGCTACATGTGGTTCTCAGCTGGTCTCCCTTCCAAGCACTGATCAGATCCAGACCTGTTTAGCTTCAGCAAGGTCAAGGTGGCTGCCTCGTGTGCCTTCAGATCATGCCTGGGACCATTGGGGTCTTAATCTCTCCCTCTCCCTCTCCCTCTCTCTCTCTCTCTCTCTTTTAAAAGATGCCTGTGCAAACTACTTATTTAATGTTATATGTAGTTTGGCCCTAATATAGCTAAGTGTCTTTAAACCTTGCTATGTTCAGTATAACTCGACTGAAACGTTTTCCAGGGAAAGGTACTATAAGAAGGAAGTTCCAAAGCCTTGCTGAAGGACGATGTGATTTTAAGTCACAGCAGATGAGATATATCTCCAATGCTTGTGCTGCAATGCAAAGCATATCCCATCATTTCCAGTGCATGTACTCTGTATTTGTTCTATGGAAGAATTAATTTGCACTAAAATGCAAATGTATATGTATGTATGTATGTATCAATGGAATGTCCTTCATTCACACAAATGCTTCTCTCTCTCTTCTTGCAGAAAGACAAGTTCTTTGTATATGAGGAATATTGCAGCAACCATGAAAAAGCTCTTAGGCTCTTGATGGAACTGAACAAGATCCCACCTGTGAGAGCATTCCTGTTGGTAAGCCTAAACTCCTTTGGCCAAGCTACACAAGATGCTCAGTTGTGTATAGTTTCCCCCATCACTGAAAAAAAAAAATACAGCTATGAATACTGCAATGTGTAGCAGAAGACTACCAGCGGGGAAGGCGTTTATTAATCCTTCCACCTTCAGTGGTTGTTCCAATTTGCTTCTCACCACACCCCTGGTCTATGGCAGGAAATAAATCAATTGAAACTGATTCCAGAGCTATGGTCTAAAACAGGAGAAGGCAACCTGGTTTTAGACTACAACTCCTATCACCCTCAATCAGCACGGCCAATGGTCATGGATGATAGGAGCTGTAGTCCAACACATCTGGAGGGCACTAAGGCATAATGATGCAGCCATTTTGCAGAACCAAAGTGGGTGTGGGTCTTGTCGGTGCCTGGATGGGAACCATCCTGAGTCCTGTTGAAAGAAGCTTGGATATAAATAATGAAAATAAGTAAGACTGGTTCATTTGTCTGGGAGGAAGAAACCTTTGAGATATTTATTATTATTATTTATTAAATTTCTTAATCGCCCATCTGGCCGGTCACCCGGCCACTCTGGGCGATGTACAATAATACAACAGTTTAAAACAATAAAATTCCACATTAAAACATCGTATTTCTAAAAATACCCTAACCCATCCCAAATGCCTGCCTGAACAACCATGTTTTTAATGTGTGGCGGAAGCTCATTAAAGAGGGGCATGGCGGAGTTCCCTAGGGAGGGAGTTCCACAGAGTGGGGGCTACCACAGAGAAGGCCCTCTCCCTCATCCTCACCAGCCTAGCTGTCCTGGCTGATGGGACAGAGAGAAGGCCATCCAAGGCTGATCTTGTTGAGCAGCCTGTCTGGTATTGCTGGAGGCGCTCCTTGAGATAGGCTGGGCCGGAACCATATAGGGCTTTAAAGGTCAAAACCATCACCTTGAATTTGGCCTGGAAAACAACTGGTAGCCAGTGCAACTCCTTCAGCACCGGAGTGATGTGATCACACCGGTGGCTGCCTTTAATCAGGCGAGCCGCCATGTTCTGCACCAGCTGCAGCTTCCGAACCATCTTCAAGGGTAACCCCACGTAGAGCGCATTACGGTAGTCTAGACGAGAGGAGACCAAGGCATGTACTACCGATGGGAGCAGATGGTCGGGAAGGTAGGGGCGCAGCTGCTGAATCAGATGGAGTTGGTACAGTGCTGCCTGGCTCACAGCTGACACCTGAGCCTCCATGGACAGCTGGAAGTCTAAAACGACCCCCAAGCTGCGGACCTGGTCTTTCAAGGGTAGCTGTACCCCATTCAACACCAGGTCAACATCCCCCAACCTCCTCTTGTCTCCCACCAAAAGTACCTTGGTCTTGTCAGGGTTCAGCTTCAGCATATTACTCCCCATCCAGCCACTCACCGTCTCCAGACATTTGGACTGGGATTCTACGCCCAACCTTGGTGAAGATTTGAACGAGAAGTAGAGCTGCGTGTCATCCGCATACTGATGACACCGCACCCCAAACCTCCTGATGATAGCCCCCAGCGGCTTCACATAGATGTTAAATAGCATCGGGGAGAGGATGGAACCCTGTGGCACCCCACAAGTGAGTGGCCACGGGTCCGAAACCAGTGCTACCCTCTGATACCTGCCGGAGAGGAAGGACCGGAACCACCGTAATACGGTGTCTCCAATGCTCAACCCCTCCAGGCGGTCCAGGAGGATCAACGGTATCAAAAGCTGCTGAGAGGTCGAGGAGAACAAGGAAGGAGCATTCACCCCTATCTAAAGCCCTCCTTATATCATCCACCAAGGCGACCAAGGCCATTTCTGTCCCATGCCCAAGCCTGAAGCCTGACTGAAATTGGTCTAGATAATCGGCTCCTTCCAAGTGTGCCTCAGCTGCATTGCCACCACCTCCTCAATCACCTTGCCTCAAAATGGCAGATTTGAAACTGGGCGGAAGTTGTTCAAATAAAATGTGTTGGGTCTTTATTGTTTGCTGTCTACCCTCTGAGGTTCCTCTTCTCTTTGCTTCTCATATTGGTGCCTTCTCTCTGCCTTCCTCAGTTCCTATTTCTTAAAAACCGACTTCCCGTTTCTGATCAATAGACCTGCCAAAATGTCTCAGTTCTTCTAGAGTCTTCTTCTAGAGTGCAGTCCTTGTGTGCATTGTGTGATAGCACTGGGACTGGGCAGAAGTGTTCCTGGTAGTAAATTTATATGAGTTTAACAAAGCTCCATGTGTTATGTGCAAGTAACAGCAAAGTTTACTATAAGGAAGAAGGGGAAGAAGATGGGGAAGAAGAAAGAGCAAGGGAGCAGGCAAAGGGGTCATCAGGGCCTTCTCCAGTTGGACTGCCCCTACCTTGGGAGATGAGAGGGGGGAACAGGGCCATCCCACCAGCCCTGCTGACAGTCTAGCTAATTCTTTTTTCTCCCCTCCCCATTGCCTTTTCCTTGTGTGTCGTGTCTTTTTTAGGTTGTAAGCCTGTGGGCAGGGTCTGTCTTCTTTGTTCATTGATTGTAAGCTGCTCTGGGAGCCTTTTTTGGCTGAGGAGCGGGATAAAAATACAATCAATCAATCAATCAGTAAGAACCAAAGCAAACATTACTTTAAATCCCTCTGTAGCAGCTACATGTTTTTAAATTTTTTTTGCTCTAGAGTAGGTGCTGGGCCCTGATCTGAATTGGGACCCTACCATGGTTTTGGGGAGGGGGGCAGTAGAGGGGCTTTTAAGATCTGGATCAGCTCCCCTGCAACTACTGTAGAGTAACAATGAAAAAAGATGTAGCTGCTAGATACGGATTTAAAATAATGTCTGTTTCTCAATACAGTGGATTTTTTTTTCTACAGTTGAATCAACCATCCACCAAGCTACCTTGCCTTATGGGATGCTTTTAGACATCATAAAACTGAGACTGGCAGCTTGCTGTGTTGAGAGACACCCCCCCTCCACACGCTTGTGCACGCATGCCCCTGCCCCCACTCACCCAAATGCCTCTTTTGTGACATGAAAATAATCTTAGTGTCATTGTGACTGGTATAAAATTTAAAAAAAAACAAACACGATGGAGGAGAGAACCTCGATGGTGCAGTAAAATATAATTTACAAGACCCAAAGCATTTTGTATGCACTGTTTGTCAGGTTCCCTGGTAAAACAAAGCACATAAATAAAGTAACATTCTGCAGTAGAGCACATGGAAAGTACAGGGTGTTGCTTTGTTTATTGCGTGCTTTGTTGCAAAGTGATTCAGAGGGAAGTATGTCTGGAACACATAGGGCTGAATAGATTATATTAAATAGATTAAGGACCCAGTCCCATGGCTCCTGGGAGGGTGTCACTGTCCCATGGGCTGTAGGATATTGCGAACCTCCTTCCCTGGGGGCAGAGGAGGAGGCCCACTACCAGAAGCCTCCTCTTTCAAGCAGTGGAAAGTTTCTGACAGCGGTTGGGGCTGAAAAGAGGCACATTGGGAGTGGATCAGGAGGCCTTGGATCCACTGGATGTGCCCCAAACAAGGGGAAATAACTACACCAGCGTTTCCCTCCCTTTGCCAGTGATGGGAGGGCAATTTTTTAAAGGTTGGCCATGGTTGGCACAAAAAGGTTAATACAAAATGCCACTTCTTTGGGCCCAGCAGCGCTTTCAATTTGGAACTTCTTCCACTGTGGATTCTCCCTCCCCTACCGCCATAGGCTTGCTCTGTCCATTATATTTTAATATACCCTAGAACATAGGAAGCTGCCTTATGCTGAGTGAGACCGCTGGTCCATCCAGCTCAGTGTTGTCTGCACTGACTTGCAGCAACTCCGCAGGGTTTGAGACAAGGATCTTTCCCTGACTTACCAGGAGATGTCAGAAACTGAACCTGAGGCCTTTTGCATGCAATTATAGTTCCTTCCCCCCTGTACTCTTGTCACCTACTAGTTTGGCTGTAATTCTTTCTTTTTTTCTGTCCAAACCCATCTTGGTATGGTCTCACCGTAGTATGATGTTTTTGCATCCCTATGAACGTAGGAAGCTGCCTTATTAATTAATTAATTACATTTATATCCCACCTTACTTCCATTGTGGAACTCAAGGAACTCCTTGGTTCCCAGATGGTCTCCCCTCCAAGCACTGACCAAACCCAGACCTGCTTAGCTTCAGCAAGGTGGCTGCCTCATGTGCCTTCAGACTATGCTCTGGGATGCTTATATCAGGTCAGAACAATTGTCCATCTAACTCAGGAGGATTGTGGGGTGGTGGCTTTCCAGGATTTTGGACAGGGGGCTGTTCTTTCCTAGCTGGAGATGCCAGGGATTGGACCTGGGACGTTCTGCATGCAAAGTGTGTGGTCTACCAGTGAGCGCCTCTTGTTTCTCCATTGGTGCTTTCTCTCCTTTTCTCCTTGGTTTAATTTTTGTTTGAAAAGCATCTCTGATGAATTCTTGAGAGGAAATGTGAGTGCAGCTGTTATTCCAGAAAGTTGTCTGCACTAACTAATTGGACTGGCTGAAATAAAACTCATCAGCCTCATCACCTCACTGGGCAGGAAGGTGTATAGACTGTGGTGTCGTTTTGTTTGTCCTAAAAAAGTTTTTTTTAAACAGTTGTGTGTAGTGATCATGGGGTAGGGGGAAGTCTGCGCTTATGTGTTGGTATTTCCTTACATCACTCCGCTCCTTCTCGTTCTGCCCACCCCCATCCTCCTATCCTGCCCGACATAATAATGTCACCATCTAATGAGGTCAAATTAGAAAATAAAGAGCTACTTGTATGAGTGGAATTGGCTCTGTTTCTCTCCCAGTGGCTGAAGTAGAGACCTGCCTTGGAAAATGTGGGAATATTTCAGTTCTGGAAAAGGCATGATATAGAGTGTGTGTGTGTGTGAGTGTGTGGCAGGGTGTGTGTGTGGAATTCAAAGGCGAACATGAGAGTAGGAGAAAACAACAAGGGGACAAGAATGGGCTATGATTCACACAAGAGCCCTGGAAAATTCGACAGAGAGCCTTCGAAGGCAGTGGCCAGCACTGCCAGTCTGAAGAATCTGTGCATCAAAGGAAACTTTGTGTCTATAGAAGAGATTTATGATGGGTGTCTGGTAAGGACATTTTTGAAAAGTGAAGTGGTTTGAACTACAAGACACCTGAGCTGTTCTGGGCAGCTGTGCCAGACGTCGCTCTGGAAAAATCTGCTTGCAAGAACCCCAAGCAAGCCAAAGCTGGCAGCCTCAAGACCTGAGAGACTGCAGCTGCGACCCAACGCAGACTTACCGAAGCATACGTTGACTGTACTCTATGGTATTTACTTTAGAATAGGCTGATTTAGGATTGGGGTGTTAGGTCACATGTGCAATGTGAGCTAAATTTTGCATTTCTTGTGTGTATGATTTGAATATAACATCTGCATCAGGCAGAATGTATGTTCAGTTTAAATACAGCTCTCTTCGGAGGTTGTTAGGTTGAAAACCAGAGAAGCCCTGATTTTCTCTGGGTCCGTGATTCACTGGTAGAGCACTTGCTTTGCATGCAGAAAGTCCCAGGTTCAATCCCTGGCATCTCCAGGTAGGGCTAGGAAGGAATCCTGCCTGAAACCCTGGAGAGATGCTGCCAGTCAGTGTCGACAATACTGGGCTAGATGGACCAATGGTCTGACTCAGTATAAGGCAGCTTCCTATGTTACTATACCTGTAAATCAGTTGATGTGGCCAAAAACAACGCAGCTGTGGATTCTCCTGCTGGTTCGCTCCTTGGCTCTGTTGGTCACCCCCTTCCTCTGCTTACTGTGTGACAAACCTGGAGCCTTGATCAGTTATAGAAGGTTGTGGAAGATGCTTGGTGAAAATTGTTTCAAACAATGGAGTGCAAGCAATGTAGAGTTGGAGAAGGGGCATGTTTTTCTCCCTTCGTCACACACTCCTTTTCATGTAAAGCTGCCTTCCCCAGCCTGTTGCCCTCCAGATGTTTTGGACTTCAACTCCCATGTGCTGCAGCCAGTATGGCCAATAGTAAAGAATGCTGGGAGATATAGTCCAAAGCATTTGGATGGAACTAGCTTAGGGAAGGATGATGTTAATGGTAGGCCCCCTCCCATTTTATATGTGAATGGAGCAGACCCATAGATCATAGGATCATAGAATAGTAGGGTTGGAAAGGGCCTACAAGACCATCGAGTCCAACCCCCTGCTCAATGCAGGAATCCAAGTCAGAGCATCCCTGACAGATGGCTGTCCAGCCTCATCTTGAATGCCTCCAGTGTGGGAAGGCCCATGACCTCCCTAGGTAATTTTATTTATTTATTTATTTAATTTATTTATTTTTTCATTTCATTTCTATACCGCCCAATAGCTGAAGCTCTCTGGGCCGTTCACAAAAATTAAAACCAAACAACACACAATAAAACAATGTAAAATATATAGAACATTAAAGTAATTGGTGCCATTGTCGTATTGCTCTAACAGTCAGGAAGTTTCTCCTGATGTTCAGCCAGAATCTGGCTTCCTGTTTGACCAGAATGCAGAATGACCTGCATTCTGGGATGATCGAGAAGAGATCCTGGCCTTCCTCTCTGTGGCAACTTTTCAAGTACTAGAAGAGCGCTATCCTATCTCCCCTCAGTCTTCTCTTCTCAAGGCTAAACATGCCCAGTTCTCTCAGTCTCTCTTCATAGGGCTTTGTTTCCAGTCCCCTGATCATCTTTGTTGCCCTCCTCTGAACCCTCTCCAGCTTGTCTGCATCCTTCTTAAAGTGCAGTGCCCAGAACTGGACACAGTACTCCATATGAGGCCTAACCAGTGCTGAGTAGAGGGGAACTAGTACTTCCCGGGATTTGGAAGCTATGCTTCTATTAATGCAGCCCAAAAGATCATTTGCCTT
This sequence comes from Heloderma suspectum, assembly GCF_057233095.1. Classification (NCBI taxonomy): domain Eukaryota; kingdom Metazoa; phylum Chordata; class Lepidosauria; order Squamata; family Helodermatidae; genus Heloderma; species Heloderma suspectum. Next base: position 285,001,532 of record NC_139461.1, on the reverse strand, counting down.
TTTTGCAGCCACATCACATTGTTGGCTCATATTCAGCTTGTGATCTACCACAATTCCAAGATCCTTCTTGCTTGTAGTGTTGTTGAGCCACATATCTCCCATCTTGTAACTGTGCATTTGGTTTCTTTTTCGTAGGTGTAGAACTTGGCATTTATCCCTATTAAATTTCATTCAGTTATTTTCTGCTCCAGTCTATCAAGATCACTTTGAATTTTGTTTCTGTCTTCCAAAGTATTAGCTATCCCGTCCAATTTTGTGTCCTCTGCAAATTTGATCAGCATTCCCTGCACCTCCTCCTCCAAGTCATTAATAAAAATGTTGAAGAGCACTGGGCCCAGGACTGAGCCCTGTGGTACCCCGCTCATTACCTCTCCCCAGTTTGAGAAGATCCCATTGATAAGCACTCTTGGAGTCCGATTCTGTAGCCAACTGTGGATCCACCAGATCGTTGTTTCATCTAGCCCACTTGAACTAGTTTGCTCCTCAGGATATCATGGGGCACTTTGTCGAAAGCTTTGCTGAAGTCGAGGGATATGATGTCCACAGCATTCCCACAGTCCACAAGGGAGGTTACTTGATCAAAGATGAGATCAGATTCGTCTGTCAGGATTTGTTCTTGACAAATCCATGTTGGCTTCGAGTAATCACTGCATTGTTTTCAAGGGGCTTCCAGATGGATTGCTTTATCATCTGCACCAGAATTTTCCCTGGGATTGATGTCAGACTGACTGGTCTGTAGTTCCAGGTTCCTCCTTTTTACCCTTTTTGAAGATAGGGACAACATTAGCCCTACTCCAGTCTGTCACTTCACCCGTCCTCCATGATTTCTGACAGATAAATGACAGTGGCTCTGAGAGTTCTTCTGCGAGTTCCTTTATTACTCTAGGGTGCAATTCATCTGGCCCTGGAGATTTGAACTCATTCAAAGTAATTAGGTGTTCCTTGGCCTATCAATCTCAAGCTGCAATCCTGCCCCTTCAGCCTGTACTTCACCGTTGCCAGGGGGGTCCTGGACCCTCTTTTGGGGGAAGACTGAGCCAAAGTAGGAATTGAGCACTTCTGCCTTTTCTTTGTCATTTGTTATCATTTTGCCATCCTTATTTAATAGCTGAACCACCATTTCTTTCCTCTGTCTTTTACTATGCATGTAGCTGAAGAAAGCTTTTTTGTTGCTTTTAGCATCCCTCACTAACCTCAGCTTGTTCTCAGCTTTAGCCTCCCTGACGCCATCCCTGCAATTTTGTGCTCCCTGCCTGTACTCTTCCCTTGTTGCTTGGCCTTCCCTCCACTTCCTATATGCGTACTTTTTTGTTTTTAGGTCATCTCTAAGCTTTTTGTGAAGCCACATTGGCGTCTTCTGTTGTCTTCCGCCTTTTCTTCTTGTTGGAATTGTTTGTAATTGTGCCTTGAGAATGTCCTTTTTTAAAAACTCCCACCCATCTTGGATTCCTTTTCTCATTAGAGTTGCTTGCCATGGGACCTTACTTTTCATTGTTCTGAGTTTATTAAAATTGGCTTTCCTAAAATCCAGGGTACAGGGTTGGCTACAGTTGGCTTTTGCTTCCTTTAGAACCAAAAAGTAAAGTTCAAGTATAACATGGTCACTTTCCGCCAGAGTTCCTGTAACTGCTACCTTATCCACTAAGTCATCTCTGTTGGTTAGGATCAAGTCAAGGATAGCCAATCCTCTAGTTCCTTCCTCTACTTTCTGTAGGAGGAAGTTATCTGACACACCAGTCAGGAATTTCCTGGAGTGGCCATGTTTTGCAGAATTTGTCTCCCAACAAATATCGGGGAAATTGAAGTCCCCCATTACTACTACATCATGCTTCGTTGAATCCTTGGCAGTTTGCTTTTCAAAAGTTTCATCCTCGTCTTCTCCTTGATTGGGTGGCTGGTAGTAGACTGTGACCACCAGGTTTCTTCTATTCTTTGCTCCATTTATTTTAACCCAGATTCTCTTGATGAGGCTACCAAGTTCATCCTTATGTATTTCTGTGCAGAGATATGTATTTTTCACATATAGTGCAATCCCACCTCCCTTTCTGTTCCTCCTGTTCTTTTTGAACAAGTTGTATCCTTCAATTGCTGTAGTCCAGTCATGAGTCATCCCACCAAGTCTCAGTTACACCTATCAAGTCATAATTTTCCTCCTGTATTAAGAATTCAAGTTCGTTCTGTTTGTTTCCCATACTCTGAGCATTAGTATATAGACATTGAAGGCCATGTGCTTCATAGTCTGGCTTTCTTCCTACATGTTTGTGAAGACTATTATTGAGCGCTATTAGAGCTGTTCTCTCTGTTGCAGTGCGTGAGCCTTTGTCCATTGTTACCCCTTTACGTCTCCCTTCCCTGTAGGATTCAGTTTAAAGCCCTTCTGATAAAGTTCTTCATGCTGTGGCCAAACATTCTTCCCAGCCTTTGTGAGGTGCAACACTCTTGCCAACAGTCTATCTTCCAGGAAGTATAGCCCGTGGTCCCAGAATCCAAATCTCTCTCGCCGGCACCACACCGGAGTATTTTTCGTTCCCTTTCTATCCCTCTTCTAACTACTGGAAGGATGGATGAGAAAACTATCTGGGCCCCAACGTTCTTGAGTTTCCTTTCCGAAGCTTCAAAGTCTGACGTGATTTCTTCGTAGCTCCGCTTGGCGGTATCATTTGTTCCCACATGGATGAGAAGAAAGGGATACCTGTCAGTGGTCTTTATGAGTGCAGGCAACCCTTCAGTCATGTCTCTAATCCGTCCTCCTGGGAGACAGCATACCTGGCGAGTCCACGGGTCTTTGCGACGTACTTGGGTATACACGGCAAGGAGTCTCCCACTACTACTACTCTTCTCTTCTTCTTGTTGTAGGACTTGGTTTCATCACCTCTGCTTGACTGACCTTCAGCCTCTTGCTCACTCTCTTGCTGCTGTAGTTCCACCGTTCTGTCCAAGAACTCTTCATGTTCTCTTATTCCCTGGAGGGTCGACAATCTCTGCTCTAGTCCTCTTACTTTTTCTTCCAGCAGTGTGATCAACTTGCACTTGTTGCAGGTGTAGGCCATGTTGTTCTCAGGCAAGAAAACAAACATGGCACACACCTTGCAGGTCACTACCACTGGAGAGTCTTGTCCTTCCATAGCCTCTTTCCCTTTTTGTGTCTAGCTTTCTGATTGTTCTAGAGTAGCCTGTGCCTGGCCCTTACCCACTGGAGGTTAAAAACAGAGTCCTACTGGCATGGAAGTGTGTGTTACAAGACAAATAAATGAAAAAAAATGTTTTTTAAAAAATGTTAGGGGCCTCCCCCTTGACCTCTCCTGCTGAACTCCCCTGGCCAACTCCTGTTTGCTCCTCCTGTTCACTCACTCTGATTGCTTGCTGTCTGGGAGCTTGCTTGCCTCTGTAGTCCCTGGACCAGCTGGAGCAGCGTCCTCTGCTCTGCAATGCTCAGCTGGGAGGCGGGAAACCGACTGAAGCTTCCTGCCCACACAGCTGCTGGGAGTACTCAGGCCACCCTCCCATTCAGTTGGAGCACTCAGGAGCATCTGGTAAGCTCATAGCTACTCAGAAGGACAACGGTCAGCCCTCTGGGCTTCCTCCAGCCCACTTACCTCTTTGCCTTTGTCTCCTTTGTCTCTTTCCCACTGCAAATCCCCCGACCAACTCCTTTTTGCTCCCCCTGTTCACTTGCTCTGATCACTTGCTCTCTGGGAGCTTGCTTGCTTCTGTAGTCCCTGGACCAGCTGGAGCAGCTTCCTCTCTGCTCAGCTGGGAGGCAGGAAAACCTCAGATAAAAATACATGTGGTCACCTGGACACTTCTAACATGACTCTAAGAGATTTGACTCTTCTTTGGTAGATAATTTACTGGATTATGGTGGGGAAGGCACATGACACAGCAGCCTTACTGAAGTGAAGCAGACTTAGGCCTGCTCAGTGCCTGGATGGGAGACTTTCTGCGCACCCTACGCACATTGCCTTGAGCTGTATTCAAGAAATGCAGGATATAAATGTAATAAAGAAAATGTATCTTCATTTTCTTTCATACATTGAAATGATTCTTATTTATTTTCTGAACTCATAGCTCACATAAGACTCTATGCATAAGCAACTCTATAAAAGAAAATACCATTTATTGTCATGGTGTCTCGAGGAGCTTTGCGTCAAGGGTAACCTTCCTGTTCTTTTCTGGTTACAGAGCTGTATGCTTTTGGGAGGCAGAAAGACAACAGACATTCCACTTGAGGGTTATCTCCTAACTCCAATCCAGAGGATTTGCAAATACCCACTTCTCTTAAAGGTAACTACATTAAGGATTTGTCCTGGTAGATGTGTTCCTGGATTAGCCCTGCACAGTTTTGGGTTTTGCTCATTGCGCATGCATTCTGTACTTCTGACCTGCATATGTGGAAACGTAACATACATCAAGTTTGGATGGAAAAAGATTGGCTGGTTGTAGGGATGTCAGAGAATTCCACGACGGATCTCGGTGAGGCTGAATGCCAGTGCATTCATCCCCCGAAATCTGTCGCGGAACGAAGCCCCCCCCATGAAAGGCGCGCGGGACAAAGTCCCCGCCGCCCCCACCCCACGAAAGGCGCGCAAAATGGAGCACTTAACCTGCTCCCGTCCGCGCTGCTTTGCGAATGGCGGCCGTCCTGGCCGCCATTCGCTTCCTCCTCTTCCTAGCTGTGATAGGTTACGTAAATACTTAGGTAGCCTATCACGGCTAACACAGGGACGCCATTTGTGTCCCTGCGGAGGCTGTGATAGGCTACGTAAGTATTTACGTAGCCTATCACGGCAGGGGAGGGGGAAAACCCCCAGCGAATGCAAATGGCGGCGGCTACCACCATTTGCGTACGCTGGGGTTTTTTCCCCCTGCTGTGATAGGCTACGTAAATATTTACGTAGCCTATCACAGCTCAATACAGGGACGCAAATGGCGGCAGCTACGACAGCTGCCATTTGTGTCCCTGCAGGGCTGCCCAGTGGCCGAATGTCCGGCTGCAGGCGGCCGGACCCGGCCGGGCAGGATTCCAGCAGGAGGGATAGAGCGCCTCCCCCCCCCCCCCCGGATGCCCCTCAGCGGAGCAAGGTAAGGGATTCGTACATCCCTAGCTGGTTGTGATGTTTGAGGACAGTGAAAGATTGTAGCGTATAGTCCATCTTGACTGATCATATCTTATTGGCACACTTTCTCAAGTGTGTTGAAGCCTCTGCTTGAAGGGTTACTTCTGCCCAACTGCATGACGCTTCTGGCTCACTGCAGGTTCATTCACAGATGCTATATACACCATTTGCTATTTTGTACGTGATTATTCAGTGCTCAGTGACTTATGCTGAAAACATGAGCGTATTGCGCATGAGGTTCTGCCAGCTGATAGGACAGTTCTATCTATGGTGTTCAACCTGTTATTTCCTGTTCGTACATGCAAAGCATCATTTCATGTTGCAGCTATCAAATGATGAATGCATATCATGTGAGTTCAGAGATTATTCAAAGACCCACCACCAGCATTATTACTCTGTTACTGGTTATGCATATTAAAGGCAATGTGGATATGGGCAAGTTGTCTTTGTTTTTGTTATGCTGGTATCCTGAAATTTGGTGCTTCTTTATTTAATCATGTCCAGTTCTATCTCATTGGGGTGTTGTTGGCAATTATTGTTGCAAACTGTTCTGTGCGTTACAAATGCTACATCAAGCATCCATTGTACAAAGGCTGTTTCAAGCTGCTTCCATCCTGCAGCCATAAACGTGTTGTGGCCTTACGAGAGGTCATGTGAGCATCCTGTCACATGCCACAAGCTGCAAATCAGTATTCCACCTTAAACAGTCTTAGCCCAGCCTATTTCATACTTCCTGCTGGAGGAAATTGCGCAGTGGAGGAGCAATGGGAGGCCCTTCCCCACTCAGTCTTCAGTGTGAACACCTGATCATACCGGAAACTGGTTTGGGTGATTCTTCACCCCCACTTTTTTTGGAGGGGAGAAGGAGAACTGACTTCTCTTTAAGGCAGGGGTGGGCAACTTGTGGTGCTCCAAATGTCGTAGGACTGCAGCTCCTATCAGCCCTAGCTAACATAGCCAGTGGTGAGGGATGATGGGAGTTGCCATCCAACAACATCTGGAAGGCCACATGTTGCTGACCCCAGCTTTAAGGGGAGTGCAGACTGTCAGATTCAAAACCAGCAACGTCATGTGAACCAGCAATATTGCATGGATTTGAATTGCTTTCGAGCTTCAGACAGACAGGCCCTGGGTGGGGATAACTTAGGTACAATGCATACAAGGTAAAGGTAAAGGTAAAGGTGTCCCCAACCAGTCATGTCCGACTCTAGGGTGTGGTGCTCATCTCCATTTCTAAGCCAAAGAGCCAGCGCTGTCCGAAGACGCTTCCGTGGTCATGTGGCCGGCATGACTGAACACATATGTAATGCATACAAGAGAGGTGTGCAAACATGCCTTCATGGGTGCAGATCAGGCCTGGCTGTCCTATGAAAATACATTTCTTTATGTTAATGAGTAGTGATACTTGAGATAGGGCAGCGCTTCAGAAAGTCCCCAAGTCCTATCAGTTCGAACATACTCAAGTATATGAGTCAGATTGTGACGAATTTAGCCTGTTTTAACATGCTGCCTCAGCTTTTGCAACAGGCGCAAAATAACCCCGCTGTATGTATTTACACTGGATCAATGGGTGGGGTGGACGTTAGTGTACGTTCATTCCATGGATTTGCTTTGGGATTATGTGTGACACATGGAGGTCTTCTTAAAGCCTCTGAGATGGGGCAAAAAGGTCAGAGGAAGTAGAGGTTTGATAAGTATGGTCTGTATGCATTCCTCACCAAGGATCTCCATAGTATTTACACTTCCTTACATATCCACAGTGGGGCTGGATGGCTGGGTTGGTTTTAGTTGTGTTTATGGGAATGGTAAAACTCAGAGCAGAGCAATGCAAGAACTAGATTCTTTGGACTGGCCTGATCAGATAGTAGAATTCTTTGGCAGCAGAGTGATGTGATCTCCTGTAGGCTGCAGATAGGGGATGTCAAATCTAACACATCATGAAGAGCGGTTCAAGGCCAGCCTTCCCCATCTGATGCCCTCCAGACTATAACTCCCATAATGCTGGTTGGGGGTTTATGGGAGTTGTAGTCCAACACACCTGGGGAAGTCCGTTCTAGGCCAGCACCCTCCTAACCACACTAGCTTTTTAAAAGTTGCAGATAATGCTTTTTGTTATGTAGGGAAAGCCTTAACAATGAGATTTTCCATATTCTACTGCTTCACCCTGCTGCATGTGTAGACGAGGCAAGGCTAAGAGTTGCCCCTGAAATTGTATTAACTCCCAAAGGAGTTTATTCCCGCATCTTATTATGGAGATATGGAGACAGAGTTAGAAGGGCCATATACACAGGTGATTTCTCCCATCTGTTCAGAAAAGATGGAAAGCACCCCGTCTATCACAGATGAATTCACCTCTCCTGGGCAACTGGGAGCTGCCTAATTTGGATTCAGCTTTAGGCTGGCTGATATTGTTGGAGGGCTTAATTTGAAGCAGGGCTCAGCCCCCAAACCTGTTTTTCCATGCTTCGGATTCAGATCTGAAAAGTATGATTTCATAATAACAAAGAGTGCCTCTGAACTCAAGCAGAGTATCATTGCTGATTGGTGATGAAGGGTGGCCATGTGTTCAACTTTACAGAAGAAGCCCTCTGTTTGAAGGGCTCTCAGAGGATAGTACTCTGTTTAAAAGCACCCACTATTTGAAGAGGTGTCTGGTCCAATTCCGTTTTAAAGATGAAGAACCATAGGAAGGGAGAGCAGGGGCCTTGAAGTTTCTCATCAACAGTTAGCGTCTGGACTGCAGACTGGAGCATGGTCTTCTCCACTACGGTGAGATGCATTCTATTTCTTTTTAAATTATAGTAATTATTTCTAAGTTTGCATATCTATATCATCTGTCTGTCTATCTGTCTGTCTGTCTATCAATCAAAGCACACAGGCAAATTATATGGAGATTGGTATCCTCTTTCCCCCTCCTTTTTGGTGACGCATTTCTTCTTTTTTGGTGATGCATTACCATATTGATGAGTAAACATAGCCAACCTTTTCCTTGATCTCCAATGTATGAAGATTAGGGAAAAGGCCGTCCAGGTCAGATGACATAAATGACAAAGAACAGGAAAGAGGGAAGGGAATATGAGAATGAATATAGAAAGACAGGAAGGAAAGGAAAGGAAAGGAAAGGAAAGGAGAAAGCAAAACAGAGGACCAAGAAAAAGTAGAAGTACCTTGCAAAAATGGGGGATTAAAGGAAGGCTCTATTATAATTTTAATATAGGGTTATGATGGAAAGGAAACAGTATTCACTTTTTTACGTCCTTTTTCTTTTTATCGTCTCTCTCTCCCCCCCTCCACCCCCATCACTTCTTTTTAAGAAATGATCAAGGTCATTATTTATCCCTATATGCCCAACTGCATGAAAACCTACTTCTCTCTGCACAAAATGTGTCCAGCTGAACATTAGAATAAACTTTGTGTGGCTAGACTTACCACAAGTCTAATTCCACCCCCTGTATCATCTGTGATGATTTGGGACCATCGCACAAGGAGTTTCCCTGCCTCTGCTGGTGAACATCATTGACATGGCTTGTGGGTGGGGGAACTCACTCCTTTATAGCCCTGAATCATGTGGTGAGTTCTAAGAGAAATAGATGGTAGGATTGGGAGATGGAGTGGGAAATTTGCCACAGTCCCCCATGGCATTATAATGTCTAGACTAGCTCTTAAGACACACATCATGCTTTTGAATTGCAAGAAATGTTACGAGAGCTCAGTATGAGCAAGGATAGTAGGCTGAGAATCTCCCAAGAGAATGATGGCATCACAGTGCCTTCCCGTTTGACTGGGGCCATCATTTTCAGTAGTTTTCTAGCATAATGGTGTTAATTCAGCCCTGATCTTTAGGATGCTGCTAATGCGTAGCGGAAACTGTACAGTTCACTGGTGAGGCAGCTGTTCTGTGAGTCAACCCTGGGCACTAAAATAATTATCTCCCTTAGAAAGAGCAACTTCTGTGAGTAAAAAGAGGACCTGAAGGCGGGTAGTAGTGGTGTGGAGATCATATGTTAATCACATCCTTAGGGTGAGGATTAGCTGTGCTTCCCTCTGCAATTTTGCGCCCCCGCCCCCCATCATCATATGTAGGTCACAGTAACACATCCTCTGAGTCTCCTGATTGATGGCGGCACCGTGTAAGGATTAAGATGCTTTCTGTGATACTTTTTTCTTTTTTTTGCATCCAAGATTTTGGAGGTCTCTGGCCACAGTTCAAGCCTGTATTATTTTGGTTTCCATGCCTCGCAGGCTGTCGCAGCTATAGGAGCCACTTGAAAGTACATTTGATAATTATAGGCTGCATCCTTGATTGGGAGATTCCTGTGCTCCTAAGAAAGGATAACCTGGAGGCAGACACTCAGCTGCCAGGCTCCAAATCCACTTGAAAGGTAATGCAAAACAGTGGGGTGCTTGCAAGCCTTAATGATGGTAGGTGTCAGAAATTTGAAATGCAAAGCAGTACAGATAAGAAGGGTGATGAGAATATGACAAGGTGCCCTTCATTCACCCTGAGGATTGTTTAAAAACCAGGATACCGCTAATTAGCTAGAGGTGAAGGTGCTAAAATATAGCCTCCCCAGCTCCAGATTTACAGTGAAGGCTGTGCGTGAGCTCAGAGCCCTCCAGGAAAACGGAAGCCTGTTTTTAATTCCAAAAAGTCAGTTTTCACCCTAAAATAGCACTGGCTTATTCATTCTATAAAATGGAGAGAAGGATAGTAGAAGGTCCCAGGGTCACTCCCTAGCATGTCTAGTTAAAAAAAGGATCTAGTAGCAAGTACTGGGAAAGATCTCTCCTGGAGCCAGCTGCTGCCGGTCAAGAGTAGGCAATATCAGACTTGATGGGCAAACGTCTGACCTGTTAAGGCAGCTGCTTCTACTGAATATAGGGTGTGTGTGTGTGTGTGTGTGTGTGTGTGTGTAGAAAGATAGATTCTACATACATACATACATATTCCTAAAGCTCTTTTCAGGTGTTCAGTATCCGATGACAACTTACAGGGAGGGGGAATGCGCTAGCCCTGTCCCCCTCTGTTGTCGCTTTCGTCACCCTCTACATGTAGAGGGCGACTTTGAGAAGAGGAGGGCCTTCTCTATCAGTAAGGGCTCTCCACATGATCTAGAATGCTGGAAAATCAACTTGGCTCTTCTTATGTTCTTATTGGGCCAGTTCAGGAACTTCAGCCTTCACACCTTTCTCCCCTTAGATTTTTGGCATATCGGAAGACTTCAGTGCCATTTTAATGGTAGATGGAGCACCAGCTGCTGTCACTATAGCTCATCTTTAGGGTTTGGATGTAGATCCTGTGCTGTTTAAGATAGTTCCCAGCCCTAAGCAAAGTTCCTTATATAACCCATATTTTATCCATGCTCAAGATATCCCTATGAGGTAGGTTGGTTATTATGCTGATGATGCAGTATGAAAGTGGGGAGCATTTCACACAATACCGACAGAAACCATTTTCTGGTATGTTGTAAGGAAACCTGGCCAATCAGTACAACAGCATGTACATCCTGCTCTCAAGAATTGCATCTTACATTTTAAGCACATATTATACAATAGCCTTCTCCAACCAGTTGCCCTCCAGATGTGCTGTACCACAACTCCCAGCACCCCCAGCGATGCTGGAAGTTGTAGTCCAACACATCTGGAGGGCACCAGGTTGGAGAAGGCTCCAATACAGGGTACGCCAAACATATGAATCAGCCATCAGTGGGGTCTCTGTTTATTAACATAGGAAGCTATTTTATACCAAGTCAAGGCATTGGTCTCTCTAGCCCTGTGTTGCCTTCTCTTCTCTTAGAATCCTGTTGCACTCATGAGGACAGGGAAAGTGATTCATTCTTGCAATCTCTCTCTCTCTCTCTCTCTCTCATCTAATTTTTTCAATAATTTTGTTCTGCCAGAGCAAGCCATGTTTTATCACACAAAGCAATGAGCAGAGTAAACATTCTGTTGTGTAAAATATACGGTATGCTCCCCTATGGGAGTATTCTGCAATGCAAGGATGAGGAAGAAGCAAGGGAATACTTTTATGTGGATAGTTTGTCATTTTCTGCAGCAAAAGTATGTGCTCTGCTCCCTGTGTAAGTATACAAATGAAGATGATCAGCCTAGTATGGAAAAAAGTGAAGAGGGTGGTGTCAGGGCGGTGAGACAAAAACAAGGCAGGTTTCAGTAGAACAACATCCTTTATTCTAGGAAGTGCTGGGTTTGGTTTTAAAATCGTTTATTTTGCATAATTGCTTTGTTCTTTCCATCATGGCAGGTCCCTTTGCACTTTGCTTTGTTATGTTCCCCTGACAGGGCCAAAAAAAGGTCTCTCTGTCTAGTGAAATTGACCTGTACAGAATGCCATGTAAACATTCTGTATTACTGATTATTTCCCTTGGGATGCTGCAGGTCAAGTGTATTTCATCCTATGTAGGTATGTAAATTGGGTTAAATCCAGAGTTAGTCTTACTTAGAGTAATGTAAGGTAGTCATGATTTTAATGGGTCTGCTCTAAGTATAACTAAGTGGATACCTTTTTACAATACCACCTTCTTCAACAGAAGAAGCTGGCCTTTTTCCTCCTCTGCCATAAGGCTATCACCCGCTGTCCCATGGGAAGGGTTCCAGGAGAGAGAACGAGGCTTGTGAAACTGAAGACAATACCAGGCTCCTGCCTCTTAAGTGGCTTTTCTCTCTCCCACCTCAAGGTGAGGTGGTCACTTACACATTGCCAAAAAACATTTGTTTATGCTGATTTACAGTCAGGGCCAGAAATATTGGAACAAGGATAACTGTTTTGGAGCGAAGTCAGGACTTTCAGCTGTAATTCAAGGGGTGTGACAAAAGTGGTGCACTAACCATTCAGGAAGTACACCCAGTGGCATGCACACACCCCCATCGTTGGTGGCTCATAAGTAATGGAACAAACCAACATCATTTCAAACTTAAGGATCACCTGTAATACCTGGATGAAAATCCTTTGCAGTCAATGACTGCCTGAAGTCTGGAACCCATGGGCATGACCAAATGCTGAGTTTCCTCCCTTGAGATGCTTTGCCAGGCCTTTACTGCAGCTGCCTTCAGCTGCTGCTTATTTGTAGGTCTTTCTGCCTTCAGTCTGGTCTTCATTAAGTGAAAACATGCTCTATTGGGTTGAGATCAGGTGACTGACTTGGCCATTGAAGAACAGCCCACTTCTTTGCCTGGAGAAACTCTTGGGTAGCTTTTGCTGTATGTTTTGGGTCATTATCCATCTGCAATATGAAGCGGCGTCCTATCAGTTTGGCAGCATTCGGCTGTATCTGAGCAGAAAATATAGCCCTATACACTTCAGAATTCATCCTGCTGCTTTGATCAGCAGTCAGGTCATCAATAAGCACCAGTGACCCGGTTCCATTGGCAGCCATACATGCCCATGCCATAACACTGCCTCCACCATGTTTGACAGATGATGTGGTATGCTTTGGATCTTGAGCTGTTCTTTTCCTTCTCCATACTTTTCTCTTCCCATCATTCTGGTACAAGTTGATCTTGGTTTCATTAGTCCAAAGAATCTTATTCCAGAACTGGACAGGCTTTTTTAGGTGTTTGCTGGCAAAGGCTAATCTGGCCTTTCGGTTCTTGAGCGTTACCAGTGGTTTGCACCTTGTTGTGAAGCCTCTGTATTTACATTCATAAAGCCATCTCTTGACTGTAGATGTTGACAATGACATGCCTACCTCCACAAGAGCGTTCTTGACTGGGCTAGATGTTGTGAAAGGGTTCCTCTTCACCATGAGCAGAATTCTGCAGTCATCCACTTTAGTTGTCTTCTGTGGTCTTCCAGGCCTTTTGCTGTTGCTGAGCTTGCCAGTTAAGTCCTTCTTTTTCAGGATGTTCCAAACTGTTGTGTTGGCCACTCCCAGTGTTTTTGCGATCTCTTTGATGCGTCTATGTTTCCTCAGCGTAATGATGGCCTCCTTCACTCACATGGTCACCTCTTTGGACCTCCTGTTGGGAGTTCCAGTGAACAGCTACCAAATGCAAATGTAGCACTCAGAACCACCTCCAGGCCTTTTATCTGCTTGATTAGTCATGGGGTACCCAGGAAACAGGCCACACCTGGCCATGCAGCTGCTTGTCAGCCATTCATTCCATTACTTATGAGCCACCAACGATGGGTGTGTGTATGCCACTGGCTGTACTTCCTGAATGGTTAGTGCCCCACTTTTGTCAAACCCCTTGAACAACAGCTGAAAGTCCTGACTTCGCTCCCATCTGGGTGTGTTTCCTTTCAACTTCAATGTGGTGGTGTACAGAGGCCAACTGCCAAAACAGTTATCTGTGTTCCAATATTTCTGGGCCTGACTGTATATGTATAGATGCACATTTATAAATAATAAATATAATTTAAAGAGAAATACAATACTTCTCACCATAGTTGGAAAGACTAACCAAGTGAGCTGTGTGGGTCTGTTTTCCAGGTGCTAACTGGATGGGCAAGTTCAAGGCTGTTTGTCTCCCTTCTTATGTTTCTTTAACATTAAATTGAACTTGGGTTGGACAGGCCTTCAAACAGAGGGTGACTTCAAATAGAGGACTATCCTGTGACAACTCTTCAAACAGAGGACTGTCCTCTGTAAAGTAGGACATCTGGCCACCTAGCACAGGGCCAATTCCACCAGTTGTGTGGCAGGGCACCCTTTGGACTTGGTTTTCTGTGCTGGATTGGGAGAAAATGATCTGCGGGTAGGGGAGCCAGTAGTGACTCCTTTGGCATGGACAGATCATTATCTGATCAGTTTTGACCTTCAGGCCACCAGTAATCTCTGCAGGGGTGGGGGACCAAATTTGATGGTCTGCCCCTGGAGACTGATGGATCTGGATGGATTTTTGAGGTCTCTTGGGGATTTTCCTGCAGGCTTAGCTTCTGGTCCTGCTGAGGTCCTGGTCACTGTTTGGAATGAGATGACCCGGGCTATTGATATGATTGCTCCCAAACATCCTCGACCTAGTCGTAGAACTGTGTCAGCTCCTTGGTATTCTGAGGAGCTGAGGGCAATGAAATGACTGTGTCGACGATTAGAGTGCAAATGGCAGAAGACTCGGAACAAATAAAGTCGAACACAGGTAAGAATCCACTTGCGATCTTATTCTGTGGCGGTGATGGTGGCAAAGAAATCCTACTTCTCTGCCATCATTGCATCTGCTCGGTGTCGTCCAACTGAGCTATTTCGTGCGGTTAAAGGCCTCTTGGGTGTAGGCCTTGGAACACAAGAACTCAAACTCTCAAAGGCTCGCTGTGAACAATTTGCCAGACACTTTGCAGATAAAATTGCTCGTATTTGTGCTGACTTGGGGCTGATGCACCATCTGGTCATGTTATAGATAACTTTCAGCTTGTGCAACTTGAGGATGTGGACAAACTGCTTGGAGGACTGAGGCCAACCAGTTGCCCTTTAGACCCTTGTCCATCCTGGCTTGTGAAATCTGTCAGTGCTGGGCTGGATATCTGGACCTCCGAGGTAGTAAATGCCTCCTTCAGGGATGGCAAGGTCCCTGCGGCTTTGAAAGAAGCTGTGGTGAGGCCCTCATTGAAGAAACCAAATTTAGATCCTATGGTTCTGGGTAATTACTGCCCTGTGTCAAATTTGCTATTCTTGGGCAAGGTGCTGGAATGTGTGGTGGCCTCACAACTCCAAGCCGTTTTGGATGAACCTGATTACCTAGATCCATTCCAATCAGGTTTTTGGCCTGGTTATGGGATGCAAACAGCCCTGGTTGCCCTGGTTGATGACTTACACTGGGGAATGGATGGAGGGGAATGGATAGGGGGGGAATGCAACCCTGTTGGTTCTTCTGGACCTATCAGCAGCTTTTGATACCATTGACCATGGTATCCTTTTGGATCGTTTATCTGGATTGGGCTTGGGGGGCACAGTTTTAAAGTGGTTCTGGTTCTTTCTGGAGGAGCAGTCTCAGAAGGTGGTGCTGGCGGCCTTCTGTTCCACCCCGTGGCCATTATCGTGTGGGGTGCCGCAAGGTTCTGTCTTGTCCCCCATGGTTTTTAACATCTACATGAAACCGCTGGAGAAGTCATCAGGAGGTTTGGGCTGAAATGTCATCAGTATGCGGACGATACTCAGCTCTGTCTCTCGTTTCCATCTGCACATCCCAGGGAGGCTGTGGAACTCTTGAACCAGTGTCTGGAGGCTGTTTTGGAATGGGTGAGGGTGAACAAGCTCAAACTTAATTCAGACAAGACGGAGGTATTGTGGGTTGGGAAACTAGCTACTTCGGATGGAGGTTTACAACTGGTCCTAGACAGGGTTGCACTCCCCCTAAAAGACCAAGTGCGCAGTCCGGGAGTTCTCCTGGACTCTGAGCTAACTGGGGAAGCCCAGGTGGCTGCAGTGTCCAGGAGTGCATTTTACCAGCTTAGGCTGGTACGCCAGCTGCGGCCCTATCTGGAGAGGATGGACCTTGCCTCTGTTATCCACACACTAGTCATGTCCAGGCTGGACTACTGTAATGCACTGTATGTGGGGCTGCCTTTGAAGATGGATCAGAAACGTCAGCTGGTGCAGAATGCAGCTGCCTGAGTATTGGTGGGGGTGAGGTGATTTGATCACATAATGCTTATACTGCGCCAGCTGCACTGGTTACCGGTGTGTTTCCAAGCCCAATTTAGTCCTGTTTTTGACCTTTAACGCCTTAACTGGATTGGGACCAAGTTACTTGAAGGACCGCTTTCACCCATATCAGCCTGCCTGCAGTTTAAGATCAGAAAGAGAGGCCCTTCTCATTTGCCCACCCATGAGAGCAGTCAGGTGGGTGACCACACTTGAGAGGGCCTTCTCTGCAGTGGCCCCACACCTTTGGAACAAGCTGCCATCGGAGGTCCGCCATGCTCCGTCATTGCAGGCTTTTAAGAAGGCCTTGAAAACGTATTATTTTACCGTTGCCTTCTCTTGATATGATTGCTGTTGTTGCTGTTGTTGCTGTTGTTAGCTTTTATTGTTGCTTTTATTGCTATTTTATTGTGTTTCTGTTTTTATCACATTTAATGTTTTAACCGTTTTTATGTATTTTATTGCTGTGAGCCGCCTTGGGAGGTCTTCTGCCATGAAAGGCAGCCAAGAATTTTTTTAAATGAATAAAGACACATCAAATTCTGGCTCCTACTTTAGCAGGACTGGTTGTTTTTGTCTTGTTTTGCTCCAAGTTTTGTTTCAAGTTTCTTAGTGGATTCATCGCATTTTGTAAATTCTATGAGCCACTTTGAGAACTGTATTGAAAAGGAGGTTATACATCTTCTAAAAACCTAAAAAAAACAACATTGTAGAGTTGGAAAGAAGTATAGAAAAGGGCAACTAAAATGATCAAGGGGTTGGAGCAACTCCCTTATGAGGAAAGGATACAACCTCTGGGACTGTTTAGCTTGGAAAAAAGGCAAGTGAGGGGACATGACAGAGGTGTGCAGAATTATGCATACTGTGGAGAAAGTGGAAAGTGGATGAGGAAAAGTGGATTTTCCTCATCCTGACATAATACTAGAACCCAGGGTCATCCCATGAAGCTGATTGGTGGGAGATAAAAGGAAGTACATCTTCACAGGGCACATAGTTAAACTATAGAATTCTCTACCATAAGATGTAGTGATGGCCACCATTTGGATGGCTTTAGAAGGGGTTAGACAAATTGCTGGAGGAGAAGGCTATCAATCGCTACTACTCCTGGTGGCCATGTGCTACTTCCAGAATCAGAGGCAGTGAGCCTGTGTACACCAGTTGCTGGGGAACGTGAGTGGGACTCATGTCCTACTTGTGTGTTTCCCGCAGGAAGTTTTTCGGCCATTGTGTGAACAAAATGCTGGACTAGCTAGGCCTTTGATCTGACCCAGCATGGCTCTTCTAATGTTTTATATGAGATGAAATTGATCCCCAGCTATCTCTCAAGAATGGGGTCCATGGGGTTAGAGCTCCAGCTGCACGTTCAGGCAACCTTCAGGCTTTGCTTTGTGGGAATTACATTGGCGTGGACTTGAGGAACAGCAGATCAGTGGATTCTAGCCAGACAAGATAAAAGAGAGAGCAGCAGTGGGTTGTTGTTGTTGTTCAGTCGTTAAGTCGTGTCCGACTCTTTGTGACCCCATGGACCATAGCAAGCCAGGCCTTCCTGTCCTGCGCTCTCTCCCGGAGTGTGCTGAAGTTCATATTCATTGCAGCGGTGATGCTATCTAGCCATCTCATCCTCTGCCGTCCCCTTCTCCTTTTGCCTTCAATCTTTCCCAGCATCAGGGTCTTTTCCAGGGAGTTTTCTCTTCGCATTAGGTGGCCAAAATATTTGGGCTTCAGCTTCAGTATCTGTCCTTCCAATGAGCACTCAGGGTTGATTTCCTTTAGGATTGACTGATTTGACCTCCTTGCCGTCCAGGGGATTCGTAAGAGTCTTCTCCAGCACCACAGTTCGAAAGCATCAATTTTTCTGCACGCAGCCTTCCTTATAGTCCAGCTCTCACAGCCATACGTTGCTACTGGGAATACCATAGCTTTGATTAGACGGACCTTTGTCGGCAAGGTGATGTCTCTGCTTCTTACTGTGCTGTGTAGGTTTGCCATAGCTTTCCTCCCAAGGAGCAAGCGTCTTTTAATTTCATGGCTACAGTCACCATCTGCAGTGATCCTGGAGCCCAAGAAAATAAAATCTGTCACTGCTTCCATTTTTCCCCCTTCTATATGCCAGGAAGTGATGGGGCCAGATGCCATGATCTTAGTTTTTTTAATGTTGAGTTTCAAACCAGCTTTTGCACTCTCCTCTTTCACCCTCAGCAAGAGGCTCTTGAGATGCTCTTCGCTTTCTGCCATTAGGGTGGTATCGTCTGCGTATCTGAGGTTGTTGATAATTCTTCCGGCAATCTTAATTCCGACCTGTGATTCATCCAACCCGGCGTTTTTCATGATGTACTCTGCATATAAGTTAAATAAGCAGGGCAACAATATACAGCCTTGTTGTACCCCTTTCCCAATTTTGAACCAATTGGTTGTTCCATGTCCGGTTCTTACTGTTGCTTCTTGACCCTCGTACAGGTTTCTCAGGAGACAGGTAAGGTGGTCTGTACTCCCATCTCTTTAAGAATTTGCCACAGTTTGTTGTGATCCACACAATCAAAGGCTTTAGCATAGTCAATGAAGCAGAAATAGAAGTTTTTCTGGAATTCTCTTGCTTTCTCCATGATCCAGCGAATGTTGCCGATTTGATCTCTAGTTCCTCTGCCTCTTGGAAACCCAGCTTGTACTTCTGGTAGTTCTCAGTTCACATACTGCTGAAGCCTAGCTTGTAGTATTTTGAGCATCACCTTGCTGGCATGTGAAATGAGTACAATTGTACAGTAGTTTGAACACTCTTTGGCATTGCCCTTCTTTGGAACTGGAATATAAACTGACCTTTTCCAGTCTTGTGGCCACTGTTGAGTGTTCCAAATTTGTTGGCATATTGAGTGCAGCACTTTAACAGTATCATCTCTTAGGATTTTAAATAGCTCAGCTGGAAGACTGTCATCTCCGCTAGCTCAGTTGTTAGTAATGCCTCCTAAGACCCACTTGACTTCTTCGGCCTCAGTGGTTGGAGCATAGACTTGAATTACTGTGACGTTGAATGGTTTGCCTTGGATTCGTACTGAGATCATTCTATCATTTTTGAGATTGTACCCCAGTACTGCTTTTTCCACCCTTTTGTTGACTATGAGTGCTACTCCATTTCTTCTAAGGGATTCTTGCCCACAGTAGTAGATATAATGGTCACCTGAATTAAATTCGCCCATGCTTGTCCATTTTAGTTCACTGATTCCCAAGATGTCGATGTTCAATCTTGCCATCTCATGTTTGACCACCTCCAACTTATCTTGATTCATTGATCTGACATTCCAGGTTCCTAAACAATATTGTTCTTTACAGCATCGGATTTTCTTTTCACCACCAGACACATCCACAGCTGACTGTCTTTTCGGCTTTGGCCCAGCCGCTTCACTCTTTCTGGCGCTACTTGGAAATTCCCTCTACTCTTCTCCAGTAGTATATTGGACACCTTCTGACCTGAGGGGCTCATCTTCCGGCATCATATCTTTTAGCCTTGTGATACGTTTCATGGGGTTTTCTTGGCAAGAATACTGGAGTGGGTTGCCATTTCCTTCTCCAGTGGACCACATTTTGTCAGAACTCTCTGCCATGACCTGTCCGTCTTGGGTGGCCCTGCACGGCATAGCTTATGGCTTCACTGAGTTACGCAAGCCCCTTCGCCACAACAAGGCAGTGATCCATGAAGGGCAGTGGGTATTCATATTTTGAAATAAATAAAATCATACAGCCCTTGATTTTTAAATGATGATTTCTTTTCGTTATGAAAGGGTATAATATGCCTACAGTGATGGGGGCAAAAGGGGACTTTAGGCTTTTAATTTTCCTATCTTAAACATAAGTGGAAGAATTTAATTAGAGGCTCAAGTGGTAGTATGTTTTGTTGGAGTGCTGTACAGCAGTTTGTGTTATATGGCCACTTCTGGGTTATTGCAGTATATCAGGAATATCAGGTCACTCAACAGTAAAGTGGAAGAGCCCAGTATAGAATGGATAGTGGAGCATGCTGACTCCGCCCAGACAAAATACGTAATATGTGCTGTCAAAGCAGCAAGAGAGTCATGTGCCAAGTGTGACGCATCTGTTCTGTTGATGGATTGTGATACCTTTTCCGTGTCCTGGCAGTCCCAGTTCATTTTCACCCTGCGTGGCCTCTCAATCCATTGCTGATTCTTTTAAGTGCTAGCAGAATTTGGCTGTGTTTAAAAAACACATGTAAGCACTGATTATCTAGGCTGAAGGGCTCCTTTACACCAGGCAGATTTTCATTACTCTTTTGCAGATATAAGAAAGGTGGTTCAATTTTACAAGTCTGTTAAGCTGTTTTGCAGCATGCAAACGTTTCATCATCATGTGAGAGATGTTCAAGGAGGGTTTCACTCAAAGGACCAATAATTTAAAACAGCAACAACAAACCATAAACAACTTTGTTGCTCATTTGCGGAGAATGGAGAGCAGTCGTGCTGATGATTTGATTCTGAATGGTAGTTCCACGGTTCTAAGAGTTGCATATAGGATACCAAAGAAGTATATTGGATTTTAAGTTGTGGAGAGGGATGGGGGATGCTTCCAGACAAGGCTTTTAATGTGCAATCCCCCTTCCTGATTCATGGCATTTCATGGGAGGTCCAGAAGAGAGCACCATCCACTTGTAATTCTCTGGTGTTTTCTCCATGGCTTCTTCTGTTCCCCCCCCCCCCTTACCATGGAAAATCTGTTAAGGAAGAAAAGATGGAATAGCTGAACAATGCCTTCTGTTTGTTAGTGGTAGGATCCCTCCATCTGGAAGAACCAGGGATATCAGTTGAAAGGGCTGGTGATAGCAAATTAGGAAAAAAAATCCTTTTTGAGAACTTGGGTTCCTCAATATAAAGAGCAGCCTTAAAGTCAATGAGACCTAGGGTCCCTCTAACCCATCGCTGTCTGCCCTGATGGGTAGCAACTCCTCAGTATCTCAGAAAAAGATCCTGCCCTTCTATGTGAGATAGAACTGAACTGAAACAGCTGCCCAAATTTGCTACTCTAATTCACAGGTGGCAAATTGGTAACATTTTAACATTTTAATGGTGGGCAGGGTGGTTGCAATTCTGAACCCTTGAAATGGCTTTCCGGGGAGAAGTGCTTACTGGAGCTATGGCCAGCACTACCATGCCTCCTCTCCAGAGTTTCCATAGTGACACTAGTGTGGACATGCTGCTTGGGTCACTCCTGAAGGTTGGAAATATGGCAGTGGCCAGAGCTCAGTTCCTGTTGGTGCTGAAGTCACCACAGAGGCACTGGCTTTTGAACTTTTGTAGAAAAAGAAACAAAATGTAGAGGAACTGACAGCCACCACCACAGTAAGTGACCCTCTCCCTAAATCTGCCCCAAATATTTCAGGCCCCTAATCCCTCCAAGTCACACTCCCATTTGGAGAAGCAAAATGCCCCTGCCCCTGCCACCCACCCACCCACACACACTGGGAGAATCAGTGATTTGGTGTGGGTCAGTTCAGCCCTAATCAGAGATTCTTTACTTAGAGAAGGTCGGACTTGAATTTAAGACCTTTATATGTGTGAAATTAGCTCTTGTGTCTTTAAACAGGAACCCGACATTATGTATTCATTTTGATATCTGTAAATAGCTTCCCCTAAGCTCACATTGGTGCATAACTCTTAAAAAAATAAAACTAATTTACCCCCCCAGTAATAAATAAAAATAAGACAACTTGCCACACTACCTCCCAGAAACAAAACTACCCTAACCACAGAACCTAAATCCATTTCCATGGGGTGGCTGTGTTAGTTTGTTGCAGAGAATCAACAAAGAGTCTTGTAGCACCTTAAAGACTAACAAATTTATTTTGACATAAGCTTTCGTGGACTATAATCCACTTCATCAGATGCATGATACTTTTTTAAAGCTCAGATAATGCACCATTCTGCCATGACTCTGTTGATCACTACCCCTACAAAGCCAGTATCTTGGTTGCATTTAAATTCCCTCTGTTTCGACTTCCTCTCTGGAAATCTGGAATGAGGCAGCTGTGCAGAGTTTTTACCACTAAGTCACAGAGCTAAAAGCTATCAAAGATAAATATAAAAAGAAAATAGAAGTATTGGAAGAATGTGAAACATTCCAGACAGGCTAAAAATGTCAACTTTTAAACACCCTATTATGTACCAGGAGGAAACGAACAAGTTTAGTATGGCTTTATTGAATGGCTTTTTTATCCAAATGTGGCTGGCCATGGAATATGATTGGTCTGAAAAAAGATGATTTAATTGTAAGTTGACATAGACTGTGCTATTCGCCAAAACCATGTCACTGTTCCTCACCATCAGTTTCCAAAGTCTTTCCATATGTTTTTTCCAGCAAACCAAGTCTAGCCTCTCTGCTCTGGTCTGAATCACACATGTTGCGGTGTCTCATAAATTCATTTCAAGTTGATGGCCTCCCCTTAATTATGTTCATGGCCCCTGGAACTCAGTGCCACTTGAAATACTGGTGGCCAAACGAGATCCGACTATGAGTGCAGGCCCATCTTCGGCCATCTTCATTCCTGTCCCACGAAATTATCAGCAGAAACTTTCTCCTTGAACAGTTTCCTGCCAAGGGCTGATTAAAATTACCAACACCATTTATGTGGTGAAAATTCTTTTGCATGCACAGAATGCTGGCTGCAGCTTTTTGAGGGCTGTTGGGAAAGACACTCTCAATGTCCCCCCTCCCTTAGCGAACCTGCTTCTGACTGCCATTGTCACCAACTCCTATTGCTCCACATCCTCTTTCTCAACATTGCTACCACTTGCTTGAGACCCAGTGAGCAAGTAGGCAGTGGAATCTATTGCTCCTACTTCATACCATCACCATTGTCTCGACTAGAGTGAGAGGGAGGAGAATAAGGAGGCTGTAGTGGTGAAGAGGAGGAACAAGTCCAGGGGGCTCTTGTCAGTGGGATCCTGCTGGGGTGTGGGCCCTCGGCAGGTGCCCAATCATACCCACCCTTGACACTGGCCCTGCATGTGCATTTTCCTCCTGCTGGTGGCCACTGCCAGTAAATGACAAAAATTATGCGTTATAATAAGATTTCTACTGAAGCTTTGGGCACCAGGTGAACCCTCAAGGTGTTTTTTTTAATGATAATAATAAACTAAGCAGAAAACCATATCAACAATTCCAGCCAGAATAGATAGTCAGTGAACAAACATATTAACATCATTGAATCAGGACACAGCCGGCCATCTTAAACACATTCAGAAATAAAGGTGCTTTGATCAAACTGGTAAGGGAGGTTACTGGAAGGGCCTCTTTGGATGTGATGATCCAGGCGAGGGAGCTGCCTCTGAAAAGGCCTTGCTTCTCTTCATCTTCTTTAGCCTCAGCGTAGGCTGACAGTGAAGCAAGGCTTCCTCTAATGTGTGAGGAGGGAACTTTCAAGTAGAGAGCCTCTCTAGGTAGTGGCAGAAACCAGTTAATTCTGAACATTGAGCAAGTTAGTTTTGTGTGAATCGGCCCCTTTCAGTCTCAGAAATGTGGACCCCGGTACATACCTTCAGCCTTTTGAATCTTTGCTCAGAATCCTTGGCCAGATACTCACGATCATTTGATGCAAAGGATGCTTCATCAAAGTGTAGGCTGAAGCAATTCGATTACTGGGTCAGTACAAATCTAAACCTCTTACACAGAGCTTCACCTAACTAACCTGCTTCCACAATGAGTGCATTCTGCTTATGTGAATTGTCCCCCATGCGCCCGGATTTTCAAGATGGGAATGCTTCTGTTTGAAGGCAATCTTGAGAGCCACTGGAACATATGAAGTCTGGATGAGTGCTGGGAAATAAGAAACGGAGCTTAATGAACTGATGAGTTGGTTGAGAAGCCCTAAAGGGAGAACATCCAGAATGAGAAGCATCTGAAAGTTTATTGTCAACCTTCTAAGAAGAGAGGTTTTCAAATTGGAGATTCTTCTCTTGCAGTGCCCTGAAGTTAATTCGTGAACTTAATGGGCAGTATCCAATGCTGCCAGTGCACCAGTGGCACCCACTGCTGGTGCAATGGGAAACTAGCGCTTCCTAAAGGAAATGTAGGTGAGCAGAACTTGTTCCAGAAACAAACAATTCAGCTCATTTCCAGCGTTATTCTAAGAAGCGCTAGCTTCCTGTTGTGCCAGCACTGGGTCCTGCTGACGCAACATAATCAGTGGAGGTACACAGGCCGTGTTGGACGCTGCCCATACATCTTTCTTTTGAAACGTCTACATGCAATTTTTCTTTGGCAGGTTCCCCAGTGTTGCTGCTAAGTGCATTCTCCACCATCTGTAACAGCAGCTGGGATTATCCTATGACTCCAATATTTATTTCTTTTTCTCCTTTCTTGCCATTTTCTTCTAGGAACTAGCCAAGAGAACTCCCACTAAACACCCAGATTACCAAGCAGTGCAGAATGCCTTACAGGCAATGAAAACAGTGTGTACCAATATCAATGAGACCAAGAGGCAGATGGAGAAGTTGGAAGCCCTTGAACAGCTGCAGTCCCACATTGAAGGATGGGAGGTATGGTGGCAGGTGGAACGATGGGTTTCATTCAGATTATGCAATCCTACACTTCCTTATCTGTTAACAGAGCGGGTCTTACTTCCAAATGTATCTGAATAGGATTGGCCTGCATGATACGGTGGCAGATTTTTTTTTTTTCAAATTGTACACTTCCTTTTATGACACCACATAAATCATTTATATTGCGCACAGACTTTTTCCTCTCTGCTGCTAAGTGATGTATAAAATGTATGGAAAATTTATGGATGATAGGACTACATGGTTTCAAAAACTCCACCAGGGATTATTTTTAAAGGGAGCTGTTCTGTTAAATTATTATTTATAAATGTGCCTGATTCCATAAGAGTTATCCCACAAGATATCCAACAGTTCCCATTCCAGTTCAAATCATTTGCAATGGTTAAAGCAAAAAAGGGGATAGTGAAGAGCTCCAAAAGG
Organism: Heloderma suspectum; assembly: GCF_057233095.1. Lineage (NCBI taxonomy): Eukaryota > Metazoa > Chordata > Lepidosauria > Squamata > Helodermatidae > Heloderma > Heloderma suspectum. The sequence continues at coordinate 284,976,839 of NC_139461.1, read as the reverse complement.
ATCTCTCCAAACTGGGGGAATCGACATTAAAATGGCAAATGTGGTTCATCCATATTATCATCTGTTGTTCGCCATCCATTAATTGTTTAAATGTTATCTATTTAGAATCCATAACCTTTTGTCTAAATGGGGAGCCTGAGAAACCACACTATGGAAAAGCAGTTTTGTTAAGATATTGTTTGTGATGCTATTGTATTATTATGAAGGCGTTTTACCCCAAATTGAACCCAGTCATTGTATAGCAGGCAATTCTGGAGGTTTGGGACAAATTTTAAAATAAGTTAAGTCTAGCTGTATCATTATTAATAATGTCCTTTATTTATTTGTATTTATTTACTGAACATTATTTTTAGGCTTCCTTTAAGGGGCCTTTTGTAAAATTGCACTTTTTGTATTATTGGTAAATAATCTCTCCAAATTAGTCAGTTATGCTATTATAAAATACAAGGTTGTGACGAAAGAAAGGAATTGTCTGCGTCTCTCTGGAATAGCGAACAACATGGAAATGAACAACTTCAGTGGTTTTGTTTTTCTATCTGAGAAATTCTATCACAATTAATGATATCATTTAATGGGACTTAAAAGCAATTAATAATGTAATTTTTAAATTATTTAAACAATTCTCAGGTTTACTACATGCTGTAACGTCATAATGATGATCCAAATGGAGGAAAAATGTTGAGTATGTTAATTGATGACATAGTAAGGCAAAAGGTCTTTATATAAAGTCCTGTGGCCTCAGTTTGGTATTTGGCTTTGTAGAGATTGAATAAGATATATAATACCGCTAATGACAAGTGTTGGACGTGTTATCAGCCCATAAATGCATCATTCAAATGGTCCTTATTGAGCAGTTGATTGATACTGGAGAATAATGAAAATGTAATAATAATAAACATAGCCCTAGTATGTTTAAAAGTAGAGGGAGAGGCCATAGATCCAGATGAGCTACAGACAGTGGCTGATGAGCTACTCTAGACTGTGTGGAAATAATGCCTGAAGAGGGTGTTGTTGTTGTTTAGTCGTTCAGTCGTGTCCGACTCTTTGTGACCCCATGGACCATAGCACGCCAGGCCTTCCTGTCCTGCGCTCTCTCCCGGAGCGTGCTCAAGTTCATATTCATTGCATCGGTGATGCTATCTAGCCATCTCATCCTCTGCCGTCCCCTTCTCCTTTTGCCTTCAGTCTTTCCCAGCATCAGGGTCTTTTCCAGAGAGTTTTCTCTTCGCATTAGGTGGCCAAAATATTTGAGCTTCAGCTTCAGTATCTGTCCTTCCAATGAGCAGTCAGGGTTAATTTCCTTTAGGATGGACTGATTTGACCTCCTTGCAGTCCAGGGGACTCGTAAGAGTCTTCTCCAGCACCACAGTTCGAAAGCATCAATTCTTGGGCGCTCAGCCTTCCTTAGAGTCCAGCTCTCACAGCCATACATTAATACTGGGAAAACCATAGCTTTGATTAGACGGACCTTTGTCGGCAAGGTGATGTCCCTGCTTCTTACTATGCTGTCTAGGTTTGCCATAGCTTTCCTCCCAAGGAGCAAGCGTCTTTTAATTTCATGGCTACAGTCACCGTCTGCGGTGATCTTGGAGCCCAAGAAAGTAAAATCTGTCACTGCTTCCATTTCTTCCCCTTCTATATGCCAGGAAGTGATAGGGCCAGATGCCATGATCTTCGTTTTTTTAATGTTGAGTTTCAAACCAGCTTTTGCACTCTCCTCTTTCACCCTCAACAAGAGACTCTTGAGATCCTCTTCGCTTTCTGCCATTAGGGTGATATCGTCTGCATATCGGAGGTTGTTGATAATTCTCCCAGCAATCTTAATTCCGACCTGTGATTCATCCAACCCAGCATTTCTCATGATGTACTCTGCATATAAGTTAAATAAGCAGGGTGACAATATGCAGCTTTGTCGTACTCCTTTCCCAACTGAAGAGGGTGAGGGGCTGTCTTTTCATGTACCATCAAAATCAATAACAAAAGACATGCATTGTTCTTTTCTAAACTAATGTTTAGTTATACTAGTATATATATGTATATATATAATATATTATAGTATATATATAAATGTATATATGCACAAATACATTTGTGCATATTTGATTAATTAAAACTCACTAATTAATCTCAATTCATTAAGCTCATTATGAAAACTTGACTGAAGTTTCTTTAACTGGACTAGAGCCTGTTTAGTAATAGATTCTGCAAATGCTTGAGAGACACAGGAGTTCAACATCTGTAGCAGAGGCCAGTGAATTAGCGGAAATAGAGGCTTCAGGGAATGAGCACATTTTTTACTCTGCTGTATGGTGCTTCCATTGCTAAATGACTTCATGGACATAGTGGTGCCGGGACAGTGATGGGCCTGAGAGTTAAAGTGTCCAGGCTTGTGGTTGCCAGCTGAGGATTCCTTAGCTGAACGCATCTTTCAGGAAGTCATGTAAACTTCCTCATGTTCAGACAGTTGGGCGTACACAACTGCTGTTGTTGTTTTGTTTTAAGCTTGCTCATTTTCCTCTTCAAGGATGTTCTTGGCATCCAACGGGAGCCATGTGGAGAGCCCAGATATCCAGCTGTGTGTGTGTTTTTTGATAGCAAACTCACCAAACAAAGCCCAGATATAATGTTCAGTGAAGCAAGGCTCCTGGAAATCCATTTTGGATTTGATATGATTTGGACCCTGAGGGGTATGTGTGTCAGGTTTGAACTCTTAAACCTTTATGGCTACCTTGCCAGCACATCCATGGTGGGCGGTGGCCTATAAAAAACAACGGCCAAGCATTTTTATTTTTTTTAGGTTTAAATAGTCTCCAATAAATATTCTGGGAATGGCAACCATTCCTGAATCCTGATATGTTTATCGGTGCTGTTTTGGCGAAAAAAGCTGCCCGCTGTCATTCATTCTATTACTTGGAAAGTTCAAAAGGTAGTCAGCATTTTTTCACTATTAAACAAAATCCCTAGAATGTACTTGTCTGTATTAGGAGTTTATCTTGAATTTTGAAATCGTTGTAAGCAGCTGCTGACCTAGGGGTATATAGGCAAGGAGTTGCGTTTGCATTATATTGATTGCACTCCTTTGAAGAGAAGCAAATGTGTCCACAAAACAAACTGTAATAACATGTGGACATCTGAGTTACTCTTCTATTTGGCTATTGTGGTCATTATGTTGGTTTACTCCTGTTCTTTCCTCTTCCTGTTTCTTCCTCTAAGCACTTTATCCTTTATACCTCACATGAAATATAGGTACCAGAACAGACACATTGTCCTCCTGATTAGCTAGGGGCTTTGTAGTTGCTTTTTTCATATAGTTGTTCCAGACATAGTGCTTTTTCTGAACAATGGGTTGGATCCAGCTGTAGTCATACTTAGAGAAGACCCATTGAAATAAATTAAGTTAGTCAAAACTAACTTCCGTTCCAATAGGTACATACATTACTTTGAAAGAAAAATAATATCAAAATGATGATGTATAAGGACTGGAGATTGGCAGTGTCCCCACCTGAACAACTGAAGTTGCAAGCCTGAGTCATATCAGTAAGGTCGCTTGTGGGTCAGACAGACCTATTTGCAGACCTGCTTCTGGAACTCTGCATCATCCTTGTGTCAGACTTAAGGGCTGCCTCAAAAAGTATAATCTGCTACACACAAAAATTAGGAACATAAGAAGAGCCCTGCTGGATCAGACCAAGGGTCCATCTAGTCCAGCATTCTGCTCACACAGTGGGCAACCAGCTGTCGACCAGGAACCCACAAGCAGGACATGAGCGCAAGAGCATCCTCCCACCCATGTTCCCCAGCAACTGGTATACATAGGCTAGCCTTTTCTTTCAGGAATTTGTCTAACCCCCTTTTAAAGCCAGCCACATTGGTGGCCATCACTATATCTTGTGGTAGTGAATTCCAGAGTTTAACTGTGCACTGTGTGAGGATGTACTTTCTTTTATCTGTCCTGAATCTCCGACCAGTCAGCTTCATGGGATGTCCCCGGGTTGTAGTATTTTGAGAGAGGGGGAAAATGTCTCCCTATCCACATTCTCCACCCCAAAATGGCTGGCCAGCTGGAGTCTGAGAGAGATCTTTGTGGTATAAGGACAGCTACTGTAGCATAGTGGCTGTGAGGCAGAATGGTGAGCTAGTAAGTTCTCAGTTTAAATCTCACCTCTGCCACAAACTCAATATGTGGCTTTAGGAAAACTCTACTATCTCTTCTGCAATATGGGAATAATACCAATCTACTTCAAAGGGTTGTTGTAAGGATTCCTGAGATAATGTATGCGAAGCACTTAACACTCTAAAGTTCTAGATACATAGTAGGCGATAGCAATAAAATCAGCAACAACATCGGGTAAACTTGCTATACTTTGCCCACCCAGCTACCACCCCATTGCCCAAAGTGTGAAACTACTGCAGATGCGGGCACAGTGAAAATGAAAAGGAAGTTGTTTTGCTGACAGCATGTATTTCACAATCCCAAATTGGTTCTCTCTCTTTTCTCTTCAGTAAGACATCACTGGGTCAAATTATCTAATCCACTTCCTTAGTCTGATATGCAGAGCAGACAAGGCAGTCGCAGTTAACATCCCTCTCCGAATTGCGTTGCAAAGCAAGAAATAGGCATACGAACCCACACTCCCCACTCATCCCACTCTATGGAATGAATTAATCAGGGTGTGTGTGTCTCCACAAGCGATTTCCTGCGGGTTGGCTACATTTAGAGGTCATTCGGAGCGCATGACATTATGGCCATCCTATGGCCATCCTGCAGCCATCCTGGAGATTTTAGCAGAAAAAATGTTTTTTTCCAGACTACTTTAAGTCCAATTGTTAAGTCGAGTTCTCCGTGCTTTTGCTATTGTCTGCCCCAACCCTCTGCATTTACTTTGGGTATGCTAGCCCCGCCCAGGGGTGTCTTTCACCATCACCCTGGTCAAGGGGTGTTTCCCAGCCCTGTGTTTCCCAGCACAAATCTATGTGTGTCTACTCAGAAGTAAGTCCCATTGTGGTCAATGAGGCTTATTCCCTAAATGCACATTCCTGAAGTTATGTGGGATTCCCATCAATAGAAATAGTGCATTTAGGAGGCTTAAAGGACTAACTAGACCCAGGGTAAATCATTCAAGCTTTTAAAAGGGTTAAAAGACTGGAGTTACTCCCCTAAAGGCTGTCCCGCTTCACAGTGAAGCGCTATGTTGATGCTGCATTTCTTTGATATTTTGTTTGTTGTTATTAGGAAGTTGTTAATACACAGGTTCGAGCCTTTGCAGCTTCACAACACAGGAGCTTCTGGGGGAAGGAGGAAGGGGGGTAGAAAGGGCTGGTTGGAAGCAATAATGTAGCAGTAGCAGAGGGGAACCTGGAAGGCGGGGCGGGGGAGACTTTCTCATTGGTTGAGCAGCCCCTGCCAGTCTGATGACATTCAGTTCCACTCCCCCCCCCCCCGAAGTATGTTCCGGTCAAGTGGATTTTAAAGGCATGGTGCACTTGTTCGTGGGTCCCTGCCGGACCAAAGCTGATTCTGTGAAAAATCCGGGTAGTCCTTCATTCGCTTCTCTTTCCATTGTTGTGATGGAATCACCCCCTGGTGATTTGCTAGGTGTGAATGGATCCCTGCTATTTGGAGAATTATCTCTGGGTTTCTGTCCTTAGGAAATGTATGCACAAACATTAAAGTAGGTTATTCACAGTCTGGGAACCTCCAATTTGGATTATTATAATGCGTTATACATGGGGCTGCCTTTGAAAATGGTCGGGAAACTTCATAGTCCAAAACAGGGCAGCTACACTGTTAAGTGGGACTGGCTGATATGATCATATTATGTCAGTACTTTCCCACCTGTAATGTCTGCCAGTCTGTCTCCAGGCCTAATTCAAAGAGCTGGTTTTAACCTTTAAAGACCTACATGGCTTGGAGACAGCTTACCTGAAAGAGAATCTCCTCCCATTCTTGCTTACCCACTAAGGTCATCATCATCCAAGGCCCTCCTCAAGGTCCCCTCACCAAATGAGGTGAGGCAGATGTAAGAGAGAGGGCTTTTTCTGTGGAATGCCCTCCTAAGAGAGGTTAACCTGGTGCTAACATTTTGGGCCTTTCAGTGCCAGGTGAAGACATTTTATTCTCCTAGGAATTTAGATCTCACACTTGGTTTATTTTGCTGCTGGTTCTGTTTTGGCTGAATGTTGCTACATTGTTTTACTCCTTACTGCTGGTTTTATCTTGGTTTGATTATGTGCTGTTGTTATCACTGTTTGCTCTTCTGTATTTTATGTTTTTAATTACCTGTGTGCCACCCAGAGAATTCCAATTATTGGGCAGTTCAAAAGTGTAATACAATACAGTACAGTACAATAGAATAAAAGGATCTGGATAAAATTTACTCCAATTGTATGGGCAGGCAAGGGTAACTAGACATAATAGCTACATTTAGATGTAACAGCAAGCTGTGGTTTGCTGTTATGAGCATGGTCAGCCTTGGGCTCATGTACTCCCTTATCCCATTCCTCCACATGTGCAGGGAGAAGATTAGAAGCTTCCTGGCCTGAGTAGTGATAAACCATAGTTCGCTATTGTGATGGAATGTGGCAAACTATGGTTTGCTAAAACCATATTTACATATACACCAGGATCAGAAATCGGGGCTTTTTCAGTTTTGGCATCCAGCATTGTGCAACTCCCTGTCCCAGGAGATCCAGCTCACCCCTCTCTCATGGTTTTCTGTTACCTTTTGAAGATTTTCTTATTTTGACCAGCCTCTGGTTGCAAAAAATTGTGGTTATGATTTTGTTTAATCTGTCAGGTTTACTCTCTGTCCTGAAGCAGAAAGGCAGGACACAAATCTAAAAATAAATGAATAAAACAAGTATGGAATGATTTACAGTTGTATAGATTACCTGGCTTTGTATGGTGTACCTATTGTACAGTGCCTATTTAATCTAGGCAGTAAATGCAATCATGGTTATTGCGGACTCCATGTTGTAGCCATAATTCTAGTGTGGAAAACAGGCCTTAGATCTGCTGTGTCATATATCTAGCTTCTTAAAACTGGAAGAATGTTTAGTTCTGATAGTTACTGGGAAGCAACATTAAATGGGGCATTTAGTCTCTGATTTATCGTTAAAAGTTTCACCTTGTAGTCAATTCTGACAGATGGACATGAAAAGCATATGTATGTATGTATGTATGTATGTATAAATGCATAAATGCTGACTATAACTTCAGTTAAGGGGGCAGATTGATGAAATCATCATTTTGTGCTCTAGGGATCCAACTTGACAGACATCTGCACCCAGCTCCTGCTCCAAGGAACCTTGTTAAAAATCTCAGCCGGAAACATTCAGGAGAGAACATTCTTTCTTTTTGATAACCTTCTCGTTTACTGCAAGCGGAAATCCAGGTGAGCACACCTGCCTGTATAATTTCTCAGGTTTTATGCTTCTTCAATAAATAAATAAGTGGAAATAAGTGTCCTATGTTGTCTCTGGGTTAAGAAGGAGGGGGCATCGCCTTTTACTAATGACAATGTCTCCTTAAGAAGATCCACCTTTCACTGTGAGAACCAGGGCTATAGAGTAAGATGTTGAGCAATAAAATCACTAAGTCTGTCCTGGCACAAATCATTAGAACCACCTTCCCCAACCTCCATTGGCCGTGCTGGCTGGGGATGATGGGATTTGTAGATCCACACATCTGGAGGACGCCAGGTTGGGGAAGGCTGTTTTAGAACTGGTGCATTGCTGAACCAGCATTTTTGTGGAAGCAAACCTTTCAGCTACAAACTTTCTTAGAACAAGTGGGTTTGCAGGAACAGTGTGAAGCTGGGCATGTTGCCAATGACACTTTTGAGGCTTTTCCAGGCATGGTGTGAAGGAACATGGAAGGATTGCTATGAATACCTTAAGCAAAGGAAGTTAATGCGGAAAGAGTAGAAGCAAGTAAGCCAACAAACAAACAAACAGGTGCAACACATGAAAGGGGAGGAACAAAACCAGCTTAGTCTGTTGCAAATGTAATTCTTTCTAGCTTCTCCTTAAAAAAAACTTTCAAAGGGGCTGCTGAGAATTTTGCAGGCATTTCACCAACAAGATCTTTGCCAGAGTTAGTAAGGATTGTTACTGACAGATTAACTGGACAGTTTTCATATGGGCCCTCTCTCAAAATACTAGAACTTGGGGTCATCCCATGAAGCTGATTGGTGGGAGATTCTGGACAGACAAAAGAAAGTACTTCTTCACACAGCACATAGTTAAACTATGGAATTCACTTCCACAAGATGTAGTGATGGCCACCACTTTGGCTGGCTTTAAAAGGGGATTGGACAAATTCATGGAGGATAAAGCTATTGATGGCTACTAGTCCTGATGGCTATGTGCTACCTCCAGTATCAGAGGCAGTAAGCTTATGTATAGCAGTTGCTGGGGAACATGGGTAGGAGGGTGCTGTTACAGTCATGTCCTGCTTTTGAGTTCCCAGTCAACAGCTGGGTTGGCCACTGTGTGAACAGAATGCTGGACTAGATGGACCTTGGTCTGATCCAGCAGGCCTCTTCTTATGTTCTTATTTCTCTCCATTTTATCTTTTCCCTGTTTGTCTTTCATTTTCTGGCACCTATATTTTAAACTGATTTCCCAATTTCTCTGGACTGTATGCCACTCACTCTGTTTGGTAACCAAGAGCACCCCCCCCACCTCTCCTTACAGGTCTTTTTTGAACCCCTTTTAGCTTCATTCATTCTGAGCCTTTCTATACTCTCTCTCCCCCTTTTCCTGTGATTCTTCCCTGCCCTCCCCCCCGCCCCGGTTCTGTGAGTAGTTTGAGTTAATACAGCCCCTCCTTTTCTGCAGGCAGTTTTCCCAGAACACTAAGTTTTAGGGAACAAAATGTTCTAACTCCCTTTTGAGAGACCGCACTTGTTTGTACTGAGCAGGCATCAGCAAGCAACATTTCTTGCCGTTTGGCTTGGAGTTGGATAAAGCAGCGCTGACACTTTCAGTTCCCTAAAGAAGGCTGTGTTTATATTCCCTAATAACTACAGCAAGCACTGTCCAAATCTCCAGAGTCTGATTTCCATTAGAGAAAAAAAAAAAGGAGTCTGCAGTGTGTTGCCCAATGTTAAAGGATATATTTAGACATGGCAAAACTGCTATAATTTTGGATGGCTCATCTGTCTGTCTGCTATTTAAATTCTGGTCCAGAATGGAAATGGATGTCTACCCACTTGTAGTAGCTGGCCAGCTGCAGGCCTTGACAAGTGACACACTAATGGGATGCAGCGTTGGGAGAAGGAGAGAACTTTGCAATAGCTTAATGGGATGCAGCTTTCCACATGCAATGAGAGAAAACTTGTGCTTTCTCTTAGGCTGATACTAACTTTTCTTACTGTTTGCCATCTATCAAATAGCCCACTCTGAGAGATATAGACCAACAGTGTGAGAGCCAAGTCCCCATGGTTTAATCCCATGGGGTTGTGGTATGCATAGGAGTACCAGAACCACATGCATCGGGCCAGACACATAGGGTTATAACCAATGTTAGTCTAACTTGTCCCATTCATGTGAGTGGGTCTGCTCTAGGTAGGCTAACACTGGATACATCCCATGGGTGTCTTCCATTCAGTTGTCAACTGGTTAGGAGGGAAGGCAGACAAAGTTTGATGGGGAAGGCTCACATGGTTGCCTTTGTCCTGTGGTCGTGTTATTCACACACATGTTCATTGCATCCCAGGGATGAAGCTCCGACACCAGTGCAGGTGCATATAGAGCAGGCCTGAGACTGAGAGTCATTGGAACCAGGATTCCATGTTGTGGATTGCCAGTCTAATTTGGACAGCACCAGGTGTACAGATTGCTTATTCCATCGGTTTAAGGTTCACTCGCTCTGTTTTGGGGCACATGATGTTATGGTTTTGAAATCACTGGTTATCGCACAGTGCTTTAAGATTTGTACATCATGCTTTCTATGTCACTTACGGCTTCAAAACCATGGCGTGTATGCTCCAGACTGGAAATGGCTGCCACAACAGTTCAATAAAAACCCAACAGAAACCTAAGAAGCCCGAGAGAAACATAAAAGCATAATAAGAGCCAGAGCCATACTGGATCAGACCAAAGGCCTATCAAGTCAAGCATTCTGTTCCCACAGCAGGCAGCCAGATGCATATAGGAAGCCCACAAGCAGGACATGAGTGCCATAGGAGCCTCCTGCTTGAGTTTCTAGGAGCTGGTATTCAGGGATATACTGCCTCTGATACTGGTGGTAACATAAAACACTATACAAATATCAAATAAAAACCATAAAACACCAACAAAAGCAGCAACAATATTCCCAGCAAAAATGTATATGCTGGAATGCCTGGACAACTAAAAAAATGTCCCCCCAGCACCGAAAGGCATCAAGATTGGCAATAGTTGAGCTTCAGGGGTGGGGGCAAAACAGTCCTTATTTGAGGCACCACAACTGAGAAACCCTGTCCCCTAGCTTCAGGTGGCAGTGGGCTTAGTTGAGGGCAATTTCTTACTATGAAACTGCCCAATATATCCCAGCACATTTTGTGCTACTACAGTTCTTCACCAGGGAAACATGAGCCTTTAAAGAAGGATACTTCATATTTTCCAAGAGGAATTGTATAACGATACGCTAGCCATCTGAAGTGCCATCACATTGATGATGGAGCAAATTTGTTCTCTGTTGCTCCAAAGGGTAGGACCCTGAACCCACACGTTCAAATTACAAGGAAGAAGGATTTTGACTAAACCTTAGGAAGAATGCCCTGACAGTATGAGCTATTTGACAGTGGAACAGACTTTATCTGCAGGTGTTGGACTTGATGACCTCTGAAGACCCTTCCAACTCTATGATTCTACACTTTCTGCAGAACGATGTCTATGTTTAACCACCTCTTTTATCTGGGGTCCTAGCAATTTGCTACTACTACCACCCTTCAGTGTTTGAGAATGTAAACCTCACCCAGCTTTCTTGCTTAGGTTGAAGGAGTGGTTGTTTTCGTATATGAAAGTTTAGCGAGGCTCGGTGGGAAGATAGCAATTATAGTCTTCTTTAAATAAAGGTCTAGGGTATAAATAAATCTTCAAATAAATCTCTATAAGTAAATAATAAGTACAAAGGGGGCTTCCCTAACTTGCTACATCTATTTCAGTATATTTACAATTATGTACGTATACACACAATTTTGCTGAAAAGGGAAGTAAATCTCTATGGAAAGCTGAAGCACTGGGTTCTCTTGTGTACACCTGCTTTTTTAGTGCTGGCATACGCTACATACAGGGGCATGTAGTGTTTTGTTAGGAGTTTGGTTGCTATGTGCTCTGCAGGCATCGTGATTGGTGCATTGAAAGTCTGCTTGTTACGCTGTGATCTGAATTACGTAGGTGAACTTAATGGGTAGGGATGGACGAAAGTCACTTACCTGATCCCGAAGCTTGCTTCACGGTGGGGGGGAGGCGCTCCGTCCCTCCCCCCGAAATTCTGGCTGGGGGGGAGGCGCCCCGTCCCTCCCTGCCGAAATTCTGGCTGGGGGGAGGCGCCCCGTCCCTCCGGCCGCGAATCCTCGAGTCCTGCCAGGACGCAAATGGCGGGGGCTGTAGCCGCCGCCGTTTGTGTCCCTGCAGTCAGCCGTGATAGGCTACGTAAATGTTTACGTATCCTATCACGGCTGACTTTGAAAAAAAAAAAGCGCGTATGCAAATGGCGGCGCCCATGGGCGCCGCCATATGTGTTCCTTATTTTGGCACGTGTAATAGGCACGCTATTTGCGTTGCCCTTATTTTCGCTGTAGTCTACGTAAATGTTTGCGTAGACTACACGTGCCAAAATAAGGAACGCAAATGGCGGCGCCCATGGGGGCCGCCATTTGCGTACGCGCTTTTTTTTTTTCAAAGTCAGCCGTGATAGGCTACGTAAACATTTACGTAGCCTATCACAGTGATTTTTGAAAATGTAGCCGTGATAGGCTATGTAAATCTTTACGTAGCCTATCATGTTTTTTTTTGTTTTTTACTTGGAAATGGTGGTGGCAGCAGCCGGTCGGAAGACTGGCCACCGCCGCCGAACCGCTGCCGGAGCCGCCGCCACCAGGGACATTCGACCAAGGTAAGTCCCGTCCCGGGGTGGGGGGGGGCAGACCGTTTCTCCATCAATTTCGGGGGGCCAAATGTGCTGGCATTTGGCCTCCCCGAGATTCGTGGAGAAATTCTCTGACATCCCTATGGGTCATGCCTTAGGATAGGCCAATCAAGCCAATGGTTTCTGGCAAAGATGGCTCAACATATTTCTGTGTTGGGAGGTAGAAAATTCAAATGGCATTTCCCATGGTGGGGAAAACATAATAAACTAAACATACTGCAATTTGCTGGCCCAGAACTGCTGCTAAGAGTATGGTGGTCACATAACGCATCGCTAAAAAAGAGGAAATGCATTACCAAGAAAGAGGACAAAAGAGGATGCTGTCTTTTGCATAAGATAATTTATATGTATATAATTTAGATAATTTAATTTATTATAAATAAGATACGTAATTTAAATAGAAATACAATATGTATCATTGTTATGGATTTTGGCCTTTGCTGAGTGTTTTCAGTCTATAGTTTCAGTTATTTAGGAAGACTTTGGCTGTCAGTTAACTACCAATGCACTTCAAACAAAGTGTACACCAAACATTGTTTTAGGTGGATTCAATTGTGGTTTTGTACTAACAAGAATTAGTAAAGGAAGACCTTTTTGATCCATTTGTTATTTTGTATTAGAAATGTACTTGTAACATCATATTAAAATATAACTTGCATAAAATGCAAAAACATTTTTTGTTGTTAAACAGAGCTTTGCTATAGATTCTTAGGGGTTAATAGCTTAACAGGAAATAGAATTTCGTAAACATTTCTTGTTCTTAGTCTTCTAGTCTTAATACCTTAAAAAGGAGGGATCTCATTCTAAGTACCAATTTCCCCATTCAGTACTGACAGGTACACAGGCCTTGTGAGCTTCTAATAAGAAGCTTCCGCCTTCTAAAATCAGCACGTATGTTTACCTTTTTTGTGTAGAAATGACTCCATAACTAATATTATCTACTGTCCCATAAATTAAGACTCTGAGCCTTAATTAACTCATTGTTATTAAACATTCTTACAGAATTAGAACATACAAAAAAGGCTTACATGTATACATTTCAGGGTAGATAAGATCAATTTTGTATTACACCTTTGAGAAGATAACTCCTACTCAAAATTTGCCAACTAAACCTAAATCTATAAATTTTTCTAGACATCTGTATATCAGGCTTTTTGCTGTGCACACCTTACACAATGTTTTTTGCTCTTTAATTGATAAGCAGAAACTTTTTGACCTGGAATAATGCAGTTAGATGTCTCTCAATTTCTCACATAATCCTTTTCATCTCTGGTGATAATTTATAATTCAGCATTTTCTGTTTGGATATTATTCAAACTGCTTTGCCAATTACATTTTGATAACAATTACCTCAACTTCATTGTGAACTCACTTTGTATGTTCCCTGTTGGTACCAGTTATCTCATTATTTATTTAATTACCTAGATTCCTAATTACCTTCTATGCAACATGCTTAATTGCCTGGGGCTTGCAGCTCCAAGACAAGACAGCTTTTGCTTTTTTGTGGTAGTGGTGGGAGAAATAGTCACTTTCTTCGGTAATCATTAAGCACGTTGAGGACTGTGCCACCAGCCTTTTGTGGCAGATACATGACAGCACTGTAGGTAGGAAGACTGTGACCAGGCCACTTATGTATCTCCTCAGTCTGCTGTCCAGATGCTAATTGTTACTGGGCAATTTGGGGGCTCCTAGTTTTCCTTGTTATGATGCTTTATCTTTAAACTGCACTTGGACTGGACAGCCCTTCAAATAAAGGAAGCTTTCAAATAGAGGACTCTCCTCTGACAGCCCTTCAAACAGAGGACTGTCCAATGTAATGTAGACAGATGGCCACCCTACCAATATGGTCCATATATAAGCAAATGGGCCCTTGATATTAAGGCTGACTATTGGAGCAAATAACCTTTAAGGTGCCCTAGAAGTCTTCCATAACCTATTTGGAAGTTACATGGGTTAGACAGAGAGGGGCAACACAGAGATGCAGATATGGGAACTGACTCCATTTAGATAGGTTGGCATGGTGCACTTAAGGATGGAGATGTTGCATTTCGGTCAGTTAGATGAAAAGCAGGAAACCTCGATGGTGTCTATGGGGGTTGAGAGTCTTTGGATAAACAGTTTGACAAACATGGTTCTGTGAGTGCTGCATTAAAGGCCATCAAGCAGCATGGCAACCTGCAATTTATTTTAAGGCTTCACATCAAAATTATTGGAAAATAGTTTCACCACAAAAGTAGGAGGAATCCAGACATGCTTTGGGGACAGCAATTTTGACCACCTTGGTTGATTTTCACATCAAAACCAAGCCAAGAGAGATTCTTGGGAAACTGCTTTATACCAGGTCAGATAGTATTTGTCCATCTACCCCAGTACTGTTTCCTCTTACTGGCACCATCTCTGCAGGGTCTCAGGCTCATGTCTTTAAGATCATCTGTGGCCTGATCCTTTTCATAACTGGAGATGCCAGGGATTGTACCTGAGACCTTCTGAATGCCAAGCAGTTCCTCTACCACTGAGCTATGGCCCATCCCTAAAGAGTACTAAACCTTAGGAAGCCTCACAGTGCTGGTTTTAACATTCCTCCCCGTGCCCTGAGATCATCATCAGAGGCCCTGCTCTGAGTGCCCCCGCACCCTGAGATTCATGGGTTGCTATTTGGAAGAAGGGCTTTTCAGTGGTAGACCCCCAAATGTAGAATGCCCTCCCCATAGAAATTCACCTGGCACCAACTTTGTTGATGTTTATTCTGTCAGGCCTTTGAACTTGCTCTACACTCTACTACCCATACATATCCAAGACAAGTTGTGTCTTAGAGCTGTTTTTATCTCTGTGGATATTTTTAAATTTTTTTTAGTATTTGTTGTTTTTATATTTTAGTTTTTGCTATTTTCAACTGTGTTTGTGGCTGGTCTCAGTTTTTATTCTATTTAATTGGATTTTATAGTTTTTTATTTTGCGTTTATGTACATCACCCTTCAGCTATGGGGTGACTCATGAACAAAGCTAACAACACAGCGAAGTTTTTATTGCTGTGTAGCCAAGCAGAGGCTGCATGCATCACGTCGGAACGATACGTTTGTAATTTAAGTTGTTGCATATCCACAAAGAGCAAAGTATAGCTTCAGTTTGTATGCAGGGTTTTCAAGTGGAGCAGATGAGACCTATTGTTCCTTATGTCAGCTAGATATAAAAGAAAGATGTATGGTACTGGCTACTTCTCTTTATTTTGAGGTTGTGCTGGTGACATTATTAATCAATGCTAGCCTTAAACTACGTTTTTGTTTTATTATGCACTCAGCAATAACTGCTTTCTTGTGGCCACACTGTATTAGACTTCCAACAGGATTGCTCAGAATGTTTATAAACTGAAATGCACCAGAATTTATACAAATAAATAACTTTACAAACATACAGTATAAATGTATTCCAGTTTTTAATCCTGAAATCTAGGGAATGAATGAGACACTCAACCTGGTGCCCTCCAGCTTTTTGGATGACAACTCCCAGAATTCCTGACCATCAGCCATGCTGGCTTGGGCTGATGAGAGTTGAAGACCAAATATTTGGAGGGTACCAGGTTGAGGAAGGCTGTCCTGGGGGTCATAATGATGTGTGGGGAGGTACTATTTAAGACAGTGCAAAGCCTAATGCTGTTTGGATACCCCCCCCCCCCTGCACTTTTCCTAACTTCAGAGTTGCTGGGAAAAAGACATCTAAGCGCACCAAGTCAATCAATGGATCCCTCCACATCTTCAGGGGACGAATAAACACAGAAGTCATGGAGGTTGAGAATGTGGAGGATGGGACAGGTAAGGGACCAAATAATCTTTTCTCAAAGAAAGCGTTTGGCCATGTTCTTTATCGGATAAGATACAATATGCCTCGTATCCTTGTCTCTCTGTATATGAAGGGCTATTTCGAATCATAGAGTTGGAAGGGACCTCAAAGGTCTGAGGTAATCTGATCCAACCCCTCCCCCCTCCGATGCAGGATCCTTGATGGTTGGCCGTTCAGCATCTGTTTGAAAACCTCTAACAAAGGACAGATCACCACCTTCCATGGTTGAGCAGCTCCTACATAGCAGGAGATACTGTCAGGAAGGTTTTCCGAATGTTTGGTTGAAATCTTCCTTGTAATTTGAACTCATGGGTTTAGGGCCTACCCTCCAAAGCAACAGATCTGTGACAGCCCTTCAAGTATTTGGCCATCACGATCATCTCTTCTCCAGGTTAAGCATGTTGAGTTCCTTCAGCCAGTCCTCATAGTGCTTGTTCCCCAGACCACCCCCACTATCTTTGTTGTCCTCCTCTGGAAACATTTGTGAGGCTGAGAGACAGAGATTCAGGGCGGGGGTGGGGGTGGACGGGAGGCCTTGTAGCCTGTAAATGGCCTGTGGACCAGAGGTTTCCCATTCCTATAGGAGAATATCCCTCCAAAGACAACTGCCTAAAAATGCTGATGGAACTTTTACAGTGAATATTATGGCTAGCTCTACTAACATAAAGAGAGGAGGTTTTTCAGCAGCGCATCCGAGCTGCATTTTCTAGGCGAATGTCTTTTCCATGAGCCCAGGACTTCCACTCACTGTCTTGGCTGCCCTTTTGTGTTTTTGCAGCAGATTACCACAGCAATGGTTACACGGTGACAAATGGCTGGAAGATACACAACACTGCCAAAAACAAATGGTTTGTCTGTATGGCCAAGACGGCGGAGGATAAGCAGAAATGGCTGGATGCTATAATTAAAGAACGGGAACAAAGGGAGAGTAAGTTCATGGCTGGTATATTTTATGTGCTCAGTGAATAACAAGACTGGCTGTGTATGTGTCTGTGAGATTGCAGGTTTATCCATCTAAGAAAGGAAGAATTACCATCACTTAAAAGTGTCTGGTGGTGTATTTATTAATACATAATGGTAAAAACAAGGGAGAGTTTAAGCAGCTGCAAAGTAGCTAATTACTCTTCAATTCACTCCTTGAACACTGGAGTGTTGAAGCATCATTATGGTTACAGAAATCACATTGCCAGTTTCTTTTGTACAGTGAAGTACTTTAAACCTTTGTATTTACTTAATCGATTTGCAAGGCTCTCATTATTAATAGAATCCATAAGGAAAAGAAGTCCCAGCCTTCAGCCTCTTATCAGGCATTGGTGCAGTTTCTCTCTCTTCTGAGAGGAGAACCTGTGTATTTCTTGAATATAGATGGCAAATGAAACATCTTGAGAAACATCCTAAGGTATAGCAAGGATTGTATCCTTCTCCTCCCTTTTGCTCCATAAGATGTTAGAAAAAAAAGCAGACAAACATCTTCCTTTGCAGGTGCACCCCCCAAAGCAATTACTTTTGTGATGAAAATCATAATATCAGCAGGACTTTGCCTTGATGTCTGCTTCTGGGGCTGTGTACTGACAGATGTTTCTGTGGAGCCAGAATGGGAAGCTGGTGGGCTTGAATCCAGTGCACAAAGCAATTCTTTCTGACTCTGGTCAAGTCTACCATATTATAATCAAGGTGTGATTAAAAGGTTTTCTGACAATTTCACTTAGAAGGGAAAACCTATATTGTTTTCACATGTTGAAAGAGACAGATGTTTAACACGTTTAAAAGATTTTTAGTATGCAGTTCCAGAGGTACTTTTAAGAAATCACACACACATGTATTTTTTTTTTTTTAGCATGTTCCATGCTTTAAATGCTACATCTCTCTTGAGGTTTTGTCTTTGATGCCATGGGTTGTTGTTGTTCAGTCGTTCAGTCGTGTCCGACTCTTCGTGACCCCATGGACCATAGCACGCCAGGCCTTCCTGTCCTGCGCTCTCTCCCGGAGCGTGCTCAAGTTCATATTCATTGCATCCGTGATGCTATCTAGCCATCTCATCCTCTGCCGTCCCCTTCTCCTTTTGCCTTCAGTCTTTCCCAGCATCAGGGTCTTTTCCAGAGAGTTTTCTCTTCGCATTAGGTGGCCAAAATATTTGAGCTTCAGCTTCAGTATCTGTCCTTCCAATGAGCAGTCAGGGTTAATTTCCTTTAGGATGGACTGATTTGACCTCCTTGCAGTCCAGGGGACTCGTAAGAGTCTTCTCCAGCACCACAGTTCGAAAGCATCAATTCTTGGGCGCTCAGCCTTCCTTAGAGTCCAGCTCTCACAGCCATACATTACTACTGGGAAAACCATAGCTTTGATTAGACGGACCTTTGTCGGCAAGGTGATGTCTCTGCTTCTTACTATGCTGTCTAGGTTGGCCATAGCTTTCCTCCCAAGGAGCAAGCGTCTTTTAATTTCATGGCTACAGTCACCGTCTGCGGTGATCTTGGAGCCCAAGAAAGTAAAATCTGTCACTGCTTCCATTTCTTCCCCTTCTATATGCCAGGAAGTGATGGGGCCAGATGCCATGATCTTCGTTTTTTTTAATGTTGAGTTTCAAACCAGCTTTTGCACTCTCCTCTTTCACCCTCAACAAGAGGCTCTTGAGATCCTCTTCGCTTTCTGCCATTAGGGTAGTATCGTCTGCATATCGGAGGTTGTTGATAATTCTCCCAGCAATCTTAATTCCGACCTGTGATTCATCCAACCCGGCGTTTCTCATGATGTACTCTGCATATAAGTTAAATAAGCAGGGTGACAATATGCAGCCTTGTCGTACTCCTTTCCCAATTTTGAACCAATCGGTTGTTCCATGTCTGGTTCTTACTGTTGCTTCTTGACCCTCGTACAGGTTTCTCAGGAGACAGGTAAGGTGGTCTGGTACTCCCATCACTTTAAGAATTTGCCACAGTTTGTTGTGATCCACACAATCAAAGGCTTTAGCGTAGTCAATGAAGCAGAAATAGACGTTTTTCTGGAATTCTCTTGCTTTCTCCATGATGCAGCGAATGTTGGCGATTTGATCTCTAGTTCCTCTGCCTCTTCGAAACCCAGCTTGTACTTCCGGTAGTTCTCGGTTCGCATACTGCTGAAGCCTAGCTTGTAGGATTTTGAGCATCACCTTGCTGGCATGTGAAATGAGCGCAATGGTGCGGTAGTTTGAACACTCTTTGGCGTTGCCCTTCTTTGGAATTGGAATGTAAACTGACCTTTTCCAGTCTTGTGGCCACTGTTGAGTGTTCCAGATTTGTTGGCATATTGAATGCAGCACTTTAACAGCATCATCTTTTAGGATTTTAAATAGCTCGGCTGGAATACTGTCATCTCCGCTAGCTTTGTTGTTACTAATGCTTCCTAAGGCCCACTTGACTTCACTCTCTAGGATGTCCGGCTCAAGTTCAGTGACCGCACTATCATGGCTATCAGGGACATTCAGATCTTTCCTGTATAGTTCTTCTGTGTATTCTTGCCACCTCTTCTTAATCTCATCTGCTTCTGTTAGGTCCCTGCCTTCTTTGTCCTTTATCATGCCCGTCTTTGCACAAAACGTTCCCTTGAGATCTCCAATTTTCTTGAAGAGATCTCTAGTCTTTCCCATTCTGTTGTTTTCCTCGATTTCTTTGCATTGTTCATTTAAGAAGGCCTTCTTGTCTCTCCTTGCTATTCTCTGGAACTCTGCATTCAGTTGGGTATATCTTCCCCTTTCTCCCTTGCTTTTCGCTTCCCTTCTTTCGTGAGCTACTTGTAAAGCCTCATCAGACAGCCACTTGGCTTTCTTGCATTTCTTTTTCTTTGGGACGGATTTCGTTGCTGCCTCCTGAACAATGTTACAGACCTCCGTCCATAGTTCCTCAGGCACTCTGTCTATCAGGTCTAATCCCTGAAATCTATTCCTCACCTCCACTGTATATTCATCAGGGATATGATTTAGGTCATACCTGAACGGTTTAGTGGTTTTCCCGACGTTCTTCAATTTAAGCCGAAATTTTGCAAGAAGCAGCTCATGATCTGAGCCACAGTCAGCTCCAGGTCTTGTTTTTACTGACTGTATGGAGCTTCTCCATCTTTGGCTGCAAAGGACATAATCAATCTGATTTCGATATTGACCATCTGGTGACGTCCATGTGTAGAGTCGCCTCTTGTGCTGTTGGAAAAGAGTGTTTGCTATGATCAGCATGTTCTCTTGGCAAAACTCTATTAGCTTTTGTCCGGCTTCATTTTGTACACCAAGGCCATGCCTGCCTGTTATCCCGGTGATTTCTTGACTTCCTACTTTAGCATTCCAATCCCCTATGATGAAGAGGACATCTTTTTTTTGGTGTTAGTTCTAGAAGGTGTTGTAGGTCTTCATAGAACCGATCAACCTCAGCTTCTTTGGCCTCAGTGGTTGGGGCATAGACTTGAATTACTGTGATGTTGAATGGTTTGCCTTGGATTCGTACTGAGATCATTCTATCATTTTTAAGATTGTACCCCAGTACTGCTTTTCCCACCCTTTTGTTGACTATGAGTGCTACTCCATTTCTTCTAAGGGATTCTTGCCCACAATAGTAGATATGATGGTCACCTGAATTAAATTCACCCATGCCTGTCCATTTTAGTTCGCTGATTCCCAAGATGTCGATGTTCAATCTTGCCATCTCATGTTTGACCACCTCCAGCTTACCTTGATTCATTGATCTGACATTCCAGGTTCCTAAACAATATTGTTCTTTACAGCATCGGATTTTCTTTTCACCGCCAGACACATCCACAGCTGAGTGTCCTTTTGGGTTTGGCCCAGCTGCTTCACTCTTTCTGGCGCTACTTGGAAATACCCTCTGCTCTTCCCCAGTAGCATATTGGACACCTTCTGACCTGAGGGTCTCATCTTCCGGCGTCGTATCTTTTAGCCTTGTGATACGTTCCATGGGGTTTTCTTGGCAAGAATCCTGGAGTGGGTTGCCATTTCCTTCTCCAGTGGACCACATTTTGTCAGAACTCTCTGCCATGACCTGTCCGTCTTGGGTGGCCCTGCACGGCATAGCTTATGGCTTCACTGAGTGACGCAAGCCCCTTCGCCACAACAAGGCAGTGATCCTGCTGATTGGGGCATGCTGGCTGGGCTGATGGGAGTTGTAGCCCAGCACATCTAGAGGGGTACTGGTGTGGGGAAGGCTGTCCTGCACATCCCTGGTAGAATCCTTGATAGTTTTGTACATCTCAGAGCCAAATTACATGTTAACCATAATTATGTAGCGTATAGCAGAGGCTGAGTTAATGCAAATTAACACTAATGCACATTTACTGTGGAATTCACTACCACAAGATGTAGTGATGGCCACCAACTTGGATGGCTTTAAAAGGGCATTGGACAAATTCCTGGAGGAGAAGACTATCAATGGCTACTAATCCTGATGGCTGTATGCTACCTCCAGGATCAGAGGCATTATACCTATGTGCACAAGTTGCTGCGGAACATGGGTGAGAGGCTGTTCCACTCATGTCCTGCTTGTGGGTTTCCCATGGGCGGCTGGTTGGCCACTGTGTGAACAGAATGCTGGACTAGATGGACCCTTAGTCTGATCCAGCATGGCTCTTCTTATGTTCTTAACTAATGCAGATTAGCACATCAGCACATATCCCCCCCCCCAGTGAAAAACCCTACTGCAAATCCAAGGAATCTATGTGACTTTGAAAAAAAGTGGTCTACTGCGGAATCCGCAATAGAAAACCAAACTCATTTGAATCTGTTATGTTCAGATTTCTCTGACATCTCTTGTTATAATTAGATATGAAGATGTGTGTGTAGAAGAATAACCTCTAATCATATTTTTTACAATCCATATAACGCAGTGCATATGAAAGAGTAGCAAGTTACTGTGAAATTCAAGGACATTTTTTTAATATACCTTGTCATGTGTGAGGAGATGCTCACCAATGACAACAGTGAAAACAGCTTTAGTACGAGAGTCAGTCCTAGCATAAATTAAGGACAGTTCATAACTTCTGGCTTGATGCAATGGTGCAGCTAGGCCTGGATCTTGAGACCAAAGTCCATGGCCCTGCAGCTCAGGCCTCCACCCCTGCAAATTACCACCCAGAGAGTGGCAGGTGATCTCTTATCAGGGATGCATGAGCAAACTCCATTTTATTCTCATAGTCATGATGGTGTTATGATTTAAGTGAATCTAAAATGCAAAACTCCACACACACATAGTATTTTTTAAAAATCAGGGTTGGAAAATACTGTTGTGGTTCGAACATATCAAGAATGGAGAAGCAGTTATGAAGCATGGAATGGATCTGGAGGGGGAGAACACAAATGTTAGTTGTGTGCTTCATAACTGAAGTAATACACATGGCCGTCTAACCCCCCCCCCCCAACCATTAAGTCCAGGGTCTAAAATAATCTCACTGGACCACTGGCTGGATGTATTTAAGGGAAAGGAGTGCCCCTGAACAAGGACAAATCAAAGCTTCTCTGTCTTCTAAAGAAAACCTGAGAGTGCTAGAAGTGGGGGGAAAAAAACACGTTTAATTCCAGAAGGATGAAAATCTCACAATTGTACTACTGGAAGTGGTCTTGTGAATATTTCCAAATCTAGTAAAAGGTTACAGTCCTGGAATGTAAGCAGTTTTCATGTGGTCCAGTCCCATGCTGAGTTGATTGTGCCGGCATACTTCTTTCCCTGAACCATGTAGCGGCAAAGCTTGTTTGGCCTGACTGGCTGTCTTTTCTCTTGGCCTGTTTCTTCCTATTCCTGCTTAATGTGTCTTGAGTTTAATTGATTAGCACCCTGAAGGCCAGTGTGATGTCCTGTTTGACTAGGTCCAAGGAGATCAGTTTTAAGTCTACACTGAACCATGAGTGCTAGTCATTCACTCTCAGCCTAATGGGGACTGTTGTGGGGGAGGGGGAGAGAAAAACCATGGATGCTGCCCTGAGAGTTTCAGAAAGATAAAATGAGATAAATTAAACGCAATGTAATTAAATACCTAGGCAGTGCCAGCCTTATCTTTTAACCATTGTCCATTATGCACTGTTAAAATTAAAAGGGAGGACCAAAGAGAGCTACACAGCTGAGTCAGTCCTCACAACAGGGGGGATTAGATGATATGAAATGATGCTCTCCTCCATGTAGTGAGGTTGTCTAGACCTGTATTGTGTACTCTGACTGCCAGCAGCACTCTGGGGCTTTAGGGAGAGGTTTCTTTGATCCGTGCTATCTAATATTATTTAACTGAAGATATCAGGGATTGAACCTTCTACATACAAAGCACTTACTATACCGTCAGGCAATGGGGATTCACTTGGTTGCCTAGAGGTGATTTTTACTTTTATTTGAGGAGTAAGCAATCAAGCAGATTTTAGGCATATATTCAAGACATCACTGAAGAGCTCCTCTATCTGGGTTCATGCATTTCCAGGATCAAGCCACTATCCGTGCTGAGACAAGAAAACTTGGCTTTCTCCTAGAACCAGATGAGCAAGAGATGCATTGTAATCTTTTGCTTACCTCAGAGCTTGGAGAATTTGATGATGTAGCTGCTCACTGAAAACGTGTCAAATTACGCAGGCTGCTTTCTATCCCAATCTGACTTTGCAAATTACTTTTGGCAGAACTTGTCAGCAAGTCTATTTGACTAACATCATGGTATGGAGGAAGATGGCAATCAGCCAGGATGTTTGCCTTGCTAAAATCTTTTCAACAGGCATCAGATCATGAAAAAAATGGGGGTTCTGCAAGACAAAACATAACACATCCTTATTTCTCCAGTTAGAGCATCAAACATCCAAAACAGTGTCCAGTGGGATGAAGAATGTATGAATTTAATTTGAGTTTCTCAGTGATATTGTGAGGGAGGCAAAATAGTATGTCTGGGTGTTTGTGGGATGGCTTGCTTTTCTTCTTCTAGCTTAAGGATGAGGAATCTTAGGGCAGGAGCTAGTACGATTCTACTGCTAACATAAATTACATTGTGCTAGCATAAGCAACCTCTTACACAACACCAATAGCGTTTGCTTTTGTGATGGTTTTCCCCAGGGGTGGGGGACTTCTGGGATGGGGAACCATAGCTCAGTGGTGGAGCACATGCTTTGCACGTAGAAGATCCCCGGTTCAATCCCCAGCATTTCAAAGTAGGGCTGGAAAAGCTGCCTGAAACCCTGAAGAGCTGCTGCCAGTCATTGTTGACAATACCGGGCTAGATGGACCAGTGATCTGACTCAGTATAAGGCAGTTTCCTACAGTCCTGTTGGTGTTGTACTAGAGGTCACTTATGATAGCAACGTCATTTACGTTAGCAGTAGTGTAGAATTGGATACCGCCTGTAGGTCTATTTGATAATCTATATCTTCTCATTTATTCCGTCTGACCTCTATAGCCTTCTAATTACACCAACATGTTTTTCGTTTGGGCTCTGCTCAGTGGATTTCCAAGATAATAAGCATAGTTTGGGGAACATCTTTAGTAGTCTCTGGGTGTTTTCTGTACAAAGGTCTCCATGGATATGTAGCAGAGGAGAGAGACATGTGAACTTGTGTGTCTGTGTGTGCGTGTGCCTGTGTGTGTGTGTACATGGGGATTGGACTCGATGGTCTTGTAGGCCCCTTCCAACCCTACTATTCTATGATTCTATGTATGTGTGTGTAAGAGAGTGAGTGTAGGGGCGGGAAGGAGAAATAAAGATATGTTTTATTTTGATGCAGCTGACCAACCAACTTCAGAGTGCATAATATGCCTCTCAGACCAAACCTTTCTCCCCACTGCTGCTATAGTGTTACACTAGGGGTGGGCAACCTTCACACTGTGTTGTCAATGTGTGGGGCTTCAATTACAATGGAAAGAAACCCGTGGTATACATATAAAACAGAAGAGAGACGCTTCAGGCTTAACCTGTATTGTAATGAAGAGGTGAGAAGTCTCCATTCATAATTGAGAAGCTAGTTTCCCCCTCCACGTTTATGAAATTAGTTTCTGCCAAGAAAAAATCTCAAACATCTTTCTGTGATTTAGCTGGCCTCAGATTTTATTTTGGAGCAAGTTCTTTGATCCAGGGAATATTTACCCTGTTTCTGTATTCCAGGTCTGAAGTTAGGCATGGAGAGGGACGCATATGTCATGATTGCTGAGAAAGGAGAGAAGCTGTATCACATGATGACGAACAAGAAAGTGAACCTTATCAAAGACAGGAGAAGAAAATTAAGCACTGTTCCCAAGTGCTTTCTTGGCAAGTAAGTGACGTTTGGGTTGAAAAGGCCCATTCATTCCAATTAACGGAAAGGACCGCGGGTTTTCTGTGGATGGTATTGTGAAGCAGAATCAGATGAGCTTTGATGGGATTTAATTGGAAAGGTCTTTAACCTCCATTACAATTAGTTTATTAAAATTAATCATTCATTCCTACTTAATGCCCTTGGACTCCACAGTGGCAGCAGATTCCAGTGGGGTTGGGAGAACGAGCTTGCAGACATCATTTCCAAATCTGCAGGAAGAGGGAGGAGAAATTACAGGCACAACAGCTGCTTGAAAATGCTTTTGACAACTCATCTTCCTGTCTTGCAGTGCCTCTCTCTTTCTTTCTCTCTCTTTTGCTTAGAAGAAGATACTTTAATAGATACTCTTATAGTTGTCTTGGCTTCAGTATCAAATCCAGATGCATGAATTGAGCAAGATTCCTCCTGCCCCGTAGAACAAGGGATTTTCCTAAGGGGAAAGAAAAGAAGCTATCATAACCTGGCAACAGTAGAACTGATTTTTAACAGTGCATATTGTAGCCCTTGGAAAGGCATTCAATATGGAAGGGCAATAATTCAGGCAAGAGGTGTCCAACAAGGAGAGATTAGATAAAACATTCACACCACCAGTACGCTTCACTGTCCTGGATGAATCTAAGAGCCACGGGAGGTAATCTGAGAGGGGGCTTTTCCAGCTCAGACAGACTGCTAAAACCAAAATTATCCATTGGGAAGTCCATCCTCAGGGATGGCTTATCCATCTATGTTTCCCTGAATGTTGCAACGAGGCTGTTTCACTGTCATATACATGGAGCAGAAATGATGCTGCATTCTCAGGCATGACAGGAGGGCAGACTTGAAGGAAGGACTGGTGTTTCTGGCATGGGACTTGGTTGGAGTGACTTTACAATACTTTCCACTTTAGACATAGTTGTAAGAGATGGAGCCCGTGGTGGTGTATCCTCATTAGGAATGATGAATCTGTCAAGCTCAATTTTGCTCAAGTTCTTATTTTCCCAGTTTTATGTTGTCATGTCCTGTTCCTGCATTGGATTGCAAATTATTTTTTCTTCAAAAAATCTGCTTCGATTTTTCAAAACATACATATTTTTGGTACACTTCTTTTTTCAAATGTATACACGTTTGCAAGCACCTTTTTCCATTAAATACCATGTTTCTGTGTGCACCTTCACAAATATATTTATTTTTGCAAGCAATTTTCCCATTAAATTAAGTGTTTTTATGCACATTTTCCAAAATGTACGCAAGTTTTGTGTGCAGTTTTTCAAATGTATACACTTTTTCTGCGTACAGTTTTTTGGGGTGAACCACATTGCAAACCTTTGGAAAAGTATAGATTTCGATGTCTGATTGCATTCTGGTTCATGTGTCAATTCTGGAAGTGCACATTTGGTACACTGAAGTGCAAACCGAGCAAATCTCTCACCCACCCCTAATCCTCATAACTGTGGAATGAATAGGGTTTCTGCTATTTGTTTTGCCAGCATGCAAGTGCCGGTGGCAGAAGTCCATGTCAGTTCTACTTTTTTAATGGCATTTCTTCGGCTGCATGAAATATTTCCCATTGTGTGCTGTTCATTGTTACCAGACCTGCCTGGCAACAGCTGTAAAAAGATCCATCCGCGGCTGCCTTGACACATTTTTACCAAAGCCCCTCTGTCTTGATTTGAAACGTGCACCTTTTTGCATTATAGTTCCAGATGCACATCTCGAGCTATAAATGTGCTGTAATCCTTCACTGTAGCAATCTTGCTATTTCAGTTGTAGTTTCTTAATCCTTCTAAGCAAGAGAAAAAGAAGAAAAATCTTTGTGGGTTTCCAACTATAGCAGCTCAGCTGCTATTCGGGTCCTGACCACACAGCAGGGCTAAGCAAATGTGTTTCACTCAGCCCAGTCAATATGCTGCTGCAAACCTGTCATTTTGTATCTGGTCTACCCTTAAACAATCCCCCTCCTGCTTCAAAACTTGACCTGCACGTTTTCTTGCTGTTCCAGCTCAAACCACCAAAGGAGCTTCTTGTCATATGCATCAAATCATGCTTTTATTGTTTGTTTGACAGTTCTCTGTGTATAAAAAGCTATCAGCACAGAACTTGATCTTGGCCCCTAAACATAGTTCCTCATTTTCTAAAGGTCTTACTTTTCTTTCCTGGCCTTACTGACCTTTCATCCTGTGTCAGCTCTAAAGTTGTTTCTAATGTAATGTTTTGGTATCCTTCCAATAACTTCCAGACGGAATCCCGTGAGCACACCATATTCCTTCAAGTTCTTGCAGTTTTTCATCAATTTTGTGCTATTGGGTAAGGTTCTAAAGAAAGTGCTGCTCTTGAGTAGTACAACACTGTGGATCATTTTCTAGGTATCCGGAAAGGCAATTAGTAAGCACGCTTGGAAAAATTATGTTGGGATGTATTGTCAGTGCAACATTTCTAGTCCTATGAACAATTACACTTCTTCCCTAAAACATTTACAGAATCTTCCCCCAAATAGTTACATTATGAAACCATAAAACTTTTTTCATATATGTATGATCATGGGGCAATTTATGAAACCTATGACCGCCTCAGTTTTCTGTCATGCCCCCTGGCCCCAACAGTCTGTCAGTGTTCCATGCCCAGTGAGCATGCTCATTTTGAACTGTTTTGGGGTCTCTCCCTTAAGGATTTTCTTAAAGATTTTTTGTACTTCTGCAAATCTTGGGATTTGCCCAAGCCTGCTAATATCTTCTTGAGTTTGGGATAGTGCCATTTTGGCTACACAAGATCACACACTTCTTTGTTGTCATAAATGTATTTGTGTATCCCACCTTTCCTCCAAGGGACCCAAGGTAGTGTACATGATCCTTCTCTCCATTTTATCCTCACAACAACCCTGTGAGGTAGGTTAGGCTGCAAGTCATTGACTGGCCCAAAGTCAGCCTGTGAATTTCATGACTGAGTGGGGACCAGAACTGGGATCTCCAGCCCAACACTCCAACCACCACACCACACTAGCTCTCACATCAGTGAGCGCCGTTCTCTTACTTGGAGAATGAGTTTGCTATTGTATCTATATAGGGTATTAATCTTGTACAGTCTGTACCTAGACCTCTTTCAGTACTTATTATTGCTCCACTTTTAACAGTAATGCTGGCACCTCATAAAACAGATACTGATTTTACTGTGATGAAAATAATTGCTGTTTTTCAAGACCTTTCTTCCTGACCAATGTCCCATGTTCTTTTCTGTCTTGGGTTTTTTTCCTTCCCCTCTCCCATGAAAAAAACTTTTAATCTGATTGTACACTGTTAACCAATCTCAGATCTCTTTTCACGTCATGTTTTCACCCCATCCCCACAGCTGCTGACTTACAATACAGATACATCACCTCCACTTTTAAAATTTTGAAATGCACATCTGGAGACACGCGCACCCATAGATCTGCCATTTTTTAAAAACAAAAACTGAACCCAGCCAACAAAACTCACTGTTGCTGCAAGAAAAGGAAGCATATTGCCTTATATGTACATTAGTCACACAAAATATGGTGTCGAAGGAAAAGAGGTAGGAAACACTGTATTAAGAACTTCAACAAAAGCTTTGGACATTACCCAGAAGTGCTGAACTTATGTGTGTTTCCTCTTTCTAGTGTTTGTGGGTCATGTCTGGGAACATGCAAGAATATTGTTTGTTTGTTTGTTTGTTTACTCCATTACTTTTCATTATTAAAAATTTCATTCATTTGCTTTTCATTTATTTTCATAACTGCTTTGGAACTTGTTCATATGTTTTCGTTATTTCCATTAGATTCCATTTACCAATTAAGTCATTTTGCAGATTCCTTGACTGTCATTTAAGTAGCAAAATGGCATTCAAAGAAAGACAATTTCTTGGCACTTCACCACCATTTCCACATTAAAAGGGGGGGCAAAAAAGACTCAAGGACTATTTTTGGATTGTGCTCATCTGTTTTTGCAGAGCAAACACTGATTTTGCTGCAAACTAAATTCCTCAGAAATGTGAAAAGCAGCATGCAATAAAACACTTCCTATTTCTAAGGACCTGAAGGCCAAATTAGATGTGATGTGGAGATCTGGAGTCAAGATCTCCATCTTTAAAAAGAGAGAGAGAGAGGTGAAAGCCTGCCTCCTGTCTCCTGGCCCAGCTTACCAGCACCAAGTCCTGACAGAAATCAGGACCAGACTGTGTGCTCCCTCCCTGTCAGGACCAGCATCAAGTGTAGGTATGGTTGGACATCTGCTTAGGGTCCACACCCCAGCAAGGGCCCACTGACAAGGGTCCCCTGGAGTTCCTCCTCCTCCTCACCATTGTAACCTGCTTGTTCACCTGCCTCTCACTCTGTCCCAGGCAATGGTAGTGGTGAGAAGGAGGAGCTTACTGGCTCTCTGCCTGTCAAGCAAGCAAGTAATAGCAATGATACGAGAGAGGCTGAAGAGCAACAGCAGCTGGTGGCAATGGTGGTGAGAAGGTAGACTCGGTGAGGGAGGGGGCCCATTGAGGGTGGTTTGCCCAAGGGCCCTCCAAAACCTGGAACCAGCACTGATCCCTGTAATCCCCCACAATTTCCTCCTCTTTCCTTAACCATAGGTAAAGGATGTGGGTAGCATCCAGCGGTGTCCCAGCTCTAGTGTTAATGTCCCAGCGTTAGTGTAAATGTAACTAGCGCTTGCTAGCGCAATGGGAAAAAGCTGCATTTTGCTGCTGAAATGTGGTGGCATGGCAGCAAAGGAAGGGTGATTTGTCTTTAGAAATTACCCCCCTTTTTGATCCCAGATTTGGTGGGAGATCATCATGTTTTCCCATTGCACTAGCGAGCTCTAGTTGTATTGCACAAGCATTGGTTTACGGTAGCACAACGTCATTAGCAGTAGCACCAGGACACTGTCGGATGCTACCGTATGTCAGCACAATATTTATGATGACTAAAACTGCCCAAGAAGAAGCATGTGATCCCACAACCGGCTCCCTGTCTCACTGAGCCCATTAGAGCCCTCTTCAGGTATCCAAGCCTCATGTCATGAGGTGGAAGGTGGGGATGAGCCTGATGGTCCCACCCCCTCTGTTGTGTCTCCATTGCTGGCTTCATCACCTTCCACATATTGGGAAGGGGCATTGTACAGCAGGAAGCTTTCTTTATTCAGTTTCCTGTACAACTTTATATTTATATAAACTAAATTTATATTTAGTTTATATTTAGTTTCCTGTACAACTTAGAACCTTGGAAGACCAGGCTTCCAGTTGCACAAGCAGAGAAGTCTCCCTGCTTCTAAAGGTTAGCCAGCAATATCTGGAGGATGATGAAGCTTCTGGAAGTGATGTGGCAGAGGGGGGCGGGGCCAGGGAGCATGCCCCGTTCTCCCCTCTCACGCAATTGGAATTGCAATTTGCACTGGGAAGAAGACCTGAATGGAGTTAGGTCGCTAATAAAAGCAAGAACCAGTCTCTTCTGTAGGGTGCCTACTTAGGCATTGGCAAAAAAGAGGACAAAAGAAGACACTGATTTGCGTAACATTTAGGAACATAGGAAGCTGCGTTATACTGAGTGAGACCATTGGTCTATCTAGCTTAGTACTGTCGACATTGACTTGCAGCAGCTCTCCAGGGTTTTAAGCAGGATTTTTTCCAACCCTATGTGGAGATGCCGGGGGTTGAACCTGGGACCTTCCACATTCAAAGCATGTGCTCTGCCACTGAGCTACAGCCCCTCCTCTATGCTAATTAGATTTATAGATGCACTTTAGAAAAAGATATTGTGAAATAGCAATCCAAGACATCTGACCATAATGAGACTGTTGTGCCTGCTCAGTTGGCTGTTGTCCAGGTGCTATCTGTTTAGGGGCAAGCTCAAGGCCCCTGCACCCTTCTTATAGTTCTTTATCTTTAAACAGGCTTTGGCCCTTCAAATCGAAGGATGTCCTCTGACAGCCCTTCAAATAGAGGACTGGCCTCTGTAAAGTAGGGCACATGGCCACCCTGTTGTGCTTTAATGTCTGCAGCAGGGCTGGCCTAAGATTTTGCTTCCTGAGCCGAAGGACAAGATGATGTCCTCCCCCATTCCACATACAAAACCCAGCCTGACTGGCAGTTGAATCCTCCACTGTGCCTGAGGGCAGCAGGGCAGCTTAGGGGGCACAGGGCAGGGTGCATGCTACACACAGCTCTGCTCTCTAACACTTTACTGCTGCTCTGCATTATCTACTGCCAGAGGTGGCTGCTTCACTAGGGATGGATGGACTCACCTGAGTCCGTGGCTGGCGGGCACTTGAAGAGCTACTGCTGTCACCTGCCCACGCGAACCGGGCCATGTGAGCCCCTGGAAGGCTTGACGAGATGTCCGGGAGCACCCCGCAGCCTCTGGTCCTCCATGCGAGCCGCCATTTTAATGCAAGATGGGGACCCCAGTTCTTCGTATATCTAATATTGCGGAAATGGCCCTTTACGGCCACCGTTCTGCACAGCATTAGATATACGAAAAACTAGAGCCCCCATCTTGCCTTAAAAATTGCAGCTCACATGGAGGACAGGCAGCTCCCAGGCACAATCAGTTGGATGCAGTAAGTCCCTGCCACTCCCATGGCTCAGTGGGCGAGGGCAGCGGCTCGCTGAGCCAGGTTTGGGGGGGCAAGCGGGGGGGAATCCGATGGCATCCCAGACCCAGTTGGACACCAAGGACATCCCTGTTCTTCACTCTGCCGAATCAGAGGGTCAGCCCTGGTCAGTGGTATGTGATGTGTGTAGCTTATGAGGAGAAAGGGCGGCAGCTTCCTACCTTCATTCCATTCCATTCCATTCCATTCCATTTCTATACTGCCCAATAGCCGAAGCTCTCTGGGCAGTTCACAAAAATTAAAATCAAAAAGCACACAGTAAAACAATATAAAATATAAAAGCATTAAAACTACAATATACAACCAGAATAAAACCTAGCAGCAATGCAGAGATTTAAAATACAGATTTAAAACAGCAAAGCTAAAAAACTAGAAAGCTGCTTATGCTAAAATGCCTGGGAAAATAAAAAGGTCTTCACCTGGCGCCGAAAGGAATACGATGTAGGTGCCAGGCGAACCTCACTAAGGAGCGCATTCCACAGCCGGGGTGCCACAGCAGAAAAGGCCCTCCTCCTAGTAGCCACCCACCTCACTTCCTTTGGCAGAGGCTCACAAAGAAGGGCCGCTGAAGATGATCTTAAGGTCTGGGCAGGCACATATGGGAGGAGGCGATCTTTCAGGTAACCTGGCCCCAAGCCATTAAGGGCTTTGAATGTTAACACCAGCACTTTGAATCGGGCCTGGAAATGGACTGGCAGCTGGTGCAGCTGGAAAAGTATTGGCGTTATATGAGCTCATTGGCCAGTCCCTGTTAACAACCTTGCTGCCCTATTTTGTTCTAGCTAAAGTTTCCGGACCATTTTCAAAGGCAGCCCCACGTATAAATGCATTGCAGTAATCCAGATGAGAAGTTATCAGAGCATGGATAACTGTAGCTAGGCTATCTCTGTCCAGATAAGGGCGTAGTTGGTGTACCAGCCTAAGCTGATCAAAAGTGCTCTGTGCCACTGAATTCACCTGTGTCTCAAGTGACAGTTCTGGGTCCAAGAGCACCCCCAAACTACAAACGTGATCCTTTTGGGAAGAGCGCAGCCCCCTCCAGAACAGGTTGAATATGACCTAGCTGGGCAGACGAACCACCCACTAACAGTACCTCTGTCTTGTCTGGATTGAGTTTCAGTTTATTGGCCCTCATCCAGTCCATTGCCGTTCCCAGGCCCTGATTCAGAACAGCCACTGCCTCACCTGGGTTTGATGAGAAAGAGAGGTAGAGCTGAGTGTCACCCACGTATTGATGGCACCTCAGCCCACACCTTCGGATAACCTCCCCCAATGGTTTCATGTAGATGTTAAACAGCATGGGGGATAAAGTAGAGCCCTGTGGAACCCCATGGCATAATTGCCATGGCACAGAGCAATAATCCCCCAGCACCACCTTCTGGAATCAGCCATGCAAGTAGGAGCGGAACCACTGTAATGCAGTGCCTCCAACTCCCAACCCAGACAACCTATTCAGAGGGATACCATGGTCGATGGTATCGAAAACTGCTGTGAGAGGTCCAGGAGAATCAACAGGGTTTCACTCCCCCATCCCTCTCCCAGCAGAGGTCATCCCACAGGGCAACCGAGGCAGTTTCCATTCCAAAACCAGGCCTGAAGCCCGTTTGAAATGGATCTAGATAATCTGTTTTATTCAAGAGTGCCTGGAGCTGTCCTGCAACCACCTGCTCAAGCACCTTGCCCAGGAAGGGGATGTTGGCCACTGGCCTATAATTGTTAACGTCCTCCAGGTCCAGGCTAGGCTTTTTCAGGAGTGGTCTGATTTCCGCCTCTTTTAAAGTGACTGGCACCACTCCCTCTCTCAAGGAGGAATGTACAACCTCCTGGACCCAGCCAGTCATCCCCTTCTTGTTTGATGTAATAAGCCACGAAGGGCAAGGATCGAGCACATAAGTGGTCGATCAGGCTTGGCCAAGCACCTTGTCTGCATCCTCAGGCCTCAATAACTGAAACTCATCCAATAAAACTGGACCAGACGGTGCTCTGAATGCCTCTACCAATGGAACTGCATTAATGGTGGTGTCCAATTCATGACGAATCTGAGTGACTTTATCTTCAAAGTGCCGTGCAGACTCATCACAGTGTGCAACCGAGGGTTCCAAAGTCTCTCTCCCTGGTCCAGAATGTAACAGGCCGCGAACCACTCAGAAAATCTCTGCTGTACAACACTGACAAGATGCAATGCTGATGGAAAAGAACTGTCTCTTTGCCACCCTCACCGCCACAGAGTAGGCTCAATAATGAGCTCTAACCTGTGTTCGGTCAGACTCAGCACGAGTTTTTCTCCACCTGCGTTCTATCCGTCTCTCCCCTTGCTTCATTGCCCTCAGCTCAGGTGTATACCAAGGAGCTGGCCGGGCTCTGCTCAAAGGGACAGGGTGCTTGGGTGTGATCATGTCAACAGCCCAAGTCATCTCTGCATTCCACAGAGTGACCTGGGCTTTGACAGGAGCACCAGCCATACCAGCAGGAAAATCCCCCAGAGCCCTCTGGGATCCATCAGAATCCATTAGCCTCCAGGGGCGGACCATTTTAATAGGTTCCCCCCCGCCTTGCAGAAGGGAAAGGCTGACAAGAGTCTAAACCTCAGCAGGAAGTGATCTGACCATGACAAAGGGACAGATGTTAATTCCTCCATTTTCAGATCACCATCCTTCTGCCCAGTCGAGAAAACCAGATCAGGCATGTGTCCTTTTACATCTGTTGGGCCGATGACAAGTTGGGACAGCCCCATGGTTGTCATGGCAGCCATGAAGTCCTGAGCCGCCCCGGATACAGCGGCCTCGACATGGAAGTTGAGATCCCCCAGGACCATCATCCCAGGGGTCCTCAACACCTCCTTGCAGAGCTCTCATAGCTGCTCTTCAGGAGGAAGGCCAAAGGGCCATGCTAACCAGGTTTGACCACTAATGAAGTCAACTTGGCTTGAAGTAAGCAGGTCACTCCCATGATGCACTTTGGAACATTTTGGTTTCACAGCCTACACCATTGCTAGTTTACTTCCTTTTTTGTTCTATTTGAGCACCTTCCAAAAGTTCAGTGTGGCTAAGGAGAGTTTCTTTCTGACAAATTGGGCCATGCTAGCTGGTATTTTATTTCCATTTTATATTTATCTTTATTAATGTAAATGTATGTTCTGCTTTCTTGCCATGAAGGCCCTTACAACAGATTTCAGTACAGTAACAATAAACCCTGATGAACTACAAGTCCATTTAAAATGGCACAAAGCAATAAAACCACAAAGCACCGTTTTCATAGCCACCTAAACGTTCTTCATGTCTTCCGTTGGTGTAGCTCTCAAAGGTCCTGTGGAAAACAGTGGTCTTTTCGCTGATCATCCAAAATTCTCGATGGAGAGGATCTGGCAAATTTATATACTTCAGATGTTTTGCAAGTTCTGTTAAGTCACACCAATCTAAAGGTGCAGAAACTGGTTTGAAATCCCTCCAGTTATATCCCCCCTAAACCAAGCTGAAAATGTTTCTTCCCGTTTTCTTCTGAATGCACTACCTGTGGCTTAGATGAGTCAACCCTTTCTAAACACAGGCTACAAATATGGCGCTAGAGACCTGTAATTGGATGCGTGGATGCTGGTTTTGATAAGCAACAAAGTTACACAAACTGGAAGAGTTACAGCTATTTTATTGAACACAGATTTCCTCTGCATCGCTCTGCTTTCAGAAATCCTTTTCATGCTTTGAACAGTTTTGGAATAATTGCTACTCACATTGGCAAAAATCCAGGTCCCCTCAGGGCACTGACAGTGTCCCATTCATCAAGCTTATTTCTTTTCATACCAGTTCTCTCCCTCCCTCCCTCCCTCCCTCTCTCCCTCCCTCTCTGCTACATACAGTTGCAATCTGTTCAGATTGGAGAGCTCTGGTGTGTGTATAACAACACTGTATTGCACCCATTCATTCAGATTCAGCGTGGAATTGCACCTTATAAAATGGACTGCTACCCCAAACAGCAATCCTATGTTAAGTTTCCACCTTCCCTCTTGTAACGTGTAATACATCTCATCTCTTGTGCTTATATCTTTGAGTTCCCTTTTCCTTGCTCTACATCGTTGGCTAGTGGGAGTTGGGGTGTCTTTGCTAATAGTGCCATATATGTGTAGTTCTGCCCTTAGAGCCCCCTTTCTAGTTACACATTCTGGAGTTGTAGAGCCGTGGGATTGGAAAAGGCCACAGAGTCATCTAGGCCAATCTCATACTGCAGTGGTGCTGTCAGCCCTGGACCACGGGGTAGAAGTCTGGGGCTTGCAACCAGAGGGACCCCAAGCCAGGTCAGAAAGGCGGCAGCACTCCTCCAGCGGTGGCATGCCACTGCATGCTGCAGAGCAAAGCAGGTACTGATTGTCAAGGCTGAAGCCACTGGTAATTTTCATTTGAAGAATTTCTCCCAGATCAAAAGTGGCAAGGAGCTAAGCCAATCAGATTGGCGTCAGTGGAGGCCTCCCGCCTGCCTTTTTTAACCCTTGAATGCATGTGTGCATGTGTGCATGCAATTTGGGAAGCAACAGCTTGTGAGGGGAAGGGTTAATCTTCCCCTCCCAGTGTGCAGTGGTCCCCATCCAAATTGGGGCTGCACACACCTACTCCAGAGTAAAGGTTAAGGTAAGCCTCAGCTACACACTGTGTAATTAACGTAACGTGTAGTTTGACCTTGAGAGTAACTTCCCCAAGTAACTTCTTTTCTCAGGGAGCATTTCCGCAGCCATTTGGAAAAGTCCTCCTTTTCCCTCACTGTTCATAGCATTTACATTTATTTACTTACTTACTTACTTACTTACTTACTACATTTTTAAATCCTGTCCTTCCTACAAGCAGCTCAGTGCACCATGTGTGGTCCCCCACCCCCACCTTGGATTTTATGTTTAGAACAATGCTGTGAGGTAGCCTAGATTGGAAATGACTGGCCCAAGCTCACCCAGGGAGCTTCATGGCTGAGCAGGGATTTGAACCAGGGTCCTTTCTCAGCTTCCTGACCGTGATGCCACACTGCTTTTCATGTGGACATGTATGTATTGCTTTACGTGGCGGAGAGAAAGGTGCCCAGGGAGTCAGTTCACATCTTGTCTCTCTTCTTGCCTAAAGGGAACAGGGAACTAATTTGTTGCTCCGCTTCTCTCTACACAGTGAGTTTGTATCTTGGCTCACAGAAATTGGGGAGATAAGCAAACCAGAGGAAGGGGTCAACCTGGGACAAGCTCTGTTGGAGAACGGCATCATTCATCATGGTGAGTGCTTTGTATTGAGGCAAAAGATTGTATCAGGTGTAATAATGCTAACAGTTGTTGGTGCTTTGTTTTTGTTTTTTTAAGGACTGCCATCCACATGCTATTCAGGCCTCTGCAGTCAAGATCTCAAACAGTACTTTACTTTCGTTTGTTTTTTCTAACTGGAGGTTTTTTCTTGACATCAGGTGGGACTTGGACTCTTGCTTAGACCAACACTTTGTGAATTAGTATGCACACTAAAGCCTTTGCTAATGATTAGCAAATCCCTTTTCTCATAGTTTTTGGAGTTTGTCTCAGGAAGAGAACATACTACCATATGTGTATGCATGCACGGTATGTCATCCCCACTGCCCCTGCAGTGGAAATGCTTTTGAGAACTCTAAGTGCACAGATGCACCTAGAAAATTGCTTTTGCGTGGAATCAGCTGCTGTGGTTGCGGCATCTCAGTGAAAGAGTATATAGATTAAAGTCATAATTAAAATATATCTTCATATATAATTTCTTTTCTTTTTAATCAACCCTTGGAGACAAAGCCCATTGCTAAACTATAAGGCGCAATTCTATGCAATTTAGACCCACCCTAAAAACCCTGCCCCTTGCAGAAGAAGCTTTACGTGTCGTTGTGGTGTGTAGAGCTGGCTCTGTTTTGAGTTGGCATTGCAAGGCATGCAGAGCACCTTGAAGCAGTAGTGGCAAAGGGCGGGGGGGGGGCTGTTCTGGCAGTGTGCAAGAGTGTGAATGGTACAATGTGTGTGTGTGCATGCACACATGTGAATACTGTGTGTGTGAGTGTGTAGGCAAGCACATCGGGGATTGCATGCCTGCAGTGGGGGTGGCTCTGCCCATGCTGGCCCCACCCACTCCTGGTGTTCCCCCCCCCAGCACTTGCCTGGAGCCAATGTGGCCCCCAGGATGAAATGGTTTCTTCACCTCTGGCCTAGATGGACATTGACCATCTTATTATGCCTAAGGGTTATTTGAATTGGCCCAAAGACATTCCTGGGGCATATATTTTGACACTTGAAGTCTCAGAACCACTTCATTCATTGCCTCACTCTAGATCATTCCATACGTTGCATTTTGAGCAAACAGGGGTGACATGCAGATACATTCCCCAGGGAGCTGTAATTGGTTTCAGCTCCTCATTGAGCACCCACTTGTTGAAATCTAGGTTTGCTTCCGAGTAACATGTGTAATGGCCCTGGATGTATTTCTTTGTGGCTTGGCCAGACAATGCAATTTTCCTCTTAAAAGGTGAGCTGCAGAATGTGGGTATTTTCCTCCTGCTTTCCATTATTATTGCAGAAAGCTGTATGGCTCTGAGTCAGTTAAGCATTAGGAGTTGGTTTTCCATCGTTCAGGTGTACATTGCTGGAAAATGCACTTTAAAGCAATGAAGCTTTTTCTTCCTCGGGTATTAAACCTTCAGCAGTCTCAGTTTCAGTGCAAATGCTCTGAAACCCAATTTTCAACTGGGAAGTTATTTGATTATCCTTGTCTGATGTCTACAAGGAGCTCTTTGCATTATAATGCTGGGGGTGCTTTTTCTAACAGTGTGTGTGTGTGTGGGGGGGGGGAAGTAGCTGCTGCTTTCTTCCACCAAAAGCTTTTTGGAGCACATCCATGCATTTGGCCCAGGAGCAGAAGACATTAGTTCATGAGAATTCAGTGGGCTATATTTTCAAGCAGGTTCTGCTGAAATCCCCAGTATACGGAACTAATTAAAATCTAGGCCTTATTTTTAGTAATGTAGTGGTGGGAAAAACTGGTCACAATTGTGGATGTTGAATACCTGAACACCTATAACTGAATGAAAATGTAATTTGTTCTGCCCCAGAATATATGTACTCTCACAGTTCTGAAGCTGCGGCCCTTTCCAAATGATTAGAAATAAAAATAGATGTGGATTCTTCATATCAGTGCTATCATGCTGCCAGGGGGATAGCCTTGCTGTGGGGTGGGGGGCACCTGGCAGGATGGTATTATCCATATCCCCCAAACCTGCTCCTGAGGGTTGGAGGCCTTCAGCCCTGGTGTGGAGGGCTGCAGTTGAAAGGGGTGATCACTGGTGGAACAAGATGTCCTGCCATCCAAGGCATGAGGCAAGCTGCCACTCCCCTCCATTGCCATTGCTGGCCCCATATGCCCCCCCCCTCTCCCCTTCCCTCTCTCTCTCTCTGAGGACTCCCTTAAACCAAGAGACCAGGTGGATGGCCTCTCAGGAGAGCCAGCCAGGTCCCACTCTGAGCAGTCTCCAGGGCCACCTTGTCCACGATGCCTCACTCTGAGGAAAGACCGCCCCACAGAGTGAAACATCTGGGGCCTGGCCAGCTCTACAGAGAGCCTGTCTGCCTGTTCTCTCACTCTGAGTCCACATAGAGAAAGATATTGTGGGTGGCTAGTCTGGGGAGCCCCGCTGCAGCATTTGCTGCAGCAGGGGAGTGGGGCCAGCCAGGGAGCAGCAGACCCTCCTGGTATATGTGATTCGCTCTTCCACTGCCTGAGGCGGGGGATTCACCCCACCTAATGGGAGGGTCGGCCCTGGAGGTGACTGGTGAAAATCACGTGCCTCGCTCTGTGTGATTGGAAACACTTTACACTAAGGAAAAGGCACCACTGGATTCAACCCATTGTGCTTGTGCATTCACATATACCAGAAGTATTGTGAACTTTGAGTCCTTCATGTCTGGCTTCATTCAAAACTTAGAAATGGTGGGTGCCTCTGCATTCAGGACATCATGTTGGAGAATGAAAAATAAGATGCTGATTGTTGTTCTTGTACTTCAGTTTCAGATAAGCACCACTTCAAGAATGAGCAGGTGATGTACAGGTTTCGTTACGACGATGGGACGTATAAGCCAAGGAGTGAACTGGAAGATATCATGTCCAAGGTAAGTTTTTGTGCTGGATCTAGAGGAAAATCTCTTACGTGATAGAGAAGAATTCATTGGACCACTGAGCTATTTATAAGCTTTTTTGCAGTCATGGTCAAACCACTAGTTTGTGCTGTCTTAAGAGACCAAGGAGGTCCAATCCCCCTCGCATCTCCTCTTTCTCCCTGAACATTGGAACCTGTCCTTAATCAGGATGAGGAAGCAGCAAGTTTTATGGCCAGATAAATCTATATGTCCTGAAGGAAGGTTGTTTGTTTTAGAGTGGAAGACTAAAAACATAAATCCTCACTGTTGATAGTGGGAGTGAAAAGGCTGACTTTAAAGTATATATATTCATTCTACTTCAGCATGAATACTTGGAAGTGCATGAAATCTGCGAAACATACAACTGTGTTTTACATGTTAGGCATATAAAGGTCTGCAAACTGTCATTGCATTTATTTATCTGTGAGACATATTTTCATGCTTCCTTTGGACCATAAAGTCCCTAAGGCAGCTAGCTTACAAATCAAAACAGTAATTTATGAAAATATCACAGAAATCTGCAAGCATCATAAACTACCAAATCAGTAAAGGTACAACAAAACCCATCAATAAGGCACTGATAAATGCCTGGAAAAAATTAGCCAGACTTGGTGCCGCTTCTCTGCATGTGTTTTAGATAATGTTATATCTGTTATGAAATTGCAAGCGCACATTTGTGTCTCTCTCTGCAGGGTGTGAGACTCTACTGCCGTCTGCATTGTCTTTACACTCCAGTGATAAAGTA
Source organism: Heloderma suspectum (assembly GCF_057233095.1). NCBI lineage: Eukaryota > Metazoa > Chordata > Lepidosauria > Squamata > Helodermatidae > Heloderma > Heloderma suspectum. The sequence goes on along the minus strand of NC_139461.1, from coordinate 284,936,081 downwards.
AGTTGTAAAGTGCCCAGAGAGCTCTGGCTATGGGGTGGTATAGAAATGAAACTACTACTACTACTACTGGCGCAATCCTACAGAGGTAGACGGGCACCTCCGACCTCCCCTGAAGTCAGAGGCGACCACCTATCCAATGCAGGGCAGAAGCAGCACAGAGGAAAGGATTCCTTCCATGCTGCAGCCGCCCTTCACTTTGCCTCAGACGTATGTTTTCATGCGTCTAAGTGCGGCGTTGGGAGGGGGCAGGAACGGGGCTGGAGACCACATAGGAAGCTGTCTAAAACAGCTTCCGTGGTCTCCTCCCATCCCTGCCCACAGGAGCACCCCATTTTCACCCCTCCATGTTACAAGCACGGGGGTGGCAGCAGTGCAGTTTTCTCCACCCCAGCTACAAGAGGGTGGGGAAGGGGCAGGGAGCACAGTTTCCCAGTTGTGAGCTCGTAGCACTGTGTACAAGCTTGTAGCTGGGAAACCGAAAAATCCTCTCCTCCCCAGATGCTGTCTAAAGGACATAAGATTGCTCTCTAAGTTGATGATCATGGTGCCCTTGTAGTTTGTCTTGCTTCTGGCAATAACATGCTGTTGGCTGAAATTTTCTCCCTTTGCTCGTGTAACCTGTAATAGAATAGTTGACTACTTGGGAGATACAGAGTTTCAGACCCCGGCATAGGACTATAGTCTTCCGTTTTGAACATATGTACTTGTCAAGTTGCTCCCGAGCAGATTGTAGATTGAGCCTGTTACTTTGCATTGTTTATGGATGCACAAAGCTGCTGCTGCTGCTTATGGGTGTATGAAGCTGGGAGTCCCAGTTTCTCCAATTGACCTCATATTTCCCCAATTTGCATAGCAGATGCAGTGGTGTGAGTGACAAATTTTTGTGAACTGCCCAGAGAGCTTCAGCTATTGGGCTGTATAGAAATGCAATTAAGTAAGTAAGTAAGTAATCATTGTCATACTAATAGCACCTGGAGCACAGAGACATTTCATGAACCATAATTCTGCTTAATTGAAAACATGGTTACCCCAGGGGGTAGCAGAACTCCCAAAAGGAGAGTGTTGCTGGAGTGCGTGTGTGTGTACTTGCACACATCCGTGCTTCTTTTGTCCATTCCATTAGGCAAGTGATTAATACGTAAAGGAAATAATGATAATCAGCTGTGAAAATGTTACTGACATGGAGCATAGTGTTAGAGGCATGTTTTGAATGCATCGACAGCATTAGTGATCAACAAGCAAGAATAGCTGTTGCTCTCCTCATCCTAAGAAGGTGGGTATCAAATAGGGTCAGGAGTGATTACAAATAACCCAATAAGCGCTTCAGCCCAGGAAGACCTGTAGCCCACACTCTTTGTTAACTCATAATAAATATACAGCTTGCAGACAAGTACTGTTTCGAAGTAGTTCATAATAAAGTTGGAAGTAAGAGGTGTAAGGCTGATAGGAATTAAGGTCAGAGGAGCATCCCAGTAGGATCTATAGGGCAAGCTCTGCTCTGCCTGGAATGTCCACTGGGACTACCGACAATGAAATGCAATGACGACATTAGTGGAACTACAATATAAATTGCCTAGAGATTGCTAAGAAATTGTTTTCTTTCCATAATTACAACTACAATTGAGAAATTGTTTTCTTTTTTATATTACATCTAAGAAATTGTTTTCTTTCTAGAATTACTCTCCCTGGTTAAAACGTGGCACTGCTTATTGTACTGATTTGTCTGCCCAATGCTATTTTTAATTATATTTCTTTCAACTTTCCTTTCTGATTCAGAGACCGAGACTACCACTTGAAGACCTACAAGTCAGTGATCCCAGGAAGTAAGCTAGTGGATTGGCTGATTGCTCAGGTAATGAGAGCATACAGATGTTGATGTTTCTTTTAAATTGCGTCAGTATCTGCATTTTTATATTTTATCATATCATTGCATCACACCATTCTGCACTGAGTAAAAACATTTGAGTAAGCAGACAGAATTATGGTGAGTCAGGGGAGATGTAATGCTAGCTGGCCTTTGACCATAGCTAAGAGTTTCTGGAGTGGGATTCAGGATCACACACTGTAACTCTTTTCCTATTACACACTGCCCTTAACCATTGTAATTTAGGGATGTCAGAGAAATCCATTTGGGGGTGGAGTTCGATGAGTTTTCCTAGGTTTGGCCCCCTGGATCTCGTTTCAGTTTCAGCTGTGGCACTCGACTTGATCTGCAGCACGTCAGGCCAGTTCGTGGATTTTCCAGGCATTTTGCACAGGTTTTTGCAGGTTTTGCAATTTACACCCATTTCTAAGCAGTTTGAACAATTTCTGAGCAATTTGTGCAAAGGTGGCTATAATTTGCACAAATTTGGTTGTACTTTGTACAAATTGCTCAGAAATGTGCACAAATTGCAGAACCTGCAAAAAAATGTTCAAAAGTTGTTCCCAGAGTTTGGGCAAGAGCCTGCAGCTCAGCTTGCAAACACAAATCAAGCTGTACATGCTGCAGAACTCCCTCAAGTAAAAAACCCAGATTTCCCAGTGACAGACATCACTATTGTCAATATATCTATCGCAATATTGACTGAAGTTAACCTAGCATTAAACATCTGATTTCTATAGGGCCATTTTTAGATACTCAAAACTACTGATTATGTTGACCAAAACAAGATTTAAATTCCCAATTTTTAAATAAATTGAGCACTAAACTCTTTTAGCTTTAATGACCTGGCAGAGTTTTGAAGAACTGTTCCAAGCAGCCACAGATATAATTTACCAATGGAAGAGCCTGGTTTTCATTTCTGTGCCAATATCTAAAGATTCAGGCGAACAATCATGTGAGAATCACATTCTGCATAATATTTTATCCATATTATTTTCATGGATCTGTCAACAGCTAAAGCTTTTTTGGTCTTTGAATGATGATGGCTAAGTTGCTTCCAGTCACTCTTCGCACATGAGAGCTCTCCATTCTCTGCCCTGTTGCCTGCTGTGTATCCTAGACCAGTGGGCAGAAAATAGATCAGGATCTGCTGGTAGATCTCTGGGTGATTTGTAGTAAATCAGCAAGAACTTCTGCCCCTCAGTTGTTTAACAATGGCAACAACAAAGTGCCTCCCCCACTTCTCAAATTATACTGCTGAAATGAAGAAAGCTGTTTTGGGGCAGAGGGGGAGGTGAACTAGGGCCAAAGCAGACTTTAAATTCGTGTCTAGCAGCTACATCTTTTTTTCATTTTTACCTTAGAGTAGATGCAGTTGGCCTGATCCAGATCAGGACCCTAGCTGGGGATGGAGGTAGAGGGGCTTTTAATATCCAAATTGGGGCTCCTATGCCTACTCAAGAAAAAAAAAAAAGATGTAGCTGCTAGATACAGATTTAAACTAGTATCTGTTTTGGCCCAAAGCATGGGTTTGTGTGTGGAGGAGTGTTCAGTTCTGATACTGAACACATTTCTGGGCTCAAAATGCTTTAATTTTAAGTGTGTGTGTGTTTTCCTCAAGAATTTTTATTTTATTTCAAAATAAGGTTAACAAAATAAAGGCAAGAAAAAGAAGAAAAATGTACATAATAATACATCAAAATCACTAAAGGAACAAAGGAATTCACTTATAATTCTGGGTCTATAGCAGATATGCTTATGGAACACTGATAATAAAACAACCTAAGTAGGAGCTCAATATCTAATGAAAGTAAAAATACAAGTTCTACAACATATAAAAGAAACATGCATAAGTGTGTGTCATTTTGCATGTTTGTGCATATCAATCAGAAAAAATAGAGGCAACTGCACTTTGTTGGAGCTTTATCAGTAGTGTGTATCTTTTGCATCCATCTTTGGTTGGTGGATCTTGGAGTTCTAGTTAAAAAAAAAAAAGGAGATCCCACACTCTGCCCACCTCTGTCATTGACATGACTGGTTCAAGGTAGGGAACAGGATAATTGTTTGATTGTCAGAGAAACTGAAGACTTTTAAAATTATAATACTGATGGTATAGTGCTGACATGAACAATAAGGTAATAATGACGTATGCTTAACCAAATACTTGTAGTATTAACTCCTGCAGAGTGGCTTCAAGCCAGTTTGTGAGGATATAATAAGAATCCTACTGGATCAGACCAAAGCCCCATCTAGTCCAGTATCCTGTTTCCAATTGTGGCCAGCCAGATACCTGCAGGAAGTCCGCTAGCAGGGTGTGAAAACATCAGTCCTCTCCTCTTGTTTGTCCCCAGTACCTGCTATTCATGATACGCTGCCTCTGGACAGTGAGGTTCTAATTAGGCAATGCTCTGCCTTTGAATGCTTGCTGGATAATCCATTGGGGATTTTTATACGGTTACACAGGGGTAAGGGAAACAGGGATGGGGGAACTAGCAATTTTCAACCTCACCTAAATTCTCCAAAAATCACTTCAAAGCTTGTTCCTGCTTGCTCCCATTTTGGTTTTGACCTGTTTTTCAGCTCATTTATATGGGAAAAGTGTGCATTTCTGTACTGTTTTTTCAACAGTGCACACTTTTCTCTCATTGACTAAATGCGTAAAATGCATATTTTGGGGAACAATACACATTTCAAAGTGTGCGTTTTTAAAAAAATGGATTTTTCGAACGCAATTACAAATCGGAGAATTTGCGAACATTTCTCTAGAAATGGATTGCATTCAGGATTGCGAACAGAAACAAATTCTCATACATCCCTAGAGGGGTAAGGTTTGCCTCGGTTACAAAACAACTGAAGGGAGACTCAAATTACATATGCTGTCTCTAATGCAGCCTTCCCCAATTTGGTTCCCTCCAGATGTGTGAACTATGGGAGCTTTAGTCAAACACATCTGGATGGTACTAGGTTGGGAAAGGCTGCTCTAATGTATGAATCAGATCTAATGCAACAGTGTGTATGGGGATATGGGTTGTCTAAGTAAATTATACATTTCCTTCCAAAGATTCCTCTTTTTTGCTTTACCCTGCTGCATGGTAAATGAGTCCAGGAGTTATTAATCTAATGTAGTTGTTTTGAGGAACAAGGCCTGAAGCCCTCTATGCATAAGATATAGGCTGAGTTACAAAACGTTTGGAGCAATGGTGTAACTAGAGTGGGACAATAAAAGTAACTTCTGTGGGCATAACTTAGGGGGACAGAATGGGCATCAAAAATCATGTAATATATTGTCAGTTATTAAAATGTTTAGGTTATGTAATATTTTCATTTTCAGAGGCTTAGTGAGGGCAACTGACACATTAGAGTAGCATAATTACAGTTCACATTGGCCCTCTCCAGCCTAACACAGTCAAGCACATTCAACCATTGAATACGACTGGCAGGGGAGGAGAAAGATAGAGACATCTGACGTTGCACAGTAGCAGCGAGTAGCAGTGCACCAATTTCTGAGCAGGAGTAGTCTATCTGAGTAGCAAGAACATGGCTTTTCAGCAGTTGAATCTTTAAAGTCCCATACCCATTCCTAACTCTCCCAAGTTCCACATTCTGAAGAAGGGAGGGCTGTAGAATTGAGGTGTCTGCCCTGCTGTAGAAATCACTAGTTATGACACTTATCTGGAAATCTTGCAAGGTGACATGTGAATGCAGAAATAATTTCCACTTATTTCTGAAGGCTGTGGCTGAGTTTGATCCTAATTATACATGACCTGACATAGTGGATCTGATTCCGTAAAACAGCATTAATGATACTGTGTGGGTGGAGGTTTGGAAGGGTGGAACAGTGTCCAAAAGTGTGTCTCAAATCATTTCCACAGATATTGAAGAAAAAATGTTCAGCAGTCACAAGAGAAGTGCCTGCCCCTAAGCTGTGGTTAGAAATGTACATGGACGTGCTACACGTTTAGCAATAAATTTTGCAACTTCTTGAAGCAGGAAACATCACTTTCTAGGGATTTCCTGTTGTGCATTCTGGATACTTTGGGGCTCCCACTAGGCTTGTAGAGTACGCTTTCCCCATAAATATACATCTCCCACTCTTGTTGAAAATAAGAGATTTATGTTCCAGGCTTTCCCTTTTCATTTTTCTTGTAGCTAAATTCTAAAAAGGTGCCTAATTTGGAAGGGTGCATAGTCAACTCCTGAATAAGATCATAAGCCTTGACATTACACTGGTATTGCATGGACCTGTTTTTGACTTAGCAGGCAGATAGGTTAATAAAGATGCTTAGTACTGAGGTGCCAGTCCTATATCTTAAGTCAGCCTTTCCCAACCTGGCATCATCCAGATGAGTTGGATTGCAGTTCCCATATTTCCCAGCCATCATGCCCATTCGGTCATGCTAGTGGGGAATTATGGGAGTTGCGCTCCAACACATCTGGAGGGCACCCTGTTGGGAAAGGCTATCCTACGTATTGGAGAGAAATAAAATTACCTCAGTAATCGAACAGAAAATAAGCTGCATTATTATAATCAAATTAAGAAATTTTGGAAGAGCTAAAGACAAAGCATACATAGTTTGGAAGGCACATTTTATTGATTATTGAATAATTGCAATCAAACGTCTGAAAATATTTTATCAGTTTTGTAGATAGCTATAATTCCCACTGCTATGGGACACAAGGATTGTTCACCCTTCCCCAACCTGGTGCCCTCCAGATATTTTGGAATTTAATGCCCATCAGCCCCGGCCACAATAGCCAATGATCAGGGATGCTTGGAGTTGTAGTCTAAAACATCTGGAGGAAATCAGGTTGGGGAAGGCTGGTATAGAACATACTGTTACTATACATCGGGGAGGCAACCTTTTGGGGCCCATGGGCGCACTTGGCAATCTGAGAAACTGTCCTGAGCACTGCCACAAAATGGATGCCATGGGAGGCATGGCTTTCCAGACAGAAGTAACAGGAGTCCCCCCCCCCGCCCCTTTTCTTCTTGTTGGCTGAGTGCACTGCTAGGGAAGGCATCAGTCTGCAGGCGCCTGCCATGTTCATTTCCTAAGAATGTCTCTGGGCCCATTGTGTGAAATGAAGATGGCGGCAGTTGGAGGCCCTCACTTTGCTTTGAAGCAATCCCAGCTGCTGGTAAGAAAATGTGTTAATTAAAAAAAAAGTTGGATGGGTAGTGCACCTTGGTGGGACACCAAGGAAGGTGCTCAAGAGCACAGTGGTGCCCATGGGCACCACGTTGCCTACCCCTGGTCTACATATAAGTACTGTTCCTCCAAACATCCTGAACATATGAAGCTGTCTTAAACTTGAGTCAGATCAGTGGTCCATGTAGCCAAGTTTATCCACTCTGTCTGGCAGCAGCTGTTCAGTGTCTCAGTGTCTTTCCCATCACTTGCTATCTCATCCTTTTTTAAAAAAAAAACTAGAGATACTGGGGATTCAACATGGGACTTTCTGAATGTAAAGCAGATGCTCTACCACTGACCTATGGCCCCATCGCGTTTCTGTTTCTTTAAATTCGTTTCTGTTCCAGTCTGGTGTGATTTTTTTTAGATGATCCAAAATATATTTCTTAATCTTTACTTTGAAAAACAAATTCAGTGTTCTTTGTATTATATAATAAGAACATAAGAGTGCTGCTGGATCAGACCAATGGTCCATTTAGTTCAGTATCCTGTTTTCTACAGTGGCCAACCGGATGCTTCCAAGCAGGACATGAAGGCAATAGCCCTCTTCTGCTGTTGCTCCGGGCAGTCAGTTGGTATTCAGTGGCATGTTGCACCTGTAAATGCCAGATCTTTTATCAGAATTTAAAATAAACAGATTCTTTATTGAGAGTAAAGGTTTAGAGTCAACTCTTGCCATGTAGTTTGCTACTTCTGTACCTGCATTCCAGCCACAGGCCTGGTTTGGCTTGCAGCTATGCTCAGATGTTGGTCATGCAAAAAAAGTCTGGTTTCATTTGGGAAGGTTTTGTGTTGTACCTGGGAGTATGCAAAGAGGATTTGAAAAGTTACATTTTTAGTCAGTTCTTTGACCTGAAAACCACTGTTTTGCAAGAGATAATGTCTGAAGCCAAGTACATTATCAGGGCTACTAGCCAAGTTCATGCTGGAGAAGGATCTGCTCTAAGATTTGTACATGCAGTTGCTTGTAAGCAAATCAGGTTTCCCAAAGGCTAGCTTAAAAATGGTGTCAAAAACCATTTCCTCTTCAATATAAACACAGTTTGGAGGGAAAATTAGTTTGTGGTATGAACTCACCATTTCCCCTAATAAAATACCTCATAGTAAAGCCTGAGAGTAGCCATGTGGCAGGATGTTGAAATAGAAGAGAGGCATGTTAAGGCTAGGGATTATGTTACTGTCAAAAGGGTTCATCTAATGTTTATTAATACCCTCTGGTTTGCCTGTATTCAGGGGCGGATTGTGAAATAGATTTGGTCAACATTCGCAGGTTTGTGCTGTTTGCCCACTAGGAACCAGCAGCTGTTTCTGCTGCTACAGATACTGTGTTGTTTGTCATAATTAAAAGTAGTATTGGACTACACTTACTGCATAAAGAAGGTTGCAGCTAAGTTGCAGGTCTTGCATATTGAGCGGCTTCCAACTGAGGTATCACATATACCAAAGTATATGTGATATGACATATGAGGTATCACATATACCATGTGCTCGTTTCATGCATTAGTTGCCAACAGCTGCTACAGGCATCCATAGCTAGAGAGCTTCTTCTAGTCCTCTACTTGGAAAGGAGAGTTGCTGCTGTCCACTCACCTTCTCAGCACCTTGCTTTTAATTCAGCAGCTTGAGGTGAAAAAGGAAATTGATGCTACCAATCTGTTTTGTTTCCTTTTTTCACTGTGGCCCAGCTGCTTCCCCTTCCCTCAATTGCCGGGAAAAGCAGCTGCTTCGAAGACAAGAGGGAAGCCAAAACAGTCCCAAGGTTTAATTTCCTTGCTGAGATTGTGGGACAACAAGAGTACTGGAAAGGTGTTCTCCAGCTACAGGCTCCTACAGCAGCTTTCAGTACCAATAGCTATAAAAAGCAGTTGGAGACTTTGGTACACAGTACACAGTAGTTTCATATAGAGGCTACTATATAGGGATGTAGGAGAAATTCACAATGGAATCAAATGGGTTTGGATTTCTGTGACTCTGACCTGCAGATTCCGCAGTGGAGCGGCTTTTCTCGAGTCACATGGATTCTGTAGAATGTTTTGGAATTTTACCCAAATGTAGTCATAGAAAAATATGTAAAATTAAAGAACAGCCAAAAAAGTACATTTCCCCAATAGGCTAAAGAATGAAAATATGCATTTGGGGGCGGATTTGCACATTTGTGCAAGTGCAAATTTGCACAAATGTGAATTTGCACAAATTTGAGAAATTGGGAAAAATCTGATTCCGTCAATGAATGGACAACAGAACAAAAGGCACCTGACAATCCACGAAACGCAGATGGAATGAATTTTACAAAGTATGTATATCCCTACTACTGTGTATACTGAACTTAACAATAAAAGGGATGTTTTCTACAGAAGGAATGATTACTGCTACATTACATTATCAGCCTGTTCAAATTGATGTTTGCTGGTGTGAACGAGTCGCTAAACCTTGTGAACCAAGGTTATCATGTTGCCTACTGGATGATCCTGATCAGAATGAACACTGATTACTTGTAGTTAGAAACTGTTGAAGGCCTATCTAATCATAGAACTGGAAAGGGTCATTTTAAGCAAACACTGTCTAATTCAACCCCTAGTTCAACTAGCAGGGTCATCCATCTACCAACTCCACTCATCTGAGGGTCGAACTACACTAAACCCTCTCTTTGTGTAGCTGACCCTTCTCTTTGTTTTTTCTCTAGAGAAAGTGCACACAGCACTGATCCAGATCAGGACCACTGGGTGCCAGGAGGGGAGGTTTAAATCTTTTCCCCTCAGCCACTTCATTCCTGAAATTACACCCTCTGCACAGAGGTTAAAAGAAGAAAAAATAGTCTCCATTGGAGTCAGTGGAGGAGTTTCTCTCTCTTTTTAACCCATCTACTGGATGTGTGTCTGTATAATTTTGGGAACTAAGTGGCTGAGGGGGCAAGGTTTAAATTTCCTCTTCTAGCATGCAGTGGTCCTGATCCAGTTAGTGACTGTGCACACTTACTCTAGAGTAAAAACAAATAGAGGGATCAGCTGCATGATATGTGATTAATGTAATGTGTAGTTTGACCCTTAATTAATCTCAGATGAAAGGAAGAGAGTCTGCAAGGCAGATCACTCCAGATGACTCAAGTAAATGAGCCAGCCCACCCATTAGAGGGGGAAGTAAACTCTCCCTCCCAGATCACTGGCCAGTTTGACATGGGAAAGGTTCTGTCTTGTATCCAAATAAGGGAATCAGACAGATCTTCAACCTGAGCAAAATATATTTATGGATAAGTCAATCTGTGCTACTGACTGTTCCAATAGTATATCTGTTAAGATGGGAGGTGAACTAGATTTACACATTATGGTTTGCCTAGTTGTGGTGAAAAGAAAATCCGATGCTGTAAAGAACAATATTGTTTAGGAACCTGGAATGTCAGATCAATGAATCAAGGTAAGCTAGAGGTGGTCAAACATGAGATGGCAAGGTTGAACATTGACATCTTGGGAATCAGTGAACTCAAATGGACAGGCGTGGGCGAATTTAATTCAGGTGACCATCATATCTACTACTGTGGGCAAGAATCCCTTAGAAGAAATGGAGTAGCACTCATAGTCAACAAAAGGGTGGGAAAAGCAGTACTGGGGTACAATCTCAAAAACGATAGAATGATCTCAGTACGAATCCAAGGCAAACCATTCAACATCACAGTAATTCAAGTCTATGCCCCAACCACTGATGCCAAAGAAGCTGAGGTTGATCGGTTCTATGAAGACCTACAACACCTTCTAGAACTAACACCAAAAAAAGATGTCCTCTTCATCATAGGGGATTGGAATGCTAAAGTAGGAAGTCAAGAAATCACCGGGATAACAGGCAGGCATGGCCTTGGTGTACAAAATGAAGCAGGACAAAAGCTAATAGAGTTTTGCCAAGAGAACACGCTGATCATAGCAAACACTCTTTTCCAACAGCACAAGAGGCGACTCTACACATGGACATCACCAGATGGTCAATATCGAAATCAGATTGATTATGTCCTTTGCAGCCAAAGATGGAGAAGCTCTATACAGTCAGTCAAAACAAGACCTGGAGCTGACTGTGGCTCAGATCATGAGCTTCTTATTGCAAAATTTCAGCTTAAATTGAAGAACGTAGGGAAAACCACTAAACCATTCCGGTATGACCTCAATCATATCCGTTATGAATATACAGTGGAGGTGAGGAATAGATTTCAGGGATTAGACCTGATAGACAGAGTGCCTGAGGAACTATGGACGGAGGTCCGTAACATTGTTCAGGAGGCAGCAACGAAATCCATCCCAAAGAAAAAGAAATGCAAGAAAGCCAAGTGGCTGTCTGATGAGGCTTTACAAGTAGCTGAGGAAAGAAGGGAAGCGAAAAGCAAGGGAGAAAGGGGAAGATATATCCAACTGAATGCAGAGTTCCAGAGAATAGCAAGGAGAGACAAGAAGGCCTTCTTAAATGAACAGTGCAAAGAAATCGAGGAAAACAACAGAATGGGAAAGACTAGAGATCTCTTCAAGAAAATTGGAGATCTCAAGGGAACGTTTTGTGCAAAGACGGGCATGATAAAGGACAAAGAAGGCAGGGACCTCACAGAAGCAGATGAGATTAAGAAGAGGTGGCAAGAATACACAGAAGAAGTATACAGAAAAGATCTTAATGTCCCTGATAGCCATGATAGTGCAGTCACTGAACTTGAGCCGGACATCCTCGAGAGTGAAGTCAAGTGGGCCTTAGGAAGTATTAGTAACAACAAAGCTAGCGGAGATGACAGTATTCCAGCTGAGCTATTTAAAATCCTAAAAGATGATGCTGTTAAAGTGCTGCATTCAATATGCCAACGAATTTGGAACACTCAACAATGGCCGCAAGACTGGAAAAGGTCAGTTTACATTCCAATTCCAAAGAAGGGCAACGCCAAAGAGTGTTCAAACTACCGCACAATTGCGCTCATTTCACATGCCAGCAAGGTGATGCTCAAAATCCTACAAGCTAGGCTTCAGCAGTATGCGAACCGAGAACTACCGGAAGTACAAGCTGGGTTTCGAAGAGGCAGAGGAACTAGAGATCAAATCGCCAATGTTCGCTGGATCATGGAGAAAGCAAGAGAATTCCAGAAAAACGTCTATTTCTGCTTCATTGACTACGCTAAAGCCTTTGATTGTGTGGATCACAACAAACTGTGGCAAATTCTTAAAGTGATGGGAGTACCAGACCACCTTACCTGTCTCCTGAGAAACCTGTACGAGGGTCAAGAAGCAACAGTAAGAACCAGACATGGAACAACCGATTGGTTCAAAATTGGGAAAGGAGTACGACAAGGCTGCATATTGTCACCCTGCTTATTTAACTTATATGCAGAGTACATCATGAGAAACGCTGGGTTGGATGAATCACAGGTCGGAATTAAGATTGCTGGGAGAATTATCAACAATTATCAATTATCAACAATTATCAATATGCAGACGATACCACCCTAATGGCAGAAAGCGAAGAGGATCTCAAGAGCCTCTTGTTGAGGGTGAAAGAGGAGAGTGCAAAAGCTGGTTTGAAACTCAACATTAAAAAAACGAAGATCATGGCATCTGGCCCCATCACTTCCTGGCATATAGAAGGGGAAGAAATGGAAGCTGTGACAGATTTTACTTTCTTGGGCTCCAAGATCACCGCAGACGGTGACTGTAGCCATGAAATTAAAAGACGCTTGCTCCTTGGGAGGAAAGCTATGGCAAACCTAGACAGCATAGTAAGAAGCAGAGACATCACCTTGCCAACAAAGGTCCGTCTAATCAAAGCTATGGTTTTCCCAGTAGTAATGTATGGCTGTGAGAGCTGGACTCTAAGGAAGGCTGAGCGCCGAAGAATGGATGCTTTCGAACTGTGGTGCTGGAGAAGACTCTTACGAGTCCCCTGGACTGCAAGGAGGTCAAATCAGTCCATCCTAAAGGAAATCAACCCTGAGTGCTCATTGGAAGGACAGATAATGAAGGTGAAGCTCCAATATTTTGGCCACCTAATGCGAAGAGAAAACTCTCTGGAAAAGACCCTGATGCTGGGAAAGACTGAAGGCAAAAGGAGAAGGGGACGACAGAGGATGAGATGGCTAGATAGCATCACCGATGCAATGAATATGAACTTGAGCACACTCCGGGAGAGAGCGCAGGACAGGAAGGCCTGGCGTGCTATGGTCCATGGGGTCACGAAGAGTCGGACATGACTGAACGACTGAACAACAACAACAAGTTGTGGCACAGCCCCTGATATCCTTGAGGAAGAGGGAAACATCTCCAAGTTCCAATGGGGGTGAAGGAGAAAGCCTTCCTGACCCCAGTGGGACCTCTGTTATGGTGGGGATAAGGAGTTGCATTGGTGGTGTTAAAAGTCACATGGTGGAGAGGCTCAAGGAGCAGCTTGCCAGAGGGAGCTGTGCCTGTGTGGTTCTATTTCAAGTAACCACACCCACAAAAGACTGTGCGGATAAATCAGGCCTCAGGCTCCAAAACAAATATTTTTCTGTGCTTTTGCAGATTCAGCTGAAACATATATTGCATAATTCCTGTTGTGCACGAGCCTTCAAATAATGTGACTACAGAGTGTTTTTATTTTTAAAAGGGATGTGGGTTTTTTTGTGGGGGAATAAATAGTATAATATATAAATTGTATTGTATCTGACCTTTGGAAGTCTAAATAAGGAGTCTTCACCTTCATTCCTACATGGGTTTGGCTGCCTCTTGTCCTAACGAGGTGTTTTATTGTCTGTGTCCAAAGGGCAGTGAATTCAGACTGTTGAAATTGCCAGTTAAGGAAGGGTCTCGACATTGAGGTAGTGAGCTGCATTTGTACTTTTAAAACAGCTGCTTTCCGGAGCTCTGGTCTTTATCCTTCCAGTTCCTGTGGGAGGCAAGAGCTACTATATATAGGAATGAATGGGATTTAAGCAAAGGGAGTCCTATTTTAATTGCTTAACTATTGTTTCTTTGCAAAGAGCACCATGCTAATTTGAGAGCCAGGCCCAGTCACAGGCCAGAGGGGAAGTTGCGTGAATTAGGAAATGGTCTGAGGTGTAACATTTGTCCTCTCTTGTTACCAGGGAGACTGTCAGACGAGGGAGGAAGCTGTCGCACTGGGTGTTGGACTCTGCAACAATGGATTCATGCACCATGGTAATTCATCAATATCCCCTTATCCTAGACAATTAACAGGGACCTCACATTGTCTCATTAACCAGGAAATGTGGCAAATCCCTCTACTGCATAATGTTGTCACAATGCAAAGTATGAAGTAGCCACTTTTTTGGGCCTATGAGATGCAAGGAGAGCCCCAAACCTTTAACTATCTGACTGCTTTGCCCTCTGTATGAAAATTGAAAGGTATACATGAAAAGGAAATAGCTGGCTGGGGCATTCTAGGAGTTGCAGTCCAGGGTTCAGCACCTTGGACAACTCCTTTAGAGTCCTGGCTGCTTCTGACTGAAACCCGGAATGGATTCTCAGCCCCACCGAAATCAGAGCCACCAGCCTCCACTGTCCGGAGGGTACCAGGTCAGGGAAGGCTCCATTAGAGTGTGTTGAGGGAGTTAGATTGAGTGAGGGCAACAGAGGTGAGTGAAGAGAGTTAGCATTTGTGAAGTTTAGAGTAGAAAATAATTCGCATACAAGTTTGTTTGTCATTCAGTTTGTTTGTCATTCAGTTTGTTTTAATAATAATTGATTTTTTTAAATAACAACTGTCTCTGCCACTTCTCTAAAGTCTAAACTAAAGTTCTACCAGTTTCTCAGCCTGTGGTGGGGCATAACACTACTCTTCCAGGAAATTCCTGACTTGTGTGTCGGATAACTTCCTCCTACAGAAAGTAGAGGAAGGAACTAGAGAATTGGCTATCCTTGACTTGATCCTAACCAACAGAGAAGACATGGTGGATAAAGTAGCAGTTACAGGAACTCTGGGGGAAATTGACCATGTTATACTCGAGTTCTTGGTTCTAAGAGAAGCAAAAGCCGAGTGTAGTCAAATCCATACCCTGGATTTTAGGAAAGCTGATTTTAATAAACTCAGCACAATGATTAGTAAGGTCCAATGGCAAGCGACTCTAATGAGAAAAGGAGTCCAAGATGGGTGGAAGCTTTTAAAAAAGGAAATTCTCAAAAGCACAATTACAAACAATTCCATCCAGAAGGAAAGGTGGAAGACAACAGAAGAAGCCAATGTGGCTTCACAAAGAGCTTAGAGATAATATGAAAACAAAAAAGGGGAAGTGGAAGTGGAAAGGAAGTGGACAAATAGGAAGTGGAAGGAAGGCCAAGCAACAAAGGAAGAGTACAGGCAGGTAGCACAGAATTGCAGGGATGGTGTCAGGAAGGCTAAAGCTAAGAACAAGCTGAGGTTAGCGAGGGATGCTAAAAGCAACAAAAAGGCTTTCTTCAGCCACGTGCATAGTAAAAGACAGAGGAAAGAAATGGTGGTTCAGCTATTAAATAAGGATGGCAAAATGATCACAGATGACAAAGAAAAGGCAGAGGTGCTCAATTCCTACTTTGGCTCAGTCTTCTCCCAAAAGAGGGTGTATGACCCCCCTGGCAAAGGCGAAGTATTTATTTATTTATTAAATTTATTAATCGCCCATCTGGCTGGTCACCCAGCCGCTCTGGGCAATGTACAGCATATAATAAAAAAGCTTAAAACAATAAAATTCTACAATAAAAACGTTTTCTAAAATACCCTAACCCGCCCCAAATGCCTGCCTGAACAACCACGTTTTTAATGCACAGCGGAAGCTCATTAAGAGGGGGCATGGTGGAGTTCCCTAGGGAGGGAGTTCCACAGAGTGGGGGCCACCACAAAAAAGGCCCTCTCCCTCATCCCCACCAGTCTAGCTGTCCTGGCTGATGGGACAGAGAGAAGGCCATCCGAGGCTGATCTTGTTAAGCGGCCTGTCTGGTGTTGCTGGAGGCGCTCCTTAAGATAGGCTGGGCCGGAACCATATAGGGTTTTAAAGGTCAAAACTAGGGATGGACGAAAGGGACTTACCTTGCCCCGCAGCTTGCTTCGCGGTGTGGGGGAGGTGCTTCGGTTCTCCCCCCGAAGTTCAGGCGAGGGGGGGAGGCGCCCCATCCCTCGCCGGCAAAATTCAGGCCGGGGAGGAGCGCCCCGTCTCCCTGGCCGTGAAAAAAGAGAGTAAAAAACAAAACAAAACACACACACCCGTGATAGGCTACGTAACGATTTGCGTAGCCTATCACGGCTAGATTTCCAAAGTCACCCGTGATAGGCTACCTAAATCGTCACGTAGCCTATCACAGCTGACTTTGGAAATCTAGCCGTGATAGGCTACGTAAATCGTCACGTAGCCTATCACGGGTGTGTGTTTTTTTTTTTACTTTATTTTGTAATGGCAGCGGGGGCAGCCGGTCGGGAGACCGGCCGTCGCCCCCACTCTCACCAAAACGCTGCCAAAACGCTGCCGGGACCCACCGCCGGGAGGGACATTTGCCAAAGGTAAGTCCCATTCCGGGGGGGGGCGGCGGGGGGCTGGCGGAGAATTTCCCCAACACTTTCGGGGGGCCGAATGTGTCGGCACTCGGCCTCCCGAAGATTCGTGGAGAAATTCTCCGCCATCCCTAGTCAAAACCAACGCCTTGAATTTGGCCTGGAAAACAACTGGTAACCAGTGCAACTCCTTCAGCACTGGAGTGATGTGATCTTGCCAGTGGCTGCCTTTAATCAGATGAGTCACCGCGTTCTGTACCAGCTGCAGCTTCCAAACCATCTTCAAGGGTAACCCCATGTAGAGCACATTACAGTAGTCTAAACGAGAGGAGACCAGGGCATGTACTACCGATGGGAGCAGATGGTCAGGAAGGAAGGTGTGCAGCTGCCGTATCAGATGGAGTTGATACGGTGCTGGACGGCTCACAGCTGACACCTGAGCCTCCATGGACAGCTGGGAGTCCAAAATGACCCCCAGGCTGCGGACCTGGTCTTTCAAGGGTAGCCGTACCCCATTCAACACCAGGTCAACATCCTCCCGCCTCCTCTTGTCTCCCACCAAAAGTACCTCGGTCTTGTCAGGGTTCAGGTTCAGCTTATTCCTCCCCATCCACCCACTCACCGTCTCCAGACATTTGGACAGGGACTCTACGCCCAACCTTGGTGAAGATTTGAACGAGGGGTAGAGCTGCGTGTCATCCGCATATTGATGACACCGCACCCCAAACCTCCTGATGATAGCCCCCAGCGGCTTCACATAGATGTTAAATAGCATCGGGGAGAGGATGGAACCCTGTGGCATCCCACAAGTGAGTGGCCACGGGTCCAAAACCTCCTCTCCCAGTGCTACCCTCTGGTACCTGCCAGAGAGGAAGGACTGGAACCACCACAACACGGTGTCTCCAATGCCCAACCCCTCCAGGCGGTCCAGGAGGATACCATGGTCAACGGTATCAAAAGCCGCTGAGAGGTCGAGGAGAACAAGGAAGGAGCATTCGCCCCTATCCAGAGCCCTCCTCATATCATCCACCAAGGCCATTTCTGTCCCATGCCCAAGCCTGAAGCCTGACTGAAATGGGTCTAGATAATCAGTTTCTTCCAAGTGTGCCTTCAACTGCATCGCCACCACCCGCTCAATCACCTTGCCCAAAAATGGCAGATTTGGGACTGGGCGAAAGTTGTTCAGAACTTGAGGATCCAAGGAGGGCTTCTTTAAGAGCGGTCTTATCACTGCCTCCTTGAGGGCTGAAGGCATCACTCCATCCTCAAGGGAGGCGTCCACCACCTCCCTGATCCCCTCACCCAGTTTCTCTCTGCAGCCCATAATGAGCCAAGATGGGCAAGGATCAAGTAAGCAGGTGGTCGGCCTTACAGATGAAAGTACCTTGTCTACTTCATCTGAAGGAAGAAGCTGGAACCGATCCCACAAAACCGGTTTGCCACAGGCCGCCTCTTGCTCACTAACTGTATCCACAGTGTGCGGAGTAACACTCCTAATCCAATCAATTTTATCTGCAAAGTGCCTTGCCAAGGCCTCACAGGAGGCCTTAGAATGCTCCAGTGGTTCCGGAGCCACAGGACCGACCAGGCTCCGGACCACTTGGAACAGCCTCCTGGGACAGCACTCTGCGGACTTGATAGAGGCAGCATAATATTCCTTTTTTGCTGCCTTCACCGCCACGTGATAGGCTGAAGATACAGCTCTAGCCCGTGTCTGATCGTCTTTGGAGCGAGACTTCCGCCACCAGCACTCTAGCCGTCTTACCTCCTGTTTCAGAGTTCGTAACTGCGGATTGAACCATGGTGCAGTCCGAGCCCTGTTCAGGGGGAGAGGGCATTTCCTAGCCACCAGATCTAATGCCCCAGTGTTTGCGGCATTCCAGCCACCCACCAGGGTCTCGACCGAGTGGCCGTTGGTGTGCCCCAGAGAATCCCCAAGTGCATTCAGGAATCCACTTGGATCCATAAGACGCCTGGGGCGGGCCATTTTAATGGGTCCTCCACCCCTGTGGAGCGGTTGTGGAACTGAGAAGTCCAACGTCACCAGATAGCAATCTGACCATGACAAGGGGGGGGGTGGATATACCCCCAACTTCCAGATCACTCCCCACTTCTCCAGAAACAAACACAAGGTCTAGTGCATGACCGGCTACATGGGTGGGCCCAGTTAGAATATGGTGCAGCACCCAGGAAGCCATGGTCTCCATGAAGTCCCGAGGTGCTCCTGTGAGGATGGCCTCTGAATGTACGTTGAAGTCCCCCAACACCAGTAAGTTAGGGGACTTTACACGCACATCAGAGACCACCTCAAGCACCTCGGCCAGGGAGTCAGTCGTGCAGTGGGGTGGACGGTACACGAGCAGAATCCCCAGACTGCCCTTCGGGCCCAACCTCCATCCAGTACATGCACTCAGCAACCTTGGTCTCCTGGAGAGGGGGTCTGGTGAAGACCAAGGACTCTCGGTAGATAACAGCCACTCCCCCTCCCTAATCCCCAGCCCTCAGCTGCTATGCATACGAAAATCTGGCTGGACACATGGCCGCAAGGGTTGGAGCAGCAGCCTTGGCCAGCCAGGTCTCCGTAATACATGCCAGGTCTGCACCCTCATCCAGGATCATGTCATGGATGAGGGAGGTTTTCTGGGTAACAGACCTGGCATTGCAGAGCAGCAAACGAAGGCCAGAAGATGGGGTCACGCCTCCCCCAGTCATCCTTTGGCTCTGGTCAGGCCTGGAGCAGGAGATACTAAACATCTCACCCTTGTTCCCCTTACCTGACATGGCCTGCTCCTAGTGCTTAGGGTTGGCGGAGAATTTCTCCCCGAAACTTCGGGGGGCCGAGCGCCAACGTGTTCGGCCCCTTGAACAAGTTTCGGGGAGAAATCCTCCGAACCCCCCCCCGCCCCCCACACCCCCCCCGGGACGGGACTTACCTTCGCCGAATGTCCCTCCCGGCGGCGGGTCCGGCCGGCGGTTCGGCGGGTGTTCGAGTGGGGCGGGAGAGGCAGCCGGTCTTTTGACCGGCTGCTGCCGCCGCCATTGCAATAAAAGAAAAAAAAAAAAACGCCCCCTGATAGGCTACGTGACGATTCACGTAGCCTATCACGGCTAGATCTGCAAAGTCAGCCGTGATAGGCTACGTCAATCGTCACGTAGCCTATCACGGGTGACTTAAAAAAAAAAAAAAAGCGTGTACGGATAATGGCGGCCCCCATTGGGAGCCGCCATTCGCGTTCCTTATTTGGTCGCTGTAGTCTACGTAAATGTTTACGTAGACTGCGGCAAAAATAAGGGCAACGCTATTTGCGTTGCCCTTATTTTCGCCGTAGTCTACGTAAACATTTACGTAGACTACAGCGACTAAATAAGGAACGCGAATGGCGGCTCCCTATGGGGGCCGCCATTAGCGTACGCGCCTTTTTTTTTTTTAAGTCACCCGTGATAGGCTACGTGACGATTGACGTAGCCTATCACGGCTGACTTTGCAGATCTAGCCGTGATAGGCTACGTGAATCGTCACGTAGCCTATCAGGGGGCATGTTGTTGTTTTTTTTTTAACTTTCGCGTTCGCGGCCGGGCGAGGCGGGAAGCCTCCTCCCCGGCCTGAATTTCGGCCGGGCCGAGGCGGGAAGCCTCCCCCCCCCGGCCGGAACTTTGCGGGGGGAGCAGCGAAGCGCCTCCCCCCCACCGCGAACGTCCTTCGAGGACAGGTAAGTGACTTTCGTCCACCCCTACTAGTGCTCCGCCAGCGCCTGCCGCCCAGCCTCGGTATGTTCTGGCCCCCAACACTCCCCCTACTGCCTCCATCAGGTGGACACATGCCCCCTCGCTCCCGCCTATCAGGCAGGCTACCCACCTCTATTCAGTACAGGCTGAAGGGGCAGGATTGCAGCTTGAGATCCATAGGCATAGGGTCAAGGAACACCTAATTACTTTGAATGAGTTCAAATCTCCAGAGCCAGATGAACTGCATCCCAGAGTAATAAAGGAACTGGCAGAAGAACTCTCAGAACCACTGTCTATTCTCTTTGAGAAATCATGGAGGACGGGTGAAGTGCCAGATGACTGGAGGAGGGCTAATGTTGTCCCTATCTTCAAAAGGGTAAAAAGGAGGAACCAGGGAACTACAGACCAGTCAGTCTGACATCAAACCCTTTGAAAATTCTGGTGCAGATGATAAAGCAATTAATCTGTAAGCACCTTGAAAACAAAGCAGTGATTACTCGAAGCCAACATGGATTTGTCAAGAACAAACCCTGCCAGACTGATCTGATCTCATTTTTTGATCAAGTAACCTCCCTTGTGGATTGTGGGAATGCTGAAGACATCATATACCTCGAGTTCAGCAAAGCTTTTGACAAAGTTCCCCATGATATCCTGTTGAGCAAACTAGCTCAAAGTGGGCTAGGTGAAACAACGATCTGGTGGATCCACAGTTGGCTACAGAATTGGACTCAAAGAATGCTTATCAATGGGATCTTCTCAAACTGGGGAGAGGTAACAAGCGGGGTACCGCAGGGCTCAGTCCTGGGCCCAGTGCTCTTCAACATTTTTATTAATGACTTGGAGGAGGAGGTGCAGGGAATGCTGATCAAATTTGCAGAGGACACAAAATTTGGCGGGATAGCTAATACTTTGGAAGACAGAAACAAAATTCAAAGAGCTCTCCTTTATTGAGCAGGGGGTTGGACTTGATGGCCTTGTAGGCGCCTTCCAACCCTACTATTCTATGATTCTATGATACACTGGAGTGCTGGACAGAAAGAACAGAATAAAATTTAATAGGGATAAATGCCAAGTTCTGCACCTAGGAAAAAGAAACCAAATGCACAGTTACAAGATGGGGGATACGTGGCTCAACAACACTACAAGCGAGAAGGATCTTGGAATTGTGGTAGATCACAAGCTGAATATGAGCCAACAATGTGATGTGGCTGCAAAAAAGGCAAATGCTCTTTTGGGCTGCTTTAATAGAAGCATAGCTCCCAAATCCCAGGAAGTACTAGTTCCCCTCTACTCAGCACTGGTTAGGCCTCATATGGAGTACTGTGTCCAGTTCTGGGCACCACATTTTAAGAAGGATGCAGACAAACTGGAGAGGATTCAGAGGAGGGCAACAAAGATGATCAGGGGACTGGAAACAAAGCCCTGTGAAGAGAGACTGAAAGAACTGGGCATGTTTAGCCTTGAGAAGAGAAGACTGAGGATAGGATAGCGCTCTTCAAGTACTTGAAAGGTTGTCCCGGAGAGGAAGGCCAGGATCTCTTCTCGATCATCCCAGAGTGCAGGTCATGGAATAATGGGCTCAAGTTACATGAAGCCAGATTCCGGCTGAACATCAGGAAAACCTTCCTGACTATTAGAGCAATACGACAATGGAACTAATTACCTAGGAAGGTGGTGGGCTCTCCCACACTGGAGGCATTCAAGATGAGGCTGGACAGCCATATGTCAGGGATGCTCTGACTTGGATTCCTGCACTGAGCAGGGCGTTGGACTTGATGGCCTTGTAGGCCCCTTCCAACCCTACTGTTCTAAGATTCTATGATTCTATGTCCTACATTGCTTCCATACATCTACCATCATGGAAAGACCTTTCCTATCCCTAACAGTGGCAGCAAGCTAGGTTTAGGATGTTGTTTTCATAAGCAGGCGAGCATAAGGCAATCACTGGAATTAGTTTTCTTACGTTACTGGGATGATCACTTACATATGTATGAAGTTATCTTGTACCAGCCTTCCCTAACATGGTGCTTTCCAGATGTGTTGGACCACATGCTGGATGGAGGGTGCTGGACATTGTAGTCCAACAAATCTGGAGGGCACTAGGTTGGGGAAAGGTATCTTATACCATTGGATTGCCAGTCCATTTAGGCTAGTATTATCTCTGCTGAACAGCAGCAGCTCTCCACATCCTTGGGCAGGGGCCCCTTCCAACTAGGATACCCAACAAATGCTGGCAGAACCAGCTTCAGGTTCAAGGGGGTCCTCAGCAAAATGCTCTCCTGTATCCCCCTCCTATATTGGTAGGCTTATCTAGTAGTGGACAGCTGCAGTGGAGTGCTGACATTTAAATTTTACACAATGCTCCAAAGCAATGGTATGTTGGTAGTATTGTTGTAAATTAAAAATGGCACCTGCCCTAGCAGTTGTAAAGAGGGACAGGACAGGCATTAGAGATGGGCCCTGCCAGGGTGCTGAGGCTCTGTCAGCTGCCTGAAAATGCTGCATGCAGTGCTGGGTCTGGAATTTGTGGGTTGAACCTGGGCCATCTACATCCAGAGCATTCAGTCTACCACTGCTCCATCTTTTGTTCAGTCATTCATAGTTATTGAAGGCAAGAATTGCGACCTGCAGTAAAATGTTGCAGTATAGAGCGCTGCTATTCAGGATTCCAGCTGCTCCATTTCTTTCATTCTCCCCTACCACTTGCCACCCATTAAGGATGGTGGAAAACTCTGCAACAGATTCAAATGAGTTCAGATTTCTATGAATCTGTCCACAGATCCCTCAGCGGACCAGCTTTTTCCAAGTCATGCGGATTCCACGGACTTGCAGACTGGTGGTTTAAAAAAAAAAACTTTCTGGGAATTGCACACAAATTTAGTTGTACAAAAATAAAACAATCCCCCCTTCTGACCAAAAATGTGCATTTCCTCCCATAAGCTAAAGTGTGAAAATACAGATTTTGGGTGGGATCTGTGCATTTTTCACCCCCTCAACTTTTGGGGAGATTTGTGCAAATTTATATTAACTAATGCGCATTAGTGCTAATGCACATTAGTTAATGCGGATTAGCACTAATTCACATTGCTTAATATGGATTAGCACATTTGTACAACTGTGCATTAGTGCACATGCACATTAGCGTTGAGCATACTCCGTCGTCATTGGGCTGTTTTGGATTCCCCCAGCTTGCTTCCCCCAAAAACATTTTTTGTATTTCTGCAAGCCTTGGGGTTTGCCTGAGCCTACTGATACCTCTCTCTTGTGCATGCCTAATGCTATTTTGGCTACATGAGCACCAGCACTTGCCCCTGAACATAGAGGAAATAATACAAGCACATTATTGTCAATACAAGCAGTGGCAAACGAAATGGTGGGCAGGAAGGGCTATAGGCAGGTTTGGCCTAGGACACGTTCAGCAGTGCTGAGTAAAATGTAAAAAGTAGTGAACAACTCAAGTGTAGGTGATTAGAGTTGTACACAGGATCATCTGTAGATTTCTGTTATAAACCTTTCGCATGTCAGCTATAATAGCAACCTGTGACATGGCCCCAGAGAATGAAGGTAGATATTAGGACATGACCTCTGTATTCAAACTGGTTCAGCAAGTCCCAGCCAAATAAATGATTTTAAAACTGCTGAAGGAGAAGAGACACAGCTGAGAAGTTAATTTAGTGCAATGGCCATTCTCTCTCTTTCTATGGAGCTGGCTGGCCTTTGGAAGTCTCACAATGGACCTGTGTTTACCAGCTGGATTTTTTCCAAGCAGCGGATGAAAAGCAGCCGTTGATTTTTTTTGCATACTCGCTTGGATATTTCGGATTCTGTGTCAGCAATGTACAACCTAGGCTCATGCCTGTCTGCAGGGGCAGGGTGTCAGATGTGCTGCAGGGAGAGCAAGTTGGTCCTGCTGGGATTAGCAGGATCAGGATATGGATGGCGATAGCAGAGGCGCTCTATGGAGGTGGGAAAGTGGAGAGATGAGATCCAGAGCTACACAAAAGGCCGCCATGGATCGATACTTTCCATCTGTGCATCCCTTATGCCTTTATTTTAATTCAAAACAATGTGTGAACTCACATCAGTAGTATAGTGCAGAAAAGAGCAACTTAAATGATAACAGTTACAACATATGGGACTGTTTAGCTTAGAGAAAAGGCAAGTGAGGTGAGACATGAGAGAGGTGTACAAAATTTTGTATGGTGTGCAGAAAGTGATAAGGAGACATTTTTCTCCTTCTCTCATAATACAAGTACTTGTGGTCATCCCATGAAGCTGATTGGTGGGAGATTCAGGACATGTAAAGTACTTCTTCATACAGCACATAGTTAAACTATGGAATTCACTTCCACAAGATGTAAATGGATGACTCTAAAAGGGATTGGACAAATTCATGACTGATGAGGTCATTGATGAGTCATCAGTGACGACTAGTCCTGATGGCTATATCCTACCTCAAGGATCAGAGGCAGTATGCCTATGTACACCAGTTGCTGGGGAACATGGACAGGAGGGTGCTTTTGTACTCATGTCCTACTTTTGGACTTTCCACAGGCAGCTGGTAGCTACTGTGTGAACAGAATGCTGGACTAGATGGACCAGCATGGCACTTCTTATGTTCTTACATCAGTGATTAGAACATGATATTTGACATGCTGGACTATGTACTTCAGAGGTCTGTCTTCCATCCTTAGTCACTCAGGGTCAAACTACACATTACATTAAATGCATAGCATCCAGCTCCGTGTGCAATTTTGTTTACTTAAAAGCGAGTATGGGGGCCCACAATTCAGATCAGGACCACAGCATGTGTGGGAGAAGGTTTAATTCTTCCAATCTGACTGTCTCCTGGAAAAACAACAACAGCCCTCTCTGCACCAAATAGCGATATTTTGACAAGATCCTATTGGCACTAATGGGATCTCTTTTTGCCATCTCTATTTATCATGTGTCATCTCTCTGTCTGCTGCAGTTCTGATCCACATGAGCTGCACACTTTTCCATGACCTGCACCTGGTGTGGAAGTCAGAGCTGGAGTAAATGGGCTTAAAGGGCAACAAAGGTTCAGAGGAGGCTTATATACACACTGTTAGCTCCTCCTCTTCCTGGTCCTCTCATGGTCCATTACTCATAGGTGTGTCTTTTCCTGCATCTGAAGAGGACACTTTCTCCTGAGTCACTCGCTCCTCCCAACTAGATCTCTGATGACAGAGCCTTCTGGCAACCCAGTGGGCATTCCTCTGGCAATTCTGGTTTTCCCACCAGATCTGCTGCCACCTCTGCTCTGGAGACCCAGGGCAAAGTGAGGAGAGTTGGGGATCAAGGCAGGGCTTGGGATTCTTGGGTTTGAAGGGATTCTTGGAGACCCCCAGTGAGGCATCCCTGTGACTGAGCACTTCAGGTTGCCCATGGTCTGCTGCAGGTTCCTCACATCCTCTGTGAGAGTGGGGTGTTCTGCAGATTCCCAGGCCTGTTCCTCTGAAGCGGTCTCTCCAGGGTCTGTGCTGGACAGGGCCATGACAATGCTATGTATTTAATGTAATGTGTAGGTTGACCTTCAGATGCCATGAGGCAGCTTCCAAATAGTGATATCTGTCCCCTATTACTAGTCTATTCATCCATTACCATACCAAGCTGCCTTGAGTGCCTTTTGGTTCAAAGAGGGGGTATATGTTTAAAATAAACAGACAGAGCAGAACAGGGACATAGTTTTATATTTCTTTCTTCTAAGTCTGAGCAGAATATACAAAGAATTAAGCCCTGTTCAGGCATTAAGCCTGAACAGGGGTATGTAAACCCATGTAAGGGGCATGGGGCCATGCTGGGAAATCTAGCAAAGGGTGGTCTGAGAGCATGTGATGTGGTCAAGGCCCCACTCCAGCATCCCTGTGCGTGCCGGTCCTGTCCCCTCAGTTCCCCAATCTTGCTGGGTTGAGTGGCGAAGTCTGAAAGGGGATTCTACTCATGTTAGCTTGAACATGAGTTGAACTCTTTTCATAATTGGGGACTCTTCTTTATCTAGGTCCTCAGTTATGTGGATCAGAGTTCTATTTGTATTCATGTGAACATGAGTAGAACCCCCTTTCAGATCTTGCCGCTCAACACAGCAAAGTTGGGGACATTGAGGGTGGGACTGGCATGCAGGGGGACATTTGGCATAGGGCCAGCATGCATAGCCCGCCTGTGCCCCTTTCATAAGTTTATGTACCTTGTTTGGCTTTAAAGCCTGTGCAGGGCTAAACATAAGCTTTAGGACCACAGTTGTTATGAGAACCTATTAAATGAAACATGTAATTGTCTGGGCCACAGGCAGCAGTCCGAGGTGAGCTGAGAGCCAGGAACCATGAGTTGTGGGGCAAAGCCAGTAGTCAGAAGCAAAAAGAATGTCAGACCAAAGGACAAACCATGAGGCTGGACTGAGGAGCAAGCTAGAAGTCGGGACTGAAGGACAGCCAAAGATACAAGAATACACGAGAGCTCAAGAAGACCTTGTTGGTCAAGCAAGGCTTAACTGGAACAGGAAGTCCTCTTATTAGGAGGATCGAATGACCAGCCTGGGTGGTCAGATACTGCAATATGTGGCCCCACAGGTCAGCCACACCCCCAGTTCAAGCCCCCGCAGCTTCTCACAGAAATGGACCAAGTTAAATAGAACAGGTGACAAATGTTACTGACTGCCATCCTCTCATCACCATGTCACATGCTGTCAGGCCACCCTTTGCCAAGAAAGAAATCTAGCAAAGGGAGACTCAAAGCAATCAAGTAAAAGCCTTGAGGATGAGGACAGACAGAAAGAATTACGTAAATGGCTTCCATTATACATGGTGTTTGTTATATTCCTTTCATCTCTAGCTTTTCTCCACTAGGCACAGTGCCAACGATATATTTTCCAGAAAGAAAAATGCTTAATTTGATTTGATAGATTTCTGAAAAAACACCCCCCCTCTACAGGACTTTCCCATTGATGGGACAAAAATGAATGCTCATAGAAAGCTCTGCAGTGCTTCATAATGACGTGCAACGTATCACCTTTCAATCCAAAATGATTCCATACGGGTTGAATGAGAAAATGGATGTAACAAAAAACCCACCATTCAATTCCATGCATTTCGAGGGATCTGGCTGGTGTGTAGCAGCTTGAAAAACAATATATAATTGCCTGCAGCTGATGTTGGTGATTTGTTCACAGTTAATTATTTTAAAATTATGACAGTATTGTTTTTATATCCCTGCCGTGTGTGTGCAAGTACTGACACATCTGTGTGCTTCCCACTTTCTGGTTTCTAGTACTAGAGAAGAGTGAATTCAAAGATGAGTCTCAATATTTCCGCTTTCATGCTGACGAGGAGATGGAAGGTACAAGTTCCAAGAGCAAGCTGTTACGAAATGACTTCAAACTCCTCGAAAACATCTTGGCCAAAAGCTTGCTGGTAAGAAAAAAACCCTACAGATACATTGATTTAATTCTAACAAAATGACCCATCATTATGACATGTAGTGTGTGTGTGTGGTGAGGACTAGTATGTTGCAAAGACTCTGCAGGAAAAGAAGTGTGTCCCTAAGTGCTTTGCCATAGAGACATGTTGAAAGCACACCTCCCTGCAGTGTCCACAAGTCATGTTTGTCCTTACTACAACTGCATCCCCAAGAGCAGTACTTCATTTTTCCAGATAGGAGTAAATAGCAGCCATCCATTTATACAGGAGACAGTTAAAGAAGGGTGTGCCTGATTCATCCATCATCCAAGCTTAGGCTGCCACATGGAGCATGGGAGAATGGGACTGTGTGCTGGCCATGCCCCATCATAGCTGGCTCCGACCCCCTCAGTGCCCATGCATTCAGTGTGATGTGTGCAAGGGGGCACTTAGGTTTGAGCAGCTGAATGCATATAGGCATTCCATACAATCAGGAACCTGGTCCAGGTGTTCCATTGTTCATGCATAGGCCCCCCTTTGCAGAAGTTGCACCGAACAAGGGGTGGAGATGTTGGTAGGGGTATAGTGGTTAGAGTGTTGGGCTGGGACTTGGGAGAACCAGGTTCTAGTCCCCAGTTGACCATGAAGCTCACTGGGTGACTTTGGGCCAGTCGCTGACTCTCAGCCTGATCCTACCTCACAGGATTGTCATGACAATAAAATGGAGAGGAGGAGGACCACGTAAGCTGCCTTGGATTCCTTGCAAGAGGAAAAAAAGCCGGATATAAAGGAAAAAGTGAATAAATGTGACTTTGGGTGCAGAGCTAGAGGTGCATTCCTGCTACCCACTTCTCAGCCCCATGTGCAGATACATATTAGTAGGGCTGTACTCAGGAACAGATTTAGGGTGGAGGCTAAACCTCGTTCCTATCTCTGTTGACTCCAGATGCTGAGAATTAAGCCTGCTTTCTCTGCTATTTTCTGTGTCATGGTCATGCTAGAAGGTTATGGAGTATTAACAACTGATTTGCTATAGATAGATAGGTCCACTGCTAGGACATTTTTCTTCCAACATCCCCATACGATTTGACCATTAGTGACATTTAAACCAGTTTAAGTGAGAAGTTGAACACAATTTAGTCTAAACTCAGGCCATTTGCAACCGTGCCAGCTCCAGGTTTTTGGAGGGCGACACAACTCAGTGGACCTCTCCCTCAGTGAGCCTACCTTCTCACCACCATTGTCACTAGCTGCTATGGCTCCTCATCCCCTTTCTCATCACTGCTGTCATCATTTACTTGCTTGACGGGCAGAGAGCAAGTAGGCCATGGCTACTACCCATTCCTCTCCCCCCTCCCTGGGCCAACGCGAGAGGCAGGTGAATAAGCAGGTTGAAATGGTGAAAAGGGGGAGCAACTCCAGGAGGTTCTTGTCAGTGGGCCCCTGCTGGGGTGTGATTATCCAGCATTTTGGATCATGTAGAGAGCCCCCATAGCATGATGAGAAGAAAACACAGAGGTGGATGCGGATAGCGCACTCTCCCTCCTCGTTTAAACAATACACTCTTTAGAACCCCTGAATATGGTTCATATGTTGGCTGTATCTTAATCATACGCACACAAAGCAGTGATGTTTTTTGCACATTATTTATTTGTTTGTTTGTTTATTTCATTTATATCCCACCTTTTTTTTCCTTCTTAAGGAACTCAAGGTGGCGTACATAATCCTCCTCCTCTCCATTTTAGCCTCACAACAATAACCTCAGGTAGGTTGGGCTGAAACTGGCCCAAAGTCACTCAGTGAGCTTTCATGGCCAAGTGGGGACTAGAACCCGGATCTCCCGACTCCCAGTCCAACGCTCTAGTCACTACCCCACGCTAGCTCTCTATTTTCTATTCGCATCGGTATTTGCAGTAACCTGCCCTGGTGTCTTATGTTCTGGTGCTTTGATACTGTCAGTTCTCTCACTCCATTCTGTCACACTATTTAGTGGATTGTTGTAGTTAGTCTTGATTACTGTTTGTGCTCTAAGCAAGTTTATTTCCTGACAGCGGTCCAAAGTCTGTGCCACTCTCATTATTGATGACTGGCAAAATGGAAGAGCAGTAAGCAAGTCCATGTCAGCAGCAAAGGGAAAAGCATGTTGGGAAAGGATCCAGATGCCCATTAAGGGGAAAAAGTGTGCCCCTGTGGGTGGCTTCGCCTGCCCTTATGCTGCTGCTTTTTTTTTTTTCTTAGTGAAGCAGGCGTATATATCAATGTTGTTGTTTTTTCCCCACAAAGCCACAGTGCAGATTGCAGCCAGCAAAATAAGTATCCTCATATTTTTCTAGCTTCTGCTATTCCTAAATTTAATTATTTACCTCAGTATTCAACCTTGTGTGTGAGTATCATACTTCTTATTGCTGAGTCATTTGATATCAGAAGGTTGCTAAAAGAATAATTTTACTGCCTTTTATAAACTATCAGTTTTTGCTTAAAAAAAAAAAAAAAGCACACATCTTTCTCATTCATTATGCATCATCCACAGATCTTCCCTACCGATCATGCTTCTCTTGCAGGGATTTATATCCCTGAACCATTGGTTTATATATTCCAGAACCATTGGGTGGCTGGTTCTAGGAGCCACTGTGTTAATATCCCATAATGTCCAAGAACAAGAGTGGGCAGAAGGTCCATCGAGACTTACTGATAGATCTCTGGGAGATTTGCAGTAGATCAGCAAGGGTTTCTGACTCTAAAAAGCTTTCATCCCACCCCTAAATTGTATTGCTCAGGGGGAAAAACACATGGGAGAAAACCATGAATGGATTTTTGTGTGAAAAGACACGTGAGTTTGGTTCTGGTACTGATCACAAATTTCTGGGCTGAGCATGATCTCAGAAGCATATCCCTTCCTGAATTCTTAGCGTGTCTGCCTGCCTGAGGCACCATTTTGCATGTGCTCCGGTTGGTGAAACTCAACGTTCTAGTAAAAAAGAAAGCAGATCTTGCAAGCCTGAGGTCTGCCCATCCCTGTCCTAGAGTACCACTGTGTTGGGGGCATTGTGGTAAATTAAAACACCCGACACCGATTAGAGCACCAAACCATTTTTTTAAAAGTGTGTGTTTTAAGGGGGTAGGGTGTGACAGGTGTCAGCACTGCCACATGCTGACACTTGGGGCAGTATCCAACAGTGTCATTCTGCAAACTCAAATAGCACTGGCAGAGCTCCAGTGAGTCTTTCTGTTGCACATGCGCTTGCAAAGATTATTGCATAACCGGGTGCACAGCTGCTTGCACAGCCACCTGTGCAACCACACTTGCACAAACATACATTTAATTTGATTCTTCTGTTGTACATAAATCAGAACGTAGTTTCTCCTAGCACAATGTCACACTTAGATACTGTCCTTGGCATGTATGAAATGGCCCTAAGGAGCAGCTACAATTCTTATACTTCTAGGCTGGAGTGCTGCATTACATTACATCATCAGCATCCTTATCCAGAGCTGCATTCTTTTTCAGGGCTGTTTTAAACAAGAGTAAAGGTAGATTGTCTTACCCAGGTGGCTTTTGAAACACATTAGGTTTTTGCAGTGTGTTTGCAAAAGGGAAATGAACCATTTCTCTATCACCCCCTGGTTTTTTATCCTTCTTTCTGACCTTACACTGGAAGGAATAGCAAATATTTTATGCCAAATAAAATATGCAGGTGCCAAAGCCAAATTATTCCAGGGTGAAGCAAATCCTCTTCAAACAAATATTTAATTTCTTTTTTTTGTGCACTTGTTTCTATGCTGAAAAAATATACAAAATTATCTTCATACTTCAAAAAAATTAAAGCTTAGGTTTACTTCCAGATGCTAAAAATATAGCAATATCAGGATATCTCCTTTGTAATTTAAAAACTGTGCTTTCACAACCAGAACATAAGACTCCAAGACTGGTAATTCCAGGAAGCTGCATGCTGAAACAAATAGTCGAGGTAGCTGTAGGAATGACAAGCCATGAAACATGTGGGAGATATTTTAATTTTTATCTGTTCATTTATTTTAAGCATTTATAACCTGCCCCTAAATTAAAAAAATATATCAAGGCATCTTACAGTAATACACTTAATAGCAGCAATATATTCATATAAACCATAATAAAACATTCAGTGAAACACCAGAGCAATAAAAGGAACACAACAAATTTAGTACACAAACTAGTGTAAAAACACTCACTGTTAGTGTGTTTTTCATAATATCCAGGGAAAAAAAACATCTTGACCTGGAACCTAACACTCAGTAGGGATGGGCCAGGTGAGTAGCACTGCAGAGGTTATTCCAGAGTTAGGGCCCCACCACTGAAAAGGACCTATCTCCACTCACCAGTTGCCTAGCCTCTGAAGGCAGGGGTTTCTGCAGCAGGGCATCTGATGATGATCTAAGAAAACAGACAGGTTCATAGGGCAACAAGTGGAGCACAGGCACAGTTGCACCTCTCTGTTAAGTAGGATCTTCTACAGAATTCTTCCATATCACATTCACATCCCATTGAAATTCAACAGTGTATTTCCCCCCATATAATTTTTTAAGATGCTTTGCCCTGATCCAGCAAGTGAGATCTGCATGTGAACATAGGGTGGCACATATGCAGCCAATACAGGTGCACAACTGGACAAACATTTGCATCCACCTCCATCCATCTGCGCCCCATTGGACTTCGGAAATGCATGTCCCCATCCAAGCACAGATAGAAATGAGCATGCCCATCCAGAGACAGGAGCTCAAAGTCTTGCACAAAGACTGGGTTTACATGACTAGAACTGGTTTGGGTCACTAGCTCTTAAGAACTGAGTGCTGTGGTTGAAATTACTGTGCTCCTTAGAATTCTTCTGCTATGGGAAGGAAGTGGACAGATGCCATTTATCACATCTGAATCCCACATTTCTTTCCAGGAGTAAACATGGTGCTGTACAGACACCCTGTGACTTAGGTGAGGCTGAGATAAAATAACTTTTCCAAGGTGTATCGAGCAGAAACTCAATCTATTAGCAGTTCTGACTGCAGCTGAGTGTGGACTTGACAACACTGAGGAGCCAGGACAGAATCAACAGCTTTATAGGATTAGCAGGAACCTTATTGGCTCACACCACCTGGGCTGAAACCTGCAGTACTCCCTCCAGCCATCTCTGGTGCTGCTGCAGTACAGCAGAGATCAGACCAGCAATTTCCTCTACTTGCGAAGTGCCATAGTTATGCAGGGAGTGAGGTGCTAGGGCCCTGCTTTCAGAGTAGGATTCAGCATGGGCCAGTCTGAGACCTTTGGCACCAGTCTTGTAACTGACAGCAATTTAATAATGTTTTGTCCTTAAGAAGATTGCCAACAGATTTATGGGGAGATTTTCATTAAAAGAGCCTTCTCTGTAGTGACCTCCATCTGTGGAATGCCTTTCCCAGGGAAATCCACCGGGCCACTTCACTGTAAACATTTAGATGCCAGGTTAAGCCCTTCCTCTTCCAGCAGGCATTTGATTTCTAATCTGTTGCTCTGATTATTAAGCTGGCTTTTTAGTGTTTTAAGATTTGGATACTTTCATTTTTTCATTCATTCTTTTGGTTGTTATTTTATTGTTTGGTTTTTTTAATAAGTACATTTAATGAGGGTACTCGCCAGATGGGTGCTATATAAATTTAAATCAATAAATAAAATGCAGATAGATGATTAATAAACATTCTTTAACAGGATGCAGGTGGAGTTCTATTGCACTGCTAACCCTTTTGGAGAGACCAGATGGATAATCAATTAATTGATTAATATTAACATTCATTTGGTCATGTGTACTGTGTTGGGTTGCTTTGCACACCCTGCCAACTTTGTGGGGCCCGTTAAAACTTTATTTTTAAATGTGAAGAGAGGTTAAACACAACTGACTGTTCTTTTCATTGAAACTATTTTAAGCCACAGTAAATCACCAGTGCATAGTATTAAAAGTGCTTTGCTTTGTTTAACTTTGCAAGGGTCAAGGTTTCCCCGGGGCTTTCATCATATGAATCCAGCTGAACTGCAAAGGTGATTACAGCTCTCCCTGCATGGCTTTGAAAAATGCCTGTTTTGAACTTACTTTTTCCAGGGAGGCAGGCAATCCCTCAGCATCTCCAAATGCAAAATGGCAATGTGGAGCAGATGAGTCCCCATGCAATTTCAGTTGACTCCAGAACTTATGGCCATAAAGCGTTTATTGCACTGGAGGATGAAACTGGGGCCACTTGTAAATGGGCAAGGCCAACGATTCACCAGTGAGGTGCTGAGCTCCAAGGGGCTCTTTGTAGTGAACACACTGGTGCAGCATTGTTCCCAAAATGTTTTGTAAGGAGGGATCTAATGATGGTGACTTTTTCTTTCTCTGTTTCCCCTTAACTCCACCCTCCCTTGAATGGCCGTTGTTTCTCATGTTTGAAGTCAGAGGTAGCCTAGAGTGTCGTCTTCTGTTTGTAGACTTTCCTGCAGGGAAGGGGGCATAATTTCCTTAATCTTGTGCCATCATGAGCAACCGCAACAAAAGGAAATTGATGAGTTGATAGCATTGACTAAAAGTACATAACAACTTTGTCTCCCTGCATTCCCCCTGCCCCTCCCCAGCACTTTAAAAGGTTGCTGTAGTAGGATAAAGCAGTTTTTTTTCCTGTGCTTTTTATTTCCTGGCAGGTTATGTGAGCTTTTGTTGTAATTTGGCAAATTTTCATTTTATTTTTTGGATATTTATTTATTTCACGATCAGACTTATAATCTGCCTTTTAGGGTAAATCCTCCGAAAGTGGAGTACAACAAAAACTTAAAATCACAGACTGCCACATGTTCATCCGTAGCCACTGGGCAGCTCACAGCATGGTAAAAGTACCACTTAAGACTATTAAAACAGCATACTGGTCATAAAGAAAGCAAGCTTGGGTTAAAATTCAACTTTGCACTCACGCCCCCCACCCCCAAATGCTGCTCAGGAAGAAATGTTTTTTCTACCTTTCTAAAAATAACATAGCTGGCCTGCCAGCATTCTCTGTGGTGAGCATTCCATAATGAGGATGCCACTGCGAAAAGGCCCTGCTCATCACCACCCTCATTTAACTTCCAGTCAAGCAGTTCAGAGCAGGGCCTCATCTGAGGATCTTAACAAGAGAGCTTATATAGGAGGAGGTGCTTCCTGGGATAACTTGGACCAAAGCCATTTAAGGGTCACTCCTATGCATATTTAGAGTCCTACAACTCCCATGGCTTGCTGGACAATGCTAGGAATTGTAGGACTTTTTCTGCCTAACCATGCATAGGATTGCTCCTTTATTGCTGTAAAGATTAAGAGCAACACTTTGACATTTATCCAGAAATGCACTGGGAACCGGACCGGTACAAGCCTTTCAGTGTGGATGTTATGTGCTCTCATCAGCTTATTCCTGCAAGAGTCAGTTCACTCCAGCTTCCTATGTTCCTGTGTTAGCCACTTGACAATCCTCTTTTTTTGCAGGCCAAACTAGATGTGATGGAGCTATTTCAGTAAGACCTCTCCACTTCCCTATTTCTAGGGCAAACACATGAAATGAAGCACGTCTGCCGCTATCATGTGTATTTTGGCCTTCAGTCTATTCTTATTTGCTCTGATTTGCAGTTCAGTGCATGCAGTGTTGCAAAAATAAGCACTTCTATGTTTGCATTTTTTCCTGTGTGAATGCAGCCTCACTGAGAACACCATAAGCAAAATCATTTACTAATGAGAAATATTGCTTATTTTTGCCCCTAGTTTTCATGGTATCCACAGTTTTTTTTATTTTTATATATACACTCACACACACTTACCACAATAAAGTAGTGGAAAGAAATAAACAATGTTTTGTTTCCCATTGAGGTTGAGGATCAAGAGGGAGGAGATACTGAAAAACCAACAAACTATGGCACAGCTCAAGACCAAACTCATGACTTGGTGAAAGAGCTCACAGGCTTTGCATTTTGTGTGTTTTTGTTCAACCCTCCCTCAGGTTTTACCAGAAGAGGATGACTACGGATTCGACATAGAAGAAAAGAACAAAGCCATTGTGGTGAAATCTGTTCGTCGGGGGTCACATGCAGAGGTGAAACCTTTTGACTTTTGTAAACACTTCCCTTTTTGCATTAGGAAGGAGAATATTCTTTGAAAAAAACCAAAATAACATACAGAAGCCCATCTCATTTTAATGGCATCTAGTAGTATGTCAGGGCTGCGGTGGCTTAGTGGTTAAGACACTGAACTGCAGACTGGAAGGTCGGCAGGTCAGCAGTTCGAGACCCGAGTGCTGCGTGACGGAGTGAGCTCCCGTCTTCAGTCCCAGCTCCTGCCAACCTAGCAGTTCGAAAGCAAGAAATTGCAAGTAGATAAATAGGTACTGCCTCGGCGGGAAAGGTAACAGCATTCCGTGCACCTCGGTGTTCAGTCATGCCGGCCACATGACCACGGAAGCGTCTTCGGACAGCGCTGGCTCTTCGGCTTAGAAACGGGGATGAACACCGCACCCTAGAGTCGGACGCGACTCGTTGGGGACACCTTTACCTTTTTAGTAGTATGTCATTGGGGATCTTCTTTAATTCCTCTGGCAATAAGCTGCCTTTGTGCATTGATAGGATTTTGATTCCTGTATATGGCATTCTTGCAGAATAATTTCATAAAGTTCTAAGACCACAGCCCCCCTCCCCACATCTTTTCCTCTGGCCCAGGGTGTCATACCATCTTGCAAAATATGAAGCTAAGTAGAGGGAGGCTGTGTTCAGATCCACATCGAATAAGAAGCATCTGTACCTTGTCTTAGTATCCCTGTAGCGCTAATAACAACATGTGTAGGGAGGGGATTAAGATCAGGAAAATAGTGTAGGATAAAAGGGTTAAACACTCCCTCCCCCAGAGCCACTTCCCTGATCAAATTAGCAGCCCTGTGTAGCTGCTTTGAAGTTAAAAATAAAATATTGCAGGAGATCCTGGTCACCAATCTGGAAACGAGCAGTTGGGCCCTCCAGGCAAAGGGGTTTGTTCCAGGTGGAAATTGCAACTCCCTGTGTCAGTCTTCCCCAACCTGGTGCCCTCCAGATGTGTTGGACTACAACTCCCACAAATGCTGGGAGTTCTGGTCCAACACAACTAGGGTGGCCACTTATGAATTGCCCCCCAAAGCAGAAATACATCACCAAAAAAGATGACCAATAAGGGTGCACATTGGAATAATATTTGCATATGGTAGTTTATACATAGAGATAAAAATTTAGAAATAATTATTATAATTTAAATAGAAATACAGGGTATCTCACCATAGTGCAGAAGACGGTGACCAGGTTACCTGTGTGCCTGCCCATTCAGTCTGCCGTCCAGGTGCTAACTGGTGACAGGCAACAGTTCTTACGGTTCATCTTTAAACTGCGGTTGGGCAGGACAGCTCTTCCAACAGAAGAGACCTTCTGTGAAGGAAACCTGGAACTAGTTCCAACTTCCCTGCAAGGTAGGAGAGGCCACTTCTGGCCTTCAGTTCCCAAAAGCACCCAATAGCCACCCACCCTGGCCGAAAGGCACTGAAATTAGCACCCAGAAGGAAGCACATGAACTTGGAATGAGTAAATGTTTAGTAAATGGGAAAAGGTAGAGGGAAAGGGACGGTGAGAGATAGATCATACAGAGAATTTCAAGTCTAAAATAACCAAAGGGAAACAAAGAGCCTTCTAACAGCAAACCCAAATGAAATAACAAAGCTGGCTACCCTCTCCTTATATGTTAACAGAAGTAAGGGCCTCCTGGGATAGAGCCCAGCAATCCAACCAGGTCCAGAGTCCACCATAATGAGGGGGGACAACCACCCCTTCACTTCAGCTCCTTTTAAGCCTTAGCTCTGGCAACCCAAGGCAGATTTCCCCAGCCAAGCATCAGCCCAGTCCCTGGGCTCCCTACCCTCACCTCAGGAGGAGGCAGGATCTTCCCACCAAGTGCAGCTGTTATCACTTCCCCAATTTATGGAAACCGAGCTTGGCCTTGAGCACCAGGACCAAGGAGCTTCCCAGATAACACACTCACAGGTGGTTGCATCGTCTGTGAAAGCACGGCCAAGCATCATGGTGGAGAGAGCTGGCCTGTATTCTTGACACCTTCAGACAGAGGACACTCATCTTGCAGTCCTTCAAAGAGAGGACTGTTCTCTGTAAAAGAGGACACATGGCCACCCTATGCGGAAGTGAGAGCCAAAAGCAATGAAGTGTGGTAAAGGCTTTGATTCAGCCAGAAAAAAAACAACAGGCACAATTTAAGGGGTAGCATAGTTTGGTCAATAAAGTTGTCCATTTCTCCCCCTGTTAAATTTCATACTGTTAGTGACTGCAGTAAGGGGCTGGTGGTTTAAATGGCATTTCCATGATAAAAGCACTTGTGTGAGCATCAGTGTTCTAATGATCAGGTAGTAGAGTTCACACATTCAGTGCACGTCTGCATGTTTTGAAAGCACCATCACTACGACCAAGCAAGAGGACAAGGTGCATATTGGGAAAGTCGGTTGGGTTTTATTGAGGAAGTGGATTGTGGGTAGGAGAGATGCTTAAGGCCAGGCTAATATTAAACTATAATTTGCCACGATGCTTACAATGAAGGAACTTTCTTAATACGTAGTCCATTGCAAAGAGAGGAATTATTTGGAGTGGATAAATTGATCCAGTATATGGCTCCTGTTTATGGGAATTACTTCTCCTAATACTCCAACTAAACAACTCCACCCACAAACTCCACTGGCCTGAAAAAATGTGCATAAGCCACCAGTTATTCCCGTGTTGTATGAATCCACATAGATGACAAATGTCATACATAGATTCCTGTAACTTTGCCAGCAGATTTCATAGTTTACAAACGCCTACCATTGGACAGATACAAGTCTACACAGTACAGTGTGTTCTGGAGGTGGTCACATGTATAGTGTAAAATTGTGATGGTTGCATATATGCTCAAGATTGACCCAAAGGTGCTACTAATTCTGCATGCAACTGGCATTATAGCATTTTTGAAAATGTTACTGTTTTACTTAAACTTCCTTAATTTGCATGCTTAGTTCTAAACAGAGTATCTGAGGTTTGGCAGAATTTTGCATATTTTGGGTGTGAGGTACAGATATGTGAAGAATAGTAGGTATATACAGATGAAATTATATAGGCTAGCTGGGGGCCACTAGAGAGGGCAAAATAAGCAAGCAAAAAAGAGATGGAATGCCCCCTGAATAGTGGAGCCTTTGGCGGATACTGGCTTCATATTTCCATATGTATTTCTGCATCCATGGGAGACTGAGATTCAGCAGAATCCAAATATGTAGCAACTACCAGATACTGTGCAGATATTTGTGCATGTATCCAGTTGTTTAAGGGGATGGGAGGAGAGAGGGAGGGAAGATACCAATATGAACACAACAAAAGAGGGGCCCTTTTGTACACAGGAAATGTGTGTTTTATTAATTCAAGTCTGTCCTGGAGGCTTCCTCTTTTGTTTTCTTCATAGTTCCTCACATTCAGCATTTCTTCCCTGGAGGGA
Organism: Heloderma suspectum; assembly: GCF_057233095.1. Lineage (NCBI taxonomy): Eukaryota > Metazoa > Chordata > Lepidosauria > Squamata > Helodermatidae > Heloderma > Heloderma suspectum. The sequence goes on along the minus strand of NC_139461.1, from coordinate 284,896,876 downwards.
GACACTGTTCTAGCCTTCCCCAACCTGGTGCCTTCCAGATGTTTTGGACTTTAACTCCCATCAGCCCCAGCCAGCATGGCCAAAGGTCAGGAAAGCTTGGAATTGTGATCCAAAACTTTTGGAGGGCACTAGGTTCAGGAAAGCTGTCCTATTGCATGAGTCTTAACTATGCAAGTCGTCTTTATTTGTTGTGCATCTGCAGGGTAGTTCTAAGCTGACGGTGCTGCTTAATCAGCAGTCTCCTTTATTTGTTTGGTGCTCCTCCTCCAAGCAGCTGAGAAGGGCACACAAGGGGTTGCTGGATGGTTACCTTTTCAACCACTGGTCAGGCCAAGACCTCCTTAGCTTTGGAGATGTCTGTCTGTCTGTCTGTCTGTCTGTCTGTCTCCCAGGCCAGGCCATTTTGGTAAACGATAGTGCTCACTTCCCTATTTTTCCTTATGATTATTGGCAGCTCCAATATTTTTCTGCTTAGATTAGCCAAGTATTTTATTAGTACAAACCTCTTGGTAAGCCATTGCCTGACAGATAATCCCTCTGTCATTTCTTTGGACAACTTTCTGTAAAACATTTCAGTTTTTGGAGAGAGAAAAATCTATTTGTGTTTTGAGACTACAGAGGCACACGATTTGCGAAGGAATCTTTTTCCCGACCTTCCAAGAAAAACTTTATTTGACCAACTGCCCTTTTTTCCTATTTGACCTTAAAGTATTGCTACAAACAAGAACTGAATCCAAATCCTGGTGCAAAGGAGAGGCCGTCAGCTCAGTTCACCAAGATTTGAAACAAAGAGATAATGCCTTTTATTGCATTCTTGGGTACTTTAATTGCCTTTTGATACTACAAAGCTATCCAGCATATGGTTCAGGGCCCACACAGCAGCTGTAGATAATTTGGAAAACTCTCTGGTAGCCTGATGCTCTCCAGGGAGGGGGGAAAATAAACCAGGATGCCCCTGGTGTTTTTCAATTTGGGGGGCAGCTTTAGATTTTAAATAAACCAGTGTGAACTGCTTAATTAAACAGCCTTTAACGGCATTAAACATGGATGGAAGGAACAGCAGTGAGGTTTCAGGTGCTGGTCTCTGTATTGGCCCCAGGAGCGTAGGCAAGTCATTTATAGTGTTAGAGGGGCCTAGAGATCCATAATGCTTGCTTAAGTTCATTATTGGGGCAATTCCCATGCTAGTAAGCCTCTGAGCATGTGCAGATGAGTCAAAAGGCTGATAACAGCCTTCTTGGTGCATTCCTTGCTAATGAGGAGAGTCTTTATCTCTAATGTGCCTGGGAAACAAAGACTCTTTACAGGTGGCTGTGCTTAAGAACCAAACACTTCTAGCCTATGCTGAGAATGGACGCTAGGGATGCTTGCTGCTGTTATGCTGCTTATTGCTAACCTGTATTGTATAAAACCCATTGTGCCCAATGGCTTGGGGTTAAGAGAAGCTGTCTGATCCATCCATTGGGTACACCTGTGTGCTGTAAGTTACCCAGTAAAGTACTCCTTGTAAGTAAACCTTTGAGTCTGATTTATCACTATCTTGGCACTTCTAACCTAAGAGTTCAGCGCCCACTGCAGGGGCAACACAGTCTCTTATACTTGTGGACTGATTATAGATAGGCCATCTGTACTCCAAACTAGGGCTGGCATCAAGGATAGGTATGGTTGGGCACCTGGCCCACATCCCAGCAGGGGCCCACTGACAAGATCCCACTGGACTTGCGCCTCCTCTTCACCATTGAAACATGCTTGTTCAGCTGCCTCTCACTCTGGCCCAGACAAAGGTGGTGTTGAGAAGGAGGAGCAGTAGATGCCAGGGCCTGCTTGCTCACTGCCTGTCAAGCAAGCAAGTGGCAGCAATTATGAGAAAGGGGATGATGAGGAGCAATAGCTGCTGGTGACAATCACAGAAAAAAGGGAAGGAGGGAGGGAGCGGGCCCATGGAAGTCTTGCCCAAGAGACCCGAAAACCTGGAGCCAGCACTGCTCTAAAGCAAAAAAAAAAAAAAAAATCACCCAGGGAATCCAAATTCTGTGGCTGACATAAATGCTAGAAATGGTTAAAAATTTACATCACTTCTCTAACTTCGCTTGATTCTGGAAGGGTTTTTTTTTTTTTTACTGTTTTGCATAATTGTGATGTTGGGCCATGAGGAAGAGCAAGCAGTGAAACCCTAATCCTGACAGATGAAATCTTATTCAGCCTTCCTCTGGCAGCTGAGAGTTCATCAGGCATTGCCCCACGTTTTTAAACATATTTCCACAGCCATGAGGACTAGATGAGCAAAGGGCTGGATGTGCTTCATCTCGGAAGCTAAGCAGGGTCAGCCCTGGTTAGTACTTGGATGGGAGACCGCTTGGGAATCAGGCTTCCTGCATTGAACAGGGGGTTAGACTCGATGGTCTTGTAGGCCCCTTACAACCCTATGATTCTATGATTCTAAGCTTGCTATTTCTATTAATGAATTACAACATTCTCAGGAAGTTCTGTTTTGTGCTAGTACCATATTTTGCATTTTTATACACTCCCATAAAATAAACACTCTGTTAACCACTGCCCTGGTTACAAACAGATGGATGGATGGATGGACGGACAGAGAGAGAGAGAGAGATTAATTTTTGCTATTTCACTCTAATTCTGCCCATAGGGATGATTCTTTCATAACATGTTTATCCAATGGAGGAATTGGAGGAATTAATAGGTAAAACATTATTTCATGATGATGACGGCTTTTCAGAAGAAATATCAGAAGCAAATAGGGACACATAACCTGTCTGCAGCCTTTTGGAATAAAATCCATGCAGATTTTACACTTTGACTTTCTGTATTGGTGTGCGTCCTTCCAGATGTACTCCTTCATGGAGCAAAAATGTTACTTTGCAATTGGCCCCCAGGTGTTCCCTGGCATGAAGTGCAGGTTGCAAACCCAGCCAGTGCTTCATGTTGGGCCTGCTTTGCTTGTGCAACGTCATCCCCGATGGGAGAAGGCACCGCAGGGCAAAGTGGCCCTAGCCAAAGCCATGACTGGAGTGCTCTGGCTGCATCCTTGGCTGGGGCTGTTTTGCCAGGGCCGCATCCTCATCGATGGGAGAAGCTGCAGCATCGGTGAAGCACTTGGGAGGCCGTGTGTCACACCAAGGAGAATCTTTCTGTTATCTCCACTCAATAGCTGGAGATAATGGGGATTCCCACCCACTTCGCAAGCACCTGCTCCTGGGGGAGAGGCAGAAGGGAGCCACAGCCTCTGTGGGCCAGATGGGGAATGGATTAGACCCACAGGCCAGAGGTTCCTTTCAGCTGCCTTACATGGAGCAGCCTGCCCTAGTTAACCTTCCAGCAGACAATCTTATTCCTTATTACTCACCTGTGGGCCTGCATGCTACATTTTCTGGGTTATGGCAACTATCGTAGGCTGATTATGCCATCCATGCTGGTCCATTTCTGGATGACATCCTGTTGATAGGGTCATTTGTTGGGGGCTGTCCACCTGTGTCCAGTTCCTGTGTGTCTTTTCTGGGGAGCAGTAAGCATCCTCTGCCTCTTTTCATTCTGCATCCTCAAGGGGTTGAGGGAGAAGGCAGAGATAGTCTTGTCTGTCTTCGATTTTGTTGTTTAGCAACATTTGCCATCTCCCAACAGCATCATTCTGTCAACTGAAGGCAACAACAAGCACGTTCCATAGACCCCTGATTTCTAGGAACATCACGTGATTAATCTAAAACTTTTGCTTGGTTATCTGAAGTCCCACAAAGAGCTTAACCAAAAATCCCTTTTTCTTAATGTATTACCTTAGTGTGTTGGACAGGCAGACAGAATGATAGGTGCAATTCTCTTATCACATATCTCTGGACTGCACCAGGTGCTGTGCTGGCTCATGTTTCATAACTTTCCAGGTTCCACAGAATACAATAAATAATAATGAATTAATAATAATAATAATAATAATAATAGCATTTATATAATGGTTTAGAGAGTTCAAAGCACTTTAGAGTACATGCATTTTTAGAGCCAAACTACATGTTAGGCTAATCCTGTAGTATGTAGCTCAGGCTTCTCTCTCTCTCTCTCTCTCTTCTCTCTGTCGTATAAGCACATGTGGCCCTGATTTGGATTGAGACCACCATGCTCTGGAAGGGGAGGATTACTCTTTCCCCCAACCATTTCCCCCCAAATTCCACCTTCCTCCTGGTGTGTGTGGGGTGCATTTAAGAAGGGGGGGGGGCAAAAAGCCTCCATTGGAGTCAGTGGAGGCTTTTTTTTTTTTATCCCTCCCCACTGCTATGGGAGGTGGAATTTCAAGAAAAAAATGGATGGGGGGAGTTTTATCCTCCCCTCCCAGAGTGTACTGGTCCTGATTCAAATCAGGCTATGCATGCTTACACAAGGGTAAAAAAAATAAGCCTCTGCTACACAATCCTTCAACTCCTATCAGCTCGGGCCAGCATAGTCAGGTGCCAGGAATGCTGGGAGCTGTAGTCAAAAACACCGGAAGGGCACCAGGTTGGGGAAGACTGCTGTAGATGGTAAAATAATTCTAGTATTTATTTCATTTATTTCTATACCGCCCAATAGCTGAAGTTCTTGTTTGATGGCATGCATTCTAATACTTCATCTCTTCATGTTTTAATTCTGGGATTTATACAACCACAACATATCAGGATGAAGGGACAATAAAAGAATGATCCCATTGGGAAGCATGTTTAGTATCTTGCTTTGAAGAAACAATTGACAAGCAGATGTCTGATAACTCATTGAACTGCCAACAGTATCCAACAGCCTTTTGGCTCATGCATGTCCATGCAAATAGATAGCTCTTACAGGAAGCCAGTCTCTCATATCCAAAGAATAGCACTCAATTATAAGGTATAGGGAACACGGAGCAAATTCATCACCCATCTTACTCAAGTACATTATTACTCAAATTTGTCTTGTTTAGATTTGCTCAGGAATAATGATTTGTCGGCAGGTTTGCAGTACATTTGTGCACAACACCTGATCGCTCAAAAGTATGCTTGGACATTGGTATCTTGTGTATACAGACTGCTATTTAAAGTGATAATTTGCAGACAGGATTGCCAAGTTGATGCCAGTAATCATGGTAGTTCAAAAATTGCAATTGACAGGCAGTGTTCTAATTATCAAAGCTTAGCAATGGAAAGTTTTGATTCCACACTCTTACCCCAGATAATCCACTTTTCAGTCCATAATTAACTTTAGATAGTTAATAAAGGAATGTCTGAAAGTCTGCCATAGAGGAACACAAGGCATTGCAGTGCACATGTTTTAGGGCATACACAGTTTCTGTGGGGCACTAGAGGCCTGTATGGTCTCATCAGTGCCCCTGGTGACCCAAGAGTGTGATCTACAGCATACCGAATACTCTCCTGCAGGGACAATTGGAAGTGGCAAGTATGCTATCTTTCAGGGGAGTTGTCCATTGATCTTTACAATGAGACACTCCAGGGTTCCCCAGAACACAGTTTGAAAACCATTAATTGAATGGACCTTCTGCCAAGTACTCCTCAAATGATAGGGGTAGTTTGTAATGCCCGAGTGTCATTTCAGATGGCTGGCTTGCAGGTCGGACGGAAAATTTATTCCATGAATGAGGATCTGGTGTTCCTGCGTCCATTTCAAGAGGTGGAAACCATCTTAAACCAGACTTTCTGCTCTCGGAGACCTCTTAGACTTCTTGTGGCAACCAAGTCTAAAGAGTAAGTCCCCAGAGAATTACAGTCATGGCCTTCATTGCTATTGGAAGCTTATTCTAAATATATACACACACACACACACACATACATACATACACACACATATGATGTGTGTGTGTGTGTATATATATATATATATAAAAATGTATATATGGTGTGTGCGTATTTCAATGTCTATTATGATGAAAATAACATAAGCATTTTACAGTCTTCAGGGGTTCCCAGCAATGGTGCCCATGGACACCTCCATGGTGCCTGTGAAGCAGTCCCCAACGTGGCTCTTGCAGGCACCCAGAAAACTTTTTAATTTCCCTCCCATTTTTAATATACGTACATGGATTTGTATATATCCATAGCAGTGAATACATATGAAATGCATACACCATTCTAGCATTGATACATAGACTTCAACAAAAGTGGACCTAAATGCCCAAATGCCCATCCATTTGAAGGTGGTGTCTATATGCCACCCATTCAAATACTGAAAGCGTTGTAAAGTCCATTGCATTATAGGATGTGAGTGTTTAACCTTCCAGTCTTGTAATATTGATCTTTTAGCTATCAAAAGGGCACAACGAATCCATTTTCACTGACCATTTGTTAATTTCCATGAATCAGATAATTTAAAAGAGTGTGTACATCAATTAATATTAAAGACTGTTGCAGTACAAAATTTATCTGTGTAATAACCTCTGCCCCCAGAGAAGCAACTAACAATTGCCAAAATACATGTTTAAAGGAAGCATTAGCTGTATTGCACCACCAGCAATTGGCCAAATTAGGCAATCCCTTATTAAAGAGACATTGCGGTGTCCAAAAGAAATGAAACAAATTTTTTGTGCTGAATAAGATGCAGCCTGAGATCCATTGATGTGACAGGTAGATGCCAAAGCGGCGATCCACTGATTGGGCATTTTGTGGTGGTGCCCACAGCAGTTTCTCCAAATCCTAAATGTACTGTTGGGTCCAAAAATGTTGGGGACCCCTGCTCTAGTTCATCAGCAAGCAATTGTACATATTAAACCAGATATAAAAAATCATGAATCATGGCTTTCTATTAACTGTAAACGATATATATACATATATACATATAGATAGATAATGTGTAAAAGAAAATATCTTCAGTGCATCAGAGTTAATTGCTTCAGCAGACAAATGAAGTTGAATTAAGGGGAGCATAAATTTACCAATAGTGAAAAATTCTCCAGTACAACATTTCTGCTTGTGGGAGAAAGAACTTTGTTGCGACAGAGTGCCTTTTTCATTTTTGGTTGTGTTTTTTCTCATATGATTTCAGGCAGTTTATTTATTTCTTCTTTCTGAGTTGTAATAAGCAGAATACTAGGAGCTTTGTTTGTTTGTCTTTAGTCACAGAATTCCCCATAGAATCCAACCCCAAGACATTCCTTGATGAGTGATGAGGAATAGCTTGTGTACAACAGAATGCCAGCCATCTAACCAGCCAAGGCCTTTCTCTTTTCCCCTCCTTATTTTTGATAGGATTATCAAAATCCCAGACTGCAGTGAAAGGTTGTGCTTCCAGATACGGGGAATAGCACCGCCATATGTCCATGCTGTGGGAAGAGGTGAGAAAAGGGAATGTGAAATGTGGAGGATTTGTATGCAGAATGGAGGATTTGTATGCAGGCGATGTGCACTAGTGGATGAGCCGTGCTCCTGTGTAACAGGAGAAACTTGCAGGAATTAATTGTGTCTTATGTCTTGTTGATAACACTAACACCTTAAAGACGTTAACAAGATAAATGATATTTAGAACAAGATAACGTACTGAATTTGGCCAAAAGGTAACATACTCGGTGGCTTCCTGGATCAGCTCATGGAGGTGGCCCTGTTAGATGCAGAAGTGAATAGGAGTTTGCAATAGCAAGTCCGTACCATCAGCAGGCAGTATGAAGCCTCTGTATGGTCCAGGCCTGGCATAAATACTAGAGGCCTGGCATTCTGGGCAGTATCCAATGGTGTCATTCTGCAAAGTCAAATAGCGCGGGCGGAGCTCCACTGAATCTTTCTGTTGCACAAGCAGTTGCCCATTATGCTTGCGTAACCTGCTGGGCAAAGCAGTTGCAAAATGGGTCGCACAAGAGTTATGTGCAACAGGTTGCACAAGCATAATGCACAATTGCTTGCACAAACATAACTGTAATTGGATTCTTCTCTGCTGCCTAGTTCAGAATCTAGTTTCTGCCAGTACAGCCTCATTTGCGGTAACAGAATGACACAGTTGGATGCTGCCCTCTGGTTTTGTCTGCTCAGCAGAGCAGCACCTTTTGTTGCTGCACTTCAGGCTCCCGCTGCCAGTAAAAGCCACTGGCCTTGGGAAGCCTAAACGGGGAAATCTAGATTTGGGTATGGCTGCCCTCTGATTCCTGCCTGGCCCGGACAGTCCAGATCTTACGATATTTGTGTGCAGTATTGTTGGTGTGAAAGGCAAGATATAAAACCTCTTGAATATGGACCGTCTCACAAAGGAAAGAATGAAAGTCCTTTACAGTGCAACCCTACACATCCTTACTTAGAAGTAAGTCCCACTGAGTTCAGTGAGGTTTACTCCCAGGTAAAAATGGGTCTAGGATGGCAGCCTTAGCCAGCATTTATGATCATAAGTAACAGAACTACAGGATAGCTTCAGAAAATCTGTTACATCCACCACTCCCCTTGTCCAGAAGAGCCTATGTCCTTCTTTGCTTACTGGGTTGCCGTGCATTCCTAAACCCGCTGCTGTTCTCTTCTTTAAGGCTCAGAAGCCGGAGCTGTGGGGCTTCACCCTGGGCAGTGTGTTCTGAAAGTGAATGGGAATAACATGATGCATGAAAATTACACCGAGGTTCTGGAGCACTTTACATCATACAGGAGCCGGCACCAAGAATTTCTAGTGAGTGCATGGGTGTGTGAAACTGCAGGGTGGGGGGGAATCTTACAATGACTGGGAGACTGGGGAGAAACTAGGCTGCTAAATAAATCTGCTTTGAATTACATTCTGTCATCACTCAGAGGGGGTTCTTCATATTTGCTCCAAAGTAGAAGTTCATAAATTTCTCTCCCGACCACAAATATTCCTGTCTGTACAGCAACAGACTGCTTCCCTCTTAGTTAGCAGAGACAAGCCCAAGTGATAAAAATAGGGTTTATTTCTGTGACCTGAACACACACACCCTTATAAAATCTCTAGAATGTTGTTGCATCCTGGTTTTAAAGGCAGAGCTTGGCTACAAAATCTTTCTTTAGATCCAAGGTTGGTTTCCAACCCTGCTGTTCTTTCATCTCACAAAGTTCAATGCAATTTGTATTTTGTATTTTTTAGCAATTAACTCCACTCCCTACACCTTAAACCAAAAACGGTGCAGTGGTTCTAATTATGGGCTGTATAAATTTATCCTCTTGGTCAGTGGTTTCCCAATGTTTTACTAGGGGAATCTACCAAAAACAATCTCATTTTAGGGCTTTTCTAAACAATCGCATTCAAGCATGACCCAGCTGCACTAAGTTGTGGAAGGCTGGTTTAAGTGATGAAAAATGACTGAAGCAACATCCTAAACCTAGCTTGCTGCCACTGTTAGGGATAGGAGAGGTCTTTCCATGATGGTAGATGTATGGAAGCAATATAGGTCATAGAATCATAGAATCTTAGAATAGTAGGGTTGGAAGGGGCCTACAAGGCCATCGAGTCCAACCCTCTGCTCATTGCAGGAATCCAAGTCAGAGCATCCCCGACAGATAGCTGTCCAGCCTCATCTTGAATGCCTCCAGTGTGGGAGAGCCCACGACCTCCCTAGGTAATTGGTTCCATTGTTGTATTGCTCTAACAGTCAGGAAGGTTTTCCTGATGTTCAGCCGGAATCTGACTTCCTGTAAGTAGATCCCATTATTCTGTGTCCTGCATCATTCTGGGATGATCGAGAAGAGATCCTGGCCTTCCTCTCTGTGACAACCTTTCCAGTACTTGAAGAGCGCTATCATATCTCCCCTCAGTCTTCTCTTCTCAAGGCTGAACATGCCCAGTTCTTTCAGTCTCTCCTCATGGGGCTTTGTTTCCAGTCCCCTGATCATCTTTGTTGCCCTCCTCTGAACCCTCTCCAGCATGTCTGTATCCTTCTTAAAGCACAGTGCCCAGAACTGGACACAGTACTCCAGATGAGGCCTAACCAGTGCTGAGTAGAGGGGAACTAGTACTTCCCGGGATTTGGAAGCTATGCTTCTATTAATGCAGCCCAAAAGAGCATTTGCCTTTTTTGTAGCCACATCACCTTGTTGGCTCATATTCAGCTTGTGATCTACCACAATTCCAAGATCCTTCTCGCTTGTAGTGTTGTTGAGCCACATATCCCCCATCTTGTAACTGTGCATTTGGTTTCTTTTTCCTAGGTGCAGAACTTGGCATTTATCCCTATGCAATGTCATTCTGTTGTTTTCTGCCCAGCGCTCCAGTCTATCAAGATCACTTTGAATTTTGTTTCTGTCTTCCAAAGTATTAGCTATCCCGCCCAATTTTGTGTCTTCATGGTCTAGCTTTGTTCCTACATGTTTGTGAAGACTATTATTGGGCACTATTAGAGCTGTTCTCTCCGCTGCGGTGCATGAGCCTTCGTCCATTGTTACTCCCAGTTGCTTTTACCCCATGAAAAAAATAATGCCTTACCTTCCCAATTTTTCTGTAGCTTACAGTGATCAGTTAATTGAAATAAGGTAGCTATAAATCTGCAGTACCAATAGGGGGGGTTATCAGCTTGCAGCCAGAAAAGTGTGTGTGTGGCTTTAACTTTCCTGATGCAGTGGGAGAACAAGGAGCTGCAGCTCATCCAGCATGTTCTTTCCTTGTTCTGGTTGCCTGCTCTCTTCTCCCACTTGCTTTAGGGAGCAGATCTCCAGGTGGAGCTGCACATCAGGAAGAGGAGGAGAATGAACAACAGGACCAGTGGAGGACTGGGTGGGACAAACCGCAGCTACCTCTTCTTCTGCTGCATCAGGCCGCTAGGGGTGTCAGAGAAATCTAACTGCAGGGTGGAGTTCAATGGGTTTTCCTATGCTTGGCCCTCTAGACTTTGCTTCAGTTCCTGCTGCAGTGCCCAACTTGACTGGCTTGAAGTCAGGCCAGTTTGTGGATTTTTCAGGAATGTTGCATATTTGGGGGGGAAGGTTCTGCAATTTGCACAAATTTCTGAGCAGTTTGCACAAATTATGGCCAAATTTGCACAAATTATAGGCTAATTTGCATACATTCAGCCATAATTCATGCAAATTGCTCAGAAATTTGCACAAATTGCAGAACCTTCCAGGGGAAAAACGCTCAAAAACGTTCCCAGAGTTTGGGGAACAGCCTGTAGCCTGGCTCACAGATGCAAAGCAAGTTGTGCATGCTATGGAACTCCATCGAGCCAAAAAAGAATCAGATTTCCCAGCGACAGACATCTCTACAGGTTGCACACCACTTTCCTCAGATTGCAGCTTGACAAATCTACTAACAGGTGTTTTCAGCATCTATGCTGCTCCTTTGAAAATGTGAAGAATTTTGATTGTTTAAAGGGGAGGGGAGGAGAGACAAAGGCAAAAATAACAGGGGAAGAATACAGATGAACACAGTTAGACAAATGTAGGATCAGTTTCTGTGAGCAAATATGGGGAACCTTTTTTGGCCTGAGGACCAGATTGCCACCTGGAAAACCTCCCAGGGTTGCATGCCAGCTCTCTCACACACCATTCATACAGAGATGCACGTCCCATACACAGAATCCACTCACACGCCATTCATACACATACAGAAACCTTTGCCACCCACCCTTCCTCAGCTGAACTGTGCATATAATGAAGTGGGGGTGGGGACATTTTCCCTGCTCACTGCTGAGAAAAGGGAGTCTTTCTTAGTGCTGAACATGGAAAAATCTTATCTCCAGTCAGCTGAATGGAGATGAAAACTTTTGCCTGGGAGAGGGTGCAGGGTCCGGGGAAGAAGCTGGCGGGTTGGATGGAGATCCGCTGCAGACCAGAGGCTCCCCATGCCTGTTGAAGGAGTCCACCCAAAAGGCAGTGCATAGCGAAATGGAGAGAATGGCTCCCTAACGTTCCTGCTTTCTTGGAAGGGTCTTTATCAGTGGGTTTACCGAACCCATGAAGATGCTGAAGAGGACAGAGCTCGGCAGGCAGCTTCAAACTCATACCTGAATGGAAGTCATGTTGAGTCTTGTAAAGGAGATCTCTCAATTGAAGAAACTGCAGATCTTGATCACCTTAGGGACAGCCAGCAAGAAGAAGGTAAGGGGAAAACCTGTTCATTTCTAATGAAGGGAATTATCTAGGTCAGCCTTCCCCAAACTGGTGCCCTCCAGATGTGTTGGACTACAACTCTCATAATAGCCACCCAGCATGGTCAGTGGCCCTAATATGCACATTTCCGCTAGCCAGTTTCCCAAATATAATGCGGTTTAGTACATTATTTTCACAAAATATTCATCTTTGTGCATATTGTCGCCTAATATACATGTTTTTGTATGTGTTTTTTTTATTGGAGAACTGCATCATAAAATGCAGAGAAATGCTAATATTGAAGTATAGCTGCATTTCAGTTTGTGTATTGGTTTAAGAAGTGTGAAGTAGCTAAGTTGACATTAAAATGAGAAGCAGACAGATTTCACACCCATCCTTAGACAAAGGTAATAATATATAATGGAATCATTCTAGATGCCTCTGGGTAATTTGGAACAGGAGTGCTGCATTTGTCTGCAAATGGCATTCCTCTTCGGCTGCCATTCACCTCTACACCAGTGCCTGTTGTGGGGGCTGGGGAACTCTTTGGCATTTCCCTGCCCCTTGCCAGCACACCTGTGGCAGGGATTTAAAACCTCCAGCTCACAGAGGTCCTGCATCCAACCCATAGAGCCTCAGGTTCCTTGGGGGTGGGGTGCTGGGCTTCTAAGCCCCACTCCCTGGAAGAATTTTAGACCAGAAGTAACAGCAGGGCTGTGAGCGGGTGGTGAAGCCTCTCTTCCTGGCCACACTTCCTGGCCTCTTCCCTCTTCACTCTTCCCTCTGGAAGAATCTTAGACCAGAAGTAACAACAGGGCTGTGAGTGGGTGGTGAGGCTTCTCTTCCTGGCCACGCTTCCTGGCGCTGTCCAAGTGGCTTCACACAGTGTTCCCATGGAACGACACATGATACATGATGCCAGTGACTTGGCTGGTGCCAGGAGCAGCAGCTACTCCTCCTCGTTCCAGTCAAGTCCCTTTCTCTGTGCTGAGAGAGACACTGAACTCTGTCCCTCTCCCAGCATGGAGAAAAGCAAAATGGCCTGAAGGCCATTGTGTGTGTGTGTGTGTGTGTGTGTGTGTGTGGTGGGGACACGGATGGACAGACAATGATGTCAGTGGGGATGTCATCCAGCTCGGAGAGAGCCTGGTGGGGCGCCATCTCTCCCCCCATATTATAATTTTGCACCCTTAACCTCTGGTCTCCTTCATGCAGTACAAGTGTGAGACCAGTATGAGTCTGGTAGACCACTCCATGCTGCACGGAGGGACACATGAAGACCGTCAATCCTGCAACTCCCTTGAGAGCACCTTTGCTGTCTCTCCCACTAGTGCATTATATACAGACTTGGTCTCTAAACAGTGCATCTGTTTGTTCCTGACCTCCTTAACCATGAACTAGAGGAAATCACTGAGCCCCTGGATGCGATGGTGCAGGGTAATTGACTTGGCAGCTGCTGTGTCAAGCCACAAACATAGTTTGTGTACATAGTTACATAGTTAGTTGTGGTCAGCACATATCACACTGGGCCATGTTTTTTTTACTGTATTACTGTATCCCGCATGCCACGTAAGATGCCAGCTCAGTCTGTTCCTTTCAACTCATTACCCCAAAGTGGACATGATTGACTTGCCGCTAAACTGTGGGATTCTTAACAAGAATGTTGTTGAGAAAAAGGGATTGCGGGATACTGTTTACAGATAACCTAACAGTTGACTAAAGCTGCAGCATGAGAAGGACTGACCAAGATGACAAGGGAGGAGAGTATTTGGGACGTCTGAGCCTCCTGTAATATTTTGCCTACGTGGCTTCCCCCCGAAAGGAATTATGCTTTACTTAAAACAAGCATTCACGCCACCTACAAACATGAATGTTTATCCCAAATACACGCATGATTTCTTACCATTTCTTACTTTGGGGGCAAAGTTTGAATTGCCAGCAGAGAGGGAGGGAGAGAGGCGGCGTTGGATATTTGATGAGAGTATTTGGACTAGGAAGCCTTGAACTCAGATCGAGGGACTTGGGTTCACTGAGCCATACTGCTAACTGGTGATCTCAAGCCAGTCTCCATCTGTTAGGGCACAATCCTATGCATGTTTAGACAGAGAAAAGGCCTACAACGCCCAGCATGCCCCAGCCAGCATGGCTCATGCCTACCTCATTTGATTGATTGATTGATTATATTTCTATACCGCCCCATAGCCGAAGCTGTCTGGGCAGTTTACAGAAGTTAAAACATTAAAATACAATATACAAAGTTTAAAAACCATTTACATAAAAACATACGGATAAGATATACAAAAACATATAACTAAAACAATTTTGAACTAAAAAGTTTTTTTAAAAATCCAACAATAAAGCTCAACTTAAAACAACACTGCTTAAAACAGTATACAAAAATCAGCAAAAGGAACAAGAGTTCTAAAAAGGGAAGGCCTGCCGAAATAATAGCATCTTTAATGCCTGCTTAAAAACCTTCAATGACGTCAGCAGGCGCATTTCAACCAGCAGGTCATTCCACAATTGAGGGGCAGCAAAGGAAAAGGTCCTCTTGCGTGTGGCTGCCAATCTCACATTAGGGAGCCGCAGCAGAGAGTCCTCAGAGGACCTTAGGTGGTGGAGTGGGATGTAGGGGAGAAGGCGCTCCCTAAGGTACCTTGACCTAGACAATGTAAGGCTTTAAAGGTAAGAACCAGCACTTTATATTTTGCTTGGCAGCCAGTGTAACAATTTTAAAACCGGTGTAATGTGGTCTCCAAGGATGTCCCAGAGACCAACCTGGCTGCCATATTTTGTACCAGTTGAAGTTTCCAAACTAAACATAAAGGCAGCCCCAAGTACAGTGCATTGCAGAAATCAAGCCTACAGGTTACCAGCTCGTGCACCACCGTTACCAGGTCCACATGTTCCAGGAATGGGCATAGCTGGCATATCAGCCGAAGTTGATAACAGGCAGTTCTCACCGTTGCCTCCACCTGGGGTGCCAGGAGTAGGGTTGGGTCAAGAAGCACCCCCAAGCTATGAACTTCCTCCTCCAGGGGGAGTGCAGCCCCATGCAGAACTGGTTGACATACCTCAATACCTGAATTAGGACCCTTCACGATGAGCACTTCTGTCTTGACTGGATTCAGTTTCAGCTTGTTCTCCCTCATGCAGCCCATTACCAACCTCAGGCAGTCATTCAGAGGAGTCATACCTTTCTTGGATAAAGATGTTAAGGAGAAATAGATTTGGGTGTCATCAGCATACTGATAACACTCAGCCCTAAACCTCCTGATGAACCAGTGGTTTCATGTAGATATTGAACAACATCGGGGATAGAATGGAACCCTGAGGGACTCCACATAATAGTTCCTTTTTCAAGGAACAACTATCCCTGAGCATCACCATCTGTAACCATCCTGAGAGAAAGGAGCAGAACTATTGCAGAGCAGTGCTCCCAACCCCCAGTTCTCCCAGGTGATCCAAAAGGATACCATGTATCGAATGCTGCTGAGAGATCCAAAAGAATCAACAGGGATGCACTCCCCCTATCAATTCCCAGGTAAAGATCATCCACCAAGGCGACCTTGGCAGTCTCAACTCCGTATCCTGCTCTGAAGCCGGTTTTAAATGGTAATCAGTTTCATCCAAGACTGCTTGAAGTTGAATGGACATCGCCTTCTTGATTACCTTGCCCCCAAATGGTAGATTACTTACAGGCCTATAATTATTGAAGTCAAGGGGATGAAGGGAAGGCTTCTTCAGAAGCGGTCTAACAATTGCTTCTTTCAGACATGATGGAAAATTACCTTCCCTTAGGGAGGCATTAATAATATCCAGCAAAAATTACTTTACCATCTCCTCTCCCTGGACTGCCCATCCTGGAAGCCAGGATGGACAGGGATCGAGAGGGCAAGTTGTCTTTTTGAGCAAACCAAGCAGCTTGTCCATGTCATTAGGAGTCACAAGCTGAAAATGATCCAGTTTAATCGTGCAAGCAGAGTTGCTGGACACCTCACTGTTGATTTCTGTCCCCGCGACAGCATCCAAGTTGCTCATATCCAAGAGATTTTATCTGCAAAAAACTCATTAAAGGCACTCTTCAAGTACTTGAAAGGTTGTCACAGAGAAGAAGGCCAGGATCTCTTCTTGATCATCCCAGAGTGCAGGACACGGAATAATGGGCTCAAGTTACAGGAAGCCAGATTCCGGCTGAACATCAGGAAAAACTTCCTGACTGTAAGAGCAATACGACAATGGAACCAATTATCTGGGGAGGTGGTGGGCTGCCCCACACTGGAGGCCTTCAAGACGAGGCTGGACAGCCATTTGTCAGGGATGCTCTGACTTGGATTCCTGCATTGAGCAGGGGGTTGGACTCGGCCTTGTAGGTAGGGTTGGCGGAGAATTTCTCCCCGAAACTTTGGGGGGCCGAGCGCCAACGTGTTTGGCCCCCCGAAGAAGTTTCGGGGAGAAATTCTCCGCACCCCCCCCCCCCGGGATGGGACTTGCCTTTCCCGAATGTCCCTCCCGGCGGCGGGTCCCGGCGGCGGTTCGTCGGGTCTTCGTCAGGGGCGGGGGCGGCAGCCGATCTTTCGACCGGCTGCCACCGCCGCCATTCCAATAAAACTAAAAAAAAAAAACAACGCCCCCGTGATAGGCTACGTGACGATTAACGTAGCCTATCACGGCTAGATTTGCAAAGTCAGCCGTGATAGGCTACATAAATTGTCACGTAGCCTATCATGGGGGCGTTTTGTTTTTTGTTTTTAAACTTTTTATTTCACGGCCGGGCGAGGTAAGGCGCCTCCTCCCCGGCCTGAATTTCGGCTAGGCGAGGCGGGAAGCCTCCCCCCCGGCCTGAATTTCGGCCGGGCGAGGCGGGAAGCCTCCCCCCTGGCCTGAATTTCGGCTGGGCGAGGCGGGAAGCCTCCCCCCCCCCGGCCTGAACTTCGGGGGGAGAGCAGCAAAGCGCTTCCCCCCCACCGCGAAAAGCTGCGAGACCAGGTAAGTGGCTTTCGTGCACTCCTACTTGTAGGTCCCTTCCAACCCTACTATTCTATGATTCTATGATCACAGCGAGCTACCTAAGGCTCTAAGATCAGATTCAGTGTGTGTGTGTGGAGGGGGCTGACTCAACTCCCTGACCACACTGAACAGCTCAGCTGGGCGTGAGTTTGTGGAAGTGATAGGTGTCGAGTAGAAAGCTCTCTTCGCTGCACCTATCGCCACCTCATAGGTCTTCAAATGATCGCTGTGACGTGTCTTGTCAGATTCAAGTCAAGTTTTCCACGATCAGCACTCTAATTGTCGTCCTTGCTGCTTCAGTTCCCTCAGTTCTTCTGTATACCATGGAGCTTGTTTGGAAGCGGGTAGGAGAGGATGTCTAGGAGTGACCATGTCAATAACCCTGGACAGATCTTCATTCCACACAGAGACCAGGGACTTGACAGGGTTGGCAGCAGCATCAGCCAAGAAACCCCCCAAGGCATTTTGGCATCGCAATAGATCCATCAGCCTTCGGGGGCGGACCATCTTAATCGGTCCTCCACCCCTGCGGAGGTGGGTAGTAGCCGTGATGCCAGCCCTGACCAGACAGTGATCCATCCATGACAATGTGGAGACAGATAGAACCTCCACCCACAGATCATTCTCCTGACTGGAGCAGAAGATCAAATCGAGTGTGTGACCAGCTTCATGTGTTGGCCGCTTGACCACCTGGGACAGGCCCATGGTTGTCACGGTCGCCATGAACTCCTGAGCTATGCTTGGCAAGCTGGACCTGAGGGGGATGTTGAAGTCGCTCAGGACTAAAAGCCTGGGAGACTCCAACACCAGCTCCGGGACCAGCTCTATGAGCTCAGTTAGGGTGGCCAGTACACTAACAGAATCCCTAATCTGTCCCTGGTCCCAAGGCCGAGGTATACAGACTCCATGTGAGCCAGTTCCTTCACCCTGAGTCTGGTCAGGGGGATGTTATCTTTGTGGACCACTGCTATGTTGGCTCCCCATCTGCTTCTTCTTACCTGCTCTACCATGGAGTACCCGACCGGGAGAAGCTGCATCCATACAGGCCCACTTATCTCCCCCAGGCAAGTCTCCGTAATGCATACTAGGTCAGCCTTTTCGTCCAAGATTAAATCATGGATAGTTGCGATCTTATTCTGGACTAACCTGGCATTGCACAGGAGGAGGCAAAGATTCTGCGGGTGGCTTGGCCAACTCCCCAAACCTCCTTGCTCATAAACCTCAGTGTGTTGAGTGCAAAGGCCTGTAGAGGGGCTGGTAAGTGCATTTGGCTGAATGCAGTGGAGGCTGGTGGCTCCACTACCAGTGGAATGGTAAATCCACTCTGGGTTTCATTCAGAACGCTAAAGGAGCTATCCAAGGTGCTTCACACTGGCTGGCTGCGCTTTACACACCTTCTGCAATTGGGAATCTTGATCGGGAACCCTAATAAAGCAGGGTTCCCAATCGTGACAGTTGTGTAAGCACATTCAGCCATACCTGCTTACAAGCCCCCAGTCGCAGGAGGTGTATAAGCACATCTGGCTGAACATGCTTACAAGCCCCTGTACAGACTTCTGTGCTTAATGCACAGAGGTCTGCGACATGGCCAGGGGTGTGGGGACACTGGGGGTGGCGGGTGCATACTCGCACATGTCCTTTCTTCACTTTAGCCCTACGCTTGTTGCAGGCTAACACCTGCATGGGACTCAAGTGTTTGCAGGGTAGGTCCTGTGTGACCTGGGGATCAGCCCCACACTCGTTTCTAGTACTGCCTGTAACACCCTCTCTCGAGCTATTTCAAGGTTTTAAGATTGCCTTATAATCAGAAGAAATACCACTGTCAGGATTTCAAGTCATTTTCTTGACTGAGAAGAAGCTAAGGGCTTTTAAAGGTCATCGATAATAGTCACATTTTGAAATCATTTGAATATTCATGTTTGCATGCTGTGTGTTTGGCACACTCACAGGCTGAGTGATATAGTCTCTCTCTCTCTCTCTCTCTCACACACACGCACACACCCCATAGGGGTGAAATATCTTTGATGTTGCATATGAAAGAAGCAAGGGGAAAAGTTATATCCATCTTTGGAAAATATAAGGAAAGTTTCCTTAAAAAATGACTGCATGTTTGAAAAGGATTTGACATAACATATACATAGAAAATATCTAGAGATTAACAGCAGCAGGAAAGGACTGGGATGAGGCACTCTGTCATCAATTGCCTTCCACGCATACAGGGTGACGGATGCGACACTGGAGCGCTCCTCTTCTCATGCGTTCATTGGACACGGAAGAATGAATGCCTGAAGAGGGCTTAACTAGATAGTTACAGTGTTATGGGTTAGTGTGAATGGGGTCTTAGGCTTGTATTATGTCCCTCTAGTAGAATGCAGCTTCTTTTTTGCTACTAATGCTCTCTAATGTCAGGTGGAAAGTCATGGCTGGGAACTTGGTAATGTAGGAAGGGGAGAAACATCTTCCATACATAATTTCCAGATTCTGATAAACTGGTCAGTTTTTGTTATTTTTATTATTTGTTGTTGTTGTTGTTGTAATCCTTTCTTGCACTTTCTGACATAAGCAGCAGCTTTCTGGAACAAACATCTGTTCCTTGGGGCCCAGTTTATTGTGGGTGTGGGATGATGAATTCTTCATATCATAATATCATTCAATTAGGATATCAGTTTGTTTCGCCACTGTACATTAAAATCCCTTGAGAATACTCCCTATGACGTTCATAAATACAGAGAAGACACTGGGTTATTTTAATGAGTGACAGATGGAAGACAGCAAACCTTCCACAGATATTTGATGAAACTCGTTCCCAGTCCCCTCCTTCTATGACTATGGGTTGTTGTGTTGTGTTACTTCAAGGATACTAAGAAATGATGAGATTATGCTCTTTTTGACAGACTCGAGACAGTGCTCGTCTCTGTATTATTAACATGATTAATTTTTGGTTTCCAGGCTTGGCCCTTCAGATGTTTGGCTCTCCTCTAATCATTAGAGAAGACACGCCTCTTATCAGCCTGACAGTAGACAATGTTCACCTAGAACATGGTGTTGTGTATGAATACGTCAGCACGGCTGGGATCAGGTGCTTTGTCCTGGAGAAGATCGTTGAGCCGAAGGGGTCCTTCAACCTCACAGCAAAGGTTTATGCCACTACATGTTATTCTTTAATTTATCAATCCAGGCTTCTGCTTTTCCCTGTCTCTGAAGGCAGAGGATGGATACTATTTAAAACAGGAATACCACAGTTTAATAAAAAGTATATTAAAATACAAGTGTCATTAAAAAGGACCCTCTGCTAAGGGCAGACAACCTAATGCAGTCTTCCCCAACTTGACACCCTCCAGATGTGTTGGACCACAACTCCCATAATCCCATAGCTGGCTGGGGATAATGGGAGTTGTAGCCCAGCACATCTGGAGGGCATCAGGTTGGAGAAGGCTAACCTAATGCTTGCCGGCAAGACTTTGCAGTACTTTCCTCTGGCAGAAGAGTATTCCAAAGCTCTATGGAGTGACCACTGAGAATGGGAAGGAGCCAGGGGAATTTAAGTCCCAGCTATTTCACATGCTTGACTCTCTCATGCCAAAAATAGTGGGATATAAAGGGCATGACTTTGGCTGGATCCTGCTTAGCATATATATCTGCATGCTCTTGCGATTCGAGTTCGCTGTACAGTGAGAGTTATTGGGTGACGATGGTGTCAGCTGATTGTAGAAAATGCATTTGCAATGGGACATATGAGAGAAGTTAGTCTTTATGTTCATTTATAAGACATATTAGTCTTACAATACATTCTGCTTTCAAAGTACCTGAAGTGATGTGCAAGCCAGAATTAAAAGATGAAACATCAAGTAATTTAACAATCAAAAACAGTCCAGTGTCTATTGCAAAATCAAGAACCGTAGCGACAGCCATAAAACATAAGCCTAAAACCACTACACACAGCAGTTTTTGCATGTGCCTTTTAGCAGTACCGTTAAAATGTCAGCAGGTTGAAAATGCTTTTCTTAAAAAAGATGTCAAAATGCACTCAAAGAAGGTAGTAGCTGGATCTCTTTAGGGAGAGCATTTCAAAGCGTGCATGCAACCACTGAGAACACCCCGCACATGTCATCAGTGTGCATGGCCTCTCCTGCTTATTGAAGTGAGCAGGGAGATTCATGTGGGTAAAGATGTTCCCTAAATATATGTACAGCCCATGCTGTGTAGGGCTTTAGATTAACTGTAACTTGAGCAGTTCTTGGGACATTATAGGATAGCAAGCTGCTGTACTGATATAATACGCTCCTGGTGTCCCACCCCATTAGCCAGCAGGCTTCCAAATCCTGTGCCACACAGCAGTTCCAACCAATCTTCAAGGGTTGGATGCAGTTATCTCTGGAGATTATGGGAACTGTGATGGCTAGGGCAAAGTCTGAAAGGAAATATTGACTCTTTCAGAGCAGTATCTCGGAAACGCGTGACTAAGTCATGCTCCTTGTACTTCTTGGAAGGCTGAGAGTTGACACAGCAAACAATGGTAGTTGTGGTGCTTGAAATGCATGCTGATCAGTAGGAATGCAGGAGAATGACTCCATCTGGTATACTTTTAGGTATAACAAATCAGGCTGTTGACTGTTGAGGCAGGGCAGTTCACTATGCCTCAAATTCATGTCCGTTGCAGTCACTTAGCCTAGGAAATTCCTAGGATGTGGAATGGAAACAGTCTGGGCTTGCGTGCAATAGCAACTTTAATTCATTTAGGCTACAACCCTAAACCCACTTGCCAGAGAATAAGCCCTGTTGATCTCAGTGAGACTTACTTCTAATTAAACATGCATAGGATTGACAGGACATCAGATGTTTTACTGCTTCTTCACACAAAGACTATTTGAAGATGAAGTTGCCAGATTATTTTCCTTTTCCCCTCCCTATGCATTTTTCCTCTGGTGTTGTGTCTTTTTAGATTCTAAGCCTGAGAGCAGGGACTGTCTTGTTTTGATTTATCTGTAAGCTGCTCTGCCAGCCTTTCTGGCTGACGAGTGGGGTATAGATCATCATTATAATCTCATCATCATCATCACTGTCATAGGTTGGGCTGCAAGTCTAAGCACCCTTGCTTAGAATCGGGTTCCAGTGAAATCAGTGGACTTCAGCGTCAATGTGTTTAAGCCAATACATGTGTTTAGTAACAGTAACATGTAGTTGCTGCTCTTATGCCAGAATCTAGAGGAAAAAACTATCCAAAGTCAGGAAATATCCTCAGTGCCATATTAAAGAGGCCATTTGGAATGTACTTTGTTAACATTTCTAGGGATGGAATTATGTTGGCCACTGGTACCATTTTGGGTTTTAGTGGAAAGGTGGGAATGAGATTTAATTAGGGGAAGGCAATATTGGCCTTGCTTTTTGATGCATTCAAGACTAAATTGCAAAAAAAGTGGTGTATTTTAAGAGCAGATTTATGATTACTTTGTTACATATAAAACCTAGAGATATAGACCCTCCTAAGGAATGATCACAAGTGATTTGAAACATGGGGAAGGGGCAAATGCTTTTCCATCACCACCCCTCAGTGTGGCCATGATTTTCATGTCACTGTTGCAATCAACATGCAGTAGCCTTGCCATTTAAAACTCCCACTAGGAGCAAGCTATCGGTGATAACAGTCTTCAAATGCAAGCCGTGTTGTCAGGAAAGTGAATCGATTATCTGAATCTAAGAAACTTGGATATTTTGGGAGTAAGTACAAGAATACTACACTACTTTGGGAACTGTGCGGTCTGCTTAAGTGTGCTGCAGCAGTAACCTTGTCCCAAGCAGTTTTTACTAAGAAGCATAAAAACTTTTGCTGGATCAAAATTTCTCTTGAAACACATTGGGAACCATTTCCACCTGTGCAGTGGTCCCCCCCTCTTTTTTTGGTCCCCCCCTCTTTTTTTGGTCTTTGGAACAGTGCAATCATACATGATGCTGTATGGTCGATATTTTGTTGTCTTGGAGGTTTTTGGCAGAATAGTCCAACCAAGCAAAACCATTTATTTCTCCTGCTTTAGATTTTAGAGGCCTTTGCTACAGATGACAGTTACTTTGTGAGGAACTGCAGGAGGCTCATGGCCCTGAGCAGTGCTGTGGTGACCATGCCCCAATATGAATTCCGGCAGATTTGTGACACAAAGCTGGAAAGTATCAGCAGAAGAGTTGCCAGCTATCAAGAGGTAGGATCACTTTATGTAGCACAGTCTTTTTGTAGAACTTGTGGGGCCACTAGACCACAGTGATGTCTTCAGATAGTGTGTGCTCCAAATTAAGGAGGTTGATCTAGATGTTGTTTGTGTATTCAGTTGTGCATATTAAACTTTCAAATGGCTTGTTGATTTTGTTGAGATTGCAAAGTCATGTCAGTATCTGATTATGAAACACCCACATTTGATCCAGTTAAGGGCTTTGTACACATAGAAGCAGGCTTTCTAATTCAACAGCTAGGTCTGGATATACATGCCCCCCCCCCTTTTTTTTTTTTTTTTACAAATCCAAGATCTCATTCCTGTGGATCAGGTGTTTTGGAGAGGGAGGAACTGGTTGGATTCAGGCTGCCATCCAATCCCACTAACAACTGATCAGTGGGATTCCAGGGGCAGTATCCAACGGTGTCATTCTGCAAACTCAAATCGTGCTAGCAGAGCTCTGCTGAATCTTTCCATTGCACAAGCGGTTGTCCATTATGCTTTTGCAACTGGTTGTACAACCTGTTGTGCAATCAGTTGCATAAGCATAATGCACAACTGCTTGCGAAACCATCCTTGCAGAAACATAGTTTGGTTGGATTCTTCTCTTGTACGTAGTTCAAAACCTAGTTTCCGCTAAGGCAGCATCGTTTGTGCTGACGGAATGACACAGTTGGATACTGTCCCAGGTTTTTAAAAGGGGTGGCTGACATCCAGACCTAACTGCTCCATCTTTTGGATCAGAGCCGCAGGTTACATCTGGTACTATTACTTGGAATGTAACCATTTGTCAGCTGTCACAGACTTTAGAATTTCTACATTGTGATATTTTCAGTAAGATTCTCGCAGGATTCTGTCCAATAGCCATGGAATATTCATGATTTAGATGAAATTTGCAGCATTGAAGTTAGCCAGTGCTAATAGGGAAGGCATAATTGGTCCTAACTGTACTGTTTCAATGTTTCTATTACATTGACTTCTAAACCAGGAACAGGGTAGCTGTGGCCCTCCAGATGTTGTTGGATTTCAACACCCATCATCCCTGACCTTTACTCATGCTGCTTGGGGCTGATGGGACTTGGAGTTCCAGCAACAGCTTGAAGGCCACAGGTTTCCCACAATATATGTCAGATGCTAAGGCAAATTCTGTGGGCAGTATCCAATGCTGTCACAGTGCTAGTGCTAATGACATTGTGCTAGCATAAACCAATGTTTATGCAATGTCATTGGGGCGTGCTAGACAAAGGGGAAAAAGCAGTGATTCGCCACTGAATTTTGGCAGTGTGGTTTGCCACCAAATTTTGGTGGCATATTGGCATTTTCCCCCTTTGCCTAGTAAGTACTAATGACATTGCACAAATGTTTGTTTAAGCTAGCACTGTGACAGCACTGAAAACTGCTGTATAACCAGAATTATACAGGTTAGGTAAATTTTCTCATTTTCCTTAACTTTCATGAAATCTATTGGTGATGCCATACTTTAAGCATTTGAACACAGAATTTGGTTTTCCTCATTACGTTTTTTAAAAATTAAATATTTATTTAAAAGATTTTATTTGAAATTGTCATTAGGAATACAGCACTTTCAACAACCACATTTGCAGATCAATATTCTACCTAAGCTGTTTACTACCTTACTCCTTGTCTCTCCTGGATTCTGTGAGCGTTACTTGTACAAGCCAAACATGGGTTTGTGTAGTTCTTTAGAGAGTCCTTTTCCTGTGAATTACTTGGAAAGAGGGCCACGGAGGTTAGCTTTTCTTTTTGTGGATAGAGGTTATGATAGAAAGAAGGAAAAGGGGCCTCAAGGAGGCAATTTGTAGATGCGTGTGTTTGTACAAATGAGATAAACAGTTTTTCTTTCCCTAGTTTGCAGATGAGTTGAAAATGAAGGTGAGCCCGGCCTTCAAAAAAGCTACAATAGAGCCTCACCCCCTGAACTGCATGGATTTCTGCCCCACCAACTGCCACATTAACCTCATGGAAGTATCATACCCCAAAAACACTACCTCCATGGGAAGGTCATTCAGCATTCGCATTGGGCGGAAACCTTCTATCATTGGCCTTGATCCAGAACAAGGTATTCAGTAGCTCTAAGAGCAGTCTCCATTGGAGTGTAGCAATCAGTTGTAGTTCAAGACCACATTCAAGAAGAAGGAGTTTCTACTGAGATACAAGGAGGCCTTTGAGGTTTTCATCTGAATATCTGACTCTGTCATAGGTCATGGGGGGATTGGGAGGGTGGGTGAGGATGAGCATAGCTAACATCCTACACATGACAACCAAATGACCTCGAACAGATTTCGTTTTTCCTGTGTGGAAGGGATGATTTATTGACTGGAAATGAATTACTGAAAGGCAAAAGAGATCTGCCACTGTGCAAATATATTATGGCCGCAAGGCTTAGAAGCTGTAAGCAGGCAGTTGGACAATAATAATCTTCCGTTGGCATAAGTGTGAAGAGCAATCCTCCATTGTTGTTGTTGTTGTTGTTCAGTCGTTAAGTTGTGTCTGACTCTTCGTGACCCATGGACCATAGCACGCCAGGCCTTCCTGTCAATCCTCCATTATGTTGACCCAAGACATTCTCTGATGATACAAGGAACTATTGAGATGCTGGCAACAGGAAAGGGAAGGCCACAGGTCTAATTCTTTGCTGTGGTTGCACCAAAAGTCACAAAATCTGACAGACCTCAGTATACCTATCAGCATGCTGATAATTGCAACTTAGTAAATTTAACAAGTAAATTCTAGTCCTCATGCTTAATTTTAAAGAATTTATCTACCAAAGGCACAGAGCCTGAAGGAGTCTTCAGTGGTTAGGGGGAACGAACTTCTCCATAGTTTCTCTGTTTCTACTTTATTCATTTGCCTGATGCTTCCCCTCTACAATTCCATTATTGCATTAGACACGGGTTACATAGGAAGCTGCTTTATACCAAGTCAGAACATTGGTCTATCTAGTTCAGTATTGTCCATACCAGCTTTCCCCAACCTGGTGCCCAGATGTGTTGGTCTATAACTCCCATCATCCCCAGCCATCATGGCTGTGGATCTTTCCCAGCCCTAGCTGGAGGTGCTAGGGATTAAACCATTTGCATGCAAAGCATGTGATCAGCCATTGAGCTACAGCCCTTCCTCAAATACATTGGTAGATGGACAAATAATCTAAACTGGTCTAAGGCAGCTTCCTCTGTTCCTATGGGATAATGTATAAAACATTGTGTTGATTCAACTGTTTCTACTTTCCTCTGTTGTTGAATGAAGTTGTCCATAGTCTAGAAAACTAGTTAAATAAATTAGGCATACTGTATCAAATAATCATAAAGCTTCTGCTGTCTTGATGGCAATTTCATTATTTTATTTTACAATAAACGTGCTTAGTTTAACAAATAAATGACTGTCCCTACCAGCCACATTTGCAAAACTTAATATCCGTCTTTAAAAATGAGTGCTTTTAGTAATGAGAATCTTTTATGCTTAATAGGAAACTTAAATCCAGTCTCATACACTCAGCATTGCATAGCCACCATGGCTGCACCATCATGGAGGTGTTTGACTCTGGAAAATGGGGACCTCAGCCCACATGGACAATATAGTGGTTGCTATGGCCAAGAGAATGGAGGAGCCACTCAAGAGGAAAGGGGTCTTGCCTTTCTGTTGAAACAAGAGGATCGAGAGATACAGGACTCCTATTTGCAGCTCTTCAACAAACTAGACATAGCAGTTAAGGAAATGAAGCAATATGTCTTTCAGATCAATAAGTGAGTTGGTTAACGTTTTGCTTTTATAAATCTTTGTGTGCAGTCTTGAATGTCGCAGTACTTTTGGGAGAAAGGGGGATGTATAACAGCCTGATGAACAGGAATAAGCAGTCAGAAAATAAGTTTGCTGCCCATCAGGACCATCTGTGCAGCATGCACTATGACTTCCTTCTGCATACAAAAGACAGAGGTGACTGCAGGAAAAATTATCAGTCTCCATGGCTCCCATTGATCGAATGGGCTGTAACTCTCTTTTGGGTGTTTCTCCTTTCTATTCTACATCATTACCATTACCTATTAAGAATGGAACCTTTGGTAGGGAGCTGAATGAAAAAGGATGGTTTGGAAGACAGTGAAATAGAAGCATCTGTAGTCATATGGGGAGAATATAAGTTCGGATGTAATGTTCCCAATGCAATAACTGTGGTGAGGGTATAAGAGCAGCCTGTGGAATCATGTGCCACGTCTCCCTTCCACCTCATTGCCCCAACTGGAGTGCAACAAAATCTGAAGTGCCACAGATTTCCTAACTGTGCTCTACTAAACTAAGATGTATGTTTGACATTCCTTTTTTGGCATCCCAAACTCTATTGAAGGAAGTGTTTCATTTAACTCTGCTCCCCTCGCCAAAAGTGGAATTTCCTCTAGCATCTACAGTGGGAAGCTTTTGCTTTCCAGATATAATTCAATGTGATAAATTTAAGTATACCTCTGCATCAGGCTCAGTCAGCAAGAATCTAGTGAGAGCCATTTGCAGTGGCTACCTGCCACTCCCAGTTATATTATCTCCCACTACAGACTAATCTATCCAAGCCTCCACACCTTTTGGAAGTGTTTATAAGATCTACCTGCTTGGGCTGGTTTTGGGGGCTCAGGGTTAAATCAGGACAGGGAAATGTAATGGAATAATACTTTATTCTATTTTGTCTGATGTTTTCTGTTGTAACTCAGTCTAAATAAATAGCAGGCTACGAAGCCCACTGGCTTCTGAATGTATATGTAGAGTCTTTAATAAACAGTCTTGTTGCCTTTTTGTAATTTTGAGGAATCAAAAAAGTTAGCAAACTAGAGACTTTGCATAAATCAAAAATAAAATTAGAGACTTGCATGAATTTCCTGCCATAAACTCGATTGATTGACTGAAAACATTTCTACCCCACCCTTTCAGCAGGAAATTTACAAGGTGGCTAACATAAAAAGATTTATTTAATTAATTAATTAATTTCTGTACCACCCAATAGCTGAAGCTCTCTGGGTGGTTCACGAAAATTAAAACCAAAAAAATGCAGGATAAAAAAATATAAAATATAAAAGCATTAAAACTACAATATACAACCAGAATAAAACCTAGCAGCAATGCAGAGATTTAAAATACAGATTTAAAACAGCAAATCTAAAAGACTAGGAAGCTAAAATGCTAAAATACTGGGAGAATAAAAAGGCCTTCACTTGGCACCAGAAGCAGTACAATGTAGGTGCCAAGTGAACGACCTCTCTAGGGAGCTCATTCGACAGCCAGGGTGCCACAGCAGAAAAGGCCCTCCTCCTAGTAGCCACTCACCTCACTTCCTTTGGTAGGGGCTGATGGGGAAGGACTACTGAGGATGATCTTAGGGTCCAATCAGGCACATATGGGAGGAGACGATCCTTCAGATAACCTGGCCCCAAGCCGTTAAGGGCTTTTAATGTTAATACCAGCACTTTGAATCGGGCCTGAAAATGGACTGGCAGCCGGTGCAGCTGGAAAAGTACTGGTGTAATGTGAGCTCGTTGGCCAGTCCCTGTTAACAACCTTGCTGCCCTATTTTGGACTAGCTGAAGTTTCCAGACCATTTTCAAAGGCAGCCCAACGTAGTGCCGCATGACGGAGTGAGCTCCTGTCTTCAGTCCCAGCTCCTGCCAACCTAGCAGTTCGAAAGCAAGAAATTGCAAGTAGATAAATAGGCACCACTTCGGTGGGAAAGGTAACAGCATTCCGTGCACCTCGGTGTTCAGTCATGCCGGCCACATGACCACGAAAGCGTCTTTGGACAGCGCTGGCTCTTCGGCTTAGAAATGGAGATGAGCACCACACCCTAGAGTCGGACACGACTGGTTGGGGACACCTTTACCTTTTTAATCCAGATGAGAGGTTATCAGAGTATGGATAACTGTAGGTAGTCTCTGTCCAGATAAGGGTGTAGTTGATATACCAGCCTAAGCTGATAAAAAGTGCTCCATGCCACTGAGTTCACCTGTGCCTCAAGTGAAAGTTCTGGGTCCAAGAGCACCCCCAAACTATGAACCTGATCCTTTAGGGGGAGTGCATCCCCCTCCAGAACAAGTTGAATATGACCTAGCCAGGCTGATGAGCCACCCACTAACAGTACCTCCATCTTGTCTGGATTGAGTTGCAGTTTATTGGCCATCATCCAGTCCATTAACATGCCCAGGCACTGA
This sequence comes from Heloderma suspectum, assembly GCF_057233095.1. NCBI lineage: Eukaryota > Metazoa > Chordata > Lepidosauria > Squamata > Helodermatidae > Heloderma > Heloderma suspectum. The sequence goes on along the minus strand of NC_139461.1, from coordinate 284,867,491 downwards.
TTCATAACAGCCACTGCCTCACCTGGGTTTGATGAGAAACAGAGGTAGAGCTGGGTGTCATCTGCATGTTGATGGCACCTCAGCCCACACCTTCAGATAATCTCTCCGAGCGATTTCATGTAGTTGTTGAACAGCATAGGGGATAAAATTGAGCCCTGTGGAACCTCATGGTATAATTGCCGTGGCACAGAGCAATGATCCCCCAGCGCCATATTCTGGAATTGGCCATCCAAGTAGGAGTGGAACCACTGCAGTACAGTGCCTCCAACTCCCAACCCAGACAACCTATCCAGAAGGATACCATGGTCAATGGTATCAAAAGCCACAGAAAGGTCCAGGAGAATCAAGAGTTTCACTCCCCCATCTCTTTCCTGGCAGAGGTCATCCCACAGGGCGACGAAGGCCATTCCAAAACCAGGCCTGAAGCCTGACTGAAATGATCTAGATAATCCATTTCATTCAAGAGTGCCTGGAGCTGTCCTGCAACCACCCGCTCAAGCACCTTGCCCAGGAAGGGGATGTTGGCCACTGGCCTATAGTTGTTAATGTCCTCTGGGTCCAGGCTAGGCTTTTTCAGGACCGGTCTGATTACCGCCTCTTTTAAAGAGGCTGGCACCACTCCCTCTCTCAAGGAAGAATATACAACCTCCTGGACCCAGCCAGACATCCCCTCCTTGTTTGATTTAATAAGCCATGAAGGGCAAGGGTCAAGCACACAAGTAGTCGACCAGAACTGGCCAAACACCAAGTTAAAAATATTAACTTGGCCAAGTTAAAAATATTTACAATACAAACCAATAAAAGCAGTAAAACAGCAGCAATTGACAGTAAAGACAGAATCAAAACATCATCCATTAAATACACAGGGGAATAAAATGGTCCACCTGGTGCCTGAAAGCAAAAAGAGTAGGAACTAGCTAAATTGCCATAGGAACAGCATTACACAACTGTGGTGCCAGCACCAAGCAGGTCCTATACTCAGTCAACATTTCTGAAGGTGGGAGCATCTGCTGTAGGGCCTCCGATGAAGAAGTTAGAGAATGAGCAGGTTCAAATGGGATTTCCCAAAATTCTAGTCTACATGTGACCCCATGTATCTGTAGCACATGTTGTGCTTCTGGCTCCTGGAGCCCTTGGTTTATTTTTCTCACCATGATAATGTTCTACGTCTCCAGGCTTTTGTCCACCATTACTGAACCTACAGCAACTGAATTATGTGAGCCTCCCTCCACGGAGGAGATATCCTCCACATCCTTGGTCACAGAGGACAACGATATTGACAAAGCGGAGCATGGCATGAAGAAAGTTTGTTTCAAGGTATCTGAGGAGGACCAGGAAGACTCAGGACATGATACGATGAGTTACAGAGATTCCTACAGGTGAGTTCAGTGGGGCATAGCGCTTGGATATTAAGACAGAAGAAGCCAACGTATATGTATGTCCAAGTAAATAACCAATTTAACAATAGAATACTGTTAAAACCTGTATCGTCGGAGTGCGTACATTCTTCTGGCTGAGTATTTCTTCTGATTGGAAACCTGGGTAGTTGTGTACCTAGCAAAATGAGACCACCCAAAAGTAAGGGAGTGGTTTCTACATAATTGCAGAACACCCTAGGTATGCAGAACTATATAATTTTGTTATAAATTAAAATGTTTTTTTTAAATCACAAAAACCGCCTGGCAGGAACCTATGAACTTACAAGATGAGAGGGAGGGAGGGAGGGAGAGGTTGTATAAATAATTGACCTGCCAGAACTCCTTAAAATAAGGACTAAATCCAGTGCTACGGAAGGACTTGCACAGCAGGACTTCCCCTTTCCCTTGGTCCTGCAATCCCCTGCATGCCCCCTAAATCTGCTCCAGGGCATCTCCCAACCCTCCAGAACAGATGTGGGGGGGGGGCCTAGGAGGGGGGATTTAGCCTTCCAACGATGTCAATACTCCAGCGATGCTCTGACTTGGATTCCTGCACTGAGCAGGGGGATGGACTCGATGGTCTTGTAGGCCCCTTCCAACCCTACTATTCTGTGATTCTATGATTCTACTCTGGTGGAAAGACATTGTTGGATACCATCCTAAATACCCTGGAGAGGGTAGGATTAGGGGATGTGGGCCATGAGATTAAAAAACCTTCTCCCCTGCACTATGTAGGGATGTTTTGGGAAGAAATAAAAAAAGGCACTCTTTTCCCATTCATACTCTCCATAACTGCTCTCCTAAGCCACCACTGTATCGCCATAAAGTGTGTGTTGGGGCTGGCAAATCTGTAGTGCTAAATGGCACAGCAGAAGAAAACCTCAAGGAGGGGGGATGAAAAAGTTGTCCTTTATTCTTTCCTCACTCTGGAAACGTCCCTTCCCCCACCCCACCTGAGAGGCCTTCACAGCAGTCCTCTTAGTGGGTGGGATAAACTGGAACATTGTGTTACAAGTCCTGCTTGTTAACGCATCAACAAATATAGTCGAATACTCCAGTATTCTTGCCAAGAAAACCCCATGGAACGTATCACAAGGCTAAGAGAGATGACGCCAGAAGATAAGCCCCTCAGGTTGGAAGGTGTCCAATATACTACTGGGGAAGAGCAGAGGGAATTTCCAAGTAGCGCCAGAAAGAGTGAAGCGGCTGGGCCAAAGCCAAAAGGACACTCAGCTGTGGATGTGACTGGTGGTGAAAAGAAAGTCCGATGCTGTTTAACAATATTTAGAACAATATTGTTTAGGAACCTGGAATGTCAGATCAATGAATCAAGGTAAGCTGGAGGTGGTCAAACATGAGATGGCAAGATTGAACATCGACATCTTGGGAATCAGCGAACTAAAATGGACAGGCATGGGTGAATTTAATTCAGGTGACCATTATATCTACTACTGTGGGCAAGAATCCCTTAGAAGAAATGGAGTAGCACTCATAGTCAACAAAAGGGTGTGAAAAGTAGTACTGGGGTACAATCTCAAAAACGATAGAATGATCTCAGTATGAATCCAAGGCAAACCATTCAACATCACAGTAATTCAGGTCTGTGCTCCAACCACTGAGGCCGAAGAAGCTGAGGTTGATGGGTTCTATGAAGACCTACAACACCTTCTAGAACTAACACCAAAAAAATATGTCCTTTTCGTCATAGGGGATTGGAAAGCTAAAGTAGGAAGTCAAGAAATAACAGGCAAGTATGGCCTTGGCGTACAAAATGAAGCAGGACAAAGGCTAATAGAGTTTTGTCAAGAGAACACGCTGATCATAGCAAACACTCTTTTCCAACAGCACAAGAGGTGACTCTTCACATGGACATCACCAGATGGTCAATATCGAAATCAGATTGATTATGTCCTTTGCAGCCAAAGATGGAGAAGCTCTATACAGTCAGTCAAAACAAGACCTGGAGCTGACTGTGGCTCAGATCATGAGCTGCATCTTGCAAAATTTCAGCTTAAATTGAAGAACGTAGGGAAAACCACTAAACCATTCAGGTATGACCTCAATCATATCCCTTAGGAATATACAGTGGAGGTGAGGAATAGATTTCAGGGATTAGACCTGATAGACAGAGTCCCTGAGGAACTATGGATGGAGGTCCGTAACATTGTTCAGGAGTCAGCAACAAAATCCATCCCAAAGAAAAAGAAATGCAAGAAAGCAATGTGGCTGTCTGAGGAGGCTTTACAAGTAGCTGAAGAAAGAAGGGAGGCGAAAAGCAAGGGAGAAAGGGGAAGATATATCCAACTGAATGCAGAGTTCCAGAGAATAGCAAGGAGAGACAAGAAGGCCTTCTTCAATGAACAATGCAAAGAAATTGAGGAAAACAACAGAATGGGAAAGACTAGAGATCTTTTCAAGAAAATCGGAGATCTCAAGGGAACATTTTGTGCAAAGATGGGCATGATAAAGGACAAAGAAGGCAGGGACCTAACAGAAGCAGATGAGATTAAGAAGAGGTGGCAAGAATACACAGAAGAACTATACAGGAAAGATCTGAATGTCCCTGATAGCCATGATAGTGTGGTCACTGAACTTGAGCCGGACATCCTCGAGAGTGAAGTCAAGTGGGCCTTAAGAAGCATTACTAACAACAAAGCTAGCGGAGATGACAGTCTTCCAGCTGAGCTATTTAAAATCCTAGAAGATGATGCTGTTAAAGTGCTGCACTCAATATGCCAACAAATTTGGAACACAGGGAGTCCTCTGGACTGCAGGGAGGTCAAATCAGTCCATCCTAAAGGAACTCAACCCTGAGTGCTCATTGGAAGGATAGATACTGAAGCTGAAGCTCCAGTATTTTGGCCACCTAATGCGAAGAGAAAACTCCCCGGAAAAGACCCTGATGCAGGGAAAGATTGAAGGCAAAAGGAGAAGGGGATGGCAGAGGATGAGATGGCTAGATAGCATCACCGATGCAATGAATATGAACTTGAGCACACTCCGGGAGAGAGCGGAGGACAGGAAGGCCTGGCGTGGTATGGTCCATGGGGTCATGAAGAGTCAGACGTGACTTAACGACTGAACAACAACAAAGCTGGAGCAGTGCCCTAGTTTCTTCAGGGACTGTCCATAAACCTCCTCCTCCTCATATTCTTATTCTTATTATTAAACTTTTAAACTCCTCTCCCCACTCAAATTGTAGCTTCCCAGATATGAACACACATGATATCCTCAACACACATTTTGTAATGCCTTTAACTTCACTTACCACCTGTAAAGAATGCCTATTTAGTCAATGAACCTTTTTCTGCTCTCAGTTAAGTGAAATGTTGTTGTACAAGATACTTTGGGTCCAATCTAGCAAAAGTTAATCATGTCTGACTTAGGCAAAGGTAACGTTTGCTAGATCATGTCCTTTTATCCTTTATGTATAAATACATCTACAAATCCTCCATCCTCCATCTTAAGGATGCACCTGGAGAATAGAGCAGTGATTCTATATCCTGTCCTGCAAGATTGCCATACATTATGACTGCCACATGGGAGGCCACTTGAAAGATAAATGAAAGATTAAAGACAAATTAAAATTAAATGCCTTGTGTAATGATGCAGCGGAATTGAATTGACCATGAATACTGTTCTCAGAAACCCAGAGAATGTACGAACAAAACAGCCTCTATCCACTACCTAGCAATGCCTTCTCACAGTTTAGTACAGCTGCACTAAAGTGCAGAAGGAGTTGTTTGAAGATGGCACTCTTGCCCTGGAAAGGTTTCATTAATTTTTCTGTTATTTTCAGCATGATTTGGGGGACTCTGTTAAAGGGCATCATGGTCAAATAGTAGTCTGCTAACACAGTTCTAAGAACAATTGGAATAGAGACTCATAGTTATAGTAGCAACTTGTGTATACTACTGGATACAGCATTCCTTACTCATGACGTGTGTATGTACATGCACATCGACATGTACAAAATCATATGAGAGATAATTCTGTGTGTGGTGCATGTAAGTGTGTGAGAAAGTGGTGTGTGTTGCATACAGGGTCACTTTCTCCCTCTGCTATGTCCCGTCTACCCACCATGAGTGTTAGGAACATAGGAAGCTGCCTTATATGAATCATATCATGGTCCATGTAGCCCAGTATTGTCAACACTGACTGGCAGCAGCTCTCTGGGCTGTCAAGAAGGATTCTTTCCTAGTGCTACCTGGAGATGCCAGGATTGCATTTGGGACCTTCTGTATGCAAAGCAGGTGCTCTACCACTGAGCTACGGCCCCTCCCCTAAGCCAAGCCAAGTGTTCATGGGCCCCAGCTAGTACATTATGATATTAATCACCTTGTATAGGTGCCACCAAGATTTAAACACAAAGTAATCCTTAATTTATGTTAGGGATGGCAGAGAATTCTGCCACGGACTCCAATGAGGCCAGATTCTAAAGAATCTGGCCCCCCGGAGTCTGTGGTGGAACGGAACACTTACCTCCGCCTCCCCGCGGAATCCTCTTCGGCTGGATCCTCTGGCTGTGGATTTCCAGTGATATGGCCGCCATGCCGTATTGCTGGCTGAAGGGACTGACTGTGGCTGCAAATGGTGTCCAGGATGCCATTTGCGGCCATAAAGGCCTTAGTTTAAGGTAAATGCAGCCGTAAATGCTCCCTCCGTTGCTTTTTCCCATGGCTTTCTAGTCCCATTCTATTCTAACAGACTGAAATCCAAATGGTTACCAATTCCTTCCTACCTTGAAAAGTGCTGGATGCTTAAAATCAGCTGGTGAATGAATCGTCCCCCTTATATACTGAAAACCTGAGCCTGTTCCCAACTGTACAGTAACAGATGACAGTGGGACGTTTGTGGTATTGGCTCAGGCCCTAATCATTGCTTGTACAGTGTATCCAGTCTAGGGTTCACAACAACTTATCACAGTTCACATGTCTGTCACAGGATTAACTTTCAGAAGGGCCTCAGTGATCAGGCAGGTCAGGTGAGGTCAGAAGGAAGAATTTCTCCCTTTATCCAATGAAGCACAGCAGCTGGAAAGAGGAATCTTTTGTGGGTTTTTCAGGAGCACAAGCCTGTTGGTTTGAGACTGGCTCCACAGCTGTTGTTTGCAGAACTGATCATTTGTTGTCTTATGTGTACAAACACACCATCCGCAGAAAGCACAGATTAATTGGACTTTATAGTAATGATTATGCTGATGGCAGGATCTTTGCATGACTCAAGTCAGCAGACACCAGTCTGAGGCACTTGGAAGTAGACAGAATTAACCACAGCCCCTCTGTTTGGAAAATGTCACAACCAGGAATTGCAGCAATGCTTCTTTGGACTTAGTGGTTTTCACGACTTACATGAAACCATTTCTGGGTCACACTGTGTATGGTAAGGTGAGGATAGAGCAGAATAGGAAGTACTGTTTTAGAAGGAGCTACCAGCCAGTAAGAGATTTCTTAGAGACAAAAGAGTCGTTACTTGAAATCTGTGTCAAGCAGCTACGTCTTTTTGTCATTTTTACTCTAGAGTAGGCTCATGGTACCCGATCCAAGCTGGGACCCTACTGTGTGTGTGTTGGGGGAGGGTGTTAAGATCTGGATTGGGAGCCCTGTTTTACTCTACTCTAAAGTAAAAATGAAGTAAAACAAAATTTAGCTGCTAGACACAGATCTAAAGTAATATCTGCTTTGGCCTTCAGCTACCTAATTCAGAAGTCTACAAAGGGGGGATTACAGCCTAGGACACTCTTCTTCTACAAAGGGTGAAGAAGACTGACAGATGAAGGTGTCAGTCTTCATCCTTTGGAGAAAAAGGGTGTCCTAGGTAGGGATGTTGCAGAAATCTAGGAAGGGGGTGGAGTCTGGCGGACATCCTCCCGGTCGGCCCCCTGGACACCAGTCTGTGGACCCCCGCACTTGCCTGTTTTGGCATGCACTGAGTCAGGCAAGCACAAGGATCCTGTCAAGGGCTCCTTGGAGGCCTCTCTCAGTCTAATCCAGTAGCCAAGTGCAGACACAGACAAAGGAATTCCTTTCAAAGCTTTATTCTTCTTTTACAACTTAACAACTATACCGTTTGCAACTAGATCTGAGCAGCACAGTACCTATACCCTAAGTTGGAACAGTTGGTCCCCGTTTGAAAGGGAATTACTGGCAGACCCCTGAACTTAAAGACTAGGGAGAGTCCCTCCCCTTTTCCCTTGGATCCTCTGGGCGCAGCCGTTGTTTGCGCGCCAACCTGGCACTACGCCTCCTTTCTGCGCCCTCCATCTGGCGCCGCTCTCTGTGTCTGCGTCGCGCATCCACCAAGTCTGCTATCTGTGCTCGGTCACTCCCTGGACTGCTAACTAAACTAGGAATGCTGGTGGGAGGAATCTCCGTCAGCTGTTGGTCCTGGGAAAGAGGAGCGCGCTCCTCTCCCAGGAGCAACTGCTGTTCCTCAGAATCAGAACTACTCTGGGATTCTATGGTCTCAGTGTCCACCCTGACAGATCCCACCTTACCTGCGAGCCACCATTTTGTGAAAAACTGCAGGTAAGCTTTTTATGTAAATTGATATTTTGCAAAAAATAGTGGCCGTAAATAGGCCATTTACACAAAATTGCAGGTATAAATAGACCATTTGTGCCTGCAATTTTCTGTAAATGGCTTATTTATGGCTGCCATTTTGCACAAAATGGCAATTTACGTAAAATGCTTAATCACAGATTTTTTGCAAAATGGCGGCTCACGGGTAAACAGAACGCCACGATCTCTCGCCAGGTGCCTGCTGGGCCATCCAGTGGTTTGCCCTGTGCACCCGCCAGGGTCCGGCAAGTGGCAGGAGTCCGGTGCACAGGGTGGGCGGGCGAAGTTGGTCCACCCCTAGTCCCAGGCCTCAGTTTGGCCCCTGCCCACTTGTTCTAACCAGGAGATACAGGAAAGTTGCCAACCGCTCAGTTTTTCCGGGACCTCACCTAGCTTCTCTGCTGCTTCAGAAAGTACAAGATGAGTATAGGCCCAAATAAAGAATCCCTTCATCCAACCCGTCAGTGACTCTCCCCACCCCTGCAACACATCTGTATCATGAGGTGATTAATGTGGAGTAGGAGTGGGAAATGACTCCATGGTAGCAAAAGAAAGCAGTAGATAGAATCTCAGTGTATTTCAATCCAAATGCCCAATTTAAAGTTAAAATACTCTATATTTAGTGCTTTGTGGATCACAGCAAATAAGGAACTAAGGCTCCTGTACCCCAGCACAGAAACTCCAGTTGGCTTCTCTATAAGCAGTGATATTTTTAAGCCAACATTTTTATCAAACTGTAGTAGGTGTATACTGTTCAAATATCTTCTGACTGCTCTCATCACTATGGAAATGTGACGAGCAAACCCTCTTTGTGGCTTCCATAGAAAGTCAGGGCTAGATAGCTTTATCTAGTGTGACTGTTCCCCCCACTTACACCATGTAACTGTGAACCATGGTGGATCAGTGGAGTTCTCAGGCAGCTTGGAAGCACTTATAATAGCAGTAGTTGTATGAAGGTTTTCTTTCCATTCAAGTCTATGAACAATATTCCCAAAAGACTTAAACGTAGCATGGCAAAAAAAAACCCAACAGCAAATGTGGACATTCCCCTACCCATGCCACACTGCTTTTCCCAGCTATTTATTCAAGTGTCTGAAAATCTTGTTTTTTATCCTGGAGTGACTTGTTCCTCCTCCTAGCATATATGTCACCAAGAGAAACATCACGCAGTTCAAGCTGTGCCTCTTTAAAAAAAACACACACACAAAGCTGAGAAGAGATGAAACAAAGGCCTTTCTTCCTAGCTAGCAGAAGAGATAGTGCATTTTAAAGAACCGTATGGCAGAAAGGAAGGAGATGGAGCAAAGATTTATGAAACAGACTTCTTCTGGGATGCATGCTACCCATAATTCATTCTAATATCTAAAAGCAGTGTGTGTAAGCTATTGTCCTCATCAGGAGCAGAGGACTCTGTCTTCAAAATAGGACAATTTAGCCCAGTATTGTTGATACTGACTGGTGGTGGCTCTCCAGGGTTTTAGGCAGGAGTTTTTTCCAGCCCTACCTGCAGATACGGGGATTGAACGTAGGGTGTTCTGCATGCAAAGCAGGTGCTCTAACATTGAGCTACGGTCCTGCACTGTCCTTACGTTTGTTGAGAGCACAGTTGTCTAGGTGGACTGAGTATTACTCCTGTATTGTTGGCAAAGGAAATGGTGCTTTACGTGAGCCAGAAGAACTCAACATGACAACTGAACACAGAAAGCTACTGAGCAGTAGCCAAGAGCTGTCAGATGTCTGTGGTAGTTTTTTTTAGAAAATCCCCAGCATGTTTTGCAATCTGCACATTAAACAAAATAGGCCATGGCAATTCAATTAGAAATGCTCTTTCCTTTCTAAATTTAAATCACTGATGTCATGAGCTCAAGATTGCTAGTCACAGGAATTAACAGTGTTTATTTCCTCTAAGGGCTGAGCACTGAACAAGAAGAAAAGCACATTTTTCATGGTTTAAATCCCTCGTTTGGGTACCATAGGAAAGCTTTTGGTGGGTGGTAGGCTAGTCTCTTTCTGGCAGTGTGTCTTTGTATTAAAACCCACTTAATATGCTGTGAACATGTTTCAGTGTAATAGAAATTATTATATTCATCATTTCATATGACTTCTAATCCTGCATCATGTTTTGTTTAATGGGTCCTATAATTGAGCCTAATCTATTCTGGATGACATAGTGAGATCAAAGGCAGATTCCCACTGGGACTGTCACTTATTTCAGAATTTAGACGTAAATGAAAGATGAGAAAGATTATTCTGTCTGCTCTCTTTTAGAGTCAGACAGACAATTAAGCATACATAAAATATGTAATAGCCATTCAAAAAGGAATCAAATATGTTTTGATAGTTTCTAGTCAGAAAATGGATATCATGGAGCTTACAAGATTGGGCAAAGTACAGCTAAGAGGAGACTTTTTTGGCCTTAGCCATGCTTTGTTGCAGGAGATCTAGTTCATAATCAGTTTGCCTTTCATAGCAGTTTATGTCTGTTTCCAGCAATCCTAAACATGATATATTCCTTTCAGAAATGCAGAGAAATAGATACCTTTGAGATAGATGTGTGTGCGCGTGCGCGCGCACACACACACACGCCTTCCCTAATGTGGTGCCCTCCAGATGTTTTGGATTACAACTCCCACCATCCCTGACCATTGGCCATGCTGGCTGGGGCTGATGGGAGCTGTAGTCCAATACACCTGGAGGGCACCACGGTGGAGAAGCCTCATACACGAAGACATATTGCAGGCAGAAATCATGTTGAGAGAGAATCCTTTTTCCCTCTCTATGTTTCTTTTTGTCATTTTAATCGAAACTGACGGCTCCAGGAAACACGATACTTTTACTGTGTTGTTGTTGTTGTTGTTATGCCTTCTGTAGATGTGGCATCTCACAGAGTTACATAGGCAAAAGTAGATGAGTCCCTGCTCCCAGAAGAGCTTTCAAGTATTTAAAAGAGTCCCTAGGAAGTCCTCAGTGGTTGTCCTGTGGATGGGGTTTGGGGCTCAAACCCCAGATACATGAGTTCAAATATCACCTTAGTCATGGACTTGCTGTGTGAGCCTTGGACAAGCAACTATCTCTCAGGCCTCTGTTGTCCATTTGTAAAATGAGAGCAATAGAGACCTACCTTCCAGGTTGTTCTGAGCATGTTTTAAAAATAAAGATTGTAATGCTTATTACACATTTAAAAGGTGGTACATAAATTATTAAGTATAGTATTGAATTCTTCATAGAAAGTTCAGAGAAGGTGCTTCCAGCTCCACCTAATTAGTTAAAAAGTACTTCCAGTCCCAACTGCGGCTTTTGCAAGATTCACTAGACATAAACCATCCCACATTCATGCCTTAAATGTCCATGGAGGGCAGTTCCTCAGCTTTCCTGGCAAACTTGTGACCTGCATTTCTTAAATGTATAGGGTTCATCAGTGATTGTCTAGTGTTAATTCAGAATAAAGCTCCAGGCTGCATCTGAGTTATGCTAGAGTTAAAGAGGCAAGGTGACTTGTAGGAAAGGGAGGAACTAAAGCTGCAATCCAATGTACAAACTACCTGGGAGTAAGGCCCATTGAACACAGTGGGACTTAGTTCTGAGCAAACACATAAAGGATTGCACTGCACATCTGTACTTCTAGCAGAAATCATCGGTCAGAGTAGCCCTTCATATGCAGCAGCATCTGAGTCTATTTGGTCACAGGAATTGGTTCTCATAGGACATAAATCAGCTCAAGGCTAGCAATCAAAGCAATGCACAATATAAGTACAGAGAACAGTTTCCCTTCATACGGCATCTTAATATATATGTGGAAACATAGCTGTTTTAAGTTAAATCTGCACCTTGGACACAAGCAACTTAGTTTCAGGGGTAGTGATGAAGTACCCATGGTCAAATAGCATGGAGAATCATGATGGGTTTAATTCTGAAATGCTAATCCTCTTCTTCTCCCTGGATCAGCTTTAATCACCCTCATGAACTGTGGTAGCAAAGAATAAGGCCCCAGTTCTGCAATTCATCTTCATCAGTGGAAGGTGAAATACGCTAGGATGAAGTTCAGTAGGCTGGTGTGTCACTAAAGGATAGTATCCTCTATTGCATTGAACCATTGCCCATTGTAAACGGGATCAAACACTTGGAGTATGGCCAGGATAGAAATGGAAAAATCTCATGAATGTTTTTTCAAAGGAGTTAACAGTTCTGTGTGAGGAGAATTTCTTAGTGTTTACACCTTCTTCTTCTTCTTCTTCTTCTTCTTCTTCTTCTTCTTCTTCTTCTTCTTCTAGTGAATGCAACAGTAACAGGGACTCAGTACTTTCCTACACCAGTGTGCGGAGTAACAGCTCTTACTTGGGCAGTGATGAAATGGGATCAGGTGAGTGAATGCCATGTTTGCCTGTGGGGACATTAATAGAAAAGTGTTCAACCACCGGTAAACCATAAACCAATGGTCTGCAGATGGCTGCGTATTATTCCGCTTCTGTTTTGTTACTGTAAGGGTATGGAATCTCTTTCCACCTGAGGCCAGGTTCTATTTTGGAGAAGCAGGTGGGGGCCACATTCCAGTGGTGGGCAGGGCTGAAGGCAAAAGGGGGTGGGACCAAAGGCAAAAAGGGTGGGACTAAAACCACCAAAAATACTACCATATTTTAGCTTAAAAGTCTCATTGCCAGTAACTAAGCCACAGGAGAGGCATTTCAACCTTTTAGAATGAGGAAAAATTGCACACAAACCAGGAAACCACCAAACAATTGGCATTTGGGGGAAAGGGGGCATAACCATTTGGGAAACCCCAGAGGGCCAGATTGGGACACCAGACTGGCTGGATTTGGCCTATGGGACTGAGATTCAACATCGCTGCCTTAGTGCTTCCTCTGCACTTGCATGTGGACCTGTGCGGCTATAACCCCAAATTAAGTGCTATGTCCAGGTGGAAAGGAAATCTCCCAAAGCCAGTTGAATCATCCTGTCCATGTAGGATATTGTTATTGCTGTTGTTGTTGTTATGATTTATTGTTCTTTTGTAGTTTTATTTTTTGTGGTTTTATATTTCCTGTGCTACCTTGGAAGGGTTTTCCCAAACAGGCCGCTTATTACTCTTTTAAACAAAGAAACAAATCAGATAATAGCTCCTTCAGTTCATCTCTTCCTCTCTCCTCAGAAGAATACAGTGAGAGAGGTTGACTACAGCCTAAACTAGGAGCAGTGGAGGCTGTTCGTCCTGATTTCGGTGGGGCTGTGATTCCATTCTGGGTTTCAGTCAGAACCAGCCAGAACTGTAGGGGAGCTATCAAAGGGGATGAACCCATTTGGGGGATAGGGTTCAGCACCTTGGATAACTCCTTTAGGGTTCTGGCAGGTTCTGACTGAAACATCACATTCGATAGCTCCCCTAGAGTTTTGGCTGGGTCTGACTGAAACCCAGAATGGAATCACAGCCCCACTGAAATTGACATCACCAGCCTCTACTGACTAGATGTTACCTACAGAAAAATGTAACATTATCCTGCTAGTCCTTTTTAAATAGGAAAAGCCACTTCAGGAGGGATGATCAAGATTGAGAAGTGGCATGTAATGTTGGAAGCTGAAGATTCTGGTTATATTGTTGGTAGTGTTTATTTCATTTATAAAAATAAAATAAAAATAGATTAAAAAAAAGATTGAGAAGTGGCAGAAGTGGAGGAGATGATGCAAAATCCTTTGCACCTTCATGCCATTTCCCCACTTTAAATCTCTACCCCCACCCCCAACATACACAAATACACACACACGCACACACACATGCTTCAATGAAACAGAACATTTCTTCTCAAGATTCTCTTTTCAGTAAGGTCTCTTCTTGGCTTACCTAGTGGAAATGCTTTCTTAGGAAGAGATTATGCCCAACAACCTCTGTGGGAGTTCACGAGCGCATGGTGTGAATATGATTAGTGGCTAGAGATGTGAAGGAAGCAAAAGGAGGAGCAAAGTGTTCAGCATGGAGGAATACACCCAGAGGAAGATGTGTCAGCAAATCTAAAGATAGTCATTTGCTTCTGAAGTCCTTCCCACTGAAGTAAATGTACATGAGAACAAGCCCAAAGCTTTACTTCTTTCATCAATAGGTGATGAACTTCCCAGTGACATGAGGATACCTTCAGACAAGCAAGACAAACTACATGGCTGCCTCGAGCATCTTTTTAACCAGGTAACACAAGAACCTTACATAAAGAACAGGACAGTCCATGACTTTGCACTACACCGGGCTTCTCAACCTAGCGTCCTCTGGATGTTTTGGAGTACAGCTCCAATCATTCCTCATCATTAGCTGTGCTGGCTGGGGCTGCTGGAGGGCACCAAATTGGGGAAGGCTACCTTGCTGTCTTAGAGGCCATCCTCTTCCCTGTGCTTAGCAAAACAACCTGGAGTGCTGAGCAGCAACTGGAGGGTTTGTTCAGGACAGAGTCTGATGGGGTCTTGCTCAGTCAGAAGAGGGCCCAGCTTTTGGGTTCCAGCAATGGTCAGGAGGACAGCCTCTGGAATCTCACAGGCAGGGTATGAAGGTGATGGCTGCCTCCTGTTGTTTGTCCCCAGCGCTTGGTATTCAGGGGTATAGTCCCTCTGAGCACGGAAGCTTCATTGTAGTTAATAGCCCATTGCAAAACTATGCTACATGAATAGGTTTGATCCTATTTTAAAGCCAGTTATGTTAGTGGGTCTTGGGTCTCTGCATTCCAACAGTTTTCCAGTGAGTCCTCATCCCTGTCCTAGTGCTTCCGTCCTCCTCTTGAGCAGGGCTGAGGGCGGGGAGTCTTCACCTTACCAAAGAGACGCTGTGTCTTTGGTTCTGGACTTTGGCAGGGGCCTTTCATCTCCTCTGGTTCTAAGGTCATTGGGGTGATGATGGAAAGTCTGGACCTGGTGTGGGAGCCCATCAGGAGATAATGGGTGCCATTATCTGGATGGGGCATTGTGTGGAGAAGGAGGCTCATGCTGACCCTCCCAGGCAGTTGACATTTGTGGCCCCAGTCTGCTGGAACCTACAGTAGGGTTCCTCTCTTTCTCTGAGGAGAATGTCACCTCACTTTCAAGGTCTAGAAACAGAATAGTCCTAATATCTCTTAGTGTTTTTTTTTTTTGTGAAACCTTTGTACTGCGTTTATTTTGTCTTTATTACATTTATATCTCACCTTTCTTCCATCATGGAACTCAAGGTGGCTACATGTGGTTCCCAGGTGGTCTCTCCTCCAATCACTGACCAGACCCACACTTGCTTAGCTTCAGCAAGGTGGCTGCCTTCAGACTATGCCCTGGGAAATTACTGTAGTAATGTATTTCTGTAATATTTATGAATATTGTATTAATTAAATTGAATTATTAATGATAATTGAATTGTTCCTTCTCCCTCTTAGATATTAATTGGTTATTGTAGTATTTTGATTGGATAATTTTGTTTCCTTAGTTTTTTATATTATTGGGTAGCATCCAATGCCACTATTGCATGGGTGGCCCAGGGACAGTGGTGGCAGCACATGCGTGGCCCCTACCACTGGCGGCCACAATGTAGCGCTTTCCAGGGGAAGTGCCATAATGAGTGGGAAAGCTCATTTTTGGAAGGGGCAGGTTGCGCCCTTCTGGAAATGAGCGTTTCCGCTTGTTGCAGCACTTCTCCCTGGAAGCGCTACATCACGGCCGCCAGCAGTAGGGGCCGCACATGTGCCCCTGCACTGTCCCTGGGCTGCCCATGCAAGGGCAGCATTGGATACTACCCATTGTGCTTGTTTTGATATTTTATAGTTAGCTGCTTGGTGGTTCCTTTTGGAAGGAAAAGTGGACTCCAAAGCACTGCATCTTGTATTTGGAAATTCCATAAGTTAATCATGCAGGACACTCGGGAGCTCTTCAGTTCCTTCTGAACTGATAGGTCTCAGCTTACACTTGGGATTGTAATATTATCTGTTAATAACTTCAAATCTTTTACCACACGGAGACACACATATATATATATATACACAAATACACACACACACACGTTCACACACACACGCATACATCCAAGTGTTACTGATACAGGATCTTTCCTCGCTGCTAGCAGAGGTGGGGAAGGAGTGATCTCTGTGAGGGTCTCTACAGGAAGGACTGGAAAGCCCTCTCTCCACGCCCTTCTCTCTGGGATTCTGATACAGACCACTGGCAGCAGCAGGAAAAGAGCAATCTGTACGAGAATCACCTGGAGAGGGAGTGGAGAGTGGGGAATATGTGTGGCTGGGTGTGGGCATTTGGTGGTAACAGGGCTCAGGGCACGGGAGGCTGCAGTATAGGCCTTGGGAAGATGTATGTGGCCTATAGACTGTGCCTTGTGCACCCCTGCCATATTCTAGTAATAGCAGTGAGTACTACCCAGTGATGGTGATGGCACAGTGCTAGCACTAATGACGGTGCACTAGCGTAAACCAATAGTAGTACATTGTCATTAGTACTTGCTAGTGCAAAAGGGAAAAGCGGCGATTTGCTGGTGAATTTCAGCAGGAAATCACAGCCTTTTCCTATTGCACCAGCAAGCCCTAATATCATTGTGACTTACACTAGTGCAACGCCATTAGTGCTGTGCCACCCTTGGAAACTGCCAATTGTTGATAGTTGCACAATTCTTCCCTCAGCTGCCTCATTCATAGACCTCCCTGACTTTAAATTCTTATTTGCCAATAGCAACCATTTGCTCCACGTCACTTAATTATTCAGCTCAAGAGAATGTCTCTGTTTTAAAGCCCACCATGCATAATTTGGTAGCTCCATTCTGAAGAAACAACCATTTATCTCTCTGGAGACTTCTGGCCAGTTTTCAAGACTGACTGACTGAATGTGCTTCTTTGCAGGTGGATGCTATCAATACCCTCCTCAAAGGACCAGTAATAAGTAAGGCTTTTGAAGAAACCAAACATTTTCCAATGGACCACAGTTTGCAAGGTAAACATGCAGCGTATCATGAGCCCAGGAGAATAGGGATATAGGAGAAGTTTGTTCTTGCTTGCAAAACATGCAAGGATGCTCAATCTGAAGCTCCGAACACCAGTACGAGCACGTGTCCACTGAACAATGCACAAATTGTTGGAACGCATGCTCGCATTCGTCTCATTCTCAGTTTGTGCAAATTTCGTAATTTGTGCAAGTCCCCTCGGTAGACTGAATCAGCTCCACTTTATTCTATGGAGGAAATGTGCACAAATTAGGAAAATCATGCAAATTTGGGGGGATTTGTACATATTTCAGGAGATTTGTGCAAATCTCTCATTCAATTGCTGCTCAATTTGTGCCCTTCTGTTCACACAAAGCAAGCAGTGATTGCAATCACGAATGGAAATTGGGCACAAGACGGGCTACAATATGATGGTTGGAGAGTCTTCGTGATCTCATACATTGTTTGTTCACCCATCCCTACAGGAGAATCAGAATTTCTTAAAATTTAATCATCCAGATGTAGCTTTCTCAGTCTCCAGCTGTGGTTTAGAAATTAGGATTACTCCTCAGCTTCACCTGACCCCTCCTCTTTCCTCCTCCTCCCTTTCCTCTTGAATGTAAATTCACCTCTCCCGTTTCAGAGCTGTCTGTGAGTTATGTCCCCACTAAGGATGGATTGGAACACCACCACCCCCTTTACAAGTGACAAATTGGGTGAACCTTTTTCAATTCCATTTCAGGTGTCACAATTCGATTTCCCCCAAAGCATTTTTAAAAATGCATTTCGGTATTCTCTGCACTCTCAAGCTGCAGTGGTGGTGAGCTAGCAGTATCAGAAGGAGCCTCACCACAACTCTTTCATCTTTTAGACATCTTCGTTTGTCTGGATTCCATCAGCGTTGACAGATAAAGAGGGCCCAGGGACTGACTAGGGAATTACAACGTTTGGGGTGATTAGGGAATAGCAATGTGCAAACAGGATTCCTCTTCTCAGAAGTGTGCTCAGATCTTCATCTTTCCATTCATCCAATGGACTCCTTGAACATCTTTCCGATTCCTAAAATTTTTGCAAAGGCTGCGTCACATTCTACTGAAGAAAGAATACCTGCCCCTAAAATTGTTTCTCTCATGCAGCCACCAGCTGCTTTCAGCTCCCCTCTCCTGCCCCCTCTTCATGCTTGTTGCTTCTCTCCACTGTCCACCATTGCTCACTGTCACATATACATATGCGTTACACAGCAGTGAGCAGGATCACTGAACATACACAAATTTCATGACAAAGCAGTAAAACAGAGGGGGAAATTGTGCGAATCTCATGGCAAAGCAGTAAAACTGAGGGGGAAATCAGGCAAATTTCCTAGCAGTGGATATAGAGCTTTGATCATTGGGTGATGTAGAAATGTAATAAATAAATAAATAAATTCACTCATGCACCCTTGCGCAGGACCGAACTTTTTTTAAAAAACAAATTTCAAACGAATTATGAAAATTGCACATTTTGGACACTCTCCTGTGTCCTTTGTTCTCAGTTTTTAGGAGCACGGGGCAGAGGGCACTGAGAAAGGATGAGGGAGGATGGCGCAGCACTAGCGAGGTCACGAGGAGCAGCAGGGGGTTTTGTTGCTCTTGCCAGCTGGCTCGCTAGCTGTTCCCAACAACCCACAATAAAATTGCCCTGCCGTGTTTGGACATCACAAAAAGCCACCCTGAGAACAAGCCACCCTAAATAATTGTACTATAAGCCATGGGTTCTCAGGATGGCTTGTTTGCAAAAACAACCCACAATGGAAAAACCACTCCAGGTTCAGATGTCACACTAAGCCACCCTGTAACCATCTACGGTAACAACCCACTGTGGCTTGGCATGATGTGCAAACCAGCTCATTATGTCAATCCCAAGCACATAATGTACCATGATGCCAGTGTGCTCCAAGTTTCCCTGCTCCTGCAAGTGGCAGCCAGGCGAACAGAGTGGGGACAGGAAAGCGCAGAGTTCACTGATTACAAGACAGAGGAGTACACTGATTACAAGGGAGCTAGGAGGAGGAGATATGGGGCTGCCACTTTGAGTGGCTGCCGTTAAATCCTAAAAAAATCTAGTTCCAGACTTAGCTTAGGTTTTACTGCTTTAATTTGTCCATATATTTGCATTGCTAACTTGCAGGTTAACGTTGCTGCACAGTACAGACTTCCCAGTGAAGTTATGTTTTTTTTTTCTTCATCAGGGCCAGTTTGGTGGGCCTTCTTCCTTCACAGAGGAGTGGGCTTGGTTGAGATTAGTGCAGTAATTGGACACTTGCTGTTTTGAACTACTCTGGATTGTTCAGTTCCCCTGGGCTAAGATCTCTCTTGTTCTGCAGAATTTAAGCAGAAGGAGGAAACCACAATTCGGAGCAGGAACAAGATTCAAATCAGCATCCAAGAAGATCCCTGGAATCTTCCGCTCCGTATCAAGAACCTCGTTGAGACCATACAGAAATACGTGGAAGGTCTGTGACTGCTGGGAAAGACCCCTATTATTAAGTTTAGAATTATGAAAGAGTTAGCAGAGAGAGAAGTGGCCAAAAGGGGCAGAGCTACAGAGCGAACAAGCAAAAATTGACAGCTGCTGCTGAATTCCTCCTAAACTGAAAATTGGTGGTAGTTTGGGAGTTTGAAACACAGGAAAATGTCTCAACTGAGTCAGGCCATTGGTCCATCTAGCTCAGTATTGTCTACACCAGCCTTCCCCAACATGGTGCCCTCCAGATGTTTTGTACTACAGTTCCCAGCATTCCTGACCATTGGCCATGCTGGCTGGGGCTGAAGTCCCAAACAACTGAAAACCACCAGTTGGGGAAACCTGGTCCACAGCAATTGGCAGTGGCTGACCAGGATTTCAGATTGGAATCTTTCTAAGATCTACCTGGAGATGCCCAAGATTGAACCTGGGACTTTCTGAATACAAAGCATGGTCTCTACTATTGAGCTATGGCCCCTGCCCTTGTAAATCTGGGGGGGCTCACCCTTTCCACTGATGTGGGCTGGTGAACTTTCTGGCATGGCATCCCTGGCCTTTCTTCAGCAGCTGGAGACTTCTAACAAATAAGATTTCTGACTTATAAACAGAAGTTCTGTATGCTCCTTTGCATGATGCAACTTTGTGTATAGCAGGTGTGCACATAAGCATCTAGAGTTCCTGTATAGGGCTCAGCCACAGCAGCAAAAGACAGTTCCGCTGTCACCAGATAGGCACTATGTCTGTGGTATATTCTGGCTAGGGATGTACGTATTGTGTAAAATCCATTCTGTCTGTGTTTTGTGGATTGTCAGGTGCCTTTTATTCCGTCATCTGCCCATCCACAGAATTGGATTTTTTTTGTATCCGCATTTGTGCAAACGCGTATTTGTGCAAATTTGTCCTGCAAAGATGCACAAATTCGTCCCAAATGCACATTTTCGTGTTTTAGCCTATGGGTGAAATTCGCATTTTTGGCTGGGTTTTTTAAATTTTGTGGTTTTTTTCTATGACAAAATTGCACAAAATTCAGGAAAGTTAGAAAAACAGTCTGCAAATCTATGGAATGGGGAAAAGCCATTCTGCTGTGGAATATACTGGTCAGATTCATGAAAATCTGAACTCATTTGGTTCCATTGTGGATTTCTACGACATCCCTAATTCAGGCTGTACACCAGATAGGTGTATTGTAGGTGTGTATGTGTTGATTTGTGCTGTGCAGGCCTCACAAGCCTCGTCACCAACCAGTAATGGCATCAGGCTACTTTGATACTTAGAGCAGGGGTAGGCAAGGTAATGCCCATGGGCACTAGTGTGCCTTTGTATACATTTCTTGTTACCCACTGAGGTGCCCTAGTCCTCCTACTGTTTTTTTTTTTATAACAACATTTCTTACTGGCAACTGGGATTTTCTCAAAGCAAAGGGAGGGGCTCTAGTTGCTCCCACTGTCTTTCCCCATAATGCCTCTGGGGCCCCTGTGAGGCTCAGAGACATTTGTGGGAAATGAAGATGGCAGGTGGCAGCTGCAGGCCGATGCCTTCAGCTGTAGCTCACCCATTTTGTGGTTGTGCCCAGGAACGTTCCTTCAATTGCCAAATGTACCTAGGGGCCCAAAAACTTATCCTAGACCTGTTTAGAGGCTTTTGGGTCCTCTGAATGAGCACAGAAATCAGGCCCTCCCCACTTTCTTTGTCACATGTAACCACATTTTCATTGGACTCAGTGTCGGCCGGCTGAATTCCTCCACGGAATTCCTTTTTCAGAAGATGAAACTTCTGAATTGACAGTTCTTGCCAAGTACCCACACTATTAGATGATGTAACAATCCCTTTACTGCACCTGTTTCTTGCGCATTGTGAAGTTAACTTGGGGAGCTCCTACATTTACTCAGTTTCCTGAGATGTGGAAATTCTCTTTGCTTTAATTTGAGTAAAGAAGGGTAGTTACAATTGCCTGCTATATCTTCAGGGAATACAAAGCCTTCTTCAAGCTGAAGAATTCACAGAATCTAGGAAGCTTGGGAAAGTGATGGCCACCTCTCTAAGTCAGGGATGAGGAACTTGTGGCCCTCCAGTTGTTGCTGGACTGCAGCTCCCATCAGCCTGAGCCACCATGGCAAATGGTGAGGGATGATGGGTATTGCAGTCCAATAACATCTGGAGGGCCACATCTTCCCTGCTCTAAGTATTCCACCATAAATACAGTTTGTTCTAGTATTTTGAAATCAATCAAGCACTTGAAGCTGCCGTTTAAGTCTGATTGATGTGTCTTTCCCAGTTTGCTCAAGTAAACAGTTGTTTGTTAGAGTAAGGGCTTGAAAGGGCTCGAACTTGGAACTTATTTTCAGTGCTGGGCCTAGTGTGGAAACCGATGTTGTTGTTCAGTCGTTCAGTCGTGTCCGACTCTTCGTGACCCCATGGACCATAGCACGCCAGGCCTTCCTGTCCTGCGCTCTTTCCCGGAGCGTGCTCAAGTTCATATTCATTGCATCCGTGATGCTATCTAGCCATCTCATCCTCTGCCGTCCCCTTCTCCTTTTGCCTTCAGTCTTTCCCAGCATCAGGGTCTTTTCCAGGGAGTTTTCTCTTCGCATTAGGTGGCCAAAATATTGGAGCTTCAGCTTCATTATCTGTCCTTCCAATGAGCACTCAGGGTTGATTTCCTTTAGGATGGACTGATTTGACCTCCTTGCAGTCCAGGGCACTCGTAAGAGTCTTCTCCAGCACCACAGTTCGAAAGCATCGATTCTTCGGCGCTCAGCCTTCCTTATAGTCCAGCTCTCACAGCCATACATTACTACTGGGAAAACCATAGCTTTGATTAGACGGACCTTTGTCGGCAAGGTGATGTCTCTGCTTCTTACTATGCTGTCTAGGTTGGCCATAGCTTTCCTCCCAAGGAGCAAGCGTCTTTTAATTTCATGGCTACAGTCACCGTCTGCGGTGATCTTGGAGCCCAAGAAAGTAAAATCTGTCACTGCTTCCATTTCTTGCCCTTCTATATGCCAGGAAGTGATGGGGCCAGATGCCATGATCTTCGTTTTTTTAATGTTGAGTTTCAAACCAGCTTTTGCACTCTCCTCTTTCACCCTCAACAAGAGGCTCTTTAGATCCTCTTCGCTTTCTGCCATCAGGGTGGTATCGTCTGCATATCGGAGGTTGTTGATAATTCTCCCAGCAATCTTAATTCCGACCTCTGATTCATCCAACCCGGCATTTCTCATGATGTACTCTGCATATAAGTTAAATAAGCAGGGTGACAATATGCAGCCTTGTCGTACTCCTTTCCCAATTTTGAACCAATCGGTTGTTCCATGTCTGGTTCTTACTGATGCTTCTTGACCCTCGTACAGGTTTCTCAGGAGACAGGTAAGGTGGTCTGGTACTCCCATCACTTTAAGAATTTGCCAGAGTTTGTTGTGATCCACACAATCAAAGGCTTTAGCGTAGTCAATGAAGCAGAAATAGACGTTCTGGAATTCTCTTGCTTTCTCCATGATGCAGCGAATGTTGGCGATTTGATCTCTAGTTCCTCTGCCTCTTCGAAACCCAGCTTGTACTTCCGGTAGTTCTCGGTTCGCATACTGCTGAAGCCTAGCTTGTAGGATTTTGAGCATCACCTTGCTGGCATGTGAAATGAGCGCAATGGTGCGGTAGTTTGAACACTCTTTGGCGTTGCCCTTCTTTGGAATTGGAATGTAAACTGACCTTTTCCAGTCTTGTAGCCACTGTTGAGTGTTCCAGATTTGTTGGCATATTGAATGCAGCACTTTAACAGCATCATCTTTTAGGATTTTAAATAGCTCGGCTGGAATACTGTCATCTCCGCTAGCTTTGTTGTTACTAATGCTTCCTAAGGCCCACTTGACTTCACTCTCTAGGATGTCCGGCTCAAGTTCAGTGACCGCACTATCATGGCTATCAAGGACATTCAGATCTTTCCTGTATAGTTCTTCTGTGTATTCTTGCCACCTCTTCTTAATCTCATCTGCTTCTGTTAGGTCCCTGCCTTCTTTGTCCTTTATCATGCCCGTCTTTGCACAAAACGTTCCCTTGAGATCTCCGATTTTCTTGAAGAGATCTCTAGTCTTTCCCATTCTGTTGTTTTCCTCGATTTCTTTGCATTGTTCATTTAAGAAGGCCTTCTTGTCTCTCCTTGCTATTCTCTGGAACTCTGCATTCAGTTGGGTATATCTTCCCCTTTCTCCCTTGCTTTTCGCTTCCCTTCTTTCCTCAGCTACTTGTAAAGCCTCATCAGACAGCCACTTGGCTTTCTTGCATTTCTTTTTCTTTGGGATGGATTTCGTTGCTGCCTCCTGAACAATGTTACGGACCTCCGTCCATAGTTCCTCAGGCACTCTGTCTATCAGGTCTAATCCCTGAAATCTATTCCTCACCTCCACTGTATATTCATCAGGGATATGATTTAGGTCATACCTGAACGGTTTAGTGGTTTTCCCTATGTTCTTCAATTTAAGCCGAAATTTTGCAAGAAGCAGCTCATGATCTGAGCCACAGTCAGCTCCAGGTCTTGTTTTTACTGACTGTATGGAGCTTCTCCATCTTTGGCTGCAAAGGACATAATCAATCTGATTTCGATATTGACCATCTGGTGACGTCCATGTGTAGAGTCGCCTCTTGTGCTGTTGGAAAAGAGTGTTTGCTATGATCAGCATGTTCTCTTGGCAAAACTCTATTAGCTTTTGTCCTGCTTCATTTTGTACACCAAGGCCATGCCTGCCTGTTATCCCAGTGATTTCTTGACTTCCTACTTTAGCATTCCAATCCCCTATGATGAAGAGGACATCTTTTTTTGGTGTTAGTTCTAGAAGGTGTTGTAGGTCTTCATAGAACCGATCAACCTCAGCTTCTTCGGCCTCAGTGGTTGGGGCATAGACTTGAATTACTGTGATGTTGAATGGTTTGCCTTGGATTCGTACTGAGATCATTCTATCATTTTTAAGATTGTACCCCAGTACTGCGTTTCCCACCCTTTTGTTGACTATGAGTGCTACTCCATTTCTTCTAAGGGATTCTTGCCCACAATAGTAGATATGATGGTCACCTGAATTAAATTCGCCCATGCCTGTCCATTTTAGTTCGCTGATTCCCAAGATGTCGATGTTCAATCTTGCCATCTCATGTTTGACCACCTCCAGCTTACCTTGATTCATTGATCTGACATTCCAGGTTCCTAAACAATATTGTTCTTTACAGCATCGGATTTTCTTTTCACCACCAGACACATCCACAGCTGAGTGTCCTTTCGGCTTTGGCCCAGCCGCTTCACTCTTTCTGGCGCTACTTGGAAATACCCTCTGCTCTTCCCCAGTAGCATATTGGACACCTTCCGACCTGAGGGGCTCATCTTCCGGCGTCATCTCTTTTAGCCTTGTGATACGTTCCATGGGGTTTTCTTGGCAAGAATACTGGAGTGGGTTGCCATTTCCTTCTCCAGTGGACCACATTTTGTCAGAACCCTCTGCCATGACCTGTCCGTCTTGGGTGGCCCTGCACGGCATAGCTTATGGCTTCACTGAGTTACGCAAGCCCCTTCGCCACAACAAGGCAGTGATCCATGAAGGGGGTGGAAACCGATGACATAATTTCAAATATGTGTACCCCCCCCCCGAGCATGTGCAGAGTAATGTACTCTTCTCACTAAGTAACTACAACCTTCTAGGTGCAGGGTATGATTTCCAAACCAGCTTGGCTCCCAGCACCTCTTACTGGGACTTAGCACCTAGCATGAATTGGAGTTTTAATTAAGTAGAAGTTGATTATGCAGCCGTCTTTATTTATGTTTTTCTTTTTTTCTTTCCTTTCTAGATGGAAAGAACCAGCTGCTTTTGGCCTTGCTGAAATGCACAGGTAAAACACCTCCTTGATTTGATGCTGTTTGCACATGACCCCACAAGCACTATGTAAGGACATCACAAAGAAGAGAAACGGGTTGTCAGGATGCAAGAATAAATTTATTGTAGGAAGCCCAATGCATTTTGGCCTTTTTCTTATTTTAGGCCTTCTTCAGGGGGCTGTAACATTTATGGTAATAAAAATTACAAATAGGACAACACACATAATTAAAACATACTTATTCTGCAGAATTTTTCTCTAGGAAGTATGAACTTATATGTTATTCTTATCTGTAAGGCAAGTTTTATATGTTTTTTAAAATAATGTTATCTATCTATAAGCCCTTGTGGCAATTTGTATTTCAGTAATGTTTTAATGATGTGTGTTGTCCTATTTGTAATTTTTATTACCATTAATGTTATAGCCCCCCGAAGAAGGCCTAAAAATAAGAAAAAGGCCAAAATGCATTGGGCTTCCTAATACATTTATTTTTGCATCCTGAGAACCTGTTTCTCTTCTTTGTGATCTACTTTGGATCTACTTTGGATGCTCACCTCCTTCTGTTTCACTACTTAAGGACAGGCCTGCAATTGCAAGAATATTTTTTTTCTTCTGTTTCAGGGAAAACAGTGCTAAGCTATTGCTCTCATTGTACATTTGATAGCACCGCAGTATTGGCAGAACAGCACTTATCATGCTTCTGTATTACATCAGTGATGATACTGGACACCTTGTTTATAGGCTGATCCTCCTTTCTTCCCCATTTGCTCACTGCTCTTGTGGGAAACTGAGCATTTCTCTGGGATAACATAAACCCTTTGCTATCATATTAGAACGTTTGGTTGCTTGGTTTGCTATGAAGCATCTTTTACAGGCCACACGAATAAGAAGGTGGAATAACTATTGGGGAAACAGGCTCAGACAATGAAATAAACAATAACTCTTCTCCAGACTTCTCCAACTTGGTGTCTTCAAGCTGTTTTGGACTACATCTCCCAGCATTCCTGACCACTGACAATGCTAGAGGGGCTGATGAAAGTTGAAGTCCAGTCTTGTGGCAGCCAAATTGATAGCAGAGCCCAGAAGGTCAGAGCATATAACACCAATTCTGGCCCACTTGTACTGGCTGCTTGTACTTTTCCAAGCCCAGTTCAAGGTGCTGATTTTGACCTATAAAGCTTTATATAGGTCAGAACCATAATACCTGATGGAGTACATGTTCCGGTAGGAACCTACCCATATGCTATGATCAACATCTGAGGCCCTCCTCCAGTAGCCTTATCCGAAGGAGAATGGGAGGATGGAAGTAATGGAGAGGGCCTTCGCAGTGGTGGCCCCCTGATTTTTAAATGTTCTCCTCAGTGAGGTCCACCTGGTGCCAACACTGTCATCTTTTCAGTGCCAGGTTAAGACTTTCCTCTACTCCCAGGCATTGACAGCATACAATGGGGCTTTTTAATATTAGTTTTTTTATTAGGTCCTGGTAGTATATTGTTAATTGTTTTCATCTATTTCAAACTTTTGTACGTTAAAGGTTTTATATTATGTTTTGTCATGTCGTGAATCGCCCAGAGCAGCCTTCCCCAACCTGGCACCTCCCCCAGATGTGTTGGACTGCAACTCCCATAATTCCCAGCCAGCACAGCCATACTGGCTAGGAATTATGGGAGTTGCAGTCCAACACATCTGGGGGAGTGCCAGGTTGGCAAAGTCTGGCTATTGGGTGGTATAGAAATGTAATAAAATAAATAACTAGGTCCGAAACATTTGGAGAGCACCATGTTGAGGAAGACTACTCTAGTCAGTCCTTCCTAATACCTGTATGCTCTTCTCTTTCCCAGACACAGATCTGCAACTGAGACGAGATGCCATTTTCTGCCAGGCTCTGGTGGCTGCCATCTGCACGTTCTCCGAGCAGCTGTTGGGTGCTCTCAACTACAGATATAACAACAATGGGGAGTATGAAGAGAGCAGCAGGGAAGCCAGCAAGAAGTGGCTAGAGCAGATCGCAGCCACAGGGGTGTTGCTCAGCTACCAGTCCTTGCTCTCCCCCAGCGTGGTAAGGGTGGACTATGGTTCCCTCAAGCAAAAACAAAAAAACAAGGACCTGTACCGTTTCCCCCTTACTCATCTCCTCAGCAAGTTGTTCTGCCTGCCCTGGAGGCATTTTCAGAGGCTAGGAAAATTTGCGGCATTGTATCTTTTCCTTTCAACATAATGACTGAGGTCTAGGAATGGGAGAATCAGGGATGCTCAAGCTGGCCAAGATTTTCCAAACTCTACTTCAGAGCTCAGTTCACCTTGCTCCTGCTTTTGTTTGTGACCTGTTTTTCTTTTTGTTCGAATGGGAGAAGTGCACATTTCAAACAGGAAAAGTGTGCACTTTCCCCCCATTGACTAAAGCATGAAAATATGTATTTTTGGGGAAATGCGCATTTTAAAGTGTGTATTTTTCAAACCCGAAATTTGGCAATGTGCGTGCTTTTCCGGAAAAATGCTTTTGCGTTTGGGGTTGCGAACAGGGCAAGTTCTGATGGTTTGTGCACGCAGATGAAATCCTCATACATCCCCACTCAGGTCCCCTTCACACACACACCCAGTGGGGTGGGGAGCACGCCCCTCTAGTGTTCTCTTATGCAGCTGTGATATGTGCATGAGCAGCTCAACCAGTGGGTGTGGCCAGTCTCATCTGTCTCAGCCAACTGGCTCCCTGCCACGGAGGTGAGTGACAGAGGCAGATCATTAGTCCCCCACCCCCTGCTTGCGGAATCCATGCTCACCCCGCAGCAGGAAGGTGTTTCCAGATGCGGGAGAGTATGTGTGAAGGGGGCATGAGCCAAATTTTGGCTCAAAAAAAAAAGATCTCCTCTGACTCACCTAAGTGCTCCCAATATGTGAGAAGACAGGAAACGGGCTTGTACGCTGTCTTGGATTTTGTCCTTCTTTGTTGACTGGTTACATTTTGCTGATCATTGTAGCAAGTTGCCCTGTCAAGCAGAGGGGGGGAATCTTCATCCATCCAGATGTTGTTGGACTTCAACTCCCATCAGCCCTAGGCAGCATGGCCAATAATCAGGGATGATGGTTGTCGTAGTCTCAATGGCATCAGGAGGACCACAAGCTCCCTATCGCTGCATTTTCTTCAGTCAGAGATGACCAGCTGCAATGGAAGTCAGGGCAGTTGTACTTTGCATAGTTAAGAGGAAATTTCAGCAAGAGCAAATCAGTGGTAGAACACCTGCTTTGCATGCAGAAGTTCCCAGGCTCAGTCCCTGGCATCTCCTGGTGTGGCTGGGAAGATCCATGTGTGAGGCCACTCAGTCCTGACAATACTGAGCTACATGGACCAATCACCTCACTTAGTGTAAGGCAGCTACAGATGTTTAAACTTCTCTCACCCCTGCATGACAAGCTGCACTTGCCAAAATTCCTGCTTCTGTGCAATTATTAAAGGAACAGGAGGCCCATCCCTCTTGGCTTCTCTTGACCCTAGAGACGAAAAGGTGGATGGGGGGTTAACAATTTAAAGCTGGGCCCTCATTTGCAGGTTGAACTGAAAGGTGGGTCCTGGGTCTGAAACCATTGGAAGCTGGTGCTGTAGATATCGTCGTAGAAAAGGCTGTGCGCAGTGGCAAATTGTGTGTAGTTGTCTGCCCTCTGCTGGCAAGAAGCTGTATCTCTCATTGCATCAAACGTGTGTGCAATGGAGAAAGGCACCAAGCCCATGGATTGAAGGCAGTGAGAGACACAAAACATGGCTAGGCTATGTGGATGGATCTAGAAATGGAACCTAGAAATTCAAAAAGATAGTTTGAAATTTTGGCTGAAAGAGTGCTGACAAAATTTAGCTAGCAGAGATGGTTGTTTTCATGTTTGCTGGGATATTTTTCCCTCCAAAACCCCAGTCATGGGAAAATGAAATCGTTTCAGTGTTCATTTGATTCTATTTTTTGGGTCCAACAAATTTTAAAAAGCATATCCTGATGTTATTACACAGATGTGAAAGAAACAAGAGAAGAGCATAGGCATATATTATATCATTTGAAATCAGGGTGTTTGCCAAATCTCAGGTTTGTACAGGATTTTGTTTCAGCTTTGATCATGTTCAGCTTGGCGGATGCTTGTTTGGTAGATTTTTAGTGATGGGAATTCCATGGCCCTCCATCCATATATCTGTGGTAGTGGAATTTGGAACATGAATACCTGTCAGTGAAAGATGAGGTGAGGTGTTATAAGAAGAGCCTTAGCCAGAATCACATCACAGGAAACATCCTGCAGTTGGGTCTTGCATTGCCTGGATTTGGGGAAGGATCTGCCTTTCCTCCCATGATTCCGCACACCTAGGAGAGAAAGGGGTTTGTTCGTGGGTATCTGTCCTTCTTGAAACCTCTCCATCTTTTCCTGTTTATCTCTCCTTCAGAGAGAAGAGAGAACCATGCTGGAAGATATTCAGGCCACCCTCTCAGAGCTGGACAAAGTTGCCTTTTATTTCAAGCAGCTGGACGAGTGCTTTGTAGCAAGTGAGTTAATGCACCATTTCCCTTTACTTAGTGGCTCATTTTTCCTGTAACTTTGTGTTTGATCCTACAGTGCACTGAGCCATCTGCTGTATATTCTGTTGCCTCAGTCCAGAGAGAGTGAAGTTTTAATAAAGAGCCAGTGTGGTGTAGTGGCTAGAGGGCTGGACTGGGAGTCGGGAGATCCGGGTTCTAGTGCCCACTCGGCCATGGAAGCTCACTGGGTGACTTTGGGCCAGTCACAGACTCTCAGCCCAACCTACCTCACAGGGTTGTTGTTGTTGTGAGGATAAAATGGAGGAGGAGGAGAATTGTGTATGCTGCCTTGAGTTCCTTGGAGGACAAAGGCGGAATATAAATGTAATTAATTAATTAATTAATTAACAAACAGTACATACATACATACTGCAAATGCTGAATATTTTGCTCAGACCTGTCAGGAGTGGGGTTCATTTTTTAATACAATTTTATTCAACTGTTTGCTGTATTTTATTTTTAGTTGTTTTAAAATGCTCTTACTGTAAATATGATTGATTTCAGAAAGTGGCATGGAGTGTGTGTGTTCTGCTTGACCCTGAGGCAATTGTGCTGTGGGGTCCCACAAGGGTCCATCTGATCCTGCATGCTTTTTAACAGCTAAAGGAAGCCATGGGATGAGGTCATCAGGTGATGTGGAGTTAAGTGTCCGCATTATGCTGATGATGAAACCATATATGCAAAGTGGAAGTCCCTGGAGCAACCCTGAGACAGGCAACAGAGCTCCCACTTTGGACAGCACTACTGAAATGGACACAGTCTAAATGCAGCAATGGGTGTGAAGCTCTGTTTTGGTATACTGTCCCGTTCCACTGTAGATTCTGCGATCCCTTCTAGGTGATGGCTAGAGCGAGGGAACATGGGGTTGGGTGGCAACTCAAATAGTTCTGGAGTAGAGCAGGATCTGAACCTGGACAGAACTGTAGGTGCTGACTCTGGGACTATGGTTCAGATTCAGGACCATGGAGAGTGATCCTGCAGCTAGGTAAGACAAGTTTACCTAGCACTAGCACTGACAGGGTTTGATAGCCAGGCCAGGAGAGTCCTTTTTGGAGCTCCACCTCCTCAGGGCTTGCATCTGGTTTTTTAAAGAGCCAGTGCCCTTCCTTCACTTGCTGGCTTCTTCTCGGTGATGAGGATCTAGGGAGTGATGGAGCTGGTTAGGGAATGCTCCCCATGGCCTCTTGGTTCACTGGGAGGAGTCCAAGGCCCACTGCACTCAGAGGACAGTGGCACTTCCTGGGTATTGAGTGGACAGCATGTGAGGTCCATGGTGGAGGAGTCCACTTGTTAAGGTCCAGGAACTGGTTCTCACTCCTCCTCAAAGTTGCTGCCATTAGAAGCCTCAGTCTAAGAGGGCTCTTAGTACTGGGTCATGACAAATACAAGGCAGCAAGGTTTCCCAAGCAAAAGAGGAAAGCTGTGGGCTTGGAAGGTGTGTTTGGCATAAAATGGGGGATAATGCTAGTAGTAGATCATGAGGCACAGGCAGCATGGCAGGTAAACCCTGGGAGAATCACAGGCCAGCACAACAGAGCATCAGGATGAGCCAGGCATTGTGATTGCCTGAGAGGCTGGGCTCAAGAGGAGTTACAAGTATAAGAAAAGAGCACAAAGTTGGCAACAGCTTTGGCCGTTGTTCTAAGGTACAGCCAAAAAAGGCAGGGGGCAATAGCTTGGTTCCTGGAATGAATAGGAGTCTTGCTGAGACTCCTGGCTTTTTTAATTGAGTTAGGGCTGGCTATTTATATATTACAAGGGCAGGTCCCCAAGGGTCAATCTGGAGGACGTTTCTAGGACAACCGTGCTGGATAGGGCTGATGGGAGTTGTAGGTGAAGACAAGTGGAGGGCCACAAGTTGCCTACCCTTTAACTAGTAATCTATCTGGAGGTGGGGACGCTTCAGGACTGGAGGATATTTCCTGCCAGGCCAGTTACCCATGTGGGTTGCGTGAGTATGGCAGTGACTTGGAGGTCAGGAAGGCATTTGCATTATCTGGAGTTCCCATTGTTTGCCTGTTCACATGAGGGCAACTCCTAGTAATTCAATTAAGGGAGAAGACAGACAGGTCACAAACTTCAACTACAATACACACAGGTAGCTAGTATACTATCATGTAATTTTAAATAGGTCAGGTGCTTTTGGCCTGCACCTACCATAAGAGTCTTGCTCCCAGGTGCCTTGTTCAGCCTTCCTGGACAATAAACCATATTAAACAAGGTACTGAGGTGATGCCAAGAAAATACTTGTGCGCAAAAGCCATCTTGGTAACAAATCTGTGTGTTGAACTCTGATGTCTGGTTTCACACATGCAAGCTCACACTTGCTGTTTCAGACACTGAGTTATAAACATAGAATCATAGAATAGTATCACAGAATAGTAGGGTTGGACAGGGCCTATAAGACCATCAAGTCCAACCCCCATGTATGTGTGAATGCTGTAGTATTCATCAGTCAAGCATGTATTTCCTATAATTTGGCCAGTTAGCTCAGTTGGTTAGAATGTGGTGCTAATAACATTGGGATTGCAGGTTCAGTCATCTTAAGGGCCATACACAGTTCCTCAGATTCATGGAACATAAGTCTCTCAGTAGCTCAAAAGAACTTTCATGTTTAGAGGCCATGTAATGTGAATATAAGATGTTGGGAACAAATACTGGAGGAGGTCTGTGAGCATATGTCCTACTTATCTTTGAAGTACCTGATTGGCTACAAGTAGAAAGGATACTGCAGCACATGGACCTTTGGTCTGATCCAGCAGGTTTCTTCTTATGCTGCTTGTTATGGGATCTCTGTTACTTGACACTTTGTCAGAGTTTCACTCATAAAGCCTTGTCCTATCGGTCATCTCAATGCATCCGTATGTTTGTGTTTCCAGATACCCACGTCTTCTATCACATTGAAGGAAATCGACAGGTTTTGAAGGTCATCTTTTACCTGGACAGTTACTACTTTTCAAAACTGCCTTCCCGGTTTCAGAATGGAGGAAGCCTGAAGCTGCATGCTGTGCTCTTTACAAAAGGTGCAGATGAAATACTTCTACCTTTCTTTCTTTCGTTGGGTTGTGCTTTTTATGCCACTGACTCTAATGTAATTAGGGTAGAGCCCTGTCTGATAAAGATGCACAACGTCCTTAGTTCATGGTCCTGTCATAGATTAAATTGGAATAGTGGTGAAGACTGAGGCAGTGGAAATTAAATTAAAACAAGCTTAAGTCTAATCAGGGCAGGTAAAAGATACCAATTAGAAAACATTTTTCACAAAGCTGACAGGATGAGGGTAAATGTAAGGTCAGCCACAGAAAGCATTTTTTTAAAGGCTAAGACTATATGTGATGGTAGCAGATCCATTTGTTTAAACCCAAGTCTGCCATAATCATGTGTAAAGTGGGGAGATCTCATTTTTAGAACAAAAGGGGTGTCGAGCTGGAGGATGATAAACCCTCTGTGCCCCTGCCCTCAACTTGCTTTTTCATTTTATTTATCTATTACAGCCTTCCCCAGCTTTTGGTGCCTTTGAGGGCCAGCGGAGCCCCCTGCCCTACTTACTCCATACTGGATCTAGCATTGAATTTGGGAGGTTACTAAAAATTACACACATAATAATGGCAGACCAGATGGCTTAAATTCAGTTCTGCCTCAATTATATATAAAGCAAGAACAATAGTCAATTTTTTGAACCAAAGGGTATGACGGGAACCTGATTCTTTCCTCAGCTATTTCCAGCTCCAGTTTGCTGAGGAGGACAGGTGCACCATGGGATTGCTTTGACCTCATCAAATGCTTCCCCGCTCTTATTGATGGTGTCGATAGGCACACTCCTCAGCTATTTCCAGGGCCAATCAGCTGGGCTGTGGGGAGGCAGGGCCAGCGCTATCATTAGGCAAAGTGGATTGTAAATTGCTTTACATCAGCCTTCCCCAACCTGGTGCCCTCCAGATGTGTTGGACTGCAACCCCTGTAATTCCCAGCCAGCATGGCCAATGGGAGCTGCAGTCCAGCACATCTGGAGGGCACCAGGTTGAGGAAGATTGCCTTCCATACTAAAAAGTGCAATTTGCATTCATATTATAGAATAATAACAATGATCGCAAAAGAGATGAGAATTTATAATAGATGCATGAGGTTTTCCATTAAAATCTTTACAGCCCTTGAAAATCTGGAAGGCCATTCCCAGCCTGGTGGTCCTTCTCTAGAAGAGCTCCAGCAGCAAATCAATTCCACCTCTCTAGAGAAGGTGCAGCAGTACTATCGCAAGCTCAGGTATTGTGACATTAAAAGGATGTGGACATTAAATGCATGTATTTATTTTAACACCGATGCAATGAATATGAACTTGAGCACACTCCAGGAGAGAGCAGAGGACAGGAAGGCCTGGCATGCTATGGTCCATGGGGTCACGAAGAGTCGGACACGACTTAACGACTGAACAACAAAAAATTTATTTTAAATGTTATGAGTACATCACATAGTAGTATAAATGAAGACAGCTCCTTGCCACAGGGAACGTGCAATTTAAAGCCAGCAGGTAGAGAGACTGCTCATATAGAGACTGCTCATTTGATTTTGAATCCATATATTCAAATTGATAATCTCTTCAAGTTTTGTTCACGCATCTAGTGAAAGAAAGAGAAATTATGTAGCACAAAGAGAGAGAGAGAGAGAGTAAGCAATTGGGATAGGCTGGAAATGTCCCAGTGCCTTTAATAACATGACTCAAACCTGCAAGAAAATCTTATTATCTGCCTGTGTCACCATGTGGAAGGAACCTATATAAGCCTTTCTCATGGAAGAGAACACCTGTACTTTTGCTAAGTGCAAAGCACACATCAGCCTGGTTCACAGAATGGGCCATATGACCTCATGTTCCTGCTTCCTCACTCCCCTTTGCGTGCCTTGCTTCAGTGCTTATGTTCTGGCTTGTTAAACCATAGTTTCCCATGTTGTCCAAACCTGGAACTGTGGTCTAAGTACTGCTTGCAAACCAGGATCTGATCTTGGTTTCTAAGCAGCATTTAAACCAGCTTCCTACTGTGAGCATGATGGGAAACTATGCTTTAACAAGCCAGGATGTAAGCATCAAAGCCAGGTGTGCGAGGGGAGGGGTGTGGAGGAAATGCTTGGACATGGCTTGTTTTCAGGCCAATAAACCATAGTTTATCAGCTGAAGATTGTAATGTGTGAACTGGGTCATAGTTGAAGGAGAAACCAATAGCAGCCATAAGGACTAGAAGCCTGACCATTATTAATGGAAGTGAAGTCTCTTTTCACTCTGATGCCAGTCCTTAGGCTATGGAAACGTATTTGATAGGCCACATGCAGCTCTCTGATGACTGGTTCCCCATCCATGCTTCTTGGGAAGAAACCCTTGCTTGAAAGTAGATGATCACAAGCTATTGCAGATAATATATTGCTTCATTTCAGGACGTTTTATCTAGAGAGATCCAACTTGCCTACAGATTCCAGTACCACAGCTGTGAAAATTGATCAGGTACAGAAATCGTCTTTTCGCTCAGATATATCATTCCTTAGCAAAGTGAAAAGTAGCACAGAGGTGCTTGTCATTACCTGCTACAGTGAAAACTGGTCCTTGTCCTGCAACAGTTACAGAGGGAGATAAGCATCAGGCATAGGCCATTCCCTATAAAAATTCAGGCCACCACTGATTATTCTCTAAGGCAGCCTTCCCCAATCTGGTGCCTTCCTGATGTGTCTTGGGCCACAACTTCCATCATCCCTAGAAATGAGAAATGATGGGAGTTGTAGTCCAACACTTCTGGAGGGCACCAGGTTGTGGAAGGATGCCAGCGCTTTCTGCCCCCTTCAGGTTAAGGGCTGAGACAGACCACTGTGAATCCAGAGTATTACCCTCACCACCCATTTTAGACATATGTACAAACTTCCAAACTGAATTGAGGCCAGAAGCATCTGGTTCTTCCTGTTTCCAGTAGAAGCTGGCTGTGCAGAGTGCTGACTGGGTGACCCTGGTGACAATCACAAAACCACTTCCTTCCCTTCCCCTCATCCACCTGTGTAGAGTGCTGATTGTGGGAATCACAAAGCCATCCCCTCTCCCTTTTCCCAGAGCAACGATTCAAGTTTTAAAATAAGCAGGTGGTTGTTGTTGTTTTAAAAAAGATGTCACATAAATATTTAAATGGAGAAACATGCCAATTACCCAAAGAAAAAAGGGTTTAAAAGAAGCAAAGAGCTTGCCCGAGACATGGAGGAGGGGCAAAAATCCACACTGGAGTCAAAGCCAAGTAGCGGAAGGGAAGGGGTGGGAGTTCAATATGGTAAAGGGAAGGGGGGCACGATAGGGGAAGGGGAAAAATCCCAATTTCATACTGCCCCTATACAAATCTATGGTGCAACCACACTTAGAATACTGTGTACAGTTCTGGTCACCAAACCTAAACAAGGATATTATAGAGCTGGAAAAAGTGCAGAAAAGGGCAACTAAAATGATCAAGGGGCTGGAGCATCTCCCCTATGAGAGAAGGTTACAACAGCTGGGATTGAGCTTGGAAAAAAAGGAGGGTAAGGGGAGACATGATAGAGGTCTACAAAATTATGCATGGTGCGGAGAATGTGGATAGGGAGACTACTAGAATGCAGGGTCATCCCATGAAGCTGATTGGAGATTCAGGACAGATAAAAGAAAGTACTTCACACAGTGCATAGTTAAACTATGGAATTCGCTTCCACAAGACGTAGTGATGGCCACCAATTTAGATGGCTTTAAAAGGGGATTGGGCAGATTCCTGGAGGAGAAGGCTATCAATGGCTACTAGTCCTGATGGCTATGTGCCACCTCCAGAATCAGAGGCAGTATGCCTGTGTACTCCACTTCATGGGGAACATGGGCAGGAGGGTGCTGTTGCACTCATGTCCTTCTTGTGGTTTCTGGCTGACAGCTGGTTGGCCACTGTGTGAACAGAATGCTGGACTAGATGGACCCTTGGTACAGAGTAGTAGTGGGCACAGTGCGGGAAGGGAAAGGGGGTGTGACGCAATGGCAGTAAGGGGAAGGGGTGGGGAGTGCAACAGAGTAAAGGGAAGGTGGGGGGTGCAATGCGGTGAAAGGAAAGGGGGCTGGGGGGCTTATGACACAGTGGCCTCTGTTCCCTTGCTTCAGGCAACAGGAGAACTTGTGCCAGCCGTGCTTGGTGCCTACACATTGGCCATGCTCATGGGAGTTGCAAACCAAAACATCTGGGGGGTACCAGGTTGCCTACCCGTGCTCTAAGGGAGTTTTGTTGGCATAAAGGATTGGACTGTGTACAATATTTGGGGAAAACCTTACAGGTCCAGAAAGAGGACATGATCCACTGATGCATTCTTTGTATTTGTTTGTAGCTGATTCGTCCCATCAATGCAATGGATGAACTTTGCAGACTAATGAAGTCTTTTGTCAGCACAAAAGGCAGCCAGTCTGGATATTCCAGCAGTTATGTAGCAGGGGCTGGACTGTTGCCTATATCCTCTGAACTCTGTTACCGCCTCGGAGCCTGCCAGGTTGTAATGTGTGGCACCGGGATGCAGCGGTGAGTGTTTTTAAAAGAAATGTTCTGTCCCTTTGGGTTAAGCACACTTACAGAAGTGACTAGGGCCTAGTGGTTAACCTGTGTCTGGGCTGTACCATTGTCAGTGGGGACTCACATGATTGAATGTTGCTCTATGCCAAAAAACAGAACAAAAAACCTCCTCCCTGACATCTAGAGCACAGGAACAGAGGAAGCTAGCTGCCTTATTCTGAGTCACACAATTGGTCCATCTAGCTCAGTATTGTCGACACTGACTGGCAGCAGCTCTCGAGGGTTTCAGGCAAGAATTTTTCCAGCCCTACCTGGAGATGCCGGGGATCGAACCTGGGACCTTCTGCTTGCAAAGCCGGTGCTCCACTGCTGATCTACAGCACTTCCCCATTTGGTTTTTTTGTTGTTGGGGGATTTTTTTTTTTCATGGGACAACATTCAGTCATGTGAGTTCCCACCCGCAGTCTGGAAGTGGTACAGTCCAGTGAACACGAGTCCTAAGTTGTTTGGTTTTATTTTCTGCTTATTTTCTCTGGGGAGCTGATTCTGGAGTAAATTCGCTTATACTTTAACCTTTAGTTCACTTGAATTTTGAAATGGGCAGACTAATCTTCTACATACATATGATCATTTATTTCCACTATCTTATCTTTAAATTAACTTGTCCAGAGTTTCACAGTTTATTTATTTTATTTTATTTAGGACATGTATTGTCCCACTCACCCCTCAGTATGAGAACTTCCAGGGGCACAGAAAAACTAGCAAACAATCTTATACACATCAGACAAAATCATTCAGAGAAAGGCAGAATTAAAAACATCAGCAGTTATAAACTGTAAACCAATGTTATAAAAACTTTGTAGTTTGACATTTAAACAATTTACATTAATGCAGGTTTAACTGGAACTCAGAAAGAGTGGGTGGGGCCTTTAAACTGCTAGGGTGTATAAAAATTAGCTTTGTTAAAAACCTCAAATAATGCAGTCCTATACATGTCTACTCAGAAGTAAATGCCATTGAGTTTAGCAGGACCCTCTCCAAGTTAAGGGCGGAATCCTATGTACATTTAGACAGAAAGTCCTATAACTGCCAGTATTCCCCAGCCAGCCATGGGAGTTGTAGGACTTGCTTCTGTCCAAACATAGGATTACCCCCTGAGTGAATATAGGATTGGAGCCTGACAATGCAATCCACTGGGAAGTAAATTCCATGGAGTTCAGTGCAATTTATTCCCATATAAGTGTGTATAGGATAAGTTAATTTTTGTGAATATATATTCAACTCCAGGATGCAACATTCTTTATGTTCTGTTCTTAGGAGTACATTGAGTGTGTCCTTGGAGCAGGCAGCTATATTAGCTCGGAGTCACGGACTCTTGCCCAAGTGTATCATGCAGGCAACAGACATAATGAGAAAACAAGTGAGTATTAATGAAGGGTTCAATAAATAATATTACAGCTATCAATTTTGCAAATGGTGCATTCATTTATATTGCAACCACGGAATGAAATGAAGGGTGTGCTCAAGCCCTAAGGTTTTTATATGCAGAGTATCAGTGACAATTTAATGGTGCCCCAAAGTAATAGAAAAATATGGCTACTGCAAATATTTATTTATTTTTTTGTTTATTTGTTTACAATATTTATATACCGCTCCAGATCAAAGATTTTGGAGCAGTGAGCAACAAGATAAAAGTATAAAACACCATATTAAAACAATTAAAACATTTTAAAAGAAACAGATTCTTTTGATACTTATGAACCTGTAAAGTATGTGCTTAAAGGGGGAAGGGTCTTTGAATGTGTGGTCCATGCAGTATGTTTTCACACACAGCCCTGTGTATGCTGTCTGCATTCTTGTTTACAGCCCGTTATGTTGTGATAGTCTCACAGTGTTGGGCAGTAACAGCTGCAAAGTTGTCTGGGAATTCTTTCATCTTGAGTTTACACAGATGACTAACCTATCACCTCAGTGCTTTCCAAAGTCACTAAGAGAATTTAATGGGTTTTCAGACCGAAATAATATATTTCTGTTTAACGTTTTCCTCCAGGGCTTCAGTGTTTTACTAGTACTGCAAATATCATCCGTTCTTGTGTTTCCTTTAGGGACCAAGGGTTGAAATCTCTGCAAAAAATCTGAAAGTGATGGATCAGATGCCACAGTCTGCACCCCGGTAGGTGGCTGTGTACAGCTGGGACTTCTCCTCTACAAATGAATCTTCAAGTACCAACACACACACCACACACACAAAGATCCATCCAACTCTATGCTGTGCTCATAAACTGCAACCGTCTGTTTGTGTGTGTTTGAAAAGCTGTTCTTCAAGCCATCTGTCACTCCCCATTAACCCTTTTAGGTTGTTGTGTTTTGTATAAAATAAATCAGTGATGGTTGTCTGGAAGCTGTCAGGGCCTTGTCAGCTGCTGGAGGAGAGCTGAGGTGCTAAGAAAGCAAAACTGACATTGGATAAGCAAAGATAATTCATAAGCAAATGCTTTGACTAAAGGCTGCAGCAGCCTCCCCAAGCCTAGTGGCCGCCGTCTGTGTGGGAGTATAACTCAAAACCTTCCCAGCCAGCATGGGTAATGGTTGTGATGGCTGGGGATGATGGGAGTTGTAGTCTAACATGTCTGGAGGGTGCCAGGTTGGAGATGGCTGGGCTGCCAGAAGCGTTTAAAACAGCCTGTTCATTGAAATGACTTAAGTCAAAATGGGTTTCAGTGAGTAAGCAGCCTGTGGATTTAGGATTTCCTAATTTTAAGTGGCAAAGTGGGATGACTCAAAACAATTCACCATCAGAGCAGTGAAGGGAGGATTAGCCAGAACACCCACTCACAGTGTACCCCCCCCCCCCCCGAAGGGGGACCGGGGGTAGTGAGCTCTCCCTGGGTATTCATGCTCTCATTGATCCCTAAGGTTCAGTGGCTGATGATGCTGGCTGGACTTCCTCTGCCCACCTTTCAGGTGCATGGGCAGTGAAGGGCCAAAATGAGTTATAGCACTGGTTCAGTGCTTGAAGCCAGGGTGGTGTCACTGATCCAAGGTGACTGGCAGGAATGGTGGTCCCTAGCCTCCTTGGGGAACAGGTTAACTGCCTCCAACTGCCTTGGGGGAGTTTGGCTTTTAACTAGATTTAAATGTTGCAGATAGGAAATGTAAGTTAATAAAATTGTGGGCCATAGTTCACCCCATTTCCTATCTTATGCTTTCATTCCAGAGGTAGGCCCCTTGTAGCCCTACTATTCTATGATTCTATAAACGCCTTATTACTGCTTTCGAGAACATCCCCTTTGTCGACATCATTTCTTCTGTATCTGGACATGCAGCCCTGTTCTGGATTTTCAGCTTGCTTTTTCAGGCCATCTATGTTACTAGCTGGGACACAGCTAGGAACGTATCAGGGAAAAGCCCTACCTCAGTGGTGGAGTTCACACTTTGCATGCGGAATATCCCAGGTTCAATCCCTAGCAGGGCCATGAAAGGCCTCTGTCCAGCCCTTAAAGAGATGCTGCTGGTTGTAGGAGGAGACAATGAGTAAAATCCAACCTAAGTCCTGCTTAGAGTAGACCCCTTGAAATGCAATGGAATTAAGTTAGGGTGTAATCCTATGTATGTTTATGCAGAAAGAAGTCGTGAGAAATGCTGGGAGTTGTAGGACTTCTTTCTGTCTAAACATGCATAGGATTGCACCCTGACTATAGCTTAAAACCTTTCACTGGGCCTACTCTAAGCAGGACTTAGGTTGGATTTTACCCAATACTAGGCTAGATGGACCAATGGCATCTCAGCATCAGCTGCTTCCTGGATTGATTGATTGATTGATTGATAGATTGCATTTCTATACCACCCATATTCGAAGCTCTCTGAGCGGTTCACAACGATTAAAACCATAAAATAAAAGATGATAAAATACAATATAAACATTTAAAAGTTTAAAACTGCAGTATAAAAAATAAAAATAATAACCAAATAGAAGCTAGAAGCAGTGCAAAGATTTAAGATGCAATACCAGATTTAGAACAGAAACTGCAAAACTAAAATGCCTGAAAAATAAAAAGGGTTTCACCTGGTCCCCAAAAGAGCATGGTGTAGGCTCTCTGGGAAGCGCATTCCATGACTGGGGTGCCACAGAAGAAAAGGCCCTTTTCTTAGCGGCCACCCACTTCACTTCCTTTGGTGGGGGCTCCCGAAGAAGGACCGCTGAAGATGATCTTAGGGTCCGGGCAGCTGTATATGGGAAGAGGCAGTCTGTCACAGTAGGAAAGATGGTAAGATGCAATAGCTGAACTACAGGTGTACCAATTGCTTTGATGAAGATTAGGGACAGTATGCATTTTAATGTGAACATACCGAATTTTGCACTTTCAAACCACCATGTGGACTAAAACTCAGTTATCCTTTGAAATTTGCACTTTTCTGAATTTTGCAATGGAGTTCTCCAATCCAAACATTCATACACAAATGTGTATATTAGGGAAAATAACAATTAAAATGCATTACCTTAGTAAAGTAGTTTGCAAAAATGTTTATATTAAGCAAAAATGCATGTATTGAGAAAAACAGGCACAAAAATGCTTAAAATCTCCATGCAGATTTTTTAAAAAATCTCAGAGTTCAAGATGAGCTGAACTTAAGACTGGAAAAATAAGAAACCAAGAGAAACTAAAATTGACAGCTTTGCCCATCCCTAATGGAGATCATCTGAAACAATTCTAACTACTTTTGCTGCATTCCATTGTCATGACTGTTCCTTTCTTAATACCAGCTTTTTTATGTTAAACTTTTACAGAATCTACCAGCTGTGTCAGCCACCTGCAGATGGAGATTTATAAAAGTGAAGGAAACTCCCTTGTCCTGGAATCTCAGAAGAATTCAGCAAAGAATGGTGCTGCTTGAGCAC
This sequence comes from Heloderma suspectum, assembly GCF_057233095.1. Taxonomy (NCBI): domain Eukaryota; kingdom Metazoa; phylum Chordata; class Lepidosauria; order Squamata; family Helodermatidae; genus Heloderma; species Heloderma suspectum. The sequence continues at coordinate 284,825,247 of NC_139461.1, read as the reverse complement.
TGGTCCTATTTTACACCAGTGGTGCTGAGTCCAGAGAGGAGGGTACTGGGTTCTGTGAGTCCCGTGCACTAAGAAACTGCCTTTCCACTCGTCTCCTGCCGAAATACATCTGCAGGCACGGTTACCCTTTCTGGGTTTGCTGCAAGAGTTCTCAGAACGCTTGGATGTATGCTTGATACTAGGAATGATATCATATGGCAGAAAGAAACTTCAGTGTAAGGAATTGACTGTGGTGCTGGCTGGACATTGTGAACTTTGAGTCTTGGATGGGCTCAGCAAATCCAAGGTGAAGCGCATTTACTTAACATGGTGTTTTGGATTTTCATCCAGTTTCCGGCACAGTGCTGTCCAGTGGTCTTTAATAAGAGCCTCACAAACACTCATTTAAAAATACATATGTGTGTATATATATATCCACTTGCACTTTGAAATTGTGAATAGCACACATCTCTGGTTTGCTCAAAGGATTTCTTCTGGAGCCATTTTCCACGTCAGCCCAGTATAAACCAAACTCTACTCTGCATAGAGTGTACGTTCCATAAGACTTTCTACAAGAACTTCCTTTTCACTTTTACTGTAAAGTTCAGGGTTTGCAATTAACACTTTTTACTAATGGTCCATTATGTATTCTGGAAATACAGTAATACTTTACAGGAGATAATGAAGGATTTTTTTAAGGTAAGACATTATGAAGGGGGAAGCAAAACACAGCCCTGTGCTCCAATAATTTAAATAGATGAAGGTTTTTAAAAACAAGGGCAGAATTATACTTATTTATGTTGAATGGGATATCTGTTTTGGAACCTGTTACTATATATACAAGATTGAAATTTAAAATTTTTTTTTGTTTCTAATGGGGCCAATATGCTGGCAGAGACATAGTAGTTCTCCGTTCACTGAAAATATTGTTACTTTATTTAAATCCTTGCAGTATTTAAGTAGCCTTTAATACTTTTTTAAAAAATAGATTACAATGGATTGTAAGTTAAAAAAACATGTTTGTGTAAATAATGTACTTTATTTTTTCCTGTTTTAGAAATGTTTACTGTTTGATCAGTATTATCCTAGCATGGTAATTTGTTTCCAAATTACTTGCTGCAATGAAAAATATCAGCAATCTCAGGCCAGGTATAACATTATTTTGGAGTGAGTGCCTTAAATGAATTATCCATGTTGGTCAAGATACAAAGAAAATGAAGGAGCATAAAAACAAATCTAACATTATTCTGTATCATAGTGGACTAAAACCAGTGTCTCCTCTTAACTGCTTATGGTTGCATATGCACAGAAGTTATTTAAAGTTACTTCTGTATCTAGCACACGGAAGAGGGATATTTTGATTTTGGCTTCAAACAGGGCATTTAATAAACTCCAATGTTTCCTAACAATCCAATCCTTCATCTCTTGAGTTACATTAAAAAATGTTCTGTTCCCACTCTGGATGAGGAAGCCTTTGTTTTTCAAACTTGACTTTTGTTTAGAATAATACAGAAGGTAGGTGGAGCAGCAAAGATTAAGTGATATCTGAGCTTACTTGAGACACTGGTTTAGGGGCAATCTCATTTTAAGTACATAGAACTGGCATGGAGTAAACAGCCAGCAGATGGCGGCATTGGGCTCACCAGCTGAAGCTTCTGCGGAAAGAACCATAACACATTTGGATTGGATTAATCATTGTCCTTAGCAAGCTACAGAGCAGGGCCCAATTCAGACATACAATTAGAAAACTGAGAAATTTTCTTCAGCAACCAAAAGTTCCCATCCTGCTCCTCACAACTGCTTTCAACTGCTGCAGTTTAAAAATAGTGGTCTTCCGTCCTCATTGTATGATACATGGTTAGCACCCAGATGTAGGAGAATGTAAGACAGCTTGGCCAGCAGGTGAATGAAACAATTTTATAAGCAGGGCATTTGGCTGTAGTGAGGGTAGCTGTCTGAGTCGGATTGGAAAAAGTAGAATTTGAGTCACATATGTATATCAACCCTTGGAATGGCCCAGCACCCATTAATCTGCCTCAACTCTTTCAATTTCATTTAGACCTCTGTGAAGACTTGATTCGTATGGCCAGTTTCAGTCTCTTGCTTTCAGCCCAGGAGGGGTTTTTTTGGTTGCTTATGCACGCCCCAATTGAGTGTGGAGATGGGTGAAATGGTGACCACGCCAGAGGCTCAGGTGCAATGTAGTGTACTATCATGAAAGATCTCATTGGAGCATTTGTATTGGTGTGCTAAGCATGGCTTGGAACAGGACAAATCTGTTACTCTTTGCAGGGGGCACGGTTTCATTTTAAAATGAACATAATTAGTACTGTTAAAGCTATGAAAGCATGCTCTGTACAATGGCAGGAGGCAATTAGGTAAAAAATGAAGGTTGTCATGCATATTACCCCTCCTCAAGTGAACGTGAGGAGGGGAAGACAGGACTGTTCATGCTGACCCTTGGCCCTAACTTCTGCATTTTTGGCAAATGTCTGAAAAGTGGAACCAATGTGTGTATAAAGGGACTGGTGGGTCACACAACATTGGAGGCAGGGCCATTGAAGGCCCAGTGTGTGGGGTGTCTGGGAACACCCCTACAGAGTGCAAGGTACAGAGCAGTTATTGTAGCTCCAGTAGAAACCACTACTGTCACCATAATGTCTGTGACCTGCTTTATTCTAAGTGTGCTTAGACTCGCCCAGGGCATTAATATCTGGTGAACCCTCCCTGTGGTCTAACTTTGAGCATCCATTGAACACTTTTTGCCAGGCTCACCCTCTCTCAGCTCTACTCATGCTTGTGCTTTCAGTGTGTGCAGGGTTGAAACTGAAATGTCCCTCACCACAGCATTTAACTAGCTATTTAAAATCTCAGAGCTCATACAGAGCTTAGTTGCTTGTGGGTGTGTGCCTCCAGACAGAGAGCTCAGCGCTACTGGTTAGAAGGCATTGTGCATGTATTCCATCTTTTTTTCCTTAGTGGATTTTTGGCGGTAAGAAAAAAAGACAGAAGAGGTGGTGGGAAAACACAGAGTGGTTACAAATGGAAGATCACGATGGCGGGGTGAAGGTGGGACAGGACAACAGCCTCATCTGGAAGTGCCTCTCTCTTTCTCTCTCTCTCTCTCTCTCTCACACACACACACACACAAAATTTTTATGGTGTATTTCTGCAAACATTAGAACTGGCTTTGCCAATCAAAGGAAGAACTCACAGAGATGGTATTTTTATAGCAATGGAAAAGTGGCATTTTTCAGATGTACTGTATGTATATAAAAAGTACAAGTTCATTGTGAAGTCAATTCCTGTAGTGTTTTTATTTTTCCTAGCTGTACTGCTAATGAAATGGATTCTGAGTTACTGTATATATGTGTCCTATGATAAGATAAATGAATAATACATTTATTGATGTCTAACATTTCATTTTGCTAATGTAGTTATGTATTTATTCATTTATGAGTCATTATAAACCATTTACATCTAAAGATTTCAAAGCAGTGTACACAATTCTCAGGAACATAAAAATAAAGACAAAAACACAGAACGGGTGACAACTTCAAGAAGTCCAGGGGCCATTTTTGCCCCCCAGATTCACGCACACCCCCGGCCACATGGTGCTGAATATTTTTTAAAGACCTGCGGACTGGCTAAGGAATGTCCAAAGGGGCAAAATTAGCTTGTTTCCAAACTAATTTTGACCCTTTTGGTGCTCCATAGTAGCTACAGAGCACAAAAAAGGGTAAAAAGGGCTTCAAAATGGCCAATGGATGTTGTGTGTTTTTTTAAAAACACTTTGTTTTCACAATTTTTGGAGGCAGCCAGGGGCAATGGGGCATTGCCCACCCCTGACATAAAATATACAGTATCTATATAAGATAGTAGGCTACACTACAGAGGAAGGCTTGCATAAACAGATGGCTCGTCAACATCTGCCAGAAAGGAAAAGTGTTGGTGCATCCAAAAGCACCCGTGGTTCCACCTCCACAACTCTCTGAAGATCCTTTACCAAAAAAACAATTATTTGCAATGGGGCAGTAGTTGTTGAGAACCACTGGGTCCAGAGTGGATTTCTTTAGGCGCGACGACATCACTGTCTCCTTAAAGTACCACTCTCCTACATAAAGAAGCATTTGTCACAGCCTGAACCCACCCAGTCATACCCTTAGGCCAGCTTTAATCAGCCATGAGGGACAAGGAACAAAAAGCATGTTGTCGGACACATGGGGTTCATGTTGGTGTTTCCCTTCCAGAACTGGCCACTTTCACAAAAATTACATGGAAAATGGATGGAACTGGGTGTTTTTTCCAGTCTTCTCTCAAGCAAATGTTCCTCTGTTCTCAGACAGTTCTCACAGAAGAATCCATTTTAGGTTGAATGTCTTTTTGTGTTGTCATGCCCTTACTGTTTTATGGGCATGATAGGAAAGGAGACTAGCTTCTCCATGCTCGGCCAAAAACTCTGTGTGAGGGAAAAATTAAATTGTGAAAAAAATTGAGACACTCAGATGGGGGAACCCAACAGACAAGAATCAGTGGCTGAACGCAGATTTGAGGCATAAATCAGCTGTGCGTAATTTGTTCATTTTCGGCACCCCTTCCCATAAGATGCCTCAGAATCCTTATCACATGCTGCAGGAGAGCTACATGTCAAAATGTGTTGCCAACTGCCCACACTAGTGGTCCATGCGCAATCCAGATACACATATGACGCTTTTGCATGTGATGACATCCCCATTCATCTCAATGGCGAGACCAAAACATGGATGTAAGTTTCAACTTCCATTTAATCAAAATCTATAGCTAAACATGGAGAGTCCCAGACAGACTTTTTCCCGCATGAAATTTTATTTCAAAATAAAGTTAAAGGCAACAAAAAGAATATAATAATAAATCAAGATTACAAAAGAAACAAAGTAATTGACTAATTATAATTCGTAGTCTGTAACTGATACGCTTATGGAACATCTCTAGCAAAACAGCCTAAGTAGGGGCTCAATACCTAATGAAAGCAAAAATACAATTTATACAGCATAACAAGACCACTACCATTGCTGCGCCAGGACGAAATAAAAATGTGATACAAATTAAGAACTGCGCTAAGAAATGTTTGTTTTTTTGACCGGCCTTCTAATTCCATGCAGGGTTTTTGCAGGCTTGGGGTGGGAGGCATTTATCATCTCTTTAAGCCTAAATTCGCGTGTTTACCTTTAAACTAGGGGTGCGGAACATTACTTGGTTGGGGAGCCAGTCTGCCCCCATCAGGTCCTTCATACCCCAGATGATGTCATGCCATTTTAGTCTTTGTGCTGGGAGAGGTGTGGAGTTCCGTGCTTCTCCCAGCACAGAGAAAGGGACTCAGCCAGCACTGGGGGGAGTAACAGCTCCTTCCATCACTGGCCATATCCCTAGCTTCATGCGGTGTTCCCATAGTGCAGGGCCCCCCAACCTTTTTGAGCCTGTGGGCACATTTGGAAATTTGAGAAACTGCTGTGGATGCCACCACAAAATGGCTCCCATGGAGGATGTGGCTAGTCACATACTGGCTGCCATGGAGACTTGACTAATCAAAACAGGTGGGGAGGAGGAATAAACAGTGAGGCTAGAAAGGAGGGGAAACAAGGCTAGGAGGGGTGGGGAGAAACCGTATGGTAAAGGGGGGGGGGAAATAGCAAGGTTAGGGGCTGGGAGTAGAGAGAAACAGCAAGATAAATACGTGAGTGGGAGAGAAAAAGCAAAACTAAGGGCTAGGAGGGGAGAGAGAGAAGGTTAGGGATGGTGAAAGGGGAGAAATAGTGAGGAAAGGTAATGGGTGGAGAGAAAGAGTAAAGTCAGAGGCTGGGAGTGGAGAGGTAGAAAGACAGCAAAGGGGAAAGGTCATAGAATAGTAGGGTTGGAAGGGGCCTACAAGACCATCGAGTCCAACCCCCTGATCAATGCAGGAATCCAAGTCAGAGCATCCCTGACAGATGACTGCCCAGCCTCATCTTGAATGCCTCCAGTGTGGGAGAACCCACCACCTAGGTAATTGGTGCCGTTGTCGTATTGTGCTAGCAGGAAGTTTTTCTGCAGGGATGGATGAAGAGTGAATGGAAGAAGAACCTGGCACACTAATGTTTTTCAAGTTTTTATTAAAAATAAAGTTTTGAAAGGGGCAGGGAGTGGAGAGCTTTGCAGGCACCGTTGGAGGTCCCCACAGGCACCACACTGGAGACCCCTGTAGCAGCTGCTCTTCCCCGGCACCAGCCAAGTCCCCACCAGCCTGCATCCCCACTGTTATCTCCAAGCTGAGATTGGAGATAGCAGCAAGGAGTCTCTGGCCCACCACTGCCCCTCCAAATGGGCAGGAGAGTGGCATGCAGAAGAATACTGCTGTTATCTCTGATCTGAGAGAACACTCCAGGGGGGATTCTTCCAGGGACTGGCGCTTCAGGCCTAGCCCTGCCCAGTGGAGTTGGGTGGCTCCGATGTCAGGGTGGTGGTGAATCTGCTCCAGGTTTCAGTGAGAAACAGTCCGAACTCTAAAGAAGCTGTCTAAGGTGCAAAGCAGTTCTGACTGAAACCCAGAGCAGGCTCACCATCGCACTGGCATCAGAGCCACCAGTTTCCACTGGCCCTGTCCCCTGGAGGAAAGCCCAGGAGGCTCTCCAGGCCAGATTGGGAGCGCCATGGGCTGGTTTAGGCTGACTGCCTGGGGGTCCTGCACCCCCGGCTTTAGACAATATTCCTCTTCTTGTGAGTTTCACTCAGGCCAGTTGCCCCAGGAAAAATTGTTTGAAATGCTCTGCAGATTCCTCCAAATATTACATCTTTAAAAAATAAGTTTATAAGTAATTGCTGCAATGCTTGAATTACTTCTTGAAGCCACTTAAAATTAAACTTATTTAAAAAAAACATTCTGAGACCAATGAACAGAGGGAATCATAATTATTTAATTAGCTTCAACTTACTATGAGCTCCTCACAGGAATGGCTCGTTTTAATTTTCCGATAGTTGAAAACAATTTGATGTGGCTGTATCACTCATTGTGTGTAAATGTCAGACTTGAAAGAGTATGTAGAGTGGTTGTAAATTTACCTCAGCTGTGAGAAGTGCTCACAGCCTGGTTCTATAAACGGCTGCAGAAGCCAATACACAGTTGTGAAGGAGAGGGTCTTTGTGCGCATGAGATTTTGAGCTACCACAAGCCACTTTGCTGTGCTGGCAAGTTGATCCATCACTAGCATGGTTTCGCACCCCCACAACATGAACCACTGCCATGCCAGATGTGCTGGGGAGTCGTAATGTAACGAGCTGTTGCTTGGCACAAAAAGAGTGTGATGGAAGCAGAATGAGGGCAGACAGCAGGGCAACGCACTCTGTTTTCCATTATTTAACTACCTCTTTTCAAAGGGCTTGTGAAGAAACAAAGATGGTTTATGTCAGCCTTAACCAAGCTGTGCCTTCCAAATGTGTTGGACTACAACTCCCAGCATCCCCCAGGGAGTTGTAGTCCAACACATCTGGGGGAAGTCTGGTTTATGATCTGGCCTAGTGATCTGAGAGTTCTGTCCCCGCATCCTTGGCAACATTGCAAGGGTTGCTGGGATACATCACTTAGATCTCATACTGCTTCACTGGCACCTCTAATATTATATTATTGCCACCAAGGAACCATTTGGGTTGCTTGCACTGTTGGGTCCTCTGCTCAAACAGGTGTGAAGCTGTTTTTTGTCATCTCTGAGAAAGCGTGATTATGGGCCTTTTCCCTGTGCAAACAACACAAGATGCCTCACCAGGCCCGGGTTTTGGAAAGCCTATCCATGATAAATCCAATTGAGTCAGTAAATACTAATTTCACTAAATACCACCTTCTGTTCATGATAAAATTCAAGTGATGTAGTGTTTATGATATGGTTGCAATCTCCTTCATTGCCATTCATGGCCAACCTGTTGCTATAATTTCCTGTGAATCACAGCAAAGCTGTCACTTCTAATTAGTTCATAGTCCCTAACATTAATTAAGAGGTGCTGAGGCAGGACTTCTTTCTGGAACCTTGTCATAGTATACAAAATCAATCAGGTGCATACATTTGTTTGCTTACAGAATTTATATAGACCGCCAAACAACAATGTTCTGTGGGCAGCTCAAAAATATACAATAATAAAACACAATATTAAAATACAATAACCATAAAACAAGAAATTGCAGCTTAAAATCACCAGCAGAAGAGTTTCACAGCATAGTTTAAAGTATGGAACACACATGTTGTAGGTTAAAAGTTTAAATCACAGATTTTAAAAGGCCTGGGAGAATAAGTGCTCGCCTTGCTAGTGTTGAACTGACCAAAAAGAAGATTTAAAAAAACTAACCTCTTTGAGAACATTCTGAAAATTGAGTTCTTACTTTGCCCCAGAGAGTGTCACCTGAGCTGACCCAAGCCTATTTAAACGCGCAATATATTTGAAAATAAGTTTAAAATCCAAAAGGGAAAACATGAAAAATGAAAACATGCCACACAAGAAATATTCAGATATAAATCATTTAAAGAAGAGTAAATGCAAAAGAACATTACATGCAGAAGTAAAATATGAAATGTAATATTACAGATAAAATACAGACAAAATGATTACGGAGAAAATTGTAACCATGAACCACAAAGCAGTGCAACTGTTACGTGTAGATTATGTCATACAAAGTAAACTACAGTTTAAATCTTGTTGCAGACTATTAGAAAACAACGTCAGGAAAACTATATTAGAGCATCAAATTAAATAGCTATGGCACTCAAGAGTTAAGACAGGCCAAACTAGCAGCAGTTTGAACTGTTACTTAACTTCACCTAGTCCAGACTAGTTAAATGCAATTGTAAAGCTCTCAACTAGTAGGGCAAACCTTTTGGGAAAAGGAAGAGGATAGTGAAAAGGAATTTATAGCTGCCTATCCCAGGCAGAAATCTGAGGAACAGGCTCCTCTGGAACCAAAGGAAGATTGACAGAGACCTCTCCTAGAGTCGAAGGTGTAGGACTCAGCAAAGACCAAATAGGAAACTTAATTCAGGTAGGAACTGAAGAAAATGTTTTAAAATGAAATAAAAAACTGGCGAAGTCTGAGCCTCACCTGTGAGTAAAATAAAATACTGGAGAAAACGGAATCTGTTCCAAGTTCCTCAAGGGCCAAGCATCTAGTCCCCAGAAGCTAGCTTTAAATAGGCAGCCAGCAGGAGCCTCAAAAAGCAAAAGAGGGACTAAAAAAATCCCTTATTCTCTTAAAAAGAAGGCAGACGTACACAGTACAGCCTGAGAAGCAAAAATATGTTAGCAAAAACTGGAACGATGCAAAATGAAAGGAATCAGTAAAACAAAGAAAAAAGCAGTAGGCAAAGTCCCTCTCCTAGGGAGCAGCCGCTTCTTGATCCACTCACTGCTCTAAACTTTCTTGCGTTCCAAGAGGCCTTTTTCCTTCTTCCCAGTTGCCAACTAGAAATTTGTTTCTACACTGGTGAAAGACATATTCAGTGGGCGAAGATCTGCAAAACCAGTTTTCCGTAGTTTTAGGCAGCTAATGCGACCCTGGGCCATTTCAGGGTTCAAGGAAAGACTATGAACTTATGGAGCTGCAGGGAGGAACAATCATTGTAACTTCTTCCCGTATGGGTCCATTACTCCATAACCTAACCACAGCTTTGTCAGCTGTTTCTGCATCTCAGGATCCAGGTAGCAAAAGCTTCTTGCCCTCAAGAAAAAACAGGCCTGCTTATGAACCAGTTTTACTCTCATTCCATTCCATGACTCCCTTACAAACCCTCTGTCCCCAACACCTAAACCCCCAAATAGTCACCTAAATAACACAAACCAGGGTGCTGGTACCAAGAAGCCTTCTCCCTGGTAGCCACCTACTTTATCTCATTTGATGGGGACACCTAGAACAGGAACTCTGAGGAGGATCTCAAGGTTTGGGTAGGAACATACGGGAGGAGATGATTTAGAGCTTTTCTACATGAGACTCTTTATCTGCTGTATCTTTCAGTTTTGTCACATGTGAAGGATAGTTAAGCCTAGACCCAACAACCCTGCAAGGTAGGACTGGCCACACCTGGCCACTGATTCCCACAATAACCTAATAGCCTCCCACTCTGGCCAATAGGCACTGAAATTAGCACTGAAATTATTCTGAAACACACACCAATTAAAAGCTGGGGAAAGTTTATTAGGTGAAAGAACAATGGGGAAGGGGAGGAGAGAGGTAGTAGATTGTACAGGAAATTACACGTACAAGAAATGCTCAGAAATACAGAGAGCCTTTCTACGCACCCCCAAGAGCAAAACAATAAAGCTATCTAGTCTATCCTATACATACCAAGTATGGGCCTTCCAGGCTACCCTCCAGACTGCAACATACCCCCAAAATCATCAGGGACAAGAAGACAGCCTGCCTCTTCCTCAGTCCATTTAAGGTCCAGATGGCCAATCAAAGCTCAGCCCCAGGGCACGCCACCCTCACCACAAAAGAGGCAGGATCTTCCCACCAAACCCAGCTGTTATCTCTTTCCCAATTAACATGGACTGAGCCTGGCCTTGAGCTGCAGAGCCAAGAAACCCTTAGATAACACTTAACTCCAGGTGGTTGATTTGGATGTGACAGAAGGAGGCCTTTGTTCTTAACATCGCAGAATTGTGATCCAAGCACTATATGAAGAGTATTTCCTTTCCTGCTTTTCTGCCACATAGGCTCTAGGTGGCACTGTGGTATAGTGGAATAGTGCAAACACACAAGTAAAAACTGTTTTCATTAGCTTTCACAAATAATACCACATTTCCCCAACTCTAAACTTTTTTTTTTTTTTTTTGGTGAAAGTGCTGTTTAAAAACAGAAGTGAAACTGGAGGGTCACAATGTTGCCTAAAGAACCTGTAAACAACCATGAGTAGGGAATGATGAGCGTATAATAAATGCCTAGTGTAGAAAAGCTCTTAAATTAGCTATTAATGACTGCTCTTTTTTTGTCATGTGTGGGTGTGGGTGTGAAGAGAGGGGGGAGAGAGAGAGAGAGAGAGAGAGAGAGAGAATGAGTAATGAATAATGGCTGCAATTCAGTCTACACTTACACATGCTTAAGCCCCTTTAAAAGCAATCTCACTTAAGTGTGTGTGGTTCTGTGCTGGATTGTGGCCAATGTCTCTACTAATGAAACCTGATACTAGCAAATATTAGCATGTAATGTCTTTTCCATCCACTCCAATTGGCAGTGGTGTTTGGAACTGTCATATTATACACTAACTGACTGGTCTCTCAATAGACTTGAAGTACTTTCAAGTTTTCTCATGTTAATTCTGCCTCCTGGGGCAATCTATAAAGTTACTATTCTGGGTAAAACTGCTCCTCTAAAGTTTATCACATGGTACATTTAACCACACACGTGCAAACACACACTCCCCCTCTCTCTTAGCGATCACTAACACCTCATCAGGTCTCACAATAAAAACTTTTAAGACTGTTAAAAGCCTCACTAAGGCATATGTTTAATGGAACGTGACTATGTTTTAATCATTTTGTGTGTGTTTTTCCTGTTCAGGCTTCCCCAACCAGGTGCCCTCCAGATGTGTTGGACATGTTGACTGGGAATGATGGGAGTTATAGTTCAATGATGGGGGAGGGTGTAGAGATTCTGAAATCTCACACAGAAGCCTTAGAACAGTCCTTTCATTTCATATATAAATGCATTAGCACTAACAATGCTTATTTCACCATAGATATCCTTTGAGCTTTTCTTATCCAATTTCTTTTCAATAAATATAAAAGAGGTAAGGCAAAACAGATTCCTGTAGTCCTACTTCACCCAAAACAGTTTTAAAGGATAAGAAGAGCCATACTGGATCAGACCAAGGGTCCATCTAGTCCAGCATTCTGTTCACATAGTGGACAACCAGCTGCCCACAGGAAGCCCACAAGCAGGACATGAGTGCAACAGCACCCTCCTGCCCATGTTCCCCAGCAACTGGTGCACACACAGGCATGATACTGGAGGTAGCCATCGATAGCCTTATTCTCCACAAATTTTTCGAAGCCCCTTTTAAAGCCATCCAAAGTGGTAGCCAGCAGTACATCTTGAGGAAGAGATAAATAACAGAACAGCTCAAAACAGCTTCCCCCCAGGGACCATAGAATTGCATGATTGAATATTTAATACCACCAACTCTGCAACACTCTTGCCCTATCCATTTGGTGCACCTAGTTCACTAACACGGAGCTTCATTCGTGCTGGGGTGCAGTCTACCAGAAATCTGTTTTCAGCCAGCACTTGGCCCTTTTGTGGGGTGATTTGTCCCCCATTTTGGCCCCTTTATTGGGTGGGGGTTGGCTGAATTTCAATAATTCTCAGCATGCGTTGGTGTGTGTGTGGGGCGGCAGCAGTGGGGGGGGGTGTTACCATTACAAATGAGGCAGCAAAGTTTCTACTTGATTTCCCCCCCATTAAAGATCTGCTGTAACCCATCTGTGTTCCATGTTAAATTGGAAGGTGAGTGGGAGCAACGCGAGGTCATGATGAAGCATCATTCATGGGGCGTTGTCTGGGGGCAGACATCTCTCCCCTGCCCACACAGGCCAAGCTCCTTTGTAAAAAAAAGAAAAGAAAAAAGTAGAAGCATTCTACCACCTTGTTTTTAATGGGAAGCCACTCCCCTCAAACATTATTAAAATTCCCACAAACCCTTCTCTTCAGGATGACATTTTTGGGCCAGCGCTTGCCCCTACTTTTAATATTTTAACTGTTTTTATTTATTTTATTGCTGTGATCCGCCTTCGGAGGGCTTCTGCCCTGAAAGGCAGCCAAGACTTATTTTAAATAAACAAACAAATAAATAAATGTATGTTGCGGTAAGGGGGGAAATGCCCTAACCTCTCCCACCTCTCTCCCAGTTTGTTACCCCTCCCCCAGGCAGGAATCTCATAAAGGGATGAAATGTGACTCTTGTACACAGAGCACAAAGAAGTACACGTCACCCTTGAGCCATTGCAAAATAGAAGTTGTCCCTCCAGGCCCACCCTGCTATATAATGACCCGCATTTTGCTAGTATGGACTACACTGTGCGCTGTTACAGATCTGTAGTAACAGCATGTAGCTTCTACGTTTCAATACATTCTTTCTTGCCAAGGGAATGCTACTAGCTGCATTCCTACTAGGAGCATGTAAGGAAGCTGGTTTTGTTTCATTCGTTTGTTTGCATTACCATAAACATCATCTATTATGTTATGCATTTGTAAAAATCATATTCGTTTTGTTATCCATGCATTTAAATGTTGTCATTTTTTAAACTCATATTGGTATTCCTTTTGTTTTGTATCTTTTCCATTCCCCCTCCCGCCCTTCTTGTTACCTGTGGCAGTGGTAGCAGCCAAGGTTCTTCTGACTGCCATTAAATTTTCCCAGAATGCCTTGGACCTTGAATTTTTGGGGGGCATTCCAGGAAAAACTGCCCCAGGATGTCACAATGTCTGGGGTACTCTCAGAAAGTTAAATTATGGCCCCCAGGAGCAGGCACCGAGATTACATCTGTTGCTGCCGCCACCATTGAAAAAAATGTAAGCTTCCCCACCTCTGAATGTGTGATGAAACAGTAAAAATGGGACACCAAAAATACTAGCCATGTGTTACTCATTCCATTCATTTTGATACACATTAAAATGGAACAGAATTGGCCTCATTCCTGCAGGTATGTGGCCTAGAGGGGGCATAGACAATTCTGAAGGCAAAAGAACCTGGCCTTCCAACTTTGGAACATGGGCCACAGCAGCACAGCTGGCTGAGGGATTATGGTAGTTGTAGACCAACATATCTGGAGGGCAGCAGGCTGGGGAAGGCTGGGTTACAGAATCTTTTCTAAAGTAACTGTTGTCCTGATTTCTAAATTGTTTTTTTCAGCTGTGGAGGCCCTTTGAAGCGAAGCTCATCAGTGGCCATGTGCCTCTTTTACATAGAAGTCTCCTCTGTTTTGAAGGTGTCCACTGTTTGAAGGGCTGTCCAGTCCAAGTCTGGTTTAAAGATAAAGGACCATCCTAAAGAAGATCTGGGCCTTGAAGTTGCCTGTCCACAGTTAGAACTTGGACAGTAGACTGAGCAGGCACACAGGTCACCGTCTTCCACACTATGGTGAGATGTACTGTATTTCTATTTCAATTATAACTATTATTTCTAAATTAGCATCTATACATATACATTAGCACATGCAAATTGGTGCCTTCTTTTGTCCTCTTTTTTAGTGAGGCATGTCTTCTTTTTCAGTGATTCACAAGTGGCCACCCTACTCACCAGACACCAAAATGATGTCTTTTCTGTACCAGGCAGAGACCTTTTCATTTGTCTAGACATTCCAGCATCTCTCTCTCTCTCTCTGTCTCTCTCCAGTGCAATCCTATCCTTAGCTGCTGCTGGAGATTCCATGGCAGAGAAATCACCACACACATAAGCCCTTCTGGCTTGCTGTGGCCAGGGTGGGAGCTGGAGTGGCATAATTTTTTTCATCTCCCCTGCCATTGACTCCGGTGAGAGGGAAATCATTATGCCAGTCTTTCTGGCCAATTTGGTGGACCTGTTAGGGGACTGAGAGGGCTTTGGACCCTATGGATCCATGGCCACATCTGGCATCCTATTCCTTGGGGAAAAAAAACACTAAAAAATGTATTGTTTTCTTCAGATCTTTCTAGTTCTCCCAATTTTTTCCCCAGACTTTCACAACACCACCAACACATCTACACTGGTCTAGTTTTCTGAAGGCCTACTCTGGAACCTCTGGAATTTTAGGTGGCATCCTACCCATGGACTTCCCTCTCTGCCGGTAGAGCAGTACTTATATCACATCCTAAAGCTGCTCAGCTGCCTTCCATCAGCTATTATAGGATTGCAGCCTTAATTGATGATTTTACTGATGCTGCTGGTTTTCTTGCTTTGCTGTATTTTAATGGCATTGCTGTTTTAAGATTGCATTTTCTTATAGTATTTGTTATTGATACTGTTTTTAGGATTTTTGTGAGCTGCCCTGTGAGTTTTTGCAACTTATATATTATGCATTACATATTATTATTATTATTATTATTAACATATAATACATTAATAAGAAAATGAATGCATCAGCGAGGCTGGATACTCAGACAAAAACTAGGGGACCATTTTTGCACAGTGTATAGCAAAGATTTGGATAGGACAGGTTTACTTTTTTTCAAGAATGGCCAGAAGGTGGTGCTAATTGTCTGTGTATGTCAACATTTCTCAAACTAGCACACAAACCATGTGATTTTTGCAACTGGAATTTGGCATTCTGGGGCTATATGGAGGAACTCAAGACTCTTTCACATAATTAAAAGTGTATTGGGAAGGGGGATCATTTTGTTCTGATCATTTCTGAAATAATTGCTTTGTCAATTAATAGGATTGACAGGTCCAGATCATGAGAAGGCTCCAGTATTCTTAGGGCATAAAATAGAACATTTCACCTTCACTCATCAGTTTCACTCATCAGATTACACCCCTTGGAAACAATAATCTCTATGTTAAGGATCCTTATAAATGATGAGAAGATTGTAGGCTTATTCTTCATGAATTTATCTGATTCTCTTTTTAAACCATTTCAGATAATGGCCATTACTACATTGACGTATGAATGCAGCCATGCTAACAAACCATAGTTTGTTAAATATGAACACCCCAGAAAGAAAAGCTATGGTTTCTCATTAGATTGTAAACTCTGGGTTGTTTAAACCATGGGTTGTTGTAATTTGAAAACCCAGAACTGTGGGTTGTTTCTCCATGCTACGAAGGCAGTGGGCAAGGCGGTTAAAAAACCCCAGCCACTCTACATCTCAATACTAATGCACTGCAAAGGAATTTGGGATACAGGGAGGGAGCAGGCAAAGAAAGAGGGAAACAAACAACCCATAGATTGAGAAAACAAACCACAATTTGTTCATCTGTCAGACGCCCCTGGGTGGGGCAACTGACCATGGGTTAAATAAACCACGTGTTAGCATTATGTGCAAATCAGGCCATATTGTGGCAGGATTTTCCTGGTCAAAACCTTGGTTCAGCCAAGAACCCACTAGGTGGTGCAATCCTACACCTGTCATGGCTGGTTAGGGAATGCTGGGAGCTGTAGGACTTTTTTCTGTCTAAACATGCATAAGGTTGCATCCAGAGGGTGCAATCCTATGGGCATAGGTGGCCGCCTCCAAACTTGGAGGCGACTGCCTATTCAATGCGTGGCAGGAGGAGCGTGGAGGGGATCCTATCCTCCATGCCCCAGCCCTCTACATTTGTGGCTAGATGGCCAATTTCAGCTATCTAACCATGGGACCTTGGAGTGGGGGTGGGGAGGCCGGACGACGCATAGGAAGCATTGTACTGGCATTTCTGCACTCCCCGCCGGGAATGCACCCTTTTGCCCCGCTCTGCACTGCTCTAATGAGCCCAGAGCCCAGGGACAATCCGTGTCACCTACAAGACAGTGGGGGAGGGCAAGGAGAGGCGGTTCTCCGGGAACCGACCTAAGAGAGCGGGCTCCAAGGTTGGTTCCCAGAAACCGAACAATCTTATGGCTGTCTAGCTGCTGCGTAGTGGCCATAGGATTGTGCCCTTAATTATTTAATATGAGTTAAAAATTGGACCACTAGTGCCTCATGGTCATTATAGCCTCTTCTGACCTGACACAGCAATTACAGTTTTCTGAGTAGTAATGACAGCCCTCAGCCTTATACATCATATTCCCACAAAACAACTGGTCCTTCTAGTTTCTTTTTCAAGGATACTTTCTCTGTTGCTCTTAGCTGCCTGCCTTTCCCTCAAATATATATTTAAAATTGAAAGAGGTATGGCTGAACTCCGTTTGCACACAGAAGACCTTTTCTATTAGGGCCAGCCCTACAATTAGGCAGAGTGAGGCAGCCACCTCAGGCAGCAGATGATAAAGAACAGGTAGCAGTGGTGAAATGTTGGAACCCTGTGCCCCCTAAGCTAGCCTGTTGCCCTCACATGTAATGGAAGACACTGGCCCATTGCCAGTGTTAAACTAAGATTAAGTGGACAGTCTCTCAGCTTCTGTACATGGAATAGGAGAGGGTGCCATCTTGTCCTTCATCTCAGGAAGCAAAATGATTTGGGTTAGCCCTGGTTTCTAGTTATTGTGGGCAAAGCTCCTGAAATAGGGACAGCCCATACAAATTATGAACAGGTCACATCTTTCCCGAGGAATGTCAAAAAATGGACAGTATAGAGCAGAGGAGGTTGAGGGCCAAATTAAATTTCAGAGAAGCTCTTGGGGCCTGCATTCCAGTAGTAGGTGGGGCCAAAGACAAAAGGGGTGGAGCCAAACATACAAACACACACCCCACCTCTTTTATGCTTGAAGCTCTCACTGCCGCTAACTAAGCCTTAGGAGAGGCATTTCAACCTTTTAGAATGGGGGAAGTACTGCACAAAAGCCAGGAACCACCAAATGATCAGTGGCTGGGGGAAAGAAGGTGAAGCCAGGGGAAGGGGAGTGGCCATCTGGGGAAACCCCAAGAGGTGGATTTGGCCCCTGGGCCTGAGGTCCCCCACCCTTGCAGTAGAGCTTGTATCTTCTTCCCCTCAGTTGAACAATGGTTCCATCCTTGTTTAACCTTTAAGGGAAGCTGATTCTTAAGCCATTTCAAATGCAAAAGCCAAGATTGCTGTGATGTGATTAAAGATTTGACACTCGGTTTGAGCAGTCCTGCATATACACCTGAATTTTGGGTAGGTGGTCTTAATGAAGTGCAACTTGCCTAGACATAGCCCTCTTTCTGTCAGGGGATTCTTAATCTCTTGTCTCATCTCATCAGAATACAGAGGAGAAATGTTAGACTTTGTGTGGATATTTGGCTGCTCTATGTTACAGCAAATGAATAAATATATAGTTTCAGTTTTCATTCTTTTAACATTTCTATTAAAGTGCTTATGTCTGCCTATTTTCAAAGGAAGTCTTACAAAAAAGCTTTCCCATTTGCTATGTGTACATTTAATTTGGTTCCCTGCTTAGTTATTGAGTCCCACCAGGCTTTTGTTGTCAAGTGCAACAATTTAATTTTGTTGGCACAAATATAATATTTTTCTCTTCAGTTTATTTTCTTACCTTTTAAAGCCTCTGGACAATTTTATGCATCTCTCTCTCCTCCCTCCCCCCCCCCCCGCCATTTTTGAAGAATGTGGAGTTCAGAGAAACAGGATATGTGGGATGAGTATGCGAAGGAGTTGATGATATCGCTTAAAAATATGGTCCATTGCCATTTGTGTGAGAATGTACATCTGTGATTATTTCACTGTGCCACTCTACCTAGGAAAGCTGCATTAACTTCTCTCTTTCAAGCCTTGAACAACAAACAATAATAATGCATCTAAAATTAGTAGCTGTGCTGAATTTTTTTTAAAAAAAGGAAAACAGGTCCTTTGCACAGGCTTACAATTTAAAAGACATTTGGGAAAACCATTTTGCTTCCCAGGGTTAAAACTTCTGTTGCTTGGATCAAGCCTCAATTTGAGCCAAGGTATGTGTTACTTTGTAACATTCCAAGCATTATGTTAGTTGGAAAAGCTATATAAAAGATGATGATGTTGTTGATGATATGATATCATGTTGATGATGATGATGAGATGAAGAAGAAGAAGAAGAAGCAGCAGCAGCAGCAGCAGCATAGTAATGTAGTAGTTATAGCATAGGAATTGGAGTGATGACTTGGTTCCAGAACCTGTTTTAGAATATCCAGGGCTTAGCCCTGTGAAGTAATAATCAAAGAGTGTGGCTGAACATATGCAGAGTGCCATTCCCTTAGCATGAAGAAATCACTGTCAGCCTACACATAGGAATAGGAAGATAATAAGTGTCCTACTGGATCAGACTAAAGGTCCACTGAGTTCATGTTCTGCTTACAAAACTGACCAGCAGGATTCTTTTATGTGCTCATGAGCAGGACATGAACAAGCTGTCCCTGTGGCTTGTCCCCAGCGTCTGGTGTATTGCCTCTGCGCATTGAAGTTCCATTATGCCATCATGGCTAAACCAAGGGGATGGCTGGCTCCCAAGCAGGCTTGAGCCTCTGTCACATTTTGTTTTTAAAATAAGCAACTAGAACAGGCACTTTAACTGCTTGCATCATGTTCTTGTATCTTTTCAGGGTTGGAACACACATGCCTTCCCTGCTATTTGTTGGGCTACAACTCAAAGGGTGAGAAGGCCAAACATTCATTAAAAGAGACATGGGCCTCTTCTGGGGTTGGATCCAGGATCCGGCTTCTGCACGTGGAAGGGACCTTCTGCTCATGGAAGGGACCTTCTGTGCACAGAAGATCCCTACCCCCAATTTTTGGAAAACCCTCCCCCTTCCCCTACTATAGCTCACTCCATTAAGAGCTTGGAAGAGCCCTGCTGGATCAGACCAAGGGTCCATCTAGTCCAGCATCCTGTTCACACAGTGGCCAGCCAGCTGTTGACCAGGAAACCACAAGCAGGGCATGAGTGCAACAGCGCCCTCCCGCCCATGTTCCCCAGCAGCTGGTGTACAGAGGCTCACTGCCTGAATAGGCATTCAGCAGGAGCTCTTGACTCTTTGTGTGGTGTAGCACTTTCAGAGGGCTGCAGAGCCGCCATGGGGAGGTGTGGACAGGGAAGTCCACTTCCCCAAGTGCAGTTGATCCAGCTTAAATCTGGATCCAACCCCTGGTTTGCAGCTTCTACATCATTTTCTCTAGAACCCCATGGTTCACCAAGAGACAAATGCAACATGGTGCTTCATGGGGCGGGACCAATTACTTACTACAGCTGTATTTAAATTATAGCAATTCTTTCTGAATGTGCATGTATACATATAAATTAGCATATGCAAGTGTCATGCAAACCTGTGTCCTCTTTTTTGGTGATGCATTTCCTCTTTGGGGGCAATTTGTGAGTGGCCGCCCTATTGCAAATGTGTGAAACGTGGTGGTGGTGGGGAGGTGGGTTTTGCTCTGGCACCTATTTGCTTCCGTCCTCATAGTCCAAGGCCAGCTGCTACAGAGCCCTTTCATAATTTACATTAGCTCCTTTGTTTCAGAGTATTTCTAGCTGCTCAGCCATGGGCTGTTGAGGGAAGTTGCCCATCAATATAACCTTTGCTTCCTAAGCCCTTCTATAATTCTTGTCCCAGTCAACACAAGGAGATTGCGGTGTCCTATGATCAATGCTCCATCCTCCAGCTGAATAGATATTTTCCTCCCATATGTTTGCTCACCTTGCCCAGGGAGACCAGTAATTGCTCTGTTATCATTGTTTTCCCATTTCTGTTTATAGCCTGAAGTCCAAGGTGCTTGTCCCTTAACTAGCCATTGTGAATGTCACCATCGTGCCTGCTTTATGTCCTTTATGTGTGGGAGCTGTAGGAAAACACAGAGCAGTGAAAGCAATAAATATCAAGAATTGCTACTTTGGATAGGTTCAGTTCAAATTATTCAAACTATGTAAAGGTATATATATTATAGCCTTTCTTTCTCAGTTCTCCATTTTATTTTATTAGGATTCTACTTGTGAAAAGTGGCATTAAAATTCATAAAATAAATCTATAATAATAAAATAGTATGTGTTTCTGTCTGTCTGCGTGTCTATCTATCCATCCATCCATCCATCCATCAACAGCACCATAGCGCCAAGACCATGAAACCTAGACACCTGAAACTTGGCGTACATACTAAGAAGATGCTAGGAATGTGCACTCTGGGCTTATTTTTTATGTATTAATTAATTTTAATTAATTTTAATGTGTCCATGTGGTTGAAGCTTGCAGTAATATATTTAGTCACCAGGGAGCAGATTTCCCTAACCTGCACATAGCTTTGCAGCTTGCAGGCCATACAGTTTGAAGATAGGGGAGATTAGTAGGCTGACACCTATCCCTACCCCCTGCTGTGCCCCCCCCAGGGGAATGGATTGGGTAGACCACTCCCTCAGGGGCTATAGGGGTGCACTATGTTAGGGCCATGCCTAGGGGTGTCAGCAGGCATGGCTTCAACCAGACAGGGCAGGTATTCCATCCCATACAACTTTGGGAATTGCCCTGCTTTGTTGCTGATGGAATGGGGATGGTGTTTAAATATGCTCCTCTTTACACATCAAAAGCTTTTGTGAAGGGGGTGTGAGGCTTCATGGGCTAGCCTCATCCCTGCCATTGATGTGCCCACCTTCCAGGGCCCCCTCAAGAACCATGTGTTCAGCAACCACATGGGCCTATGCTAGGGATGTATGAGAACATTGTTTCTGCATGCAAAACATGCAAGCGTGTCCTGTCTGCAACCCCAAATGGGAGCACAAGCAGGAGAACACATTCTCCGAAAATATTTGCAAATTCTTGAACATATGCTAGCATTTGAAAAATATGCAAATTTTGACAAAAAAATTCACAATTGCACAACTTTAAAAACTTGCCACATTTCACACTTAAGTCTATGTGTGGAATTTGCATAACTTTGGGAAATTGTGCAAATTTGAGGTTTTTTTTATGATACACATTCAATCCGTTTGTTTCAAGCAATTTTCCTGTTCAAACAAACATAGATTGCAAGTGCAAACCGAGGAGGGACGAGCAGAAAGCTGATGTTTGGAGAATTTGGGTGAACATGAACATCGCTTGCTTGCACATCCCTAGCTGGGCCCAATTCCTACAATAACATCCCATTTCAGATAAGGTTACCAGAACTGCGGACAGTATCCCAAATGCAGCCACTCCATAGATTTATTTTTCAAAGGCATTACAATAAGGACCATCTTGTTTGCAGTTATTTTCCTAATAACCACCATCATGGGATTTGCCTTTTTTTTTCACTGCCCACATTACCTTATGAAGGCACCCCTCCATATCTATCATTCCCTCTATTTCTCACAATCAGGCATGAGTGCCATTGCTCAAGTAGCCAAAGTGGCATCATCCACGTACCAGAGGGTAGGTATCAGCAGGCTTGGGTTTGC
This sequence comes from Heloderma suspectum, assembly GCF_057233095.1. NCBI lineage: Eukaryota > Metazoa > Chordata > Lepidosauria > Squamata > Helodermatidae > Heloderma > Heloderma suspectum. Next base: position 284,803,290 of record NC_139461.1, on the reverse strand, counting down.
AGAATTGCACAGAAATCTTTAGCAAAACCTTAAGGGGAGAGAACCCCTCAAACAACTGAAAACTAGAACCTATCATTCCATTATACAGCAATAAAATGCTCAGGTTCTGGGCTAGAAACCTTCTAGTGCTGCCTTACCCAACTGGGTGCCCTCTAGATATGTTGGACTACAACTCCCATTAACCCCACAACAACTTGATTACATGCTGGCTGGGTGATGGGAGTTGTAGTCCAACATCATCTGGAGGGCACCAGGTTGGGGAAGGCTGTTCCAGCACTCTGTATAGTAGGGGCCCCCAATGTGGTGCCCGCGGGTGCCATGGCACCCATGGGCTCCTCCAATGGTGCTCATCCAACATGGTGCCAACAGGAACCGGAAAATTTTTTTCCCCAATATTTTAAAATATACATACATGGATTTGTATGAATTGCATACAATGTTCTAGCAATTACACATGGGTTTCAACAAAAGTGGACCAAATATCCAAATAAGTATCCATTTGAAGGTGGTGTCTATATGCCACCCATTCAAATACTGGAAGCGTTTAAGGTCCTCAATCCACTGCATTATAGGAGGTGAGTGTTTATCCTTCCAATGTTGCAATATCAGTCTTCTAGCTGTCAAAAGGGTGCAGAGAATCCATTGATGCTGACCATTTGTTAATTTCCATGAAGCAGATAAATAATTGAAAAGAGCGTGTACATCAGTGAATATTAAAGACTGTTCCAGTATAAAATTTATCTGCGTAATAACCTCCACACCAAAAGAAACAACTACTGGACTTTGCCAAAACATATGTTTAAAAGAAATATTGGCCATATTACACTGCCAGCAATTACATTAATTACACAATCCCTTATTAAAAAGACATTGCAGTGTCCAAAATAAATGAAACATTGGGTTTTTTTGGCTGAATAAGATGCAGCCTAAGATCCATAGATGCGACAGGTAAAAGCGGCGATCCACTGATTAGGCATTTTGTGGTGGTGCCCACAGGAGTTTCTCAAATTCCCAAATATGCCCACTGGTCCAAAAAGGTTGGGGACTCCTGCTCTACAGCATACAGGGGGAGAGCAGGAGGAGTCAAAAGGTGTCCTTTTCCCCATCCTCTCTTCTGAAATATCCCCCTGACCTGCTGCAATGGCTAAAATGGACTACAAGGCACCCAGGCTGGTGAGTTCCCTGAACAGGAACACCTTTTTTAACTAGAGATGAACTAGAGATATGCAGCAACAGTTTGTTGTAGGTTCTGCTTGGGGTTTTTTTATTTGTTTGGTTTGCTTAATTTTTCACTAGGTTTGATGTTGGACATGGGAATGACTAGTTCAGCTGTCCACGCAACCTTTGAAGGAAACAAAAGCTTCCCGTTGGAGCCATAATATGACAAACACCCATTTCCTCTCCAACTTCCATACATTGTTGAAAGACACTGCTGGATGTAATGGCACTTAAATCAGCCTTTTACTCTTCTCTTCCAAAAGGCGATATTGGTCATGGGGAATCTTATTCTTCTCTAAAGTTTCTTTTCCTCGGCTTATAGAAGACTTTCAGTATCCCATTTAGTGTAGTCACTTCCTAGAATTGCAGGGGAATCAGTAAATACAGAATCTACAATTGCTAAGAAAACAAATCCTGCCCAAAGACAGGTTGCTGGGATGCAGATTGGAGAACAGTGGAGGCTGGTGGTTCCAACTTCAGTGGGGCAGTGAATCCACTCTGTGTTTCAGTCAGAACCAGCCAGAACTGTAAAGAAGGTATCCAAGGTACTGAACCAATTTTGTGGCTTGGTTTCAGTGCCTTGGATAGCTCCCTTAGAGTTCTGGCAGGCTCTGGCTGAAACCCAGAGTAGATTCACAGCCCCACAGCAATTGGAGCCACCAGCCTCCACTGGATCTATATTTTAACTGTTTTTGTACTTTCAGTATTGAGCCACTCCTGGTTGATGCCTCATGTCTCTATTTCTCTCATGACTTACAAGGACTATGAAGAAGGATAACAGCTGGAGTTTGCTTGTCGTGGCGTACCAACATATAACCTTGCCAACCGCTCTCAAAAGCACAATTCTGATTTAACGAGTCAATTGAAAACTAATGCAGAGTTTGAACTGCGTCTGCACCCTAGTCTGGACAAGCCATTGGGCCTCAAAGCACCACTATTTCAAATCTTTCTCATTTGTTCCCACAATACCCATGTGAGTCAGATCATTAATAGATCCATTCTACAGATATGGGAACTGAGGTTGCGAACTTGGATCTTGTCCCGCTGGCTCACCCAAGACATTCACAGGGGAACAGGGATTTTAACTCTGGATTTAATGTATTTCTGCACTTGTTAGATTCTCCAGAGTAATTACCATAGCAAGGACCCCCTCAGCTTTAAACTTTTTTTGGGGGGGGGGCTTCTTTCTAGCCCATTCTCCTGACTGGCTGAGGTCCCAGTCTGCTGTAGTCTGGGCTTTGGACAAACCAGCTCATACATTAAAAGCATAGGTGAGTGGGGTCATTTTAGGGATGTACGAAAGGGACTTACCTTGTCCCACAGCTTTTTTTGCGGTGGGGGGAGGCGCTTTGCTTCTCCCCCCGAAGTTCAGGCGAGGGGGGGGAGGCATCCTGCCTCGCCTGGCCGAAATTCAGGCTGGGGGGGGAGGCGCCCCGCCTCGCCCAGCCGAAATTCAGGCTGGGGAGAGGCGCCCCATCTCCCCGGCCGCGAAACAAAAAGTGAAAAAAACAAACAAACCCGTGATAGGCTACGTAACGATTAACGTAGCCTATCACGGCTAGATTTCCAAAGTCAGCCATGATAGGCTAAGTCAATCGTCACGTAGCCTATCACGGGTGACTTTGGAAAAAAAAGCGCATACGCAAATGGCGGCGGCCCATGGGTGCCGCCATTTGCATTCCTTATTTGGTCCTGGGTAGTCTACATGAAGATTTACGTAGACAACGGCGAATATAAGGGCAACGCAAATAGCGTTGCCCTTATTTTCACCATAGTCTACGTAAATCTTTACGTAGACTAGATGTGCCAAAATAAGGAATGCAAATGGCGGCGCCCATGGGCTGCCGCCATTTGTGTACGCGCTTTTTTTTCCCCCCAAAGTCACCCGTGATAGGCTACGTGACGATTAACGTAGCCTGTCATGGCTGACTTTGGAAATCTAGCCGTGATAGGCTACGTTAATCGTTACGTAGCCTATCACGGGTTTTTTTTTTACTTTATTTTGTAACGGCAGCGGCGGCAGCCGGTCAGAAGACCGGCCGCTGCCCCCGCCCCTGCCGAACCGCCGCCGAACTGCCGCCGGGACCCGCCGCTGGGAGGGACATTCGCAGGAGGTAAGTCCCATCCCGGGGGGGTGTGTGGAGAATTTCACCGCCAATTTCGGGGGGCCGAATGCGTTGGCATTCGGCCTCACCGAGATTCGTGGAGAAATTCTCAGAAATTCTCCGCCATCCCTAGGCCCAGCACCTCTGCAGCCACACCCCAAGAAGACATGGCAACTGATTCTGAGTTAGACAAGGAGGGGGAGGGGGAAGGAGGTGTCAAGATGTCAACGTTGCAGGAGTGGGCCCCCGGTGAGAATAACATTGACAGAGAGAGTGAAGCCCAGCTGCCATCCAATCAGTTGGATGACATCCAGGCTGCCGCTCCTCCCTGGAACCCGTGGGAATGCAGGCTCCTAACCAAGAGGAGGAAGGGGTAGGAATAAGAGACCCAAGAGCTAGACATCAGATGAAAAGGGAGGAGTAACATTTACAGTGCAATCCTGTACATGTCTACTCCGAATTAAGCTCCATGGGGTCCATTGGGACTGACTACCAGGTAAGTGATTACAGCCTCAATGGATTCTTGATTTTTGGTCAAGAAAGGCTTAAAAATACTCAAAGGGCTAGATCCAGATGTAGGCGCATGCAACTAGGCTACTGGAATTCGGGATAGACGGACCACCCTGAGCCCACCCCACGCAGCACTTGCTGAACCCCCAGCACTCACCTGACCCAGATGAGTGGTGCGGGGCGAGTTGCTGGGTAGTTCATGGGCTGCTCAGCAGTGGTGTGCAGGCATCTGCTCCCTTGTCAAAGCTGCTCGTTCTTTTCCTTAAGTATCCCATCTATGCAAATGGGGGCCATAAAGGGGCAACCTCCGCTGCATTACTTCCCTGCTCCTTCCTCCCCATGGCAGGCTCTCCAGCCCCTTGAAAATGCTTCACAGAGGGTGAGGGGGGCTGGTGAATAGAGTAGGCTGTAGTGTGTGTGTAAAGGGGGTGGGGCTGAAGGGGAAGTGGAGCTCCTAGAAAATTGGGCAGAGGCACCTTCTGAGAAGGGAGTGCCACTCACAGAAAATGCCTCAGCCTGATTTGGGGGAACTGTCCTTCCCTCTCCAGCAAAGCATACCCCATTCAGCAGGGTTCCTTGAACCTCTTTGTAGCATTTCGGGGGGCCCAGAGGGACTGCCATGGGGCTGAGAGGAAATGGATGTCTGCTTCTACTAGCCCCATTACCTGTGCTTAAATCTGGGCCAACCCAATGTCTCCATACAGTACGATAAACTCACTGAAGCTTCTGGGCCTACCTATGGGGTCACACAACACAACCCACACTCAAGGTAGAGTATGGGTTGAGTGTGGGTTGTCACTGAACTGTGGGTTGTTATGTTGTGTGAACCCAGCTGCACTAACAAACCATGGGTTATTAACCAAAAACTATCCACAGTTCACAACCCAACAACAAGCCACGGGTTCTCGTTGTGAGTTGTTCATGGTTAACAAACCATGGTTTGTTACCATGGCAGGATTCATACAACTCAACAATCTATGGTTCAACAACAATCTATGGTTCAACAACAATCTATGGTTCAACAACAACCCACGCTCAACCCACATTCAGCCTTGAGTGTGGGTTGTTGTGTTGGGTGAATCCAGTGTCACTTGCTGATTGTCAGCACAATTATCTTTTTAGTGAGAGAATCACTCATGTCTTAGAAATGCTGCTGTTTCAGATTAGCGATTGTGTCAAGTATGTGTAATGCCATATGGCCTTGATAACATGCCTGCCACTTCTCAGAAAACAATTACTTCGGGTTTGGCACAGGTTACCTGCAATATTTGCTGTTTCTTTGGATGATCCTGTATTGTCATAATACAAAAAGTGATTGACATCTCTATGTAGTGAGATTCTGGACTGCAATTCAACTCAAGAACAAGGAAAAACTCAGATGCTGGACAAGTTATATAGCCAAAACCAAGACCATCTCACAAAATGCTTTAAATGACATACATCTTTCCACCGCTACCTGTCACTCTCTTCTGTGGCCTATGTCATCTAATGCTGTGCACAAAGCACTCTTATTTTATTTGAAAGGCTGATAGATCAAACCATTTGGAAATCCCATAGGCTAATTAGATGATGAGTGTAGCTCATACTCAAAATATTCAAATCCATTTAATGCAGATGGTTCCAATGATATGTGGGCCACAACTCTCCCCTCTTATGGTTCTTAATCTTTAAACTGGACTTGGATTGTACAGGCCTTCGAACAAGAGTGCCTTCAAACTAGAGAAGGCAGATCTGTCAAGTTCATTCAATCCTGCTTCCATCCTGGGGTAGTTCCTGCACAGAAATGCATGCATATATATATATATATATATATAGCACATTTTGGAGCACATTTTTCAAATGTATGCATTTTTGTGCACATGCATCCATTGATTAAAATGTGTTTGTGCACACTTTTCAAATGTGTGCATGTTAATGAACAATCCCCCACACCCCCTGTTTTGCAGAATGCATTGCAAGCTCAGAAATATATGGCTTTCTGACCACAAATTGCATTCAGGTCTGCCTTCAGTTCCAGGAGGTATGAATCAGGTAAATCTGTAAAACAACAACAACAACAACAACAGCAGCAGCACCTTGACACAGCTAATTTCTCACCCATCCCTACTTCAAATTGACAATTGTTCCCTGCAGAATAGGACACATAGCCATCATAGCTATGGGCTTGGTATTGCTTTTTTCTTTTTCTTTTTTGGTACAGATCAGCTGAACCTGGTCACCTTACTTGAGGCTTTCTGGACATCATATGTGTCTCCAGTGAATTGTTCTTTTGTCCTTTCTTGCCTCTCTGATACTGCAAATCCTTCCTTTGGCCTTGGTGAGGAGCAAATGGCAAACAGCTTCCCATTTGCTTCTGCAGGAGATGCGATGACCCTGATAGGGTTTTGTCTTGTGCAGCCACCTGGTAATAAGGACCCCCTCTAGCAATTAGGTTGAGAAAGTTCTTTGACTGGTCAACTGTGGTTTGGAAGTTTTTCTTATGCATCTTACGAAAACAGACAGATGCATAAAGTCTGCTTGCAATACCACTATGAATTGTTGGTTAATACTGGATAGTAAAAGAAGATTACTACCAGAATCAGCTCATTGATCTTCTGTTCATACAAGAAATATAATGACTGCAGTCAACTCTGTGGGTCCTACAGATCATGTCACCACTGCATATACTTGCTCTTTCATGAAACAGCCTGTGCAGGACTCTGCTTGAGTATCCTTTATGGAGAAATGAATGGCGGTGGTGGTGGAAGGGAAACACTTCTTTCCAATGGAAGATTTTCTGGTTGCTTAAAGCTGCTTAGCCCTGACTTGGTACAATCATTCCATGATGAATCGCTTTTACATTCAACATGTTTGGTCCAATTTTATGATTTTAAAAAGAAAGATACACAACAGATGCGGCTAAAAGAGACTCCCACTCCTTCTTGGATGCTCATGTTATGAGTGGCAATGGTTCCTGTGATGGCAATGTCCTGAGAAATGTCATCTTTATTGCTAACCAGGTGATGGCAGCAGGTGATTAATGATAACAGAGTTTACTCTAGAAATAGGTTATTTTTCCTGATGGAGAGAAAAAAAAACCAGCGGAAGGTTCCCAACCCATTTCATCACAGTACTGCAGCCTGTCCTAGGAAATTGCTCTCTAAGGATATCAGTGCAGATGTAAATCAAAGCTCAAACTAATGTAGACAAATTAATTTGAAACCACAAATGAAGTGTGAGGTCACACTGCTCTGGATCCAGAAGTCTGAGTATGCTCAGTTCACACAAGGCAAAGTGGAGTAACTATGTTGGACCGAAACTTCCGTAATCCCCAGCCAGCAGTCCAACACATCTGGAGGGCACCAGGGTGGGGAAGGCTGGAGTAGCATAAGCCCTGCTGTGGGCTTGTGTTTATAGACAAGGGATGTCAGAGGAATCTGTCCAGAGGGTGAAGCTCACAGAGCTTTATTCAGCTACCCCCTCCCACTTCGGGTCACTTTCTTGTGAGCTGGCCCAACTCAATCTGCATGGAGTTGGGCCGGCTCATGGATTTGTGTAATTTGGGCAAATGGCTTTACACAATTTTTTTACAAAACAGAAATCATAGAATCATAGAATTCCATTCTATGATTCAATGATTCTATGATTTCTGTTTTGTAAAAAATTTGTGTAAAGTCATTTGCCCAAATTACACAAATTGTAGCTATAATTTGCATAATTTGTGCAAATCGCTTTTTATGCCAAAATCCCACCACCACCTTCCTGGATTTTGGGAACAACCCCCTGCTTTGGCTCACAAATGCAAGCTGGGTCGGGGGTGCTGTAGGAATCCTTTGGTCCCCCAAAAGTCCAGATTTTCTGGTGATAGACATCCCTATTATAGACCATTCCCAGGAAGCTATATACAACTCTCTTAAATAAACCTATTAGTTACCAACACAATGCAGTAAATCATGATTTAACTAACTAACCTCCATCCCCATCACATGGGCTACAGCTGGCACTCTGGGGAGTGCGGAAAATGTTAAAATGGCTGCTTCCCAGAGTCAGTGGCCTGACTTGGGAGGCCCAAGCAGGTCAGCCCTATTAGGGCCTAAGGATGGGTGAGAATTTCATTTGGTTCATTGTTTTTGATAAAAACATACCCAAATTCACACATTTCTTCATAAACAGGACAGAAAGAACATGAGATTCTAAAAAAAATCAAATGTGGGAGAAACCTCTACCAGGGAGCTGGTTATTGACACTGGGCCTGGGAATGAAGAAGCCTTGTGGAATGAAGCACAGAACTGAGCATGCAGAATGCCCCTGCTTTAATAGGCTTAGGGCTGTAATCCTAGCCACACTTACTAAGAATTTAGTCCCATTAAACTCAGTCGGGATTATACCCACGGATCTTAAATTATCTGCTTCTTGACTTGCAATGCTTACTGAAAACCACCAAGAACTCCTTTTCTTCTATCATTGTGAAATTGAGCTGGTCTTTTACAGGGCAATGAACTTTCTTCCTGAGACTCAAGTAAGCAGGCAGGTAATCTTTATTGCCAGGCTACCATTAAAAAGAAGAAGCAAAATCAATAGAGTAGGACTGAGACTTTGCCAGATGAATGTAGCGGCCTGTGTGCACGGTGAAGAAACTAATATGCTTATCATCCTGTTCTCTCCCCCCCCCCCGCCACCCTCTAGTAAATGCCTTATATTTCTCAAAAAGACCTGCTGTCAGATACGACGTGAGAGATCACAGGCAGGGGTTGTAAAACAACTAGAAGGGAACATAGGGAAGTACTGAGCAGGGATGGCCAACAGAGAACCCAGTGGCCAAATCCAACGCTGTCACATTTTAATCTGGCACCAGGGGTCAGTGTGGTTGGGCACTTGCTGAGACCCACCCCTTAGTAGGAAGCTCACCCCTGGCCACCAGAGCCCCCTGGGCCTGCTGGGTGCTCCTCTTGCCATTGCTACCTGCTCACCCACTCTGGCCCTTTGGCGTAGAGGGGGAGTGCCAGAAAGCAATCAGAGTAAGCAGAAAGGGCAGCAGCTACCACTGGCTGCTCCCTTGCCTGCCCTTTCCCTCTGGGCAGTGGGTGCGGGGAAGAGGGAGAGCAAGTAGGCAATTGTAAGAAGAGAAAGATTAAGGACATAAGAACATAAGAAGAGCCCTGCTGGATCAGACCAAGGGTCCATCAAGTCCAGCATTCTGTTCACACAGTGGCCAACCAGCTGTCGACCAGGAACCCACAAGCAGGACATGAGCGCAACAGCACCCTCCCACCCATGTTCCCCAGCAACTGGTGTACATAGGCTCACTGCCTCTGGTACTAGAGGTAGGCAGCACATAGCCATCAAGGCTAGTAGCCATGGATAGCTTTCTCCTCTAGGAATTTGTCCAATCCCCTTTTAAAGTCATGCAAATTGGTGGCCATCACTACATCCTGTGGTAGTGAATTCCATAGTTTAAATATGCACTGTGTGGAGAAGGACTTCCTTTTATCTGTCCTGAATCTCCCACCAATCAGCTTCATGGGATGACCCTGGGTTCTAGTATTTTGAGAGAGGGAGAAAAATGACTCCCTATCCACTTTCTCCACACCATGCATAATTTTGTACACGTCTATCATGTCTCCCCTCACCCTCCTTTTCTCCAAGCTAAACAATCCCAGCTCTTGTAATCTGAGGGCATCTTGCCTGAGGGCTCCCTCCAGACCTGGAGCTGACACACTGCCCAGATTTCTATCAGGATTTTTAAAACATTGCTTTACAGTTTCGCCCATAAAGACAGAAATGTTTCTAAGCTGTAAGGCAAAGATGGGGAACCCCAGGCCAAGGGGTTAAAACTGACCTTCCTGAGGTCCCAGCCTGACCGTCTTCCCCTGCCTTGTCCTCTTTTCCCCAATTACCAATTTTGCGGGGGGAGGTTTCACAGCTTTTGTTGTGAAACCTCCCCTGCATTCTAAAAGGTTGAAATACTGCTCCTAAGGCTTCATTACCAGCAGTAAAAGCTGTAAACTAAAATATGTTGGTATTTTTGGCCCCACCCCATTTACTTTCAGCCCCACCCACCTCTGGCGTGTTGCCCCTGAGAGCTTCTCTGAAATTGAATGTGGCCCTTGGGGTGAAAGAGGTTCCCCATGGTTGTGGTAAGGAATATTCCACATCTTAATATTACATCTTTTGGATATTGTATTTTGTTAACTTATATCTCACCCTTCAGTTTCCAGTGAAACTCCCAGGGTGGCTTACAATGAAAATAATAAAAGCACATTTTCAAACGTTAAAAAATGCAATAATGGAAACAGCAGAAAGTAACTTAAGAGCAAGGAGCATCAAAAGGCAGATTAAAACCAAAATGAAGAGGCCTGAGTGAATAAAAAGGCCTTCATCGGGTGCACTCCAGAATCATAGTGCCAGCGCTGAAAAGAGCCTTTCCTCAGGTGCCTCACCTGCAGAAGGTAGGGGTGCCTGAATAAGGCCTTCCAAAGATGATCTCAGTATCCAGTCAGGTTCATGTAGAAGTAGATGATCCTTCAGATGTCTATGTAATATGCATAGATCTTCACACAGCACATAGTTAAAGTATAGAATTTGCTACTGCAAGACGAGGTGATGGCCACCAATTTGGATGAGTTTAAAAGGGAATTAAGCAGATCCATGGAAAATTAGTCTATCAATGGCTACTAGTCCTGATGGCTGTATGCTACCTCCCGTGTCAGAGGCAGTGTGCCTATGTACACCAGTTGCTGGAAAACACAAGCAGGAGGGTGCTGTTGCACTTATGTCCTAATTGTGACTTCACACAGGCATCTGGTTGGCCACTGTGAGCATACACCTCCCTTAAGAACATAAGAAGAGCCCTGCTGGATCAGACCAAGGGTCCATCTACTCCAGCATTCTGTTCACACAGTGGCCAACGAGGTGCCCATGGGAAACCCACAAGTGAAACATGAGTGCAACAGCACCCTCCTGCCCGTGTTCCCCAGCAACTGGTGTACATAGGCATACTGCCTCTGATACTGGAGGTAGGATATAGCTATCAGGACTAGTAGCCATTGATAGCCTTTTTTTGCCTAATAGTCTTATTGAAACAGTGGTTGAGCTGGGAACATTGAGTGCTGTCTCATGCCTTCTTTGTGAATGGTTGACTGAACAGGGCAAAAGGGGAGAGCTTTGTTCCAAAACCAAAAATGGTTCCATCTGGATATGAAACTTCTAGATACTTTGGGCTTGCAGGACTACTTTGTCTCAATAGGAACAGCCTCCTAGGAAGCTCCAAAGAGTTTTTTGCCAGCTGGCAGTAGCGTAGTGGCAAATTCAGAAGTGCAGGAGCCCTTCGTGACAGTCACAGCCATGCCCCCTTCTAAGATTATACAACCTTGTAAGATATACAGCCTTCAGGTGGGATCCCAAAACAGTGCAGCTGAGAGTAAGGCAGTGATATTTCAACTGGATGTCTGAGAAAAAAGGCAGGGGTGTTAAAATCTTTTTCACTCACTCACTCACTCACTCACACACAAACATTTTAGGTTTTCAAAATATGATACTCTATAGAAGCTTCACCCTCTCAACTCAGCCCTCATGGACAGATCCCTTCCCATTTAAACAGCCCCCTTGCACACTCCCTTAGCGCCCCAACATTACCCATTAGCCTTCCCTAAGCTCCTTCATAATATCTCCCCCCTCCCCCTCCAACAGAAACATCCACACAGCCAGCTGGATTGAAACACACACACACAAGAGAGAGAGAGAGAGAGAGAGAGAGAGAGAGAGGTGTAGTGGTAAATTTGGAAATGCAGGAGTTCATTGTGACAGTCTCCAAGGGCAGTCCAAAAAATGCAGGCAGCTGTGTCAATCCATATCAACAAACCAGTTCTAGTTTTCATCTCCACCAGCAGCACGTCTTTGATAAAGCAAATAGGTCTTAACTGCCCATTCCAGACCAAGTCATCCCAAATACTTTGCATTCCAACATGGAACAATATATTGTTTGGAAAATTCATTCCCCCCACAGCTATAGTGAGGATCGCAGCTAAGCTCAGAGGGAACAGGGAATTCTGAGGGGGGTGGCAGATGACATCAGAGCCCCTGCTAATGAAAAAGTGCAGGGGCTGCATCCCTGCAAGCCCTGCCTCCACTACCCCACTGCAGCCTGTGTCCACATACCGGTTCCCACAGCCTTCCTTGCTGGAGGTCAAGGCACACACACCCAGCTGGCTTGTATCCATCTAAGACTCAGGCAGCAGGGCCGATTAGAGAAATATCATCCTTAGTTTATCCTTGATGGTCTCCTTGGAATGTTGGATTCCACAATCAAAAGACCTTCTGCCCAAAGGTCCTGACAAAATTGGAGATGGAAGCTTACAGTGATGTAGCTGATGCCTCGAAGCACCACTTAAGTGCTGACTGAGTTCTTTGTTCCAAGGATAGTTGAGCATCTCCTCTCCATCCATTGGAATAACTGTAGAGAGTGTCAGGGCTAAAGCAGATGTTACACAGCTATACTGTTGGGTTTTTTTGACAATCTTTTTTACATGGACAGCAGCCACAGGTGACTGAATTTCTTCAGAAGACTGGTGGTGGTGGTGGTGGTTGAATAGGAGGGGGAGAAGGAGGAGATGCATAATCCTCTTGCAAAGGCACCTTTTTCCCAATCAAAATCTCCCTCCGCAAGCTGCTTCTCACCCACAGGAGAAAGATAGACGCATAAAAAGAAAGGCATTCTGCTAAAAACAAAAACATGTAAAGCAGCCTGCCTTACTCAGCTTTTGGTCAATTTCAGCTAGGGATTGGTGAGATACTCATTTAGTTCAGTGAGAACTTACCAAATCCGCACTCCCCAAATCTAAAAACATGAACCAGAACTCAGTGTGCCACTGAAATTCACACATTTCTGAAGACTGAGATTCAGTCCCCACACTAAAAAAACACATTGCAAAAAATACACAGTGTACATTTGGCAACGTGTGCACAAAAATGCTTTATTCATTGTGGCGAAATGTATACATTTGCAAAAGCATGCACAAAAAATGCATACATTTGGGAAAATGTGTAAAATAATGTGGATTAAAAATAGATTAATACCTACAATTTTTCATGTGGACAAAAATATACATCACAATCTAATGTAGCATTGGGATGGAACAACTTTAGCATTGGAAAAATGAGAACCTGAGCGAAATTGGGCTTGACATATGTGCATACCCAGCCCACCTTGATTACTCATCCGTGGTCCTTGCCTCCCATTCAGCTCTAGCAGTTTTCAATTTCTATGACTTTGTCCACACAGAGAGCCAATGTAGCATAGTGATTAGCGTGTTGGACTAAATCAGTGGAGACCTGGGTCCAAATCCCCACTCAGCCATGAATCTCACTAGGTGACCTTGGGCTAGGTACTATCTTTCAGCCTAACCTACTTCACAGGGTTGTTGTGAGGATAAAATGGAGAGAGAAGAGAACCTTGTGTATCCTCCCTGAGCTCCTTGGAGGAAGGGTGGAATAAAAATGTAATAAAATGTAATAAAATCAATAAATATAGAATAGGTGATGTGGGACAGTTACCACAGTTAACTAAGCAGAGAGAGCAATCCATGGCCGCTAGACAGTGGCTAGACGGCCATAGGATATGCTGTTTTCCAGGAACCACCTTCCAACCATGTGCTCTGAGGTCGTTTCCTGGAAAGCCGACCTCCCCCCACGTCCGCCCCATCCTCTGCGCTTGGAAGAGGAGCGCGGAGCGGCTGAAAAGGGGCAGGTCTGGGGGCGTTCCAGGGTGGGGAGAGCGGATCTGCATGTACCTCCTCTCCCGCTCGGCTCCCCCCTGGCTAGACAGCCAAAAACAGCTGTCTAGCAGAAAAAGCAGGGCAGGAGAGGCACGGAGGGAACAATCCCCCTGTGCTTCTCCTCTCTTGCTTTCTGTAGGCGGTCGCCTCTGAGTTCGGACGCGGCCGCTTCTCTAGATAAGATTGCGCCCTAGGTGTGTGTGTGGTGTTTTATGTGGGAAAGATTTTAAACTCCCAGTTTTTCCCTCTTGAGGTATACAGGCCAACAAGAGATAAATCCTGTGATGTGTTTGTCTGTTTTAGCTCTGAGTCACACCACCAGTTTTATATGGCATTAGGTAGTGGACTTATCCATCAGTTGGCTTTTTTTTTTTTTTTTAGGCTAGTCCTGTTCTGACACATGTTGCATTCCTGACCCACCACCCCGACTTCCAACCCCCACTTCCTGCTCAAAGCATATTTTGAGATTTCTCCAGGATATAGCTGTCTGCGAACTCGACCATTGGTATGACATAACAATGCAGATCACTGCATCAAAGAAGTTGTCTTGTGGGTGTCATCACCACATTACCACCCTGCAAAAATGTTTAAGTCATACTGCTCTGCTTTGCATCCTACAGACCTACCTGGAAACTCTGCAGCCCAATGGCTTCCAAGGAATTATTGTGATGTTTCCACCCACTTAAAAATTATGCCTGTTTGAGGTTCTTCTGACCTAATTTGAATTCTGTTTTGTGCAGAAACCCTCCGTGTAACTTCTATTTTCAAAGGGCTTTGTGAACAGTGCACTAATGAAAGAGAATTTATAGTGTTTATAGGGCTACAGTATAAATGGAATTTAATAGCCAAATGTCGGCAGGGAACTATCTAACCTTTATCAAGCACTCATTAGCGGCCAAGGTTTTCTGGTGGAATAATGAGCTCTTGTCTGGCTACTTTCCAGTTTTTGACAGTGCCACCCATGTAAATCTGCTAACAGCTAGAGGAATACATGCATTAACTGAACTACAGCTAATTAGTGGTGTGTGTGTGTTTTTACTGAGGAAGTTTATGCCTTTGAGATTTGCAAAAACATCCAAACCTGAGAATGTCCACAGGCACAAACTTGAGAATGACCACAGAGCTTTCTCTGTACCAATAAAATGGTGTGGAGTGGGGAAGTGGTCAGTTAAAATGAGGGACCACCTGTCCTGTTTTTAGCACCTTAGGTATTTGGTATAGTACTGTCCTATGTATTTAGTTCAGTGGAGGCTGGAGGCTCTGGTGTCAGTGGGGCAGTGTATCCACTCTGGGTTTCAGTCAGAACCAGTCAGAACTCTTACCGCTTCGCACCTTGGATAGCTCCTTTAGAGTTCTGACTAGTTCTGACTGAAACATGGAGCGGATTCTGACATCAGAGCCACCAGCCTCCACTGATTTAGTTTGAAATAGATGAGTTCCTGTTATTTATTTGCAAAATAGTTTCTACTTAAGGATGTATGAGAAATTTGTTAGTTTGTTTTTTACCAGAAACTACCCAATTTGCACCTCCTGGATCTGATAGCAGATTCAAATGCAATCTGTGGTCGAAGTCCGTAAATTTCTGAGCTTGTGTTGTGATTCACAGACCACCACCCCCGCCACCAAGTTCAACAACACACCTCCATTTGAAAAATGCACATGAAAAAATGAGCACTTTTTAAAAGTACGTGCCCACACACTTTAATCCATGGGAGAAGAATGTGTACATTTCAAAAACCCACACAACTGATGCGTAGATTTGGAAAAATGCACGCGAAAATAAGCATAGATTTTCATTTGAAATGAAAAAATGCAAAGATCACAATTTGAAATGGAACGAGCTTCTAGGTGGGATTCAGAGATCCCCGACAAACTCATGTTTTGCTGATTTGCACATCCCTATCCTACAGTTTCTGCATTTCCCCAATACAGTCATTGGGAGAATGACCATATAGACAAGGCTGAGTTTTCCATAGGAAAAACAGCATTTCTCCAGGACTCTGAGAGGAGGCATCCATGTGCTACAGATGTGACACTCTATAGGAAAGCCAAAGGAGCTCACTGAGCAGCCATACTGCTTGAACCACTAATGGAACTGTTGCAATAACTGCAAAAGACAGCAGGGAGTGGCAGGGCATATGACAGATGGAGTAGGGTGATAGGTCGGGCAGACTGGAGAAGGTAGAGCTATGTGGTGGGAGAATAGGCAGCGCAGTGGAGTGGCAGTGTGTGGGCAACCTTGGCGTCAGCACCAGACCAGACCCCTGAGGCAGCTGCTTCGGAGCCCCAGCAGTGCCCACTGGCAATGAAGCTGCTATAGGCCCCTTCCACTAGGTGGTTCGGCACTGGAATCTGCCATTTAAAATTTCTCACAATGTCCCGGAGCAATGCTGTGCTGGGAGTTCCAGGGCCTTGTGGGAAATTTCAAATGGTGGCTTCCCAGGGATTTGCCGCCGCCACCAGATGAACCCGCAGAGTGAGTGCAAGACACCAACATAGGAGGGGGAGCAGCAGAAAGCACTTCGCTGAAGACCCCCTCAACCCTGGAACCAGCGCAACTGAGGTGGCAGCTTGGGTGTAGGGTCAGAGAGATCTGGGCATTGTGAGTACTCACGGCAAAGGGTTGGGCTGGAAAGACCAGAGATCAACAGGCTGGAAGGAGAAGACCAGGCTCCTCTCTGGGGTGTTAAATTAGCGGAAGCCGACTTGCAAGCATAGCAGTCTTTTACTGGGTGCTCTGAAGAGCAGAAAGTGCAGGTATATCTCTGTAAAACTCTAGCGTGGAAGGCTTTGTGAGGTGAGACAGGCAGCTACTGGGGAAAGCACGTTGGTGCTGAGACCTCTTTTTCTGCGGTACAACTTCTCCGAACCCATCTGTGAGGTGCCTTCCATTTAGATGCCAGGTTAAAACCATCCTTCAGCAAGGCCTTTGGCAGCGTGGCCTTGGGCTGCTGCTGTTGCTGCTGCCCTTCATGGTTTTATAGCTTTTCTCTTTCAAGGATATTTTTTGGTTTCAGTCATGTTTAGTGCTGGATTTTTCTAGGCGCTTAGTTTTTAGCATTATAATGGTTTAATATTACTGTGTTTTACATATGTCACCTTCAGTACTAGTGCACACTTGAGTACTCATTGAAAGGCAATTAATATACATCTGCAGTGAATGCAAGCCAGACAGTCTCTTGGGGCAGCAGTATTTGTAAGGGCGCCAACCAAGCAGAGTGCAAGCCAGGAGCTGCATCTTGTATCCTCTGCAAAGTTGCAATGGGTAAAGCCAGCTTAAGCCAGCCTAATGTATTGGACTGCAACTCCCATCATTCCAAGCCAACATGACACATCTGGGAGGCGCCAGGTTGGGTGAGGCTGGCTTAAGTGCTGTCACTCACTTAGACAGCTTTAAAAGGTGATCAGAACAATTAATGGAGGATAAAATAACCAGTGGCTACTACTAGGACTAGATGGCCTTCATGGCCCTCTCCTGTTCTATGAATCTACCTCCAGGTTGAAAGAGGGATGGACAAATCTGTCAGTTTGGGTTTCTCTCATTTTTTGAACTTTAAGCTTGCTTCTTCGTGAACACTGATTTTTTTTTTTTTAAGTTTACATCAAAATTTGTATGCATTTTTGTGTGTATTTCTCCCAGTATTTGCATTTTGTTTGCAATCTTGCCTAACATACACATTTTTTGCAAGCAATTTTCCTCATATAATGCATTTTTCAAAACATTATTTTCCCCAGTAGATACCTTTTTGGAAATATTTGTTACTGGAGAGGTCCATTGCAAATGTGCAAGATGTGTGAATTTTGAAGGATAACTGAGTTTCAGGTCATATATTGGTTCGAAAATAGAAAATTAGGAAAGTAAGTTCACATTCACATGCAAACTGAATGAATTTCTCCCCCATCCCTACCAGTTGCGGGGTTGGGGGTGGGGGAGGACAATGGAAGTGGGTGGTTGCCCTTATGCCTTGCTTGTGCAAGGGCATATTTTAAACTCCTTGTCTTCACTTTTAAGGCCCTGTGTCTTTCCCTTCCCAGTTATTTGGTGAAGTTGGTTGTGTGACATTCTCCTCTTAGGAGAACTTGGTCTGCAGATTCTGGACTCTTGGTGGTTAATAGAATCATAGAATAGTAGGGTTGGAAGGGGCCTACAAGGCCATCGAGTCCAACTAGGAGTGCACGAAAACCACTTACCTGGTCCCGCAGCTTTTCGCGGTGGGGGGGAGGTGCTTCGCTGCTCTCCCCCAGAAGTTCAGGCCGGGGGGGGGGAGGCTTCCCGCCTCGCCCGGCCGAAATTCAGGCCGGGGAGGAAGCGCCTCGCCTCGCCTGGCCGCGAAATAAAAAGTTTTTTTTTAAAAAAAAACGCCCCCGTGATAGGCTATGTGATGATTAACGTAGCCTATCACAGCTAGATCTGCAAAGTCAGCCATGATAGGCTACGTAAATCGTCACGTAGCCTATCATGGGTGACTTAAAAAAAAAAAGCGCGTACGCAAATGGCGGCCCCCATAGGGAGCCGCCATTCGCGTTCCTTATTTGGTCGCTGTAGTCTACGTAAATCTTTACGTAGACTACAGCGACCAAATAAGGAACGTGAATGGCGGCTCCCTATGGGGGCCGCCATTTGCGTACGCGCTTTTTTTTTTAAAAGTCTGACTTTGCAAATCTAGCCGTGATAGGCTACGTTAATCGTCACGTAGCCTATCACGGGGGCGTTTTTTTTTTTTTAGTTTTATTGCAATGGCGGCGGCGGCAGCCGGTCGAAAGATCGGCTGCCGCCCCCGCCCCTGACGAAGACCCGACGAACCGCCGCCGGGACCCGCTGCCGGGAGGGACATTCGGGAAAGGTAAGGTAAGTCCCGTCCTGGGGGGAGGTGCAGGGGGGGTGTGCGGAGAATTTCTCCCCGAAACTTCTTCGGGGGGCCAAACACGTTGGTGCTCGGCCCCCCGAAGTTTCGGGGAGAAATTCTCCGCCAACCCTAAGTCCAACCCCCTGCTCAATGCAGGAATCCAAGTCAGAGCATCCCTGACAGATGGCTGTCCAGCCTCGTCCTGAATGCCTCCAGTGTAGGAGAGCCCACTACCTCCCTGGGTAATTGGTTCCATTGTCATATTGCTCTAACAGTCAGGAAGGTTTTCCTAATGTTCAGCCGGAATCTGGCTTCCTGTAACTTGAGCCCATTATTCCATGTCCTGCACTCTGGGATGATCGAGAAGAAATCCTGGCCTTCCTCTCTGTGACAACCTTTCAAGTACTTGAAGAGCGCTATCATATCTCCCCTCAGTCTTCTCTTCTCAAGGCTAAACATGCCCAGTTCTTTCAGTCTCTCTTCACAGGGCTTTGTTTCCTGTCCTCTGATCATCTTCGTTGCTCTCCTCTGAACCCTCTCCAGTTTGCATCCTTCTTAAAGTGTGGTGCCCAGAACTGGACACAGTACTCCAGATGAGGCCTAGAGGGGAACTAGTACTTCCTGGGATTTGGAAGCTAAGCTTTTATTAATGCAGCCCAAAATAGCATTTGCCTTTTTTGCAGGCACATCACATTGTTGGCTGATATTCAGCTTGTGATCGACAACAATTCCAAGATCCTTCTCGCTTGTAGTGTGGTTGAGCCACGTATCCCCCATCTTGTAACTGTGCATTTGGTTTCTTTTTCCTAGGTGCAGAACTTGGCATTTATCCCTATGCAATGTCATTCTGTTGTTTTCTGCCCAGCGCTCCAGCCTATCAAGATCACTTTGAATTTTGTTTCTGCCTTCCAAAGTATTAGCTATCCCGCCCAATTTGGTGTTATCTGCAAATTTGATCGTCATCCCCTGCACCTCCTCCTCCAAGTCATTAATAAAAACGTTGAAGAGCACTGGGCCCAGGACTGAGCCCTGCAGCACCCCACTTGTTACCTCTCCCCAGTTTGAGAAGGTCCCATTGATAAGAACTCTTTGAGTCCGATTCTGTGGCCAACTGTGGATCCACCGGATCGTTGTTTCATCTAGCCCACTTTGAGCTAGTTTGCTCATCAGGATATCATGGGGCACTTTGTCGAAAGCTTTGCTGAAGTCGAGGTATATGATGTCCACAGCATTCCCACAGTCCACAAGGGAGGTTATTTGATCAAAAAATGAGATCAGGTGAGTCTGGCAGGATTTGTTCTTGACAAATCCATGTTGGCTTTGAGTAATCACTGCACTGTTGTCAAGGTGCTTATGGATGGATTGCTTTATCATCTGCTCCAGAATTTTCCCAGGGATTGATATCAGACTGACTGGTCTGTAGTTCCCAGGTTCCTCCTTTTTACCCTTTTTGAAGATGGGAACAACATTAGCCCTCCTCCAGTCATCTGTCATTTCACCCATCCTCCATGATTTCTCAAAGGTAATAGACAGTGGCTCTGAGAGTTCTTCTGCCCATTCCTTTATTACTCTAGGGTGCAGTTCATCTGGCCCTGGAGATCTGAACTCACTCAAAGTTATTAGGTGTTCCTTGACCATATGCCTATCGATCTCAAGCTGCAATCCTGCCCCTTCAGCCTGTACTTCACCTTTGCCAGGGGGGCCATAGACCCTCTTTTGGGAGAAGACTGGTTCCTTGGACTCAGGAGGCAAACGCTAGGCTCCGGGTATTTTCTCGTCTTGCCCCACGATAGTGGAATTCTCTCCCTTTATACCTCCATATGGAAACAGAGTTGGACAAATTTAAATAAGGCTTGAAAACTTATTTGTCTGAGTCAGAGCCATAGACATTAAGTGAGGAACAATCGGCTTGTAATTGGATTTCAAATTGGTAGTTTTAATTGATTGTTGACATTTTGATTAGTAGTTTATTTAATGTGTTATTATTGACTTTGTTTATATTATTGTGTCATTTGTTTCGGGGTTAATTGGAATGCACTTTGGTACAGAGCGCAATATAAATGTGTATTATTATTATTATTATTATTATTATTATTATTGACTTCCCATAGGCATCTGGTTGGCCACTATGGAAAACAGGATGCTGGACTAGAGAAGTATTTGGCCTGATCCAGCAGGGATGGTCTTATGTTCATTGGCAGGGGCAGCACACAATCCAACAGGAATGTTGCAGGATCACTTGCAATGTTGTAGATGTTGCAATTTTCTGCTTGTGCACTGTTTCACTGGTGACTGCTGCATGTGAGTTGGGAGTCACCCGAAGGCCTGAAACTGTTCTGCTGAAGAGGAATGAAGAGACTGTGCAAGCCGCTTTGAGAAACCCACCTCTCTTTTCCTTTTTCAAGTTGCACAGGCAGGCAACTACCGTTTGGAGTTTTGTTTAGCACGCACCCTTGCTTTAGCAGTTGCATTAACTGGAAGAAATCCTAGCTCATTTCTTCTGTCACATGCCAGTCAAGAAAACAACTGTGAGCTCCTGCATGTCTGTGCCTTTTCAGAGCACTGTGCTGGGAAACTCTTTTGAAGCTAGATTGAAAATAACAAATTATTTATTACACCCTGAAATATTTTCTTCCAAGGTTCACTGCAAAATTTTGCTGTCATAAATGCAGCAAACCCAACCTCAAGCTTTTAGAGTTCAGGAGGTGTCTGCATAAGTTTCATCGTTTTCTTTTCTTTTCTTACTGTTTAGTCTTATACAACACATGCTCCAGGCACGCATGAATATACATTGGTTGTGCTGTGCATATCTAACAAATTATTTTAAATGAATTGATCTGTGGATGATTACAGTTAGGAAGGTTTGCCACAACAAAGGTTTGCCGCTGTATGTGTACGTGTGTGTGTGTGCGTGCGCGCTAAAAATATTATATGATTAGTGTACATCTGGTTACCCAGAATTTCTGGATTAAAAGAAATAAATGAGGGTCAATGAAAAAAGTTAATTTGCTATGAAGCCTTTCCCCCAATAACAGCCAGAGTGTGATCAAATCAGGAATATGAACCCCCTCTTATTAGCATATTGGCAAATGCCCTGCATTATGATGAGTGCTTTGCACATGGAGGGAAGGCATTAATATTGCAAGTGCCCAAGGTCAGGGACCCAGTACATCTCAGAGTACTTTGCTCTAGAGCTACCAGTGACGTTCTTTAGGTTCAGGCCCAGAAATGAACATCCAGGGTTCAGTAGTGTTCACCTCAAAGGATTAAAAAAATCCAAACTGGCTTACCCCTCCTTTGAAGAACTGCCCCTGGGAAAATGCATCTTGGGGCCATGAATGCACTGTAGGATGTGGCTTTTGTACCACAGCCCCAGTCTTCTGGGGGCCAGCTCTTGAAAAAGCAGCTCCTTGCAAAGCAACAAAGAACCCTCTCTGTTTTCTCGCTAGAGGGCTGCTTGGGATTCCAGTGGGCTCGGCATTAACCAATCTGGGGGGAAATAGCCTGATTCATTTCTGGACCAATCTGGGAGGAACTCAGCTGTCTCAGCTTTTGCACAGAGATGCACAATGTATCCATCCCACAGGAACACTGTCAATGAGAGTTGGGCTGTCCTGTCTTCCCCATGCATGATGGTTTACTTTTCCATGTAGGAATTATCAGAAGCCATTCCATACATCGGAGAAAGCAAAAGGGATGAGAGGACATAATTGGGCCTGGGCTACCCAAGCTCTTTGCCCTTGTTGACATCGGCCCCTGCGAATATGACGTTTGATCCCCACTGCCCAGCACCATCCTGACATCTGTTTCTTGCTTATGCTAGTGAGCAACAGAATGTTGGAAGCTGACTTTTGTACATATTACATCTGAACGGGATTCTCCCCAGCCCACTTTTGTGGGTTTTCCCATCCACCATGAAGGAGAAGGGAGAATATCGAGGACTTTAGGGAGGCAGGGGAAAAGTCAAAGGACTTTTGGGTGAGGGGCATGTATTTCCTTTCAATGAGGTGGCTGTTGGTTAAGAAAAAAACCTCATTCTTTAACAATAAGCATTGCTATCGCCGCAAGCAATGACGTAGCTGCTCTCTCTGCATTCCTGGACAGAATGCCCCAGGCAACAATAATATGTGATGATGTAGTATTGTTCCCAGCAGCATTCGGGGTGTGTGTGTGTGGGAGATGGCTGTCACTATGGGCAGTCGATCTTGAGGGAGGGGGTGGGCCCCCTCACCCCTGAAAGTGCTGGAAAAAAACAGGCCAAATACTTTCCCCCAGCACTTATACATACAGATTTCTCCTCTCCAGATGCACCTCTGGACCACCTACATTCAGTAGTTGTTGTGACGGGAAGCACTGTGCAGGTTATGGATGTGTTAGGCAGAACTTCATTAGGTGTGTATGTAGTGTTTGTAGGAATGCTGTATCTGTTGAATTTCTGCTTGGATGCATCACTCCCAGTCCAAGTTCAAGCAAAAAGAGCAAGGCAAAATGTGGGTAACTGGGGGTCTAAATTGTATGTTAGCATTATAGGTGAGTCTGTAGAACAGGGGTGGTAACCCATGGGCCGCATGTGGCCTTGCACCCTTTTTTTGTAGCTCCCTCTGCTGCTTCCACTAAATTTTCAGCCACCACAGCAGCAACCCCCCGTGATTTTTCTCTAAAACAAGGTGTGCAGGGAGTACGATTCTGCTCCCCAACTTTACTTTTCCTTTAAAGGAATTGCAGGGGGGTTGCTGTTGCCACACTGCTGAATTTTGGCAACAAAATCAGCAGTGCCTTGGCAGCAATTGCAACAACAGCGGAGGGAAGGTGTGTGGCCCCCTTGGGTCTTTTGAGGAGGGAATTGGCTCCTGGACCCATCAGGTTTGTCCATCCTTGCTGTAGAAAAACACTGCTACAGAAATTAAGGTGGGTATCTTAATTTAAGATTTCCATGCTTTTTGGAACATGAGTAAATTTATAAATGCCTTAATTCTTCTCTTAAATTGAAGAGGGGTGTGTGTGATCATGGAATACATACAGATTTCTACTTTTCACATTCTGATTAGCTTTGCTCTGATGGTCTGTCTGGATGATTCAAACACCAATACATTGTTGAAGCAATATTGATTATGTATCGGCCTCAGGTCACAAGTGTCAGTGTTAATATTTTTCAGCAGTCGCCTTTTGTTTTGAATAATATTAATTTCAGTTGAGGTGCAATCCTATGCATGTTTAGACAGAAAAAGTCCTACAACTTCCAGCATTCCCCAGCCAGAATACTCCAGCTCCATTCTAGCTTGAGAAAGGCAAAAGAGAAACCTCTGTCATCACTGGGAGTCAGGCAGGGCACTATTTATGCATTGACAAGTGATTAGAAACATGGTGACATTGCATAAGAAAATAGATAGTGCATTGAAGGGATTATGGTTTCTGAATTACTTAAGGCAGGGTTGCACAATCTTTTTGGCTCCAAGGGCTGCATGAGATGCTGGCCAGGTGTTAGGGGCCACACATGTGAATGCATGTGCGCACGCACGCATGCACACATTTACACACAGAAATATCACTCTTTCCTTGCTGCTGGCAGTGGTGGGAGAGGAGCAATAATCTCAGGGGAGGGAGTGGAGAGTACAGGCAAAGGGAAAGTGGTGGTTGAGATTTGGTGGTGGTAGGCTACTCTGGATCACAGTAAAGGCCTTGGAGGGCCTCATGCAGTCCCAAGGCCACAGGCTGTGCACACCTGAAACAAGTACATCTTGCTTCATAAAATGAACCCGCTTCTAAGAACACCCAAGGATGCCACAATAGTTGTCAAATATCAGACAAATAAAGTGACAGCAGCACTTAGTACTATGAACCCAAGCCTGATTTGCTACACATAATAAAACACTTAATTCTTGTTCTACCACAGTGGAGGCTGTGAGGCCCATTTGGGGTCTGAAACTGCTTGACTGCCAATGACATCTTCTCCTTGGCCCAGAGCTTGCACTGGGAACAAATGTTGGCCTTGGTCTAAATAACTCTTGCTCCAAACGGAGGTGAAGGCAATTGGCCAACCTGAGTCATACCTTTGGGTATATTGTAACACCTAATCAAACCAACTCAGAGCATTCACAGCTAGATTACTTTTCATTAGTGCTGAGTGAAATCCATGTTCCAGAAGCATGGAAAAAGTAGTGCAATACAGTGGAGCAACAGGAACGATCTCAGATTGAACTTTTCAGTAATGGAACATCAGAAGCCAACCGTGTTACTCATACACTAGGAAAACTTCACCATCATCCAAAATAGGAGTTCTTAATAGCAACTGAGAATGCTGTGTCTCTTCACACCACCTCCGCGAAGTCCTGCAAGGTTCCAGCTCACCTCTTCACTACCAGACCTTCATGTTGTAGGACAAACTGCTGGTCAGCTCCTGGCTCTTCAACCCCCCATCTCTCTCCCATCACCTGCTCAGTCAGCTATAAGAGACTGACATGAAGAAAGCTAGCCATGCATTCCTATTCTGAATCAACAGCTGCATCTCATCATAGCTTGCACATCTTTTCCCTTACCCAGTAGTAATTTATTCTTAATGTGGCACCAGCAGCGCATATAGCATCTTAGGCTCATTGATTATTGGACATGGGAAGGATTTCAGTCAAGTGCACACTAAAAAGAAAGACCTTAGCAGGGCTGAAAAATGCCTCCTCCTCCTCCTCCTCCTTATTATTTCTATACCACCCAATCGCTGAGGCTCTCTGGGTGGTTCACAACTATTAAACTTATAAAATACACCATGATAAAACATAATTTAAAACTTTTAGAAGTTTGAAAGCACAGTATAAAACCAAACACCATTGACTCTGCCAGCCTCCCCCTACCTGGTTCCCTCCAGGTGGGCTGGACTGAAACTCCCATCATCCCTAGTCAAGTGGCTAGGACACAGGAAGCTGCCTTATACTGAGTCAGACCGTTGGTCCATCTAGCTCAGTACTGTCGACACTGGCTGGCAGCAATGGCTCTCCAGGGTTTCAGGCACAGGTGTTCCATGCTCTACCTGGAAGTGCCAGGGATTGAACCTGGGACCTTCTACATGCAAAACAGGTGCTCTACCACCAAGTTATGGCCCCTCCCTGCAGGGAATGATGGAAGTTGTGGTCCAGCCCACCTGGAGGGAACCAGGTTGGGGGAGTGTGGACTATGCAGCCTCTGCTGCAAAGGAATATAATGGCAGGGGCAATTGCCTACTTCTAACACTTTGCTGCAGACACCAGAACTGCAGTCTTACACCCTGCCATTCCCAAACTGTGAGCCATTTTTGTGTGGCTGCCTATGTACATGTAAAGTATGAAGGGGAGTGACATGTTTCCAAACACATAGAAGAGACACAACTTCCAAAGAAGGAAAAATATAATAGACCTAAGTGTTTGGAGAAGCATGTGTCAGGGTTCCCCTTATGACCTGGACCTCCTGAGCAACTCCTTAAGGATCTCTTGCCTCCTTAAGAGTCCTACCTTCCTTCTTTTAAACTTCCCCTTCCCAGTGGGGTTTAGGCTGTAGATGTGGGGTGACTGACACTCTAGACACAGGGCTTAAGCACAACAGATTACTGGTACATTAAAGCAAGCAAATCACAACTAAAGGTATTTACACAATACAGCTGAGTGATACAAAAGGCATTAAGAGAAAATAAGAGTTGCAAAATGCAAGTTCCTTTACCCTAGCTGTACTTAGATTTCTCCAGGCTGCTTCTTCCTGCTCCCTCTTCAGGGTCTAGTCTCCCTGATGATCTCTTACTGGATCTCTCCCTGTCTTTATATACCCTTCTCCCTCAAAACTGAAAGTACTATTTCAAACCTGAAGAAATGATTTAACTGGGGAAATGAAAATGAAACTTAACCAAAGAAATGAAACTACTCCTCTCAGGGATACCCTCTCCCAACCAAAAAACCCAGGCTACTAAGCCTGACCCTTTCCCCCTTTGCCTCTGTAGGCCTCAGACCTTCATATCATGCCTCAAACTTTACAAATCAGAAAGCATAAATGGCACAATGTCAGATCTACCTGATCTACACCTTGTGCCGTGTTGATATGATCCCATCATGGTGATGCTATATCCCTCTTGAGCCTCATAGTACACACAGTGTCATCTGCTGCAGTATTTTGGATAATACGGAATAAAAATCTGAAAATAATGCTAGAAAGTGGTATAATGGGACTCAACAGTTATCAGTGCACTTCAATACCGATAAAAACTAGTGTAGATCCAGCTGTGGAATGCAGTGCCATCAACATGCTGGTGACACCCTGTAACTTTTTGAAGCTCTATTTTCTTTTCTACTGCCTTTACACTTCCAGGTGTATTTGCACAAACACACAAAACAGCCAGTTCAAGTCCTGTCCAGTGATTTAGGAGGCAATTCTTACTTGGGAGTAAGCCCCATTGAATAAAATGGGTCTCACTTCTGAATAAATCTGCCTCGCCAAGGTTTTGAGTGCTCCTTACCAATCTAGAGCTGAACCCCTTTTCAAGAAATCATGTCAGCAAGCAATTTAGGCAGTCTAGCATTGGCTGCTTTGCTGGCTGGCCCACAAACCAGAGTTTCCCCCTTTTAAAACCGAAGGCAGTCAAGTCAAGCTGGCCAAATCTTAGAAGTGAAGGCGAACTTAATTCAGGTCCATCACTTACTGAACTCTACTTTCAGTGGTGTCGTTATGTATTTTTAGACTCTGGTTTTAAGCATCTTATGCTTCTTTAGGTAGTAATGGTACTTCAGGTAAGCAAGCCCTGCTGCATTTGTGGGCCCTTCTTCTCATTCTGCTGAATGGCCCCCTGGACTCCTGCCCCAAAGTCCTGCCCAGATGGAACCTTTGCCTACTTTCCCTTTTCTGCATATTCAGGAACAAGACCAAAGAAGAATATATTGTATCTTAAGCAAATTGCCATTATATACAGTTACAGCAAAAGAAAGATCAATATAGAATTCGAACTCTGCTAATGAAATATCAGAAGTTGAATAGTTTTCCATACAGTCTTTAAACTTTGTGATACAAATCTGTAGAACATTGACATGAAATTTAGATGTTTCTAAATACATCTAAAAGATACATATTTGTCAGCATTAGACAATAAAAAACCCTTTACAAGAGATGAGCTTCCCTTCAACTATTTTAACAATGGATAAATATATTTGATTCTAAGATGGTTATAAATAGAGCATTCTAGAAGTACATCAATAATATCTTCAATTGATACAGAATTGCAACCATATACTCTGTCCTTCTTAGGGACCCCCTTATGCTGACCCACCCAATCGGCCAGAGGGAGAGCTGCCCTCATTTTAATATTTGGTAAATCTACCAGGTATTTTGGAAGAGATAGGTACGAAGGAATAAAAGAGGCATAAAAGTTGTTGGATTGACAAGCCTTGATCCCAACCACCTGAGATTGCATCTCAGTATCCTTATGTCTTTGGAGCAATATTACCTTAGCTCTATCATATCCTTGAGTTAAAAGGAAGGAGGTAGAAAATCCCAAATTCATGACAATCCCAAATTCATGACATTTTTTGCTTCCATGAGTTTGGGCCCATCTCTTCCAATATCATCAGAATAAATTCTGATACCGGTTTAAAGATGATTTTTAGCCAAACAAGCAGGGCTAATCTAAGGGCTTCAGCTTTAATAGTCATTACACCCAGTTCTGCATGAACTAAGTCTAGCTTTGTAGAAGTGGGAACTGCCAGAAGTCTATGCAAAAAAATATTTTGAGCTTTTTTAATGGATCTAAATTGGCCATAGCCCATAGAGGAGCTTTATATAGCAATTTTGGCAGAACTCTAATGTTATACAATTCTAAAGTGGGCTGAACCAGATTAGCCCCTTTTGTATGATAAAACCATAATAATCCATTTAGGGCACAATCCTATGGCCACTAGTCAGCAGCTAGATGGCCATAGGATAGGTCGGGTCCCGGAAACCAACCTTGGAGCCTGCACTCCAAGGTCAGTTCCCAGAGAACTGACTTCCACCCCCTCCCGCACTGCCTTGTGGGCAGTACAGAATGGCCCTGCACTCTGTGCTTGGAAGAAGAACATGGAGCAGCAGAAACAGGGCATTCCTGGGGGTGTGCTGGGGTGAGGAGGGCGGAAGTGCTGTTCTAACGCTTCCTATGTGTTGGCCAGCATCTGCCCCCCCGCTCTGCCTTCCTGTGGCTAGACAGCTGAAATCGACTGTCTAACTGCAAATGCAGGGCAGCTGAAGCATGGAGGAGATGATCTGCGGAGGTGGCCACCTATCCTGATAGGATTGTGCCCTTAACATTCTACCAGCTAGCAAGGTGCTTGACTGAACCTGCGAGGACCATGCACCTGTCCACTGGAAGACCACACCAGGGTACATAAAAGAGAACACTTGTTACAATGCATTGCCATCAGGTGCCCAATTAAGGACTTGCTTGGATTTATGAAACATCATACATTTTGGTTTTTTGGTAATTGATAGAATGAAGCTCATTCCTACAATATAAACTGAAGTGGTTCAACAATCTGCGTAGGCCCAACTGGGTGTGAGAAATCAAGACTGCATCATCTGCATAGAGGAGGGTTGGATATTTCTGGTTTCTTACTTTAACTGGAAAACAGCAGTCACCTCTTAGGAACTCCATTACATTCTATGATTCTATGATCATTTATAAATAAATCAAAGAGAAGTGAGGCAAGTAAATGCCCTTGTCTTACTCCTTTTGGGACTGGTACAGAGTCAGACAAATGTCCTCCATCAGTTCTA
Organism: Heloderma suspectum; assembly: GCF_057233095.1. Classification (NCBI taxonomy): domain Eukaryota; kingdom Metazoa; phylum Chordata; class Lepidosauria; order Squamata; family Helodermatidae; genus Heloderma; species Heloderma suspectum. Next base: position 284,774,106 of record NC_139461.1, on the reverse strand, counting down.
ACTCACAAGGATGCATCAATTCTAACTCGCAAGGATGTTCATATTGAGGAATGGCAGTTAGTCCTTTCAGTGAGTGCCCAACCTCTGTTATGGTTGGATGAGGGCAAATGCAATGACATTGACAAGACAAAGCTCTTGATGGTTAGCACACCAGGACACATGGGGTTAGGGATACGACCAATTCTTGATGAAAGAGCAGGTAGGGGGTGATCCTAGATCCCGCTGTACTGCTTGGTGCACAGCTGGCAACAGTGGCCAGGAGCACTTTCCTGCAGCTTTGGCTGGCTGGCCAGCTGTGGCCCTTCCTCACTGACAAAGATCTTGCTTCCATCATTCATGCAACAATAACTTCTTGTTTAGGCTCGTGTAAGGAATGCACTCTTATACTGTGCTGACCTTGAAGACATACTGGAAAATTTAGCTAGCAGAGAATGCAGCATCTTATCTTCCAACTAGAGCATAGAGAAAAGACCATGCAAGTGAAGTACTAGTTCCTCTCTACCTGAAGTACTAGTTCCCCTCCACTCAGCACTGGTTAGGCCTCATCTTGAGTACTGCGTCCAGTTCTGGGTGCCACACTTTAAGAAGGATGCAGACAAACTGGAGAGGGTTCAGAGGAGGGCAACGAAGATGATCAGGGGACTGGAAACAAAGCCCTATGAGGAGAGACTGAAAGAACCGGGCAAGTTTATCCTTGAGAAGAGAAGACTGAAGGGAGATAGGATAGCGCTCTTCAAGTACTTGAAAGGTTGTCACAGAGAGGAAGGCCAGGATCTCTCCTCAATCATCCCAGAGCGCAGGACACAGAATAATGGGCTCAAGTTACAGGAAGCCAGATTCCAGCTGAACTTCAGGAAAAACTTCCTGACTCTTAGAGCAATATGACAATGGAACCAATTATCTAGGGAGGTCATGGGCTCTCCCACACTGGAAGCATTTAAGATGAGGCTGGACAGCCATCTGTGAGGGATGCTTTGACTTGGATTCCTGCATTGAGGAGGGGGTTGGACTCGATGATCTTGTAGGCACCATTGAACTCTACTATTCTATGATTCTAAGTGGGACCTGCAATAAAACATTGCAATGTAGACAGCTCCTGTTCGGGGTTCCAGTTAACCAGCCTTGCCATTTTTCCAGGACAATGCATCCCATCCCCCTGGTTTTACATTTATTTCTCTCAGTCAGCATTCCATGCACACTGAGCATATTCAGTCCTCATTGGGCTGTTTTTTTGGCGGAAGGTGCCTTCTCCATTTTACCCCCTAAAGATTTTTTTTTTTTTTTTGGTACTTCTGCAAACCTTGGGATTCCCCCAAGCCTTTTTTGTGCAGCTGGTGCTGTGTTGGCTACATAAGGATCCTCGCTTGGAACATGAGTCTGCTAATAGCATAAATGCAAATACTGTAAAACAAATACATAAATAGGATCACACACATTTTAATGGAAATGTTCTGGTTGCCAATTTGCTTCTGGTTTCAATTCAAGATGCCAGTTCTTATCTTTAAAGCCACTGATGGCTTTAAAGACTAAAGTCAGTCTTGTATACTTCAGGGAGTACCTATTCAAATATGATGTCCCCCATGCAGTGAAGTTAGCTGAGAAGACCTTGCTCCACATTTCTTCTTTCACTGTGGTAAGAGCTGAGGGGATGCAAAGCTTGCAGAATCTTTTCCTTGGTGGCCCCCACTTTACGGAACACCCTCCCTTGACTGATCTGGCAGTTGTCATCACTTTAGTCCTCCTCACTGATAGTTTTTGCTATCAGCTGAAAACGTTTCTTTTTTCCAAACCTAGACCAAAGCGACACAGTGTAACATCTGGATTTTTTAAATTTTAAAGAGAGAGTTTTCTGAATGGACTCTAGAACATCAGCCTAGGTTTCTGTTCTTTGCTCAATAGCAGGAACCAGCATCCAGGGGAAGGGTTTATATTAGGAATCAAGGATGGCAAGGAAAATTATGAGTTAGCTCTTGGCCATTCAGGGACATGGGACTAATTCCGAAATAGGCTACCATAATTATACTCTGGCAGGAGCAAAGGCTGCACTTCAGGACCAGAAGATTAGTCATGGCAGCATATGTGTAGTTAAAATTTATGAAGCTAAATTAGATCACGGAAATTTAGTGAGCAGAACAGAGGTCTATTAACATTCTATTCCCCATCTGAGCCTCCAGTGAAGGACCATAGAACAGTGAGAGAGCACCTGCTTGCATGACTGTTATTCCCAGTTCAGTCCCTAGCTTCTCCAGCAAAAGGATCCTGGGTAGCAGGGTTCAGAAAGACCTCTGCATGAGACCCTGAAACAGTTGGAATGAAGAGTACAGGCATCATGACTGCCAGCACTTGGACAGAACCTTCCAGTGTTCAGTGGAGGACTCTATGAGGACAAGGCACAGACTACTTTCTTGGGGTTAGGACAGTCAGTGCCTTATTCAGGGCCCTCCCAGCCAGAGGTCACAGCCCTGCCGCTATCCTCTGGTTCAGAGGATGAGTGCCCAGCAGAAACTCCATCGCCCCAGCCTCGCCGAAATCTCAGGCTACAAAATCAGGTGAGAAGAACCCTTTAACAATCCAATCAGCTCCTCCAATAGGGGCAGAGCTGACCACACTACAGGTCTTGTCAGCCTAAAGCCTTCAGTTGACTTTAGCGGTCTGCTGAGACGACACCCTCCTCCTATTGTCCTAGGAAAGAGTTTCATCCAGGAGGAGCCACTTAAGGCTTTTTTCCCTGCTTTGAGTTTCCTACCAGCTTCTCCTGTGAGCCTCAAGAGACCCCAGAATGGGACAGCAGGACTAGACAGACCAAAGGTGTGACTCCAGCCAAGGCAGCTTTGAAATATGCTTCTTCATTTTAATGTTTTCATTTATGCAAAGAGTTCCACAGATACATGAAGAGGCATAGGGCCTATATTTGTTTCCCCCCTCTCCCCTTTTTATTAAGCAATGAGACATCTAGCATCTTGCCTTGTACAGTCAAGTGCATCCCCGTCTTTCTTACTTTATTTGATTAATGCAAATGAGTCGCCTGGAGCAATCAGAGTGTGTTTGCCAAGATAGTCATTATACGGTGACAGAGATTAGTGTGGTACCTAATCAAAAGAAGCAGTGATTGATACTCTGTCAGCTTTGGTCTTTAATCAGGGAAGCTTTCTTCCAATCATCAGCCATTAAAGAGCCTCATTTATCTGATTACTTTTGGGGCACCGGACTTAAAAAAAGATGGTTAGTTAAAATATTCTGAAACATGTCTGCTGCAGCTAATATTATTTTTACTATGCTATTTGTCGGGAAGTCCTGGGGGTTGTGTGTGTGTGTGTGCGAGAGAGAGAGAGAGAGAGAGAGTCTACCCTTCTTCTCTCTGACTTCCAGCCTATCATTTATCTCCTTCCCTCTATGCACCAGACAGCTTGGAAAAGCATCCACTGCCACAGTAAGTGCCCCTCCCCTTTGAAAACATTTCAGCGCTGAAATTGCAGCCCCCAAAAGTCATCCCCAGAATGGCCATCCCAATTAGCTCAATGGGGGTGGTGAACTGGAGGTGCCTGCTTTGGTTCATCCAGAGTATGATCATATGAAGCTGTCACACCCGTGGTCCAAAGAGGCTGCAATGCTAAACACATTTTCCTGGGAGTAAATCTTATTGAGCTTCAATGAGGATTACTTCTAAGTAGACATGTATCGGATTGCACTGCTAGCCAAGGATGCTTCCAAAGTCCTCACCTGAACTTTTTCTTGTACTTTTGAGTTCCAAATTAACTGGCCTTGTTTTTCCATAGTTGAGCTGTGAGTGGCAGGACAAGAATCAGTGGGATGGAATTGCAGGGAGCAGATTTCAACTAAACATTAATGGTAAAAGCATTTGACAGTGGGACAGACTGCCTTGTGGGGGTGGGGTGAGGTGTGGTGGGAAGTGCTTGCCTTTGCTTGAGTTACTTTAAGCAAAGGGTGGACAGTGATCTGTCAGGAATGCCATAGCTGCAACTTGCATTCTAGTCCAGCTGGTGGTTGGACTTGATAACATACAGCATTGGTGCCTCCCAGCACTCTATGATGCATTAGGAATTCTATGCTGTTGGGTTTTTAAAATTTCCAAATTTTGTACAGTGCACTGCACATATAGTTGCCACAGCTTTTAGTTCAAAATTCTGGACCGAATTCTGAGACAAGAAAAGAGAAACTGGGCTAGAATTCTGTATGCATTTTTTCATATTGTGCATAATTTATTTTGTTTGAAGGAAATGGCAAAGAGTTCTGTAGGTTCTGAAAGCCCTGATAAAGGAAATTCTTCTCTGTGTCCTACCCTTGAGATTTTACCAGTCATTGCCAACATACTTTCACAGTCTTGAGAGTAAGTTACACATCTATCTTTCAAATGAACGTGAGATTTAAGAGATACTGACTTCTGTGACCAATATGAATTTCTGCATGTCCACAGTGAACTACAAGAAGCCCTAAATGTGTCATTCGGTACTTTATCAAGGTATTCAGCATCCCAATTCTTCTGAAGCAAATAAAGCTTCTAGCCCATGTTGCGGATAGGATGGTAATGTCTCCTATTTTAGAGTGGGCAGTCCTCTATTTGAAGGGCTGTCCAGTTCAAGTGTGTTTTAAAATTTAGAAGGGAGGTTACAGGCCTTGAAGTTACCCATCAACAGTTAGCATCTGGTTATCAGTTTGAGCAGGCCCACAGGTCTCCTGGTCTGTCCTCCCCACTATGATGAGAGATGTATTGTGTTCCTATTTAAATTATAGTTATTAATTCTAAATTTGCATCTACATATATAAATCGACAGAGGCAAGTTTTATGCGAATCTGTGTCTTTTTCCATGATGTGTTCCCTCTGTTTTAGGAATGTAAAAATGGCCACCCAATTCACTGAATAGGTTTTAAAAGGTGAAAGCATTATCTGTTAAAGGCTCTTAAGGCGCAATCCTGTGGTTGCTAGACAATAGCTAGACAGCCATAGGATTGTTTGGTTTTAGGGTACAGACCTCGGAGCCCGTGCTCTGAGGTCGGTTCCTGGAAAGCTGCCTCCCTGCCCACTCCCCCGCTGCCTCATAGGCAGCATGGATAGTCCCCAGGCTCTGCACTTGGAAGAGGAGCATTGTTGTTGTTGTTCAGTCGTTCAGTCGTGTCCGACTCTTCGTGACCCCATGGACCATAGCACGCCAGGCCTTCCTGTCCTGCGCTCTCTCCCGGAGCGTGCTCAAGTTCATATTCATTGCATCAGTGATGCTATCTAGCCATCTCATCCTCTGCCGTCCCCTTCTCCTTTTGCCTTCAGTCTTTCCCAGCATCAGGGTCTTTTCCAGGGAGTTTTCTCTTCGCATTAGGTGGCCAAAATATTGGAGCTTCAGCTTCAGTATCTGTCCTTCCAATGAGCAGTCAGGGTTGATTTCCTTTAGGATGGACTGATTTGACCTCCTTGCAGTCCAGGGGACTCGTAAGAGTCTTCTCCAGCACCACAGTTCGAAAGCATCAATTCTTCGGTGCTCAGCCTTCCTTATAGTCCAGCTCTCACAGCCATACATTACTACTGGGAAAACCATAGCTTTGATTAGACAGACCTTGTCGGCAAGGTGATGTCTCTGCTTCTTACTATGCTGTCTAGGTTTGCCATAGTTTTCCTCCCAAGGAGCAAGCGTCTTTTAATTTCATGGCTACAGTCACCATCTGCGGTGATCTTGGAGCCCAAGAAAGTAAAATCTGTCACTGCTTCCATTTCTTCCCCTTCTATATGCCAGGAAGTGATGGGGCCAGATGCCATGATCTTCGTTTTTTTAATGTTGAGTTTCAAACCAGCTTTTGCGTTCTCCACTTTCACCCTCAACAAGAGGCTCTTTAGATCCTCTTCACTTTCTGCCATTAGGGTGGTATCGTCTGCATATCGGAGGTTGTTGATAATTCTCCCAGCAATCTTAATTCCGACCTCTGATTCATCCAACCCGGCGTTTCTCATGATGTACTCTGTACAATCTTAAAAATGATAGAATGATCTCAGTACGAATCCAAGGCAAACCATTCAACATCACAGTAATTCAAGAAGAGGAGCATGGAATGGGGCAAAAGGGGGCATTCCCAGGGGCAGGGAGGTGTGGGGAGCATGAAAGTGCTGGTACAATGCTTCCTATATGTTGTCCGGCCTCCCCCCCCCCGCTCCAAAGTCCCGTGGCTAGACAGCTGAAATCGGCCATCTAGCTGCAAATGCAGGGTGGCTGGAGTGTGAAGGAGAAGATCCCCTCCGTCCTCCACCTGCCCTTCATTGGGTAGGCGATCGCCTCCAAGTTTGGAAGCAGCCGACAATCCCCATAGGACTGCTCCCTTAAAGTGCAGTTGCATGCAGGTTTACTCAGAATTCTCACTGAGTTCAGCAAGGGCTATACTTTATCCCTAAGTAAGTGTGCACAGGATTGCAACTTTATACTAGAGGAGTTAAAACAGAGGTGGGGAACCTCAGGCCTGGAGGTCAAATCCCGCCCTCCTGGGATCCCAATCTGCCCCCCCCCCAGGTTCCTCAGATAGCTATGCCAGGTACAAGGGCATAGTCTGAAGGCACATGAGGCAGCCACCTTGCTGAGCTAAGCAGGTTTGGGTCTTGGAGGGGAGACTACCTGGGAACCACATGTAGCCACCTTGAGTTTCATGATGGAAGAAAGGTGGGATATAAATGTAATAAATAAATAATAAATAAAACATGCCCCCCCCATCATTGGGGAGTTTTCTAACTTTTGTGCGGTTTCCCTTCCATTCTAAAAGGTTGAAATGCCTCTCCTAAAGCTTAGTTACTGGCAGTACGAGAGTTCAGCTACAATATGCTTGTATTTTTTGTATTTGGTCCCACCCCTTTTGCCTTTTGCCCCTCCCACCACTGGACTGGGTTCCCTGAGAGCTTCTCTGAAATTCAATTTGGCCCTCGGGAAGAAAGAAGTTCCCCACCCCCACCCCTGGTTAAAAGAACAGATTCCACCTGAGCTGGGTGCTGTTCTAGCTCCAGATCAATTTGTGGCTGGGATCCACTTTGGGTGCGGGTGGATAAGGGTCAGGACAACTTACACAGTCACAGATGGGTCACAGTCAGGCACCTCATCAGGCAGATAAGGCAGCGCAGAAGGGCAGAAGCAAGTGCAGAGTTAGTGAGAGCCAGGCAAAGCCAAAGCCATGATAGAAGGCTGAAGAAGCCAGAAGCGGATGCAAAGTCAAAGGCAGGCAGGCAGGCAAGGGCCACAATCCAAGGTGGCAGTCAGGAAAAGGAGGGAGGCAGCATCTTCACACTCATGACAAGTTACTCGGACATGGCGTGTCCCAATTGGTGTGGAGAGTCAGCTGACATTACTAGGGATGTACGAAAGGTACTTACCTTTCGGGGATTATGCTGATGGTGCGGGGGGAGGTGTTCCATCCCTCCCCCCAGAATCCTCACCGGGGGGGAGGCGCTCCATTCCTCCCCCCCCGGAATCCTGGCTGGCCGGCTGTGCTCCACAGCGATTCTGCGGAGCCGCTGGCCGGCTCTGCCAGCAGCCGGACTTCTGGCCACTGGCTAGCAGGGAGGCAAATGGCGGTGGCCGTAGCCGCCGCCATTTGCGTCCCTGCAGTCAGCCGTGATAGGTTATGTAAATCTTTACGTAGCCTATCACGGCTGATTAAAAAAACAAAAACGCGCGTACGCAAATGGCAGCGGCCATGGCTGCCGCCATTTGCGTACGCGTGTTTTTTGTTTTGTTTTTTTAATCAGCCGTGATTAGATTTACGTAGCCTATCACAGTGTTTTTTTTTAAATCTAGCCGTGATAGGCTACGTAAATCTTTATGTAGCCTATCACGTTTGTTTGTTTTTGTTTTTGTTTAAACCTGGAAATGGCAGTGGCGGCGGCAGCCGGTCGGAAGACCGGCCGCCGCAGCTGCCGCTGCCGCACCGCTGCTAGAGCCACCGCCGGAGCCGCTGCCGGAGCCGCTGCTGGAGCCGCCGCCACCAGGAAGATCTGCCCCAGGTAAGTCCCATCCCGGGGGGGGGGTGGCGGGGGGGTGGCGGGCTGTTCCGTCACCAATTTCGGGGGGCCAAATGCGCTGGCATTCGGCCTCCCCGAGATCTGTGGCGGAACTTTCGTACATCCCTACATTATTCAAGCTGAGAGGCCACCTGACTCACTTCAGGCTGGAACTGCAACCTCCCCCAATCCCAAGTGTCCCTGTCCTCCTGAAGACCCAGAGTGCTGGTGGTGCAGGAGGCAGTGGAGGCGGGTGGCTCCAATTTCAGTGGGGCGGTAAATCCGCTCTGGGTTCCAGTCAGAACCAGTCAGAACTCTAAAGGAGCTATCCAAAGTACTGAACCCTATCCCCAAAATGGGTCCAGCACCTTGGATAGCTCATTTAGAGCACTGGCTGGTTCTGACTGGAACCCAGGGTGGATTCACCACCCCACTGAAATAGGAGCCACCTGCCTCCACTGGCAGGTGGTAAGGTGGAGGAGCTGAGGACTAGCTGCTGGAGGCCCTGATCTGAGAGCTCCTATGGTGCCCTACAAGTGGCCAGGTGAAGAGACCTGCATTTCTAACCACTCTTTATACCTCTCAGGATTCCTAATCCCAATTTGCCTGCTTCCTCCTACTGTCCATAAATCTCTCTCAAGTCCTATTCCTCCTCCCTTCACTTTTTCTATCACTATATTTTAGGACAGTAACCAAAAAGGGGTACTGTGTCAGCTGCAAATTTTTTGCTTCCTTTCCACAGCCTTGAACCATTTGACCATTGCTACATATGCTGATTGGAGTTTGTGTGGGTTTTAAATCAGATTTGACTGGTTCTATTACAGCACATAACCAAATCACTTTCCCATAAACTATATAATTTGCATAATTTATTCTGCTTGCGGCAAATTCACAGATTTAGTTAGTGGGGTTTTTGTTTTTTTGTTTTTAGTAGAGCACAGTCTTTGTTATTGGTCTTTTCTTCATCAGCATAAAGAAACCCACAATAATTTCTTTAGGAATAGATATCTCACAGGACTGGGAATAATAGATCAGAAGCTCTTTTACCTTTTAAATTAAAGAGTAGGGATCATGTCAAAACATGACCATATTCTATGTGGACCAGGTGTTCTACTTTACAAAGGACAGTTCTTTATTTGAAGGGCTATCAGAGGACAGTCCAATATTTGAAAGCATCCTCATTTGAAGGGCTGTCCAGTCCAAGTCTGCTTTAAAGATAAACAACACAAAGAAAGGAGAGCAGGAGGTCTTGACCTTGTCCATGAGCAGTTAGCCCCTGAAAAGCAGACGGAACAGGCACAGAAGTCACCTGGTCAGTCTTCTCCGCTAGGGTGAGATGTATTGTATTTAAGAACATAAGAAAAGCCATGCTTGGTCAGACCAAGGGTCCATCTAATCTATCATTCTGTTATCACAGTGGCCAACCAGCTGTCCACTGGAAGCCCACAAGCAGGACATGAGGGCAGCAGCACTCTCCCACCCATGTTCCTCAGCAACTGGTGTACATAGGCATACTGCCTCTGATACTGGAAGTAGCATATAGCCATCAGGACTAGTAGCCATTGATGGCCTTTGTTAATCTGGTACTAAAAGGGGTTAACAAAGAGTAAGGATGGCTGATTTAATCTGGGGGAGGCCTACAAGAACAGCCACTAGAAGACCCCAGACTCATAACCAGCTTTATATTCCAGACTCTTGACCCCTGGGCAAGAAGTCCATGAAGTTTGATTCTATACTAAATGACGTTATTTCACTAACTGAGACTCTGAGATTTTGCAGGACTGTCTTTGAAGAAAGGGAAAAAAATGCAGCTGTCTTTACAAGCGGCTTTACAGAGCTTGCTCAAGGCCACGGTGTGCTGGCAGAGTGTCTAAGTGAGATGAACAGCAGAACTGAGCATGCTCAGATGCCTACTGAGAGGAGGAAAAGTACTGTTTTGACATCTCGTGGTGTACACCTGCTGATAAGAGAATGTCCTTACTCGATGCTAGTTGGGCGGGGAAGTGTAGCCCTGAGCATGAGCGACAACTACGAGGAGGTGTTTGGGCGGATATGACCAAAAATGGCCAAAGATGACTGAGAGTTCAAAGAAGATATACCAAAGAGAAATGCGTCAATTAAGATAACATGCCCAGATGGTAGACTTTGGGTCATATGCTGGGACATTTCAAAGTAGCCCACTTGTAATGGTGCCAGACACGTTCCCCAGACTCATGAAATTATAGGAGATAGATGGGACACCTGGTTTCTGTTTGGTGAGCAAATGCTCTAACCACGTGCACCCCATTTTCTGTTGGAGACAGATTGTCTCATTGCTCCTTAGGCCCTACCTTTGACCAGAGCAAGGGTATAAAAGCCCAGGGAATGGGAGCTCCAGAGTGGTGCTTTTTGTTCCTGCTGCTGCTGCTACTCCACTTCCCTCTTTCTGCCGTGCCAACAGACTCACGGATTTAGGTAACTATGGACCTCTTTAGAATCTTAGACTTTAGAACTTAGGATGTTTTCTGAAAGTAGAACTTAGAATTATTTCTTAGTTTGGGACTTGGAGTGTTTTCTGAGTTTGGGACTTGGAGTGTTTTCTGAATTTGGGACTTGGAGTGTTTTCTGAATTTGGGACTTGGAGGTTATATCTGAGGAGGGGATTTGGAATCCCATCTTCAGAGGTGACAAATGGAATTATTCCCAAGTCTTGAGTTTCCCGTTCACTCTAACTCCTACTTCTATTCTTCATATGCCTAGAGGAACTTAGTAATGCTTTAGCTTTTTATATTCAAGTAAGAAGCAGGAGGAGTTAATGGGAGGGTTAACACATAGGTTAGATTGTTTTTGTTTCGCTTTGAACTGCAAGTAGTAAGCAGGAGTAAGTTGGAAAGAGGAGTCATAACAATGTTAGAAGCTTAAGCCATTCAAACCAACTTTGGCAATTGCAATTCTTTTGCTTTATCTTCTATTTTTGTTGTATTCTCTTTCCCTGTAACTGGAGAGTGAGTTTCTAACGCTCATATAACCACCATGCCACTTTATTTTGTATTTTCCTGAATTTTCTGCAATAAAGCCAATAAATAGAGTTCAATTTACAGTCTTGTCTGTTGTGATGTTTGTCCATTGAGATTAACTTTGTTACCCACTGGGGTGCTTCGGATCCATTTGGTGCAGGTTCTGAGGTTAAGCAGAACCGAATTGACAGACTTATCCTTGATGAATTTCTGTTGAAATGGTAGTAATTATTTTGAAATGTGCATCTATACATTAAATTCACATATGCAGTTCTTTCTCATCTTTCCCCCTCTTTTTTGGCGATATGTAAATGGCCACCTTAGATTTCACCTCTCCTATCAAACTGGTCCCAGCATGCCTTCCCTTGACCTTACACACAGCCAAAGCTCCTCCTACTTGCTGCAGCCCAGTTCCAGCGACAAAAAACTTGCTGCTTGAAAGGGCAGGACCCCCAAAATGAAGAAAGTGTGAGACTTAAAATGGGCAGCTGCTGTTCAAGGCATAGAAATTCTGCTTTATGTTGAACCTGGCAGCCCTGATGAGGGCCTAACTGCATGATACCTTACATGTGATCAGTTTTTTTAAAAAAAAACTGAAACCAAGCATGGGCCCCCTGATGTGTATTGGGACCACAGCAGATAGGGGGGAAGGTTTAACCTTTCCTTCACCTGCCACGCCCCTGAATAAAATGGGAGATGCACCATGTGACAAATAGTGATAGTGAAAAATCACAACAACCCCTCCCTTTGGTGCCAATAAGTGGGTTCCAGAAGAGAGTGGACTCTGCCAATCAAGTTACATGTCCTCCTTTTATGGTCTTACCAGTCTTCATTTGTCTTTGTTCCTACTGGCTTTCCAGAGCAATACAGAGTTTCTAGAAGAATAAGAAGCAGCACAAATACTGTGGTTTTGTGTATGTTCCTGAATGGGTGTTGATAAATTACTGCATCACCCTGGTTGAAATTAGATTGTCAAGTGAGAGAGAATAATTACACAGAAGAAACTACCGCTCAGACTGAAGTCTTGAAATCTGGAAAATAAATAAATAAATGGCAACGGGTCAACTGGACTGACTGAAGAGGGCAGGGGAAGAACTAGAAGTAAATAAATTAGAGCGGAGGTGCTATATTATTCCAATCCCACTTTCCATATTACTGCTGTCTGGAAAGAAAGGCTGTAGCCCAGTAGCACAGCACATAAGTTGCGTGTTAAAGTCCCCAGCTTCAATCTGCACCATTCCCAGCTAAGAAATCTGAGACAGCTGTTTGCCTGAGATCATGAAGATTTGGGTTCAGTCCCCACAAGCAGACATGGATAGTATAGGTGGCATTCTATAGGGGCCATTTAAGCATCTGATGCCCTGCTGGACTTCTGCCACCAGGGCGGAAGGGAAAGTGGAACTGTGTTGGCTACTCTTCCTTGACTCAGTTGGGGGCCTGGTTGAGGGCTGTTAGGACTTTGGATCATGGGGATCCAGAACCTCCCCACTTCCCCCTAGGTATGTACAGATTTTGTAAAATCCATTCCATCTGTGTTTTGTGGATTGCCAGGTGCCTTTTGTTCTGCTGTTGGCACATTGGCAGAATCGTTTTTTTTCCAGTTTCCTAAATTTGTAGAAATTCACACTTGCACAAATTGCACTTGCAAAAATGTGCAACCCCCCAAATGTGTAAATCCCCCCCCCCCATGTGTATGTCATGCTTTAGCCTATGGAGGAAATGCACATTTTTGGCTGGTGTTTTTTTTTTTTAATGTATTTTTCTATTACCAAATGTTCATAAAATTCTGGAAAGTAAAAAAAAAAAGGTCTGCAAGTCTGCGGAATCCATGTGACTCGGGAAAAGCCAGTTAGCTATGGAAACTTCAGGTGAGATTAATAGAAATCTGAACTCATTTGATTCCGTTGTGGATTTCTCTGACACCCCTACTCTGCCCACACCATACCATACCCCAATCCTTTCCTCTCTGATGTTGGAGCTCTGGTGCTGGAGTGGTGAGGGGTGCAGATCGTTCCATGGTTGCTCTGTCTCCGACCTCAGAGGGGGATTTCTGATCTAGCCTGTGGCCCCTGGCACCATAGGATTGCAATCTTAGTGGACAGTAAGGTGGGATGACTCATTGGTCCGATTTACACCCCCTCCAACATTTCATTGATGAAAACAGGGACACTCTTGTGTGCTTGTGATACGCCTATTCTAACGTCAAGGCAAATGAGCCTCCAATGCTCAACTGCACATTGCTGAAATCTCATTACTACCTCCTGCATGGTGCTGAATCAATTTACTTTGCAATAACCTGTACTGCATTGATTTAAAAACACAGAGGGGTGTTTGTTGTTTGGGTCAAAGATACACTGGTGGTGGTGGGGGGAAACCCATAATTGTCATATAAATTGTTATCCACAGTTCAAATGAACTGCAAACTGTATGAAATGGCATCCTGTGCCCTTTGTGGCACTTTACTGTTTGTGTATGCACATGCATTTCCACAAGAGAAAGGTTGACTCTGCCAGGGCTGAAATGTAAAGAATGGCAACTTTAATAACTTAAATTAACAATATTTTGGAAAGGCATCACCGAAATCTCTCCCTGCAACCCCTCCCCCAACTGTCAAGCAAAATAGGGACTATGATTACCAGGAGAAAAAAAAATAGGGACTATGATTACCAGGGGTAGGTACTGGGACCACTGGAGAACATGGAACTGTTATACAGCCTGGTTTACACAGCTGCAATTTGGCTTTCGCTTTCCCTTTGTGAACCTTCATAGACGACCTCAACCTTTATTCTTGCAAAAATGGGTATGGATAATAATAATGGCAAAGAAACACGCAACCTTCTAGCATTTCCTCCTGCTAGTCTTTGTTGTGGTCTTGCAGGTCATGTGAAAGGATGCTTAAGATTGGTTCCAGGACTGTGTGGACCCCTAGGCAAGGGACCTGCAATGGAGGCCATATTTATTCATTTCATTTCATTTCATTTCATTTCATTTCATTTCATTTCTATACTGCCCAATAGCCAAAGCTCTCTGTGCAGTTCACAAACACACAGCAGACGTCCTGCCTGTTTCTAAACACCAGTCATTCACTGGTATGATTCCTTAATCCACGCTTCTTCTTTTGGTTTCTCAACAGCTTGAAGGATGAGCAGCAAGGTCAGTAGATGGGGGGGGGCACTCAGTTTATTCACCATTCTAATAATCCTTTCTAATAATTCTGAATGGAGTCCTCATCCGGCATACTTTGCTTTGTTATTGTAATATACATGTGGGACCAGCAACAAAATCTTTGTTTGTTTGTTTATTATATTTCTATACCACTCAATAGCCAAAACCCTAGATTGCAAATATTGCAATGTGGAGTGCTCCTTTTCCATGTTCCAGCCAACTAGTCATCTGCCCCCAAAGTTCTCCATTCTCCTCTCCCCCAAGCAGCTTTCTGTAACTACTGAGCTTGCTCAGTCCTCACTGGGCTCTTTCATGTTTATTTGTTTGCCCCCTAAATATTTTTTGTTCTTCTGCAAACTTTCAGGTTCTCCTGAGTATGCTGATACATCCCCCTTCTTTCTCAGTGGCCCTGTTTTGGCTACAGTTCTGTTGGCACTCACCAGGTGAGTTTGCTATTAGAGGGAGTAATGTATAGATTTAGATAATATTCATAATATACATTATCGGTCAGGAAAAAAGTTGATTGGGACCTACTAGTAGATCTCTGAGTGATCTGTAGTGAATTAGCAAGGGCTTCTGACTTCAGGATGTTTAAAACTAGCAGCAACAAAAGCCTCCCCCCACCATCCACTGCCCTCAATTAGGCTGCTTAAATGATGAAAGCTTGGGGGAAAACCAGGAGTGAGTTGTTGTATGAGAGGGCCATGTGCTCAGTGCTGGTTATGAAAACAAATTCCTGGGCTGATCCTGGGCTCAAGATCACCCGGTTCCTTAATTCTAAATATATGTCTTCCCCGCCGAACTGGTATTTTTGCATCTGGTTTTGGTTGGTGGCTCTGATGTCGGTGAGGCAGTAAATCTGTTCTGGGTTTCAGTCAGAACCAGTCAGAACTCTAAAGGAGTTATCCAAAGTGCTGAAACCTATCTCCAAAATGGGATCAGCACATTGGATAGCTCCTCTAGAGTTCTGACTGAAACTCAGAGTGGATTCACCACCCCACTGAATTCAGAACCACCAGCCTCCACTGGGAAGAATATATCTTCAGTTATTTACTTAGGCTTCAGTAGCAGCTGAGAACAAAGAGTGCTAAAGGCTTTGTTCTCCATTCATGTGTTGAGAGAAGGGATAAAATGTTGTCAGACTTCCCTGCTCTATGGAATTCATTTAAGTACATCCACAGTGTGGGGCATATATATTACTAAGTGGTTTATTTCTTGGCCAAATGCAAGCAACTTCCCTGTCAAAACAAAGGGATATGTCTGGACATCCTTGAGACAAGTGAAACATTTTGGTACTACAAAGGGGGACCTGATGGCTGACAGGTGGAAATGAGAGAATCAGAGCCAATAATTTTGAGTTGATGTATTATAGATAGCAGAATTTATTCATACCAATTATAGGCTCCACCGTTGAGATAAAAAGGTGATTATATTTCGAGGAGGGAAACATGATAGTTCCATCATTACAGTCCCTCCAAGACAATGAATATAAATTGCCTTGAAGAAACCTGCAATATTTTCTCTAACTCGATCAGCAAAAAATAATACAGGGCTGCACAAGTTTCCCTCAGCTCTGTCAAATGGAATTAAGCATAGACACAAGGAAGGCTGAAGAGCTCTGATGAATGGTAATGGGGAAAGACTGCTAGTTTGCTGTGTAAAAACAAAACAAAAACCAAAATAGCCTGAAAGGAAGAATGGCTAATGTTTATCTCCTCTTAATGCCTGATAGAAAACACTGGTGGAACAGATTTAGGGGAACTCTGGAGCAAAGGGCAAATTCTGCATTGAGAATCAGCTTCAGAGTATACCATGCTGGATTATACAATATCAAAATCAAATATTTTCTCGTAATTTTCCCTAACAAAATCTAAACTAACCAGAAGTATGGATGAGCTGTTATTAGTATGAATGCTGCTATTTCTTTCTATCTAACCTATCTTTTCCAAAGACCTCTGAGTAACATACATAGAGATCATGCCATTTCATCTTCTCAGCAAATCTGTGAGATCCTGTCCATCTCGCATCATCACATCACAATGAGCCAGTCTTTGAGCTGATTCACGTATACACCACTTGATATCTCATCACCACCCAGTGTCTTATCAGTCGATGACTTCCAGCCTGTGAATGGCTTCCTTTGAAAATCTGAGTCAATGTGAGATGATATGAAAGCTCTGTCTGTGTGGTGTCTGATCTGTGAAAAAAACCCCAAAGACATGGTATAGCCTTCCTGGGACTGTACCACTTCTGTAGTCAAGGGCCACATGCCATCAAAGAGCCAATAATGTGTTTGGTAGGGAGTCCCCAAGCCCAGTTCAGAAGCCATATTTTTTAAACAAAGGTAGTAATCCTAGGTGGGACTTGAATTTTGGGCTGCTATTTCCAGAAGTGATTTGGATTGCAATTTCTTTTCTTTTTTTTAATCTATTGTTCTTTTATTTTTATAGATGAATAAACACTATGATTGCAATTTCTTATAAGTATTATTTTATTTATTATGGGATGGATCCTGACTTAGTCATACTTAGAGTAGATCCATTGAAAGCAATGGGATTTGTGTTTTCATGTCGTATTATTTGTAGATGAAATAATAAAATAATAATAATAAAGCAATGACTTAAATCCCATTCATTTCAATGGGTCTACTGCAAGTATGACTAAGTCTGGATCCAACCCTATAAGTATAGCTCCTACCTTTAGTTCACATGTTGTAGAATTACATAAGAAAAAAAAAACCTGGTTCCTACCCCAGGGTGTTTACAGTCCATAAACTGACTATGAGGGAGAAAACGGGTGGGCAAGAATGGGAAATATTGATGCTTCCCATCAATTACCACTGGTCCTTTGATACCACTATTGAGACAGAAATGCCACCTGAGGTCTATTGGGACACAAAGGAGAAATGCACAGGTATTTATTTAATCAATTTATATACTGCTTACCATATCTAAAGATATCTGTAAGTGGTTTACAGAGACAGGCTCAGGCAACATTCCTATACCCAATTACCTGGGAGTAAGCCCCATTGAATTCAATGGGACTTACTTCTGAGTAGACATGCATAAGGTTCTGCTGTTAGCGATGGATTCTGCTGTAATAGAAATTCTCTCTAGGGGCATAATCCTAGCTAGGGGCATAATCCTATGCAAGCTTAGACAGAAAAAACACCTACAATTTCTAGCATGCCCCAGCCAGCCAAGATCCATATTCTTGCCCTTTCTCTGTTTTCCATACTGCTAAATAAATGTCAATAGTTTCTTCTTCTCTGGCCTATGTAAATCTATTGACAATATTTATATTAAATATGCGGAGAGTGACATGCTGAATTAAGCCAGGA
Source organism: Heloderma suspectum (assembly GCF_057233095.1). Lineage (NCBI taxonomy): Eukaryota > Metazoa > Chordata > Lepidosauria > Squamata > Helodermatidae > Heloderma > Heloderma suspectum. Next base: position 284,756,621 of record NC_139461.1, on the reverse strand, counting down.
TTGCAGTCTCACATATTTCAATAGTGATGACATTTTCACCAAGAAAAAAAATGTAAAAGCCCACTGTTACAGAAGCTACTGGGACCAGTTAAGAGAGTGCTTATTTCTCTTTCAAGGATGCTGTAATGTTGATGACTTAAAAATAGCATGAGCAAATTTTCCCCCCGGCCCTCCAGATCCTTTCGACGGTATTGCAACTGGCATGAAACTGGGGTTATTTTCCTCTGTGTCTGTTATTAACACTTACGATGTTTCAGTGAGAAGACTCCAAAGCCCCAATTAAAGGAGTTTTTCAAAAGCTTGTTACAGTTTTTTGAGTGACTCCTTTGCAGGGAGGGTACGAGTAATTTTAAAACACTTGTGCAATTTATTGATGTATTTGTGATATTTTTGTTGTTGTTGTTGTTCAGTCGTTCAGTCGTGTCCGACTCTTCGTGACCCCATGGACCATAGCACGCCAGGCCTTCCTGTCCTGCGCTCTCTCCCGGAGCGTGCTCAAGTTCATATTCATTGCATCGGTGATGCTATCTAGCCATCTCATCCTCTGCCGTCCCCTTCTCCTTTTGCCTTCAGTCTTTCCCAGCATCAGGGTCTTTTCCAGAGAATTTTCTCTTCGCATTAGGTGGCCAAAATATTGGAGCTTCAGCTTCAGTATCTGTCCTTCCAATGAGCACTCAGGATTGATTTCCTTTAGGATGGACTGATTTGACCTCCTTGCAGTCCAGGGGACTCGTAAGAATCTTCTCCAGCACCACAGTTCGAAAGCATCAATTCTTCGGCGCTCAGCCTTCCTTATAGTCCAGCTCTCACAGCCATACATTACTACTGGGAAAACCATAGCTTTGATTAGACGGACCTTTGTCGGCAAGGTGATGTCTCTGCTTCTTACTATGCTGTCTAGGTTTGCCATAGCTTTCCTCCCAAGGAGCAAGCGTCTTTTAATTTCATGGCTACAGTCACCGTCTGCGGTGATCTTGGAGCCCAAGAAAGTAAAATCTGTCACTGCTTCCATTTCTTCCCCTTCTATGTGCCAGGAAGTGATGGGGCCAGTTGCCATGATCTTAGTTTTTTTAATGTTGAGTTTCAAACCAGCTTTTGCGTTCTCCACTTTCACCCTCAACAAGAGGCTCTTTAGATCCTCTTTGCTTTCTGCCATTAGGGTGGTATCGTCTGCATATCGGAGGTTGTTGATAATTCTCCCAGCAATCTTAATTCCGACCTCTGATTCATCCAACCCGGCATTTCTCATGATGTACGCTGCATATAAGTTAAATAAGCAGGGTGACTTGCTGCTTAGTACGAGCCTTGTCGTACTCCTTTCCCAATTTTGAACCACTCGGTTGTTCCATGTCTGGTTCTTACTGTTGCTTCTTGACCCTCGTACAGGTTTCTCAGGAGACAGGTAAGGTGGTCTGGTACTCCCATCACTTTAAGAATTTGCCACAGTTTGTTGTGATCCACACAATCAAAGGCTTTAGCGTAGTCAATGAAGCAGAAATAGACGTTTTTCTGGAATTCTCTTGCTTTCTCCATGATGCAGCGAATGTTGGCGATTTGATCTCTAGTTCCTCTGCCTGTTCGAAACCCAGCTTGTACTTCCGGTAGTTCTCGGCTCGCATACTGCTGAAGCCTAGCTTGTAGGATTTTGAGCATCACCTTGCTGGCATGTGAAATGAGCGCAATTGTGCAGTAGTTTGAACACTCTTTGGCGTTGCCCTTCTTTGGAACTGGAATGTAAACTGACCTTTTCCAGTCTTGCGGCCATTGTTGAGTATTCCAAATTTGTTGGCATATTGAATGCAGCACTTTAACAGCATCATCTTTTAGGATTTTAAATAGCTCAGCTGGAATACTGTCATCTCCACTAGCTTTGTTGTTAGTAATGCTTCCTAAGGCCCACTTGACTTCACTCTCGAGGATGTCCGGCTCAAGTTCAGTGACCGCACTATCATGGCTATCAGGGACATTCAGATCTTTCCTGTATAGTTCTTCTGTGTATTCTTGCCACCTCTTCTTAATCTCATCTGCATCTGTTAAGTCCCTGCCTTCTTTGTCCTTTATCATGCCCATCTTTGCACAAAACGTTCCCTTGAGATCTCCAATTTTCTTGAAGAGATCTCTAGTCTTTCCCATTCTGTTGTTTTCCTCGATTTCTTTGCATTGTTCATTTAAGAAGGCCTTCTTGTCTCTCCTTGCTATTCTCTGGAACTCTGCATTCAGTTGGATATATCTTCCCCTTTCTCCCTTGCTTTTCGCTTCCCTTCTTTCGTGAGTTACTTGTAAAGCCTCATCAGACAGCCACTTTGCTTTCTTGCATTTCTTTTTCTTTGGGATGGATTTCGTTGCTGCCTCCTGAACAATGTTACGGACCTCTGTCCATAGTTCCTCAGGCACTCTGTCTATCAGGTGAAATCTGATTCCCTGAAATCTATTCCTCACCTCCACGGTATATGCATAAGGGATATGATTTAGGTCATACCTGAATGGTTTAGTGGTTTTCCCTACGTTCTTCAATTTAAGCTGAAATTTTGCAACAAGAAGCTCATGATCTGAGTCACAGTCAGCTCCAGGTTTTGTTTTGACTGACTGGATAGAGCTTCTCCATCTTTGGCTGCAAAGGACATAATCAATCTGATTTCAATATTGACCATCTGGTGATGTCCATGTGTAGAGTCACCTCTTGTGCTGTTGGAAATGAGTGTTTGCTATGATCAGCGTGTTCTCTTGGCAAAACTCTATTAGCTTTTGTCCTCCTTCATTTTGTACACCAAGGCCATGCCTGCCTGTTATCCCGGTGATTTCTTGACTTCCTACTTTAGCATTCCAATCCCCTATGATGAAGAGGACATCTTTTTTTGGTGTTAGTTCTAGAAGGTGTTGTAGGTCTTCATAGAACCGATCAACCTCAGCTTCTTCGGCATCAGTGGTTGGGGCATAGACTTGTATTACTGTGATGTTGAATGGTTTGCCTTGGATTCGTACTGAGATCATTCTATCATTTTTGAGATTGTACCCCAGTACTGCTTTTCCCACCCTTTTGTTGACTATGAGTGCTACTCCATTTCTTCTAAGGGATTCTTGCCCACAATAGTAGATATGATGGTCACCTGAATTAAATTCGCCCATGCCTGTCCATTTGAGTTCACTGATTCCCAAGATGTCGATGTTCGATCTTGCCATCTCATGTTTGACCACCTCCAGCTTACCTTGATTCATTGATCTGACATTCCAGGTTCCTAGACAATATTGTTCTTTACAGCATTGGATTTTCTTTTCACCACCAGACACATCCACAGCTGAGTGTCCTTTCGGCTTTGGCCCAGCCGCTTCACTCTTTCTGGCGCTACTTGGAAATACCCTCTGCTCTTCCCCAGTAGTATATTGGACACCTTCCGACCTGAGGGGCTCATCTTCCGGCATCATATCTTTTAGCCTTATGATATGTTCATGGGGTTTTCTTGGCAAGAATCCTGGAGTGGGTTGCCATTTCCTTCTCCAGTGGACCACATTTTGTCAGAACTCTCTGCCATGACCTGTCCGTCTTGGGTGGCCCTGCATGGCATAGCTTATGGCTTCACTGAGTTACGCAAGCCCCTTCGCCACAACAAGGCAGTGATCCATGAAGGGGTTGTGATATTTACATAACGCTAAATATTTAAAAAAATCCTTTAAGTGGTTCACATATAAATATTAAAATCATGTTTAAAATACACTGTTAAAAACACAACATGAAAAACAATTCTAATTACAATAAGAACAATACAAGGAGCAGTAATCATGGAGCAGCATGATTAATTTAATTACAACCCAGGGAAAGCCTGGGTGAACAAGTTCATTTTCAGGAGGCATTTGAAAGATGCCACATTTTCTGCCTCTTGAACTGCATGGGAGACGGTTTCCCAAAGGGTGGATGCCGCTATTGAGAAGGCCCGAGGTATTAGTGGCGACATCCTGCTAATTTCAGAATGACCAGCAAGGCCTCCTCTGATGATCTTAAATGTCACCTCAGTATGTAGAAGTGAAGGTGGTCTGCTAGATATCTTGGTCCCAAGTGGTTTTGGGCTTTATATGGCAATAACATAACCTTGTATGTGGCTCAGTAGCTAATAGGCAGCCAGCGCATTCTTTTAACATAGATCTTATGTGAGTAGGGATGTTGGAGGAATCCATTTGGGGGTGGAACTCGATGAATTTTCATCCATTCAGCTCCCCTGGACTTCAGCCTATTTTCTGCTAACTGGCCCAACTTGGTCTGTAGCAAGTTGGGCCAGTTAGCGGATTTTCCATGTGTGTTTTTTTAATTTGTGCAAATAATGGCAAATTATTCTCTTGATTTGTGCAGATTGCATCACACACACACACACGGAAATAGTCCCTGGAGTTGGAGGAATGCCAATGGCTCTGCTCGTAAATGCAAGCTGAGTTGGGTGGGCAGCGGAAGTCCGTCGAGCTGCCAAAAGGCCAGATTTCCAAGTGACAGACATCCTTATATGTGAGCATAACTGAGTGTCATTGTGCAATGCAATCAATGCAATCAAACTATCAATGGCTACTAGTCATGACGGCTATATATTGCCTCCAGTATTGGAGGCAATATACCCCTGTATACCAGTTGCTGGGGAACCACTTGTGGGCTTCCCGCAGGCAGTTGACTGGCCACTGTGTGAACTGAGTGCTGGACTAGATAGTTCACTGGTTTGATTCAGCAGAGCTCTTCTTATGTTCAGGGGTGCAGCCTGGGGGGATCCCAGATGACCATCCAGAGAGCAGCAGCACTTGCAGACCCTGAACTTATGGGCTAGGGAGAGTCCCTCCGCTTTTCCCTTGGGTCCTCTGGACGCGACCGTTGCTTGCACGCCAAACGGGCGCTACGCCTCCTTTCGGCGTCCTTCATAGCTTTGCATCTGTGTCGAGCATCCAGCCAGCCCTCCTCCCGTGCTCCTTCACTCCCAGGACCGCTATCTATGTCTGGAAAGCTGGCAGGAAGAATCTCTGCCAGCTGCAGGGCCTGGGAGGGATGAGCGCGCTCCTCTCCCACGGACGGCTGTTCCTCCTCAGAATTAGAACTGCTCCGAGGTTCTATGGGCTCAGTGTCCACCCTGACAGCATGGGCTTTCCAGGGTGAGACAGAGCTGACTCTGATCACTGCAGCATCCTTTCTTTTTCATTAAAACAACAACAACAACAACAACATTTATAGTCAGGGCGTGGGTGGCTGGGTACGTACATCATTACAGATGCTTATTTTACTTTAAAAATATATATTATCCTTTTCTATACCAAAATGGTGCTTATTCCCAAGTAGATCTGTTTAGCATCAGGGCAGCAGAAGCAACCTCCATTTTATCCCTGTAGCCATATTAGTGCTATGATTTATGTGAGCATAAAATGCATAAGTGCATATGCTCTTCTTTTTCTTTTTTTAAATCAGCAAATCGTTTTTGTTTGGGTTTTTTTTGCTGTAACTTATCAGGAATGTAGAACCAGTTGTGAAGCAAGGAATGGTGGGGAGGGGAGAAGAGGAATGTGGGCTGTGAGTTTCACAATTGAAGTAATACACATGCCTGTCTAAAGGGGACCCCCATAAGATCATTAAAGGCACAATCTTATGCATGTTTAGACAGAAAAAAAGTCCAACAACTCCCAGCATTCCCCAACCAGCATGGGTGGCTGGGGAATGTTGGGAGCTGTAGGACTTTTTTCTGTCTAACTCTAAAGAGGAAATATATCCCAACACAAAACCAAAATGTGTTAAACCAATTGGGATAAGCACAGTGGTGAAGGTAAATAACCACACAGCTTGTAGGTTCCTGCAAGGGGAGACTCTTGAGTGACTCCATTACTTTTTAGGTTAACCTTTGGATATTTGTGAGTATGTAGTTTTTATACATAGAATATTATGTGTTTGAAGTTGTTCATTTGTCTTTTATGAATTTGTTTTCAGGACTACTGCAGTTCCTTGCCTTTTCCAGACCCAGATATTCATAGTGGAGCATAAGGCCCCTTTTCAGTTTCTTACTATTCAGATATACATATGCTCTGGAATGTGTATACATTATTTTTCGTTTGGCAAGGTCTATGGATTAGTACCTGAATTGGTGAGTGTTTTACATACTATATCTGAATGTTGGAGTGTTTTACATACTATATCTAAATGTTGGAGGGAGCAATCCTATGGGGATAGTTGGCCGCCCCTGAACCCGGGGTACAAAGTGTCTCTGCATGCAGCACACAGCGATGCATTGTAGTCCCCAGGGCCTTGTAATATAAAAACATTCCTTCCATACACATCCAGCCTGTCATGATAATGACAGCATTTGGCTAGTTGGCTAAAAGATGGGTTGTGCCATAATTCAACAGTCAGATCAGAAAGGTTATTCACTTTTATATCCCAGTAGATGGTTTTTGTGCTTTTCAGCTGATTGGCTTAAGGTTACTGTAAAATATGGGTATAGTTAAAGCTTTAAGAACATAAGAACATAAGCCCTGCTGGATCAGACCAAAGGTCCATCTAGTCCAGCATTCTGTTCACACAGTGGCCAACCAGCTGTCGATGGGAAAACCACAAGCAGGGCATGAGCGCAACAGCACCCTCCCATTTATGTTCCCCAGAAACTGATGTACATAGGCTCACTGCCTCTGGTACTGGAGGTAGCACATGGCCATCAGGACTAGTAGCCATTGATAGCCTTTTCCTCCAGGAATTTGACCACCACCCTTTTAAAGCCATCCAAATGGGTGGCCATCACTATATCCTGTGGTAGTGACTTCCATAGTATAACAATGCGCTGTGTGAAGAAGGACTTCCTTTTATCTGTCCTGAATCTCCCATCAATCAGCTTCATGGGGTGACCCCAGGTTCTAGTATCTTGAGAAAGGGAGAAAAATGTCTCCTTATCCACATTCTCCACACCATGCATAATTTCGTTGCATACAGGGCAATTAACTACCATGTAAGCAGGATTTATGGATCATCGGCACCATGCCATATGTGATGCTGCACAAGAAACCAATTTTGCTTCCTCTTCATGCATGAATTCAGGACCATGTTCCTCCTCAATATGTGCCAGTCTGAAGAAGTATAGCCTCAGCATATTTCATCAGGCTTTAAATATAAGGAGCTCTAGAAGAAGAAGAAAAAGTTGCTTGGATTCTCTGCAAAGCAGATAAATTATAGATGATACATCTGCCAGGAAGCAATCATAACTTAAAAGAAAAGGAAGAGACACAGAGAGAAAAGAATAATAACCTATATGACATACATGGAGCAGACAGAATGGCTATCACATTTCAGCTGTCCTATCCAAAGAAGAAAAAATATATACATGCAGGTTCAAGCATGCAAGCACAAGAAGCACAACCAAAGTGTTGCCAAAGGAGGACATATTGGTTCAAATGCAACATACCTTGGCTTATTAAACTCAAATATGCATGAGTGTTGTGTAGGGATGTGTGAACTCACCCCCATTAGGGTTCTCCAGATGCCTACCTGGCCCCAGGCCCCACTAACCGATCCCCGGACTGTGCTGGAGCCCCTCCTATGCTCAGCGAGCAGCCTGTACTCACCCCAGCAGCCTCATCGAGCTCTGCAGTCACCATTTTAAAAAATAATAAAATGGTGATCGCAAAAATGCGCACGTTTTTGTATGCGTGAAAATGCACATATTGTGAATGCGCATATTCTCACACATGAAATGTGCATTTTTGAGAAGGCACACATTAGTGTGTGCGCAACAATGTGCATTTTTTGGAAAATGCACATTTTTGCACATACACAAATATGTGCATTCACAATATGCACATTTTTGCATACGTGAATATGCGCATTTACAAAATGTGCATTTTCATGTGTGCACAAATTTGAGGGCTAATTGAATTCTCTAAAGTTGCACACTGTTTTAACTGTTTTATTGTTTTAGATTTTCTAACTGATATTAGCCTGTTTAATGGTTTAATATGCTTTTAGATGTTTAAATTATTTATAGTTTCATATTGTTTATATTGATTTTATCTGTACACTGCCCTGAGATCTTAATGATATAGGGCGGGATACAAATGTTTTAAATAAATAAATAAATATGTGAAGGTCTGTCAGAGGACAGGCCTCTGTTTAAACAATCCTCTATCCGAAGGGCTGTCCAGTCCACGTCTCATTTAAAGATAAAGAATAATAAGAAGGGAGATCAGGAGCCTTGAAGTTGCCCGTCAACAGTTAAGCACTGGGCAGCTGACTGAATAGGCACAGGTCACTCAGTCACAGTTTTCCCTACTGTTATGAGGTGTATGTATTTCTGTTTAAGTGATAGTATTTCCAGATTTGCATCTAGACATCTAAATTATCGTATGTAATTTTTATGCAAATCATTACCCTCTTTTATCCTCTTTTTTGGTGGTGTGCAATTATTTCCTCTTATCTCCAAACCAGTAAATGAAGGAAACCTGGATCAGAACAAACTAGGATCTCAAACCATGGTGTGAAGTTGGTTTCAGATACTGGTTTGAAGTTGGTTTCAGATCCTGGTTTGTTCTGATCCTGGTATCCATTCCATACTTTCCTAGTCCAGTTCTAACAGAAACTGCAAGCAGCAGGCAGTTGGTGACCATCTTAGCAGGACCATAAAATCAGAGAGCCTTCCTGAGCAGCCCAATCCTATGGCCTGGCTAAGATGGAAGGGGAAATTACTGTATGTATGTATGTATGTATGTATTTATTACATTTATATCCTACGTTTTCCCCTCCTTAAGGAACTCAAGACGGCATACATAATCCTCCTCCTCTCCATTTCATCCTCACAAAAACAACCCTGTGAGGTAGATTGGGCTGAGAGTCAGTGTCTGACCCAAAGTCACCCAGTGAGTTTCCATGGCCAAGTGGGGACTAGAACCCAGATCTCCCGACTCTCGGTCCAGCACTCTAGCCACTATACCACATTGGCTGTTATTGTAGAAAATAACCAAAGCTTGAGAATGGACAGATCTGCACTAATCAAGCAGTAGCATTTGGGAGGTCATGAAAGGTTCTTCTGACCTCCACTCCCTTGTGCTATTTCTTGCCTTTCACTTCCCCATGTGTGTGGAATGCTCTCCTGTTAGATGCTATTTGGCTGGGCTCCTCTTTGCTCTTCTTTATGACATTATTAAAAACTCATCTCTTATTTTTGTGTCTTTTCTTCTTGATGTCCTATCTGATCTCATGTATCCTTTGCTTATTGTTCAATTAATGACTGTATAGGTCTTACTTTTATTTGCTTGTTCTCCACCCAGCATGAGTAAAGTTTTTCCCTTCCCTCCAAATCTCCTCTCCTTTTATCTCATGTCTGTTTTTTTGTTTTGTTTTGTTTTGTTTTAGATCGTGAGCCTGTGTGCAGACCTCTTCAATGTATTCATGTACAACACCTCATATATTTGGGGCTCTTTAATAAATGATAATGATGGTGAAAGATGATGACATTTTCATTAATAGCCCCCTTGGGTTCCATTTCCCACAAATACATTCTTCAAAAAAACCCAAACACAAATCACGTCTTATGAACAATAGCAGGCATGGAATAATCAAGGTTACTAGAGAGGATTTTGGCATGAACAAAATGTCTAAAAGCAGTTTAAGTGGTGTTGGTGGGGAAAGGCGAGGTGACCTAATGGATTAAAACTGTGTAAACATGATAGGAAGGGCCAATACTGAGAAGGAAAGGAAGCCTCTGTATGCGCACTCAGACACGAACTGTATGACATTTGTCAAGGGTGTAAAGAACAAAATGTCAGCGAAGTGGGAGAGAACACTTAAGAGAAGGTAATTTATCGGTACAACAGGAAGATGCTTTAAAAAAATTACATGGCTGCAATCCAGTCTGCACAGTTGCACAATCTTTACAGTTCTCTTGAAAATGGCTCTCAGCTGTGCCAATGTAAAGCTTCCCAAAAGAAAAGAGCTGGTGGACAAATGCATGGTAGTTGTGGATTGAGCAACAGTGTTGTATTTTAATATATTTCTATATTTGAAGCAGACTTCCAGATCTGTGCCTCTACTGTTGTCATGTGTCCTGGTTCACACAGGCACATAACTTTTATGTATACATGTGTAACAACCAATGCAGATGTAAGGGGCCTTTAATCAGAGCCGTAGTGTGCACACAATGGATTTATGCACGTTTCTCTTACTACCATGCGAAATAGCATTGTTTTAAATGCTCGAGGGGGAGGGCTATGCATGCAGAAAGTTCCAAGTCCAATCCCTGGCAACCCCAGGCAGGGCTGGAAAAATTCCGGCCTGAAACACTGGAGAGCTGCTGCCTGTCAATGCCGACGATATTGGGCTAGATGGACCTGTGATCTGACTCAGTATTAGGCAATTTCCTGTGTTCCATTCATTCAAAGTCCATACACGCCAACTTCATTTGTACAGATTTCTTGTTCTCAAAAACACACACATGCCTGTTGGTTACAGAAGAGAAAAATGGCTTGGATAGTATACTCACCCCCTAGCTCATGGGCCATTATACTACTTCCAACTAGAAAAGAAAGAGGAAGATGAATGCTGGGAAAAGTGGTGTTTGCCAAAGAAGTTGAGGAAGGTGGTGCTATGGAAATTGCAGAGCAGGGGATTGGAAGGCTGTGCAACAAGGAAGTTCAGGTGCTGGTGACAATGGTGGGCTGTGGGGGCAGAAATAAATAGATTAAGGAGGAGAGAAGTAAAGCAGGAGTGGCTATAATTCCCTGACTTGAAAGGATTTCACTTCTTGATTGGCTGCCCCAAATGAGAGAAATGCTGTGGGCACAGACTATCCTTGGGTTTTCCAGCTTAGTCCCAAATTAATAATGGGGTGAAACCCTCAAGCTGCTTAGGCACTCTTAGCTACTAAATTATCAAGAAACATCCAAAAGAATAGTTTTGATACATCTAAATATTGGACTCTTGACAATTTAGGCAATGATGGAGAGACTGAATGGAGGCCAAGCAGGTATTACGGCCCCCAGAGCAAACTGCATTCCTGCACATATGGAACTCAGCTTTTTGTCTTCGTGGGCACTTTACCGGGGTTGGTAAAATGTTCTCTCTGGGTGTAGAAGGATCTCTCTCGGAAAATGCAACAATACGGTGACTGCTCAATTGGAAAGCACAAGGAGAACTCTTTGGCCCTGGAAATGTGGGGACTGGTGTCAGAGCAGAACAGAGAGTCGTGCTAGGAAAGCGTCATGTGGGATGATATTAAAGCCAATTGGACCCTGGATTATTCTCAGAGCTAAGAAACACCAGTGTGCAGGTTTCCAAAGCAAAAAAGAATGAACATCAACTGCCTGAACTCCAGGACAGTTATAGGATTCGAAACAAAGGGAACAAAGAGCTCAGTGGATGGGTCAAAACAAAGGGAACAATAGTTTGTTGCTATTGAATATGCACAAAGGAAGATTCCCTGCCCCTTGATTAAATGTATACCTAAATGACTATACAGAATAGCATCACACAATATTCAAAAGTTGTCATCCAGGGTGTTCAGGTAGTTCTTGACCTTGCTGACCTGACTTGGAGGTGAGGATGCTCCATTTGGGCTATTTTTCTAGAGATGGGCAAAAATGTCACTTCAGTTTGGTTTTGAGATGAAGTTACCAAAATTTGCAAAATTCTCCATATTTGGGACAAAAAAACCCTTGTGATTAAAAGAAACTGAATGTGGGAGAAACTGAAATTGACAGATTTGTCCATCCAGGCCAAGGACTTTGAGTGCTTTGCTCTTAGAAGTCTGGGTTTGAAGCATGTTAGTGTTGAATTAGGATTGCCACCTCTTTTTTCTGACAAGCTACTCATCTTCAACACCTACATGGCAGGGAGGTATAACAGGATCCTTTCCATGCTAGGAATAACTGGATTTACAGAATTTGGCTGGTACAGATGCCTGTGAATTTCATAGCAGTTCATTTTTTTATAAGAATATACCAATATTTGCATAGTTCTTCATATTTGGGAGAGAAAGAACTTGAGATTTAACAAATCTGAATGTGGAAGAAAGCGAAACTGACAGATTTGCCCATCTCTACATTTTTCCCACCAGAGCTTTTGATTGGTCAGTTCAAAGATACCCTTGCAGATTAATCAGCTGGGTGGTGGCATGGCAACCAGAGAGGCATGTTATCCGCAGTCAAAAGGAACAGCCCTCTTAAATCTAGTGAAGGAGGAAGGAAGTGTATTCGATATCTCTTATGGCTCTGTGCCAGTTCCAGAGCCTTAACAGTGTTCCTGGTAGTTTTTCAGGCTGTGCCTTTTGCAACAAAAATGGATTCTGGAGTCAAGGCAATGTAAATTACATCCATAGTGCAGAATATATGTGTCAGGGAGCCAGAATGCCTGAAGATCCTTTGTAATGCCACCCATAGGGGAGTTACCTCTGGACTGGACATTTGGAGGAATACATGGTGACATCTGAAGAGAGCTTCCAATTTTTTCCCCCACACTGGCGATGTTCAGCAGCTGAATGCATGTGTGTGTTGTTGTGGTTTTACAGTGTTACTGAAAGCACGGAGCAAATGAAAAACTGCAGTGGTGCCAGTCCGCCTGGTGTGTTACCTTCGTTAAACCTCTGAATAAGATGATACCCCACTTTTCATTTACCACTTTGAAAATGCATTCAGCTGTTTGGAAACTGAAAACATATTAAATAACTTATTAGTATTTCAAAATTGCCAATATATTACATGACCACTGATGTCTATTCTGCACTTCTGTCCAAATTTCAGCTGGGGCAGCTGCCTCGATAGATACACTACAGTTGAGCGAAATAGCAAAATGCGAATTTTGTTTTGATACAAGGGGAGCCAGATAAACTATGATAACCAGAATCAGAACAACAATGGAATATTATATTCAGCTCAGCTTTCTTCCTTTCCTATCAAAATTCAATCGCTTTGCACTGTTTAGCCTGCAAGGATATAGCTGTTACTTACTAGGATGTGTCTTAAACACTTGCCACCCTCCCCATGTTTGTTTTTCAAGATGCTAATAAACACAGCACTTTCCCATCATCCTGCTGCTTTCTGCCCTGCTGACTACCAGATTGTAAGAGCTTCATTCCTCTCTCCTCCTTCCTACCTCCCTGCCCTGTTATTGAAAAACTTGGAAAGTGGGGCATTCTCCTTCTACATTAGAAAGCACAAGGTACTGAGTGAATGAGAAGTCAGCAAGCAAAAGCTGTCCCCTCTGGCAAGAAGAGTTACTCAAATGCACCTCCGTAGGGAATGGAGCATTTTTGACCTTCATCCATCCAGCCCTGCTTTGATGAGAACTCTGGCTGCCAAGTGATCAAAAGATGACAGTTAATGCAAGGAGCTGCATGGGGTGTTTCTTTATTAGTAGAAACCTTCATTTTAATTGGGATCTCAGTCAGGTGAATGCACACAGGATAAACATTAAAAAAATCTATCTTAGTCTCCAAAACTCTGTTTAATGGAAAATACATTATGCAGTGTTTTTTTGTTTTTACATTTATATCCCGCCTTTTTCCCTCCTTAAGGAACCCAAGGTGGAGTACATAATCCTCCTCCATGGGCTGAGAGTCTGTGACTGGCCCAAAGTTACCCACTGAGCTTCCTTGGCCGACTGGGGACTAGAACCTGGATCTTCTGGCTCCCAGTCCAACACTCTCGCCACTACACCACACTGGCTCAGTTTTTATGCCATATATACTTTTTAAAATCTTTTCTTCTTATACCTCTAGGCTTTTGCCTGACCCTGCTTAAAAAAATAAAATAGTTCTTACTTGGTCCATGTAGTGGATGTATTTGTTTATATTTGGAAAAACTGACACTGTTAGCCAGTAATCAGGACTATGTTTTAATATTATTTATGAAGTGTGCATGTGTGTGTGTGTGTGGGGGGGGACCTAGACCCATCCTTAGTGTTTTCAAAAACTCTTTTTAAGACAAACCAATGTTGTCTCTTCTAATTTGAAGCTAATCTCTTTGAACGGAACTTGTCAAAACTTTGCAAGAGAAAAAAGAGAATTGACAGAATTCAGATAATCAGAGATCCTAAATTGGAATTACTTCCTTGTCCATTTAAGCATTATAAATAACTCTCCCTTAAAAACTTACTTAATAAGTGCATCCAGTGTAGTATATTGATCTTTCCCTTTCTATTCTACTGGAGTTAATTTTTGCCTTTGGCAAGCTAAGGATGCTAGGTTGATATGTGAGCCTATTTTCAGGATACCTCTTAGGCAGTGTGTCTTTTTCACCTTGCCAAAATGAACTGAGGAAAGTCTGTAAATCCAGCATGCTCATGGGTTACAATGATGCAGATGAATCTCACAGAGCCAAGTGTTTAGCCTGTTGCAATGCCTAGAGCTTTGGAGTGGGTGATAGGTGGCAACACTGATGGGAAATGGACTATCAATTTCTCATAAGAAAAGTCTAGATATCTTGCTCATTTTACCAAGCAGAACTATTATTTAGCAATTATTCAGTGCCAGTGATGTGCTAAGTGTGGAACAGTACATAGAGACAACATGGTCACTGACCACAGAAATTCAGTTTTCAGCAGATGGGCAAGAAAGGGACAGTGTGTCTTGCATGTAGGTGCACACCATGCTGCTAGCTAGAGCACCACTGAGCAGTGGCAAATGTGTGTGTGTGTGTGTGTGTGAGAGAGAGAGAGAGAGAGAGAGACAGAACAGCCTGTGCATCCAATTGGTTGTATCCAATGTAAGTCCTACTTACAGTAGAGCCATTGAAATGAATGGGACTAACATTGCATACAAGCCATTGTATACAACTCAATGTCTGTCATCACCACATGGTAAGCAAAGAAGTGAAGCTGGCCCAGTCTAGTTAGTGGAAGTCAAAGCAAACTATGACCATGAAGAGGCCTCTAATGATAGCCAGGAATAGCACCACTTCGTGTGATTGCCCACCGCATAGCTCTCTCTGCACCACAGATATTTTCCCATTTAGTCTTCTTGCTCATCGCTCAACAATGACTTATTTACTTTATTTATTTAAAGTTATTTTTAGGCCACCTGTAAAGGTAGATGGTGGACAGAGTGCATGGAACAGCTCTTTTTCAGAGCAACAGAAGCCTGATGGAAGAGTGAACATGGTGGGTGAGCATAAATGGGATGGGAGGAAGGACTAGGTATGAAAATGGGGAATTATTTCTGATTGGCAAAAGAAAGCATGCTTTCCTTTTGTGTATCTGCACTGTTCCGTTATACCACAGCGCCTCCTAGAAGTTATGTAGAGGGAAAGAAGGAAACGAAACACTCCTGGTGTAGGGTTTGGATCTCAATTCTGCAATGGAAGTGAAAGTAGATACAGGGGATTAACTGCCCCGTGTAGAAAAGCCCTTTATGTGAAAGAGATAGCTAGTTAGATGGAAGGATTGCAAGTCAGTAAGGGAAACCAGGCAGGGCCCAGAAGGAAATGGCCAGGGAGTGGAGATATGGCAGAAGCTGAACTGGAAGGGCAGGGAAGGGCTGCAGTACAGCACAGTGGTGAAATAAACACCATAAAAGAGGGTCAGGGAGATGGATGTCTT
Source organism: Heloderma suspectum (assembly GCF_057233095.1). Classification (NCBI taxonomy): domain Eukaryota; kingdom Metazoa; phylum Chordata; class Lepidosauria; order Squamata; family Helodermatidae; genus Heloderma; species Heloderma suspectum. The sequence continues at coordinate 284,741,098 of NC_139461.1, read as the reverse complement.
GATGAGCAGAGTGGCCAAGGATGAACCAAGCCACCAACAGATAGGTGTGGTGCAGTGGATGTCAAGTGAGTGAAGGGGGTGCTGGAGATAAACCCCTTTCCTAAGGTTATCTCAGTTTTCTGCCCGGGGTGGGATGGGGCAGCAGCAATCTCTTATTTTCTTGCCCTACAGTACCATCCTGCCAGGACTGGGAGGAGTTTTTCCCCCAGAGCAGCCATTAGCAAGGACTTTGAAACTAAAGATCCATCTGTGGTGAAAAATGACTGCATTGTAAACCGTCTGGTCAACTGACTTGTCCAGCTCCCAGGACTGGCAGGATGGTACTGTACCCCAAACTGGCAGCAACTCCTTCCCCCCAAACAAGGTACATAGCAGGCAGCACCCAGTGCCAGCCAACAATTGTGGTACCTGATACAGGGAATCCTCACAAGAGCCTCTTACCCTTCTTGGCAGAACACATTCAATAATAATAAATTAAATAACTGAGAATTGGCTGCCTTTCATGACACTCCAATCAGTTGCCTGAGGAGGCTGCCTCACTCTGCCTAATGGTAGGGATGGCCCAGCCAACTCCATATTTCTCAGGTTTAAAAACTCATTGTAAAGAACGTACTTGATGTAAGTGTATCAAGCTCTCTGGGGGATTCACAGCATGATAAAACATAAAACTTCGAACATGTTAAAAACAAGTTAAAAACGACTGACAATAAAACTATCAGGATCTGATAAAAAACTAAAATGCCCCATCATGGGATGTCAAATGCCTGGGAATAGAGGAAAGTGTTAACCTGGTGCCAAAAAGTAGACAATGTTGGTGCCAGAGGACATCACGGGGGAGAGCATTCTATAATTGGGGGGCCACCACTGAGAAGGCCCTTGTTGCCATCCTCCAAACCTCCCTTTGAACAGGTACTTGAAGGAGGGCCTCAGATGTTGATTGTAGTGTGATCTATGCTAATGCAAGCTAGCGAACAAGCAAATAAGTGTGGGTGCTTTCAGATGGAGGGTTCCCATTGCTACTAATCAAAAGGCATTGTGTAGTTATCCCTTTTTTTCTTCCTTAATGGATTTTCTTCTGGTAAGAAAAAGGATGGTTGAAGCCGTGGGATAACACGAGAGGACTACTCACTGAAGAGGACATCGTCTGTGATGGGATTATTTGGTAATGTTAGAAAGGCAATTAGCAGAGAAAAACAAAAGGCAAAACAGAATGAGTGCTTACCAGCCCCACATACACACAGGTCTATCTGAGAAAGGGGACCACACTCTTCTTCAGTGAAAGAATACAGTTTACTCACAAATATTCTTGCATATACAAGGCAGGTACAGTGTAGACTTTCAAAGGATTTTGTTCAGTCCATTTTGTGTTCCATTACACTGGCAGGAGCAAAAGAGCAAACATGTGTGCTCCCAGCGATGGTGGAAGTCCAGGGAGCAGGGAGGGGGGGAGGAAGGTGAAGAGCAAAAGGAAGAAATCAAAGAAAATCACACTGTAGGGTATAGAGGCTAGCTTGGCCAAAATTCCCATGAACTAACTGCAAAACTAACTACTCCCTTCCAGTAACTTGCAGATGAGCCCCCCCCCATTCTGTGAATGGGGCAGCGTGATTGGACAATAAAAGTCTCACCTGGAAGCACCCAAATGTGTGTGTGTGTGAGAGGGGGGGTGAGGTGGGTATGAATCTTTTGCTTGTCTGAGGGCCACCAGACTAAGGCTTAAAAAGTAATGGTGTGCCAAAAATTTATCCCACATTTTTTTCAACCATTCTCATTCAATTTGATAGAGGAGAAATTGCTTTTGAAAATAAATTCAATACTGCAGAAATTTCAGAGAAATTCTCAAGGGTTGGGTTTGGGTTTCTTGGTCTTGCCTTACTTAGGAGCTGGCCGAGGAATGAGCACAAGTGTCCTGTTTTTCATTGTACAATCATCTCTTTGGCAGCCTGTAGCCTCCTCAGCTTCCTACGCTTCAATTGAAGCCCAGTTTAAGGCACCATGAGGTAATTCCTCCCTTAGGGCTTTTTCAGATCAGGAAGTGCAGGCAGCCTGGAAGGCTAGCTGTGATTGTTGTTCAGTCGTTCAGTCGTGTCAGACTCTTCGTGACCCCATGGACCATAGCACGCCAGGCCTTCCTGTCCTGCGCTCTCTCCTGGAGCGTGCTCAAGTTCATATTCATTGCATCGCTGATGCTATCTAGCCATCTCATCCTCTGCCGTCCCTTCTCCTTTTGCCTTCAGTCTTTCCCAGCATCAGGATCTTTTCCAAAGAGTTTTCTCTTCGCATTAGGTGGCCAAAATATTGGAGCTTCAGCTTCAGTATGTGTCCTTCCAATGAGCACTCAGGGTTGATTTCCTTTAGGATGGACTGATTTGACCTCCTTGCAGTCCAGGGGACTCGAAAGAGTCTTCTCCAGCACCACAGTTCGAAAGCATCAATTCTTTGGCGCTCAGCCTTCCTTACAGTCCAGCTCTCACAGCCATACATTACTACTGGGAAAACCATAGCTTTGATTAGACGGACCTTTGTCGGCAAGGTGATGTCTCTGCTTCTTACTATGCTGTCTAGGTTTGCCATAGCTTTCCTCCCAAGGAGCAAGCGTCTTTTAATTTCATGGCAACAGTCACCATCTGCGGTGATCTTGGAGCCCAAGAAAATAAAATCTGTCACTGCTTCCATTTCTTCCCCTTCTATATGCCAGGAAGTGATGGGGCCAGATGCCATGATCTTCATTTTTTTAATGTTGAGTTTCAAACCAGCTTTTGCACTCTCCTCTTTCACCCTCAACAAGAGGCTCTTGAGATCCTCTTCGCTTTCTGCCATTAGGGTGGTATCATCTGCATATTGGAGGTTGTTGATATTTCTCCCGGCAATCTTAATTCATAAGCTCAAAAACATCACCAAAAGAAATTCAACATAAATTATACACTGCCCTGAGAGTGAGGCACAACCATGGAAAGCCCTTTCGTGGGGGAAGTAAACTTCAGGAAATTGGAGGACAGATTTGGCAAAGCACTAACTCCACTTCATCCCTGGAGCTTGGCACAACACTGCCCCCACCGTTAACACACAGCCCTGCATTGTGGTGGATGCAAAATGCGGGCCAGCCTGCCAAGACATTTGATGCTGTTGCAGCACAAAACCCCTCAAACGCCTTACTAAAAAAGAAAGAAGCTGTGCTACAAGCCCTGCCAATAGGGAGCCCTACTTGAGAAAAACTGTTGAGAATTTCTCCTTCCCCTGGACAAATTCAGTGAAATTATCTCCCAAATTTTTCTGCATAAATAAGGCAGAGAATTTCAAGAGGCCATCTGCGCACAGCTCTGTTAAAAAGTCTTATACATACAACTGCAAATCTCAGATTTGAAAAGTGCTCTGTACACCAAAAAGTGCCATCGCAATCCTGTAACGTAACGTCTTATGTTTTCAGTTATGTCCATCCTCCTTTTCTTCCTAAATTGCTTAGCTGGCTTATTTAAGAGAGGTATTATTGGGATACTCCAAGGAAAGGTCATTACCACTCTGAGGCCTGTATCTGTGAGAAAGCTTCAAAATCCCTCTTGTCCGCAATAGCCAGATCTGTGTATCTGTGTACACAGATACAAATCTGTGTATGCAGACTCAAAACCCCTTTGTGAAAGGGCAGCCAAATGTACAATCCCTTCCGGTTTTTTACCTACTTGTATGTTTATTAGTCCCGGTAATTGACAGGCACCTTCCATGCATTCTATGCTGTTACACTGAATGTTTGCTTAGCAACTGATGGGCCTTCACTTCAGGGGAAGCTGCTCTGTGTTGCGGCCTTTTGCCAGTTCTGAATCACTGCAGAAATGACGTGCCATGCACTACTGACGTCCAGATAACAAAACCATCAAAAATAAGAAATGAATGTGATGAGAAATCAGGGAGGAGGAAACAGGGAAACAAACATCCATGCTTAGAGGGGTCTGGGAAAGGGGCAAGACTGGGGAAGACTTGTGACCAGGTGACCTGTGTGCCTGCTCAGTTTGCTGTCCAGGTGCAAACTATTGATGCGTAAGTTCAAGGTCTCCCCTGCAGTCCCTTCTGATGGTTCCTTATCTTTAAACCAGACTTGGACTGGACAGCCTTCAAATCAAGGACTGTCTTCTGTAAAGTAGGACACCTAGCCATGCTACCTAAGAGTGTGAAGGGGGAGGACCTAAACTCTGCTGAATTGGAACATCTTACTGCTCCCTATGCCATTTTCCCATATACTAGCCTTCCCCAACCTGGTGCCTGCCAGAAGTTTGGGACTACAACTCCCATGAGCCTCACCCCATGTCACCAATGGTCTGGAAAGGCACCAGATTGGGGAAGGGTGCCATATACATTCCTACCATTTGGTGGACAACTAACTAATGATTAATAATACTTTCAATTCTACAGCATATATGAATATTGCTGGAAATGTTTCTCTGTTTGCCAAAATCCATGGCTGTGCCTACAGCTTTATACCTATAATTGCTGCTGCAGCTGCACCACCACCATTTGAGCGTTCTCCAGCCTCTAAACTTTGCAACAGCTACAGTAGAGATAATTCCGTTAGCACAGTCAGCAGAAAAGCCTCTATTGTCTTCAGTGGCCTTTTAAGGGGCCTTTTCATTAGAATTGGGGATAATATGCTGACACAGATGAAGCACACATACAAGGAAACCTTGCTTCCTTTACAATTAGTTCAGATTAATGCATCTTTAAACATCTACCAATACCATTCTGTAAACTTCAAAGTTGTGGTTAAATAAGGGAATAGAAACCAGCATGGTTTCATGGACTACAATATGGCTGTTTTGTGGGTATAAAGTAGGCATGGGAACTTCTGGCCTGTGGGGCAAATATGGTCCATGGGAATTCCCCATCTGTCCAGCCAATATTCTTTCCCAGGCCCCAGCCCATGCTGCTGCCCTGGTGCTGAGAGAGGGGAAAGGGCTTACAAAAATGGCTGAAGTGGAGTGTGTGTGTTAGTGTGCCAGATCAGAGGTTACCTTTACCCAGATCTGACCGCTACATGTGCTGGGGAGTGAGAATGTATTTCCTTCCCTGCCCACATGACTCACTTGCCCTGCTTTCAATGCCATTGCATAGCCACACAAGGGCAAAATATGTTTATGCAGGTAGACATGTAAAATCCAACAGGAACAGGCCCAAATGGTACAGGCAATATTCCAATTAAAATCCAGGAATCAGCTGCATTATCTGGGTGTACCTGTGTTGAATTTACATGCATGGAACATAGGAAGCTGCTTTATAGCACCTCAGCTTTATAGCACCTGTCCATCTTGTTGGAAAGTCTGGTGTGACAGCAGCGTTGCTTTATACAGAGAAAGCATGGCAATGCAACATTTAGTATTGGAGGCAATAAATGTAGACCAGAGCCAGTTTAAAAGAAGTTCAAATCAACTTACTTTATTAGCGTTTTTATACGCATTGTCAGAGAAGGCTATCTAAGACTGGTTAACTACAAGCACTCCCTAACGTTGAGTGTGTGAGTGTAAGTGAGTGAAGGCATAAGATATTGTTACTTGCTTCCTTCCTGGAGTGACCACATGGCACTTGCTTATTGCATAGGCAGAGGGAGAAGGAGGGAGAAGGAAGAGGAAAGGGAGGGAGCAGGAAATAGGAACTGTCTACAGGACATCCTCTAGTGCCCCTTAGTGTCTGGAAGCATGCAGAGTTGTTCCTGTTATCCAACAAATCTAGCCAGTATTTTCTACACAGACTGGCAACAGTTCTCCAGGGCAGTGGAGGCTGGTGGGGGGTGGCTCTGATGTCAGTGGGGTGGTGAGTCTGCTCAGGATTTTAGTCAGAACCAGTCAGAACTCTAAAGGACCTATCCAAGGTGTTTTGCACCTTGGATAGCTCCTTTGGAGTTCTGACTGGTTCTGACTGAAACCTGGAGTAGATACACTGCCCCACTGACATTGGAGCCACCAGCCTCCAGTGACCCAAGCTCTCAGGCAGAGTTCTTTATCACCCACTACCTAATCTCTTCTCCTTCTCCTTCTTCTTTTAACTGGAGATGCCAAGGAGATTGAACCTAGGAACTTGTGCATGCAAAGCGTGCAAACTCAACCACTGAGGTATGGTTCCTCTTCTTCTCAAATGTGTATACAGTACACATTACATCTGTGTGTGGATGTTTGTTGCTGTTGGAGATGGGACAGATGCAGTGGGAAAGTGGGGAGGAAAAGCATGCTCTCTCGTCCCACGTGATCTAGAAGTCAGATTTCGATGAAGATATGGATTGTGGCCAAACATTGGGTAGTATCCAATGTTAGTCCTACGTAAAGCAGACACATTGAAATGAATGAGGTTTAAGTTAGTTGTGACCAATTGAAATCCCATTCATTTCAGTGGGTCTACTCTAAGTAGGACTACGGTTGGATACTACCCATTACTTCCACATTGTCGGGGTCCTATGTGGTAGCGGTAAGTCTCAAATTAGCTTCGGAGAAGGGTTGACTGAAAGACATCATGTCAGGATTAGAGAATGTATGATATATTATTTTCAGTTCATTTATGGCCAGAATTTACCCTATTTGTACATCCGGAACCCAAACCCGAGCATAATCTGTGGTCAAAGTTATTCCATTCCTCAACTTGCAATGTGGTTCACAGGGGGAAAATGTATTCCCAAAATTAGTACATTAGAAAAATATGCATGAAAAATGCATTTTGAAATATGCATTTTTAAAATGTGCACAAACATGCTTTAATCAATGAGAGAAAAGTGTGTACTTTTGAATATGCAAAAAGACCCTGATGGTGGGAAAGACTGAAGGCAAAAGGAGAAGGGGATGGCAGAGGATGAGATGGCTAGATAGCCTCAGCGATGCAATGAATATGAACTTGAGCACACTCCGGGAGAGAGCGGAGGACAGGAAGGCCTGGCGTGCTATGGTCCATGGGGTCTCGAAGAGTCGGACATGACTGAACGACTGAACAACAACAACAACGAACACCCAAGTACTCTGTGATTTTCACACAAAAAGAAATGAAAAAACTCACAATCCGATACAGACTTGAATTGGAACAGGCTCAAAGAACCTCGGCAAGCTTATGTTTTGTTGGTTTCATCATCCCTGGTCAGGATAGTTGGTCTCCTGAGAGGTACTGTTGGTGTGGCTTGTTACCATGTGCCTTGGTATACACCATGTGGAAAGCCAATTCTAAATCTTACCACAGCCTGAGCCATTACCAGATGGAAGCATTTTTCAGTTGCAACCATGTACTACAACCTTTCCCAACCTGGTCCCCTTCAGATATGTTGGACTGCAACTCCTATTGTCTCCAGCCAGCATGATGGGAATTGAAGTCCAACACAACTGGAGGACACCAAGTTGGAGGAAAGCTGATATACAGTGTTAAGGTTCAAACAGGCTGCAAGTGTGCCAATGTAAGAACCAAAGAGACCAATGATCAAACAACGAACCAGATGTCTCTTGGAAAGTCACAAACCTGGCATGACAACATTTCTCTAGGCCTTAGCACCTGGTATTCAGAGTTACCTTGACATGGACATTCCAGTTGGATATCATGGCTAAAAAAAGGACAAGCTCCATGTTTGAGTATGCCCTCAGCAAGGCACCTCCTAGTGGCCCCCTTCCCACATCAGTCCCCTCCCCTTCCCCTGGTGGCCTTACCTGGCAGTAACAGTAGCAGGGAACAGCAGCAGTGCTCCAATGGAGCCATCATTTTCATTTCTCACAATGTCTCCAATGTAGTGTCACTCTGGAGAATTGTGGAAAATTAAAATGGTGGCTCCCAGACCTAACTCCAGGGGCCCTCAGGGCAGGCATCAGGCATAGGTGGGAACTGAAGAGGGGGCAGGGCTCTGGCAGCTGCCAAGGATGTCACAGGCTTGGCTAACAGTCAGTGATGGTCCTATCCTCAATTAGTATTATTTTTAAATAAAGCTATCTAAACTAGAGCCTGTTGTATGTTAGTTATGCATTGTATAATATGCATAACTAACATATTATTGTTAATATGGGGCATCCACAACAGACTCTGGAACCCCAAGTGTTGACAGGTGGTCTGAAATACATTAATTTCCCTTCCAGACCCAAGGCCAATGTGCTTTTTTAGGAAGGTGTGTCAAGAAGGAAGTGTCGGCAACCAGACCTATGAAAGCACAGCACCTAACTTTGAAAAAAGCATCTCCATTGCTTATTATGCAAAGTACGTTGTCTATTATTCTTGTTTCTCAAATTCCATCTGTATTTTGAAGGAAATAGATAGGAAAAGGTGGGTGAGGGGAACAAAGTCACAATTTGAACAGCTCAGCAGAGGCTCTGGCTTTGTAGATAAAGGAAAAGAAATAATTTTGTAGTATCAGTTTCTCAGATTTATGTGCATTCCTAATGGGAATCTTTGACGGTATTTTGGGCTCTAGGGGTTTTACAGGTTTATTCCACAACAGAGAAATTGGGGCTTAAGACAGGAGTAGGGGCAGGGAGTGGGAGAAAGAGAAAAAGCGACAGAGGCTTACTGAGCCAAGAAACCACACATGCCCTTTGCCAAGTTTGTCCTTGTTTCAAGCTTTGAGATCATAGCACAGTGAACATGGGCTGCATTGCTCACTTAGTGTGTGTGTGTGTGTGTGTAGCTCCCCTGTATCTCATCAGTCATACATTTCCTCTAAGCACAATCGCACAGAATTCCATTGGACACAGTAGTGCAGCAAGGGCTGTACCTTGGGATCAAAATCCAGGGCCCAACAGCACAGGGGGCCCAACGAATGACCACCCAGATAGGGGCAGATCATAGGGGGAGTCACCAACAGGCCCACTAGGATGCTGCTGCTCTTTTCAGCATCCTTTCTTTGTTCTCATTTTAAAAAACATTTTCTATTCGGGGAATGGCCAGCCAGGGATGCACATGGTTACAGATGCTCATGTTATTTATTTTTTTACTTTAAAGTATCTATTATCCCTTTTCTACACCAAAATGGTGCTTATTCCCAAGTAAATGTGTTTGGCATGAGGGCAACAGAAGCAAACTCCATTTTCCTCCATGACAGTGCTATGATTTGAGCTTAAAATGTGAAACTGCACATGCTCAGTGTATTTCTTATAGAGATTGCTAGATGGACAGACAGACAGATATAATCAGGGTTCGCAAGGCTGATTTCAGTGGCAAAAAGCCAAAGCAAATTGGTGATGATGATGGCTTCGGCCTAGAACTTAAAAACAACCTCTGAGCATCTTTAAATGGAAGAGTGATTCTCTCCAGGCAACTTTGATAGCATTATCTGAATAAAATTAATGTAATTTCAAAAATGCTATCCCACCACATGGCCTATTCAGGCCGAGTCAAAGGCTATAGCTGGCTAATGAACTTACTGCAAATCCATATTTTTCTTAGCAAGCGGCTCAGGTTGTATAGATATATAGTATAGGTTTTAGTTGCCATGTAAGGATTTTTCCTCATGATGCAGTATTTCAAAATGCAGGGATTAACGTCCAGGAAAAACACTTCATAAATCAACATGGTGTTATGGTGGGGTGAGGTGGCGGAAAGCTCCTTTTGACTATATGGTGCTTTGTACACTGGTAACATTAATTTATTAGACAGAGGTGAACGTCAGAATGTGTTTTTATAAAGAACTGACATATACAGTCTATATGGTACTCTGGAGATGAAGTTTTCATTACTTGTGTTCCCATTTTCTTTTCTTTTTACTTGAAAGTCTAGCACTGGGGTTCTGAAGCTGTAGCAAGCCAGGCAACGAATGAGGTAACTCCTTTCAGTTTTAGCACACTGGAGCAACCCAGAGGGATTTTAAAAAAACCAGCCATATACTTATGGAGCTGGCAGTCATAAACCCTTGGAATGAGATCTGAGGCTCATGAAGAGAGGCAGGCTGCGGGAAATTTTTATAGCGTGCAAATGCTATGAAGGTATTACTGGGAGGGAAGGCCCCCAAAGGCATGCCATTCCATCAGGCTGGGGTGAGGGAGAGAAGGGAAGCACGGCCACCAATTTTGCTGAGAAGCTCCATTAGGCTCTCCTGTCTTCTCTCCATCAGCTGTCACGTGGCAGCTACCATGCTATCAGGCCACCCACAGCAGAGGAAGAGAAGGAAGCAAGGCCGCCATCAGCTGTGCTGAAAAGCCAACTTCAACAGGCTCCTCCCTCTGTCAACTGTCACCTGGCAGCAGCCATTCCATCAGGCTGCAGCAAAGAGAGACAGAATTCCATCATCTCTGCTGAGAGACCAGCAACTTGGGCTCTTCTTCTCCTTGAACTGTTTCCAGTCCAGCTGGTCATTGTGGGCAGATTGTGATTAAGAACTAGTGCCTGAGTTTGTTTTTCCCTCCTCCTTCCCAATCCCTTTCCTTTTGTGTCATGTCTTTTAGAATGATAGCCTCAGGGCTTGGACTGTCTTACTAGTGATCTTTCTAAGCTGCTCTGAGAGACTTTTTCAGCTGAAGAGTGGGATTGAAGTGCTTCAAACAAATCAATAAAATAGTAGGGATGTTGGAGAATTCCACCATGGACTCCAGTGAGGCCGGATTCTTTAGAATCTGGCCCCCTGGAGTCCGTGGCAGAATGGGGCAATCCCCCCGCCACCCTGTGGAATCTCCCTGGGACGGAGCCTACCTGGCGGCGGCAGCTCCGGGTCGTCTTCCAGCTGCTGCCGGGCTGTGGCCGCCATTTGCGTCCCTGCCAAGCCATGATAGGCTAAGTATCTATGTAGCCTATCATGGCAAAAGTCAGGGGTGCAAATGGCGGCCACTACACCATTTGTGTCCCTGCCTTTTGCCGTGATAGGCTATGTAGATACTTACGTAGCCTATCACGGCTTGGCAGGGACGCAAATGGCGTAGCGGCCACCATTTGCATCCCTGCGGAGGCTGTGATAGGCTACGTATATATTTATGTAGCCTATCACGGCAAAAGGCAGGGGTGCAAATGCCGCCATTTGCGGCTGACGCAGCCCAGCAGCGGACGGCAGTCCGGCTGCGGGTGGCCCCGGCCAGCAGCTCCACGGAATCACCGTGGAGCGTAGAAGGCCAGGGAGGATGCCGGGAGGAGGGCCGGAGCACCTCCCCCCCATCGCAGACACCCCGGATCGGAAAGGTAAGTACTTTTCGTACATTCCTATAAAATAGGCAATATGAACCTATATGGGCCAATTTGGTATAAGTCGAAGAGCTTCCTATGTTGTTTTCCAACCTGAAGGCACTGCAATGTTTCCTTGAAAAAAAAGGGCAGAGCCATAATACCCTGCATTATAATACACTTGCATCATTAAGAGAGAAATAGAACATTGCCATTTGTGTTGAAAAGGAGAAATATTTTTTCTGTTAGTAGTACATTCATCCACATCTGCAGAGTTAATTGCAGCTTAATAGAGATAAATGAAAAAGAGCTTTCATAGCTCCAATCTGGCTTTGTGCAAATCCATACAGAATAAATGTCGGATATTGTTGGATGGAATTTCATTGGCTTCCCAAAGTCTAATGGTCCTCAGACTGATAACCAAAGAAGGAACACCAGCTGCTGTGCTATTAATAGTGCACAGCATTAGCTGATATCAAGCAGGATTTTTATCAATGCATTGGTCCTAGCAGGTTTATAAGATATTGCAAACTTTACATTTGTCTAAGAATGGTGGTGATAGGTAGGCAATAGGATCAAGCAGAACGATATTTAGAAGCTAAATTGTTGAGCGTCAGAGCATTTAGAGTGCAAAGCTGTGAGACTTGCATTTTATTTCTTTTAGCATTCTATGACATCATTCAGAATGATATGAGTTTAAGGCTCTCTTTCCCAAACCGCTGATAGCTGAGAAATGCTTTACCCTTGAAAGAAAACTGGAAAGTTTTCAATAGATGAGATAAAATCAGTAATAAAATTGGTTAACTTTTAGTGCATGTGTAGGCCAAAGAGATATGAAACTCAGGAGATCTGTGTTCATATCCGCCCACATTTTTATTTTCACTTAAAAATAGTTGCAGCCCTTGTCTCCTGAACTGGATCAGGGCAATGGTGCAGAGGGATTTCTTTTAATCCTTTCCCCCAAACATTTCCTGATCTAAATCTTGCCTCCTGCCTGCCAAAGTTGCTGTGACCCCATAGTGGAAATATATGGGTACCAGTATATTTTGTTTTGTTTTTTTGTTTGCTGTGCTGCCGGTAGCAATTTGAAGTGGGTGCAAATTAGATTGGGGACATGGAATGCCAAGGAAAAGGTGTGAAATATGGATTTCAATTTACCCAGGACCACTCAGTTGATCAGGCTGAGAGGTTTGGGATCTTATCAGGTGGAGAAGAATACGCACACAACCAATGTAGTTTTAATCCTTTCCCCAAAACATTTCCTGATCTAAATCCTGCCTCCTGCCCACCAAAGTTGCTGTGACCCCGTAGAGGAAATATATGGGTACCAGTATATTTTGTTTTGTTTTTTGTTTGCTGTGCTTCCGGTAGCAGTTTGAAGAGGGTGCAAATTAGATTGGGGACATGGAATGCCAAGGAAAACGGTCCTCCTATACCAGGGTTGAATTCCCCAATTGCAGGCCTTTAGGTTAGCCACTTAATAATGATCTACCCCAAAGGAAATACATAATTAAAAAAGCATAAAAGAGGACACAAATTTGCATAAAATTTGCATATGCTAATTTATATGTATAGATGCACATTTAGAAATTATTATTATTACAGAGCTTTTAAACACTAGGTTGTTAATCCATTGTACTTACTTTTGGTTCCATTGCAGAACTGAGCTCTGAGCACTACACTAGGAATGTTTCCTTTCCTGCTTTTCTGCTGCATATTAACCTCTAGGTGGCACTGTGATATAGCAGAATAGACAAGTGGAAAAAGTGGTTCCTTTCACTTTCACAATTAAATGCTGCGTGTTCCCTGCCCGCTGAAAGTGCTCATTAAACACAGAAGCAAAATTGGAGGGTCACAATGTCATGGAAAGAACCTGTAAACAACTGTGAGTTGGGAATGACAAGCACACAATAAATACCTTGTGTAGAAAGGTCCTCGGTACATCTCAGCCTAGTGTGGAAGACTGAGCAGGTGACCTGTGTGCCTTGCTCAGTCTGCTGTTCAGGTGCTGTTAATGGGCAACTTCAAGGCCCAGCTCTTCCTTCTGATAGTTCTTTATATTTAAACTTGACTTGGACTGGTTGTGGAGAGCCCTTCAAATAGAGGACACCTTCAAAATACAGGACAGTCCACTGGCAGCCCTTCAAATAGAGGACTGGCCTCTGTAAAGGAGGACTTATGGCCACCCTAGTTCTCCATCAGTGTTTTAAATATGAAATTTAAACCTTGGGAGATGTTGTAATAAATCTCTTGGATTTGATTGGAGAGGGGCTGAAGCTCAATGGAAGAAGATCCCAGGTTCAAACCCCAGCAACTCCAGGCAGGACTTAGAAAGATGCCTGTCTGAAACAGTGGAGAGCTGCTATCAGTCAATGCAGACAAGACTGAGTTAGATGGACTAGTGATCTGACTTGGCATAAGGCAGCCTCCTCTGTTCCTAACGCTTATCTGTTTTGGCCTGAAGAGCACCCGACTTGGAGGAATCCACTCCACCTGTTTCTGTATGAGACACTGATCTCGACATGTCTTCTGACTGGAAATAGACACACTCAGAGCAGTGACTCATACATAGAGGTGAAGGGCAACCTCCTCTGAAGGTGAGCAATTCTGCAACATACCTGCATCTGCATGATCATCCCAGATGTGGAGGCACAGCAGAATTGCCTGCCCTGATTGGAAGGGTGTGGACAATCATGCAGAGAGATAGCGGTTCAGCCTTCTTTGTTGTTAGGTACTTTGAGCTCAAGGGGGCCTTTAGTTCCTATGCCCACTTACCTGGGAATAAGCATAATTAAAATCACTGGGACTTACTTCTAAGTAGACATGTATAGAACTGTGCTGTTAATTCATTTATTCCTTGTAGCATGATACCTTTGCAGTCATGGCTCACTGACTCACAATTTGTGGATGTTAAGGACATCCACAAATGTCCTTAACGTAAGGACCAGGAGGGCACCAAATGCATTTGCACTCTTCCGCTGCTTCCTTTCATGACTAAACTACACACACTACATTAAATGCATAGCTGATGGATTCTAACTTATTTTTACTTTCATGTGAGTGCATAGGGACCTGATCCAGATTGCATGGGTGTGTGGGGAGTTAACCTTCCCGCACAGGTGTTCCTGCCCCCCCAATCTCCCCCCCCCCACCCGTGCAGGAGCTTCAGAAAGAAAAACCTTCCATTTGTGCCAGTTGGGTTTTTCTTTCTTTCTTTAGTCCCACAAAGGGGAGGGGGGGGGGAACTTATGGGCAAAAGGAGCTGGGTAGGTGCCTGCACTAGCTACTTGTAAAAGAAAAATCGTGCCCTCAAGAGCAAAGTATGTGACAAACACTGATCTAGTTTGGACCTCAATGTCTGAGTTGGTGTTTTACACAAACCCTTTGTATTTACATTGTGTGTACAGTGTAAATGTTTGGCTGCATGGGGAGTACATTGACGCAGGCCAAAGTGTCCTTTCTGCCAACTGGGAACTTTTCCTTTTCTTTTCTCTTGGAGCCATTTTGTTATCTTCACCAGCCATCAGGGGTACTCCCCTGTCACCAAGACCATGGAGCCATGCTTCTCTTTGGCATCAGCAATATTCCCTGGAAGAGATCTCAATTCGTCACCAGCTGTCTGATGAGGAAGCAATTAACGAGCTGTTCGGGAATAGAATTGTGAGGAGTCGTTAACATTTCCTTTAATCTTTGGTGCCCACGGAAATGTTTCCCCACTCCATGGAACCCGACACCCTGTATCAAGAGATTAAAACAACATCAAGATAATCACACACTGGTGCCAAGCAGATTGAATCCTATTCTACCTGCAAACAACAATTAAACCAGAATAGCATTTATCTACATAGCAATTTCCTTCTCAGACAAAGAGAATTGTGTATGGAGATAATTTGCCATGAGACAGGCCTGGGCATCCCCCGAATTAGCAGGTATAGCACTCCACACGCCAGTCTCAGGCATTCATACTACAGATCACTTTCACCTCAATAAAACCCTTTAGATACTACATATAGGACAATGTGCATAATTTTAATAGTTCAGCTGCTTTAGCCAGTAGTGGCTGGTGGCCCCAATTTCAGTAGGGCAGTGCATCCATTCTGGATATCCAAAATGCTGAACCCTATTCCCCAAACGGGTTCAGCACCTTGGATAGCTCCTTTAGAGTTCTGTCTAGTTCTGACTGAAACCCAGAATGGATTCACAGACCCACCAAAATGGGAGCTACCAGCCTCCACTGGTTTTAATCCTGATGTTACATATGGTGGCCCTGCTCCAGATACAGTTGCATGTAAGTCGGTATTGTGCATAACTAGTCACCCAAGACATTGGGTGTGGATGCAAATTGCCTAGCACAGTTCCCAGGAGAAGCAAAGTTACACAATTCTCCCTGATCCCTCCAGCTCATACAGCGATGCTGCTCTATTGCTTAGGGTGGCCACTTCCACATTGCCAAAAAAAAAAAAGAGGATAGCAATTCACATACCAGTTGCATAAGATAATTTAGATGTCTAGATGCAAATTTAGAAACAATAATTATAATTTAACCCTCATGCAGTAGTTGTAAAAAATAAATAAAAAATTAACATGTTTATGGGGGCATTTTACTGCCCCAAACCATTTCCCAATTTATCCTTGGATGGTAAAATGCCTCCACAAACATGTGTCTGTGGTGTCAGAAGAATGTTATAAACTCAAAATATTAGAAAAGTCTCATAAGCTGTCAAGGCAAAACTTTAGGTAAAACTTTTATTACTAAGAACTAATGTTCTGGGGTATTGTGGAGTATTTTTCTACCCCCCATAACAAATCTGTCTCTGGTGAGGTAAATGTTTCCCAATGAAATCTACTGAAACCCAGAGTACTTAGGACTGATTCACTATAGCAGTTTTCTTTGGGAAATCCATGGGACATTTTTATAGTCCTCCTGGTACATTACCTGATTATTGGGACATAAAAAGACACACTGACAACAAAAACAATAAATTCTGGGGATATTTTATGCCCCATGCTAGAAATGTTTCTTCTAGAAAGAAAATGGTAAGCGGTAAGAGGCTGAAATTTGGAGACATCATGCAGGTGACAGAAAGCTACAAATGGGCAAACTTACCGGGGTCCGGGTCATGCGCCGCTTGCCAAACCCCCCACTGACTGACTGCCCCTGATTTCTGCATGCGGCGAGTTGCTGGGTGGTCCACGAGTACCTGGCAAATGGTGCGCGGCCGCCTGATCCCTCGCTGAGCCACCATTTTGCATAAAAATGGTAGCTCGGCCTTTCCCCCTGTAAGGGATGGTTTTACGCAAATGGCAGCTGTGAAGTGGTCATTTATGCCAGATTGAAGGCATAAATGGCCATTTATACCTGTAATCTTGCATAAATGGTCACTTTACGGCTGCCATTTGTGTAAAATCGGCCTTTATGAAAAAGGCCGAGTCACCATTTTGCAGCTCAGTGAAGGATTGGGGATCCCTGCGCTTGCCCAACTCTGCACGCACAAGCGTCCGGGGGGTCAAGCCAGTGATTTCTTGCCGGACACCTGCGACATCCCTACAGAAAGCAACAATGATGTCGGAGGACTATGTTGCAAGTCTACTTCTGTGAAAGTTCTCCAAAGAAAACTGCATTTGCAGTAGCCCTATAGGCCACCGTTTTGGCAGGGTTGAGTAGAAATACAATATCTCACCACAGTGGGGAAAACTGACCAGGTGACCTGTGTGCCTGTTGCTTAGTCTGCTATCCAAGTGCTCAGTGTTGATAGGCAGGTTCAAGGCCCCTGCTGTCCCTTCTTATGGTTCCTTATCTTTAAAGCTGAGTTGACCTGGACAGCTCTTCAAATAGAGGACTGTCCTCTGTAAAATAGGGCGTTTGGCCACCCTACTGTTCCTGAGGGTCCATGATTATTCTTGACAAAGAATACAACATTCAGCTTTACCTATGGTCACAGGTGTAATGGAAGTCTGTTTCCTCCAACCCACTAGAATGAAGCTAGCCCATACCGACAGCAAAACAAAGTGGTAAGATTTCGAGGTGGAACGGCGGACTGTACCTTGTCATATGGGAGAATACCATGTTTGGATTCTTGAATCATTAGGCAAGATTAGGACCAATATGTCAATTTTGATTTCTCTCAGTTTCTTATTTTTCCAATCTTCAATTCAATTCATACTGAACTTTGAGAATCTTTCAAATTGTCAATTTGGTTTGTCCCAAACTTGATAATAATAAACAAAATTGCATGAAAAAATTGTATTCCTTAGTGTGGTGCATTTCTCCTAATACATGCATTTTCGTATGCAGTTTTGCCTAATATACACATGTTTTTGCAAGCAATTTTCCTGATAAAATGCATTATATCATTATCTTCCCTAATATACTTGTTCTTGGGTACACTTTCTCCTAATACACACACATGTGCACTCACACACATTTTTTTATTGATCTCCATTGCAAAATTTAGAAAAGTGCAAATTTCAAAGGATAATGGGAGTTTCAGTTCATGAATTAGTTCAAAAGTGCAAAAACAGATACATTCACATTAAAATGTGAATCAAATTATCCCCCCTGCCACATGTCTAGGCAAGTGGAAAAAAATTCTTGTGTCTCTGGTAGCTCAGACAGCTTGGCTGTTTTCTTGTTGCAGGAAAGCTTATGATAAGGTGCAATAGTTTAAGACTACCTACTTAAGAGTTAGCTAACTTTAAACATTCTATCCCATTTGTAAGTATGAATTATATAAGGACTGCTTTGGTGAACAGTATCTTGGTAAAAGTTGCATTGCCCATTTGAGTTTGAGTGCTTGGTCCCCCCCCCCCCCTTTAAGGTCTAGTTAGCTCCACTCATCCGCTAATTGTGTTGTAATGACATGCTTGGCACATGCTTTGTAGTAGTGAGTGTGTGTGATAATTGGGTCTGGAACTGTTTCTGTGGTTTGCAAATGTGACCAAAGGCAACAATTCCCTGAAATATTTCCATGGGGACATCAAGGGAAGTATGTCATAGGAAGCATGGGCAATTTTAAAATGGTCAATAAACTGCACCCCCCCACACACACACACACAATGAAGCACACTCCAGTTCTCAGATGCTGCATAGGTGATGCAATCCCTGAACATGCAGGCAAGTTCTCTCACACACATGTGCACTTGCATGCGCGTGCACGCACGCGCACGCACACACACTTGAATGCTCATAATAATCATTCACTTGGGATTGTGTAACCCCAGATCTGCCACCAAATCAGCCAACCCTGTCTTCTCCCTGGCAAGTATGTGTCTAATGAAGCCCATAATATCTAGTCGTCTCTTTTCTGTGGAAGTCCCTACCTTTGGAGGTCAGGCAGGCACCAACGTTGTGTTGCTTTCAGCGCCTCCTGAAGACATTGGTATTTCAAGAGGCCTCCCTTGAGTGACCAGCCACAGTTTATTAAATTCAGAATCTGTTTCTTTTAAAATATTTTAATGATTTGAATATGGTGTTTTATTCTTTTATCTTTGTTGTTTACTGCTCCGAAATCTTTTGCGGTGGAGCGGTATATAAATATTGTAAAATAAATAAATACATGCATTTCTTGCATTCATACTTTACATTTCTAAGCATACATTTAACATAACTTAGCAGTACACCTGAAAACAGTGTGAGAAGACACACACACACACACACACACACACTCGCTAACACAGGGCTCATCCAGCAACAATCATTGATGGAGTGGAAGAAGAAAAACAGCTGGGATACTTGACATGCAGAAGGTCGTAGGTCAATTCTGTGCATGTTCAATTTACAAAAGAACCAGCTAGCAGGAGAAGAACCCCTGCCTGGGACCCCAGAAAGCCACCACCAATCATGGTAGACAGTAATGGTACAGAACGTGGCGGCTCGCCTGATTAAAGGCAGCCGCCGGCGAGATCACATCACTCCAGTGCTGAAGGAGTTGCACTGGTTACCAGTTGTTTTCCGGGCCAAATTCAAGGTGTTGGTTTTGACCTTTAAAACCCTATATGGTTCTGGCCCAGCCTATCTTAAGGAGCGCCTCCAGCAGCACCAGACAGGCCGCTTAACAAGATCAGCCTCGGATGGCCTTCTCTCTGTCCCATCAGCCAGGACAGCTAGAATGGTGGGGACGAGGGAGAGGGCCTTTTCTGTGGTGGCCCTCACTCTGTGGAACTCCCTCCCTAGGGAACTCCGTCATGCCCCCTCTTTAATGAGCTTCCGTCGTGCATTAAAAACGTTGTTGTTCAGGCAGGCATTTGGGGTGGGTTAGGGTATTTTAGAAAATATTTTTATTGTAGAATTTTATTGTTTAAAACTGTTTTTATTGTATGTTGTACATCGCCCAGAGTGGCTGGGTGACCAGCCAGATGGGCGATTAATAAATTTAATAATAAATAAAATAATAAAATAATGGGCTAGATGGATAAATACCCTATGTTCCCAGGTGAGGCTTTCTTCCATTCCTCCTCAATAGCAATAGCTGCAATGCTGGCCATGCATGTGTTAACTGTGGAAATGAAGGACACAGGTAGAGTATAAGGAGCTGGAGGAGACAGCCATGAATTCCTGCTCAGCTAAAGGCACCCCGAATGTCTCTACTAGATGGGTCTTTCAACTGACTGGGTAGAAGGAAACTTTTCGTATGCCCTAAAAAGGATAAAGTATTTCTTTATAATTGCTTAATTGTCCATTATTGTGGCTCTCAATATATATAACAGATGTTGTTGTTGTTGTTCAGTCGTTCAGTCGTGTCCGACTCTTCGTGACCCCATGGACCATAGCACGCTAGGCCTTCCTGTCCTGCGCTCTCTCCCGGAGCGTGCTCAAGTCCATATTCATTGCATCGGTGATGCTATCTAGCCATCTCATCCTCTGCCGTCCCCTTCTCCTTTTGCCTTCAGTCTTTCCCAGCATCAGGGTCTTTTCCAGGGAGTTTTCTCTTCGCATTAGGTGGCCAAAATATTGGAGCTTCAGCTTCAGTATCTGTCCTTCCAATGAGCACTCAGGGTTGATTTCCTTTAGGATGGACTGATTGGACCTCCTTGCAGTCCAGGGGACTCGTAAGAGTCTTCTCCAGCACCACAGTTCGAAAGCATCAATTCTTCCGCGCTCAGCCTTCCTTATAGTCCAGCTCTCACAGCCATAACAGATGTACTGTGTAGCAATCACATTCTTCATGTTTGTTTTCCTAGAGACTGGATGAAGTGACCAATTTTTTCATGTGGCCGCATCTGCTGGAGCTGCAGCCGTCTGTTGTGGAACATGCAGAAGCCAGTTCTCTTTGTGTCTATCTATTCCCAGATGGTCGAGCCCCTATGCCAGATGAAAAAGGAAAATTGGCATCCTCGAATCCCGTAAATATCCCATGATAATTACACCTCTCAAACAGCTCTCCTATTCAACAGCTATTAGTCATGATAGATAAATGGAAAATAATTTCTGGCCCCAGGGACTAAGTTTAAGCTGGTACTGGTACAGGAGACAATGGTGATGATATGGCATGCAGAATATGGTTGGGAAGTTAATTTTCTTAGCATTGGTGATTCACCTCTCTCTTTTAAGAAAAGATATAAAAATAGGAATAACTAAGCAAAGGTAGAAAAATAACACCCAATGGAGCAGCAAATCCTACTGAGGTAGAATTGTTGAAGCTGTAAGCGTTTATGAAGAAAGGATGAAACTCTTCTTCATCAGCCTTACCCAACCTGGGACTCTCCAGATGCATTGGACTGCAATTCCTGTCATGGAATGATGGGAATTGCATTCCAACATATCTGGGGGGCAGGTTAAGGAAGGCTGTTCCACATTATACCGGGATGCCCTTGAAATCCCAAATGAAATGTGCAAGGCAACTTAAGAGCAAACTATTCAAGCAGAAATCTTTCATGAGAAGTGAGTTGCATATCTACCAAATGAGTTTTACAAGGTCAGACCGCTCTGCCTTCCTGGCCCTGGCATCTGCTTATGGAAAAGAAGAACACAGGCATTTTGTGCTGAAATGTGTGCAGGAGAGCAAGGCCAACAGGCCACCTCAGAACTCGTAGTCCTGTCATGATGCATCATTGGGAGGCACAGGGAATGCTAGACTCTAATGACACTTGTTCAGAAAGAGAGGCAGAGGTTACAGAGTTCTGCAACAAGAATGCAAATATTTGCTGCTTTGTAGTACATCTGTTTTCTGATCTTGCTTGACATCCTGGCAGGACAAGGGTAAATCTTGTGGTCAGTGGTGTAAAGGGTACAGTAAATCATCTTGCGATCAGCTTCCCTCTCCTGTTTTTCCATCCCAACCAACTTCTTTCCCTCTGGATTCCTCCCACCATCATGAAATTAGGCTGGGGGTCACATGCAGCGAAAGGTTGCCCACTGCATAATACAGTCTTGCAGAAAGAGTTCTCAGTGAAACTCCACCTCCTAAAACAGGGGTGTTGAGCCTCAGACCCGTGGGCCAAAACCCGGCCTACCTGGGGTCCCAATCTGGCCCTCCAGGGTTTGCCAGATGGCCACCATCCTTCCCCTTGTCCCACCCTCTTTCCCCCAACTGCTGATTGTTTGGCAGTTCCTTGGCTTTTGCGTAGTTTTTCTCCCAAAGTCCTCCATTGAAGCTTCTACTGGGGGTCACTGCTTTGGAGACTATTGCCAGGGGAACTTCAGGGACCAATCATTCCTGTCTTCAGAGCTCTCAGAGACTGGGGGCAGCAGGAGCACGTGCCGAGATCAGGATCCTGGGCCATGACAAATGCAGGGATTTTTCCCTTATGCAAAGGTGGGCCCTCACTACAGCAAATCTACATGTAACAAATGGATTTCAGATGTGGGCCGCCATGGCTAAATTGGGGAAGTGTGTTTGATTTCCACTTGGGGCCCCAGGTTCAAATGTGATTGTACACCATCACTCCCCAGCTCCAACCTGCCTGATGGAGGAGATGGGCTGATAAACGAGCAAAGACTCTGCACTTCACACAATAAACCTGATTCGTAATGTTTGAAATCTGCTGCTCCAATGTCATTCTGTCTTCCAGTCAGGCTACTGCTTTTAAATTCTCGGGGATTTCCTTTCTATCACTCAGAATTAAATCCAAATTATCTTTGTAACAGCTGCCTTGTTTGTTCCGCTATCATAGAAAGAAAAGTTTCTTCAGGACTCCTGAGACGGAACACCTTGTCAAATGATGAAATCCAAGCCACCTGTATTTTTCCTCCTATGGTTTTCCAACCTTTCAGGTTGGGGGTGGGGGTGGGGACACCACATTTATCAGTTTCACCACTGAGGCCTTCTTAGTAGCTCCCCTGCTACCAAGAAGGGCTCAGTGGTGGGCAGGACTGGGAAGCACTGAGAACCAAATTCAATTTTGGAGATGTTCTCGGGGGTGGTGGGGGCATTTCAGCAGTGGGTGGGGCCCAAGGCAAAGGAGGAAAGACCAAAGACAAAAAGAATGCCCCCCCACCAAATATGAGCATATTGTAGCTTAAAGCACTTTCTACCAGTAACTAAGGCTTATGAGAGGCACTTCAACCTTTGAACGTGGAGGAAAATGTACAGAAGCCAGGAAGCCACCAAATGAACAGTAATTGGGGGAAAGCAGATGGGGCCAGGAGAGGGAGGTGTGGTCATCTAGGGAACCTCAGGGAGCTGGATTTGGCCCCAAGCCCTGATTTAGGGGTTAAGGTGGAACAGCTTTCAGAGACCCTTAACTCCAGCAGCTCCCTCTCTCTCTTTTTTAATAAAATGAAGTCCTGCCATTGCTCGGTCAAATTATATTTAGAGCGCAATCCTATGGGGATAGGCAGCTGCTTCCAAACTCAGAGGTGACCACCTATCCAATGAGGGCAGGAGAAGCATGGAGGGGATCATTCCCTCTCCTGCCCTGCATTTGCGGCAAGACAGCCGATTTTGGCTGTCTAGCCACTGGAAGGCAGAGTGGGGGAGGAGGCTGCCGGACGACACATTGGATGTGTCGTATCGGCATTTCCACCCTCCCCGCCATGGAACGCCTCATGGAACACCCTGTTTCGGCTGCTCCGTGCTCCTCTTCCAAGCGCAGAGTATGGGGCCATCCCGCGCTGCCTGCGAAGCAGCACAGGAGTGGGAGAAGGTCGGTTCTCCGGGAGAACCACATATCCTATGGCTATCTAGCCGCTGACTAGCAGCCATAGGATTTCTCCTTCCGGTACTTAAAATATTCTGGCCACTGATCTGATCTGATCAAGTACTGCATGATCTTTAAAACTGGTGCCCAAAATAAGTCACACACTTTCCCTCCTTAACCTTTATGCAGCATCTTTCAGTTAATATGTTCTAGGCTAGAGGCATCCTGGGTGGTACTCCTATGGCAAGGAATCTGGGTCCCCAGGCAGTGCCTCTTCAAACAGTATCATTTTTTTCATTGCTCAACATGATAGCTGCAGATGATGCTTTTGTGCTTGACCACTCATGCAGCAGCCCTGCAGAGAAATGCTCACGTCCAGAATACATTTTCTTATGCAGATCAACATTGATATTTTAAGAAATTGACTTCTTCTGCTGCTTGAAAGGGGAAAAAAATTATTACGATGCAAATGGTAATGGAGCACAGGAAATATATGAAGCCACAGAAATGAGGAGATGACACTTTTTAAAAACATTTCCTGCCGGGGCAGGAATATAATCATCAGGGTGTGGAACGGAAAGAAAAAAACAAACACAAATAAATATCATTTCACACCTGAATAGGTGAAAGTGAACTACTTTCATCACACAGAAATCAGAGGGCATTTTGCTGTGGACTTGTTTATGGCATCCAGAAAAGCCATCATTACGCTATGGTGAACAGTGATATGCAAAATTATGGATCAAAACACTGAATACTCAGGTAGCTCTTAGGGCTTTTAAAAGGTGAATCAGCAAGAGGAAGAAAAAATAAGATGGTCAAAAGTAAGAGAAACATCTTACTTGTTAATATTTTCATAATTAAAATAATATGATTAATTGTTAATATTTTAATAATTAAAATAATATGATGATAAACTAAAGTATCTGAGACAATGCCGACTCCAAGTTTTTGGAGTCCCTTGGGCAACACACCCTCAAGGGGGACCCTCCCTCAGTGAGTCTACCTCCTCACTGCCGTTTTCACCAGCTGCTATTGCTCCTCATCCTCCTTCTCATCATTGCTACAGCGTGTTTGCTTGACAGGCAGAGGCAGTAAACAAGCAGGCCATGGCATCTACTGCTCCTCCTTCTCACCACTGCTGTTGTCTGAGCCAGAGCAAGAGGCAGGTGAACAAGCAGGTTGCCAGTGTGAACAGGATAAGAACTCCAGGGTGTTCTTGTCAGTGGGCCCCTTTTGGGGTGTGGGCCCTCAGCAGGTGCTTGACTATCACTACCCTTGATATTGGCCCTGTTCTGAGGTACTGATTTTGCAAATAAAGGCAAAATATTTTTAAAAACCTTACAAGGAGACTACTTGGGCACCTTCCTGGGCATCATGGGCTACTATATTAAAACCTTAAATAACCCTGTGCTTTATTTTGGCCAATCAAGCCAGGCCCCATTTGTGTGGTTAAGACAGTTCAGAGTCACAAAGTAGATAAGGCAAGAATTCTGATCAGGTTCTTTGAGGGAGACCTTCACTGAACACTTTGTGAGGCAAACCAAGAAGGCTAGAGTTGGCATTGAACTCGCATACAAAATAAACAATTTAGTTTGACTTGAATCACTGGATGCTCCCTCAAATGAGCACATCAAATGCAGATTCACACAGAATGCAAAAGAAAACAAGGGGGTTTGAGCTGTTTCCCTTTTTCTTTTTGACCATATAGCATTGTTATATATACTTAGGTCCTTGATCATACCTAAACAGGCCTTAGCATTTCTGTGATGTGAGAAGCAGCAGCAGTTGCCACATACACTAGCTTTTTCTCCTTCTCTTCACACCCCAGCTGGCGTCTTCTGCCTCCTGGACCTGGTGGGCATCCTTCTGCTTTGTTCCTGGTGACGATGAAGCTCTTCCAAATCAGCGCCAGGTATCTGCATTTTGTTCAGGGTAATTACAGCATAATCCTATGCATGCCTATTCAGAAGTAAGACCCATTGAGTTCAATGGCTCTTATTCTCAGGTAAGTGCGTATAGAGTGCCATTTTATTTATTATTTCAGATTATTTGTTGAGATAGCGATAGGTCTGTTAATGACAGCATTCTCTTGATGTCTCTGCTCTAGGAAACCTGAGCACATCTACATTGTATGCTTCTAAAATTGCTTTTATAAACTTGTTTCCATTTTAAAAATCTGCTGCCCTTAATGGAATCCAAACTAGGCCGCTACTGCACATTTCTTGCCCACTGTATGCTTCATCTTGCTTCCAGCTTGCTTCATCTTATCTCATCGTAAGGCAGCCTCTGATCTGAAGGAAGAGGGCCTCAATTCAGCAGAATTTAGCATGTTGATTTTAGTGTTGGATTGTGGCCAGTATCTGCTGGTGCTCCATACCTGTCCAAATTCATCCTACCCACTTTCACCATTGCCCCTAATGAAAGAAATAAGCAACACAAGTCAAAATAGAGAAGTGTCACAGCGTTTCTATACTAACACAGAGATGTATGTGTAGGGTAAGTGTTCAAACAAATTAAGCGTGGGGTGCACTGACAATTACTCAGGGTTGATAACAGTGTGTTGAATGAGGACTAATGAAATCAAGTGTGCAATAAATTGAATTTTACTGCGAGGAAGGGAAAAATTCTCCCTCTCTTGTAGTTCTAGAACCCAGGATGGGTGATTCAGTGGAAGATTCAGGACAGATAAAAGGAAGTACTTCTTCACACAGTGCATTGTTAAACTGTGGAATTTACTTCCATAAGATGTGGTGATGGCTACCAACTTGGATGACTTTAACAGGGAATTAGGCAAATCCATGGAGGATAAGGTTATAAATGGCTACTAGTCATGATGGCTATACATTACCTCCAATACTGGAGGCAGTATGCCTCTGTATGCCAGTTGCTGAGGAACATGAGCAGGAAGGTGCTGTTGCACTCATGTCCTGCTTGTGGGCTTCCCATTGAGTCATCTTGTTGGCCACTGTGGGAACAGAATGCTTGATTACAAAGGCCTTTGGTGTGATCCTGCATGCCTCTTCTTATGAAGTCTGGGCTGAATGCAATCAGTACCAGTAATCTCCTAATGATATTCCATCTATTTGGAATATATTCCATCCAGCTATTTCCCTCTTTACCTTCCCTCTCCCTCTTCAACTGACAAAATTCTCACCCCAACTGTCATTCCATGCTGCCTTCTTCAACTCCCCCTCCCATTTACTTTCATTCCACCCTTCAAGCGATCTCTACCTTCCAAACACAAACTCCAAACATGGTTCATTACACATGGTTAAATAATCCCTCCCAGTCCCTCGTAGTGCTGCTCTGATCAGATCCTCCCTCCAGTTCCTTTTAAGTGAATATCAAAATATTGGCAGATCCAGTTGTGGATCTCCTCCACAGTGTGTAGTTTGGTGCAGACTGAGCAACTTCCACTCAGGCCTACTTTTACTAAATGGCCGTGCTAGTTGGCCATGGTGGCTGGGAATGGCCACAGCGGCCAGGAATTATGGGAGTTGCAGTCCAATACATTTGGAGAGCACCAGGTTGGAGAAGGCTGCACTACCTAAACCACCCTCCCCCAACCTAATGATTTCCAGATGTTTTGGACTACAACTCCCAAGCTTCCTGACCACTGTCCATGCTGGCTGGAGGTGACTAGAGTCAAAGATCTCTCTCTCTCTCTCTCTCTCTCTCTCTCCCACACACACACACACACATATATGCATGCCTCATGCTAGAAGCCTAGAATAGATGTGAGATTCTGTTGGTGCACTTAGGCTGCAATCCTGTGCAGAGTTACTTGAAAGCAAGTCCCACTGAATGCATTGGGACTTACTTTTGAGTAAACTTGTATAGGATTGGGCTGCATATATTATTTCTTTTAAAATGCTGGCACCTTAGTGGGTTGTAATTGTAAATTGAAATGGAACAAACAGGCACATAAGGTTCCGGCTAAGTAGTGTGCCACATATGGATTCTTTTTTACAGGCCTTCTCCCAGAAGAAGCAAGACAGCTGTAACAGCAGCCTACGATTTTCATTGCACAGACTACTGGAGGGGAAATTCTTGTCAGTCACTAGCTCTTGAGATAAAAATCAATACCTCATTAGTCCCAGCCATAGCAACCAGCTTTTTCTATTGAAGGTGACCTGTCAGGAGATTTTTATTTCTTTTTAAAGAAAAACGAAGAGATAAAAATGCCTTATATTGTATTTTGCTCCAATCTGATGGACAAAAGATGCAAAAAGATTGAATCAGGACTGAATGTTACCAAAATGCAAACAGGCAAACAAATGTCACACACATTACACCCTTGCCCAAGGAACACTTACAGGGGCAGAAATTCTGATACACATATAAATATCAACAGGTTCCCCATTCACCTCAGAGCTTCCCCATTTCACTTCAGGGCCAAACATTCACACTCACTTCAAAAGGTTCCCCATTCACTTCAATCAGATCATCCTGTTGCTATCCTCATCCTTTAAAAAAAATTTTTTTTTTTGATTATTTGGATCCAAGCCTCATTTGTTTTGCAGAACTGGCAACTTTACACCGGGGTTCCTGGCAGAACCTAGTCAGCTCCGTCTGCAGACCAAGGGGTTCTTGCAACACACTCCAGGTGAGTCTACCCTTCAAGAGCGCCTGGAAGCTACAATTGGTACAAAATGTGGCAAGTAGTCCTCTAACTGGCACATTGTATCAGGACCATATTACACCCATCTTGAGAGATCTGCACTTGTTGCCAATTGCATTCAATTCAAGGCGTTGATTTTAACCCAGAAAGGCCTAAGTGGCGGCTTAGGACAGCAAAATGCCTGAAAGAGCCAGGTGCATAGACTTGACTAAGCACGATTCTTGGTCATGTGTATATAACACATATATGCACATACATTTTGTACATGCATAGGGTCTTTCAGATATATGAACAAATGTAGGGGGCAGGGCAGGCTGGCAAGATTCTGCTTCCCCCTATGTGTATGCTTAGGGTAACATTTGAACAGATGTATTGCTTATAAAAAGGTAAAGGTGTCCCCAACCAGTCATGTCTGACTCTAGGGTGTGGTGCTCATCTCCATTTCTAGGCCGAAGAGCCAGCGCTGTCCGAAGACGCTTCTGTGGTCATGTGGCCAGCATGACTGAACACCGGCATGATTGAACACGGAACACTGTTACCTTTCCCGCTGAAGCGGTACCTATTTATCTACTTGCAATTTCTTGCTTTCGAACTGCTAGGTTGGCAGGAGCTGGGACTGAAGACAGGAGCTCACTCCGTCACACAGCACTCGGGTCTCGAACGGCTGTCTTGCTGACCTTCCGGTCTGCAATTCAGTGTCTTAACCACTAAGCCACCGCGGCCCCTTGTATTGCTTATAGTGCTATGCAATGTCTTTATTCCCAAATCCTTTTTCCTTATAATAGCCTAGCTTTCCACTCATATTCCTAAATGGAAGAGACTTTGTAGCTCATAGTAATTGATTATCCTACTTGTGGGTAAATTGCTGCATGCGTTCTGATATGGAAGTACACATACTAGGTAGCTGCAGTTGACCTCTAGCCTACCAGCCAAATAGTATTACGACTCCTCACAATATACCATGACTAAGTCTAGCCCTTAAATAGGTTCTTGGGCTATACATTGGTGAATCTCAGTTCAGATTAAGCCTGATTTCAGAGGAGAATAAACACTTGGCTCTTTGGAGATGATTCTCCACTTTTTCTCCTTTGTTCCCTTAATAGAATGTTAGAACAGAACAGATACTGTTCCAAGATTCCAATTCCCTTAAAGCTACATTAACCTACACTTTTCATACTTTGAGCAATTTTGTGTCATATGATGGTTTCCCATGGACAATGACATGATGAGAAGACCTGAAAAATGATCTGTCCCAACCTAACCATGGATCTGATAGCAATCAGGAATTAAATGGTTATTGGAAAAATTATATGTATTTGGAAGACATGAAAAATACGATATTCATCAATTGGAGGAATTTTCACTTCAGCTACCTGGCATTCTGCCATTTAATTTTTCAATAAATAATTCACAACATAGCTTTAGATGGATGTTGCCACAAATGCAACTCAGGTGTAACAAATTGTTTTGAAGTTCAATTGATTATGGATGAAAAGTGAAGCACAATCCGATAAAACAGATTCCAGCTTACTACTTGTGGCAATTGCATCTCCTTTCCTGTAAAGGGAAAGATGAGATCATATTCATTCAGTCATCGTGATATGACTGAGAAGTGCCAGAGTTTAATGGTGGGAGTTTAATACAAAGACCTTTCCTGCTCAGAATGATAGGGAAATTTTAAAAAAATGGAAAAGAGATTGCACTATGAACAGCTTATTAAAAATTTACTTGTGAAACAAGGGACACTACTTCGAAACTAGAGTGATATTAATACCATAGGTGGAGGTCTGTGCTTCTTTGTCTGAAGTAGCATCATAGATTCCCATTAAATTAAATGCATTTTTTAAAAAAATGCCTTTCAAAATAGCATTTGCTTCTTTGTTTGCCTTAAATGGCTGGAGTTAGATTCAGTGTTGCTGTAATGGTGATCTTAAGGTGTATAATGAAACCAACAAATAATCTTGTGGCACCTTAAACACTAACAGATTTATTCTGGCATACGTTTTTGCAGGCTACAGCCTACTTCATCAAATCCATGAAATATTATATATATATAGTATGTATGGTAGGGGTGGGGGAAGAACTGTAAACAGTGAGGTCAGAAGAAAATTAAATGCAGGAAATGATGATCACATTACTAACAGTGGTCATTCACAGTGCAGTTGTTTCTGGGAACCCATACATCCTGGCAGTAGGTAAGCCAGGGCTGCAGAATCTCTTTCACCCTAAGGGCTGAATTCCATTCCAGAAGCTCTCAGGGGCTGTGTTGGGATTAGCCCCGGTGCCTCTGTGGGGCCTATGGGTTCAGAGCCAGACTCTGATTATTCAGGTTGAGAACCGGTTGACTAGGGGTCTGGTCCAGTTGTGGAAAGCCCTAGGCCTGAGAGTTTAGCTTGGCCTGGTTTCCCATCTGATTATAGGCTGAGGGAAGGGACTGCTTTGAGCCTGAGCAGGATGAGGAATGTCAGAATGGTGAGACCATCATTCTGCCTGGTTTCACAGACAGGAGTAGGCCGGGGGAGTTGAACACTCCTGACCAGGTACAAGTTTTGACACTGAATGATAGGTTCACATCTAAGAAAGTTGATAGGTTCTCTCTGGGAACCAGACAGGCTGAGGGGGACTGGGTTAAGGAAGGAGAGGTTTTCAAACATGTTTCTTGGGAATGGATGCCTCTGTAGAAAGCAGTACAGAAATGCTTTCTTTAATGCACTGTTGATTTATGGGATAGAGTCAGTGAGATCCTAAGGAGAGGGCTCTTGTAGCCACTCTGATATTTAAGCTTGTGCTGAGGCTACAGGTCTTTACTGGGAACATTTTGGCTTTACTGCCCCAAATCATTCCTGCTTGGACTTTCAGCTGTCTAAGCCATCTAAAACACTCCTCACTTGGACTCGCCATCAAATCTGGACCTTTGTTTGTTTGAACCTTATATCATTAAGAACCTGTCATGGAATATAATGTTGGAACCAATGTTTCTAATGCCTGGACCACTTTCTTGTTTGGACTCAACCCATCTTTAAGGCCTGGGATCATCCTGACACCTGGGATTTTAGCCTGCCTGGATCTATTATAGTAGAGGCCCTACAGCAGAACATCTCTGCTGCCTGGGACTCTCCCCTGCCTGCTGTATACCTGAAACCTGGACTTCATTTGTATGGAAGCCTGGATCAAACAGGCCCTGAAAGGGAATATCACTACTGCTTGGTGCTTTCTCTCTCTAGCTTGGATTTACCATGATCCTTGATCTTTGACCTGCCTTGACACACACGCCATGGAGATTCCAATGTAGACTCTGCAGTTGGACTGATCTCTCCCTGTGTGTGTATTCTAATTTCTAACTTGCTCTTGAACCACATCTTGAATTGCCTGGAATGTTAACTTGCCTGGATTTATCGGGACTCTTCTCCTTGCCTTGTATTCTGAACCGTAGATATCCTGACTTGGGAAACTGTCATTGCACTGATCCCTGAAACGTTTGTAGTTATTAGGTTTTGGACTGCTTTTTGAACTAAGCCATGTGCTTATAGCTGTTGTTTTGCTATATGATTTCTGGAGTGTTGTAGCCACTAAGTTTTTACTGTGAGATTTGCTACAGCAAAGAGTCTCACTGATTTGGGTGTCCTGTGTCAACGTGCCAGAAAAAAATGGGCCTATGATAGGCTGCATTCTAGTGCTGGGTGGGGCTGGAAGCAAAAGGACTGGAGCCACCCCCCCCCCATGCAATATTTGCATTTAAAGCACTTACTGCCAGTAACTAAGCCTTAGGAGAGGCATTTCAACCTTTTGGAATGGGAAAAAAAGACTGAATGAAAGCTGGGAAACCACCAAACGGTTTGAGATTGGGGAGAACAGAGTGGGGCTAGGGGAAGAGGCATGGTTTTCTGGGGACCCCCAAAGGGCCAGATTTAGCCCCTGGGGATGAGGCTCTATACCCTGAGGTAAGCCAATTAACACATGTGATGTGGTAAAAATCCATTATCCCAAATCAACCCTCTGGCAATAGAATTAAACCTGTTGGTGAATTCTAACTCCATGGTCTCTTGCTCTAATTTCTCTTTGAAGTTCCTTTGCTCCACAATGGCCTCTGTATGGTCACTGATAGAGTCTCCTGGGAGGCCAAAGTGTTCCCCCACTGGTTTCTAAATGTTGCCATTTCTGATGTCAGATTGGTGTCCATTTATTCTTTTCTGCAGAGACTAGCCTGTTTGCTCTCTGCAGAATGCAGAAAGTAGGGATGGACGAAAGTCCCTTACCTGTCCTCGAAGCTTGCTTCGCGGTGGGGGGAGGCGCTTCGCTTCTCCCCCCGAAGTTCAGGCGAAGGGGTGGAGGCTTCCTGCCTCGCCCGGCCGAAATTCAGGCCGGGGGAGAGGCTTCCTGCCTCTCCCGGCCGAAATTCAGGCCGGGGGGGGGAAGCTTCCGGCCTCGCTGGGCCACGAACTACGAAAGGGGGGGGGAAGACCACGTGGCCGTGATAGGCTACGTAAATTACGTTATGTAGCCTATCACGGGTGACTTTGGGGAAAAAAAAAGCGCGTACGCAAATGGCGGCGCCCATGGGGCGCCGCCATTTGCGTTCCTTATTTGACCCCCATAGTCTCCGTAAATCTTTACGGAGACCACAGCGAAAATAAGGACAACTTTATTTGCGTTGCCCTTATTTGACCCCCGTAGTCTCCGTAAATCTTTACGGAGACCACGGCAAAAATAAGGACAACATTATTGTAAAATATTGTAATTGTAAATATTACGTTGTGATTTCCTCCATAGGGGGGAATCCCCCCGTTGCTTCCGCCGTACTCTCGGAAGGTGGATTGCCTTGGCCAGAACTTTTCCACTATTCTCGTAATTATTTACGTATTTTTCGTTGCTGCCCGAAATATGTTTCCCACTTTCCCGCCTTCTGTGCGCTCCCCCGCTGTCTTCTTTTCTCGGACAGGGACAGGGATTTTATTAATTTCTGTGTATTTGTGCTTAATGATCCTCACGTTTACTGGTCTTGTTGTTAACCTAACCGCCTCACACAGTCACAATAAAAAAAAAACGGGGCTGCAGCTCCGCTTCCGCAAAAT
This sequence comes from Heloderma suspectum, assembly GCF_057233095.1. NCBI lineage: Eukaryota > Metazoa > Chordata > Lepidosauria > Squamata > Helodermatidae > Heloderma > Heloderma suspectum. The sequence continues at coordinate 284,708,242 of NC_139461.1, read as the reverse complement.
CTGTCGTCAACTTCCTGCTAACTTCCTGAATGTCGTCTGCATTTGCGCTTGCGTCTGCGTGGGGATTTGTGGGTGGAGTTCTGTGGTGTGGTGGTGGTGGTGTGTTAGTAGTGGTGCTTGCTTATTATTGGATTTCCTCTGTTGTTTGTTCATTGTTGTGGTTTTGTCTGGTCTGTGTGTGTGTGTGTAGTTGTGCATTGTGGTGTTTTTGTATGGTTTGGTCTGTGTGTGTGTAGTTAAGTGGTGGTTGTGCACGTGGCTGTCTTGGTGTGTGTGTTTGTTTTTTGTGCAAATTGCAAAATGGCTGCACCAGTGCATGGCAGGAGGTGGGACCATGAGGAGACCAAGGCCCTCCTCAGCAACATTAAGCGCAGCGAGGCGGTGGCAGTGCTGTTTGGCAGCTCCTCCTGCCGCAATGAACTTTATTGGGCCCAGATAAAGAGGAGGATGGAGCAAGTGGGCCACTATCGCACAGTTGGACAATTGAGGTCCAAATGGAAGGCGCTCAAGCAGTCCTTCGTCAGAGAGGGGATTGCTGCTGCCGAGCGGAGGGCACCGCTGTCCAACCCCCCCGCCTACTACTGGCGCATCCGCAGAGTGTGGGTCCAAGCAGGCCGGCCCCCATTTTTGCAGAGGTATATGCCTGGTAAGTTATAGTTATCCCATCATCAAGCTCAACTAAATATGAGGACAAGGATGTGTACCGAAAATGAAGCTATCTCTTTGTGGTCTCTCATGGAGAAACAAACAAATCCTGACATTTTTAGCCTGCAATCCTATGCTTGCTGAACTCGGACAGAAAAAGGTCCCATCATCTTCCAGCCACTTTGGCTGGTTGAAGAAGGGATGCTGGGAACTGCGTTGTTTTTCCCTGTACAACCACATGCATAGGATTATGCGGGCCTGGCTACTACAACTCATATTACACACTGACACACTGTCCATTTCCAGGGAAATGCTGCTGCTGCTGGTCTCTGCAGTGCACACAGGGGGACTGGCACCAGCCCAGCAGCAACAGGGCCAGCCTCTCGGTGTCGTCTTCCTTCTTCATGTAGTGATTGCTGAATTTTTGCACCCCACCCACCCCACTTTCTACCAAGACATTGGCACTCCAGTCAACTCATGAGCAAGTGTTCATCTGAGACCTTGGAGATCTGGGTATAGTCCACTCAGCCATGGAAGCTCGCTGGGTGACTTTGGCCCAGTCAGAAAGCCCCAGCCTACCTCAGTGTTGTTGTTGTGAGCATTAAATGGAGAGGAAGAGGCTAATGTGAGCCGCCTTGGGTTCCTTGCGCTAGGAAAAAAGGTGGCATTTATGCAATGCATCACTAGAATGAACAGATACCATGGCATTGCAAATGTAGAAGTGGGGTGACTAGAAGTGCAATCCTGTGCATGTTTACAGAAGTCCAACAGTCCCCATCACACCAAAACTGTCAGTACTGTATAATCTGCCTCCCTAATTATCCCCTCATCATTAGACCTTGTGGTGGGAGGACAGAATCAGTGGTCCTTATGGTAGTGGGGATGGTGATAGACAGATCAGTGACTGTGGTTTTGTTCAATTACCACATATATAAAGGCATTCATTCTGTTACTGTGACATCCCACAGCTGCGCATCGTGCCTTGCTGGTGGAGGAGGCACTGAGGGCCGCGGAGAGGGAGAGGACAGAGGAGGAGGAGGAGGAGGAGGAAGAGGAGGAGGAGGAGGAGGAAGAGGAAGAGCCAGCAGCAAGAGGAGCAGCATCTGTGGAGGAAGGCCACCCTTCTTCCACAGATGAAGCCCCTCCTCTTGTGATCCTGACGCGTCTGATAAGAGACGTCTGGATGCTCAGGAGGACCTGTAAGTAGTACTACAGAATGGCACCTGACCTGAGCTAACAACTCTGCCTGCAAGATGCATATTACCATTGTGCTTTATTCTTCTCTTTCTTTCTACACACAGGTGACGACCTTCGAAGGAGGGTGGAGGCCCTGGAGCGGGAAAGCCATCCTCCTCCTACGAGCTGAGGCCTGCAGCCACAGCCAGCCAGCCCAACATTGTTTTTGAATTGTTGAATTGTTTCTGTATTTTGTCTTGATCTGTTCTGTTTGTATATAAAGTTCTTTCTAAAAAATAGGTTACAATTCCTTGGTTCAAGTCCACAGATATAATTTCTTAAATCTAGATCATTGTACACAATGATCTCTGTGTTTGCTTACTGTTAACCGCAACAAGAATGCCTCCCCAGAATCCCAGCCAAACAAGAACAGCTTCCCTCATAGGGAGATGGACAGTCCGCATCCCTGATGTTATGAATGAGTGCATTCAAGACGAGGCTGGACAGCCATCTGCCAGGGATGCTCTGACTTGGACACCTTAATTTGAGCAGGGGGTTGGACTCGATGGCTTTGTAGGCCCCTTCCAACCCCATGATTCTGTGGCTCTACGATTCTATGAAGTATGCTTTGTTTTACGTGTAGGTGCATATCACATACATGCAAACTGGACGCATACCAGAGGGATCTTTTCACATATTGCTCTCGGTCCTTAGGAAAACCCAAAAGCTGAGGGAGTCCAGGGAGAGACCACAACAAGGTCTTTGAAAGCAATTCCGTGATTTATGAAAGAATTTTAAATGAATTAAAAGCATACATCAACATCAAGAGAAATAGAACTATACATACATTTGGGGAATCAGAATCATACTAACATTCAGAGGGGTAAAGATACACATATACAGTCGATAGCGGAGTACATCCGCATAGAGAACTCTGTGTGTGTGTGTGTGTGTGTAGTAGCGATGTACGCTGTTGCGTAGTCCGCCACACACAGTCGGGTAGAGCAACTGGATTCTGCATGTGAGGTATTATTAAGCTCCGCCACATATCGCCAGTGCTTTGGGCTCTGCCCAGGCCAGACAGGGACTGCAGGTTTGGACAAAGTTCTGAGGGACACCTCCGTGTGACCACTCACAAGTTGTATCATTCTGCCTCATTGTCCCTCAGAACTCTGGCTCACACTAGCAGCAGTGTCATTATCCCAGGGTTCCTCCTCGTCACTTGATGACTGCTCTACTCTGCTGCTGACAGCTGGGGGGAGGTGCTCCTTGGGAATCCATCCCCTGTTGGAGCGTATGAAGGTGAGGGTGGAGACATGTTGTGGCGTGAGTCTGCTTTGGTGGGCAGTGACAATGTTGCCTGTGGTGGAGAAAAGCCTTTCAGAGGCCACACTTGAGGGAGGGCAAGATAGATGCCAAATGGCGACTTTGCTCAGATGTGGCCAAACGCCATGTTTTGTATCCCAGTATAGGAGAGGATCACTCTCTGGGCTGATCTGTGTTCCCGAGAAACTCTCTCTTGAATAACCTTCAAGTTCCCGGACAAGCACATCATAGGCTGATGCTTTCCTGGCTGCTTTGGCACATTCCCCCCGCCTGCGCCCACTTACACCAAGCTCCACTGCCATTGAGGAGTAAAAGCTGAACTTGAGACAAGATGCCCCTGTGTCTGACTCTGTTGGTGGTGCAGCTGCTGTGGCGTCATCATTGCCCCTCCTGCTGGTGATGGTGCTACTGCTGCAGATATTGTCTTCAGGGGAGGTAGTGGTCCTACTAGCCTCACCCAGCTCCTTCTCATCCAGCCCATCTCTCTGGAAGCACTCCATGACTTTCTCAGTCAAATATTTTTTTAAACTTTGGAAGTCAGGGTTGTCGTTTGGAGGCTCCGCACTTGTTGAGCTATCCCTGAACCGTGGTTCAAGGAATGCAGCAGCAACGTATTTCATGTCCCCCCTGATTGAAGTTATGTGTTTGTTGGTGCCCAGCTCCTGCAGAAGGAATTCTGCAAGCCTAACTGCAGGATTGGGTAATAATTCCCTGCCTCCAGCACTGGTGCGCTCACAAATCTCAGAATGGCGTTTTCTCAGCACCCCCTCTATGATCCTTAGCACAGGTAGCACTTGGCCCAGTGTGGCATAGTCTGCACTCAGTACCGCTGTGCATTCATTGAAAATTTTTAAAATGTCCACCAGATCTTGCATCCAGAGCCACTGATGTGGTGTGACAAAAAATTTGGAGTGGTGTTGCTTCTCAGTGATGTAGTCATTTATAGCTGGTCTCTGCTCACAGAGTCTCTGAAGCATATGCAATGTGCTGTTCCAGCGTGTGGACACATCCAAAATGAATTTGTGTTCTGGAAGGCCACGGCTACGTTGGATGGTGCCGATTGCCTCCATTGCTGAGCAGGACTGCCGGAAGTGGGTGCAAATGGATCGGGCCACCTTAAGTAGCTTGCCAATTTTTGGGGAGGCGTTGCTCAATCAAGAATGCACCACAAGGTTCAAGCAGTGCGCAACGCACGGAACGTGGTTTAGCCGTGCAATGCGGGCTGCTTTTAGGTAGTTTGAGGCATTGTCTGTTGCTACACAGCCCACTGTAAGATTTAAGGGGGCCAACCAGGACTGAACAACACCACTGATGCTGCTGCTGACATTTTCCGCTGTGTGTGTCCCAGAGAGCATTGTGAGGGACAATGTCGCTGTTCTATGACTCAGTCGGCTGCTCGCACTGATGGATACCCAGTGCGCGGTGACACACAGATAAGACTTTGTTTGGTTACTTGTCCATGTGTCACTCGTTAAATGTACACTTCCTCCAACTGCACATTTCAAATCCTGTTGGATCACCCGTCTGATTGCAGAAGCCAGGGCTGGAATGGCTACGCCACTAATGTAGTGACGAGAGGGGACATCCCACCGAGGGCAGATGCTCTTAAGTAAGGTCAAAAAGTCTTCATCTTCCACCAGGGAGAAAGGAAGCATACGTGCTGCAATGGCCACTGTCAGGAGGTGATTCCACTGTCGTGCCTGGGCGCTGTCAGAGGGTAATTTCTGTGTCAGCGCAAGGCATTTCTCCAGTGAGACCTGCCTCTTAGCAAAGCTGCCTTCTGTGCCCTTCCCACCCAGACCACTTTGCGTGAGGGCTTTGGAAGATGAGGCAAAGGCGGTACTGTTCTTTTTGGATGGTCGTGGCTTCCCGTCGCTATCTTTGGGCACAAGAAGTGGATGATGCACCTCCATGTGTCGCCTCATGGCAGACGTGCCCACTCGTGGACAGCCCCCTTCTTTTCCTAGCTGCACACGGCTTCGACAAATATCGCACATCACGACATAGCAGTCGTTCTCTGCATATTTGAAGAAGCGCCACACATAGGAGCTCACCCTGCCACCACCATTTCTTCTTTGGGGAATGGGGCCTTCGGTTCCAGATGAGGTGGCAGCTGGAGCTGCATGTTTCCACTCATCTGTGGATGGTGTTGTTGATGGTGCTGACCAGTGCTTGGCAGGGGACGTTTGTTCCTGAGGTTTGGGATTGGTCCCGCAGAACGCAGAAGGCTGGAAGTGGAGAACAGAGTCAGACCCAGTCTCAGCAGGGACATCATTGATATAGAAGAGCTCCTCATCATCTTCGCTGTCCGGATCACTGATGACGCTAAGTCCTCCGGCATTTTTTTCAAAATCACCTGAGCCGCCGCCCACGAGGTAATCATCAGCGGGCAGCTGTGGACCTGGTTCACCTGTCCCACTTCCGCTGTCGGATGCAGGGAGGACAGTTGTGGGCGTCTCTGTAAAGATTCAAAATACATAGAAGCAGAGTTTCATGAGAAATGCGACTTTTACACATGAGTAATAGCCAAGCAAATAAAACTGTGTTGTTGTAGCAATCTATGAAACATAGCTTGGAGGACTCGCAATCAATCCACATGACACAAGGTGCAGTTGTAAGCTACTCCTGCACTACTGAGCACTGAGAAAACACATTAGGTGCAAAAAAAAGGTACTGTACAGACTGGGAAACTCAACGAGAGTTATCTAAACGTGTCCTCACTGGTGAAAACATGAAAAGCATGGGGGAGGAGATATCTGGCTCCCTTGCAAGGTCCACTCCTTTCATCAGCTCTATTATACCATTGTATGGGACTCATCCCCCACAGGGCTGGCCCAACGCGTTTTGCTTCCTGAGGCAAAGGGTAAAATGGCACCCCTCCATCCTACATAGGGCGATAGCTGAATCTTACTTGAACAGTGACAATGGGAAAGCCTCTTCCACCACACCAGAGGACAACAAGCTGGCTGAGGAGCTGCAAGGCTCCCTAACGATAGGGCTGGTCCTGACCTGAGCACATACTTGGCGAATCCCACGGCCTTTTTCAAGGGTGCATTTGTGGTCCCCCAGGAGCAGTGCCTGATTAGTCAGGCCCTCTTTTTGTAGTAGCCATATCGGGGGTCAGACTAAAGGGACTAAATAAGTCTCTGACTCAGAGTTCTGCAACATTTTAAAAACCATCCTCAGAAATGTAATTGCTTAATTAATTCACATCGCAGCTCTAGTTAAAAGAGATCAAGCCCAAACAAGACAGCAAACTATGATGAATGGCTTTGGAAACAAGCGAGCACAAAACACTGAAGTGTTTTCCCACCGAAAAGGTGTATTGTTTGAGAAAGTATTGCAGTTCTTTTAAAGACTTGGGGTTTTCTTTCGTACTGGAGCACCATGTAACATTTAAATAATATGAAATATGTTCACAGCAATGAATATGGATGAATGTAAAACAGTCGTGTATGTTTTGTTGTGTTGAAGAAGAAGATCCCTTCCCCAAATGCTCCCCTCCAAAGGTTTTGGACTTCAAATCCCATCAGGCCAAGCCGGCATGACCAATGGTCAATAATGCTGGGAGTTGTAGCCCAAAACATCTTGAAGGCTGCAGGTTGCAGAAGGCTAATGTAGGGACTATTCAAATATTCAAAGACATTTGTTTGTATCCAGATATTCACAAGCACCTGTGGTGACAGAGTCTTACCAGATTCATCCTTTGGAATGAGGTAGATATCTTGACTTTCATCCCGCTGCTGCAGAGTCTCCCTGGGGACATTTTCATCCGCTTTGGGTTTGGAGACACTGCCCTTCCGCTCACCATCCAAGAACTTTCTTCCTCTTCCTCTGGAGTTGTGGCCGGTTGTGCCTGTGTCACTTTCTGTAGCGGAAATTGGCGGTGTGCGCTGCTTACGGGTGCGGGGTGGGCTGGGGCTGGGGCCGCTGTCGCTGCTGGTCACATCTTGGGCTTCCTCCACTTCCATCTCATTATTAAAATACCGCTGAAATGCAAGCTCAGCGGTGTATGTTCTTGCCGGGCGTCCACGCCTCTTTTGAGTGCCAGATTGACCACGGGTTCCTCTTTTCTCCATGTTCATGTCTCTGGGCAGAAGGAGACATAAATGCATGTGGCAAAGCTGAAATCATGTGAACAGCCTAATCGCAGATATAGTACAGTGTAGAAGTAGTTACCCTCCAATCCAGCCATTCAGTGCTAACTAAACAGGGGCATATTGTACAGCAGACTAGGCTGAAAAGCCCAGGATGGAGGATGTGGCCCATCCATGCCCAGGAGGATAGGGGATGGATGGAGGCCTTCCAGCTCCCCCCTCCCCCTCCCCTCTCCCCAGAAAGAAATACATAGGCAGGCAGGCACATGGGTGAATCCTGGGAAGCCCAGGAGGATGGGGGATGGAGTCCTTGCAGGATGCCTTCCCCCCCAGTTCCTCCTGCTCCTCCATCTCACCCCAAAATCACTAAGCATAAGGGCACATTCAGGTAAAGTAAACATACCTTCACTGAAATAAAGAAAAAAGAAAAAAGGTTGAACTGCAGTGCAACACAGCGATGCAGAGAAAGAAAGTTGCAGCAGCTGGGACGGAGCAGCAGCGGCACCTGTTCTAGTCTGTCTCTGGACTCTGGAGTCTAGCTTGGAGCAAGTGAGGCTGCTGCACGACCGCCGTCCTATTGTGAACTAAAGGCGGGAATCCAGGGGATAAATGGTCGATGAGTTCCCTCCCCTCAATTATCTTGCTGGTGGGGTGGGGGGGTGGCCTGGAGGGATCTCGCTCAGGTGACCTCACCTGACCTGAACCTGACCTCACACATACAATAAAAGTATAAAACAAAAGATGAGGCTATGCAGCTCAGCCTCAGGGCAGGCAGGCTACATGCACTTTGTGACCCTGTCCCTCCCAGCAAAAGAAAGCCGCGTCAGTTTCGTGTAATCCCTTTCGCCATCTTTCGTCCTAATTTGCGAAGTTGCCTTCGTAAATACCTTCGTAAAACTTTCGGCAGATTAAAAAAAAAAAGGGTCGCGTGAGCTCACGTTCGGGTAGACCTGGGCGCCTCGTCTCGGGAAAGGGTTCGGCGAACCGAAAGTGACTGTTTTTGAGCCCATTTCACTTTCAAGAGAATTTCTCTGACATCCCTAGCAGAAAGGCATTGCTGACAGAAGATAGCATATAGCACATTGGAAGATGAGCAGGTGTAAGAAGTCCTGATATTGTGGATGGCATTATTAAGTCCTGTAATAGTGTTTCTAGAGAAGATATGGAGACAGAGCTGGCATCTGCATTTGTTGCAGGATCCGGTCCAGATATGTTCATCGATATTGATTTTATGGTCACTATTGTCAAGAGAGTTTTAATTAAAATGCATTCAGTGGGAGCAGTGTAGAAAAGCAAATTGTTTATGCACAAGAAATAGTGCACAACTCACCCATTACTTGCTTGCTGTAGCAACCAGTGGGAAAGGGGGGAGAAAGGGGATGGAGTTCATTATTTGAACCTATTTATACTACTAGGCATTACCAAATCTTGTGGCAGAGAGGTTCATAGTTGGAGGTCTGCAGGGCAGAAAAAAATCCCTCTTGCTTATATTGAATAATAATTTTAATGGTGCCCCTAAATTTTGGATGACCTGAAGGGTTTACTAATCCCTTTCTCTAAACTATTCATTGTTTTTTAAAAAATACTTCCATTGCATCCTATATTTCCGGTGTTCTTTCTAAGCTTTATTCATCTTGATAGATTTTGAGTAATGCTTTTTTAAAAATTGAAATGTCTAACCTTCCCTATCCCATAGGCTTGGACCAGCAATAATAAATTAAAACATATATGAAATGCATTTTTCTATCACTCGTACACTTTGCACTAAGGGTAATACTTATACTTCATGGCTTTCATTCACACTATTTCAAAATGCATTTCATCCCTACAGCTCCTGTGTAAAATCAGGGTTGTCATAGGGTCAGTTGTAACCTGGCCTATTTTTCACTGTCCTTCATCATTTGTGTTTGCTGAGGATTAATGCTAGGTGATACTCAACTTAAAAGTTGCACATATTTAAATGAGTTTACACACACGAGAGCAAAAAATAAAAATAAAACAACAATCTCTGAGGAAGGTGGTGGTTGTAGATGAAGTCTGGAAGGATTATCTGTTTCTTATAAAGAATCAGGGAGCTTAAGTGGTACGTACGTACTTAAAATATCAAGCATAAGTTCAGAATCTGAAGCTCTCTACTGAGAAGGCTGGATGAAAACCAAGAAGGAATCATGTCAGTTAAGTAATTATGTTTATTTTAAGGCCAACATTTAATGTAGTTTGAGGTGTATTTATTTATTTAATTTCTATACCGCCCAATAGCCGAAGGTGTCTGGGTGGTTCACAAAAATGAAAACCAAGGAGCACACAATAAAACAATATAAAATATATAAAACATTAAAACCACAGTATAACAGTACAACCAGACTAAAACCAGAATAAAACCTAGCAGCAGTGCAGTAAATTAACAACTCTTAGAAAAAGCAAAACACTCAGCAGAAATCTGTGGGCTGAATCCAGATGTATGCTGGATCATGTCTACTGACAGAAGTGGACCGTCTAATCTCTTCCTTCCCATGACAACCCTTCCAGCCCCCCAAAATGCTACAGTCAGGAGACCCTGCTGAATTGGGTGAGCTGTGGGGGGACGGATCCCCAAAACTTGAGTGGAGGGACCTTCCGCGAGTAGAGCCCTTCTTCTCACGGAAGGCAGATCCTGGATCCAACCCTGTATGTGTGTGCGGCAGGAAAATATAAAGTTTTTCTTAAATAAGATGCAAATGCTGCTTTCTGTTTTACTGTTTCTCTCCTTTCCACTTGGTTAAAATCTGTGCATTTGTAATTAGGGCTGTGCAGGGACCCGCCGATCCGACTTGGAAGCCGCAAAGCGGCTTCTGAGACGGCCCCGATCTGGCTCGGGCAGATTCAGGGGTCCCTGACCTGCCTCAGCCCCGAACCTGAAGCGGGCCCCCCCGACTCCCCCACGCAACCCCCAGCTCCTTACCGGGACCACCTCCTCCTCTGCCGCCACCGCTGCCACCTTCTCCGTTATGGTGCCTTCGCCACCGTCCGCTGCCAATGTCTTCGCTGCTGCTGCTGCTGCTGCTGCCGCCGCCCTCCGCCATCTGCTGAGGCCTGGACGCGCAGCGACTCTTCTTGCTTGGAGTCGCCATTTTTAAAATGGCAACTTCCTGGAACTTCCAGGAGGTTGCTGTTTTAAAAATGGTGACTCTCTGCAAGAAGAGTTGCTGTGCGTCCAGGCTTTAGGAGGAAGCCTGGTGGCGTGGCGTGGCGGCAGAGGCAGAGGCGCAGCGGCAGCGAGGAGAAGGTAGCTCAGGTAAGGACCTGGAGGGGCCAAAGTGCACCGAGCCCCTGACTCGCTCCAGGCCGCTTCGTGCCCCCTCAGCCTCATCTCGGAAGGGGCACAAAGTGGCCCGAAACAGCCAGCTTCAACTTGGGGTTTGGGCCTCGGGCCGAAGCGGTGCACAGCCCTACTTGTAATGCAGCAGGAGATCTGGTTGCAGGTTGCAAACATCCTAATAGAAGAACGCTTCTCCTTTACTCCACCCCCACCCCCCAATAAGGCCTTGTCTAAGGGTCCTCAAAAACCTGGAGGCAGCCCTGAATCCAGCACCCAGGATGTACATGTGATGTTCTTGCACCCTGCAGGGACTGCTAAGCAATCCAGTAGTGTTAAAGGGGGTGGCTCCAATCCTCGCTCAGCAGGGAGAGCGGGAAATGTTGGCTACAAAGAACCATAGAATCTAGTTACCGTGTGTAACTAGGGAGCTTGGGATATCTTTTTCTCAAAAACCACAACTCAAATCCGGGTCAACATATGGCAAGATGAAGCAGAAGAGTCCTGAGGTAATGAAGCAGAAGAGTCCTGAGGTGGTGGAGTAGGTGGTATGGTGTGAAAAGGTGGCTTTTCACACAAAAGCTTGAATTATGGATCAAAATGTGTGGGGGGGCACTAATGAAATCCACAGGCCCCAGGTCTACCTCCTAACTCCCCCTATAATTTTATATAAACTTGACCATCCCTTTACTCTCCCCAAAACAATAGCTGGGGGAAGGGTGTTGACACAAAAAATTAATGGGGTCAGGGTCCCTTTCCTCCTCCTGTAATTCAAGCACTGCTTCAGACAAGAATGCAGACCTTTTTTGAATAGTCCCCTAGACCCCTACATTTAAAAAACAGAAGCTTTGCAACTAGAAAACTACTATAGGCAGGCTGAGATAGAACTTTTCTTTTGGGTGGGCTAGATTTTTGACTTGCAGAAAACTTGTTACATGGGAGACATTACAAAATGGAATCCCCCACCGATGGTTTGGGATGGTACACTTCACTCTACAAGCTCAGGATTCCAGTACTACATGGGAGGGTGTCCACACACCCTACTCAATAGAGGACAGTCCTCTATTTGAAGCTGTCCTCTGTCTGAAGGACTCTCCAGTCCAAGTCCAGTTTAAAGATTAAGAACCCTAAGAAGGGAGAGCAGCAGGGGCCTTGAAGTGGCCCCTTAACTCTTAGCACCTGATCAGCACACTGAGCAAGCACGCAGGTCACCTGGTCACAATCTTCCCCGCTATGGTGAGATGTATTGCATTTCTATTTAAGTTATAGCAATTCTTTCCAAATGTGCAGCTATACATATAAATTGTGGGCCGTGGTGGCTTAGTGGTTAAGACGCTGAACTGCAGACTGGAAGGTCGGCAGGACAGCAGTTCGAGACACGAGTGCCGCATGACGGAGTGAGCTCCCGTCTTCAGTCCCAGCTCCTGCCAAACTAGCAGTTCGAAAGCAAGAAACTGCAAGTAGATAAATAGGTACCGCCTCAGCGGGAAAGGTAACAGTGTTCCGTGCACCTCGGTGTTCAGTCATGCCGGCCACATGACCACGGAAGCATCTTCGGACAGCGCTGGCTCTTCGGCTTAGAAACGGGGATGAGCACCGCACCCTAGAGTCGGACACGACTGGTTGGGGACACCTTTACCTTTTATACATATAAATTAGCATTGGCAAACATTTTTGTCATCTTCGTTGGTGATGTGTTTCCTCTTTTAAAGTGATACATAAGTGGCCACCTACCTCTTTCTGCTGCATGAATAGCCAGCCAATAACAGAGGAAGGAAAAATAAACGTCCTTCAATTTCTAGCCTATTGTTTATACAGGACTGAAAACACAACAATCGGATTCTTCAGGATGGTGCAATGCAAGATGGATGAGAGGAGTGAATTCACATAAGAAACAAAAAACAAATCTATTTCCCTACTTCCCGAAGGTATTTTTCCTCCACTCTGGACAGAAACTATGGAATTGTCTCACTGGCACTGAATAGTAACTCAAGGATCTAGAGATTGACATTCAGATCAATAATGCTGTCTAGGATTGAAGCTTACTGGTAATGCAAAACATTTCCTTGAACAAGGGTCTTTAAAACATATTCTCATCAATGAGGCACAGCGGTACAGTTTTAATCTTTTCTGGTACCCCAGGCTATATTGATTGTACGTACTAAACACCCTAATGGATCGTGTGAAAATATACTGATAAATAAAAGGGCCAAAGCTGCTACATAAATAACTACATGAATTGTTCACTCTCTCAAAAGAAAAACAAAATGGTTATTCTGCACAGGGCATTCATAATCTGCCTCTTCAGTGGCATTTGCCTGCTTAATAGGGCCTGTGCACTGCCTTGGTACAAAGCCCAAATAACGAAGCGAAGCAGGCTGATTCCGAGGTGCCTCATCGTAATATGAAGCAGATCAGACGAGCATCAAGGCACCCCGAAGTGAAGCAGCTCCTCCACAAAGTGCCTCGTCTGCCTCGTATACTTGGAGCTCTTCTTATGCCATCTGAGCAGCCTAGACAGGCTGTCTCCAAAATGTATCAGCTTCTGAAAGATCATGTGGAGGGGCAGGAGGGAAGGCGAGAGGATGCAGAAGCAGCAAATGTATCAATTTGAGAGAGAGATGGCCACCAGGAGAGGAGGGGGAAGGGAGGGGAAGGAGGGAGTGACTTTGCTGTGAGTCAGCCTCAGTTTGCTCATTGTGAGAGAGGTTGTGTTACTATAGTTAATTGGATGCACCTGATCTCATTTGACCTCAGAAGCTAAGCAGAGTCAGCCCTGGTTAGTACTTGGATGGGAGACTGCCTGGGAATCAGGCTTCCTGTACTGAGCAGGGGGTTGGACTCAGTGGTCTTGTAGGCCATTCCAACCCTATGATTCTATGATTCTAGGAGAGGACTGTCTGAATGTTACTTGGCTAGAGCAGTGGTCTCCAAAGTGGGGCACACACCCCAGTGGGGACACACGATGATCCATTGGGGTGTGCATCCTGCCTGAGAATTGAGCAGCTTCCCACTGCCCTGAGGAGCTGCGATTGTGTGCAGTGATGGTGGTGGTGGTGGCGGCGGCAGCAGCAGGATGGGACAGGAGCTGAGAGGGAAGCTCCATGGAATTTCTCTTTCCGCTCCAGTCCTAGCCACTGGGAGCAACTGCCAGAGGAAGCCTTAGAATCATAGAATAGTAGGGTTGGAAGCCCCTTCATGGATCACTGCCTTGTTGTGGCGAAGGGGCTTGCGTAACTCAATGAAGCCATAAGCTATGCCGTGAAGGGCCACCCAAGACGGACAGGTCATGGCAGAGAGTTCTGACAAAATGTGGTCCACTGGAGAAGGAAATGGCAACCCACTCCAGGATTCCTGCCAAGAAAACCCCATGGAATGTATCACAAGGCTAAACGAGATGACGCCGGAAGATGAGCCCCTCAGGTCGGAAGGTATCCAATATGCTACTGGGGAAGAGCAGAGGGTATTTCCAAGTAGCTCCAGAAAGAGTGAAGCGGCTGGGCCAAACCCGAAAGGACACTCAGCTGTGGATGTGTCTGGTGGTGAAAAGAAAATCCGATGCTGTAAAGAACAATATTGTTTAGGAACCTGGAATGTCAGATCAATGAATCAAGGTAAGCTGGAGGTGGTCAAACATGAGATGGCAAGATTGAACATCGACATCTTGGGAATCAGCGAACTCAAATGGACAGGCATGGGCGAATTTAATTCAGGTGACTATCATATCTACTATTGTGGGCAAGAATCCCTTAGAAGAAATGGAGTAGCACTCATAGTCAACAAAAGGGTGGGAAAAGCAGTACTGGGGTACAATCTTAAAAATGATAGAATGATCTCAGTACGAATCCAAGGCAAACCATTCAACATCACAGTAATTCAAGTCTATGCCCCAACCACTGAGGCCGAAGAAGCTGAGGTTGATCGGTTCTATGAAGACCTACAACGCCTTCTAGAACTAACACCAAAAAAAGATGTCCTCTTCATCATAGGGGATTGGAATGCTAAAGTAGGAAGTCAAGAAATCACCGGGATAACAGGCAAGCATGGCCTTGGTGTACAAAATGAAGCAGGACAAAAGCTAATAGAGTTTTGCCAAGAGAACATGCTGATCATAGCAAACACTCTTTTCCAACAGCACAAGAGGCGACTCTACACATGGACATCACCAGATGGTCAATATCGAAATCAGATTGATTATGTCCTTTGCAGCCAAAGATGGAGAAGCTCCATACAGTCAGTAAAAACAAGACCTGGAGCTGACTGTGGCTCAGATCATGAGCTGCTTCTTGCAAAATTTCGGCTTAAATTGAAGAACGTCGGGAAAACCACTAAACCGTTCAGGTATGACCTAAATCATATCCCTGATGAATATACAGTGGAGGTGAGGAATAGATTTCAGGGATTAGACCTGATAGACAGAGTGCCTGAGGAACTATGGACGGAGGTCCGTAACATTGTTCAGGAGGCAGCAACGAAATCCATCCCAAAGAAAAAGAAATGCAAGAAAGCAAAGTGGCTGTCTGATGAGGCTTTACAAGTAGCTCACGAAAGAAGGGAAGCGAAAAGCAAGGGAGAAAGGGGAAGATATACCCAACTGAATGCAGAGTTCCAGAGAATAGCAAGGAGAGACAAGAAGGCCTTCTTAAATGAACAATGCAAAGAAATCGAGGAAAACAACAGAATGGGAAAGACTAGAGATCTCTTCAAGAAAATTGGAGATCTCAAGGGAACGTTTTGTGCAAAGACGGGCATGATAAAGGACAAAGAAGGCAGGGACCTAACAGAAGCAGATGAGATTAAGAAGAGGTGGCAAGAATACACAGAAGAACTATACAGGAAAGAGCTGAATGTCCCTGATAGCCATGATAGTGCGGTCATTGAACTTGAGCCGGACATCCTAGAGAGTGAAGTCAAGTGGGCCTTAGGAAGCATTAGTAACAACAAAGCTAGCGGAGATGACAGTATTCCAGCCGAGCTATTTAAAATCCTAAAAGATGATGCTGTTAAAGTGCTGCATTCAATATGCCAACAAATCTGGAACACTCAACAGTGGCCACAAGACTGGAAAAGGTCAGTTTACATTCCAATTCCAAAGAAGGGCAACGCCAAAGAGTGTTCAAACTACCGCACAATTGCGCTCATTTCACATGCCAGCAAGGTGATGCTCAAAATCCTACAAGCTAGGCTTCAGCAGTATGCGAACCGAGAATTACCGGAAGTAGAAGCTGGGTTTCGAAGAGGCAGAGGAACTAGAGATCAAATCGCCAACATTCGCTGCATCATGGAGAAAGCAAGAGAATTCCAGAAAAACGTCTATTTCTGCTTCATTGACTACGCTAAAGCCTTTGATTGTGTGGATCACAACAAACTGTGGCAAATTCTTAAAGTGATGGGAGTACCAGACCACCTTACCTGTCTCCTGAGAAACCTGTACGAGGGTCAAGAAGCAACAGTAAGAACCAGACATGGAACAACCGATTGGTTCAAAATTGGGAAAGGAGTACGACAAGGCTGCATATTGTCACCCTGCTTATTTAACTTATATGCAGAGTACATCATGAGAAATGCCGGGTTGGATGAATCAGAGGTCGGAATTAAGATTGCCGGGAGAATTATCAACAACCTCCGATATGCAGACGATACCACCCTAATGGCAGAAAGCGAAGAGGATCTAAAGAGCCTCTTGTTGAGGGTGAAAGAAGAGAGTGCAAAAGCTGGTTTGAAACTCAACATTAAAAAAACGAAGATCATGGCATCTGGCCCCATCACTTCCTGGCATATGGAAGGGGAAGAAATGGAAGCAGTGACAGATTTTACTTTCTTGGGCTCCAAGATCACCGCAGACGGTGACTGTAGCCATGAAATTAAAAGACGCTTGCTCCTTGCGAGGAAAGCTATGGTCAACCTAGACAGCATAGTAAGAAGCAGAGACATCACCTTGCCGACAAAGGTCCGTCTAATCAAAGCTATGGTTTTCCCAGTAGTAATGTATGGCTGTGAGAGCTGGACTATAAGGAAGGCTGAGCGCCGAAGAATTGATGCTTTCGAACTGTGGTGCTGGAGAAGACTCTTACGAGTCCCCTGGACTGCAAGGAGGTCAAATCAGTCCATCCTAAAGGAAATCAACCCTGAGTGCTCATTGGAAGGACAGATAATGAAGCTGAAGCTCCAATATTTTGGCCACCTAATGCGAAGAGAAAACTCCCTGGAAAAGACCCTGATGCTGGGAAAGACTGAAGGCAAAAGGAGAAGGGGACGGCAGAGGATGAGATGGCTAGATGGCATCACGGATGCAATGAATATGAACTTGAGCACGCTCCGGGAGAGAGCGCAGGACAGGAAGGCCTGGCGTGCTATGGTCCATGGGGTCACGAAGAGTCGGACACGACTGAACGACTGAACAACAACAAGGGTTGGAAGGGGCTTACAAGACCATTGAGTCCAACCCCCTGCTCAATGCAGGAATCCAAGTCAGAGCATCCCTGACAGATGGCTGTCCAGCCTCGTCTTGAATGCCTCCAGTGTGGGAGAGCCCACCACCTCCGTACCTTAATCCTTCCCACTCTCCTTTGGTAGAATGAAGCTGAAAAGAAAACACGTGCTATGGGGACTGGGTTAAAAGAGAATCCATAAAATCAAAAAGGGATCCTCATGATTTCATATTTTTTTTAAAGGGGAGACCCACAAAACCACCATCCAGTCACATAGCACATCTGCCTCCATGGACTGAACTCCAAAAATCATGTATCTGCCAGTTGTGGGCACAGCCACAGCACGAAACATGGATCCTTGGCAGGGATCCTCTTGGTTTCATATGATTTTTGCAGAGCAAATCCCCCAAACCACCAACATATCACAGACCACATCTGCCTCCACAGACTGAACCAGAAAACTCACAGATCGGCTGCTTGTGGGCACAGCCACAGTGCAAAAACAAGGGGAAATGGTTCCCCCTGTTCCCCAGAACAAGACAGTTGCCAGCATGCATCCACAGGGCTTAGGAGCTGGTGTCAGCAGTGTCAGCAGCCTGCCCTCATTGGCAGGTGTCGGCCTCCAACCAGGCGCCCTCCCCTCCTTCCAAGGAGGCCCAAAGCGGCTTCTGAGTTGGATTGGGGGTCCATGCACAGCCCTACTGCTTAATACAGGAAGGCTAAGCAACCTCCCCAATACACCCAAATACCAACTGCGGGTGTAAGTTCTCCTGCCACCCCCCCCCCACTGGTGCCACCACCATGTTGCCACTGTTGTTGCTACTGCCACCCCCCCCACCGCTGCTGCATTGCCATCCCCCCATCCTCACCCCTTACCCCACCATCATTTCCATTGCCTCTTCCTCCGCCATTCCCTCTGGGAATGATCCACATGTTTTGGTGCACAGAGGGGGTGGGTGAGGCTGCAAAATAGTGGCTTGCCTAAGATCAGTTATTGCAGGGGCAAAATTTGAACCAGAATCTTCTTGGTGCACCGTTCAGTCTACTAGTCACAGCTTTGCAGTAGCTTTCGGGGTGTGTGTGAGTGGAGTGTGGGCATAGCCAGATAAACCTAATTGGCTTCATTTCTATCCACTTCCAAAAGGAAACCATTAGGTCATAGAATCATAGGGTTGGAAGGGGCCTACAAGACCACTGAGTCCAACCCCCTGCTCAGTGCAGGAAGCCTGATTCCCAGGCAGTCTCCCATCCAAACACTAAGTGGTGCTGGCCCTGCTTAGCTTCTGAGATTAGATGAGATCAGGCGCATCCAACCCTTTGCTCTATTGTCAGTTGAAAACAATGCAAAGAAGGTTCTACCATGAAACTAGTGGAAATGTTGCAGACAAGCTGGCTGGGGCCTGAAATACTGAGAGATACCTTACCTATACAGAAATGGCCCTTGAACAACTGAATAAAACAACCATGCTCTATGCCATGCCAAGCCCAAGTTTAGGAGCTTCACTGTCTGATATCTCTCTATGTGACCTAGTGTGTAGATTATGACAATTTATCCAACCATAAAAAAACACAGGAGGCTCCTGATTTCTTCTTTCACACTGCTTTCATTTGCAGCCAAATGTATTTTTACTGGAACACTGGGAGGCTAGAAGATGCACTGGCAAGCGCCGTGTGATCATTTAGTACAGCGACTGTCTAAAATGAGTTTTTGTCCTTAGGCCTACAGCTCTTTCTGTGTGCATGAGCCGTTCTCCAATCTGAGCCTCTTGCTATATCTGTACAAAAATCAGTTACAAAATGCAGCTCAGTTCCAGCATAAAAATTCCTGGAGGGAACCGACATGATGCACATGATGCCTATGGCGTGCCTTTTTACAGCAATTTTCCAAAATATATTATCTGCATTAACTGCTTGAGATACTGGGGTATGCTCTTGAAAGGCTTGTGCCAATCTGGAATCAGCCAAACGAGCATAGTTTAACTCGAAGTAGTGCATTAATTATCTGTGAAATTCTTGTTACATCTTCTTTCATTATCTCTGAAACACAAACAAGCACCAGCATTACTACTGGTTCTACAGACATTCATCTGTTGGGCATTTCAGTAGCATTCTCCTTGGGCCAGCTTCCCGAGAACCAGTCGCTGTGTCTCAGTGGACATTACTTGCAGCTCCCACCTGGCAGTCCCAAGTTCACTGCTTTTAAGGGGAGGATGGAAGGTTAATGTATGAGTGCCTTTTATCTGCCCAGCTTTGTTGTGCAATGACTTTGATCTTTAGCACATCTGTAATTTCTAAGGAGATCATGGACTTTGCATTACTGAGCACTTGAAACCTCTTCAGAATATATCATGAAGAGAAGGCCACACAGAGGATGGAAAACCAATAAAGCTTATTGATAACAGGTCATGTAGAGTGCTGCCTCAAGCAATGCTGAATGGAAATTGAAAACACAGTGCCTGAGACATTTCCCAATATGGAAAGCCGGGAACGTTAATACATTTAGTACACTGTGTCATACACCTGCATCCAATCAGTTTGCACACATTTTAAAACTAGAGTCTTCTATCAACCACCCCATTCGAGAAGGCGTGGGGCAGAAACAGAGTTGCCAATAGGTCATTGCTTTATTGGTGTGGCTGGTAAGTCTGCATTCTGATAGGCAGGCAGGGGTCTGACAACATCAATATGTTTCATTCAGAGCCTTTCTGAAAAAGCTTCTTGTGTGTGTTTCTTAATTTAATTTAATTTTATGTTTTTAGAAATTTTAGAATCTGCCCACTTCTTCCCACAACTCAATGGATTGAGCCATCTGTCGCTCAGCATTCAACAGACATTTGCCCTGGCTGTGCTCCTGCCCTGCCCTTATTCTACCCACTTTGGCTCTGCTCTCTGCCTCACTCTAGTGCCATCCAAAGAAGGCCGCATTATTGAAAGAAAATGTTTCAGCTCTAGGCTGAAATGTCTTAGAATGCTTCTGAAAGATGCTCAATCTAGGGGCATCTCTACACCAGCCTAAAATCCCTCATTTAAGATGGGGCTTTCTGTTCCGTTTTAAATGCAGGATCACAATGGACTTGCTTTGCACATGCTTCCTTTTCCCCCTCCCTTTTCCCCCTCCTTCTCCCCCTTATCCAAGTCTTCCATATGCTTCATTGGTCTAGCTCCTCTTCTTGTGGCTTTTCCTTTTTTCATGGAGGGAACTCAAGCGGAACACAAGGTAATTTCATAGCTCATTATCTTTGATCTATTTAAAAATGGAATAAAGGTTATTTAGTTCAGTAGATGCCCTGGAGGTTCATGACATCATCTAAAGGGCCGGCAAACATCCATGAGTGAGCAATCTCAATAGCAGGGTAAAAGCTCCTTGTGAAGAAACCCTAGGATAAGGATGCGCTTGTCATCGTTTCTGCAATATTCTAAGGCAGAGATGTAGAACCCCCAGACTAGGAGCCAGATCCAGCATGCCTGGGGTTTCAGTCCAGCCCTCCAGGGTTCCCCTAGATTGCCATGCTCCCTTTCCCTAGTCCCACTCCTTTCCCCCTGACTACTGATCATTTGGTGGATGCTGTGCAGTTTTTCCCCATTCTGAAAGGTTAAAAAGGCTTTCCCAAGGTTTAGTTGGAGGCAGTAAAGAGTAGGAGAAATCCGCCACGGACTCCAGTGAGGCTGGATTCTTGAGAATCTGCCCCCCCCTGGAGTCCGTGGCGGAATGGATTCACCCCCGCCTCCCCCTGAAATCCCCCCCGGGATGGACCTACCTGACGGCGGTGGCTGCAGTGGCGGCTGTGGCAGCAGCTCCAGGTCATCTTCTGACCGCTGCAGCCGCAAATGGCGGCCATCGTAGCGGCCGCCATTTGCGTGCCTGCATTAGGCTGTGATAGGCTAGGTAAGTATTTATGTATTTAGGCCGTGATAGGCTACGTAAGTATTTACGTAGCCTATCACGGCCTAATGCAGGCACGCAAATGGCGGCCTCTACGATGGCCGCCATTTGCGGCCGCAGCGACCAGAAGTCGGGCTGTGGCCAGCCCTGGCCAGCGGCTCCACAGCCTTGCTGCGGAGCAGAACCGGCTGGGGAGGATTCCGGGGGGAGGGATGGATCGCCTCCCCTCGACAGTGGACCCTGGCAGTGGACCGGTAAGTGGGATTTGTACATCCCTAGTAAATAGCTTTAAGCTAAAATATGCTGGTATTCTTTGGTATTTTGGTTCTGCCTCTTTTACCTTTGGCCCTCCCTTCCCCTGGAATGTGGCTTTTCCGAAATAGAATTCAACCTTTTGAGTTGAAAGAGGTTCAACATCCCTGTCCTGAAGTACAATTGTTTCCCGCCTCCCAGCTGAGCAGAGCAGAACAGAGCAAGCTGCTCCAGCTGGTCCAGGGACTAGAGAAGCAGGCAAGCTCCCAGAGAGCGAGCGAACAGGGGGAGCAAACAGGAGTTGGCCAGGGGAGTTGCAGTGGTTGAAGAGACAGAGGAGACAGAGGCTAAGAGGTAAGTGGGCTGCAGGAAGCCCAGGGGGCTGCCCTTTATCCTTCTGATTGGCTGTGAGCTCACCAGGTGCTTCTGAGAGCTCCAACTGAATTGGAGGGGTGTGGCCTGAGTACTCCCAGCAGCTGACTGGGCGGGAAGCTTCAGTCTGTTTCCTGCCTCCCAGTTGAGCAGAACAGAGCAGAGAAGAGCAGAACAGAGCTAGGGGTGGACGAAAGTCACTTACCTGTCGTCGAAGCTTGTTCGCGGTGGGGGGGAGGCGCTTCGCTGCTCCCCCCGCGAAGTTCAGGCCGGGGAAGAGGCTTCCCGCCTCGCCCGGCCGCGAACTCGAAAGTTTTTTTTTTTTTAAAAACGCCCCCGTGATAGGCTACGTGATGATTAACGTAGCCTATCACGGCTAGATCTGCGAAGTCACCCGTGATAGGCTACGTGACGATTTACGTAGCCTATCACGGCTGACTTTGCAAATCTAGCCGCGATAGGCTACGTTAATCGTCACGTAGCCTATCACGGGAGCGTTTTTTTTTTCTTTCTTTTATTGGAATGGCGGCGGCGGAAGCCGGTCGAAAGACCGGCTGCCGCTCCCACCCCGCACGAACACCCGCCGAACCGCCGGCTGGACCCGCCGCCGGGAGGCACATTCAGCACAGGTAAGTCCCGTCCCGGGGGGGGGCAGAGAATTTCTCCCCGAAACTTGTTCGGGGGGCCGAACACGTTGGCGCTCGGCCCCCCGAAGTTTTGGGGAGAAATTCTCCGCCATCCCTAAGCAGAGCAGAGCAGAGCAGAGCAGAGCAAGCTGCTCCAGCTGGTCCAGGGACTACAGAAGCAGGTAAGCTCCCAGAGGGGGAGCGAACAGGAGTTGGCCAGGGGAGTTTGGCAGGGGAGGTCAAGGGGGAGGGCCCTAACATTTTTTAAATTATTTTTTTAACTAACTTTTCCATTTATTTGTCTTGTAACACACACTTTCACACCAGTGAAAGGCAGAGGAAAGAAATGGTTGTTCAGCTATTAAATAAGGATGGCAAAACAATAACAGATGACAAAGAAAAGGCAGAGGTGCTCAATTCCTACTTTGGCTCAGTCTTCTCCCAAATGAGGGTCTATGAGCCCCCTGGCAAAGGCGAAGTACAGGCTGAAGGGGCAGGATTGCAGCTTGAGATCGATAGGCATATGGTCAAGAAACACCTAATTACTTTGAATGAGTTCAAATCTCCAGGGCCAGATGAACTGCATCCTAGAGGAATAAAGGAACTGGCAGAAGAACTCTCAGAACCGCTGTCTATTCTCTTTGAGAAATCATGGAGGACAGGGGAAGTGCCAGATGACTGGAGGAGGGCTAACGTTGTCCCTATCTTCAAAAAGGGTAAAAAGGAGGAACCTGGGAACTACAGACCAGTCAGTCTGACATCAATCCCTGGGAAAATTCTGGAGCAGATGATAAAGGAATCCATCTGGAAGCACCTTGACAACAATGCCGTGATTACTCGAAGCCAACATGGATTTGTCAAGAACAAGTCCTACCAGACAAATCTGATCTCATTTTTTGATCAAGTAACCTCCCTTGTAGACCGTGGGAATGCTGTAGACATCATATACCTCAACTTCAGCAAAGCTTCCGACAAAGTGCCCCATGATATCCTGAGGAGCAAACTAGCTCAAAGTGGGCTAGATGAAACAACGATCTGGTGGATCCACAGTTGGCTACAGAATTGGACTCCAAGAGTGCTTATCAATGAGACCTTCTCAACCTGGGGAGAGGTAAAGAGTGGGGTACCGCAGGGCTCAGTGCTGGGCCCAGTGCTCTTCAACATTTTTATGAATGACTTGGAGGAGGAGGTGCAGGGAATGCTGATCAAATTTGCAGATGACACAAAATTGGGTGGGATAGCTAATACTTTAGAAGGCAGAAACAAAATTCAAAGTGATCTGGATAGACTGGAGCGCTGGGCAGAAAACAACAGAATGACATTTAATAGGGATAAATGCCAAGTTCTGCACCTAGGAAAAAGAAATCAAATGCACAGTTACAAGATGGGGGATACGTGACTCAACCACATGACAAGCGAGAAGGATCTTGGAATTGTTGTCGATCACAAGCTGAATATGAGCCATCAATGTAATGTGGCTGCAAAAAAGGCAAATGCTCTTTTGGGCTGCATTAATAGAAGCATAGCTTCCAAATCCCGGGAAGTACTAGTTCCCCTCTACTCAGCACTGGTTAGGCCTCATCTGGAGTAGTGTGTCCAGTTCTGGGCGCTGCACCACACTTTAAGAAGGATGCAGACAAACTGGAGAGGGTTCAGAGGAGGGCAAGGAAGATGATCAGGGGACTGGAAACAAAGCCCTATGAAGAGAGACTGAAAGAACTGGGCATGTTTAGCCTTGAGAAGAGAAGACTGAGGGGAGATATGGTAGCACTCTTCAAGTCCTTGAAAGGTTGTCACAGAGAAGAAGGCCAGGATCTCTTCTTGATCCTCCCAGAGTGCAGGACACGGAATAATGGGCTCAAGTTACAGGAAGCCAGATTCCGGCTGAACGTCAGGAAAAACATCCTGACTGTAAGAGCAAGACGACAATGGAACCAATTACCTGGGGAGGTGGTGGGCTCTCCCACACTGGAGGCCTTCAAGACGAGGCTGGACAGCCATCTGTCAGGGATGCTCTGACTTGGATTCCTGCACTGAGCAGGGGGTTGGACTCGATGGCCTTGTAGGCCCCTTCCAACCCTACTATTCTATGATTCTATGACCCAACTGTTTGTCCGGCCAGGTTCCATCAGTTGGGGGGGGGGGTGAGACAAAGGTGAAGGCATATAGGCAGGACGAGGAGTAGCAAGAACAGTCTTCTAGTTGTTCAGATCAGTGAACAGCTCTGACCAAGAAGCCTTTACAGAGGTAAGGAGGCACAACTTGCCTTGCTTGCTTGCTTGCTTGCTTGCTGGCTTGCGTATGTATGTATGTATGTATTTATTACATTTCTATACCACCCCATAGCTGAAGTTCTCTGGGCGGTTTTCAAAAGTTAAAACATTAAAATGCAATATACAAAGTTTAAAAGCCATTTACATAAAAGCACACAGACAAAATACACAAACAACATATCACTAAAAACATCTTTGAGCTAAAAACAGTTTAACCAAAAATCCAACAAAAACAACACAGCTTAAAAACAGTATACAAAAGTTAGCAAAAGGAACAAGAGTTCTAAAAAGGGAAGACAGAGTCTTTAATTCCTGCTTAAAGACCTTCAAAGAGGTCAGGACCTTAGGTGGCAGACTGGGACGTAGGGGAGAATTCTTTCCCTAAGGTACCTTTTGCCTGTTGTTATTAAGAGGCTTCCTTGCTGGATGGTATCCCTGAGTTTATTCTTTGGGAAGAGCCACAGGTCAAATCCTCTCCTTTCATCCTGCTGTAGGCTTGAATCTTCTTACACTCTTTTTCCAGAATTGTGGTGGATTCTGGACAGTCACTTGTGGCAAAAGGGCATGTGGTACAGAACATTATCCTCCTCCTCCTCACATCTGTATCCCACCTTTTTTCCTCTTGCAAGGAACCATAGGTGTTTTGCATGGCCCTCCTCTACATTTTATCCTCACAACAACCCTGTGAGGTAGATTGGGCTGAGAGTTGGTGACTGGCCCAAAGTCACCCAGTGAGCTTCATGGCTGCATGGGGACTAGAACCCAGATCACCTGAGTCCCAGTCCACCACACAGGCACCCCATATGAACGTGTTCCTTACAAGCTCTGTTGCTTTGTTTTCCCAGTCTCATGAGGCACATTGGGAGATGAATGGGTAAACTTGTTCACCTGATTCCATGCTGATTTTTGTCAAGACCAAACTGCAGTGAAGAGAACCACTTGTGTTAGTTGGACTTCGTTGCACAAAGTGTTTCACAGACCTCCATCCACACAACAGGACAATCAGATGGGTCATTAATATATATTCCATTTTACAAATGGAGAATTGAGACTAAGAAATTAGTAGCTTACCTAAGCTCAAGGTAGCCATGAGGGGTAGCCATGTTAGTTGGCTGCAGCAAAATGTCTTGTGGCACCTTAAAGATGTAACCAATGTGTCATGGCAAAGGCTTTCATGGACTAGAGCAGAGATGGACAGAAGGTAGATCTCCAGATGTTTGGGACTTCAACTCCCAAAAGCCCTTGCCATCATGGCCAATGATCAAGAATGCTGGGAGCTGAAGTCCAAAACATCTAGAGGTCTACTTTCTGTCCACCCCTGAACTAGAGTCCACTTCATCAGATGAATAAAGTATTATCCTAAGTTGGCAGCGAGGTATATATACACAAGGTGGAGGAGGTGGATTGTGAGGTCAGAACGACATGTTAAAAGTACAGACTGTGACAATTAAAGCTTACATGTATGTAAAATAAGCAGTGATGATGGTATCACAAACACCCTTGTATCAGTAAGCTAATTAACACCAAAGTACGGTTGGGATTTGAATGTAGGTTCTTTTGCTCAACAAACCGCAAAATCAACTAGTCCACTCTGAATCCTGTTTTGTTTTGTTTCTCTCCTTCCTTTGTTCCCCCGTCCCCTGACCCTCCATGCAATTTGCAGTGCTGTGTTGCACACATTTTATGCTTTCCCGAAATATGTAATTGAGTCTGCTTCAAATGCATTTCTTCCTTGGCATTTCTTCCCTGAGTCATCCAGATGGAATTTGCTCTTAGTGAGTTTTTCACATTTTGGAAGTGATTTTCATTAAGAGGAAAGACGTTTATTCTTTTACCCCCACATTTCAGTACTTGAGAGCTTTTATTAATTTAAAAGGTTATGAGAGAGATGAAACAAATTCTGGAGGAAACTAAGAAGCCTAAATGTAACATCATGAATATTTCTCAGGGGCAGAGAAAAAGACGACATCCTGTCAGTCAATGGTGATCCATCCTTGACAGGAGAGGTTTAGCTATCACTGACACCATGGGACATATGACGGCTTATTGGCATTTTATAAAAAACATAATTTGATAGCTGTACCCAGAGCAGATAATATGATTGTTGAAGTGTGAAACCTGCAGAAGGAATCCTGTTTAGGATTCCATTTTCTCAGACCCACAAAGCCGATCTGTCTGCCCATTTGAATTTCATCTGGCTCCTTTTGCTCTGTCAGGCCTTCAGTGTTCTCAGTGGCTCTCTTCGATTAAAGACTAGGTGTTTTCAGTGATGTCCTTCCATTTGCAATTGCAGTACCTCATGGAGTTTGTAATCTTAAGGCTGCATATTCACCACTTGTGTGTGCGTATTTTACAATGCTTCACTGACATTGTGGGATTGGGGACCACTGCATGCATGATGGAGAGAAGCATGGCTGTTGCTTAAAGATGTTCCTGCATGGCAGCTGCATGACTGATAGTCATTCATGTCAGGAGCACACTGTATGGATTGCCAATGTCAAAGGCTCCCAATCTCTTGTTCAAGGGCCAATGCCCATGAGGAGATGCTGCTGATTGGATGAGAAGGGCAATGAAGCATATTCTCAATTCAAGAAACAGTTGGCGGACTTCATTTATTTGTAGTAAGAGTGTGTTTTGGAATCAACTGAATCCTGAACTGACTTGGGCTGATTTGGACAGATTTGGGAGATGTCTGAATAGAAGTGGGATTCCTCCAAACCAGACCGAATCTGGAATGGAACACTTACTGAAGATTCAGGATTTGGAGGTGTATTGGATTTGGTTTCAGAAGAATGGTGGGCAGTCAGGTGTGAATTTGCCTAGATTCATATGCAGTGTATAGAGGCATAAGTACACTCATTTGCTAGAGCAGTTGGCAATTTTCATGATTTTATAGTGGGTTCTCATAGCTGAATTCACATACAGTGAAGGCCACACTTTCTGCTACTAACAGAAGCTAAAACCATGCACAGTAATCACTCTTCACACTGTGTACCTTCTAGCTGATAAGGGATGCTTCTTTCTGTACTGTGAGAAAGTTATTTTGCTACCAAGAGAAAAAGCTCTTCCCCTTTCTCCTTCTGGGTGAAGGGACAGTGTGTATGTATGTCTTTTTTGACAGCCTGAACTAAATGATGAGACAAGGCCCTATAAAATCCTGAGCAGATTGGCCTGCTACCTGTTCTCATCTGAGAGGGGGGAGATGAGCCAGCTGCTCAGATAAACAGCCCCAAGGAACACCTTCCGTCGCTCCCCTGGGAACCAAAGTGACCAAACCAAGCTTTAAGGATATGTGTAAGCTTTCTTTGCTTTTGCTTTATCTGCATCCATTTTACATCAATAAACCCTATCATTCTTTCACACAAGTGGACTTGAGTCATACTGGTATCTTTGAAACTGGTTAGCGTGGGTCGTGAGTGCACCAGGCCCCAGTTTAAGACCGGAGGACACAGAGACACTGTGTATCCAAAAACTGATACATTTCTCCCAAAGCTCTCAATATAAGGAAAACACCAGGGAGGGGATAGTGGGGAGGGAGAGAAGGGGCTGTAATTTTATGATAGGCAGCTCTAGCTTCTAATCACAGTTAATGGTTTTACCAGAGCTGCCCAATCCTAGTGCTTTGGGGAAGGGACGTTGAAATAATGTATTGCAGGACTGATCACTGCTCTTTGCTAATTTTTAGGGATGGGCGGTGTCAAGGGCTCCTTGGAGGCCTCTCTCAGTCTAATGCAGTAGCCAAGCCCAGACACAGACAAAGGGATTCCTTTCAAAGCTTTATTCTTCTTTTACAACTTAACAACTCTACAGGTAGCAACTAGATATGAGCAGCAGAGTACCTATGCCCTCAGTTGGAACAGTTGGTCCCCGTTTGAAAGGGAATTACTGGCAGACCCCTGAACTTAACTCCCTCCCCTTTTCCCTTGGATCCTCTGGGCGCAGCCGTTGTTTGTGCGCCAACCGGGCACTACACCTCCTTTCTGCGCCCTCCATTTGGCGCCGCTCTCTGCATCGGCGTCGCACGTCCATCAAGTCTGCTTCCCGTGCTCTGTCACTCCCTGGACTGCTTTCTAATCTAGGAATGCTGGTGGGAGGAATCTCCGTCAGCTGTGGGCCCTGGGAAAGAGGAGCGCGCTCCTCTCCCAGGAGCGACTGCCCTTCCTCAGAATCAGAACTACTCTGGGATTCTATGGGCTCAGTGTCCACCCTGACAGGCGGATCACTTACCTCGTTCCGGGGGGGAGGGGTCCGCAGGGGGGGGGGAGGCGATCTGTCCCTCCCCCCAGAATCCGTCCAGGCCAGCTCCACTCCATGGTGATGCTGCGGAGCCGGCTGCCGGCTCCGCAGCGCTGGCGATACGGCTGGCCACCATTGCCGTGCCTTATCACTGTGCTAAGTCCAGACACAAATGGCATCCACTACGCCATTTGCGTCCCTGTTTTCACGTGATAGGCTGCGCATTTGTATTTACGTAGATATTTGCATAGCCTATTGCATGAAAAAACAGGGACACAAATGGCATAGTGGATGCCATTTGAGGTCCGGACTTAGAACAGCAATACGGCATGGCAATGGTGGCCAGCTGTATCGCCAGCACTGTGGAGCTGGCAGCCAGCTCCGCAGCATCGCCACGTGGAGGAGCCGGCCTGGATGGATTCCGGAGGGGCACGGAGGTGAGTGCTCTGTTCCACCATGGACCCCAATAGGGCTGGATTCTTGGAATCCGGCCTCATTGGGGTCTGTGGCGGAATTCTCTGACATCCTTACAGTAAGTTTTGCTCCTAGGAGCAGGAACTTTAACACAGGTTTGGTGGAACCTGGAAGACTAGATATCATTGGGTGCTTGCCTGGAAAATGCTGGATGTCCAAGTCCTTCTGTCCCTGCCACTGTATACTCCACATCCATCATCCACTCCTCACTTACTGCATTTTCTGTGACTTTGGTGGCAATAGAGCAGAAAAACAAGTGTTCAACTGTTTTCCATTCATCATGACTCACTAGTCCCTGCATCTATCCTTCTAAAATTTTGCAAGTTTCTTGCCTAGGGACACCTCTATGACATATACATTTTTCATATACATTGCTTAAAAAATCCATGGAACACTTCCCCTCCCCCTACAGTGTCAGCACTCCCTTCCACAAAAAGCACTGCACCTATCCTCCTGACATTTTGCAGGTTTCTTAACTAGGTCCACTTCTATGCTGTATGTCATTTTCATAACAATTGCTCAAATCACAAAAAAATGGAGGGGAATAAGAGCATCCTTTTTTGGAAACCCACAAACTGTAAAGGCTACTCTTGTGCAAAGCTCTCTGCACCTATTCATCTGAAACTTGTCAGGTTTGATCCCTTCTGAAGGAGCAACTATCCCTGCAAATTTCATCCAAATTAATCTGCCATGAAATAAATGTTATTGACAGTTCCCTCAAAAAATTAATAATTTAAAGGTGCATAGCGCAAACCACCTTGCACCTATTTGTCTGAGATTTGTCAGACAAATAGGGCAAATGTAATCCCCACATAGGAAACTACTACCATTTGTTGATTTCCAATGATTGGTCAATGGGAGGCATGAAGATTTGCCCACCTGTATTGCTGCCTCTGTCTTCCCCTTAGGAGCCTGATGGTAAGTTGCTTTGCTTTGGGGAAGGGAAAGGGGAGGCTGAGGTGGTACCTGAATGCCCTTATTGAGCACCTTTGAAATATTCATGTTTGCTTGGAATGCGCACAAAGCTCCCCCTCCCCTTTCTGGGGTAAACAAAGGGATGCTCATGCATTTCTAACTGCTGCTGTGGTTATGTCTTAAAAGATGGGAACTGCCTTAGAGGCTAGCTTCTCCCATCACAATCATATGGAAAAGAAGTTAGAAGACAATGGGAAGACCATATTGAAACCTTCATTTTCATATCCCAGTTTGGATGGCTAAAGTGGAAGGGAGCCAATGCTGACATTTCCCATTTTGTTTCCATTACTCTTCAGTCGATACATAGAGGGCTTACTAGGGATGCTTAATTACCATTTCTGTGTCACCTATCACTGCCATACATGCTTTAAAGTTTACTCCGTGCACATCCTGTTGGCAACATTTCCCTGCAGATTTTTTTGTTCCATTGCAATCTCATAATTTGTGCAGCTGAGTTGCTTCTGAGAAGATGAGCCCAGTAAAATAAAAGCAATTCCAGAATGAAATGCTGAAGAGTGAGAAAATCTGAAGCCTCAATTAGAAAATAGCTTCCAGGTCAATGTTTATGTCACCTGTCAAATCAACATACAACAGAGGAACCACACAAAAGAGATTTACTCTTTCAAGCATGGACTGACAATTTTGCAAAAGGAATTAAAAAATACAATTAAAGGCAAAGGAACAGATTTTTAAAATTATATTATTTGTTCATGTATGTATGGGACATATTAATGGATTTCTAACATTGATAGAAATCAAAATTTACTCAGTTAATAACAAAGAAATTACAAGTTCTCTGAATAGATCAAGATTCCAGTAGAGCTTTTGTCATGAATTATTACATTGAATTTCAATTTATCTGATGATCAATGTGGTATAAGTTCATTTATTTGATGTGCATGTGGGTCATCAAATACATTTAGACAATCACAATCTATGGTTTCACTGTGGGAAATGCTCTTGAACACAGAGTTTCATTGATAGGGATAAAGATGAAGAGAACACAAAGGGCTGTTTCACACATGCATCTCATATCTTATTGATTGTAGCACAAGTGAGGATTTTTATAGATGTGAATGACCCCCCCTGCACCTCAAATGGCAGTAGAACTGTACAAGTTGGACCGCCAACAAAATATTGCTTTGTTGAATGCTCCTGTTCAGGAAACATCATTCCACTCCCACTCTCTCCTAGGTTTTAATCCTGTCCTCAGAATCAGCATCCTGTGGCTACTAACTATGCTTATTCCTCATTGAATTGTTTGTATGGTCCTTCCCATTAAAAAGAAGTGGGCAACTTGTGGCTAGGGATGTACGGATTTTGTCAGGTGCCTTTTGTTCCATCACCCGCTCATTGACAGAATCGGATTTTTTTTCCCAATTTCACAAATGTGCAGAACTTCATATTTGTGCAAATTTTCACTTGTGAAGATGCTCAAATTCCCCCCCCCCCAATGTGCATTTTCATGCCTTAGCCTATGGGGGAATGTGCATTTTCAGCGGGTGGCTTTTTTTTTATGACTACATTTGCATACAATTCCCAAAAGTAAAAAACTGCAAATCCATGCGACTCAGGAAAAGCTGGTCCACTGTGGAATTTACAGGTCAAATTCATGGAAATCCAAATTCATTTGATTCCGTTGTGGATTTCTATTTGTGGCCTTCCAGATGTTTTGGTCTACAACTCTCATCAGAGTTGTAGGCCAAAACATCTAGAAGGCCACAAGTTGCTGATCTCTGCCTTAAGGTTATTAGGACACAATCCTATGCATGTTTAGACAGAAAAAAAAAGGCCTTCAAGTCCCAGCACAGCTGGCTGGGGAATGCTGGGAGTTGTAGGACTTTTTCCTGTCTAAACATGCACAGGATTGCACCCTTAGACGTTATGAGGGTTGGAAACTAGGTGTGTTGTATGGCTGCCATTTAGGCAGTGTTTGTACATTTACTGTAACATGTACCTTGGCCCTATGGAAACTGTTCCAAGGGGAGGGAGACCAGGTTTGCCTTTTTTCCTGGAATGTCCCTTGGATCAAGTTCTAAAAATGTCGTTTATGCCCAACACAAGGACCATGATTGCATGACATTTGATGAGGGGGACTCAGGTTCTATTTCCAGCACCCAAGTACCTTCCATGTAGAAGGTTTTGGAACTTGCCAAGCAGTCCACAGCGCAGTCTGGATGTTCTGTGTTCATTTGCCTTCAGTGGTTTTTACATTCACATCTATGTTGAATCATTCTCTCTAATAACAAACGAAGGTAGTTACATGCCTATCAGTCTGGAAGCAAAATAGGGTCATCTACAAATACGTTCCGGTCTTCTATGTACTCGGGGGACCCATAGGCATGTAGAAGTACATAAGTTTGTGGTTTAAAACAAAATGCAAAACTGCTTAAAAAGAGCCTATCAGCTGACAGAATATTGACAAAGACAGTAGAAGGCATGCGGATTGTGCTAGTCTACCAATCAAATATATGAGCCTGTCTACATGAGGCTTTTATTGTACGTAGGGATGTACGAAAGGGACTTACCTTGTCCTGCAGCTTTTTTCGCGGTGGGGGGGAGGCGCTTCGCTTCTCCCCCCAAAGTTCAGGTGAGGGGGGGGAGGTGTCCCGCCTCGCCCGGCCAAAATTCAGGCCGGGGAGGGAGGCACCCCACCACGCCCAGCCGAAATTCAGGCCGGGGAGAACACGCCCCGTCTCCCTGGTCACAAAAGAAAAAGTAAAAACAAAAACAAAAACCCCGTGATACGCTACGTAACGGTTAACGTAGCCTATCACGGCTAGATTTCCAAAGTCAGCTGTGATAGGCTACGTTAATCATCACGTAGCCTATCACGGGTGACTTTGGGAAAAAAAAAAAGCGTATGCAAATGGCGGCGGCCCATGGGCGCCGCCATTTGCGTTCCTTATTTTGGCACGTCTAGTCTACGTAAAGATTTACATAAACTACGGCGAAGATAAGGGCACGCTGTTTGCGTTGCCCTTATTTTCGCCGTAGTCTACATAAATCTTTACGTAGACTAGACGTACTAAAATAAGGAACGCAAATGGCGGTGCCCATGGGCCGCCGCCATTTGCGTACGCGCTTTTTTTTTTCTTCCAAAGTCACCCGTGATAGGTTACATGACGATTTAAGTAGCCTATCACGGCTGACTTTGGAAATCTAGCCATGATAGGCTACGTAATTCGTCACGTAGCCTATCACGGGTGTGGGTTTTTTTTTTTTTTACTTTTTTATTTTGTAATGGTGGCGGTGGCAGCCAGTCGGGAGACCGGCTGCTGCCCCCGCCCCCGACGAACCGCCGCTGGGACCCGCCGCCGAGAGGGACATTCGCTGAAGGTAAGTCCCATCCCGGGGGGGGGCAGGGGGCCGGCGGAGAATTTCCCCAACACTTTCGGGGGGCCGAATGCCTCAGCGCTCGGCCTCCCGAAGATTCATGGAGAAATTCTCTGCCATCCCTAATTGTACGTTCAGGATTCCTCACTCATGTTAGTTTGCAGGTCCTTTACATGACGCTGTCGTCTTCCAAAGCCTCTGCTGTGCTTTGCAACCATTATCATGTCCCCGCCCCCCCAACAAGGAATGTCTGGTATTTTTCTGAATGGTGTTATAGAACCCTCATGTATTTGCACAATTCTGCTATGCCACAGTGCCACCTAGTGATTGTGTAATGGAACATATAGAAAAGCAGAAAAAGAAAAATTCTGGAAAAAAACATGTGTAAAGGAGCTGATCATAATCCCACAAAGAATGCTTAACCCCACCCCCACTGCCAGAGCACCATGGTCAAGGCCAAGCATGCTTACAGGAGAGGAGGGAAAGCTAGCACACATATTGGAGCTATGTGTGATTTACCAAATATAATATGCATATAACTGTGTAACAACACAGTGATAAAGGTAAGTGTTCTTGGATAAGCAAAGGACAACTATTTACAGCACGTAGGTTAGACTGGCAATGATTGGGTATAACAGGTGGCCCAACTGGCCCATAGATAAAACAGGTGGCCCAACTGGTCAGGCAGGAAAGAAGAGGAAGTGGGGCATGCAGGAAAAAAATTCAGGGAAGTTAAAGCAGATTTCAAAATAGAAGGCCATGATCAGGATAAAACCATAGAGAAAGCCGGGCTCTTCTTACATTCTTAATTTTTCTGCTGCCATATTCATGAACAAGTTCCAATAAGCATCCAATCTGACATCATGTTCATCGCTCTAGTCCACCCTTCCCCAACCTGGTGCCCTCCAGATGTTTTGAATGAATGACAGCTCCCAGCATTCCTGACCATTGACCATGCTGCCTGGTGCTGATGGGACTTGTAGTCCAAAATATCTAGTCCAAAATGGAGAGCATCAGGTTGGGGAATGCTGTTTCCTAGTCTATGCAAGTTACATGGATAGCTAAGTCCGATGCAGTGTTTCCATGTGTATTGAATCACTAAAATTGCATCCTGAATTCCAAATCCTACAGGGATGCCATCCCCAATCTTGAGACTTTTACAGCTATATTGTTGGGCTGGACACAATACTGGAGTTGGAAGAGACATACCCCCACCCCCACCCCGCCCTTCTAGGATATTATCTATGAATTATCAGGACTTTGAGCAAGTCAATTCACTCTCTTCCTTGGCTCTCCATTTAGTTTTTTTCCTCAGTAGACAAATGCCTCAACCTGCTTGCAGGCAGAGGGCTTTTCTGTATGAGGCTTTCAATCCGCACCTTGACTGAGGCTTCTGCTTCTGGATTATTATTATTATTATTACTAATTTCATTTCTATATCACCCCACAGTCAAAGATTTCTGGGTGGTTCACATTTTCACCCGCCCACCCATATTTTTTTTTTTTTGGAGAAATTCCTGTGAGGAGATTTAAAAAAGAAAAAGAAAGTCTCCATTGGAGTCCATTGAGGCTTTTTTCTTTTTTTTTTCCTTTTTTTAAACTCTGGGGATGGTGGCATCTCTCTCTCTCTCTCTCTCTCTCTCACACACACACACACACACACACACGTACGTGGAGGAAAGGTTTAAACCCCCTCCTAGAGCATTGCTGTCCTGATCTGAACTGGGGCCATGTGTGCTTACAGGAGAGTAGGGAAAACTAGTATGCATACCTCCACTATTTGTGCTTTAGTGAATGTTTAGTTTGACTCTCAGGATGTGAAGCAGTGCATAAACTTGTGGGAAAACATAGCCTGAACTGTTGTTCATTTCATATAATGCAGTTTCCTAAAAATTGAAAAGAATTCCATCTTGTGAGCATTCCTATGTAAAGATTAATATAAGAAATGTTCTCCATATTGTTGAGGTTTAGACACCTCAGGGAAGTGTCCTATGTCTATTAACAAACAAAGCCTAAGGAGGCTAAGAAATAATTGAGGTTTCATTCTGGTTCCTTCTATTTTGTTCTTGTCTCATTCATCCAGTTCATTGAAGAAATCTGGCTAAATTTTTTACTTCTCAGATTACAGCTGATATGCAATTAGGGATAATTAGGGATTTCTGAATCAGTCTATTTCTGGTCCATGTCAGTTTCACACGTGTTCAGTCATAAGTCCATTGCATCCAATTTCCACATCCCTCTGCAATGTTTTTAATGCACAAAATATTGCATTTATTTTCATATACAATTTTCTCTAAGAAGCAAATTTCTCCTAATATATGCCTTTCTGTACTTGACCTTCCCTAATATATACATCTTTGAATGCAACTTTCCCTAATATATACATCTTTGAATGCAACTTTCCCTAATATATGCATGCTTTATACAATTTTTGAGCTGAGAATTGCATTGCACAATTTGAAGAACTACCCAATCCAAAGGATAAGTGTGTTTGGATCGCATATTAGTCTGGGAAGTGAGAATTAAGCTGGCTCACCTACACATTTGTGTACTAAATGCAATTCTCCCCAACTCTCTACTTTAGCCACGCACACAGTCAGATCCTTGGGCTACCCAGAACAAAAGAAACATCGATGAAAGCTATTTCCATTCTCTTTGCTGGTAGTTAGAGAGAAAGGTGAGCAACTGAGGAGATATCAAATTAAAGAACAAAGCTCCTATGAAGCTGTGATCCAAAGTAATTTCAAATCTTTGTAGTTAAACCACTGCAAATATCAACTTGGCACTCACAGTACATGATGCACAGATGTTTGCAAAGGTTCTGAGACAAATATATTAGGGGGAATTGAGTCTCTAAAAAAAAAAAAAGCTAAAGAGGATTTGCCAAGGCTTTCTGGGATTTGAAAAGCTGACTTCTGATGTTTTCATGGTTGCCATTCGACCCTTAAAATGAGCCACCCAGAAGTTCTCATTGTAGCGGCAAAAATGTAATTCTCCACACAAGGCTTAGAGTATCCAAGCAGGTGGTGACCTTATTCTGGATGTCACTTCACCAAGGCTTCATATACTGTAGGCTTTCAGCTTTCACATCAAAATTTAGTGTAGATGACCATACACATATAAAACAAAGGAGCTTCAGATCGGAGCAAAACAAAATGTAGATCTGCAGTGCCAACATGAGTCAGGGATGAAAGGATGAAAAACAAAATTCCTTTGACTTTGTTAATATCCTCTCTGGTCATAAGAACAAACAAACAAAGATCTCCTTAGCCATTTAGCCGGCAATGTCACAATTTGTATCTCCTCACCGTTGCATTCCTCAGACAGTGGAATTACGATCTTCATCTTCAGTTTAAGAGGGATGAGCAAACTCTGAAGACCAACAAAGGTGCATTTGCAATGAGTTTCTAGTCAGCTTTGATGCAGTATTTAGATCTAGATAGGATCCTAGTCATGGAGAGATCTTAAATCCATGTGTCAGCGTGCTAGGAGGCTAAGCAGCACCACCAGCATAATAAATAGTGCGGAGGATTCAACTTTAATTGCTTTCCCCACACTGCTTCAGCACAAGGGGGAAATAATGACAAATTCCAGCCTGAACACATCCCTTTTGCCTCTGCTTTCCTATCATTGTGTGGGCAGTGGAGAGCAGCAAGGCTTTTAGTATGCAAACAGCATGCAACTTAATTGCATGGCTAGCTGTTGATACCCCTTCATGGATCACTGCCTTGTTGTGGCG
Organism: Heloderma suspectum; assembly: GCF_057233095.1. Taxonomy (NCBI): domain Eukaryota; kingdom Metazoa; phylum Chordata; class Lepidosauria; order Squamata; family Helodermatidae; genus Heloderma; species Heloderma suspectum. The sequence goes on along the minus strand of NC_139461.1, from coordinate 284,671,106 downwards.
AAGGGGCTTGCGTAACTCAGTGAAGCCATAAGCTATGCCATGCAGGGCCACCCAAGATGGACAGGTCATGGCAGAGAGTTCTGACAAAATGTGGTCCACTGGAGAAGGAAATGGCAACCCACTCCAGGATTCTTGCCAAGAAAACCCCATGGAACGTATCACAAGGCCAAAAGATATGACGCCAGAAGATGAGTCTCTCAGGTCAGAAGGTGTCCAATATACCACTGGGGAAGAGCAGAGGGTATTTCCAAGTAGTGCCAGAAAGAGTGAAGCGGCTGGGCCAAAGCCGAAAGGACACTCAGCTGTGGATGTGTCTGGTGGTGAAAAGAAAGTCTGATGCTGTAAAGAACAATATTGTTTAGGAACCTGGAATGTAAGATCAATGAATCAAGGTAAGCTGGACGTGATCAAACATGAGATGGCAAGATTGAACATCGACATCTTGGGAATCAGCAAACTAAAATGGACAAGCATGGGCGAATTTAATTCAGGTGACCATTATATCTACTACTGTGGGCAAGAATCCCTTAAAAGAAATGGAGTAGCACTCATAGTCAACAGAAGGGAGGGGAAAGCAGTACTGGGGTACAATCTCAAAAACGATAGAATGATCTCAGTACAATCCAAGGCAAACCAGTCAACATCACAGTAATTCAAGTCTATGCCCCAACCACTGATGCCAAAGAAGCTGAGGTTGATCGGTTCTATGAAGACCTACAACATCTTCTAGAACTAACACCAAAAAAAGATGTCCTCTTCATCATAGGGGATTGGAATGCTAAAGTAGGAAGTGAAGAAATCACCAGGATAACAGGCAAGCATGGCCTTGGTGTACAAAATGAAACAGGACAAAGGCTAATAGAGTTTTGCCAGGAGAACACGCTGATCATAGCAAACACGCTTTTTCAACAGCACAAGAGGCGACTCTACACATGGACATCACCAGATGGTCAGTATCGAAATCAGATTGATTATGTACTTTGCAGCCAAAAATGGAGAAGCTCTATACAGTCAGTAAAAACAAGACCTGGAGCTGACTGTGGCTCAGATCATGAGCTTCTTACTGCAAAATTTCGGCTGAAATTGAAGAACGTAGGGAGAACCACTAAACTATTCAGGTATGACCTCAATCATATCCCTTATGAATATACAGTGGAGGTGAGGAATAGATTTAAGGGATTAGACCTGATAGACAGAGTGCCTGAGGAACTATGGACAGAGATCCGTAACATTGTTCAGGAGGCAGCAACGAAATCCATCCCAAAGAAAAAGAAATGCAAGAAAGCAAAGCGGCTGTCTGATGAGGCTTTACAAGTAGCTGAGGAAAGAAGGGAAGTGAAAAGCAAGGGAGAAAGGGGAAGATCCAACTGAATGCAGATTTCCAGAGAATAGCAAGGAGAGACAAGAAGGCCTTCTTAAATGAACAATGCAAAGTAATCGAGGAAAACAATAGAATGGGAAAGACTAGAGATCTCTTCAAGAAAATCAGAGATCTCAAGGGAACGTTTTGTGCAAAGATGAGCATGATAAAGGACAAAGAAGGCAGGGACCTAACAGAAGCAGATGAGATTAAGAAGAGGTGGAAAGAATACACAGAAGAACTATACAGGAAAGATCTTAATGTCCCTGATAGCCATGATAGTGCGGTCACTGAACTTGAGCTGGACATCCTAGAGAGTGAAGTCAAGTGGGCCTTAGGAAGCATTACTAACAACAAAGCTAGCGGAGATGACAGTATTCCAGCTGAGCTATTTAAAATCCTAAATGATGATTATGGTTTGCGGAGAATTTCTCCCCGAAACTTCAGGGGGCCGAGCACCAACGTGTTTGGCCCCCCGAACAAGTTTCGGGGAGAAATCCTCCGAACCCCCCCACCCCCCGCACTCCCCCCCCGGGACGGGACTTATCTTCACCGAATGTCCCTCCCGGTGGCTGGTCCGGCCGGCGGTTTGGCGGGTGTTCGAGTGAGGCGGGAGCGGCAGCTGGTCTTTCGACTGGCTGCCGCCGCCGCCATTGCAATGAAAGAAAAAAAAAACGCCCCCTGATAGGCTACGTGACGATTCACGTAGCCTATCACGGCTAGATTTGCAAAGTCAGCCGTGATAGGCTACGTCAATTGTCACGTAGCCTATCACGGGTGACTTAAAAAAAAAAAAAAGCGCGTACGGATAATGGCGGCCCCCATAGGGAGCCACCATTCCCGTTCCTTATTTGGTCGCTGTAGTCTACGTAAATGTTTACGTAGACTACGGCGAAAATAAGGGCAACGCTATTTGCGTTGCCCTTATTTTCGCCGTAGTCTACGTAAACATTTACATAGACTACAGCGACTAAATAAGGAACGCGAATGGCGGCTCCCTATGGGGGCCGCCATTAGCGTACGCGCTTTTTTTTTTTTTTAAAGTCACCCGTGATAGGCTACGTGACGATTGACGTAGCCTATCACGGCTGACTTTGCAGATCTAGCCGTGATAGGCTACGTGAATCGTCACGTAGCCTATCAGGGGGCTTTTTTTTGTTTTTTTTTAACTTTCGCGTTCAGGGCCGGGCGAGGTGAGGCGGGAAGCCTCCTCCCGGCCTGAATTTCAGCCGGGGCGAGGCGGGAAGCCTCCCCCCCCTGGCCTGAACTTCGCGGGGGGACCAGTGAAGTGCCTCCCCCCCACCGCGAACGTCCTTCGAGGACAGGTAAGTGACTTTCGTCCACCCCTAATGATGATGCTGTTAAAGTGCTGCATTCAATATGCCAACCAATCTGGAACATTCAATAGTGGCCACAAGACTGGAAAAGGTCAGTTTACATTCCAATTCCAAAGAAGGGCAACGCCAAAGAGTGTTCAAACTACCGCACAATTGCGCTCATTTCACATGCCAGCAAGGTGATGCTCAAAATCAATCCTACAAGCTAGGCTTCAGCAGTATGCGAACCGAGAACTACCAGAAGTACAAGCGGGGTTTCGAAGAGGCAGAGGAACTAGAGATCAAATTGCCAACGTTCGCTGGATCATGGAGAAAGCAAGAGAATTCCAGGAAAAACGTCTATTTCTGCTTCATTGACTATGCTAAAGCCTTTGATTGTGTGGATCACAACAAACTGTGGCAAATTCTTAAAGTGATGGGAGTACCAGACCACCTTACCTGTCTCCTGAGAAACCTGTATGAGGGTCAAGAAGCAACAGTAAGAACCAGACATGGAACAACCGAGTGGTTCAAAATTGGGAAAGGAGTACGACAAGGCTGCATATTGTCACCCTGCTTATTTAACTTATATGCAGAGTACATCATGAGAAATGCCGGGTTGGATGAATCACAGGTCGGAATTAAGATTGCCAGGAGAATTATCAACAACCTCCGATATGCAGACGATACCACCCTAATGGCAGAAAGCAAAGAGGATCTCAAGAGCCTCTTGTTGAGGGTGAAAGAGGAGAGTGCAAAAGCTGGTTTGAAACTCAACATTAAAAAAACGAAGATCATGGCATCTGGCCCCATCATTTCCTGGCACATAGATGGGGAAGAAATGGAAGCAGTGACAGATTTTATTTTCTTGGGCTCCAAGATCACCGCAGACGGTGACTGTAGCCATGAAATTAAAAGACGCTTGCTCCTTGGGAGGAAAGCTATGGCAAACCTAGACAGCATAGTAAGAAGCAGAGACATCACCTTGCTGACAAAGGTTCGTATAATCAAAGCTATGGTTTTCCCAGTAGCAACGTATGGCTATGAGAGAGCTGGACTATAAGGAAGGCTGAGCGTCGAAGAATTGATGCTTTCAAACTGTGGTGCTGGAGAAGACTCTTACGAGTCCCCTGGCCTGCAAGGAGGTCAAATCAGTCCATCCTAAAGGAAATCAACCCTGAGTGCTCATTGGAAGGACAGATACTGAAGCTCCAATATTTTGGCCACCTAATGCGAAGAGAAAACTCCCTGGAAAAGACCCTGATGCTGGGAAAGATTGAAGGCAAAAGGAGAAGGGGACGGCAGAGGATGAGATGGCTAGATAGCATCACTGGTGGAATGAATATGGACTTGAGCACACTCCGGGAGAGAGCGCAGGACAGGAAGGCCTGGCGTGCTATGGTCCATGGGGTCACGAAGAGTCGGACCACGACTGAACGACTGAACAACAACAACAAAGCTGTTGATACTGATACTAGCCTGAACTAAGTATTAGTTCTAACTTTTACCATAAAATGCTGGTGAAAACACCGCCGAAAGTATATGGTTATTTATATACCACAGATATGTTTATTTTTCAGTTCCTTTTAGATCCTTTACAAAAATTGTCAAGGCTCATTATATACATATTAGAAACATCTTTTAAAAAATTTGATACCAAAACAAGGACGCTATACCTGAACAAGTACAGTTAAGGGACCAAAGTATACAGTTTGCCATTAGCACTGATTGTTAGTGACTGTTAGCTTGTGAGATCATGTGAATATCCAGCATAACTTTTTGTTGCAAGCCATGCTACAATTAAGTTAGCTATGTCACCCGTTGTTTCTGAGAAGGCACCTTACACAGGCGGGCTATGGTCTTCTCTGCATAAATTTGTTGTAAACACCTCCCACGTCCCAATCTGGGGAGCCCCAGGGTGTTTGGAAACATATGGTGCAATGTTTCTCTGAATCACTGTTTATAGCAGAGGGACAGATCAGATTTAGTATTTCTGGGAAGGTTGTTAAATAGTATTGCAAAGACAGTAATCACATCTTGGGTTGTTGGGATCATACAATTACTTATGTGAACATCAGGCAAGGTGGAGAATCAGCAACGTGTGCTTCCCACCCCGAGTGATGCCTCCTGACCGTGTTTTTTCTTTTTAGCTCCAGGGATGGTCAGTAGGGGAAAAAACAGTAATAGAACACTAGGATTTGAGAAGGAGGCAGTTGCGTGGGAGGCATTCAGGTTTTGCTTTATTCCCATCCATGCCTTGGAACTCCATGAGTTCAGTTGAAGGCATGCATAGAAACCAATGTGTGTATAACTGCATGCACATAGGCTCAGTACATATGATCAGAAACTCTGCAAGAGGCAGGGTTCCTAACTGTGCATACGAAGCTTGTGTACATACTATCTCACACTATGTAGGTCTCTATGCAAACCTTCAGCTGAATGTGAAAGTCAAGGGCCGGTCCTGCCCCAAAGATCCTGTTCTCCCCCTCTGTACATTCAGTGTACGTGAAAAGAAGGTGAAAACTTGAAGGGCTTTTGTCCAGTATCATTTGAGCCACTTTCCACCATAAGGTCATGTGAGGTCACCTCAAATCTTTGTCACCAAATCAGGGGATTTCTGCTTAGTTGTTGTTGTTTTAAGTTTCCTTAAGCTGTAGTTTTGACTTGATACAGAATTCACAGACCATATTAGTTTCCTAAAAGAATGATTTGATGCAACAGATAAAACAGAAACATTCCAAAGTCACTGGAATAATAACAGTGGTAATAAACAGCAACAGGGGGGAAATCGCTGTCTTTTTGGATCAGTATGTTTCCCATATGGCAGGCAATTGTAACACAACCGTTCTTTTTGCTGTACCTTTTCCCTTAACTGTCTTTCTACAAACCGCTTTCAGGGTGCCTATTTATTAGTTAAGCATCAAAATAAATTGGCCATGCTGCTTTTAAGCAGCCTGGAAGAGAATGTGACAAGAGAGATGTCCTCAATCCCCATCATGGCGCGCTCAGCATAAAAAAGAGGGGATATTGATTGCAGTCAATTAAGAGCTGTTGCCAGAACACTTGCACAGCCTCTGAGCCAAACCGAGAAAGGATTACAGCTGACATCCCTTTCAGACTTTGACTTCATTTGCATGTGAAAGGTCGCAAATTCCAATTAATTATAATGGGGACACAAAGCCAAGGTATAGATATTTATTTCTTCTTAGAAAACTCTGGCTTCTATCCCTGCTCTTCACCCACCCACCCCCAATCCTCTTTTCATACCAGCAGCATCTGTGGAGCTCAAGAACTCTATCCATGATGCTTAAATACACAGATAAAATAAAAGCACACACAACCATCAGAAAGTCGCTCTGGCTTGAAGGGTCTTGCTTAAGGGAGCCACTGAGGAAGGTGTGTGTGTATGTTTTTATTCCTCCTTGCGATCAGTGGTGCAGCTAAGTAATTTTAGAGTTCGGTGCTCTTACAGGGGCCCCCTCTTTAGATGGCCATCTGTATTATTTTTCAGTGGCAATGTATGCAACTAACATTTCTTCTCTCCCCCCACCCACTACCATTCCACGCTTTACAACTTCTACATTCCTGATACGTTAGAACAAAAGAAAACCCAGACAAACTGCTTGCCATCCCTCATATAAAGGAAATACTTGGGGCATGTTCAGTTTTAAACTTAAACCATATTTTAAACTTAAACCATAGCCCAACTACAGAAATAAAACGGAGTTTGCTTCTGCTGCCCTGGTGCTGAACACATTTACTTGAGAATAAGCACCATTTTGTTCTAGGAAAGGATAATACATATTTTTAAGTAAAAATAATAAAAGCATCTGTAACCATGGGTGGTTAGAGTGTTGGACTGGGACTCAGGAGATCTGGGTTCTAGTCATCATTATACCAAGAAGCTCACTGGTGACTTTGGGCCAGTCACTGACTCTCAACCTAAACTACCTCACAGGGTTGTTGTGAGGATAAAATAGAGATAAGGAAGACCATGTTAGCCACCTTGAGTTCCTTGCAAGAGGAGAAAAAGTGGGATATAAATGTAATAATCAAGCAAGCCCTTGACTATATAAAAAAATTAAAAATTAGAACAAAGGATGCTGCGGTGACCAGCATCAACCCCTGTGTGTCATGCCCATGCAGACTCAGTTGCTGACACCAGGCCTGCTCGCCCCCATCATCTGCTGCTGCCTGGGACATTATTTGTACGTGTGTGTGTGTGTGTGTGTGGTGATGATGATGGTGGTAGTAGTGGTAGGGATAACAGAGAAATCCACAACAGAATCAAATGAGTTCAGATTTTTATGAATCCAACCCACAGATACCACAGCGGACCGTTTTTTCCCCAGTCAGGCAGATTCTGAGGACTTGCAGACCATTGTTCTAACTTTCTGGAATTTTGAGCAAATTTAGTAAATAGAAAAATATGCAATTAAAAAAAACAACTGGCTGAAAAAGTGCATTTCCCCTGTAGGCTAAAGAGTAAAAATGTGCATTTGGGGGAGATTTGTGCATTTGGGGGATATGCACATTTTCGCAAGCATGAATTTGGAAACAAAAAAAAATCTGATTCCACTGATGAGAGGACAACAGAATGAAACAGGCCTGACAATCTGTGAAACACAAACAGAATGGATTTTACCAGTCTGTGCATCCCACGTGTGTGTGTTGGGGAGCGGGGGGAGGTCAGTTCCTATCAACCCCATTGCTTATGATGTTGGAGCACCTACACTTTGGGCCAATTTACTGGTTCTATACACTGAGTGACTATAGTTATAAACAATGTATGCCAAATGGCACAAAGCCGTTTGCTTCCAGAATTAAAAAAGGCGGGTGACCCTTTAACAGATGCTGGTGACATTGCAATAGTTATTTTGTGGTATTAAAAATGAAGCAGAATGAATGCTGTTAAAATATACTGCCTTTTCTGTCTCTCTCTCCCCATTTTTATTCTGAACACATCCAAGCTGACCAGATCTTTAAAACCTTGCTGAGAATCTTGGCTCTTCCCCACTAAACTCTCTTTTATCACCCCTTTCCCTAAAATCTGAAATGATGCCCCTGCCCTTTGGTATTCCCTCTGGACAAACGTTCTCTCTCTCTCTCTCTTTCTCTCTGCCAGATGCTCAAGAAACCCCCCACAAGTTACTGAAATTATTTATAAAGAGGCTGTTTCATCTGCAATTTACCTAGAAATGAGTAGTACCTGGAGAAATCAGCATACATTTTTTACAGAGTGTTTGACCAGGTACCATTTATCTCTCCTTTCCTCCAGTTCCACCACCCATTTTGGTTACAAAAGCATTAAGCCATTATGGTGTTTTCATAATTTCAGATCAAGTTACATCTGCCAACCCCATGGGGTTTCATAAAAATGTAGTAGTAGTAGTAGTAGTAGTAGTAGTAATACTGTTCTTATTCTACTTGGCTATGTAAGTCACACACACACACTCCTTTTGAATGTCCCAGGAAAGCAGTAGACTCAGCCATCTGTTCTTACCCAACATCATTCTCGGCAAGGGAGGCAAGCTAAGAAAATATATTTGTGGTTTTATAAAATAGAAAGAATATTGGTTGCCTGATCTCTATATAGTTTTCCATAGAATGCTTCGTAATAAATTAAGATACTGGCAACCTGTCACTTTTGAGGGGAGGGAGGGCTTTTCTCTAAGATCCTGAGCTAACTCTCATGCCATTCGTCTGGTGACTGAAACAAGCTCATTGTGGAGGACAAATGGAGCCCAAAGTCCTAGTAATAAAATTCAATGGAAATGTCAAAATTGACTGCTGTTGAAAATGCTAGTTTTGCATTATAGCTGTGCAGGCAAGCCATAAAATGGCCTGTGTTTATGCACCATGGGGGATATTATGACAAATGCACCCAGATTTTACAGCTGTTTTTTTTTTTTTAAGTATGCACAGAAGAACCCTGTTATCTGAAAGTTACCTATTCAAATGACTATGGGCTTTTCTGCATGAGGCTTTTAACCCACCACTTTACTGAGGCTTCTGCTTCTGGATTCTTTCTGAGATTAAGATTGGCTCATTTGCATGTGTTTTTTTTCCTGGAGGTTTTCTTGTTCTACCTTTCTATATGCTCCATTACACAATCACTAGGTGGCACTGTGGTATAGCAGAATTGCACAAAAACACTAGGGTTTCGTGCTGCCATTCACAGATATACCAGACTTTCCTCATTAGAAAACCCACCTGCTAAAATGGTCCCAAAGAATTGGAGAGGCTCTGGAGGATGACGCTGTCATGTAAAGCACCCACAAACTACCACGATGGAGGAATCATGAGTGCACAATACATACTTTGCGTTGAAAGGTTCTATGTGCACCTTATATCATTCTGCATTTATTTGGAGTTATTTTCACCTTATCTGTTGGCCATGGAGACAGAAAACATACATTTGTGTCAAGCCAAATTTTCTTTCCCAAACAATTACATTCCCTGGCAGGGGTGGGCAACTTTGGCCCTTCAGATGTTTTGGCCTACAACTCCCATCAGTCATCACCAAGGCCTTTACTGACTAGGGCTGGTAGGACTTGTAGGCCAAAACATCTGGAGGGCCACAAGCTTCCCACCTTTCTCCTGGGCATTTGTCAGGATTACGTGGCCCTATATCCTACTTTGCAGAGAACCTTTTATTTGAAGCGATGTCGAAGGACAGTCTTCTATTTGAACATGACCTCTGTTTGAAGAACTATCCAGTCCAAATATGGTTTAAAGATATAGAACCATATGAAGGGAGAGAGATCAGCAGCCTTGAAGTTGCTCATCAATAGTTAGCACTTGGATAGCAGACTGAGCAGGCACACAGATCATCTGGTCACAATATTCCCCAGTATGGTGAGATGAGAGATGTAATGTATTTTACACATGGCCACCCTATATCCTACCATTCCCCCAATTTTTCAGCTTCGCTCTGATCATTCAATACACAGTTACAATCCCCATGATTCTTTCTCTGCCTTCTTCAGTATGGTGAAGTTGCATTTGGGTAACCTCAACGCCGCTTGTCACAAAACTAAAACTTTTGTAAATCACCCAGAGAGCTTCTGGGGTGGTATAGAAATGTTAATCATCATCATCATCATCATCATCATCCTCCGTCATACCCAGACTGTTCTCATGTGAATTTAAGATCTTATCACCATGGCATGTGAAACAGAAACTATTTGCCAAAACTTGGGAAAAATAGAGTGGAAATCAAAACCTGAAATACTGCTGCCAGTAGAGATCTAAATGGGATTTGCATTATGCTTGACCATTTCAGCACAGCCATAGTTATTTCCACCTCTTCAGGAGGCAGTAGAAATTATATTCTTTGGAATGATCACAATGAAAGCTCTAATGTGAAAAGCCCCTTGCACTGCATTATGCTTTTCAATAGCGTGCTGATTTGCGAAGTTCCACAGCAGGAAAAGATGCACCCGACGTATCCCTGATATCTTGTTTCTGAGAGGGGAGGAAGACATAGCCCGCCACAAACGATGAGAAGTCCTAGCTAACCTTTCCCCATATTGGCATCATTTCCCTTAGGACTGCAAAGGAGTCTATCACAATTAGAGCTTTCATCCAGCACAGTCGATTTCATGCAGGCTGGCAAAGGTTCCTCGTTGGCAATTAATTCTATGTTTTATTCATCCCAGAATTCTTTAAAGCTGCAAATCAAAATGCCACCCTGTGCATTGCTAACTACTTTAGGAAGCACTAAGATTACAAATAAAGGTGCGCTTTGCATACCAATCAGGTTAGCTCTTTTCAGAGAAGATGAATTTAGCTCTGAATTTATCTCACTAATTGTATTTGCAGCATTGCAGTCAAAAGCAGCTTCCACCTCCAGTTTACGTTATGCAAAACAGTTCATCTCTTTGAGTTGAAAATCCAAAAAGTGAGCCATATGCTGCCTCCCGAGACTAGAAAATACATTGTTTAAACTGCCAATCTATATAAATCAGATTTATGGCTGGGGGGCAGGGGGAGCTTAGGTACCATAAACCATCAGAGAATAATCACCCCAGAGCATGTGTGCACTGTAAATTAACTACTTAAAGGACAAATGTGACAGCTGACCAAGCACATGTGGCTTAATTTATGTCCACACAATAATTATAAAAGTGATGAGACAGTGGATTTCTCCTCCCACTCCCAAGCTGGGCTTAATTCACAAAATAAGGTAATATTCTAAAAGGTGGTAGGATTCTCTCATAGAGACCACCCAAGTATCTCTTTAAATGTACTATCAAGGCTAGTAAGCTTTCATAGTCTCAAATGCAGGCATGAAAATTGAAAATCTCAAAGGCAACACATTCTATTATCATCTTAAGCAAAAGCGAACTGTCTGCAGAGATGCTTGTGGAATGCAGTCTTTGTGAATTCTGATAGAAAACAATCTGATCCACACTTCCCAGATGAATACGCAAGTCAGAACTTAGTTATCCATCCACTTCTGCACTTCCAGAATGTCTGGACGCAGTTCCCAGCTCAAAACCTGTATATAATGCATTCAGAAATACCAAGGGTAAAGTCCAATGTAAGTCCTACTTATAGTAGACCCATTGAAATGAATGGAACATGAGTTAGTCATGACTAACTTAAGTCCCATCTATTTCAATGGGTCTAATCTAAGTAGAACTTATGTTAGTTTTTACCCTAAAATCCATAGTTGAGCAATATTTATTTATTTATTTACATTATTTACAGGCCTCTTTTCATCATAAAAGATAATAAGACGGTTTACAAAATAAAACTGAAACAATAAGAACACAGTAAAACTCACAGCAAATACTCAAAATTCAATAGGCTGGTACTAAATTTCAGTGACCAGGAATGCCTGCATGTATAGATACATTTTTACTAACTGGTGGAACACCTGCACTGCAGGTGCCCATCAGATTTCTAAGGGGAGGTCATTCAACAATATGGGGGCCACCATGGAGAAGACCCTACTTCAGGTTGCCATAAGATGTATCTCCGCTATACGCAGCATGAGTCTAGGAGGGTCTTCAATGATGACTTCACTGAACAGGCTGGTCTATACGGATGGAGGCACTCTGTCAGATAGCCTGGCCCTGAGTTGTTCAGGGCTTTATGCGTCAGCAACAAAACCTTAAACTCTACTTAGTAGCAAATGGGCAGCCAGTGTAATTCTTTCAGCACTGCTGCACCCGAGGCAAAGGCCTAGTATTTATAAAAGGCCTGGACCATCCAGAGGTGTCATATTATTTGCCAGTTGCAGAGACTAGTGGTGCACATCCCTATTGCTATCTGTACTGAAGAGGGAACCGAGGCTCAAATATACAGGGTCCACAGTAGCTCGTTAGGGTAGATCCCCGAGTATGAGTTTCCTTACTCATGTTTCACATTAAAGCCGAAGTTGTCGTGTAAGCTGAAAAACGTAGAAAGAAATGTCACACTTGGTCCTCCACTACACGAGTGCAGCTGCTATGAGACTTCCAGAGGATCCCACCTGTGAAGCAAAACCAAGCAGAAGGCAACCAAGGCTTACTTGGAAGGAAGCATACACAACACTTGAAATAGGTGTTAAGTTTATTAACAGTGGGGGATGGGAAAAAAAGGGAATAAAAGGCATAGAAGAACCAGTGCAACTTTTGGAAACAACAGTCCAGGCAAAAATAACAAAGAAATTTCTAAATCTGCCATATACATTTTCGAAGTACGAGTCTTCCATTAGGGAACAATCCATGATCCAGAGAATCACAAACCCAAAAGTAAATTGAAGCATGAAGATGAAACTGAAGACAATGACCAGCATGAGCCCCTCTAGCTTTATACCCACAAGCCTTTGACAAATGTGAGGTGAGCCTCCTTAGCCAATCCCTAGCTGGCTGAATTATTTCCTCAGGCCTTCAGGAAGAGGGGGTGGAGAGTTCTCACAGCGGCCCAGCTGCAGTCATTCAGTCTAATTTGGCAAGAGTTCAGCTCTGGCCTTGAAGGGCTGGGTCCTAGAACAGCATGAGATGATGTACATAGGTGGTTTAACAAGCTCTTGCAGGCCCCTCTTCACAAAATGGAGCTTCTATAGGCAGCTAAATCTCAAAAAGAAAATGGTTTTCTTGACACTGGCTATATGACCACCACATCTTAAGAGTCTGAGGAACTTCCATGGATAAGTAGGTGGTGTCGCAGAAAAAACAGAGCATACTTTTATCGTAACACAAATCTGTTTTCTGATTTCCCCCTTCATACTGAATATAGACCTACTGTACAATAATGAAGTCACAGGGAGTTGTATAAAAGCTGCCACCTAACTCGAAATTAGAACAAAAAGCAACAACATAATCTTTGGGTTTTGGACAATTCTGTAGTGTAGGCATGGGTTTTTTAAAGTATTTTTGTAAGCTTATTCCAGCATTGCTCATTTGAGCAAAAGGTATTTATTCTGTCTCATTAATGATTCCAATGAAGTTATGGGACTTTTCTGTTCATTATGTCACCCAGAATGGGTAAGCCAAATGGATTAGAATCCATTGCAGCAAAGAATGCCCCTGCAAAGCCAAAATGGCCCAGCTCTTCCAATGTGAAATTAATGTCTTTAATCACCTCTGGCATTTGCAGAAATAAAGACCATTGAGCAAGAAATTTATCATGCAGCCCATTTGCTTTAGAATCCAAGGGAAACGTTAGGAACGTTGGGCGGTTTACCTACGATAAGCTAATTAATGCAAATGCCGCACATATATTCCATCCCATCTCTGTCACTTTAGCTTGTTTGTTTTATGGGATTGAAATCCTGCTTAATATGCATGCATTCGCCTTGACAGTAAAACAACAGAGGTGGTGAAAGGAACGGAGGCACTACCTGTTCCAAATCAACTGTTCAAGGCCTGCGCTAGCACCTCTTATTTACAGCCAATTTTTGAGCAACTTGTTAGTTATGCTGCATTGAGCCCAAAACATCATCTCAAGAAAATGCAAACACTGCAATCTAAAGAGGAAATTGTTCTGTACCACGGAATATTTTTTAGATCATGTAAAGTGTTTAGGAAATCTGTATCAAAGGCAGGAACAGGCAGATTTAGACGGGGGACCAATAATCAACTGTACATCAGTATTGTGAACCAGTGTTGTCAAGCTTTAGCGAATAACGTTTTCTAGTTGGCGTAGGAGGTATAATTAGAGATCCGGCTCATGGGATTATAGAGATGAAAATGTGGAGGATTTCTTTAAAAAAAATCATCCCTCTTTTCCTCCCTTAATCATATGTAACTCTACTTCTGTGTGATTGCGACCTTAAAGAATTTGCATGGTATTAAGAATTATTTGCCAAAGCACTTTTGTACAGCCTAGCTTTGGCCCGGGTTGAACTGGCTGCAATGTATTCCCAGTTCATTTGTTTTTAACCCTATCGGGTTTTGCAAGTTAGTTTGCTCCAGGATGCAATCCCTATTGATGTTTACTTAAAACAACAACATCAACAACTGGAAATGTTACTCATAGAACTCATAGATCTCTGATCATCTGCTCCGTTTTCAGCAGCCTTCCCCAAGCTTGTTCCATCCAGATATTTTGGACTACAACTCCCAGTATTCCTGGTCATTGATCATAGTGGTTGGGGCAGAGGAGGGTTGAAGTCCAAAACATCTGGAGAGCACCAGGTTAGGGAAAGCTGATTTACAAGCCTAATCTCTGCTCCAGCAAGGGTGGATCAATACACAGGGACAGTAAATCCTGTCTTTAATCTTCCTGCTTTTAAACTTCCTGCTTTTATTCTGTTCTTGGGCTTGCTATATCATACCAATTATGTTTGGATCATTGTTGTTGTTGTTGTTATGTCTTTTAGTAATTCTGTGAGGCAGCTTGAATTTAAATTGTAAAGAAAAGCAAAGTAGAGATTTTTAAAATATGTATATTTTTCAAAAATTAAAGCACATCAAGAAGTAGCTATGGGGGTACAAATCTCCCCTACTCCCAAAGGTAGGGAAGTCCATTGCCAGGATATCCAGCCCTTTGGGGGCTCGCCAGATTTCCACATGGCAGTGAAAGTTACATGGCAGTGAAAGTTACATAAATTGCGGTGGACTTTTCTGCATACTTTTCCGAAGGGGGGGGGAATCTGATTCCTTCAATAAGTGGACGATGGAATGAAAGATGCCTGACAATCCATGAAAAACAGACAGAATGGATTAAATAACATCCATTCACCCCTAATCATGTCCCAGGGAATTTGCAAAGCATCAGTAGGTGCTTCTGTGCTTCATAAGAGCAAATCATGACCCTGGATATCTAGCAACCCATTCCATGAGCCTGATAGGATGTGGTATAAGAAGCTCAGTACCAGCATGAAGGAAGTTATCTACACAAAATAAAGCACAAAGGTGGCCATGTGTCCTTTTTTTGTTGTTTTACAGAGGACAGTCGTCTATTTGAAGGGCTGCCAAATGACCATCCTCTATTTGAAAGTTTCTTCTTCTTCTTCTTCTTCTTCTTCATTCACAGATAAAATTATTATTATAATTCACCGATAAAATTATTATTATAATTCACAGATAAAATACAGCATAAAAATTTTACATATACAAAAGTTAAACAATTTAAACGCTAAAAACGATTTCAATAAAATACTAGACATGTTCAGACAGCTGGCATAAATGCCCCATCATATGTCATTAAAAGCCTGGGAATAGAGGACAGTCTTAACCTTGCACCGAAAAGATGACAGTGTTGAGCCTTGATGGGGAGACCATTCCATAATCAGGGAGCCACCACTGAAAAGGCCCTCTGCCTTGTTGCCTTGCCACCTTCCAAGCTGCCCTTGGAGGTGGCACTCAGAGGAAGGCCCCAGATGCTGCTCACAGTGTCTGGATAGGTTCAGCTATTTGAAGAGCTGTCTTGCTCAATTCTAGTTTAAATATAAGGAACCATAAGAACTGTTGCCCATCAACACTTAGCACCTGAACACCAGACTGAACAGGCAGGTACACACATCACCTGGCCACAGTCTTCTGCACTATGGCGAGATGTCCTGTATTTCTATTTAAAGTAGATTATTTCTAAATTTCCATCTATAGATATAAATTAACACCTGCAAATATTATGCAAATCAGTGTCTTCTTTTGTCCTCTTTTTGGCAACTCATAAGCAGCCACCCTAACTAAGCACCAGCTATGACTCAAACTACATGTTATTTTAAAGCCATAGCTAGCAGCTATGTTTTCACATCCTTCTTACTTTAAAGCAGGGGCAAGTAACCTCTGGAGGTCTGGAGGCTATTTACAACTCCTGAACCCCTGCCGCAGGCCACATGCCATGGACTACATTCTGCAGGAAGACAGTTCATACGGTGCCCCCCACAAAAGGGAAAAAAGCCAGAAATCATTGGTTTGCTGCTGTATTTACTACCAAACACTACAATTGGTAAATTTAGCTTGTTTTGCAAGCTAAATTTAACCCTTTTGGTGCTCTGTAGTGGCTATGGAGTGCCAAAAGAGCCAAATTTAGATCGCAAACAAGCTACAGATACAATTTTAAAGGAGTGCTGTGGGATGGCTGCAACAGGGTGGTGTGTGTGTGTGTGTTGGTATGTTTTCTCTGCTGCTCTGTGTTTTAACCTGTATTTTAATTTAATTAAGTTTTAACTACCTGTTATGCTTATATGCTCTTGGGGATTTTTTTAGGCGGTTTTTAACATTATTTGTTGCATTATGTTTTTTATTGTGAATGTTACTGTGGTTAGCTATCATTGGCATATTTTATGGAAAGGCAGGATACAAACATAATAAATATATCATTAAGTACATAAATTGGATCATACTTCAATCACAGCAGTGCAAATTCAAGCCAAGCTTATGGCCTGTGCAGTCTTCTTTTCCTGTTAGCTGTTACAGCTGAATACTGAGGGCGCAATCCTATGCATGTTTAGACAGAAAAAGGTCCTGCAACTTTTGTTGGGAGTTGTAGGACTTGTTGCTGTCTAAACATGCATACGATTGTGCCCTAAAGCTTTTAAAGTTGAGATTGTCTTATTGCTACTTTCCTTACCCGGCACCTGGCACAGGAACTCTGAAAGATCAAAAGGAAAAAAAAAATCTGCAAGAATTGTAGTGTAGGAAGGGAGAAAATTATTCTGCTAGGTGACAGCTTGAAGCGTATTGTAATTTTTTCTAAAGAATGGCACATTAATTAGAGATTAGTAGAAACCAGCACTAAATGAAACTAAATGGATCATATAAGTATTAATAAAAGGACGTCCTAAAGATTAAGAGCTCTCTATTTTCAGAGATTGCAAGAACATTACACAATGGGAAAAGAGTTACATTTTTTAAATGTGTACTTGCTAGACACACGTTTCTTCATACAGGAAAATCAGCAGTGCTGCAGTGCAAACTGTTTGCAATTGTTCATGTATGCCCCCATGCAACATCCTTCTGAGGAAAACTTTAAAATGGTGGATGAGTCCCTAAGACTAAAGTGTATTTTTTCTGCAAATGAGGATAATCTACTTGTACAATAAAGTTTTACCTGTCTCATACAAATACATTTTCGGCTCTTCTGCACACTCAAGAAAGGAGCTCATAAATAGGACAAGGATGAATACTAACACTGGTCACCTAACTGCTCTGCTTTCAGCTGGCTGCTTCCCCTATCTCCCACAGCCCTTTTCAGATAGTCTGTGTTCACTGAAAATACATTGGACATGGGGGGGGGGATAATTGTGGTGGCAGGCCCCACCTGACCTACACACATACTGCCTATGTGGGTATAGCAATCTCCACATAATCAGGAACCCAGAAAAAGTAGGGTTCCCAACCATATTGAGGGAGCCCTACACTCATACAGTTGTATGCCCACAGATTCTACCCAGACCTTTAAACAAACACATATAGGTTGGGAGCAGGACAACAGGTGTGATATCCCCTCTTCACTATGCATTCAGAGAATGTGTGGAAAGGGCTAATGCTGGCAGTGAAATCAGTAGTTCCCCTGACTTCCACACAATGACTGGTTCTAATCAGAAGTGTTTAGGGAAGAGACCACAGCTTAGTGACACAGAGCACTTGCTTTTCATGAAGAAGGATCCACTTTAGCCCCAGGTATGTCCAGTTAACAAAACCCAATCAGGTAGTTTCAGGCTGTGACAAATATTTGCCTCAGAAGCCTTTGCATCTTTCATAATAGGCTACCTTTTCAATGATTATCTAAAATAAAGAGTTATTAGTCTTCTGCATATCTCTCATAAATTGCTACACTCTCCTAAGCTATGATTTAGAGAAGCAAATGGAATGTTAAGATATATTCCTGTATTAAGTATGAATCACTTTGAGTCTAACAAAGGCATTCTAACAGAAGCATTGATGCTGACATGCTGTAACTTCTCACTGACCTCTGAGCCTGTTATTGTTAAAGAAACATGGGGAAATTAAGGGATAACCATTTCCCCACTAAACTGAGGAAAAGCAAGGTTTCCCACCTAAAATCAAGAAACAGATGCATTAGATAAGAAAGGAGGAAGAATAACTGCTTACTGTATAATTGCTCAGATGTTCAGTTTATGACACAAATAAGTGAACATAAAATATTGTTAGATGTAAACAGGACCTATGACAGAGAACCAAGTGGTATCCTGTTGTAAAATGAAATGTGTCTTAGCACTGCTGAAAAGATAAGAAGTTAATATATCACGCCAAATCATAGCTGGGAACTTTGAAAAAAACAACAATTCTAATAGAGAAATTCCACTTTTGTGGGAAACATATGTAAGTAAGTTCATCAACAATTGCTTAAATATGAGAGGCAAAATACACAATGGCAGGATATAACACCTGTCCTCACAGAACCAAACATCGATTCTTACAGGATGCAAGATCTGTCCTCAGGAGGACAGTGGCACCAGTCCTCATTGATGTCTTTATGTTCCCTCTTTTGCTACAAGCTCAGGAGGGTTATTGGCTGATAATCTTTAGAAAGGCTATGCTCCTGGAACTTAGCTTTCAAAGCTTTTAATAATGTGTTTTGTTTATAACACTGAGGTATTTTGTAGGGGTGGGCGGATCACTTACCTGGCTCCATGCCGGGGATCCGCAATGGGGGGGAGGCGATCCGTCCCTCCCCCTGGAATCTTCCCCAGCCAGCTCTGCTCCGCGGCAAGTCTGCAGAGCCGCTGGCCAGGGCCGCCCACAGCCGGACCTCCATCCACTGCTGGGCTGTGGCTGCAAATCGCGGCTGCCATAGCGGCCGCCATTTGCATCTCTGTGTTGCCGTGACAGGTTACATATATATTTACGTAGCCTATCATGGCAAAGAGCAGAAATGCAAATGGTGGCCACTACGCCATTTGCATCCTTGCTCTTTGCCGTGATAGGCTACGTAAATATATACATAACCTATCACGGCAATGCAGGGACGCAAATGGCGTAGCAGCCGCCATTTGCATCCCTGTGTTAGCCATGATAGGCTACATCTATATTTACGTAGCCTATCACGAAAAGAGCAGGGACGCAAATGGCGTAGTGGACACTATTTGCATCCCTGATCTTTGCTGTGATAGGCTATGTAAATACTTACATAGCCTATCATGCCTAACGGAGTGAGGGAAATGGTGGCCGCAGACTGGGGCCGCCATTCACACCTGTGGGCGGACGACAAAAGGTAGGTTCCGTCCTGGGGAGGTTTCGCAGGGTGGCGGGGGGGATTGTTCCATTCCACCACGGACTCTGGCGGGGCGGATTCTAAAGAATCTGATCTCACTGGAGTCTGTGGCGGAATTCTCCGCCATCCCTAGTATTTTGTATTTGTATACTTATATCAAATGTGAATCATGTAGAAACTGTGTAAGATTTTGAAGTAAAAGATGAAAAGACATGCCTGATCTCAGAGGCCTGTATTTAAAAAAACTCTGTGCATTAATACCAGGAATTCTGTAAATTTACAATTTCCGTGATGATACTTTGCTCAGGAATATGGCATGGGATATGTATGTTACCTGATGATCCCTGATCCAGCTAAATATAGAAGGCAGAATCTGGCAGGGCGCTTAAGCCCCGGCTGAGTCTCCTGTGCCCTGCCAATTCCTCTCTGCTTTGGAATGGATGATTAGTGCTTCCATGGGCAACAACTGGGAACAAGAAAAACACCCATTTCTGGAATGGGGCAGGTTGGCAGAGCTAAAGTAAGGGAGCTCCACTGACCTGTCCTGATCCAGAAACAAGTGGAAATGTTCATTTTGGGGCTTCCTCTGGGAAATATTACATTTCTGTTGTGCAAGCAGTGGGTCTCACTTGTGCAATAGAATCGGTAGGACCCATCATTTGCGCAACAGAATCTGCAGGGTACAAGGGAATCAGCGGGGCAGGGGTATAAGTGCCCCATTGGATTCTGCCCAGAAATCCCACATTATAAAATCCTTAAGACATGAATGAATCTGTCACAAGGTGATGGGAAAGCTCTCTGCCTAATATGCTGGAGAGATGGCACGTGTTAGAGTAGTCAATGATGGGTTAGATGCACAAATAATCTGACCCAATGGAGGCTGATGGCTCCGATGCCAGTGGAGTGGTGAATCTGCTCTGGGTTTCAGTCAGAACCAGTCAGAACTATAAAGATGCTCCATTACAGTTTTGACTGGTTCTGACTGAAACCCAGAGTGTATTCATGACCGCACTGACATCGGAGCCACCAGCCTCCACTGATCTGACCTATGTTTCTTATTAATAGATTTGCTTCAAGAATCATAGGAAACCTTTACATTAAAGTCCTTTACAGATGTTCAAGATCTGTAGAATGAATGCATGACTGCAAACATCATGACTGCAAGCTCCACCTTCAACCACCTCCATGAGTTCATTAGAACTTCTCTAGAGAGCCGTGTGCATACAGCTGCATGATCTCTGTGCGACCAGATACCCTGCTTTTTTTGTCCCCTCTGTGCATACAGTTGTATGTATGGGACTCTTTTCAAATCTTACCATGCAGGTGCATAGGTTGTGTGCAGAGCCTGCAGGCCTACACCTCCCACATATACATGTTCACTGAAGATGAAAAAGGAACATCTGAAAAGAGCTTAAGAGTAGCTGCATTGTGATTGTTTTGGTCTTTTAATAGCCTCTGTGCTGTCACCCAAACAAGCAGGCAGGCCCAAGACATTTTGCTGCCTGAGGCAAAGGACAAGATGGTGCCCTTTCCCATTCCATGTATGGACGCTGACCAGACTGGAAGTTGAATCTTAATTTGACACAGATGATGGGCCAGCATCTTCCACTGCCTCAAAGGCCAACAGGCTAGCTGGATGGCATGGGAAGTAGGCAAGCCAGGCCATGTGGCACAGACAGCTCCTCCAACACCTCACTGCCACTTCCTACCCCCCAGCATTGGCCACCTGAAGAGGCTGCCTCAGTCTGCCTAATGTGGGTCCAGTCGAGTGGCTGGCCCTGCGAGCAAGCCAGTTGATGCTCTGCATTTCAACATGTTTAGAATCCCATCAGATGGTGAAGCTGTATTCATTGTTTAAGGTGACTTTCATCAGCATGCTCAGCGATGCTGAATCAAGAATCAGCTTTGCACAAGTCTTGCTTCATGTAAATTTTGCATTCCTGCTCCATTGTAATGCAGATCCAGATGGTTCCATCAATCACAGCCTAGCAGGTGGACTTGCAAAACTGGGGGGAAATGCCAGCCTCCCTGAGAGTACTGATGATGTCCCATCTTCCTCACCTCCTGGCTTAAAATCTATCACAGGTGAGAGTGATCAAAATCATATGTGAAGTCTGCATGCAACAAGCAGATCTGGCTATGCATAGCAAATTTAGGGAAGTTGCTAGGGCAAAGTTCTGAATTACAGCTCGCTTTTGCTGCATACATCTCCCATGACTTGTGCTACAAAATCTTTGAGTAGTTGCCATCAAATTGTTCTTCTCCTGGGCTGCTCCTCTCTCCCCAAAGGTTACTCCCTTGTCTGAAATATATAAACAGGAAGGCTAAAGTTTAGGCTGCATAATGTTATTGTTAATACATAAATGTTCCCCACCACCCTGGCCAGCATGGGATTTTTCCCGTTTCGCAAATTGGCTCAAATGGGTGGGGTTTTTCCACCTACTCTGTAATGGATATTCATTCAGGCCTGTTGAGAGCATATACTTGGGTGTCATTAAATTGGTTGATTTGTTTTGGCCAGAATGTGTGGGAATTGAGGGAGGCAAGTCAGGCAACAGATTTTGCTGAGTATGCAGAGGTAATTTTGGGGTGGCTGGTGACTCCGGAGGCTTGCTGCTCAGGGCTGTGGGACCCATTGGCTCAATAAGGTTTGCCTTTTGGGTTAACCTAGACTGCCTGCCCAGAGTTGGGGGGCTCTGGGAGGGGTTGATACAGGAAGGCCTCAGCCTCATCACTTTAAGGGAAGGTTTAAGTGAAGGAGCGGGGACTAGGCACCACCCTTTTCCTTAGCCAGAGTTAGGCTTTGTCTAGTGCTGAGCCCTCCCAAACAAAGAAGTCAATTTACAAGTGGATAGCCTTTATTATGTGAATCAGTCAATCTAACAGTGGTCCAGGTTACAGACTTGGTTGGCCTATGGCCACTTAGCGCTAATATCCCCGATTAAGCTGACCCAATACTAAATGGACTACCTGAAGATCCCTTTGATGAATGCACTGCAGTTAGGATAGAAATTGCTGTGAATCTGGCCCAGTCTCCAGGAAAGAACCTAGAGGCTTTTCCAGTCTCGCCCCCAGGGAGAGTCTTCCCCTAGAGGCCTTTTGTGGTGGGTCAACTAGAATGCCTTACTTCCCAAAACTGCTCCTCCCTCTTGGGCTGACATCTAATCTGTCTCACCCGCCCCCACACACACACGCACACTGTGTTGCTCTGATACCATAGATGAAGAGGTTAGGGTCGGGCTTTGCTCCAACGGATTAGCTTGCACCTGGACAGATTCTTCTCTGTCTTTGTCTCCCTGAATCTCTGGTCCCTCCCTCACCTCTTCACACCCTTCCTCATCAAATTCTAAGTCTGTCCCTATGGCCTCTTGAAAGGCCTCTGCAGAGATGCTGGGTCCAATCTTGACAGGCTTGCCCAGAGATGGGGCAGACTAGCTGCCCATAACATAGATATTCCAACACACACAGTCAGCTTGCAGTTCTGGTTAAATAATTTAATAAAGTTGCCTGAGTTCCACGCAACATTTGTGTTCCACCCCTTTTTTCTTTGTTGGAAGATGTATTTCTGAGCTGCGCATGCAACAAATCTGGAAGCAGCTCAGCCTATCTATGTCTTTCTTGAAAGAATTATTATTATTATTATTATTCACAAGGTGCATTCCAAAAGGCAGCTTAGCATATCAAGTTTGAAAGTGTGGTAACCAACGCAAGGGAGAAGAAATGTAATAAGCAGAGTTGTAATAATAAAAGTAATAAGTTGTTGTTGTTGTTCAGTCGTTAAGTCATGTCCGACTCTTCATGACCTCATGGACCATAGCACGCCAGGCCTTCCTGTCCTGCACTCTCTCCCGGAGCGTGCAAAAGTCCATATTCATTGCATCAGTGATGCTATCTAGCCATCTCATCCTCTGCCGTCCCCTACTCCTTTTGCCTTCAGTCTTTCCCAGCATCAGGGTCTTTTCCAGAGAGTTTTCTCTTCGCATTAGGTGGCCAAAATATTTGAGCTTCAGCTTCAGTATCTGTCCTTCCAATGAGCACTCAGGGTTGATTTCCTTTAGGATGGATTGATTTGACCTCCTTGCAGTCCAGGGGACTTGTAAGAGTCTTCTCCAGCACCACAGTTCGAAAGCATCAATTCTTCGGCGCTCAGCCTTCCTTACAGTCCAGCTCTCACAGCCATACATTACTACTGGGAAAACCATAGCTTTGATTAGATGGACCTTTGTTGGCAAGGTGATGTCTCTGCTTCTTACTATGCTGTCTAGGTTTGCCATAGCTTTCCTCCCAAGGAGGAAGCGTCTTTTAATTTCATGGCTACAGTCACCGTCTGCAGTGATCTTGGAGCCCAAGAAAATAAAATCTGTCACTGCTTCCATTTCTTCCCCTTCCATATGACAGGAAGTGATGGGGCCAGATGCCATGATCTTCATTTTTTTAATGTTGAGTTTCAAACCAGCTTTTGCGCTCTCCTCTTTCACCCTCAACAAGAGGCTCTTTAGATCCTCTTCACTTTCTGCCATTGGGGTGGTATCATCTGCATATCTGAGGTTGTTGATAATTCTCCCGGCAATCTGAATTCCGACCTGTGATTCATCCAACCTGGCGTTTCTCATGATGCACTCTGCATATAAGTTAAATAAGCAGGGCGACAATATGCAGCCTTGTCATACTCCTTTCCCAAGTTTGAACCAATTGGTTGTTCCATGTCTGGTTCTTACTGTTGCTTCTTGACCCTCGTACAGGTTTCTCAGGAGACAGGTAAGGTGGTCTGGTACTCCCATCTCTTTCAGAATTTGCCACAGTTTGTTG
Organism: Heloderma suspectum; assembly: GCF_057233095.1. Taxonomy (NCBI): domain Eukaryota; kingdom Metazoa; phylum Chordata; class Lepidosauria; order Squamata; family Helodermatidae; genus Heloderma; species Heloderma suspectum. The sequence goes on along the minus strand of NC_139461.1, from coordinate 284,647,001 downwards.
TGATCCACACAATCAAAGGCTTTAGCGTAGTCAATGAAGCAGAAATAGAAGTTTTTCCTAGAATTCTCTTGCTTTCTCCATGATCCAGCAAAAGTTGGCGATTTGATCTCTAGTTCCTCTGCCTTTTCGAAACCCAGCTTATACTTCTGGTAGTTCTCAGTTTGCATACTGCTGAAGCCTAGCTTGTAGGATTTTGAGCATAACCTTGCTGGCATGTGAAATGAGCGCAATTGTACGGTAGTTTGAACACTCTTTGGCGTTGCCCTACTTTGGAATTGGAATGTAAACTGACCTTTTCCAGTCTTGTGGCCACTGTTGAGTTTTCCAAATGTGTTGGCATATTGAATGCAGCACTTTAACAGCATCATCTTTTAGGATCTTAAATAGCTCAGCTGGAAGACTGTCATCTCCACTAGCTTTGTTGTTACTAATGCTTCCTAAGGCCCACTTGACTTCACTCTCTAGGATGTCTGGCTCAAGTTCAGTGACCGCACTATCAGGGACATTCAGATCTTTCCTGTATAGTTCTTCTGTGTATTCTTGCCACCTCTTCTTAATCTCATCTGCTTCTGTTAGTTCCCTGCCTTCTTTGTCCTTTATCATGCCCGTCTTTGCACAAAACGTTCCCTTGAGATCTCCGATTTTCTTGAAGAGATCTCTAGTCTGTCCCATTCTATTGTTTTCCTTGATTTCTTTGCATTGTTCATTTAAGAAGGCCTTCTTGTCTCTCCTTGCTATTCTCTGGAACTCTGCATTCAGTTGGATATATCTTCCCCTTTCTCCCTTGCTTTTCGCTTCCCTTCTTTCCTCAGCGACTTGTAAAGCCTCATCACATCAGACAGCCACTTGGCTTTCTTGCATTTCTTTTTCTTTGGGATGGATTGAGCTGCTGCCTCCTGAACAATGTTACGGACCTCCGTCCATAGTTCCTCAGGCACTCTGTCTATCAGGTCTAATCCGTTAAATCTATTCCTCACCTCCACTGTATATTCATAAGGGATATGATTGAGGTCATACCTGAATGGTTTAGTGGTTTTCCCTACATTCTTCAATTTCAGCTGAAATTTTGCAACAAGAAGCTCATGATCTGAGCCACAGTCAGCTCCAGGTCTTGTTTTTACTGACTGTATAGAGCTCTCCATCTTTGGCTGCAAAGGACATAATCAATCTGATTTCGATATTGACCATCTGGTGATGTCCATGTGTAGAGTCACCTCTTGTGCTGTTGGAAAAGAGTGTTTGCTATGATCAGCGTGTTCTCTCTATTAGCCTTTGTCCTGCTTCATTTTGTACAGCAAGGCCATGCCTGCCTGTTATCCCAGTGATTTCTTGACTTCCTACTTTAGCATTCCAATCCCCTATGATGGAGAGGACATCTTTTTTTGGTGTTAGTTCTAGAAGGTGTTGTAGGTCTTCATAGAACCGATCAACCTCAGCTTCTTCGGCCTCAGTGGTTGGGGCATAGACTTGTATTACTGTGATGTTGAATGGTTTTCCTTGGATTCGTACCGAGATCATTCTATTGTTTTTAAGATTGTACCCCAGTACTGCTTTTCCCACCCTTTTGTTGACTATATGAGTGCTACTCCATTTCTTCTAAGGGATTCTTGCCCACAGTAGTAGATATGATGGTCACCTGAATTAAATTCGCCCATGCCTGTCCATTTTAGTTCGCTGATTCCCAAGATGTCGATGTTCAAACTTGCCATCTCATGTTTGACCACCTCCAGCTTACCTTGATTCATTGAACTTACATTCCAGGTTCCTAAACAATATTGTTCTTTACAGCATCGGATTTTCTTTTTACCACCAGACACATCCACAGCTGAGTGTCCTTTCGGCTTTGGCCCAGCCGCTTCACTCTTTCTGGCGCTACTTGGAAATACCCTCTGCACTTCCCCAGTAGTATATTGGACACCTTCCGATCTGAGGGTCTCATCTTCCAGCGTCATCTCTTTTAGCCTTGTGATACGTTCCATGGGGTTTTCTTGGCAAGAATACTGGAGTGGGTTGCCATTTCCTTCTCCAGTGGACCACATTTTGTCAGAACTCTCTGCCATGACCTGTCCATCTTGGGTGGCCTTGCACGGCATAGCTTATGGCTTCACTGAGTTACGCAAGCCCCTTCGCCACAAGAAGGCAGTGATCCATGAAGGGGAAATGTAATAAGTAGAGTTGCACAAATGGCCTCTCAAAATTCTCCAGTCCATTTGTGGAAGAGAAATTGGGGGAACAATTTCACCGAATTTGTCCTAGGGGAGGAGAAATTCTCCCAGTTTCTCACAGATAGGGCTCATTATTGGTAGGAGTTCTAGCACAGGCCCTTTCTTTTTTCCTAAGGGTTTTTGGTTTATTGCACTGCTTCTGTAAGCGGCAACAGCATCAACTGTGTTGAGGCTTCCACTTTTTTGAGGCAGAATTTTGAATTTCTTTTGCTGGTATTTTTCAGCTTGCCTAATCGATGCAAGGTGGCCGAGAGTGCTGTGTATGTTTTCCCGCTCTGTTCTGATAGATAGCAATCTCTCTATTGCTCTGCAACCTCCCAGGCCACCTGAACTTCCTGAACTGAAAAAGCCTCATGGGAGGAATTGCCTCATGACGTCTTCCTCATGATGGCTTCAACTGAAGTGAGGGAAGCCAAGGAGGCTACAGGCTGCCACAGAGATTATTGTACAATGGCTGACAGGACACTCATGTGCACCCCTCATCCACCTCACAAGTAAGGTAAGCCCAAGAACCCCAAACCCAACCCATGAGTATTTCTCCTCCTTTGAATTTCTTTTTGAAAGCAATTGCTTTTCTATCAAATTGAATGAGAATGGTTGGAAAAACTGTGGGAGAAATTTTTGGCACAGCACTAGTAATAACTGCTTAATATGAGCAAATGCAGTTCCCATAATATATTTGTTTTAGAGACAGTGACTTGATAAGAGTACTACAAGAACTTAAAATTGCTCATGTGAGTCATTCTCAGAACCCCTACCCTAGGAACTGGAATCAGTGCAACAGACAGCTTGCAGCCAGAGGGGATCAAGATGGTAATATTCATTTCCCAAGGAAGTCATATAGCAATAAGCCAGCCAAAGTTGTGTATCAATATCATGTATTCATGAAAAATTAGGTACTATACATCCTAAGTGGATACATTTGGAGGACATGTTAAAAGTTGCAGGTAATGTTCCATAGCTATATGCAGTCACATACATACATATGACTGTATCTTTTAGCTACTGAAAACAAAATAAACACCATTTCACCTTCCTATTGTAGCTGACAAATTTGGTACAAATAGAAAGAAGAAATGCCAGTGCCCATAATATGGTAATGATGAAGGTTTTCCTGCTATGGAAATACCATACTTAGTTTGCTTTTTGTCATTTCAAAACCTTTCTGATTTCCACTTAGAGCAGATCTATTTTCTCAGTCTGCCCCAGGCTCCTAGGCAACTTCCAGGCACTGTTCAAAGTGCTAGTTCTGATCTTTAAAGCCCTTTTGGCTTAGAATTCCAACCCCCACCCATGTACACACACACACACACACACACACTAATACAGAAATGGGACAGAATAAACTTAGAAATGACCATATGCAGAACTGACATGGACCAGAAATAGACTGATCCATCCATCCCTATTGCAATTTTGCTTGATCTCTGAGCCACTTGGACAAACCTCCTGTGTTGAAAAGCAGGAGAGAAATGTATGAAATTCATTTTTAAGAAGCAAACTATACCACACACAGGTCCTCTGGGAAAATCTTGGGACCTGTATGTCTACAAGGGAGGCTAGAAATCCCTAAGAAAGAATTCTAAGCATAAGAACATAAAAACATGCTGGATCAGACCAAGGGTCCATCTACTCCAGCTTTCTGTTCACACAGTGGCCAACCAGCTGTCGACCAGGTACCCACAAGCAGGGCATGAGCGCAACAGCACCCTTCCACCCATGTTCCCCAGCAACTGGTGTACATAGCTTCACTGCCTCTGGTACTGGAGGTAGCACATAGCCATCAAGACTAATAGCCATTGATAGTCTTTTCCTCCAGGAATTTGTCTAACCCTCTTTTAAAGCCATCCGAACTGGTGGCCATCACTACTTCCTCTGGTAGCGAATTCCATAGTTTAACTATGTGCTGTGTGAAGAAGTACTTCCTTTTATCTGTCCTCATTCTCCCACCAATCAGTGTCATAGGATGACCCTGGGTTCTAGTATTTTGAGAGAGGGAGAAAAATGTCTCCCTATCTACATTCTCCACACAATCCATAATTTTGTAGACCTCTATCATGTCTCCCCTTACCCTTGTTTTTTCCAAGCTAAACAGTCCCAGCTGTTGTAATCTTCTCTCACAGGGGAGATGCTCCACCCCCTTGATCATTTTAGTTGCCGTTTTCTGCATTTTTTCCAGCTCTACAATATCTTTTTTTTTAGGTGTGGTGACCAGAACTGTACACAGTATTCCAAGTATGCCTGCCAAACTATAATTCCCAAGATTCTCTGTGGTAAGAAGCCATGGCAGTTATGCTAGTATACAAATCAATATGGATTTTATAGAGTATATATACCCAATATATCCAGTGAGTATAAATCAAGGTAATGTATGAGCCACTGTTTTCAGTATTGTCCTTCCTGTTTTTCTCTCATCAGTAGTACAGACATTTCTATAGAGATAGAGATAAACTTATACTGGGTGTCAAGAGCAAAACATTTACCCATCCAGGCCCTCTGAGGAACTCTGCCAAAATCAGCTTAGAACTAACACTGTCCATTTTGTCTTCCTAACCATGAGAAACTAGGCTAGCTAACACATCTGGATGTTCCATGCAGAAATTATATTTTTGGCTTCAGCTGTCCCCTTCAGGATAAATATATGAGCTATGTACTGTTGATCTAAAGGCCTGACAACTCTTTTAGGTGTGAAAGTGGGACTTTGCCAACCCAAATTTTCTGTTTCTTCTTTAATATAAACAGTGGCCTTGAAGTGCTCCAGGCTCATTCAATGAACAAATGGACTTGTTTATATAAAGCAAACTTGGTGAAAATTTCCACATGATTTAAAGGCCATTTAAAGCCTTCACTTTTGCTCAGGGTCTTGGGAATGAATAAGATGAGACACAAGATTTGAGTGAATTTAGCATTATATCTTGATTCATCATGAAAGGATCTGAAATGGGATAAGATCTTGTTCTGTTTAAGAGTGCAATTCCTACCCCCACTATGGCTATTAACACCACTTGGAATGAGAAAGTGTAAGCCAGGGCTGTAAACCTCAGGCGTGGGGTCCCAATCCAGCCCACACACTCTTCCCCTTCTCCCTGACCTATGCTCATATAGCTGTATACATTCCTGAAAAATTCCCCTTTTCAGACACTGCACAGGATGTCTAGAAACTGGGGATGCAGCCGGTGCTGGACACAGTAGGGATGGTCCATATGTTTAAGCCTCAGCATGGAACAACTTTATGAAGAGGGTTTTGCGGTTTCCAGAGAGATGTCAGCTGGAAGAAGAGAAAGCAGCTAACACCAAACATCTCAGTGACAAACAGACACCATAGTGGATAGAGGCAAAGAAATAAATAACTTTAAGTTATTGGTTGGACAGTATTTTGGGAAAATCCCTTAGCTCTGAACACTGAGTCTAAACAAATTATTTTACCATTTTCGTGTTGTACCTTTTTTGGTTTGAATATGTTAATCTAAGAAAAATAATCACCACTTAAAAATAGAATCTGTGCCTGCTCATTATTAATAGCATCATAATCTACTGCTGTAGATGTTTTCCGTTGTTGCTGCTGCTGTTATTTAACAGAGCAATCCTATGGTCCCTGGAAGCATGGGATATGACAGATCCCCACACCGAGGCTCAAGGTCACCGCCATGACCTTGGGAGGGGGAATCCGAGACTGGGCTGTTTCCCCTAGCCCAGCCTCACTTTCTTGTGTGGTGGCTGCTCTTCTGAGGTTGTAACAGTGATGTCAGAAGAGCTTTGGGAGTGGGGAAACGGGTGGGGAAGGGAGGGGACAGGAAGGGAAGGAGTAGGCGAAGCCAGGATCCACAGGATCCTAAAGCCTCCCCATCTCCCATCCTATCCAGCACATGGTAGGTAAGCCCGATGAGTTGAGAGGCTCATCTAGCTGAAATTGTAAAGCAAAGGAGGAACGGGAGGCATTTTCACCTCTGTCGTCCTAAGTAAAATAAACCTGCCTGGCTCTTGCAGGCAGAGCATAGGCTAGACACTGGGCTCAGATTTCTGAGCCCTCTATCTGTTGAGAGGTTTGTGCTCTTAATGCAATCCTATGCATGTCCAGATAGAAAAAAAGTCCTACTACTCCCAGCAGCCAGCCATGCTGGCTGCAGAATGCTGGGAGTTGTAGGACTTTTTTTCTGTCTAAATATGTGTGCCTTTAAGTGCCTTAAAAATGGGGTTCTGTACAGTATATTACCCAGGCTTTTCCTGTGATGTAACCCAGCCAGCTATGATCTTTAGTGCACAGCAGAGTTTTATTGGTGATTAGTATTTATTTATTATTGTGTAATTTTATTGGATTTTTACCTGGGACCCAGCTTCTGCTGGGATCGAACTCAGGTCATGGGGAGAGTTTCACCTCTCTGCCACCTACTGCCACCTACCACTCTGCGCCACATGAGGCTCTTAATTTTATTGGTTTTTTATTGTTGTATTTTGTAGCAATAAGTATTGCATGTTCACTCCATGGAAAGCAGTACGTACATTTGCGTAATAAATAATAACATATGATTAACAGTGATAAAATTCTGTCTGCAGACTCAGACACATGTACAAAAGGAATGAAAAGGGGGTAAGGAAAGGCAATGGATGAAGAGAGAAATTAAGTTAATACTCAGTGATTTATGGTGCATTACATTCTTAGAGAATGCATGGCAAAAACAGATACGTTTTGAGATGTTTCTTAAAGAGTAGGAGAGACTGAATCATGAATATCTGGAGGCAATGAGTTCCAAAGATAAGGGGCTGCCAAAAAAGAAAAAAAATGATGGAGGCATGAGACAGACAGATGTAATCTTCAGTTTAGCTAAGAGATTGGTATCAGTAGAATGTAGAGCTCTGGGAGAAGTATAAAGACAAATGAAAGAAGAAACTTCAAGGGAAGTCACAAAATGGAGTCACATTGGTCCACCCTAAACTGAAACCATTCACCCAACTTTGGGTTGTTGGGGCAAGTTCTTGTTAGGGTGGCCAGATGCAAAAGAGGACAGGGCTCCTGCACTTTGAACAGTTTTGTAGAAGAGGGAATTTCCCGCTTGTCATGCAAGCTGCACCTGCTGAAATTCCCTCTTCTATTCAAGGTCCAGGAGCCCTGTCCTCTATTGCATGTGGCCACCCCAGTTATTTTGTGACCCCATTTTAAGTAGGGCAATAAAAATGTAGGTTCCCATGTGCAGCAGCACTGCGTTGTGATATGAGAGTTTACATGACTTAGGGTGCAATCCTATGGAGATAGTCATCAGCCTCCAAACTCAGAGGCTGATGACTATCCAATGCAGGGTGGCTGGAGGACAGAAGCGATCCTCCCTCCATGCTCCGGCCACCCTGCATTTTTGGCTAGACAGCCGATTTCACCTGTCTAGTCAGGGAGCTTCAGAGCAGGAGGCAAGGGAGGTTGTGCATAGGAAGCAGCATAGAGAGCCAGCATGGTGTAGTGGCTAGAGTGCTGGACTGGGAGTCGGGAGATCCGGGTTCTAGTCCCCACTTGGCCATGGAAGCTCACTGGGTGACTTTGGGCCAGTCACATACTCTCAGCCCAACCTACCTCACAGGGTTGTTGTTGTGAGGATAAAATGGAGGAGGAGGAGGATTATGTACGCCACCTTGAGTTCCTTGGAGGAAAAAAGGCGGGATATAAATGTAATAAATAAATAAATAAATAAATAAATAACACAGCTTCTGCAGTCTCCTCCCTTTCCCGCTCCTGGAACTTCCCCCTTTCCCCCTTTCCCCCTGTCTCCATGCTCTACTTCTGAATATATAGACTAGAGACGCAGCCGGTATGGAGAGAACTGCGCCAGCTATGATGGGGTGGTGAACACAGTTGGGAACCATGGTTGGAGCCCTGGCTCTGACCTTGGTTCCCAGAAACCAAAAAACCCTATGGACCTCTAGACAGTGTCTAGTGGCCAGAGAATTGCTCCCTTATTTTGTGAATGTATAATGTTTAAGCATGATATAAGTTCACAGGAAGAATGAGATGATTGGTTAACTTCAATTTCCTTACAGTAATTTTCTTCTAGTTCCTTACAGCACTTGTATTTAAGAAAGAAAATACACTGGGCCTAGTCAAAAGAGTAGATTTTACTGCACCAGATTTTTTTGCTGATGTTAATAGAAAATATTGAATATGTGAAAGGTGCATTCAGCTCAAGATTAAGGTAGAAGGCCTTCACTTTAGGTGAATATCAAAATCTGTCCCCTGATGGAACTTCTATGCATAGATTTTCTAAAGGTGGATTCATGCAACAAAGGTACATGTTTTATGGGAGAACTTTATTAGGTACTATGTATTTCATCAGAGAATACATAGTAATAGAGGAGCCAAGATAATTTTGAGTTTATGGAGGAACTGTGTGATCTGTGTGAAACCGAGTCCAGGAAACACATACACTCCTATCATCTGAATCCTGAAGAGCAATCCAACAGAATGCTACTGTTGATGCTTGATACTCTGGAAGACCATAAAAGATCAAATAGCAGTGAAAACCTTGTGCTAAGTTACACACTTGGTGAATGTTGTCAAGATTGCTTTATGTGTATTTGGAAAATATTTCTTAAAAACAATGGAGTAATGAATATAGAACATGTATGGGTTGTTGTATCTAGTGGTGGCTAGTGACTCCAGTTCTGTACGGGTGGTGATTCTATTCAGGGTTTTAGTTACAAACAGCCACAACTCTAAGGTGCTATCAAGGTTCTGAACCCATTTTGGGGATAAGGTTCAGCCCCTTAGATAGCACCTTTAGAGTTTTGGCTGGTGGTAACTAAAACCCTGAATGGAACCACCATTCAGGCAAGTGTACGAAATACTCAAGCTGTCTCTGGCTGAACTAGCTATCACAAATAAACAAAGTTGGGAGAAACATCTAGTCCAATCTCCCATCTGAAGACAGGAAGACCATTCATCAAAGACCCCTCCAGGGACAAACCTGTACAATCTACTGCTATGTAACACTTATAACACCAGCAATACAGTAGGCATGATCCAAACTACAATGTGCTACAAGTAAAAAGCAGATGTGCCACAGAAAAGATGCCTGCAGAGCATGTTCTTCCAGGTGACTCAAGCACATGAACTGAGGCACATGCTACAGAGGAAGACAAATTCTGCAAAGATCACTTACCAGTGTGGCCTGGAGAAAATTCATTCTAACATGGCAATTAGTGATACCCATAGGCAAAGATAATCAATCCTTTCCAAAGAAACTATTTTTTCTTGGGGTTGTGGGGACAGGAGTTGCAGCTCAACTCTGCACAAGCCAACACCTTGCTGTGCTGCTATTTGGAACCACAGCACTAGATGGGGGTAGAAGGCTCTCTCATCCAGCTCCGGCCCAAAGGAACATCCATGAGCTGCCACCTGGAATTTTATCTTTCAGTCTCTAACCAAAAACAACATTCAAAATCCAGATGATCAGTGAGGCTGGTCATTCATAACAAATCCTAACCATGACAATTAGGTTAGTTCATTTCTCTTACACGAAGAAGGAACCATTATCCCTTTAGTTATGAACAGTAAACTTACATTGGTTAACTTGATGTTAAATTGTATGCTCAGTTTTAAAACTTGGAGTGTTGGCTTTATCTTTTAAACTTATTTTGTTACCTCTGGACAAAGAAAAGGGGACAGGAATTGTTCAGTAGAATGCAGCTAATGAATACCACTTAAGTAGGGTGGCCTCTTATGCATCGCCAAAAAAGAGGGAATGCATAATCAAGAAGACACAGATTTGCATAAGATTTGAACATGCTACTTCCTATGTATGTATGTGCATTTAGAAATACTGACTCCAGATAGAAATAGAAATGCAATACAATACATAATGGGGAAGACTGTGACCAGGTGACCTGCGTGTATGCAGAGTTTGCTCCCCAGGTGCTAACTGTTCATGGACAACTCCAAGGCCCCTGCCACAACTTCTCCTTAAACTGGACTTGGACTAGACAGCTCTTCAAATAGATGACCTTCAAACAGAGAACTGTCTATCTTTAAAGACTGTCCTCTTTAAAGTAGAACACATAGATGAGGTTCAGATGTTTGAACAAGCCAACGGTTAACAAACAATGGGTTGTTTGTGAATGTGCATGAGTGGGAGCTGTGGTTCCCACCAGCTTGCCTTCGTCCTCATTTGGCAATAACTTGTGGGTTGTTGCCATGACATGCAAACCCGGGAACTCTGGTTTGTTTAGGGGTTAAACAACCCAGGGTTAACTCATAGCTTGTTGTTGAGGTAACTCTGTGGGGCATTCCTGGGTTGTTGCCAAAAGTGGAAATGGAGGGTGGGTGGACAGGAGACAGTGTGCTCACTCACTTGCTCCCATGAGCCCCTACCAATTCCTGGGTTATTTAACCCAGGAATTGAGCATGATGTCCAAACCAGGTCATAGTCACCCTACACATATGAATTGCTAATAGCCTGAAATAAATTTGAATCTATGTTGTAACATAACAAGGGATATGGTGGTGGTAGTGATGAAGCCTCTGACCACAACTGGTTGAACTGGGCAGACAAAGGGCTATTGGCTGAGCTGTTCTGATGGTAAGAGTGACTGGCTGCCAGTGATACAAAGATGGAAGGCAAGAAGAAAGAAGGAAGCAGAGGAGGAAGAGGAGGAGAAATAAGGGCCAGAGAAATATATGGCCAAAGAGAGGAGCTAGGAAAGGATGGTTGGAACAGAAAGAGACCTAGGGCAATGAGGGAAAGACCTAATGAAAGAGCTAGAGAGCGCAAGACAAACTGAAAGACAGAAAGAGAGAGAGAGAGAGAGAGAGAGAGAAGGTGCAGAAATGAGGAGGGCCCAAGTTCATAATCATTTGGGCGTATATGAAATAAGCACTCATATATTTGATGGCAGTCCTCTTTTATATATACACTCACTAGCACATCTGGGTGGCTTTAGGATCAAACACTCAAGACACTGCTGCATATAAATTGCACCAGCTGTTAGTCTAGACTGCCAGAGCCACTTACATTGGCACTGGTGTAAAGAACACATCAGGTTTGCCAGTTTGTGTGCTGTTGACATTACCTTCACTTTTATGGTTGTGGCACTTTATGTATGCACACTTCTATTTATTTTGCGCTAATTAGGTAATTCAGGTTGTACTGGACAATCACTCAAGGGCATAAAAATCCTCCCACATGAGCAAAGTTTGTGAAGTGAGCTTTGTGTGTGCGCGTGAGTGCATGTGTGTGTATGTTTAAACAATCCCAAACAAAATAGGCAAAAAAACCACCAAAAAACAAAACCCTAGGAGAAATCACACCCAAGCATTACAGAACATGAGCTAAGCAAAGGTCATCATTCAGCTGTTTAAAATGTTCTCTCCCTCCCTATTTGGTGTATTGAGCAGGCAACGTTTTTGCAAGACATTTCGGTATGACCACATGGAACATTAACACACACTCTCAGATTTCTTGGGTTTCAAATGCAGGTTTCTTTTTCCAAAGGCATCTTATATTATTAAAATACATAAATCAGTTGATAGACTAGGTCAGCTACTGTACAGGCCCCCTTTAACTGTGAAATGCTGCAGCAAAGCATCACAGTCTAACAGACCAGAGATGGCCTGATTACACACTGACTTATTTTCTTCTGCATTCCATGGTGAAGGGAGGGAGAGAAGGATTTTTTTTTTTTTTAACTTCAGACACGGAGCAGAGCTTCCAGCCAGACTTGGAGTCTCTCCAAAGTGTGAGAAAGAAGCCAGGAGGGAGTCCCTTAAAAGAGGGGGGCTCCCAGCCAGTACAGGAGTTGGCAACTATTTTGCCTGTTTCCCAGAAGCTTCACACTTGCATTATATCCTGCTATGACAATTATTTCTCAGCAAATTTTAACATGATTTTCATGAATTAGGATTAAAATTGAAACTCGGCGGTAAACAGAGCCAGCCCTTTGGCAGTGGGGTGACCAGATGCAAGAGACAACAGGGCTCCTGTCACCTAAACAGTTGTACTACTGCACACATATACTAGAGGCACAAATATACTAGAGGCATGTTTGGCAGTACAGCTTGTCACATAGGGTGAAAAAATCTGCACCTGTCCAAAATCTTCTGTGCGAAGTCTTTTGTACAATGATTAAAGATAACAAAAGCCCTGCCTTCCTTTGTACCTGATACTGGAGTGCAGTAGATGCGATACATCTGAACATGTGCATTTACCAAGGGCTGGATTGCATGGTACCATTGCCTGTATATGTGGTAGGGAGTGGGGACTTTCCTTCCCAGCCCACCCACTGTCATGCCTGTGATGCCACTGGACAATCAGGCAGAGACGTACCATTTGAAAAGGCATAGCTGTGTAGTAGGCCAAATTGCATAGTCAATATCCTAGAAAATACTTGGAAATTTATCGTTTGATCGCGATCCACACACATTGGATTCTAGGCATTATGACTTCTTGAACAGTGAGTGGACGTTCAGTGGTGTCAGGGGTGGGTTAGAGATACTTGGTGGACAGGGAGAGAAGGAGTTAACTCCCCACCACCCATAAGGGAGAGGATGCAAGTAAGAGTATCCCGCTACAACCTATGGTAAATCTCAGAAAACAGGTGAATATTGTGAGCCAGAAAACAGGTGAGCCTCTAGGGAGTCTGTGGGCACCCAGTGAGTGGCATGTGGCTGCTGGCTCCCTCACCGAGCCACCATTTGGCATAAAAATGGCAGCTCTGCCTTTTTCGTAACTGGCCATTTACACAAATGGCGGCTGTAAAGTGGCCATTTATGCAACATTACAGGTGTAAATGGTGCATTTACGCCCGTAATGTTGAGTAAATGACTGCTTTACGGCCTTCATTTACATACATTGCCCTTTATGAAAAAGGCCAAGCCTCCATTTTTACGCAAAATAGTGATTTGACGAGGGAGTGGGCAGCTGCGCACTTGCCCACCTTGGCGCACACCGACTCGAGTCAGGCAAGTGCGTGGATCTGTGGACTGGCATTTGGGGGGCCAAGCTGTCAAGAAATCATTGAGCTTCAAGGCCTAACTGGACACCTGCGCGATCCCTTATATCTATATCTATGTATCTACATTTATCTATCTAACTGTCTACACACACACACACACACACACACACACTCTTTTTTGTTATATACTCAATATTACACAAATTGATCTTGCAAACACCAAGAAATATTCAATAAATAAACAAGCCATATGTTATACTAAATAGGGTAGTACCCTGTTGTGCCCATATACTTGTGGGATGTCCCCCACTCATGCAATGGGGCTTTGGCACATCTAAAAATAATATGAAATGAGCAGAAATGGTTGTTTCCGGAACGGGGCAGGTCAGTGGAGCTTCCAGAAGGGAGCACTGCTGACCTGTCCTGATCTGGAAATGAGCGTTTGTGCTCATTTCCAGGGTTATTTTTAGAAGCTCCAAAGCCCCATTGTGCAAGTGGTTGGTCCCGCGAGCACAACAGAAGTAGCAGAGGCAGAGCATCCCACTGGATACTGCCCATTTCTCACTGATTTCCTGTATTGTAACCAATTGGATATATGGATTTACAGCATCTAGAATTGTATCATTTCAATATGAGACAAATAAACATTTTTCTATAACCCTAATGGGTGGTATCCTACGCTGCCCATGCACCAGCAGGACCACCGCCAGCACAACAGAAGGCTAGCATTTCCTAGGGCAACCAGAAAAGAGCCAAACACTTGTGTCTGGAATGGAATGGGTCTGTGGATTTCCCAGAACGGAGCTCCACTACCCTGCCCTGTTCTAGAAACTAGCATTTTGGCTCATTGCTCTAGGAAGCAGGAGCTTTCTGTTGTACTGGCAGTGGGTCCTGTTGGTGCAACATGATCAACAGAGGTGTGGAGGAAGTGTGCACTGTCTTCTAGTGGTGCCTCACCTGTGTGTGGTGGGAGACAATCTTGTGGTTACTTTCCCCTAGGGAAGTATGGATTTTGTAAAATCCGTTCTGTCTGCGTTTTGCAGATTGTCAGGTACCTTTTGTTCTAATGTCCATTCATTGACTGAATTGGATTTTTCCAATTTCCCAAATTTGCCCAAATCCGCATTTGCCCAAATCCACATTTGCCCAAATCCGCATTTGATTCCATTGTGGATTTCTCCGATATCCCTACTTTCCTCCAGCTGCAGCTTGTACATGCAAGTTGCGCTCACTACTGAAGAAGTGAGAGCGTAGGGATTTGGACTGCTTCACCTCAGGGTACCTTCCATGTTGAGGTACCTAAAGTGAGTGCCAGTCTCCCTCCCCACATTGTATCTGGCCTTTGGGACTCACTCTATTAGGGATGGATGAATCCATCAATTTTGCTTTCTGTCATTTTCACATTTGTCCAATTTTAAGTTTGTTCTGTCCTGTTTCTGATCAGTTTGCAAATTTGTTTTTAAAGTGGTGCACTAAAATGTGTACCCATTTTTGTACCCATTTTTTCCATTGCCTGCATTTTTGCAATATCTATATCTATATCTATATATACACACATACACACACACTGACTCAAGCAAATTCACCTAATATAATGCATTTTTGTACATTATTTTCACTAATACGTGCATTTTTGTATGCACGTCCCTCTAATTTTTGTCTGTGTCTTCTTTTTAGTTTTAAATCAGAGAAGTGACCTGTAATATTCTGAGAATACTGAAGGATAACTGCATTTTGGTTCATGTATTGGTTCTAGAAGTGCAAATTAAGTTGGTTCACATTAAATGTTAACCAAATAAATTTCTCCCCTGTCCGTAGGCTTCATGCAGTGAGAAATGGAGCAATGTATGTTTGTGGACTCCAACCAAAGCAGCCTCTGGGCAGGAAGAAAATACCTCAGTGATCAGTTCCTGTCTGACTGACTTTAGTGTTATTAAATGTGCAACAGCCTAGGGCTGAACACCTACATTTCGCCTGGGCCCAATTTACACACCCTCTGTGGCAAAGTTAAGCCTTGGCAGCCAGGGTTTCGATCATGCTGAAGCAAGATAATGGGAACTGACTTGGGGGTTCAAGAGCCTCCAGGTGATGTGTGTTGAGGCAACCGAGCAATGGGAGAGCAATTAAATGGGTACAATATAAAAGGAGAAAGACAGAGCTGGTTTCCTTCTGCTCCATGTTTGAGTTGTTATTGCTTTATTTGGCTTTGGGAGAGTAATAAGCAGAGTCAAGAAAACTGGGATTTCCCCCTCTCTCTATCAGTTCAAGAGCATTTTGATTCGTGTGTATATTCTTTATATTCTCCTAAAGGCCCCAAAGAACTGTGTAAGTTGGACTATTTTGTAAGGGGCTGGCTGACATGACATTGTGGTGAATGGCCTCTCCTTTGGGTGACAAATGTTCTGTACATGGATAACGTTATTAACTAAGTTTTGGTATTTATTGTAACACTCATATTGGACGCATTCAGACATGATGACAAACGTGACAGGAACAAGCCTAGCCTCCTGCCAGATTTGCACATTCTTCCATGCTGTCTTCTCCACCAGAGGAGCTGTGAGGAGGAGACCAAAATTCTTAGCTGGAAAAGCTTTATTTTTTAATTATTTAGTGTTTTATTTTCTTGTTTGTTTTAAAATATTTTATTCTGTCTTTCAATCTTTGATTCCAGAGGCTTCTTATAATATCACTAAATCATATAATAACACAAAAATAACAACAAATACACGTTTTATTTTACTTCAACAACAGTCACTTGTTGTTGTTGTTGTTCAGTCGTTCAGTCGTGTCCGACTCTTCGTGATCCCATGGACCATAGCACGCCAGGCCTTCCTGTCCTGCGCTCTCTCCCGGCGTGTGCTCAAGTCCATATTCATTCCACCAGTGATGCTATCTAGCCATCTCATCCTCTGCCGTCCCCTTCTCTTTTTGCCTTCAGTCTTTCCCAGCATCAGGGTCTTTTCCAGGGAGTTTTCTCTTCGCATTAGGGGGCCAAATATTTGAGCTTCAGCTTCAGTATCTGTCTTTCCAATGAGCACTCAGGGTTGATTTCCTTTAGGACTGACTGATTTGACCTCCCTGCAGTCCAGGGGACTCGTAAGAGTCTTCTCCAGCACCACAGTTCGAAAGCATCAATTCTTCGGCACTCAGCCTTCCTTATAGTCCAGCTCTCACAGACGTATGTTACTACTGGGAAAACCATAGCTTTGATTAGACGGACCTTTGTCGGCAAGGTGATGTCTCTGCTTCTTACTATGCTGTCTAGGTTTGCCATAGCTTTCCCCCCAAGGAGCAAGCGTCTTTTAATTTCATGGCTACAGTCACCGTCTGCGGTGATCTTGGAGCCCAAGAAAATAAAATCTGTCACTGCTTCCATTTCTTCCCCTTCCATATGCCAGGAAGTGATGGGGCCAGATGCCATGATCTTCTTTTTTTAATGTTGAATTTCAAACCAGCTTTTGCACTCTCTTCTTTCACCCTCAACAAGAGGCTCTTTAGATCCTCTTCGCTTTCTGCCATTAGGGTGGTATCATCTGTGTATCTGAGGTTGTTGATAATTCTCCCGGCAATTTGAATTCCCACCTGTGATTCATCCAACCCGGCGTTTCTCATGATGTACTCTGCATATAAGTTAAATAAGCAGGGCGACAGTATGCAGCCTTGTCGTACTCCTTTCCCAATTTTGAACAAATCGGTTGTTGTTCCATATCTGGTTCTTACTGTTGCTTCTTTATCCTCATACAGGTTTCTCAGGAGACAGGTAAGGTGGTCTGGTACCCACATCTCTTTCAGAATATGCCACAGTTTGTTGTGATCCACACAATCAAAGGCTTTAGCGTAGTCAATGACGCAGAAATAGAAATTTTTCTGGAATTCTCTTGCTTTCTCCATGATCCAGCAAAAGTTGGCGATTTGATCTCTAGTTCCTCTGCCTCTTCGAAACCCAGCTTGTACTTCTGGTAGTTCTCAGTTTGCATACTGCTGAAGCCTAGCTTGTAGGATTTTGAGCATCACCTTGCTGGCATGTGAAATGAGCGCAATTGTGCGGTAGTTTGAACTCTCTTTGGCGTTGCCTTTCTTTGGAATTGGAATGTAAACTGACCTTTTCCAGTCTTATTTATTTATTTATTTATTTATTTATTGCATTTATACCCCGCCTTTCTCCCTCTCGCAAGGAACTCGAGGCGGCTTACATTATCCTCCTCCTCACCGTTGTATCCTCACAACAACAACCCTGTGAGGTAGGTTGGGCTGAGAGTCTGTGACTGGCCCAAAGTCACCCAGTGAGCTTCCATGGCCAAGTGGGGACTAGAACCCGGATCTCCCGGCTCCCAGTCCGTCACTCTCACCACTACACTACACTGGCTCTCTTACAGTCTTGCGGCCACTGTTGAGTGTTACAAATGTGTTGGCATATTGAGTGCAGCACTTTAACAGCATCATCTTTTAGGATCTTAAATAGCTCAGCTGGAATACTGTCATCTCTGCTAGCTTTGTTGTTAGTAATGCTTCCTAAGGCCCACTTGACTTCACTCTCTAGGATGTCCGGCTCAAGTTCAGTGACCACACTATCATGGCTATCAGGGACATTCAGATCTTTCCTGTAGAGTTCTTCTGTGTATTTTTTCCACCTCTTCTTAATCTCATCTGCTTCTGTTAGTTCCCTGCCTTTTTTGTCCTTTATCATGCCTGTCTTCGCACAAAACGTTCCCTTGAGATCTCCGATTTTCTTGAAGAGATCTCTTGTCTTTCCCATTCTGCTGTTTTCCTCCATTTCTTTGCATTGTTCATTTAAGAAGGCCTTCTTGTCTCTCCTTCCTATTCTCTGAAACTCTGCATTCAGTTGGATATATCTTCCCTTTTCTCCCTTGCTTTTCGCTTCCCTTCTTTCCTCAGCTACTTGTACAGCCTCATCAGACAGCCACTTTGCTTTCTTGCATTTCTTTTTCTTTGGGATGGATTTCGTTGCTGCCTCCTGAACAATGTTACAGACCTCCGTCCATAGTTCCTCAGGCACTCTATCAGGTCTAATCCCTTAAAACTATTCCTCACCTCCACTGTATATTCCTAAGGGATACGATTGAGGTCATACCTGAATGGTTTATTGGTTTTCCCTATGTTCTTCAATTTCAGCCGAAATTTTGCAAGAAGCAGCTCATGATCTGAGCCACAGTCAGCTCCAGGTCTTGTTTTTAGTGACTGTATAGAGCTTCTCCATCTTTGGCTGCAAAGGACATAATCAATCTGATTTCGATATTGACCATCTGGTGATGTCCATGTGTAGAGTCGCCTCTTGTGCTGTTGGAAAAGAGTGTTTGCTATGATCAGCGTGTTCTCTTGGCAAAACTCTATTAGCCTTTGTCCTGCTTCATTTTGTTCACCAAGCCTGTTATCTCGGTGATTTCTTGACTTCCTCCTTTAACATTCCAATCCCCTATGATGAAGAGGACATCTTTTTTTGGTGTTAGTTTTAGAAGGTGTTGTAGGTCTTCATAGAACTGATCAACCTCAGCTTCTTCGGCAACAGTGGTTGGGGCATAGACTTGTTACTGTAATGTTGAATGGTTTGCCTTGGATTCGTACCGAGATCATTCTATCATTTTTGAGATTGTACCCCGGTACTGCTTTTCCCACCCTTTTGTTGACTATATGAGTGCTATTCCATTTCTTCTAAGGGATTCTTGCCCACAGTAGTAGATATGATGGTCACCTGAATTAAATTTGCCCATGCTTGTCCATTTTAGTTCTCTGATTCCCAAGATGTCGATGTTCAATCTTGCCATCTCATATTTGACCACCTCCAGCTTACCTTGATTCATTGACCTTACATTCCAGGTTCCTAAACAATATTGTTCTTTACTGCATCGGATTTTCTTTTCACCACCAGACTCATCCACAGCTGAGTGTCCTTTCAGCTTTGGCCCAGCCGCTTCACTCTTTCTGGTGCTACTTGGAAATACCCTCTGCTCTTCCCTAGTAGTATATTGGACACCTTCCGACCTGAGGGGCTCATCTTCCGGCATCATATCTTTTAGCCTTGTGATACGTTCCATGGGATTTTCTTGGCAAGAATACTGGAGTGGGTTGCCATTTCCTTCTCCAGTGGACCACATTTTGTCAGAACTCTCTGCCATGACCTGTCCGTCTTGTGTGGCCCTGCACGGCATAGCTTATGGCTTCACTGAGTTACTCAAGCCCCTTCGCCACAACAAGGGAGTGATCCATGAAGGAGAAACATCACTAGCAGTAGGTAAAAGTAGCAATAAAACGAATTACAATAAAAGCCTTGCCGGGGGGGGGGGGGGATTCATTTTTATCTGGGGCCTAAAGTCTACCTTCACGTTTGGCATCAAGAGAGAGAAGTCCGTGGTAATAAGCTGATCTTATTCCAAAAAAGAATCTGGAAGCAGAAGCCCTGGTAAAAGTGTGGGATAAAGCCCTGGTGTAGAGAAGCCCTTGGTCCTTCCCTCCCCAGCTGCAACCCCTCTGAAATTGCGGCGCAGCCTTGTATCACTTCTGCTTATGGGGTTCTATGGGGCTTAATTAGAATAAAACTTGCAAAGATATAAACTGAACAAAAATGTCCCTAGTAAGAATCTCAGTTATACAAAAACATACAGTAACTGCACCAATACAGACAACTGCAATGAATCCTCCTCCTGAGTCCAAATAGCAATATTGAATTCTTGCTTGCAGCTTTGCAGTTAGCCAATCCCAGTGTTTCTCTGATTCCACAAGATACTGGATATTGGGAATATTACAACCTCATCTGCAAGTTACTGGAAGGGGGCAGTGCTGCAGTTAGTTAGTAATGGGAATTTTGACCACAGCTAGCCTTTGGATCTCTATA
The DNA here is from genome assembly GCF_057233095.1 of Heloderma suspectum. Taxonomy (NCBI): domain Eukaryota; kingdom Metazoa; phylum Chordata; class Lepidosauria; order Squamata; family Helodermatidae; genus Heloderma; species Heloderma suspectum. The sequence continues at coordinate 284,626,997 of NC_139461.1, read as the reverse complement.
GCCTACAGTGTGGTTTCCTGTGGTTTCTTCCTTTTGCTCCCCCCCGCTGACTTCCACTGTTGCTGGGAGCACGTGTGTTTTGTTCTCACTCCCACCGATGTAATGGAACACAAAATGGGCTGAACAAACTCTTTCTGAAACTCTACACTGTACCTGCATTGTATATGCAAGAATATTTGTGAGTAAACTGTTCTCTTTCTTTCATTGAAGAAAGGTGCAGTCTCCTTTTAAGACAGCCTGTGTGCACATGAGACTGGCAAACATATATTCTGTTTTGCCTTTTTGTTTTTTTCTCTGCCGATTGCCTTTCCAACAGGAGGCATCATTACTAAATAATCCCATCACTGGACACTTCAGTCATCTTTTGTAGATACTCTAAACTACAGGGCAACCACAAGTGGCAGTTTATACATTGTAGTTTCAAGGTGATAACAATACAATATAGAATAAATACCAAATATACAAAAACTGATTGCCCCGCCCCCCTGCAATTTAGCAACACACAAATATCAGTTCAGTTTACTGTATACCAGCTGAAAAGAGGCCATGATCATTAATCAGTTCTCCAGCATTCAGCTTCCCAGCAGAGCAAGCCAACTCTTTTTCCTCCTAGCTCTCCCCTTGATTGAGGACTCCACCCCTATGACACAAAACCATCCAGTTCATAGGGGTTACACCCGCACAGTAGTTAGTGCTAATAAAAAAGATCCCATTTGTGCTAATGGAATTTTTCTTTTACTATCGCTAACTGCGGTGGGGGGGGGGATTTTTTGAGGGGGACCCATAGCTTGGAAGAGAAGGATTAAGCTCTCCCACCCACGCCAGCCTGCTGCTGTCCCTCTCTAGACTGGGCTCTCCACACTTAATTTTGAGTAAAAAAAAACAAACCCCAACAACATACAGAGCTACACACTGTGTATTTAACATAACATGTAGTCTGACTCTGTGTAACTGAGGGCACAATCCTATCAGTCCTATCCTATTGATTCTGCCCTCAATGATCAGAAGCCCTTGAACTTGGAGGCTTCTGATCATCCCCTGCAGGGCGGGAGGAGCAGCGGAGGTGATTGTTGCCTCCCCATCCTCCTGCCCTGCATATTTAGGTAGATGGGCTTTTTAGCTCATCTAGTGATGGCATTTTGGAGGGGGAGGGAAAGAGGCTGGAAGAGGCTCAGGATAGCTTGTATCCTGGCCTCTCCAGTCTCCCCCACTCCCCACCCCCTGGAATGCCCCCTTTTCCCCTCTCGGTTGCTTTTCCAACCTCAGAGGGCAGCCGGCTTGTTGCAAGGGGGCAGGAGAGTGGGGTCAGATTACTGACTCCCCCTACGGAGGTCAGGGCACTGTCTCCGACCTCAGAGAGGGGAACCCCCACTATCCTATGGCCCCACAAACAATGTCTAGGGGCCATAAGATTGCACCCTAAGTTGTTTAAAATTGATTTATGGTTTTATGAATGTGTTATATTGATATTGAATTGTATGTTTTATATTGCATGGTGCCTTGCAAAGATTGAAATGTGTTAAATAAATAAATTGGGATGCAATTCTATACACACTTAATTGGACGTAACCCCATAGATCTCAGTGGGACTTACTTCTAAGTAGAGATGTGTACGATTGCACTGTTAGTATAGATCCAATTCTCTGTATTTGGGTGTTTATTTCTATTTCTGTTTGGCTGTTACTTGTCACCTTAAAGCTTAGCCTGAGTCCTAGGGGTAGACTAGGGCTCAGAGTGCAAATCAATGCATAAAGGTCCAAGCCTATGGGTTGCACTTCCAACAGACAGAGGGCTCCGAGTTCAGAGCTCTCCGCCTAGCCTATGTTCTGCCAGCAAGCGCCAAGCAGGGCGATAAGACAGAGGTGATTTTGCCTCCATTTCTCCATTTAAAATACAAGAAGAAGTAAGGCTGGCCTCTGTGTCCATCTAACTGACTTACCTTTGATGGGCAGGGAGGGGACTGGAAAGGCCATAGGAAAGGCCATAGGAAAGGCCACAATAGTGTGTATTCTGACCTCTCCTCTCCCCTCCCCTGCCAGCCCACCAGCACACACCCCTTTCTCCGACTTCTGTTAGGATCAGATTTCCTCCTCCGTGCTTATAGCTCTGTCTACAGGCATGGAGGAGGAGATCCACAGCATCCTATGGCCCCCCAGACAATGTCAGGATTGCTCTCTGAATAGCTTTTATTTCCTGACCTTGAGGGATAGAAGCTTGCTTTTTGGTTGTTGCCAAATGACAGCTGAATGTTGCTCACCTCACACCACCAGAATTGTATACTTAATTTCAACATGCAATGATAGTACAACTTGTGGATATAAACAGTTCCTCTCCCCTAGATTTGGATTTATTTATTTTACTTTACTTTGACTTAAACATGTTCTGGCAGTGTGCTATATACAAATAACTCAAATTATTTGAAAAGCCAGTAGTGTTAAATAAAGCTTATACAATCATTATCCTGAATTGAATATCTCTTTGGCTGCCTCTGAACGGTGGTGTGTTTATAGGATGAAATTGCTGCCTGGCATGAATTTTCTTCCCTGTACTGTTTTGCTTTAAATAAGTTAATTGTTTTCCCCTTAGTACTGGCATCTAAACTAAAATGGACAGCTAACCTTCCCTTCCAACCCCACAGAAGAGAGCAATTCATCAGAGAAAAAAACAAACAAACCCAAGAGATCTACATGTGTCAGGATGAGTCAGGAACACAGTCCTGGAGTGGATATGCTAAAGTTTATTTATTTAAAAGATTTATAAGCCACCATTTAGGGAAAACCCTCCTAAGGTGGCATATAAAATTTTAAAACACAATAAACCAATAATAAAATTAAAGCAACAATAAAATCAAAATGGAACATTACAAGCACATAACACCATATAAACTGTAAAGTCCTGACTGGTAAATAAATAAGTCTTTAGGGTCTGTTGGAGCAGAGTTCCACACTGGGGCAAAAAACCCCAACTTCAAGTATAGCCTGATGGGATCTGAGCTAGCGATGACTGACCAGGAAAGAGATCTTGGGATTGTGGTGGACAGCTCAATGAAGATGTCAGCCCAGTGTGTGGCCATTGTAAAAAAGGCAAACTCCATGCTAGGCATAATTAGAAAAGAACTGCCAACATCATTCTTAGGGATGTGAAAACACATCTCAGCTCAGGCTCTCTGGGTGCCTGCCCACTCCCTCTCCTGGACCCATCCTCGAGTTGCCCACAAGCTCGGTGAGTTGCCTGGACTCACCGTGATCCCATCTGGTGAGTGCCCACCATTTTCCCACCTTTGTTGAGTGCGCAAAAAGGAAGATAAAAAAATGCGTATATTTAAATATGTGCAGTTTGGGGGCCAGGAAAGCATAATATGCACAATATTAGAGGCATAATGCCTCTAAGCATTTTTTTTACTTCCTTTTTGCACACACAACAAAGGCGGGAAAATGGTGGGCGCTCACCAGATGGGATCGCAGTGAGTCCTGGAGGACACGAGTGGGGTGCGAGTGGGCATGAGCTGGGGACAGCATCTCAGCAGGCGCAGTCTGGGACTCGCGGGTGGGGGAGAGCCCCCCAACAGACTCCCGGACCCAGTTGGGTGCCCACAACATCCCTAATCATACTGCCCCTATACAAAGCTATGGTGCAACCACACTCGGAATACTGTGTACAGTTCTGGTCACTACACCGAAAAAAAGATACTGTAGAGCTGGAAAAAGTGCAGAAAAGGGCAACTAAAATGATCAAGGGGCTGGAGCATCTCCCCTGTGAGAGGTTACCACATCTGGGCTTGTTTATCTTGGAAAAAAGGAAGGTATAGGGAGACATGATAGAAGTCTACAAAAGTATGCATTGTGTGGAGAATGTGGATAGGGAGACATTTTTCTCTCTCTCTCAAAGTACTAGAACCCAGGGTTCTAGTACTTTGGTGGGAGATTCAGGACAGATAAAGGAAGTACTTCTTTACACAGCATATAGTTAAACTATGGAATTCGCTACCACAGGATGTAGTGATGGCTACCAATTTGGATGGCTTCAAAAGGGGGTTAGACAAATTCCTGGAGGAAAAGGCTATCAGTGCTACTAGTCTTGATGGCTATGTGCTACCTCCAGTACCAGAGGCAATGAACCTATGTACACTAGTTGCTGGGGAATATGGGTGGGAGGGTGCTGTTGTGCTAATGTCCTGCTTGTGGGTTTCTGGTCGACAGCTGGTTGGCCACTGTGTGAACAGAATGCTGGACTAGATGGACCTTTGGTCTGATCCACCATGGCTCTTCTTATGTACTTATGTTATGTTCATTACTGAGAAGGCCCTGTCCCTTTTGCCTGCCAGCTAAATTGCTTTGACAGGAGAGCACACAAGCAGGGCATCTGATCTTCATCTCAGAGTAAAGGCAGGTTGGTATGGCTGAAGGTGGTCCTTCATGTAACCTGGACACAAACTGTTTGTGGCTGCAACAACATACAAAAAGCACTGTTTGAAATACCACCAGCTTGTGGCTGTCTCTACTGATGAAGGACATCAGTCACCTTCCTACGTGTCTTTTGGTGTCACAAGCTGAGGTGGAAATTCCTGATCTCTCCATTGCAATGTGGCTGCTTGTGATCTAATTCAAAGCAGGACAGGACTCTCCATCCCTTTATGGTGGCAGTTGGGGTTGTTCTTTTTTTCATTTTGCAGAGGGAATTCCAGCAGCACTAGCTCTTGTTGTATCAGATCCAGAGGTTCAGGAGAGGCAGCATGTCTGAACTTGTGAATTCACCAGTGGATGGCTTAGATGATGCCTATATACATGGCAGGGAGTGAGGGCCGGACAACCCTCCTCACTCACCCATTGTCCCTGCCTCCATAGACAGGCCATTTGAAAAGGTCCCCAGATTGGGGTGAGAGAAACTGCATTTGCTGAAATTCCCCTACACCACCGTTAACATTTAGTTAAATGGAATGTTGGTGGTATAGCGTTTTCTTTTCTCAAACATTCTTTATTGGATTTTCAAAGTAACTGGAAACAATATATATAAGGAAGTCTAACTCAACATCAACATATAACTGTAAACCAATACTTAGAATATCTAAGTATAAATGTGGTATCACATTTTAAAATTAAAAAATGCACAGCTATCTTTCTTTGCAGCTGGGTGCCCTATTGTGTGTCCAGGCTGTAAGGAACAGCTCTTGAAGGGCCAAACTAGATGTGACATGGGAAATTCTTCATGAATAGATTCCTCTAGATTTTATTTTCTAAAAAGAAAAAAGTAATAGCAGCCCCCTGCCACGGTTTTGGTAGATTGGAAAAGTCCCACTCTGAGAGAGCATCCCCCAGGGGGTGCTATTAGCTCTGACAGAACTGAGTACATCATCTTTGCCCACAAAAATCCATTCCTGATGTTCTTTTCCATAGCCTAATGTAGAAGGGGCCGGGGGGTGATTGTTGCTGCAATTGCTAAACAACTGAACATTAGAAATCCTTGCCTATCTACTGCAAACCACCCAGAGATCTCCCAGTAGATCCTGATCTACATTCTAGCCCACTGCATGATTTTACAAACTTTGTAGTATCCCCACTCCATTGTATTTTTGTAAAAGGTACAACTGTTCATACAGAAGCTGATCCATCCCCCGGATCATTCTAGCTGCCATTTTTGTACCTCTTGTTCGTTCTTTGCTCTGCAGTCTTTTCAAGACTACATCAGTCAATGTCAAAGACATCCTCTCTGTGAAGGTTTCCCTACCAACAGTTAATTTGGTCAATTGTGTCACAAATTGCTATGAATTTTCAGTGTTTCTTTTCTTGGACTTAGTCTGAATGCAAACAGTGTCAGTCAGTCATGGTGTCTCAGCTTGTAGGCACAGAGTCAACAGAAAGATTGATGAAGGGGGTGTTCCTGTTCTTTCATTCAGAATCTTTGATTCTTTTAAACACAGTGATTTTGAGTCTGAGGCAAATGCATCCATTGATAGCAGCTTGCCTTGCTGTTGTTGTTGTTGTTGTGAAGTCGCTCCAGAACCAGCATTTGTGTAAAATCACCTGTAGTCTTAGCCTGTTATTTTGGCCTTGCCTCTGACTTAAACACAGTGGGCAGTATCCAAGGGGCCACTCAACCACTACTGTTTCCACTGTGCTCATGAGACCCACCATTGTGCAATGGGGCTTGGTGCTTCTAAAAATAACCCCAGAAGTGACCAGAAATATTCATTTCTAGATTGAGACTGGTCACTAGAGCTCCCTTCTGTGAGCTTTGCTGACCTGTCCCAATCCAGAAACAAGCATTTCTGGGGCCTTCCACCCCCCCCCCATTACTATACCACCCAATAGCCAAAGCTGTCTTTTAGAAGTCCCAAAGCCCTGTGGCATGAACAAAGGGTCCCAGGAGGTGCATGGGCACAACAGGATACTACCCAGTGAGTGATTGCTGTCAATTTATGTTTTGTTTGCAGTTTATTGTATATGTATATATGTGTGTGTGTGTGTGTGTGTGTGTGTGAGAGAGAGAGAGAGAGAGAGAGAGAGGACGATAGAGGGAAAGATGATGCGAAGATCCTGCATGTTTGGTACTCATCAGGGATGGGGGAGAATTCTTTTGGTCCACATTTTAAGCGAGTCTATCTAATATGAACATTAATATGTGAACTGGAACACCGTTATCCTTCAGACTGTGCACTTCTCTGAATTCTGCATTATAGTTCTCAGCTGGAGAGCTACATTAAAAAGTGTGCATATTAGTGAAGATTGTGTACAAAAATGTATATATTAGAGAATATTGCATATAAAAGTGTGCATATCAGGGAATGCATATATTAGGGAAAGTTGTGTATGAAAACAAATGCAATTCTTTGTGTTCAGGTTTGTTTTTTTTAAATAATTGCGGTATGATCCTGGAAATCAGATGGAACAGAGCTATGACTGATAACATGAAAATCTGATGCGTACTGAAAATAGACTGATTCGTCTGTCCCTAATCATGAAACGTGTTGAGTTGCTAGGTTCATATACATTATTTGTCTACAATACTGGTGTGTGTGTGTGTGTGTGCATGTGTGCGCGCGCGTGCACAGACAGATGCGCATGCGCACGCACACACACATGAACACACACTCACATGTCTTCTCAGCCTTTACCAATCTGACTTAACTGAAAACAAGACTGAATCATTCAAGCTCCATAAGCCATTCAGAGCTTGACCCTTAGACTACGACTGTCACTCCAGGTGTCAACTAGTGGCAAGGCAGTTGTGTGGGTGGCTTTTGTGGGTGACCTGGGGGTGAAAGGCTCTGTATTCTATTACCAGCCCCTTATAAACTAGCCCTTCCTCAGTGATGTGATGCAGATGTTAAATCACCACCATCTGGGAATCAATGTGGACAGGAGGTTTTTTTTTATTTGCTTAGAGAAAATATGGGCATTTAAGCCTGCCCATATTTTCTCTAAGCAAATAAAAAAAAACCTGCTGTCCACTAATCCCAAGATAAAGACATGCACAGAGGCATAGATGTGTTGTTCAACAGCACAAAACTGTATCCTCCACAGAGTATTGGAATCAATCAGCTTTGCTTTGCCTGGATCATGCCCTTTACTAGCCGTATAACAAATATCCAGCTGATGAACCAAATCATAAAATCAAGCCCCATCTATGGAGGAAAAAAGTATAATTAAACATTATTTTAAGAGGATTGACTGCTTTAAAAGAATACCAATTTTTTAAAGAAAATTCCAGAGAGGTAGCTGTGTTAGTGTGTTGCAGCAAAAACAACAAAGGATCTTATGGTACCTTAAAGACCAGCAAATTTAATATGACATAAGCTTTCATGATACTGTCCACTTCTTTCATGCATCTGATGAAATGAATAGAGTCCACTTACCCATAATAAATTTGCTAGTCTTTAAGGTACCACAAGACTCTTCACTGTCAATGAATTAACCTCCCAAAATGTCTGTGGAGACTGACCAGCCAATCTGATTTTTGACAGTATTACCAAATACAACACTGACACCCCAGTCCTATGCACGTGTACTCAAAAGTATGCCCCATCATATTCAGTGGGGCTTACTCCCGCATACGTGTGTGTAAGATTGAAGCCTGGTTCTGTATCGTGACATCCTGTGTCTGTTATCCTTATGTGGACTTTTCTGAACATTCTGCTGAACACTGTCCACCTCCCCTCACATAGAAAGTGGATGAACAATCCAACACTTGGTGAATTCTGCTTCACCATGTTAGGAAGAGCTAACACTGGAGGGTCAAAAGCAGCATCACTATGAAAGATTGGCTGCCACACGCCAGTTATCTTCCTGGTGAGTGTTTGTGGTTAGCTCCTAGGAATGTATGGATTGTGTAAAATCCATTTCATCTGTGTTTTGCAGATCGTCAGGCACCTTTCATTCCATCGTCCACCCATCAATGGGATTGGATTTTTTGTTTTGTTTCCGAATTTGCACAAATGGGCATTTGCACAAATTCACATGTGCAAAAATGCGCCAGTTCCCCCCAAATGCACATTTTCACACTTTAGCCAATGGGGGAAATGCACATTTTGGGCTGGTTTTTTTGGGGGGAATATTTTTCTATGAGGAAATTTGTGCGAAATTTGGGAAAGTTAGAAAAAAAAGGCCTGCAAGTCCACAGAATCTGCCTGACGGGGGAAAAGCTGGTCCACTGCAGAATCCACAGGTCAGACTCATGAAAATATGAATGCATTTGGTTCTGTTGCGGAGTTCTCCGACATCACTATTAGCTCCTCTTCCTGTCCTTGTGAATATTAACAGCCAGAACATTTCATACCACTTCCATAAATCCTGGCTGACTTTACCTAGCTGTATAATCCTGGTAGGTCCTCTCTTTGACAAGCTACAGCAATCCCACTTGACATCTGTGTTAAAGATGGCATCATATGGTCCAGCCCTCCCCAACCTGGTGCTCTTGAGATGTTCTGAACTACAACTCCCATAATCTCTGCTGGTCATGGTGGCTAGGGGTTGATGGCAGTTGTAGTGTAAAATACCCCAAGGGCACCAGGTTGGAGAAGGCTGATATGGTCAGTTAAAGTGATCAAAGTACGACATGCAGTTTTCTGGCAGAAGAATTGCTGCTGCTGCTTTGGCATTGTTCCTTTATAGAAAGTGAGATCACAGATCTGCTTGCATGGATTATTCTAAATATGACATATCAGCAACATGCACACACACCCCATCCATGTTCTGAGATGAGCAGCTGTGATAACAGAGAATGAGCCAGGTTAGAAGACCCATGACAACCATTTCACACAAATGCATATACCAAGATGTGGTGGGCCCCAGATAGCCAAAGCCAAGGTAGTGGTTGGCCAGGCAGATTTCCAGAAGTGGTCTGAAAGTATTCATAGCCAGACTGGTGAGCAGGTGTTCCATTTGGGATGGGTGGGGTGACAAGGACAGTTGCCAGAGATAGCTCCAGGCTTGAGGGAGCAGTAGATGAACCCTCCTACTTGGGTTCCAGGCAGCTTGGAGCCACCATTTTAATTTCCTACAATGCCACCAATGTAGAGCAATTCCAGGGCATCATGGGAAATTACAAGGGCAGGGGGCTCAGACAGGCATAAACACATGGCAGGAATCAATGTAGCAGTCAGCGCTGCTGGGTGCTAGGATCCCAGCAACTGCCCAAAGATTCCTCATGCTGATGATGGGCTTGCCAGTCACCCATTCTTCCTCTGTTTCACATCAAGTGTGATCTTTGGTCAATTCATTTATTCCTGTACACCAGGGGTGGACAAATGTGGGAGGCCTGGGGGCTATTTTCACCCAACTGGACCCCTCTTGAAAGCCTCAGTTGCCACAGAAAAAAGTGGGTAAGTCTCCAGTGGTAATCATGCCATGGACTGTAGTGCTCTATTGCACTAAAAGGGTTAAATTTAGCTGGTTCTCAAGCAAAATTTGATCCTTTTAGCACTCCATAGTAAACAGCTGAAAGAGTCAAATTCAGCTTCAGGACCAGCTTGGCTGGCTGGGGCATGCTGGGAGTTGTACGCCTTTTTTCTGTCACATATGCATAGCATTGTACCCACAGACAACTTTAAATGCCTGGATAAATAAAAATGTTTTAGTCTGGTGCAAGGTGGGTGCCAAGCAAGTCCCTACAGGGAGGACATTTTGAAATTGGGGCACCACTGCTGAAAAAGCCCTCCCACTTTCCTGATAGAAAAAGCAATTAGTAGAAGGTCTTCAGGCACAAGCAGGCTGGCACCAGAAGAAGCATTCCTTTAAGAATTTAAGAATTTGAGTCCCAAGCCATTTAGGGCTTTTTGGATGGCCTTCTTAGCTACTCTTTTAGAATGTTTTCTAAAATTCAGGGGTTCACAGGATGGGGCTTGTGGAACTCACTCACAGTTCCCCTACCTTCTTCTCCATAATTCGAACCCTGGTTAGGTCTCCTGTCTCCTACCTGCCTACAAATCATTCCCCCTTTCCCCCCTGGCCACATCAAATCAGCATTGTCTTATGGAGGTAGGAGGAAGGATAGACTAGCAACAGCGCCTTTATCTACAATCAAACTCTGTATACTAAATCATATGAGAGGAATGCAGGTTCCCACAACGTGAAACAATAAAAGGTCTCATGTTTACCCTTCTTTCCATAATTTATTTTCAGAACGTTGCATACCTTGTCAAGAACATATGAAGTGCTCTGAAATTACATGCTCTGGAAAAAGGGAAAAGGCAGGGGGTGGGGGTGGGGAGAAACCCCCCAGAGACTGTGCTGTTTGCGTGTTTGGCAATTTGCCATAGAAGCCGCTTGACATGATTCATTTCATACGTGAAATATTTTATGATGTGAAGAATCTTTCTGTTTCTGAAGGAGATTAAAAAGTTTATTTCCCTTTAGGTCTTTCTGCTCACACTATTGCATGCCTGGGAAGTGATTTAGATGGATGGATGGGATAAACAGATACCCCCTTATGAACAGGCAGTGATTTTAATGCACTTAAGAACACAGAAGAGTATATTGTTCCCATATATTTTAGCAGCAGCTGGGGAAGCACTTCCTGAGATTTGACATTAGTGAAACAGAACAACGCTCACAAAGTGTTGCAATGCTGCAATGTAGCAATGTTACTGTTGTGTATCTCCCCCTCCAAGCAATTATTTCTAATTGCGTCGTGTCCCCATATATTTCCTTTCATGCCAGCTATGTGCCTCACTTTCACCTTCTGCCTACTAATGCAGCCTTCCAATTAGCCTCATTAGCAGGTAAGCAAAATATTGTGTAAGCAAAATCTCTAGCTCCACATGACAACTTACAAGGAGAAGAAGGAGAAGGACAAGAAGGAGAAGCAGGGGTGTGTGGGGGAGCTTGTCAGGCTGACACAATTTCCCTGTCATTGGTTCATTTCCATAGAGTTTGGACTGACATCCTTAGGTTTATGATTGACATCAAAGGTAATCACTTTGAAAATCAAGGCTCTTTCAGGAGTCAGACAGCTTGAATCCCTCACCAAACAGAGCAGTCTGCTAGGCAACCAGAAAGCTTTGTTGACTTGGGGAGGAAGGAGCGTGGGGCTCTCGCAATCACAGAATACAAGGTGGTGGGAGTGGGACAGCTGTGTTCTGTTCTCTGCTCTGCGTAAAATGGAATGAGATTACTTAGCCCATCTCACGGGAATATCACAGGGTTTAATAAATTGATATTCACAAAGCACATGGCTAGAAGGATGCACCAATCCATCGTGAGAAATATCAGAACTTTTCACTTCCCTCGAAGTCTGTAGATATTTCAGCTGCTTACAGGAAGGGAAAAGTTATATAGGAGCAGGCCAGGGTGTGGAACAATCACAGAAGAGATAGGTGGAGCAAGGCAAAGAGTCCATGAAGACATGGACCCAAGGAGGTTTATGGCAGCCTACCCTGCCCTTGTTGTTGTTGTTGTTGTTCAGTCGTTCAGTCGTGTCCGACTCTTCGTGACCCCATGGACCATAGCACGCCAGGCCTTCCTGTCCTGCACTCTCTCCTGGAGCGTGCTCAAGTCCATATTCATTGCATCAGTGATGCTATCCTACCCTGCCCTAGTGCCTTCCAAATGTTTTGGACTACAACTTCCAGCGTTCCTGACAATTGTCCATGCTGGTTGGGGCTGATGGGAGTTGAAGTCCAAAACATCTAGATCAGGGTAGGGTAGCCACTTATGCATTTGTCAAAGAAAAGGAAATGCATCACCAAAAAAAAGAGGAAAAAGAAGGTGCAGATTTGCATAAACTTTGCATATACTAATTTACACGCATAGCTGCATGTATAGAAAGAATTGCTATAATTTAAATAGAAATACAATACATCTCACCATAATGGGGAAGACTGGGAGCAGGTGACCTGTGTGCCTGTCCAGGCTGCTGTCCAGGTGCCAAGCATTGATGGGCAGTTCTCCCTTCCCCTGGTTCTTCCACTTTAAACTGGACATGGACAGACAGCCCTTCAAATACAAGATGCCTTCAAACAGTGGTCTGCCCTCTGTCAGCCCTTCAAATGTCAGACAGGTCTATGTAAATCAGGACACATGACCACCCTATCCGGAGGACAACAGCTTAGGGAAAGCTAGTTTATGGTTTTCCACCCAGCTTCACTGCCAGCTAGAAAGAATAAGTCTCCAGTCCACTTCCTGTAGGCAATCTGCTTTGAGTCCACCCATGGCTGAGAACTCTCACACAGTTCTATGAAGTTCCCGGAAAGCTGCCCACAGCCTAGAACTGCCCACATGTTGCTCAGTCCTGTGCTAAAACTTTCCTTTCTTCTTCCTCTCTAGCCCTTGCTTAAGTTTCTTTCCTTTCTCTTTACAGTTAAGTGGTCAGATGTCCTACTTTACAGACGACAGAGGCCTCTTCTCTCAGAGAACCCAACAGACATTGCTGGTTTGGAGCCGCCCTTAGTGCTAAGACCTCCTCTCCCTTGCTGAGCCCCTGACGTGTACTGCTGCTTCCACCCCACCATTCGTCATGTGGAAGCAGCAGTGCAGATGGGGGCGGGGGAGACTGGGCAGCAAGAGAAGCAAGGGGCTAAACAACAAATGTCTGCGGGGTCCATGCGGCCTGCAGTCCGTGGGTTAAACAGAGGGAAATAACCAGTTTACTATCTAAGACATGAAAGAGATGATACATTTGCTACGTGATTGTTTATCCTGGACTTCTTTGTTTGTTTGTTTAAGAAATAGCATCAATGGGGTCCCTGACCCAGATCCATAGGTACCTCTGACTCTTCCAACCTGCACCATTTTCCCACTGAAATCACACCCACCCACGCAGCTGCTTTTTGTCCCCGCATTGGTCAGTCTCTGCAATAGCAACTACAGGGGCAAATAGCAGCAGGAGGGGATTATTTGTGAGAAAACACTGGGTGGGGGAAAGGGTCAGATTCCCCTCCCCATGCGCCATGGCCCCAATTTGGAGTGCTATTTCTTTTTTTAAAGGACAAGTTTGGGATAGCTGATCATGTGGTAAACATATTGTCTACTGACTCTATTCCCAAATAGATTTGTACTAATTCGCAGTGCTAAGCTTGGGGAGGTAAGCTCTGCAAGGTAACATCTGTTTAGTGTAGTGCAATTTTGTGTAGTCAGAATAGCAATGTTTGGTATTTCCTTTTATAAACCAATGTCCCTGTTCTGTTAGTATTGTAATAAAATACTTCAGCAATTAATCCTTTGAAAGCAGACTGTATCATGTTTGCCTTGGGATTGTTTATCCAGCTTCTACCAGTATAGTATAATTATACTGGTAGAAGTCACACGAGTACAGTGGAGTGTACATAGAACATAAGAAGAGCCAAGCAGGATCAGACCAAAGGCCTATCTAGTCCAGCACACAGTGCCCAACCAGCTGCCTGTGGGAAGGCCACAAGTATGACATCAGTGCAATAGGTATCTCCCATTCATGTTCCCCAGCAACTGGTATGCAGAGGCATACTATCTCTGATATTGAAGGTAATATATAGCCATCATGACTAGTAGCTATTGACAGTCTTGTCCTCCATGAATTTGTCTAATCCCCTTTTAAAGCCATCCAAGTTGGTGGCCATTGTAGTGTGTATGGAGAGTATGGAGTATCTTGTGGTAGTGAACTCAATACTCTCCCAGTGTAGCAAACTGGGAGAATAAATGCCCAGTGACTCTAGCTCTAGGGGTGGGGAATGTGTGGCCTTCTAGATATTGTTGGCTGGAACTTCCATCAGCTCAAGCCAACATATTCAATGGTGAGGGATGATGGGACAACATCCGGAGTGCCACACATTCCCCATCTTTGCCCTAGACTGATATACTCTGGCCACCACTGATATACTCTGGCCCTGTGTAAATATAGCATATGATGACGTATTGTTTTGTAGATAGTTTAGCCATAGAGATAAAAACAAAGTAATTCCTTCCTCATCCAGGATTGGCTTTGTCTCATACACTCACAACAACACGCATCTCCATCACTTGATTCAGAAGCTCATTACTTTCCACTTGCACAGGAAGACGACTCAGATGTAAGTTTCATGGAGTTCAATGGAGCTTAGCCTTCATGATTGAGAGTGAATGTGTAAACTGCTTGCTATGGATGCAGAAGGTCCCAGTTTTTGACCTGAAAAGGCTTGAGATTTCTTTTGCAAGCACCCTGTTGAAGTGCTCTCCAAAGTCTTGTGGGCACTCCAAGCACCCTCCCAACAAAGCTTACCCTGGGCAGGGGGAAGGCAGAGGTGGCAGAAGGAAAAGAATTACTGTGGGTAGAATCCAAGGGGTCATTACACTCCTGCCAACTGCCAGGTCCCTTCTGCAAGTGATGGGTCCCACCAATTGCTTATGTAAGAGAGATTTAGTGCTTCCTAGTGGAAGCCCCGAAACAAGCAGAAATGTGTGTTTCTGGAAGGAGGCAGGTCAGTGGAGCTTAGGGATGGACGGAACACTTGCCTTCCGTTCCATTCTGTTTCCGCGGTGGGGGGGAGGTGCTCCATCCCTCCCCTCAGAATCCTCGACGGGCGGGGGGGAGGTGATCTGGTCAGGTCTAATCCCTTAAATCTATTCATCACCTCCACTGTATATTCATAAGGGATATGATTGAAGTCATACCTGAATGGTTTAGTGGTTTTCCCTACGTTCTTCAATTTAAGCTGAAATTTTGCAAGAAGCAGCTCATGATATGAGCCACAGTCAGCTCCAGGTCTTGTTTTTACTGACTGTACAGAGCTTCTCCATCTTTGGCTGCAAAGTATAGAATCAATCTGATTTCGATATTGACCATCTGGTGATGTCCATGTGTAGAGTCGCCTCTTGCGCTGTTGGAAAAGAGTGTTTGCTAAGATCAGTGTGTTCTCTTGGCAAAACTCTATGAGTCTTTGTCCTGCTTCATTTTCTACACCAAGGCCATGCTTGCCTGTTATCGTGGTGATTTCTTGACTTCCTCCATTAGCATTCCAATCCCATATGATGAAGAGGACATCTTTTTTTGGTGTTAGTTCTAGAAGGTGCTGGTCTTCATAGAGCCGATCAACCTCAGCTTCTTCGGCCTCAGTGGTTGGGGCATAGACTTGAATTACTGTGATGTTGAATGGTTTGCCTTGGATTCGTACTGAGATCATTCTATCATTTTTGAGATTGTACCCCAGTACTGCTTTTCCCACCCTTCTGTTGACTATGAGTGCTACTCCATTTCTTCTAAAGGATTCTTGCCCACAGTAGTAGATATAATGGTCACCTGAATTAAATTCACCCATGCCTGTCCATTTTAGTTCGCTGATTCCCAAGATGTCAATGTTCAATCTTGCCATCTCAGGTTTGACCACCTCCAGCTTACCTTGATTCATTGACCTTACATTCCAAGTTCCTAAACAATATTGTTCTTTACAGCATCGGACTTTCTTTTCACCACCAGACACATCCACAGCTGAGTGTCCTTTCGGCTTTGGCCCAGCTGTTTCACTCTTTCTGGCGCTACTTGGAAATTCCCTCTGCTCTTCCCCAGTAGTATATTGGACACCTTCCGACCTGAGGGTCTCACCTTCCAGCGTCATCTCTTTTAGCCTTGTGATACGTTCCATGGGGTTTTCTTGGCAAGAATACTGGAGTGGGTTGCCATTTCCTTCTCCAGTGGACCACATTTTGTCAGAACTCTCCACCATGACCTATCCATCTTGGGTGGCCCTGCACAGCATAGCTTATGGCTTCACTGAGTTACACAAGCCTCTTCGCCACAACAAGGCAGTGATCCATGAAGGGGTTTGGCCACATAGGCTGTAATAATTTGAAAATTTTGTGAGATGTTCTTTTCACATTATCAGATATGACTCAGAAAAACACTCCACATTTTGGCACTATCATCTATGGTCAAATAAGGATGGGACTAAAGATGTGCTTTCATTCAAGCTTCCTGTTTTTTCCTGTAAAAAATAGTACTGACAGGGCCCCTGCACAGGATTATGGCCATGCCATGTGGAGAGGGGAGGTTAACCATTCCTGACTGTACTACAGTCCTGATTAACACCCCCCACCCCCAAACCTGCTATGAGCTACACAAAGGTACCCTTGGCCCCAATGGCAGCTTTGTTCCTAGCATGAAGAGAAGGTTTGGAGGGTGATTTTAGTCAGGACTGCGGTTAGGTCATGTGGGGTTGGTGATCATGCAGTTTGTCTCTGAGTCATCCTCTCTTATCACATATCAATATGAGGACCAAATTACATGTGATATTAATGGTGTCATTTGCGACTTTTCTACACAAGGTATTTATTGTGAGCTCATCATTCCCTAGTTATGGTTGTTTACAGGTTCGTGAGTCAATTTTGTGATCCACAGTTTAGCTTCTATGTCTAACTAGCACTTTCGGTGAGTATTTTTTAAAGGAGGAAAATGCAGCATTTAATTGTGAAAGCAAAGAAAGTGCGTTTTCCTCTTGTGCATTTGTGCTATTCTGCTATACCACAGTGCCATTCAGAGGTGATGTAGTGAAAAAGCAGGAAAAGAAATGCTCATTGTGTTCTCGGATCTCAATTCTGTGAGGAAACTGGGAGTAGATACAGTGGATTAACGGCCTTGTGTAGAAAAGTTTTCAGTCATAAGAATATATTTAAAAACTATAAGTATCAGCCAGTGACAGAACAATTAGGATCAGGACCGTAGCACTAGGTTTAACCCTAGGATTGTCTCCTTCTATATATACCTGCCCAGACCCTAAGGTCATCATCACAGGCCCTTCTCTGGGTGCCTCCACCAAATGAGATGCGGTGGATGGCCGCTAAAGAGAAGGCCTTTTCAGCGGTGGCGCCCCGATTATGGATGGCACTTCCTAGAGAGTCTTGCCTGGTGCCTCCATTCTAGCTTTTTAGTCCTTTCATTAAAAAAATTGTGTTAGTGCATTTTATTGCCTTGAACTGCTGCTAGCTTTTACCCTGGTTTTTACTTTGGTTTTATTATGTTTTAAACATAATGTTTTTAGATTATGTTTTACTATGTTATTGCATTTCATGTTGTGAAGGGTTTTTTTGTGAACTGCCCAGAGAGCTTTGGTTATTGAGTGGTATAGAAATAAATAATAAATAAATTCCTTTCCTCCCATGCCATGGTTCTAATGAAAATCCCTCTCCTGAAGCTGATGTTAGCTCTAGGGATGGATGGACTCACTTGTGACTGCTGACTGGGGCACTCACCAAGTTGTTGCTGCTGTCTACCCCCATGAGCTGGGCTACGCGAGCCCTGGAGGGCTCAGCGAGCAGTCCGAGAGTGCCCCACAGCTCCCGCTCCTTGATGCGAGTTGCCATTTTTACGTGAGATGGTGGTTTGCATCAAAGAGTGGGCGGCTGCGGGGGTGTCCCTGCTGCCACCACCATTGTGGGAGGAGGAGGAGATGAGAGGTGCATGCTTCTGCCCCTCTCGTCCCTGCTAGAGTGGCAGTAGTGGGGGCAGCGGCAGGGGCAACAGGGACAGGTTGGTCATTTGATTTTACATAAGTCTCTTACACTTACATAAAATAACCGGCCTGTCCCCACTGCCACCATTGTAGCAGGGGTGGGGGAGGAGGAGATGAGAGGTGCTCCCTTCTGCCTCTCTCGTCCCTGCAGCAGCGGCAGAGGCTGCAAGGACAGGCTGGTTGTTTTATGTAAGTCTCTTATGCTTACGTAAAATGACTGGCCTGTCCCCGCCGCTGCCACCACCACTGCTGCTGTAGCTGTAGTGGGGGTGGGAGGAGGAGAGGAGATCCATTCTTCCCTTCACATCCCTGCTACTGTGGCAGTGGCGACGGGTGGCTCACTGAGGGACCGGGAACCTGTGTGCTTGCCCGACTCAGCATGCGCCAAGTTGGGCAAGCGCTCGGGTCTCCAAACTGGCATCCGGGGGGCCAAGCTGGCAATTTCTTGCTGGGCTTCAAGCCCCAGCCAGATGCCCATGCCATCCCTAGTTAGCTCCAAGAGGGTAGCGCCCATTGGTCCCAACGGGAGTGTCTTTCCCATGACAAATACCAATTTCACGATGTGTGTGTGTAATGTTTGTCAGTCAGTGCAGAAGGAAACCATTAAAAACCCATCCCATGGTCCCAATCCTATCCCTCCCCGCCTACCAGCAGCCACTGTATACAGTTTTCAAGATTCACGCAACTGCAACTGATGTGTACACACATTGCTTTGTGAGAAGAGAGGATGATTCAGGGACAAATTACATGATCAGCAACCCCACATGATGTACCACTTCAGACTGCAGGTGCGAGATGGGTATGACTCCTCTAGTCTTAGAGGCCATCATCTCTCTAAGAAATAAAATACACCCTCAGCAGTTTCACACGATGTACCTGTTGCTGAACTATACCAGTTCTGACTGCAGGGTGGTTTTTTTTGCGAAGAGGAGTTCAAATGTTTGAATTCTCCTTGTTGTAAAAACAAACTGCCCTGCACCATCAAAATTAGCTTGTAAGGGAGAAGATGAGACTAGAACCATATTCCTGAAATGTTAGATTGGCCTGGTTCACACAATCACTGCAGGCCATTATCACCGCAGCTTATTGTGTTGTGCGAACCCAGTGCAAGGTGGGTTGTAGCTGTCATTAACAAACTACCCACAAACCAAGAACAGCCCATGGGTTGTAGGTGGTTTGTTAACCATGGCAACAGCCCACCCTCACCAGGTTTACATGTGATGATAAGACATAGCAACTGCCCACCATGGCTTGAATATGAACATTGTCTACCAGCACACACTGCTGGAACCCACCATGGCTTAAGTAAGACATGGTGGGCTCCAGCAATTGTGTGAACTGGCCCACTGTATGTGCAAGTAAGGATTTTTAAAAATTTAAATAATGGGTAAATGCTATTCAAACATTCTATCAGAATGGCCTCATCACCCAGGTTCTGGCACAAGATTACACTGGCAAAATATTGCAACAAGGGGAGAGGAAACTTTGAGGGATTCTGTTTTGTTCTTAATGTTTTTATAGTTATTGGATAAACAAATTGGGGAAAATGGAAAAATTCTTGGCAAGAGGTTATTAAAGGGAGGAGATGGTTAATAAACCCAGGGGGAATGGGAGGGGAAAGGAATAAAACAAGAAATAAGGAGGAAGGAAGGGAACCAAGAACTACACAGTCTTGGGCATGTGGTAACTGTGCAGTCATTTAGTGCTTATGCTCAAATATATTTCCATTTAGGCAATGAAAAATAATAAACTTCTTTGAAGATGGTGATGATAGAAATGTTGTTTATATTTAGTCCAGATGTAAAGATTCTGTAAGGCATAATTGGTTGAGTTGATAACTCTTCTCCCCTCATATTGTATAGGATGTTATTTTAAGTTGTTTTGGCACTATAGTTTGGGTTTTGTTTAATATAGAGTTATTGCCAAAACCCACAGACCCTGTGTGAAATTTTCCTTCCTTCCTCGGTCTCTCTCTCCCCTGCCCCTCTCTGTTTCTCTTAACATTTAAGGACACATACCTGAGGTGTGACATTATGTTCTGTGTTTCCTTGTTCCCATTTGTGGTAATTAATAGTGTGTAGCAGGGGTGAGGAAATGGACAGGATGATGATGTCATGGCATGAGCAAATATGCATCAACAATTTGGGGCTGGATGGGGGTGTGGAAAACTGGACATGGGACTGCCATTTTCAGTGGCAGCCCCATGTTGAATGTAACATGTTGATCCATCCTTTGCTAACATTGCAGCATTTAAAGTAGGAGATGGAATAAGGCTGTCCCAAATATTTTTCTAAGAGAAATTATGGGCTGATCAGTTTCTGTGTGCTAAGCTTTAATATCAAGGTTGATCATCTATGAGAGTCTCTATACAGTCTCATATGAAACTTGATTCTGATGTTGTTCACAAAACACACTGACGCACAAACTAGGATGGAGCCATAAAGGGCTATGGGGGGGCAGTGTTGGTGAACAGTCACAGGGAAACCCACAAAAAGCTTGCTTGCTTGTGCGGAGGAGCTTGTGGCAAAGAGGAGGAAAAACAAGCTACTTTGGAAAGGTCCTGAACAGATGAGGAAGCGACGTGTTCAAGAATTTCCCCCCACAAAAATCCTAGCTTGGCACAGAAAATATTTTCACGTGAGCATTCAGTTAAGTCCTAATCAAAATTCACCTTTTCAAGAAGATCTTCCCAAACATTTAGCAAACTACTATAGTAGCTCACAGGTTTTTTTGTGAGTTGTCAGCTTTAAGCTAGATAAAATTGCTGAAGTGTTGTTGTTTTTTGTCATTCAATGTCATTTAAATGAATAATGCCTCATTCATAATACACTAGAAACAGCAGAACAAAAGATATTGACATCAACATTTAACAAACTGCTATCCGCGAGCATAAACCCTTAATTAAAGTATGGCTGCATGTAGACTCATTCTTGGAGTGCAGCAAGTGAATCTGTTAGGCACTTACAAATCTATTTCAACTTGATTTAACTGTTTTCAAGGGGAGAAGTGGAGTGTGAATTCCAAAATGTTAATGTTGTTCAATAATTGATTCAAACCTGAAAAGTATCCCAGGCCATTTGTGAAAACAATAAACCTAAATCAATCTACAGGGTGGTAGCCGAATAATTCTGGCCAAGCTTAAGGGATGTAATTGGTGGCAGTGGGTGAGGAACCGTAATGGTGACAAGTAGGAATGGGAGATCATTTTGCCTGGTCCATATTTTTAAGCAAGGCAATGTAATTTGCATTTCCCAGAGTAGCATGTGAATAGGAACACAGATATCCTTCAGACTGTGCACTTCTCTGAATTTTGCAATGCAAAATTGCAAAATCAATTTGGATCAAAAGTGGATCAAAAAGTACATACAAAAATGTATATACTACAGAAACTTGTGTACAAAATATGCATATCAGGGAAAGCTGCATACAAAAATGTGTATGTTAGGGGAGATTGCATAAGAAAAGAAATATAAATATAGTCACAGACTCTCAGCCCAGCCTACCTCAAAGGGTTGTTGTTGTGAGGATAAAACAGAGAGGACAAGGATTGTGTACACTGCCTTGGGTTCCTTAAGGAGGAAAGCAGGTGGGATATAAATGTAATAAATAAATAAATAAATAAATAAATAAATAAATATTTTCATCCAGTTTTTTTTTGGGGGGGGGATATTGCAGGCTGAAGCGGAAATTAGATGGAACAAACTTATGACTGAATACACGCAAAACTGGCATAGACTGGAAATCAACTAATTAGTCTGTTCCTAGTGGCAAGTCATATCTGACCTTAGGCAATTTTAGGGTTGTTTATTTTAAGAAGGCTGCTCTCCTTGCATTAGCAGAAATAGGGCAGTATCCAATACTGCTGCTGTGCTTCCCCTCGATCTGTTATGCAAGCAGGACCAACTGCTCGTTTAACAGAAAGCGGTTCCGATGGCAGTCCTGGAAATAAGGGGAAACACTTGTTTCCAGATAGGGACAAGTCAGTCGAACCTCCTTCTGCATGCTCTGCTGACCTGCTCCATTCCGGAAATGAGCGTTTCTGCTTTTTTTTACTGCTAGGTCCCTGTTGCACTGGTGGTGGGTCCTGCTGGCATGCAGGCACACTTGGATACTGCCCATAATGTATTGTTTTTTCATCCCCAACTTCAGTGCCCCAGGCTCATGGTTTTCTCGAAACTGCTACACATTGTTGAAACCAAAGTGGCCTACTTTCCTTGGTTCTTCTCCATGGGTTTCTCTACAACAAGACATGTTCTTAGCATCAGCAAAATGTGCATGCTTGGATGGATAGTCACTTGAAACAAATACACTTCACATGTCTTAGGCAGCCTGAGCACATCACAGATGAAAACAAAATGATACTTGCAGTCAATGCCACAAAAAGTTGCTGTGGTTCCCCACAACAGACCAGAAGACTTGTTTCTATTCCATTCTATTCCATTCATAGGTCCGTTCTGTCTGTACCTGCAATAATCTGAAGTGTTATTGTTTTAAATCATCATGAACATTTCTATTTAAATATGTATTTTTGAATGTATTTTAGCCCAAAGTATGCATTTTATGTGCATTTCAGTATAGGTTTTCAGCACTGCAAAATCTGGAGGAGGACAAAATCTGAAGGATAACTGTGTCTGAATCTAGATATTTGTCCGGGAGGTGCAGATCAGGCTGGACCTGGGATCAGGTCAGTTTGCCCAAGGGCACTTCTGGTGCCCTTGGGCATGGTGCTGCCAAAGGCCCCTGCCCCTCCTCCTCTTCCCTGCTTTTTGTCACCACCCCCTTCCCATGGGTGACTCCCAGGATGCCTGTCCTCCAGAGCAGCAACCCATCTTCTGTTAGCTAGCATGGGTTAAACAGAAGACAGGCAGATGCTCTTGAGGGGAGGTGTCTGGGGGCAGGGGGGCACAGCACAGGTGATCTCCTGAGACCTGTCTCCACAATGCCTGGCTCTGAGAAAGGACCTCATCAGAGCCAGGTATATGGGTCTGGATGGCTTTCTGAAGAGCAGCCCCAGCCATTTTCTCCTGCCAATGTGGCTCTCCAGAGGCTGCAGTAGTGAGTTTGGGGTCTTAGGGTTGGCAGAGAAAGACACTTCTGAGCCCATGGGCCTTCGGCAGCTGCCCGGCCTTGCCGGCCCCTGACACTGGATCTGGGATCAGGTCAGTTTGTATCAAAATTCATAAAGAACAAATTCCGCAAGCGTCCTGAGCAGTAGTTTATATACCATGTTGCAGGGTCAGAGGACTCTCATTGAGGAGACAGTCATGACAGACAAGATTTCCCACCACTATTAACTTTTCCTTGCAATATGAAGCTGCAGAAAAGTGTTGGAATGTTTGGGTTATGCTTTAAGTGCAGTGGAGTAATGAGTAATTCACCCTCAAATATGTCCCACATCATCAACACAAAGGGCTTCCTTAGTAGACAGGTCCATATGAAAAGAGTTCACTGGAGGAGGAAAGTTTGAAGAACACTGTTCTGTATTGCTGGGCTATGTATTCTGTGCAGAAGAAAATAATAAAAACCTGAAAACCTGAAAAGCAGTGTTGCAAAGCACCAGAAAGCATATTTTGACATTAGCCAGTGGTAAAGTGACACCAAGAGAAGCAATTAATGTACTAATAAAGATGCCATTAGTGGGCATAATTTTCTATGTCATGAGTATTATAATAGCAATAATTCATATTCACTTGGTTTTTATAATACAAATAATAGATTATAAAGGTAAGCAGTATATGGTTATAGAATACTGAGCTGCATAATGTTTCAGCCAACAAATGCAGGTAATGACCTATTATTTTAATTTGTTTTGCAACCCAGGCATGAGAATGTTATTCTAGCTTTAATAATTCATACACAAGGGGTTTTCAGTTCTATTTTACCATATTTCTGCAATTAAAGTGCTCACATTCTAGGAAAGCTGAGCTGAGAAAAGCATATATATATTTTAAAAAGAGCAGGTTTGAATAGCAGTATAATTCTGCTGCTCAAGGATTTTCAACTAATAACTGGTTATTGATAATTCATTCAATGTGCTTCTGTATATTGAACAATTTATAATTCTGAAAAGCTATCTGATTTCTTCCCCCCCACCCCATACATGGCAGGAATACCCACCCAAAGGAGAAACAGAATAAGGTCCATTCTGTATTCATTAAAATTAGTGGTAGGAGGAGACTGCAGAGGGGTGAGGGAGACCACAAGGTGCAACGTGGCTGAAAGAAGCAAGGGTGGCTATGTGTCCTATTTTACAGAGTCCTCTACATGAAGGGTTGTCAGAGGACAGGCCTCTATTTGAAGCCGTTCTGTAGTTGAATAGCTGCCCAATCCAAGTCTGGCTTAAAGGTAAAGAACCTTAAGAAGGGAGAGCTGGGGCCTTGAAGTTGCTCATCAACAGGTAACACTCAGACAGCAAACTGAGCAAGGCAGGCACACAGATCACCTGGGCCCCATCTACATGGAGACACTTTTGAGCGTAATTCTGTTTAAAACTGTGTTTTCATGAAATCAGATTTGTTCCTGCCATGGCACATGCAGCCAATTAAAGCAGGGTATCCACAAAGAAAAAAAGAACTGCTTTGGCATGGTGACTGTGGGTGGAGCTTCCTAAAACAAACAAACAAACCAACAAACCATAGGCTCCCCCCCACCCCTCAGCCCAGCTCTTAAGTGCAGTGGGAGTCAATACCTGGATTGAGGGAAAGTGTGTGTGTGCTTGGGTGCACCTTTCTCTCTCCCAGAGGCCCTGAGCATCATGCTCAGCAGAAGCAGCTGAGCCATGCGGGCCGAGCAGGCAGTGTGATGGAAGATCCACAGTGGCCCTTTCTCCCTGTGGCGGCAGCAATGCCCCAGGCTCCGTAGAGGCCCTTCCCAGGAAGGAGAAGGAGCATTCAGCAGCCCCCCACCCCCGCAGCCCAGCTTCTTTCTTTTATTTCCTTCCCCTTTCCTCCACACCTCTGCAACTGCAAAAGGGGCAGAACCTCCGTGGAAGTCAATTGGAATTATTTCTGAGTAGACATGTTTAGCAGGCTGTTCTCAGGGCAGAAGTGGAGATTTCAAAGGAACAACTGTCATCTCAAAGCACAGGCTTATTTGGGGGAAAACAAAGCACATTAAAGTCATTAAATCTTTTGTGAAGCTCCACTCCTCTGGATAGGCGCAGACTTAAAACAATGGGCTTCTCCATCCCTCTCTCTGCTCCAGGTGGAGAAAGCACAGAGGAAGTCAATGGGAATTATGGCTGGATCTACACTTACCACCTTTTTTCGCTTCCAATGAGGTTTCACTGCCCGCCTTTCACACTATGCAGTACCCGCCTTGAATTGGAACCGGAATTTCCCACTTCTGTGCTCCCGCTTTCAATACCCTAATATCCCGGTATTTCCCCTTAATATGCTCTGATTTTCCGCCTTTGCTACCATTACATAGGGATGGCAGAGAATTCCACCACAGATCTCAGTGAGGCCGAATGCCAGTGCATTTGGCCCCCCGAAATCTGTGGCGGAACGGCCTGCCCCCCCGCGGATCCCCCCTGGGACGAGACTTACCTGGGGCAGATCTTCCGGGCGGCGGCGGCTCTGGCGGTGGCAGCGGCTGGTCTTCCGACTGGCTGCCGCCGCCATTTGCAGTTTTTTTTTTACCCAGACGTTTTAGGCTACGTAAAAACTTATGTAGCCTAAAACGACTGGGTTAAAAAAAAAAAAAAGCGTACGCAAATGGCGGCGGCTACGCTATTTGCATTACCCTTATTTTCGCCATCTTAGTCTACATAAATATTTACGTAGATTAAGACGGCAAAAATAAGGAATGCAAATGGCGGCAGCCGTAGCCGCCGCCATTTGCATACGCGGTTCCCCCCGCCCCCAGAGCCCTCCGCGGCCGGAAATCTGGCTGCGGACAGCTCTGGCCTGGCCGGGCCTGGCCGGCTGCTACACGGAGCTGCCGCGGATCACAGCCGGCCACAGAGGATTCCGGGGGGGAGGGACGGATCGCCTCTCCCTCCGTCCAGGATTCCGGGGGGAGGGACGGAACGCCTCCCCCCCCCATCAACATAATCTATGAAAGGTAAGTGACTTTCGTACATCCCTACTACCGTATCTGGTTGTAATCCCCTCCCCCGCCTGTCCATATATGGTGGTGTTTGTATTTCCCTCTTGTCCAATCACAGCTCTCGATGTCCCCATGTCTTCTTCCGACTACTGATCGCATAGCTTCCTCAGCAGCCCCCATTTCCTCAGCAACAAGTAAAGGGCTGGATGGGCGCACGCTTGTCTGATCTCTGAAGCTAAGCAGGGTCAGCCCTGGTCAGTCGTTGGATGGGCTTCACAGCTTCGAATCTTGGAAGATCATGCGTGAATTAGGAAAAAAAAACATTGTGGAGAAGCCCCGATTGTGCGAGGATAACGCCTTAATTTTAAAAAACACATCCGGAGCGGGAGATAGGAGGGGGTACAACTTAGTCTCATTTGAAGGGATAGAACAACCCCCTGCTCAATGCAGGAAGCCTGATTCCCAGGCGGTCGCCTATCCAACTACTGACCGGGGCCAACCCCGCTTAGCATCCGAGATCAGACAAGCGCACAGGAAAACAGCAGGAAAACAGCACAGCGCTCGCGTGTGAACTGAGCTTGCGCATTCGATGAAGCACTGCAACGGGGAAAATGAGTGAGTGTGAATAATCACGTTTTAATGCGAGAGCATTTAACCTGACAGGACACCGAATTCATTGCGATGGCGGGCGCAATGTAGATCGGCCCTACTTCTGAGTAGACATGTTTAGCAGGCTGTTTTCAGGGCAGAAGTGGAGATTTCAAAAGAACAAAAGTCATCCCACTGCAGTGTGCTGATTTTAAGGCTTATCTGGAGAAAAACAAAGCATGATCATGTGCAGGTCAGGTCCTCCGGATATGATGCAGCTTTCCCTTCCTCCTATTAGCACTGCACTCCACAGCTGACGCCGAAGGTTGTATCACTAGTTGAGGTCACATGGACTCCCAACCCGCACCGAAGCCAGCATGACGGGAAAAGCCATCACAATTTTTTTTTGCAAAAATGCGGGTTTTACAGCATGAAAATGCATGGGCGCTGCAGGGGAGGGGGAACATCATGTACCACGACCATCTGTGAGGCGCAGTAGCTCTGGAGTAAATCCTCTGTCACAGTCTTCCCAGCTATGATGAGATGTCTTGTATTCCTATTTAAATTATAGTAATTGTTTCAAAATGTGTATTTATACATATAAATTAGCACGTGCAAATTTTATGTAGATCTGTGACATTTTTTGTAGTCTTTTTTGGTGATGTACTTGTACTTCCCCTTTTCTGGTGATTGCTACATAGGGGAGGCTGTCTTTGAATGCTTGGACCAGAAACTGGTCCAATAAATGATATCATTTCACCTTCTTTCTAGCTTAAGCTGCAATCCTACACCCACCTACCTGGGAGTAAGCCCCATTGAACCACCTGGGAGTAAGCCCCATTAAGAGAAGTTGGGGCACCTTTTTTCCTTCCCCCCTTTTTGTACCTGATTGTCCTTTTTTAATCCCCCCCATTGGATTTTCTCCCTTGCCAGGGGCATGTTAGGGAATGGGAGGGCTTTGGGTCCTGTGGAAATGCAGGATGCTACAAACATGTCCCTGCCCTGACTCGTCCCTTTCCAGCCTCTTTCACTGTCAGAGCTGTGACAGCAAAGGAGCTGCAACAAGGAGCCTCCAGCCAGCAGCAGACCTCCCTTTCTGCCTGCAGACCACCCACTCTGCCAGCAGGGAAGAAGGTTCTGCAACATCGGATGATTCCTCAGCCACCCTCTCCAGAAGGTTAGGACTGCTCTGTGAAAGTACAATAAAACACAATAAATAAATCCTCAATCTAAACCATACACAACAGCAAAATCACAACACAGGGGAACAAGAAGAAAAGATCAATCCAAGTGAATGGATTCAACTAAAGAGTGCTCTTACCAACCCCACATCCCACACAGGTTGAGGGGAGAAACCTGAACAGAAAATGAGAGATACCCTAAAAAAAAAATACTTCCCCCAACTAGAAAAATTAAGCATTGCTTTTTAATCTGGCTCACAAAAATCAGAACCTGAAGCTTAACAAAAATGTCATTATCAGTTCAGCACTTTCCCCACCACTCCATCCGTCAGCAGAGCAACATCGTAAACAAAGGCATAAATGCACCACTTAAGTCCTAACAAAATAATACCCACATCAATTTGAGCTAACTGGTTAGGGACAGCAACTCCAAATTACACACACTAGGCAGCTGTTGGTTTTGACTTAAACAAGTGATCTTGCATGACGGCAGGAAAGGACGGCTTGCTTTCAATCCCTGGGGCTTTTGTCCTGACAGTGTGACATCTGTAATGACCTTTTACAAACTTGAGGATATGGAAGTGTCACTAAACTGATATCAAGGGTTGCGTGCAAGAGGACCAAAATATAGTCCTGCAGGGAGTGCCATAGCATATCAGCAGGGGAGACAGGCCAGGTAATGAAGCCAAATGACCATCACACTACAAAGAAGTGATCTACTCTTTGGATTTAAAATTCATCTTATCCCTCAGGCCCAATGTGCACATTATATTTTCCAACACAGAGATCAACTGAACCTTGAGTTGATTAATTGGTGGTAGCCAATTTTAATTGATGGGTGATGCAAATTTCAGTCACATTTGTTTATTTTGGAGCTCATTTGGGCCTTCTGTGTTACTGAATGAACTGATGAAAGACAGCCTTGCCTTCTAATAAGGAATTGTAGTTTTTCTTATTACTAAATTGTAGGCTATCTTATACCAGCCCTGACAAGAGCCTGACTAATGAGGTGCTCTCCTGAAGGAATGTTAGCTAAAGTGCCGTGGGAGAGAATGAGTAACTTAATTGTGCCACCGTAGGTATTTGAGGTTGTTAAAGCAATTAAGGATGGTTATGGATACATATGCCTCTACCTAGCAGTGAGAATAGTTGAAATTGGTCCCAGGGGCTGGGGTCTGTATGTTATCTGTCCACTTCCAGCAAGTGAGGTTGTTTGACAGCTGGTGAAATCTAGGGTTTGTGCATGTGGAAAGATGGCAGTAGGTTGCTGTCAGAACATCTTTATCACCTTATGGAATGTGGGAATGTGTTAACTATGAATGCTCATGAAACCCGCCTCTACTAGATTCCTCTCTGGATTTTGAGCTTCTGCTTTAATGGATATGTTCACTGGAGTGGACATTAAACATGTCTGAATCCATGGTTCTCCCTGAGGCACATTTCTAGAGTTTTACAAATTTTACCAAAAAAAAGAGAATAGACTTAAGAAAAAACATTTTGATTTTTATTGTTCTTGGAATTGTGCAATTACAAAACTATTTTAATTAAAAATAATAATAACAATTATATAATAGAAAAAATAGGAATAGTGTTTTTTGAATTTTTGAACATAAAAAAATCTTCCCAAATTGTGGTGGATTTTCTGAAAGTACATGTCCATAATCTGTTATTGACGTTCTGAAAACTCAAACAATGGCAAAAATCCTGTCTCTGCTGGCTCATCGAAACTAAGATGAGTTGTTGAATGGCTTAAAAGGTGTTATTTTGAGAATAAACTGTACTGACCATCTTTCCTTTCTTCCAGCTTAAACAAGAAGGTAAAAATTAACCAGCCGCTGTGCATTTACTTGTTAAGTCTTCTAGACTGGTGTCTGGAGGCTAACTGTAAATTTGGAATTGATGTCCAAGGAGGGGAAGAGGCCAAGCGATTAAGTCGGTCATGCACACCATTCTGTTTTGAATGTCAGGTTGGCTTTTAGGATGGGAGACTTCTCATGTCTTTTTTCAAGCTGAAATGAAGCCTCCTTTTCCATGTCAAAAATAGAAGAATATTGGAGTGTCTGACAATACCAGTTCATTGCCCTCAAATGCCTGTTGGGCTGAGAAAGCAAATGGCTGCCTCTCCTCCTATGGTGGAAGAAACACTTTGCTGGAAAGTCTTGAAACAGCCATTCCTAGAGTACTACAAAAAGGCAGACAGAGCATATATTTTTCTCTTCTTAAATAAATAAATAAATATTGGTATTTCTTCAGGGACTATGAGATGATGTCCTTGAATGACTCACACAATAATACAGAAGCTCTCAAACTGGTATTACACAATTTAAAAGTTCAAACAGGGATGATTGTTGATTTCAGCCTTTTTTCCCTGTCTGTAATAAACTGGCCACAAAAAGCAGTTACCTCTTTGTTGGCAGAATCATAATCACCACCACTGTGATGACAATGGAAATGAAAGTAAGTAAACATGGGATTCCTGGGTATGGTTTTTCTTTTTACATAATGGGAGTTTTAGACCAACACATCTGAAGGTTGGGGGAGGCGGCATTAGATTCTGTTCCTGTTTATGTGCATAAGGTCCTCATAGAAGATCATCTTATCTCTGGCTATTAGAACCAAACTACACATTACTGCACATTACAATAGTCACCTAACTCCACCCTTAAGTGCAGGGTGTTGGCGGGTTTTTTTTACAAATAGTCAGTGTGGGTCTTCCGATCTGGACCCTAGTGTGGGAAGTAGGGAGATTTAAACTTACCCTGGGCCTGATCCAGATTGAACCGCATATGTCTGCAATGTATATTGCAAAAAAAGTTCTCACTGAAACAAATCAGACCTTTATTTTATTTTATTTTAATTTACTTTTGCAATACACATAGCAAGCCTAGGGTCCCCAATCCAGATCTAATGGCATAGTAATTTCCCATTGGAGTTAATGGGAAAGAAAATAAAAATATCTACCCCATGCCTCCTGCCCTGGCCACAAGGAACCAGCAGGACTTAGGAAATGGCGGTAGGACCACCACAGATTCTAATGACTACCACTACCGCCATGGGGTTGCTCTGTAATCTCTATCAATGTTAGGGCGCAATCTTATGCATATTTAGACAGAAAAAGTCCTGCAACTTCCAGCATTCCCCAGTCAGCATAGAGTTGCAGGACTTTTTCTGTTTAAACATGCATAGGATTGTGCCCTTAGAGTATCTGGTGATAATTCTGTTAAAGATCCCTATTCCACCTTTCAAAGAATTACAAACAATTCCCAGGATTTGTAAAGGAAAATACCATGAATATCACTTCATCTCCATAGATATTTGAGCCATGTGCAGCATTAATAGAGTTCTGGAAAGACAGTTCTCAGGCTGTTGAGGTTGATGAAAATATTTAAACAGCTTGTTTCGATGATTTCCAGTACATCTAAACCATTTTTTTAAAGTTGTTTAAAGGCTGGAAATGTTTGGCATATCTCCATTGAAACAACCATTTGCATATGAAATGAGAGACACAGGCCAAACAGGTCAACCACATACAGTATAAATGTCATCTCCTGTAAACTTTCCCCTAATGTGATTCTCATTAACAATACTCACTTTCATGTGGGTTGCATGGTTTGGTGATTAGGGGTGAAGCTAAGGGTTGGAGCCCTTCAGCTTTGAGCTTATATGGGAAATTATTACTCCCTCCTCCCACCCCACCTCCAAAATAAAAATAAACACCACATGCTTTTTATTGGTTTCACATTTCTGAAGTGTGAATCACTGAGAGTCTCTGCAGAGAAGCAGAAAAAAACAATGTGGCTGCATAATTGGACAGTGGAACGTCACGCAATAGAAGAAAAATTAATCCATTTTAATTTTTATTCCTATCGAGCTCCTATTTAGAAAATGTTGAATCAGAGGATGCTTAGAAATTAAAAAAAAAAGAGCCATACAAACAGCACTCCAATCCTATAAGCTTCGGGGTAGTACACATAGCCATGCATAGTATCTGGTGGTAGTGGGCTTCTGAGCCCTCTCTGGAGAGCACAAATGGCAAAGTTGAAGAGCCTTTGAGGCCCAGTTCCAGCCACTCAACTCTTATGATAGTGTTCTCCTGTACACTTGCTTTGTGGTTGAACTGTGAAATGTAAAGGGCATTCACAGGCTCAGAGTAGCAAAGAGGGAGGTAAACCACCAGCTGCCATTCCAGCAGGTTGTACTGAAGGAGATGAGAGTGGGAAGCAGGGCCATTCTACCAGCCCTGCTGAAAAACAAAACTTCTTCCCCTCTTCCCTCCCCATTCCTTTTTCCTTGTGAGTTGTGCCCTTTTAGACTGTAAGCCTGAAGGCTGAGACTGTCTTGTTTTACTGATTATATGTAAGCAGCTCCTGGAGACTTTTTGGCTGAAGAGCAGGATAAAAAATACTTTCCATCTATCAGTCAATCAGCTCTGGAGACTGTGCATCTATCTGCATAGCTATGACACCTTTTGTTTGGAGAGCCAGAGGTTTAGAAACTGGATGGCTTAAGATACCATTATGGTGCAAAGTGCAGACCATTGTTTCTGCCTTGCATTTAAGTAGACCTTAGGGCTATTCCAAATGGGGCATTTTTCAAGTGTTAGATGTACTGAATCAGTATGCCTAATACCAACAAGTCACATTGAGCGTCTACTGAACCCCATACTGCTTGCTTGCAGTCGAAATAGAGTATCGGAATTAGAGTATCTAATCGGAATAGAGTATAGTGCTGCACTGAATGTTCTCTGAATTTATTTTTGGGTACAAAATATTTGAATCATGCAAATATTCTTCTTCTACCCATCCTGCTCAGTGCCATTCTTTCTCCTGGCCGCTGCTTTTTAATGCCATTTTTCCACCCAATCAGAGGTGATATAGCAAATGGGATGCTATCACAATGCCACGTAGGCTGTCAGATATGGCTATATGATCACACATCATTAAAGGTAAGAGAAGGCATTTGAAAGTGAGGGCAAGGGAAAACAAAATAAATGAATATGCAGAATTTCCATATGAAGGAGTGAAAAATGGGTAAAAAAAGGAGGATTTTTTTGGTATTGGCAAAAATGGTCATAGAAGACTGGTTTCAGCTAGCTCTCACAGGATCAGAGTGGGTGGTAAGTCCAAAACAGCAACAGGGTAGTTGATGAAGTGAAAGCAAACAAAATTAAACCACCCAAAAAAATCCAGTTTCATTTGTTCTTTGATCCCAACTCATTGTTGGTTTAATCCAGCAACACACTGAAGAATATGCAGAACACAGTTCTGATTCTGAGTTAAGTATGCTTAGAATGTTTAGAGCTGTTTCTCGGAAGAAGTTGTTGTAAGAGGTCTGAGGTTACATTCAAAATCAGCAGGGCAAATTAACTTCACGTAGGGCTCAAAATCACAAGCCCTTACCACATCAAACATTTGTTGACAATGGAAGATAAATCAAGCAAGGGGTCCAAGTCTGTAATAGTGGCTCAACCAGTGGAGAGGTCTTTATTGCTTTGAAATCCAATACTTGTAAATTTTAGTTCCCAAACATATGACTTTGGAAGATTTCTTATAGGTCCCTTTTAAGAACAACAAAAAGAATGGCACAAAGTATATACAAATAAACAATATTTCTATAGACAGGATACCCTGGAGAAGTTGCTGATGCTAGGGAAAGTGGAAGGCAAAAGGAAGAGGGGCCGACCAAGGGCAAGATGGATGGATGATATTCTGGAGGTGATGGACCCGACCTTGGGGGAGCTGGGGGTGGTGACGGCCAATAGGGAGCTCTGGAGTGTGCTGGTCCATGAAGTCACGAAGAGTCAAAAGCGACTGAGCGAATAAACAACAACAACAAATGTTGGGTAAAAGAGCCCTTTGAAATCAATAGAAACAAGAGACATCCATTGAATTGAGTGAGGTTGGGATCAGATCCTGTTTGCAAAAGAGGCTGGACTGATGTCAGTGTTTGCTTATTTGTTTATGGCAATTTCTCTCCCACCATTTCCAAACCCAGAGCATATAAAAACCTACTTTATATAATCTCCTTACATAATATTCAAAATGTATACGTCTGTCTGCAGCCTTGTGTGACCTGACCCTCGCTGTCTGCTCTGATGCTGATGATGTTTTCTCTTTACCTTTCCATATTTGCTCCTGCTCATCATAATCCAAATTATGCTCAGGTGTATCAAGTATGGGCACCTCCCTCTGATTTTCCATAACCCCAGGATGCTGTTTGCCCACCGAGCATATTTGTCTCCAGGGGACAGACGCTTTGTTAGAAATATCAGATAGGTGCATTTGCTAATAGAGATACTATGTACAGTCTCCCCATTAACCAAACTAACTTGCCTGGTATTTCCAGTGTAGCATCTGTCTCTGGAGACCAATATGCTCAGTGGGCAAACAGCATCTTGGGGGTATTGAACAGCCAAGGATGATGCCCAAACTTGAAACAGCTGGGCCAAAACAAAAGAAGGGCCCTGTCACATGCTTCCCTTCACTTGCCCCAGTTAAGTCAACTCATTTCCAAAATGCTCTTCTTAAAACGTGTGTGTGTGTGGGTGCAAAGACACTGTAGAGCTGTGCACCAATGGCCTCTTGAAATTCCCCACCTTAGTTGTGGGCAGAGAAATCTGGGAGACAATTTCACTGAATTTCTCCAAGAGGAGGAGAAATTCTCAACCGTTTTTCCCAGGTAGGGCTCCACTAGGGGTGGATGAAAGTCCCTTACCTGTCGTCGAAGGACGTTGGCGGTGGGGGGAGGCGCTTCGCTGCTCCCCCCGCGAAGTTCAGGCTGGGGGGGGGAGGCTTCCCGCCTCGCCCGGCCGCGAACGCGAAAGTTTTTTTTTTTTTTTTTAAACGCCCCCTGATAGGCTACGTGACGATTCACGTAGCCTATCACGGCTAGATCTGCAAAGTCAGCCGTGATAGGCTACGTCAATCGTCACATAGCCTATCACGGGGGACTTTGCAAATCTAGCCGTGATAGGCTACGTGAATCGTCACGTAGCCTATCAGGGGGCGTTTTTTTTTTTCTCTTTGATTGCAATGGCGGCGGCGGCAGCCAGTCGAAAGACCAGCTGCCGCTCCTGCCCCGCTCGAACACCCGCCGAACCGCCGGCCGGACCCGCCACCGGGAGGGACATTCGGTGAAGGTAAGTCCCATCCCGGGGGGGGTGCGGGGGGCGGGGGGGGTTCGGAGGATTTCTCCCCAAAACTTGTTCGGGGGGCCGAACATGTTGGCGCTTGGCCCCCCGAAGTTTCGGGGAGAAATTCTCCGCCATCCCTAGGCTCCACATGGCAGGGCTTGTAGCACAGCTTCTTTGTTTTTTAGTAAAGGGTTGGGAGGTTTCATGCTGCAATAGCATCAACTGTCTTGGCAGGCTGGCCCCCAGTTTGCATCCACTGCAATGCAGCTGGGGGCAGTGTTGTGTCTAGCTCCAGGGATGAGGTGGAGTTAGTTCTCTGACCAGATCTGTCCTCCAATTTCCTGAAAGTTTCCCCCCCACCCCATGAAAGAGGCTTCTGTTGTTCTGCCTCATTCAGGATTTTTTATAATTTACTTTTGTGTGTGTTTTTTTCTGAGCTTACCTAATCACAGCTAGCCTTTATTTCATTTTTTAAAAGATCGAAGATAATGAGCTATCAAATTACAGTGTTTGAATTCTGCTTGAGTTCGCTCCCTGAAAAGAGGAAAACCCACAATAAGAGGAGACAGACCACAGCACCACCTAGCGGCTGTATAATGGAACATATGGAAGACTCGGATAAGCAGGAAAAGGAGGGGGGGAAAGAGGGGAAGGAAGCACATGTAAAGGGAGTCTGTTGTGATCCTGCATTTAAAACGGAAGCAGAAAGCCCCATTTTAAATGTGAGATTTTAGGCCGCTGTAGAGATGCTCCCGGTTACAGGGATCAGGGGGCTGTGATCAGGAGCAGCATCAAGGGTTGGCATCATCAGGCACTGCCTAGGCTCCACAATGAGCAGGGGGTCCACTGACAAAAGCTCCTGGATCAGCTCTTCCTCTTCACCATTGTGATCTGCTTGTTAACCTGCTTCTTTCTCTTGTCCAGACAAAAGCATTTGTGTCTGGAAGGAGCAATAGATCCCACCGTCTCCTTGCTCGTTGGATGTCTGCCTGGCAAGCAGGCAGTGGTAGCAATGAGGAGGAGGAGGAGGAAGCAACAATACTGGTGAGAAGGAAGACACACTGAGGGAGAGGGGCCATTGAGGGTGTCTTGCCCAACGGCCCTCAAAAACCTGGAGCCAGTACTGGCTGTGATAAAATTTTAGGTTCCAAGACAACTCAATCCATAGTTCCAGATAGCCCATTTTTTAAATTACATTTATTATTACATTTATATCCCACCTTTTTTCCTCTACATCTAACCACAGTTATTTGGAAGTTCACTTTGGATTTCAGTGGAACAGGCTTTCACATAAGTGTGCTCAGGATTGCAGTCCTGGTGCTCAGTCCTAAACATGCTTACTCAATGAAAGCATTGATTTCAGTGGGACTTACTTCCAACTAAATATGCCTAGAATTGCAGGCATAAGAGGTGAAATTGTTGATGTGCATAATGCACACTCCACACCAGCTTAGAAAATGTAAGTCATGCATCTCAAATGAACAAATTCTATGCAGATGAATAATGTTTAGACTGACCAACCAGAAATTTAATAAACATATTTGTGAATAACCAAAACAGCTTAAAACATTTAGTGGAGGATTTTAGAGAAAATTCTTCTGTAGGAATCATTCCCCCCGCCCTGCTTTACTCTCCAGTGAGACGAAAAGATAATGCAAACCCCATAATTATTTGCTGAAGCTTTTGACCAGGTCCCTGCTGTTAACAATTTCTCTCGCTGTATTAATTCTAATTCCCACAACTACTTCTTCCACTCTACCAGCTCAGAGGTGAAGAATGCAAGCATTGCGTATATAACCCACAATGCAATTGATGGATTTCATGTATGTTTCCAAAGGGAAGTCATGCCCCTTTGTGCCTTGGGGGAGCCTGAGTCATTGACATAAAAGCTGACCTTGCGTAAGGCTCTAAACAGATTCCAAAAGAGCCTCTGGTTGTTTTCAGGATGTCAGTTAGCTTTCTGAACACTTACCTCATGTTGTCCAGCCTTTTATCAGCTATCCCTGACACAGTGGGCATACTAAGAGATATGAATCACACTGGGGAAAAATGCTTTAAAGTCTAAATGCCTCCCTACATCCTCCTCTCCCACCTCTTTCCTCTGCACCAACAGTACATCCTAATTAATTTAGGAACAGATCAAGCCTGTTGATCAAACATTTGGAAGAGGGAAATGTTTTTCTGAAATTTATTTGGTTTTACTTATTTATTCAAAGTGTGAGTCAATCCTCTGTTTAAAAAAAAGTACTCAAGATCATGTACAATCTATAAAATATTTTTATTTATTTATTAGATTTATAGAAGCCAAATGTAGAAACCAAAACAACATTAATTTAAACAAGAACATAATACAAAAGGTAATCACAACAGAATGTGTGTGCGTGAGTGTCGTTACATTCCCATCAAAAATTCCTCTTCAAGAACAGCACAATGTATAATTTTGCAAGGGGTTTAGAAGCTCACGGGGATTTTTAAAAAACTGGCTGTGGTCTAGATCTCATTTTGATGTTGATATATAAAATGCCTCAAACACTAGGCATTATATGATAATTTAGAAAGAACAGGTCCTGCCTGCAGACTTACAGTCTTGCCCCTCTACACCATTATGAAGCCTGATAAAGTCAGCTGCATGAAGACAATGGAGGAAGGGGTTCTTGCTTGGGGCAGAGAATGTCAAAACTAGGGCTGTGCACCACCTTGTTACGAAGCCTGTATAACAAAGTGAAGCAGGCTCATTCGGAGCAAAATCCTCGTGCTACAAGGTGGGTCAGAGCAGTACCGAGGTGCCCCAGGATGAAGTGCCCCCCCCTCACAAAGTGCCTCCTCTGCCTCATTTATTCAGAGCTCCACTTAATGCCTGAGCAGTCCAGGCAGGCTGTCTCCAAAATGTGTCGACTTCTGAACACTCACGTGGAGGGGCATGAGGAGGAGGAGGAGGAGAGGAGGGAGGGGGAAGGCGAGCGGACATGGGAAGGTGGGGAGAGGCAGGAAAGTGAGTGCAGGAGGAGGGGGGACTGTGCTTCGGCGAATAGGAACTCTCAGCCAGAACCAACGCCAGCAGTCTCCAATCAGAGAGAGCAGTGGAGGAAGGGGTCATATATACTCCAATCAGAGAGAGCAGTGGAGGAAGGGGTCATATATACTCCAATCAGAGAGAGCAGTGGAGGAAGGGGTCATATATACTCCAATCAGAGAGAGCAGTGGAGGAAGGGGTCATATATACTCCAATCAGAGAGAGCAGTGGAGGAAGGGGTCATATATACTCCAATCAGAGAGAGCAGTGGAGGAAGGGGTCATATATACTTCAGCAAAAGGCTGCATTCAGTTATTGTGTCTCTGGGAGAGAGGCTGGTGTGGGTAGATGATTGTGTGTGTGTGTGTGTGTGTGCACATGTGTCTGCAATCTTAGGAGTTGTTCCTTCAGTTTGTTCAATTTTGATCACCATTAGGCTTTCCTCAAAATTTAAATTAAAAGGAAACAACTCGGTTGTACTGGGAGTGTTCCCTTCCCTTGCTTCTTGGCAATGGTCCATCCCCATTGGGGCAGAGTCTTTTGCAGAACCTCTTCCAGCTAGGGATGTTAGAGAATTCTGCCACAGACTCCAATGAAGCCAGATTCTTTAGAATCTGCCCCCCCCCCCGAGTCCGTGGCAGAACGGAGCAGTCCCCCCCCCCCCGTGAAATTTTCCAAGGACAGACCCTACCTGGCATTGTCTGGTCTGGTCCATCCGCTGCCCCAGTCTGCAGCTGTGAATGGCTGCCCTGGTCTGCGGCCGCCATTTGCCTCCCTGCATTAGCCATGATAGGCTACATAAGTATTTATGTAGCCTATCACGGCAAAAAGCAGGGACACAAATGGCGTCTGCTACGCCATTTGCATCACTACTCTTTGCTGTGATAGGCTATGTAAATATATACGTAGCCTATCATGGCTAACGCAGGGACGCAAATGGCGCCTGCTACGGCGGATGCCATTTGCAGCCACAGCCCGGCAGTTGGCAGAAGTTCGGCTGTGGGCGGGCCCGGATGGTGGCTCTGCGGACTCACTTCGGAGCGGAGCCAGCCAGGGAGGATTCTGGGGGGAGGGACGGATCGCCTCCCCCCCCAGCAGATGCCCCCACCCAGATTGGAGTAAGTAATCCGCCCATCCATACCTCCGACTCATTTGTTATTTGTATTTGATTAGATTCATCTCTCCTTTCCATATTTTTTCAAGCTAACATAGCTTTTCCTCCTAGGGATGGGAGAGAAATCCTCCACGTAGCCCAGCGTAGCCTATCCTCCACGGCCCCCAAATATTTGCGTAGCCTATCGTGCTAATGAAAAGCATGGATGCAAATGGCGGCCAGGATGAGATTTGCATCTGCAGTCAGTGGTCCCCCTCAGCCAGCAATACAGCATGGCGGCTGTATCGCTGGCACTTCGGAGCTGGCCGAAGAGGATTGCTGGGGGGAGGAATGGATCGCCTCCCCCACTGCAGACGCCCCCCCCCCCAGACTGGCAGGTAGGGGATTCGTACATACCTATTCCTCACTAGTTGCTGCTATACTCTCCTTTCCCCTGCCATTCCTGTGTTTGTTTGTTTATCTCAATTTCGGACTCCAGAAAAGGCTGCGTTTGTTGTGTGACATCGACCCTTACTTCTGCTTTCTCCACTCTATTTCCTTATCATTCTTGTCAGTCAACTCTGTCTCTTTTAGATTTTTGCAAACCCAGACTTATTTGAATTTTAAACATTGACTTCTGCGCATGTTCCCCCCACCCCTTTGAACTCATATTCAAGCATTTAGTTTTCTGTGTTTCTAAAATCTTAAAGAAAGGCATATTATAGCAGCCTATGTGTGTAGTGAGGCCCCCCCCCTGTGCTGAAGTGAACCGTCTGTGTCTTCTCTGTGTTGATCCTCCCCAAACAGAAATTAAAGAAGTTTTTTTTAAAAAAAAGTAGGGTTTGATTTGGCTGTTATCTAATTGCCTGCAGTGTCGCACTGTGCTTCTTGAAGTTATCCTGCCTTCCATAAAAGGACATGAAATATAATACAATAAATTATAGACACCCATCATTTGCTTAGGTAGTTCTGCTTTTCTTTATCTCTTGTATGTCTGTGTCCATGTGTGTGCGTGTGCTAGGCTGTTTTTCCACAAACGCTATATGTCCAAATTTCAAGGCAGTGTTGAAAAACCGCGAGACACATAGTATTACATTAATTACCTTCTTGTTCCAATAACACTCCACTGCGTGGCAAAGCAATCCAGCGCAATATGAGGCATCTTCGGGGTGTTGGCAGAGGCAGAGGTGGGCGAGGTGCTGCTGTCACTAGCAGCACTGTTAGGCGAGCTGCCTGTCCCCTAGTCCAGATAGTGCATCCCGGTGCAGTAGGGCAGCGGAGCGTGGAGGCCAGCTGCAGTGCTCGGAGGTCACTGGTCGAGGAGGCTGGTGTGGGCAGATGCAATAGTCGCACCCTTGCCCAAGGCATCTCCTTCTGTAGTGGAAGAGGGGAGCCCACTGATGTACGTTAGGTCAGAGGTGTCTGATGTCCTCAGCATGGTGGAGGGTGAAGAGGAGGAGACCCTCCAGGGTGTGTTGGAGGAGGAGCAGCAGGCAGAGGCTCCAGCACCCAACCTCTCTTCCATTGTTCTCCCCACTCGTGTGGTCCCCCCCTCAGACTCAAGCAGGCAGTCTGCGTCTCCTTCTCCCCCCAAATGTCAGGGCAGCATTATGTGGGACCACTTTGTGTTGGGAGCGGATCCCAGCACTGCCGTGTGCCGCCTCCGCAAGGTGTCTCTGAGCAGGGGAAAACAGCCAGGGCTCCACAGCACCAGCAGCCAGCTCCTGCACTTAAGGAGGCAGGACCAATCGGTCCTGCTCAGGGAAGAGGCCCCCACGTCCCAGCAGGCCGGCAGCAGGGGCAAGCATAAGGCTGGTAGTGGCTCCGGAACTCCTGCAAGCTCTCCGTCTCTCACCCCCAAGAGGCTTAGGCAGGCTGCCATGGAGGAGAGGGGGTGGGGGAAGTCTGGGTCCACCAGGTGGAGGTTTCCGGCGTTCAAATATCAGTAGCCCTTCTGGGATAGGCACTGACCGTGTTCATTCAAGATGCATTCAAATACTCATAGTGCGTGCTAGAAATAAACAAGAGCAGATAAAAAAATAACCTCTTCCAGCCTGCCTGCCAGGTAACGTGTGTATTCAGCCATAGAAAGGCTGAGCCGGTGATTCTTCTGCATAAAGGTTGTTTTAGACTTCAAAAAAACCTGCAGCAGAGATTAGGGATAGTCAGTGACCTCTGCTTCAACACACTTTCCCTTCTGAGATTGGTCTGAGTTTCTGGGAATATCAAATTCAACCTGTGCCTAGCACACAAGCCAGTGGGCCAAACTGCCTGGACTTTGGTGGGTGGGATGCCCTTGAGGACCCTTCATAGATCACTGCCTTGTTGTGGCGAAGGGGCTTGCGTAACTCAGTGAAGCCATAAGCTATGCCGTGCAGGGCCACCCAAGACAGACAGGTCATGGCAGAGTGTTCTGACAAAATGTGGTCCACTGGAGAAGGAAATGGCAACCCACTCCAGTATTCTTGCCAAGAAAACCCCATGGAACGTATCACAAGGCTAAAAGAGATGACGCCGGAAGATGAGCCCCTCAGGTGGTCAGAAGGTGTCCAATATACTACTGGGGAAGAGCAGAGGGTATTTCCAAGTAGCACCAGAAAGAGTGAAGCGGCTGGGCCAAAGCCGAAAGGACACTCAGCTGTGGATGTGTCTGGTGGTGAAAAGAAAGTCCGATGCTGTAAAGAACAATATTGTTTAGGAACCTGGAATGTAAGTTCAATGAATCAAGGTAAGCTGGAGGTGGTCAAACATGAGATGGCAAGATTGAATATCGACATCTTGGGAATCAGCGAACTAAAATGGACAGGCATGGGTGAATTTAATTCAGGTGACCATTATATCTACTACTGTGGGCAAGAATCCCTTAGAAGAAATGGAGTAGCACTCATAGTCAACAAAAGGGTGGGAAAAGCAGTACTGGGGTACAATCTCAAAAACGATAGAATGATCTCAGTACAAATCCAAGGCAAACCATTCAACATCACAGTAATTCAAGTCTATGCCCCAACCACTGAGGCCAAAGAAGCTGAGGTTGATCGGTTCTATGAAGACCTACAACACCTTTTAAAACTAACACCAAAAAATTAAAAGATGTCCTCTTCATCATAGGGGATTGGAATGCTAAAGTAGGAAGTCAAGAAATCACCGGGATAACAGGCAGGCATGGCCTTGGGGTACAAAATGAAGCAGGACAAAGGCTAATAGAGTTTTGCCAAGAGAACACGCTGATCATAGCACTCTTTTCCAGTGTGGTGTAGTGGCAAGAGTGTTGGACTGGGAGCTGGGAGATCCGGGTTCTAGTCCCCACTTGGCCATGGAAGCTCACTGGGTGACTTTGGGCCAGTCACACACTCTCAGCCCAACCCACCTCACAGGGTTGTTGTTGTGAGGATAAAATGGAGAGGAGGAGGATCATGTAAGCTGCCTTGAGTGCCTTGCAAGAGGAAAAAAGGTGGGATACAAATGCAATAATAAATAATAAATAAATAAATAAACAGCACAAGAGGTGACTCTACACATGGACATCACCAGATGGTCAATATAGAAATCAGATTGATTATGTCCTTTGCAGCCAAAGATGGAGAAGCTCTATACAGTCAGTAAAAACAAGACCTGGAGCTGACTGTGGCTCAGATCATGAGCTTCTTGTTGCAAAATTTGGGCTGAAATTGAAGAATGTAGGGAAAACCACTAAACCATTCAGGTATGACCTCAATCATATCCGTTATGAATATACAGTGGAGGTGAGGAATAGATTTCAGGGATTAGACCTGATAGAATGCCTGAGGAACTATGGACGAAGGTCTGTAACTAGGGGTGGACGAAAGTCACTTACCTGTCCTCGAAGGACGTTCGCGGTGGGGGGGAGGCGCTTCGCTGCTCCCCCCGCGAAGTTCTGGCTGGGGGGGGAGGCTTCCCGCCTCGGCCCGGCCGAAATTCAGGCCGGGGGGGAGGCTTCCCACCTCGGCCCGGCCGAAATTCAGGCCGGGGAGGAGGCTTCCCGCCTCGCCTGGCCGCGAACGCAAAAGTAAAAAAAAACACAAAAAAACGCCCCCTGATAGGCTACGTGACGATTCACGTAGCCTATCACGGCTAGATCTGCAAAGTCAGCCATGATAGGCTACGTCAATCGTCACGTAGCCTATCACAGGTGACTTAAAAAAAAAAAAAGCGCGTACGCTAATGGCGGCCCCCATAGGGAGCCGCCATTCGTGTTCCTTATTTGGTCGCTGCAGTTTACGTAAATGTTTACGTAGACTACAGCAAAAATAAGGGCAACACAAATAGCGTTGCCCTTATTTTCGCCGTAGTCTACGTAAACATTTACGTAGACTACAGCGACCAAATAAGGAACGGGAATGGCGGCTCCCTATGGGGGCCGCCATTATCCGTACCCTTTTTTTTTTTAAAGTCACCCGTGATAGGCTAAGTGACAATTGACGTAGCCTATCACGGCTGACTTTGCAAATCTAGCCGTGATAGGCTACGTGAATCGTCACGTAGCCTATCAGGGGGTGTTTTTTTTTCTTTTCTTTTATTGCAATGGCGGCGGCGGCAGCTGGTCGAAAGACCGGCTGCCACTCCCGCCCCGCTCAAACACCCGCCAAACCGCCGGCCGGACCCGCCGCCGGGAGGGACATTCGGCGAAGGTAAGTCCCGTCCCGGGGGGGGGTGCGGGGGGCGGGGGGGTTTCAGAGGATTTCTCCCCGAAACTTGTTCGGGGGGCCGAACACGTTGACGCTCGGCCCCCCGAAGTTTCGGGGAGAAATTCTCCGCCAACCCTATCTGTAACATTGTTCAGGAGGCAGCAACGAAATCCATCCCAAAGAAAAAGAAATGCAAGAAAGCCAAGTGGCTGTCTGATGAGGCTTTACAAGTAGCTCACGAAAGAAGGGAAGCGAAAAGCAAAGGAGAAAGGGGAAGATATACCCAACTGAATGCAGAGTTCCAGAGAATAGCAAGGAGAGACAAGAAGGCCTTCTTAAATGAACAATGCAAAGAAATCGAGGAAAACAACAGAATGGGAAAGACTAGAGATCTCTTCAAGAAAATTGGAGATCTCAAGGGAACGTTTTGTGCAAAGACGGGCATGATAAAGGACAAAGAAGGCAGGGACCTAACAGAAGCAGATGAGATTAAGAAGAGGTGGCAAGAATACACAGAAGAACTATACAGGAAAGATCTGAATGTCCCTGATAGCCATGATAGTGCGGTCACTGAACTTGAGCCGGACATCCTCGAGAGTGAAGTCAAGTGGGCCTTAGGAAGCATTACTAACAACAAAGCTAGCGGAGATGACAGTCTTCCAGCTGAGCTATTTAAAATCCTAAAAGATGATGCTGTTAAAGTGCTGCACTCAATATGCCAACACATTTGGAACACTCAGCAGTGGCCACAAGACTGGAAAAGTTCAGTTTACATCCCAATTCCAAAGAAGGGCAACGCCAAAGAGTGTTCACACTACTG
The DNA here is from genome assembly GCF_057233095.1 of Heloderma suspectum. Lineage (NCBI taxonomy): Eukaryota > Metazoa > Chordata > Lepidosauria > Squamata > Helodermatidae > Heloderma > Heloderma suspectum. The sequence goes on along the minus strand of NC_139461.1, from coordinate 284,582,588 downwards.
CACAATTGCGCTCATTTCACATGCCAGCAAGGTTATGCTCAAGATCCTACAAGCTAGGCTTCAGCAGTATGCGAACCGAGAACTACCGGAAGTACAAGCTGGGTTTCGAAGAGGCAGAGGAACTAGAAATCAAATCACCAACATTCGCTGGATCATGGAGAAAGCAAGAGAATTCCAGGAAAAACGTCTATTTCTGCTTCATTGACTACGCTAAAACCTTTGATTGTGTGGATCACAGCAAACTGTGGCAAATTCTGAAAGAGATGGGAGTACCAGACCACCTTACCTGTCTCCTGAGAAACCTGTACGAGGGTCAAGAAGCAACAGTAAGAACCAGACATGGAACAACAACCGATTTGTTCAAAATTGGGAAAGGAGTACGACAAGGCTGCATACTGTCGCCCTGCTTATTTAACTTATATGCAGAGTACATCATGAGAAACGCCGGGTTGGATGAATCACAGGTGGGAATTCAGATTGCCGGGAAAATTATCAACAACCTCAGATATGCAGACGATACCACCCTAATGGCAGAAAGCAAAGAGGATCTCAAGAGCCTCTTGTTGTGGGTGAAAGAGGAGAGTGCAAAAGCTGGTTTGAAACTCAACATTAAAAAAACTAAGATCATGGCATCTGGCCCCATCACTTCCTGGCATATAGAAGGGGAAGAAATGGAAGCAGTGACAGATTTTACTTTCTTGGGCTCCAAGATCACCGCAGACGGTGACTGTAGCCATGAAATTCAAAGACGCTTGCTCCTTAGGAGGAAAGCTATGGCAAACCTAGACAGCATAGTAAGAAGCAGAGTCATCACCTTGCCGACAAAGGTTCGTATAATCAAAGCTATGGTTTTCCCAGTAGTAACATATGGCTGTGAGAACTGGACTATAAGGAAGGCTGAGCGCCGAAGAATTGATGCTTTCGAACTGTGGTGCTGGAGAAGACTCTTACGAGTCCCCTGGACTGCCAGGAGATCAAATCAGTCCATCCTAAAGGAAATCAACCCTGAGTGCTCATTGGAAGGACAGATACTGAAGCTGAAGCTCAAATATTTTGGCCACCTAATGCGAAGAGAAAAGTTTCTGGAAAAGACCCTGATGCTGGGAAAGACTGAAGTCAAAAGGAGAAGGGGACGGCAGAGGATGTGATGGCTAGATAGCATCACCGATGCAATGACTATGGACTTGAGCATGCTCCGGGAGAGAGCGCAGGACAGGAAGGCCTGGCGTGCTATGGTCCATGGGGTCACGAAGAGTCGGACATGACTGAATGACTGAACAACAACAACAACATGCCCTTGAGGGGGGCTGGGAGAGGCCCAGGTTTCACATGTGTGCATGGAAACATGGAGAAGATACAGCTCTTTGCTTTGGGAGTTTTCCTGGAAAAACTCAAATTTCACCAGCGGCTTGCACACAAGCCAGTGGGCCAAAGTTCCTGGTCTTTGGTGGATGGGATGCCCTCGAGGGATGCTGGAAGGCGCCCAGGTTTCACACATTTCCATGGAACAGGGAGAAGTTATGGCTCCTTTCTTTGGGAGTTTTTGTGGAGAAAATCTAGGGATGGCGGAGAATTTCTCCCCGAAACTTCGGGGGGCCGAGCGCCAACGTGATTGGCCCCCCGAACAAGTTTCGGGGAGAAATTCTCCGCACCCCCCCGCACCCCCTCCCCGGGATGGGACTTACCTTTGGCGAATGTCCCTCCCGGCGGTGGGTCCGGCCAGCGGTTCGTCGGGTCTTCGTCCGGGGCGGGATCGGCAGCTGGTCTTTCGACCGGCTGCCACCACCGCCATTCCAATAAAAGAAAAAAACCCGCCCCCGTGATAGGCTATGTGACGATTAACGTAGCCTATCATGGCTAGATTTGCAAAGTCGCGTACGAATAATGGCGCGTACGGATAAAAAGTGCGTACGGATAATGGCGGCCCCCATAGGGAGCCACCATTCACGTTCCTTATTTGGTCGCTGTAGTCTACGTAAAGATTACGTAGACTACGGCGAAAATAAGGGCAACGCTATTTGCGTTGCCCTTATTTTCGCCGTAGTCTACGTAAAGATTTACGTAGACTACAGCGACCAAATAAGGAACGCGAATGGCGGCTCCCTATGGGGGCCGCCATTTGCGTACGTGCTTTTTTTTTTTAAAGTCACCCGTGATAGGCTACGTGACGATTTACGTAGCCTGTCATGGCTGACTTTGCAGATCTAGCCATGATAGGCTACGTTAATCGTCACGTAGCCTATCACGGGGGCGTTTTTGTTTTGTTTTTACTTTTAATTTCGGGGCCGGGCAAGGCGAGGCGCCTCCTCCCCGGCCTGAATTTCGGCTGGGTGAGGCGGGAAGCCTCCCCCCCGGCCTGAATTTCGGCCGGGCGAGGCGGGAAGTCTCCCCCCCCGGCCTGAACTTCGCGGGGGGAGCAGCGAAGCGCCTCCCCCCCACCACGAAAAGCTGCGAAACCAGGTAAGTGACTTTCGTGCACCCCTAAGAAAATCAAATTTCACCAGGGCATTGCACACAAGCCAGTTGGCCAAAGTACCTGGGCTTTGGTAGGTGGGATGCTCTTGATGGGGGCTGGGAGGGGCCCAGGTTTCACATGTGTGCATGGAAAAAGGGAGAAGTTACAGCTCATTGCTTTGGGAGTTTTCCTGGAAAAACTCAAATTTCACCTGCGTCTAGCACACAAGTCAGTGGGCCAAACTACCTGGGCTTTGGGGGATGCAATGCCCTTGAGGGGAGCTGGGAGAGGCCAAGGTGTCACACACATGTGTGGAAACAGGGAGAAGTTACAGCCCTTTGCTTTGAGAGTTTCTGTGGAAAACATCAGATTTTAACTCCACCTAACACAAAAACCACTGGGCCAAAGTGTAGGGATGGCGGAGAATTCCGCCACAGACTCCAGTGAGGCTGGATTCTTTAGAATCTGCCCCCCTGTAGTCTGTAGTGGAACGGACCACTCCTTCCACCACCCCGCAAAATTCTCCCCGGACGGACCTTACCTGCCACCGGCCAGTCCGGCCAGTCTGCTGCCTGTGGAGAACCCCAGGCAACATGGGGTTCTCCACAGTTAACCAAAATTGCATGTTAATTGCATTCTCCACAGTTAACCAAAATTTGCCAACGTGGCAAAGAGCAGGGATACAAATGGCGTCCACTACGTCATTTGCGTCGCTACTCTTTTCGTGATAGGCTCTGTAAATATTTATGTAGCCTATCATGGCCAAAGCAGGGACGCAAGTGGTGTCTGCTACGCCGGATGCCATTTGCGGCCACAGACTGGCAGCAGACGGAAGTCCGGTTGTGAACGGGGCTGGCTGGCGGCTCCGCTGCAGAGCGGAGCTGGCCAGGAAGGATTCTGGGGGGAGGGATGGATCACCTCCCCCACACTGTGGACGCCCCCAACCAGAACAGTGAGTGGGGTTCATACACCCCTACCAAAGTGTCTGAAATTTTGCAGGTGGCCTCTTCTCCATGGGGGTGGAGAGGTCCGCAAATGTCATGCCTGTATCGTAAAAGTTATGATGGTTTGTGTTTTCCCATGCAAGTCAATGGGAAACGCCAAAAACGGGCTATCTAGATATCCGAATCTTGCTTTGGATTCAGATCCGAGTTGAAGCAGAGGGGGTCCAAATCAATCCAAGGTGAATAGGGGTCACTTCAGAGGAGTGGAGAGGGTCCTCGCACAGCCCTAGTCAAAACTATGAGTGTATGTGAGGCTTGAAGGCTATCTTTTATCTCCCCAGGTGAGAAATGGGGACAGGACTGAGAGAGGAGACCCAGGTGAGAGCTGGGAGGAAGGCTGCCACAAGTGAGAGGTGTGGCTGCCAGCTAGGGGTGTCAGTTAAACACCACAACGAATTCAAATGAGTTCAGATTTCTATGAATACGACCTGTGGATTTCGCAGTGGACAGGCTTTTTCTGAGTTGCACAGATCCTGTGGACTCATGGACCATTTTTTTAAATGTTTGGGGTATTTGCACAAATTTGCACTTGTGCTAATGTGCGTTAGTGCTAATTTCCACTTGCGCTAATGTGCATTAGCACAAACGGAATGAAATTCTCATACATCCCTTAAAAAATCCAATTCTGCCAATGAGCAGATGGCAGAATGAAAGATGCCTGACAATCCGTGAAACAGAGACAGAATGGATTCAGCAACATCCATACATCCCTACTGTCAGTCAATGAATTTTGGTTAACTGTGGAGAACCCCTATGTTGTCTTTGTGGAATAAAGACCTCATCTATTTGTCCTTGTAGGTAGTGTGTTTGTATGCCTGGGTTAAGCTTTATTCTTTCTCCTGTGCCAAACTGTTGGATTAGTTCAGTATATTTGTATTGTTTTATTCAGTATTGTATAGATCAGAGTTTTCATTATATATTTACCTATTGATACTTTGCAGTCATTCCAGTTGTGTGTGTGTTTATATTGTTATATGTATTGAAGTTCATCTGATAAGTTGTGATCCGCTTTGAGCACAAATATGGATGCTGATGGAGACAATTTAAGAAAAACAAGAGCATAAAGAAGAGGGAATGCCCATGAAAAGGAAATGAGAAGGAGAGGCACAGATTAGAGGTCAAAGGCTTAGGAGAAAAGGCATGTTTTCAGATGTTGTTTAAATAGTTGCAATGGGGGAAGGAGGGAGGGAGAGCTAAGAACATTGGGGAATCCAGAGAAACATTTCAAAGTAAATGGTCTGAAGGCATGAAATGGGAGATGTAACTAGAGGTTTAACAACATGGTGGTACTGGCAGACTGAATGCAATGAGAGGGCAAATAAAGGGAGAGAAGAGACAGAGATAGAGAAAGGGCCAAAAGGTAAAGTGATCTGAAATGCGGGTGAAAATGTCCCAAAGTCTTTTAGGCCCTTGCATGCTCCTGATCAGCTTTTCCCAACCTGGTGCCCTCCAGATGTGTAGGTTTACAATTCCCACCATCCACAGCAAGCACGGCCATTGGTTATGCCAGGTGGGGAGATTGGGAGTCGTAGTCCAACAAATCCCCAAGGCACCAGGATGGGGAAGGCTGCTCCTAATGATGTCATCACTGGACTGTTCTTGGTTGTAGTTGCAGTTTTTCTGAAGGTTTTGTTTTATGCTTGTTTTTATGCATGTTTGCTGTTTGGTACTGTTGGTGTTTGATATATGAATTTTACTGTTGTAAGCTGCCTTGGGAGGGATCCTGCCCTGAAAGGCAGCCTAGAAATATTTAAAATACAAATTTAAAAAGTAAATTAATATTTAAAAATAGATGTTAACTGAGGACTAGAAGCTTCAGTGCTTTCCATGTAACTATCAGCCTGGAGCAGGCTCCTTGCAAGCATGGCTCTCCTTGCCTTTTGTATTCAAGCACAACAACACTCCCATCCATATGAACTTCCCCAACCCCCTCAAGAGGCCCTGCTTGAGTCACCACATCTGTGGGAAATTAGTCTCGCTTGATGTGGGCCCATGCTACAATGCCTTCTCTTTTCTGCAGTTGTGGTTTATATTCATGTACTGATTTATAGGTAGATGTACAAGTCATATTTCTACAAATGTGAACAAGCAAACATATTAAAACAGAATATAATGGGCTTTAAAGAAGGCTGGCCCAGGTACAACAGCTTCTCTTGTGCCAAACCTTTGGGTGAATATCTAGCTGATGCCGACTTACGATGGATTTGCTGCTGCTATTATAGTGCTACTGTGTATTATAGCATCTGTTTTTATTGCTGTGTTTTATTGTTTTTATGGTTTCCATTTTGTATTTTTATTGTTCACTGCATTGGGCATTCCTGAATAGAAAAGTGATTTATTAAAGAAATAGTTAAATCGATAAATAAATAAAAGAAGCTTGGGAGGAAAAAAAGCTAAGGCGAATATGAATATATTGCTCTAGTGTTTTAGAGAGACGATGGGCTCAAAATTCATCCAGTCCATGAACACACCAGTTAGCCTGAGGCAAAGTCTCAGCAATAGCAGAGACCACGCCATATCTCTGAAGAAATATGGCCAAAGTCAGATGCAGACAGATTTCCATACTTCCACCCCTTTACCAAGAAAAATAAGAAGAGCCCTGCTGGGTTAGACCAAAGGTCCATCTAGTCCAGCCTTCCCCAACTTGGCCCCCTCCAGATGTTGCAGACCAATTATGGGAGTTGCAGGCCAACACATCTGGGGCGCACCAGGTTGGGGAACGCTGATCTAGTCTAGTAGACAACCACAGGCCTCCAGGAAGCTCACAAGCAGGGCATGAAGGCAATAGCCTATCCGTACTTTTCACCCACAACCACAGCAGCTGGAATTCAGCAGCATAATGCCTCAGCACATGAAGATTCCATATATCCAGTACTCCTGTTTACTAATGTTATGGCCAGCTGTAATAGACCAGAGTGGGGCATATTGAGGCCGAGCAAAGATTAGGCCTGAGTGTCTCCACTGCGGAATTTTCGAATGTGTACATGAACACCCCCACCTCCTCTCTCCCCAAAACGCAAGATTTGCAAAGTTTGAGAAGCAGTTTGCCTAACCAGCAGAAGTTTCTATATGTGAGCAAGCCAGATAGGGAACTTCCTGTATGTCATCATTCTCCAGACAGACCAGCCACTGGTTTAAGAACTTGTGGTTAAGCTAGACTTCCTTTTGAGTCAACAAGCATTCTGCGCATGATCAAGTGGCTGTGTCATCAATTTCCTATTAAAAAGCTGGTGGTGTCTAGCATGCTTTGAAGAGTTCTTGCACCCTGCAGAGGATGAGCTCTTTCCACTGCAGAGTTCTTTCTCTCTTTAAATAAAGGTGTGTTGTACCTGAAAGTGTCTTCAAGTGTTGGGGCCAGGACACTAACAGTGAAGCCATCATCCAAGTGTGCATCATTTTGTAGCCAAAATGGGACCAGCCATGCACTAGAGCAGGAATGCTGAACCTCCTTCAGCCTGAGGGCCCCTGCAACACAACTGCTGCTCTGTGGGCACACATTAAGGAATACAATGCAGTGTCCTCTGTGCTTATAATGCAATCCAGTTTCACATACAAATGAATAGTGTTGCAATTATGGGATAAGTAGGAGTAGTTTGAAAGGTCACATCGTGTGCTTTACCATTAGTGTTTAGTGCACAATCACACACCGCAGGATAGTGTTGCAGTTGTGGGAGAAGTTGGAAGTCATGCTGCCATTTCAGGTTGGTTTAAATGTACACGCAGCTGAACGGTTGTGCAGGAATGTCAGTTTTAAAATGTCAGTTTTAAAATGAAGATTGTGTTGTTATTTGCAGCTGTAGATCTCTGTACGTGCACACTGAAAAATAGCTCCACCCACCCCCAGTCCTTCTATGCCCAACCACCATAGTCACAGAAGGAGAGGAAATGGAAGACAAAATTTCCAGCCCACAAATCCTCAGCAGAGATCAAATGAGAAAGTAGGGGAAAATATTGGAAAACAGGTTCTACAGCTTTGAAGCCACTACTACCAGTAAGAGTTGCAATACTGGTAGATTGGAACACACATGACTTGGTGGTGCTCGGAAAATGCAATCACTAGGGGGGAAGTAGAATACTGAGGGAGAAAAAGTGTCAGAAAAGTGGGTTAGGGAGTGTGTCATGTGCCACATGAGTAGGGCTGTATGGATTTTTTAAAATCCATCCCATCTGCTTTTGCAGATTATCAGGTGCCTTTTCTTCCATTGTCTACTCATTGACAGAAACGGATTTTTTTCCAATTTCCCGAATTTGCACTAACTTGCATTTGCACAAATTTGCACTTGCAAAAATATGCAATCCCCAAATGCACAAATCTCCCCCTGCAAAAGTGAACCCCACAAAAATGTGCATTTTCATGCTTTAGCCTATGGGGGAAATGTGCATTTTCATCCAGTGTTTTCTTATTTTATGTATTTTTCTGTGATAACATTTGCATAAAATTCCGGGAAGTAAAAAAACAGTCTGCAAGTCTGTGGAATCTATGTGACTTGGGAAAAGCTGGTCTGCTGTGGAATCCATGGGTCGGATTCATAGAAATCTGAACTCATTTGATTCTGCTGCAGATTTCTCCAGCATCCCTACATGCGAGTGAGCCAGACATCACAGCACTGAGATAAAAGCCAGTGTAGACTGGCCCTTAATGTGAGAAGATTTTCCCCACATTAGAAGTACAAATAGCAGATATTTTGGACTGTGGCTGAGCATTCTGGAGGGATCCTGTAACTCATTCAGTCACATCAGATGACACAAGTCAGAGCAGTAGCCCTAGCTGGCATGATCCAGAGCTCGTTGCTTCTTACTGGTTGGATACCTTCTGTTAGACAACCATAATTAGGACACCAGGGATAGAGGGAATGAGAAGAGGTACAACAAATTTGTGCCAGGTAGCGTTTAGGCAAAAACAAAAGGAGAAGGCAGCAAGCTGTGCAGTGTTTACTGGAAGGGTAAGAGAGAGGCAGGAGTGCTATTTTTTAATACGTCTTAATTTTAAGAACTTTTCATTTATATAACAGTGCTACAGAACAGTGCCACGCCCACGAGCCACAATGAATGACAGAGACATTTACATGTAATAAGTAACCGAACAACTAAAAACAGAACGGAAAAAAGGTTTGTTGAATGATAAAGAGCTAGGCACAGGAAAAAGGATTAAGTATAGAAGCTTTTAATAAATGGGAAACTAGTCTAAACTCAAATAATGTTGCATTACTAGAGAAGGATAGACAAAAATATGTCTGAGTGTTTATATTCTATTCTGCAAAGTCTTCTTTGGATGAGAAAGAAAACCATTTTTCATACACACACACAGAGAGAGAATGAGAGAGAGAGAGAGAGAGAGAGAGAGAAAATATAGTATTTAGGGTTGGGTATTGTTTTTAGTTGAGTAGATAGCAGCTCTTCCAGGATAAGTACCTCATGTACTGTGTTATACCAACCCAAAGGTGAAGGGTGGATTTGTACTTTTACATTGAAGGGCAATTTGAGCTCTAGATGCTGTCAAGAAGAAGGAGAGAAGATTGTGTCTAAGACTGCGGGGTTCTCTCTACGTTCAGAACCCCGCCCCCCCGGAATGTTATTTTAAAAATCAGTTTCAGATTTTGGGATTACCCAGTTCAGGATACAAAATTGAGATTTGTGGGAGGGATGAGCTCTGTATGCTCCAGTTCTTCCTCTTTTTGCCTGTCTTATCCCTTTTGGACACAGGTGAGTATGCTACCTTCACACAAGCCATGTAGGTAAATATAGGTAATGCCCAGTCACAGAGGCTTGACTCCTAGATGCCTCTCTGGAGTTCCCACTCGGCCAGGTGGGCCTGCAGCACTGGCTTAGTTTCTCCTTAGCATTCTTTCTCCCAAGATTAAAGCCTAGTCTACAGCAGAATGAGATAGCAGAATGCACTGTACCATCCTGCAGGAGGGAGATACCATTTTGTGAATGGACTCTGCAAACAGAGCATTAGCACACTGAAGGAAAAAGAGTCCAATCTAGTCCTCTGCTTGCTGTGCTAGTTTTCTACCTGCAAAGAAGTTTTTGTTTTTAATGTACAGGAGCATTCAAAAATGTGATCGGCTACTTGCAATCTAAAGTGGTACAGTCCACCTCATTCTGCTGCATATATAGACAGGCCTCCCTTTGACCTGATTAAGGCAGCAATCCCCTTTTCCCCTTCTCATGACTCTCAAGCCAAGGACAAGTCGACTCCCCAGAGGATTTCCTTCTGCCCAAAAGTATCCTGGCTTGCTTACTGATCTATGCTTTAGTTTCCAGCTCCTGCTGAGGAGTACTGCTGTTCCATCTCCCTCACTGCTGGTTGGCGGCCTACACTTCCTGGTCTCCTCTCTCCTCCCACCTCCCGTTCCTGCATAACTTCACCTGGGTTCCCTTTAAAGCCCCGCTCACTATAGTTGCAGGACATCCCTTTTGTCTTGTCTGCCTCCTGTCCTATTTCCCTGGAAGCCACACTTGACCCACAGTTTCCTTGTGTGGGAAAGCCATGCTGGGAAGCACTTTCAAGGAGACAGGCCAAGCCAGCAGTGAATGAGTCCGCCCTGTGCCAAAGAAGTGTCAAGGACTTTTTGGACCTATTATGCAATTTGTGGGAAGGCCAAAAAGGAATGAAGAGCCTTCAGGTCCTAGCACGCTTGTAATGCACCAAGTTTGTTCATTCATTTAAAGGATAAAATAAATCAAGCTATACAGTGCCCAAGGTAACTTACAATAATTATTTTTAAGCACAATTAAACTCAGCACATTAAGCACAATATGAAGTCAAATAAGCATTTGAAACAAGACTGAGAATGCGAAATAATTCAGAAACGGTAACTGATCAGCTAAGAGGGCAATCCTATGGTCCCTGGGAGAGCTTCAGCCTGGCAGGGCATAGGAAACTTGGAAGCCTCCGAGTTTAGGGGCTTCTGAGTGGCAAGACCGCAATTGACAGGATTGCACCCCAAGAGAGCAATCCTGTGGCCCCTAGACAGCATCTGAGGGGCCATAGGCTGCAGTGAATGTCCTTTTCCAAGGCTGGAGATAGAGCTCTCACCTTGGAGGAGGAAATTGGTCTCTCCCCTACCCGCCAGCCCCTCCCGGCCTTCAGGGAAAATTCTGCAGCAGCTCCCTCTCCTGAGGTCAGAGCTCTGACCTTGGGAATGGGAAGAAGAGAGAAGGATGGGGCATGCTGGTGGGTGGGGAGGAAGGAAGCCAGGGATCTGCTGGATCCAATGGCCTCTCAGCCCCCATCCATGCCAGTGGCAGTGAGAGTTAGATGGGTTCTGAGGGCTATCTAATGAATAATGGCTTTTTGGAGGGTGGGTAAGCCAATATAGCCTCTGCCATTCTTCTCACCCTGCTGGCAAGAACCCAGCAGGATGCTGGATACTCAGAGCACTCCATCATCTGGGCTTCTATCCCATAGGATTGCACCCTACATAAGTTAATCACCTGCCTAAGCAAAAAGCTCTTAAGTAAGTGGTGAAAAGATACTAAAGCTTTCTCGGCTCCAGAGAAGGCCTCTCCCATGTGCCTGCCAAACACACTTCAGATAAAGGTGGGACTTTCAGGAGATCATCTCCAGCTGTCATCAAGGTAGAAATGGGCAAATCAGTCAAATTTTGGTCTGAGTCACTTTTCTGTGTGTTCAACCATAGGTCAGTTCCCTCCCATTTCTGCATTAAATCTGCATATATAGGCATGAAGATTTGCATTTAAATATGTATCTTCACTCAAAATACACATTTCTGAACGTATTTGATATATGTTGAGCCAAGAACTATGTCAGAAAATTTAGAAAATTGTGAGAGCTAAGATCCAATCCATATACATTACTCCAGGAGGTGCCCATCAGGTCAGTTCCTGTAAGAATATGCAAAGATCAATTCCCTTAAGCATTCGTACCTCAGGCACTGGGCAGTATCATTAGGGATATACAAAAGTCACTTACCTTTTCAACGAGGTGATTCGCGATTCGCTCCGCACCTCCCCCCGAAATCCTTCTCCAGCCGGCTCCACTCCGCAGAGATTCCGCGGAGCTGCCGGCCAGGGCCGCCCACAGCCGGAAATCTGGCCGCTGGGCAGCCTTCCTTCCGCAAGAAAACAACAACAACCCGCGTACGCAAATGGCGGCGGCTATGGCGGCCGCCATTTGCGTTCCCTTTTTTTCGCAGTTTTAGCTTACGTAAATATTTACGTAAGCTATTATGGCAAAAAAAAAAAGGAATGCAAATAGCGACCACTACGCTACTTGTGTTGCCCTTTTTTTCGCCGTAATAGCTTATGTAAATATTTATGTAGGCTAAAACTGTGAAAAAAAGGGAACGCAAATGGTGGCCGCCGTAGCCACCACCATTTGCATACGCAGTTTTTTTTTCCCCCTTGGCTTGCCATGATAGGCTACATAAATACTTACGTAGCCTATCATGGCAAAGGGCAGATGGCGATGGCGGCTGCGGCAGCCGGTTGAAAGACCAGCCGCCGCTGGAGCCGCCGCCGTCTGGAACATCCGCCCCAGGTAAGCCTCGTCCCGGGGGGAATCCATGGGGGGGGGCAGGCTGGTATCATATGAGACAGTCCTTTAAGTATTTTGGCCCCAGGCAGTTTAGGGCTTTACAAGCTAATCACCAGCATTCTGCATTGAGCCTGGAAAAAAAATGGTACCCAGTCTAGAGTCTTTGGTGCTTTCTATGCATTTCTCATCCTGCACCAGATCCTCTTGGTAACCCCTGGCCCTTAGATGTTTCCAGAGGAAGTGCAGCAAGGTTCTGTTTAACATATTTTGACCATATAAAGAATTTGGTTTTTAACTCCACAGTAGCCTTGGATATTGGGGTGAATTATTTTTCACATAGACAATAAAGAAGGGGTACAGCTTAGAGATGTACGAACTGTGTAAAATCCATTCCGTCTGTATTTCGCTGATTGCCAGGCACCTGTCATTCCGTCTTCCGCCCATCAATGGAATTGGGTGGGGGGAGGGTCATTTCCAAGTTTGTGCAAATTTGCAGTGCAAAAATGCACAAATTCCCCTAAGTGCACATTTCCATGCTTTAGCCTATGGGGGAAATGCATATTTTTGCTGGTTTTGTTTAAATGTTGCATATTTTTCTATGACAAAATTTGCGTAAAATTCTGGAAAGTAAAAAAAAACCAAAAAAAACAGTCTGCAAGTCCACAGAATCCGCCTGATGGGGAAAAGCCAGTCCACTGCCGAATCCACAGGTTGGATTCATAAAAATCCAAACTCATTTGGTTCCATTGCAGAATTCTCCAACATCCCTAGTGCAACTTTTGTCATCAGGAAGATGATGAATTCACATGTGCACACTCACCTCCACCCCTGGTTTTGCTCACCTTCATGTAGTGTGTTGGGCTGCTGGTTTTACTAGTAATTTCTGTTTTTATTGATTTTTATCAGTGATCTCAGTCTTTACAGATCTTTTTTGAATATGTACTTATTGATTTTTATTATATCCACTTCTATGGTTTTTATCTTGTATGCCACTTTGAAAGGGTTCCACCTTTAAAGGCAGCCTAAAATAATTTTAAATAAAATAAAATAATAAAAGAAACACACACATTCCTGAATATTCCATTAAAAAAGAAACAATTATGTGTGTGTCCATATATACACACAATACAGCGTTTGATCCAATTCCATTCAAACCAAAATGTGTGCTACCATTGTTTTTAAAAGGAGTAATATTGTACACATGAAATAGTTCAATCCCATGTACCAATGAAAGTTATTCCAAGAGGTATATGTGTCCAGTCTAAAGGCACACATCCATTTTTATTCCATCACTGTCCCTGTGATCTCCTGAGAAAAGTCAGTACATTTCTTATTGTCTGCAGCCTGTACTTCTACAGCAATGGCAGGCGTCACTGTACATGCCTGGTAGCTCATAACAACAGATGAAATCACAGAGAAGCCAAGACTGTCATCTATTCCAAAATCTATTTTGAGCAATTTGATTGCACTGGCACCCAATCTTCCCAAGTTCAGCCAGATCAATGATCTTATATGTACAGCAGCATTAAACATGTGAGCACATACACAGAGGCAACAACTTCAGCTAAGCATTTAATATCCAGAACGTGTCGCTGGCATGAGACATGACTTATCCCTGCATTATGAAGTCCTGCTTTCCTTTTTTCCTGAAGCCTCACTCTTTCGACTGTAAATAAATTGAGTTGTCCATATGGAATAGAAGTCAAATAATTTAGAAAAGCTGTTTCAATGCCAATAGCATTTTAAGGGTTTGGAATTTGTATTGATTTTCCAGCCCAAAGGAGGAGATAGAGAGTGTGAGCTGCACAGCAAGTAGACACCTGGTTTTGGGGGCTTGATTTCAAAAGGCTGATGAAAATATCTGTACTGGGGTTTCTATTGTTTCATTCTGCAGCTGGAAATTTAGTTATCGATTGTCTAATTCCATGCATGTCAGGAAACAACATGTTTGCCTACCATCAATACTAAGCAGGGAGGTCAGTTGCTGCTTGTTTCTACTTAACAATTTCTAAGGGAGACCAACCTAGTGGCCTCTAAATAAAGTGGGTTGGGGGGAGAGTGCCCAATTTCTTCCCTTTCTGGTTGCCATTAGAAGGAAAGAGCTGGAGGCTTCCATCAAAGTAAGAAACATAGCGTTGCCCTTATTTTCTCCGTAGTCTATGTAATCTTTATGTAGAGTACAGTGACCAAATAAGGAACGCGAATGGCGGCTCCCTATGGGGGCCGCCATTAGCCGTACGCGGTTTTTTTTTTTTTAAGTCACCCGTGATAGGCTACGTGATGATTTACGTAGCCTATCACGGCTGACTTTGCAAATCTAGCTGTGATAGGCTACGTTAATCGTCACATAGCCTATCACGGGGGCATTTTTTTTTTTTACTTTTGTTGGAATGGCGGTGGCGGCAGCTGGTCAAAAGACCGGCTGCCGCCCCCGCCCCTGACGAAGACCTGCCGAACCGCCGCTGGGACCCGCCGCCGGGAAGGACATTCGGGAAAGGTAAGTCCCATCCCGAAGTTTCGGGGAGAAATTCTCCCCCATCCCTACCTGGGAGAAACAGTTGAGAATTTCTCCTCCCCGTAGAGAAATTCAGTGAAATTATCTCCCAAATGTCTCTGCCCACAAGTAAAGTGGAGAATCTCAAGAGGCTACTTGCATACAGCTCTAGCTTGTAACGTTTGGTGCATTGGTTCCCTCATCCCTTCAGATAACCAGTATCCGGGGGGCTAAGCTGTAGGCCAGGACAGGAGTGCAAAACCTCAGGCCTGGGGACCAAATCCAGCCCTTCAGGGTTCCCAGATGTCCACAGGCCCTTCCCTCCCACCGCCCCCCCATCCACTGATTGGTGGTTTCCCAGCTTTTGTGCAGTTTCTTCCCCATTCTAAAATGGTAGAAAATCTCCCTCTTAGGAGTAGGAGTTTTAAGCTAAAACATTCTGGAATTTGGAGTATTTCTGGTATTTTGACTCCACCCCCTTTGCCTTTGGCCCAGCCCACCACTGGAATGCGGGCCCCAAGTGCTTGTCCACAATTGAATTCAGCCCACAGGTTGAAAGAAGCTCAACCCCCCTGCTGTAGGCAATTGTCATAGGTGAGTTAGGAATCAGGGAACAAGAATGAGAAATCAAGCCAGGGAGTCCAAGGGCTCCTTCACATGGAACTTTTATCCTGCTATTGAGATTGCTCACTCACAGAAATGTGTGGGTCCTTTTCATGATGTCATTAACCTCCAGGGCACATCCAGAGGTATTTCCTGGTTATTTCACTCCAAAAAGATCTGGAACTAATGAATCATTTTTTAAAGTAGGAATGTAACACGATTGAAACAGCCACTAGATGGTGCTGTTTCACTGTGTTCTAAGGAACCTTGAAAATTAAAAACTTCCCCTCTCAGCAATCATGGGGTCGCTGTCTGGGAGCCCGTGATAAATGTGGAAAGGCTGCAGAACAGGAGGACTGTGGGGGTTTTCTTTAGTGTAAAGGCAGCCCAAGCCAAGGATGAAAGTGAGGAGTCAGATCTGAGGGATGAAACCAGGACTGTGAGCCACAGAACAAAGTCAGGGAGTCAGTCAGAGCTAGGGATGCACCAAAATGGCCACCCCCAATTCAGCACCCCATTCTTGGTTGGCAAATTGAAGCTGGCTGTCCCAGTATGGTTTGCGGGATGGCGGAGGGTAGCAATTTGACTCTTAAAATGATTTGCAGGCAGGAGAGGGCTTGAAATTGTGGCGGGATGCCTTTTATCTCCCCCCACCTCCTAAAAAAACCCTTTTGTTAAAGCTGCCAGGGTTGCTGGTGACTTCTGCAGCACAGCAGCACCAGAGCTCAGGTTGCTGCCACCATTCTTCATTCCCAGAGTGCCCCTGGGCAGGATGCTAGTATTCACAGACACCCTGGGAGAAAGAATTTTGGTGGCAGTAGCCAGAGCATTTTAAAAAGAGAAAAAAGCGGGAAAGATAAGAAACCACCCACACACAATTGTAAGCTTCTCCCCCGTTCCTCCCCTGAATCATTTTGCATTGCCAGCACCCTAATCTTGTTTTGGGAGTTTGATCCAAAATACCTCCTTCTAAATCAGGTGAAACCCCAAAGTGAAACAAAAGGAGAGTTGGGGCAGGGGGGAGTGCCGTACTTAGAGCCAAGGAACACACCTAGGAAGAGGTGTGTTTTCAGGCAAGATACCAGTCTAAACAGGAAGCCTTTTATAGCCCTTCTAATCCAGAAAGGCTCAATGGTGGTGATGGTGGTGGAGCTGGTCTAGAACTTGAGAATACTTCACTGCCTGGAAGGTGTTCCAAGTTGCAGCTTTGATAGCTCACCATGCCAGGCAGCTGTCTGTAGAACTAAAAAATTTCCACTTCTACCTCCAGTGACTTCTGACAGGCAGTCAGATACAAATACTACGGTACTACAATAAATACTACAATAAATCCTACAAATACAGCATACATTAGTGCAGGGGTGCACAGTGTGTGGCCCGTGGGCCAAATGAGCCCTGGCCTTTGTTGCTGCGCCCACTGCCGCTGCTGCATTTGATGGCAAAATTTGATGGTGCAGCAGGAAAGAAGAGTCAATTCTTCCTTGTTTTAAGGAAAATAAGTAGCACTTTGCTGCCGAAATTCAGTGGCGTGGCAGTAAAAAGGGCAGGTTTGTCTTTGTTTTAAAGAAAAAACAGCTCTTTTTTGCTGCTGTGCCACTGAATTTCAGCAGCAACTGCAGCAGCACTGCAGTGTGGGGGGGTAGGGGGTAGCTTCGCTGCCAGACACCCCCCAACACACACTAGTCCATCGCTGCTAGTCTATACTCAAGTGGTGTGCTGGGATGTTCAAAAACAGCTTGCTTATGGTGACACTTGCTCCTCACAGGAAAGGAACCAACACATGCAGTTCCTTCAAGTCGAAGTTGGGAGCCAGCATATGCCATTTGGTCCTTAATGATTTCTGTATGGGTATGCCTGTGCACACAGTACATTGCCAGGTTTTTAAATATCTAAGCCCACCTGCTACAAAAACCCAAACATACAGACAGCCCACTCTTTGCAACCGCTTATTGTGGCTGCATCGTATAGCGCACAATTTGCGCTATACAGTGCAACCGCTTATTGAAGCTGCATTGTATAGGCCAGATAATATTCTTTGCTTCCAAGAGTCATTTTACTGAAGCTTGAAATAGTTTTGAAAGAAGGGGGGGAAAGGACCATACAAGCTTGCAGGGGAAACTCCAGGAAACGACATCACGTACCAACCCCCTTTAGTGCAACAATTTGAAACTTGTATGAAAAAAACAGTGGGAGCCCTATTGAAAACTTGATAGAAAATTACTGCGAGATGATAGAAAGACATTCAAAATCACAGCCTTTCCTTAGTACAAGGGCCCTCCATTTCCACTCTGATTAGGGCAGTGCCAGAGAACAGAGATGATGAACTTCAGACTAAACTTCTCCCCCCGCCTTTTCTTGAAGGAGGCATGAAGCATGGAAAGACAAGCTATTATATAACACAAACTTGCCAAGCATGTGATTTATTCTTGCTATAATCCCTGATTTTCAAAGAAAAAACAACAACAGAGAAATAAAGTGGAGATAATATTCCGGTCAATGGCCTGAACAAAAATGTCAGGTACAGACTTGGTGATGCCAGGGAAAGGCAGAAGAATCACACTCGGAGTAAATTATCAATGTTGAAGAAGACAAACTAGAGACAGAATACTCAACAAGAATACTCAACCAACAGCCAATCTTAGCACTGGGACAAGCTTCATGGACATGCTCAGGGCCATCCCAAGCCATTTTGGTGCCTGAGGCAAAGAACAAGATGGTGTCCATTCCCATTCCAGGTATAAAAGCTGACTGGATTGGCAGATGAATCTTTCGTCAGCACTAACGATAGGAGAACATCTATCACACCTGAAGGCAGCAAGCTAGCTAAGGGGGCACACAGAAATCCTCCACCACCGTGCGACTACCTCTCAACATCTGCTGTCTGAGGTTACTGCTTCACTCTGTCTAAGGGTAGGACTGGCCCTGCACATGCTTTCAAAGTGTGCCTGGTTATGCTCCAATGTATCCAGTGTAAGTCTTACTTAGAGTAGACCCATTTAAATGAAAGGGAGTTCAGTTAAACTAATGGATATGATCCTATATTTGAAGGTATATGCTTTAAGAAGCATATATGCAAAGAGTAGAATCCAATGCACACTTCTGTAAAGACAAGCAAGAGAAATTCTCCACCCCATGTCCTTCTATCTCACTCTCTCACTTACAAATCTGCCTCTGCCTGGTTTTTGGCAATTTCCCCTTCCCAGTGCAGCACTCCATCCCGCATCCTAGGCATTTCAAAGGATTACCAACTCTTAGGAAAGAACATAAGAACATAATAAGAGTCCCACTGGATGAGACCAAGGGTTCATCTAGTCCAGATTCCACACAGTGGCCAACTAACTGCCCACAGGAAACCCACAAGCAGAATATGAATGCAACAGCACCCTCCCATCCATATTCCCAGCAACTGGTGTACAATAGGTATATTGCCTCTGATACTGGAGGCAGCATATAGCCATTGATAGCCTTCTCCTCCATGAATTTGTCCAATCCCCTTTTAAAGCCATCCAAATTGGTGGCTATCGCTGCATCTTAGTGGAAGTGAATTCCATAGTTTGACTATGTGCTGTGTGAAGAATTACTTCTTTTTATCTGTTCTGAATCTCCCACCAATCAGCTTCATGGGATGACCCCATTGGATTCTAGTATTAAGAACATAAGAAGAGCCATGCTGGATCAGACCAAGGGTCCATCTAGTCCAGCATTCCATTCAGACAGTGGCCAACCAGCTGTTGACCAGGAACCCACAAGCAGGACATGAGTGCAGCAGCACCATCCTTCCCATGTTCCCCAGAAACTGGTGTACACAGGCATACTGCCTCTGATACTGGAAGTAGCACATAGCCATCAGGACTGGTAGCTATTGATAGCTTTCTCCTCCACGTATTTATCTAACCCCCTTTTAAAGCCATCTAAATTGGTGGCCCTGAGGTAGCGAATTCCATTGTTTGACCATGTGCTGTGTGAAGAAGTACTTTCTTTTATCTGTCCTGGGTGCTAGTATTTTGAGAGAGGGAGAAAATGTCTCCCTATCCACATTCTCCTCATACCATGCGTAATTTTGTACACCTCTGTCATGTCTTCCATCACCTTCCCTTTTTCCAAGCTAAACAATCCCAGCTGTTGTAACCTTCCCTCATAGGGGAGATGCTGCAGCCCCTTGATCATTTTAGTTGTCTTTTTCTGCACTTTTTCCAGCTCTACAATATCTTTTTTAGATATTGGACCCCATTAGGACTCCATTTGCATCCCCACTGTTTGCCGTAATAGGCTACGTAAATATTTACGTAGCCTATCATGGCTCAGCGAAGGGACGTAAATGGCGGCCAGTGTAGCGGCCACCATTTGCGGCCGCAGCCCGGCAGTGGCTGGAGCCGCCGCTGCTGCTGGAGCTGCCGCCGCTGCTGCCACCGCCACCGCAGCCGGAGCCACAGCCAGGTAGGCTCCATTTTGCGGGGCTTTCGTGGGGTGGTGGGGAGGGTTGCTCCATTCCACCATGGATTCCGGGGGGCTGAATTCACTGGAATTCGGCCTTCCTGGGATCTGTGGTGGAATTCTCTGACATCCCTATACTGAACCCTTCTGTCTTCTCTCTTAGATCCTAAGAGCTTCAAGGTGGTTTGGCTCTTCGCCCCTCCTTATTATGCAACAGCTAGGGATGTCAGAGAATTCCGCCACAGATCTCGGTGAGGTCGAATGCCAGTGCATTCGGCCCCCCGAACTTTGAATCTTTACGTAGGCTAAAATGGTGAATCAAAAAGGGACGCAAATAGCGCCTGCTACGCTATTTGCGTTCCCCTTTATTTTTGCCGTCATAGTCTACGTAAATATTTACGTAGATTCAGACGGCAAAAAATAAGGAATGCAAATGGCGGCGGCCGTAGCCGACGCCATTTGCATACGCGGTTTTTTGGTTTTTTTTACCCAGAGCCCTCCGTGGCCGGAAATCCAGCTGCGGACGGCTCTGGTCTGGCTGGGCCTGGCCGGCTGCTTGGCGGAGCTGTCGCGGAGCACAGCCGGCCGCGGAGGATTCCGGGGGGGAGGAACAGAGCGCCTCCCCCCCGTCGAGGATTCCGGGTGGAGGGACGGAACGCCTCCCCCCCACCATCAACATAATCCATGAAAGGTAAGTGACTTTCGTACATCCCTATGCAACAGCGCACTTCATGGGTGAGATCTGACTGTCAAACAAAAAACAAAGGGAGGCATCCAAACTGAATGAAATACAAAAGGAGAATGTATTCTCAAAGGTGTCAAAGGCCTTGATGATGCATG
Organism: Heloderma suspectum; assembly: GCF_057233095.1. Classification (NCBI taxonomy): domain Eukaryota; kingdom Metazoa; phylum Chordata; class Lepidosauria; order Squamata; family Helodermatidae; genus Heloderma; species Heloderma suspectum. The sequence continues at coordinate 284,562,255 of NC_139461.1, read as the reverse complement.
AAGGATAGCCACCACCTTTGTAAAATGGCTTGCTTGCTTATTTATTTATTTTATTACATTTCTAATCCACCAAATAACTAATGTTCTCTGGGTGGACTGCAGCCAGTTAAAGGCTTAGTGTGTTTCATCAGGCATAGTCCGTTTTCAGCATCAATATTTTATAAGATTGCCCTTGACGAAGGAGCTTTTGTCTCTGAAATGCATTGGTTTCAAATAAAGAAGTTTCCCTTTGGCACCTTTGAGAATATGGTCTCTTTTTGCATTTCATTGAGATTTGACAGTGAATTCTACTTTCCACACTGCAAGAGAAAAAAAGAAAGTATGTAAGCCTCACTCAAGCAGTTATTCTGGGATAAGGAACCCTGAACTCATTTCAATCTCTAATCTATTTAGGGGGTGAACAGGAGCTGAAAGTGAGTCATCAACCCATGATGAGATCAGAAACTCTTTGCTTACCTTTCTTTCTTCCAGAATAAGTGATAATTTAACAGTCTCAGGGCTACACATTTTTTTCTCTCCTATAAGGACCAGATGTTAAACCAATGTACAAAAAGCACGTGGTTGCTGTTATCAAGATACTGTCATCAGTGAGAGGACTGAAGACAAGTGGCTCATTTAAAACCCACATGAACACACATACTTAATACTAGACCAGGGGTAGGCAACATTTGGCCCCTATGGTTTTGAGTTCAGCCTCTGTCCCCACCACCACCACCCTGCTGCTGCCCCCACGCTGCTGATATTTGGTGGTGGAGCAGCAAAAAAACCAGCAGTTTGCCCCTGAAATTCAGTGGCAAACCAGTACAGAGATGCCACATTTAGCTTGTTTTCAATTTTGACAGCAAACCACCAGTTCTTTTTCCGCTGCTGGTGGTTTAGTAGCAAGAGACTAATGTAGCTATTTTGTTTTGAACAATTCATAGACACAGAAGCATAAATGCAGCTGGTGGTGTCTTCAAGGAGTTTTCTCCTGCTGACTTAGCAAAGGAGAAGGGGTGGGGGGCAACCTGGAGTCATTCATGACTTCTGAAGCATCAGATGGATGAAAATGAACATAAACAGAGGAGAACGGAAGACTAACACCTACAGTATACCTAAAGCCTAGGTGGGAGGAGGATCACCATCTCCTGGACTGTCAAACACATAAACAGTGAAGCAATTTACTAACTATATTAGAGCATATTAGTTGTAGGTCAAAACATCTGGAAGGCCACAAGTCTGATGCGCACCCCTGATATAGATCCAGGGACCAGGATTGACTGCAGGCCTGCAGCTCAGTTCAAGCATACACTCAATGGCAAACATGGATTTCTCTTGCACAATATGTACAACTGAGTCAAATGATGAAAGTTCAAGTGATATACATGCATGTATGAACTGACCTTTACACTAAGGACCTTGATGGGGGGGCAATTCACCCCTCCCACCCACAAAAACTAAAGCTTTAATAATGAATCAGTAAATCCCTATCACAACTATTGGACATCTACACTAAAGTTTTGAACAAAATATCGCTCACTAAAAAAACAAACAAGAGGACAACAGATCTCTAAATAATGCTGTCTGGCTTCATATATTTTTTAAAATAATTGGCAGCTCTCTTATCATCTGCCTTGTGGAAGAGAGAGGAATCTTAGTGTGAAATACAGTCTTTGCTTTGTGTCTCCATGGAGACACTACAAACACATCTGCTTTCTATTGGGCTGTGATGAAAGCACCCTGCACAGAATATATAATCGAAGGGAATGAAAACATTATTTCATGCTAGAACATTTCAGTGATGGGTCAGATATGGAGAAAATTCAGCTGCGCATTGCTTGGGCTAGTTCTAACGCAACTCCTTTCAACAATCATTTCCATCAGAGGATGAGGAAGGAACTCAAGACACTAAGCTGCAGCTTCAGAATATTGTCAAGGTTTGAGAGGTTGAGCAAAATGCACTCAATATTTAGTTGTTAAAATATTTAGTTGATAAAAGAAAGTACATGAAGTGATCCCCTTCATGGATCACTGCCTTGTTGTGGCGAAGGGGCTTGTGTAACTCAGTGAAGCCATAAGCTATGCCATGCAGGGCCACCCAAGACGGACAGGTCATGGCAGAGAGTTCTGACAAAATGTGGTCCACTGGAGAAGGAAATGGCAACCCACTCCAGGATTCTTGCCAAGAAAACCCCATGGAACATATCACAAGGCTAAAAGATATGATGCCGGAAGATGAGCCCCTCAGGTCGGAAGGTGTCCAATATACTACTGGGGAAGAGCAGAGGGTATTTCCAAGTAGCGCCAGAAAGAGTGAAGTGGCTGGGCCAAAGCCGAAAGGACACTCAGCTGTGGATTTGTCTGGTGGTGAAAAGAAAATCCGATGCTGTAAAGAACAATATTGTTTAGGAACCTGGAATGTCAGATCAATGAATCAAGGTAAGCTGGAGGTGGTCAAACATGAGATGGCAAGATTGAACATCGACATCTTGGGAATCAGCGAACTAAAATGGACAGGCATAGGCGAATTTAATTCAGGTGACCATCATATCTACTATTGTGGGCAAGAATCCCTTAGAAGAAATGGAGTAGCACTCATAGTCAACAAAAGGGTAGGAAAAGCAGTACTGGGGTACAATCTTAAAAATGATAGAATGATCTCAGTACGATTTACGTAGCCTTTCATGGCTGACTTTGGAAATCTAGCCGTGATAGGCTACGTAAATCGTTACGTAGCCTATCACATGTGTGTGTGTGTGTGTTTTTACATTCACTTTTTTATTTCACGGCTGGGGAGACGGGGAGCTTCTCCCCGGCCTGAATTTCGGCCGGGCGAGGCGGAGCGCCTCCCCCCCCCAGCCTGAATTTCGGCCGGGCGAGGCGGGGCGCCTCCCCCCCCGGCCTGAACTTCGGGGGGAGAACCGAAGCGCCTCCCCCCCACCGCGAAGCAAGCTGCGGGACCAGGTAAGTGACTTTCGTACATCCCTACTCAGTACGAATCCAAGGCAAACCATTCAACATCACAGTAATTCAAGTCTATGCCCCAACCACTGATGCTGAAGAAGCTGAGGTGGATCGGTTCTATGAAGACCTACAACACCTTCTAGAACTAACACCAAAAAAAGATGTCCTCTTCATCATAGGGGATTGGAATGCTAAAGTAGGAAGACAAGAAATCACCGGGATAACAGGCAGGCATGGCCTTGGTGTACAAAACAAAGCAAGACAAAAGCTAATAGAGTTTTGCCAAGAGAACATGCTGATCATAGCAAACACTCTTTTCCAACAGCACAAGAGGTGACTCTACACGTGGACATCACCAGATGGACAATATCGAAATCAGATTGATTATGTCCTTTGCAGCCAAAGATGGAGAAGCTCCATACAGTCAGTAAAAACAAGACCTGGAGCTGACTGTGGCTCAGATCATGAGCTGCTTCTTGCAAAATTCCGGCTTAAATTGAAGAACGTCGGGAAAACCACTAAACCGTTCAGGTATGACCTAAATCATATCCCTTATGAATATACAGTGGAGGTGAGGAATAGATTTCAGGGATTAGACCTGATAGACAGAGTGCCTGAGGAACTATGGACGGAGGTCCGTAACATTGTTCAGGAGGCAGCAACGAAATCCATCGCAAAGAAAAAGAAATGCAAGAAAGCAAAGTGGCTGTCTGATGAGGCTTTACAAGTAACTCACGAAAGAAGGGAAGCGAAAAGCAAGGGAGAAAGGGGAAGATATACCCAACTGAATGCAGATTTCCAGAGAATAGCAAGGAGAGACAAGAAGGCCTTCTTAAATGAACAATGCAAAGAAATCGAGGAAAACAACAGAATGGGAAAGACTAGAGATCTCTTCAAGAAAATCGGAGATCTCAAGGGAACGTTTTGTGCAAAGACGGGCATGATAAAGGACAAAGAAGGCAGGGACCTAACAGAAGCAGATGAGATTAAGAAGAGGTGGCAAGAATACACAGAAGAACTATACAGGAAAGATCTGAATGTCCCTGATAGCCATGATAGTGCGGTCACTGAACTTGAGCCGGACATCCTAGAGAGTGAAGTCAAGTGGGCCTTAGGAAGCATTAGTAACAACAAAGCTAGCGGAGATGACAGTATTCCAGCTGAGCTATTTAAAATCCTAAAAGATGATGCTGTTAAAGTGCTGCATTCAATATGCCAACAAATCTGGAACACTCAACAGTGGCTACAAGACTGGAAAAGGTCAGTTTACATTCCAATTCCAAAGTAGGGCAATGCCAAAGAGTGTTCAAACTACCGCACAGTTGCGCTCATTTCACATGCCAGCAAGGTGATGCTCAAAATCCTACAAGCTAGGCTTCAGCAGTATGCGAACCGAGAACTACCGGAAGTACAAGCTGGGTTTCGAAGAGGCAGAGGAACTAGAGATCAAATCGCCAACATTCGCTGGATCATGGAGAAAGCAAGAGAATTCCAGAAAAATGTCTATTTCTGCTTCATTGACTATGCTAAAGCCTTTGATTGTGTGGATCACAGCAAACTGTGGCAAATTCTGAAAGTGATGGGAGTACCAGACCACCTTACCTGTCTCCTGAGAAACCTGTACGAGGGTCAAGAAGCAACAGTAAGAACCAGACATGGAACAACCGATTGGTTCAAAATTGGGAAAGGAGTACGACAAGGCTGCATATTGTCACCCTGCTTATTTAACTTATATGCAGAGTACATCATGAGAAATGCCGGGTTGGATGAATCAGAGGTCGGAATTCAGATTGCCGGGAGAATTATCAACAACCTCCGATATGCAGATGATACCACCCTAATGGCAGAAAGTGAAGAGGATCTAAAGAGCCTCTTGTTGAGGGTGAAAGAGGAGAGTGCAAAAGCTGGTTTGAAACTCAACATTAAAAAAATGAAGATCATGGCATCTGGCCCTATCACTTCCTGGCATATAGAAGGGGAAGAAATGGAAGCAGTGACAGATTTTACTTCCTTGGGCTCCAAGATCACCGCAGACGGTGACTGTAGCCATGAAATTAAAAGACGCTTGCTCCTTGCGAGGAAAGCTATGGCCAACCTAGACAGCATAGGAAGAAGCAGAGACATCACCTTGCCAACAAAGGTCCGTCTAATCAAAGCTATGGTTTTCCCAGTAGTAATGTATGGCTGTGAGAGCTGGACTATAAGGAAGGCTGAAGAATTGATGCTTTCGAACTGTGGTGCTGGAGAAGACTCTTACGAGTCCCCTGGACTGCAAGGAGGTCAAATCAGTCAATCCTAAAGGAAATCAACCCTGACTGCTCATTGGAAGGACAGATACTGAAGCTGAAGCTCCAATATTTTGGCCACCTAATGCGAAGAGAAAACTCCCTGGAAAAGACCCTGATGCTGGGAGAGACTGAAGGCAAAAGGAGAAGGGGACGGCAGAGGATGAGATGGCTAGATAGCATCACTGATGCAATGAATATGAACTTGAGCACGCTCCGGGAGAGAGCGCAGGACAGGAAGGCCTGGTGTGCTATGGTCCATGGGGTCACGAAGAGTCAGACACGACTGAACGACTGAACAACAACAATTTAGTTGTTATCAGGAGGAGAAAGTGGAGTGTGAGACTGTTACTTTTCTCTCTTGTTGATGTATCCCTGATTTTCAAAGAGGCTAGAGCCTTTAAACAATCTACTTTTCTCTGAGGATAAATGGGCTCATCATACCTATATTCATATGAGTGTCTAAGGCTGTAATCCTATGCAGACTTACCTAAGAGTAAATTCCATTGGACTCAATGGGGCTTACCTCTGAGTAGACACATGTGAGATTATTCTGCCAATAACTGTCAAAAAACTGAATTTCTGTGTTGTCATTGAGGTTCTGATCCTGTAATGCTTGCTGCATATTTTTCAGGACCAAGCTGGACACCTGGACTCAGTTTGGGTCCATAGTTTGTAATTTACAACATGACCCGGCACTCAGGGTAAGAGTATAATGGTTTTTATATAGTACCAACCTGTTTAGGAGTCTCCTGCTTCCATGAAGTGGGGCGGAGGGGGGTTGCATTCACTCCTGCTGTTCCCTCTTTCATTATGACCCTTGATTAAGGATTTGAGCCTATTGCTTTGTGTATGTATTCATCTTGCTCACAATGGTAATCATCTTCATTCAAAGAACTCAGTGTTGTATATGATCATATGGTCCTTAGCTCAGTGGTAGAGCACATGCTTTACATGCAGAAGATCCCAGGTTCAATTCCTGGCATCTCCTGTTTGAACGCACAGATAGCAGGTTATGGGAAACTCCACTATCTAGGCCCCCCGATCGCTGCCATCTATCAGAACAGACAATACTGGGCCAGTGGGCAAATGCCTGACTTGGTACAAGGGAGCTTCTTATCTTCTTCTTATCCATGCTTTCACCCTCGCTTCTCACGTTGACATCAACTATTTTGCCATTTGTAATGGTTGCCCATTCACGCTGCCAGATTCCATTTGCCATTGTTGTTTTGTGCTACCATTTCTTTCTTCCAGCTTACACCAACTCCTCGTGTCATCACACATGTGATCACACAGTCAGGTGGCATCATGTACAGTACACTACAAAACCCATTATGCAACACAGTGGTGAGTGAAGTGTGCAAGTGCAAGAGCATCTGGGTTCTCTCTAGCAATGAATGTAGGAAGGGGTGTCAGCACACACAGGAACAGACAATCTGCAAAAGCAACATAGTTACATAGCCCCTCCACCTCAGCACTTGGTTCAACCTTAGCAAAATGGTCAGTTTTGCCCCTAACTCTGTTTTGGAGGGAATTCAGTGGTGATCTTACTGTTAATCAAACTGATATTCAAGCAAATGCTCTCCGTAACATACATTGTTAACAGTTTCACCACCTTAAAAAAGACATAATGTAGTCTTATCCAGCAGCAGATATCAATTAGCCTTTAAATATTTTAACTTTCTTTTATCTAGAGCTTTGAGCCCTAGGATCAGATATCTGCTGGATTTTCACCAAAGTGCCATGACATATATAATCCATACTATTGTTTCTTTTAGCCTGAATGAGAGGTGAAAGAGTATATGTGCTCCTTTTCTCTTCTTTTTGCTCAGGTTACTGTTTCCAAAAGCAAGCCCTGTAACAGTGTACTTCCCTTTTATTTTTTCCAGAATCCTGACATAAATCTTTGCTTTAATTTTTAATTAACAAAGCTATAAACTATGACCAATATAAGACATAGAAATTGTTTTAAACAAGATGTTCACTTGTTTCTTTATATCCAGAATTGCAAACATTAATAAGATTTAGATATCCAGCATATTGTCTACTCCTAGACACACACACACACACACACACACACACACTCAGATGTCCTCCAAGCAATTATTATTTCGTTGTATGTGAAGTTGCATAGATGGCACTGGACAATAATATTTATTTTACAGATCTTTTAGTTTTACTAGCTAGAAACACTGGAAATTTGGGCGAGCTAAGGAACATCATATATCACTCCAATGTGAAGCACGTTTCTGGCTTTACTGGAAGCTGCTTTCTAGGTTGTATCATCTAATTAAGATAATAAAACTTATCGTACAACATAGCTGAAAAAGTGATAAACAATATTGAAGCAGTGACTCTGGACAGCAATAATAGACAGCAAGGGGAGATAGTAATAAACTGCTTCTGTAGATAACTTCAGCCCTGAAAAGCTTTTGGGGGGGAAGGAATCACACATGCCTCAAGCTGGATTTCCATAAATTTTGAGTGATGGCCTCTCACTTCATATCCATCAGGGAAGATAAGATTATATTGAGTGTTTGGTAAAATAACATCTTTGAATGCCAAAGGGATGAAAATTCATGTGAACTGAAATCAGATCTGGATCTGAGACAGAAACAGAAGCTTGAGTTAGGTTTTGTGAGTTAGTAGCTGGGCAAGACTTGAAAAAGAGGACATCGAGCTGAGTGAAAGCCATAGAAAGAAAGAAAGAAAGAAAGAAAGAAAGAAAGAAAGAAAGAAAGAAAGAAAGAAACTGTGTCAGGAACTGGTAGCTGAGTATGCACCTTTTGTTAAGGGCAGGCAGGGAGCAGATTCAGGAAGTCGATGGCAAAGCAGGGAACATGACCACAGAGCAGGTGTCTCCAACATTTTGGGGTAGATGGACACATTTGGAATTTCAAGAGTCATGTGTGCTCCCACAAAATGGCTGCCATGGGGGGCTTTCCATTCATAAAGTGGTTGTCATGGGGGCATGGCCCGTCACAAAATTCTCATTTTCCAAAAGGCAAACTAGCAAGAGTAAAAGAAAAATAACTTGCCCAAGAACTTATGTAGAAGGCAGAGGTGGGGTCTGAACTCCAAAATACAAAGCCACTCTTTTGAACCCAAATACAGATGGTGCCAAAGAGCAGCACTACACTTTGCAGCATGCCAGCCTCCCAGTTAAAAAAATAATAATTTTTAAAAATCGGAAGAAATAAAATAAAAATGAGAGGCAGGGAAACTGGCAGTTGACAAGAGAGGTGTCCATGGGCTGGAGACCCCAAAAGTTGGTTGATGTACAACATACAAGCTGAATGTTGGTACTGAAAGCTGCTATTGGCCATGACCCTCTGTGGACATAGACAGGAATGGTGCTCTATGGTGCTCTGTCTCCACATCTATATAGTTCAAACTTTATTTGATTGCTTTGACAATTAGAGTGGTGGCCACATTCATTTTAGCACTGGAAGAAGTACCAGTGAGGACTTTATTGGGATTGGAAGCCTTGGTGGGCCAGATTTCATTCTATGCTTAGCAGTCTTAGTCCTCATGATTGAGAAGATGCACATATTTATTTAAAATATTAATTTCCCGCCTTTTCACGATCAAGCCTCCAAAGTGGTTTACCAACCCTGAAACAATTGCCCATGACATCCAATACATTTGTTGTTGTTCAGTCGTTCAGTCGTGCCCGACTCTTTGTGACCCCATGGACCATAGCACGCCAGGCCTTCCTGTCCTGCGCTCTCTCCCGGAGCGTGCTCAAGTTCATATTCATTGCATCGGTGATGCTATCTAGCCATCTCATCCTCTGCCGTCCCCTTCTCCTTTTGCCTTCAGTCTTTCCCAGCATCAGGGTCTTTTCCAGGGAGTTTTCTCTTCGCATTAGGTGGCCAAAATATTTGAGCTTCAGCTTCAGTATCTGTCCTTCCAATGAGCACTCAGGGTTGATTTCCTTTAGGATGGACTGATTTGACCTCCTTGCAGTCCAGGGGACTCGTAAGAGTCTTCTCTAGCACCACAGTTCGAAAGCATCAATTCTTCGGCGCTCAGCCTTCCTTATAGTCCAGCTCTCACAGCCATACATTACTACTGGGAAAACCATAGCTTTGATTAGATGGACCTTTGTCGGCAAGGTGATGTCTCTGCTTCGGTTTTGGAGGTGGCACCAAGGAGGTGATGGGAGGCACCAGAGGGCACCTTGCTCAGGGCCCTGTCAAACCTGGCACAGGCCTTGGGTATCTGGAATCAGTGATGGGCTGGATGAGGACCAATAAAATGATCAATCAAGATAAGATGGAGAGGCTGTGGGGCTGCTTTTGAAAATGGTTCCAAAGTTTCAGTTGGTACAGAATATGGCTCCCAGAATTTTGATTGGCACAGCTCATTCTGGTCATATATTACCAATGTTCTTTTCAATCCTTAAATGGCTTGAGGTGCAGCAGGAACATCTTTTCTTACATCATCCTGAGATCATCAGTCAAGGCCCTTCTCTCTGTTCCCTCTCTGCTAGAGGAGAAGTGGATGACAACCACAAAGAGAGACTTTGGGGCCGTGGCACCCGCCTTATGGAACAGCCTCCCTAGCAAAACTTGCTTTTAGGTGCCAAGTAAAACCCATTTTATTCTCCAAAGCTTTTAAAGTAGTTTAGGTATTTTAAAATCTTGCTGCATGGTCTGTTTTAGCTGCCTGTTATTTATTTTTTTACTATGTGTTCTGTTGTATTTGTTATTTTTAACTATGCAAACAAAATAGTTGGAATTAATGAATATATAAATGCCTCCTTTATTTTAAGAGCGGCATGTGTTTAAGATGAGTTAAACAAAAGGAGCATTTTCTGGAATGAACTATGCTGTGCTGATGAGCCACTTGGTCAAATAACAGCCAAGTAGTAAGATGTTTGTATGTAGTAGTGTTCTGAATCTTTTCTTTCTTTCTTTCTTTCTTTCTTTCTCTCTCTCTCTCTCTCTCTCTGTCTGTCTGTCTGTCTGTCTAGTTCTTAATGCCATGTAGACTCTGATTTCCATAACAAATGCTATTTTACTGCTTGACTATTATAATTCTGAGCCTGGGGTTCTTTTGAACTTGCCCTCTGTTGACTTAATGCACCAGTAAGAGTTTGATCCTACTTTTGGGGGGTGGGAGGGGGGCTTTTCTAATAGGTTTGAACCAGTCCTAAATAAGGGGCTTCTTTCTTAAGAAGCATGCTAGCTGCCTGAAGAATGCTAGATGGTGGCAGCCATTTATCTTTGTTTTATACATCTTTGTATAAAGATGTATAAAATATATTTTGTTTTAGTGTGTGTGTGTGTGTGGGGGGGTGTCCTTGTACCACCAATATAGTTATTAGTTTGTTAATTTATTTATAAAAGCATGTTTAAACTGCCTTTCTGCCCTAGCAAAGACCCCCAAGGTGGTTTACAATAAATTAAAAAATAAAATAAAATCAGGTTTAGACATTTTAAACTGAAGTAAAAGAGAGATTTGAAAACTGAAACGGAGATGATAAAACTTCAATATAATAATTTAGCACCACTGAAAGCCAGACAAAAGAAAAACATTTTTACTACCTGCCTAAAAGGCATCTGGGATGCAACTAGTCTAACTTCTTTCAGAGGGAATTCTACAACCAGGGGGCTGCCACAGAAAAGGCCCTATCTTGTATTCCTAGCAACTGATCCTTTTTCAGTGGTGAGATAAAAAAAGCAGATATACTCCACAGATACCATTTAGTACCCAGCCAAACACCAACAGTTTTAAAGGACTACAGTTTAAAAATCTTGTAACTTTTTATTAATTGTGAAGCCAACTAGAAACAAAGGCCACCCTTCGTGGAACTGCACATTTTGCTAGAGCCAAATTTTACTGAAAACAGCCAACTCTAGAACAAGTGGTTTTGCTCTAAGCCTCTGAATCTTTCCAAAGAGACTCTCCAAGGTTTGTATCAGCCTTATTTATAAACTATGTCCTTGCATCTACAAGTACAATCATTAAATTGATTAATTACAGTTCTTGTGTTTTAATTTCTATTTTGCTAAAATAGCAGTTGACACAGCAAAATTAACCATCCAACACCATCTTCATTCAGAGGTTTGTCTATTACAGTGCTCCCAACTCTGGATGCTTTACTATACTTGCTGTTGATGAAGTAAATATATTCTCCAATAATGTGCTCCAGTTTCCTGAAAAAATAATAAACTGACATCGGTTAGAGATATGTCGTGTTGGGTAATTTGAATATGTTCTGGGTGAAAGGCGGGGGTGGGGGAGATTCAGGTAAAGAAGATGCATCTCAAATTTAACTTGGTGGTTTTAAATGCCTGGAAATTTAGAGCACTAGCAATTTCTGCTCTCCACGTGGATATAACTACACATGTATGAAAGAAGCAGTACAGAGCTCAAAAGAAGCTCCCCCCCCCACACACACACGTCATCTCCAGCAGTGCATCAGCCTTTGTGTACTTCCTCTATAGTTATCCAGTAATCCCCTTTCCTCTACAAGTTCTCAGCTGCACATTACTGATGCTTGGAGCATGAATAATCTGCTTGCTGGGGCTCTGAGGAGGAGATGGATGCTTGTTTAAGGGCGCAATCCTTCCTAGATAGGCAGCCACCTCTGACCTCAGAGGCGACCGCCTATCCAAAGCAAGGCAGGAGAGGTACGGGGGGGGGGGATCATTCCCTCTGCGCCTCTCCTGCCTTGCTATTTTTCGCTAGACAACCATTTTCAGCTGTCTAGTGGCGGGGGGGGGGGAGGCAACTGGGAGAGGAAGCTGCCGTACAACACATTGGATGTGTTGTATGTGCCGCTCCACTCCCCCCGCCCCAGAACCCCCCCAGCCCTGCCCCTTTTCAGTCGCTCCATGCTCCTCTTGTAAATGTGGAGGATGGGGCTTCCCTGCGCTCCCTCGGAGGCAGCACGGATGAGGGGGGCAGTTGGTTTTCCAGGAACCGACCTCAGAGCACAGGCTCCGAGGTTGGTTCCTGGAAATGAGCATATCCTATAGCCTGCTAGACAGTGTCTAGTGGCCAGGATTGCTCCTTAAGTATATGGGAGACACACATGGCCACCTGTTTAAGAGAATAATCAGTGTACTGTGGTGGACATGCACTTATGTGCACATGGCCAAGAGCCAGACCAGTTTACACAATTCACAATCACGGAACTGGCTTTTTGAAAGTAAATTGCAGGCCTGATGGGGGATCTGGACTGGGGCCCTGGTGTGGGGGAAGGGAGGCTTTAACCCTTTGCTCTCCACTGGGTTCTGATCTGGATTGGGCCCGCTCCATCTCCATGTTTTCCTTTGGGGGTGGGGGGAAAAGCTCCATTTGGAGCAAATAGGGATTTTTCCCCCAATGCAAATCGCAGGCATAGGGGCCTTGATCCAGATCAGTGTGGCAAAGAGTAAAGCCCTCCTACTTCCGTACCACCTCCCAATCCAGATCAGGGAGCCCTCACCTGTGATTTCCTTTTGAAATGTCAAGCATGCAGTAGCTAATTTTGTGGCTGGCATCTCATCTAGTTGGACCCTAAAGCTATCCAGGATGTGGGGCAGATGAGAGAGGGCTCCATAGAACCCTTAGGTGATGCTCTCCTGTGGTTGCAGCTGTGCTCGCAGTGGGACTAGATTTCATCCTTATGGGTAGATTAATATCATACTGAACACAAACAAATAGATGACATTTTGCAAAAATGTCTTATTTTTCCCGCAAAAATGACAGTCAACAGGAAACTGAGGAAATTGGGAGTGAGGGAAAGAAGGCTAAACCTACATCCACAACATTTTGGGACAATAGGTTGGATCCAGACTTAGTCATGCTTAGAGTAGACCCACTGAAATCAGTGACGTTTAATTTAGTCATGACTAAGTTAAGTCCCAGTGATTGTAGTTGGACTTTTCTAAGAATGACTAAGTCTGGATCTAACCCACAGAGAAAAATCAGCCTGTGGCTTATGTGGAAATCTACATTTTTAGTTTATTTTAAGATGTTTAATGAGAATTGGCAGGAAGTGGCTAACTGAGCTTTGAAGGTCTAACATTAATCTCTAGCTCATGATCAGGCATGAGTATAGAGAGGAGTGAGCTTTTTTCTTTCTTTTTTAAAGTAGAATCATGACAGAGGAGAGATAAGGAAAATATATTTCTTTGGACAATTCACCATAGTATGCAATTAGTGTTTTTTTAAATAATAAAATGAATATCAATTCTATATAATATAAATATGCCACTTTGGTTTAATACAACAAAGGATTGGAAGTATAGCTTCCCCAGTATTCCTCCTTGTGCCCTTAGATCCAAGGATGATCCCCTGTTTTGTGTGCTATCCCTTCAGAAGTTCACCACTGCATGGAGCTGGATATTCTTGGCAGTGACACCCATGCTGTGGAATCATCTGGCGGCTCTGGCCAGGGAATTTTGCCAGTCACCTTTGATATCTGCATTTCATAGGATGTTAAGATCTTACTGTTTTTAAAAGCCTTTCCAACCCAAGCTTCACTGGTTTCTCTTTCAAATTAGTTCCAGTTTTAATATTGTTTATTTAAGCTTTTCTGGGGGTTTCCCCCTCCCTGTGCTTTTAAATTGATTTGCATGGCTTTTCAATATTAATTTTAGACCTGATTGAATGCTACATCTAGGGATGTTGGAGAAATCCATAATGGAATCAAATGAGTTCAGTTTTCTATGAATTCAACCCATGGATTCTGCAGTGGGCTGGCTTTTCCCATTGCACAGATTCCATGGACATGCAGAACATTTTTTTTAACTTTCCAGAATTTTATGCAGATTTAGTCATAGAAAAATATGTAAATTTTTTTTAAAAAAAAACCACCAGCCAAAAACGCACATTTTCACCATTGGTTAAAGCATGAAATGCACACTGGGAGGGATTTGCACACTTTGGGGGAAATTTGTGCATTTTGGAGTAGATTTGTGCATTTGTGCAAGTGTAAATTTGCACAAGTGCAAATTTGTGCAAATTGAGAGGAATTTGAAAAAATCCAATTCCACCAATGAGTGGACAATGGGAAGAAAGGCACCTGACAATCTGCAAAATGCAGACAGAATGGATTTTACAAAATCCATACATCCTTAACTACATCATGGAAGGGCATCTTATAAACATGGCAGTTAAATAGACGAATAAATAAAATGAAGCAACAACCTATCCTCAGCATTTTAGAGCAGTCTACAAGGGATGTGAGGGATAACCCAAGATGGCTACTTTGACAACCACATATACAAGAAAAGAAGAGACACACCCAGACTTCTTCCATCACGTAGAAACACATTTGGGGCTGATTCACAAGAGTTCATGACTTGTAGGGGGCTTAATGGGCTTATGTTTTCCACTTCCAAAACCAGAAAGCAGCAGTTAGAGACAGCAGACTCCGATCTCCCTATAAAAGGAGTCAGTTCTTACAAACGCAACTCAATAGCAGAAGTAACACATATAGTTGTTTGGGGGATGGAGTATAGCTTTGCATAGGCCATTTGTAGATCGCCTGCTTTGCATGCAGAAGGTCCCAGGTTCAAGCCCCGGCATCGCCCATTAAAATGGTTAAGTAGCTGATGACAGGGAAGAGCTCTCTGAAACCCTGGGAGCCATACCAGTCAGAGTAGACAAAACTGGCATAGATAGACAAATACTCTGATCTGGCATAACTAAGCTTCCTATGTTCAGTAAACACAAGTGCACTGAAAATGAGGCCACAACTGCTGAAATGGCCATGTGCATAACACCCTGGCTGACATAGAAAAGGTTTTATTCATTCAAACTTATCGATTTCATAACTTTCTTGAAAATGATGCACTGAACTTCATCCATCTTATGAATCCAGCCCCAGCTCAAAGTTTCAACTGCAAGTCAATTGCACAAATGATTCATCCCAGACATCTTCACATTTAGGCAAATCTGGGAATTGTTTCAGTAGCCATTATGTAGTTTCAAAATAAATAACAACTCCAGGTCATTCAGAAATACATGAAGATTTTTTTTTCTTGTGCTGCCTCTTATATTCTATTTGAGCTTTTTCAAAAGTCTAATGAAAATGGGGGCTGGTTGCGGTGGGGGGAAAGAAGAGATTTTCAAGTCTTTCTCTTTTCTTTTTTTTTAGTTCTGAGCCCCAACAGCAGATAATGAGACACCTCATTGTATCTTGTGTATCTTGAGACAGGCAGACAATAAGATACTCAAATGTCTAGACTCAGACAGGTAGCAAAACAAGAATACAGTACAGGAAGGAACTAATGAGGAGAACCCCTTCAGTAAAGATAAGAAAGGCCTCAAATTTGTTATTTGCCTGTTCACAGCTACTCAGGAAGTCCTTGAAAAGAAGCTGTGGATAGAATTGTTTTCCTTAAAAAAAAAAAGTCTGTCTTCTGCTACAGTGATTACCAAGGATTGCAAATTATTTTTTTGTGAGTAGGCTGAACAATATCCAGTGCTTTTCTTATCAGCATGAGGAAAAATAAAAAATAAAGCCCCTCCTTTTTCTTTTCTGGCCACTCCATCTTCTATATCTAAAGTACATTCATTTTCTAAAGCCACAAAGCCAGCCTTGTAAGGAAGGTATATGCTTGGGTGCATGCACTGTTTACTTATTTTGTCGAAACACAACATGAAGGTATTGTTTTATCATCTTTCGTTTCATTTGTAATGGTGTTGCTGAGTTGGTAAATGGCAGGGGTGGGGAAAATTTTCCAACATGAAGGCTGCATTCCCTGGGGAAAAGTGGTTGTAAACTGCATTCCAGCAGCAAGCAGGGTCAGAAATAGCAATGGGTGGAATTGGAGTCAAAACTGGGTGGGGCCAGAGCCAAAATGGGAGGGCATTTTTCATTCCCTCTCCCCCTTTCTCACTCTATCACTCCCCATCTCCCTTCCCCTCTGTTCCTAAAACATTTCATTTCTCCTAGGGATGGGTGCAAGAATATCACAGAATAGCCTTGATCTTTGAGGAGCAGATTTCTGTGGAAGTTCCAAGGGACCCAACAGATTTCAATCAAGTATGTCTATACAACTAATAGATTGTTTTTTAACCAGTTTAATTTTCAGTACCTCCCCCCACCATAAGAATCCTAGGAATTGTAGTTTGGGGTGAGATTCTGTCACAGAACACCTTGTTTCCAGGATTCTCAGAACTGTTAAGCCAGTTTAAGTGTGACATGTAGGCACTCACCTATCCTGACCCCTAGCAGGATGGGTGAGGAAGTTCTGAGTAGTGAGACCCAGCCATAAACAGTCAAAGGATGGCATCCATAAGCCAGTCGGTCTGCCAATGCGCCAGCCAGCTACAAGAAGAGCAGACAGCTCCATACTGAAGCAGCAGGACCACAGACAGCTCCAGGTTTTTCAGCTCATGCTCTGAGATTATCTTCTTGATGGTGGCCCCCATTTATGGAATGATCTCCCCAGTGAGGCCTGCCTGGTGCCAAGATTGTCATCTTCCCGGCACCAGGTTAAAACTGCCTTCTTCTCTCAGGCATTTGGCAGCATATAATGAGTCTTTATGATTAGGTCCTGGATTGTCTCTGGCTGATGGTTTTAAATTGTTTTAGATATATGTTGTTATTGTGTGCTATCTGTTCTATGACCTTACATGAATGGTTTTTATACTTCATATAATGTATTTTATAAGTGAAATGAAATGAAATTATCTGGAACCCCAATAGAGTCCTTATAAGATCTATAGCATTACCTGTCTTGTCCTACCCACATATTCCTGTTTCACCAACAACTCCCATTGCACTGAGAATCAAGTGACCTCAAGATCATGAATGCAAAAGGGGGGATCCACACAGCCACACAAGAGGAGGAGGAAGAGGAGGAGGAGGATAGTATCCTCAGAGCCACACAGAAAAGCAGTCTTTGGAACCCAGCAACAAGTTCTGACAGCATCCAAAATCACCCCTTTGCATGTTACTACAAATACTGCAATTACTACTACTACTACTACTACTACTACTACTATCCTCAGAGCCACAGAGAAATGCATCCAAAATCCATCTTTCTTCACTGGGCATTCCCATAGCCACCCATCTCCAAAACCCCTCAGAAGTAACAGTGAGAGCAGCACAGTGCAAAAATCAGTTTTATGCATCTCTACTCACAAGTAAGAAGGACTGATTACTCAGGAGTAAATGCCCGAGCAACAAACAGAAATTAAATCCCCCCCAAACCAAAAAGGAGATGATTTTTTAAAAAATACCTCCCCCAAAAGAAAAAGGAATGCAACATTCCTACCTTCTGGATGCTGCCTTAGCTTTACTGGTCAATGACACTAATCACGCTTAATATCTCTCTCTCTCTCTCTCTCTCTCTCTCTCACACACACACACACACACACACTTTAAATAAAGTAAATTTGCACTGCCTGCCTGCCTGCCTGCCTGCAGTTGAAGACATCAGTTGGGGGCACCATCCATGCTCAATCAATCCCATACAGAGACTTTTCTAAAAACACATACTCACACTCTCTCTACACTGGGGGTCAACAAAAATAAGTTTTATGTGCTCATTGGCTTGGAGAGCACTGCTGCTGCTGCTGCTGGATGGACAAAATGAGCTCTCAGAGAAGAACAGAAAATGACTACTAGCTTTCTGTTCCACTATTGTGATGGCCCCAGGAGTGTAACCAAGTCATCTGTAGTGTTAGAGGGGCCTAAAGATCCATAATGCTTTGCTTACGTTCATTATTAGTGCAATTCCCTTGCTAGAGGGCCTCTGAGCATGTAAGATGAGTCAAAGGTCGATAGTATTGACCTCAGCACATTCCATGCTAACGAAGGCTAGTATCTTATCAGGGCCTAGTATGTGCCTGGGAAGTGAGGCTATGTTTATGCCAAGCTGCAGGTGTCTGTGCTGAGAAAGCTCTGATTGTTTTCCTTCTGAACAAGCACTGTTAGTTTATGCTGGGAATGAATGCTAATTAACGCTTGCTGCTGTCATGCTGCCTCATTGCTGACATGTATGGTATAAAACCCATTTTACCCCATGGCTCTGGGTTCAGAGAAGCTGTCTGATCCAACCACTGGGTGCGCCTGTGTGCTGATTGTACTCAATAAAGTTATTCCTTGTAAGTAAACCTGGATCTGATTTATCACTATCTTGGCACCTCTAAATTAATAGTTCAAAGCCTACTGCAGGGGCAATACAACTATGTATGAAAATGGAACAAAGAGTGATCAGAAGAGCTGATAAGGGGACTGACACTGAGGACATGTGGCACCACACAAACGCACAGCAAAACAAAACAATTTCACTTTTGATGGAGGCAGTAAGATGGGCCTCATGACTTGAGTCCTAAACCACTGGTTGAAGAACTCTGCTTTAATCAACAGGATAAGATTGCATACTTTTGAATGCATAGTCAAGTATGTACCTAAGTATGCACCCAAGTACGTTTCATGTGAATTTTCACACAAAAAGAAAACAAACCACTTACAATCTGATATGGATGTGAGTCCAACTGAGCTTCAAGGTAGAACTTTGAGAATGTCAACGAACTCGAGTTTCACTGATTTCCACATCCCAAATGTGGAGGTCAGATATGAACTATCCTTTTGTTCTGCTCCATTTGCTCAGATAGCATCCAAAAAGGGTTGGTATGAGTTGCAGTTGCTGGATGTTACCATGCAATATGTAAAAACAAGGTTGAGGGAAGTGCTTGTTTGAGCATATCTTATCTTTGTATTTTAATAGATTCTCCATGGGATATTTGGTGGCTCATTTCATCACATCATCCAAACTTGGCCTAAATTGAGTTAAAAGTATAGATATTGGAACACATATTCACAAATTCTTAATGAGATGATATTTGATGAAATTTCTATTCATGCTGATGCAATTTAAAAACATGTTGAAGAGTGGGTCAGATTCATTCTCTGATGTGTCACTGAACTGCAGCTGCAAGGCCGCTCCTTCAGAGACAGGGCAAATGATTAAAGCCAAAGTTGTTAGTCATTTCACAGCTTGCTTGGGTCAGCCTGTGGCATTTGATGCCTTTCAGAATATTTCACAGAGGAATTTCATGACAGAGCAATACTTAACATGAAAAGGGCACCGTAATTAGTTCATGTCATGGAAGGAATTTAATTTCATAATGCTAGCTTTATTTCTGAATGTATTATTTGAAAAGGGCCAGTTTACTTTGCCTAACAAAACTCCAATTGTGATGTCAATCATCATCCTGGCCAGAGTGGAGCCTATTTTTAAAAAGTATTATTTCTGCATAGTCCAATTGAGGCAATCTGGCCTTTAAACTGATTCATCTGACTCTACAGCAGCTAACCAAAGCCCCTATGCAAGAGGTGGGGAACTTTTTCCTGTCAAGGTCTACATTACCTTGGTCAAAATCTGTTGGGGTCCACATTCCAGAAGTGAGTGTAGCTAGAGCCACAAATGGGTGGGGCCAGTGCCAAACATGGGTGGAGCTACATATGTGATTCTTACCTTTCTTGAGTGTACAATGGGGGTAAAATACATTTGTATCCAAGCTTTCTCCTTCCCCAACCTGCACAAGATTTCCTCTATAAGCTTTCTAGTTGGGGGACAGAGCAAGAAGGAGTAAATATCAGTAACCTGGAATGGAACTGGTAAGAGGGCATGGCCTGGGGAGACTCTAGAAATCCAGACTAGATCTTGGCTCTGCTACTCAGGACCTCTTTTCTACCTTCTACTGGATCATCCCTTCTGAACAAACTACTGCCAATTCTGAACTTCTGCCAATATTTACACTTTCCTGCTCCTCAGTCAGGATGGGCTTGCCTTCTGCAGAGATGATTGCCAACATTCTAGGCTGTATTCCCAGTTTGCTCTGACAACAAGTGATAGTAATTTGCTAGCCATTTAGATCTGGTTTACTACTGTGATTAATAGGAAAAAAATCTGGAAAACATCCATGAAAAAAGAGATCCATGTCTCCGGATGCTGGAAAATATATGTTTTATTCTAAGCCAAATTATTTGGATTGCCAGTAGAACTTTTGCTATTGCTGTAGGGATGGAATTTCATTGGTGGTAGTTCAGTGTTGTTTAATTACTGTAAGAAGCTTATTCAGAGAATCTTAAAATTTTAAGAAGTGCATGTGAAATGTCATATGGATCAATGGTCCTTTTCACCAAATGTCAGGTTTCTGAGTGCATCAACTGTATCAAATCTTACAGCACATATACAATAAGTATAGAGTTCCAACCATACCCATAGACCATCACTCAGAAATGGAGTTCTACAGTGTAGGTAAATGCATACTTTTATTGGGCAAAGTTCCATTGCAAGCTTTCAGGTTCAACAGAACCCTCAGTCCAGTTGAATGTATGCTTAAAGATTACGTAAGGAATTCAATTTTTACATATTTCAGTACAAAACGACCTGATCTGCACTTTCTGGACTGTGTACAGGTTGTAACAAGGAGTGTCCAGATTTTGTGAATCCATCCTGTGTGTGTTTCATGGACTGTGCAGTGTCACTCGTTCCAGCGTCTGTTCACAGATGGATTTGCATTTTTGTTATTGTTATGTGGAAAAATATGCAAATAATTTTGTAAGAGGGTTTGCAACAATTTATGTAATTTACATTAGTACGTAACATTTAGCATATGGTCCCCCATTCCATTCAACTTTTCCCCACATATGTATATTTACCAGTCTCAGCAGAAACTCACATATTTTCCTATGAATAAATTTACATAAATTTCAGAAAAGTATTTAAAAAGATCCGAAAGCCCACGGACTCCATGCAGCCTGAGGAGGCCAATTTGCAGCAGATTCTGCAGGTCAGATCCTTAGAAATCCGAACTCATTTTAGTCCATCTAGAATGCCTCCAGCATCCCTAGTTGTAACTTAGTTACACACAACCATTTGCACTTCCTAAAAGTTCTGGCACAATTCTTGCTCCACAAACATATGTATATTTTGAGAGAAAATCCATTTCAAAATCCATATTTAAAATATAATTTCAGTGCAAATTTTTGCACTTTTTTTTAAAGTGCAGAATAAATGTGAAAACAGGATGGAACAGGTGAACACATGCTAAAGTGACATGGAGCAGAAATAGATTGATTTGCTCATCCCCATTGTCGATTGTGACATTCACCCAAATCTGTATATCTGCATTACTGATTGTGGACTAGGGATGTCAGAGAATTTTGCCACGAATCTCGGGGAGGCCGAATGCCAGCGCATTCAGCCCCCCGAAATTGGTGGCGAAATGGTCTGCTGCCTCCCCGCCCCCCACGGGACGGGACTTACCATGGGCAAATCCTCCTGGCGTCGGCGGCTACAGTGGCAGTGCGGCGGCGGTGCAGCGGCTGCAGTGGCCGGTCTTCCAACCGGCTGCCGCCGCCGCCATTTCCAGTAAAAAAACAACAGCAACCAAAAAAGTGATAGTCTACGTAAAGATTTACGTAGCCTATCACGGCTAGATTTTTAAAAAATACCATGATAGGCTACGTAAATGTTTACGTAGCCTATCACGGCTGAGTGAAAAATAAAACAAAACTGCATGTACGCAAATGGCGGTGCCCATGGGCGCCGCCATTTGCGTTCCTTATTTTGGCACGTCTAGTCTACGTAAACATTTACGTAGACTATGGCGAAAATAAGGGGAACGCAAATAGCATAGATGTTAAATAGCATAGACAAAATAAGGAATTTGCATTCCTTATTTTGGCACATCTAGTCTACGTAAACATTTACGTAGACTAGATGTGCCAAAATAAGGAACGCAAATGGCGGCGCCCATGAGCGCCACCATTTGCGTACGCGCGGTTTGTTTTTTTTCACTCAGCCATGATAGGCTACGTAAACATTTACGTAGCCTATCACGGCTGACTGCAGGGATGCAAACGGCGGCAGCTATGGCTGCCGCCATTTGTGGCCCGGCCGGCCAGGATTTGGGGGTGGAGGGACGGAGCGCCTCCCCCCCAGCCAGAATTTCGGGGGGGAGGGATGGAGCGCCTCCCCCCGGCCAGAATTTCGGGGGGAGGGACGAAGCGCCTCCCCCCCACCGCGAATCAAATTTCGATACAGGTAAGGGACTTTCGTACATCCCTATGACAGTGGACTATACTCAGTCAGTCATTGAAAGATCAATCAAAACAAAATAAAAATTTATATGGCCTAGAACTGGGATCTCCAATGCGGTGTCCATGGGCCCCTGGACACTCCTTTTGCTGCTTGCTAGGCTCCCTGCACCACCTGATTTTTAGTTTACTTCTTAAGAATTTTTGAATGAATTATTTTTTAACTGAAATACAGGCATGCTGCAAGGTAACGTACTGCCGTCCAGCACCATCTCTATTTGGATTCAAAATAATGGCTTTCTGTTTTGGAGCTCAGACCCCACTTCTGCCTTTAGGGATGGGCAAATCCTCTGATGTCCAGTCTGGGTGGGGTGAGGGGTCCATCACAGGGAAATCTGGGCCACTTGGAACTTATAGGATTTCCTTGGAGCCCTGGTGTATCCACCGGATTTTGCTGGCCATCTTTTTGGCTTTAAAAACAGCCAGATACACTAATGGTGGCTGTCATGATTCCCTTAGCCCCCACTTCACTTCAGTGCTCAAACACACAGACGAGAGGCTTCAGTCTACAGCTTTTAATCCATTACTTCACAGGGTCATACAGATGCAAATTCTCAGAGAAACTCTCCATCTACAAGGAATGCCTTCAGGGGATCCAAATGGAATTTATGAGAGTTGCTCGCCATTTGAAGAGGGAGATGGTCTCGCTAGCCTAACTTAAGGGGGGGAGGTCCCTCTCTTCTCATGAGGCCTCTAAGCGCAGCTTCTCACACAAGGCCAATCGGGTAGACCGTCTAAGTTTCACCCCTGCCTTCTCTCTCTTTGCTCTGCGTCTGTGCCTGGCATCTATTACTGTAGGTCAACCTCCTGTTCACTGCCTCTCACAGGGGGGTGGGTGAGAAGGGACCCTCAAGCTCAGCCATCTGTATGTTTGTAACCTGAGAAGTAGGCCTACTCATATCTGGACTAGCCTGAGAAACACCTCCCCCATGTCTGATGGATCTCCTTTAGAATTTGAACTGCTATCCCACTCCCTGCGCTTAGAAACACCCCGAAAGCTGCTGCCATTAGCCTATTATGGGAAAACTACAGCCATAATTTGTGTATTTTAAGCCATTTGAGGCCATAAAGCACTTACTTCTATGTACATTGCAGCTGTACAGCACTCACTTCTCCATAAGTTGTGGCCATAAAGTGCTTACAGACGCTACAGAATTTATGTAGAAGTAAGCACTTTACAGATGCAATTTACATAGAAGTAAGCACTTTATGGCTGCAATTTACATAAAAGGAAGTGCTTTACAGCCGCAATTTACGTAGAAGTAAGCGCTTTATGGCCACAATTTACGTAGAAATAAGCGCTTTATGGCTGCAATTTATGTAGAAGTAAGTGCTTTATGGCCACAATTTACATAGAAGTAAGTGCTTTATGGCCACAAATGGCATAAAATATGTAAATCATGGCAGTAATTTTCCCACAGTAGGCTAATGGATGTTATCATACCTTGCTGTTTATAAAGCTGGAAAGATGCCCTGCACGAAATCCAGAAGACGCACAGGTAAGGGGGGCTGGTCCACTGCGGACTCCACAGGTCAGATTCTTGGGATCTGTGTTATACTGTGGTTTTAATGTTTTATATATTTTATACTGTTTTATTGTGTCCTCTTTGGTTTTAATTTTTGTGAACCGCTCAAAGAGCTTTGTCTATTGGGCGGTATAGAAATGAAAATCATCATCATCATCATAGGCATCCGCAGTGGATTTCTCCAGCATCTTTATCTGCCTTGTACGTAGGTTCTTGGCAAGTTACTATTCTTTTAGTCCCACCATTTGCCTTCTGGGAAATGAGTGTTTTATGACCATCCATGCCCACCATGGCAACCATTTTATGAATGGGTAAGTCCCCAATGGCAGTCATTTTGTGAGAGAGCCCACAACTCTTTCTCATAATTCCAAATGTGCCCAGATCCAAAAAGGCTGGGGCCCCCTGGCCCAGAATCTTTGTGTGTGCATTCCGATCCACAAGGCAAGGCAGTGGTTGCAGCACCATGGAAAGCTGCAGATGAGTAGCTTGTTCCAAGAAGGGTTATAAGTTCCTCCATCCAGTCTAATCCTCCTAAACTCCACCCCCACAGCCCCACATACCTCCTGGTGAAGAGCTTTAAAGAGCTAACACCGAGGCCTAAAGACAAGTGCCTCTCCTCCATTCTGTGGCATCTCACTTGGCATGCTCCCTGCACCATTGGGCAAGCACGATAGAACAGGAGATGCTCAACTCCTCAGGCAAATCAGACTCAGGGGAGAGTCCTGGCTTGGGTTCTGCAAGCTTTTGATGACTAGCCTCAGATTCAGTATCAGGAACTCAGTACATTTCCCTAGTACAGCAGCCCTGGACTTGCCCAGTTCACCTTCCTCTGAGCTCAAAGGCCAGGACACTTCGCTTTCATCTCACTGTATCTTCAGCTTTGGCCATTCACAACCCTTGAAATCCATGAAAAACTATCTCAAAGCAATGGTGAGGTTGTCAGTCCCCATTCATTCATTCCTTACATTTGGCACACACACACACACACACACACACACCATTGTTTTTACCAATTGATCTGAATGTGATCGCAAGAAAACTCTACTGCAACCACAGAGCAACATCATGATTTGCGACACTACACTGGCATAGTGGTTAGCATGCACATCTTAAATGATGGCCTTCTCTCTGTCCCATCAGCCAGGATAGCTAGGCTGGTGAGGATGAGGGACAGGGCCTTCTCTGTAGTGGTCCCCACTCTGTGGAACTCCCTCCCTTAGGGAACTCCGCCATGCCCCCTCTTTAATGAGCTTCTGCCATGCACTGAAAACTTGGTTGTTCAGGCAGGCATTTGGGGTGGGTTAGGGTATTTTTAGAACAGGATGTTTAATTTTACTGTTTTTGATTGTTTTATTGTTGTACATCACCCAGAGTGGCCGGGTGACTGGCCAGATGGGCAATTAAGAAATTTAATAAATAAATAAATAAATCCGCAGGTCAGCCTTGCACCACAAATGTTCCCCACCAGCACTGTGCAGTAAGTGGCCTGGCAGATTCCTGAGAAGTTCAACCCACCCTGCACCCCAGTTTTACAGTCTCCTGCAGACTGCAAAACCAAGGTGAGTCATCCTAGAATGCTGGTGAAATGAGCTCCTCTGTTTGGATGGTTACAAGTTGTGCAGGTTTGCCTTATGAGATGGCACAGCATGTTTTCAGACTGGTTTAGCATTCACCTGTGCAATTGCAACATCATAAAGCAGGATGTAAAGTATGTGTTACGCGAAGCAAACATATTCCCCCCACCACACCACCCCTGCTGCTGCCTTGGCTCTAAAATGGTCACTTTTACATTTCATTTATGTCCCTTGGTTCTTTTATGCTGTGAAAAGATATAAGCATCCGTTCCCACTTCAGTATAGCCACACCTTCCTTAAAAGCAATCTGCATTTCCATGTATGTGTCATTTTTTTTTTTTTTACTATTACTTTTAAGTTCTCATGACTATAGTCTCACATGGTTGCTCTTAATAATAACTTTCTGTGCACAGGAAGTAGGAGAAATGAGGCAGGGCAGAATAAGAGCTATATTGTTAGACAGATAGAAAAACTGAATGAAAAGTTATGGAGTACACCAGCATTCCCCAACCTCCATATCTGTTGGACTGCAACTCCCATCGATGCTAGTGCTGGCTGGGGATGATGGGTGTTGTAGTCTAACATGTATAGAGGACACCAGGTTAGATAAGGCTGGGATAAATAGTCCAATGGATATTTAATCCACCGTCCAAATTCACAGATAATGATTCAGCAAATACTAATGCAGAGAAAGCAATGCTTTGCCCTCCTTCCCCAGAGGTGATTTCACAGCTGCAAGTTGCCAGATGCTGCCTACACGAATCCTCCCAAATACAGCTTTCGAGCAAGTATGATCCATCTGGCAGCTTGTGCTATATCATTATAATTCCTTTCTTGTTAAAAGAGGGAGCTCTGTTCAAAATTCAGCAACGTCAATTTCAAAGCAACAGAGATTTTTTTACACAGGGAAGCAAAGCAGGCTTTGCTTTCTCAACAGTGTGCGCCTGGCATCTGAAGACACACCTATCTGGCATGATTTTCAACAGAGATAAATCTGTTACCTCCATCACAGATCCAATTCCCATGGTCTACATATACTTACAACTTCATCTCATGCTAATATCATGTCTGTCCCTGAGAATCCACACCCCAGATAATGATTGCAGGAGCAGCACAGACTCTGTGACCCTGCTTTTTCAGACGCCTGCTCTTCCTTTTTGGAATGCAAACCTGCTGTTTTCTGGTATTTCCTCTGAGGGAAGACAGAATAGAAATTATTGTTGTTGTTGTGCTTGAGCATTGTACAAAGTAGAGCATGGCAAGGTATAAAACCACATATGGTCTGGAGAGAGTATACCCTCAGAAAGGAAGTCTTTTGCCTTTTTCATAATACTACAAGTCAGGATTCACCAAATGAAATTGACTGGAAGTAAGTTCATGGCAGATGAAAGAAAATACAAGGCATAATTAATATGGAATTATTAATTATGCCATAATAATATGGTGATAGCTACTGGCTAAGGAAGGGCCATAGCTCAGTGGTAGAGGAGATGCTTTGCATGCCGAAGGTCCCAAGTTCAATCCCCAGCATCTCCAGGATGGGCTTGAAAAATGCCTGGAGAGCTACTACCAATCAGTGTCAACGACAGACCATAAGGGACTTCCTGTGTTCCTATATAATCCCTGATATCTCCACGTAGGGCTGGGAAAGGCCTCTGTCTGAGAACTTTGAGAGCCACTGCCAGTCAGTGATACTGAGCTAGATGGACCAATGGTCTGACGTGATATAAGGAAGCTTACTTCTATTTTTAAAGGATTAGGCTAGAGGTGAGAAAGGCCCCCTGCCCTAGCTCATGTTCGATTGCTTCTAAAACAAGCTGCTACTTCCAGGAAAATAAAAGAGCCGGGTTTTTTCCTAACCAATGTGATCTTCGGAAAATACAATCCCCAAAATACTGTTAGAGAGCAATGCTATGGCCACTAGGCACTGTCTATGGGGCCATAGGATTGTTCAGTTTCTGGGAACCAAGCTTGGGGCAAGGGCTCTGAGCTCAGTTCCCAGAAACCGCGCTCCCTGCCCCTGCCCCTCATAGCCGGCATGGTTCTCTCTGCACCAGCGGCTTCTCCATGCTCACAAATGGAGCATGGAGAGGGCGAAAGGGGGGAGGGTCCAGGGGCAGGGAGGAGACTGCAGAAGCCTTTTTACAATGTTTGATATGAGCCACACAGCCTCCCCCATTGCCACCCCAAAGTCCCCAGCTAGACAAACAAAATCATGCATCTAGCCAAAAATGCAGAGCAGATCCCCTCTGAGCCGCAGCTGCCCTGCATAGGATAGCCACCAGCCTCTGAGTTCGGAGGCTGGCGACTATCTTCATAGGATTGCGCCCTTAAAGACTTAATAGCAGGTGGTAGAAGTAACAGTAGTGTGTGGGGAGAGGGAAAGAGTACTGCTTTCTGCACCTCTCTCTCTGCTCCTTCCATCACTGCCACCTGGTAAGTCTTTAAAGGAAAGAGGAGAGTGTTTGGGGGATGGGGGGGCAGGGAGGGAGGGAGGGAAGCTGGGAATTCTTCTCAGAATGTAATCTGAGCTGGAAAAGAATGCTACAGCTTGTAAAGCTTGCCTAGGGGGTTCTTCATGGGCAATTTGCTGCAATCTGACTGCATGTAGAGGTCCTTTAGGCACATGAGGGCTGCTATTCTGCAGCCACCCCAGAGTAGGCTTGTAGGAGAATTTCTCTACGAATCTCCGGGAGGCTGAATGCCAACGCATTCAGCCCCCCGAAATTGGTGGGGAAATTCTCCGACACCCCCCCCCCCGGGATGGGACTTACCTCGCATGAATGTCCCTCTCGGCAGCGGGTCCCGGCGGCATTTCGGTGGCGTTTTGGGGGCGGCAGCGGCGGCGGCTGGTCTTCCGACCGGCTGCCGCCGCCACCATTTCCCAGTAAAGTAAAAAAAAAAAAAAAAGCGTGATAGACTACTTAACGATTTACGTAGCCTATCATGGCTAGATTTCCAAAGTCAGCCGTGATAGGCTACGTAAATCGTTACGTAGCCTATCACGGCTGACTTTGGGGGGGGGAAAGCGTGTACGCAAATGACGGCGCCCATGGGCGCCACCATTTGCGTTCCTTATTTGGGCACGGGAAGTCTACGTAAAGATTTACGTAGACTACAGTGAAAATAAGGGCAACGCTATTTGCGTTGCCCTTATTTTCACCGTAGTCTATGTAAATCTTTACGTAGACTTCCCGTGCCTACATAAGGAACGCAAATGGCGGTGCCCATGGGCGCCGCCATTTGCGTACACACTTTTTTTTTTCTCCCAAAGTCAGCCGTGATAGGCTACGTAACGATTTACATAGCCTATCACGGCTGACTTTGAAAATCTAGCCGTGATAGGCTACGTAAATCGTTAAGTAGTCTATCACGCTTTTTTTTTTTTACTTTTTTTTTTTTTTTTACCTCTTTCGTGGCTGGAGAGGCGAGGCGCTCCCACCCAGCCTGAATTTCGGCGGGGAGGGATGGGGCGCCTCCCCCCGGCCTGAATTTTGGCGGGGAGGGGCGGGGCGCCTCCCCCCCACCAAGAATTTCGGGGGGAGAACCGAAGCACCTCCCCCCCCACCGAAAACAGCTGCAGGACCAGTTAAGGGACTTTTGTCCATCCTTACCCCAGAGCTTTTCGTGAAAAAAATGGATTTCCTGAGACTACTTAAAGTCTGATTCTTTTCCTTAAGTCAGTTTCTCTGCACTGTAGTTGCTGTGTGCCCCAACCCCCACATTTACTTTGGGTAAGCTAGCCCTGCCCAGGGCTGTGCCTTTCACCATGTCCCAGGTCAAGGGGTGTTTCCTTTCCCTGTGTTTCCTGTCCCTATCTTTCCCAGCAGAAACATATTTGTGTCCACTCAGAAGTAACTAAGTAATGTTAGCCTACTGTAAGGAAGGACCGGGGGTGGGGGGAAGCCTCTCACATTGGCTGACCAGCCCCTGCCAGTCTGATGATGTTCACTCCAAACTCCCCACCCCACCCGGAAGTATGTTACTGTGAAGTGACTTAGAATGGTACAGTGCGCTTGTTCGTGGAGCCCTGAACAAACCAAAGCTGATTCCCTGAAAAATCCGGGTAATCCTACATTTGCTTCTCCTGTTCTCATGGAGATCCCCCCCACCCCAGTCTTTAAGGAAAACTTTACAAGCCCCCAAAGTTCATAACATTCAAAGCCCTAGATGGCTTGGAACCAGGTTATGTGAAGTATAGTCTCCTCCCAAATATATACCCATCTGGGCTCTTCAGTGGTCCTGCTCCAGGAGCCCCCACCAAATGAAGATAGGTAGGTGGCAACTAAGAAGGGGCCTTTTCTGTTGTGGCACCCTGGTTGTGGAGCAAGCTCCACAGAGAGGCTTGCCTGGCACCTACATTGTGGTCATTGTGGTGTCAGGTGAAGACCTTTTTTCACCAGGCATTGTAATCTTTCCCTTTCTGTTGTTTAAATCTGTTACTTAGCACTGCTGCTAGGTTTTATTTTGCTTTTTATCTACATTTTATACTGTAGTTTTAAATTTTAAAACCTTTGTATTGTATTTGATCATGTTGCATTTATGGTTTTAATTGTTGTGACCCGCCCAGAGAGCTTCAGCTATTGGGCAGTATAGAAATGTAATAAATAAATAAATAAAGACAATCTCTCTTCCTAGGCTGGGTGATCTTTGCCAGGATCTCTGTCTCAACTGTTTGCATCCAAAGAGGGCAAGGGGTTCCCTACTGTTGGAACATAGGATATTAAAATGCCTGGGTTTCTAATCCAGTAGGATTGTAGTTTTCATGCAGTCAAAGTGGCAACCCTCAAGGTCAGGCCATTAATATGATTTTGCACTTTTCTTTACAGTTGCAATAAAAGGTGACTTCTAAAAATATTTGTAAAGTAGCTGTTCAATGCTGCACTATTAAGTATCATTATCTCTTGTCATGCTCTGTTGAGGATGAATTGAACCCACTCAGTATTATTAAAGAATCAGAGAATAAAAGATAACTACAGAAGTAGTGAGCATGCACCAATGGCCAATGACATGAGGGAGCACTCTGGAGCTGAGACAGCCCCTCTAATCCCTTTAATGGATTCTACTTAAATTACGTTTAATCAGTAAATTACATGGGTATGTTAAAAAAGTAGTGTGCACAGAAATAATGACTCAAATAGCAGTCATCTCCCTTCAGTTGGAAGAAACAAATGCAACATCCCATGGAAAAGAAAATGTAGCAGCGAATACATTGAGAAAGATTTTGGCCCAGAATTATATGCAATGCAATAAAACAGAGAGTCTGCAGAACATATATGCATCTTGATCAAAGGAAGATTCATTTTATGATGAAGTTAATGGGTTATTTAAGTAAACCCTTAAAGAAAACTGGCTTGAAAGTGATTTATGCCAAAGAGACATGAACCAATCCAAGCTTGCTAATTTACATTTTTGCCAGGAGTATCAATCCTATGCATGTTTAGACAGAAAAACATCCTACAACTCCCAGCATTCTCCAACCAGCATAGCTGGCTGGGGAATGCTGGGAGTTGTAGACTTTTTCTGCTTCAACATGCATAGGATTGTGCCCTAAGTGCTTATGATCCTGTCTGGACTGGTGGCCTAGAGTAGGGATGTATGAGAATTTTGTTTCAGTTTGTTAAACATCAGAACTTGCCCCACTCACAACCCCAAACACAAGCACACTTCTGGGCAAAGCTCACATGTTCTTGCAATCATTCCAAAAAATTCATCTGTTAGAAAAATGTGCACTCTAAAAATTTACATTTTGAAAAATATGAACTTCCACTCTTGAGTCAATGGGGAGAAAGTACGCATATGGGTGTGCACTTAAAAAAAAATCCACTTCCAAATGTGCACTTTTCCCATTTGAACAGCCACAAAAGGTTTGCATTCAGCAACAAGGTGAACCGCGCTTCAGTGTAGAACTCAGAGTACCTTGATGAGCTCAGGACTTGTTGATTCTCATCCCTAGTCTACAGGCAAGAAGGGGGAAGCCAAGCTTGTGGGCAGTCTGAGAACAGTTCAGTCTGTGCCAAAGTAATGACTTGCTCCGACTAAGGAGCTAGGCCAACATTAGCAGCTTACTAGGACCAGTTGGAACCCAGCGGGCCCTTCTGTTACGTGAGCTTTGCTGAGTTAGTCACTGTAATGCCAACTATTGCCATCCACAGTGGTAGTGCTGCAGAGCAGCAGAGAGCAAGTCAGCAGATTCCATTCTGGCATCTACCATGGTAAAGCAGAGTATAGTAAGAAACTGTGTTTCTGGCTCAAGAAACCACGTGTCCTAAGATATCTTGGATATGATTGATATGCAACATGCCACCAGTGTTGCAAATCCCTGTGACTAAGTAAAAGGTAGTTCACTGAAGTACGACTACAGTGACAGTAACTATATAGACCAATAGTTGGTTTAGTGCAATGATTATGCATGTTGTGGGCGGGGGGAGTTAAGGGAGAATAAGAGAAAGGGAATTATCTTTTTCCTCCTGTTTAAACTGCTAGCCTGTCAAGAAAAGTTTGAACTGTGAGAGCTAATTATATAGAATCCTACAGACTCTGCTACGAACATAAACTTTACACACTTCCCTCATTAAATTTTCAAAGTTCTGCATGTTTTCTGATTTTGCGATGTAGGATTTGCTGTCATTGTGGGACTGACCATTGTTTCCACAACACTGTTACGACATTTTACAGGCTGGCTGCGAGGTTGATTCAATGCCATGGTTGCTATCATGTCAAGGATTGTTTGTTGGTCGGTTTTCTTTTTGGTCCAAATGGGCCCTTCAGCATGCACAGCCTCACCTTATGCCGTGTATTTATTTAAGGTGTGTTTTGCTTTATTTAAATGTGTTTATTTAAGGTGCCACAAGCTTTCCTTCTGGTTTTGCTGCAACACACTAACACAGCCATGCCTCCCAAAATTAACTACTTGATTTTCTATAGAACCCAATAGCTTTACTAGGAGCTGCTAATTTTTGTGAACTGCCAAGAGAGCTTCGGCTATTGGGCGGTATAGAAATGAAATGAAATGAATGAATGAATAAATAAATAAGCTGCTGTACAAGTAATCCCTTGAATGCTACAATTGCTGCATCAGTTTTGGTCCCAAACTTATTGATGTCCTCTTGCCATCCTGCCTGTGTTGGGTTTTTTAAAAAATGTTTCCTTCCTTTGCCAATGATAGTTTCCACAGCAACCGCACAACCAGTCCTTCAGTCCTATGACAACAACAAATAGGTTGTGTGTTCCTACTTGAAGAAACATTTTAACGTAACTCTTTCCTCTGCATATTGGGCAACGTGATTCTGGAAGGCCATGCAGAAGAAGAGGGGGCACTAGGGGTGAACTTTAGGGGTGATTTAAATGAACTGCAGCCCCCTCCTCCTCAATCATGTGTTTATTATGCACTAAGCCATAGCAACAAACTGATAAAGAGTTCAATTTTCTCCTTTAATTACCCTTTCATATTTTCAGGATCTGGACACTGTTTTAACAGCTTTGTTGCTAGCAAATGGTTGCATTGGCTGCCAAAGAGGTAGTAGAGGAAAAACAATCCAAACATGACATCTAGGAATTCAGGCTTCAACCTTGAAATGTGTAGTGTCTAAACTGCTAAATTCCCACAGAAGAGCTGGTCTGGAAAATAAACACAGGAAACAGATGGAGCCATACACTGATTGAGTACCAGCTTCCAAAGACTGCCAGCTGCAATGTAATATGAGCCAGGACCTACCCAGTGTGCTTTGCAGCTTGGTTAAATTGGATGTGCTCAACTAGGGAACTAGGATTCCCTTCACTTGCTTCGTTGTGACTGGCACTGTCTACCTTAGGGGTAGGCAACCTGGTACTCTCCAGGTGTTTTGGACTGCAACTCCTATCAGCCCCAGCCAGCATGGCCAATGGTCAGGAAGTATGGGAGTTTTAGTTCAAAACACCTGAAGGGCACCTAGTTGCCTACCCTGGCCTAAATTGACAATCCTGATCAGTGCGTGTTGCTAGTACTGGTCAAGGGAAAATATTACTCAGTTGGAACAGGGATAATTGAGTTTTGAATGGAATGGCAACAGATTCCTTCTTCTGCCACCCCTATCATTGGGTTTTTCATGCAAGATAATAATTGTATTTATTTATTTCATGGAGGGAGCAATCCTATGGCCGCTAGTCATAGGCTAGATGGCCATAGGATATGTTGGTTTCTGGGAACTGACCTTCCCCCCCACCCTCCTGTGCTGCCTTGCAGGCAGCTTGGAAGGCCCCACACTCCGCACTAGGAAGAGGAGCACAGAGCAGCAAAAACGAGGAATTCCAGGGGGCGTTCCAGGGCGGGGAAGGCAGAAGTGCTAGTACGACACATCCTATGTGTAATCTGGCAGCCACCTCCCCTACTCCACCTTCCCACAGCTAGACAGCCAAAATCAGCTGTCCAATCACAAATGCAGGGCAGCTGAAGCATGGAGGGGACAATCTCTTCCATGCTTCTCCTGCCCTGCATTAGATAGGTGGTTGCCTCTGAGTTCAGAGGTGGCCGCCTACCCCCATAGGATTGCGCCCTAATTTATTTATTTCATTTCTATACCACCCAATAGCCAAAGCTCTCTGAATAATAGAAGTTCAAGTTCTCAGACAAGCTAGTAAAAAGCTAGGGGACCAGATCTATCTAAAAGCCAAAGTTGCAAGGTAGAATCTGGGTTTTCCTTAAGACTCTGCTGATGTTTCTTGCTCCTGGTCTGAAACTGAAGCTTTCTTTAGGCCTGAGTAGGGATGTACAAGAATTTTGTTTCTTTCGTAAATCATGCAAACATGTTCCATTCATAATCCTGAACATGAACAAGACTGGGGATTACTATTTTTTTAGAAATGTTCACAAATTTCTGAATTTGCAATTGTATCCCAAAAATGTGTCTTTTAACAAAATGCACACTTTAAAATACTTTTTTTAAAAAAGCATTTTTCACACGTTAATCAATGGGGGGGGGGGCTGTCAGGAGCGCCCTAGCAGCCTCTTGCAGTCCCCACCAATAGCCAACTCAGGACACAGACAACAAGGATTCTTTCCAAGGCTTTATTCCTTTATGACTCTTTCAGATACTAATCACTAGTGACAAAACAAGGAACAGCACTGGGGAAAGATAGCAGAGTAACCTAAGCTCCAGGTAAGGCAGTTAGTCCCCGTTTGAAGGAGAATCACGGGAAGACCCTGAACTTATGGGCTAGGGAGATAATCCTAATAATCCTCCCTCTTTCCCTTGGGTCCTTGGGACATGACCGTTGTTTGCGCGCCAAACAAGCGGTACGCCTCCTTTCTGCACCCTCCATCTGTCGTCGCTCCCTGCATCTGCGCCAAGCGTCCAGCAAGCCCCCCTCCAGTTCCCCCTTATTTTCGTTCCCCCTTATTTTCGCCATCTTAGTCTATGTAAATATTTACACGAGTTTTTTTTTTTAAAGTCAGACGTGATAGGCTACATAAAGATTTACGTAGCCTATCACGTTGTGTGTGGGTTTTTTTTAACCTAGCCATGATAGGCTACGTAAATCTTTACATAGCCTATCACGTCTTTTTTTTTTTTTAACACTGGAAATGGTGGCGGCAGCAGCCGGTCAGAAGACCGGCTGCCGCCGAAGCCGCCGCCGGAGCTGCCACTGGAGCCACTGCTGCCCGGAAGATCCGCCCCAGGTAAGTCTCATCCCGGGGGGGATCCGCGGGGGGGGCAGGGGGGGCAGGCCGTTCTGACACGGAGTTCGGGGGGCCGAATGCACTGGCATTCGGCCTCACCGAGATCCGTGGTGGAATTCTCTGCCATCCCTAGTATTGGGTGGACAACCAAACCCAGTCCCCCAGTTGCAGAGACGGACCTGGCTGGTGCCGCCGGTCCGCAGAGGCCTTATAGGCTGTCTTGGCTTGCTCGAGGGAGTCCCATAAGAGGTGGTGTACCATTCGCAACTCCTCTAAACAGTCATGGGCCACTGGCACCGAAGAGGGAGCTAGGGTGGACAGGAAAGCCTTGGGCTGGTAACCAAAACTGGCAAACAATGGAGTTCGGTGGGTGGAAGCATGGCAGGCATTGTTATAAGCAAATTCTGTGAGAGGCAGCAAGAAAACCAGTCATCTTGCTGGTAATTGACATAACAGCGCAAATAGTGCTCCAGAGTCGCTTTGGTGCGCTCAGTCTGACCATCCATCTGTGGATGGTGGGCGGAGGAAAGACGGAGCATCACATGGAGAAGCCCAAGTAGCTCCATCCAGAAATGGGCAGTGAAATTGGGAAAGGAGTACGACAAGGCTGCATATTGTCACCCTGCTTATTTAACTTATATGCAGAGTACATCATGAGAAATGCCGGGTTGGATGAATCAGAGGTTGGAATTAAGATTGCCGGGAGAATTATCAACAACCTCCGATATGCAGACGATACCACCCTAATGGCAGAAAGCGAAGAGGATCTCAAGAGCCTCTTGTTGAGGGTGAAAGAGGAGAGTGCAAAAGCTGGTTTGAAACTCAACATTAAAAAAACTAAGATCATGTCATCTGGCCCCATCACTTCCTGGCATATAGAAGGGGAAGAAATGGAAGCAGTGACAGATTTTACTTTCTTGGGCTCCAAGATCACCGCAGACGGTGACTGTAGCCATGAAATTAAAAGACGCTTGCTCCTTGGGAGGAAAGCTATGGCCAACCTAGACAGCATAGTAAGAAGCAGAGACATCACCTTGCCGACAAAGGTCCGTCTAATCAAAGCTATGGTTTTCCCAGTAGTAATGTATGGCTGTGAGAGCTGGACTATAAGGAAGGCTGAGCGCCGAAGAATTGATGCTTTCGAACTGTGGTGCTGGAGAAGACTCTTACGAGTCCCCTGGACTGCAAGGAGGTCAAATCAGTCCATCCTAAAGGAAATCAACCCTGCGTGCTCATTGGAAGGACAGATAATGAAGCTGAAGCTCCAATATTTTGGCCACCTAATGCGAAGAGAAAACTCCCTGGAAAAGACCCTGATGCTGGGAAAGACTGAAGGCAAAAGGAGAAGGGGACAGCAGAGGATGAGATGGCTAGATAGCATCATGGATGCAATGAATATGAACTTGAGCACGCTCTGGGAGAGAATGCAGGACAGGAAGGCCTGGCGTGCTATGGTCCATGGGGTCACGAAGAGTCGGACACGACTGAACGACTGAACAACAACAACAACATATGGAATGAGACCCTTGGGCCATCTGTGGAGCCAGAAAACATGTGCCAAAAAAAGCTCCACCATCTCCCTGACTGTGGGCAACCCAGAGCAGGGGATGAAATGGGCCATCTTCGAAAACAAATCCACCACCACCAGAATAGTGGTCTTACCATGTGAGTGAGGCAAGTCAGTGATGAAGTCAAGGGAGAGCAGTTTCCAAGGTCCTGAGGGGGTAGGCAGGGGGTGAAGCAAGCCTTTGGGCTTGCCTGAGGGGGCCTTCGCCCACTGGCAGATTGGGCAGGAGGCAACATAGGTCTTGCCGTCCCAACACACACAAGGCCACCAAAAATCCCACATCCCTCTGTGCAGTGTCTTGGTGAAGCCAAAATGCCCAGCGGTGGGGGAGTTGTGGCACTGATGGAGGACCTTCTCGCAGAGGGGTCTAGAAGGCACATAGACCCAGCTGGAATGGTAAAGCAGGCCACCTCGCAAAGAGAAGGGGGTAGAGTGGGGGAGGCCAGAGGCTACTTTTGTGTGGACAAAAGCATCCTGAGCCTGTTCAGAGTGAATAAGTTCCTCCCAAGAGTGAGGTACCGCAGCTGCTGCCAGGCTCTGGGGGGAAAGAATCAGAGGGGGGAGATTTCCCTCACCCCCTGGCTGGAGATCCGGCTTATGAGAAAGAGCATCTGCTTGTAGGTTGTTGGAGGCCTTCACATGGCAAATCTTAAAGTAGAACCGGGGGGGAAAAAGCGACCACCTAATCTGCCGCTGGTTTAAGGCATGGGCTGTCTGAAGATGTTCCAGGTTGCAATGCTCGGTTCTAACTTTGACTGGGTGCTGTGCCCCCTCCAGAAGATGATGCCAGGTCTCCAAAGTGGACTTGAAGGCCAACAGTTCCTTCTCCCAGATGGTATAATTCCTCTCAGACATGTTCAGCTTCCTGGAGTGGTAGGCACAGGGTTGCAACCCGCTGAAAAAGCTTTTCTGGCTGAAAAAGCACCGCCCCCACCGCAAAGTCAGAGGCATCAGTTTGCAGTACTAAAGGCTTCCTCGGGTCGTGATGTAACAGGATCGGCTCAGAACTAAAAAGCTTCTTAAGTTCCTCAAAAGCCTGTTGGGCAGATGCCATCCAATGAAAAGGAGATTTCCTGCCCTTAAGGAGGTCTGTGAGAGGAGATGTCAGCCGAGAAAAACTGGGCAAGAACTTTCTGTAAAAATTAGCAAACCCCAGAAAATGTTGCAAGTCCTTCTTGGTGGATGAAGCCTGCCAGGAGAGGACAGCCTGGACCTTTGCAGGATCCATCCTGGTACCGTCAGCTGAGATAATGTAGCCAAGATAGTCCAAAGAAGTTAGGTCAAACAAACGCACATTTCTCCAGCTTGGCATAAAGATGGTGCTTGTGGAGGCGCTGGAGGATGGCGGAGACATGGTGCTGATGGGCATGGGGGTCCTCAGAAAATATAAGTAAATCATCGAGATACACAATGAGAAAAGTGTCCAAATAGTCCCGGAAGATGGCATTCATAAAACGTGAAAACGTGGGGGAGAGGTGCAGGTGAGCCCAAACGGCATTACTAGGTATTCATATGCTCCCTACTGGGTGCTGAAACAGGTCTTCCACTCATCCCCCTCCCGGATGCAAATCATATTGTAGGCACCACACAGGTCCAACTTTGTGAAAATCTTGGCTCGCCCCAGGCACTCCAGCATCTCCGGTATGAGGGGGAGGGGGTACTTGTCGGGGATTGAGACCGAATTCAATGCTCTGAAATCATGCACCAGGCAGAGTTCTCCCAATTTTTTGTGCACCAACATGGTAGGGGTGCAGGCGGGGGAGAAGGAGGGGCGAATGAAGCCATGTCTGAGGTTTGTGTCCAAAAACTCCTGCAGAGCTTGAAGTTCCAGGTCCAACATCGAATACAGCCAGCCAGCAGGGATGGTCGCCCCAGGAATGAGGTTAATGGCACAGTCAAAAGGGCGGTGGGGGGGGGGAGCTGGTCAGCCTCCTTCTTGTCGAAAACATCCTGAAAGTCCACATACTTCTCTGGGAGGATCACAGTAGCTGAAGATCTGCCAGAAGCAGATGAGGAGGGGGAGGAAAGGGTTAAGGCCTGGGCTGGGACTGGTGCCTCGGTCGGGAGGCAATGCTCCTGGCAGTAGGGAGACGCAAACTCCACTTGCTGAAGCCCCCAAGAAATCTGAGGATTATGCTTAGAGAGCCAGGAAACACCCAGCACGATTGGGTATTGGGGAACCTTGGCCAAGTGAAACTGAATCTGCTCAACGTGGGACTGGGCGCGCAGAGTGACCGGAGCTGTAATCCAGGTCACCAAGCCCGAAGAGAGAGGACGCCCATCGATGGTCTCTACTGCCAAGGGAGCAGGAAGAGGCAGGGTAGGAATCTTGTGGAAGAGAGTGAACATTTCATCCATGAAACTGGTCATAGCTCCAGAGTCCACTAAAGCTAGGGCCTCCACCCCACCCCACTGGGAGGAGCGGAGGTGGACATGCAATAGCAGATGGGGGGGTTGCAGAAGGCACCTACCTGGTGGGGAACCGACCCCCACACTGGAGACCCCGAACAGGCTTGGGGGGCAGCCTAGTCAGGCCTGGGGATGAGGAGGAGGAAGGAGAGGAGGGGGAGGCAGTGGGGCTGCAGGTATAGCGTGGCAGGTTTTGGCAAAATGTCCCAGATTTCCACACTGAAAGCATCAGTTCCTCCAGTGGCAGCGGGCCTTGGGTACCTCCCAGCTGCATCGGGGTCTCCTCCGCCCCCACCGCAGGGGCAGGGGGTGGGGGAGGGGGCAGGAAATGGGGGGGGAATGGGAGGAGGGAAATCTCGTCCTCCAGCATCCCGACGGGTCTGCCGGCGCCCTCCAGCTGCCTATCTATCTGGAGGCAGATCTGGATGAGGTCCTCCAAAGTAGGCGGGGTAGGCGTGCATGCCAACTCATCCAAGATCTCGTTGTTCAAACTGTCCAAAAACTGAGCCACCAGCGCAGCATCATTTCCATTGTAAATCCTGCATCAGCAAGCGAAAAGTTGTCACGTAGCTGGAAACTGAGTCCTTGCCCTGCCTGAGGCGGCGAATCTCCCGAGAAGCCATCTGCATGCGCAGGGGGTCACCGAAAAATCTGGCCATCGCTAGGGATGGACAAAAGGGACTTACCTGGTCCCGCAGCTTGCTTCGCGGTGGGGGGAGGTGCTTTGGTTCTCCCCCCGAAGTTCAGGCGAGGGGGGGAGGTGCCCCGCCTCGCCCGGATGAAATTCAGGCCGGGGGGGAGGCGCCCCATCCCTCGCTGCCAAAATTCAGGCCGGGGAGGAGCGCCCCGTCTACCCGGCCGTGAAAAAAAAAGTAAAAAAACACACACACACCCGTGATAGGCTACGTGACGATTTACGTAGCCTATCACGGCTGACTTTGGAAATCTAGCCGTGATAGGCTACGTAAATCGTCACGTAGCCTATCACAGGTGTGTGTGGGGTTTTTTTTACTTTCCTTTTTTATTTTGCAATGGCGGCGGCAGCCGGTCAGACCGGCCGCTGCCGCTGCCCCCACCCCCGCCGAAACACCGCCGAAACGCCGCCGGGACCCGCCACCGAGAGGGACATTTGCACGAGGTAAGTCCCATCCCGAGGGGAGGGCGGGGGGCCAGCGGAGAATTTCACCAACAATTTCGGGGGACCAAATGCGTTGGCATTCGGCCTCCCGGAGATTCGTGGAGAAATTCTCCACCATCCCTAGCCATCGCTGTCATGAAACCTTGATAGTCCCCGAGCAGGGGGTCATTAGTGAGAAGAAGTCCCGAAGCCCATCTAGCTGCCATGCCTGAAAGTAGGTTAATGATGAAGCCCACACGAACCTGTTCTGTCAGGAAATCCTCAGGTCATAGGTGCATGTACAGCTCGGATTGGGCCCGGAAAATCTGAAGAAGTCCTTTCTCCCCAGAAAACCTCTCTGGCAGAGCCACCGGACACTTGCAGCGGGGGGGAATCGGAGGTGGCGGGGGTTGAACCTCAGCTTGCAGACTCTGTATGGCAGTCGTCAGTTGAGCCACTTGATCACGAAGAACCTGGTTCTCTTGCATCAGAGCTTGCACCACCGGGTCCTTGGCAACCTCCAGTAGGAGGAGCAGTAGGAGCAAAGAGAAGGGGGAAAAAAAGGAACGGGGACCAAGCTGTCAGGAGCGCTCTAGCTGCCTCTTGCAGTCCGCACCAATAGCCAACTCAGTACACAGACGACGAGGATTCTTTCCGAGACTTTATTCCTTTATTACTTTATGACTCTTTCAGATACTAATCACTAGCGACAAAACAAGGAACAGCACTGGGGAAAGATAGCAGAGTAGCCTAAGCTCCAGGTAAGGCAGTTGATCCCCGTTTGAAGGAGAATCATGGGAAGACCCTGAACCTATGGGCTAGGGAGAGATCCTCCCTCTTTCCCTTGGGTCCTCGGGACGTGACTGTTGTTTGCGTGTGAAACGAGCGCTACGCCTCCTTTCCGCGCCCTCCATCTGTCGTCGCTCCCTGCATCTGCGCCAAGTGTCCAGCAAGCCCCCCTCCAGTGCTCTGTCACTGCCAGGGTCACTATCTATCCCAGGAATGCTGGCAGGAGGAATCTCTGCCTGCTGCTGTGCTTGTGAGAGATGAGTGAGCTCCTCTCTCATGGATTGCTGTTCCTCCTCAGAATCAGAACTGCTCTGGGGCTCTATTGGCTCAGTTTCCACCCTGACAGGGATACTCATAGAAATTATACCCTTTTCCTGTTAAAAATGCTCACTTTTCTCATTTGATCAGGATGAAAAACAGGTCAAAAACTAAAATGGGAGCAAGCCAAAATGAACTTCAAAGTGATTTTAGGATAATTCAGGCGAGCTTGAAAAGCACTGGTTCTCCCATCCCCAGATCTGAGTCAAATTACTCGGAGCCTTTTCCGAGAAAATGGGAGAGCACAGGGGAGACAGAAAGGTTTCAAGAAATCAACCCTGGTCGTTTAGGCCACTACTGCATGTTTTGTTGTCATGGTAGCAGCAATAATGGTGCTCCTAGGGATGCCAGAGAATTTTGCCACGAATCTCGGGGAGGCCGAATGCCAGCACATTCAGCCCCCCGAAATCAGTGGCGAAATGGTCTACCCCTCCCTGGGACGGGACTTACCTTGGGCAAATCTCCCTGGCAGCGGTGGCTCTGGCGGCGGTTCAGCGGCGGTTCGGCGGCCGGTCTTCTGACCAGCTGCCGCCACCGCCATTTCCAAGTTTGAAACAAAAAACAAAAAAAAACGTGATAGGCTACGTAAAGATTTACGTAGCCTATCATGGCTAGATTTTTAAAAAATACCATGATAGGCTACGTAAATGTTTACGTACCCTATCACGGCTGAGTTAAAAAACCAAACCAAACCGCGGGTACGCAAATGGCGGCGCCCATGGGCGCCGCCATTTGTGTTCCTTATTTTGGCACGTCTAGTCTACGTAAACGTTTACGGAGACTACGGCGAAAATAAGGGGAACGCAAATAGCGTAGACGCTATGCTATTTGCGTTCCCCTTATTTTCGCCGTAGTCTATGTAAATGTTTACATAGACTAGACGTGCCAAAATAAGGAACGCAAATGGCAGCGCCCATGGGTGCCGCCATTTGTGTACGCGCAGTTTTTTTGTTTTTGTTTTAACTCAGCCGTGATAGGCTACATAAACATTTACGTAGCCTATCACGGCTGACTGCAGGGATGTAAACGGCGGCGGCTACGGCTGCCGCCATTTGCAGTCCCGGCCGGCCAGGATTCGCGGCGGGAGGGACGGGGCACCTCCCCCCCCGGCCAGAATTTCGGGGGGAGGGACGGGACACCTCCCCCTGGCCAAAATTTCAGGGGGAGGGACGGAGGGCCTCCCCCCCACCGCGAATCAACTTTCGTAAAAGGTAAGTGACTTTTGTACATCCCTAGGTGCTCCTGAGAATTCCAACAGTGCGCATGCACCATATTTCCCCACTAGAAGCCCCTTGACTGGTGGTAAGAAACCATATTTTCCCTCTAGAAGTCCCTTGATTGAGGACAATGACAGCAATGCATCATTATGTAAATCAGGGCTGCACAACTTTTGGCCCCAGGAGCCACATCAAGGTGTCTGCCAGGGTGCCAGAGGCTGCACATGAGCACACACTGGCATTCACACACACACACACGCTTAGTCACATTCCCCCCCAGACAGTTCCCACCCACATGCACACAGAGATACTCTCCCCCCCCCACACACACACACACATTCTTTCCCCGCCACCACCAGATAGGGCTTTGCCTTGATATCGCTAGCAAGGGAAACAGCTTCCTTGTCTCTGAACTCTCAAAAGAGATGGGAGATCAGGGAACTGGCAAATCCCAGGCTTCACTTGTTCATGCCAGCACTAACAAGTGAAACTCTGGATGGGGTTCCCATGGCTTTATGGGCCATATTGGAAGCATCAAGTGCTGCATGCAAGCTGCAGGTTGTGCACCCCTGACGTAGACCCATAATTAAGTCATCAGAGTGAGGCCAATGGATTCTGCCATCATTCTAGGGATTTCATGGGAGATGGAAGACCTTGTGAGCTGCAAAGACTCCTGGGTAGCATCATGCCAAAAAATTATTGTGGAGCTTTTTTAACCATTCTTGTCAAGGAGCAAGGAAGGAGGATCCCTGCCGCTGGGACCGGCCCCAACCTTTCTATGAGGGAGGACCACCCAGGACCCGATCCCAGGATTTCCTTCCCAAAAACAAGACTGGCCAAACCTGGCCTTTCAGTCTCCTGAAATACCCAGTAGCCACCCTCTTAAGCCAAGAGGCATTGAAATTAGCATTAAGGTTATGCAGAGAGACCACACCAACTAAAGGTTGGATAAAGGTTTATTAAGATCAAAATAAAGGGGTAGAGGGAAAGGGAAGAATGGAAGTAGCAAGTTACACAGAGGGTACAGAGAGCTTCATGAATGCACACCCAAGCCAAAATAAAAAATCTAACTGACCTATCCTTACATACCTAAGCATGGATCTCCCCAGATGGCAACCAGCCATCTGCAGGTCCAGGACCACCAAGATGAAGGGAGACTCCATGCTGCAACCTCAGCCCACTTTTAAAGCCCAGCCCTGGCAACCCAGGGCAGATTTTGCTTCAGCCAATCACTGGCTCAGTCCCTAGTAGGTAGATCACCTTTGCTTCCAAGAGGCTGGAACTCCCCACCAACTCCAGCTGTTGTCACTTTCTAACTAGCAGGGACTGTGTCTGGCCTTGGGCAAAGGGCTGAGGAGCCTCTAGTTTACAAACAATTCCAGGTGGTTACATCCGACATGACACAGCCTGACCCAATCTTATGGTGGAAAGCAGGCCGTTATCCCTGACAATCCTCATTCAATTTGACTGAGGAAAAATGCTTTCAAAATCAATGTTCAAAAGGGAAGATAATTTTGGTGAAATTCACATGGGTGAATTGTGGGGTTCTTGCACTTTAGCTAAAAGTTGGCCGAAGGGTGTGTGTGTGAGTGCCATGTCTTTCATTGTACAATCACCTCTCGGTTAGTTTCCAGCCTCCCTGGCTACCTGCACTTCAATCAATACCCAGAAGAAGATGTCATGAGGTTTCTCACCCCATGCGGCTTTTTTAGATGAGTTCCAATGGTGGGGCTGGGGTGCAGTGCAATGCCCCGCCACTGCACACCTACCACAGTGCGCCTCCATGCCTGCCTGTAAAAAAAATCAAATTCACCACGATGCTGCCAGCTTCCCATTGTGGCAGCTGGCTGCTGCTGCGCAGCCATACTACAACCAGAAACTCTAGCATGGCAATGTTATTCTAAGAACTGTGAATGTGTGTGCACGGACACACACGTGCAGAGCGTTTCCCACCAGGGGAAAGGCTTGTCAAAGCTGCCCAGTGGGGTGGTTCCCCCAGATCAGTGGGATTTTTAAAAAATGCTCAGAACC
The DNA here is from genome assembly GCF_057233095.1 of Heloderma suspectum. Classification (NCBI taxonomy): domain Eukaryota; kingdom Metazoa; phylum Chordata; class Lepidosauria; order Squamata; family Helodermatidae; genus Heloderma; species Heloderma suspectum. The sequence continues at coordinate 284,517,756 of NC_139461.1, read as the reverse complement.
TGAGCTAGCCAATAGGAGAAGACCCCTTCCTTCCACAAGGGAAGGGGTCTTTTGACTAGCTGAGTGGTTGCCAGGGGCACATGGCTGACACCTCATTGGCTGAGCCCAGCCAATCAAACTTGGAAAAGAAGGAGAGAGAGATGAGTGAGTGTGTTTGTTTGTTTGCTATGTCTTTGTTTGCTTTGAGGAGCCAGCCCAGCCCAGTCAAATCCCATTATGTAAACTTGTTTAAATAGCGGAGAGGTATATAATTCATTTGTGAGTCTAGCTTATAATGCTTTTGTGAGATTGGAAAAATCTAATGCTTTTGTGAGATTGGAAAAAAGCATGGGCTGGTTTATAATGCCTTTGTGAGCCTGGAAAAACATAAACTGGCTTATAATTCATTTCTGAGTTTGAAAAAAAATAATAAACTGGCTTAAAATGCATTTCCACAATATTATGTCTTAAAAAAAAAAAAATCCAGTGCCAGATCACTAGCTGGCCAACTTTTATATCTTTAAAAGCTCCTTTGCACTATGTTTTTTAAAACTTATTTTTTCATTGTAAAATGTCAACAAAAGAAAAGAAGGAAAAAGGAAAAGACAACTTGACAGCTTTAATCACTGATCTGACAGCTTTAAACACTGATAGAACAGACCAGGATGCCATTGTTTCCTTGAATGCTGGAAAGTAGGGCTGTGCACTGCCTCAGTCCAAAGCCCGAATAACAAGTCGAAGCAGGCTGCTTTGGAGGAGCCTCCATGTGATATGAAGTGGAGCAGAATAGCAACGAAGCACCCTGGAGCGAAGCAGCTTGTATACGAAGTGCCTCGTCCAACTTAGTGATTCATTCTGAACAACCCAGACAGCCTGGCATCAAAAGTATCAACTTGAGAAAGTTCAGTGAGGGGTTGAGGAGGAGGGGGAGGGGGGGAGGGGGGAGGGAGGGAGGGAGGGAGGGAGGGAGAGGGGAGGAGGAGGCAGGGAGCTTTGGCAAATGCAAACTCTAGTTACTAAATCAGGGCTGAACGTAACCCAGCAATCTCCAATCAGTGACAGTGGTGGAGGAGGGGGGAAGATTGAATAACTGGAGAAAAACAGCTGCATTTCAGGGACAGAGATCATTCTGGTGGTGTTACTTAAGGATGTGAGAACCCACCCCCGTCTGGGGTATCTGGACGCCCGCCCCCCAGCACCTGCTCCACTCGCTGGTCCCTCCGCCTCCACCGCAATTGCCATGTTTTTCAAAAACATGGTGATTGGAAGTCTATGTGCACAAAGACTTATGCGCAAAAAGCGTTGTGAATCTTGAGTATCTGGGCGATTCACAGCAGTTTTTGCATATAAATCTATGTGTAGGTCTATGCATCCCTGCCACTTGCTAGCTTTCTCCTCCTCACAAGCAGGAGATGGCCAAGAGAGCAGGAATAAGGCTATGTGGAAGAAAGGTACTCCTCTTTCCTCCATGCACTCAATGTTCCTATTGAAAGCTATTGGATGTTGTGCTAGAGTAGACTACAGTTCCCAGGATTACTGACCATTGGCCATGCTGGCTATGGCTAATGGGAGTTAAAGTCCACAACATCTGGACAGCATCAGTCTGGAGAAGGTTGTGCTGGAGCCTCTATGACATGTGTTTTCATGCATACAGTTTGAAAGGTTTCTATGTAGTAAGAAAGCAAATTCTCTCTCTCCCTTTGACACCAAATAATTAACTGGGGTTCAAAAGATGTGTTTTGGGAATACATACAGCACTGCTGGCAACGTTGCTGAACCATACATGCCTGATTCTAGTTAACAACTGCACCTTCTAAGCTTTGACACTTCATTTCACTTTATTCATCATATAATACAGACTTCAGGCTCCCAAAATGGCTTAGCATTTTCTCTTCTCTGCCCACGCCTTCTGAAGGACTGCTATCCCTAGAAGAATTCAGCTCTGTAAGATAAGTGTTAATACTTCTTTTTTTGCAGATCTCCAGGGCCTGACATTTGAATTTAATGTGAACAGAATAAAATCATTTGCTTTTTATCAGCATGTTCCATGAACCATGGTTCGAGGCCAATATGTGGCTCTAAGGAAAATGAGTTCAGCTCCAGGTCCCTAATCCCCATGCAAGATCATAAAATTGCCACACATCACTCAGCACTGCTTAGTGAAAAATGACTGCCCTGTGGCAATTTTTTTAAAAGCAAATCTGAATTATAGCCAGTTTTCTCCAAACCTGATAGACCCTGAAGAGGTGACAGTCCCTATGTGATCACACCCAGATGGACTAGAAGAGAGGGCTCTACCTCAATACCTCGGTGGTAGGGCACATGCTTTCCATGCAGAAGGTCTCAGGTTCAATCACTGGATAGAGAGGATCTCTGGATAGAGAGGGGGGGCAGGGGAAATCCTGTCTGAAACTCTGGAGAGCTGCTTCCAGTCAGTGTAGACAATGTTGGATTAGACAGACCACTGGGGTGACATGGTATAAGACAACTTTCTATGTCTGTGCTACAGAAACAACATTGTATGGCTTCCTGATAACAGCCACATTAGCACTGTTTCTGAGTTTGAAACTAATGCTTTGTAGAGTAATCCTAACAACCCACAATGTTCTCTTGCTGCCAGAGCTAAAGCAAAGATAAAGCAGAAGTGAAGGATTCCAGAGGCTTGTTTCCCCTGGAAAATGAAACATTGTCAGGACAGTCTGGGGAGGTCAGAGAAATCTGTAGCAGATTCAAATGAGTTTGGATTTCTATGAGTCTGACCTGAAGCAGATTGGCTTTTTCTGAGTCACATGGATCCATGGACTTGTGGACTGATGGGGTTTTAAAAAAACTTTAAGGAGGGGTTACGCAAATTCACACACAGGTACACACTTGCACTAATGTGCATTAGCGCAAGTGTGCACTAGCACTAATGTGTGCCAGCACTGATGTTGTTGTTGTTGTTGTTGTTCAGTTGTTAAGTCTGACTCTTCATGACCCCATGGAGCATAGCATGCCAGGCCTTCCTGTCCTCCGCTCTACACCTTCCGACCTGAGGGGCTCATCTTCCGGCATCATATCTTTTAGCCTTGTGATATGTTCCATGGGGTTTTCTTGGCGGGAATACTGGAGTGGGTTGCCATTTCCTTCTCCAGTGGACCACATTTTGTCAGAACTCTCTGCCATGACCTGTCTGTCTTGGGCGGCCCTGCACGGCATAGCTTATGGCTTCACTGAGTTACGCAAGCCCCTTCGTCACAACAAGGCAGTGATCCATGAAGGGGAACACTAATGTGCACTTGTACTAATGCACACTTGCACAAGTGGAATTAAATTCTTGTACATACCTAAAAAATCTGATTCTGTCAATGAGCAGTTGATGGAACAAAAGACGCCTGACAATCTGCAAAACACTGAAGGAATAGATTTAACAAAATCCATACATCCCCAAGACTGAGTCACATGCCAAACCATGAACACCTCATCTAGAACAAAAGCTCAGACTCATCCAGTTGCTCTGGCTTTGCTTGTCCAAACCTCCTTCAAAGGATCTTAAAACAGAAGTAGGAAGAGGCTACCAGCAGCCTGGTCAGCAGTTTCTGTTCAGGGCAACTTGACTATTTCTCATAGCAATTTGGCATACATTAAACTACAGGTGGGATCCACGTGTTTGTTTTCTCCAAGGAACACAGTGATTGGAATGTGATGAGACGTTTGAAGACTTTCCACACAGGTAAACAGAAACTATTGTGCCATCACACACACACACACACACACACACAAACACACGGATTTCTTGTTCGTTGCACTTGATGAATAAGTTTGCATCTAATAATGGTCTCTCAGATTTTATCAGTCCATCCTTGGCTTACTCTAACTGTCCCACAAGCTTACCCATGATATACTCGGGACTATTATCAATGAGTTTCTTTATCCCATTAGTAAGTGATCTTATACTGTTATACAAGATCAGTAATTAAGGGGGGGGGGACTTAGTGCACACTTGGAGGTGATTTAGGCCACAGTCCTATGTATGTTTAGACAGAGAAAAGGCCTACAACTCCCAGCATGCCCCAGCCTTAACGGTATACTTGTGTACTGTTGTGTGTGTTCTTTCTTTTTGTTTCCTGTATTTTTAACTTTATTTCAAATAAAAGCCCATGCTAAAAAAAACCAAACCAGCTGATTGATTGCCTTGACAATTCTTAAGCCAATTAATATATTCAGAGGTTGCTGCACTTTCAGTAAGCTGATATACATATCCAGGCAGCCTTTCCTAGCCTAGGGTAGCCTTTTCCAACCAGATGTGTTGGACTACAACCCCCATCATCCCCAGCTAGCATGCACTGGAATCTGAAGTGATTTAAACAGGTTTGTGGCTGTAATCGTTTAGTGTTTTTTTAATAACCTCATTTTACACAGAATTCCTAGCCATCATAGTGATATATATATATATATATATATATATATATATATAAAAAATAAAGCACATTGGGGTCATCAAAATCCAAAGTAAAAAATAAATATATATTAAATGGTAGTAAATAAAATGTCAGGTTTTCTTTTTCATAAAAGAGGTAGCACAACAAGCAAGTAAAACTCATAGCATAACATTCAAATGGCAACATAAAGTAGAAATGTATTATTTAAAGCACTTGATTAGAACAAATGAATATATTGATTCAATTATGTATTGCTAAGTATGCAAATAATATGATTGCTTTATTAAAGTGAATTACTTAGAGCAGGAATTACATATATTGTAGGAAAGTCTCCTTTCTTCAAAGAAACAAAACGCATTCACCTCTAGCCCATTGGTTTCCAATAAGACTGCTACAACGCACACCTTGGCAGTTAATATGTTACAGTTCATTTAGCACTCTTGCTTTAATTAGATAGCTAAAAAAGGATCACAGACTTAAGCTAATCCATCCCCTGTTCCTGAAGCAGGGAGCCCCATCAAGCAGGTAGAGTGGCACTTGAAGCTTGAGTCCTTTGTACTTCTGCCATAGCCTCATTAGCTCCAGTTGAGAGATATGTAAGCCCTATTCATACAACATATATGGGGATGTGAATGCATGGATAAAAGGGGCGGGATCACACCCAGTGGCCCTGACCCCTGGGGGCCGTCTACACGGCACCACTTTCGACTTTCGTTCCGTTGGAACTGCGCAGCAGTGTGGCTGCGACTTTGCTTCTGCTGCAGCAGCCCCAGAGTAAATGGCCTGTGTAGATGGTGCCCTGGTCTATGTGTTCACTCACAGGCGTTGTAATGTGGTGGGCAGGGGAGGAGGGTGGCGGTGACAATAGTGGCTGGCGGCAATAGCACAGGTGGCTACCAAGGAAAAGAGCCTTCTCTGTAGTGCCTCCCCTGGTCCCCATCTATGGAATGCCCTGTCCAGGGAGATCCTCCTGGCATCTTCATTATAAACACTTAGATGCTGGATTAAGACCTTAATGGACTGCACCCTCACTGCTAAGAAGCCCCTGAACTTGGCAGGAAGCTGGCAGGGCAGGAAGAGAAGCGGCCTTTGTATCCTCCAATCTCCTATATTTTTGCTAGACAGGCTTTTCGCCATTGTAGCGAGGGTGCTTTGAAGGGGGAGGGGAGGAGGCTGGAAGAGGCTCAGGATAAGTCATGTCTAGGCCTCTCCGGTTTCCTCTGCTCCTCACCCATCTCAACACCCTCTTTTCCCCCTCTCTGGGGTCAACTGTCCAACCTCAGAATGGCAGCCAGCATGGTTCTCTGTGTGCTAGCTGTGGCGGGGGTGGGGGGATCTCGGACTCTTCCTTCCAAGGTCAGAGCACTATCTCTGACCTTGGAAGGGGTTTTCTGAGCCATCGTATGGTCCCTGGGACCCTCGCCCAGAGACCATAAGATTGTTCTCTTAGTCTTTAATCTGTTGCTTGATTATTCATTTTACTGCTGCCTCCTCAGTGTTTCCAATGTTTTCAATATATTTTTAATGTTTTAAATGTCTAATATTGTATTATGCTTTTGTTTCTTTGTTGCTGTTGTTTGATTTTATGACTGTAAACCACCCTGAAGGCATTTGCCAGTTGGGCAGTATACAGATTTAATTAATTAAATGAATAAATAAAATCAATACATCAACATTGGATTGTGATAATGTATTCCATATAAGGATGCCTTTGAAAATAATCCGGAACTGCAGCTGGTGAAGAATGTATCTGTACGTGACTCTTTCGTTACATCAGTTGCTTGCTGCGTGAATCAAAGTGCAGGTTTGTCACTGCAAAGTGTCACTGTTAAAATCCTAGACAGTTTGGGACCAAGTTACCCCAAGGACCACCTGCTCCTGCCCAGCTACTAAAGTCACCTGTGATCGTTCATGTGAGACATGAAAGAATCTGCAAGAGAAACCTCATAAATGATTGAGGTATGGGATGTGTTTTACAGATGGCTCAACTCTTGCAAAGCACCAGAGATTCCATATGGGAGAGAAACACTTTGAAGGAGGGGTAGGCAACTTGTTTGGGCCTACAATTCCCATCATCCCTCACCATTGACTAGTCTGGCTAGTGCACTCAAGTTCTGGTTGTGGGTTTCCCATGGGCAGCTGGTTGGCCACTGTGTGAACAGAATGCTGGACTACATGGACCTTTGGTCTGATCCAGCAGGGCTCTGCTTATGTTCTTATGCTCATGGGAGTTTTAGGCCAAAACATCTGGAGGGCCACAAATAACCCATCCCTGTTTTAAATGTTTAAAAAGTTTACATGTTAAAAGTTAAGAGCTTTAAGTGCTTTTCTCAAAGATTACCATTTTTGAAAACTAGGGATGGGAGAACCAGTGACTTCTGAGCTTCCTTAAATTCTTCCAAAAACACTCCCATTTTGACCTGTTTTTTGGCTCATTCAAACAGGAAAAGTGTGCATTCCGAATGGGAAAAGTGTGCAGTTCTGTGTATATTTTTCAAAACTGTGCACTTTCCCCTCATTGACTAAAGTGCAAAAATGTGTATTTTTTTAAAGTATATATCAAAGTGCACATAAAAAAGACATATTTTACTAATGCAATTGCAAATTTGGGGAGTTTGCGAACATTTCTCAGAAAAAAAGCGCTCCTGTTCAGGTTTGGGATTGCGATCAGAACATTTCCACATGATTTGGGAACAAATGAAATTCTTTTACATCCCTAGAGAAAACCCAAAATTGATTAGAGTGCAGAAGTTATTATTATTATTATTATTATTATTATTATTATTATTATTGTTCCTGAGAGCTGATCCTTTTGGAAAACACTGGAGAGTCCAATGGGAGAGAAATCATATGAATGCTTGGAGTGTGCGATAGGGATGGAGGGGAAAAATCAGTTTCCTCTGCATATTTATGTGAGCTGACCTAATCTGCATTTCCTAGACTAATATGCAGAATGAGACACAGTTATCTTTTGGACTGCACATTTCTTTGAATTTTGTGATGCAGTTATCATATCAAAATGTATACAAAAATGCATATATTAGGTTATGTTGCATATAAAAATGTCTATATTAGAGGAAATTCTGCACAAAATGCCTGGTAGGAAAAATTATGCATGAAAATAGGTTGGGGGGGTGCTTTTTTAAAAAAACCCACAGACTGATGCAGAAATTGGACAGAACGGATTTATGACTGAATGTATGTGAAACTGACACAGCCTGAAAATACACTGGTTTGTCCATATCTAGTGCAGGAACTGTTTCCTTGACAGCTCATCTTTCATAAGGCACCAGAGAATGCACATGGGAGAGAAAACCTATAAATGCTTGGTGCGTGGGACTGGGAAGTGCTTTGCTCAGCATTTGTATCTTGCAATCCACCAGAGACTGAGAGTCTGTAGTCGGAGAACCCATATGAATGCCCTGGATGCTGGGGAATGTTTAATGACGTAGCCACTCTGCTAAACATCACAATGTTATTTTCTATTGTGAATGTTATTGTTCTTAGCCAGCTTGGGCATTTTTTAATGGAAAGACAGAGTATAAATGTAACAGTGCAATACAATATAACACAGCACCGTTCAATTAGAAAAGACCCTCTTTCGTGTTCTGCCCCCATCCGGGACATGGCTGGTGGAAAACATGAGATAGCACTTTCAGTTGGGGCACCTGCATTGAGAAATTCATAGGGCACCCTCTGTAGTGGCAATGCTGTGACCTCCTGAAAAGTTTTTTGTTTAGGCAGGCCTTTGGGGAACATGTTCATTAATATTCCTGATTTGTTTTTGTTTTATAATCTCGGTGGTTTTGTTTGATGTTTTAATCTGCCATTTAATCTGCCATCTAGGGTGCAATCCTATGGCCACTAGTCAGCGGCTAGATGCCCATAGGATAGGTCAGCTCCCTGAGAACCGACCTTCACCCCCTCCCGTGCTGCCTCGTAGTCAGAGCAGGACGGCCCCACACTCTGCGCTCGGAAGAGCACGGAGCAGCAAAAACGGGGTGTTCCTGGGGGCGTGCCAGGGTAGGGAAGTCGGAAATCTGGTACAACACATCCAATGTGGCCACGCCACTTCCCACACTGCAAGGTCCCACGGCTAGACAGCCGAAATCAGCTCTCTAGCCGCAAATGCCCTGCATTGGATAGGCAGTCGCCTCTGAGTGTGGAGGTGGCCGCCTATCCCAGTACGATCGCTCCCTCCGTTTGTTTTACGTGATGGGTGGGGCAATTCTGTGTTGTGTAGCGGGAGAGAGATTCCATAGCAGAGCAGCCATCACACCAGCCAAGCTGTGCCTTTTTGATTCCTAAAAATATTTATTTATTTATTTATTTATTTATTTATTTATTTATTTATTTATTTATTTATTACATTTCTATACATGTGCATTGGGCACAATAGCAGAAGCTCTCTAGCATAATAGAGAGTACTGTGCTAGCCAAAGGGGTCCAGTTAGCAGCTCAGCACCAATGTTATGTCCAGTGGTGGAGTGATACGTTTCTAGTGCAGGTGCTCATCATGACAGCCCCGTAGCCGCATGCCCAAAGAGAGTCCATAGCCACACCCATGGGCATCCCACAAGAATTTTTCCAGGAGAGGTCCAAATTATATACATTGAAAATATAATATATGCATACAGCATATGTAAATAGAAATATAAAGACATGGAACAAGCATTTTATACTATACTGATTTTTTCTTTCTTCAAGTTGCTTTGCTTTTCTCTCCTGTCAAAATGATGAAATTGCTCTAAAAACCTTTTATATCCTCCAAAGTAAAAGGTACGTTTGTCACTTCAAGCAGGACAATTAATCAAACAGTATGAGTTTATACAGCTCATATCTGTTTCCAGTGCAAATCTTCTAATACTACTGCGTTTTAAAAACATACAAATGCATTCTTCTTTTCTAATAGGAAATGTGTCTATCTCTTGGCCTTTCCCTTCCAGTAGAAACCATGGATGCTTGGCAGAGATTTCACCTTTACAAGTGAATTATTTGCCAATTATTATTTGTACAAGAGTAAGGATGCAATCCTATGCATATTTAGACGAAAAAAAAGTCCTACAACTCCCCAGCATTCCCCAGCCAGCATGACTGGTTGGAGAATGCTGGGAGTTGTAGTATTTTTTTTCTGTCTGAACATGGATAGGATTGTGCCCTTAGACTTTTAATCCAATACACATTTCCTGGGAGTAAGCCCCACTGAACACAATGGGACTTACCTCAGAGTAGGCATACATAGGATTGTACTATAAGTGAGCAGTATAAGTATTTGGCCAATTTTTGTAGTAAGAGATTTTATTGAGGTGGTGCTGGCAAAGTAGCAGAGTAATCCATATTCAGATTACCCAAAGAAGATATGAGAAGGGCAGACAGGCACACAGGCACACAGAATGGCAGCAGATCCACCATCCAATTGTCCACTGCTACTACTTTGGGTGAGGAAATAGAGCATGAAAGAGAGCGACACAAGATGTCCCAGATGGGGAGGGCCTAATCTGCCAATTTCAGCTTCTCAGTTTTCCAATATTAAGTTCCAATATTAATAAGCATTTTCTAGTATTAATAAGCATCTCCCAATATTAATATTCCAATATTGATTCCAATATTAATATCAATTCCAATATTAATATTGACTCCAATGTTAATATTGATTAATATTAAGTATTTTCCAATATTAATAAGCATTTTCAAATATTAAGTTAATAGTAATATTAACTCAAGAGTTTGAGACTATTATTGTTTAAGTTTCAATGACAATTGGTACACGTTTGTGAGGACTTATCCTAATGCATGCATTATTGTACCGATTTTGTCTAATGTACACATGTTGCAAGCTATTTTTCATAATACAATGCGTTTCTAAAGATTATTTTCACTGGGATATGCATTTTTGTGCACAGATCCCTAACATCTGCATTTTTGTATGCATTTTTTGATTGAAGAACTCCATCATAACATTTGGATGAATGCAAATCTTGAAGGATGACTGAAGTTTGGTTAGCATATAGCATACACCACTGCCACCCCCCATTACAGCCTCTGCCACCACCACCCTGGTGTCCCCCCAAATTAAAAAAAGTTTTTTTAAAAAAATGATATTGCTAAATTTTTTGCCACCAAATTTAGAGGGCAAGCTGGCAATTTCAGACCTTTTCTTGGTTTTTTTGGGTGGGGGGTTACCTACAGACTGCATGGCACCCTGTGGAATATGGTGTGCAGCAAGGATCCGGGGGGGGGGAACTGGCCCCCAAACCTCTGGAAGCTGACCACCACTGAACACATGTGCTTTGAAATGTGAACTGAACACTTTTCTTTCCCACCCGTAGCTCAAGATTCTCTAGGAGTTCCTTTGCCCAGCACCAGGTAAAAACACTTGCTCTTAAAGTCAACAACCCACAGTAGCTGTTTTCAGCTTCACAAAGAGTAGGACTTTTGTAAGGCAAAGGGGCTTAATTGCCCATTCAGGACCAAGCCACCCAAAAATAGTTTGCATTCAACAGGTTGTCACCATCCCTGCTGTAAGTGAGCCCACATGTTTCAACTCTGCATGTTCCCCCTCCACTACACCACACTTAATGAGATGATAGATTCTAGGTAGACAGGGGGTAGGTAACCTGGTGCCTTCCAGATGTTTTGGACCACAACTTCCATAAACCTGACCATTGGCCATACTGATGGGAGTTGTAGTCTAACACATCTTCAAAGCCTACCCATTAGTTTGCTAGGAAAGGAATCATGGCAAGTGACTTGAATTAAGGAGAAAAGCTTCAGTGGACAAATATAAGCCAGAAGGTTTGCCAAATGGTTAAAAAGTGACCATATCTTCCCTAGTTGAGAAAACTCTAGCAGGTCTGAGATTTAAATTCTTAATGGATATTTACTCTGCAATCTGAAAGGGATGGTCATCTCTGCAGCCTAAACATGGAAATACAGTTGTTCAGGGGTGGTGAGGGAGCAAATGTCTTCCCCCCCCCCTTCACTCTAAATGGGCCATAAAAGCAATAAGGAGCAGAGTACCTGGTGTTTCCCTCGTAATTAATGACCAGTTCAGCTTAATGATGGTTGCCTATGGTTTGGATCATCAACTCCCCTAGCCAGTCATCAGTTGTAGGGAAATGCCTCGTGCCTTTGTCATTATTACTTAATTGATAGGAAAGCATTAACGTAATGCAGACTGGTGAATCCACTCCAGAAAAATTAATACTACAAACCAGCACATCCATTCTGGAGGTCCAGGTGAATGACCTGGGAATACCTGATGCAGCTATACCATTCTTGAAGCTAAGCAGATCAGTACCTGAGAGTCCCATGTAAGCAGAGAATAAAGGAGGAAGAGAATAAATGTATTTACAATATAAATATAATACACAATAATAATGCTAGAACTATTCTCCAGGATTTTTTTAAAATACCAAAGCCATTTTATAATGCAAATCTCAGGCAGGCAGCCTTCCTCATTAGTCTTTTCCATTGTTTTCAGACAGCAGGAGAGACAAAAAGAAAATCTTCAATGTCAAAGCAGCAGGTCATAAATAAACAGCTACCCCACCCCTTTCCCTCCCTCAGTGCTAAGCACTTTTGCTTTGTCCCTATTTTTTTTTAAAGAAACCATTACTCAGCCTAACATGATCCCTAATTAAAATTTTACACAGTATGTCTTTTAATTAGCCATGGCTGGAGTGGTGAAAGCTATCAATATGTACCAGGATAATTGTATGAAATGACTTTTCAAAAATGAACAGCAGGCATGAATCCACTTAACAGCAGGAGGCTATTTAAGAGACACATTGTGCAAGTTTTGGTGCTTCAGATAATGCACATGAGATAATTCATGCATGCAGCAAAACGCCACACGCCACCATATTTTATGCTCTGTCAACTCCTGTGTGAAGAAAATTTGGTTCAGGTTGCACGCGGGACATCAGATTCACACACACAAGAGACAGGTGGTGATTTCTATCTTTAGCTTGTTGATTTATTTTAGCTTAAATATAGGGATATGTTTAATAACATCACACACGTACACACACATGCGCATACCAAGGCTGATTTTCCCTCCCACCCTCTTCAACAATGAACCATTCAACAGCATACGGATGGTGAGGGGGCATTTACAGCTTTTAAATTTCGTATGCAGGGGAGCCAAAGCTGGGATGAATGAAATAAAAGTTTGAATAAGGACTACCTCTTTGAGCTTTATTTCAATTGGCTACACATCCTCCTCATTTTTGGTTTCTTCTTTCTTGAAAGACAGAACAAGTTAAGATATGGCCATGTTTATCACTTGATGCGCGCACTATATCAAGTGATGAATTTCAGTGTGAATGGACCCTCACAGATATAATGCAACAGATAGAACTTTCATATAATCACTGACTGCAGAAACAGTTCTTGTCAGTGGAGTCAGTTCACCCATTCAGCTGCCAGTCATCAAAGCCTGATTCACACACACATTTTCTCCACTGGATGATTGCAACATCACATTATGATTTGTCTGTGTGAGTGAACTAACAATGATATAGTACCATTCACCTCACTTCAAACACAATGCTTTTCAATGAAATCACTTCGCATATTCAGCTGCCTGTCATCAAATTACCTGGGGAGGTGGTGGGCTCTCCCACACTGGAGGCCTTCAAGACGAGGCTGGACAGCCATTTGTCAGGGATGCTCTGACTTGGATTCCTGCCTTGAGCAGGGGGTTGGACTCGATGGCCTTGTAGGCCCCTTCCAACCCTACTATTCTATGATTCTATAAGTGTAGAGAAGTGTGTGTGTGTGTGTGTGTATACAAGGATACACACACACAGTGATCAGCTGTAGAGAAATCAATGATGTATAAGCATGTGTGAACATTTTGAGCTGCTCAAAGACCTTCTTCAGTGGATAACACAAACAGTTGCATATTCATTGAAGTAATCACATCTGTACATATTGTTTTTGTTCTGTAAACTACACATGATGTGTATCTGCCTTGTTCACATATAAAGATAATTTTGTTTTGGGCTACATGCTGGTGATGGGTGAGCCAGAGACAAAAGTGGACAGATCTATCACTTCTCCCCCTCCCTCCGTGTGTGTGTGTGTGTGTGCGTGCGCGTGCGCATGTCTTTCTGCCACCACTTTTCTGTCTCTTTTTCTGCCACTCTTCCTCTTTCTCTGTTCCTCTCTTTCTCACCCTCTTCCTACCCATCCAGTAGCCCAGGAGTCCTCAAACTTTTTGGACCTGTGGCACATTTGGGAATTTGAGAAACTGCTGTGGGCACCACCACAAAATCCCTAACCAGTGGATTGTGGCTTTGGCATATTCCTGTCGCATCTGTGAATCTTAGGCTGCATTTTATTTATTTTATTTGTTTTATTTTATTTATTAAATTTCTTAATCGCCCATCTGGCCGGTCACCCGCCACACTGGGCGATGTGCAATAATACAACAGTTTAAAACAATAAAATTCCACATTATAAAACATTGTATTTCTAAAAATGCCCTAACCCACCCCAAATGCCTGCCTGAACAACCACGTTTGTGTGGTGGAAGCTCATTAAAGAGTCAGCAAAGCTTTTGTTTTTGTCAGCAAAAGCTTTTGTTTCGTGTTCATTAGACACCACAACGTCTCTTTAATAAGGAATTGTCTAATTCAGCTAATTGCTGGCAGTGTAATACAGCTAATGCTTCCTTTAAACATATGTTTTGGCAATATCCAGTAGTTGCTTCTTCTTAGGAGGAGGTTATTACACCGATAAATTTTGGACTGGAACAATCTTTAATATTCACTCTTGTAAACGCTTTTTTAAATTATTTTATCTGCTTCATGGAAATTAACAAATGGTCAGAGTAAATGGATTGTCCGCACCCTTTTGACAGCTAGAATGACCTCCTCTAATGCAGTGGACTGAGGACCTTACAACATTTTCAGTATTTGATAGGGTGGCACTTTCAAATGGATACTTATTTGGATATTTCGTCTGCTTTTGTTGAAGCCTACGTATAATTGCTAGGAAGTTATGCATTTCATATGCATTCATTCATGTGTGTGTGTGTATCCATAAACATATTTTTAAAAATTGGAAAAATAAATACATTTTGTGGGTGCTATGTAGAGGACCCCTTCATGGGCACTATTGGAGGTGCCTTCAGGTGCCATGGTACCCACAGGTGCTGCATTGGGGACCCCTGCAGTAGAGTTCCAGGACAGGGATGATTGCTCTTGCTAGAGATCTTAACTGATCGCTTGTAGATGGGTTTTGATATCAGGCCTGCTCTACCCAAACCACCCAAATCAGATTTCCCCCCATGTGGTTGTGCAACTTTTCTACGTTTTTTTTTAATGAAAGAGAATGGATCTTTGTTTTATTCTGCACCACGTTTTTGCTGCATTCCATTCATTCATTCTAAGCTCTCAATAGACCAGAAACTAGTATTATCAACAAAAATTAATTAAACTTGTGTCCTAATATTATTTTCTGCTGGAAATATTGATTAGCTTCCCAAAACACATCTGTTTGTCTTGTTTCTTTGAAAGAGATTTTCTTTTTATTCCTAAGTGTTTAAAATGAGCTCCCAGTTCATAATCAGATATTTATCATGGTGTGTAAACCATTACAACCATATATTATTTTGTACTGAAAATTGAGAAGTTCTTAGGAGAAGGGGATAAGCAGTGGTGTTGAAAAAGCAGCCTGTAATTAATCTATTTAAAGGCCTGCAGTGTTACACTCATAGATCGCTATGAAATTTCTCAAATCTGCATGTCACTCGATGCAGATCTGCAGTAAAAATCAAACAGGGGAAGAGTATAGGGGGGAAAATGGCTATTAATATGTGAATGGTCATGTGTTTTGCCTGCAAAAATGCTTGTTCTGAGCATTGCTTGGTTGGTAAGCTGTTTGAAGGGAAGAACAGTCCCCTGTGCCTCTACCAACTGCAGGGAAGAGGAGCTGTACTAAACATATGTGATTGTAAGTGACTCTAAAGCTTGAACCAACACCTTCTGGCCTGAGACTTAGCCTTGTGAGATACAGGAGACTGTGTGGGCTGAGGCCTCCAAGCCATAGAAGAGATCATGATGGCCACCAACCAGGACAGCTTTAAAAGGGGACTGGACAAAATGTGAATGGCTACTAGTCATGATGGCTACATTTTACCTCCAGTTTTAGAAGCAGTGTGTCTCTGAATACCACTTGCTGAGAAACACGACTGGAAGGGTGCTATTGCACTCATACCCTACTTGTGGGCTTCCCATGAGCATCTGGTTGGCCATTGTGGAAAGCAGGATTCTGGATTAGATGGGCTTTGATCTGATCCAGCATGGCTCTTCTGATATTCTTATGTTGTATTCTTAGGAGTGTGCAAGCTAAGCCCTGGCAACGGCCATGAACCGTGACACTTCTCCATTGGCCAGATCTGCTATAAAGTAGGGCTGCTGTTCAAAAACAGCCCGCACTTTTGGCTGCATATTTTATTTTAGTGCATTTATATCCCACTGTTTCTCCATCATAGGACAGAAGCTGGTGTACTAGTGGAGGCTGGTGGCTCTGATTTTGGTGGGGCTGTGCATCTATTGTGGGTTTCAGTCAGAACCAGCCAGAACTCTAAAGAAGATATCCAAGGTGCTGAACCATAGCCCCAAAATAGGTTCAGTGCCTTGGATAGCCCCTTTAGAGTTCTAGCTGGCTCTGACTGAAACCCAGAATGGATTTACAGCCCCACCAAACTCAGAGCCACCAGCCTCCACTGTGATGTACGTTGGATTCCCAGGCAGTCATCAATCCAAGCACAGACCAGACTTAAACCTTCCTAGGTTCAGCAAGACGGGAGCATCATGTGCCATCAGAGCATGCCCTGGGTGGCAAAAACTGGGATGATACTTCAATGACTGGGGGGGGGGGGCAGCAAATCTTTTGAAAGACTGCCTGTTCCAGCATTGGCATCCCCCCACCCCTCTGCTGGTTTAAAAGGGGTGAATTGCTCTGAAACCTACTCCTGAAGAAGTGTTCTGTGTTAGTTTGCTTCCAGACTTTTAATATTCATTAGTCCAGTGATGCTATTGGACCACTTGAACTATGTTTTATGTTCTGTGGGAGCAAAATGGCTAAAAGATCCTGCTGCGGATGCCCCCAGTGAGTGCCTCCAATCTTGTTGTCCCCATTAACATTAATCCCCAGCAATGGAATGAAATTCATTCATTGCTGCTGCCTGTCTGTTTCAGTTATATATCCCAAAATGATGCAGCCTCAAGCCTAATGTTTCTTCTGCTTTCCTACAAAGCGCTCAGATTTTAAAAAATGCATCCGTTGTAGAATCTATGTGGGGTGAGTCATGCTGGTGATCGTGTTACACATCCACATCCTTCATCAGACATTAATCTTACTGTCAGTGAAATTAATTGCTGGAGAATTAACCAGAGATTTCCAAAAGGCTCTCTATACTTTAAGTTAAAAAAAAAGTGTTGTTATATTGGATGATCCAATATAAAAGATACAGAAAATAAAAAAGGCCTTTTTGATCTAAATCAATCTTTATTTAAATCTAAATACAATGATGGAGCCTAAGTAAAATGGGTAAAATTTTAAATTATTATTTAAAAAATGGGTAAAATGTAAATTATTCTGCAAGTAAGCATATAAAAACATAGTATAACACAATTTATCTAAATCTTAGGCTTTTTTCCAAAGGGCCCGCAGTTGCCCAAATTTGCTTCCACTTAGTTCCATGATAGTACAAGCGGCAACATTACAGTACTACCTTTTTGCACATTTCTCATCATTTAAGTGTTGCCTAGAAGATTACTGTTATCGGTTTGGCTGCCCCAATGCTACACCTTATAAACATGGTTCGTAATGGCATGAAACATCAATGCGATGTGAATCAACTAAAAATAATCAAGGTTGTTGACACAATTTACAGCTTGATCCTGTTCCTCCAATGGCATGTGATATGGGAACAGGAAGCTTTTTAGGGGGAGGGACCATAACACAGCAATAGAGCACTTGCTTTGCATGCAGAGGTCCCAGGTTCAGTCCCTGGCATCTCCAGCTAGGGATGGATGGATTCACCTCTGTCTGTGCCGCCAGGTGCTTGCTGAACCCCCGCCAGCTGGCCCTGTTCAACTCACTGGACAAGGGGCCATTTATGCAACATTACAGCAACATTTATTCAATGTTGCATAAATGAGCCCTTTACAGCTGCCATGTACCTAATATTACAGTTACGGGGGGGGGGGCAGGCCGCCATTTTTTTGCAAAATGGCAGCTCGCTGAGGTAACAGGTGGCCGCCACACGTGGCTGCCACAGACTGCACGGTGGCTTAGCAAATGGGGTCCAGTAAGCACAGCAGTCCTGAGAGTCTGGGAGGCTGTTGTATTGCAAGAATCCCAAGACAACAGAGATAGCTACTTAAATGCTTCTTTATTCTAGGCCTTCACTAGGCCTTTCTTAAAACTGAAACTCAAGCAAACAGTCTCCCTCTCCAATCCTCCTGATCCTCCCTTTCACTTCCTCTTCCTCCCCACTTCTTTCCATGCCTATACTACAACTTCCAACATGCAGTTCACTTACCACAATACCAGATATCCCCCTTATTTAAAAAAACAATACCTTTTCCCCAACCAACCAATTGATACATAAAAGACTGCAAACAACATAAGACAAGTTGTCCTTGAATCAACGACCTAGTTAATTGCAGCTGATGTAACAAAATTACAGAACATAGTCTTTAACCCATACAGCAGAGCTTTCCAAAGTTTTCGTGTTGGTGACACACTTTTTAGACATGCATCATTTCGTGACACGGTAACTCAGTTTTACTAGCAAACCGGAGGTTAAACTAACCCGTTATAAGAGATACGGACACATACATAAATTGTAATAACGAAATGTATGGGGATACAACATATCTCATGAAAACCTTTCATTTATATTTTTAAAAATATATGATTTGTAAGATAATAACATACATTGTTGTCATTTATGAGTAACAGTATGTAAATATGTGCAAGAATTTTAAAAAGTTGAATAACACCAATAACTACTTAACATTTCCAGGTCCAGGTAGGAGCTCAGCTGCAAAAACACATGAAGTAGAGAAGCAAAAGTCCAACAAAAATGGTGTAAATATATATGTCTCACTACAAGGCTATACTGCTGTAAATATTTGCAATGCCTATGTCCAGAGTCCAGTTCTAGCACTCTCCAGTGGTACACTGCCAGTGGGTGGTTAATCCACAATTACAGCAGAGTAAAAATAAAAATAAATGGCAGAAATCAACTGAGCTCCGTTCCGGCTGGCCAAGATGGCGGACAGCCCGCTCGGTGCAGTCCCAGGTGGCGTTTCCACCTGTGTGTTACTTTGGCCTGGCCGCGCGGCAGTGCGGTACAGAAGTGGCCACTGCCACTTCTCCATGCTGGTGTCGGCCGAGCTCTGCTCCCAGGGCAGTGCCTCCCTTCCCCTCTCTTTGCCCCATGCCTCTACCTTTCTGGGGAGCGCAGGCTCGAAGGTCCTCGCCTGCCCGGAGCAGCCCTCCCTGCTCTGGGGACGTCCAGCAGGCCGTTTTTCTCCCCCGCTGCCTTGCAGCCGCACCGAGGACGTGGGGAAGCCTCTCGCCCGAGCTGATTGCAAATTGCTCGACTAATTGCTCTGCTAATTTTGAATTCTCCACACTCCTCATGCAGCCAGCGTTACCACACTCCTCGCCGTACTGCTCCAACTAGGGATGGCGGAGAATTTCTCCCCGAAACTTCGGTGGGCCGAGCGCCAACGTGTTTGGCCCCCCGAACAAGTTTCGGGGAGAAATTCTCTGCCCCCCCCACCCTGCACCCCCCCCCGGGACAGGACTTACCTTTGCCGAATGTCCCTCCCGGCCGCAGGTCCGGCCGGCGGTTCGGCGGGTGTTCGTGCGGGGCGGGAGCGGCAGCCGGTCTTTTGACCGGCTGCCGCCCCCACCATTCCAATAAAAGAAAAAAAAAACACGCCCCCATGATAGGCTACGTGACGATTAACGTAGCCTATCACGGCTAGATTTGCAAAGTCAGCCATGATAGGCTACGTAAATCGTCACGTAGCCTATCACGGGTGACTTAAAAAAAAAAAAAGCGCGTACGGATAATGGCAGCCCCCAGAGGGAGCCGCCATTCGCGTTCCTTATTTGGTCACTGTAGTCTACGTAAAGATTTACGTAGACTACAGCGACCAAATAAGGAACGCGAATGGCGGCTCCCTATGGGGGCCGCCATTAGCGTACGTGCTTTTTTTTTAAAAAAAAGTCACCCGTGATAGGCTACGTGACGATTAACGTAGCCTATCACGGCTGACTTTGCAGATCTAGCCGTGATAGGCTACATTAATTGTCACGTAGCCTATCACGGGGGCGTGTTTTGTTTTTTTTAAAAAAAAACAATGGAGTTCGCGGCCGGGCAAGGCGGGAAGCCTCCTCCCTGGCCTGAATTTCGGCCGGGCGAAGCAGGAAGCCTCCCCCCCGGCCTGAATTTCGCCCGGGGCGAGGCGGGAAGCCTCCCCCCCCCGGACTGAACTTCGCGGGGGGAGCAGCGAAGCACCTCCCTTCCACCGCGAACAAGCTTCGACGATAGGTAAGTGACTTTCGTCCACCCCTAGCTCCAACACCGCCAATCACGTGCGTCCTGCATCAAGTTATATCCTTCAATTGCTGTATTCCAGTCATGAGAGTCATCCCACCAAGTCTCAGTTATACCTATCAAGTCATAATTTCCCTCTTGTATTAAGAGTTCAAGTTTGTTCTGTTTGTTTCCCATACTCTGGGCATTATTTTAGGGATGGTGGAGAATTTCTTCACGAATCTCCGGGAGGCCGAATGCCAACGCATTTGGCCCCCCGAAATTGCTGGAGAAATTCTCCGCCACCCCCCCGGAATAGGACATACCTCTGTCGAATGTCCCTGGCGCTGGCGGCTCCCAGCAGTGGTACGGTGGTGGTTTGGCGGCGGCGGCGGCAGCTGGTCTTCCGACCGGCTGCCACCGCCGCCATTTCCCAGTAAAAAAAAATAAATAAATAACCAACGTGATAGGCTATGTAAAGATTTACGTAGCCTATCACGGCTAAATTTTCCAAAAACACCGTGATAGGCTACATAAATCCTTATGTAGCCTATCACGGCTGACTTTGGGGGGAGAAAAAAAAAAGCGCGTACACAAATGGCGGTGCCCATGGGCGCCGCCATTTGCGTTCCTTATTTGGGCACGTGTAGTCTACGTAAATCTTTACGTAGACTACCCAGGCCCAAATAAGGAACGCAAATGGCGGTGCCCATTGGCGCCGCCATTTGCGTACGCGCTTTTTTTTTTCAAAGTCACCTATGATAGGCTACGTAACGATTTACGTAGCCTATCACGGCTGACTTTGGAAATCTAGCCGTGATAGGCTACGTAAATCGTTACGTAGTCTATCACGTGTGTGGGGGGTTTTTTTTACATTCATTTTTTTATTTCGTGGCCGGGGAGACGGAGCGCCTCCCCCCCCCGGCCTGAATTTCGGCCAGGCGAGGTGGGGTGGGGTGCCTCCCCCCCCGGCCTGCACTTCAGGGGGAGAACCAAAGCGCCTCCCCCCCACCGCAAAGCAAGCTGCGGGACCATGTAAGTGACTTTCGTACATCCCTATGTGATACATCACACAACAAATGGTAAGCGGCGTAGTTTCTGTTGTACTGGCCTCACATTGTGTCTAATTTTAACTTTGTGTAGGGATGTCCGCGGAATCCGCCGCGGACTCAAATGAAGCCGAATTCCATTGAATTAGGCCCCCTGGAGTCTGTGGAGGAATGGATGTACTCACCTCCACCTCCCCGACCCACGCGGACTGAATCCTCCCTCCTGGCAGCTCCGTTCAGGAAGTGATCTGGACGCAAATGGCATCCACAATGCCGTTTGCATCCCTGTATTTTCTCGTGATAGGGCTATGCGTTTGAATTTGCGTAGATAGTTGCATAGCCTATCGCATTAAAAAGGCAGGGACACAAATGGTGCAGTGGACGCCATTTGCGTCCCTGCTTTTTCACATGATAGGCTACACAACTATCTATGCAAATTCAAACGCGTAGCCTATCACGAGAAAATACAGGGATGCAAACGGCATCATGGACACCATTTGCATCCGGATCACTTCCTGTTTCTGCCCAGCAGCGGTACAGACAGCAATGGCGGCCATATCGCTTGCAGAACAGAGCCGGCCGGCAGCTCTATGGAGTTAACACAGAGCAGAGCCAGCCGGCGAGGATTCCAGGGGAGAGAAACGGATCGCCTCCCCCCCCGGCGGACCCCGCCCCCCCGAGGATGCAAGGTAAGGGATTCGTACATCCCTAACTTTATGAATGAAGCCCTTTGCACAGCCTAATTCTCCTTCTGTGGTGTGAGCTATTATGGATGCAAGTGAAGTATGAACTGTAGTATTGTTGTGTGGTATGGAGGTGATGGTCCCATTAAGTACTTGCATGCGCAGTGCAACAAAAAGTTCTCGGCCCATGATCTTTTTGTACCCTCTGGTACAACACAGAACACAGCTGCCACACAATTTGTCTCAAATGCTACTTTCGCTGATAGACAACCAAGAACTGAAATTGGATTCCTTGCGTAACTTACGAGAAACAATTTAGGTGATGCAAGTGGTGAGCTACTGAAGTATTGGCTTGGGCAATATATGGAGACTGTAAAGCCTGTATCTAACATCAGCTCAACATCCTGGGACTTCCTTACCATAGAAACACACACTGTAACAATGCGTGTCATTCTGTCCACTGCAGTAGTTTCAGCAAGTTCTTCCAGACTTAAAACAGTAACTTCTGGCACAGCAGCTTCACTTGCAGATTGTTGAGACTGGGCACTCCAGCACACCCTAGCAAAATGTCCTTTCCTTTTGCAGTGTCTGCATTGAGCCTCCCTTGCAGGGCACTTAGCATAATTTACTGTATGTTGTGTGGATCCACAATGATAGCATACTGTCTTTGCACATTTTGAGGGCTCTGGGCACTTATTTGTACCATCTTTAAACTTGTCCATAGACATAAGGATTTTTTTTTTTTTTTAAAGGCTGCACAACCTGTACGCGTTCTATCTTGCCTTGATGACCTCCTTTTTTCCATAAAAATAAGCTTGGCAAAATGGCGAGTGCTTTTGCGGACAGGATCCAGGGTGAGTGCGGGTGGCTCAGCGAGCTTGTGGGGGCTGAAGCGAGGGCCCAGGGGGCTCAGCCAGGGGCAGCACTTCAGCAGGCACCCACCAATGCCAGACAGGGTTGGGTTCATTCATTCATAGAGGTGAGATGGATAAGATAGCGATAGGGATATGACTGAATAGAGTTAGGATTTTAGGACTAACTGAGAGAAGGAGAGAGAGGAGTCTGTGGGGATTTGTGAAGCGATGGTGTGAGTATATGATCCAGAGAAGGGTTTATAAGAGAACATATACTGATAAAGCCATTAAGAGTTACCTGCTTATTATTCAACAACTTGTTACTGTAATCAATAAAGCTACTGTAATCAAGCACGTAGATATGGCTGAACATTTTTGTGAACTGCCCAGAGAGCTTCGGCTATTGGGCAGTATAGAAATGAATGAATGAATAAATAAATAAATAAATAATTTTCTTATTTCAAGTGATATCAGAAGCTTTCCTTCCTTCCTAGTTAAGATCTTCTGCTGCTTTTCACTGCTTTCTCATTCTGCATTTGGCCACAGCTCTGCTGGATTCCCCAGCAGGTGCTCCAGATGACTTGCCCATGAATGGGTTTAGCTTTCTGCTATTCCCCATGGTCCATTCTCTTAGGTTTAGCCTGATGTTGTCTTTTCACAGACCACTCATCACCTCATCCTCTATGCTGTTGTTATGGTGTATTACTTCACACTTTATGATCATCCAGGCCTAGCAAGAGACTTTGATATTGAAAAAAGAATGTTCCTTTCCTTTCCAAAACACACAACCATTGTTATCAAATCACAATCTTTTCTGCTGTTGCCCAAAAATAATGGTTTATATCAGCCTTCCCCAAGCTAGCACCCTCCATATGTGGCCCTCCATATCTAGCCACACTGTCTATGGGATGATGGGAGTTGTAGTGCAACACATGTGGAGGATTTCATGTTGGGGAAGGCTGATATGTGGGACTGAAGTTTTTCTGAAATAAGAAACTTTATCATGAGCATTCCAGGCACACTTTCGACCATCATTATGGGGAACAAGAAATAGAGGATGAAGATAACAGGAAGCCCATTAACTTGTGTCCACTTGTCTTTCCCTTATGTATGCATTAAATTCTTGAAGGCCTGGCTGCAGGAATGGTTAGGCAAGTAGGCAGTGGTCTGTGAAAAGATGACATCAGGCTAAATTTGAGAGACTGGGCCATGGGGAATAGCAGGAAGCTAAACCCATTCATGGGCAAGTCATCTGGAGCACCCACTGGAGAATCCAAAAGCACTGTGGGCAAAAGCAGAATGACAAAGCACTGCAAAATAGCAGAGAATCTTAACTAGGGAGGACGAAAAGCTTTTGATAACAAGTAAACCAGCTGGCCTTATAGTTTATCCTCATTTTGTTTTAAACCAAAGGTCCTTAAGCCTCTTTTAAGAGAAGCAATAGGGCAAACTGTGCCCTTGAAACAAGAAAAGGGCTCAGAGCTTTCATGCCTCCCGTGCCTTGCTAATCTATAGGAAACAAAGTGGTGGACAATAATAGACATGTGCTTTGCAGCATAAGTGGAGAATGTTTGTCAATAATTGAACGATGAACAGTAAGGTATAAATACAGCTACATACATGCTGTAAAACAGTTGCCCACTGAACACAGTTTAGTTGAACAATCTTGATGTACTGTTAGTTATGAAAATTTCTAGATTCAGCTTGTAGCCTAGGTCTGCTATCCTCCACAAAGCTCAGTAGCTTAAATCCCCCCACCTTTTTTTTAATGGATACATATGAATCGTCCTTATAACAAGTCAAACCACTGGTCAATCTAGCCCAGTATTGTCTATGGTGAGTGACTAGCAGGAACTCTCCAAAACCCCTAGGAAAAGGGGTTCCCCTCAGCTCTGCTCTATGATTTTTTTTTTTAAAGTGGCAGCAGCATTAGGGATCAAACATGGTACTGTCTGAGTGCAAAGCATGCAAACTATGGCACTTCCTCTATAAAGGATATTCAGGAGATATGCAAAAAAGCCTGACCTTGGAAGCCATGCGGAGGCTGCTTTCCTATACATGCATACCTGGGAGTAAGCCCCATTGAACCCAGTGGGGTTTACATCTGATTAGACATGTATAGAATTGTATTGTTAGATACTTTATGGTTATTGAGCCTTTCACAGGAATTGCTCTCAACCTTCTTCACAAACTGGGAACATCTTATTTGTCACCTTTACATCCATTTTTCCTTCAAGCAGCATACATAGGGTATCCAATTTGATCTTCAGGGCAACCCTGCAAGGTAGGTCAGGCTGGGACATATCAACTAGCCCAAAATTAGCTTCATAGCTGAGATGGAATTTAAATCCTGGTGTCACTGGGCCAAGTCAAACACTCAGTCCATTATGCCACCCTATCTGCTTAAGTACAGGATTACATGCCAAATCTGGTGAACAAACTGAATTAGAAATTTATGAAAGCTTTAAAGTGAATGTTCAGAAAGGATCTCAAGAACACCTTAAATCTAAATATTTTTTTTTTCAGATTTCCATGCCTACCATAACCAGCTATAAATGTCTGCTACCTTTGTTTGAGCTCTTCCCAGTAACAGGAAATATTATTAGGGCCTTAACATTCATTAGCTCCTGAAGGTGATTCTATTCCTTATTCTGGGCATTCTCGAAACATTTTCTAGCTGTAATATGAGAGTATTTTAAATAATAAAGCATCTTTTAAAGATTTGTCAGGATGAGTAAAAAATAAATCAGACAGGCTTTCTATTTTTAACAAGATGACTAACCATCAGTATTAAAGGCTTGCCTAAGAGAGCATATATTGGCTTTTCATTATAAAAGAATTCGTCAGTCTTGGTGCACAGACATGCATATGGCTTAATAACAGTAATAAGTCAGCCTTAATAGTACTGTAGATCGCAATTAAATATATTTATATATTGACAAATGTAGCACCAATAGCTTCAGATGTTTTACATAATGATGTCATTTCTAGGGACAGAGGATAAATTTGTTTGGTTAACATTTTAATACATACCATTCACATTTCCCAAATGAATACACCACAAATCGGAACGTAATTATCCTTCAGTTTTCACACTCCTCCAAATTTGGCAATGTAGTTCTCCAAGCAAAAAATGTATATATTAGGGGGAAATTGCATACAAAACCATATATATATATATAGGGGGAAATGTGTACAAAAATGAATACAAATTTTTGTGTATCCCAAAATGTGCACAATATTTTATGCAGACTTTAAAAAATTTACATACAGATGCAAAAACAGGACAGAATGAACTTGTGCTTGATAAAAGGAAAAGCTATCCAATAGATTTATCTATCCAATGTCACCATGTCATTTCCTGAAAGGGATGTTCCATCCTTGCAGAAGAGTTATGTTGCCTCACTAGTCTAAATATACTGTATATGTATATATGGTTTTCCTTTTCTTAATATAAGGTTGCTACTTCTGCTATGTCATGATTCACTAATCAGCTTAATTGGGTCTAACGTTGTGAACTAAAAGCTAGTTTGTGCTCCAGCCACCAGGTGAGAAGGCTAATCCCAATCAGCCAGTGAGATTTTTAAACAGAATGGCTTTATAAAGCTTTTTTAGTAACAGGGAACAAGATATCCAACCATCACAGACACAGCATAAGCATGGAGAAAGGGAAAGATTCCCTATTGTTGTCGTTTTTATTACATTCATTGCAAAAATAGAGAGAGGTTGGAATAAAAATAAGTCGGTGAGAACCAAAACCAGGGTAAGATATAAATGCCTCATGAATGTGCTAAGCCAGCTGCCACAACAGACAGTGAGTTCAGGTGACCATTTACCAAGCGGTAACTTACCAGGGTGTGCACACAATCTCATCATAAACCAGTCATCTGGAATTCCTGTCAGATGCAACCCCTAGTCACCTGAAAGTGGCTTTTCAGTGATGTGCTCCCAACATAGTAGAGGGTTGCAGAACTGGCACCTCAGAAAAGCAGCATCCACATAGCCCTAATTCAGTCACCTTTCAGCTAAGACAAAATCCCCCCCCCCCCGAATTTCACCACTTTATTTATGGGCAGCAAAATGTGTGTGTCGGGGGTCAGCATTTTTGCAGACAGAGGCAAATATGGGAGTGTGCTTTCCTCAGTGGCTGCCAGGTGGTAACTACCATTTCTACCAGAATGAGAATGAGAATAATGTTAAAGATCAGGCATCCTTGCTTTGGAAGCTACTTCAAGCTTCTCCTCTTATCCTTCTTCCCTTTCTTTCAAGGTAAGGCTGTAGAAACATCACACCATGGTACCTTCTTTGCTTCCAGGACTGGCATCTTCACTTTCCAGGGATATGCTGCTGCTGTTGCAGCTTGGATGAATGCCACCATCTGCACTGCTGCCATTCTTTCCTTCCTCTGTCTGTCATGTTCTCCAGCCTGAATTCCCCCCATGCTCTGGCTCAGAGGAGGACATAAGAGCATACAAAGAGCCCTGCTGGATCAGATCAAGGGTCCATCTAGTCCAGCATGCTGTTCACACAGTGGCCAACCAGCTGTTGACCAGGAACCCACAAGCAGGGCGTGAGCACAACAGCACCCTCCCACCCATGCTCCCCAGCCACTGGTGTACATAGGCTCACAGCCTCTGGTACTGGAGGTAGCACATAGCCATAAAGATTAGTAGCCATTGATAGCCTTTTCCTCCAGGAATTTGTCCAATCCCCTTTTAAAGCCATTCAAATTGGTGGCCATCGCTACATCCTGTGGCAGCAAATTCCATAGTTAAATTATGCACTGTGTGAAGAAGTTCTTCCTTTTATCTGACCTGAATCTCCCACCAATCAGCTTCATGGGATGACCCCAGGTTCTAGTATTTTGAGAGAGGGAGAAAAATGCCTCCCTATCCACTTTCCCCACACCATGCATAATTTTGTAGACCTCTATCACGTCTCCCCTTACCCTGTTTTTCCCCAAACTAAACAATCCCAGCTGTTGTAACCTTCTCTCATTGGGGAGATGCTGCAGCCCCTCCTGCAGCATCATTTTAGTTCCCCTTTTCTGCACTTTTTCCAGCTCTACAATATCTTTTTTTTTTTTTTAGGTGTGGTGACCAGAACTGTGCACAGTATTCCAAGTGTGGTCGCACCATAGATTTGTATATGGGCTATATGGTACTGGCAGTTTTGTTCTCAGTTCTTTTTCTAATTATGCATAACATGGAGTTTGCCTTTTTTACAAAAGCTGCACACTGGGTTGACATTTTCACTGAGCTGTCCACCACAACCTTCTCTTTCCTGGTTGGTCACTGCTAGCTCAGATCCCATCAGGCTATACTTGAAGTTGGGATTTTTTGCCCTAACGTGCATCACTTTACACTTGCTTACATTGAACCCCATTTCCCATTTAGATGCCCATTCTTCCAGTTTGGAGAGATCCTTTTGGAGCTCTTCACAATCCCTTTTTGTTTTAACCACCCTAAACAATGTGATGTCATCAGCAAACTTGGCCACTTCACTGCTCACTCCTACTTCCAGATCATTTATGAAGAAGTTGAAAAGCATTAGTCCTAATTAGGGATGTACAAATCCCTTACCTGGCTCCGCGCAGGGGCATCCGCGGAGGGGGGGAGGCGCTCCATCCCTCCCCCCGGAATCCTCCATGGCCGGCGCCATTCCATTGCGGCTCCGCAGAGCCGCCAGCCAGGGCCATCCACAGCCGGAGTTCTGGCCACAGCCGGGCTGCTGCGGCCATCGTAGTGGCCGCCATTTGCATCCTTCCAGGCTGCCATGATAGGCTATGTAAGTATTTACATAGCCTATCACGGCAAAGAGCAGGGACGCAAACGGCGGCCATTACACTGTTTACGCCCCTGCTCTTTCCATGATAGGCTACGTAAGTATTTATGTAGCCTATCATGGTAAAGGCAGCCATACAAATGGCACAGATATGGCTTTAGTAGACTCAGAGGGCACCCCTCCAATACAGTACTCACTGCCTCCATTATGTAGGAGCCAGCAGTTGCAGAGTCAGGCAACAGCCCTTTAAAAGTAGCAAACTACTCAGAGGGGGCAGAGTTATCAGCAGGTCTAGACCGGCCAGCCTTCAGACGACACTACATGTTGCTGAGACAACAGTGAGTTTTCACCAGCATAGATCTGCCCTGATTCTGCCTTACCCTTCTAGTAAGCACAACTGCTTCAGATCAGCTCCCCTGGGAGCCTTGAACTGATCAAGACAGGACGCTGTCAGGGGCCAGGAGAAAGGGAGACAATAGGACAATTGAAGGGGAGGCCTCACCATGCCCTCCCCACCTGAACCACCCAGGTTTTAATGGTCAGCTGTAGTTCAGCAATGGCCATCAAGACCCAGGCCAGACATGACAGGCCAGGCTGGCAAAATGGCACAGTGCCACACAGAGGCATGCTAGAGCTCACCTGCCCCCATTTCACTACCCCTGTGGGATGGGTAAGAGGATCTGGAGAGGAGAATAGCGGTACTTTTTCTGTGTTGGCTGCAGCAGACTCTGAGTGAAGGGACTAGCCAAAAAGCAAGGTAACAAAACAGGTTTCTTTTTTTGTAGCTGAAATGTTCAAGCACACAGGTTTCAGTCTGATGGGGTTCAGGCTAAGGCAGAATACAGCAGGCAAAGATCAAAGAACAGGCAAGCAGTCAGATACATGGGGTCTTGCTAAGGCAGGAGAAGTTGACATAAGAGGCTGAGGTCAAAACACAGTTGGGCAGTCTGATATTTTACACAGTCCAGAAGCAGAATCAAGAAGAAGTCCAAGGGTCAGTAGCAGAGAGCATCAATCACAGGGCAAGGTCCAGGAGACAAAGTAGAAGACGTTGGAGCTGAGGGAACAGTGTTGTTTGCAATACTGGCTAGGCATACACTGCAGGGCTCAGCTGCGGTACATTAGAGCTCTCTGGTCAGAGCCCTACTCATGACGAGTCACTTTCTCCTGAAGAGTCCTTCTTAATTAGGGATGGCGGAGAATTTCTCCACGAATCTCCAGGAGGCCGAATGCCAATGCATTCGGCCCCTTGAAATTGGTGGGGAAATTCTCCGCCCCCCCATCCCCCCCGGGATGGGACTTACCTGTCAAATGTAGGGGTGGACGAAAGTCACTTACCTTTTCTCGCAGCTTGTTCGCGGTGGGGGGGAGCGCTTCGCTGCTCCCCCCGCGAAGTTCAGGCCGGGGGGGGAGGCTTCCCGCCTCGCCCGGCCGAAATTCAGGCCAGGGGGGGAGGCTTCCCACCTCGCCCGGCCGAAATTCAGGCCGGGGAGGAGGCTTCCCGCCTCGCCCGGCCGCGAACACGAAAGTAAAAAAAAACAACGTCCCCTGATAGGCTACGTGACGATTCACGTAGCCTATCACGGCTAGATCTGCAAAGTCAGCCGTGATAGGCTACGTGAATCGTCACGTAGCCTATCACGGGTGACTTAAAAAAAAAAAAAGCGCGTACGCGAATGGCGGCCCCCATAGGGAGCCGCCATTCGCGTTCCTTATTTAGTTGCTGTAGTCTATGTAAATGTTTACGTAGACTACGGCGAAAATAAGGGCAACGCAAATAGCGTTGCCCTTATTTTCGCAGTAGTCTACATAAACATTTACGTAGACTACAGCGACCAAATAAGGAACGGGAATGGCGGCTCCCTATGGGGGCCGCCATTATCCGTACACACTTTTTTTTTTTTTTAAGTCACCCGTGATAGGCTACGTGACGATTCACGTAGCCTATCACGGCTGACTTTGCAAATCTAGCCGTGATAGGCTACGTGAATCGTCACGTAGCCTATCAGGGGATGGTTTGTTTTTTTTTTCTTTCATTGCAATGGCGGGGGCGGCAGCCGGTCGAAAGACCGGCTGCCGCTCCCGTCCCGCTCGAACACCGGACGAACCGCCAGCCGAACCCGCCGCCGGGAGGGACATTCAGGGAAGGTAAGTCCCGTCCCGGGGTGGGGGAGGGGGGCGGGGGGGTGCAGAGGATTTCTCCCCGAAACTTGTTCGGGGGGCCGAACACGTTGGCGCTCGGCCCCCCGAAGTTTCGGGGAGAAATTCTCCGCCATCCCTAGTCGAATGTCCCTCTCGGCGGCGGGTCCCGGTGGCGTTTCGGCGGCGTTTCGGCGGGGGCGGCAGCCGGTCTTCCAACCGGCTGCCGCCACCGCCATTACAAAGCAAAGTAAAAAAAAACAAAAACAAAACGAGATAGGCTACGTAACGATTTATGTAGCCTATCACGGCTAGATTTTCAAAGTCAGCCATGATAGGCTACGTAAATCGTTACGTAGCCTATCACGGGTGACTTTGAAAAAAAAAAAGCGCGTACGCAAATGGCGGCGCCCATGGGCTGTTCACGTGTTTTTTTTCAATTTACTTTTTTTATTTCGCGGCCAGGGAGACGGGGTGCTCCCCCCGCCTGAATTTCGGCGACAAGGGATGGGGCACCTCCCCCCCGGCCTGAATTTCGGCCGGGAGGGGCGGGGCGCCTCCCCCCCACCAAGAAGTTCAGGGGGAGAAACGGCGCGCCTCCCCCCCACCGTGAAGCAAGCTGCGGGACCAGGTAAGGGACTTTCGTCCATCCTTACCTTCTTTGCAAGCAAGCACTCCTTCTTCTGCCGCAAGCCCTACTGGCCTGCCACTTGAGGAATCAATGCTCCTCGTGGCCAGGGGCTTTGCTCAGCCTCTGCCTCAGAGGCAGAGTTCCCTCTTCCTGACAGGAATGGACCTGCAGCCATCTCCCTGGAGAGCACAGACTCCTCCACATCTGGTGGCAGTGACTGATCTGGGGTTCTCTTAGTTTCTGGGAGCTCCAGCTCTTCCCGTGAGGAGAAATCCTCCAGTGGGGTCATGACATCACCCCACTACAATACCATGATTGATGGTATTAACTGCAGATGAAAGCTCTGTTTTTAATCTGGTTGATCCTTTAAATTTGTTTTAATGTTTTATTTTGTATGCCACCACTTAGAAGTTTGCAAATATTTTTAATTAATTAAACATTTCCCAATAAGCTTCAAAATTTCATAGACTTAATTTTTCTGCACAAATCCTTTTCCTTTTTTTTTTAATGAGTTCAGCTCATAATGTTTTGTTAACATTTCATCCTCCCACCACCATCACTTTAAAAGGCTATTGGATGAGCAATTGTCAATTTACAGATTGCGTCTAATTCCCACCATCTGTATGTGCGTAAAACTCAACATATGCTCTCCCAGCACAGTTTTCCCAGGCAAAGCAGTTTTCCTGGAGGTGCAGAAACTCTGCCAAGCACTCTCCTGCAAGCCCTTCAGGGCATTAGAGTGAGAGATCGCTTGCTTACAATTGCTGGCTGCCAGTTTTCCTATAGCCAACTGGATGACAAATGTTGGTTCCTCATCTTATTTCCATGCCAAAAATCGGAAGTTAAGCAAAGTAATCACAGTGTCATTACGCCTTTTGTGGTGTGTATTATCTGTGTACCCTTAGTTTGCTGTAGGCAGAGAAAGACCACACAGCTACTGGGCTGAAACCATATGAGTTTGATTCTTTATTAATGATTGCTGTCTTTTCTCCAACTGAAAATGAAACACAACTCTTTAACCCTCTTGTTTCCATCCCAACCTTCCTTCCAGAGGTAACCTATTCAGCCTGGAATACTTGGCCAAAAGTATGGATTAGATATTAGATGAGCTGCCTTGTAGAAAGCTTGCTATAAAAGGCAGGGTAGGTACAAATAAGTAAATAAAACCAGCAACTATGGGATGCTTATAGAACCCAACTTTATGGATTTCACCCTGGGTTTCCTGGTTCTGTGTTCTGCAAATTCCAGGTTTCGAACCTGGCTGGAATCCAGTTTTTAGAAAGAATGAGACTGTGATCTTGCAGTCCCTTTAACCCCCCTTCCCCATGGAATTAAGTGCAGACAGTATCGCACTATTCCAGTGTTAAACTGCTTACCTCACCAGGGAATATGGCCAAATAGAACCACCCTCTGAAGCAGTGCAGAGCACATCATGCCCCCAACACTCATGCATTGAGCATGAATGACTGCAGTGGGAGGCCTACTCACATCCAGCTCTATGTACGTAGGCCTCCATGCAATACTTTTGATATTTTCCTGAGCCCCTTCATGAATTCTGGAGTAAGTAGTAAGTATTTTAATGTTAGATGGAATGAACATTTTCAAGAAATGCATGCTGGTTGTACAGGCAAGCTGACAGCTTTTCAATACAAGGCTGTTAATCCACTGTATCTACTTTTGGTTTTGTTGGAAAATTGAGATCCGAGCACTACACAACAAGCATTACCTTTCCTGCTTTTCTACCACATAACCTATAGGTGGCACTGTGGTATAGTGAAATAGCACAAATACATAAGTGAAAAAAGCAGTTTCTTTCATGTTCACAATGTCACATTTTCCCTATTCTAAAAAACCTTGCCAAAATTGCTCGTTAGATACAGAAGCGAAACCTTGAGGGTCACAATTTCTTCTAAAGAACCCATAAATATGAGTAGGGAATGACAAGCACATGATAAATGTCTCCTGTACAAAATCCCTGATTCTTGCTCATAGGGTTCTCCTGACTTAAGATTGTTTTCAGTATAGCATTTAGTTACTTTGTGGAGTGATCACATATCAGAATCTGAGAGCAGGGGTGGCGTGGGAGAGCAAGAATGATGCTGTGACTGGAAATGGCTTTTAAAACACCCAGATCTTTATTGGTTACAGCTTGCACAGTTTGCCAAGGCATAGAGCAAGGATCCTGTCCAAATGCTGACTGATGCAGCTGCCCACCCTGCTGATCCTGTGGGCTGTCACTACCAATCTGGATATCTAGCAGACATGCCACCTGCTGAGCTGGGGTGGGCCTTAAAGCAATACTCCAAGATCCCTTAAGGGGGTCCACCAGTGGGGAGCTGACTACCTCTTACCCCCTACTATGGATCCCACCCAATGCCTCCAGCACCACAAGAGGCAGGCAGCAGAGCTGACCTGGCTCACCACCAAAGTAATGCTGCTGCAATCAATATAATAGGGATGTCAGAGAATTTCGCCACGAATCTCGGGGAGGCCGAATGCCAGCGCATTCGGCCCCCTGAAATCGGTGGCGAAACGGTCTGCCCCCCCACCACCCCCCAGGACGGGACTTACCTTGGGCGAATCTTCCTGGCGGTGGCGGCTCCGGCGGCAGCGCGGCGGCCGGTCTTCCGACCGGCTGCCGCCGCCACCATTTCCAGTAAAAACAAACAAACAAAAAAACGTGATAGGCTACGTAAAGATTTACGTAGCCTATCATGGCTAGATTTTTAAAAAATAGCGTGATAGGCTACGTAAATGTTTACGTAGCCTATCACGGCTGAGTAAAAAAAACCCAAACAAACCGCGCGTACGCAAATGGCGGCACCCATGGGCGCTGCCATTTGCGTTCCTTATTTTGGCACGTTTTAGTCTATGTAAACATTTACGTAGACTAAGACGGCGAAAATAAGGGGAACGCAAATAGCGTAGCATCTACGCTATTTGCGTTCCCCTTATTTTCGCCATAGTCTACGTAAATGTTTTCATAGAGTTGTTGTTGTTGTTCAGTCGTTCAGTCGTGTCCGACTCTTTGTGACCCCATGGACCATAGCACGCCAGGCCTTCCTGTCCTGCGCTCTCTCCCGGAGCGTGCTCAAGTTCATATTCATTGCATCCGTGATGCTATCTAGCCATCTCATCCTCTGCCGTCCCCTTCTCCTTTTGCCTTCAGTCTTTCCCAGCATCAGGGTCTTTTCCAGGGAGTTTTCTCTTCGCATTAGGTGGCCAAAATATTGGAGCTTCAGCTTCATTATCTGTCCTTCCAATGAGCACGCAGGGTTGATTTCCTTTAGGATGGACTGATTTGACCTCCTTGCAGTCCAGGGCACTCGTAAGAGTCTTCTCCAGCACCACAGTTCGAAAGCATCAATTCTTCGGCGCTCAGCCTTCCTTATAGTCCAGCTCTCACAGCCATACATTACTACTGGGAAAACCATAGCTTTGATTAGACGGACCTTTGTCGGCAAGGTGATGTCTCTGCTTCTTACTATGCTGTCTAGGTTGGCCATAGCTTTCCTCCCAAGGAGCAAGCGTCTTTTAATTTCATGGCTACAGTCACCGTCTGCAGTGATCTTGGAGCCCAAGAAAGTAAAATCTGTCACTTCTTCCATTTCTTCCCCTTCTATATGCCAGGAAGTGATGGGGCCAGATGCCATGATCTTCGTTTTTTTAATGTTGAGTTTCAAACCAGCTTTTGCACTCTCCTCTTTCACCCTCAACAAGAGGCTCTTGAGATCCTCTTCGCTTTCTGCCATTAGGGTGGTATCGTCTGCATATCGGAGGTTGTTGATAATTCTCCCAGCAATCTTAATTCCGACCTCTGATTCATCCAACCCGGCATTTCTCATGATGTACTCTGCATATAAGTTAAATAAGCAGGGTGACAATATGCAGCCTTGTCGTACTCCTTTCCCAATTTTGAACCAATCGGTTGTTCCATGTCTGGTTCTTACTGTTGCTTCTTGACCCTCGTACAGGTTTCTCAGGAGACAGGTAAGGTGGTCTGGTACTCCCATCTCTTTCAGAATTTGCCACAGTTTGTTGTGATCCACACAATCAAAGGCTTTAGCGTAGTCAATGAAGCAGAAATAGACGTTTTTCTGGAATTCTCTTGCTTTCTCCATGATGCAGCGAATGTTGGCGATTTGATCTCTAGTTCCTCTGCCTCTTCTAAACCCAGCTTGTACTTCTGGTAGTTCTCGGTTCGCATACTGCTGAAGCCTAGCTTGTAGGATTTTGAGCATCACCTTGCTGGCATGTGAAATGAGCGCAATTGTGCGGTAGTTTGAACACTCTTTGGCGTTGCCCTTCTTTGGAATTGGAATGTAAACTGACCTTTTCCAGTCTTGTGGCCACTGTTGAGTGTTCCAGATTTGTTGGCATATTGAATGCAGCACTTTAACAGCATCATCTTTTAGGATTTTAAATAGCTCGGCTGGAATACTGTCATCTCCGCTAGCTTTGTTGTTACTAATGCTTCCTAAGGCCCACTTGACTTCACTCTCTAGGATGTCTGGCTCAAGTTCAGTGACCGCACTATCATGGCTATCAGGGACATTCAGATCTTTCCTGTATAGTTCTTCTGTGTATTCTTGCCACCTCTTCTTAATCTCATCTGCTTCTGTTAGGTCCCTGCCTTCTTTGTCCTTTATCATGCCCGTCTTTGCACAAAACGTTCCCTTGAGATCTCCAATTTTCTTGAAGAGATCTCTAGTCTTTCCCATTCTGTTGTTTTCCTCGATTTCTTTGCATTGTTCATTTAAGAAGGCCTTCTTGTCCCTCCTTGCTATTCTCTGGAACTCTGCATTCAGTTGGGTATATCTTCCCCTTTCTCCCTTGCTTTTCGCTTCCCTTCTTTTGTGAGCTACTTGTAAAGCCTCATCGTGCCAAAATAAGGAATGCAAATGGCGGCGCCCATGGGCGCCGCCATTTGCGTATGCGCTTTTTTGGTGTTTTTTTTACTCAGCCATGATAGGCTATGTAAACATTTACGTAGCCTATCACGGCTGACTGCAGGGACGCAGACGGCGGCGGCTATGGCCACCGCCATTTGCGGACCCGGCCAGCCAGGATTCGGGGGGGAGGGACTGAGCGCCTCCTCCCCCGGCCAGAATTTCGGGGGGAGGGACGGAGCGCCTCCTCCCCACCTCGAATCACATTTCGTGAAAAGGTAAGTGACTTTCGTACATCCCTACAATATAACAAGGCAGCACAGCTACGGCCCAGACAAACAAACGAAATGGTTTGCGACTGAATGGACATGAACTGATATCTTAGCAACTCAGAATCCTTCAGGATGTATGGCAAGAGGCAGGAAGCCAGGTAAGGGGTGCCTTTCATCAATGAGTGACCCCTTTGCCAAATTCTTCCACCAAGCGCAGGCCAGTGTTGTGTGCCAGGAAAGGCATTCAATGACCCTGTGACATAAAGTAGCAGGTGGTAATTCAATTGCTCTTTCCTTGTCCATACAGTGACTCAGCTGACAGTAAGTGAGATTTGCAGATGCTTATTGAATTGTGAGCTACTCATCTCTGTTGGTATTCTACTCAAATTAATTTTGCAATCCAGCATTTTCCATCCTCTCTCTCACCTGGATGTACAAACGACAACCTTGGAATGGCGTATTTTTCCTAATTATTTGCCAAGGAGACTGCCTCAAAGACTCAGTAAAAGCACTGCAAAAGCCTCTCTTGCAGAAACACACATTGTAAACTAATGATTTTTTTTATGAACTATTAGCAGCTGAGACCAACATTCCACTTGCTTTAATTGCATACTTTATGTTGCATTTTCAATCTCTGTGCCTTTCATCTTTAGCTTCTAAGAGGTGAAACTTGTAAAGCAATCCAGTGTAATCACGCAACCTGTCTGGGAACATTAACAAACTTTGCCAATAAGTGGAAGCCAATATATGTTGTATACATGTTGCCGTGCATTCCAAAAGCACTTACTCTTGCAAGGCTCCACATGGCCCCAGCGTTCTGTTTAAAAGATTTTTGATTTGTGTGCAGCATTCACCCAGCAGAGACCTCTGGCCTAGAGGAAAATAGTGCTGGCCTGCAAACGCTGCATGTGAAAAGGCCAGCATTTTGCTCAAGAACCCTTTAAAGAAGACACTAGGCTATTTAGCACCTGCACAATTGCATACTTTTCATGCACCCTGCATCTTACATAAACTGCCCCAAGGCTAGCATTATTAACCATCAGTGGGGGCAAATTCAGAATTCTTCTTACAGCAGAAGAATGCTTGAGATGTAGGTACAGTCTTCATTTATTTACACACACGTAAGGCTGCGATCCTATACCCAGTTGTCTGACAATGGGACTTACTTTTGAGTTGACATATATAGGATTGTGCTGCAAGTCTTTCTTTGCTACTTCCTACAATTAAATAATATAATATTTGGTGAACTGGATACTCCTGTTACTAAAAGCAGGTTTTCTAGCAATGCAAGTGAAATAATATATTCTGACCAGTATGAAAACACTCATGGAAGGAAATGGAAGTCTGAACTGATATTTTAGTTGATATCGATGCTGCAGTCAGTAACCC
The DNA here is from genome assembly GCF_057233095.1 of Heloderma suspectum. Taxonomy (NCBI): domain Eukaryota; kingdom Metazoa; phylum Chordata; class Lepidosauria; order Squamata; family Helodermatidae; genus Heloderma; species Heloderma suspectum. Next base: position 284,480,092 of record NC_139461.1, on the reverse strand, counting down.
TAATGCCGCCAATAATACACATATGAGTCTTCCTCCCTCACCCCACACACATGCACACACAGAAGCAGATTTGAACTCTTCTTTAGGTCTCCAATCTAACCTCGTCAGCCAAGCCAAATACCAAACAGCTTTTTCATACACATTGCTGGCCAGGTGGTCCTAGCTGCCCACCTGTGTGGACTGTCACCAGATCAGTTGTTGCATGCAGATGCTATTCTCATGGTCACAAAATTCAAGATGGATGTTGCATATCTAGCATTTTCTATGCCAAAGGGTTGTATTTTCACCTGGCTAAACACTTTTGTAATTTACAGGGAATCAAGCAAGGAAATGATTGGCTTATGTCAGCTGTTAACCATCCTTTTCCAGTTCCAGGAACTGAAATACTGGGACAGCACAAGTCATGGTGTAGCAGCCATATCGACCCATGAATCCTCAACGGTTGCAGACTTTGTGTGAAATAGAGTGGCCGTCTTTTGGTCTAGGATGGCCTACTAAAGGCTCTTTGGAGCCCAGCCGTGTATATGCCATTGTGGTTGGGAAACCTGGGCACCCCGACCAATTTCCCTACATAAACTCGTGGGATTCCATAGTCCGCGCTTCTCCTCCATGGCTAAAGAAATGCCTAGAATCCCAGGCAAAAGTTTTGGTGCTCAGAAAAGAAAAATTGGCCAAGAAATTACAACCAGTGTTAGAAGCCCCGTGTGAAGATCTGGCAGAGCTAACGGCATTTCCACCTGCTTATGCCCCGCTTCCACCATGGGCCCATGTTACTGTAAGACCGCCCCGTTGAGATCCAGATCCGGTGGCTCCTGAGCCCCTGCCATCCCCCCTACAGAGGCATTGCCCCTCGCTTTGACTTAGAACTATCGCCATCAGTTTCAAGCCCCACCGGCAGTAATTGGCCGATTTCAGCTACGGTCCTCAATTCCCAGATATTGTCTGCCAAGACTTCCATCTCTACGAGATCGAGAGGTTCCCCTCTTACACCTCAGTCAGCATTAATAAAAGAAACTGAAGAATTGAAGTGTTGGGCAGAAGATTTAATAAAATCGGCGGTAACCCTTAAAAAGATGTGTTCTCACAAAAAAGAGGAGGCAAGCTCGTCTACTGCTCATCAGTCATTGTCTACTGCTCAAGACTTGCACCCCCTTGAGATGTATGTCAAACAAAGAAGGAAAAAGGTTTTTTTAAAAAAGATTCAGAATAGAGAGAGAAAACAGCAAAAAGCTCAAGGTCGAGCTGAGAGAAAAAAAAGAACAAGATCTGAGGCTGTTAATTAGAAAAATGTTGTTGCAGGACAGCCTGGCTTTTAACGAAGTGTGGGAGCGTGAGAGTGTAAGGCCGAAGTAGCCTAGCGCGCCGAGAGGGGGGGCAGGAAAATTGCCTACAACGTTCTGAGTTGTGCAACATCATCACCTCGCCTAATTGAGATGAAATCCCTAAGAAACAGAAACTGAAAATGAAGACCCAGAAGATGAAGGCGCAAAATGGAGAATAAAGGTGAAGAATCAGCCCCCAGGGCACAGGCTAGACTCCTCTTCGAGTGAAAAGTGTGCCATAAGACTGTCCCAAGGCAGAATGAAGCGGAAAGACCACGTTGAAGATCTCTGTCAAGGTAACCGTGTTTAGCTTTGAACTGTGTTAGAATTGCATAGAGCCTGTAGCTACTGACCATCAGCTATATGATTTCTGAAGAGTGTAACCATTAAGCTTTTGCTGTGGGATTCCCTGCAATGAAGAAATCTCACTGATTTAAGTGTCCAGTGTTACACTGCCTGAGTGTGTGTGCTGAAGAGACCGAGAAACCAGACAGCATGTTCCTGGCCAAGCCAAAATCACGCTACTACCATGCTCCTGGAAGCTGCAATAAACTGTGTAAGCTGGGAGACCCAACCTGATTGAGAAGAAAAGAAGATATTGGAGTAACTGTCTTGAAAAACAGTGAGATCTGTGTAGCTGGCTGGCTGACGCTGTCAGTGATGTTACAACTTTAAATTAAGACTGTTTTCCTGTTTGAGACCCCAGCGAAGAAAGCTAACCTGAGTTATTTGTTGCCCGTGCCAAAGCAAAGATTTAGCTGCCCTGTACCTCATCGTGTCCTGTTTTAAGCTTAGGATTTACAAATACAAACAAACTGAGAAGCTTGCCTTTGAAATTCTGCAAATCACCCCACCGCCTCCCGGAAGAAGATTAATGGCTGCCTGAAAAAAATGCAAGTATAAAGTGATCCCCATCACCCCACAGCGTCCTGAGTTTTGGCACTTTGCTTTCGTGTACCAGGTTAAAAGAGAAAAAAAAAAGAGTAAGTTTTTAAAATGTCTGTGAGAACCTGACAGAAGTAGAATAAAATTTACAGAGAAGTTGCCCAGGTTAAAGCGTCACGGCTAGAGAGCTGAGCTGTGCCGCTCTGTTTAGACAGAGGCCTTGCTAAAAAGTTAAAGGCCCTTGTCTGTCAGAAGGGGTGTAGGGCCACACTTCCCCTTTTAAACATCTCATCTTCATTGCCCAGAGCCTTCTCTGTTTGCCTCCATCATTGTCTGGGCTTTTTAGAGACACTCTGCACATGGACTAAAATTTTAAATTGTCAAAGACTTGCCATGGACAGAAGCTTTTGATAAACTTGAACTCTCATCGCTGTAGACCATGTGTCTGTGTTTGTAGTCAGCTCAGTGTGCAGCAGGCTGAGTTTGATCTATGACTTTTAGATTTCCTTCTGCTAAAACTCATGCAGCATAGAGTTGCCGATGCAAAAATGGTGACCTAGAACTCTTTGCGTGTGTGAGTATGCCCATCCCTTAATTTTGATGGGCCCTGAGCTTTCAGCCAGAAGAGCAGTATGATTGCTGGATCTGCTCCATCATGCCTTACCATGCAAAAAGTGTTTTCCATTCATTGTATTAAATTGCAGAAAAAGTTTGTTGTGTATATTTTATGATTTCTTAAATATCATAAAATATATGTGATATTTGCAGATTAGTGTTAGTTGCAACTCCAAATAATACTGAGGTTCCCAATGGATGACAAGGAAAAAAGACAAAGTCAAGTAAAGAAAAGACAAAGGCAAATAAAAAAGAGGGAATAGAGAAAGTAGCAGACAGACAGAGAAGGGAGAAAAAAAAGAAAAGAAAAGGCAAGAGGCAAGAGGCAAAGAAAAAAAAAACATTTGTAGAGAAGAAGCGTGGCCATAGTTGCCCCCAGGGTGAATTAGAAGCAGCTGATTGTGCCTGGAGCTTATTACCTGGGGTAAAGTAGCCACAATAATGTAATAGTTCTTTAAGATAGAGAAAATTGTAACCAGAAAGAAAAGAAGAGCCTATCCCAAATGTGTGTCATTAGGACTAGTGTACAGCAAAAAGGTTTAAGTGAGTTTAACTTAAAAAAGACAAATAAAGAAACAAGGCTGGTGCATAAAAAAAAAAAAGTTTTATGTAAAAAGTTTAAAACATGATCTGCAATACAGGCAGATCAGCAAGAAAAAGAAAGTAAAAGAAAGAGAAAAATTTATCTTCCCATACTAATAAATGAAAGTGTTATCAAGCACTTTGCTGGGAGGCAAAGTTGTTTACAGAAAGCTGTGCCTGAGAACCAAACACTTCTAGCCTATGCTGAAAATGCTTGCTAGTGTTGTGCTGCCTCATGAGTAACATGTATGGTATAAAACCCATTTAGCCCAATAGCTCGTGGTTCAGAGAAGCTGTCTGATCCAACCCTTAGGTACGCCTATGTGCTGTAAGCTACCCAATAAAGTCTCCTTGTAAGTAAACCCCCTGCTGAAATCCCAACACACAAGCAGGGCTAAAGCACCTCACCCAGTATCAAACCCTGCTATTAAAAGCCGTAAAGGCAGGTATGAAAAAGTCAGTTAATACGACTAAAGTGTCTGAAGTGCTGCAAGGTGCCACCGAAGCCCCCAGAGCGTACTTGGAGCGTCTTTTAAATGCTTATCGCCAGTATATCCCCCGACCCAGAGGCCCAAGAAGACGTGGGCGAGGGAAAGAAGACCCGGCAGAAAAAAAAGATTCTTAAAAAAGAACCAGTGTGCCCAGTGCAGACAAGATGGACATTAGTGGCATGAATGCCCAAATAAAATAAATCAAATACAAAAGAAAAAACCAAAGGGGCCAGAATGGGCGAAGAGGAAGACAGCTTGAGAGGGGCCATGACATTGACTGTAAGGGGCCGTGACATTGACTTCATGATTGACACTGGAGTGGCATCAAGAGCAAGCAAACATTAGCCTTAAACAAGAAGTCCAAACACTGGGCAAAGTTCTTCAAGCCCAGTGTCGCTTTGTCTTAGAAAATAAGCCATTCCCATCACAGAAGTTCATCCTTTCTAGGGTTGGCAGAGAATTTCTCCCCGAAACTTTGGGGGGCCGAGCGCCGTGTTCGGCCCCCCGAACAAGTTTCGGGGAGAAATCCTCCGAACCCCCCCCGCACCCCGCACCCCCCCGGGACGGGACTTACCTTCGCCGAATGTCCCTCCCGGCGGCGGGTCCGGCTGGCGGTTCGGCGGGTGTTCGAGCGGGGCGGGAGCAGCAGCCGGTCTTTCGACCAGCTGCCGCCGCCGCCATTGCAATAAAAGAAAAAAAAAACGCCCCCTGATAGGCTATGTGACGATTAACGTAGCCTATCACGGCTAGATTTGCAAAGTCAGCCGTGATAGGCTACATGAATCGTCACGTAGCCTATCACGGGTGACTTTAAAAAAAAAAAAAAAAGTGTGTACGGATAATGGCGGCCCCCATAGGGAGCCACCATTCCCGTTCCTTATTTGGTCGCTGTAGTCTACGTAAAGATTTACGTAGACTACGGCGACTAAATAAGGAACGCGAATGGCAGCTCCCTATGGGGGCCGCCATTAGCGTACACGCTTTTTTTTTTAAAGTCACCCGTGATAGGCTACGTGACGATTGACGTAGCCTATCACGGCTGACTTTGCAGATCTAGCTGTGATAGGCTACGTGAATCGTCACGTAGCCTATCAGGGGGCGTTTTTTTAAAAAAAAAAAAAACTTTCACGTTCGCGGCCAGGCGAGGCGGGAAGCCTCCTCCCCGGCCTGAATTTCGGCCGGGGCGAGGCGGGAAGCCTCCCCCCCAGGCGGAACTTCGCGGGGGGAGCAGCGAAGCGCCTCCCCCCCACCGCGAACGTCCTTCGAGAACAGGTAAGGGACTTTCGTCCACCGCTAATCCTTTCTAACCAAGAGTTAAAGTATGAGTTAAAGAAGAAAAAATAACCCTTTGACTCCCAGATAGAGAGGACTGAAAACTGTCATACTTTCCACCCCCACAGCTATGAAAGTAGCTGGAGTTAAACCCTAAATACATTAGACACGAGTCAAGAAAGCGAGAGGGGGGAAGTAGACTGTAAACAGAAATCCTGAAAATCCTCTAAAAAGTATTCTGAAAAAGCAGTAAGAAGATTCAGGCTAGACCTTACTGTGGACACACCGGGAAACTGTCCTCCCTGCGTACGGTCAGACCTGCAGCTGGAGAATTGAAGAGAGGGACTAGACCCTACTGCAGCTTGCCAGGTAAATAGCTGCCCAGCGTACGGTCAGATCCCAAAGAAGATTAAAGAAGATTAAATATACGTGTTGTAGTGTTAGTAGTGTTGCATTGTGTTTCCTTAATAAGGTGCGAAAAAGGGGGGCCAGCCCCTGAAAGGGGAAGTTTGTCCCAGCAATTCACTGATAATTACTGGCTTCACCTGGCTAACATCACTAAAGTAAAGCATTTTTGTTTGCCAAGAGATATACCTGCAAACAGGTTTTTTATCTTTTTCTCCTCCATCATTTAATTTGACTAATAATAGTAATGCTGTAAATGTTCAAATCAATAATCTGCATGCATAATATAGTGGCTGACATAACAATGGGACAAAACAATTGGCTAAATTGGTTAACCCCTTGGCTTCCAGATCTTAGCTGGCTTAAAGCATTGTTCATCCTAATTCTACCAGTGTTGTTCATAGAGATACTGTTATGCCTTTGCATTCCTTGTCTTATGCGCTGTTTAACCAATCTGTTTTATGTCTCGGCTAGTAGAACTGCTGCCCTCTACGCTCTAATAGCTCAACAAGCTATTAAGTAAGAGGGTTGCTATAAGAGTCCTGTGTTATGCTTCACAAACCAGAACGTCTATTTGTGTAATAAAATGCTATAATTGTAATGAAATTATGCATTTAAGGGGAGAATGTAGCAGCCATATCAGGAGTCAGACTAAGTAGCCTCAGGTAGTATCATGCTTCATGTTCTTGCTGAGCTCTTTCTCCCTTGAATATATTGTTGAAAGCTGACGAGACACAGGAATTCCTTATCTTGTCAAAGGTCATACAATTGTATATCTTGTTCTCTGCTGTTCTCTTCTGTTCTCTGCTTATCACGGCTACCCTATAACCCAGTTCTTGTATTATAAACAATGGTGCTAGGAGAAGAAATGTTGAGGACTGCAACCCCACATGGGAGGGAGAGGAGGAGCCGTTTCCTATGTGTCACAATATCTATAAAAACAATGTGCTGATGTAAATCGGGGCTTCTGGCTCTTTGGAAATGATTCCAGCCTTAAGCCCGCGCGTTAAATAAAGAATCTCTTTTTCCTTCACTCCGTGGTCTCTCTGACTCTGAGTTCTGCAACAATGGCAAGGCAAGTCCAGGATGGGCAAGGTAGGTCTCTCACATACTCAATTCTAAATTCTGCATCAGGCAGAATGCATTTCATGGGGAAGGGCAATGAAATATACCATTTACAGGGGCCATTATACATCATTAACAGGATCCATTTTGAGTGGCCGCTTACTCATTGATGAAAAGAGGAAAGGCATCACCAAAAAGGAGGACAAAAGGGGATAAAGATTTGCAATAAATCTGCCTATACTAATTTATATAGAGAGATGAACATCAAGAAATAATTACTATAATTTAAATAGAAATACAATTTCATAGAGGGGAAGACTGTAACCAGCTGACCTGTGTGCCTGTCTGTTCAGTCTGCTGTTTAGGGGCTAAATGTTGATGAGCAACTTCAAGGCCCCTGCTCTCCCTCTTACAATTCTTTATCTTTAAAGCAGACTTGGACTGGACAGCCCTTCTTATTGAGTTAGTTATTACATTTCTATACCACCCAATAGCTGAATCTTGCTTATTTATTTGATTTATACCCTGTGTTTCTACCACACACAAAAATGGCACTCAAGTGCCAAATAAAGGATGTCTTCAAATAGAGGACTGTCCTCTGATACTCATTCAAATGAAGGACTGCCCTCTGTGTCAGAACCTGACTTCCCAATATTGAGGCTCAAGTTTCAGTAAAGCTTTTATTGCAGTAATTTTAGGAATTAGCTTAAAGCCTTTACAGTCCCAATAAAGATCAGCAGAGAACAGATTACATAGTTCCTTGACCAGGATCAGTTTATGGGTATCTCGACAATAGTCTCAAGCAGACTTGGGTTCAGGATACAGAATGCATCCAAACAATTTTTATAGGTCCATTATAGTTCCATCCAAGAAGCAAGACAAGGAAGCCTTCCAAGTTAGAAAGGTGTTGCTTCCAGCAAACTCTACTGTCAGTTGCTCTCATTTAAAATACGGGGGAGTGGCCACTAAAGATCGTTGTCAGTCATTCGATCCTGGCAAGGAAACCTAGCTCACAGATGGAACACCTCTGTTCTGCCCTCTTTGGTTGACAATGCATTTTAGGACACACCAGAGATGCCCCCTCTCCTGCAGAGACCTCCCCTGCTGCCCTGTTCCCATGGAAGATGTCACTGGTCAAGAAGCCAGGGCCTCTGTCAAGGTGAGGTCTCCTAGCTGTGGAAGATCAGTGTCCTGTGTCTCATTCTGTGTATCAGCTATATCAGTGTCCTGTGTCTCATTGCCTCCCAGCTCATAACCAAGTGGGAGGCCTGGTAGAACTAAATTCTCAGTTCTTCCCACAGCTGGGCCTGGCTCCACAAGATTCCCTGGACTGGAACAAGGTATGACACTATGTAAAGTAGAACACATGACCACCCTAGATCCATTGAAAGCCAATAGACTGGTGATGAATACCAGTTGCTATAGCAATGATGTAGGACAATGCTTGAACAACTTTCCAGAGTAAATAAATTAGGTTGCTAATGCCATTTTGGCAAGTGAGAATCCGTGGGCAGTTGCAGTAGGACCAAAAGTTCTGAGCCTTAAACCCATTTCCTTATCTTCCTCGGGCCTGATTTTACCTTGTAGCACATGGCTGCAAGCCACCCACCACTTACATTTCCCACAGTACACTGGAGTAATGTTACATTAGGGCATTGTGGGAAACTGAAAATGGCAAGTGGCTTGCAACCACTTGCTACAGATCATAGCTCTGTTATGATCTGTTGTAACTACCACCTGCTGCAACTACTGCTCATCACTACTGGTAAGTTTGCTGGGATGGGGGTATTAGATGGCAGGGGCCCATTAAGCATCAGGAGCTGCAAAAGATGGCACTTCACTGCGGGGTGTGTGTGTGTGTACAACCCTAGTGCCAGCCCTGTGCACAGGCCAAATCCCTATATGATATTGTTAAAGCTGAAGGCCACTGCAAACCAAACTAAAAAATATCTTTTGAAGGAACAGTCCAAAATATATTAGCTGCTAATTATCTACAAAGATAAACTCATCCAAGCCTATTGTATATGTTATTGCACTTCATAGTAACAGCAAACACCAGATTCTATGAGCTACAGTATATTAAAAAATGTCCACACCCAAGGTCTATTTTTAGTGGAAAGGCAGGATATCAAATAAATAAATAAATAAATAAATAAATAAGGTATTCTTATGCTTCAGTAACTGGTTAAGAAACAGAGAAGGAATAAATGGACAGTTCTCTCAATGAAGGGGTGTAAATAGTGGGGTCCCCCCAAGTATCTGTATTGGTATTGATGTTTTTAACTTATTCATAAATGTTCCAGAGTTAGGGATGGCTGAGCAGTGAGATAGCCAGGTTTGTTTTGGACACCAAATTTATCAGAGGGATTGAAAGAAAATGAGGTCCAAAAGGATGTCTCCAAAATGGGGGAACTGGCATTAAAATGGCAAATGCAATTCAATATAAGCAACAGCTTGCAACTGTACCTGGGCATGGGTTGGGATACTTGACTCAATTATCTCTCTGTTTAGACCTGCTGGTTCCTAGAATAACACCTGTATTTCAGCTCCCATTATCTTGAAACCTAGCTTTCCTGACACTGTTTCCTTTTTGGATTGATCTCTTGTGCTGCTGAATCTTGAACTCCCCCTGTTCCCTTGGACTGTCCTTGATTTGGACTGCTTCCTTATGTTTGACATCAGCTCCATCTCAAGACCCTGCTTTTGGACTGCTTTTCTTCTTGACTGGTAATACCGTGCTTTTGATCTCTGCCTGCTTTCTGACTTTACTGAATGGATTTGCCCCGTAGTCCCCCCCGCTCCAAGATGAGCTTGACCCAGCCATTTCAGGACAGCTCGGTGAAAACACAGACCCACTGTGTCACTGCTGTGAAAAGCAGTTGTTGTTTCTACAAAGAAACTTGAGTTGTGAAATAGGAATGGAAAAGAATCCTGGTCAAGGTTTGAATGATGTTGATTTTCCTTTCATAAAAATGCATAAAAGGCAAAATAATCATTAGGAAAGGAATTGAAAATAAAACTTCAAATATCATAATGACTTTATATAGATCTATGGTGCAATCACACTTGGAATACTGTGTACCGTTCTGATCACCTCACCTCAAAAAAGGATATTGTAGATCTGGAAAAGGTGCAGAAAAGGGCCACCCGAATGATCAGGAGGCTGGAGAAACTTCCCTGTGAGGAAAGGTTGCAACATTTGGGGCCTTTTAGCTTAGAAAAAGTTGAGTAAAGAGTGAGGTATAAAATTATTTATGGTGTGGAGAAACTGGATGGGGGAAGTTATTCTCCCTTTCTCATAATGGGACCATCCAGCAAAGCTAAATGGTTGGAATTTGCTACCACAAAATGTTGTGATGACTGCCAAGCTGGGCCCCATCTATACCGGGCTTTTACTCTGGGGCGGGTGCGAGTCGAGGTCCCTCGTGATAGATGATGTAGTCACAACTTCGTAGCCATCCGTGGCTTTCTCCCAGAAAGATGCAGATTTCCAAGGAGGCATTTTGCTCCAATGTTTTCTGCTGCTGTGGGTTCAGGGCGGGTTTGCACGCTGTATATCCCTGCCTCAGACTGACACAGTAGTTTGCGGTGGGCATGAGGTGGGTGGTGTTACAGGTGTCAAGTGCGACGCCTTCTCACTCCTCTTCCCACTCATTCCTATTTCCTTGCAGCTGCGCAGTTACAGAGGCACGAAGAGAAACAAAGAGGTCTTTTGAAAGGGGTGCAGGAGGGGGAGAAAGAGAAGGCACCAACCCTAGACTGCTTTTCTCTTCAAAGACAAAAAGGAGGAAAGGGGGGGATCAGAAAGAGAAAGAATTCACCACAGAACTAAGGAAGGAATTGATTTTATTAGGACTTTAAAAGCAAAGTGAGTTGCTGCTGCTGCCACCCGCTACTCTTAGGCTGATTTTCTCCACTGAATTCGCAGCTTTCTCTCCCCTTCCCTAGAGCCAGCCAGTCCCTCACACTGTATTACACACTCGGGTCTCCTTCCCCACAGACTCGACGCAGAATGTAGCCAGCACCTCAGGAGAAAAAGAGGATTCCCCCCTTCCCGCCCCCTGTCTCTTCCCTCAGTTCTGCAAGGTGGTGGAAATACTGCTGCTGCCACCAAAGCGCCTCTCCTCCCGCAGACTCAGGAAGACCCCCGCCCCCCAGTGCCCACGCACGACTCCTCTGGGCAGGCTCTTCTGAGCCCCTAACCTGATGTGCCTTTGCTTTTCAAGGAAACCCCTCACGTGGTCATCCCTGCGAAATTCCCTTCTCTGTCTCCCACCGACCCCAAGCCCCTCAATGTGTCGTGGCTGCATGGAGTATATCACAGCGAAACTCTGCAGTAACTTACCCCCATATATCAAGCTATTAGGGGATCTGCAGCACTACTGCGCAGCTCCGACGAAGGGATGCACCAGATCGGTGCCATACAGATGCACCCCTGGATGACTTTAAAAGGGGATTAGATACATTCATGGAGGAGAAGGCTATCAATGGCTTCTGCTCATGATGGCTATATGCTACCTCCAGGATATGAGGTAGCATCCTTCTAAATACCAATTGCTGGGCAAAAGACAGCAGGAGAAAGCTATTGTTCTCATGTCCTGCTTGTGGGCTTTCCATGGACACCTGGTTGACCACTATGGAAACAGAATGCTGAACTAGATAGGCTTGATCCAGTAGGAGTTTTCTTATGTAACTGCCTTTCACTCTCCCCAATTCAACAGGTCAGGTCTCCAGGACAGTTGGACAGACTGGGTGTGACTATACAATATGAAACCAAATAAAATCTGTACCTCCAACATTCAGTGTCATATCCTCTCCACCTTGTCTCACAAGGATAAAAAGAATATAACTTCACAACAGTATAATACAAAGTCCAATCCATTCTGACTTTCGTTTTCTCTTAACAAAGCTTGTATCTTTTATTAGCTGGTATTTTCTTTCATCACAAACTTACACAGGACAAACTGTCTGCTAGTAAAACCACCAGCACCTATACTCTTAACAGCTTGCTTTTAAAAATATGCTAATTGCAACAGCTTTGCTGTTGCCAAAACAAGTAAGCTAAGTGCTTAGTAAAGGTAAACAGAGACATTATAAAATGTGTGTGTGTGTGTGTGGGGGGTAATTTTCCAAGTTTCCATTTAGGATTCATTTGTATGCATACTTAGGCATGTGTGAGGCACTGTAGGCTGCCAGACTTTACAATAATTGGACTACATAGCCTGACAGCACAGAACTATGCAAATGTATCAGTAACTACCCTAACACATATGCACTCCTAAAAAAAGGCAATTATACCATAATCCTAAGCATACTTAGAGCTAAACTTTCTTGATTTCAGTGACACAGGGCTAGCCTTACTGTGAAGCAAGGTAGATTGCCTGTTCTGGCAGTTCCCAGAGAGGGCACCGTTTTCCTGCCTCCAGTGAGTTGTTGGGGATGCTGGGCTGTCATTTTTTGCTGCAGGTGTGAAACTATCTGTGCCCAACATTACAACGGAACATCATTTAACTGACTGATTTCAAAGCTGCCTTTCTGCCAAAAAAAAAAATAGCACTCAAGGCAGCTAATAACAAAATGCAAATTAACAAAATCTTAATTAAAACATAGCATAAAAACAAATACATTAAAAACACAATAAAAACAATAAAATAAATAGACAGCACCAACTAATTAGAAACACTTCAGCAACAGGCCAGCTTAGATGCCAAAGGCATGCCTGAATAAAAATATCGTTGCCCATTTACAGAAGGACAACAGACAGGGGACCAACCTTGCTTCCCTCGGCAGGGAATTCCAGAGTCTGGGAGTGGCCACTGAGAAGGCCCAAGTGGGCCCAGCATTCCAAGTAAGGTGGCACTATCTGTGCTAAGTGAATTTGGGATAACATTCCAAGTAAGTGGGGTAGTATAGCAGCCTTCAGATCTGATCTTATGAGTTGCCCATAGTAGCCATAGACAAGTGCTGAAAAGGAAACTGAAAACTCCTTTGAAGAGAAACAGATAAATTTGCTGCAACTGCACTGACTGGGTGAAATACAAAAACAGAATACCATATGCACATGAAATGGCTCATGCTGTGTCAGACCACTGGTCCATCTAGGCTGCTACAATTTACATGAACTGGCATGAGCCCTCCAAGGTCCTAGGCAGGGAGCTCTGCTACACGTGATCGGATAACTCAATACACCTGGGATTGAATCTGGGATCTTAGGCATGGTATGTGCCCTACCGCTGAGCTATGGGCCATAATAAAGTGTGGTATTGTGCTAGCATCATACGGAGGGCCAAGGTAGGTGTAACAGAGTGGGCTGCCACTATTACACTGGGAACCGCTACCATCAGCAGGTTCATGACTGCCATTACTCTAAAATGGACAGAGGCAGGGAGGTGGGGAGGTAAGATTATCTATGTAGCATTATGAAAGACATTTCAGCAATCACAGCCTCAGCCACAAAAATGAAACCTTATATGCTTAATACCTGGTAATAAGCTGTTAGAGGGGGATTGCAACTGAGTTAGCAGTTGTCATAGACTTTCCTACTTGTCTTCTTCCATAGGATGCCAATGCAGTTCTACTGCCATATGTTGCCATATGCACCACCACAACTATGCCTATCTATAGGTTCCAGATGTCAAACACCATAACAAGGACTATGGTAGCAGATGACATCTTAGCAGATTTTGTCTCAGATTTTTGTTACAAGCACAGGATGTTCAGTGCCAGCTCTTGACCCTGTCACAAGCAGCACTTCTGAGAATCTTCCATTAGTTTTAACATGGAGTCATAGGCAAGGATTGTAAGAATTCTGTAAATGTGGAAAGTGAAGACTTCAAAGGGGCCCCAGCAGGTCAAGACATCAGTGACTGAGTTCATAACATTGATCAGAAATGGCCAATTGGCAGCACATAGGTCAGGGGTGGGCAGAAAGTAGATCTCCAGATGTTTTGGACTTTAACTCCCAGCATTCCTGACCATTAGCCATTGATGGCAGGGGCTTCTGGGAGCTGAAGCCTAAAACATCTGTATATCTACCATCTGTACATCCCTGCCATAGGTCCCAAGGTGATTTTGTCCAGTCCCAGGACCCCAGAACTGGATTAGAGTTCTGGGCAGCACCATGTAGGCCCCCTTTCTGCCTCTGCAACATATGTACAACTCATCCTCTCTTAGACATTACCTTAGTCCTCTCTTGTAGTTTGCCCAGACAAAATGGTCCCTGAGCACCCTGGTGCTAAGGCATGCAGCCCCCACAAGGCTTAAGAAGTTGGCCACCCCTTATACAGAATTTGAATATTTGGTTTTCTGAATGACCAGCTAAATGACCATTTTGCCCATCTACTCCAAAATGGATGGAAGAATGAAAGTATGAACCAAAAGATGAACGATGGGCTTCAGTGAAATGCATATATGGCACTACTATTTATAGAACACAATCTCTTCAAAATATTTATCCATCACCCTAAATCAGCAGTTGTTGACCATCTGTGTCTACAGTGAAACTTAAGTTGTGAAATAGGAACGGAAAATATTCCCGGTCAAGGTCTGTATGATGTTGATTTTCCTTTCATACAAAATGTGTAAAAGGCAAAATAATGGGGTGTTTTTTTAAGACCTTGGCTGCAAGCACTTTAAGAGTTATCCTGTTATCAACTCTATCTACAGTTGCTTATCTATGATACAGAGATGAGAACATAGTCTATCCTAGCATACTCTCTTTCAAAGAGCGTTGGCAAATACACACACACACACTTCATATTTCCTACATAATTTCTAGCAGTATTGACAGTTTATGAACAAATTTTAAAAACCCAGTTGAACTAGCATAATATCATAAAAATGAGATCTTTACAGGAGAACATATTGTTTTAATACTTATCTTTTGAAAGCAGGATACAAAGCAAACATTTAAGAGGCACCATTCTCCTTTCATAACAGGATGGTTGAGTTATGGGATGGAAAATGCATATCAGCTGCTGAAAGTGCACTTCTCTACTCAGACACAACTCCTTCAAAATTGCGCCAAATGTATTGTGTGTAGCTGCCAAGATTGGCTCAGTCTATCAAGGCTGCCAAGGTTAGCCCATCGATGAGGTGGATTGAAGGCCTCCCCTCAGGCAGTGAATTTAGAGCACCAGCTATCACAGTTCCAGAATCAGGATAGCCTGTCCTCAGTGATTTATGCTCTAGTAACATCCCGGCTAGATTACTGGAATGAGCTCTATATAGGACTACTCTTGAAGATGGTCTTGAAGCTGCAGCTGGTGAAGAATGCTGTGGCATGGCTGTTGACAGGAGCAACAAGAAGTGATTTATCACCCAATCCTGAAAGCACTGCATTGGCTGCCAGTGAGCTACTGAGGCCAATTCAAGGTACTTGCTACTGGGACCTAAGTACTTGAGGGAGCACCTTTCCCATTACCAACTGACCTGAACCTTACTATCAGCAGGAGATGCCTTGCTGGTTGTCACACCAATAGCAGAGCCTAGAAAGGTGGTGGCATGAGATAGGACATTCTCTGTGGTGGCACTCCATCTGTGGAACTCCCTCCCAGGTCACATTCAGTCTTCTCCCAATTGTTTAAATAATAACTGAAGACATTTTTATTTACAGGCAGTTGGATCTTGACGTATACTGTGTTAGGTGCAGCTATAGATGGATTCAATGTTATTTATAGTATTTTTAATAAAAGTGTTGAGAAAGCCAGTGTGATCTAGTGGTTAGAGAGTGGGACTGGAACTTGGGAGACCCAGGTTCTAGTCCCCACTTGACCATGAAGCTCCCTGGGTGACTTTGGGCCAGTCACTGACTCTTAGCCTAATCTACCTCACAGAACTGTTGTGGGGATAAAACAGAGATATAAATGTAACAAATACATTAAATAAATCCTTATTTTTTGTGTTGTTTTATTATCTTGGGTTGTTAGCTGCCCTGTGTTCCAGAACTCGAAGGAGGGCAGGATACAAAAATCTAGATTAAATAAATGAGTCTTGGGAAATGTCCAAAATATATTGTCTCTGGTGCCACAAACTCACTGGACAGGCGTGTTGTGAGGGGGGGAGTGGCAGTGGAAGCATCTCCAAGATGGTGGCTAACAAGAAGATTATGAGACAGACAAATTAATACATAAAGCAATAAAGAATCATGCCCCAGCTCAGCCCTTATGGAAAATACCTTGGAAGCTTTCGCACTTTCAAAAAGTAAAAGCAATGGGCGTCCCTACCTTGTGTTCAGTGATATTTTAACACTGTGCCACCTTTAAGATCACAGCATCGGCGTATTAGAGATGTGCAATATCAACACATTACATGCTACTTCTTCTGGAATTAACACAAGGTACAGGACGTTCACAGATGAATAACGAAAGCCTTTTTCTTTTCTTTTATATATTCACTTTCCCTCTCTATAGGACAGGAGCATAACTGAAGAACAGTTGCCTTCTAGCTGTCTAAACAGTATGTGAAAGAAGCAAAAACCCTCTGTCCATCACTGCACCAAAAGGCAACAGGAGGAAGTGAGAAGAAAACAGCGAAGATGACCTGCAAGCTCACCTGTTTTTTGCGGGAAAGCATTACAGTCCACTGTATATTACGCGACTCATATCCTAAACTGTTCTGAATCATTACAATTTCATGGAGTACTAGAAGAAAGCAATTAGGTTTTCCTAACAGAAGAATAGATTATTTTCAACTGCAGTATGTAATGGGGGTCATTCTTAAAGTCTTCTTCATACACATATATTAAAGGGTGCACGCTTTTTTGTTTTTCTGAATGTCATATATTAATAGCACACTCTTTTTTTTAGTGCCCAAACCTTTGAGTTGTCATCTTATCACTGATACACATCAGGTGTGTTTATATGTACTCAGCGTTATGCAAAATGAGCCAGAGGTTGGTAAGGACACAGTTGGTAGGGCGGCCAAGTGATCTACTTTACAGAGGACATTGAAAGGGCTGTCATCCTCTGTTAGAAGGCATCCATTATTTGAAGGGCTGTCCTGTTCAAGCCTGGTTTAAAGATTTTTTTTTAAAGCAGCAACAAAGTGGCAATTTCTCTTTAAGACAAGGTACACGGGGAGCCTTTGGGGAGCCTTTGGGGAGCACGATTTTGCTTTAAACAAGGTATGCTTGAATTGTGGCAGCAAATTTGGGGGCACAGCAGGGATTGCACCGGGAAGGGGTGCCCCTGGTGGGTTCTGTGGGGGAGGCATGGAATGGGCCTCTGGACCCCCAGAGGTTGCCCACTCCAATCTAGATAACCTACTCTTATATAATCCTAAGAAAAGGTTCTGTAAATAATGTAAGGGTCCACAGATCCTCTCTAGCTCAACTGCAGGAAAATGGATATAGGAGTAGGAGTGTATGGATTTTGTTAAATCCATTCCATCTGTATTTTGCAGATAGTCAGGCATCTTTCGTTCTGTCATCTGCTTATTGACAGAACTGGATTATTTTAAACCAGAATTTTGTTCTATTTGCACTAATGCACTGCGTGACTTGGAAAAAGCCAGTCTGCTGCAGAATCCCCAGGCTGGATTCATAGAAATCCAAACTCATTAACATTCATTGCAGATTTCTCCAGCATCCCTATCTAGGAGGGAGAGACTAACAGGTGAAGGGGAATCCTCCAATCAAGTTTGACCCTGGTAGTTTTCCAGGCCCAACACATAGGCTCAGAAATGAGCTATTGCCACATTTTCAACCCAAGAAAGTAGAATTAAAAGGTGATAACAGGAAAGGATGAGAAACATCCCCTCTGTTAGACAGAACGTGTGTATTTTGATGGATGCCTAGGATTGACAGGTCTATGTAATGTTCCTAGCCTGGGTTATACCTTCTTCCACTTCCAGCTGTTGAAACTGAAAAAGAAACCCCCTCAAGACATCTGCCTCCACTTTGGTCAGTTGTCCTCACTGACACACAAAGCTTCAGACCCTTTTACTCTCTGGGTTAAAGAGACACCCAATATGCCTAACTGGTTCCCTCTACCCAGTACAGAAGTAACAAGGAAATGGATTTTCTAATGGTAGCGCAATACACCAAACAAACACATGAAGTTTTGTATTAAAATCAAACAAAATGTATTAAACACAAAAAGAGTTATATATTCTATTATTAATAACTCTGTACTTGGTCCTAACCTTACCTCCCTATTCTCCACCCCTTCTAGATCTTGGTTCCAAAAACCCCACTAACTAGAAGTAGTTTCTTCAATCCCTAAGGCCCTATCTGACTAACCAGCTGCCAGCCTCTCCTTTTATAACCTCAGAAATCTCTCTCAAACACAAGCCCCTCCCACCTTCACTCGCCCCCAAATGTTATTTTAACCCTGACTTACCTGGGTTACACTTTACAATGCAAAACGTATGGGTGTTATATTAATGTAGCACTCATATGTTATAGTCTGCCACTGGGAAATAGAGCAGCTAGTCCAGTGGCAGATATAGGAAAGTCTGAATGGGAATGTTCTGGTTGGCAGGAAGGAGAGGGGAGAGGCCAAGTTACAAAGAAAGCTATGGCCTCTCTAGCCCCAGCCCTGCCCCTGGCAGCACGAGTACTCTAGATGGGCTCAGGGGCCTGTCTAGAGCAAAAAGAAACTCCTTCACTCCTCCCACCTTGCCAGCAGCAGCCAAGGAGGGCACTGGATATCCAGAAGCCTCCAAGTTCAGAGGTGGTTGGAAGTAAGCATTATGGAGTTTAATGAGGCTTATTCCCAAGTAAGTGTATGTAGCATTTCAGCCGTTATCTATTAACATTGTTGAGGTGTGTGTAACTATTTTACC
The DNA here is from genome assembly GCF_057233095.1 of Heloderma suspectum. Lineage (NCBI taxonomy): Eukaryota > Metazoa > Chordata > Lepidosauria > Squamata > Helodermatidae > Heloderma > Heloderma suspectum. The sequence continues at coordinate 284,461,671 of NC_139461.1, read as the reverse complement.
ACCAGTCTGATCTATGATAATAACTGGTCAGTTTACAATTGTCCCCCAGAATGTAATGCTTTCAAGATGGGCTTTCTAATGTGTGTTTTAGAAAGTACATCTCAACCCAAGAATGCATGAACATGTTAACAACATTGTTCATGGTTTCTGGAAGAGAAAAACTAATGGAAAGACTATTCCATTTAAATAAATCAGAGATTTATTTAAGTTATTTGTGACTTGGTCCTGTAATTAAAGGGGTCCATTATAAAATGTAATTTGGTACACATACAAAGACCTTACAAAGTGCCCTACACTTCAAATCTCCAGATAGGGATGTTGAAGGAATCTGCAATGGATTCAAATGAGTTTGAATTTCTGTGCATCTGACTTTCAGATTCTGCAGCAGACTGGCTTTTTCCAAGTCACGCAGATTCCTCAGATTTACAGACTGGTTTTTCATTTTTTTGGGGGGGGGATTTGTGCTAATTCTCATTAACTAATGTGCATTAGTGCATTTGTGCAAGTGTGCCTTGGCACTAATGCAAATTAGCACAAGTGTAATGAAATTCTGGTTAAAAAAAAAACATTGAGCAGATGATGGAACAAAAGACACCTGACAATCTGTGAAACATAGATGGAACATATTTAACAAAATCTGTACATCCCTATCTCTAACTTCGAGATGTAAAAACATTCCATTTGCAGATTGTTCTAAGAATTGGAGCACCTTGGACCAAATGTGTACCAAATTTCAGACCACTAGCTCATGGTGATGTTCCCTAAAAATGTCAGTACTCCTATGTGTCAGCGAGTGAGTGAGGCCCAAGCATCTTTACAGTGCCATCCTAAGCCTGTTTACACAGAAGTAAGTCCCACCGAGTTCACTGGGGCTTCCTTTCATTGAAGAGTATATAGGATTACATCCTTATTTACATAAGGGAGAAAGTCTCCATGGAACAGAAGTGTTAAAACTATAGAGATTCTTTATGGAGATCTGATGGTTCATCCAAGGATAAGAAGAGAGACATCTCTTGCAATACGTTCATCAGGTATTTTAAAACTCTGCTTTAACTTCAAACGTCTGTTCCCATCATAGCCTTGGATGTTCTCACACTGTGTACGCTGTATCAGGCCACTTACACAGGCTGCCATTGTATAATATGATGATATCTTTTAAATCTCTGTTGACAGCAGAGCCTTGGCAGATAAAAAGCGAGATATAATTCTCCTTTAAAGGGTGATTAGCTTGAACAATGCTAATAGGCATTCTCTGTCTCTGGCTTAACGTAGTCAGCCCATAACCCACTGTGTCAGTTTGCTATATTTCTGTCCCTCAGCAAAATAAAGTACCAGCATCATCAGCTCTCTCATGCAATAAAACAGCAGGAAACCTCATTGCTCAGTTCCCCAGAAGGTCTTGGCACATATTAAGCTTGTAACAATCACCGGAGACCAAATCCTTCAGTAGCATCTTGTGTGTTGAGTTCGGAAAGACTACAACAGCCTTTCTCATGGTGCCCTCCAGATGTTTTGGACTATAATTCCCAGCATTCCTGGCCATTGGCTATGCTGGAGCTGATGGGGGTTATAGTACAAAACATCTGGAAGGCACCAGTTGAAGGCTGGACTACATATTGCAGTACAATGCATGGAATGTTTCCTGTGGCTCTTCATGTGATTACTCTGTTTGGTTCTTCATCTTCCCAATCTCTCATTTATGCATATATATTACCCAGAAACAAAACAGATTAAAAAATGAGTGATTTGGATGCACTGTGGTTTTCCCATTCAGCTACCAGAGTCACTGTAAGCCAAGAAAGAGACGCTGTCTTGAAGGGCCAATTGGAAAGATACTGGAAAGAGATCAATTTGAAAGTGTTTAATGGCATTCTTTGTCCCTCAATAAAGCGAGAGCACCCCACCATGCACAAACGAAGATAAAACCAGTAGGAAGATAGAATTACGATCATATTTTTATTAATGTATTACAGAGGGGTAGCCATGTTATCTGTTGCAGCAAAATCAAGAAAGAGTCTTCTGGCACCATAAAGACCAACAGTTTTGTTGTGTAGCTCTAGTCCATAAGTGTTCATGGACCAAAGTTCAAGTCATCAGAAGTACTTTATGCATTTGAGGCTGATTACCCAGAGCTATGGATACTGTATTGGCACATCCCAGCATCTTCCTGTCAAGACTAGTCTGAAACTAGATGAGGCTTCCTTAAAGGAGGAAGATTCCACCTCAACCTCAGCACATAGAAGGACCAAAGAGATTCAGTGGATCCTGATAAACACCTCAAAACTGCCATTCCCACTCAGGGATCCTGCAGAATCAGGGGACAAACTCCAATTAGTCACATAGTCCAGCTCCAGACCTTCCACAATAACACCCAGGAGTACATATGGCAATGAAGCGAAGACAAAGCCCAGAAGAGAAGGTGCACTCTATGACTGGTAACCTAAAGCCTTCTGTCTCTGACCCCTACTTGGGAAGAAAAATGATGAACCACAGTATACCTTTTAAGCTTATAATATAAGGCCCCACTAATACTCCAAGAAGGGGTGGGACAAACTACCTTTAAAAACCTTAACTTGCTTCCTGAATTTTGTACGATCTCATAGGATGCTTGATGTGAGATCTCCTTGCCCTGCTAGAAAGCTCCCCTGCCTCACTGGTAGATCAGGAACTCCAGTCTTGTGGCTCCTGTATTTGAGGGAACAGGTTACAGGACACATACCAAAGGTGGAATGCTCACTGGTATCAATCAAAGTAACACAGCCCATTGACATTACTCACAATTCTATCAGATTTATAGTTTGAAAAGCTTTCTACTGATTGGAATTGTAAGGCTCTGTCATGTCAGGTAACTTTAGCAAAATCTATTTTCTTGGAAGACAAACACTTTGGAACAAGCAGATCGAAGTTAACCAGAGACCTAACATGGAGTCTGAGGGCTCCTTCACACAGAGCTTTTATCCTGCTATTGAGATTGCTCGCTCACGGAAGTTTGCAGGTCCTTTTCATGACGTTGTCATCCTCCAGGGTACATCCAGAGGTATTTTCTGGTTATTCCATCTCAAAAAGCTCCAGAACTAATGAACTATCTTTTTTTAGACTCGGAATGTTATGTGATTAAAACAGCCACTAGATGGTGCTGTTTCATTGAGTTCTATGGAACCTTGAAAATTAAAAGCTTCCCCGCTCAGCAATCATGTGATCGCTGTCTGGGATACGGCATAGCTTACGGCTTCACTGAGTTACGCAAGCCCCTTCACCACAGCAAGGCAGTTATCCATGAAGGGGTGCTGTCTGGGAGCCTATGGTAAATGTAGAAAGGCTACAAAACGGGAGGACTGCAGGGGTTTTCTTCAGTGTAAAGGCAGCCTTGTTACATAAGAACCTGTTTTTTTTAACAGCCTATGCAGATAAACTGTCAATCTAGCAGGGGGTGTTTTTAAACTTAAAATACTTTGTCAGAGAAAAACAATTAAGGGACACTTGGAATCCTTTGCATCACAATGGGTACCAGATATATTTTTCTTACTATGGGTCATAAACTACCTTAAATGAGGAAGAAATAAAGCACACAGCATTTAGAATAAGCATACTTTCCTAAAGCAAGCTGGGAGGGGGCATCTTTTCTCCCTAAAACTTCTTTTTTGCAACTTTGTCTGCATTCATTCTTACTAAAAGTTGCTGCTGAGTTTCCTGGGGCAATATTTTGTATGTTTGTTGTGGGTGTTCGCTCAGCGTTTAAATAAGCTATTGATTTTATTTTCAACGTAATTTAAGGTGGTAATACAGTTCTTATTTGATAACTACCAGCCTAATGTGCCCTGTGTAAACAAAAGCTATACCTCCAATTTGTTATTTTTGTCATCTAAATCGACTGAGCAGCAACCAGCATTGATGTGGGTGGATTCAAGAACTAAATGTTGTGTGAAGCAATAAGCAACATTAATAATGCAGAGAAGAGCTACCGATGGCTAAGTAATTACCTGAGATGGGGCATAATATGCCACAGTGGTAGAAGTTCATGGTAACTGCCATTACATTATATCTTAAGAAGAACAAAATTTCTATCCTGCCCTATCCCTCAATTCAGGGTGTTTTAAAAAACAATCACATAAAATATATCCAATGAAGCCAAGACAAACAGAACAAAAATATGTGCGTTAAAGACTCACATACATCTGTGCATGGAAACCATAGCCAAATAAAGACGGCCTCATCTTCTTCTTTAGACTCCTACAGATGTAAAGAGTATGTGGGTTTTAGGTAGGGAATGTACAAGAATTTAATGTCAGTTCATTTCACATCAGAACTTGCCCCATTTCTAACCGCGAACGTGAATGTGAGCACATTTTTCAGGCAAAGCATACATATTCCCAAGCTTGCGATCACATACACAAAATGCACTTTTAATACCCTTTAAAAATACATATTTTCACGCTTTAGTCAGTGGAAGGGGGAGACTACACAGCTGAATGTGCATTTTTTAAATGCACACCTAATTTTGACAAGCTCAAGCCTTGCGGATTCTCCCATCTCTAGCTGTACGCTCTATGTTCATGTGGGCCAGGGCCAGGCTGAGAGCACTGGCAGTTGTGTTCAAAGTTAGGGCTGGCACCGGGTTAAACAGGGTCCTCAGCCACACTGGTGGCCCCACACTCACTGAGTTGCCCAACTACCCACTTGATCCTCTTGTGGATTTACTAAGTAGCAAGAGCTGGGACAGGTGTGGGAACCCATCTGCCATTTTTATTATCCTGCAATGCTTTGGAGCTATGCTATGTCAGACAGCGTTGTGGGACAATTAAAATGGCAGGCAGCTTCCCAGTCACTGCCATTTTAAGCACACGGTCAAAGGGCCAGATGGGTGGGAGGGTGAAACTGCAGCAAAGGTGGGCCTTGCCGGGCTGCTTTGGCCCTGGTGCTGGGTGACGTATTGTTAGGCTGACCATATTTCCTTGAGACAAAAACGGGATATTGGGACGACAAAAACAGGACAGGGTTATGTAATATTCCGTATTCATGAAAAACCACAATATAATAAAACAACTGCAGCTTCCTTTATGGTCTCTCAGGCTATAAGAGACCTAAAAAGCAACCTAAACTCACTGCAAAAGAACATGGAAACGGGCGCAAATGAATAATACTAATTTATTGCATATGCACACAAAAAACACTCATAAATATACATATATAAAATACTTATAAAATATCACATGAGCAGTGAACAAATCTGTATGGCATACCACACTGAACACTCTAATGCAGGACTGCAGTGGCCAGACTGCAAAAAATCATAAACATACACCAAAAAGAAAAGAAAAAAAGGAATGAACACCCTGACTGCTATCACAAGCCGGTATATGCTAATGTCCCACCGGAGAGTTCCGCTGTAATAAAAAAATAGCTAACAGCCTGTTGAACCGAAATATGAGTCTGAAAAGTCCGAATCACACTAGGATGGGGGAGAATTTCTCCCCAAAACTTCGGGGGGCCGAGTGCCAACGCATTCGGTCCTCCGAAGGTTGTTCGGGGAGAAATTATCCACCCCCCCGCCCCCCCCCGGGATGGGACTTACCTTTCACGAATGTCCCTCCCGGCGGCGGGTCCCTGCGGCGGTTCGGCAGGTCTTCGTCAGGGGCGGGGGCGGCAGCCGGTCTTTCGATCGGCTGCCGCCGCCGCCATTACAAGAAAAGTAAAAAAAAAAAAAAAAACGCCCCTGTGATAGGCTACGTAACGATTAACGTAGCCTATCATAGCTAGATTTGCAAAGTCAGCCGTGATAGGCTACGTTAATCGTCACGTAGCCTATCACGGGTGACTTTAAAAAAAAAAAAGCGCATACGGCTAATGGCGGCCCCCATAGGGAGCCACCATTCGCGTTCCTTATTTGGTCCCTGTAGTCTACGTAAAGATTTACGTAGACTACGGCGAAAATAAGGACAACGCAAATAGCGATTAACATAGCCTATCACGGCTGACTTTGCAGATCTAGCCGTGATAGGCTACGTTAATCGTTACGTAGCCTATTACAGGGGCGTGTTGTTTTTTTTTTCTTTTGAAGTTTGCGGCCGGGGAGACGGGGCGCTTCTCCCTGGCCTGAATTTCGGCCGGGCGAGGCGAGAAGCCTCCCCCCCAGCCTGAATTTTGGCCAGGCGAGGAGGGAAGCCTCCCCCCCCCGGCCTGAACTTCGGGGGGAGCAGCGAAGCGCCTCCCCCCCACCGCCAAGCAAGCTGCGAGACCAGGTAAGTGACTTTCGTGCATCCCTAAATCACACTGAATGTAGGGCAGAAAGAATCTCTATGGGCAGAATGATGGTAGAAATAACAGCAAGACTCACCCTCTTGGCTCCCACATGCTGAATGGGGCTTAGCAACCGCACTGCAGACAAGCAAGGGGGTGGCGTCTGATTGTCGCTAGCTCAAGAAGCCTGGCCCTGGCTGGATAAAGTAAATGGAGCTTCCTCTTTCATCACACTAGTTGTTTCACTGCACACATTGATTAGCATAGAGCCTTATGATAAACGCGTTCAGTTTTTTACAAAAAATTAAAAACAGAACAAAATTGACATTTATATTAAAACAACAGGATGGTTGGGAAATATGAAAAAAATGGTACTGTCCTGTTTAAAACAGTACGTATGGTCATCTTACGTATTGTAGTTGAAATTGTTTTAATAGTGTAATTTCAATATTATTTGTACAGTTGCTGTAGCTGAAATTCTTTTCAACAGTGTATTTAAATGCATTTTGTAATATTATATGTGAACCACTTAGAGATTTTATTGTATTAAGCAGTATATAAGTATTACTAATAAATAAGGTCCCAGGTTCAGTCCCCAGAGGCCCCCTGCCTGAAACCCTGGAGAGCCACTGCTGCCAGTCAGTGTAGACCATATTAAGCTAAGATGGACCAATGGTCTCACTCAGTATAAGGCAGCTTCCTTTTATTCTAGTATTTTATCATCTTCACTGGCTCCCAGTCCACTCTTGAATCTCTTCATAGTGCTGCTTTTGACCTTTGAAGCCCTTCTCAGCTTGGGACCTCAGTACCTGAAAGATCATCTTTTCCCACATGTATCGACCTATATCTTGAAGTCATAATCCAAATACTTCCTCTGAGTGCCCCTGCCCAATGTTAAACTATGGGTTGTTGTGAATGAAGCTGGAGCAAGTGAGTATGTAGTTTTCGCTAGGGATGTATGGACTGTGTAAAATCTGTTCCATCTGTGTTTCGTGGATGGTCAGGTGCTTTTTATTCCGCTGTCCGCCCACCGATAGATGCAATTTTTTTTTGGTCATGCGGAAAAATACACAAATAATTATGTGATTATTTACATAAGTATTTACACAATTTGCCTTATTCTGTAACATTTAGCTTATTGTCCCCCATTCCATTCGCCGTTTCCTCAGCAGAAATTTACATATTTTCCTACGAATTTATATGCGTAAATTTTGGGAAAGTAAAAAAATCATCTGAAAGTCCACGAAGCCCGTGTGGCCTGAGGGGGTTGCTCCGCAACAGATTCCACAGGTTGGATTCTTAGAAATCTGAGCTCATTTTAGTCTGTCTTGAATTTCTTCAGCATCCCTAGTTTTCGCCACCCGATCACTCCCACAGCTAAACAATCCAAAGATGCTCTGTGCCTAGGTTGTTTATCACAAAATCCAGCCCTGAATTGTAGGTTGTTGGGGGAGAGACAAACTAGAGTTAGAACCCAAGAACAAACCATGGGTACTAGCTCTTGGTTGTCTCTCCGCCAACATCTCACAATTCCTGTTCAGACATTACAATAAACAACGCTTTGTCCCTGGGTTATTTAGTTCAGCAGGAGTGGGTGGATGGCCAGGAGCTGGCATGCCCACTCCCCTTGTTTAGAACTACCCAGGGTTTAAACAAACATTGGGTTGTTGTAAGCAAACACTGGTTAGCCATGACATGTGATCCAGGTCACATGTGATTGCAACTGGCCAATGGAAACACTGCAACAAGGGAAGCTATGAATCTCCTACACTAGAAATGCTCAAGAATAGATTGGACAGGAATCTGGTAGTTGACTGAGGTAATTCCTAAAGCTATGCTTCTTCATCATTTTGAACCTAATGACCTTGGATTCCTGCATAAAGACCTTCTTAAGCAATTGTATACAGTGGCAAAGGCATCTTCAGCATGTAATTGAAAGTCCCCAAAGCAACCAACTAAACAGCAACAAACTGAATGAAATTTGGAAGATTGTGATTATGTACAAACTTACTCAGCAAGTGCAGCAAGCAAGGAATACTAATTTTAAAGAAGTTATTGTGGCACAAGACATTTATTTCCTACATGGAAGCTCTTCAGACTTCAAAATTCCAATCAAGTACAGATGCCTATAATTTTTTTTTATGATTACACACATGCACATTAAATAGCCTATATAACTTATATATCCAATCTTTCATTAAATAGTGAGCTTCTCCTTAGGCTGATTTACTCCAGTTGTGTCCCACAAGCATATCATGATATACTAATAATTATAATGAGTGAGTTCCTTTATTTCTTTAGAGAGCAATCTTATGCTCTCATTGGAGCACTCTGGGATCAGAGTGCTCCATTCTCTCCTATACCCTCCTGGGCTCTCTGCAGACCGGAAAGAGTGGAGGATTTTGCTGTTTCTTCTATCCATGAGCAAAAGAATAATGCGTCCCTTCCACTGCCAGCAATGGGAGGGAAACATTTCGATGTGTTCTTGACTGGGTCAAAATGTTTCTCGGGAACAGGGAATTGGTTGGGGGCTAAGAGGCTCTTGGATCCATTAGAATCACAGCCTCTTCCTCTCTGCCCACTTTCAACACACCTGCTTTCCCCCCTTACCAAGATTGGAGTTCCAGCCTTAGGGGAGAGGGCCACCACAGAGGTTTCCATGGTGGCTGGGAGAGGCCTGGAGGGCGTGGGGATAGGGATTCACAACATGGTGTGGAGAAAGTGGATAGGGAGACTTTTTTCTTGCTCTCATATAATACAAGAACCCAATGGGGTCATCCCATGAAGCTGATTGGTGGGAAATTCAGGACAGATAAAAGGAATTACTTCTTCACACACTGCATAGTTAAACTATGGAGTTCTCTTCCACAGGATGTAGTGATAGTCACCACTTTGGATGGCTTTAAAAGGGGGTTAGACAAAGTCCTGGAGAAGGCTATCAGTGGCTACTAGTCCTGATGGCTATGTGCTACCTCCAGTATCAGAGGCAATAAGCTTATGTACACCAGTTGCTGGGGAACATGGGTGGGAGGGTGCTCTGGTGTATACCAGTTGCTGGGTAGCCAGTTGGCCACTGTGTGAACAGAATGCTGGACTAGATGGGCCCTTGGTCTGACCCAGCTTGGCTCTTCTTATGTTCCTCCTCCTCCTCCGTTCTCAGCCTCAGAGGGAAAGATCCACTACCTCCTGTGGCCCCTGGGACACCCTCCCAGGGGCCAAAGGATTGCTCTCTTAGTGTTCTTGTTGTATTGTTATGCATTCTTTTCTTGTTACTTCTAATTTTAACTTTATTTCAGAATAAAGTGAAACAAATGGAGAGGGGAGGAAAAGATTGACAGCTTGAGAATTGTTGGACTAGTTGGGTGGCTGTTAGCAGGCCCAGGAAATCCCTTCCATATACTCCAATTTTATAAAGCAAAAGTAGCACTGAATAGGCTGCGCATCCAGTATATATAAATTAATGAAATATGATTCCTTTCCTACTGTAAAGGAAGGTCAAGCAGGCAGTGTCTGTGAGTTTTGCATGAAAATGTTAATAAGGCAAGTGTCTGGAGATGAAAGACATAGAAGATAAGCATTGTGTTTCACAATGCATGTCATTAAGCTTCTAATTCAACTATTGACACAGAAATACATCAGTCTGGTAATAATGGGTGCTGATGGAAACTTTTCAGCAGATTTATACAGGTTGTATTGTTCTCGGCAATTGTGCCTCCTGAAGAGGTCTGATGAAGGGCAATGTTCCAGCATTTGCTTCTTAGCCAATTCTAATTTACTACGCATTTACTAATTTACTATGCATTTACTAATTTACTAATTACAGAATCTGGATTCTGTAATTCACAGAAGCAGGACAACAGTGGGCTTATCAAGACTTAATGTTAATATTGTAGCAATTTGCATATTGTTGGCCATTGCAGATGAGAAAGGTGTATGTTAACATGCGGTTGTTTAGCTTTCTCTCCAACTCCTGGTCTTTAAACCAGGCATGGTTAACCTCAGGCCTGAGGGCCAAATCTGGCCTGCCTGGAGTTCCAGTCCAGCCCCCCCCCCCAGATTCTTCAGGTGGCCGCAACCATTCCCTGGCCCCACCCCTTCCCCAACTGCTAATAATTTGGTGATTTCCTGGCTTCAGCATGCTCCCCACCACCACCACCCATGTAAAAGGTTGAAATGCCTCTCCTAAGGCTTAGTCAGTGTCAGCAAGAGCTTTAAGCTAAAATGTGCTGGTATTTTGGCCCCACCCCTTTTGCCTTCAGCCCTGCCCACCACTGGAATGCAGGCCAAAAATGTCCAAAATTGTCCAAATGTCCAAAATTCTGCCATCAGACTGAAAGAGGTTCCACATCCATGCTGTAAACTGAAGGAAAATGGCGGCTGGCGTGCTGGCTCCAGGTTTCGTGGGCCCTTGGCCATGCAGTCTTCAGTGGGGCTTCCTCCTCCTCATGGCTGGTACCACTGCCCATTTGCTTACCATCTTCCTCTAAACCCAGTCCACACCATCTCACAGAGGAAAATCGAAGGCAAGTGAAAGCTGCTCCTCTTTTTCCTTGCTCGCTCAGGGCAGGTGAACAGGCAACAACAGCAGGGAGCAGGAACTGCAGGGCCAACGGCTCTGGGGTTGGCAGTGAACCTGCCGAGGACCACAGCCCTGGTGGGCTGTAGTCCTCGGCAGGTGCCAGTTATGCCAGTCCCTAACATTAGCCTTAAAATGAACGACTTTCAGCCACAGTACATCTTGAAGAGAGAGATTTTTCATCACTGGCCTCATCTTTATGCAAGTAACACCCTAGCTGTTTGTTGTTTACAAATTAATTTGCTCCTTGATTGATTTTCTGCCATAGTGGAAACAGTGCCAACCTAAGCTCTGAGCCTTTCTCCAATATTTTTGGGTTGATGTACATGTTGTACAACTCTCAGTCATGCAAGGTGGTCTTGAGCCAGTATTGTAGGCTTCAGCAGTTAGCCTTTGGAACTTGTGCATATTTTTCAGTAGAAAGCTTGTTTTGCCTTGTAGGCCTACGTGTGTGTGTGTGTATGTGTGTATGCGTGCGTGCGTGCATGCATGCGTGTACACTGTCTCATTCATGGACCCAGATGTAGAGTTATCAGATATATGCCTATTTTTCATAATTGTTCAGGATTTGAGTATTTGGGTTGTCTTGTCACATAATTTGAGACCATTATGCAAACAACCCCAGGTTCTATCCATGGATTACAACCATGGAGAAGCTTACATGCTCTCTTCACTGCCTTTCTCATTCCCTTCTTTGTTGGAAGAAGTAGATGGCTCAAAATTTATTCAGACTCAGGATCTCCCTTACCATGTAGAATTAACCTGCTGTGAAGGGAAGCATGTGTGAACCTGAGGCCCACTCCTGATCTATCTGAACTGTGCTCTAGTCTAGACACAAGTCTGTGTGCTTTCAATCAAGACACATACATGACAATGGGAGAGGGAACCCTCATTGCAATCGCACCTTGTTAAGTGAGGGGTCAGCAATGCAGCACCGTTCAGTGTGCCCTCCAGTCCTCTTGCTATCCCCTCATCTCACCTCTGCTCTCATCTGTGGCAGAGGGAGCAGCGGTGATGGGAAAGAGTGCAGTGATGGGAAGGCCATTTCAGATGGAGGAGGAAGGAGATGCAGAGGTAGTGGCGACAACAGGAAAGGAAAATTGTGGTAGGCAGCAAGGGGAGAGAGAACGAAGAAAAAAGGAGAGGCGATGGCGGTGGCAACAGGGGGAAAGGAATTCTGAAGAAGGAAGAGGAGGAGGAAAGAGAATGCAAGTAAGAGTGGGGCAAGAAAAGAGAGAATCCAACAACGGGGGGCAAGAAAATAGAGAATCCTGAGAATAAATTCCCACAGGCCCAAATGAGCATGGGACAAATGCGCCCTCAGACCTGAAAATAATGACAAGTGTGCTTTCTGGGCTGAAAGGATTGCCTACCCCTGTGTTAAGTAATAAAAAGAGGACAATATAACTTTAGTGTTGGATTTGAGGAATAAACTGGAGCAAGGACAACAACAATACACATGCTATGTTTTTAACTCACAGTTACAGAGCACTGTCCTTGGAACATTTCATAAAAAGCATCCGGGAGCTGAGAAATTTTTTTGCTTAAGTGTAGTTTTGTTTTTTTTAATCCTCATATCCATACCTGACACATGCCAAGGACAGTACAGGAATTTATGTTTGCCCGAAACACATGTAAATCAATAATGTCTGAATGTTCTTCTTTTCAGGCAATGTATTTCAATCTGCTGCATCTCTTTTATTTTAGGAAGAATGATAGTAGTAAAAGTTATTTTTACTGCATACTAAGATTTTAAAATCAGATCAATAATTATTTTGATTGAAAAAAAACCAACTTCAGCCTGCTCCCAACTGAAGAGTAGGGGAAAGGGAGGAAGGAAAGAGTGCATGGAAATGGTGCCAAAAGAGGCATAGGTCCACTTTTGGGGAAAGGGGAGCAAGTATAAACAATTATGCCAATGAAAAACCATGAGGAGTACTTCCAAAGTTGAGTGAATAAAGAGATGATGCCCTGATGATGACAATAATTCATATTTGTATCCCAGACTTCTAATCGGATCAGTAATGTATGTGGGCACCCCAATAGGTTTTCCGCTTGGCCTCAGTAATATGATGCATGCCATGCAGAAACTAGTCAGCCAAAGGGGACATAGAAGAAGGATCTTTCCAACATCAGGATTCAGCAGAAATTTGTCCACTTCCACAGTCCCCAGAAGCAGGAGAGCACACAAACATTTGGGAGCCCAGGTAGATTATAAGCTGGAGTGGGTACTAGGGTTGTAGCTTGATGCTTTCATAGAGAACCTATGGGAGCTGTTGCACCACTGCCAGTCTGACCAAGACTCATAGCTTACATTGGAGCTTGTTATACCATCCTTCCTGGCTTGCAGTTAGGTTCTGATCTGGCCATGCATGCACCGGCATCCACATCCCTTCAAGTAGTACAATGAGAGGGGAAGCCTCATGCAACCAAGCAAGCATTTCACCGGTGGCTCTCAAATCTCTCACCTTGCTCTGTTCCTGTGTCCCAGGGGTGACAAGGGGGTCCAAAATAAGAATGGAGGCACAGGCAGACATTGTAGGGTCTTCTCTTGCCATTCTCCTGACAGAAAATAATTGGAAGTGACACAGTCTGACTGCTTCAGGAGAAGTGGGTTCGTGAAGTGGGGGTTACTCAGGAGGGCTGCTGCTCTTTCTCAGAAGACTCCTTAGAGTAAGGAACTACGGTCAGCTGGGTCCTGACCAAATTGCATCTTACAGTTCCCAGTAGGATATAAAAACTAAGAAGAGCAGTGCTGGATCTGACCAAAGGCCTATCTAGTCTAGTATCCTGCTTTCCACAACCAGCTGCCTGTGGGAAGCCCACAAACAGGATACGAGTGCAATAGCATTATCCCGTTCATGTTCCCCAACAACTGGTGTACACAGGGATACTGCCTCTCAAGGCTGGCGTCAAGTGTAGGCATAGAATCACAGAATCATAGAATAGTAGGGTTGGAAGGGGCATATAAGACCATCGAGTCCAACCCCCTGCTCAATGCAGGAATCCAAGTCAGAACACCCCTGAAAGATGGCTGTCCAGCCTTGTCTTGAATGCCTCCAGTGTGGGAGAGCCCACCACCTCCCTAGGTAATGGGTTCCATTGTCATATTGCTCTAACACTCAGGAGGTTTTTCCTGATGCTCAGTCGGAAGCTGACTTCCTGTAACTTGAGCCCATTATTCCATGTCCTGCATTCTGGGAAGATTGAGAAGAGATCCTGGCCTTCCTGTCTGTGACAACCTTTCAAGTACTTGAAGAGCACTATCCTATGTCTCCTCAGTCTTCTCTTCTCAAGGCTGAACATGCCCAGTTCTTTCAGTCTCTCCTCATAGGGCTTTGTTTCCAGTCCCCTGATCATCTTCCTTGCTCTCCTCTGAACCCTCTCCAGTTTCTCTGCATCCTTTTAAAAGGGTGGCACCCAGAACTGGACACAGTACTCCAGATGAGGTCTAACCAGTGCTGAGTAGAGGGGAACTAGTACTTCCTGGGATTTGGAAGCTATACTTCTATTAATTCTGCCCAAAATAGCATTTGTCTTTTTTGCAGCCACATCACATTGTTGGCTCATATTCAGCTTGTGATCGACAACAATGCCAAGATCCTTCTCGCTTGTAGTATTGTTGAGCCATGTCTCCCCCATCTTGTAACTGTGCATTTGGTTTCTTTTTCCTAGGTGCAGAACTTGGCATTTATCCCTATTAAATGTCATTCTGTTGTTTTCTGTCCAGCGCTCCAGTCTATCAAGGTCACTTTGAATTTTGTTTCTGTCTTCCAGGGTATTAGCTATCACACCCAATTTTGTGTCATCTGCAAATGTATTCAGCATTCCCTGCACCTTCTCATTCAAGTCATTAATAAAAATGTTGAAGAGCACCTGGCCCAGGACTGAACCCTGCAGTACCCCACTCGTTACCTCTCCCCAGTTTGAGAAGATCCCATTGATAAGCACTTTTTGAGTGTGATTCTGTAGCCAACTGTGGATCCACTGGATCGTTGTTTCATCTAGCCCACTTTGAGCTAGTTTGCTCATCAGGATATCATGGAACACTTTGTCGAAAGCTTTGCTGAAGTCGAGGTATATGATGTCCACAGCATTCCCACAGTCCACAAGGGAGATTACCTGATCAAAAAATGAGATCAGATTAATCTGGCAGGATTTGTTCTTGACAAATCCATGTTGGCTTCCTGTAATCACTGCATTGTTTTCAAGGTGCTTACAGATGGATTGCTTTATAATTTGCTCCAGAATTTTCCCAGGGATTGATGTCAGACTGACTGGTCTGTAGTTCCCAGGTTCCTCCTTTTTGCCCTTTTTGAAGATAGTGACAACATTAGCCCTCCTCCAATCATCTGGCACTTCACCTGTCCTCTATGATTTCTCAAAGATAATAGACAGTGGTTCTGAGAGTTCTTCTGCCAGTTCCTTTATTACTCTAGTGTGCAGTTCATCTGGCCCTGGAGATTTAAACTCATTCAAAGTAGTTAGGTGTTCCTTGACCATATCGCTATCAATCTCAAGTTGCAATTCTGCCCTTTCATCCTGTACTTCGCCTTTGCCAGGGGGGGTCATAGACCCTCTTTTGGGGGAAGACTGAGCCAAAATAGGAATTGAGCACTTCTGCCTTTTCTTTGTAATCTGTTATCATTTTGCCATCCTTATTTAATAGTTGAACCACCATTTCTTTCCTCAATCTTTTACTGTGCACATATCTGAAGAAAGCCTTTTTGCTGCTTTCAGGCAGCATCCCTCGCTAACCTCAGCTCATTCTCAGCTTTAGCCTTCCTGATGCCATCCCTGCAATTCTGTTCTAACTGCCTGCGCTCTTCCTTTGTACCTTGGCCTTCCTTCCACTTCCTATATATGTTGTTTTTTGTTCCTGTAGGAGGAAGTTTTTTCTTCCTGTAGGAGGGACTTATCAGCAACACAAGTCAGGAATTTCTTGGAGGGGCCATGTTGTCTTTTGCAGAATTTGTCTCCCAACAAATATCGGGGACATTGAAGTCCCCCATTATTACTACATCATGCTTCCTTGAAACACTGGCAATTTGCTTTTCAAAAGTTTCATCTTTGTCTTCTCCTTGATTGGAGAAGACTTCGACCACCATGTTCCTTTTATTTTTATTCTTTGCTCCATTTATCCATCCCAGATGCTCTCGATGGGGCTACCAAGCTTATCCTCCTGTATTTCTGTGCAGAGACATGTATTTTTCATATATCTTGGAACCCCACCTCCCTTTCTGTTCCTCCTGTTCTTTTGGAACAAGTTATATCCTTCAATTGCTGTATTCCAGTCATGAGAGTCATCCCATCAAGTTTCAGTTACACCTATCAAGTCATAATTTTCCTCCTGTATTAAGAATTCAAGTTGGTTCTGTTTGTTTCCCATACTCTGGGCATTAGTATATAGACATCGAAGACCATGTGCTTCATAGACTGGCTTTCTTCCAACATGTTTGTGAAGATTATTGGGTGCTATTAGAGCTGTTCTCTCCGTTGTGGTACATGAGCCTTCATCCATTGTTACCCCCAACCTTATATCTCCCTCCCCTGTAGGATTCAGTTTAAAACCCGCCTGATGAAGTTCTTCATGCTGTGGCCAAACCCATTCTTCCCAGCCTTTGTGAGGTGCAACCCATCCCTTGCCAACAGTCCATCTTCCAGGAAGTATAGCCAGTGGTCCTAGAATCCAAATCTCCCACATTGGCACCACCTTCGTGGTGCCACCCAGAGTATTATTCTTTCCCTTTCTATCCCTCTTCTAACTACTTGAATGATGGATGAGAAAACTATCTGGGCCTCAAAGTTCCTGAGTTTCCTTCCCCAAAGCTTCAAAGTCTGACATGATTTCTTCGTAGCTCCACTTGGCAGTATCATTTGTTCCCACGTGGATGAGAAGAAAGGGTATCAGTGGGCTTTATGAGTGTAGGCAACCCTTTACTCACGTCTCTAATCCGTCCTCCTGGGAGGCAGCATACCTGGCAAGTCAATGGGTCTTCACGACATACTTGGGTTTTGATCCCATGCAGCAAGTTGTCTTCCACTACTACTACTCTTCTTGTTGTTGTAGGCCTTGGTTTCATTGCCTCTCCTTGACTGACCTTCAGCCTCTTGCTCACTCTCACGCAGGTTCCCCTGTTAATTAAATTTCTTTCTTTCTTTCTTTCTTTCTTTCTTTCTTTCTTTCTTTCTTTCTATACCTCCCAATAGCTGAAGCTCTCTGGGCGGTTCACAAAAAATTAAAACCAAAAAGTACACAGTAAAACAATATAAAAATATAAAAGCATTAAAACCACAATATAACAATACAACCAGGATAAAACCAGATTAAACCTAGCAGCAATGCAGAGATTTAAAATACAGATTTAAAACAGCACAGCTGAAAGACTAGAAAGCTAAAATACTAAAATACCTGGGAGAATAAAAATGTCTTCCCCTGGCACCGGAAGGAATATGATGTAGGTGCCAGGCAAACCTCACTAGGGAGCTCATTCCACAGCCAGGGTGCCACAGCAGAAAAGGCCCTCCTCCTAGTAGCCACCCGCCTCACTTCCTTTGGCAGGGGCTTACGGAGAAGGACCAATGTGGATGATCTTAAGGTCCAGGCAGGCACATATGGGAGTAGGCGATCCTTCAGGCCCCAAGCCATTAAGGGCTTTGAATGTTAATACCAGCACTTTGAATTGGGCCCGGAAATGGACTGGCAGCCAGTGCAGCTGGAAAAGTACTGGCATAATGTATCTCGTTGGCCAGTCCCTGTTAACAGTCTACTGGCCTATTTGGACCAGCTGAAGTTTCCAGACTGTTTTCAAAGGCAGCCCCACGTATGACGCATTGCAGTAATGCAAACGAGAGGTTATCAGAGCATGGATATCTGTAGCTAGGCTATCTCTGTCCAGATAAGGGCATAGTTGGTATACCAGCCTAAGCTGATCGAAAGTGCTCCATGCCACTGAGTTCACCTGTGCCTCAAGTGACAGTTCTGGGTCCAAGAGCACCCCCAAACTATGAACGTGAGCCTTTAGGGGGAGTGCAACCCCCTCCAGAACAGGTTGAATATTACCTAGCCGGGCAGATGAACCACCCACTAACAGTACCTCCGTCTTGTCTGGATTGAGTTTCAGTTTATTGGCCCTCATCCAGTCCATTACCATGCCCAGGTACTGATTCAGAACAGCCACTGCCTCATCTGGTTTTGATGAGAAAGAGAGGTAGAGCTGGGTGTCATCTGCATATTGCTGGCACGTCAGCCCACACCTCTGGATAACCTCCTCCAGCGGTTTCATGTCGATGTTAAACAGCATGGGGGATAAAACAGAGCCCTGTGGAACCCCGTGGCATAATTGCCATGGCACAGAGCAATAATCCCCCAGCACCACTTTCTGGAATCGGCCATCCAAATAGGAGCAGAACCACCACAGGGCAGTGCCTCCAACTCCCAACCCAGACAACCTATCCAGAAGGATACCATGGTCAATGGTATCGAAAGCCTTCCTCTCATTCTTCCTCTGCAGGCTTTTCTCCATTCTCATCCTCAAGTACCTGGAAATGATTCCATCTGCTCCTAACTGTCACCCTTTTCCAAGGAGTATCCTCTACTTCATTTTTCCTCACCTCAGCATTTCCTTCTTCTGCCTCAGCTTGCTGTTGCTCTTCTAGCTCCTGTACTTCACTTTGCTGCTGTAGTTCCACCATTCTGTCCAAGAACTCTTCTTCATGTTCTCTTATTCCCTGAAGGGTCGACACTCGCCGCTCCAGTCCTCTTACTTTTTCTTCCAACAGCGTGATCAACTTGCACTTGTTGCACATGTAAGCCATGTTGATCTCAGGCAAGAAAACAAACATAGCACACACCTTGCAGGTCACCACCACTGGAGAGTATTTTCCTTCCATAGTCTCTATTCCCTTTATGTTTCTAGCTTTCTGATTGTACTGGAATAGCCTGTGCTTTGTCCTCTATTCACTGGAGGTTAACAACAGAGTCCCACTGGTATGGAAGCGTGTGTTACAAGAAAAAGAAATTTAAAAAAATGTTTTTTAAAAATGTTAGGAGCCTTCCCCTTCCCCTTCCCTGCCAAACTCTGGTTTGCTCTCCCTGTTCGCTCGCTCTGATCGCTCTGAGAGTTGGGCACCTGTGATGTCCCGCACCCCAGCAGGGGCCCACTGACAATAGCCCTCTGGAGCTGCCCCTCCACACCTGCCTTGTTCACTTGCCACTCGCTCTGGCCCAGATAATGGTGGTGGTGGTGAGAAGGAGGAGCAGTAGATGCTACTTCTTACTGGCTCTGCCTGTTAAGCACGCAAGTGGTAGCAATAATGAGAAAGAAGATGTGGAGCAATAGCAGTTGACGGTGGTAAGAAGCAATATTCACTGAGGGACTGGGCCCAGTGAGAGTGTCTTGTCCAAGGACCCTCAGAAATCTAGAGCAAGCACTGTTGCCTCAGATACTTCAGGTAATATATAGGCCTCATGAGTCACAACCATTGATATGTTATCTTATCTCTCATGAATTTGTCTAATCACTTTTTAAAGTCATCCATGTTGATGGCCATCACTATTTATTTATTTGTGGTATTTACATTCTGCTGAATATCATACAATCTCTCAGTGCTTCACAATATTAAAATACAATATTAAAAACTCAACATTAAAACACAACATTAGAACACAGCATTAAGAACACTTCCAACTACAGTAAAAGAAATCCAGGAGCAGCAAAGTGGAGCAGCATAATGAGTTTCCTTACAGCCCAGGGAAAGCCTCGGTGAACAAGTATGCTTTCAGGAGGCATTTTGAAAGATGTCACGTTTTTTGAACTACACAAGGGAGGGTTTTCCAGATGGTGGGTGCTGCTACACCACTACATCTTGTGGAAGTGGATTCTCCATATTAATTATGTGCTGTGTGAAGTTGCACTTCTTTTTTATCTGTTTAGACCAAGTAGAATACGGATGGCAGCACCATACTGCAGAATAGAGCCACAGTACAGAGGGATTAGAATTTGATCATGATCTAGGCTGTGGGGGGGGCGGGGGGAGAGCTCAGACATTTTTGTTTAGAAATGATTCTGGAACAAATCAAGCTACCCAATTTAGCCTTGAGAGAACACACAGAGAATCCACTTGAAAAAGAGAAGGCTTACCCAGAATTAAAAGCAAACTCTGCAAAATCCCACTTGAAGCTTGGTGCAGTTAGGGAATGGTGTTTGGGTAGCTAAAGCTGTCTCCCATTTAGCATGGATTGCTACTGCACCTCTGACAAAAGTACTGTTCATTAGTAAGGATATGAGAGATATGAAATGGGGGTGCCTTAAAGAAGCTAAGCAGGCTTGGGTATAGCCAGTGGCTAGATGGGAAACGAACGACTGGGAACCCGATGAATGCCACCTTGAGTTCCATAATGGAAGAAAGGTAGGATATAAATACTCTAAATAAATTATAGACATGACATTAAGCGATTAACATACTTCTTAATTTAAATATCTGCAGGATTGAGACCATGGTGCACAAGGAGATGGGCTTAACTCTCCCCCCTCCCTCAGTACAGTCCCAACAAAACCCACACACACACACACCAATTAGCTCTGGGAAGAAAGTTCCCACTGACAGAAATTTGTCATAGGGATGTCATTTTGGATAGTAGCCCCATGTCTCTTTTAACATGTAGCTCTGCCCTAAGGGAATGATCTAGCCAAAGTTAAACCATTAAGGGCACAATCCTATGCAGGTTTAGACACACACACAAACCCTACAACTCCCAGCATTCCCCAGCCAGCATGATATCATTGATATCAAGGGGAACCCTAAGTCCCCTTGATATCAATGGAAAAAAAATAAAGGGAATTCAGTGGGAGAGCACAATATTGGACCTGAATCTGCGAGACCTGCATTTTAGTACTTGCTCAGCTCCAGAATTATTCTCTCTCATTCTTTCTCATTCTCAATTTGCCATCCATAAAATGGGAAATAACTTCCCATTTCCTGTTATAAACATGAAGCAAATTAAGATGGTAAAGCACTTTCCACATTAAATGTGCTGCATAAAGCATTAACCCTAATTACTTGCAAACTCATCGCTTTTGTTTCTATGTAGTATTGTAGTATAACTCCATAGCCAGTTCTTAAGGATCTTCAAAAGTCTGGGCCAACCACCAACTTTCTTTCATTCTTCTCCTCTCCCCCACGTCTCCGCCTAATTCTTATCAGATCGTCTCCCAAATCCCATTTTCATGTTTGGCAAGAAATCATGCAGCACTTGCCAAAGATAAGACTGTGGTGTATGTTACTTAACAGTCCTGCTATAAACAATATCCTCATTTAAATGGCCAACAGCCTATAGAGAGGGAATATGTGATTCATTAAGGTTGTTAAAGTTGGTGAAACAGTGGTTAAGCCAAAGGGCATTCCAAATAATCTGTAACAGGCTTCAGCTGTTTTCTTAATATACATCTTTATTTGCACTAATCAACCTGCCTTAAATTATGCTTAAATTAAACCTTTGTTCCCAGGGGCCAATCAGGCAGACCATTCATGTGGGAATACATGCTTGTTGCTGACGGTGGTCTCAATATTGATTATACAGCCCTCTTAATTCTTAATGCATCATCAACAGAAATTGTCTAGCTCATCCCATTTAGGCCTGATTTCTCAAAAGCATCTTTAGGCACAGCCAGTTGTTTATAAATTAACCAGTGCAAAGGTCTCATGGGTTAAGTGGAACCTGATTGTCAAAGCCATGATCAAAGTCTCTTCTGATCTAAAGTAACCCTGATCTTGTGTTCTTGAAGAAAGCTATATTCATTTGTAACATTATTCTGTCTTCCTATTTCTGTGTGAGATCACTGCAAGCTATCACAAACTTTGTTTTTAAAAGGAAGAAAAAGTGTATCCTTAAAAAAAAAATCAAATTAGCACAACTGAGGAAAAGAATAATACAAGTATTCTTTAGACAGGTGCATACTAGCAGTCTCCTGTTACAATAACAGTCATCAAGTCATATTTCTCCTTCCCCAAGAACTGAGTCTAGACTTACAGATGAAATGCAGCAGCAGCAGAAGAATTAATCCATTTATTTTTTTATCAATGTAATTAAATTGTCCAATAAAATTTGGAATTTCCCCTGTAATTTGGTCAAGACTGAGTTGCTTTGATTATAAAATTAGCATGCTGCTCAATCAAATGAAGGTTATAGTCCTTTGAAAAGCAAACAATATTTGCTTGCCTTTCCTCCTGCTTGGAACAATTTAATGGTTAAAAACTTATTCATAAATAATTTAATTTGGAGAATGAAAGGATAACATTTCTACCCATCAGCCATGCTTGTAGAGCAGTTTGGGTAAAACAATATTGGACAGGCAAAAACTTGCTAATATCAAGACAGAACTGGATACCTTTACAAAAAAACACAATCTTAACCCCTTGATGTGGATGGCTGGAGGGGGTTAGGATGGTGTGTTGGTGCCTCTGCCAGCTTCAACTGGCAGAGAGGAAAGCTACTGGTTGGGCGGGGGGCCTCTGCCATGGCAGATACCCTGCTGTATTTGGGTGGGCTGAAAGTTGCCAATGGTGGTTCCTGTTTGGGGAAATGGAGTGAATCCAAAGATGGTTCCTCCCCACCCCATTCCCAGAACATCCCAGGTGGCAGGCAATGGAAAGACCCAAATGGGGTGTTCTGGGAATGGGGTGGGGAAGAACCATCTTTGGATTCACTCTGCACCCCCAAACAGGCCCAGTTTGGGCCCATCACCTATGCCAGACCTGGAACTGCTGAAGCTAATCCACACTACCACCATTGCTATCAATGGGGATATTATTTTGAGGTGTGCATCAAGAACTGAAACCATGTATATAGGTTATGCTGACCATTCTCTAGCATCTTCCTACTATTTACCTAGCCCAAATTATCCACTGTTGCTTCGGGCTGTCTCTGCAGAGAGTAGGACGGAGATTCCTTGAGCAGAGGAGAGTGATTATACACATAGAACTTGTGAGCAGACAATGAACAGACCAGCTGCAGCAAGAGCTTTTGCTCCACCCCAATTCATAACTCACATCTGTCCCCTGATGTACAGCTGTGAGGTTCTTATAATAACCAGGCCGTGTGTGTTTGTGTATGTTCTCTCTCTCTCTCTCTCTCTCTCTCTCTCTCTCTCTCACACACACACACACACACACACACAGAGGAAAACAAACTCCACTCTGTCCAATAAATGGTTAATGAGAGCTTATTTAACATTGTAGTAGCTCTTTAATTTGTAGAGCTGCTAAATGTTTTAACATGTGCGACTGGCATATTTTGAACAGTCTGCTTTGTCCCCAAGGATCCTAATTTATGAAACACAGCTCATCTCTGGAGTAATTTTCTGAATGCTGAAGTTTTGCATAAAACTTTTGCTAATCTAATTTGGTTCCTCTGGTGGCATGCTACATGGAAGGTAAGTTAAGGTCATAATACTACAAGGAGAGAGAGAACTTAAAATATGAATTTCCATTTTAGGCATATTTTGCATCAAATCAAAATTGCATGTAATATATATAGATATAGATATAGATATGCACTGAACTAAATGAGACCTAAATATCAATTGCATTAAATAGCACAGTAATTATTCATGTCTAATAACAGCTTTTAGCCATGTCGCTAAATGGAACCTCCCATTTCAGAGGCCGGGGAGCAGCTCAGGGGACGGATGTTGCCCGACAGCACAACCCTATATATGTCTACTCAGAAGACAGACCACCTGAGTTCAATAGAGCTTACTCTCAGGTAAGTGTGTATAGGATTGCAGCCTAAATCCCCTGCTTGTGGGTTTCCTGGATGTATCTGGCTGGCATCTGTTGTAAACAGAATGCTGGACTAGATGGTCCTTTGGTCTGATGCAGCAGACCTTATCTTAGGATTTAAATATTTAGCTTATTTCCCATGAAAGGATAGAAAGTGTAAAGAAACTAAGAACATGGGAAAGCCACGTAAGCCTTTCATAACTGCACTCCAGGTCAATGTGAAGACTTGATCCTCTAATAGGGATGTACGAAAGTCACTTACCT
This sequence comes from Heloderma suspectum, assembly GCF_057233095.1. Lineage (NCBI taxonomy): Eukaryota > Metazoa > Chordata > Lepidosauria > Squamata > Helodermatidae > Heloderma > Heloderma suspectum. Next base: position 284,437,811 of record NC_139461.1, on the reverse strand, counting down.
TCTTGTAGGTGTGATTCGCGGTGGGGGGGGAGGCACTCCGTCCCTCCCCCTGGAATCCTCCCTGGCCAGCTCTGCTCCGCAGCGGTTCCGCGGAGTCGCCGGCCAGGGCCATCCGCAGCTGGAGTTCTGGCCACGGCTGTAGTGGCCGCCATTTGCATCCTGCCAGGCTGCCATGATAGGCTACGTAAGTATTTATGTAGCCTATCACGGCAAACAGCAGGGACGCAAACGGCAGCTGCTACGCCGTTTGCGCCACTGCTCTTTTCGTGATAGGCTACGTAAGTATTTATCATGGTAAAGGCAGCTACGCAAATGGCAGCCTGGCAGGCTGCAAATGGCGGCTGCTACGGTGGCCGCCATTTGCGGCTGCATCAGCCGGCCGAAAGACCAGCCGCCACCACCAGAGCCGCCACTACTGCCACAGGTAAGTTTCATTCTGGGGGGAATTCTGCAAGATGGCGGGGGGGGGGAGGCCGTTCTGCCATGGGTTTCGGGGGGCTGAATGCCAGTGCATTCGGCCTCACTGAAATCTGTGGTGGAATTCTCCGCCATCCCTATCCTCTAACCTTTGGACTTTGGACTCTAATGGGATATAATGCAAGAGATCCATAAATAGAATCTCCAGTGGTGGATCTTCACTACAATGGAATGAGAAGCTTGTTGGAGTCTTATCCGGATTTTCATGGAATTGCTTTGGTCCATCAGGGACACACGAAGCAAGAAAAGCCAAGTGTACCTTAAAAATCCACTTTTCATGGGTTACACAGCACTTGAAAGCAACATACTTCCAGGTTGGGTGGGGGGAGCAGAACTGAATGTCATCAACCCGGCAGATGTTGTTCAACCAATGAGAGAGGCTTGTTTCTCTCCCTTGTCCAGGCTCCCCCAGACTACCACTTTATTATCCCTGACAGCATCTGAAGGATCCCCATGAGAGCACCCCACCACCCCAATTTCACCCCATTCCAGCAAACCATCACGGAGTTATTGCTCCCCCCCACATTTTCCCCACTGTGTGCACTTTTGCCTGAAGAAGCCCAAATCCCCAAGTCTCAGGTACAGCATCTGAAGGCTCCCTCTGAGAGCATCTCATCCACCCCAATTTCACCCCATTCCAGCAGACTATCACAGAGTTATAGCTTCCAACCCCCCTTTATCCTTCCTCTGGGCACTTCTCCCTGCTCGCAATGACAGACTTCTCAGCAACCATTCCCAAGACCACACTAGATCACTACAGCTATAAAGCTCTCTTTCGCATAAGGGCTCACACCCTTAAGCCCTTACTGCAAGCATTACAGAGAAGCAAAGTTACGAGACATCAGAAGCTACTTCACACAACATCAGAAAAGCGACTTCACACAACATCACAGAAGCTAAGTAAAGTAAACATCAGAGAAGTGCATCATCACTGAGGCTAATTACTCCCACTGGTGAAATGGAAGTACAGGGTGATTCTAAAGGCTTGAAAGAGTGGTCTAGGGCTTTGATATGTTGGAAAGGCATATCTTTTCAACATATCAAAGTTGGAAAGATATGCTTTTCCAACTAGGAAAGGCATATCTTTCCTATGTTACTATAGTTACGTAGGTTACCAAGGGCACGGCCAGGTAAAAGACACACCCCTAGGAATGTCCAGATCATACCAAATTTAAAGTGGGGGGATGGGCACACAGCAGCTGAACGGCAGGGAAGCCGTATTAAAGAAAAACAATGGAGTAAAAGTACTCTGCAAAAATGTGGCTTCCCCACAGGTAAACTTCAGGGTGGCTGCAGACTGACCATGATGTCATGTGTCCCTAATGACTTTACACCACAGCAGCATCAGAGAAAACCTCCCATATAGACACCCCCATTATTTGAAAGGATTAATAATGGCCATAACAGGGGGATCTGCAGCTGCTCAGGATTGCAGTGCTGGAGAAGTGGTTTAACCATTTCTCCTGTGCCATTTTTAGAGTGGCCAGGTGCCCTACTTTACAGAGGACAGTCCTCTGTTTGAAAGGTTGTCAGATTACAGTCCTCTATTTGATGGTGTCCTCTATTTGAAGGGCTGTCCAGTCCAGGTCTGTTTTAAAGATTAAGGACCATAAGAAATGAGAGCAGGGGCTTTGAAGTTGCCCATCAGCAGTTAGCACTTGCACATCACCTGAGCTGGATCTACATGGCAATGGCATGTTAAGCGCTTTCATGTCTAATGTGGATTTTCATGAAATCAGCTTTGGTCCATCAGGGACACACATAGCCAGAAAAGAGGAGTATATAGTACCTTAAAACGCATATTCACAGGTCACACTGCATGTCAAGCCTCATTACTTTGGGGTCATGTGGATGGAGTCTCGTCACTTGCACTGAATGTCATCAAACACGTAGATGTTACTCATTCTATGGGTATCTGCTATCCTGACACATCAGAAGTGCAAGACTGTGCCTTTAAGAAGGGAGAAAATAGGCTGCATTCTATGAATGAGTCAAGCCTCTAATGGGAAAGCAGCCCCCAATAACTGCTATTAAGCCTTTAATTAAATGTGGGAAATTCTATTCCCGGAACCTAGTTTGGCCCTCCCATTTTGACAAACCAAGATTTCAACTGAAGTCCTTTATAGGAAAATACTTGGCATTGCAATTCATAGGTGGTCAGTCATGTCATTCTTTTGAACTGCAGGCACAGAAAGTATAGAATTTAAACACATATTAAGTATAGAATAGAAAGTATAAAATAAAACCCCTTTTTCAGATAAGGTTGTAATATGCACATGCTAGCTATTAAAGGCAAAATATATTTTCAATGTCCAAATAGTGTATATTGTGTCTTATTCAGAATATTCATTTTACCAATAGGAAACCTGTCCTTTTTATCACCTAGCATACTATATAAATAATGGAAAATAACATGTTGAATTTTGAATTGTCCAAATTATGTACAATGCACTCCTCTGTGATACAAGAGATGAATGGTAGAAATGGTAACTTAATACCCTGAATTGTAAGGCACTTTATAAAAGGAAAACTAATTGAAACAAGTGATGCTGACTTCTACACACAATAGAGTCCACTTATGCAGTACATACATAAGACAGGCAGACACTTTGATCTTACAAATGGTAGCAGTTATTTCAATTTGTATTGGGATCAATAAGACATTTGAAATGTTGCAACACAATCCTATGCATGTTTATCCAGAAGAAAAGGGGGCTTACTCCTGAGGAAGTATGCTTAGGATTGCAACTGGAAACCTATGACTGCCTGTTACTCACAACTGCTTTGAAATGAAAATCAAACCAATGGAAGATCCCATCATGGATTTTTCACAGCTTGTGCAGCTTGACCTGAAGAACCAGACCGAACTTTGCACAGGAATAATTCTGTTCAGTCTCCTCTAAAAGTCTACTGCAGAGGCAGTGAACATTGTTCAGCCTGAAGGTTCATTCCCTGTGATGAACACTGGGGGCGGGGCATGCTAGCCAAAACACACATGCACATCTATCACACATGCACATACAGTACACACACACCACACATCCATATAGCACACGCACACTGATCAGATGTGCAGTGGGGTTGCAAAGAGAACCTGTCTTTGTGATTACACAATGAGAATGGCTTTCTCAATCCTATGACTCAGCATCTCTCTTTTTAGAAATTAGCTGCCAAGTGTAAGGTCACATACATAGTGTGAATATACGTTTTTAATGGGGTTCACTCCATTATTTGTTCTCTAAATGCTTGATATATTTATTCTGAAATTCATTTAAATGTTGACATTATGGGTAATATATATGAAAACCCAGCTGTTTATATCACTGCAGATAGAAGTATTATCTGTATTCAGATATATATTCAAGAGGTTTTCATAAAGTTGGTTATGAGACATAGTTACTCACTGGTGAATGAAATGCACTCTGCACCTATTGGACAGTGACAGTGCCGGTGACATCACTGGGGATAACTAACATCAAGCTAACCAGACTGTTAATTCCTGGATCCCCCCCTCACTCCCCCGCCAGATCTCATTTTTTAAATTGGCATTATTTAAAAACCTGCAGTTAAGGATGGGCAGATTCTCTACCTGCTGGTCCATGGGGAATCTGCCCATGGGGGAGGGGGGCGATCCATTCCTCCCCCCCAGAATACTCATGAGCCAGCTCCTCTCCGTGAAGATTCGGGGGAGCCGCAGGCTGGCAGCCAGCTCCATATCGCTGGCCTGGCGAATGGATACAGCCGCAAGTGGCGTAGTGGACACCACTTGCAGCTGTAAAGCCCTTAGTTTAACCTAATTGCAGCCATTTATGGCAGCATTTAGGTTAAACTAAGGGGCTTTACGGCTGCAAGTGGCGTCCACTATGCCACTTGTGGCTGTATCCATTCGCCAGGCCAGCGATATGGAGCCGGCCTGCGGCTCCATGGAATCACCGCAGAGAGAGGCCAGCTCCATAAGATTCTGGAGGGAGGTGGAGGTGAGTGGTGCCACTTTGCCACGGACTCCAGAGGCTGGAGTCCTTTGAATCTGGCCTCACTGGTGTCCGCGGCGGATTTCTCCGCCATCCCTACCTGCAGTATACCTTCTAGGTGAGTTTCTCTTAGTGTGATATTGACTCCAAAGTGTCTTGGAGAGATTTGACCTGCTTGACTTCCCCTTTCAACTTTCTTTTTACTAATCCCCTCATTTTTTAGAAGTTTATTCTTTTGAAGTCAAATGTGTTGGACTTCCTTGACAGTAATCCAAGGCAAAAATATCAAATTTGATGACACTATGTTACCATTTCTAGTTGGTTCAACAACACTTACATCTCACACTAGGTCCTAGGCACCATTTAGGATTAAGTCCAAGGTGGCTTCACCTATGGTCAGTTCCATGACCAACTGTTCTAGAGTATAGTCATTTAGAGCAGGTGTGGGCAGAAAGTAGATCTCCAGATGTTTTGGACTTCAACCCCCAGCATTTCTGACCATTGATCATGCTGGCAGGGGCTTCTGGGAGTTAAAGTCCCAAACATCTGCAGATCTACCTTCTGCCCATCCCTGATTTAGAGTCTTCCCCTTTTGAGATGTTCTAGTTTGTTTGACTTCTTTGACCTACAGAGCAACCCAACCCCCAGTAAGCAGTTCCCTGTCTTTCCTATAGAGCTGGTACCCAGAGATGACCATATCCCACTGGTTCTCTCTATTCCACCAGGTCTCCAATATGCCCACTATATTTATTTTCTTCTTCAAAATAAAACACTCCAGTTCCCCTATCTTGGCTCAGAGACTTCTAGCATTAGCATAGTAATATGTATACATGGCATCCCTGACCAATTATCTCCAATGTGTATTTCTCCCTGTGGCCATTTGGCCGCTTTGACTGGCTAACATATTCTACTCTATATCCATGGCTTATTTCTACCCTGCCCCATTTGGGCAACAGAAACCTTTTCACCTGCATCACAAACTAGATACTTCCCAGCTCTTGTCAGCTTTTCCCCAGGGATCGATTTAAAAGCTGCTATGCTACCTCTTTGCTGTTAAGTGCCAGCAATCTGGTTCCATTCTAGTTCAAGTGGATCCTGTCCCTTTTGTACAGGCCTGGCTTGTCCCAACACATTCCCCAGTGTCTGATAAGTCTTAACCCATCCTCCCTGCTCCATTGTCTCATCTACACATTAAGACCCCTCTGCTTTGCATGTCTATCTGGGCCCTGCACATGGAATGCCTACTATTTCAGAGAAAACTGCTTTAGAGGTTCTGGCTTTCAACCTCCTACCTAGCAACCTAAATTTGGCTTCCATCTACCACATTAATCTGTAGTTTGGCCCTACTCAGATGAATCACAAAAGTCCAAATTCTGCTCTGAATGAGTAAGATGAAACTACAATAAAATTGTATTATAGTACTCTCCTCCAAGACCTGATTTTGGGAATATGCTTATGAGCTAGCATGATAATGATTAAAGCCGCAGAAAATATAGCCCAGAGTTCCCAGTAAATCAAACTGTGTTAGAATCAAAAAGATCTGCAGTAGGCCAGGCTGGAGGTGATTTGCAGACTAGTCTAAAGGGAGAGCAAAGATAGCGTTAAAGAGACTTTTACCCAGCCTTCCTCTCTGGACTGTACCTCCTGTTTTATGTTCTTCTGAAATGAAGAGGAAGAACTTGAAAAGTGTGCATACAAAATGAGGATGATGTATTGCTGAGCTTAACACTGGGAAGCAGACAGAGCTAGAAATCTAAAGGAGAAGAAAAATCATAATTTGAGAAAATGGTGACTCCCTAAGGACAGATCAATAGTCAAGTGAGATGTGAGAACTTGGAAGGCATCATACAAAATGTGTAGTTAATCGCTCCGTAAGAGAAACTTTAAAATATAAAACAGATGATCTAGGCAAAACATCCCTTTATGTACATGCAGATCTCTGAAAGGGTCCCCCATTCCAAAAAGCTACAGGGAGCCAGTATTAAAACATCACTTATTGGGCAGGGGGGCGGGGAGATGACTGCATTCCTTCCTTCATTTGCAACACAGACTTTGAGTTGTACACTTCAGGTTTGCTTCCAATGAAGCAAGTCAGTGGACATTGAAACTGAGCCAACAGCCAAGGGATTTTCCAGCCACTCTTTCAAATAAAAACAAACAGTGTTGGTCACAGGGTAAGCTTTCTTTGGCTGCATTTACAGACTAGTGATGAAATCTTTATTTTACCTCCTCCATTTGACAGAAATCAAATTGTGGGAAGAATACATGTAGGGTTCACTTTGACCCTCATGTGCATACCCTTTCATTCACATCTGCGGTAATAACATTAAAAATTGGTGCCAGAGTTTTCTTGATTCCTTTCCCCTCTCTATCCCTTTTTCCTTTTGTGTCATGGCTTTTTAGATTGAAAGTCTGAAGAAAGAGACTGTAACCTTCTCTGGCAGCCTTTCTGGCTGAAGAGTGGGATATAAATGCTTTGAATAATACTCAGTTGTGTGAATGCACATTCACACAGAAATTTTCTACTCAAACAGTTGATGGCATCCAAGTCTCCATCTTGCAATGCTGATGTAAAACAATCTATATACCTGGTGCCCCTTTTGCTGCAATGCTTTTGAGACCATGGAATGGAGAGAAAAAGTTCAGTGTTGACCTCCCAGGTCCCTACATGATTTTACCACCACAAGCATCCCATTGTTTTCTCCTGGCTTGGCCTGGTTTTAAGTACTTGCTGGCAAGACCTAGGAAACAACCAGATTCTGACTTTGCCTGTGTGGTTCCATAGCAGGGTCAGCCCAAGACATTTTGCTGCCTGAGGCAAAGAATAAGATTATGCCCCTTCCATTCTATGTAGAGAAGCCAGCTGGACTGGCAGTTGAATCTGACAATACTGGGGATGGGACAGCATCCTCCACTGCACCTGAAGGCAGTAGGCTATCTTAGTGGATAAAGGATAGGTTGTATGGCAGATAGCCTCTCCTCCAACACCTTGCTGCTGCCTCCCTGCATCTGCCACCTGAGGTGACTGTTTAATTCTTCCTAATAGTAGGGCCGGCCCTGCTCCATAGTCTTGGTTCAGGAGACTCTACCTGATGCTTCTTCTTTGCTCCCCTACCCCATGCTGTCAGCTTCCCCATCTTTGTGCATCCTCATTCCAGCCTGCTTTAGACAGACATTTCAGCTTAGGCCCCCTGGCCTGCAAATTTACCCCACTATGGATCAGCCCTAGTATGCCTCCATTCTCTCCTGTACTTTGATGACTGGAAGGAAGAGGAAGATGGGGATGCTTGGCAGGATGCAAGCACACCTGATGAGTAGTAACGGGGAACCAAGGTAGACATTGCTAACACAGTTGGGTGTGAGAAGCACAGCCTGAAGAGGAAAGATCAAAAAAATCCCAAATCAGTATAATCCCACTCTTACGCTAACTCAGAGGTCACCAAAAATATGCAAGCTTTCAAGAAGCTCAGATTTCTTAATCAGGCAAGTAGCAGACAATTGTTGATCCTCCATTTTTGAAAGTATTACATCCAGCTTAACTCAGAACTGTCTCCATCCTGGACAAACCAAACAGGTTCTTTGGTCTAGACTAGCCCAGTCTTTATATTAACAAAGCTGAATTTAATTTTAGATGCTGTGCAGGATAAAAGAAAGTCAGCAAAAGCCAAATGAGGTAGCGTTACCTAGTAGTTAGAGGGGATGAACCCTTTTAAGCTGTCAAAGCACCTTGTCTAGGCTACCTTTGAGGAATGTTGGAAAGAGTCCTTGGAGGGACTTGGGGCTCCTTCACATGGAGCTTTTATCCTGCTACTGAGATTGCTCACTCATGGACGTTTGTGAGTCCTTTTCATGACATCATCAACCTCCAAGGCACATCCAGAGGTATTTCTTGATTATTCCATCTCAAAAAGATCCAGAACTAATGAACTATCTTTTAAACTCAGAATGTTATGCAATTAAAGCAGCCACTACATGGTGCTGTTTCACTGAGTTCTATGGAACTTTGAAATTTAAAAGCTTCCCCTCTCAGTAATCATGTGGTTGCTGTCTGGGAGCCCACAGTAAATGGGGAAAGGCTCCACAACGGGAGGACGGTGGGGGTTTTCTTTAGCGTTAAGGCAGCCTTGGAAGCTGCCTCGCACTATATTTGCAGGGTTTACGGGTTCTGTCAAGCCACCAGAAGAAGCTGGGAATACGTCATCATCTTCAACAGAAGCCATAACAGCCCACTGATCAGCCTTCTCTGTTCTCACTTATTCCACCCCGCCTCACAAAAAACAGGTCTTATATATGTTTTAGCCAAGTTTGTGTTTTATTCTACCTAATGTTCATTAGTATGGAAGTACACGCAGACGGTGACTGTAGCCATGAAATTAAAAGATACTTGCTCCTTGGGAGGAAAGCTATGGCACGCCTAGACAGCATAGTAAGAAGCAGAGACATCACCTTGCCGACAAAGGTCTATCTAATCAAAGCTATGGTTTTCCCAGTAGAAATGTATGGCTGTGAGAGCTGGACTATAAGGAAGGCTGAGTGCCGAAGAATTGATGCTTTCGAACTGTGGTGCTGGAGAAGACTCTTACGAGTCCCCTGGACTGCCAGGAGGTCAAATCAGTCCATCCTAAAGGAAATCAACCCTGAGTGCTCATTGGAAGGACAGATACTGAAGCTGAAGCTCAAATATTTTGGCCACCTAATGCAGAGAGAAAACTCTCTGGAAAAGACCCTGATGCTGGGAAAGACTGAAGGCAAAAGGAGAAGGGGACAGCAGAGGATGAGATGGCTAGATAGCATCAGCGATGCAATGAATATGAACTTGAGCACGCTCCAGGAGAGAGCGCAGGACAGGAAGGCCTGGCGTGCTATGGTCCATAGGGTCATGAAGAGTCGGACATGACTGAATGACTGAACAACAACAAACCACTTTCCCAGCAGTATTTACTGTAGAGCTTTATTATTTGTAAATCTCTCTTAGTTGCTGAGCATCTTAAATTATGAAAGTGGTTCTGCTACATCAACAGGAAATTCCAGACCTGTTTTTCCTATAATGCAATGCAAATCAGAATGTGCTTAGCTGCTCTATTTGTTCTTTTCTTGGTAGATAACCAGGAGGAATCATTCTGTTTGTAAAGATAAGCCACTAATTGTCATGTCTGCTATAAAAATCTGTTAGCAACTTCAAGCTCATTAGTGAATCTTCTTGTGCTCCATCTGTAAGTGAAAAGGCATTTACTAATGTACAAAAGCTCATCTAAATTTTTAATAATGCATTGCATTTGTGTTTTCAGCAATCAAAGCAGAATAAGCTTGATACTTGAGAACACTGCATAACAAGAAGAGCAAATAGCTGTAATATTTACCTAATGAAAAATTTAGAGGTGCAGGATAAAGATTTAAATACTAAGAACTATAAACTGAGGGTGGCATTTAATCACAGTGCACCTTAATATTAGCTTTTCCCTCCAAGACATACATGCAAAATTCTGTCAACCCACAACATGGATAATTGGACTAGGAAAGGAAAGTGTCTGTAATTAAAGTTATGAAAGGTCGCTGGAATCTTGTATCCCAGTAAAAGCCTGTAGGTGATGAGATCTCAACCAGGCACTTATCAGACCCCTAGGCAGACATTAAAGTTTAAAGGAAATAAACTTTCTTCCAGATAATAAACCCTTTTCCAAAGGAATGCTTTGAAGTGCCCAGCAGCTTTTAACTCCTCCTGCAATTTTATTATAAATCTGACAAACAAGGGACCATGCAAAAATAAACTCAGACATTCCATGATTGTTTGGGAAAGCCATCTAGATACATACAGAGTGTTATCATTAAGGATGGGTAACTTCTCCTTGGTTCAATGTGGCATCAGCTACTCAGCATTTATGAGATTTCTCAGAGAAGTCTTGGGGTGTGGGGGTCTGGGGGAGTTTTCTGTTTCCAAGGACTTCTCTCCCAGCCTGTAATGTTGATGCATGCACCACACACATGCACCTTATCGCATTTCCCTCTGGGACTTGTAATTTCCAGCACTAGTTATGGCAGACAGCTGCTTGGAAATTTAAGCCTTCCTGCCACTGCCAAAGGATCTTAGATATGAATGAGGGAGGACAGCAGCCACATAAAATATTTACAAAAACGAATTGAGAGAACTGACTCAAACAGAGAAGATCCTCAGCAAACAAAAAGGCTGGTTTAAATTGGTGGTGGGGTCACTTAACAATCAATGAGAGTAAGGGGTTTAACAGGTAGAAAAACTGTGGAATTCATTAGCTCAAGATGTAGTGATAGCCACCAATTTGGATGGCTTTAAAAGGGGGTTAGACAAATTCCAGGAGGAGAAGGCGATCAATGGTTACTAGTCCTGATGGCTATGTGCTACCTCCAGTATCAGAGGCTATAGGCCTATGAACACCAGTTGCTGGGGAACATGGGTGGGAGGGTGCTCTTGCACTCATGTCCTGCTTGTGGGTTCCTGGTCAAGAGCTGGTTGGCCACTCTGTGAACAGAATGCTGGACTAGATGGACCCTTAGTTTGATCCAGGTTGGCTCTTCTTACATTCTTAAGGCTATAGTCCTAAACACATTTACCAAGGAGTAAGCTGTTGCTGATGTCTCTGGAGAGGCGGTGGGTGAGTCTTCCTGTGCTCCTCCGTGCACCAACCCTTCAGTGAGCTCTCCATGGTCCTGACAACCTACAGTCTATGCTGGACCCTTGCCATACTGGCCAGCACATCTGTGGGCTGCATCAAGATACTCAAGGAATGCATGGTGAAGCTCAGTTTTGAAAAACATCCAGTATATAGCGCTTTCTCATCGCTATGCTATGTGAAATACCAGATCCCCCCAGCTGCTGCCCCTCCCTAGCTGCAACATAACTTTCTGGCTCAACAAACACCCCCCCCCCACTCCCCAAATCTGCATGTGCCATGCTAAGTAGACTCTGGACATTAGACATTTAAACTAGTTTATGAGCTATTCCCTATTCCTAAGGAACCTTGAGGATTGTAGTTCCATTCAGGGAAGTTAGAATCTCTAGCAGAGAATTCAAATGACCATTCCCAAGTGTCTTTGAGGAAAGCCATGACAGCTGAAGTAGTTCGTAATGTATGCCCTCTGACAGCCACAGTGACCATCAGTGATGCACCAAAGCAATAGCCCTTCTCAAGTAATATCTTATCTGGCTATTGCCCTAGCTGACACATGACATCTCTCCTGTTTTTCCCGCCTTTGCTCCTTGGCTCCATATTTATCTGAATGGAGACTGCACTGCAAATATGGGCCAGGTCCAAGTTTGAAAGAGCCATGAGCAAGGTTGCCTCTGGGGCCCTCCATGCCACCTTGTTGGGCCACCTGCAGTGAAGTTACCAGGGAGTGGAGGAGTGGATGGCAGTGCAGTGATAGGTATCAGTGGAGTTGAGTTGGTGGTGGGTAGCTTTGCACTGATAAAAGAAGTTCTCAGATGAAGTGATTGTAGCAGCAGCCACCATTTTCATTTGAAAGTGGCAGCAGTGGCTTCATCCAGCACTTCTCTTCAGAGCACCAGACCCTAAGTTGTTGTGATATAATTAAATTAAATCTAAATTCACTACCTCAAGATGTAGTGAAGGCCACCAATTTGGATAGTTTTAAAAGGGGGGTAGACAAATTCCTGGAGGAGAAGCCTATCAATGGTACTTGTCCTGATGGCTATGTGCTACCTCCAGTATCAGAGGCAATAAGCTTATGTACACCAGCTGCTGGGGAACATGGGCAGGAGGGTGCTCTTGCACTCATGTCCTGCTTGTGGGATCCTGGTCAACAGCTGGTCAACAGTCAACATGAGCCCCAATGGGCCCAGACATTTGCCCCATCATGCTGGATACAGGGATGTATGAGAAATTCATTTCAGTTCATTTTTGATCAGGATTTATCCAATTCACACTTTCCAGACTGAACATGCATTTGGATGCAATCTACAGTCAAAGGACATACATTTCCGAACTTGCAATATCAGTCACAAACCCCCCAAAATGTGTTCAACAGCATGCATATTTTTGAAAAACGCTCATGAAAAAATGCATACTTTTGAAAAATGTGCACAAATAAGCTTTAATCAATGGGAGAAGGATGTGTACATTTCAAAGATGCACACAACTGGTGCGTACATTTGGAAAAATACACCCAAAATTACACACAGATTTTCATGCAAAAAGAAAAAAATAAAGCTCACAATCTGATATTGACTAGAATTGGAAAAAGCATCAAGATGGAATTTGGAGAATTTTGGCAAGCTCGAGTTGTGCTGATTTGCACATCCCTAGCTGGATGCTGATGCCAGGCCTGTCCCAAAAGTCAAAGAGATTTTTTTTTAAAGGGCTAATAATGTTATTAAATTCTTGGGAGCATCTTGGGAGAGACCGTGTGGTGTAATGGTTAGAGAACTGGACTGGGACTCAGGAGATCTGGGTTTAGTACCTACTCGACCATGAAGTTTGCTGGGTAGCTTTGGGCCAGTCACTGACTCTCAGCCTAACCCTACCTCACAGTGTCATTGGGTTAAATGAGGAGGACTTGGGGGGGGGGGTTATAATAATTTTTTTAAAGAACAACAAAACACAACAACAACATAAACACACAATACATATACACTAAAACATCTCTTAAGATTGTAAGGTATCTACCTTTGGCTCCCCTTACACAACAAATGATTCTTATTATTCTCTAGTTCTTATCTTAGTTGTATATCATACATTGAGTTCACAGACATTATCTCATTTCTATCCTAATTTTAACAACAAAAAAGAGAACCATCTCAAAGCTCAAAATCCATTTACATAGATATCATTTTTCTCTATTTCTTCTACATATTCTATAAAAGGTTTCCAATCTAACATAAATTTAGTTGTTGATCCCTCTTTAATTATAATAGTAAGTTTTGCCATCTCTGCCAGCTCCATCATTTTCATGATCCACTCGCTCACAGTTGGTATTGTTTCATTCTTCCACATTTGTGCATACAATAACCTTGCAGCCATTGTCATGTAGAGAAAGAGGGTTCCCCCCTTCTCTTTTACCTGTTCTGTTAGTCCCAATAAAAAAGTTTCTGGCTTTAATTCTATAATTGTCTTTAATATTCTTTGAGCTAAAGACTGTATTCATTTCCAAAATGTTTTAGCTTTTGTACAAGTCCACCATAAATGATAAAACGTTCCCTCTTGATCTTCACATTTCCAACATTTTCCAGAAACACCTTTATACATTTTAGACAATTTAAATGGTGACATATACCATCTATACATCATCCTATAAAAATTCTCTTTAAGACTTGTACATAAAGTAAAATTTAAATCTTTTCCCCACATACTTTCCCACTGTTCCATTGATATACTATGACCAACATTTTGTGCCCATTTTATCATACAGTCTTTTACTTGTTGATCCTCTGTCTCATACCGTAACAGTAATTTATACAGTTTAGCAATAACATATTCATCATTTGTACACAGTGCTGTTTCAAACTCAGATTCTGTTTGTTCAAATCCACCATTTTTCTCATCTATTTTAAACCTTTCTTTAATTTGTAAATATGAAAACCACTGACATACATAACCTTCTTCCAATAAGCTTTCTCTTGATTTTAACTTCTATAACCCTTGTGACAGTTCCATTAAATCATTATTTCTTATCCACTATATACCAATGCCCAGAGTATGGGAAACAAACAGAACAAACGTGAACTTGATACAGGAGAGAAATTATGACTTGATAGGTATAACTGAGACTTGGTGGGATGACTCTCATGACTGGAATACAGCAATTGAAGGATATAATTTGTTCAAAAAGAACAGGAGGAACAGAAAGGGAGGTGGGGTTGCACTGTATGTGAAAAATACATATCTCTGCACAGAAATACCGGAGGATGAGCTTGGTAGCCCCATCGAGAGCATCTGGATCAAAATAAATGGAGCAAAGAATAAAAGGAACCTGGTGGTCGGAGTCTACTACCGGCCACCCAATCAAGGAGAAGACAACAATGGAACTTTTGAAAAGCAAATAGCCCATGTTTTAAGGAAGCATGATGTAGTATTTCATCATGCTTCCTTAATGCATGATTAAGGGGGACTTCAATTTCCCTGATATTTGTTGGGAGAGACAAATTCTGCAAAACATGGCCCCTCCAGGAAATTCCTGACTTGTGTGGTGGATAACTTCCTCCTACAGAAAGTAGAGGAAGGAACTAGAGGATCGGCTATCCTTGACTTGATCCTAACCAACAGAGATGACTTAGTGGATAAAGTAGCAGTTACAGGAACTCTGGGGGAAAATGACCATGTTGTACTTGAGTTCTTGGTTCTAAGGGAAGCAAAAGCCGAGTGTAGTCAAACGCATACCCTGGATTTTAGGAAATCTGATTTTAATAAACTCAGAACAATGATCAGTAAGGTCCCATGGCAAGCAACTCTGACAAGAAAAGGAGTCCAAGATGGGTGGGAGCTTTTAAAAAAAGGAAATTCTCAAGCACAATTACAAACAATTCCAACAAGAAGAAAAGGTGGAAGACAACAGAAGAAGCCAATGTGGCTTCACCAAAAGCTTAGAGATGACCTGAAAACAAAAAAGTACACATATAGGAAGTGGAGAGAAGGCCAAGCTACAAAGGAAGAGTACAGGCAGGTAGCACAGAATTGCAGGGATGGCGTCAGGAAGGCTAAAGCTGAGAACGAGCTGAGGTTAGCGAGCGATGCTAAAAACAACAGAAAGGCTTTCTTCAGCTACGTGCATAGTAAAAGGCAGAGGAAAGAAATGGTTGTTCAGCTATTAAATAAGGATGGCAAAATGATAACAGATGACAAAGAAAAGGCAGAGGTGCTCAATTCCTACTTTGGCTCAGTCTTCTCCCAAAAGAGGGTCTATGACCCCCCTGGCAAAGCGAAGTACAGGCTGAAGGGGCAGGATTGCAGCTTGAGATCGATAGGCATATGGTCAAGGAACACCTCATTACTTTGAATGAGTTCAGATCTCCAGGGCCAGATGAACTGCACACTAGAGTAATAAAGGAACTGGCAGAAAAACTCTCAGAACCACTGTCTATTCTCTTTGAGAAAACATGGAGTACAGGGGAAGTGCCAGATGACTGGAGGAGGGCTAACGTTGTCCCTATCTTCAAAAAGGGTAAAAAGGAGGAACCTGGGAACTACAGACCAGTCAGTCTGACATCAATCCCTGGGAAAATTCTGGAGCAGATGATAAAGCAATCCATCTGGAAGCACCTTGAAAACAATGCAGTGATTACTCAAAGTCAACATGGATTTGTCAAAAACAAGTCCTGCCAGACGAATCTGATCTCATTTTTTGCTCAAGTAACCTCCCTTGTGGACCATGGGAATGCTGCAGACATCATATACCTCGACTTCAGCAAAGCTTTTGACAAAGTGCCCCATGATATCCTGATGAGCAAACTAGCTCAAAGTGGGCTAGATGAAACAACGATCCGGTGGATCCACAGTTGGCTACAGTATCGGACTCAAAGAGTGCTTATCAATGGGACCTTCTCAAACTGGGGAGAGGTAATGAGTGGGGTACCGCAGGGCTCAGTCCTGGGCCCAGTGCTCTTCAACATTTTTATGAATGACTTGGAGGAGGAGGTGCAGGGAATGCTGATCAAATTTGCAGATGACACAAAATTGGGTGGGTTAGCTAATACTTTGGAAGACAGAAACAAAATTCAAAGTGACCTTGATAGACTGGAGCGCTGGGCAGAAAACAACAGAATTACATTTAATAGGGATAAATGCCAAGTTCTGCACCTAGGAAAAAGAAACCAAATGCACAGTTACAAGATGGGGGAGACATGGCTCAACAACACTACAAATGAGAAAGATCTTGGAATTGTTGTCGATCACAAGCTGAATATGAGCCAACAATGTGATGTGGCTGCAAAAAAGGCAAATGCTCTTTGGGGCTGCATTAATAGAAGCATAGCTTCCAAATCCCAGGAAGTACTAGTTCCCCTCTACTCAGCACTGGTTAGGCCTCATCTGGAGTACTGTGTCCAGTTCTGGGCACCACACTTTAAGAAGGATGCAGACAAACTGGGGAGGGTTCAGAGGAGGGCAACGAAGATGATCAGGGGACTGGAAACAAAGCCCTATGAAGAGGGACTGAAAGAACTGGGCATGTTTAGCCTTGAGAAGAGAAGACTGAGGGGAGATATGATAGCGCTCCTCAAGTACTTGAAAGGTTGTCACAGAAAGGAAGGCCAGGATCTCTTCTTGATCATCCCATAGTGCAGGACACGGAATAATGGGCTGAAGTGACAGGAAGCTAGATTCCGGCTGAACATCAGGAAAACCCTCCTGACTGTTAGAGCAATACGACAATGGAACCAATGACCTAGGGAGGTCGTGGGCTCTCCCACACTGGAGGCGTTCAAGATGAGGCTGGACAGCCATCTGTCAGGGATGCTTTGACTTGGATTCCTGCAATGAGCAGGGTGTTGGACTCGATGGCCTTGTAGGCCCCTTCCAACCCCTATTCTATGATGATTCTATGATTCTATGATCCTATGATTTATGCATGCTATCAAATTCTCTTCTGTGCATTGCTTCTTGTGAAGATACCCAATGTGGTATTTTTTGATAGAACCTTATTCCTTATTCCAAATTCTTAATACAGCCCTTCTTATATAATGATTATTAAAATCTACATTCACTTTTGTTTTATCATACCACAAATAACCATGTCACCCATATCTCAATTCATGTTCTTCTAGTTCTAAAAGTCTTCTATTTTTCAACGTCACCCATTCCTTCATCCACATCAAGCAACAGACAGAAAAATAGGTTTTAAAATCTGGTAATCCCAAGCCACCTCTTTCCTTTCCATCTCATAAATTTTTTATTTTAATTCTTGGTTTTTTTGCTTGCCATATAAACTTCGTTATATCTCTCTGCCACTGCTTTAAAGGTAGATCTGATGTAATACTGAGTCTCATTTGAAACAAAAATAACATTCGAGGTAATATATTCATTTTGATCGCTGCGATTCTTCCCAAAAGTGGTAGTTGTAATTTTCCCCATTTTAATAGGTCTTGTTTAATTTCATTCCACGCTTTAACATAGTTATTTTGAAAAAGCATACAATTCATATTTCTCAAAAGGACTCCCAAATATTTTACTTTCTTTTCAATTTGGAAGCCAGTCTTATCCATCAACTTTCTTTTCTTGAACATTCATATTCTTTGTTACAATTTTTGTTTTCTGTTTATTAACTTTGAACCCTGCCACTGCTCCAAATTCTTTTAATTTTTTCATTAAAATTTCAATTCCCTTTAAAGGTTCTTCCAACATAAACACCAAGTCATCTGCAAAAGCCCTCAGCTTATATTTCTCCTTTTTAATCTTTATTCCCGTAATTTGATCATCTTGTTGTATATCTCTGTTCAATAATTCTAAAACCAATATAAACAGTAGCGGTGATAATGGGCAACCTTGTCTTGTTCCTCTTTGTATCTCACAAGATTTAGTCAAATCCCCATTTATAATTATTTGAGCCTTTTGATCGGTATATACCGATTTCACCCATTTTATAAAGTTTTCTCCAAAGTCCAGTTCTTCTAAAGTCTTAATTAAAAATTTCCAGTTGAGATTATCAAATGCTTTCTCTGCATCTAAAAAGATCAGAGCTGCTTGTTTTTCTGGGTGTTTTTCCAAATATTCCACCACATTCAAGACCGTTCTTACATTATCTCTCATCTGTCTCCTTGGTAAGAAACCACTTTGGTCCTCATATACAAACTCCTGCAATATTTTCTTGAGCCTTTCTGCCAAAATTGTTGCAAATATCTTATAGTCATTGTTTAATAATGAGATTGGTTGTAGTTGTCTGCTGAGGTTACATCCTGTCCTTCTTTAGGTATTAATATTATATATGCTGTTTTCCATGTTTCCGGTATCTCCCCCTTTTCTAAAATACTGTTCATCATATTTTTCAACAGTTGTAAAATTTCTTCTTCACCGTTCTTATAATATAATCCTGATATTCCATCTGGTCCTGGAGTTTTTCCCAATTTAATTTTTTTATTGCTTCCACCATTTCATTTGCTGTTATTGGGCCATTCATCATTTGTTTTTGTTCCTTAGTAATTTTTGGTAAATTTTGTTAATGAATATATTTATCCATTAATTCTGGGGAGATATCTTATCCTTTATACAAATTTGAATAATATTGATAAAAGGCCACATTATCGGTTAATTCTTCCGGTAGGGAGCCATGTCGTCCTGGCAGTGACTTGCAGGGCTCCACAGGTCACTTCTTTCAAACAGCTGTGAAAAGGTTGAGAAACCATCCCCCCCCCCCTGGAAAATATAGGGGAAGCCTGCAGTACCATCCAGATGAAATCTTAGAAGAACAGCTGCCTTTGCAGAGGATGCAAAGGGGCTCAAAACTAAGGTTCAGTCGCCGGAGATAAACACCTACTGAAATGCTGTTTTGAAACTCTTAATTAATTAAGAGAATATAAGGAGGGCGTGCTCCAATCTTAGATAGTATTTGGAAACTTAAGCTATCAGCAAGCACCACTTGCACAGCAAAAAGGGAAAGTATGGCAGTTGTATAAATCTAACCTGAATTAAAATCAAGGAGTTGCAGACTTTTACAAAGTGAATTTAGCTCAAGAGGTCTTTTCAAAAGAAGAAAAAAGAAAGAGTACTAAGACTGTTTGCATTTTTGAATAAGTATTACAGTCTAATTAAATTTCTTCTTTAAATCAGTGTTTGAAAGTTTTAATGTTTGAATTTACATGGCTGAAAGCTATGTTTTTGTCCATTTGCTTTTTTCTTCTAAATGAGGAGGACTTTGTGATCTGCATTGGGTTCCTTGCAAGAGGAAAAAAGGTGGGATATAATAATAATAATAATAATAATAATAATAATAATAATACATTTTCTCAGTTAATTTTATAGCATCCCAAGAAAGAATGTATTTGCTTTTCTGAATTTGAAGGAAATTTAAAAGGGCTTTTAAAAATCACCATAAATAAAGCCAGTCAGTGTTACCATTCCCAGTACTTATACTCCAGTCATTCACTGAATATTTGGAATTGATTTGTCATCAGCATCTAAGGTTGGTAGGCAACCAGAATGCTGTGGAGTCAGATATGGATGCAAAATTATGAATGCTGGAACTAATCTATCAGGGAGAAAAACAGTTGTTTTCAGTACATTGCAGCTGAGCTGTAGGTCGAGTCTTATGAAGAAGTGTGCAGCCTGATCCTATGAAGTAAGTCCCAGTGACTTAGGCTTACTTTCTAGTAGGTGTGCATAGGATTTTAGTGTTAATTAGAAATTTGCAAGGTAGTAAAACAACAACAAAAAAACCGCAATAATGCACAGGGTTTAAAGTGCTGGAACCCTGTGTACAAATCCCTTCTTGGTTATAATCTCAGTCGGATGGTACAGAAATGCAACAAATAAATAATCATTATTTGAGGGGGCCAAAGTACATGTGACATGAGCAGATAACCCAGCATCTGTTTTAAAGGTTTAACACTGTAATAGGGAAAGTGCAGTGGCTCTGGGGGAGGGATTGCTTATCCCTTTGTGCCATTCCATTTCCCCAATCAAAATGTCCCCTCCCCAAAGATACTAATAGCCATGTTCAAGGGAAAAGAAGACAGCTATAATATGGGTACCGGGCTTTCAACCCACCCACCCCCTGCCGCCACACACACACACACACAGCTGTTAGCAGATTCAGGGAGTGGTTTTGATTGGGGAAATGGTATAGGGAGAAAGAGTTAAATATCCCCTTCCCCCAATGCTGCAGCCCCAAGCCAACTAGTCCTCATTTGGCTGCTGATAAGCTTTAAATAACATGTCAGGAGATTTAGTCAAGGATCTCCTGCATCACACATTGTTTGGCCCTCAGTCTTTTGCAAATCACTCTCTCTAAATCAGTGGTACAGAACGCGTGGTGCTCCAGATTTTGTTGGATTGCAACTCCCATCCTATGTATTTATCTACAATATTTATATACCACTCCACATCAAAAGATTTCGGAGCAGTGAACAGCAGAGATAAAAGAATAAAGCACCATGTTAAAACAGTTAAAACATTTTAAAAGAAACAAATTCTGAATTTAATAAACCATGGCTGGTCACTCAAGGAAGGCCTCTTGAAATAACAATGTGTTCATGAAGCGCCAGAAGTAACACAACGTTGCTGCCTGCCTAAAGGCAAGATGTTCCACAGGAAGGGGGCCACCATGCTAAAGGCTCTTTTCCTGGTGGACTCCAATTGGGCCATCCATGGGTCCATGTGGAATCACTAGAAGCATGCCCTCTGATGATCTCAGTGACCAGGCAGGTTGGTAAGGAAGAAGGTGATCTCCCGGGTATCCTGGTCCCAAGTTGTTAAGAGCTTTGTACACTAGTACTAATACTTTACATCTGACCTGGTAGCAAGTCAGATAGGCTGCCAGTACAGTTCCCTCAGCAAAGTATTTACATGCTGAAAAGGGGCAGCTCCTGGCAACAGCCGAGCTGCTGCATTCTGCACTAGCTCCAGCTTCCAGACCAGCCTTAAGGGCAGCCCCACATGGATCACATTGCAGTAATCCAGTCTTGAGGTTACTAATGCCTGTAGCACTGTGGCCAAGCTGTCCTTGTCCAGGAGAAGCCATAGCTGTCAAACCAGCTGAAGCTGGTAAAAGGCATTCATCCCTCACTATTGGCTATGCTGGCTTGGGCTGACATGACATCTGGAGGGTCACACATTCCCCACCCCTGCTCTCAGGTTTACCTACTAGCTTGCTGAACACCAACCACAGCATCTTGGAGGGATGGTACAATATCTAACAAATTATTATATTTTCCCTTGCAACCAAATATTAATTTGAAATATCAGCTTCTCCAAGAAATTATTCCAAAGTCATTTAATGTTGTCTCTCTTGTAAGAAAATCTTCCTGTCTTCCCTTTTTCTCCTTGCCTTGAAAATTAAACAGCAACAACAAAATGCCTGTGAATATTTGTAGGGTGGATTAATACACAGACATAAAAAGTTACACTCTGGGCTTCCAACTGTAAAGCTTTGAAGAAAATGATGAAAAGTTAAGAACTATAATTAGTAAATATAATTTCTCACCACAAAATTATAACCTGTAATTGAAAAGGACACTTATTATGTTTGCTAAAGGCACACTGCTATCTGTACTTACCAAGGAGACGTGATTCTTGCTCCAAAGAGATAACAATCAAGCCAAGAAATGGGCAAAAGAGTTTGTGGGAAAGAAGGAACTTAATCCACTGTCCTTTAGCATCTCACATTGCAGCAGGGAATCTACAACAGGTCCTCTGGTTCTTAAGCTAAAGAATTTTGTGAAATCTCCAGCCAGCTGGGAAATGCAAGTCCCTGTCCCAGTACAGTGCAGTAGCTAATGTGTTGGGTTTGGATCCAGGAAACCCTGGTTCAAATACCAATCGAGAGAGAGAGAGAGAGAGAGATGGGATAAATCTGGGCTTTTGGCTGACCCAGTCTTACGGACAAGACAGAGGTGCAGTGGCTTGCTGGGCCAACTTCAAACATCATCTGAATGCTAGGCTTTCTTTCCCCCATAGAAGAAAAGGAAAAGGGGGTTGGTCATAAGGGGAGATAATCGCTGCTTTGCATGCAGAAGGTCCCAGGCACAATGCCTGCCCTTTCCGGGGAGGGCTGTGGAAGACCCTTGTTAGAAACCCCCTAGAGCCATTGCCAGTCACTGAAAGCAGCACTGAGCTAGATGGATCAATGCTCTGATTCAGTGTATCGCAATTGCCTATGATTCTCCATGATGGGGGACGATGCCCGTATTTCTTTTGCTGGCATGAAGTTATGCAGTAGCATAAGTCACATAATGGGAACAGCCAAGGGGCTGCTTTGAAGGGGAAGCAAACAACCGAGGGGCACATTTGAAAGTCTGGCCCAGCAGTCCTGAAAACTGGAACATAGGAAGCCGCCTTATGCCATTGGTCCATGTAGCTCAGTGCTGTCTACACCAGCCCTCCACAACCTGGTGCCCTCCAGATGTGTTGGATTTTAACTCCCATGGCCAATGGCTAGCGTCTTTCATAGTCCTACCTGGAGATGCTCAAGATTGAACCTAGGACTTTTTGTATGCAAAGCAGGTGCTCCACAGGCAAGCTATGGTCCTTCCCCTACCAAGTTTGCAAGGAGATAGATACAATGTAGGGGAGATCACCAGATGTTGAACCTCTAGAACAGGAGTGGGCAACATCCGGAGGTCTGGGAATCAATTCCCTCCCCCTCCCCGCAGAACACCCAGGGGGCTGCCCCCCTCCCCACCACCACTGCCACCAGCGTGCCGCTAAATTTGCCACCAAAATTTAGCAACAAGAAAGAAGCGGTAATTTGTCTTTAAAATAAGGTGTGCTGGGAGTACATGCCTTGTTTTAAAGCAAAATCAAGCTCCCAAGAGGCTTCTGGGATTTTGCTCCCTGCACACCATGTTTTAAATAGAAGTCACCCCTTTTTTTGCTCCCATCTCACCACCAGATTTTACAACACAGGGGCAGCAGAAGTTACAGTGGGGTGGCACAAAAAAAAGGCCAAGGGAGCCTTTTTGTGGCCCATTGGATTCATGTTGCCCACCCCTGCTGTAGAAGACCATCTAGACCTGCAAATAGTCTCATGCTATCTACTAAGATGTTGGCATTCTGAAGCATGGCAGTGTAAGACTGAGTATTATCATCATCATCATTATTAATGCCAGACATTGTCAGGGTTTTCAGACCCAGTACCCACCTTGACACTAACCTTCAATATGTGACCTACTTTATTTTTGTACTGTTTATGCCAGTCCCTCTCATTCTCTCTTCTCCTTCCTATCTTTCATCTTCTCAAAAAAGAACCTCCCACCTTAAAAAGTTCTGGTAGTGCCAGTGGGGTGATCCACCTTAGGCCATGGTGCTGTCCACTGTGGATTCACTTCCAAGCGTTGAAGATGAATAGACTGGAACCCTTTCGTCTTCCCCTTTTCTTAAAAAAAAGCACAACTGTGATAATAATCCAAATCCCTTCAAGCATACTGTGCCCTTGTTCTTTGTATGAGACAACATTTTAAATCACATTATTTTTCTACAGTGTCACAGAGTGCTCACGTGTCATTTCATATTTCAAACTCAGTGTCAGTGGGTATCAAGAGGGTCCCCACTATAGTGTAATAGGAAGTGGATCCTTTTATATAAATTCCTAGAGAGTTTGCTGCTGCATAGCGTCGTATAGGAAAATTGCTTCTCCAGATAGTTTACTGTCTACCCAGTATGATTTACATCCAAACATGCCTTTTATGTTGAAAAATCTGCTTACTACTTACCTTCTCACTTGTACGAGCTATCTGTTTTGCATTTTGCAGTTAATTTCAGACCCAAGATCGATTGAGGTTTCAGCTGCTGAGTCACTGGAAAAGCAATAACACTTGCATTAAGCTGCTGGTATCTGGTCTGGAAACTGTGTCTTAAAGAAGGTATCTTTCTTAAAGCTATTTAAAAAATATTCACATACCTTATAAATTTTATTGAGAGGGTTGCCTTTAAGGCACATGTGAGTAATCCATCCCCCACATGTGGCCTTGAAGGCCTTCAGTGCAGCCTGCAGCAGCTGTCCAAACTGTCTCTACTCCTACCTTCAAATCCTCAAATGCTAACCCACCCCACCCCACCTGTTTTGCCATCCTTGTGCTGGAGAGGATGGCATGTGGGGAGAATCATCCTCATGCGCTGTGTTCCCCATTTAAATTGTGCACACCCCGTAAGTGGTTGTGGGGAAGATGATGTGATTTCAGCTGGGAGAACAGTGTGCATCTATATGTGTCTGGGTGTATACGTACATTGGCTTCCAATTTGTTTCTTGGTGCAATTTAAAGTGCTGGCTTTGACCTATAATGATCTAAAAAGCTTGAGACATAGGTATCAAGGACCACTTTCTCCTGAATGAACCTTCCCATTTCCTTAGATTGCCACTTTAGGTGACCCCGTCATCAAAATTTAGTTGGGTGACAACAAGTGGAGAAAGGGCCTCTTCTGTCATGGCAGCCCTTCTCCAGAACATCATCCACATGAATGTTTACTTGGCACCTCTGCTTTTATCATTTAGGCACTGGATGAA
Source organism: Heloderma suspectum (assembly GCF_057233095.1). Taxonomy (NCBI): domain Eukaryota; kingdom Metazoa; phylum Chordata; class Lepidosauria; order Squamata; family Helodermatidae; genus Heloderma; species Heloderma suspectum. The sequence continues at coordinate 284,413,227 of NC_139461.1, read as the reverse complement.
AACTATTTTATTTTCCTGGGCTTTCTGTTAATCACATCATAACCTCCTATTCATTTTGCTGATAATTCTGGTGTATGTGTAGTTCTTTTTAGTTTGTTCATTTTTAGTTAATTTTATATTGTTGATGAATTAAATTGTCATTTTATTTATTGTAAGATGCGTACATGTAACATGTAGAGAGGCATGATAACAATGTTTTAAATAAATAGAATATTCTTTTAACCCCTCCTTTGATTTTAAGCAGAACTTTTCTTTCTGTCTTTCTTTCTAAAGTGCCTTAAATATACTAGGTACTGTACAGAAATAACACAATAAGTCCAGGGCCACAGGAGTACAATTGAAATATGACAGACAGAAGGTGGTACAGGAAATAGAAAGACAAGAACAAATTGCCACAGGACCCAATTTTTTTCAGACCAGAGGAAATATTGGGATATAGTTGAACTATTAATCTTGATTATCCAAATTCACCATGGGCTATATCCAATGCTGTCACAGCACTAGTGTAAACCAACACTCACACAACATCATTAGTGCTTGCTAGGCAAAGGGGAAATGCAGTGATTTAGAATAATAGAATAATGGAATAGTAGGATTGGAAGGGGCCTACAAGGCCATCGAGTCCAACCCCCTGCTCAGTGCAGGAATCCAAGTCAGAGCATTCCTGACAGATGGCTGTCCAGCCTCATCTTGAATGCCTCCAGTGTGGGAGAGCCCACCACCTCCCTAGGTCATTGGTTCCATTGTCATATTGCTCTAACAGTCAGGACGTTTTTCCTGATGTTCAGCCGGAATCTGGCTTCCTGGAACTTGAGCCCATTATTCCATGTCCTGCACTCTGGGATGATCAAGAAGAGATCCTGGCCTTCTTCTCTGTGACAACCTTTCAAGTACTTGAAGAGCACTATCATATCTCCCCTCAGTCTTCTCTTCTCAAGGCTAAACATGCCCAGTTCTTTCAGTCTCTTCTCATAGGGCTTTGTTTCCAGTCCCCTGATCATCCTTGTTGCCCTCCTCTGAACCATCTCCAGTTTGTCTGCATCCTTCTTAAAGTGTGGTGCCCAGAACCGGACACAGTACTCCAGATGAGGCCTAACCAGTGCTGAGAACTAGTACTTCCTGGGATTTGGAAGCTATGCTTCTATTAATGCAGCCCAAAAGAGTATTTGCCTTTTTTGCAGCCACATCACATTGTTGGCTCATATTCAGCTTGTGATCGACAACAATTCCAAGATCCTTCTCACTTGTAGTGTTGTTGAGCCACGTCTCCCCCATCTTGTAACTGTGCATTTGGTTTCTTTTTCCTAGGTGCAGAACTTGGCATTTATCCCTATTAAATGTCATTCTGTTGTTTTCTGCCCAGCGCTCCAGTCTATCAAGGTCACTTTGAATTTTGTTTCTGTCTTCCAAAGTATTTTGTGTCATCCGCAAATTTGATCAGCATTCCCTGCACCTCCTCCTCCAAGTCATTCATAAAAATGTTGAAGAGCACTGGGCCCAGCACTGAGCTCTGCGGTACCCCACTCGTTTCCTTCCCCCAGTTTGAGAAGGTCCCATTGATAAGCACTCTTTGAGTGTGATTCTGTAGCCAACTGTGGATCCACCGGATCGTTGTTTCATCTAGCCCACTTTGAGCTAGTTTGCTCCTCAGGATATCATGGGGCACTTTGTCGAAAGCTTTGCTGAAGTCGAGGTATATGATGTCCACAGCATTCCCACAGTCCACAAGGGAGGTTACTTGATCAAAAAAATGAGATCAGATTTGTCTGGCAGGACTTGTTCTTGACAAATCCATGTTGGCTTCGAGTAATCACTGCATTGTTGTCAAGGTGCTTCCAGATGGATTGCTTTATCATCTGCTCCAGAATTTTCCCAGGGATTGATATCAGACTGACTGGTCTGTAGTTCCCAGGTTCCTCCTTTTTACCCTTTTTGAAGATAGGGACTACATTAGCCCTCCTCCAGTCATCTGACACTTCACCCGTCCTCCATGATTTCTCAAAGAGAATAGACAGCGGTTCTGAGAGTTCTTCTGCCAGTTCCTTTATTACCTTCGTATGCAGTTCATCTGGCCCTGGAGATCTGAACTCATTCAAAGTAATGAGGTGTTCCTTGACCATATTGCCTATCGATCTCAAGCTGCAATCCTGCCCCTTCAGCCTGTACTTCACCTTTGCCAGGGGGGGTCATAGACCCTCTTTTGGGAGAATATTGAGCCAAAGTAGGAATTGAGCACCTCACCTCTGCCTTTTCCTTGTCATCTGTTATCATTTTGCCATCCTTATTTAATAGCTGAACAACCATTTCTTTCCTCTGTCTTTTACTATGCACGTAGCTGAAGATTTGAAGATGAAGCTGAATTTGCCACTGAAATTCAGCAGCAAACCACACTGCCAAAATTTGGTGGCAAATCTCTGCTTTTTCACTTTGCCTAGCAAGCACTAATGACATTGAGCTAGCTTTGATTTATGTTAGCGCAATGTTATTAGCACTAGTGCTGTGATGGCATTGGGTATTGCCCTATCTATCCCCAACATCACCCACCATTAGAGTGGCCTTGTGTAAAAGAGCATTGCCTTTTATACCAGACGTTCTGCTTGATACATGTCACAGCCACAGTTATGCTTGATACCTTATTAAAAGTTATTTAAGTACCAGATAAACGTGAAATGATCTTATATTTAATCTGGACAGGGTCTCTGCACTTTTCCTCAGTACATTACATTTTATGTAAAGAGGTGAATAATGGAATGCAAATGATGTCTAAACATTCATATATTCCTTCTGCATTTGCAGATTATGTCATTACGTGCATGATAGCCCGACTTGGTTTGCTCTTTATTTTTGAAGCATTTTGAAATAGAATTGCAGATCTGTGTGCATTGAAACACATGTTAAAATATGTCATTACACCAGACAGCCATTATATCCAAGCCTATGCATTTCCATACTTTGCTGACTGTGAGCACACTTTTATTTATTTTAGAAAATGTACATTCTGCCCTTCCACAAGAGAAAAATAGGGCTCAGTGCACTTTACATCATCCAGAAACAAAGTATATATCGCATTAACAGAGTGATCCTAAATTTATCTCGGAGAGCTTCAACGATGGAGCATCCAAAATATCCAGAACCCTGCTGTGTCATGCCATGAGGATGGAGGTAAAGGAGGAGCAACATCACTGCCCCCTTTTCCCTTCCCCAGACACTTTTCTTTCTATTTATTTAACCAATTCCCTCCCACTGAAACCAATGGAAGGGAACTGTTGTTGTTCAGTCGTTCAGTCGTGTCCAACTCTTCGTGACCCCATGGACCATAGCACACCAGGCCTTCCTGTCCTGCGCTCTCTCCCGGAGTGTGCTCAAGTTCATATTCATTGCATCGGTGATGCTATCTAGCCATCTCATCCTCTGCCGTCCCCTTCTCCTTTTGCCTTCAGTCTTTCCCAGCATCAGGGTCTTTTCCAGAGAGTTTTCTCTTCGCATTAGGTGGCCAAAATATTGGAGCTTCAGCTTCAGTATCTGTCCTTCCAATGAGCACTCAGGGTTGATTTCCTTTAGGATGGACTGATTTGACCTCCTTGCAGTCCAGGGGACTCGTAAGAGTCTTCTCCAGCACCACAGTTAGAAAGCATCAATTCTTCGGCACTCAGCCTTCCTTATAGTCCAGCTCTCACAGCCATACGTTGCTACTGGGAAAACCATAGCTTTGATTATACGAACCTTTGTCGGCAAGGTGATGTCTCTGCTTCTTACTATGCTGTCTAGGTTTGCCATAGCTTTCTTCCCAAGGAGCAAGCGTCTTTTAATTTCATGGCTACAGTCACCGTCTGCAGTGATCTTGGAGCCCAAGAAAGTAAAATCTGTCACTGCTTCTATTTCTTCCCCTTCTAAATGCCAGGAAGTGATGGGGCCACATGCCATGATCTTCGTTTTTTCAATGTTGAGTTTCAAACCAGCTTTTGCACTCTCCTCTTTCACCCTCAACAAGGGGCTCTTTAGATCCTCTTCGCTTTCTGCCATTAGGGTGGTATCGTCTGTGTATCTGAGGTTGTTGATAATTCACCCGGCAATCTTAATTCCAACCTGTGATTCATCCAACCCTGCGTTTCTCATGATGTAATCTGCATATAAATTAAATAAGCAGGGCAACAATATACAGCCTTGTTGTACCCCTTTCCCAATTTTGAACCAATCGGTTGTTCCATGTCTGGTTCTTACTGTTGCTTCTTGACCCTCGTACAGGTTTCTCAGGAGACAGGTAAGGTGGCCTGGTAACTCCCATCTCTTTAAGAATTTGCCACAGTTTGTTGTGATCCACACAATCAAAGGCTTTAGCCTAGTCAATGAAGCAGAAATAGACGTTTTTCTGGAATTCTCTTGCTTTCTCCATGATCGAGCGAATGTTGGCGATTTGATCTCTAGTTCCTCTGCCTCTTCAAAACCCTGCTTGTACTTCCGGTAGTTCTCGGTTCACATGCTGCTGAAGCCTAGCTTGTAGGATTTTGAGCATAACCTTGCTGGCATGTGAAATGAGCGCAATTGTGCAGTAGTTTGAACACTCTTTGGCGTTGCCCTTCTTTGGAATTGGAATGTAAACTTCCAGTCTTGTGGCCACTGTTGAGTGTTCCAAATGTGTTGGCATATTGAGTGCAGCACTTTAACAGCATCATCTTTTAGGATTTTAAATACCTCAGCTGGAATACTGTCATCTCCACTAGCTTTGTTGTTAGTAATGCTTCCTAAAGCCCACTTGACTTCACTCTCTAGGATGTCCGGCTCAAGTTCAGTGACCGCACTATCATGGCTATCAGGGACATTCAGATCTTTCCTGTAGAGTTCTTCTGTGTATTCTTTCCACCTCTTCTTAATCTCATCTGCTTCTGTTAGGTCCCTGCCTTCTTTGTCCTTTATCATGCCCATCTTTGCACAAAACGTTCCCTCGAGATCTCCGATTTTATTGAAGAGCTCTCTAGTCTTTCCCATTCTGTTGTTTTCCTCGATTTCTTTGCATTGTTCATTTAAGAAGGCCTTCTTGTCTCTCCTTGCTATTCTCTGGAATTCTGTATTCAGTTGGATATATCTTCCCCTTTCTCCCTTGCTTTTCGCTTCCCTTCTTTCCTCAGCTACATGTAAAGCCTCATCAGACAGCCACTTTGCTTTCTTGCATTTCTTTTTCTTTGGGATGGATTTCGTTGCTGCCTCCTGAACAATGTTACGGACCTCAGTCCATAGCTCCTCAGGCACTCTGTCTATCAGGTCTAATGCCTTAAATCTATTCATCACCTCCACTGTATATTCATAAGGGATATGATTTAGATCATACCTGAATGGTTTAGTGGTTTTCCCTGTGTTCTTCAATTTAAGCCAAAATTTTGCAATTAGAAGCTCTTGATCTGAGCCACAGACAGTTCCAGGTCTTGTTTTTACTGACTGTATAGAGCTTCTCCATCTTTGGCTGCAAAGGACATAATCAATCTGATTTCGATATTGACCATCTGGTGATGTCCATGTGTAGAGTCGCCTCTTGTGCAGTTGGAAAAGCGTGTTTGCTATGATCAGCGTGTTCTCTTGGCAAAACTCTATTAGCCTTTGTCCTGCTTCATTTTGTACACCAAGGCCATGCTTGCCGGTTATCCCGGTGATTTCTTGACTTCCTACTTTAGCATTCCAATCCCCTATGATAAAAAGGACATCTTTTTTGGTGTTAGTTCTAGAAGGTGTTGTAGGTCGTCATAGAACCGATCAACCTCAGCTTCTTCAGCCTCAGTGGTTGGGGCTCTGCTCTTCCCCAGTAGTATATTGGACACCTTCCGACCTGAGGGGCTCATCTTCCGGTGTCATATCTTTTAGCCTTGTGATATGTCCCATGGGGTTTTCTTGGCAAGAATACTGGAGTGGGTTGCCATTTCCTGCTCCAGTGGACCACATTTTGTCAGAACTCTCCACCTTGACCTGTCCATCTTGGGTGGCCCTGCACGACATAGCTTATGGCTTCACTGAATTACGCAAGCCCCTTCGCCATAACAAGGCAATGATCCATGAAGGGGAATGGAAGGGAATTAATCTACATCAATTCCAGGGCTGGTGTAGATTACCAGACTTTGGGAGGAAAACATCTGAGAGCCAGGAGAGCGGTCAATCCTTTGGATCTACAGTCCCACCCAGACTGTACCCAACACACACAAACCCAGCATGCCCCCCCCCCGCTCCACCTGCAGCAGTATTCTGATGTTGGAGAGTAAGGGTGCCCTGCATTGCCTGTAGCAGACTCAGTGAAAGACTGACCACAAGGCAAAGTAATAAATCAGGCCAATGTTGCAGCAGACATGTTTCAGTGCAAGGGAGTTCAGGTGAAGGCAGAAGTGGTCAAGATAACAGGCAGTGGTCAAACAGAGTTAGGCAGTCAGATACATATGCAACCCAATGGCAGAGTCAAGCAGGAGTCCAAGGTCTGTAGCACAGAGGTTCAGTCACAAGGCAGGGTCAGGAAAACAAGAGACAAGGCAGTAGAAGCTGATAAGATGTTGTTTCCAGTGGCTAGACAGATGCTGAAGGCTTATAACTACAAAAGCTGCTTATCCCCAACCAGGCTTAGAGGCTGTCCATTAAAGCTCTCTGGTCAGAACCCTACTTAAGAGGAGTCACTTTCTCCAGAGGAGACCTACTTTGTAAGCAAGCACTCCTTCTTACAGGAGGCCTACTGGCCTGTCGCTTGAGGCAATGTTGATCCTGGGGGCCGAGGGTTGCTCAGCCTCTACTTCAGAGGCAGAGTCCCCTCCCCCTGACAGGAAAGGAGCTGTAGCCTTCTCTCCTGAAGGCCCAGGCTCCTCCTGGTCTGGTGCAAGCAACTGATCTAGTGTGCCCTCAGTTTCTGGAAGCTCTAGTTCTTCCTTTGAGCAAGATTCCTCTAGTGGAGGCATGACAAAGGGCTGCAGAAGTTTCCATGGGAGCTGGGATGGAGGATCAGATCTTCCCCTCTGAGGGCAGACCTCTCCCTCTATTCTTGGAGGGGAAAATCCAGTCCTTCTTACAACTCCTAGGATGCCCTACCAAGGACCATAGGCTTGCATCTTAAACAACAACAAAAATGAGATGTACATTTGGGTTGTAGGCTACCTATGTAAGGGGATCTTGACTGGCATTGATTTAAGACAACAAATTATGATCACTAAATATTAAGAATCAGCTTTAAGAAGTGGAGCCTGGCATATGCACCAACTGTCCCTATTTTAGGATACAATTCTGTACCCACTTACCTGGGAGTAAGACCCACTGAACTCAGCGAGACTTTCTTCTGAGTAGACATGCATAAGATTGTGCTGTTACTCCATATGCCTTGTTACCTGTACCTGATAAATCACTATACCTATTTTGTACCTATTTGTGCCATTTAGGGATACCTTGTTGGAAAAAGAGTGAGTTGTACTACATCTGTAATTCTTCAGGGTTCAGCTCCCTCCCCAGGATCTCTAGAAGTTAAAGCTCTGGGTGGGGTATGTATGGATGCATGTTGTCTCTAGTAAACATGCATGTAAGCACATATGCACAAACTAGAATGGCCAATTATGCGTTGCCAAAGGACAAAAGAGGGCAAAAAAAAAAAAGAATATGCTAATTTATGTGTATAGATGCAAATTTAGAAAGAATTGTTATAACTTAGTAGAAATACAATATATCTTACCATTGTGGGGAAGTCTGTGACCAGTTGACCTGGGTGCCTGCTCAGTCTGCTCTCCAGGAGCTGATGGGCAACTTCAATGCCCTTCCTCTCTCATCTTATGATTCTTTATCTGGCCTTGGACTGGCTTTCAAATAGATGACACATACAAATACAGGACTGTCCCCTGCAAAGGACACCCTAGCATGAATGCTAAGGCACCATGTGATGCAATTTCACACACTGCATCTGCTGAAGTATATTTTGAACTGTGGCAGAATATTGCCAGGCAGTTATGATGTTTACTGTACCTTTAGCCAAAGGAATACATGCTGTCTTGGCTTTTAAATCATTGGAGGGGCAGAGAAAATAAAACAACACCAAACAGATGGAATAGGGCCTACAGCAATGAATGATAACATCCTTGGCATGACAACAGCATGTCCCTGTTTTGATTTGTAAAAAGTTGGACAGCATGCGGCATGCCATAGTTTGAAGGGAAAGGAGTAGGAGTTTGCTTACAAGTATAATACCACCACAGGACCTCTGCTAATCCTGCCAAGTTGGACTGCCACTTAGAACCTCTTTTCAAATTTCCATTGTTCTCAACAGATTTCTTAACTTGCTCTTAGCCATAAAGGTGTTGCCATGCCCTGCCTAATGAAGGGATACAAAAAGTGTGGTCTGCCAAGCCACATCTGACAGCCCACCAGAGCCACCCCCTGCACCCCTCAGTGGAACTCTATGGGGTTTCCTGCACTAGTGCTAGCAAGGGAATCATCTCTTTGATAGAGATCATAGATAAGGAAGGGATTTCCTGGCTAGTGCTGGCCCTAGCAAGGGAATTCCCTTGCTCTTGTGTGTGTGCATGCATTTTTGTGTGCATGCATGTGTGACGGTAAGTCTCAACCACAGACAGTGCTTGAACTATCTAGCCCTGTTGATTTTACTTCTTTTTACCAGAGAGTTCTTTTAACCAGAGAATCCCTTATAGCAATGAAAAACAGTGATAGAATATACAGACACTCCTTTTTTAAAAAAAACAACAACACCAAAAACACCAAGAATTTCAATTTACTCTACTGCACTGTGAATGTGAAAATGTGTTGAGGTATGGCTTGGATGAGTTGTAAATTTTGACTTGTAGATCCTTCCTTGGACATTGTAATAGAGAAAGCAATAAGCAGAATCCAAGTCAGATACATTTAATCAAAATTTGTCACTTCCCCCTCCCATTTTTAGGAAGCTTGCCACTATTGTTTTTGTTCCCATGTGCCATGAGTTTTGAAGAGCAGGGGTAAAGGACCTGTGTCCCTCAAGATGCTGTTGGACTCCAGCTCCCATCAGCCCCACCCAGCATGGCCAGTGGGCAGGGATATGGGAGTCCAGCAAACATCTGGAGGGCCGCAGATTGACCTCCCATGCCCTAGAGCATGGTCTGTCCTACAGCCACCTTCCTGAAGCTAAGCAGGTCTGCATCTGGTCAATGCGTTGCTGGGAGAATGCCAGGAAGCCCCATTTTCACCACAAGGTTTCGTGATGGAAGAAAGGCAGAACGAAAGTGTACTCAATAAAGAAAAATATAGGAAAACCCTCTTTTCTTCTGGCAAGTCATGACAGCGTTGAACAGGTGGGGAAAGCTGAGAAAAGGATTTTTGCCTTCACACTGCTGTTAAATGCACACGAGACCCATCAGGTAGCCATGATATCATCAACTGCTGCTGACACCTCTTTTACATTTGAGGCTGAGGTTAATCTTTTCAAAATACACCCTCCAGATGTGTTGAACTACAACTCCTATGATCCCCCTGGAAAGCCCCAGGTTGGGGAAGGCTGGAATATATGGGCACTACAAAGGTGCATGCATAGGCACACTGCACAAAGAAGCACAATTTTCCCCAATTAACCTGTGGAATTCACTACCACAAGATGTGGCGATGGCCACAAACTTAGATGGCTTTTTAAAAGATTTGATAAATGTGTGGAGGAGAAGCCTGTCAACAACCTTGATAGCTAAGTACATATTCAAAGCCTGGAGACAGTATGCCTTTGAATTCTGGGTACAAAAAAGGACCCAGGAATAGACTGCTGCCTTCATCCCCTGCCTCTAAGCTTCTGATAACTGTGGCTGGCCACAGTCAGAAAAAGGAAGCAGGACCAAGGCTGCAATCCCAAACCCACTTACCTGGGAGTAAGCCTCACTAAAATCAATGGGATTTATTTCTGAATAGACATGTACAGGATGGCACCTTTGGTCTGATTCAGCAGGGCTCTTTTTATGTTCTACAGTGCAAACTCTACTTAGCCATGACCTAGGTTCATGAGAATGATATGCAAGTGTAGTGATACTGTAATACACAAACAGCCCTAAAACTGATGATATATTTGTAATGCAACTGTCATTGCTGAAGAAGTTAATAACCCTACCTTGATCCCATTAAAAGTGTGTGTGTGTATATATATATATATATATACACACACACACATATGGCATGTGGAAATATAGGGTTGGTATCTATTTAGAATTTTAATGTTTTCCCTTTTCTATTTCCCAGTAAACAGCTCTGCAAAAGCAATATAAAATGCTTCCAACGGGGTAATTGTAAAGAATAATACACTGTACCTGACAAAGACAAAATGTGCCATACGCTCCCTTCCTAGGACTGTTAGACAGCACTTTAAAGTAGTTTAATCAAAAAGATGGTTATTTGGTTTAAATGAGAATAATACATTATTTAATGGATTGGGACACATCAGCAAGTGCTCTGTACCTCCAGATATTTCTTTAGCTCAGAGGACAGATCAGGGGATGAGGAGTGGGGGAAATATTGTAAAGTAGGTTATGTGGACCTGTGAAAAGGGGAAGGTATCATACAGATGAGATGTGCTAATGTTTCATTTTATGATTTCAGCAGCTCTTGATTGCTTTATTAAGAGATTATTATCTATGTACCTGAGAATAATGTGCTAAGACTTCTTACAACTATGGCTCTATACATAGACCATTGAAGATAATGAAGAACATATACATTTTAGTATTTACATTTTTCTTTCATCACATGATGAAAGTACATCCCTCCCACATGTACCTTTAGATAGAAGCTATCTGCCTGAAACGCTGTGAATGCTAATAAGACAAGAACAGACTGCTAATACAATGGTTCAGCTTCTTACAGGAAGTTTTTTTTAAAGGCTCAGAATAGGGCAATCTGTTCACTCCTCTTGCCTGCCCTGAAGTGGGGTAGTAGGATGTTGAAGGTGTGGATTTGGTTTCATGGTAGCACAGTCTCTGCAGGAGTGCCTGGATCTTAGCACTCCTCCATCTTTTCCTAGAGGTGTGGCTTAGAGCATCTCTACACCAAATCCCACATTTAAAATGGGGCTTTCTGCTTCCATTTTAAATGCAGGATCACAACAGACTCCCTTTACATGTGCTTCCTTCCCCTTCTTTTCCCTCTTATCTGAATCTTCCATATTTTTCATTATACAGCCACTAAATGGCAATGTGCTCTAGCTCCTTGTATTGCGGTTTTCCTTTTTACAGGAGGGAACTCAAGCAGAACTCAAACACTGTAATTTGGTAGCTCATTATCTCCAATCTTTTAAAAAATGGAATAAAGGTGTGGGAGATGCCATGGAGGTTGACGACATCATCTAAAGGACCCACAAACTTCCATGAGTAACTAATCTCAATAGGAGGATAAAAGATCTGTGTGAAGAAGCCCCTTGGTGACCAGCTGGCAAGGTAAACATATTGTCCCCTTTGAACACCTTCATTATTTCCTTTCCGGTTGTTGTTTATTCGGTCAGTCGCTTCCGACCCTTCGTGACTTCATGGACCAGCCCACGCCAGAGCTTCCTGTCAGCCGTCGCCACCCCCAGCTCCCCCAAGGTCGAGTCCGTCACCTCCAGAATATCATCCATCCATATTGCCCTTGGTCGGCCCCTTTTCCTTTTGCCTTCCACTTTCCCTAGCATCAGCATCTTCTCCAGGGTAACCTGTCTTCTCATTATTTGGCCAAAGTACTTCAGTTTTGCCTTTAATAGTATTCCCTCAAGTCAGCAGTCTGGCTTTATTTCCTGGAGGATGGACTGGTTTGATCTTCTTGCAGTCCAAGGCACTTTCAGAATTTTCCTCCAGCACCACAGTTCAAAAGCATCTATCTTCCTTTGCTCAGCCTTCCTTATGGTCCAGCTCTTGCAGCCATAGGTTACTGCGGGGAATACCATTGCTTTAACTATGCGGACCTTTGTTGTCAGTGTGATGTCTCTGCTCTTAGTCTTAACTATTTTATCAAGATTTGTCATTGCTGTCCTCCCAAGAAGTAAACGTCTTCTGATTTCCTGGCTGCAGTCAGCATCTGCAGTAATCTTTGCGCCTAGAAAGACAAAGTCTGTCACTGCCTCCATGTTTTCTCCCTCTATTTGCCAGTTATCAATCAAGCTGGTTGCCATAATCTTGGTTTTTTTAGGTTTAACTGCAACCCAGCTTTTGCACTTTCTTCCTTCACCTTCATCAGAAGGTTCCTCAGCTCCTCCTCGTTTTCAGCCATCAAAGTGGTATCATCTGCATATCTGAGATTGTTAATGTTTCTTCCAGCGATTTTAACTCCAGCCTTGGCTTCATCAAGCCCAGCATGTCTCATGATGTGTTCTGCATACAGGTTGAATAGGTAGGGTGAGAGTATACAACCCTGCTGTACTCCTTTCCCAATCTTAAACCAGTCCGTTGTTCCGTGGTCTGTTCTTACCGTTGCTACTTGGTCGTTATACAGATTCCTCAGGAGGCAGACAAGATGACTTGGTATCCCCATACCACCAAGAACTTGCCACAATTTGTGATGATCCACACAGTCAAAGGCTTTAGAATAGTCACTAAAACAGAAATAGTTGTTTTTCTGAAACTCCCTGGCTTTCTCCGTTATCCAGTGGATATTGGCAATTTGGTCTCGAGTTCCTCTGCCTTTTCAAAACTCAGCTTGTACATCTGGCAATTGTCGTTCCATGAATTGCTGCCAGATCTTGAGCATTCCCTTACTGGCATGTGAAATAAGTGCCACTGTTCGATAGTTTGAACATTCTTTGGTGCTTCCCTTTTTTGGTATGGGGATATAAGTTGATTTTTTCCAATCTGTTGGCCATTCTTGTGTTTTCCAAATTTGCTGGCATATGGCATGCATCACCTTGACAGCTCCTTTCCATTAGGCAACATTTTATCACTATATTTGTTTATTTATCTTTAAGTTAACATTAAAAAGCTTTTCAGGCTGTGTGTGTGTGTGTGTGTGCGCGCGCGCGTGCGCACGTGCACGCGCACACTATAGCACTTAACTGGAAGAGTGTTATAATGCCAATTAAATAAATGATTACAAACAACCACAGCCTTTTTCCATTAACTGTCCGTGTGTGTGTGCATGAGCGCATGCAAAATTAAATCAATTTTCCCCATCCTGGTGTCCTCTAGATGTTTTGGATTTCAACTCCCATCATTCCCAAGTATCATGGCCAATGGCCAGGAATGCTGGAAGTTGTGAACCAAAACAAATGAAGACCACCAGGTTGGGGAAGGCTGAATTAAAATATTTCCAGTCTGCCCTACTGGGCAATACTCACTTGCTCCTGAAAGGCACAGTCCTATGTGATCCTCTCTATGTGATGGTATCTGATCATGCCTCCCACTGTGCATATAAACTAGATGTGCGTTTTCACCCATCTAGCAGAGGCTTTGGGGAGGAGGAGGGATGGAGGCTAGGACAACCATAGGATTTGTCATATGGCTGCCACCCTTGTCTCCTCCTTTACCCACCCTCGGGAATGCCCCATTTCCCCCGTCTCTGCGCTTCTTTTCAGAGCATGGAGAGGTAGCCAGCATCGTTCTCTCCACACTGGCTAAAAGGGGGAGAGGGAGGGAGCGGGGACTGTGGTTTCCTGGTTCCAAGCAAGTACCCCAATTTCCAGTCTTGGAGCCAGGAAACTGAACAATCCTGTGTCCCCCAGACGCTGTCTAGGGGACATAGGATTGCTCTCCCCATGTTTTTTATATAGATTATTCTAACAATCTAGCAATCGCACATGTAAAGATTTTTTGTGGGCAGAACACAGAAAAAGCACAATTAAAAACTAAACTGTTCAGAAGTAAGTCATGTAGATTTCAGTGAAACTGTTTTTCAAGTAAGTTTTTCAAATGCTTAGGACCAGAGCTAGTAGCTCAATCCTGTGCATGTATATTCAAAAGGAAATCCTACTGGGTTCAGTGGGATTTAATTCTAGGCAAGTATAGAACTGTAATCTTAGTGATCCAAAAAGATTTATTTATTTATTTATTATTACATTTATATCCCTCTTTTTCCTCTTAGAAGGAGCCAAAGTTGGTTCACATGGTCGTCCTTGAAGTTTTGTTTGATTTGCGGAAGTTATTGTTTGATTTTCTATTCTTTATGTGTGTGTTTGTAATGAAAGCCATCTTGGACATTAATTTAATGGAAATCTGGGTAGACAACATATGTACCCATACTTTTCTTCATGGAAACCTTCCCTCACACCCTAGGATATTATACTGTTATACGGCATTGACAGATCAATTCTAACTGTGTTTACTCCAAAGTAAGTCTCACTGATCTCAGTGAGGTTTACTCCCTAGCAAACGTGCTTAGGATTGCACTGTTAATGGAGTTTATTAAAGCCCTTGCATTACATCTCAGTTTAGTACTTTGCTGCTTTTGCTCCCTCATCTTTAATTAAAGCAGTTCATTGAAAATGAGTAAAAGAATAGAGTCATTGACTGATTAGTCAATTAACTATTTTCTTTATTAGCTGATTGATTAATCTGTTAATTAGCTAGAGCAAAATCTTGCTGCTACTTTACTTGCCATACAGGAGAACTATAGGAGAGAGGGAAATAGTTCTGATGGCATTCCCTAACCCACTCACTTTGCTTCTACTGCTCTTCCCTTCTAATACAGGGTAAAGGATTAATAGTTAAACCTGTTGTATACCAGGTGTTCAAATACAAAATGTGTTCAAATACAAAAAAAACCATGGCTCTTTGTATTTGATAGCTGTGTAAAATTTCAGTATAAAGAATTAAAGGAATGAGGAGAAAATAATGGAATGTGTGGAATGAAAAGAAGTGGATATATTTACACAGAATAATCACAAAGATTGCTCTATCTGTGATTAATCAATGTGTGTTTTTATATTTGGTCTCCAGTACAAATTATGGTCCATGAGATCATATAGCATATTACGGGAGGAAAAAGAAATCTGGGGACAAAGAGACCTCTTGGTGATGGACTAGAAAACAGAACCAAATATAAGTGTATATGAGCTCTTCAGAGTTGAAAGATCAAGCGCTCTTGGCTCTTGTGGGAATTCGACTTTGGCCTTATTTTCTCCTGTAAAGAAAATGACTTTATATTACTAGAAATAATAAATGAAAGGGAACTGAAGCAGCTGGAGCTAGGCTTGAATTGACAGAAGGAGCCTATATCACATTTAAACTGATGCTTAGAAAGGAGACCTTTGGCAGCTGCTTATATGAAGACAGGCTCATTTTTAAAATAAAAGGAATTAAGAACATAGGAAGCTGCCTTATGCCGAGTCGGACCATTGGTCCATCTAGCCCAGTGTTGTCGACACTGACTGGCAGCATCTCTCCAGGGTTTTGAGGCAGGAGTTTTTCCAGCCCTACCTGGAGATGCTGGGGACTGAACTGGGACCTTCTGCATGCCAAGAGGGGCTCTACCATGGAACCCTGAACAAAGAATGGAACACCACTGAACCAAACCATTTTTAAAAAATACAGCAATAGAAGATGAGATAATCAAGGAGCAAAGAGACAAGTCAGCAGACAGGCCCAGATATAAATTTGATAAACCATTATTGAATTCCCTGGGGGTGGGGATTATGCCACATACATTTTGGGGGTGGAGATGGGTGGTATTAACTGTTGGGTTTGCTTTGTAGTATGAAAGAGTTAAAAAGAACCTGACTGCTTAGATAGCAGTCTGACTGTGAAATGGAAATTATTAGAAGTGCTTCCAAGTAGGAATAAACTGCCAAAGCTCTTTGGGAATATATATTAATGAGATGGTTACGTGCTGTATGGTGCATTTGTCCTCTGAAATTTCCCATCACAGAAATGCTAGACATGCCCCATTCATAATTTCATTATGTACTCAGAACGTTCCAGAAGGATT
Source organism: Heloderma suspectum (assembly GCF_057233095.1). NCBI lineage: Eukaryota > Metazoa > Chordata > Lepidosauria > Squamata > Helodermatidae > Heloderma > Heloderma suspectum. Next base: position 284,397,369 of record NC_139461.1, on the reverse strand, counting down.
CTCAAGACTAAACAAGGTCTCTAGTGGAACTAGAGTCTGTATTTATCTTCTTTAAAAGAGCAGTGGAGAAACATAGAGAGATCTGTCTAGCTGTTAAGAACATAAGAAGAGCCATGCTGGATCAGACCAAGGGTCCATTCTGTTCACACAGTGGCCAACCAGCTGCCTTCAGGAAACCCACAAGCAGGACATGAGTGCTCCCACCCATGTTCCCCATTTCTGCATCTGCAAGGTCTCACAGATGTTTGTCTACTTTAACCATGGCAATCAGGGATTTCAATTCATAATTACAACGGTGTGTTCAGTTTTTATTTATATTATTTCTCCCATTAAAATACTATCTGCTAAGAAGAACTCATTAGAAACAACAGGAAAAGCACCACATACTTCTACATCAATAAAAGTTAAAAAGAAATCTGTACCAATATATGACAAGATAACGAGGGGAAAGTAGAAAAACCAACATACCCTTTTCATTTATCCCCAACAGACACAAATTGTTCAATGAATGTTTGACCCTCTTCCAATATTTTAAGATAAGTACTTCATCCTTTATAAACACCAATCAGTTTGAATGTGAAGAAACTCCATCTATAACTAATACCCTCATGCTGAAGTACAGCAACAATATTTAAACACCCTCCATTTTCTTATAGTCAATGATTGGCCGGAAGCTGCATAGATGAGTTCTGTCTCTTACCCATTATCTCTGATTCATCATCATTTGCTCTAATTGCCTGGCCTTTTATTCAAAGGTGTGGTTTGATTTGATGGAATAAAAAGGTCAAGAGAAGTCACCACCCTTGTGGGTGTGCTTGCTGCACTTCCCAGCTTCTGAAGCCAAGCAGTAGCCAATGGAGGGAACCTTACAATTAAACAGGCACTAACTGGCCTCTGCATAGGTGCAGCACTGCAGTAGCTGCACTGCATTGTGCCCCCAGTCACTGCTCGGTAGTGGCAGCCAGGAATTCCAGCACATGCTCATTCATGGAATTTTATGGATGGTCCAAGTAATGTTTTGATTCATCAGTCTGTGTTTTCACCCTACTACATCCATATTTTTGTTCTAATCACAAAAGATCTGGTAAGAGGGAAAAAGTGGAACTCCAGTGAGGGTGTGGGCAGGAAAATGTAAGACATAGGCACAGTAGGAGGAGTTGTCCCTGGTGAAGGTGAATCATGCATTGGAGATGCACCTCTTTTCTCTGTCACTTGCTGTGCATTCCGGATGCAGAGCCATTTTATGTCCTACAAAGTAAGTCCTTTCCCCTCTGCTAAGCTGGGATAGGGGTGCTCTGAAATTGCATAAGAGCTGCCTCTTAAAAAAAAAATGGGGAGACAGGGAGGCAAACCTGACACATCCTGTCAGTCTCAGCTGCTTCCTTCCCTTCTCCCTCTGAAGAAACAGAGTTCAGAAACAATTAATCCAGGGATTATCAAATTATCAAATGTCAAGAAAAAGTGGTGGTGAGGGGACTGACAAGGTAATGGAATTCTGCAGTTTTCTAAAGTGGTTGTGAAACAGGCCAACAAATCAAGAGATGATTTTGATTTTTGATTGATTGATTTTTAGAAAAATCAAACAGGCAAGTTTCCTAGCCAGGTTGTGAAACTGACCAGAAAAAGTCAGAATCTACAGCCCGATCATAACCATGTTTATGAAGCAAATCTGCAATCGCTCTGTACTGCAGGCCCTTTACAGACACACACCAAAGTCCTAAAATGGTGCTAGGAACCACCTGCATCAAAATATCAGGGAAAGGGGTATGTGATGACCATGAGGAGTTGGGAAAGGGGAGCCGACAACACTGGCCACCTCCCTATGTCACACCCATTTTGAGGATGGAATGTAAGGAGATACACACACCAAAAAAGCACTAGACCACCTGCCATGTGGACAATAAATGGGAATTCCACATTTAGCTTACAGCAGAGGAGCAATGGATAGCAGCTTCAGGAGCTCTCTGTCTGGAAGCACCCTAGACATTAGTGGGATATACTCTAGGAAACACATTTGAACAAATGAACCCTAAAAGAATAAGAAGTCACTGTGGACACCAGGTAGCATTTGGATACAAAAAGCCAAGTAGGTTTATGTCCTGGCTGTGAAAGTCACTGAACAGTCTTCAACAAGTCACAGGTGATTATTACCAGTGAGATACGAACTGCAAAGCACCTGGTACAGTGAAAAATGTCACGGTGACTGCAAGAATATCATATTGAATTTCCCTCCCTTTGTCATACTCTAGGATGGCCAAGAAATTAGACCCTGGAGGAGAGACATGCAGACAGAAGCAGACTCAGTTCTTAGTTAAGGTCTATGGGACACAGTAAACAAGCTGCAGTAGACCATACCTCTGGGAGAAGAGCAAAACTTGCCTCCTAAGAAATGAGTTATCCAAGGACTTTATTGCCCTGCCTCGGTGGTGTTCCTGAGTAAAATAAATTCAAAGATTTTTCACATCTTCGAATCTTCGAAGATCATGCCTGAATTAGAAAAAAAAAAACATTGCGGAGAAGCCACGATTCTTCAAAGATAACGCCTTAATTTAAAAAAAAAAATCCGGAGTAGGGGATAGGAGGGGGTAAAACTCAGTCTCATTTGAAGGGATAGAACAATCCCCTGCTCAGTGCAGGAAGCCTGATTCCCAGGTGGTTGCCCATTCAACTACTGACCGGGGCTGACCCTGCTTAGCTTCCAGGATCAAACAAGTGCGCACACATCCAGCCCTTTGCTTGTTGCTGAGGAAACATTGAGTGCTGAAGAAGCTATGCAATCAGTAGCTGGAAGATGACATGGGGCCGTCGAGAGCTGTGAGCATGGTGGGCATGGAATCAGCAGAAACAGGAAGAGTTTCTGATCCTCCAATGAGAGCTTCCATCTTTAAGAGCAGGAAAACAGCACAGCACTCAAGTGTGAACTGAGCTCAAGCATTCGATGAAGCACCACAACAGGGAAAATGGGTGAGTGTGAATAATCACGTTTTAATGCGAGAGCGTTTAACCCGATGGGACACCGAATTCATTGTGATGGTGGGTGCAATGTAGATCGGCCCCATACCTCTGGGAGAGGAGCAAAACTTGCCTCTTCCCCCACTCCTAAGAAATGAGTTATCCAAGGACTTTATCGCCCTGCCTCAATGATGTCCCTGAATAAAATAAATGTATTTTTTTTAAAAAATGTTTCTATACCAGGTTTACAATAACTAATAACAGAATAATACTACACACCTACTTCTATATATGTGAATAGCTGCAAATCTTTCCTTACCGGAAAAGTAAAAAAATAAAATGCTGCATTTGGTGACATGGAATTTTGTGGGCGAAGACAACATGGCCTACTCCCTAACCCTGATACCTGGGAAGGCTCTACCTCTGTGGAGGTGGGTGTAATGGGTGCGATGTGTCCCTTTGTCAAGAGGCACACTGAAACATATGGACCCTCATCACCCCAGCCTCCTCTCTACCTTGTTCACCAGACATTTTGCTAGCATTTTAAAGACTGGAACCTGGCTTCCATCCATGTTTTAGTTGGATGGAAGCCAGGAATGTCCTGCTTGTGGTTTCCTAGTCAACAGCTGGTTGGCCACTGTGCGAACAGAATGGTGGACTAGATGGACCCTTGGTCTGATCCAGCAGGGCTCTTATGTTCTTAGTTTGTCGTAAGCTTGTTGCCAACACCACAGCAAGATCAGTCAATTTCCTTCTTCCCCCCAGACACAATCTTGTCTCTTCATTAAGAAGACATAAACCTCCAATATCAGAGGCAGTGAGGCAGCACTGGCTGCCAATACATTTCTGGTCGGAATTCAAGGTGCTAGTGATGACATTTAAAGCCCTAAGTGGCTTGGGACCTCGATATTAGAGGGAACACCTCCCTCTGTATATGCCTGCCCAAGGATTGAGATCTGTTGGAGGGACCCTCCTCTGTGTGCCATCAGTGCGAGACATACACTATGGTGGGATGTGGCAGAGGGCCTTTTCTTCTGTGGCACCCCAATTGTAGAACGCCCTCCCCCTTGGAGGCCCGATTGGCACAGGCACTGGTTTCATTTCGGCGCCAGGTTAAAACATGGCTTTTAACCAAAGCCTTTGAGGGCTAATTAGATTCCCTGAGTTTGCACATTATTTTAACTATTTTATTGTTTTAGATTTTAAATTGGTAGCTAGCTTAATGATTTAATATGTTTTTAACTATTTAAATTATTTATTGTTTTACACTGTTTAAATTGATTTTATCTGTATGCTGCCCTGAGATCCTAATGACATAGGGCGGGATACAAATGTTTTAAATAAATAAATAAATGTACACCAGTTGCTGGGGAACATGGGTGGGAGGGTGCTGTTGCGCTCCTGTCCAGCTTGTGGTTTCCTAGTCGACAGCTGGTTGGCCACTGTGTGAACAGGATGCTGGACTAGATGGACCCTTGGTCTGATCCCGCAGGGCTTTTCTTATGTTCTTATGTTCTTAGTTCAGGTGTGTAGAAACTCTTTCAGCCTGAGGGCTGAATTCAGTTTCAGAGAAGCTCTCAGGGACAGACAGCATTTTGGTGGTAAAATATCAAAAATACCAGCATATTGTAGCTTAAAGCTCTCACTGCCAGCAACAAAACCTTAGGAGAGTCATTTCAGCCTTTTAGAATAGGGAGAAAACCCCAGGAAAGCCAGGAAACCACCAAACAATTGATGGCCAGGGGAAAGGGCTGTGGCTATCTGTGGAACCATGGAGGGCGAGATTGGATGCCCAGAGGGCCAAATTTGGCCCACAGGCCTGAGGTCCAACAGTTCATTATGTGTATGTGATACTGTTTCATGTTTTTAATTTGTAAATCACATTTTATAGGGGTTTTTAACCTATAAAGATGGTATGAAACAGTATAAATGAATGAATGAATAAATAAATGTGCAATCCTATGCATGTTTAGACAGAAAAAAGTCCTTCAACTCCCAGCATACCCCAGCCAGCCATGCTGGTGGGGAATGCTGGGAGTTATTGTGCCCTCAATCTCTTTCCACACTCTTGGATGACCATGCAAAGATAGGACGACTCTGCTTCTATAGGCTTCCTTTTGTAGAGACTTCCATTAAGTTATATGTTGTTGTTGTTGTTGTTCAGTTGTTCAGTCGTGTCCGACTCTTCGTGACCCCATGGACCATAGCACGCCAGGCCTTCCTGTCCTCCGTTCTCTCCCGGAGTGTGCTCAAGTCCATATTCATTGCATTGGTGATGCTATCTAGCCATCTCATCCTCTGCCGTCCCCTTCTCCTTTTGCCTTCAGTCTTTCCCAGCATCAGGGTCTTTTCCAGAGAGTTTTCTCTTCGCATTAGGTGGCCAAAATATTGGAGCTTCAGCTTCAGTATCTGTCCTTCCAATGAGCACTCAGGGTTGATTTCCTTTAGGATGGACTGATTTGACCTCCTTGCAGTCCAGGGGCCTCGTAAGAGTCTTCTCCAGCACCACAGTTCGAAAGCATCAATTCTTCAGCGCTCAGCCTTCCTTATAGTCCAGCTCTCACAGCCGTATATTGCTACTGGGAAAACCATAGCTTTGATTAGACGGACCTTTGTTGGCAAGGTGATGTCTCTGCTTCTTACTATGCTGTCTAGGTTTGCCATAGCTTTCCTCCCAAGGAGCAAGCGTCTTTTAATTTCATGGCTACAGTCACCATCTGCGGTGATCTTGGAGCCCAAGAAAATAAAATCTGTTACTGCTTCCATTTCTTCCCCTTCAATATGCCACTTTCACCCTCAACAAGAGGCTTTTTAGATCCTCTTCGCTTTCTGCCATTAGGGTGGTATCATCTGCGTATCTGAGGTTGTTGATAATTCTCCCGGCAATCTTTATTCCGACCTGTGATTCATCCAACCTGGCATTTCTCATGATGTACTCTGCATATAAGTTAAATAAGCAGGGCAACAATATACAGCCTTGTCGTACCCCTTTCCCAATTTTGAACCAATCGGTTGTTCCATGTCTGGTTCTTACTGTTGTTTCTTGACCCTCGTACAGGTTTCTCAGGAGACGGGTAAGGTGGCCTGGTAACTCCCATCTCTTTAAGAATTTGCCAGAGTTTGTTGTGATCCACACAATCAAAGGCTTTAGCATAGTCAATGAAGCAGAAATAGACATTTTTCTGGAATTCTCTTGCTTTCCCCATGATCCAGCGAATGTTGGCGATTTGATCTCTAATTCCTCTGCCTCTTTGAAACCCAGCTTGTACTTCCGGTAGTTCTCAGTTCACATACTGCTGAAGCCTAGCTTGTAGGATTTTGAGCATAACCTTGCTGGCATGTGAAATGAGCGTAATTGTGCAGTAGTTTGAACACTCTTTGGCATTGCCCTTCTTTGGAATGGGAATGTAAACTGACCTTTTCCAGTCTTGCGGCCACTGTTGAGTGTTCCAAATGTGTTGGCATATTGAGTGCAGCACTTTAACAGCATCATCTTTTAGGATCTTAAATAGCTCAGCTGGAATACTGTCATCTCTGCTAGCTTTGTTATTAGTAATGCTTCCTAAGACCCAGTTCACTTCACTCTCCAACACTTCACTGTCTGGCTCAAGTTCAGTGACCGCACTATCATGGCTATCAGGGACATTCAGATCTTTCCTGTATAGTTCTTCTGTGTATTCTTTCCACCTCTTCTTAATCTCATCTGGTTCTGTTAGGTCCCTGCCTTCTTTGTCCTTTATCATGCCTGTCTCTGCACAAAACGTTCCCTTAAGATCTCCAATTTTCTTGAAGAGATCGCTAGTCTGTCCCATTCTATTGTTTTTCTTGATTTCTTTGCATTGTTCATTTAAGAAGGCCTTCTTCTCTCTCCTTGCTATTCTCTGGAACTCTGCATTCAGTTGGATATATCGTCCGCTTTCTCCCTTGCTTTTCGCTTCCCTTCTTTCGTCAGCTACTTGTAAAGCCTCATCAGACAGCCACTTTGCTTTCTTGCATTTCTTTTTCTTTGGGATGGATTTCGTTGCTGCCTCCTGAACAATGTTACAGACCTCCGTCCATAGTTCCTCAGGCACTCTGTCTATCAGGTCTAATCCCTGAAATCTATTCCTCACCTCCACTGTATATTCATTAGGGATAAGATTTAGGTCATACCTGAATGGTTTAGTGGTTTTCCCTATGTTCTTCAATTTAAGCTGAAATTTTGCAAGAAGCTCATGATATGAGCCACGGTCAGCTCCAGGTCTTGTTTTTACGGACTGTATGGAGCTTCTCCATCTTTGGCTGCAAAGGACATAATCAATCTGATTTCGATATTGACCATCTGGTGATGTCCATTTGTAGAGTCGCCTCTTGTGCTGTTGGAAAAGAGTGTTTGCTATGATCAGCGTGTTCTCTTGGCAAAACTCTATGAGTTTTTGTCCTGCTTCATTTTGTACACCAAGGTCATGCTTGCCTGTTATCCCAGTGATTTCTTGACTTCCTACTTTAGCATTCCAATCCCCTATGATGAAGAGGACATCTTTTTTTGGTGTTAGTTCTAGAAGGTGTTGGAGGTCTTCATAGAACCGATCAATCTCAGCTTCTTCGGCCTCAGTGGTTGGGGCATAGACTTGAATTATTGTGATGTTGAATGGTTTGCCTTGGATTCATACTGAGATCATTCTATCATTTTTGTGATTGTACCCAGTACTGCTTTTCCCACCCTTCTGTTGACTATGAGTGCTACTCCATTTCTTCTAAGGGATTCTTGCCCACAGTAGTAGATATAATGGTTACCTGAATTAAATTCGCCCATGCCTGTCCATTTTAGTTCGCTGATTCCCAAGATGCCGATGTTCAATCTTGCCATCTCTTGTTTGACCACCTCCAGCTTACCTTGATTCATTGATCTGACATTCCAGGTTCCTCAACAATATTGTTCTTTACAGCATCGGACTTTCTTTTCACCACCAAACACATCCACAGCTGAGTGTCCTTTCAGCTTTGGCCCAGCTGCTTCACTCTTTCTGGCACTACTTGGAAATTCCCTCTGCTCTTCCCCAGTAGTATATTGGACACCTTCCGACCTGAGGGGCTTATCTTCCGGCGTCATCTCTTTTAGCCTTGTGATAAGTTCCATGGGGTTTTCTTGGCAAGAATACTGGAGTGGGTTGCCATTTCTTTCTCCAGTGGACCACATTTTGTCAGAACTCTCTGCCATGACCTGTCCGTCTTGGGTGGCCCTGCATGGCATAGCTTATGGCTTCACTGAGTTATGCAAGCCCCTTCGCCACAACAAGGCAGTGATCCATGAAGGAGATAAAGCTATATAGGATGCAGTAAACCCACTGCAGTCAGGAAGAGCAATTGAGCAGATATAAACTTTGCTCAACCCAAGACAGTGTGAGAACTAGGGAAAAGAGCCGTGCTCATTCAACTCAATTTCCTCTCATATAATTAAGTTGTTGGAATTCACCCTTATGGGTGAAAAGTTAAATATCGCACATGGGACACTGTTGAAATGAAACAACAAAGAGTCTTGTGGCACCTTAGAGACTAACAGGTGTATTATGGCATAAGCGTTCAAGGACTACTATGATGCTACAAGACTCTTTGTTGGTTTTTCTGCAACAGACTGTCATTCTGGCTACCCCTCTGGGAATCATTGAGAGGGTGAAAAAACCTATCCCTGCCCTTTACACTGGAAGACTTGACTTCCATTGTGGGACAATCCACAGGGAACATAGGAAGCTGCCTTATACCACTGGTCCATCTAGGCAAGTATTATCCACTGGCAGCAGCTCTCCAGTGTTTCAGGCAGGAGTCCTTGCCAGCCCTACCTGGAGAGAGATGCCAAGGACTGAACCTAGGACCTCCTGCATATAAAGCATCTGCTCTACCACTGAGCTACCACCTTTCCTATGTGTGCTTTGCAGCCTTCTCTCCTGTCTGCCTGCATTTTTCCAGTTAATTAAACAAACAAAAGGCTGTTTTTCCTTAACTTCCTAAATGATGGAAGCTTCAGTATAATCCTCTGACTGTATTCCATTTCCCTGCTCATCCAGCAAAACTATGCACATGGTACTTAAGAATTCACACTGAGGAGAGCATATGCTGTCACCACAATGACAGCAGAACTGCCTTTTGCTGTCACCTCTTTATGTGTGAAGAAAGCGGTTTAAATATTTGATAGCCCCAAATGCAGTTCATCAACATGTCAGTCAGCAAGCAGAGCCTGGCATGAGGTTCTGTGTCTGCATTGTAAAGGCAGAGTTTGCACTAAAAGGGGCCATGTTGCTATATCTCATGCATGCCAGCGATTCAGTTAATACTTGGCAAACTGAGCTGCATCAAAGACTAATTTAAAGCAAATATTTGGCATATACTTTGGAAAACAAATGCATAAATTAATCAGGACCCAAGCATCATTGGGGGGCCTCCCAAACACATACCTTGATCCCATCCCATATGTACAATCTCATGAGTTGTATTTATAGCCAGACATGACAATATGGTGTGTGTGTGTGAGAGAGAGACAGACAGACAGGCAGGCAGACTTCTTCACACAATGGATACTTCACTTATGGAAGTCACTGTCACAGACTGTGGTGGAGGCTGCTAGCTTAATTGGCTTTTTGGGGTGGTGGGGAGTAGGGGAAGATTGGACAGATTAATCAAGGATGGGTCTATCCAAGGCTATTAGGCTTAGCCATATGAGAAGATCCATGCTGGATCAGACCAAAGGCCTATCTAGTCCACCATTCTGTTTACACAGTAGCTAACCAGCTGCCAATGGGAAGTTGACAAGCAGGACATGAGTGCAATATCACCCTCCCGCTCATGTTCCCCAATAACGGTATACAGAGAGATACTGCCTCAGATACTGGAGGTAGCATGTGGCCATCCTGACTACTAGCCATGTAGCTAAGTGCATGAAGTTTCAAACACCGCTTACATATGGAATACTTCATGTGCATTACTGTTTCATTTGCTGTGTGTCCTGGGGAATGTGCAATAAATATGGGTTGATGTGAGGGGCCAAAATAAAGATGATGTATAAAGATGACGAAATTGTGATTCCCGATGTTTTACACACACATGCAAACACACACACACACACACACACACACAACTATGGGGGGAGGGTGTGTATGAAATGTTGATTAGTTGGGGCAACAGCTCTCAGGGAGGATGGTGTTAATCATTTGCCCTGCACCATTTTCTGGATTTAAATCACCCTTGAAGCTGCTAAAAGCCCCTCAGAAGGAAAAATGCAGGCATGATACAGACACCTACATTTCTTCAGCTAGGGAGGGGGTACATAGCAACTTGAGAGCCAAGAGATATGGAAAACAGCTTAGGGATAAAAGTTTAACTCTCCATCTCATAGCACTACAGCTCAGATCAACATTATTTATTATTGATTTGTTTCTAATACTTTTATACTGCTTAATATATTTAAAAAAAAACTCTAAGCAGCTCACATAAAAACATTGCAGCCCTCCCACCCGGGACGTCTCAGCAACATCTGAAGATACATTCCAAGCTTGAAAAGTTATTTATTATTACATTTACTGTATATCCTACCTTTTTTCCTCTTGCAAAGAACCCAAGGCGGTGTACATACTCCTCCTCCTCTCCATTCTATCCTCACAACAACCCTGGGAGGCAGGTTAGCCCGAAGTCACCCAGTGAGCTTCATGGCTGAGTGGAGACTAGAACCTGGATCTCCCAAGCCCCAGTCCAACACTCTAACCACTACACTACACTACACTAGCTCTTGTCTAAATTCTTTTTACACAAATATTATACTGAACCAGAACACCATGAAGGGTTGTTAAAAAGAATTCTGAGACAATAGAAGTATACTTCTAAATGCTTGCAATGCAATTGGTAGCCATACATTTCTTCTGGATCCTAAGTTCTAAACCTTAAATGTATGGATGATGCTTGCCATGATGGAGAGAAATGAGTGTCACCCTGCTATCCATGCTACTTGCTTCAAGTTTTGGTCTGGCTTGATTTCTAGCATTACATTGTGATATACAGTCTGATAGACCTGATGGGTGCCAGAAAGCATAGCCCCAGAGGGGCTGATCTTGATGTCCAAGCAGGCTCATAGAAGTGCTCTTCAAATAACCTGGTCCCAAGCCATTTAGGGCTTGTGGTAAGTCTTTGCATGATGGTGCCTCTCACCACCAGAGTTCTTGAAGGCCAACTATTCAGGTTCCTCTCAGGGGGGGAAGAGTGGTGATAATAATACAAACAGAAATTCACAGGGAATTTAGCAGGAATGTTGGAACAGGGGCAAGTGAGAGGTATGCAGCATGAACCTAAGCTTTTTTTATCTGGAAAAAAAAATCCCTCTGAGTTTAATAGCCCATGTGAATGACCTAGTGAATGGTCTCAGGGAACCTGGTGTTATTATTGAAGCTCAGAGGATGTCAACCTTATACAGCTGGATGGAGAGCTACTAGCAGTCATGTGCAGGCAAGCTGTTGATGCTGTTTTTCAGGAAGGGCAGGGTTAAATAATAAAGTTCATGTAAGATATCTGCCTTACAGGTGGTATAGAGCTGGCTTGGAAGTTGAGCTTACAACATTTCCTGCCAGCAAAGGATCACTTAAGACTTCTTATGTGGAAGGAGAGAGGTGCAGTTACATATTACAGGTGCCGTTACATAGAGGTGCAGCTACCAGGAGGATAACTGTGGGTTGTATCCAATGGTGTCAATCCATTAGTGGAGAGTTCCCACTCACAGAAGATGCCTCCAACCAATTTTGGGGGATCACCCCTTCCTCTGTATCCCTCTGCACCACAGCCTGCCCCATTCAGGAGGGTCTCCTGACTTTCAGGAGAGGCTTTTCAGGGGATTCCTGGGAGCAGCAGAGGAAGGAGGGTGCAGGGAAGTCAGCTTTCATGACCTCCCTTCCATTGGCATGACATTGGATATAAGCCCATAATGTTCTCATGGCAGGGCTCTTCTTTTGCTGATTACCTGCTATCTAGCATGCAGAATCTCAGCAGGTGACATGTAGGGATGTATGGATTTTGTAAAATCCATTCCATCTGCATTTCGCAGGTTGTCAGGTGCCTTTTATTTCCAGAATGTAAAGAATTTGAGATTTTAAAAATTTGAATGCTGGAGAAAGCAAAACTGACAAATTTTCCACTCCTACAGCTGAAGGTAAATCCCATTTAATGCATTGAGATTTATATCTAAGTAAATGTGAGTGGGATTAAGCCAGGCATTCCTTCAGCTCAAGGGCCAAATTCAATTTTGGAGCAGCTCTCAGGGGCCACTTTCCAGTGATGGGTGGGGCTGAAGACAAAGGATGCAAGGCAGCAGGGGCCAAATACCAAAAATAACAGCATATTTTAGCTTAAAGCTCTTATGCCAGTAAGCCTTAGGAGAGGCATTTTTACTTTTTACAATGAAGGGCAGGCAGGCTGTACAAAAGCTGGGGTGATCAGGGGGTGGAGAGAAAAAGCAGGATCCATTTCATGATGTGGGGAAGGGGCCAAATTGGGAACCAAGGAGGGCTGGATTTGACCTCCAGGCCTGAATTTAATATCCCTGGCTTAAACTGTAGGCTGTTCACTTGTGGAGATACAAGGAAAAGCCAACTGCTCATTAAAAAGCAAACATGCTCCTGTCTTCCTGTGTTTTGGTCAGTTAATGCATACACACTGGGATAACTGTTAAGCATTGACTATTTTTTAATTTTTTTATCAAATTAAATGTTCTTAATACTTAATACATTACCTTAACTTTAAAATATTAGATAATCTCTGCTTAGGTACTGGCTTTCCTGCATTGATTTCCCACCACTGAATCTTTAGGCCCCCTGATTACAACATTTCTGGTAGTATACATACATTTAAAAAGGTGACATGGCAGAAACAAAATGGTGAGAGTTTTCCTATAAATGTGTGAAGCTGCCAGTGATTTACAAATTCTATTATGTCAATAATTGAAATCATTGTGTTACATGTAGTTATTGATAGATTGCAACAAAAGTAAATAGAGGTCTGTTATACTTAACCATGGGCACATCCACAATACAGTTTGACCCATATGTGTGGGTGGCAGTTATAAAGGGCCAAAGAAGTTGCCCTACATACAACATGCTAGAGACAGGGGGTGATTAACCCTTTAGTTACTTCCCCCTTGATGAATTACTTATAGGAGTTACTTAGAACAGGGGTGGAGAGAAGCTAGATCTCCAGATGTTTTGGACTTCAACTCCCAGAAGACCCTGCCAGCCTAGCCAATGATCAGGAATGCTGGCAGTTGAAGTTCAAAGCATCTGGAGATCTACTTTCTCCCCACCCCTGCATTAGACTAGCCTTTCCCAACCTGAGAGACTAGAGAGGGGTGAATGTTTTGCTTTGAAGCTACTGTTGCATTGTTGACTCATAGGCTGAAGTTTGTTGTTGTTGTTCAGTCGTTCAGTCGTGTCCGACTCTTCGTGACCCCATGGACCATAGCACGCCAGGCCTTCCTGTCCTGCGCTCTCTCCCGGAGCGTGCTCAAGTTCATATTCATTGCATCCGTGATGCTATCTAGCCATCTCATCCTCTGCCGTCCCCTTCTCCTTTTGCCTTCAGTCTTTCCCAGCATCAGGGTCTTTTCCAGGGAGTTTTCTCTTCGCATTAGGTGGCCAAAATATTGGAGCTTCAGCTTCATTATCTGTCCTTCCAAAGAGCAGTCAGGGTTGATTTCCTTTAGGATGGACTGATTTGACCTCCTTGCAGTCCAGGGGACTCGTAAGAGTCTTCTCCAGCACCACAGTTCGAAAGCATCAATTCTTCGGCGCTCAGCCTTCCTTATAGTCCAGCTCTCACAGCCATACATTACTACTGGGAAAACCATAGCTTTGATTAGACGGACCTTTGTCGGCAAGGTGATGTCTCTGCTTCTTACTATGCTGTCTAGGTTTGCCATAGCTTTCCTCCCAAGGAGCAAGCGTCTTTTAATTTCATGGCTACAGTCACCGTCTGCGGTGATCTTGGAGCCCAAGAAAGTAAAATCTGTCACTGCTTCCATTTCTTCCCCTTCTATATGCCAGGAAGTGATAGGGCCAGATGCCATGATCTTAGTTTTTTTAATGTTGAGTTTCAAACCAGCTTTTGCACTCTCCTCTTTCACCCTCAACAAGAGGCTCTTGAGATCCTCTTCGCTTTCTGCCATTAGGGTGGTATCGTCTGCATATCGGAGGTTGTTGATAATTCTCCCGGCAATCTTAATTCCGATCTCTGATTCATCCAACCCGGCATTTCTCATGATGTACTCTGCATATAAGTTAAATAAGCAGGGTGACAATATGCAGCCTTGTCGTACTCCTTTCCCAATTTTGAACCACTCGGTTGTTCCATGTCTGGTTCTTACTGTTGCTTCTTGACCCTCGTACAGGTTTCTCAGGAGACAGGTAAGGTGGTCTGGTACTCCCATCACTTTAAGAATTTGCCACAGTTTGTTGTGATCCACACAATCAAAGGCTTTAGCGTAGTCAATGAAGCAGAAATAGACGTTTTTCTGGAATTCTCTTGCTTTCTCCATGATGCAGCGAATGTTGGCGATTTGATCTCTAGTTCCTCTGCCTCTTCGAAACCCAGCTTGTACTTCCGGTAGTTCTCGGTTCGCATACTGCTGAAGCCTAGCTTGTAGGATTTTGAGCATCACCTTGCTGGCATGTGAAATGAGCGCAATGGTGCGGTAGTTTGAACACTCTTTGGCGTTGCCCTTCTTTGGAATTGGAATGTAAACTGACCTTTTCCAGTCTTGTGGCCACTGTTGAGTGTTCCAGATTTGTTGGCATATTGAATGCAGCACTTTAACAGCATCATCTTTTAGGATTTTAAATAGCTCGGCTGGAATACTGTCATCTCCGCTAGCTTTGTTGTTACTAATGCTTCCTAAGGCCCACTTCACTTCACTCTCGAGGATGTCCGGCTCAAGTTCAGTGACCGCACTATCATGGCTATCAGGGACATTCAAATCTTTCCTGTATAGTTCTTCTGTGTATTCTTGCCACCTCTTCTTAATCTCATCTGCTTCTGTTAGGTCCCTGCCTTCTTTGTCCTTTATCATGCCCGTCTTTGCACAAAACGTTCCCTTGAGATCTCCAATTTTCTTGAAGAGATCTCTAGTCTTTCCCATTCTGTTGTTTTCCTCGATTTCTTTGCATTGTTCATTTAAGAAGGCCTTCTTGTCTCTCCTTGCTATTCTCTGGAACTCTGCATTCAGTTGGGTGTATCTTCCCCTTTCTCCCTTGCTTTTCGCTTCCCTTCTTTCGTGAACTACTTGTAAAGCCTCATCAGACAGCCACTTGGCTTTCTTGCATTTCTTTTTCTTTGGGACGGATTTCGTTGCTGCCTCCTGAACAATGTTACGGACCTCCGTCCATAGTTCCTCAGGCACTCTGTCTATCAGGTCTAATCCCTGAAATCTATTCCTCACCTCCACTGTATATTCATCAGGGATATGATTTAGATCATACCTGAAAGGTTTAGTGGCTTTCCCTACGTTCTTCAATTTAAGCCGAAATTTTGCAAGAAGCAGCTCATGATCTGAGCCACAGTCAGCTCCAGGTCTTGTTTTTACTGACTGTATGGAGCTTCTCCATCTTTGGCTGCAAAGGACATAATCAATCTGATTTCGATATTGACCATCTGGTGATGTCCATGTGTAGAGTCGCCTCTTGTGCTGTTGGAAAAGAGTGTTTGCTATGATCAGCATGTTCTCTTGGCAAAACTCTATTAGCTTTTGTCCTGCTTCATTTTGTACACCAAGGCCATGCCTGCCTGTTATCCCGGTGATTTCTTGACTTCCTACTTTAGCATTCCAATCCCCTATGATGAAGAGGACATCTTTTTTTGGTGTTAGTTCTAGAAGGTGTTGTAGGTCTTCATAGAACCGATCAACCTCAGCTTCTTCGGCATCAGTGGTTGGGGCATAGACTTGAATTACTGTGATGTTGAATGGTTTGCCTTGGATTCGTACTGAGATCATTCTATCATTTTTAAGATTGTACCCCAGTACTGCTTTTCCCACCCTTTTGTTGACTATGAGTGCTACTCCATTTCTTCTAAGGGATTCTTGCCCACAATAGTAGATATGATGGTCACCTGAATTAAATTCGCCCATGCCTGTCCATTTGAGTTCGCTGACTCCCAAGATGTCGATGTTCAATCTTGCCATCTCATGTTTGACCACCTCCAGCTTACCTTGATTCATTGATCTGACATTCCAGGTTCCTAAACAATATTGTTCTTTACAGCATCGGATTTTCTTTTCACCGCCAGACACATCCACAGCTGAGTGTCCTTTCGGGTTTGGCCCAGCCGCTTCACTCTTTCTGGCGCTACTTGGAAATACCCTCTGCTCTTCCCCAGTAGCATATTGGACACCTTCCGACCTGAGGGGCTCATCTTCCGGCGTCATCTCTTTTAGCCTTGTGATACGTTCCATGGGGTTTTCTTGGCAAGAATACTGGAGTGGGTTGCCATTTCCTTCTCCAGTGGACCACATTTTGTCAGAACTCTCTGCCATGACCTGTCCGTCTTGGGTGGCCCTGCACGGCATAGCTTATGGCTTCACTGAGTTACGCAAGCCCCTTCGCCACAACAAGGCAGTGATCCATGAAGGGGAGGCTGAAGTTTACTGTGATAGAAATGCAGAAAGGGGGGGGAGATTACATCTTGGGTAAAGTGCAGGATTGTTTTTTTCTGTAGGCATAATGGGAATGTTTCCTCCACCTAGAGGGTCGCATTTTAACTTCCAAATAGCACTTTGGATACAATAAATGAAACTATGGCTGGATCTACACTTACCACCTTTTTTCACTTCTAATGAGGTTTCACCACCCACCTTTTACACTATGCAGTATCCGCCTCGAATTGGAACCGGAATTTCCCACTTCCATCCTCCCGCTTTCAATACCCTAATATCCCGGTATTTCCCCTTAATGTGCTCTGATTTTCTGCCTTCGCTACCATATCCGGTTGTAGTCCCCTCCCCCACCTGTCCATATACGGCGGTGTTTGCATTTCCCTCCTGTCCAATCACAGCTCTTGATGGCCCCATGTCTTCTTCCGGCTACTGATCACATAGCTTCTTCAGCAGCCCCCATTTCCTCAGCAACAAACAAAGGGCTGGATGTGTGCGCGCTTGTCTGATCTTGGAAGCTAAGTGGGGTCGGTCCCGGTCAGTAGTTGGATGGGCGACTGCCTGGGAATCAGGCTTCCTGCATTGAGCAGGGGGTTGTTCTATCCCTTCAAATGAGATTAAGCTTTACCCCCTCCTATCCCTTCTTCCGGATATTGTTGTTTTTTTAAATTAAGGCATTATCCCCGCAGAATCGGGGCTTCTCCGCAATGTTTTTTTTCTAATTCAGGCATGATCTTCGAAGTTTCGAAGTTGTGGAGCTTCACAGCTTTGAATCTTTGAAGATCATGCCTGAATTAGAAAGAAAACATCGCGAAGAAGCCCCGATTCTGTGAGGATTATGCCTTAATTTTTAAAAAACAGCCAGAGCAGGGGATAGGAGGGGGTAAAACTTCATCTCATTTGAAGGGATAGAACAACCCCCTGCTCAATGCAGGAAGCCTGATTCCCAGGCGGTCGCCCATCCAACTACTGGCCGGGGCTGGCCCCGCTTAGCATCCAAGATCAGACAAGCACGTGCAGGAAAACAGCACTGCCCTCGAGTGTGAACCAAGCTCGTGCATTCGATGAAGCACTGCAACAGGGAAAATTGCATAATCACGTTTTAATGCGAGAGCATTTAACCTGACGGGACACCAAATTCATTGCGATTGCGGGCGCAATGTAGATTGTCCCTATATATTCCATGTGTTTCCAATAAGCTTTGTAAATAATTTGGACTGCATAGTGCAGTGGTAAGGCATTTCACAGTTACCACTGAGGTTTCTGCAATGTGTTTTGTGCATTGTGTTTGATCAGATTTATTTTATATATTTTTTTCTCTATTGATAATAAAATGATGACATATGTGAGATCAAGATTCTTCTGAGGTTTTCCTCGTAACTTCCATAACAATGACAGCTAAGCATTTTTCCATGCTGTATGTGACATCCTCTTGCCCCCAATACTTACATAAAGAAATGATATGTGGCTGCTACTAATCTTTCATATCTTTGGTAAAATTACAGGGAATCTGTTGAAAAGACAGAGATGGAGAAATGCTGGCAGGTTTTCCTCAGGTCTTGTGCGGGTCGTTTGTGCTGTAATTCTGTCATTCCATTGGAAAGGAAAGAGGCCAAGCACAGTAGCACAATAATACTGAGGGCATTAGCTTTGCTTTCTTTTTCTGGGCTGAAATGCCAGTCAGGGAGGTTTTTCCCCCCTCTTCTTGGCAGGCAGCCAATGGTTTCCTGGTAAATGACACAAATCCTGTCCTGCAGAATAAGGCTGTGTGTGAAAGGGAGTGTGGTGTGGAGAAAGCAGCAATTCTTAAAAGGTTTGGAAGGTGCTGAAGCCCTCACTGATCATAGAATCATAGAACAGTAGGGTTGGAAGGGGGCTATAAGACCATCAAGGTCAACCCCCTGCTCAGTGCAGGAATCCAAGTCAGAGCATCCCTGACTATGGATGGCGGAGAATTTCTCCCTGAAACTTCAGGGGGCCGAGCACCAACGTGTTTGGCCCCCCGAACAAGTTTTGGGGAGAAATTCTCCACCCCCCCGCACCCCGCACCCCCCCCGGGATGGGACTTACCTTTGCCGAATGTCCCTCCCGGCGGCGGGTCTGGCCGGCGGTTCGGCGGGTGTTCGTCCGGGGCAGGAGCGGCAGCCGGTCTTTCGACCGGCTGCCGCCTCCGCCATTGCAATAAAAGAAAAAAAAACAAAAACGCCCCCGCGATAGGATAATGGCGGCCGCCATAGGGAGCCGCCATTCCCGTTCCTTATTTGGTCGCTGTAGTCTACGTAAATGTTTACGTAAATGTTTACGTAGACTACGGCGAAAATAAGGGCAACGCTATTTGCGTTGCCCTTATTTTCGCCGTAGTCTACGTAAAGATTTATGTAGACTACAGCGAGCAAATAAGGAACGCGAATGGCGGCTCCCTATGGGGGCTGCCATTTGCGTACATGCTTTTTTTTTTTTTTAAGTCACCTGTGATAGGCTATTTGACGATTAACGTAGCCTATCATGGCTGACTTTGCAGATCTAGCCGTGATAGGCTATGTTAATCGTCACGTAGCCTATCACGGGGGCGTTTTGTTTTGTTTTTTAAACTTTTGAGTTCGCAGCCGGGCGAGACGAGGCGCCTCCTCCCTGGCCTGAATTTCAGCCGGGCGAGGTGGGAAGCCTCCCCCCCCGGCCTGAACTTCACGGGGGGAGCAGCGAAGCGCCTCCCCCCCACCGCGAACAAGCTTCGAGGACAGGTAAGTGACTTTTGTCCACCCCTATCCCTGACAGATGGCTGTCCAGCTCCAGCCTAAAATGATGACATTTTAGTACATGGAAGTTCTAGAAGTCAGCATGAAAACACTAAAGGTGCAATCCTATGCATGTTTGGACAGAACAAAAGTCTTACAACTCCCACTTGTATGACTTTTTGTCTGTCTAAACATGCATAGGATAACACCCTTAATAACTGTAACAATGATTTAATACAATTCCCACATAGCACGACAAAGGGGAAGTGTTGAAAAGAACAATCAGAATGATCCAGGGTTGGATCATCTTCTCTATGGCTAAAGCAGCTTTCCCAAACTAGGTGCCCTCCAGATGTGTTGGTTTGCTATGATGGACAATGGTCGGGATGATGGGAGTCATCATTCAAAATCATCTGGAACAACTCAAGTTGGGGAAGGCTGGTAGCTGGACCTCTGTTCTGACCCAGCAGGGTTTTTCTTGTGTGCTTATGCCAAGTGTTAAAAAAGGTATCTTTCTTGTTTTCATGTGGATGAGGTTTTTGGACTGCAACTTCCTATACACAATTATTTGACAATACCTTTGAGTAAACTATCCCACCTGCCTCCTTATTGTCACCGCTGTTACTGCTGCTGCAGTACAGGCGATCTCCAGGGACATCCCTCCCCCAATGCCTGGCTCTAAGAAGGACCCCTCAGAGCCAGGCAGCTCTCTGCAGAGCCATGTCAGCCACTTTTTATGGTTGATACAGCTCTTCAGAGAGCCCACCCTCTGGATCACCCTGAAAGGATCTTGGCAGAGGGCAGGAGGTTGTTCTGGAGAGTCATGCTGGTTGCTCTCCCCCTGCAGCATTTTCTGCAAGGGGAGAGCGGAGGTGGGGCAGCTCTCTGGAGACTGTTGTGTTGCTGGGCTGGGCAGCCACAGCTTGCCACAGTGGAAGAGTGGCCGGTGGGGCTCTCTGGAGCACCTGCCCATTTGGCAGCACCCACGAGGGCTCTCCTATCAGGCAGGAGCGCACAACTGGCCACTTTTCCCACTCCATTGCCTGAAGCGAGGGATTCACCCCACCTCATGGGAGGGCTGGCCTTGATTAAGCCCCACCAAACGCAATGAGACTTACTCCTGAGTAGACATGTATATGATTGCACTGTTTGTCTATTGCTTTGAGACTAAAATCATATACTGCCAAGGGATGCCATAGTATCATAGAATCATAGAGTTGGAAGGGAGCATTTAGGCCATTGACTCCAGACCCCTGCTCAGTGTAAGAATCCAGTTTAATGTATCCCTGACAGATAGCTGTCCAGTCTCTGCTTGAATACCCCCAGTGATGAAAAGGCTACCACTTCCCTTAATTCTATTGTCTGACTGCTCTCACCATTAAGAAGTTTTTCCTGATGTTCAACTGAAACCTGTCTTCTTGTAACTTAAGCAGCCATACATACAGTTCCTTGTTGTTGTTTATTCGTTCAGTCACTTCTGACTCTTTGTGACTTCATGGAACAGCCCACGCCAGAGCTTCCTGTTGGCTGTCACCACCCCCAGCTCCCCCAAGGTCGAGTCCATCACCTCCAGAATATCATGCATCCATCTTGCCCTTGGTCGGCCTCTCTTCCTTTTGCCTTCCACTTTCCCTAGCATCAGCATCTTCTGCAGGGTATCCTGTCTTCTCATGATGTGGCCAAAGTACTTCAGTTTTGCCTTTAATATCCTTCCCTCAAGTCAGCAGTCTGGCTTTATTTCCTGGAGGATGGACTGGTGTGATCTTTTTGCAGTCCAAGGCACTCTCAGAATTTTCCTCCAGCACCACAGTTCAAAAGCATCTATTTTCCTTTGCTCAGCCTTCCTTATGGTCCAGCTCTCGCAGCCATAGGTTACTATGGGGAATACCATTGCTTTAACTATGTGGACCTTTGTTGTCAGTGTGATGTCTCTGCTCTTCACTATTTTATCAAGATTTGTCATTGCTGTCCTCCCAAGAAGTAAATGTCTTCTGATTTCCTGGCTGCAGTCAGCATCTGCAGTAATCTTTGCGCCTAGAAACACAAAGTCTCTCACTACCTCCACATTTCTCCCTCTATTTGCCAGTTATCAATCAAGCTGGTTGCCATAATCTTGGTTTTTTTGAGGTTTAACTGCAACCCAGCTTTTGCACTTTCATCTTTCACCGTCATGAGGTTCCTCAGCTCCTCCTCGTTTTCAGCCATCAAAGTGGTATCATCTGCATATCGGAGACTGTTAATGTTTCTTCCAGTGATTTT
Source organism: Heloderma suspectum (assembly GCF_057233095.1). Classification (NCBI taxonomy): domain Eukaryota; kingdom Metazoa; phylum Chordata; class Lepidosauria; order Squamata; family Helodermatidae; genus Heloderma; species Heloderma suspectum. The sequence continues at coordinate 284,375,772 of NC_139461.1, read as the reverse complement.
AACTCCAGCCTTGGCTTCATCAAGCCCAGCACGTCACATGATGTGTTCTGCGTACAGGTTGAATAGGTAGGGTGAGAGTATACAACCCTGCCGTACTCCTTTCCCAATCTTAAACCAGTCCGTTGTTCCGTGGTCTGTTCTTACTGTTGCTACTTGGTCGTTATACAGATTCCTCAGGAGGCAGACAAGATGACTTGGTATCCCCATACCACAGTTCCTAACCAACCCTTATTTTACTGGTCTAAATAAAACTGAATTCTCACAGGTAACCAGGATTGGGGCCAAAAAGCCAGTTAACTTCAAAACTCACCTCAGTGTAACAATTAATCCCATCGCTGGACTTGACAAGCTCAGAACTCTGCCCATATGCTGCCAGATTCTACGAGACTCTCCACATAACCTGGTTGTATGTTGTGTATCTTTATTGTCCCCCAAACTGGCTTTTAATTTTGCAGCATTTAGAGCTTTTAAAGCCAAGTTTGCATCTCATACCATTTTACAGAATGTGCTAGAAAATTCAATGTTGTATGTAAGGCTGGAATTTGGGGTACCTCAAAGCTGGTGTCGGGAAGTTTCTATTTTCATTTAACAATGTTGTGTCTGGGGAAAAGGAAACTTGCAACCACACTCCAATGTGATCAATTGATTTAAGGAAAATGGAACATTCTGTGACATCATGACCTTTACAAAGCCCTGGATTATCATGCCTGATGGATATAATTAACTCTTTGGAAATCTGCAAAAAGTAACGAGCAGACTATTTTAAGAACTATTTATGAGTCGCTAGTGGTGAATTGGTATAATGATTACTGCAAAACTCACAAAACTTTTTATTTTGTTCCATTGAACTCAAACTGTAGATGCTTAGTATATAAATATAGAGGTTGTTTTCCCACCTGTATTGCACCGAAGAAGCCAAGAGTGCCAAATATGGAAATAGAATGGAAACATTATTTACTTGAATAAGTTTGCCTTAGAGAACGTCTCCTCTATTCTCTATTAAATGTTAATATAATTGGGGGCACTGAACTCTTTTTTCTGCATCAAGTTTTTTTTAGTCTGTACTGTAGGCTAAACACTGTGTACGACAGTGCTTCGTCTTGCAAACTCTTAATTGCACACTGCTTTAACAGAGTGCAAATGCATTACTTGGTTAATTAGTAAAACTCTCCACTTCATTCTTCTCTCCCAGACATTTCCAGATATACATGTCTCTCAGTTCTGAATGTTAAAAGTACTTATTAAACTTGTTCTTTTTTTAGGCTCACAATGCAACTCTGAAGGCTAACTGCACAACTATATGCATGTTTACTCAGAAATAAGTTCCACTGTATTCTATGGGGCTTACTCTCAGGTAAGTATGCATAGGATTAAAACTTTAGGCTGCAATTCTATACCCACATGCTGGGGAACGTCCCATTGAATTCAGTGGGGCTTACTCCTGAGTCGAGATGTATAGGATTGCACTGTAAGTCACCAGAAGCTAAACTGAGTGTCAAGAATGTATTGGCTAGAATGAACTGAAGGATAATATAGTAATTACTCTCATTTGCTGTGATTAATGCTGGAGAATAGTTTATTAGTATATGTTATGTTTCTCTAAACACATGAAAGTTATTCTTTGTCTATCATTTAAAATATCATTTCCCTCATTTTAGTTATTAAAGGGGCTTGAGTTAAGCTAGAATGGACAAAAATGGATGAGAAATCCTAAATAAGTATTTACCCCACATAATATGGTTACTTTGTGAATCAGTGCATTGTGCTTGAATCAGCAGAATATAGTAGGTGACATTTTTCATTTTTCATTTATTGGATTTGTAGCCGCCTCCATCCAAAAGATTCAGAGTTGAGAACAATATATTGCAGGGGATGGGGTGGGGCGGGGAGGGGGGAGACTGGAAGTACAAGGCACATATAATAGCAAATAACATTTATTATACAGGTTACCATCTTAATAGAAGAATGGGGTTTTGAGAATAAATTGTTCGTATTCATCTGTGGATTTCACTGCCTCAAGCTGTGGCAATGGCCACTGTCGGCCTTAAAACAAGATTAGACAATGTCTCAAAGAACAGGTCTATTAATTGCTATTGGTAATTTATTTATTTATTTTTTAATATTGTTATACTGCTTCTCATTTTAAAAACCTCAAAGTGCGTTACAACAAATTATAACACAATCAATTATTATAAAAGCACATCCACCCTTTGATTCTATGATAGTAGAATAGTAGGGTAGGAAGGAGCCTACAAGACCATTGAATCCAACCCCCTGCTCAGTGCAGGAATCCAAGTCAGAGCATCCCTGACAGATGGCTGTCCAGCCTCACCTTGAATGCCTCCAGTGTGGGAGAGCCCACTACCTCCCCCGGCAACTGGTTCCATTGTCGTATTGCTCTAACAGTCAGGATGCTTTTCCTGATGTTCAGCCAGAATCTGGCTACCTGTAACTTGAGCCCATTATTCCGTGTCCTGTACTCCAGGATGATCAAGAAGAGATCCTGGCCTTCCTCTCTGGAACAACCTTTCAAGTACATGAAGAGCGCTATTATATTTCCCCTCAGTCTTCTCTTCTCAAGGCTAAACATGCCCACTTCTTTCAGTCTCTCTTCATAGGGCTTTGTTTCCAGTCCCCTGATCATCTTTGTTGCCCGCCTCTAAACCCTCTCCAGCTTGTCTGCATCCTTCTTCAAGTGCGGTGCCCAGAATTGGACACAGTACTCCAGATGAGGCCTAACCAGTGCTGACTATAGGGGGAACTAGTAATTAATGGGATTTGGAAGCTATGCTTCTATCAACCCTGACTGCTCATTGGAAGGACAGATACTGAAGCTGAAGCTGAAATATTTTGGCCACCTAATGCGAAGAGAAAACTCCCTGGAAAAGACCCTGATGCTGGGAAAGATTGAAGGCAAAAGGAGAGGGGATGGCAGAGGATGAGATGGCTAGATAGCATCACCGATGCAATGAATATGAACTTGAGCACACTCTGGGAGAGAGCGCAGGACAGGAAGGCCTGGCGTGCTATGGTCCATGGGGTCACGAAGAGTTGGAAACGACTTAACGACTGAACAACAACAACAAAATAGTATTTGCCTTTTTTGCAGCCACATCACACTGTTGCCTCATATTCAGCTTGTGATCGACAACAATGCCAAGATCCTTTTTGCTTGTAGTGATGTTGAGCCACGTATCCCCCACCTTGTAACTGTGCATTTGGTTTCTTTTTCCTAGGTGCAGAACTTGGCATTTATCCCCTTTCAATTTCATTCTGTTGTTTTCTGCCCAGTGCTCCAGTCTATCAAGATCACTTCGAATTTTGTTTCTGTCTTCCAAAGTATTAGCTATCCCGCCCAATTTTGTGTCATCTGCAAATATGATCAGCATTCCCTGCACCTCCTCCTCCAAGTCATTCATAAAAATATTGAGGAGCACTGGGCCCTGGACTGAGCCCTGCGGTATCCCGCTCGTTACCTTTCGCCAGTTTGAGAAGATCCCATTGATAAGCACTCTTTGAGTCCGATTCTGTAGCCAACTGTGGATCCACCTGATCATTGTTTCATCTAGCCCACTTTGAACTAGTTTGCTCATCAGGATATCATGGAACACTTTGTCAAAAGCTTTGCTGAAATCGAGGTATATGATGTCTACAGCATTCCCACAGTCCACAAGGGAGGTGACTTGATCAAAAAATGAGATCAGGTGAGTCTGGCAGGATTTGTTCTTGACAAATCCATGTTGGCTTCGAGTAATCACTGCATTGTTTTCAAGGTGCTACAGATGGATTGCTCAGTCTCAGAGAAGACTGAGCCAAAGTAGGAATTGAGCACTTCTGCCTTTTCTTTGTAATCTGTTATCATTTTGCCATCCTTATTTAATAGCTGAACCACCATTTCTTTCCTCTGTCTTTTACTATGCGTGTAGCTGAAGAAAGCTTTTTTGTTGCTTTTAGCATCTATCGCTAACCTCAGCTCGTTCTCAGCTTTAGCCTTCCTGACGCCATCCCTGCAATTCTGTGCTACCTGCCTGTACTCTTCCTTTGTTGCTTTCCTTCCACTTCCTATATGTTAGTTTTTTGTTTTCTGGTCATCTCTAAGCTTTTTGTGAAGCCACATTGGCTTCTTCTGTTGTCTTCCACTTTTTTTTTCTTGTTGTCCAGATAAGGGCATAACTGGTATATCAGCCTAAGCTGATAAAAGGTGCTCCATGCCACTTAGTCCACCTGTGCCTCAAGTGACAGTTCTGGGTCCAAGAGCACCCCCCAAACTATGAGTAAGTTTTTAACAGAAGGAAGTACTTTTTTTCACACAGTGCAGTTAAATTATGGAATTCACTACCATAAGACGTAGCGATGGCCACCAATTTGGACGGCTTTAAAAGGGGATTGGACAAATTCCTGGAGAAGGCTATAAATGGCTACTAGTCTTGATGGCTATATGCTACCTCCAGTATCAGCCTATGTACACCAGTTGCTGGGAAACATGGGAGGGAGGGTGCTGTTGCACTTGTGTCCTGCTTGTGGGTTTCTCGTGGGCAGCTGGTTGGCCACTGTGTGAACAGAATGCTGGGCTAGATGGACCCTAGATCTGATTCAGCACGGCTCTTCGTTTGTTCTTAATAATAGTTGGAAGTACATGATCGTCAGTGCCTGACATATCACAGATGGGAGGTCATTCCAGGGGGAGGGTGCCACTGAGAAATCCCAGGTAAGTGGGTATAGGATTGAGGCCTTATTGTAAAAAGTAAGGACAAGGAGATTGTGCTTGGGTGCCAAAGAGACATTTGAAGTACCATACCGCATCTTGTAAATGATAAGAAGTATTTTAGCAATGAAGTCTTATAGAAAGGAGGAGGACTTGACTAAGCTGTGGCAACAGAAGGCCAGAAAGGTGGGTAGCAGTCAAGGAGGGAGATGCTATATCAGCCTTCCCCAACCTAATGCTGTCCAGGTGCTTTGGACTACAACTACCAGAATTCCTGATCATTGGCCATTGTGGATGGAACTGATGAGGGTTGAAATCCAAAACATCTGAAGGGCACCCACTTGGGGAACATGATACTGGGGCCAATTATGGAACTGTCACCAAAATCTGAGAGTGAAGAGAAACCTCTTTTGTGTGACTGACTTCCTACAGTGTGAACTGTGCACACAGTGGGGGAAAATGGATGTGTGAGGTTTTTTGAAACATGTTTTTATTGCATGTTATATGCCACTTGGCTGAGAGGCAAGCTGTAGGTTTGAGAAATAAGTAAATAAAATTAGGGATGTACGAAAGTCACTTACCTTTCGCGGATTATGTTGATGGTGGGGGGGAGGCATTCCGACCCTCCCCCCGGAATCCTGGCCGGGGGGGAGGCGCTCCGTTCCTCCCCCCAGAATCCTCAAACGGCTGGCTGTACTCTGCGGCAGCTCCGCGGAGCAGCTGGCCAGGCCCGGCCCGGCCCGGCCAGGCCAGAGCCGTCCGCAGCTGGATTTCCGGCTGCAGAGGGCTCTGGGTAAAAAAAAAACACAAAAAAACACCCACGTACGCAAATGGCAGTGGCTACAGCCGCCGCCATTTGCATTCCTTCTTTTTGGCCGTCTTAATCTACATAAATATTTACGTAGACTATGATGGTGAAAATCAAGGGGAACGCAAATAGCATAGCGGGCGCTATTTGTGTCCCTTTTTCATTCACCGTTTTAGCCTACGTAAATCTTTACATGGGCTAAAACAGCAAATCAAAAGGGGACGCAAATAGCGCCTGCTATGCTATTTGCGTTCCCCTTGATTTTTGCCGTCATAATCTACGTAAATATTTACGTAGATTAAGACGGCCAAAAAGAAGGAACGCAAATAGCACGCGTTTTTTTTTTTTTAAACCCACCCCCAACCATGATAGGCTACGTAAAGATATACGTAGCCTATCACGTCTTTTTTTTCTTTTTTTTAAAACCTAGCCATGATAGGCTATGTAAATCTTTACGTAGCCTATCACGTCTTTTTTTTTCTTTTCACAAGCCTGGAAATGGCGGTGGCAGCAGCCGGTCGGAAGACCGGCCGCCGCCGCCGTCCAGAAGATCAGCCCCAGGTAAGTCTTGTCCTGGGGGGGATCCACGGGGGGCGGGGGGGCAGGCCGTTCCGCCACAGATTTCGGGGGGCCGAATGCACTGGCATTCGGCCTCACTGAGATCCGTGGCGGAATTCTCTGACATCCCTAAATAAAATGTAGCCATTTCACATGTTATGGGGTATACAAAATTATGCATGGTGTGGAGGAAGTGGAGAGGGAGACTTTTCTCTCTCTCTCTCTCTCTCTCTCTCTCATAATAGTAGAACCCTGGGGTCACCCCACAAAGCTGACTGGTGGGAGATTCAGGACAGATAAAAGGAAGGACTTCTTCACACAGTGCATAGTTAAACTATGGAATTCGCTAACACAAGATGTAGTGATGGCCACCAATTTGGATGGCTTTAAAAGGGGATTGGCTATCAAAGGCTACTAGTCCTGATGATATGCTACCTTCAGTGTCAGAGGCAGTATGCCTGTGTACCCCAGTTGTTAGGGTACACAACCTGGAGGGTGATATTGTATTCATGTCTTTCTTGTGGGTTTCCCACAGGTAGCCACTGTATGAACAGAATGCTAGATGAGATGGCCCCTGGGTGTGATCCTGCATGGCTCTTCTTACTTTCTTGTTTAATTTAATTTTATTAATTTCTTATTTGATTGGGTAACTGGAGTTACAGCATCCCTAATGAGACGCGTTAGTCTGCTTCCCAGGCTAGCATACTGAGTCCCACCTCACCAAAGCACAGCACCGCTTGCCTCCCCTCGTATGAACGTCCGTTGCGTCGAAGGAATGACTCCCAGCCCGAGCTGGATGAGCCTTCAGACGAATCCGTGCTGCCCCGTGCCTCCCCGCGTCACGTGTCATTCGCCAGTGAAAGCGACCTAATTCGGGCAAAAACTACACCAGACGCTGAAGACGCGTGACTGGATCTCTTATGTCTTGTTTGTGTATTTTGTTTCCAGCGGACGCTGGAGGGGTGAAGAGGGAGGCTGGGATCAGAACCGCTGGCGCTGGGGGGAGAGAAAGCGTTTAACCCTTCCGCACACCCGCCCGCCCCGCTAGGGAACTCCGGCGGCTTTACGGTGCCAAAGACACGCGGTGTTTTGTCTGGAGAGAGGGCTGGAATTAGCAGGTGGCCTGGATACACAAGTTGGGAAGAGGGCGAGGGACGCTGAATGCGGAGGGGAAAGGGCGCCAAACGCGGCGACGTGTTAGAGAGCGCCCAGTTGTGCCCATCGGTAGACAATCCTCCGCTCCTGCTTCCCCCTCCCCCCGCTGATTGGAGGAGGGGGAGGAGGAAAACGTGGAGCCTCCTCGGCAGCCCCCGAGCAAAGGAGGCGCTTCGCAACAGATGGTTCGAGGCATTCCCCTCGGCGCGTCCCGCGCTCGCTGGCTGGCTGGCTGGCCGGTCGGTCGGGAGCCCCTCGCGCTGCGAGGAGAGGGCGGGACCGAGGCCAGGCGGCCGTGTGGCCCTCCCGCAGGGCGCGCCAGCCTTGCTTTCGCGTTTCCTTGCGTTGTGCGCGGCTCGCCCGCCACCCCGTCCGGTGAAGGACGCCCGGCGCGCTCTCTCGCTGCCGCGGCAAGCTCCGCCAGCCCCGCCTCCGCCCGGCTCCACTTCAGTCGGCAAGCGAAAGAAGCGCCGCCTTGGCCCTGCGTGCGCGGGGAACGCGCCTCTTGACGCAGGGAAAGGGCAGCCTCCTGAGGTAAGTCCATTGGCTTGGCTTGGCTTGGCTTGGCTTGGCTTGGCTTGGCTGGGGAGGAAAGGAACAAAACGGCTCCCTCCCCCAATCCCTTTCTGCCTGATGCTTTCGAAATTTGACCTTGTTTCTGCGCTTGAGGCACCGGTGCCAGGACAGGCTGCTTTCGCTGCTGCTGCTGCTGTTCTTCTTCCAAAAGTCGGGCTGAGAGAAGCCTCTGCTCTTGGATTCCACCCGCCTGCCCTGACACCCTGGGCTTCCTTTTAGGCGAGGGCGAGTTCAAGACAAGGGGCCGAATCCAACGTAAGCCCTACTTAGAGTAGACCCATTGGAATGAATGGGGCTGAAGCTAGTCATCATGACTAACGTAAGTTCCACTCCTTTCAGTGGATCTACTCTAAGCAGGACTTAAGTTGGATTCTACCCAAGTACTTTAACAGCACAATCTTATATCTGTCTACTCAGAAGCAAGCCCCATTGAATTCAATGATGCATACTCCCAGGTAAATGGGTATAGGGCTGCAGCCTAAAGAGACCTGCATTTTTCTGAGCAAGTGCCCAGAGGCCGGTTCCTCTACTCTCTCAAAGCACCATCTTAGGTGTGTCTACTCAGAAGGAAGTCCCCTTGATTCCAGTGGGGTTTACTTCTAGGTAAGTACTGCATAGGATGGAAGGCCTGGCGTGCTATGGTCCATGGGGTCACGAAGAGTCAGACATGACTCAACAACAACAACAACAACAACAACTGCATAGGATTGCAGCAGTAAAAACAACAAAGCATCTTGTGGTACCTTAAAGGCTAACAAATTTATTCTGACATAAGCTTTTGTGGACTCTATCTGATAAGGTAGACTAAAATCCACAAAAGTTTGTGCCAGAATGAAGTAGTGAGTCTTTAAGGTGCCACATGATGCTTTGTTGTTTTTCTAGCATAGACTAACATGGCTACCCTCTCAAATTAGTTTATCAGGTAACCCCCAACTATTCTTTCAGAACAACAAAGACACAGCAGGCCTCAGCCCCCTCAATAAATGTCAAATGTTGGGGACATTTGAAGTAATTTTTAGGAAGAAAGAAGTTTTGAGCACAAGTAGAATGGCTTTTGCCTCACTGCAGTTGAGTCATCACAGTCATGCACCCATGTAGGCAGGCTTGAACCCTGGCACTGCCCATTTTAGAAATGAATTTCAAACTATAGCTCTGTGCAACATACACCAGGATCATTTACTTTTGAAAAATTGATCTGCTGTTATCTGCTTAAGGAGAGCTTGCAGGTGTTCTACGTGCTTGTGTGTGCCAACAGGCACAGGCAATCCATTGAATCCCATCTGAGGATGCAGTTACTACTTCTGAGAAGTCACTGAGTGTTTGGTGGGGAGGATCCTGCTTTTGAGAGAGAGAGGGAGAGAGAGAGAGAGAGAGAGAGAGAGAGAGGTGGCTTTCAGCCAGAAGAGACTGAGCAATTCTGACCTGGTGGGCTAATTTCATACCTCCAAAGGTTCTTGAATGGATCTGCCCTTATGACAAGGTCATTTCAGTCTGTGATGATTAAGGGTTCTTTCATGCCTCTGCTTTGAAGCATCTGTTGCATCCAGCTAACCTGAGTTGCAACCTAGTGCAATTGTATATAGGGATGTAAGAGGAATCCACTGCATCCAGTTTTTTTCCAACAGAATTCCACAATTTGCACCACCTGGAAATGGCTGCAGATCCAGACACATTTTACATTCTGAAACCCATACATTTCTAGACTGTGATGTGTCCCTCGAACAAAAACAATGTGTCTGATCAAATGCACACATTTGAAAAGTGCACAAAGGAAAATATGTACATTTCAAAAATGTGTACAAACAGGGGTGGTGCTCCCATGAGGCAGAGTAAAGCTCCTGCCTTGAGTGGTGGAGCGGGAAGAGTGGCAGGTTGCCCCACTCCCCACCCCCGCTGCCTCTGGTGGGACTCTCTGGATCAGCCACTCACCCTCTGTTTCACTCCAAGGGAATGCTCAGAGTGAAGCAGAGCGTGGGTGGCTGCTCTCATCCACCTGCCCCATGTCTTGCCCTGAGAATCCTCTCAGAGGGAGTCAGATGGCAGGCAGGGTGGGGTGTGTGGATGGTCTGTTGCAAGAGTTGTGCTGGCCGCTTCTTCTAGTGGTGGTAAAGATAAGGGGATGCAGTGGGGTGTGATGAACTAAGGGAAAGGAGTGGGGTGGGGATGCGCACGATGCGGGGAAGGGGTGGGGTGCAATGCAGTAAAGGATAGGGGTTGATGCAGGAATGGACTGGGGGGCATGATGCAGTAAGGAGAAGAGGGTGAGGGAGTAATGTGGCCGTGGCAGCAGCACATATGTTCTTGCACCTCAGATGTCAGGAGAACTTGTGCTGGACCTACATACAAATATGCTTTAGTCAATGAGTGGATGTGTATAAAAATTCGTACTACTTGAAAAATGCATGGAAAAATGCACACATTTTTAAAAATAGGCAAAAAAAATCAGTATGAAAAAAATCCACCTGGAACCAGCATGGAGTGGACTGGAAGTGGGGAAAAAGAAGAACTCTGCAGAACTGGATTTATCTGGTCTGCCCATCCCTAATCGTATGGGGAGAGGAGGTGTTTAGCATGTCAACACAGTCATGTCACGTATTCCATCATGTCATGTACTTGAGCTAAAGGGTTCCTGTAGCCCCGGTTTATCATACTACCTCTAGAAGATTAAGGATCACACATGTATTTTCATCACCTGATGAATACAGCATCAAGAGTAGATGAAACTGGGAAAGAGCCATCACAAATCAAATGCCAAAGACTGAACTTTCATATTGCCACTTACACTCTATAGAGTTGTTCATGCATGTTATCGAAGAATGATTGACTATGTAGTAAACAAGTGGAACAGATGCATGTGTAACACATCCAAATGTTTCTTTGTTTCTGTTTATTTTTTTTAATTCTGTATACTAGTTTTCCACTCAAGGTGCACAAAGCAGAGTACAGTAATAACAATACAATTGCATATAAAAACAGGCTGAAAAAAATATGAAAGAAAACCAAAGAAAACCAAAAGAGTTGATGGCTAGCTACCATCCTTTACAGCCCAACAATGCAATCCTATGCATGTCAAATCAGGAGTAAGTCCCATTGAGTCCAATGGGGCTTACTCCCAGGTAAGTGGATATAGAGTCGCAGCTTGAATCTCCTGGAGACCATGTTAGTGTACCAGCATTGACATTCTGGTACCCTCTGATGGTTCTGTGCAGTGCAAGCAATGAGAGAAAATAATTAAAGCACACTTTACAATAGATGTTTGTGGTATACAGTTTGTAGGGTTTAAAAAAATGGCAATTCTGTTTAGTGGCATTGTTGTATATTAAATATATAAATAATATACAATTCAGTTATTATAGTATAACTGAACTATGTCGTATACTGACTGGAGTTATCCCATTGCATCCAGAATGGCAGAACTTCCATATATTTCCCAATGTACACTCTGCCTCTCTCTAAATGCAGCACTCCTTTATGCTCCAGAGGAAACTGGAGGGTAGGGAACTTACACAGAGATTGTGTTGCTTATAGAAATAATCTGAAGACATTTTTTGCATGCTTTGTTTGGTGTGAAGCCCTGACTAGATAACTGTGAATTACAGTTCTGTTTAGAATTCTGTTTACAGTTTACAGTTCTGTTTAGAGTTCTGTTTACAGTTTACAGTTCTGTTTACAGTTCTGTTTAGTCACCCCTCTAACATCTTGTTTTTTCCACCTGTTCCAAAGAATTAGCTACCATATAATGGAGTTGTGCAGATTCCATGTGCTTGCATAAGAATAAGTGCATTTTTTTAAAGGTGTTAAAAAAAAGGTAGTGTTTATCCTTGCTACGTGTACTATTTCCCTGGCATACCTAAAAAGAAGGCAAACCACTTAACCTCAGAATTTATGTTTAAAATTATGATAGATTATCCCGTACTCATTCCTGGGCCAGGGCATTACATTTCAAAACAACCCAGTTTAAGGTAACAAATGTTCTGGGAATGACCTAAAATAGTGAGCAAGAGGTTTTGGCTGAGTCAGCCCAGAATTCCCTGTAAATATACATCAGCCTTCCCCAATGTGGAGCCCTCTAGATGTTTTGGACTTCAGTTCCCATCACCCCAGATAATTGGCAATGCTGGCTGTTGCTGATGAGAGCTGTACTCCAAAACATCTAGAGGTAACCATGGTATACATAGATGTTGATGGTTTCAGGACAACAAGTTCAGATATCTCATTGTGTAACCAGGAATGGTACTACTGATGGTGTATCTTTTCCATGCAGTGTGTAATCAGACCCATGAATTACATCAGGCCAGCATACATTTCAGCTTTTGAAATACTGTATTATTTATTTTACTTTGATTTAAAACATTTCTGTCAAAGAAAAATAAATAATACAGTAGTTCATGGTTTCCAGGGTGGTGTACAATAAAAATAACTAAAAAACACAGTAGAAAGAGCTCCTCGCAATCCCTTTTTGTTTTAACCACCCTAAATTATTTGGTGTCAACAGCAAATCTGGCCACCTCACTGCTCTCTCCTAATTCCAGATCATTTATGAATAAGTTGAAAAGCATTGGTCCCAATACAGATCCCTGTGGGACAGTAAAAGCTAAACAGTAAAATTACTACTTCATAGAAAAAGGCATAGTTTTGAGTCCGAAATCAAGTCTCTCTGCCCTCCTAGTAGAAGATGGTTACTGACTATGGGTCAAACATAGACCAAAAATGTTGGAGTCAAGGGAGCATGGATGCTGCTAACTCCAAACTGAAGACAGCTGACAAATATATTATTGGATTATATATTTACAGAAAACTTGACTTCAGTCCTGACACAGTGACATACCCCAATTTAGAAATTTCTTGGTTTAGGACAAAAGGCACAGCAAGCCTAGGCTTGTCCTAGCCATTGCATATGCAGTGTTTGACCAATGTTTAAGGCAACTTCATATGTTCCTTTGATTGTCTGAGGTGAAACAAATGGTAAATACATGCAACTTTACCCCTTGGAACTGAAGGTAGGTTAGTTCATTCAGATACAGATGATAGTAGTGCTGATAGTCTCCTAAGTAATCCTTTTCAGAGACCTTAATGCAGGTTTCTGATAAAATGAACCTCAGCTTGAAAGTGTAAACACCGCAGTTTCCCCCCTTTAGTATTTACATACAAAATATACGTAAGTGAATGTATGGGAATAGGGAGGGATGAATCATTGCATATCTGATCTGTGTCAGTTTTGCATGTGTTCAGTCATAAATCTATTCCATTCCATTTCCACGTCAGTCTGCCAAAAAAATGAACAAAAAAGATGCACAAAATTTATTTTTATATGCAACTTTCCCTGATATACACATTTTTCTACTCTGTTTTTGAGCTGAAAACTACATTACAGAATTGGGGAGGTGCATAATATGAAGGATAACTGTGTTCCAATTCACATATTAGTCCAGGAAGTGCAACTTCAGTTGGTTTGCTTAAAAATCCTAACAAAATCCTCCACCATCCTTATATGGGGCTATGGGTTACTGACTATGGGTCAAACGAGGACCAAAAATCTTGGGTCTATAGTGAAGAGTTCCGCCTTACCAAGCCTTTCAGGGCCAAAGGAGATACTGACAAGAATGCTCTGCCTGGTTGCACTCCAGGTGGCACACACATGCTTGTTTTCAGTTGCTGTCCTGTTCCAGCGAGGCATGGATTTGGTAGAGCAAAAGGTACAAGCCTAAAGGGCCTAGCTGAAAGCAGATGGTAGTGACTGAGGCACAAACTTCAGCATTGGTCTCAAGAGCAGGTAACATGTCACTCTGGTGGCTAGATGTAGAGTAGTAGCCAGACCAGAATAACCAGGCTTGGAAGCTGGAACTCCAGGACCAGGGACAGCTCCAAGACAGCTGACAAGTTGTTTGATGTATAAAGGGTGTTCTTTAGATGTTACAGCAGTAGTATGAGAGTTGCTTTTTTGTGGGTTCACCCAATGGCGCTGATGTGATGTTTAAACACCTATCATCATGGGGCTGTGGTTAATCACATGGGACTTTACCACATAATCAGCATGTAACTGGGACTGAAGGGCCCCAGCTGCATGGTGATTATGTGGGCCTGCGTGATTGGCCCTGCACATGTAGTGACTAGGGATCAATGAATGTGTCAAGTGTGGGTTTCTCACACTTTCTCAGTTTTCCAGTCTTCAGTTCAATTCATCCCATTTCTGCAATGTTTGAGACTTTCAAAAAAAAGGTTTTAAAATGTTTACACAAAAATTCGTATGTATTTCTGCTGTCTTTATATGCTGTTTTGCCTAATATATGCATTTTTGTAAGCAGTTTCCCCAGATGAATGCCATTTTGTATGTTATTTTCATTAATGTATGCATTTTTCTGTGCACTTTCCCTTAATAAATGCATTTCGTAAGCATTTTTTAACTGGGGAATGTGTCACAAATTCAGAGAAGTGCGAATTTCAAGGGATAAATGCATTTCATTTTGCATATTGGTTCAAAAGTGTGAAATTAAATTGTTACAATGTGAACCAGATAAATTTCTCCCCCATCCATAGTGGTGGCAGGCCTTTAAATGCTACACTAGTGTCACAGATGAAGCCACGTACAGCAGCTCCCATTCTATTACTGTAATGTCACTGAGGTGCTGAGCTAAACTGAGGCCTACACTGATGTAAATACTGCCAACTGCCTATGCCTCTCTTGTCCCAATAAGAAATGGAATTAACATAAACAGGAAGTGTGTTTGCTTGGATCTTTGTATTACCAAACTACCCACTAGCTCCCATTGTGCCTTCTAATGTCTCATTTGGTGGCTCATTGGGTTTTTCAGCTTGATTAAGAACATAAGAGCCATGCTGGCTCAGACCAAGGGTCCATCTAGTCCAGCATTCTGTTCACACAATGGCCAACCAGCTGTCAACCAGGAAGCCACAAACAGGACATAAGTGCAACAGCACCCTCCCACCCATGTTTTGCAGCAACTGGTGTACATAGGCTCCCTGCCTCTGGTACTGGAGGTGGCACAAAGCCATCAAGACTAGTAGCCATTGATAACCTTTTCTTCCAGGAATTTGTCTAACCCCCTTTTAAAGCCATCCAAATTGGTGGATGGCATTATCTGTTATTGTGGTGTTTTGGCTCTCCACTTGGCCATCTGGAGCTGCTGACTTTAGGGTCTAGATCTGCTACAGACTGTACTGAGCTTTGTCTAGACATGGGACATGCAGTACTTTTTAACAAGTGTTGGTGTGGACCTCTGAGTTGGGCCAGTGTTATGATAGCCATATAGAGAGCATCTATGCTAGTGCCAGCTCCCACCAGGAACATTTGGCCCTGATATGGATACACTCCACAAATTGGAATATGTTGCTTTGATTGCTTTCACGTGGAAGCACTTTTTAGCAGCCTCCATGTGTTTCAATCAGCCTTCAGAACCAGAGGATGTCTTGAACAAGATTATATTCTCAGAGGAAGCTTCTCTTAATTTTAATATTCTCTGTAGTTCAGAATGTCACAGATACTTTCAGCATTTTACAGGAAAGTGATGACCTCTCCTCCTACTTAATATTTGGTAAAAATGCTGTACTAGTTACAGCACAGAGCACTGAAGTGACACATCTCCTGCCCAGGGGGCTTACGATCTCATTTGTACAGAAAATAAAAAGGTGTAGGGAAAGAGGTTAGGAATTGCCAATGAATAGTGGGGACATGGAGAGGAGAGACAAACTGCAAGAAAGGTGAGTTCAAGTAAGTTCGGTTAAGGTTTTCTTGCAGACGTTGGTATAAAGGTGGAGGAGCAACTTGATACATGGAGAGAGGTTTTTACAGGCACAGTAAGAAGCATGGCAAAAACAAGTGAGATTGTGGTGGGAAAAGAAAACCAGTCAAAAACCTGCATAGAATGGAGAGGGAAAGATGTGAAGGATGGAACCATATACACAGGAGAACTTTCTTTGCTATTTTTGCTGCAGCAGTTCTTTCTTCTTATTATTTGTTTGTTACATTTATATCCCATCTTTTCCTCCATGGACCCTAAGCCAGCATATATGATCCTCCTCTCCATTTTATTCTTGTAACAACCCTGTGAAGTAGATTACGCTGAGAGCCAGTGACTGGACCAGTGTTATCCAGTGAGTTTCATGGCTGAGTGGGGACTTGAACCTGGGTCTCCCAAGTCCTAATCCATCACTCTAATCACTACACCACACTGACTATCTTTTCTGTTGAGCTTTCAAATAACATTGCCTCATTGGCACTGGGAATTGCTGGAATGAAAACAGCAAGCAAATCTCTGCCTACCTTCAATTTTCTCCTATGTGTGCCACTATCTTCTGCCGTAGTTGGAAGCAATGAGTGAAGGTATTTATAGTAAGGATAGAGGTTTTTGTTAAAAAAAATAATAATTAAAACTTGGAATCTAGGTCAAATTTTGAAGCTCTCTCATTTCCAAATTCTGATCTCTCAATTCTTGTGGTCCTTCCAAGGTCTGTCATGCATTTTAACGAATATGCTTAAGTCACAATTATATGGACAGCTATTATGCATTATGGATGTGGTATTATGCATACATATGATGATATTTATATTCCTATGACATACCAGAATTTTGTACCAAACCAAGTATAGTCTCATAAACAAAACATAGTTTGGATAATAGTTTACCATTTTGCAGTGATAACACTACAAAACTCATGATACAGTGTGGCTGCGACTGAATCATGCATACACAAAACAATCTGATACTTTGAAATGCATTTGACAATATTTAAGGAGTGGAACCAACTCAAACTTGAATAAGCTGATAGGTTTCAGTTTTGCTCAAGGCTGGGAAAACTGAATTTCACATGTAGGTGTTCTGCATGTGAATAAGATCTAGACTAGAAAATAAGGAATTCATCAGTGAGGAAACCTAAAATGACAATACTATAACGCACAGGGAATATAATTATTGTATTTCTGCCACTCTGCTAGATCTCATCTGTGGAAAAAGAGTACCACCTTTTGTTAATGCCTGCCTATATGAGTGTTGCTGAAAGACAGAATGCAATAGTCCTGTGTGATATGGGTCACACAAAACCAATATGTAGGGAAAATGTGATCGGCAACAGAGTGCAATGGTTCATTACAAAAGAGATTCTCAAGAAACTCTCTTTTCAGCTCTACACACATTTTTACTATCCTATTTCTCTGTCCGTATCTTCCAACATGTTTCCTGCTTGTGACCTTTGCTCCTCTAACTCTTATCACCCTCATCTATCCTGAAGTCCCCTGCTCTTTAAAGGTGGTTATCCTCTCTTCCTGATGCTCTTTGTGCCAGGAGTTCACTCCCAGAACACCCCCATGGTGCCATTTCCTCTCTCTTTTCAAATCTCTAATAAAAAATAATCTCTTTTCTGGCATAAACCCTCAAAGCCTGCTCCCATGCTCAGAGAATCATAGAATCACAGAATAGCAGGGTTGGAAGGGGCCTACAAGACCATCGAGTCCAACCCCCTGCTCAATGCAGGAATCCAAGTCATCAGTCAGTTAGGCACACTTTACCTCATGGCTCAAGCCCATCTAACTCTTTATAGACTTTTACAAGTAAGTGCATTTTCACATAGTTCGTTGTGAGTTACCCTTCTCATCTATTCTTCTGTTGCGTTCCTACTGTTGAAATTTAGGATGCAATTCTATGCCTATTTAGACAGAAAAAGTCCTACAACTCCCAGTGGCTGGGGAATGCTGGGAATTGTAGGACTTTTTTCTGTCTAAATCTGCATAGGATTGCATACCCTTAATCAACTTGGATTAGGGACCTGTCTTGGATTAGGGACCCTGTAAAATTCCATGTTTATTGGTGGAACTAGAAATAGATATATACAAAGCTGTATTCTGAAAGATCTGAGCCGCATTCAACTCTTCTTCAGAGGCTATACCAGAAAGTAAACAACAACATAGAAGTCATCAACAGAGGAACAACGTAGTGCTAAATGTCATATATGAGGCACAGAATATGGCTTGTGCATAAGAGATGTGCAAGGTACACAATCATTTATATTATTTCATTTCTGTACTACCCAACAGCCAAAACTTTCTTTGCAGTTCACAAAATACCATAAAATATGACACACTTGGTTCTTATATTTTACTATTTTATGACATGATACGTTTCGTATGATATGCTTGGCATATTTAATGTAGGCCCCTGCTTCTTACTCTGGGTCTGATCTGTCAGTGGTAGTCAGGCTTTTAATCCTCTATCATGATAGAAATGAGAGAAAATTGTTGTTGTTCAGTCGTTCAGTCATGTCCGACTCTTCGTGACCCCATGGACCACAGCATGTCACGCCTTCCTGTCCTGTACTAGGGATGTACGAAAGTCACTTACCTGTTCACGGATTATGCTGATGCTGGGGGGGAGGCGCTCCGTCCCTCCCCCTGAAATTCTGGCTGGGGGGGGGAGGTGCTCCATCCCTCCCCCCCCCCCCGAATCCTGGCTGGCCGGCTCCGCTCTGCAGGGATTCTGCGGAGCCGCCGGCTGGCTCAGCCAGCGGCTGGCCATCCGGCCGCTGGCTAGTAGGGATGCAAATGGAGGCGGCCATAGCCACCGCCGTTTGCATCCCTGCAGTAGGGGTGGATGAAAGTCACTTACCTGTCCTTGAAGATTTTCCACGGTGGGGGGGAGGCGCTTCATTGCTCCCCCTGCGAAGTTCAGGCCGGGGGGGAGAATTCCCACCTCGCCCGGCCGAAATTCAGGCCGGGGAGTAGGTGCCTCGCCTCGCCCGGCCGCAAACTAAACAGTTTAAAAAAAAAAACGCCCCCGTGATAGGCTACGTGACGATTAACATAGCCTATCACGGCTAGATCTGCAAAGTCAGCCGTGATAGGCTACGTAAATCGTCACGTAGCCTATCACGGGTGACTTAAAAAAAAAAAAAAGCGCGTACGCAAATGGCGGCCCCCATAGGGAGCCGCCATCCGCGTTCCTTATTTGGTTGCAGTAGTCTACGTAAATCTTTACGTAGACTACGGTGAAAATAAGGGCATGCTAATTCTTGCCATGCTGCTGTCTTGTGCCTCTATAAAATTCAGGGATAGAACAGTTCTTTGTTTGTGGAACATTAAGAGGCCCCTCTAAATGCACATGGCTTTTGCACTGCACTATTGTCATAAGCAGATTGTTGCTCTTTCGTTAGATTGTGGCTTGGAATCCCCTTATTGCTTGCAGATCTCCATTCACTTCACCAGGTGTGCAGTATGTGTACTTTGAGGTTCAGTTGTTCAGAAGATGTTTTTTGTTTCAATAGCCTTGTTAATGTGAAGTAAAGAGACATTATTTTGTATACAGGCTAAATGAGGGGACAGAGTAAGAAGAGACTTAGATAGAACAAGAGTGGTTACCCCACTGAGTTGTTTTGGCTAGAACTTGGTTGTTGGTTGTTTGCAAAAAACCTGTTCAAGTTGCTTTTGTAACTGCATTGTTCTCAATTATTTGTCTGTAAATCTTTACTAGAAAACTGCAATCTGGGCCTGTTTGAAGATGGCAGAGTGCAACCTAAGTGTCTAAAACACTGACTCCGTTTACTCCTGGGTTTGTTCCTGGTTTGTTGCTCCCAAACAAGCTAGGGTTCATATGCCAACCACAAACCCTGGTTTATTCCTGTCTTATAAGTGTGGCTTTTTTGAGAGTAACAATCCAGGAGCCCAAGTTCATTTCTGGTTTGCTTTACCAACTTGCATGGGTAAGTCAGCAATCCTGGCTTGTCATTTTGTGTCATTGCTCCTTGTGTGTTTTTTTTTACAGAGGAATTATTTGTGGTGTTGCCCATTTATCTGGGGACAGGTACTATGAATTGGGCTGCAGAGATAATTCCTGTTCCCTTTTACCCTATTTTTAACTTTTACAACACCAATTTTCTTTATTTTGTATAGAATAATTTCTGTTAATTAATTGTGGTTTAGAAGCCCATGTAATAAGTTATAGGCTGCCTTTGCTTCACCCAAAGTGTATATGTTTCCCATTTAGCTTAATAGAAAATCTGGCTTTTGTGGGTAGACATCTAACAGCTGGCTTTTAATTCTGCCCCAGTAACTTCTATTTATTCCTTCCTTAGCAGAATATGTTTTCAGCTGCAATCTTATATTCACTTGCGTAGATTTGGTCTCATTGAACTCAATGGGGCTTATGAGTACTGCACTGTTAGTATTTACCAAAGCTTTTCAGTGACACAGATACAGCAACTTTATATTTTAAAAAGAACTTTAAAAAAGATGTGGTTCTTGTATATCACCCTTTCATTTCCAGAGCAAAAAAGTACAAGAATCTAGGGAAACCTAGGAGCGGGGTGGGAGTTGTGTTGAGAACAACAATAACAAAAAGCATATATATCAGTTTGATACAACCTTAATTCATGCATTGCCAGGCAATTTTTCATTTTTGTATGAGGGAAGGATGACAAGAATACATAGCAGACACAGCAGGAGACTCTGCAAAGTTTTCATGTTACCATTTAGCTTTCCTCCAGCTTTGAACAAAACTATTAAAATATTCTTTTGTAAAACACACTTTCTCAAATTTCATTCAGTGAGCATTCTTTAAGTTAAAAGCCTCCCCAAGCTTAGCAAAATCTATATTTCATGCCTTTCCAGGAGGAATTGTGGTAGTGAAATCTCCCTGCCTAAAGCAGTGGAAAAGGTGCAGGGACACAGTTGTCTTTGAGAGGTCCCCAGGCAAGTTGCTTCCCTGGAAGCCCCCCGCTGCCGCCACTCCCACCCCCCACAGCCCTCCCTCTCTCCTTCCTTTTAAAAATGTATTCTGGTAGAGGCAGCTGCTCCTCCTCCTTTTAGCCTAGCCAGCCTTGCACTGGCAAAGGAAAGTGCCTGGGCAGGCCCTACGGCACTCTATTTTGAAATAACTTGAGTTTATGAGTTGCAGAGATCTTGAACCAATCAGATTTTGCCTTTAGGGGACTCAGCTAATGAGGGCACAGGAGCAGAGAAGGGGCAGTCTTTATGTTGTTCCCGTGGCCTCATTGGCCACAACCCCTGTTGCTACTCAAAACGTAAGTTAAAAAAGAAATGGTTATTTTAAAATGGCCTAACTCAGCTGCCCCTTCATGGATCACTGCCTTGTTGTGGCGAACGGGCTTGTGTAACTCAGTGAAGCCACAAGCTATGCCATGCAGGGCCACCCAAGACGGACAGGTCATGGCAGAGAGTTCTGACAAAATGTGGTCCACTGGAGAAGGAAATGGCAACCCACTCCAGTATTCTTGCCAAGAAAACCCCATGGAACATATCACAAGGCTAAAAGATATGACGAAGAAGATGAGCCCCTCAGGTTGGAAGGTGTCCAATATACTACTGGGGAAGAGCAGAGGGTATTTCCAAGTAGCGCCAGAAAGAGTGAAGCGGCTGGGCCAAAGCCGAAAGGACACTCAGCTGTGGATGTGTCTGGTGGTGAAAAGAAAATCCGATGTTGTAAAGAACAATATTGTTGAGGAACCTGGAATGTCAGATCAATGAATCAAGGTAAGCTGGAGGTGGTCAAACATGAGATGGCAAGATTGAACATCGACATCTTGGGAATCAGTGAACTAAAATGGACAGGCATGGGCGAATTTAATTCAGGTAACCATTGTATCTACTACTGTGGGCAAGAATCCCTTAGAAGAAATGGAGTAGCACTCATAGTCAACAAAAGGGTGGGAAAAGCAGTACTGGGGCACAATCTCAAAAACGATAGAATGATCTCAGTACGAATCCAAGGCAAACCATTCAACATCACAGTAATTCAAGTCTATGCCCCAACCACTGATGCCGAAGAAGCTGAGGTTGATCGGTTCTATGAAGACCTCCAACACCTTCTAGAACTAACACCAAAAAAAGATGTCCTCTTCATCATAGGGGATTGGAATGCTAAAGTAGGAAGTCAAGAAATCACTGGGATAACAGGCAGGCATGGCCTTGGTGTACAAAATGAAGCAGGACGAAAGCTAATAGAGTTTTGCCAAGAGAACACGCTGATCATAGCAAACACTCTTTTCCAACAGCACAAGAGAAGACTCTACACATGGACATCACCAGATGGTCAATATCGAAAACAGATTGATTATGTCCTTTGCAGCCAAAGATGGAGAAGCTCCATACAGTCAGTAAAAACAAGACCTGGAGCTGACGGTGGCTCATATCATGAGCTTCTTGCAAAATTTCAGCTTAAATTGAAGAACGTAGGGGAAAACAACTAAACCATTCAGGTATGACCTAAATCTTATCCCTAATGAATATACAGTGGAGGTGAGGAATAGATTTAAGGGATTACACCTGATAGACAGAGTGCCTGAGGAGTAGGGTTGTACGAAAGTCACTTACCTGGTCTCGCAGCTTGCTTCGTGGTGGGGGGGAGGCGCTTCGCTTCTCCCCCCGAAGTTCAGGCTGGGGTGGGGCTTCCTGCCTCGCCCGGATGAAATTCAGGCTGGGGAGAAGCGCCCCGTCTCCCCTGCTGCGAACTTCAAAAAAAAAAAAAAAAAAAAGCCCCGTGATAGGCTACGTAACGATTTACGTAGCCTATCATGGCTAGATCTGCAAAGTCAGCCATGATAGGCTACGTTAATCGTCACGTAGCCTATCACGGATGACTTTAAAAAAAAAAAAAAGCACGTACGCAAATGGCGGCCCCCATAGGGAGCCGCCATTCGCATTCCTTATTTGGTCCCTGTATTCTACGTAAAGATTTACGTAGACTACGGCGAAAATAAGGGCAACACTATTTGCGTTGCCCTTATTTTCGCCGTATTCTACGTAAATCTTTACGTAGACTACAGGGACCAAATAAGGAACATGAATGGTGGCTCCCTATGTGGGCCGCCATTAGCGTACACGCTTTTTTTTTTTAAGTCACCCATGATAGGCTACGTGACGATTAACGTAGCTTATCACGGCTGACTTTGCAAATCTAGCCGTGATAGGCTACGTTAATCGTTACGTAGCCTATCACAGGGGCGTGTTGTTTTTTTTAACTTTTCTGTAATGGCAGCCGGTGGCGGCAGCCGGTCGAAAGACCGGCTGCCCCCGCCCCTGAGGAAGACCTGCCGAACCACCGCCGGGACCCGCCGCCGGGAGCAATATTCGTAAAAGTTAAGTCCCATCCCGGGGGGGGGGCGGGGGGGGCGGAGAATTTCTCCCCGAACCTTCGGAGGACCAAATGCGTTGGCACTCGGCCCCCCGAAGTTTCGGGGAGAAATTCTCCCCCATCCCTACTGAGGAGCTATGGACGGAGGTCCGTAACATTGTTCAGGAGGCAGCAACTCAAACCATCCCAAAGAAAAAGAAATACAAGAAAGCAAAGTGGCTGTCTGATGAGGCTTTACAAGTAGCTGAAGAAAGAAGGGAAGTGAAAAGCAAGGGAGAAAGGGGAAGATATATCCAACTGAATGCAGAGTTCCAGAGAATAGCAAGGAGAGACAAGAAGGCCTTCTTAAATGAACAATGCAAAGAAATCGAGGAAAACAACAGAATGGGAAAGACTAGAGATCTCTTCAAGAAAATTGGAGATCTCAAGGGAACGTTTTGTGCAGAGACAGGCATGATAAAGGACAAAGAAGGCAGGGATCTAACAGAAGCAGATGAGATTAAGAAGAGGTGTAAAGAATACACAGAAGAACTATACAGGAAAGATCTTAATGTCCCTGATAGCCATGAACATTTATTCAGGTTACAGATCTCTACTGGGAACTAAACTCACAACTGGAAGGGCTCCTTTTCATAATGTATGATACTTGTTTACTTCACTTATGCACTGCTTTTCCTCCAAATTTCTCAAAACATTATACACATGGAATCCCAGGAGGTCTCCTATCCAGGCCATTGCTTAGGCAATAAAACTATAATCAGACTTCAGACCACTATCTTGACCAGGGGTGCACAACCTGAGCTGCATGCATCCCTCCACCACTCTGTGTGTGGCTCATTGAGCCTGGAGGTCCCCGCTCAGTTTTCCTCACAGCAGCTGGGCTTTAGGGAAAAGACTGCTCTTTTGGCACTGCTATTAACGGGCTTTAGCCTCCTCCCAGCAACCCCAAAGCAGCCACAGTTACTGTTTTACTGCTGCTAATGGTGGCAGGAAAGGAGAGATCCCAACTGGGGTTGCTGAGGTGGGTAGTGACCTGGGCCTAGGGATGTATGAAACCACTTACCTGTTTCGTAAGTGGCATCCATGGGGGGGGGGGAGGCACTCCATACCTCCCCCCGAAATCCTCCCTGGCTGGCTCTGCTCCACGGCAACTCCGTGGAGCCACCGGCCGGGTGGATCTGCAGCCAGGCATCCAGCTGCGGCAGGTCTGCGGCCGCAAATGGCGGCCAGCGTAGCAGCTACCATTTGCATCCCTTCGCTGAGCTGTGATAGGCTATGTAAATATTTACATAGCATATCACGGCAAAAGCGGGGACACAAACGGCGGCCACTACACCATTTGCGTCCCTGTCTTTTGCCATGATAGGCTACGTAAATATATACGTCGCCTATAACGACAAAAGAAAAGACAGGGACGCAAATGGCATATCAGCCGCTAGGGATGTACGAAAGTGACTTACCTTTTCGCAGATTCTGTTCATGGGGGGGGGAGGCGTTCCGTCCCTCCCCTCGGAATCCTCAATGGGGGGGAGGCAATCTGGTCCTCCCCCCCGGAATCCTTGACGGCCGGCTCTGCTCCGCGGCGGCTCTGCAGAGCCGCCGGCCAGGCCAGGGCCATCCACACCTGGATTTCCGGCTGCAGTGGCTGCTGGGTAAAACAAAACAAAAAACGGTGTATGCAAATGGCGGCTACAGCTGCCGCCATTTGCGTTTCTTATTTTTCGCCGTCTTAGTCTACATAAATATTTACATAGACTATGATGGCAAAAATAAAGGGGAACGCAAATAGCATAGTGGGTGCTATTTGCATCCTTTTTTGATTCGCCGTTTTAGCCTACGTAAATATTTACGTAGGCTAAAACGGCGAATCAAAAAGGGATGCAAATAGCGCCCACTACGCCATTTGCGTTCCCCTTTATTTTTGCCGTAATAGTCTACGTAAATATTTACATAGACTAAGACGGCGAAAAATAAGGAATGCAAATGGCGGCGGCTGTAGCCGCCGCCATTTGCGTATGCGTTTTTTTTTTTTAACTGGGATGTGATAGGCTACGTAAGTCTTTACGTAGCCTATCACATCTCTGTAAAAAAAAAAAAACCCAGACAACCAGACTGCAAATGGCGGCGGCGGCAGCTGGTTGGAAGACCAGCCGCCGAAGCCACCGCCGCCCGGAACATCCACCCCAGGTAAGTCTCGTCCCGGGGGGGATCTGCAGGGGGCCGGGGGGGTGGCAGGCCGTTCCACCACAGATTTCAGGGGGACGAATGCACTGGCATTCGGCCTCACCGAGATCCGTGGCGGAATTCTCTGACATCCCTAGCAGCCGCCATTTGCGTTCCTGCCTTTTGCTGTGATAGGCTACGTAAATATATACATAGCCTATCATGGCAAAAGTAAAGACAGGGATGCAAATGGCATCCCTGCGGTAGCCGTGATAGGCTACATAAATACTTACATAGCCTATCACGCCATTTGAAGGCAGACAAATGGTGGTCGCAGACGCAACCGCCATTCGCGGAGCACTAGATGGCCAACATAAGGTAGGCTCCGTTCTGGGCCCATTTTGCGGGGTGGCCGGGGGGGGTCGTTTCGTTCCGCCACAGATTCCGGGGGCCCGAATTCACTGGAATTCGGCCTCCCTGGGATCCATGGCGGAATTCTCTGACATCCCTACCTGGGCTCAATCTGCAAGGTGGTGCGAGAGCACATCAGGGTAATTCGTGACAGATTACGCTGTCACCAATTTGCAGCAACGCCGCAGCTTCCCCCTGGAAACAGCACATTTTCACAAAGTCATTGTAGTGTGGTTTTCCTTAAACATGGCTCCTGCACAGTTCCACTGCAGTTTGCCCCATCCCCCTGCATTAAATCTTGGGTGTGCCTAGGGCTGTTCTGTGACCTGGCTGTGACAGTCACGGTGTGGGGCCACCCCCTTTTTTCCTTTATTCCCTCTTTTTCCCCATTCACAGTAGGGCGATTTTGGACATAGGCTTCCTTTCCCTACTATTTCTCAGTAGCGCTGTTTTAACCATTCACAATCTTTGGCCTGTTTTAAACATTCACAATATCGCAGCTGCACTCTTTTAACCTTTCACAGTATCCCAGTGGTGGATGAGAGGGAAGAGGTGTGCAGTAAACTACAGGGGCTTAATGCAGTGCTTCCATTAAACTTCCCTGAGCAGAAGAGCATGGTCACAGGCAGGAAACAAGCCTCTCTCATTGGCTGAGCAGCACCTACATGGTTGATGACATTCTGTTCTACTCATTGGATTTCACCCACCCAACCCTGAAGTATGGCGGTCTCAAGTGCATGTGAAAGCAGGTTTTTAAGTAGTTTATACTCTGCTTTTCTTGTTTCATGTGTCACTGATGGACCAAAGTGATTTCAAATCCAGATATAAGCACAAAACGCTTCAGAAACTGTCACCATATAGATTCCCCCCTGGATCTCTGCCTGGGTCTCTGCTTTCCTAACGCTATTGGCGGTGGGAAAGTAGGAAGCCCGATCATGGTTGCTGCAGTGGGGAGAAGACCCTGAATAGGGATGTATGAAACCACTTATCTGTTTCATAAGTGGCATCCACGGTGGGGGGGGGGAGGCGCTCCTTCCCTCCCCCTGGAATCCTCCCCGGCCAGCTCCGTTCCGCAGCGACTCCGTGGAGCTGCCGGCCAGGTGCATCCGCAACCAGACATCCGGCTGCAGCAGGTCTGCGGACACAAATGGCGGCCAGCGTAGTGGCCACCATTTGCATCCCTTCGCTGAGCCATGATAGGCTACGTAAATATTTATGTAGCCTATCATGGCAAAGAGCGGGGACGCAAATGGCCGTTTGTGTCCCTGCTCTTTGCCGTGATAGGCTATGTAAATATTTACATAGCCTATCACAGCTCAGCGAAGGGACGCAAATGGCGGCCGGTGTAGTGGCTGCCATTTGTGGCCGCAGCCCGGCAGTGGCCAGAGCCGCCGCCACCACCACCGAAGCCGTAGCCAGGTAGGCTCCATTCCAGGGGGCTTCCACGGGGTGGTGGGGCGGGAATTCACTGGAATTTGGCCTCCCTGGGATCCGTGGCGGAATTCTCTGACATCCCGAACCTTGAAGCAGCCTATTCTCTCTGTGTGTGCATGTGCTTGAGTGTGCATGTGTACATGCATATGTGCATCCCCCACCCACCCCTGACACCAGATGCAGCCCTCAGGACCGAAAAGCTTTTGCCCCCTGATCTGAACCATGCATTAACTAAGCTTGGGAAATCAGAGACATAGTGTGATATTAATGGATCTAATGTAGCAGCATCAGCATTATTAACTAATTTCCTCATTTGCATCAGAGGCATTTTGTTTGGTAAAAGGATAATTAAGCATATGCAAACATTCTACACACTGCATACATTCTTGAGACTCTGGCAAATGATGAATGGGAAAATTAGAGGTTGCAGGAAAATGTAAATATCATCCTTTGTAAACCTGTCCCCTGGCAAGAATGAAATATTCCTCCTTTAAGCAATGAAGCATTCATTATATTCTTTTCACATCAGTAAAGAATGCCTGAGACTGTTTTACATACTTGATTGTTCCCGTTACTTTTTTTTCCTGAGCACTCCTGTTGAATTGGGATTTGTCTTGGTTTTGTTAAACAAGTGCTCCGGCAGTACAATGCAGAAAGAAGTGCCATAACTCCAATTAACTCCCATGCTATAATCTCTTGAACAATTCTGGATCTGTCTCCTCATCTTTTTTGTATTAACAGCCATGGGTCATTTGCCAAACGTTTGGTTAAATAATTCCACAGTGGATTAAACTGTGAACTCACATCTTGGTTATCACCATTAATAATCTATGTATAATTGTGCAAAACTACTTGGAATATTGGGGTCATTGGGCAAGCCAATTAAATCTTAGCTCCCATAGGGAAAAGCATACCTTCCTACAGTTCTTGCTGCAGATTATTTATTTATTTATTTATTTATTTCATTTCGATACTGCCCAATAGCCAAAGCTCTCTGGGCAGTTCACAAAAAAGGAGTCTTCAATCACAACATTTGGCAAGGCTACTTTCTCCTGTAATGGTTCAAGGCTAATCCAATAATTGCTGTGTTTCATCAAGGACCAAACTTGTCTATGCATTGTGAGAGCAGCTCAGAACAACTCCATGGGAGGATAGTGGGTATGCAAGCTCTGATCTTGCATCAGAGTTTGTGTTATTCAGGGTGTTCACTGATGCCCATCCACCTGAAGAACAAACACCATGGGTGGAATAGATTCCTCCTTCTCTTCTGAAACCCCTGATGGGGAACCCTCTAGAGCAGATCTGGGAGGCACAGGGTCCAGGAAGGGAGGAGGTCCCATTATGCAAATGGAAGTCCACTCACATAATGTTGGATGTCAGCCAGGAATAACTTCTATGGAAGGAACAAGACTTAGATACTGTGACTCAAGAACTGATTTAGTCTTATCTGCAGCCACAGGTGCTGTTAAACCTGTCCACTAGCAGTTCTGAAACCTGACACTCACAGGCATAGTTCCTTCCTAGGTCTGCTACCTAGAATCATAGAATAGTAGAATCATAGAATAGTAGGGTTGGAAGGGGTCTACAAGACCATCAAGTCCAACCCCCTGCTCAGTGCAGGAATCCAAGTCAGAGCATCCCTGTCAGATGGCTGTCCAGCCTCATCTTGAATGCTTCCAGTGTGGGAGAGCCCACCACCTCCCTAGGTAATTGGTTCCATTGTTGTATTGCTCTAGCAGTCAGGATGCTTTCCCCTGATGTTCAGCCATAATCTGGCTTCCTGTAACTTGAGCCCATTATTCCATGTCCTGCATTCTGGGATGATGGAGAAGAGGTGCTGGCCTTCCTTTCTGTGACAACCTTTCAAGTACCTGAAGAGCGCTATCCTATCTCCCCTCAGTCTTCTCTTCTCAAGGCTAAACATGCCCAGTTCTTCCAGTCTCTCTTCATAGGGCCTTGTTTTCAGTCCCCTGATCATCCTTGTTGCCCTCCTCTGAACCCTCTCCAGCTTGTCTGCATCCTTCTTAAAGTGTGGTGCCCAGAACTGGACACAATACTCCAGATGAGGCCTAACCAGTGCTGAGTAGAGGGGAACTAGTACTTCCTGGGATTTGGAAGCTGTGTTTCTATTAATGCAGCCCAAAAGAGTATTTGCCTTTTTTGCAGCCACATCACATTGTTGTTTCATAGTCAGCTTGTGATCTACAACAATGCCAAGATCCTTCTTGCTTGTAGTGTTGTTGAGACACATATCCCCCATCTTGTAACTGTGCATTTGGTTTCTTTTTCCTAGATGCAGAACTTGGCATTTATTCCTATTCAATTTCATTCTGTTATTTTCTGCCCAGTGCTCCAGTCTATCAAGATCACTTTGAATTTTGTTTCTGTCTTCCAAAGTATTATCTATCCTGCCCAATTTCGTGTCATCTGATCAGCATTCCCTGCACCTCCTTCTCCAAGTCATTAATAAAAATGTTGAAGAGCACAGGGCCCAGGACTGAGCTCTGCGGTACCCGGCTCATTACCTTTCCCCAGTTTGAGAAGAGCCCATTGATAAGCACTCTATGAGTCCTCTTCTGTAGACAACTGTGGATCCGCCACAGATTCTGTAGCCAACTGCGGATTCGATGGCCTTGTAGGTCCCTTCCAACCCTTCTGTTCTATGACTCTATGACACCTGAGTGTTGTTTCATGTAGCCAGCTTTGAGCTAGTTTGTTCCTCAGGATATCAGTGTATCCTGAGCCAGTGTAGTGTAGTGGTGACAGTGACGGACTGGGAGCCGGGAGATCCAGGTTCTAGTCCCCACTTGGCCATGGAAGCTCACTGGGTGACTTTGGGCCAGTCACAGACTCTCAGCCCAACCTACCTCACAGGGTTGTTGTTGTGAGGATACAATGGTGAGGAGGAGGATAATGTAAGCCGCCTTGAGTTCCTTGTGAGAGGGAGAAAGGCGGGGTATAAATGCAATAAATAAATAAATAAATCATGGGGCACTTTGTCAAAAGCTTTGCTGAAGTCGAGGTATATGATGTCTACAGCATTCCCACAGTCCACAAGGGAGGTTACTTGATCAAAAAATGAGATCAGGTGAGTCTGGCAGGATTTGTTCTTGACAAATCCATGTTGGCTTTGAGTAATCACTGCACTGTTTTCAAGGTGCTTATGGATGGATTGCTTTATAATCTGCTCCAGAATTTTCCCAGGGATTGATATCAGACTGACTGGTCTGTAGTTCCCAGGTTCCTCCTTTTTACCCTTTTTGAAGATGGGAACAACATTAGCCCTCCTCCAGTCATCTGTCATTTCACCCATCCTCCATGATTTCTCAAAGGTAATAGACAGTGGCTCTGAGAGTTCTTCTGCCCATTCCTTTATTACTCTAGGGTGCAGTTCATCTGGCCCTGGAGATCTGAACTCACTCAAAGTTATTAGGTGTTCCTTGACCATATGCCAATCGATCTCAAGCTGCAATCCTGCCCCTTCAGCCTGTACTTCGCCTTTGCCAGTGGGGTCATAGACCCTCTTTTGGGAAAAGACTGAGCCAAAGTAGGAATTGAGCGCTTCTGCCTTTTCGTTGTCATTGTTTATAATTTTGCCATCCTTATTTACTAGCTGAACCACCATTTCTTTCTTCTGTCTTTTACTTAGGGATGTCAGAGAATTTTGCCACGAATCTTGGGGAGGCCAAATGCCAGCACATTCGGCCCCCCGAAATCGGTGGCGAAACGGTCTGTCCCCCCGCCCCCCCAGGACGGGACTTACCTTGGGCGGATCTTCCTGGCGGCGGCAGCTCCAGCAGCGGTTCGGCGGCAGTTTGGCAGCGGTGCGGCGGCGGCGGCTGTGGCGGACGGTCTTCCGACTGGCTGCCGCCGCTGCCATTTCCAGTTAAAAAAACAAAAAAATGAAAAAATGTGATAGGCTACGTAAAGATTTACATAGCCTATCATGGCTAGATTTTTAAAAAACACCGTGACAGGCTACGTAAATGTGACTTTTGTACATCCCTACTTTTACTATGCACGTAGCTGAAGAAAGCTTTTTTGTTGCTTTTAGCATCCCTCGCTAACCTCAGCTCATTCTCAGCTTTAGCCTTCCTGACACCATCCTTGCATTTCTGTGCTACCTGCCTGTACTCTTCCTTTGTAGCTTGGCCTTCTCTCCACTTCCTATATGTGTACTTTTTTGTTTTCAGGTCATCTCTAAGCTTTTGGTGAAGCTCCATTGGCTTCTTCTGTTGTCTTCCACCTTTTTTTCTTGTTGGAATTGTTTGTAATTGTGCCTTGAGAATTTCCTTTTTTAAAAACTCCCACCCATTTTGGACTCCTTTTCTCGTTAGAGTCGCTTGCCATGGGACCTCACTTATCATTCTGAGTTTATTAAAATTAGCTTTCCTAAAATCCAGGGTATGCATTTGGCTATACTCGTCTTTTGCTTCCTTTAGAACCCATAACTCAAGTATAACATGGTCGCTTTCCCCCAGGTTTCCTGTAACTGCTACTTTACCCACTAAGTCATCTCTGTTGGTTAGGATCAAGTCAAGGATAGCTGACCTCTAGTTCCTTCCTCTACCTTCTGTAGGAGGAAGTTATCCACCACACAAGTCAGGAATTTCCTGGAGGGGCCATGTTTTGCAGAATTTGTCTTCCAACAAGTATCAGGGAAATTGAAGTCCCCCATTACTACTACATCATGCTTCCTTAAAACATTGGCTATTTGCTTTTCAAAAGTTTCATCCTTGTCTTCTCCTTGATTGGGTGGACGGTAGTAGACTACGACCACCATGTTCCTTTTATTCTTTGCTCCAGTTATTTTAACCCAGATGCTCTCGATGGGGCTACCAAGCTCATCCTCCTGTATTTCTGTGCAAATATATGTATTTTTCACATACAGTGCAACCGTACCTCCCTTTCTGTTCCTCCTGTTCTTTTTGAATAAGTTATATCCTTCAATTGCTGTATTCCAGTCATGAGGGTCATCCCACCAAGTCTGTTACTCCTTACTGTTGTTTATTCATTCAGTCACTTCTGACTCTTCATGACTGCATGGGCCAGCCCACGCCAGAGCTTCTTGTTGGCCGTTGCCACCCCTAGCTCCCCCAAGGTCGAGTCCATCACCTCCAGAATATCATCCATCCATCTTGCCCTTGGTCAGCCCCTCTTCCTTTTGCCTTCCATTTTCCCTAGCGTCAGCATCTTCTCCAGGGTATCCTGTCTTCTTATTATGTGGCCAAAGTACTTCAGTTTTGCCTTTAATATCATTCCCTCAAGTGAGCAGTTTGGCTTTATTTCCTGGAGTATGGACTGGATTGATCTTCTTGCAGTCCAAGGCACTCTCAGAATTTTCCTCCAACACGACAGTTCAAAAGCATCTATCTTCCTTCGCTCAGCCTTCCTTATGGTCCAGCTCTTGCAGCCATAGGTTACTACGGGGAATACCATTGCTTTAACTATGTGGACCTTTGTTGTCACTGTGATGTCTCTGCTCTTCACTATTTTATCAAGATTTGTCATTGCTCTCCTCCCAAGAAGTAAATGTCTTCTGATTTCCTGGCTGCAGTCAGCATCTGCAGTAATCTTTGCGCCTAGAAAGACAAAGTCTGTCACTGCCTCCATGTTTTTTCCCTCTACTTGCCAGTTATCAATCAAGCTGGTTGCCATAATCTTGGGGTTTTTTGAGGTTTAACTGCAACTCCGCTTTTGCACTTTCCTCTTTCACCTTCATCATAAGGTTCCTCAGCTCCTCCTCGCTTTCAGCCATCAAAGTGGTATCGTCTGCATATCTGAGATGGTTAATGTTTCTTCCAGCGATTTTAACTCCAGCATTGGCTTCATCAAGCCCAGCACGTCGCATGATGTGTTCTGCGTACAGGTTGAATAGGTAGGGTAAGAGTATACAACCCTGCTGTACTCCTTTCCCAATCTTAAACCAGTCCGTTGTTCCATGGTCTGTTCTTACCGTTGCTACTTGGTCGTTATACAGATTCCTCAGGAGGCAGACAAGATGACTTGGTATCCCCATTCCACCAAGAACGTGCCACAATTTGTTATGATCTACACAGTCAAAGGCTTTAGAATAGTCACTAAAACAGAAATAGGTGTTTTTCTGAAACTCCCTGGCTTTCTCCATTATCCAGCGGATATTGGCAATTTGGTCTCGAGTTCCTCTGCCTTTTCTAAACCCAGCTTGTACATCTGGCAATTCTCATTCCATGAATTGCTGGAGTCTACCTTGCAAGATCTTGAGCATTACCTTACATGCATGTGAAATAAGTGCCACTGTTCAATAGTTTGAACATTCTTTAGTGTTTCCCTTTTTTGGTATGGGGATATAAGTTGATTTCTTCCAATCTGATGGCCATTCTTGTGTTTTCCAAATTTGCTGGCATATGGCATAGATCACCTTGACAGCATCATCTTGCAAGATTTTAAACAGTACAGCTGGGATACCATCGTATCCTGCTGCCTTGTTATTAGCAATGCTTCTTGAGGCCCATTCAACCGCACTCTTCAGGATGTCTGGCTCTAACTCACTGACCACACTATCAAATCTGTCCCTGATATTATTATCCTTCCTATACAGATCTTCCATATATTCTTGCCACTTTTTCTTGCTCTCTTCTGCTTCTGTTAGGTCCTTGCCGTCTTTGTTTTTGATCATACCCATTTTTGCCTGGAATTTACCTCCGATGTTTCTAATTTTCTGGAAGAGGTCTTCTTCCACTTCCACACATTGCTTGTTTAAAATAATTCCTTATCTCTTCTGGCTAACCTCTGGAATTTTGCATATAATTGGGCATATCTCCCCCTTTCACTGTTGCCTTTTGCTTTCCTTCTTCCTTGGGCTACTTCCAGTGTCTCAGCAGACAGCCATCTTGCCTTCTTGGTTTTCTTTTTCTTTGGGACGTTTTTTATTGCCACCTCCTGAACAATGTTGCGAACTTCTGTCCATAGTCTTTCCGGGACCCTATCTACTAAATCTAGTCCCTTAAATCTATTCTTCACTTCCACTGCATATTCATTAGGAATATTAGTGAGCTCATATCTAACTGATCTGTGGATCTTCCCTATTCTCTTTAGTCTGATTCTAAATTGTGCAATAAGAAGTTCGTGATCTGAACTCCAGTCAGCTCCAGGTCTTGTTTTTACCGACTGTATAGATGTCTGCCACCTTTGGCTACAAAAGATGTGCTCAATCTGATTTCGGTGTCGACCATCTGGTGAAGTCCATGTATAAAGTCATCTTTTAGGTTGTTGGAAGAGTTTAGGTTTGTTATGCACAGTGAGTTGTCTTGACAAAATTCTATCAGCCTATGTCCCACTTCATTTTGTTCTCCCAGACCATGCTTGCCTGTAATTCCAGGTGTCGTTTGACTACCCACGTTAGCATTCCAGTCTCTTGTAATGAAAATAACATCTCTTTTTGGTGTATTATCCAGTAGGTGCTGCAGATCCTCATAGAACTGATCTGCTTCTGCTTCTTCAGCATCTGTGGTTGGGGCGTATATTTGGATCACTGTGATGTTAAATGGCTTACCCTGGATTCAAATTGAGATCATTCTATCATTTTTTGGATTGTATCCAAGCACTGCTTAACCTCTTTATTATTAATTATGAAGGCTACTCCATTTCTTCTGTCATCTGATGTGAAGTGGCCCATTCCAGTCCATTTCAGTTCACTGACACCCAAAATGTCTATATTTAATCTTGACATCTCCCCAATAACCACATCCAATTTGCCCTGGCTCATAAATCTTACATTCCAGGTTCCTATGGTGTGTTGAGCTTTAGAACATCGGATTCATCATTCACCACCAGCACTGTCGGCCGCAAGCCGTCCTTTCGGCTTTGAGCTAGATGCGTCATCACATCTGGGGCTAGTTGAACTTATCCTCTGTTCCTCCCCAGTAGCATTTTGACCATCTTCCGACCTGGGAGTCCCATCTTCTGATGGTATACCGACATATCTCTGGTTGTACTGATCCATTTAGTTTTCACGGCAAGAATATTGGGGTGGGTTGCCGTTACCTTCCCCAGGGATCATATTTAGTCTGACATCTCTGTCATGACCTTCCCATCTTGGGTGTCCCTTCACGGTTTAGCTCATGGCGTCATTGAGGTGCTCAAGCTCCAGCACCACAACAAGGTAACCATCTCCTTTGCTGGAGCAGTTACACCTATCAAGTCATAATTTCCCTCCTGTATTAAGAATTCAAGTTCATTCTGTTTGTTTACCATACTCTGGGCATTAGTATATAGACATTGAAGACCATATGCTTCATGGTCTGGCTTTCTTCCTACATGTTTGTGAAGACTATTATTGGGCACTATTAGAGCTGTTCTTTCCGTTGCGGTGCATGAGCCTTCATCCATTGTTACCCCCAACTGTACGTCACCTTTCCCCATAGCATTCAGTTTAAAGCCCTCCTGATAAAGTTCTGCATGCTGTGTCCGAACACATTCTTGTCAGCCTTTGTGAGGTGCAACCCACCCCTTGCCAACAGTCCATCTTCCAGGAAGTATAGCCCGTGGTCCCAGAATCCAAATCTCTCTCATTGGCACCACCTTCGTAGCCAGTCATCCACCCAGAGTATTTTTCTTTCCCTTTCTATCCCTCTTCTAACTACTGGAAGGATGGATGAGAAAACTATCTGGGCCCCAAAGTTCTTGAGTTTCCTTCCCAAAGCTTCGAAGTCCGACGTGATTTCTTCGTAGCTCCGCTTGGCAGTATCATTTGTTCTCACATGGATAAGAAGAAAGGGATACCTGTCAGTGAGATTTATGAGCGCAGGCAACCCTTCAGTCATGTCTCTAATACACCCTCCTGGGAAACAGCATACCTGGCGAGTCCACGGGTCTTCGCAACATACTTGGGTTTCGATCCCACGCAGCAAGGAGTCTCCTACTATTACTACTCTTCTCTTCTTGTTGTTTTGGCCTTGGTTTCATCACCTTTGCTTGACTGACCTTCAGCTTCTTGCTTGCTCTCATGCAGGTTCCCCTATAATTCTTCCTCTGCAGGCTGTCCTCCAGTCTCACCCTAAAGTACCTGGAAATGATTCCCTAGTTCCACTTCCTCCACTGGTGCTGAGTGTCTTCTAGTTCTTTTGCTCCTAACTGTCACCTTTTTCCAAGGAGTATCCTCTACTTCATTTTTCCTCGCCTCAGCATTTCCCTCTTCTGCCTCAGCTTGCTGTTGCTCTTCTAGCTCCTGTACTTCACTTTGCTGCTCTAGTTCCACCATTCTGTCCGAGAACTCTTCGTGTTCTCTTATTCCCTGGGGGGTCGACAGTCACGGCTCCAGTCCTCTTCCTTTTTCTTCCAGCAGTGTGATCAGCTTGCATTTGTTGCATGCGTAGGCCATGTTGTTCTCAGGCAAGAAAACAAACATGGCACACACCTTGCAGGTCACCAGCACTGGAGAGTCTTGTCCTTCCATAGTCTGTTTTCCTTTTTGTGACTAGCTTTCTGATTGTTCTAGAGTAGCCTGCCCTTATTCACCGGAGATTAAAAACAGAGCCCCCCTGGTATGGAAGTGTGTGTTACAAGACAAATAAATGAAAAAAAAAGTTTTTAAGAAAAACTTAGGGGCCTCGCCCTTGACCCCCGTGCCAAACTCCCCTGGCCAGCTCCTGTTTGCTCCCCCTGTTCTCTCACTGTGATCGCTCGGTCTGTGGGAGCTTGCTTGCCTCTGTAGTCCCTGGACCAGCTGGAGCAGCTTCCTCTGCTCTGCTCTGCTCTGCTCTGCTCAACTGGGAGGCGGGAAACAGACCTCTGTCTCAGAACCAGAGAAGTTGGGAATGTATCTTGTGTCTCTACTTGGAAACTATGTTGTCCACTACTGATCAGCAGCCCTTTTCTATTTAGCATGCTGAAAGTATTCATTATCTGTGCAGTACAGTTGCGTACATATGACCATTTTATACCACATCAAGTGCAGGCACGGGGTAAAATTCCCCTTTACTGTTTGGTGGGGTAATATATTATAGATGGTCCTATTCACACATGCATGCACATTACTTCATTGTTCAGGACATGATGACCTGCAGCTGAATGTGTGAAGTGACTCTTAATTGAAAAGCATTGTGGATGAAGGGAAAATGTAGTATCTGTCTGTGGAGTCAAGGGGTGGTCAACTTGTAGCCCTCCAGATGTTGGACTGTAAATTCTATAATCCCTTACCACTGGCTGTCCTGGCTATGGCTGAAGGAAGGTGCAGTCGAGCAACATCTGGAGGGCCACAAATTGCCCACCCCTGGTGTAGTCCAATATATGATGGCTTGCTTACACATGTATTTCATCATTCAGTTCTCCAAGGATCAAAGGATCAATATTCCTGTGTGAATTGACCTGGACTATGAGATACCAAGTGGTTCTATAGGGCCAAGCTGCAGTGGTTATATATAGTGGTTAGATTGGGATAAATTAAATATGTTGTTAAATTTTTTAGTGCCAATTACAACTTCCCTCCCAGAGTAAATAGTTTCAGGGGGTGGATTTCATTGGGACTGTGTTGTAAGAGGGAAGGGTTAATCCCCTTCCACCCATGCTGGAGTCCTAATCTTGATTAGGTTGGGGCATGGCTGCTTTTTTAAATAATTACAACATACACATGAAAAGACACATTTAGCATAATATGTGGTTTGTCCCAAACTTCATTACTGTACAAACATGGTCTGAGGGTACATGATGTAGCCAGTTTGTGAAGCTCAGTGTGTTTGGGCCTGGTCAGTGCCTGTGTGGGGGACTTCCTGGGAACCCATGGAGCCTTTAGCTCCATGATGAAAGAAAGGTGGAATATTTAGTATACTAACTGATAAATTTTTCTTCAAAAACTTCATTTATCAACATGTAGTAAATAGTCATCGGTATCTGCCATAAGGATGCATATTAAAGTGGCCATACGGTAAACCAGCCTGCCTCAACCTGATATGTTGGACTGCAACTCCCATCATTCCCAACCAGCATGTTCCACTGACCATGCTGACTGGGAATGATGGGAGTTGTAGCCCAACACATCTGGAGGGCACCAGGTTGGGGACAACAGCTGTAGACTATGCAAAAGAATTATGAAGCAATTTAAAACACTTGGGTGGAGGGATGTTATTCTCTCCCCCTCCCCTGTGTTTTCCAAAGATGCTTGTAAGTGCTTACTCGATACAGAGTACACTCACCATTAGTCTGGAGTGTTCTGATGTGTGATCGATGCATGTGTGCATTGCTTTGGCACCTCTTTATTGCATGTGGCTAGCAGAATTGCAAAGCCCCACATCAGCCCAGCTTGATCTAGGCAGACTTTGGCCTTATAAAAATACTTTTTGTAATGAATGCAACCATGACTGCATGATTATTTTGAAATGGTGGCAGCTGTCCATAGTGTGCACACCTTACCCCACCCCCAATATTCTCCCATCCTCAGCTTCATGTCTGCGCATCTTCCACCTGACACTAGTCACTGGGAAGGCTTTTCATACAGTGCTTTCCGAGAACTTTTATTCCTACAGCTGGTGCCAACTTTCTCATTATTTGTTTCCAGTAAGTCAGAATACACCATGTGCTCTTCAGTCAAGAATTCTATATTCCGTTGTTTCATTCAGTCATTTTGACACTCTTTCTGTTTCGTCCACCTTTATTTGGACATTTCATTTGGCAAATAGCTAATTAAGGACTGAAAAATTGGGGGAAATTTTGACAGGATTTTGACTAACTTAGAAATATGTACTTCATTGCAAATATCTGGTTTTGATTTGGCATTACACTACTCGGGCTGTACAAATACTTTTCAACTGCATTCTTTCCCTGCAACTCTCTGCAAAGCGACTTCATCTTGTCAATGGGTTGTTTTACACATAGCACCAAATTATGGTTTGGTACTATATGAATGTGCTCCTTGTACTCCCTCCTCCCATTCTTAAGTCACCCCAGATCTTAGCAGTTGCTCCTCACAGGGGCATTCCAAGGGTAATGTCTGTTTATATTTCTTTATCTGTTCTATACATCTTGAGTGAATGTTTTTTTGTTTTTTTTTTAAAGTGTAGTGCTGTATCCCAAACGGTTATATGAATATGAGCATGTTCTGGGCACAAAAATGATTATGGCACTGTGGATTCCATGTGACAGTCTTTTGAAGTATAAGCATCAGAACATACGCAGCTGCTTTATACTCAGTCAGACTCTTGGCCTATCTAGCTCAGTACTGTCAACACTGATTGACAACAGCTCTCAGTGTTTCAGACATGCATCTTTTCTAGCCCTACCTGGAGATGCTAGAGACTGAACCTGGGATCTCTGGCATGAAAGCACATGCTTTACTATCTGCCTATTAATGTTTGTTTCAACATGCAAAAATAAAGTAATTCATTTATTGGGCTTCCTAATGAGATTCAACAGTCTGATAATTAAGCAACATGTTGGGTTAGTTCTCTATATTATGTATTTGGTTTCCCTTCCTTTTTGTTCTCTCCCAGCTCCCACAAGCAATCTGCTGTGAGCTATAGATCTTCTGTTGCTTCAGTCTGTACCTGCGTAAAGTTTATTTCTGGGCATCATTCTCTATCAAGACAGCACATGTAATTTTTTACAGGACAGTTGTGTCTTAGAGGGAGTAAGAGATGTTATGCATCTTTTGGTCCCAGTGTTTCCTTTTAAGAGCATTTTCAAATAGGAATCTGTGAAGTTTTAAGCTGAGTTGAAACAACTCAGTCAGTAACATAAATGAAAATCCTATTTCTGTCTATGCAACATTGTAACACAGGGTGTTTTCCAAATTTTAAATACTATTAGGTTTAAAACGAAATTAATGTATTTCAACTGTGCAACTATTTTGTGCCGTAGCAATCTTTTGGCTCACTACTTCCTTGGTTTTAATTAAATTCTTGCCCCACCTCCCCAAAAATAAAGCCCAGGAAAATTATTGATGCATAATAAACTCCATACAAGCTATTTGTTTTCTTTCTTTGGGGGGAAGTGGTAGAAGTTTTGTGTTAATACTTGAAGACTTTTAAATAAGTATTTATATAGCAGAAGTGTCCCAATCATTCCACATGTATTTATCTGAAATCCTTCCAAAAGGTCTGCAAGGTACACTAGTGTTATCCTCAACAGGCACTAGGAAACAGTTTGAACCCAAGGCACTGTGCATAAGAAAACTACCTTTGGGAGCCAATCTCCATCCATATATATCCCCACAGAGTTGTATCTTGTGTGCCATCATATCAGCAAAGGTACCACTCTGTATGCTCTGGAAGAGTTTTTACACCCTAAATGCACAGGGTTCATGTCAATAAACTGTTTCCTACTTTTGTGGGGGGGGGGGATCAATTTTTTATTGTGAGTTTTAACAAAACAAACAAAAAATAACAAAACCAAAAAATTAAAAACATAACATATTCTAAAATCCTCGGTTTCAAATATTAGAATATTCTAGGGAAAGAAGAGAGAGAAAGAATAGGTTACATGTAAACTTCAGTAAAAGCAGACCAGATATCTAAATACAAGTCCATTTGCAAGTTATGCCTACATAACATACTTTCAAATGTTGCTAGTGTTGTTAAGTCTTCAATCCATTGTATTATAGGCAGTGAGGTTTTATCTCTCCAGTATCATAGTATCAGTCTTTTAGCAACCAAAAGGGTGCGAAGGATCCATTTACACTGACCATGTGTTACATTCCAAAAAGCAGGTACGTAATTTAAGAGAACATTTACATCAGTAAATATTAAAGAGCTTTCCAATACAAAATTTATCCATATAATAACTTCCTCCCAAAAGGAGGCAACTATTCAGCATTACCAAAACATGTGAATAAGAGAAGCATTAACTACATTACACCTCCAACAATTAGCAGAGTTTGACAAGCCGTTATTAAAGAGATGCTGTGGCGTCCAATAGACCCGAAACAAACGTTTTTGCTGAATAAGGCATAACCAAAGATCCATAGAGATATCTGATACAGACGCTAAAATGGTGGTCCATTGATTAGTTTGATATTCCCTCTTCTCCCCTCCCCCCTACTTGTCAAG
This sequence comes from Heloderma suspectum, assembly GCF_057233095.1. Lineage (NCBI taxonomy): Eukaryota > Metazoa > Chordata > Lepidosauria > Squamata > Helodermatidae > Heloderma > Heloderma suspectum. Next base: position 284,334,849 of record NC_139461.1, on the reverse strand, counting down.
CTAAATACCAATCCAAGCATCTTAGGGGAAAGGTGGGGTGCAAATGTCATACATGCCATCACTGGAAAGAGAAGCTTAGCTAGATGAGAAGCTTAGCTAGAAGTTCTTATTATGTTAGCTCAAATCTGTTGGAATTAATGAGCTATTGCAGGGATTTTGAGTTTGCATATCACTGCTTATACCTTAGTGCTGTTGAGAACATTTTTTTAAAGTATTTATGGTAATTTTCATTTTATGCAGCTCTTTTTCAAAATAACTAGGTTCAAGGAAACCCACTCCCCACCTTTTCTCTAAACATACATGATGGGAATTCTATCAAGATCCACAAGATAACTAATGTCTTTTTAACCATGAGTTTTTGAGAAAATGTGCCAACATTCCAGTTTCTTAGGGCATTTCCTTGTGTGAAAATAACAGGTCAGGGTCATTTCCTTGTGTGTTAAAAGAGAATTTTGGAGGTGGTTGTTGTTCTTATTTGAGAAAAGCAATTATTGCAATATCCCCTCCCACATTTGAGTGACTTCCTCAGTTATCTCGGGAGCACAGATAACTCACTTCTGTTCTCACGCAGTTGCTTATCTCAGCATTGTTGTCCTTTTTTACTCATGTGATTCAGAAATTGGACCTAAGAGTTGATCTGCTTTTTTCCAATTGCTGCCCAATGAAACTATCTCTCCTCCTCTGCTCCAGGGAAATAATAGCGAGGGATGGCCAAAGTTGGCTACTGAGAGCAAGTTCATACAATTACTATAGCCCTATTCAGTCATTATGAAAAGTGAACAGACTCACCACGTGAGCAGGAATGGGGCTGCACCAAGTAGCCCTGCCCCTGACGTCACATCATAATAAAGCTCCACCCATAGGGGTCCACACTTCCAGTGCAAACGGCTGCAGCAAGGAGGCCTTAGTGCATACAGGTGAATGCACATAGGCTTCCATGTGATTTGGAACCCTGTGTGATTGGTGACGGAGCTACTTAGTGCAGCCTGCTCACGTGGTGAGTCTACTCACTTTTCATAATGACTGAATAGAGTTCTAGTCATCTGAATTCATAAGCACAAGATACAGTTTTGCAGTCTACTGGCTACTTAAGGTTTTAAATGTATACCTAAACATGTAAAGTGTGAGCATAAACCTATGCAAAGTGCATTCTGCAGGTGTGCTAGCTAGTATACTCAGTGATGTAGATAGGTAATTTTAGACCCTGGACTTAATGGTGTTACCAGGGGCGGGGCGGGGGGAGAGTTTTAGATGGCGGTGTGTATTTCTTCAGTTGTAAAGCACACAACTGATGTTTCTCTTCTCCCCACCACCACCACACCATGCTTTACAACTGCTTCTACATTCCTGATATGTTAAAGCAACAAACAACCAAAAACAGTTTACCAATCCTGGTTAAGAACGCAATACTCTGAGCATGTCTAGAATCATAGAATAGAATCATAGAATAGTAGGGTTGGAAGGGGCCTACAAAGCCATCGAGTCCAACCCCCTGCTCAATGCAGGAATCCAAGTCAGAGCATCCCCGACAAATGGCTGTCCAGCCTCGTTTTGAAGGCCTCCAGTGTGGGAGAGCCCACCACCTCCCCAGGTAATTGGTTCCATTGTCGTATTGCTCTGACACTCAGGAAGTTTTTCCTGATGTTCAGCCGGAATCTGGCTTCCTGTAACTTGAGCCCATTATTCCGTGTCTTGCACTCTGGGATGATCAAGAAGAGATCCTGGCCTTCTTCTCTGTGACAACCTTTCAAGTACTTGAAGAGTGCTATCATATCTCCCCTCAGTCTTCTCTTCTCAAGGCTAAACATGCCCAGTTCTTTCAGTCTCTCTTCATAGGGCTTTGTTTCCAGTCCCCTGATCATCTTTGTTGCCCTCCTCTGAACCCTCTCCAGTTTGTCTGCATCCTTCTTAAAGTGTGGTGCCCAGAACTGGACACAGTACTCCAGATGAGGCCTAACCAGTGCTGAGTAGAGGGGAACTAGTACTTCCCGGGATTTGGAAGCGATGCTTCTATGAATGCAGCCCAAAATAGCATTTGCCTTTTTTGCAGCCACATCACATTGTTGGCTCATATTCAGCTTGTGATAGACAACAATTCCAAGATCCTTCTCGCTCGTAATGTGGTTGAGCCACGTATCCCCCATCTTGTAACTGTGCATTTGGTTTCTTTTTCCTAGGTGCAGAACTTGGCATTTGTCCCTATTAAATGCCATTCTGTTGTTTTCTGCCCGGCACTCCAGTCTATCCAGATCACTTTGAATTTTGTTTCTGTCTTCCAAAGTATTAGCTATCCCTCCCAATTTTGTGTCATCTGCAAATTTGATCAGCATTCCCTGCACCTCCTCCTCCAAGTTATTAATAAAAATGTTGAAGAGCACTGGGCCCAGGACTGAGCCCTGCGGTACCCCACTTGTTACCTCTCCCCAGCTTGAGAAGGTCCCATTGATAAGCACTCTTTGAGTGTGATTCTGTAGCCAACTGTGGATCCACCGGATCGTTGTTTCATCTAGCCCACTTCGAGCTAGTTTGCTCATCAGGATATCATGTCCTGATGAGCAAACTAGTTTGCATTTTAAACTGACTTAAATCATAGTCTTAGCAGGAGTACAAGAATAAAATGGAGGCTGGCCAGCCTCTGAATATAAAAAAAAACAAAGTAAGGAAGAAAGGATGCTGTTGCAAGCAAGATCAGCCCAGGTAGGCCCCAGGGTGCTGACACTGTTCCTGTTTGCCATTGCTCCCATCACCTGCTGTTCTATGGTGGTCATTTGGAGGCCCCCATGGCTGAAGCATCCTGGACTTTGGCCCTAGATCTAGCCCTAGTTCCACCGCTGGAACGTACCAAGATGTTAGTTCTACTACGTCTTCTGAGTGTACCCGTGATGGCATCTGTGTTATATGTGAAAAGGCTGAAAATCCTAAGCCTGCTGTGCAAGAAGCTAGGCTTTCTAGAGACAAAGCACTCTTGGAATTGGGCTGGAATTTAGGAATAATTGTTTTAGAATATATCTGAGTATTTAGCTTGCAAAGACAACTCCTAAACAGGTCCCAGCAAAACTGGAGAAACCACTCCTAAATTCTGGAACGTTAGCAGTAATGCTGAAGAAGCAATAGTACAATGTAGTGTATCAATATCCTTAGAAGGCAACCCATGACACATGCTGTACTCAGACAACTTTTTCTCTTTTTACTTTAAGGTCAATATCTACCAGGTAGCTGCTCTGAGAATAGCAATGGCATGATAAAGTGGATGTTCAGCTTTTCCCCCAAGTAAGTGATTCTTTCTTTCTCTCTCTCTCTCTCTCTCTCTCTCTCTCTCTCAACAATGTATATATTTACACTGTACAGTTGAAGTGTTGCCACTAGGGTATGTTTTTATGGCATGATTAAGAAGATAATGAAACTCTTAGTTTTGCTTTCCAAACTTGCTAGATGTGCCGCCAAAATTCTGTAGCCTGGGCAAAACATCAGTGTCTCCTACGTGATCTTTTTAAAAACAGATTTTAAAGAGTATTAGTTTTGCAATAGAATGAGTCATCGTTTTGAGTATATTTAAATTAAGAAACATAGTTACATTGGCTCAGCTCCATCACAAATTTGTTTGTACAAAACTGAGTTTGTTATCTAAAGTATTATAGAAATGAAAATGCTGCTTGTTTATATATGGATGTGCTTTACCAAGGACATTTCTTGTATTTCAGACAACTCTAGCAAATTATTTTGGTTGTTCCTGCATTCTGCCTGTGATATTTTGATCTGTTTTGGTATTTTGATCTATTTAGATCTGTTTTGATCTATTAAGGGTGTTGATCTAATTCAAGGCTGTTTCAGCCTCACTTTTTCATGATTCTACATGTAGAGATACAGTTGAAGTCTTCAACAAAATGCTGCAGTGTGGAGTGCTTCTGCTCAGGGTGTTAGCCTGCCAGTCAGCCATGAGACTGCATTCCTTCCCCTGCTCCAGTTCCCCTCACCACTTCCAACAGACACTCAGCATTCTGTGGTCATTGAAGATGCTAAATTTTCATTGGGTTATTTTTTGGTCCTGTCCACCCACCCCGTCTTCCGTTACAGGTTTTTCCTATCTTTTTTGTACTTCTGCAAACCTTGAAGTTTGTCTATCCCTGCTGTTGACTCCCTCTTATATGTGCATTGTGCTGTTCTGGTTGCATAAAGACTAGCACACTGAGACTGAGCTATTAGAATACATAATTTGAAGAAATGGAGGATTGTATCTTTATAACGGGGCTTACTCCCAGGTAAGTGTGTATAGGATTGCAGCCTTAGGATCCTGTTTAGATTTTCTTTTAGCAACTGAATTATGACATGTAATTTATGTAACACACCATTTCTATGTGTCCTACTGGAAGTAAAATAATGAGTATCATTACAAAGTTGCTTTGAGAAGTAAATAATCAACATGTCACATTGGTATGAGTGCAGTCTCTTATGAAAATGCCATACTGAGGTAAGGCCAAATCATATACTAAAAAATTATTATAAATTTTATTTATTATACTATAACAACCACTAAAAATCTAAATAAATCAATTATCTTTGAACTTTTGAGTCTCTTTCAGTTAGCATTGGGGTAGTTTGCATTTAAATGTTAATGGTTTGGTTATCAGATAAAACCTTTCCCTCCTTTATATTTACAGTGCATTGGTATACAACTCTACTCAGAAACAAGCCCCACCGGGTTCAATGGGACTTACTCCCATTTAAGTGTGTAAGGTTTATGGCCTTAGTCTTTTTGTATTTATATTACTATCGGAAGAGTTTTCTATATTTTATGTAAAACAAAGGAATGAAAACTAATGTCTGACAGAGGAAAGAGTTCACATAGAAAAGGAAAGCTTGTGTCATAATAAACTTGTTAGTCCTTTTGGTGCCACAAGACTTTGTTTTTGCTGCAACAGACTAACATAGCTACTCCCCTGAAAATCACAGAAAAGGAGTTGTTTGTTGTTGTTCAGTCGTTCAGTTGTGTCCGACTCTTCGTGACCCCATGGACCATAGCACGCCAGGCCTTCCTGTCCTGCGCTCTCTCCCGGAGCGTGCTCAAGTTCAAATTCATTGCATCCGTGATGCTATCTAGCCATCTCATCCTCTGCCGTCCCCTTCTCCTTTTGCCTTCAGTCTTTCCCAGCATCAGGGTCTTTTCCAGGGAGTTTTCTCTTCGCATTAGGTGGCCAAAATATTGGAGCTTCAGCTTCATTATCTGTCCTTCCAATGAGCACTCAGGGTTGATTTCCTTTAGGATGGACTGATTGGACCTCCTTGCAGTCCAGGGCACTCGTAAGAGTCTTCTCCAGCACCACAGTTCGAAAGCATCAATTCTTCGGCGCTCAGCCTTCCTTATAGTCCAGCTCTCACAGCCATACATTACTACTGGGAAAACCATAGCTTTGATTAGACGGACCTTTGTCGGCAAGGTGATGTCTCTGCTTCTTACTATGCTGTCTAGGTTGGCCATAGCTTTCCTCCCCAGGAGCAAGCGTCTTTTAATTTCATGGCTACAGTCACCGTCTGCGGTGATCTTGGAGCCCAAGAAAGTAAAATCTGTCACTGCTTCCATTTCTTCCCCTTCTATATGCCAGGAAGTGATGGGGCCAGATGCCATGATCTTCGTTTTTTTAATGTTGAGTTTCAAACCAGCTTTTGCACTCTCCTCTTTCACCCTCAACAAGAGGCTCTTTAGATACTCTTCACTTTCTGCCATTAGGGTGGTATCGTCTGCATATCGGAGGTTGTTGATAATTCTCCCAGCAATCTTAATTCCGACCTCTGATTCATCCAACCCGGCATTTCTCATGATGTACTCTGCATATAAGTTAAATAAGCAGGGTGACAATATGCAGCCTTGTCGTACTCCTTTCCCAATTTTGAACCAATCGGTTGTTCCATGTCTGGTTCTTACTGTTGCTTCTTGACCCTCGTACAGGTTTCTCAGGAGACAGGTAAGGTGGTCTGGTACTCCCATCACTTTAAGAATTTGCCACAGTTTGTTGTGATCCACACAATCAAAGGCTTTAGCGTAGTCAATGAAGCAGAAATAGACATTTTTCTGGAATTCTCTTGCTTTCTCCATGATGCAGCGAAAGTTGGCGATTTGATCTCTAGTTCCTCTGCCTCTTCTAAACCCAGCTTGTACTTCCGGTAGTTCTCGGTTCGCATACTGCTGAAGCCTAGCTTGTAGGATTTTGAGCATCACCTTGCTGGCATGTGAAATGAGCGCAATTGTGCGGTAGTTTGAACACTCTTTGGCATTGCCCTTCTTTGGAATTGGAATGTAAACTGACCTTTTCCAGTCTTGTGGCCACTGTTGAGTGTTCCAGATTTGTTGACATATTGAATGCAGCACATTAACAGCATCATCTTTTAGGATTTTAAATAGCTTGGCTGGAATACTGTCATCTCCGCTAGCTTTGTTGTTACTAATGCTTCCTAAGGCCCACTTGACTTCACTCTCGAGGATGTCCGGCTCAAGTTCAGTGACCGCACTATCATGGCTATCAGGGACATTCAGATCTTTCCTGTATAGTTCTTCTGTGTATTCATGCCACCTCTTCTTAATCTCATCTGCTTCTGTTAGGTCCCTGCCTTCTTTGTCCTTTATCATGCCCGTCTTTGCACAAAACGTTCCCTTGAGATCTCCAATTTTCTTGAAGAGATCTCTAGTCTTTCCCATTCTGTTGTTTTCCTCGATTTCTTTGCATTGTTCATTTAAGAAGGCCTTCTTGTCTCTCCTTGCTATTCTCTGGAACTCTGCGTTCAGTTGGATATATCTTCCCCTTTCTCCCTTGCTTTTCGCTTCCCTTCTTTCGTGAGCTACTTGTAAAGCCTCATCAGACAGCCACTTTGCTTTCTTGCATTTCTTTTTCTTTGGGATGGATTTCGTTGCTGCCTCCTGAACAATGTGACGGACCTCCGTCCATAGTTCCTCAGGCACTCTGTCTATCAGGTCTAATCCCTGAAATCTATTCCTCACCTCCACTGTATATTCATCAGGGATATGATTTAGGTCATACCTGAACGGTTTAGTGGTTTTCCCGACGTTCTTCAATTTCAGCCGAAATTTTGCAAGAAGCAGCTCATGATCTGAGCCACAGTCAGCTCCAGGTCTTGTTTTTACTGACTGTATGGAGCTTCTCCATCTTTGGCTGCAAAGGACATAATCAATCTGATTTCGATATTGACCATCTGGTGACGTCCATGTGTAGAGTCGCCTCTTGTGCTGTTGGAAAAGAGTGTTTGCTATGATCAGCATGTTCTCTTGGCAAAACTCTATTAGCTTTTGTCCTGCTTCATTTTGTACACCAAGGCCATGCCTGCCTGTTATCCCGGTGATTTCTTGACTTCCTACTTTAGCATTCCAATCCCCTATGATGAAGAGGACATCTTTTTTTGGTGTTAGTTCTAGAAGGTGTTGGAGGTCTTCATAGAACCGATCAACCTCAGCTTCTTCGGCCTCAGTGGTTGGGGCATAGACTTGAATTACTGTGATGTTGAATGGTTTGCCTTGGATTCGTACTGAGATCGTTCTATCATTTTTAAGATTGTACCCCAGTACTTCTTTTCCCACCCTTTTGTTGACTATGAGTGCTACTCCATTTCTTCTAAGGGATTCTTGGCCACAATAGTAGATATGATGGTCACCTGAATTAAATTCGCCCATGCCTGTCCATTTGAGTTCGCTGATTCCCAAGATGTCGATGTTCAATCTTGCCATCTCATGTTTGACCACCTCCAGCTTACCTTGATTCATTGATCTGACATTCCAGGTTCCTAAACAATATTGTTCTTTACAGCATCGGATTTTCTTTTCACCACCAGACACATCCACAGCTGAGTGTCCTTTCGGGTTTGGCCCAGCCGCTTCACTCTTTCTGGAGCTACTTGGAAATACCCTCTGCTCTTCCCCAGTAGCATATTGGACACCTTCCAACCTGAGGGGCTCATCTTCCGGCGTCATCTCTTTTAGCCTTGTGATACGTTCCATGGGGTTTTCTTGGCAAGAATACTGGAGTGGGTTGCCATTTCCTTCTCCAGTGGACCACATTTTGTCAGAACTCTCTGCCATGACCTGTCCGTCTTGGGTGGCCCTGCACGGCATAGCTTATGGCTTCACTGAGTTACGCAAGCCCCTTCACCACAACAAGGCAGTGATCCATGAAGGGGGAAAAGGAGTTAGCTATGATAATAAATGGCAACGTACCAAGATGTTAGTTCTACTATAGTCAAAGAGGTTTGGGGTGATATCCCTTTAGAAATCTAATTTAATAAAACTAATCTTATTTCATTTTTATGAACAAGGATATGGAAATGAAGAGAGATATTTCAAACACCCATTTATTTATTTGTAGTATTTATATCCCACCTTTCACCATGTTCTCAACGTAGTTGAATTTAATTTAAAATATAATTTAAAATATAATATAATATGTAATAAAATATAATTTCATTTAAAATACAAAGACAGTCAAGACACAGACAGAAAACAGCAGCCCGCAGATTAAACTAGAGTAGCTAAAATTATTAGAGGACCTCAGGTACCATAAAAAAAATAGGAGAAAACAGGACAGACTTCACCTGGTGTCAGAAAGATAACAAAGATGGTTCCGGGCATATGTCTAGGGAGAAATTTATGTAATTTGGAAGCCACCACAGAAACGTAGTATGGTATCCACTTATCTGAATCTGTATATTGGTACAGTATTTCAATGTAACCCTTTAAAAAAAAAAGAAATAAACTTCTGCAAGGCACAGCACTTTCCCACAATTTCAAGAACCCTTTTTGGAAGATCTAAATTCTTAACTCTGTATGTTCCTGCACTCCAGCACATTCAATAATCCAGTGTTTTCTGTGTGTGAAATATGTTTCCTTTGTAATGAAAACGATTACACCATAAGCTATTTGCAATCTGGTATAGTCAGTTCCACAATTCTTGCAGAATTAGGGAAAGCAGATGTAATTAGGAGAAATTATTGTTTGTACACAGTTAAACATTCTCTATATTTTGTTGGTTCATAAGACTGTGTTGGTTTATCTTGTGAGATTTATTTTACAGGTGCTGTTTTGCAATTGATCTTTGAAATCAGTTTAAGAGAGAGTTCAAGAGTACAATGTTTTATGTTCTAGTTCTTTTGAACGTTTCTTGTCCTAGAGACTTCCCATCAGTTTGTGTAATGACAGAATGCCTAATAATAATATTTGGATATTCAACTAATAAAACAAAGCATTTTCCTCTCCTTTTATCATCCAGTTATTTTAAAAACAGAAAAACGAAAGCATTCTTCCACTTAGGATATAATAAATGGTACAGAAATAAGTAGAAATGGTACAGAAATAAGTAGGAAGTAGCTAATGCTTACTAATAAAGAATACAGGCACATAGTCCCCACTAGAATTCAGATGACTGTACCAAAACAGGTAGTAGAAGCAGATTTTTAGTAGAGACTTCGCACACACAAATTATCATCCCAATCCAGCAGGAGAACACGTTCATGTGAAATGGGTGTTTTCACAGACTGAAAAGTCTGATTCAGAACCCAAGGCTGCAGAGGCAGAGTTCTAGTCAGATTGTTTGTAATCAGAACCATCATCTGCTAGGGGAAGCAAGTGATGATGTACACCAAAATACAAATGAAAAGACTGTTCTCTTGGATTAATATAGGTGAGTATTTTACCAAGTGGTAATTTACCGTGGCTAGCTATTTGGCGAGTGTGTTCTTTGAGTCTACACAGGTGACTAGACTACTCCCTTGATCACCTACCTTATCTTGCCAAATGGAGATGTATTACATCAAATAGGGAATGGATGTCTGGCTGGGTCCAGGATGCTGCAAATTCCTCCTTGAGCGAGGGGGTGGTACCAGCCTTTTTAAAGGAGGTGGTAATTAGGCCACTCCTGAGAAAACCCAATGTGGACCTGGAAGATATTTATTACTATAGGCCAGTTGCCAACATCCCCTTCGTAGGCAAGGTGCTTGAGTGGGTGGTTGCCAGTCAACTCCAGACACTCTTGAATGAAACTGATTATCTGGATCCATTTCAATCAGGCTTCAGGCCTGGTTTTGGAATGGAAACTGGTTGGTCACCCTGTGGATTGACCTTTGCTGAAAGAGGGACAAGGGAAATGCAACCTTGTTGATTCTCTTGAACCTTTCAACAGCTTTCAATACCATCAAAGGTATCCTTCTGGATAGGTTGTCTGAGTTGGGAGATGGAAACACTGTGTTGCAGTGTTTCGCTCCTACTTGGATGGCTGATTCCAGAAGGTGGTGCTGGGGATTATTGCTCTGTGCCTTGGCAGCTGTGCTATGGGATTCCACAAGGCTCTAATTTATCCCCTTCACTGTTCAACATCTACATGAAACTATTGGGGGAGGTTATCTGGAAATATGGGCTGAAGTGTTACCAATATGGAGGAGATATGCCACTCTATTCTTTTCATCAAATCCAGGTGAGGCAGTGAGTGTTCTGAATCAATGCCTGGGCACAGTAATGGACTGGACAAGGGCCAATAAATTGAGACTCCATTCAGACAAGACAGAGGTATTGTTAGTGGGTGGTTCATCTGCCCAGCTAAGTGATGTTTAACCTTTTTTGGAGGGGGTTGCACTCCCCCTAAAGGATCAGGTTCATAGTTTGGAGATGCTCTTGGATACAACATTGTCACTAGAGGCACAGGTGGACTTGGTGGCACGGAGCACTTTTTCCAGCTTAGGCTGTGTATGCCACCTATGTCCTTATCTAGACAGAGATAGCCTAGCTACAGTTATCCACGCTCTGGAAACCTTTCATCTGGATTACTGCAATGTTTTATATAGGTGGGCCAGCCTTTGAAAATGGTCCAGCAACTTCAGCTGGTCCAAAATAGGGCAGCAAGATTGTTCATTGTCAGGAATGAATCTGAATGTGTGGAGATAGTTAGCAGCTCAGACTCAGAATTGGAAAAGCCAGAACTGGGGGAGGTTCTCTTTCTAGTGAGCTCAGATATAGCAAGGCATTCTTCTCAAGACCTTGGCACACAGATGGCTTGACCTGAAGGGGTCCCCCTTTCCTCCTTCATGAGAACCCAGTGGGAGGAGGAGAGTGAGGGGCTGTAATGGCCCCAGGCCTGTAATGAAGTCACCAGTAGTTTTAGAGAGGCCTAGAGATCCATAATGCTTTATTAGTGCAATTCTCTTGCTAGTGGGCCTCTTGGCTGGTAAGATGCATGAAAGGTCGATATCGCCATCTCAGCACATACCATGCTAACAAGCTCTGGTATCTTATCAGGGCCTAGGATGTGCCTGGGAAGTAGAGCTCTGTTTGTGCTAAGCTATGGGTGCCTGTGCTGGGAAAGTTCTGATTGTTTTCCTTCTGAACAAGCACAGTTAGTCTCTGCTGGGAAAGTTGCAGATGAACGCTAATTAACGCTTGCTTCTGTCATGCTGCCTCACTGCCAACATGTATGGTATAAAACCAATTTTACCCCTTGGCTCTGGGTTCAGAGAAGCTGTCTGATCCAACCATTGGGTACGCCTGTGTGCTGTAAGTACTCAATAAAGTCCCCGTGTAAGTAAACCTGGATCTGGTTTATCACTTCCACAGTACCTCCAAACCTTAGCAGCCCATGGCTGGGGCATACAATTGGTGCAGCGAGCAGGGTGCCAAGAGAACTTATATGTTCAGATTCAAAGGGAAGGAGGATGAGGTTGTCGGTGTAACCATTGGGTACACCGTGTGCTGTAAGTACTCAATAAAGTCTCCTTGTAAGCAAACCTGGATCTGGCTAGGGGTGGACGAAAGTCACTTACCTGTCCTCGAAGCTTGTTCGCGGTGGGGGGGAGGCGCTTCGCTGCTCCCCCCGCGAAGTTCAGGCCGGGGGGGGAGGCTTCCTGCCTCGCCCGGCCGAAATTCAGGCCGGGGAGGAGGCGCCTTGCCTCGCCCGGCTGCGAACTCAAAAGTTTTTTGTTTTTTTTTAAAAACGCCCCCGTGATAGGCTACGTGATGATTAACGTAGCCTATCACGGCTAGATCTGCAAAGTCAGCCGTGATAGGCTACGTTAATCATCACGTAGCCTATCACGGGTGACTTTAAAAAAAAAAAAGCACGTACGGCAAATAGCGTTGCCCTTATTTTCGCCGTAGTCTACGTAAAGATTTACGTAGACTACAGCGACCAAATAAGGAACGTGAATGGCGGCTCCCTATGGGGGCCGCCATTTGCGTACGTGCTTTTTTTTTTTTTAAGTCACCCGTGATAGGCTACATGACGATTAACGTAGCCTATCACGGCTGACTTTGCAAATCTAGCCGTGATAGGCTACGTTAATCGTCACGTAGCCTATCACGGGGGCGTTTTTATTTTTTTTTCTTTGATTGGAATGGCGGCAGCAGCAGCCGGTCGAAAGACCGGCTGCCGCTCCCGCCCCAGACGAAGACCCGACGAACCGCCGGCCGGACCCGCCGCCGGGAGGGACATTCGGCAAAGGTAAGTCCCATCCCGGGGGGGGGGGTGCGGGGTGCGGGGGGGGGTGGAGAATTTCTCCCTGAAACTTGTTCGGGGGGCCGAACACATTGGCGCTCGGCCCCCTGAAGTTTCGGGGAGAAATTCTCCGCCATCCCTAGATCTGGCTTATCATTATCTCGGCACCTCCAAACCTTAGCAGCCCACGGCAGGGGCAATACAGGGGCGTGACTTGAGGGATGCTAGGGTCCATCGCAGAGTGAAGTGGGGAAAGTTAGAGGCGGAGCTCAGGCTCTCCACCAGGTTGGCTATATGTGATAGCCTACGTAGGAGGGAGCAATTGTAAGGGAGGGGCATCCCCCCTAAGCTAGTCTGGCTGGGAAGTTCTTGTTCAAACTGTCAGCAACTTCTCTAAGTTCCACTTCTGCTCCTTTGGTATTCGTAATTGTGTAGAGTAGCTGTTTCCTTGGTAGCCTGAGAATCTCCTAGAATTTGCATCTGTAAAGAACCTGGTCGTTAATTAATAAAGTAGTGAGCCTGAAGCCTGGTATCTTGGAGTGTGTTGATTGCGAAGAGAGAGGATGAAGGAACGTGACATTAATGGAGACTGATCACATACTACACCAGTGCTTTATGATCTGCAATGGCTGCCAGTCTATTTCTTTGGCCCAATTCAAAGTGCTGGTATTAACTTTCAAAGCCCTAAATAGCTTGGAGCCAGGTTACCTGAAGACCCATATATACCTGCCCAAACCCTAAGATCATCTTTAGAGGCTCTTTTCCAGGTGTCTCCACCAATTGAAATGAGGTGGGTGGCTTTTAAGGACAGGGCCTTTTCTGTTGTGGCACACCAGTTGTGGTCTGACCTCCCAGAGAGGCTCGCCTGGCACCTAGTGGTCTTTTCTGTGCCAGATGACCTAAAATCCAAGCGTTTTAGTCTTTCAGTTTCGTTGTTTTTAAATCTGGTATTGTATTTTTAAATCTTTACACAGCTGCTAGCTTTTACCTTGGTTTTATACTGTAGTTTTAAACTATTACAAGTTTTATATTATGTTTTATTGTACTGAAAGCTTTGGCTATTGGGTGGTATAGAAATGTAATAAATAAATGGCCGTCTGTATCCAGCTGGTATATAATTCTGACAAGTAGTCAGGAGAATTTTGCCACACTTCTACAACTGATTGGAACTCTTAGGAAAGAGCTTAACATTTTTATGGGTGATCTAAATGACTAAAGTACCATAGTGCTGGAGAGTTAAACTCGGGGATAATTTTGTCATTTTATATGGGCTCAGATGAATATTTTACCATGGTTAGATGCACACGAGGGTAAGAATTTTATCACTTGGTGAATAGTCATTTTATATTATTTACAATTTAATCACAACCTTTCTCCAAGGAGCTCAGGACAGTATGCAAGTTGTTCCTCCCCCTCCTCCCCCCACAACAACAACAACCGCCGCCCTGTGAAGTCCGTTAGGCTGGGATAGTGTGACTGATGTAAGATTATCCAGTGGGATTCATGACTAAGTGGGAATTTGAACCCAGATCTCCGCAGTTGTAGTTTGGCACTAACCAGTACACCATGCTGTCTATCTTTCAAGTCAAGTAAGCAGTAGTTGAGCCTGTAGGGGAATCAAGTCATTGTCAATGACAATTGATCTTTTTGATGCAATAAACTTGGTTTGCACAGAACAAGAACAGGAGGCAGGCAAAGCCCAACAGGTAAGATTAAGAATTGGGCTTGATTGAGTATTAGCAGAAAATACCAGGGACGGAGGTTCAGGCATGCATAATTTTAGAGTGCAGGCAATACTGCAGGGAGCTGAAGTGGCAGAGAGAGGCACAGTATTTTACCACAAAGCATTGCAGGGAAATTAATATGAGAGTCATTGAGTCTGAACAGCAACTAGTCTTGAGATCTGCTGCTTAGACAAGAAAATTGTGTAAAGACATGCTTGCACAACTCCCTTGTGTGTAAGGTGCACAGGGGCAATTAGTACTTCCTTGAATCTGGTGACCCCCTACTTGGTACATTTTGCCATGAGAATAATTTTTACCTAGATGAGAATATTCAGGATGTAATTCTTGCCGTTAGCCATCAAACCTAGTGATTCAGTAATAACTTCACCTGATAACCCAGCCTCCCACAATTGGTGCTCTCCAGATGTGTTGGACTAGAACTCCCATCACCCCCAGCCCTCACTGCCAATGTGTGTATGAGCGGGTGGTGATTGGAGTTGTAGTCCAATATGGAGGGCACCAGTATAGTTTGAGGAGATATAACAGTGGTTGACACTCCTTTGTCAAGTCAAGTCCAAGACTTAAAGCAATTGTTGGTGATAGTTGTGTTCTCAGAAACCCATTACAGTATGGATATCAGGCTCTGTATTTCATTCTAACCTAAAGCATGGATGAAGTCTAGTTCTGCATAGACGTTATTCATATGTTTCCAGAAAATTGTTCAATGTTAGATGGGTGCTAATAATGTCTAAGGGCGCAATCCTAACTAGATAGGCGGCTGCCTCCAACCTCCGAGGTGACCATCTATCCAAAGCAAGGCAGGAGAGGCACGGGGGGATCGTTCCCTCCTGCACCTCTCCTGCTTGCTATTTTTTGCTAGACAGCCGTTTTCAGCAGTCTAGTGGCAGGGGGGCTGACTGGGAGAGGAAGCTGCTGTCAGGAGTGCCCTAGCGGCCTCTTTCAGTACACTCCAATAGCCAACTCAAGATACAGACAAAAGGATTCTTTTCAAGGCTTTAATCCTTTCACAACTTAATAACTCTTTCAGATGCTAATCACCAGTGACTAAGCAATGAACAGCAGGGTAGCCTATGCTCCGGGTAGGCAGTTGGTCCCCATTTGAAGGAGAATCACCCTGAACTTATGGGCTAGGGAGAGATCCTCCCTCTTTCCCTTGGGTCCACAGGACGCGGCTATTGCCTGCGCACCAAACGGGCGCTACGCCTCCTTTCCACGCCCTCCATCGCTCGTCGCTGTCTGCGTCGAGCGTCTAGCAAGCCCCCCTCCCACACTTTCTCACTGCCAAGATTCCTATCTCAGGAATGCCGGCAGGAGGAATCTCTGCCAGCTGCTGTGCCTGTGAGGGATGAGCTGGCTCCTCTCCCACGGAATGCTGACCCTCCTCAGCATCAGAACTGCTCTGGGGTTCTATCGGCTCAGTTTCCACCCTGACATCATCCCCGCTCCCAGGAGGTCCTCCCTCATGCTCCTCCCCTGGGGCCCCGGGTTTGTGGGGGTACAGCTGGTGGAAGTGCCTCAGCAGCAATGGAGCATGCACATTTTCCGTGGGTTCCCAGGTTCGCTCATCTGGCCCGTACCCCTTCCAGTCCACTAGATATTGTAGGCGGCCGCGAGAAAGGCGGGAGTCCAGAATCTCCACGACCTCAAACTCCTCCTCCCCCTCCACCAGCACAGGCAGCGGGGGGGAACTGACCGAGCGATGAGGGTCACCAGAAACCAGGGGGGACAGCAAGGACCGATGAAAAACAGGATGGATCATCATGGATGGAGGGAGAGCCAGGCGAAAAGCAACAGGGTTAATCTGGGCCGTAATCTGGAAAGGCCCCGTGCGGCGAGGCGCGAGCTTCCTTGCCGGCGAGTGAGAGGGGAGGTATTGGGTGGACAACCAAACCCAGTCCCGCAGTCACAGAGACGGACCCGGCTGGTGCCACCGGTCTGCAGAGGCCTTGTAGGCTGTCTTGGCTTGCTTGAGGGAGTCCCATAAGAGGTGGTATACTGCTCGCAACTCTTCTAAAAAGTAGGGATGGTGGAGAATTTCTCCACGAATCTCCGGGAGGCTGAATGCCAATGCATTCGGCCCCCCGAAATTGGTGGTGAAATTCTCCGCTGGCCCCCCGCTCCCCCCCCCGGGATGGGACTTACCTCGTGCGAATGCCCCTCTCAGCGGCAGGTCCCGGCGGCGTTTCGGCAGCGTTTTGGCGGGGGCAGCAGCAGCTGGTCTTCTGACCGGCTGCTGCCGCTGCCATTGCAAAATAAAAAAGGAAAGTAAAAAAAACAAAAAAACACCCGTGATAGGCTACGTAACAATTTACCTAGCCTATCACGGCTAGATTTCCAAAATCAGCCATGATAGGCTACGTAAATCGTCACGTAGCCTATCACGGGTGACTTTGAAAGAAAAAAAAAAAGCGCGTAAGATCCTTAGTTTGGCACGTCTAGTCTACGTAAAGATTTACGTAGACTACGGCGAAAATAAGGGCAACACAAACAGTGTTCCCTTATTTTCGCCGTAGTCTACGTAAATCTTTACGTAGACTAGATGTGCCAAACTAAGGAACGCAAATGGCGGTGCCCCATGGGCGCCGCCATTTGCGTACGCGCTTTTTTTTTTCCAAAGTCACCCGTGATAGGCTACGTGACGATTTACATAGCCTATCATGGCTGACTTTGGAAATCTAGCCGTGATAGGCTATGTAAATCGTGACGTAGCCTATCACGGGTGTGTTTTGGTTTTGTTTTACTTACTTTTTTTCTTCGCGGCCGGGTAGACGGGGCGCTCCTCCCTGGCCTGAATTTCAGTGGCGAGGGATTGGGCGCCTCCCCCCCGGCCTGAATTTCAGCCGGGCGAGGCGGGGCGCCTCCCCCCCCCTCGCCTGAACTTCGGGGGGAGAACTGAAGCACCTCCCCCCACCGCGAAGCAAGCTGCGGGACCAGGTAAGTCGCTTTCGTCCATCCCTACTAAAAAGTCATGGGCCGCTGGCACCGAAGAGGGAGCTAAGGTGGACGGGAAAGCCTTGGGGTGGTAACCAAAATTGGCAAAAAATGGAGTTTGGCGCGTGGAAGCATGGCAGGCATTGTTATAAGCAAATTCTGTGAGAGGCAGCAAGGAAAACCAGTCATCTTGCTGGTAATTGACATAACAGCACAAATATTGCTCCAGAGTCGCATTGGTGCGCTCGGTCTGACCATCCATCTGTGGATGGTGGGCGAAGGAAAGATGGAGCGTCACATGGAGAAGCCCAAGTAGCTCCCTCCAGAAATGGGCAGTGAATTGGGCCCCCCTATCCAAAATGAGACCCTCTGGCCATCCATGGAGCCAGAAAACATGTGCCAAAAACAGCTCTGCCGTCTCCCTGGCTCTGGGCAACCCAGAGCAGGGGATGAAATGGGCCATCTTAGAAAACAAATCCACCACCACCAGAATGGTGGTCTTACCATGTGAGGGAGGCAAGTCAGTGATGAAGTCAAGGGAGAGCAGTTTCCAAGGTCCTGAGGGGGTAGGCAGGGGGTGAAGCAAGCCTGTGGGCTTGCCTGAGGGGGCCTTCACCCACTGGCAGGTTGGGCAGGAGGCGACATAGGTCCTGATATCCCGACACACACGAGGCCACCAAAAATCCCGCGTCACTCTGTGCAGGGTCTTGGCAAAAACAAAATTCCCAGCAGTGGGGGAGTCGTGGCACTGATGGAGGACCTTCTCGTGGAGGGGTCTAGAAGGCACATAGACCCGGCCGGAATGGTAATGCAGGCCACCTCGCAAAAAGAAGGGGGTAGAGTGGGGGGGGGCAGAGGCTAGCCCCAATTCCTCCACTGCTGTGTGAACAAAAGCATCCTGAGCCTGTGCAGAGTGAAGGCGCTCCTCCCAAGTGTGAGGCACCGCAGCTGCCTCCAGGCTGTGGGGTTGAAGAATCAGAGGGGGGGGATTCCCCTCACCCCCTGGCTGGAGGTCCGGCTTACAAGAAAGAGCATCTGCTTGTAGGTTGTCGGAGGCCTTCAAATGGCAAATTTTAAGGTGGAACCGGCGGAAAAAAAGTGACCACCTAATCTGCCTCTGGTTTAAGGCACGGGCTGTCTGAACATGTTCCAGGTTGCGATGGTCAGTTCTAACTTCAACTGGGTGCTGTGCCCCCTCTAGCAGATGACGCCAGTTCTCCAAAGCAGACTTGATGGCCAACAGTTCCTTCTCCCAGATGGTATAATTCCTCTCAGATATGTTCAGCTTCCTGGAGTGGTAGGAGCAGGGTTCCAACCCACTGCCCACCCGATCTGGCTAGAAAAGCACCGCCCCCACCGCAAAGTCAGAGGCATCAGTTTGCACCGCAAAAGGCTTCCTCGGGTTGGGATGTAACAGGATCGGCTCAGAACTAAAAAGCTTCTTAAGTTCCTCAAAAGCCTGTTGGGCAGATGCCGTCCAATGAATAGGAGATTTCCTGCCCTTAAGGAGGTCTGTGAGAGGAGATGTCAGCCGAGCAAAGCTGGGCCGGAACTTTCTGTAGAAATTAGCAAACCCCAGAAAACGTTGCAAGTCCTTCTTGGTGGATGGAGCCTGCCAGGAGAGGACAGCCTGGACCTTTGCAGGATCCATCCTGATACCATCAGCTGAGATAATGTAGCCAAGATAGTCCAAAGAGGTTAGGTCAAATACACATTTCTCCAGTTTGGCATACAGATGGTTCTCGCAGAGGTGCTGGAGGATGGTGGAGACATGGTGCTGATGGGCATGGGGGTCCTCAGAAAATATAAGTAAATCATCAAGATACACAATGAGGAAAGAGTCCAAATAGTCCCAGAAGATGGCATTCATAAAACACGAAAATGGGGGTGGGGGCACAGGCAAGCCCAAATGGCATCACTAGGTAGTCATATGCTCTGTACCGGGTGCCGAAATAGGTCTTCCACTCGAATCAGATTGTAGGTGCCACGCAGGTCCAACTTTGTGAAAATCTTGGCTCTCCCCAGGCGCTCCAGCATCTCAGGGATCAGGGGGAGGGGGTACTTGTCAGGGATCCAGACTGAATTGAGGGCTCTGTAGTCATGCACCAGGCAGAGTTCTCCAGATTTCTTGGTCACAAGGATGGTAGGGGCGCAGGCGGGGGAGGAGGAAGGGCGAATGAAGCCACATTTGAGGTTTTTGTCCAAAAACTCCCGCAGAGCTCGAAGTTCCGGCTCCGACGTTGAATACAGTCGTCCAGCAGGGATGGTCACCCCGGAATGAGGTTAATGGCACAGTCAAATGGGCAGGGGGAGGGGGAGCTGGTCGGCCTCCTTCTTGTTGAAAACATCCCGAAGAGCTGCATACTTCTCTGGGAGGATCACAGTAGCTGAAGAACTGCCAGAAGCAGACATGGAGGGGGAGGAAAGGGTTAAGGCCTGGGCTGGGACTGGCACCTCGGTCGGGAGTGAATGCTCCGGGAAGTAGGGAGATGCAAACTCCACTTGCTGAAGCTCCCAAGAAATCTGAGGATTATGCTTAGAGAGCCAGGAAACACCCAGCACGATTGGGTATTGGGGAACTTTGGCCAAGTGAAACTGAATCTTCTCAACGTGAGACTGGGCGTGCAGAGTGAGCGGAGCTGTAATCCGGGTCACCGCGCCCGAAGAAAGAGGATGCCCATTGATGGTCTCCACTGCCAAGGGGGCAGGAAGAGGCAGGGTAGGAATCTTATGGAAGAGGGCGAAGGTTTCTTCCATGAAACTGGTCGTAGCACCTGGGTCCACTAAAGCCAGGGCTTCCACCCCACCCCACTGGGAGAGCGGAGGTGAACATGCTATAGCAGATGGGAGGGGGGGTTGCAGAAGACACCCACCAGGTGTGGAACTGACCCCCACACTGGAGACCCCCAACAGGCTTGGGGGGCAGCCTAGTCAGGCCTGGGGGCGAGGAGGAGGAGGAGGAGGAGGAGGGGGAAGGAGAGGAGGGGGAGGCAGTGGGGCTGCGAGTTGAGTGCGGCAGGTTTTGGCGAAATGTCCCAGCTTTCCACACCGAAAGCATCGGCGCTCAGTGCGCCGCCGCTCTAGTTCCTCCAGCGGCAGTGGGGCTCGGGTAGCTCCAGCTGCATCGGGGTCTCCTCCATCCCTACTGCAGGGGCGGGGGGTGGGGGAGGGGGCAGGAAATGGGGGGAATGGGAGGAGGGAAATCTCAGCCCCCAGCACCCCGCCGAGTCTGCCGGTGCCCTTCCAGCCGACTGTCTATCTGGAGGCAGGTCTGGATGAGGTCCTCCAAAGTAGGCGGGCTAGGTGTGCGCACCAACTTGTCCAAGATTTCATCATTCAAACCATCCAAAAACTGAGCCACCAGCGTGGCATTTTCCACTGTAAATCCTGCATCAGCAAGCGAAAAGTTGTTGCATAGCTGGAAACTGAGTCCTTGCCCTGCCTGAGGCAGTGAATCTCCCGAGAAGCTGTCTGTGTGCACAGGGGGTCACTGAAAAATCTGGCCATCACTGTAATAAAACCTTGATAGTCCCCGAGCAGGGGGTCATTAGCGAGAAGAAATCCCGAAGCCCATTTAGCTGCCACGCCTGAAAGTAGGTTAATGATGAAACCCACACGAACTTGTTCCGTCAGGAAATCCTCAGGTCGAAGGCGCATGTACAACTCCAGTTGGGCCTGGAAAATCTGAAAAAGAGGAACGGGGACCAAGCTGTCAGGAGCGCCCTAGCGGCCTCTTTCAGTACACTCCAATAGCCAATTCAAGACACAGATGAAAGGATTCTTTTCAAGGCTTAAATCCTGTTACAACTTAATGACTCTTTCAGATGCTAATCACCAGCGACTAAGCAATGAACAGCAGAGTAGCCTATGCTCCGGGTAGGCAGTTGGTCCCCGTTTGAAGGAGAATCACTTGAAGACCCTGAACTTATGGGCTAGGGAGAGTTCATCCCTCTTTCCCTTGGGTCCATGGGACATGGCCGTTGCTTGCGCACCAAACGGGCACTACGCCTTCTTTCTGCGCCCTCCATCGCTCATCGCTCCCTGTGTCTGCATCGAGTGTCTAGCAAGCCCCCCTCCTGCACTTGCTCACTGCCAGGGTCACTATCTCAGGAATGCTGGCAGGAGGAATCTCTGCCAGTTGCTGTGCCTGTGAGGGATGAGCTGGCTCCTCTCCCACAGATTGCTGATCCTCCTCAGAATCAGAACTGCTCTGGGGTTCTATCAGCTCAGTTTCCACCCTGACAGCTGCCGTACGACACATTGGATGTGTTGTATGCGCAGCTCCGCTCTCCCCATCCCGGAATGCTCCCCAGCCCCACCCCTTTTCAGTTGCTCTGCACTCCTCTTGCGAGCGTGGAGGACAGGGCTTCTCCACACTGCCTCTGAGGCAGCGTGGATGAGGGGGTAGGTTGGTTTTCCAGGAACTGACCTTGGAGCACAGGCTCTGAGGTCGGTTTCCAGAAAGGAGCATATCCTATGGCCTTCTAGCCAATGTCTAGCGGCCATAGGATTGCTCCCTCCATGTTTTAAAAATCAAGCATTCCCTAGGTGGGTGGTGTCTTTGAAAGTTAGTCTTCTGTCCTGTATAGAAGATGTTCAGAGCTATTTTGGTTCTGTCAAGGTTTAAACCAGAGTCTGTTGCCTGAAATGGGTTTGTCTCAGATTCATTACTTCTCTTCAAGATAATCAGCAGCACCAGACAGGCTGCTTAACAAGATCAGCCTCGGATGGCCTTCTCTCTGTCCCATCTGCCAGGACAGCTAGACTGGTGGGGACGAGGGAGAGGGCCTTTTCTGTGGTGGCCCCCACTCTGTGGAACTCCCTCCCTAGGGAACTCCGCCATGTCCCCTCTTTAATGAGCTTCCGTCGTGCATTAAAAACGTGGTTGTTCAGGCAGGCATTTGGGGTGGGTTAGGGTATTTTAGAAAATGTTTTTAGTGTAGAATTTTGTTGTTTTAAACTGTTTTATTGTATGTTGTACATCACCCAGAGTGGCTGGGTGACCAGCTAGATGGGCGATTAATAAATTTAATAATAATAATAATAATAATAATAATAATAATAATCCCTTTCCATTGACAAATGGTCCCAATCAGTAACAGTCCCACTATTTCACAATCTTATACATACTCTGTCTTCAAATTTCTCCTTTTTGTGGCAAGATGGCTCTGCTTGAAATGGCAGGGCTCTCATCTGTGTATGCTATCCATTTATATTTCTTTAAAGATTATTAAAACATCCAGATGTATGAGAAGTCCTGATGTGTATTCCCAGAATTAATTTTCCTGGAGTGTTGCATATAACATTTTCAGCAACTTGCATAATGAGGGTGTACTGTTTTGTTTTTTTCCTCCCATTCCATTGGAATGAAAACAGTGATCTATTCAAAGATATTGTTTCATGCTAAAGATGTTGCAAGGATAGCTGCCATTTAGAAGGTATTGTCAACATGGATTTCTGCAGTGTTTTCTGAAAGGGATTGTTTGTGAGTGTTTTCATCAGTATTGGCACCAAAAATGCTTTGGAAACAATTAAATCCTCCCCCTTCTACTCCCTAGTTGCATTAAACTAGAAGGAGATTTGCTTGCATCCTGTGGCAGCAGGAGGAAGACAGCTCCTGAGCTCATCTATAGATGAGGTGTGTGTATGTGTGTGTGTGTTTTCAGTAAAAGGTTGTATTTTCAAACAGTCCTGTAATTGTCACAGATAATGTTGCTGCTGCAGCAGCATAGGAGTTCTCAAATGTTTTTCACAGTAAGAGCTCCCTAAAACAAATGATCTTTGTCTATATTTCTGTGTCCTGATCTAGTCAATGTGCATTGGGAAAGTCAGGCTTATGCCTCTGTCCCAGCAAAGGCTCACATCTCAAAATGGCAGATGGACCTTCCTGTGGAGAACTTTGATCTTTAGCCTGGTTGACATAGCCAAGTCTAACCTCTCACACACAGATGTGCATGCACACACACAATATTTGTGTATGCATGTGCCTGCTATTGAGTGAAGTACTATGTGAAGCAGTGTCACACTTTCTGTAATTTTCACAGTCCCAGAAGGATTTTTTGGAGATGCTGGACATGCTTCAGTTTTAAACTGTACTGCTGTGTCACAGCTTCATATAAGCAGTCATAGAGCACATGCTTTGTATGCAGAAAGGCCTTGTTTCGGTTTCTGGCATATCCAGTTAAATGGGTTGAACAGCAGTTGCTGGGAAAGACTTTTGTCTGAGACTCTACGGAGTTGCTTGCAATCATAGTAGATAATAATGAGTTAGATAGTTTGACCTAGTATAAGGCAGCTTCCTGGGCTATTTCTCCATATGGCCAAATATCTGGGGATAACTTTGTGGAGGAAAAACTACCAGAAATGAAATGCTGTGTAAATTGACCCTTAAAGTGGGAGCTAATGAGAATTGTAAAATTTTCTTTTCATTACTTATATTGTTTGACTGTGATCCACAATCTGGCAAAACCTAGAAACAAGTGTGAGTATTCCAGTTTAAATTGTAGTACTCCAGTAAATGGATCCAGTTCTAATGGATAAATCAGAATTTTATATGTTCCAATTCTGGATAATATGGCCTTGATCAAAACTGGGTTTCTCTTTCCACAATGGAGAACTGCAGAAAGCTTGCAACTGGTTTAATACATAGAACACTCCATGTTTGTCACATTATATATCCTAAGATATCTCTCTTAACTCCAAAATTCTAAGAAGGTAAAAGCCTACCCAAATTAGGAATTTGAAAACCAGATGGGGAAGGACCACAACTCAGTGGCAGAGCACATGTCCAGGTCCTTGACATCTCCAGCTTAAAGTATCAGGTAATAAGAGGTGATAAAGACCTTTGACCTTGGAGAGCCTCTTCCAATCATAGTTGACAATACTGAGTTAGATGAACCAGTGATCTGACTCTTTATGTGCTCTTTAGTATCCAAAGGGATATGAGCATGCAGCAGAACACTTTTCACACAGTTGGATCACTGCTTCTTGATTTTGCTGTAGCAGTTCCCACTGTTAAAGAGAAATGCATATTTTTAAACTGTACAGCAGCTTGTCTAGTGGTGGCGCAAACTGCTAGGGGTGCACGAAACTCACTTACCTGGTCTCGCAGCTTTTCGCGGTGGGGGGGAGGTGCTTTGCTGCTCTCCCCGCGAAGTTCAGGCCGGGGGAGGGGGGAGGCTTCCCGCCTCGCCCGGCCGAAATTCAGGCCGGGGAGGAGGTGCCTCGCCTCGCCCAGCCGCGAAATTAAAAGTTTAAAAAAACAACACACCCCCGTGATAGGCTACGTGACGATTAACATAGCCTATCACGGCTAGATCTGCAAAGTCAGCCGTGATAGGCTACGTAAATCGTCACGTAGCCTATCAAGGGTGACTTTTAAAAAAAAAAGCACGTACGCAAATGGCGGCCCCCATAGGGAGCCGCCATTCGCGTTCCTTATTTGGTCGCTGTAGTCTACGTAAATCTTTACGTAGACTACGGCGAAAATAAGGGCAACGCAAATAGCGTTGCCCTTATTTTCGCCGTAGTCTACGTAATCTTTACGTAGACTACAGCGACCAAATAAGGAACGTGAATGGCAGCTCCCTATGGGGGTCGCCATTTGCGTACGCGCTTTTTTTTTTTTTTTAAGTCACCCGTGATAGGCTACGTGACGATTTACGTAGCCTATCACGGCTGACTTTGCAGATCTAGCCGTGGTAGGCTACGTTAATCGTCACGTAGCCTATCACAGGAGCGTTTTTTTTTCTTTTATTGGAATGGCGGCGGCGGCAGCCTGTCGAAAGATCGGCTGCCGCCCCCGCCCCTGACGAAGACCCGACGAACCGCCGCCGGGACCCGCCACCGGGAGGGACATTCGGGAAAGGTAAGTCCCGTCCCGGGGGGGGTGCGGGGGCGGGGGGGTGCGGAGAATTTCTCCCCGAAATTTCTTCGGGTGGCCAAACACGTTGGCGCTCGGCCCCCCGAAGTTTCGGGGAGAAATTCTCCGCCATCCCTACAAACTGCTTCAGTGAAATTGGGAAAGATAGTTCAGGCTGTGTGCCTGGTTCCCACTGTATCTTGTTCAGTAATTAGGAAGGTTGCAAATATACAGGCTGATCCATCAGATTCTGCTTTCCTTGGAAAAACAATGCTTACTTCAGATGTGTTCTGGTATTTGAAACTGCCCCAAATTGTACTGACTTAGACATTCCTTTATCTCTTATAATATCAAAATGCTGTCAGTAGATATTTTTGGTAACTAGGCTCTTTAAATACAATCTTTGTATGGGATAATATCATTAATACAGATGCACAGATGACGCAGTGTTAGGGCTGAATCAAAATGATTTCATGCACAATATGGTTCACTGCAAGTTCATCTGAAACACTAGCATTTGGGCTTTGACTTGTGTCTAAACCACTTCAGTCTGCTTTGATCTTTTGTAATGATTTTACAATCTTTTTGTCTGACTGTAGCTGATTATCTTTTCAGCTCTGCCACAAAATGGAAGAGCAGGGGAAAAAGAACAGTAGCTGGACAATAAAGCCTGCAGAAAGATAGTGCAGGCACCATAGCTGAGACATAGGCAAATAGTTCTCTCTGTTTAAAAATAGAAAGAAAAGAAGTCTTACAGTCACTTAACTGGGTAAGTAAAAATTCCTTGTGGGTAAATAGTTGATGAAATTCCACTTTGAGACGCACAGGTGTGTGGACTTCAGGGAAGATTGGTAGTGCCCAAGTCTTCAATCAGTATTTTCTGAACCACTGTATAAATAAATTAGTAAGAAAAGAGTTTGCATTACTTATTTATTTCAGGAATTTCTATATTTGGGGCATATTATGAACCTAATTAATGTTGCATGCATTGTTCATGTTCGCACGTCACGGTAAGCCACCCTGCAAATAAGCTACACAGTGTGGGTTGTTTGCAGAACAACCCACGGTACCCCTGGCATACGCGCAGGCTTACTTCCCTCCTTCCTTAGTCCTCCAGCCCGTATCCCAGTGCCCTTCATGGCAGAACCCGTCTTGTCTCTTTGTCCTGGCCACCTCCCTGCTATGATTGCAACCCCTTTTTGTTCGCCACATTAAAAAAAAAAAGTGCCTCTGGAGTACTCAGTTGGGGTCATGTTTTCTTAATTGTTTTTTCATAATGTTTTTATTAGTATTAGCATTCAGTCTTTACAAGTGTGGAAGTCCACACTTATGGCTGTCGCCTTGCCTTGTCTATGTCCTTCTAAGTTTCATCTGTCAAAGGCAGCTTAGTGCAGTAGGTAACCTACAAGGAAATTGACAAGACCACACTGCATATAGGCAGATTTGTGCACACTTGCCAAAAACCAGGGGAAAAGTAATACTAAGGCAGAGGGGGGGGGAAATGGAGGGGGGACAGGAGAAGTAGGTGCACCAAAAAAAGGGGGAGGGAGACAATATGTCCCACTTAGCAAGGTAATCCTCTCTCTTTTAAGTGTTGAACTGACACTTGTCACTATCCTGCTTCCATTCAACACTTCCTCGAGTCTCCAGCAAATGCAGAAAGGGAAGATACTGGCTCCCCACAGCTTTTTTGCGGCTCCCTTTCACAGCAGTTACTGCTGTGGTTACTGTGTGGTGGGGTCTAAGCTGTAGGAAATATTTGTGTAAATTTAAAAGCAAGGAAGTAAATGGTGGGGAAACTGGCACAACTGTAGAGGCTTGGCAGTAAAAGCAGAATTTTGCACAACTTAAACTGTTGCAAAACAGATCCACAAAAGGCGGGGGGAGCCAATATCTCCCCTTTTTGGACTTGTTGGAGACTCGGGGAAGTGTTGACTGGAAGCAGGACAGTGACAAGTGTCAGTTTCACAAAATCTGTGCATCCCTACACATAGCTGCTCTGTATGTGCTCTAACGTTTAGCTTGGCCGTGTTCAGCTCTAACTTCTGCTGCAGGGAGCATCCGCAACTAGGGAAGGCTTCATGTTGCAGACATTACAACTGAACACACGATCAGCCAGCACAAGGAGCGTGTTCATGGGAGCAGGGCTAAAAGCAAGTAATGACCGAACATGGCTTCTATCTGACCTTTTTTCCAACCTATAGCAAATATAGTTCTGGGAATCCACATAGGGCTCAATGGAGCCCTTGAGCTCCTTCTCGTACCAGCATATGGAGTAGTCCAAACACCTGGTGATGCCATTACTTATAATGTACACCTATTACGAGTTAAAGCAGTCCTGGTTTTCCCCAGGGGTGTTTAAATCCATTACTTTACTTGTGCTTAGGATAACATTGTTTTATGTCTGGATTGGCTGAACTTACTATGAATCCTGACATAGTAAGGATTCTACTGGCATTTTCCCCTTTGCTGGTCAGTAGGGCTTGCCTGTTGTACTCCTGGCTCCAGCTCAGTCTCTCAGCTCCAGCTAATGACTTCAGGAATCCTGAGGTGGAGAACAGGCCCTTCTGATCCAGCAAAGATCTTGTGTCACCATAAAGAGCAACAGATTTATTGTGGTATTAGCTTTTGTGGACTAGAGCCCATTTTGTCAGTTGTTGTTATCAGTTGACACCCACACACAGGGGTATAGACAAAAAAACCCCAGTTGTATAAATTAGTGGGTCCAAAGGGCTATGAACCTGCAAGGAGTAGCAGGTGGTTTGTGACATATCTATGCAGATGTATATTTATATTTTATTTTAGTACAGGTATAATCCACCTTTCTCAAGGTAGCATACATGGGGTTCCCTGGTGTCCTCCCATCCAGACACTGGCTTAGGCTCAGATCTGCTTAGCTTTAACAAGGTGGCTGCATTACATGCTCTCAGAACATGTCCTAGGACAATATAAGAACAGAGGTCTTCTGTTCAGTCACTCAGAGCAATGCTGTCTTCCTTGCTGTGCTATGCTAATTTAACACCTGTAGTGGGAAAGAAATGGACTTAATCAAAACTCTGGGTTTCTTTCCACTACAGGTATTAATTTAACACTCCTTGCATGTCATGGTTTTCTGGTTTCATCGTTGATAAAAAAATATTCTCTCTGTACAATGTGTATATAAAATCTCTGTACCATGTGTATACAAAATCTGCTGACTGAAGACAGCACTTCATATATCTGACAAAGTGGGCTGTCCAACCACCCCTTTGGAATCCTCTAGATCCAGATATGGCCACCCACATCCCTGACTTAGATCTGACAATATAGAATAAATAAATTGAGGAATATGGAAGACTGTAAAGCTGAAATGAATAAAATGACACCACAGAGGATGAAAGGAAACTGCTAGAGGTTATACCATATTCACACTATATGGTTATACCATATTCACACTAAAACAAAGGAATTATTCACTATAATTCTGCTAAAGAAAGAATCTCATTCAAAAATAACTTGGGTTGAATCCAGACTAAGTTAGTCACACTTTAGTCCTATTGAAATCCAAAGAAACAAGTTAGTCATAACTAACTTAAGTCCCACTGATTTCAGTGAGATTAATACATGACTAACTTACTCTGGATTCAAATCATTGCACTCAAAGTAAATGCAGTTTATGTATGGATATAATCTGGGGAGATCTATCTCCAATATCAGAGGCAATATGCCACTGAATATCAGTTGCTGGGGAACACACACAGGATGGTATTATTATGGTTCTGTCCTGCTTATGGGCTTCCCATAGGCTTCTAGTTGGCCACTATGGGAACAGAAGGCTGGACTAGGTAGGCCCTTGGTCTGATCCAGCACGGCTTACATTCTTATGATGTGTTAACTCCTTTTTCAGCTCAGAGTTTTAGGTATGATCAAGGACTGAGCTTCCAAGCACTGAACACTGATTTTTTTCCTTGAGAGGGTGAAAATGTGACAGAAAGTGGTGAATGACAAAAACTAATCTACATAATGAACATGGTGCTGTAAACCAAAAAACTGATGTAGTGCATTGTTGTTGTTGTTCAGTTGTTAAGTCATGTCTGACTCTTCGTGACCCCATGGACCATAGCACGCCAGGCCTTCCTGTCCTCCACTCTCTCCTGGAGTGTGCTCAAGTTCATATTCATTGCATCAGTGATGCTATGTAGCCATCTCATCCTCTGCCATCCCCTTCTCCATGCATGCAAGTATTGCAGCCAACCCCCGTGGAGATGATCAGAAAGTGCGTTGGGTACTCTCTTTGTGGGCTGCTGAATTTACATCTTGTGCTCTTGGCGCCACTGTATGTCCCAGAAGATTGGATCTTCACATTATGAGCAAGCAGAAATTTAATTTGAGCCTCTAGAAAGGCTGGCATGGAATTTCACTGGCATTAAAAGTTGTAATTCTGCTTTAGAGATTTGTCTGACAAGAGACCAAATTAAAATAAAAAGTAGATGAGTTTTTTTTAAAAGTGCCTTGGGAATTCTGGGCTATTGGAACTTGTATTATATAGTTATTAATTGGGGCATCTGTTGCATCTCCAAGAAAATATACAGCGAAAACATACAGTTCTGAAATTAGACTAGTTTTTTTCACCTTGAAAAAATATAATCTAGCCTCTGAACATTAAAACAAGTTTCTCTAACATAATTAAATGCTGTATTGATCTTGTAAGTTATATGTTACACGGTATATCTGAGATCATAAACTTCAAATGCATGGAAAATTGTTTATGTGGCTTTGTACTAACAGTAGATCTGTTTCATGATATTACTCTACATAAGTTTTTCCTGTAAACTCACTTTTCTTTATAAGTGTGATTCACAGAAAAAGGTTCCACAGAGATTTAGTCTTCGTTTGCCCTACTTACCTGGCAGCACTAGTGCTGCTGTGTCTAGGTGCCACTTGTGGCCCTCTAAGGAGAGGGAACCAGGATATCCAACTAGGATATCTAGTTGGCCATCATTTTGCAAGGCTGCTGTATATATTACATATATTTTTGGCTGTTCATAAGATAAAAACAATAAAATCAAAATAAAAGGAACCAGAACACAGCAAATAAAAGCACCACATAAAAAAGATACAAGCAGTAACACAAAAATCATTGTTCATGGAAAGCACAGGTAAATAAGACAGTTTGGACCTGTTGCTTGAAATGTAATAGAGTCGGTGCCAGGCAGGACTGCCTGATGAAGATTGTTTTATAATTGGGGTGGCCTTAACATTTATAGTACTTATGAACACACATTTTCATTTTTGAAAAATGGCCTCTGAGTTGTTTGCCTTCCTTTGCCATGTGCCTTAGTCAATTTCTTCAACGTCTGCTAACGCACTAGAGCAACTGGGAGCAGGAAGCCCCATGTGAACTACAGCTGTGATGCTGTGTTTGTCAATTTGCTCAGTTATGTGCTGGTTGGATGGCTGCTGGTAAGGCTGCAGCCCTTTACACACTGAACTCAGTGGGGCTTACTTTTGAGTAGACATGTATGCAATTGCGCTGAAGTGTGGTTCAGATCACATGGGCCATTTTAGCAAGCAACCAGTTCCACCCTTAAAGGCAGCCTAGAAATAATAATAGATAGACCAGTATTCAACCAGACCTTAGAATACCATGGGTGCAGACACTGCCTTAGTTTTCTCTTCATGATTGCAGGAAAGCTTTAAATAGAACCTGCCATTTGTAAACTTCATGAATCATGCATCCATCTCTCTCTGTGTGTATGTGAAAGAGAGAGAAATACATTATTAATCTATTAACTTAGTAATTCTAAAGCCTGCTTTTAAAATACTGTTGTAGGAAACATATCTTTAAAAAAACCAGGACACTTATTTTTCCTCAGTATAGGCAGAAATACAACTATTAGGCACATGCATATAAAGAATTATTTCCTGTGATCTATATAAACTAAACTAATAATAATAACAATAGTAATATTGAGGATGATGATACAAAACTAACAGCATGACTTCACAGCTATTCTGCAAGTCACATTTACTAGAACTGGTGCCCATATACCAAGCATTTGGATAGGGGTAAATACGACAGACATTGTTTACTAGAACTTTCAGTAAAGGAAAACCAGCTTGGCCCTATGTACCGCCCAGACAAGGAGGTGGTCCAAGGACACTCTGCCCTCTGCCACCACCCAGACGAGCACGCGTCACTGGGTATTTCTTCATATTGTTTTAATGTACTGCAAACTGCCTTGGAGATCATTTGATCAAAGGCAGGATATGCATTATGAAATTAAATACTTCTACAAGCCAGATCCAGTTATGATACTCAGCGTGATATGTTGATTAGAGCAGGTGGGAGAATTGTTTCAGCTCTAGGGGCCAGATTAACTCCCTGAATACCACCACCTTAAAGGGCAGATTACATCAGTCCATGGTCTTCTCCCTCCTGAAGCCCCCCTGATGTCATTGGACTCCTTTCTCCAAGGGGAGAGGTATGGAGCAATCACTGCACAGAGAAAGGGAATGAGCAGAGAAATGTTGCTTTTATCTCTGATCATTGATTAGAGATAACCGCAAGTTTGACCTGCTCAGCACTAAAGAGAGGCTGCCTTTTCCTAGTGCTGAGCACTGGGCAAGGCCTTGGAGAAAAGCTGGTAGGCCAGATGTGGAACCCCTCATGAGCCAGATGCAGCTGGCAGGCTGCAGGTTCCCCCATTCTTGGGTTAGACTACAATACTGGATTAGCAGTAGCAGGGCAAGTCACCAGGTTCAAAAGCCCACTTAGCCATGAAAGTCATTAGGTCAGTTTGGGCCAGTAAGTATCTCTCAGCTCACAGGGTTGTTGCGAGGGTAAAAAAGCGGGGCTAGAACTATGTACGCCACCCTGACCTCCATGAAAAAAGGAAAGGATGTAAATATAATTAATAATAATAGGGCAATTTTCTGTCTCTTGCATAATGGATGAATGCAAGAAGATAGTCTGGCTGTGTGAGGACTCTCTGAAGCAGAAAGAATGTGGGGCAGGGATACCACTGTTGAGGCACCCTTTTATAATCATGGCTGGGTGTGTGCTGTGTGGATTTAAGCTTTTGAGCACAATGTTTTGCCATTGCTAAAAATCTGTAATGTTGAACTGCTTAAACATACACACACACACACACACACGTGTGTGTGTGTGTGTGTTTCACGATGGTGGCCTGATATTGAGTCTTGGTATACATTAGTCTGGCTGTTTTGATTTAAGGCCAAAATCTGAGCTGTGCCAAAATAGCCCCATTTATTACATTGACAGGTAAAGAAAAACACACTGAAGTGCTAGAATGTGAAAATCATAATTGTAGTAGTAAATGATTTACATAAAATAATTATTATTTATATAGCACCTAAAACTGAGCACAGTGCAAATAATTTGATGTGGATGTATAGCTCCATGAGGGAGCACGTGCTTCACATGCAAAAGATCCCAGTTTCAATCCCCGGCAGCTCAAAGTAGAGCTCAGAAAAGACTCCTGTCTGGAACTCTGGAGAGCCACTGCCAGCAGGCAATACTAAGCAGGCCAAATGTAGGGATGTACGAATTGTGTACCTTCTGTGGTGCTTGACTTCCGCAGTTTGCGGCCAGTGCTCCGTACCGTCGTTCGCAAGCCCCCGGAATTCTCTTTTTTTTCTGCTCCAAGAATTACGAAGATAAATCCGTACCGACAGCCGTAATTCTGCATAACTTCCGTAAGAAAGGCTATTTTTCCTAGATATTTACGTATTTTTCCCCCTGCCCTGAGACGTGCTGTAATTAGGAGTGCTCGAAAGTCACTTACCTCGTCTCGCAGCTTGCTTTGCGGTGGGGGGGAGGCGCTTCGCTTCTCCCCCCGAAATTCAGGCCGGGGGGGGAGGCGCCTCGCCTCGCCTGGCTGAAATTAAGGCGGGGGGGAGGCACCTTGCCTCGCCCGGCCGAAATTCAGGCCGGGGAGGAGGCGCCTCGCCTCGCCCGGCCGCGAAATAAAAAGTTTAAAAAAAAAACGCCCCCGTGATAGGCTACGTGACGATTTACGTAGCCTATCATGGCTAGATCTGCAAAGTCAGCCATGATAGGCTACATTAATCGTCACGTAGCCTATCACGGGGGTGGTTTTTTTTTTTTTTACTTTTCTTGGAATGGCGGCGGCGGCAGCCGGTCAAAAGACCGGCTGCCGCCCCCACCCCTGTCGAAGCTCTGCCGAGCCGCTGCTGCGACCCGCCACCGGGAGCGACATTCGGGAAAGGTAAGTCCCATCCCGGGGGGGGGGCGGGGTGTGTGGAGAATTTCTCCCCGAAATTACTTCGGGGGGCCGAATACGTTGGCACTCGGCCCCCCGAAGTTTCGGCCAGAAATTCTCTGACACCCCTAGCTGTAATTACTTTCAGCCAAAACACTTCCTCCTCCTCGGGGCTTCCCAAAACAAGGCTGCCCTAGGTGTGCCTGAGCGATGCACTCTTTATTTAAAGCAACGCTGTTTGAAAGAAAGAAAGAAAGAAAGAAAGAGAGAGAGAGAGAGAGAGAGAGAGAAAGAAAGAAAGAAACTTTTTAAAATTACCATGCCAGTCTGGAGCCCTGCATGAGTATTATTCCCCCTGCTAGGCTTTCTATTTCCACATCCAGCTTTGTTGGTGACATTGTGAGGCTAAAATGGAGAGGAGAGTCAACTTTGTGCATGTCTACTCAGAAGTAAGTCTTACTGAGTTCGCTGCGACTTACTCCTACACATGTCAGCACCCCACTTGCCCCCAGCTCAGCTTTGACAAAAAAGCCGCATGACTGCTGGCTCTGCAAGACCTCGTGGTGCTGTTCTGCAGAGGATTCCATGGCACAAACTGAAGGGAATTCGATCCCATTCCAGTCCATGGCGGAATTCTCTGACATCCCTAGCCAAATGGTCAGACTCTGTCAGGAGCGCCTTGGCGGCCTCTCCCAGTAGATTCTAATAGCCAACTCAAGACACAGACGAAAGGATTTCTTTACAAAGCTTTAATCCTTTTACAACTTAATGACTCTTTCAGATGCTAATCACCAGCGACTAAAGCAAGGAACAGCAGAGTGGCCTAAGATTCAAGTAGTCAGTTGATCCCCGTTTGAAAGAGAGTCACTTGAAGACCTAGAACATATGGGCTAGGGAGAGATCCTCCCTCTTTCCCTTGGGTCCATGGGAGACGGCTGTTGCTTGCGCGCCAAACGGGTGCTACGCCTCCTTTCCACGCCCTCCATCACTCGTCACTCTTTGCGTCTGCGTTGAGCATCTAAGAAGCCCTCCGCCCACACTCCCTCACTGCCAGGGTCACTATCTATCTTAGGAATGCTGGCAGGAGGAATCTCTGCCAGGTGCTGAGCCTGTGAGGGATGAGCTGGCCCCTCTCCCACGGATTGCTGTTCCTCCTCAGAATCCGAACTGCTCTGAGGCTCTCTGGGCTCAGTTTCCACCCTGACATCATCCCCGCTCCCAGGAGGCCCCCCCTCGTGCTCCTTCCCTGGGGCCCAGGGTTTGTGGGGGTACAGCTGGTGGAAGTGCCTCAGCAGCAACGGAGCATGCACATTTTCCACGGGTTCCCAGGATCACTTATCTGGCCTGTACCCCTTCCAGTCCACTAGATATTGCAGGCGGCCACAAGAAAGGCGGGAGTCCAGAATCTCCGCGACCTCAAACTCTTCCTCCCCCTCCACTAGCACTGGCAGTGGGGGGGGGAACCGACCGAGCGATGCAGGTCACCAGAAACCAGCGGGGGACAGCAAGGACCGATGAAAAACAGGATGGATCTTCATGGATGGAGGGAGAGCCAGGCGAAAAGCAACAGGGTTAATCTGGGCCGTAATCTGGAAAGGCCCCGTGCGGCGAGGCACAAGCTTCCTTGCGGGTGAGTGAGAGGGGAGGTATTGGGTGGACAGCCAAACCCAGTCCCCCAGTTGCAGAGACAGATTGGGCTGGCACTGCCAGTCTGCAGAGGCCTTGTAGGCTGTCTTGGCTTGCTCGAGGGAGTCCCGTAAGAGGTGGTGTACTACTCACAACTCCTCTAAAAAGTCATGGGCCACTGGCACCGCAGAGGGAGCTAAGGTGGACGGGAAAGCCTTGGGGTGGTAACCAAAACTGGCAAAAAAATGGAGTTTGGCGCGTGGAAGCATGGCAGGCATTGTTATAAGCAAATTCTGTGAGAGGCAGCAAGGAAAACCAGTCATCTTGCTGGTAATTGACATAACAGTGCAAATATTGCTCCAGAGTCACATTGGTGTGCTCAGTCTGATCATCCATCTGTGGATGGGGGGTGAAGGAAAGACGGAGCGTCACATGGAGAAGCCCAAGTAGCTCCCTCCAGAAATGGGCAGTGAATTGGGCCCCCCTATCCAAAATGAGACCCTCTGGCCATCCATGGAGCCAGAAAACATGTGCCAAAAACAGCTCTGCCGTCTCCCTGGCTCTGGGCAACCCAGAGCAGGGGATGAAATGGGCCATCTTAGAAAACAAATCCACCACCACCAGAATGGTGGTCTTACCATGTGAGGGAGGCAAGTCAGTGATGAAGTCAAGGGAGAGCAGTTTCCAAGGTCCTGAGGGGGTAGGCAGGGGGTGAAGCAAGCCTGTGGGCTTGCCTGAGGGGGCCTTCACCCGCTGGCAGGTTGGGCAGGAGGCGACATAGATCTTGACGTCCCTACACCCATGAGGCCACCAAAAATCCCACGTCACTCTGGGCAGGGTCTTGGCGAAGCCAAAATGCCCAGCAGTGGGGGAGTCGTGGCACTGATGGAGGACCCTCTCATGGAGGGGTCTAGAAGGCACATAGACCCGGCCAGAATGGTAAAGCAGGCGACCCCGCAAAGAGAAGGGGTAGAGTGGGGGGGGCAGAGGTTAGCCCCAATTCCTCCACTTTTGTGCGAACAAAAGCATCCTGAACCTGTGCAGAGTGAAGGAGCTCCTCCCAACAGTGAGGTACTGCAGCTGCCACCAGGCTGTGGGGGAGAAGAATCAGAGGGGGGGGATTCCCCTCACCCCCTGGCTGGAGGTCCGGCTTACAAGAAAGAGCATCTGCTTGTAGGTTGTCGGAGGCCTTCAAATGGCAAATCTTAAGGTGGAACCAGGGGGAAAACAAGCGACCATCTAATCTGCCTCTGGTTTAAGGCACAGGCTGTCTGAAGATGTTCCAGGTTGCGGTGGTGGGTTCTAACTTCAACTGGGTGCTGTGCCCCCTCCGGCAAATGACGCCAGGTCTCCAAAGCGGACTTGATGGCCAAGAGTTCTTTCTCCCAGATGATATAATTACTCTCAGACATGTTCAGCTGCCTGGAGTGGTAGGCACAGGGTTGCAACCCACCGCCCGCCTGATCTGGCTGAAAAAGCACCGCCCCCACCGCAAAGTCAGAGGCATCAGTTTGCACTACAAAAGGCTTCCTCAGGTCGGGATGTAACAGGATCGGCTCAGAACTAAAAAGCTTCTTAAGTTCCTCAAAAGCCTTTTGGGCAGATGCCATCCAATGAAAAGGAGATTTCCTGCCCTTAAGGAAGTCTGTGAGAGGCGATGTCAGCTGAGCAAAGCTGGGCAGGAACTTTCTGTAGAAATTAGCAAACCCCAGAAAACGTTGCAAGTCCTTCTTGGTGGATGGAGCCTGCCAGGAGAGGACAGCCTGGAGCTTTGCAGGATCCATCCTGATACCATCAGCTGAGATAATGTAGCCAAGATAGTCCAAAGAGGTTAGGTCAAACGCACATTTCTCCAGCTTGGCATAAAGATGGTTCTCACGGAGGCGCTGGAGGATGGTGGAAGACATGGTGCTGATGGGCGTGGGGGTCCTCAGAAAATATAAGTAAATCATCGAGATACACAATGAGGAAAGTGTCCAAATAGTCTCGGAAGATGGCATTCATAAAACGCGAAAATGTGGGGGCGCAGGCAAGCCCAAACGGCATCACTAGGTATTCATATGCTCCGTACCGGGTGCCAAAACAGGTCTTCCACTCGAATTAGATTGTAGGCGCCATGCAGGTCCAACTTTGTGAAAATCTTGGCTCGCCCCAGGCGCTCCAGCATCTCAGGGATCAGGGGGAGGGGGTACTTGTCAGGGACTGAGACCGAATTCAAAGATCTGTAATCCTGCACCGGGCAGAGTTCTCCAGATTTCTTGGCCACAAAGATGGTAGGGGTGCAGGCGGGGGAGGAGGAAGGGCGAATGAAGCCACATTTGAGGTTTTTGTCCAAAAACTCCCACAGAGCTCGAAGTTCTGGCTCCGACATCGAATACAGTCGTCCAGCGGGGATGGTCGCCCCCGGAATGAGGTTAATGGCATAGTCAAATGGGCGGTGGAGGGGGGAGCTGGTCGGCCTCCTTCTTGTCGAAAACATCCTGAAAAACCGCATACTTCTCTGGGAGGATCACGGTAGCTGAAGAACTGCCAGAAGCAGATGAGGAGGGGGAGGAAAGGGTTAAGGCCTGGGCTGGGACTGGCGCCTCGGTCAGGAGTGAATGCTCCTGGCAGTAGGGAGATGCAAACTCCACCTGCTGAAGCCCCCAAGAAATCTGAGGATTATGCTTAGAGAGCCAGGAAACACCCAGCACAATTGGGTATTGGGGAACCCTGGCCAAGTGAAACTGAATCTGCTCAACGTGAGACTGGGTGCGCAGAGTGAGTGGAGCTGTAATCCGGGTCACCACGCCCGAAGAAAGAGGACATCCATCGATGGTCTCCACTGCCAAGAAGCAGGAAGAGGCAGGGTAAGAATCTTGTGGAAAAGGGCGAACGTTTCGTCCTTGAAACTGGTTGTAGCCCCTGATTCCACTAAAGCCAGGGCTTCCACCCCACCCCACTGGGACAGCGGAGGTGAACATGCAATAGCAGATAGAAGGGTGGGGGGGTGCGGAAGGCACCCACCAGGTGTGGAACTGACCCCCACACTGGAGACCCCCAACAGGCGTGGGGGGCAGCCTAGTCAGGCCTGGGGGCGAGGAGGAGGAGGGGGAGGAAGGATGGGAGGGGGAGGCAGTGGGGCTGCAGGTCTAGCGTGGCAGGTTTTGGCGAAATGTCCCAGTTTTCCACACCGAAAGCATCGGCGCTCAGCGTGCTGCTTCTCTAGTTCCTCCAGCGGCAGTGGGGCTCGGGTAGCTCCAGCTGCATCGGGGTCTCCTCTGCCCCCACCGTAGGGGCGGGGGGTGGGGGAGGGGGCAGGAAACAGGCGGGAATGGGAGGAGGGAAAACTTGGCCCCCGGCGCCCCGCCGGGTCTGCCAGCGGCCCTCCAGCTGACTATCTATTTGGAGGCAGGTCTGGATGAGGTCCTCCAAAGTAGGCAGGCTGGGCGTGCACGCCAACTCGTCCAAGATCTCGTCGTTCAAACTGTCCAAAAGCTGAGCCACCAGCGCAGCATCATTCCTCTGTAAATCCTGCATCAGCAAGCGAAAAGTTGTCGCATAGCTGGAAACTTAGTCCTTGCCATGCCTGAGGCGGCGAATCTCCCGAGAAGCCATCTGAGTGCGCAGGGGGTCACTGAAAAATCTGGCCATCGCTGTCATGAAATCTTGATAGTCCCCGAGCAGGGGGTCATTAGCGAGAAGAAGTCCCGAAGCCCATTTAGCTGCCACGCCTGAAAGTAGGTTAATGATGAAACCCACACGAACCTGTTCCATCAGGAAATCCTCAGGTCAAAGGCGCATGTACAGCTCCGTTTGGGCCCAGAAAATCTGAAAAAGTCGTTTCTCCCCAGAAAACTTCTCTGGCAAAGCCACCGGGCACTTGTAGCGGGGGGGGGGGGGAATTGGAGGTGGCGGGGGTTGAACCGCAGCTTGCAGATTCTGTATGACAGTCGTCAGTTGAGCCACTTGATCACGGAGGATCTGGTTCTCTTGTGCCAGAGCTTGCACTGCCGGGTCCCTGGCACCCTCTATTCGGCAGGAGGACAAAAAAAAAGAGAGGGAGAGAGAGAGAGAGAGAAAAAAAAGAGGAACAGGGATTCCTCTTAGCGCCTTGGCGGCCTATCCCAGTAGAGTCCAATAGCCAACTCAAGACACAGATGAAAGGATTTATTTTCAAAGCTTTAATCCTTTTACAACTTAATGACTCTTTCAGATGCTAATCACCAACGACTAAAGCAAGGAACAGCAGAGTGGCCTAAGCTTCAAGTAGTCAGTTGATCCCCGTTTGAAAGAAAGTCACTTGAAGACCCAGAACTTATGGGCTAGGGAGAGATCCTCCCTCCTTCCCTTGGGTCCATGGGAGGCGGCTGTTGCTTGCGTGCCAAATGGGCGCTACGCCTCCTTTCTGTGCCCTCCATTGCTCATCACTCTTTCCGTCTGCGTTGAGCATCTAAGAAGCCCCCCTCCCACACTCCCTCACTGCCAGGGTCACTATCTATCTTAGGAATGCTGGCAGGAGGAATCTCTGCCAGGTGCTGAGCCTGTGAGGGATGAGCTGGCCCCTCTCCCACAGATTGCTGTTCCTCCTCAGAATCTGAACTGCTCTGAGGCTCTCTGGGCTCAGTTTCCACCCTGACAGACTCTGTATAAGGCTGCTTTCTATTATCTTAGGATTGCCAACATAATACTTTCCATATAAAATATATTTTTAAATATAAATTATCTTTTCAACAATTCATGCAAGTACACAAATATCTGAATCGCAAACTTAAGGAATAGTTATACAGTACAAAATGCAGCAAGCAACTGTAATATGCCCTTAGTCTTCAGTTTCAGATAAGAAAACAATCTACAGACACTGTCCTGTTTAGTATTTTACAATTATAAGACCAGTAACAAAATGAAACAAACACATGAATACAGTTCGATTGTATACATACTTTAAATAATATAGAAAATCATAAATTATGTTACAGAAAGACGGCAGTGTCTTTTTGTCTCAATGTATAAATAAAGAAAATATATAAAAGTAACTAAGAATTATGTTGATTGCTGGAGGTGGTTTGTTGGGGCTTTGCCAGCAAAGAGGTATGTGCTGGGGAGAGCACCAAATCAGAGGCCTCCACTGCACCTGGTGGGTGATAAACTATTGCAAGCACTTCTGCTGATAGAAGGCCCTGAAATGAGATGTTCCAGGTGCAGGGAAGAACCATACTTAGATCTGCTGGATCCAAACCCTCTGTTCCCCTGGGATGGGCATGAGCCAGCAGGGCTTAGGATGCAGTGGTGGATCCTACATGGCCCCACTTTGTGTTGCTCTGTAGAAGGAAAAGCTGAGGAGAAAAATGCGTGGATTTTATTTTAAGGAGAAAGTTAGTGAGGGAGAGCATTCCAAGCATATGGAAAGACTAAAGTACATGGATGCAGATGGGAAACAGAACAAGAAATCTAACACCTAATAAGAAAAGAGTGAAGAAACCAAGTGAAATATAACAAGAAATAAAAGATGGCAAATATGGGGGAAGACTAGAAAACAAAACAGGAATCTAGATCAGGAGCAGGAAATAAGTTAGATCTG
The DNA here is from genome assembly GCF_057233095.1 of Heloderma suspectum. Lineage (NCBI taxonomy): Eukaryota > Metazoa > Chordata > Lepidosauria > Squamata > Helodermatidae > Heloderma > Heloderma suspectum. Next base: position 284,294,425 of record NC_139461.1, on the reverse strand, counting down.
GATCTTCAGATAGATCCCTGGGTGATTTGCAGTAGATTGTCAAGGGTTTTCGACTCCCAAATTGTTTAACAAGAGTAGTACCAAAATGACGTCCTCCTGCCCTAGATTATATGATGAAATGAAGAAAGCTTGGGTAACAAGGAGTGGATTTTTACTTGGAAGGACAGTGAGCTCCATTCAGACCTGGCAGTCAAAACAAATTCCTATTCTCAGAATTCTGTAATTATTTTTCACTAAGCTCTGGTTGGTGGATCTTGGGGTTTTAGTAAAACAAAACAAAATAGATCCTGTAAGTCTGAAGTCTGCCCACCCCTGATCTAGAGTGGGATATCTTTCTTAGTAATGGAAACAGAAAGAAAGAGGCCATGTTGACAAGCAAGAATGGTGAGATCTAGGACTAGAGTCATAGGAAAAATGAGTGCCATTTTTTGGTAGAAAGGAAGGATGCAAATCAATCAATGAAGCAATCAAATAAATAAATAAACACATGCATATAACATCAAGGCCGCAAGCATAGTCTGAGTTGTACAGAACTAGCAAGTGTCTCACCCCCTCCTGTCAACCCTCTCCTGCAAATAAATATGGTTGTTCATTTTCCAAGTGAAAAAGCTCCTTAGAGTTTTTTTCATGGTTAACAACAACAGCCCAGTTTTGCCACCACTCCCTTTTCCCTTTCACACATCCCTTTTTCACAAGAAAAAAAAAATCCTTACTTTGGGGAAGGTGGGAGGGAGGTACTGGTCACCCAAAATTTTGCTGTAGCTAGGGGTGTTCTGCTCCAATTAGGCACTATATTATTTGTTATATTGTCCCCCTAGTCTTTGTATTTAAAACTGCTCTAATTTTCCCTGTATGGATCTCTCAGCAGCTAATCAGGCCTTATTATCTGGTATCATGTATTCATTAGTTGTTCCTAAGGAGAACATTAGTACAGTTCAAACCAGCTTCTTTTCCCATTGGAATAAGCCTTCCACCGGCCTGCCTCTGCTGCTATCCTGAGTTGCACCCTGGAAATCCTGGCCTTGCACAGGCCCTGCTCCAGGTGTTTTGGTGTCCTAGGTGGTGGTGGTAGTAGTGGTGGTGGTGGCGGCAACACCCTCCTTCCCCTCGCCTCTTCCCCCTGCTGCTGCCCTCCTCTTTTCTGCCCCTGACCCCCAGTGGTTACCCTTCTCTTCCTGTTCTATTCTATTCCCTTCTGCCCATGCCTCTTTTCAGAGTCCTTCCTCAAAGCGAGTGAGGCATTCTGGGTGATGTGGCCCTAGATATCACTTGTCCCACAGCTGCACAGGCAATCTTCAAGGCCACCTTACCCAGAATGCCTTGCTCACTTAAGGAGGGACCCCTCGGAGTGAAGCATTCAGGCCAGGCGAGCTCTCTGGAGAGCATTGGTTGCAGCAGGGAAGCAACCAGAGAGGTGAGGAGGAGAAGCCAAACCATCACCATCTTCAGGGGTCATTTGGCATCCCCAGAATTTTCTCCCCCGAAGCAGCTGCCTAGTTCACCCCCTTTGAGACGGTCCTGGCCTTGCATTGTCTTTTCACCATGCATTCACCCCATCCATACCATTTCTTTCATTTCAGTTTCTTCAACTTCCATTCCTACTCCTACTCCTTCAGTTAGTTATTAATCTTCTGCATGTATTAGCTATTTTCTGCTTAAGCTGTGTTTTCAATAACGCTGAAGATCTGATTTACGTGGAAGTGTGGATTGGATGTGAGTTAAGCTCCCAACATGTGTTGAAGCGAGAACATCCGGTGCAAAGCAAGTCTGCACAGCTCTGACTCTCCCTGCCAGTTTGGAACTGAATTGGTACAGAAGCGTTGGCTTGATCTACCTCTGTGCAGAACAGGTGCTCTAAGCTTTGAGCACCCATTGGGTGCAGAAGCAACCCCACAAGCCTCTGCTTCCTATCTCTAGCACGGAGCTGAAGATGGGAGGCAGATGCTTGTTATGGCTCTACACTTGTGCCTAACAAGGGCAGAGCCAAAAGATATACCAGGCTTCTGCAGAAATTTAGGACTAGGAAGGAGTAGGGATGTATGAAACACCTACCTGGCTCCGCGCCGGGCAATCCGTGATGGGGGGGAGGCGCTCCATCCCTCCCCCCGGAATCCTCGACGGGGGAGGAGGTGATCTGGTCCTCCCCCCCGGAATCCTGCCTGGCTGGCTCCGCTCCGCGGCCAAACTGCGGAGCCGCCAGCTGGACATCCGGCCGCTGGGCAGCCCTGCAGGGACGCAAATGGCGGCTGTCGTAGCCGCCGCCATTTGCATCCCTGTATTGAGCCATGATAGGCTACATAAATATTTACGTAGCCTATCACTGCAGGTCGAAAAAACCCAGCGTACACAAATGGCGGTAGCAAATGGCGTCCCTGCGTTAGCCGTGATAGGCTACGTAAGTATTTACGTAGCCTATCACGGCTATGAAGACGAAGCGAATGGCGGCCACAGGACGGCCACCATTCGTAAAGCAGCGCAGACGGGAGCAAGTAAGTGCTCCGTTTCGCGCGCTTTTTGTGGGTTGGGGGCGGCGGGGACTTCATCCCGCGCGCCTTTCGTGGGTTGGGGGGGCAGGGGCTTCGTTCCGCAACAGATTTCGGGGGGCCAAATGCACTGGCATTTGGCCTCACTGAGATCCGTCACGGAATTCTCTGACATCCCTAAGAAGGAGTGGGGTTCATCCCCTTCTCTTTAGCTCCAGGTTCTGAGGAAACCAGAGTCTCATCTCATTCAGCGGAGCCTGGCTCCTTTCTTGCCGTGGTGAGGGTGGTGGGCTACGTTATCAAACTGTGATACTTAACCCTGCTCTGCATAAGAAGAGCCATGCTTGAACAGACCAAGGGTCTATCTCAAGGGTAGGCACTGTGGCACCCATGGGCACCCAGGAGGTTACTTGTCCTTTGCCACACTTCTCATGGCAGCCATTTTGTAGTGATGCCTGAGAGTTTCTCAAATTGTGAGATGTGCCAGTGGCCCCAAACGATTGCCTACTCCTGGTGTATCTAGTCCAGCATTCTGTTCACACAGCTGCCTGTGGGAAACCCATAAGTACAACATGATTGTAATAGCGCCATCCCAACTTATGTTCCCCAGCAACTGTTACATGCAGGCATACTGCCCAGGGCCAGTGCAAGCTCTCCTGCCATCTGAGGTGGGAGAACACACATGCGCCTCCACACTCTGTTCCACATCACACCACCACCGCCGGGGGCGGGAGGGCTCCTGGCCGTGGGAGTGCGTAATTTATGTTCCACTGCCTGAGGTGGGGGCATCACCCCATTTCATGCAAGGGCCAGCTCTGATACTGCTTCTGATACTGAAGGCAGTATATAATCATCATGACTAGTAGTCAATGATTGCCTTATCCTTCAAGAATTTGTCTAATCCCCGTTTAAAGCCATCCAAGTTGGTGGCCATCACTACAGTAGCAAATTCCAATATATAACTATGTGCTGGATGAAGAAGTACTTTCTTTTATCTCGCCTGAACTTCCCACAATTCAGCTTCAAGAGATGGCTCCAGGTTCTAGTATTATGAGGGAGGGAGAGAGAGAGAGAGAGAGAGAGAAATATCTCCTTATCTACTTTCCCCATGCCATGCATAATTTTGTACACTTCTATCATATTTCCCCTTACTTGCCTTTTTTTCTAAGCTAAACAGTTCCAGATGTTAAAACCACTCCTCACTGGGGAGCTGCTCCAGCCCCTTGATCTTTTTGGTTGTCTCTTTCTGCACCTTTTCCTTTTCTCTCTAATGAACCAAACTATTAATGTTAAGGGAAAGGAAAGGGGATGCTATATAGCATGTTTTTATACGATGCTTTATTAACAGCTAGTATATGCATGCTGCTATGATCAGCGTGTTCTCTTGGCAAAACCCTATTAGCCTTTGTCCTGCTTCATTTTGTACACCAAGGCCGTGCTTGCCTGTTATCCCGGTTATTTCTTGACTTCCTACTTTAGCATTCCAATCCCCTATGATGAAAAGGACATCTTTTTTTGGTGTTAGTTCTAGAAGGTGTTGTAGGTCTTGACATCTGGCCCCATCACTTCCTGGCATATAGAAGGGGAAGAAATGGAAGCAGTGACAGATTTTATTTTCTTGGGCTCCAAGATCACCACAGACGGTGACTGTAGCCATGAAATTAAAAGACACTTGCTCCTTGGGAGGAAAGCTATGGCAAACCTAGACAGCGTAGTAAGAAGCAGAGACATCACCTTGCTGACAAAGGTCCGTATCATCAAAGCTATGTTTTTCCCAGTAGTAACATATGGCTGTGAGAGCTGGGCTATAAGGAAGGCTGAGTGCCGAAGAACTGATGTTTTCGAACTGTGGTGCTGGAGAAGACTCTTACGAGTCCCCTGGACTGCAAGGAGGTCATATCAGTCAATCTTAAAGGAAATCAACCCTGACTGCTCATTGGAAGGACAGATACTGAAGCTGAAGCTGAAATATTTTGGCCACCTAATGTGAAGAGAAAACTCCCTAGAAAAGACCCTGATGCTGGGAAAGATTGAAGGCAAAAGGAGAAGGGAACAGCAGAGGATGAGATGGCTAGATAGCATCACCGATGCAATGAATATGAACTTGAGCACACTCCGGGAGAGAGCGGAGGACAGGAAGGCTTGGTGTGCTATGGTCCATGGGGTCACGAAGAGTCGGACATGACTTAACAACTGAACAACAACAACATATGCATGCTGAAACAATCTTAAAAGGTTTATTGTATTTTAGGGCATAGCCTCCGAATGAGCAGTCTTATTCTGGGACAGATTTTACTGTGTTAACCACGTATCCCTTTCCGTTGAACTCTTTGTTATATTTAGCACATGAATTATTTATTGTTAGAAATAAAACAATGTTCCCCAAGTAGCATTTCTCACTGGGGCCTCTGATTAATCAATGTGTCTGTGAAAGTATAATTAGTGGCAATAAAACAGGACTAGAGTTGCACTAAGAATGTTTAGTAGTTTGTTGGTGAAAAGACATTCCTATCCCTGTACTATAGGCTGGGCATTTTTAATTGGCAAAATACTAGCCTTCATACAAACACTGTACACATGCTGTTGAACTTTGATATCATCCCTTCCCCAATATAATACTTTCCCCCTGCATGCTAACTAGTTTTCCGACCAGGACCAAGTGTGTCTGTCCTTGAAAATGTTGAGTAAGAATCCAGTGAATGATCCAGGACCATCTGACACTTTGCCATAACTGGGACTATGTTTGAACCTGATCAGTCCCTTGGATGGGACTAGATGGAAGACCACCTGCAGTCCCATGTGAAGCAGCATTATAAGTGATTATATTGATGATGATGACGACGACGAAGACGATGATTGTTGAGTTGAAGTTTGCAGCTCATATATACAAGGACCCATTGATGGCTTTCATATACAAAAGTCCAACCTAATCAGTTTCTTTTCTTTGATATTAAAGAAAATAGCCCCTACTCCTAAATAGTATAGGTATAGGCCTACATAATTAGAATATACTGTGGGACTGCATTCATTCTGTTTATGTCGAATATACCATTTTTCCTGCAGAGCTAAGCTCAGAAGAAGTTCTGCTAGTTTCTAGCAAAGGGTAGTTGTACACAGGGCTGGCTAGTTGGCCTGTGCAACATCTGTCCTGATGAGCTTTTCAAGTTAAAAAGGCACTTTAAAAAAAAAAAAATTAAAAACCCAAAATATTAGATAAATTGGAAAGGTAAAATGATGCGTGTAAAATGAAAGCAGGCAGTCTTCCTGAAGCATAGGGGGAACAGGAAGAAATAATGGATTGAGACGCAAAAGCTCATGCTTTGAGAAGCAAAAGTAGGGAAAGCTGTGCTTACCCTGTCTCAAAACAAGACAAAACACCTGCACTAAATCCTGTTTGAAGACACACCTGGCAGTGGCTCATGACACAGGTTACTAGACTACCAGTGTCCACTGCAGATTGCCAGTGCTTGGAAGAGAGGAGCTCAGCACCTTAACTAGATGGTTTTGCAAGGCAGTGGTGGAGACATTGTTGTTGTTGTTCAGTCGTTAAGTCGTTTCCAACTCTTCGTGACCCCATGGACCATAGCACGCCAGGCCTTCCTGTCCTCCGCTCTCTCCCGGAGTGTGCTCAAGTTCATATTCATTGCATCCGTGATGCTATCTAGCCATCTCATCCTCTGCTGTCCCCTTCTCCTTTTGCCTTCAGTCTTTCCCAGCATCAAGGTCTTTTCCAGAGAGTTTTCTCTTCACATTAGGTGGCCAAAATATTGGAGCTTCAGCTTCAGTATCTGTCCTTCCAATGAGCAGAGCAGTCTGGGTTAATTTCCTTTAGGATTGACTGATTTGACCTGTTAACTTAGCACTGTGCAGGTGTTCATAGCTACTGAATGGGTAACAGCACCTAGCACAGGTGACGCTATCAACAACCCATGCTAGTTGCTACTACTTACTCAGCAAACAGTAGTAGTTACTGGTAGTTACTACTACTTTTCTTTATTGTTCATATTTCTCACTCTACCCTACACTCTACTCCACCTGAATTCTAGCTTAACTAAGAGAATTCCTAGAATTAATTTAGAATTTGAGCATATATAGTTAGATGAATCTTTCCATTCCCTTATGTCATCAGAGATAAATTCCAGGCAAAAAGGGGTATGATCAAAAACAAAGATGGCAAGGACCTAACAGAAGCAGAAGAGAACAAGAAAAGGTGGCAGGAATGTATGGAAGATCTGTATAGGAAGGATAATAAAATCGGGGATAGATTTGATAGTGTGGTCAGTGAGTTAGAGCCAGACATCCTGAAGAGTGCGGTTGAATGGGCCTCAAGAAGCATTGCTAATAACAAGGCAGCAGGATACGATGGTATCCTAGCTGTACTGTTTAAAATCTTGCAAGATGATGCTGTCAAGGTGATGCATGCCATATGCCAGAAAATTTGGAAAACACAAGAATGGCCATCAGATTGGAAGAAATCAACTTATATCCCCATACCAAAAAAGGGAAACACTAAAGAATGTTCAAACTATTGAACAGTGGCACTTATTTCACATGCCAGTAAGGTGATGCTCAAGGTCTTGCAAGGTAGGCTCCAGCAATTCATGGAATGAGAATTGCCAGATGTACAAGCTGGATTTAGAAAAGGCAGAGGAACTCGAGACCAAATTGCCAATATCCGCTGGATAATGGAGAAAGCCAGGGAGTTTCAGAAAAACACCTATTTCTATTTTAGTGACTATTCTAAAGCCTTTGACTGTGTAGATCATAACAAATTGTGGCAAGTTCTTGGTGGAATGGGGATACCAAGTCATCTTGTCTGCCTCCTGAGGAATCTGTATAACGACCAAGTAGCAATGGTAAGAACAGACCATGGAACAATGGACTGGTTTAAGATTGCGAAAGGAGTACGGCGGGATTGTATACTCTTACCCTACCTATTCAACCTGTACGCAGAACACATCATTAGACGTGATGGGCTTGATGAAGCCAAGGCTGGAGTTAAAATCGCTGGAAGAAACATTAACCATCTCAGATATGCAGACGATACCACTTTGATGGCTGAAAGCGAGGAGGAGCTGAGGAACCTTATGATGAAGGTGAAAGAGGAAAGTGCAAAAGCGGAGTTGCAGTTAAACCTCAAAAAACCCCAAGATTATGGCAACCAGCTTGATTGATAACTGGCAAGTAGAGGGAAAAAACGTGGAGGCAGTGACAGACTTTGTCTTTCTAGGCTCAAAGATTACTGCAGACGCTGACTGCAGCCAGGAAATCAGAAGACGTTTACTTCTTGGGAGGAGAGCAATGACAAATCTTGATAAAATAGTGAAGAGCAGAGACATCACACTGACAACAAAGGTCCGCATAGTTAAAGCAATGGTATTCCCCGTAGTAACCTATGGCTGCAAGAGCTGGACCATAAGGAAGGCTGAGTGAAGGAAGATAGATGCTTTTGAACTGTCGTGTTGGAGGAAAATTCTGAGAGTGCCTTGGACTGCAAGAAGATCAAACCAGTCCATACTCCAGGAAATAAAGCCAAACTGCTCACTTGAGGGAATGATATTAAAGGCAAAACTGAAGTACTTTGGCCACATAATAAGAAGACAGGATACCCTGGAGAAGATGCTGATGCTAGGGAAAATGGAAGGCAAAAGGAAGAGGGGCCGACCAAGGGCAAGATGGATGGATGATATTCTGGAGGTGACGGACTCGACCTTGGGGGAGCTGGGGGTGGCGATGGCCGACAGGAAGCTCTGGCGTGGGCTGGTCCGTGAAGTCACGAAGAGTCAGAAGCGACTGAACGAATAAACAACAACTTGTCAGCCTTCCCAAACCTGGTACCTTCCAGTTATTTTGAACTTCAGAATATCAGTCCCAGACAACATGGCCAATGATCAGGAGTGCTGAGAACTCTTGTGCAAAACATCTAAAAGGCACCAGGTTGGAAAGCTGCCTTAGGTTTGACTGCATTGCTTTTCCTCCCCTGTGTTACCATTGTACAGCACACATGTGTATTGGTGAAACTGAGCAAAAAAGCAATCTTGATATGCACGATCACAGAATTGCATCAAGATTCTTTTTTGTGCAATATTTTGCAATTCATTCTTGCACACTAGTAAAATAATGCACACACAAAATCTTGATAAAATAATAACCAAATCAAATCTGTGTGTGTTGTGATGTTTTAGTTAAACACCACAAAATACATCGATATGATTGCATCAAGATTGCTTTTTGGGGGGATTATGAATGTGTTGATGTGCATTAGTAATGTCAAATGGGGAATGTAACCAAAGGTAAGGAAGTGAATGCTTCAGCAGACGATGCAATCCACCGTGCTCTTTAAAGATCAAGATAATTCAGAGTTCCTAAGACATTGGTCCCACTTTGGAAACAAGACCAGGTAATTCGTAAGTCCAAAATCCAAGGAGAAATTTAGATTAGGAGAATTTTGAAAACATCCCTATGCATCTATACAGTGCTAAGTTAATAGCTTGCATGCCTCCTCCACTATCTTGCTTGCAGTGCGTCTCAGTCAGGGGCTCAGATCCCTCTCACCTATGCACCTGCTCATAGCAGCAGATCCTGGTAGTATCCAGTGAACTGCTTCATGAGCCAGTACTCCATGCAATTGTATGGATCCAGAAGTCAATAAATGTGACACAAACATCAGTCTTCCACCTGATTTTCAGGACTCCCCCCTCCCACTCAACTTGTGCCACAGCCCACACTGTTCAGCAGGGACCCCTGACCCTCAAGAAAGCTTGCTGGGCTGCCAGGGAGAGGAGAGGGTGAGGAAGTCAGCTTTTGGCAGCCCCATAACATCGCTTTTCTCTGGATCTGATCCAATATGCCTTCAAAACTGTTGTTTGTAATCATATGTAGACTTATGCAGATATAATCCGTTAAGTCATTTTGATTACTCAATTAAGATTTCCATGATCAGGTTACAGCCCTAATCCTTACTGTGCAGACTGGATTCAGTGGTGCTGTTAAGGCAAGACCATCAGAGGCAGGTTCGGGGGCCCAGAACTTGGAGGGCCCCCAAATGCAGTTGTCTTAAAAAACAAACACCCTTACAGAAGAGTTTGGGCATGCTGCGGAGTGAAGTTGCAGTGCATCCAGCATCTTCATTTCTCTAGTGGGCCTCTAGGCCCCACATGGCCCCAGAGGCATTCTGGGGAAAGTAAGATGCTGCGTGCAACTGCAGCTTCATTCTGCAACATGGCCAAACCCTTCTGTACATTTAGAAAGAATGTGCAGTCAGCTCGGCTGTTTCCTGGTGGGGGGGTGTGTGGCGGGGGAGTGGAGAGAAAGAGAGAGAGAGAGTGCTGGGGGGAGGAGTGGAGGGGGTGGGGGGAGTGAAGAAAGAGTGCACCAGGAGGGGGGTAGTAAAGAGAGAGAGCATGCTGGATAGGTGGGGAGTGAAGAGTGGGAGAGCGTCCTGGGAAGGGGAAGAGTGAGGAGAAAGAGAGAGAGTGCACGGGGGAGGAAGAGTGAAAAAAGAGAGAAAGAGTGCTCTGTGTGGGTGGGTGGGTGAGCAAACAGAGAGCACTATGGGAGAAAAGTAAAGAGAGAGAAGAGAAAGAGACCATGTGCCCCTGGAGAGCAATGAGGGAGTGCCCAGGGGGAGGGAGAGAAACTGGGAACGCCCAGGATTGCATGTGGACCTCCCAGAGGGCATCTTGCCAAGGGGCCCTTCGGCCCTGGCAGCACCACTGACAGGACTGAAAAGAGCAAAAGAATATTCCAACTGCGCAGCCACCCTCCTCCTTCCATCCACTGTGCCCATTATCAGATGCACTGTCATTTCCTGAAGGAGAGTCGAGCTACATGTGTCACCTCACTTGGAGCAATTTCCTATTCCCGCTGGAGGCTTACATTACTTCTGGTTAGCCAGACCTTCTCTCTACCAAGGGCAACATTATTATTTTACAATTATATTCCCATTTGTTTTCATACCCGCTACGTCAGGGATGAAAAGTGCATTAGAGCTGCAGCCTTCCCTGCCAACATCTGTGTGTGTTTCTGGTATAATTTGTATTACAAAACTTGTGGAGGAGCTGGAAGGCTGCCAAAAGTAATGCCCTCCCCACTAAGCAAATGGTTTGTTTCCTCCCCAGGAGACAGAACAATAATCAAGAAACGAAAGGAAAAAGAAAAAAAAATTAAAAGGAAAAAGCTTAAGTCATGTAAATTAGGGTGGAGAAGAACAGAGAGAAAGCCCTTCATTGGCATTCAGGAACTTCTTCAGACCCCCATGGTTCATTAGCTAATTTCTATTAAAACACACAGCTTCAGAATAAGAAATGCCAGTGGCTTGTTTCTAAAGGTTTGTCACAACTGAAGTAAACATCTCCCTGTTCCCAGGACACCAGGAGACAAAAAATTAACCAGAGGTTAACTGGGTCATTAGCTGAAGCACAATATAGGTCACTGCAGTTTTAATTTAGCTTGCCTTCAACCAAAGAATCAAATGCAGCAACCAGTTCTCACAGCAGGGAAACAAGTAACTTATCAGCATGTTAACGTATCTTGGATACCAGGCATCAAGTCTGTCATGATGATACATACCACCCTGTTTTACATTGTTTTGATGCCACATTGTCTGGTGTACACACAGTAAAGATTTGGTACATGTGAGCATGCAAATATATTGTACAGTATTCACTAGGCTATTCAGGTTTGGTGTGTTTTGAAAACAGTATTCCTCATTAGAGAATTTAAGCAAATGCTATTTTGTCCCTTTCCCTAAATGGAGGGAATATAAGTTAAGCTTCTTACAGAAATATTAACACATAGACCAGGTTCAGAAGATCACATTTCAGCTTATTTAGCTAGGATATGCATGAGTCTTTCGCTTGTGTGAACTATGATTAAGGCAGAAAGTCTCTAATTATAGTTTCCCATTTAATGGTTACCAGCTTCAGAACAAGCTATGGTTTCAAGCTGGTTTAGCATCCTGGCTAGTTCTGAAGCTCGTAACCGTAGCTGCCCTGTTTGGATGAAACAGGAAACTGTTTCATTAGAGAAACAGGAACTGGTTAATTAGAGACTTCCTGGTTTGATCGCTTGTGCCATAAAGGGAAGAGTGAAGTATCTACATGCATGGGCAAAAGACTAATTCAAAGCTTAATGTAACTACGGGATGAGCCCCGCCCTCTCTCCAACTCCAAGCAGGGGATTGTCCCAGGCCTTGCAATGACCTCCCTGGATCCGGAGGTATGTGAGAACTATCGCGCTATCACTAATATCCTCTTTTGGGGCAAGGTGCTTGAGCGTGTGGTGGCTGGGCAGCTTCCAACGTTCTTGGAGGAAGCTGATTATATGGACCCATTTCAGTCTGGTTTCAGGCTAGGGTACAGCACTGAAACGGCCATGGTTGCTCCAACTGACAACCTACTCCAGGTGAAAGACAGGGGGATTGCTACTCTGTTGATCCTCCTGGATCTCTCAGCGGCTTTTGATACCATTGATCATGGTATCTTACTGGATCGGCTCTGCAAGGTGGGAGTTGGAGGCACTGTGTTACAGTGGTTCCACTCTTACCTGCAGGGCCGATTCCAGAGAGTGGTGTTGGGGGATTCCTGTTCTACCCCACGGCTATTAAGCTGTGGGGTACCACAGGGTTCTATTCTATCCTCCATGCTGTTCAACATCTATATGAAGCTGTTGGGTGAGGTCATCAGGAGTTTTGGGGTGGAGTGTCACCAGTACGTTGACGATGCTCTACTCTATTTCTTCTTGTTGTTGGAGTCAGCTGGGGCCGTGCTGGACTAGTGCCTGGAGGCTGTAATGGGCTGGATGAGGGCCAGTAAACTGAAGCTAAATCCTGATAAGACGGAAGTTCTGTGGATTGGTGATTCCCGAGTCTGGGAATTGGGTAAGCAACCTGTCCTGAATGGGGTTGCACTCCCTGTTTGAGGGTACTCCTAGATCCATTCTTGTCACTGGAGCCCCAGGTGGACTCCATGGTCCAGAGTACTTAGCTGGTCCTTTTCTGGATAGGGATCCACAGTATCCCTATCCAGTATCCACAGTAGCGTATCAGTTAGTAATTTCCCAAATAGACTACTGCAATGCACTTTACGTGGGGCTGCCCTTGAAGACGACTTGGAAGTTGCAGCTAGTGAAAATGCGGCAGCTAAACTGTTGACTGAAACATCTCGTACAGATCATACAACACCAGTTTTAAAGGAATTTTAAATTCTGCCAATACACTTCTGATCAGAATTCAAGGTGCTGGCGGTGACATTTAAAGCCCTAAGTGGCTTGGGAATTTGATATTTGATATTTCACGCTATATATGCCTGCCTGAGGACTGAGATCTGTTGGAGGGGCCCTCCTCTGCATCCCACCAGTGCGAGACATATACTATGGTTAGACGTGGCAGAGGGCCTTTTCTTCTGTGGCACCCCAATTGTAGAACGCCATGCCCTAGGTGGCCTGATTGGTGCAGACGTTGGTTTCGTTTCGGCGCCAGGTTAAAACATGGCTTTTCACCAAAGCCTTTGAGGGCTAATTGAATTTCCTAAAGTTGCACACTGTTTTAACTGTTTTATTGTTTTAGATTTCCTAATTGGTATTAGCTTGTTTAATGGTTTAATATGCTTTTAACTATTTAAATTATTTATTGTTTTATAGTGTTAAAATTGATTTTATCTGTACACCACCCCAAGATCTTAATTATGTAATTATTTATACAGAGAGAATTAATTATATAGGGCGGGATAAAATGTTTTTTAAAAAATGAGATTGTGAACAAGGCCAGGGCAGGGTTCTGATGAACATAAGTTTTGGGTTTGTTACAGTGAACAGTAGTCGACCCTACTAGCACCCTAGCAATAAAGTTTCCACCATCTTTGTACATGTATAGTATTGTAAATACTATGATCACACGTAAATACTATGATTAGGGATGTCAGAGAATTCCGCCACGGATCTCGGTGAGGCCGAATGTCAGTGCATTCGGCCCCCCGAACTCCGTGGCGGAACGGCCTGCACCCCCGCCCCCCCCATGGATCCCCGGGACGAGACTTACCTGTGGCGGATCTTCCGGGCAGCGGCGGCTCCAGCAGCAGCTGCGGCGGCTGGTCTTCCGACTGGCTGCCACCACCGCCATTTCCAGGCTTGTAAAAAAAAAAAAGACATGATAAGCTATGTAAAGATTTACGTAGCCTATCATGGCTAGGTTTAAAAAAAAAAATGACGTGATAGGCTACGTAAATCTTTATGTAATAAAGGGGAATGCAAATAGCGTAGCGGGCGCTATTTGAGTCCCTTTTTGATTCGACGTTTTAGCCTACGTAAATATTTACGTAGATTAAGAGGGCAAAAATAAGGAACGTAAATGGCAGCGGCCGTAGCTGCCGCCATTTGCGTACGCGGTTGTTGTTGTTTTTACCCAGAGCCCTCCATGGCCGGAAATCCGGCTGCGGACGGCTCTGGCCGGGCCGGGCCTGGCCGGCTGCTCCGCGGAGCTGCTGCGGAGCACAGCCGGCCTTGGAAGATTCCGGGGGGGGGGGGGAGGAACGGAGTGCCTCCTCCCCAGCAAGGATTCCGGGGGGAGGGATGGAACGCCCCCCCCACCATCAACATAATCCGCGAACAGGTAAGTGACTTTCGTACATCCCTAATATGATCACACGAAGGCAAAAGGAAGAGGGGCCGACCAAGGGCAAGATGGATGGATGATATTCTGGAGGTGATGGACTCGACCTTGGGGGAGCTGGGGGTGGCGACGGCCAACAGGAAGCTCTGGTGTGGGCTGGTCCATGAAGTAACAAATAGTCGGAAGCGACTGAATGAATAAACAACAAATGATCACACATTGTGGGCTGTAAGTGTTGTCCTAGACATTTTATACAATCAGGTTGATTGTGACCATGTGGATAATACTCATTGGGAGAAATAGCTCATATGTGAGCACCTTTAGAGCCACCCTGTGCATAGGAACATGGGAAGCTGCCTTATACTGACTCAGACCATTGGTCCATCTACTCCAATATTGTTGACACTGACTGGCAGGAGCTCTCCAGGGTTTCAGGCAGGATGCTTTTCTCACCCTACCTGGAGATATCAAGGATTGAACCTGCGGCCTTCTGCATGCAAAGCATGTACTCTACCACTGAGCTATGGCCCCTCCACCTTGTCATTCCTAGTCTGTCTGCCCTGTCTCATTGCCATTAGCTGGTCTGCTCTGACCTCAGTCCAGATGTGTTGTGGTGCTTCTAGCTGCCTTTAGCTTAGCTTTGGTGTTATATATGGCAGCATTGTGCGATGTGCTGAGTGCTAGGCGGACTTGTGAGAGCCCTGAAATGGAATGAGCAATTTGTTTCAGTATATGGAATTGTAAATTTTAAATGTTTTAAGCTGCCCAGAGTGGTGCATTGGAACCAGAACTATGGGATATATCAATTAATTAATTAATATTGCATATGTGCTACGGTCTTTTGAATGAGATTTTCTGAGTGCAAATTGTAGAAGAAAGTAGCACAAAAAATCCTCAATGACAAAAGGAAAGCCAAAATGTCAGACTAGAGCTAACCCTTAATATGCCCAATGTGTCCTTTGTTTTGCTGTTGAATATAATTTCAATTTTATTTATTTATATATTTTAAAGGATTTATATTCTGCCCTTCACTTTACTCGGGTTTCAGGACAGCATACAATTTAAATTTTAAGAAACTTGATTTATCAACAAACTTGATTTGGAGAATGTTCATTTACTTGGAGAATGCCCTATACAAATAACTTTGAGTAGTTTTGGAGTCTTTGATGGGGGATAGATGAATGGCACTCCTCAAATTCACTCATTATGATGTGCGTCTCTCTCTGCTCTAGCAAGTGTGACTGAGCCTCGCCTTCCTCTTGAGCTTGGAGTTGGGTAGTAGTGGAGGTTGATGGCTATAACTAATAAGACGGGGTGGGCAACTTTTGGCCCTCCAGATGTTTTGGCCTACAACTCCCATCATCCCGCACCAGTGGTTAAGCTAGCAGGGGCTGATGGGGGTTATAGTCTGAAACATCTGGAGGGCTACAAGTTGCCCACTCCTGCTATAAGCCAAAAGTCTTATAACAAGTTGAGCCAGAATTGAGGTACTTCCAAGTAGCTCTTTAGGAAGCATTGGAAGCAATTGAAGAAATTCCCTTGATAAAGGAATGTATCTTGAAATGCTGTATGTATCCCTTTGCAGCTGTCTTGTTTTTTGCTTCTGAAGCTGTCTTTGATCCTCCCTGTTGTGTGGTGGTGATTAGGCTGTGCTTGAGAGACACCTTGAGCACCACTAAAGAGGGGAAGGGATATTATTATTTATTATTATTTAAAATATTTCTTGGCCGCCTTTCAGGGTAGCAACCCTCCCAAGGTGGCATACAACAATAAAATGCATAATAAAAACCAGTATGGAATTAAAAACAATAAAAACACAATAAAACAGTAAGAGAACAATAAAAAAATAAGAAAACAATAAAAACAGCAACAACAGCTAACATAACAGGGGAAGGCCAGATTAAAATAGAGTTTTCAGGCTTTCTTAAAAGCCTGAACTGATGGTAGGCCCCAGATGACAACTTATTCTAGAGGTGTGGGGCCACTGCAGAAAAGGCCCTCTCTTGTGTGGTCGCCCACCTAACTGCTCTCACAGGTGGGGGAAATGAGAAGGGCCTCTCTTGCTCATCTTAAAGTGCGGGCAGGCTGATATGGATATGAGATGAATAGGGCTGTGAAGGCTACCAATTTTGGCTGGCTACCAAAGACACCCTGCACCTTGTAGTGTTTGGTGCCTGTTGGGGAAGTGTGACACAATAATATTCAGGAAAAATATGTTTATGAATGTTCTTTTATTAACCTCTGTTTTAGATTAAAACTAGATTTAGAGATTTAGGCTAATCATAGTAGCATTTAAGCAAATTCAGATGTAAATTGAACTGAACAGTGCAGCACAACCCTAAGCATGTTTACTCAGAAGCAAGACCCACTGTGTTCAATGTGGCCTTAATTGCAGGCTGCAGCCTTTAACTGCATGTTTCTTAATTTAAGAGATAAAACTATTAATGAGCTTGAATTTGGGGTGTTTGTAATTTTCTTTCTATTTACCTAAGTATTTGCCTGACAAAAGACTAAAATACCTTCTGTGTCCAGAAGGAATTTTAAATTCCCCATCCAAATGATTTCTACTTTATCAACTAGCGCAGATTTTAAAATGGGAACTTCTTTTGTCAACCTTCCATCAGAAAAAACAAGGAATCCTAGATACAAAAAGAGCTCCAGTACCCTGCAGCTAATTCCTCAGCCTTTTATAACTCCCTTCCAGTTTATGAGCTTATTCTGTCAGGGTCTGTTAGTTTTGGTATTGTTAAAGGTTTAACAGGATTTCATACTTGGTGGTGGTCCTCCTAGGTCTCTTTCCCTCTTTTCACCTCAGAATGTTCCTTGTGCTGCGGTGGGGGACTATGACTGAGAAAATGGCAATTACAGAGTGTAATTCCTTTGTACATGTTTATAGTGCTTGCTTTGGTGCTGGCCAGTGCAACGATGGAGAAGTTGCCAACTTTCCGTCTTGTCTTTATGCTGCATACAAAATATCCAGTCGTTTAGCTCTGGATTAATTACCCGGAACAATTACCACCTGCTGTTTCCATATTCGTAATCATTAAAGCGGGTTAAATTCACCAGTCGAGTCCTAAGCATGAACTGCAAGGATGGGATAAAAATACACACTTGAACCCTTTGGTCAATATTACACCTGGATTGGTTGAAATTAAAGGGTAATGAATAATTGCTAAATTATTTTAAGTATGTGGCCTTTGAAAGAAATCTATATACTCTTGCTAAAAATATATATTTTGCTTTTAAATGAGCAATGGCCTTCCTTTACTGAATTGAAAATATATGTAATTCACAGTACAGTCCTAAGTAGGCTTGGGGGTGGGGGTGGGGAGTGAAGTGGATGATCCGCTGCCATTTCCAGAGCCCTGCAGTGGGGGTTTTCAGTCTGGTGGATTTTTGTTTTGTTTTTAACCTCCCACCTCCAAAGCAGTGGGGGAATTAGCTATGATAGCTCCTAGCTGGCATAGCTGAGGTGCCCAGTTTGGGGCTCTCTCAGGGGAACAGAGCAGCTTTGTATCCAGCAGATCCAAAGCTAGCTCTTGTAACAATATGGATTCAGCCTGAATGGGTTGTGCTTCCTGGAAGTCGTTAATAGCAACACCCACTGCTTCTGGCCTGCAGAGAGAGTGGCCACAGCAGGAGAGAGCTCTGTGTTTAAATAAAACGTGTATGTTGGTTTGGAAGCAGAGTCTCTTTGAATCTGTGGGGTGCAGTCCACCAACTTTGAAACAGCTGTGATCCACCTCCAGAATGCCCTGTTCTGGGGCCTACCCACAGTCGGAATACCACCAGTGGTAGATTTATACCCCCAAAGCTTTCTACTGGCAGAGGAGGACCTGCGCCTCATACCAGCCCCTGCTCGGCATGGTTGAGCATCAGCCAGTAGCCAACAGCCCAGCAGGGGCCCACTGACAAGAGCCCCCTGGACTTGTTCCTCTTTACCATTGCAACCTGCTTGTTCACCTGCAATAGTAGTGATGAGAACGAGTAGCCATAGGTACCATTGCTTACTTGCTCACTGGCTCTCTGCCTGTCAAGCAAGCAAGTGGTAGCAATGTTGAGAAAAAGGATGAGGAGCAACAACTGCTGGTGACAAAGGTGGTGAGGAGGTAGACTCACTGAGGAAAGGGCCTCATGGAGGGTGCCTTGCCCAAGGGCTCTCCAAAACTTGGAGCCAGCATTGCCCCTTCTGGATGGCTATCCAGGGAAGCTAGAACTGGTCTCTTAGGGCGCAATCCTATGACCGCTAGTCAGCAGCTAGATGGCCATAGAATAGGTTGGTTTCCTGAGAACCAACTTCCACCTTCTCCCGTGCTGCCATGAAGGCAGCACGCATTGGCCCCACGCTCCTAAGAGGAGCGTGGAGCAGCGAAAACGGGGCATTCCTAGGGGCAGGCAGGGATGGGGAGGGCGAATGTGCCTTTCCAATGCTTCCTATGCATTGTCCGGCATCCCATCCCCCGCTCCCACTCTGACACCCTGCAGCTAGTCAGCTGAAATCAGCTGTCTAGCTGTGAATGCAGGGTGGCTGAAGCACAGAGAGGACGATCCCCTCTGTGCTTCACCTGTCCTGCATTGGATAGGCGGTTGCCTCCAAGTTCAGAGGCAGCCGCCTATCCCGAAAGGATTGCACCCTTAGTGTAGCAATTATTTTGCCAAGTTTTGTTATCCATCCAGGAGTGGTGAAAACTTAAAGGAGACAAATGAGCATCTAAACCAACTTGTTTATTTCCTATCGTCCTAGTAAATGTAATTTCATTCTTCAAGTACAAATATGTACCTGGCTGCCAAGAGAAATACCCTGTCCTTTTAATACCAGGCTGATTCAGGTATATGAATGTATAACCCCCATATCCCTCCATTCTATTGCATTTATGACTTAGCTTGCTGTCTGTTGGTCCTGTTTTGAGGTAGACTTCATTTTCTGAATGACCAGCATAAGAACATTCTGTGCTAGACGTTTTAGTCATTAGTTACAGGTTTTATACTTCTGTGTGAGTACAAAATTTCATCTTTCTATCTGAACTAGCAACGGAAAGGAAAGGAAAGGTCCTCCTGTGCAAGCACCGGGTCATTACTGACCCCTAGAGGGACGCTGCTTTCGCTGGTGTTTTCATGGCAGACTGTAGTGGGGTGGTTTGCCATTGCCTTCCCTAGCCATGACTACCTTTCCTCCAGAAAGCTGGGTGCTCATTTTACCGACCTCAGAAGGATGGAGGGCTGAGTCGACCTGAGCTGGCTACCTGAGACCCGGCTTCCGCTGGGATCGAACTCAGGTCGTGGGGAGAGTTTCGGTTGCAATACTGCCACCTACCACTCTGCGCCACATGAGGCTCTTGAACTAGCAACAGCTTAACACATTTGAAGAGATTACTCAGTGATGTCCAAATATCTTTCTTACATGCTCATGCCAGTGTTGACATTCAAAAAAAAATACCTTGTGTGTTACAAATAATAAATAAAATTAAAATAGTAAACACCTTTTCCAAATACAGCACAGTTCTCTGTTCCAGGAAGTGCACCTGCCAAATAATTTTGTACAAAGCAGCAAGTATTTTCCTGCCCTTGAAGCAAGCGTTTTCCTTTTCAAAATTTCAATGGAATGATTTTACTTAATTGCAAGTATATGACACAAGGGCTTATTTCAGATATGATCTGGCTCTAGCTAAAGTATTAGAAATAGGCTGCTGAACAGAAAAGAGGTCCATGCTCAGTATAAATGTTTTTTTTTTAAAAAAAACAACCCAACCTTTAGACAGTTCTGATTATCTATTGCCTTGCACGAGTAACTCCAGCAGCTCAAAGATAGGAAACATTTGGAACAAGGACGAAAAGCTGCAAATCCTTTTGCAACAGGGCGGCACTCAGATTAAGTTCCTGTGAAATCTTTTCTGAGTTGCTAATTTCACACTCAAGGGATGGAACTGTGAGCAGTTTACAGCACATAAATCTCATTTCAATAACTGCTTCCTTGAGTCCTAAACAGCTTTTTCTATAAGCTGCCCTTGTTGCCTTTTTTTCAATGTAAGAAAATGCTTTTAATTCTTTAGCGGTTAAGTGTTCTGGATTTAATCTTGTTATTTCATAACTGTAGATGAGTAGCTGAAGGAGAATAGAAGGGTAGGATATTGTCAATGTTTAGTACAGACATCTATTTGGATTACCTATTGTGATTGGGGTGGGAAAATTTTCATTTTCCTGAAAATTCTTTGAACTCCTTGAAGACTGTTCAGACTCTGCAGCTGGTGATATCACTGCTTTAGTGTCTAGACTAGCTTCTTTGAATTTTGAACTCAGTTCAAGTGATAGAATCATAGAGCCAGAGGGGGCTGTTTCAAGGAACAGCTGTCAAGTCTTTCCTTGAAGTCTTCCAGTGAGCGAGAACCTACCCCACTAGGTGATTGGTTCCATTGTCCAGCTGCTCTTGGAATTAAGATGTTTCTCTTGATATTGATGTGTTTAATCTATAATACCCTAAATGGCTTCTCTTCTGGCTGCATTTGAGATTGCTTCCTTCCTTGTGTCTGTTCCCTTGCAATATCAGTGTTCCACCACAAGCAGTCTTTTGCTTGTGCTCTTAATACAGCAGATACCATGGCAAAGACACATAGACAGGCATTGTTCATGGGTGCTTCCCATCTAGGAAGCTCCTTTAGGTTTCAATCCTATATCCACTTACCTAGGAGTAAGCCCCACCAAACACAATGGGACTCATTTCTGAGTAGATCACAGAATTGTGCTGTTATTGCTTTCAGAGGTTTGACAAAACTTGCAACTGTTGTTTTTTAAGTGATCAAGTACGTTTGGTAGTGGTGGTTGGGGATGGGAAGTACATAGTAACTGGGGGTGAGTAGGGCAACTGCTTCCATTAATAACAGAAATATTACATGTATTGTTTTTAAATGCTACCTACTCTGAGCATTTGGGGATAGGATGTGTAAAAAAAAAAAAACACCACCCAAACTATATATTGCAATGTGAATATAATTTGCAGAACATTAATGTGGTGGGTGCCTGCACTTTTGGGAATTCCTGGAGAACAAGTGAGGTGTTGGAAGACTGGAGATGGGCAAAGTTGTCCCCATCATCAAGAAGGGGGAAAAGGTAGATCCAGGAAACTGCAGACCAGTCAGCCTGACATCAGATAAAATTCTCAAACAGATGATTAAGCAGTCAGTCTGTGAGCCTCTAGAAAATAATGTATTGATTACTAGGAGTTGACATGGGTTTGTCAGGAATAAGTCATGCCAGACCAAACTTGTCTCCTTTTTTGATGGAGTTACTAGTATGGTAGATCTTGGGAATGCTGTGGACATAGTATATCTTGATTTCAGCAAAGCATTTGACAGTGTTTCTCATGAAATCCTTGTTGACAATATGGCAAAAATGGGGGTTGGACAATACTACAGTTAGGTAGATCCAGAACTGGTTGAGCAGCCATAGTCAGCAAGCACTAATTAATGACTTGGCATCCTCCTAGAGGGAGATCTTGAGTGGAGTGCCACAGGGCTCTGTTCAAGGCCCTGTGCTGCTCAACATTTTTATAAATGACTTGGATTAGGGTATACGGGGGTTCCTTATCAAATTTGCAGATGACATGAAACTAGAAGGGATAGCAACCACCCTAGAAGTCAGGATCGAGATTCAAAAGGATCTAGACAGGCTGGAACACTGGGGCCAATCTAACAAGATGACATTCAACAAAGATAAATGTAAAGTCTTGCATTTAGATACAAAAATCAAAGACACAAGTACGGGATGGGAGAGACCTGGCTCAGCAGCAGTACATGTGAAAATAACCTGGGTGTCTTAGTGGATCACAAGCTGATTATGAGCCAGCAGTGCAATGCAGCAGCTAAGAAAGCTAATGCAATCTTGGGCTTTATTAGCTCAAGCATAGTGTCCAGATCATGGGAAGTTATAGTTCCACTCTGTTCTGCATTGGCCAGGCCACATTTGGAGTGCTACATCAAGTTCTAGGCACCCCATTTTAAGAACAACATTGGAGCACCTCCAGAGAAGAGCAACCAGAATGGTGAGGGGGAAAACCAGGTCCTCTGAGAAACAGTCAAAAGAGTAGGGTATGTTTAGCCTGAAGAAGAGAAGATTAAGGGGAAACATGATAGCAATTTTCAAATATATGAAAGGCTGTCATGCAGAAGGTGGTGCAGACTTGTTCTCTGTTGCTCCCAAGGACAGGGAGCAAGAATCAATGGGTGGAAATTGCAGGGAAGCAGATTTCAGCTTAACATTAGGAAAAAATTTCTAACAGTTCAGCAGTGGAACAGATTGCCTCAGAAAGTGGCGGGTTCTTCTTCGCTGGAGGTATTTTAACAGAGGCTGGATAGTCATCTGTCAGGGATGCTGTAGCTGTACCCTGCAGTACAGAGCCTGCATTGAAAAAGGGGGTTGGGTTAGATGAACCCCGAGATCCTTTCCAGCTCTATGATTCTATGTTTGGCTCTTTCTTGCTTCTTCTCACTTTTGGTGGTTTTTCAGGGGTGCATTTTTACTTTTTTAAAAGAAGGTTTTCCTAAATATGCGAGTCATCCTCTCTTTAAGGACTGACCTCCAGCCCTATTCCTTCCCTCTGTTTTGGTGTCCAGCACATCCATCCATGGAACACCTACTTATCGAACAGATAAGATTGAGTTTGTGCTTCAGGGCTTCCTACAGAGAACTATAGGTGAGGAAACTTGCCTTGCTAATGCTTAGCATGTTTACTGAAAGCAGTTGTAAAATCTTCACTCTGGTGTGATGTACGGTTGATAAACTTTAATGATAGGCCCCATTAGCAGATGTTAAACAGGGAGAGATGTCATGGAAAATGGCACATTGTAGTATGAGATGCTCTGTTTCTAAGCAAGGGAATGAGTGTGTTTTCTTCATGGATTTTTCACTGATGGAAGTGTTCCTATGAATAAACCTAATAGTGACAATTACACTGATGCTGATAATGACTATACAAAGCAGAATTACAATCAATAGACCCCACTTGCAGGCTCACAGTTTTTAAAAACAAAAATCATATCATGAAAATTAGCCCTTAATTAAGTCTTGTACTTTCTCTTCTAAGAGCATTAGGGCAGATGGGGAATTTAGAAACCACAACAAAAAAATACAAATGAAGAGGTGCAACTACTTATAAAAGACATACTGGCTTGGATGCTAAGAACCATAAGCAGACAATGCTTGCAGAAGGGGACTTTCTCTTCCTTCTCCCTGCATCCCTTTGTACTCCATCCCATGCCATTCAGGAGTGTCCTCTGGCCCACTAGAGAGGGGACTACAGGGGGGAGGAAGGGACAGGAGGTCCTCTTCCATGAACTTTCTTCTGCTTGCATTTCTCAGGATCCAAGGCACTACTCTTTTACACTTTTGTTCTTTGATCCCTTCATCACTTGTTGCATTGTCAGCTCCAGGTTTTTCAGGGACCTTGGACAAGACACCTTCCATGGGCCCCCTCCCTCAGTGACTCTACCTTCTCACCACCATTGTCACCAGCTGATATTGCTCCTCATCCTCTTTCTCATCATTGCTACCACTTGCTTGCTTGCTTGACAGGCAGAAAGCTAGTGAGCAACTAGGAGCAGCATCTACTGTTCCTCCTTCCTTCTCACTACCACCATTGACTGGCCCAGAGTGAGAGGCAGGTGAACAAGCAGCTTGCAATGGTACAGAGGAGGAGCAACACCAGGGGGCTCTTGTCAGTGGGCCCCTGCTGGAAGTGGGCCCTTGGTAGGTGCCCAACCAAGCCTACCCTTGATGCCAGCCCTGATTTTTTGGGTGTTTAGCCAGCCATGATGAGCTCTCAGTCTTCACTGAATAAGTAGATACCTAAACAAGGATATTTATTTGTTTGCTTATACAATACATTGGCTGTTCCCCCCCCCCCATTAAAATGCCCCAAAGGGCATACAAAATCAAAATAACTCATACAAATACAGCTAAATAAATACAAATAAAACAATCACTGCGTACAAGCCAGAAGTGCAATATTTTAAAAATCGAAGAAATAAAAATGGAATATACCTGACACCAGAAGCCGTGTAAAGATGCACTGAACCTCCATGGGGAAGTTGTTCCATAACTGATACTGCTACCAACAATGACCTCCCCTAAATAGCCTTGAACAGTCTGCTATAATTGAGAGCCTTTAACTGAAGATTTCTTCTCCTGTGTATGGGCTCTGCTTCAGTCCCTGGCATTTCTAGTTGATTGGAGACTAGCAGTAGCAGCTGGCAAAGATCGCTGCATGAAATCTAGGAGAGCCAGTTAGAGAGCAATCCTATCGTCTCTGGGCAAGCATCCCAAGGACCATAAAATAGCTTGGAAACTCCCTCCAAGGTCGAAGACAGCACTCCATCCTTGGAAGGGAGAGTCCCCGATCTGACCCCAGACCTCCTCACAGCCAGCCAGCACAGAGAGAACTGTGCTGGCTGCCTCTCAAAAAGTGACCTTGGAGGAGGAAGAAAGTGGGCATTCCAGTGGGTGGGCAGGGAAGAAGACCAGAGAGGCTAGGATGTGAGTTATCCTCAGCCTCCTCCAGCCTCCTTCTCTCCGGCTCTGAAGTGCCCTTCAGGAACAACGGAGGACGGGGAGGTGAAGATTGCCTCCACAGCTCCTCCCGCCCTGCCGGCTTCAGCCCAGAAAGCCATAGGAAATGTGGGAGCCTCTGAGTTTGGGGGCTTCCAAGCGGCAGAGTATGACAGAGTTCTGCAGAAGGTATAGTGTTGCAGTTAGGTCATTTTAAATTCTGGATCTAATCGTCTTATCTCCCCCCCCCCCCGCCTTAAGATGGTAATGTATATTACTTTACTCACTTCAAAATGTGGTAAGACAGCCCTGCAGTGTTTGGCGGCCTTCCTGCACCTTCTGATGAGTGTGGCCCTGGACTTCTGTCCCAAACTTCTGTCTTGATGACACCACTGAGGAGGCAGACAACAGTCCGCTAGTGAGCCAGCCATTGGCCAACTTCCAGAAGTGGTTCTGCAGCATAGATCTTTCACATCACCTGCTACTTGATCCTTTTAGCTGGAGATCACAAGGATTGAACCTGGGACCGTCTGCATGCAAAGCATGTGCTATGCTCCCTCCCCCCAAATTCTTGCAAATGTTAGTTATGCCTCAACTCTTAAGAGTTCTTAGATACACATTTTCTCACTTTGTAAATTGATAATTTGACCGTGGAACACAGGGACTTTAGTAAAAAATAAAGTAGTCCATACCCAAGGCAGACAGTTTAAGCTATAGTTTCCACCCAAATTTTGTTGCAAGTGAAATTCAAAGTGAATTTGACGGTTCCTATTCAAACAAAATATCTGAGAAAGTTCAAAGAAAGTCAAAAGTGTTCTCTGATAAGATTAACAAAATTTCCCTGGGGGGGTTTGCAGATCCCTAGTTCTAGTTATATGCACCATCAGTCTGACTTTATTTAAGACACCCCCTTGTATTTCTCCATATGTGTGTACAAGTTCCCCAAGATCACATTTATACTTTCTATTCATGTTGTGTTAGAGTGAGGAGACCACAAAGCAATTTTTAAATGAGTATTTTAATTAGTAGTCTTTTAAAATAGCTGTGTGCAACATGCCTTTTTGCAATTGAAGGCAATGTGCTTAGTCATATTGAGTTTATTTGCTTATAAAGTAGTGATTTGTGGCTGTGATGTTGAAATGCTCACTGTGCTGGGAATGTTGATAGCAATGCTATCCTGTGACAGCTGTTTTCCCTGTATCATGTAACAGATGTGCGGCATTAATTGCAGTGTTTACTGCTGGGCAGAGGATTTTATGGGATGAAAAAATCAATAAAAGATAATCAAACCATATTCACTTGACATCAGAAAGACACCATGCATTTAAGGTGATAATTTTAAAAATGTGTTATGCAAGTCCCATGATTTCTTTATGAGCCTACCTACAGAGAACTTAATGTTGCTTCTGTATTCAAATGCAAACACCAGCAAACAGTTTTACCTTTCAGGTTTTCTGAGAGGCAAATGTTAATAAAGCTGACTTGTTTGTTTGATTTTTAAAGGAAGGTTTTCTTTAAGTTGTTTAAAACAAATGTGAACTATAGCCCTGAGAAGTTGGTTAGGTACTCTCGAATATGAAAACAGGAAGGCAATATGAGCAATACTAGAAGTAGGAGTGCAGGAAATACAAAAAAGAAAAAGAAAAGCAATAAATCTGGTGGAATCTGCATGGAGCTTTCAACTGAGTAGCCTATAATATCTTCGCACAGAATGGCCAGTGTAGGATAGGTTAATTCCAAGTCTGTTGAAAACATATTTGATAATCAGTTCCATTTTGAACTGAAAGAAGGGATACATGCCTATTCAAAATTGAGGTTTCAGACTTTCCTCTTATTTCTTTCTCTAAAATAGGCCTTTGGAGGAACTTCATGCATGGCAGCAATATCCACATGTATGGGATAGATGACATGCTTTTAAATGAGAGAAACTTGAATAGATATCATCAGCAGGTTAGTTTTAAGTCTACCAGTGCCGTTTTCCAAAATGGCCACTAGTTATCTTCAGCACCTATCTTATGAACCATGACATCTACATCCATAAAATGTATGTCAAATTATAGGTTTGGAGTATAACAAAGCCAGTGGAACTACAACTTGTATCAGTGAACATTTTAATGTTACACAGCAAGGTGTTGAAATAAACACGAAAGAAAGGTATTTCAAGTTGATTACAATAACATCTTCACAAGTCATAGTTTTGCCACACAGTGTATACAATGGCAAATATGAACTCCTAAAACATAATCAGATATGAAATTATGTGATAAATCATAGAAAATGGTTTCCATAGACTTAAGCCAACCTGCTCATTATGTCCACCCAGGTTTTTTTCTCATTCCAAACTGTTTTTACTGCATACATGATACAGGAGGAAATTGCTGCCCAGCACAGATTTCCTATGAATTCCTATTATAGGGACAGTATTATGTTATTAACTGTAAGCCTGCGCTATGTTTTGTTGTCTTCGCCTATCTAGTAATACGGTTATAATTTTCTATCACCTCCATAAGCAAGAAGAAACTATTTATATATGATAAATACGTTAGCAAACAGTCCGTCCCATCCCCTTCGTTAATAATCCAGTTTCCATTAATAATTTTGTATTGAGTAGTTCT
Organism: Heloderma suspectum; assembly: GCF_057233095.1. Taxonomy (NCBI): domain Eukaryota; kingdom Metazoa; phylum Chordata; class Lepidosauria; order Squamata; family Helodermatidae; genus Heloderma; species Heloderma suspectum. The sequence goes on along the minus strand of NC_139461.1, from coordinate 284,267,183 downwards.
CTGCGAGTTTGCACTAGTGTTACTTAGAACACTATTTCAGTTTTCCACATTTGTAAGTTGAATGAAAGAGACACAGAGATCAGAACATATGTTTTGATGGTTAAAATCCTGCTTTTTATAGGCACTGAGGCTGCAACCCTATACTCACTTACCTGTTCCGAATAGATGTACATAGAATTGTACTGTTAACATTCAGAAGCGATGCACTGGAGACTTACCATGCAGTCCTATGCAGTCCTATTCAGAAGTAAGCCCGATTGAGTCCAATGGGACTTACTCCCAGGTGAGTGTCTATAGCAGCGGTTCTCAACCTGTGGGTCGCGACCCTTTTGGGGGTCGAACGACCCTTTCACAGGGGTCGCCTAAGACCATCGGAAACCACATATTTCCGATGGTCTTAGGAACCGAGACACCGCTCCTCTATCCGTCTCCAGGCGGGTCTGCCCACATGCAGATACGCCCACATACGAGTACCTGGCGTGATGACATCATCGCGCCAACCCCATCATATACACCCCGTACAAATACAGGTGTATGTGACAGGGTTGGCGCCATAATGTACTTATGCGGACCAGTCACACATGTGTAGAGAGCAGCTACTGTGTAGAGAGCAGCTACTGTGTAGAGAGCAGCTGCTGTGTTGAAAGCAGCTACTGTGTTGAAAGCAGCAGTATTGGACGTAAAACGACACTTCATGAATTATAATTACTGGGTAAATGTAAAATCATGTACTGTAAAATCATCAACTACTGCAAAAAAAAAAATATCTGTACCATAGGAACTTAATCTGGATGCTTATCGGTATTTTTATATTCAGCTGTGGTTGATGTGAATACTGCCCCCTTGTGATAGTAACAGGTATGTAAAAACAACAACACAGAGAATGGTAAATCATAGGAAACTTTAATGAACTGTATTGACTGAACTATGCCATGTATCATCTATTGTATTATTAAAGACTGCCCCGAAAATTTCTGATCTGGTGAGAAAGACGCAATCTCAACCTTTGCACTGACGTTGGCTTTTTACGCATACTGTCGCAAAATGTAGCAATGTAGTTTACTGTTGTTATATTAAGACTGTCACCCATACTACACCATGCTTCAAGACAAAATTTCATTTATTTGTAATTAGAAATAAATATTTCACAATATATAATTACGTATTGTTTTTGTGATTAATCACTATGCTTTAATTATGTTCAATTTGTAACAATGAAAATACATCCTGCATATCAGATATTTACATTACGATTCATAACAGTAGCAAAATTACAGTTATGAAGTAGCAACGAAAATAATTGTATGGTTGGGGGTCACTACAACATGAGGAACTGTATTAAAGGGTCGCGGCATTAGGAAGGTTGAGAACCACTCGTCTATAGTATTGCAGCCTAATATTTGAATTCTACCCCACATAGAATGCAGGCTGGCTTCCATAAATAGCAGGGTATCTTCTGTTTCAGCCCAGGAGCCTTCAAATGCCCTCTCCCAAGAGGTCCATATGGCTCCATCCCCACTGTGTTTTCAAGGGGACTTCAATGCCTTTCTTTTCTAAGGAGCCTTTGAAATTGATTACTTTTAATCAAATCATTTGGGGTGGGTTAGGGTATTTTTAAACAATGTTTTAATGTATAATTTTACTGTTTTAAATTGTACTGTTGTACATCGCCCAGAGTGGCCGGGTGACCAGCCAGATGGGCGATTATTTTATTTATTAATTAAATTTCTTTAAAAAGCAGTAAAAAATTTTTACTGCTTTTCTTTTGTTTGTTTTTGTACAAGTTTTAACTAGTCTCATGTATGTTAAATATTTTGTCTTTGTACATTACTTTCCAGGCTTTTATGAAAGAAACTATATGAAATTTTAAATAAATAAAAGGCATTATTAGAATAATGTTTGAATGATCTTTAAAGCAAGCAGCACTAGTTAGGCCATCCTAGAAATGTCTTTATGTCTTAAAATGCGCAGATTTCAAAAAATCTTGTGTGCTACTTCTGTTTTGGCATAGCATCAACATTTAGCAGGAAACCGCATGTGTACAAAGACAACATCATATCTAAGTGGCCACCTGTTAACAACAGCTGCTGTAGTCTTCAGCACTGAAATGATCATGAAAATTCTGTTGAAACTTCCTTGAGTGCATATGGGTGGAATAGGAGTTCCATAGTAATTTTTATCATACTTTACAACTGTAGATAAAAATATTTGCTTCAAAGATAAAACTTGTGAACCAACCTCTTATTTTCTTGACATTCTTCCTAGGCTGATTCCTAGGCTTCCTAGGCTTCCTAGAGCTGGGATTCTGACACCCAATTAGTTTCACTGTGGTTTAATTCTGATCACAAACTCCAATTTCAGAATGTAGCTGGTATAATTTTGCACATGTGCCATTTACCTAAAATCAATTCTGCAATGGTGAAATTGTGCAAATATCTGTCTCCCGTCACTTAGGCTTCTAAGTGGACATATATAGGTCTCATCTGCTAGTAAGGAAATCATCGTAATCTATTATCAATAAAATCACCTATTATTTATTTAGTGCTACATAAACAAAACAAAAAGGGGGGTCCCTGTTAGTAGGCTCAGAATAAAAAAAAATGTATCTCAAGGGAGGGGTATTTTTAATTGTCCTTATTATTTCAATTGTAGGATATTAGTTGAGTGGTAATGCACGTACTGATGAGCCTCGTGTGGCGCAGAGTGGTAGGCAGCAGTATTGCAACCGAAACTCTCCCCACGACCTGAGTTCGATCCCAGCGGAAGCCGGGTCTCAGGTAGCTGGCTCAGGTCGACTCAGCCTTCCATCCTTCCGAGGTCGGTAAAATGAGTACCCAGCTTGCTGGGGAAAGGTAGTCACGACTGGGGAAGGCAATGGCAAACCACCCCGCCATAGTCTGCCATGAAAACTCCAGCGAAAGCGGCGTCCCTCTAGGAGTCAGTAATGACCCGGTGCTTGCACAAGAGGAACCTTTCCTTTCCAATGCACGTATTGTAAAGAACTCAGAAGTGATCTGTGGAAACAGTTAATCCTTTATAGCAGCATTGCAAATAAGTCCACAACAGTTATTCTCTCACAAAACCTTTAACTGGCTTGCCTGCTCTACGCAAGGATAAGTATTTAGTATCACAGCAACAATCTGGAAACCCCACAATTCTTACCTAGTTTATAAAAGCTTTCCTACCAGCTCACCTGGAGGCAGTCCTTACATACTACAGATGAGTGACTATTTTTACAAGCCTGATTTATAGCTAGGTCTGTAATTCAATGAAAACCATTCACCTGGTTATGTTTAAAATGAGTAATGTTGGTTAATGTATTCTTCTTTTGTAACTGAAGAATCTTCAAATACAAAATGGAAGAAACTTCAGCTCAGCCCTAATGTACCTGTTTTTCTGTTTCAGATAACGACCTTTCACTTCATTTGAACTTATTGTCCAAAGAGAACATATTGGCTTAAATCCAACGTCACATGAGTGGGCTTCCCCTTTCACTCCTCCTCACCTTGAACCCTCCCCACACCTTCCAAATCTGTTCCAGAGGGTCCTCCAATCCTCTAGAATAGATTTGGGGGGGGGTGGAACAGACAGCTGCTGGGGGGCAGGGGAAAACTATTCTGCCAGTGGAATGGTAGACAGTCAGGATTGGGTACATTGCCTAGAGAGAATAGGCAAGTGTTAGTAACTTTTTAAAAAAAACTGTTTGAAAGTATATTTGTAAAACAAGCAGATTTGTGTTTGTGTTTTACACACATATTATACACTGATGTCTAAATCAACATTCAGAATCCCCTAATAAGGCAAATAGATTTGGTCTTTGCATATCAATTTTAATTAAGCCTGTTCTTGTATTCACTTATGCTGTGAGAAAATTAATAGCAGCACTGCAGCCCTTGGAAGAAATTAATGGCCCCTGCTGATTCCCTATCCTTGGGTCCCCTTCATAATGCTTCCCTCTTATGTCCTGCCATGGGCAGAGTGTCAGTAGTTCCACAAGCAGAATGTTTCCCAGCCTAAAGCAGGGTGGGAGCATTTTAAAAATGTACCAGCTGTTTCAGGTCACTTATGGTTTAAGCATCTTGTTCCTTCTGAATGCCGGTGGCTCACTGAGTTGCCAAAGTTTAACAGATACTAACCATGTGAAGCAAAGATTTATCAGCTTGAGGCAAAGGGAGCCATTTGCTAGTCAGAGGAAAGGGTAATTAGTTCATTTGCATATTGTGTCTCCAACATCAGTGAAAAAAGGCGAGCGCCCAGCCACATATTCCTGATTTGAGCTGAGAGAATGGAAGAGTGGTTAAATGAGCCTCTAGAGCAAGGGTGGACAACTGGTGGTCCTGTAGATATTGTTGGACTTCAGCCCCAGCCAGCATGGCCAATGGCCAAGAATGAGGGATTGTAGTTCAACAACATCTGGAGGGCCAGGTTGCCTACCCCTTCTATAGAGATGGCACCACAGATGGATAGAGGATGTTGGTGCATATATATCAGGAAGGCATGATGCAATATTTGGCTGTGCATCTCTCCATGCAATAAGGTGCTCTTGTCAGATATTATATGAAGTTGGTACAATATTTAGTTAATATGGGTATATCTTTATAAACTAAATGGTGCTCGATTTAGAGCCAGCCAACTCCCAGCCGAACCTACCTCACAGGGTTGTTATGAGGATAAAATGGAGAGGAGGACGACCATGTAAGCCACCTTGGGTTCCTTGGAGGAAAGGCGGGATATAAATGGAACAAATTATTTGTACAGACAGACCATATCAGTCATAGATGTGGTCCAGATTTCATCTGATCATCACTTGATTACTGCAGCGTTGACTGATTATTTGTATGGGCCAACACAGACCTCACACCACAAGTAGAACTTCCATATCACTTCAGTACTTTTCATTGAAGTCTTCACACTATCTGAGACAAGTCATGAAGTGCTGAATAATGAAGTGATAATAAATCATCTGATGGGTATAGCAGGTGTGAACTAGCCATTAGTGCATTAGCATCTTGCATAACATGTGACAATAAAGTCCAGTGTGTCTCTGTCATAAACCCAGCTAGAAATACAACTTGGGACCAAGCTGCCTGAAGCTCCACATTCCCCCATGCAAGCTTGCCCTGCCTGGTTTTAAGATTTCCTGGGAGGCCCTTCTCTTAGCCTACTACCATCAGAGGTATGTTTTGTAGGGATGCAAGAGAGGCCCATCTTGATGGCTGCTCCCAGACTGTAGAACTCCCTGCTAAGGGAGGCTAGGCCAGCTCCCTCCTGGTTGTCTGCTACCAGCAGGCAAAGACATTTTTGTTCAAGCAGGCCTTTGGCATGAAAGCTGGTCTATTGCGGAAACAGGTTCTTTTGGCTAGGGTATTGTTATTATCTCCTTTATTCTTATGTTTTTAATTGTGTTTTTTAATCTATTTGTTTTCTAATATTATTTTAACTAGATTTATTTAAATCTTGGTTTCTTATTGTTTGTCACCTTGAACACCATTTTTTGGGTGGAAAGGCGGGTATAAACCAAATAAAGAAATAAATGGACAATTCTCCCTCACACGTTCCTACAAATACGGATGTACGAATCCCCTTACCTCTTGTCCGGGGCGGGGGTCCTGGGTGTGTGTGATCCATTCCTCCCCCCCCCCCCGTAATCCTCGCTGGCTGGCTCCGCTCCGCAGTGAGTCCGCAGAGCCACCAGCTGGCTCCGTTCCACAAATGATATGGCCACCATTGCTGTGCCGTATCACTGCTGAGCAGAAAAAGGAAGTGATCTGGACGCAAATGGCATCCGCTATGCCGTTTGCATCCCTGTTTTTTCTCGCGATAGGCTACGCGTCTGTAGGTATTTATGTAGCCTATCGCATGAAAAAACAGGGACAGAAATGGTGTCCACTATGTCGTTTGCGTCCCTTTTTTTCACACGATAGGTTATGTAAATATATACATAAATACAGACGCGTAGCCTATCGCGAGGAAAAAAAGGGACGCAAACGGCATAGCAGACGCCGTTTGCATCCGGATCACTTCCTGTTTCTGCTCAGCAGCGATACGGATGGCAATGGTGGCCGTATTGCTTGCAGAATGGAGCTGCTGGCGAGGAGGATTTGGCTCCACAAGGTCTGGTGGGAGGCAGAGGTGAGTGGGATCATTCTGCCATGGACTCCGGAGGCCGAATTCCCTGGAATTTGGCCTCATTGGAGTCCTTGGTGGAATTCTCTGACATCCCTACCTACAAATAATCATACATATAGTTCTTTTATCACTAATGCACATATTTGGCTTCCCATGCATACATACATGCTTATACCACTTCAGCATCATTCACTTCAGCATTTTGGGCTTGCACGCTCCTTGCCATCCAGTCCCCACAGTTTGAAATGGTTTTTTTTCCAGTTCTGGTTTGAAGGCAATCTAAGTTTGTGCAAACAAGTTAGTGAGAAAGATAACTGGGGTATACATGAAGGGAGGATGCAGCACACAAACCCAGGGCTTATTTCCAATGTGGATTAGCCGATCATCTAAACCAACCCATCCTCTGGTGGGGAAGTTATCCAAAATCGAGTGTATGCATAAAATTAATTTTTGAGTTTATCAAGTATCCAATAAAATACACGAAGGCAATTAATGTTAAGATTAATACTGGTAGAATAAGAAATGGAAATACTTCTCTATTGTAGACTATCCATTGTCTAGCAATTCATAATTGTAGAAGTTAGCAAGGCGTATAATGCACCTGACTTTTTAAAAATTAGGTCATTTTATGACCACTGATAACATTGTAGCTAATTTATGACAAATCTCATGCTTCACAGCATAAGATGTTCATTTTCAGGGATAGCAAGAGATGAGAAAAGAAAGGGAGCCTCCTGATATAATTACTTTTTCAGTTGACTAAATTCATTGCCAGGGCAGGGGTAACTTGGCCTCTGAGAGAGACAAGATAGAGAAATGGTCAGGAACACTAATGCTATGTCATCTGGTTAAAAACGAGTTGCTGTAGAATGAATGTTCATATTTTTCACCTTCAAGAAAGTAAGTTTTGAGAGTGTGATGCAAAATTGGATTGTAAGGAGACATTCAGCTATTTCTTGTAACACTGTAAATCTGGAGTAGTTTTATTGATGGCAGCCCTATCAGATTTCACTGGCTTTACTGTGGTAGTTTAATGTAATAATTAGAAATGGGTGACCCTCCCCTTTGTTCACTTCATAAATGATAAGGGCAGGGAACTGATTAATTAAGCGGATGCCTGCTAGCCATCTGAAAAAACAATCTGCCCTTTTTTAAATCAGCTATGAATTGACGTGCTCTCTAGGGCCCTTTGTATACCACAAGGCTCTGTTGTTTTTCCTTATGTCATTAGGTTCAAGAAAGGGCCTCCAGAAGTTTTGGACTTCAACTCCCATCAGCCCCATACAGCATGGCCAGTGGTCAGAAATGCTAGGGATTGTAGCCCAAAACATCTGGAGGGCACCAGGTTGGGGAAAGCTAACCTAGAGGCAGCCATTGTACCCCTTGCCAGTTTATATTCTTACATATATTGTTCTGTTATTGTTTTGTTCTCTAGTTTAGTCATTTGTATTTGGGTTTTATTGTATTTAAGACTTTGAGAGCTTTGCTTAGCAGAAAAGCAAGATGGTAATAGAACAATTAAAATAAAAATAGTTGCCTTGACTGTGTACAGAGAATAAAATCAAGAAAGGATACTTCTTTTCAGCTGAAAGATCACAATAGGTAGAGGGAGAATGAAGGGTGAGTACAATCAAGTGGCTAATGTGGAGACCCCTTCTGACCTTTAGCATACATCTCACTGCACTTTTGTTCTGAGCATATCTGTGGTGGAAAACTTTACCACTTGGTGAGTTGGTTGTCTGTTTTTAGCCAAAGTCTTTTTGGTAAGTTGGTCCAATTAATTAAGGACTTCTGTAAATCAGGTCCAGCATCCTGAATTGTGCCTGGAAGCTGGTGCGGGTGCTGAAGAATTGGTGCATGGTACACTAAGTTCAAATGGTAGTGAGTTACCTTGTTGTGTACCAGATGTCCAGTCTTAAACAGCTGTCTTGTATGCTGCTGCACGACACAGAAGCATAGCACTGAGCCCTTCAGAAGCATGGATGGTGATTTCTCTGTTCACATATCCAGGAGAAGCTTAAGCCTGTGAACCTTGATGATTATTGAAAGCTAAACATTTACTTCTTAGCCGTCAATCTTTTCTTTTGGTCACAAGGCCAATAATAATTCCTAAAGTCTTGTCTGGGTTGGTTTTCAAATTACCTTTCCTACATCCAGGTCCTTTCTAGGTGCAGGAACCAGGTGGGCGTGAGGATTCTAAATCCTGGTTCAGCTGGAAGAGAAATGATGAATCATATGCTGATACTGATGACCCCCAATTCCATGTTTCCTGCCATCTGACCCTTCATCCTCATATTGCACAGAAGGCTTTTAGCCTGGCACTTACTAGGCACAGGTGCAGACTGTTAATTACGGTTGACTGAAATGTGCCTTCTGGCTGATATTTCCACTATGGCCTTTTGTGCTGAGCATGTTGCCTCACTGTGTATATAATTAACAATTAACATAATTAAATGATGGAAAATACCTTTACACTTTTAATATTCCTAAACATATTGTCTTTGTACACATGAAAGAATTCCTGCTCACAGAGTTTTCCGGCAAAGTCCACATGGACTTAAAAATTGGCATTTTTAAAACGTAGATTTCTCTCTCTCTTTCCACCATGGGTGTCCTTCCATGGCACAAAAAGCATTACATCAGAATTGGCTGTAGTAGCCCTATTGTCAAAGGCAGTGGAGGCTGGTGGCTCCGATGTCAGTGGGGTGGTGAATCCGCTCCGGGTTTCAGTCAGAACTCTAAAGGAGCTATACAAGGAGTGGAAACAGAAGCAACTTGGATAGCTCCTTTAGAGTTCTGACTGGTTCTGACTAAAACCCAGATCAGGTTCACTGCCCCACTGACATTGGAGCCACTAGCCTCCACTGGTCAAAGGATAAGGACTCACATATCATGGCTCCCCCCACTCCCAGAATTACTAGCTTGTGGCTGTTCTGCCACATGGAGGCAGTGAGGAGCTGTACGAGGATATGGCAGCCTTCCCCAATCTAGTGGCTTCCATATGTTTTGGCCCACAACCCCCATCATCCCCAGCCAGCATGGCCAATGGTCATGAATGCTGGAACTTGTAGTCTTAAACATCTGGAGAGCACCAGCTTGAGGAAGGCTGGCATAGATGAAATTTTAGATTGAAAAGTCTTGCCCCAAATATGGCCGACAAACTCTTTTCTCCCAAACCCAGTGAAGGCTCCCATTTTTTGGTGGGCCCTTGGGCAAGATGACTTCAATGTTCCCTCACCCCTCCTGCTGCTAGCCCTCTTCCTCTGGGCCCAATCCACACCACCACAATGAGGGAAAGAGGAAGACAAGTGGAAGCTGTCACTTCTTTTTCTTGTTCCTGTTGCTGCTTACTCTCTCAGGGCAGGTGAACAGGCAGTGACAGCAAGGAGCAGCAAGGAACAGGAGCCCAGCCCTGCCCAAGCCTACGTGAATGGTCTCTCTAGTCATGGGAGAAAACCCTGCCAAAAAAGAAAAAAAAAGCCCAAAGAAGATTAAAAGGATATTTCATCCACCTTAAAGAATTCCAATATCAGTGCCCTATGGCACAGCCCTTCAGAAATGGCCTGCATGTCAGAAGCTTTGGTTATATGTGTTTCCCCCTCGGGATACAGTCTGCAAGCTCCTTGTATAAACATTTGTTAGTTGTTAACCAGAGCTATTATCAAAAATTAATTATAACAAGCCCAGACTTAAAAACAAAACCTTTTAGAAAAAGAATGATCAAATAGATATGCATATTAATTGATGAACATTAGGGTCACTGTCAAGGAAGAACTTCTCTTTTTTTGGCTTTTCTGTACTAATATAGTTCAAAAGTTATTAAGCAATATTCCCATAGCTCACAGGAGAAATATGTCATCATCTTTGACTGTATTCTTACTAATGGGAAGCCACTATTGTTGCAGAACTCAGAGTCAGAGAGACCACGGAGTGAAGGAAAAAGAGTTTCTTTATTTAACACGCGGGCTTAAGGCTGGAATCATTTCCAAAGAGCCAAAAGCCCCGATTTACATCAGCACATTGTTTTTATAGATATTGTGACACATAGGAAACAGCTCTTCCTCTCCCTCCCGTGTGGGGTTGCAGTCCTCAACATTTCTTCTCCTAGCACCATTGTTTGTAATACAAGAAATGGGTTATAGGGTAGCCATGATAAGCAGAGAACAGAAGAGAACAAGATATACAATTCTATGACCTTAGCCTTTGTTGACAAGATAAGAAATTCCTGTGTCTCGTCAGCTTACAAACATATATTTCAGAAAGCAAGAGCTCAGCAAGAACATGAAGCATGATACTGCATGAGGCTACTTAGTCTGACCCCCAATATGGCTGCACCATTATCAATAGTACCCTAAGGATAATAAAACTGAACTTGTTTTAAGAATAAACTTTTAGTACATATTTCAGCACATGATATGGAATGCTGAATCATCACAAAGCTTTGGTGTCCATATATAAGTAACTGCTTCTTAGAGCTGAAACAAGTGAGCAGAACCCCCAGGTGATGTATCTGTACCATTTCAGGTTGTGGGTTCTGTCAGCGCTCTGCACTGTAGCCTGGATTGTAGGGTTCTGCTATGTGTCAGATCTTCAGTAAGAGTCAGGTTTCTCAGGGAAGCAAGACAGGAAGAGATTAGCACCACAGAAAGCGCTGAGTGGGACTGAGGCTGGAAGCCAGACACAGTTGTCTCTATGTTGGTCCAATAAAGAGCAGATCAAGACTGAGCCTTATGTAGGAGTTTGGCTGCATTTAGGCAGGTTGGCTCTGACTGACTGAGGCTTTGTCTCTTAAAGGGGCCTGGCTTGTTTTAGCAGCTTCAGGCTACAAAGTTGTGGGAGTGGCTGTGGCAAGCAAGTGTCCTCATGGCCAGAGCCCTCCAGACTCAGAGGAGCCAACCCCCAGGATCTTTCTGGGGAACTAGGTCCTGGGGAGGTGGAAGCCTTGCGATCCCATTCCATGACCAAATCCTCTTCCTGAACGGTTAATTCTGGAGCCTTCTCTGAGCACAAGGGGTCACGATCTTCTGAGGACAAGGGTATGGAGTCCTGGTCTAACAGAATATCTTGGTAGGCTCTACTGTTTCAGACCTTAGGTAGGGATCAAATATCACCCCTGTTAAAACAAAAATAAAAAAGCAACCTCCTTACACATATAGATTCAGAGTAAAACCTTTTCCTGGTCAAACATACTAATGCATCATACTTTGCATATAACCCTAATTACTTACACTTAAGCACTCTGATTGTTTGATTTCTTTTTTATTCCACATTTGATACCTTCCTTCTAGTATTTAGCTTTTATGCTGCATGATCTGTTTCAGTAATTATGTACACATGGTGGATCAAATTCTGTCTGCTTAAAAAAGAAGGAAGAAACATAAGAGTTCCACAAACAAAAAGCCCTGTAGGCCCTAATTAATGGGTATTTTGGGCTTGTAACAGAAAGATATATTGCCTAATATTACATTCCTTGCAGTCATATGCTAATTAAAAGGCACAGTATATACAATTGCTCTCCATCAAAGTGATTGAAAGCTTACAAAGATGCTTTCTTTTGCCTGTGGGGAGCATATATAAGACACCATCAGTCACCATGACATGCCTTAGGAATACATGCTCCTGTTTTGAATGCAAACTTTTTTAGGCATTGAAAAAAATGGAAGTTGTTTCATTTCCTAATTCTATATGCAGTCATCAGATACTGTATCTTCATATAATAAGCTATTACAGTGACAAGGCAAGTCTCAATAGACAGATATCTGCATTGTTTAAATGAATGCACAAATGCACACCTTACTCTAATGAACCTGTTTTGATGACTGCATTGCCAGCACTGCTAAGAATCCAAGAGTCCACATACACTGGCTTTGACTTCTGTGGTCTGTTTTTCTGTTGTCCTCTTTCTTCGCCACAACAAGGCAGTGATCCATGAAGGGGTATGCTGATGCAGCCCTCGGTAAATCTGCTTTCAAAACCAAAATGGCTGTGGTTAGAAATATCCATTCATCACCATTGTCATCATGATGATGATAGGACTGTGGGAAATCTGATGGAATTCTGTGAAATTCTGCAGTTCAAATTGTTATTGCAGACGTACTGTAAATGAATACTTGGTGCTTTAGTGAGGGGTGTCTTTGTGATGCAGGATGCTCAGCTGTGAGCACTCCAGAGGAAATGGCTGAGGAAGTACGTCCCTCTACCTTAGCTTACGGCCAAATTACACCTGATGTTAATCATGTGGTTTGCCCCTGAGTGCACGATTTCTTATTTCAGACATAGCCAGTGTACGGACCCCAGTCTGGATTGGGATTCTGGTGTGGGGAATAGGGGGGCTCTAGCCCATTGCTCCTCAGTGGTCTCAATCTGGATAGCATCTCCCATGTGTGCAGTATGCATGTGGCAGGGGTGAGCTCCCATTTGTGTTTAATACAATATTTGATTCATTACAAAGAACATGTATAGTTGTATGTGTCCACAATGCATCATATAATCCCTGTGGGAGTGGTCAAGGAAGGACTAAAAATTATTAACAATAAAAAATGGTGCCCATCAAATGTTTTAAGTATTACATTTTAATTTTGATGGGTACAGACAGTGGGTGTACTCAACTGGTTTTGATTAAAATAAGTAACTGATGTGTAGTCAGATTGTTAACTAGTACATCAGCTACTTGCTATATTCCAAGATGCAATTTCATATACTTCATCTATACCAGGGGTAATTTATGGCCCTCCAAATGTTTTGGCCTATACCTCCCATTATCCCTCACCATTGGCTATGCTGGGTAGGGCTGGTGGGACTTGTAGGCGAAAATATATGGAGGGCCACAAGTTGCCCACCGCTGATCTATAGGATTGAAATTTTGGGAGAAGTCTCCTAAAAAAAGCCAAAAAAAGCACAATAATGGAGTAATAAAGAAACACCCCCTAACACCAGCATCATACCTTGGAATGTGCAGACATAGTGACTGTGATGTAGAGCAGCCTTCCCCAACCTTGTGCCCTCCAGAAGTTTCAGACTTCAATTTCCATCAGCCCCAGTCAGCATGGCCTAATACTCAGGACACCAGAACAGTATAGATTGAATATCCATTGGCATAAGGACTGCAGGGATCAGGTTCTCTGTCCTGATGTAGCTGGGTCAGGCTCATCCCTGAGGCAAACTAGGGGCAAATCCATTTAGCAATGCCAAAGGCAGGCAGAGGTCAGAAATAGAGGGTTACCAGTCAGTCATAGAGTGATCCCGGAGCTGGATCTGAGGTGGAGTCAAGGTCAAGCACAGGTGAGCAGTCCAAAACAAGCATTGTCCAAGTAACAGGGTCTTTGTAGGAGTCCATAGATCAGCAGCATAGGAGATCAGTCCAAAGAAGAAGTAAGGCCAAGAAAGCTAAGTACACAGAGCTGATACTTGGCAGACCAAAAGCTTGCCAAAATGAATCTCCTCCATAGGTAGGGAGTTGTGTAGTCTAGACAGAACTGCAGAAATGGCTCTGACTTGTGATACTGCCAGAAAAGACCCTCCCCAGTAGAGTTTAATAAATTGGGCAAGTTCATATGGGATGAGATGAGCCTTTAAGTACACATATACAAAACCAAATATAGATTAATGTCCAATGATGGACCAACTCCCAAGAGATTGACTAAATAAATCAATTTATTGTGAATTAAACACTGAAAACCCTGGTTCCCTTATCATCTTGCATAAGCTAAATTGAGGGTTTAATGAATGAACTAATTAATGGTTTTGTCACATAATGAAATAATGGTAGCTTAGTTCCTTTAAGCATTATCTTTGTTAAAAACAGTATTTTGAAATGTGAAGTTTTGCCCCAAGGCCATTAAATTTCACATACCTGGCATTTAAGTGCTGCAGACATACTTTGTCAACTAATTGCTATATATAATGTTTTAGCTTCTATACTAATTTTAAAGACAGAAAAACATCTTATCAAATTATGGGTTAGTTTTATTTGCTACTGCTTTTAATGTACACCAGCTCAGGCATGATGAATAGAAAATGTCTTAACTTTTTTTTGTGGACCATTGGAAAATCATAGAGAAATTGTATATTTGGATGTATCAGTAAAGTATGGCAGGATGGCTTTGTCATAGTTTGTAAAGCCCATGCATGCTTCTCATAGAATGCTTGTATGGAATTTGTTCATGTGTTATGTTGGCCTTCTTGTAGTTTAACACAACCCATGTGCTTATACTATAAAAACGATGGTGCTTTGATTTACAGATTGTGTTCCTGACTTAACAAGTCTTTCGCTATCTAAACAGCAAACACCTGTGTTAAGTGCAAATTTAAGACATATGGCTACAACAACTTAAATACCAAAACAACAACAACACGAATAATGCTTCTCCTCCTGATCCAGCCCTAAAATCTACACCATGGATGAGCAGACTTCTGGCTTGGGGGATTTGCTTTGTTTTTTTACTAGGATCCTGAGATCCCCCACCCAGAACCTGCTACAAAAGGCATACGATTTGAATTACAGAATTCTGAGCCCAGGATTTGCCTTAAGTACCAGAACTGAATGGCACTCACAGTTCCACACAAAAATAAATTTCTAGTTGCCCAAGCTTTCTTCATTTCAGCATATAATTCAGGGTATGGTGGGGAGTGGGTCATGGACCTAGTTTACACATAATGATTGCCCATCAATTTAAAAAACAATGGGTTCTTGGGGATGTGCAGCACACCCGTCTCTTCTGCTGTTGGTGTTGGTGTTTTCCCCACTCTTTTTATGGATTTTCAAAAATCTTGCTTTTTTATTGCTGTCTTAATTTTTTTAAATTAAATTATTAATGGAATGTTCTTGGTTTTAAAAAATTATTTGTGGCTAGCCATCTTGAGCTACTTTTAGGAATAGTGGGCTGATTTTTAAATAAGGGAGCAATCCTATGGCCTCTAGTCAGCGGCTAGACAGTCATAGGATATCTTGTTTTCTCAGAGCCTGCACTTTGAGGTCAGTTCCTGGAGAACCCATCTTCCCCCACTTCTGCACTGCCTCGCAGGCAGCGCAGAAAACCCCATGCTCCATGCTCGCAAAAGGAGTGCGGAGAAGCCAAAATGGGGCGTTCCTGGGGGGCATTCTGGGGCAGGGAAGGCAGAAATGCCTGTACAACACATCCAATGTGTCGTACGGCAGCCTCCTCCCTTGCTCAGCCACCCCACCCCACCCGCCGCTAGACAGCTGCAGTTGGCTGTCTAGCCAAAAATGCAGGACAGGAGAAGCGCAGAGGGAACAATCTTCTCCTGCCCTGCGTTATATAGGCGGTCACCTCTGAGTTTGGAGGCAGCTGCCTATCTGCATAGGATTGCGCCCTAAAGAAGCAATGTTTTTGCTAAAAGTATTGCAGCATTATCAACAGACAGCAGGGCAGACCCAAATCACTTTGCTGCCTAAGGCAAAGGCAAGATGGTGCCCACCTAAATTTCACATACAGAAGCCAACCAGACTGAGTCCCTGGCAAGTGGAGAGTGTCTTCTACTACACTTGGGGGCAGCAGGGTAGGCCAATGGGGGCACGCAGCTCTGTCCTCCAACACTTCGCTGCCCTCAGCATCTGACACCTGAGGCAGTTGCTTCACTCTGCCTAATGGTAGGGCTGCCATGGTAGGTAGAGTTAGTGAAAGGTGCCCTACCCAGTGCTGCTACCTGGGACTCCAGACACTGAATGCAGGTGCACCTAGAGATTGTGTGCTGAATGAAAACAAAAGGCCAAACTCAAAAGTGATGCATGTCCCAACCCATTCTTCATCCAGGTCACAAGTGCTAACAGTTCTTCAATTATTATTGTCTGGATCTAGCTCAAGTGAGCTTCCTTTTCAACTGCTGTAAAGGTGCCCAGCTTTGGAGCATGGTGAAAACACCTTTACAATTGTTTGCAAAATTTATTGGAGCTGTTAACTATGCATTTCACAAAGTCACTGCCTTAGGTATTTAAGAATACATTTCAGTGTATGCAACTTCACATTTTGTCTGCATAAGGAAGAGATGGAATCCATATCCTGACCTTTTCCATGCAAATCCAGCACCAAAGAACAGAACTGGACTAATTCATTCCAGAAGAACAACAGCATAGCTTTGCTGAACTGGACAGAGTTGCTGTCAAAGGATTTTCAAAAAGTTGTAACAATATATGGCTGGATCCAGACTTAGTCATGACTAACTTAAGTCCCATTGACTTCAGTGGGTCTACTCTAAGTATGACTAAGGGCACAATCCTATGCATCTTTAGACAGAAAAAACTCCTACAACTCTCAGAATTCCCCAACCAGCATGGTCGGACTTTTTTTTCTGTCTAACCATGCATAGGATTGCACGCTGAGTCTGGATTCAGCCCTGTTGGGCTCTGCTTCTAGCATCCTAATGCTATCACTGACTTTTCTACCGATATTTTTTCGTGGATGACTGCTTCAATTTCTCCATTCTTTTTTTTAAGCTTCACATTTAATTATGTATAATTAATTTACATTTAATTATACATAAATTACTCTTCAGTGATATGGGTGGGGGCTATATTCCCTGGCAAATACTGAGATGTGCTTTTGCCATAAGAATAGCATTGAAATAAAGGGATCCAGATGAAGCAAAGGGGGCGGTTAAGGAGAGAAAGCAAGCAACCAAAGAATCTAAGGTTACATTTTGCTACCTCCAATCATCTGTTAGTCTGAAATTTCAGAAGCTTCCCCAGGATTTGAAGGGGACACAAGAATAACTGCACTTGTGCAAGCTTCTTTTAAAAATGAAGACTCTTGCCATCATTTTGGTTGGCAATGCAAATAAGTCAAGCTACAGCATGTGAAGGCATGGGTTAATTGTATTACCTGATTACCTAGCTGTCAGCTACTGCTCAGTTGTTAGGCACAACTACAAGAGCCAGTGTGGTGTAGTGGCAAGAGTGTTGGACTAGGAGCTGGGAGATCCGGGTTCTAGTCCCCACTCGGCCATGGAAGCTCACTGGGTGACTTTGGGCCAGTCACAGACTCTCAGCCCAACCCACCTCACAGGGTTGTTGTTGTGAGGATAAAATGGAGAGGAGGAGGATAATGTAAGCCGCCTTGGGTTCCTTGCAAGGGAAAAAAGGCGGGGTATAAATGCAATAAATAAATAAATAAATAAATAAAATAAGAGATAGATGAGAGAGAGAGAGAGAGAGAGAGACAGAGTGAGTGAGTGAGTGAGTGAGTGGTTAGTATACCTGTTAATCAGGTGGAGTCGGAAGCTTGCAGTTCCTTCTCAATAATTCCTCTGACAGGTTTCTACAGTGTTGAGTGATGCGGGGACCCATCATTGCCTCTAGTTCCATTGCCTGTATTTACTGAATTGCTAATATTGTTCCAAAGTGGTAAAGATTATGACAACCTATTACTTTCTTTGAGAATTCTACCCAGTGGCATTATACTTGCTTTGAAGGGACCCCTTTTAAAAGCATGTGTGTTCATCCCTTAATCTTTGGTAAGCCATTATTTTCCTTCCTTCTTTCCTTCCTTCCTTCCTTCCTTCCTTTATTTATTTATTTTGTAATAATGAAAATAAGTATTTTAATTGTGCTGCTACAAATGTAGTTGCAGTTTGAAGTCCTGTTATAGTTGGGTAACAGCTATGCATACTCAACTGTTATATCAAACCCCAATCTATTTTTTTAGACATATCTCATGAACTCTACCAGAGAAATAAGAAATCTCCTTTCCCAGGGGTGGCCAACTTTTGGACCTCCAGATGCTTAAGCCTACAATTTCCATGATCTCTCAACATTAGCTATGCTGGCTAGGGGTTGTAGGCCAAAACATCTGGAAGTCTACAAGTTGCCCACCCAGCAGTGTGCAGCAGTGATATCAAACTTCTGTTCATGGTGTTGCCTGCACAACAGACATGCCAGTGAGTGGACAGCCCAGTCCATGCTTTGTAGGCCTCAGGGCCCTTTGTAAGTGGATCATATCAACACTCAGTAGAACCCATAGGCCCTAGAGACTTCTGGGGAGGCCTAGTACAGCCTAGCATTATTGTAAATCCACTTTGGATCCATATGAAACCTTATGTGGTATTTGATGAATGTCCCTCCCCTCAAGTTCAGTACTGAATTCTGGCTGGCTGGATTCCCAAATCTGTTTCTACCTACTCCTTTTTCTTCCTCCTGGAATCTGGCACAACCCTACCTGAAACAGACATTTCCAAGAGAGAGAAAAACATCGCTGACATATTTTTTAAAAACATCTTTCTCATCAGCTAGTGCAGTGACTCTTCCAAGAAAAAGACCTCACATATAGAAAAAAAAAATCCTTCAGGACTTGCACTGGCTGGATAGAGGTGACAGTTCTATTTTAAGCAGCTTCACTCCATTTCAGAAGCACCTTTGTAACTTCAATTTAGCAAATGTTATAGATGTTTCTGAGACTTCCAGGACTGAAATGCTCCCTAAGAGGTTTATGCCTTTTAACCTTTGAGGGATCAATTGCATATCCAGCAACTGAGTGTTTCCCAGAAGGTGACAGAAATGTAGAACGATAAACTCCAGACCTACTCACCTAGAAAACAATTGTGCATGAAATTGCAGGGTTACTTGAAAGGAGTTACTCTATCTCTTATTGCAGAATGAAGGAAAGAGAAATAATCTTCAGTCTTCAGTTGTTCAATAGTCTTCAATGCTAATTTAGCTTCCATTCTATAGATGGCAAAAATTGCTCTCCGGACATGATTACTAACAGTAATACATTATGTTCACATTTTGCTAAAATTTAATCATTGGCCTAACATTGCTGAAATTTTGCAAACACTATGACCATTTCACAAGTCAACACTTCTTCTGGATGATGGCTGCTGCACACGTTACTGATGGGCAGATATACTAGAGGTATCAGGTTGTACCCTGTAATTCAGGGGTAGGTAACCCAGTGCCTTCCTGTTGTTTTGAACTACAATTCTCATAATCCCTGACGATTGGTCATGTTAGCTGGTGCTGATAGGACTTGTAATCTCCCTCTTTATGTCATTTGATCTAATATTTTATAACAGAAAAATATTTTTTGCTGTATATTTTCATTGTATTATTTTGTTATGTATTTGGCTGGTCTATATTCCCACTTTGTATATTTTGTAAAGAGTTACAATCCCTGCACTATGTCCATGCAGAGCACGGGTAGGCAACCTGGTGCCCTCCAAATAATTTTGGACTACAACCTCAATAGTCCCTGACCATTGGCCATGCTGGCTGGATCTTTTAGGAATTGTAGTCTAAAACATAGAGTATGAAAGAACCTTGAGTGTGTGTCACAATAGAAAACGTTGGTGACCAGCTATTATATTGTTTAGGCTGCTAGTGTCCATCTTTGTTAAGCCGATTGCTTGCAGATGATCACTTGATATTCCTTAAATG
Source organism: Heloderma suspectum (assembly GCF_057233095.1). Taxonomy (NCBI): domain Eukaryota; kingdom Metazoa; phylum Chordata; class Lepidosauria; order Squamata; family Helodermatidae; genus Heloderma; species Heloderma suspectum. Next base: position 284,247,667 of record NC_139461.1, on the reverse strand, counting down.
GGAGCAAATAACTGGAAATCATGCTGGGCAGAGGTCATAGAATCATAGAATAGTAGGGTTGGAAGGGGCCTACAAGACCATCGAATCCAACCCCCTGCTCAATGCAGGAATCCAAGTCAGAGCATCCCCGACAGATGGCTGTCCAGCCTCATCTTGAATGTCTCCAGTGTGGGAGAGCCCACTACATCCCTAGGTAATTGGTTCCATTGTCGTATTGCTCTAACAGTCAGGACGTTTTTCCTGATGTTCAGCTGGAATCCTGTAACTTGAGCCCATTATTCCGTGTCCTGCATTCTATGATCAAGGAGAGATCCTGGCCTTCTTCTCTGTGATAACCTTTCAAGTACTTGAAGAGCACTATCCTATCTCCCCTCAGTCTTCTCTTCTCAAGGCTAAACATGCCCAGTTCTTTCAGTCTCTCCTCATAGGACTTTGCTTCCAGTCCCCTGATCATCTTTGTTGCCCTCCTCTGAACCCTCTCCAGCTTGTCTGCATCCTTCTTAAAGTGTGGTGCCTAGAACTGGACACAGTACTCCAGATGAGGCCTAACCAGTGCTGAGTAGAGGGGAACTAGTACTTCCCGGGATTTGGAAGCTATGCTCCTATTAATGCAGCCCAAAAAAGCATTTGCCTTTTTTGCAGCCACATCACATTGTTGGCTCATATTCAGCTTGTAATCGACAACAATTCCAAGATCCTTCTCGCTTGTAGTGTTGTTGAGCCATGTATCCCCCATCTTGTAACTGTGCATTTGGTTTCTTTTTTCTAGGTGCAAAACTTGGCATTTATCCCTATTCAATTGCATTCTGTTGTTTTCAACCCAGCGCTCCAGTCTATCCAGATCACTTTGAATTTTGTTTCTGTCTTCCAAAGTATTAGCTATCCTGCCCAATTTTGTGTCATCTGCAAATCTGATCAGCATTCCCTGCACCTCCTCCTCCAAGTCATTAATGAAAATATTGAAGAGCACTGGGCTCAGGATTAAGCCCTATGGTACCCCATTCGTTACCTCTCCCCAGTTTGAGAAGATACTATTAATAAGCACTCTTTGTGTCCGATTCTGCAGCCAACTGTGGATCCACCGGATCATTGTTTCATCTAGCCCACTTTGAGCTAGTTTGTTCATCAGGATATCATGGGGCACTTGGTTGAAAGCTTTGCTGAAGTCGAGCTATATGATGTCCACAGCATTCCCACAGTCCACAAGACTTGATCCAAAAATGAGATCAGGTAAATCTGGCAGGATTTGTTCTTGACAAATCCATGTTGGCTTTGAGTAATTACTGCATTGTTTTCAAGGTGCTTTACAGATGGATTGCTTTATAATCTGCTCCAGAATCTTCCCAGGGACTGATGTCAGACTGACTGGTCTGTAGTTCCCAGGTTCCTCCTTTTTGCCCTTTTTGAAGATAGGGACAACGTTAGCCCTCCAGTCATCTGGCACTTCAGGTATCAGCTGAAGTTTTTTTTCAGCAGATTGGACGGGGGAACTGTCTCTGAAGATGGTATGAATCTTCGGGGAGTGGGAAATTGCAGCATTTTCAGGTGGGGTATAAACTTACAAGGTGACTGTGGGTGTTTTCTTTCTTTTTTCAACTTAGAAAAAGCTAAGCTTCTATTCTCTTAAAAAAGAAGCTGCTATTCTCTTCAAAAAATCCTTTTAAAAAAAGGTTGCTCCCATGGTTCAAAAGTAAACAAAAGCAGCCATATACACAGACACAACCATAAGTCTCCAGTGCTTTCTTATCAAAAGAAAACAAAGGGAGCAGTCCTATCTGGATGCCCATCAGCCTCCGAACTCAGAGGCTGATGGGCATCTTATGCATAGCAGGAACAGCATGGAGGCGAACTTTTCGTCCATGCTGCTCTTGCTCTGCATTTTTCCTAGACCAGCGATTTTGCCCATCTAGTTGGCACTCTGCGGAACAGGAGGAACAGGAGGAACAAGGCTGGAGCAGCCTCAGGATACATCGTAAGCAAGCTGCCCCAGTCTCCTCCCCTCCCTGCCCACAGAACCACCCCCTTTCCCTTCCCTCTGAGATTGCCTTTGCGACCTTGGAGAGGCAGCCAGTGTGGTCCTCTCTGTGCTGGCTGTGAGGGAGGGGAGGGGAGCTTGGACTCCTGGAGCACTGTCTCCAACCTTGGATCCAGGAATCCAGAAAATCCTCTGGCCCTCCCAGACGCTGTCTAGGGGCCATAGGATTGCTCTCTAAATTAACCAAACTCTGTAGAGCTATCCCTAGACTTCTCACTACTCAGGGCAGTGCAGAGGGCTTGACACTATGGATATATATAAAATTAAATGATGCGTGCATCTTGATCACAGTATAAGGTGTAGAGTAACCTTTCAATCAGCATGGATGACACAGAGTTTACTTTATCTGAGCTTCATATTCCTTTGCTCAAGCAAAGGTGCTTTTAGGAGCACAAAAAGAGGCCATTCCACAAGGCTACTTCCTGAATCAACTTGTATGTGTTTTAAATTGGCAATTAAAGCTTTGGTCAATTTTAATCACACCAATTAATCTGTTAAAGCTTGTAGCCTACAGAATATTTATTCCAATGACATTAAATCCAATAGGCCTGACACAATAATGCAAGAGAGAGAAGGTACACATTGACTACTTCTTCAGTCCAGAGAATCACAGTATTCTCAGTGCACACATGTACAGTGCCTGAAGAAATTATGAAACTGAATCAAAGGGAAAGGATAGAACCTTTGTCTGCATCTTTTTTCGTTCTGGTTGAATTCTTTGCAGTAAGATAATTCTCACCCCAGATTAACTGTAGTATGTTTACTTTTGTACTTACATGTATATATTTTGATATTACATAGAGATGAGTCTTGTATGCACGTGGAAACTTTTAAAAATTGAATTTGATGCAATGCTTCTCTCAGTTTTCTGTTTTTCTTTTCTTTCTTTCCACATTTGAAACCAAATTCTTACTCAAATACACAAAAGCCTTGTAGTACTTATAAAGAAAAGGTTTTCTATCCCATTTTCATCAAAATTTAACAACAGATGGGTCAGAGAGATGTCTTGTTGCTAGGGCATGCTTGCTTTTACAAAACCAAACAATAACATTTTTAGTGCTGTACTACATGCTGAGTTGTGATCATAAATAATTGAAACAAAACAGCTGTTCTTCAACATAAGACATTCCATGAGGAAAATGGTGTTGCTATCTTTTAAAACTGTGTTTATTTACTTACTGTCTTGCCTTCGGCTTTCCCATCAATGGTATAAGTTACCGTCTTGCACCCAAAATAATCTAACAGTGCAGAGAACTACCTCCTAATGTTTCAACTTTGCTTTCTTTGCGCAAAAAAAAGTTTGGTAATCACATCTGCAGAAATATTGCCAGCCTTTATGAAATTGAACAGTGCATCATGCAAGCATCTGGCAATTAATTTTCCATACTTACAACAGTAGGAAATAAACTACATCAGGGACAGCCAACTGGCAGGGCCAAATCTAACCTCTAGAGCAGTTTTATCTGGCCCCCGGTGGCCCTACCAAATTCTAATCAGATATGTTTGCCCACAGTTTCAAGTGAAAAATGCATTTCATTTTTATGATCAGATGTATAGATTGGAGGTGCTGTTGAATCCATCATTGTCACTAGAGGCACAAGCTCAGACCACCTTTTATCAGCTCAGACTGTGATACTAACTGTGGGCTCCTTCACATGGGGCTTTTATCCTGCTATGGAGATGGCTTACAGAAGTTTGTGGGTACATGACACAGCCCTCCTCCAGGGGACCTCCCACTCTTTGTGAGCTCTATTGTGTTGTTTTCCATGATAACAAAAGTCCAGCATTTTCCCTTCTCCTACCATGGGGTCGATATAAATGAGGGTATACTGTTTAAAGTTGCTTTTACTGCAAATTGTGTGATAAAGCCCTGTCCTACCTGGGCAGAGACAGCCTTGCAAAAGTTATTCACTCTGTGGTAACATCCTGTCTGGATTTTTGCAATGTGCTATACTTGGGTCTGCCTTTGAAAAAGGGTCCAGAAATTTCAGCTAGTCCAAAACAGGGTGGCTATATTGTCAATGGGGACCAGCCAATGCGATCATATTATGCCAGTACTTTGCCAGCTGCACTGGCTGCCATTTACAGGTCCACTTTGAAGTGCTAGTTTTAACCTTTAAACCCTAGGCACAATAATCCTATGGCTCCCTGCATAGGATGGTGCAGATCTCCTGCTTGTGGTTGTAGACAGAGCTACAACTGTGGAGGAGCAGATCTGATCATGGATCTCCCCACCCCAGCTCCCACAGAAAGCCCCATGGCAGCTTCTCTTATGAGGTTGCAATTGTGAATTTGGAAAGGATGGAGACGGAAAAAAGGCAGAGCAGGGGGCCTGGAGGGTGGAGAAGAGGCAATGATCTACTTGATTCGGGAGCCACTCTGCCACCAGCCACCCTCTGTCAATCGTCCCCTGGAGGCATCCCCACTGTTATCACATATGATAACAGGGATGCTTACAGCAGGGCACTTGGCTGGTCCTGGGAGGAGGAGCTGCTTGACAGAAAAGGTTCCCCACCCCTGCTGTAATGGTTTTGGCTGGTTTGGTTGGAGTTTCCTTTCTGTTAGATTTGGACTGTTGTTTGAACCAAAACATTGTGCTTTCTACTACACATGATCATTTATCATGTAGTAACCCTCCCATGCACCCCATTTATGTCTTTGAGCTGGAATGCAGTTTGCTTCTGGTGGATTTGTGGGGGCTGTACCTGGGATTTAGGGACATGATTGAGCATGTCACCACTCTAGAGCCAGCTCCATGTTTGAGGGGCCCTTGCCAAAGTGCCCTCTGGGGTCCCCTACTACATTGGTAACCCCCAAATGATGTGCAACTACAATTTTACATTTATCACAATGGCCCGGAATGGCCTGTTGGAGTAGTGATGGCAGGGCTTCTTTACCCACAAAAAGAAGTAAGCTAAGGGCTTATTTATTCTTCAGCTTTTGAAAACAGTAGGTGCAGTGGTCATTTAGAGTGCAGAGCTAATTAACAGCTGTGGATGCATCAGAGAGCCTTGGGTTCGAACAGGAGTGAGAGGGGAGGGGGGCAGAATGTTGCCTAGCACCCAAGTAAAGTCAAATGAGTTTCCTTTTTAGCCTGGATTTGTCATGTATAAAAAGACTAGCATGTTCATTATGTTCTGTCACTGTAGTGGTTTTATTCTGTTACAAGCCTGGCCTAATTTACTCTGTGGTTTTATACTTCTGACTGCTTAGCCAGGGGACTATTTATGACTCAATAAAGTTTGTGATCCCTTCACTTTGTTATTCAGTCTGCTTGATTCAGACACCTCTACTAATATGTGCAAGGTGGCAGTGTTCTGAGGCATTATGGGGAAATTTAAACTGGTATCCACCCGCCACGGGGCCCAGGGCAAGCTCACAGTCAGGGACATCATTGTAGGAGGTGTCAAGGTGCCCCAACAGCTGCCTAGAGGTGCCAGGTGCTGATGATGGTTCTGCATTAACCATCCCATCTTTGGAAGGTTTATGGTGATGCCCAATTGGAGTATGAACATTCACACTATACCTTAACCATGCAAATTGTAAATTGCAGTCTGGACAGAAGTGAAAGGTAACTGGCTGCACATTAAGTGTCCTCATGAAAAGCGCCTGAATCTTCTGGAGCATCTATGAATTCCATGTATAGCTGGCAATAGATACAGTACCATTTTTCAGAGATAAATTGAATCTTGAAGTTCATGGTAGAACTCAGTGGTAGATCACAGATTTTGACTCAGTGGTCTGAGTTGGTATAAGACTGCTTTATATGTTAAAAAGTTACTGTACTGGGGGGAGAAGATGCTATTTGGTAATAAATACATATCAATTTATGACACTAAAAAAGAGAGTGCTTTAGTCTGCAGGGAAGTAGATGACCTAAGATGTCTTTGGCATGAAATGAAGCACCATCCCAAAACCAGGAACTGGTTTGCTTGCTTACAACTCAAAATAAGCAAGTGTATCTTTTATCATCAGTCAAACATTAGACATTACAGTGCATCTCCATCATAAGATGGCTGGTTTAAGTCAATGCAAACCTGTCCAATACCCATTGAGATGCTAAAATAGCATAAGTCACATCATTGGTGATTTTATGCCCTGCTGTTTCAAATAGACAAATAAAATAAATAGTTATTCCAGAGGAGAAAACCTCACATTTATTTTCATCCCAGAGTTTTGCATTCATTACTATATTTTCTGGGAGATTTAATCAAGCTGCAAAATTTAGAATAGTGTCATCTTGTTCATCACGAATGCAATCTGCATAGGTAATTTGCATCGAGTATTTATATAATAGATCTTTGAGATTTATGAATGGAGATAAACGGTTCTACAGAAATGGGCTACTATACTTGTATTTCTTGCTCTTTGCTATATTAATCTTTGCAGCATTTCCCAAATCTCAGCAATATATTTAAGATTTTTGAGTTGCCTTAGCTGATGACTAAAATGGCTCTAGATATACTCAGTGGTATGCATGAAATAAAGCAATATTACCTTTGTAAATTTCAGCACTTTTTACATTTTATAAAGAAATATTAAACAAGTCCAGGTTACCATGGAGAGAGGAGGGACAAATGCCAGTTTTTACCCTAAGAACTTGTAGCGTAGCTGTGATTATCTGGATTATATAGGTCTCAGCTGCAAAATAGAAGTGCTGACCTTCCTGCTGTCAAGTTTGACATTTTAATGGTGCTTGCTTTTTCATTTAAAACAACAACAACACAAACTGTCTCTAAATTCTATTCTGGCAATCACATATGTCAGCAGAAATATTAAAATATCCTAAATATGAGGAATCATTTGTCATAATCTGGATTTGTTTGGGCCAGGCAGGAGGAAAAGAGATAGGGAAACTGATGAGGGGGTGATAAGCAATCAGAAAGCTTGTACAGCTGGCTAAAATATAGGCAGTTTTATTTTCCACTTCTGCAACTCAAATGAATGACCCACATTGGCTAGCAAGCTAGAACATCTTCCATATGGTTTATCTTTCTCATTTTCATTTTGAAAAGATAAAGACTTAGGGGGAACATCATGACAGAGGTTTATAAAAGCAGAGGAGAGAGTCAGTGAATAAACAAACAAGGACAAACAAAAGGAACTACTACTTACTAAACACATAATTAGCATATAGAATTAATTGCACAATTCTGTGGGTGCTTCCAAATGAGGCTTTTATCATACAATTTCCCTGCTCATTCACAGAATGTTATGGGGGAACCAGATGTTGTCTTCCACTTCTAACCCTCCTGTGTTTTCCAACTGTTTCCATGTTTATTCTTCCCATACAAACATCTGTTAAGGAGGAATAGCTGCACGATGTCTTCTGATTGGCAGCGGTAGGAGTCCTCAGTGGAAACACCTTATATCATAGATGGCTTCAGTAAACAGGGTTGGATCCAGATTAAGTTAGTCATACTTTAGCCCCATTAAAGTTAGTGGGACAAGTTAGCAATGACTAATGTAACTCGCATTGTCTTCAGTGAGTTTTACTTCTAGGTACATGGATATAGCGTAACAGCTAGGGTGGCCATGTGTCCTACTTTAGAGAACAATCCTCTATCTTGAAGGGCTGTAAGAGTGCAGTCCTTTATTTGAAGGACTGTCCAATCCAAGTCTGATTTAAAGGTAAAGGCAGAAGTGCTCAATTCCTACTGTGGCTCAGTCTTCTCCCAAAAGAGGGTCTATGACCCCCCTGGCAAAGGCGAGGTACAGGCTGAAGGGGCAGGATTGCAGCTTGAGATCAATTGGCATATGGTCAAGGAACACTTAATTACTTTGAATGAATTCAGATATCCAGGGCCAGCTGAACTGCACCCTAGAATAATAAAGGAATGGGCAGAAGAACTCTCTGAACCACTATCTATTATCTTTGAGAAAACATAGAGGATGGGTGACGTGCCAGATGACTGGAGGAGGGCTAATGTTGTCCCTATCTTCAAAAAGGGCAAAAAGGAGGAACCTGGGTACTACAGACCAGTCAGTCTGACATCAATCCCTGGGAAAATACTGGAGCAGATGATAAAGCAATCAGTCTGTAAGCACCTTGAAAACAATGCAGTGATTACTCAAAGCCAACATGGATTTGTCAAGAACAAATCCTGCCAGATGAATCTGATCTCATTTTTTGATCAAGTAACCTCCCTTGGGAATGCTGTGGACATAATATACCTCGACCTCAGCAAAGCTTTTGACAAAGTGGCCCACGATATCCTGATGAGCAAACTAGCTCAAAGTGGGCTAGATGAAACAACGATCCGGTGGATCCACAGTTGGCTACAGAATCAGACTGAAAGAGTGCTTATCAATGGGATCTTCTCAAATTGGGGAGAGGTAACAAGCGGGGTACCACAGGGCTCAGTCCTGGGCCCAGTGCTCTTCAACATTTTGATTAATGATGGAGAAGGAGGTGCAGGGAATGCTGATCAGATTTGCAGATGACACCAAATTGGGCAGGATAGCTAATACTTTGGAAGACAGAAACAAAATTCAAAGTGATCTTGATAGACTGGAGTGCTGGGCTGAAAACAACAGAATGAAATTGAATACGGATAAATGCCAAGTTCTGCACCTAGGAAAAAGAAACCAAATGCACAGTTACAAGATGGGGGACACATGGCTCAACAACACTACAAGTGAGAAGGATCTTGGAATTGTTGTTGATCACAAGCTGAATATGAGCCAACAATGTGATGTGGCTGCAAAAAAGGCAAATGCTCTTTTGGGCTTCATTAATAGGAGCATTAGGGGTGGATGAAAGTCACTTACCTGTCCTCGAAGATTTCCCGCGGTGGGGGGGAGGCGCTTCGTTGTTCCCCCCGCGAAGTTCAGGCCGGGGGGGGGAGGCTTCCCGCCTTGCCCCGGCCGAAATTCAGGACGGGGGGGAGGCTTCCCGCCTCGCCCGGCCGAAATTCAGGCTGGGGAGGAGGCGCCTCGCCTCGCCCGGCCGCGAACTAAACAGTTAAAAAAAAAAAAAACGCCCCCGTGATAGGCTATGTGACGATTAACGTAGCCTATCACGGCTAGATCTGCAAAGTCAGCCGTGATAGGCTACGTAAATCGCCACATAGCCTATCACGGGTGACTTAAAAAAAAAAGCGCGTACGTAAATGGCGGCCCCCATAGGGAGCCGCCATTCGCGTTCCTTATTTGGTCGCTGTAGTCTACGTAAATGTTTACGTAGACTACAGCGAAAATAAGGGCAACGAAAATAGCGTTGACCTTATTTTCGCCGTAGTCTACATAAACATTTACGTAGACTACAGCGACCGAATAAGGAACGGGAATGGCGGCTCCCTATGGGGGCCGCCATTATCCGTACGCGCTTTTTTTTTTTTTTTAAGTCACCCGTGATAGGCTAAGTGACGATTTACGTAGCCTATCACGGTTGACTTTGCAAATCTAGCTGTGATAGGCTACGTTAATCGTCACGTAGCCTATCACGGGGGTGTTTTTTTTTCTTTCTTTTATTGCAGTGGCGACGGCGGCAGCCGGTCGAAAGATCGGCTGCTGCCCCTGACGAAGACCCGCCGAACCGCCAGCCGGACCCGCCTCCGGGAGGGACATTCGGCAAAGGTAAGTCCCGTCCTGGGGGGGGTGCGGGGTGCGGGGGGGTGCGGAGAATTTCTCCCCGAAACTTGTTCGGGGGGCTGAACACGTTGGCGCTCGGCCCCCCGAAGTTTCGGGGAGAAATTCTCCGCCATCCCTAAGGAGCATAGCTTCCAAATCCCGGGAAGTACTAGTTCCCCTCTACTCAGCACTGGTTAGGCCTCATCTGGAGTACTGTGTCCAGTTCTGGGCACCACAATTGAAGAAGGATGTAGACAAGCTGGAAAAGGTTCAGAAGAGGGCAACCAAGATGATCAGGGGACTGGAAACAAAGCCCTATGAAGAGAGACTGAAAGAACTGGGCATGTTTAGCCCTGAGAAGAGAAGACAGAGGGGAGATAGGATAGCGCTCTTCATGTACTTGAAAGGTTGTCACAGAGAGGAAAGCCAGGATCTCTTCTTGATCATCCCAGAATGCAGGACATGGAATAATGGGCTCAAGTTCCAGGAAGCCAGGTTCCGGCTGAACTTCAGGAAAAACGTCCTGACTATTAGAGCAATACGACAATGGAACCAGTTGCCTGGGGAGGTGGTGGGCTCTCCCACACCGGAGGCATTCAAGATTATTATTTCTGGATCTAGACATGTAAATTAGTGTATGCAAATTTTATGCAAAACTACACTGTCTTTTGTCTGTTTGGTGATGCATTTCCTCTTTTTTGGAGATTCTTAAGTAGGAATGGACAAATCTGTCAGTTTTGCTTTCTCCCACACTTGCTTTTTTTAATTTCTAGTTCTTTTGGTCCCATTTATGAAGAAATTTGCAAATTTGGGGAAGTTTTCACTAAAAAAAAAAAAACCAAGCAAAATTCTCACCCATCCCTTTTCATATGTGACCACCCTAACTGCAGCCTTACTGGACCCAACCTGCAGATTTAAAGAAACAAAAGATAGATTTATCGGTGGCTATTAGGCATCCTTTTGTTGCAAGTGTTAAACAGAGGTACATTGCTCCTGAGCAAAGAGGTTATGACTCTGAGCTGGAGGTTCAAATTTAGCTAAAAGACTGTTTCTTGAGTTATTCCAGAGGCATATGGCTGGCCACTGTGGAGAAAGGCTGTGAGAACAGATGGGCCTTTGCTTGTTCCAGCACAATAATATGAGTGTTTTTAATCATTAGAAAACCTAACACTCTTATTTTTCCAATACCCATACCCAACCCTATACTCCTAAATACAGTTTTCAATGTACTGAGAAGTGATGTGAACTTGCACTATGAAAAAAGCATAGGAAACATGCCAGCGATATAATTTCTTTCTACTTTTCAGGCAGATGCAAATGTAGTTTCTCTTCTCTGGCTTTTTCAGATTCTGCACTTTCCATCCAGCTTCCATCCCTATTCAGCAACCGGGGGGGGGGGGGATTGTTGCTTTTCCTTGCTTGCATGCTTGCCTATGTCCAGTATGGACTGTTCTTTCCCTAAGGAATGAATTGAAGGTAGGTCTTTAAGAGTTACTCATGTTTAACGTGGGATGACAAGAACTGTGGATGAATTTTGTAAAAAAAGGAAAATCTGTATGAAAAAGCTTTTGTGTTGCTTTTTAGCAGTTGTACATCATGTTACTTGCAAAAACAAAAAAACAAAACTGAGAATTATGTAGGATGTCAACAAAATAAATATTAGAGAAATGATCTAATCTTGCCTTTAGAAGGAGAGATTTTGTAGTATGCAAAAGATTCTGTTTCTATGTAATCATGCTTGTTAAATGTGTACGCTGATGCTTAATACCAGCATTTCTTTTTAGATCTGTCACCCATACAAGAGATGCTAGCATGTTCCGTGAACCTAAAAGGCTAGCCTGAACCATCCATGAAGAGATGAGCTGTTAAACAAGTGCATTTAGAGTCCAAATGTATGAGTTAAATGACCTAGTTTGCTATCTTGCTCAGCATCCACCCAACCCCTTGGCTTTAGTAGTCTCCTTTTGTGGGTTTTCCCTCTGACCGCTAGCTTTAATGTATCTCTAGTGATGGAACTGGCACTTTGCCCTTAGTAAAAGTAATTGAGTGCTGTTGCCTCTTCTATTTCTGCCTCCAGCCAACAGGGTTTCTGGTTTTCGTGACAGTAAACCACTTAGTTTTAAAATGCTGCTGTTAAATGCCAAGACAGTGAATGGTAAGACCTCTTTAATCCAGGATTTGATCTTTGATGAGCATGTTGACCTGGCATGAAAACTTGGTAGGAAGAGGAGGATGGAGTTAATCTGTCTCAGCTATGTACACCAGGTTTTCAGGCACAGCAGACACATGATTTGGTGGGCAGCAGGGAGTAATGTATGGCTGTGAGAGCTGGACTATAAGGAAGGCTGAGCGCCGAAGAATTGATGCTTTCGAACTGTGGTGCTGGAGAAGACTCTTACGAGTCCCCTGGACTGCAAGGAGGTCAAATCAGTCCATCCTAAAGGAAATCAGCCCTGAGTGCTCATTGGAAGGACAGATAATGAAGCTGAAGCTCCAATATTTTGGCCACCTAATGCGAAGAGAAAACTCCCTGGAAAAGACCCTGATGCTGGGAAAGACTGAAGGCAAAAGGAGAAGGGGACGGCAGAGGATGAGATGGCTAGATAGCATCACGGATGCAATGAATATGAACTTGAGCACGCTCCGGGAGAGAGCGCAGGACAGGAAGGCCTGGCATGCTATGGTCCATGGGGTCACGAAGAGTCGGACACGACTGAACGACTGAACAACAACAACAAGGGGTGTTGCTAGGTTCTTAAAAGATCTGGGGCACAGGCCCATAACACAAATGTCTCTCTCTCTCTCTCTCTCTCTCTCTCTCTCTCTCTCTCCAAGTCTAAGTGCACCTCTAAAATCTGTGTGTGTGTGTGTGTGTGTGTGTGTAGTGCATATGGTGTGCTTGCTTGCGAGTGTGTATAGATTACATACATACATACATACGGAGTGTGCACTGACACACACACACACACACACCCTTCAACTCAGACCCCGATTCAGCATTTTGGAAAACATCCCGCTTCTGCTCGGGCCAATTTATAGTCGGACCACTTTAGCTCAGCATCAAACCTGAGTCAAGTTTTGGAAAAATGAGTCTTTATGCTTCCTGTTGACTACCATGGAAAATTGGGGGAAAAAAACCTGTAACTTTTTTCTCTTGGTCAGAACTGGATGATAATTTCAGGCATAGTAGCCCCTGGAAGGGGCACACCTTCCCAATATGAGAAAAATAGGTGCAGGGTTTATATTTTGATTTTCTTTTAAAGGGAACTGCCAATAACATTTTTATTACTTGGAAGACTTGGATACAAATTTCAGGATTCATTGTCCCATCAGAGGAGATCCTGTCTGCCAAATTTCAGAATGATAACCACAAGGGTTTCTGTGCAAGGGTGGTCTTGACATTTTGGGATCTCCAAAAGAGGGCGTACTTATCTCCCTATTTTTCTGGTGGACCATTGTCCATAGAGAGTGCTTCCAAACATATGCAGAATACTTTTCTTTCACCACTGAGCACTTACATTCTCTCCTTAGCAATTCTATTCCCCTCCATGCAACTATCCCTCCTCATCCTACCATCCTCCAGCAACTCTTCATAAAAACAGGTGTCTTGTTTTGTGCAACTCTCCTCTACCTCCTTGTTATGCACAAGCTGTCATTGCATCTTCCTCCCCATAATTTCATTTGTGCCAAGAATTCACCAGGATTCAGCCAATGAGTCTGTTTTCAAAACTAGGGTTAAGTTATGGGGAAACTCTGAGCATGTACTAAGTGCCTTTCCCTCACCACTTGACTTAAGCTAGAGTTCATGCAAAACAACAACATAAATGACAAAACATGCATAGGACATTGCTGAAAGGGTAGTCAATTCATTAGACGGAATTGGGAAGGCACTGTATTAAGCCTGCAGTACCATGCTCACAACTCAGGACTTATTTCTGAGTAACATGCAGAACATAAAGGAGCAAACCTCCCTGCAAAAGTAACTTGTGCTGGAATCCTATGCATGCTTTCCTGAGGTTAACCCTCATTAAACATAATGGGGCTTCTGAGTAGGTATACATATGCTTGTATAAATGAGCAGTATTTACTCCCTCCATTAAAAAAACAAACCCCAAACTCCTATTCTTATTAAAGTTTTCTGTTCATAGAAACATAGGAAGCTGCCTTATGCTGAGTCAGACCCTGGGTCCATCTAGCCCAGTACTGTCGACACTGACTGGCAGCAGCAGCTTTCCAGGGTTTCAGGCAGGATTCTTTCCTAGCCCTACCTGCAGATGCTGGGGATTGAACGCAGGACCTTATGCATGCTAAGCATGTGCCCTGCCACTGAGCTACAGCCCTTCCTATTGCTGGATAATGGCAACTGACAAACAAAACAGCCCCAGATTTGTTGCTCTGCAACCATGTGAACCCACTTTTCTCAAAGACTTGAGTGAGAAGGAGAAAAACCAACCCTCTTGTCTGTTTGTATAAAGTCAAATACAGTTCAGAACTTCTCTTGCCCACCCAAGATATGCTCAGGGTGGAATAAAGAAGAGAAAGTACAGGATAGGAGAAGGAAGAAGAAAAGAAGAATAGTGATTGGAAATGTGTGGGGGGGCAGGGTTGGGGAGTAGAGAGAACTCCCTAAGCCAAGTGGCTCTTTTCGAGGAAGTAGTACTTCAGAGGAATTTAGGAGGCTGTGGAGGGTTTGTAAGGATTGCACGTACTTAAATTAACTTTATGAGGTGAGGTGGCTGAGGGCTTTTTCTAGCTTTTTTAAAACTGTAGAACCTATCTAAAAGCCCCCGCAGTTCCTTGATCATGACGCCACATAGTCCTAATCCTCCTTTTGGAATAATTTGAGTCCTACAGCTATTTAGGAGAAATTAAAGTGGAGGGGGAGAAAGAAAGAAGTTTGTGGAGGCTGATTGGATCCTTTGCTGTACTGAAGCTACTAAACTTCTGCAGAAGCCAAAGGTTCCACTTTTGGGCAGTAAAATCAGGTGCTGTATGAAATACCAGTATTTCACATGGAGCTCTTTCTTCCCTTCCTTTTCCCTCTTCAAAATTTCATTGCAAGCAAACTCTGAACGGTGAGCATGTAAGAGCAGAAAAATAGGGACAGAGGGGGTTTTTGCATCTCAAAAAAAAAAAAAACCTTACACCAGAGATTAGGGATAGTGACCTCCCAATGGTCACCTTAAACACCTTCTGATTATGATCTCTAATCCCCTGTGTGGCTTGACACCTTTTTACTTTTTGTTTTAGTCTTTGAGAAAACGAAACCTTATGCATGGCTAGCACAAATGCCACTGTTTGAACTTTGGCAGGCTCAGTCAGCTCCATAGGGGCTGCTGCGTCCCAAATTCCATGCACGTATATGGAAGCACAAAAAAAATATAGCTCTTTGCTTTGACAGATTTTCTTGAAAATCAGAGCACCGTCTGGTCCAGTTTTATTGGATGAGTTTCAGTTACTGAGGCCTGAGGATGCGGACAAGGTGCTTGGCCAAGTCCGATCGACCACTTGTGTGCTTGACCCTTGCCCTTCATGGCTTATTAAATCAAACAAGGAGGGGATGCCTGGCTGGGTCCAGGAGGTTGTAAATTCCTCCTTGAGAGAGGGAGTTGTGCCTAGGGATGGCGGAGAATCTCTCCCCGAAACTTCGGGGGGCCGAGCGCCAACGTGTTCGGCCCCCCGAACACGTTTCGGGGAGAAATCCTCCGCACCCCCCCCGCAATCCGCACCCCCCCCCGGGACGGGACTTACCTTCGCCGAATGTCCCGGCGGCGGGTCCGGCCGGTGGTTCGGCGGGGGTTCGTGCGGGGCGGGAGCGGCAGCCGGTCTTTCAACCGGCTGCCACCGCCGCCATTCCAATAAAAGAAAGAAAAAAAAAACGCCCCCGTGATAGGCTATGTGACGATTAACGTAGCCTGTCACGGCTAGATTTGCAAAGTCAGCCATGATAGGCTATGTAAATCGTCACGTAGCCTATCACGGGTGACTTTAAAAAAAAAAAAAGCGCGTACGGATAATGGCGGCCCCCATAGGGAGCCGCCATTCGCGTTCCTTATTTGGTCGCTGTAGTCTACGTAAAGATTTATCCGTACGCGCTTTTTTTTTTTTAAGTCACCTGTGATAGGCTACGTGACAATTAACGTAGCCTATCACGGCTGACTTTGCAGATCTAGCCGTGATAGGCTACGTTAATTGTCATGTAGCCTATCACGGGGGCGTTTTTTGTTTTTTTTTAACTTTCGAGTTCGCGGCCGGGCGAGGCGGGAAGCCTCCTCCCCGGCCTGAACTTCGCGGGGGGAGCAGCGAAGCGCCTCCCCCCCACCGCGAACAAGCTTCGACGAAAGGTAAATGACTTTCGTCCACCCCTAGTTGTGCCTGCCACTTTAAAAGAGGCGGTAATTAGACCACTCCTGAAAAAGCCTAACCTGGACCCAGAGGATGTTAACAATTATAGGCCAGTGGCCAGCATCCCCTTCCTGGGCAAGGTGCTTGAGCGGGTGGTTGTAGGACAGCTCCAGGCACTGTTGAATGAAACGGATTATCTAGATCCATTTCAATCGGGCCTAGTTTTGGAACGGAAACTGCCTTGGTCGCCCTGTGGGATGACCTCTGTCAGGAGAGGAACAGGGGGAGTGTGACCCTGTTGATTCTCCTGGACCTCTCAGCGGCTTTCAATACCATCGACCATGGTATCCTTCTGGATAGGTTGTCTGGGTTGGGAGTTGGAGGCACTGCATTACAGTGGTTCCGCTCCTACTTGGATGACCGATTCCAGAAGGTGGTGTTAGGGGATTATTGCTCTGTGCCATGGCAATTGTGCCATGGGGTTCCACAGGGCTCTATTTTATCCCCCATGCTGTTTAACATCTACATGAAACCGCTGGGGGAGGTTATCCGGAGGTGAGGGCTGAGGTACCATCAATATGCGGATGACACCCAGCTCTACCTCTCTTTCTCATCAAAACCAGGTGAGGCAGTGGCTGTTCTGAATCAGTGCCTAGGCACGGTAATGGACTGGATGAGGGCCAATAAACTGAAACTCAATCCAGACAAGACAAAGGTAATGTTAGTGGGTGGTTTGTCTGCCCGGCTAGGTGATATTCAACCTGTTCTGGAGGGGGTTGCACTCCCCCTAAAGGATCAGGTTCGTAGTTTGGGGGTGCTCTTGGATCCAGAACTGTCACTTGAGGCACAGGTGAACTCAGTGGCACGGAGCACTTTTTATCAGCTTAGGCTGGTATACCAACTACGCCCTTATCTGGACAGAGATAGCCTAGCTACAGTGATCCATGCTCTGATGACTTCTCGTCTGGATTACTGCAATGCGTTATACATGGGGCTGCCTTTGAAAATGGTCCGGAAACTTCAGTTGGTCCAAAATAGGGCAGCAAGATTGTTAACAGGGACTGGCCTGCGAGCTCATATTACGCCAGTACTTTTCCAGCTGCACTGGCTGCCAGTCCATTTCCAGGCCCGATTCAAAATGCTGGTGTTAACATTCAAAGCCCTGAATGGCTTGGGGCCAGGTTATCTGAGATCGCCTCCTCCCATATGTGCCTGCCTGGACCTTAAGATCATCCTCAGCGGCCCTTCTCTGTGAGCCCCTGCCAAAGGAAGTGAGGCAGGTGGCTACTAGGAGGAGGGCTTTTTCTGCTGTGGCACCCCGGCTCTGGAATGAGCTCCCTAGTGAGGTTCGCCTGGCACCTACATTGTATTCCTTTCGGCACCAGGTGAAGACCTTTTTATTTTCCCAGGTATTTTAGCATTTTAGCTTTCTAAATTTTTATCTTTGCTGTTTTAAATCTGTATTTTAAATTCCTGCACTGCTGCTAGGTTTTATTGTGGTTGTATTGTTATATTGTGGTTTTAATGTTCTCTATATTTTAAATTGTTTTATTGTGTGTTATTTGGTTTTAATTTTTGTGAACCGCCCAGAGAGCTTCAGCTATTGGGCGGTATAGAAATGAAATAAATAAATAAATAAATTGAAAATAGCAAATTTTACCTGTTACTAGCACAAAAGCCACTAGATCTAACTGCCTAAAATTGGGCAGGTTCAATCAGCTCCATGGGGGCTGTGAGGTCCCCAAATTCCATGCACTTATCATACAAACTAAAAAAGTTAATGGCCATTTGTCACAAATCCCTTGGCCCCCTCTATCCTTAAGCACTCTCACACACACAAATAGAGAGGTTTCAGTCTGACGCCTTTCATTATTCATAGGTTCATTACAGATGCAAGTCCTCGAAGACTCTCTGGCTACAAAGGAATGCCTCCAGGGGATTCAAATGGGATCACTGAAAGTTGTCCGCAGTTTGAAAGGGAGACTTTCTGGCTAGGCTAACTTAGGGAGGGAGGTCCTGCCCCTCGCATGATGCTTCCCATTCATCACTAACCTGGTCGACCATCTGCCCCTGACTTTTCCCTTTTAGCTCTGTGCCGCCCCTTGTGTCTCTTAGGTCACAGTCCCCAATCCCCTCCTCCTTCTGCTCACTGCTTCTCACAGAGGGGGGCAAGGAGGAAGCTTCCTGAGAAGCACACCTACCCATATCTGAACTGGCTTGTGAAAATGCCTCCCCCAGTTCTGGCTGCTCCTCTTCTGAATCTGAGCTGCTATCTCCCTGCACTCAGAATCAATCCTGACACCATTTCTGTTTTCCAATGCAAGTCAATGGGAATTTTTTAATTTTTTTTAAAGGCAATTAGGACAGCTCAAAAGATCCAGGGCACAGCTCAAAAAAGATCTGGGGATCATGCCCAGGTGGACCTCCACTTAACAATGCCCCTGGTGGGCAGGAAAGCAGAGTTGCAGTGTTATATGATCATTCCATCCCTCTGTCAAGATGACCTATTCATCAGTCTTGTAATTTTGAGCATTTGCATCTAATGGTGAGACACCGAGACAGGCTTCGGATTCTGTTGGTGTATCATCCACTATGTCCCAGAGTTTCCCTGCCTGAGCTGATGGAGGTGGTCTCAGGTGTGTTGTTGTCCTCTGTAAGATTAATTGTTCTTCTGAGGGATTTCAACATCCATGTCAAGTTCTTCAGTATTTCATGGCCTTCATGGCAACAATGGTCCTCTCTCAATTAATATCTGGTCCCAACCATTCTTCTGGGTACCTTCTTGACTTGGGGTTTGCTGGTCAGGGTGAGGGCAATTTGTCGGTTGGGAAGTTTAAGATAACTCCCTTGTCATGGACAAATCACCACCTAATATTGTTTAGTCCTACTGAGACTCCTAACCTCTGTAGTTGTGGTGGACCTATCAGGGTGACCTGGCCTTGGAGGCAGATGGATCCATATGGATTCCTGAATGCTCTGACGGATTTTCTTGCTGCTAGGACAGGTGATCCTGTCAAAGCTCTGGCTGACCTCTGGAATTAGAAAATGACTTAGGTGCTTGACATGATAAAACATGCCCTCTCCATCTCCCTAGGAGATGGCTTCTTTCTGAGGAACTAGGGCAATTAAGCAATTGGGCAGACAGCTAGAGTGATGATGGAGGAAAACGCATGATGAATGTAACCAAACTTGAGCTAAAGCCATTTGAAGATCTATTTCCATGGAGCTGATGGCAGGGTTGCTCTCTCTTCAATAACATAAGAACAGCAATGCTGAATCAGACCTAGGGTCCATCTAGTCCAGCATTCTGTTCACACAGTGGCCAGCCAGCTGCCTGTTTGTAGAGAACCTATAAGCAGGACATGTGTGCAATAGCACTCTCCCTCTTGTGTTCCCAGCAACTGGTATACATACTGCCTCTGATACTGCAGGTAGCCCTTTAAAGAACCAGTTTCACAGGTTGAGGATATTCTTGGGGCATCTCTACACCAGCCTATAATCCTGCATTTAAAACAGGGCTTTCTGCTTCCATTTTAAATGCAGGATCACAACGGACTCCCTTTACATGTGCTTCCTTTCCCCACTCCCCTTCCCCCCCTTCTCCCTGTATCTGCGTCTTCCACTATCTTTCGTTGATCTCGCCTCTTCTTGGAGCTTTAACTCTGTTCATGAGGAAACTGAAGCAGAACACAATGGGGTAATTTGGTAGCTCATTATCTGCGATCTATTTAAAAATGGATCAAAGGGCATTTAGTGCAGGAGATGCCCTGGAGGATCACAGCATCATGTAACGAGCCCTCAGACTTCCTTGAAGGAGCAATCTCAATCGCTGTATAAAAGCGCCGTGTGAAGGAGCCCTCAGACCCACCTTTGTGAACTAGCCCTTAGTGCTAGACATATTTATGATTTTCCACTGATGTAGCTTCTCTCCACTGGAAACTGTTGAGGAAGGAAGGAGGGAAGGAAGGAAGGACAATAAAGAAAGACAGGAAGGATTAATTGGAGATGCCAGTTCAATTAAGAGGTCTCTCCAAAGGATTGCAGGTAACAGGACTGGAAAAGACCCTTTGCCTCAGACTTTGGAGAATTGTTGCCAGTCACAGACTACAAAAGACAATACTGGGCTTGTTGGACCAATGGTTTGATTAAGGCAGCTTCATCTGTGGATAAAGAGTCCAAATTCCCACACTCTCCCCGTGTTAAGTAATCAAGTCAGGTACATGCATGTTCAAACCAACCAGTTCCAAGGAATTGCACGATACATATGAAAATTAGAAGGCTGATAAAAGTCTTTCTCCTGACTGCTAATAAATCTGTTAGTGAAAGAGAGAAAACTATAATTAAACTTTATTCCTGAGGACTGAGTAAGCTGTCAAAAAGAAGTATCTGCAAAACACAGATCCCTGCTGCTTCCCAAATACATAATATGTGAGGATCCTTAAGGCCATTTCACACATGACATTTTTTCTACATGGAGAAATCTCCATGCAAGTGAGGCAGGCTTCAGAAGCAATTACATCTGGAACTTATAGATGAGAATCTAAAAATATATGGTACTCTATTGATCTACTTTGTAGGCCAGCTCACATGGCCCTCACCTTCCTTTGTTTTTTCTAGCCTGGTTTTCAGTGAATGGGTTGTGTGAATGATTTGTGTTAAGGTGTCAATAGTATCCAACACCACTTTTAAGACATTTCTGCTTCCAACCTGTTACAGAGCCCCTTCACACAGGGGCTAACACCAGGTTTGAGGGGGACCTAGGAAAAGTGCCCTCTACCCCATCATCCCCATGCTGCCTTGTCCACCACAAGCTTACTGGGAGTGGCTGGGAGGGCAGCAGCAGGGAAAGGTAGTGGTAGACAGCCTAGTGCTCTGAAGAGAAGTGTTGAGTGAGGTGCCTGCAGCAGTGTTCATCTTAATTTCCACAGAAAGCTCCTGGACCCTACCTTTAGCATGGTGGCTTCAACTACCTACCTGGAAGTTCTCTTCAGAGTGCCAGGCTAATAAAAGAAAAGAAAAGAGGAAAACATTTAAAAAGATGTCTGGTGTCAGGAGTTATGGCCACTCCAGGACCTATGTGGGGAGCAGTCACACAGTTCAGTTGAACTATGAAATTTGCTACCAATTTATTTATTTATTTATTTATTACATTTATATACCGCCTTTTTTCCTCTTGCAAGGAACCCAAGGCGGCTTACATGATCCTCCTCCTCTCTGTTTTATCCTCACAACAACAACCCTGTGAGGTAGGTTGGGCTGAGAGTCTGTGACTGGCCCAAAGTCACCCAGTGAGCTTCATGGCTGATTGGGGACTAGAACCCAGATCGCCAAGTGCCAGTCCAACACTCTAACCACTACCCCACACTGGCTCTCAACAGTGATGGCCACCAACCTGGATAGCTTTAAATACAATAACAGATTTAGAACAACAAAACAAAAAGACTAAAATGTCTGGGAAAATAAAAAGGTCTTCACCTGGCGTCCGAAAGAGCACAATGTAGGTGCCAGGAAAGCCTTTTTGGGAAGCTTATTCTATAACTGGAGTGCCACAGCAGAAAAAGCCCTCTTCTTGATATCCACCCACATCACTTCCTTTGGCAGGGGCTCCCAGAGAAGGACCGTTGATGATGATCTTACAGTTGAGGCAACTACATATGAGAGGAGACTATATTTATCACAAGTCAGCTCCAGTCTGGGCCACAAACAACTACAAAAAATACTGGTTCAAGGTAACCTCTATGATAGTGAATCAGCACTGATTTAAATCCCAGTCATAAACTAATGGGCATGTATGTATGTTTTCTTGAAGTAAACGAGACTTATTCACACTAAAGTTATCTTGGCTGATGAATTAGCTTTTTTTTAAGACATAGCTTTCCTCTGTGTTCTCTCTCTTGCAACCACTTTATTAAATGAAAGATCAGACAGTTTATGGGGCACTAAACTCAATTGATGTCACTCATGGTTGTCTCAGCCCCTAATTCTTGTCCTCCCTTCAGTAAGATTTATCTCTGAGTATAGTTTGTATCAGTAACAAGAGCAGAGTTACACACCAAAATGAACAGTGTGTCCTGGCTGAACCTAATATTCTAAGACTCTTGAGAAACTTGGAATCCAACATGTTGTGACAGGCACAGAGGCTTCATACTTGCCTAATAATGACAGTGTGCAGGCCTTGTCATCTGGGAGGGGACAAGGTCTACACATGACAGGACTCACATTCCTCTGGCCATTCATGCTTGCAGAATCGGGGTGTTCCTGGATCAGTAACTGCTCCTGAAGCCTTTAGTTGCAGTGGTAATCAGGACTTTTCACAGACTCCATCTGATATGATGGCACTTGTTTGTCAGATTTTTACCAAACCAACCATTATTCACAACCCTGAGATTAGACTGTGGTAATACACTGTATGTAAAGTTGTTCTTGCTTTTTAAAAGCTCTAGTTTTGGGATGAGTAACTGAAGGCCAATCCAGAGCCCAAACAAACAAACTAACAAATCCACCTACCTATTCCCTACAAACAAGCTGGAGAGGGTTCAGAGGAGGGCAACGAAGATGATCAGGGGACTGGAAACAAAGCCCTGTGACGAGAGACTGAAAGAACTGGGCATGTTTAGCCTTGAGAAGAGAAGGCTGAGGGGAGATATGATAGCGCTCTTCAAGTACTTGGAAGGTTGTCACAGAGAGGAAGGCCAAGATCTCTTCTCAATTATCCCAGAGTGCAGGACACGGAATAATGGGCTCAAGTTCCAGGAAGCCAGATTCCAGCTGAACATCAGGAAAAACTTCCTGATTGTTAGAGCAATATGACAATGGAACGAATTACCTAGGGAGGTAGTGGGCTCTCCCACACTGGGAGCATTCAAGATGAGGCTGGACAGCCATCTGTCAGGGATGCTCTGACCTGGATTCCTGCACTGAGCAGGGGGTTGGACTTGATGGTCTTGTAGGCCCCTTCCAACCCTACTATTCTATGATTCTATGATTCTCAGACTGCTCCTCCAACAAAACTAAGTGCTGCTGATTCACTGCATAGCAAAATGTTCTCTGACAAGGGTAGTTCTTGGGAGACCTTGCACCAATGTCCTGGCATTTGTTCTGCCCCATATTGCCTTCTTAGCATCATTCATGATGCTGGCCTTGATGTATAAAGCTTAATCTCCAATGCAGGGCATATTTTAGGAGTGTCAGATGTTTTTATATGATGAAGCTTGGTGCTTGATGTTGGTAGTACGTTAGTATATTTCACATTTTAGGGTTGTCTATAAGAGCCAGTACTTGTATTTGAGGTTTTACAGGTTATGTGTTGGAGGGCTTCTAGGAACCTTAAAGAAACTGCTTTTCTCTTCCCTTGCTGCCTTCCAGGCACACTTTTAGAATGGTATTTGTACAGGCATGTCAGCAGTCTCTATATACCAGTCTTCCACAACCTGTTGCCCTCCAGATGTGTTGGATTACAACTCTTACCAGCCCTAGCCAGCATGGCCAATGATCAGGGATGCTGGGAATTGTAGTCCATCTGGATGGAATTGTAGCCCATCCAATTGTAACATCTGGAGGGCCACATCCTCCCCACCCGTGACTTAAATCCTAACAAAACTTCTTATTGCACAAATGTTATTTATTTATAACCTGTTTTCCTACCTTAAAAGAATAAATTCAAACCAGCAAACAAAACAATTTATAAAAACACAGCAAACCAAATCAATTTAAATGGCAATCCATAAGAGCAAATGCTAAAAAACAACAACACTCAGCACCAATAGAGACAGCATAAAATAGCTCTAAAGCCAAAAGCCTGTGTGGATATAACAGACTTAACCATCCATCTAAATGCGGGAAGAAAGGCACCTTGTTGGATCACAGGGAAGATGTTTCCTAACTATGGCATCACCACTGAGAAAGAGCCATGTCTCTGGTACCTGCCAATCATGATTCCAACAGTGATGGAACAGAGAATAGAGCCTCTGAAGCTAATCCTAAGGCCTGGGCAAATTTATATAGGCTAAAGCTGTCCTTGGGGTAACCTGATCCCAGGCCATTAAGAGCAAAATCCTGTCTGAATGCCAGTCAGCCTCCGAACTCGGAGGCTGACAGGAATCCTATGCAGAGCAGGAGTACAGAGGTGATCTTTGCCTTCATGCTGCTCCCGCTCTGCATTTTTGGTAGACAGATATCATATTTTTACCCATCTAGCTAGGGTTCTGTGGAGTAGGAGGGAAGGAGGCTGGGGAGGGCTGGGAATAGCTTGTATCTCTGCTTCTCCAGTCCCCTCCCCTCTCCACCCAAAGAACCATTGCTTTTGCAACCTCAGAGAGGCAGCCTGTGCAGTTTTCTCCGCGGCAGTTGTGAGGGGAAGGGGACCTGAGACTCCAGAGCGCTCTCTCCAACTTCAGTTTCAGGAATCTGAACTATCCTATGGACCCCTGCCCTGATGCTGTCTAGCAGCCATAGGATTGCTCTCCCCAGCCTCTAAAGGTTAATACCAGCATTTCAAATTGCTTGGAAATGAATTGGCAACCCGTGCCAATATTCAATATTAGCATGATGTTCTTGGATTGTCGAGCACCAACCAGCATTATGGGGGCCACATTCTGTACCTCTTGCAGTTTCTGAACAATTTTCAAAGGCAGCCCATTGTGTCTGCTCGACAAACGTAGATTAAGAAGGAAGGGATCATAGCTCAATGGTATAACACATGCTTTGCATGTATAAGGTCCCAGGCTCCGTCCCTGGCATCTCCAGTTAAAAGGATATGATAATTTTTATTTTATTATGTATTATTTTGTATTTTTTTATGTCACCCTGAGAACTTCAGCTATAGAATGACTCACAAATTAAATAATGAATCAGTGAATAGCAAGTGATGTGAAAGACTATCAGCCTGAGACCCTGGAGTCTCAGAGAAGACTGCTAGTCAGAGTGGACAATACTGAGCTAGATGGACCAATAGTTTGGCTTGGTATAAGGCAGTTTCCTATGCCTAAGGAGTGTTGTATCTGGACAGGCAGACATCTGCTTCCTTTCATGTGTTTGAGTTACTACATTTTTAAAAAACATGCTCTCAAAATGCTGCAAGGATAAATAAGTGAAAAGGCTCCCAGATCTCCTTTCAGTTTTGTACAAGATTTGCAACCTCTTTTTTTTTTTACACAGAGGTAACCTTTCGTAAAATAAATAATAGTAGGGGAAATAAAGGTCCTTTGTCTTTTTTCTTTTTTTGGTTATCAACACAGTTTTTATTTTTATAATCATAGTTATTTTTGCTTTGGGGTTGCTATGCTATCCTAGATCTATTTGCGTCATTTGTGCTTCTCTAAACTCTCTGACAAAAAGGAATAGAGCGTTCATCTGTGCTTGAAAATCTAGTAAAATCGTTGTGCACTTAAAGCAATGATTAAAGAAAGCTAGATTAAAGGACATAGAGACCCTGTGAACCCTGTTTTGGTGTTCTATATGCCTCTGACCTATAAAACCATTGTAGGCCTATCTTTTTTTCCCCTCAAATATGCCGCAAGTCAGCCCAAAATAATTATCAAGCATTTGGGGGTGGTTTTGCCTCTAGTCTAATCTGCTCAGCCAGAGAACAGGCAACAGCACATCATGAAACAGGAAGTCAGGAGTGTTGACCTGTCTCTGTGCCAGCCTTCCTCCATGTGAGTCCCTCCAGATGCACTTAACTATTTAATTATCAGAGGCACCATAAGTCTCCAGTACTTTCTCATCACAAGGAGACTGACCCTGTGAAAGGCTGTCCCCTGGAACTTCCTACCCCTTTCAGGAAGAGGTGAGTAAAAAAGCAATAATGATTCAATCAGCGCTGGCTGTGAAGGTTTATTAATAGAATTTTGCAGATAATCTTCACCTGAGATGATACAAGAAGACTGAAAATCTTGAAACAGTACTGCAGTGGGTTAATAATGAATGAGTGTCTTGCAAGGCAAGAGCACTTGGGAGGAATGTCAAATCAAATAAAGCTCTTGCACAACAGCATCTAGGAAGAGCAATATCTAATCCACACACAAGAGCAGATGAGTCGGACCTAAGAAATTAGAGATTTCAAACACCATTATATGAGGACACAGATGCTGAGAACAGAAAGAGGCTGTCTGAGGATACAGGATATATTTTACACCGGCAACAATGTTCTGGTGTAAAACATTGTAATATATTGCAGGAAGAGAATGGCCACAAAAAAGATTTAATTTGGATTTTTAGGAAGTATTTATTTAAAAAATTCTTAGCTTCCTTTCAGGGCAGAAGCCCTCCCAAGGCGGCTCACAGCAATAAAATACATAAATTAATATGTAATAAACATATTAACATGTATTTTCCTGAGTCATCTCTTAGAAGCTATTGCAACAGCAGGGATTAGAAATTAACAGAAGAATAACTATGTAAAATAACTGAATTAGCAACTTTCATGTTGTGTACTACAATAAAATGGCCACATATTTAAAGAGGACTCTGTAGCTTTCTTGAAAATACCAGGAAAGCTGAACATAACGTTCAAATATAAAACGTTTTGCATGCATACATCATTCCAGGCAACATGGATAAAAGAAGTCAATGAAAACCAATTAACTACAGACTGATTAAAAGGCATTTTCCCCCACAAGAGAACGATAAAGTCTAGTAGCCATTCAGTAAATCGTAAGTGCATCTATCAACCATCCACTGCAAGCTAAGCAAATAGAAACTAATGTTTTACTGTCTTACTATTATTATCATATTTTTTGTAATCCTACTCTGTTCTGTTTGGTTATTTGTGGCACTTTATTGAAATGTGTTCCACTTGAAAGGATATTTTTCAAACTGGTTCACACATGGATAGGGATGTACGAAAGTCACATAACTTTTCGAAGGGTGACATTCGTGGGGGGGGAGGCGCTCCGTCCCTCCCCCCCGAAATCCTGTCCGGCCGGCTCCGCTCCGCAGGGATTCTGCGGAGCCGCCGGCTGGCTAGCAGGGACACAAATGTCGGCGGCTGTAGCCGCCGCCGCCGTTTGAGTCCCTGCAGTCAGCCATGATAGGCTACGTGATAGGCTATCACGGCTGATTTAAAAGGGAAAAAAACACGCATACGCAAATGGCGGCGCCCATGGGCGCCGCCATTTGCATTACTTATTTTGGCACGTCTTAGTCTACGTAAACATTTACGTAGACTAAGACGGCGAAAATAAGGAATGCAAATGGCGGCGCCCATGGGCACCGCCATTTGTGTACGCATGTTTTTTTCTTCTTCTTTTAAATCAGCCGTGATAGGCTACGTAAATATTTACGTAGCCTATCACGGTGTTTTTTAAAAATCTAGCCGTGATAGGCTACGTAAATCTTTACGTAGCCTATCACGTTTTTTTTCTGTTGTTTTTTAACTGGAAATGGCGGCAGCGGCAGCCGGTCGGAAGACTGGCCGCTGCCGCCGCACCGCCGCCGCAGCTGCTGCTGCCAGGAAGATCCGCCCAAGGTAAGTCCCGTCCCGGGGGGGGGGGGGCGGGGGGGCAGACTGTTCCACCACCGATTTTGGGGGGGCCGAATGCGCTGGCATTCGGCCTCCCCGAGATTCGTGGCGGAATTCTCTGACATCCCTACACATGGATTGTCATCCCTAAATGGTTGCAGCTTCAAGATGTATAATAAATTTGCATATGTGAGTGACTCAGCACAGTCCAGTGCCCCATAGAGGACTTGCATATCTCCTTCTGTCCTCTTAAACATAATGACTGAGTTCACACAACACGACAACCCATACTCAGGGGTGTGTATGGGTTGAATGTGGGTTGTCGTACCATTGATTGTTGTGTTGTATGAACCTAGACATGCTAACAAACCATGGTTTGTTAACTATAATCAACCCAAAAGAAAACCCATAGTTTGTTATTGGGTTGTGAACTGTGGTTGTTCATGGTCAACGAACTATAGTTTGTTAGCGCAGCTGGGTCCACACAACACAACAACCCATGGTTCAGTGACAACATGTCTACGCAAACATAAGCCCCATTAAGTTCAATGGTAGTGTGTATAGGACTGGTGCCTCAGTTAGCTACAGTTTTCTCTGGGCTGACTCCACTAACCTCACCTCACTCCTGAAGTCAACTTGCTTGGAGAAACTCTGGCCTAATCAGTATTCATGGCCATACTTGTTAACAATGTTAACAAAAGAGCACAATGAATCGAAATTGAAGGCTTCCCTTCTGTATAAAATTGCTTTTCTGTTATCTTTAGAAGTGTGTGTGTGTGTGTGTGTGTGTGCACGCGCGCTTGCATGCACATTTAAATAGACCCTGTTTATCTCACAGGACTTTTGTTACAAAAGAGAAGATTTAGAACGAGAATTAATTACATTAATGATGCTGTTTGAATGTTAATACTTCAGTGTCTTTCAGATCACACTTTATATCCTTTGATAAAGCATGCTCTGAAGAATTAACATTTTTATCTTCCTAAGCTTCCCAGTGCAATCAAACTACCGTATTTTAGTGGCTGAAAAGCATCTTTAATAAGTTATACTAAATCAGGAAATGCGCTCCAGTGTTATGCTGTTTTTTTGCATGTAACTCGGCTTACCTGAGCTTATCCATGCTGTCTTGTAGCTTTTTAAATGTTAAAGTAGGTTTCTTTATTCCCTTTGGCAGAATGATTTAGCTCATATTCAGCAGACATTGTTGAATACATGTTTATTTATGTTTATCTACATTTTGTTCTTCCATGCAGCAAACTATTAATCTTCTAAGGAGATGGCCTTTTTTTCTTGTCCTGCACCAGCTGCAGTTCTTATAGATAAGCTGGCAGTGTACAAAAAAATGTAAACCTCATGCATCATCTCCACATTCTTGCTTGTCTGTGGTTCTACCTCCATAGATATAATAATGTACAGTATGCCCTGAAAACATTTTTTTAAGGCTATGGCTCATTTCTTTTTGAAAGGTGTTAGCTCCAATCATTCGGTTGTCTTTTTGTAGAGGTGCTCCGTTGAAATCATTGGGAAAGCCGTAAGTTGGAAACTGCTGCCTTCTCTTCCAGGTTTTCAAAGTTGCTATTTCTTGTACCTGTGACAGCTGCTTCTGGATGGTGGTACTTCTTCAGTAATGTCCTGGGCTAAGAGTACATGACACATCCTTCTTTGTTATAACTCTAATTATACAGCTGTATTAAAGTAGATGTGATCAAACAGCATTTTACCATTTTAATGCCTAGAATTCTAATCATTTTAAAATCAAGATAATTTCTCCCAATTCTCTGAACTTTGGTGTGCCTTATCTACCACATAAATAACATAAGCTGTCCACATCTTAGGGGAAAAAATCAATTAAGAAATGGGTGACCTACAGCAGTTCAGAAATTTCACCTTGAACTGCAAATTCTTCCTGTTGCAACCATTCTGTGCACCAATAACATACTTCCATTTTTCCTTTCGCTGATTTAGATTTCTCTCAAAAATTCAAGGAAATCCCAGGGATCTGGTTCTACCTGACTTGATGAAAATCCAATGTATAATAATAAAAATATGTGTTTTTTTAAGAACACCAGAAGGTCTATCTACTCAGGCATTCACTTCCCACGGTAACCAGCCAAATGCCTATGGGAAGCCCACAAACAGGACATGAGTGCAATAGCACACTCCCACTGATGTTTCCCAGAAACTGGTATTTAGAAGCATATAGCTTCCAATATTGGCAGTAATATATAGCCATCATGACTAGTAGCCATTAATAGCCTTATCTTTCCCATTTGTTATAAGCATTTATTTATTAACTCAGTATTTTAAGTAATGACTAGCCATCTTGCAACACATGCTCAGTTGCAGCTTGACTCTTCCTGCATGGAACATCTTCCGAGAGAGAGAGAGAGAGAGAGAGAGAGTAAGAGGAGATCCTACTGAAGCCAGTAAGCTGGTGTGTGTTTGTGCGCATGTGTGTGTGACCCAGTTCATGACAGTTGCTGCTGCTCGATTGCTGCCATTTGGCTCTTCCTGCCTTGCCATTCCTGGGTTGTTTATTGTGATGTCCAAACTCGGAAATCTGGTTGTCTTTCCCCTTGGGTTCTATCTCTGGCCTGTTGAGGGAGAGACAGGCCAGGGTTCCCAGATTGGATGTCACAATAAACAAGGCAGGGATGGAGTGTCCCTGGGTTGTGTAGTTACTCCTGCTGGCAGGAGGAATCAAGCGGGAGCAATCAAGCCATGGGAATTAGTGTGTTGGCTCATTCACGACAACCCAGGATTTTTTAAAATCTGGGTTGTTGTTTGAAAACCGGGTGCGTAAAAGGCTTATGGGGAGTTGCTCTGATGGGTGTGTGTGTGTTAGAGGGAGAAATGCTCCTTAGAGTGATAATTTCCTACATATATCAACTTTCCTTGAGGCTGCAATCCTATACTTACATACCTGGGAGTAATCCCCATTGAACTGAATGTATACATTGCATAGACATGTACAAGATTGTGCTATTAATTGTCAGTAAGATCCTGGATGTAGACCAGGTTCATTTCTTAGCCACTGAGTGGTTACTTACTCTAGATGTAGTCTCTTACAGAATTAATTACTGTTTATTGCTAGGCTAACGTCTACTGTACTGTATTCTTGTTGTTGTTGTTGTTCAGTCGTTCAGTCGTGTCCGACTCTTCGTGACCCCATGGACCATAGCACGCCAGGCCTTCCTGTCCTGCGCTGTCTCCCGGAGCGTGCTCAAGTTCATATTCATTGCATCCGTGATGCCATCTAGCCATCTCATCCTCTGCCGTCCCCTTCTCCTTTTGCCTTCAGTCTTTCCCAGCATCAGGGTCTTTTCCAGGGAGTTTTCTCTTCGCATTAGGTGGTCAAAATATTGGAGCTTCAGCTTCATTATCTGTCCTTCCAATGAGCACTCAGGGTTGATTTCCTTTAGGATGGACTGATTTGACCTCCTTGCAGTCCAGGGCACTCGTAAGAGTCTTCTCCAGCACCACAGTTCGAAAGCATCAATTCTTCGGCGCTCAGCCTTCCTTATAATCCAGCTCTCACAGCCATACATTACTACTGGGAAAACCATAGCTTTGATTAGACGGACCTTTGTCGGCAAGGTGATGTCTCTGCTTCTTACTATGCTGTCTAGGTTGGCCATAGCTTTCCTCCCAAGGAGCAAGCGTCTTTTAATTTCATGGCTACAGTCACCGTCTGCGGTGATCTTGGAACCCAAGAAAGTAAAATCTGTCACTGCTTCCGTTTCTTCCCCTTCCATATGCCAGGAAGTGATGGGGCCAGATGCCATGATCTTCGTTTTTTTAATGTTGAGTTTCAAACCAGCTTTTGCACTCTCTTCTTTCACCCTCAACAAGAGGCTCTTTAGATCCTCTTCGCTTTCTGCCATTAGGGTGGTATCGTCTGCATATCGGAGGTTGTTGATAATTCTCCCAGCAATCTTAATTCCGACCTCTGATTCATCCAACCCGGCATTTCTCATGATGTACTCTGCATATAAGTTAAATAAGCAGGGTGACAATATGCAGCCTTGTCGTACTCCTTTCCCAATTTTGAACCAATCGGTTGTTCCATGTCTGGTTCTTACTGTTGCTTCTTGACCCTCGTACAGGTTTCTCAGGAGACAGGTAAGGTGGTCTGGTACTCCCATCTCTTTAAGAATTTGCCACAGTTTGTTGTGATCCACACAATCAAAGGCTTTAGCGTAGTCAATGAAGCAGAAATAGACGTTTTTCTGGAATTCTCTTGCTTTCTCCATGATGCAGCGAATGTTGGCGATTTGATCTCTAGTTCCTCTGCCTCTTCGAAACCCAGCTTGTACTTC
Organism: Heloderma suspectum; assembly: GCF_057233095.1. NCBI lineage: Eukaryota > Metazoa > Chordata > Lepidosauria > Squamata > Helodermatidae > Heloderma > Heloderma suspectum. The sequence goes on along the minus strand of NC_139461.1, from coordinate 284,215,935 downwards.
CGGTAATTCTCGGTTCGCATACTGCTGAAGCCTAGCTTGTAGGATTTTGAGCATCACCTTGCTGGCATGTGAAATGAGCGCAATTGTGCGGTAGTTTGAACACTCTTTGGCGTTGCCCTTCTTTGGAATTGGAATGTAAACTGACCTTTTCCAGTCTTGTGGCCACTGTTGAGTGTTCCAGATTTGTTGGCATATTGAATGCAGCACTTTAACAGCATCATCTTTTAGGATTTTAAATAGCTCGGCTGGAATACTGTCATCTCCGCTAGCTTTGTTGTTACTAATGCTTCCTAAGGCCCACTTGACTTCACTCTCTAGAATGTCCGGCTCAAGTTCAGTGACCGCACTATCATGGCTATCAGGGACATTCAGATCTTTCCTGTATAGTTCTTCTGTGTATTCTTGCCACCTCTTCTTAATCTCATCTGCTTCTGTTAGGTCCCTGCCTTCTTTGTCCTTTATCATGCCCGTCTTTGCACAAAACGTTCCCTTGAGATCTCCAATTTTCTTGAAGAGATCTCTAGTCTTTCCCATTCTGTTGTTTTCGATTTCTTTGCATTGTTCATTTAAGAAGGCCTTCTTGTCTCTCCTTGCTATTCTCTGGAACTCTGCATTCAGTTGGGTATATCTTCCCCTTTCTCCCTTGCTTTTCGCTTCCCTTCTTTCCTCAGCTACATGTAAAGCCTCATCAGACAGCCACTTTGCTTTCTTGCATTTCTTTTTCTTTGGGATGGATTTCATTGCTGCCTCCTGAACAATGTTACGGACCTCCGTCCATAGTTCCTCAGGCACTCTGTCTATCAGGTCTAATCCCTGAAATCTATTCCTCACCTCCACTGTATATTCATCAGGGATATGATTTAGGTCATACCTGAACGGTTTAGTGGTTTTCCCGACGTTCTTCAATTTAAGCCGAAATTTTGCAAGAAGCAGCTCATGATCTGAGCCACAGTCAGCTCCAGGTCTTGTTTTTATTGACTGTATGGAGCTTCTCCATCTTTGGCTGCAAAGGACATAATCAATCTGATTTCGATATTGACCATCTGGTGATGTCCATGTGTAGAGTCGCCTCTTGTGCTGTTGGAAAAGAGTGTTTGCTATGATCAGCATGTTCTCTTGGCAAAACTCTATTAGCTTTTGTCCTGCTTCATTTTGTACACCAAGGCCATGCTTGCCTGTTATCCCGGTGATTTCTTGACTTCCTACTTTAGCATTCCAATCCCCTATGATGAAGAGGACATCTTTTTTTGGTGTTAGTTCTAGAAGGCGTTGTAGGTCTTCATAGAACCGATCAACCTCAGCTTCTTCGGCCTCAGTGGTTGGGGCATAGACTTGAATTACTGTGATGTTGAATGGTTTGCCTTGGATTCGTACTGAGATCATTCTATCATTTTTAAGATTGTACCCCAGTACTGCTTTTCCCACCCTTTTGTTGACTATGAGTGCTACTCCATTTCTTCTAAGGGATTCTTGCCCACAATAGTAGATATGATAGTCACCTGAATTAAATTCGCCCATGCCTGTCCATTTGAGTTCTCTGATTCCCAAGATGTCGATGTTCAATCTTGCCATCTCATGTTTGACCACCTCCAGCTTACCTTGATTCATTGATCTGACATTCCAGGTTCCTAAACAATATTGTTCTTTTCACCACCAGACACATCCACAGCTGAGTGTCCTTTCGGGTTTGGCCCAGCCGCTTCACTCTTTCTGGAGCTACTTGGAAATACCCTCTGCTCTTCCCCAGTAGCATATTGGACACCTTCCGACCTGAGGGGCTCATCTTCCGGCGTCATCTCGTTTAGCCTTGTGATACATTCCATGGGGTTTTCTTGGCAAGAATACTGGAGTGGGTTGCCATTTCCTTCTCCAGTGGACCACATTTTGTCAGAACTCTCTGCCATGACCTGTCCGTCTTGGGTGGCCCTTCACGGCATAGCTTATGGCTTCATTGAGTTACGCAAGCCCCTTCGCCACAACAAGGCAGTGATCCATGAAGGGGACTGTATTCTTGAGTACTATTTAATTATCACAGTGTTTAGAAACCTTTTTATGATTGCATTATGATTTTAAAAAAAGTTTTTCTAGAATAGTTTGTGACATAAATTAGATTTGCAAATGGATTGTTGTCCAAAACCAGCTAAAGAACTTCATGGCTAAAACCACAGACCAGAACTTGTATCTATTATGTTTCAGTCTGCTCTCCTTTCAGTGCATTATTAGATCTACTCATTACTGTGGTAAAGTTAATTTTTTGCCTCCATCCCTCCTGAAGTTTCTTTTTTAAAAAACAGTAGCATACTGGTTTAGAAAAACCTTCATTTTAAGATAAACGTTAAAGTGTTTACAAATTTACCCATCAACTAAAGAGCATGGAAATTCTATTTAAAAAAATATATATTATTATTATTACATTAATATCCTGCCTTCTTTCCTCCAAAGAACTCAAGGCAACTTACATGATCCTCCTCCTCCTCTCCATTTTATACTCACAACAACCCTGTGAGGTAGGTTAGGCTAAGAACCCAGTGAGCTTCGTGGCCGAGTGGGGACTAGACCCCAGATCCAACACTCTAACCACTGCACTACACTGGCACACTATTAAGATTCCAATGTTAACTTCCACACCATGTAAGCAGTAAACACACTGAATTTTTAATATGACATGTACTTTAAATTCTGATCTCTTCTGAAAAGCAACCTCTTGCATAGCTTATCTTAAACTGCAGGGCATAATCCTATGTATGTTTAACAAGAAATCGGTTTTTGTGTTTGTATTCTTGTATCTGTGTTGAGGGAAAGACAAAGAGAATTTCTACACGAGCAATGTATTGCACGTTCATGATTGGCCATTCACGGAAGTTTGCAGGTCCTTTACATGACATCATCAATCTCCAGGATGTCTCCTGCGCTTTCCCCCCTTTATCCCACTTTCAGAAAGATTGGAGATAAAACAACAAGGGATGTTAATCCGTTCTATAGGCTGTGTGTAATGACAGCAAAGCATTATTATCATAGCACCATCTAGTGGCTGTAAAATGAAAGCTATAGAAACATTAGAACTTGCTGAGGAAGGACTTTCCTCGATTCAAACCATGTGTCTTCCTGTGCAAAGGATCCAATGTAATTCTGCAAAGAAACTGGAAGCAGAAAGCCCCAGTAAAGATATGGGATTTCAGCCTCATTTGATGAATGTCAAAGAGAAAAATTGCAGGGGAGGAGAGAATACTTGTGTGTTTGTGTGTCTGTGGTTTGGTCTTAGTTCTTATATACTGTATACAATTATGGCCACCCCATCTCAAAAAGGATATCTGGAAAATCTGCCGAAAAGGATAACCAAAATTATCAGGGGACTGTAGCAACCTCCCGTATGAAGAAATGCTACACATTTGGGGCTTTTACATTTTAGAAACAAGGCCATTAAGAAGGGACATAATAGAGATTAATAAAATAATGCATGGTGTGTAAAATGTGGATAGAGATAAGTGTTCCACAATTTCTGACAATACTAGTACACTAGGGCTCATCCAGTGAAATGGAGTGGCAGGAGATTCAGGTACTTTTCTCACACAATATCCCTGTTCAGGTATTCCCAACCCGGTTAGATCAAACACATAAGGAGGGAGAACATGGTAGCCCCCCTCTGTCATCAAGTTCCTCACCCTCTACTCATGGAGGGCAACTGTCTGAAGAGGAGAGCCTCCTGTATCCATGGAAGCTCTCCATACAAACAAGAACACTGAAGAATTAGTGGAGGCTTTCTGTGTGCCCAGGAACACTGAAAAATCAGTGTTCTTGGTCACCTGGAAACCCTCCACATATACAGGAGGCTCTCCTCTTCAGACAGTTGCCCTCCATGAGTACAGAGTGAACCATGCAATGGCGGAGAGGGGCGGGGTTACCACACTCTCCTTCTTGCATGTTTGATCTTACTGGGTTGAGAATGCCTGAATAGGGTAGTCTGTAATTAATTTATAGAATTCACTGCCATTAGATGTGATGATGGTCACCAACTTAGATGGCTTTAAAAGGGGATTAGACAAATTCATGGAGGATTGGCTACTAGTCAATGGCTATCAATGGCTACTAGTCATGATGGCTATATGCAACCTCTATGTACAGAGACAGTATGCTCTGAATACCAGTTGCCTGGGAGCAATGACAGTGGAGGACTCTTGACTTCATATCCTGCTTGTAGGTTTCCTAAGAGGCATCTGGTTCCCCACTGTGGAGAATAGGGTGCTGAACTAGATGGCTGTTAGTCTGATCCAGTAGAGATATTCTTACGTCTGTATAAGTAGAGATTGAGAATCCATTATTGTCCAACATTTTGTGTTTGTAAACTAAAGGTGTGTTGCATGTTGCGTCACTTGAGTTGAGGAAGTTAAGCTATTGACTTCATAGGTCTTCTGATCCCACCATAATTTTTATTAGTCAGTCCATATGACACTGTAGTTCTTTTAACAAAAGGGTAGTGACAAGAATTTGTCTTTGTTGAAGGCTCAGCCATAACCTTGAAGAGACACAGTCTTAGGCTAATATAGCGTATCCTCCAGCACCTGCTAATAGGTTAGTGACTTGTCTGCAGATAAATTTCTAATCCCTGTTTCATAATTATTTATTTTATTTTCAAAAATTATATCCTGCCTTTTTAAAAAAAAAAAAGAATTCAAGGTGGCTTACTGTCAAGACAGTGAATTCAGGCTCTGATGCAAAGTCAGGTTTCAATGCAGAACAGAATAGTAAAGAACCACATTTTGATGTCTCTCCAGTCTTTTTAGATTTCCTGCCAAATATCCTCCAGGCATAAACTGGAATACTGAAAAACCCCTTTGTGTTCCAGAAAATATTGTAATCCAACTAAGAGAAGCTATTCAACACTCTAAGCATGTTCCTGAACTGAAACGTGACTTTTTTGTTTTAGATTAGCTGAATAACACCTATCAGGAAAAGAAAAAAAATGCTTAACATTTATTTCTGGTGACTATTAACCTTTCAAAGCTTATTTTGTGATCCCACGCTAATTCTTCTTCACAAGAAAAGTATAATGGAGGCAATAAACTGGCTTGATCTGAGAGCTGAAGAATCTGTGAATATTAAAAATCCAGTCACAACACACTAATAAAGACCATCATCACATTATGTGATAGAGCACATAATTATTCCCTTTTTAAAACATTAAATGTGCAGCTTTCAAGAGCTCCTAATGGGCTTATGAACTGAGAAATTGATTTGAATATTATACATGTACTGAGAGTAGTAGAAATGATGCCCCTAAAATTAGGCCTTGTATGCTAGGAAAGAAGGTATTAGTCAACTTCAGTCACTTCAAGTCAAGCCAGCTGTTCCTCTGGCACAGTATAGTTTACTCTGTCTAGCAATATTGCTCCAGCATCAAAATTTTGTCCTAGTCCTCCTACCTAAGGTCCTTTAATTGGAGATTATTTATTGTTTGTGCAGTCTTATCAATGTACATGGTGCTTTACAGAGTTTCATAAGCAAGAAGACAAGTTAGGAAGAAACACAACCAGGCTGCAACTTGTTTCCCCTTTTCTTTTTATTTCCCCTTTTTATTTAACTCTTCCATCACACTCTATTTTCCTAGCCTTGGAACACCGTAATCCTAAACCCTATGGATGAATTAACTGGGAGAGACTGTTGTCATGCCTCCTCGTTCAAATGCTTTTGCAAACCTGTATGTGTACATGTGCAATGGCAAAGCAGACCTTAAGAGGGCCTTTAAACTGAGGTGTGGTGTGCCCACAGTGGACTGCTGCGCTACACTCCTACTAAATGGGGAATAGCTATTATTCAAATAGGGAAATTAGCTCAAGCACTCATTCAGAGTTCAAATGCATTAACTTTATTTTTACAGATTTTTCTCAAAATGTGTGCATCCACATTCATCACAAAAGAGAAAAATGACTTGTTTAATATGCCCTTTCCCTAGGACATGGGTCAGTATGCCAGTTAGTATGGGCCTAATTAGAATAGAGATAGTAAATATGAAGATTGGGGAAATTAGCATTTACCAAATAAGGAAAGGAAAGTGATGCTATGGAACTGGCATACAGTATAATCAAAATTGTGCAGGAAAGGAGCGTAGTGCCTGCTAGTCATTCAGTGATGCCTGTAATCAGATTTTTTCAAAGGCGGTAGTGTTTTTTCTTCTTCTCCTTGATCCAAATTTGGAGGACTTGAATTCAGAAGGATAGCAAATATTAATCTGTGTGTCTATTTTATATTGCCTTATATTGAAAGATTTCAAGATGGTTTACAAAAGTTAAAAACATTTAAAAAACAACAACCCCGGAACAACACAAGTATAAAAGCTGCAGATAAAAACACAGTTAAAAATTTAAAATAATCAAGATGTTTAAAGTATTTGGTTGAATTTTTTTTAAAAAAAATTGTCTGGGGCATAAAAGACAATAAAGTTGACAGTATGTCCAGGTTCAGATGATCATTGGGGGTGGGGGAGAGGCCTTTGTGGCTTCTCCCTCCTGCCCCTGCACAAGCCACCTCCGTTGTTTACATCAATACCCATGCTGCAGTGTGGGTTGGCGAGTCTTGCGAACCCAACCTGCGGCAGGGGGTTGTAGGGTGGGTACAAAGCCACCCCCGCTATGCCACACGCCAAGTTCGCACTGCATGCCAACCCACACTGCAGCGCAGATAATTATGTAAACAATGGGCACCCATATGGCATGCACAGGGGTGGAGGAGAGAAGCCACAATGGCTTCTTTTCCCCTTGCGATCATCCAAACACCCCCTGTGCCTTCTTGATCAGAAATCTCAAAGCCAAAGAATTAATTAATTGGAGAACTAATTGACTGGAAAGCCGGGTGCTTTGGAATAAACATCCTGCATCATGTTGGGAATCAGACTTAGATGAGCATTGGAGTACGTTTTGCCTTTCAGATTCCATAAGCAAATGCTCGTTGTTATGATGAATAAAGTCCATGTGTGGTGACACAGTTTGTGGATTTCAAGGACCGTTGTGGATGAAATGTATCTCTGTTCATCCTGCATACAGAGACACATTGCTCCCCTCCATAGAGTCTGTCGGTTGTAGCTAGGCCATACAGTGTCCAGAGTGGTGAGCAAGTTTTGCTCTCATAATAATGCCACAAGTGAATGATTTTACTTTTCCCCATAGGATTGAATGGAACGATAGGATAGCCATTCAGTTATATGGGAGAAAGGAAAGGATTTGCAAGTCAGGGATGTGAGAACTCCCCGCTGTGCCTCTCCTCCTGTTCGTCGAAGCACTCAAGCGATCGACGATCACTGTCGATCGCCCCACGAACCGATCGCGCCTTTGCCGATTTTTTTTTGACTCAGTGATTAATATGAACAAAAAAGGGGATGTTTGCACACAAAGCCTCGAATTTGCATACTTTTAAATCTCTGAAATGCACACTTTCAGCTACATCTGCGCAACATTTGTATACAGTATTGCTCAATCATCCATTCACCATTGCAGAGATTTTGGGGAGGAGGGAACATGAGGAGTGTTGAGTTGTTGCTGCGATGTGCTAATTTCCCCCCCCCCAATTGGACAGATGTTGTGAGGCAGGTCCCCATGTTTCCCAACTGAACAATGATCTTTCCGTGTAGTGAATGAATCCGACCATTTTTCATTCTGTAAGCCATTAGCGTAATGAGTCATCTCTATGACTCACTCATTGATTCTGCCACCTCTCCTCTACTAATGCACTGACATTTGACAAGGATCCTCCAGGGCACAGGGCACTTCAGTCTTTTGTTGTCTGAGAATATGCACAATTATATGCTGGGGGGGTCAGGGGTCAGTTCAGTTCAGTTCAGTGCTATCGCAGATTAGCAGACATGGGAATTTTTGGAATGAAGCTCACTGGGTGACTTAGGGCCAGTCACAGACTCTCAACCCAACCAACCTCACGGGGTTGTTGTTGTGAGGATAAAATGGAGAGGAGGAGGTTCATTAGGTAGAACATGGGAAGACCCACTCGCTCAGAAATCAGCAATACTGTTCATATGCTAACTGAGGGCAACAAGCAAAATCACCTCTCCCTAGTTTTAAGAATGCATTTCTATGATAAAGGATGGGCCAGGGCAGGTGACTTAGTACCTCATTCATTCTCTTTAGCTGACTGACTGGGAATATAACTGAATGTCTATCAACTGCGGTCAGTCAAACAGTCATTCACATGCCTGGCTGTGAAAAGGGCGGGGGGGAGGGGGACTGATTTAGATGCATGCTAGCGCTGCTGTGTCTGAAAATGGAATACTTCTGGTCCAGAAGATGTGTGGGTTGCAATTAGGGATGGCAGAGAATTCCACCACGGACTCTAATGAGACCGGATTCTTTAGAATCCAGCCCCCCAGAGTCCATGGCAGAACAGAGCACTCCCCTCCACCACCCCATAAAATTCTCCCCAGATGGACTCTACCTGTCGTCGGCTGGTCCAGTCCATCCGTTGCCGTCCGCTGCCCCAGTCTGCAGCTGCAAATGGTGTCCGGCATAGTGGACGCCATTTGCGTCCCTGGTTTAGCCGTGATAGGCTATGTAAATCTTTACATAGCCTATCATGGCAAAGAACAGGGATGCAAATGGCATCCGCTACGCCATTTGTGTCAGGGTGGAAACTGAGCCCAGAGAGCCTCAGAGCAGTTCGGATTCTGAGGAGGAACAGCTATCCATGGGAGAGGGGCCAGCTCATCCTTCACAGGCTCAGCACCTGGCAGAGATTCCTCCTGCCAGCATTCCAGAGAAAGAGAGCACCCCAGGTAGTGAGGGAATGTGGGAGGGGGGCTTCTTAGACGCTCGACGCAGATGCAAAGAGCAACGAGCAATGGAGGGCACGGAAAGGAGGTGTAGTGCCTGTTTGGTGCGCAAGCAACGGCTGCCTCCCATGGACCCAATGGAAAGAGGGAGGATCTCTCCCTAGCCCTTAAGTTCTGGGTCTTCAAGTGACTCTCTTTCAAACGGGGATCAACTGACTACTTGAAACTTAGGCTACCCTGTTCCTTGCTTTAGTCGCTGGTGATTAGCATCTGAAAGAGTCATTAAGTTGTAAAAGGATTAAAGCTTTGAAAAGAAATCCTTTCATCTGTGTCTTGAGTTGGCTATTGGAATCTACTGGGAGAAGCTGCCAGAGCGCTCCAGACAATTTACGTAGCTACTCTTATTGTGAATTTGCGTCCCTGCTTTAGCCGTGATAGGCTACGTAAATATTTACGTAGCCTATCACAGCTAAACCAGGGACACAAATGGCGTAGCAGATGCCGTTTGCGTCCCTGCTCTTTACTGTGATAGGGTACGTAAATATTTACATAGCATATCATGGCTAAAGCAGGGATGCAAATGGCGTCTGCTACGCTCAACGCCATTTGCAGCCGCAGACCAGCAGCGGACGGAAGTCCGGGTGTGGACGGGCCCGGCCAGTGGCTCTGCGGACTTGCCGCGGAGTGGAGCTGGCCAGGGAGGATTCTGGGGGGAGGGACGGATCACCCCCCCCCCCGGGGAAGCCCCGGACCAGAACGGTAAGTGGATTTCATACACCCCTAGTTGCAATGCTCATTAGCTCCTGTCTGCACAAGAGGGCTTCAGCCAAGAAAATATATTGCTTTTGTTTGTTGGGAGGAGGCTCTTACAAACTGTTGCTTCCTCTCCACCCATCCCTACTTTTCCTTCTGTGTGTGAGTGTGTGTAGGCTTCAGGCTACAGACCTTGGCTTTTTATCCCTATTAAATTTCATTCTGTTGTTTTCTGTCTTCCAAAGTATTAGCTATCCCGCCCAATTTTGTGTCATCTGCAAATCTGATCAGCATTCCCCCATCCTCCAGGATTTCTCAAAGATAATACACAGTGGTTCTGAGAGTTCTTCTGTCAGTCCCTTTATTACTCTAGGGTGCAGTTCATCCGGCCCTTGAACTCATTTAAAGTCATTAGGTGTTCCTTGACTGTATGCCTATTGATCCCAAGCTGCAGTCCTGCCCCTTCAGCCTGTACTTCACCTTTGCCAGGGGTGTCATAGACCCTCTTTTGGGAGAAGACTGAGCCAAAGTAGGAATTGAGCACTTCCGCCTTTTCTTTGTTATCTGTTATCATTTCACCATCCTTATTTAATACCTGAGCCACCATTTCTTTCCTGTCTTTTACTATTCCCATAGCTGAAGAAAGCTTTTTTGTTACTTTAACATCCCTGGCTAACCTCAGCTCGTTCTCAGCTTTAGCCTTCCTGACGCCATCCCTGCAATTTTGAACTAACAATTTGACCAGTTCTCTCAATCAGTACAGGTTTTTTTTGGTTCATTTGGTACAATGTGGGAAGACCCACTTGCTCAGAAATCAGCAATACTGTTCATCTGCTAACTGATGGCAATAAGCAGAATCACCTCTCTCCCTTGTTTTAAGAATGCATTTCCATGATAAAGGACGGGCTGGGGCAGGTGACTGAGTACCTCATTCATTCTCTTTAGCTGACTGCCTGGGGATATAACTGAATGTCTGTCGGGTCAGTCAGATATTCATTCACATGCCTGGCTGTGAAAAGGGCAGGGGGGAGGGGAATGATTTAGGTGCATGCTGCTGTATCTGAATGGAAGAGGTGCCTTTCCTTTTCTATACCTAGCAAGCAATACCTCTCTTTGAGAATGTTAAACTGTACACCTTCTGACACAGGTTTCATGCAACTGGTGTACAGCGTAAGTCACGGCAGTCATCCCAGTGCAATAAGAGCCAGGTTGGAAATGGTATTAGTATAACTGTGCTCCTTGGTTTGTCCTGGGCTCTCTTCCCATGCCTGCAATCTTTCCTGTCTACACTGGGATGTCATCACAGAGCCAGCCATACCAGGGAAGCTGGTGTTCAAGTAGCATGTCCCCCCCACACACACATGCATACTCTCCATTGTGTAGTGTATTCTTCATGCAAACATGTAGGAATTGCCCCTTGTAAAAATACAGCTAGTTGGAAGTGCTGCCTGCCTCTCAGAGCATGTTGAGAGAGAAAATACCATAGGTCCCCTGTACTCTTCCTTCTTTCAGAAATGCATTGTATGTTTGTGAGATGCCATGGTACCCAAATACCCATTCCAGCAGCAATCTGACTATTTGTTATTGGCGAGGAGAATACTTTTCAGAAAATATAGGTAGGAGGGTTGGAGTAATTCTTGCTGTGCAGAAAAGGCACATTTCTGTCTTCTCTTATCAATATTGGGATGTGTTGTTGGTTAAATTCCTCACACAATGGTTAAATCATAACGAGAAATGAGAAAAAAAGGAGAGCTTTTTTAAAAATGCATTGCATATTCAGTGGGCCACAAGAAACTCCAGCCATGCCCAGCAATTCTTCCTACTCATGAAGGTCTTCCAGCTGTTTCCTATGAGACATCGGGACCCTTGTTTGGGTGGGGGGGTTCTGATGGCTTCCTTCCACACTGTGACAGACACACAGAAATGCAAGAAGCAGAAATACAGAAAATGAGGTTTGTGCGCATTTCACCACGACTGACAGAACTGCCGGAAGCTTAATTGCGGAAAATGAGGTTTGTGCGCATTTCCAGTCTGCATGACTGGGAAGGAGGCACTGGCTCCTGCTGCAAAGGCTAGCCTAGCACCATTCCTGCTGCAGCTGGAAAGGGAACTTCCCATTTCTCCATATATATATATAGTATATAATTCCCGCTAGTGTGACAGTGGTATCACCATTATGGGCATATTCCTTGGGCTGTCCTTTTGGTTCTCTCACAGCCCAGTGGTCACCCCGGCCAAGTCAAAATACAAAATGCCACCACAACCAAGAGACCAAGACCACACTGCCCATTTATGTATGTATGTATGTATCTATTTCATTTCTATTCCTCCCAATAGCCGAAGCTCTCTGGGCCGCCGTTCACAAAAATTACAACCAAAAAGTGCACAGTAAAACAATTTATTTCCCTATTGAAAAGCACTGCCCAAAGATATGCACGCATATATTGATTTATGAATGAAGGAACAATCTTTTTCTTTCTATATTTTCTGCTTGTGAACATATTCTCTCAAATGTTGGAGTAAAATTCTAAGTTCTAGGAGAGATTTGCCCCATAATAGCACACATCTTCTTGCTCGGTGGCTATCAACTTGCAAGTGTTAAGTACTTTGTTATGCAGAAATTGAGGACAATGGCCCATTTCAATCTGAATGAAACGTCTGTCATTCAGGTAGGGAGGGGCTTTCTTGCTCTCCTCTTTTTCTATTCCCCTCCTCAACTCCTCAACGTCTCCCCACCCCCCACAACACCTGGATGCTGGATCTCTCTGTGTCTGTGTCATTTATAATTCAATGAATGTGCAAAAACAGAAGGGACCTGTCAGCTGCACTATTAATTTTTTTTCACCCAGAAAATGCGCATATCTCCAGATGCGCACGTCAGGGGGCAAAAGCACAAAAAAAGAAGGGATTGCTGCCGGAGCTGTTTGCCGAGCAGCTGCTTGGCGAGAGCCAGGGAAAACATGCGAATAGGATCGCCATAGTGCCCAAGACTTCGGGGGATTGCTGAACGGCAGCCGAGCAGTGCTGGGTGAGAGAGAGGGTTCACGAACTCCAGTTTGGGAGACCGAACTGCAAGACGGTTGTCAAACACGAAGCTGGAAACGAACATTCGCAACATCCCTAGTGCAAGTTCACTACTGAGTGGAGGCTAAACCTTCTCCGTGCTGGTGGCTGCCCAACTCAAGCCTGCTCCTGTTTATATAGACCCTTCCTGTATTCTGTTTTGGGGGGTTGCACTAGAATATTATAGAATGTTGGAAATTGTCATACACTTGGACCCTGATGGGTAGGGATGGGGGAGAATTTCTCCCCGAAACTTCAGGGGACCGAGTGCCAACGCATTCGGTCCTCCGAAGGTTCGGGGATAAATTCTCCGCCCCCCCCCCCGGGATGGGACTTACCTTTCACGAATGTCGCTCCCGGCGGCGGGTCCCGGCGGCGGTTCGGCAGGTCTTCGGCAGGGGCGGCAGCCGGTCTTTCGACCAGCTGCCACCGCCACCATTACAAGGAAAGTTAAAAAAAAAAACGCCCCTGTGATAGGCTATGTAACGATTAACGTAGCCTATCACGGCTAGATTTGCAAAGTCAGCCGTGATAGGCTACGTTAATCGTCACGTAGCCTATCACGGGTGACTTTAAAAAAAAAACGTGCGTACGCTAATGGTGGCCCCCATAGGGAGCCGCCATTCGCGTTCCTTATTTGGTCCCTGTAGTCTACGTAAAGATTTACGTAGACTACGGCGAAAATAAGGGCAACGCAAATAGCGTTGCCCTTATTTTCGCCATAGTCTACGTAAATCGTTACGTAGCCTATCACGGGGCTTTTTTTTTTTTTTTTTACTTTTCTTTTGAAGTTCGCGGCCGGGGAGACAGGGTGCTTCTCCCTGGCCTGAATTTCGGCCGGGCGAGGCGGGAAGCCTCCCCCCCGGCCTTAATTTCGTCCGGGCGAGGCGGGAAGCCTCCCCCCCCCGGCCTGAACTTCGGGGGGAGAAGCGAAGCGCCTCCCCCCCACCGCGAAGCAAGCTGCGAGACCAGGTAAGTGACTTTCGTACATCCCTACTGATGGGGCAGGATAGAGAAGACATGAGGCAGGAATCATGCCTGAAAAGAGCTGCAGGAATTACCTACTTTCACAGAGATTCCCACAGCAGGAGTCAGTATTGTTGACAACTGTTTCACCCAAGCATATGGTCTTGCCCCTCCCAACAGCTTTCCTCAAAGGGGGTGGAGCAAGAGATATAACACCCTGGCTGTGGGTATGTGAAAGCTCACAGTGGCTCCAGACATTTTCAGGAACAACATCCCTAGCTTGCCACTCTGAGTTTCCTTGCATCTAGCCTTGCTCCACAGGAAGGTGACTGCACTTCTGATCACCAGCAGGTCTCCACCCCTCCTGCGAAGTCTCACCAATACCCTATGGAGTTCCAGTATGGAATACAATAGAAAATTATGTTATTTATATAGAAGGTTAGATTTTAGAGGGGGGTTTTCATGGTAAACTTCTTGGGGCAGGGACCTGAAATGTATTATATGAATGAATGAATGAATATAAATAGATAATGAAAGGTAATCATTATACTGTATGCACTGAGCTTCTGTTTCACACATGCACAGTGTTGATTGTATTACAGCAAGTTTTAAAAGAAGCTTATTGGGCCCTCTTCTGTAACTCCTCAGTCTAAAACCAGTGTGTGAAGTGGCTTCTCTTGTCTCTCCGTTTAAAGCTTCTTGACATATACAGTTTACACCAGTTTGATTTACCTTAGCTTAAAATTGTGCATGCCTGTACAATTTCTGATCCATCAAGCCAAGTGCAACCCACCACCAATGTATGCTTGGCCCACCAGAGTTCAATAAACCACCTGTTTTGCTTCCTGGGCCTCAGTCTGCCAGAAAAGGAAGAGGGTGGGGTTGTCAAGTACCTTGTACAATACATGGTGGGCCGTCTTTGGCTTTATGGGCTACAAGATATGCAGGCTTCATCTAGGCCAAAACAAACTGTATGGTAGGTTGGCTCCAGTACTTATGAATTGCTGGCATAAAGTCAACTAAATCTCAGCCCTAGTCTATAGGCTTGTAATTTATTCAGGTCACATCCTGGTGCTGCTTCATCTGATACTGCTATTCCTTGCCACAGTATGTTCAAGGTGCTTTTAATAATCCCCATCAGGAACAAGACAGAGTTGCCAGTCTTATTCTTTTACAATCCTGTGCTGCTTTTAAAAAAAATTGTATCTTTCCTTAGGTACTGAAAAATATTAAAGAAGGAAAAGTATGCCTTTATTGCTGCCCCTTCGTATATTCCCTTGGCCTTGCATGCAGTTCATTTTGTTGTATGTTTCTTTTGTATGGGATGCAAGTAAAAAGCAAAAAGCTACTTCTGATATTTCCTCTTGTTTGCAGCTGGGTATGTAGAAAACAAACTTTGCTTAAACGTTCAGTGTTAACTGCTTATTTACATGAGAGGCAACGGGATAAAAAAGCTATGAGGATATTGATGCATTAATTAACCATCTGCCCTATCCCTGCTCTTACACAGAAAGAAAGGAGAACATGGGAAGATCTAATCTGATCCAAGTTCAGTTCCTAGTGTGCTATGGTGGAAGTATAACTCAGTTAACAAACCCTTCTTTGATGAACTGGATTGCAAGTTACAGTATATTTCTGTGCATATAAAGTTACTGAATCGTTTAATTATTTTGAGATTGTTGTTTTGACTGTACAGGCTTAGCATCAGCTGCTGTAACATAATGCACTTAGGAAAGTAATACCTAATATATGTATTGGCTAATCAATTCATCAAAGATTGAGTATCTTCTTGTAAAATTATTGTTCGGTGCTATTTAATGTATAGGTTCTAAAAACAAAACAAAAAGCCACAAGTATATGAGGTAAAGATGAGGTAGGATGAGAGGGAAGCACAATCTGAGGAAAGCCATATTATTATTTATTACATTACTATACTGCCCCATAACCGAAGTTTTCTGGGCAGTTTTGAAAGATTAAACAGTTTGTATTTTAAATGGTTTGTAGAAGCTATACTCTGAAGAGCAGTTTTAACTTTTGATACACAGCCATAATGTGCTGTCTCAGAGCCTCTTCCCAAGTTACTTTTAGCAAATACAGGTACACAGTGATATCTTAAGGTGCATAAAAAAGTAATGTTGGAAAAGTAATGTGAACATCTGTTTTGGAAAGAAGATACAAGAATATAGGCCTTTAAATGTGACATGCAATCACATCTGTCTTTCTCTTGTGTTATAATCCCAATCTTGAGCAACAGCTGGGACCCTGACACAGAAGGAAAGGAACTAGCTGGAGCTGAAACACAAGCCCCTGATGTGTTCAACTTAGATCCAGGCCACCACACTGAGCCTGAGCTGTACCCTGCCAGCCAGGATCCCCTTCAGCTAGAGATCACTGAACTGGGATATCCAGAGACAACACCCCATAAGCCAGATTCCTCTGAGAAACTGATCCCTCTTTACACCAGCATTTTCATATTGTCCAGTGTCTGCTCACCAGCAGACAAGGCAGAAGGTAGGCACTAACTGAGAAGTAATAGGGTGATACTAGGCTCAAGGTCAATGGACAACCGTTTAAGGATCTCCACTCTTCAGGGAGGGGTGGAGCCTGGGAGGGTTCATCAGGCCCAAGGACAGTAAGGGCCGATCTACACTTACGGTTTTTTTCACTTTCAATGAGGTTTCACTGCCTGTCTTTCACACTACGCAGTAGCTGCCTCGAATTGGAACCGGAATTTCCCACTTCCGTGCTCCCGCTTTCAATTCCCTGATATCCCGGTATTTCCCCTTAATGTGCTCTGATTTTCCGCCTTCACTACCATATCTAGTCGTAGTCCCCTCCCCTGCCTGTCCATATATGGCGGTGTTTGTATTTCCCTCCTGTCCAATCACAGCTCTCGACGGCCCCATGTCATCTTCCGGCTACTGATCGCATAGCTTCCTCACCGCTCATTGTTTCCTCAGCAACAAGCAAATGGCTGGATGTGTGTGCGCTTGTCTGATCTCGGAAGCTAAGCAGGGTCGGCCCCGGTCAGAAGTTGGATGGGCGACCGCCTGGGAATCAGGCTTCCTGCATTGAGCAGGGGGTTGTTCTATCCCTCCAAATGAGACTACGTTTTACCCCCTCCTATCCACTGCTTCAGATTTTTTTTAATTAAGGCGTTATCTTTGAAGAATCGTGGCTTCTCCGTGATTTTTTTTCCTAATTCAGGCATCTTCGAAGATCATGCCTGAATTAGAAAAAAAAAATAATCATGGATAAGCCACAATTCTTCAAAGATAACACCTTAATTAAAAAAAAAAAATCCGGAGCGGATAAACCTTAGTCTCATTTGAAGGGATAGAACAACCCCCTGCTCAATGCAGGAAGCCTGATTCCCAGGCAGTCGCCCATCCAACTACTGACCGGGGCCGACCCTGCTTAGCTTCCGAGATCAGACAAGCACGCACACATCCAGCCCTTTTCTTGTTGCTAAGGAAACATTGAGTGCTGAGGAAGCTATGCGATCAGTAGCCAGAAGACAACATGGGCCCGTCAAGAGCTGTGAGCATGGTGGGCATGGAATCAGCAGAAACAGGAAGAGTTTCTGATCCTCCAATGAGAGCTTCCGTCTTTAAGAGCAGGAAAACAGCACAGCACTCGATTGTGAACCGAGCTCGCGCATTCGATGAAGCACCGCAATGGGGAAAATGGGTGAGTGTAGCAAGTTGTATGCTTGGAGCTATCCAAGGTCCTTCAACTCCAGCCTGATCCTGCCTGGCTAAGCCACCCTCAGATGTAGGGATGGTGGAGAATTTCTCCCCGAATCTTCAGGAGGCCAAGTGCTGACGCATTCAGCCCCCCGAAAGTGTTGGGGAAATTCTCCGCCGGTCCCCCCCCCCCAGGGATGGGACTTACCGTGGCCGAATATCCCTCTCGGCGGCAGGTCCCGGCGGCGGTTCGGTGGGGGCAGGGGCGGCAGCCGGTCTCCCGACCGGCTGCCGCCACCGCCATTACAAAATAAAAAAGTAAAAAAAAAACCACACACACACAGCCATGATAGGCTACATGACGATTTACGTAGCCTATCATGGCTAGATTTCCAAAGTCAGCCGTGATAGGCTACGTAAATCGTCATGTAGCCTATCACGGGTGACTTTGGAGGAAAAAAAGAAGCACGTACGCAAATGGCGGCGGCCCATGGGCGCCGCCATTTGCGTTCCTTATTTTGGCATGTCTAGTCTACGTAAAGATTTACGTAGACTATGGCGAAAATTCGGGCAACGCAAATAGCATGCCCTTATTTTCGCCGTAGTCTACATAACTCTTTATGTAGACTAGACGTGCCAAAATAAGGAACGCAAATGGCGGCGCCCATGGGCTGCCACCATTTGCGTACGCGCTTTTTTTTTCCAAAGTCACCCGTGATAGGCTACGTGACGATTTACGTAGCCTATCACGTCTGACTTTGGAAATCTAGCCGTGATAGGCTACGTTAATCATTATGTAGCCTATCACGGGGTTTTGTGTTTTTTTTCACTTTTTCCTTCGCGGCTGGGGAGATGGGGCGCTTCGCCCCGGCCTGAATTTTGGCCGGGCGAGGCAAGGCGCCTCCCCCCCCTCGCCTGAACTTCGGGGGGAGAAGTGAAGCGCCTCCCCCCCACCGCGAAGCAAGCTGCGGGACAAGGTAAGTCCCTTTCATCCATCCCTACTCAGATGTCCTCCATGCTCCGTAGACTCTGCTCATGGCCAAGAAAACGTGGCACTTAAAAAAGAAACAGAAAAAAGCCTCACGGTGCTGAAAGCTTAAGCATAAGAATGACAGGAGTTGCTTAACCCTTTCCACGTTATCTGAAAAGAGCTAAGTACCCCAGTTGCTTTTTCCTCCATGAAGAAAAAATATGGATTCTTGTATATTTTTCCCCCACTGGGGAAAAAACTAAACCTGGGATGAGGTGGGGTAAGGGGAAATTTAATTAAAAACACAGATGGACAGGAAATGTTAAGTGCTTTCTCCCAGGCTTGCCACTTTCCTCTATCAAATCCTCAACCTCCAGAGGCTGCTCTTGGTTTAAAAACAAACAAAACTGTGGGCAAGACACACATGACTGTATGTCACATCTAGTTTGAGCCTCAGGCTACCTAGCTGTACCTCACTTATTGTGCTCAAGAGAGAGCACAAAAGGAGTTATCAGCATGCTAGATTGTTAAATAGATAGCTCATCTCCTGGAGTCACTAAGAGTGAGGTACTCTGCTCTTAACTCGTAATGAAGTTGTCATCAGCTGCTTGATGTGGTCAGGTCTGATCATTTTTTTAGCAATCTGAAGAGATAAATAAAATGTTCACCAAATAGCTTGGGCTGCATATAACTGTTGAATGCTTGTCTTATAGGTCTGTTAAAATTGTCATGTTTGTTGCCCTTCTGATATTAACATAATATGATGAATGTGTGGCAAATGGTGCAGAGAATTATGATTCTGAGACATTTACCATGTTCAGAATGGTGCTTTACCTCTGATGGCAGAAATTAGAAGTGAAATTCACTTTTATGCAAACTTGAAACTTTCCACCATTTCAGAACTACAAAACAAAGTTTGAAATTTTTAAACTATTATAAATTTAATTGGTGACATTCAACTGTAAAGTATACTTTTTAAAAATATTAAGTCCTGCTCCAGTATTTTAGGAGCACAGTCGTCTCAGTTTGCCCGATGCAGTACCTTTACACGTTGGTCTGGTTTTTTAAACATCGTCATCCATAATGGGGAATGTTTATTTGTGAAGATTAATAAAGCAATTCCGCCTTATGTGGCAGTGGTATGTTTGTGTGTGGGGGGGAGAGTGATGGGGGCCTGAACCCCAAACAGACGTGACATGGGGTATCTGCGATCAGATCTTCTGATGTTTTAGAGGTTTTTTTAAATTTAAAAGCAGTTGCAGCAGGGGTTCCAATTTTGTTGCAGGTCACTGGGTAAAGGGTTGTTTAGTCCTTTTCTCTGCACCTTATGCCCAAGCAAAATTGCTGCCCTGAAGTTACTATTAGCTCTGCTAGGAACAAAACTACAGGTAAAAGAGAGATGCCTATGTTTTCCCCAGTGGGGCTAAAAGCAACTTCAGGAGAGATCCAATCGAAATCTCTGTGACTGCTTTTAGCTTAAACTAAAAGTGTTAGAGCATCCCATCATGCACCTCTATTTTGGCCTTTACTCAACAACTAACTTTAGTTGAATAGCGCCAGAGTCTACGTGAGGATTTAATGCACTAAAATTGTATTTGTGTAGGAAATGTTTGTCCGTGGAAAAGTGCTAACTATTTGAATGAAACTTCAAAAAGTATATTGTAGAGCTCAAAGGTGCAGAGAAGAGCAACCAAAATAATCAATGGGCTGGAGCAACTCCCCTTTGAGGAAAGGTCACAACATTTGTGACTCTATCGCTTAGAGAAAAGGCAAGTAAGGGGAAACATGATAGAGGTGTACAAAATTATGCATGGTGTGGAGAAAGTGGATAGGGAGAAGTTTTTTTCAATTCTTCAGTGTACTAGAGTCTGGGGTCATCCATGAAGCTGATTGGTGGGAGATTCAGGACAGACAAAAGGAAGTACTTCTTCACACAGCACATAGTTAAACTACAGAATTCACTACCACAAGATGTAGTGATGGCCACCAATTTGATAGGAATTAGAAACATTTATGGAGGATAAGACTATAGTCATGATAGGTACAGTCAGGGCCAGAAATATCGGAACATGGATAACTGTTTTGGCAGTTGGCCTCTGTACACCACCACATTGAAGTTGAAAGGAAACACACCCAGATGGGAGTGAAGTCAGGACTTTCAGCTGTAATTCAAGGGGTGTGACAAAAGTGGGGCACTAACCATTCAGGAAGTACAGCCAGTGGCATACACACACACCCATCGTTGGTGGCTCATAAGTAATGGAACAAACCAACATCATTTCAAACTTAAGGATCGCCTTTAATACCTGGATGAAAATCCTTTGCAGTCAATGACTGACTGAAGTCTGGAACCCAGGGACATGACCCAATGCTGAGTTTCCTCCCTCGAGATGCTTTGCCAGGCCTTTACTGCAGCTGCCTTCAGCTGCTGCTTGTTTGTGGGTCTTTCTACCTTCAGTCTTGTCTTCAGTAAGTGAAAAGCATGCTCTATTGGGTTGAGATCAGGTGACTGACTTGGCCACTGAAGAACATCCCACTTCTTTGCCTTCAGAAACTCTTGGGTAGCTTTTGCTGTATATTTTGGGTCATTATCCACCTGCAATATGAAGCGGCATCCTATCAGTTTGGCAGCATTTGGCTGAATCTGAGCAGAAAGTAGAGCCCTATACACTTCAGAATTCATCCTGCTGCTTTTATCAGCTGTCAGGTCATCAATAAACACCAATGACCCAGTTCCACTGGCAGCCATACATGCCCATGCCATAACACTGCCTCCACCATGTTCGACAGATGATGTGGTCTGCTTTGGATCATGAGCTGTTCCTTTCCTTCTCCATACTTTTCTCCTCCCATCATTCTGGTACAAGTTAATCTTGGTTTCATCAGTCCAAACAATCTTATTCCAGAACTGGGCAGGCTTTTTTAGGTGTTTGCTGGCAAAGGCTAATCTGGCCTTTCTGTTCTTGAGTGTTACCAGTGGTTTGCACCTTGTTGTGAAGCCTCTGTATTTACATTCATAAAGCCATCTCTTGACTGTAGATGTTGACAATGACATGCCTCCCTCCGCAAGAGCGTTCTTGACCTGCCTAGAAGTTGTGAAAGGGTTCCTCTTCACCATGAGCAGAATTCTGTGGTCATCCACTTTAGTTGTCTTCCGTGGTCTTCCAGGCCTTTTGCTGTTGCTGAGCTTGCCAGTTAATTCCTTCTTTTTCAGGATGTTCCAAACTGTTGTGTTGGCCACTCCCACTGTTTTTGCTGTCTCTCTGATGGATTTATTTTGTTTCCTCAGCCTAATGATGTCCTCCTTCACTTGCATGGACACTTCTTTGGACCTCATGTTGGGAGTTCCAGTGAACAGCTACCAAATGCAAATGTAGCACTCAGAACCACCTCCAGGCCTTTTATCTGCTTGATTGGTCATGGGGTACCCAGGAAACATGCCACACCTGGCCATGCAGCTGCTTGTCAGCCATTCGTTCCATTACTTATGAGCCACCAATGATGGGGATGTGTGTATGCCACTGGCTGTACTTCCTGGTTAATGCCCCACTTTTGTCAAGCCCCTTGAATTACAGCTGAAAGTCCTGACTCCGCTCCCATCTGGGGGTGTTTCCTTTCAACTTCAATGTGATGTACAGAGGCCAAATGCCAAAACAGTTATCCTTGTTCCGATATTTCTGGCCCTGACTGTATCTATTACTTCCAGTAGGCAGTATGCCTCTCAATACCAGTACTCAATACAAACTGGGGAACCGGAGCAGGAGGGTGGAATTGTGCTCATGCCCTGTTTGTGGGCTTCCCATGGGCATCTGGTTGGCCACTGTGTGAACACAATGATGGACTAGATTGGCCTTTGGTCTGATCCAGCATGGCTCTTATGTTCTTAATTTCATTCATATCAGTTCAGTTTAATTTGTAGCCAGTGCTACAAACTAAAAGATTTGTACATTTAGGATCAAAAGTAGTAGATCGAACTACTGTGGCCACATTTCAGCAAAGGTAATGATTTTTTTTTTTACTCTTTTGTGTCAGTTGAATGGGCAGTATCCAACGGTGTCATTCCACAAACTCCAATAATGCTAGTGGAGCTCCACTGAATCCATTGCACAAGTGGTTGCACATTACACTTTTACAACAGCTTGCACAACCCATTGTGCAAACATAATGCCACAGCCACTTGCACAAACATAACTTCAGTTGGATTCTCCCGTTGTGCATACTTTGGAACTAGTTTCTGCTGGTGCAACATCATTTGCACTTGTAGGATGACACAGTTGGATATTGCCCTCTGTGTTCTGCCTTTCTCTCTGCAAAACTGACTGTTGTTCGCTCAGTCCTTCTTAAAACAGGATTCTACAAAGTCTGCAAATTCTTCTATGATTCCTTGAAGATAGAACTGTCTGTATGGAAAAGAAGAATATAATAGTAAATTTAGGGTGTAATCCTAAAGCTTCGAAAGGCCAGCTGAGGGGCCATTAGATATGGCATAAGTTCCTGGAACTGGCACAATGAGAAGGGGAAAAAAATGGCAACCAAAAGAAGGCAGGAAGGAAGAGTCCTCCACCGCCTACTCTGGCCGCAGTGAGCCAGCAGGGCTTAGAAAGTATTAGTACCTCTGTCACTGAATCTCATCACCATCACCTACTACCATAGGATTGCTCTGTTACTTTACATTATCCTTGCTATAGTAATGGCTGTGTCTGATGGCTCCCAAAATAAATGCATAGTTTTAACACTATTGTGATGAAATATACCTAGTTACTTTTTATGTCAAGCGTGAATCTTTGTCAAGTTAAAAAATTGATTTTCCTCCCAGCATTAAAATTGAGTAGGTATCTGCTTATGTATTTCTTGCTGAAACATTTTACGACGCAACATAAATTTATGCCTCTATATAGAAACATCATGATTTAATCAAAATGACAAAATGCAACTTACACAGGAAGCATGCTATTTTTTTGGATACTTATGTTGACTTTAGTCCCTTGTGAATTAAACCATTTAAAACACGAAATGGAAAATGTCCTCCTAATCTTCCTTTTGAATGAGCCATGAAATAGGATCCCTGAGCTGCCTGAAGTGTGAAGAGGTTAGCATGGCTGGGTTCCAAGATCTTTCTATGAGATATTAAGAGATTTATTCTCAGCTGAAAAGCTGTGAGGGAAATGGTCATAATTTTTGATAAAACCATAACGTATATCTGAAAATACCTGCATATGTTCACTGTTGAAAGTTTTAGACACTTAAATCTTTCTTGGAAATGTGTGTCAAATATTGCAAGTTTGCTGATGTATTATATATCCTTGGTTATAAATTACTCCCATCAATGTAGAAGCAAATGGCAGTTTAATTCACTGGGTTTAGTTCTGGAAATTGTGTTGCTATTGTTTTTTCTTTCACATCTACGATTAAGAAAGGCTCATGTTAGACTTTTTGAATCAGTACCTACAGGAGATTGTATTCCCTTCTTTAGTCACTGAATGGAAAACCTTTGTTACTATTTTATGACTCAGCTGATCTGCAGATTCTACATAAAACATCTCAGCTGATCCAGTAGGAGGAAACATACATACAAAAGGGAGTGCTCTGTGTGTGTGCGTGTGTGTGTGCGTGAGTGTGTGTGTTTTTTTCAAGGGTGAAAGTTGGATTCAAGGCCTGTGATAATTGCAAATTATGGGCAGGTTCTTATGGGAGATATCCTGACTCTAAACTGTTTAGGGCTTTAAAGGTAAGAACCAGCACCTTGAATTGTGCTCTGAAACAATGCCTACAGTCTAAAAGACACAAAAGAAAAAAAAGGTGAGGAGGAAAAAAGAAAACAAGCAAATTCAGGCACCAGTTCTGAAAGTTACGAAGTTCTTATAATGACCAGCTTGAACGTTCACTGGTTCAGAGGTAGTTTAACTGGTTTCGGACACAAATCACAATTTGGTCCACCATATATATACCCAGCATTACAAACTACTAGCTTTTCAAGCACCAAACATCAACTGCCTAACTAAAATAATATTTATTATATTGGATATAAGATTAATGTTGTTGATACACCATTAGGTATCATCTTATCCTGCCAAAATAAGCTCTTTCTCAAGTGGTGAACTACAATACTTGTCTGGTGGGTTGTGTTTGGCCTGCTGAGTCCCAAGTTGTACAGGTGTATATGTATAGTATAGATTTAAACTGAATTGACAGTAATTTCACCTACCATGAGAACTATCGTTCCATTAGCAGGCCCAGGGATTCAGTCTTGGCCGGCTATGTGCTGTGGCACTTCCTTTGACCAATGAGCTGGCACTGGTAAAGGAGGAGGAGTCAGGAGGAGGAGAAGCTGGAGCTTCTCCACTACTCCTCAAGTTAAAAAAAAGAAAAAGAAAAAAGGAGGGATTCATAGAATCATAGGGTTGGAAGGGGCAAGCCTGATTCCCAGGCGGTCTCCCATCCTAGTACTAACCAGGGCTGACCCTGCTTAGCGGCTGGGCTGGTACCCCACCCCCTGAAAAGCATCTTGTCCAGGGCCCCATCATACATAGCAGTGCCTCAGAACACGGTACACATCCAGGAGGACAAAGGTCTATATTAGTAATAATAGTAGTAAATACATTTATATATCATCCAAGAGCAGATTTCTCTGGGTGTTTCACACAATTAAAACCGTAGAATACAACATTACAAAACATAATATAAAACCTTTAAAATTTTAAAACACAATAAAACCAGAGTAAAAACCAGCAACAGGGTAAAGGTCTAAAAATGCAATTACACATTGAAAAACAAAACTGAAGAACTAAAAAGCCTGGGAGAATAAAAAAATTTCACCTTGCACCGAAAAGGCCACAATGTAGGCACCAGGGAAGCTTCTCTGGAGAGGGCATTCCACAATTGGGGTGCCACCAATGAAAAAAAAATATCAAATTGGAAAAAATCTTCTTTTGCATTTTGCTCTTGAATAATTGTGCAAAGCCAATGGCCAGGCAAGAATTTATTGTGTCTGTACTTCATGCAAATGTTTTAAACCGTTAGAGCAGGGTTGGGCAATATCGGGAGATCTGGGGGTCATTTTCAGCCAAATGGGCTACAGTCTGCCAGACAAACTGTAAAAAAAAAAAAGTGTTTTTTTTTTTTTAATGAAAAATGGTGTCTGGGGCACTATGGAATACCTTACCTTGCCGCCCACGGGAGGTCCGCCGGGGGGGGAGGCGATCTGTTCCGCCCGCCTGGAATCCTTGCCAGCTGGCTCCGCAGCGATTCCGTGGAGCCACCAGCCGGTTGCGAAGCCCCAGCGATACGGCTGCCATTGCCGTACCGCTGGCTGGACTGACAAACTATGGACGCAAATGGCTCAGATCACCTACCTGTATTTTTTTTTTTTTAATCACATTGAATTGTGTAATCTTCAAGCAAATCTGCTCACTGGTACATAATATCTGGATATCTCCAGATATCTGCTATGTGGTATTTAAGTGCTCTTGGACACTACCAAACATTGCACAAGACTGACAAGGTCAATGATTGGCCATTTATAAACTAATGCCAAGGAATGTAATCACCACAAGTTCTAATAACCAGGAGCAAAGCATATGATATAAAGCTGCACAAATGTCCAGCGAATATATACAGAATGTCTGTACACACATTATGTGAGGGTTGCTTATATAGGGCAAATTAATTTAGCAGGATCTCAAGGAACTTTGCATCAGTATATACTCCTTTACAGAAGCAGTTATGCTTAGCACAAAGTAGTTGTGGAAGCGAACCTTTGCCTGCTTTACAGAGAAAAGTATTCAGGTTTTAGTGCCCATGTTGTTGTCATCCCATGAACAGCCAGCTCAAGACCTTCTGCTGCCTGAGGCAAAGGACAAGATGCTCCCCTTCCATTCCACCTACAACAACTAAATGGACTGGCAGTTGAATCTTTCTTCAACACTGGCAATGGGACTGTATCTTCCACCACACCTGAAGGCAGTAGGATAGTTTAGGGGCGCAGGACAGGCTGCACAGCCCACAGTTCTCTCCTCTAGCAGTTTGTATTTTGGTCCCTGTTCCTTCCCGTGATAGGCTACATAAAGATTTATGTAGCCTATCATGTCAAAGAGCAGGGACGCAAATGGTGTCAGTTACGCCAGACGCCATTTGCGTCTGCAGTTTCACAGTCCAGCCAGCGATACGGCAATGGAGGCCGTATCGCTGGGGCTTCAGAGCCGGCAGCAGGCAGGATCTGCCGGCGAGGACCCCACAAGGGAGGCAGAGGTAGGTGATCTGATCCTCCACGGACTTCGGGGGGCCAGATTCAATAGAATCCGGCCTCATTGGGGTCCGTGGAGGATTTCTCCGACATCCCTAGGAACCAGACACGGTGATGCTGTTCTTGGCTGTGTCTGCCATAAGATCTAGTTCCACAAAATAGGCAATATTTATCATAGTTTTTGTTTCCAAAGTTCAGAGGTCAGTGTGCGTCCTTATACAGCCAAAACAGCACCACCCACACTCAAGGCAGAGGTATTAGCAGGCTTTGAGGAATCCAATGCTTGCAGAAGTTCGGAACAATGTTTAGGGGAGGAAAATAAGGGACAACCCCCCTGAAAAACAGCCCAGTGGGGACTGAGCATGCTTAGTGTCTATGGAATGCAGAATTACTATTGAGAGAAACAAGCAGAAAAGTATGGGAATGGAATGGAGTACCGTGGAGGAGGACATGGCTGGCTGAATGGCCTCCTCCGCATTTTGTTGTGGGTCCCACTTGTCTTAGTCTTCAATTTACTTTCTTGTTTAAATCAAGTGGCATATGTATAAGAGCCTCTGCAGCCCTTTAGGTGAACATTTGTCCTCTAGCTATGTCAGGTGTCTGAGTTTTTTGGTGCAGGGTGCTTATTCCATCACCAAAACCCTATGTCATCACTTCCTCCTCCCCCCTACACCATCCATAATAGTTATGACAGCATAGTACTTATATTGACTTAAGGTTACGACAGCATAGTGAAATCACTATGCTGTCACAACTTGGATTTATGCCAGTAAAGGGAATTTAATCTACATTAGTCCGGTCAGCCCAACTAATTGAAAACACATTCATTTTTATGTAAACAGGGGCTTTAGTATCAGTGTGTCAAGCTGCAATCCAGTGTACACTTATTTGAGATTTAGCCTCATCGGACATACTGGGACTTTTTTCTGAGTAAATATGCATAGGATTCTGCGCGCTATTGTACATTAATGAGATTAAAAGCCCCGATTCTAGAAGCATAAGACAAGCTGTAACCGCTTTTACTGTATTTTGTGTATTATGGTAGCTGTCAGGAAAGAATTACATTTCTGGTCACACTGCAGCTTGGTGCATGACTGAAAGCAGGGCTAAAATGGAAAATACTTACAAATTAGATCTGGTATCTTGCTTGGAATCTTAAGCCTCATGTCAAGGACAGTTACTGACATGGCATCTTCTGCTTAATACTCACCTCTTTTCCTCCCTTTTTACCTATGGTAGGTTTAAAAAATATATAGAATGTTATTCGACATTAATATAATACCCTTTCATAATGTGCCAACATCAATTAGCTGGAGTGGATACAAGAAGGCCACACATCTGTGGAAGAAAAGGAGATATAGATGGGATTTTGATTTATAACTCTTCTTAATGCTGTCCTAATGGATTTTAAATGTTTTAAAATAGATTGCTAATTCTTCATTACTTCATGTGCATTTTTATTGACAGATTAACATGAAATAAATCATAGGTAAATGTTTCACCAGTTTTGTTCAGAAGATTAAAAACATTGTTTTAATATTAAAACCTTTATAAAATTACTGATGGCACATTCCAAAATATCTTCCTGCACTGTATAACTCATTTTTCTCCCCCACCATGATCAATGGCTACTGATCTAGGAAAGCCAATTCAAATTTTAGTTTACAAATGATATTTTAACACTTTGGACTACTAGTTGTTGGTTATTTTAGGAATTACTAATCCTTTTAAGAATTGTAAATTTAGCTGTATGGGCTAGATTCTGGTGCAGTAATATTTGAAATTACTGTTTTTATTCCTTTGGAATCTAAGGTGTTTACACTGGAGTTACTAAGAGCATAAATGAATCCTGTATGTGAAAAATAACTCTTTCTCCTTTCCGTCTTAATAGATCCATGTCCAAGAATCCAAGTGTAGACCTTTGCTTATTCCTTGAAGAATCTTAAGTGTTATAAGATTGTTTTTCTAGTGGTCTTCCCATTTTCTGTACCTCTCCCAAAGTCTGAAAATATAGCATAAAATCAAGACAAAACAATAACCCTCTACATAGTATAAATCTTTTTATCGAGCTCCCTTCCTATATATTTCCATGGTGAGTATTCATGGACTTTTGGTATGACAAAGGGCTTACACACACACCAGTGGGATTGTTGACTTTTTTTTTCTTTTTTCTTTATGAAACCAATGTAAAAATGATTTGCCATATATCACAAGCAATTCCTCTTCAAGAAACTCAATTTCAAAGCTCTCTAACACAGAACTAGTTGCATGATGGTTATTTCAATCCTGCCCTATGTATGCATGCATGCATTAGACTTTTTAGTTCACCCCATTCTGAGGGGTAGCTAGTAAAATACTTAAAATAAACATATTTAAAACAATTGTTTAAATCTGACTATGATATACTAAAAATGTAAACATCTATCATAGTATTGCTCACAGAAGGATGGAGTAAATAAAAAGTTCTAGTGACACTTAAAAGTAGAGTCTAGGCTTTGGAAAATCTCCAGAAAAAGAGCTCCACAGATGGAACAGCTTAACATAAAAATGAGATGTGTCTGCATGCCCATTCAGTAGGAACCTAGTGCATAGATGGTATATTTAAAGAGAGCATTCGTAATCAGTCTTATATCCTAACTTTTTAAATAAAAAAGGAAAGGGAAAGGGAAATGCCACAGCACAGTGGCAGAACACATGCTTTTCACCCATGTTCAGTCCCCAGCATCTCCAGGCAGGGCTAGACAAGGCCCCTGTCTTGAAACCCTGAAGAACTTCTGCCAGTCACTGTGTAGTCAGTACTGAGCTAGATGGACCAATGGCCTGACTCAGTATAGGGCAACTTCCCATTTTCCTGATAGCATCAATTTATACAAATCCAGCATTGTCATTACAAGATAGAATAATAAGGCATAGTTAAGTTATTTTAAATTAGTGCTAAAGTACATTCGTATTACCATATGTAAGCTTTGTATTAGGCTGCAACTGCATAAGCTCACATTCTTGGGTTACTGGCATACATGTTATGTAGTCTATATTCTGTGCAAGCACAGTCACAATATATAGTATAATATATGTATTGGTACTATATTCAGCTTATACACTTCTTCCCCTTCCTTTTGGTAGGTCCCAAGTGGCTTACAAAACAATAAAAAGCAAATTCCATACAATCAATGTCCTTCATTAAAAAAAAAACTATCAGCAATGAATTAAAGCTAAGAGCCTAATTGTAACAATTTACCCAGTAAAAGATGTGTTGCTGCCTAGTATTTGCTTTATATATTTTTAAATAGGTGGGGGAGGAATGTCACTGAAGCTTTCCTGGTTTAATAGGCCTGTAGGGAGTTATAAACAGCTGTTAAAACAGCTGCTAAGCCTCCTACCAATTGTAAGAATTAACTAAAATATTTCCTTCTACAGGATCAGCTATGTAAGCTTCATATTGCATTACAAGAGTCTCCAAAACTTATTGCCCTTAGCATGTTTCTGTTGTACTAGCTCTTCTGCTCTTCTCCTATCCCTTTCCCATGGTCAGTATGAACCTAAATATAGTGTCCTTTAATCCACAGGTCCATCCCTATTTCTGTGATTAGCTGTTTCCCAGACGCCTGTCCCCTTTATCCAGCACACAGGCTTTGTTCATCAATTAACTTGTGAGCAAAGACAGGAATAAGTCACATCCTAGCAAACACTGTTATATAGTAGGGAAAGGGTTAATTCTCCAGTATAAGTCAGACAGCAAAAAAGAGTCAGATGCCTGACCCAACAGCATGCATTAGGTCAACTTTCAAGTGCAAAGCAAAGAGGTACCACTTAGGTGGCCCAAACATCCTCAGGCACAAGCTTTGGATATTCTCAGTAGAGATTCAAAACTGCTTGATTTTGCTGATGATGAGAACAGTGTTAGTGGTGGTGTGTCCTAGATCAGATTTACTCTTGTTACTGCACAGTCCTCTGTGCATGTTTACTCTGAAGTAAGTTCCACTGAGGTCAATGGAGTTTACTCCCAAGTAAGTGTGAACAGAATTGTGTTCTTAAACAGGTGTAGTCTGTCACATGATGATCAACATGTGACAGTGTTTACAATGTTTTAGGTGTAGACATAAACCAAGAAGGGAAGAGATCTTTCCCTTAAATGCACTGGTGTTTATATCTTAAATCTAGCACCATCACTTATGCTTATTTGTTGGACTGTCGTATCCATACCAGTCCACCCAGTCACTAACAGCGAAACTACACATTACACTTAATGCGCAGCATGCAACTAATTTTTCTGTTTTTATTAATTTTTATTAAATGGTTGCAGGGGGTTGTTATCCTGAACACAGTGTCAGGGAGGTTTATCTCTTCCTTCCCCAGCTACAATAAGGATGAAAATGCCCCTCCTGCCCGTGGCTATAACTCTTAGTAAAAAACCTTCCCATTGGCGTCAGCAGGAACTCTTCTAAAGTACCTCTGTGGGGGGGGGGCACTTCTGTCCCGATCACAGATGGGGAGGGAAGGGATAAATCTCCCCTCCACATGTGCTGCAATCCAGATAACAATTAATTAAGGAAAGAAGAGGATTATCTGCACACTATGAATTTAGTCTAACCTGTAGTCTGGCTGTTAGAGTGCCATAGGCTATGTCCAGACCTTTTGAAAGAAAAAGTCAAGAGGACCAAATCTCTCCAGAATGCTTGGGGATTTTCAAAACCACAGTAATAGGAGCTCAGCTAGAATTTATACCACAGATCAGGAAAGGTTGCACCAAGTCCAAGAAGATAAGCGTGCTTAGTGAGAAGAGTCAAGGAATTTATCAAAGGCAATAAGGCTTCCTTCAGAAAATAGAAGTCTTGCCCAAATGAGGACAACAAAAAGGAACACAGACTTGTGCAAAAGAAATGCAGTTGAGGAGCATCTTGCTAAAAAAAAAAAAAAAAAAGGTTGGGTCCAGCATTTGCCTCCTGCAGACAGGATGGCTTCTTCCATCTGCAGAAGGCTTCTGATCCAGCACAGCATTTCCCTTGGCGGAGTGGGAGATGAGATTTTTGTCAGTTCTCTTCTCTCTCTGCAGCTGCTTATGCACCCCCCCCCCAAAAAAAAACCCTGCTTTGAATGGTTGAGGGACCCTCTGAAACAGTAAGGGAGGAGGCATTAGGGAGCTGCATTAGGAGGGAAAGTTTCTGAAAGTTGCCTCCCTTTCCACATGTGGGAGCATTCTGGGTGGAACTCCATTCAGGAGATGCTACCACCAGTGTAATGTAATGCTGGATCCAACCTATAAAGACCAACAATAAAAAAATTGAAATACATCAGAAGCAGAACACTGGCTAGAAAGGCAGTTGCACTATTGGACAACAAGGGAATTAACAGTGTGCTGAAGGAAGATAAGTAGATTGCAAAAAATCTGAATAAATTCTTTTTCATCTGGCTTCACTGTGGAAGATATAGGGCACATACCAGTACCTGAACTGAATTTTCAGAAAGGGAGTCTGAGGAACTGGGACAAATAGCATAGTAGTGGCAAGAGATGAACTTCTTCTTGTTGTTGTTGTTCAGTCGTTCAGTCTGACTCTTCGTGACCCCACGGATCACAGCATGCCAGGCCTCTCCCGGAGTGTGCTGAAGTCCATATTCATTGCATCGGTGATGCTATCTAGCCATCTCATCCTCTGCTGTCCCCTTCTCTTGTTGCCTTCAATCTTTCTCAGCATCAGGGTCTTTTCCAGTGACTTTTCTCTTCGCATTAGGTGGCCAAAATATTTGAGCTTCAGCTTCAGTATCTGTCCTTCCAATGAGCAGTCAGGGTTGATTTCCTTTAGGATGGACTGATTTGACCTCCTTGCAGTCCAGGGGACTTGTAAGAGTCTTCTCCAGCACCACAGTTTGAAGGCATCAATTCTTCGGCGCTCAGCCTTCCTTATAGTCCAGCTCTCACAGCCATATGTTGCTACTGGGAAAACCATAGCTTTGATTATATGAACCTTTGTCGGCAAGGTGATGTCTCTGCTTCTTACTATGCTGTCTAGGTGTGCCATACCTTTCCTCCCAAGGAGCAAGCATCTTTTAATTTCATGGCTACAGTCACTGTCTGCGGTGATCTTGGAGCCCAAGAAAGTAAAATCTGTCACTGCTTCCATTTCTTCCCCTTCTATATGCCAGGAAGTGATGGGGCCAGATGCCATGATCTTAGGTTTTTTAATGTTGGGTTTCAAACCAGCTTTTGCACTCTCCTCTTTCACCCTCAACAAGAGGCTCTTTAGATCCTCTTTGCTTTCTGCCATTAGGGTGGTATCGTTTGCATATCTGAGGTTGTTGATAATTCTCCCGGCAATCTTAATTCCGACCTGTGATTCATCCAACCCGGCGTTTCTCATGAGTTGCTGCCTCCTGAACAATGTTACGGACCTCCGTCCATGGTTCCTCAGGCACTCTGTCTATCAGGTCTAATCCCTTAAATCTATTCCTCACCTCCACTGTGTATTCATAAGGGATATGATTGAGGTCATACCTGAATGGTTTAGTGGTTTTCCCTACATTCTTCTATTTAAGCTGAAATTTTGCAAGAAGCAGCTCATGATCTGAGCCACAGTCAGCTCCAGGTCTTGTTTTCACTGAGTGTATAGAGCTTCTCCATCTTTGGCTGCAAAGGACATAATCAATCTGATTTCGATATTGACCATCTGGTGATGTCCATGTGTAGAGTCGCCTCTTGTGCTGTTGGAAAAGAGCGTTTGCTATGATCAGCATGTTCTCTTGGCAAAACTCTATTAGCCTTTGTCCTGCTTCATTTTGTACACCAAGGCCATGCTTGCCTGTTATCCCAGTGATTTCTTGACTTCCTACTTTAGCATTCCAATCCCCTATAATGAAGAGGACATCTTTTTTTGGTGTTAGTTCTAGAAGGTGTTGTAGGTCTTCATAGAACCAATCAACCTCAGCTTCTTCGGCCTTAGCAGTTGGGGCACAGGCTTGAATTACTGTGATGCTGAATGGTTTGCCTTGGATTCATACTGAGATCATTCTATCGTTTTTGAGATTGTGCCCCAGTACTGCTTTTCCCACCCTTTTGTTGACTATGAATGCTACTCCATTTCTTCTAAGGGATTTTTGCCCACAGTAGTAGATATAATGGTCGCCTGAATTAAATTCACCCATGCTTGTCCATTTTAGTTCGCTGATTCCCAAGATGTCGATGTTCAATCTTGCCATCTCAGGTTTGACCACCTCCAGCTTACCTTGATTCATTGATCTTACATTCCAGGTTCCTCAACAATATTGTTCTTTACAGCATCGGATTTTCTTTTCACCACCAGACACATCCACAGCTGAGTGTCCTTTCGGCTTTGGCCCAGCCGCTTCACTCTTTCTGGCGCTACTTGGAAATTCCCTCTGCTCTTCCCCAGTAGTATATTGGACACCTTCCGACCTGAGGGGCTCATCTTCTGGCGTCATATCTTTTAGCCTTGTGATACGTTCCATGGGTTTTCTTGGCGGGAATACTGGAGTGGGTTGCCATTTCCTTCTCCAGTGGACCACATTTTGTCAGAACTCTCCACCATGACCTGTCCGTCTTGGGTGGCCCTGCACAGCATAGCTTGTGGCTTCACTGAGTTACGCAAGCCCCTTCGCCACAATAAGGCAGTGATCCATGAAGGGGGAGACTATTTTAATTCCGATTATTTTCCTTAAGTCAGGTTCTCCATGGTATAGTTGTTGTGTGCCCCAACCCCCATAATTACCTCTGGTATGCTAGCCCTGCCCAGGGGTGTGCCTTTCACCATGACACTGGTCAAGGGGTGTTTCCTGTCCCTGTGTTTCCCGTCTTGTGTTTTCCAGCACAAACCAATTAGTGTCTACTCAGAAGTAACTCCCATTGTAGTCAATGAGGCTTGTCCCCTGAATGTGAACTTCAGAATTTACAGAGATCCCCCTCAATCAAAATAGCACATTTTAAAGCACAAATTCCCTAAAGGCTATAAAGCGCTATCTTGAACCTGCGATTCTCTGTTGTTTGGTTTATCCCTGTTCAGAAGTAACTAACAGGCACTTTCAATCATGCACAGCATCGGGTTAGAAAGGGGCTGCTTTCCCGTCCCACCACAAACATACGTGTGTCTACTCAGAAGTACCGCTTTAAAAGAGGCAGTAATTAGACCACTCCTGAAAAAGCCTAACCTGGACCCAGAGGATGTTAACAATTATAGGCCAGTGGCCAACATCCCCTTCCTGGGCAAGGTGCTTGAGCGGGTGGTTGTAGGACAGCTCCAGGCACTGTTGAATGAAACGGATTATCTAGATCCATTTCAATCGGGCTTCAGGCCTGGTTTTGGAACGGAAACTGCCTTGGTCGCCCTGTGGGATGACTTCTGCCGGGAGAGGGACAGGGGGAGTGCGACCCTGTTGATTCTCCTGGACCTCTCAGCGGCTTTCAATACCATCGACCATGGTATCCTTCTGGATAGGTTGTCTGGGTTGGGAGTAGGAGGCACTGCACTACAGTGGTTCCGCTCCTACTTGGATGGCCGATTCCAGAAGGTGGTGCTGGGGGATTACTGCTCTGTGCCATGGCAATTGTGCCATGGGGTTCCACAGGGCTCTATTTTATCCCCCATGCTGTTTAACATCTACATGAAACCGCTGGGGGAGGTTATCTGGAGGTGTGGGCTGAGGTGCCATCAATATGCAGATGACACCCAGCTGTACCTCTCTTTTACATCAAAACCAGGTGAGGCAGTGACTGTTCTGAATCAGTGCCTGGGCACGGTAATGGACTGGATGAGAACCAATAAACTGAAACTCAATCCAGACAAGACGGAGGTACTGTTAGTGGGTGGTTCGTCTGCCCGGCTAGGTGATATTCAACCTGTTCTGGAGGGGGTTGCACTCCCCCTAAAGGATCAGGTTCGTAGTTTGAGGGTGCTCTTGGATCCAGAACTGTCACTTGAGGCACAGGTGAACTCATTGGCACGGAGCACTTTTTATCAGCTTAGGCTGGTATACCAACTACGCCCTTATCTGGACAGAGATAGCCTTGCTACAGTTATCCATGCTCTGATAACTTCTCGTCTGGATTACTGCAATGCGTTATACGTGGGGCTGCCTTTGAAAACGGTCTGGAAACTTCAGCTGGTCCAAAATAGGGCAGCAAGATTGTTAACAGGGACTGGCCTGCGAGCTCATATTATGCCAGTACTTTTCCAGCTGCACTGGCTGCCAGTCCATTTCCGGGCCCGATTCAAAGTGCTGGTGTTAACATTCAAAGCCCTTAACGGCTTGGGGCCAGGTTACCTGAAGGATCGCCTCCTCCCATATGTGCCTGCCCGGACCTTAAGATCATCATCAGCGGCCCTTCTCCGTGAGCCCCTGCCAAAGGAAGTGAGGCAGGTGGCTACTAGGAGGAGGGCTTTTTCTGCTGTGGCACCCCGGCTCTGGAATGAGCTCCCTAGTGAGGTTCGCCTGGCGCCTACATTGTATTCCTTTCGGCGCCAGGTGAAGACCTTTTTATTTTCCCAGGCATTTTAGCATTTTAGCTTTCTAAATTTTTATCTTTGCTGTTTTAAATCTGTATTTTAAACTCCTGTACTGCTGCTAGGTTTTATTGTGGTTGCATTGTTATATTGTGGTTTTAATGTTCTGTATATTTTAAATTGTTTTATTGTGTGTTGCTTGGATTTAATTTTTGTGAACCACCCAGAGAGCTTCGGCTATTGGGCGGTATAGAAATGAAATAAATAAATAAATAAATAAATAAATAAATAACTCCCATTGTGTTCAATGAGGCTTGTCTTTGATGCTTACTTCCTTTCTTTTTGGAAGTAATTAATTCGCAGCTTCACTCCTTTGCAGCATCAGGAGCTTCAGGGGAAAGGAGAAAGGGGATTAGAAAAAGGGCTGGTTGGAGCCAGGGTGCTTCAAGTATTCACAGGGTTAAGTCTCCTAAAGGCTCTGAAGCGCTTCGCCAGCTGTAATGGAGTAGTTAATGCAGAGCCTCACTCCATGGCATCATGGGGAACTTCAGCAGAGGGTGAAGGATCTACAGCTGTGTTTCTTTAATGTTTAGTGCTTTAAGGAAGTAATTAATGGCGGGGTGGAAGACAGTGCTTTTGTCGAGATACAGGAGAAAACCTTCCAGGATTTTATAGAAGGGCAAAGGTGGTAGGCGAGAGCCTGGACTAGGGGGAGCCTCTCTTATTGGTTGAGGAGCCCCTGCCAGTCAGATGACATTCAACTGCCTCCCCGCCCGAAGTATGTTCTGTGAAGTGACTTATGATGGTGTCGTGCACTCACTCATGGAGCCCTGCATGGACCAAAGCACACCAAAGCTGGTTCCGAGGAAAATCCAGATAATCCTCCATTTGCTTCTCCTTCCATTGTTGTGGAGACACTGCCCCACTCCTGGACTAATATGGAACACCGTTATTCTTCAGAGTAATGTGTGCAGTCTGATATTTGTGATGAAGTTATTGGCTCAAAAATTGCATAGAAAAATTAGTATATTAGGTAAAGTTGGGTACAAAATTACATACATTAGGGAGAATTGTGCTCAAAAATGCATATGTCATTTTTGACATGCATATGTCAAGGGAAATATGTATGAAAATAAATGACAATTTTCATGCATTCCTGTTTGTTTTTTTAACACCCTGATTTGTTTTCTGCACCCTGATGCAGAAAAAACTGGATGGAATGGACTTATGACTGAATAGATGCAAAACTGACATGGACTGGAAACAGATTGATTTGTCCACCCCTACCTGCAATGAGACTTACAGAATCAGACTTCTGAAACAAATACAGAATCTAATTCCTTTTTCAACCGCCTGCAGCACACAGCAAGGTCAGCAGAATCATGCCTCTACATAGATATAAAACGAAACCCCACATTAGCTTGCTCTCTAAAATGCTAGGAAACAATAGCTTTGCTTTTAACAAATATTTTTAAAATGCAGAATACAGCTTAAAGGCTCTGCATTATTGCCACCGGCTTGTAGCAGTAGAAGAATTAAATCCTACCTGCCCCACATTCCTGTCACTAAACTATAAAGGAATCCACAGGGTCTCAGACAAGCAGCAGCTGGCATTGTAAATAATTTCATTTTAATCACAAAGCTTTGTGGTGCTTTGCAATTTGCCAAGTGATTGATTATGAATGAGCTGAGCTGATCTTCTTGACCTGCTTTAGTGGCAACTGTGGAGGAACAATTGTGGGGGTAAAAATAAGTTTGCAAAAGAAGAAGACGGTTTCACCTTGCCTTGCTTTTATTCAAAGTATTGCATCAGAACAACTATTAATGGAGAAAATTTCCAGAGCTAAATACCTTGAGAGCATAATAGTTATGGGGATCATCCAGGTTTGCAGGTGTTTAAGAAACAAAATAGATGCAAGATTCATTTATTTGAAAATAATAGTATATAATCTTCAAAATTTCTCACTAAGCATTTTCAAACTGTTGTAGAAATCCCTTAAAGCTCAACTAAAAATGATTTTAACAAAACATACATCACCTTGAATACTGAACAAATGCAACCAGATCATTAATAACTGACTGGTCTGCCAAGTATCTCCAGCAAAGGAGATCGTTACCTTGTTGTGGTGCTGGAGCTTGAGCACCTCAATGATGCCATGAGCTAAACCGTGAAGGGACACCCAAGATGGGAAGGTCATGGTAGAGAGGTCAGACTAAATACAATCCCTGGGGAAGGTAACGGCAACCCACCCCAGTATTCTTGCTGTGAAAACTAAATGGATCAGTACAACCAGAGATATGTCGGTATACCATCGGAAGATGGGACTCCCAGGTCAGAAGATGGTCAGAAAGACCCTGATGCTGGGAAAGATTGAAGGCAAAAGGAGAAGGGGACGGCAGAGGATGAGATGGCTAGATAGCATCACCGATGCAATGAATATGAACTTAAGCACACTCCGGGAGAGAGCAGAGGACAGGAAGGCTTGGCGTGCTATGGTCCATGGGATCACAAAGAGTCGGACATGACTTAATGACTGAACAACAACAACAACAACAAGAAAATAGTCTCAGGAAATCTGGTTTTTCCACGAAAAGCTCCAGGGTGGCTGCGGGATGGCCATGATGTCATGTGCCCCAAATGACCTTGAAACAGAGCCAGCTCACAACAAATAGACTGTGGAGACACCCCCCCCAGAAGTGCAAATTTAGTCAGTTTAAAATGGAAGTTCTTCCCCATCCTTAATCGCATGTATGCCAAAGGAATTCAAGGGTCCACAAATTTGGTTGGGCTTTGTAGGCAGACAATATTTGTGGTTGTTCTAACCACTTCCCTCCTCTTCTCTCCTCTCCTCTGAATCCTCTGGCACATTCAGAGAACTGAAGGGAAGAAAAAGGTTCTCCCCTTTCACAGGAGTCGGTGACATTCAACAGCAATGAGAACTGTTTCTTTCCACTTAACTTCCAAAGCACAATGCAAAGTGAGTCAAGATCTTTCCCTTTCTGCACAGGGCCATCTGCCTGGTCAGGTACCTGGTCCAGCAGTCAGCCATTGATAGCCGTACCCTCTATGAAGTTGTCTAATCTCTTTTAAAAACCATTTACATTAGTGGCCATCACTACAACTTTTGGTAGCAAATTCCATAATTCAGCTATGTGATATGTGAAGAATATTTCATTTTGACTATCCTGAATCTCCCACCATTCAGCTTCACTGGAGGTCCCCAGGTTCTAGTACTATGAGAGAAGGAAACAAATGTTCTATCTACTTTCTCCACCCCATGCATACTTTTATAAATCTCAACCTTTGGGGTTGAAAACTGGGAATGCTTGTATATCCCTAGTTTTAGTCCCGTGATAATTTTGGTTGCCCTTTTCTGTAGCTTTTCCAGCTCTACAATATCCTTTTTGAGGCGTGGTGACCAGAACTGTACACATTATTCCAAGTGTGGTCAAACCATACATTTGTATAAAGGCATTACAATATTGGCAGTTTTATTTTTGATCCCTTTCCTATTATTATTATTAAATTTATTAATCACCCATCTGGCTGGTCACCCAGCCACTCTGGGCGATGTACAGCGTACAATAAAACAGTTTAAAACAATAAAATTCTACAGTAAAAACATTTTCTAAAATACCCTAACCCACCCCAAATGCCTGCCTGAACAACCACGTTTTTAATGCACGACGGAAGCTCATTAAAGGGGGGGCATGGTGGAGTTCCCTAGGGAGGGAGTTCCACAGAGTAGGGGCCACCACAGAAAAGGCCCTCTCCCTCGTCCCCACCAGTCTAGCTGTCCTGGCTGATGGGACAGAGAGAAGGCCATCCGAGGCTGATCTTGTTAAGCGGCCTGTCTGGTGTTGCTGGAGGCGCTCCTTAAGATAGGCTGGGCTGGAACCATATAGGGTTCAACACCTTGAATTTGGCCCGGAAAACAACTAGTAACCAGTGCAACTCCTTCAGCACTGGAGTGATGGATGCCTTATTTATCCTAATGATCCCTAACATGGAATTCACCTTTTTCACAGCTACTGCACACTGGATAGAAGGTTTCATTGAAATATCTGCCACAAGATCCCTTTCCTGACCAGTCATTGTCCTCTCAGCTCACTCCTAACTCCAGATCATTTATGAAGAAGTTAAATAGTGCCTGTCTCAATACAGATCCTGGTGGATCCCACTGCTGACATCCCTCTACTGTAATGTAATTATCCATTTATTCCTATTCTCTGTTTTGTGTTTTTTATCCAGTTACTGATCCATAAGATGACATGTCTTCTTATTCTATGACTGCTAAGTTTGCTCAAGAGTCTTTGGTGAGGGACTTTGTCAAAAGCTTTTTGAAACTTCAAGTACAAAATGTCTACTGGATCACCCATATAAAAGGTTAGTGAGACAAGACTTACCTTAAAAAAAAAAAGTCCTATTGATTCTTCTTCAGCAAGACTTATTTTTGTTAGAAGATCAGTGTAAGCACCACCAGGACTTCCCTTGCAGTGCCTCCATCGGTATGTGGAACAAGGAACCTCTTCTGGATGGGAAGCAGCTCCCAGAGGCCTCCTTCGGAGTCAGCGGCACTGCCCGGGAAGTTACCAACTGATCCAGGAGCCAGTTAAACAAGCTGCAGAGCAGAGACCAGGAGGAGTGGGAAGGGTTAACTGGCAAGGAGCCAGCTTCAGGAACAGTTGATGCCATTTAGGGAGGCCCTTTAGGGAATCCAGGGAAAGAAACAAGGTAGCACAAAGAGATCAAAAGAAGACAAGCCTGTTGGGAAAGTTGGTGAGAGTGTGGATAGTCAAGCTAAAGAATAGGATGTAGCCATTCCAAAAAGAGCAAGAAAACACAAAGGGGAAGTTCAAACTGCCTAGATGGGAAAAGATGCACCAGCCTCTGGCTGGAAAGCAGAAGAGAGCCCTAAAAGGTACTTGCCTTGAGAGGAGGAGGAAGTTCTTAGAAGGCTTGGAAGACTGAGGGGGCTGACCCAAGGCTTCTAGAGATATCAGCTTCTTCTCAGTCTTGGAACAGACCTCAAGGGCCAGACGGCTCTTCCCTAACTTAACTCCAGGGCAGGCAGCTGCGGTCCTGATCCTACAAAAGGAGCAAGAAATAAAGGGAAGCAACTTGCCTGATTCTACTTACCTGATTCAACCACATCACAGGTTGTTACAAAAATTGCTCTCACAGCCAGGACCTTCTTTACCTTAATTATCTCTTTTACTAGTTGGTGCTATAAGCCATAGATTATTTTTGTGTATTAAACTGAAGTAAAGCCCATTTTCATGTCTGGAGTCAACCAGTTTTGTGTTTTGTTTATGGAACCCATGGAGGCAGGTGGGTTTGCCACCCCTGCCCATGTGGACAATCAGCAATTTGACATTTGAGTTTCTAAGTGCTCTGAGGTGGACACCATCTGGACCTGGTGATTTGTCCTTTCATCTCTTGAACGTCATCTCTTGTCACCATTATTTGCCTCAGGGAGTGAGGGTGGGTTGCTGATGCCTTTAAAAAACTGTTTATAGTTATGGTTTCTGGGACAGAGGGTGTAGAGCAGAGGTGTGCAACTTGTAGACCAAAACATCTGGAGGGCCACAAGTTGCTCGCCCTGGGCATAGAGCATGAAAGACTTAAAGGAACTTTCTTCTTCATTAGTTCTGGAAAAAGTCCCAGTGCTAAAGATGAGTGCAGCTATGGAGAAGACTACTGCTACTACTACTTCTACTAATAGAATACTTCTACTTATACATGAACTGTATAAGGTATATAGGTTAATTATTCCCATAAGATTTGAACTGAGAATATTGCTGCTCACACTTTTAGCCATACCACATTACCTTTCTAATCTTTAAAAAAGAGAGAAGAGCCCTTGTCAGGGTTTCACCATTGACTTGGATCCCCTGAGCAACTCCTTAAAGATCTCCTGCCTCCTTAAGAGTCCCACCTTCCTTCTTTTAAACTTCCCCTTCCCAGTAACATGGGGTTTAGGCTGTAGGCGTTGGGTGACACAGTAGACACAGGGTTTAACCACAACAGTTTACTGGTAAATTAAAGCAAGCAAAGCACAACTAAAGGTATTTGCACAATAGAGCTGAGTGATACAAAAGGTATTAAGAGAAAATAAAAGTTGCAAAACGCAAGTTCCTTTACCCTAGCTGTCCTTATACTTCTCCAAGCTGCTTCTTTCTGCTCTCTTCAGGCTCTGGTCTTCTTCTTTTCTGATCTTACTGGCTCTTTCCTTCTCTTTTTATACTCTCCTCCCTCAAAACCAGAAGTACTGTTTCAAACCTGAAGAAATGAAACTTAACTAGGGAAGTGAAACTGAAACCTAGCCAGGGAAATGAAACTACTCCTCTAAGGGATAACCCCTCCCAACAAAAAAACCCCACGCCTCTATAAGCCTGGCCATTTTTCCCTTTGCCCCTGTAGGCCTCAAATCTTTACAGTCCTCTTCAATTTTTAAAAAAATATTTGCTGTGTTTATAGATGCCCCCAAGAACTAGCCATGGTCCAAAATGCATAGAGTTTTAATGTGAGTTTCCCTTTTATTTTTTCCCAACCGAAAATTTAATTCCAGATTAAGCATCCAGTTTAGCATCTCCTCCCCCTACCTGCTCCTATGCTCAAAATTGCAGCCTCTCAAGGTTGTATTTGGTTTAAACAACAACTACTAATGAGGAGAGGGGTGCATGTCACTGCATACCACATCTTATTTGGCGTTTATTTTATATGCTGCCCTCAGAATAAATCTACTACACTCCTTACATAAAGTGGTGCAGAGCTAGAACACCACACTACTTTAAATTGTTTGATCTCTTTCAGCAGGAGTGAAGCTTTGCTTTTAAGTTCTTAATCACCCATAATATTGTAATTTCATGTATGTATGCATGCATTCTAATAAACACTTCTCAAACTGTTATATCCTTGGGACTATAATAAGGATTGTGTGGCATTTTCACATTCCAGCTAATTTAAA
The DNA here is from genome assembly GCF_057233095.1 of Heloderma suspectum. Classification (NCBI taxonomy): domain Eukaryota; kingdom Metazoa; phylum Chordata; class Lepidosauria; order Squamata; family Helodermatidae; genus Heloderma; species Heloderma suspectum. The sequence goes on along the minus strand of NC_139461.1, from coordinate 284,173,065 downwards.
TATTCATTGTTTTAAGAGCTACTAATGTGATTCAGGATTTTTGCTATGTTGTGTAATATGCACCGTCTTCAAAAAAATGTTATTCCACGTGCCCAAAAGGCAAGACTTCCTAAACATGTCTTTATTCCTTGTCTCCATAGCCTATTATAAGCATTGCCAACCTATCCCAAACAGTTTCATTTCATTTATTATATTTCTATACTGCCCCATAGCCAAGGCTCTCTGGGCGGTTCACAAAAATTAAAAGCCATTAAAATACGCGATTATATAAAGTATAAAACCATTCACGTAAGAATATAAAACAGATAGCACACGCAATAATAGCATATTGAAAACAATTTAACATATATCTAAAACAATTTAAAATACTCAGTCAGAGACCATTCAGGACCTGATCAAAAGACTCATTATATGCTGCCAAATGCCTGAGAGAAGAGGGGAGTTTTAACCTGGCACGAAAAAGATGACAATGTTGGCACCAGGTGGGCTTTGTCACGGAGATCATTCCATAAATGAAGGGAGAGGGCCTTCTCAGGGCTACCACTGAGAAGGCCCTCTCCCTTGATGCAGCCCTCCGAGCCTCCCTCAGGGGAGGCTCCCAGAGGAGGGCCTTGGATGCAGAGTGTAGTGTAGGGGTCAGTTCATGCCAGGATCAGGTATCGCAGTCCCAAGCCATGTAGGGTTTTATAGGTAAAAACCAGCATCTTGAATTGGGCTCGGAAATGTACAGGCAGCCAGTACAAGCGGGCCAGAATTTGTGTTATATGGTCAGACTGTCTTGTCCCTGTTATCAGTCTGGCTGCCATATTTTGCACAAGCTGCAGCTTCTGGACTCTTTAAAGGCAGCCCCGTGTAGAGTGCATTGCAGTAATCTAACTTGGAAGTTACCAGAGCATAGACAACTGAAGTCAGGTTATCCCTGTCCAGACAGGGACGTAGCAGGCCACCAACTGAAGTTGGTAGAAGGCACTCTGTGCCACTGAGGCTACTAGAACCTCAAGTGGCAAAGATGGCTCCAGGAGGACCCCCAATCTATGAACCTGCTCCTTCAGGGGAAGTGCAACCCCATCCAGAACTGGTTGAGCACCCTCCATCTCGTCAGGACAACCACTTAGTAACAGTATCTCAGTCTTGTCTGGATTAAGCTTCAGTTTATTAGCCCTCATCCAGTCCATTGTTGCAGCCAGGCAGTGATTTAGCGCATCCACAGACTCACCTGAAGAAGATGAAAAGGAGAAATGGAGCTGCGTGTCATCAGCATACTGATGATAGTGCACTCCCAAACTCTGGATTATCACACTCAACCATTTCATGTAGATGTTGAATAACATGGGGGACAAAACTGACCCCTGTGGAACCCCATCCTGGAGAATCCATGCGGCCAAGCAGTATCCCCCAAGTACCACCTTCTAGAGCCAACCATCCAAGTCGGAGTGAAACCACTGCAATGCAGTGCCTCTCACTCCCAGCTCAGACAATCATCCCAGAAGGTTACTATGGTCGATGGTATCAAAAGCCACTGGGAGATCAAGGAGAGTCAACCAGATCACAGTCCCCCTGTCTCTCTCCCGATATATGTCATCACACAGGGCAACCAAAGCTGTTTCCATGCCAAAACCTGTCCTGAACCCCGACTGAAATGGATCTAGATAATTAGTCTCATCCATGAGTGTCTGGAGTTGGTTGGCAACCACCCGCTCAAGAACCTTGCCCAAGAAAGGAACATTTGCCACTGGCCTAAAATTAAGATTTCCAGGTCCAGGGAAGGTTTCTTCAGGAGTGGTCTCATCACTGCCTCTTTGAGGCAGCCCAGGACCACTCCCTCTTGCAAGGAGGCATTTATCACTTCCCTGGCCCAGCCTGGTGTTCCTTCCCTGCCAGATGCACCTGCTGTAACACTGGAGTCTAGGTCCCGGTGGATGGAAAAGATTTTATGCAAATAAATTACAGTGGGCCTCAGGTGGGTCTACAGCGTCCTTAGGGCCAGCATGTAATATGCCATGGATGACCTGAAAAGCTCCGCTGGGTGGCATATGGAAGATTGAACAGAGGCAGCAAAATGCTGTTTCTTTGCCGCCCTCACTGCCACTGAGTATACCTCACCGTAGGCACACACTAGTGTTCTATTGCACCCACTAGGAGTTCTTCTCCATCTCTACTCAAGCTGTCTCCTATTTTGTTTCATTGCTCTCAGCTCTGGAGTATACCACAGAGCAGAGCAATCATTTCAACCGCCTGTGTCGTTTCTGTATTCCACAGATCAACCAGGGTTTTGACGTGAGAGTCAGCCATATCAGCTGGAAACCCCCTAGAACCCTCTGGAAACTATCCAGATCTATTAGCCTCTGAGGGCAGACCATCTTAATAGGTCCCCCACCATTGCAGGTGGGAAAAGCTGTCATAAATCTAAACTTCCGCAGACAATGATCTGACCAGTACAATGGGAGTGAAGCAAAGTCCCCCATCTCCCTGTCCAGTTGAGAAAACCAAGTCTAGAGTATGCCCCGCTACATGCATTGGGCCGATGACATGTTGAGACAGTCCCATGGTTGTCATGGAGATCAGGAAATCCTGAGCCAACCCTAACAAGGTGCCTGCAGCATGAATGTTGACATTCCCCAGAACCAGCAGTCTGCGGGATCTCAACAACACACCCAAGACCACCTCCATTGGCTCAGATAGGGAGTCTGTTGAGCAGTGGGGTGGGCTGTACACCAACAGAATTCCCAATCTGTCCCGCTGGCCCAACACAAGGTGCAAACACTCCAGACCAGTAGTCAAAAGGACAGGGAGCCTGCAGAGGGAGATGAAATTCCTATAGACCGCAGAAATTCCTATAGACCCCCCTCCCCGGCCCTCAAGCCTACCCTGATGCTGAACCCCGGTGGGCAGAGCTGAGAGAAACTAACTCCTCCCTGCTCACCCACCCAGGCCTCAGTTATGCATGCCAGATCAGCCGCCTCATCCACTATAAAGTCATGGATAAAGGAGGCCTTATTCTGAACTGATCTGGCATCTAGCAGCAGCAGCCAAAGGGCAGGCTGATAGTGCAACTACCATGCCTGCTTGTTGGGGGAGGGCCAGAACGCGGCACAGTTGTTAACTGTCTGGGCCTTGTTCCCCTAAGCTGGCTAACCTTCATCCCAATGCCAAATCTCCCTGGACCCATAACCACAATAATTGGGGGCCCCTCAAGTCTCCCAACATTCGCTGCATCATGGAGAAAGCAAGAGAATTCCAGAAAAACGTCTATTTCTGCTTCATTGACTACGCTAAAGCCTTTGATTGTGTGGATCACAACAAACTGTGGCAAATTCTTAAAGTGATGGGAGTACCAGACCACCTTACCTGTCTCCTGAAAAACCTGTACGAGGGTCAAGAAGCAACAGTAAGAACCGGACATGGAACAACCAAGTGGTTCAAAATTGGGAAAGGAGTACGACAAGGCTGCATATTGCTTATTTAACTTATATGCAGAGTACATCATGAGAAATGCCGGGTTGGATGAATCAGAGGTTGGAATTAAGATTGCTGGGAGAATGATGAACAACCTCCGATATGCAGACGATACCACCCTAATGGCAGAAAGTGAAGAGGATCTCAAGAGCCTCTTGTTGAGGGTGAAAGAGGAGAGTGCAAAAGCTGGTTTGAAACTCAACATTAAAAAAACTAAGATCATGGCATCTGGCCCCATCACTTCCTGGCATATAGAAGGGGAAGAAATGGAAGCAGTGACAGATTTTACTTTCTTGGGCTCCAAGATCACAGCAGACGGTGACTGTAGCCATGAAATTAAAAGACGCTTGCTCCTTGGGAGGAAAGCTATGGCCAACCTAGACAGCATAGTAAGAAGCAGAGACATCACCTTGCTGTCAAAGGTCCGTCTAATCAAAGCTATGGTTTTCCCAGTAGTAATGTATGGCTGTGAGAGCTGGATTATAAGGAAGGCTGAGCGCCGAAGAATTGATGCTTTCGAACTGTGGTGCTGGAGAAGACTCTTACGAGTCCCCTGGACTGCAAGGAGGTCAAATCAGTCCATACTAAAGGAAATCAACCCTGAGAGCTCATTGGAAGGACAGATACTGAAGCTGAAGCTCAAATATTTTGGCCACCTAATGAGAAGAGAAAACTCTCTGGAAAAGACCCTGATGCTGGGAAAGACTGAAGGCAAAAGGAGAAGGGGACGGCAGAGGATGAGATGGCTAGATAGCATCACCGATGCAATGAATATGAACTTGTGCACACTCCGGGAGAGAGCGCAGGACAGGAAGGCCTGGCGTGCTATGGTCCATGAGGTCACGAAGAGTCGGACACGACTGAACGACTGAACAACAACAACAAGTCTCCCAACTTGGCCCCATACCCTCTCTTCCAGGCACATAACAAAATTTTGCTGGAGAAACAGCTAACCCCACATGTAAAAGGTGCAGAGTCAATCAGATGGGTGTTACCCTGCCTTTGGCTGCACCACCTTCAGCATCACTGCCATTGGGCTGCTGCCACCCTGCATCAGGGTGGGCAGATAACAACAGCCATCCCAGGAACCTTGAGCCCAGCTGGCCCAAATCAGCTGACCTGAATATTCTGGGCCAAAATGCATACAAATATGTCAAGAGTTAAATGTTCTCTGCATCCGTTGCTTCAAGAAATAAAAAGGTGTTACCACATGTCCTTGTTCACACATGCATGTATACACTTGACCGACATAGAAATACCAGGACCTTCTGCAGAGGTGTGGTGTGTGCATGGCAGATTATACATGGTACTTAGAAAAAGGGGGGAAATTAGCTCACCAACAAAGACACAGATTAAAGTACGTACATTTTATTGTACTATAAATGTTTACAGAAAGGAAAGTATTGGTTGGTATGCCATGCCCTAGCACTAGGCCAGTGGACTGTTCCTAATAATAGTGATAGAGCAGAGAGAGAGAAAGAGATAGGGAGTGATGGCTTACCAGAGAAGGAGCAGGGAAGGCACTGGGGAAACGGTGAAGTGGTACTCTGAGGCTTAAGCACGATGGGATACCTCAAAGATCAATGGTGCAGGGTGGGCTATGTGAGGGACAGAATGGACAGATTTAGAATGATTATAGGAGAAACAAAGAAAAATACAATTAGAACGGGTATATTAGAGCGAGTATATTGGAGCAGGTATATTTACCTGTTCAGAAGAAGGGCTTCACTTCCTCCTGGTTGATCACAATCACAGTGAGCAATGGCCACCCTGATCCTTACAGCATCTGGTCATGATGAATTCAAAAGTATTGTTGATCATAGGACTCACCAAGCTGTCAACAAATACAGAAAAGAAAGGCTTTAAGCCAGGGGTAGGCAACTGATGCCCTCCAGATATTTCCATAAGCTCCACCCACCATGATAATGGTTAGGGATTGTGGGAATTGTCATCCAACATATCTGGAGGATGCTGGGTTTTTTACTCCTGCTTTAGGCAATAATGGTGGGGGTGGGGGTGCTGATGGCATCCTGAGCTGTGATTAGGAACCCCTGAGCCCCACACAATGTGGAACTCAGTTCAAAAATAAGATTTGGAATGGGGGGCAGTGAAGCAATGTTTCTCTTTGGTCCCTGACTATCCAAAAGAAAATAAGAAACATGGGTAGAAGCAAGGGAACTGAAGGGAAGGAGAGAAGCTAGTTAAGTGTTGGATGCACCTGGCTCAGGATCCCACAAAACCTAGCACAACACTGCTGGATCTTTGCTTGGCCATGAGGAGAGTAAACCACTGAGCATAAGGACAACACTGTAGCAATCACACTGCTTACTTTCCACTGCAAGTCACATACTCCCTGGTTCCTTAGTGAAACACACAGGACATTGGTGACCCCAGTTTGCAGTTATAGATATAATGCAGAGGTCTTTGGCAGGTCCCAGGAAGTTAAATGTACGCCAAGCAAGGTTGGACAACACCACTAAGATGGCCTTTGCCTACATACAACAACGGCTGCTTCACAGAATATGAAGTTCTATTTGGCAGCAAGGCAAGGCAAGGCAAGTGAAGAGAAGATCACAGAGAACAGGCAGCTTGTTAGGCAAATCCTGAGAAGATCTTAGAGCCATGCAACAGCGTATCTGAGTGTGCTGGGTTTAGGTCTCCTACATTTCCTCTAGAGGAGTTTGGACATAAGGGCAGTTTTTTATAGGGTCCAGGCTAGGGGCATAAAGGAGACAATCACTTGGTATGTTTTCAGAAAGACTTCAGTAGCTTGGTTTAGAGAATTAATATCAAGTCTTCTTTAGGTTCCTAGCTTCTTAACTGAGTTGTGCTGGTTCAACGGCATAGAAGGCATAGAACGAGCAGGGAGCGGTCCACAGAACAAATGAGACCAAGTGGGTTACCTAGGTAGTGCTTTAACCTGCTGAGCTCTCTGAAGGTGAGAACATTTCAGGACTGGGTTATATTTTCTGCCAAGGCTTTAGATTGGCCAATTTGTAGTTTACCTTGTGGGTAGCTTCTCTAGGGTGGCGACTTAGAGATCAAGAAGGCATTTGCATTTACCCATTGTTTTCCTACTCAGATGAGGGCAACCTCTTTTATTTGAGTTACAGTAGAGGCACAATATGCCATGAACTTCAGTTGCAATAAAAGCAGGTACATAGCTAACATCCATCCATCTGGATCCTTTCAGTCGTAGCTGCCATAAGTCTCACACCCATGCAGCCTTTCCCAGAACAAAGCCATATTAGACAAGGTGCTAGGGCGATGACAACAAAATACATGTGTAAAAGCCATCATGGCAGGCTTTCTCTCTAACAAAGGGGCATCAGTCTTCCATTTCATGCTTTTGCATATAACATGTAGTTTGGTGCTCTTAACCTTTGATTTCTGTGTTGTTGTCACCCCAGCCTCATAGATTAGTTTTCAGCCACATAGTTTTTGGTTCCGCACCTTTTCCTTTTGGTAACTTTGCACATTTCTTTGGATAACTTCCCTTCAATTGAACCCCAGGAACTGATCATTCAAAGAGGCCATTATGTGATTTTACATGACAATCTGATATTCCTCCTCAGAATTACACTGGTATGACTTTTTACCACTCATGAGCTGTCACTATCCCACTTCTTTCTTTACACCCAGATGGTAGGTAGGGTTCTTGGCAGTCCCCACAGTGTCATGATGAACTGTGTTACAGACACAGACATGTCTGTGCATGTTTACTCAAATTACTGCATTATTATTGTTGTTCAGTCGTTCAGTTGTGTCCAACTCTTCGTGACCCCATGGACCATAGCACGCCAGGCCTTCCTGTCCTGCGCTATCTCCCGGAGCGTGCTCAAGTCCATATTCATTGCATCGGTGATGCTATCTAGCCATCTCATCCTCTGCCGTCCCCTTCTCCTTTTGCCTTCAGTCTTTCCCAGCATCAGGGTCTTTTCCAGAGAGTTTTCTCTTCTCATTAGGTGGCCAAAATATTGGAGCTTCAGCTTCAGTATCTATATTATTCTAGTGCATTATACTAATTTGGCTAGAGTAGTCTACACCAGGAAGAATTGTTAAACAAAAGTGACATTTATCCAGAAAAGCACAAATGTTTCAGGTATATTAAAAGAAGCATTAAATACCATTCTAATATTTGACTTGGTATAGTTATTAAACATTGGTTGTCCCCAGTGGTGTCCATCCAACGGTGGAATGGACTCCAATGGCAAAATGGATTCCCCATCTCCATGTGTATGCCTCCAAAATCTGTTCTGAAGTGTGGGAGGACCCTTCAGAGCAGAGGGACACATTGCACAAGTGGAAGTCAGCTTGCTTGATGTTGAATATAACCCAATATGTCGGAATGCCATGCTGAGTTACAAAAGTCTGCTGATCTAGATGGCTTTTAAAGAGCTACATTCAATCCATGCCAAAGCTGGCAAAGGCTGTCTGCAAAACATCTCTGACTCTGGTCCATAGGGAGATGATGAGTCCAACTTAGAACAAAAAAGTAGATGGCACCACAATCCCATACATGTAAGAAATATTTTGAAAACCCAGTCTCATTAATCTATGATATGGTGCACAATCCTATAGATGTTTACTCAGAAGTAAGTATCACTGTGTTCGGTGGGGCTTCTTCTCTAGTAAGTGTGTTTAAGATTGCAGTCTTAAACATGGAGGAGTAACCATAATAGTAAATGGATGGCTTGAGAATGTTGCTATTAAAAGTAGTCAATTTTTCAAGGCTAAAAGAGTTGGCCAGGTTGGACTTGGATTCAGTTTTTATGAGAAAGCAAAGAATAGATTTCAGTTAAAAAAAAATCACAACCCACAGCAGATTCAGTAAGGCTTGCTTTTAGCTTCAACAGGTTTTACAGTAAAGATAGCTAAAATTTAATATATAGTTCAGACATGTTCATATTTCCACAGTGCCAATAAAAATGAATAAAACACAGCCAAGCCAAGCAGTACAGCTGTCTGATCACTTCTAAGTTCCTTCCTGATGGATAAGGAGATAACTAGAGCATTCTAATGGGCTGTAGTGAAGGAAGAAACAATGGTGAAGGAATTGTTATTCTGCTTGACTGCCTTTTCTCCTGGGCAACTTCCCTTTCTCCCATTTTCTACTTTTAAGTGCAGTAGAGATTCCTTGTTAAGGGTAGGGGGGTGCCCTCCTTCCAGCCAGGCAAAGGCCCCCATGGACTCCCAATTACACACATCCTGTAATGTAAAGTCTCGCTCCAAAGACGATCAGACATGGGCTAGAGCTGTATCTTCAGCCTATCACGTGGCGGTGAAGGCAGCAAAAAAGGAATATTATGCTGCCTCTATCACGTCTGCAGAGTGCTGTCCCAGGAGGCTGTTCCAAGTGGTCCGGAGCCTGGTCGGTCCTGAGGCTCCGGAACCACTGGAGCATTCTAAGGCCTCCTGTGAGGCCTTGGCAAGGCACTTTGCAGATAAAATTGATCAGATTAGGTGTGTTACTCTGCACGCTGTGGATACAGTTAGTGAGCAAGAGGCGGCCTGTGGCAAACCGGTTTTGTGGGATCGGTTCCAGCTTCTTCCTCCTGATGAAGTGGACAAGGTGCTTTCATCTGTATGGCTGACCACCTGCTTATTTGATCCTTGCCCATCTTGGCTCATTATGGGCTGCAGAGAGAGACTGGGTGAGGGGATCAAGGCGGTGGTGAACGCCTCCCTTGAGGAGGGAGTGATGCCATCAGCCCTCAAGGAGGCAGTGATAAGACCGCTCTTAAAGAAGCCCTCCTTGGATCCTCAAGTTTTGAACAACTTTCGCCCAGTCTCAAATCTGCCATTTTTGGGCAAGGTGATTGAGCGGGTGGTGGCGGTGCAGTTGAAGGCACACTTGGAAGAAACTGATTATCTAGACCCATTTCAGTCAGGCTTCAGGCTTGGGCATGGGACAGAAACGGCCTTGGTCGCCTTGGTAGATGATATGAGGAGGGCTCTGGATAGGGGTGAATGCTCCTTCCTTGTTCTCCTCGACCTCTCAGCGGCTTTTGATACCGTTGACCACAGTATCCTCCTGGACCGCCTGGAGGGGTTGGGCATTGGAGACACTGTATTGCGGTGGTTCCGGTCCTTCCTCTTCGGCAGGTACCAGAGGGTAGCACTGGGAGAGGAGGTTTCGGACCCGTGGCCACTTACTTGTGGGGTGCCACAGGGTTCCATCCTCTCCCCGATGCTATTCAACATCTATGTGAAGCCACTGGGGGCTATCATCAGGAGGTTTGGGGTGCAGTGTCATCAATATGCAGATGACACACAGCTCTACCTCTCATTCAAATCTTCACCAAGGTTGGCCGTAGAATCCCTGTCCAAATGTCTGGAGATGGTGAGTGGCTGGATGGGGAGGAATAAGCTGAAGCTGAACCCTGACAAGACCGAGGTACTTTTGGTGGGAGACAAGAGGAGGTTGGGGGATGTTGACCTGGTGTTGAATGGGGTACGGCTACCCTTGAAAGACCAGGTCCGTGGCCTGGGGGTCATTTTGGACTCCCAGCTGTCCATGGAGGCTCAGGTGTCAGCTGTGAGCCGGACAGCGCTGTATCAACTCCATCTGATACGGCGGCTGCGCCCCTTCCTTCCCGACCATCTGCTCCCATCAGTAGTACATGCCCTGGTCTCCTCTCATTTAGACTACTGTAATGCGCTCTACATGGGGTTACCCTTGAAGACAGTTCGGAAACTGCAGCTGGTACAGAACGCGGCGGCTCGCCTGATTAAAGGCAGCCGCTGGCGAGATCACATCACTCCAGTGCTGAAGGAGTTGCACTGGTTACCAGTTGTTTTCCGGGCCAAATTCAAGGTGTTGGTTTTGACCTTTAAAACCCTATATGGTTCTGGCCCAGCCTATCTTAAGGAGCGCCTCCAGCAGCACCAGACAGGCCGCTTAACAAGATCAGCCTCGGATGGCCTTCTCTCTGTCCCATCAGCCAGGACAGCTAGACTGGTGGGGACGAGGGAGAGGGCCTTTTCTGTGGTGGCCCCCACTCTGTGGAACTCCCTCCCTAGGGAACTCCATCATGCCCCCTCTTTAATGAGCTTCTGTCGTGCATTAAAAACGTGGTTGTTCAGGCAGGCATTTGGGGTGGGTTAGGGTATTTTAGAAAATGTTTTTATTGTAGAATTTTATTGTTTTAAACTGTTTTATTGTATGTTGTACATCGCCCAGAGTGGCTGGGTGACCAGCCAGATGGGCGATTAATAAATTTAATCATCATCATCATCATCATCATCATCATCCTGAGTTCCATCTTATACAAGCAGTTGCTCCTCATTCACTTGCTTGTCTTGGCTTCAAAGTCCATTCTGGTATTCCTGTGGAGAGCCACAGGAATATCTTCAGCTATTGGGTGGTATAGAAATGTGCATGTCACCTCCAGGGGTGGGGTGGGGTGGAGTAAACACTGGTTGGTCTCCCTCCTCGCACTATGTACAAGTTATCACTTCTCCTCTAATGCAAAGAATTACCTTAGAGAAAGAAGTCGAGTAGGAATGCTCTGTCTTTATTCCCCAGTTTTTCTGTAAGCCAACCAAGACACAACTCTTGTTCCTAAGGCCAAGTTGTAGGGAGGGAAGGGAAAGAGTGAGTGGGGAAATCAACAAACGGCTACTAATTTTGCCAAATTTGAAAGAATTTGGTGCAGGGAATGTGGGCAAGTAGACTTTAAATGTCTATATATTCAAAAGGGCAGCTGGGAATGGTTTAATTTCTTGACAGAAACATGCAGGCATTGTTTCTGAGTGGATTTCATATACATTGTGGGGGGAGGTTATGTGGAAGAGCAGCCTTTTAAAACTGGAGGTACTGAGAAAGTGATTCACTTGTCCCCTTTTGTTTTTCATTTTCAATTTGTATGAAAAAGAAATAAATCATAGATTTATTTATTATTTATTATTTATTTATTCATAGACAGATTCTATTTTGGAGAAGCTCTCAGAAGCTGCATTCCAGTGGTGGGTAGGGCTAAAAGCTAGAGTGGTTGGGGCTGTAAAATCTCTCTCTCACACACACACACACACACACACCACATTCCGTTATTATCCATTCATAGTAGGAAACATATCGACTCAGAAGTAAGCACGAGCAGCATGGCTACTCACAGATAAGCAGAGCAAGCCTCTGCATGTCTATTCAGAAGTAGGAATAAATCACTCAGCAGCACTTTCAAATAGTATCCCAGATATCAAGCTTCTACATGCCTATTCAAGGATTATGTCTCCTCACAAGTAAGCAGGGAAGCCTCAGCATGACAACTCAGAAGTAAGTAGGACAACTTCTACAGGACTGAATCACTCAGCAGCTTCCTCCACAGCAGCTATCCCTCTATCCTGCAGGGAAAAGCTGTTTTCTCTGATTAGTGGCTGATCAGGGATAATAGCTTTACTCTCCATGGCAGAGAGGGTGGGGCCAGGGGAGGGAGCTACTTAGCTGGATGGGGAACTCCCATGGGCCTTGTCAGGTTTGCAGGATGGAGGTTCCCCACACCTGGTATAGTGCAATATATACGTTTGTTTGTAGTGTTTTTTTTAAGGGATTCCTTTTGTGTATAATTTGCTGTGCTCTTTGTTCTCTGTTAGAGTAGAGCTTGGTAAAACCCTACTTACTCGTAAAGCCCTCAAAGTACCAGCAAACACCCCACCCCACCCCATAGCTTGAGGGAGGGAGTGTTCTTTTGTCTGTGTTTCAGAATGAGGAGTCCAGGTCAATGCTGGATTTTTCATTAAGCACTGGGAGAGGAAATAACAGAGGTGGCATTAATTCTTCTGAGCTATGTTCCCTGGCAGCCTGTCTGGAGCTCACGAGCAACTTTATAAGCTCATATAAGGAGTTATATAGAGGAAGGAGTGCCCTGGTCTCCAGGCAGCCTGCAGGAAAGTCCTGAGGGAGCTTGACTCAGGTTGTGGTGACTGAGGCTGCTTCCCTCCCTGTGACTCAATACAGGTCTTGCTTGTCCTCCTCTTCCCCCCCCCCCCCGCCATTGAATACCAGAAGAGATGCAAGCGAAGTCAGGAGACCTAAAAGGGATATGAGAGGGAGTGGGGGGCACTACATGAAAGAGAATGAAAAAATGCCTGGAGGTGAGTCAGTCAAGGAAACAAAGGCTTGGGAAAGGGGTGAGGCAAGGTTAGTGTACATACATCACACTGAATTTTGGGGACACCCACCAATCTAATTTTTTAAATAATTTCAAGAACAATTATTATTATTATTATTATTATTATTATTATTATTATTATTATTATATTTATATCCCACCTTTTTCCCAATACTGGGACTCAAGGCGGCCTTACAACATTAAAACTGCTACAATTAAAACCTATAAATAGAAATATAAATTGTTATTGTTGTTGTTTATTCGGTCAGTCGCTTCTGACTCTTTGTGACTTCATGGGCCAGCCCACGCCAGAGCTGTCGTGCTGTCAGCTGTCGCCACCCCCAGCTCCCCCAAGGTCGAGTCTGTCACCTCCAGAATATCATCCATCCATATTGCCCTTGGTTGGCCCCTCTTCCTTTTGCCTTCCACTTTCCCTAGCATCAGCATCTTCTCCAGGGTAACCTGTCTTCTCATTATGTGGCCAAAGTACTTCAGTTTTGCCTTTAATATACTTCCCTCAAGTCAGCAGTCTGGCTTTATTTCCTGGAGTATGGACTGGTTTGATCTTCTTGCAGTCCAAGGCACTCTCAGAATTTTCCTCCAGCACCATAGTTCAAAAGCATCTATCTTCCTTCGCTCAGCCTTCCTTATGGTCCAGCTCTCGCAGCCATAGGTTACTACGGGGAATACCATTGCTTTAACTATGCGGACCTTTGTTGTCAGTGTGATGTCTCTGCTCTTCACTATTTTATCAAGATTTGTCATTGCTCTCCTCCCAAAAAGTAAACGTCTTCTGATTTCCTGGCTGCAGTCAGCATCTGCAGTAATCTTTGCACCTAGAAAGACAAAGTCTGTCACTGCCTCCATGTTTTCTCCCTCTATTTGCCAGTTATCAATCAAGCTGGTTGCCATAATCTTGGTTTTTTTGAGGTTTAACTGCAACCCAGCTTTTGCACTTTCTTCTTTCACCTTTGTCATGAGGTTCCTCAGCTCCTCCTCTCTTTCAGCCATCAAAGTGGTATCATCTGCATAAATACGATCCCTGGGGAAGGAAACAGCAACCCACTCCAGTATTCTTGCCATGAAAACTAAATGGATCAGAAATATAAATACAACTGTATAAAAGTTAAAAATATAATTAAATCATCAATATTAACATTGTAAAGATATTAAAACATTAAAAGACAACCAGAACAACAAAAATGGTATCCATACGTCGCATTTTCCCAGGTCCAGACTAGTTATCCCCAAAGGCCTGCTGGAAGAAAAAAGTTTTTGCATGCCTGTGAAAACATATCAAGGAGGGTGCCACTCTTGCTTCCCTGGGAAGGGAATTCCAGAGTCTTGGGGCAGCCACCAAGAAGGCCCTCTCCCGCATTCCCACCAGGCGTACCTGTGATGATGGTAGGATGGCGAGAAGGGCTTCCCCTGAAGATCTCAGGGCACGAGTAGGCTCATAAGGGAGAATACGGTCTTTCAGATAACCTGGACCCGAGCCGTGTAGAGCTTTATAGGACATAACCAGCACTTTGAATTGTGCCTGGAAACAGACTGGGAGCCAGTGACGCTGTTTTAACAGGGGAGTTGTATGCTCCCTGTAATCAGCCCCAGTCAGCAGTCTGGCCGCAGTTCTTTGAACCAGCTGAAGTTTCCGAACACTCTTCTGAGGCAGCCCCATGTAGAGTGTGTTACAGTAATCCAAACTATAATCTAATATAGGAATCAATTGCTTTAGGTAATCATGGACCATATTATTACCTCATTCACTTGCTTATTCTCATAGCATTCTTTCCCTATGTCAAGTTATTGGATTATTAGTTGTAGATGTTTTATGAGGGAAGTAATGTATCTATAGCTCTGACATTCTTGCAATTAACTGCCAAAGCCCTAATGAATGGTGTTTGCTCTGTTTCCAGGGTATAGCTGTGTGTTACCTATAATGCCATGACTTGTTTGCATATAGTAGTAATTGATGTCACTTACAGATGGTGTCCGTGAACTTAGAATTGGTTTGTTTACTTGCTAGGGACCCTGAGTGTGTGATCTTCTAGCTCTGTCACAGTGGTATAGATTACATGTGTAGTCTGAGTATTTTCAAGGGACATAAATTACAGCAATTAAAATGAGCTAGAGGGGAGAGAGAGAAAGATGCATTATTAATTGGTATAGTCATTACAGGGCTGCAAAGAGCCTAAAAGAGATACACTGTCAATACTTAAGCACCAGAAGTGACGGAGCGTGTGCAACGACCGGTGATGGTAGTCAGAGCCTCGAGCCACTAAAGACATGGGCAATTATAGGAAGCTTTATGACTCTGCAGGTGGAGTTAAACTTGTTCCAACATAGTAACAATGTGTTAAATTGGAATTTTTTGTTATTTTAAAGGAACAATGATTTTGAAATGATTACTTCCAGGGACAGGAATAGCATAATTTATGTCCTCTTAAGAATGTCAGCATTCATTGTAGAGAAGAATAGATACTTACAAAAATAACCAGCTCTGCAGTCTGGCAAATGCAAGAAGGTTTGTCTTCACCATTCTCACAGGGGGGTGAAACACTGTAGAGCCTTATGATCACCTACAGGCCAGTGTATCTATGTAGCTTTTTCAGTATGGAGGAAATCTCAGTGCACCAGCTGCCCAGTCTGTCTTCTTGTGCCAAAATAAATTGTCATGCTGCAATTTGTATGTGATGGCACGCACACTTTTTCCTGCATGAATATTATCTCAGTGTGGGAGAAAATGGAATCTATGAAGTGTCCTCCAGACATAGGGATGGGGGGACCTGTGGGGTCTGAATCAATTATATGCAGTTTTACTAATGTTGTTGCTGTGGAAGTACCGAGACAGCGAAGTTGCCAGAAGAATATTCCTTTGGATCTTGTTCCTGAGTTCAAAATGCTGTAATCACAGAAGTTTTATCTCACTTTTGAAAATCATATGAGCCACTAAACATCAATACAGTTTATTTGCATAGGAATCTACATTTCACATGGGAAAATGGGCAGAGAACTTGTCCCAAAACTGTAAAGGGAGGGTGGATTATCATTCAGCTGGCTGTCCTGCCCCTTTGCAAAACTTTTCTAGGGTCCTGCTCCTGTACCCCAACCTTTTGAGGAGTCTTTTTCACCCTTATCCTGCCCTCTGCAGTCCCTCACCTGGATGTTCAGGAATTTCAGGGTTCTTCATTGGCTTTCCTTACTCTCTCCTGTTCCCCAAATCTGGTATTTCCCAATGCATTCCTTTCCTTCCCCCCCCCCTTCTAGCTCCCTAAATAAGCTCAGTAACCCTACTCTGCATTCAGGAGCAATCTCCAGAATGCAGATCAGCCCTATCACCCAGGAATCAAGCAATATTTCCAGCCAGCTGTTCCCTGGCTGGAACCAGGCACATCCTCTCCCCATTCCATATCATCCAGCCATTGGGCTGTTGCTGTGCCCTTCTACTCAAGAGTCTGTCCCACTCAACATCTGTGCCAGGGGTAGGCAAACCTTTTGGGTCGTGGGCACTTTTGGCAGTTTGGGAAACTCTCCTGTGCTCCACCACAAAACGACTGCCATGGGAGGCATGACAAAGGACAAGTAACCTGCCCAAAAGACTGAATACAAGTCAGAAGTAGAATCTGACAATTCCTACTAAAAATTTTCTTTTAACCCACAGTTTCCAGCACCAACAGAAACCTATTTCACAGCAATCTCACCTACCATTAAGAAATGTGTTAATTTTTTTTTTTTAAAGTGGGAGAGGTAGGGCCCCTTGGCAGGTGCCAAGAAAGGTGTCTGGTGGCGCATTGGTGCCTGGAAGCACCATATTGCCTACCCTGGATCTGTCCCATATTCAGAGTTCTGTCTTCATTTTCCTTTCTTTTAAAGTCAAATCCATTTTACATAGAAAATTACCTAGTCATCTTACCATCATTGCATATCCCAGTAGTTTTCCAATCCATAAATACTTAATTATAATCCATTTCCCAACCATGATGCAAGAACAGCTAATCACTACTTATGTTCACTTGCCAAAGTACCCTACGAACTGCTTTTACTTTAATTTTGCAGAGTGAGATAACTAGTTTCAGGCTGGAGCTATACTTTCCATAACAGCCTGTGTCTGTATTTTTATGTTGGCAGTTACCTTTTCAGGCTGACTTCATAACCAAAGTCCAAAATACCAGTTTGAATCAAAGTCCCACGTTTCCACAGCTGTTGCACAGTTAAAGGAACTGGATGGAATCTGTAATCCCTCTCTCTTTGAAGTTACTATCCCTCTTGATAGCAAAAACATGCTTGAAATGATCATAATAAAAGGAAATAATAATTGGAAACAAAGAGATAAAAGGCCCTCATTTTTTGTCCTAACACCTTTCATGATTTCCATTGTATCAGGATATTTTTAAGGAGGGGCTCAAATTTCCTCATACTTCAAGGTAGCCATTTTAGAATAACACAGAGAAGTGGAGTGTATCTGTCAGCTATAGCTTGACATGAGCAGATTGGTGAAAATTATATACAAACTGTGAATTATTTGACTCAGAAGTATGAAGATTTGTTTTAGTCTTCCAGCTTGTGATACATTGTTAGTATTGCTTGTGGTGCAGTTTCCCACCCGACCTTAGTCCACAGAAAAACTAAAAAGTAATCTGTGCAGTGTTGAAGATTGGGCACTTCAGAAGGCCTTTATTCTAGACAAGCAGATGAATGCAAGTATAATGCTATAAAATAAAAAAGGAACTATCTACCTAACATTTAAGTACTCAGCCACTACTCTTCTATAAGTCTCAGCAACTGAAGAGACACAATAGTGTTACATGGGCCCCAATTCTTTGAGTGGCGAGAAGTGTCAGGGATGCAGTGCCTCCTGAGTTTGGTGCCCTTGTTGGAAGAAGGTCACAGGAGGCTTATGGCATTTTGTAGTGTTTGTGTTTCTTTACAAGTATAGAGCTTGGATCTGCGTGGAGTCTCACTTCTTTTCAAATATCTCCTTTGTTAAGGTATTTCATTAGCTATTGATGGCCTTCAGTCCAATCTCCCAAATAGAGGATCTGCCAAGCTAGAGTTATCCAACAGGTTTGACCCAGTTAGTAGTTCTCCTTTATAATCACAGAATCATAAGCCTGGAAAGGTATTTAATTTATTGAAGTTATCCAGTCCAACCCATAGCAATAAGGGGGCATTTTTCCCCCAGAGTTAAAGGCAGCTTGAAAGAGGAATCACTGTTCATGGTGTTTCTACTTAACTGCTTTTGGTTCTGGTAAACAGATACTGCAGAGTTTTATGTTTTAAAAACCTGCCAAACTTATCTGACTAGCCTGAACAACATGTAATTATCTCAGTCCGATAAACTATGGTTTGTACAGGTTAGAAAATAGGCATTATGGCCACTGAGAAACACTGCTTTAGCAACCCCAGAATTACTGTATTAAGGCACAGTGAGTGAAGGAGACGAAGGAGCATATGGCTCAAATTGTTATGTCTGAACTGATCCAGCAAGATAAAGGTGGTATGTGTGTACACCAGCTTATATCATGAAAAAAAGCAAAGCCTCTCACAAGCCATTTTCAGTTATCTCAAGAAATATTGTCTGTCTCCAGTCTTAGGGTGCATCTCATCTTGTTGGAGAAAGCATGAGTATAAGAAATGAGAGTGACCTAAATCTTCCATAACAATCAAGAGCCTTAGAGTTCAAGGTAGCAGTAGGCAGTGACATAAAGGTAAAATTGCAGGGACTGGAAGCCATCTGGGCAGCATGTGTTGCACATGAGATCCCTACAGCAGGGTCTTCTACGTATCATCAGGTTCTTCTACATCAGCCCACACATTAATCCTTCTCCAATTAACTCAGGCGGTTGTGTGATAGGTCCCAGAGCCCTGTGGCTCAACAGTCACATGTGCAGCTCAATGGGCTGCTGCCCTTCATCACTTTCCACACAAGTGCTGCTCCCTTTGCCCAAGGCATGTTGTAGTTTGAAGGAGGCTGGCATTATGGTTGGAAAAATAATTTCCCAGCTTTTCTGTGGTCAGTTCAACCATAACTCACAAACCACCATAGGTTTTGCCACTGATATCACAGGTTTTGTTGGGAAGGATGTGGAGACCCTGGTGTTTATCAACACTGGAGTTGTAGAAGAAGATTTCCCTACATTTAGAGCATGGGGGTACACCAGCCTGCCACCGCACACAATGGGGTTACTGAGAAGAATACAGTAACCACAATAGATTTCCCCTCCAAGGCATCATTCATGCTGGGGTTGGGTGCCTGGGGGTGAGGGCTCATGCCTGGAGTGGGCGTCTGGAGGTGCGGGCTTCAGGCTGGGAGCACTGGTTTGGGGAGGAGCTCATGCCTGGATCTGCTGGGTGGGGGCTTAGGCTGGGGTCACAGCTCATGCTGAGGGTGGTGGTCAGGGGGGAGCGGAAGTTGGAGGGGTGGTTTGGGGGGGTCATACCGGGGTCTCTGTAGTGGAGGCTCATGGCCAATCTAACCGGTGGGGTGGAAAGGGGGATCAGTAGAGGCAGAGCCAAGAAGGTCACTGGAAGTGGACCCGAGGGAGTGGACCCTATTTTGCTATACACAAGCCTTTTGCTACACAGTTCAACCCACCAACCTCCCCTCTCAGACATTTCTCCAGAATAACAACACAGAGAAAGCAGTTTGTGGCAGAATTGACTTATTGAAAGCAATGGGGCGGGGGGGGGGGGGAGGAAGAAACCCATTTCAACAGAGGCAAACTAGGGTGGCATACAATTAAAGCCTATGACTGCAAGAGAGAGAGAGAGTCTGGGCTACATAATCACAGCATACCAAGTTCACAGATCTAATAGAGAGTAGGCTTTTTTTTTAAGTGGCTTAAAAACACCTCCCCCCCCCCCCCGGTTTATCCAGAGTATGTCACAACACAGAGAAAGGTATTTGTAGACAAGCCCACTTCACCAAGATTTAAATGAAAGGGAGATGGGAGACCAGGAAACCCATTTCACACACAGGCAAACTGAGGCAACAGGCAATTAAGAGACAGTAATTCTAAGTGGGAGAGTTTGGGTTGCATAATCCTAGGGTGTTTTCTTTTGAAGTGTGGCCGAGCAAGCCTTAAACAGGAGGAATTTAGCCAGGGATATGTATTAATGTGTACCACCAAAAGGAAAGAAAGGATTTTTAGAACCACATGTTCACAATGTGACTCAGATGCATTATAAGCAAAACAAAATGGATTCCAGGCCCAAATTTACAAACAGTTTAAACCCCCTCCCCCGCCCACCTCCTGCAAATACATCCAGAGTAACAGCACAGGTGAAGCAATTTCTAGCAGAACTGGCTTCTCCAACACTGAAAGCAAAAGGGGGGGGGGGTAGAGGGGAAAAAACCCATTGCTCACACACATACACATGCTTACATGGGAGTAAGCACCATTGAATTCAGTGAGACATACTTCTCAGTAGACCTACATAGGATATCCCATCATTTAAAAGCACTTGGCACACACAAGCAAATAATGCCAATGTGTATTCTATCACAACAACAACAACAACAGTGCCATCTTAAGTTGTAGCAGCAGAAACTGAGAAGGATTTGTATTAAGGATAGAATCCACCAACACAAAGCACTATATACAAACACACACACACACCAAGCCCCAATACGTTGTTACATAATGTGGCAGCACAGATTTAAATGCAGTCCCCTTATCCCTATTTATTCAGTCACAGCCCCATGGAAATATAAAATGCGACTCAGCCACCCTTCTGCAGGGGCAGGGCATAGCCCCTGTAATTCCCTCTCTCTGCCTTGATCGATTGACCTGGACCAAGCTGCTCTGCCATGGGGCTCCAAAGGTCCCCTTTAAATCCCTTCCCCTCCCCTCTGGCTGCATGCCACAGCTCAGCGCCAGCATTCCAAAGGCTCCAGCCAACTTCCCTCAATACAAACAAATGGGGTTTGGGGGGGGGGGGTGGAAGCTCATATCTTCCCCTTGACTGATCTTACTGGATTTCGACCTCAGTGCTAGTTATCCCATTCTCTCCCAGCCTGGCACGTTTGGCAGCTTTCCATCCATATTTCATCAGACAGGTGGTTGGTCACACATTTTCACTCTTTTTTCTTGAATTTTCACACTCAAGAAAAATTTCAACCATAGCCTGTGCACTACAAGAACTCCCCATGGACTACTGTCTCAAAGGGCAGTGCTAACTTCTGTCCATGAGGCCCTACATAAGGGGCAAATCCTTTTTCATGATAACATCCCATAATAAAGTTTTTAATGCACCAAACTTAGCTAATCCATTGAAAAATTACATAGCTATCTACGTGCAGAATTTGGGGCAGATTGGGCAAGGGGGAGCTTAGCTATGCCCCCCAAACTGACTTTTTGCCCCTATGGGAAAAACATGCAGAATGGTGTTCCTGTCCATAACTATATTGGACATAACCCAATAGGGCCACCCACAATCCACAAGGTTCCCCCTTTAATTAACGAAATCTAAGAACCCAACTAAAACCAGTTACCAGGGACAGATATAGATATCAAGTGGCATGTAAATCTCAACCCAGAATACACAGATGTAGCTTTTAGACAAAGAATTAGAATTCCTAACCAGTTGTTGTCTCCCAGTACTCACAAAACACTTGTCTTCTGCTGTTTCTAGGAACACAGATTTCCTGTACTTCTTCCTCTCTCTCCAGATTTTTCAACATTCCCTGTGATTAGCTTTGCTGTACAATTGCCAAAATTAATATTCTCTGTTGCTTTAGAGAAGCTGAGTGGTGTCAGAGTTCAGCTGCTGTTTTTCTACAAAGGCCTCTTCCTGCCAAATAGGAGTCCTCTGAGTCCCTCACATTGTTTAAAAATAAATTACCGGCCAGATTCTGAATCAGCATGCAGTTGCCCTTGGATTGGGCAGTTGTACACAGAAGCTATGAAAGCAGCATACATATAAGGTGCACTACTAAAACCACTCCCTTCTACCAAGAGTCAAATACAGGTGCACGGGTTTGTGTGATATATTGATTTGTGAGTTGCTGATTAGTGTTTGCTTAACAGTTTTTCAATCTGTGATCCAGAGACCCCTGGGGTTCCTTAGAAGCTTATTAGGGTCTCCTCAGTGAGAAGGTATGTAACTGTGAACAATCTTCCCTGAAAGACAAACTTCCCCTACAGGGAAAGCCACAGAAGAGTGTTGGATTGCTGAAGGGTTTACAGAGGGTTGCTGGGATAACAATGAATGTTGGGTTGCTGGGGTAATAATGAGGCCCATGGGCTGAGCAGCAATCCTTGTGAACTGACAGTGGGCCCTAGGACAGGATCGTCTCCAACACATTCATATGTTCCACAGTAGGGAAGTCAACAGCTGTGTTTTGATGCAATGCTATACCAGAATGAGCCTAACCTCACCATCACCACAGCATGTGCACTCCCTCCACCCCCTCCCAGTTCAGCTGATATTGGAAGCGTCTTCATATTCACCACCATTTAGTATGTTGCCTGAACCCTAAACTGTGGTTAATCTTCCTTAACTATGGTTAGTGAAAACAAGCCAACTTCATAAACTGTGGTCTGGAGTTGCCTTGTTTCCACTAAGCATAGCCAAGTTTAACCACAGTTAGTCCAGGCTTGAATAGCACAGCAAGCTGTGCTAATCTAAAATGGAAGCAGAAGATTCCAAACTATCCCTCATGGCTATGCTACACAGATATCAAGGAGCATGCAAGACCAAGGAAGGCTAGGTTCTTAATACTAAACTATGTTTTACTAAGGATTCCCCTGAAGGTAGAAAGTTTGAAAACCACTGGTTTGATTTTCAGAAACTGGTTTTGTTGCTGACCTGTAAAGCCTTGAACATCTCAGGACTAGGCTCTGTGGGAGAGTGCCTCCATATAGACTAGCCTATTCACTTCAAAAGCCCTCCTGCGCATGACGCATTTAAAGGAGGTACCATGGTGAGAAAAAGTTTGTAAACCCTAATGCTAATTACAGAAGTTCCATAGTTTTACCTTGATAGCCTTCGTGAATCAAAACCAGTCCTTTTCTAAATATCCAGTAGGTTTTATATTAACCAATTAACCATGTCTTGTGAAATCAAATGATGTATAAATTAGGCAAACAATGAATACAAGAGTCAGGGTTTGTGCAAAAGTAAGTGAACCCCTGGTTGCATCAGCTCAATTAAAGGGAATAATGAGGTAGATTTTCAGGAGTGAGTTTGGGAGGCCCCACCCTATAAAAGGATCAGAAACTTTGTGAGCTTGGTCTTCACCACATGGTTGTGTGGAAATACATCATTCCACGATCAAAAGATATCTCTGAGGTCCTCAGAAAAGCAGTTATTGCTGCTCATAGGGACGTTGAAGAAATCCTCCATGGACCCCAATGAGACCAGATTCTATTGAATCTGGCCCCCCGAAGTCCGTGGAGGATCGGATCTCTTACCTGCAAGAGGAATCCTCGCTGGCCGGATCCTCCCCACTGGTCGGCTCTGGAGTGGATTGACTGTGGCTGCACATGGCATCCGGGACGCCATTTGTGGCCATAAAGGCCTTCGTTTAAGCTAAATGCAGCTGTAAATGGCTGCATTTACCTTAAACTAAGGCCTTTACAGCCACAAATGGTGTCCTTGGACGCCATTTGCGGCTGCAGTTACTCCAGCCCACCAGCGATACAGCAATGGCTGCTGTATCGCTAGCACTTCGGAGCCGGCTGGCAGCTCTGCGGACTCGTCGCAGAGCAGAGCTGGCCAGCGAGGATTCCTGGGGGGAGGGACAGATTGCCTCCCCCCCACACAGATGCAACGCAAGGGGGTTTCGTACACCCCTAGCTGCTCATCAGTCTGGAAAAGGTTACAAAGCCATTTCTAAGGACTTTGGGCTCCACCAATCCACTGTCAGACAGATAGTCTACAAATGGAGAAGGTTCAAGACCACGGTTACTCTACCCAGAATCTCTCCAAGAACAAGCCGGCACATCATCCAGGAAGTCAAAAAGAAGCCCAGAGTAACATCCAAGGATCTGCAGGCCGTTCTCGCCATGGCTAATGTGAGTGTTTTCAGTGGTGGCCTTACATCTTTGGATTTCTGTCCTGAAAAAGGAATGCATGCCCCCATCTATCCCAGTTTTTAAATGGAACTGTAAAAACGTTTATGTTTCAGTCTATTTTTATTGATGTGTTGCATGCTGGGTTTTAAAGTGGCACTGCTGTTTTTAGTTTGGAATTCAATTGTTATTTGTATCATTTTTACATTTATATGTGTTAAGGAGTTTGTTTAATCCACCTTAAGAGTACATCTTGAAAGGTGGCTTATACTTTCCTTAAAAAAATGAATTAAAATAACTTTTATTTGCAGGAAGCTGTTGTTGTTGTGTGTATGTTTACATAGGGATTTAAAAGTGACTTCTCCTTCAGCCTGAAGTGGCATAGACAACACCTCAGGATTCTGCCATATGTGCAGACCTGGCTTATATCACATCTAACAGCAAATTATCACTGGGGATTTGTCCTGCATTAAAAGGAGTACTTTCAGTGGTACAGTATTAACATGAATGGACATGTTGTGTAGTTATTATCTTATTGCTCAGTAACATCATAAACCTTCCAACTGGCGTTTTTTCATGTGTTCTTTTATCTTTTCATTATAGAGCCAGATTTTCACTCTCACAGTGGCCAACCCACCTTCAGTTACTTGCTTCAATCTTGAATGTGGGAACTGTGTCAAAAAATATTTTGTCATGCTAAATAATTTGCAGTTGGGCTCTGCCAAAACGTCTAGCTTTAATCTCCAGATGGAGACATCAGGGTAAGCCAGAGCAAATGACATGAATTTCCTCCCGCAGACTAGTTCTGGCATAAACAGTCATTTGACAGGTGATTACTTTGGGCTGTGAACACCTGATAGTTAACATCATCAGTAAAGGCTGGTTACTCCAACTAGTCCTGCTTCGCTTTACAGTATCTAGTCAAATTTCTTTCTTGTGGCCTTTTTGTTTGGCAGTCTAGAACTGAAAGGTTCTCTGGAGATTTGGTGAATTTTTAACCTAATTGCTCTTCAGGACACTGCAATACAGTAGTATGAACTGCGGCATTACATATATGATAAGCACAGATTTATTTAATTACTGTTATTTATATAGTGCTGTCAATTTACATAGCACTTTTCAAAGTGTCATAAAACAAAAACCCATAGATCCCTGCCCGAATGAGCTTACAAACTAAAATTTACCAAAGGAGGCAACAACTGGGAAAGGGAAGACTACAGCAGCAGGTTAGTAGGAACAATTTATGGAGATGCCACAACACATAGTTTGGTTTAGTTTCAATAGGGGATGAGGACTAAGTAATTGAGCCAAAGGCTTCATAGAAGAGGTTGTCTTTTGACAGATGATTTGAAGGTTGGAAGATTTATATAGCCATAGAGATGAAATAAGCAAGTCGTAGGTCAAAAGAGCACTGCAAGCACATCTTGTCCATAAAGCACTCTTGTTCAGTGTGCTGCAACTTAGGAGTAAAACAAACTAGTATTAAGTTCCTAGTGCTCATGATCTCAGAGACAATGCAGAGAAAGTTAGTCAAGGCTAATTCCTGTTCAGTGGGTCTCCTGATTTTTTTCTGGATTGCAATAATTATCTTGAGACATGGGACTGTGATATGTCTGACAACTCCCAACATATAAAATGTGCACTGATTTTAGATTTAATTATTTGCTGTCAGGATTTTAAGTTCCCATATTTTGAATATTTAAAATAGGCAATACTACAACTCAGTGTTTGGAAGAAGCAGCTTGCTGCACTTCCCAACATGCCACAAATGTGCTTTCTACTTAATGTCACTCTTGTGTATGGCCAGATTAAGTAACCCATGGGTTAAAGAGGCTGCAGCCCCAAGCCCACCATCTCAGAAGGTCACTAGGTGGCCCAAATTCCCAATCTTCAAATTAAAAAAAAAAAGAGCAAGTCTCTAATCCTAGATACAAAATTAGGATTTTGTATCTGTGCAGGCACTATTTGTGTGTGCAGGCACTATTTGTGTGTGCAGGCACTATTTTGTGCAGGCACTATTTTGTGCAGGCACTATTTTGTGCAGGCACTTTGTGAGAAATAAGCCTGGTATCTTTCAGTGTGTTTCGTTTAGTCAATGAAAATGTGCAGGCACTATTTTGTGCAGTCACTTTGTGAGAAACAAGCCTGGTATCTTTCAGTGTGTTTAGTTTAGTCAATTAATGAAGTAGTCACAGCTATAATTTAAATTTCAGGAGAAGTGTTAGCCATAGAGATAAGTATAGAGTGACTTCCTGGCTCACAACCCTTGTGGAGAAGTGTTAGCTGCCAGAGAAAACAATTGAGAAATCCAAAATTCATTTTTTTGTTTGTTACTGAATGTGTAAATATTTAAAGTCACCCAGCCAATGCACCAACATTATTATACCAATGTTAATAGAGAGCTTTGGCTATTGGGCAGTATAGAAATAAATAAATACAATAGAATACAATACCCATATTGTGGGGCGGGGGGGTTGGAGGCGGCACTGTGCCTGAACATGGGTTATGTCAGCCCTGCAAAGTAGTCCATTGTTTTTATGCCCATATTATTGGGAGGGAGGGACAGCAAGAGTAGTGTAGTCTAGAGTTGTTACCTAGTCTGCTGGTGTGTTGGATTTTTTTGGGAGGGGGGAAGTGTGGAGTAGGGGCTGTGAAGTTAAGGGCTAGGAGAATGTTTGCATAGCGTTTAGTAACAGTGCAATTCTCTACATATACTTAAAGAAGTCAGACCTATTGAGCTACATGGGGCTGAGTCCCAGGTAAGAGGGTATAGGATTGCAAGGCTGTAATCCTATACCCTCTTACCTGAGAGTAAGCCCCATTTAGCTCTGGGACTTGCTTGTTTGATTAGACATACAGCACATAGACTGTGGAATTCACTATCACAAGATGTAGCGACGGCCACCAATTTCGATGGTTTTAAAAGGGGGTTAGACAAATTCCTGGAGAAGAAGGCTATCAGTGGCTACTAGTCCTGCTGTCTCTATGCTACCTCCAGTATCAGAGGCACTATTCCTATGTACACCAGTTGCTGGGGAACATAGGCAGGAGGGTGCTGGTGCACTCATGTCCTGTTTGTGGGTTTCCCATAGACAGCTGGTCAGCTACTGTGTGAACAGAATGCTGAACTAGATGGATCCTTGGTCTGATCCAGCAGGGCTCCTCTTATGTCCTTATACATGGATTGCTCTCTTTTTACTGTCTGTTTGTTCCCTCTGAGCTCCACCTTAAAAGTATGCTCTAGCTATCCCACTGCTTCCTAATACTGACCGTCAGCCCAGGCCTCTCATTGGCCATTGAGCTTTGCCATCAATTCCCAGAAGCTCTCTGTGTGTGTGTGTGTAAAACTTCTGCTTATGGGTTCTTTGTTGTTGTTCAGTCGTTCAGTCGTGTCCGACTCTTCGTGACTCCATGGACCATAGCACGCCAGGCCTTCCTGTCCTGCGCTCTCTCCCGGACTGTGCTCAAGTTCATATTCATTGCATCCGTGATGCTATCTAGCCATCTCATCCTCTGCCGTCCCCTTCTCCTTTTGCCTTCAATCTTTCTCAGCATCAGGGTCTTTTCCAGAGAGTTTTCTCTTCGCATTAGGTGGCCAAAATATTTCAGCTTCAGCTTCATTATCTGTCCTTCCAGTGAGCACTCAGGGTTGATTTCCTTTCGTATGGACTGATTTGACCTCCTTGAAGTCCAGGGGACTCGTAAGAGTCTTTTCCAGCACCACATTTCGAAAGCATCAATTCTTCAGCGCTCAGCCTTCCTTATAGTCCAGCTCTCACAGCCATACATTACTACTGGGAAAACCATAGCTTTGATTAGACGGACCTTTGTCGGCAAGGTGATGACTCTGCTTCTTACTATGCTGTCTAGGTTGGCCATAGCTTTCCTCCCAAGGAGCAAGCGTCTTTTAATTTCATGGCTACAGTCACCATCTGCGGTGATCTTGGAGCCCAAGAAAGTAAAATCTGTCACTGCTTCCATTTCTTCCCCTTCTATATGCCAGGAAGTGATAGGGCCAGATGCCATGATCTTAGTTTTTTTAATGTTGAGTTTCAGACCAGCTTTTGCAGTCTCCTCTTTCACCCTCAACAAGAGGCTCTTGAGATCCTCTTCACTTTCTGCCATTAGGGTGGTATCGTCTGCATATCGGAGGTTGTTCATCATTCTCCCAGCAATCTTAATTCCGACCTCTGATTCATCCAACCCGGCATTTCTCATGATGTACTCTGCATATAAGTTAAATAAGCAGGGTGACAATATGCAGCCTTGTCGTACTCCTTTCCCAATTTTGAACCAATCGGTTGTTCCATGTCTGGTTCTTACTGTTGCTTCTTGACCCTCGTACAGGTTTCTCAGGAGACAGGTAAGGTGGTCTGGTACTCCCATCACTTTAAGAATTTGCCACAGTTTGTTGTGATCCACACAATCAAAGGCTTTAGCGTAGTCAATGAAGCAGAAATAGACTTTTTCTGGAATTCTCTTGCTTTCTCCATGATGCAGCAAATGTTGGCGATTTGATCTCTAGTTCCTCTGCCTCTTCGAAACCCAGCTTGTACTTCCGGTAGTTCTCGGTTCGCATACTGCTGAAGCCTAGCTTGTAGGATTTTGAGCATCACCTTGCTGGCATGTGAAATGAGCGCAATTGTGCGGTACTTTGAACACTCTTTGGCGTTGCCCTTCTTTGGAATTGGAATGTAAACTGACCTTTTCCAGTCTTGCGGCCATTGTTGAGTGTTCCAAATTTGTTGGCATATTGAATGCAGCACTTTAACAGCATCATCTTTTAGGATTTTAAATAGCTCAGCTGGAATACTGTCATCTCCACTAGCTTTGTTGTTACTAATGCTTCCTAAGGCCCACTTGACTTCACTTTCTAGGATGTCCGGCTCAAGTTCAGTGACCGCACTATCATGGCTATCAGGGACATTCAGATCTTTCCTGTATAGTTCTTCTGGGTATTCTTGCCACCTCTTCTTAATCTCATCTGCTTCTGTTAGGTCCCTGCCTTCTTTGTCCTTTATCATGCCCATCTTTGCACAAAACGTTCCCTTGAGATCTCCGATTTTCTTGAAGAGATCTCTAGTCTTTCCCATTCTGTTGTTTTCCTCGATTTCTTTGCATTGTTCATTTAAGAAGGCCTTCTTGTCTCTCCTTGCTATTCTCTGAAACTCTGCATTCAGTTGGATATATCTTCCCCTTTCTCCCTTGCTTTTCGCTTCCCTTCTTTCCTCAGCTACTTGTAAAGCCTCATCAGACAGCCACTTGGCTTTCTTGCATTTCTTTTTCTTTGGGATGGATTTCGTTGCTGCCTCCTGAACAATGTTACGGACCTCCGTCCATAGTTCCTCATGCACTCTGTCTATCAGGTCTAATCCCTGAAATCTATTATGGGTTCTATGGGGCTTTAATTAGAATAAAACTTGCAAAGATATAGGGCTTCTTCACAAGGAGATTTTATCCTGCTATTGAGATTGCTCACTCACGGAAGTTTGCGGATCCTTTTCATGATGTCGTCAACCTCCAGGGCACATCCAGAGGTATTTCCTGGTTATTCCATGGGCCAATCTAAACAGAAACACTTTGTGAAGCGATTTGGGCAAAATCCGCATTTTCACAGAATCGGATTAGCGCTTTCCACAGTACACGCAGTGCTGTGCTCCTCCACTTTTGCAGTATATATGGGAACTGAAGCCACATTAGTTTGAGTGGGATGGGCAAGTCCCGCTGCAAATAGAAATGAACGTCAGCAATTGCAAAGGCGTGGGGCAGCCAAAGAGCAGAGGCTTGCTCCCCCTCCCTCGCATGTTCAATGAAGTGCAATGGAGGACTTGCTTATGAGTGGACATTTATGACATACCACACACACACACACACACACACACACACTTATGAGGTGGGCAGGCAAGCAGGCAGCTACCGCCACCCGGAGACTGAGCAGAATGAGCGGGAATGCAAGAGGCACTAAAAGCAGAGAGCACGCAGCCAGTGAGGAGGGAGAGCAACTAGCACATTGTCTTTGATGTACATTAACTGCCCAATCAACAGGCTTCCCCCCGCCCCAAACACAGGCTCAATGGAGTGCTTCTGAGTACATGTTCATGAAAATCATCCACCCTTTCTTAGCTGCACAGCTTCGAATCAACAGGTGTCCACCGCTTCTTAGCTGTGCTCCTTTGTAGCTGCACAGTTTTAAACCATCAGGGTTACACCCCCCCCCTGCACTTTCAAGCTCAATTACTATTTAAAGTGAGAGGCAGTGACTGAGCCCAGGTTCACAACAGTGCAGTGTCAAAGCAGCAGGGCTGCTCCTGTACTCAGCAAAGTGGAACTGAAGGCAATGATTTACTTCTGGGTAGACATGTTTACCCCTCTGCTCTCCCCACGCTCCCACTCCATGCTACTTTCCCTTCTGCCAATGAGCGCTGCTTCCACCAGCCCACGCTGAAGCCAGCTGAGGTCACACAGACTCCTGAACAGCACTGAAGCCACTGTGATGTGAAAATCCAACACAAAATGAATTTGGGGGAAAAAACAGGATTTAGGGCAAGAAATGCCGGGCTAGCTATGGAGAGCAGCATGTGTCATTTGACACTATCAACTTGAGGGTGGAGTAGAACTGGAGTAAAAGCCACATGTAGATGGGGCCCATGTTAAATAGATCTGGAAATAATGAAGTATTAAAATACATCAGATTGTTGCACTATTAAAACAGCCACTAGATGGCACTGTTTCATTGAGTTCTATGGAAACTTGAAAATTAAAAACTCCTCTCAGCAATCATGTGGTCACTGTCTGGGAGCCTGCTGTAAATACAGAAAGGCTCCACAACGATAGGACTGCAGATTTTTTCTTTAATGTAAAGGCAGCCATAATTCGACAAATATGCCTTTCATAAGAATCATAGTTATACAAAAACATACAGCAATTGCCCACTACAAATAAATGCAATAAATGGTCCTTCCAAGTCCAAACAGAAATGTTGAATTAATGCTTTCAGCTTTACAGTTAGCCAGTCCCAATGTTTCTCCAGTTCCACAAGATGCTGGACACTTCGTATCATATCATATTATGTCATAGAGTTGGAAGGGGCCTACAAGACCATTGAGTCCAACCTCCTGCTCAGTGCAGGAAGCCTGATTCCCAGGCGGTCTCCCCTCCAAGTACTAACCAGGGCTGACCCTGCTTAGCTTCCAAGATCAGGCACATCCGGCCCTTATGAGTACATTCAGTGTTTGTAGATACTTTAACTCCAGACCACAGGACAACTACAAACGGCAGCTTATAAACTGCAGTTCCAAGAGCCTGCAATAACAATACCAATGTAATAAATACCAGAGATACAAAAATTATTCTCCCTCCCCTTGCAATTCAGCTATACACAAATATTGGTTCAGTTTACCTTATACAAGGTGATAAAATCCCATAATTATTCATCAGTTCTTCAGTATTCAACTTCCCAGCAGAACAAGCTAACTTTTTTTCTCCTAGCTCTTCCCCTGAGTGTAGACTCCACTCTTAAGGAATTACGAAACTCCCTTACCTGATCCCGATGCTTGCTTCGCGGTGGGGGGGAGGCGCTCTGTCCCTCCCCCCGAAATTCTGGCCGGGGGGGCAGGCGCCCCGTCCCTCCCCGCCAAAATTCTGGCCGGGGGGGAGGCGCCCTGTCCCTCCCTGCTGAAATTCTGGCCGGGGAGGAGGCACCCTGTCCCTCCGGCCGCGAAACCTTGTCGTCTGCCGGGACGCAAATGGCGGCTGTAGCCGCCGCCGTTTGCATCCCTGCAGTCAGCCGTGATTGGCTACGTAAATGTTTACATAGCCTATCATGGCTGACTTTGAAAAAAAAAAAAGCGCGTACGCAAATGGCGCAAACATTTAGGTAGACTATGGCGAAAATAAGGGCAACGCTATTTGCGTTGCCCTTATTTTCGCCGTAGTCTACGTAAAGGTTTACGTAGACTACACGTGCCAAAATAAGGAACGCAAATGGCGGCGCCCATGGGCGCTGCCATTTGTGTACGCACTTTTTTTTTTTTCCAAAGTCAGCCGTGATAGGCTACATAAACATTTACGTAGCCTATCACGGTGTTTTTTTAAAATCTAGCTGTGATAGGCTACGTAAATCTTTACGTAGCCTATCACATTTGTTTGTTTTTTACTTGGAAATGGCGGTGGCGGCAGCCAGTCGGAAGACCAGCCGCCGCCGGAGCCGCCACCGCCAGGGACATTCGAGCAAGGTAAGTCCCATCCCGGGGGGGGCGGGGGGGGCAGACCATTTCTCCACCAATTTCGGGGGGCCGAATGCGCTGGCATTCAGCCTCCCCAAGATTCGTGGAGAAATTCTCTGACATCCCTAGGATTAAACCATCCAGTTCATAGGGGTTACATGTGCATGTGCGGAAATTGAAATGGTGGTGACTCATTCTTTGTGGGCTCTTTGCTAGCTCAACTATGCCACTCAGCTACCCTCCAAAACCCCTCCACCTCACACCCATTTCAGCAGCAGAACAGCACAAGCTCCCCAGTAAGTAAGTGTGTTTAGCATGATACTCACTCATTTTTTCAAGACATTTGTGCTTCTTGTTGTTCAGTCATTAAGTCGTGTCCGACTCTTCGTGACCCCATGGACCATAGCACGCCAGGCCTTCCTGTCCTGCGCTCTCTCCCGGACTGTGCTCAAGTTCATATTCATTGCATCCGTGATGCTATCTAGCCATCTCATCCTCTGCTGTCCCCTTCCCCTTTTGCATTCCATCTCCTTTTGCCTTCAGCATCAGGGTCTTTTCCAGTGATTTTTCTCTTCGCATTAGGTGGCCAAAATATTGGAGCTTCAGCTTCAGTATTTGTCCTTCCAATGAGCACTCAGGGTTGATTTCCTTTAGGATGGACTGATTTGACCTCCTTGCAGTCCAGGGGACTCGTAAGAGTCTTCTCCAGCACCACAGTTTGAAGGCATCAATTCTTTGGCGCTCAGCCTTCCTTATAGTCCAGCTCTCACAGCCATATGTTGCTGCTGGGAAAACATTTGTGCTAGCATGATCCTAATCTTATTGGACAATATATCAAATTCTTCCATTACACTGAGAGAGGTTTCCAGTGTTGTTATCATTGTTCAATAAGGGCAAAATTAGAAGTTACAAGTGAGATCTACAATGAAATGTTACAGTGTAGAGTGCTCCTGTTCAGTATGCCAGCCAGCCAGCCCCTCCTCCAGGTTGCTCCTTTCCCTCCCCATTTTGTGCCTCCCCCCGCATTTAGTATTCGATGGCCACTGAGCATATGCTTAGTCCTCGCTGGACTGTTTGGGGGGTATTTCACTGGCTGAGTTCACTATTAGAGTGAGTAATGAGAGAATGATGGGTTTAGACTTCCGGTTGTGCCAGTGTTGCCCTTGCAGCATTCCGCGGAACCTCCGTGGGACACTATCTCAAACAGCTTTTTAAAAGGTTGAAAAACCTTTTCATCTCTCTCCTGGAATGAAAAGGGGAGGCAGGAGCAGCTCTGGATGAAGTTCTGGAAGAATAGTTCTCGCTGCGTAGTAGCAGGGCGGCTAGACTCCAGGGCTAGTCTGCCAGAGCTTAATCTGCTCAAAGCTTTGTTGAACCTCCTATCTAATTAGGAGAAATTAGGGCTGACATGCTCCATTGTAGTTTATGGATTAAGAAACACCAACAATATTTGAGGAATGGATTAAGAAATACCAGTAATATATTTGAGGACCTGTTTGAAGAGAAAGATGACTACACCAAGTCGAAAAAAAGGATCTCCGCCTATTCCCCCCACGCTTCCCTTGGCAAAGGCTCTAAGAAGCGAAAATACAGAGAAGTTACTTGCTCTGATAAAAACTTTGTCCTTGCAATTTGCTGAACAGGCTAAGAGGTTGGACACAATCCAAAATTCCATCACTGCCCTGCAAGGGGCTGTGGATTTAATCAACACTTCTTGGCAAAAAAATGGAGGCGAAGGTTAACGAGCTGCAAGATTGGGTGGCAGGGAATGAGACTATGTCACAAGTTTTTTTCAACAAGTTTTTTGTTAGAATTTCTCAACTGGAGGCTTTTGTGCACAGGACAAATGTACGTATCATTGGTATTAAAGATTTATCTGCTGATGTACATTTGTCTACTTTTGTCGATAAGTTCCTGCATGAAATGCTCCCTGTGCCATCTGATTATTCATTTGATATTGAGCAGGCATTCCATGTGTCAAATGCCAAAGGGACTGGTCCAATTTTAAAGTCCAATTTGTAAGAATCTCCACAAAAAAATTATATGCTGCGTTTGGCAAGAGAAGGTGGAAACCTTTTTTGGAAACAAGATAAAGTTATGTTATTTCCAGATTACGCCAAAGAAGTTGCTGATAAAAGAAGGCAATTTACCAAGGCAAAAAATATGGCAAAACAAAAGAACTTAAAATATCACTTAAAATATCCTGCTACATTTTGCATTCTTTCTGAAGGTCAGATGAAGAAGTTTCTAAATCATGAAATTGTGGAGGCATGGCTAAATGGAAAATCGCGTGAGATTTATGTTCCATCACCATGAACTGGAATCTACAAATGCGTTTTGCTAATGGGATATGTTTAGTCTGGAAGATTTAGGCTAGGCCAGAGATTTTTCTTTTCTTTTCTTTTTTTTTCTCTTTCTCTCTTTTCTTTACATCCTTTCATTTTAAAATGGATATGATATACTGTACTTAAATTTACTGTCTGAGGGTGTATAGAAATGTGCACACTCATTTATATATCTAGTACAAAATATATTAGTGATTGTTGTGAGGTTGATTTTAAGCTTTATTATATAATATTATAAAATTTATTAGTGATGTGTTATTATTATTATTATTATTTATCCTTTAATTTTTTTTCCTTTTTATTATTATTACTATCATTATTGGTTAGTAAGATTTTTGGCTGGTTATATGTTAGCTGAAGGGCAATATTTGTCTACTGGAAATGAATTGTAGGCCTGCTTCCTTGCTACAAGTCTGATGATATGATATTGAAATGTAAGGTTGATTATTTATGCTGTATTGAATTGTAATATTGCCAATGTTATAGGTATAATTTTTAAGTAGAATGGGATTTGAAGTTTCTGTGTAATGGAGTTTAAATTTAATCCTTTTAAATAACTTTTAATATTTTTTTCATGTTTTTTTCCCCTCCTTCTCCTTCTGTTTTCTTCTTTTTTTCTTTTTCTCTTTCATTATTGCTGTGTCCTCTTAAGAATACTATATTGTTGGAAAATTGTAGTTATTGATTAGGTTGTTGGTATTATTTCATTTTTAAAGATAAAAAATAGAATAAAAAGTATTTAAAGAGAGAGAGAGAGAGAGAGAGAGAGACACGATGGGTTTCCAACCTCATGTTCCCCTCATAATATCAATGCAAGGGCTTGAGGACACTTGCAGGGGAAAATCAGAGAGAGAATGTTTAACCCTTCCCCCCTGCAAATGCCTCCTGCCATTGGTTTTAGGCCCTCTTCTCCCTGCAACTCAGCAGGGCTCCGAACCACAAATAAACCCAATTGGGGGATAATGGCAGAGGAGAATTGCCATGTGCAGGATAGCACCCCTCCCTTGAAAATGCCCCCATCATAACATTCCCCATTATTCCAGCAAACAGGCTGGGACCATGTGTCTGATGTGATACCTTCAAGACTGGCTCTTAATTCAGTGGTTACACTGCTGCATTGTGCAAGACAGGTACATAGCAGATTTGTATTTTTATAGACTTGGATTTGAATTGGTCACCTGAAAGCTATTGTGACAATCTGATGAGCAAAGTTAAACAAGGGCAGCGCCAATGGAAACTGTGTTCTTTCCAACTTCTCTGTGAGTCACCTCATTCCTCTTTAACTAGTGGTGTTCCAGTACTTCTGTTAGCAACATGATCGAAATCACCTGAAGTCAAGAGAAACAACTTCTTATTTCTCCCGTTAATATATATCCAAAATTAAGGGTGCAATCCTATGGCTGTTAGACAGCATCTAGATGGCCATAGGATTTTTCAGTTCCCAGAAATCTGACTCCCTGGCCCTTCCTCTGCCGCCTCCTAGGAGGCGCAGATTGTCCCCAGCTCCATGCTTGGAAGAGCACCATGGAACGACTGAAAACAGGGTGTTCCTGGAGGGGACTGTGGAAGCACCATTATGACACTTCCTATGCCTCCCCCCCACACTCCAAGGCACCCCAGTTAGACAGCCGAAATCAGCTGTCTAGCTACAAATGCAGGGCGGCCAGAGCATGGAGGAGAAGATCCCCTCTGTGTTCTGCCCACCCTGCATTGGATAGTCAGCTGCCTCTGAGTTCAGAGGCAGCCAAGTATCCCCATAAGATTGCCCCTAAGAGTATAATTGTCTCCTGCAAGTGA
Organism: Heloderma suspectum; assembly: GCF_057233095.1. Taxonomy (NCBI): domain Eukaryota; kingdom Metazoa; phylum Chordata; class Lepidosauria; order Squamata; family Helodermatidae; genus Heloderma; species Heloderma suspectum. The sequence goes on along the minus strand of NC_139461.1, from coordinate 284,137,117 downwards.
AATAACAATGGTTTAAAATGGAAAGTAACATGCCCAGAGCTGGGTGATATTTGAGTTGCTCATACGCCTGGACAACGTTGGTTCCACCTTTTCTTAACAAAGGGTCTAGGATGACCACATATGCATCATTGAGGAAGAGGAAATGCATCACCAAAAAAGAGGACAAAAGGTGACATAGATTTGCATACAATTTGCATATTTCAGCTTATATGTATAGCAGCAAATTTAGAATAGATTGTGGAGTCAAGCCAGGGTTACAGGAAGTTTTAGGATGCACCCTTGGGTATTCATTTTATTTTAAAAATCAGACCCATCCATCTACCCCTGATTTTAAATAAATGGGTATGCTGCTATCACGCCTAGTTTGGTCTCTGCTAGTAGGACTTGGAAAGATGTGGAGAGTTTCCCATGTCATGGAGAGCTGCTCCAGCCAGAAAATAATGCAGACGGCTAAGGGGAATAGTTCTACTTTAGTATAAACATATGTAGCAGATAAACACCCTGGACTTTCTCTTTTGCCAAGCAGCGAGAAAAAGCCACTGTGAAGTAGTAGTTAGCAGGGATGTGGGGAGGAAGCTGTTTAGGTTTGCATTTTAATGTGAATTTACCTAATTCACGTTTCCAGAACCAAAAAGTAGCTATACTTCACTATTCACACTTTTCAGAATTTTGCTATGCGGTTCTCTAGTCAGGAAAAATGTGTCCAAAAATGTGTATATTCGGGGGAAATGCACACAGATGTGTATATTAGTGAAAATAACATACAAAAATGCATTAAATTAGAGGAAATTGCTTGCCAAAATACACAAATAAGGCAAAATTGCATACAAACATCCATATATTAGAAGAAATGTACTAAAAAATATGGGAATGTTCATGTGGACTTTTTTTAAAAAAAATTACAAATTGATGCAGAAATAGGACAAAATTAACTTACGGTTGCGTGCTATGGTCCATGGGGTCACGAAGAGTCGGAAACGACTGAACAACAACAACAAAAACTTACGGTTGGAAAAATGAGACCATGAGCAAAACCAAAACGGTCATCTATTCCTAGTGGTTAGAGTGCTGAACTAGGGCCAGGGAGATCTGGGTTCAAATCCCCACTCAGTCACAAGGCTCATGACCCTGGGCCAATCATGACAGCTTAACCTACCTCACATGTTTTTTGTAAGCATATGATACCTAGGGATGGAACCGCGTATGCCCCCCTGTAGCTCCTTGGAGGTAAGGCTAATAAATAAATAAATGTGTCTCCCTTTTTACACCTCTCTTTTTGTTTGTTTTCCCTGTATAAAGGAAAAAGACACTAATAGCTAGTGTATGCTCTGTATGTATATATATGTGTATATACATATATACACACACACACACACACACACTCATGTTCCTTATATTTCTGCTTTCCCATCCATTTAGTATGTATCTCCATAACATACTTTAAAGTTAAAAAAAAAAAACGCCTCTCAAGCCTGTATGGTATGTTTCCTCCCCCCCTCCCCAAAATTTGGTTTCATACTCAACATTCCCAGATTTTTTGGAAAAAAAACATCACAGCCAACAATGACATCCACAAGCAAAACAGCCTTCTACAACATCTCGCCCCCAGCTGTTGATTGTGAAGAATGTAGAATTATTAAGCAAATTTTGACTCGTTCCATACAATATTCCAGGAGGCTGAATTATGCTTATGTGAATCATAGAATCATAGAATAGTAGGGTTGGAAGGGGTCTACAAAGCCATTGAGTCCAACCCCCTGCTCAATGCAGGAATCCAAGTCAGAGCATCCCTGACAGATGGCTGTCCAGCCTCGTCTTGAACGCCTCCAGTGTGGGAGACCCCACCACCTCCCTAGGTCATTGGTTCCATTGTCGTATTGCTCTAACAGTCAGGAGATTTTTCCTGATGTTCAGCCAGAATCTGGCTTCCTGGAACTTGACCCCTTATTCTGTATCCTGCACTCTGGGATGATCAAGAAGAGATCCTGGCCTTCCTCTCTGTGACAACCTTTCAAGTACTTGAAGAGTGCTATCATATCTCCCCTCAGTCTTCTCTTCTCAAGGCTAAACATGCCCAGTTCTTTCAGTCTCTCTTCATTAGGGATGGCAGAGAATTCCGCCACGGATCACGGTGAGGCCGAATGCCAGTGCATTCGACCCCCCGAAATCTGTGGCAGAACGGCCTGCCACCCACCCGACCCCCGCGGATCCCCCCCGGGACGAGATTACCTGGGGCGGATCTTCCGGGCGGTGGCAGCTCCGGCAGCGGCTCCAGCAGCTGGTCTTCTGACCGGCTGCCGCCGCTGCCATTTGCAGTTTTGTTTTTTTTGTTTTTACAGAGACGTGATAGGCTACGTAAAAACTTACGTAGCCTAAAAACATACGTAGCCTAAAACGTCTGGGTAAAAAAAAAAAAAAGCGTACGCAAATGGCGGTGGCTAAGGCCGCCGCCATTTGCGTTCCTTAGTTTGGGCCGTCTTTGTCTACATAAATATTTACATAGACTAAGACAGCGAAAATAAGGGGAACACAAATATCATCAGCTACGCTATTTGCATTCCCCTTATTTTCACCATCTTAGTCTACGTAAATATTTACGTAGACTAAGAAGGCCCAAACTAAGGAACGCAAATGGCGGCAGCCGTAGCCGCCGCCATTTGCGTACGCAGTTTTGTTTTGTTTTTTCCCCAGAGCCCTCCGCGGCCGGAAATCCGGCTGTGGACGGCTCTGGCCTGGCTGGGCCTGGCCGGCTGCTCCGTGGTGCTGCCACGGAGCACAGCCGGCTGCGGAGGATTCCGGGGGGAGGGACGGAACGCCTCCCCCCCCCATAAACATAATCCGCGAAAGGTAAGTGACTTTCGTACATCCCTACTCTTCATAGGGCTTTGTTTCCAGTCCCCTGATCATCTTTGTTGCCCTCCTCTGAACCCTCTCCAGTTTGTCTGCATCCTTCTTAAAGTATGGCGCCCAGAACTGGACACAGTACTCTAGATGAGGCCTAACCAGTGCTGAGTAGAGGGGAACTAGTACTTCCTGGGATTTGGAAAATATGCTTCTATTAATGCAGCCCAAAAGAGCACTTGCCTTTTTTGCAGCCACATCACATTGTTGGCTCATATTCAGCTTGTGATGGACAACAATTCCAAGATGCTTCTCGCTTGTCGTGTTGTTGAGCCACGTATCCCCCATCTTGTAACTGTGCATTTGGTTTCTTTTTCCTAGGTGCAGAACTTGGCATTTATCCCTATTAAATGTCATTCTGTTGTTTTCTGCCCAGCACTCCAGTCTATCCAGATCACTTTGAATTTTGTTTCTGTCTTCCAAAGTATTAGCTATCCCACCCAATTTTGTGTCCTCTGCAAATTTGATCAGCATTCCCTGCACCTCCTCCTCCAAGCCATTAATACAAATGTTGAAGAGCACTGGGCCCAGGACTGAGCCCTGCGGCACCCCACTTGTTACCTCTCCCCAGTTTGAGAAGGTCCCATTGATAAGCACTCTTTGAGTCCGATTCTATAGCCAACTGTGGATCCACCGGATCGTTGTTTCATCTAGCCCACTTTGAGCTAGTTTGCTCATCAGGATATCATGGGGCACTTCGTCGAAACCTTTGCTGAGGTATATGATGTCTACAGCATTCCCACAGTCCACAAGGGAGATTACTTGATCAAAAAATGAGATCAGGTGAGTCTGGCAGGACTTGTTTTTGACAAATCCATGTTGGCTTCGAGTAATCACGGCATTGTTTTCAAGGTGCTTCCCGATGGATTGCTTTATCATCTGCTCCAGAATTTTCCCAGGGATTGATGTCAGACTGACTGGTCTGTAGTTCCCAGGTTCCTCCTTTTTACCCTTTTTGAAGATAGGGACAACATTAGCCCTCCTCCAGTCATCTGGCACTTCCCCCGTCCTCCATGATTTCTCAAAGAGAATAGACAGTGGTTCTGAGAGTTCTTCTGCCAGTTCCTTTATTACTCTAGGGTGCAGTTCATCTGGCCCTGGATATCTGAATTCATTCAAAGTAATTAAGTGTTCCTTGACCATATGCCTATCGATCTCAAGCTGCAATCCTGCCCCTTCAGCCTGTACTTCGCCTTTGCCAGGGGGGTCATAGAGCCTCTTTTGGGAGAATACTGAGCCAAAGTAGGAATTGAGCACCTCTGCCTTTTCGTTGTCATCTGTTATCATTTTGCCATCCTTATTTAATAGCTGAACAACCATTTCTTTCCTCTGCCTTTTACTATGCACGTAGCTGAAGAAAGCCTTTTTGTTGTTTTTAGCATCCCTCGCTAACCTCAACTCGTTCTCAGCTTTAGGCTTCCTGACATCATCCCTGCAATTCTGTGCTACCTGCCTGTACTCTTCCTTTGTTACTTGGTAACAAAGTTACTTTGTTACTGTACTCTTCTTTCCACTTCCTATATGTGTCCTTTTTTGTTTTCAGGTCATCCCTAAGTTTTTTGTGAAGCCACATTGGCTTCTTCTGTTGTCTTCTTGTTGGAATTGTTTGTAACTGTGCCTTGAGAATTTCCTTTTTTAAAAGCTCCCACCCATCTTGGACTCCTTTTCTCATTAGAGTCACTTGCCATGGGACCTTACTGATCATTGTTCTGAGTTTATTAAAATCAGCTTTCCTAAAATCCAGGGTACACGTTTGACTACACTTGGCTTTTGCTTCCCTTAGAACAAAGAACTCAAGTACAATATGGTCGCTTTCCCCCAGAGTTCCTGTAACTACTACTTTATCCACTAAGTCATCTCTGTTAGTTAGGATCAAGTCAAGGATAGGCGATCCTCTGGTTCTGTCCTCTACTTTCTGTAGGAGGAAGTTATCCGCCACACAAGTCAGGAATTTCCTGGAGGGGCCATGTTTTGCAGAATTTGTCTCCCAACAAATATCGGGGAAATTGAAGTCCCCCATTACTACTACATCATGCTTCCTTAAAACATTGGCTATTTGCTTTTCAAAAGTTTCATCCTCGTCTTCTCCTTGGTTGTGTGGCCAGTAGTAGACTCCGACCACCAGGTTCCTTTTATTCTTTGCTCCATTTATTTTGATCCAGATGCTTTCGATGGAGCTACCAAGCTCATCCTCCTGTATTTCTGTGCAGAGATATGTATTTTTCACATACAGTGCAACCCCACCTCCCTTTCTGTTCCTCCTGTTCGTTTTGAACAAGTTATATCCTTCAGTTGCTGTATTCTAGTCATGAGAGTCATCCCACCAAGTCTCAGTTATACCTATCAAGTCATAATTTCCCTCCTGTATTAAGAGTTCAAGTTCGTTCTGTGTGTTTCCCATACCCTGGGCATTAGTATATAAACATCGAAGACCATGTGCTTCATAGTCTGGCTTTCTTCCTACATGTGTCTGAAGACTATTATTGGGCACTATCAGAGCTGTTCTCTCTGTTGCAGTGCATGCGCCTACGTCCACTGTTACCCCCAACACTACATCTCCCTTCCCCGTAGGATTCAGTTTAAAGCTCTTCTGATGAAGTTCTTCATGCTGTGGCCAAACACATTCTTCCCATCCTTTGTGAGGTGCAACCTGTCCCTTACCAACAGCCCATCTTCCAGGTAGTATAGCCCGTGGTCCCAGAATCCAAATCTCTCTCATCGGCACGACCTTCGTAGCCAGTCATTCACCCGGAGTATTTTTCGTTCCCTTTCTATCCCTCTTCTAACTACTGGAAGGATGGATGAGAAAACTATCTGGGCCCCAAAGTTCTTGAGTTTCCTTCCCAAAGCTTCAAAGTCTGACGTGATTTCTTCATAGCTCCGCTTGGCGGTATCATTTGTTCCCACATGGATAAGAAGAAAGGGATACCTGTCAGTGGGCTTTATGAGTGCAGGCAACCTTTCAGTCATGTCTCTAATCCGTCCTCCTGGGAGACAACATACCTGGCGAGTCCATGGGTCTTCGCAACATACTTGGGTCTTGATCCCACGCAGCAAAGAGTCTCCCACTACTACCACTCTTCTCATCTTGTTGTAGGCCTGGGTTTCATCGCCTCTGTTTGACTGACCTTCAGCCTCTTGCTCACTCTCATGTAGGTTCCCCTGTGATTCTTCCTCTGCAGGCTGTCCTCCAGTCTCATCCGCAAGTACCTGGAATCGGTTCCACAGCTCCACTGCTTCCACTGGTGCAGTGTGGCGTCTAGTTCTTCTTCTCTTAACTGTCACCCTTTTCCAAGGAGTATCCTCTATTCCATTTTTCTTCACCTCAGCATTTCCCTCTTCTGCCTCATCTTGCTGTTGCTCTTCAAGCTTCTGGTCTTCCCTTTGCTGCTGTACTTTCCCCATTCTGTCCAAATTGTGTTTGGTCTACTCCCATAAGCAATGTCATGTCAGAGCAGTACGCACATACAACATTACCGTACCCTTTCAGGAACAAAAATACAATTTCGATTTTCCCTGATAACAGAAAGGGGCAATCCTGCATGAGTTTGCTCTTCTGTCACTCATGAGTGTAAACCTCTTATGTGTGCAGTTATCTTATTTCCTGTTCATGAAAGGGGAAGTTTTGTGTAAGTTTGTCGGTCTGATGTTTATACTGCTCATGTGAGCAGTTATGTACGTAACCACCTGGAACACTGTATCTCAATACTCTAAAGTGGCTTGATAGCTACCAGTGTATGTTGTTTGCTCTCTAATCTTTGGGGCAGAATATGCAAGATGCATTCTATTCAACTTCAGCTGAATATTCAGACACTCCCAAGTCTGGTATGATGGGCATTTTTCTTTTAGCTGAAGTTTTGAACTTACAGCATCAGCCACTTCATTCCCAGAAATGTTTTTCAACTGGGCAAACGTCTTGCTTCATTCTTCCTAGTCTCATGGGTGGTATTCACTGTAATTTGCAATTTATTATAATTTGCTTTCTTTGTAGACTCTTAATTTGATTCCGTCATAACTTAGTGCATCATCAGACTGCTGTTTTTCCAAGGTTTACAACACCCCTTTCCCCTCCCCTCATTTCACCCATGCATGTCACTTTTGATTAAGCATTCGTAAAACCCTTTCCCCAGCTTCTAAAGGGTAAAAGTCAAAAATCAATAATGTGCCAGTCCTCCCTGAGTGCAGTAGCAGTCAGAGGTAAATGAATGATTAAACATGATGAATAACAGTGTAATGGAAGACGCAAAGTAGGGGAAAGTGCTCACTTTATCCTAAACTCTGAGATTTATTGCTGAGTACTGCAAATAATGGAATCATCAATCTTCCAAGGACTAAAAAAGGCATCCACTGTAGTAACTTTAAAAAGCATTGAAAGAAATCTTACCACCTCATCCTTGATAGTTGTCATTGCCCATTTAGCATTGCTACAGTATCAAATTAATATGTAAATAGGAAGAGTGTTAATTTTGCCCGGGAAAGAGGGTGTTGATGTGGTAGATGAATGAAGGCCTTTTCACACATCACAATAACAGCCTGCATTAGCAGTTCCCTGGCTAAATTAAAAGCTGTTCTGAATGTGCTTGCTGCTTAATTAATACAGAACAAAAGTTTGACTTCTGAAAAATGTAATGGGTAAAATGCCAAGGGCTAATCAAATTAGCTGATATATATATATAGATATATAATATCTGTGCATTGAAACATCTCAAAATCAGCCCACAATTACTTTAATTGGGAATGGGAAGATGGGGTATAGCTAACTGGTAATGTGTAAAATTGCCTTTTGGAGGAGCGGGAAAAGAATGATCATAGGTTGGGGTATGCATTTTTAAAATATGTTGCACTGGGAACGGCTTGAGCATTTGTCCTCTTGGCTTAGGGAGATCACTCACTGTAATAAAAGTTTGAGAACTTCTGCTTCAAATGCACTAGCTTTTGAAGACTTGAAACCTTTAGCCTGGTGCCAAAAAAAGGACTTAATTTACAGTGTACAAAGTCATCTCATGACCTAGACTGGGAAACCTGTGTGCTTTAAACATACACTGCAATTCTAAATGCACACTTACTAGGGAGTAGAGATTTTGGAAAAGGGTAGAGATGGAAATTTTGGAAAACTTTTAAAACTTTTAAAAGTAAACTCAGTAAATTTATTGTGTGAATAGATTAGAACTACATTAAATAAATGACTGCTACAGCATCAGAAACACAGGACTCAATAGAACAAAACCCAAACTGTTAAGAATGCACATTTACTCTCAAGGATGCACAATGATGGCTCTACTCACATGTTGGAAAACTGAGTATAAATGTCTATCACTAAAATATACTTTAGATCAATAGTTTTAATAAGGAATGAAAGAAATAACTATGCTGGGAATCTTACAGAGAGGATCAAAAGTATTTTCCCCATGCCTTCATTATTTCTAGACATTTTACATCTCTAGTCTTTCTATAAAAGTGTTCTTATTACATAGTTTTTAGAAATCATTGGGAGGGGAGTAAAGGCTGGGTAACAACATATCAATACTCTGTCTTGAATTCTAAAAGAAATTATTTCATAATCCAAAACTGTTCAATTTTTCCAATTTTTCGGGAAAAAACAAAAACTGTCATCGGAAAAAAAAGTTTTAAAAAAAGTTTTTTTCTGAATTTTTCTGGATTTTTTCCAGAATGTAGATTGATGAATGTCCATTGTTTAGTTGTAAGGCACAATCCATGCCTTCATAGAGATGTTTGGAGCAGAAGTAACTTGTGGTCCAAGTCACTGGGAAGAAGAAGGCCAGGTGGATAAGTATATGGGAGGCACGCCCCATCCTCCTGAAGGAACTACTGGCTGGTGTGCTCTGGTGCTCACTCATCATTATCTGTAATCTACCCTATTCATAAATGTCCATAAAGCAAAGTTTAATAAAAGTTAAGTAATATATGGATATGGAAATAAGTAACTAATGCAAAGATTTACTGGTCTCAGCCACAGTATGTCTTTGTTAAAGTTTCTCAGTATGTCTTCATACAGCAGATTCTTCAATACATCAGTAAAAGTATTTTACTGTTAAAAAAAATCTTTAAAAAAAGTTCTTCAGTATGTCTTCATAAAAGCAAATAGTTCTAAAAGGTACTTGTTACAAGTCTAACAAAAAAAAATAGCAAAGGTACTTGGACTTCCTGTTTTTCTCACATCTCTGTGCTCCATTTGTGTTTCAGTGAAAGGACTTAGTAGTGGATTTATCATGCTAATAAGCAGTAAAGTGCCTTAAAGTGCCTTCCCACAGAGGTTTCTACATGAAACCGCTGGGGGAAGTCATCAGGAGGTTTGGGCTGAAGTATCATCAGTATGCAGATGATACGCAGCTCTGTCTCTTGTTTCCATCCATCTTGTTTCGACACCCAGGGAGGCTGTTGAACTCATGAACCAGTGTCCGGAGGCTGTTTTGGGGTGGATGGGGGTAAATAAGCTGAAACTTAATTGAGAGACAGAGCTACTGTGGGTTGAGAAACCAACTACTCTGGATAGAGGTTTACAGCTGGTCTTAGATGGGGTTGCACTCCCCCAAAAGACCAAGTACGTAGTCTGGGAGTCTTCCTGGACTCTGTTCTAACTGGGGAAACCCAGGTGGCTGCAGTGTCCAGGACTGCTTTTTACCAGCTTAGGCTGGTACACCAGTTGCAGCCCTATCTGGAGAGGATGGACCTTGCCTTAGTTATCCATGCACTAGTAATGTCCTAACTGGACTACTGTAATGCACTGTACGTGGAACTGCCTTTGAAGATAGTTCAGAAACTTCCACTGGTCCAGAATGAGGCCACCCGAGTGTGGGTGGGGTGAGGTGATTTGATCATATAACACCTATACTGCGCCAGCTGCACTGGTGTGTTTTCAAGCCCAGTTTGAAGTGCTGATTTTGACCTTTAAAGCCTTAAACAGTTTGGGACCAAGTTACTTGAAGGACCCCCTTTATCCATAACAGCTTGCTTGCACTTTAAGATCAGCGAGAGAAGCCCTTCTCATTTGCCTACCTGTGAGAGCAGTTAGGTGGGTGTCCACATGTGAGAGGGCCTTCTCTGCAGTGGCCCCACACCTCTGGAATAAGTTGCCATCAGGGATCCACCATGCTCCAACATTGCAGGCTTTTAAGAAGGCCTTGAAAGCATACTATTTTACTCTGACCTTCTCCTAATATGATTGCTTTTGTTGCTATTTTATTGCTGGTTATGTTGTTGGTTTTAATGCTGTTTTTATTGTTATTTTTATTGCTGTTTTTATTATATTCTTATTGTTTTTATTGTGTTTTTATCATTTTTAATATCATACCGGTTTTATGTGTGCGTTTTGCTGTACATCACCTTGGGAGGGCTTATTCTTTGAAAGGAAGGCAAGAAATATGTTAAATAAATAAAGTGCTAGGTTCTTGGGCACTTTATTTAAATGGTTCTGCTATGGTCAAAATACATAATCTGATACTATGAAATACTGAAAACAGCAAACAGAGAGTGATTCATACAAGAAGAATGAGGACTTTTCTACACAGTCATAGATATTTTGCTTCAACAATATTGTATCCTTAACCCTGGGGTATCCAACAAAGAGCCTGTGGGCATCAGTGTGCCCATGGAACATTTCTTGGTGCCCACCAGGCTCCCTGCCCCTCCTGAGTTTTATTTTATTTCTTAAGATTTGTTTAATTCAAGAATTTTTTTTAAAAAAACTGGCTGCAAAAGGGCTGGCTTACTGAAAAATAAATCCAGAACCATTTTATTTGGGTTCACAAGAGAGGTTTTGGGGTTTTGAGATGAGACCCCACCTCTACTTTGGTACTTGGGCGAGTTACTTTTCTTTTATTCTCAGCAATTTGGCTTCTGTGAAATGAGTGTCCTGTAATCAGCCATGCCAACCATGACAGCCATTTTTTGAATGGGCAAGGTGTCCCCTTGGCAGCCATTTTGTGAGAGTACCCACAATTCCAAATGTGCCAACTGACTCAAAAAGTTGGGGGACCCCTGCTAAAACCTCTTATGTCAGCCCTGCTGGATCACACCAAGGATCCATCTAGTTCAGCATCCGGCTTCTAACTGTCCTTAACCAGCCTGGCTCCTTACCTTTTTCTCAATACTTTGTCGCTAGGGTTGGGATGCTTTGTTGCAAGGACTCCGTTGTGCTCATAGAGACAGTGTCAATAATATGATATTCTGTTCCCTGAGTAATACGGGAATGGATAGCTTTCAGTCATAATGGTAGACAATTGGAACTGCTAAAATGGGTGCTCCTGTACAGGATTCCAGCCAGCCATTCCTTTATACTACTCTCCCCTTCTCCTATTACATTTTTCTTTTCTAACTGTCACTCTACATTCTGTGGCTACTAAGCTACTAAGCATGTTCAGTCCTCATTGGTCTGTTTTGGGGCAGTTTTGCCCTCTCATGTTTTTGTTTGTTTTAAGAGTTTTATACTTCTGCAAACCTCAGGGTTCCCTCAAGCATGCTGATACCTCCCTCTTGTTTCTCAGTGGCCCTATTCTAGCTACAATCCTGGTGGCACTCACCAGCTGAGTTTGTTATTAGAAGGAGTGATATGCTTCAGGACAAGTAGGGGTGAAATTCAGTACCTCCACTGAATAAAAACAATCTGCTTACAAAAATGGTGGCAATGTAGCCTTGCTGCTTAAAAAACAACAACAGAGAGGGTGTTCTGGATATGGAGCTGCAAATAAAGCAGCAGCCAGTAATGGAAGAATTTTAAAAAAATAAAAATAAAAATAGATGTTCACAAAATGGCATGGATATTGGGTAGTGGGAAATTAGGTTTTTTTGTGCCCAGTTATGTCACCAATAATATCTGGTGGGGGATTGCATTTTCCCATGTATAAAATAAAGTGCATCCAGTGCTAAAATAAAAAAAATGTTTTTTGGCTAACAGAATTGCAACCTCTAGTGAAGGTGTGTAGGCAGATAACTAATGCAGGGAATACATGGAATATTCTAGTAGAAAGTAAAGGCTAAGCCAATTTTGTCTGTGTCTGTGTGCCTCCAAGGATATGTAAAGCAAAAATGATCATTAACAGCAAGCATAACGTCTGGGAGACAGAAGGAGCAATTTAATGATAGAAGTGCTGGACACTGCTGAGGCACACTTAATTCTTTGGCTGACTGTTCAGGAGGGACGATAAAAGGCTGAGACCAGTAAGTAAATTCTTTGCCTTAAAGAGGACAGGGTGCAGAAGTAAAAGAGACAGGAAACTCTGATAAGACTTAGTAAAACTACATGAACAGCAGTCCGGGTTCTGTGTCTCTTCTGATCTTAAGTAATAAGAAATGTCTGTACAGTGATGGGAATCCTCCAACAAAAAACCTTGGTGTAAATAGTTTAGGATTTAATGTCTTCACTCTGATAGTAAGGAACTGGAATGGTTCCTTCTAGGGAAGGTTGCCCAGTACTCTGGGACAGAGGTTTTCTCACAGTTCCCAAAAGGGAGGGAAGCTTTAAAAGTGATGCTTTTTAAAATTAGATAATTTTCCTGTCTGTGAGCATGTGTAAGCTTTTCTTTGGAGAGAAGAGGTTGTCAGACTTAATCATGGTTTAGCAAAATATCTGTAGCAATGTTAACCATGGTTAATGAAAATGAGGCTCCCTCCTAACCAGATTCTGTTTGCAAACCCACTAAAAATCCTGATGAAGTGGGCACTTTAAATGTGACATGTAAAATCTTTGAATTGGAATCTTCTACAGTAAACATTAGTAACAATAGCCACTGAAGAAGGTCATTGGAGGAGGAAGCTAACCTGTCCCTGGTGACATTTTCCCCATTAAGTAGCCCTCAGCTGCTATTTCCCCATGGGGTGGGGGAACAGGTACCTGTATGAATGTGATTTGTTTAAATGTTCCTCTGCAGACTAGGCCAGCCCAAGACATTTTGCTGCTTGAAGCAAAAGGCATAATGGCAGCCCCCACCTCCCATGCCACATACAGAAGCCAACTGGACTAATAGTTGAATCTTACTCCAACACTGGCGATGGGACAGCATCCCCCACCACATCTGAGGGCAGCAGACTTGCTTTGAGGGCTAAGGGATGGCTGCATGGCACTCCTAACTCTGTTCTTTAACACCTTGCCATGCTCCTGGCCTCTCAGCATCTGCTTCCTGATACAACTGTCTCACTTAGTTTAATGGTAGGGCTGGCCCTGACTGTAGGACCAATAGCAGCTCCTGTACTCTAGTTAGCATTAACCACAGTGAGTATGTGGTGCAGATAAACATTTCAATCTATTGTATATACAGCTTCAGACCACTGATCCATGTAGCCCAGTCCAGTTTACTCTGACAGGCAGTGACGATCCAAGATAAGGGTCTTTCCCAGCCCTGCTGCCTTTGGTTGTTTTATTCGGAAATGCCAGAGATTGAACTTGAGACCTTAACCCCTTCCCTGTAATAGGAAGCACCATATTGGCCATTGTGGAACTTAAATCCATTAAATTTGCATTATCAGCAGACATAATGCCAAACCACAAGTAAAACTGACAAAAGAATGGAGGGGCCATTTGTGAAAAAGAGGAATGGCAGAGAGCATACATTTCTGAGTCTGGCTTCCAATTGGCACACTATTTTTTTTTTACAGGAAGAAGAAGGACTGAGTCTTCTAAGCCCATAACACAGTCTACTACATGGTACTTGCTAACGTGTTTTTTTCCAGGAGTCGGTGTTCTATCTTTTTAGATAGGCAAAAGGATTCGGGGACAGGGATGTGATTACTGATGCTAAGAATGAATACAGGTAGTATGGAGGTATCTATAAGGGGCACTTGTAAGGAGAATTCCAGGATAGGCAGTGTGAGTGGAAAGGCAGACACCAGGAGATGGGAAGACATTATGGAGTAGGTTTGATGGAGCAGCTGCTGTTTCCTTTCTCTACAAAAGGTGGCAAGCTGATTTTTATGGTTCTTCTATGCTAGTCCATTCACTATGCCTTTCTGACTTTAACTGTATTGTACACTGGGATCAAAGAAGTGGTACATAAATGCTCTAAGGTCTGTTCCTTCCTGACCAACCAGCTATTTATTGTACAATCAATTAATTTACCTTGGGATGGTGCTATTGACCTTCCATTCCAATTATAGTCAGTAATAGGTTCATTCCTGTTGGTGGATCTTAAAATGATGCCCTTCCCCTTAATAACTACTGGTAATCCAAGCATTTTGTCTAATGTGTTCAAAAAGACTATAGCCAGATCAAAGCCTCATCATGTTCCGGATGGGGATCTGTGCTACAGTTGGGCCATGGTTAGAATGCCTCATTGATAAGTGATAGTCCTGCAAAGACTGTGAATGAATTAGTTTCCCTTTTAATGCTCTTGTGAGTGCACTGTGACTCTGGACTAAAGAGAAATGTTGATGCTATCAGACAGACAGTGCTATGTGAAGTTCATGCCTCTGGAGTTAAATTCTCCTGGCTTGATTTAGACTATACACCATCTGTTGTTACATGCTGGCTTTCAATCTGTTCCTGATGCTTCTGGTTTTAAATTCAAACTTTCTTTCTTTGGACAATGTATATGTAATGGTTCTTTTCCTCTTCCTCAGGGCTAAAAATGGAGTATTTCACATGCATATTTCATGACTAAATGCTGTGGTTTAAAAAAAAAATTTTCCTTTATTCTTTAAGAAAAAAAAACTTCAAACGCTTTTTGCAAATTAGTAACAACTGAAACTATCTAAAACTCCCTTGTTCATTTCATGAATTCAGGTTAGAACATAAGAGTGGCTGCTTCTTCCAAAGGCTAAGAAAAGTCGATTATTCATTTGCATATATTTATTTAATTTATGCACATTTGAAATTACCTACTGAGAAGCATTAGCGCTAAACCAGGATACTGCGTGGTCAGGCAGTAATACTGCATTTTGAAAAATGTCAGGAGTTTCCTTTATTTGTTAAGATGTTTCTACTTCCCTTCTTCTCAAAGCCAGAACATACAACCATCTTAAGAGCACTTCTAGCACTCTCTTACCTTCTTGTCATGCTGCACTTACTGAACCTTGGGCTTCATCACATGGAGCTTTTATCTTGTGATTGAGATTGCTCCTTCACGGAAGTTTGCAGGCTCTTTACATGACACCGTGACCCTCCTGCACTAAATGCCCTTTGTTCCGTTTTTAAATAGATCGCAGATATCAAATTACCCCATTGTGTTCTGCTTCAGTTTCCTCCCTGAAAAGAGTTAAAGTGGCAAGAAGAGAAGCAAGATCAATGAAAGATAATGGAAGACTCAGATACGGGAATAGGGGGCAGGGAGAGAGCTCATGTAAAGGGAATCAGTGGTGATCCTGCATTTAAAACAGAAAGCAGAAAGCCCCGTTTTAAATGCAGGATTTTAGGTTGGTGTAGAAATGCCCTTTAGCTACAGCGTATAGTCCCTTTTGTTCTTTTCTTTATTTTCTGCTTTAAAATATCTTATTTCTGCTAAGAGGTCTTGGGGAAAGCAAATGCTGCCAGAGCAAACGACTTAGGAAGGAAGGAAGGAAGGGCCTAATTTAGCTTCTAGGAGAAAAGAGCCACCTCCCCTTTTCTTAATGCCGCCATAGCTATAGAAGGAATTATGCAGATGTGTAACCTTACTAAAAGGCTTATTTGTGAATTGGCCCTCATTTAATACTGGCATAGTGGGGAAGTTACATTACCACTCTTTTATTAGAGAAGCAGTGAGCAGGGTAGGGCAGCATTCTACACAAGTCTATGGGGAATTCCTCTCCTCTAAGAATGCACTGCAAAATGAAAGCATCTCTTCTAGCCCTGTCATATTTTGGGGTCTCCACTCAACAGGCAGGGGAGACTGGGGATCTCCTCAGGCCCAGGAAATTTCCACTTGGGGCCCAGGAACATGGGTTTGAAGGCACATGATTCAGGAACCTTGCCCAAGCTAAGCAGTTGTGTCTGGTCAGTGCCTAAGTGGGCAACCCTACAGGAGCACCATGTATACTACCCTGAGTTTCTCAGAGTAAGCCAGGATATAAATGCAATACATAATAAATACATGTCACCAGATGTAGCAATGGCTACTAGATTCAGTATCATATAGGCATGGATGAATTCGTCAATTTCAGTTTACCTTTTCTCCCATCTTAATTTTGTTCTGTCGCCTTTCTGTATCAGGTTGCAACTTTTTTAAAAAATCAGCATGAAAATTCATATGCATTTTTGTGCACATTTTCCCTACTGTATGCATTTTTGTATGTGTGTTTGCCTAATACAGGCATTTATTTTCAAATAGTTCTCCTTAATACAATGCTGTGTTTTTTCCCCACTAATATGCACATTTTTGTGTGCAATTTCCCCTACTGTCCGCATTTTTGTATACAATGTTTTGTTCAAAGAACTGTGTTTCAAAATTCTGAGAAATGTGAATAACAAAAGATATGTACATGCCAGTTTTATATACATACATACATAAATACATACGTACATTCAGAAAGTGCAAACTCAGTAAGTTCTTACTGAAATGTGAACTGATTGAAATTCTCCTCCATCCCTGGTATCATCATCTAGAAAGCTTAGACAAATTCATGGGGGATAGGTCTATTAGGGCGTAATCCTATGCATGCTTAGACAGAAAAAAGGCCTACAACTCCCAGCATGCCCCATGGCTGGCTGGGGCATGCTGGGAGTTGTAGGCCTTTTCTCTGTCTAAACATGCATAGGATTGTACCCTTAATGGTTATTAGCTATAATAGCTATGTGGGTCCACAGGAGCACACAGTTAAACATATATGTTTAAGAAACTGGTGCTGAGAACAAACATGAGTGGGTGGCCCTCAAATTCATGCCTTGGTCCCTGCTGGAAACATAATGTTGGGCTTGGATACAAACCTTGGTCTAATCCAGCGAAGTAAGTCCTATGTAATCCAGAATGAAGAATGATAAAGTATCAAACATTCCTTGGTGCTGATCACCCGTACCCCAGGAAACTGGTCCCAAAGGTTGAAAGCACTCTTCCTTGTCTATACAAAGGGAATCTGATACCATAAAAATAAACATCACACAGGATGTTTTAAAAGAAAAGAAGTTCTCATCAGCCACTCAGACTGATGTACCTGCCCAGTGAGCAGGCGGAGGCCATATCAAGCTTCCTTTTAAATACAGACATATTTATTGATGTTTCCCTTCACATACAAAGCAAAGCTTGGCTCCTGCACAGCCAGTTTATTTGTAAGCGGTGAATAATTGCAGTGTTATCCTGGCAGGTTCTTTGTTTCCTCTTGGAACAGCACATCATCATCATCATCATCATCATCATTTTGTTTGAGTTCTCATCCACTGAGTGTGTTTGATCCTTAATTCAAGTATTTTTTTAATGCTTCCAAGGGCTTAAATAATTAAAGAAAAATCATTTTTAAATGCATGGCAATTGACTGTCCTTCTACACTACCAGATGACTTGAAATAAATAAATCATTAAAGCTGCCTGATTCTTCACAGCAAAGCACATGTTTTGATGGGCAGGCCACAAGTCAATTCAATTAGGGTAGCAGCAAGCCATGTTAGGCTTGCTTGACAGCTTTGTGTAAAAATACAACCTTGGCATGTTGTGGAATTTACAGAAATGAACTATCAGTTTATTTCAAAGGTGATTTGTCATGAGTTGCCCCCTGCTCACAGGACAGGTACATCATGCTGAGGGGTTGTTAAGAATGAGGTGTGTGTTGTTGTTTTTTTACATCCCATTGTCCAAATGGTGATTATTTGTGTTGCAGAAGTAGAGCTGGAAGAACACTGCTTTCAATATCTGGGATACATTGTAAAATTAATTAATGAACACTGAAGCTGCTCTGTTCTGCTTCAGTCTAATGTGAGAAAGAGAATCAACGCTACATGCTGTCACAGAAAGTACCACTATTGGCTCTCCTTTATGTCCATAGTCTCTCTCCCAGTAGCACCTGCATTTCATCCTTAAGCCAGATTTGTAGATGCTTCACCTCCTGCTAATTCCAACTTGTCTACATGCTGGTTAGCATTGATACAGGACACTATAGGCTGTGTAAGCTTCCCCAGATAAAATTTTGGCTCATTCGACTGAGCACAATCCTTTGTCAACCCTGACTCCTGCCAAGTCAGGGTGCAAGATCCTTGGGAATGAGGTAAAGTTGGATGTGGTTTGGCAGAGATAGGTTTGGGACAGGTGGGTGGAATGCAGCAGTAGCTTGTGGCTCAAACTGCAAGCTGACCTGCAAGTTTTTACAGGAGTCTGGCCTTACCATGTGACCTGTTCTTGCCTATTGCTATCTAATATGTTAGGTTATTACAGGGTAACCTATTTTCTGTCTGGTTAACCTGTAATATATTTTAGCCAGAGCTTGTTAGAGGCACACAGCTCAAAGCCTTATTTGTTTGTTTGATTGATTGATTGATTGATCAAATTTAAATCATGCCTTTCCATCAAGAACGGCACTCATCCCTTGCCTGCCTTAGGTTCCAGTTTAAGGACCTGTTGTGGTCTTGAGGGGATGGCCTCAGGCAAGCCCAACCGAAGCACCTCTTTCCATCTCTCCTATGGGGAAAGTAATATTAACCTACCTTTTAGGCTTGTGGTAAGGATAACTGAGTTAATATATGTGAAGTATTTTGTTATGTATTCCAGGGGGTACTGTGTTATTGTTTTTGAACATTGGCAGCTCCTGTAGAATTGGGAGGACCAATTCAACCAACAGTGGGTGGAGTTTCTGCTAAACCCTCACTTGTGTGTGTGCTGGAGAAAGAACAGCTGTGTTTGAGGACCACTGATTCCTGCAGTCATTCCTACTACCGATACAACATTTTTGAGCAGTTAGGAAAAAGTCTGTGTAGATACATTTATTATTATTATTATTATTATTATTATTATTAATAATAATAATAATAGTGTTATTATTCAGTGTGAAACTGAACATGTGGGAACCCAATATCTGAACAAGAACAAGACTCTAGCTAAGGTTCAGGATTTAAAAAAAAAAAAAAAATGCTTACTGCATCATACACTACTCAAACTGTTAATTTATGAAAGTAATTCACCAGTTTAAGGCAAGATTTCACTGTTTACACATACCAGTGGGGAAAATACCAGACGTGTAAGCTACAAGACACACTTCTTGTTTTACCTGCATCTGGAGAATTGATCACCATATCAGGTTTCTCAAATGTTGCTTTGAAAAAATCCAGTAGAGAGTCAGACATGATACTCTGATTTCTAGCACTGACATGAATATAAACAGATGATTATGGTCTCAGTAAAATGACTGGCAGGTACTCACTGAACAAATCCCCAGAATACCAGACAAATATGCAGCATCGGGCAAAGTTCTTAATGAAAATGCTGGAACTCATTTGGTGCTGTTCGCATTTCAAATCTTATTTTCCTCAAGTTGGCTTTATGAATAAAGGAATAGGGTTTTTTTGCAGCTGTATGCTAAACCAGTTCTCCCACACCCTTTATGATCCTTGCCTTTTATGCTTGTCTCTTGTTGTTTGTTTTAGGAATCAGCAATCTTGCTTAATGGCTTTGAGTCTTCTGTGGCTGACTTTTTCTCTTTTTTCTCTCTCTTTTTGGCAGGGTAGAGTTTCATAGAACATTACACATACACAGAGAGAGAGAGAGAGGTTTAACTCATTTATTCAGCTTGCCACAGTATATTTCTTTGGAAAACTCAAAATGGGCTTGCAGATGCTATATTTCTCTCTGACACTGCAGGGTAGGGTGACATTTGTTTATGTAGAGGTTCACAGGGCAAGCTATGCCTCACTTTTTATAATATCTAAGATTTTCTCCTCCTTGCAAATGGCAGATATGTTTCTAGAGCTGTTCTTTTTTCTTTCTTTTAAGCTTTTCTTTTAGATCAGCCCCAGATATGAGCCATATATGCTGTAATTCAAAGTTGCTTCAAAAATAAATTTGTTATTCAGTATTCCAGGTGGGTACAGCTGTGTCAGTCTGCAGAAGCAAAAGCACTGAAGAATCTTGTAGCACCTTAAAAAACTGATTATGGCATAAGTGAAATCCCCCCCCCTTTCCCCAATGCAGGGTGGTTAACAAGAAAAAAAAGTCTCCATTGGTATCAACTGAGGCTTTTTTCTTTTTGTTACTTTTGCAAAGCAAATGGGGGGGGGGAGTTGCCCCTCTCCTGAAGAGCAGTGGTCTCAATCCAAATTCGGGCTGCACACACTTACACTAGAGTAAATAAAAAGATATCCCTCAGCTACATGCCACGCAATTAATGTAACATGTAATTTGGCTCAGAGAGCAGGCTACCAGTTTCCCCTTCTGGAAAGCTAGCACAGTAATATACAAATATGACATCTGGGTACTTAGTTTGAGATTTCTATGCCATACACCAGCCTTCCCTAGCCTGGAACCCTCCAGATGTTTTCAGCTATAACTCCCAGCATGACTGACCATTAGCCATTCTGGCTGGGACTGATGGGAGTTGAAGTCCAAAACATCTGGAGGGCACCAGGTTGGAGAAGGCTGCCTTACACTCACAATGTGTGTGATATTTTCTACATGAGGCTGTTAATCAGCTTAGTTTCGTCCCAGAATTGAGATCCGAATTCTACATGAAGGGTGTTTCCTTTCAGCTTTTCTGCTACATAACCTCTAGGTGGCACTGTGGTATAGCTGAATAGCATAAATACACAAGAGGAAATCTCTCTTTCGCTTTCACAATTAAATGCCACATTTTCCCTGTTATAAATAAGCTCTCTGAATGTGCTGGTTAGACACTGAAAGTGCTGGTTAGTGAAACTGGAGGGTCACAATGTCATCTAAAGAACCTGTAATCAACCATGTGTAGGGAATGACGAGCGCACGATAAATGCCTCGTGTAGAAAAGCCCTGTGTAGGAAGCCTATGTGATTTTGTGTTGTATCCACTTACGTAGCTGATCATTTTAAATAACATTTAAAATCTCCTGCATATTAATGTGGCTTTGTAGGACTGCAACTTCAGATTGTAGTTTTATATTGCTGTTAAAACCAGCACCACATCCACAATATCAGACTTCTGTATTCCATCTAGAGGAACTAATAACCCTGGTTCTGGGCGTAAGGCACATATGCCAAATTCACTTAATGCAAACATGCAGTGGAATCCTAAGCATGTCTACTCAGAAGTAAGCCTCCCTGAATTCAGTGGGACATACTCCCTGGTAAGTGCATATAAGGGCCAAATGACATGTTAATTGCATGTAGCTAAGCCTGATAGTTTTATTTACTTTAGTGTAACTGTGCAAGGACATGATTTAGATTGGGTCCAGTGCACACCAGGAGAGGAGGATTAAATCTTATGTGGGGAGGTTTAATCTTACTCTCTTGGTGTGTGCTGGTCCTGATCTGAATCAGGGTTGCACATAGTTACATTGAAGTAAAGGAAACTATCAGACTCAGCTACACGCTACGCAATTAACATAATATGGCAGCCTTAATTGCTCTTTAACTACTGTGTTGTATTGATGTCAAAAGGCTGACTGCTTTTCATTGCATTCAGATGTACAAACTAGAGGCTATAATCAGTAATAATAGCTTTGAATGTGAAATTGTCAGGCAGTATTTACTACAGATTAATGTTGTATATGCTTGTGTACGTGACATCACTGTCACAATCCCTACTTCATCCACTTGCCCTAAATTAACCTGCTGCCTCAGATGCAGTGAAGGACCCTATCCCATCACCAGTATTGAAATAAATTCAACCACCACTCCAACCGACTTCTGTATATGGAACTGGGTTTGGGGGAGGGATCTTTTCCTTTGCCTCAGGCAGAAAAATATCTTGGGCTGCCTTTGCTTAACGAATGGGATTTTCAAATGAAATGGAGCTGCATAGCATTCCCAATAATTTTTCTTTTTACAACATATTCAAAATGTATTGTTGCATGTGTGGTCCAGTGGACAGAATAGTGGTCTTGAATCTGTTGTGTATACTTGCTGCCATTTTGTAAAACTTGGGATGTCAGCCTTCATTCCCAGTCTGCCTGCCAGGCAGTCTGTTATTTTGAGATTTGATTAAATAAGAATTGCAGAGTGCTGTGTACATGAAGAGGTACTACAGAAAGTATGAACAATAGCAACAATAGTATTGATGATAGCATGGCCTCCCCTCCACCCCAACCCTTTATATCTGCCTGGTGGTTATATGAAGTGTCCTTGAAACAGCAGATGTTTAAATGAAGAAATTTCTGGCTGAAGTCACTCTATATTTTTTATTTTCTCCTACAGTGCTTAGACTAAAATACTAATTATAGCCTTAGTGCGTGCAATCTGTTATGTGCTAAAAACGTTCTGTCTCCATTCTTTCCTCCACAGGTGCTACTTAGTTTGAAAATAAATGGTGCTGCAGTTTAATATATCTGTATTACTATTTGCCTCCTTGTAGGAACAGTAGAGAAAGATCTGAAGAAATAATGGCTATTAAATAACAAAAGTGATTGGTATTTGAGTAATTGCTAATGCAATTAATTGACAAATAAATGATTTGGACTTTCGTATTAATAAAGAGGTGTTTTATAAAGGGATGGTTACAATGGGGAAGGGATGATTACAGCAGTAAGCAGACTTGAGCCTTAAATCATTGGCAACCAGTCATTTAAAAACCCTAACACTACATTTTCCCAAGGCAATGTGTCTGACTAAGTAAGATGCAAAACAAAAGTTTTAGTTCAGAGAAGCTAACTTTTTAAAAATGTTTTGTTTGTATGGATATTATATTATAAAAGCTTTGAGGTCTCCAACATGGTGCCCATGGGTGCTATGGTGCCCCCATTGCCATAGCACCCTCCAGGCTATCAGTTGCCCTCCCTACTGAATGTCTCTCTGTGCTGCTCTTTCATCCACCTGTTTGCTGTTATATGTATGTATGTATGTATGTATGTGCTTGCTTGCAATATCTAAAACACCGTTCAGGACTTAAAGCCCTCACAAGGCAGTGTACAAACAATAAATAGAGCTTAATACAACTATAAAATCGTTCTTAAAATATATACTCAAGCACCTCTAAAATGAACAGCACTAAACTATCTGGAGGACAGTAATTAATAAAGTGCAGCTTGAAATTAAAAAAAAAGTCTTCAAAGTTTCTTTAAAAAGCTAATCATGGAGTGGCACAAAGTTAGGAATCCTCACTGGGTGTTTCCTGCACATGTCAATTTCTATTCTGATTAATGAGGTGGGCAATCTGTGGCCCTCCAGATGTTGTTGGACTGCAACTCCCATCATGCCTCACATTGGCTGTGCTGGCTACTGCTGACGGGAGTTGCAGTCTAATAACAACTGGAGGGCCACAAATTGCCCATATCTGAATTAGATAGTAGCAGGCCTTTGGATTAATTGGCAGCAGGTCTAAAGGGAAGAGTAGAAGACACAAGCTATGGTGAATGAGATGAGCCACACATGTCAAAAGATAGAATCACAGAATAGTAGGGTTGGAAGGGGCCTATAAAACCCATAGAGTCCAACCCCTTGCTCAACGTAGGAATCCAAGTCAAAGCATCCCTGACAGATGGCTGTCTAGCTTCATCTTGAACGCCTCCAGTGCAGGAGAGCCCACTACCTCCCTAGGTAATAGAAGAAGGAAAGGTAGGGGGTAGGAAAAAGTCCAAACAGGGCCATGGGTGAGCAAGTTGAGCAAATTATTTTTCTTTCAGCCTCACCAGTTTCCTTTCTGTGAAATGGGTATTTTCTGACTGGCCACACTCACCATGGCAGCCATTTTGTGAATGAGTACACCCCTCCATGGCAACCATTTTGTTGTACCCATGACCCTTTGTCAAAATTCCAGACATGCCCACCATCCCATGCTGGGGACTCTACTATAGCTGCTTGCTGATTATTCCCTTCTTAGGCAGAAGCTAGTGGTTAGGAGATGGCTTCCTGATTGCAGAGGTGAGGAATTTTGAAGTTTATAAAAGATGGCATCTCTCCAAGTTGGGGGCAGAAGTAAAGCGGGATGAGAGAGGAGGGGCATGGAGCAGAGTCAGCCCTACCATTAGAAAGAGTGAGGCATCTGCCTTAGGCAGCATATTTTGGGGGGGCATGTGAGCAGGGGCAAGGTGTTGGAGGACAGAGGTGTGTGTGCCGTGCAGCCTGCCCTTCCCCCCATAAATTATCCTACTGCCCTCAGGTGCTGTGGAGGATGTTGTCCCGCTACTATGTTGAAGTAAGATTCAACTGCCAGTCCAGTCAGCTTCTGCATTGGAATGAGAGTGGGCTGCTGTCTTGTCCTTTAGCTCTGGGACAAATGTCTTGGGCTGGTCCTGAGATAGAAAGTTCACTGAAAGTTGTCTGAAAGTGTCAGGAGCGCCCTAGCTGCCTCTTGCAGTCCCCTCCAATAGCCATCTCAGGACACAGACGATGAGGATTCCTTCCAAGGCTTTATTCCTTTATGACTCTTTTAGATACTAATCACTAGTGACTAAGCAAGGAACAGCACTGGGGAAAGATAGCAGAATAGTCTAAGCTCCAGGTAAGGCAGTTGGTCCCCGTTTGAAGGAGAACCATGGGAAGACTCTGAACTTATGGACTAGGGAGAGATCCTCCCTCTTTCCCTTGGGTCCTCGGGATGCGACCGTCGTCTGAGCGCCAAACGAGCGGAGCGCCTCCTTTCGGCGCCCTCCATCTGTCGTCGCTCTCTGCGTCTGCGAGCTGCCTACTCAGGGGTTCTAACCTTAGGAATCAGTTGATCTCCATTTGGAGGGGAAGGCGGGAAACCTCTGAACGTATGGGCTAGGAGGAGAGAGTCCACCCCTTTCCCGTGGGGCATCGGGGCGCCACTGTTGCCATCGCGCCAAGCGGGCTGAGCGCCTCCTCTCAGCACCTGCCTCCTCTCAGCACCCGCCATTTCCCGCTTGATGCTGCGCCAGTGCCTAGCATCCAGAAACCGCTGTTGTGCCTCCCTCTCCATGCCAGGGTCACTACCACTCTCAGGAATGTGTACTGGGAGGGGCTGTCCCCCTGGCTGCGCCTCTGAACAGCGCGCGGGTTCCTCTCCCATGGTTTCTATCTCTTCCTCAGAATCAAAACTGCTTTGGGGCTCTCTGGGCTCCGATCCAACCCTGACACTGGGGTAGGTTCCTCCTTTGAAAATTACTGTATTCACGTTGTTGTTGTTTTCATCTATAGTGCATTTTTCACTCCATACCCTCTTCAAAGTAACACTCTCATACAATTAGTTGCTGATCTGGGCTGTAGCTCTTTAGTCTGTAGCTCTTGTTAATCATAGAATCATAGAATAGTAGGGTTGGAAGGGGCCTACAAGACCATCGAGTCCAACCCCCTGCTCAATGCAGGAAACCAAGTCAGAACATCCCTGACAGATGGCTGTCCAGCCTCATCTTGAATGCCTCCAGTGTGGAAGAGCCCACCACCTCCCTAGGCAGGGAGGCAACATGGACAAACCTGGAGGCAGTAAACTAAAAGGGAAGCCAGTCCATTATACCTAAGTGGAGGGAACATGTGAATCCACGGTGAAGGGCCTACAGGTTGGAAGCCAACCCAGTGTGTAGGGACTACAACTTGGCGGCAGAATTCACAGGGGCACTTGTGTGAACTTGAGAGTCCACCAGATTTTTCTTGAAATTGCTTTAGGCTAGCAGAAGAGAAAGAAATGTTTTCACTTTCCATCTATATCGTTTAGCTCTTGCTAACTTATTCCTATCACTGTATTATCAAGCAACTGCTTACCGAGAATGAATGTTTGTTCAAGATACATGGATGGATTCATTCAGCCCTCCAATGAAAGATTTTCCAATTACAGTTTAAGCCATAGTATCTCTTGTAGCCCCTTCATGGATCACTGCCTTGTTGTGGAAGCTATAAGCTATGCCACGCAGGGCCACCCAAGACGGACAGGTCATGGTGGAGAGTTCTGACAAAATGTGGTCCACTGGAGAAGGAAATGGCAACCCACTCCAGTATTCTTGCCAAGAAAACCCATGGAACATATCACAAGGCTAAAAGATATGACACCGGAAGATGAGCCCCTCAGGTCGGAAGGTGTCCAATATACTACTGGGGAAGAGCAGAGGGTATTTCCAAGTAGCGCCAGAAAGAGTGAAGCGGCTGGGCCTAAGCTGAAAGGATACTCAGCTGTGGATGTGTCTGGTGGTGAAAAGAAAATCCGATGCTGTAAAGAACAATATTGTTTAGGAACCTGGAATGTAAGATCAATGAATCAAGGTAAGCTGGAGGTGGTCAAACCTGAGATGGCAAGATTGAACATAGACATCTTGGGAATCAGCGAACTCAAATGGACAGGCATGGGCGAATTTAATTCAGGTGACCATCATATCTACTACTGTGGGCAAGAATCCCTTAGAAGAAATGGAGTAGCACTCATAGTCAACAAAAGGGTGGGAAAAGCAGTACTGGGGTACAATCTTAAAAATGATAGAATTATCTCAGTACGAATCCAAGGCAAACCATTCAACATCACAGTAATTCAAGTCTATGCCCCAACCACTGATGCCGAAGAAGCTGAGGTTGATCGGTTCTATGAAGACCTCCAACACCTTCTAGAACTAACACCAAAAAAAGATGTCCTCTTCATCATAGGGGATTGGAATGCTAAAGTAGGAAGTCAAGAAATCACCAGGATAACAGGCAAGCATGGCCTTGGTGTACAAAATGAAGCAGGACAAAGGCTAATAGAGTTTTGTCAAGAGAACACGCTGATCATAGCAAACTCCTTTTCCAAAGGCACAAGAGGCGACTCTACACATGGACATCACCAGATGGTCAATATCCAATAGGACGAGGGAGAGGGCCTTTCCTGTGGTGGCCCCTACTCTGTGGAATTCCCTCCCTAGGGAACTCCGCCATGCCCCCTCTTTAATGAGTTTCCGTTGTGCATTAAAAACATGGTTGTTCAGGCAGGCATTTGGGGTGGGTTAGGGTATTTTAGAAAATGTTTTTACTGTAGAACTTTATTGTTTTAAACTGTTTTATTGTACGCTGTACATCATCCAGTGTGGCTGGGTGACAAGCCAGATGGGTGATTAATAAATTTAATAATAAATAAATAAATAAATAAATAAATATCAAGATCAGATTGATTATGTACTTTGCAGCCAAAGATGGAGAAGCTCTGTACAGTCAGTAAAAACAAGACCTGGAGCTGACTGGCTTAGATCATGAGCTGCTTCTTGCAAAATTTCGGCTTAAATTGAAGAACGTAGGGAAAAGCACTAAACCATTCAGGTATGACCTAAATCATATCCCTTATGAATACACAGTGGAGGTGAGGAATAGATTTAAGGGATTAGACCTGATAGACAGAGTGCCCGAGGAACTATGGACGGAGGTCCGAAACATTGTTCAGGAGGCAGCAACGAAATCCATCCCAAAGAAAAAGAAGTGCAAGAAAGCAAAGTGGCTGTCTGATGAGGCTTTACAAGTAGCTGAGGAAAGAAGGGAAGCGAAAAGCAAGGGAGAAAGGGGAAGATATATCCAACTGAATCTAGTTCCAGAGAATAGCAAGGAGAGACAAGAAGGCCTTCTTAAATGAACAATGAAAAGAAATTGAGGAAAACAACAGAATGGGACAGACTAGAGATCTCTTCAAGAAAATTAGAGATCTCAAGGGAACGTTTTGTGCAAAGACAGGCATGATAAAGGACAAAGAAGGCAGGGACCTAACAGAAGCATATGCAATTAAGAAGAGGTGGAAAGAATACACAGAAGAACTATACAGGAAAGATCCTAATGTCCCTGATAGTCATGATAGTGCAGTCACTGAACTTGAGCCAGACATCCTAGAGAGTGAAGTCAAGTGGGCCTTAGGAAGCATTACTAACAACAAAGCTAGCGGAGATGACAGTATTCCAGCTGAGCTATTTAAGATCCTAAAAGATGATGCTGTTAAAGTGCTGCACTCAATATGCCAACAAATTTGGAACACTCAACTGTGGCCGCAAGACTGGAAAAGGTCAGTTTACATTCCCATTCCAAAGAAGGGCAATGCCAAAAAGTGTTCAAACTACCATACAATTGTGCTCATTTCACATGCCAGCAAAGTTATGCTCAAAATCCTACAAGCTAGGCTTCAGCAGTATGTGAACCGAGAACTACCGGAAGTACAAGCAGGGTTTCGAAGAGGCAGAGGAACTAGAGATCAAATCGCCAACATTCGCTGGATCATGGAGAAAGCAAGAGAATTCCAGAAAAATGTCTATTTCTGCTTCATTGACTACGCTAAAGCCTTTGATTGTGTGGATCACAACAAACTCTGGCAAATTCTTAGAGATGGGAGTACCAGACCACCTTACCTGTCTCCTGAGAAACCTGTACGAGGGCCAAGAAGCAACAGTAAGAACCGGACATGGAACAACCGATTGGTTCAAACTTGGAAAAGGAGTACGACAAAGCTGTATATTGTCACCCTGCTGATTTAATTTATATGCAGAGTGCATCATGAGAAACGCCTGGCTGGATGAATCACAGGTTGGAATTAAGAGTGCCAGGAGAATTATCAACAACCTCAGATACGCAGATGATACCACCCTAATAGCAGAAAGTGAAGAGGATCTAAAGAGCCTCTTGTTGTGGGTGAAAGTGGAGAGTGCAAAAGCTGGTTTGCACTCAACATTAAAAAAACGAAGATCATGGCATGTGGCCCCATCACTTCCTGGCATATAGAAGGGGAAGAAATGGAAGCAGTGACAGATTTCATTTTCTTGGGCTCCAAAATCATGGCAGACGGTGACTGTAGCCATGAAATTAAAAGACGCTTGCTCCTTGGGAGGAAAGCTATGGCAAACCTAGACAGCATAGTAAGAAGCAGAGATATCACCTTGGCGACAAGGGTCTGTATAATCAAAGCTGTGGTTTTCCCAGTAGTAATGTATGGCTGTGAGAGCTGGACTATAAGGAAGGCTGAGCGCTGAAGAATTGATGCTTTCGAACTGTGGTGCTGGAAAAGACCCTTACGAGTCCCCTGGACTGCAAGGACGTCAAATCAGTCCATCCTAAAGGAAATCAACCCTGAGTGCTCATTGGAAGGACAGATACTGAAGCTGAAGCTCCAATATTTTGGCCACCTAATGCGAAGAGAAAACTCCCTGGAAAAGACCCTGATGCTGGGAAAGATTGAAGGCAAAAGGAGAAGGGGACGGCAGAGGATGAGATGGCTAGATAGCATCACTGATGCAATGAATATGGACTTGAGCACACTCCGGGAGAGAGCACAGGACAGGAAGGCCTGGCGTGCCATGGTCCATGGGGTCACGAAGAGTCAGACACGACTGAATGACTGAACAACAACAACAATCTCCTGTAGGCCCCTGATGAAGATGGAAGTTGAAACGTATTCGGCCTATTTGTAGTTTTATACACTGTGGTTTAAAAAAATACATGTACATTGTTATTTGTGTCTATTGCTACAACATTTTAACTTTATAGCATTTAGGTTTCATACACTCAAGTTTTTATTTGTATATTGTGACACATATCTCTTTGTTATAATGTTTTTAACATTTGCACTTTTTAATATTAAACTATTTTAATTGTGTATATTCATGTCCCTTAACTGAGGATTGTATTAACTGTACAAATGGTGTGGCAGACTCAGAAGATGGAAAAATGATAAAGCACCTAGATGAACCCTAGTACACCCTGATTTGAGATGGGGGGGCCTTGATGCTCTTGAATATTTTTATTTTTCAAACATGTAAATCATCAATATGAAAGGAAATTGTAGAGAATATATTGTTTTGCTTTTAGGTATCTTCATAGTGTGACCCCAATTAAAAGTCGAACGAAAAGGGATTCTTTGGAATGGTGGCAAAGTTTTATACAGTACTAGAATATAAGAACTCGTTATGAAAATGTTAAGAGAGATGTATTGGGCAGTATCCTATTTGGCACTATCGGTAATGTTAATTATGTTGCACTAGCAGAAGATACTTGTAGCACAACACAAATAGCCTTTGCTGGTGCAGTGGGTGTTCCAGAAAAACCCATTTCACCGGCAACCGCTACCGGTACTGCGCTAGAGGCAGCTGACGCTAGCAAATGTAATTTACATTAGCACTAGTGCCGAACAGGATTGTTGTTGTTGTTCAGTCGTTAAGTCGTGTCCAACTCTAAGCGAGTCGGTTTTGTTTTTGGTTCTTTGTAAGGGATTTGAAAACATTGACTTAATACTGGAAATTGAGGAGTTGGTCTTTCATGCTAGATTTAAGCTGGACTTAGGACTTCTTTAATTAGAGAGCTTCAGCTATTGGGCGGTATAGACATGAAATGAGTAAAATAAAATAAAATAATAAAAAAAAAATGTTCAGATTCAAGCACAGATAGTGTGCGGGGTTTTTATTTAAATTAAAAATGGTTATTTCAGTAAGTGTTTAAAACTCAAAAAGGACATTCCAATACTCACATAAAGTCTGTTATGAATTGTAATTTGGTTTTATACTATCTGTGTCTGTTATAATGTAATTTTTAAAACTATGAAAATATATTAAATAAAAACAAACTCTTGTGTAAAGCTAATTTATGCTCATGCAGACACAGCTTAAAGATCTTCAAATGTATTTTGATCCTTAAACATCAGTGTTGACTTGAGAAGCCCCAATTGCAGGACCTAGGGATTTAATTGTTAACAAGAACCTGAATCCGCTGACTGTATCTTCACCCTCCTTGGCTGCTGCTGTCAGTGGATCTTGGTAGCAGCCTTGTAGGTGCCAGCATGCAATTCTAGCAGGTTCATACCAGGTAAGTAGAGCATCACCAGAGATGTGGCTTATGCTATGTACCAAATGTCTTAAAGCAATTATTCTGGTTGTGTAGGAAAGCAGAGTCATAAAGACTAGTATAAATCAGCGTGTAATATTTTAGCACACTGTCCACCGTTCCCTTTAGATGTAATACAGAGGTCTAAAACACAGTGGTGCCTATTCTATTAAAAAGTGTCCGTTCTTTAAGGGTGCAGTCTTACAGTAGGCATTCGGCTGGCTGTGGGCCATAAGAGGTGGTATAAGTCCCACTCCACTGCCAGAGAGAGAGAGATGCCTGCTGTCAGGATGGGACTTAAAACTACCTAAGGCCTGTATGCCTTCGGAAGGCTCCGAGGGCGTAGGTGTCCTGCCAGCAGTGGGGGCCAAACTGGTTGTTCAGGGGAATGTCAGGACAGCCGAAGATCAGCAGGCACCTAAACTTCCTCGTTCCTCAACATACCTCTGAAAAGGGCCCAAAACTACACCAGCACTAGTATCCCTCCTGCCCTGGCTGCAGCATGCCAGCAGGACTTGAATGTGTAGGTTGCTCTGCCACAGATTCTCACACACGAATACAATATCATTGCTCTGTAAGGCTGATATCCTATATACACTTATCTGGGGTAAGCCGCATCGAATTCAGTGGGACTCAGTTCTAAGTAGACATGCATAGGATTGCACTGTAAACTTTTTTTCTGTTAACTGAGAATACTGAGTTCCCTGTAAACCTGCCCCATTCCTGACACCTCTCACATACCTTTTATTCCTCTTCTTCTAGCAAAATAAGGAAACTCTGCTTGCAGAGATGTTAAGATCATCAGTATAATCTGATTCTTCTCATTTGCAAAGGACGTGCCAATTTTTAGTTGAGAGTCGTAATCACTCCCAGCAGGTTGCAAATTCTACAGAGAGGACTGGATATAATATAGGTGCCAGTCAGTTGTTGGAGGGGGAGTAACAAGAAATATACAGAACTCTTTAAAATGACCACTGTTGGAAATACTTGGAAGCATGGTACAGAGTTTTAAATAAAAATGGTCAATTTTCTAGATGGTAATTTTGCACAAAGACAGCCAGAAAGAAGATGTTATAGTGTGGGTTGAGTTGGCTAGGGAGGGCTCCCAGAATGTTCCTTCAGCTCCTTGTCCAGTAGAGTCATCCAGAAAAAATCTTCAGGCACTTACTTGGACAAAGTTCTTTATTGGGTGTTCCCCTTTCACATCACCAGGGAAGTATAACAAAAGCAAAGTCCAGGTTAATGAAACATTCTAACAACCCAGGATATTTATCCTTCTTCTCCCATGTGAGGCCTTAAATTTAGAAGACAGTGGAATATTGCTAGCTCAGCATGCTGGCAATAGGGATGTAGGAAAGTCACTTACCTGGTCCCGCAGCTTGCTTCGCGGTGGGGGGAGGCGCTTCGGTTCTCCCCCCGAAGTTCAGGCCGGGGGGGGAGGTGCCCCGCCTCGCCCGGCCAAAATTTAGGCCGGGGAGAAGCGCCCCGACTCCCCGGCCACGAAATAAAAAAGTGAATGTAAAAAAACACACACACACACACGTGATAGGCTACGTAACGATTTATGTAGCCTATCACGGCTGACTTTGGAAATCTAGCCGTGATAGGCTACGTAAATCATTACATAGCCTATCACGTGTGTGTTGTTTGTTTGTTTTTACATTCACTTTGTAATGGCGGCGGCAGCAGCCGGTCGGAAGACCGGCTGCCGCCCCCGCCCCTGCCGAAACGCCACCGGGACCCGCCACTGAGAGGGACATTCGAGGGAGGTAAGTCCCATCCCGGGGGTGGCGGTGGGTGTTGGAGAATTTCACCGCCAATTTCGGGGGGCTGAATGCGTTGGCATTCGGCCTCCCCAAGGTTTGTGGAGAAATTGCCTAGCTGGCAAGCTCAGATCTGGCTATCTTTCCTAACTGTATTCATAGAACCATAGAATAATAGAATAGTAGAGTTGGAAGGGGCCTACAAGACCATCGAGTCCAACACCCTGCTCAATGCAGGAATCCAAGTCAGAGAATCCCTGAAGATGGCTGTCCAGCCTCATCTTGAATGCCTCCAGTGTGGGAGAGCCCACTACCTCCCCAGGCAACTGGTTCCATTGTCGTATTGCTCAAACAGTCAGGAAGTGTTTCCTGATGTTCAGCCGGAATCTGGCTTCCTGTAACTTGAGCCCATAATTCCGTGTCCTGCATTCTGGGATGATCGAGAAGAGATCCTGGCCTTCCACTCTGTGACAGCCTTTCAAGTACATGAAGAGCACTATCATATCTCCCCTCAGTCTTCTCTTCTCAAGGCTAAACATGCCCAGTTCTTTCAGTCTCTCTTCATAGGGCTTTGTTTTCAGTCCCCTGATCATCTTTGTTGCCCTCCTCTGAACCGTCTCCAGCTTGTCTGCATCCTTCTTAAAGTGTGGTGCCCAGAACTGGACATAGTATTCCAGATGAGGCCGAACCAGTGCTGAGTAGAGGGGAACTAGTACTTCCTGGGATTTGGAAAATATGCTTCTATTAATGCAGCCCAAAAGAGCACTTGCCTTTTTTGCAGCCACATCACATTGTTGGCTCATATTCAGCTTGTGATGGACAACAATTCCAAGATGCTTCTCGCTTGTCGTGTTGTTGAGCCACGTATCCCCCATCTTGTAACTGTGCATTTGGTTTCTTTTTCCTAGGTGCAGAACTTGGCATTTATCCCTATTAAATGTCATTCTGTTGTTTTCTGCCCAGCGCTCCAGTCTATCCAGATCACTTTGAATTTTGTTTCTGTCTTCCAAAGTATTAGCTATCCTGCCCAATTTTTTTGTCCTCTGCAAATTTGATCAGCATTCCCTGCACCTCCTCATCCAAGTGATTAATAAAAATGTGGAAGAGCACTGGGCCCAGGACTGAGCCCTGCGGTACCCCACTCGTTACCTCTCCCCAGTTTGAGAAGATCCCATTGATAAACACTCTTTGAGTCCAATTCTGTAGCCAACTGTGGATCCACCTGATCATTGTTTCATTTTTTCTAGCCCACTTTGAGCTAGTTTGCTCATCAGGATATCATGGGGCACTTTGTCGAAAGCTTTGCTGAAGTCGAGGGATATGATGTCTTCAGCATTCCCACAGTCCACAAGGGAGGTTACTTGATCAAAAAATGAGATCAGGTGAGTCTGGCAGGACTTGTTCTTGACAAATCCATGTTGGCTTTGAGTAATCACTGCATTATTTTCAAGGTGCTTCCAGATGGATTTCTTTATCATCTGCTCCAGAATTTTCCCAGGGATTGATATCGGACTGACTGGTCTGTAGTTCCCAGGTTCCTCCTTGTTACCCTTTTTGAAGATAGGGACAACATTAGCCCTCCTCCAGTCATCTGGCACTTCCCCCGTCCTCCATGGTTTCTCAAAGATAATAGACAGTGGTTCTGAGAGTTCTTCTGCCAGTTCCTTTATTACTCTAGGGTGCAGTTCATCTGGCCCTGGAGATTTGAACTCATTCAAAGTAATTAGGTGTTCCTTGACCATATGCCTATGGATCTCAAGCTGCAATCCTGCCCCTTCAGCCTGTACTTCACCTTTGCCAGGGGGGTCATAGGCCCTTTTCTGGGAGAAGACTGAGCCAAAGTAGGAATTGAGCACCTCTGCCTTTTCGTTGTCATCTGTTATCATTTTGCCATCCTTATTTAATAGCTGAACAACCATTTCTTTCCTCTGTCTTTTACTATACATGTATCTGAAGAAAGTCTTTTTGTTGTTTTTAGCATCTCTCGCTAACCTCAGGTCATTCTCAGCCTTAGCCTTCCGGATGCCATCCCTGCAATTCTGTGCTACCTGCCTGTATTCTTCCTTTGTTGCTTGTCCTTCCTTCCACTTCCTATATGTGTGCTTTTTTGTTTTCAGGTCATCCCTAAGCTTTTTGTGAAGCCACATTGGCTTCTTCTGTTGTCTTCCACCTTTTCTTCTTGATGGAATTGTTTGTAATTCTGCCTTTAGAATTTCCTTTTAAAAAAAACTCCAACCCATCTTGGACTCCTTTTCTCATTAGAGTTGCTTGCCATGGGACCTTTATTGTTTTGAGTTTGTTAAAATCAGCTTTCCTAAAATCCAGGGTACACGTTTGGCTACACTCAGCTTTTGCTTCCTTTAGAACCAAGAACCAAGTATAACATGGTCGCTTTCCCCCAGAGTTCCTGTAACTGCTACTTTATCCACTAAGTCATCTCTGTTGGTTGGGATCAAGTCAAGGATAGACGATCCTCTAGTTCCTTCCTCTACTTCTGTAGGAGGAAGTTATCTGCCACACAAGTCAGGATTTTCCTGGAGGGGCCATGTTTTTGTCTCCCAACAAATATCGGGGAAATTGAAGTCCCCCATTACTACTACATCATGCTTCCTTGAAACATTGGCTATTTGCTTTTCAAAAGTTTCATCCTTGTCTTCTCCTTGATTGGGTGGCCGGTAGTAGACTCTGACCACCATGTTCCTTTTATTCTTTGCTCCATTTATTTTGATCCAGATGCTCTCGATGGGGCTGCCAAGCTCATTCTCCTGTATTTCTGTGCAGAGATATGTATTTTTCACATATAGTGCAACCTCACCTCCCTTTCTGTTCCTCCTGTTCTTTTGGAACAAGTTACATCCTTCAATTGCTGTATTCCAGTCATAAGAGTCATCTCAGTTATATCTATCAAGTCATAATTTCCCTCCTGTATTAAGAGTTCAAGTTCATTCTGTTTGTTTCCCATACTCTGGGCATTAGCATTACCATGTGCTTCATAGTCTGGCTTTCTTCCTACATGTTTGTGAAGACTACTATTGGGCATTATTAGAGCTGTTCTCTCCATTGCGGTGCATGAGCCTTCGTCCATTGTACGCCTCCCTTCCCTGTAGGATTCAGTTTAAAGCTCTCCTGATAAAGTTCTTCATGCTGTGGCCAAACACATTCTTCTCCGCCTTTGTGAGGTGCAACCCATCCCTTGCCAACAGTCCATCTTCCAGGAAGTATAACCCGTGGTCCCAGAATCAAGCCCGTGATCCCAGAATTCTTTGGACACTTATCCTTTGTTGTCCTTTTTTCTGACCTATCTCTCTCTCTCTACATCTTCTGTGAGTCTCTCAACTCAGAACATCCTTCCTCCATCTTCCTTGGGAGAGGTTCTCTCCTTTCCCATTGGTTAACATCCCCATTTTTTCCCCTTTCTTTGTTCTTTCTTTCGCAGTCTCTATTCCTGTGATCACAACCTTTCCTGTAATCCCTTTTTCTCCCAGTTTAGGGAATTCATACTGTCCAGCCTTCCTATACAGAGTCAAGGCTCCATCTCTGCAGAGGAGTAAGTTTCCAGAAATGATTCAACATTTCACATATCTAACTAAAACAGATGTTTATATTATCCTTATAGCATTATATTTTAATATATCTTTAAAATAGTGGTGAAAGTAAGCTGGTGTGGTCAGGAACAGAGTTAACCGCATTCAATTTAGCACTGATATAGGGCTGCTACAATAAGCTTGTATCTCCAAAAGTTCTCAGCATGCTCAAGAGACACTTTTCTTTATTATATAATATTAATTCCTGCACTGAGTGGGTGGGGGGAGAGAGTTGGACTGGATGGCCTAAATGGCCCCTTCCAACTGTATGATTCTAAATGAGGGTTTAGCCAAAGAGTGAGGTGGTATCTATACATGAGCACCGTTAAAGGAGAAAGGAAAGTGCTCCAAGACCAACAGTACCTGTCACAGATATATATTTTTTCTACTTACACCACCACTTAACACTCAGTGCAACTTTCAAGATTGCACCAGAGTCTTTTTGCCAGGTGTCATATTTTCTAAGTTTCTTGAGATTCAGCTAGAAAGGCAGTTGGACTGTTGGATGACAATGGAGTTATAGGAGTACTAAAGGAGTTTAAGGAGATTGTGGAGAATGAATTCTTGTCATCTGTCTTCACTGCAGAATTTGTAAGACAGATACCTATGCCTGAATGGATGTTTTCAGGAATCTGAAAAACTGAAGCAAACTGGTGAGATTAAGAAAAAGTAACTTGACCAAGAAGTTAAGTACAAGACAGAGGTGAGGTGACAAAACCTTGAAGTTCTCAACCTTGACAAATTGAAGGTGAATAAATCACCCAGCCCAGATTATGTCCATCCTGGAGTTCTTAAAGAATTCAGATGTGAAATTGCTGAACTTCTAACAAAGAATATGTAACATGTCCCTAAGATCAGCCTCTAAGATCAGAGGACTGGAGAATGGCTAATGTATTATGTAACACCAATTTTTAAAAGGGATCCTGGGGAATCCAGGGGAGATTTGGGAAATTACAGCCCAGTTAGCTTAACATCTGTTCCAGGTAAAATAGTTCAAAGCATTATTAAAGATAAAATTAGTGAGCATATAGAAGGACAAGGTCTGCTGAAAAAGAATCAACATGGCTTTCACAAAGGTAAGTCATGTCTCACTAACCTTCTAGAGTTCTTTGAGAGTGTCAATAAATATGTGGACAGAGGTGATCCAGTAGATATTGTTTACTTGGACTTTCAGAAGGCTTTTGATGAAGCCCCTCACCAAAGACTCCTCAGTGAATTTAGCAGTCATGGAATAAGAGGAGAGGTCCTCTTGTGGATCAGAAACTGGCTAAGAACAGAAAGCAAAGAGTAGGAATAAATAGTAAATATAAGCAAGTGTAAACTGATGGACGTTGAGGCAAATATTCCCAACTTCATGTATACGCTGATGGGATCTAAGCTAGTGATGACTGACCAAGAAATGTCGAACCACTGTACAGCTGCTGTGAAAAAGGCAAATTCCATGTTAGGAAAATAATAGAAAATAAAACTGGCAAGATCAAACTCCCCTTATACAAATCTATGGTGTGACCACACTTGGAATACTTTATACAGTTCTGGTCACTGCAACTAAAAAGGGATATTGCAGAGTTGGAAATAGTGCAGAAAAAGGAAACTAAAATGAGCAAAAGGCTGGAGCAACTCCCCTATGAGGGAAGGTTACACCACCTGGGATTGTTTAGCTTGGAAAAAAGGCAAGTAGGGAAAGACATGATGGAGATGTATGAAATTATGCATGGTGTGGACAAAGTATATAGGGAGAGATTTTTCTCCCTCTCTCATAATACTAGAACCCAGGATCATCCCATGAAGCTGATTGCTGGGAGGTTCAGGACAGATAAAAGGAAGGGTTTTTTTTCTCCACATAGCACATAGTTAAACTATGGAATTCACTTCCATAAGACGTAGCAATGGCCACCAATTTGGATGGTTTTAAAATGGAACTGGACAAATTCCTGGAGAAGGCTATCAATGGCTACCAGTCCTGATGGCTCTATGCTACCTCCAGTATCAGAGACAGTATGCCTATGTACACCAGTTGCTGGGGAACATGGGCAGGAGGGTGTTATTGCATTCATGTCCTGCTTGTGGGTTTCCTGCGAGCAGCTGGTTGGCCACTGTGGGAACAGAATGCTAGACAAGAGGCACCTTGGTCTGATCCAGCATGGCTCTTCTTATGTTCTTATGGTGTGTGTGTGTGTGTGTTGGTGGCACTGGGCTAGCCAGTGCGATCCTGCAATCTCCTCATGCATAGAAGGAAAGTTCGAGGGGGTTATAGTGAACCTCCCTACAAGGAACCTTCAAATGTCAAACTCAGGGCACAATCCTATGGGGATAGGCAGCCGCCTCCGAACTCGGAGGTGACCACCTATCCAATGCAGGGCAGGAGAAGCATGGACAGGATTGTCCCCTCCGCACTTCTCCTGACCTGCATTTGTGGCTAGACACCAATTTTGGCTGTCTAGCCACGGGAAGGTGAAGAGGGGGAGGAGGTTGCTGGATGACACATAAAATGTGTTGTACCAGAATTTCCACCTCCCCCCCCCAGAACGCCCCCCCCCCGGAACACCCCATTTTGGCCGCTCTGTGCTCCTCTTCTGAGTGCAAAGCATGGAGCTGTTCTGTGCTGCCTATGAGGCAGCACGGAAGGGGAGCAAGGTTGTTTCCCCAGGAACCGACCTCGGAGCGCAGGCTCTGAGGTTGGTTCCCGGAAACCCACATATCCTATGGCTGTCTAGCTGCTGACTAGTGGCCAAAGGTTTACTCCCTCCATTCCCCTTCCAGGGGAAATGAAAAGAATTACATTCCCAGAAGGCCTGCACAATGTCAATTCTCTTACTTAGTTCAAATACCTTCACAATATCCATCTTTTCCATGGAGTCTTCAGTACAACACCTAAGTCTCATTATCCAACCATAACTAGGGCTAACTATAAATAATTGTAAAAAAAGTATATTTTTGCCTCTTTTTTCTAAGCCTCTTTCCATCCTCCTTTTCCTGTATAGTCTCTCCTGTAGCAAATATTAGACTGTAAGGTCCTTGATGCAGGGACCTGCCCTCTTATATTTTGCATATTGATGGTGCTATATAAACAATCAACAGCAACATTGCTCTTTACTGCATTGCTGGAAAAATTAATGATGTGTAGATTGTTAACACTTTGTACCTTAGGAGTCCATTATTGCATTTATTAATACCAGCAGCTTCATGTGAAACCAACTTCTTCCAAACTAAGGGGCTATATATTCCAGACACGTTAGGGAGGCAGCCTAGGCATTGTGCCAGGATATATTGGGAGTCTCTTTCTTGTTCCTGAGATGCCTTGATAAATTAGTAATCACGGCTGGAGGAGCAAGTCATCTCCAGACCTGACTTAATCTTTCATCCTGATCTGTAGACCCAGATAATGATAGGGACAATCACAGATGCATGTTTAGAATGCATACCTGAAGCTTCTGCCCATTTAGTTTCCAGAGGAAACGACAAAGCTGGTGTGTGAAAACTTCAGTCACTGTGTAATTTATCATTTCAGAAAGCTGCATAGACTGAAATGATGGATTATTATATCATTATATGTATGCTGATGAAATATTGTTTCAGAGTGTGTTGTATTTATGTTTAATAAGATACTGACAAGGTGTTGTGCAACAAAGAATGGCTTGGATTTCTGTTCAATGAACACAATGAGAAATGAGAAAATATTGGAGCATTTATTGCATACTAGACCAGCCTTCCTCAATCTGATCCTTTATGGATGTTTTACACTGCAACTCCCATCATCCCTGATGATTGGTCATGCTGGCTGGTTGGCCATGATAGGAGTTGCAGTCCAACACATCTGGAAGGCACCAAGTTGGGGAAGGCTGTACTAGAGTCTTCTCTTACCTGCACCACACCACCTGTACACACACACATATGCAACACAAGGTGGCTTGGGTT
Organism: Heloderma suspectum; assembly: GCF_057233095.1. Taxonomy (NCBI): domain Eukaryota; kingdom Metazoa; phylum Chordata; class Lepidosauria; order Squamata; family Helodermatidae; genus Heloderma; species Heloderma suspectum. The sequence continues at coordinate 284,097,222 of NC_139461.1, read as the reverse complement.
TGCAACTTGCATGGTATCTTTTTTGAAACTCATCTAGAAAGGGGTACAAGCTAGAACTCATACAAAAGATCTCCCTTTTGCCTTTCCCAATAATCTGTGGCTTGAACCATTCAGGTGGCAGTATCCAATGGTAGTCCTACTTAGATTAGGCCCATTCACTTCAGTGGGTCTACTCTGTGTAGGAGTACCATCAGATACTACCCAGGGTTCTATCCTCTTAAGGTATTTTGCTGTTGCAGACTGCTCATGGTCTCTGCAGATGGCAGCATATATCATGTGGGTTAATTTGTGGCAGTCTATATACTACTCTAAAGCAGGGGTAATTGGAAAGCGTTTCTGATTCCTGCCAGATCTGTAATCTAAAAGTGTTTCCCGTTTAGAGTCTGTTGTGTTTGCATGATAGCTGTATCATGTGATTACATAAAAAAGCAATACTGAAGTTGTCCAAGATGCAACCTTGAATTATATAATATTGCTCCTGAATGTGTATTGCGAAACATGCAGGTTAGGCCAAGATAGAATCTTTCTAAGAGCTGACACAACTGTTACATGTACTCACTTGCCGGCTATCACTACATGCATAAAGCATTTAAGATCAATTTAGAATAGCACATTTACTATAGTGCTGTCAACCAGATGATGTTAGTATGGCATTACCACTGCTTTGGATCAAACCACCAGATTAAAGTGATGTAATGGGGAGGCTTTGAAGTTGCACCTAATTTTCTAACAATTTGTGGAACATCTGTATGTACACTTCCTACAGCTGCTTCTCCAAGGGATAATTTTACATTTTCCTCCAAATTATATAGCAATTTCTGGTCTCCTCAATATGGAAGCAGGGTACCTCCCTATGGATTCTGGTATTTATCGGCAGGTGGAACTATCTCTAGTGGGCATAAAAAAAACCAAATTAACATAATGGCAGAGCAGCTTCTGCATGTAAATGAGTGAAGTAACAAGACTAACACTGGCCTCCTTCACACCGAGCTTTTATCCTGCAATTAAGATTGCTCCTTCAAGGAAGTTTGCAGGCTCTTTACATGACGCAGTCATCATGCCAGCCATCTCCTGCACTAAATGTCCTTTGTTCCATTTTGAAATAGATCACAGATAATGAGCTATCAAATTACCCCGTTGTGTTGCGCTTCAGTTCCCTCTATCAAAAGCGGCAAGAAGAGGAGCGAGATCAATGAAAGATAATGGAAGACTTAGATATGGGGAGGAGGATGGGAAGGGGTGGAGGGAAAGGAAGCATGTGAAAAAGGGAGTCGTCGTGATCCTGCATTTAAAATGGAAGCAGGAAACCCGGTTTTAAATGCAGAATTTTAGGCTGGTGTAGAAATGCCCACTGAGTGCGGTGCTATCTATTAGTCACTTTAAAGGCAATGTCCAAATGAAGACAAAAGAAATAAAAAATCAATTTGCAAGCTTGAGATGTTATCAAGAGTCGCACTCCTTATCTCATACCTTGTAATATAAACCTGTGTTCAGAATTCTCTCATCATCCCATCCCCCATAGTTTTTAATATTCCCTTCTGCCAGATGCACAAAGAAAAATGAACCACAAAATAAACATTTTCCTGCTAATACTATGCGCACAAACGCAAACGCATTAAAACTGAGAACACTTTGCTATGTAGTTAGAAATGTGCTAAACTGAAAAGTAAAAATGTGCACTTCACTAAATTACCATGACTCCTGAGCTCTTTCTAAATGGCAATGCAATCAAGAATGGATTCTAGTTTTATGATTAAACTACACCACCATCCCCTGCGAAAATGCTTAAAGCAGTTTCAATTTTCTGTCTCCTGCTCCTTCCTCAGTACATACCTTCAAGAAAGTTCTCCCATGCCTAATGTTGTGGGCCTTCTACGTTATCTAAGTATCTAATGCATCCCATATAAAGAGAGGACTCTTGCAAATTTTATCTGAGTCAGTAACTCAGCGGGTGGTAAGGTATTTTCACAAAATGTTACATGCACTTTTTGCATTTCCTACAACTATGGTTTAACTAGATTTGTGGAATAACCTGCATGTTTGTACATTAAAAGTACATAACATTAAAAGTATCTTTGCACTTCTACAAATTGTGAATGTTGTTAATCCAGTATAAAAATGGGAAGAGAACCATTTCTAAATTGAATTTGCATGCTACCTAATGTATGTCTTACATTTTCATACCAGACATGCACAGATGCAGACCCTATATATGAAGTCCACACTAGTAAAAAAAAAAAAAACAATGTCCATTCTGTTTACTATGGACACTTATTCTGGGAGATCATAAATGTGTGTGTGGGGGGGCAATAACTCGAACTGAGCTTTCTTCAACTGGCAACTATCACATCTACAATCTATGCATACATATATGAAGGGACTATTCAGGTTTGGCAAGTGTAATGGCCCCATAAGGGAGAAACAGTCGGCATTTTTTTGTATTTTGGAATAACTGCACAAACAATTTTGCAGGTCCAAGCTTTTTATTGCCAGTGCTGTGATTTGTACTCTTTGTATACTCCATCAATCAGACCTGGGATCCATATTTGATTGTGTACAGCTTTCCCCAATCTGATGCCATCCAGATGTTTTGGACAACAACCCCTATCAGCCCCAGCCAGCATGTCTAATCACCAAGCATGATGGGAGTCATAATACAACAACAACAACATTGCTTCATGTTAAGAGAGCATATATGGAATTAACACAGGCCAAACCCAATAATTGTATAGCTTATAGGGATCAGATATGCTGAGTGAAAAAACCCTAATAAATCCCCTTTTTATGCATCTTTGTATTTACTCGCAGGGTTGCACTCTAAACAGTAAGGTTCTTAATTCCTGCTCTGCTCTAATTCCATTTTAAACACGTGGATTTGTTAGTATAGATGTCTGATAATCCAACATTTAGATATAGATGTAGCAATTATGGTATCTATTTATGTGGGATGTTGCAGATATTTGCAGGAATGTGTGCTTACTTTTTATTGCTTTCAGTAGTGAGGTTCAGAAACTCAACAAAGCCTTTAATTAAATTAATTTATTGGTCAGTCAATCTATCAATCAATATCCCACCTTTCTTTTTCATCAGAAAACTCAAGAGCAACTAACACACAAATTGCAGAATAAAAATGCTAATAGCAGATGGGTGGAAAGTGGCTCATTCTCCTCTCCTGTAGAGTGCTGGCCGTGTTGCTGATGGAGTTTGAGAGGGGAAGGGCTGGGTGACAGTCCAAGCTGGCAAGTGCAAAGATCCTCGTTCTCTCCTCCACCTCTCCTTCTGCTAAGATTATATTATATACAAAACAAGGAGCAACTCACTCTTCTGGTCAGGGTCATATGCTTTGAATTAATTCAGCCAGTTAGTTTTTAAATCCTGTGGTTACGGACTGGCTAATTAAACCCTGCCGTGGCTCCCAGTATGAGTTTATGATCTACAAAAATCCCAAGAGGACATTCATTAGATATGCTCTAAGGATTCCAGTTGAGTTGAATGAAGGTGAATTAAGGGCCTGAGCTTCGTGGGATGGCACAGGCTATTAAAGTTTGGGGGGGGGGCTTAAAATGTTTTGACAAAGCCATTCTGGCACAGAGCTAGCCATGCAAAATTACATCTGCATTTTGACCACAAATGGTATATATTTGTACATATGAGTGTTTATGTGTTGGACATCTATCCACATTTTCCATTCCTGAGTCTCATAAATGCCTGCGTCACTTGAGAAGTTCATTAATCTCTAGTTTAACAACCCCCACACACGTACACAGTCCTTCCTCCCCCCACCCCCACAATTTGTGAAATCATACGGAAGGCTGTATAAATTCCATTTACATTGGTCTCGATACTACAATAAGCAGTAGTAATCATGAAATGCTGGGTTATGTTTAGTGGTGTAATAAAAGTTAAGATAAGAATAACCAGGCTCAGTAGCTTTTACAACTTGAAATGTATTGCTTTTTAAAAATGGTCTCATGGGTCATTCAGCTACATCTGTGTTTGTAAGAAGATGGCTACTTCTGTAATTTAATCTTTGAAGTATTTGGCACTCAGCCTCACGCATTATCATAAAGCCTAAGGATTATGGCTTGGATGGCTATTCCTAAGGGCATAATATTGGCTACATAGGAGTTGGATGGTGGGTAGCTACAATGAAGCATAATGACTGTTTCTCCATGATAGCAGAGATATTAGCAATCCTCTTGCTGGGCCTCTGCTTTAAAAAATAAATAATAGATGACTGAAATAGCTGTATAAAAGTTTGGAGATGGAGATACGGTTCACAAGTGAAAAGTTACAGCACGGGGCACAATCCATTGGGAAGTTCTCCTCTGCAAACCAAATACAACCAAACAGAAAATGCAGTGGAGCAGTTCAAGAGGATTGCCAATCAATTTTAATAAGACTTATGCAGTAGAACTTCATGGTGGATCATGACCACTGTGAATCCTTCAAGTGCAATTACATTTCCTGTTCCATTACAAACCATGCAGAAATTCGTATTGTTGTTTTTAACAAGCACTTTTTAGCTTACAAATGCAGTAGAACATCACACTGTTAGACAGCAGGCATGGCGAGCCTTCTCTCTATGAAGGACAGCCTCTGGGAAAAGTCAGCTAGGGGCTGCAACTGATGGTGGGCAGAGTTTGAAGCACTGCAGGATTTATTATTGATTTTACTTATTTATAAGATTTATATACTGTTCTCTATCCAATAGAATATCTGAGTGATAAAAAGGGGAAGACATAATAATGATAAATACAGATTAAAACCTTTAAAATCAGATCGTAGTAATAAAACTGTGGCTAGTTTGCCAGGGAAGGCTTGTTTAAATAAAAATGTCTTCGGTAGGCACTGGAAGCAAAACAGCGTTGGTGCCTGCCTGACATCAACAGGCGGGGAGTTCCACAGAGAGGGAGCCAATACACTGTAGGCCCTACTCTGAGTAGACTCCAAATGGCCTGCATGTCAGTGTGGAACCACCAGGAGTGCCTTACCTGATAACCTCAGTGACCAGGCAAGCTGGTAAGGGAGAAGGGATATTTGTCTCTCAAATATCCTGGTCCCAAGTTGTTCCAGGCTTTATACACCAATAACAAAACTTTAAACTTCTCCCAGTAGCAAATAGGTAGCCAGTGTAGTTACCTCAGCAGAGGTTTTAGAAGCCAAAAAGGGGCAGCTTCCAACAACAGTCGAGCTGCTGCATTCTGCACTAGCTGCACCTTCTGGACTAATCTTAAGGGCAGCCCCATAGGACTTTATAGCTGTGTGTGTGTGTGCACGTGCGCACTAGTCAATCATGCTCAAACATGCCTACACACACACACACACACACATATGAAGAGGAAGCGGTTCCCAGAGGGGTGGACCACAAGAGAGGGTTTGTACCATCCTGAGAGCCAGATGACACTGGCAACATGACATTACATAAAACATATGTTAAATTTATATTCAACATATGTAAAGAAAGTAAATGCCAACATATGTATGAATAGCCATTATTACTTTTGCTTCCCTCACATACACATACGATTTTCACAGGCTGACAATATTGCTGTGTGTATACACCATGAAGGGCTGACTTTTTCACAGCTTAATAAATCTATTGTCATGCATCTTCAAAAGCCTGTCCAACACCTTTGATATCTGCAGCTTTATTAATATTTCTCTTTATCTCCTTCAGCTTAATTGTACACATGGGAATGTTCCTACCAGGAGATTAAAGGTCAAGTGTGTTATTAAGTTAACTTCTGTTCAGGGAAAGCTGGATGAAGCAAGAGCAGAATGGCTTGTTCCAGGACCTTATTCAGGCTGAACTGTCTCCAAGCATGTGTTTATCAATTAATTTAAATCAATTTCTTTAGATTTTATAGAGTCACAAGAAGCACCTGACTCTCACGTGATAAAGGTTCCTGAAAATGAGTTAAAAGTATGCTCACTATTGATGGGAAAGACTGGAACTGAAGGAAAGAGAGACTAAGCGTACAATCCTATGCATGCTTAGACAGAACATTTAGACAGTCTTGAACCAGAAAGCTTAGCCACTGAACATGGCTGGCTGGGGAATGCTGGGAGTTGTAAGACTGGTTTTTGTCTAAACATACATAGGATAGCACCCTAAGTCATCCAGCCCCTTTCCTTCTCCCACACCATAATGTCCACCATTTCAGCTGTGGCCCAGGCTCCACTGGATCATCTCTACTTCCACATAGTTAGGACAAGGAAGTGAAGGCCTAGGCCTCAGTGGCTAAGCTTTCTGGTTCTAGACTTATCACTATAAAGGAAGAAACTACCCATCAATAGTAACCACAGACCCCACCTCTGTGTTGTATGCCGCTTCCTAGCCAAGTTACTTGTCTCTCACCCTCATCAGTTTGCCTTGTGTGAAATGGGTTTTGGAGCAGAGAACTGTGGGTTTGTGAGCGGGTTTGTGTTTCGGAGCTGAGGCCTCACCTCTGTCTTATACTTAACTTCTTGGGCAAGTTACCTGTCTTTTAATCTCACCAGTTTGCCTTCTGGGACATTGGTGTTTTTGACTGGCCATGCCTACCATGGCAGTCATTTTGTTAATGGGTAAGTCTCCCACATGGCAGCCATTTTCTGAGACTGCCTATGACACTCTCTCAAAATTCCAAATGTGCTCACTGACGCAAAATGTCTGGGAACCCCTGGTGTTGTCGCACCCTGGTCTTGTATAAAGGAATTATGGTATTGGCCATTTTGTTTTTGATCCCTTTCCTAATGATCCCTAACATAATGTCTGCTTCTTCTTTTTTGCAGTTACCACACACTGGTCTACATTTTCACTGAGCTATCCACCACAGCCCACTTCTCATTATTTTTCTGTGTTTATTTTCTGTGCTTCATCCTCTGACCCTGCTATCATTGAACTCACTGGTAAAACTGTCATTGATTTTATAAGGCATCACCCATTCTGTGAGGCTCAAGCAGTCTTAAAGCAGAAAGGATGGCATGGCTGTGCAATATAATCTAGAAATGTGCAGAATTATGTTTTTAAAAGGCTCCATCAGTCTCAATCTGTTTTTGCCTAATATAGTTGCTGCCTCTAATGATGATTACTTCTTTCTAAAACAACAAATAAAGTGGAGGATGTTTTGAGTGTAGAGCAAACGATGAGTGTCTGCCACCTCTTCAAATGAGGAGAGAAATTAAAGCATCTAATAACTCTATGACAATGTTGAATAACAAAGAAGGACCAGTTGGGAGTCTGCAGCATAGTTCACATTAATAAAATCACCCAAACGAGTAATTATGTGATGTTTGTAACCGGTTGAAACTAAGATAATTAATTATTTCAAAGGCTCCAAATGCCAGTGAAGTCAGGATACTGAAGTAATTATCTTTAACTTCTGTCAAACATGTAAAATAAGTAGATAAAAATTGGCAGGGTTTACAAAGCAAAGCAGGTAACTGAAAACCAGTGTTGTGCTTTGGATACATTTGAACTGTAAATTTTATTTTGTAAAACACTGCATACAAAGAGCTTACCTGATTACAAATATATTTGAGGGGGGGTGCCTGTTCTGAGTTTTGGAAATGTGACATTAGATCCTTAAGTGTACAGAGCACACTTTCTCTGTGATGGTGCCACAATTCACTGCTTACATTACTCTGTGTTACATGTGCAACACAATTTTATGCATTTTTACACAGAAATAATCCCACTGTGGTCAATGGGTCTTAATCCCAGATAAGTGTGCATATTTGCTTACCTGGGCATAAACCCTAATGAATTTAATGGGATTCACTTCTGATGTTCTGAGTAGAGATATATAGGATTGCTCCCTTAGTCTTTTGGAATAGATATGTGTGCCTAAGTGGTACTGGAGGATAGTTAGGGTCCTCAACCTTTTGGGGTCAGGGGCACATTTGGAATTTTGAGAGAATGTCATGGGTGGCCTAGAAGGTAAACCGGTGAGACTGAAAGAAAAGTAACTTGCCAAAAAAATCTAACTATAAGGCAAAGGTGGGGGCTGAGATCCAAAACACAAAGCTATTCTTCTGAACCCAAATAAAGATGGTCTGAAGGGTAGCACTTCACTTTGCAGCATGCCAGTCTCCCAGTTAAAAATATTTTAAAATATTCCTAAGGAAGGGCAGAGAGCCTTGTGGGTTCCAAGAGAGGTGCCCATGGGCACTGTGTTGAAGACCACAGAGTTAGGGGGTATGCACAAACACTCCCATAAGGATGTGGGAGAAATCTGCTCCATCACATTTTCTTTTGCAGACTTCTCCAATCCTTATCACCTGGAAATGGATGCAGTCAAGCCACACTTTTCATTCGGAAATGTGTACATTTCAGGACCTGCAATGTTTTCTGCAGAACAGGAAAAGCGTGACTGATAAAATGCACACATTTAAAAAGTAGGCAAAGAAAAATGCATACATTTCAAAAATGTCTGCAAATATGTTTTAGTCAATGTGTGGATGCATGCCAAAAATGGGTACAATTTAAAAAATGTGCACAAACATACAGCATTCTTGAAAAATAGGCTAAAAACCTGTTTTTGTGTGTGTGTGTGTGTTAAAAAAAATCTGCACAGAACCAGCATAGAACAGACTTGGAGGTGGAAATGGAGGAAATCTGTGAAAACAGGTCTGGCAGATCTGCCCATTCCTACACCCCAGAATACTCAATCTGTAGGCATCTTGACACAAATGTAGTTATCACTAGAAACCAGCATGGACTTGTCAAGAATAAGTCCTGCCAGGCTAATTTCATTTTTTGATTGGATAACTTCCTTAGTAGATTGTGGAAATGCTGTGAACATAATATATCTTGACTTTAGCAACATAGTATATCTTGACTTTAGCAATTTGACAAAGTACTCCATGGTATCCTGATCAGCAACTAGTTAACTGTGGGTTGGATGGGATTACTACTAGGTGGATCCACAGCTGGCTGGAGGACCATATTCAAAGAGTGCTTGTCAATGGTTCCTCATCAGACTGGAGGGAGGTATTGAGTGGGGTGCCCCAAGTCTTGGTCCTGGGTCCTGTACTCTTCAACATTTTTAGTAATGATTTAGAGGAAGGGGGGGGCTGCTTACAAGATTTGCAGATGGCACAAAATTGAGTGCAACAGCTAATACCTTAGAAGACAGAAACAACATTCAAAATGATCTTGATAGGTAGAAAATAACAATGCAATTTAACAGAGAAAAGTGCAAACTTCTTCATTTAGGAAAAAGAAATCAAAAGCACCAATATAAGATGGGGGATACCTGGCTTTGCAATAGTACATGTGAAAAGGATCTTGGAGTTGGAGTTGATCACAAGCTGAATATGGGTCAGCGGTGTGATGTGGCTGCAAAAAAGGCAAATGCAATTTGGTTGCATCAATAGAAGTATAGTTTCAAAACACAGGATCACTCTACCCTGTGCTGGTCAGACCTCACTTCAAATACTGTGTCCAGTTCCGGATACCACACTTTAAGAAGAATTTAGATAAATTGGAACAAATTTAGAGAAGGGCAACAAAGATTATCAGGGGACTAGAAACTAAGTCCTATGAGGAAAGATTGATTGAATTGGGTATGTTTAGCCTTAAGAAGAGAAGACTGAGGGGGAAGTGATAGCACTTTTCAAGTCCCTGAAGGGTTGTCACACAGAAGAGGGCAGCAACCTATTCTCTGTCCAAGACTCTAAGCCACAAAATAACAGCTTAAGTTACAGGAAGGCAGATTTTAGTTGAAACTCATAGGACATAGAAAACTGCCTTATACTGGGTCATACCATTTGTCCATCTAGCCCAGTATTGTTGACGTTGACTAGCAGTGGCTCCCCAGGGTTTCAGGCAGGACCCTTTCCTATCCCTGCCTAGAGATGCTGGGAACTTAACCTGGGACCTTCCACATGCAGAGCAGGTGCTCTACCACTTAGGGATGTCAGAGAATTCCGCCATGGATCTCGGTGAGGCCAAATGCCAGTGCATTCGGCCCCCCGAACTCCGTGGCGGAACGGCCTGCCACCCCCCCACCCCCCGCGGATTCCCCCTGGGACGAGACTTACCTGGGGCGGATGTTCCGGATGGCAGCGGCTCCAGCAGTGGCTTCAGTGGAGGCGGCTGGTCTTCCGACCGGCTGCTGCCGCCGCCACCGCCATTTGCAGTCTTCCCCCCCCCCCATTCGTGATAGGCTACGTAAAGACTTACGTAGCCTATCACGTCTGGGTTAAAAAAAAAAAACGTGTACGCAAATGGCGGCGGCTACAGCCGCCACCATTTGCGTTCCCTATTTTTGGTTATCTTAGTCTACGTAAATATTTACATAGACTAAGACAGTGAAAATAAAGGGGAACGCAAATAGCGTCCGCTACGCTATTTGCGTTCCCCCTTAGTTTCGCCGTCTTAGTCTATGTAAATATTTACGTAGACTAAGACAAACAAAAATAGGGAACGCCAATGGCGGTGGCTGTAGGCGCCGCCATTTGCATATGCATTTTTTTGTTTTGTTTTTTACCCAGATGTGATAGGCTACGTAAGCCTTTATGTAGCCTATCATGGCTGAATACAGGAATGCAAACGGTGGCGGCTACGGCTGCCACCATTTGCGTCCCTGCTAGCCAGCGGCCGGATGTCCGGCTGCTGGCAGAGCCGGCCAGCGGCTCTGCGGAATCCCCGCAGAGCGGACCCAGCCGGCCAGGATTCCGGGGGAAGGGACGGAGCGCCTCCCCCCACCAGCAGAACCCGGCAGAGCCAGGTAAGGGGGGTTTCGTACATCCCTACTACCACTGAGCCATGGCTCCCTCAGTAGGCGGCTTTAGGGAAGCTGTCCTTTCTCTTGTATTGCAGGCTTCCCCCCTTTTGCAATATGACAATAATACCAGCCTACCTAATAGGTGAAGGGTTACTCTAAACCCTGCCACCCCCAACATCCCCATCTTTGATAGAGACCTTTGTGTGTTCAGTGTGAGGGTCTTAAGCAAGTGTGTTCACATGAGAGCCCTTTGTCTCTTCCCTGCAAGTGGGCACCTGAGCATGTTTAGAATCTCGTTTCAGGTCTCTTATCTAGGACAGGGATATTGGGGGCAGGACATGCTTGCATAGTCCCACATCCCTGTTCATGCATGTTCTATCTAATGCATGCAAGGTCCTTTGACACATTGTATAAAATATTGGGTTGTATCCAGTGTTAGACCTCTTGAAATTAATGGGACTTAAGTTAGACTAACATTGGATACAACCCATTATTATTTTTACTAGGTGTTTGGGGATCAGGACGAGTTATTGTTTTGGGAGGCTCTTAACCGCTGTTTTGTGGATTTATTGGATAGCTTCTTCAGGGTGTCAGTGGTATAGATTCATTGCTTCTATTTTTATAGTCTGTTTTAATTAATTTTTTTGCTGACGATTATCTTTGTATATTGTTGTTCATCACTTATGGATGGTTAGGGGAAAAGTGGTTTAAAGACGTATTTGTAGGATTATCCAAATATGTGTTTCTCTTCCTGTAGCAAATTTAAAAGAAGGAAGGAAGGAAGGAAGGAAGGAAGGAAGGAAGGAAGGAAGGAAGGAAGGAAAGACAGACAGACAGACAGACAGACAGACAGACAGACAGACACAAAAGCCAACATTGGTGTCCAGACCCAGATGATAGTTCACTGTACTGCTGGTTTACAACTAGAAGTGCATAAAGAAGGAATCTGAAAATAAAGAGAGGAACAGGTTGTGTGAATTGTGTGAAAAGGTTGTATAGCAATCCCTGGGCAGGCAGCCCCGATATGGACTGCGGCACATGCGCTGATCCCTCAAATCTCTTGGTTAGCTGTTTGGAAATCTAGAAGTATTCCTGATAGTGTAGTCATGGGCTATTAAAGGGACAGTCCCTTAATACTACTAATGTAGAAATATATTTCAGTACTAATGTAAGCACTTAGTAATTTCATCAATTTCAGTCACAGTACATTTAAGGTCTGTGGCTGTTGCGCTCTTAAGAGTTATGTATACTGCTCTCATCCAAAACAGTTGCAAAGGTAAACCCATATAAAAATTCAAAGCCATCAAAAGCGGAATGAATTTCTTCAAGGACATGGTGACCTATACGAGGCTGGACAGCCATCTGTCAGGGATGCTCTGACTTGGATTCCTGCATTGAGCAGGGGGTTGGACTCGATGGCCTTGTAGGCCCCTTCCAACCCTACTGTTCTTTGATTCTATGATTCTATAAAACTGGGTCCCTTTGTGTCCGTCCCTGACAATAGATGATAATCTCAAGGAGAACTATGACAGAACAAGTATCTGCAAGAAGAAATCTGGTGTAGCATGGTTGTGGCAGTGGTGTAGATGCTGTACAGGTGCTTATCTAATTCAGAAAGAGCAATAAGAAGAGAGCCAGCTGTGAAATGATGGAAAATAGTCTGATTTAAAGCAGCTACTGAGTGTGGAATTTTCAAATGAGCAGTAGAACAAGTATTCGAAAAGGTAAGAATCTATATTTGGGATTTAAAACAAAGGGTCCTGTGGCACCTAAAGACTAACAAATTTATTGTGGAATCAGTTTCCAGGGCCCAGGGTCCGTTTCATCAGATTGGGATTGGCTGTATAAATACGTTGAACAAATCTCAAACCTAAGTATGTATAAATAAAATAAATGCGTATTCTTCCTGTTTACCCCTGCATTCACTTACCTCCCCTTCCTCTGTTGTCTCCCTTGTGTCAAACAAATTTTAGATTGTAAGCCCTTGGGGCAGGGACCTGTCGTCTTTTTCCTTATAAGGTACCATTCACACTAATGGTGCTATATATATTTCTTATTATTTAGTTTCAAAATGTCATCAATTGGAATAATAATGGTGGAATATTGAATTTGTTTCCTCCTAAAACAGAATAAATTTTAGAAGATGAATTTAGAAGATAAATTTACATTATTCTACTTCAGGGGAAAACCAATTCAACATTCCACCACTTTTATTCCTGCTAATGTTCACCCCTCAATGAGGTAAAAATTGACCCTGGGTGGTTTGACCATGAATAAAGAAGTTCTCTCCTTCACAGTTAAAGGATCCCGATTTAACAGTACATTCTCCTTATAGTACATTTTCATCACTCTACTTTAACTGTGATCTCCATAACTGAGCCACAGTCTTCCTTCATAGGGATAGAAAATCATTGACAAATGGTAATTTAGTGCAGTGTGTAAATGGAATCACTGGGTAAACTAGTCATCTGCTACAACCTGCTACATAGTGAGAATATATATATATATATATATCTCCATACTCAACAATTTTGAAATTCAAGGAGGTGGTCATGTCACTAGCTTATACAGTGGTTTACTTACACATCATAGTAAGATGCCACTTGGTTAAGTGGTTGTCTGAATTCAGAGTCTGCGTGTTGTAGTGATTTAAAGCATTGGACTATGGTTGGAGGAGTTCAGAGTTCAAATCCAACTCAGCACGAACCTTGAGCCAGTCACACACTTTCACCTAACCTACCTCGCAGGGTTGTGAGGATAGAAGGGGCAAAACCCACATCTATGTATGTCACTCTGAGTCCATTGGAAGAAGGATGGGGTACAAAGGTGGTTAGTAATAATCATAAATAATTAAATGGCAAAAGGTTACCTAGTCCAGCACCTGTCACTAACAACTTAAGGCAGGTTACTTTATACATGAGCATTTCCATTTCTATGCAAGTAAAATCCCCCTTTAGACCTTCTCCCTCAACACAGGAAGGTAAGGAACAGAGGCAACAGGATTGGTGGCGGTGTGGCTTGAGTGACTGCCCACATTCCCTCCCCCTTTAGTCCTTATGGGAACAGGCTGAACACTTGCATAGAATTCCTAGAGAGCAACAGTCAGGATACCAGAGTGATTAAGGTTTATCACATCTAAGTTGCTACATCTAATTCTTCCTGGAAGTGCTAATGTGACTCTCTGCAGTCTGTCATTGTGTGCGTACCTGCTCTCACACATGCACAGGTCAAGTAATGGCAGCAAGAAAATACAAAACATCCTTCTCACCAGAGTGTGAGGAGTTAAGAGTTGAATAAAGTATAGCATATGACTGAGGGTACTGCTTTGTGTAGCAGATTCATGAACTATGGTATGACCCTACTTAGCTAATGACATGATAAGAAAATGAAGAATACAGCTGTCCTTAATTATCCACACTTTCACCACCAAAAGTCTGGGAAGGGCTGCTGGTTGCTATGAACAAGTATACAAAATTCATCATGTGGGATGGATTGACAAAACTGCTGAGGCAAGCAATCGTGCTGAAATTAATTGTGTAATTATCATGATTGTGTGCAGAGTTTGGGTAATGATACATGCAAAAGATTATTTTAATTTGCATTTGTCTATACATACTCACAAATGTACATGTAGTTCTTTTCCTGAAGTTCTTTTCCTTTTTGTGTGCAGGAGGGATTGCATAGGGAAAGAATATGAGAATTAATCTGGATTAACAGAACACAGTTTTATATTCAGTAAATACCAAGCCACAGGTTTGCTTACTTGTTCTTGACAAAATCTAGGTTCCAGAGGGGTAGCCATATTCTTTAGTCATAACAAAAACAACAGAGAGACTTGTGGAATATTGAAGACTAACATATTTACTGTGCTATAAACACTTATATATAGGAAATCTCAGAAGGATGTTAGGCACAATCCTATGCATGTTTAGAGGGGGGAAAAAGGCCTACAACTCCCAGCATGCTTTTTTTCTGACTAAACATGCATAGGATTGCACACTAAGGGCTCAATCCTATGCAGATAGGTGGCCGCCTCCAAACTCAGAGGCGACCTCCTATCCAATGAACGGCAGGAGAAGCACGGAGGGGATTGTTCCCTCCAAGCTTCTCCTGTCCTGCATTTTCGGCTAGTCAGCCAATTGCAGCTGTCTAGCTGCGGGAGGGCTGAGCGGGGGAGGAGGTCACCGTACGACACATTGGATGTGTCATACAGGCATTTCTGCCTGCCCCAGAACTGCCCCATTTTGGCCACTCCGCTCTCCTCTTGAGAGCACGGAGCACGGGGCTTTTCTGTGTTGCCTGCAAGGCAGCGCAGAAGTGGGGGAAGGTCAGTTCCTGGAAAACCAGATATCCTATGGCTGTCTAGCCACTGACTAGCGGCCATAGGATTTCTCCCTAAGTGACTGAAGAAATACACCTCAGAAAATACAGGTGTGAAAAGGGTACAGGAGAAGATTGTGGACAACTTGTGCTGGTGATTACAGGTTGTCAGAAAGGAGTAACTGCATCTTACATGCCATGTACTTGACATGCTTTAGTTTCCTCACAGGAATTGCGGCAAATAAAATATGGGTTTAATCTGAGGCTCACCAGGCCTTTACCCTGGAACCCAAATTTAATATCAGAGCTGCAACCTGTAAGATATGCAGTAATAAAGAGTATGACTTTGTGTATGTACAGAGTGCCTTTTCCTGAGCACCAAGTAACCACAACCAGGCACGAGAAATCAAAGTTTGTTTGTCTGTTTTAAAGATTTATGCCCTGCCTTTCCATCTAAAGATCCTCAAGGCAATTTACAATTAAATACAAAGTTATGGTGTTGGAACATTTGAGGGAAATGCTGGGGGCAGATGATGATGATAACGCTTCTACCCTGCACTCTGGTGTTCCTGCCACCTATGCTGCTGTCTTTTGGGGTCTGTGGGCATTTCTACACCAGCCTAAAATCCTGCATTTAAAATGGGGCTTTCTGCTTCCATTTTAAATGCAGGATCACAACTGACTCCCTTTACATGTGCTTCCTTTTTCCCTCCCACCCCCTTATCTGAGTCTTCCATTATCTGTCATCGATCGCATGCCTCTTCTTGCAGCTTTAACTCTTTTGATGGAGGAAACAAGGGGGTAATTTGATAGCTCCTTATCTGTGATCTATTTAAAAACAGAACAAAGGGCATTTCGTGCAGGGGGGTCGTGGCCCGCAAACTTCCGCGAAGGAGCAATCTCAATCGCAGGATAAAAGCCCGGTGTGAAGGAGCCCTATGTCAAGTCCTAGGGAAATAACACCCCTCCAAACAAGCGTGTTGCCTGACAGCACCAGATATAACTGATTGGTAGAGAAAGTTTCTGGGGTATGGATGTGGATTCCGAGCAGGTCTGAATCTGCCAGCATCTTTCATTTTAGAAATTAAGCACCAAGCAAGGTGTGGAAATGGGTCTGGCACTGCAACTACTGACTAAGGAATCCCAGGACTGGGAAGGAGAATTAGAAGAGTGAATTTCCACACCTAGGATTTTTGAGAAGTTCTTGTCCATGCACAGTCCCCAAAAGCTGTGTTGCATAGGAAACTGTCCTGGTCTGATTCCTACCAAGGGATATAAACATGACATTCTAATTGGCTGTTAATTTTTTTTTCCCTGTGGAAGACATAACAGAATTGAAATATTACATTCACCAGTATACCTAACTGGTATTTAGAAGCAATGCACCAAGCCATTCATAACTTGATTTTTTTGTTTTAGTTTTTACCAAATATGCATGTATAAGAATATTCAAGGATTTCTCTGCCAAATTCACACTAACCTCCACAACTCACCCAATTGCTTAAAGCCTATACAAAATGCTCTTTTGTGCCATCTAGTGCCAAAGCAAAGAATTGCATGTTATTTTGCTGCTGTTAGCCATTTACAGTACACTCCTATAAATGTTTACTCAGAAGTAAGTCCCACTGAGTTCATTAAGACTTACTCCCTAGTAGTTGTGTATATGATTACAGCCTTAAGCTCTTAAACTGTGGCTGCAGCAGCATTCCTCTTTCCATTCCTCTTTTCTTTCTTTAGGCTTTTTTTGTCCTTGGACATTCCTATGCTGTTGTTTGCAATCCACACCACAAAAACTAACATCAGAAATGAATTGCTGTCTGACCCAAACTTCCATGTCGGACAGCAAGCTGAATTTCTTACTCACCAGATCAACTGGTTAGAAGGGCTCAGTGTGCTGTTCGAATCCTTCCTAACAAACAGTCCCCCAGTCAATTTCACCACCACACCACCCCCTCCCACAAAAAAGAATTATAGCCAAATGTGTCTGCTTATGAGTGAAATTGTCTAGACCACTGTTCCTCATCTGGATGCTTGAAATGGCAGACTCTACTGCCTGCAGTGAGCAGGTTCCTCTAAAACAACTCCAGGTGCTAATCCAAAAGCTGGCAAGCCTACTATTGAAGGATGCTTCTGGGATAATATGCAGATTTCATCTGCTGTTTCTAAGACATGTCAGTGCAGGCACACTTTTCTGCTGTAGGCCCACATTTTTTGGGAGTACCTGATAAAGGATATGACTGAGGATGTACAACGGGGAAAATGTTTGTTTTGCCATTTGTTGTTTATTATTATATTTGCTTCATTTTCCAGTTGTTGGAATTGCACTCATTCATGAGTTCATTAGTTTTTCCACTCATTGCAGTGGGAGATCCAAACAGTCTTCCTCTGACTGTCACTTCTGACATTTGCATGCATTCTACTAGCCATCAGCATCAAGCCTGCTGAATTTGAGACAAAGGGTCCCATTTTAGAGGCAGTTTAAAAGGTGCACAGATGCAACATAATTGCTATCTAAACTCAAGAGCTTTCCAATTTGTCAATATCACTGCTTTCTCTTCCACCCCTCTGTGTGACCTTTCAGTATTCAGAATTGAGTATACACAGAATTCTAGCGAATGCAGCCTTCACCCACCTGGTGCCCTCCAGTTGTATTGGACTAAAACTCCCAGCATCCCCCAGCCAGCATGGCTATTGCCCATGCTGGGTGGAGATGCTGAGAGTTGTAATGCAACACATCTGGAAGGCGCCAGGTTGAGGAAGGCTAAGTTAGTGTAAAGCAATGCCTGCCCTGAAAAAGCACCTAAAAACAAATGGACAAATTTTCATCAGCTTCATTGTCAATTTTTTCAAATTCCCCTTTGTTGATGTCTGTAACAATGAGTGGAGCTCATTCATTCACATTTCCATTCATTTTCAAAACAAATGCACACCCTTGGATATGACTGGCAGACAAGAGTCCTTGTGAAATTGTATTCATCATCATCATCTTTATCATCATCATGATTTCTTTGTATCCTGCATTTTCCTCCAAAAGAAAGCCCAAAGTGGCTAAGAGCGTAATCCTATGGGGATAGTTGGCCGCCTCCAAACTTGGAGGCGACTGACTATCCAATGCAGATCAGGCGGAACATGGAGGGGATCTCCTCCTCCATGCTCCGGCTGCCCTGCATTTGCGGCTAGATGGATGATTTTGGCTATCTAGCCAGAGCACCTTGGAGCAAGGGGGAGGAGGCTGGACGGTGCATAGGAAGTGTCGTAATGGTGCTTCCGCCCTCCTCAGCCCCAGGAACACTCCCTTTTCGGCTGCTCTGCACTGCTTTTCTGAATGTGGAGCCAGGGACAAACTGCGCCACTTACAAGGTGGCAGGGGCGGGGGAGGGGAGTCACTTTCCTGGGAACTGACCTTGGCGTGCTGGCTCCGAGCTCGGTTCACAGAAAACAAGAATGCTGTCTAGTGACCACAGGATTGTGCCCTAAGAACATCATACAGAATACAGTAGTATCAAATAAAATATCAAAAGACAGCAATATGAAAAATACTAAGAATACTACAGTAAACCTATAAACAAACTTTCAGTTCAGAATGTAAACATCAGGTCAGTTAATAAATACAAAATCATTAAATAGATTAAACAAACAAGGGGATAATAAAATACAACCCATATTTTTTACCAAAAATATACACTTATTATAATTACTTCAGCAGCCAGTATAGTAAACTGTTTGGATGTGCCATTAAAAAGAGATAACCCCCCCCCCCCTTAAACCAACAGGAAAAAAAACTAGGCACAACCAATTAATACAATAACTATACAAAATACAAGGAACTATCATATCCTGAAACCTACTCATGTCAAGCCTGCCTTCTCATCACAGGTTTAAATTGTGCTTCCAAAGTTAGGAGTTTCTAAGGCTGCAGTCCCAAGCACATTGTATGGGAATAAGTATCAATGAACTCAGTGTGACATCTTAGTAAACTTGCATAGGATTGGGTTATTAGTCTTTCCTATTCTTTGTTGAGTCTTTACCATTTTTCCTTCTAAGCTGTATGTAGATTTTAAGGAGGCTCCTCACCATAAAAAAAAAAAAGGAGGGGGGGAACTGGCTACCTCAGAGATTACTTTGTTGTATAAATCCTCCTTTATTTATTCAAATGGTCATTTCATCTGCATCTTCTGTATAGATTTGCGCTTGCTCTCGTTCAGCTACATTAATCATTTTAATACCCAGTTATACATTTATTAATCTAGCTTGCGTGCTTCCATTTCATTGCAGTAATAACATCTTGTATGTTAATCATTTCAGGGGTGTGTGTGACCGGACATTGTAGAAAGATAGATTACTGTGTGTTAAGCAGCTAGATGAGTTGTCATATTAATCAATATTATCTAAGTAATTTAATACCACTTTCACTGTGATTCCAGATTTCCCCAGCATCTTCACCATCTAATTATTACCAGCCAATAGTGTGCTGCTAAGCAACATATATGCATCGCTGTGAGTTATCACTAACTTTTATATTGAGGCATTTTAACTTTCAAAGTCAGACTCCTGCTACTGTGATATTTACAGCATGATCCTATGTGAGCAAACTCAGAAGTACTTAATTGAGTGGGTTCTATAGCCATATAAGTGTGTAGAGGACTGCAGCCATAGTATCAGCAGATGTTTAAATTCTATCATGTAATATTTCTTTGCAATTACGTAAATATTATACTGTTATTACCTCATATCTTTATCTATGCCTGCTTTCCCCGAAGTGGCATTCTCCAGATGTGAATTACAGTGCCCATTTTCTCTGGCCAGCAAAACCACCATTCTTGCTGAAGACGATAGGAGTTGTAGCCCAAGGCATCTGGAGGTTGGAAAAGGCTGATCTATGGAGCAGAATAGCTAAAACATTCCTGTTAAGATTTATTGTTGAAATGGCATGGAAGGTTTTGTTTTTATTTTTCTTATTGGCTGAGGTTGTGTGTTATATTTTCATACCCCATGACCAATATAATTAGCATTCCCGCGGATACTTCAGCCTCATTCTAAATACGATAGGATCTGTCAGTTGTATTTGCTGGCTGCTTATTGTTTTTATTGTAATGTAGTTGTTTGATTGTTTTCATGGTATGTTGTATGGCAATTTCGATCGTATTCTTGCATGCTGCTATGGTGCCTGCAAAGATGAATGGTGGTTTGAAAGTATTTCAGATAAATAATAAATAAATTCTGTACACTGACAATGAAACAAGATTCAGTTGATAGGATGAGCCTATAGTCAGTCTGAAGCACAATGTAGGATCAAGGCACAACAAACCTGAATGGGCCATAGTTCAGTGGGAGAGCATATGCAGAAGGACCAGGCGCAATCTGTAGCATCTCCAGTGAAAAGGATCAGAGCAGGACTGAATAAAGACCTTTGCTTGGAAAATGAAGATGATCATGCAGGCAGAGCTACTCCCCCGTGAGGAAAGTTTACAGCATCTGGGACTGTTTAGCTGAGAAAAAAAGGTGAGTAAGAAGAGACACTATACAGGTGTACAAAATTATGCATGGTGTGGAGGAAGTGGAGACATTTTTCTCCCCCATAATACTAGAACCTGGGGTCATCCCATGAAGCTTATTATCAGGACAGATAAAAGGAAGTCCTTCTTCACACAGTGCATAGTTAAACTATGGAATTTGCTACCACAAAACGTAGTGAAGGCCACCAAACTGGACAGCTTAGGACAAATTCATGGAAGATAAGGCTATCAGTGTTACTAGTCCTGATGGCTATCTGCTCCCTCTAGTATTAGAGGCAGTATACCTATGTATACCACTTGCTGGGGAACATGACTGGGAGGGTGCTATTGCATTCATGTCCTGTGGGTTTCCGCCGGTCAGCAGCTTGGCCACTGCGTAAACAGAATGCGGGATGAGATGGACCCTTGGTCTGATCTAGCATGGCTCCTCTTAACCACCATTAGAGTAGCAGGACTACACTAGATGGTCTTACTTAGTAAAAGGCAGCTTCATAATGGGTTTAAACTTATTTTCCCCATTCTTGATTGCCGAACCTTTGATTTATTATACATGCTCAGACTTCCGATTCTCATTTGATTCTACAACTTAAACTTTATTTATTTTGTTTCTGTTGTTCTCTCTTTCATGTGTGGTGCAAAAACAAACAAGATGATTTGGCAGGTCTTCAAATAATCCTTACAAGCATGCACAGATAGATAGACAGATATTTAAATGTATTATATACAGGGAGCTTGAATGTGAAGAAAAGCTCTCATAATTAACTTGATTGTGCAGCTAGTGAAGGTTTTGAAAGGAAAACACTTCAGGAAAAAATTAAGTATTTTCACACTGTGCTGTCTTCTTTCCCACTTGTTGCCTTGCCCTAACTTATTTGTGTATGTGCATCACACCTTGAACTTGTATTTGCTGCACCACAACAATTCACCACTTGGTCGGCATATACCACCACACTACCACATATTTGCCAGAGTAAGCAAGATGTGTTAAGTTGCAAGGGGTGCCAGTGATAAAGCGATTGCACCACTTGATTGTGAACACAACTCAGTGATGCCTATGGCTGAGCCTATATGCTCTTCCCTCAGTGGAGTGTAACATGTTAGCATGTTTTCAGAATTCACTGGAAATACAGTGTCTGCATGTCAATTTGTGTGTGCATAGAAGCAACATGCCAATATAGAGCGATTGTGTCTTCCTATAACTTTCGTATAACTTTGTTTTTGAAAAGTATGTTTCTCATGGACTTCAGATATTCTTTTAAAAAGTTATTAAGTAAAAATATAGATTCAAGCTACTAATGTAGTGTTACTAAGTTCTGACAAAATGGTACCAGAGTGAACTAGTTTTGAAAACCCACTTTCCATGGCTCTTTGAAACAGTGCCAGCAAGTCAGCTAGGCCTTCTCACTTCAGTGGGAAGCCCTATTTACTTTGCAGGCTTGTTACCAACCAGGGGGTACATTATCCCTTTAATGCACTTGTATAACTTCCATTAACATTGATTGGAATTGCATGTACTGGCTGAGAAAATCTGTACCTTTTGTTAGAATGCAAGTTTCATTGTGACAAGTTTCATTAGTGATTATGTCATTCTATTTTAAGTTCTTTTGCTTACTGCTGGATGCTTGCTTTGTTTGTCTGTCTGTTTTTTAATTATTTTATTTATTTATTTATTTATTTCTATACCACCCAATAGCCGAAGCTCTCTGGGTGGTTCACAAAAATTAAAACCAAACAGCACACAATAAAACAATTTAAAATATAGAGAACATTAAAACCACAATATAACAATACAACCACAATAAAACCTAGCAGCAGTGCAAGAGTTTAAAATACAGATTTAAAACAGCAAAGCTAAAAGTTTAGAAAGCTAAAATGCCTGGGAAAATAAAAAGGTCTTCACCTGGCGCCGAAATGAATACAATGTAGGCGCCAGGCGAACCTCACTAGGGAGCTCATTCCAGAGCCGGGGTGCCACAGCAGAAAAAGCCCTCCTCCTAGTAGCCACCCACCTCACTTCCTTTGGCAGGGGCTCATGGAAAAGGGCCGCTGATGATGATCTTAAGGTCTGGACAGGCACATATGGGAGGAGGCGATCCTTCAGGTAACCTGGCCCCAAGCCGTTAAGGGCTTTAAATGTTAATACCAGCGCTTTGAATTGGGCCTGGAAATGGACTGGCAGCCAGTGCAGCTGAAAAAGTACTGGCGTAATATGAGCTCGCAGGCCAGTCCCTGTTAACAATCTTGCTGCCCTATTTTGGACCAGCTGAAGTTTCCGGACCATTTTCAAAGGTAGCCCCACGTATAACGCATTGCAGTAATCCAGACGAGAAGTCATCAGAGCATGGATCACTGTAGCTAGGCTATCTCTGTCCAGATAAGGGCGTAGTTGGTATACCAGCCTAAGCTGATAGAAAGTGCTCCGTGCCACTGAGTTCACCTGTGCCTCAAGTGACAGTTCTGGATCCAAGAGCACCCCCAAACTACGAACCTGATCCTTTAGGGGGAGTGCAACCCCCTCCAGAACAGGTTGAATATCACCTAACCGGGCAGACGAACCACCCACTAACATTACCTCTGTCTTGTCAGGATTGAGTTTCAGTTTATTGGCCCTCATCCAGTCCATTACCGTGCCTAGGCACTGATTCAGAACAGCCACTGCCTCACCTGGTTTTGATGAGAAGGAGAGGTAGAGCTGGGTGTCATCCGCATATTGATGGCACCTCAGCCCACACCTCCGGATAACCTCCCCCAGCGGTTTCATGTAGATGTTAAACAGCATAGGGGATAAAATAGAGCCCTGTGGAACCCCATGGCACAATTGCCATGGCACAGAGCAATAATCCCCCAGCACCACCTTCTGGAATCGGCCATCCAAGTAGGAGCAGAACCACTGTAGTGCAGTGCCTCCAACTCCCAACCCAGACAACCTATCCAGAAGGATACCATGGTCGATGGTATCGAAAGCTGCTGAGAGGTCCAGGAGAATCAACAGGGTCGCACTCCCCATGTCCCTCTCCTGGCAGAGGTCATCCCACAGGGTGACCAAGGCAGTTTCCGTTCCAAAACCAGGCCTGAAGCCCGACTGAAATGGATTTAGATAATCCGTTTCATTCAACAGTGCCTGGAGCTGTCCTACAACCACCCGCTCAAGCACCTTGCCCAGGAAGGGGATGTTGGCCACTGGCCTATAATTGTTAACATCCTCTGGGTCCAGGTTAGGCTTTTTCAGGAGTGGTCTAATTACCGCCTCTTTTAAAGCGGCAGGCACCACTCCCTCTCTCAAGGAGGAATTTACAACCTCCTGGACCCATTAATTAAACAGAAATTCAGCATTTAAGAGCACTTTCCTATATTACGATAAGTTCACTTTCATGGTATGAATGGAAAAGGCAAATAATCAGGTAGTGCAACCCTTTTGCCCAAAGGCAGAACCATTCATCATCAACACTATCTTTCCCCCCTCTCAAATATCAATAGATATATTTTGGGAGAGGTACATGCAGTGGTCATAGTTATGAAGGCATACAGATTTTGTTTCTTGCTGCTACCATTTTCCTGTGTTTTTAGGCAAATTTGTTGCAGCAATGGTGTTTGATTCCAAAAACTGAAAAATAATATTTTACTATCCCCTTGTGGGCCATTTTCACATGGCATTAACTTGGGTTTTGCTTTTCTCATGTCTGTAATTTGGCTGTAAAACCCTACATGGTCTAGACTGTACAATTTTAAAACTCTCTTCCATTTTGTCCTACTTCAACAACATACTTATTGTGCACACACATCAGTTCCTCCTTCTGCATTTTCACCATTGTAACAACTCATAAGTGGAAAAGCCCTGTGTGTATTATGAGGCTTTATAAACTACTCAGTTTGTCCATAAACCAGTCTTGCCCCACCTGGTGCCCTCCTGATCTGTTGAACTACAATACCCATCATCTCAACCAATGGCCATGCTGGCTGGGAATGATGGGAGTTGTAGTCTAACACATCTGTAGTCCAACATTCTAGGTTGACAAAGGCTGCAAACTACTGTGTGCAAAATACCATAATAAACCCTGGGGGCAGGGGGTGGGGGAAGGATTAAGATGTTTTATTTTGTCCAAAAAGCTTATCAAGCAAGTTATGAGTTACATAGGAAGGAGGAACTAACCCACAAATTATGCAGAGTTACAGTCTGTATATATCAGTTAATCTTTTCCCAAAAATTATATTTTATTTTGTAAATAAACACTTTAAACAACAGATAAGCATATTATCTCCATTAGTATTGCCTATATGATTTTTTAACCTTTAGAAACACCATCTATCATCTGACTAGGCACATCCTATGCAAATTACACTGGCTTTTTAATTATTTCCTTTCCATCCATTGCCTATTTAAACAAAACCCTGCAACACCCTTGCACAGTACGTATGTCATTCTTATTCCTGGGTGTAATCCAGCCAAAAGTAACCATTTAACAACCTGTTTGCAATGAGATATTTGAGTATATGCTGAACACGCGATGAAACATACTCAAAACTTTGGCTGGACAAAGCCCCATTAAATATATTTCCTGATAAAGGAACCTTGGAAATGCTGTCATGCACCATTTTAGATCTTCCTGCTCTACTGTTGTATGTTTATGTTGCTAGGGCCCAGAGGCACCACTCAGGATCAGGTCCAGTCTTGTATTTTTGCATATCTCTACTGAGAGGAGCTTATTCTCAAGCCTTATTATGCTCAAGCCAGGTACCACATCTGGAAACACCATGAAGCCTATTCCCCCCCCCCAAGTGTCTCTTCCTTAACTACCATCACAGATCTAGCCTTCCAACAACAGAGAAACCAGATGATTGACAATACAATCATTTGCAGCCTCTCTCTCTCTCTCTCTCTCTCTTACACACACACACACTCTTTAGGGCGCATTAAAAATACTAGGAAGGACCAAGTTACACATATGAGTTGTTTCTTCATATCTCATTACAGATCTTCCAGCAAAAGGAGGGGATGCTGTCTTTTCTTGTCCTCAAGGAAAGACTAATGATACTCAAGACGCTTTCTCTTACAGCAACCCTTTATTTTGTCCCTCATGTAGGAATGTCAAATAAAGATGTGCTGGGAGGGGGGGTTGTCTTGTCCATCAGCCGCAGGGGTGGGGGGAGGACTTTGTTTGCGGTGGAGTGAATTCGTGTGTGTGTGAGAGAGAGAGAGAGAGAGATTCCTCTTTAGAAATAAGTTTACAGGGCAATGCGTTTCTGAGCCACTTGCGGTGTTTGGTTTACACTACCAACCGTGGATAAGGTGAAGCGCTGGATGGCAAAGGCTTCCCGCCGCTGCCTCTGCTGCTTTACTTGGACTTTGAACAAATGCCGGGGGGCCGGTGGAACAGGTTTCCACCCCCTCTGAGCCGCTTGGGGATTGCGTCAAGGATGGGGAGGAGGATCCTCCTGGAAATAAATTAACTTTAAAAAAAAAACACGCCGCCCCACACACACGTCTCCCCTTCTCTCTCCCTTTCCCCTCCCCGCTCCTCCCTCCCCGCTCCGTTTTGAAATGGGACCCAGCCGCTGCCTTTTGCCGGGGCTTAATCGCCGTCTGCCCAGCGCTGCTCCGCACCGGCGGCAGCAGCAGGAGCTGGAAGAGGCAGAGCGCCTCGCTCCTTGCCGGAGCAAGGATGGTCTTGGCTCCCCGTCTGGCGTTTAAACCGCGCTGCGTGGCGCAGCCGGCAGAATAGCCGCGGGGAAAGAGAAACCTCCTCGACTCGACAGGGCAGAGCGCACCGGCCGCCGTGGGGCGCGCGGGACCCGAGCGAGCCAAGCCAGGAGGGCGAACGCAGAGGGGCGGGCGGGCGGGCGAGCGCGCCCCCCCCCTCGCTCTCCTCCCCGGCGGGGACGCGGCGCGCCGGTGGCCTGCGGCTGGGCCGCGGAGGATGCGATGCCGGGGCGTCCGGCCGAGCTCGGCGGCGGCCGCGAAGGCGCGCTGCTCGTAAGGCGGAGGGTCTCGGGGGCATGTTTCCGCCGTCGCTGCTGCTGCGCCTTCGGCAACGGCCAGGTGAGTTTAGCTGCCCGGCGGGCAAAGGGGAAGGCGGGTGACCGGCGGGCGGGCTGGGGGCGAGCCCAGGGAGCCCCTGACGGGAGAGGCGAGCAGGCACTTGCGCCGGAGAGGCTGCGGGGCGCCGCCCAGGAGCGCCCCGGAGACCCCCGCGGCGGCGGCGCCGCCCTTGCTCCAGACGCCCGAGCGGGTTGAGCGGCGGCCGCCTCCTTCCGCTCGGAGGCGGCGCAAGTTGCGACTCCCCCAGGGGAGCAAAGGGACGCCGGCCGCCCCCCCCCCCCGTCCCCGGCATTGCGGGCCTGTGTCCCAGCACAGCAGAGCCGGGAGGCCGGACCCACCGGGGCGGCCGAGCGGGTTTCCATCTGTCTCAGAGTCTCACCAGGGAATGACGGTCTCCAACTTTGTCGGTCTTTGGGGGAGCTGAGGCTCGGCTGGATGCAGACGGACAGGAGCCGCTTGCAAAACAACAGCTGCTGACGCCTCAGCGCTCCGCTCAGCGCCGTGTGCGGCAGCCTCCGCCGGGGAGCGGGGGGGATCCGCTGGCTTTTTGAGTAGAGGGTGGTTTGTCTTTCTGATTTGCCTGCTTAAGGCAGTGCCTTGCTGCTGATTGACACGTGGATGCTCATCATTTGATGGCTTGTCGCTTGATGATGCCTAACGGAACGTGTGAACTTTTCCCACTGAAATGAAAATGTGCCTAAGTTGGCAGCGGTAGATAGGAAGAGTTCGGATGGCTCATTCGCACGTGCGCTTCCTTCCTCATGAGTCTCATGTAAGTCGCTGGTCAACCAGTGACAAAAGCGGATCCATGTCCTTAGCCCCACTGGAGGACAGTGCTTTAAAAGGCAGTAAGCCCGATTCTTTGAGATGTGAGAGATGCTACACCAAGTGCAACTGGTTTCAGCTATTTGTTTTTACAAATGTATTATTTGTCCGACACAGATTCATTGTTACGTGCTGGTTCTAGAGAGGTACACAAAATTCATTATAAATATGACCTGTAGCAGTAAGGGCACACCAACCATTGTGGCATCTTAGAAATGTTACCTTATAATTTTAGTTTTCATAGGCAACAGCCACTTTCATCAGAAGCCTGCAGACAGCCATCGGTTAGGTCTATGGAAAAATAACCTTTTTTGAGCTGGCTGGTACACATGAAAGAGTATCCGCTTGGGCATTGCACAGAACCCTTTGCCATATACAGATGCTTAAAATGTGGTGAGGATCGCCCTGAGACCTTCTGTAAAAACACACACTAAATTAAAAAAGAATTAAGGGCCATCCTTATTCTAAGGGCCTATCCTTAATACTGGATATTACAGCCTCATTAGGAGCATGGCCCTGTATTCACAATTCTGTAGCCCGATAGACTGCAGGTCCCCAATATTCCTTACTAATGTGATGGGAATTTCAAGCTCCTAATGTGCTTTATTAATGCCTGTAGTATATACACTTGTTCAGGGGCCTATTTTTAGCAGCAAAGCTAGTTTTTGTGGCTTTTTTTCTTATTGTAAGCATTTAAGGCTGTGTTTGAGGAAGTTCTTAGGGGTTAGTCTTGAGATGTTAGAACAGTGGTGAAGTGTATATGAAACGGACTAGCTTTTCCCACTTCGCTGAAATACAGTTTATAATGATGCCTTTGGTGTGTAACAACAAGAAGTCATCCAGCCTGATGGTAGCCATTGTTTACTTGGAAATAAATCCAATTTTTCAGTAAAAGTTACTTCCAGATAAGGATGTTTAGGATATCAGTTTTCCTTACCCAAGATATAAGGTTACAATTTTAAAATACGTATTTTAATAATGTATTGTAGGGAGAATATTTGAAGGAACGTGTATTCCAGTCTATAAAGGTTACTAGTATGAATGCTGGTTACACTTGTCACCGCTTGCAGTTATTAGTGGGAGAAATGATTCAAAACAACCTGCTCACTACATGTGTAATTTAGTGTTCAAAAAGTGCCTGGAACAGTTCCTTCTTTTCTGATGAAAAGTTAGACATTTGCACAGAAGGTATAATTTTTCTGAATAGCTCAGCTATGTAAATCTGTTCTATTGGAGTAACCATCAGCTGTCATGTTTAGCAGCGACTTGAGGCTTGGATCTGTTTTGTCATACTTTAGAATTAGATGGCCAGCTGAGTGTGAGGACACCATTATAGTGTAATTATGACATAAATAAGGGTGCAATCCTATGCATGTTTAGTCAGGGGGGGAAACTTCCTACAAGTCCTAGCATGCCCCACCCAGCATGGCTGCTGGGGCATGCTGGGAGTTGTACGGCTTTTTTCTGTCTAAACATACATAGGATTGCACTCTAAGTGACTTAGAAATATTATTCATAATGCCTGCTTGTATGCTGGCAAGTATTCACTGAAACTACTCTAGTTTTTTTATGGGAGCTTGAGTATACCCTAAGGCTGCAACCTGAACATATTTACAAATGAGTAAGCCACACTGAGCACTTACTTCTGAGTAAACATGCATAGGGTGTTGGTGTAAGAGGCTGAGAAAATCTGTATTAGAGCAAAGCAGCTACAGTGAAGGAAGGGGGTAAGAAGGGAGGCAGGCACAAACATACAGCTTAAACAGAAAGCACAGACTGGTGATACAATGATCATCGTGCCTGCTTGATTGGCATGGTTGCTAAGGGATGAAGTTAGTGCAGAATATTTTTTCATGATAGTTTAACAGGATGAATTGTGTTCTTTCTTCCACTTAAATAGCACATCTGGCATAATCTGCAAGTTCTTCTAAAGCCCTGATATGTGTGAGCTACTGTCTACTAGCCTATATTTCCGATGTACTGTGATCCTTTCATCCTTGTGTGTTGTTTTATTTATCTATTTTAGCTGTTAACTTAATCAGATTTCCCTTGCATCCCAGTCCTAAACACATTTTCTTGGAAGTAAGATCCATAGAATTCGAAAGAGACTAGCTTCCAAGTAAGGATGCATAGACTTGCAACCCCTAGTATTTACACACAGATTCTTTAAAAACCACGTGTGTTAATTTAATTTGTGTAAAACAATTCTTAAAATAAACAGGAATTCAAGATAGACCACTGGTTTCATACTCTTTCAAGACCACCTCAGTCAAAAGACTCGCTATTTGTTTATGGGGCATTTGGTGTGTGATGATACTAGGAAGATTCACAAAATTTAGCTATGGGAGTGTTACAGTAGAGAGTGTATATGTGATGGATGCTTTCCAAGGTCTGAATTTGCAGGGGCATTACGGTCACGACAATTCAGTGATGGAAATTCCATTGTGTTCTGTTAACCTCCTTCTGTCCCCCCATGGCTCTGAACCAGCCTTCCCTAAACTGGTGCCCTCCAGATGTTTTGGACTGTTACTCTTGGCATTACTGACCATTGGTCATACTGGCTGGGGTGGATGGAAGTTAAAAACATCTGGAGGGTACCAGGTTGGGAAAGGCTGCGCTGAATTATCCCACCAAGATACTGTATTTTCCATTTGTCCTGATCTCTATTCCTTCCATTCAGGCATTTTACCAACTTGGACCACTTTAAAAGGGGATTAGACAAATTAATGGAGGATACAGCTATCAATGATTACTGGTCATCATAGCTGTATACCTCCAGTATCAGAGGCAGTATGCTTCCCAGTACCAATTGCTAGGTGACACGAGCAGGAATTCATGTCCTGCTTCTGGGCTTCCCATTGGGGCATCTGGTTGGCCATGATGGGAATGATAGGCCTCTGGTCTGATCCAGCACAGCTCTTCTTCTTACCCTTCTGCCAAAGTTTTAATCTTGTTATCCAGTTTAGTTTAGTCTGAAGCCTGAAAACGCAGTAACTCCTTGTAAATGTCAAGTCTGCCTTCTTCTAGCCTTTCAGGAGGCAGCACAAAACTCCTATAACAAATCTCTCAGACTCCACTGAACCGAGTTGTTTATCATCCTTGGTCAACATGGAAACAGGACCTGAGCTTTTCCAGCTATCACTAGAGCATAAACAAGATTTGCTAATAGTTGTGCAGCGAAGTTGATGGAGGAGATGGTGATACTTGTTTTGGGCAGGGAGAGGAGACATTTTGGGAATGCAATTTGGTTTTGCAAACTATTTGCATTTCCAATAGATCTGCATAAGACAGAATTAGGGCTGCACTGAATATTCTCCCATCTTGGTTTTGGGGTCATAATTAACTATTTGATGGTTGTGGGTAGGAAGAATTCCAAATATTGCTTTGATTGTAAGGCTATTCATATTTTCCTCAATGTTTTTTGGTGCCATTCATATTTCTTCTGCAGTGCTGCCCCCCCCCACTCACTACTTCTTTTTGCTTCCTACATTGCTTATGTAGGTGACTCAACCAATCAGGGATTATGTAGTAAATGAGATGACATTACAACATTACATAACCAGTCAGATTTGCTTATTTGATAATGTCACTGTGGGCAAATAAAGTCAATTGAGAGAAAGAGAGAGAGAAGAAGGTGCAAGACAGAGGAGTCTATATGAGTAGGCAAATGTGTTTTGTGGGCATTGTCAAACATTGCCTAAAGATAGGGCTCTTTGATTTGGTAAAAAAAATGTTTTCCCCTAAACAGTGAGCAATTTCAATGCAACCTCTCGAAAGAGGTATGTACAGAATAATATAACTGGCAGGGACTCGTTGGACTGTTTCTAGGAACAGTTTGATTCCGTGGAAGCTTATCAGGGCCTCTTTGATGAGAAAATCAATCATGGCTGGCAAGGTTCCCTGAAGACATTTTCCACCGTTATTGGCCTCCTGTTGCAAAACAATCGTAGCAGTGGAGTATTGGGATATTCTAGGTGCATTCTCTGTACAGGTCCTGGATGATGCCCCACATTCTGAATTACACACTGGTTCCTCAGCAGACAAATCAGTGTGGAAACAGTTCTGCAATAATAGGAAGTTTCCCACAACCTCACTGTTCAAGCTGAATTTTTTTAAAATTAAGGATTTCTTCCTAGTGTTCATTCTCAGTCTACCTCCCTGCAGTTTGAAACCATTGCTTCATGTCCAGTCCTCAGTGTAAAATATGAACAACCGTCCCCCTTCTCTTGGGTAGTGTTCTCTTGAACACTGACTGCCTATTCTCCACTCTTCCCCACCCCTGCCCCCACATACACACCCCTTCAGCCTACCTAGTTGCTTGAGCCTTTTTTCATAGAAATTATAATTTAGACGAGTGTTTGGCAACCTTAAATCCCCAAAAGTTTAGACTACAACTTCCAGCACCTTTGACCATTGGCCATGATGGGTGGGGGTGATGGGAATTATAGTTCAGGAACATCTGGGGACCTAAAGTAATCTAGACACTTATACTTGTAGCTGTCTTTTCTATCCTTTTACTTCTGGAGTTGGAGAACTAGTACTATTTAGCCTCTGATGTTAAAGGGCTGCTTCACTCTGCAGCAAAGTCTATTTAGACAGAGGCCAAGCTCCCATACCACCTATCTTCACTTCATTGGAGCCACTTGTAGAGTTAACTTGGCTCAAACAAGTTTGCCTTTAAAAGCAAACTCCTAGAATCCTAATGGGAATCCCTGCTTATTAAGCAGGGGTAACCACGCTTTGCCAAGTTTGCATCAGTAATTTACAAAAGCCTGTGGGTCTTTCTTCATTCCCATAAAATGGAGCAGACTACTATTTTCCCTTGGCCAATATAAGAAAGTGTGGTTTGTGGAAAACTACAGGCTCCATAATGCAGGGCATCTTGGTCATTTATTACACCATATTAAAATGTGAAGAGAAGGTGTTATGCATTTCATTGTGGTCCTTCCTTGAGTGCTTTCTAGGTAATGGCCAGTGGAGAAATATAACCAAAGTTCATAATGAAGTTTCTTAGGAACAGTTTACACAACCAAACTGAGAATGTGGCTCAAGTGAGAAAATGCTGAACTTGGCATGGTGTCATAGGGTAGCTTCATAATATGTCTAGTTGTAATCTAGCTGACACTTCGTATGCATGTGTGCTGATGCTGCTGTTTGTACTGGTTCTAGCCCTTATGGTAGTCCTATGCTACTTTCAGTAACGTTTTCCAGGTGCTTTTCATGGCTTTCTAAAAGCTCCATCTTTGCAGTTGATCTTTGTACACTGCCGTATCTGTGCATACCACATCTAGCTTGACAAGCAATAGCTACCATGACAGCGATGGTCATGAAAACTGGTGGGCTCAAAGTGAGCTGGGCAATGGTACAATAAGTGTAGGCTAAGCAGTAACTTGAACACATCATGAAGCAATTGTCCAGCTATGTTACCACTTGCCAAGTTTGGGACAGATCTACTCTACTGGCATTCTTAGTCTGCCGATTTAGTTGTGTGAATTGGCCCTTTCTTTTCTGACTTGACGTGTCGCAGCTTTCCCAACTTCAATAATAATTGGAAATAATTTGACTGTGATCCTCTTCTGAACACTGTAACAGCACTAGGATGACATCTTGACCACTTTGAATGCGTCAAGTTGTCATCCCTGACGCATTTTTTATGAATGATTTAAAGCTGTTAATTAGCTCATGCAACTAATGTAGAGGCCTGTTGAAAACCCGTCTCCATAATAGACGAATACACATTTCAGGAGCAAATAGGTTATTTTTTTAAAAAAAATCTTTTAAAGTTTCCTCACCTAGTTATTATGAGCAAAACATATTCTGATTGCAGGCTTTCAGTTGGTTGTAAAGAGTACTTATGAAGAGTACTTATTTTGATAATGACAGATGTAATGTGTGAAAATAGTTTAAACATCTGTGTAGGGAAGGTAAGCTGTTAAGTAATTATTTTGTTAAAGTATGTTTGAAAGCAAACATG
The DNA here is from genome assembly GCF_057233095.1 of Heloderma suspectum. Classification (NCBI taxonomy): domain Eukaryota; kingdom Metazoa; phylum Chordata; class Lepidosauria; order Squamata; family Helodermatidae; genus Heloderma; species Heloderma suspectum. Next base: position 284,063,835 of record NC_139461.1, on the reverse strand, counting down.
CTGCTTTATGGACTCACAAATAACTGTAATTTTACGGCTGTAAATACACATAAGAAACTGTAAGTAAAACCATTTGAGTAATATGTGTGTTTGCTTCTCTGGGTCTCAAACAAGAAATTCCACAGACAGGCATTTTATCACAAACATGAAATCTGTCTGAACAAGCTTACAGTTTAATTTTAAAAGCAACAGAGATGCAAGGCAAAATACAGTAGCGATGATGGGTTGAAAGAAGAAAAATTATCCAGCAACTGAGGTCGCATAACATAATGGGACTCAATTTTTTGTTTTGAAGAACAGGATAATCGGGACAAACTTGCTGTCCATAAAATCTACCAGGGGAAAAGGAAGTATGGTCAAAAACAACAAAGATTAAGAGGTTGAAACCTTAACTCAATAGCCAGTAAGAGATGTCATTCAGAAAAACTGGTAGCTGATTGTTAGCCAAGGCAAAAAGTAATCCCTTTGTGTACTCATTAAGGAAGTATTCATCATATAGAATCACACAATTGTAAAAACTGTAAAGAAAAGAGCAGGCTAACATGCTAAATTTCCTACATGGATTTCATTTCTGAACAAGGAAACATACACACACCTATTTCACTGTGTGGGTATGTATGATACAGGAACCACTGGCTTCCCATTGCATACAGACATACGATGTCTCTCAGATCACATGTTATGGTGTAGAATCAAATCTCTCCACAGACGCAATATACATGCAAGAAATTCATCTGAAGCTACCCTGAGTCACAGGGGAAGTCTGACAAGAATTTTCAAAGAGGAATTCCCCACTGTTTCAGTGCAATCTTCACAGTACATTTTGGAAAATTTCCATCTCCCACTGGGTCACATGCCCCAAGGCTCAAGGCAGAAGCAGGTCCTAAACATGGGATTTAAGACAAAGAGTTAGTGTGGATGCTACTGCTCAGCTCTGGCCAAAGGTAGAAACAACAAGGACAGCCAACAGAGCAATAAGGGAGTGTCCTAACAGCAGTGGGACAAAGTTGGTCACGTCAGTCTTGTCTCTGGTTCCAGGACAGTCTTGATCTCTAGTTTGAGCAACAAGAGGAAACTGCTGATAAGTTTTGTGGTAAATGGCCTCACCCTACTGTGCTTCCCATCACCTTGACAGGAGGCAGATCTAACACTGGGAGGCTGATGCATTGCACACATTCCAAATTGCGTACTACAGTGCCAAATGGAGCATAGAGAGCTGGAGTTGCCCTTATGGACTTGGTCAAAGGCTGTGTCATGTACATGATGAGGCCTTCAGAAAATGGCTGTGAAGTCTTGAGTACCTATTGGGAGAAAAGTGGGATATGAACAGAATAAATAAGACCATACCTGTATAACACAGCAGAGTGCACCAAGCAATTCTTCTGGCCTTTGAGGAATGTGAGGGAGAGGAGCAACCACCCACACACGTTCCCCAGAGGCCTTATCTGGTGGGTTGCTGAGTTGGTAGCTTTGGCTCAGAGCCCAGTGTACTGTGGGTCTTCGAGTGCAAATCGGCTGACTCTTAACTATTCATCACGTCACTGTGAAGCCCAGGGAAAGTAAGCTTTTGCCAAGCCTCATCTGTTCCTGCTGTCAGCCCTCTCCTCCTGAACTATGCAGAAAACTGGACTTGCCAGACTGCCAACCCTCTGGGCTAGGTGAATTCAGAAGGCTTGTGGTTATGGCTCAACTGTTGTCCTTACCCAGGTGCTCTTAATATTAGTTTAGAATGTGCTGGCTGCTGCTGGATTCTTTTGCAGGCTGGGCTTGGCTGCAGACTACTCTGCCCTGAGGCCTGGAGATGCTTCTAAAGAGAAGTATTCATACTGGTTGTGTTTTTTGGTAAATTAGGGCTGAGGAGTACATTGCTTTGCCTTGATGGGCTGGTTTTGTCCTTTGAACAGGTCTGTCTGTCTTTGCCATACTATCTTCACTAAAATGCTTCACCAGAAGTAATGAATGAAAGGTGTTCTGCACCAGTGCACCTCTGCTGCACTTACTTTGCAGCAGGATCTCTTGCTTGATCATCCCAGAGTTCAGGACACGGAATAATGGGCTCAAGTTACAGGAAGCCAGATTCCGGCTGAACATCAGGAAAAACTTCCTGACTGTTAGAGCAATACGACACTGGAACCAATTACCTGGGGAGGTGACGGCTCTCCCACACCTGATGAGGCTGGACAGCCATCTGTCGGGGATGCTTTGACTTGGATTCCTGCATTGAGTAGTGTCAGGGTTGCCTCTGAGCACATACAGTGGCAGAGCAGTTCAGATTCTGAGGAAGAGCTGCAAAACATGGAGGAGGAACTTTCTCAGGCTTCAGAGGCACAGCTGGACGGAGAGGGGCCCCCTTCTCACCTCCCTGTGATAGATAACGAACAGGGGGAAGTGGGGGCAGGAGAACCTGAACTCTTAGGTGCCAGATGCAGACACAAGTGGGAGATGGCAGGGGCAGAGCTTAGGCGGTCTGCCCGATTGGCTTGGCGTCAACAGCTAGACTGTTGACTAGAGGTGTCACGGGAAAGAGGGAGATCTTCCCCTCCCACCCCTTAAGTTAGGATAGTTTGCTGCCTTTTTCCAAATGGTGGCCAACTTTTGTAGCTTCCCTTTGAACTCCTTGAAAGCTTTTCCTTTGTAGTTTGGGAGCCACTAGCAATTTGCATCTGTATACCTCATTAGAGTAAATAGATTAAAGCCATGGAATAAAAGCCTCTTGTCTGTGTTTTGATTTTACTTTTAGAGTTCTCAGCAGGGCAAAAAGGGAATCTTGACAAGCAGGGGGTTGGACTTGATGGTCTTATAGACCCCTTTCAACCCTACTATTCTATGATTCTAATTCCTCTGTTTTCATTTTTATTCCTCAGCTGCACTCTGTGCATGCATTCTCAGGGGTGTGCATGCACAGAGATCCTTACAGAAATAATGAGGAAGAAAAACACGCAACAAAGGACATATGTTCCACTTGAAACAGCAGGCTGGAATGCTTTCTGTCAAGCAGACTTCAGTCTTGCCATATAACATAGAAGTTTGTTTCAGTGGATCACATTTTGCCAATATAAATTGCAAGTGTGCCCCCCCAAATCTGGATTGGGACCACAGTGGAGGGCAAAGGGTTAAAGCAGGAGTGGGCACCAAGTGGGCTGCATGCACACCATTTGCTGTGGTGGCAAAAATAATTGGCCATTTGCCACTATATTTTGGCAGCAAAATGCTGCGGAGCGGTAAAAAGATAAAATTTAGCTTGAGAAGCAAAATTTGCCCCTTTTACTGCACCATAGTGGTTTGCTGCTAAAACCACTATGGGAGTCCAGCTGATGGGGGTCCAGGGGGTCAAAAGTGGCCACCAGACCCCTGAAGTTGCCCATCCTTCAGTCTCTCAACCCCCCCCCCCCCCGGCTAGGCTCCCAATCTGAACTGAGTCCTCTGCACTTGCTTTAGATGTAGATGCTAGCTACAACTTCAAAGTAGCATGTAGTTTGGCTCCAAGAGTAGTAACAATGCTTGTGATGTCTTTGAATTGTAGGAAAGCTAGTTCTGGCTTTCACGCTGCAATACCCAGATGCGGAGTTCAGTCAAGCATACTGCCTGGGACGAGATTCAGACTGTACCAGCTGTTCCTGTGGTGTTCTTGGAGAAACACCTGATGCAGACAGACAGTACAATCAGAGAGCTCTTTCCCAATCTGATTTACCCAGGTTCTAGAAGTTTTATTTCTCTAAGTGTCAAGAGCTGCTGTATAGTTCCAGCACACTACTCCTTGAATGAAATCTTAGACTGTGTATAAACTGGTGTCACTGAGTTATGAAGCCCACAAAAGGACCAGCTGGAGGTAGGTGATCAAGCTGATTTTATACACCTACACACCCAAGCTCTTCCTAAGTGCTCATGCCAGAAAAACAACCTTCTCACTGCAATCCTATGCATGATAACTTGAAAGCAAATCCCACTGTGCTCAATGGGTCTTAATCCCTAGTAAGTATATTTGGGACTCAGGCTGTGTCTTGTAGTAGTCTGCAGCTACGTATCTGCCGGTTCACTAATGCAATTCAGTGGTGCTTTCCCCTCTGCAGGTATATGGAAGCTTGATCATAATGTCTCAGGCCAATAGTTTTGTCGCAGCTTGAGAACTTTTTAAATCAAGGCTTCTCTGAGCAAAAAAGAGTCTGGGTAGAGATGTAGATATATATTTACTCTGAAATAATCTAGGAAAACGTTAGGAACAGAATGCCAACTTCATTTCACCACGTAAACCTTGCTGTGCTAGGATTTTTTCTTCTACTACTCAGCCAATTCTGGTCTTTAGAAAAAGCAGTTTCCCCTTGTGCTGCTTTTAATTGATTTCCATCACATTAGTAGAGCTTGTTGTCAGCCTAGACAAAGGCATTACTTTGGGAATTTATCAAAATTTGACTCATTGATTCTTTGAACTGATGAAACAATTGGAACTTGATATACCCCCTACAGCTTCTTCAAAGAGCTTTCTCTTCTATTACAATAAAGAAAAAGTCGTTAGGTCAGAAGACTGCAAAGCATAATTATGATACTGTATAAATCATATATTTGTCTAAGTCTTAAAGCATGAGAACTGCTAAAAATAATAAGCCAGCTTGCGTAAGAATTGCCTTGCTGGATCAGACTCAGATCCATCAAGTTCAGTTCTGTGTTTTCAACTACAGCCAACCTGATGCATCTAGAAATTAGGAAGCTGCCTCTTACCAGTTCAGACTATTTGGCCTTCTGGCCCAATATTGTCTGCTTTACTCTGTCTAGCAGTAACTCCCCAGAGTCTCTCTCAGGTACTGGTCTTTCACTTCACTTACTACCTGGTCCTTTTAACTGGAGATGCGGAGAACTGAACCTGGACCTTCAGCATACAAAGAAGGAGCTCTGCCACTGAGCTACAATCCCTACCAAAGCTTGTAGGCAGGGCATGTAGATGAATGCCATCCACTTAAGTTTGTCCCTAGTATCAGAGGTATGCTTTGTAGGAATATATAGGCTCCATTTAGCTGTTCATAGACCACTCTTCCATTAATTTGTCTAACTATTTTTAAAAGACAGCTAAGCTTGTTGTTTATTTGGTCAGTCACTTCCGACTCTTCGTGAAAGCATGGACCAGCCCACGCCAGAGCTTCCTGTCGGCCGTCGCCACCCCCAGCTCCCCCAAGGTCGAGTCTGTCACCTCCAGAATATCATCCATCCACCTTGCCCTTGGTCGGCCCCTCTTCCTTTTGCCTTCTACTTTCCCGAGCATCAGCATCTTCTCCAGGGTGTCCTGTCTTCTCATTATGTGGCCAAAGTACTTCAGTTTTGCCTTTCATATCCTTCCCTCAAGTGAGCAGTCTGGCTTTATTTCCTGGAGTATGGACTGGTTTGATCTTCTTGCAGTCCAAGGCACTCTCAGAATTTTCCTCCAGCACCACAGTTCAAAAGTCACCGAATTACTCCATTAGTTTTTAAGCAACACAAGTAGGGATCTAGGGCCATCCCTGTGCTCAACCTGAGGTGCTCTGTCCTTTTTGCTACACCCCAAACAAGTTGACAGAAAGGATTGATAATTTTGCACATGCTCTGCTCCAAGCACGTGTGTTAAATGCTCAAGGGCACTCAGAAGGAAGTGGCATGAATAGTGTCACGTTCCCTCTGGGGCAGTGGGACCCAGTCTTCTCAGTAGGAAAGGATGCTCTGCCAAGGGACTGGAGCTCCCATTTCTGCCTCCCCTTTCTCCTGTCCCGGGTAGGTTTGGTGGGTTGAAGCAGAAGGTAGCTGAGGCAGGAGAAGGCAACCAAGGCAGTGTGGGCGCTTGAGGTGTTGGTTGAGTGGGTCTTGCTCGCGCCAGGCTATGAGTAGGGCCTTGTTTAGCCCACACCTACTTACGAGGAATCAAATAGGAGTGCTCACTTTTACGAGCACTCCTATTTGATCACTTTTGACATCCCTAGTCATGGTTTTATTTCTTGAATCTCCAGAAGACACAAACCTATCTGAAAAACAAAAGTATCTACACCATGCAGCAGTTCTAACGTACTTCTTCTATTTTCTTAAAATATGTATTTGACCCTCTGTCACTAGAACAGTTGAGTTTACTAATCTAGTATCAGGGTCAAACATAAAATACCCAGCGGAAGTTAAGAATCACACCATACACAGGTTAAAAAAATCATGCTTTTATTGAGACCTTCCATTTTACAATAAAAGAGCATAGTTGCATATACGCCACTTGGGGTCAATAATATCCAACAATGTAAAGTACAGAAACCTACACAAATGACCCCCCAGGTTTGAACATATTGTGCCATTAACATAGATATAATTATGAAAATAGATAAAATGTCGTTTTCATTCTCTGCACCTTTCTCATACAAAATGGATAGAACAGATTCTCTGCTTAGCACCTGTAGTCATGACCAGTAATAACTTGGCAGAGTCACTTTGACCCCTAGCACCTTATTTGTATGGCTTTATAGTTGCCACAGTCATTCCAGTGTGGGTAAAATTGACCCCAATAGTGAAAAAAAAATCAGTTTTTCACTAAATTAAGGAAAGGTAGTGGTGCTGAAACACCACATGGCAATTTGCACCTCATCATGGTTGATGACCACCTGGAACATGGAATTGTGGAACATTGTCACAAATGGGTTTTTCCCCAGTGTTGTCACTAGGGATGTTAGAAAATTCTGCCACGGATCCCAGGGGGGCCAAATTCCAGTGAATTTGGCCCCCCGGAATCCATGGCGGAATGGAGCCCCCCGCCCCTCCATCCCGCAAAAGCCCCGCAAAACGAAGCCTACCTGGCTGCGGCTCCGGATGCAGCTTTGGCTCCGGCAGCGGCAGCTCCGGCTGCTGCTGGGCTGGTGTGGACACAAATGGCGTCCTGAGTAGGGGATGCCATTTTCGTCTCTATGGTAGCCCATGATAGGCTATGTAAATATTTACGGGTTGGCCTGGCCAGCGGCTCTGCGGCCTGGCCGCGGAGCGCAGCCGGCCTGGCAGGATTCCAGGGAGGAGGAACGGATTGCCTCCTCCCCCGTCGAGGATTCCGGGGGGAGGAACAGATCACCTCCCCCTACCTGCGGAACCCGGCGCAGCCAGGTAAGCGGGGTTTCATACACCCCTAGTTGTCACAGCAGTTGACCACACTGGAGGGCTAAATCACTCCTTATTTATTTTATTTATTTATTGCATTTATATCCCACCTTTTTTCCTCTTTCAAGGAACCCAAGGTGGCTTACATTATCCTCCTCCTCTCCATTTTATCCTCACAACAACAACCCTGTGAGGTACGTTGGGCTGAGAGTCTGTGACTGGCCCAAAGTCACCCAATGAGCTTCCATGGCTGAGTGGGGACTAGAACCCGGATCTCCTGGCTCCTGTGTTTCAAATGATATGGTTAAGATACTTATGTATTATGAATAGGTTGGATTTTCTATTGATAATTAGCTCGTGTCTTAGAATTACGGTATTTTAACGTATATATTATCATGGACCTATTTGAGATCCATTAAGCTTTGATCGTGTTCTATTATTAAAATAAAGAAAAATGACATACTGCAGAATACGTTACAAGGTAAGAAGATGTAGTGCAATTTTTGTACTATACCACACAATTGTTATTCCAATATGAAACAAATGAGAACTATCTAAAAAAAATGTATTATTATTTCACCCTTACTCCAATGTGTTTAGGACATCATAAGCTCCCTTTGGGGTGGGACCATAGCTCAGTGGTAGATCATTTTCTTTGCGTGAAGAAGGTCCCAGGTTCACTCAGCTTCTCCAGATGTTTCTGGTCAGGTGGCAGGTTATGAGAAAGACCTCTGCCTGAGACCCTGGAAAGCCACTGCATGTTGGAGGCTCCCATACTGGGCCGGGTGGACAACTAGGCTGACCTCCTATAAGGCAGCTTCCAATGTTCTATATGTGGTTCCTCCTCCCCTCGTTTCATCATCACAACAAACTTGTGAAGTAGGTTAGGCTGGCAGATGATGACACACAGTGAGAAAGGGATTTGATTTGGTCCAAGTCCGACACTCTGGATGCTTCCAGATGGACAGTTCTGAGTGCTACCAATCAAAAGACACTATGCAGCTCTTCTGTCTTTTCTATTCTGTCTTCCTAACAGATTTTTTTTGAAAGGAAAAAAGATGTAGTTGTCTTCCACACATAGTGGAAGACAACTACATCTGGACCCTCAATAAAATTCTGTGAATGATGCAGGGCAATTGCACGATAAAAGCCTTGTCTGGAAGCACCCTCTGTCCACTATTCCACAGTGTCTGTCACAAGCTTTTGTTAGCCCAGACCCTCTTTCTGATGTGTATCATCATCACGCACAGTTGCTATCTCACAATTTTGTAAGCCATTCCAGTATCCCAAGGACAACTGAAAATTTCCAAGATTTAGCCTCAAATGTTTTTTCCAGCAGCCAACAGATTTGTAATGAAACACATTTCATGCATGTTATGCTCCTAGCGTGGCTCTGGATTGCCATGAAAACCTAACTTGCAATACAATTTCAGCCAAAAGAGAATATTCTGCACTTCTCCCACTGCAAGTCAATGCAGTAACAGGACACAAGTACTACTATATGTTTCCTTTAAACCCGGGGTGGGTAATGGTTTGCTTGTGGATTGGATCAAATCAAAAATAAGTTTTCTTATCTTGGGCCTTGCAACTCTTTTAGGTTCCCTCCCATTATTTTAGACTGATCCTGGTCTATTTTCATGTAAATGTATGATATTATAGCTGGGAAAGTGGCTGCTAAAGGAAACGAGAAAAAAGTGGGCAACAAGAAAGTGAAAGTCTGTCCCTCCCATTCTTTATGGCAGCTTTTTGCTATACATACGTCTCAACTAAGCTGGTGCTGATAGCAAAACAGGTCATTGTGTGAACGGCAATGTGTGTTCTTAATTGTAGCCCACTAGCCCATTTAAAATTAGTGTTGGGCTCCGAGGGGGGATAAGCTTCGAATTTCTGCTGTAATGCATTTGAAAGTGGTAAAATTGATGATTTCCTGTTCCATTAAGGCTGCTGTGGTTTTTGCCCCTGCATCCTGAAAGTCTTGCTGTTTGCAAACTATAATAAGCCCATCGTTTCTCCTTGGCTGACTCTACAGGGCAGAGATGTAAAAGCTCAGGCGGGGGGGGGGGGAAGAGTCCCTACCCAACATCTTCCACCACCGCCACCTTCATTTGTCTTTTAGAACTGTCACCTGATTAAACTAATCTTAGTTGATTAATAGTATAATTTTTTAAGTCAAATCAATTGATTTGATTGCATCAGTTTGCATATGAATAAAAACAACAGCTCAGAACTAAGAAGTATGTGTTTTTAGATTATGCTGTGGGCTACAGAGAGACATATGGAGTGAGGAAAGAGAGGGAAGCTGAGAGAGGGGAGAGTGAGGAAAATGGGAAGCTCCCTTAAACCAAGTCAGACCATTGGTCCAACGTCTAGCTCAGTATTGTCTTCACCAACCTGATGTCTTCCTGATGTTTTGTATCACAGTTCCCATCAGCTCCAGCCAGCATGGCTAGTGGTCAGGATCCAGGGATGGTGCGAGTTGTAGTCCAAAGCATCTGGAGGGGCACCAGGTTGGAGAAGTCTGGTCCATGCTGGCTGCCACTGGCAGTCCAGCGTATTTTCCAGCTCTACCTGGAGATGCTGGGGACTGAACCTGGAGCCTTCTGCATGCCAGGTGTATGCCCTACCGCTGAACTACAGCTACTCCTTGAAAGACAGGATTCTTAGGAAAGAGGAGTGAAGAGAGTCATGTCGGGTCAGGAAAGAAACAAAGGGAATAACAGATGGGAATGCAGACGAATCTACTCTAGGATAACAGAAATGGGGGCTCAGAGGGACCTGTAGTATTGCAAAGAGTAGAGTGCTATGGGGTGCATAGAGAGAAGGGGGTAACTTGGAAATGGGGCTGCAGAGGTACCTGCGAGTAACTGAGAGATGGGAGGTGGGTACTGAATGATCTCACATTGTGGGTTATGATAGAACTGAGAGACCACTATGGAATGGAGATGATTTAAAGTGACAGAATTGATTCAAATAAAGATACTAAGATAAAATTGTAACAAAAATTCTTTTATGTACTTAATTTAGTTATGCAACCTTCTTGAATTTGTAAAATATAAAAGTGGCCCTCTGAATGATTTGAATTGTACACCACTGGAAATTTTATTCCTTTTACTTCACTAATGCAAGGAATGGCTGGACTGTGCACAGTTCGCCAGATTAAAAGATGACAATCCTATTTTCTCGTCGGGAACAATAGCTGTTGCCTTTTGGTTTACATCATTGTACATGTGCATAGTTGTAGTCAATAAAACTCTGTCAGCTAGTGAATTTTTTTAAGGATGTGATCTCAGAGTCTGTATCCTTTTAAAACAAACTCAAAGCCCTATGAAAATGACCCAGACCTTATTGACATAACATGGAATGCCCGCCCACAGAGCCATGAAGTTCAGAATTAAGCTTGTAATACTATCCTAAATTCATCCTGTATTTTTCAGGATTCTTGGAAACAAATTCAGTTGTGGTATAAATAGGCACTTTTTTTTTTTTCTTGAATTCTAGGAAAGATGCATCTCATTCCATCAGAATGGAGTTTGGCATGATGCTGATATTTCCTATAACGTTATGGGATTAACTTGGGTATATTAAACCTTGCCTTAATTGTTGTTTCTGTACACAATTTATGATATGTTGAGTAAGTAATAAATACGAGACTTGGCTGTTAAGAAAACCACAAAGGTCTTGATTCTTGTAGCGGACTGCTTGCCATAGACTAACAGCCCAATTCAATGCTTCAGATTATTTCTCTGTTTGATAGAAATAATTAAATGTAGAGGTCTGCATTTTTATTATTACACTTTATAAAACAACAACAGCGTAATGTACACTCTTGCTGAGCTTTTGAACATAGTGCCAATTTTCAGTAGAAAAGATGTGTTTTGTTAGGGTAACTAGTGAACTCTGTGGCAGTTGTGTTTGCTGTGTGCTCCACATTTGTTGTGATAAACATCTAAAGCATGAAGGGGAAATGTATGTCTGCAAACTAGGAGACATACAGCAGATTTGTTCTGGGAAATTACAGTTGGCAGTGGCTGTTTGGTGTGTGTATGCTGCATTTTTATAGATATGCACCTTTCTTGCTGCTTGCCATGTATCATGTTAAATGTTCTTTACTTCTTGCATGCAGAAATGGTGTGGTGAGGGAGTGTGGAGTTATTTATAGGTTGGTCTTCAGAAACACTGTGGTCTTCATCCTTAAGTTTTAGAATTTTCTTTTATTAAAAGAAAATGATTTATACAATGTATTGAGGTTTTTATTGCATACATACACGCTTACCTGCCTTCTCTTTTTGCCTTTTTGCTTCTTAGATTTGCCTCTGAAGAAGAAATAAAAGACGTTCCTTCACCTTTGTCAGAAGAGCATGCAAAATCAGCACAATATGGCACAGCGTAGCATTGCTGTGGGATTATTCATAATAACTTTCTTATCCTTGCTGGATGACAGTTCAGCTTTCCTATTAAATCAGCGTCTGAAGGGAAGATTTCAAAGGGACCGCAGGAATATCCGTCCAAACATCATTCTTGTTCTTACTGATGATCAGGATGTAGAACTTGGTAAGAGCTCTGAACAGGTTTGCATGATAGTAATTGATACATATGGTATGCTTTTTGCTGGGCCAAGATTTGCTCTTCCCTACATTGGTGCAAGATTTCATCTAGTTTCTTATGCAACCTATAATGATTAAACTTCCAGGCTACGAATGAACTGTTGCACTGGTGCTAAAAAGGGTCAGAATGCAGAAAGGGATTTATGGAAAGTTGTTCCATACATTTTCAGACATAAAACTTCCAATATCAACAGGTGCTTTTTAAAAAAAAATCCCTTGCTGTATTGTCTATGAGCAAGAACGTGTTGTAGAGGTGTTGCAAGCTGGAACTCAGGCATGCGTGATGGGAGACAGACTTTGGGAAAGGACTAAGAGATACATTATACCAGGTTGGTTCATGCTGTAGCTCTGCGTACACTGCACCTAGCGTGTGTACACTCATTTTGTGTGTGTCAAAAGTGGGCAGGACCATGTTTGCTGCGGTAGTTCTGTTCATTTTCACATACACACACATGCATATACTAAAAATAGTATATTAAACGGATAAAATATAGTATAAAAATAGTCTGAAAAGAAAATATAGAAAACATGTCAAAGTTGGAAGATGACCTCAGTGATTTTTTCCTAATTTTGTTATTTAAATGTTATCAAAATATTTTTTTAAAACTGTTCTTGTCATCTTTTGTATACCTGATTTCTTGTTGCTCAAGAAGGATTAACATCAAGACTCCACCCTCATTTCTGATGCTGATGCTGCATTTCACTAGCTGAAGACGTAACTGCTTAGAATGATGATTAAACAAGACTTTTAATCATGCAATAACACTTTGGATTGACAATTAAGTTGACTGCGATTTTTTAAAACTAGCCTTTGCAAAATTATGGAAGTAACAGAAATGAGTAACAACGGGGCATTCCATACTAGAGCTACTCTGTTCCAGTGAAGTTCACCATAGCCCTTTTCACACATGATGACTGCATAGAGAGTTTACCATGTGTGCAGGAGCTTGCATGATGTCCCTGCTCCTGACCTCCAAGTGTTGAGTTCAATGTCTGCTTAGAGCAGGAGTGGGCAACAGGGCCAGCCCTCCCACGAAGCAGGGTGAGGCACCTGCATCAGGCAGTGGAGTGGGAGGAGCAGTGAATTGTGCCCTTCCCTCCCTGCCAGGAGGGCCATCCTCCTCCAGTGGGTGTTCTGGAGAGCACCGCCAGCTGCTCTCCCACCATGGCATTTGCCACAGTGAGAGAGTGGCCAGTGGGGCTCTATGGAGCAGCATTCCCCCACCCGTTTCCCTCATCACGCAGCACCCTTACTTTTACTGCTGCCGCCTTAGCTCTGTGGAGAGCCATGTGGTCAGAAGAGGTGGTTTGGGGGCTCTTGCAAGAGTGCGACGGGAAGGGGGGTGCAATGTGGCAGATGTGGGAAGGGGTGTGATGCAGCAGCACATGATCTCTTCCACCTCCGGAGGTAAGAGAGCATGCACCAAGGCTTTGGGGCAACCTGTGGTCCTCGGACTGCATGTGGCCCTTGGCCTAAATTCAAAAGCCTTCTGTGAATGATGAGAACATATCAGTGATAAGAGTGATCTCTCCCTCCTCTACCAGCCCAGTGGGTGGGGAGGAAGAGGGAGAGATTAGTAGTAGTATTTACATTTGTATACCACTCCATAGCTGAAACTCTCTGGGCGATTTACAAAGATTAAAAACCATTAAAAATACAATATACAATGTTTAAAACCATTTACATAACCATTTACGCAAACAGACAGTAGATATATAGACAACATATATCTAAACCAACTTTAACCAATCAGCCATGACCATAAGACAAATCCAGGACCTGATTAAATTCATCATATGCTGCCAAATGCCTGAAAAAAGAGAAAGGTCTTGACCTGGTGCCAAAAAGATAACAATGTTGGCGCCAGGCGGCCCTCGTCGAGGAGTACATTCAATACTTGCGGGGCCACCACTTTCTTTGAGGCCACCCTTGGAGGAGGCACCCAGAGGAGGACCTTAGATGTTGAATGTAGTGTACAGTAGGTTCATGTCAGGACAGGTGTTCCTTTAGGTATTGCGGTCCAAAGACTGATGGTCATTGAAAAGAGAGAGTGAGAAATGGTGGGTAGCCCTGCCTCATTTTGGCTCTGGCTCTGCCCACCACTGGCTCCAGCTCCACTCACCATCAGCATGTGGCCCTTGACAGGAAAAAGGTTCCCTGCCCCTGTCTTGAGAGCATATGCAGGTTTAACCTGTGGTGTGATTTGAGAATCCTGCTTTTGGGGACTCTCAGACACTCAAGAGAGCCCTGTGCAGTTATACATATGTAGGCTTTATGCAGATGTTCAACTGAATGCAGGGAAATCAGACACACTACCCCACTCCCTCCTCCATGCATTCACTGACTGCAAATATATTTCCTTTTGTTCTGATTAGTGAGGGAGAACTGCTGCACTACCTCTTTTGTGCTTACTGTACTGCTCCTCCTCCTTGTCTTAAATAACACCATTTGTAAACAGGGCACCGCATCCCAAAGCAAGACAGTAACTTTGATATAATTCAAGAAAAGTACAAGGAGTTTGGAACTTTGATACTTTTCAGTGGAACTGTGAAGCAGCAGGGATTATGCAAGGTCAGAAATAGTTCTCTGCACTCCAGTCCACTAAAAAAAGAGTAGGAGATGGCTACTGTGAATGGATGCCATAATAACTATACAGTAGACTTTTAAAAAAGAAAAGCGGGGTGAGGAAAGACTTTGATAAGGTGGAGGAACTGAAGCAACTGCCTGGATAAAGGGCGGTAGTGAAATGTTTGATCCATGCATAAGAAATTAGAATGCTGAGAAAGCTACTACCAGTTTAATGAAAGTTAGTACCTCATTAAACTTTCACATGAAGAAATCTAGCCATGGAGCTGTAATCGGGAGCAGCTGTGTGATGTGTGTGTTCCAACTGCCCTCATTTAACAGAGACAATTTCTATATTCTGTTGCCTTTTCCTAGTAAATAAGTGGCCTGATTTGTTCTTATTTTTGCCTTTTTGGAGGATTCGTTATTAAAGCTGTGTACGGTATGAATTGCTTCTTCAGGGTTCATCAGCACCCTTGCTTGGACTGTAGCAGCTAAATAGGCTTGGTAGGGAAGGTGGGGGATGTCTCTAGTGCAGGCTTCCCTAATCTGATCCCCTCCAGATGTGTGTTGGACTACAATTGGTCATGCTGGCTGGGGATTATAGGAACTGTAGTCCAACAGTTATGGAGGGCACTAGGTTGGGGAAGGCTGCTCCTAGTGCATTTTTACATAAGTGCTAAGGCACCATACAGTGGACAGCATGCAGTTTTACACACTGAGCTATGTTCTGAACTGATGTCCAATATACTGTGGGACAACCATGCCTTGCTATTATGTCTTAATCCAAATAATAAATGCCCTCTTGGCTTTTAAATTGGTGAGAGAACAAACTACTGCAAGGTAAATGGATACAGCAGGAAGGGTAGAGCTTTCAGCAGATGAGGGAACCTTGTCAAGGTTCCTTTTATGATCTGGGCCCCCTGAGCAACCCCTTAAGGATCTCTTGCCTCCTTAAGAGTCCCACCATCCTTCTTTTAAACTTCCCCTTCCCAGTAACGTGGGGTTTAGGCTGTAGACATGGGGTGACTGACATTCTAGACACAGAGTTTAACCACAACGGTTTACTAGTGGATTTAAAGCAAGCAAATTACAACTAAAGGCATTTACACAAAATAGCTGAATGATACAAAAGGCATTACAAGAAAAATAAAAGTTGCAAAACACAAGTTCTTTTACCCTAGCAGACCTTAAGAGTTTTCTAGGCTGCTTCTTCCCGCTGACTCTTCAGACTATGCTCTCACCTCAGGCTCCAGCTGGCTTTGCTCTTACTGACACTCTTGCTGTCTTAATATACTCTCCTCCCTCAAAACCGAAAGTACTGCTTCAAACCTGAAGAAATGAAACTTAAGTGGAAAATGAAACTGACACAACCAGAGAAGTGAAACTACCCCTCTCAGGGTTACCCCCTACCAACAGAAAACTCCAGGCCTCCAAGCTGACCATTTTTCCCTTTGCCTCTGTAGGCCTCAAACCTTCACACCCTTAGACTGAGAATGGGTGTGTTACAAGTGTGTCTCTATTTTAACCTGTGAAATGTTGGAGGGTATGCTGTGCCACTTGCTCAAAAGGGCTTGTTGTTGTTTTTGGTACACATAATTTGAAAATTGGCTGCTCTTGACCTATCTTTGTTAGCCAAATGTTTTAGAAAATTGTATTGTTGTTTCTTTCATGTTATTATGGTCTTATGTGTAAGAAACCCACACACTGCTGGTTACTATGTGCTTTTGTTTGACTGTAGGTGTATTAAAATGGAAATCTCCATGTCTGAGGCAACATATTTTTGTGGAAGAGAAATCTAAAACAGTAGTGATCAGCTTCTGCAGGGACAGTCATAGTTATTAACCAAAGAGGACATATTATATGATGTTTGATTATTCTTCTCTTTTTATCACTAATTTTTAAATCATAAAACATTATTTAGATTTACTTTTTAATTTGTACAATGACTAGATCATCTCTGTTGCAGTGGAAAAATAGGAATTAAAACTTAGTTTAAATGAAGCAAGCATAGGGAAGGTTTTTCTTTGTTATTTTGGTGAGAATTTTGGGCATTTCAGAGCTAGACAGACCCGTTTCAATAATGCATATTCTAAAAAGCTGTGCACATTATCTCACAGTCTCCTGTGACTAAAATCCAGAGGGTGGTCCTTAAAAATTAATCACGATCTGTTTTATGCCAGCCTTCTTGTCTCTGATGCAATTGTCAAAGTCCTCTGGGTGGTGTACTTCCTTTCTCTGATCCGTTGTCTCTTGCCAATTTCAAGCACAATGGCCCACGTGTCTGCACAAATTAAGATCTGGCCAGAGAAAACGCATTCCATGAAACCAGGGGGCTATATTCATCAGGCTGTATTAGAAAATTCATGACACGGCATGCTAGTTTGAAATAAGAATTGTCCTTAAATTGGCTTTAGGCTGAAGTGTCCAATTTTATCTGTCAGAATGGACATAAGGAGTTAAAACATTATGATGGGTGCAAGATGCCCATTGCAAATTGAATCTCTGCCAAGTGGAAATAAACTAACATTTATGAAAGAGTTTGTTCATGCTTGCTGCAGTGATCAGACATTACTACAGACACGTTGGTCAGAGGCCCATTTGGTGGAAAGGCAGGGACACACATTTTTAAAAATAAATATGTACTATTTATGTTGTCTTAGTGATATCCCAAGGCTCTTTAACATGGTTTGGGATAATACCGAGGAATTGAATTCCCATAATTGATGCTAAGGATCTTAAAATCAGAATCCAACATTTGCAGAACCTATTAGCCCTATTCAGTCATTCTGAATCTGTATAAAGTTAATGCATGAGAAGAGGGAATGCTCCAGCCCCGCTCCTTCTTCACTCATTTCCATCACCCTGTACTTGTGGAGTGTGACAGTCTGAAGAGGAGAGTCTCCTGTATCCCTGGAGGTTCTCCACATGGTTAGGAACTTGATTTTCTCAAACCTTGGTTTTTGAGTCCTGTTTGCTATCTGATCATAAACCATGTACGCAAGCTCTGTACACAAGAGGTGTACAAAATTATGCATGGTGTGGAGAATGTGGATAGATAATACTAGAACTCAGGGTCTGTCAGGAGCGCCCTGGTGGCCTCTTTCAGTCTACTCCAATAGCTAACTCAAGACACAGACAAAAGGATTCTTTTCAAGGCTTTAATCCTTTTACAACTTAATGACTCTTTCAGATGCTAATCACCAGCGACTAAGCAAGGAACAGCAGAGTAGCCTGTGCTCCAGGTTAGGCAGTTGGTCCCCGTTTGAAAGAGAATCATGGGAAGACCCTGAACTTATGGGCTAGGGAGAGTTCCTCCCTCTTTCCCTTGGGTCCTCGGGACGCGACCGTTGCTTGCGCACCAAACGAGCACTACGCCTCCTTTCTGCTCCCTCCAGCTGTCATCGCTCCTGGCGTCGGCATCGAGCGTCCAGCAAGCCCCCCTCCCACACTCTCTCGCTGCCACAGTCACTATCTATCTCAGGAATGCTGGCAGGAGGAATCTCTGCCAGCTGCTGTGCCTGTGAGAGATGAGCGCACTCCTCTCCTCCTCTCCCACGGATTGCTTTTCCTCCTCAGAATCAGAACTGCTCTGGGGTTCTGTTGGCTCAGTTTCCACCCTGACAGGGTCATCCCATGAAGCTGATTGGTGAGAGGTTCAGGACAGATAAAAGGAAATACTTCTTCACACAGCACATAGTTAAGCTATGGTATTCGCTACTACAAGATGTAGTGATGGCCACCAATTTGGCTGTCTTTAAAAGGGGGTTAGACAAATTCCGGGAAAAGAAGGATATCAGTGGCTACTAGTCTTGATGGCTATGTGCTACCTCCGGTATCAGAAGCAGTATGCCTATGTACACCAGTTGCTGGGGAACATGGGCAGGAGGCTGCTGTTGCATTCGTGTCCTGCTTGTGGTTTCCTGGTCGACAGCTGATTGGCCACTGTGTGAACAGAATGCTGGACTAGATGGACCCTTGGTCTGATCCAGCATGTCATGTATAGACTATAGTGTATATACAGTAATTGGAAATCCCCAAAGCAACCAACTAAAAGAGCAGTAGGTTGATAAAATTTGGGGGACTATGACTATGTATAAACTTACTCAGCAAGTGCAGCAAGCAAGGAATTCTAACTTTAAGAAAGATAGTATGATGCCGTGGTTTCCATTTATTTTCTGTGTTGTAGCTCTTCAAATTTTTGATCAAATTCCAACTAAGTACAGTTGCCTATGTTTTTCTAACTATTACACACATACTCACAAAATAACATACATTAATACACAGTCCTTTTATATGCTGTATAAATTGTATTTTTTACTCTTTTGTTAGGTATTGAGCTACTTAGGCAGTTTTACTGTAGATGTTCCATAAACATGTAGATTATAGATGAATTATAATTAATGAATTCCTTTCTTCATGCATGTTCTTCTTTTTGTTGCCTTTACTTTGGTAACTTTATTTCGGGGGGGGGGGGACAGCAGATGTGCAAGAGCAAGAGTGATTTGTGTGATCACCCATGCCTCCAGTAGAGTATCCTCTATGAGTTCCCACAGCATCATTTCTGGCCCAGCATTTTGGATGGGCATCAGATACTGTCAAACATAACGCCACCATGTCAGTAATAGCCAAAATATGTATAAACGAATAAGGAACTAGGTGTGTACTCTACAAAACATATACCAAACCTCAGGGAGTGTGGCTTATGTGAGATATCACAGCTTTGCACCCATCCCTGTGCTTTGTAGGGGTGGAAGACATTGTCAAACATGGCAACCAATGATACCCAATCTACTAAAAATATATAAGGAGCTGGGGGTGTGCACCCAACAATAAGCACTGGCCCATCCAAGCCTCCAGAGAAGTGACCTTTACAAGACTTCACAGCATCATGTGCAGCCCAATTCTTCATTTGGGTGCAAGACACTTTCAGGCATGGCACCCCCATGGAAATAATACCTAATCTACTTAAAACATATGAGGAACTGGGATACATCCTAAACTAAGCTTTGAGCCACCCCAAATAAGATACCTAAACCTCAGAGATATTGGTCTCTATTATATGCCACAGCATTGTGTCCAGTCCAGTGCTTCATTGGAGCACAAGATACTGTTAAAGATGGCATCTGCATGCCAATAATACCCAATGTATGTAAAAATAAATGCAGTGCTGGAGGTGTGCATCCCACAGAAAGCTTTGTGCCACCCCACGCCCCAAACGTTCGGGGAAGTGTCCTTTACAAGTGGCATTGTGTTAGTTTGGGCACAGGACATGGCAAGTGTGAGGTTCAATGCCACCAGGTATAATATCACTTGTTCTTTAATGGAATTGGCAAAAAGCTAGCTTGGGACATGTAGAACATAATTCCAGAAGTCACAGTTACATTTCTGACACTAGAAGAAGTCCCAACACACATCCCTGACACTTAAATGGTGCCACTTGAAAGGTGGGCAATATTTCTGTATGATTAAAACAGCAGGTTGTGCAAAGTTAATGAGGCAAAGCAGCATCTGTTTTCATGAAGGTCCCGATCCCTGAAGAAAAGTCTCAAACAACGTACAATGTGCACTATCAGGGAGGATATGTCTGGGAAAAACTATTTCCAGAAGATCCAAAGTTATCAACTCTGCAGATTGGGGATGGGAGATGAAAGGTGGATCTTCATTGCAACCAAAGTGGACTACTTGGCCAAGCTCAGGAAGTGTGCTATGAACTGAAACACTGTAACTAAGAAGGCACACAGAGCCTTAATTTTACTGCTCTTTGCCACCATGAAGGAAACTGGTTCCGGAATCATTTAAACAACAGGAATCATTTAACTTAAATAGCAGTGGTTACATTATATAGTCAACAGAGTAGCCTTATGCCATAAACAAATTAAATAACTTCCCAGCTGAGAAGTTTATCCATAAATAGGTATATGACCATGACCATATTTATGTCCCATAAATCAATTTGAATCCCATACAGTATCAATTTGCACATAACCAAGAAATGTCTAGGTTTATTTTTGAGTTATTAGTGTGGTTTTAATATTAGATCAGTGATGGATATAAAATGAAACACCTGCATGTATATTTATTTAAAGTGGTGTTACAGGATTTCATACTACATTCTGAACATGTACACTCGTTATTTTGTCTGTGTATGTACACTCAGTTTAAATTTGCCATCTAATTCTATTGGGACCTTACAGTCACCAACAGAAATGTTCTCTCGAAATGGAGAATAACTAGTTTATAACTGAAACGTATAAAAATTAGAATCATTTAAATCATTTATTTAAAAACTGGGGTAGATGTGAGGGGGGAATCCATATCAGGGCATGTTCAGGTATTCTCACTGTATGTCCAGTTTGATCCTTTTAACCCAAAGTGCATGATTTGGTAAAAAAAAACTATGTCTTGACCACTCTGCTAAAATAAGTATGCTTAGTAATGCAACTGTGATCTAATCTTAGTCTGCCTTCCTATAATGTATCCTCCTCCCTTTTTTATCTGCTTGTCTGTGGCAATACAGAACAAAAGACACCTGTCTCCTTTTGTGGAACCCTTTTAAACAGTTGAAGATTGATATCCAATTCCTTTCTCTAAATATATCCAGTTCCTTTTAATCTTTCCTCGTATTACATGCTTTTAAGCTTGGTTGGCCCCCAATATAATGTATCCTGGTTAAAATAGGCCTACTAAATGAGACCAGTTTCTCCAGCTACAACCAGTCTGCATGCTATTATTACCTCCTGTGGGCTAAAGTAGACATTTAAATTGGAGAGGCAAGAATAATCTCCCAATTTTTTTCTTTGTTTAATGAAAAGCCACCACAGGAGGCTGCGAGTTTAGCCAGAAGAATGGCAGGGGGAGAGGCTGCTTAATCTTTCCCCACCACCACCACCTTCATTTCTCTTTTCAAAACCATCTTTCCCAAGTTTCTTGGGAAAATAGGAGGGTGGGGAGATTTTGAACAGCCTGGCAAGAAGAGAAAATGGTTAATCTGCCCTTTACTGCGCCTACTGCTCTTCTGTACCCAAGTACAGCCTCGGATGCCGCTTTTCAGTAAAATAAACAATATTTAGGAGACCCATTCACATGCCCACGGGGGAGGGTGGTTAGGGTAACTATGGAGGGGGGGTTGGTGAAACCATGACACGTGGGCCCGTCACACAACTGGGGACCATGTGGCGCCATGTGGTTCTGCAACACACACACGCACACATACACACCATAGTTTCCTGGGGATCTTACTGGAGTGTGCATCCAGCTGTTCTCTCTGGTGCAAACGGGCTCCCAGAGGCTGCCCCAGTTTCCTGAATGGCCTTGTGACCATAGAGAAAGTCTGTGGCAGCTAGGGCATCACCTACGGGGCAGATGCTCTAGTCAGCGCACTCAATGGTCATGGCATGGAAGTCCTCCGGAGCCCATTTAAACCACAGATGAGACATTAAGCCACCCCAGGGCCCTTAACCATTTTGCGGGGGGGGGGGTTAGCTGGAGTGGCTTACTAACCACAGGAAATGTGGTTTTCTCCCCCCCACACAACATGGTTAGCAGACATTCCACAACCAGCACGGCTTAGCATGACATCTGAACAGGCCCGTTACGACTACAGTGTAATATACTTTGGTTTTTTGACAGTGGAAAAAGAGGTCTAGTATCTATGAAGGTTATGAAGGGTGTGTTGTGCACCCCTGCACTAGAGCAGGGGTGAGTAGGGATTAGAGATGTAAAGTTTCCAGAAATTTTGAAGCCATAGGAAAAAAAACATTTTTTTTCGTGGGGGGGGTGGGTTTCCAGGAAAAATGGAAATTTTGGGAAAAATTGAAAATTAAGCAATACTTATTGTTTTAGCGCTCTTTACAGATCTGGGGTCACTTTGTTGCTTTATGACAGCCTTCCCCAACTTGATGCCCTCCAGATATTTTGGACTTCAGCTCCCATCAGCCTCAGGCAGCATGGTTAATGCTCAGGAATGCTGCTTTAGGAGCATAAAGCAGCCTTTCTGTTCCTAAAGTTATTTTATGTATAACTTGTTTTGCTCATAAAATTATCATTTATTTTAAAAGTAAACTCAGTAAATTGGTAATTGTCAGAATTAAGTATACTTTTACATTTCATGTGCCAAACATGTACCAAACGTTTACTGCAAAGAATGCACAATGGTGACTTCACTCACATGTTGGGAAACTGAGCATAAATGTCTGTCAGTAAAATATGCTTTAGATCAATAATTTTAATAAGGAATGAAAGAAATAATTGTGCTGGGAATCTTACAGAGAGGATTAAAAAAAACATTTTTTCCCATAGCCTCATTTATTTCCAGACATTTTACGTCTCTAGTCTTTCTATAAAAGTGGTCTTATTACATAGTTTTTAGAAATCATTTTGACGGAAGTAAAGGTGGAATAACAATATATAAACACTTCATCTTAAATTCTAGAAGAAATACTTCATAATCCAAAGCTGTTCAATTTTTTCAATTTTTCGGAAAAAAACAAAAACTGTCCTCAGGGGAAAAAAACAGTGAAAAAATTGGGGTTTCCTTCCCAATTTTGCTGGGAGGGTTTCTAGACCTTCACATCTCTAGTAGGGATGTTGGAATAATCTGCAACAGAATCATATGAGTTGGATTTCTATGAATCTGACCTGTGGATTCCACAATGGACCGGCTTTTCCTGAGTTGCATGGATTCCACAGACTTCCAGACCGGTATTGCTACTTTCCAGAATTTAATGCACATTTAGCAGTTAAAAAATATGTAAAATTAAAAAAAAAAAAAACTGGCTGAAAATGCACATCTCTTCCATAGGCTAAAGCATGAAAATGTGCAATTTGAAAGGATTTGTACATTTTTGCAAGTGCAAATTTGTGCAAATTCGGGAGACGTGAAAAATTCTGATTCTGTCGATGACTGGAAGATGGACCAAAACACACCTGACAATCTGCGAAAAGCAGACGGAATGGTCATTGTAAAATCAGTACATCCCTAGCAGTGGGCAGAAGGTAGATTTCCAGATATTTTGGACTTCATTTCCCAGAAGCCCCTGCCAGCATGGCCAATGATCAGGAATGCTGAGAATTGTTGTTATTTTATTATTTTTATTAATAATAAAATTTCCATCACTGCAGTTTTGCATTTATGATTAGATACAGGGTTGTTCATAGAATCATAGAACAGCAGGGTTGGAAGGGGCCTACAAGACCATCATGTCCAACCCCCTGCTCAATGCAGGAATCCAAGTCAGAGCATCCTTGACAGATGGCTGTCCAGCCTCGTCTTGAATGCCTCCAGTGTGGGAGAGCCCACCACCTCCCCAGGTAATTGGTTCCATTGTCATATTGCTCTAGCAGTCAGGAAGTTTT
This sequence comes from Heloderma suspectum, assembly GCF_057233095.1. Classification (NCBI taxonomy): domain Eukaryota; kingdom Metazoa; phylum Chordata; class Lepidosauria; order Squamata; family Helodermatidae; genus Heloderma; species Heloderma suspectum. Next base: position 284,040,222 of record NC_139461.1, on the reverse strand, counting down.
TCCTGAGGTTCAGCCGGAATCTGGCTTCCTGTAACTTGAGCCCATTATTCCGTGTCCTGCATTCTGGGATGATCGAGAAGAGATCCTGGCCTTCCTCTCTGGGACAACCTTTCAAGTACTTGAAGAGCTCTATCCTATCTCCCCTCAGCCTTCTCTTCTCAAGGCTAAACATGCTCAGTTCTTTCAGTCTCTCTTCATAGGGCTTTGTTTCCAGTTCCCTGATCATCTTTGTTGTCCTCCTCTGAACCTTTTCCAGCTTGTCTACATCCTTCTTAAAGTGCGGTGCCCAGAACTGGACACAGTACTCCAGATGAGGCCTAAGAAGTACTGAGTAGAGGGGAACTAGTACTTCCCAGGATTTGGAAGCTATGCTTCTATTCATGCAGCCCAAAAGAGCATTGGCCTTTTTTGCAGCCACATCACATTGTTGTTTCATATTCAGCTTGTGATCTCCAACAATGCCAAGATCCTTCTCGCTTGTTGTGTTGTTGAGCCACATATCCCCCATCTTGTAACTGTGCATTTGATTTCTTTTTCCTAGGTGCAGAACTTGGCATTTATCCCTATTCAATGTCATTCTGTTGTTTTCTGCCCAGCGCGCCAATCTATCCAGATCACTTTGAATTTTGTTTCTGTCTTCCAAAGTATTAGCTATCCTGCCTAATTTTGTGTCATCTGCAAATCTGATCAGCATTCCCTGCACCTCCTTTTCCAAGTCATTAATGAAAATATTGAACAGCACTGGGCCCAGGACAGAGCCCTGCAGTACCTCACTCATTACCTCTCACCAGTTTGAAAAGATCCCATTTATAAGCACTCTTTGATTCTGTAGCCAACTGTGGATCCACCTGATCATTGTTTCATCTAGCCCACTTTGAGCTAGTTTCCTTGTCAGGATATCATGGGCACTTTGTCAAAAGCTTTGCTGAAGTCAAGGTATATGATGTCCACAGCATTCCCACAGTCCACAAGAGAGGTTACTTGATCAAAAAATGAGATCAGGTGAGTCTGACGGGATTTGTTCTTGACAAATCCATGTTGGCTTCAAGTCATGACTGCATTGTTTTCAAGGTGCTTACAGACTGATTTCTTTATAATCTGCTCCAGAATTTTCCCAGGGATTGATGTCAGACTGACTGGTCTGTAGTTCCCAAGTTCCTCCTTTTTACCCTTTTTGAAGATAGGGACAACATTAGCCCTCCTCCAGTCATCTGGCACTTCCCCCATCCTCCATGATTTCTCAAAGATAATAGACAGTGGCTCTAAGAGTTCTTCTGCCAGTTCCTTTATTACTCTAGGGTGCAGTTCATCTGGCCCTGGAGATATGAACTCATTCAAAGTAATTAGTGTTCCTTGACCATATGCCTGTCGATCTCAAGCTGCAATCCTGCCCCTTCAGCCTGTACTTCGCCTTTGCCAGGGGGGTCATAGACCCTCTTGTGGAGAAGACTGAGGCAAAGTAGGAATTGAGCACTTCTGCCTTTTCTTTGTCATTGGTTATCATTTTGCCATCCTTAATTTAATAGCTGAGCCACCATTTCTTTCCTCTCTCTTTTACTATGCACGTATCTGAAGAAAGCTTTTTTGTTGCTTGTAGCATCCCTCACTAACCTCAGCTCGTTCTCACCTTTAGCCTTCCTGACGCCATTCCCTGCAATTCTGTGCTACCTGGCTGTGCTCTTCCTTTGTTGCTTGGCCTTCTTTCCACTTCCTATATGTGTCCTTTTTTGTTTTCAGGTCATCTCTAAGCTTTTTGTGAAGCCACATTGGCTTCTTCTGTTGTCTTCCACCTTTTTTTCTTGTTGGAATTGTTTCTAATTGTGCCTTGAGAATTTCCTTTTTTAAAGGAAATCTTGGACTTGTTAAATCTTGGAAGACTATTATTGGGTGCTATATAGAGCTGTTTTCTCTGTTGCGGTGCATGAGCGTTCGTCCATTGTTACCCCCAACTGTACATCTCCCTTCCCCATAGGATTCAGTTTAAAGCCCTTCTGATAAAGTTCTTCATGCTGTGGCCAAACACATTCTTCCTATCCTTTGTGAGGTGCAACCCGTCCTTTGCCAACAGCCCATCTTCCAGGAAGTATAGCCTGTGGTCCCAGAATCCAAATCTCTCTCGTCGGCACCAACTTCATAGCCTGTCATTAATCCAGAGTATTTTTCTTTCCCTTTCTATCATGCTTCTGACTACTGGAAGGATGGATGAGAAAACTATCTGGGCCCCAAAGTTCCTGGGTTTTCTTCTGAAAGCTTCAAACTCTGATGTGATTTCTTTGTATCTCAGCTTGGCGGTATCATTTGTTCCCACATGGATGAGAAGAAAGGGATACCTGTCAATGGGCTTTATGAGTGCAGGCAACCCTTCAGTCACGTCTCTTATCCATCCTCCTGGGAGGCAGCATACCTGATGATTCCACGGGTCTTTGCAACATACTTGGGTTTCGATCCCACACAGCAAGGAGTCTCCCACTACTACTACTCTTTTCTTCTTGTTGTAAGCCTTGGTTTCATCACCTCTGCTTGACTGACCTTCAGCCTCTTGCTCGCTCTCATGCAGGTTCCCCTGTAATTCTTCCTCTGCAGGCTGTCCTCCAGTGTCATCCTCAAGTACCTGGAAACGGTTCCCTAGTTCCACTGCCTCCACTGGTGCAGAGTGGCTTGTAGTTCTTCTTCTCCTGTCACCCTTTTCCAAGGAATATCCTCGACTTCATTTTTCCTCACCTCAGCATTTCCCTCTTCTGCCTCAGCTTGCTGTTGCTCTTCTAGCTCCTGTACTTCGCTTTGCTGCTGTAGTTCCACCATTCTGTCCAAGAACTCTTCGTGTTCTCTTATCCCCTGGAGGGTCGAGGGTCTCCGCTCCAGTCCTCTTACTTTTTTTTCCAGCAGTGTGATCAACTTGCACTTGTTGCACGTGTAGGCCATGTTGTTCTCAGGCAAGAAAACAAACATGGCACACACCTTGCGGGTCACCACCACTGGAGAGTCTTGTCCTTCCATAGCCTCTGTCCCTTTTTGTGTCTACTTACTGATTGTTCTAGAGTAGCCTGTGCCTGGCTCTTACTCACCGGAGGTTAAAAACAGAGTCCCACTGGTATGGAAGTGTGTGTTACGAGACAAATAAATGGGGGGGGTTAAAAAATGTTAGGGACCTCCCCTGCCGAACTCCCCTGGCCAACTCCTGTTTGCTCTCCCGTTTCGCTCCCTCTGATCATTCAGTCTCTGGGAGCTTGCTTGCTTCTATTGTCCCTGGACCAGCTGGAGCAGCTTCCTCTGTTTGCTCTGCTCTGCTCAGCTGGGAGGCAGGAAACAGACTGAAGCTTCCTGCCCACACAGCTTCTGGGAGTACACAGGCCACCTCTCCCCCCCCTTCAGTTGGAGCTCTCAGGAGCACCTGGTGAGCTCATAGGCAGCCCTATGAAGGACAAAGAACAGCCCTCTGGGCTTCCTCCAGCTTCCTCCAGCCCACTTACCTCTTTGCCTTTGTCTGCTTTGTCTCTTCTGCCACTGCAACTCCCCTGGCCAACTCCTGTTTACTCCCCCTGTTCGCTCGCTCTGATCGCTTGCTCTCTGGGAGCTTGCTTGCTTCTGTAGTCCCTGGACCAGCTGGAGCAGCTTCCTCTGCTCTGCTCAGCTGGGAGCAGGGAAACAGACTGTTATTGTAGCATGAAGTATATTAATCAAGGCTTAGTTTTTGGTATGGTGGTAAGCCTGTGTCTCAGCTATACCACTTCATACTGTAGCGGGGGAGGCGTGCTCATATAAACATGGTTGAATGCTCCTTTATACAAAGAAAGGAAAAATGAACCCTCTACATAAAGCATGTCTTTCTCTCTGATATGCTTATTTTTTGATGTGGTGCGAATTGTTTGTATGGTTGGACCTGCGGTTTAAAGTGGTACAGCTTTACCACTAAAGTGATAACTAGGCTGAAGTCAATTTAACTAATTGCTTCACTTACAGTATTTTGGTTTTGGTTACTTATAAGGAGAGTGGTTATAACCCTGTAGATCCCTGGTCAGGAATCAACTCTGCTGGTAAGATATTTTGAAGAAGGGGTCAAAAGCGCTAGGCCAGACCTCTCATCACACCCACCCAGTGCAGACACTGGAAAGTCCCAAGGCCACCATACTCTCTAACTCTCTTTTTGCTTCTGGTCTAGGTGTTACCAGTTGCTGATTCTTACTGTAGATATTTTATGCATAGAAGAAAATTGGAGCAAGTTGTTATACAACTCCTTATTTAGTAGCTAAGCATGTGGCATGAAAGATTCATGTTTGGTCTTTATGTGGAATGACAAAAGGCAGTAGCAGCTATTTTTAAAGCAATTAAAAGAAAACCTTGATGACAACATAGACATAGAAAAAGCTTAAATAGAAAGTTAACTGTTTATGAAAGACCTTTAATTAAAGTTTCTGAGGTTGAGTTGACTTTCTCACCTCTAGTACTCGCTTCCCAAATTTTTACCGCATTTGGATTTAATTCTAGCTTGTCGATAATTTGGGCTGCCAGAATATTAATAGTGTGATCTCTGGCAATAAAATACTAGCTGGTGAAAAATTTAATATTGCTTTTACGAATGGTCAGTAAATTAATATCGTAAGCACATCTCCCTTAGATTTATAATGCAACACAAAGTTTTACTTTTTGCTCCCGTTATTTGTTAATTTCACATCGTTATCTTTTTTCTCTTTACTTTCAAATGTTAAAACAAACTTTTAGAAAGTGATTGTACATAAAACAGAGCACAAGGAAATGTTTTACAATACTATAGCGCAGTCTTCCTTTATTTGCTATTATTATATTGGTGTGTGTGTGTGACAGACAGACAGACAGACAGACAGCGCACAAGCATGTGTTTCCATGCATTTTTCCAGTCATTTCTATAGATTTCTGGTAATATGTGAAGTGCTTTACTGTCATTTCCACACTTGTACCATCTAATGTTCTCATGTTACATTTTGGGGAGCAGGAGAGACTGAGAGAAGTTGATTTGCCCAAGGCCAAGGCCATCTTACGAATCTGTCGTTGAACTCAAATTGAACTTCGGCCTCCCATGCCCAAATCCAAGCTCTTCTGTCCATTGGACCATGCTGGATGAGAAACCTGACAAGCTCCCTGCATGTTAGTCCAGGAAAATAAAGAGCTTTTGTGATGAATTCTTATTCTGATTGATTGGTACTGTTGCAAAGCATATCTTTGATATTAGAAGTGTGTTAAATAAAAGTGATCATCAGATGGAAACAGCAACTGAAGATCCTGAGTATATTCTGTAGTTGCACCATGCTGCAAGCATAGAAATTGAGAATGGTTTGCAACAAAACCAAACCATGTTTCTTGTCATTATGATTGCAAGGATATAGCAGGGTCTGCTAAAATCCTGAGGAGCCAAAGTACGGCTCAATAGAATTTACTGTGGTTATTGGATAGAGGTTTCGATGTCATATGAGCCTCGTGTGGCGCAGAGTGATAGGCAGCAGTATTGCAACCGAAACTCTCCCCACGACCTGAGTTCGATCCCAGCAGAAGCCGGTAGCCGGCTCGGGTCGACTCAGCCTTCCATCCTTCCGAGGTCGGTAAAATGAGTACCCAGCTTGCTGGGGGAAAGGTAGTCACAACTGGGGAAGGCAATGGCAAACCACCCCGCTATAGTCTGCCATGAAAACACCAGTGTAAGTGGTGTCCCTCTAGGGGTCAGTAATGACCCGGTGCTTGCACAGGAGGAACCTTTCCTTTCCTTCAGTGTCATATATAGTTCTGGCCTTTTCCTAGGACTTGCAGTTGCAGAATCAGCTATGCAGATCTGCATAATGTGCATCATGTGCACTATGTTCTTTTTATGTAAAATTTGGGTTGCCGGTGTGGGGCAGAATTATTATGTTCAAATAAGCACCAAGTGCACACAGGCCTGGATGTGTTGTTGATGCAGAAAACCTCACAAGACAGCATTAACCTCTGTATGGAAAATGTTTTGTGCTGCCACTTTTCAGAATGATTGAAAGAAAGACCTGGGCCCCATCTACATGAACCTTTTACTCTGGGGCAGCTGCAAGTCGAGGTCTTTCAGGACAGACAACGCAGTCACCACTTCACAGCCATCCGTGGTTTTCTTAGGGATGTACGAAAGTTCCGCCACGGATCTCGGGGAGGCCGAATGCCAGCACATTCGGCCCCCCGAAATCGGTGGCAGAACGGCCTGCCCCCCCCCCGGAACGAGACTTACCTTGGGCGGATGTTCCTGGCGGCGGCGGGTTCAGTGGCGGTGGTGGTGGCGGCTCCGGCGGCCGGTCTTCTGACCAGCTGCCGCCGCTGCCATTTCCAGGTTAAAGAAAACAAAAAACAAAAAAATGTGATAGGCTATGTAAAGATTTACGTAGCCTATCCAGGCTAGATTTTTAAAAAACACCATGATAGGCTATGTAAATGTTTACGTAGCCTATCACGGCTGACTTTAAAAACAAAAACAAAAACGCGCGTACACAAATGGCGGCGGCCATGGCCGCCGCCATTTGCGTTCCTTATTTTGGCACGTCTTAGTCTACGTAAACATTTACGTAGTCTAAGACGGCGAAAATAAGGGGAACGCAAATAGCGTAGACGCTACACTATTTGCGTTCCCCTTATTTTCACCGTCTTAGTCTACGTAAATGTTTACGTAGACTAAGACGTGCCAAAATAAGGAACGCAAATGGCGGCGGCCATGGCCGCCGCCATTTGCGTACGCGCGTTTTTGTTTTTGTTTTAAATCAGCCATGATAGGCTACGTAAACATTTACGTAGCCTATCACGGCTGACTGCAGGGACGCAAACGGTGGCGGCTATGGCCGCCGCCATTTGCGTCCCTGCTAGCCAGCGGCCGGATGTCCGGCTGCTGGTGGAGCCGGCCGCCAGGATTTCGGGGGGGAGGAACGGAGCGCCTCCCCCGCAGCCAGAATTCCAGGGGGAGGGACGGAACACTTCCCCCCCACCATCAACATAATCCGTGGAAAGGCATGTCACTTTCGTACATCCCTAGGTTTTCTCCCGGAAAACCAAGGAGGCATTTTGCTACGATGTTTTTCGTTTGCTGCGGGTTTCCCACGGTTGCGAGCTGTCTGTCCCTTCCCCAAACCAACTTTGCATTTTGCAGTGGGCATGTTGTAGGTGTGCGTAGTGCTTGCGTCACTCTGTGACACCCCCTTACTCCCTCCATTCCTTCACAGCTGTGCAGTTACAGAGGCACAGATAGGCGTTTTCATTTATTTAATCACACTTTCACACATTTTTGCAGCTCCGTGTTTTCACAATGGTTGCTTTTGTACTCGGCGCCCAAGAGCTGGGGGGGTCTGGGGGGGCAACTTCACTCCAGCCATCATTTCGGAGCAATGAGTAAGCACGTTTCGCTCACACCTTGTGAGTGCAAACCACTGCAGGAGTCTCAGGCTGGGGAACTGACAAACAGATGGCGTGGAAATGAAGGAGCACAGAACACCTACTTTTTACTGAACAAGGGTCGGACAGACACAACAGAACCCCTAAAATACAAAACAACCACTGAAGTGTCGCACCCTCATGCTCACGGGACTGCACTGCTGCGCATTAAAATATAATGGCAAAAAAAAGGCATGGCAGGGTCTGTTAGGGAAGGTCTCAGTAAATTGCAAATGTATTGCAGCAGAAGCTAATTCAAAGCTGAAATACTGCGCAGTTGCGATGGAGTGAAGGGTGAAAGTGGTGCCATGTAGACAGGTCCTTGGTTCATACGATCACAGCAGGGGAAATAAGCCACAGTAGCTTATTTCCCCTCCCATGCATGCCAGTCACATGCCAGGGGGATTAGCATAGTTACCCTCAGTGGTGTGGCTTACTATGTGCAGCAAACCTAGTGAGGGTGGCTTGTTGCTATGGTTAACAAGCCACCCCAGAACCCTACAACACCCCATGGGTTTTGCATGGCTTGTTAACCATGGCAACAGACCACCCTTGCTGGGTTCGTACAACATGGCAAGCCACACCAGCAAAGGTAATTATGCAAATGCCCCCACCATGTGCAGCGGGGTAAATAAGCCACAGTGGCTTATTTCCCCTTCCATGATCGTACAAACCAGGCCATATCTGGTGTAAATGCACCCATAATCAGCCAAGAGACCTGATTATAAAACCTGGAGCTCATCTGTATATGTCATTTAAAAATGCTAATAGTCCTGAATTCTTAGAATGTCTTTATTTCTGGATCATGAAAATATATACTGTATATATATGTCCTTTTAAACGAATGAACAACAACAACAACAGAAATGAATTTTCAAACTTAAAGATGGCTTAATTATTGTATCAGAGAGCACGTTCTGAATAAGATGCTGATGTTTTTGCAGCAGCAGTATCACTAACCAACATCATAACCTAACTGATGACTGGAGGTCTTTTTCTACTCCAGACAGAGGTAGATGTTTTGCTTAGATTAGTGTGACTGATTAACACAGAAGTGATGAAGTTCTACAAAAGGGAACAGTCAAATTTCAGTCTTTTCTCTTGCATCCCCCAGCTTCATGTTGGGAGGCAGTACGAAGGAAGGAACTTTTTGTTGGATGTCTTGGCATTGTTTTAAAATATTTAAAGCTGGCCTACTTAAGATTGCACGAAAGGGTATTCCGGATTTTTACCTTCCACTGATCTGTCAGTTCACATTAGCTCTCAGGCTGTGGAAGAAGATTAGATCATATGTTTCTGTATTAAAGACTGTTGATATATAGGGCCTTTTCATTACAGTCATTTTATTAAAGGAGGTTAGTGTCCCCAAGGGGAGACATAACATGTTGTGTTATTTCCACACAGATGCCTCTGTCATTTAAAGGGGTTGTTAAAATTGTGTTTTAATAGCAGAATGACAAAACATTGATTCGACCTGGTTTATTTTGAGGAGAGGGAGGGATCAGTTCATAAGATAAAGAGGGAAAAGCTAACTTCTTTTTGTCTATGAATCGCTGATGCATATTTAAAAGAAGAGGGGAAGATAAAGTTAGAAGAAACAAGTGAGACCTGCAACAAAACATTGGCAGCATATCCCCACCCTTAAGAGGAACGCTCCAGTTCAGGCTTTCAGTAAGCCTAGAAATGGAGACTTGTAATGCTGTTTTTAGATCTTGCAGAGGCGGGGGAGGGATTTCAGAAGGAGAAGGTAGGGCTGGCATCAAGGGTAGGCATAGCTGGACACCTGCTGAGTGCCGAAGTCCTCGCAAGGGCTCACTGACAAGTGCCCCCTGGAGTTGCTCCTCCTCCTCCTCACCTTTGCAACCTGTTTGTTCACCTGCCTCTTGCTCTGGCCCAGACAGTGACAGTGATGAGAAGGAGGAGCATGAGATGCCACGGCCTGCTTGCTCACTGGCTCTCTGGCTGTCAAGCAAGCAAGGGATAGCAATGATGAGAGAGAGGATGAGGAGCAATATCTGCTGGTGACAGCGGCAGTCGGAAGGTAGGTTCACTGAGGGAGGGGGCCCAAGAGCCCTCAAGCACTTGCAGCCAGCACTGTGGGGCGGGATAAAGGACACCTTTTCCCCTTCCCTGAAAGGTCTTTCCTGCTGTGCTATATAGTGCTAGAAGACTGCCAGCCCCCAAATTTAGCATTTTATAGCCATATATAGCAGGGTAGGGCATGCAATTCTGGACAGAGGGAAAGGGCAAAGTATCCTGACACGTGTTTCTTTTCCTCTGCTCTTGAAACATCCCAGAATAGTGCAAGGGGGAGGTTTTTTGTTTTTTAAACCTCGCAGCATGCATCCCTTCCTCCAGGATGCTTACTATAGGTTATTAGAGATCTGAGCAGGCTAATTCGTGCTTCAGTTTCTGCCTCCCCCTGCCCAACCTCCACCATTTGCCTCAAAATTCCAAGCATCCTAGAGCAGCTTTCACCAACCTGGTGCCCTCCATACGTGTTGACCTACAGTTCCCATCATCCCCATTCCATCATGCAAGTTTTATATTTCTGCAGATCAAGAATGTCCCTGTATATGGAAGCCACTATCTTATTTTTGGATGACCTGGTATTGCTTCCAAACAGATAGGTGTTAGGCACTCAGTTGCCCATTTGCTATTAGAAGGAATGGAGTGATGAAAGTGTGAACCGGATTTTGCATTTACATTCTTATTTGTAATATAAGTGTTTGCTTTCTTGTTGCAGTTGGTCTGAATTCTTGTAACAAACAATTAGAGATTGCCCAGATAGCTCTGATTTCAGGGGCTGGATGACCTGTTCTAGCATGTCCCATTCCTGTAGTTCAGATGTGTATGGGATGGCGTAGCTATTAATTTACTAGCTGACAGGGATGATTAAAGTCAATTTCATCTGGCTTTCTGCTACACGGATGTCCCAAGGAGAAATGGATTCACCTTTCACTGGCAACATTATTTGTGTATTATAGTATTCGACTAGGAGAAGAGGAGGTTTCATCTGGCCAGACGCTGGTTCTCATTTTGATCAGTTGTGGGGGGAAATGGTCCTTTTGTATTCTCTATGTATTTCCTCTCCCCACTAAACAGACTAGCCTCCTGAAACTTGGTGTTGCGTTTTATGAAAAGGGAAAATATTAGCACCATAAGTTTCCTGAATCTAGATTGACATCATCATCATCAATTATACCCATTTCCTCTCGACCTATTCTGTATCAGCTGGAGATTTGTGCAATTTCATAATGAAATTCCTCTCAAAACTGCTTACTAGTGATAGAAGCAAATATTTTCATTCAGTTATTGCCAGGGGACATTGATTGGAGCTAAAATATTAATCCAACATAACCTTGGAAAGACCATTACAGTTCACTCAGTATAAAACCTTAGGCATCAAGATATTTTCTGCAAATGTGTGTATGCATGCACATACCCAGTGTCCATAACAAGAGAGGATATTTTTCTTGCCCATGTCTGAATTAAGGTAAAAACACTAAACTTCCTTAGAGGTCCTTAGTATTTAGAAATACTATGTTCTCCCCAGATGTCAGTGTAAAAATCCCTTACGATAGCTGTAATCTGAAAAATCAATATATAATGCATTCAGTTAATAATGAAAAAAGTATGCCGTATTGTAAACAATGTTAAGCCCTTTTATCTATCATTGATTTCAGTGAAAGAAATCAACAGAACTTAAGAGTTGCTAAATTATTACAGGGCCATATCAGTTTTTAAAAGCACTTCTAGTCTGTACCGTCGTTGCCATTCCTTATCTACTTCACTGTCATAGAAGCCATGTGGAGTAGGTCACTAACATATCTCAGATAGAATTGTCTAAGACAGGGCTGGGCAGCCTATGGCCCTCCAGATGTTTTAGCCTACAACACCTATCAGCCCTAGCCAGCGATTTCTCCTCTCCTAGCAAGGAGAGGAAAGCCTTCCCTGCTCAAGAAGGGGAGGTTTAGGATAGTCTGGGTTTTAGTGAGGAGGTAGCTAACTTGTGTGTGTTGATTTTTACAACATCTGAAAGCAGATTCTGTGAGAGTCCAGTGCTCCAGCCTTGCAATCGCTCTGCTATCTGTATGGTTCTGGTGCACAATAGGCTCTGAAAAGTAACACAGACAAACCAGTTCACAAGATGGATGCTTGTGGGTTCAATTTTAATATATGAGACTCTGAGGCTTCTTGCTTCAATTGGATTTATAACATGACCAGTCAAGCCTACAATCATATTATAAAAAGTTTCACCTCCACAATGAGTTGGTTGTTGGCGCAAACAGCATTGTAGAGGCTCAAAGTCGATATAAGCTTCATGTGGGAAAACTCCCAGAGTCTACTATGCCGGCAGACTCATATAAGCAAGCCTTCCATGTGGATCCTACCATATGGTGATCAGCAAAACATTCCCACACAGTTGGAAAATCTATTTGTCTCCATCTGCTTTGTAAGATCCTTTTGATTTCATCTATTCTTACTTGACCTGTTTACACAGAAGTACAAGTGATTCACATGCATCTTCTGGCTGTCATCTCTCTCTTAGGAACAAGATGGGAATGCCCTTTCATTACAGTGGCCTAGAGCCATATAGGTAGCTGAGCACTCTTGACCTTTGCTAACTTGGAATGGCTGATGGAGAGATCAAAGAAAATCCAGTTGCTCAGAGCCAGCTAAGTCTTCTCTAATGTGAACCTCTTCTCTTGTTTGAAAAGACATTGGTGTAAGCTTTATTCATGTTTCTTTGCACAGGTACAGGGGCTTGAGGGCTCACAGGTGTGGGACTGGCATCTTCCAAACATGGAGGCATTTATTTAATGGCAGAAGAAGGTTTAATGCAACTTGACCTTGTAGCTAGGGAGAGAGCTCTGGATGGAGACCTGTTCTGCTCCAGTCTTGCATAACAAATCTCATAATTGCTGCAAATATGATACAAAGCACTGTAGCCTCTTGTGAAGTATGGAGGAACTAGCACTTGGAAGAGCAGGATTCAAATTCATACACAAGAATTCCTTTTGAATCCTTTTCATTTTCTGTAAACTTAAAGCTGAAGAACAACTGCTTGAGAAATGGTGCCCCCTCCTCAGATCTGTAGGAAATGAGCACTCCTTCTTCAATGTAATTTGTATTGTCTGCTGAAGATAGAAACCGTAATGGAGCACATACATCTATGAAAACCCCTAGAAGGGCAAATTAAAATTTGAAGGACAACTGATGTAGAACAAACCCCTCAGGGTTTGGGAATCCCATGGGGAAATAGTGACACTAGTAAACAGACCAAAATTGTACAGGGCATTCCAGTAAATGTTTTATTAGTCCCTACTAGGTCCGTGCATTCATTTCATAATGAATGAAAAATTTAAACAAATGGGGCCTCTTTATTTTCTTCATTGCTATTGATGTTACTCTTACAGTACCTTCAGGTACATTCTGTCCATTTCACACTGTTTCCCTACCTTTCCCATTCCCTTGTGCTTAGTTATTTTTAGTTTATAATTTTAGGCTGCAATCCTATAACCACGTACCTGGGATTAAGCCCCAGTAAATCTAATTACTTCTGAGTAGACATGTATAGGATTACAGTGTGTGTGTGTGTTTGTGTGTGTGTGTGTGTGTGTGAGAGAGAGAGAGAGAGAGAGAGATTAGTTAATAGTGTATGATCTCTATTTATCTGGCTATATGCCTTTAAAACTACCTAGAAAATAGGGACCCTTTTCCTTATCCCTTCGAAATTTTGCAAGTCTGTATCCTTGGAGAGATAGCAGAAAGCCTGACAATTTCATGCCAGTTAGATGGAGAACACGGATGTGATAGGCAGTAGAAGAGAAGCCAGGTCCTTCATTGAAAGCAACAAGAAACAACTAATGAGAATAACAAAAAGAAATGAAATAATATTGAAAATAGTTGTGGTTTTAATAATTCAGTAAGTAAAAAATGAATGGAATATCTAACCCTCCAAAATCTAATTTCTAGGTAAATCTGAAGAGATACTTAAGGGTTGATTCCATATAATTTAAATGTACAGCCTAAGTTGTTATCCTACTTGGGGGACGCAGAGTTCTTCCTCACATTCTGAGAACCATATAATGATATAGTTGATATAATAGCCATGGGCCATTTTAAAGTCACATTCTATTTAGTCCATCCTGAAACACAGGCAAGGGAAAGGGCATATTGTCCAATATCAATAACTTGCCTTGGGGATTATGTAAGCACAGGTGAAGGCATTTACAGACTTAGACTAGCATATTCTTGTTCTCTGTATATCCAGTGGCTCTAGTCACTGTCAGGACCAGCATTTTTCTTCCTGGTGTATCAGGTCAGGTGAGCCTCAGACGCATGCTGCCCTCACTCTAACCTCCCCCATCCTCACACTGTGCTGCTCTCTCATTTCTTCTAGTAGAGAAACCAACGTATATAGTGGGTTTATCTATACCAAGGAATCACTGAACCCTTTATAGTATATAAGTTTATACCCATCTTTAAACCCAGGTTCAGATGGCAGGTTCAGGAAGCTCCATATGGATAAACTCAGTATTGTACTGGTTCCTTTTGCTTCCTAGCTGGAGGTAGGGTGGGGTGGAGGTGAGTGAGAGAAAGGCAAGAGAATATATGAGCCAGAGCCTTACTGCCCTCCTGCCAGGGTGATGTATAAAAAAGACCTGTGTCTTCACTGTTCATTGTGATCTCACTTTATGAATGTACTTGTTGTTGCCCCACCCCAACATCAATGATGTTGGTTTTGATCTACAGAGCCCTAAACAATTTGGGGCCAGGATATCTGAAGATCAACCTCCTCCCATATGAACCTACCCATAATTTATTATCATCAGAGGCCCTGTTCTATGTTGTACCACCTAGAAAGGCTAGGTTGGAGGGTACTTGAAAGAGGGCCTTTTTGGTAGCAGCACCCTGATTGTGGAACTGCCACCTGACGAAGGTGAGATTGGCTCCTTCCTTGTTCATTTAAGCAATAAAGAGTGTTCTATCCAGTCAGGCTTTTAAAGTTGTATAATGTTTTGTTTCCTGTTCATTTTAATGCTGTTCTCTAATTGTATTGTATGGCGGGGTGCTCCTGTGTTTCTTGGTGAAGTTCTAATGTTTTATTGTACATCATCCCAGGTGCCTGGTAGGTGGGGGTGTCGATTTGTAAATTCAATCAGTCAATCAATCAATAGAATAAATATAAATGTGTAGTTGTGTGGAGTCTGTTGCTGCATCTGTGGAGGAAACTGCTTACACAAGGTCAGACTATTTGTCCATCTAGCTCCATATTGTCTGCTCTGACTGGCAGTGGCCCCCAAAGGTCTCAGGCTGAGGTCTTTCCTATCACCTGCTACCTGGTCCTTCCGCAGGTGGAGATTGAACCTGGAGCCTTTGGCATGCAAAACATGCACTCTGCCACTGAGTTATGGCCCCTACTCTGACTGGGTACTGTCCAACATTGGCATTAGAAGGAGGTGATGATTGTTGTTGTTGCTGTTAACCTCAAAGCTATTGCAAAACCTGAAGGTGTAAATAGATGGGAGATGTGACACCATCTTTCTGTTTCCTCCACTAATATCACTATGCTCAATTTGCCATGATGTGGGGGTTTGCCTGATACCTGTGATAAAACTTATGGAGAACTCCTTTAAATAAAAAACAATGAACCTCTGTCTCTTTCTTTAAACATGATACTCTTTTTCCTTTCCTCAGGTTCAATGCAAGTGATGAATAAGACAAGGCGGATCATGGAACAGGGAGGTGCTCACTTCATCAATGCCTTTGTGACAACACCTATGTGCTGCCCATCCCGTTCCTCTATTCTCACAGGGAAATACGTCCACAATCACAACACCTACACCAACAATGAAAACTGCTCTTCTCCATCCTGGCAGGCCCAGCATGAAATTCGCACATTTGCAGTGTACCTCAATAACACAGGTTATAGGACAGGTAAGATGGATACAACAGGTTGCTTCTCTGGTAGCTTATTCAGCTCTGTGCCTCACCTCTGAGGCTGGAAACTTTGACACATTGAGAATACTATGTTCAGCTCCTCCTAGCCTATTCTCATCTGGCAAACAAACCTGAATTCCATTAATTCATCCATTAAACTCAACATATATTGCTAATGTTGGGGATATGGGAAGATGACAGAAGATACCTTTAGCGTCTGGTATTCTTGCCAGCATATTAAGTGGGAGACAGATCTGAGCCATGGGAACAATCCAGCAGGAAATGCTTCTATTCAAGCCCCCTTTGAAATGAATGAGAATTGTGCAAGACCACAGTAATACTGTTAAGAAACTCTTATTCATTTCATGGGAAGCTGCCTTATACTGAGTCAGACCGTTGGTCCATCTAGCTCAGTACTGTCGACACTGACTGGCAGCAGCTCCTCAGGGTTTTAGGTAGGACTCTTTCTTAACCCTATCTGGAGATGCCGGGGACCCTCTGTGTGCAAAGCATGTACTCCACACCTGTGCTGCACTTGGACAGGGCAGATTCCCAATGGATTGTGTCTCATTGTAGTCTGTGTGTGCAGAAAGGGCTGGCATTTGCATTTTCTCTCTTGGGAACCAAAATGCCTTGCATTTGGATATTAAGAACATAAGAAGAGCCATGCTGGATCAGACCAAGCATTCTCTATTCCAGCATTTTGTTCACACAGTGGCCAACCAGCTGTCGATGGGAGACCCACAAGCAAGACATGGGTGCAACAGCACCCTCCCACCTATGTTCCCCAGCAACTGGTGTACATAGGCATACTGCCTCTAATACTGGAGGTAGCATGTAACCATCAGGACTAGTAGCCATTGATAGCCTTCTCCTCCAGGAATTGGTCTATTGTAGAACAGAGGTGTCTAACTCAAGTTGGTTGGAGGTCCACACAGCAGCTACCCAGGAGTCTCATCTAAGTGCTTCACCTGGCAACTGTCTAGGAGCCTTATCCATCCTTTTTCACTAAAATCATTTTGTTCATAGAGTTGGCCATTGGTTGTGGGGGTGTTTTTTGTTTTTGAAAACTCTCACCATTCAGTTCCATACTTCCATACTTCTACATCAATGGCTGCTAGTCTTGATGGCTGTGTGCTACCTCCAGTACCAGAGGCAGTGAGCCTATGTACATGACTTTCTGGGGAACATGGGTGGGAGGGTGCTGTTGCGCTCATGTCCTGCTTGTGGGTTCCTGGTCGACAGCTGGTTGGCCACTTTGTGAACAGAATACTGAACTAGATGGACCCTTGGTTTGATCCAGCAGGGCTCTTCTTATGTTCTTACATCTTGCCTGCTCTTTCAAGAGCACAACGCTTGCCTCCAGTGACCAGTTTTGCTTCCCCTGGGCCTGAATATCACCCCTGCAACTCCAGACTTCCTACTATCTAAGACTGTTTCCTAATGCCACCTCTTGCTGTCCAAAATTGGCTTGATTTTGATGTGCCAAAATAGCTGCTCATGTCCATCTTGCCATCCTAGCATCATTCTGGTCCCCCTCTTCACTAGGCATCACCACTTACGCCACTCTTCACTCTTGACTGCAATGCTTGCAAACTGCAAATCTTGCATTTCCTATGCCCTTTGACACCAGTACTGCTTAATGCAATGAAGATGCTGATGTTTCTGTTGCATACAGTGACCGGGTTCAGACAACATGCCATAGCTCACTGTGAGTTATTTAACCCATGACAAGCCACAGCACCTGCAGGCACCAGCTACATATCCAAACCCTACTTGGGTTGTCGTGTTGTGCGAACACTGCAAGCATGGTTTATACAAAGATTAAACAACCCTTGCATAACCCTAAAACAGTCCATGGGTTATGCAAGGGTTGTTTAACCCTTGTATTACCCACACTCTCCAAGCAGGGACTGTATATTCAAAATGGTGGCTCTGCACGTGGCCCAAAAGCACCACAACCTCACCATGGGTTAAATAACCCACAGTGGGCTGTCATGTTGTGCAAACAGCCACAATAGATGGCTTGGTAGGTCATCGTCTTTGCCCTACTAAAGGCATCACTCCCAGTAATTTGTACTGAAACAGATTGCTACCAATCATACTCTGAATTCAGCCTGGTGGAAGAGCAGACTCCAGGTTACCTTGCCATGTTCAAACCTCTGCATTTGTGCTTGGGCAGGCACTTGCAAGCAACAATAAAAAATATCAGGTAGAACTGCAGTGATAATGAGGCTTCAGAGCAGAATAGGGGGACTGGGAGTAAGGCACACGTTTTACAGCTGCCTAACCAGGAAAGCTTTTCTATATTGAAAATTACTAATTATGTTAATTAGTTCATCACAGCTCTAGCTGATGCCCACTGGTAATGTCTACAGCTACCTTTGAGCAAGGTGTGGATCCATATATCTGTCTTGAAGGTAGTACATTGTAATTAAGCTTTCCTACTAGATATTTCGATAACGCCTAAGTTTAATCATCAGTATCTTATGGCAAGACAAGCAGGTATGTTTTCATACTAAGGTTATGCTTGAATACAATTTGTGGGGTGTGAAGAGCAATTCTTTAGTTTATGCTTCATGGAATAATAAATTTGTCTTGCTAGAGCCTTGAGGTATTGCTGCAATTTAAATGTTGACTAGTAAATATAATAATGGGGCGGGGGGGTTAACTTCTCGTGTTGTTGGTACTCACTGCCCAGACCGCAGGAATCTGCTTTCAAACAAATTAAGTAATTCCTTGTTTTGTTCTGCTCTGATAAAGACCTGAATTAGTCTGCAAAGGAATAAATCGATGGAGATGTGGATGCCCAATTATTTTGTAGCTGTTTCCTTTTGTTTTATTGCTAAGGACATTAATGCCTTTGAGCCTACAAATTATGCCAGAGACAAAAATTAACATCTGTTTTTATTGTCTCTGCACATTGGATTTGGGCATTGCTGTCTTTGATCACGCCAATTACACTTGTCAGAGCATTTTAAGATTGAATTGTGAAAAACTGTTAACACCTACTTTCTTAAGAAAGGCTTGGGGCTCAGAATTACTAGCATTGATCTAGATGAATAAATGGAAATACAGAATAATATCCTGTGAACACCAACCAGATGTTGAACTGTTCATAGTGAACATGCTTTTAAAAACTGTGTTGTTCAAGGAAATGTTTTTTCTTTCTTTAAAAATAAAAGTATTACTTATTATAAGAACACAAATACATCTTTGTAAATTTTGCAAGTCCAGTAACATTTTACAAGATTGGTAAATATTCCAATATAGAGGGTTTTACCTTTAAAGGATGCCTACAAATAATTTTAAGTAAATAAATATATGATTAGTATCGTGACTAGTGCTTCTACATAATGCTTTAAAAATAATATAAATACTATTTAATGACTCTCAGTACATACATTTCTGACTCATACACTCTTAAAAAGTTCCCAATTATTGGGAAAAAAAACCTTCCTTCTTCTTTCCAAGCAGTATCCAACAGTGTCATTCTGCAAATTCAAACAGCACTAGCAGAACGCTGCCAAATCTTTCTGTTGTGCAAGCAGTTGCCCATTACATTTGTGCAAGCAGTTGCACAATCAGTTGCACAAACAGAATGCACAATAGGTTGTCATGTTCCACAGCCTTGATCCATCATGTGCCTACATAGAGGACTCAGAAGAGGGGCCCTCGCCCCTGTTATCCCAGCGACTTCCAGGCCAGAAGATGTGCCTCTCCCTGACTCTTTGGATGCAGAGGACACTCCCCATTACAGTCTTCACCACCCTCAGTCCAAAGGAGCCAGTCGCTACAAAATCAGGCAGTAACCCTTTAAGAAACAAACTGCTTCTGTGTGTGTGTGGGGGGGGGGGAGACTAACTGCAGATCTAGAGCTACTGGCCTTTATAAGGCTTCAGAAATCCTTTGACAGCTGCTGAATCAACAATGCTCTTTGACTGAGTTTCAGCTAGGGATGTCCATCCTTTGAAAATCTAGCCTTTTGTGGGCCCGACGAATCCTCGCTGCCTGCTTAGCTCAGCTTGCATTCACAAGCTGAGCCACTGGCTTTACACGAAATCCAGGAACTTTTTGTGTGTTGTTTTTTCTCGTCAGTAGGAAGTTGCACAAATTGCAGGTGCAATTTGCATAATCTGCACAAATTCTGGCCATAGATTACGCAAACTGTGGCCATAATTCATGCTAATTACACAAATTGCACCTGCAATTTGTGCAGCTTTCTTTTGACAAGAAAACAAAACAAAACTGGAAAATTCGCAAGTTGGCTCAACTTGATGCAGATTGAGTTGGGCCAGCTCGTGGTTAAGCAAGCCAAAGTCTGGGTGGCTGAGCTGCTGAAAGCTCGGCGAACTCCACCCCCACCCCCCAGATGGATTCTTCTGACATCCCTCGTTCCAGCTAATGTGGAGCTGTCCAAGGTTCTAAAAGACCCTGCCTGGTCTAATCTTGCCTTGCTATTCAGCAAACTAGACCTGTCCTGATGCAACAGGACTTGACCTGACTTAACCCAACTTGACCTGATGAAACCGACCTGATTGGATGTGGCCAGACTGAATGTGATATGCCCTGATGTGAGACTTGCCTTCACTCTGCTTTCCTGGATGTGCCCTGCCTTGCAGGTTTCAGCACCTTTGGGTGCTTTGAACTGAGTTGGATAGGATCATAGAATAGTAGGGTTGGAAGGGGCCTACAAGGCCATCGAGTCCAACCCCCTGCTCAGTGCAGGAATCCAAGTCAGAGCATCCCTGACAGATGGCTGTCCAGCCTCATCTTGAATGCCTCCAGTGTGGGAGAGTCCACTACCTCCCTAGGTAATTGGTTCCATTGTCGTATTGCTCTATAGAATAGGACAAGCACAACAGACTGTACAAGTATAATGCACAGGTGCTTGTGCAACTGTATTTGCACAAAAGTAATTTTAGTTGGATTCTCCTCTTGTGCATAATTTGGAACATAGTTTCCACTAGCATAATGTCATTTGCGCTAATGGAATGACACAGTTGGATACCGCCCTCTGTCTGTTATTTGTACATATTCTGTTAGTCTTGCCATTCTCATGATTTCCCATACTTTCAATAGCCAGCTTTAAAAAATGTTTCTGTTACTTTAAATATTTGGACAAAAAACCTTAACCTGCTAGAATATATACACATAATCAATTATAAATCTCAAATTAATTCAAAACTAATATAGAAACAGTATTACACAAGAACCATATCAAAGAGCTGAACAACAGCACAATATTCATCATAATCCACAATGTAATACAGAAACTGAACATCTACCACCATAATGTAAAAACAAAACCAACACTAATTTGTTTGTACTGTGTATAAAGACCCAACTTAGATTAGAGCCTGTAATATACAAAAGGTTATAAAAAGTCTGTGTTACATTTTACTAAGCTACCTCTTTCCATTTTCTCCCTTGCTCACGGAGAAGAAAATAGAGCCCACTGTAACCACTTCTGTTTTCTTCTTTGTGGTCCCAGTAGAATACAAAGTGCATTTAGGATATCATTTGGGAATTCACATGTGGTCAGAAGCATTATCTGCAATGGGCAATCATTCTATCACCACTCGTTTAAAAAACATCTGTGTAACCAGCAAAAATCAATGGATCATGTCACTGCATGACTGGGCTGCCCTTAGTCAGAAAGCAGTCCTTGAATGCATTTTTGCATACTTCAGAATGAGACTTAACCACTTCTTATTCTCACTTAACTCATCTCACTCAGGTTTGCACTGCAGCAAGTTTTTAGCCACTGGAAAAGGGTAAAAGTCTGGGGGATGAAATGTGTCAACTTAGAACAGATCAGAAGTTTTGGATAAGGAAAAGGCTTGGAAACTAGCTGAACCCCTATTGAATCCAAAGTAACCACAGTGTCTTAAGCCTTATTTGCAGCATGTGAATGTGGGAAGGAACACGTTCATGGGGGAAATGGAATGTTTTATCTGTTGTTCTCAGTCCAGGCACTTCGTGTTCCTCATGTATTCCTTCTTTTGTATACTTTTATTCTGGTTTTCTTTAAACTCTTTCACCTTGCATATCCCTTTGGGATCCAGGCCCCAAAGGTTCTGGTGGCCTAAATGTTACCTTCAGTGACACTGTTTTTCCTTCTCTGTCTCAGCCGGTCCAGGTTATCACCTAATTGACTACTCTAGAACAGGGATGGGCAGAAGTTTGATTACGATCTACTGGTAGATCTCTGGGCATCATACTACAAATAATTGAACAATAGCAAGTAAAATGTAAAATTGCAACCTAAAAAATATATATTTGCCATGGCTGGCCTTGTGTTAATTGCTTCTTTCTGAGCTTCAGTGTTGGTCATTTGTAAAATAAATTGCCCTTTGCCCACCTTCTTTCAGTTTCAGGCCATTGTAGAGCTATGGATTCAAATCCCTGATCTGTAGTAATTCAGATGGAGATTTCTATTTATCCGTGTAGGCTGACCAGCAGGGTTCCACTCCCCGAGCCACCTTTTTGCATCTGGTTCTGCCTTCCCCCAGCCACCATTTTGCACTTATCTCCAGTTGGTCATCTTGAAATATTTGAAGGGCTGTTGCATAGATGGTGGAGCAATTCTTTTTCTGTTGTTTCAGAGTGTAGGACCTGAGCCAGTGGGTTCAAATTATAATACAAAGGATTAGGAAGAACTTCCTGACAGTACAAGCTGTTCAGCAGCAGAACTCCTTCCTCAGAAGATGGTGGGCTGTCCTTCGATAGAGGTCTGTAAGCAGAGGCTGGAGAGCCAGACATCTGGAGCGCTATCATAGTGGGTTTCCTGCATTGGTAGGGAGTTGGACAAAATTACCTTTGAGGTCCTTTCCAAAGTTCTGATTCTATGACTTTGGGATTCTAGTAAAAAAACAAAATAGATCCCACAAGTCTGAATTAAAAGGGTTTATTGGGAAATTAATTGCTCTTTCCTCTTTTGCCTGTCCTGTCTCTTTGTTACCTTGCATTTGTCCTTTATGGAAACTGTGCTTAATCCTAGAATCTTGCCTGGAAGGGTTAGTTCTTAGCAGAAACCTGTGGAAAACACCCAAGCCTTCTATCAGACACCACAACATGCCACTCATCCTCTACGCTTCTCTCCTGCCACCCCCTGCCCCTACCAAACCAATGTACTCATGCATTATCAGGCCTTGTGTCCTGCTCCTGGAGAATGATCTCTCAGGTCCTGCATCCTTACTGCTGTTGTATTCTACACACTGAAGCCCAGTCTAAATACTTGCTGAGTTCCCATCAAGAACTGGAGAGAGACTAATGTGTGTGTTCTGAAAGATGGATTGCTGCCAGTGTTATGTACATTCATTTACTAAACAGGTTTTGCAGGTTGTAATGGCCCCAGGCCTGTAACCAAGTCACCAGTAGTTTTAGAGGGGCCTAGAGATCCATAATGCCCTCTGCTTTGGTTCATTATTAGTGCAATTCTCTTGCAAGTGGGCCTCTTGGCTGGTAAGATGAGTCAAAGGTAGATATCGCCACCTCAGCACATTCCATGCTAACAAGCTCTGAACCTAGGATGCACCTGAGAAGTGAGGCCATGTTTATGCTAAGCTACAGGTGTCTGTGCTGAGAAAGTTCTGATTGCTTTCCTCCTCACCAAGCACTGTTAGTCTATGCTGGGAAAGTTGTAGATGAACACTAATTAATGCTTCTGTCATGCTGCCTTGCTGCTAACATGTATGGTATAAAACCCATCTTACCCCTTAGCTTTGGGTTCAGAGAAGCTGTCAGATCCAGCCATTGGGTACACCTGTGCACTGTAGGTACTCAATAAAGTCTCCTTGTAAGCAAACCTGGATCTGGCTTATTATCTCGGCACCTCTAAATTCTGGAAGCCCACTGCAGGGGCATAGACAGGTTTATGGTTTCAGTGAAACAAATAAACCTGCAGAATCAGTGATTCTGATAAGTGAAACAAAATAAATGTTTATGTGCCCCAAGGAGAGGCAAAACTCTCCCAAACAGCTATCTTGGGAAATTGCTTGCAGGGCAGGGTATAAATCCCACTTTAATTAATCAATTAATTGCACTAATGTTCAGTTGTAGCCCCCTTCAGAAACTAGCCTTCACACATTCAGAGACCATGTGGAGGGGAGGGGGCTGTGTACACTGGCCCTGCTGTATCAGCTCCACTCCAGCCCTTCACACTTTGGGCAGATGATCTGAAAGAGGAAGCTACATGCCTCAGCTGAACCCCATGTATGCACCTCCATGCAATTGGAAGCCCTGTGTGATTAGGGCTCCCAGTCATGTGGAGAAGTGTATATATGTTCAGCTGAACGTACATAGGTTTCCCCTTTATCTGCCTCCAGCCTTATTTATTATTATTTTACTAATCACGTTTGAATCATGCCCTTTCACTAAAGAGTTCAGGGGCAAGAGAATGATCTCCTTTTACCTCCACCCTGTTAGGTGGTTTAGTCACTGGCTGAAGGCCACAAAATGAACTTCATGGCTTGAACCCAGGTCTTCCCAGACCAAGTCTGTATCCCACCCTGTCTCATCACGTATCTTAGTCTTTCCTGTGCTGAATACTCTTCAAAAAAACAGATTCTTCCTCAACATGGATTCACAGTACTAAAGACATTTGAATGAACTCTTGCATAGACCTGTTTTTAGTCACCTAGATGCTTTTAAAAAGTGTGTTTATTTTTATTTTTCTGTGGTCAGTTTTGTGGCCAGATCATACTAACAAGAAAGAGCCTCTCCTATCACATGTTGTCTTGCATATTTCCCAACTCTGCTTTCCATCCACTTCCTCTGGCCCCATCCCAGCAGATGCTGCAGATGTGTTTTCTCTACTCTGAAGGATCATCTTAACCTCCTTTTTTATTTGTATTGTGGTATTACTTTCCTGGTCATAATGACAGCAGTAGTTCCAAAATATCCAGACAGATGCAGCTCCAGCCAGATTTTATATTGTTGCTGCTGCCATCTCCACCATTGGAAAAATGCCACTGTGTGTGTATGTGGTCAGGTGAAGCAGCATAAACTGGGATTCTCCCATACTTTGCGGAGTGGGAAAAATGTAGGAGTAAATGGACATGCCTTGTGGAAAACATTTCATTTTCTATTCCTGAGTGTGTGTGTGTGTGTGTGTGTGTGAGAGAGAGAGAGAGAGAGAGAGAGACTGAATATGTATCTGACTGTTGTATTAATCCAAAACAATGTTTACAACTGGATACATATTTAACATGATGAGGTAAAACAGATCTTGGAACTGAGCTGTGTTGCCAGTCATCAGCTAGCTACTTAAACAGAAGGTGGCCTGAACTTTTTCTCTGTTGTTGAACCCTTGGAGGCCATAGAAAGTTTCCCTAGGGCTCCTTCTGTATGAATTTGAATACTTTCTGGAAAATGCTGATGTTGTAAGAGGGGTACCAAATATTAAGGCTGTGTTGTTGCATCTATATATGTATCTGCTCCATACAGACCATGAGGAATTGTTCCTGTATGACAAAGAACCCTACCCTTGAAGGGAGTTTCATGTCTTTGCTTTTATTATATGCTGTGGGAAGTTGGGCAGGAAGGCAATGTATGTAAACATGTCAAGTTAGTTGAAGGATTCATCTGTAGAAGATCTGCCACTTGCTCACTGAATCATCGCTACATAAAAGAGCGGCCAATTATGCTCTTGGATCAAGAGCATGTGGCAAAAAGAATGGAGGAGAAAACAAAGGCCTCTTGCAATGGGGATTTCTTGGTGTCAAAAAAACTGACTCTTCCAATGGTTCCTTGTATAAACATTTACAAAAAGAATGTTCTGTGTTTTTTGTTTTGTTTGTTTTTCATAGCTGGGTGCATTTCCTCCTGGGAGAGAGCATTTAAAATGAAGAATGTATGTAGGGAAGATAGATGTGAGGCAGTGGTGACTGGTTTCTCTAACATTTTAGGAAAAGCTGCTCTCCGTATACATTTTGGTTGGGGCTGAACTGAAATCCTCCCTCCCAAGTTGGGGGTAGGGTATGCAAATAAGAACAAAGTCTTCACCCCACTTACTAGTAGGGGCTTCATTCTCCCCACTGCTGCTGGCTGTGTGTTTTAAATATCCTTCCAGTCCTCTTACCCTGCCGACAAGAAGCATTGCTTCTGAAATTCTGGCTTCACTCTGGCATATATCTTGAAGCCAAATTAGAGCGAGGGCTAAATTTCAGAAGCCATGCTTCTTGTCTGTTGAGGAAGAGTCTTTAAAAGAGACAGAGAGAGAGAGAGAGAGAGAGAAGGAGGAGGAGGAGGAGGAGCAACTCCCCTATGAGGGAAAGTTAAAAGAGCTGGGATTGTTTCGCTTGGGAAAAAAGGAGGATAACAGAAAACTTGATAGAGGTGTACAAAATTATGCATGGTATGGAGAATGTGGATAGGGAGACATTTTTCTCCCTCTCTCATAATAATAGAACCTGGAGTCATCCCATGAAGCTGAAGTACATAGTTAAACTATGGAATTCACTACCAGAAGATGTAGTAAAGGCCACCAATTTGGATGACTTTAAAAGGGGGTTGGAAAAATTCCTGGAGGAGAAGGCTATCAATGGCTACTGGAATACATCAGTTGAAGGATATAACTTGTTCAAAAAGAACAGAAGGAACAGAAAGGGAGGTGGGGTTGCACTATATGTGAAAAATACATATCTCTGCCCAGAAATATAGGAGGATGACCTTGGTAGCCCCATCAAGAACATCTGGGTTGAAATAAATGGAGCAAGGAATAAAAGGAACATGGTGGTTGGAGTCTACTTCTGGCCATCCAATCAAGGAGAAGACAAGGATGAAACTTTTGAAAAGCAAATAGCCAATGTTTCAAGGAAGCATGATGTAGTAGTAATGGGGGACTTCAATTTCCCTGATATTTGTTGGGAGACAGATTCTGCAAAACATGGCCCTCCAGGAAATTCCTGACTTGTGTGGCGGATAACTTCCTGCTACAGAAAGTAGAGGAAGGAACTAGAGGATCGGCTATCCTTGACTTGATCCTAACCAACAGAGATGACTTAGTGGATAAAGTAGCATTTACAGGAACTCTGCAGGAAAGCGACCATGTTATACTTGAGTTCTTGGTTCTAAAGGAAACAAAAGCCAAGTGTAGCCAAATGTCTACCCTGGATTTTAGGAAAGCTGATTTTAATAAACTCAGAACAATGATAAGTAAGGTCCCATGGCAAGCAACTCTAATGAGAAAAGGAGTCCAAGATGGGTGGGAGTTTTTAAAAAAGTTTTTAAACAATTACAAACAATTCCAACAAGAAGAAAAGGCGGAACACAACAGGAGAAGCCCATGTGGCTTCACAAAAAGCTTAGAGATGACCTGAAAGCAAAAAAAGGACACATATAGGAAGTGGAAAGAAGGCCAAGGAACAAAGGAAGAGTACAGGCAGGTAGCACAGAATTGCAGGGATGGCATCCAGAAGGCTAAAGCTGAGAACGAGCTGAGGTTAGTGAGGGATGCTAAAAGCAACAAAAAGGCTTTCTTCAGATACGTGCATAAATAAATGGTGGTTTGGCTATTAAATAAGGTTGGCAAAATGATAACAGATGACAAAGAAAAGGCAGAAACGCTCAATTCCTACTTTAGCTCAGTCTTCTCCCAAAAGAGGGTCTATGACCTCCCTGGAAAAGGTGAAGTACAGGCTGAAGGGGCAGGATTGCAGCTTGAGATTGATAGGTATATGGTCAAGGAACACCTAATAACTTTGAGTGAGTTCAGATCTCCAGGGCCAGATGAACTGGGTCCTAGAGTAATAAAGGAACTGGCAGAAAAGCTCTCAGAACCACTGGCCATTATCTTTGAGAAATCACAGAGGACGGGTGAAGTGCCAGATGACTGGAGGAAGGCTAATGTTGTCTTTTATCTTCAAAAAGGGTAAAAAGGAGGAACCTGGGAACTACAGACCAGTCAGTCTGACATCAATCTCTGGGGAAATTCTGGAGCAGATGATAAAGCAATCAGTCTGTAAGCACCTTGACAACAATGCAGTGATTACTCAAAGCCAACATGGATTTGTCAAGAACAAATCCTGTTAGACTAATCTGATCTCATTTTTTGATCAAGTAACCTCCCTTGTGGACTGTGGGAATGCTGTGGACATCTTATACCTTGACTTCAGCAAAGCGTTTGACAAAGTGCCCATGCTATCTTGATGAGCAAACTAGCTCAAAGTGGGCTAGATGAAACAATGCTCAGGTGGATTCACAGTTGGCTACAGAATCGGACTCAAAGAGTGCTTATCAATGGGACCTTCTCAAACTGGGGAGAAGTAACAAGCGGGTTACCACTGGGCTCAGTCCTGGGCCCAGTGCTCTTCAACATTTTTATTAATGACTTGGAGGAGGAGGTGCAGGGAATGCTGATCAGATCTGCAGATGACACAAAATTGGGTGGGATAGCTAGTACTTTGGAGACAGAAACAAAATTCAACGTGATCTGGATAGATTGGCGCGCTGGGCAGAAAACAACAGAATGACATTGAATAGGGATAAATGCCAAGTTTTGCACCTAGGAAAAAGAAACCAAATGCACAGTTACAAGGGGGATATGTGGCCCAACAACACGACAAGCGAGAAGGATCTTGGCATTGTTGTAGATCACAAGCTGACTATGAAACAACAATGTGATGTGGCTGCAAAAAAGGCAAATGCTCTTTTGAGCTGCATGAATAGAAGCATAGCTTCCAAATCCCGGGAAGTACTAGTTCCCCTCTACTCATCACTGGTTAGGCCTCATCTGGAGTACTGTGTCCACTTCTGGGTACCACAGTTTAAGAAGGATGCAGATAAATTGGAGAGGGTTCAGAGGAGGGCAACCAAGATGATCAAGGGGACTGGAAACAAAACCCTATGAAGAGAGACTGAAAGAACTGGGCATGTTTAGCCTTGAGAAGAAAAGACAGAGGGGATATAGGATAGTGCTCTTCAAGTACTTGAAAGGTTGTCACAGAGAGGAAGGCCAGGATCTCTTCTCGGTCATCCCAGAATGCAGGACACGGAATAATGGGCTCAAGTTACAGGAAGCCAGATTCCAGCTGAACATCAGGACAAACTTCCTGACTGTTAGAGCAATATGACAATGGAACCAATTACCTAGGGAGGTGGTGGGCTCTCCCACACTGGAGGCATTCAAGACAAGACTGGACAGCCATCTTTCAGGGGTGTTCTGACTTGGATTCCTGCATTGAGCAGGGGGTTGGACTCGATGGTCTTGTAGGCCCCTTCCAACCCTACTATTCTATGATTCTACTAGTCCTGATCACTATGTGCTACCCTCAGTATCAGAGGCAGTATGCCTATGTACACCAGTTGCTGGGGAACATAGGTGGGAGGGTGCTGTTGCACTCATGTCTTGCTTGTGGGTCTCCCATCGACAGCTGGTTGGCCACTGTGTGAACAAAATGCTGGACTAGATGAACCCTTGGTCTGATACAGCCTGGCTCTTCTTATGTTCTTATGTTATGAGGAGGAACCAGGAGGAGGGAAAAGAGTGATTGATCTAGTAGCAGCAGCAATGAAAACAGAATGGGGTCAGGTGGTTTCATTAAGTCTCCCCACGCCCTCCAAAATTTAAGCTGAAAATGTTATTCGGAGAACTTTCAACTTAGGTCTAAGTTTGGCTGAATTCTGTTCTGTTAAACTGAATATTTGAGGGGGGGGGGTTGTCAGCCATGCATATATTTGGCAAAGGAGAGACTGTGTGTATTTTGGATTGCACACAGCTGAAGTAGGAATGTTATTAAAATATCCAAGGGTTTAGAATTACCTATTGAACAGGAAGAACGATTAGCAGCACTAGGTCTAATGTTAAAGAGATCACTTTTCGATAAGATTTTCAGCAGCTTCAAGAAATGGTTGCTTCACTTCAGTGATTGCTTTGAAAGCAGACAAAAGTGTTCACATATTCAGGAAGCATTGCTCTTATGCTGCATTGCCTTTGTGTATCTAGATTTGTCAGCCAACTTGGACTGACTACATAGTAGCATGCCATTATTACATTCTCTGGATATTCCCGAAATGATTGGGATTCCCATGTCATTTCCCCTCAGTAACTGGACGTGCCACAACCCAGGAGGCATTGTCCTCCGTGATGTTATCTCTTAGTGATATGTGGCTGTGTAGGACTGTGATATCATCCCATCTATTACATGATCCCTAGTTGGCTAGGGATCTAACATGACTATTCTAGAAAGTTGATGACCCAGTAATTAAGAGAGAAAAATAATATTAACATTCCTGTAGATAGGGGGGACAATAATAATAAGCAAGTAGTTTTAGCAATGCTGTGTTCAAAACCAAATCCTGCACATGATAGTAAATGCACATGATTGGCATTCCATGGCCTGATTCATCAGAGAGCCAATATAACCATGGCTTTTCCATGGACACCATGTAGTGAAGATGACAGTTGATAATTCACAGCAAAATAGTTTATGTATTTATAAACAGTATGTTTATATATTTTTATAATGTATGTGTCACTAATATGCAAGAATGCTCAAGGAGGTTTGCAAGAAAAAATCAATTAAAAAGCAATATACAAAGTGTCTCTGCTTTAACATTTTGTGCCTATAAAATACTCTCCAGGGAGCTACAGGTTTTAAGTTCACCAAGAATTGTTACTGTGCTTAACAGGAATAGGTAATATAGGTAGAATAGTAATTGTGTTGTAACCTTTTGTAAATAAGTAGCTGATTGTATAGGTAGGGAAATTACTCAAAGTCAAACAGACAAAAGGGCAAACAACGGAAGTGCATTACCCAAGGTTGTAGAATAAGTCAGATCCAGGAATAGGGACTCTACCCTCTGAGTCACAGTTCTGTATGCTGACTCCTAACCACTAAAACCAGATCACTTCCCACTGGGACATTTCAGCTTATGCTGTATGCATTACAGCAGAGTTAAAGAGAAGGCCTGAATTCTACATGGAATTAAGAAAGGGGTGTTTTATTCTCTAGCAAATGCTCCTCGAATGACGATGAATGATACCTAAATGGTTTTAGAAAGCTGCTGTGCTGGAAGGCAGTTTCTGAAATATACAACATCAGGGCTGTGCTAAAATATACTGAAGAGGTCTAACCAATTTGATAGCTCCTTTCCTTGTAAAAGTGGAACCTGCTGTGTCGTGGTACAGTCTAATCTTCGTGTGTATCCAGATTCTTGTACTTTTTTCACTTTTGTCCTTTATTGTCCCAGAACTAATATTTACATATTTCCCATACATATGTTTCGTCCTTCCTGAATTATGGGCTTGCATTCTTTTTCTTTTCTTTTCTTTTCATTGTATTTTATTTTATTTATTTATTGCATTTATATCCCGCCTTTTTCCTCTTGCAAGGAACCCAAGGTGGCTTACATTATCCTCCTCCTCTCCATTTTATCCTCACAACAACCCTGTGAGGTGGGTTGGGCTGAGAGTCTGTGACTGGCCCAAAGTCACCCAGTGAGCTTCCATGGCCGAGTGGGTACTAGAACCCAGATCTCCCAGCTCCCAGTCCAACACTCTCACCACTACACCAAACTGGCTTATTTTAATTTCCTACCAATATTTTACAATAACTAATGAAACATGCTAGGAATACATTGAGGGGGGGGGAACCCATAAAGTGAATTGCTCATAAAGCGAGTCTCCAAAAATCCATTAAAAAAGAAATAAATAATGATATCTAATGGGAAACCCCTACCAAGAAAATACATAATATAGTGTCATGCCTTCTCCACAGCAGTAAATTGCTTCATTGGATCTTCATTTGTTAAGACAAATTGTTTGACCTTTTATAGAAAAAAATTGATCAGATTGGAAATTCCCACCTAATAACCTCTGTCCTCCCATGGAAGAGTAGCAACAGTAGGTTTACATCACCTGCACTTGCTCAGAGTCATTAAGGAGAGACCTTCAAAACCAGGAGCAGTCAATCTTCTTGCAGTGCAGGGCTACCTTGGTGGCTGTGGAAGCCTTTAGGGGCCACATGGGTGGATGGGCTGGAAGTGAGTGGGGTGGTGGACACACAGGGACAGGACACATAGGGTTTTATCCAGTGTTAGTCCTACTTAGAGTAGACCCATTGAAATGGATGGGTCTTAAGTTAGTCATGACTAACTTAAGTCCCATTCATTTCAATGGGTCTACTCTAAGTAGGACTAACATTGGATGCAACTCACAGGGACCCATTCACTCACACACAAACATACGCACCCATTCACACAAACACACCCTTGCCTGCAGGGATTTCTGGGAGATGAGGTGAAGGCAGGACTGCTGTTTCCCTGCTGCAGGCCCACATTTTTGTGAGGCCTGTGAAGCCCAACTATCAGCTGGGCTGTCAGGAACAGACTGCTGTTCACCACTACTGCTTGCAGTGCAGAAACTGTGACCTTGCCCAGTGCTCCTGTTGAAGGTTACCATAGAATCACATGAAAGTTTAGATTCAGTCTAAAATGGTTTTTAAACAGTTTCAGCCCTAGCTAGTTCTGTACTTAATTCCAGTAAAGGTGCCAGCTACTCTGTGGCCCCTTCCTGTGGAATTCCCTGCCTTTGGAGGTCAGGCAGGCGCCAACGTTGTGTTGTTTTCGGTGCCTCCTGAAGACGTTGCTATTTCGAGAGGCCTTCCCTGAGTGACCCGCTGCGGTTTATTAAGTTCAGAACCTGTTCTTTTAAAATGTTTTAGTTGTTTTAATTATGGGGTTTCATTCTTTTATCTTGTTGTTCACCGCTCTGAAATCTTTGCTGTGGAGCGGTATATAAATATTGCAAATAAATAAATAAAAATAAAATATGCAAGAAATCAACGTCTTGCCCTCCACACCTTCAGGTACACCACAAATGACCACATTGTTTTGCTGGGTTCGTATGCTTGCCCCCTTACGTGCCTCAATATGTTTGATGCAGTATCCTGAATAAAGGACAGGAAATGGATTGTTGACCGTGCTGGCTCCAGGGTTTTGAGGGCCCTTTTGGCAAGACACCCTCAATGGTCCCCTTCCCTTTGTGAGTCTGCCTCCTCACTGCCATTGTCACCAGCTGCTATTGCTCCTCCTCATAATTGCTACCACCTCCTAGCTCGACAGGCAGAGAGCCCGTGAGCAAGCAGGCTCTCACCACCACCCTTGTCTGGGCCAGAGCTGAAGGCAAGTGAACAAGCAGGTTGCGATGGTGATGAGGAGCAGCAAGACCAGGGGGCTCTTGTCAGTGGTTCTGTGCTGTGGTGTGGGTCCTCGGCTAGTGGCCAACCATGCCTACCCTTGATGCAGGCCCCAGTTGTTGAGATGAGATCATGGATGAATTGGATGCTGGGATTGTGAAGGATATAGATCTTCTAAAAGGCATTAGCAAAGTACTTAAGTGGATGGATGCATCTACTCATAATTTTTCCTTTGCTGTATCAAGTGAACATTGGATATAGGAAATCCAATTAATGTAGGACATAGGAAATTGCCTTTCCTATATCAGACCATCTAGCCTAGTATTTTCAGGTGATTGGCAGTGGCTCTCCAGGGTTTCAGGAGGGAGTTTTTCCTGCCCTCCCTGGAGGTGCTGAGGATTGAACCTGGCACCTTCTGCATGCAAAGCAGGTGGTCTACCACTGACATACAGCTGCCAGAGCACTTCAAGTGTGTCAACAAAGAACTGAGCTGAGCTCCATGAGCTGCCTGAGGTTCTTGTCTTCTCCAAATGACTCCACTCATTTTCTCCTTACTGCTCCTGATGCTTTGAATCCCCTCCCAGAACACTACTGTGGAGCCAACTCTCATTCTTAAAGCCCGCCTCCTCCACTAAGCCTTTGGCTTATCTCCTTAGGATGGAAGTAAACTCTCCTAGAAACACAGAGGCAGGTTTGTGTAGCATTTTTCCAGTAACACCTAGCACAATGTGCTGTGAGTGCTGAAGTCATTGCATTGTGCGTTTCTCTGCCCTACTTTGCATCATTAGGTGCCACTGGCAGGAAAATGTGTACGATGCAAGGTAACACATATTATGGAAGGGTAGGAAGAACATGATGCAGGGCTACTAGTTCCATCCTAAATCTGTATCCCCAACAAAGCCCTATTACTCACAGTGGGGCAATACCTTTATTAGGACCAAGCAAACTTCCACAAAAACAATGTGCAAGCTTTTGAGTTCTTCAGAACTCTTTAATCAGACTAGATTGTACCAAAAGCAGGGGATGGGGGAAAGAAACAGAAAAGTCCAGAAATGTGGCCAGGTGTTGTGGCCATGATTTTTGGGCTGGCCAGATTTTTGGCCCTCTCTGTTTCTCTTCCTGTCCCCTTCCCTTTTTTTTTTTTTTTAATCACCTAGCCTGATGGAAGAGTTCTGTAAAACTCAAAAGCTTGCACATTTTTGTAAAAAAAAAAAGGGCCGTGGTGGCTTAGTGGTTAAGACGCTGAACTGCAGACTGGAAGGTCGGCAGGTCAGCAGTTCGAGACCCGAGTGCTGCATGACGGAGTGAGCTCCCGTCTTCAGTCCCAGCTCCTGCCAACCTAGCAGTTCAAAAGCAAGAAATTGCAAGTAGATAAATAGGTACCGCTTCGGCGGGAAAGGTAACAGCGTTCCGTGCACCTTGGTCTTCAGTCATGCCGGCCACATGACCACGGAAGCATCTTCGGACAGCGCTGGCTCTTCGGCTTAGAAACAGGGATGAGCACCGCACCCTAGAGTCGGACACGACTGGTTGGGGACACCTTTACCTTTTTAATAAAAATATTGGCTAACTGGATTTTGGATTTTTTTTTCTCGTACACCAGCTATTACTGCTATTAGTTACATTTAAACTCTGCCTTTCCTCCAAAGAGCTCAGGGAGGCATAAAGGGCTTTCACCCACACCGCATACACCATTTGTCCTCATAATGACCCTGTAAGGTAGATTAGGCTGAGAGGCAGTGACTTGCTCAAGATGAACCAGTGAGCCTCATGGCTAAATGGGGATCTGAGCCTTAATCTCTGTACTTTTAATCCCATGTTCTTAACCACAACACCATACTGACTCTGTAATACGATGATGATAACTACAGTTGTATCTTGTCTCATGGTGGTGTGCATAGAATTCCCAGCAGTCTCTCATCCAAGCAGACACTGACCAGACCTAGAGCAGCTTGGCTTCAGGAAGTGTAAGCCATGATATGCCATCAGACTATGCCTTGGGGTGTGTAACTGCATTTGCTTGCATTCCTAATTTTGCTTCTTTGTCGCCCTATGAAATGTAGATTGTAAGGTCGTCAGGGCAGGGACTTATATCTTTTGCTCTGTAAAGTATCATGAACACATATAAACAATGAATAGTCACAATGGGGAGTATCCAATGTTTATCCTACTTAGAGTAGGTCCATTGAAATGAATGGAACCTAAGTTAGTCGTGACTAATAAAAGTTCCATTGATTTCAATAGGTCTACTCTAAGTAGGGCTGGCATGGGACACTAACCAATGAGATCATTTATGGTTTCCTTTCTTTCCAGCTACGAATGTACCCATAGCCATAAAATGAAGCCAAAGAATCAATATAAGCATTTAATGCTCCCTTGTGTGTACCACAAAACATTCTATGTTTATTTTATTTTCCCCCGTCTCTTTATTTTTACCTGAATATATCTATGTTCAATGTATTTTTATATGGTGTAACAGGCCCTTCTTTCATTTTTTCTCCTATTGCTAATGTATTATTTCGATGTGATGCCAGGACCTGCATTTAAAGAATAATGCTTTCTCGTATTGATTTATCATTTCAGCCAAGAAGTAATACTTAGTTTGGTATTTGGTTAAAAAAAGAGAAAGGATTCTTATCTTCACAACTGTAAAATCCTAACCAATGCATTTGATGTTTGTCAAAGGCTTTCCACAATCCATGTTAGATTTACATCCTATAGAGACTGCATTACATTAAAAAAAGATAAAAATTTCTTTGAAAAGGCTTATCAGATGATTGAGCCCATGCCTTTTCAAAAGGATGATATAGATTCCCTAAAGTGAATATGAGCAATTTATAAAAGCATAAGAATATGCTTTGATACTGGTAAATACTTTGATACATGGTATATGACACATTCCCAATTTTGCTCTCATTCTGCCATTAGTAAGCAGGGTGGAACTATTTATTACATATAGTTCTGTGATCCTTTTGCCAGACTTTTTATGCACTTGTTTACAAAATGCAGCTGTTGAGGCAGCAGTTTCAAAAGGACGAGTTGTGCAGGAGGAGACAGGTTTCCTAACCCTTGTGCCAAGAAGGGTAAAAGCTGACCTCAAGCTGCTTTTACTCTTGTTGGAGGACATATATATGTGTCCTCCCTCCGCTACTTTTGAGGATAAAAGCAGCTTGGGGGAGATGTTAAGTGGGGAAAGACAGCACACTGAACAATAGGAAAACTGTCTCTCCTTGCATCAGTCTCTCCCTTTATCATGCCACAGTAGCTTCATTTTGTAACGCAAAATAAAGAATCATGAGAATTACACACAACATGTTGTTCCTCCTGCACCATATCTCGAACAGGGAAGCTCAAGGATTTTGCTCAGCCCGTGTTGGAACCAACCTGATTCGTGCTTCCCGGACTAATACATGGTTTAACACAGCTATTCTTTGGGTTTTGCACTTCTCCAAATGTTGCGATACAGTTCTTAGCTCAAAAAGCATTCCAGAATTAGTATAAAAATGGATACTTTTAGGTTAAAATGTGTATAAAAATACTTTTTATGAAAAGTGCATACAAAATCTGTATTTCTGGATAAAATGTGTACAAAATGTGTATTCTGTGAAAGACAAATATAAAAAATAATGCACATTTTGTTTGTGTTTTGAAAAACACAGATTGATGCAGAAATGGAATGCAACATTCATATACATTAACATATGTGAAACTGACACAAGCAACAATTATTTATGCACCACTTTTCTATAAGAATGCACCCGAAGCAGCTTACAAAACATATAAATAACAAACAAGAAAACAGTGTTATAGACACTTTGTAAATGCGTATCACTGAGTGGTTTTCTTATATTGCTACTTTGAATTCTGCATTTCTGTATTTTATATAGTATTATATTTTGTAAATATATAGACAAATTCATTCATTCATATAAAGCTTAGGACAAACATGACAAAGCAGCAGCTTTAGAAGAGAACAGCCTTTTTAAAAGCAGAAACCTATAAATGCAGTAGACTACTACACATTAAAAGTCTGTTTGAACAAATAGGTTTTCAAAACTTAAGGGAGGAGATGTTCCCTTTCTCAGATATGCTGGGCACAGGCTGTTTAGGGCTTTAAGAGAGCAGACTCATGTCCCTGAGATGGCATCTAAGGAGCTATAGGGTTAGGGATGTTGGAGAAATCCGCAGTGGATTCAAACAAGTTCGGATTTCTATGAATCCAACCTGCAGATCCTGCAACAGACCAGCTTTTCCCGAGCCATGTAGATTCCACGAACTTGCGGACTGTTTTTTAAAAAACTGTGGGGAGCGGGATTTGTACAGATGCGCATTTGTAAACAGGAATGAAATTCTCAGACATTCCCCCTGCCCCAAAAAATCTGATTTCATCAGTGAGTGGACGGCAGAACGAATAACGCCTGAAAATCTGCAAAACACAGATGGAATGGATTTAACAAAACCTGTACATCCCTATGTGGGATGCTGGGAATCTGCCCCCCAGCCCCAGGCTGTAAACAGTGCTACAACTTCAGGTGGGGGGAATCCAAGCAGTAGTTTCCCCTCATAACTCCCTCCCTCCCAGCTACCACAGAAAGCTCAATGGCAATTTTCTCTCCCAAGGATGGTGTCACAAACTTGGGTGGGGAGGAAATGGGTATGTGGGGGGGTGGGAAAGTGTTCAAGGAGGGTAGAAGCTGTAGATCCACTGGACCCACAAGTCTCTCAGCTCCTGTCCCCACCCAAGTGTGTGTGTCAGTTAGATGGGCTCAGAGGCCCGTCTGCAGAAAATACAAGAAAGGAGGATGGAAAGACTGAAAGACCTCCGTTGCTCCTCCCGCCCTGCTGGCAACAGTCAGGTGAAGCATTAGATACTCAGAGCCTTTTGTCTGGCAGCTGTCAATCCAGTAGCATTGTGCCCTTACGGTCATAACAAATGCCTTGAACTGGACCCTGTAGCAAACTGGCAGCCAGTAGTGGTGGGCCAACACCAGCTTAGTTCAAACCTGTGACCTGCTCTCAGTAAATGGGCTGCAGCATTCTGTACTAGTTGCAGCCCCTACATTATGTTCAAAGACCGAAGTTAGACTGATCCATCCATCCCTAATCTTGAATGGAGTGTTTCTAAAGCATGCCCATTTTAATGACTCTAAAAAGCCAATCAAGGCTGCAATCCTATGCCCTTACTTAGAAGCCGGCCCCATTTAACGCAGTGGGAATTCTGAGTAAAGAGGTGCAGAACTGCATTGTAAGTGTGGCGGTGTTGTCCTATTTCTGCTGATGCTAAATGGAAGTTAGTTGGTGGGAAGGCTGTCCCTTGGTTGTGTCAGGCTTAGAGGTAAAGCTGAGAAGCTTGTAAGGACTCTTTACACAGAAGAGTAGCCAAATAGCAGGTTAACAAAATGTAAGGACTTGAATAACAAGGCCTTGGTTAAGCACACTAACCCTTCTCAATTAACGTCGCCAACTGCTGTCTCCAGACAGGAGACAGAGGGTTCTGGGAACTAGACCAAGCAATTTAAACTATTTAATTGGCTCTACATATCCTGTTGGCTATTGGCTGCTCTAGACCTCTTAATTTCGCAGCAGGAACTAATTTGCTTGATTAATACATCCCAGACACTTCCTAGTTGCATTTTGCTCTGCCTTTGTCCTTCCTTCTTGATTCCATCTTGTTGTCCTTGCTTCAAACTCCACTCTGACCTCTGCGGACTGAAACTGGAATAAAATGTCTACTAAATCATGATCTCATGATTCCTGTAATCAAATAAATATCTTTAGCATACATTTGTGGAAATGGACAAACTGGGGAAAACTGGGAGCAGCATTGGGCTTTCAAACCTAACCTTACTTCTACCATTCCTCAGAGAGAAATGTCAAGCAAAATTTATAAAAGGCTGGATTTTTGTTTTTCTTGCCAAACTTTCTCCAAAAAGAAGCTACTTTAAAATGCCATTGCAGAATCTTACAGTTCCTTGTGTCTGAAATCTACTTCTGGTAGAGTGGAATGTTTGTGGTTAGACTATTAATAGGTGGGAGGTTTCTCTTAATTAGGTTCATTAAGACTATACTGATTCTTTTGTCTATTTATAAGCCCATGTTTTTCCTAGTGATTCTTCCAATTTTATTGCAAAATAGAACAACACAGATTCTGTTTCTAAAGGTACTTTTTACATAACATAAGCTGATGCCTTTCCAGAGTTAAGCAGTCTGGTCATATATTTTTGTGGGCAAAGTGATAAAAAATAATTCTACTGTCTGAGTAGGGCACTGTAATATTCTGCAAAAATCTTTAAGCAGGCATGAAATGTAATGTAAAGATTTACTACCTGTAGGTGACATTCTGAATTTTTATGATATGATACAGACTATGATACAGACATTTCCAGATCAGAAATAAATACCAAGTTATAATTTCCTCCTGTTATATTGGATGGAGCTGCTAAACTAGGAACTAATGTAGGATGGTAGCACCAATAGGTGAAGCATAAAAAAAGGAAGGAAACATCCAAAATGGCATGAGCAAATGCAGTCTTCACAAAATTAACACCAGGGATCCACAAATTCTTGACTGCCCATGGTAGCCAACCAAAATTGGTGCTCACCAACACCCCTTTTTGCCTGCTGAGAGTTTTGTGCACTTCTGAGCACCTCTGATACCCAGTGCAACTGCAGTGCAAGCTCCTTCCCTCCTCTCCTAGCACCAAGGTTGGGGAGGGAGATTGCTCTGTTGTGCTGAGCTTTGGAAACACTTAGAAAGCTGTGAGACTTCTCCAGGCTCTAGAGATGGACAGAGCCCTTTCAGTTTAAAAAAGGCACCTGCCAGTGGTGAACTAGCAAGTAGCTTAGTAGACCTCTGTACAATGCAGGTGTTTTTTTCATATGATTAGCCTTTCAAGAGACGAAAGATGTAAGGAGGTGTTGAATGGAATGATGGCACTGGCTCTGTGTGTGGCCGTGCCGGAGGGGCGGGGGGCACTTAAGAATTTTTTTGTCATCCAAAAAGAATAAAAAGGCATCCTAACAAGCAGTATCATGATGAGTTTGGCTAAAATGCTTCTGAAAATCATCTCTTTGTTTTGCCATTCGGTGAAGTCATACTCTCCTGTGTTTGATAGCTCCTCCAGGGTAAAGGGTTTGAGGTGCTGATTGGTAAACTGAGAACTGGTTTTCCAGGGAGAAAGTGTAGGAGGAGTGTCACACTCAACTCTGTTTGGATGTAATATAATGAAGAGGCATAAAAACCTTTACATGACTTTGTGTATGTATCTGCCACTGTGGACAAAAATCAATAGCTTTAATCCATTATCCGTAGAATCCAAGGCCAGGGGAAGAAAGCTGCTCCACTGTTCAATTACCCATACATTATTGCGGATTGTATTTATCTTACTAAATATTGGAAGTGACTCAGAAAGCAAAGAAATCTGAGAAAGTGTTTTGATTCCACAGACCTTTCTTGAAAGAGTATGAATAAAATATATACACACGTATATATATGCGCACACACATACACACACAGAGAGAGGTTTAATCCCTTCACAACAGCTTGGATTTAACTTTTTTTCATTACTGCTATTTTAGTCTGACTGAGGCAGATGACCTAATTAAAGGCAAAGACAGTGTGACTTCAATGGCCAGAGTGATGGAACTGGACTTTGTCTGTGCATCTCTAACTCTGCATGAACTTAAAAGTCAGTTAGCTATTATATAGCTG
The DNA here is from genome assembly GCF_057233095.1 of Heloderma suspectum. NCBI lineage: Eukaryota > Metazoa > Chordata > Lepidosauria > Squamata > Helodermatidae > Heloderma > Heloderma suspectum. The sequence goes on along the minus strand of NC_139461.1, from coordinate 284,000,016 downwards.
TGCAAAATCTGCACTCACCTTTGCAAGGTGACTCACATTTTTGCATGATATTTCAGTGTATACTTGTTTATTAGCTCTGCTTCCTTCCTTACTCAGCCTCTGATTTTCTTGTTCCTCTTTGCTGCTAGAAGAAGACGTTGAGCATTGCCAGGGAGTGAGCATGAACAGCTGCAACAACACTGAGGGAGCTCTCTTTGTGGGTTGCCGTAGCAGCTGTCAGAACTGATGACTGCGGCAGTCACCCTGAGGCTTATGAACACATGCAAACTCATAGAAAATTTAAGTATTGTATAAGGGAGAGTCTAGATGCTGTACATTACAGAGAGGAGCCGCTCCATGCTGGAATGCACACTCAACATGTTGCACATGCAGTCTCTTGACAATTGAGCTTAAGAGGAATACGTTCTTCCCGTGTGAAGCACAAGAAGCTGTGCAGAGCACTGATTGGCTGGGCACCTGTGACATCAGAAAGCACTCTCTCCTTGGAGGAAATCAGTGCTTGCTATGGAGGCAGGTACATTGGCGTTTCAAGAGTGAAGGCATCGATCGGGAAGCTGGGCTCACTCCACGTAGGCAAAATACTTGCTGGCTTTTCTTATGCACCTCTGTATGCATCTTTATAGAGAAGATAGCAAGAAAAACAGTGGCATAAAACATATTGGAACAGAGGACTGCTTAGGCTGATTCATTTCTTCACTGCTTGGCTAAGGTGGTACTATCAAGCAGAGCTTTAAAACAACTTTCAAAACTCCCTTTCTCAAGTCCTTTCAGAGTCGAAAATGGTATTGACTGCACGGTCTCTAGCTCTCTTCAGTTTGTGGAGCAGTCAATTTCTCTCCTAAGCAGCTATAAGGTGGACTCCATCTCAGAAGGGGCCAGCTGTTTTCAAGTCCCACCTCTTTTTAAACATAAATGTCCCCCTTTAGTAACCAGATCAGCATGAACTGAGTGCCCTGGGCCAGTTAGAGCTGGGCAGGTTTTGAATGACATCATGGACAGATGAATAAACACCCCCCTGCCAGTAACAGAACCTATTAGTGTTTAAACTGAGAGTTCCAGGAGGGACAGGCAGACTAGATAGAATACATAACTTAAGTTCTAAGAAGACCTCGTCAGCAGAAAGGTGTTGCAAGTCATTTGCTATTTGGCAGACAGGATTAAAGAAAATAAATGCAATGTACGTGACAGTTTAGTAGGACTAGCTGCTTTGGTGGCTCCTGAAGTGGAGTTCGAAAATGAAAGCCTGTAATGTCAAGCAAAATGAAGAATATCACCTGAACGGGTGGAAAAAACTTGGTTTTGTAGAGCGTCCCTTCCTGGTTGCTTGCAGGTGATTCTTAGTCATCATGGGTGCCCAGGCTAGTGGCTTTTTGCAAGCCTTGTTGTACATTTTCTGGGCAGAATCTGTGGCCATTCCATACTCTGTTTTATGCCTAATGCACTGTTAGCACCAAGTAAACTTTAAATCAACTTTTTGTTTTTCTGGATTGTATGAAATATTCTTGGGACAGGGCAAATATGAGCATTTCACATAAGAGGTGAAAACTGAAGAACTCCATAACACAATTATCTCTGAGACGTTTATATACTGCTGTCTCCTCACAATATGTTTTTCCCCCTCTGCTTCCAGCTTTCTTTGGGAAGTACCTAAACGAATATAATGGTTCCTATGTGCCTCCTGGCTGGAAAGAATGGGTTGGATTACTTAAGAACTCTCGTTTTTACAACTACACGCTCTGTAGAAATGGAGTGAAGGAAAAGCATGGATTTGACTACTCTAGGGTAGGTCCTATTGATTTATTTTAACCCCCCCCCCTTGGCCACAACTGTGAGAACAATACAGATGCTTTATAGCTTTGGTCTAATTAAAGTATTTGTTTCATATTTGAAAGCCACTGCTGGTAATATAAACTGCAATCCATAAACCTGCTCCTTTAGATTGTACATTATCGTCCTATTTCTGGAGGGATGTATAATTTAGAATTTATTTAGCAACAGCTGGCAGTTCCTGAGACAGTAAACACCCCAGTTTGTCCTACCAGCTGGGAAATAGATTTGATTGTAGCTTGACTCATATTCTATTGACTGGTGTTCTCTACTTTAATTAACACAGAGAGACATATTCTGATCTGCTGCATGCATGTAATTAATTCCCTTTATTGCAAAATCACTGTTTCCATGGTTGTGGTATGCTGATTTGGGGGGACTCTGTAATCCACAAATTCAGCCAGTGTTAAGTTGCAATGTTATGAAAAGGAGATCAGGAGATCACGTTAGCTGTTTCCCTAATTGCAATGTTTCCTGATCCAACACTTTTTTAAGTTACTTGATGTGTAATGATCATGTGGTGTTACCATCCACTATCACAGAAAGTAATGTAACAAAAGAGGTTTGATACCCACTTTTTTCCAGATATCCAAATGGTGGTTAAATAAACCTAAATTTAAAGAAGGGGTGTTCAAATGTGACCTTCTGAATCTAAAATCTCTGACAGAGGACAGGATAAATGTATGTTTTTTAAATATACAAAGTGCCCTTGTTAGTGTGAGAAGGGATGTGGGTAGGAAATTAAAATCAAATAGCTACCTAGGCCTAGACTTTATTATTTTATTTATTTATTACATTTTTATACCACCCAATAGTTGAAGCTCTCTGAGTAGCTCACAATAATTTAAACCAGAAAATACCAGACAATAAAATACAGATGATAAAATACAATAGAGAAGTTTAAAAGTTTAAAGCTACAATATAAAAATAAAATAATCAAACAAAAATTTAAAATACAATGCCAGATAAAAACATACTGAAATGTATAGATCTCATACATAGAAACCAGATCCTGAATTCTGTCTCTTTGTCCCACTCTGCTGTGACTAAGGGCTTCTTCACATGGAGCTTTTATGCTGCTATTGAGATTGCTCAGTCACAGAAGTTCGCAGGCCCTTTAGATGACTTCATGAACCTCCAGGGTGTCCATCCTGCACTAAATGACCCTTTTTCCATTGTTCAAGAGCTCAGAGATAATGAGCTATTAAATTACTCCGTTTGTGCCCTGCTTGAGTTCCTTCCATGAAAAAGGAAAAGCTGCAAGAAGAGGACCAATGAAATGTATGGAAGACTCAGATAAAGGGGGAGAAGGAGGGGGAAAGGGGAGGGGGGAAAGGAAGCACATGTAAAGGGAGTCTATTGTGATCCTGCATTTAAAACAGAAGCAAAAAGCCCCGTTTTAAATGTGGGATTTTAGGCTGGTGTACTAGAGATGCTCTATGAAATGGAACCCAGGTTAGGGCTATGCAGGCAGAAGCAGGCTCAATTTTCAATGGTTCTCATAAAGTTATATGGTAGAAAATACTCTGTGTGTCTGAAATTGGATGGGCTAGGAGCAACCCCACAAAGAGTGCAATGTTTCTGTGCATAGAACACACAATGACACATTCTGTACCTCTCCCACCCCACTTCCCCTGCATACAAGTTACATACAGATCCTCTTCCTCTCCTCCACCCTGCCGTCCCCTGGCATCATGATGCCTATTTTGCTGTTATTTTAGAACCACTGTGAGATTGCTTCTCCTAATATAACAGAAAGGTCATTTGAAGCTGCCTCCATGTGATAGTTGTTCTGTATTTATTTATTTATTTATTTTTTCATTTCATTTCTATACCGCCCAATAGCCGAAGCTCTCTGTATGGAAAGCTGTCTCATGTGTTCACCATATAGATTGCCTCTCTGGTGCAATGCTGCTACCAGATTTTGTGGTGTTTCTTGGGGTAGTATGGGGAGAAATTGCACAGTGGAGGGTACTCACGGAATAGCTTGTCACATAGAATGGCTGTCATGCGGGGGCGGATTCAAGCAGTCTGCATGTCGTGGCAAACCTGAACTGCAGATGATAAAGAACATTGGGACATCCGGTTTCAAATGATTGTTTGGCATAAACTCATTGGATAACTTTGGACATGTCAGCCTCTCTTCTCCATCAGTAAAATGGAAATATTTGGGAAATTTGGTTAGTGCATCACAATTTCAAGTTTAAAAAAATGACTTGTCTTACAGCAATGCTTTGTTAAAAACAACAACAGCAACATCAGTTTAAGTCAGAAATCTCCAGCACACAGCAGAAGAGTCAATCTGGTGGGCTCTCCCACACTGGAGGCATTCAAGATGAGGCTAGACAGCCATCTGTCAGAGATGCTTTGACTTGGATTCCTGCACTGAGCAGGAGGTTGGACTCGATGGTCTTATAGGCCCCTTCCAACCCTACTATTCTATGATACACATTCAGAAATGCCCCATGATGCAGCTGTTTTAGGACTGTAACATTTCAGAATGCTCCTGTTCATTAAAAAAAAATCCCAACCTATGATAAATTCACTGCACATAGCATAATTTCTCCCTGAAAAGATAGTGTTCAACAAGCAGGGACTTTTTGATGCAGGGTTGTGTTCAGTCACACAGTGCTTTACCTGCATGTTGAAGTGGCACATTCCCAGCAGGACTGTACCATGCACGTGCTTTGTTTTAGTTTTTAATGTGTGGATCAGCCCATAGTCCCATGGTATTCTGTACTGTAGCCTAAATAAGTACACAGGAAACTGCCTTAGACCAAGGCAGACCATTGATAAGGGTTGCAGTCTTAGGGTGCTTATTGAGCCAGCATTATCATTATCACTCAAGTGACCTCTGTGGCTCAAAACACCACAGCTTTAGCTAATACACCAATGGCAACCTTGCCTAGATGGACTTAGCTTGACCACAATTGCCCATGCTCTTGTAACTTCTCATTTAGACTATTGTAATGCATTGTATGTGGGGCTGCCTTCAAAAATGGTTGGGAAAGTGCACTTGGTCCAGTTTGGCAGTTGGTCCAGAATAGGGCTGAAAGATTATTAACTAGGAGCAGGCATTTTAACCATGTTACACCTGAACTTTGTCAGCTGTACAGATCCCAATCTGTTTCCAGGCCTAAAGTACTGATTTTAAACTTAAAACCCTAAACAGCTTGGGATCAGGTTACCTGAAACACTATCTTCTCCAGATGTACCTACCCGAACCTTAGGCTCTTCTTCAGAGGCCCAGGTCCATGTTCTCCCGTCAAATGAAGTGAGGCGAGTAACCACAGTAGAGAGAGCCTTTTTGGTAATGGCATTCCTGGCTATGGAACAGCTTGCCCAGAGAGGGTTGCCTGGTGCCGCCATTTTAATTATTATTTATTTATAATACTTATATACTGCTTAATATAATAAAATCACTAAGCAGTTCCAGTGCCAACTGAGGATCTTTCTGTTCACCCAGGCCTTTTGAATGATTCATTTACTCTGGGCCTCTCAGTTTTAAAATATGTGTTTTGATTTTGGGGTTGCTGTGCCTTTTCTTTTTTGTTGTATTTATGCTGCTTTTGTTTTTATGGTCTCACATTTTATTTTGTATTTAAATTGCATTATGTTGATTTATTGTATGTTCGTTTATTGTAAGTTGCCCAGAGAATGTTATGTTGTATTATGGGACGGCATACAAATGTTGGAAATAAATAAATAGACGGCTCCAGGGGCAACCCTACCATGACACAGACTGATGTGCCGATATCCGGCAGCGAAGCAGGAGGAATGACAAATTGTGCTGCTACCCCACCCCCACCAGGAGGGCCCACTGCTGCCCCAGCTGCTCTCCTACTGAGGCATTTGCCTGCCATCGTCCCCCCTCTTCCCCTTACTGCAGTAGCAGCTGGACCCTGCAAGAAATTGGCTGAATGCTTGCAGCAGCCTGGCCGAATTCTCACGAGAGCACACCCAAACCCTTGCAAGACCCACCTGAATTATTGCAAGAGCATGATTGTGCAAGAGTTCAAGTGACATCTCTTATGATGTGGTCAAGCTCTTGCAAGAGCCCCACACTGGGATGGGGTGTGAGGCAGAGATGGGAAGGGTCGCAAGGCAGCACATGGCCTTGCTTCAGGAGGCAAGATAAGTTGGGCGAGGGCTGGATGGCTTGGTATCATCTAGCCTGACTAGGAGCAGCTCTCTGAGGGTTTAGACAGGAGCCTTTCCCAACCCTACTAGGAGATGCCAGGGATAGAACCTGGGACCCTTTATATGCAAAGAATGGGCTTCTTCAGTGAGCCATGGCCCTTCCCAATTATTACCTTTCCATCTCATTAAATTAACAAGAAGTAGTAGTTGGACTCAGTGGTCTTACAGGCCCCTTCCAACACTACTATTCTATGATTCTATGATTAGCATTGCCTTTGAATAGTATCATTAAGTAGTATCATTAACTATATTTCCACTACCAATGACAGTAACATGACTTCTGAGATATTATTTTTATGATCCTTAAATTTGGTACCAGTGTGTGTATTTTCTGTTTCCAAAAATATCTTCCCCACTGGCACATGAATTAGCAACCCATTGGCTCTATTTTGAACGATTGATCCCCTTTTTGTAACCTCAGATGTCTGAGTGCCAAATGATGTGTAATCAAAATGCAATACAACATTCATGTTCAGACTCACTGACAGTCTCTGTCAAGCGAGAGTTGTTACTATTAAATTTAAAAATACTTGTTTCCTTTACTCTGGATAGGGATGTATGGATTTTGTTAAATCTATTCTGTCTGTATTTCATGGATTGTCCAGCGTCTTTCCTTCCAGCATCCGCTCATTGATAGAATCAGATTTTTTTTTACTAGAATTTAATTCTACTTGCACTAATTTGCATTAGCACTAATGCATTCATGCATATTCATTCATGAGCACATTTGCACAAATGCACATTAACACTAATGGGAATTAGCACAAATCTCCTCCAAAGGTGAAAAAAACGGTCCAACTCCACATGATTAGGAAAAAGCCGGTCTGCTTCAGAATCCTCAGATTGGATTCATAGAGATCTATTTGAATCTGTTGCAGCTTTTGCTGACATCCTGAATTCTAGACAAGGATGGTAGAATTTTCAAAGGTGCTACAGAGTGTCTAACCACTGGGCATCAGTAATCTTGCCATTTGGGAATCCCGGAACCATTCAGTGGGGTAGAAGGCAGGACTGTTGCTTTAGGACAGATGGAAGTGATTTCTGCCTTCCCTGATCAGCTTGATGCAAGTCAGACTTCAACAAGTAATAGTCTTGGGTAGATGGATGAAGTTAAACCCATAACCTTCATATTTAGAGCACAATACCTCTGTTTCCCAGATGCTGGAGGAAAATGAAAAGAAGAAGGTGATTTCCATCATGGCCTGTTTGTTAGTTTCTGCAGGCTAGCCACTGCTGGATACAGAATTCTGGGTCAGATACACCTTGCTTTTATTCACTAGGGTGAGGAGCTCTAAGATGTAGGACAGGGGCTGTAAGAGTGGCATTTTTAAGTATCTTCTCTAGACTTTTCTAGACTTCTAAAAGCACCCCAAACCAGCTATGGGGTCTATAGAGGTCGATTAACAAAGTCAGTGCTGATCAAGATACTTTGTTGTATGAAGCAGAACCCAAATCCCCCCCCCACACACACACACACACACTGACACAGTCCGACCAGTGCCAGCTTCAGATTTTTGAGGGCCCTTGGGCAAGGCACCCTCAATGGGCCCCCTCCCTCAGTGAGTCTACCTTCTCACAGCATTGTCACCAGATACAGTTGCTCCTCATCCTCATCACTGCTACCACTTGCTTGCTTGACAGGCAGAGAGCTGGTGAGCAAGTCAGCAGTGGCATCTATTGCTCCTTCTCCACACCACTACCATTGCCTGGGCCAGAAGGAGAGGCATCTGAACAAGCTGGTTTCAATGGTGAAGAGGAGGAGCAAGTCCAGAGGGCTCTTGTCAGTGGGCTTCCTCCTGGGGTATTGGCCCTTGGAAGGTGCCCAACCATGCTTATCCTTGGTCCCTGAGTCTGCCCCATTCAGTCACCAGTTCCTGCCTCCATAGCTCCTACGGTACTGTCTGATGCAGCTGGCTGCATTCTGCTGCATAGCACAGCAACTGTCAACAAAATCAAATGCTATTAGCATATGCTGCTTGTGAAAATGTTTGCCAAAGTATGCTTTTCACACATTGATTTAATACTGAATGACCTTAAGAGTGTCTTAATGTTCTGTATTTTTCTTTTCATTTGATTACATTGCATTGAAAGAAATTACTAAAAACCCTTTTATTGTGTTTTCAGCAACAAAACAAAATATTTTGGGGGTTGGTGGGATTTCATTTTCCATTTTCCACAGAGTCTTATTTCTGTTTGTTCCTGTTTTGACGGATAGTCTTGAGTGCCAACTCTAAAAATAAATTTAGAAAAACACATTTATTTCACAGGCACACATAAACACTTAATATTGTACATTGGGTTTTGTATGAAACAATGGCCTAGTTTCATTGAGGTGGTAAATCTGTTTGTGTGCTCTCTCTGCACAGGCCATAGGTGAGAGGTGTCATGACTGAATTGTCTGTACAAAAAAGATTCCTACATACAGAACTAGAACTTCAGGGAGAAGACTAGGCAAGAACCCACTTCTAGAGTTCTGATATGCTAGTTTGCTATAGGACCGTTCAGTCATATGAACCCAATCTGCAATCTGAATGTGAAGCGACCAGAAATAGGTTTACAACTCAGTGAGAACTAGGCCTTAATTTCTGTGAACCGCCCAGAGAGTTTCGGCTATGGGGCAGTACCGAAATATAATAAATGAAATTAATGAAATGAAATAATGGCAGGGGTGTTGAAACTTTTTCAGCCTGAGGGCTGAATTAAGTTTCTGATAAATTCTCAGGGCACACATTCCAGTGGTGGGAGGGGTGAAAGGCAAAGGGGGTAAGGCCAAAGTTCAAAACATACCAGCATATTGTAGTTTAAAGCTTTTATTGCCAGTAACGAAGCGAGAGGCATTTCAATTAGGAGAGGCATTTCAATTTTTTGGAATGGAGAAAGAACTACACAAAAGCCACGAAACCACAAAACAATCGGTGGTCAGGGGAAAAGGGGTGGAGCCAGTGGGGGAACCCAAGAGGGATGGATTGGGCTACCAGGCCTAAAGTTCCCCTCCCCTGCCTTATAGGAAGTCTAAGCATTGACGCAAAGTTGGACCTGGTAACAGCACATGGCATCCTTGGGCGGTTGCTGGGGATCCAGCACTGTGCCTACATTTCACTCTTCCTCCCGCACCATGCTGGGCGACTGAAACTGAAAGCTGTCTGCCATTTTCATTTCCCACAACACCCTGGAGTGATGCTGGAGCAATTATAGCGATGCTATAAGGGCCACTTCTGATCTACATTTTGTACTCAATTATGACTATCAAAGGCCCTAATGGACAATTACACTGTCTTGCGGCTGGTGGTGGTAGTGATGGTGTCGTGCTAGTGCCTAAAATCCTCTAGAACTGATAAGAGTTGTCTGAATGGCCCAATCTGTGCACAATTTGGAGTCAGGATTAGCTTTTTGTCAGTACACACATTTCGTCTTTTCTTTTTACTCTAGAGCAAGTATAGGGGTCCCAATTGAGATTACGACCTGAGGATGGGGGGCAGGGTAGGGGCTTTTAACACTTTCCTTCCTGCTTCAGTTCTGATCCAAACTGGGGCCTCCATGCCTGCAAGTGTTGTTGTTGCTCAGTCGTTAAGTCGTGTCTGACTCTTCATGACCCCATGGACCATAGCACGCCAGCCCTTCCTGTCCTCTGCTCATTCCTGGAGTGTGCTCAAGTTCATATTCATTGCATCGGTGATGCTATCTAGCCATCTCATCCTCTGCCATCCCCTTCTCCTTTTGCCTTCAATCTTTCCCAGCATCAGGGTCTTTTCCAGGGAGTTTTCTCTTCACATTAGGTGGCCAAAATATTGGAGCTTCAGCTTCAGTATCTGTCCTTCCAATGAGCAGTCAGGGTTGATTTCCTTTAGGATGGACTGATTTGACCTCCTTGCAGTCCAGGGAACTCGTAAGGGTCTTCTCCAGCACCACAGTTCAAAAGCATCAATTCTTCGGCGCTCAGCCTTCCTTATAGTCCAGCTCTCACAGCCATACATTACTAATGGGAAAACCATAGTTGTGATTATACGAACCTTTGTTGGCAAGGTGATGTCTCTGCTTCTTACTATGCTGTCTAGGTTTGCCATAGGTTTCCTTCCAAGGAGCAAGCGTCTTTTAATTTCATGGCTACAGTCAACGTCTGTGGTGATCTTGGAGCCCAAGAAAATAAAATCTGTCACTGCTTCCATTTCTTCCCCTTCTATATGCCAGGAAGTGATGGGGCCAGATATCATGATCTTCGTTTTTTTAATGTTGAGTTTCAAACCAGCTTTTGCACTCTCCACTTTCACCCTCAACAAGAGGCTCTTTAGATCCTCTTTGCTTTCTGCCATTAGGGTGGTATCGTCTATGTATCTGAGGTTGTTGATAATTCTCCCAGCAATCTTAAACCTGTGATTCATCCAACCCGGCGTTTCTCATGATGTACTCTGCATATAAATTAAATAAGCAGGGCAATACAGCCTTGTCGTACTCCTTTCCCAATTTTGAACCAATTGGTTGTTCTATGTCCGGTTCTTACTGTTGCTTCTTGGCCCTCGTACAGGTTTCTCAGGAGACAGGTAAGGTGGTCTGGTACTCCCATCTCTAAGAATTTGCCAGAGTTTGTTGTGATCCACACAATCAAAGGCTTTAGCGTAGTCAATGAAGCAGAAATAGACATTTTTCTGGAATTCTCTTGCTTTCTCCATGATCCAGTGAATGTTGGCAATTTGATCTCTAGTTCCTCTGCTTCTTTGAAACCCCGCTTGTACTTCCGGTAGTTCTCGGTTCACATGCTGCTGAAGCCTAGCTTGTAGGATTTTGAGCATAACTGGGGGGAAATGAATTTCTCAGCGATGATATATTGTTCCTTGTTGTAATGGGTAGTATTTTGACATGTCCTGGTCTTGAATGGATGATTAAGACCCCTTTGCTTTACAAAAGACATGCTCCTGGTAGAGATGAAAACTGGTTTGTTGATATGGATCAACAAAGCTGCCTGAATTTTTGGAATCTCCTTGAGGGCATGGCTTTGGACTCCAACGCCTGCACTTCAGAATTTATCACTACACCATTGCATAGCTATGTGCCTTCCAGGTGTGTGGATGGCTTCTGTTGTCTTGCTAAACATTCTCCATCTCTTCCTCTCTCTCCTACTTTTAGGATTATCTAACTGATTTAATCACCAATGACAGTATTAGTTTCTTCAGAGTCTCAAAGAAGATGTATCCTCATCGGCCGGTATTGATGATTCTCAGCCATGCAGCTCCTCATGGCCCTGAAGACTCAGCTCCTCAGTATTCTCATCTCTTCCCCAATGCTTCGCAACACATGTAAGTAAACCAACCAACCAACCAACACACAAACCAGTTCTGTGCATTTCCAAGTGAAGGCATCAAATTCCTGGGCAATCATTTCTGGATAATTTGTGCCTTGGCATACATTTATAACAGGTAGCAAAAATTGAACAGCTTGGCATTTTTTTTAATAAATCTGCACCCTCCCCCAAAGCATCCCATTGTTTGTAATTTGAATATATTTTGCAATTATGCAATTTCTCCCTTTTGTGGGGCAAAGATTTTGTCAAGGGCTACTAAGTAATGGAAAAGGAGAGCATGGAACACAGGTAAACAGATGTGGTAGGGTCTTGGTTTGAGTTTAGCTGCGGGGGTTAGGAATGAGATTTGAACAATCCTGCAAACCTGGGAGTTCAGTCCCATTGAATTCAGTGGGACTTACTTTCAATTAGATATGCATAGGATTGGTCCATCAGTCCTACACAGGCCAACTCAGATGTCTTTCCCTGACTAGACTCCTCCTACTCTCAGACCTTGAGAACCAGAAACATGTGGTTGTAGGAGATCTCTCTCTTTCTCTCTCTCACACACACACACACACACACCTTTAATCCAGGCTTCATAATACAAAATAACTGTCACTCTTGGTTCTTCATAGATACTTAAGCTGGAATGATACAAGGGACAGAAGCAACAGTCTCTCATATCTTCTTCCTCCCTACTCTGGCAACATGCAGAGAAACAAAATGGCTGGTGGGAAGTCATCTCACTCCCCACTTCCATTCCACTTCATTGGATGCCGCTTGCAGGGAGGGCAGGGGGAATTAGACCACATCATGTCAACATTTGATTTCTCTACGCATTTTCCAGTGGGGAGAAGAGGAATAGACATGAGGTTGCTGCTTTTGGCAGCAGCCACACATCCCTCCTATCATCTAGTTCTGTTCTCCTCAAAGACTGTCTGCTCCAGTAAACCTTAGTTGTATGTTGATGATAAATAATATAAATTAGTTAAGACCTTCCTGGAAGGCCCTGCTCTGTCTGCATCCACTATGTGAGTAAGTCCAGTGGGTGGGGACATGGGACAGGGCCTTCTCTACAGATATTGTGGAAGTCCCTCCCTACAGAAGTTTTTCTTGCTATTTCTTTGCTGACCTTTATGTTCCAGGTCAAGGTGACCCTCTTCCAGAGGTTTTGTGGGGTGGTCTGACTGTTCTTGATGACCACTGAGTTCAGCTTCTGTTAATTCTGTTTTTTGTTTTTATTTGTTTGAATGGGCATTGGGGGTGTATCTGTGTGTTTATTTTGTAGATTGTCCTAGATATTTTAAATCAAATGGCAAGTAATAAATAAATGTAGGTTAGAAATGCAAATACACACCCAATAGCATTCACTGAAAGACTGGGCAGGTGAAAGGGAGGAAAAGTCCTTGAGTGTATGTAGAGAAGGTTGGTTAAAGCACAGTGAAGGGTAATTAATCTGCTGAAAGTAACCCTGAATCTTCTCCATAATATGCAAAATGATCACTCTGAGATATAAAAATTAGGTTCACGCATATAGGTTCACATAAACCACATGTAGTTTTCTTTGCTGTTAAATAGGCCTTTATCCATGATGGTTGGATACATTTTATAGGGACTCCTGCAGTTGTCTCTATAAGCATTTTATTCTCTCTTTTTTCCAAGGTCAAATACAATCAGAGTTTGTAGAGCAACCAGGATGTCTCTCCCCCCAACCCCATCCCCATACACACCGCCTGCTTCTGAATGAATTTGAAGTGGGTATTTTTGTTCAACTTTCAGAATTGTTATGCTTTGTGTATTTGGCCATAAGACAGACAAATCTGTTAAGTATAAGAGGGTTACATTTGTAGTAATCAAAAAAGATCGTGGATTTCGGGTGGATTAAGCAGCAGGAGGTTTCAGATAAGCCAGAAAATCGCAAAGCGTACTGGAAAAGGAATTTGCCAAGCGTTTTAGATTCATTCAGGGCATTACATAGCAACAGTTTCCATAACCATCAGCATTTTCAAAGCGGCAATGTCATTATCCAGCCACAATAACATTCTGAAATCAGAGCGAACATTAACAATGTAGAGAGAATAATAAGCAACCTTTCTTCCCTGAAAGGAGAACCCTCCCTTCCCCTGTCTCAGAGCACACTTCAAAACAGAGCCTCCATAGCAAAGCTTTCCACTTGTTAAAAGACAGTGCAGTTCACTTCAGTGCTTATTTCAGAAGCACATAAGCTCCAAAGCGCATTCAGGACAGTGGGCAATCCAAGAATACTTTTACAGCAGGAGCTGCGGCCCGCCCTCCAATATGTTCACATAGGCTCCACCTGCCAGCTCTATTCTACACAGAACCACAAATACACGCCAAATATGTCAGTCAAGCTCACTTTCCCAGACCTCAAGGATGGCACCAAGAAGCATAGCCAATGCAAAATTCTGCAGTTTAATTTCAAAATGTGGGGAAGCTGGAGCCTCAGATACAACAGGCAGAAAGCCTTGATTTGTTGACCAGGCAAAGAGACCGGGTATTTATAGCAGGTCTGGCCAGTCCACAGGCTGCATTCTGGCTGCCAAGCACAGGTGCCCGTGTTGAACATGCCTCTGCATCTGAAGAAGGCTTTGAGGCTTGACTTCACACAGTCCTAGGTAGATCCCTAGGATAGGGCCTAGTCTCATGTCAGGATGTTTCCAGTTTGAATCTGGAAACCCAGAATGCTGTCCGAGATCCTGCAGGGCTGGACTCATGCCTTCCTTCTAGCTTGCTTTTTCAGATGCATCAGCTGTCACTGGGTAAGATGCAAATCCTGTCTCTGGGATAGGAAGACCCGCTGCTGGCTGTACTTGTACAAGCAGGGGAAAATGGAAATTGCACAGACCAGCTGTGGGACATGCTTTAAAAAGCTAGTTCAGGGCCGGCTAAGTTTGAGTAAAGTGAAAATAAGCATTTTAATATTCTTGGTTCCCTGCTAAATGCTTGGCTAGTCAGGCTTAAACTCACCACAGCTGCTTAACAATACAGCAGGGCCTTTTCAGCAAGTTGGATAGTTATTGTTAAAGAGCCAACATGAGCCACGATCGTCTGTGCAGATGAAATTGGAATAGCTATGTCTAGCTCATGCTCCCCAGTTAGGGTGTTAGGCTCCTAATGATAATCTGCTGCTGCTGAAATATATTCTCATTTACTCTGAATGATACTTGCAGTTTCAGTAGATTTTCGTTTGGGCAGAGCAATTTTCACATTCCCAGCTTTTAGATAAATCAGGAAAAAGTTTTATAATGTTTATAACGTTTCTCTGTCTGCCACGGATAATTTAATCCTACCATGGAGGGTTATTCCTACCAGGGAGAGTTGCCCCACCTCTGTGCACCTCAAACAGCCATCCAGGAAATATATAATGAGCCTTGGTGCTGAACCTCATTTGCGTATTATGTTTTAGGGAATTAAGAGTATTTGCATTAACTTGGGTGTAACACCACAACAGCCGAACACATTTCACATGAACAGATTTCAGTTCATGGAATGGACTTTCCTGCCTCCCTTTTCCTTCTGCAGCCCCCTGAAGGTTGGAGGGTGGCATGATGTGTTGTGGGGGGGGTGAGGTGGGGGCTACAGATGGTGATTGGGGGGAGCTTCTTTAAGATTTGCCTCCTGGCATCCAAACCTGTAGATCTTATTGCCGTTATGTTTTCATGATGGCACAATGAATTAGACAATGATGGCATATTGTCCCCTCTGTACTACTCTCAGGGCTAGAGGCCTAGAAACCTGCTTTTAAAAATGAAAGCGGAGGTTCTGAGGATGCTGAACTCTGTGCACAGTGCTACACTGTATGTCACTGTGATGCTTGTGCAGACTCTAAGAAGATGCAATGTCCTCTCTAATATATTGGTGAAATGGGTTGGGTGGCATACCATGTTTATTTTACTGACAGTTGCTCATTATTTCTGTGTCTCTAGCACGCCGAGTTACAATTATGCTCCAAACCCAGACAAGCATTGGATAATGAGATATACAGGCCCCATGAAACCTATTCACATGGAATTCACAAATATGCTACAGCAGAAGCGCCTTCAGACACTCATGTCTGTGGATGACTCTATGGAAGCGGTAAGGTTTATCATCCCATTTCCTAAGCGTGATATGTAGGACCTACACTCCTGTCCCATCCAGGAAGCAAGTTAAGCTTCGCCAAGCTAAACATACATCCTTCTAATTCCAGGTCATCAAATTTCCTATTGGGTTTGTGAGTTTGCATTGCTCCACGCACAACAGTAGCACCATGTTGTAACATCTTTAAAATAGTATAATATATCCCAATGTCCGTTGTAGTTGCGTGCAACCAAAACATACAGGGAAAACTGTACAGGAAAGAATGTCTTGTCTTCATTGTGCTGCAATACTCTGAGACTTAACTGGATATGAGCTTCCGCCATGCATTAAAAACGTGGTTGCTCAGGCAGGCATTTGGGGTAGGTTAGGGTATTTTAGAAAATGTTTTTATTGTAGAATTTTATTGTTTTAAACTGTTTTATTATATGCTTTGTACATCGCCCAGAGTGGCTGGGTGACCAGCCAGATGGGCGATTGATTGATTGATTGATTGATTGATTGATTGATTAATATTTCACCCTATTGCAATGTTATCTGGGTGAACCTGCTGGGAAATAAACACTGGTTTGATACAGAGGCATGTTAAGCGGAGGTTATTCAGTAGTAGAATTTAAAACAACATACTGAACCCTGTTGGCCATTGTTATGGTTCTTACGGTGCCCAGTGCTGGGAAAGCTAGAAATGGAATATGACTGGAAGAAATGGGGCTTTTCAGAAATAAAGATAGCTGTGCTGGCCCATGAGGGAAAACCCCAAAGTCTGCTGTTGGGTAATACCCTTATTAGGACCAGCCATAAAAGTGTGTGTAAGCTTTCAAGTTCTCCAGAACTCTTCACCAGCCTAGATGGTACAAAAGGCAGGGTAGAGGAAAACCCCCAAAAGACAAAAAATTTGGCCAGATGTTATAGCCATGAGGTCTACACAACATCTGGCCTCTCTCTCTTTTTGGTACTCCTTTGGTTTCTTCCTGTCTCTGCTCTTTGTACCATCTAGCCTGATGCAAAGCTCTGAAGAACTTGAAAGACTGCACATTCTTTTGTGGAACTTTGGTTGGTCCTAATAAAGGTATTCCTCAACTGTGGATTTTAGGGCATTTAAAGTGAGTTGAGTTAAGAACTGCAGTGAAGGTGGGAGTTTGAGGCAGTGCTCAAATTATGAGTGGGAAAAGTAGAAGGACCCTTAATGAAATCCATAAGCCCCTCTCCTGGCCCCTCCTGCTCCTTCTGCCCCCATTATTCAAGCACTGAACATGGATAGATCTGAACAGAGAGCCTGTTAAGGACAGGGCACCTGTGGCCCTCCAGATGTTCTTGGACTATGTGACATTCCTGCCCAGGTTCCACCTTTTCCCCATCCTCCACCTCTGAAACAGAGAAACAAACCCCTCAGGAAATGCTTGCCTTCACTTTGGGACAGCTGTACTCACTGTCCCAGAAGCTTCAGCCCTTTCACTCTCTCTGGGTTCCAGAGAAACTCAATATGCTCAATTGGTTCTCTCAACCTACTACAGGAGAAGTAACAAGGAAATAGTTTTAATAAAGGTAGTGCAAAATCAATCAGCACATGGGAATTTGGATTTTAACAACAATTTTTTAAAAACATAAAATGTCATGTTAATAATTATTAATCAATCCTTGTTCCTAACTTCCCTTCCTACTCTACCCTCCTAAAATCCCACACACAAAACCCACTACCTAGATGTTGCTTCTTCAATCCCTAAGGCCCTATCTGATTAACTAACTGCCAGCTCACCCTTTATATAACCGCAGAATCCTCACACAGACTCATGCCCCTCTCACCTTTCACTCACTCCCTGGCATACTATTAACCCTATCTTACCTGGGTTAACAATATAAAAACATACATAACAAAACAGGCAGATGTTACAGGTTACAGCTCCCATTATCCCCACGCTGGCTGGGGCTCGTGGGGGTGGGAGTCCTGTAACATCTGGAAGACCTGGAATCTGAGGACCACAGGTTCCTCAGCCCTGGCCTAAGTAAACAAAGCAGTGAAGAGCTGGAGACCCGACTCCCCTCCTCAGGCAGGTGCATAGCCGCAGAGAGACATGGTGGAAAGACCCAGGCAATGAGGCACAGCTGAGAGAGCTTGAATAGAGGTAGAGGGAGCCAACCCCTACTTGCTTTCTGAAGGGGAACATGTCAAAAGATAGCGAGCACCCCCTCACCACCACCCCGTAATTTGAGCACTAGTTCCAGGTGTGAGAAGGGTGTTCTCAGCCCCAAAAGCACTTTTCCCCAAGCAATTTATGCTAGAAATGTGCAGCCATTGCTTAGGAGTTGTTTCAGAGCTCCCATGTCTAGGTAAGCCATAAGTCTCGTAAGCAGGAAATGATGGGTGTAGGTAGGTGTAAATGAAGTGGGCCCAACTCTCCTTTTGCTGGGGGGAGTGGGGAAGATGAAAGTTCTGAGAGGCAAACAGTGCCATCCACGTACATGGCAAACTTGGCAGACTTTTGTGTGGCCAAGTTTTGTGGTGGCTCAGTGGTAGAGCATATGATTTGCATGCTGAAGGTCTCAGGCTTGATCAAGTTTAACTGAGCAGGGATTGCCTGCCTACAGAGGAACATAGGGAGCTGCCTTATACCGAGTCAGACCATGGGTCCGTCGAGCCCGGTCTTGTCGCTGCTGACTGGCAGCAGCTCTCCAAGGTTTCAGGCAGGAATTTTTCCACCCTTACCTGGAGATTCCAGGGATCAAACCTGGGACGTTCTGCATGCAAAGCAGGTGCTCTAGGATTGAGCGATGGCTCCTCCCCTACAAAGATCTCTACCTGAAACTATGGAGTCCCACTGCCAATTTGGAGTCAGGCCAGTTCATACCCTATCCTCTATACCAACTGGCAGTTAGCTTGAACTCAAGTTTCTGACATTAAAGGAAAATAACCCTATGGTGCTAGCTGGTTCTGTGTTGTGGTGACATCCCTCTTGATTGTCACCTTCTGTGGAAATGGATGGGCTTCTATTCAAGCCTATTCAATACCAGTCAACCATGGAGGCAAAACAATTTATTACGGCTCGTCTAATATTCTTGCATTTTGTTTGTGATTAAATATAATGCAGGCATCCTCAGAAGGTAAGGTTAAGATTATAGGAAGACCCTACATCAGCCTGCTAGTGATTATGATGATTACTATTACTGCTGATTGCTGGTTTGCTCTAGGAAGAGCTAATCTCCCTCAAGAGCAACTGCATGCACTTTGAGAGGTCAGCCATCAGTGTTGCCTAAATTGATGGCTTGCTTTATTTTTAACCCCAAGTCAGCTAGCTGGAATTGAAATTATAATTATAAATAGGCACAGTAAATTGTAAAAAACAGCCAGACAGTCAAACTTAATCTTGTGCTTTGTCACAAGTGCATTCCAAAAATAGTTATGCCTTGACCTGCTTTTCTAAAACAAGGAGGTCATTATAATACATCTCAGCTGTTTTGGAGGAAGTTGCTTTATCCAAGGTGTATTAATGTTGGGTACCAAAACTACTCCCCTTCATGGATCACTGCCTTGTTGTGGCGAAGGGGCTTGTGTAACTCAGTGAAGCCATAAGCTGTGCCATGGAGGGCCATCCAAGACAGCAGGTCATGGCAGAGAGTTCGGACAAAATGTGGTCCACTGGAGGAGGAAATGGCAACCCACTCCAGTATTCCCGCCAAGAAAACCCCATGGAACGTATCACAAGGCTAAAAGATATGACGCCGGAAGATGAGCCCCTCAGGTCTGAAGGTGTCCAATATACTACTGGGGAAGAGCAGAGGATATTTCCAAGTAGCGCCAGAAAGAATGAAGCAACTGGGCCAAAGCCGAAAGGACACTCAGCTGTGGATGTGTCTGGTGGTGAAAAGAAAATCCGATGCTGTAAAGAACAATATTGTTTAGGAACCTGGAATGTAAGATCAATGAATCAAGGTAAGCTGGAGGTGGTCAAACATGAGATGGCAAGATTGAACATCGACATCTTGGGAATCAGCGAACTCAAATGGACAGGCAGGGGCGAATTTAATTCAGGTGACCATTATATCTACTACTGTGGGCAAGAATCCCTTAGAAGAAATGGAGTAGCACTCATAGTCAATAAAAGGGTGGGAAAAGCAGTACTGGGGTACAATCTCAAAAATGATAGAATGATCTCAGTACGAATCCAAGGCAAACCATTCAACATTTGGGGTTGGACTCGATGGCCTTGTAGGCCCCTTCCAACCCTACTATTCTATGATTCTATGATCACAGTAATTCAAGTCTATGCCCCAACCACTGAGGCCGAAGAAGCTGAAGACCTACAACACCTTCTAGAACTAACACCAAAAAAAGATGTCCTCTTCATCATAGGGGATTGGAATGCTAAAGTAGGAAGACAAGAAATAACCGGGATAACAGGCAAGCATGGCCTTGGTGTACAAAATGAAGCAGGACAAAGGCTAATAGAGTTTTGCCAAGAGAACACACTAATCATAGCGAACACGCTTTTCCAACAGCACAAGAGGCGATTCTACACATGGACATCACCAGATGGTCAATATCGAAATCAGATTGATTATGTCCTTTGCAGCCAAAGATGGGGAAGCTCTATACAGTCAGAAAAAACAAGACCTGGAGCTGACTGTGGCTCAGATCATGAGCTTCTTATTGCAAAATTTCGGCTGAAATTGAAGAACGTAGGGAACACCACTAAACCATTCAGGTATGACCTCAATCATATCCCTTATGAATACACAGTGGAGGTGAGGAATAGATTTAAGGGATTAGACCTGATAGACAGAGTGCCTGAGGAACTATGGACGGAGATCCGTAACATTGTTCAGGAGGCAGCAACGAAATCCATCCCAAAGAAAAAGAAATGCAAGAAAGCCAAGTGGCTGTCTGATGAGGCTTTACAAGTAGCTGAGGAAAGAAGGGAAGTGAAAAGCAAGGAAGAAAGGGGAAGATATATCCAACTGAATGCAGAGTTTCAGAGAATAGCAAGGAGAGACAAGAAGGCCTTTTTAAATGAACAATGCAAAGAAATTGAGGAAAACAACAGAATGGGACTGACTAGAGATCTCTTCAAGAAAATTGGAGATCTCAAGGGAACGTTTTGCACAAAGACGGGCATGATAAAGGACAAAGAAGGCAGGGACCTAACAGAAGCAGATGAGATTAAGAAGAGGTGGAAAGAATACACAGAAGAACTATACAGGAAAGATCCGAATGTCCCCAATAGCCATGAGAGTGTGGTCACTGAACTTGAGCCGGACATCCTAGAGAGTGAAGTCAAGTGGGCCTTAGGAAGCATTATTAACAACAAAGCTAGCGGAGATGACAGTATTCCAGCTGAGCTATTTAAAATCCTAAAAGATGATGCTGTTAAAGAGCTGCACTCAATATGCCAACAAATTTGGAACACTCAACAGTGGCCACAAGACTGGAAAAGGTCAGTTTACATTCCAATTCCAAAGAAGAGCAACGCCAAAGAGTGTTCAAACTACCGTACAATTGCGCTCATTTCACATGCCAGCAAGGTGATGCTCAAAATCCTACAAGCTAGGCTTCAGCAGTATGTGAACAGAGAACTACTGGAAGTACAAGCGGGGTTTCGAAGAGGCAGAGGAACTAGAGATCAAATCACCAATATTTGCTGGATCATGGAGAAAGCAAGAGAATTCCAGAAAAACGTCTATTTCTGCTTCATTGACTACGCTAAAGCCTTTGATTGTGTGGATCACAACAAACTGTGGCAAATTCTTAAAGAGATGGGAGTTACCAGAACACCTTACCTGTCTCCTGAGAAACCTGTACGAGGGCCAAGAAGCAACAGTAAGAACCAGACATGGAACAACCAATTGGTTCAAAATTGGGAAAGGAGTACAACAAGGCTGCATATTGTCGCCCTACTTATTTAACTTATATGCAGAGTACATCATGAGAAACGCCAGTTTGGATGAATCACAGGTTGGAATTAAGATTGCTGGGAGAATTATCAACAACCTCAGATACACAGATGATACCATCCCAATGGCAGAAAGCGAAGAGGATCTAAAGAGCCTCTTGTTGAGGGTGAAAGTGGAGAGTGCAAAAGCTGGTTTGAAACTCAACATTGAAAAAAGTAAGATCATGGCATCTGGCCCCATCACTTCCTGGCATATAGAAGGGGAAGAAATGGAAGCAGTGACAGATTTCATTTTCTTGGGCTCCAGGATCACCACAGACGGTGACTGTAGCCATGAAATTAAAAGACGCTTGCTCCTTGGGAGGAAAGCTATGGCAAACCTAGACAGCATAGTAAGAAGCAGAGACATCACCTTGCCGACAAAGGTTCGTATAGTCACAGCTATGGTTTTTCCAGTAGTAATGTATGGCTGTGAGAGCTGGAGTGTAAGGAAGGCTGAGCGTCGAAGAATTGATGCTTTCCAACTGTGGTGCTGGAGAAGACTCTTACAAGTCCCCTGGACTGCAAGGCGGTCAAATCAGTCCATCCTAAAGGAAATCAACTCTGACTGCTCATTGGAAGGACAGATACTGAAGCTGAAGCGCAAATATTTTGGCCACCTAATGTGGAGAGAAAACTCCCTGGAAAAGACCCTGATGCTGGGAAAGATTGAAGGCAATAGGAGAAGGGAACGGCAGAGGATGAGATGGCTAGATAGCATCACCGATGCAATGAATATGAACCTGAGCACACTCCGGGAGAGAGCAGAGGACAGGAGGGCCTGGCGCGCTGTGGTCCATGGGGTCACGAAGAGTTGGACATGACTTAACGACTGAACAACAACAACAACCAAAACTACTGACATGTACTTCCATAAAACACAGTGAATTACACTTTAAATTTTTGTTAACTAGTTATGCAAAGTTATAACTCTTGAGACTGTGTAAAGCAGTGGTGCAGTACGTCAAGCCTTGGGGCCAAATCCAGACCTTCTGGAGTAACAGTCTGGCCCTCTGGGGTTTCCCAGACAGCCACACCCCCTTTCCCCCTACCACAGATGGCTTGATGGTTTCCAGAGTTTTGTGTAGTTTTTCTCCCCACCCATCCCTCATTCTAAAAGGTTAAAATGCCACTCCTCAGGCTTAGTTACTAGCAGTAATAGCTTTCAGCTAAAATGCTATTTATTTGTTTAAATATGCTTCTATTTGTGGTATTTTTGGCCCAGCCTTTTGCCTTCACTCCGTTGTCTCTCTGACTCTGGGTTCTGCAACAACACTGCAGCGTCATAATAATAATCTGCAGGAACAATTCTGATCCCTACTACCTCCACAACTCTAGGTGGCAGACCAGGGGACTAACTAGGTCAATATTGGAAGTAGAGTCATAAGAATATATTTACCCAAGCAGATCAAAGGCTTATCTACTCCAGAATCCTTTTTCCATCAGTGGCCAACCAGATGCCTTTGGGAAGCCTACAGGCAACAGGACATGAGGGCAATAGCCCACTGCCACTGTTCTCCTGCATTTAAGAGGTTTATAAGCCACCTCTCAAACTAAAGTATTTTCTCAAGGTGTCAAATGATTCCCTATGGTATGTTGTGCAAATCCTGTGCAGCTATGCCCCTGTTTTGGTTTCTCTTTGCACAATAGCAAATGTAATTAAAAAAACGGTGCTCACGGATGGTCCAGTGGGCCTGATATCCTCCCAGCTTTGCAACTCAAATGAGGGATGTACATGCCAGTTAATCTGACCCCCTTAGCTTCTTAGGGACTCTTTAGAAGCGTGCAGTGGGGAGGCATGATTTGGGCAACGTTGGAAAGGGAATTAGTGGTTGTGGCTTGCACATTACCTTTTCCCCATAATTTGAGCAGTGTGCTGCATCAGTGTTCATTCATTTATCTGTTTATTCATTGCATTGCCCATTTTTTTTAAAGAGTTGTTTTAAAGCAGGCATGTGTGTATGTATGAATGATGTGTGTGTATATGAAAATATGTGTGAGGGACATGCCAGCACTGCCTTGGCCACTTTGGGTGGTGGCCCCACTCCCTGCTGGCATACAGCCCCTAATATCCTGCTTTATGGCCACTTCCACCCTTGGGCTGAAAATGGTTACCCTGTTTTAAAGGAACAAAACTGCCCCAGAGATTGATGAAGAGGTTTCTTAGTGACATCATAGGGGCAAGGGAAGCCAGTCAGTACTGTACACAGTTGTTGTCTTCAAATGTGCGGACCCATTTTTTCTGAGTTCAGTCCTGGAGAGGAAAGATAGTGTTCAGACTGAACACAGTGAGGGTGCTTCCAAATAATTCCTGCTGGTCTGAATGTGTTACCTCTGTCTTCATTCTTCCTCTGTAACTGCTAAACACATTACCTCTGTTTTAATTCCTCCTCTGTAACTACTAAACCCATTACCTCTGTCTTCATTCTTCCTTGGTAACTACTTTTGCTTTAGAGTCCAATAGTGCAGACAGCTGTTGCCTGTGCACAGCCCTTTTTGTCTCCTTCTTTTTCTTTTTCAAAGAGAAGTTGCCAGATAGAAAAGTCAAGAAACTAAAAGAGGGAATATGTCAAGGGTCAGACAGTTTTGTGTATCTATATGCAAGATTATTGCATAATACCATACTGTTTTTTCAATCCAAAATATTGTGCTTTTGTGTTTTGCTTTTTTTTTCCCTTTCAGATTTATAATACATTGGTTGAAACAGGTGAACTGGACAACACATATGTAATATATACAGCAGACCATGGCTATCATATTGGGCAATTTGGGCTGGTGAAAGGAAAATCCATGCCATACGAATTCGACATCAGAGTCCCTTTCTATATACGTGGTCCAAATGTGGAGGCTGGATCATTGTAAGTTCATGGGGTTTGTGGCACTAGGGTGGTTAAGATAACCCTCTACTTGGTCCCACATGGCTTTGTTGGCACTCACTTTCTCCCCATTCATAGTCTGGCTTGCTTTCTAGCAGTACTCCAACCTGAACACTTTAAGCATAAGATAAGAGAGAACAGAGAATAGAAATGTTATTTGCATTAGCCACAAGCCATTGCAACATCATACATATAATACAACAAAACAGATAAAATTATCAGACTAAAAATTATAAAAATTATTTACACCAGCCACAACATACTTCAAATATGAAACACTAATAAGCAAATAGAACTGGCAACCTAAAAGATAATTTTTATTCCTGCATACAATCATGGGCTATCAGAGCATTACACTGTAGTATACATTTTTGTATGTATTTCCCCATAAAATTCATATTTTTCCATACATTTTTGAGCCAAGTATTACACTGCAAATTTCGGAGAAGTGCACAATTGGAAGGATGACTGCGTTCTGATTAGCTCAGGAGGTGTGAATTAAGTCAGTTCACTTAAAAATGTAGGCCGAACAAAATTCTCCAATGCCCCTACTTCCAGTCGAGTTCCATACATCCAAGTGCTAGACAGCCCACATACATACCTGAGTTACAAGCTTGCTCTGGGAGAGGGCGAGACGCTTTTGAAACAATCCAGCTTGTCTGAAAATTTGTATGTCATTGTGCCGAGATACCAAGTCACTTCTTTTGTTCAACTGTGACAGTCCAGGGCATCAGATTTCCAAATAAAAATATTGTATAATGTCCACTGCCTTAGTAGGTAGCTATCATCGGAGGGTAATTAAATAAAATAATAGAATCACTGTTAAGAAAAATGAATTCAAAATTTTCTAGATGTTCCATTCCCCCCTACCACCAAAAGGGGAGAAGAAGAGAGCACATATAAAGGATGTCCTTGGATTATCCTTTCAGATTAAAGTTACAAGCCGTTTGTCAGTGACATACAAGAATATACATTATGATTCTTAATTAAAATGGTAGTTTCGATCAGCTTAAAAATTATGTACATATAATTTCTAAGTAATTATTTTAATAGTAAATATTTGCACTGAAGAAATTATTTTGGACACAATATGCAGACTTTAATGTATACCAGTATGCATATATTAGCATAATTAGTATTTGCACTTTTCCACCCTTAGTGTTTTTTTTTCTCCTTTTAGTATAGACAAAATAACATAAGCCAATAACAATATTAAGAACATAGCAAAGCAGCAAAGATATTGGAGGGAGCAATCCTATGGCCTCCAGTCAGCGTGTGGCTGGGGCATAGGATAGCTCGGATTCCTGGATCTGAGGTTAGAGACAGTGCTCTGACTTCAGATGCAGGAATGCACACTCCAACCCCCCTCCCCCTCTCAGCTGGCACAGAAAGAACCACGCTAGCTGCCTCTCTGGGGTCGGGAACATGACGTCAGAGAAGGGGTAAAGGGGGCATTCTGGTGGGTGGGGAGAGGAGGGGACTGGAGAGGCCAGGATATGAGCTATCCTGAGGCTTCTCCAGCCTCCTTCCCTTCCCCTCTGACGTGCCCCAGCTAGATGGTTAAAAAAGGCTGTCTAGCGTAAATGCAGAGCTGGAGGAGCGGGGCGGCATCGATCTCCTCCATCGCTCCTCCCGCTCTGCCTGGATGCTCGTAAGCCTCCAAGTTTGGAGGCATATGAGCATCGAGGATGTAATATTCATGTTTTGTTTTGTTTTTCATTTTAAATGCATTTCAATGGTTTAAGCAGGAAAAAAGCAAAACGAATTTGCTTTCATTTTTTTTTTAAATGTAGTATATCTATAATATTGGCGTGCTATGGTCCATGGGGTCATGAAGAGTTGGACACGACTTAACAACTGAACAACAATAATATCTATAATATAGTGTAACATACCACAAACCCAAATAGGGGTCACGTGAAGCATAATGTGATGTTATATGGAGCTCCTCAGAAGCGATTTGCAATGGAAATCCCAGTGTTTCTCTGCTTATCTTTGAGTACTGCAAGGAGGGAGTGGGGATAACCAGGATTTTGTACTGTGTACATCCAAGGCAAATTTGTTGTCTTGTGGAAGGCTGCATTCACCTCTAGCTAGTCTTCCAACCACTAACTACAACCCGGAGCAGCTTTACTATACTGGTGAACTAGGAACAACCCTGGGACAGCACAATTCCAGGGATTCCTGCTCTGTCAGATGTAGGGCTTTTCTACATGAGCCATTTATCATGTGCTCATCATTCCCTACTCACGGTTGTTTATAGCCTCTTTAGACAATGTTATGATCCTCCAATTTTGCTTCTGAGTCTAAACAGCACTTTCGGCACGTATTTTAGAGCAGGGAAAATACAACATTTAATTGTGAAGGCAAAAGAATGTGTAATTTTCTCTTGTGTATTTGTGCTATTCTGCTCTAGTGCCACCTAGAGGTTATGTAGCAGAAAAGCAGGAAAAGAAAAGCTCCTCATGGAGTGCTTGGATGTCAGCAAAGAAACTGAAAGTAGCTACAGTGGATTAACAGTGGATTAACAGCCTCATGTAGAAAAGCTCATAGTGCAAAGTTTCAGGTTTTTTATTGTGGTGGTTCTGCCTACAGCTCCCCTCCCCAGCTGTGATAGAGATGTATAAACTAAGGCATGGCATGGAGAAAATGGACAGAGAGTTTTTCTCCCTCTTCCATAATAATAGAACCTGCCATCATCCAGTGACACAGCACATAGTTAACTATGGAATTTGCATAAAGGGCTGTAGCTAGGTGGCAGAACACATCTTTGCATGCAGAAGGTCCCAGGTTCAATCCCCAGCACCGCCAGTTAAAAGCATTCAGACAGCAGATGATGGGAAAGATCTCTGGAGAGATGCTGCCGGTCAGAGTAGACGATACTGGGCTAGTGTCATATGTTGTAACACATGCCTAGACTCAGTAATAGTCATGGTGGCTCTTTACTGCCTCCAGGACCAAATTTACCATGGCTCTGAATACCAGTTGTTGAGAAGTAAAAATGGGAGAAGGCTATTGCCCTCAATTCCTGCTTTTAGGCTTCCCATAGGCATCCCTTTGCTCATTGTGAGAAACAGGATCCTATTATATCCTTTGGTTTGATCTAGCAAGGCTCTTATGTTGTTATGTGATGTTCTCTCAGGTCACAGTAGGTGCTGACTAGACCTGTAAAGCCTCACCGCTGCCCCTCATAAATTGAGAGTTCACTTTAGAACACACCCCATACACTTACGTGCCTCCACGTGAGAGGGGCAGATTTGTAGTTCTATATAAATTGCCTCTTAGGAAAGCTTGTCTTCCATTATTGTTAGGGATGTCGGAGAAATCCACATCAGACCAGCTTTTCCTGAGTCGCATGGATTCCACATACTTGGGGACCTTTTTTTTTTTTTTTTTTTTACTTTCTGGAATTTTACACAAATTTAGTCATAGAAAATACGTAAAATTAAAAAACACCAGATGAAAATGCTCATTTCTCCCATAGGCCAAAGCATGAAAATGCAAATTTTGGGAGCAGGTGGATTTTTGCATTTGGGGGGGATTTGCCCATTTTCCCAAGTGCAAATTTGTGTAAAATCAGAAAACTGGAAAAAAATCCGATTCCATCAATGAGCAGATGAAGGGACAAAAGGCACCTGACAATCTGCAAAATGCAGACGGAATGAATTTTATAAAATCTGTACTTCGCTACTCATTGTATCACTGAGGGAGCCCATCATAAACTTACAAGGATATCCAAGATTCCCTGGAATACAGTTTGAAAACCATTGACTTAAATTTGGTTCAGATATAATGATCTTGGTCCAATAACCCATGGTTTGGACCGAGAATGACCATTGTGACCACAGACTCCTTCTGTGATACTCTCCTTCCCTCCTCCCTTTTCTCATATTCCTTAATTCATAAAATCATAGAATAGTAGGGTTGGAAGGGGCCTATAAGACCATCGACTCCAACTCCCTGCTCAATGCAGGAATCCAAGTCAAAGCATCCCTGACAGATGGCTGTCCAGCTTCATCTTGAATGCCTCCAGTGTGGGAGAGCCCACTACCTCCTTAGGTAATTGGCTCCATTGTTGTACTGCTCTAACAATCAGGAAGGTTTTCCTGATGTTCAGCCAGAATCTGGCTTCCTGTAACTTGAGCCCATTATTCCGTGTCCTGCACTCTGGGATGATCGAGAATCGATCCTGGCCTTCCTCTCTGTGACAACCTTTCAAGTACTTGAAGAGCGCTATCCTATCTCCCCTCAGTCTTCTCTTCTCAGGGCTAAACATGCCCAGTTCTTTCAGTCTCTTTTCATAGGGCTTTGTTTCCAGTCCCCTGATCATCTTTGTTGCCCTCTGAACCTTTTCCAGTTTGTCTGATGAGGCCTAACCAGTGCTGAGTAGAGGGGAGCTAGTACTTCATGTGATTTGGAAGCTATACTTCTATTAATGCAACCCAAAATAGCATTTGCTTTTTTGCAGCCACATCACATTGTTGGCTCATAGCTTGTGACTAACAACAATTCCAAGATCCTTCTCGCTTGTAGTATTGTTGAGCCAAGTATCACCCATCTTGTAACTGTGGCTTTGGTTTCTTTTTCTTAGGTGCAGAACTTGGCATTTATCCCTATTAAATTTCTTTTTGTTGTTTTTTTCCCAGCGCTCCAGCCTATCAAGACCACTTTGAAATCTGTTTCTGTCTTCCAGGGTATTAGCTATCTCACCCAATTTTGTGTCATCTGCAAATTTGATCAGCATTCCCTGTACCTCCTCATTCAAGACATCAATAAAAATGTTGAAGAGCACTGAGCCCTGCGGTACCCCACTCATTACCTCTCCCCAGTTTGAGAAGATCTCATTGATAAGCACTCTTTGAGTCCGATTCTGTAGCCAACTACAGAACTAGACCCACCTGACAGTTGTTTCATCTAGAGCACTTTTAGCTAGTTTGCTCATCAGGATATCATGGGGCACTTCGTTGAAAGCTTTGCTGAAGTCGAGGTATATTATGTCTACAGCATTCCCACGGTCCACAAGGGAGGTTACTTGATCAGAAAATGAGATCAGATTCATCTGGCAGGATTTGTTCTTAACAAATCCATGTTGGCTTCGAGTAATCACGGCATTGTTTTCAAGGTACTTCCAGGTGGATTGCTTTATAATTTGCTCCAGAATTTTCCCAGGGATTGATGTCAGACTGACTGGTCTGTAGTTCCCAGGTTCCTCCCTTTTAGAAGACAGGAACAACATTAGCCTTCCTCCAGTCATCTGGCACTTCACCCGTCCTCCATGATTTCTCAAAGATAATAGACAATGGTTCTGAGAGTTTTTCTTCCAGTTCCTTTATTACTCTATGTTGGAGTTCATCTGGCCCTGGAGATTTGAACATATTCAAAGTAATTAGGTGTTCCTTGACCATATGCCTATTGATCTCAAACTGCAATCCTGCCCCTTCATCCTGTACTTCACCTTTGCCAGGGGGGTCATAGACCCTCTTTCAGAAAAAGACTGAGCCAAAGTAGGAATCAAGCACTTCTGCCTTTTCTTTGTCATCTGTTATCATCTTGCCATCCTCATTGAATAGTTCAATACTTGCAAGATTTGTTAAACCACAGTTTGCCTTTATGTCTGAACTGGAAAATTGTGGTTTCAACTCTGACCACAATCCTGATTTGCAAACCACAGTCATAGGAACATAGAAAACTGCCTTTTATTGAGTTAGACCATTGGTCCATCTAGCCCAGTACTGTTGACACTGACTGGCAGTGGTTATTCTGGGCTTCAAGCAGGGCTTTTTCCAGCCCTACCTGGAGATGTCAGGGATCAAACCTGGGACCTTCTGCATGCAAAGTAGGTGCTCTACCACTCAGCCACAGCCCCTTCCCATAATTTCCCAGTTCAGACATAACAGCAAGGTGTCATTTAATTTAAACAAGTCTTGCATTAATGTGTGTGAGAAAACAGAGGAAGAAACATGTGGGCACGTAGCTCGTTCACTCCAATAAACCGTGGTTTATCAGATCCAATAAACCTTGATTTATTATAACATCTAAATTGGGCCATAGAATATGGTAGAGCCTCTGGGTTGCCACACAGTGGAAATGAAGGAGCTGTATGCATATCCAGACAAATCCAAATCCCCCCCCCCAGTCCACACTTCCCTGCAGCTTCACTCCTCTCTGCTTCCCTGTCCATATTGCACTGTACAGGCTACATGGCAGGAGTTGAGTTACCCAGGTTTTCCATTTCCTACATTTATGTTTAGTGCACAAGTACCCAGCAAAAACACAAGGGGTTGGATTCAGATTGGCTATTCCATGAACAGACGGGCTCATTCCATTCATGGAAGGCACTGGGACCCAATGGAGCCTCCCCACTGGAAGAAGGAGGCAGGGAGGCAATCTTCACCAGTCCCCCCTCCCTACTGCTGCCCCCTGTGTTGCCTCTCATGCTGCTCCAGAGTGTCTCCTGGCCCTCCAGAGGCAGAAAGCTGTGACAGGAAGGAGGAATCCCAAATACTGCCTCCCAACCCCCTTCCTCCAGCACCAGTGGAGCTCGGTTAAGAGCTCCTCTGGATCCAATCCAGAGAGTTGCAGTCTGGACACACCCTTAGCCTAGACAGCAATCTGTTTCTTCAGAACTTCCTTGTTGATCCTGAGTCATGGTATCATTTTAAATGATCAGCCAATTATGCTATGCAGGAGCCATCTTTTGAGAGCTTTCTGGGAGTCAAAACCCACTTCCATGATGCTCACATAAATCAGCCTGCAAAAACACAATAAAACAGTGTTGATCCCTTTAGGGAGCAATCCTATGGTCCCTGGATGAGCGTCCCAGTGACCATAGAATCATAGAATAGTAGGGTTGGAAGGGGCCTACAAGACCATCAAATCCAACCCCCTGCTCAGTGCAAGAATCCAAGTCAGAGCATCCCTGACAGATGGCTGTCCAGCCTCGAATGCCTCCAGTGTGGATGAGCCTCCCTAGGTCATTGGTTCCATTGTCGTATTGCTCTAACACTCAGGAAGTTTTCAGGTTCCTCCCCCCAAGGTCGAAGACAGCACTCCAACCTTGGAAGGGGGAGTCAAAGATCTGACCCCTTGAAGCTGGTGCAAAGAGAACCACACTGGCTGCCTCTCTGAGGTTGGAAAATCAACTTCAGAGAGAGGGGAAAGGGGGCATTCCAGTGGGCGGGGGAGGGGAGGAGAATGGAGAGGCCAGGATATGATTTTTCCTGCACCTCCTCCAGCCTCCTTCCCTCTCCCTCTGAAATCCCCTTGCTAAATGGGCTGAAAACCCTATCTAGTGAAAAGATAGGAGGACAGGGAGGCAAAGATCCCCTCTGCTGCTCCTTCTGCCCAACTGACTTCCACTGAGCAGGGTGTAGGAATCTTGGAAGCCCCCGAGTTCAGGGACTTCCAAACAGTGAGGGTTCAGCCCATAGGACTGTGCCCTTAAAGAATTTGGCTTATTGCACACACTCCAGGAGGGGACATATCAGATGTAAAATTGGTGCAAACTTCGTGCCCCTATTTTATAAAGAGAACAGCCACTGCTATATCTGCCTTGCTGATAGCAGTTGCACCTTCTATTTTTCACATAAATTAATTGCTGACTGTCCCCACTTATCAGCCTTGATTTAATAGTAATTGCTATAGTAAGGCCTCATTACCGTAGGTTCATTACTTTTACCCTGATATGCTACACTGCATTAACTAGTAATTAAAATTAAGCTGTACTTGTCAAGCAACTGAACAAATGTATTATCCTCAGTTCTTGTCACTGTTTGTTTGCTTTCAAATCCAGTAATTCATAAATGGTCTCATTCATTGTTGCAAACTAGGATGCTGCTCCCTTGCTGTGTTTCTATGCTGGAAATTTGTGCAAAAGCAGAAAATTACCCATATGGCATTATCTTTGAACTGTAATTTCTCCCTGTAAATTATAGCAAGTGTATTCTTCTCCTCAAAGATCTGTGTAACCTTTTTCCGAGGCTTAGTTTCTTGTTTTGCTCTTCTCTTTGTATTGTTTTAGTAAGCACCTGTTTTAAATCTTGCCTCTGCCATGAACTTAACTAGGTGGTCTTAGGGTGCAATCCTATGCATGTTTAGGCAATCCTATGCATGTTTAGGCAACCTATGCATGTTTATAGTTTTTTCTGTCTAAATACGCATAGGATTGTGCCCTTAGACAAAGCACCCTTATTACCTCACCCTTAGCCCCAGCTCCCAATCTGCAATATAATACTGACCTACTGTACCAGGTAGCTGTAAGGTTTACAAAATAATTTGTCTGAAGTGTAACATTCTCAAATGCAATATAAATGCGAAGTTATTCATATATCTTTCCCTGAAGTGGTAAAGGCATGGATTTTGAGAAGGGCCACTCTCTAAGGGCTGGATCCACTATTTGTTCTCATGCATATAAAGTCTTTAATTTGCATTTCTCCCATACATTCTCATGGGAGGTTTTGGGTGGGACTAACAGTTACATTAAGCAGCTGCTGCTGCTGAAAATGACGGCAGTATGAACAATTCTCCTGCCCCATAACTTCTTGTGGGATTTATTTAGAATGTGACATCACCATGTTGTACATTTCCCAGCCCTCACTCCACCTCAGTGGCTGCCAGTAGAAAGGCGGTAGGGGAAAAAAGGACATCATAATATCAAGACATGGCTAAGTTTTATTGCATGTTATGGCAGGGGAAGTGGGTGCTCATAGGTGTTGCTTTCAGTGGTAGCCACACTTCTAATATAATTCTGTCATTCATTCTTTACATTTCTGTACCGCCCAATAGCTGAAGCTCTCTGGGTGGTTTACAGAGATGAAAACCTTAAATATATATTATAAAAACCGTTTACATACAACATATAAATAGAGAGCACACACAGAGACACACATATATACCTAAGACAATTTTAACAAACAACAATTAGAAAAATAGGACCTGATTAAAACCTCATCAGATGTTGCCAAATACCTGAGATAAGAGGAAGGTCTTAACCTGGCACTGAAAATGTTGGCATCAGGTGGGCCTTGTTGGGGAGATCATTCCAGAATTGGGGGGCTACCACCGAGAAGGCCCTCTCCCTTGTTGCTGCCTTCTGAGCCTCCCTCAGAGGCTCAGAAGGCAGCAACTTAGCCAACCTCACTTAGATGGTGAACGTAGTGTATGGGTAGGTTCATGCCGGGAGAGGCGCTCCATCAGGTATTGTGGTCCCAAGCCATGTGAGGCTTTATAGATCAAAACCAGCACCTTGAATAGGGCTTAGAAACATACAGGCAGCCAGTGCAAGCAGGCCAGAATCGGTGTTAAATGTTTGGACCATCTTGTCCCTGTTGTCAATCTGGCCGCCACATTTTGCACGAGCTGCAGCTTCTGAACTGACTTCAAAGGCAGCTCCACGTAGAGCACGTTGCAGTAATCTAACTTGGAGGTTACCAGACCATAGACAACTGAAGCCAGGTTATTCCTGTTCAGATATGTCTAGCTCTGTCCTTTGCGTTTACGCTGCCTCCTCAACTCACTAGGAAGCTTCAGGAGGTAACAGTGCTTCTTAAAGCAAAAATTATGCTGGGTGTGGGAGAACTCAGTCCTGACATTGCTTCAGTTGCCCATACAAAGTTAGCTGACAAAGTGATTGTTTTAGCAAACAAGGATGTCAACCTGCATTCTAGGCCCTGTGGCTAGGTAGCGCATTTCAACATGCAACCAAGGTACAATTAAGGCACAGCACAGCTCAGCTCACATGTGCACTAGGCCAGAGTTGATACACCAGCAGCCTGATACACCTTTCCAGGTGCTTGTATGGGAGCACCTGGAAAGAGGGAGGGTAATACTCATGCTGATGCAGAGGCATGGCTAGACTAGAGTGTCAAGGTAGTGACTTAGCCCTGGAGTAGCGCTACAGGATTGTAAGAGTGTTCTCTGAGATGTCAAGGCAGAGATTAATTTGGGATCTGATGTATGAACCAGGCTGGTAACAGTTAAGTTCTACCCTTAAACATGGCCGAAAAATAATCTATAATAATTATAGAGGATGTGTGTCCATCCATTCATATCTGTGTGTCTGTCTGTCCATCCAAGACCATGAAACCTAGACAGCTGACACTTGGCATGCATGCTAAGGGGACTCTAGGGGTGTGCACCTCAGGGTTATTTTGTTTTTTAAATGTATTAATTTTATTAATGCAGATATGCCCATGTGGTTGAAGCCTGAAATAACATTTTAAGTCACTAGGAGCAGACTTCCCTAGCCATTGCATAGCTTTACAGTCGATACATTTTGAAGCCAGGGGAAATTAGTAGCCCAAGGGACAGAGTCATACACCTGCCCCCTCTTAGGGGCTGTACGGATGCACCATGGCTGGGGCTACGTCAAGGGATGCCAGCAGCCTGCTTTCACTTGGACGGCTTTCGCTCACAACGTGCCCAACTCTGACAGTACGTTTGCTTGAAGTCTTCACTATATCAAAGTAAAGGCTATTCTAATCTGTGTGAAGCTGGGTCCTTTTGCTGTTTAAAATAAAATAAATAAATACAGTCTTACAGAGCTTAATTTGAGTCATGGATTGCTAAGCTCTGGAACCTGGCTTCAGTGCCAGTGGTCAGAAGGAAAGTAAATGAGAGTGCCTTTGAGCATGGGCAGAATACTCTCCTTACCACTGAAAAAGCACAACCACCAAGCCCACCCTCAAAGAGGGCTGGAACTAGAGGAGAAAATTTCCAGGCCCTCAGATGAAACTTTTACATGGGTATAAACCCTAGAAGATCTCACAGTAGAAATTGTGTAATGCTTTGTTTCCATTTCTGAGATTCCGGGCACTGAGCATTGTTGCAAAACAAGCTTCCCTTATTATCAGTTTCACTGTGTCTGTTTTTTTCTTTGACTGCTTAATGTCTGTTTTCATCCTTCTGCTATCATTTACCCTTCAACTGTGGGTACTGGGTATTGGGATGATCAATTTCTTAAAGGGATCGGACCATAGTTTACTGGTTGAACATACTTTGCATGCAGAGGGTCTCAGGGTCCATCTTTGGCATCTCGCTTAAAAGGATCAGGGATCAGGTGATGGGAAAGACTGCTGCCTGAGATCCTGGAGAACTCCTGACAATCAGAGCAGATTGGCTAGATGGATCAATAGACAGATCTAGTGTAAGGCAGATCCCTACATCACTCACACAATTTCATTGCAGTGAGTGCCAACATTAATTTTTCTACACCATTTTCTAAAACAGCCAAATCAAGTGATGAATACACAGTTAAATGATGGTTGACAAGACACCCATTAATTATCAAAGACAGCAGAGAAACTTTGGTGGTCATGTGCATTTTCACATCTATTTTTTCATTTGCCCTTGATCTTGGCTGCTTCTTTACTTTAGTTTGTAAATGGTTTGGCCTATTCATCTTCAAAATTTCATTGTGCTTTATTTCCAAATGTTTGAGGGTTGCTGAGATTATCATATCTTGACTTAATAAGGTGAGATATGAACAAACCTTTTGCCTCTTCGCTTCTCCCTTTGTGCGAGTTGACAAACCAGGAAGTCTTCAGTTAACTATAGTTTCCCATTTTGTCTGAATCAAGAAACTATGGTTAACAGCTTTGGAACAACCCTGATATTAAGCCAGTTTGAAACTATGGTTTAATATCCTGGCTTGTTCCAACCATTTCCTGGTTCAGGCAAAATGGGAAACTATCATGAATGGAAGACTTCCTGGTTCATTTGCCAGCTTGTGCAAAGGGAGGAACACAGGGGCTGCATGCACAGAGAAAAGTCTTGTTCATATCTTCACTTAAGCCGGGATATGATGATCGAAATTCTGCCATTCTGTATCTGCTGTGGACTAGGCTGAGGTTACCATTCCAGATGTTTTATAAAGGCTGTGTGTACTTATTTCTTTTCAGGAATCCTCACATTGTATTGAACATCGATCTTGCTCCCACAGTTCTAGATATTGCTGGCCTGGACATTCCACCTGACATGGATGGGAAATCCATTCTAAAACTGCTGGATTCTGAAAGACCAGTTAATAGGTAAGGGTGGAAAATGTACTGAACTCAACCTCAACATTTCCTGCAGTTCACAAAGTGCTTTAAATAAATATGGAGCGATGGTGGAGAGAAAAGAATGTTAAGCCTTTTTGGCATGTTTGACTATTTTTCAATCTGTTTTAAAGCACATTTCACTGGCATTGTTTGAATGTTTTGATTACTGAACAGAGCATGTTTTGTTGCGCAGTTACAGTATATTTGATTCTCTCTGTGTGTGTTTTGTATGTGTTTTGGGAAAGAAAATATTTTCATGAATTACCAGTCTTGAATTTCTCTTGTGCATTCTTTATAATGATGCATTTAAAAAGCTTGGTGTATAAATAATTGGAGAATAGACAACCATATGTAAAGGAAAAAATCCTATCCCCTTACTATATGTGCTCCTTTTAGGGTGCAATCCTATACATGTTTAGACAGAAAAATATTCCACAACTCCAGAACCTCCCAGCCAGCATGGTTGCCTGGGGCATGCTGGGAGCTGTAGGACATTTTTCTGTCTAAATATGCATAAGATTCCACCCTTAATCTCTCATCACCCTGAGACGACAACCTGAGGGAGATGGGGAGCATTTTGGCAACTGGGAAGCAAGGTAGCACCTGTCAAGGTGAACAGATTCAGCTTCTGGCCTACCAGCAACCAGCGCCTTACTAGCAACAAAATTTGATTGTACCTCTGCACCAGAGGGGCTAGCCAATTTCAGTTCATTGCCCTTTTGTTATTTTTGAAACTTATAAATGTGTGGTGCTAATCACCTTCCGCCATGTGTTTTTCATTTAGTCAGGACATGCTAATCAGAATTCCTTCTGCTGGCTACTTCCTGTACATCCTAGAGGTTTATGGGACAGCAGGTACTTCAGAGTACTGGAATGTACATAAGGGATAGGATCCAGTGTTAGTCATCCTTAAAGGAGACCCATTGAAACCAACAGGACTTAATATAGTCATTACTAACTTAAGTCCTGTTGATTTCAACAGGTTTACTCTAAAGATGACTAAGTCTGTATCCAACCCAATGATAGTTGTTGTTGTGCGTCCAGTGTCCAATTAAGTAGTTCCAGAATAAATATTGCTCATAAACCAGGATGTGAAACCATGGTTTGAAGTGAGTTTAAAACCCATGGTTTGCATTAACCATGACTGGCATTACGTCTGCTAATCTAGCTAACCATAGCTAGGGTAGTTTTCCCTGCTTCTCTAACCTGTCTGTTCGCAGGGTGACCAGCAGCACTACATACTCACTCTGAGGACAGGGCTTAGTTCAGCGTTAAATAATGGTTTTACTGTATGTTTGGGATCTTAACCAGGGTTAAAGCAACTAACTAGTGCTAAATATGGTTAAGTAGTATGTCTGCAACAGGCCTGTGTGTCAGGGATATTTGTGTAATACCTTTATTAGGCCATCCAAAAGATTACCAGAACTGCACAAGATCTCAAAAACTTGCACAATTTTTGATGATACTTTGGTTAGCCTAATAAAGGTATTACACTAATAAGGATTTGGAATAATACGGTTTTTGGAAAGGTCAACATGGCTACCTTTGTGCTTGTTTTTATTGATATTTCTGTATTCCATTTTGTGTGTCCCATGTAAGCCTTTCTCTAATGAGAAAAATGGTTCCCATTCATTTAATTCATTTATTATATTTCTATACCGCCCCATAGCCAAAGCTCTCTAGGCAGCATAGAAATATGCCATATTGCTTTACAAACTGAGACTGACAATGCTTCTCTGCTAGGTCTTTTCTAATTATATATCTTCAAGGGAGGAGCGAAATCCTGTTAGGGCTCAGAGACCTTGTTCAACTTTCATGTTAAGCTTGTTTTTCCAGGTTCCATTTGAAAAAGAAGATGAAGGTCTGGAGGGACTCATTTTTGGTGGAGAGAGGGTAAGTGGTTTGTTCATTTATTTGTTTGTTTGGTTGTTTTGCAGGCTCCTGGCCTCCTAAAGGAAGAGGTCCCTGAATCATTATAGCAAAAGAAAGTTGCATTATGTACTTTCCTCAGCAATGATATTAATTGGTCGGTTTTGTGCTACATTTGTGAAATAGATTTATTAATGAAAAAAGCAAACTTTATTAGTACTTCTATTTTTTAGCTGTTAGCATTTTTCATTTGCATTGGAACTGCTGTACAATACGAAACACATATAGTTAAAAATGATGAATGTAATGCTTTAGATCATTGCTTATTTCATGAACTAGACAGGTCCCTCCTTCATGAAATAAGCACAGCATAAGAACGTAAGAAGAGCTCTACCTTTGGAGCAGACCAAAGGTCCATTTAGTCAAACATCCTGCTTCTCACAGTAACCAACTGCATGCCCTTGTGAAGCCTTTCCCTATATTTGTCCCTCAGCACCTGCTATTCAGAGGTATACTTCCTCTAAACCTGGAGGTTCCATTTACCTATCACGACTAATAGCCATTTATAGATCTATTCTCCATTAATGGTTCTAGTTCCCATTTTAATGCCAGTGCCTGATGACTGAAATGGTTGTTGCCTTTTTGCCTAATTCACAAAAGAGCCAGCCCCCTCCTTCATTCCTGAAAGGGCAGTATAAGCAATACTGAGCTTGTGTGGGTGCAGTGGAAACATGGGAGCACAGAAGAAAAAAAACAGAATGTGGTGTTGGGCACAGAATTCAACTTCCTTAGAATCTTTTCTTTTCCTCTCTTTCTTTTAAAGAGAAAGTTTCTAACCCTTATTGCTAGAAGGATATACTTCATGGGTGTGCAAAACTGTGCAGAAATTCTCAGTTTGCATGATCTGTACATGTCACAGAATTCAGCGTTTCTTTGCACAAAATTTGGATAGTTTGAGTGCAGAATTTTAATTAATGGATTTTGTTTTGCTCAGATTACACACTGCTGGCAAAGCCAATGCCTCATTAATAAAAATAACCAAACCCTATGCTGACTTCTAGCTGTGTCTGCACCAATCCTTTTGCCACATTTGATTTCATTTTCTAGTTCCTTATTGGCCTAAAATAATCCTTGTACAGTTCCTATAAATGTTATTTCCTCCCCTGGGACTGCATTTTTGAAGTTATTGAACTAGACAATGTTTTATATAGTGTGCTAAAACACACACACATGGGTGGGAGGTAATGGGACATGGGAAAGGGACTTGAAATGAGCAATGAAGTAACCCATATTGTGAAATAGCCAAGTTTGTAGCTTTTTGCAAGCAGACAGAATTAGCACTGCGTCTAAGTAATGGCTTCAAAGGTACAAATTCATATATGTCTGCTTCAGGTTCACAAAATTCTTCTACCTCTTTAATCAAATGCCTGATTGTGTGTGCAAACGCTAGGATGTTCCCATGCCATTTCATGGGATGTAGGAGAGACGGCGCCTGTTCCTTGCTGGGATTTGAGCACAGTTCATGTGAAAAACTACTGGTGTGTGGATACAGCCTTAACAGATGTGTGTGTGTGTGTGTGTGTTCTTCTTTTTCCAGTAAACTGTTGCACAAGAGAGAGAATGAGAAAATGGATGCTCAAGAAGAAAATTTCCTACCCAAATACCAACGGGTAAAAGATCTCTGTCAGCGAGCTGAGTATCAGACTGCTTGTGAACAGCTTGGGCAGGTGAGGAACCATCTAGTTCCCAAGTATATGTAAGCATAGCTGCATCATGAGGTTGAACTAGCATAACAAGGGCTTAGAAATCCCTTCACTTTATTATCCATCTTAGGGCACAATCCTATGTATGTTTAGACAGAAAAAAAGCCCCACATCTTTTTTCCCCACATTGTGGGGGGGGGGAAAGCCCCACAAAAAAGTCCCACGCCCCACATGCATGTTTAGACAGAAAAAAAGCCCCACACAGTTGCAGGACTTTTTTCTGTCTAAACACGCACAGGATTGTACCCTTACAATGGGTGAGCAGAATGATATTTTACAGTTAGCTTTCCCTTCTGCCGCTCTTCTGGTAGCAGCAGCAAATCTACCTCCAGGGGGAAGAGGGCAAAAACTCTCTGGAATGTGGGTCAAATGATAAGAAGTGTTTCAAAGCATGTTTCCTCCTCTCTTTCATTTCCTTCTCAAGTTCAATTAAATGATCCTTCTGTTCCTTTTTGAAAAGTCTCAATGTGCTGAAACATGTTCGTAAAGGAGACTATTCCCATATATTTTCTAGAAGTCTTACATCAGGGGTGTTGAACCTCTTTCAACCTGAGGGCTGAATTCAATGTCAGAGAAGGTCTCGGGGGCCTCGTTGCTGTGGTGGGGAGAGCTAAAGGCAAAAAAATACCAGCATTTTAGCTTCAACCTCTTATTGCCTGTAACTAAGCCTTAGGAGAGGTATTCCAACTTTTTAGGATGGGGAAAAACTGCACAAAAGCCAGGCAAACACCAAACAATCAGTGGTGGGTAGAAGAAAGTGGGGCCTGGGCAACCCTGGAGTGCCAGATCAGGACCCCAAGTGGGGCTGGATTTGGTTCCCCATCCCTGCCTTACTAAAATTGTACAAACTCCTAATAACTGCTGTTATGTATCCTGGGCAGGGGGAGGTACTATTGTTTTGAACCATGGCACCTCCTGTAGAGTTGGGACTAGCAACAGTGGGTGGAGCTTCTGCTAAGTTCTTCACTTCTGTGTGTGCTGAATAAAGAACAGTGGTGTTTGAGGCCTGCTGAAACTTGCAGTCGTTCCTACTACCTATACAACAACTGCCTTCCCTAGCCTGGTGCCCTCCAGAAGTTTTGGACTACAATTCCCAACATCCCCAATGCCCATGCTTGCTGAGGATCATAGGAGTTACAGTTGAACACATCTGGAGGACACCAAGTTGCGGAAGGTTGTCCAAGTGAAAGTCCCAGTTTGCTGCTGAATTCTGTTTTATTATTACAGTAGTTAGGAAGAAATGGTCAGTTTTCTGTATAAGTAACCCTTGAGAAGTGGCTTAACTTTTCTTTTTAGGCCACAACTAGATATGAGGAAGACAAAAGACTACTACCATCACCACCCACCCCCAATCCCCACATCCAAACTGGCTGTGTTAGATGACATCGTCACATTGTTTCTCCACCCCCACTCGATGTGATTAACTGGCAGAGAAGGGAAACCCAATGTAATAAACTCACTTTGTCAGCTTCACATTGTAAAGCAGGCTGCAGCTGCCATCCAGTTGGGGGTACCAATCAGAGTTAAACCCTTTCCCATCCCACTGCTCTTGAACCTCCCCCAATATTTGCATAAGCATGTGAGTTTGAGTGCATGTGAGTGTGTGTGTGCATGCTCATGCACGTGTGTGCCACCCAACCTCCCCACCAACACCCAATTTTTCTGGAGACCGAAAAGTTTGTGCACCACTGTTATAGGGGACTGGGGAGTTAGAGAAGACCCATAATATAAGGTTGTCATTTGGCAGCATTCCCATGTCGCCCATTACATCCAGTTTTGCCCTCATAGAGCCTCGTGTGGCACAGAGTGGTACGTGGCAGTATTGCAACGGAAACTTGTTAGACAAAAGTTCTTGCTTCTGGTTGAAAGAAAGGATGCCAGGCAGGCAGCAGTGGATCCAACACTATTTTATTAGTCGTTTTGCAAACGGGTGCAGAGCAGTCTGGACCCTGAGATAAGCATGCACAAGTCGTTTATACCCTTCCCCCCACAATCTTTCCGTTAGCCACAGGACATGTCAACTGACTGAGCCGTTAGCTGACTCATTAGTCATGAGTGTGTCAATGTGCTTTTTGCTGATTATGCCTATATGCTTTTTGCTGATTATGCTTACGTGACTGACATGCCAGCCACTTATGGCATCTCTTTTTCTAACAAACTCTCCCCACGACCTGAGTTCGATCCCAGTGGAAGCCGAGTCTCAGGTAGCCAGCTCAGGTCGACTCAGCCCTCCATCCTTCCGAGGTCGGTAAAATGAGTGCCCAGCTTGCTGGGGGAAAGGTAGTCACAACTGGGGAAGGCAATAGCAAGCCACCCCGCTATAGTCTGCCATGAAAACACCAGTGTAAGCGGCGTCCCTCTAGGGGTCAGTAATGACCCGGTGCTTGCACAGGAGGAACCTTTCCTTTCCTTTGCCCTTAGGCTTTTCTCTTTCCTGTGGCTTTCAGCTCTGCAGGAAGGACAAGGAGATGAATGAGTTTTTTCACAGATATCCAGACTAATGTTTCGAGTGACTCTTTATAAATGGTTACTTTAGCCCCACTTCCTCTGACTATTACAGGCCACTTAAGGTAAGCAGCCTTCCACCCAGCCTCCTTGCCCCTTTTTCTTTTAAGGATAATAACATGTTTCTGCAGTGTCTGTAGAAACTGAATAGCTAGCTATTATTCCAGCAGCCTCACTGCCTGCAAAGGAGAAATGATAAAATCGCTGCCATCTACATGTTTGTTGACAAGTCATGAAAGAATTGTTTGGGGCATTTCAACTTGAATTGGTTTGGGCACTCCAGCATAGGATGTAATGGAGCAAGCAGACATCAAGAGAACTTGCAGCAATCAAGTTGATTAGAGTCAGGGCTGATTTCCAAATAGTGATCCTTCCCACCCATACATCAAGTCACTCTTCTACACCTGTTGCTCTGTCTAGACAAGAAATGCCTCTATGTATGATGGGGGGGATGTGTCTGAAGGTTAAATTTGCTCGTACTTTTATGTATAGCTAAACTATTATTTCGTGGGTGGTGGTTGTTTTTTAAGAATACATACCATAACTCTTTAAAGAAACAGATTACTTGGTCATCCTTTTTATTTCCACAAAAGCATGTACCCCTGTACAATTGGACAAATGAATCTGCTTTTATAATGCTTCGCCATTAGCTAGGACTGACAGAAGTTGTCCGCCAAAACATAAGAACATAAGAATAGCCATGCTGGATCAGACCAAGGGTCCATCTAGTCCAGCATTCTGCTCACGCAGTGGCCAACCAACTGTCAACCAGAAAGCCATAAGCAGGACACGAGTGCAAGAGCACCAGAGGGCTGAAAGTTACCCACCCCTATTTTATACTGCATCAGACCTTTGGTCTATCTAGCCTAATAGTGACTCCTCTCAGGCCGGAAAATAATTCACAAGCCCTATTCCAGTATTCAGTGGATACTATACACACAGAGATCAGGGGCATCTCCATCCCCAATCAATGTGCATTCATTCAAACATCTGTAAAGTGCCCCCCATGCATACACCTGCTTCTTGATTTGTGTGATTCCTGATCACACATACAGAGCATATAGCCAGTTCTAAAATATGTGGATAGAGCTCTCATACAGTTGTACGTGCAGGGGTCCTTAACAGACATTTGAATGAACGCTGGTAGGTTGAGGGAGGGAGGTTGCCATCCCAAATCTATGTGCATTCAGTATCCATGGAATGTTTGAACAGGGCTTCTGCTGCTTAGAATCATAGAATAGTAAGGTTGGAAGGGGCCTACAAGACCATTTAGTCCAACCTCCTGCTCAATGCAGGAATCCAAGTCAGAGCATCCCCGACAGATGGCTGTCCAGCCTCATCTTGAATGTCTCCAGTGTGGGAGAGCCCACTACCTCCCTAGGTAATTGGTTCCATTGTTGTATTGCTCTAACAGTCAGGAAGTGTTTCCTGATGTTCAGCCAGAATCTGGCTTCCTGTAACTTGAGCCCATTATTCCGTGTCCTGCACTCTGAGATGATCAAGAAGAGATCCTGGCCTTCCTCTCTGTGACAACCTTTCAAGTACTTGAAGAACGCTATCATATCTCCCCTCAGTCTTCTCTTCTCAAGACTAAACATGCCCAGTTCTTTCAGTCTCTCTTCATAGGGCTTTGTTTCCAGTCCCTTGATCATCTTGGTTGCCCTCCTCTGAACCCACTCCAGCTTGTCTGCATCCTCCTTAAAGTGCAGTGCCCAGAACTGGACACAGTACTCCAGGTGAGGCCTAACCAGTGCTGAGTAGAGGGGAACTTGTACTTCCCGGGATTTGGAAGCTATGCTTCTATTAATGCAGCCCAAAAGAGCATTGGCCTTTTTTGCAGCCACATCACATTGTTGTTTCATATTCAGCGTGTGATCTACAACGATGCCAAGATCCCTCTCACTTGCAGTGTTGTTGAGCCACGTATTCCCCATCTTGTAAGTGTGCATTTGGTTTCTTTTTCCTAGGTGCAGAACTTGGCATTTATCCCTATTAAATTTCATTCTGTTTTTTTCTGCCCAGTGCTCCAGTCTGTCAAGCTCACTTTGAATTTTTTTTCTGTCTTTGAAAGTATTAGCTATGCTGCCCAATTTTGTGTCATCTGCAAATTTGTTCAGCATT
The DNA here is from genome assembly GCF_057233095.1 of Heloderma suspectum. NCBI lineage: Eukaryota > Metazoa > Chordata > Lepidosauria > Squamata > Helodermatidae > Heloderma > Heloderma suspectum. The sequence goes on along the minus strand of NC_139461.1, from coordinate 283,955,517 downwards.
CCCTGCACCTCCTCATCCAAGTAATTAATAAAAATGTTGAAGAACACTGGGCCCAGGACTGAGCCCACTTGTTACCTCTCCCCAGTTTGAGATGATCCCACTGATAAGCACTCTTTGAGTCCGATTCTGTAGCCAACTGTGGATCCACCTGATCATTGTTTCATCTAGCCCACTTTGTGCTAGTTTGCTAATCAGGAAATCATGGGGCAGTTTGTCAAAAGCTTTGCTGAAGTTGAGGTATATTTTATTTATTTATGTATTTATTTATATATTTTTATTTCATTTCATTTTTCATTTTTATTCATTTTTATACCACCCAACAGCAGAAGCTCTCTGGGCGGTTCACAAAAATTAAAACCAAGGAGCACACAATAAAACAATATAAAATATATAAAACATTAAAACCATACTATAACAATACAACCAGAATAAAACCTAGCAGCAGTGCAGTAATTTAAAATACAGATTTAAAACACCAAAGCTAAAAGTCTAGAAAGCTAAAATGCTGAAATGCCTGGGAAAATAAAAAGGTCTTCACCTGGCACCGGAAAGAATACAATGTAGGTACCAGGCAAACCTCACTAGGGAGCTCATTCCACAGCTGGGGTGCCACAGCAGAAAAAGCCCTCCTTCTAGTATATTATGTCCACAGCATTCCCACAGTCCACAAGGGAGGTTATTTGATCAACAAATGAGATCAGCCTATGTGTTTCGCCCCACGGATATTTGCGGTGCGTGGGGTGGGGTAAAGTTAAATCAAAAAGCGGTTGCAGGAGGCTGCAATCTTGAGCTGTGGACCTGTTTGTATTAGAATAGCTGCTTAATCATTTATCTTTCAACAATTATTCTGCATAGAATGACCACCACCCACTTGCTTTGGAAAAGATATAGGTACCTGCAAAACAGCTGAGGTGATTTTTTTAAGTGGAAGAACAGCCAGAGGCAAAGGATGAAATGGATTCTTACTCCCCTCCACTGGTCCTCTGCTCAGTATTGTAGCCTCCCATAACTGCTTTTGATTTAAAAAACAAAAACAAAACCCTTGAGGAATGTACTTACAATTATGTGTCATGTGTATCTTCATCCTGACTTACAACAGCTCTCCAGGGCCTCAGGAACAGCTTTTTCCAAGCCCTGCTACCTAAGATCTATGGGATAAATGACAAAGGACCCTTTTCTGAAGGGTCAAAGCTATAAAGGAGCAGAGAACTGAAAGCACAAGACATTAAAAAACTATGTTTGCAATTTAAAATAAATAATTAAATATTTTAGTATTTCCATCCTTCCTCTCCAAGCTCAAAGCAGCATATGTGGAATTCCTATAGGGGGACCATCTCCCATCCACCTGCTATCTAGAATTTATTGACATGTTATCTCAATTACATAGCATTCAGCTCCCTCTCTTATTTTTGTTTACTCTAAAGTAAGTATGCAGAACCCTGATCTGGATCAGGATCACCGCACGGAAAGAAGGGGATATTTAATCCTTCCCTCCCCAGCTGCTTCCTTCCTGAAATTTCCACCCAGTGTGACAGAGTGAGGGAGCCTGCATTGGTGCCTCCATTGGGTGGAGGAGGCAATTTTTGAGAGGGAAGCAACTAAGGAGGGAAGGAGTAAATATCTCTTCCCCGTGTGCAGTGTTCCCAATCAGGGCCCTAGGAGCTTTACGGTGCAATCCTATGCATGTTTAGACAGAAAAAAAGCCTACAACTCCCAGCAAGTTGGGAGTTGTAGGCCTTTCTGTCTAAACATGCATAGGATTGCGACCTTAGAGTAAATAAAATAATGAGCGGGAGCTGCACATGACATACATATGTAATGTGTAGTTTGATCCTTAACTTCAAAGATGGAGCTATATCAGGCACCTTCAGACCATTATTTCCAGCAGGAATGTAGACCTTGCAGAATCCTGTCTTTTCTCTCTCCCTCTCTCTTTCTCTCTACTCCTCTCTCCCCCAAGTTTTGTAGTAATACTAACAAGAACATGCCCAGTTATCTTAATCAACCTGGAAGCATAGGAGGACAGGCAGTGACTCGGTTCAGACAACATGATAACCAATACTCAAGGGTTGAGTGTGGGTTGTCATTGAACCATGGGTTATTGTTGAAATGTGGGTTATGTTGCTTGAACCCAACCGCAATAACAAACCATGGTTTGCTATCCACAAACAACCCACAGTTCACAACCCAACAACAAACCACAGGTTCTCTTCATGGGTTGTTTGTTGTTAACAAACCACGGTTTGTTACCATGGCTGGGTTCAGACAACACAACAACCCATGGGTCAATGACAACTGTCAGGTTTCGTGATCCCTCCAGTGCACATGCTCAGGCAATCTGACAGCGGACACCCAAATCAGTGAGATTTTTTTATTGCAGGGAATCCCACGGCAAAAGCTTAGTGGTTACACTCTTCAGAAATCATATAGCTGATGGTCAGTAGCTATAAGGTAAAGGTGTCCCCAACCAGTCGTGTCCGACTCTAGGGTGTGGTGTTCATCTCCGTTTCGAAGCCAAAGAGCCAGCGCTGTCCGAAGACGCTTCCGTGGTCATGTGGACGGCATGACTGAACACCCAGGTGCACGGAACGCTGTCACCTTTCCCGCCTAAGCAGTACCTATTTATCTACTTGCAATTTCTTGCTTTCCAACTGCTAGGTTGGCAGAAGCTGGGACTGAAGACGGGAGCTCACTCCGTCACGCAGCACTCGGGTCTCGAACTGCTGTCCTGCCGACCCTCCGGTCTGCAGTTCAGCGTCTTAACCACTAAGCCACCGCAGCCCCATGTCAGTAGCTATAGGCTGTATTTAATACCAGAACAGTCCAAAGCTAAACACTACTACCATGACTGAGATCCTCATCAACATGGTTTCTCCGTTGCCATTTCCACAGTTCTGAATACAAGGGAAGGGACTGTGGATTTCTGGGTACCTAACCCAGACAATCCTTTCATGGGGTTCCAACCCCAGACATGGAAAGGGAATAATTCCTGGAATGAACCCATCAGGCAATTAAGGGATAACTTCTTGAAAAGGCCAAAACAAAACCACACCCCTAGAGAGTTAGACCAACTTGAAATCTTTCGTTGATAACTCTAGGCTGCATGGTCAAGGCCAATCAAGATCAAGGGAAGGGCATACCCACACACCGCTTTCACATTGGCAACTCCACGCTGCATGAGTTCTGGCTTAGGGAAGTCCAAAAGTCGTAGATCGTACTGCCATACACTGAGTTGACTACAAACACAGATTTTGTTGTTCAGTCGTTCAGTCGTGTCCGACTCTTCATGACCCCATGGACCACAGCACGCCAGGCCTTCCTGTCCTCCGCTCTCTCCTGGAGCGTGCTCAAGTCCATATTCATTGCATCACTGATGCTATCTAGCCATCTCATCCTCTGCCGTCCCCTTCTCCTTTTGCCTTGTCTTTCCCAGCATCAGGGTCTTTTCCAGAGAGTTTTCTCTTCACATTAGGTGGCCAAAATATTTGCGCTTCAGCTTCAGTATTTGTCCTTCCAATGAGCAGTCAGGGTTGATTTCCTTTAGGATTGACTGATTGGACCTCCTTGCAGTCCAGGGGACTCGTAAGAGTCTTCTCCAGCACCACAGTTCGAAAGCATCAATTCTTCGGCGCTCAGCCTTCCTTATAGTCCAGCTCTCACAGCCATATGTTGCTATTGGGAAAACCATAGCTTTGATTACACGGACCTTTGTCAGCAAGGTGATGTCTCTGCTTCTTCCTATGCTGTCTAGGTGCGCCATAGGCTTCCTCCCAAGGAGCAAGCGTCTTTTAATTTCATGGCTACAGTCAACGTCTGCGGTGATCTTGGAGCCCAAGAAAATAAAATCTGTCTCTGCTTCCATTTCTTCCCCTTCTATATGCCAGGACATGATGGGGCCAGATGCCATGATCTTAGTTTTAGAAATGTTGAGTTTCAAACCAGCTTTTGCACTCTCCTCTTTCACCCTCAACAAGAGGCTCTTTAGATCCTCTTCGCTTTCTGCCATTAGGGTGGTATCATCTGCGTATCTGAGGTTGTTGATAATTCTCCCAGCAATCTTAATTCTGACCTGTGATTCATCCTTTCTCATGATGTACTTTGCATGTAAATTAAATAAGCAGGGCGACAATATGCAGCCTTGTCGTACTCCTTTCCCAATTTTAAGCCAATCGGTTGTTCCATGTCTGGTTCTTACTGTCGCTTCTTGACCCTCGTACAGGTTTCTCAGGAGACAGGTAAGGTGGTCTTGTACCCCCATCTCTTTCAGGATTTGCCAGAGTTTGTTGTGATCCACACAATCAAAGGCTTTAGCGTAGTCAATGAAGCAGAAATAGACATTTTTCTGGAATTCTCTTGCTTTCTCCATGATCCAGCGAATGTTGGGGATTTGATCTCTTGTTCCTCTGCCTCTTCGAAACCCAGCTTGTACTTCCGGTAGTTCTCAGTTCGCATACTGCTGAAGCCTAGCTTGTAGGATTTTGAGTATCACCTTGCTGGCATGTGAAATGAGCGCAATTGTACAGTAGTTTGAACACTCTTTGGCATTGCCCTTCTTTGGAATTGGAATGTAAACTGACCTTTTCCAGTCTTGTGGCCACTGTTGAGTGTTCCAAATGTGTTGGCATATTGAATGCAGCACTTTAACAGCGTCATCTGTTAGGATTTTAAATAGCTCGGCTGGAATAGTGTCATCTCCACTAGCTTTGTTGTTACTAATGCTTCCTAAGGCCCACTTGACTTCACTCTCTAGGATGTCCGGCTCAAGCTCAGTGACCGCACTATCATGGCTATTGGGGACATTAAGATCTTTCCTGTGTAGTTCTTCTGTGTATTCTTTCCACCTCTTCTTAATCTCATCTGCTTCTCTTAGGTCCCTGCCTTCTAAGCCTCATGGTACTTTTCATGGCAAGTCCTTAACAATCCAAAGTTCCAGTCCATGTGCAGAGTCCAAAAGCCCAGACAATGATGGATCCAAACAGAGAAGTCTTCGGGCAACAAAGACGAGATGTTCCTAGCGATGGCTCTTTGCCTTTGCATCAGCTTAAAAGGGGAGGTGTGTTTGTAAGACACTCCCTCCAGATCCCTTGACAGACAAGGGCCTTTAGCCTTTCAGCAAGGCCCCTGTCTAAATGGCATTACTGCTCAGACCTCCAGCAGTGACGGTTCAACCTGGGCAACCCTTCTGCAAACCCCACCCCACCTCTGTCAGGTTCTCACGGACAGCCTTCAGCCTCCCTGCCTGCCAAGGCCAGACCAGCAGGAAGACAGGGAGTCGGGTGACTCTCCCTGGCTCTGCTCTGAGAACACTGACAGAGATAAGCTCACACAGACTCTGACATTCTGAGGCTGAATAGGCCCAAGCCCTTCCAGGCTATGTCTAATCAAATCTTGCCTATAGCCTACAAGGCCCTTACAACCCACACTCAACCCATACTCAGCTCCTTAGTGTTAGGTGTCGTGTTGTCTGGACCCAGTCAATGAGAAAGAGACACCATAACTAAGTGGTAGAGCACATGCTTTGCATGCAGAACTTCTCACATTAATTCCCTGGTTAAAAGGATCAAATAGTACATGAAGGGAAAGACCCTTGTTTGAGAACCTGGATGTCCACTACCAGTCAGTGCCACCAGTTCTAGTTTAGATGCAGGCTCTGGAGGATAGGGAAATGTGTTTCCTATAGTCAGTTTTTGTAGGGAAGCACTGTAGCTTGGATCTTTAAGACAAAAGCTACACCCTGTGGAAGCGTTAAATACAATCCTTTGTGTATTGTGCTATGTTAGCTCAAGTTGAAGAAGAGGTTTAGGAATGCCAACTTATCCCATTGCACAAGATATCTTGAAATTTTAAAATCCCTTTAATTCCCCAGTGCAGTATCCAACAGGGCACAACTGCAAACATCAGTTCCCTGGGAACTTGTCATGCCAGCTAGTTCTGTTGTCATTGCGCTAGGATACTTTACATTAGCGCAGCATAATTTATGTTAGCGGTTGTACCCATTGGATACTGCCCCTAGTCCATAGGCAACACATTGAATGTATTGCTTGGGTCTAGCAAAGAATTTTTGTAGTGTAAGGTGAAAGGACTTAATGCCCAAAAGTTTTTCTGCAGTTTGGTGGTGGTGGTGGTGGTGTGAGGCGGATGGTGATGATGGTGATGATGAAATATATGTGTTAGGGATAATCTGAATTGAACTGTCCAGTGAAAGCTGCACCACTTCTATCAGCTTAGCATGCTCTTTTAAGACAGCCACTTACAGTAACAGCTCTGCTCAATGGTGTGTTCTCAGAAGCTCTAGTGTGTGATCATAACAGTTCCACAAAATCCCTTTAATTCCCCAGTGCAGTATCCAACAGGGCACAACTGCAAACATCAGTTCCCTGGGAACTTGTCATGTCAGCTAGTTCTGTTGTCATTGCACTAGGATACTTTACATTAGCGCAGCGTAATTTATGTTAGCGGTTGTACCCATTGGATACTGCCCCTAGTCCATAGGCAACACATTGAATGTATTGCTTGGGTCTAGCAAAGAATTTTTGTAGTGTAAGGTGAAAGGACTTAAAGCCCAAAAGTTTTTCTGTGGTTTGATGTTGGTGGTGGTGGTGGTGGTGGTGGTGGTGGGGTGAGGCGGATGGTGATGATGGTGATGATGAAATATATGTGTTAGGGATAATCTGAATTGAACTGTCCAGTGAAAGCTGCACCACTTCTATCAGCTTAGCATGCTCTTTTAAGGCAGCCACTTACAGTAACAGCTCTGCTCAATGGTGTGTTCCCAGAAGCTCTAGTGTGTGATCATAACAGTTCCACAAAGGCTCCATTTAAGTAATTTTTCGAAGTTTATATAGCTTTGTCTGTTTGGTTCTATCCACTCAGCTGGCAGACTATCAGAGGTGAACTTTATTTTGTACTCTAAACTTTGCATCATGTTATAAATCATGAGTGAGGCACTGGCATACCAAGGAAACATTATCCAGGGTGACTTTTACTGCTTCCTGTTGTACTGTTGTCTTGTTGCACTTCCTGTATTTTCTCGTCAAGAAGATTTTTAACTCTTGTATAAGATCCCAAGAATAGTATCACTGTGTCCAGTGAACAACGTTTGACATCTCTTTGCTTTGGGCAGTCTGTAAACTTTTTGAAAGTTTTCATAACTATGTTTGAACACATCCACTATTCTGCTAGTGTGCAAAGGCTTCTGGGTAGGACAGCAGCAACTTTTCCATCTTCCCCTGCCAGTTGAGCATTTGGGGACCATATAAACAATGTAAATAGTAATATTCATTTATTTAAGAAAATTTATGTGCTGCTTTTCATTTTTTAAAAAAATCCCAAAGTGGTTCACAAAATAAAATCATAACACAATGCAACAAAACCAATCACTAAGACAATAAAATGGTGAGAAAAAGTAAAATCCCTTGTTAAAATAACCAGGGGTAGCTAGCAGTCAGGAAAATGCCCAGGCAAACTAATATGTCTTCAGTTGTCAGTGGAAACACTCCATACTAGGAGCCCATCTGATCTCAGATGAGGAGATCATTCCTCATGGTAGGTGCCACAATGAAGAAGCCCTCCTCCGCACCACAACCAAGTGAACAACAGTAGGCTGTGGTACGGTAGGCAAGGCCTCTCCCTCAGAAATTTCTCCCACAGGAGAAGGTGGACTCTTAGATAACCTGGTCCTGAGCTTTTTGCTGTATTGTAAGACTGTATTACAATATTGTTTACAGTAATAACAGTAAGCTGTTTACTATATTGTAATACTTCCCAGAGGGATGAGTCGCCCCCACCACTGAATGTCCTTTCTCCCTATAGCTGTCCTGAATTATGTTGGATAAAGGGGTAGAAAACTATTGCAAAGGGGTAGAAGTCAATTGACATTGATGCCAAAGAGAAAAAAGTAATTTCTGAAACTAAAATAGCTTTCTGAGAACACCATTATGTAATTATAGCCTGTAGTCCACTAGGTAATTGTATATTAGAACAGTATAATCTTTGAGGAAGTATTTAAGGAAACTCCCAGACTATAATTTTCATGGGAAAGTATCTACTGATAAGTCGCTGATAACAATCAATAGCGTTTCACCTTTTAAAAATTGTGAATCCCACCTACAAGGCTTTTCTTAGAACAATGAATTAAAGACGTGATTCTAAAGTTTGGTATGAAATCAAGGGTTCCATTACATGCCAGAGCAGCCTTCCTCAACCTCGTATACTCCAGATATTTTGAACTAGAATTCCTAGCTATGCTGGCTAGGGATGATGGGAGTTCTAGTCCAACACATCTGGAGCATGCCATGTTGGGGAAGTCTGTTCCCAACTATACTTTTCCTATAGCTCTGATTCAATGTAATCTTTGAAGCTGCTCCTTGATTTACCCTTGAATAATCCCTGATGCCCAGCATGTGCTGTTCTATGGATTGCCTGTAGCTGTGGGTGGATTTAGGCAACTACTGGATTTTTTTCAACCACAAAGGGGTTTTTTACAAGGTGTTAAGCATGTTCTGAGAAGTCTGAAGAGAGCACATTTTTCTAGAATAAGGAATAAGATTAAAATTGCCCTTGAGGATGAGTAGCTTACTCAAAACACATTGAATATTTCTTAAGTGATTTTCTTTTCTGTTTCTCAAATAAATTATTCACTGCACTTTGAGGGTTTGCCTTTTGGGTTAGTTTTGAAAACAGAATAAAAGGGTCTTATAGTTCCTTAAAGGCCAACATATTTATTGTGGGGAAAGTTTTTGTGTTCTAGAGCCTATTTCTCAGATGCAGGAAGTATTATTTTCAGCTGGTAGGCATACAGACGTGGAAGCACATATACATGCATATGCATGCAAGAATAGGACGGACGGACACACACACACCAGTTGTCAACCTTGGTACCAAATGGCCAGTCAGTGACATTTTGATGCAAAGTTCAAATGTGTACAAATGTATCTCAAGGAGCGCCTCCAGCAACGACAGACAGGCTGCTCAACAAGATCAGCTTCAGATGGCCTTCTCTCTGTCCCATCAGCTAGGACAGCTAGGCTGGTGAGGACAAGGGAGAGGGCCTTCTCTGTAGTGGCCCCCACTCTGTGGAATGCCCTCCCTGTGGAACTCCACTATGCCCCCTCTTTAATGAGCTTCTGCCACACATTAAAAATGTGGTTGTTCAGGCAGGCATTTGGGGTGAGTTAGGGTATTTTAGAAATACGATGTTTTAATGTGGAATTTTATTGTTTTAAACTGTTGTATTACTGTACATCGCCCAGAGTGGCTGGGTGACTGGCCAGATGGGCAATTAAGACATTTAATAAAATAAATAAATGTATACAATTGAGAATACAATCTCTCTAGCTTTGCTATGCTAATTTATTACCTGTAGTTAGAATACTTACCTGTTGTGCTGTCACTTACTGTTGTTGCAAATTATCACTGTGCCTTTCTTGTATACATTTGAGCTTTGCATCCAAATGTCACAGATTGCACAGACTCTTGGGTGTTATGGTCTTTTGACCCCATGGTTTACATTTTTGCCTATCTGAGCTTAATGGTACGTACTTCTAAACAGACATGTATAGGGTTTCACTGCAGGCCTTTTCAGATGCCACAAGTTTGACTGTCTTTTTCTTTTTTGTATTTGCTGTAACAGATTACCATAGTTATATCTTTCTGGAGTGTTACATTTCAGTTTGTTACATGATGTGGTGCAGCCCATCACTTCCTTGCTTCTCATTATGGGCCAGGTTACTGCACATTTCCCTTTACCATTGGGAGCATGATATTTGCCCCTTCTGTTATGAGGATGACTCGCCCTGTTGTGTTACGGCTTAAACTAGGAGGTGGTGAGTCACAATCTTAATATATGTTAGTCCATTCACATTCATGATTTACCAGACAAAAATCCCCTGATCATGTGAATCAGCTCCAAGATCTTGGAACACAACGGTTGGAACTAGATGTTTGGTGGTAACCAAGAGATGTCCAGCCCTGTGGGAGGAAGACAAGTGGGAATGGAGTGCTACTTCTTCCCCCACCTACCGTTTTTCATGTGCAATCCTGAGATTTTTTTCCCCCACTTGACTTGGAAACCTGGTCTTAGAGCTGGGGTGGAGGAAAAGCAGCCATGGGAAAGGGATGCACATCAGAAACCAACACAGGACTGGGTATCCTGTGTTCTGTGTTTGCCGTTGTATGTCTAGTTCCATCCAAAATGACAAAAGGAAAAAATAAGAAACTACATGCTCCAATTTTCTGGGTGGGGGGAAATAAGTGGCTGAGTGGGAAGGAAGTAGCTATTGCCATGTTTCTAGAGACAATAAAGTAAGCTGCCTTGAACAGATGTAAATTTACCTCCTGCTGGAGAAATTAGTGTCTTGTAGTCTAAGAGTAATTAAATCACTCCTGTCCTTTTTTCTTCTTCTGCGAATGTAGGGATGAAATAGCCAAACCCCTTCGCTGCCCAAAGGATTGTATTGTATATTATTGACTGGCCCAAATGGGGGGGGGGCTTTCTGCTGGGTCATTTGTAACAGCTAGAGTTGCACCTTTCATACCACTATGAGTTCAAATGGCATTATCGTTTTTCTGATAAATGATATTGTCAGAACAAATTGAGTGATTTCATGTTCCATGCATTGAAATCTCTGGGAGCTATGCTGATTAAGTCTCTGTGCCCATTTATCCAAGTCACAGTGTCCTAAGATTAAGACTGTGCATCAAGTGACTAAAACAAGCAAACTGCCTCTTGTAATAGAAAATCCTTCCAGGAAGGTTGCAGCTATTGCAGCCCCAAGTAATGACCCCTGATTGCAGCCCCAAGTAATGAGTCTGAGTTAACATCTGTAATTGCTGCAGTTGTAGGAAAGCTCTGAAGGGCAATCATGCAAAGCCACGGTGTGGCAGCCAGGATTTGGAAGGAGGTCAAGACTTCTCAATAGAAATATGAAATTTTACATGTGTCTGGGAAGTAGAGTGGCCACGTATGCATCACCAAAAACAAAGAAATGCATCACCCAACAAGGGGACAAAAGAGGACACCAATGTGCATAACATCTGTATATGCCAATTTCTATCTATAGATGCAAATTCAGAAATAATTATAATTTAAATAGAAAACACAGTAGTGGGCAAGACTGACCAGGTGAGACCTGCATGCCTGCTGCTCAGTCTGTTGTCCAAGTGTTAACTGTGGATGGGCAACTTCAAGGCCCCGTTCTCCCTTCTTATGGTTCTTTATCCTTAAGCAGGATTCAGACAGGACAGCCCTTCAAGTAGAGGACACCGTTAAACAGCGGACTGTCCTCTGACAGACCTCCAGATACAGGACTGTCCTCTGTAAAGTAGGAGATCTGGCCACCTTAGTGTGAGCATATTATATCTCTTCCTACTATGCCCTAAAATTGGTAGTTGATTGAAACACTGAGTAAACTAAACATGAACAAACACATTCAAGTGGGTTGTTTGGTGTGCAATATTAAATTTGTTATCTTCTTATGCAAGACAGTTTTCAGGTGTTTTTATTTTTAACAATATATATACACTACGGATGCCAGAGAAATCTGCTGTAGACTCAAATAAGGCTGGATTCCCAAGAATCTGACCTGCAGAGCCTGCATACCCCCGTGCCCACCGGACTCTATCCAGGATGGCTTCCAGGTTTTAAAAAGACAAGGTCATTTTACAGCTGTGATTTTCGAAGGTCCACAAATGGCAGCCTGCATTCATGGATCTTGTCTTTTCAAAACTGGAAAGGCGCCCCGCGAAATCTGGCATGCACGCGCAAGGCTCTGGGAAAATCCAGTGAGCCCAAGCGACCTGGATTTCCCCACGGCAGACCCCCCCTCCCTGAACTTTGGGGGTTTGCCCATCCCTAATATACACACATTTTTCAGATGATCTGTGGCAGATAAACAGGAACATTTAAGTCGAATATAACTGTTACCATAAGTGAATTTTGGTCATGTTTAAGTTCTGTTGATTTCATAATATTGTCCTCAATACAAAAGAGATTGCCCTATTCTTCCCAGAAATAGAATGAATGGGTCCCATATGTCACTGAAGTGTAATACAGTATGTCTGTTTTAACACTTTCAAATTTCAGTTACTTTTCCCTACTTTTGCACAACACAAATTCTAGCTGCCATTAGTAGAATACAGATTAAGTGCTATTTGGGATTTGGACCACAGTCAGGTCTCTGATGTCAGAAATTACACCAATAATTCTTTCCCAGAAACAGTTTAATTGGGAACATTAGCACCAGTTGCAATTTTCTGCAGTTTGCTGGAGTCTTCAAATTATCCAATTTATTGTGCTACATCTGTTGAATGGTTTAAATGACAGAGTTACTGAAACAGAGTAGGGAGTCAAAACCCTATATGCACTTACAGGGAAACAAAGTTGCTTGCAGCTAATAACTCTGGAAATGAAAGGAAAGGTTCCTCCTGTGCAAGCACCGAGTCATTGCTGACCCCTAGAGGGACGCCGCTTGCGCTGGCGTTTTCATGGCAGACTATAGCGGGGTGGTTTGCCATTGCCTTCCCCAGTCGCGACTACCTTTCCCCCAGCAAGCTGGGTACTCATTTTACCGACCTCGGAAGGATGGAGGGCTGAGTCGACCTGAGCCAGCAACCTGGGACCCAGCTTCCACTGGGATCGGACTCAGGTCATGGGGAGAGTTTCGATTGCAATATTGCCGCCTACTACTCTACGCCACACAACGCTCAGAGTACTGGCAGAGTTACACTCAGAGTTACACTGGCAGAGTACTAAAAAAAGAAGCAGCAAGGAAAGAAAGTTTTAGTGTTGAAAGAGGACATAGGATGTTAATATAGAATTTATGAAAATGGTTAAGAACATAGGACCAAAGGCCTATCTAATCCAGCATGCTGTTTCCCACAGTAGCCAGCCAAATGCCTATGAGAAGCCCACAACAGGACATAAATACAATAGCCCTCCCGCTCATGTTCCCCAGCAATTGCCTATGATACTGGAGGTAATAAATAGTCATCATCGCTAGTAGCCATTGCTAGCTTTATCCTCTAATCCCCTTTTAAAACCATCCAAGCTGGTGGCTGTGAAGGATTGTTGGTCTCACCCCAACAACCCTGCGAGGCAGGCCAGGCCCAACTTGGCCACCAGTCTTCCCAAGATTACTCAATAGCTTCCCTTCCAGGCCAATAGGCACTGTATATAGCACTGAAGTTATACAGGACTCACCACACCAACTGGAAGTTGGATAAAAGTTTATTAGGGGAAAGGAACAAAGAGGAAGGGAAAGGGGAGAGGTGGTAGATTGTACAGGAAATTACAAGCAAGTTACAATACTCAAAAACCAGAAACGCCAATCACCAAGGCACACACTCCCAAGAGCAAAACAATAAAGCTAACTAGTCTATCCTATACATACCAAAGTATGGGCCTCGCAGGATAGCCAGCAGCCAGCAGCACACCCTAGTACCACCAGGGCAAAAGAAGAGGCACCTGCCCCTTCTTTGGCCCTCTTTTTATTGCCCAGCTCTAGCAACTCAAGGCAGATTTGAAACACCCAGTCATAACCCAGTCCCAGGACACCCCCCTCCAAGGAGGCTGAATCTTCCCACCAGACATGGCAGTTATCACTTTCCCAATTAACTAGAGCAAAATGTGGCCTTGAGCTGCTGGGCTGAGAAATGGCCAAAAAACAATCAGCTTCCAGGTAGCTACTTTGTACGTGACAACCCAATCGGCCCTCATGCCTTCAGCTTCTACTACCCTCATTCTTGACAGTGGCTATCACTACACATTGTGGTAGTGAATTCCATATTTTATCTATGCACTGTGTGAAGAAGGACTTTTTTTTATCTGTCCTGGCTGAGAATGCAAATTGTCTGGTCTCTATGCAAATGCAAATTATTACTTGCTATTTGGGATATTAGTCTGGATTCCCACTTGACTGCATTTATCTGATTCTTGCTTGCACTAAAAGGTATTATTTAGCAGAGCTGAAAGCAGGAATTGATTTAATCAGTGGAACGAACTGATTGACATATCCGAATTTATGAACTTGAGCCATCTGGCCTTTCCTCCTTCTTAAGTTACGCACTCCTGGGCGCTGGAGGTGTCAGAGCGTGAGCATGAGTGCCTGTTTGTGCTACCAAGCCACCAAAGTAAACACACTAGCTTTGTAATTGTCTTGTACTTCAGAAACTGTTAATATATAACACAACAAAAAAGGCAGAACCCTCCGATTCATGTTATTTATAGTGGGAAATCAGCGGGGCTCTCGCATAAGTGACATCTAGCAGAGTGTAGGAATTACTTCAAGAAGGGCCATAGCTATTTTGCATATATTAATTGGCAAATTCCAAGCTATATTTGGGAGAGACATGTGGCACATGCTTTTTCTGTAATCCTTTTTGTGTAATTGATACCATTAAACAAGGAAAAATCTAGAAAATCTCTTTGTATGTGGAACAAGAAATTGTGGCAGTTAAAAAAAAACAATGAATTCAAACTCTTTTTTTACTTTTTTGTTTTGGATTATATTTTCAAAATTATTTGTAGCTATGAGTGTTAAGGACTTACCCATTTTAATTTGTTAAAAAAGAATGAAAACAGACAAGAGCAGAGACAGAGAGGATTACAGAAAAACATTACAGATTGGACACATTCATGAAGGTTAGGTCCATATCAGTTTCTGTTAGCTGTAAATACCAGTTGCTAGAGGACAACAGTGGTCAAGCTCTGTTACCTTCAGGATCTGCTTGTGGCTTCTTTGATGCAACTGTGGGAAACACAATGTGGTACTTTGGTCTGATCCAGCAGAATGGTTTGGTTCTTATAGAAGTCCTGGATGAGATACAAAAAGCTGCCCCAAGACATCTATACATAAGTCATAGCTTGTCAGGCCTCTCAACTTTCTATAGCCCTTCATACACTCTGAAAAACCACTCAGGATGTCCAGGAGGCCCTAGAAGACCAGCTGGGACACGGTCTAGACTCCAGGGGCCAGACTGCATTTCTGTTCACCCCCTTGGGGAGTGGATGACATCAGGGGTGGACCCTCTCTTCTGAAGCCATATCCCTCCCTGAAGCCCTGCCTCTGACATCATCTTTTTCTCCATGCAGAGAGACGCGGGAGCAATCTCTTGCCTCTCTCTGAATAATGTTTTCCTTCCCTCCTGACTTGGGTGCAGCCAAGCCTTTCCTGGCTGAGGAAAGCTTGGCACATCAAAAGCCTCCTCAACTGAGGTGCCAGGTGGAGGTGTTTTTCTAGGGCATTGGAGGGGCAGGGGAAGGAGGGGAATAGTGGCCATCACAAAAAATGATGGTGAATATTTGGAGACAATTCTGGAAAGAGGCCTTCTTTCTCTAGGGATGTGGGGGTGAGAAAAAGAAAAATAAATCAGATATGTTCTCAGAAAAAATACGTCTGAGAAATTTTGGTTCAGCTACCGCCCCCCCCCCCCCATGTTCACAATTGGCTCATGGGAGCTTTCCAATCAGATACCTATGACAGTAGCATACCAATTTTACATGTAAAAATCCAGTGAGAACTGGAAGTTACTAGCTGTAGCAAACATGTATAGTGGGAGGAAGGATATCTGTGTTCTTTGCAACCAAAGGCTAACAGGAAGAGAATTAGTGTGTGTGTGTGTTTCCCCAAAAAGATTTAAAAAATAAAATTGGGTACAGCCTTACTTCAGCTCAAAGCCATAGCCCAACTATAAATTTTTATTTCATGTAAGTGTTTCCCTGTCTTCGGAAAAAAAAACAAGAACTTTGGAAAATCTTCCCAATGGCACAGAGGCATAAATCCGGAACTATGTAACACAGCATAATTGGAACTGAGAGTCTAATATTTTAAAACTACAAAATAACTTAGAATGGCAACAGACAGCCTCTAAAATTTAACACTGTTTTATTGCATATTTATCATGCAATACTTAGTTTATTGGATCCAATAATTGAACTTAAATCCTTGCTTGCCTCTCCTGCCTCAAATCTTCCTCAGAGGTTGGGTTGAAGATCCTGGGAAGAGGGAAAACAAAATCAGGGAGGCCTCGAACCAAGGAAGTAATCATGGATGACTTCAATTACCCCCACACTGACTGTGTTTGGATGATCATGGGGGTAAAAGAAGCCATCATGGCTTCTACCCCCGCCACCATGTATGCTGCGCACATGACCACGATTTGCATAATTACCCACAATGTAGCACGGGTTGCTATGTCATTCCAATCCAGCATGGTGGGGGTGGCTTCTTACCAACACCACAACCCCTACTACAAGTCATGGGTTGTTGGGTGGGTAAGGCGTCACCCTGCTGTTCACCATGCTGGGTTGGGACGACACAGCAACCCACGCTGCATTGCGGGTAATTATGCAAATTGTGGTCATACACGCAGCACATGCAGGGGTGGGGAGAGAAGCCACGATGGCTTCTTTTACCCCCATAATTATCCGAACCAGTAATTGACTGGATAAATGCATGTTCCAGTCACAACAAAGAGGTTAAATTTCTTGATGCCCTAAACAACTGTGCCGTAGAACAGTTGGTCATGAAACCGACCAGAGGGGAGGTGACCCTGGATTTAATCCTAAGCGGTCTCACCCCGGACCTAGTATGAGATGTGAGTGTTGTTGAACCAACTGGAAACAATGACCACAGTGCTATCAGATTTCATATATATTTAAGTGGAAAATTGCCAGGGAAGTCCAACACAGTCACATTTGACTTCAGTGGAGGAAACTTCTCTAAAATGAGGAAACTGGTAAAAAGAAAGTTGAAAGGGGGAGTCAAGAGGGTTAAATCCTTTCAAAAGGATTGGAGGTTACTCAAAACCACAATAATAGAAGCTCAGCTAGCATGTATACCACAGGCTAGGAAAGGTAGCACCAAGTCCAAGAGATTACCAGCATGCTTAACAAGCAGCATTAAGGAAGCTATTACAGAAAATAAGGCTTCCTTAAGAAAATGGAAGTCTTGCCCAAATGAGGAAAACAAAAGGGAGCACAAGCTTGCACAACAGAGATGCAAGCAGATAATAAGAAATGCAAAAAAGGCATTTTGAGGAGCATATCTATAACAACACCAACAATAAAGGAGTCTTTAAATATATCAGAAGCAGGAAACCAGCTAGGGAAGCAGTTGGACCATTGGATGATAGTGGACTTAGAGTACTAAAGGAGGATAAGGAGATTGCAGAGAAGCTGAATAAATTCTTTTTACCTGTCTTCACAGCAGAAGATGTAGGACAGATACCTGTGCCTGAACTGATATTTTCAGGAAGGGGGTCTGAGGAACTGAGGCAAATAGTGGTGACAAAAGATGAAGTTCTCAACTTTGTTGACAAACTGAAAGTTAATAAATCATGGGCCCCAGATAGTACCCATCCTAGAGTTCTCAAAGAACTCAAATATGAAATTGCTAATCTTCTAACAAAAATATGTAACATGTCTCTAAGATCCGCCTCTGTACCAAAGGACTAGAGAATGGCCAATGTAACACCAGTTTTTAAAAAGAGATCCATGGGGGATCAAGGAAATTACAGGCTGGTTAGCTTAACATCTATTCTGGGAAAATTGGTTGAAAGTATTATTAAAGATAAAATTAGTAAGCATATAGAAAGACAAGCTCTGATGAAAGGCCGTGCCACTCTGTGTGTGTGCATGCTTATGGCTTCTGCTATAAGTCCTGTCTCACAAAACTTTAGAGTTCTTTGAGAGTGTCAATAAACGTGTAAGCAAGTATAAAGTGGTGCACGTTGGAGAAAAAAATCCTAACTTCAAGTATAAGCTGATGGGATCTGAGCTATCAGTGACTGACTGAGAAAGAGATCTTGGGGTTGTGGTGGACAGCTCAATGAAAATGTCAACCCAGTATATGGCTGCTGTGAAAAAGGCAAATTTCATGTTAGACATAATTAGGATAGGAATTGAAAATAAAATAGCCAAGATCATACTCTCCTTATACAAATCTATGGTATTAAATTTTTAAGGGGATTTTTAATTTTTGTTTTGTTTTAATTTAATTTCTGGGGGATTTTGTTGTGTTTTTAGGGGTGGGTAGCCTGCCTGATAGGCGGGAGCGAGGGGGCATGTCTCCACCTGATGGAGGCAGTGGGGGGAGTGTTGGGGGCCAGAAGATACCGAGGCTGGGCGGCAGGCGCTGGCGGAGTGCTAGGGGCAGGCCATGCCAGGTAAGGGGAACAAGGGAGAGATGTGTAGTATCTGTCCCCTGCTCTGGGCCTGTCCAGAGCCAAAGGATGGCTGTGGGAGGCGTGACCCCATCTTCTGGCCTTCGTTTGCTGCTCTGCAATGCCAGGTCTGTTACCCAGAAAACCTCACTCATCCATGACATGATCCTGGATGAGGGTGCAGACCTGGCATGTATTACGGAGACCTGGCTGGCCGAGGCTGCTGCTCCAACCCTTGCAGCCATGTGTCCAGCTGGATTTTCGTATGCACAGCAGCCGAGGGCTGGGGATCGGGGAGGGGGAGTGGCTGTTATATAACGAGAGTCCTTGGTCTTCACCAGACCCCTTCTCCGGGAGACCAAGGTTGCTGAGTGCATGTAGTGGAGGTTGGGCCCGAAGGGCAGTCTGGGGATTCTGCTCATGTACCGTCCACCCCGCTGCACGTCTGACTCCCTGGCTGAGGTGCTTGAGGTGGTCTCTGATGTGCGTGTACAGTCCCCTAACTTACTGGTGTTGGGGGACTTCAACGTACATTCGGAGGCCATCCTCATAGGAGCACCTCGGGACTTCATGGAGACCATGGCCTCCTGGGAGCTGCACCATATTCTAACTGGGCCCACCCATGTAGCCGGTCATGCACTAGAACTTGTGTTTGTTTCTGGAGAAGTGGGGAGTGATCTGGAAGTCGGGGGTATATCCACCACCCCCTTGTGATGGTCAGATCACTATCTGGTGACGTTGGACTTCTCGGTTCCACAACCCCTCCGCAGGGGTGGAGGACCCATTAAAATGGTCTGCCCCAGGCGTCTTATGGATCCAAATGGATTCCTGAACGCGCTTGGGGATTCTCTAGGGCATGCCAACGGCCACTCGGTCGAGACCCTGGTGGGTGACTGGAATGCCGCAATCACTGGGGCATTAGATCAGGTGGCTCCAAAACGCCCTCTCCCCCTGAACAGGGCTCGGACTGCACCATGGTTCAATCCGCAGTTATGAGCTCTGAAGCAGGAGGTGAGACGGCTAGAGCACCGGTGGCGGAAGTCTTGCTCCAAAGACGATCAGACACAGGCTAGAGCTGTATCTTCAACCTATCACGTGGCGGTGAAGGCAGCAAAAAAGGAATATTATGCTGCCTCCATCGCGTCTGCAGAGTGCTGTCCCAGGAGGCTGTTCCAAGTGGTCCGGAGCCTGGTCGGTCCTGTGGCTCCAGAACCACTGGAACATTCTAAGGCCTCCTGTGAGGCCTTGGCAAGGCACTTTGCAGATAAAATTGATCAGATTAGGTGTGTTACTCTGCACACTGTGGATACAGTTAGTGAGCAAGAGGCGGCCTGTGGCAAACCGGTTTTGTGGGATCGGTTCCAGGTTCTTCCTCCTGATGAAGTGGACAAGGTGCTTTCATCGGTACGGCCGACCTGCTTACTTGATCCTTGCCCATCTTGGCTCATTATGAGCTGCAGAGAGAGACTGGGTGAGGGGATCAAGGCGGTGGTGAACGCCTCCCTTGAGGAGGGAGTGATGCCATCAGCCTTCAAGGAGGCAGTGATAAGACCGCTCTTAAAGAAGCCCTCCTTGGATCCTCAAGTTTTGAACAACTTTCGCCCAGTCTCAAATTTGCCATTTTTGGGCAAGGTGATTGAGCAGGTGGTGGCGGTGCAGTTGAAGGCACACTTGGAAGAAACTGATTATCTAGACCCATTTCAGTCAGGCTTCAGGCCTGGGCATGGGACAGAAATGGCCTTGGTCGCCTTGGTAGATGATATGAGGAGGGCTCTGGATAGGGGTGAATGCTCCTTCCTTGTTCTCCTCGACCTCTCAGCGGCTTTCGATACCGTTGACCACGGTATCCTCCTGGACCGCCTGGAGGGGTTGGGCACTGGGGACACCGTATTGCGGTGGTTCCGGTCCTTCCTCTTCGGCAGGTACCAGAGGGTAGCACTGGGAGAGGAGGTTTCGGACCCGTGGCCACTTACTTGTGGGGTGCCACAGGGTTCCATCCTCTCCCTGATGCTATTTAACATCTATGTGAAGCCGCTGGGGGCTATCATCAGGAGGTTTGGGGTGCAGTGTCATCAATATGCGGATGACACGCAGCTCTACCTCTCGTTTAAATCTTCACCAAGGTTGGCCGTAGAATCCCTGTCCAAATGTCTGGAGACGGTGAGTGGCTGGATGGGGAGGAATAGGCTGAAGCTGAACCCTGACAAGACCGAGGTACTTTTGGTGGGAGACAAGAGGAGGCTGGGGGATGTTGACCTGGTGTAGAATGGGGTACGGCTACCCTTGAAAGACCAGGTCCGCAGCCTGGGGGTCATTTTGGACTCCCAGCTGTCCATGGAGGCTCAGGTGTCAGCTGTGAGCCAGACAGCGCTGTATCAACTCCATCTGATACGGCAGCTGCGCCCCTTCCTTCCCGACCATCTGCTCCCATCGGTAGTACATGCCCTGGTCTCCTCTCGTTTAGACTACTGTAATGCACTCTACGTGGGGTTATCCTTGAAGACGGTTCGGAAACTGCAGCTGGTACAGAACACGGCGGCTTGCCTGATTAAAGGCAGCTGCCGGCGAGATCACATCACTCCAGTGCTGAAGGAGGTGCACTGGTTACCAGTTGTTTTCCGGGCCAAATTCAAGGTGTTGGTTTTGACCTTTAAAACCCTATACGGTTCCGGCCCGGCCTATTTTAAGGAGCGCCTCCAGCAGCACCAGACAGGCCGCTTAACAAGATCAGCCTCGGATGGCCTTCTCTCTGTCCCATCAGCCAGGACAGCTAGACTGGTGGGGATGAGGGAGAGGGCCTTTTCTGTGGTGGCCCCCACTCTGTGGAACTCCCTCCCTAGGGAAATCCGTCATGCCCCCTCTTTAATGAGCTTCCGTCGTGCATTAAAAACGTTGTTGTTCAGGCAGGCATTTGGGGTGGGTTAGGGTATTTTAGAAAATGTTTTTATTGTAGAATTTTATTGTTTTAAACTGTTTTTATTGTATGTTGTACATCGCCCAGAGTGGCTGGGTGACCAGCCAGATGGGCGATTAATAAATTTAATAATAATAATTATTATTATTATTATTATTATTATTACTATTAGAAATCCTGTCTTCAATTACAGGGAAAGAGAATGCAACCAAAACAGAAGATAAATCAAAAGAATTGCAATTGCCAAAGCTGGTACTATGAACTTGACCAATAAGATAATGGCTTGAGCTTCTAACATTGTTATGACTCCTCTTTCCAACTTACTCCTGTTTACTACTTGCAGTTCAAAGCTAAACAAAAACAATTCAACCTATGTGTTAACCCTCCCATGGCCTCCTCCTGCTTCTTACTTGAATACAAAACTTATGCTGAAGCATTACTAAGTTCCTCTAGGCGTAGGAAGAACAGAGGAAGGAGTTGGAGTGAACAGAAAACTCAAGACATGGGAATAATTCCAGTTGTCACCTCTGAAGATGGGATTCCAAATCCCCTCCTCAGATATAACCTCCAAGTCTCAAGCTTAGAAAACCCTCCAAGTCCCAAACCCAGAAATAACTCTAAGTGCCACTCTCAGAAATCATTCTAAGTCCCAAACTAAGAAATAACTCTAAGTCCCAAACCCAGATATCATTCTAAGTCCCAAAGTCTAAGAGTCTAAAAAGGTCCATAGTTACCTAGGTCCATGGGTCTGGTGGCACGGTAGAAAGAGGGAAGTGGAGCAGCAGCAGCAGCAGGAACAAAAGACACCACCCCAGAGCTCCCATTCCCTGGGCTTTCATACCCCTGCTCTGGTCAAAGGTGGGGCCCAAGGAGCAATGAGACAATCAGCCTCCAATAGAAAATGGGGTGCACGTGGTTAGAGCATTTGCTCACCAATCAGAAACCAGGTGTCCCATCTAACTCCCATAATTTCATGTGTCTGGGGAATGTGTTCGGCACCTTTACAAACAGGCTACTTTGAAATGTCCCAACATATAACCCAGAGTCTACCATCTGGGCATGCTATCTTGATTGACGCATTTCTCTTTGGTATATCTTCTTTGAACTCCCGGTCATCTTTGGCTATTTTTGGTCATATCCACCCAAACACCTCCTCCTAGTTGTTGCTCGTGCTCAGGGCTACACTTCCCAGCCCAACTAGCATCAAGTAGGCACATTCTCTTATCAGCAGGTGTACACCACGAGAAGTCAGTGTACTTCTTAACACCCTGGGGCGGAGAGGGAAGCACCCCCACCCCAGTTCCATGGACAGAACTGCTTCTGTCAGCATAATGACAGCGTTGGATCCAATCCATATATTTTGAACCTGTCGATCCTACCAGCAGCGCTGTCCCTGGGATCAATGTCTCTGGTTATTGTGGTGTTTTGTCTTTCCTGCCAGCTCTCTCTCCATCCTGCCTATGCACAAGAAACTCTGGAATTGGTAGTTCTTTAAAGAACACAAAGGAAAGCACGTATCTATCTGTTTCTCAAATGACAAGTCCTAGTTTAACTGTACAAGCACACTCTCCTCTGTTCTAAAGTGGGCCCTGGGACAGCTGTTGAGACTGTTGCTTGTTCTGCTCTAGCACTGCTTCTGATCTGAACAATAGGTACAGCAGATACAGGGAAGTAGGTTTCCATTAATTTCCTCAAGCATAATCTACAATTTAGCTTCAATGTTTTCCTTCAAGGTAATGAGGTTTTAGCCTGGGTCTATCCCCCCGCCCGCCCCCCGCATCTCCTGACCACTGGTAAAGACACACACACACCCCGCCAATCTTGGGCCCTGCTGATAACACTAACTGACTCTGAATATCAAGGCTGCGTCGAGGAACATGCCACAACATTTCCCTTCCCTTTTTTATATTTCAGAAATGGCAGTGTGTGGAAGATGCCAGTGGGAAACTCAAGCTGCACAAATGCAAAGGTATGGCCAGCCTTACAGCTCCAGGTAGCAGCAAAGCAATCTCCAACCTCCTGCCAAAGTACTACACCAGGAACAGCGAGGAATGTAACTGCGAGGAGAATGAATACAAGCTGAGCACCACTGGACGGCGAAAGAAGCTCTTCTCTAAGAAGAGTAAGCGAACCCTCCAATTTCGTGCGTCTTTGTATTATGCAGGGGAAAACAAAAGAATTCAGCAATTTTTGTATTGATCAATTGAAAGTATTTATACCCTTTTCTAAAAAAATGTTCAAGGCAGCTTACAACATGTTTTTAAAACCAATAACAACATTTCAACAATAACAATAACAACCATTCTCTAAAGGATCAGCAAAATCACTTCATCCAGCCAAGAACCTGCCCCAAAAAAGGAAGGACATTTGTCTCCCGCTCTCATAATACTAGAACCTGGGGCCATCCCATGAAGCTGATTGGTGGGGGAGTCAGGACAGATAAAAGAAAGTACTTCTTCATCCAGCACATAGTTAAACTATGGGATTTGGTTCTGCAAGATGTAGTGATGGCCACCAATTTGGGTGGCTTAAAAAAGGGGTTAGACAAATTCCTGGAGGAAATGGCTATCAATGGCTACTAGTCCTGATGGCTATATGTTCCAGTTCCAATAAGCCTATGTATGCCAGTTACTGGGAAACATGGGTGGGAGGATGCTGTTGCATTCATGTCCTGCTTGTGGGTTTCCTGAGGGCAGCTGGTTGGCCACTGTGTGAACAGAATGCTGGACTAGACGGACCCTTGGTCTGATCCAGCATGACTCCTACATTCTTATGAAGATCTTTGCAAGATCATGGAACACCACCAGAAAGACTGGCCTCCCTAGGTAGGGAGTTCCCCACCCTTGGCCTAATCTCAGAGAAGGCTGCACAGGCCATTCCAGCCTTAGTGGGGATAAAGTTCCTTTGAAAGAAACCAAATGCCCTTGGGTTAGAGCTTGAACAGCTCTCAGGGTGCTGCAGCATCATTTATTCTTCATAGGGGCACATGTAGTTGTTGCTGTTCTCAAAGCTGCTCATATGTAATGTTTTGTTTTTGTGTTGGACAAGAGAAGCCTCCAAAGCAGGATGACTTTCTCTGGCAAAGCCCAGGCGCTTTCAGACATAGCCTATTCCACAGGCTGTGCTTTTAAACTTGAGTCAGGTTAATAATATCTCTATTTGAAGTGCATAGTCTAATTATAGATTAAAAGAGCAAAACAGCAGCTCAGAATTATTATTCATCTGTAAAGTTTCTTTCGTCTCGCTCCACAAATGCAGTCTTAATTATTTAGCAGATTAGGCTTTCTCTGTAATGACCTGGCACCAGCTTCAAACAGGGAGTTTAAATTGATTTTCTTCCTTTATATTTGCCTTGCAAGCTGATTAGTAACTACTAAGCTAATTTTTAGGTGAATAAAATTATTGATTCTCATATGAAATCACCAGCTACTCTTGCTGCTTCGCATATGTGGCATAACAGATAATCTTTAAATAATGCTTGAGCTTGTTGTTCAATTAAGTTATTCTTGAAGGAAGATACTCTAGGAAAGTGAGCACAGTGACGTGAACTTGTTAGCAACTTCTAGAGAACCAGGAGGCACTTAATACAACAAGTAAAGAAGTTATATTTAAGTGTGGACCACATAAGTGGGGACAACTCTCAAAAGTTAAAACAGCTCAAGCACTCGGCAAAGAACTGATTACCATCTTTGCAAATCCCCACAACATCCTGGTTAGGAGGTTGTGTAATTATTCCAGGTGTCAAGAACCTGAGGGCCTTTCCCGAGAATCTTTTCTTCATGCAGTAAAGGCACAGTAGCTAACTCATTCTTTTTGTACAAGAGCCAGATGTTTTTCCTCAAGGAATTAATGTTTCTGCTTGCTAGGATATTATATGTTTTTAGCACTCAAATCTTGATAGTTTGATGCTGCGGGGGGAGCGTCTGTCTGTCTGTCTTTGTTTTTCCCCATGTCATTTTGTGTGCTGTTTGGTGAAATAAACAATAATTCAGGTCTCCAGATGCTGCTTTTAAATGCCAGATCTGTTCAAAATAAGACCTCCATTATCCATGATTTAATAGTGGATGAGGTGGACGATCTGGCATGGATAACCAAGACCTTGGTGGGTGAGCAGGGAGGAGTTAGTCTCTCCCAGCTCTGCCCACCGGGGTACTTGGTTCAGCAACAGGGAATACCTGAGGACCAGGGAGGGGGGCTTGCTGTGGTCTATAGAAATTCCATCTCCCTCTGCAGGCTCCCTGTCCATGTGACTACTGGTCTGGAGTGTTTGCACCTTGTGTTGGGCCAGCGGGACAGATTGGGGACTCTGCTGGTGTACCACCCACCCCGCTGCTCAACGAACTCCCTATCTGAGTTGACGGAGGTGGTCTCAGGTGCACTGTTGCGATCCCCCAGACTGTTGGTTCTGGGGGGTGTCAACATTCACGCTGAGGGCACCTTATCTGGGGTTGCTCAGGATTTCATGGCCTTCATGATGACCATGGGACTGTCCCAACATGTCACCAGCCCAATGCATGTAGCGGGGCATACTCTAGACTTGTTTTTCTCAACTGGACATGGAGATGGTGGTCTGAAGGTTGGGGACTTTGCATCAGTCATGGTCAGATCATTACCTGCTGAGGTTTAGACTTACAGTAGCTTTTCCCTTCTGCAAGGGTGGGGGACCTGTTAAAATGGATCTGGATGGTTTCCATAGGACTCTGGGGAGGTTCCCGGCTGATATGGTGGGCTCTCCTGTCGAAACCCTGGTTGATCTGGGCAATGCAGAAATGACCTAGGCATCCTTCTCAACCATGGCATCCTTCTGGGACGATTGTCTGAGCTGGGAGTGGGGGGCATTGCATTGCAGTGGTTTTGCCCCTACTTGGAGGGTTGGCTCCAGAAGGTGGTGCTTGAGGAATATTGCTCGGCCCCGTGGATTCTCTGGTACGGGGTTCCACAAGGGTCAGTTTTGTCCCCGATGCTATTACTATCTACATGAAAGGGTTGAGTGCGATAATCCGGAGTTTTGGAGTGCATTGTCGTCAGTACGCTGATGACACGCAGCTCTATTTCTCCTATTCATCTTCTTCAGGTGGGACTGTGGATGTGCTAAATCAGTGCCTGGCTGTGACAATGGACCAGATGAGGGCTAATAAACTGAAACACAATCCAGACAAGACTGAGATGCCGGTAGTGGGTGGTTCTTCTGACCGGATGGAGGGTGTTCAACATGTTCTGGATGGGATTGCACTCCCGCTGAAGGAACAGGTTCATAGCTTGGGGGTTCTCCTTGAGCCATCATTGTCACTTGAGGCTCAGGTGGCCTCAGTGGCACGGAGTACCTACTACCAACTTTGGTTGGTGGCCCAGCTATACCCCTATCTAGACAGGGATAACCTGGCTTCAGTTGTCTATGCTCTGGTAATCTCTAAATTAGATTACTGCAATGCACTTTATGTGGGGCTGCCTTTGAAGATGGTTCAGAAGCTGCAGCTCATGCAAAATGTGGCAGCCAGATTGATAATGGGGACCAGAAGGTCTGAACATATAAGACCGACTCTGGCCCGCTTGCAATGGCTGCCTGTATGTTTCCGAGCCCGATTCAAGGTGCTGGTTTTAACCGATAAAGCCTTACAACAGCTTGGGACCACAATACCTGATGGAGTGCCTCTCCCAACACGAATCTACCCTTACACTGCACTCAACATCTAAGGCCCTCCTCCAGCTGCCTACTCCAAGGGAAGCTCAGAGGAGGGCAACAAGGGAGATGGCCTTCTCGGTGGTGGCCCCCAAATTTTGGAATTATCTCCCTAACGAGGCCCACCTGGCACCAACATTGTTATCTTTTCAGCACCAGGTTAAGACCTTTCTCTTCTCCCAGGCATTTGGCAGCATATGATAAGTTTTAATTGATCCTGGAATGGCTTATTGTTATGGTTGTTGCTTTGAGATTACTTGTTTGAAGTTGTTTAGATTTATGTTCTTTTGTGTATATTGTCTGTTCGTGGGTTTTTTTTATGTAAATGGCTTTTAATCTCTGTATAATATATTTTTAATGTTTTTAATCTTTGTAAACCGCCCAGAGAGCTTTGGCTATTGGGCAGTATAGAAATGTAATAAATAAATAAATAAATAAAACCAAAGGGGAAGAAGAGTTAAAATGGGCATGGAGAGAGCAGAGGGATTCTCATAGAATGTATTGTGATCCTCCCCCTACAATTGGAGTACATTCCTTAGGAACATAGAAAGCTGCCTCATATCAAGTCAGACCGTTGGTCAATCATTATTACCTGTACTGTCTGGCAGCAGCTCTCCAGGTTTTCAGTTTATCCCAGTCCAACCTGCAGATGCCAAGGATTGAACCTGGGCCCTTCTGTGTGCAAAGTGTGTACTCTGTCACTGATCTATATCCCGGAACAGCTATTCCTGAGGATGGCATCACATTTTCACACATGAGGCATAACACTGGCTTTGTGCTAAAATCTGCCTAATGCAGCAGAAGTAAAATGCACAGTGTTTAGAATATAAATTTGACTTCCCTTCTGCTGTTCATCCCATGTTGAACCATCTTTGCACATGGTACAAGTAGCATAATAGCATGGCTCAATGGCAAATTGTAGATTGGTGGTTGTTTTTTTACATTAAGGGCATAATCCTATGCATGTTTAGACAGAAAAAAGACCTACAACTCCCAGCATTCCCCAGCCAGCTTGGCTGGTTGGGGAATGCTGGGAGTTGTAGGACTATTTATTTATTTATTGTATTTTTATCCCGTTCTTCAGCCAAAAAGGGCTCCCAGAGCGGCTTACAATCAATGAACAAAGAAGACAGTCCCTGCCTGCAGGCTTACAATCTAAAAAAGACACAACACCCAAGGAAAAGGCAATGGGGAGGGGAGAAAAAAGAATTAGGTAGACTGTCAGCAGGGCTGGTGGGATGGCCCTGTTCCCCCCTTTCATCTCCCAAAGGAGGGGCAGTCCAACTGGAGCAGGCCCTGATGTTCCCTTTACCTGCTCCCTCACTCTTTCGTCTTCCCCACAGGGCCATGGATGTCAGTTAGCCCTGTGAGGGGGCGGGGGTAGTCCAACTGGAGCATAGGATTGCACCCTTAATAAAGCATGTGAAAGTAGTTAGCATATTTATTTCTGTGCTAAGTTTCTGGAATTTATTTTGACCATCTGGTCCCACTGGCTGTTGGGGAAAGAGGCCAGCATCAAATTGTACTTAGATGAAGGATTTAGGCAACCCTGTTTGAAAATCCCCATCTGTATAAGATGGCCTCCTCCAAATAACTGCTGCCAGGTGTGTTTGCTTTTTCCATCAATACAGAAGCCCCGCCTGTCATGTTGTCAAAAATGGAGGTGACTAAACTGAATTGCCAGCCAGAGTGGGATTACCAAAGCTTAAATGAAACTAGCACATTCTCTGACAAACAGGCAACCTGACAAGATTGTTACTATGTCCCAGTTGCAATTAATGCCTCAGTAAAGCACACAGCACCTAAAATCAAATAACGGCCCTTTGATCATAATCTATAGGTATAGGTGGCCATCCTTTATTTAGGGTTAAACGTACTGTTCCCAAACCCTTGTACTGTTCTTGGAAGCAGACATAGTGGTGATTTGGACATCATACTAAATTATAGACCGTTACAAAAATGAGCCTTCTTTCTCATGCGCTTCTTCCTCCTCCTCCGTTGTGGCTGCAAAGAGGAATTTGGAAGCTTTTGCTTCCACTTTTGACTACCTGCAGCTTGCTTGGTCGCCCAAACCGAGACAAACTGTGGTTAGTCTTAACTATGGTTAATGGAAACAAGCCAACTTCAAACCATAGTTTATGAAGCTGGCTAACCATAGTTAAGATTAACCACAGTTAAGGATTTGAATGACATGTTAAAATGTGGATATAGTAGCTTTATGGGATTCATTCCAGACCCTCTAGTTTCCCTGAAAGAACAATCATTTATCTATGGTCTATAATTGGTTTGGCAGGTGTAAAGTAATAATCAGGTGTGAATGATGAGAGCTTAAAGAACAGTTAATAGCAACTTGAATGCTGAGCATGCTTATGCCTGATGCAAGGTTTGTGGTTTTCTTAGAAAACATTACCTCATTTTTCTTTGTAATTATTCTAGGTGTTGCATTGCAGTCGAATCACACAGGCAAGAAATACCAGATATGTTTCCTACTTTACTGACAAACAACTGATTTGTGATGGAATTAACCTAATTCTATTCTGTTCATTTAAATTAAATTTAAATTGAAAATTATATATTGCCTTTAAGTCGTAAAATGCCCTCCCCCCCCCCTTAAGGTGTTAGATTTATTTTTAAGAGACTGGAGGGAGCAATTATATGGCCACTAGATACTATCTAGAGGGCCATAGGATTTTTTGGTTTCTGGGAACTGAGGTCAGAGCCAGGGCTCCGAACGCACTACCCAGAAGCAGTGCTCACCGCCTCCCTCATAGCCAGCGCAGTTCTCTCCACACTGGCTATGTCTTCGTGTTAGGAAACAGAGTACAGAGATGGGGAAAAGGGGATTGTCCTGGAGGCGGCGAGGGGAAGAGCCTGTGGAAGCTGCTTTATGCAGCTTCCTATGTGCCACGCAGCCTCCTTCCCTCCCCCTCCCCAAAGCCGCAGCTAGACTGCTGAAATCGGCTGCCTAGCCAAAAATGCAGGGCGACCAGAGTATGGAGGCAAGGATCACTCTGCATTGTACACTCTGCAGCCTCCAAAGACAGAGGCTGCCGACTATCTCAATAGTATTGCGCCCTAAGTGTATTGTATGTATACTAAAATTTGTGGCCCACCAGCTGGCCTAGATATAGGTTCTCATCCCAGCTTAAAGTTGAAAATGATGGCATCAGTTTCTCTTCTCTTCGCTTCTCTTCGCTTCTCTTTCTTTCTTTCTTTCTTTCTGAATAACCTCTCCTATGTTCTGCTGGTACAAAGGTCTGTTCTTTGGAACACATGTAACCCAACATCTCCCATTTCCTGGTGGTTGATTGTTGTTGTTTGTAATGAATATTTTGTTCAGGATTTACATATTTGAAAAATGTTATTAGCTCTTTGAAATCAGCAAATATAAATGTAAGAGCAACAACAAAAGGAAGGTGATTCTTGCTGAGAACGTTTCTCTTTGTTTCTTTAGCTATTTGGGTGTAACCCCTTGGAATTTCCTCTTGGTATTGAAAAGGAAGGGAGTTCCCACATTTTAGTCAAATGTTCCATAAATTAGAACCTATTTTCCCCCCTTGAGGTGTGATTCACCTGGCTAAGCCTCAGGTGGAAAGCCTGAATACCAGCTGGGTGAAAACCTCAATGGACTCATCATCTCAGTCTTCTGAAAGTACGAGACGATGATTCAGTGTTAGTAGGAAAGAGACTGAAATAATTACGGTGATAAATGTTACAAATATAAATTTGTAGCATTTCTCATGCATTATCTCAGTAAGCCTTGCAATTGCCCTTGCAAGAGAATTAGTATTCCATCATTGCAGAGGCTGAGAAGCAGTGGCTTGTCTAAAGCCATCTAGTGAGAGTAAAATATCTTACTGTAAACCAGTGACCACTGCTGAAAACTTAGTT
This sequence comes from Heloderma suspectum, assembly GCF_057233095.1. Lineage (NCBI taxonomy): Eukaryota > Metazoa > Chordata > Lepidosauria > Squamata > Helodermatidae > Heloderma > Heloderma suspectum. Next base: position 283,924,873 of record NC_139461.1, on the reverse strand, counting down.
CAGGCTTCTCTCTCTCTCCCCGCCTTAACATCTGTTGGAGCCTCCTCCAAAGTGGCACCTTCCAGATATGTTGGACTACCACTCACATAATTCACATAATTCTCAGCCAGTATGGTCATTGGTAATGCTGGCTGAGGTTTATGGTAGTTGTAGTCTAACATATCTGGAGGGCACCAGGTTGGGAAAGACTGACCGAATGAAATTTTACCTGTCTCACTATGCTGTGGGTTTTCCCCAACACTGCCAGCAACAACCAATGACAAGGTGTGAGGAGAAGATGAAAGTAGACAATGATCAAGTGAGCCTGCAAGGGTGGCCCAGTGTATTAAACCCACAGAGATGACTTGGGTGTCATGTCCAGAGGTAAAAGCTTTTGTAGTCCTGACTATGCAGAGCTTAACTCAGACTGATGACTTGCCTAACAACAGGAAAGGGTGGGACAAAGCAAGCAAACAAGTATTGAATTTTGAACTTGGAACTGGCATTTAAGGCCAGGAAATTAAGATTTGTTTGCTTGGTAGAAGGGAGATGAAATTGAGAGAGATCAGTTAGAGAAGATAAAAAAGAGAAAATATTCTTAACTTGGATATCCTTCAGAACTGTCTCTGTGGAAAAGGTTGAGGAGGACTCCATTTCTGAGGAAATTGAAAGCAAAAGCTGCCAGCAACTTACATAATGTATCCTACTGTGACACATTGGGGCTCTCATGAAGTTGGCAATGGGAGTCATTTCATATCTTTCTATCTGTATTCTGAGCTTTTACTGCCACCTAGTGCCTATACATAAATGATTAGAAAGAAATATAAGATTATTTCAGTGGAACAGTCTGTTAAAAAAACAAATACACACACACCCTTATAGCCACTGCAACTTGGACTGTTGTCATTGCTCCTACTGTTTATTATTTGTTTATTTAAGAGATCGGGGGGGGGGGAGGGTTTTCCTAAGACTGCCTTATAGCACAAGATCCTCTCAAGGCATCTTACAAACATAAAGCAATGAACATACTGCTGCCTATCATTTATATAGCACAATGTTTAGAAAGCTATTTGCCACCTTTCTCACAAGAATCCACTTAGGGCAAGAACCCACTGTACAGATGGTACATTGAGGCTGAGAGACAGGGGTTTGCTAAGTGCACAGAATGATTCCATCGCGAAAGCAGGACTTCCAAATTCCAACACATTATCTAATGGACCATTGGGGCAAAGTAACTCTACATGTACAACCCATGCCATCTGAAACAGCTTTCTCCAGCCTGGTGCCCTTGAGATGTTTTGGACTTCAGTTCCCATCAGCCGCAGTCAGCATGTTCAATGTCCAGGAATGCTGGGAGTTGTAGTCCAAAACATCTGGAAGGCACAAGGTTGGAGAAGGCTGATCTGAAAGAGCATCTAAGCCAGAGAGGATCAGTGGGCAATTGATGCACCTGCTCTGGCCCCCAAGGTAATTTTATCTGGCTTCTGGGAATAACAGTACGTTATTTGGTGCGTGGTAAAATGTTTGCCGACAGTTTTACCTGTAAGGAAAATAAAATTGTTGTCAAATGTTGTAAGAAACAAAGGGGGTTGATCCAGACTTAGTCATGCTTAGAACAGGCCCATAGAAATCATTGGGACAAGTTAGTCATGACTAACCTAAGTTCCATGTATTTCAGTGGGTCTGCTCTAAGCATTGACTAAGTCTGGATCCAACCTGAGATCCTATCTTTCATCTCATTTGGCTTTCTCACTCTTCATTCTCATGTGGCTTTTGTATGTGATGTCCTCAAGGGCCTATGCTCCAAAGCCTTGAACCCCCTAATGGTGATGCTGACTTTACAATAAAGCCCAACCACATATATAGGGGCTGGTTTCTTGCTTCCAGAAGCAGACCACCGTCTGAAGAACTGAGCGTGAAGGCCTAGCTCAGTGCTTACAAGTTGTCTTCGGGAATCATGAACTTGGCCATCTCTGACCTATTTCTGATCTCAGGCAGGGTCTCATGACTTCCTGTATGTCAGTCCCATCTCTGATGCGTTAAATAAAGGCAAGCTGTGCTTTTCCTCTTCCCCCAGAATATAAGGCAAGCTATATCCGGAGTCGCTCGATTCGCTCGGTGTCTGTTGAGCTGGATGGAGAGGTGTATAACTTGGACTTGGAGGATGGCTACCAACCTGTCTTGCCCAGGAATATCACAGATAAGCACGAATATGATAAAGGTGCTGAAGGAAGAGAAGATGACAACGATCAGGATGTGGGGGAGTACAGTGGTACTGGAAGTGTTTTAGAGAATCCAGCTCCTAACTTAATAAAAGTGACACACAGGTAAGTCTTTGTGGAGCTTAGTTAAGGAGTTGTATTCCTCCTGCTGCTGCTGCTGCTGCCGCTGCTGCTACTACTACTGCTACTATTATTATTATTAATGTAGCACCATCAATAGGCAAGATGTTCTGTAGGGTGGCAAAAGGAAAAGATAGGCCCCTACCCCCAGGAGCCTACAATCTGGGGAAAGCTGGAAGTTGTAGGATTTTTCTGTCTAAAGATGTGTACAATTGCACCCTAAAGGTATGATAGAAGCCATATAAACTCTAAACTCCTTGTTCATCTCTTATAGCTCTAAGCAGTGCTTCTTCTTCAACCCTTGTTTATTTCTTTATTGTTTACATTTATATCCCATCTTTCCCCCAAGGTGCTCAAGGCAACATACATGGTTCTCCCTACCTCCATTTTATCCTCACAACAACCCTGTGAGTAGGTTAGGTTAAGATAGTGACTGGTTGAAGGTCACCCCAGTGAGCTTCATGGTTGAGTGGGGATTTGAACCCAGGTCTCCAGGGGTTCTAGTACAACACTCTAAACGTTACACCACACCAGCTCTCAGTTTTGCATCAGTGAGTTAGCTTTATGGAGCTTTGGGACTCCAAGGAACCAGGCATTCTCTGTGCCCAGGACACACTCCAGATTCCACAACCTGTACCTCCATCCCACCCTCCAGTGACAAGTTAACAATAGCTGTGGACATTTAAGGATCCCAGTGCCAACGTTCAGCTCCTATTATACCAATCGTTTGCTCCTGCTCAAAAGCTATTCTGCAAAATATCTACTACTTGCTATTGTCTAGAGTTTCAGAACTCCCATTATCTCCTCCCCACCAACAGTATTCAGTGGCCATAGTTGACTCTGCAGGCACAGGGTCAGTGGAAGCTCCAACAGTTCCACTCTGCCTGGCAAGCTTCCCTCATTAAGCTTGGAACAAACTGGTATCTGGCTTTTCGTCTCCCATCTTGAAAACATTCTTTATTATTCTACACTGAAAAGAAGTTATCACGTAAAATCTAACCATATTAGCCCATTATTAACATTAGTGATGAGGCCTTTGGCTCAGTTAACCAGCTCAGCATTCTGTTCGACAGTTTGTAAAGCTGTGGTGGGTGACATGCAGCCGTGGCTTCCCTGTGGTCCTCACCACCCCTAGTACAGTCCATGTCACACACACCCACTGTCACACCCCCAAATAAGGTTAGAAAGTGACATCCAGAGCGCTACGGAACATCAAAACATCAAATATAGCTTGTTTGCAAGCTAGACGATCCTTTTAGGGCTCTGGACACCTTTCCCCCTTTCTTTTTTTCAAAAACCAAATAAACCCATTTTTAAAAAGTCACTTTTCAAGTTGCCTGGCAGCCTGCAGCCTGCAAGGGGAGGGGGAGTGAAAATGGCCCCCAGACATCCCTAAGTTGCCCATCCCTGTTGTAAAGCAATAACTCTACTGAACTTTGTGACATCGAGGGTTGAAAACAGTTTCCCATATGAACCTGCATGTACTTTGAAATATTCATCTGAGGCCCAGTATTTCACCACCAAGAGAGGTTAGGTTAGTGAGTACATGAGGCAGGTCATTTTCTGTAGCATCAACCTAACTATAGAACTCCCTCCCAAGGTTAGATTGTAAGGCTGGCCCATTCATGAGACGGGGTGAAGCCCCCACCTCAGGCAGCAGAATGGAGTTTTGTGCTGCCGTCACACCATCCCTACTGCCTCCCGCAGGCTCTCTAGAGAGCCCTGCCAGCTGCTTTCCTGCTGTGACATTTGCCATGGCAAGAGAGCATCTGGTAGGGCTCTCTGGAGCAGCCACCTTCTAGAGAGCCATGTTGGCTGAACAGTGTGGCTGTTCAGAAAGCTGGCCAAGCTGAAATGCCTGGCTCTGCTGGAGATCCTTCCTCAGAGCTAGGCATGGGAGGAGTGTCCCAGGAGATCTCCTGGGCCACCCCTCCCATGCCTGGCTGTGAGGAAGGACCTCTTCAGAGTCAGGCACTTTGGCCTGGTGGGCTTTCTGAAGAGCTGTGTTGGCCACTTGCTCTGGCTGCATGGCTCAGTGGTAAGGGCAGGGGGAGTGACATGGTAAGAGGAAGGTATGGGGGGTGCAATGCAGGAAGCAGGTGTGATGCAGTGCCAGTAAGAATAAGGGGATGGGAGTGTGACATGGGAGAGGGAAGGCAGTGGGGACATGATGCAGGCGGGAAAGAGGTGGGAGAGGCAGGATGTGATAAAAAGGGAAGAAGAAGGGGGTAGGGGGCATGATGGAGTAAAGGGAAGGAGAACAGGCTGAGGGGGGCACAACATGGTGGCCCATGTGCTCTTACCTTTGGAGTGGGAGATCTTGCTCCAGGACTGTCTGGTTGCTCAGTCCCTACTGGGTTTTAGACTGGCAGTGAAAACTCAACTGTTTCTCCAGGCCTTTTGCTTTTTTTAAGGCCTGGGTTTTGGATGTCCTTTTGAGAGCCCTGGTAGGCAGAGCAGCAATTAATAAATACTGTTAATAAATAAATCTGAATAACAGCTTGACTCCCATGCCCATTTTGAAAGGCAAGAGCTATATGCAAAATAGCGAACTGAACTTAGTTATCTTCAGGCTGACTGTTCAGGAGCACACTCTGCCTTTCCAGGATGAGCCCCAGTTTGACTCCGGCATCTGTTTTCAAGAAGGCTGGAGAATATAAAATACTAAGCAGTGTGAGTGCAATCTCTTGAGCACTGAAATCCCATAATGAAAGTTGGTATGCACGTTCAGGACTGACTATTAACCAAATATTTCAAGTTTAAAGGCTTGCTTAACTCCAACATCTGTTGGGCGGAATAGAAATGTAATAAATAAACATACTAAATAACGACATAAATGTTGGGGAAGAGAATGGAAAGTAGAATGGGATGCCTCTCAAAACATGATGCACCTCAATTCTTAACAATGGTCAGTATATTACTTGGCCTTCAGGGCCCGTTCTGCACTCTTGCCCAGATTGAACTAGGGCAAGTATCTCTCTTTGTCCTCACCCACCAGTTATACTACTGCATAAAGGATCCTCATGAACTTAATAATATTTTTTTAAAAAAATCCTCAGCTGACTAATACCTTTATTAGGACCAACCAAAGTGGTCTATTTCTTCATCTATCCCCAACTTTTTGTACCACTCAGCCCACAGGTAGGCAACCTGGTGCCCTCCATGTGTCTTGGATCACAACTCTCACAATGTCTAATGATTGGCATGCTGGCTGGGGCTTCTGGGAGTTGTAGTCCAAAACATCTGGAAAGTATTAGGTTGCCTGTCCCTATGCCTGATTAAGAGTTTGGGAGAATGCAACAGCTTGCACACTTTTGTGGCATTCTGGTTGGTCCTTGTAAAGGTGTTGTCCTACTGTGGATCATGAATGCAATGTTTTCTTGTAGAGTAAATGTGTTGTTGGAATCGGCCATTTGTACCACTTGCTCTTTCAGGCAATCTGGTGACCTCTTTCTTTTTTGCACAGATGCTACATCTTGGAGAATGATACTGTTCAGTGTGACACAGACCTGTACAAGTCACTGCAAGCTTGGAAGGACCATAAGCTTCATATAGACCATGAGGTTAGTGGTTCTGATAGGTGCACATAGACTGGCATCCATGGGAAACACTACTTGAATGTTGTAACCAAATGCCAGAGCATCTTGAGTAGGCTCATTTTGTGAGCAAGGAGGCTCCAACCTCAGATAAACTATCTATTCTAAACTGTGTGTGCTCTTTGTTCTGCCTAATAAATGGTTACAGAGTGATTAAAGAGCTAAATTTAACCTTTAAAGCCTTAAATGGATTGGACCCAAGTTATTTGAAGGACCACCTTCTCCCGTACCAGCTTGCCCACATTCAGCAGAGGCCCTTCTCATTTGCCCACTGCAAAGGGCAGCTAGGCTGGTGAGTACAAGGGAGCAGGCCTTCTCAGTGGTGGCCTCACACACCTCTGGAATTAGCTTCCATCAGGGATGTGTCAGGCCCCACCTGTTTTTGCTGGCCTTCCCATAGTGCTACTAGTTTTATCGGTAATTTCTTTATTGATTTTTTTTTGTAATATCTGCTTTTTATACAGGTATTACCAAAATTTCATTGAATATGTATTTATAGATGTTTATTGCATTCACTCAGTATTGGTTTTATCGCATATGTCGCCTTGAGACCTAAAGGCGGCCTAAAAATTATTTTAAATCAATCTATCAATAAAATTAGGGGTAGCAAGATGAAACAGTAAACAGACATGTGTCAACTTTTGAGTGCATCCAGGTCAGCTATAAAATGAGTAAAGGCAGTGGAGACTGCAGCTCTTTTGAGATGTTTGGCAGAATGAGACCAAGAGGGTTTATCCACAACAATGGAAGGAGAAGTGAATGGAGGATTACCCTGATTTTTTGAAGGAATCTGCTTTGGTTTGCACAGGGCTCCACAAGCGAGTGCAGCACACCCGTATAAGTTGGTCACAGAACAAATTTTGGGTAGGGTAGGGGGATTGGAGTAAGCATCATCAGACTGGTGGAGGCTGCTCAACCAATAAGGGAGCCCCCCCCCCCCGCACATCCATGCTCTCCTTGCTCCTTCCACTGATACTTCCATAATGTGATGGATCGAAGCTTAGCACTAATTACTTCCTTACACCAACAAAACAAACAGTAAGGAAACACAGCTGCAGATCCTTTGCTACTCCATAAAATCCTCCCATGAAATGGTCTTGCCAAAAAACAATCTCTTTATCTCTCTTCCCCGCCCCCCCATTAATTACTTTCTTTCAATAAAGCAAACAGTAAAGACATGCAGCATGGATATTTAGGGAACAAACCTCATTGACTACAATGGGAGTTACTTTTGGGGAAACCCCTGCTTCCCCAAGCTATGCCCGATTCTGCCAATTTCTTTTTTTTCTTCCCTTCTAAAAGTGCCATCTCACTTTGTCACTAGCATGCATTTGTCCAGCAACACCTACACCCCCTATCACACAATTGCACAGAGCGTGATAGAGCAATTGCGTGATAGAGGCATAATGAGATGGAAAAAATCACCCTATACCCCCATCTCACTATCTTGCATTTGCCAGCTATTTCTATACCCCCTGTCTCACTATTGCACAATAGTGTGATAGGGTATATAGATATTGTGGGACAATATCTATATGCCCTATCTATTAGCTAGGGGATATAGATATCCCCTATCTAATATATAATAGATATCTATTATTAATATTATAGATAATAGATATCTATAATATTATCTATTAGAGCAATACGACAATGGAACCAATGACCTAGGGAGGTGGTGGGCTCTCCCACGCTGGAGGCGTTCAAGACGAGGCTGGACAGCCATCTGTTGGGGATGCTCTGACTTGGATTCCTGCACTGAGCGGGGATTGGACTCGATGGCCTTGTAGGTCCCTTCCAACCCTACTATTCTATGATTCTATGAGGGTGTAGGTATTGCGGACAAAAGCGCTATTTCGGTTTAATGCTTTACTTAAAAAAAAAAGTTAAAGGCTGCCCAGAGCACTCCTATACTTTGCAGGATGGCCACCAGAGTTAAGTTGTAGGCAAGGTGAAGTAAATGCCATGGGGTAGCTCAGAAGTCTGGCAGCCAGCTGTGAAATGGTGGAAACATCGGGGAAACACAGGCAGGGAAAACATTGGGGAAACACCCCTTGACCAGGGTCAGTGAGGTCACGGCCAGGTGAAAGACACACCCCTGGGTAAGGCTATCATGCCGTAGTAAATACAGAGGGTGGTGTACATCACAACAGAAGCGCAGACAAGCCAAATTGAGGAAAACAATCAGACTAAAAGTAGTCTCAGAAGAACCGGTTTTTCTGAGATAAGCTCCAGGGTGGCTGCGGGATGGCCACGACCTCATGTATCCCTAATGAGCTCCAAATGCTGCCAGCCTGGAGTAAATCACTCGTGGATATTATGGCCCCAGGTCATAATATGTAGCTTAGCCTCTTCACTGTGATTCTTGTTCTGCCCTCTTTTTAAGCAAATACAGTGAATGTGGATGGACAGAATTGGCAGCATTTTCTCCTGCCTTCTGCTCATGGACTGTATAGGGATCTCCAAGTTGGAGGCTGCAGAAGATTATGCCACCCAAAAGCAGGATCTTGTAGACATCAGCAGCTCCCTCCTTCCCACTTCCTAAGGGCAATTCTAGTTGTCAAGTGGAAACTGCTGCAAAACTGCTCTACAATCATCGTGTCTTTTCTCACTGTTTTGTGAGTAGTGGAAGGGACAGTGATATGGAAAAACGACTTTCATCTTATGGTGCATTAATGGAAAGGTTTTTGAGCCAGCAGCCTCCACTAAATGGGGAGGGGAGCAGTGGGGAGAGATTTTCACTGATTCTCCCTTCTCTTTGGCACATCCCACACTGTTCCAGAGGGCCCCGCAACTCTCTGGAGCAGATTTTTGGGGGTGGAGGAAGCTAGAGGGCAGAGTGGGAATCAGCAAAAATCCTTCCTCTCTTCTGTTAGCAGAGGCCTCTCCTTGATCAAAAGTCATTCTGCAAACAAAAGGGTGCTGTTGGATGTAACCCAATGTCCTCAGTTGCACAGTGAGCTGGGGGCAAAGGGAATATATGAGCCCATCATAAAATCCCAGTGGGCCCTGCACTGAGTGAACATGCCCTTAGTTAGTACATAAAATTGGGAGCATCTACAAAATACAGAAGTATAAAATATGAAAGCCATGATCCTTTCCTTGAGGCCTCCTTGTAGGCTCAGCAGTGCCCTGTTTCTCCCTCTTCATCCCTCAGGCTGAACATGTGTGCAAGCAGTGGTCCGGGGGAGGTCTGTGTACACCTCCATAATATTCATCCAGCTATATTCACTTGGTCTCCACATCTCAAGTAACTTCCTGGTGCATTCTCTTTGTGGACTGCAAAGCAGGGAGGGGAGAAACAGAGCTGTCTTAAGCCCTATGGGCACCCTGCACAAGCCAGCCCTCTCCCTCGTGCCCATTCAATAATCAAACAATAATTACAGATATGCAGAAAGTTAGAGATGGAGCCACAGATATATTCTTGTGTTAGGCATCAGAGTCTTGTGTCTTGTGGCACCTTAAAGACTAACACATTTATTGGCACATAAGGTTTTGAGGACTATAGTCCACTTCAGTGAGTATCTCTATCAATGTAATTAGCACAAATGTCACTGATCATTCTGAGAAAATATGCCTTGGTTTTTGTTTTGTTTTTCAGTTTCCAGTTTTCCCATAATAGGCCTTAGGGAAAAACATGGGAAAATGTCCTATTCTTTTCCTGGTCTTTCTCTCTGCCCCTCAAACACAACCTTTGTATATGTATTCAGACCAATAGTTTCTTTTAGCCCAGTGTTATCCATTCTGCCTAGCTCTATGAGGTCTCAAGCTTTTCCTAGCCCGACAACGTGATGGATCTACCAGTCTGGAACAAGAGGCAAAACACATCTCTCATTACAACTTTAGAGATAGGTATGATTTGGTGCAGTATATTAAGATACGGCCACCTGTTTCTTAAAAAAGAAAAGAATATGACAGTAAGCCCTTGATCAGCCCAAGTTCTCAACAAGTTATTTGTAAGCAGTAGAGTGAGTTGCTCTGCTTTTGCTGTATCTTATTGCTCACCATAATGCATCCTTCTGGGAATGTAGAAATCTAATAGAAATAATAGAAATGAAGCTTTTCCATCCTCAATGCAGTGATGGCAACAAGATTATCTTCCTCCAGAAGTCAAGGTATACTTCTAGCTAGAAGTTGCTCTTGCTTCTTCAAAGTTCCAAATTTACACCATCAAGCTTGGCTTCTGGCAAGAGCACAAATTTGGTGCAACAGCTTAACTCCCCTGCTCTTCAAAAAATGGATTGAAGTGCAACAAGAGACTAAATTGGGTGGTAGGTATGAAGAGCTAAAGGGGAGAGGGATTTAATGGCTATCAGCTGGGTAAGTGGGATGGTAGAAAGCCAACCAATTCATCTTGCAGCTCCTCAACACACTGTATCCTTGATTGTTGTTGTTGTTGTTGTTGTTGTTGTTAGATTGAAACTCTACAAAATAAAATTAAAAACCTGAGAGAGGTGAGAGGTCATCTAAAGAAGAAGCGACCAGAGGAATGCGATTGTAACAAGATAAGGTATTCCCCTCTGCCTATTTTGGATTAGCAAACCTTAATGAACAGTTTGTGGTTGGTTAAGAGTTTGGGCAGGAGAGGCACACAAGCTGTGAGGTTACTTAAAATAGGTAACAGTGCAAAGAGATGCTTCCACCCACATCTTGAGCACTGGGCTTGATAAGTGACACCCCCCTCCCCCTCCACAAATAAGGGAATGGCTACAGGACTCAAATGACTGACTAATTGTTATTCATGTTATATAGAAAGGATGCAGATTCATATCTAATAGAAACCATTTGCAAAATTCCCTACGGTTTTATTTAAGAAACAACCTCCCCAAAATGCATGCTTTGGAGTTCTGTTTTAGTAACCCCACCAACCAGACCAAAGTGCTTTTTAAATTTTCTCAAATCTTAAAAGCATTTCAGTGGTTTGATATAGGACAGGGGGGAAAAAAACATTGTAGAAAGAATTCTGGGGCATTTTATTTTGCTTGAACAAAGAATTTATAACTTCTAACCAAGAATTAGGTTAGAAATTTATATGCATCAGGACATTCATTGCAATAGTATCTGTCTGCTTCCCTTATATTTCCAAATCATAGTATGCAAGGCTGCCTAGTATACTTCAGTAGCTCTTGTAACTCTGTATGGCTTACAATGCACGCTGAGGGTGAAAGAGGGTGGTATACATGTGGCAAAGCCCTTCTATATACAGGTAAGGTTACAATTAAGTTGAAAGCCATTGTTTGCCTACTTAATTTGTATAGATTTGGTTTAGAACAGGAATAGCCAAGTTGATAGGACATGGGAAGCTGCTTTATACAGAATCAGACTATTGGACCATTGAGCTCAGTATTGCCAACACTGACTGGCAGTGGCTTTCAGGCAGGAGTTTTCCTAGCAGATGTCAGGGATTGAACCTGGGACCTTTTGCATCCTTTCTATATAACATGAATAACAATTAGTCACTCATTGCCCACTTTCCAACTCTCTCTCCTAAACTGATGAAAGCTGGGCTAAAAGATTTGCTCTTTGTTGCTTCCTTTGCCAGCAGGCACCCCTCTCGTCAGGAAATAGGAGATCACAGCGATAGCGTTCAAAAATAGATCATGACGTGCTTCTGATTTGACAATCAATAGCTCTTTCATCACAAGATAGGAGATTGTCCTCGAGGCCTCTGCAGTGATGTAGGAACCCTCTGGGCTGATCTAGTTCCTGATGGGAGCAGCACCTGCTGGCAAGAGAAGAAGCAGAGGACCAGTCTCTCTCACTCCTTTCAGGCCTAGCCAATGCTGCTTCACAACTAAAAGCATCCAACTGAAAGCATCCACAATATTGGCTGAGCAAGCACAGCAGGTGAGGTGCTGCTTCTCACCTGAGCAGGAGACGAGAGGCTGCTGCCTCCTTTACAACATGTTACAGGCATGGGCCCAGTTGCCACAAGTAGCAAGTAAGATGGTCAAACAGTGTTTGGACTGTATGAATTTAGACTGCAGCTGAGATTCACATGACTGAATGCCCCTCCTCCATAACAAAGCAAGCCAAACAACAACAAAAACCTGCCCATAGAAAACTATAATGCCCTTTTCCCTGACATGCTAGTATTTTTCTTCTGAGAGGGAACTGCAAGGAGCCCTTACCTGGAGTCTGAAGTGGTACAAGCTAGAAACAGGGTTGCTTCCTTGTCTGCTGTTTGTGAGAACACCCCTGGAGTAGCTGCATGCACTCTCATTTCTGTAGTGCTTGTTTTATTTTTCTCTCTTTCTTATGTGGAAGTGAACGCCAGAAATTCTAGAGAGTAAAAAGGGGGTTAGAGAGGGCCACTGGTCCAATAATACTTTTAGAGTACTACATTGTACACAGCAACCGAGCCGGGGAGAAAGTACAACCATCTTTAGATTGGTTTTGGGGGAGGGGGATTGTGTGGCATATATTGTGTTATTTTTCCCCCTCTTGCCACTAGTTTAACTCCATTCTTTTGTTTTTATTGGACGTTTGTGTTTATTGTATATATTTAATTTTTTTTTGTCAGTTTCATAAGCTGCCTTTCGCTTTGGGAGACAGGGGGGTACAGAAAGATAAATGAAGAAAGGATTGTCTGACAGCTAATTGTACAACTGGGATGTTTGTTTTACAGCTTCCATAGTAAACACAAAGGCAAACTGAGGCACAAAGGATCTGGTCTCCATCCTTTCAAGTAAGTGCAAACAGGCATCCCCAAAGTGGAAATAAATGTGAAATGCTTCTAAATTAACTTCTGCAACAGTCTTAGAAAACCAAAATCTAACCAGACACATAAGGAAATAATACAAATGTAATATGCTGATGCACATCTGTTGGGCCATAGTTTCCAACTGGTACAGGATCCTATAGATGGGTGTGCTCCACATACCCTTCACACATTTGGGATTACAGAGTTACTGGTTGTGCTGCTTCAGCGAAAACAATCCATAACTTGGATCAGACCTGGAGAGAAGGTGTGCCCGTTGTGCAGAATGCAGTGGTAGACTGTTGATAGAATTCTGGACTGTGCCACCTCAGCGAACAGGAAAAGTTTATTGTTGAATGCACCTGTGATGAAAAAAAAACCCAGAACACACCTGTGTGTGTCATACTGCAGCACAGCATGGAGACAGTTATGCTAAGCCTTTCTCCTTAATGTACTACATACAGGGACTGTTTGTGTTGTTTCTTTCACGGGAAGCATTTAAAAACAATGATAACCTCCAGTCAGAATTGTGGGCTACCACTTTAATCTCCACCTTTGTATGACCTCATTTTGCATAAAGTGTAATAACATAGCTCCAATGCTCCATCAGAAGGAGTCACTGAGGTTTCAAAAAGCAAAAGTTCTCCTAAAGACTGATGTGAATGTAATTTTGTTTGGCTTGTGTATTGCCCCTGCAGTAGGCCTCTTAATTTAGACGTGCCAAGATAGTGATAAATCAGATCCAGGTTTACTTACAAGGAGTACTTTACTGAGTACAGTCAGCACACAGGCGTACCCAATGGTTGGATCAGACAGCTTCTCTGAACCCAGAGCCATGGGGTAAAATGGGTTTTATACCATACATGTTAGCAGTGAGGCAGCATGACAGCAGCAAGCATTAATTAGCGTTCATTCCCAGCATAGCCCCTTCATGGATCACTGCCTTGTTGTGGCGAAGGGGCTCGCGTAACTCAGTGAAGCCATAAGCTATGCCATGCAGGGACACCCAAGACAGACAGGTCATGGCAGAGCGTTCTGACAAAATGTGGTCCACTGGAGAAGGAAATGACAACCCACTCCAGTATTCTTGCCAAGAAAACCCCATGGAACGTATCACAAGGCTAAAAGAGATGACGCCGGAAGATGAGCCCCTCAGGTCGGAAGGTGTCCAATATACTACTGGGGAAGAGCAGAGGGTATTTCCAAGTAGCGCCAGAAAGAGTGAAGCGGCTGGGCCAAAGCCGAAAGGACACTCAGCTGTGGATGTGTCTGGTGGTGAAAAGAAAATCCGATGCTGTAAAGAACAATAATCAGTCAATCCTAAAGGAAATCAACCCTGAGTGCTCATTGGAAGGACAGATACTGAAGCTGAAGCTCCAATATTTTGGCCACCTAATGCGAAGAGAAAACTCTCTGGAAAAGACCCTGATGCTGGGAAAGACTGAAGGCAAAAGGAGAAGGAGACGGCAGAGGATGAGATGGCTAGATAGCATCACTGATGCAATGAATATGGACTTGAGCACACTCCGGGAGAGAGCGCAGGACAGGAAGACCTGGCGTGCTATGGTCCATGGGGTCACGAAGAGTCGGACACGACTGAACGACTGAACAACAACAACCCAGCATAGACCAATAGTGCTTGTTCAGAAGGAAAACAATCAGAATTTTCCCAGCACAGCCACCTGTAGCTCAGCATAAACATAGCCTCACTTCTCAGGCACATCGTAGGCCCTGATAAGATACCAATAAGATTAGCATGGAATGTGCTGAGGCTGCACTATCGACCTTTGACTCATCTCACATGCTCAAGAGGCCCACTATAACAAGCTCATGTAACACCACTAGCAAGGAAATTGCACCAATAATGAACCTAAGCAAAGCATTATGGATCTCTAGGCCCCTCTAGCACTACAGGTGACTGGGTTACAGGCCTGGGGCCAATACATTCCACCCCCAGATGATCAAAGGACGATACCAGTCTGCACGTCACAATCTCTTTTTAACCAGAGGGCCAGATCTTCTTTGCCCTGCCATTTGATCACCAGGCGGTTGACATCTACTTTACTGTATATTTTAAAATATGACAGCCATATGAGCAAGCACACAAAGCTATAAAACTACTTATGATAGTCATGGTTACAGCAACTACTTGCTTCCACCGCGCCCCCCCGATTCTTTGAAATCGGTCTGAAGAGAGAATCCTCTTCTAGGTGATGTATTTTCTCACTTTGCACATACAAAGCCTTTACACTGTGATTTATCACACTCTGCTTGTCAGGAATGTACACATGGCATTCCTGATGCAACATGGCACAAATACCATCCTGGGCTGCTGTAATCATACCTAAGGCCAGGCGGTTCTGCAAAACAGCAGTTCTCATGCTTGTCATTTCTATCTCGATGGCTTCTAGTGCCTCAGCAGTGTTGTTCAATACTGTTTCCATTGCCCTTCCAAAAATATTCACTTTGCACATTATTGTGGCTACTCTACCCTCAGGTAATAAGCGCCAGGCATAATCAGCCAAACTGAAGATGTCTCGTTGCCATCTCACCTTGCAACCCCTGCAGTTACTTACTGCAGTGCTCTTCAAGGTATTTACAAGCTTATAGGGACCCCACAGCAGTCCCAGGGAGCATCTTCCAATCCACCCTGGGGGCAGCCACAGCCACACTTTTTCTCTTCAGATCCAATAACTACCATTAGGAGCAGCCCAGTTAATTCCAATTCCAGTGCTCTTTCCAATTTGTGCACACCCACCCTTGGGCATTGTCACCTGGGCGTGCATGTATGGTCTGGCACCCCCTACTGAACTCCACTTGTCGTTGAAAGCATGGTGCCACTCTGTTGTGTCTCACTTGTTCCCAACAGACTAATGGCCGTGGTGGGGGTAAGTCATCCTATCCCATCGTGTAATTGCTCAAACCCCTCCCTGATCCTCATGGATTTGTTTGCCTTCTGCATGTTAACTCTGAAGGCTCTGTCCTAGGTGGCACTAACATCAAACCATAGAGTGCTGGACTGGGAGTCGGGAGATCCAGGTTCTAGTCCCCACTCAGCCATGGAAGCTCACTGGGTGACTTTAGGCCAGTCACATACTCTCAGCCCAACCTACCTCACAGGGTTGTTGTTGTGAGGATAAAATGGAGGAGGAGGAGGATTATGTACGCCACCTTGAGTTCCTTGAGGAAAAAAGGCGGGATATAAATGTAATAAATAAAATAAATAAAATTCGAAGTTGTAACTGACAGTAAAGACATTTGCAAATATCGTGTAGTATTTGAGAAATCATAAAATGCACACAACAAACTTTCATTAAAATCTAACACCATGACTGGAAAACACCTCTTGCATGGTAAGGCATGATGGAGCAGATCTAGCAATCATACTCCTCCAGGTTACATGGTCAGGGCCCATCAAGATCAAGGGAAGGGCATACTCACACATGCAAAGAGTCCTTGGCCACCGCTTTCACATCGGCAACTCCACGCTATATGAGTTCTGGCATAGGGAAGTCCAAAAGCCATCAATCAAACTCGGCCTGCTGTACACTGAGCTGACAACAAACACACAGACTCACAATCCACAGCGACAAGAATTCAAGTCTATGAAACGCCTCACAGTACTTGCCATGGCATGTCTTTAACAATCCACAGTTCCAGTCCATGTGCAGAGTGCCTCTCAAAAGCCTAGACGATGATGGATCCATACAGAGAAGGCTTTGGGCAATGAAGACAAGATGTTTCCAGCAAAGACTCCCTGCCTCTGCATCAGCTCAAAGGGGAAGGTGTGGCTGTACACCCCTTCTAGATCCCTTGACAGACAAGGACCTTTAGCCTTTCAGCAAGGCTTCTGTCTAAACAGAGCAGCAGTGCTCAGCTTTCTAGCAGTGACGCTTCAGCCTGGGCAACCTTTCTGCAAATCTTACTCTACCTCTGTCAGATTCTCACAGACATCTTCTAGCCTCCCTGCCCACCAAGGCTAGACCAGCGGCGGAAAGGGAGTTGGGTGATTCCTCCTGGCTGTGCTCTGAGAACACTGACAGAGATAAGCTCACACAGACTCTGACATTCTAAAAACTGAATAGGCCCAAGCTCTTCCAGACTACTTCTAATCAAATCTTGGCTATAACTTACAAGGCCCCACTGCATTACTGAAGCTGGGCCTTGACATTATTTTTGCTCCCATAGTGCCTCTTCATTCTAAAATTTTTACTCCCCTCCCCTCACACTTTCTTGGCTTGGTTGTTCAGAGATTGCTGAGGGGAAGCGACTGTCCAAACTAGGGAGCTTGTAAACACATTGCCAGTGCTTCTGAGCTTTCAATGGGTCTACTTAGAAATCTAAATTTAATGTGGTAGGTGGCAATATTGCAACCGAAACTTTCCCCACGAACTGAGTTCAATCCCAGCGGAAGCCGAGTCTCGGGTAGCCGGCTCAGGTCGACTCAGCCTTCCATCCTTCCGAGGTCGGTAAAATGAGTGCCCAGCTTGCTGAGGGGAAAGGTAGTCACGACTGGGGAAGGCAATGGCAAACCACCCCGCTACAGTCTGCCATGAAAACGCCAGAGCAAGTGGCGTCCCTCCAGGGGTCAGTAATGACCTGGTGCTTGCACAGGAGGAACCTTTCCTTTTTCATTTTGAACTGCACAGCTCTTAACAGCAAGGGAACACCAATTGAACTTTTTAATGCTTCTCAAATGAGGACTAAGGAAACTGAGACTTGAGTGAGGGGGAAACCTCTTGGGGCTATCAATCACTAGACAGGCTAGCCAGGGATTCACAACATGACACACGCACACCCTTCTTCTCCCTCAACCTGGCACACAGAAACAAAGTGCCGAAACTCAGGACGCTGCAGGGAGATGGGGGTCGCTTTATATTTGCATTCTTTATGCAGCCATCAATCTTCTTTGGGAGGCGGCAGTGGGTGATTTGCAAGACTTGAAAATAAAGCTTCACAGTGTTTCTTTAAAAAAAATTGTAAATTCCACGTTCAAAACAAGACACAATGAAGTACAGGGCAACCGAATCTTTGCCTTGTCAGGGGTGACAAATGACTCAGGTGAGCTTTTTCTGCTGAGGTCTCAAATAGGAAAAGAGTCTTAGTTTGCACTTGTAACATCACTTACAGTGTCAGCCAGCCAGCTATGCAGATCTCACTGTTTTTTAAGACAGCTACTACGATATCTTCTTTTTCTTAATCAGGTTTGGTCTCCCAGCTTACACAGGGTTTGTTGCAGCTTGCAGGAGCATGGTAGTAGCGTTTTTGGCTTGGCTAGGAACATGCTGCCAGTTTCTTGATCTCTTCAGCGCACACGCTCAGGCAGTCTGACACTGGACACCCAAATCAGTGAGATTTCTTCATTGCAGGGAATCCCACGGCAAAAGCTTAATGATTACATTCTTCATAAATCATATAGCTGATGGTTAGTAGCTACAGGCTCTATGGAATTCTAAAACAGTTCAAAGTTAAACATTATTACCATGACTGAGATCATCAACATGGTCTCTCCACTTCATTCTGCCCTGGGACTGTCCTCTGGTGCACTTTTTACTCCAAGAGGCGTCTAGCCCGTGCCCTCGGTACTGATTCTTCACCTTCATTTTGTTTCTTGGCCTCATCTCCTGAGTCTTCATCTTCAGTTTCCACTTCCTAGGGATTTCATCCCAATCGGGTGAGGTGATGATGTTGCACACTCTGACACTCTTTGGGCAGTTCTTCTGAGCTCAGTGTATCAGTTTAACGGCTACTTCTTCAGCCTTACACTCCCACGCTTCGTTGGAGGTCAGGCTGTCTTACAACATTTCTCTAATTAACAGCCTCAAATCTTGCTCTTTCCCCAGCTCGTCCTTGAGCTTTTCTGCCGTTTCCTCTCTCCATTCTGACTCCTTCTGCCTGACAGTTTGCAATGCTGTCAGCACAAGCCATGCCAGAGTTCCTGCACTCTGAGCCTCCTTAGCTGACCACTTTTCCAGCTGCAGAGATTCCACTGCAGTTTCCAGAGCCACTGGCGTGCAGTCCTTCTCAACCTCTGGGCATGCTTCTGTTCCGCTCAGGACCACCAATTGCTTTGCTACCGGACCCCACAGCTCCAACTGTGGACAGCCTGGGAGTCGGTTTAACATGCCAACAACTGCATCCTCCTTCCCTTGGAATCTGAACATAGCAGTATTCTTGGGACCCTGCTTGCTGCACCAATTGTATTGCCCCTGCAGTAGGCTTTGAACCCTTAATTTAGAGGTGCCAAGATAGTGATAAATCAGATCCAGGTTTACTTACAAGGAGTACTTCATTGAATACAATCAGCACACAGGCATACCCAATGGCTGGATCAGACAGCTTCTCTGAACCCAGAGCCATGGGGCAAAATGGGTTTTATACTACACATGTTAGCAGTGAGGCAGCATGACAAAAGCAAGCGTTAATTAGTGTTCATTCCCAGTGTGGACTAACAGTGCTTGTTCAGAAGGAAAACAATCAGAATTTTCCCACCACAGACACCTGCAGCTTCAAGGCAAACAAGCCTCACTTCCCAGGCACATCTTGATAAGACACTGCAGCTCATTAGTATGGAATGCGCAGAGGCCGCACTATCAGCCTTTGACTCATCCTGGTAAATCAAGAGGCCTGTTAGGGAAAACAGCAGCCAACTGACCAAAGTCAGAGAGCATTATGGATGTCAGGGTGGAAACTGAGCCGATAGAACCCCACAGCAGTTCTGATTCTGAAGAGGATCAGCAGTCTGTGGGAGAGGAGTCAGCTCATCCCTCACAGGCACAGCAGCTGGCAGAGATTCCTCCTGCCAGCATTCCTGAGATAGTGACCCGGGCAGTGAGAGAGTGCGGGAGGGGGGCTTGCTAGACGCTTGATGCAGACGCAGGGAGCAACGTGTGATGGAAAGCGCAGAAAGGAGGCATAGCGCCCGTTTGGCGCGCAAGCAACGGCTGCCTCCCGTGGACCCAAGGGAAAGAGGGAGGATCTCTCCCTAGCCCATAAGTTCAGGGTCTTCAAATGATTCTCCTTCAAACAGAGACCAACTGCCTACCCGGAGCACAGGCTACTCCGCTGTTCATTGCTTAGTCGCTGGTGATTAGCATCTGAAAGAGTCATTAAGTTATAAAAACGATTAAAGCCTTAAAAAGAATCCTTTTGTCTGTGTCTTGAGTTAGCTATTGGAGTGTACTGAAAGAGGCTGCTAGGGCGTGCCTGACAATGGATTATCTAAGCCCCTCTAACACTACTGATAGCTTGGTTCAGGCCCAAGGCCTTACAGCTTGGTAAAATCATCAAGAGACTTCATTACTTGGATTTTGCAAGTGTAGCATTTGTGTGAAATTTCCTCTCATCTCTAGAAGTTTCCTCTTATGTTCCAGTATCATGTGGGGGCTTATTTCACACATACACACCACAACCATGTGAAAATAATTTCATTGTGTGGTTTTTTTAAAGTGTGAATCCTCTCTCAGGTCATAAATGCTAAGTGTATAAAGCACATTTGAGGCTCATATTTGTTACCAGTTTGTTCACCAGGGTAATGAGATGTAGAGCTGATTCACACAACACAACAGCCCACCATTAATTTACTTGCGGGGGCTGTCACATTGTGCCAGGTGCCCAGCTTGCCTTGGTTGTCATGTTTTGTGAACCCAGGCAGCAGGGGTTGTTTGGGGGCTAGGCAACCCTCAAATAGCCCTAAACCAAGCCATGGGTTATTTGAGTGTTGTCTAACCTTCTAACAACCCAGCTACCTGGGTCTGCACAACAACCCACGACAAGATGGTTGCCATGCAAAAATGGTGGCCATGGGCACCCAGCACGACATGACACCCCATACAATTAATCTACAGTGGGCTGTCATGTAGTGCGAACCAGGTCATTAGGTCATTCCTCCTGACAAATTCTTGGGTGTCTGTGCTGCAGGAAAGCCCTGCAAGAGAAGGACAAGTTGTGGCTCCTCCGAGAGCAGAGGAGAAAAAAGAAACTACGGAAGCTGCTCAAGAGGATCAAAAACAACGACACGTGTAGTATGCCAGGCCTGACTTGCTTCACACATGACAACCAGCACTGGCAGACCGCCCCCCTCTGGACACGTAAGAGCCCTCTTGACTCGAGCCTTGCCCAGAAGATCATAAGTTATTGGTAGGCCTGCACTTAACCATGATTGCTGTGAAGTTGCCTTCCAAGGCACCAGAGAGCATTAGCGTATGCATGCTACCCCCACAGCAAGCAAGCAGTTGTGCCTGTCAAATAAACTGAGTTATCTCAGAGCTGTGCCATCTAGTGTGTCCCTCAGAACTGACAGACTGAACCACCTCTTCGTGTATCCTTAGTGCTGATAGAAGAGAACTGTGGCTAGTTTCCTAAAATGAGTGCCATCGGTGCTTCAGCCTTTCTGAAAGCCCCGCACTCTGAGCTGGGAGCCTTTCTCCTTTTATCCTAGAGCTGTGCTGTGGTGGCCAGCTGCAGTTACTCACTCTGGGGTGAGGGAGAGGCACTCTGCAGCTGCTTAGAAAAAACATAAGGATGAACCTTGGTATTACTTTGCCCTCTGCAGATCTACCATTTCAGAGGTAATGTGAGCCTTCCGACTGCTAAGCAGAGCATCTAGTTGTTTGCACACATTGGCTCTGTTCACACATAATGCTAACCAGTGGCTTGGGTTGTTGAATTCTGGGTTGTCGTGATGTGTGAACGCCACAACAGTAACATACCATGGCTTGTTAACTCAAACAACCTGAAAGAGAGCCTATGGTTTGTTGTTGGGTTGTGAACTACGGGTTGTTTAACCAGTTGTGTTTTGACAGTTGTATTTTGGATATTCAGAGGCAGTGAACATACGAAGAAGTTTATTTAGCTAAAACAGGCTAATACAGCGAGAAAAAGCAAGACAATACATTCAAAGCATAGAGCATACTTTCCTTCAGTCACCAGGCACCTCATGCTCTTATCAGATCAACAAATCAGAGAAGAGTGGTGATTAATGGCTCCAAAGGCCTGGCCTGTAATACCTGTTGACTCAGCCCATGGAGAGGATATGAATTGAGAGGGTCCCAGATAAATTTATACTATCCTCTTGACCCCTCCCATTCTGGACATGGTCCCCTGACTTCATACATTCTACATTCTTGTAGAATGGAAAACAACCAGCCTCGACAATTAGCCAGCAGGCAGCCTCATACAGTTAGTTCCCCTCTCTGCTATCGGCTGGCCTTGACATTCTGCCAAAGCCTTTATCTACAAACCCTGAATACAGCATCAGCAAGGGATTCTCTGAGAACTAGCATAGCTACCCCCCCCCCATCAGCTCAACAAACAGGCACAGCGGCACTCGAGACATGGGCAAGAGAACTGGTGTACTCCTACAGTGTGTAGGATATGCAGTGGTCTTCTGCATTTCCACTACAGGTTGTCCTTATGTGGGAACCCAGAACTATTGCTTGCTCATGAGTTGTTTCACCAGATTATAGAGGCGGTGGGCAAAAGCAGTCAAAAATAACCAGCTGCTTTACATGCCATTACTACAGTGCCACAAAGGCATTTGGGATACAGGGAGAGAGTGGGCGAAGGAGGGAAACAAACAACCCAAGGTCTGAGAAAACAAACCACGGCTTGCTTGATCATCTGCCAGACAAGCCCTGGGTAGGGCAACAACTTTGGGTTAGCATTATGTGTGAACCAGGCCAGACTCTCCCATTCGGGGAGTAGAATTGCATATGGAAAGGAATGTTTGTGTGTGTCTGCTGCCTTGCTTGAATTTAACAGGGACACTCTTATAAGCAGTACAGTTCAGTATCAAATAACTCTTGCACCTGTAAGAAATAATTGTGTTGGAAGTAAAGGAGAATACTTAATTAATGGGTTACCTAATGATTCTATACTTTACTATAGAAGCATTTTAAAGTATTTTACAGCTTTAACTAGTTTTATCCTTTTTATCTGTAGTGGGCCCTTTCTGTGCCTGTACCAGTGCAAATAACAACACATACTGGTGTATGAGGACAATCAATGAGACACACAACTTCCTGTTCTGTGAATTTGCTACTGGCTTCCTTGAATATTTTGACCTCAACACAGACCCCTACCAGGTAACCTGCAAAAAGAATCAAAGCTGGGAATCTGCAGGAAATGTAAACAATTCTGCAAGTTCAGACATGAAAATGACCCAAAGAAAGCTGCAAAAAAGGCAAATGCAATTTTAGGTTGTATCAACATAAGTATAGTTTCAAAATCACAGGATGTAATAGTTCCATTCTACTCTGCACTGGTCAGATCTCACCTCAAATACTGTGTTCTCTACTTTGTGTCCCTGAATTGTCAAACTGTGCTTATGAGAATCCTCATGTGTATATTGTATCACTGTTCCTTAGCATGTAGCATTTTGTTCCAGACGGAAGACTCAACATGGTGTGAGTCTTGGAGTCACATGTCCCTCCCATGCTCCACGGTGTTTATTTGAACCCTGCACCTGATTTGTCCCTGGAAAAAATGAGATTTTGATTGGATGGCTAAGGAGATTTCACATTCAAATAAATATGGCACTGGTCCACTCATTTGTTACTTTCTCCTGTGGAAAAAGGAGGTGTACTTGAGAGCCTGATACTCATTAGGAGGTTAAGAGTTTCCCCTTGAATATAATGCCTAAACAGACTCTAATAATTTCCTTTAGCTAAAGATGGAGTCTCTGTTCTTGATTTCATATAGCCATGTAAACAAGCTTAATACTTATCTTGATCCTTGCAACAGTCCACTGAGAGATATATAATTCCCATTTTACAGGGGCAATCTGTGGCGAAGAGATATTGACTTCCCAATGAATGTGTGACTGTAGAGTTCTGTAACCCCCAGTATACCAGGTTCAATTATTCCGTACATAATTTGCTGGAGAATGCAAATTCAACCTTGGAGATATTGGTCAGAACATTTCACTGTTTAGTTTCCAATAATATAATAAATGATAATGTTGTGTTGTTGTATCTCTTGGTGAGAATCCAAAGGAGAGGGCTGGTCCATACATTGAATAAATGGCATAACTTTAATAATAATTGAAAAAACTTTATCTGCAGTTAATTAATGCAGTGAACACACTAGACAGAGATGTTCTCAATCAACTGCATGTGCAGCTCATGGAGTTAAGAAGCTGTAAAGGGTATAAGCAGTGCAACCCAAGGACTCGGAATATGGAACTGGGTAAGGGGTCTTCTGTTTTTGCCTTTGGTAGGGGAAAGTGTTTTAAGTAGCCAAAATAGCAATATTGTAGAGGACTTGTGGGTGAAGTGTTAAGGGAGCAATCGTGTGCATGTTTAGACAGGAAAAAGTCCTTCAACTCCCAGCATACCCCGGCCGGCCATGCTGGCTGGGGCATGCTGGGGGTTGTAGGACTTTATTCTGTCTAAACATGCATAGGATTGCACCTTTAGGGTGCAATCCTATAGATGGGCACCTCCAACCTCCCCTGAAGTTGGAGGCACTTGCCTATCCAATGCAGAGCAGAAGCAGCACGGAGAGGATTCCTTCCATGCTGTAGCCACCTTGCACTTTGCCTTAGAGGCTAGTTTTTCATGGCTAAGTGCAGCTTCGGGGAGGGGAGGGGAGGGGCTGGTATGGGGCTGGTGACCACATAAGAAACTGTCTAAAACAGCTTCCATCCCATCCCTACCCTCAGGAGCACCTCGTTTTCACCCCTCCTTGCTATGAGCATAGAGGTGCAGTTCTCTCCTCCCTAGCTACAAGGGGGCGGGGAGCACGCTTTCCCAGCTACAAGCTTGTAGCACTGTCTACAAGCTCAGAGCTGGGATACCGAAAAATACTATCTCCCCCAGACACTGTCTAGGGGGCACAGGATTGTTCTCTCTGTGTCTTAAGCAGAACTAGCTGAGAAATAGTGTGTAATCAGGTAGTGAAAGTTTCCTTATAGAATTTGTGAATGAGGAAATCATTATTATGCTTAAATTACATGGGAGGCTCCCCCATGAACTGTAGCAGTCCCCCTTGAAGCGGTATTCTGGGGAAGGGAATTTACTAAGTTATCTGCCACCCCCACAGATTATTAATCATGGGTTGCTGCAGCCGCAAGATGTGAACAGGAGTGCAGTCATTAGGAATAATTCCATAGCGATCCAGGAACCCCACTACAAAGCAAGGGGGCATGTTGTTTGTTATGCTTTGTTAACAATAAGTGCATTTGTAGTGAAGAGTAGAGTGGCAGCTGTGTAGAAAAATGCAGGAGACTTAACCCAGTAACCACACAAGTGAATTGCTCCATCATTTGCCTCTGTCCCAAATAATGGAACCGAGCAGAAGCAGCAATATGAATAGGGAAATGTAGATAAGAATTAATTAGCTTGGCTTTTATTTTCTCCACACTAATGGGATGGGACCTAAATCTTGGTGCAGCGTGTGGGTCCTTCATTTTATGGAGAAATGTCATAATTCAACTCCTTTATACATTGTGGCTGATATGGTTTGGTCCCCAAACCCTCTTTGCTTGGAAAGTGTTAGACAACCATTTGTTTACTTTTGACAACTTTCCCCTTTCAAAACTGTGCCTTACATTTTTTTTCTTCCTGTCATTGCTGAATAATCATTATTTTTTCCCCATTTAGGCCTTAAAGATGGAAGCTATGAACAATACAGGTACGAATTAAACCACAACTTTTTCCCCCCCAATCATCTCCTTATTTGAGCACTGCAATAAGGAGTAGACAGGGATGAGCAAGATACGCTACGTTGTGGAGTGAGAATTAGGATACTCTGGGTGACTCCATAAATTTGAATTCCTCTGGGCATTTTGTGGAAGACATCTTCCATTCTTTGTAGCCTATTCATCATGTTAAAAAATCTTTTTCTTTCCCCTCTCCTGCACTGGTGATTTTCTTAGTGATGGTATAACTTTTTCTCTCCTTTTACGGCTCAAAAATTAGGCAGTTTCAGCGTCGAAAATGGCCAGAAATGAAGAGACCTTCATCTTCCAAGTCACTGTGAGTTGGTACTCCATCCTTACAAAATCACTAGCCTTAACTTTTTTCTCTTTTTTGCAAGCAGTACATATTCACAGCTTCATCTGTTCTCATTCTTAAAACATCTTCATCATAGTGAATTGTTCAGGGAAATGATCACTCTAATCTACTAACTGGCATCAACATTCTCCAGTTAAAGGTTTTAATGAGATCATATTCATAAGTAAATCTGAACCTTCAAACTGGGACTGAAGAGCTAGAGACACAAATTCATGTATTGTGCTTATACAATAATTAGGAGAACATCTCCCCCTTCTATATCAGAGATTTGACCAATAGCTACAGTGGAACATAGCATTAGACTATCTATTATAAGGCTTAATGCTACTTGTAAGATCAGTCTTAGAAGAAAGTCTAGGTGGACAGGTATGGCCACTATAAGGCAGTAGCCTGGTTTGCACGTAATGACAACCCAAAATATGGGTTGTTGTTGAATCGTGTGTCATTACATGCAAACCCTGCACTGTGGTATAACTATGAGCTATTAACCACAAACAACCCAGGAAGAGAACGCATGGTTGTTGGGTTGTGAACTTTGGGTTGTTTGTGGTTACAACCGATAGTTAAACTGTAGTGCAGGGTTCGCACATAACGACAACACACGATTCAACAATAAACCACAATTCAGTGACAACCCATGCTTAACCCGTACCCTAGGTTGTTGTTACATACAAACTAGGTCAGTATCTTTGTCCTTGTATTAACTGCATTTGAAGAAGCAAGCATATAGATCTCTGCCAGTTGTGCTAACCGAAAACAAAAGCTGGAGGCCAAGTCAAAGCTGAAATGTTGTCAGATTAGCCACAATGCTTTGAGAAACATATTTCATAGAAAGACAAGCAGTACATTTTGCTTCTATATAGTAGTGAGTGGCATACACAAACCAAGTGATCCAGATGTCTTCCCCTTACTTGACCCTGCTGAAGACAGACTTCTGTGTCACTGCCCACTTTGCTATAGGGAGAATGAACTAATGAAGCCTGTGTTGTTTCTGTTTTCAGAGGACAACTTTGGGAAGGCTGGGAAGGCTAATTTCCTGCAACTGCTGGACCTCAATGAGGATATAAACTGGCCAGAACTTGAATCCCTGTACAGACTTAATGAAAGTGTGTATGATTTCAGACCGAATTATGTTAGCCTGGAGGACTGGATGAACTTTGATGCTAAGGTAGATAGGGTGTTTGCACTGTTATGCAATCCAAATAGATACAGTGATCTTCTGGGGACTACTGTCATCAAAAACATGTATCCCTTCTTGAAACCCACCGGTTTTCCTGTTTTTGCTTTGGATTATACCTCACTTGCTTCACAAGCTATTTTACTTCCACCAATCACCACAGATACTGTTCCAAGAGATGGCAGCAGAGAAAAAGGATTATGATCCATCAAGACACTTAGAACCCTAAAGAGCAAAAGCACATAAAAACGCATTTTAAAGGAAGCCATTTTATAGCCGCCTCTGCAATTTCACCCCCAACTTCAAATGGCATTAGAAAGACAGACGTATGAAGATGCAAATCTGAATATTTTTTCCTTGTGTGGCAAGTCAAAATTAGAGACTGTGGTAGAAAACAGCTATTAATTGATTCCAGGATTTTGAGAAAATATTACCAAACAGATGCACAGATTCAGCATTGTAACAGTTTTCAGGTTTTTGTCTACCACAGAAACTAATTTAGTTCACAGTTTACACATCGACCTTGAGCCGTAGGAGAAACAGAAGATAAATCTTCACTCCGAGAAACCTGCTTTCCAGCATGGTAACTTTACATTTTCAGTGTTCTGTTTCAAAAGAAATCAAGTCCAGAAGAATTTTGTTACTTAAGTGTCGGCATGCCCAAATACCATTTCTGAAAATGTCACCTCACTGCATAATAAAACTTCAAAATTTATCCATTTTTAAAAGTACTGCAAAATTAAAGGCAGTTTATGTATGTCTTGAATTTTAACAAAGTTGGATTTGTATTAAGTCTTGGTGGTTATATTGTATGTTCAAAAACCAAAATTACTACTATAAAAGAAAGCACTTGTTTACTTTTATATCCGAGTTTGTTTTAAAAAAGACAATTGTTTTACAACAAATGAACTATTTTTAATTCACTAGCTTAACTATAGTTTATTGTCACAAAAAAAAACAATCCGTAGAATACAATAGAAGATGCAAGTCTCTGAGAAAGCACTTATGGCCACACTTTTGTGAAAAGTTGGGCACTCTTTACCCAGCTCAGGGCTGGATTTTTGATCTCTTTTATTTTTAATCATATGGTAAGATAATCCATGTCTCTTAAACTGTTTCCAAACTCACAGTCATGCAAGTTTCCTCTATAACACGTACGATCTGTCTGAATCCACCCAGAACAAGCTTCAACTTTCTTTTAATAAGTGTTCTCTTTCCCATATCTGGCAATGTTTCATTCATAGAGAAAATGGTGTGTTTGATTAAAAATATAAATATATTATAGAATGTTGCTGATGTAAGGAGGGTTTAGGTACTATTTATACAAGGGTTGAAAGCCTGAGTGCAGGCTTTCGCCTGTTCCCACCTTGCGCTAGAGTTTGTACATAAAACCTATAAAATGCAAGTCTGGGTCTGCAGATGTTGTTGGACTACAACTCCCATCAGCCCTAGGCATCATGGCCAGTGGTGAGGAATAATGGGAGCTGCAATCTGGCAACATGTAGAGGGTCATGTTCCCCATCCCTGCTTTACACCAATCATTCACCATGGCTGTAGCGGAAGACTGTCTGGTTTGCAATGAATAGAGACACCGTCATGGGGTCAGTTCACATCATATGGGAGGCAGTCATCTCCAGGGTCTGGATCAGGCAGTTATGCCCAAATGAAGCCCTTCTGAGTCCCCAGCTTTCCAAGCAACTGCAGATAGGTAGTAGGCTCCAGCTTGAGTGTGTGGTCAGGGGCTACAGCTGATCAACAGTCAGATTTTAAGCAGCTTATTGGAAGGTTTTGCCTGTGCTTCATGCTTCACATATGCAACACACCACTTGTTAGTGCAGTCAGTGAATGAGAAATAGGCCTGGCTGAATTCACTATGCAACAGTTATGGATTAGGTGGAGCGTCTCACCATTTTGATGAACCTTTGCTAAATATCAAGTGTGTACATAGTTTTTACATGTTACATTGAGAGACTGCCGTGTGTGTGTATAAAAAAATAAAAGATTGAAAGACTAACAACATAGTATTAAACATATATTTTAAGCTAAATGTTTTGGTAGCTATGCTGTTAAAAGGGTATCAGGAGTGGCAGTTTGGAATACCTGGAGATGAAAGTTCTTTGGGAGAAAAAACAGAGGTATGATTGGTATAATGCTTACAAATTGTCCTCCAGATTAAGGCCGCTTGGACTAAGAGTTCTGCTCTACAGATCCAGAAATTTTCCCTTTTGTCAAACATATCAGGGGCTTTTGTTTGTTCTATTGGAACCAACTGTAAATCCAAGAGACTATGTGCAGGAGAATTGAAATTTCTTGTTAACGGGCCACTCCAGGCTTTTTGTAAGAATTGCAGATTTGCAGTTACAAAATGTGTGGTTTCCATAACCACAAATCTGCGATTCTGCCTAAATCTGGAAGATAATTCATAAACATTACACCAATCATACCTCTTCTTTTTTCTCCTAAGGAACTTTCATCTCCACACATTCCAAACTGCACCTACTGATGAAGGCGAAAGCTGAAACATTTAGCTGAAAATATATTTTTTTAATATGCTGTTGTTAGTCTTCCGATCTTTCTTATACATTTACCTTAAGACTGACTGCATCCACGGCAGATCCAGAGCCTCCTTGTTGTTTTGCTGTTGTGCTGCTTTATACCAACTTCCCTCTCTTACACTGTGTGAGTGAATAAAAAAGGACTTGCACCTACCTTTGTCTCTGGTGGTCATCTCAGGAGGCAGATTGGATAGGAAGATAATACTAACACAACAAAGATCCCCTTATTTCCTCATATGCAGGTGGATATTCGCACTGGTTTCTGCTTTTTTTCCTCAAGTACCATAACAATATTATTTTAACTATATGTTGAAGGTGGCAATGACAACTGTTAACTATTGTGCGAGATAAAACTGCGTTACTGAAGAAGTCTTAAAACTTTATTAAAACTGGTTGCATTCCAGTCACAAAACCCATGTTAGAATCACTGGCAGAATAGATTTCTTGCGAGCCTCCAAATCTGCTCCAAATTTGACCCTACGTAATGTTAACCTCTTTTCCAGGATTGAGCCAAATCTGGGGAGTAAAAATACAGGTTTACTTCACTGCTGAAAAGATAAGAAAGGAAAAAAGCCTGTATCTGATAACTGAAGAGCTAATTAAGTCACCAAGCTCCAGTTTCAAATAGAAACCTTTATTTACATTATTATTAACATCAAAACAAAACAAAAATCAGAAAAATGACCATATGACCAACTTTTTTTAATGTCAGACCACAGAAGGCCTTTTTGTGATGTAAAGATCAATTATCACAAGCAATATTTAATGTAAACTAACTTTAGAGTAAATTCTCAATACTGTAGGCCTTTCTCCTGAGATATTAAGAAATATTGCTCTCAGTTGAATGGTTTCATAATTTCTGAGCTGCTGTCACATGACAGTCTGCTACTAAATTCTGTGTGCTAACTGGTGCAACATTCAAATAGTTTGTTACTAAAGTAAAATCACAACGAATAAGGTAGAAAAGGTTTATGTATCTTGACACACAAATGTGTTTGACAGTTCATATGATGTGGTAAGAATGGACTTAATATAGAGACAATGACTTCAGAAAGCACCAATACCAAACTAAGCTTATTGTCCCAATCAGCCTTGTTTGCTGCACCATTTGGCCAATTTACACACCATGTTATCAACACTTTGCCACAGAATGAGGGTTTTAAAACATGCACTTTTGATGACAGATAGGATCATCTGTATCAGCAGGGCTTAGAATATTCCTGACAATACCAATTCAAAACACAATTTTTTAAAGGTGTGATTATTTTTCTTTTAGCAAGTAAACTAAAATCTTTGGAATCAGCAAAAAGTAGTAACTGGGCATGGGGAAGATAACACTCTAAAGAGCGGATGAACCAGTGAACAGCAGATACCACTACATTTCAGAAATACAAACAGAATTACTCAAAATGAAAAAGGACAACAAATAATGTGTAACATTGGGAGATCACATTAGCAAAAGCAACCAGAGTTCACTGCTGTCATCAATTACCATTAACACCTACAAAAGTTAAACGATAGCCTATTCTGATTTTATAGGCTCTTAGAGGTTATTTTACCATGAGGTTCCACTGGTAGAATCAAAAGGTGTCTTCTGAAAAGTTGAAAAATATTTTCTCTCACTTTAATTATAAGGATCTACAAAACCATAAATGCCCTAATCTGGAGGCACCTTGTATGCAAAAAAATTCTGATGTGCACAATATTTCCTCGCCCACTTTAATGCTGGGGCCAGCTACACCTCTACAGTGAGGTGTGTATGTGGAATTTGGGCTGATTTATCGTTTAAGGAAGAACTCAAAGTGAGTCATCACTTTAAAAATTCCATTTAACAAATCCATTATCTTGCATATTAAAAGAGAATTACAAAAAAATTAAAGGATGAGGAAGCTCTTGGATACATGGGGGGATTCAATGTGCACAGCAGAACACACACAGAATTCTGGACCAGAACCCCACTGTTTGAATTACAATCTTACTGAAGTTAAATACAATAGCTGGGTGGACTATACAGAACAGGAAATGTTTAAACCTGTTCTCAGGATAGTAGCAGCTTTTGAGAGGGGTGCAGGGATAACAGAGCAATTTCTGCACTAAATAATTCTGTCCCTTAGGACAGAATTGCAAGCTTCTGCAAAATGAAGCTGAGCTTTCATTTCAAATCAAATAATCAAAATCACCACTTTGCATATTCAGGAGAAACTGGATTGAATATGCAATGGGAATAGTAAAAGCACTTGCCACACTGCTTCAAACATTTTGGCCTGCCTATCTATTGAAAGATCCTGTTCTGAACCACTATGACTTGTTTTGAAGGGGGGGGGGGTCTATATATCTTCATTTATATGACATGAAACTGCCAGAGAAAATTATGGTGTTTCTGACCTCCAAATATGGATAAAAGATATGAAGGAAATTGTTTAGAAAATAAATATATTTGTTACCAGTACATCAGTTAAATGTGATACATCTAATTAACTGCTGCAAAAAAGTTTGGATATTTAAATATCATCAGATGTGCATCCTGATGATAGAAAATGTTTAACACACACAAAAACAACATGTTCAGAACACCACTAAGGCTTAATTAGAAGTTAACCAAATGTCCTGGAGCAGAGGCTCTTTCACTGAAAAAACAAGTTATATTAAAATTCCAGAAATTGTCATGACAGCTAAAAAAGAGCCTTATTTGTCATCAAATTGCCCTCTATAAGAAAAAGTAACAAAGTGCACACTTAAGGTGTAGAGAAAATATTAAAAGACCACTAAAATATGAACAAATGATCTCTTAAAAAGCCATTACATAAAGTTCTAAATAAACTATTAGAAATCAATGAAAAGAGGATTAAGGGCCACAGTTACCCAACTCCAAACCCATTTAAATTAAAAAAGTATCTATTTGGACAACTTTGACTAAACTGAGTTTACAGAAATCATCTTTGTTAAATATTTAGCTTCACAAACTCTGCAAAAATGAGTTAGTGGCCTACAAAAGTCATATATATATAGTACAACACCTTAAGATCATATTTACAAAATTTATTCACAAAGAAAATTTATCTTAGAACTGCAATGCCTTGCCTTGAGTTTTGTGATGTTTTTAATGGCAAAACGTCATGTGATTATTGCTCAAATTTCCGTATCAGTAACATGGAATAGTAATTTAAATTGGTATTGAAAGGGGGCATGAACTCGCCTATTTTTATATCCATTGATTCATTATTAAAGGTATTGCATTGACCCATTACGTACAGCATTTTATAAAGTGCACAAAACTGCACATCAATGTGGAAATCTTTATCATCATTATACATATTTAATCTCTCCATAACCCTTTGGCATCAAAGAGCATGATTCAGAGGCTGCAACACCTCATTTGTATTGCCTCTTGCATGTCAGACGTCCAACACCAAGATTAACAGCAGCATGAATGTTCAGAGCTTTGTTTTGTTTTTAAATCAAGGCCAGGTACTACATTCTGTCAGAGGCTCTTTCCATAGAACTCGGGACTATTACCAGTGTTTGTCCAGGCACTTTGGTCTGCCTGTAGATAAGGGCTTTGGATAGCTACAAAACTGATATAGAGTCTACCCATCACATTTACTCATGTGCCATTGCCAAATTCATGTTGCTAGAGGCAGAGTGCCAAAATAATATTTGACGTTTTTGTTTTTTTACATTATACAGTGATACTTTGCTTCTACCCCACCTTTCCCCCAACTCCAAAGTCCATAACTTATGAAGTCACTTAGGACATCTTCATGGAAACAGAAGTGGTATTTCCATAAGGCTAGTACATGTTGCTATGAAGCTCATGTGCACTTTTCTGTAATACTTAGTTCCCCATCATCTATGGCATCTGCCTACTAGGAGACTGCAGTTGTGATGTCAGCAGTATTTCTGCAGAAAAACAACATAGAACAAAGAGCAAATATGAGATAAACTTTGTAATCAAGCAAAACTTGTGCTACAATTCTGAAGACTACGGAATAGAAGCATAAGTAAATGATAAGTAATCAGTGCTTTAGAGGAATACAAATGGGTTTCTGTGTGTTTGGGGGGGGAATGGGCTACTGAAGGACATTTTTATTATTTATTTAAAACATTTGTATCATTAAGATCTCAGGGCGGTGTGCAGATAAAATCAATTTAAACAGTATAAAACAATAAATAAACACCTAAAACCATATTAAACCATTAAACAAGCTAATACCAATTAAAATTGAAAACAATAAAACGGTAAAACAGTGTACAACTCTAGGGAATGCATTTAGCCCTCAAAGACTTTGGTAAAAAGCCATGTT
Organism: Heloderma suspectum; assembly: GCF_057233095.1. Classification (NCBI taxonomy): domain Eukaryota; kingdom Metazoa; phylum Chordata; class Lepidosauria; order Squamata; family Helodermatidae; genus Heloderma; species Heloderma suspectum. The sequence continues at coordinate 283,891,204 of NC_139461.1, read as the reverse complement.
TTAACTTGACGCCAAAATGAAACCAGTGTATGCTCCAACTGGGCCTCCAAGGGGAGGGCATTCCACAACCAGGGTGCCACAGCACAGACGCCCCTCTCCCATGTCCCAATATAGTGGGTCATGAGATATTACACCATTAGGCAAGGAACCCAAACTCTGGTGGCTTCCTTGAGTTAATCTACTTGTGTTATAGTTGTTCCATAGCAGTTTCACATTTTTGTGTAAAACCAATGATAACCTTTTTCAGCAAGAGAAATTTGAAAGGTAGGAAAAATAAGGAAAGGTGCACAGTGACCAAAAAGAACAACCTTACAAGTCAAATCTGTTTGCTGAGCCAGGACATGAAAAGGCTGAAGAGTGTCTATGAATGTTCTCTAAGTATTGGTACTTTAAAGGGCTGTGCAATTTCTACAAGAACCAATTGTTATAGCCATCTTACCTGGTCTGGACCCATGGGCATTCCTGACATAGGCATAGTATTAATATTCATTTGCCCTATGTGACCCCCATTACTGTTCATGTGCATCATGTTATAAGTTGCAGGGTTCCCTGGATGGCTGAACTGTTGCTGTGGAAAAGAACTAGAGGGCACAAGAACAAGAGAGAGGCTTTTAAGAGAGGCTCTTAATTAATGCTCCAACGTCATATATTGGAGCATTAACAACTTCAGCAACTGGGATGGTACAAGATACTAGCACTAAATAGATATCAATATTGCATTATTACTCTGGACTGGATTTTTTTCAACCCAAAGAGCACAAGTTCAGTTATGTTAAAAATGCCAATCTAAAGATTAAATTTTTATTTCCTGATCACATTGCATTTTGCTCAAAGTTCTTAAAATCTATACACCTTGCTAAAGGATCCATATCTTTAGGATCTAGTAGATCCTTAGGTTTCATTTGAGCACTAGAGCTGGCATGCTCAATACAGCTTGGAATAATCTTGTTTCCATTTGGCCTCAGTTCAGTAATTTCAGATTCAATCTGGGATACAGATAAAAGGTTGTTTTATATATAGCATTGCGATTACACATATAAAACCTGCTAGCCCTTCCAACCATCAGTTCAGTTCTGCCAACCCCAAGAATCGGGGCAAGATGTAAGGGTATAAAATGACTACCTTCCAGTTTATATTTTTAAAAAACACATAATCCATCTTGTTAAAAACTGCCTTTTTTCAGTTTATCTAAAAATTGAACACCTGTGTTATCCATATTCACAGACTTCTTTTGAAAACACTAGCTGAGATTTTTCTTTCTCACCTGCTCCTGGCCATACTTCCTGATGGCCAGCCCTTCATCTCAGGAGATGGATACATCGGTGTAGCCTGAGGATGCTGCATCATGGGATTTTGTGAGGGTCCCATTCTTTGAGCCATCATGGGATTAGGAGGGCTTGATACCCTACTAAAGGCAGGATCTGGTTGCTGGCTCATTCCTTACAAAGCAAATAAGGTAACAGTTTGGTGATTATTTTTAAACACTTATGATTCTACATACTTTTGTTGAAGAAGGAAAATATTTCATAAAGCCTTCCTTCACAAAACTGTTGAGCTGTTGACATGTTCCACTCAGTATGGGATTCTGGTGAGATTTAGGCATTTCACCCAGGTGGAACTCAACATGGAGAACTTCCTGCATTCTTCCTGGATTCTGTTCAGTTCCAACAGGTCCTCTGATCATACTACCCTTGTGCAAAAGCCTCTAGTTGCTGGCACTATAAGCACTGGTGAGATCTGCTGCCCCTCTCCCATCTAGCATAAGTGGTATGGTCTTGAATAATATTTTGGTAATTTTGCTGATGCTGAATTAGGTCTGTGTCTAATTTATCAAATACTACATGTTTCTTCCAGTAAACCAAAGCTTTACACTATCTGTGAAATTTACATTGGTTCTCCTCTGCCCCCCCCCCCCCCAATTGCTACCTCTGGTAAGCTTGCAGAATTTGGATTTCAAGGTTGTAGAATTCTTCTTGACCTGATTCAGTCAAATGGCCCCTGAGTAAGACACTTAGGAGCATAGAACAAAAGAGAGACCAGCAAGAAATGCCTCTTGTGGAAAGGCAATGCTGTTCAGGAGAATTCCACCTTCAGTCCCAGGTTAGCGCTAAAGCCTCACCTAAGGTGCTGGCACCAGCCCTGTATGGCCTCTAGAGTCCCTTTCCTCTAACATGCTGGCCCTGCTTTCCTCAGTTTCACTTGGTCCCCTAAACAGGATTTAGCCATCCAACAACGACTATCACATGTAAGCTTAATTAGATGACTGCAGCTATGATTTGCTAAAGCTAAGCTTTTTTTAAATTCCAGGTATAGCAAACTAGAATGACAAATTTAAAATGCTTGTTGTTTGCTATCAGATCCTGTTTGCAGCAGAGGAAGAGGAATGATTTTTAAACACTTAAGAAATGACTAACTGATCATTCAAATCAAAGTCTCACAACGGTGAAGGGAGCCACTGAGTTGTGAAATGAATGTACAGATGAAGATAATCAACTGTACAGAGTATCTCTGGCAATGTTATTTTAGATCATTTGATTGCAGAATGTCAATTTCCTCTAAGTCTCCCTTTTCCCTAAAATATCCTGCTTAATTATTTATAGCAATATCTCCATCTTAACCCTTTATGTAATTCATTTAGGTCAATGGGACCTATGGGAAATAGAATGAAATAAGAAAACACTGGAACAGTAGAACAAGTACCATAATTTGATGGGTAAGAAAATTGCTGGGGTGGAACTGGAGCCATCGGAGGGCCCGTAACAGCACCATCCATGCTTCCTGAGGCAGTCACACTTGGGGGAGGACTGAAGGCCTGAGGCTGCTGCTGCTGCATCATCATAGCCATCCTTTGCTGTCTGATGTGATGACTTATTAACTCCCTGTTTCGCTGAGCCACCATCTGAGCATTAAGGAAGCCTTGCTGCTAATAATACCAAAACAGAAACAGGAAAAAAATGCATTATAGAAAAAGGACTATTCAGATCACCAGAACAATAAAAATTATTTAGTGTTTTATGCTAATAAGCAGCGCTGGAGTTTATGTTAAGAAGTACAATACTCTGTGATTATTTTTCTTGGAAATGGAATGGAACAGTAGAAAGCTGTGCATTCATTCTGCAGAAGTATCACAACCTCTACATCATATATACTAATGTGAACTCATTCTCTAAGTGCTTAGCCTCATGTAGGCAAAATGGCACCATCCACACTCAAGAGGGAGATACCAGTGGGCTTGGGGGCAGTCCAAGGTTTGCAGAAGTATAACAAATGTTTGCAGGAGGGAGGGGACCCCAAAGGGTTGAATGAGGACAAAGCATGCTCAGTTGTCATGGGATGCTGAGTTGATTATGGTGGCGGGGGGGCTGGAAAACCATGAAGGATGGAATGGAGTATCCTGGAATAAGACATGGCTGGCTGGCTGAAAGCAGGAGCATGCCATACTGCCTTGGTTTTTGAAGCAGGTTCCACTTGTGTAACATTACTAATGAATGATCAGCAGACACTGAATCCCTATTTGCTGGACTAGTGTTGCTCACCAGTCCCAAACTTCTGGCTGATTTTGGGATACCTTTCTATGACTGTAGATGACATCAAAAGCCTCATCTATCCAAACAGGAGTTACACCACCAGTGAAATAGCACATTGTAACTCCTACTGAAAGATGCATAAACAGGTATAGAGAAGGGTGTCAGAACAGAGGACACAGGAATGTGGTGAGATGGAGGAAGAGGGGGCAGAGATAGTGAGGGGCAAAAACATGAAAAGAGCAGAAAGTACAACCTTATTTGTAACACTGGTATATAAAAAAAACCACCAATTGCTATGATGAGGATGTTGGCAAAGATGGCGGCGTCAATGACTCACTTGTGATCCCATCTGAGGAGGCATAACAGGTCTCATCACCGATGCACTACCAGGGTTGGGATTCTCCATTTTCATATCAAGTGTTTGACGGGCCTGATTCAAAAACTGGAGAAAAACAAAGCAACGATGTGTAAGAGAATTGTGTCCAAATACATCAAACAGGTTTCTGTAAAACTCATGCTACACTCCAATTCTAGAATATCATAATAATTAAAATTTTAAATAATTAAAATTCCAAATAGTTGAAAAAGAGAACAGCTCATTCCGTGTGTCTCATTAAGTGTGCTGAAATCCAAAGTACTGAAAGATAAATATATTCAGTGATCAAAAAACCTACCAGTTTAAGACCAGAGTTAAGGCTATCACATGTTAGCTCAAGCTCCACAAATTGGAAGCTTAGGCTGATGCCTTAGTACACATGCCCCATGATCAGTAATGATGTTGTGCAATGTCATAAATTGTACTTCCTTACAACTTACCTTCCATGCTCCCAGTTCTCCTGGGTCTTTCAGACCCAAATCCAGATGGGGAGGATGGAGTGCCTGAGACCAGCCAAAGATGCCCCTCTTTGTCCTGGTCCTGTATTGCTTTATAAAGCATATAAACTTTAATGTATTGCTGGATAAATCCTCCTGTGAGTTGTCTCATGCCTATTTGTTGCTTATAGCCAAGCACAAGTTGTGACCATGCACATCATAATTACTCATCACAGGCCATGTTTGTTAAGGCATCATCCTTAGCTTCGCTTGAGCCAATATGAGATAGCCATAACTCTGATTTTAAACCCATAGGGTTTTTTAACATTGAATTTCCCAGGTTTGTAAGAAGGAAATTTATTATTACAGTATTCTGGAAAAAAACCTAAACACTAACAAGTCATTAACTGAGTAGATGTGTACAAATGAATAGATATGTTTCTGTATGTTCAGAAGTAAGCCTGAGGAACAGTCCAACATACCCTTTCCCTCCCTATCTCCACTTCATCAGTGATCTATCAGTCAGTGAGAGGGATTCCATCGGCCTTCAAAATTACCTCATGTATTACCGTTTCCTGCTAGCCCTCACCACTGTCAGAATGTTGACAGGAACTCTGGAATTCCTGTCAAAACACTGGCAGCATTCTAGCTGCAGAGTGAAACTGAGCATGCTCGACATAACACTGCCAGCATAGGCTTTCATGGGGCAGAAAAACTTTAATAACTTCTGAACCTTTGCTCAGAAATCCACCAAACCAATGAAAGGCTCATCTCAACAAACCTGAATAAAGTACATCAGTAGTTTTCACGAACATTTGAAAGGCATATATGATATGCCAAGCCTCAGCTTGGAGTAAAAAGTAGAAATGTGTGAATTTTCAGCTTGTTTTTAACTTGTACCTGTGGCAATTTCTATCAGATCACTTGAAATTTTGCACAATTCATTCAGTTCAATTCATTCAGTTCATTCAATTCATGGATGCCAAATTTCACATTATTAGCTAAATGGGTATTTTATAAGCAGTAGAATTATAAGGCTTATAGAGGCAGAACCTTGGGGAGGGGGGCTCACATGATCTCAAAGGGCACTCCCATGCTGCTTTAATAAACCTAAGCATTCGTTTTTATTTTCATACTTAACCAGAATTACTAGGAAAAGTATAATTCCAAGAACAAACATGTCATTGTTTTCATCAGTCTAAAGCCCAACCATGCATATTCTCAGAAATTACATTACTGGATGGAAAATAAGCAATACAATACTGAGGAATGAATGTCACTGTGTGTATGGAATATCAGGTCAGGGTGAAAGAAAGATAACCATTGTTATATTTAGGTAATATAATCCATTGCCTTGCTCTTTGCCAAGACAAAATAGTCCCCTCTTTAGAACAGTGCTAAAATATTAGACCAGGTTACCTGTTGTCCTTGAAGCCTCTGTTGGAGCTGCATGCGGAGCTGCTTTGGTGTGTTGGTTCTGGGCCTCATGACACTTGCTCTGGGATGCATACTTTGCATTGGAAAATTGCTCTGCTGGTTCATTTGATTCATCACAGTGTTAAAGGTCGCCTGTTGGCCCTGCATGCTACTAAAACCCCCTGGCATTGCTGTTCCCTGTCCTTGATAGGGCTGGCCATATATTGGAGGCTTCTGGTCAATCATTACTGTAGATTCTTGGCCATGAAATGATTCTTGTTTGGATTCCAAAGCTTGTCCCTTTAAAAGAACATAGAACTTGCAAATATTTCATACTCTGCAACAGTATATTAAGTATTTTAAAAGAGTTATACAGAAGAATTTTATATTATATTTGGGGGTTGTTGTGGGGGGGGGGGAGACCAAGGACCTCAAAAGACAGTATATGGCCAGGAGGGAAACTGGTAGGTATGGTTATCAAAAGTATTAGCACCTATTCCAATATTTAATATTCTGTGGATACTTGCAGGATTCTCCAGAAATCCTGTGAAAACTGTTAACTTCTGCAGTAAGTTCTGTTTTGTGAAATCTCTGCTGACATATAATTGCAGACGCCAGAAAGCACAGCTATTGAGCCTGAGTTATTGCAGTTAAAATCACATTAACAAAATCTATTACCTGTCAGCCAGTTTTGAAAGTCAGGCTTCACTTGCTTAGAGCCGTTAATCTGTCACCATTACAGTACTCCATAACCACGGCTGCCATTGTAGAAAAGGTACAGGCACACTTAATTACAATGTCGTATTGGCACAATTACAAGGAGATGACATACAATTTTTAGATGAGAGGACTTGGCTTGATTTGCTAAAGACAAACATCTTCTCGCTGTGGATATTTTTTAGAGGGCACTGCAAATATGTTTATTGAAGTCCAACAAATTGAATTCAGCCCACCAGTACTTTGATCAGCCTCCTGCTTTTATTACCTGCCTAGATCTGCAAGAACACCTGGCAGGCTTTAAATACATGCATGGAGGGCTGTGTTCCACTTTGGGGCGGGGTGGAGTTGCAGAAGTCTATAATACAGAAAACCAATTCTCATGCAAGATAAGGATCTACAAAGTTCTGGAGGAAGAGGTGTACTAGGTTTCCCCCCACACACTTGAAGTGCATTCAACACACTGAAAAATGAGCTCCTCAAGAGCACGGATGACTTACTTGATTTACAAGATCAGGAATTCCTAAGGCTCTATCAATTTCTTCAAGACTGGTGACATCTGTACTACTCAGCAATGTGTGCAGTTGATCTAGAAGAGCCCTTTCATCACTTTGGCCATCGACATTCGGAGCAGTATATAAGAGGTCATCCAAGGAATTTCTAACTACTTGCCTAGGAAAGTCAAGACGTTACATCTGTTAAGAATACTGATCAGAGGATACATACATTCACACAGCATCTTATCATTCAGTGACATGAAGGCTCTTCATAGGGATTATATTTTTCTACTGTATACAAGTGAAAAAGTGATATATTCCTGGTGTCATTTCACAAGTGAGCAAGATGTTGGAAACTGAAAGCAAGATGCTCTATGCCACAATGCTATTATCAACTTTGATAAACAATTAATTCTGAGGAGTCCCCATGACAACATCGGAGACTAAGATAGCGAAAACATTAGGGACATAATGTAAGAATTTGCCATGCTGGATCAGAAAAAAATGGTTCATCGTGTGTGTGTGTGTGTGTGTGTGTATGTATGCGTGTATGTGTGTGTGTGTGTGTGTGTGTGTGTGTGTATCCATCCTAATTGCCCATCTGGCCAGTCACCCAGCCACTCTGGGCAATATACAACAGTTCAATTTAAAACAGTAAAATTACACATTAAAACATCGTTTAAAAATACCCTAACACACCCCAAATGCCTGCCTGAACAACCAAGTTTTCAATGCGTGGCAGAAGCTCATTAAAGAGGGGGCATGGCAGAGTTCCCTAGGGAGGGAGTTCCACAGAGTGGGAGCCATCACAGCAAAGGCCCTCTCCCTTATCCTCACCAGCCTAGCTGTCCTGGCTGATGCCGTCCAAGGCTGATCTTGTTGAGTGGCCTGTCTGGTGTTGCTGGAGGCGCTCCTTGAGATAGGCTGGGCCGGAACCGTATAGGGTTTTAAAGGTCAAAACCAACACCCTGAATTTGGCCCGGAAAACAACTGGTAGCCAGTGCAACACTGTGCTTCCAATAGAGATCAGCTATGTTTCTGGGAAGGTCACAAGCAGGGCATTAATGGTCACCCTATTGTTTCTCTCCAGCACCTGGTAATTTTAGATATTGCACCAGTTCAGACCTGATGTTCTGGGCTTCATAAGCAAGAGTTTATTAAGCTAGGAATGAGCATCAGGCCTGTATGTTTGCTTGGCTCATTCTTTTGGGCTCCAGCATAAAGAGATCCTGGCTTGTTTAAAGCAGAGTTCTCCTTTATGTCTGAAGGGGAAGTCTGGAGGGGAACTCTGGTTTAATGTTGGTTTACTAATCAGGATATTAAGACAGGATTAGAGAAGTGTGTGGGCCCTCCATAAACCATGGTTAAAAAGCTAGGAATATTATGTCTGAACAAGCCCATACTGAATATACTCCCTCAGAAATCATCTTACTAAGCAACAGATTTCTGTGCACAACTCTTAAGTGAACTGCAGGGTTTCTCAGACAAACAAGTGAGCTGAAAGAAATCCACCAATAATGTACCACAACCACAATGTATCTTTCTCTCTCATCTGATTTTATTTTACCTTAAGTGTGTTTTGCTTTAAATGTTGATGCAAGACAGGCAATAAAAGGCGCACTAAAATTCATGGACATCCCCTCCCCCAAAATGCATTTCATGTAACACTACATTGGGATATTGAATATCTGAGGGGTCTTAATAAACTTTCTATGTACCTTTAGTATTCTGCCTTTTGCCATTTTATGGTGCCATCACCCTCTTTTGCAGGGTTGTAATAACTCCGGACATAGTAGTCTGATAATACTTGACTGTGGCCAAACAACAGGCCGAGTCAGCTAACTAACATTCCATATTCTGAACCTTATATTACCTGTTTTGTGAACTTTGAGGTCCTTGTTCCATGGATAGCATACTCTCGGGCCATGCATTTGGCTGGTTAGATGGTCCTGGATGTGCATAAGGGTTCCCTCCCATACCAATGTTAATGTCATTTGGCCCTATAAAACAATTTGATTTTGGGAAGGGAGGTGAATTTTTTGTATCTGCAATCCAATGGTGCAGGGCAGTGTAGAAAAAACAGTCAATCCAACAATATACCAGTATTATAAAACACAGTGATAAAATATCAGAGGAAAACCACTATACAACTATTTTAGTACCGAAATAAATCAGCCATGCCCTTAATAGTAGCCAATAAAGGCCAGCCTAAAGGAACATGTCTGGCATTATCAACAAATATGAGATTTGTGCTCAAATGGGTATCTAAGAGGAGAGAGAGTTGCATAACATGGGGCTTAAACTGATAAATATTTCCTTCCACATCTTTGACCTGGTGCAGAGATATCAGCACCAGGATTCTCCCCCAGCAAACTCAAGGGCAGTAGCAGGGCAGATGGGAGGTGGTGGTCTAGACCGGTTATTACTGATTATCACTAACATTTAGCTAATTCATCTTTAGATCCACATATCCATTTTATCTGCAGAAAAAGCAAACATTCAACAGTCACAAATACAATGTGCTTAATGAATAGTCTTGTATTCATTAATTAGTAGCACTTAAATGTTTCCGAAGTATTTAAAACTTTATTTTTCTGAACAAGCAATGTATGAGACAGATCATTATGACAACACATTTTACAGACTAGGGAACTGAGATATTAACACAAAATGCTGGCCACAAAATGCTTTCACTGTTTAGTTAGTTTTCAATTATAAGATTTCTCAAAGTCTGCTACACTATCCATCAGTCCACACTAGCTTCACTCGTTCTTCAGGACATGGTACAGTTGACTATGCATACAGTCGAGAAATAGATATCTGCAAGCCAAGATACTTCAGAAATTATTGTTATCTGCAGTACACATGAAACAAATAACTGGTTTCCAGTAAATAAACATCGTAAGAACTCACTCATATGGATCATCTGCTGTTGCAGCATGGATCTGGTACTAGGCATACTATTTGACCGCATGGACAAACCAGGCATGGACCCACCAACTGAAGATCTGGAAAGGGTTGCGTTGCAATCTGGCCCTGGTCTTGCCATTGAACCAGAGCTTGTAGGTTCCATTCTGCTCACTTTGGAGTTTTGTAGGCTCCAATCACTTGCTGAATGCTGATTCATAGGCATGTTTCTGTTAGATCCACCTGGAAAAAATTAATGTATTTACTACAGATTACTTTCCCTATAGAAAAATCTAGAATATAATACAATTTGTTATGGTAGACATGTTGACATCTCCCTCCACCACCACCCTAGATTGTAACTATAAGCCAGAACTCACACTAGGGGTTTTCAGCCTCCCCATTCCAGTAGCACAAACCACACACAAAGTCCAGAGGACCACTTACCCATTGTGGCAATCTGTGAAGTATATGGGGACTGTCACTACAAGGGGGAAAATGGCAACACCCTCACCACACATGTACAAGTGGGGCTCTTTGGATGCCAGCCATGTCTTTGCTCTTGTTGTAATATATTAATTTAGACAACTAGCTTGTCTAAATTCTGTTGAGATAAAGCACTGGTGAGAGATAAGATTGGTGGGAGATTCAGAACAGATAAAAGGAAGTACTTCTTCACACAGCCCATATTTAAACTATGGAATTCGCTACCAAAACAAGTAGTGATGGCCACCAATTTGGATAGCTTTTAAAGGGGGTTAGAAAATTTAAGGTGAATAAGGCTGTGAATGGCTACTAGTCCTGATGGCTATCTATCAGAGGCAGTACACCTATATACACCAGTTGCTGGGGAACTTGGGAGGGAGGGTGCTGTTACGCTGATGTACTGCTTGTGGGTTTCCTGCGGGCAGCTAGTTGGCCACTATATGAACAGAATCTTGGACTAGATGGACGCTTGGTCTGATCCAGCATGGCTCTTATGTTTATCATGCAACAACATAAATTGACTATTGTCATTATCATTGGGTTTTTAAAATTTTGTGACAATGGCTTAGTTCAAAATTATGCCAAATTATGGTTTGCATTCACCATAGTTTAAATCCAAACCATGATTTCAGCTTTCAAACATACAGGGAAACCATACTTTATAGCTGCTTGTCTGCTTCCATTTTCTATCTGCTCAGCACTACAACCTCTAGGTGGCTTCTGGCAGTACAGGAATAACAAGCTATAATTTGCCAATTCAGACATCACACTAAACCACAGTTGGTGCAAATTACAGTTTGCAAGCCCCTTCAAACCACTGCTTTCAATTTTGGTTAGCTACCTGATTGCAAAGCATGATTTGTTAACTCAGACATCACAATTAAGCCACAGTTAACCTTTTGGTGTGATGTATGAATTGAGCCAAAGTCAAAGAATCTCAGCCACCACAAGTTAGTACAATAGAATCCAAACAATTCTTTTTATAGCTAATAATAGTTACTCCATCAAAATTCTGGGATACTGTTTAAGGTAAAAGAACTCAAATAACATGAAAAGCTGCTGGTATGAAAATGAACAGACCCATATTAGCTCCAAAATTTTCCTGGCTTTCAATCATTCTTGGACTCCCACTCATCATGTTTTGTTTCTGTAATATGGAGAATGCATTGACACTCCTCACAGACGGGCTTGAACCCACTGATATGGGGCTGTCCAAAGACATGGTTCTGTTGAAAGGAGGACGGATGGTCTGCAGAGACTGGGGACTTCTCATACCTGTTGAAGAATTACAATGTAATTGCCATTATTAAAGCTATGAATAACATCAGCTACCATGGCAGACATGGTTAGAATCTACTATATGACCATTTACTGAAAATGTAATACAATCATGTAAGTTAATTTCAATTGTTACTTGTCCTGAACACATATGACTGATGGAGATTATTACAAAGATCTGATGAATAAGAAGTTCAAGAAAATTTTCATCTAACTCAATTGATCTACCATGTTACAGTATGAGGAGTTAAATAAACACGGTACATCTCTTTGGATCTGTACAGTGCTAGTTTCTTTTATAGCGACATACCCAGCATTACAAAAGTTTAGAAAATACACCCTGAAAGCATATCAAAAGAAAACTAATCAATTCCCCATAATGTCAAGTGTGAAATTTTGCTTCACTGTAGGAAAAAACTAAATCCTGTAAGCAGCCTTATCCCAAGGATAAGAGTCTGTTCTCTTTATTATTATCATCATCATGATCATCTTCTATTTTCTCTTACTCAGATTACCCTTAATAAGCAATGTGACATCAAAACTGAACTTTCTGCCCTCCTAATTACCCTAACCGTACATCCTGGAAGTGCATTCTCATGCAAACCTGGTGAGCATGGGTTATGCAAGGGTTAAATAACCCTCGCATAACCCTAAAACAGACAATAACTACACTTGTCAGGTTCGCATGATACAACGTGCCCCACACTCACCGTATGGTGGGCTATCATGACATATGAACAGCCTGAACATGTTTACAAGATAACTTATAGTCTACTAATAAGCATATTAAGAAAATAATAGCTTGAATGTGCATTTAGGACACAATCCTATTAGGATAGGTGGGTGCCTCTGAACTCGGAGGCGACCGCCTATCCAATGCAGGGCAGGAGCAGCACAGAGGGGATCATCCCCTCTGCACTTCAGCTGTCCTGCATTCATGGCTAGACAGCTGATTTCAGCTGTCTAGCTGCAAGAAGTCGGGGGGAGAGGCACGACTCTGGACAACGCATAGGAAGCGTCGGAATGGCACTTCCACCCTCCCTGCCCCAGCACGCCCCCAGGAATGTCCCGTTTTCACCGCTCCATGCTCCTTTTACAAGCACAGGGCAGATCCACACTGCCTACAAGGCAGCACAGGAGGGGGTGGAGGTCGGTTCTCAGGGAACCAACCTCAGAGTGCAGGCTCCAAGATCGGTTCTCGGGAACTGACCTATCCTATGGCCATCTAGCCACTGACTAGCGGCCATAGGATTGCACCCTAAATCAACTCAAATAGATATTCAATGAAACAGTTGTGTCAAAAAAAGTCCTCACCCAGTGGTGTATTTCCTTGGCAGAAAGGTTGCTTATTCCCAATATTACTCCCATTTGTAGACACAGGATTACTACAAAAATCTGAGCTAGTTAGATCACCCAAAATTGCATCTAAATTATCCACCAAATCTCCACTCATCTGAAAAGAAAAAATATTTACAAACAAATGTAATTATTTAAATTTCTACTGATAAACTTTCAATCCGCTATGAACTCAAAATTGTGATGACTTTGAAACTTACTACTAACTTCCAAAATAACCAGTTGGAAGCCTATGGAAATATCTGCTCAGTCTGTAATTACATTACTAATCTGGAAGGATAGAAAATTGTAATTTTTTATTTGTGTGTTCTGTGCTCATCTGTGTACAGCCATCATATCCAATCCAGATACAGGATATTTCATAATGGACCAGTTGGCATGTCATAGTAAGCTACCATGGGTTAATTAATCCACTGGGCTCCATGTGCACTGGGTGCTATTTTGAATATGCAGGCCATAGCGGGGGCACTCTGCAGATTGTCATGTCATGAGAACCTGGGCATTGTGGGTTATTTGAGGGTTAAACAACCCCTCAGATAACCCCAGAACAACCTATGGTGGCCAGTGCGCATCATGGAGCTCCACGGGTTAACCCATGGTGGCTTACCATGATGTGCGAACCTATTCCATATGTACCCTAAAGAGTAGGACTGCAGTGTTTAGTTGACCAATCAATTCCTTTTTTTTAATTCACTGAAAAAGATTCCCCTGATTAATAGGGCAGCATTTTTTTAAATTTTATTTCTAAAAATTCATGGTGGTAGGTGCCTTCTTAGAAGAAGCATTCCACCTTCTCTCTCATTCAGGAGGCAATGCCTCTTTGGGAGTGGTTCATACATGTGTTTCTAGACATGCATGCATAATTAAAAGAAAAGAAAAGAAAGAATGCTAATGTTATATAGCTAATAACCTAAGAATGAAACTTGCACAACGAAAAGTATAGAAGACAAATTGGAGTTCAGATTAGCTGTGGTTTATCAGATTTACGAAAGAATGTGTATTGTTTCATTCGATGTATTTATTTGAAAAGCAGATGTTTATTGAGTCTTTTAACAGGATTTTTGCTTAACATTGGAATACTCTACCTCTTCCGTGGGTTCTGTTTTTATTTTCATATCTTTTTCTTGACTTGAAGTAGGTATGGCAGAACTACAGCATTGCCCCATCTTGCTGTCCAAATTTTCTATTTTAGGTTTAATGTCCTTGGGAAGTGGATCCTTTCCATCATCCTTGTCAAGCAAGTATCTAAGAAGAGCGTGGTTCTCTTTCTTTTTAGGACTCATTTGTTCCTGTTTGCCTGCTCCTTCTCCACAGGAAACTGTGTTACTATCATGGTACGTATCTTTGCCAGTAGCTTCAGCTGTGATTTTCGCTACTTCTGCGGGAGAATTACCATTCCGTAGCAACTTATGTAAAATCCTATGCTTCTCTTGCATGTTTGATGAAGAGACCCCTCCAGATGTAGAAGAGGAGACTCCAGATGAAGGGCTTGTAGCATTTGTAGATGATTCTTTGCAACTAGATTCCAAGGGAGAGTTTGACAGTGTTGAATGCCCTCTGTCCTCTGAGGAACAAGTTAGTAATTGAAGAAGCTTTTTATGCCCTTTGCTTTCAGCTGGTCCTCGTTGATCAGAGCCTTCCAGGCTCTCCTCTTTACTATCTTTGTTACTAAAGGAGTCCCTCCTGTTTGACTGACACATAGAACTCTCCACCTGATTTTGCTCACAAAATATGCCAGGAGGGCTTTTTGAATCCTGGTTTCCCATTTTATTTTGCTGAGAAACATTCATATTTGGAGAACTGTCCAATTTGGGACCCGGTGAAGAAAGTGTAGACAGAAGGGAAGTTCCAACCCCATCGCTGATGGCCTGAAGAGCACTAAGTGAGCTGCTTGAAAAGTTGTTGCTAGTATTGGTGGCAGGTCCCATTGGAGAGTGCACACCTACACACAAATAGAATTGATATTGGAGAAAATAACCATACCTCCCATGTATCAATGTGTTTAGTGAGGTATTACATATTTAATAAATAGTTTAGTTATACGCATTTTGAACTATTACAGCAGAAAATACACAGGGAAAAAATGTAAATGCCTCCCATAATTCCTGCATAACACTACTGATGGCACAATAAGTCTGATGTTGTATTGTTTTACATTTATGCTGTAAGTCACTTGAGGATGATAATTGCAAAGTAGCTTATAAACAGTAAATCATCCTCATCTGTGGCCCATTTAATAATATCAGATTTCAGATTTTGAAACAGAAAACATTAAAAAAAATACAAGAAATAATTACCTGCTACAGGAGAAAACTGGTGTGAATTCACTTTTGGACTACCACGATTCCTAGGGGATATCATTAAATTCTGTTGACTGGAATTCAAGCCTGGGCTGCTATGTGGTGGGCTGCTCATATTTAATCCATAGTTATTCTGATAAGGAGAAGACTGCATTCCTTGCCCAGAGTTCACTGATCCCATATTTCCAGGACCTCCGTATCTAGCACCACTCATCTGTCCCATTAAGTTAGGATCTCCCATGCCATAGTTTCTGTTCTGCAAAGGCATATTTTGTCCAGGCGACATATTCATAACACTTCCACCTGAATTTGTGCTCCCAGTTGTAGATGCTCTGATGTTCTGTCCCATTGTACTGGGATTTGGTCGATATCCATTTTGTTCTCTGAAAATTACAAACAGGCACAGGATTAGCAATCAAATTCCAGATAGAGTGGATTATTGAGGCCCATGTTAAACAATCTTATGTTTTTTCCCGGGAATCAATGAACAGCACCACTCACACTTGCAACAGTAGAACATATTAACACTACCATACCTCATAGTAGGGATGCTGGAGAAATTCGAGGCGGACTAAAATGAGCTTGGATTTTATGACCTGCGGAATCCGCTGCAGAGCAACCCCCTCAGGCCACGCAAAGCCTGTGGACTTTTGGATGATTTTTTTTACGTTCCCAATATGTACTCATATATATTTGTAGGAAAATGCGTACGTTTCTGAGGAAACGTTGAATGGAATGGGGGACAATATACAATAAATGTTACATACTGAGGTGACTTATGTAAATACTTACATAAATACTTATGTAATTATTTGCGGATTTTCCTGCATAACAAAAAAAAATCACCCGCATCCATCTGTGGACGGACAATGGAACAAAAGGCACCTGACAATCCACAAAACGCAGATGGATTTTACATAGTCTGTACATCCTTACCTCATAGTGGGTTGGGTTCTATGGTGTAATCCAGCTAGTGCAAAGTTTCTACCTCTTTCAGAAATCCTGTTTTTATCCTTGCAAAAGGTGGTGTACCATTACCACTTCATTAGGTAAGGTGTTGCTTGTGCCAGTTGTTTTGCTAGCACTTGCACAAGAACTAGCGGACCATCACTACCCCTTGTACTTTTCCCACTATCATAATACTGGATACAACTCAGTGACAGAAATTCATTATGAAATTAGAAATTCTTCCTAAGCCTATTGTGTTCATCTTTCTATCAACGTGAGTAAGGCATACTAAAAGCTATTTAAAACACCAACTACGTTGTGAAGGACATATACTGTATATTCTATTAGTTATTTTCAATTTTTTTGTCTAGTTCTCTGTAATCCTATACCCACTTACCTGGGAGTAAGCCTCACTGAACTCAATAAGATTTGCTTCTGAGTAGACATATATACAACTCCAGTGTTATTGATAAGAACAGGAAATATTCTACTCTTCATGATATAGTGGATACAGCTTTGCAGCCCTGCCATGAGACTCACTGAATGGACTTTAGCAAGTTAGTATTTCTCAGCCCAACCCCTCTGCAGACAATTGTTTGTTTTGGGGACAACAGATAAAAACTGTAAAACATGTTGCACGTTGAAATTGCAACAGACATGATAATTACGTGTGCTCCATCTTAAAAGAACATATAAAATTCATCCACAACAAGATTCAAGGAAAATTTCATCATTTTCATACATTCAAATATTATATTTTAAGTACAAGATGGGCAAGCACAGACGGTTGGTTCCCTTGCCTTTTCCTAACTGCTTATGCAATTACTGATACTGGGTTAGGGATGGGGAACTTCAATAAAAGGCATTGTCAAATGAATTTCAAGAAATGTACCACGTACCTTGAGTGAATGTGCCACCATGTCCTTGCCCGAATGAGTAGAAAAAAGCAGGTGGACATGGCATAATTTAAACTTAACATAGGAAGACTGTGTGATTTGGCAATTTTACCTTCCTGTCACGTCTGATAGAATAATTTACTTTCTCCATTGAAACCACGCTCTACTAACCCATATACTGCCCTCTAAATATTTAACGAAAGCATGTACTTCTGGAACTGTTGATACAGATGACTGATTTCACCTTTGAAGAAAGTGGGTTGAGATAAATCCATGACGGTCACTGGTAACAGGGTTTTGAAACAGTTTACTTTTTGTTTGTCCCGTCACTATTGTTCCATCTGCTAAGGAAAACCGATAGAGCGGAGTTTCAGCATGACCTTGTATATAAGCTGTTAGAAAGAACAGATACTATTAGCACAGAAGCAATCTGTTTATATTTCATATTACAGAAACCAAATATATATAAGTGATATGTTATTAACTTCAACAAAATGGTTGCTTGAAAAATAAAATAAGATTTTTTTACATCTAAAACTCTGTTCCTTCTATTGTCTTTTACTTAAAAGATACTTAAAAACTTAAAAGATACTTTTACTTAAAATTACTTAAAAACAAATCACTATTTTCTATGTAAATGTCATCTTCATATATTTTCCTGCTTTAATCTCATATTATAAATTTACCTACAGATGTACATTCAGACACATATTCAGCCTACTTTTTTGCTTATATCTTACTAAAATCACATTAAAGAGGTTATGAGAGCAAACAGCAATCCTATGCTCTCAATGTAACCTACAGTCTTGGAGGGCTCTGTTCCTTCCTATGCTGACAGCTCTTGCTGTCAGCTTTTGCCAGCAAAGATGAAGTCGAGATGGGGCTTACAATATTTTTCTTTCATCTATGAATGGAAGAAAAAACATTCCTCCTACTCCCAGCAATGGGAGGGACTCATGTAGAGGCTCTCTTGAGCACATCTAAACATTTCCTGGTGAAAGGGGTATGGTCAGGAGCTGGGAGGGCTTAGTATCCCTCAGATCCTGGCCACTCTCTTCCCACCCACCATGACCCCCTTGACACATCCTTTTCCAACCTCGTAGCGGAAGCCACCATGGAATCCTCCACAGTGGTTAGGCAGAGCCAAAATGAAGGCTCAGACATTGGGAAACTGAGCTCTATCTACAGTCTCAAGGGGTTTTCAGTCCTACGGACCCTGGGATGCTGCCTGGTGACGATAGGATTGCTCTCTAAGATATTAATTATTAAATGCGCCTAACATAAGTAGACACTTGAAAATTTAATTTTTAAATGTATTTTCTAATATAAATATTCACTGTATGAATTTTGAATTGGTCCTAGATGAAGAAGCAAACATATAGCAACTTTAAAAAAATTTTTAAAACAAACTAGTGTTTTGAAATCTGAGGGCTTACCTTCTTGATAATGGCGTTTATTTGACCAGGGCTGTCCTTCATTTTGACATAAAAATCTCTGAATACAACGACGAATTGTATCTTCAAATCCAGGTCTCATGGACCTTAGGGAGTTTGTATCTATGTTAACAAGTTTACCTGCCAGTCAGAAAGATAATTAATAGCTAAATGCGTTTAAAAACATGAAAGTGTATATATTTTGACTTTTGATTTGCAGACATACTGGGCAAGCGTAATTACTATCAATAAATATATAATTGGAAGTGCAATTGATAATACAAACAAAATTTTTGAAATATTGGTTTTCTTGGGGGCTCTTACAGTGAAAAGATGGGAAATAAATCTTCTAAAAGAATAAATAATAAAAGTCATTTGAAAACAAGCACTTATACAATGTCTAATGACTGCATGTTTTGCTATAATTTGGACTGAAAATATATTCCATGCATTCTACAAGTAGATTTCTCACCTGAAAGGTCATGCCTAGTAACAAAGCTTTCTGTGTTTGGTGAAAATACCCTTTCCACTGTAGAGATACGACGTGCCACACATATCATACAGGACTGCAAATCTGAAATTAAAATATTTCCTATTATATTTTATAGATATTCTAAGTTTTAAAGAAAACATGTGAGTTCTAGGGTATTTGAGCCTCGTGTGGCGCAGAGTGGTAGGCGGCAGTATTGCAACTGAAACTCTCCCCACGACCTGAGTTCGATCCCAGCAGAAGCTGAGTCCCAGGTAGCCAGCTCAGGTCAACTCAGCCTTCCATCCTTCCGAGGTTGGTAAAATGACTGCCCAGCTTGCTGGGGGGAAAGGTAGTCACAACTGGGGAAGGCAATGGCAAACCACCCCACTATAGTCTGCCATGAAAACGCCAGCGTAAGTGGCGTCCCTCTAGGGGTCAGTAATGACCCAGTACTTGCACAGGAGGAACCTTTCCTTTCCTTCTAGGGTATTAACAGATGTACTACATCTATGCACTACTACGTTCTTTACAAGTAATCATACAACCCAAGTTAAATTACACTGCAAAATTGCAATTGAAGCTGTGCGTGATGGATCAAAAATCAACTGTTGAAAAATAGTCACTTGCCATTACCTTCACCTTCTTCCAGCATAGCTCTTGGTTGTGATAAAGCAAAACATTGCATGGTTTCAAATCTTTCATGTGTATCCTGGTTGCTCCCTACATCTTCCAGGAGATCATGTACTGTTTTCACCATCATGCGACAATTAAATGTATGACTCTTCTGTCTAGGTGCTTCATTGGTCCAAGAAACTCCATTCACTAAAAACCCAGAAGTTTGAAATAACTCATCACAATTTGGGCAGAAAAAGGCTTTACCCAAGGTATTAAGACTACAGTCCTACTTTTACTTGGAAGAAATTCCACTGAAATCAGTAGAATTTGCTACCAAGAATAGAACTGAGGATGCCAATGTATTACATATGATACTTATGCACTGATTGTGTAAGGATGATTTCCTTTCTGAAAACAGAAACTGAATTCAACACGTAATTCTTTGATGAGCTTCCGCCGGGCTTTAAAAACCTGGCTGTTCAGGCGGGCATTTGGGGTGGGTTAGGTTTTTTTAGAGCAGTGTTGTTTTGTTGTTTTGTTCAGTTGATTATGTAAATTTGTTATTAGTATTGTACGCCACCTAGAGTGGCCAGGTAGCCGGCCAGATAGGCGGCTAATGAATCAAATAAATAAACACATAGATCTCCTACACCGGGAATGCAAAAAAAAAAATTAAAAAAATAGTGGTGGTGGGGCGGAGAGGAACTTCTAGCCTCAGACATATGTTCATGGTATTCTTACAATTACATGCACCTTCTAATGGCTGTAACCAATGCTGATGGTGTCAGCTCTGAAAGGACTGATCTCGCAATTAGGTGGGAAAAGAAAAAAGCCAGCATTGGAATCTATTCAGATGTTCCCCCTTCTGTTCTTTTGACAGCCTAAATGTTATCAGTGTTGCCAATGCTAATAACAATGATCTGCAAGCAAAGCAGCATGCTACAACCTCCTGCTGTGGTCCTGCTTTTCTGGACCACGATCTTTAAGCGCAATTGAGTACCCATTTAAGCACTCAAGGATTTAACCAAGCTTACATGAAGCATGAAGCTGGACCGTAGCATTAGAAAGATTAAAATTTCCTTATTGTTGTAATTTAGTCTAGTATTTTTCAAATGCAAACAAAACATTATTTGCTGCATTAGTATTTTGTGAAATTAGATAGAAAATACAAGGCCTCTACTTGATGGAAACTGTATACAGTCATGTGAAAAAGAAAGTACACCCTCTTTGAGTTCTATGTTTTTCACACATGGCTTCTCCATTTTGGCTTTATTTCTGTAAAATAAATAATGACACGGTGTAATATGTCATGGGTTGTTGTTCATCTGAGGTTGTATTTACCTAATTTTAAGACCTGCTAAGGACCAGATGATTTTTATTATGTGCTGATACGTAAAACCATAGAACTCAAAGAGGGTGTACTTTCTTTTTCACATGACTGTATGTGCAAAATTTAAGATGTGTGAATTTAATACTATACTCTTACATCTCTGTTAATCAACAGTAATATATGGAATACTAGCTTAGATTATGGAAACTATATTTTTAAAGGAGTTTGCCAGTTATGCACAAGAGCGCACATGTAATTCAGTTAAACATAATGCTAGATTTTACCTAAACATTAAAGAATCATTTGCCAAAGAAATGTCCATGTTCAGGCACTATGTGAAAATAATTTGAAAAGAAAATATAGATATTTTCTTAACAATTACACTAAGACTCATAAAGTTAGCTTCCTGTTTAAAATGGGTGTTTTTCACAGTTGACAAACCTAATTGAGTGTTAACTGCCTTATTACCTGCAGATTTCGGTAAATTTTTAAGAAAATCCTTCCGGTCCTCCTCATGCAAGATACTGTAAACACTTGTATTAACCAGGTCCTCTTGTTTATACTGCAAATACTGAGTGACATTTTCAGATACAAATACAATGTTCCCATCTCGATTTACTACAAATAAGAAGCCATCCAACGCCTAGAAACAAAATTATGAAAAGATATTATCTAAACATATAGGCACAGAAAGGTACATCAGCCCCAAACAAGCTATTCATGTATTGAAGTAGGTTTCATACGCTACAATCCTATACATGTCTCTTCAAAAGTAAGCTCCAAATAAGTGTGTATAGGGCTGCAACCTGAGTGAGGTTCTGTTGTAACAGAGGAGCAACAGATATGTGCAGAGGTATGCGTGTCCATGTATATGTGTGTATCTGGATTGAGTAAACCTGTTAGCATACCTTCACACCTATTAGGTGGAAGCATTAAGAAATCTTGGCATCTGTCACAGAAGCACAGTGCTTGAAGCCGCTTCTAACTAAATTCTCGTCAGTGTTAGGGCACACACACCTATGCAGGTTTAGACAAAGAAAGGTCCTACAACTCCCAGCATTCCCCAGGCAGCATCTATCTAAACCTCCATACGATTGCGCCCCTAATCACTTTTAGGCAAGGGGAAGGACACAAAGTCTAAATGCCATCCCCATGACTTCTGCACACCTGAGAGCTGATGTAGGCCAAGAGAGGCTTCTTCAAATGGGTCATTCATAACTAAAAATACAGTAATAAGCACATTGGAACAGAGCCCTGAAATAAATGGTTTGGAGGATTGGGAACAAGCCCTTTCCTTGTGTGCTCCCTCAATCCAGTCACATTTGGCTTCATGGGTAACTTTGTGGTCTGATCAAACTGTAGTTTGCTGTTGTGTCCGAATTGGCAAACTATATTCTAAGTAATTCCTCCAAAACTAGGATAATAAAACAGGATCATACCATAGTTTGCAATCATAGTTTGGAGAGCTCACTCAGACCAGGATTTGCCAGTTCAGATCAAACTGCTTTCATGAAACTAGGCAGTTTTCCACCAATGAAAGTGGACAAGGGAATGCATGAGCACCATCAGAAATGTGATTCCTGAATGCAGCCAAGGCATTCAGCCTTGAAAATAGGCAGCTCAAATGTTGTGCCAAGGAAAGCTGAATGTTGCAACCTGGATAAATTATGCAAGTTAAGCAAATGTACTTTTATTTTGCATTATTCTGTAATTTTTACTATTGTGCATAACTTAAATTTAGTATTTCTGGGCATGGGAACAGCTGCTGGAATATTTTTTTAACTTGTCCTCCCAACATGGTCCAGCTTCTCCCAGTGCCATACTGCCTCTAGAGAAGCAACCAGGTACAAATGAGCATCATCATCATCATTACTAACTGAACTTATAAGCAACTCTCAATTACCAAAGTTCTCAGAGCAATCAACTTTCTTTTTAAGTATCACTACAGTTTGTAAGAATTTAAATTCATGGTAATAACTAAAAACTGAATATGACAAGTATTAAAACAGTAATTCATCACCAATTCAATTAAAAGGTTTCCAAAATAAAGTTATTACTTGCCTACTATAAAATAGGATGCCAGGCAACCCTACCTGGGCATGAACGTCCATAACTAGGGCATCATCACCAAAAAGGCTCTACATCTTACAACCACCCACTACCCTTCAGATGGCAGGGGCACTGACAGAAGAGCCTCCTTCAGTTCACAGGGGGAAATATCTAGGAGAAGACTTTCCTTCAGATGAACATGACTGAAGCAATGGAAAGAGTCTGGAGGGGGGTGAGATAGGATAGTTTGGAGTCCTGGTCTGAAGTCGGAGACAGTGCTCCAACCTTGGACCGAGGAGTCCAAGCTCCCTGCCCCCTGCCCCTCGCACATGATGAGGAGAGAACTGCTCCAGCTGCCTCACCAAGGTCGCAAAAGCAGGGATGACATAGCACTGATCCTGATTTACATTGGCTAAGTGTTAAAGAGTGCAATTTTAAGTGCTGATCTAATTGGATCCACCCTTGATACTCATAAGCCTCTGAACATTTTTTAAATGTTTTTAATCTTTGCAAACTGCCTAGAGAGCTTTGGCTATTGGGCGGTATAGAAATGTAATAAATAATAATAACATCCAGTGCAGAGCGGGAGGCATGGTGGAGGCAATATTCACCTCTACTATGTGTCCCACTTTGCATTTTAGCTAGACAGGCATTTTTGCCCATCTAGCTGAGGTGTCAGGGAGGGGGAGGGAAAGAGGCTGAAGGATTCCTCATACAGCAGCCTCCCCAGTCTCCTCCCCTCCCTGCCTACAAGCACTGCCCCCTAGATTATAGGGCAGGTATACCTATAGAGCAAGAGGGGTGAAAGTCTTATAGCCCAAGGGACAAACTATTGTCGTAATACCTTTTGGGCTGCAGCATGTCCCAGTGTTGGGTTATGCCAAGGTTGTTTAACCCTTGCACAACCCCCATCACCCAGGTTCACACGACACTAGCCGTGACAGGGCACTGAATATTCAAAATGGCCACCACTGCCCACAGAGGGCTGTTTGATTGTATGAAACAGCCCATTGTTCTGATCTAGCAGTACTAAAACAGAATAAGCTATAAGCTTGCCTGTAACAGAAGAGGTCCCAAAGAATCCTTATCAATGACCCCCTGACCTGTCGAAGATACATCAGCCTTCTGGACATCATCATCAGTAGAAGCTGCTTTTCCTGAAATTGGAAAGCAAGTTTTGAAAGCAAGTCATATCTGTGTCTTCAAATAGTGCAATGGAAATCTAATGCAATTGTGGAATGAATATAAGAATGCATGCAATATTGACCACAACATCTTTTCAAATTTTTTATTTCTCTTTGATATGGGAAAATGCATCCACTTAACACTGAAATCCTTTTGATAATAGAGATTAGGGAGTTCTTAAAATATATGTATGTTTAAAAGACAGAATACCTATCATCAGGGATGTACCCATGGCAAGTTCAGGAGTGGGCGTTGGAACTACTCGTTCCCCCCATTGTTCGTCCATTGTCCCTCCATGGGTCATCCCATGAAGTTGACTGGTGGTAGATTCAGGACAGATTAAAGGAAGTACTTCTTTACACAGCGCATAGTTAAACTATGGAATTCACTTCCACAAGATGTAGTGATGGCCACCAATTTGGATGGCTTTAAAAGAGGATTGGACAAATTAATAGAGGATAAGGCTACTGATGGCTACTAGTCCTAATGGATAAATGCAAACTCCAGTATCAGAGGCAGTATGCCTATGCACATCAGTTGCTGGGGAACATGGGCAGGAGGGTGCTGTTGCACTCATGTCCTGCTTGGGGGTTTCCCATGGGCAGCTGGTTGGCCTCTGTGTGAACATAATACTGTACTAGATGGACCCTTGGCCTAATCCAGCATGGTTCTTCTTATATTCTTTACCTGCTTCTCTCACAACTACTGCACAACTGACCAGGTGATCGTCATTTATTTGAACATGGGACATGCATAATCTTGCAGAATAGAGCCTGCTTTGTTTTGAGATCTTACCAGTTCAGTTGTGATCTTATAAACTTTTGATGAGGGAAGAAGGGAAGGAATGGA
The DNA here is from genome assembly GCF_057233095.1 of Heloderma suspectum. Lineage (NCBI taxonomy): Eukaryota > Metazoa > Chordata > Lepidosauria > Squamata > Helodermatidae > Heloderma > Heloderma suspectum. The sequence continues at coordinate 283,866,130 of NC_139461.1, read as the reverse complement.
TGTTTGGAGAACAACTCATGAGCCTGAAACCTCCCTTCTGAACTCAACATGGATAAAATCTTTCATGCTCCATATTAACTTGTCCCTAAGAGGCCTATTACTCTACAGAGGCTAGCACAAGATAGTAAATGTAAAAATGAGGATTCAGTTTAGAAAATTTGCCAATCAGTCCTTTGGTTAGTTCATTCTGGTCCCAATTATATTCTATTTGCAGTAGTAGTCTTTTTGTAATGCTAACTCACAGTCAGCGATCAAGTACTTAAGAGAGAACAGAAATGCAATAAATGTCCCTTGTTTAAAAGCTAGATTTAAACATACTCCATATCTGATTATCTGAAAATGAAATAACTTTGTATATAATGACATATAATTTTTCCTTTATAATTTAAGAATTCAAGTCTTGCCTTGTTCCTTTATCTGCCTTATCTGTCTAACAGTTTCCTTTAAAATAGCACATTTATCTGGTTTGACATTGAAATTGTCAATGTCGCTCAGATTAGCAGATATCAGCTCAGCCAGTTCTTCAATATATTTGCTTTCCTGTTCACGTCGACGTTTCTCCCCACTGCAGATCAGACTAAACACAAGAGATATTTTTATATACGTAAGCCTCATGATCATAGAATCCACTTTCATACAACTTATTTATCAAACTGCTAAATTAAATGTACAGACATACACTTTATTTTTCATTGCAAGTCACAGTGACCGTACAGAGAGGTGAGATACTAATATTTTACATAATTAACAAGTTAGTAACTGGAGCTCACCAAGTGAAATCCAGCCCCCTGTGAAATGCCACCCCCAACCCAGTTGCCAACCTTGGGATAAAAGAATTATAGCTACTGGGGGAGGAGTGGCTGAAGTACTAGCCTCTCACTTCCTTCTCAAAGTGGCCCCTGAGGAAAACTATTTGCTGAGCAGGGATACTTGCCAATGCTTCTCAAAAGAACAGTAAAGTGCAGTAGGAAAAACTAGAGACTTTATGAAATCTATGTGAAACCCCATATGTTAGGGAGACATCAGAATAGGAATTCTACTCACAAATGCCCAGCATTATAAGGGGGATCTTGCATTTGGCAAATGTTGATTGGTACAGGGACACAAAAACACAAAAGTTGAATAAGAACTGAAACCACTAAAGGTGGAAAGAAAGATTGAGTGCAATCTTGAAAACAGAGTATATTCTGTTATTCTGAAGGTTGGGGAAGTGAGATAAGCAACAGTGAGATAAAAAAATCGGAAATATTTTTCACTGTACCACTATTACTTTATTGATTTAAGCAACATACACCAAATTTACATATTAATGCTTTTCTTGGATCTTCTACTAAAAACTAATTGCACCATCCCTTTAAATTAAACATTAATTTATATGAAAATTTAGATGCAGATGTTGTTAAGCAGCAACCTTTTCCCTGCAATATGGTATGACTTGATTTCATACACACAAATTTCAGCATGTTGAGCACGTTACCAACTGAAATGTGACACTAAATGCTAACACACATCTCAGTTTGTTTTTTTAAACTGATTCACTATTTGCAAATGTACCATAATAAAGTATCAAAAAATGAATACTCTCTACCCTGGTCCCGGGGTATCACAGGGCAATGACTTGCGTTTTCTTGTATCACTGGTCATGCTGTCCAAGGAGTTCTCCCCTAATCCACTCATTCTGATCACACATCAGCAACTGAAACAGTCAAGGAATAAAACGTTGACATTTTCTCAAGAATAAAACACGAAAACATTAGAAATTGGTTAAACTTTCAGAATGACAGGATTGCAAGTGACCTGAAGATCGTCAGTTGTTTTCAAATTGCTTTCCAGGGAACACTGGGGATCATCAATGAAGATAACAGTGACTATGCCCATCAGTGGAGATGAACTGTGGATAAGTATCTTTGCAAAACAGCAAACATTGCTACCCATTCCTTCTACAACATTTTAGGACTCACTTTCATGGAGGATAATGGCAAAAACCATCAGCTGTCTGAGAGTGTAGTCCAAGAATGGTACTGCCTTTTGCCTAGCTATGACCATAGCCAGACTATGAAGCACATGGTCTTCGATGTCTATATACTAATGCACAGAGTATGGGAAACAAACAGAACGAACTTGAACTCTTAATACAAGAGGGAAATTATGACGTGATGGGTATAACTGAGACTTGGTGGGATGACTCTCATGACTGGAATACAGCAATTGAAGGATATAACTTGTTCAAAAAGAACAGGAGGAACAGAAAGGGAGGTGGGGTTGCACTATATGTGAAAAATACATATCTCTGCACAGAAATACAGGAGGAGGAGCTTGGTAGCCCCATTGAGAGCATCTGGGTTGAAATAAATGGAGCAAAGAATAAAAGGAACCTGGTGGTCGGAGTCTACTACCGGCCACCCAATCAAGGAGAAGACAAGGATGAAACTTTTGAAAAGCAAATAGCCAATGTTTTAAGGAAGCATGATGTAGTAGTAATGGGGGACTTCAATTTCCCCGATATTTGTTGGGAGACAAATTCTGCAAAACATGGCCCCTCCAGGAAATTCCTGACTTGTGTGGCGGATAACTTCCTGCTACAGAAAGTAGAGGAAGGAACTAGAGGATCGGCTATCCTTGACTTGATCCTAACCAACAGAGATGACTTAGTGGAGAAAGTAGCAGTTACAGGAACTCTGGGGGAAAGCGACCATGTTGTACTTGAGTTCTTAGTTCTAAGGGAAGCAAAAGCCGAGTGTAGTCAAACGCGTACCCTGGATTTTAGGAAAGCTGATTTTAATAAACTCTGAACAATGATCAGTAAGGTCCCATAGCAAGCGATGCTAGCGAGAAAAGGAGTCCAAGATGGGTGGGAGCTTTTAAAAAAGGAAATTCTCAAGGCACAATCACAAGCAATTCCAACAAGAAGAAAAGGTGGAAGACAACAGAAGAAGCCAATGTGGCTTCACAAAAAGCTTAGGGGTGACCTGAAAACAAAAAAGGATACATATAGGAAGTGGAAAGAAGGCCAAGTAACAAAGGAAGAGTACAGGCAGATAGCACAGAATTGCAGGGATGGCGTCAGGAAGGCTAAAGCTGAGAATGAGCTGAGGTTAGCGAGAGATGCTAAAAACAACAGAAAGGCTTTCTTCAACTACGTGCATAGTAAAAGGCAGAGGAAAGAAATGGTGGTTCAGCTATTAAATAAGGATGGCAAAACGATAACAGATGACAAAGAAAATGCAGAGGTGCTCAATTCCTACTTTGGCTCAGTCTTCTCCCAAAAGAGGGTCTATGACCCCCCTGGCAAAGGCAAAGTACAGGCTGAAGGGGCAGGATTGCAGCTTGAGATCAACAGGCATATGGTCAAGGAACACCTCATTACTTTGAATGAGTTCAAATCTCCAGGGCCAGATGAACTGCACCCTAGAGTAATAAAGGAACTGGCAGAAGAACTCTCAGAACCGCTGTCTATTCTCTTTGAGAAATCATGGAGGACGGGGGAAGTGCCAGATGACTGGAGGAGGGCTAACGTTGTCCCTATCTTCAAAAAGGGTAAAAAGGAGGAACCTGGGAACTACAGACCAGTCAGTCTGACATCAATCCCTGGGAAAATTCTGGAGCAGATCATAAAGGAATCCATCTGGAAGCACCTTGAAAACAATGCAGTGATTACTCGAAGCCAACATGGATTTGTCAAGAACAAATCCTGCCAGACTCACCTGATCTCATTTTTTGATCAAGTAACCTCCCTTGTGGACTGTGGGAATGCTGTAGACATCATATACCTCGACTTCAGCAAAGCTTTCGACAAAGTGCCCCGTGATATCCTGAGGAGCAAACTAGCTCAAAGTGGGCTAGATGAAACAACGATCCGGTGGATCCACAGTTGGCTACAGAATCGGACTCAAAGAGTGCTTATCAATGGGACCTTCTCAAACTGGGGAGAGGTAACGAGTGGGGTACCACAGGGCTCAGTCCTGGGCCCACTGCTCTTCAACATTTTTATGAATGACTTGGAGGAGGAGGTGCAGGGAATGCTGATCAAATTTGCAGATGACACAAAATTGGGAGGGATAGCTAATACTTTGGAAGACAGAAACAAAATTCAAAGTGATCTGAATAGACTGGAGTGCTGAGCAGAAAACAACAGAATGACATTTAATAGGGATAAATGCCAAGTTCTGCACCTAGGAAAAAGAAACCAAATGCACACTTACAAGATGGGGGATACATGGCTCAACCACACTACAAACGAGAAGGATCTTGGAATTGTTGTCGATCACAAGCTGAATATGAGCCAACAATGTGATGTGGCTGCAAAAAAGGCCAATGCTCTTTTGGGCTGCATTCATAGAAGTATCGCTTCCAAATCCCGGGAAGTACCAGTACTCTACTCAGCACTGGTTAGGCCTCATCTGGAGTACTGTGTCCAGTTCTGGGCACCACACTTTAAGAAGGATGCAGACAAACTGGAGAGGGTTCAGAGGAGGGCAACAAAGATGATCAGGGGACTGGAAACAAAGCCCTATGAAGAGAGACTGAAAGAACTGGGCATGTTTAGCCTTGAGAAGAGAAGGCTGAGGGGAGATATGATAGCACTCTTCAAGTACTTGAAAGGTTGTCACAGAGAAGAAGGCCAGGATCTCTTCTCGATCATCCCAGAGTGCAGGACACGGAATAATGGGCTCAAGTTACAGGAAGCCAGATTCCGGCTGAACGTCAGGAAAAACTTCCTGACTGTAAGAGCAATACGACAATGGAACCAATTACCTGGGGAGGTGGTGGGCTCTCCCACACTGGAGGCCTTCAAGACGAGGCTGGACAGCCATTTGTCAGGGATGCTCTGACTTGGATTCCTGCATTGAGCAGGGGGTTGGACTCGATGGCCTTGTAGGCCCCTTCCAACCCTACTATTCTATGATTCTAGCTGGTGCTTATCTCAGGCTTCCCTCCAACCTTGTCACTGAATAATGAGAAGATGCCCAAGAGGCCTCTGAAGTATCACTGAGTCATCCTGTTATTCTGCATGAAGTGCTTGCTAAGCTGGAAGAAACAGAAGCGGAAGACATATCCAGAGGTCTCAGGAGGTGCTCCCATTACAGGGGTTGCGGGGGGGGGGGGGCACCAGCAAGCTAGGATGGAAGGCCCAAAAGTAATGGCTAAACAAAGGCAGCAACACTTCCAGGCTTTCCTCCCAGGTGACTGACACTTCTCTTAGGTGAGGTGGGGGCCCATAAAAAAAAAAATGCAGGGCAGACCTAGGACCCTCCAGTTAACCACTGCAGGGGTTCTATGGTAGGCAACCAAAACTTCCACAGCAGACAAGTCTATATTGAACATTTTCCCTGAAAGTAGGAAGTATGAAAACCACTGATGTAATTCAAATGTACTTATGCCAGCAGCTATCTTTTTATAAAGCCTATGGAATTCTGTCACAATACTGGACATTTGTCTGCTTGTTTCTTTACACACAATTTTACTTCTGCCCTTTATAGCAAAGTTGCATTACATCTGCAGCCATAATGTGTAATGACCAATACAGTCTACAATGTTAAATACATTTTACATCCCAATATGATCTAACCAGGGCCCTCCACATGCACACCAGGCATTCCCTTCTTCATGGATTAAATTATATCATCCAGATTTCGTAACACCCAAAGTACAGAAAGCAGATACAAAGTGCATCACAACAGAGGTGTATGCAGGCAAGGAATGGTTTAAATAAAATAATCCAGATGGCTCACACAATTGAACTAAGATGCACAATACAGTAGAAGGCAAAAGGGGAAAAAATAGGAAATCAATACACACACACAAAACAACAATCAAGGTTTTGGCTAGTGTATCTGAACTGGGGAATTCTTCCAGATCCATAATATGGCGGTCAATTGCTCACACAGCATGAAGCAAAACCTATTCACCCACCTCATAAACAGGGGAAAAAATCATTTCTCTCCCTACTAATATTTTGGTTCAATTCAGCTGTTGTGTAACTGATCACTACGGAATGAGTTGTTGGTGGTCGTTGTCATAGACGTCCCCTTGTGGGCACACATTCTTCCCCCTCTAGGCTTGTGTACTGTTTCCTCTCCTTTTGTTATTTGAGATAGCTATAGTTTGTCATGACATGCAAATTGTGTAAATCATCATTACTGCCGACCATAAATTTGCCTCCAAACCAGGGACTAAAGTCCATTCCTAGGTTTGGAAGCAGATTTATGTTAGTGAGAATCAGTTTGCCCCATGCAAATGTCATGACGAATTACAGTTACCACAAACCATGGAAGTGCAGAAAGCACGTGAACATGCAGGAGTGGGCACACCTCATAGCCAAACCATGGTTTGGTTATGAATTCCATGATGGCTGAATTCAGTCATTGTCCTAAACCATAATAATCTCTGGTAACACCAATGTTTACATATTAAAAACATATTTCAGAATTAGATAGTAACAGTTTTTAGGGAACGAGCTATTATGCGTTCATTAACTAAATACGCAGCGCCAATTCTGAATGTTCTTCCAATATAAATAACTGAAAGACAAATGAAACAAGGTGGCAGCAGTTCTTCTGTTGAGAGCCAATGTGGTGTAGTGGCAGAGTGTTGGAATGGGACTGGAGAGACCCAGGTTCAAGTCCCCACTTGGCTGTAAAGCTCACTGGGTGGCTCTGGGCCACAGTCACTGACTCTCAGCCTAATTTACCTCACAGGACTGTTGTGAAGATAAAATAAATAGCAGGAGGATCATGTATACCACCTTGGGCTCCTTGGAGTAAAAGCCAGGATAGAAATGTAACAAGTGTGTGTGGAGTAGTTGATTTTTTTAAAAAGGACATGAAGCCAGAGGGTGTCCCCCAACATTACATTTCCCTCAGCTAGGCTCCTGATACTGGAAGTGAGTCCAGTTGTCGGAAAAAGGATTGCAAGAGCTATACAGAATAAACATGGGAAATGGTCCAAAGGCGCTGGGGCTGAAATAGGGGATAGGAAGATCCACGATTTACACAGGACCAAGATCTTCTTGGGGCCTTTCCATACATATTATACAGTTGCAAACCTTGCATACTCACAACAGGGGCTGGTGTCTAAACTGTTTCCCTGATAAGTACACCTGTATAATACACTTTTGCAGAAGTATTTGTCTCAGTTTACACGCTACATGTTTAAGTGATCAATATGACTGGTACGCTTAGACCCAGTTTGGACGTTGATCAGGTCAACTGGAAGCTGCACATGCAAAATGGCATCAACACACACCACAGCGCATCATGAGTTAATTAACCCACAATTTGCCACCATTACATGCGAACACAGCCATAAAATATAGTATGTTAAGCAGGCCTGTAGTCTTGGGGTACATAAAGTAGCCCTGAAGTCCATGGCTCAAGATCAGAAATTGTCAAACAACATTGGACAACAAGATTTTGACACAGAATTGTCAGAAATGGCTTAATTCTATCTCTTTTTTTAGACCAACTGGGGCACACATTGAACAAGTTTAATTGTCCTTGTTCTAGTGCAAAACAATACAAAATCAACTTCCATTTACAGTCTAATCCTCAATGCTCTGAACATTTATATGAAGTTGCTGGGAGAAATCAGCAAGAGGTTTTGGCTTCAATTTTATCGATGTGCTAATAACATGCAATTCTACCTTTCTTTTCCACTCAAGGGAGGACCCCTGAGAGGCTGTGAAATTCTTGAACAGATGTCTAGATTTGGTTCGGTATGGAAGAGGGAGAACAAGCTGAAACTTACCTGGAAAAGACAGAAGCTCTGTGGGATGGAAAGCCAGATGATTTGGATAGTGGGGTGTAACCTGTCCTGGATGGGGTTTCAAACCCCATAAAGGCCTAGGTGCACAGCCTGGGGATGCTCTTAGATTCTTTGCTGTCTGGGGAGATGGTGGTGGTGGTGACCAAGATTGCTTTTTACAGCCCCAACTTGCACACCAGCTGCTGCCCTATCTGGAGCAGTTGGACCTGGCCAGAGTTGCCCATGCTCTGGTTGCCTCCAGACTAGACTATTGCAATGCACTTTATGTGGAGCTGCCTCTGAAGTTGATCAGGAAGTTTTGGCTGGTGCAAAATATGGCTGCCTGGACACTGGTAGGGCAGAGAATCTGGACACATATCTTGCGTCAGTTGGACTGGCTACCAGCATGTTCAGGCTCAATTCAAAATGCTGATCTTAACCTTAAAGGATTCAGACCAGGTTATCTGAATTGCATTTGAATCGAATTCATCCATACAATCCTGCCCATACACCAAGAGCTGTCTCAGGTGTCCTTCTTGAATGTCTGCTATTAAGATCAGGGAGGTTGGCAAGCACTAGAGACATAGCCTTCTCAGTGGTGGCCCCAAATCCTCAAAACTCCCTTCCTACAGACCTACACTTTGCCACTTCTACTCTGACATTTAGGTGGACTTTGAAGACCTTCCTCTTCAAGGGTGCCTTTGATTGATATCATAGCTTAAGTCAGCAGAGCAACTTTGCAAAGTAATTGTGGACATATTTTCTTATATGATCACCTTTAATTTGTACTATGCCGGTCATCTCTTCTATATATCACTAAAAAAGGAGGCATAAAAATACTTGAAATCATCATCATCATTATCATCTGAACTGGGATTTTATAGATCATAAGAGAGAGAGCAGAATACATACTCCTTAAATTCCAGCGTATTACAAAACAAGACATGCCTATACATGGAAGTTTAGCTTTTCCTTTCCAATATCCTTTCTACTAAACAGAATACTTTTAAACCTCTGGCACACCTTAGATCAGCCTTCCCCAACCTTGGCCCTGCAGATGTTTTGGACAATCCTGCATTGAGCAGGGGGTTGGACTCGATGGCCTTGTAGGCCCCTTCCAACCCTACTTCTATGATTCTATGACTACAACTCCCAGGATTCCTGACTATCAGGCATGCTGGCTACGGCCAATGGGAGTTAAAGTCCCATCATTTGGGAGGACACCAAGTAGGACAGGGCTGCCTTAGATATACCCCCCAAAATGTGGCAATCTTGTCACTTTTGGGACTCACATATGTCAAGAGATCTCCAGGATTGCCAGTCAGAACAATGTTGTTATATCTACTTTACCTCTTTGGAGATGTGTTTTTAGATAAATTACAAGACAGAGGGAGCAATCCTATATGGAGAGGCAGCCACCTCCAAACTCGGAGACGACTGCCTATTCAATGCAGGGCAGGCAGAGCACGGAGGCTCCAGCCATCCTGCACTCATGGCTAGACAGCCAATTTCAGCTGTCTAGCTGCAGGACTTCAGAGTGGGCAGAGGAGGCTGGACCACACACAGGAAGCGTCATACCAGCACTTCTGCACTCCCCACAACCAGGAACGCCCCCTTTTGCCCCACTCCACGCTGCTCATTTGAGCGCGGAGCCTGGAGACAATCCGCGCTGCCTACGAGGGGGCAGGGGAGGGGGCGGGGAGGCGGTTTTCCAGGAATCAATCTCAGGGTGCAGGCTCCGAGGTCGGTTCCTGGAAACTAAACAATCCTAACAATACCTCGACTTCAGCAAAGCTTTCAACAAAGTGCCCCATGATATCCTGATTAGCAAACTAGCTAAAAGTGTGCTAGATGAAACAATTGTCAGGTGGATCCACAGGTGGCTACAGAATTGGACTCAAAGAGTGCTTATCAATGGGATCTTCTCAAACTGGGGAGAGGTCACGAGTGGGGTACCGCAGGGGTCAGTCCTGGCCCAGTGCTCTTCAACATTTTTATTAGTGACTTGGATGAGGAGATACAGGGAATGCTGATCAAATCTGCAGATGACACAAAATTGGGTGAGATAGCTAATACCCTGGAAGACAGAAAAAGAATTCAAAGTGATCTTGATAGGCTGGAGCGCTGGGCAGAAAACAACAAAAAGAAATTTAATAGAGATAAATGCCAAGTTCTGCACCTAGGAAAAAGAAACCAAATGCACACTTACAAGATGGGGGATATGTGGCTCAACAACACTACGAGCAAGAAGGACCTTGGCATTGTTGTAGATCACAAGATGAATATGAGCCAACAATGTGATGTGGCTGCAAAGAAGGCCAATGCTCTTTTGGGCTGCATTAATAGAAGCACAGCTTCCAAATCCCAGGAAGTACTAGTTCCCCTCTACTCAGCACTGGTTAGGCCTCATCTGGAGTACTGTGTCCAGTTCTGGGCACCACACTTTTAAGAAGGATGCAGACAAACTGGAGAGGGTTCAGAGGAGGGCAACCAAGATGATCAGGTGACTGGAAAGGAGACACTGAAATAAATGGGCATGCCTAGTCTTGAGAAGACTGAGGGGAGATATGATAGTGCTCTTCAAGTACTTGAAAGGTTGTCACAGAGAGGAAGGCCAAGATCTCTTCTCGATCATCCCAGAGTGCAGGACACGGAATAATGGGCTCAAGTTACAGGTAGCCAGATTCCGGCTGAACATCAGGAAAAACTTCCTGACTGTCAAAGCAATATGACAATGGAACCAATTACCTAGGGAGGTAGTGGGCTCTCCCACACTGGAGGCATTCAAGATGAAGCTGGACAGCCATCTGTCAGGGATGCTTTGATTTAAGATTCCTGCATTTAGCAGGGAGCTGGACTCAGTGGTCTTATAGGCCCCTTCCAACCCTACCATTCTATGATTCTATAGCCATCTAGCCTCTGTCTAGCAGCCATAGGATTGTGCCCTTAAGTGTCTTGCTTGTTGGAACAGCAAGGATGAATATAGCTGTGCATTTAAAACCTGTATGTTTTAAAAGATGGTCACTCCTTATCTTTGACTTTTTGATACCACAGACCACATGGCACTTTCATCATAAAAAATTATAACACACTAGCTAATACTAGCACTAGGATTAGCTAAACCTAAAACCTTAGTGACAGTTTTTCATGCCATTTGTGCAGGGAAGTTCTCAACAGGCTAACTGCCATCTAAACATGGACCCAGTTGGTTTAATTAACTTTTAAATATTTTAGGTGCCATTGGGGATGGCATTTGCCTGCTGCTTTGTTGGTGAGTCTTCATATTTTGTAATGTTATGTAAAATTGTACACTCTAATAAAAATACAGGTTTTAAAAATAATTTGCATGACCAACAGAAATCCCTGAGGGGAAAAAAAAACAAATTGTGAGTTGTATGCTTGCCACTAGATGGCAGAACAGTACCAAACAATTGGACAAGTGACATTTAAAGGGCAGCAAAATAACAAAAAAGGGTAGGCTTTTTAACACAGCAAGCAAGAGCAAGCATTTGAAAGTTCATTTATGCAAATGATACAAGATCACCCTCATTCAGGCAACAGCTTCTACAAATTACATAGTTTATAAGGTTTTATGTGTGTGTTTTAAAGTCCCTCTGCTCTCATAGCAACTGCATTCCTAAACCGACATACAATTTTATAGCACTAGTAGCTGCCATAGAAAGAGACAGGAAGTACACAAAATAAGATAAAAGGCTGGGGAGAAGCTCAGGAAGTGTGAGGACATTAACAGACATGTCAAAAATCCAGTCACTAACAAACCCCTCAATACCTTTAACAAAAGTCAAGATGCTTTGCAGGGTACTCATTTGAACAAGAAAATATTAAAAGGTCAGTTGAATCGCCCTGTTCTATAAAGAACTATTTCAGCTTTAAGAGATTATGGTCAAGAGTACCTGTTGCATAAGGAAAAAGTTGCACTGAATATTCTCATTCTCTCTCCCTCTCTCTGTTCACTTAACTTGCTGGTAATAGGGAGACTGAAAGTTTGTTCCTCACTTCCATATTATACTATACATCTCTGTTCTTCTTTTAGGTACACTTAAACTTGGAACAATGTTCACAAAGCTGTCAGATCAGAATGTTTTAAATAGGGTTATTTAGCAGCCGTTATTGTTAGGGTGCTTTTATCTGTGTTTTATTACCAACATGGTGGAATTTTGAAATAAAGAGTATTCTGTAAGGAACTGGAGTGCTCAAACAAGTGACATTGCCTTAAAATGATAGCTACCAAGCCTATTTCCCTGGCAACAGTGCTGTAATATATACTACACAGATCCCCATCATTTCCCAATAATACTACTGCTTCTGCAATATGGAAAGCAATGTGATGCTGCAACCAATTTGCCAAGGAAGCCCAGACAGCCTGTTCTCTTGCTGCTTAGGGCCCTACACTGAAAATGCTTAGCTATTTTTTATCCATCAAGAGACCTTCGCGACTAAACCAATTAGCCAATGAATTATTAATACAAAAACCACTCATTAAAAACCCAGCAACAGTAGCAATGTTGATCCGATATAGAGGTATTGCTACAATTGCTTGATTTTTTTTTTGCAACTGCTTAAATATATGTTTATTTAAAGCACACCATTCTTGAAAGCATCTCTGAAGAACACTGAGGTTTTTTTCAGTTTGAGTCAGTTCAAATGTCATGACAGCAAACTGTAGGTTGATGAACCTAACAACAAATCATAGGTTAACTCTGGATTGTTTAACTCCATAAACAACCCAGATTGTTTGGACGTCTTGATGACAACCTATGAACAGGGCATTGGTAGGTTCTTCATGCAAACTGGAAACGGCTTGCATGCTCCACGCATCCCTGCAAATCATGGGGAATTGGGGAAATGTGCCACCATGACATATCAATTATACATGGGGCTGCCTTTGAAAACGGTCTGGTAACTTCAGCTGGTCCCAAACAGGACAGTGAGATTGTTAACGCGGACTGGCCAACAAGATCGTATTATGCCAGTACTTTCCCAGCTGCACTGGCTGTCAGTCCCTTTCTGGGCCTGATTCAAAGTGTTGGTATTAACATTCAAAGCTCTAAATGGCTTGGGGCCAGGTTATCTGAAAGATCACCTCCTCCCATATGCACCTACCTGGACCCTAAGATCATCTTCAGGGGTCCTTCTCTAGGAGCCCCTGCCAAAAGAAGTAAGGCAGGCGGCTACCACGAAAAAGGCATTTTCTGCTGTGGCACCCTGGTTGTGGAATGAACTCCCTAGAGAGGTTGACCTGGCACCTGCATTGTACTCTTTCCAGCGTCGAGTGAAGACCTTTTAATTTTCCCAGGCATTTTAGCTTTCCAGTTTTTTAGCTCTGCTATGTAAAATCTGCTGTTGCCTTTTAAATATCTGCACTGCTGCTAGGTTTCACTCGGGTTGTATTTTTATTCTGTAGTTTTAATCTACTATATTTTATATTGTATTTTATGTTATATTTTTGTGGTTTTAGTTTGTTAACTGTCTAGACAGCTTCAGCTATTGTGCGGTGTAACAATGAAATAAAATAAATTTCAAGCACTCTGCTTACAAATAAAAAGTTTGCAACTACCAACTTTAAGTTCTAGTATTTCACAGCAAAAAGAAAGTGTTATTTTTGTTTATTGCTAGATTTCAAATAATTTCATTAAATAAAAGTCAACCTTAGGATCATTCTAGAACACAGTAATTGCTACAGCTCTCACATTATCTTCTAAGTAACAGTGTGGTTCTCAACACTATTTACAAACTTCCATCCAAACCAATTCAGGAGGCTGTTAGGCTTCGAGTGCCTATTTCAATAAGAAATGTGTTGAGTTCTTGTGCAAAGTGAAGATGGCATTGATCTAGGGTTTAATCACTGAGATAGCTGGGGACATTACATATTTGAGGAAAAGCCTCCCTCTCGGTGTCATCATGATTCCTATGGCCAGTCAAGAATTCCTTCTTCCCATACTTCCCTCCTTCTAACACAGGGGTTCCCAACCTTTTTGGACCTATGGGCACATTTGGGAATTTGAGGAACTGCTGTGGGCACCAGCACAAAAAGGCTCCCACATAGGATATGTTTGGTCACATAATGGCTGCCATAGGGGCCTGGCTAGTCAAAAGACAAGTGATTCACCCAAAAAACTGAGTATAAACAGAGGGTCTGAACTCCAAACCCAATCCATGTCAGGAGCACCCTAGCTGCCTCTTGCAGTCCCCTCCAATAGCCAACTCAGGACACAGACAACGAGGATTCTTTCCAAGGCTTTATTCCTTTATGACTCTTTCAGATACTAATCACTAGCCACTAAGCAAGGAACAGCACTGGGGAAAGATAGCAGAGTAGCCTAAGCTCCAGGTAAGGCAGTTGGTCCCCATTTGAAGGGGAACCACGGGAAGACTCTGAACTTATGGGCTATGGAGAGATCCTCCCTCTTTCCCTTGGGTCCTCAGGACGCGACCGTTGTTTGAGCGCCAAACAAGCGGAACGCCTCCTTTCGGCGCCCTCCATCTGTCGTCGCTCCCTGCGTCTGCGCCGAGCGTCCAGCAAGCCCCCCTCCAGCGCTCTCACTGCCAGGGTCACTATCCCAGGAATGCTGGCAGGAGGAATCTCTGCCAGCTGCTGTGCTTGTGAGAGATAAGCGAGCTCCTCTCCCATGGATTGCTGATCTTCCTCAGAATCAGAACTGCTCTGGGGCTCTATGGGCTCTGTTTCCACCTTGACAATCCACATATTTGACCCCACAGAAGCCCAACAAATCATCGATTTAAGGTTGGAAACCTCTGCATCTTTAAATGGAACTCAGTAGGAATTACTTCTGCATAGGATTGCTCTGCTCATCCTACACACACACACACACACACACACAGACCTTTTCCAAGCCCCAAATGAAAGGAAAATGCCCCCAGACACAAAAGGAAAACATTTCCCCTTACCTCAACCTCAGGTTCAGCCACTCTGATTCCCACCTGGATCTCCTACCCTGTCCTCTGGGAAGGTGGTGTGTGTGTGTGTGTGTGTGTGTGTGTGCACGCGCGCGCGCATGCATGCATGCAAGTACAACAAGAGAAGGGGCTGGAAAGGGAGAAAAAAAGAGCAAGCCTAGGGACTGGAAGAGGGAAAGAGCAAGGGTAGAGGCTAGAAGGGGGAGAAATAGTGAGGTAAAGTGGTGGGAGAAGAGACAAAGCAAATCTAGAGACTGGAAGAGGAAGAAACAGTGAAGCAAAGAGGTGTGTGTGGTGGTGGGGGAAACACCAAGGCTAGAGGCTAGGAGGAAGGGGGAAATAGCAAGGCAAGGGGGTAGAGGGGAGAGAAAGAGCAAGGCTAGACAGTAGGAGGGGGGGAACAACTCTTTCCATCTCTTCCTGCTTGCTGAAAAGCTGATCAGCTGCAGGTTCAGAAACTGGAAGCAGAACCTGGCACCCTAACATTTTTCAGGGGTTTCATTAAAATAAATTTTTGAAGGGAGCAGGGAGTGGAAAGCTTTACAGGTGCCAATGGAGGTCTCCGTGAGCATGACATTGAGGACTCCTGCTTTACAATTTCACTTAATTCATTTATTTTCTTGAACTGCATGTATATAGATTCTGATTACCTCACTAGCCCATTTCATACATCTGACAAAGCAGGCTTTTGCCAATGAATTCTCATACTAACAATAAACAATTTCGTCTTTAAGATGCCAGAGGACTCAATTGTCTTTATCGTAGCAGCTCTTCCAAAATTATGTAATATGCCAATCTTGTTTGGGAAAAGTTCTTATCAGTTTTTAAACTTTGGCTTTGAAAAGTGGGGAGCTTTATGTTAGTAGGGTCAGCCCAGCTACTTCTGGTCTTAGCAAAGCCCATCTCAACCTCATGCCTCACCTCTGAAAAAAACCCATGAAGTTCATTCAATAAACAACCCTAGACATTAGGAGCTGAGATTTGTGGGCAATTTGGTCCCTGTTATAGATACTAGATATCTATAGATTTACTATAGGTAAATAGTGAAGCAGTATCCTATATGCAGGGATTGTGTTTGGCCTTAAAGATACTGGAAACTAGAAACCTTTAAACAGTTCTTGCAGCCATAGTGTACCACTTCAGCAAGACAAACAGGCCTATGCACCTGATAGTATCACATGCAGCAATAAGAACTAGAAATATTGCACCTGTCTTCTTCCTCTTCTGGAATTCATTCCCGATACAAGTGCTGAGTGCCAACACTTAATCATAACCACTGTGATATGGTCTGACATCAAGCTGATTTGTGTTAGGGATATTATCAGTGGAGACTACTGTTTGAAGAACAAGTTTTTAGCAAGTATAGCACGTTAGCGACAACACAAAAAATGCATGGAAGGTTTTTACAAGTTAGTGGCCTTTTTCTGACATTAAATCGTATTCATTTTAATTCTTCCACAACAATCTAAAATAAAAATGTGTTTGCTACTTTTCCCTACCCTCAATAGAATTCCTGTTCCATACTTTTAACAAGCCGTTTTACTGCACCTACAGTGAAGGTGGCTTTGATGTGCACACTGTTTGCAATGCAGTCATTTCTGCCTGCATTACTATTGTTGTTTTCTATCTGGCTTTGAAAATTCAAAATCTGTGCTTCATCTTAGCTGGTCTGACTGCATGTTGGCTCTAAGAAACTATCTCCTTCAACGATCGCAGGAAAACTCTTTCTGGGTTGCACCAGCTGATGTCCTCTTGCAAATTGATCAGTAAGATTAGCAACATTGTTTGAGCAAGCTGTACATAAGAAGAGTCCTCCTGGATTGACCAAAGGCCCATTTAGTCCAGCATTCCATTTCCCGCTGGGGCCACAAGCAGGACATAAAGGCAATAGCCCTTACCATTTTGCATCACAGGAACTGATATTCACTGGTATACATCTTCTGAACCTGGAGAGTGGATTTAGCAGGAGTCTGCAAAGTGGTGCCCATGGGTGCCATGGTGCCCACAGGGGCCTCAATGGTGCCTGCAAAGCTCTCCCTCCCTGCCCCATTCAAACATTTATTTTTAATAAAAGCCCTAAAAAACGTTAGGGCCTCAGGTTCTGCTTCCTGTTCCTGAAACTGCAGCTGATCAGCTAGTCTTGCTCCTTTTCTCTCCCTTCCCAGCCCCTTCTCTCGTTCTTCACACACACACACACACACACACACACACACACACCATCTTCCAGACAGGGGCTCTGATGGCAGAAGAGGAGGCAGGAGTGCCAGGTGGGAATCAGAGTGGCTGAGCCTGGGATTGAGGTACAGAAAATGTCTTTTGGGTCTGGGGGTATTTTACTTTCCTTTGGGGCTTGGGAAAGGTGTGTGTGTATGTGTGGGTGAGAAGAGCAATCCTATGTAGGCCTACTCAGAAGTAATTCCCACTGAGTTCCATTTAAAGATACATAGGTTTGCAATCTCAAATTGGTATTTTCTTGTGCTTCTGTGAGGTCAAATATTTGGATTGGCTTCGTTGCTCAGACCCTTCCTCTGCTTGTACTCTGTTTCTTTGGTGAATTACTTGTCTTTTGACTAGCCAGGCCCCCACAGCAACCATTATGTGACTAGACACATCAGGCCTGTTCAGATGTCACACTAAGCCATAGTGGCTGGGGAATGTCTGGTAACCATGGTGGCTTAGCGCATTGGAGGGGGAGAAAACCACATTCCACGATTACTAAGCCACCCTGGGTAACCACCACTTGCAAAAGGGTTAAGGGGCCCCGGGGAGGTTTACCATGTTATTTGTCAGACTCCCCAGGGGTTAAGACAGGTTCTGGAGGACTTCCAGGCCACAACCATAGAGTTCGCCGGCTAGAGTGGCCACTACTGTGGGTGGCACTGCAGACTTTCTCTATGGTTGTGCGGCCATTCGGGATGATGGAGTGACCGTTGGGAGCCCATTTGTGCCACAGAGGACATTGGGATGCGCCCTAACCGCTCAGGTAAGCACTCCCAGTAGCCACTGGGGGCGTGTAGGGGAACCCCATGGCACTGCATGGTTCCTGGTCATCTGACAGGCTCACATGTAGTGGTTACATTCCCCCACCCCTTGTTCCTCTAAACACCCTCCTCCCATGGCAGTGTGAATAGGCCCATCCGCTGTAGGAGTCTTTTTGTGGTGGTGCCCACAGCAGTTTCTGAAATTCCCAAATGTACCCATGGGTCCAAAAAGTTTGGGGACCCCTGCTTTAGAGGAACAAAACCAATGGAATCCATCCCAGTGGCAAGGGTGCAACACATAATCTAAACATGATCTACGTTTATTAACATGATCTGCATTTTACTAGACTATCAAAGAACAAATGTGAAATTCTGCAAGAGTGGCTAATAATGTCATTTGTGAGCGAGAAAGTCCCTGTTCCAAATATCACTTCAGCCATCAGCTTACCAGGTGGCCTTAGGCAAGCCACTATCTCTCAGCTTCCAGAACTCATCTGCAATATACAGATAATATTGACCTACCAATAGGAATGTTGTAAGGATTACTGAGATAATATATGTGAAGCACTTTGAATGCTCAAAAAGCAAACAACAAAAATGTAACATGGAGCCATTAAGAAAAACAGTCCAGTATTGGGGGGGGGAATGATATTTTAGAAGAACATTAAAAAATTATCCTAATCTTTATTAAAATTTATGACTGGCCCTAGACCTCCTCTTTGGGCTTGTTCAGATGATACCCCCCATGCCCCGAGGTCCCATTGAATGTGTAAAAAGAGGGAAGGATTTTTAGTCTTGTACACACACATTTGCCATCATCATACTTTATGCATCAAGAATTTTAAAATTACCAGGCACTGTACATTATCTTAAAAAGACAAGACTTTATCCACAGACTTACAGTATAAAACTGAAGATCTAGTTCATAAAAACCTTCCGATTTCTGTCCCAGTTTAGAAAAATAACTGCTGGCATATAATCAAAGGATTAATATTTTACAAATGTAGAACAAACAAACAAACAAACCTATATTAAATCCTATTGATTTCAATGGGAAACATTTAAGCATATGCTTAGATCTCCTACTGAAATCAATTGGACTTAAAATTGCCTTATTTTAGCTGGATAATCCCCTCAGATTTATACTGGAAACTTAATGAAAATAATACACTTTAAGGTAGATTTTTTTTAAAAAAATTCAGATACTTACATGTCCTTAAAACTCACACAAGCAGGGAAGATTTTTCAATGGCCATCAGGATCAGTCAGAATTGTGCGACACATTCTGTTAAAGAATTTTTTAAAATCTCATGTAAATATAGATGGGTTTCCCAACTTCATTTTCTAATGTCAGCAAAATTAAATATGAGATATTAAATTAACTAATCTGGCTACTTGTATATTTCTAGTTATACTGTCACCCTCTAAAGGCACACACAGTTACTGAAGCTTTTAAAAAATCTTGCTTTTGCTGCAGCATTTACTTGGTCAATTTAAGCCTGCTGTTTGGGAGATCACATCACCTCCCTCCTTCCTAAAAAAAACAAGTTATTATTATTTAAACCTCAAAAGGCTACTCATGAATGGAGAAGATAGACCGGGACTGTTGTTCCTTCCACCACTGCCACAGTGGAGCAATGGCATACCTTCTGAAACAGCTTCATCGTGGCTGTCCAGGCTGAGAAAGAGATTCCGCCCATCTCCCCTTCCCTCCCATCCAACATCAACTTTCTTAGAGCAGGTCTGCCACTGCTTCTATTGCTGTGGCCACAGACAACATCCATCTTTGAATTACAGAGCTAAGCAGACCTTGCTTGGGACCAATTGCCAGGCTTCTGCAGCTCATGTACTGCCTACAGGCTACTTGTTGCTGATCTCAGTCAACAGAATAGTTAGAAATATGCAGTCATGCCTGCCACTGTTTACAGCTTGTGGCCCTCCAGATGGTTTGACCTACAACTCCCATCATCCTTAACCACTGGCTATGCTAGTTAGTGCTGATGGGAGTTGTAGGCCAAGACATCTGGAGGGTGACAAATTGCCCACCCCTGCTCGAAAGTAACCTCATTTAGAGGTTTCACATCTATATCTGGGCGCTTTAAAACCTATTTTATTAAAGGCATCCATAAAAAATTATAAACAGGAAGATCAACCTCTCTGACTAATCATAATATGTATGGTGCTTAGAGTGGCAGGGTTCCCAAGCGGTCTCTCATCCAGACACTGACCAGACCCAGAGCTCCTTTGCGTGAGCAAAGTTGTTGCATCATGTGCCTTTAGCACCATGCCTTCAGACCATGCCTGAACTGTTGATGCTAAAATCTGTTCTGTTTTGTAGTTTTTATTTTCTTGCATCCACAAGTCCTACATGGGAAGTTTCAGAGACAAGAAAACATACAGGAAATAACAGCACAATTTATATATGTAATTCCCCAGTGTAAGGTATATCCTGTATAGGCCATGAATATAGTAAAGCCTATTGTTAACAGCTATTATTGAAACTAAGTAAGCCAAGACACTGACAAGCTCCCTTTCTTAACTTTACCTGTAAAGTTTAAAGACTGGTTTAATTTATTTTATGACGCATGTTGTACAAGGTATTATTAAAGCTGCTAGTTAGCAAGCATTGCTAATACACTACAGGAAATTACAGTAACTTAAGTGAAATTTTGAACAACAGCTGTGTATTTGAATTGATTTATTCAAAACTGCTTGAAGCACTGCGTATAACTGAGGCTGTTCAAGCTAATTAGAAAAATAAATTGCTCTTGGGAAATATTTATGAGGCATTCACATGTAAAAGCACACACTATGGTCCTATCCAAAATCCAGAGTTTCAAAATTGATACTTCTACTCAGACTGCATATAGATAATTACTAGTAGTCAGGTGAAGAGCTTTGTGTAAGCAGATAATTTCTTAAGAAATTTAACTAAGGCCTTTCATATCAACCAGTTGCATATGCATTTGCATTCAAGTTTAACCAGTCCATTGACAACAGTGACGGTAGCTGTATTTAGATGAACTAACGTTACCAATTAGAGGGGTGATTGGCAATATGGTCACGTAAAGATAAGCATCAAGACTCAACTGCCTCCTAATTACACACCTTTGTAAAGCTTTCTCTGGAAGCAACCTCTACTAGCCAGAGATATAAAATGAAAATATATTTTAAACAACTGAAATGCCACTGTGGAAATTCCTCTGTCAAAAATCACAATTAAATTTGCCACTTGAACAAGCAAATCCTTTTCCAAGACATTACATGGCAGTAACTTTCCCATTATATGCTCTCGAGGTGGGAAAAATCTATTTCCCCCTACCACCACCTCTCTCATAATACCCTGGATCATCCAATGAAGACCAATGGTGGGAGATTCAGGACAGATAAAAAGAAGTACCTTCTTCAAACAGAATACTGTTAAACTATGAATTTGCTATGAGATATAATGATGACTGCTAACTTGGACAGCTTTAAAGGGAGTTAAGACAAATTCATGGAACATAAGGCTATAAATTACTTCTAATCATTATGGCTGTATATTATCTCCAGTATCAGAGACAGTTTACCTCTCAATACCAGTTGCTGAGGAACATGAGCAGGAGGATGCTACTGTCCTCATATCCCACTTGAGGGTATCCCATGGGTATCTGGCTGGCCACTATGGGAACACAAGGCTGAACTAGAAAGGCTATAATCCAGCATGGCTCTCTTATGTTCCTGTTGAGCAACTATTAACGACTCTGAAGCCTTGTGCTTGGCAGCCACTGTGAAGGAACCAAGATAGCATCTACTGCTTCAAATTGTAGAGTGACTATTGAATCAACCTCTAACTGCAGAGAATGAAAAAAGTATTTTCCAAACCCCAAACATATGGTGAGCAGGTAGTATGCTGCAATCACCCCAGCCTCTGCTCACAAAGGGCTCTGGTAACAGCAAAATCTCAGTGAGACAGAGTAAGGGGGAGAGATTCAGAGTCAACAAGAAATATTTGGAATCTCTTAAAGATACAATTTATGAAAGTGCAAAAGCTGGGTTGCAGTTAAACCTCAAAAAACCAAGATTATGGCAACCAGCTTGATTGATAACTGGCAAATAGAGGGAGAAAACGTGGAGGCAGTGACAGACTTTGTCTTTCTAGGCACAAAGATTACTGCAGTCGCTGACTGCAAAACCTATCATCACTGATGGACTCCATGTACTAAGCAGCTACAAACCACCATTTAAAATTTTCAGCATTGCCCTGGGATATCTGACATAATCCCTTCGTGGATCACTGCCTTGTTGTGGCGAAGGGGCTTGCGTAACTCAGTGAAGCCATAAGCTATGCCGTGCAGGGCTACCCAAGACGGACAGGTCATGGCGGACAGTTCTGACAAAATGTGGTCCACTGGAGAAGGAAATGGCAACCCACTCCAGTATTCTTGCCAAGAAAACCCCATGGAACGTATCACAAGGCTAAAAGATATGATGCCAGAAGATGAGCCTCTCAGGTCGGAAGGTGTCCAATATACTACTGGGGAAGAGCAGAGGGAATTTCCAAGTAGCGCCAGAAAGAGTGAAGCGGCTGGGCCAAAGCCAAAAAGACACTCAGCTGTGGATGTGTCTGGTGGTGAAAAGAAAATCCGATGCTGTAAAGAACAATATTGTTTAGGACCTCGAATGTAAGATCAATGAATCAAGGTAAGCTGGAGGTGGTCAAACATGAGATGGCAAGATTGAACATCGACATCTTGGGAATCAGCAAACTAAAATGGACAGGCATGGGCGAATTTAATTCAGGTGACCATTATATCTACTACTGTGGGCAAGAATCCCTTAGAAGAAATGGAGTAGCACTCATAGTCAACAAAAGGATGGGAAAAGCAGTACTGGGGTACAATCTCAAAAACGATAGAATGATCTCAGTACGAATCCAAGGCAAACCATTCAACATCACAGTAATTCAAGTCTATGCCCCTACCACTGAGGCCGAAGAAGCTGAGGTTGATCGGTTCTATGAAGACCTACAACACCTTCTAGAACTAACACCAAAAAAGGTGTCCTCTTCATCATAGGGGATTGGAATGCTAAAGGAGGAAGTCAAGAAATCACCGGGATAACAGGCAGGCAGGCATGGCCTTGGTGTACAAAATGAAGCAGGACAAAAGCTAATAGAGTTTTGCCAAGAGAACACGCTGATCATAGCAAACACTCTTTTCCAACAGCACAAGAGGCGACTCTACACATGGACGTCACCAGATGGTCAATATCGAAATCAGATTGATTATGTCCTTTGCAGCCAAAGATGGAGAAGCTCCATACAGTCAGTAAAAACAAGACCTGGAGCTGACTGTGGCTCAGATCATGAGCTGCTTCTTGCAAAATTTCAGCTTAAATTGAAGAACGTCGGGAAAACCACTAAACCGTTCAGGTATGACCTAAATCATATCCCTGATGAATATACAGTGGAGGTGAGGAATAGATTTCAGGGATTAGACCTGATAGACAGAGTGCCTGAGGAACTATGGACGGAGGTCCGTAACATTGTTCAGGAGGCAGCAACGAAATCCATCCCAAAGAAAAAGAAATGCAAGAAAGCCAAGTGGCTGTCTGAGGAGGCTTTACAAGTAGCTCACGAAAGAAGGGAAGCGAAAAGCAAGGGAGAAAGGGAGAAAGAATATACCCAACTGAATGCAGAGTTCCAGAGAATAGCAAGGAGAGACAAGAAGGCCTTCTTAAATGAACAATGCAAAGAAATCGAGGAAAACAACAGAATGGGTAAGACTAGAGATCTCTTCAAGAAAATTGGAGATCTCAAGGGAACGTTTTGTGCAAAGACGGGCATGATAAAGGACAAAGAAGGCAGGGACCTAACAGAAGCAGATGAGATTAAGAAGAGGTGGCAAGAATACACAGAAGAACTATACAGGAAAGATCTGAATGTCCCTGATAGCCATGATAGTGCGGTCACTGAACTTGAGCCGGACATCCTAGAGAGTGAAGTCAAGTGGGCCTTAGGAAGCATTAGTAACAAGAAAGCTAGCGGAGATGACAGTATTCCAGCCGAGCTATTTAAAATCCTAAAAGATGATGCTGTTAAAGTGCTGCATTCAATATGCCAACAAATCTGGAACACTCAACAGTGGCCACAAGACTGGAAAAGGTCAGTTTACATTCCAATTCCAAAGAAGGGCAACGCCAAAGAGTGTTCAAACTACCGCACAATTGCGCTCATTTCACATGCCAGCAAGGTGATGCTCAAAATCCTACAAGCTAGGCTTCAGCAGTATGCGAACAAAGAACTACCGGAAGTACAAGCTGGGTTTAGAAGAGGCAGAGGAACTAGAGATCAAATCGCCAACTTTCGCTGCATCATGGAAAAAGCAAGAGAATTCCAGAAAAACGTCTATTTCTGCTTCATTGACTACGCTAAAGCCTTTGATTGTGTGGATCACAACAAACTGTGGCAAATTCTTAAAGGGATGGGAGTACCAGACCACCTTACCTGTCTCCTGAGAAACCTGTACGAGGGTCAAGAAGCAACAGTAAGAACCAGACATGGAACAACCGAGTGGTTCAAAATTGGGAAAGGAGTACGACAAGGCTGCATATTGTCGCCCTGCTTATTTAACTTATATGCAGAGTACATCATGAGAAATGCCGGGTTGGATGAATCAGAGGTCGGAATTAAGATTGCCGGGAGAATTATCAACAACCTCAGATATGCAGACGATACCACCCTAATGGCAGAAAGTGAAGAGGATCTCAAGAGCCTCTTGTTGAGGGTGAAAGAGGAGAGTGCAAAAGCTGCTTTGAAACTCAACATTAAAAAAACTAAGATCATGGCATCTGGCCCCATCACTTCCTGGCATAAAGAAGGGGAAGAAATGGAAGCAGTGACAGATTTTACTTTCTTGGGCTCAAAGATCACCGCAGACGGTGACTGTAGCCATGAAATTAAAAGACGCTTGCTCCTTGGGAGGAAAGCTATGGCCAACCTAGACAGCATAGTAAGAAGCAGAGACATCACTTTGCCGACAAAGGTCCGTCTAATCAAAGCTATGGTTTTCCCAGTAGTAATGTATGGCTGTGAGAGCTGGACTATAAGGAAGGCTGAGCGCCGAAGAAGCGATGCTTTCGAACTGTGGTGCTGGAGAAGACTCTTACGAGTGCCCTGGACTGCAAGGAGGTCAAATCAGTCCATCCTAAAGGAAATCAACCCTGAGTGCTCATTGGAAGGACAGATAATGAAGCTGAAGCTCCAATATTTTGGCCACCTAATGCGAAGAGAAAACTCCCTGGAAAAGACCCTGATGCTGGGAAAGACTGAAGGCAAAAGGAGAAGGGGACGGCAGAGGATGAGATGGCTAGATAGCATCACGGATGCAATGAATATGAACTTGAGCACGCTCCGGGAGAGAGCGCAGGATAGGAAGGCCTGGCGTGCTATGGTCCATGGGGTCACGAAGAGTCGGACACGACTGAACGACTGAACAACAAAAGTACTGCTTATTACAGTTTTTACCAAGTTTTGTTAGTGATTTTAAGCAGCCATTTAAGTGCCATTTTTGGCAGAAAGGTGGGATACAAATCAAATCAATTCAATAAAATAAACATGTTACAGGTGCTTCCACAATCCATGGTCCAAGTCAGCCTATGCTACCCAAATGAGCATATAGATAGCTCTTGGCTACTTCCTTCTAGGTATTCACAATCTTCTCTAAGCTGCTCTGAGCTACAAATAAGCTCCTCTTAGGCCTTTTATCAATCTAACCCTCACTTCCTGGCAAACTCTACCAGAAGGTGGTCACAGGGCACAGTGGTGCTGTCAGGGCAAAACTTTGGGGCAGAAATCTAAGGCCCTATTGAGAAGAATGAGTCAGTGGCCCAAATGGAGCAGGGCTAGCTTACCACATTTTGAAGTGAGACACATTACCATCTAAAGTTCCCCGCCTCAACCCCCCATCACTCATAAGTCCATTAAGTCCACAGTCTAAAATTATCTAACTGCACCACTGAAGAAGCATCTTGAATTGACTTACAGAAACATTAGGAAGCTGCTATCTCTTCGCAAGATGGTGTGTCTTTCACAATCTCACACTCGTTTAGTGCTCATCCAGGATGAAAGATACTATGTTAGATAGTAAATACTGTCCCCTCCAAATCCTCTTGTAAAGAATTCTGTTCTCTCCCATTCTGTCAATCAGGTGGATAGGGTGTGGTTTTAGACAATGGCTTTCCTTATGCAGGCTATATTGTTGAGCTGGGCTAACAAATGATTTTCGAACCAAGGTGCTGGGAAGATACTCAAAATGGTGACAGGACTTACACTTGTGGTAACTCAATTCCTACTCATGCATTCCAGTGAACATGTTAAAGTGGGGAGAGGACAGGGTACATATACAAGCCCCAATCCAATATGTGCATGCATGCTGGCTCCATTTCTGACCTTCATACGTCAGCATGAAGGTCAAAACTGGACCCAACATGCTCAGGAATACTTGGACAGGACCTGCATGGCCTGCACCCCACCCCACTTAAAGTCCATATTTGTTCACCCAATGAATAGCAGGAATAGTGATGCTGGAATACAAGAGTTAAGAATGAGTGGTGTAATAAGAGAAAAATGGGCTTTGTCCAACAAGTTTAGACTTTTTTGTTTTTAAAGAGAAGAGACTAAAAGGAATTAGGACAGTTCCATGCATCCTCATGTACCATAAAAGGCACAATGTATATTTTTACCTTTGATACTGTCATTAGTCAGAATTATCTTATGCCTAAATGATCATCTTTTTAAGGCTAAGGTTTATTTTAATGAGACCACAAAACTGAGAAATATTCAATTATTTCAGGGTCAGCATTCACAACTGATTAGGAATACAGCAAAAAGTATGTATC
Organism: Heloderma suspectum; assembly: GCF_057233095.1. Taxonomy (NCBI): domain Eukaryota; kingdom Metazoa; phylum Chordata; class Lepidosauria; order Squamata; family Helodermatidae; genus Heloderma; species Heloderma suspectum. The sequence continues at coordinate 283,839,587 of NC_139461.1, read as the reverse complement.
TAGATTTGCAACAATTTTGTGTATAATTAGTATTTTGTGTATATTTAGTATTTGCATGTTTATAACACACTGTGCCGAAAGGTGCATGCTGCAAACACCAGAACATAATATGCTATGTAATAATGTAATGAAAGCTGTCTGATGAAAATGAGATTATTTTCATGGCTGTACTGCCTTTTCAAATAAGCCATTAGTTCTTGCATGGCAGTATTCCTGACAGGCAGTTTTTCACATACCAGATGATGCAGGTAGGAGAGCACTTACCTTTTAACTGACCAGCTAAGAAAATATTTCCCCCTTAAAAGGGAGGAGGCAACATTCCAAACACACAGTTCTGATATTCAATTTCAGAGTAGTTTGCTAGTTTCTTGCTGCAATAACTATCCCTTTCATCCTAAAGTCAGAACACATAATTCTATCGCTTTCAGAAACAAAGAGCAGTTGGGTTCTTAGTGAAAACAAGACATATCAACTAAGCACACATGATCTGTGTCATAACACGAAAAATATGAATATGTAGTCAGAATATGTAGTTTTGTTTTGCATTTCCACTATCTGTGCATATCCCAAGGCCTCAGCAAAGATTCAAAAAACCCTCTGAGAAGACAGTTTTGCACATCTTCCGAGAGTGACATGTCTAGCATTACTAAGGCATTGCAATTTGCATGAACTCTTCCTTTGTCCTGTTACATTTTTTATAAGTGAATCAGGTTTTAAAGAGCGCATTCTGACTCATTACTCTCAGAACACTAATACAGGTCTAGATTCCAAGCTGATCTCATTCATTTTTTCCATTTTGGCAAGGATTATTTAAAAACGAAACATAAAAAGTTTTATGCAATCCAGAAGTTTAAAGTCAACAAAATTCTTTTGAAAACTTCATAATAGTAACACTAGTGTTATTGCAAGGAAGCCAAGGCTTCCAGACAGACTTGTGTGGGAAACGGACCAAAGAGAAGTTATATCTACAACTTCATTGATCCTACGGTTTGCTGAAGTAGTCCCTTGTTCTGGCACTGTGAGCTCCTTGCTCTGCTCCCTATGTGTCTTATTTACAAACCCAAACAGGGCACGGTAGTGTTTTTTAAAGGCTGCTTCAGGGCAGAGAAAGACTAATTGACTGGCAGCTTGTTGTGCAATAATAAAGAATTGGTGGAGCAGCCATACTTCCCTAGTATTTGACTCTGTACAGAACTAGCAACTTTTAGCAGAAATGGCTCATGGAGGGGTCTAGGAAATTTAAATGACAGTGCTTCATCCTTGTGCAGGATCGTAAGAATTGTCTTGCTGGATCAAATCAAGTACCATTTAATCTAGCATTCTGTTTCTGAGTGCACAGAACCAGGTCCAGGTATTTTGTCACCCCTGACAAGGCAAAGTTATGATCCCAGGAAAGAAAGATTCCTCCTGTGCAAGCACTGGGTCATTACTGACCCCTAGAGGGATGCCGCTTACGCTGGTGTTTTCATGGCAGTCTATAGCGGGGTGGTTTGCCATTGCCTTCCCCAGTCGTGACTACCTTTCCCCCAGCAAGCTGGGCACTCATTTTACTGACCTCGGAAGGATGGAAGGCTGAGTCGACCTGAGCCGGCTACCTGGGACCCAGCTTCCGCTGGGATCCAACTCAGGTCGGGGGAGAGTTTCGGTTGCAATACTGCCGCCTACCACTCTGCGCCACACCAGGCTCTAACCCCACCCCTGTTGGTCATATGTGGAACACCACAAAATAAACAAGCCCACAAAGTACATGCTAAAGCACATCTTCCCACTCTTTTTCCATGGTTACACTTCACACACAAGATTTTTACCCATGATCGGATTAATCCAGAGTAACTACTATCACTATATCACTTACAAGATCACAACTTTGTTGCCCTCTTTGTTAAATTAACAACAAATAATTCCTGGCATTGTACTCACATTTCTTATAGTACTAATTAATCATTCCAGGCATTTTGGCCATTACAATAATAAAACACAAAACAAAAATGCTCACAATTACTATAGTGGCTTATAGGCACATAATAACAAGGCCAACATAAGTTCATCCTTCCAAAATCCAACTTATGAGTACAGCAGGGTACCTAAACATGTATTGCATATGGGTACCATTATTTAGCAAGCTAAATTACTCACCATTCATGGTCTCCTCATAATTAGTTTGGTTTTTCCAAGCTTTCTCAGGTCATTCTTTGGAAAAGCCTGTATCTTTGTAAGCTATTCCTGAGTAAGCTCAGAAAAAACAAGCCTGGAGGAGCACACACCAGTCTTAACCACTACCTCCCTTTCCCAAAACATAGTCCAGTAAGGGGGACAGTGGAGGGCTTCAACACCTGCAAAGGCTTCATCTTTAGGGCTTGGTAATTCTGTAAAATTCTGAAGTTATTCTGACGTTTCCAACACCTCCCAGCTCAATCCATCATGCAGGGAAACATCCCAGGCCCCCCAGAAGAATGGATACTTCTGCACATGCTCAACGGAATACTAGAATGACCAGACCTTAAAAATGAGGCCCCTAAAATTGCTGAAGCCATCTCTGCCATCAAGGTTAATGGTAAAAGAGTCACTATTGAGGATGGCAATTCAGTTAAAGGGGATAGCTGACATCTTCCAACTGCTGCTGCTGACCTCTTGTTTGGCAGTGACAACTCGGCCTCTCCAGGAGTCCCTTACTGTTATAAAACACACACATTCCTGTTTCAGTACCCTGCAGGACATAAATGGTGTGACCTGCCCTACACAGACATAGCAGCATAATACACAAGCACAAAAAAGGGAAGTGGGAGGTCAGAGGAAGATAGTGAACATAGCACCGTGAGTGTGCGCATGCAACAGCACCCCTTGATGTTTGGTCAAAGTTTGCACCTTAGGCAATTAGTGTAGTCACAACAGTGTACTACAACAGCTGATATGTCACCTCAGAACGATCACTATTAAGTAGTCAACAAGTTTTGAAGTCAGCTTTTGAACTCAACGAAAACAGCTTTTTGAAACTATTTCAAGAAATACATGAACATATTTGAATGAAAAACCTTCCTTTAACATCACTGAAAGCAGGAAGTTTAAGCCATAATAAATGATAATATCTTCGAACTTTGCAAAAATTTCCAGCTCAGGCTCTTATGTACAGTAGCTCTGAACAACAGCATCATCCAACTATTTTAAAGCCTATAATTGGTTCTTTGTCTTCTTTTCTTATTTAAAGTATACCTCAGTCAAAACTTTGTCTTCTCTTATTTTCTATTATGATTAGGTAATTTTAAAAAGAAATACAATTATGCAAACTGATGAAAGCTCATTACATCCTGTAAAGACATGTTTCATTAATCATTCCATGCATCTGGCCCACCAACTTAATCCTACATTGCTTAGTAGCTGATTACTTACAAATTATATATAGTGTTAGCAGCTGGAAACCATTGCAAAGACCTACAAGAATCAGCATTTGCATAAATTAGAAAATCCCTTCAAGTTTCTATTTCTAATTTGCCAACTAGCAACATTAAGTGGCTGTATTCATCTCTCCTCTCCCCCTTAGATATGATGATTTCAGCTTCTATAGTCTAATTATTATTTTTTTAAACTACTTTAATTTCTACACAGTACCAGCTCCAAGTTTTGAGGGCCTCAGGGAAGATGCTCCCCTTGGGCCCCTTAAAATGTGAAGGGCAGGTGATAAGTGGGGCAGCTTCCATCTCTTTGTCATGGGACATAGCAACAGGAGCAGCATGCAGCCACAGAGGCCTATAAGATCACATAATGCACACCTAACCTGTGTGTTTGTTCCTTCCATTGCCTCTCTCCCCCTTATGAAAGAGCTAATATCCAAGACCCTGTCCCAGGGGCATGGCTTTCTTCTTCTTGCTTTGCAGGAAAAACAAAGTGTTTGTTTGTTTGTTTATTTATTTAATTTCTATACCGCCCAATAGCCAAAGCTCTCTGGGCGGTTCACAAAAATTAAAACCAAACACACAATAAAACAATTTAAAACATATAGAACATTAAAACCACATTAAGTGTTCTCACTTAAGATACCCAACAGAGAAGTATTCTGAAAGTTGCAGCCTTTCCAGGGTTATCAGAAAAGAGAGCCCTACAAGTAGATTTTAGGATGCTGCTCTATTGAGGCTTTCAAGTGAGAACATAATGAGCATCACATAGTGCAAAGGAGCACAGTTCTAATGTTTGCTTCCCCTTGCATGGAGTTCTTCCCTTCTCAGGAAGGACTGGAGGTTGGGGGGAGGAATCTTGCTACAGATGCCACACCCTTCCAGAAAGCAACCAAGGAACAGCACACTGCCTTCAGAATGCTCCATCCCCAGTCCCATTTCTAAAAACATTAAGAAGAGATCAAGGGCTCTTTTCTTGCTTCTTAGAAAAGAGAGGGAAAACTACATATAACATGTGACTTATGCAAATAGATCTCTCAATGTTTTCATTTTCAATTAAAAGTAGTAATGTAGGAGAGCACAAAACTGGATCAGAGCAAGGGTGCTGGGGACAGGGTATTTAATCCTCTCAACCCTGAAGCTATTATCTCACTGGGGAGCAGCTCTGGGGTCATTTAGAGAATGAAAATGGCACAGAGAAAGGGTAAAACACTCTTGCGACAGTGTCTAGAACACTACCTCTTTTGAGAGGGGGAGAAAAGGAACAGCTCCATGTGAGGATAGAACATTGTGCTCCTTTGCACAGACGGGCTGTAATAGGGCAGCAAAACATGGGCAGAATGGAATTGGTGCCCACATTAAAAAGGTGGAATATGACACCACAAGGATCCCCAGATGCATGCTGTCCTGGCCAGTGCAAAGAGGCAAATGACAGCTGGTGCCCAGTTCAGGTCTCTCATTGGAAGTGAGCACAGCAGGTGCACACTGTATCACTAACATAAATAAGTGCACCTTATATCCATATCATCAAGACAAATTTTATTAATTTCTTTTCTATAGTCATACATCAGAATTGTTAGCTATAACCCCAATATACATTTTACATATGTGCATACTAAAGTTTCTTCCCCGCCCCGCGTCTGTCTCTTTTATCCTAAGTCAGCAATTCTAGCAAACAGCCTTCTTCTAGGAGTATTATGAATTGTATTATTCAGTAGTATTCTAAGCATTAAAATTAGTAAGATTCAAGAGTGGATTGGGGAGAGTCGGACACGACTGAACGACTGAACAACAACAACAACAACAACACCACCCTGGGCAAGAAGCTATTCTAAGACACACCCAGCAACTCCTAAGTCTTATCATATGGATGCTTAGAAAACCTCTGCCCACAGTATCCATTATACACCTTCCTCTGTCTTCCCCACAACTACCTACCTGCCAATAAGTAGGAGAACTTTCAGATTCAAGACTGCCTTCAAATCATGAGTCAGGAATAATGATAAAACCTGAGATTTTCATTTGTCTACTGGATGTGTGGATGCATCATGCACTTCTAGCCCTGCATCATCAGGTAGCCGACCCATAGAAACACTGAAGTCAATGTTAGGCTCTGGCACAACAAAATTACTAGTTAACCACATAATGGTCCAAAAATATCCATAGTAGCTCAATAGTTTTTTCAAGATTCAATGAATACTGTACCTTACAACAAAATTCAATTGCAAGCAAAAAATATAAACAAAAAGGCCCAACAACTATGCTTCATAATCAAAATACAAATAAAGGTTTTCAGGCCAATGCACTGTAGGCACTTACCTGTTCATAAAAAGCAACAATGTAGCATTAAAAACACCCATACATCTTAAAATGGGGAAACTGAAATAAGACAGGATACATTGAAAAGAGAACCAACAAGGGAGTCCCTAAAACATGTGAAAATAGAAAAATTGTCAGTGTGCTCACAGGAGGAATCAATTCAAAAGTCTATGGAAACGTATTCTATATTGAGGGACCTACCACAGCAAAAGCCTCATCATCTGCTGGCAAGTACAATGGCAAGTTCAATCTCTTAACAGTCAATATGGTCGAATAGCTACCAGAAGGAGGGTTCCAGGATCTGGTCTCTAAAATAGCCTATTCAGCAATACAATCTTATATTCAATCCACCCCTCTACTGGTATCCATGTAAAGAACACTTCAGGTATAATTTGACAACAGTTGGCTCAGCTAGGAAGCAACCATGCTGTTACATTATGAATAAGCTGCAAGCAATGGAGAACCACTACCAGAAGCTCGTATAAGAAGAAATAACAAACATCTGAAAGTCTCCAGAGTAATGACAGCTCTGGCAAGATCAGTTTAGGATAAATATTAGGCTTTACCTACCTTTCCCTTCTGCCTACTAGAAACACCGTCTCCTTAATCCATAAAGTAGTATCATTCAGACAGTGATGCAGCTGGGAAATACTGGGGTTTGCTGCTGAACTGAAAGCTAATAGACGTGTTCGTAACATAACGCTAAGCCAGTATTTGTGTTAGCCATGATTTGTTTAATAAGCTAGGTTTTGGCTCCTAGGCAAGCAAATAAACCACAGCTTTTTTAGCCAATTCCTGTCTACCGGCCCCCCACCCCACATCTTCTGCCAATTCCCGTCTGGTATCCTGAACTATTTGATGGCTGTCAAGAAGTGGCACGGCTTCACCACACAGTCACCAGCCCATTTACCACTGGCCAGCTCTACACACAGCACAGAACTCTCCTCTGAGAACTCCGCTAACACCACTAAAACACAACCAAAGCTTGATTCCTGAGTTGGTTAACTCTTTCCTATCAAAAAGGGAGAGAAAAAATTCTTTCTTCAAGACAGCCCACTTCATATCCATGGAATTTTTATGAAATGTATTAGCAGTCAACACTGGTATCTTACTAAGGATGAACAAACATGTGAATAATATCCCATTGACACTCTACCCTCAAGCACCAGCCCACGGGGAAAGAAACCCTGAGCCTCCCCCCATATTAATGATCAATACCAATATGCCACCAGCAAAGCACCAAAGGGAAAAAGTTTGTCCAGTTATTACCAAAAGACCAGACTGAAATAATTTCACAACCCCACCTGGAAATAACCCTGTAAATCACGAAGAATGCCTGACCCCCAATCATTTTAACAATAGCAAAAACAAAAGGACTCCCCTCCTGCCCAAAATTATCCTGCTGAGATTAATAAAGCTTTGGTTAAACATAAGTGTATTTTTATGTGGAAGGTCAGTGTGCTCCATTAACAACTGATACTGTAAACAAATTCTCTGGCACAAAATTATTTAATTCTAAGTGTATGTCTTTTGTACACAGCTCCAGGTGGTGGATCTCGAGGTTCTAGTAAAAAAGAAAGGAGATCCTGCAGGCCTGAAGTCTACCTACCCAGGAGTAAGGCATGCAACAGGAGAAAATGTTTTTGCATTAAAGGAACCTTTTGGTGGTTGTTTCTAGCATTACTATACGGGAAAGTTTTGGCTTCATGGTCCATGGAGTAAGGGGGGGGGGGTGATGATCCTAGACAAACTATGAGATGGCAGGTCTGATTGCCCTCACCTCATGATGCATGGAATGTTCAGACCAAGTATTTATTGGTTAAGGCAGAGGATTTTTCTGCTCCCCTTCCATGGGAATTGAATCACCCTTGGATCCTGGTCCTGGCAGGCCTGGGTGTTTCTCTGGGAAAACATCTCATCTTGCAGATGTTGTGGGGCATGCAAAAAGCAACGATCATGTCAGCAACAAGGTCTTTCATATCTAGTAAGGTGCAAAGCAGGGGTCCCCAACATTTTTGGACCTGTGGGCACATTTGGGAATTTGAGAAACTGCTGGGGGCACCACCACAAAATGCCTAATCAGTGGATCACCGCTTTGGCATCTACTGTTGCATCTATGGATCTTAGGCTGAGTATTCAGCAAAAATGTTTGTTTCATGTCTACTAGACACCTCAATGTCTCTTTAATAAGGGATTGTCTAATTCAGCTAATTGCTAGCGATGCAGTATGAATCTAATAAAATTAAATATTCTGCCCCAAATATTGGATCAGAAATCTGGGGTTTTCCAGTCTCAGATGAATTAGATTACCTTCAGACCAGAATTATTAACAACCCTCTTGGGGTCCCATAGATATAACCCAACACAGTACCTACCATTAGAAACAGGATCTCAGGCTTTGACTATGGAGATTTGTCAGCTGATATTGAATTACTGGATACAGCTCAAGGGAATGCCAGTGCATCACTTAGCAAAACTATGTTACTTGCAACAATTGGGCTTTATTCCATCGTAGGAAAAATCCTGGTATCAGGTTATATGTTTATTTGGCTATTTAGAGATTTACTTCCTTCAGAGAGATCATATTCTAGCTAAAAAGTATTAAAATTATGTACTAATTATATGTTTTTGCAGGAAGGTTTTGCATCTCTTAAGACTGCAAAGATATCTCTCTAGTATAATCTATTTAAATATATTCAAGGTCCAGATTTAAAAATGAAAAGTTGAGTTTGAGGAAGGAACTAACACTTGCCAGGTTTCAGTTAATGCCCTCTACAGACCTTGATGGTAGACTACCTTAAAATATCTTACCATTTATGCTTTATCATTGTGGATCAGACAAGACTGAGGACCTTCTGCATTATTTGTTTAACTGTTCAATGACGCAAGACATTAGAGAGAAATATCTTGTTGACTTGCTAAAAATGGAACAGACTGGTCAATTTGCCAGAAGATAGACTTCTTGCTTTTTAATAAGGACATAACAATTTTGGGAAGAGTTGCTACTGTCTTAATGGCACTAATTAAATCTGTGCCAGATTTCATAAGGCAGGAGTAAAAGGTTATTCCAGAGAAGTTTGATTGTTAACTAGACAGAAGCCTCTGATCTCGAACGTTTCCGAGTATTCCGTGGCCTGCTGGTCTGCTGCTATCAGGGCAGGAGGAACAATGGAGGCAATTTTTGCCTCTCCATCCTTTTTTACTTTTTCCTCTAGGCCTCTGAGGAATCGCACTGCCAGGGACAGGACTGAAGAGGCTACAGTATAGAGTGGATTCCAGCCTCTCTTTTCTTTCCCCACCTACCAGAATGTCCCTTTTTAACCTCTATGAGGTCATCCGAGGTTGCTTTTGTGACTTCAGAAAACAGGCCCTGCTGTTCGTCTCATGGAGGCTGCAAGCACAGGGATCAGATCTCTGAACCCCTCCCCCAAGTCATACGAGCGTCTAAGGCTTTGGGAGGGGGAATCCAAAAAGTCCTACTTGCCTAGGATGCTCTTCCAGGAACCACAGGATTGCTCCCTAAAAAATCCAGCTGAGTAGTGGTTTAAACACATAATCCTACCTCAAGGATGGTATAGCAGGCTGATGTACCTGAAACCTTTGCTGCAAAAGAGATCTATTTAGGGAAGATTCAAATAGAGAAGAAAGCCTGTTGCCAGGAAGAATGAGGAGGGAGGGCGAGTTCAGGAGAAGCACAAGCATCACTTATCCTATGGAGCGGTTCGGTTCCACTTTTAATTGCTCTTGCCCCACACCTGTTAGTTGGTGAGCAGCTCGGGCAGGACACTGCAACAAATCAGGAATAAGCCAGAAATTCAAGTTTGTACATAATGACAAACCACAGTTACAGCAAGCCAGGATTCATAAACCAACATACCCTGGCTTCAAACTGGGCTTTGTGGCCAAAAAATAAACTATGGTTTAACTGGGGCAGGTTCAGATTTTCAAACAAACCACAATTTGGAAAAAGAACGCTGGCTTAGTGTTACATATGGACACTGCTAATGCAGCATCTTCCGAATAAAGCTAGAATCCTAGAGCTTGCATATCCTCTCAGATCCCTGGAGCAGATCTGCAAATGCCCTCCATTCTGTAGATGGTAAAACTCTGTTCACAGCTCCAATTAAATACATTGTGTCTACTTTTGTAGAATGCTTTTCACCTTCTTCTCCAACATTAAACTTTACTTAAATATTCCCATAATACAAACCCATGTCCAGTTTGGGACAACTTTTAAAACAAATGTTTTGCAACTGCAGGAGAAAAATGGGAAATTAGGCAAATTCTGGAAAGGAACTGAAGGCCTAGAGAAGTACTATTCAACTCAAAAGTTTAGTAGCCATCTATAAATGGGTGTGTATCTAACATAAAGTTCATGACTGCTAAGGAAGGGAAAACACAAGAATTTCCTGTTTTTGTGGATATCTGCCTTTGCTCTGCTTCAGTCTGTCTGAAACTTTATATATAAAACTATTTGAGGTTGGCTACCATAACTAGCATTTTTATTTCAGAGATTCAAGTTTACTTACAGGATATTAAATGGTTATTTTAAAAGTATAGGTATTAACTGTCAATAGTGTAATCAGAAGTACTCAGAAGAACTAATATTTATACTTTTAAAATAACCAGAGGTAACAAAATATTCTATAAAAATGGGTCTTTGAAATAAGTTGCAAACTGAAGATATTTGAAGTAGTTTTAATTATAAAAATAACAGTTATATCTTTTATATTTTAAAAAATGGACAACCGCAATTAGTTACTTTCTTTACTCAGACTTACAATGCAAACCATTGGCTGAGATCCAAAGAACTATGTCTGCGCACCCAAGAGGACCATGAATTTATGTTTCATGAACAGCATCTTCTGATGCCATATGGCAAACCAATTTTGAAACTGATGAAGCAGTTTAGGCTATGCTATAACATGGGATTTTGCCATTCAAATGAAAAGAAGTAAAATCCCAACGGACGCACCCAAACTAGGACTTTGGATCTCAGCTACAGGTATTGAATTCCCTTCCAGACATCCAGATGCACTTGCCTGTGTCTATGGAACTATTCAGCACAGGCAGGTTGCCCCATTCATTTCACCAGTGGGAGCCCATCTGCACATACACATCACGCCCCTTCGTGAAGCATTTATGGGCAAAGAACTATGGCCCAGTTCAGATGTAACTGGAAATCATGGTTTCTTGCTATATGCATGAACCACTGCAAGTTAGGGCACAATACTAACCATGTTTAGACAGAAAAAAGTCCTACAACTCCCAGCATTCCCCAGCCAGCTAAAGAATGCTGGGAGTTGTAGGACTTTTTTCTGTCTAAACATGGATAGGATTGCGTCCTTAGACTCCTATGTTCCTCCCTCCTCCTCTCCCACAACCATGAGGACATCGGAAGGTTGTTATTTTTTTGTTTTTAAGTCAACATTCAAAGAAAACACAGTTGCCTGATGCCAAAGCAGCATCAGAGCAGGGGGGCTGTACAGAAATGGAAGACTCGCAAATTGTGTGAATAGAGGCCTGATTCAGAACTTACATCCAAACCAGGCCTTTCATTCCTGTAGAATTCCTCTGCCTTATTGCTGTTTCAAAATATAATTAGGCCCAATTCAGACATCATAATCTTGGCTTGATAAATCATGGCTTATGTCCAAGAATGAACTATGTGCCTGCTCCTTCCTTCCCTCATGAGCCTGGCTTCGAAAGATCTATTCTGGCTTGTTAAGCCATCATACCTTATAGAATTATGTCCTCCATAACACTATGCTCACAGTTTCTATTGTTATGTCCTCAAGTTAGCACAGGCACGAGTGGCATTTGCTTCCATTTTCAACTGACAACAGTGTGTCATTATGTCTAGACTAGGACACAGTATAGTTAGGTTTAACTATGATTTGTCTGAACAAACCAATGGGTTTATGATCTTGGTTTATTTGGCTTTCTGTGATCTTAATATTCACAAGTTTACAAATTATCAGTGGACACATCATGCATACAATTACAATGGAAGATTTAAAAAACATGAATCCCAGTCAGCATAAAACTAACAGTCTGCTTTTCTTGTCAGAGACGTAGATGTTGGTACTTAACAACAGATAAAATTTTTTTAACAGTTTTCTAGTGTATAAATTTTTCCCTAATGGGAAAACAAAAAAGGGAATAATGTTTTAACTATCTTGAAAAATATGCTTGACAAAGGCATGAGAATAGTTGAAAGTATAATACACAAGGCCAAAAAAAGAAGACATTTGTGTAGAGTGGTATGTTCTGAATATAAGCTCTACAGCTGCACCTGAAACCCATGGGAACAAAATTATAGCTTTCTGTTGTAAGCTACAGATTACAGAAATAAAAAGTAAATAAAAGGAATTTTAAAATGAAGGAATCTGCATAGTTAATCAAAAACTTAGTTCTGCTTTTTTAGGAAGTGTCATTAGAAGGGAATTAACCATTGTTAGTTAGGTGTATCACTTTCTTAGGGAGATTTAAATTAAATTTAGGTACTGTACTTACCACAGAAAATCTTTCCATCCAGAGGATAAACTTATTTAAGAACACTTTCTGAAAGAAATAGCAAACACACTATGTGAGCTCTTTACTGTCTGATATAGTTTTGAACATTGACTGTGCATAAGACTGAGACGGTGTTCAGATAGTATCTTCTAGGGGAAATTTCAAAATAGAGATAACTCTCCAGTTTGTCTGCCCCAGTAGGAGCACGAGGAGAAGAGAGAGAAAGTATGCATGTGCCCAAGAGCCTTGTGAGACTGAGACTTCTCCCTTGAATGTACCATCTGAACAAGCCCCAAGTTACAATTTCAAGTTCCAGAATCCAATGCCTTGTATCCAAAAAGACTTGGATCTACTTGCCTTGTGCAAGTAGAAAGGCACTTCTGCTTTTGAAAAGCAGTTGCCCTGAATTCCAACAATTCCCTCTCCTCTTGTATCTCCTCAGAAGGTTCCTTGACCCTCAGGAAGGAGTTGCAGGATGAAGAGGGGCCAGGAAAGCCCCACTTGATGAGCAAGATTGTGTTCTCACTTTTCTGGTTCCAACCAAATATTTCAAGAATTTCAGCAAGTATCCTGGATATGTACCCTTTGGGCTGGGGCCATGAATAAAGGAATGTTGATCTATCATAAAAAGACAAGAAGAGCCATTCTGGGTCTGCATTCTGTTCACACAGTGGACAGCCAGCTGCCCACAGGAAACCCACAAGCAGGACATGAGTGCAACAGCACTCTCCTACCCAAGTCCCCCAGCAACTGGTGTACATAGGCATACTGTCTCTAATACTGAAGTTAGCACATAGCTATCAGGACTAGTAGCCATCAATAGCCTTATCCTTCATGAATTTGTCCAATCCCCTTTTAAAGCCATTCAAATTGGTGACTATCACTACATCTTGTGGGAAGGAATTCCATAGTTTAACTGCCATGGCTCATCATGTTGAAACAACATTTGGAAGTTCCACCTTTATATGCGGGATGCAGGCACCACTGATAATCTCAATGCCATTTAAAAATACCCAATTCGAAAGTCATGGAATCAGAGTTGGAAGGGCCCTCCTAATCTTCTAGCCCAATCCCCTCCAATGCAGGAAATCCATTAGTACAGCACCTCTGATAGGTGGCCAATCAATCTCTCCCTAAAAGCCTCTAATGAAGGAGAGTCCAGCACCTTCCAGGCAGTCTGTTCCATTGTCAAACAACTCATAGCATCACAAAGTTCTTGAAACTGTTCTGAATATAAATTTGTAACTCACTAAAGCTTCATATTACTAGGACACATTAAACATTCATGCTAAGCCTTCTTGTGTATACAATAATGTAAATTGTCATATGAAGTGTTTTAAGATATACAGTTGCACTGATTAGATTTATTGTGACATAGGAGTGAGTTCTCATAATTAAAAGGTGATCATAATTCTTAAACAAATTTCTCAAATATAATACAAAGATCACAACAACAGAATGAACACACAACAGAACGATTGCAACAACAGAGTGAACACACACAAACACACCAATAAATCCATTTGCCAGTGATAGCCCATTTTAACTATAGGCACAATAAGTCAGTCTGAAGCCTCGGAACAGTCTTACAAAACATTCTAGCCTTAGCCGTTCAGGACACAACATATTACAGCTGAAAATAAATGCCAAACTTCTTCTGCCTCCAGCTTCAAATATTTCTCTAGTGAAAGCAATGTAGAAGCCAGGAAGAGAAACAGTGGCAAAGAAATAGCTTGACTAAAGCCTGTTCCTATGTTAGTCTTCCCCAACCTGGTGCCTCCAGATATTTTGAATAAACTCCCATCAGCCCCAGCCAATGTGGCCAATGGCCAGGAATGCTGGGAATTGTAGGCTGAAATATCTGGAGGGCAATGGGTAAGGGAAGGCAGTCCTATGTTTTCAAATAGACACTTTCATCTGTTTATGCCTACTAACTTAGACACATTACATTTCTTTGGTGTTATCAAGGAGTCAACAAAGGGAGAAACCATCAAATATATTAGAGTTTGACTGTACTCAGAAAAGGGGAAAATTATGCAATATCTCAAGGTTCTGCACTTGGGGCTGCCACTTCAACAGAGCAACCACCCTGCTTATTCTGTATCACTGTTGTCAAAGTAAGTTCATTCATGAGGGGGGGAAAAATCCATATAGTGTTGATGTTTAAAATAGGGGAACACACCCTCACTCTTTGCTCAGAGACTTGGTTCCATGTGTTGGAAGCTGTGCGTGGTGACATCCTGATAACATATGCAGGACAGAGGGCAGTTACTGTCCAATGGAAGGAAGAGCATGCCAGGAAGAAGCTCCATGCCAGGAAGAAGGTTTATAGTTTTAACTTGGAATAGAATGTGTGCAAATGATCAGACTGTGTTTGAGGATCTATGGTAACTAGACCATGAACAGTGGCATTCAGATTCATCCAGCGGGGGGAGGGGGGGGGACTAGACACCTTCAAGCACATGCTGCTTGCTCAATACCTCCTTAAGATGACCTACTGCCTTACTTAATAGGTATATCTTAATAGGTTTTACTTTCTAGAGCTACACTACATTTCTCCACACAAAAAACTGCAGGGTGAAAAGGGAGCTTTAAAGGCCAGCTGTGGTTTCACATAGTAGTAGTGCCATCCAACCAACACTTGCTCATCAGAATATCATGGGGCATTTTGTCAAATTCCTTGCTGAAGTCAAGATATATTATGTCCACAGCATTTCCACAATCTACTAAAGAAGTTGCCTGATCAAAAAGTAAGATTCGCCTGGCAGGACTTGTTCTTGACAAATCCACACTTGCCTCAAGTGATCATGACCCCACCCAGGCAGGTGTCACTGAGGTAAATGAAGCCCTCTCACTGCCCTCACTGTGAACAAAGCACATGCCTATGGTGTGGGGGGGGGGAGAAAAAAAGTGTTCCATCTGCCGATGAAAGAAGACCATGGCTCCCTGTTTTACCATGCTGCAAGGATTTCAGCAGAGCAAAACAGGGAATATTGGCCCAGATGCCTCTGCAGCAGTGAAGACCCTCCCATGAATATTTTGGACTCCTCCTCTGAAAAAAATAATCAAAAAGGAGAGCACTTGAAAAGTACAAAAATATTTAGTCCCCTGTTTCTGCTCAGTTCTAACCTGTCTGCATTAGACACATATTTTGTCTAAATTTAATATAAACCTGTCCGATTTCTAGCCGACAAAGTATGAATGAAGGACCTGTTGTCCATTTACCAATACTATGAATCAGTTTTTATGTATTTATGTTTAGGCTTAAAATATTGATTCACCCTAAATTCTAGTGTGATGTTTTGGGCTTTGTTTGAAAATTTCATTAACTATAGATGAATAACAGCTGCTTTCTGAACTAATCTGAAATGCCATTTCCCCTTTAAAAAAAAAAAAACATGAAATAAGCACATGCTTACTGGAAAAAAGTAATGGCCATTGTGTTATATATAGAAATAGTTTGCAAATTTTCTTTTACTATAACCCTAGGTTTTGAATACAGTTAACTGTGTCAGCAATTAGGTTTTGGTAGAAACTAGGTTCTCTGTATTCAGTGTTTTTAGTTTTGCTTTGTGCTATCTTTCTCCTCTGTATGACAGTTCTCAATTAGGGCTGCATGCTCTGACAGATCAATCAATTAAAACTATAATTGCAGATGAAAATTTGCCCTGTGGTTCCATATGCATTGAAACATGCAATACTACAGTAGAGACTGCATAAATGTTCATGTTCCCTTCCCTGCTACATAACGTTTTATGGGGAGGTAAAACCTTTAAGATGGCATTTCTTCCCAGTTTGTATCTGAAGATAACAGGTATTTTGCATTTCGGAGTGAAGTCACCTTCTCTTTTCTTCCAGCATTAAGAATTACAAAAAGCTGAAGTTAACAAGAGGTCAGCTGAAATCAATGCCAATACATGTTTAATACCTGGATCTTGAACCACACTGATGGGATTAGAACTTGCTCTATTTTTAAGCCACTTTGGCTCTTTCCTATTTCTCTGTAATAGGGAAAAACTATATTCAAGATTCCAAAAGTGATGGGGAAATTATATTAAAAGATGCTTTATCTTTTTAACAATTAGTGGTAACATTTGACAAGTTGTACAGTGTCTCAGATACCCTCTCTTCAATATATTCAAAAGATACTTATATCAATGTCCTGATAAAATGTTGTAATAGATCAGCCTTCCCCAACCTGGTACCCTCCATATATGCTGGACTACAACTCACATCATCACCAAGTATGTCCAAACTCCAAACTTGAGAGGAGAGCACAGGCTTGCCTTTGTCACATTGCGCTGTGGAGATGCTTGGAATACCTGAGAAGCTCAGGAAAACTGTGGAGATTATTCTCCAGCCCACAACTCCAAGCTCAGAAGGAACAGGACTCACATGTTTACCAGAAGAGGACTGAACCATTGCTACTGTGGACCTCTGGTTAAGACAACTGGCTGATAGTAGATGAACACATAAGAATGTAGTGCCAAGGATAAAAAGAGTTACGTTTAAATAAGTTACAGACTCCCCCTGATTAAAACCCTTTCTCTGCAGCCTGCAGTTTTTCCATAGGAAAGGATTTTTTGGTGTGAAATAGTAAGTAGCATTCAGAAGTGGTGCAGTCCCAGGATGAATTTGCCATGGTTTTTTTCCCCTCTAAAAATGTTGATTTGTACTTACAAGTTTACTCAATACCTGTCTGGTTTAAAGAGTGAAGCTGGTACAGAATGTGGCCACTCAAGTACTTATTGGGCCTAGACCAGTCAGACCATATTACACCAATCCTGTACCAGCTGCCCTGTTTGCCAGTGCATTTCTGAGCTCAATTCAAAGTGCTAGTTTTGACCCTTAAAGCCCTAAATGGTTTGGGCCCAGGTTATTTGAAGAACCACCTACACCTGTACGGACCTGCTTTGGAGACCTGCTTGTTGGCTCGCAATCAAGATCAGTAAGATTGGTGGGCACTAGAGATAAGGCCTTCTCAGTGGTGACTACTACCCTATAGGATTTCCTCCCAAGAGACATAAAGCCGTGGCTGCTTTTAAGAGGGTTTTAAAAACGCATTTGTTCTCCTTGGCTTTTAATTGAAAGCTTTAGTGGTATTTGCTGCTGATGGGTATTTTAAAACTGTATTTTACTGTAATGGGTTTTATTTAAAATTGTTTATATTTAAAATGATTTTATTATGTCTTTTGTATAGTTTTTATTCTGTAATATGCCTTGGGAAGACTATGGTCTTTAATAAAATACTTAACCCCTCCATCCATATTCTCAGGTGGTAGAGTCTCTGGAGGGGTGATCTACAAATTTTTTCTGAATGTGTAGCTCAAATCTAATACTCCAACACATTATGCAGAAGTTACATTCTATAGAAATCAACAGACCTCTAATGCAGAAAATCCAGTAGGGCAATCTGCACAAGCAGCATGATTTTTAATTTCATTCCTAAACAGCACAGTAAAATTGGAACTATGCTGGCCTAAGTATCAGACTCATCTTCTCCTCCTACTTCCCCCCGCCCTTTCATTCCAGCAAGTGACTTTCTGGCACACAGCTCAATTTATGTGCCAGACTGAAGCTGGCTACAACTAAAAATTAGTTGGAAATAAAGTAGCTGCTGAACTGTTCCAGAAAGAAAAAATAACTCCTATGTTCTAGTTCAAAATTCTCAAATGCAATTAATTGTCCAAAAACAAAATTCTCAAATGCAATTAATTGTCCTTCATTTACATTTGGAATTATATTGACAATTTTTTAAAAAGAAATTTATGTCCTTTGATAGAAACAATACCTCCCATAGGTACCGTTTCTTTCATCTTAATTGTGTTTTTCGAAGTGTTGTGTTTTCATTCAGAACATTTCCCCCAATTAGTCACAAAAAAATTATGCAAACAAGCCATAAATATGAAGAGAAGCATTCTCTAAATGCCAGAAAATGCTAACGAGTTCAGAACATTTAGATGCAGACAATCCTTCAAACATAGTTTCGAGAATTGTGAATTATTTGAAGGTCCATGTGTTTTCCCTTCTTCAAGTGCAGCTTCCCTCACCATATCCTTTCAGCACTTTTCTTACATTTGGCAAATTTGCAAACTATGGTTTAAATCGGGGTAGGCAACCTGGCGCCCTCCAAATTTTTGAACTAAATTCCCATCAGCCGCTAGCAGCATGACCAATGGTCAGGGGTTATGGTAATTGTAGTATAAAACATCTGGAGGGCACCACATTGCCAACCTCTGGTTTAAGTGCTTGCCCGTCAAACCCGAATCCATAGCCTTCAAGTGAATTTCCAACTGTGGTTTGGGGGGAAGTGATAACACATTGCTAATTCAAATATAATGACAAATTAGGAGCTAAACTGGAAAGAACAGAAAATCCACACATAAGAGGGGATGAGAAAGCACAAGCCCACCCCTCAATCACTATCTTCCAACCACTGTGTAACAGATTCACACATTTTTAAAACCTTTATTAAAGTCAAGGGTTGCAAGGTGTTTTTTTCTCAGTCCCTGGGTTGTTTGTTTCCCTCCTCCTTCGCCTGCCCATTGTAACTAATATGATTACTTGTTCTAACTAAACCCAGAAAACATGTTTGGAGAGAGACTCTGACGCCTTCTTCCAGATCAACAATATCTGACATTTATTTTCTCTCGCAAAAATCCACTGCTGAGGGACAGGCTGATTTTGGACTTGCCACTGCAGACAATCGCTATTCTGTCTATGCCTGCTGACAGCACTGAAACATACCCTGAAAAATACAGGTGTTGCTGTGCCAATCAGCAGTGGAGTTTTGTGAGTGAAAACAAATATTGTTGACTGGGGAAAAGGCCTCATGAGTTTCTCTCCAAACATATTTTCTGGATTAACTAGAACATGTAATCACATTAGTTATCACCTTCTAATGTCATTTACTTCACTGATTACCGACAGAGCACCTAAGTTTTATGGGGCATGAGGGAAGTCAAACAAGTCCACAGAAGCAGTAGAGGTTAGAACAGCCTTCTCCAACCTGGCACCTTCTAGATGTGTTGGAGTACAACTCCCATAATCCCTGGCCATGCTGCCTAAGGCTGATGGGAGTGGTAGTCCAACACATCTGGAAGGTGCCAGGTTGAGGAAGGTTGGGTTATAAGTATACTTCCATGGAGGCACTTTTGGGTAGGTATGTTGCAGTGGGACTCCTAATTTGATTGAGGTCAAATCGGTTCTACTACATTGAGGCTCTACCCATAACAATCAGTATGATATCCCCTAGGCCTTTCCATGGTAAATGCTTGATACAAATACTGCTAGTCCGGGAACTTTTTCCAGTATTTTCTAATGTACGTAAACAGAAATATGTGCAAATTTTGCCTGCAATTTATGTAATTTACGCATGTTTTGGCTGCAATTAATGTAATTAACACAAATTGCAGCCGAAACTTGCACATAGTTCTATTTACATGAATTAAAAAAAACAGAAAAATCTGCAACTGAGTTGGCCTCACTTGAGGGGAAATGGGCAGAAGTCTGGAGGGCTGAGCTGATGAAAGCTCAGTGAACTCCACCCCACCCCTCTGGATTCCTCAGATATCCATAGTGTGAACCAGGGATTGTGGTTTATAAGCAAGTCTGGTCAGTTTTCAAGCAAGTCAACTTCACCAATGAGTTATGAAGCTTGTTTGTTAAACTAAACACAGTTTGTTATAAACTACAACCACTGGTCTGTAGATGTGACAAACCTTATATTCTGATGTAGCCCAACAGTGACCCCTACAGTGTCTGGTAATTTGGGACCCTGTTGGGAAGCCTGAATACGCATAAATTCTAGTCTTTCTCTCTGAATAAACAGCCAGAAATTAACCTCTTTTTTGCAATGAGCACCAGCCAGCCATCTCTTTCATTAAGAAGGCAGGTCCAAGCACTAAGTAATTTTCTGATTTGCTGGCTAGACCACTGACTTAAAAATGGAGCTTATCAACACATTGGGCAAAACAGTCTGTCTCCACTAAGGGACTGGTTTTTACTAATTTCAGATCCCCATAAATATGAAATACTTGCTCTCATTCCTAGTCTTCCCAGCAACATCTGATCAGGAGGCCAAATATGATCTCTCAGAGACCATTCTTTCTGTAAGGAATTCTGCATATGTTCTGAATCCCAAGACAATGCTCAAGTAATTAACATAACTAGCTAAGTCAGATTGACTTAACTGATTTTGTTTGGAATTTTATGTCAATTGCCAGAAACACAGGGGGGAAAGCAGCAAGTGAGAAAGACAAAAGCAGCCAGAGAGAGAAAGAGAAGTGCACACATGGTGCATGCATACACAGAGTGTTCCCAATCAATAATTATGTACTGGCCACCCCCAATTTGAGGACCCTTTCTTAATCATTGTTCAACCATCAGACCTAGGCTGTGGGATTGTGAATTCCCTCCTTCAGCCCCTTCATTTTCATGTGTGAATTCTTTTCTAGCCATCTTCCTTTGGCTTAAACACTAACCAGAGTTGCCTCTTAATCAGGTTTTTAGTGAACAATTCCTGATTAAGAGACAACATTGATTGAAACTATCATGGTTAAAATAGGTGTCATCTTAAGTCTTCAAATATCATTAAAAACACTGGATGTGATCTATGTGAGCTGAGGGGTTGGAGTGGAATGAGCAAGCATGCCTCTGCTGCTTGGTTAAGAGATCAGGAGCATTATATCTCTGCACAGGACCTGCTTGATACTTTCTGCCTGCAAGATCCCACTTACTAGTGTAAGTAGTGATATGCAGGCAGTGCTTTGACTCCACTGGGGAATGTGTTATTTCACTGGGGAATGTGTTTGCATATAAGAGTATTGGGGCCCAATGTGGAAACACTTGAGATTGAAACTAAGACGTACAGTAGGATAATTTCATCTCATGCTGTACTTGTGGCTATTCATGTGGTTCACTTCCTGTAGACCAGGACAAGTACACTGATTTGTTTAAAGCTAGAAAAAACTAGAACACTATCAAAATAAACCTGGAAAATGAGCAATTTCAGCAGCTGTCATTTATTTTTACATTACCAGATTTGTGGTAGGGTGTGTCCTTTCAAAGATTAGCACATATCTTAAGAGCACAGCATTTAAATAAAGGTCAAGTGAATAAATTATCTCAATAATGGTCTGTGCTGCATTGTAATCACTCCATTAACATTAGCGGCTTTACTTCCACTAGTAAGGGGATAGCAGTGGCTTATTCTTTGAAACATAGCTTTTGCTATATTGAAGTGAAACCTCTAAACTCTTGACCTTAGGTTGATATTGCCATGTATAATGCATTACATACAGCTGTTGAAATCAAAATTGCCATTTCTAGGCCTGTGGTTTATGAAGAGTAGTACATAGTGGGCTGAATTGCACAACAGCTGATATTTATCAAGGGTAACAGGAGCTTTACTCATTTTCACATTTTAAAGAAAATTTTGAAAGGTTTGTGGATGCACACATGTTCAGCATATGTATCTGAGCTTTGAACATTTGTTCTGAAGTGCATTGGCTCTCATTAACACAAGGGTCCAAAGTATAAAACTTTAACGAGCTTCATACGTCAAACTTGTACATAACATTACTCTTATGTAATATGACACTTAAAATTTACTGTCCCTAGTGATAGGTTCAAAGCTTTTAAAATATATCTGGCTTTAGAACACTTTTAAAAATGGTTGTTCAAAATGCTGATATGAAAAGCTTTTGAGAGAGGTCCTTTCAAGTGCCCTGTTTTGAAGCAGAAAAAATAAGGCTAAGGTAAGGATTTGCACACACAAATTCAGGCAGGGATTGGAAGCCAGTTCTCCCTTTAAACTAACTGAACAAAACAGAATAGAAATTAAATTCCAGCTCTTGGTGTATGCAAATTGATTTTCAGTGCGATAAAGATCTGTAACTGAGTTGTGGGTTGGGCTGCCCCTCTTGATCGCTATTTTTACACTGTTTGGGGGTTAGTTGTTTCCTGTTACTGTGGTAACTCAATATATTGATATGCAGATCACACTGACTTGCAGCAAGGTAACAGAAGGCTCTAGGTGACTGGTATAGATAAACACAATTGTGATCCTAGACTAGTGTGTTAAAATGCAGCTCATGAATCAACAATATATGGTGGGATTGCTCCTTCTAAAAGAAAGCAGCAAGTGTTAATGCAAATGCAAAGAGACTGTTCCAAAACATTTTTTGTTTAATAAGGTCCTTTATAATCTGAACCGTGTCAGATGAACAAGCATCAAGGTGGCAGTGCGTTTAAACCCAATGTTTTTCAAGGACAATATAGAGAGAAATAAGTCTTTTGTGTTGGTATTTAAACATCAAAAACATACCATATACTTTTTGTGTTGGTATTTAAATATACCAAAAACATACCATAAATAATAAGGTATATTATTTCATATACCTTAAGTAACGGAAATGCATTGTGCATTAACACAGCAGTCCCTATTGAGGGAGGCAAGTGGGGGAAGGGTCTTTGGTGGAGGAACTAGCACTTCCTAAGCCCTGGTTAGGCTAAAAGGTAGATGGGCTTTTTTCCTGCCATCTCCCCCTTTTGTACTTTGTATCCTTTAAAAAACACACACACCTCACATTGGTTTCAATAGGAAGGAAAGTAACTATACTAGCTCCAGGGCTGGAGCAATTTTTCTCCCTTCTCAGGCGAATCCTGTAGATCCAAAGCCTCCCCTTATCTGACCCTGTCATCAGAGCAGCAACTGCAAAACAGCTTTCAGCTGCCACAAGAAAGACTCCAGCAGAGGACCCTCCTCTACACATATGTATCTATCTCCCTTTCTGCCTGCGCAGAGGGGTCACAACATCCAATGGTCCCTCAGCCACCTTCTCCAGGAGCTCAGGAGTCCTCCCTAAATTACATAGCTTAAACAGTTAGATAGCCCCAGTTCATATATCGCAACAACCGGGGGGGGGGGGAGATTAAACCCTCAGTGGTTGTGAATGAGTGAGCATGCTAGTGCATGCTGCCCAATCACTCCCACTGTGAGCAGGAGTGGCTAAACAACCCAGGGATGCGCCGTGATGTGCAAACCGGGCCATTATTTTGCATAATTTGTATTAAGGTGGTAGACAAACTAAACAGCCTGGGAGCTCTGCATATTTGTGATGCTATTTCTTAGGCTTTTTTTATTATTTTAAAGAAGATAGAACACTCTCAGGCCCTGTTCAGACATAAGAGAAACAAGAATTAATCCCCTGTGCTCCTCCTTGTCCCTCCCCTCCTGCCTTTGTCAGAGCACCAATCCTGGTTAGCTGAAACTACAGTTTCCCATTCTGTCCAAACATTCCAACAGTGTTTCAAGATCTTGGTTAATAGACTGACATTTCACTGCAGCTCCCCATTTTGGATATAATGGGGTACTTTAGCTTAAGCTAACAAGTGCACCTAAATGAGGAGGCAAGACAGATGGGTGGTGTGGGGAGAGACACATGGGCTCAATACTCATTCTCAGTTTAATAAATTAAAGTTTAGCAAACTGGGAAAATTATATCTGAACTGGGTCTAAGGAACACATTGTAGATCACTCTGGCAGGGCGACATCTGTTCCATGGGCTACATGTTGCTCAGTCATGGTGTAAAATAATACAGTAGAACTTACTCTGAAAGCTTTAATTATTTGACCATGTAATCTAAACCTCCTTGGTTTTTAACCAAATGCACTGATATTGTATTGTTCAGTTGAAAATCTATTGGTTACAGTAGGGTTTCTCCGTCTCTGCCTTAAATCTTTTTAAATTTGGTAAAACAATTTGAGCTCCGCCAATGTAAAGAAGGCAACAGAAAATGTTAATATTCTGTATTATTTTTTACTATAAATTTGAGCAATTTGTAGCGTGGGCACTAGGATCATTGTCACAATATATGCACAGTCATGTGAAAAACAAAGTACACCCTCTTTGAGTTCTATGGTTTTACGTATCAGGACATAATAAAAATCATCTGATCCTTAGCAGGTCTTAAAATTAAGTAAATACAACCTCAGATGAACAACAACACATGACATATTACACCATGTCATTATTTATTTTACAGGTATTTAGGTATTTACCTAATTTTAAGACCTGCTAAGGACCAGATGATTCTTATTATGTCCTGATACGTAAAACCATACAACGCAAAGAGGGTGTGCTTTCTTTTTCACATGACTGTACATCTAACTTCCAGAATTAGATTCCACTTGACAAAAGCTTGATGAGGCTTCCTGTATTTTTTCCATCCATTTTTTGTACATCTTTACAGATCTTTTACAGCTGTGTTCTCCAACCTGATGCCCTTCTGATATGTTGGACAATGACTCCCATCATCCCCAGCTGATGGTGGGAGTTATAGTCCCTGCAGGGCAGCAGTTTTAAAAAAGGCTGTTTTAGTGCTTATTTTCTATCCCAAGGTCAGAACCCAAAGAATCACACAACTCTGTCTCGATGCCCAAGGGGTCTTTGGGCTTCTGCTTCTCAAACACAGCCCCCCATGCCATAAGGAAGCAGTAGGGAACCTCCAGCCTGCAGGACAGATCCAGCCAATGCCCCACCAAAGTTCCTGTCTTGGACTCTGGAAAGGTGGGTCCCACTTACCTTTTGTGAGCTTGACTCATATCCTTCATGGCTTGTTACACTGGATAGGGAGGGTCTGAGTGGATGGATAGAAGAGATATAAATACCTCTTTGCCAGAAGGGGTGCTCTCAGTTACCTTCAAGGAAGCTGTTGCAAGTGCAATCCTGAAGACAGCTTCCTAGGATCTGAAGGATAATAATAACTACTGCCAAGTTCCAAGTGTTCCTTTCATTGGGCAAGGTGTTGGAGCAAGTGATTGCGGGCCAACTCCAAGAAATATTGGAAGAAACTGATTGGCCACATTTGGATGTCATTACAAGCCATGGTGGCTTGATAAACTACTCACAGTAGCTTATTTTTTAAAAACTTCAGGATGCCCCACCACACGACCAGTCTAATAAGCTACTGTGAGTAGCTTATTAAGCTACTGTGTGTAATTTGAGTCATCCCCCACCCCCTGCAGTCCTCCTGCCCCGAGTAGTGGCACTGTTTCACACTGACAACATTCCAGCATCACCCCGACAAGGGGGTGGTGGCTCTAAAGCGATGGAGGTTTGCAGGATCAGGACCAAACTTTATAACGGCTGTAGCACTCTTTCTGTAAAGCACTATAGCAAAAGGGCACTACAGCACTTCAGCTAAAGAGCACTACAGCTGTGTATGAAGTCTGGTCTTGATCCTGCAAATCTCCAAGGTTTTATAGCTCACCCCCCCTTTTCATTCCTTTGTAAATAATCACGCAGGGTTTGATGGTGTATCGGGTGCCTCCTAACTATGTGAGGCTGTGTGTGAAGTTTGGTCCTGATCCTGAAAACCTCCAAGGTGTGATAGCTGCCACTCACTTTTTGATGCACCCAGGATTTTCATTCCTTTGTGAGTAATTGCACGGGGTTTTGATGGCATATTGGGTGCCTCCTGACTAGAGGAGCCTGTGCATAAGTTTGGTCCCAATCCTGCAAACTTAAGGTGTTCCCAATTCTACATTTCCCTCCGTAGACACTACTGAAATAGCCTGTTTCGGGAACACAGAGAACGCACCCAGGAACAGAGTAGCTGTGATTGAACTGCTCTTGCAGCACAAGTCTGTAGGTGACCAAAATAATCCACAGTGCCCACCAGACAACACGATAAGCCACAGTGGGTTAAATAACCCCTACTGCAGACCGTGAGTTATCACAGTGGGTTATTTTGGGCAAATATGCCATTGTGGATTAAAACATTCCTGACAGATGACACAATAACCCACGATGGGTTAAATATCATGGGTTATCGTGTCATCCAAACCCAGTCATTATCTGAATGCATTTCAGACTAGATTCTGGCTCAGATTTATAATATCATCAGCCTTTCTGAACAGGCCATCTGGGTTAGGGACTGGAGGTACTATCTAACTCAAGGATGCGCAAAACACCCCCTTAGACATTTTTTCAGCCCTTGACACGACCCAAGTTGCCACTGTCAACTGCCACCAAATTCAGCCCTGGACCCTCTGAAGTTGCCCTTTCCTACTTTAAGGCCCTGCTCCTACCTGGATGGCTGATTCCAACAGGTGGTACTGGGGGACTTTACCTCAGCCCTGTGGAATTCACATTATGGGGTCTGTCAAGGATCCATTCTGTCTCCTATATTGTTCAACATTTACATGAAACCACTGAATGAGGTCAGAGGGTTGGGAGTTGGGTGCCATCAATATGCTTATGATACCCAGCTTGCTCTACCCCTTGCAGATGGGTCAGATGAAATGCTGCTTTAGTGTTTAGGAGCAGTAATAAACTGAATAAATGTCAATAAATTGAACTGACACTCAATCCTAGATAAACAAAGGTGCTGTTTGTTGGCAGTCTACTGGGGAAGGTGGCATTCATTCAGTTCTAGAGGTGATTAAAAAGGTAAAGGTGTTCCCAACCAGTCGTGTCCGACTCTAGGGTGCGGTGCTCATCCCCGTTTCTAAGCTGAAGAGCCAGCGCTGTCCGAAGACGCTTCCGTGGTCATGTGGCCGGCATGACTGAACACCGAGGTGCACGGAACGCTGTTACCTTTCCCGCTGAGGCAGTACCTATTTATCTACTTGCAATTTCTTGCTTTCGAACTGCTAGGTTGGCAGAAGCTGGGACTGAAGACGGGAGCTCACTCCGTCACGCAGCACTCGGGTCTCGAACTGCTGACCTGCCGACCTTCCAGTCTGCAGTTCAGCGTCTTAACCACTAAGCCACCACGGCCTCTAGAGGTGATTACACTCTCCCTAAAGGATGAGATAGGTAATTTGAGGGTACTATTAGATTCATCTTTATCACCCGGGGCCAGTACTCTGCCTGTAACCCTTCCTGACAGGACCTGCCCACAATTTTCCATGCCCAATTTTCCATGTAACTTCTAGGTTGGATTATTGAAATACTCTTTATGTGAGGCTGCCATTGAGAACAGTTCAGAAACTACAGCTAGACCAGAACATTGTGGCTAGATTATTAGCAGGGACTGGGTGAAGAGATAATATGCCACCTGAATTAAAACAACTCCACTGGCTCCCAACAAATTTATCAGTTCAATTCGAAGTGCTGGTCTTAATCATTAAAGACCTACATGGCTTAGGATCTAAATACCTGTTGAAGCACCTTCTCCCCAGTGAAACTGCTCATTCACCAAGATCTTCATCTGAAACGGTTCTCTGGATACTCCAGTCATCTGTAGTACAGAAGGAGGTGCCTTTTCAATGGTGCTTCCTCAACTTTGGAATGCCCTCCCTAGTGAAGGTTGCCTGGCACCCTTGTTATCATTTTGGCACCACACCAAACACATTTCAGTTTTCTCAGGCTTTTAAGAACTACTAATGTTAGCATTTTAAACTTACAGCAGTTTTGATCTTACTTTCTATTTGAATGTACTGTTGCTGTTTCACATTTTGTTGTGTTCGTCTATATGCTTTATATAATTTTATTTTTTACTATTTTATTAACTCCCTTGGGAACATATCCTTTATACTGAAGAGTGTGGGATATAAATTATGTAAGTAAATCTGTCAGGGCAGCTGGAAAGATCTGGACAGCCATCTGTCAGGGATGCTCTGACTTGGATTCCTGCATTGACCAGGGGGTTGGACTTGATGGCCTTGTAGGCCCCTTCCAACCCTACTATTCTATGATTCTATGAAATAAATATGCAAGATGACATCCTGTGATTTAATTAAGTTCCAAAACCCCAAGCAACACTGATGCTCCATGAATATGCCCTTTATAGACTAATTCATATGTGTGCAATTTGTTCATCATCACTTGGGAAAAGCAACAAAGTTGGAGACCCACAGTTAATTTGATCATCTTAATCAATTCTAACTGGCATGAAGCCACAATACATGGGCCTAAATCCTTTACCAGTTCCAGTAGTACTAAAGCCAAATACCCAAAATACTGAGCAGTCTCAAACCTACATGATCAAATTGTTCCAGTATAATTGGTAACTTGTAAGATTTAGCTGTGTATATTCACTATTATACTTTGATCATAGTTATTACCATTTATATATTAACAGTAATAACTATGATCACGTAAGTTGAATTAAAGTCACTGTTAATTTGAAAATTACATTGTTAACTCTTCCCTTCATGGATGTACATCTCTGCAGTACTGAGAATGTAGTAGAGTTACTGTCCCATTACAAAATGTCATGGTTCAGTAAAAGAGTACATGCTTTGTATGCAGGTAATCCCAAATTCCATCCCTGAACAGTTCAAGAATCCAAGTTCTGGGAAAGACCACTACTCTAAAAGCAGTCAGGCTAGACAGTGCTGGACTGATGGACTAATATTCGACTCAGTAAAAGACAATGTCATATATTCCACTGTTTATTTTTATTCAGGAAATGATCATGCTGTAGAATCACATGCAAAGCTAATTACTATGAGATCTCCTAATGGCACAATCCTGTGGCCCCTAGACATTGACCGGGTTCAGATGACACTATAACCCATTGTGGGTTAAAAAAGCCACCATGGCTTATTTAACCCATCGTGGGTTATCTTGCCTTCTATCGGCAATTTAACCCATGATGGCTTATTTCAGGCTTTCCCTGAACAGCAGAAGTTAGTGTTCGGGGAAATTTTAACCTAACACAATTCTGAAGTGGAGGAAGTTGCCTAGACAACTAGTCAAAGAAAGGCTGTTACAGGTAGGAATGGTATGACACAAATCTCAAAAGATTGAATTGGGTAGAAGAAATCAAGAAAGTACCAATAAGCAAATGAACTTGCTCAGAGGTGAAAAACCACAGAATATAAGAGATTAGAAACAACATGAAGCCAAAGAAAATTTTACATTCAAAGTAAACTGAAGACCAGGAAAAGATTACATATTTTCGATTGATTAAATTATTTGGCAGGCTTAAGTTAAAGCCCTATCTTGCCTGTTGCATAGTTAAGATTTGCAGATGAAATAATAGCAGATAGCTCTAAACTTTCAGTAATGAAAAAGTTAATGAGATCATGTCTTTGGATACCAAAAAGCTATTAACCCTAGAATTTCACTGTTAGTGCTAGTTATTTTAATTAGAGTAGAATCACAAACTTTTCCAAGCTTTCAAAGACATTTATACAAAGTCTTTACTTTGATTTCCAGTCTAGAGCAAAAATTATCTGAAAAAAACATATTCAGAAATGACAAGACCAGAAACAAGAGAAATGTTTAGCTAAAACTTGCTTTAGTACATTTCAGTTTCTATTAGCTGAACTAACGATCGGGGTTTTGCAGTTCTGGAGTCAAAGAAATAAGTATTTATGAAGAATTACAGTTTACTTATAAAAGCATTTACTGATCCTCTTTTAAAATAGGCACAACTATGTTCCATAACAAATAAAAATAGCCGGTGTATACAGTGTAAAACAGTACTAGAGAAAAAAAATGGTGTGCTGGGGTGGTGGTGAGGCAATACAATAGCTGTTACTTGGGAGCACTGATTAGAACAAACAGAGGCCACAGTATCATTATGAATACATTTTGCTTTCCCTGCTTCAAGGGAAACTACACACAAGAGTGGTGGGGGGCAGGGGGAATGTGCTCTTAATCATATTAAATGCATTGTTCCTCCAATGCTTCTGGCTTGGCTATACGAGGATTCTGCCTTCTGAAAACCCAGAACAAACTGTAGCAAAGAAGAAATTAGCAGTTTACACCTAAACCCTTACAGGCTCTATACTGTAACACTTATTAAGGCTGTATTCCTATACACTCCTACCTGGGAGTATGCCCCATTGAACTCAATGGGCTTACTTCTGAGTAGACATGTATAGGATTGCACTGTAAACCACTGCTACAAGATTATTAAAGCAGTGTAAAAACAATATATTTGACATAGTAATAGTGCATTGGAACTATTTCATACAAGCACTTTCTAGAAGCATGTCTGAAGTTACCATACTAGGCTTCAAGTTGTTTCTTGGTATTTTCTTTGGAGTGAAGGGCAGAGGAAAAAGAGTGGCAGTGACGGTAATCCTAATTTAGTTGAAGATGCCTAAAATGTTCAGAATTTCAATTACACAATTAGAATACTAAGCTAAACACCTTCATTTATGGGTAGAGGGCAGCCAGCTGATGCAGTGGAATATCTAATGAAGTAATCTTTTGTCAGCTTTAAGAGAGTTCTTTAAAAATATGAATCTATGCCTAGATACTTCTCCTATATTTGAATCATGCTTATTTCAAATGTTTGTTACAAAACTGTCCTACCATGCACATCAAACATGTGAAACAATGGCATTTAAGGTTTTTTCATTTTAAAATCCACGCACATTTTGTTACATTAGATGCAATTTAACTGAAATGTTTCAGTCTGTATTAACATCAAAATAATGTATGAATGGTGAAGAATACTGTAATGTGTGCACTGAACTAATATGAGAGAATACTTAATAAGCAAAACCTGCAGCATACAACATGCATGCTGCTCAAAAATGCAATCCTAAATTCAAATACTTGACAGCAAATTCTGCAGAAAAACAGTGGTATTCTGCTAACAAAATATGCTTAGGACTGGGATGCAACAAACTGATTTAGCAGAGATGGGCTCTTGCAAGCTCAAATACAACTTCAGCACAGTCCAACACTTCTGCTGTAAGCCCCAGTCAAACAAATGAGAGCTGAATGGGAGGATAATTGTACTCATATTCCACTGCACAGAAGTTCAAGATACACTGAAATATGTTCAAATTCTTCCCCACCTCAACCCCAAAATTAAAGTGTACACAAACTAAGGAGAGGCTAATTACAGCTGTGAGATTCAGATTAAATGGAATGTAGCTAGATCTTCTTTGCGAGTATGAAGCAAATCAAGAGAACTGTTCTCTTTATTAGCTGCAGGTTTGGCTGGCTTTTAGTAGAGCCATGAAAAGACTCTACAGTCTTTCAAAAAGTTTACCATTTATTTCCTTAACCAAAATAACCTGATGTTCTGGGATGCAAGTGTCCACCTGATGAGTCATTTCAAGTTGTCAGATTTCTTACTATCATCGTCTGCATCCATTTATGATTTCTGCACACAAACAGAAGCCATCAAATGAGGTGTGGGGGGGGGGAGTCCTACTTATTTGCCCACTGGAATTTGTTTTATTTTTTAAGTTGCTGGTGTCACTAAGTAGGGGAAAATGCCAATTTTACTGTTAATGGAACATGCAAGCTGCTTGCTTGTGCCTGTTCTTTTGCTCCCCCCGCTCGAAAAGGTTGCATTCAAAGCTGCACGATCAACAGAATAAATACAAGAAAGGAGGCAAACAACCCACCCTCTTTCTCCACAAGTGGTAAGCCTTCCACAAGAACCGCTATGGGGTCAAAAGTTCACTGTGGTTTCAACTTCACCTTTTAGCAACCAATCAGAAAACAGCAACTGTAGATAGAACCTCCAGCTGTACATGAAAAGTTAACTCATGAGTACCAGACCTCACAGCAAGGCTAACTTTTTTTAAAGCTCCGATTACAGCTCCTGTTTCCTTTTTAGGAACAGAACAGACAAAAACAGATCCAATATACTTTTCCTACTGTGTATTTGCTTAAAACACTGTACTTTTAAAAGGGGGATGTGTAGCTCCACAACATGCACATTACCCTGATTTCCAGCAAACAAATGATGAGGAAGCAAGACTTACCATAGTATATCTTTATTAGTACTAACTGAAATTCTCACATTGAGCTAGTTTTTGCTTTAATCAGCCAGCTTGAGGAACAGACAGATAAATGATAGATATTCCTCCCTTTATTTACTTGCAAACATTTCTAAAAGCTTTCAGAGAGTAATATGTTGCTGATAAAAGGTATGATGGAATTTTTCCCTCATCTCTTCCCCATTTTTGTTCAATATCCAGCCTAAACAAGAGTTCTGCTAAGCCCAAAGGTTAACTTATTATTGTGACTTTCAGTTGGTCCTGCTAAACGTATTGTGCTATTGCTCACATATTTTCTAATGAACCAATATAGCTGGCTGCATTTTTTTAAAAAATCACAGTTATACCTGTGGAACTATGTGGCTCCTTTGTGAAATCTGAATTGCCCAGACTTCATTCCCTCTCAAGATGGGGACTTTGCCATGCACTTCTAAGTCTGTAAAAAGCCTTCTACACATGTTTATCCTTTTAAAATGCCCTACTTGCATAAGCAAGTTGAACACTAGGTACTTAAGTTCACAATTATACTTCAGCCAAAACAAACTCTCAGGACAGTCTCTCTCAAAATCTATAAAATCACTCCCACATCACTTCCCCAGTCACCTGGCTCCTACACACACACACTCTCTCTTTCTTTCTTGAGTCACGCTTACACCACCACCTCCCCATACTATTTATAGATCTATTAAAAATAAAATGCAAAATAGCTGTAAAGCTCTACTACACTCTCTAATGTGCAACAAGCTTTCCATAATTTCCACAATTTGCTTTCCATAGGAATGTTTCTTTGCATTTCAAGGAAAGCAATGTGATGGTGTCTACATGAACTTTCTTACTCAACACTATACCTGCTATTCTGCAAATCCTTGTTTCATCAAAATTGTTCTTTGTGGCCTAACTTAGTTGGAAACACAGACAGAGGGCAGAACTTCATCTTTTAGTCTCTTCGGTTCTCATTAGAATCACTCCTCTAGGTCTCAAGGAATAGTTACAATGTATGTGCTTACTGACCAGCGCAGTGTCCAAGCTCCTTACTACACCTCCATCATCAGGGGTTTGGATGTAATTGGTAAAATTCACATTTGCTACTACCACCTTACCCATAAATAAGTGGCAGGTAAAGGACTTGTATAATCAACCAGGGATATAGATCCACTGATCTCTTCCTGGATGAGAGTATGGCCCTTGCACTTTCCCCTTCCACACCTAGAGTAGCCATGTGTCCTACCTTCCAGAGGACAGTCCTCTATTTGAAGGCATACTTTTTTTGAAGGGCTGTCCAGTCCAAATCCTGTTTAAAGATTAAAGAACTATCAGAAGGACAAGCAGGGTCCTTGATGTTGACCATCAACAGTTCACATCTTGAGCAGCAGACCAAGCAGGCACACAGATCACCTATCACAGTCTCCCCTACTATGGCGAGATGTACTGTATTTATATTTAAATTACAATAATTATTGCTAAATATGTATTCTGTACATAAATGAGCATATGCAAATTTTATGCAAATCTGTGTCCTCTTTTGTCCTCTTTTTTGGGTGATGGATAAGTGGCCACTTTATTCATGTGTCCAATTCTCTACAACATTAGCGCTCATTTGTAAGATTTTTTTGAAATGAATCTCTCTCAACTAACAAAATACTTGGGCGAATACAATACTTTGGGTCTGGTCCTGTAGCACACAACACATAATTGTTTTTATGAATAGACATGACGATTCAAGAAAATATTAATATATCTTGATATTACAGTTTGATGACAACCCCTTAACTCATTTAACCTCAAAACAACCTGGCTGAGATTCACATGTCTACTTTGGCTCAAAACAAGGGACCTGTACTAGCCCAGTGAAATTTTGACTTAAAAAACACTTGACTATCATACCATATCACAAAACATCCCTTAGTTTCAAAGTAATTTGCAGAAGGAGCTGCTGTTGAGAAAATCAAGTCTAAGTCCTCCTTGGGCTCATGGAACTAGTTCTACAATTCTAAGGACCTGCCCAGTATGAGATGCGGATTGAGTAGAAAGATAATAAAAGCCACTCAAGTACGTTTCAGAAAAGGGATCTGAACTTTAATCCAAGCCCAAGATTAATTCACATATCACGTAATTCATACAGGATCACGCAGACATCTAGGTTTGCATATAATCCCAGGTCCCAAATTGTAGAGGGCATTAAAAGCCAGCATCAGCACTTTGCATTGGGCTCAGAACACTGGTAGTCAGTGAAGTTGTTTAAGGACTGGTCTGATGTACACTGTTCATACTCAAAGGTCTAGTAGCAGTGTTATGGACCAACTGAGTTTTCCCAAGTAATGTTCAAAGGCAGCCCCACATACAACATATTGCAGTTATCTGATCTGGTGGTTACCACAACATGAACAACGGTGGCTAGACCATATCTGCCTTGGGGTGGGGGTGGGGGTTGCAGCTTGGGTAGCAGCTGTACTCAGTAGAAGGTATGTATCTAAAGACAGATCCAGCCCTAAGAGCACCCCAAGTTGTTAACTTGATCTCAGGGGGAGTCTGCCCCAGAACAGGTTGACCACGAGACAAACAACACAGCAGCAGAACCTCAGTCTTTTCTGGGTTGAGCTTCAGTTTATTGGACCTCATCCAGTCCAGTACTTATCCCAAACCCTAATTCAGCACTTCCACTTATCTCACCTGAATCAGATGAAAACCAAAAGAAATGACACCTTATCCCCAGATGACCTCACTCAATAATATGGGGACAACATATAGCACTGCGCAACACCATAGCTCCACCACAGTGGGGCTGACCAATGGTTTTCCTACCTAGTGGGAATGGCTATCCAGGTACAACTGGAACCAAAGGAGAACAGTGCCTGCAAACCCCAGACAACGATTGTAGTGGGCCTAAGAACCTTCTGTTGTTCATATCCATTTTATTGTCTCTCTCTCAAAAGCAGAAGGGCCAGGTATACATTAACAGTACAAACTAAGTGTGACCAAACCTAAAAGCTTCAGGAAGAAAGGGAAAACACACAGAGTTGCTTGCCCTGGTTTTCACAGAATCTGGTAAACCATGTGGATGGCTCCAAGATTTTTCCCTGACAAAATCACTGTCAAAATGAAAACGTTATTTGTGCTAGAATGGATGGGAGTCTGTTACACATGGCCAAACTTTCTAAATATTCAAAGGCCTTTTCTGGATATTTGCCATAAGGGTGATATTCTGGCAGAAACATAAGAAAAAAATGGTAGGATGTCATGATACCCTGAATATGTAGAAAAAAAAAAAAGATTTAACAAGCTACTAAAAGAGGGACAGTCTTGGCAATGTCAACAACACTGAGAGAAAACAGCTTTTTTGTTTGTTTGATTTGTAGTATCCAAAACTGAGCTGTAGTCAGCTCAGTTCTGGATACTACAAATCAAAAGATATCCAAGATTTAAGAACTATTAGCACCGATTTGCAGTTGTTATATAGTCAAAATGGCACCATCCACCCACAAGCCATCAGCAGCCTTGGAGGAACCCTAAGATTTGCAGAAGTACAAAAAAAATTAGGAAGAACTAAGGGAGAAACCTCAAAATAGCCCAGTGAGAACTAAAGGTGCTCAGTGGGAAAAGAATGCTGATTGACTATTGAAGGGTGGGGGGGAATAGAGGGAATGGAATATCCTGAAGCGGAGCACTCCATATTGCAATATTTTGTTGTGGTCCCACTTATATTACACTAATAACAGTGTGAGTCCTGAAGCCAAACAAAATCCATTGCCAATATTATTATTTTTTAATGAGAATGGAGTCCCAAAAGCAGAATGGAACAACATGACAAGGGCAAAAATGCTAAAATGAGGGACCCTCTAAAATAAGCCCCTGAAACATGTTTCAGTTTGAGCATATTTGTAGTAAGCAAAGAAGGGTAGCATGACTTTCAACAAATGAGAAGCAATAACATCTTAGCTTTTAAACTGTTGCCTAAAACTAATGAAGATTATTTTATGCTTTGCTTAAATCTAACTTTCCCACATACACAATGTATACTGTTGGGCACCACAGATTGAATGGATATTACAAAAGATGAAGTGGATGTACAAAAGATGAGGAAGTTTCAAGAAGTTTTCAATCTTCCCTTACAACCTTAGTATGTTTCTCTTTGCTTTACAGCAGTGTCTTATGCTTGTTGAGACATATTATTTATTTATTTATTTATTTATTTCATTTCTATACCGCCCAATAGCCGAAGCTCTCTGAGCGGTTCACAAAAACTAAAACCAAACAACACACAATAAAACAATTTAAAATATATAGAACATTAAAACCACAATATAACAATACAACCACAATAAAACCTAGCAGCAGTACAGGAGTTTAAAATACAGATTTAAAACAGCAAAGATAAAAATTTAGAAAGCTAAAATGCCTGGGAAAATAAAAAGGTCTTCACCTGGCGCCGAAAGGAGTACAATGTAGGCGCCAGGCGAACCTCACTAGGGAGCTCATTCCAGAGCCGGGGTGCCATATGACTTGGACATATTTCCAAATAAAATTATGTATGGCAACAAGTAGATTCCTACAAAGACATAACAAAACTCAGTCACAGCACAAATGACATGTTAGTACTGCAGGAAGACACACTATCAAAAAACTGTACAATCTTTCATGTGCTGCCTCAATTCATATTCTAGCAATGGGAGGGTGTTATGAAAGACACTTAATAGCATGGTGTAAAGATCCTTGTTGAGAAGGTGCTACATATTAATAGTTTCCCACATGGAGCAAAAATTCTAGGGAGCCTCCAGGTGACTGCTTGCTCAGATGCATTGGTCCTTAGCATGCAATATGGGCCTTAGTTTCAAATGGAGTATATATAGATTGGCTATTGGTTAAACACTATGCTGTGTTTAAATGCAAGTTGGAGCTAATAGATTCTTAGAACTTGGATATCTTTTTTAAAAAGGTGACAGTGAATAATTTTAAGTCAAGCTTTGTATTTTGAACACTTTCACCACAGTTAACTGCTATGTAGTCTTTACAGTTTACTGAAAAGTCTTTTAAATGGAGATATTAGAAATCCTCTTTTTTTTTCACATGGCCTCATTTTAAAAGAAAAAGGATCCTCTAACATTTTATATCAAGTCAGCATGTTACCAAGCAGCTTTTCTGTGTGTTCTGAATTTGATTAATACAAGTCAAGGTCATTTCCTGAAAGATGTCTAGCACTGCAGCTGCAAGCAAACTAGGTTTCTCTGCACTTTAAGGCTGGGGGATGGGAATGGGCGTTGGCAGTTGTTATTACCAACAGACGTTCAGCAGTGTAGAATATAAACCCTTCCTGATATCTAGACAGATGAGGAGAACCAAAAAAAACTCTAAAGGTCCTCTGTAATGCACACAAATAAACACTTTAAAAAAAACACAGAAATCTGAGGGCCATGATAGCTTTGTCCTGAACACAGAAACCATGGGGCTGGCAAGGATACTTTTAAAACAGAGCTAGTTAAGGCTGCAATCCAGTACCCACTAACCTGGGAGTAAGCCCTATTGAACTCAATGGAACTTACTGAATATACATGTATAGGATTGCACTATAATCCTATAATGTTATCTGTTTGAATTCCATTCATCCTCAATGCTACAGAATTTGCTCTGAGCTTTCATGCAGATTTTAAAGTAATTCATATAGAACAATTAGCTGTACTTTACATTAAAAATATTTTTAAAACACTGATCACGCCCAGTCTAAGTAAGAATGTTTAAATCCTTCAACAGGTTCAACAAGCATGTTTTGGCAGCTTTGCACTTTGGGCATTAACCCATTAAAATCTGTCAACATAGCCCAATATTATGTTCTAGCCAAGCAAGCTAACATTTATGTACTATTTCAAACATCAGGAGTACAGAAGACAGCAGGATGTCTCTCAAACTCTGAAGAAGTGTTTACAGGTCACAAAGTGTAAACAGTAATTTAAAGCAAAAACCCAAAACTATATTCAATTCGTTGAACTGTACTTCCATGCAACAATAACTGAACCTTTTGGATTTTCCCCTTTGGGTATATTAATGGAATTGTTACAATCATTTTCTAAGTTGTTAATGTAAAGCAATGATTATGTACCAAATACCATAACATGACAGGTCGGAATGAAGATTGCCGGGAGAATTATCAACAACCTCCGATACACAGACGATACCGCCCTTATGGCAGAAAGCGAAGAGGATCTCAAGAGCCTCTTGCTGAGGGTGAAAGTGGAGAGTGCAAAAGCTGGTTTGAAACTTAACATTAAAAAAACAAAGATCATGGCATCTGGCCCCATCACTTCCCAGCATATAGAAGGGGAAGAAATGGAAGCAGTGACAGATTTTATTTTCTTGGGCTCCAAGATCACTGCAGACGGTGACTGTAGCCATGAAATTAAAAGACGCTTGCTCCTTGGGAGGAAAGCTACGGCAAACCTAGACAGCGTAGTAAGAAGCAGAGACATCACCTTGCCAACAAAGATTCGTATAATCAAAACTATGGTTTTCCCAGTAGCAACGTATGGCTGTGAGAACTGGACTATAAGGAAGGCTGCGTGCCAAAGAATTGATGCTTTTGAACTGTGGTGCTGGAGAAGACTCTTACGAGTCCCCTGGACTGCAAGGAGGTCAAATCAGTCAATCCTAAGGGAAATCAACCCTGACTGCTCATTGGAAGGACAGACACTGAAGCTGAAGCTCCAATATTTTGGCCACCTAATGCGAAGAGAAAACTCATTGGAAAAGACCCTGATGCTGGGAAAGATCGAAGGCAAAAGGAGAAGGGGGCGGCAGAGGATGAGATGGCTAGATAGCGTCACCGATGCGATGAATATGAACTTGAGCACACTCCGGGAGAGAGCGGAGGACAGGAAGGCCTGGCATGCTATGGTCCTTGGGGTCACTAAGAGTCGGTCACGACTTAACGACCGAACAACAACAACCATAACATGACCAAGATATACAACTTTCAAAAGATACAACTTAAAATTCAACTCTACCCGGTTTGCTCAAATTAGAGTGACGAATTTAGATTCTCTCTGTATAGAGCTGTTCACTAAATAGCAACATTAAATACTATAATCTTCTCAGAAGCCAGCAAATCAGTCTGGAAGCTATTTGTTTAAACACATCCCATTATAAGGTATAAATGCTTAATGGGTTCTTTTTCTCTCCAAAGGGAAGTGCTACACCTTTAACAACGGGCTGGACCAATATCGGGGGTCTTATATAACCTGTAGTAACAGTAAATAGGTGGTATCATTTTATTATTAGAACAGTATTTACTTAATCACAAGAAAATAAATCATAAATACAGTCTGCACGTAAGGAATGGGTAACTAGGAAATTTCCTAAAATCTACTGTCTGAACAAATGCATGTTAAACAAGCATACAGAGTCTTGCACTTCCACATCACAAAGTATTATGCCACTGTTTCAGGAAAATGTCTTTAGGGGGATGGGACAAGAAAATCAAAGAGGGAAACACTTTTGTTTCCCTCTTTGATTTTGTTGTCTCCACAAACATTTCCCTGAAACAATGGCATAATATTTTGCGATGTGGACGTGCGGGACTCTGTATACTTGTTAAGCATTTTGTTTCCCATTTTAGTCTTTTACCATTACCATTAACAAGAAAGGTATATGATAAACTTGAGCACTACTGCTTTTATTACTTCTAGAAATGTCCAGAATAAATGTGCTATCATAGAAATTTTCAAGAGCACAAAGGGGAAATGACTGCTGAAGATAAAATAACTTACAAACATCCTTTCCCAATCAAATGCCACATGTGTTTGGTAGGATTTCTTGCAGATCTAGTTGTTTCCTTGTTTGATAATCACTAGTTAACGTTGTACAATGACCTAATGCAAGGGCGCCCTACGCTGCGCCTGCAGGCACCTCCCAATTTTTAAATTTTTTTTTCCATTTTTTAAATATACACACATGGATTTGTATGAAATGCATTCAACTGTCTACCAATTATACACGGTCTGCAACATATTCAGACCAAATATCTAAATAAGCCTCCATTTGAAGGTGATGTCTATATGCTACCCTTTCAAATATTTAAAGTGTTGTAAGGTCCTCAGTCCATTGCATTGTAGGAGGTGAGTGTTTATCCTTCCAGTGTTGTAATATGAATCTTTCAGCTGTCCAAAGGATGCAGAGGATCCATTTATGCCAAGCATTTGTTGATTTCCATGAAGCCAGTAAATAATTTAAAAGAACGGGTACATCAGCGAATATTAAAGACTGTTCCAGTACAAAAATCTTCTGTGTAATAACTTCCCCTCAAAAGAAGCAACTACTGGACATTGCCAGAACATACGTTTAAAAGAAGCATTAGTGTACTGCACTGCCAACAATTAGCTGAATTAGGCAATCCCTTATTAAAGAGACATTGTGGTGTCCAATAGACACAAAGCAAAGTTTTTTGCTGAATAAGACGCAGCCTAAGATCCATAGACATGAAAGATAGTTGCCAAACCAGCGATCCACTGATTAGGCATTTTGTGGTGGTGCCCACAGCAGTATCTCAAATTTCCAAATTCACTCTCAAGTCCTAAAAGGCTAGGGAGCCCTGACCTAATGAATGATAAATTTTGTTCATTTTTATGAACAGTGGTGGAGGAAAAAACAGAAAAAAGCTTTCCCCCACCCTACCCCATTTTCTCTGCTGTTTTAAGTCCATACAAATGATTTGTTGATTCTACAACAAATTTCTCCAATTTAAATTCTAAAATAGTTATTCATCACGTTTCTCTCTGATAAAAAAAATCCCACAAAAGCGCTCATTTTCCCGTTAATCTCACTTCCATTTAATTTTATCATGAACTATTTATATCAGTACTTTCATATAATGACAACTATGTTTAATACCACTTATATTTTGTTGTTATTCAGTTGTTAAATCGTGTCCGACTCTTCGTGACCCCGTATAGCGAAACACTATTAAAATAATTCAAGTATAGGTCTGAGAGGAACAGGAGATGGTCATCTTATCTAAGTCCTGCTCTACATTCTTCCCAGTGAGTCCCTGTTCTGGCAGCTGTCTATTGCTTAGTCCTCGTAACATTAAGGGATTTTAGCATATATTTCCAAAAGCTATATTTGCAATGGAAACCTAAACACCAAACTTCTTGACAAGGACTCGGCAAACCCCTTATGACTCACCAACCAGTCTTCACCCTTATTTGGGAATCATTGCCCTTGAAAACTCGTAACTGCAATGTTTTCTGGTGACAGATTAACAATGCAATTTTATGCATGTTTACTCAAAAGTAAGACCCACTGTGTTCAATGATGCTTACTCTCAGATAAGTGAGCATAGGATTGCAGCCAAAATCGAGTTGAAAATGTGCTGTAAATCACCACATGGCTGTATTTTAAAAATATTTCTTTGCCTTGTGAATGGATAATGTGTAATAATCACACATCAGATAAGAAAAAAAGCTGGGAAAATGAAGTATAGTGCAACAGGAATATTCAAGAGCTTTAAGAGCTTTTTATCTTTGTGATATCTTTGTGAACTGCCCAGAGAGCTTCAGTTAATGGGCAGTATAGAAATTAAATAAAATAAATATCGAATAGGATTTCCTTTGCTTAAACTGACTTTGTTTGGGACTCGGAGCACAATTGTAAACCCAGATCTGCTGGTTGAAGGGGATTAGGGTAGGCAGATGAGCCCCTCTGCCAGCACACCAACAAAAAGCTCCACAGGCATACATCTACTGCCAGTGTTTCTGGGGGCAGTAGGCTCCAAACCAGGGTGTTCCAGAAGTGGGGTGGAAATGGGGTGGAATCTGACTTAGATCCCCTGGATTCAAGCCCGCTTCACTCCCCTGAGAAACTCCAGGTAAGACCCCTCACCTACACCAGCATGGAGATGGTACAAGTATTTCCCCTACTGGAAAGACAATTAAATCTATCAGAAAAGAAAAAGAGAGAGAGAGAGAGAAACACCCTCAACCACCCATGCCTGTCCTGTCTGGCATGAGCCAGGAGGGCTTTAGAAATGGCAGATCATCTGCCATTTCACTCTCCGCACCACCCACCACACCTAGGATTGCTCTGTCTGTCATTAAGTGTGCTCTAACTTCATTATGTGCCTGTTAGCTACCGAGACATGTTCAAGGCTATGTTGTTGACATACAAATCTCTAAACAACTCAGGACCACGATACCTAGCAGACTGCCTGTATATACCCACCCGACCTTTAAGATCTTCGGAGAAGGCCTTGTTGGTCATTCCATGACCAACAGAATGTCTAACATAAGATCCTGAAAGGCCTTCTCAGCAGTGGTGTTCTCCCTCTTGAACACCCTCCCCCATGCAGTTTGGGAGGCAGAGAATGTGGTGTGTTTTAAACGCCTCCTGAAAATACACTTTAAGCAAGCTTTCTCTGGCTTGTAATTAATCATAATTAATCCTTATGCTGTTCCATTTTATTGTTTTTCTATTGTTTTTCTATTGTTTTTATTATTTATAGCTGAAATTGTTTTAAAGTGTATTTTGAGCTATGATTTTAATATTGGTATATGTAAATCACCTATGGGTTTTAAGTGGTGCAATAATAATAATAATAATATAATAAAAAAAAATAAAACTTACTTGGAAATGTATTCTTCTCAGGACTCATGCTGCAAATTAGAAGACGGTAGTTAGGAAGAAGACTAAAACATTCATACTGAGAAAAAAAGTAGATGAATATATTTGCCACAATCATGGAAATAACTAATCCTTAAACTTGAATGGGAGATCTAATGAACTAAATCATAATTCTGCAGCCCGCAAAATTTCAGTGACTCTGTAGCCTTAATTTACCTAGCCTCAAGGAGTAAATTTGAACAGTTGCTGAAGAACTCACATGTACCACTTCAAGAGGAGTTACTTGTTTGACAGGAACCCTATGCTCAAGAGCCTCTATAACTGAGAGGTTTTACAAAGTGGTGGAAGCCCCGCTATAATGGCAGATCTTAAGACTGTGCACCGGCTTGACATTTATGTCAGCAGAACTCCCCAGTTCACTGGCAGAAAACTCTACCAGAAGAACCATTCTTACAGCGACAATATGTCAGCAGAGCAGGAGAAAACAGGGTGGGAATGTGGGAGGAGCAAACGTATGCAAGATCCTAAACCCCTTCATTTCACAGCCACAACCACAGCAACAGCAAGACTCAATGGGAGGGGAACATTTTTTTAAAATGGGTGTTTTGTGACAGGCCATATCCACCATGGCAGCCATTTTGTGAATGGGCACATCCCCTC
This sequence comes from Heloderma suspectum, assembly GCF_057233095.1. Taxonomy (NCBI): domain Eukaryota; kingdom Metazoa; phylum Chordata; class Lepidosauria; order Squamata; family Helodermatidae; genus Heloderma; species Heloderma suspectum. Next base: position 283,796,393 of record NC_139461.1, on the reverse strand, counting down.
TTGGTAGGAATCCTATAAGAGCATTCACAGCACTTTCTCAAAATTCCAAATATGCCCACGAGCCCAAAAAGGTTGGGAACCAACCTGTTCGACCAGACCAAGATTCCTTCTGTGGCGACTTTGCCCCTGGCATCTATGACTGGGTCCTGTGGCTGAATACTCTGAGAGCAGCTCTGGAGTGATTGCAGTGGGTTTCAAGTGCTGGGAGCTCCCTCTATTTTATCTCACATTGCTGTTTGCATTTTTTTTTCCTAAGCAAACAAAAAGGTTTGTGAGAGCATGCTGTCTCCTTCCCCCTGCTGGGGCTGAAACGCCTATCTTTTGCTTTCCAACCCCATACCCTATGGCGGGAGCCAACGCACTGGCAGAATGCAGGTGCTCCAGTGTGTGTATTGTTATGCAGGTGGCATGCCCAGATCATCATTTATTTTTATTTATTTATTATCAAATTTATTAATCGCCCATCATGAGCTCACTGTGTTCCCCATGGTATATGGCCACAGTTGCTGGCACAGTTCTAGTTTGGTTGGCTATGGCAGTGTTTCTATGGAACCTGTGGGTGTGTCTGACATTGTTTATCTGACATTTTTGTATTATTTCTCCACTCCCAGATTGGTACCCATTATGCCATTGCTACGCTGCTCGATAAGTTTACAGTTAGGATTGCTCTGTGACAGCAGACTCAGATGAAAACATGTTCCACATTAAAATCTACCATCTTAAGAGAGAAAATAGGTAAGAAATGTTCTCAGATGATAGGATTTGATGTGGAATATTATATTGGAGTGATCTAAATGTGTTTTCCATCTAAGACAGATAATGCAAAAAATGGAGAAGACTGTACAACCTCGGTAGCTCAACATTTGAATTAGCCCACAGCTGCAATGTAAAATATGTATACACTCTTAAACAGCAACATTGATCCAGTTTGCAACTATACAACATAGTTACCCTAGGAAACTGAAGCACTAAATTGTGGATAAAATAAAGGCAACACAGTTACACTAAAGGCTGTGTCACATTCCATGAAAGGAAAACTGGAAATTTAAACAATTCTTGCTAGAATTTTGTATGAAATATATTTTAAATGAAGTAATTTGATACAGAATATACATTATAATTATTAACAGTTTATAATCAAGGGCTGCCCTATGAACTTGTTCAAAATTTCAACTTATAATATTCACATTAATATACAGAAAGATATGACCATACAGAGGGATTACAAATTGCCTGAAATTGTAGTAATCAGTTTGACAAGATTTCCCCAACATTGTATCAGTGTTATAATATGAAACTCTTACTACATTTTGAAGGTATTTCTTCTGTCACCTTGTGCAACTGTAGAACAGACAGAAGGTGGGCAGAGGTTTGTCACTGATCATGCTGATATTACTTCAAAGTAGTAATTCAAACTAGAAAAAATTAATCACTTGTTTTCAGCTTCAACTAAGGAAAAGACACTGCTTAGAGAAATAATACTGTGACTATTTTTGAATCTCAAGGGATTGAGAAGCGAGAACTACAGTATTGACACAGAAGACCTGGCACTGAAGCCTATAAATCCAAGGGATCTAGTTCTGCAAAAAGCTCCTTCCCTCAAGTCACACCACAGCAATTAAAATGGGTAAAAGAGCATCTTGAATAACTGCTGTTTTTACAAGATTTGAAAACGTTATGATATAAAACCCTCTCCAATCCCAGCATTGGCATCTGTGACATTCAAGATACCGACCCTATTTTGCCTAGAAGTTATGTAATTTATAGTAGTGCTGCATGTTAAAACTGGTGAACACTGATGTTACACTGTGTTTTCCACAACAAATGAGTAAAAAATGGAAGTAATATGCAAGTACACACTTGCGTATAGTCTCTGCACAAACTGGGCCAATGGGGTCTCCTAGGTGTGTGCACATGATTAAAAGAGATGTGTACACACCCATATTACTCCCACAGCTGATGCATTTGCTACAGAAAATACCAGTGTTTCCTGCAGTGCTCCTAATACCTACTGCTGGCTCGAGACTAGCTGCAAGCTTACAAACTTCCTGTGCATGACTCCTGTGGAGTAATGAAACTAAACCCAGGATTCAACCATTCACTCCAATCCAGAAAAATGTGCATGGATCTGAATACATCTGGATCCTGTATTTGTTTCAACTGAACGAGCAAATTTACCCATCAACTGAAATAAATGGGGAAGCTACTTAAGATAGAAAAATTCCAAGTACATACCTAAATTCCTGCATCCAGAACAAATGACTGAATCATATAAACTGCATTTTAACCCAATACCATCTAAAAATTCAATACCATCTAAGAGCTTCAGCTACTAGAAATGAAATGAAAAAATAAATAAATTTAAAATATTTCTTAGCTGCCTTTGGGGGCAAAAGTCCTCCCAAGGCAGCTTACAGCAATTTATTACATTTTTATTTTAATAAATAAAAATAATACCATTTTAAAATGTGTTATTTCTGCTCTATAAATAACTTAACAAAGTACCTGGGCTCCAGACAATGGGTACAATCCAGACTTACTCATACTTTCAGAGCAGATCCACTGAAATCAAGGGGACTTAAATCATGACTAAGGCCCATTGCTTTTAATGGACCTAACTCCAAGTATGACTACATCAGGACCTAACCCAGTATTTTTAGATGTTTGCCAGTTCTCTAGCCCACAGGCTCTCAAACAGTGATTGGTGGACTGCTGGTGGTTCACAAGCTCCATTTAGGTGGTCTATAGAAATGTTGTGGAACAGTAAAGATTATCTGTACTTGGGTCCTGCTCTTGATTTATTTTTCTGACAACAGGAATCAAGGCCAGATGATTTATTTTTCTGACAACACGAATCAAGGCCAGGCTAACAAGATACTGGTCTAGGGACCATAATGATCATAATATGGTGACGGTGCAGTCTACTAATTTCTCCCTTAAAATGTACCAATTAAAGAGGCTCTTCTCTGCAGCATTACCTAGGGCCTGTGCTTTTCATAATACAATACTAGTTTTGATTATAATGCCAGGATTGAAGGGAAAAAATGTTATTCAAGTATGATTTATGTTCATCCTCTGATTTGTAGAACAAAAAAACTTTTGGCTTGACGAGACTTCGAGCCATTTTCAAGCGGGCCATGGGAACAAAGGTTTGAGAACCAGTGCTCTACCCAACCATCTTTTCTAGCAAGGTCTTTTTAAAAACCAAAACAAAACATAGGGTTAAATCCAATGTCACGCTAACAGAAGTCCACTAGTGCAACAGGACCTCCTCCCTCTCTCTTCTCCCCTGCAGCCTGTATGCCACACAAAATCTGCTCTGCAGAATTTCCCAGCCCTCCAGACCAGATTTTGAAGGTGCATGGTGGGCTGAAGGGGGAAGACGGAAAACACACACACCCCTTCTGGTTTCACTGATGGAACTGCTTCTGTCAGCAAAATGACACCATTGATACAACCCATAAAATTCAGAAAATATCATTTGTATTGGCCGTGTAGGAAGAAATGCAAGATAATTAAGGGAAGACAGGCATTATGAAAATGCATACAACCACCTTCTTCAACATTGGGGCTGATTTCCCTGTTATTACTCATGGGTCCAAGGTCACAAGCAATAATACAACTGCCCACTATAGCAGCTTTCCTAGGGAGAATCTCTCCCATCTCCACAGGCTAAAGAACCAATAGTAGCATCTAGAATATCCTCTTCAATATTTATTTATTAATACACTTAAAGATGCTAACTGTTACAATCAGTTATATTGTTCTAGGTATACAGATGTCTCTTCACTATTAATATCTATTCTACATCAATCACCTATAGAACAGCTTGATAACAGAAGTACATCTGGCCGCATCTTTGTAGATGTTCTGACAATTAATTAAAACCTGGCTTTTTAGCAAAGCCATCAATATTGGCTGAGGCCAGTATCTTTTACTCCCATAATTATATTAACAATTCTGTAGTAGCATTTTAATATAGATAGTTTCGGTTTTAAAATGTGAATTTCTTAATACAGTATAAACAGGTTTGTTTTATTTTGGGAGTTTCAAGCACATAATCAAAAAGGAACAGATGCATCAATTGAATTCCCAATACGTTTTGACACTGGTCTTTATGAAGGGAATTACAAACTCTCAGAGATTCTTCTGGAGGATTCCCTCTCCTTTGCTTCTTCCAAAGAAGAGCAGTGTCAAAACGTGTTGGAAATTCAATTGGTGTGGCTGTTCCTTTTTTGATTTTGATTTCCAGCCTTAAAGCTGTTTTTTCTGATCCCTACTGGTACTGTAGAGTTTCAAGTGCACCATTCCAGCGGTTAAGACACAGCATACAAAATTAATCCAATGTAGGAAATATGTAACACCACAGTGAGGCTAGTATATAATGATTTCTTGCCTTTTTTTCAAATCTATGCGCCACTTATTCTGGCCCCAAAAGATCCTCAAAGCAGCTTAAATCAACTACCAAAATAAGGGCAACAAAATCAGGCTTCAACAACATTGGTTGTTGAAGGCAAACTTTAGAAGTGGTGGATTATCTCCAAAATATGACAAGATTCAGGCCCAGGAAGGCTTTGGTGGGGGGGGGGGGGGGAAGAGGCAGTCATAAATTGAGCACTACAACTACAGAATAGTTCAACTGAAGCCAAATTATGAATGAAAGTTAACTGCTTATTTAAACAGTCTGTACTGGCATCATTTAAGTATGGTAATTTAAAGTATTACAACTGAGTTTTGGGATATCCATTTATGTTTTAAGTAATGTTATTTAGTGGAATATGTCAGTATAAGAAGCTATTGTAAGAAATAAAAAGTTAAAGGCCAACGTTTTCTTGACCTTGGTTACTACTCACTTCTTTTGTTCTTTTGTAAAAACTGAGGATTTTGAAACCACACATACACACTTCTGGAATTGTTAGAGAGTCTATCCTTGTAACCATGTTAGATTTTACCAAAAATGTTACTTAAAATCAAGTGATATGTAAATATTGTGCATTTATTAATATTCCTTAGAATATTTAATAGAACTGTATAAGACTGAATAAAGAAGCAAGTCACAGTTACTGTTAGGCGTTCCTATTTTGCTTAAAATCCAGGCACTCTGGGCTATGGCTGATGAGTGACCTTGAGGCAGCTCTCGGAAGGTAGTTGCCATAGCAACGCTATCACAAAAGTGGCTCATCCTTTGCAACACACACCAACCTGGTGCATCATGTTGCTAGATATAATACCATTGCTATTCTGTAGCGCTGCTGAAGCTGTAATATATATTGCAAACGTTGTGGGTAGCAGTTTTGTTTTTTTTAATAGTCCATTGTTCCTAAAATTCTCTCCTTTTAAAATACAATTGAAGACATTAGACTGAGAAAAGGTAGCTGGATAACATAGTTGCCATAATTATGTTATGTTGCCATACGTGCCAGCATAAAAGCACTTTTATGCCTTTAAAAGTAGAAGTGAAACTTTAACTTAATTAATTGAAGAACAGCTTTTTAGCATTATTTCAAAGAACGCTTTACAATAGCCACCATAGGTGACAGGCACCACCTCAGAAGAGACATCCCCCCTCCCCTCTCTCACATAGGAGGGAAAGCCTCTTTTGGGAGGGTTCTTCAGAGCTCTAGTTTTTTAAATATGCAAATTTATAAATATTTAATTGATTATATTTGTTTAGTTGGACAATCATCCTAATTTTCTAAATGTCTCAAGTACAAGTACTACAAATGTCAAGGAACACTGAACATAAGAAAAACTATGCTGAATCAGACCAAAGGCCTATCTAGTCCAGAATTCTGTTCACACAGTGGCTAACCAGATGCCTGTGGGAAGCCCACAAAGAGGACGTGAGTGCAATCACATCCTCCTGCTACTGGTATACAGCAACTGGTATTCAGAGGCATACTGCCTCCAATGCTGGGGGTAATACATAGCCATTAAGACTAGCAGCCACTGATGGCCATATCCTCCATGAATTTGTCTAATCCCCTTTTAAAGCCATCCATGTTAGCGGCTATCACTACGTCTTATCAGAGCAAATTCCAGAGTTTAACTATGCACTATGTGAAGAAGTATTTTCTTTTATCTGACCTGAATCTTCCACCATTCAACTTCATCGGATGACCCTGGGTTCCAGTATTAGAGAGAAACTTCTCCCTAACTACTTTCTCCACACCATGGCTAATTTTGTATACCTCTATCATGTCTCCTTGTACTTGCCTTTTTTTCTAAAGTAAACTAAAGCTTAATTGTAACTTCAGGTTATTGCCCATTTTGTAGGAGAATATGACAGGATTCACACAACACAATGACGCACACTCAAGGTTGCTGTTGAACTGTGGGTTGTTGTTTAACAGTGAGTTGTTGAGACATCACAACTCAGCCGCAAAAGCAAACCATGGTTTATTAATCATGAACAGCCCATGAAGAGAACTCATGACTTGTTCTTTGGTTGTGAACTGTGGGTTGTTTGTGGTTAACAAACCATGGTTTATTAGCATGGCTGGGTTCATACATGACAACCAATGCTTCAACAACCAACCATGGTTCAACGGCAATCCACAGTCAACCTTGAATGTGAGTTATCGTGTTGTGTGAACCCAGCCTATATATCCAATAACTTGGAAACATATCGTGAGGGCAGAAACTCAATGACCTATTCAGACTTATTGCCAAACTACTATTTGATCCTGGTTTGTGGTGAAACTATCGGTAGCACAGGCTATCATTTTTCAAATTTGAATGAAACAGCAAAGTATGGCTGGTTTCAGACCAAGGGTTGAGTGTGGTTTGTCGTTGAACCGTGAGTTGTTAACCAAGTTCCGATGACTGTGGGGGTGAAAGAACCCATCCTGGGTTCTTTCCCCACCCCCGTGATTTGAATAATTATCCCTGATGCAGCATGGGTTGCCGTGTTGTCTGAACTCAGCACAGCGCATGGTGGGGGTGGCTTTTTACCCACGAACAGCCCATGAAGAGAACCCATGTTTTGTTGTTGGGTTGTGAACTGTGCATTATTCATGGTTAACAAACAATGGTTTGTTAGCATGGCTGGGTTCAGTTAACACAATAACTCATGTTTCAAAAACTCGCTTACCTCACACTGTTAGTTGCTATACTACACCAACATTATTTGTGTGTGGATGTGCATTATATACTTCTTAAACCTATTTTCCCGTTGATCTATTACACAAACGTAGCTTTAAAAGTTTTTAAATTGCCGATAAGCATTTACTGCGCCATCCAAATTCAATGTCAAAAATCATACCTGTTTGTTCTATGTGCAAATGAAGTAAGTTCAGGATTTTCACAATAATATTAGCTTTTTAACAGTCTCTGCAAATGTTCATGAATGCTGCAACAAAAACAAAAACAATTAGCATAAAGGAATCTATTCCATTTAACCTAAATATAGCGACAATACCAGTTAAGCATTCTACCAGCCCTTTGGAAAGTTAAGCAGCAGAGCGAGCAATCCTATGGCCTGCTAGACACTGCCTAGTGGGCCATAGGATATGCACTATTCCAGGAACCAATCTCAGAGCCCGTGCTCCAAGGTCAGTTCCTGGAAATCCGACCTCCCCCCTTGTCCCCGCTGCCTCGGAGGCAGCACGGAGAAGCCCCATCCTCCGTGCTCGGAAGACAAGCGTGGAGTAACTGAAAAGGGGCCAGGCTGGGGGGCGTTCCAGGGCAGGGAGAGCAGAGCTGCACATACAACACATCCTATGTGTCATATCGCACCTTCCTCTTCCAGCCAGCCCCCCCCCCGCCGCCGCTAGACAGTCGAAAATGGCTGTTTAGTATAAAAGAGCAAGGCAGGAGAGGCGGGAGAGAACGATCCCTCCATGCCTCTCCTGCCTTCCTTTGGATAGGCAGTCACCTCCAAGGTGACCTATCTACTTAGGATTGCACCCAAAGAGCACCACCTTATGACTGGGTTCACACGACACGACAACCCATCATGTGTTATGTGAAACAAGCCATGGTGGGTTGTTGTGTTGTCAGAATATGGATCACTTCCCACAGGGTGGCTTATTTTTGGCCAACAAGCCACCCTGACAACCCATGGTTTGTTCTTGGGATTGTTTAACCCACAATGGGTTGGCATGTCATCCAAACCCAGGAGAGCCAGCCCATCGTGGGTTGCAGCAAATGAGCGGCGAGCTGCTCAGCAAGAACAGAAAAAAACCCTGCCACTGTTCCTGAGCAATCTTGCCCATGCCATAGTGACAGCCCCTCCACCAATTCCTAAACGGGACTTCGGAGGGGCAGTCCATCGTTCCCCAACCCCTCTTTTTTAAAAAAAATTCAAAACCCAACATTTGCACAAAGGGGACATTTGCACAATGGGAATATATATGTCTTTAATTTTTTGCCCCCAGGAATTTGCAGAAATGTCTTTGTTATTTTTATTATTGCTATTATCTGTTGTCGGCATTTCACATTGTGCAAGTGCACACTGCCTTCCATGTTTCAGATGTCAAAGGGAAGGAACTGCACTATCAAACATAAGAAATAATTGACAAGAGGAGACTGCATATAGGCTGATCTGACAGTCGTTGACAGTGAGAGGTGGTGAAAAGGGGTCAATCCCCGGGGTTTTAAGTACTGAGCTGACACTGCGGATGCCCTGCTTCCATTCCACACTTCCCAGAGTCTCCAGCAAGTCCTTTTAAGGGAGATCTACACTCTTCCCCCTGGGATACATGTCAGAATCAGCTGGAAGACTGAGGGGGATAACAACCCATGGTAAGCCCCACCGTCTGTCAGGTTCATCGTGGGTTGTCATGTCATTCAAACTCACCCCATGGGTTGCAGTGGAGGCTTCCAAGATTCCTGCAGGCTGCTGCCAGCAGGATGGGAGTGGTGGAGGCCATTTTTGGGTCTCCATCCTCCTGTTCAATTTTTTCTACTAGACAGGCCTTTAAGCCCGTCTAGCAGACTCATACTGGCAAGGGCGAACTTAGGGCTGAAGAGGCTACAGGATATAGTGGATCTTAGCCTCTCCTCTCTCCCCTCCTCACAAACCAGCACGCACCCTTTTTCCTCTCCCCATCCAAGGTCCTGACATTGACCCATTTGTAGTAAAGGGGGAGCTCTGAAAATGGGGTGAACTGTAGATCAGATCATCCTTAAAACTACCTTGGAGGAGACTGAGGGAGGGGTGGAAAGGGGGGCCCCAAGTTTGCTTGAACAGACGAAAGAAAGGAAGGAATTATGGCATACAAGGGAAGGAGGAAGGAGAGGGAGAGAGAGGCCTAAACATGTCAAGTCTAAACCAGCAGGGACAACTGTTCTGTACCGACTGCATAGAACCCATCCGTCTGATTAGTAGTGCCAGGATTCAAACCCAAGTCTATTGTCTAATACTATGCATGACTAATAGGTGGCCCTCATTCCCATGTTAGGTTATTAAGAATTATATATTCTGGGTTCAAGTGATGGCAAGATGACTGGAAAAAAACAAATCAAGTAAACTACTAACAAGTAAAACTATTCAGAGAAAATGTATTATTTACAATATTTGTATCACCCTAATTCCCCAAGTATAGCTACTGCCTAACTGCAAGGAGGAAGCCAGCATGAAAACCAGGCTTTATATTGCTCCCAACTGATCTAGCCTCTAGGATCATCAAGTAAGGAACACTACTGAGATGTGATGGAACTATTATTCTGGCACAGTAAGGTTGACATTCTTTAAGCCATTCACAGCTTAAAAGGCATTTATTGATCTGCCTGCTATGCAATCAGGATTTTCCTTTCAACATTACTATGATTACAATAGAGATTTCAGTAGGGTGAGTACACCATGAGCAGTTTGGGGGTCCAGCACAAAAAATATGTGAATACAGACTACGCAATTAAACTAAAAGATTATCTTATCAATAATCCCTATATTCTTTAATGGCTGTCAAGAGTATGAATAGTTTTCAATTCAATCACCTGCCTTTAATTGATTCATCAAATGATTAAATTTAAATAAACTGGCATACCAGCAAAACCTGAATATAGAAGCCATTTTGAAGATTTTGAAGATGAGAGATAGCTTTTGCTAAAAAATTTCCCTCATTTTCAAAAGGGAACAGCTATTTCCTTTTTCATTCTGTACCATAACATGAGAATCAAAATACTGTTCAACAAAACATATTTCCTTAATTCTCAGCAGAACCAGTATTTGCTCCCTACTGTCTCACCCATAACAATTAACTATACTTTTAGTTGATAAATCTACCAGTTAAAGCTAGCATCCTATTTTTTAATATATCCTAGATTTAATTTCAACAAAGGGAAGTTGTAATTAAATAACCCAAATGCCTTCAAAACCTGTCTTTTCAATGATGACTTGAAAAATACAAGGGTTGGCAGTCAAGAGGAGTTGGCAGCTCAGCAGCAGGGACAATTCACATTTAAATTCAAGTATAGATATAGAAAATGCATTCCAAAAGGTACAGATACTCACACCAAGTATGTTATGTTCTAAACAGTGAGTTAACATGAACTCATTTCACTTTCACAATACTGTGATGCTTAGATATATTAGCTGATTCAATGATATGAAGAAATACTAAATGCTTTTGTAGAAGTGTGTTTTCTGCCCCAAAATTTTGGCTAGTTGTCTGTTTATCACAGACTGAATAACTTAAAATTCCATTCCGAGTGAAAAATGCTGACCAGAATACCAGCAGCATAAACATGTCTGCATATTACTGATGGAAATGGTGGAAAAATTCACAGGCTGACATCCAGAAAGCATGCTGCTCATTTTCACATTTCTTTCTTCCTGCAAAGCAGTCATTAGACCATGACCTCAAATTTACTCTGTAAATCCTGGTAATTTCCATTGCTTTTAAAAGGCATATATTTCTCTTATCACTTATACTTTTTTGGAAGCTGGCATTCTTGCTACAAATGTTTAAAATAACTATCACTTGATCTACATAATAAAAGGCTTCTAACTAAAAGGGAGAACTGGGTGAAGATGATAAATTGTTGCATTTCCATGAAAACAAAAACATGTTAGATTTTATTTTGGAGATGCAGAATTGCAGTATGATCCAGTATAGACAGCAACTTCATTCTCAGTGCCATCACATGAAATAACTCCATGAGGTTTTTAACCAGAAAGCAATCTTTTAAGTACCAAAGATAAGAAATCTGTATATTGTTTATATAGCATAAACGAAGATACTTGTGTTGTTAATCATTTAGTTATTTTGTAACATTTTTAAACAGCCTTCCCCAACCTGGGCCCTTTTCACATTAACAGGGTGGAGATTTAGGGTGCTTCTAGACAAAGAACTCCTAGGGCTACCAATTAGAAGGCATTGTGCTGCTAGGAGGTGCTCAGATCTCACCTCTGGCTTATACTCAGTTCCTTGGCCAAGTTACTGGTCTCTGAGCTTCATCAGTTTGCCTTCTGTGAAATGGGCACTGGAGCAGAAGACTGTGGGTTCAAAAGAGTAGTTTTACATTTTGGAACTCAGACAGCCACCTCCACCTGGAACTTAAGATCTTAAGCAAGTTACTTTTCTTTTAGCCTCACCAGTTTTGTCTTCTAGGAAATGGTTATTTTGTGACTGGCCATGCTCAATATGGGCAGCCATTTTGTGAATGGGAAGCCTCCCTCATGGCAGCCATTTTGTGAAAACACCCATGACACACAATCAACATTCCAAATGTCCCCACCAGCCCAAAAAGATTGTGGACTTCTGATCTACGATGAAGAACCTGATGAACTCAAAATCTTCATTTCAAGCAATTTGGATTGGTCACAAAAGTATTTGTGAACTCCCCAAAGAGCTTCGGCGATTAGGCGGTACAGAAATGAAGTGAAATAAATAATTGGCCGATTATGGATTTTTTATTTTTCTTTCATGGACTGGCACAGCTTATCTTTGCCTTTTTACGTGCTTTGGAGAATACCGCATTTAGCATTCAGGGTGGAATCAATACTTTCTACCACCTGAAAAGGGACCTTGAAGTGAGTGTTCCATTCCCTCCAACCACTAGGTAATACTCACAATTTGGCCTCAATTGACTTTTTTTTATCTAGTGTACAACCTGAAATTAATCTCCAGCTTTCCTAATACAAGGATTGACAAGTTTCTCTGTATTGTGCTATTTGTGTTATAACCCAAAAATGTTTTGTGAATGGCAACTGTTAAGGTAATCATCTATGTACTGTTCTGTATGTCAATTCCCCCTGACAACACAGTTTACATCTCCCCCACCATTATGTATATACAGATCTACCATTTTGAGGTTAATATTTCATGTATTTGATAAAATAGACAGTGTCCATGAAAGATTATGCCAGAATACATTTATTATTTGTTAGGGTGCCACAACACTCTTTATGGATTTATTTGGAGCTTACTTTAAAGAAAGTCCACTCTGCAGTTACCTGCTCACCTGAATAAAGCAATAATTGTTTCAGGGGTTACCTTGCAAAACTAGTATTCATCCTGCCTCAACCTGCTTCCACTTTCTGAGGGTGTTTGTTTGTTTACTTCAAGATGGTTTAGGCCAGGGGCACTGCTGGGCAATTTTGGGGCCCAGGTGCACAAGACACAAATCTTCATAAAATTTTTGTATGTTTATTTATATCTACATATACAGATATAAAAATAATTACTAGGTTTTCTTTAAATTTCACCAGAGGCAAAGCCAGCCAATTAATTTCTCATCCAAATAATCTCAAATAAAATTAATTAATTTGCACCCTACCCCAGATCAACCCAAACCAATGGAAAAAGTTCTCTCTCTAAGCTTAATTGTCATGCTGTGAGGGATTGTTTTGGTGGTGGGGTGTTGCAGCAGTTCCCTCCCCAGTTACAACCCCCCTTGAATATCACCCCCTGCATGGCAATTAAGCTAAGGAAAAATCCTTCTATTGACACCAATGGACACACAGGGCTCTGGTCACACCAAAAGTCTAGTCCAGAGAAAAATGTCTGGATGATTCTTGCATACAGTTCCAGATGTGTGCAAGAATCCATTGACTAGGACATCATCATTTCAACACTTATAACTCCACATGCCCATTAGTTTTGATAATGTAATCCTCCGTCTTTGTGCGTGGATCAAACAAGGCAGTTCTTGCGCTCATTATTGGGGGAGGGGGCTGGCCACTGTTGTGAAGAGAATGCTATAATATGGCACTCACACATGTGTGCTGGGGAGTCAAATGGGTGTTATCAACATCTTCTGGGTCCCTCTTTCATGTATCCTTCTGAGTTCCCTTCCTTCACTAACATTAATGGAGGAGAATAGGATACAGCCATTATTCTTCCTTGGCAACTGCTGTAAAAGCGCAGATAGGCTTGTACTACCATGAGTACTCACTGAATAGTATATTACATTTATAAATGTTTATGTATAAAAACTTAAATTTTCCAGAAAATTCTTAGCACTATGTGCATGCAAATTTATCTGATACATCATTCAAACCTAATGATTAATCCATTAAAATTTCTTTAATACCATCCCTAATTAAATTAAATTACATACTGCTTTGTAACTAAATACAGCCTGTACATCTCAGAAATATAATTCAAAACCTTTGGCTATGCAGTCCACATATTCCTTTTGCACTAGTGACCAGACTCTATATGACAGAATTACACACGCACACACGATCACTTATTTGAAGGCTAAGGCTACAATATACACTTACTTAGAAGTCCCCTTGAAAAACATGGGACTTATTTCCAAATAATCAATAGGCTAGATCCACCATCACGCAAGCAGACATTTACTCGTGCGATGGGACTCCCCCTTGCTCTCATCCTCCCTGAAGCCCCCCCACACACACACACACTCCTAAATCTGCTCCACAGCAGATTTGGGGGCACAGGGGTGGGCTGCAGGGGGGAGGGAAAATCCATTCTGTCAATACTTTGTTCCACTGGTGGACAGCCACTACTGGATACAACCTATGCATTAATAAATACTCCTATACACAGGAATATTTATTAATAGAAGTTATAAGGCTTTTCATTATGAAATAATCTTATTTCCATTATGAAAGAAAACACAGTAAAATCATACAGACGTCAACTTATAAAGCAGTAAAACATGGAGAACAGAAACAGAGATAAATAACAGTTTAGCAGCAATCACAAGTCTGGTTGAACAAACAGGTCTTTGGCTGGTGTTGAAAGCTTGAAGACTCAGCACCGATCATATATGGAGGGGTGGATTCCACAAATAGGGTAAAAATATTGAGAATGCCCTCTCTGGGGTTGCTGCATATCAAGTCCCAGGCAAATGCTGAACGGCCAAGAGGGCAAACCCACAGGATCATAATATCTAGGCAGGTACATAAGAGAGAAGGCACTCTACAGGTATCCAGGCCCCAAGCCATGTAGGGCTTTCTTTGGAAGCACAAGCACTTTGAACCTGGCCCAGTAACTTATGGCAACCAGTACAACTCTTTCAGGACTAGTGCAATATTGTCCCAGTAGGATGTGCCACAGAAGAACTATACAGGAAAGATCTTAATGTCCCTGATAGCCATGATAGTGCGGTCACTGAACTTGAGCCGGACATCCTCGAGGGTGAAGTCAAGTGGGCCTTAGGAAGCATTAGTAACAACAAAGCTAGCAGAGACAACAGTATTCCAGCTGAGCCATTTAAAATCCTAAAAGATGATGCTGTTAAAGAGCTGCACTCAATATGCCAACAAATTTGGAACACTCAACAGTGGCCACAAGACTGGAAAAGGTCAGTGTATATTCCAATTCCAAAGAAGGGCAATGCCAAAGAGTGTTCAAACTACTGTACAATTGCGCTCATTTCACATGCCAGCAAGGTGATGCTCAAAATCCTACCAGCTAGGCTTCAGCAGTATGCGAACCGAGAACTACCGGAAGTACAAGCTGGGTTTTGAAGAAGCAGAGGAACTAGAGATCAAATCGCCAACATTCGCTGGATCATGGAGAAAGCAAGAGAATGTCAGAAAAACCTCTATTTCTGCTTCATTGACTACGCTAAAACCTTTGATTGTGTGGATCACAACAAACTGTGGCAAATTCTTAAAGAGATGGGAGTACCAGACCACCTTACCTGTCTCCTGAGATACCTGTACGAAGGTCAAGAAGCAACAGTAAGAACCAGACATGGAGCAACCGAGTGGTCCAAAATTGGGAAAGAAGTACGACAAGGCTGCATATTGTCACCCTGCTTATTTAACTTATATGCAGAGTACATCATGAGAAACGCCGGGTTGGATGAATCACAGGTCGGAATTAAGATTGCTGGGAGAATTATCAACAACCTCCGATATGCAGATGATACCACCCTAATGGCAGAAAGCGAAGAGGATCTCAAGAGTCTCTTGTTGAGGGTGAAAGAGGAGAGTGCAAAAGCTGGTTTGAAACTCAACATTAAAAAAACTAAGATCATGGCATCTGGCCCCATCACTTCCTGGCATATAGAAGGGGAAGAAACGGAAGCAGTGACAGATTTTACTTTCTTGGGCTCCAAGATCACCGCAGACGGTGACTGTAGCCATGAAATTAAAAGACGCTTGCTCCTTGGGAGGAAAGCTATGGCAAACCTAGACAGCATAGTAAGAAGCAGAGACATCACCTTGCCGACAAAGGTCTGTCTAATCAAAGCTATGGTTTTCCCAGTAGTAATGTATGGCTGTGAGAGCTGGACTATAAGGAAGGCTGAGCGCCAAAGAATTGATGCTTTCGAACTGTGGTGCTGGAGAAGACTCTTACGAGTCCCCTGGACTGCAAGGAGGTCAAATCAGTCAATCCTAAAGGAAATCAACCCTGACTGCTCATTGGAAGGACAGATAATGAAGCTGAAGCTCCAATATTTTGGCCACCTAATGCGAAAACTCTCTGGAAAAGACCCTGATGCTGGGAAAGACTGAAGACAAAAGGAGAAGGGGACGGCAGAGGATGAGATGGCTAGATAGCATCACTGATGCAATGAATATGAACTTGAGCACACTCCAGGAGAGAGCGCAGGTAGGGATGGCGGAGAATTTCTCCCCGAATCTTCGGGGGGCCGACCGCCAACGCATTCGGTCCCCCGAAATCGGCGGTGAAATTCTCCGCCCCCCCAGGACGGGACTTACCTTTGGCGAATGTCCCTCCCGGCGGCAGTTCGGCGGCGGCGACCGGTCTCCCGACCAGCTGCCGCCGCCGCCATTGCAAAAAAAAAAAAAAAACTAAAGTAAAAAAAAAAAACACACACCCGTGCATAGGCTACGTAACGATTTACGTAGCCTATCACGGCTAGATTTCCAAAGTCAGCCGTGATAGGCTACGTAAATCGTCACGTAGCCTATCATGGGTGACTTTGAAAAATAAAAAAAAAGCGCATACGCAAATGGCAGCGGCCCATGGGAGCCGCCATTTGCATTCCTTATTTTGGCACGTCTAGTCTACGTAAAGATTTACGTAGACTACGACGAAAATAAGGGCAACGCCGTAGTCTACGTAAATCTTTATGTAGACTAGACGTGCCAAAATAAGGAACGCAAATGGTGGCGCCCATGGGCCGCCGCCATTTGCGTATGCGCTTTTTTTTTTTCCAAGGTCACCCGTGATAGGCTACGTAAATCGTCACGTAGCCTATCACGGCTGACTTTGGAAATCTAGCCATGATAGGCTACGTAAATCGTCACGTAGCCTATCATGGGGTCTTTTTTTTTTTTTTTACTTTTTCTTTCGCAGCCGGGGAGACGGGGCACTTCTCCCCGGCCTGAATTTCGGCCGGGCGAGGCGGGAAGCCTCCCCCCCTTCGCCTGAACGTCGGGGGGAAAAGCAAAGCGCCTCCCCACCACCGCGAAGCCAAGATGCGAAAAGGTAAGTGACTTTCGTACATCCCTAAGCGCAGGACAGGAAGGTCTGGCGTGCTATGGTCCATGGGGTCACAAAGAGTCGGACACGACTGAACGACTGAACAACAACAACAAGGATGTGCCACTCAGCAGCATAACTGTGGCATTTTTTACTAGCTGCAGCTTCTGGACCAATCTCAAAGGCAGCCCCACATAAACTGACTGCAATAGTCCAGTCTTGAGGTTTCCAGGAACCACTGTAGCTGGGGTACCAACCAAAGTTGGAAAAAGGCACTCCTCGCAGTGGAGACCACTTGTGCCTCCACTGACAGTGATGGATCTAGGAGCATGGCCAAGCTATGCACCTGCTCATTCAAAGAGAGCAGAACACCATCCAGAACAGGCAAGTTCCTAATACCCAGGCCAGAGAACCATCTATCCACAGGCCTCTGTCCAAAGGATCAGTAGTCAGGGGAATTGGGCTGGGACCAGATAAAGAGGCATGGCCTTCTTAGGAACCCCACAGGGCTAGATTTGGCCCCCAGGCCTGAGGTTCTGCGACCCTGATCGAGATAATCTGTTCTTCCAAGAGTGTCTGAAGCTGTGTGGCCACTACCATCTGAAGCACCTTCTTTATGATGGGAATATCACAAACCGACAGTAGAACCTCTAGGTCTAGTGTGGGGTTCTTGAGAAACTGGTGCACCACCACCACCTTCAAGACATCAAGCACTTGCCCCTCCTGCAGTAACACATTTACCACACACTGGTCCCACCAGATAAGTCCCCGCCAGCTAGTTCGAATTAGCTATGAAGGGTTGAGAAGGCAAGAAGTTGGATGCACTACTTCAAGCATCTTGTCCACATTACCAGGCCTCAAAAGCTAAAACTGATACCACAAAACCAGACCTGATGAAGCACTAGACACCTCATTTGGACTTACGTCAACTGTGACATCCAAGTTAGCACAAAGACAAGCAATTTTGTCCCCCAAGTGTCTTGAAAATAAATCACACCAGGTATTTGAGGGCTCCAACAATCCATTTACTGGAGTAGATGTTAAAAGACCCCAAAACACATGGATCAACTTCCGAATCATTTGAACAATGACTCTCAAATCACAGCTCCATCCTTACATTCTAGAAACACACTCACCCTTTGATGATATGTGTCACCTGCAGAATCTACTTTGTTGTATCTTAATCTGTAGGCACAACTTCCTCTCTCTCATTTTGTTGTTTCCTAATATGCATAAAACTTGTAAACTTTGTACATTTTAGAGGAAAGGTCTCAGATCCTGATAAAGTAAGCATGCATTTTAGAAATGAAAAATGAGCATTGCACAGAAAATGTTAGATCATTTGTCATTATACATTAACCTCACACTAGGTTGCATTTAACTGATATAATACTCAATGTGTTAGTTGCTTGCTCTTCTGCATAGCCACAACATTGCCCAATATAGTAAACCTATTTTAAGCTGTTAATCAGAATAGCCTTTTAAAGACTACTACTAGGAAAAATGAAATCACTCATAACTAAACTAAAATAATTCTTCAATATTTTATTATGCTGTTATTAAATAGTTCCTTTTTCTTAAGCAGCCCAAAGAACATTTCGGCTGCAATCCTAAGCACCCTTACCTGGAAGTAAGACCTATAGAACATAGTTTATGGTCAAATTCACTTCTTAATAACACATACATAGGACATAAAGGAACCCTACTGGTTCAGAGGAAAGGTCCACATAGTTCAGCATCTTGTTTCCCAGTAGCCAACCAGATGCCTCTGGGAAGCCCACAAGCAAGGTTTGAAAGCACTAGCCCTCTTGCTGTTGCTCAACAGCTGGTATTGTGTGACATACTGCCTCTAAATCTGGAAGCCATACTAATCAATAGCTGTTAATTTACAATGTTCATGTGAAGACAACTAGCAGTTAACCATGGCAGAATCTTTTCCATTTTTATACCATAAAAAGTTTAGAAACAACCTGAAGATCACGTTATCCTACTCTGCGCCCCCCTAACACAAATTAAGCTCCCAGACCTTTGCAGATTAAACCACATCATCATGATCACAGAGTTCCATAGACTGATGCAAACAATGTACAAGATACCATGGATACCTATGGGCAAGAAATAGCTTCTAAGTAGGTGTCCCCCTTCATGGATCACTGCCTTGTTGTGGCGAAGGGGCTTGCGTACCTCAGTGAAGCCATAAGCTATGCCGTGCAGGGCCACCCAAGATGGACAGGTCATGGTGGAGAGTTCTGACAAAATGTGGTCCACTGGAGAAGGAAATGGCAACCCACTCCAGTATTCTTGCCAAGAAAACCCCATGGAACGTATCACAAGGCTAAAAGATATGACGCCGGAAGATGAGCCCCTCAGGTCGGAAGGTGTCCAATATACTATTGGGGAAGAGCAGAGGCTATTTCCAAGTAGCGCCAGAAAGAGTGAAGCGGCTGGGCCAAAGCCAAAAGGACACTCAGCTGTGGATGTGTCTGGTGGTGAAAAGAAAATCCGATGCTGTAAAGAACAATATTGTTTAGGAACCTGGAATGTAAGTTCAATGAATCAAGGTAAGCTGGAGGTGGTCAAACATGAGATGGCAAGATTGAACATCGACATCTTGGGAATCAGCAAACTAAAATGGACAAGCATAGGCAAATTTAATTCAGGTGACCATTATATCTACTACTGTGGGCAAGAATCCCTTAGAAGAAATGGAGTAGCACTCATAGTCAACAAAAGGATGGGAAAAGCAGTACTGGGATACAATCTCAAAAACGATAGAATGATCTCAGTACGAATCCAAGGCAAACCATTCAACATCACAGTAATTCAAGTCTATGCCCCTACCACTGAGGCCGAAGAAGCTGAGGTTGATCGGTTCTATGAAGACCTACAACACCTTCTAGAACTAACACCAAAAAAAGATATCCTCTTCATCATAGGGGATTAGAATGCTAAAGTAGGAAGTCAAGAAATCACTGGGATAACAGGCAGGCATGGCCTTGGTGTACAAAATGAAGCAGGACAAAGGTTAATAGACTGCCAAGAGAACACGCTGATCATAGCAAACACTCCTTTCCAACAGCACAAGAGGCGACTCTACACATGGACATCACCAGGTGGTCATTATCGAAATCAGATTGATTATGTCCTTTGCAGCCAAAGATGGAGAAGCTCTATACAGTCAGTAAAAACAAGACCTGGAGCTGACTGTGGCTCAGATCATGAGCTTCTTGTTGCAAAATTTCGGCTGAAATTGAAGAACGTAGGGAAAGCCACTGAACCATTCAGGTATGACCTCAATCATATCCCTGATGAATATACAGTGGAGGTGAGGAATAGGTTTAAGGGATTAGACCTGAGTGCCTGAGGAACTATGGATGGAGGTCCGTAACATGGTTCAAGAGGCAGCAAGTCAATCCACCCCAAAGAAAAAGAAATGCAAGAAAGCCAAGTGGCTGTCTGAGGAGGCTTTACAAGTAGCTGAGGAAAGAAGGGAAGTGAAAAGCAAGGGAGAAAGGGGAAGATATATCCAACTGAATGCAGAGTTCCAGAGAATAGCAAGGAGAGACAACAAGGCCTTCTTAAATGAACAATACAAAGAAATCGAGGAAAACAACAGAATGGAAAAGACTAGAGATCTCTTCAAGAAAATTGGAGATCTCAAGGGAACGTTTTGTGCAAAGACGGGCATGATAAAGGACAAAGAAGGCAGGGACCTAACAGAAGCAGATGAGATTAAGAAGAGGTGGAAAGAATACACAGAAGAACTATACAGGAAAGATCTGAATGTCCCTGATAGCCATGATAGTGCGGTCACTGAACTTGAGCCAGACATCCTCGAGAGAGAAGTCAAGTGGGCCTTAGGAAGCATTAGTAACAACAAAGCTAGCGGAGATGACAGTATTCCAGCTGAGCTATTTAAAATCCTAAAAGATGATGCTGTTAAAGTGCTGCACTCAATATGCCAACAAATTTGGAACACTCAACAATGGCCACAAGACTGGAAAAGGTCAGTTTACATTCCAATTCCAAAGAAGGGCAATGCCAAAGAGTGTTCAAACTACCGTACAATTGCGCTCATTTCACATGCCAGCAAGGTGATGCTCAAAATCCTACCAGCTAGGCTTCAGTAGCATGTGAACCGAGAACTACCGGAAGTACAAGCTGGGTTTCGAAGAGGCAGAGGAACTAGAGATCAATTCGCCCACATTCGCTGGATCATGGAGAAAGCAAGAGAATGTCAGAAAAACCTCTATTTCTGCTTCATTGACTACGCTAAAGCCTTTGATTGTGTGGATCACAACAAACTGTGGCAAATTCTTCAAGTGATGGGAGTACCAGACCACCTTACCTGTCTCCTAAGAAACCTGTACGAGGGTCAAGAAGAACATTAAGAACCGGACATGGAACAACCGATTGGTTCAAAATTGGGAAAGGAGTATGACAAGGCTGTATATTGTCGCCCTTTTTATTTAACTTATATGCAGAGTACATCATGAGAAACGCCGGGTTGGATGAATCACAGGTCGGAATTAAGATTGCCGGGTGAATTATCAACAACCTCAGATATGCAGACGATACCACCCTAATGGAAGAAAGCGAAGAGGATCTCAAGAGCCTCTTGTTGAGGGTGAAAGAGGAGAGTGCAAAAGCTGTTTTGAAACTCAACATTAAAAAAACGAAGATCATGGCATCTGGCCTCATCACTTCCTGGCATATAGAAGGGGAAGAAACGGAAGCAGTGACAGATTTTACTTTCTTGGGCTCCAAGATCGCCGCAGACAGTGACTGTAGCCATGAAATCAAAAGATGCTTGCTCCTTGGGAGGAATGCTATGGCACACCTAGACAGCATAGTAAGAAGCAGAGACATCACCTTGCCGACAAAGGTCCGTCTAATCAAAGCTATGGTTTTCCCTGTAGCAACATATGGCTGTGAGAGCTGGTCTATAAGGAAGGCTGAGCACCGAAGAATTGATGCCTTCGAACTGTGGTACTGGAGAAGGCTCTTACGAGTCCCCTGGGATGCAAGGAGGTCAATTCAGTGAATCCTAAAGGAAATCAACCCTGACTGCTCATTGGAAGGACAGATACTGAAGCTGAAGCTCCAATATTTTGGCCACCTAATGCGAAGAGAAAAGTCACTGGAAAAGACCCTGATGCTGGGAAAGACTGAAGGCAAAAGGAGAAGGGGACAGCAGAGGATGAGATGGCTAGATAGATGGCTAGATTTCACGGATGCAATGAATATGGACTTGAGCACACTCCGGGAGAGAGCGCAGGACAGGAAGGCCTGGCGTGCTATGGTCCATGGGGTCATGAAGAGTCGGACGCGATTTAACGACTGAACAACAACAACAAATGCCCCATCCAGCATATGAGGGGTTTTCTATTTCACCCACCTTCACATTTTGAAAGGTGGACCTTATACTTTCCCCTAAATGTTGTATGGAGTAATCTCACCGCTTCTGAGCCACAACAGAATCAACCCTGCTCCAGCCCCATAGTTCAGGGTAGACAATCTGTTGCCCTCCAGATATTTTGGACTATAATTTCCAACATCCCTACCATTTCCCATGCTGGCCAGGGCTGATGAGAGTTGTGTTCTAAAACATCTGGTGGGCAGAAGGTTGCTTGTACCTGCTATAGTTTATCTCGCTTTTATTGTACTGCATTGCAATTAGGACAGAGTACCTAGAGCAGCATGGGTGACACTGTCTTGAATAAACTGTCACCCTCTTAAGACTAAATCAACTTCCATCAGGCTGAACAAGCATTGCTAATGTCCATGGATGATTAGCATTACAGTCCAAAACACCTGAAAGGCACCACACTGGGGAAGGCTGGCCTAAATACTTGCACTGATACCTCTGTATTTGTATTTGGTCAATTTGCATTAGTGTTTTTTTAAGTTACATAATGGAGGGGGAGCCTTAAAACTAAAATAAATGAAGTTTCCCTGGCTACTATTTTGGTATCATTTGAAGAAGCTATGTTAGAATTAGCAACAACACTTCTTTGGAAATCAAAGATCCAAAGCAGTTCACCTACCAGACTCTTGGGGCCAGCAACTCTGTCTTTAGAATTGACTGTGATACACTGGAGACATGGGCTCCACTTTACAATTTTGATAAGGCAGGCTGGGAATCATCTTTGAGAGAAACACTTAAGACTTTTGTATACTGTCTTTCATAATATATATTCTAGGGCAGTTCACAGTAGAAATTTATAAGCAGTAGAATACAACAAAACCAATACAAATACTTAAAAACACCAGAGTGAACTACATAATAAAAGCTACCAGTGTTTAAAACTAGTTTTAAGAAGTAGAAAAAATTTTTCAGATATGTAGGTGCCAAGTATTCTGCTTTGGGGAGGGAATTCCATACCTGGGATGCCACAGCTGAAGATGCGCTCTCCCTGGTTACCAACTGCTTTCTCTCCAATAAAAGGAGTACCTAGATTCTAGGTTCTAGAGAATGGCCTCAGTAGAAGATCTGATCATCTGGGCAGACCAATGTAGGTGGTGTTCTTTAAGAACAGGGTTTGATCATCTTGCTCATTCTTCTCACCATGGCATGAGAGAGCCATGCTCTGGAAAGCAAGATGAGCCCAAAGTTGGAGCTATAGGCAGAGGCAAGCCTATATGCTTCCCACCTGTCCCCTTCACCTTGGATCTGGAGACCAGAGGTGTATGAGCTTCCCTCACCTGGCAGAGGTACTCTGAACACCTGATAGGTAGAGAACCTTTGCATGTCCCCCCACCCCACCCCGCCACCCCAGCTCTGAGCTGCTGTGGTAAGCAGGGCTTGTTACCACCAACCCCAAGTCCAACCTCAGAACTGGAAAGAGGAGCAGATTTTCCTCTGACCTCATGCTGCATTAGAGACATAGAATGAGGTCAGGGACAACGCTCAGTCCTTGGGGGATGAAGGTCCTGGTGCCAACACATTTTTGGTTGACCAGTAAAACCAACCAAAATCTGTCAATCCCTGATTAAAGTACCTAGATCTTAAGCCATATCAGGTTTTCAAAATCAGATCAACACAGCACCTTGAATTGGGCTCAGAAACAAATCTGTGCCGGTGAAGTTCTTTCAAAACCAGCAAAATACATTCCCCCAAAAATGTCTGTTAAGATCTTAGCAGCCATATTCTGAACCAGCAGTTTCTGGATGGTCCTTAAGGGCAACCTCATATACAACACATCACTGTAGTCTAAATTAGACTATCCCCATCCAAGAGAAGACACGGCTGACATACCAACCTAAGCTGGTAAAAAGAATTCCATGCCACAATGACCCTTCTTAACAAATTTGCTACTACTGTCAGTTTTGAACTGCTTACTTTCTCAAACTTTGGATTGATGAGAACATACCAATACTTGTGCTGAATCAAGATTCAGTCATACTTACAGCAGAGCCACTGAAATCAATGGGACCTAGATTAGTCATGTCTAACTTAAGTTCCATCGACTTCAATGGCCCTACTCTAAATTTAGGATGACTAAATCTGGAGCCAACCCCTAGAATTCAGCATTACAATTCCATGTTAAAATGTTACAATATTTTTACAGAGAATTAATTGGGGGGAGGACAATTAAGGAAACCTCTTCAGGCAGACCACTCACATAAAAAGATCCTATGGCAGAACAGAGGCAGCAAAGTTAGCATAAAAGCTGCCATTTTGTTTCTGTTTGTAATGGTATAAAACAAGGATGGGCAACCTTTTTGGCACCAAGGGATGCATGTGGTGCTGGGTCAGGCACTGCACGAACACATAAATGTGCACACATTTTCTGGAAACAGTATTCTCTCCCCACCATTATTCCAAAGTGCCAACTTAATTTCACTACGTTTAAAACTTTTCTTTCATGTACTTTACTTTAACTTTTCTTTAATTTTCCTTTTAATTTAATCTGAAATTATTTTATTTATTTGTTACATTTATATCCTGCCTTGACCTCCAAGGAGCCCAGGACAGCATACATGGTCCTCCGCTCCATTTTATCTTCACAACAACCCTGTGAAGTAGGTTAAGCTGAGAGTTGGTGACTGGCCCAAAGTCACCTAGTGAGCCTAATGGCCCCATGGAGACTTGACCCCGTGTCTCCCTACACTACACTGGTTCTCTTCCCCCTTCCTTTACAGTCCATCCCCCTGTTCAACTGCTTTCAACTGCTTTCCCCTACCCATACTCCAGCAAGTACACTTACTTTGAACTTAAGTTGAAGTTTTTGCAGCTCCTGCCACTCACATCAACAAGAGCAACTGTACCACTACCACCAGCTGCCTCCAGCCAACAGAGGACTGGCATACAGAGCCCTCTAGTAGATGCCCTGGCTTCCACACTCAGAGCAGGAATCACAGAGACCTCCAAGAGCAAAGGCAGTAGTGACAGCTGCCACAACTGTTACTCAGGACAGCAGAGAGGGAGAAAAAGGTGGCAGCGGTTGAAGCAAGAGCCAAAATTGTTAAGGGAGGGGCATAGGGAGAGGCAAAGGCTGCAGTCAGCTGCAAGTCTCATGAATCGGTAGGGAAGGAGGAATCAGCAGCTATTTGGGCGCTGCGGGGGAAGCAACCTGTGGCAGGTCGCAGGAAAGGCTTTCAAGGTTTATGTGTTACCAACCCCTAGTGTAGAAACTCAGGCATGTAGATTAAGCACCCCCAGTTAGTCACATGGTTCAAGACATTCTTTACTCCAGCTTTTAACAAGAGGGTCGCCAAGGTTTCCCATCCGTGTAGTTTTCTTGAAAATAAGAATGATTCAGCTTTCCTCCAAGTCTAGTTATTCTAGTTGTGTCAAAAAGCTTTCAACAGAAAATGAGAGAGCTTGAGAGAAAAATGGGGGCAAGTTGTACAATTGCAGTATTTGAAAATGGCAATCCTGCTCACATCCATTATATACATGTTTGCCTGTAATATTATTTACCTCCAACGAAGTCGAATGTGAAAGTTATTAATGTTATCAGACAGTTGAATCCATATCCATTTATTTAAGATTAATGGCATCACCACTTCACACCATCTGCTTCAAGAATTAACAGTTATGTAGCTTTTCAGTGTAGTACTTACTCAACAGTGAATGGTTCAAGACTACATCATATGCATTACAGCAATACAAACCCATTTTAAGACTCCAAAATAGGCATAACGGAGGGTATATGACCAACTCTCTACCAGTGGCTTTGTCACACAGTTAGATGTCTAATAATAATTTGTCCTGTGACAACTTCTACTTTTTTTTAGTTTTCATTTTGAATTTTTGTGAACCGTTCAGAGAGCTTCGGCTATTGGGTGCTATAGAAATGTAATAAATAAATAAGAATCCAAGTGTGATGTAGGCTGCAACCCTATATACATTTACATAGAAGTACATCCCACTGAACATAGTGAGATTTACTTCCAAGTAAAGATTGCACTAAACATTGTATACATTTTAAGGTGAATTGATACCCAGTTTGGGGCAATTAGTTTCTGCAACTGAAATAGGTCTTCATTATTTAAATGTCAGATTAAACCAAAATGCTTCAAGAAAGCTGCAACTGGCAACTATCAGACGCAATGACTTTGTTTGCATGTAATGACAACCCATCAGTTTAGAAACCAATGGGATGCTGGGGATGAGTGGGAGAAAGGTGTAGCATGCCCACTTCTTCCACTTTTACTCCACAGCCTACAATCGGCTCCTTCACAGGTTGTGATGCATGATGCAAACCTGGCCAGTTTGGGGGCTAAACAACCAAGAAGTTAACCCATGGTTTGTTATTTGGTTAACCTCTGGATTGTTTAGCCCCTAAACATCCCAGCAGTCCGGGTTCACACATCACACCCCACAACCTACAAAGGAGTCAATCGTAGGTTGTGGAGTAAAGTAGAAGAAGTGGGTGCACAGCAGGCAGCAGGCCTGCTCTCTCCCACTTGTGCATGACAACACATCGGTTTTTAAACTGATGGGATTGTCATTATGTACAAAGAGAACCAGTATGCGTCACAATACCAGTCGCTGCGGAACATGAACAGGAGAGTACTACTGTACTCATGTCCTGATTGTGAGCTTCCCATAGGCATTTGGTTGTCTGCTGTAGGAACACAATGCTGGAGTAGATAGTAGCCTTCCACAAACTGGGACCCTCCAGATGTTTTGGACTGTAACTCCCATCATCCCTGACAATTGGCCATGCTGGGTAGAGCTGATGGGAAGACATCATGTTGGGGAAGGCCAAGATAGTGTTTGGTCTGATCCAGCACAGATAGTCTATGTTTTTATGTTCTTAACAGCCAGCTCCTCCTCATTAAAACAGCATCTAGACTCAATCCAGAAGCAGGATGGGAGTAATTGGCCCCTATGAAGTGATGTGGGGGGCAAATCTTGGGTGAGCGAGTCACTCAAATATTCTTAACATCCACATTAACATTTCCTACATCTAGAAGGCACCCTGTTGCTGGCCCAGCCTTGAGAAGTTGATCCATTACAAACAGGTCAGGCATCCTTGAGTTGTTGGGAAGAGGAAGAGTCCTTTTAGAATTTATTTATTTATTTATTTATTGCATTTATACCCCGCCTTTCTCCCTCTTGCAAGGAACTCAAGGCGGCTTACATTATCCTCCTCCTCACCGTTGTATCCTCACAACAACAACCCTGTGAGGTGGGTTGGGCTGAGAGTCTGTGACTGGCCCAAGTCACCCAGTGAGCTTCCATGGCCAAGTGGGGACTAGAACCCGGATCTCCTGGCTCCCAGTCCGTCACTCTCACCACTACACTACACTGGCTCACCTCAGGGTGCCCAGCTGAGCACTGACTAAAAGGGGTGGAGCCTTACCAGCCAAGAAAAGTTTCTAAAAGCAAGATTTTGGTGAGCTTCCAAGCACCGAATTCTCCAGAACTGTCTTCTCCAGCCATATCACTTGCTTAGGCTATGATAACTGTATAGCCCAATACGATACATGTTTAATTGTACGTCGCAATAAGTTCAGTGTGGTTTACTGGCATATAAGTGTGCTTAAGAATGCAGCCTTTACTGCTGATATTAGAGAATGATCTAGTTTACACTGTAATATATTATTTGCAATTCCTTTTCTAAAACTTTATTCTGGAAGAAATCCTTTAAAATGGTGTGCTATTAAGAGTTCTGGATGCATTCAATTATTTTTTGTTTTTCTATACAGAGTACTATTTTATTTATGCCATATTACCAGGGTAAATTGAATTCCAGAATAATTGGAAAAGCTCGTATATTTCAGACCAAGAATGCACACTTCTTCCTTCTACTTGATACAATTTTTAAAAGCCATTTTGTTCACACATCCATTTTAGCTAGAATTTTAAATTCTAATTGAGTATCTCCTAATGCATAATACCACCATTTGAGAGGCTCATAGGTAACTGTCAATTTTAAGCAACCATTCTAAACCTCAATATTGTATGTTAAAATAACAAATACTAGAACAAAATACTATCTGACATACTAAAGATAGTGTTTTCCCTTTTTGTACTCAGAATATTCATAACAATGTGTCTCAAACAGCTTTGTGAAGACAACGCAAAAATAAGATCTTCGATTACTGCTCATATTGCTCATTTATATGCAAGACCTGAAGCAACCTCCAATGTCAGACTAGTGTCCAATATCATTTTAGACATAGTACTAGAGTTCATCTTACATACAATGTTTTCCTTTTCTCAAGAGTGTTAGTCGGTGTTTTTTTGTTTTCCCCTCCAATATCTACATAAAGCCAAGCTGTTCTTGTTTGCATTTTTATACATGATATGTTATTATGCTCTGCACGGTGTAAGACTACTGCTCCTTCTTATTCTATTGTGATCAGAGCTTTCCTAGTCTGCATTTTGGTTCAGCTATCTGGTGTATGTATATCTGATAAGCAACTGCACACAGAACACTAATGTACAATGACAGTTCCAAGTTAAAGGCATACAATACAGCTTTACTTAATCCATGTAAGATTTAAAAAGAGATTAAATATTTAAAACAGCAATTTAATAGCTTCTTATATTGGTTACTGTGTTGAAAGCTATGGCTCCCTCTACAATCACCATGCTTTCTGGTCTATTACCCCTATTAGTTATAGTTATTATTTACATGCAAGTTTCGTTATTATGTCAGATTACCTTTTCTGTTCAATATAATGGGTTAGAGAGAGAAGCAATGGTAAAATAATGTTTTAGATGGCAACAGCCCACATCTACATATTAGGCATTCAGCATCCCAAGTCCTATTATCAAACACTTTAGGAAGATATGCCTTCCAAAATCTAACAGCTGTTAATATACTGCAGTGAGGTTTTACCATTTAAAGTACTCAAACAAGCCACACAGTATGTCAACATCATGGAAAGTGAACACACTCTCCTGTGACCAGACATATCTAATAATTTTTATGAAGAGCCAATATTGATTTAGGGCTTCCAGACAGTCAAGATAACAGAATCTTAATGTTTGTTATATTTATGATGTTCTTCCTCTTTTAATTATTGAAGACATTTTCATTCATTTTCACACACCAAATCTACAATGTCTAAGGAAAGCAATAAGAACACTAATGTACAATGGCTTTAAAATAACACGGCTAGCTGCGCTACAAAAACACGACTGGAAACAAACATTTTCTTGAGAAACTTGGCAACGCAAAGAAACACCCCTGAACTGCAGCCAGCCGGCGCCTTGCACGAGAGCAAGGCAAAACTTTAAACATACACTTAAAAAATAATAAATAAATGAACCGCATGATTGCTTCCGTTTCAGACAGTATCTCAAGAGCCAACGCTCTGCTCTGCTCTCCCACCCACTCACCCACCATCCCCTTTGGCTTTACAGTTATTACCCTGTTAACAAGCATGAAAACGGAAGCTAGCTGCTGCTCGTTATCCCCAAACGCTCGCCGTGGCCGAACCACACAACCCAAGTGGACAGAGACATCACGTACCCTCACAAGTCCCAAGCCAGCGTCTCCCGTCCATTTTGGGGGAAAGAGCGTTTGAAACTTGCCAAGTCGAGGGGCAGCGAACCGGGGCTTTTGGAGTTTCCTTTGAAGTCACCTCCTGGACTCTTCTCCCCACGCCCTTCCCAAATTTACCTGAAGTTAACCCACTGCCCGCCCCTCACCTCCCATTTTCACCCAGACTCAACAAGAACAGACATGGAGGCGGAGGAGGAAGCAGCAGCATGACACTGGTCTGAGAGGCTAAGGAAGAAGCCTCCTTCCAAGAGCCGAAATACCTCTCCCCGTTCCTTCCAGGCGTTCACGAGAGACGCCCACCCGAAGTGCACGTGAATGGCGACACAGGGTCCCGTGAAGTCTTCTCACAGGGAGAGAGCTCCAACTTCCCAACCGATACTGCCTCACAAAACCTTTCTTCTCCCAACACCTTGAACTCCTTAATTCAACGAGATGAGGAAACATAAGAAGACCCTTCCCAGAACAGAAATAAAGAGGCCACGGCAACCTCTTGCACTTTCTCCTTGGCCAAGCGCTCAACGACCCCCCCAGCCCAACGATGCCCCCCTGTGGAAACGGCGGCACATCTATATAGCCAGAAGTAGGGTTGCTCCTCAAACTCCCTCCCCTCGTCGCTTCTTCGATGGGAATAAACAGGAATCC
Source organism: Heloderma suspectum (assembly GCF_057233095.1). NCBI lineage: Eukaryota > Metazoa > Chordata > Lepidosauria > Squamata > Helodermatidae > Heloderma > Heloderma suspectum. The sequence goes on along the minus strand of NC_139461.1, from coordinate 283,765,963 downwards.
CTCGCCCCTTCCTTGTCTTACTGCTGTTTTTGTTTCCCCTCCTCCCCGCTGCCCCATGTGCGAGCGCACTCACCGGGGAAGGGAGCCGAGCGCGCCTTCTGGTCGGGGTCTCTCTCCTCCCCTGCTCACGTTCAGCTCATAGCCGCCATTTTGATCGCTGACTGGATTTAAAATAGGAACCAGCCTCCTCAAAAGCAGCCGCCAGCTAGAGCCGGAGCCCGACCAGCAAGCGCGTAGTCAGCTGGGACTTGTAGTTCACAAGCTCTCCCACCGCAGGGATATCGCGGGACATGCCGTCTCTGTTACTCGAAAGCTGTATAAGGCCACACACGGTCTAAACCCGCCCATCCCGCCAAGCCCTTTGGGAGTCGTAGTCTCGCCGCACTAGCATCTCTTCCTCACACGCACACATTCTCCACCCGCCGCAAAACAACCCGACGCTCGACGAAAGTGTGGCAACCAGAACTAAACCATTGTGATCCTGGATGTGTCCAGAAATTAATTTGCTGGTTTTATGTTTTGATGATAAAAGCCAGCTGAGGGCTCCAGAAATCCACGTTTGTTGGAATGAACGTGCAAAAAAAACAAGTGAAGTGGAAATTCCTTTAAATTCCTGTCCCCTCAACGACGACGACAACAACAACAAAGTTTAATGAGGATGTCACAGAAAGAACAGACCAGGGCAGACCACAGAGCAGGACAGCTGCTCTACCTCTGAATAGAGTTTGAGATCTCCAGATTTCACAGCCAAATTACAAGTTTCTATACAGTTACTAAAGCCACAGAAGGGAGAAAAAATAAAAGAAACGTTGTTGTTCAGTCGGTCAGGCGTGTCCGACTCTTCGTGACCCCATGGACTATAGCACGCCAGGCCTTCCTGTCCTCCGCTCTCTCCCGGCGTGTGCTCAAGTTCATATTCATTGATGCTATCTAGCCATCTCATCCTCTGCCATCCCCTTCTCCTTTTGCCTTCAGTCTTTCCCAGCATCAGGGTCTTTTCCAGAGAGTTTTCTCTTCGCATTAGGTGGCCAAAATATTTGCGCTTCAGCTTCAGTATCTGTCCTTCCAATGAGCAGTCAGGGTTGATTTCCTTTAGGATGGACTGATTTGACCTCCTTGCAGTCCAGGGGACTCGAAAGAGTCTTCTCCAGCACCACAGTTCGAAAGCATCAATTCTTCGGCGCTCAGCCTTCCTTATAGTCCAGCTCTCACAGCCATACATTACTACTCGGAAAACCATAGCTTTGATTAGACGGACCTTTGTCGGCAAGGTGATGTCTCTGCTTCTTACTATGCTGTCTAGGTTTGCCATAGCTTTCCTCCCCAGGAGCAAGCGTCTTTAAATTTCATGGTAAATTTCAAGATCACCGTCTGCGGTGATCTTGGAGCCCAAGAAAGTAAAATCTGTCACTGCTTCCGTTTCTTCCCCTTCTATATGCCAGGAAGTGATGGGGCCAGATGCCATGATCTTACTTTTTTTAATGTTGAGTTTCAAACCAGCTTTTGCACTCTCCTCTTTCACCCTCAACAAGAGGCTCTTGAGATCCTCTTCGCTTTCTGCCATTAGGGTGGTATCGTCTGCATATTGGAGGTTGTTGATAATTCTCCCGGCAATCTTAATTCCGGCCTGTGATTCATCCAACCCGGCATTTCTCATGATGTACTCTGCATATAAGTTAAATAAGCAGGGTGACAATATGCAGCCTTGTCATACTCCTTTCCCAATTTTGAACCACTCGGTTGTTCCATGTCTGGTTCTTACTGTTGCTTCTTGATCCTCGTACAGGTTTCTCAGGAGACAGGTAAGGTGGTCTGGTACTCCCATCACTTGAAGAATTTGCCACAGTTTGTTGTGATCCACACAATCAAAGGCTTTAGCGTAGTCAGTGAAGCAGAAATAGACTTTTTTTTGGCATTCTCTTGCTTTCTCCATGATCCAGCGAATGTTGGCAATTTGCTCTCTAGTTCCTCTGCTTCTTCAAAACCCAGCTTGTACTTCCGGTAGTTCTCGGTTCGCATACTGCTGAAGCCTAGCTTGTAGGATTTTGAGCATCACCTTGCTGGCATGTGAAATGAGCGCAATTGTGCGGTAGTTTGAACACTCTTTGGCGTTGCCCTTCTTTGGAATTGGAATGTAAACTGACCTTTTCCAGTCTTGTGGCCACTGTTGAGTATTCCAGATTTGTTGGCATATTGAATGCAGCACTTTAACAGCATCATCTTTTAGGATTTTAAATAGCTCGGCTGGAATACTGTCATCTCCGCTAGCTTTCTTGTTACTAATGCTTCCTAAGGCCCACTTGACTTCACTCTCTAGGATGTCCGGCTCAAGTTCAGTGACCGCACTATCATGGCTATCAGGGACATTCAGATCTTTCCTGTATAGTTCTTCTGTGTATTCTTTCCACCTCTTCTTAATCTCATCTGCTTCTGTTAGGTCCCTGCCTTCTTTGTCCTTTATCATGCCCGTCTTTGCACAAAACGTTCCCTTGAGATCTCCGATTTTCTTGAAGAGATCTCTAGTCTTTTCCATTCTGTTGTTTTCCTCGATTTCTTTGCATTGTTCATTTAAGAAGGCCTTCTTGTCTCTCCTTGCTATTCTCTGGAACTCTGCATTCATTTGGATATATCTTCCCCTTTCTGCCTTGCTTTTCGCTTCCCTTCTTTCCTCAGCTACTTGTAAGGCCTCCTCAGACAGCCACTTTGCTTTCTTGCATTTCTTTTTCTTTGGGATGGATTTCGTTGCTGCCTCCTGAACCATGTTACGGACCTCCGTCCATAGTTCCTCAGGCACTCTATCAGGTCTAATACCTGAAATCTATTCCTCACCTCCACTGTATATTCATAAGGGATATGATTTAGGTCATACCTGAATGGGTTAGTGGTTTTCCCTACGTTCTTCAATTTAAGCTGAAATTTTGCAACAAGAAGCTCATGATCTGAGCCACAGTCAGCTCCAGGTCTTGTTTTTACTGACTGTATAGAGCTTCTCCATCTTTGACTGCAAAGGACATAATCAATCTGGTTTCGATAATGACCACCTGGTGATGTCCATGTGTAGAGTCGCCTCTTGTGCTGTTGGAAAAGAGTGTTTGCTATGATCAGCGTGTTCTCTTGGCAAAATTCTATTAGCTTTTGTCCTGCTTCATTTTGTACACCAAGGCCATGCCTGCCTGTTATCCCGATGATTTCTTGACTTCCTACTTTAGCATTCCAATCCCCTATGATGAAGAGGACATCTTTTTTTGGTGTTAGTTCTAGAAGGTGTTGTAGGTCTTCATAGAACCGATCAACCTCAGCTTCTTCGGCCTCAGTGGTTGGGGCATAGACTTGAATTACTGTGATGTTGAATGGTTTGCCTTGGATTCGTACTGAGATCATTCTATCATTTTTAAGATTGTACCCCAGTACTGCTTTTCCCACCCTTTTGTTGACTATGAGTGCTACTCCATTTCTTCTAAGGGATTCTTGCCCACAGTAGTAGGTATGATGGTCACCTGAATTAAATTCGCCCATGCCTGTCCATTTTAGTTTGCTGATTCCCAAGATGTCGATGTTCAATCTTGCCATCGCAGGTTTGACCACCTCTAGCTTACCTTGATTCATTGATCTGACATTCCAGGTTCCTAAACAATATTCTTTACAGCATCGGATTTTCTTTTCACCACCAGACACATCCACAGCTGAGTATCCTTTCGGCTTTGGCCCAGCCGCTTCACTCTTTCTGGCGCTACTTGGAAATAGCCTCTGCTCTTCCCCAGTAGTATATTGGACACCTTCCGACCTGAGGGGCTCATCTTCCGGCGTCATATCTTTTAGCCTTGTGATACGTTCCATGGGGTTTTCTTGGCAAGAATACTAGAGTGGGTTGCCATTTCCTTCTCCAGTGGACCACATTTTGTCAGAACTCTCTGCCATGACCTGTCTGTCTTGGGTGGCCCCGCACGGCATAACTTATGGCTTCACTGAGTTACGCAAGCCCCTTCGCCACAACAAGGCAGTGATCCATGAAAGAAACATACTACTTCATTATATTTATATGGATGCCGTCCAAATCCACAGTCAAGTCACAGCTCTCTTCCATGTCCACAGGCAACGCTGTAAAATAATGGATCCTCTGCTTTGTGGCGATGCATAGGACAAAAACCATAGATCTCTGCCATGTATTCTGTGGATCCTTGTGCTTTTTACATAGAGTCCATGCAAAACTATTTTATCGTAGCTTATCAAGTCCGCAGGCTGCATCATAAAACTCAACAAATCCAGCACTTAATGGTACTGATGTACTACAAAAACATGGAACTGAGGCATAGGGTGCATCCAGACAGAGGGTTCCTCCTACAGCTCTAGCAATCAGAAGGAACTGTACAGCTATTCTGGTGGTGGTGTTTTTCATCAAGATTCTATGCATTGAGAAAAAAAGGTGGAAGAATAGGTGGCTAAGCACAGGGGGGTTACGAGTAGAAGATTATAACATCTGAGCCCCCATAAACATTAGTGAATAAGTCAAGGGTGATGACATCATAAAAGCCTCATCAGGAAGCACCACCAAGTGTTCATGGATTCCCCTAAATCCACCATCAAATCACATCTATGTCCATCAATTTCACAGTGAAAATCATGGATCCAGCACTCTGTGGCATCACCACAGTACAAAACCATAGATATAAGGCACAGGTTTTCATAGTTTTTATCATTACTACACAAATCCTTCTCCACAGACTCTACAGAAGAAATCACAGACCCACTGTTTCATGTCACTCTCACAGCCCCATTGTTTTATGTCACTCCTGTGGTGCAAAAGGAAGAAGCAAGGGAGAGGGAAGCCTCCAGAAGAATCTGGAAGAGTTTTTCCCTTGATAAAGACCAGTGTCAAAACACATCGGGAATTCAACTGGTGCAGCTGTTCCATTTTTGTTTTGGTTTCCAGCCTACAACTGTTTTTTTCTTACCCCTTTTGGTACTGTTGCTTACATTTTTCTCCCTCTCTCATAATACAAGAAATCAAAGTCACCAATGAAATGTTGGGCATAAGTTCAGGACAGACAAATTAATGTACTTCTCCACACAATGCATAATTAACTTATGGCATCCATTGACAGAGGTGATCATCATTAGCTTAAACTGTATTTTGAAAGGATTAGACAAATTCATGGAATGTATTTCCAGCAACAGTTATTAGCTAAGATAGTTAAATGCTCCAAGACAGTATACTTCGAAACACAGGCTGCCAAACACAAACATCAGAAGGCCGTCATTTTCTTGCCCTGTTTGTTAATTTCCCGAACATAGAATACTGCATCTTTAGTATAGTCCTGTCTCACTGACCTTCTAGAGTTCTTTGAGAGTGTCAATAAACATGTAGATGGGGGTGATCCGGTAGATATTTACTTGGACTTCCAAAAGGCTTTTGACAAAGTCCCTCACCAAAGACTCCTGAGCAAACTTAACAGTCATAGAATAAGAGGACAGGTCCTCTTATGGATCAGTAACTGGTTAAAGAACAGAAAGCAGGGAGTAGGAATAAATGGTACATTTTCCCAACAGAGGAAAATAAATAGGGTCCCACAGGGACCAATGTTTTTCAATCTGTGCATAAATTATCTGGAATTAGGAGTGAGCAGTGAAGTGGCCAAGTTTGCAGATGACACCAAATTATTTAGGGTGATTAAAACAAAAAGGGGTTGTGAAGAGCTCCAAAAGGATCTCTCCAAACTGGGAGAATGGGCTTCTAAATGGCAAATGCAGTTCAATGTAAGCAAGTGTAAAGTGAGGGACATTGGGGCAAAAAATCCCAACTTCAAGTATAGCCTGATGGGATCTGACCGACCTCGAAAGAGATCTTGCAGTTGTGGTGGACAGCTCAGTGAAGATGTCAACCCAGTTTGTGACCGCTGTACAAAGGCAAACCCCGTGTTAGGCATAATTAGAAAAGGGATTCAGAATAAAACTGCCAACATCATACTGCCCCTATACAAATCTATGGTGTGACTACACTTGGAATAGTGTGTATAGTTCTGGTCACCACAGCTAAAAAAAGACATTGTAGAGCTGGAAAAAGTGCAGAAAAGGGCAACTAAAATGATCAAGGGGCTGGAGCATCTCCCCTATGACAGAAGGTTACAACAGCTGGGATTGTTTAGCTTGGAAAAAAAGAGGGTAAGGAGAGACATGATAGGGGTCTACAAAATTATGCATGGTGTGGAGAATGTGGATAGGGAGATATTTTTAGAATTAAAACATTTTACTAGCCAGCTCCACAAATACCTGGCTTCTTGGGTATATTGGCACTGAATGCAAGTTACCTGGGGTTTCTTGTAAGCTTTTGTCACAACCAACTGGTATAATGTTATGAATTTTATGACTTCAGAAAGTGCTAGGTCGATATATTTTATAATATATAAAGGACAATTTGTGTTGTTAGCTTCAGAAGTCATGCAAATCCAGAAAGAACCACCACAAGGTTTCAGGTTTGGGGACACTGCCATGAAAATCATCAGCTGAAGCCAAAACAAGGGCACAGCAAAGTGAGCAAAATCCCAGAAGGGTAACCCTTTACAAACTAATAGCTGGGAGCTAAACTGCAGAGGGGGAAATCCAGCAGGAACTTACAGTTCTTGCAGGCTTGCTCTAACAGAGATTCCCAAGTGGTTGAAGAGAATCTCAACCACATACTTAAACTAAACCTACTTTTCAAAAGGGGCAATAAAAGCAATACATAGCTCTATATTGACAAGAGCCGCTGGGTAGGCCTAGGTAGTGGAAGAGTCAGCTTATAAAGGAAAAAAGTGTAGGCTAGCTTCAATTTGGGCTCAGTGTAGGCTTAAGTATGATGGGCGCCCACCAAGCCCCTGCCCCTGCTCATGTGCCCCTGGACCCATGCCTGACCCCCCTCCCCAAGCCATTTACACCTGTAACCTTGCATATATTGGCCATTCACAGTGCCATTGTGGATAAGAGCAAATGTGTGCATATCTGTAGGCACCATTTTTTCACAAAATGGTGGCCACAGAGATTGCTGGATGGGCCCAGGTTGAGTGCGGGTGGCTAAGTGAGCAGGGGGGGGCAGGGGGCTCGGTTGGCGCAGCTTGGGGCAGTGGGCAGGGGAAAGTCCGTCTGACTTCCGAACCCAATCGGGAGCCCATGCTATCCCAAGGCTCAAGTTTTAGGTCTTATAGAGCAGCTCATTAACTAAAGCTCATCCCAGCTTCGAGAGTTCAGTTTATCATTTAGCTCTAAAAATCACACAGAAAGGGACTCAGCCCTTGCAAAACACATCCCTTCCTGAATCATATCCGGTGTCAGTCCCTCAGCCCCTTGCATCGCCATGGGAGCCTGAACCAAATAACCTATCCTTTCTCTGTTGCGCTCTCCAGTGACCCATAGACTATTGTCCTTTCCCCTAAATAGAAAATTTCTACTCCCAGGGGGCTCAACTGATCTACATTTCCACTCACTGGAAGCTAGTGCAGACCAGTAATTCAGCTACATGCTCCCTTGCTTTTCAAATGAGGCCCTCTAATCAGATTGGCTGCAGCAGCAGTAGTTGGGGCAAGTTAGCTAGAGCTATATAAGAAAGCAGACTGGGAAGGCAGCCAGCTCTATGAGTGCAAGGAGCCCCAGTGAAGAAGCATGTCAGCCCCAGTGACAAAGTATCAGCACACAAGTGAGTTAAGCACCTGTGCGAGTTTAGCAGCAGGGCAAGCAGGTCAGGGCAGTCAACCCTTCCCTCCCTTCTCATAATAAATAATTATAATAAATTCCCCACCTTCTCCTAGTAAATAACTTAATTTTCCAGGTAAACAAACCCAATAATAGTAATTAAACAAAAAATAGTTATGAAGGTAGAAAACTAGCAGGGGTGTGGGGGCTATCCAGTGTATTGCACTAAGCGCCACACGTATGACTATCTGCCAACTGGACCAAAGTCATGGGTATGTACTCAGTGTAATGAGCTCCTGGCTCTCTGGAAACAAGTTCGCTCCATTAAAGCCAAGGTTGCTGACCTACAGAAGCTAACAGAGGCAGAGAGGTTGGTGGACAAGACCTTCGGGGACCTAATAGTAGTGTCCCAATCCCTGGTGACAGCTCCTCTGCTATCATGGAGAATGGGGTTCTCACAGAAGGTGGGTGAGGAAGAAGGAAATGATCCCTTAGAAGGGGCCTATTCCTCAGAAGACGAGCAAATATCCTCTCGCACCAAGAATGTGCCTCCACGAGGCTTGTGATAGTGGAAAATTCGTTCATTAGACATATAGACAGCTGGGTTTGTGATGGGTGTGTAGATTGCATGGTAAATTGCCTGCCTAGTATGAACGTTGTGGATATCACACATTGCCTGGGTTCACACAACACGCGAACCTATGGTGGGTAGCTTCCAGGATCGACCCATGAGGGGTTAATGTGTTGTGTGGGGGGCATTCTTGCCACCCACCAGGGGTTAATTACCCACCCTCATAAACCACACTCCGCAGTAGGGGTAAAGGGCCTCACAGTGGCTTACTATGTCATGTGGAGCGCACATGGGAGTAACGGGGACTGAGCACAAAGATGGGAGCCTAGAGTGGCCAGAAACGCTGCTGCCACCCTGCTCCACTTGGCAGATCTCTATAGCTGAGATCACCTAGCAACAACTGGTGTAGCCGTTGGGATCCCTTTTGTGCCATGGTGCCCGCTGGGATGCATGGCTGCTGGGCTGGGAGGACTCCAGAGGGGGTGTGCTGGGGGGATGGTAGGTGATTACACAGTTGTGTGTGTGTGTGTTGGGGGGGGGGCGGTTTCCCTAACCCTCTCCGCAGCATGGCTCCATGCTGCCATTGGCCCCCATGATCATCCGAACGTGCCCACCGTCTAGATAGCTTTGTAGATAGCGCTGGGTAGAGACAGTGGTCATGGTTCATGTTGGTACCAATGACATGGGTAAATGTAGTTGTGAAGTCCTGGAAGCCAAATTTAGGTTGCTAGGTAGGAGGTTGAAATCCAGGACCACTATGGTGGCTTTCTCTGAAATGCTATCTCTTCTACATGCAGGGCCAGCTAGACAGGCGAAGCTGAGGAGTCTCAATGCATCAATGAGATGGTGATGTATTGAGGAGGGGTTCAGATTTGTTAGGCAATGAGGAACATTTTGGGACAAGCTGGGCCTGTACAAGAGGGATGGGCTCCACTTGAACCAGATTGCTGGTGCTAAACATAAAAAGGTGGCAGAGCAGCTTTTAAACTGAACCCTGGGGGAAAGCTGACAGGAGTTGGGAAGCATCTGGTTTAGGTTGAATCATCCCTGGAGGATAAAGATGAAAATATTTCTGATTGCCCAAGCACAGAAGGGGAGGAAATAGGCCAAGAGCATATTGTGAAACATGATAGCCTGTCAAAGAGGCCTAAGTGCCATAAGAGAAGATGCACATGCCAGAGGCATCTTGGGAGGGACACTGCGTATAGGTGTTTCTGTGCAAATGCTAGAAGCCTCTGAGCCAAAATGGGAGAGTTGGAGCACCTTCTTTTAAAGGAGAACCTAGATATAGTGGGCATTACAGAAACCTTGTGGAATGGAGAGAACCAGAGAGATATGGTCATCTCTGGATATCAACTTTATAGGAAGGACAGGGAAGGGTACGCTGGAGGGGTGTTGCTCTGTACATCAAAGAGGACATCGTGTTGAGCAGTCTAGAAAAACTAAAGCATTCTAGAAAAACTAAACTAAAAACTTCTCCACAGAAGCACTGTGGGTGGCAATACCAGGCCCCAAAACTAATTTAGTAGTAGGAATATGCTATCATTTCCCAGACCAGAACGCTCAAGGTGATGGAAAATGAAATCAGGAGGCCTCCAAACAAAGAACTTTGTAATAATGGGTGACTTCAATTATCCCCACATTGACTGGATAAATGCATGTTCCAGTCATGACAAAGAGGTTACATTTCTCAATGTGCCAAATGACTGTGCCCTAGAATTGTGCCTCCCCTCTAGTCATCAAACTGACCAGAGGGAAGGGGACCCTGGATTTAATGCTAAGTGGTGTTGCCCAGGCCCTAGAATGAGATGTAAATGTTGTTGAACCATCTGGAAACAGCAACCACAGTACTATCAGATTTAATTTTTATTTAAGTGGAAATAAATCCAAGGAAGTTGAACACAGTCACACTTGACTTCAAAAGAGGAAACTTCTCTAAAATGAGGGAACTGGTAAAAAGGACATTGAAAGGGGGAGTCAAGAAGGTTAAATCCCTTCAAAATGCTTGGAGGTTACTCAAAACCATGATAATAGAAGCTCCGCTAGAATGTATACCATAGGTTAGGAAAGGGAGCACCAAGTCCAAGTGGTCACCAGCATGGTCAGCAAGCAGGATCAAGGAACCTATCAGAGAAAAGACTTCCTTCAGAAAATGGAAGTCTTGCCCAAATTAGAAAAACAAATAGGGACAAAAGCTTGTACAAAGGAGATGCAAGCGGACAATAAGAGATGTGAAAAAGCATTCTGAAGAGAATATCACTAACAACATCACGACCAACAATAACGAATTCTTTAAATATATCAGAAGCAGGAAACCAGCTAGGGAGGCAGTTGGACCACTGGATGACAATACAGTTAAAGGAGTATTAAAGAGGATAAGGAGATTGCGGAAAACCTGGATGAATTCTTTTCATCTGAGTTCACTGCAGAAGATGTAGGACAGATACCTGTGCCTGAACTGAGGTCATCAGAGGGCATGCTCCTGGTGATTCTGCATGGCCCGATGGCCTGACTGGAGTCCACCCAGAGAAGAGCTTTCAGTATGGTGGTGACCCTCTTTTTATGGAACTCCCTGCCTCTGGAGGTCAGGCAGACACCAACAATGTGTTGTTTTCGACGCCTCCTGAAAACATATTTATTTCAAGACGCCTTCCTTAATTGACTAGCCGTGGTTTTTATTGGTACTCTGTTTTAAAAACAAATTTTATATGGTGTTTTATTCTTTTTATCTTGTATTGTTCACTGCTCTGGAATCTGTCTAGATGTGGAGCAGTATATAAATGTTGTAAATTCATAAAATAAATAAATAAATAAGATGGCAAGCAAATAAAGATCAATAATAATTAAAATAATATTTAAAATCTAAATAAATAGGCAATGCCAAAAATAAAGTTAAGGGCTGAAAACACCTGAGGTCAGTTAAAACTTTTTTAACCCAATTCCTTCTTAAAGAACCATGTTTTTAGGTACCTCCTAAAAAAGTAAAGTGACGGAGCCTGATGAATCTTGGTTGGCCAAGCATTCCATAATGTGGGTCCTGAAGGATTGCCTCCTCCCATATGTGCCTGCCCGGACCTTAAGATCATCATCAGCGGCCCTTCTCCGTGAGCCCCTGCCAAAGGAAGTGAGGCGGGTGGCTACTAGGAGGAGGGCTTTTTCTGCTGTGGCACCTCGGCTCTGGAATGAGCTCCCTAGTGAGGTTCGCCTGGCGCCTACATTGTATTCCTTTCGGCACCAGGTGAAGACCTTTTTATTTTCCCAGGCATTTTAGCATTTTAGCTTTCTAAATTTTTATCTTTGCTGTTTTAAATCTGTATTTTAAACTCCTGCACTGCTGCTAGGTTTTATTGTGGTTGTATTGTTATATTGTGGTTTTAATGTTCTGTATATTTTAAATTGTTTTATTGTGTGTTGCTTGGATTTAATTTTTGTGAACCGCTCAGAGAGCTTCGGCTATTGGGCAGTATAGAAATGAAATAAATAAAATAAATAAATAAAAAACCACCAAGAAGACTTGACCTTCTGTCTGCCTGCCTAACATCATAAGGCTGTGGAATCTGAAGTAGTGACCCAGATGATGACTAGAGCATTTAGGGAGGAATATATGTCACAAGGTAGTCCTTAAGGAATTTCTGTATGTTTCAGAAGCCAGTATTAAATGACAAGAGAATGCATAAGAACATAAGAAGAGCCATGCTGGATCAGACCAAGGGTCCATCTAGTCCAGCATTCTGTTCACACAGTGGCCAACCAGCTGTCAAGTGGGAACCCACAAGCAGGGCATAAGCACAACAGCACCCTCCCACCCATGTTCCCCAGCAACTAGTGTACATAGGCTCACTGCCTTTGGTACTGGAGGTAGCTCATAGCCATCAAGACTAGTAGCCATTGATAGCCTTTTCCAGGCTATATTTGAAGATGGGATTTTTTGCCCCAACGTCCATCACAGTGAACCACATTTGCCATTTAGATGCCCATTCTCCCTATTTCGAGAAATCCTTTTGGAGTTCCTCACAATCCCTTTCTATTTTAACTGCCCTAAATAATTCCATGTCAACAGCAAACTTGGCCGCTTCACTGCACACTCCTAATTCCAGATCATGTATGAATAAGTTGAAAAGCACTGGTCCCGATACAGATCCCTGTTTCACCCCACTATTTACATCTCTCCATTGGGAGAATGTACCACTTATACCTACCCTGTGCTTTCTGTCCTTTAACTAGCTACCTTTCCATAGGAGGACCTCTCCTCTTCTTCTGCGACTACTAACTTTGCTCAGGAGTCTTTGGTGAGGGACTTTATCAAATGCCTTTTGGAAGTCCAAGTAAACAGTGTCTACCGGATCACCCCTGTCTACATGTTTATTGACACTCTTCAAGAACTCTAAAAGGTTAGTGAGAAAGGACTTACCTTTACAGAAGCCATGTTGATTCTTTTTCAGCATGGCTTGTCCTTCCATATGCTTACTAATTTTATCTGTAATAATGCCTTTAACCAATTTACACAGAACAAACGTTAAGCTAAGCAGCCTGTAATTTCCCAGATCCCTCCCTGGATCCCTTTTTGAAAATTAGTGTTATATTGGCCATCTTCCAGTCCTCTCGTACAGAGGCTGATCTTAGGGACTTGTTGCATATTTTGGTTAGAAGATCAGCAATGTCATATTTGAGTTTCTTGAGAACTCTAGGATGGATACTATCTGGGCCCAATGATTTATTTGCTTTCAATTTATCAATAAGGTTGAGAACTTCATCTTTTGTCATCACTATTGGCCTCAGTTCCTCAGACTCCCTTCCTGAAAACATCAGTTCAGGCACAGGTATCTGTCCTATATCTTCTGTAGTGATGACAGATGAAAAGAATTCATGTAGCTTCTCTGCAGTCTCCTTGTCCTCCTTCAGTACTCCTTTAACTCCATTTTCATCTAATGGTCCAACTGCCTTGATAGTGGCTTTCTGCTTCTGATATATTAAAAGAATTTGTTATTGTTGGCCATGATGTCCTTAGCGATATTCTCTGCAGAATGCTTTATCTCATCTCTTATTGTCTCCTTGGATCGCCTTTGTGCAAGCTTGTGCTGCCTTTTGTTTTCCTCACTTAGGCAAGACTTCCATTTTCTGAAGGAAGCTATCTTGGTCTAATAGCTCCCTTAACACTGCTTGTTAACTATGCTGGTGACCTCTTGGACTTCGTGCTACCTTTCCTAACCTGTGGTATACATTTTAGCTGGGCTTCTATTATTGTGGTTTTGAGGGATCTCCAAGCATTTTGAAGAGATTTAATCCTCTTTACTCCCCCTTTTAACTTCCTTTTCTCCAGTTCCCTCATTTTAGAGAAGTTTCCTCTTTTGAAGTCAAATATGACTGTGTTGGACTTCCTGGGCAATTTTCCACTTAAATATATATTAAATCCGATAGCACTGTGATCACTGTTTCCAGTTGGTTCAACAACATTTACATCTCGTACTAGGTCCTGGGCGACACCACTTAGCATTAAATCCAAGGTCGCTTCGCCTCTGGTTGGTTCCATGACCAACTGTTCTAGGGCACAATTGTTTAGGGCACTGAGAAATGTAACCTCTTTGTCATGGCTGGAACATGCATTTATCCAATCGATGTGGGGGTAACTGAAGTGGCCCATTATTACAACAATTCCTTGTTTGGAGGCCTCCCTGATTTTGTTTTCCATCTCAAGGTCACTCTGGTCTGGGGGACGATAGCATGTTCCTAGCATTAAATTAGTTTTGGAGCCTGGTCACTGATGCAATGAATATGAACTTGAGCACGCTCCGGGAGAGAGCGGAGGACAGGAAGGCCTGGCATGCTATGGTCCATGGGGTCACGAAGAGTCGGACACGATTTAACGACTGAACAACAATTGTCCCGCACAGTGCTTCTGTGGAAGAGCCTACCCATTTTAGCTGTTCTAGTCCACTCAACACTATGCCTTCTTTAATGTACAGTGCAACACCACCCCCAGTATGTCCTTCCCTGTCCTTCCTATAGAGTTTATATCCAGTGATGACTGTATCCCACTGGTTCTTTCCACTCCACCAGGTTTCTGTAATGCCCACTATATCCAGGTTTTACTTTAAAATCAAGCACTTCAACTCTCCCATTTTGGCTCAGAGGCTTCTAGCATTTGCGTAAAAACACCTATACACGGTATCCTTCCCCAGATGCCTCTGACGTTTGCATCTTTTGCTATGGGGCGTTGGCCCCTTTGATTGGCTATTATGTTCTACCATGTACTCCTGGCCTATATCCTCCCCTTCTACACTTAGGCAATCAAATTTTTTTTAATCTTCATCCCTTTGGGATGATTTAACCTGAACTGAATGCTTTCCAACTCCTGTCAGCTTTTCCCCAGGGTTTAGTTTAAAAGCTGCTCTGCCACCCTTTTTATGTTTAGTGCCATCAGTCTGGTTCCATTTTGGTTCAAGTGGAGTCCGTCCTTCTTGTACAGGCCCAGCTTGTCCCAAAATGTTCCGCAGTGCCTAACAAATCTGAACCCCTCCTCCCTGCACCACTGTCTCATCCATGCATTTAGACTCCTCAGCTTTGCCTGTCTAGCTGGCCCTGCATGTGGAACAGGTAGCATTTCCAAGAAAGCTACCTTGGTGGTCCTGGATTTCAAACTCCTACCTAGCAACCTAAATTTGGCTTCCAGGATCTCACGACTACATTTCCCCACATTGTTGGTACCGACATGGAGCATGACCACTGACTCCACCCCAGCACTATCTACTAAGCTATCTATCGATATTTGAGGGAGTGCCTCTCCCTATATATGCCTGCTCGAGGACTGAGAACTGTTGGAGGGGCCCTCCTCTGCTTCGCACCAGTGCGAGACATACACTAATGGTGGGACATGGGAGAGGGCCTTCGCTGCTGTGGCACCCTGGTTGTAGAATGCCCTCCTCTTGGACGCCCGATTGGCACGTACATTGTTTTCATTTTGGCTCCAAGTTAAAACATGGCTTTTTACCAAAGCCTTTGAGGGCTAAAGGCATTCCCTAAAGCAGCACACTGTTTTAACTGTTTTATTGTTTTAAATTGGTATTAGCTTGTTTAATGGTTTAATATGCTTTTAGGTGTTTAAATTATTTATTGTTTTATACTGTTTAAGTTTATTTTATCTGTATGCTGCCCTGAAATCTTAATGATATGGGGTGGGATACAAATGTTTTAAATAAATAAACTAACTAAAATATCTCGACAGCGTGTGATATCTGCAACCTTCGCACCAGCCAGACAATTCACCATGAGGTCTACAAGCCCATTATAAACCCAGCTGTCTATGTGACTAATGATCGAAACTCCCACTACCACAAGCCCCCCTCCCCCCCAGAGGCCCATCTTTGGTGCGAGAAGATATTTGTTCATCTAAGGCAGAGCTTTCCAAACTGTGTGCCACAACACATTAGTGTGTCGGCAGCAGTGTGTAGGAGTGTCGCGCGAAATGCAGAAAATTGTGCGGAAGGGCACCGCGGAGCTCCCTTACTCGCGTTTGCTTCCCTTGGCCCCTCCCCCGGAACTTCCTAAAGCAGCTAATGTTAAAGCAGCTAAGGCTTAGCTGCTTTAACATTAACTGCTTTAGGATCATGTGGCGTCTTGACGTAGGACGCACGTGATTGGCGTTGCAATAAAACGAGGTAGAGGCGCGGGGTGAAGAGAGGGGAGGGGAGGCGCCACCCTGGGAGCAGAGCTTGGCCAATGCCGGCACGGAGAAGTGGCAGCGGCCACCAGCCATGCGAGATTTTGAGCACGCCCTTCGCGGACTTCTGCACCGCGCTTCTGCACCGCGCTCCTGCACGGCCAGGCCAGAGTAGCACGCTGATGGAAACGCTGCCTGGGACTGCACCAAGTGGGCCGTCCGCCATCTTGGCCAGTCAGAACGGAGCTCAGTGGAGGCCAGAAGCCTCAGAATCAGCATGCTCCCAATCACCCAGGTGAGCGCAGCTGCAGGCTGTCACCCAGTCAACCCACCTGCTGCTGGCTGAAGGGAGGCCACCCTCCCAAAACCAATGTGGCAAACAAACAGCAAGGCGCCCACCACGTGGCACTTATAATTTGATTTCTGCCATTTATTTTTATTTTTACTCTGCTGTAATTGTGGATTAACCACCCACCGGCAGTGTACCACTGGAGAGTGCTGGAACTAGACTCTGGACATAAGCATTGCAAATATTTACAGCAATATAGCCTTGTAGTGAGACATATATATTTACACCATTTTTGTTGGAATTTTGCTTCTCTACTTTATGTGTTTTTGCAGCTGAGCTCCTACCTGGGCCTATGTGTCTTAATATGTATTGTAAATACTTTAATTAATTTTGTTTATTTTTCACATTTTCTTGCACATATTTACATACTGTTACTCATAAATGACAACAATGTCTGTTATTATCTTACAAATCATGTATTTTTAAAAATATAAATGAAAGGTTTTTATGAGATATGTTCTATCCCCATACATGTCATTATTACAATTTATGTATGTGTCCGTATCTCTTATAACGGGTTAGTTTAACCTCCGGTTTGCTAGTAAAACTGAATGACCGTGTCACGAAATGATGCATGTCTAAAAAATGTGTCACCAACATGAAAAGTTTGGAAAGCTCTGATCTAAGGGATCATTTCCCTCTTCCTCAGAATGACGCCCTCCTTCCCCAAGACCTGCATTTCCTGTGACAGCAGAGGAGCTGTCACCCTGGGACTGGGACACAGCTAATAGGTCCCTGAAGGTCTCATCCACCAACCTCTCTGCCTCTCTTAGCTTCTCCAGGTCAGCAACCTTGACCTCAAGGGAACAAACTTGTTCCCTGAGAGCCAGGAGCTCATTACACTGAGCACACACCCACGACTTCTGCTCAGCAGGTAGATAGTCGTACATGTGGTACTCATTGCAATACACTGGATAGCCCCCACCCACCCCCCTGCTGGCTTTCTACCTTTATAACTGTTTTTTTATTTGGGTGTGTTTTCCCTGGAAAACTTAATTGTTTACTGTGAGAAGGTAGGGAAATTATTGATAGTTGTTTATTTACAGTTACTTACTGTGAGTACAGAATAGGGAGGAAAGAGTTGACTGCCCTGGCTTCCTTGCCTTATTGCTTAACTTGCTTGCTTGCTGACGCTTTGTCACTGGCTGAGTTGCTTCATCACTGGAGCTCCTCGCGCTCGGAGAGCTGGCTCTCTTGTAAGCATGCCTCCTTAGATTGATAGGCCCAACTGCTGCCGCAGTGAATCTGACTGGAGGGCCTCATTTGAAAAGCAAGGGAGGCTGTGTGTGAACTCCTGATCAGCACTGGCTTTCAGTGGCTTGGAATGTAGGTCAGTTGTCCCCCAGGGAATGGTGATTCCTATTTAGGAAGGAGGACTATTAACAATAGTGAATGGGAGCATAGGGAGGGGAGATCCTTCATTCAATTCGTCATTGGAGGGGACAGCAGACAAAAGGTAGATGATTTGGGAAGGCTGTGGCTTGCAAAGTCTGGATCCTTTTTCTGTGTATTTTTTAAAAACGGAAACAATATGCTGAACTCTTAAATTGCTTTGAAGGTCTGTGCCATTAATATTGTATTTTTTTTGTCACTGAAATCACAGAACACACACTGGGTGCATGTTTTTCATGCTAGAGCAGGGGTGGGCAACATTTGGGGTCAGGAGTCCATATTGCCCCCCCCAAGAACCCCATGGGGGCCACACCACTCCCCCGCAGTCCCCAGAAATGGCCATCACCAGTGAAATCCCAGCAATTCTGGGAAACAGGGTGCAGGGGGAGTGTGCACCTTGTTTCCTGGCAGAATCGGGTTCCCAACAGCCCACCAAACAGCAGAACTGGACTCCCGACAGGTGTCAGGAGCCCAATTCTGCTGGAAACAAGGTGTGTGCTCTCCATATGCCTTGTTTCCCAGCAGAATTGTAGGGATTTCAGGGGCGGCAGCAGCAATAGTAGCAGTTGAGACTGGGGGGGGGGGGCTGCCCAAATAGCCATGGTGGGCTGCTGGCAGCTCATGTGTTGCCCACCCCTATGCTAAAAACATAAGCCATCTATGTACACTGTGATTATATGGTGGGATGAGAGTACACATTTAATAATTTTATGAGGGTATATAAGGGGACCTATGCCCAAGATAGTTTTTCAACACTGCCAGGCCACATGGTGCTGATGATCCATGGCTATTTTGCAGTGAGTAGGCACGGATATGAACTGTGATTAGACAATGGATTTCAGGGCTCTGCTTGCAGAAGGGGGAGGATATCTGACGAAGAGGATCTGAGATCCAGGTTATTGCACTCCTGGAACACCACAAAGGATTACATTCACATTTTTATTACTTGCTCCATCATCACAGATGTACAGTATAATTAGATGGTGGACTTGTACGTATCTGCATAAAAAGATAAGGATCTATACCACAGCTCTAGGTGTTTGGGTCACAAAGAGCTGCATTATTTTATGATGCAATCAGTCCATGGCTATGGATGTGAAATGTGATTTTAACAGTGGCTTTGTTGTATCTCCATGTAATCATGGGGACATATGCCTCAGATTGTTTTTTTTAATGGTATGCTGGTGCCACAAACAGCTAGATGTTATTTTATTATGGTGTCTGTGAACATACAGGTGAACAGTGATTAGAGAATGTGTGGCCTGCCTAAATAGCTATGTCTCAGGGTTTGATAGGTTGAGTTTTGAAAGCCAATTGGTCCTCCTGGGAAGGAATGGCACCACAGCCAAAAAGGCTGCATTGTATTCAACTGGATTTCTGATGGCAACAGAACATGGAACAACAAAGCCTCAAATGAAGAACACAGTAAGCGGGCAGGCTCATGTGGCAAAAGGAAGTATCTCAAATAACCTTTTTACAAACCATTCAGGGCTTTCTAAAAAGCAAGCCCCACCCATATTCTGCCTTGTTTCTTTTACTGACCACCCACAGCTAATAAATGTATTTATATTAAATAATGGGGGAACGTGGTGATTTTTCAAATTATAGATGTGCTACAGTCAATGAAATCCCCTTTAAACAACTCCAAGCCAAATTAGATGAAGTTATGGTTAATTGCTTTAAATGGATGCAAGTTAGGCAATGCGTCTGTGTGGACCATATTTTTAAACAAGTTAAATATTACCTTACTGATTTGGAGCAAATAATTTTTATCACGACATTCTGTTAGGTGAGCAGTCTCCACAATTCACGATCTGCTCATTGAAATTGTAGCGACTGAATCTCATGGTATGCTGAGAAGCAGTTACAGACAGAGAGATTGTCACATGTAAGCAGGAAGCTAAATTATCTTCAAATACAATGACACACACTAGTGCCAGAATCCAGGAGTTAACTTTTAAGACTGTGTCCAGATGGCACCTCAGCTGCTTGTAGTGAAAAATATATTGTTTATCCCCTGGCAAATGACAGAAAGGATGCAGTGAGACTGAGACAGGATCTCTTATCTACATAGTCCTGTCCCAGTATTTGAGACTTTCGGAGACAGGTATTTGAGGATATACAAAACTTTACTGTCCAACATAGAACAGTATATCCTGGAACAGAACTCCTGGGAATTCTTCTAGAACATGAAGAATACACATTAAGATAGGGTGGCTGCACATTGGAAAGGGCCAACTTTACCCATTCTAAACATGCATTCTAGAAAAATATGGGGGCATTTAACTATGGAAAAACTGATCCATCTCAAATCACACAAAAAAGGGAAAACCAGAAGCCTTTAGTACCTGGAACTCTTTTATATGCTGTACAGAATATGTCCCCCAACATGTTGCCTTACTTAATCATTACAAACTTATACTGCCATGTATTTATCATTTTCTGTCTTTTGAGGTGGAGAATTAAACATTCAGTTCCCTTCTTCACTTTTCATTGTAATCCACTATTAATTTATTGCTATGATAGTTTGTATAATCATTTGATGTATGGTTGAAAATGTCAGACAACAAAAATTAAAATGAGTGGGGGAGACTGTTGCTTTCACCTGTTAATTACATTCCCATAGTAATTATGAACTAAGTAACTACAATAAATGTTCTTAAAATATACTTAATTTTCAATTTAATAAGCCTCTAAACTTGCTAAGCATCTGCCCCCACACCAGAGAAATGGTGCCCCCGTCTTGAATGGTACATGTGGGATTAACGCTGAGGTTGCATACCAGTAAAAGAAAAATATTTTGCATGTAAATCATCCATATACACTTTTCTTATTCATTCACGTTTTACAGGATTCAACCCTGCTATTGCAGATTCTGTGGGTGAACTCTGGAACAAAGCTTTTGATATGGTCAGATGCTGGGTCATAAACGCCAGACAAGCACCTCTCTCTCTCTCTCTCTCTATATATATATATATGTATGTATGCAGTCATCATAGAAATAAGACTAGTTGGACAAGTTCACACACACAACATTGACATTTGTAATTATTTTCTTTGCTCGTTACAATCTCTCACAAAAACAATAAGTAAATGAATTTTACTGAACATTTTATTGGTCACTGTGTAGGCAGCTCCTTAAGGAGTCCTTACAATGAGGTTTTTACACCCAAAGCCCTACCACAAATTATTATTTTTATACAAGTCCTAAGTTTTGAGGCGTACCGTTCTCTTCAAACTGCCAAGCAAGAAACGCACCCTAGAATTTATGTTTAGGACCTTCTCCCAGATTTCCTACACAAACATGACTTTTCTGATATGGGTAAGCTTATGTAATTGCTTCATGCTTTTAGAAATTTCCAATAAGTTTATACTGATTT
The DNA here is from genome assembly GCF_057233095.1 of Heloderma suspectum. NCBI lineage: Eukaryota > Metazoa > Chordata > Lepidosauria > Squamata > Helodermatidae > Heloderma > Heloderma suspectum. The sequence continues at coordinate 283,744,952 of NC_139461.1, read as the reverse complement.
TACGTGCCAGGGATAAACCACCTTTTGGAAAGGCAGGACAAAATGCTACAATAACACACCCAAAACTGCCCCCGCGAAAATGCTTGAACGAAGGGAGGAGTGCAGCCCAAACGCTCTTTCCCACACCAACCAAGCTCCAAATGCCAGGAAGAGTAACCCACCCAAAAAAGAAAAGGCTACAGTCACACGCAGTCTGAACTTCCGGGAAATAACTGCGAAATCCGCTGCTGAATGTAATTCTCTATATGCAGAGTACTGTCGCTGTATCCTTGGGCAGCTCTGAATTAAAACCCGCATTGGAAGTTAAGAATGGGAAACGGGTTAAGCCGTAGACAGGAAGCGAGGACAGGACTGCGACTGCGTGTAATAATGTGTTTTCTCTCTCTGTAGCGGTGGGGTGGGCAATTTGTGTCTCTGCACACTTTCTTGGGCCTACAGCTCCCATCAGCCCTAGCTACCATAGCTACGATAGCCGGAGGTGGGGGCTGATGGGAGTTGTAGGCGAAAGGCCACAGCAGGGACAATCACGACAGGGAGAAGACGGCGGGAGCGGGCCCTCTCCCTTCACTGACGAGCTGAGGGTGATTAGAAGGGAAGGGAGGCCGAGAAGATCCCGCTCGAACCACCTCACTCCCCCATAGCCATAAACGAGACCTTTGAGCCAGGAGATCAAGGGCGGAGCCAAGTCGGCGTTTCTTCAGCCCTGACCCCGCCCTTGTTCGCCCGGCTACCAAGGCAACGGCCAGAATGATGGACAGGATGACAGCGCTTAAGACACCACCCCGCCCTCCGTCCCGTACCCATCTCGCCCTTCCGTGGGAGATTCGGAGCGTTGCCTTAGTTACTAGGGCCTAGGAGCTGCGAGAGCCGGAGGCGGGGTCCGGCTTGAAGAAGGCCAGCTGGCAGCCGGCGGCCTTTGGGCTGTAGCAACAATTTGCTTCAGTGTTTAGGAAGGCAAGCGGGAAACAAGCAGAATGAGGCAGCTGTACAAAATAGGTTTATATTTTCAGGCGAACGGGGAGCCATTGAAGTGGAATGGTTAAGACTGAGGAGACCCTCACTGAAATCCCACTCAGCCCTGACACTTATCTTTGGCCATTCACTGTTCAAGCTAGGGATGGAGAACGTGTGGCCCCCCCCCGGATTTTTGGCCTACAACTCCCATGATCCCTCACAATTGGCGATACAACTCCACTGACAGAGTGGAGTTGTAGTCCACAATATCTGGAGGGGTACAAGTTGACCACCCCTAACCTATCCCACAGGGTTGTTGTGAGGATAAAAGGAAGGGGGAGACTCATATATGCCCCCTTAAGTTATTTGGAGGGGCCGTGGTGGTTTAGTGGTTAAGGCGCTGAACTGCAGACTGGAAGGTCGGCAGGACAGCAGTTCGAGACCCGAGTGCTGCGTGACGGAGTGAGCTCCCATCTTCAGTCCCAGCTTCTGCCAACCTAGCAGTCCGAAAGCAAGAACTTGCAAGTAGATAAATAGGTACCGCCTCGGCGGGAAAGGTAACAGCGCTCCGTGCACCTCGGTGTTCAGTCATGCCGGCCACATGACCACGGAAGCGTCTTCGGACAGCGCTGGCTCTTCGGCTTAGAAACAGGGATGAGCACCGCACCCTAGAGTCGGACACGACTGGTTGGGGACACCTTTACCTTTTTAAGTTATTTGGAGGAGAGGCAGGATATAAATGTAATTGACGTGTATCTCACAGATCTAAGGGTCTATCTTACTGCAGTCTTACCTTGTGCTTAGCTCCAGTGTAGCTAATAAGAATTTAAATTCAAAAACCAATTTTTCTACTGGGTAACTTCCCAGTAATCTCTGCATTTGTTTTCATATTTGGACCATGGTGTATCTCTGCTTCAATGTACTTTCCTACACTTTCCAAATGTTGGCGCAGATACGTGTGGTGGTAGCCTGTGGGATTGGGGTATGTCTGAAATGGCTGAGCAGTGGCAGGGGTTGTCTGAGCTAAGTTGTGACAAAATGTGGTTGCTCGGTTATATTAAAGATCAACAAATGAAGAATATGGATATAAAGAAAAATGTGAGGTGTTAAGTATAGGGTAAAAAACATTAGACGTTATACAGAATCAGAGTTGGATGGGGTCTTACAGGCCATCTAGTCTAACCTAATGTGATGCAGGAAATATGGGATAAGAGCCTCCCCAACAGATGGCTGTACAACCTGCTTAATGACCACCAGTGAGGGAGAGCCTACCCACACGCAGGTAATTGGCTCTATTGTCGAACTACCCTTACCATTTAGAAGTTTCTTCTAATATTCAACACAAATCTACCTTCCTGTAATTTAAGCCCATTAGATCTGGGGCAGCAGAGAATAAGTCTTTGCCCTCTTCTATGTGACATCCTGTCAGGGATTTGAAGAGTGCTGAAATGTGTCCCCTCAGTCTTTTCTAGGCTAAACATACCCATTTCCTTGGGCCTTTCACTATAGGACTTGCTTTCCATACCTCTGAACTTCATTGCCTTCCCCTGAACCCATTTTGCCTGTATCAGGGGTGGGCTGCATTGCTCCCCTGGAACCCTCTGTGAGCCAGGGGGACACATTGATCTCCTGGAACCCTCTGGGAACCCTGTCACAGCCACAAATACTGCCACTGGAATTGCCGCTGTTGTGGCGGTTTAAAAAAAGGTGATTTTGCAGGAAACAAGGTGTACAGAGACTGCACACCGTGCTTTCTTGCAAAAATTGCTGCCTTTACCACAGTGGGGGGCAAAAGCCCCACAAAAACTGCCATGGAGGGCCTGCATGTTGCCCACCCCTGGTCTATATCCTATCTTAAAGTGCAGAGCTCTGTACTGGACACAGTACTCCAGATAAGGTCTATTACATGTTGTGACTTGAGAACTATGGTTCTAATAATAAAATTGCACTAGCCTTTTTTGCAACTGCATCACACTGTTGAAATTATGTTCAGTTTGTGATGAACTACAATCCTGAGATCCTTTTTGCATGTGCTGCTGCCAAATCCTGAACCTATACCTGTGTATTTGATTTGTTTGTAACATGCAAAAGTCTGCATTTTTCTTTGTTTAATTTCATTTTGTTAATTGCAGCCAGGTTTTCCATTTTATGGATAGAGCCCTGCAGCACCCCATCCAGTTTGATGAGGTACTAGCGATTAATACACTTTTAGTTTTCCAAATAGCTCTGAATCAAATGACAATATCTGAACAGCATTTAACCAGTTTGCCTCTGATAAAGTGGACAGTGTCCATGAAAGCTTATGTCAGAATAAATGTGTTAGTCTTTAAGGTGCCACAAGACTCTTTGCTGGTTTTTCAAAATGTAATGAAGGGCCTTGTGAAATGCTTTGCTGGAATCAAGATGAATTATGTCCAGAGCATTTCCACAATCCACTAACCTAGTAACCCAATTAAAAACAGATAAAATTGGTCTTGCAGGATTTATTCTTGACAAATCCATGTTGGCGTCTACTAATTGCTGAATTGTTATCAAAATATAACCTCTTCATAATCTGATCTTCCCTGGTAACAAAGTCAGACTGGTCTGTAGATTTTCAAATTTTCTCAAGATTGGGACTTTTGCCTTTCTCCTGTCATATGACACCTGACCTGTTCTCCAGGTTTTCTCAAAGATAATAGAGGTTCTAAGAATACATCAGCAAGTTCCTTTAGTACTCTAGGGTGCAATCCATCTTGTCTAAAGTCTTGAACTTATTTAAGTAACTGGTAGTTCCTAGCCAACTCCATGTCAACCTTGGACTGCAATCCTGATCTTTCATCAGTTGCACTGCTTATGCAAGGTTATACCTCATTCCATTTTGGGGAAAAGATGAATGCAAAATAGTTATTCCTTCTCTTTGTCACCTATTAACAATTCATCACCTTTACTACTGTTTCCTTCCTCTTGTTTTGAACAGACCTGAAAAAGCCTTTTTTCTTCCTCTTAGTATTCCTTGCCAACCTCAGCTCATTCTGAGCTTTAGGTTTCCTGACACCATCCCTACAAGTTGATTATTAGTAAAGAAGGAGGGAGGCAAACATACTGCCTCAATTAGCTATGGAGACTGGGTTTCTTTCTGAGATTGGCTATCTTTTCTGAAATGGGATTGGACAGTGGAGTTCTGAGAGCAGTTAGAAAGGTCAGGAGATTCAGTTAGGGCAGATGGAAGTTGGGGTTGAAGAAAATGGGGGAATTTCTAGGAAAGTGAGGAAAGGAGTACTCTGTTATATATGTTATATAACGCACATACAAATGACTGCAAGATATGTGAGTTGGATCCAGACTTAGTCATATGTAGAGCAGACCCACTGGAATCAATGACACTTAAGTCAGTCACATCTACAGCTTCCTCCCACTTTCTATATGGCTTTAAATATCAGCCACTCCCCCCCCCCCCGCAGCTTTGTTTAATATCACCTGAGTACTGGAGTACTCAAACACTTGCACTGATTGCATAACCTTTGAGTTGGCCTGATCAAAGTTATTGCTCTAATATGGATTTTGTAATTTTTCTTTTGGCCAACACAGCTACCTTTGCTTTTGGTTAAAAAAAAGGTTTTGTTTAAATATGACTAAGTCTGGATCCATCCCCCATGTCCTGTAATTTAAAGGAAAGCTAACATAAGACAGTTAACTACCATATATTATAGGACAGCTGTCTATTTTGTTTTAACTACCTATTTGGCTTGGTTGGCTCTATGCAAAACGACTTAAAATTATTCTTATTTTAAAAGATACAGTGTTGCTTATCCAGTGTGGCTTGCACATTATTATTCTCAAGGTTAACAGTTTTCATAGCAACAACCAAATTATTTTTGTATACTTATTTATTATTTATTATATTTATTTATATCCCACCTTTTTCCCAATACTGGGACTCAGTATACTTGAGGATACTGGGTAACTGAAGGAATTTCCTCAAGTGGTGGTAGCAGGTTGATAATACCAGTAATAGATCTTGTTACAAATACTGAGATCATGGGTTGAGATACAGACTGAGACTCAAAAATCTAAATGTAATTTTTAAAACACCTTTATTTAGATAAAATGCAGTTAGTGTCAATTCATTCATACTTTCTATATTCATTCAGATAGTTACCAATGTTAGAGCAATGGTGCTAGCATGCTAACTACTTCTCTGGTGTTCATGTCTTCCTCAAGATTTTGCTGATTTTGGTGTATCTTATACAGTCAGGGCCAGAAATATTGGAACAAAGATAACTGTTTTGGCAGTTGGCCTGTGTACACCACCACAATGAAGTTGAAAGGAAACACACCCAGATGGGAGCGAAGTCAGGACTTTCAGCTGTAATTCAAGGGGTTTGACAAAAGTGGGGCACTAACTATTCAGGAAGGACAGCCAGTGGCATACACACACACACCCATCGTTGGTGGCTCATAAGTAATGGAACGAATGGCTGACAAGCAGCTGCATGGCCAGGTGTGGCCTGTTTCCTGGGTACCCCATGACCAATCAAGCAGATAAAAGGCCTGGAGGTGGTTCAGGGTGTTACATTTGCATTTGGTAGCTGTTCACTGGAACTCCCAACATGAGGTCCAAAGAGGTGTCCATGCGAGTGAAGGAGGCCATCATTAGGCTGAGGAAACAAAATAAACCCATCAGAGAGACAGCAAAAACAGTGGGAGTGGCCAACACAACAGTCTGGAACATCCTGAAAAAGAAGGAATTAACTGGCAAGCTCAGCAACAGCAAAAGGCCTGGAAGACCATGGAAGACAACCAAAGTGGATGACTGCAGAATTCTGCTCATTGTGAAGAGGAACCCTTTCACAACATCTAGCCAGGTCAAGAATGCTCTTGAGGAGGTAGGCATGTCATTGCCAGCATCTACAGTCAAGAGACGGCTTTATGAATGTAAATACAGAGGCTTCACAACAAGGTGCAAAGCACTGGTAATGCTCGAGAACAGAAAGGCCAGATTAGCCTTTGCCAGCAAACACCTAAAAAAGCCTCCCCAGTTCTGGAATAAGATTCTTTGGACTGATGAAACCAAGATTGACTTGTACCAGAATGATGGGAAGAGAAAAGAATGGAGAAGGAAAGGAACGGCTCATGATCCAAAGCATACCACATCATCTGTCAAACATGGTGGAGGCAGTGTTATGGCATGGGCATGTACGGCTGCCAATGGAACCAGGTCACTGGTGTTTATTGATGACCTGACTGCTGATAAAAGCAGCAGGATGAATTCTGAAGTGTATAGGGCTATACTTTCTGCTCAGATTTAGCCGAATGCTACCAGACTGATAGGACGCTGCTTCATATGATGGATAATGACCCAAACATACAGCAAAAGCTATCCAAGAGTTTCTCCAGGCAAAGAAGTGGGCTGTTCTTCAATGGCCAAGTCAGTCACCTGATCTTAACCCAATAGAGCATGCTTTTCACTTACTGAAGACAAGACTGAAGGTAGAAAGACCCTCAAACAAGCAGCAGCTGAAGGCAGCTGCAGTAAAGGCCTGGCAAAGCATTTCAAGGGAGGAAACTCAGCATTGGGTCATGTCCATGGGTTCCAGACTTCAGGCAGTCATTGACTGCAAAGGATTTTTATCCAGGTATTAAAGGCGGTCCTTAAGTTTGAAATGTTGGTTTGTTCCATTACTTATGAGCCACCAACGATGGGTGTGTGTGTATGCCACTGGCTGTCCTTCCTGAATAGTTAGTGCTCCACTTTTGTCAAACCCCTTGAATTACAGCTGAAAGTCCTGACTTCGCTCCCATCTGGGTGTGTTTCCTTTCAACTTCAACGTGGTGGTGTACAGAGGCCAACTGCCAAAACAGTTATCCTTGTTGCAATATTTCTGGCCCTGACTGTATACACTTTCCCCCAGGTGTCTGCATGATGTGAAAATATGTTCTTTGACTTCATGTTTGGTTGTACATTATTCGAGCTTATCCTGTTTCTTTTGGAAACCCTTTCTGATGTTGAAGGACATCACCTTTCCCTTAGAAATTTGTACAACCTTAATTCCACCTGTTAGCAACATTCCTGAATTATTGAGTTTTGTGCTTATCTTATTTGGTATCTTCTGTCCAGTGTTTTTCCCCAAAGTTATTTACCCGCATCTTGTTGTTCACGTTCCACAGTCAGCCTTGTAATTCCACACTTTGCTTTGCACGTACACACACCTGTTTTTCCAATTCTTCAGACTTTTCCTTCCAGTAACTTTGCACATTCCATTTGGTAACATTTTTTTCCATTCAAACCTTAGAAACCCATTTACCCCAAAGGGGGCCATTATATGATTTTTATATGACGTCTCATTCCTAGCAGGTGAGGTGCCATGATAAGTTTCAGCAGGGCCTAGTTTGGGGCCTATTTCAAATGCTGCAACATAGTGACTGGGTTCACACAACACCGCATACTCAAGGTTGAGTGTGGGTTGTTGTTGAACTGTGGGTTGTTGTGTTGTGTAATCCTAGCCGTGCTAATGAATCATGGTTTGTAAACCATGAACAACCCAAGAACAAACCATGGGTTTTCTTTGTGGCTTGTTTGTGGTTAACAAACCATGGTTTATTAGCATGAATGGATTCACACAGCACAACCACCCCATGGTTCAACCTTGAGAATTTGAGGTTGTGTTGTGTGAACCCAGCCACTGAGTCATAATATAGGGTACCTCTGGACATCTGTAGAGTACAGTTCCCTCATCATTGAATAACCTCAGCTTGTCAAAGGGCTATGGTCCCTAGGGCAGAAGCTGTAATTTTTGAATAAGTGTGAGCCTAAGCAGCTCTCATTTTAGAAATTAAGCCCCAAGTATAACCAAGGTGCTTTAACTGGCATAGTTAATTCTTATTCTAGGTATAGAGCAGTGAAATCAATAGGAAATGTTTTAATGTCCCTAAGGGAGGGGGTCCAGAGAAGCAAAAAATCCTAAACCATTATTGTTTTACTGTACCTTCCATGTAAACAAATGTGATTTAATAGTAGATTTTTAAAAGGCTCCATATAATTCTGGTTTTAAATGTTTTGAGTGTTTTAACTGAGATATTTGATATTGTTTAAGTATTTTAACTGTGAACCTTTTGTATTTTAAACGTTTATGCTGTAAATTGATTTGAGATTTCTTTTTAGATATGTTTTAGGTGGTGTATAAATTGAATAAAAACCATGCCTCAGATCCATGGTTTTGTACCACAATGTACTGGATCTGTGATGTATGTTTTGAGCCTAGGACATAATAGTATTTATTTCATTTCTATACCACCCAATAGTAAAAGCTCTCTGGGTGGTTGAAAAAATATGTGAGAGGTGGAGGGGACAGCTTTGATGTAAAAGCCATCAGAGTCCATGGGTCTGATCCATGTTTTTGTACAATGGTGGCACTACAAAGCACTGCATCCATTTTCAGTATGGTGTAGTTTGTGAACATGAGTGTGAGCTGATTTAACACTGGATTGGGGGTGTAGCAAAAGCTCTTATAAATCTTCCCTCCTGGCCATGCTACCATGAGAAGGGGCAGTATTACTGCCACTTCATTGTCCATTTACCTGTTTTGAGACTCTTAAGCATAGAGATGCAAGTTAAATTAGGAGATGTAAGTAGCTTTAAAGAGGTTTAAGGTTACATAAAAGGAAAATTGAGTTCAGGTTCTACTGCAGTACACCTTAAGAAAAAAGAACATAAGATACTTAGCTTTTTCCTACCTATTCTAACCTACCTCCAGCTCTGTTATATATCACAGCATGGGTTAAACAGACTTCTATAAAGGCCACCTGACAGGTTCAGAGGCTAGGCATTTCTCACCCAAGGAGGGAACTGGTACCCTTATACAAACATACAAAGGCTGATGAGGCTGCTGGGTTTGTTCATGGCAAGCTGGGGGGTATTTCCATGCAAAATAGTTTTTAAAAATCCATACAAATCCTATACCTTGCAGCCATGGTTTTATAACATGGTTGCACCATGAAGCTCTAGATTTATGGTTGGTGAAACACACATGCAAGGATGTGAGCTGTGATTGAATATTGGTTTTGTATGGCCCATGTATTAAAAACCATGTCAATAGAGATGTTTAAATTCTATGAGATCAGACTTCTACCCAAACCTGTACTCATATTAGGCCTTGTTTTTCCCAAGGAACAAATAAAAAGTTGGGTTTGGGGATTTGGATCAGAAACATAAGACCGCTCCTCTCTCCACAGTGCTGCATCCCCAGTCCAGTAGTGCCTTATGTACGGTGCCCTGCATTAGTATTCACCCCCCTTTCACTTTTCCACATTTGCTTATATTACAACCTGGAATTAAAATTGATTTAATTGGCATTTTTACCATTTGATTACACAACATGCCTAACACTTTGAAGGTACAAAATATTTTTATTGCAGCACAAAGGTTAATTAAACAAAAACCGGTATTTGTTGGTTACACAAGTATTCCCCCACCCCCACGCCGAGTCAGTACTTGGTAGAAGCACCTTTGGCAGCAATTGCAGCTGTGAGTCTTTTTGGGGAAGCCTCTGCCAGCTTTGTGCATCTGGATCCTGCAATATTTGCCCATTCTTCTTGGCAAAATTGCTCAAACTGTCAGGTTGGATGGGGACCATTGGTGAACAGCAAAGTTCAAGTCTTCCACAGTTTCTCAATCAGATTGAGGTCTGGGTTTTGAGTGAGCCATTCTAAGACATATTTCTTGTTCTTAAACGCCTTCAGTGTACCTTTGGCTGTGTCTTTAGGGCCATTGTCCTGCTAGGTGAACCTCTACCCCAGTCCCAGGTACTTTGCAGACAGAAACAGGTTTTCCTCTAGAATTGCCCTGTATTTGGCTCCATCCATCTTGCCTTCAATCCTGACCAGTTTCCTAGCCCCTGCTGATGAAAAGCATCCCCAGAACATGATGCTGCCACCACTATGCTTCCATCGTGCAGGTGGTGTTCTTAGGGCAACGACCACTGCTGACTTTGTGCCACACACAGCATTTTGGAGTAAGGCCAAAATATTCAATTTTGGCCTTATTAGACCAGAGAATCTTTTCCTACATGTTTGCTGTGTCTCTCACATGCCTTTTGGCAAAATCCAAACAGGATTTGGTACGTTTTTTCCCCAGCAACGTCTTTCTTCTTGCTACTCTTCCCTTAAGCCCAGCTTTGCACAACGTCTAGGTGACAGTTGTCCCATGTATGGTTTCTCCCATCTCAGCTGTGGATCTCTCCAGCTCCTTCAGAGTTACCATTAGCCTCTTGGTTGCTTCTCAGACTGGTGGATGGCCTTCTCTAGGCAGAATTGCTGTTGTAACTCCATTTTGTAATGAGGGATTTAATAGTGCTCTAGGGGATGTTCATAGTTTGGGATATTTTTTTAATAACCTAACCCTGATTGGTGCTTCCCCAGAACTTTATCCCAGCCTTGTTTTGATAGCTTCTTGATCTTCATGATGCTATGTAGATATGCTCTCTAACAAACTGAGGCCTTCCAAAAACAGGTGTACTTAATCTGAGATCATGTGACAGTTGAAATGCATACGGGTGGATTCCATTCAACTAATTTTGTGACCTCTGAAGGCAGTTGGTCACACCAGAACTTATTTAGGGGTGTCACAGTGAAGGGGGCGAACACTTGTGCAGACGTATTTATAAATCATTTTATAAAATATGTAGATTTCCTCCCCCCGCTTGACATTATGGACTCTTGTGTAGATCATCGACAAGAAACCCTAATTAAATCCATTTTAATTCCAGGTTGTAACACAACAAAATGTGGAAAAGTCAAAGGGGGTGAATATTTATGCCAGGCACAGTAGCCCCACACAGAGAACTGAGTTGGAATTACATCTAAAACAAACATTCACACGAGCCTAGGATGATTGTATTTTGCCTCTCAAATGCTCAGTATTGGTATTGTAAATACTACCTTTCTACAAAACACCGTTCCCCATTATATTCTCCATGCTTTTTCCTTGTCAGTCATAATCTTCATGTCCTCTATCAGAACAGTGGAATCCCACACAGCCTTTTTTCAGTTTCGTAATTTAACTCTGCAAAGACGTTACTATCAAGACTCAATCACTACATCCTTGGAGTGCTACAATGATGCATTATCAGCTCTTTCGAGTCCCAAGATTTCAGACCTATGAGCATGAAGCAGTTGATAGTTTGAGGCATATGTTCTGCTCAAATACTTTGGGGAGAAATAACTTTTAGGCTTTTGTTCTACTTTATCCTCTGAGATGACAGCTGAAAGTCTCTGTATTCTTACCTAGGGTATGGGGAAAAAGCTATGTTACAGGCTTCAGCTCCCCTTTTAAGACTGCAATTGTCCACACATTTATTTTATTTATATCTTGTCTTTCTTCTGTGGAATTCAAAGTGGTATAAAGGGTTCCTACATAGGCTCTTATCCAAGCACTGACCAGGCCAAGGCCTATGTAGCTTCAGTAAGACTTGTACCATCAGATCATGCCCTGGGATCAGGGAGTAAGTTCTGATCAACATGAGCCTTATTTCTGAGTAAACATGTATAGGATTGCGCTGTATACATTGGTGCAAGGGCCTGTAGTAACAGCAGGGCAGGATTGCTATAGAGATGGAGTCAATCCCTTGTTCTGATCTTAGGATCAGAGGAAGCTGCCTTACCAAGTCAGACCATTGGTCCATCTAGCCCAGTATTGTCGACACTGACTGGCAGCATCTCTCTAGGGTTTCAGGCAGGATTCCTTCCTAGCCCTACCTGGAGATGCCAGGGATCAAACCTGGGACCTTCTGCATGCAAAGCATGTGCTCTACCACTGTGCTACAGCCCCTCCCATCTTTTTAAACAAGAACATCCAGCATAGTGTCTGGTCTTACAGATTCATAAAAATCTATGTGCAAACCATGAGCATCTTACAAGTGCCTGGGGCTGATTGGGCATTCCACTTTGCAACAATTCATTTGTTTTTGAGGACTATACAAATTTACCTGCATATAAAAAAGTATCCACTCCAAATAACTGAAACAATCTCCTTCAAAAACAGGAGATCCCACACAAGCACCAAGCATGGATTTCTCATAAACTACCAGCTAACTACATCATCTTTAAACCCTAAGTGCCAAACCGCCTATGAATCACCTCACACAATACTAAGAACCACCACCATCACCCACACAATCTGTCAAAAACTGTTTAAAGCTCACCAAACGTATCCTAAGGCACATGACCATCTTTTATTTAATGCATTTGATAGTACATAAAACATCAGTGCAGTGCAATGACACAGGACAGTATGATATTCAATTTTAAGTTCCTCTCTTGCTGCAAATGGAAAGATTTCTTTCTAGTCCACAGATACCAGGTATGTGTGTACGTACACACATATACACACACACACACACACACGTATCCATACACAAAATACTTGCATTTCAAGGACATTTTAAGTAACATACATTTAAAAAAACTTGTGTTTAGCTTTTAGAAATAAAAAGGGAGTCAATTAAAATGTGTTAAGTGTAGAGACTTAGAAGAATGATAGGTGTATGTTGGGAATTTAATTCTGGCAACAATGAGTAATTGAACTGTTATTTTTCATGAGTATGCAGTGTAGTTCTAAACATAAAACAGTAGATAGACTCCACAAATTCAAAGTCCATAACCATTTCCTTAAAGTTTTCAACTACTGGCACACAAATATTATGCTACCCATCTAGTTTGGGAAAACTGTTTGAAATTAGTAACATAGAACAGTTTAGACAATACAGACTTCAACCTATAATCCCAGTGTCCACAGCTACCATCCTGATATGTAATAGGTGTAACCAGCCTTTGGCCTCCTCTGTTAGAGAACTGTCCAGTACTACAAGCATGCTGATGAGAGAAAGCATTGTCTTGTGAGCAGTACAGCTGAAAACTAAATCAGAAAACTAAGTTTTTAACAAAACTGCTCAGGAGATTATGCTTTTATCAAATGAGGCAACCATCATACAAACAAATTTTATTAAAACCATAAAAAAATATATTCTAGTTCCATGGTAAAACATTCTCAGTAGAAATATACAGGATTATGAAACATCAGACAAAGTTCTAGTTAGTTTGGACAAAGGAACAGCTTGGCAAATGAGAAAAATGGACTCAAATCCTGAATAGTATTTTGCATACAAATGATACGACTATGTTAAGTAACATACAAGAAGTCTCATTACTCATATCAAAAGAATGATTTTTCCTATGTAGCAACACCTAAATACATGTGATTCAATGGTTTATTGGTTCATTAACTGAATGGTTCATTGACTGAATGGTTTCAATGCCAAGGAGAAATAAAGAATGATTTAGGTCACTTGTTTCTCACAGGATTTTTGGTCAGGAGATGTAATTTTACCACAAGACTGAGGCAGATTCTTGATTCTGAGCCAACCCTTAACAATCAGTTTGCCGATACCATAGTAGACCTGTACTGTTCTGATATTTAGCACTTAAGTGACAAACCTTGTTTTTGTAATAACAGTTTGCATGAAAATTAAGAACCATGTAACTTGTCATAGCTAATGTATATGATTTCAGATGGTGAAGGATGTTCTCTATCTGAATTAAAAGCAGACACATAGAAGGGCTGTTCACAGAACACATCAAACTGCTGTGGGTTATTTAACACACAGTGAAGCTGGGGTGTATGTGGCTGCCATTTTGAATATGCAACCATCTGCTCAGGGGTTGTCGTGTTGTGCAAACCTGGTAAGTGTGGGTTATACAAGGGCTAAAACCCCTCAAATAATACATGGTCTGATTTAGGGTTATACGAGGAATGTTTAACCCTCGCGTAACCCACGCTCACCAGGTTCACACAACACAACCCCCCAGTGGGGATTTCATATGAAGTTGGCACCTGCAGGCACAGCGGCTCATCATGGGTTAAATAACTCACAATGAGCCACGGTTTGTCATTCAAACCGGGTTAGATTGTTGCTGAGTGTATGAAACAAGGACATGCCCTCTTCAGCACCTTACTATTATCCTCCCAATGGAGGATTGGGATGAACTGTCTGTAAGGTTTATTTCATATGAAGTTGTTTACGCACAAAGCTCTTATGCATGCAAAAGCTTTTCTACTGAGTGCAGTGTTAGGACAGGTCCATTCACTTTATGAGAATGTGGACATACAGTCTATACTGAATAGAGTAGGGAAACCCTTGGGCTTATGGCAATGCCTGTGGAGGGCAGTATCACGCTACTAGGATACAAACCAGAACTCTTGTAATTACTGAGTTTAAATAGTCTATGGATCGAAACCCTGTAGCAGCCTCCCCCAACCTGAAGCCCTCTGGACGTTTTGGACTACAGCTTCTAGCTATCCTGACCATTTGTCATGCTGTCTAGGGCTGATGGGAGTTGAAATCCAAAACATCTGGAGGGCACCGGGTTGGGGAAAGCAGCTCTATAGAGTCTTAGGGCAGAATCCTATGCATTTTTAGACTTTTTCTGTAAAAATATGTATAGGATTATACCCTTACAGACTTTAATCAACTTTAGTCATGCCATCCAACAGCATGGCCTATTTAAGGAACTGATAAATGTTAAAGCTTTTAGATAATCAAAATGAAAGGCAGGAAAAACTACAATTAACTTGCTTATCTTTTGTTCTTTAAGTACAAAGGCTCTGTGACCCGGCTCACACACAAACAACCCATGGTTTATTTATTACATTTCTAAACTGCCCAATAACCAGCATGTGGGAGTAAGCAAGCGGGCTCCAGACTGCTTGTCCGCTTCCGTTTTGTTAAACAACCAAGGGATGTCACATTCCTAGGTTGTTAAACATGGGTTAAAATGCTGCCTTGTTTCTCCTTCAACAATCCAGACTTCTGAGTTCGCACATTACAGACAACAACCCAAGGACAGTTCATCGAGTGGAATGAAAGTGGGCAAACAGGCACTAGTACACTGCCAAACAACCCATGGCTAACAAACCGTAGGTTGTTTCTTTCATGTGAACTGGGTCTAACTGTCCAACTGCTAACTCTAAAGTAGCCCTCCTGAGCTTAGAACATACTTTCAGGATTGCAGCCTAGACTTCCATTTGTCCCATTTATCTACAGAAAAAAAGTTCCCTCCCCAGTTTCCCAGGAGATTCTTCAATCCCCTCACACTGCATGGCAAACTCCTTTGCAGATTGAAAGATGTTTAAAACACATGTTTGTGACATGGTGCAGGAATCAGCTGTTCAAAATAAAAATAACAGGGTTAATGAAAGCCACTCGCAAGGGCCCAACTAGTTCTTTGAATCCCAGCCAATGTTGTTTGTCTTAAAGTGTCAGCCATTTTCCTACACCTTAATCATAATAGAATATTTTAGCATACAGTAGTACTATTTAGTAATTATGCACCTCAAGTATGCATAATAATACATAGGATTTTATAATATATAGTTCATTTGTTTTGGGATTAAAAGCTTTCGGTACGATGAAAAAACACCCACTGGATGAAATTATACTGAAAAGCCAGGTAGTGTTGTTGTTGTTTTGTAATAAGAAATAAAGAACTCACTACTGTTATTACACTACAGAACGCCAGAAATTGACTTTTTTATACTTTAAAATGATCTACAGCTCCGTTTGTTAAACATTCATTTGGAGAAATGATTAGCTATTACCAGTTTCATGGATCCCTAAACCAAAATGAATCAAACTTTTTAGCACCATTTTAAAAAGCATCTAGTTTCAAAACTTCCCTTAAAAGACCTCAGAAGCCATGTATATAAAACCAGTATTTGGAGTCTCAGATTAGATCAGGAGACCAATTCTACAAAATTTGGCCTTAAATTACTACTTAACAGTCATTTTTCAAATACACACTACATCCTAGGTTGAACTGACTGTTTTCAAAAATGAAAGGTTTCATCACTCCTTAAACATTGCCTTTAACCAAATATGTATCAGAACTTGGTGAACTTTTAAAATAGAAAAACTCATTGAATTGCCTCTAAATGAAGAGACATAATCAGACAGTACAATCAAGAGAACAGTATTGTTTAAAAAAGGTTTTGCACAAAAAGAAAAAATATCTTTAGCTCTAATTAAATCCAGAAATTAAAGTTTCTAAAAAAACCCTACTTTTTATAAAATGAAATATATTTTAAAGTTCCAAATAAGAGATCTGGTTTATAAACCTCCTGTGTGTACCTGTTTCCCTAACATTGCAGCATTGTACTTACATGTGAGAATATGACAACACATTCCATTTTCAAAAACTGAAATAGTTGAGACTGTATCATGTTAAATAAGCTAAACTCATGATGAAATATGGTCATCATAAGTTTTGTTTTGATGAGCGTAAGTTTAAAAATATATTATTTCAACCACTGTCCTTTAGCCAAAACAGTCAGATAGTCTCTCTCTGTGTCCTGATGGAACTTAATAATCAAAGTCCTTTGCTAAAATCATTGTCCTCTGGATTTATGCTCCTCACAAAAATTTTGATTTTCTTTTTCTAGGTGATGTGCCCTCTTCAAATTTGACTGCTCCATTGACGAAGTTAGCTATAGTACAAAAAAAGATGAACAGAGCATCAGATATTATATAACAGGTATTAGGGGTGATGTGAGTTGAATGGTTAATGTGCAAAACAACCAGCTATAATGCACATTCAGCATGCTTCATGGATAATGTGCATATAATATCTTCATAAAGAAGGAACTGTGCACATTCTCTAGCCATTATGCACAATCTCCAAAAGGCCTTGGGGAATGTGTGCATCTCAACTGCATTTCATACATTCTTCAGGCAATATGCATATTCTCTGGTCAATATGCTCTGTATTAATACTATGTACAGCATAAACAAAACTTTCATGCCAGAGGCAGAGGTTAATGAATAACTATACCCATTTTTATGTACGGGGTGCAATTCACTAAGCACACCACTATAGTATGGGTGGGCAACCTGCAGCCCTTGGCTTAATTTCAAAAGCCCTCTGCATGTGATCAGTTCAAGTGTCTGACAAGAGTGATCTTACCTGGCAGCACACTACATAGGGGAGAAAATAAGGTGGCAGAGAGAGAAAAGGAGATGGCAGAAAGAAAAAAGGGTTACCTACCTACTTTTGACTCTTGCCCTACCCACTGCTAGCTGTAGCCCCACCCACAGCCAACAGATTACCCATGAAGGTATGCAGCCCTTGGCAAGAAAAACAGTTGCCAAGCCCTGCATTATAGTCTCTCTACTGATATGGAAGGGCTAGGCAAATTGCATTCTATGCCACAACACTCTACCAGTGTTAAAAATTATGTAAACCAGACATAGTGTTTCCCCGCCCCTGGCAGCTCTAATACTATAAATGCAAGGATTCTACTTACCTCTGCATGATTCCTTTTTTGTTGGTTTAATCTTTATGTTTATTTTTTTCTTAGGGATTTGGTTCTGTATATGTTCTCTCCATTTCTTCAACTGAAAATTGATGAATTTCCACATCATCCAAGCTTGGGTCAAACAAATTGCAGCCAGACAGCTAATTCTAATAAGTTTCAAGTTAAAAAAAAAGTTATCTACATTACTGTTACAACTGCAAACACTGAATTAGATGTCAGTTTTTAAAAGTTAGAAAATGCATTTAAATTGGCCCAAGTTATGTTGGTGGCAAAGACATTTAAATGGGTCTGCAACAACACATGGAGTACTCAAGAAATTAAATGAAGTTGTTTCTGAAATACAACTACACCTTTCTTGGGCAGTAGGGATGTCACTTTTCCTGTACCTTTAACAGCACCATTATGTTTCTAAATGGTATGTCTATTAATGGCCTATATTATTGGCTATTAGACATAACAAAAACTATGTTCTTGTGACTTAATACATCCAACATTATAATAAAGACAGATTCCAGGGCAGGTTTCAAGGAAATCTTACCTATGCAAGTTACATATAAAAAATAATTTACTAAGAATTATTAATATGAATATTATTAATAATTCAGCAGTATTGTTTCTCTGGAACATTAATTCTTGGACTTGTGGATTTAAAAGACATTCTGAAAGAGTCATTTTATTAACTTAATTATACCTAATAGTGAGTATGTTAAAGTTTCCTTCTGCTATTGAAAAGCCAGGATTTTCTGCTCTTGCCAGACCAAATCCAAATGTGAGGACTGACAACGTTAGGGTCAGAAGACGAGCCATGACAAACAGTAGTGCCCACAGGGTAAATCTGAAAATAAAACCACAGTAAGTATTTTTCTATCCGTTGTCTCATAAACATCTAAATTCCCAGATTTAAAATGTTTCTTGAATGCTACTATGTGCAGTTAATGGTAGTCATCCAGAAAAGCTGTCTGGAAAGCATTTGGTATAGAGAAGGGTTTCCCCCACCCCCCCATAACCCTCTAGAGTGGCCTGGTTCCCATGTAACAACAACCCAGACTATGGGCTGTTGCTGAATCGTGTGTTGTCGTTACATGCAAACCCTGCACTATGGTTTAACATGGGTTGTGAACCTTAAATAAGCAAGGAAGATAATCCATGGCTTGTTGTTGGGTGTGAACTCTGAGCTGTTTGTGGTTAACAACCCACAGTTAAAACGATATTGCAGGGATTGCATATAACGAGAATCCATGATTGAACCCGTACTCTGGGTTGGCATTACATGTGAACCAGATCAATTACTAGCCACTTTCGAAATAAAGGAACTTCACTAACTGTTCAATGTGGCATATGGCAACCGCATTGCACACATGCACTCTTACAAATGCAGACAACTGCTCACTGTGCACTCATCTCCCATTAAGGCACTTTGTCTTTTGGAGCAAACTATGGTTATCTATTTACATGGAAAATAAATGCTAACCTGTTTGTGTGCCCACTTCTAACCAACATTGTAAACTGTGGTTTGGCTAATTATGGTTAGCAATACGCTGTAGAGAACATTCCTTGAATACTACTATCGGCATCAAGCCTGAACTGTGGCCACTGTTAGTAAGAACATTTCTACTTATACTTTTACTGCTCACTGTTAGTGGAAATCCATGACATCAGGCATTAAAGTAGACAAGTATTACTTTTGAAACTACCTTGGAACAAAGAGGGAAGCAAGCCTTTTAAAATACATAGTACATCTTAATTTCAAATTTATTCTAGGAGTATATGCTTGCATAAAAGTTTCAGGAAGCTTGAGTATTTATTGAAGCAAGAGAGACACCTTATTAAATGCTGTAAAATAGTACACAAAAAAGATAAAACAAGTTAGGAAACAGTTTTCTTGACACTATCATTCTACTTGCAAGATTTTGGGGGTGTGTAGCTTTTAACTTTCTAAAAGAAAGTTGCACACAAGAATGTGCGTGCTGGAAATATTTCAGATTAAGAAAGAATGCTGAGAAGTCATCTCAGCCTCCCTGATTTTCTGTAGCAATAGGCTGAGTACAAAACCTACTGTGCTTGTAGTAGTATCTGTATGACTGGAGTGCTTGAAGAAAAAACAATTTAATAGTGTAATCCTATACATGTCCACTCAGAAATAAGTCCCATTAACTTCAATGGGACTTACTCCCAAGTAAGTGTATATATGATTGCAACCTTAGGGAGCAATTGTATTCATGTATAGACAGAAAAAAGTTATGTAACTCCCAGCATTCCCCAACCAGCCAGTCTAAACATGCATAGGATTGCACCCTAAATCAGTTTTACTCTGCCTTTCAGTACAAAGCCCTCACACAGCAGCTTATACATCACAATTTAAACAAAACAGCCAACTACACAAAGAGAAAAACTGAAGTAGGTAAAACAAATAGTTAGCACAAAGTCATTCAGGGAAAATTTAAAGAAAATGAATGAGTCTTCAAGAAGGGGCTTGATGACAATCTTTGGTAAAGGAATTCCACAAATACAGGGCCACCACTGAAAAGGACTAGTCCCTGATAAGCACCAATTTGATCTTTCCTGGTGGCGGACTAAAGAGCAGGGGCTCCAAGGCCAATCTTACACCCCAGGCAGATTCACACAGGTGGTTGTTCAAATACGCTGGCCCCCAAACAAATGGCTTTTTCAGACTTTGCAAGCATACAACGAAGTAACCGTAAACAACAAAACAGGGTGAGTGGTAAGAGAGGGTTGCAGTGGAAAAACTAAAATGTCAGAACAGTAGTAATAAAAAAAAACACCAAGATTACCCTTTCTGCTTATTCTCATCACTGAAGTAGAAAAGTCGTGAAGCATGAAAAATAAGTTCCACAAGATAATGAGGTACCAGCAAAATTAGTCCCAAACGCTGAAGACTGGAATATTAAAAAGAATTATTTCCTTCAATATATTAATTCATTAAACAAGCTCATTAGCAACAAAGCCCAGTATAGTCTAGTCACAGTAGACAGGGAGTTAGTTGTGCTATAGATTTGTCCATGTGCATGTTCAAATCTTTGCTCAATCATGATTTGCGGAGGCTATGGCCTCTCAGTTCATTGTAACATGGAAATACTAAACACTACTTCATATAAGGTTATAAGGATGAATGACACATTTATTGAACAGCACTTTGCACACTCCAAAAATCAAAATAAACTTACAAATACTCACTTCAGAATGTAGGCACCAGATATGTGGGCAATATAAAGGCAAATATAGTGTAATTGTCTTGGAATATCTTCCTAGAATTACATGGAAGAGGGAAAACATATGTTACAATTCAAAGACAAAAGCTTAGCTTAAGATGTGCCAGATTTCCTTGTTCTCTGCATGTTGCCTATGTACTATTTTTCTGTTTGAGGCATGTTCTCCACTCAAGTTCTTCCAAACAACCAAGGATCAATGAAGATTAATGGATGCAGAATAATTTGCAAGCAAGGATAACATACTGCATTATTAGACCTGCCCCCACTACCTGCTTGTTGGGTTTGAGGGGAATATATTTGTCACCTCCCCATTATTCCCATCCACTACCTTATATAGAACCCCATCTTCCTCTTTCTACCCAAGACCTACTTTGTTGGGGTTTTGTCCATGTCTTTCGATTTTAGAAGTTTAATACTTAAAAATATAAATTAAGTAAACTTAAATTAAGTGGAAATTAAAAAAAATATATATAGTGCCTGAACTGAAGCTGCAACTCAATACCTTTCTTATTTTTTGGAAGTAGAGTTCTGGCAGTGCGTGCAGCCAATAGGCAATCTGACAGATATAGAAGAATTTAACCTGAAAACTAGAAATAAAAGAACAAAAGTCATTAACATCCATAAAAAGTATTACATTTGGCTCATACACAGCATTCAGCAGTTACCCTCACCACACTAACCACAGATGACAAGCCCTCCTCCCAAATTTGAAGCTCCAGAGGTGGACAGTGATCATCCCAGTAGCGTCACGATTCCTGCCCTCTTCCCAAGTCCAAGGAAGAAGGGAGAAGCTGGTGGGGCAAAACCAGTAAGCCCCCCACTTTTTCCTGCTTCAAGGCAAACAAAGGTCAGCAGGGGCGCCTTGGCTGCTTTTTGGAGGTGCTATAAGAACTGCTGCCCAGCATCAGCTGAAGTCTGCATGCTCCCCATCCCCCTTTCCTCTAGAAGAGAAGTGTGTGTGTGTGGGGGGGAGGGATGCTCCTTTAGTTGCTTTTCCACCGAGAGAGGACAGAGCCCTACTGCCAAGCATTGGCTGAAGCTGCATGCTCCCCACCTCGCTTTCCTGTAGGAGAGAAAAACAAGGAGAGGAAGACTTTTCAGCTGTTGCTCAACAGAAGGGCTCTGAACTCCTTAACTGAGAATCAGATATAGGTAGAATGTTTGCTGTTGTGGGGGAGGAACCGAGCGACCACAGTTTTGTGCGTGCTGACTTACAACATACTCAGTATTCACAGCTCTGACATTGCTTTTTAATTGAACCCCCCCAATCTTTTATTTTAATTAATCTTGAACTTCTTCATTTATGTAAACTAAGGAAAGCAAATTCACTCCACCAGAAGTTGTAGCTTACAGGTAGCTCTTGGTTAGCAAAGCCTTTCAAAGGCTCCCAAGTAAACACAGAAGCCACTGGATAAGAAGATTCATCCTCTAATGGGCAAGGAAGGGGGGAGGGGAGAGAATGTCAGGAATGAAAGTGTAGCTGTCATAGTGCTGACAATGGGTATCATTAGGATCTGTATTTGGACTGCTGGACAATAACATCCAAAGGTACTGTGAAGGGCTCCAAGCTGGGCAATTACACAGCAGAATGGTAGATGAAATTCAGCCTAAGTGAAAAATTATGTAAAGGGAGCTGGGGGTGGCAACGGCTGACAGGAAGCTCTGGCGTGGGCTGGTCCATGAAGTCACGAAGAGTCGGAAGCGACTGACCGAATAAACAACAACAAAAGGGTACTAAGGGTACAACAGAAAGAGTCTAAGAAAGAGAGAAGTACTTCTTCACACAACATATTATGTAGAACCCATTGCCACAGACATTCTGATGACAACTGGTATAAATAACCGTTTAAGAAGGACTTACAAATATTTAAATAGTCACTGAAAGAGCTATCAGCCATGGTATTAAGAAGTTTGTCCATGTTCAAAGACACTCCCTCCCTGATACCTGGGAATTAACAACAAGCTACGTATTTCACCATCATATCTGCCTGCATATTTCCCTGAAGCATCTTTCTGGCCAATATTTGTAGGTTAGATAGACCACTCGTCTAAGCACTGCAATTCTTGTAAAAATTATTCAGAACCACTTTCAGCGCAGCATATATAACTTAAGCAAGGAACATTGAAGAAGCAGTTATTCAAGTCTGTTTTTAAATAGCAAAGTTCAAGAATATCAGAAATCTGACTGAACAAGCAAAAAGCAAACAAGACACACCAAAACAGTCAAAGGAGAAAGAGAATAAGACTTACAACATGTGAGAATGGGGGTAATCTTTCCACAACAAAGTTGGGTTTGTTGTGAATTCTTCCTAAGGGGGAAAATATAAAGTTAAAAGAGTTGATAATATATTTTGAGATAATGCACATTTAATTTAAATTCCAGAAAAATAGCTTGACTTACTTACTGCAGACAAAATACTTGCTCCCCATACAAATGAACACAAGTAGAAAAATGCTAGTTGCCCTGATTCGTTGAATTTGCTATGTTTTGTTTTTGACAAGTGGAGACGTCTATTAATTTTCTAGAAAATAAAAAAGAAAACATGAGTAATAATTTACATGAGCTAGAAAGTGAATGTTTTTCTGGACTTACAATACTACATCTGCCCAAGAAGCTAATCTAACATACCAGCAATACCAGTTATGTCATCTTCAACCTTTATAATCCAGTGCCGTAATGCCCCAAATTGGGGCACTTAGCCCTTAGTTTTTGCTACTGACTAAGTCAGCACTAGGGATGTGATCCACAACAGATATACCCTATCACACTGGTCAGCGGAGCAGCCCTCAGCAGCTGTTGCTCAAGTGTTAGGAAAAGGCGTAACATGAACAGCAAACTCACTGCACTGTGCCCCATACTGTCTCCTGTGGCTTTTGAACCTCACATACTGTGGAGCCCAAGGCTGCACACAACAGTCCTGATGTGTCAGCTTAATAAGATAGATGTACATGCATCAGCCTTGTGACTGCGTGTTCTGTTCTCATGCTCTTCCTCTTCTACGAGCCATAACTGAAGGCAGCTTGCATTAAATAACCACCCTGAGCATCATTTTGGGCAGAAAGCCAGGTTATTAAATAAACAAATAAATAAAATAAACCACATATTGGGTTACCAGGTTTGGAACAAACTAGGATCTTAAGCTATGGTTTGAAGTCACCAGGTTACCAGGTTCAGACATAACTGGAAACTATGGTTAATTAACCTAGGAAGTCTTCAATCACAATGTGCCAAGAAGGGCAGAAGGAAAGAGGCAATGCACGAATGGAGCATGTAGGCACAAAGTTCATGCATATCTTGGCTTAATAAGGAGAGAGATGTACATCTGAACCAAGCCCATCAATAGGTTAGGCAGCCCACGGACTAACAAAAGTGATAGGAGACTTCCACTGGAATGGTGACTGAGAAAGTATAACATATGATTACAGAAAGTGCAGTTTTTCTTGGCCCGTTCAGAACCGGCACTCACTGGTGAAATGCAAGCGCAATTGCTGAGTTCTTTTAGAGGATAGCCAGGGGAAGCGAGGGGAAGACAACAGCAAGTGAAAGTTCTAATGTGTCTTCAAATGGCTCATTGTACGTAGTTGATTGTCCGTCTTTGCATCAGTTGTGGACTGCAGTCATCAACCTGTGTGCTAACACTGTTGCCTTGTGCCAATGTGGAAAGTTACACCAGGGGAACATCCCTGGGGAGAATGCTTCATACCTGAAGAACCCCACTTGCAACCTGCCTAATCTCCAAAGCTGGGATCACCTGCAGAAATGACTCTTTAAGATTTTAACTACCAGGCAGGTTCATATAGGAGGAAACAGTACTTTGATTTAATTATGTTTATCAATAAATTGCCAAGTTAAACTTGAAAACTGAAATACTGAGGAAACATGGAACAATCTATCAAGCTGCTGTGCAATACCTATTCATTTCAGAGGGGCTTCAAATGAGCTCCCATGAACTCAATGAAGTCTGAAATCTATCAAGCCAGGTGCACTATCCTTTAATGAAGTTTCCATTCAAACAGATTCCTGAAATCCAATATTTTTGTCAGAGATTCAACATGTTCAAGACATCATGCCCATCTTAGGAGAGGAACTGAACCACTTATAAAGAAAGCTCAGCTCCACAATCAGGTGAAAGGCAAGGAAAGAAAGGTTGCAACTACTAGTCTCTGACCCAGTAGGTTCTCCAAAAGTGACCCACCAATAACAATGTCTGAGGGACCTGGCTAATTCTGGAGGAATGCTCTATTTACCATCAATTAAATCAAACAGGAGACAAACTGGAGAGCTTAATTACATTAATGAAACCTCTTGAAGAACATATAAAAAGTACAACATACCATTCTAAGAAATCTGAAGTATTTGGGAGGGAAGGAGCAGTTAAAACAGATCAACCAAGGGAGATATTTGACATGGGGAAACCTAAGCAGATATCCCAGCAACCTAAAAAGCTTACAGTGCAACTTAGTATTACAGCCCTCCAAACTGGCTGTGTTGCACCGGCCGTAGGTTTCAAACTCTTAATTTAGATGTGCCAAGATAGTGATACATCAGACTCAAAGGTTTGCTTACAAGGAGACTTTATTGAGTAACTTACTGCACACAGGCTACCCAATGGTTGGGTCAGACAGCTTCTCTGAACCACAAGCCACCGAGTACAATGGGTTGTATACTCTACAGGTTAGCAATAAGCAGCATAACAGCAGCACATGTCCCTAGCATTCATTCTCAGCATAGGCTAGAAGTGTCTGGTTCTCAGGCACAGCCACCTATATCGGCCTTTTGACTCATCTGCACATGCTCAGAGGCTTACTAGCATGGGAATTGCATCAATAATGAAATTAAGCAAGCATTATGGATCTCTAGGCCCCTCTAACACTACAAATGACTTGTCTACGCTCCTGTGGCCAATACACTGGCTTTGATCATCTTCCCTTATAACAGGAACATTCCATATGGCATCAAAGAGGTTGGCAGTTGAACATTTAAGCTACCTTATTGAGATGCCCAAATATAAAATAGATCTTGTTGAACTGAGCACACCAGGCAGAGCTCCTGGAAAGAGGTATCACCTAACCTTTAAAACAACAAAATTCTAAGCCTTAATCCTAAAAAAAGGCATGGCTGGGTGACCGGCAAGATGGGCAATTAATAAATTTAATAAATAAATAAAATAAAAATTTCTGGAAAAAAATATGGTGTGGTTCCAACATAAATATTTTATGATACTATAAAAAAAAAAACCTCCGCTAAATGACAATTCATTTTTCTGAATGCTTGTCCCCAGAAGGTTGGAGAGAAGTCACTTCCACAGACAGTAAGTGATGTTTTGGGAAACTTAGATTTGTAAGATTTAATTAATTGGGATATACCAGCTACTATCCCCTCAACTCAATACTCTTCAAAGTCTGTAGGAAGATTTACCTTAGGGCAGACTACAGTGGAAGATCATGTGGCTTTACAAATGGATAATTTTACAAAAGCTGCAGAGAAAAAGTTGCTCACGCTTTATGAAGTCCTTCACTGAATAAGCAGGCCATTTTGTATAGACTATCAACTTTGGAGAATAAGCTTTGAACTGTTGTTAATCAAGATCTGCCTTCTACTAGGCACTCCCCAAGCCATTCAGTTGACATTCAAGACCAGGAGACATTTCAGTCTTCTAAGGAGCTAGTTAATTTGAAGCTGTCAACTGATTTTGCCCCAGAAAAACAGCCCTCTGCTTTGTTGCTGCCAACGCAAGCAAGCCCTGAAGACTGGCAGGCCTTTAGATATTTAAACTTAAATGAAATGGGTTCTCCTGAAACAAATGCTATCCACCTACCTAGTACAGAATTAATGAAGGTTGGAGTGGATTTAGCCACTCAGGATCAAGCAAAGAACCCCTTGTCAGCAGGTCCTAATGCTAAGCAGATACAGGCAGAAATTAACGTACTGGCTCCCAAAGAAAACAAATATTTAAAAAAGAATTGTATGGGTTCAAATGGGGCAATTAATTGCTTACTCTAGTGATAGACTAGAGTTGATGTCTCCAATTTAAGGCTTGGCTGTAATTCTGTATTTTTCATAGGATGGTGATGCATTGTGAATTGGCAACTTAATCCTTTTGTGTGTAGTTTTCTCTCAGGTATAATTTTTTCTGGTATAATTCATAGAGTTATGCATTTTTGTTGAAAGTGTTATTTATTTCAAGTCTACTTGTTTTGTCATCGCTTGTAGCTATTTTGGACTTTCTTCTATGTCGAGGGTATACTGTCAAATGTATCTAATACTATATAAATGGGTGACCTAAAATGTTATTCCCTTAATGTTAGGGGTTTAGGCACAGTTGTTAAAAGGAAAAGGGTTACAACAAAAATTAAAAAGCACTCTCCCAATGTTGTATTTTTTGTAAGAGATGCATCTAACCAAGAGACAGAAGACAGCATTAAAACACCCATATTTTGGACAACAATTTACTGCCTTGGGCTCTTCAAAAGCCCATGGTGTGGCTAGTCTTTTTGCAACCTCCCTTCCATAGTACTTTCTACTGATATAGGTAGACCCCAATGGCAGATACCTATTTATTAAAGGTGCCATAGGTGGTTCGTATTATAAATTCCCCATTTTGTACACCCCACATTCAAATCAATATAGTTTATTACATGATATTTTGCAGAAATCAGAGGTATTTCAACAAGGCGTAACACTTATAGGGAGAGGATTTCAGTACAGTAAGTGATCTAACTCTGGGTAGAATTTGCTTTGGGGATAAGTGCAGGACCACCACTATCCCATCATTTAGTGACCTTTTGGCTAAATTTAAGTTAATAGATTCTTGGCAATTTGTAATTATAGGAGCCCGAGATTATACATACTTTACCCCTCGCTATCAAACATATACTCGTATAGACTATTAATTTCTTTGACCCATGCCTCTTCTATCATAAGCACAGAATTCTATCAAAAAATGGTATCAGATCATTCAGCTCTAAGTCTAACAATAAACCTTTGTTTAGACCGATCCTCTACCTATGCATGGAACTTCAATCCTATTCTTCTACAAAACCAACTACGTGTTGAGAAAATTAAAACTGAAACAGAACGTTATTTCCAGACAAATGAACAAATAGGATTGTCACATTCAGTAATATGGGATGCAATGAAATCTGTTATAAGGGGCATTTGTATAAGTGAATTGGCAGCAATTAAGATTTCAATACAAAAAAAAGGAACACTCCTGTCAGAAATAAAACTTCTGGAAATGAAACAAAAAATCAGGTGGGGCAAAAAAAAATTCTTTCACAAAACGTAATGGAACTTAAAGCCCTTGAAGTAGGTAAGATTTTGGCATCACTCCTTTTAACCTTAAACAAAAATACGGCCCGGCCCAGCCTGTCTCAAGGAGCGCCTGCAGCAACACCAGATAGTCCGTTCAACAAGATCAGCCTCGGATGGCCTTCTCTCTGTCCCATCAGCCAGGACAGCTAGGCTGGTGAGGTCGAGGGAGAGGGCCTTCTCTGTGGTGGCCCCCACTCTGTGGAACTCCCTCCCTAGGGAACTCCGCCATGCCCCCTCTTTAATGAGCTTCTGCCATGCATTAAAAACATGGTTGTTCAGGCAGGCATTTGGGGTGGGCTAGGGTAATTTTAGAAATGTGATGTTTTTAATGTTGAATTTTATTGTGTAAACTGTTTTTATTGTTGTACATCGCCCAGAGGGGCTGGGTGACTGGCCAGATGGGCGATTATAAATAAATTTAATAAAATAAAATAAATAAATACTATGAATTTGGGGATAGCAGCTCTAAATTGTTAGCATATAAGCTGAAACACCGCAATCTAAGAAATGTTATTTGCTCAATTAAAGTAAATCAAAATTCACAGGTTTGGGGGACTAGACAGATCAGTAATCTTATCTGTCTAGTTGTGCAATTTTATTCAGAACTGTATTCTAACTCAGATCCTGATGTCACTAAGATAGACAAATATTTAGAAGACTCACAATTTAAAACACTTACAGAACATAGGGAATATTTGAACTCCCCAATAACATAAGATGAAACAGAAGCTGCTCTTAAAAATCTAAGAACTGTAAAGCTCCCAGAGTCAATGGGTTTTGGAATTTTATAAAATTTTAAAGAATACCAAAATTAGTGGTATTAGTTCAATGATGTGCTTAAAGAGGATCAAATACCAGAGACCCGGAAGCTGCCTCGGATTACTGTGCTTCCCAAAATGGGTAAAGATCATCTTGAAGTTGAGTCATATAGATCCATTTCATTAATGAATTTCAATTCTAAATTATTGACTTCCATCATGGCTTCTAGATTGAATAATTTTATTACCTATTATATTCACCCAAACCAATCTGGATTTATTCCGTCTAGGCAATTAACTAATCCTATTTGTAGAGTTCTGAATATTATTCACCATTATAAAAACTGTAAGAAACCTTTAGCCATTCTTTCCCTAGATGCCCATTAGGCTTTTGATGTTTTAAATCGGCCTTTTCTATATAAGGTGTTGGAAAAAATGAACATGGGTAAGCTTTTTATACAACTGATTCAAAGACTGCACAAAAATTCTCAAGCTTTGCTCAGAATCAATGGATCTGATTCAGAAAAAAATAGAATGAAGGTACTAAACAAGGACGCCCACTATCTCCAATTTTATTTTCCCTTGCATTAGAACCCTTCGTTAATAGGATATGTAATAATTTAGCTATTAGTGGTGCTATAATCCATGATACAAATCATAAAATCTGTTTGCTGATGACACTGCCTTCTTTATAACTAAACCAACAGAGACCTCAAAAATCATGAAACAACTAAGCTCGTATGGAGCAATTGCTGGATTAAAAATTAATTTTATTAAATCTGAGGCACTCTGTATAGGCATGTCTAAAAAAGAGGAAGAGCAATTACATAATGACATGGGCCTAAAGACACAAATTGAGATATTTGGGAATCTTTATTCCTAAAGATTTAAACGAACTTAAAAAATTGAGTTACAATGAGGCTATGTATAAAGTAAGACAAGATTTGCGACAGTGATCTAAACGTAAGTTGTCTTGGTTAGGGAGACTAGCTGCCATTAAAATGACAGCCCTCCCTAAAATAGCATTTTTATTTCAAACATTACTGATTAAATTACCACAGAAATATCTCCTTAAATGGCAAAAATGTTCAATTCATATATCTTCAAAGGAAAAAAAGCCAAGAGTCACCAAAAGTATCATGTATCAAAAGCCTGCCTTGGGTGATCTTGGTGTTCCCGATATTAAGTATCATGATGCATTTCAATTACGCCAACTCTTTTCATTATTATATAAAAATTCTGATACAGCGTGGGGGGAAATAGAACATCCTGGAGATAACCTCCTCAAGTGTTTTTTTTGTCCAATGCTAACAGAAATATATCCACATTAAATAACCTTTAAAAAAATTTACCCTACAAATTTTAATAAATGGCATAAATATCTAATGCTCCAAATCTCTCCTCTCACACCTTTTTAAATCTATCCCTTGTTTTCTTATCCCAATAGAGCACAATTCGCTGGTTGGGAAGACAGCGATTACCCAGGATATTGGATTTCTTCCTAACGAAATGTTTAACAGGACAACAAATTAAGGACAGAATTCCGAATACCCCTAATTTGTGGTTTCAAATCCACCAAATATTTCACTTTCTAGATGTACCATCAGTCAAGCAGCAGGCTCTAAGGCCATTCACACAATTTGAAAATATTTAGTTAATTACATTCTGGGTTCTAACGGAATAGTTTTGCAACTTTATAACCACCTTCACGATATTGCTAATTATAACAAGAGAGGTTTAAAAATAGCCTGGGAGCAAGGTTTAGGATATAAAATAAATGACAAGAACTGGCAAAAAAATTGATCTGCCCACCCACTGAAATCAATTTCAGCCCATACCAGAGAGCGCTCAATCAAGGTAATTTATAGATAGCATCTCAGCCCAGTGAAGCTCTGAAGAATAAGTAAATCTCCATTACGTTGGAGGGGGTGCGGAACCACTGGTACATATGTTCACCAATGGTGGACTTGCCCATTCGCTCAAATTTTTTGCAACAAGACTGAAAAAAACCCCAACAAAATTACTAATCAGTCAATTAGTCTTGACCCAGGTCTTGCCCTTCTTAATCTATATAATGAATTTAATACTAATTATTTGCAAAAAGATTTAATTTCATTTTTTTGCTGGCCACTAAACAATTTTTTGCTAAAAACTGGAAATGTGATAGAATTCCTAATTTGAATGACTAGTATGGGAGAGCGTGGGATTTGCCATTATTGGAGAAATTGACTCAGCAAGTTAGGTGTTCAAGAGATCAATCACACATTGACACATCTGAACGTACATGGTCATCGTTCAATAATTTCATTGATCGAGAAGGCGATGGATTTTGGTCTGCGCCAGTGACTCATGGTGACGTACGGACAGGTCAACTCAGCTCTATAAGATCTGGACAGTAAAATTCTTTATCTTCATGTGGTTCCCTGCCTTGAGATTTTTTTCTTTTTGGAAACGGATTTTTATTCTTGCAGCATATAAACACGTAGACTAAATATGCCATGTGTTCGCTTAACCAGTTATATATTTGTTGTTTTAAGGATTTGGATAAATTTGTACCATATGTATATATAAAAAATGTAAATAAAGGAGAGGAATGCTCCTCTCCAACTCCCATTAGCAGAAGGCTGGTCAGGTAAAAGCTCAAGCATTGAATACCACGGCTCCCAGGGCCAAAACACATCTACCCTACTACACTCTATGGTGGAGTGGGGGGGGGGGAGAATTCACATCCCAAAGTGATTTAGTAGGGGTAGGCTGCTCATTCAGAAGTGATGTGATCTCAAAAATGTATAGTAGATGTATTTATTTAGAAAGCAATCTTACAGAACTAAGAACACAGCAAACCCAACACATACAATTATTAATTGTAAACTTACATCTAGTATGTATTCCTGAATCACTGCATGCAGAATAATGGCTATAAGCATGTAGAAAAAGATGGTAGCCACATCTTTTGGACCGTACTCATAGAAATGAACTGGCTCAGGCCTGTCATCTGAAATGCACAATATATTATTACTACAACTATCCAGCTGCATAGAGTACTTGCGAATCATTATACAAAGGAGAACACACAGAAATATATTTTTTAGCCATGTTATTTCTCTTCCCATTCTACAATACATTCTTAAACAAATAGTAGAACAGGTACAGTATCAATTATCAGGGATTAAATGTATTTAGAAGAAAGAAAACAATTTTTTTGTCCCTAGTATTCTTCAGATAAAGTGAAAATTTTTATAGTCCTACTGAACTTTGAAGCAAGCATGCATAGGATGAGGCTGTAATGCAAGGAGCAGCCTTCCCCACCTTGGTACCCTCCAGATGTTTTGGACTTACAACTCAGGATTCTGGAGCATTGGCCATGCTGGCTGGAGCCAATGGGAGTTAAAGTCCAAAACATCTGAAGGGTACCAGGTTGGGGAAGGCTGACACAGAGGCAGTATCAACTATGGCACCAATCTTATATACACTGACATGGGAGTAAGTTCCATTAAAACCAACCTGACTTACTTCCAAATTCACATATAGGATTGCCCTGTAAACCATTGGCATGAGATATTGTTTAGAACAGATGGGAAACCTCCGGACTCTGGGCCAGGAGGCGCACTCCCACTCTGCTTCCCCATCCATCCCACAAGCTTCTTTTGCTATTATGTCGGATAAGAGCGTATTTAAAGGAAAGTAACATTTAAATATGAACTTGAGCACACTCCGGGAGAGAGTGGAGGACAGGAAGGCCTGGCGTGCTATGGTCCATGGGGTCACGAAGAGTCGGACACGACTGAATGACTGAACAACAACCAACATTTAAATACCCTGCAAAGAACTGAGCTGTGGCAAAGATTTTGAGCTGTGCCATTTGCAGGCAGGCGAGCTGCTGCACAGAATTGATATGTGTCTTTTGTTGGCAGGAGACTTGTTTACTTGTGAGTAGACATGCAAAGTCTTGATATATGGGATGCTATTTGAAAGTTCTGCTGAATCATAGAGTTCTGTTTAATTTTGAGTAAGTTTAAAATGGTAATAATCACATTTGGCCCCACTTATGGATAGAATGCGGCCAAAAGAAATTTCCTATTTTGCAATTTAGTCCTTGGTCTGAAAAAGGTTCCCCACTCTTGGTTTAAAAAGGTGACAAGCAGTCATGCAGCAGATTTGTCTGGCTCTTACCTGTAGTGTAGGTAACATTGTACTGAACAGTAATAAACATGATGGCATATTTGGCCGTAACCTAAAATTTAAGACAGAAGAGACAAATTAGCAAGTTCTTCTGTAACAGAAAAGCTACTCTACTTATGCATTTCTTCCAAGTCAATTTTATATTGTTATAAACTTTGAAACTTTCTGATTTCCAATCTTGTTGAATTTGCACACAGCAGGAACGCTAAACTTTCCTTAGTCTAGGATTGCATTGCCCAGGTAAAAAATGGGACACCATGCCACACCAAGGGCTGGTTTAGATGTAACACCAACAAATTCAGGATCACATTTGACACATAGGATTATGCCCTCCATTCAATCTCATATAAGAATCCCTTCCTCCCATGACTCTTACCAATAGTTAGTTATTATGTCTACACTGGTGTTAAGCATGGTTAATGCTAAGCTGGGTTTGCTCCTAACGAGAAACTGAACCGAGGGTTTGAAGCTTGTTAGCAGCAAACTCAGCTTAACAGAACTGCAGACATAATGCCTTGTGGCTTTTTGTGGGTTATTTAACCCACAATGAGCTGTGGTGCCCATGAGCACAAAGTTGAATATGCAACCCCTAAATCCAGCAAGGGTGGGTTATGTTAAAGAACTCTTGCATAACCCTAAAACAGGCCATGGATTCACACAACATACCACCCAAGCAGGGGTTGTATATTCAAAATGGCGTCCATACATACCCCACAGGCTCAATGTGGGTTAGATTACTCATGGTGGACTGTCATGTCCTGTGAACAAGCCCAATGACTAACCATATGTAAGCTCAGGGCCTGAAAGGGTAGGGAACATGCATTTTCAGGGCCTGTTACCAGTCCCATGATCATGGTTATGGGATGAACAGTGTTCTTGATATCAGACTCCAAAGATATACATGCATGCATGCAAATGCAGGCTTGTACTTTTTTCTTTTTGATACACACAAGCATGTGTATTACATTCAGGCTTGGATATCTCAACTACATAGAACCAGTTCTTCAGAGTTCGTTGCTGTTTCTAAAAATAGCATAATTTTAATCTGTTAATTTTACTGTTTTATCTCTTGTGTTCAGCACTCTGAACTCCATTCTAGATATGGAGCGATACACAAATATTGTAAATAAATAAAAAAAGAGATGACTTATGTCCCAAGAAATGCAAAAGCAGTATGGAAGGAAAGTGGAAGATCCTCTCCCCATCCATCTTCAACAGCAGGCAGTTCTTCTCATGCTGACCAGCATAATCCTCCCTTATCTAAACCATAATTAGCAATATTCTACATGGGCAGTTCAGGAAAACGCACATGGAAGTTTCCGTGGGCAACATCCAATGCAGCCACTTCACTTACACAACTGATGCAGTGCTAGCGTAAGCGACCTCTACCGCTACACCAATAGTGTAAGCTCTTACTATAACGGCAGGGAAATTTTTGGACTTGTTCTATTCACTTTTCCTCTGACTCCATCCCATGAACCAACTGGATGACATAACCCACTTTTCTCTATGAACTTCCTCTTTCTCCCTGAATACTCTGCAACAATCATATTTGTATGCTGTTCCATTACCCCCTTTTTTGATCTGCTTTCCCCACTGCCCTGTATCAATTCCCCTAACCTTGGATAGTACCTCAGGCCCAGACTCTGACATGGAATTCTTGAGGAACACCTTCTCCTTTGGCAAGTCACCTTGGACTCATCTATTTCCTGTCTCCAACACTAAACTGTATAACCTTGTTCTGGGTTATCTTACCAGTATCAACTAGATCTTGATCCCTCCTGAAATAACACCTGATGTGTGCAGACATGATCCTACTACAACGTGCTGCGCATCGCCAGATAAAACAAGGATCCTAATCTCTCTGTGGGCCTTCATACAACACTGTACACATTGGAAGAATAAATGATTTATACTGCTTCCACAGTGTGTATGTATGCGTGCACGCGCACACACAGAGTCCATGAAAAAAGCTAGCATCTTCCCTCCGCTGCAATGGTGCAGCTGTTTTGAAAGGACTTTGAATGGGAAAGGAGAGTTGGAAGGGTCCTTGAAAGGTCATTTAGTCCAACTTCCTGTCAATGCAGAAAATCTGCTTCTATGGTAGCCATCCAGCCTCTGAAGGAGAGCTCACTGCCTTCCAAGGCAGTCTGTTCCACTGCCAAACAGCTTGTACCATCAGGAATTTCTTCCAAGTATTTAGTTGGAATTCCCTTTCTTGTAATTTGAACTGGTTGGGTTGGGTCCAACCTCTGCAGCAAGAGAACAAGTATGCTCCATCATCTATGTGACAGCCCTTCAAATATTTGAAGATTGCCATCGTACCACCTTAATCCTTCTCTTGTCCAGACTAAACATACCCAGCTTCAATCTTTCGTCATAGAACTTGGTCTCCAGGCCCCTCACCAACTTTGTGAAAGAAGTTCTCTAGCAACTTATATTCCTTTGCCAGAAAGACGTAAACCAAAATGCACTCAGGCATTTTCTCTCTACATTTCCTATATATCTTAGCATTGTATGAGGCTTCACCTCCTCACTTCTAATTAATAATCCACTTAAGATGCCTTTAAAAAAAGAAGAGATTAAGTTATCAAAACTGTAGTCTATATTAATTTTTAGACTGTAAAACTAACTCTGACCATTCTTTTTCTGAGTTCCATTTTGTAGGTAGATGAGTCAGGTTATGGATAGGCTGATGCAAATTTGAAAACCCCTGAGACATGACTGTTTATAAGCCTATTATCAGTAAGACATGCAGAGTTGTTTGTGCTTCCCACCTGGGAAGCTGTTAAACAAAGATACCACATTGTGCCTCGCTGTCAAGATTTGATCCCTGAGCTGAAACAAACGTGAACAGTTCTTCAACCAACCCCTGCAACATTAACCATCCATAACCAGATCAACACAGCTCCCCAAACTGTTAGACCCATAAAAGCCAAAATAACTTACTCACCTCCTTACTTCTGAACAAATATACACAGGATTGGGCTGCAAGCCCCAATGATAGTGAAACACAAAAGCTTTTCAGTGCAGTATGGTAGCACCAACACATAATAAATGCTACAATAATTGGTGGTGTCCTAATGCTATTGCTAGCTTACTGTTAACTCACGTGACCATGCCCCTCAAAGCTTACACATCTCAGCAGTATTTAATATAAAATCTAGGCTGTGTAGAAAACAGTAGCCTACAATCTGTAACGTCAGCAAAGGAGATCGTTACCTTGTCGTGGTGCTGGAGCTTGAGCACCTCAATGACGTCATGAACTAAACCGTGAAGGGACACCCAAGGTGGGAAGGTCATGGCAGAGAGGTCAGACTAAATACAATCCCTGGGGAAGGAAACGGCAACCCACCCCAGTATTCTTGCCATGAAAACTAAATGGATCAGTACAACCAGAGATCTGCCGGTATACCATCGGAAGATGGTCAAAATGCTACTGGGAAGGAACAGAGGATAAGTTCATCTAGCCCCAGATGTGATGACAAAGCTAGCCCAAAGCCGAAAGGACGGCTAGCAGCCAATGGTGCAGGTGGTGAACGACGAATCCGATGTTCTAAAGATCAACACACCATAGGAACGTGGAATGTAAGATCTATGAGCCAGGGCAAATTGGATGTGGTTATTGGGGAGATGTCAAGATTAAATATAGACATTTTGGGTGTCAGTGAACTGAAATGGACTGGAATGGGCCACTTCACATCAAATGGCCACCAGATCTACTACTGTGGACAAGAGGAGCACAGAAGAAATGGAGTAGCCTTCATAATTAATAATAAAGTGGCTAAAGCAGTGCTTGGATACAATCCAAAAAATGACAGAACAATCTCAATTCGAATTCAGGGTAAGCCATTTAACATCACAGTGATCCAAATATACGCCCCAACCACAGATGCTGAAGAAGCAAAAGTAGATCAGTTCTATGAGGATCTTCAGCACCTACTGGATAGTACGCCAAAAAAAGATGTTATTTTCATTACAGGAGACTGGAATGCTAAGGTGGGTAGTCAAACGACACCTGGAATTCCAGGTAAGCGTGGTCTGGGAGAACAAAATGAAGCAGGACATAGGCTAATAGAATTTTGCCAAGACAACTCACTGTGCATAACAAACACTCTCTTCCAACAACCGAAGAGACAACTTTATACATGGACTTCACCAGATGGTTGACACCGAAATCAGATTGACTACATCCTTTGTAGCCAAAGGTGGCGGACATCTATGCAGTCAGTAAAAACAAGACCTGGAGCTGATTGTAGTTCAGATCACGAACTTCGTATTGCACAATTTAGAATCAGACTAAAGAGAATAGGGAAGACCCACAGCTCAGTTAGATATGAGCTCACTAATATTCCTCATGAATATGCAGTGGAGGTGAAGAATAGATTTAAGGGACTAGATTTAGTAGTTAAGGTCCCGGAAGAACTATGGACAGAAGTTCGCAACGTTGTTCAGGAGGCGGCAACAAAAAATGTCCCAAAGAAAAAGAAAACCAAGAAGGCAAGATGGCTGTCTGCTGAGACACTGGAAGCAGCCCAAGAAAGAAGGAAAGCAAAAGGCAACAGTGATAGGGGGAGATATGCCCAATTAAATACAAAATTCCAGAGGTTAGCCAGAAGAGATAAGGAATTATTTTTAAACAAGCAATGCGCGGAAGCAGAAGAAGATAATAGAATAGGAAGGACAAGAGACCTCTTCCAGAAAATTAGAAACATCGGAGGTAAATTCCAGGCAAAAAGGGGTATGATCAAAAACAAAGATGGCAAGGACCTAACATAAGCAGAAGAGAGCAAGAAAAGGTGGCAAGAATATATGGAAGATCTGTATAGGAAGGATAATAATATCAGGGATAGATCTGACGGTGTGGTCAGTGAGCTAGAGCCAGACATCCTGAAGAGTGAGGTTGAATGGGCCTTAAGAAGCATTGCTAATAACAAGGCAGCAGGAGACGACGGTATCCCAGCTGAACTGTTTAAAATCTTGCAAGATGATGCTGTCAAGGTGATGCATGCCATATGCCAGCAAATTTGGAAAACACAAGAATGGCCAACAGATTGGAAAAAACCAACTTATATCCCCATACCAAAAAAAGGAAGCACCAAAGAATGTTCAAACTATCGAACCGTGGCACTTATTTCACATGCCTGTAAGGTAATGATCAAGATCTTGCAAGGTAGACTCCAGCAGTTCATGGAACGAGAATTGCCAGATGTACAAGCTGGCAGAGGAACTCGAGACCAAATTGCCAATATCCGCTGGGTAATGGAGAAAACCAGGGAGTTTGAGAAAAACATCTATTTCTGTTTTATGGACTATTCTGAAGCCTTTGACTGTGTGGATCATCACAAATTGTGGCAAGTTCTTGGTGGTATGGGGATACCAAGTCATCTTGTCTGCCTCCTGAAGAATCTGTATAACGACCAAGTAGCAACGGTAAGAATAGACCACGGAACAACGGACTGGTTTAAGATTGGGAAAGGAGTACGGCAGGATTGTATACTCTCACCCTACCTATTCAACCTGTACGCAGAACACATCATGCGACGTGCTGGGCTTGATGAAGCCAAGGCTGGAGTTAAAATCGCTGGAAGAAACATTAACAATCTCAGATATGCAGATGATACCACTTTGATGGCTGAAAGCGAGGTAGAGCTGAGGAACCTTATGATGAAGGTGAAAGAGGAAAGTGCAAAAGCTGGGTTGCAGTAAAACCTCAAAAAAACCAAGATTATGGCAACCAGCTTGATTGATAACTGGCAAATAGAGGGAGAAAATGAGGAGGCAGTGACAGACTTTGTCTTTCTAGGCGCAAAGATTACTGCAGATGCTGACTGCAGCCAGGAAATCAGAAGACGTTTACTTCTTGGAAGGAGAGCAATGACAAATCTTGATAAAATAGTTAAGAACAGAGACATCACACTGACAACAAAGGTCCGCATAGTTCAAGCAATGGTATTCCCCATAGTAACCTATGGCTGCCAGAGCTGGACCATAAGGAAGGCTGAGCGAAGGAAGATAGATGCTTTTGAACTGTGGTGCTGGAGGAAAATTCTGAGAGTGCCTTGGACTGCAAGAGGATCAAACCAGACCATACTCCAGGAAATAAAGCCAGACTGCTCACCTGAGGGAAGGATATTAAAGGCAAAACTGAAGTACTTTGGCCAAATAATGAGAAGACAGGATACCCTGGAGAAGATGCTGATGCTAGGGAAAGTGGAAGGCAAAAGGAAGAGGGGCCGACCAAGGGCAAGGTGGATGGATGATATTCTGGAGGTGACGGACTCGACCTTGGGGGAGCTGGGGGTGGCAACGGCCGACAGGAAGCTCTGGTGTGGGCTGGTCCACAAAGAGTCGGAAGTGACTGAATGAATAAACAACAACAATCTGTAAGCTCTTCCCACTAAGTAAACCTTGATGTTTGGGGCTCCCTGTAGTTATTTAGCAATGGAGTTGAAGTGCATCTGCTCAGAACACATTATTGTTATTTTATACGGTCCAAGATTGAACTTCAGCACTGAAAACGGATGCCAGGGCTGAGTTCCAGTACTATGACAAGCAGGAAGCAAAGTGGCCTTTAAAGTGGGAAAGGACCTATGTAGGAGAGAAATGGATGTTGGTCAAACCCTTTCAACAAAAGGTTTCACAAGGCTTTCGCTTTCCACTTCATCTTAAGAATGTAAGAAAGTAGGGTCAACCCTGGTTAGTACTTGGATGGGAGACCACCTGGCAATCAGGCTTCCTGCTTTAAGCAGGGGGTTGGAAACTCAGTGGTCTTGTAGGCCCCTTCCAACCCTATGATTCTATGGTTCTGTTTGCACAGTGGCCAACCACCTACCTGCAGGAAGCCCACGAACAGAGCATGAGTGCAGTAGCCCACTCCTGTTCGCCAGCAACTGGTAGAAGGAGGCATACTGCCTTGGATACTGGAGGCAAAATATAGCCATCATGACTAGTAGTCGCCATTGATAACCTTAACTGTTAAATATGGGCACAGCACTGCTATGGAGAAAGAGTGACGTTTCTTTTAGCGATGCCTTTTAGTTCTACACCATCGAGAATTCGGCTGTGGTTTCCCGCCCGCCTCGAATTCGTGGTACGTGGCTTGGGTGACTTGCACAAGGCATCCCTTGGATAGGTAGTGGTGGGGGGGTGCTCTCAAGTCCGCTTCCTCTGTCCGTTGCCAGCCAAGAAAGTGTGTGCGTTCGTGCGGGTGAGGGGTGGACACCCACCCAAACTCTTCTGTGGCTGTAGGCCGGGCACAAATCGCGACTCTTGCAAAAAAGCTTCCCAGGGGAGCGCGGGAGCGTGCACATGTAGAGGGGCGCGCAGCTGAGGGAATTAGCGACCAAAAGGACAACAGCGAGAGGCGGAAGCGGCGGAACAGAGCAAGGCGGGGCCGCGCGCGAAGGGACGGGGGGAAGGGGCGTGGCTCGGCCAAGAAGAACGCGCGCCGCCGCCCGCCCCTCCCCATGCT
Organism: Heloderma suspectum; assembly: GCF_057233095.1. Lineage (NCBI taxonomy): Eukaryota > Metazoa > Chordata > Lepidosauria > Squamata > Helodermatidae > Heloderma > Heloderma suspectum. The sequence goes on along the minus strand of NC_139461.1, from coordinate 283,704,694 downwards.
ACCTCGAACATGAGCCCCAGGAGGAGGCCCATAGCCAGGCAGGACACGGCGTCCGCGTGGTTCTGGATAACGAACTCATGGCTCAGGACTGGCGGGCTCTTGTTCTTCTTCCGGAGCCCCATAACGGCGGAGGGCTTTCGCAAGCGGGAAGTTCCAGGGCCCAAAGCTGAGGGCTAAAGACGAGCCTCCGCTCCTTCACAGACCTCTTCCCCCACGCCCAGTAAACATCAACGGCTGCCTCGCAGACCTCTTCTCCCCGCCCTTATTTCCAGATTCGCCCAACCACCGTGCAGGACGGTAGTGGCTGGCGGCTGCAACGGCTAATCCCTGGGCTTGCCTGGAAGCGAGATTTCTAGGGGCGGGGACTCTGGCGAGAGAGGGCTGAGAGCGAGGCTGGCCAACGCTCGCAACGGCTGTTGGGGAGGGGGGCGTGGGCGTGGGCGTGAGCGGCACGGAATCCGGCCACTCAAGGCCCCGCAGGGGTGGGCCCCGCTAGTGTCTCTCCACTTGTATTATCTTTCTCTTGTGCCTGTAGTGGAGACAACATCCTCTGAGGAGTTTTGACTGGGAAGAAAAAGCACCAGGTATCCTTAGATCCCGTGTGGTAAATATAATTCTCCGATGTGCTTCTTTGCCTTTATCGCAACGGTGGGACGAGCCTCTTTCTGAAACTGGGACCCGCTTGTGGCCCCAGCTCCTCGGGGTGGGGGGAGGGCGGGAGCCTGTTTCCTCCAAAGTAAGCCCCATGGAACTTCGTGGGGATTACTTCGGGGTAGAGATGCACGGGGATCAAGTTTTAAGTGCATTTACTTTGGAATAAGTCGACCTGAATCCGGTCCAAGCAGTGAGCCCATGAGCTCGGCAGCAACGGGGCACGTTCTTTGCTGGGCTGGGGGGAGTAAATAAATCAATCGGAGCCGGGAGGAAACAGCGTTACCTGAGACCTTGCCTGCCCCCTGCTAGTCAGAATAGATCCACACTGGGATGCATCTGTTCATAAAGTGTGTCTTTATGGCTGGGATGCGGCCCTCAAGATGTTGGTGGATTACAACTCTCATCATCCTTGACCGCTGGCCATGCTAGCTGGGGCTGATGAGACTTAGAAGTCCACAGGTTCTCCTACTGCATTGTGGCCAGATTTATATTTATTTATTTTTAAACACATCCTTTCCTGCTTCTACAACTGGATTTCCAAAGCAGCTTTCAAAATAATAACTTTTAAAAGAAATGTCTCTACCTAGAATGAGAGTTTCCAGATGATTTATTTATGAGCAGGACCGTCAACAGAATATTGCAGTGCAGAGTGCCCCAGGGTGCCAGCCAGCCTCTGCCATGTCCTCTCCCAGGATACTCCAGTGCATTTCCTCCTCCTACCCTGCCCCCTTTTTCATTCCCTCCCAGCCTGTCAGTCAGCATTCCATGCCCACTGAGCATGCTTAGTCCTCATTTAATTGCTTTTTGTGTTCTCCCCACGCCCCCAATCCAAAGATTTTTTGTACTTCTACAAACCTTGGAATTTCCCCCAGCCTGCTAATGTCTCTCTCTTGTGTGTGGATGGTGCCGTTTTGGCTACATGATCCGCATGGAAAATGAATGTTCTATTACTATATAGGATTATTTATATCCCTAAGAAATGCAATTCATTACCCATTAACTTGGGAGTAACTTTTATGGAACACATTCGGACTGATTTCTGAGTAGACATGTAGAAGATTATACTGTAAAGTCAGGATAGAAATTCCTCCAACATGGCTTACAAGTAAAATAAGAATACACTAATAAAATCATAATAAGACATTATTGATCAAAACATAACTAATCAGGATCATTCTGCAGTGCAGGTGGTATGGAAGGGCAGGAGCTGGCCTCTGGTGTTGTCTTTGCCTGCTACCTTTAATCTCCTGCTCCTTCCCAGGTTGCTTGGAGAACTTCCCAGGTTTGATCACAAGCATACTGAGCTAAATTTACAACAACAACACGAGGTAGGAGGATTGGAAAACAAGCTGCAGAGATGCTGCCAGTCAGAGTAGTAGACCATACTGGCCTAGCTGGACCAAAGGAGGGCAGACAATGGGATACTATAATGTTCTGAAGAGCACTTCACTTACATGATCTCGGTAATCTTTTATAACTAGATCAGTATTATTATCCCATATCGCTACTGAGGTGGAGAAAGATTGGCCTGCCAGCTCCTAGAGCTGGGGTGGGCAACTTGTGGCCCTCCAGATGTTTTGGCCTACAACTTCCATGATCCCTCGCTGTTGGCTAGGGTTGATGGGAGCCATCACCGTCCTAGAGGGCAGGAACAAACTGGGGGAAAACTGTAGTCACCTGCTGAAAGCTGATGAATGCTGCAGAGAGTTGCCGTATAAGAGTGGTATGTGGATTGGAGAAACTGTGTAGTGCAGGGGTGGGGAATGTGTGGCCCTCCAGATGTGGATGGACTGCAACTCCCATCATCCCTCACCATTGGCTATGCTGGCTAGGACTGAAAGGAGTTGCCATCCAAAAACATCCGCATGATCTTCATCCCTGATGTACAACATAGGACCAAGTATTATTATTACTTGATGAGATCTCTTAGAAATGTAATATGCTACCATTGTGTAAGGGTGGAGGGAGTGGGGATTAGATGCTCAAAAAGTGTCTTACAAATTACATTTATACTGCAATCCAATCAAAAGTTAGACTCATTGAGTTCATTGGGACCAACTTCCAGGTAAGTTTGTATGGGATTGCAGCTTTAGGGCTCAATCCTATGCATGTTTAGACAGAAAAAAGTCCTACAACTCCCAGCATTCCCCAGCCAGAATGCATTTTACATTGATTCCATAGTTTGAATGGAACATAGGAAGCTGCCTTATACTCAGTCAGACTGATGGGAGTTGCAGTCCAACAACATCTGGAGGGCCACATTCCCCATCCATGGCCAATGATGGGGGATGAGGGGGCTTGTGACCCTCCAGATATGTTGGCCTACAAGTTCCCAACCCCAGATCTAAAAGATACCTGCTGGAATAGAATGGTCTTAAGAGCCCATTGAAAGAGCCCTACGAGCCCTAAACCATGGAAATTTAGGTGCCACAATTGCAGAGGCCCTCTGCAATTTCTGTCCCACTCGCATTCTGTTTCTGTCCCACTCACATTCCTCTAGTTTTCAATTAATTTCATATAAGAAAGAAAAAAATTAATGAGATCTAGAAAGAGAAAGGGGAAAAGCCATTACTGTACTTCACACATGGTGTGATGATCTTCTGTTTTGAAGGTGACAGTATTTTGTGTTGTTTCTATACCACTAGCTTAATCTATTTTGAATATTAATGTCTAAGACTGTATTATAAACAAAACATGGAAGAATTAACTACACTTTGTTGGTTTTTTTTTTCTGTATCTGGAATCTAAACCCAAACTTTTCTGATCTGTCTTTCAGACCTGTAAAAGAAAGTCACACAAGAACGTTGTTGTCATGATGGGGTAAGTAAAATTAAGCTAAAATAGCCAGGTCTAATGCACTGGAGTTGGTGTAAAAGAGACTAAGGGCACAATCCTGTGGGGATGCCTGTCAGCCTCCCAACTCAGAGGCTAACAGGCATCCTATGCAGGGTGGGAGGTTGCCTCCGTGCTCCTCTCGCCTTACATTTTCAATAGACAAGTAATTGCCTGTCTACCTGGGGCTCTGTGGAGAGGGAGGGAAAGAGGCTGGGATGGATGGAGGATCCTTCATAATGTGGCTGCCTTGGTCTCCTCCCCTCCCTGCCCACAGAACCGCCCCCTTTCCCTCAGCACAGTTCTCTCCGTGCTAGCGGCATGGGATGCTCAGACTCCTGGGTCCGAGGTTGGAGTGCTGTCTCTTGCTTTGGATCCAGGAATCTTGAAATATCCAATGGGATTGCCCCCTAACAGGGTCTGGAATTCCTGCTTTGAGCCAAGACCCTAACAGGGTCTTAGATTCCTGCACTGAGCAGGGCGTTGGACTCGATGGCCTTGTAGGCCCCTTCCAACCCTACTATTCTATGATTCTATGGAAACAAACTGAAGTACTTCACAAGAGCAGATTGCTGTAGAGCAATATGCAGCAGGCCCCAGCTGTGGCCCCTGCTGCGGTCCCTGTGCTCTTGTCATATATTACTGTATTCTGGTGGAACTCTGTGTGTGCAGAAACAGCTCTTGTTCTGCTGTATGCATCTGGGCTGTGTCCTGCAAAGCAAAAATGCCCATGCAGCAGTGGCAATGCTCGGAGCAGAATGCCTTACTGTTGCTAACAAAGAGCTTACCTGTGTGTGGCAATGAGTGCTTCTGCTGTGTAGGAGATGCTGCTCGCCATTGTTGGGAGGAAGAGTGTTGGAACAGTACAGTTCAGACAAGTTTTCACATATAGTGCAGGGAGTAGTGGGAGAGAGACAGCTGCAACAGTTCTACATTATAGCATGGTTGCCCCCATCCCTTGCTTACTGATTGTCCTGGCACCTATAGTCATTGAAATCGAGTGGAGGCTGCTGTTGGGTGTTTGTGTCTGGAGTCCCCAGGGCAAGGTACCTGTAAGGGTTCTGAGAAATGTGCTCAAGTTGCTACGTGTGTTCCGGAGACAGGCTGTTTGTGCAAGGTGCCTCCTTTGTGTGCAAAGTACACTTTCTTCCAGTTTCCCATAACCAGAGTTCTCCCTTGTGAGTTCTAAATCGGCACAACAAGGGGCCATCAAGATGTAGCCTCATGTCACACACCCCATTAACTGAGCTGTGGTATTCCTATATGGGGTTTATATACTATTGGTAGCGTGCTGTGATTGGGTCTTGACTTGCACCATCTCCTATACCCTGCCATGACAATATGGGTGGGGTGGTAGTTGTTAGGAGGTATTCTAATTTTTTTCCCCCTCCTATTGAATGCAGAGGGAAGTTCCACAAATCACATGGGCATGTTTGTGGACTGACTGAGTAGTATAGGATTTGGTATAAATATTTCCTTCCCTGTGCCACCCCCATCCTGCCCATGATTGCCCTGTTTCTAACATTCTGCTGTTGCATCTTCACTGGCATGATCATTGGACCAAAGGAGTGTTCTGCTGGCTTCTCCAAGCTGCTCCACTGGCATATCTGTGTTGCATCGGGGAAATAGGACTTCTGCCATATCCTATTGCCCCTCCGCTAGCATAACTCAAGCATAGGATTGAGCCCCTATTTGCCAAAATGAAGCTAATAATGTGTGTAATGAAGAACTGTATACTCAGTTTTGTTAAGAGTGTATGTTTAATGGCCATTTCACAATAACATGGCAATCAGCCCAGGCAGCACTGAGTGTACACTCAACAGGGAATCACAACTCTCTAATGAGTATGTCTGCATTATACATTTTTTTAGATGAGAATCTAAAGAATATAATGTGGAAAGAGTCTCAAAGGAAAATGTGTATAAGTAAAATTGCAATTGCAATCATATTTACTGAAGTCACAAATGAATTCATTGGGACTTCCCTCCAAGTAAAGATTTATCCTTGGATTTAGCAAGAGTCCTATATTTGGGTTGTGTGAATACAGTTTTTTGTGTTACTCATTTGTTTAGCATGTTTAGAAAAGGTAGTGAATGATTTGTATTTCTTGAAGAGTTGCATAGTGTGAACTTTCTGAAGTTTCTTTTGGTATGGAGGAACACTTGTCCATGATCTGTCGAAGTGTCAGTTACAAAATAAGTTCAGTGCTTAATAAAGTTGTCTGCTTCAGACTGGTACTTCATTCAAATGAGAAACAAGCTCTTTTAATTCTAATGAATCAGTGGCAGCCATTTAATAGAGCCAAGTAAATCTGTGATAGACATTTCACAGATAAACATGATCAGATTGAACCCAGGAAGAGAGATACCTCCTCAGGAAGATCTAATTAAGATAATGTGATTGATCAGACCTAATTGCAAACAAAACTGTTTAAAATGGTATTTTAACATTTCTGACAATAATTCCATCTCCCTTCCCCACCCCTTTTTTGGGGGTGGGGGCGGAGGCGGAGAAACACTGTTTGTAAAACAAACACATGGCAAAGTGTGAGTAACCTATGTTCAACTATATAAAAAAAAATCTTTTTGGCTATAATGGATTAATGCCACAAAATCTTCACCATAATCTGTAGTAAGATGAATGAAAAATGTTCTTAGAAGCTGTTGCTTTTGAAACTGTCAGTGGTAGTCCTGCGCTTTTAAAAGACGTTTTCGTGATTAAAATTGACTTATGAGGGGACATAACATTTGCACCTTTTCATGGTGAGAGTGTTGGACTGGGAGCTGAGAGATCTGGGTTCTAGTCCCCACTCAGCCATAAAGCTCAGTGGGTGACTTTCGGCCAGTCACAGACTCTCAGCCCAACCTACCTCACAGGGTTGTTTTTGTGAGGAGAAAATGGAGAAAAGGAGGATAATGGAAGCTGCCTTGGGTTCCTTGCAAGAGGGAAAAAGGCGGGATAGAAATGCAATAAAATAAAAGTGAGCAAAACTTTTTTTTTAATGCAAATACTTAAAGAGATCTTAACAGACTGGTCACAGTCCAACACAAACTTAAGGGAATTTAAGCTTTATTTATTATTTATTTATTAGCAATATTTATATACCACTTCTCATTTGAAACAGACTCCAAAGTGTTTTACAAAAATAAAAATAAACAAAATGAAACAAAAGACCATGCGCACACACAAAATAGTATCATAGAACTCATAGAATCATAGGGTTGGAAGGGGCCTAGAAGACCATCAAGTCCAGCCCCCTGCTCAATCAGGAAGCCTGATTCCCAGGCAGAATCCCATCCAAATACTAACCAGGGCTGACCCTGCTTAGCTTCCGAGATCAGACAAGATCGGGCGCATCCAGCCCTTCATGAGGCTGGTACAAAGATAATTCATGGCTGGGAGAAAGCCAGAACAAAAATATTTGTTTTCAATAAATGCCTAAAACATGTCAGCATTGAGGCCTGATGTACTTCAGAGGGGAGATCATTCCTCAGGGTGGGTACCACTGCAGAGAAGGCCTGTTTCCATGTTGTCACCAAACGGAAATCCGTAGGCTGTGGCATGGACAACAGGGCTTCCCCTGAAGAAAATAACGGCCTGGGAGGCTGGTATAGGGGACGGCATTTCTTGAGGTAACCTGGTCCTGAGTTGTAAACCTAGTTTGGTAGCAGAATGGCAGCCAGTGTAGATCCTTTAGCACAGGCATAATATGTGTATGGTAAGGCGCCCAAGTCAATAACCCTGCCACTGCATTCTGCACTAGCTCCAGCTTCCAAATTAGCTTTAAGGGCAGCTTAAGGCTGCAGCTTCCATATATAGGGCATTACAGTAATCCAGTCTCGAGATTACCATTGTGTAGATCACAGTAGCTAGGCTATCCCTGTCCAGGAACAGGCGCAGTTGGCATACCAGCCTAGCCTTGTAGTAGATACTCCTAGTCACGGAGGTCACTTTGGCCTCCCATGACAGCAGTGGATCCTGGAACACTTCCAAATAGTGAATCTGTTCATTCAGGGGGAGTGCAACCCCATCCAGAGCTGGTAATTCCCCTAATTCCTGGACCTCAGAGCTACTCACCCACAGTGCATCCATCTTCTCGAGCTTCAGCTTGTTGGCCCTCATCCAGCCCACCACTGCCATCTAAGTTGTGAATGGCCTCTCCTGGTTCAGATGTAATGGAGTAATACAGTTGGGTGTCATCAGCATACTGATGGCACCTCACCCCAAATTCCCTATTGACTGCATTGGAGACATACATTGGAGACAGATGGTACCATGAGGCACCCCACAGCAGGACTGCCGGGGGGTCTACAGTACCCCAACACTATTGTCTGGAACCTGCCCTGTAGATAGGAGTGGAACCACAGGAAAACAGTGCCCCCTACCCCCAGTCCACAGATGTAACTCAGGAGGATACCATGATTAATGGTATCAAATGCTGTTGTGAGATCGAGTAATAGTAATAAAAGTTGCTCTCCCTTTGTCCCATCTATCAGGGCAACCATGGCTGATTCTGTTCCATAACCAGGAATGAATCCAGACTGAAACAGGTCTAGACAATCAGTATCCTCCAAGAACATTTGCAGCTGAATAACCACCACCCTCTCAAGCACCTTGCCCCAAAAGCCACTAGGCAGAAGTTATTATGAACCTCTGGATCCAGTGAGAGTTTTTTCAGGAGTGGTCATACCACCAACTCCTTAAGAGCAGCAGAGACTCCCCCACCCCCATGCAGTGATGCATTCACCACTCCCTGGACCCACCCAATCAAAAACACTTGGCTAGCTTGAGCCAACTGCTCAAACAGCAGTCGAACTGCTACCAGCATCTTGTCTATGTCCTGAGGTCACAGAAGCTGAAACTGATCCCACAAAACTGGATAAGCCATTCAACTTGGAATATGATTGAGTATTACGACATAATTCAGTTATTCATATTTTTTGGCAAAGGGATTTGTGAAATATAACTCAATATATAAAAAGGAAAGTTTAAATGGCTTTTGGAGGTTATGGATAAATGTAAGTGTCAGTCTTTCTTTTAAACCAGGGATGGGGACTGTGTGGCCCTCCAGGGGTTTTTGGACTGCATCTCTCATCAGCCTAAGCCAGCATAGTCAATGGTGAGGGCTGATGGAAGTTGTAGGCCAAAACATCTGGAGGGCCCCAAGTTGCCTTCCCCTGACGTAGGCCTTACATTGTAGTGGGAACACTTGGTTTTTAGTTATGTCTGAACTGGGCATAGATGAAACTCATTTATTTATTATTACATTTATATCCCACCTTTTTTCTTCTTGCAAGGAGCCCAAGATGATTTGTATGGTCCATTAGATCCCTAGTTAGTGTTAACCATAGAAATGCTGTATAGAAGTAATATTAATTCATACCTCCCTTCTCTTGCCTTGACCATGGTTTAGCAACAGAGAAGACATGTGAAGTGGGGAAGGGATGTGTAAGCCCACAGCCCACTTGCAATTCCTTAACCTCTTTTGTGTTATCAGAAGTATTAAAGTATGAACCAAATCACATAGGCTTGGTTCACATGTAAAGGTTACTCAGTTTTTTAAAAACTTTCTGAGTTATTGTGAACAAGGTGGCTTGCTCAGTGCCCCTCCTTTTGCCACATAACATCAGTTGTAAAAGGGAAATATATTTTACAATAGCAAGCTTCATGTGTATATCTGCAAATTTGTATTAATATGATTCTGATAGACCTGGTAGGCAATAAGAAATTAAATTTCTTCACAAATTACTTATTTGTGATCTCTCATAATTCATTATAGATGTTGAGCATTGTTGTGAGCTTGTATTTGGCTGTAGTTGCTACAGAAACTGCCTCCATTTCGTTTTCTAAATAGCCTTCATCTGTTCCATTTCTGTTTTTTTTAAGTGCAGAATGCAGTTTTTAAATCAAAACCAAAACAATGTAATTTCTCTGCAACCATAATTATATACATATGTACACTTTTTCAGTGGCATAATACTAATTGGCATTGTTTTCAATTAACTCCAACTCCATTATTTTGTTTTTTAAAAAATGTCACAGGTCTGGTTTGAAGGATGTGTGAGGCCTATAGTGAACCATATCATTAGGCTTGCTTGTCACCTAAGCTGTATCACAGTTTCAGTTGTATTCTAAAGGTGCTTCCTTGGAAATCAGTTCCACTAAGTTGAGTCAGACTTCTTTCCCAGTTACAGCGTGTAAGGCTACAGCCTCTTTCCTTTTCTACTGTTGACATTTAGAGGCAGGGACACAGAAATACAGACATATACAGACAGAAATACAGACTTCCACTCTCGGTGCCCTTGCCCTGTTGTGACTGTAAAAACAGAGGTAAGCCTGCAAAGAGGGGACTTACATGGCAGGTGAAATTGACTAGTCTTAAGGCAAAATGTGTATATGCTTCTTCAGACTTTTTCCTGAATATTGGACAACCTTGCCCAGGGGAAATTGACAAGGGGCTCCTTCCACTTGCTTTCAGGCTAGGAGTTTATAACAGGAGCAAACATCTGTTCAGACTTTTCAGCCTTGGTGAAGCCTTGGTCCTACAGGTCTCAATTTCAATTTTTTTTCCTGCACCTTGGAATATGGTATTTCCCTGTCTTGTGATGAAAGAATAATTGGTGCATTTTAAGCTTTCAGGAATTTCAGTGCAGTGCAAGAAGCAGGGAATGTTCTCTAAAGGAATGAATGAATGAATCTCTCTCTCTCTCTCTCTCTCTCTCTCTCAGAGAAAGGTCAGATCCTTTTCTCCTCCCAGGTAAGGATGAGATAATCCAGGTGTCTCTGGGTGAGAAGAGATGGCAGTTTGAGACAGAGGAAGACACAGAGAGCTGAGTTTTGGGACTCCGTAAGCTAGCAGCATTTTGTGGTGCTGGCCTTATCTCTAGAGATCTTATGTGGGAGTAGTGGCCTTTGCCTGTCTTAGTTGCACCTCCTCCTTTGCTCAGCCTGTATACTTGTAAATAAACACAAATATTACAAAATGTCAATACGCCTCCAAAGGAAACCAAACCTGAGTAAGTGCTGTGCCCCGGGACTTCTCATTGCTCACAGATATAGGGTGCACACCTTTTTTATGGGGGTTGCTGATGACTGCTGTATTTAGCTGTTAATTCTATACACAGGATGGGCTGTCTTTGGCTATGTTTGGCTGTACAATTCTGCTTCAGACTGATACTTCAAAGATGTGTACAAGTACAGCCTTTGCTATTTAATGAAACCCTTTGTTGACTCCAGAGTGAGGAAACACTAGGGGGTGCTGTATTTCTATTAACGTAAAAGGAAGAAAACAGAAGCAATTATTAACACCCTGCACTGTTTCTCTCATCCACATGGACAACTTTTCTGTCCCCTTTTCTTCAGTAAATGATATACTATTTAGTGGAGACCATGAAGACAGAAGCTGACGCATAAAGAGAAACCATCTAATGGCTATTTATGACACAAGTGTCTGCACTTGGATATGACTTAAGACTACAGATAGAATTTAATTTACATTTAATTACTACTTATAGTAAATCCTAAAGGTCCTATCAGGAAGAATTCATCATACACAAGAGTGAGCTTGCAGACTCCCAGGCTAACTTGAATGTATCTTGAACTTCAGTCCTAAGTATACTTACTTGGAAGTAAATTCATTTGGGAGCTTACTTCCAAATGTTTTCAGGGCTGAGGGGTTTGGCAAACTTTTCAGGGGTAGATAAGTCTTAACAGCCTAATCCTGTACCTGCAGCACTAGCTACTAGTAAGCAGAGCCATCACAAAATGTTGTGATGTAGATTTGGAGTAGAGGAGGAGGAGGTTGCAGCTGAATGAAATACAATCATTAACATCCTTCTCAGTAATAGGAGTTTTATTGATGCGCTAGGGCTATGACAATCATAATTTGCCGTTTGGAGCTGAATTAATTTTGCCTATCTATACAGTCAAGTATATTAGTTTAGTAGCTCACAAAGACTGTAGTCAGCCATCCAGTATATGCCAATATATGCCTGTGTGTTGCAGGGTGGCTTGAACAATGGGTTACAGGGAGGAGGGGGAAATAACAAAACATCACCTCTCTCCCCATTCTACTGATGGAAGTCTCCACTGGATCAAATAGATATCCATCAGTGGAGGGACATCCATTAGATACAACCCAAAATTTGTACCAGTATTCATTTCTATACTTGGTAGCAATGACAGATTGTGTTTACCTGCATCATGTTTCCTTCTCCATCTTTAGCTATTTGAAGAGAATCAATCTCATGAACTAGCTGTTGCCTTTTTGCATTTCACCTGTGGACAGCTAATAAAAATTTGCAGATTATGTACCCAAGGGCATCCCACAGCCAAAAGAAGTATATATGGTCCAGGGATAAAGCCAGGAACATGAATCAAGCGGAAATTGATATATTTGATTAAACCAGCAGATAAATAACAAGCAGTTTGGTTGTGGGCCAATTGATGCTCAGTTTCTTCCTGCCAGTAGAATTGGCTGGTATTTTTAGTTCTGGCAGTGGCAGCAGGAGGTTTCTGCTAACAGAACAATTGTGTCATGTAGTTACTTGCAGAGAAAAAATACTCTTCAGGTAGCACTTGCTTGTAGCAAGCATAAGCACCTTAAAAACACTGTTGCCAGCATTAAAAATGAATGCTTGTTCCTTACTTGGGGCTGAACTACACATAACAGCTGCAGACCAGTGTCTTGGAGTGCTGATTGTGCAGCTCTAGAGAAGCAGAATTTGGGCAATTTTAAGCAGGGACAAAGATCTGCTGAACACATCTGTTTGGCATTTTCATCCATGATCTGTTCCCAAACTGTTTTTCTTGTAGCTGGGCTAGAAGAAAAGAGGCTGGGAGGAAGGGGCTGTGAAAGGTAAAATGCTGGGAGGGGAAGGGTTCGACACCCTGATCTTGGCTTGCAATCACATCTCTTCATCCTGTTACTTTACAACTGCTTAATAATGATCTGCACGCTAAGATACAGGTTATCACTGCAACATGTAATTCGGCATACATTCAGTGGGTCATGGACACTGTAGTGCAAAGCAGCTGTTATGTCCATCACTGCCTGCCCATTCTTTATTTAAACATTCAAGAAAGCTTTCAACATTTTGAAAAAATGAAGTGGACTTCCGGTTGGAACCAGTGTCGCTCTGGTTCCATCCCACGAGCTCTCCGTGGGAGCTTTCTCAAACAGCTTTTTAAAAGGTTGAAAAACCTTTTCATCTCCCCCCTGGAATTAAAAGGGGGGGCAAGGCAGCTCTGGATAACATCTTGGAGAAAAGTACCCCCCACAAGATAGTGGGGAGCTGGATTCCAGGATTATCTCCCCAGAGCTTTACCAACGCAAAAAGCTGTTCTGAAACTCCTATTTTATAGGAGAAAACAGGGCTGACGTGTTCCATAATAATATATGCTTTAAGAAATAACTCCTGAGGGATGATTTAAGACATATTAACAGTATTTGAGAACATCTGAGGACTTTCAAGATCTGTTTGAGAGAAACATGACTACACCGAGGGGAAGAAAAGGAATAGCATCACCGCCAACTCCCCCCGTACCTCCTGTGTCAAAAATTTTGAAAACAGAAGATATAGAGGAATTATTTACTCTAATAAGGACTTTATCTTCGCAATTTACGGAGCAAGCCAAAAGGCTGGATTTAATCCAGAATTCCATCACCGCCTTGCAAGAAGCTGTGGATCTAATTAATGCGTCAAGGCAAAAAAAGGAGACGAAAATTTATGAGCTAGAAGACCGAATTGCTGGGAATGAAACTACGACACAAGTATGTTTTAAAAATATCTATGACAGAATTTCTCAACTGGAGGCCTTCACGTGAAGATCCAATGTACATATTATTGGGATTAAAAATCTGTCTAATGATGTAAAATTGCCTATTTTTGTGGATAAACTTTTGCATGAGATACTCCCTATCCCATCTAATTATTTACTTGATATTGAGCAGGCATTTCGTGTGCAAAATGCTAAAGGGACTGACTACACGATCATAGTCCAATTTGCAAAAGTCTCCACAAAGAATTATATCCTGCGTTTGGCAAGAGAGGGTGGAAGCCTTTCCTGGAAACAAGATAAAGTTATGTTATATCCAGACTACATCCAAGAGGTGGCGAATAAAAGAAGGCAATTTACCAAAGCAAAAAATATGGCAAAACAAATGAATTACTTAAGATATCCTGCTACGCTTTGTATTGTATCTGAAGGTCAGATGAAGAAGTTTCTAAATCATGAAATGGCGGAGGCATGGCTGAATGTAAAAATGCGTGAGATTTCTGTCACAACCCCATGAACTGGAATCTTTAAACAAACTTTGTTAACTGCTTGTGTTTAGTCTACATGATCCAGGCTAGGTCAGAAGATAAATGATTATACATATATTCGTTTATTCTCTTTCATCTTTCTTTTTTTCTCGCTTTTCTTTATATTTTTTATTTCAAAATAGATATGGTATGCTGTATTTAAATTTATTGTTTGAGGGTAATTGTGCATATGCATTTATATATAAAATATATTACTGATTGTTGAAGGTTTATGTTAAGTTTTATTATTATATAACACTATATTTCTTCTTATTATTATTATTAATTTAGGCTACTGGGAATGAACTGTAGACCTGTTTCTTAGATATAAGATTGATGATATGATATTGAAATGTAAGGTTGTTTATCAAACTGTAAGATTGTTAAGGTTATAGATATAGTTTTTAAAATAGAATTGCATCAGAGGCTGGGGGGGGGGTACTGGAGTTTAAACTTAATTCTTTAAAGGGGAGGGGGAGGGAGGGGGAAATAATTTTATTTTCTTTTTCTTTACTTCCTTTCCTCCTCTCTTTTCCTTTTCTTTTCCCTTTACTTTTTGTTATTGTGGTGTCCTCATCAGAATATTGTATTGCTGGGAAATTGTAGTATTGATCAGGTTGTTGGTATTTTTGGTATTGTTTATTTCATTTATAAAGATAAAATAAATAAAAATATATTCAGAAAAAGAAAAAGCACACTTAATTGTACAGACATCATTATACATATATTTAATTCTTTATGAAAGAGTATATTGTGAAATAATTTTTCATTTGTATATTAAAGAAAATCAAATAAATGTAAATTAATTTTTTTTTTAAAAAGCTTTCAACATTTTAAAAACAATAATAAATATTCAAACCCTCAGGAAGCTGACATCATCCCACAGTTGCACACACTAGCCTGTCTTCATCCTCTTGACCCACCTCTCCTTGCTTTTCTGTGTCTTTGGGAATTAAATCATCCTCAACAGCCTTTCCAGTTCCGATAAGCTCAAAAGTGTCTGCCCTCTGTGGCTGAATTAGGAACAAGCATTCCTGCTGACCTTGAATGCATTGGATGGTGGCCGACTTCACCATGGCTAAATTTCATCTTACTGTCTTCTGTAAAATTATTTCTTCTTTGGCAGAAACTCAAGAGTTTTCTTTTCCACATGCTCACACTTAATGGTCCAGAATGCCCCGAAGGTGATCAATAGGGAAATTCTTTCCAAATGTATCTAAGCCTGTGCTGCATTCTTGCCCCAGAATATTAATTCCTAAAATAACACATTCCTGCACAAAACACACAGTACAAAAAAGAACTCTTATAATAAAACTGTTGTACTGAGTATTAGCAGTGTCCTTAAATAGTTGTCTGTGTACCTTTTCTTATATACAGATTTCATAGGTTTCGTATTCCTCAGAATGCTTTGTGCTATATTGCCTTAATACAAAAGGAACCATAATACTCTTGGTACCTGGGGATAATTCAAATGTACTGCAGTTGATGTGGTACAGTCTTTTCATGCCACTAAACCATAACGGATTTAATGGGGGGGGGTATTTAAATATGCCTGTATGTTCATTCCTAATCATGTTTTGCATTAAAACTTCCAGCAGAGAGAAGGCTTCTATACTAGCATGCTGTTTGAGGTTGTGCATATGTATATGGTGTGTGTGCTTTTACCCCCAAGTGAAATTGATGTGGTACAATCATGTCAAAATATTTCATTATGTCAGTTCCTACTTGTACATAACTAGTTCCATTTGAAAGACTTTCAAATCATGCCAAGATGTTATTGCAAGCAATATGAGCTTACCCCCTCTCTTTACCCCGTCTGTAGCAAGATGAGGAATGTGTGGCCTTTGCTAGAACAAATAAGCCAAGCCACAAGAATGACAGAAATATTGTTCAGATAGACAAAACTGCACACATCTAACCTCCACGTTCTATGTTTGCTAGGAAACTGGTTCACCTCAGTCATGTGATTCAGGCTGGCTGAGCTGTGGATAAAAATATCTGCCTTTTCAAGCAGGGTTAATAGTTTGACTGTCTGGGAACAGTTCCAGAAATGCAAAAGCTCTAACACAGCCATTGATCTATTTGAAACATGAGACCCAATGGGTGGACTCTAGTCAGATATCAGATAGTCTGCTGTAGATTGCAGGGCAAGCATATAGCTGTTTGTAGGCAATTGCATCAGGCCCTGCAACCAAACTTAATTAAAATGGAGATGGAGGAAGCTGGAGAGCTCAGCCAATGACAGACAAGAAGTACTCAGAATTCTGGATAAACAAGAACTGCCTCCAGTTTAGAGGCAAGCATGAATTTGCAAAAACAGTTTAATCACAGCGAACAGAGAGCAATTGCTTGAATTTTCACATACCCTCAAGCAAAAGAACAGTGGAACATGGCACCTTTCTGGAAATAGATTAGATTAAGACTGTAATTCTGTAATTCCCATTTAACTCATTTATATTCTGAATAAACAGTTTAGGATTGAATCAGTTTTTGGCTAAGATAAAGTATTGGATCACATGTACTATTGTACTTTGAGAAATTCATTGTGCCAAGGAAGCACTAGCCTATTTCATTAGAGAGCTTCAGCTATTGGGTGGTACAGAAATAAATAAATAAATAGATCCTCTGAGAGAGTGGCAAATGTAAATACACTGAGTCTGGCAACCAAGTTAACAAACTAAAAGCTAGAATGGTGATTGTCAAACTGTGAGGATAGACCATAAAACAGGGCAATGTTGGAAGGTGTGGAGGCCAACTTCCATGCCCTGGACCTGTCCAGGGGCCATGCTGTACTGCTACCATGCCACCAGCAGCAAAGCAGTTGGTGATTTGCTGTGATGGGAGGCTGAAAATGGCCACCTTTGCCTTGTTTTAAAGCTAAATTTGGCCCTTTTCAACCTCCATTGCATAGCCAATTGCTTTGCTGCTACTGTTGCCACACAGCAGCAGTGAGGTGCTGTTCTAAAGGCCAAGGGGACACACGCGGGTCTTGTGCTGCCCACCACGGCCCTAGGGGAACACGGGGCTCCAAAATTGGAGACTAAGGGAGCAATCCTACAGCCACCAGATGCTGTCTAGAGGGCCATAGGATATGCTCATTTCCGGGAACGGACCTCAGAGCTCGTGCTCTGGAATACCTCCCCCCTCATCCGCACTGCCTCAGAGGCAGCGCAGAGAAGCCCTGTCCTCTATGCTTGGAAGAGGAGTGCAGAGCGACTGAAAAGGGGCATTCCGCGGAGGGGCATTCTGGGGTGGGGAGAGCGGAGCTGCATGTACTGCACATCCAATGTGTCATATGGCAGCTTCCGGTTGGACCCCCTGCCACTAGACAGCCGAAAACGGCTGTCTAGTGAAAAATAGCAAAGCAGTAGAGGCACGGAGGGAATGATCCCCCCCATGCCTCTCTTGCCTTGCTTTGGATAGGTGGTGACCTCCGAGTTCAGAGGCAGACGCCTGTCTAGTTAGGATTGCGCCCTAGAGGTCCAGGGAGAGATAAGAATGTAAGAAGAACCCTACTGGATCAGACCAAAGGCCTATCTAGTCCAGCATCCTGTTTCTCACAGTGGTCAACCAGATGCCTATGAGAAGCCCACAAGCCATAAAGGAAGGCAACAGCGTTCTCCGGCTGTTTTTCCCCAGCAACTGGTATGCAGAGGCATCCTATCTCTGATCCCAGAGCACTGTGAAGCCATCTAGCAGCCATTGATAGACCTATCTTCCATATATTTGTCTAATCCCCCTTTAAAACTAAGTTGATGGTAGTGAATTCCATAGTTTAATCATGCACTGTATGAAGTACTTCCTTTTGTCTCTCCTAAATCCTCCATCATTCACCTTTATTACATAACCCCTGGTTCTATTATTCTGAGAGAGGGTAAAACTTCTCTATTGTATAACTTTCCTGCCTACCAGATAAAATTGGGGTAACTTGAGTGCTCCCCAGTAATGGACTCTCACTGATTCACTTTGAATTTCTGGTGTGACTGTACCCATACTACCCCATAATCAAATGCGGTTTGGGGAGAAAAGAGTTTAGAAAGAGCTGTTTCCCTTTTCAAAAGGTTTTCCTGTGTGTAAGATATAATTTCCTCTAACAGAGAGCTTAGGATGTTGCTTGCCTATCAGTTTGGAAGTGAAATGGAGCCATCCAAAAATAAGGCAACACTCTCCTTCTCCCATTGTACAGGGGTCTTTCAGGAGTAAAGAAAGAAAAAAGAAACCCTTTCCCTCATGTGCTCACACAGCCCTATAGCATTATATAGCAGAGCAGGTCTTGGGAGGATGGAGAAAAAAGGTGTAATTTTTTCTCCAGCTCCTGAAATTCCCCGTCCCACATGCACACACATGCATGGGTCTTGTTCCAGACTAGCTGATGTTCTGAGCAAGAGCACTCCTCTAAGGGAGTGGGGAAATACTGCAACATTTTGTTGCAGGTCCGTCTTGTCCTGTCTTGTACTTCTGTTAGCAATGTGGAGTTACTGCTCTAATCCACAGATCCTCACACACAACAGCAGCCTTTATGCATATGACTGCATCAAGGATCTCTGCACGTGCACTTGTGGAAGAGATGCTTGATGTTGAGTTTGGAGTTCCCAGAAGGTAGTGTAAGTGTTCTGAAAGGGAGATCAAAGTCTAAATGTTTGAGAAATGCTAAACTAGAGATAATAGGTTGTAAGCTCATTGCCGGGAAGCTGTACCCCGTGCCTCCGAGGAAGAACATCGTGCCAAGGGGGAGACCAACCTGGCCCTATACATAAAGTTAGAGCTGGAGCAACTTCAGGGAGCTTGATTTGCCCTTCCCTGCCAGAAAGCTGGTCATTATAAGAATATTGTAACTAAGAATTCATGCCTGAGTTTGATTTTTTTCTTCCTCCATCCCAATTCCTTTTCTATCATGCCTTTTAGATTGTAAGCCCATCTTACTATTTTTGGTCAGCTGCTCTGGGAACCTTCTTCCCAGAGTGGGATAAAAATGCTTTAAAAAATAAATCGAAAGTAACCTTCTTGCTGCTATAGGCTAGGAGGGCTATTATTACTACTAGTACTACAACTACTGGGTAATTTACCTAGCTGTAAGCCATTTGACATAGTTATTCCTGTTACCCCACTAGCTTACTGCCCTAGATAGAATTGTGTCCACCGTCCTTGTACTTTTGCTTGCTTGTAAACTGATATGCTTAGACATCTTAAACCAGAAGCTTTTAATACTAGAGAAGACTGATATTCTGTCATGTGTTTTGTTTCTGATTTCTCTTATCCTAAATTCCAGTCATTCATTGTCACATCTGAGCACCTTGTGTCTCAGGAAAGATTATCTTCCCTACTTGCATGATGCATAGAAATTATTCTGAACTACTTTACTGTGAGAGTAAAGTGTCTTTTGAAAATAAACATAGACCAGTGGATTTTTTTTTCATCTTCTCTGTCAGTGAAGCAGACACTTTTTCTTTCTAGTTGCTTTTGAAATGCTGTCTTCTGTCTGTCAAAATTGGATGTGTATTCTCCCCCCCATCCCTTTCTTCCAAAAACATGCTCCATGCTTCACCAAGCTCCCATCTGGTACAGTGAACCATCTGTGTCAACTCTCTGACTCCTTTGTCGAATGCATATTAAGCAGCCAACTTGTGCATACACCCTTTTCTCCTTTCCATAGCTCTTTTTCATGTTGCCTGTTTACTCAATTATCCTACAGTTCTTTCCTTTCTGCCTGAACATGTATCAGCAGTTACTGTTCTGTCCTGTCATGTGAGCTGAAAATACCATCTCAGAAAAGTATCCTTTCGTCTGTGTCAGGCAGGGTTGGTGCTCTTTAGGATGATCTCTGATTAGCACTGCTGTGGTCTATAGATGTGCGTGGAGGGAGCTGTTCCCCCTTTCCATGATAGGCGGTAGTCACTGGCTCTGGACTTCTCCGGAAAGAGAAGAACTGGGGGAAAGTGGGGATCTAGAGCTCTCTTCTGGCTTGTGGTTGGTTTTGATCTCTTTTGTTTTCCCACATCCTTGTGTTTCCTTCTAGTCTTTAATTTGTTTTCATGGTTTCCAACCCTCCCCCCTTCACCTTTTGCTACTTTGTTTCTTCAAAGCACTGTTTATTAACATCTCTGACTTTAGCCTTCTGTTTCTGCCTTCCTTCCGGTCCTCCCCACTTCATTGTTTTTCTCTCCCCACCACCTAAATAGCCACACCCCGGAAAAGCAATTGGTTAAGCCTGCAGTAGACCATGCATTTTAATTGCCTTTTATCACAGCATAAGAGGGTTCATTCACTGATTGCAGCAGGGGTTTCTTTCAGCTGCCTTAGCTTGAAGCTTGAAAATGTGCTTGCTTTTAGTAACAAATTGTTCCAATAAAATGGTACTTCTGCTTCACATTCTTTTGGGACTTAATGTGTGAGATCATTCCAAATAAGGAAGATCAGCCCTAAGATTCCTTTCCCTTTCCTAATAGAAAATAACATGCTAAATAACATGTTTACCATACTGAGGTAACTCTTGCTTGAGTTCAAAACAGTATGAGCTACCTGAGAGGAGTCCCAATTAGTATATGTTATTACTGGCACTTGAGAGTTCTTTCCTTAGCTCAATAAACCATCTTGTTGGTTTAGAAGAGCAGAACTTGAAGCCTCATCTAGCTATTGCTGCTATTAAATTACTATCTGATATGTGACCAAATCCTCTCTCCAGGGACTGTTTGTGTCACTTTGGCTATATGCCCAGCCACCATCAGCGCCATTGCAGTCCCAGAGCCAGGACGTGTTTCCCACAGAGAATCAACTGTATTTCATTTGTATTTGTTTGGGAATGTTGCTCTTGATATGAATAACACTGAAACAGAGCTGCCAGCAAGATAAAGCCACATAAGCAGCCTCTATAGTGGATTCTATCTCGCTTTTGGCTTCCGAATCAGTATCTCTTTAAAGCTAGAAAGGAGAAGAAAAACTGCATGTACAGTTTTCATAGTGCCACTCTGTAATAGACAGGGCAGTATGGACATTTTGTGTACAGCATTGATCCTGCTGCTAGGAGCCATTTTCATGGCAGTATCAATGCTTAGTCCCCCTATGGACAATTATTGTTTGCCATTTGTGTCCAGTCAAACTATATTTAAAAGGTCCACAAATTATGGCAGACATAAAAGTAGCTATTCTTTTATGCCAAAACATTTTCCTCCAAGAAATTAATTGAATAGTTCTTTCTTCAATTCATTATATATACCTTATTTTCATGTTTCTTATGGTTGTTAGAAAAATGTCTTTACAGTTTTGTAGATGTCTTGATTCCACTACACCAAGGGTAGATCAGAATCTACTGGTATATCTCTGGGAAATTTGAAGTAGGTTGGGAATGGTTTCTGATCCCCAGTTGTTTAACAGTGGCAACAACAAAATGGATCTCTCCACCCCACCCACAATTATACTACTGAAATGAAGAAAGTGAAGGGGGTGGGGTTGACCATAAGAACATAAGAGCAACCATGCTCAATCAGACAGGGGTCCATCTAGTCCAGCATTATGTTTGCACAGTGGCCCACCAGATGTTGATGGGCCACCCACAAGCAGGACACAAGTGCAACAGCACCCTCCCACCCGTGTTCCCCAGCAACTGATGTACATAGGCATAGGCCAGTGTGGTGGTTAGAGTGTTGGACTGGGAGCCAGGAGATCTGTAGTCCCCACTTCGCCATAAACCTCACTGGATGACTTTGGGCTAGTCAAAGGCTCTCTGCCCAACCTACTTCACAGGATTGTTGTGAGGATAAAATGGAGAGGAGGAGGATTAGGTACGCTGCCTTTGGTTCCTTGGAAGAAAAAAGGCAGGATATAAATGCAATAAATAAATAAATAATACTGCATCTGATACTGGAAGTAGCAGAAGTAGGTTTTTGTGTGGAAGGACTGTGGGTTCAGTTCAGGTTAGTTCTGGTAATCAAAGAGGGGTAAAAAGCTGGATTTTCCTCACCTTTTCAGTGGTTTTGGATGAAGTGGATTTTTAAATTTGTATTAGTGATTGTGAGTATGGAATCAGGCACTTATAGTTATTCTGAGATTAATTAGCATGTACAAGGCTCTGATCTTCTGCATGTGGTGTAAATGGAATGTTGACTTCTTCAGAAATGAAAAAAAAAATACACGGAGGTGGGCATATACATGAAACAATGTATTTACTAAACAGTTTCAACTTAGAATAGGCAGTGTACTAATTGCTATCCCATTTTCAATGTCTCACATTAGACTATAGGTTGATCTCAAAAATCATTGGAAAAAGAGAATGATCAGAATTCACATCAAGTACATGGTCTGGTTTTTACTATTTAGTAGTTTCTGCTACTGAATAATACCTTATTGATAAATAACCGTGCTTGGCTATTCCTCCTTCTTTTTCTTTGCAGTTGGAATTGCAACATAGTTTTCTGTACACAGAGATAAACACTATCTTCCAGACTCAAAGAGAAACCTACACTAAAGGATTTGAGTTTGTACATTATTATTTTTGTATTCAAGAAATGTGTATTCCACACTTAAGATAATAGGGAACCTTCATGGATTTGCTATCCATTTTCAGCTTCCTCTTGGTGCTTCAAGTGGGTTGTATATTTCCCCTTCAGTGTTCAGTTCCTGCTGCATTTCAAAGACAGAACAAAACAAAACAGTGAAGGAACATTCTGAGTTTTACTGCTGTCTGTCCTAAAAAATGTGGCTAGGATTTTAAAGACAAAATGCTTTCCCCCTAGCACAAACTGTAGGATTGTGTATGAAGTGAGCATTACACTTAATTGGTACAGCCTGAAAAACAGCTTTGGCATAGAATATACAGCTTCTTAGTGGCATGAGAGTTTCCCTGTGAAGTTTGAAGATGATTGTTATCTCAGGAAAACGTGACCACAGCATGAGGCTCAGCAGTCTAGGATTATTTCTTTGCAATGGATTATGCGTATGTGACTAAAATGAAATCCACAGTCAAAAGGGTGTGTGTATGTGTGACATAACTTTGATTACATTGCTTACTGTTGAGATTGAGAGGGATTATTTTAACTAACTTTCATTTCATGTGATTATTAAACCAGTGTATTTTAGAAGGCCAGTTAAGCAACACGTTTAATTTGGCTGCTAGCCTCCGGTAATTTCAAGGCACATTACTTGTTTATGGACCCTCCTTGCTTTTGCTTAAGTGCCCCCCCCCCCGTTATAGCATTGTAAGGATAATTGGCTGTTGCAATTCATTATTTGAGGTTTGTACTTGACTTTTTCTTGCTATCTGCTTTTAGGTAACCCCACTTTTTTGTCAGTTTCATATAGAACACAGGTTGCATTTTGTTAATATGCCATTCTACTTTCATATATATGTTTATGCACACAGTAATTTGTAGATAAAACTAGATTTTTTCTTGTTGAACTGCCTTATTTGTGAATACAGAGAAAGGTCATCATAAATGTAAGCATTAGTAGAAGGCCTATATGAAAACCCATTTATAGTGTTTCATCTAGAGCTGTTTTCCTTCCTGCAGCATAGCAACATATCATATGGCCTGTGGTAACAAAACTGTAACACAGGCTGTTTTAGAGAAGAATGGACTCTCCTTTTTTTTTTCTTGAATTATGTGTGCTTAAGAACTGGCCCCAAATCAAACTGGTTGTTTTAATGGCTTATGCTCTAATTCTAAAATGACTTATTTTAAAAACTGCTTCTTTTTTTAGAGATGTGGTTTAAGGACCGTACATGAAATTTGCTAGACTGAGACTGCTCTTCCATTGTTCCTCCCTGTTCTGAAAGCAGCTCTGGTATTTTTCCACACACTGAAACTCAACTCTTCACAAGGCCTGTTTCTTAAAAAGAGCTGAATGTGATAGGGTTAATGGACAGGAAGCTGCAGCTGCAGCAGGCTAATAGGCAAGTCAGATTTTTGTTTAACTGACAACTTTAGAAGGCCTTAGGGATGAAGGAAGGGCAGTTTATGAAAACAGCATCTAGCACACTACTGAAAAAATGTAGCTTTTTCTGCATCCTTTATATTTAATTAGGAAAGGGGCATTGCAACTGATTAGGAAGCCAGCCTCCTTATTTCTATTTCAACTCACATTGCATATGTTGGTTAAAATCCACAATGTGAGTCCTTACAACTCACTATATTCTTGTTAATGTATGTGGAAGAATCATATTTGCTTTTTAAGCTGTGTAGGTATTATATAACAAATCAACTACAGCATTTAGCCTTGATCCTTTAGAATATGTTTAATTGAATGCCTTCTGGGCAGGGTATACATCTGTGTGTTTTGTCTCAAAATGCTTTTCTCTCTTTACTAGTGTGGCTTTCACGGTGTGTTTCAGAATGCTTTCTCTGGAGGAAAAACAGCCTTTGTGACCTGGGGAAACCTGCAGGTTTTAAAAACCTCAAGCAGAAGCAACAGATGTGGTTTGAGAAACGCTTTATTTAGACTGGCACTTGGTATTCACTTTACTCTACTCAAAAATCTGCTTTCTGTAAGGAGTTTGTATGTGTGTGGTTGTTTTAAGTTTCTTTTGCTGAAACAGGCCTAGTTTAGCCTGTCTTCTCTGTGCACAGGATGGCTCCTGCTTGCCAGAGCTGCACAAAGATAATCGCTCAGGAAGTGTTTCAGCCAATCCCCTGAAGCTTTACATTCAGATTTTCCAAAGTAGCCAATCCAGGATTAGCTTTTATTAGGAAGACAGATCATCAAGCTGAAGTGCCAAGCC
Source organism: Heloderma suspectum (assembly GCF_057233095.1). Classification (NCBI taxonomy): domain Eukaryota; kingdom Metazoa; phylum Chordata; class Lepidosauria; order Squamata; family Helodermatidae; genus Heloderma; species Heloderma suspectum. Next base: position 283,680,193 of record NC_139461.1, on the reverse strand, counting down.
CTTTCTGTCTGAGTACTGAGAGCCTGTCCTCCATGTTTTATAAGTATTGACATAACACTGTGTTAACAATGCATCCACAGAGGTAAGCTTTACTTTTTTACATTTTTTTCTCTAAAACCTATGAGTTGTGGCTTAACAGTGTGATTCTCTGTGATCTGTTGCGCAAAACTCACCCCACAGCACTTTATTAAGTTGAAAATGTTTAAATTTGCTTTCTTAGGTCACATGGTTTAGTAGCCATTAGCCATAGCTTTATTTTACAGACTAGCAAAACGTTTGCATACATACTTCTTCACAAGGGGATGGTGGTTTTTAAAGTTTGTCAAGATACTGTTCTTCCAAAGCAGCTTTCTGTGTCTGAGCAGTTTGCCTGCACTATTGTCTGTTGTGTCACATGCCTGCTGGAGAGAAAATGGAAGCTAGGGAGCAGATGCATTTAACTGCCCTACAGGGAGACAAGCAGGGATAATGGCAGACAGCAGAACAGGCAAGTTTACCTTTTCAAACAGTGAAAAGAAGAGCTAAGCTAAGTTATCCCTGATAAAATATGGGATTTTTAGGCAACTAGACCACAGTAAATAGTGCTAATGGTAGATTGCAGATACTGGGCCTAAGTGGTGGAGTGCTATTGCATCATGTTTTTTGTGCAGTTTTACCTGAACTTAAAATGGATATTTAACTTTTTCCTTACAGGATCCTTAGATGCAGTGTGTGTGTTTTTCTGGAGGGCAATATTTAGCTTACAAAGCTGTCTCTTTAAAAATGATTTTCTTATTGTAGGTTTTAGAAACAGTTAAGGTTTAGGACTGAAACCATCAGGCATAGCCATGCATCTGTTTCAGTACCTTACCTATTAAAGACAAAATGTTTTGAATTGTTATCTACCTTCTTTTCTGTAGCACAAATAAAATTAATGGACTTTTTAACTGTGCTTTTTTCTTTTGCAATATATCAGGCACAGTTCTCTGAGGTGGAGTGATATAAAATCATGTGTGGTTCATGAGAGTATTACATGTTCATTTTTTTCCTCCTTTTCGGGCTTTTCTGGTTTTTGGCATGATGCTACGTAATTATTTCAAAAATTTCCTTTTGGTCAAATCCCAAATCTGCCAGCTTGTTGTTGTATCATATTTACTGGGGAAAATGAGATGGTTGCTTGAACACTTGGTAAGTAAACTTGTCTGCTATTCTCTGATAATTTTAAATACTTCTTAATCTTTTGCTTTTAACAGGGCAAACTTAGTCCAGCCAGAGAATTTCCGTGGTTAGCTAGTTAAAAACTCATTTTTTGTTGTTTGTTCAGAATTCTGTTCATACAAACTGTGTGCCAAAATGGGTTTTCAATTTTTTTCACAATGTTCTGCCACTCCTGAAATATATACTTCCTGTTTTCCTCTGGAAAAAAATCTGCCTACTCTTTGTTCCTAGACCCTCTTAATTAATGCATTTGCAGGTTAAAGCTCAATTCAGACTTTCCTCAGGCTTTTGAAGTGTGATGAATGTGCTAGTTCTCAGCAAAGTAATCTTACTACATTGTTACAAGGCTATCCTTCAGTAACCCTATGCCTTTGTTATCCTATGATATATCATCCAGCATGAAATTTGGTTTTAGAACTACTTTTGAGTAACTTGTGCTTTTAAAATAATCTGGAACTGAGACATTTTGTATGCATGTCTCAACAAGCAGGTTTTTCAGTGGACATTTTCTCACAGCATTACAGAGGCTCTGCTGTATATTCAGTTTGTGCACAGTTTTGTAGCAATCCTGTTGATAATACTATACAAATGTGACTTGAAAAATACCTTGCCACTTTTTATAAAAGGTCTCATGGACTTGATACACTTCTAGCTAACATCCTTTTACTATGGTTTTGTCCTAACCAAGCTCTATGATTTGTTTTTAAAGTGAAACTCCCGAAGTATGGACCATTAAAATAACTCATTCAGATTATTTGCTCTCTTCTCCCCCATCACCATTTCTAAAGAGCTGAAGTTCATTATAAGGCTTTTATGCTATTTTAGAACTTATTAGCATGTGCAAATAATACTAGGATATTGCTGAGCAATACGTTTTAGTTCGGTTGTCAAAATTGTGCTCAGATATATTTTTCTTGCAGTAGTTTATTGTACATTAGCAGCTGGGTGTGAAATCTTAACATTACACAATATTATCTTATGAAGTGGCAAGAGAAAATGAACTGTACTCAGAATGCTTGAATTAAAATGGCTCCCCTAGGTTTTGTTGAAGAAGGATGTATCTCAAATCTGCACCTCCAGAGGTAAAGCTGACATGGGAAAGCATATTTGCATGGACTACCCTTGTGCACATAATGAAACACAGCATCACAAGTCCCCTGAAGTTCACCCTTTTAAACTGTTCAAATGCTAATTCTTTCATAGTTCACAAAATATAAATGTCTGCATTGCAGCAAGATGTCTGAGGCAAGGAGAGACAGCAGTGTTCCCAGATCAGCCCAATCATGCTGCTCTGTCGAGAGTCTGAGCCAATAGAAACAGAGGATAGGTTAAAGATTGACAAATACTGTAGCAAGGCTGAGAAAGGCCTTCTGGAAATTTCTCCCATCTTTGTTCAGTGTAAGTAAAGCAAATTCAGCCAAGCTGAAGAAGTCTATATATTTGTTATCCTTTTGGAAGGTATGATGTCAGTCACTTTTATGGATAGCATGCATAGAAGCACTGTGTGCTATTTCCCCCCTGGTTTAAGCTAGATTATATGGCTCTTCTTTAAACAACAGGGGTGGGTGAACATTTATTCTTTCTGCTCAGACAGAACTGAACCTTGCAGATGTTGGTGTTCAGTGTGGTTTGTGTGAAACAATATGGCTGAGATGTGTTCCTGTGTCAGAAAACAACAGTTTAGGCATAACGAATATTGATAATATAATTCCTCTTTATGTTTTTGGGGAAGTAGAGAGTTAGATAGGCCAGGATGAATATAATTCACCATTATTATTTAGGCCACCATTTAGTTACTACAATGTTCTGGTTTATAGAACAGAATGAAAACATTAACTTAAAATACACACCACATAACCTTTCATTCTGAGTATGCAAACTATTTTAGTTGGGAGTTAAACAGAAATGGATAAAAATGATTGGCATTTCTGAAGCTTATTGATAGCAGTTAGCAACCCTAGGAAAAGGAAGTATGATGTGTAAAACAGTGCTCCCAAACAAAATGTTCCTTCTTCTTTCTCAGCACCTTTCTTTGTTGACTTTGGAAGAACTATGTACAAAATGGTCCTGTGCTTTTTCAGTGCAGAGTCTATCACTTGTAAATTTAGCATGCTTGCATAAACTTCATCTTTAATGGATCAGTTCTCTTTTATTGTAAGCCCGCCCAAGAACTTTTGTTAGTGGGTGGCATATAAAAATTTTTAAAATCTGGTTTTTAACATCATCTCTCTGTGTAATATCACTCCCCACCCACTCTCATTCAGTAAAGTGGCCATGTTTGTTTTATACCTGGCAAGAAATAAAGGAAATTCAGTCTCCCTTAAGGACAGATGCTACTTTGTGGTCATCAGTTCAAGAGTGATAAATCTCAGTGCCAGCTATGCCCTGAATTCTGTTGAGCCAAGAGTGGTATCAGGTTAAAGACTCCAGATAGCATCTTGGCATTCTGGTGTGCTTATACCAAATTCTCAATGTACCAGCACAAAATATGTTTGCTAGGCCATCAGATTGGGCTTTGGAAACCAAAGGCCCAAAGTTTTATCTCTTTCACATTATATGCTACATATGCACTGAGTTTGACATACTACAGTCAGACCTATTTTCCCTTCAGTGCTAACAATTCATTGCTAGAGCCCATGGTATTTATACATCCATTGAGTGATTTAAAACATGATGATGATGATAAGCTTTGTCCTGAGATAATATTGACCATGCTAACGTAGTGTCAATTGCAAAGCAAGAAATTTTGCTCAACTATGTTTCTATATTTTGGAGATGTGCTGCTGGATCCTATGAAATCAGCTGGCTTTAACCATGTCAGCCTCTCCATAGGATTGAGCTGTTACTATCATAAGAATCTTATTTATGCTATGTAAGTTGTCGATATACAGTTGCTAGACTGATCTTGAAATCTGTGAACATTACAATTTTCTCTTGCCTTTTATCAAAAAGCATAGTAAACTGAACGTTATGAAGATTTTAGCTACTAAACCTCGCACTTACAGCAATTTAGTGTTTGTATTTAATCTTAATGCACATTAGGCTTTTTGCAGGGTAACTGGAGAGACAGCATCAGTCCTTGCATATTCACACTGAAGACAGCATCTAAAATGGAAGGATTTCCTTAGTAACCTGTGACTTCACAAAGCTCCCTGTCTTGTACATTTTAGTTAAACATTAGGCTGTTGGATATCACTGTCTCATCTTTTAACCATTTTTCTACTACTTTGATGATTGCTTTGAAAATAGTACTGTATAAACAAAGGACATAGTTATTGAATAAATTGCTACCATTTTAGCTACAGTATAGGAATGAGGCAATGCAGTGCTGCCAGACGCCATTTTAAGAATCCTGCATAAATAGCATAGCTACCGATGAGTAAGAGACTGTTATAGGTGAGTGCTTATACACAGATGCTATTTATTCAGTTATGGCATGCAAAATACTATATCCATTTTTTTTTCTTAAATGCAATTTCTGGAAATTTTATTTTATGCTTGCTACTCAAAATCTAGGAGAAGCAGTAATTATTTTGAAGATAAAATGGAATTTTATTGCTTATTATGTTAAACATTGTTTAATTTAAAGAAAAATAGCTACTAAAATGTATGGGTCTTGAGATTAAGTTAATATAATTTCCATAAATTGAGAATACTGTGTATGTGGGCAATATCTTCTAGGTAGTTTTCCATATCAGATTTCCTGGTTAAATGTCAAGGTGCAGCAGTTCATCTACAACTTTCGACTGCTCTCTATAGTTAACCTAGGTTAAGGGAATGGGTAGGTGTTTCTACATTTCTACCTTGTTTTACATTAAAGTTACAGTAAAGGAATGGTCGTCTTTAAAGAACATATAGTACTTTATCTGTCTAAAAGTAAAGCTTGTTAATTCATGCCTTATGGAGACTAATAGGGATTTTTTAAAAATCAGATAGATATGCTGCAAACCCACTGGGTAGGTTTGTGCTCTTTACGTCCCATCTCCCAGCTTTCCTGTAAAAAAAAAAAAAAAAGTGGGGGGGACCTCCATTTGTAAATTCTCTTTGTCATGCAAGTTAAAGTGTTTGTGAAACAAATTAGTTTTGTTTTTAATGTTTGGGTCTGCCTTGAGCCTGTGTCTGATAAATGCAGAGCTACTAGTTCAGTGATGAATACAATTTCTAATCAGTGGTGTAGTTGCAAGATTTTCTAACAGAAGTTCACTCTTCGGTCTGTTTTCTCAAGAAAATAAGTCCCTCTCAGGCAAATTTTTTTGCAGTTTTAGAAACTTGGAAGATATAGCACTATTACTTATAGGAGATAACCCCCCAGACCTGTAGCTTCTTAGATGCACTTGAAAAGGGAAGAAATGTCAGATTACTAAAATGAGTAGTGGATGAGTAGTTGGTTAGTATGATAGCAAAGATAGTATACACTTTTCAGTTTTTTTGAGTGTTCTTTAATATTTACATTCTGGTTACATTTCTCTTAACGCCAAGGTGTTTTTTTTTCTTAAAAAATGGGGGGGGGGCAGAAAAGGCATTGCACTTATACTGAATTGCAGCTGTTTGGGAAATATTTTCTTTGAATTATTGTCTCTTTTAAATCCTTTATGAGGGAGAAAGCTTCTGGTAAGATGACTTAGACTATTATGTTTAAACAGCTTGAAAACAATTCTTGTAGGGATGGAGGGCAACAAACTTGAAGACATCACTTCTAAAAAGGGTTATCCTAAGCTCTGTGTAAATTGCCCGTATGTCGATTTTGAAGACTTGCCCATCCCCCATTAGCATCAGTGTTGTGTGCTGCAGTAGTCCAAACAATGCAAAACAAGGTAGCTTTATTACCTCTGAATGTATGGATTCATTCAAAACTGCAGTAATGCAATCACATTTCTCTGCTGTTTTCTAACATTTCAAAAGTCCTCAGGTTTTTTTTTAATCTGTCAAGACCCTTCTGGATGGCTGCAATCCAGAAATATAGCCCCACATGCACAAGAGGAGCTTCCTGTTGTCAGCTGCAAACAGGAGAAGAGCTTTATATGCTTGTGGAGCTCCAGTTGCCATATATGGAACACGTATAATCTTTATGACCTGAAAAGCTTCCTTAAGTTGAGTTCTGCTCACTCTTGTTTGTCAGTCAACAAATTTAGTATGTACCAGAGATATGTGAAGCACAAACTATGGTCCTGTGTACCTCCTTGAACAGTTGAGGAAGAAAGTCTTATATTTTGATAATGTAATGAACTACCGCTAAAATGAAATGAATGGCTTCTTCTACAATTTTAGAAATCCTACCATTTTCATAGTTTTGGGACATTGGAGATTACAGTACACAATCAGGCAACAGACAAGGGCAGAAATAATTTACTGTATCTATTTCTGTCATGCCTGCAAAGAGAAGATTTACTTGTCATTTAGGATTATTTCAGTATGTTCACAAGCATGTAGATTGAAATTAGTTTAGAAGAAATACTATATACTTCATAAAAGAGTTTTGACAGACAGCTCTTAAACTTAGGACAATTGGGAATCTCATATGGATCATTACCTGCTTAACAAAAAGAAGTTGAATAGGGGAATATTGGGTTTCCCCAAGGATCTATTATGGGACTGGTATAATTTAATCATGTCCAGAATGAAGAATGGCGTAGTCTTTTTTGCAAATGACAGCAAGTTATTCAGGACAGTAAAATCTCAAGAAAAATACAAAGATTTCCCAAGGCACATACCAAGTGAGGGACTGGGTAACTGAATGTCCGGTGAGGTTCTCTGTGTGTGACTGTAAAGTGATTCACATTAGGACAGATAGTCTTAATATATTTGTAATGGCTGCAGTCATTTTAGACTCTATTTAGACAATTAATCTTGGTGCAGTAGTAAAAAGTTCACTAAAATATCAGTTGAATATGCCACAGCATTAAAAAGATAAATTCTGTGTTGGGAAAGGGATTGAAAATAGAACTGCAAGTATCCTCATCAATGCCACTACACAAATATACATGGTACCCAAAGTTAGAATATTGTGTGCAGTCCTGGTTCTCTCCATATCAAGTAGGTTGTTGTAGATCTGGAGAAGATTTAGCAAAGCAACAGAAATAATAAGAAACTTGGAGTACCTTTCTTGTGAGGAAAGGTTAAAGATGATTTCTTAAGAAAAACAGGTGATCAAAGGGAAACAGACTAGAAGTTTATACAATTATGAATGGTGTGGAGAGAAAAGAAGCTGTCAAAATAACTAGAACTTGAAGTCTAGTTGGCTTCAAAAAAAGATTAGTCAAATTCCTGGAAGAATTATGATGGCCATTATATATTATAGTTAAAAATGGGAACTTCTGGGTAGTATAATTTCAATTATTAAATTATTAATACAAGAGACAATCAAAAGGGCATGGCTATTACTCTCATGCTCTCGGTGGCTGTGTTGGGGTGTTTGTCCACAGTTTTATAACGATGGTTCATGAGGCTGTGGGTGCCAGTATTTCCCCAGCCCGATCATGCAACAGCTTTGATGTGGATATCGTGGTTCACTTTAAATCACAGTTCTTCCTTATATCCAAATCGGGGAACTCTGGCTTATAGTCATTTAATAATCCATAGTGTAGGAATGTAATAAATAAAGCCATGGATGAACATACAAACACAGATATTTTGAGCTTCCTAGAGACATCTTGCTAACTGCTTTTAATATAGGGTGCTGGGCCTTGAACGAATTCAGCAAAGCAATTTGTGTTATTACATGACCTTCAGTATTTCTACTGTGTCTTACTTGAACCTCTGTGCCTCTGTCATCTAACAATCTGTACTGTTTAGAGCTGTGCTCCAGCGGGAGGAGAATTTCTCAACCATTTCTCCCAGGTCGGGCTCCCCATTGGCAGGGCTTGTAGCACAGCTTCTTTCTTTTTTCCTAAGGGGGTTTGGGTTTTTTGAGCTGCAACAGCATCAACTGTCTTGGCAGGCTGGCCTCCAGTTTGTGTCCACTGCAATGCAGCTGGGGACAGTGTTGTCTCTAGCTCCAGGGATGAGGTGGAGTTAGTGCTCTGCCAAAATCTGTCCTCCAGTTTCCTGAAAGTTTTCTCCTCCCATGAAAGAGGCTTCCATTGTTCTTCCTCATTCAGAATGTTTTATAATTTATTTTTGTGTTTTTGAGCTTACCTAATCAAAGCTAAAGGGCCGCGGTGGCTTAGTGGTTAAGACACTGAACTGCAGACCGGAAGGTCGGCAGGACAGCAGTTTGAGACCCGAGTGCTGTGTGACGGAGTGAGCTCCCGTCTTAAGTCCCAGCTTCTGCCAACCTAGCAGTTCAAAAGCAAGAAATTGCAAGTAGATAAATAGGTACCACTTTGGCGGGAAAGGTAACAGCGTTCCGTGCACCTCGGTGTTCAGTCATGCTGGCCACATGACCACGGAAGCGTCTTTGGACAGCGCTGGCTCTTTGGCTTCGAAATGGAGATGAGCACCACACCCTAGAGTCGGACACAACTGGTTGGGGACACCTTTACCTTTTTCTTTTTTTTTTAATCAAAGCTAGCCTCCCAGGCTGCCTGCACGTCCTGATCTGAAAAGCCCATGGGAGGAATTACCTCATGGTGCCTTATACTGGGCTTTAATTGAAGTGTGGGAAGCTGAGGAGGCTACAGGTGGCCAGGGAGATAATGGTACAGTGAAAAACAGGACACTTGGGCTTACTCCTTGGCCACTTCGTAAGTAAGGTAAGAAACCCAAACCCATCCCATCAGAGTTTCTCTAACATTTCGTCACCATTGAATTTCTTTTCAAAGCAATTTCTTTTCTATCAAATTGAATGAGAATGGTTGAAAAAATGTGGGAGAAATTTTCAGCACAGCACTAGTACTGTTCCAGTTGGTGATACCTGGGCAACTTTATCAGGTACCTCTCCACCATCCTTTTTATTTTTTATTTTATTTTTTATTTTATTTCATTTCTATACCGCCCAATAGCCGAAGCTCTCTGGGCAGTTCACTGGGCTTTCCCACCTATTTCTTCTAGTAATGACACTTCTCTAATACTTGCTTCTCGCCTAGAACCCTATCTTCAGTAGCGATTATCATTCAATTTTCTAGTTGTGCCTGTAACTTGAAACCTATTGGTTTGGAAGAAATGTCAATAGAGGTTGTATTTCATAGAATAGGAGGGTTGGAAGGGGCCTATAAGACCATCGAATCCAACCCCCTGCTCAATGCAGGAATCTAAGTCAAAGCATCCCTGACAGATGGCTGTCAATCAGGATTTATAGCTAGATTTTATACTACAGATGCTTTAAAAATGTTTCTACAGCAACTTCTAGGCACTTCATAAATAATAACAAATAATCGTCATCTGGTTTCCATGGAAAACCTGTACATTCAGCCTCACAAGGCTTCATTCTATGTCAGGATTCGCTAAGGCAATTCTGCCTTAGTAAATAAGATAGTCTTTTCTACGAGTCAGGCTTAAAAACTGGTTTAGTTTTGTTTTATCTTTAAAAATAAATTGCATATGCTAAATGGTACTTTTAAAACCTGTTTTCAGAATAGGCTTTAGGATACACAGTTCCCATAATGCCTTGAATATTATCTCTTAGAAGTCTGTATTTTTCCAGTTTCAAATGGCCATTTAGTAAACCATAAAGCAACTCCTGTGGCTTCTCTCCTTCTACCACTGTTTTTGGACTGAACATTGTAGTAGTGAAATGTGAAAATGCAATTTTCTACCTATGTTAATTAAAAAAGAATATTTGAACAGGTCATAAGCATATTACCTGACGTAGAGCCTACCGCCACCCCAAACCCACGTGTTAATTTATCTTGCCAGGACTTCTGAAACATACCAAAAGACCTTGTCTTGAGCATTTCTTATACGTCTTTATTTTACTACCACTCAGAACTATAAATACTTCAGAGCCTAATCAGTAGGTAGTGTAGATTCTCTCTTGCAGAGGGGGCTTCAGGATCTTAGTCCAGCTCATAACTGTTCCACCCTCCCCCCTTCCTATCACCACTGCACCATGAGTATGCATAGGAGGAGGCAATCTAAGTAATTGTATGAGCTTGATGTGTTCTCCAGTGAGCTTTAGATGAAAGCATTAACTCCACTTTGCAAATGGTAATAGCACCACTCTAGCAACAGAAGGAGATGTGGATCAGGCTGCTAGTTGCCTGTCCCCTCTCCCCCTACCACTTTTAAGTCACAGTATGTAAACTACAACATGAACATAATATCTCTTTACTGTTACAGCTTGGCTGAAGAAGAAATAAAGGCAGAGCAGGAGGTGGTGGAAGGAATGGATATCTCCACTCGATCCAAAGGTGAGTGAAAGCAATGTTATCTTTGTCACTCAGAGCATAGCAGGTATTAAACTAACATTGCTTCAGCTTCTCCCTATCTTATTTCCTGAAGTTCATAAAAATGATAGTGAAAATGTACAGGATGATGACGTGGAACTTTTGACACCAGTGTGAGCTATGCTTGCATTTCTGTTAGTATGTTTTGTACAAGTTCCATTCTTTTGGTTCTTGCTCAAATGGTTACTAGTTCTGATTAGGCTACTAATCTTATTCGATCATGTGTCTCAAAGAAAAACATTGACAAAGTCTCCGTCCATCCTGAGGCAAAACTTCAATTTTATCTTTGCTTTTATCTTTTCTTCACATGTTCTGTAAATTGCCATCATGTTGCTTCTCCCACTGCTAAAAATCTAGCCTCTCTTCCCTATCCCCTTAGCTAAAATTCCATCAGCCCCAATGGTCAGGAATTCTGGGAGTTGTGGTCCAAAATATCTGGATGGTACCAGGTTGGGGAAGGCTGGTCTAGAAGGCTTGTCTAGAACTATGCTGCCAAAATCATTAAGTTCTCTCAGTGTTCATACCACATGACAGACTTCCTCAGATCCTTCCTCTGGCTCCACATTTAGTACAAATTACTTGTTCCTGCTTTTAAGCTCTGTATGAGCTTCCCCCACGAATCATCGTGATCTCCTATCCCAATAAAACCCTGGCCATGAGTTTCACTCCCCTGAGCTGCTTGAAGGTCCCTTGTTCTCATTAAAGTCTCTATACATTAGCCATTGCTTCCTCTTTGCTAGAACTACCTCCAAGGACACCTATGTGGCGTTGCTTCTCTTCTAGAAAAGCTCAGCTCTAAAGCCTGCCTATTGCATGAAGCCTTTGATTTAACCAGTAATCATTAATCTCCAACCAGAATGAAGTGTAACTCCCTCTGACTACATTTGCTCAGCTACATCCTTTCTTCTGTTCTTCTTCTTCCCACCCCACCACAGTCTATTATGTGTGTGTTCCTCAGGACAGGGGCCTCTCTTTTGTTTAGGTTAACCTTACCCTGTAAATCAGTATGTCCACTCATAGTGATGATAATAATAATAAAAAAACTTAATGTACATAACAGTCTTTCTATGCCTCTCTGTGGGAGAGGGAGGAGAAGACATCCACCATCTCTCTGTTCTACAAACCATGGCTAGCCAGACTGACTCTGTCGGCCTCTCCTTTTTTGCATTGGGGATCATGGCTCCACGACTGGCACTGCAGGAAGCAGAATGCAGTATGAATCCCTTTTCAAGTTTGCTCTTTCAGTGTCCTGTTCACCCTTTGCACAGAGTAGTGGACTTTGCTCTTCGGTTATAAACTATTGATTTCAGCTAGTTCCATGGTGGAGTACATATTGTTCTAACACTATTTATCCAAAGAATTTTTGAGAAGGGTCACCTAAAGCCCCTCCATCTGGCAAATCAGTGCATCTTTACAACAACTCTGACAGGCCAGAGTTATTAGCCTCATTGTCAGATAGCGGTGCTATGGCTGAGAGGCTTTGACCTGGTTCATATGAATGAGGTGGTGTTAACAAGCTATGATGAGCTGGTAATCCTGCTGTGCATGGAGGTCAGATTTCCCTAATTACCCTTTCTGGCATGGCTCACCATGTTGTCTGAATCTGGGTGGCATGGCTTGTTTGAGGGGGCTGCAATCCTCAAATAACCCCTGGACTGTTGTTGGGTTACTTGAGGGTATGCTCCCCCCCCCCAGAAGCCGTGCCATGTGGGTTTGGATGACATAGCAAGCCGCGCCAGCGAGGATAACTAGGAAAATTTGGCCAGGATGCGACCAGCATCATGGCTTATTTCCCTTGCTGCGATTGTGCAAACCGGCTCAGTGGCTTGACAATGGTTTAGTGAGTTTATAGGCATGAGGAGAGCTAAACTGGAGACTTTGTGGCTCACACTCTTAGCTGGTACATTATACCATACAGCTTATTGTGAGCAGCGCTTGGTTTGTTATGCAGGTGGTAATGTGAAAATTAAAGTTCCCATCTTTTCTAAGTTTAAATAGTTCCAAAACTCATATGCTACGACTTTAAAAGATTCAGTATGAATAAAAGTGCAGAAAGTGCAAAATATTTGTTGTAAGCTTATTGTATTGACTTCTTGCTAATTTCCCCCTCTCCCCACAATTACTCATAATTTTCATGTTAACAGAAGATCATCTTGGAGTGCTAGGGTACTGTTTACAGTCTCCTACAAGCAGATTATTTAGCTGGAATCCAAGGCTTTGGATAAATGAGTAGCGACACTACAAAGAGAATTGCATTTTATTTCTGTTACTTATATAGACCATTATTTTGTATAGTTAAAAAAATGCATTGGCCCCCTCTTGAAAGGATATTACAAACAAAATGGATATGGCAAACAGGAAATGAAAAGATAAGATGAAAGGGAGTTTTTTAAAGTACTTATTTGGAATAAACTCTTATGTACTTGTATTTTACCTTCCCACTATTCACAGTAGCAGGAGATGCAGTTGCACGTAAAGAGTTTCCCAAAATCTGCTTCAGATTCTCATGGATGCATGCACCTGAATGGATTATCCATGCAGTATGCTTTCAGAGGATATTGTGAGCCGAGACTGGATTCTTGGACTGTTGTTTAAAGAATGTTTGCAGATTTGTTGTCAGCAAATTGTACAGATGGTCCATTCCTACTGCTGAAATTTAACATTTTATTTAGCACAGACTGTGTACTAGGCATTGTACAGAACATAAAAGTGTTTTGTTCCTTGTCTAGAGAACTTACTGTCCAGATGCACCAGAACTGAGGTGGACGAAAAGGCAAGAGACTGGCAGAAGAAGTGAGGTGGGATGGTGGGGGAGGAAATTAAGAGTCATTTGGCTAGAGTGCTTTGGGACAGGTTTTGCTGAAGCAGTCAGTCTTGAGGAAAGAGTTAGACGAGAAGAGACCTGATAAATGAAAAGGAAGAGGCTGGTCCATACATACGGGATTGTGTGGTAAATTGGAATGAAGAGATCAGATGTATTTTGGTCCATGCCAGTTTCATAATGATATTCATGAATGTGTTCATTCATTGCATCCCGTTTCCACATTAATTTGTGTTGTGGGTTTTTTTAATCCACATGAACATTTGTACACATTTTATGGTAAAATATGCATTTTTTGCACACAAATGCATTTTTAATCCGAAAACTGCATCATAAATTCAGAGAAGTATAGAATAGGCTAGTAGCAGAAGCATTTGTAGAGAGAACGAGGAGAGAAATGAGGAGAAGGGGTGGGAAACTTGGTTTTATATCTGTGCACACTCGTGAGTCACTTACATGGGTTCAAAATGTTGTTATAATTATCCTCAGCTTGCCATTTCCCATGCATAGGAACCTTAAGAAGGTTTAAGTCTTGTGAAGAGACTGACACATTAGTGAGCTGGGCTTGGTTTACCTACCTTGAATTGCTCATGTTATGTTGTAGCATAAGAAAGGAGAAAGTTTTGCTTATTAGCAGAGTAATGAAGCAGTGGATATCCTTTCCTGTATCTGCAGAATCCCAGACCTTGCCATCAGGGTGCTGAATTGTTATAGAAATAAGAGATCACAATTCCTTCTGCATCTGATGCAAAGGACATCTGTGTGCTTCTATGCCCTACAGCAGCAGAAGAGATGAGGTTTCATCTATTCTACTATTTTTCGTAAGGAAGATAGAAGCAAAGATAGGACAATACAAGTTTATTGTACTGGCTTCTAGTCTGTTCCCGGGCCCAATTCAATTCACCTGGTACCTACCCTGTTATCTTCTCAGCACCAGGTGAAGACCTTTCTTTTATATATAAAATTACATTGTTTTTCCCATGCTGGCTGTTGCTTTTATATTGTATTTTGTTCTTTATGTAATCTGCCCAGAGAACTTTGATTACTGGGTGGACAAAAATGTATTTAATTAAACAAACAAGCCGTTTTTACTGCCACAGTGACCCTTCTTGAATCCTAATTTGCTGTCTTCAGGGCTGAAGACTGTCTACAGGGGTTAGTTGGGCTGTTTTCCTCAGAGCTTGAAGACAAGCCCAGGTGTGCTTTGCAATGTTTGTCCTTCGTGTTTCAGCCTCAGATTTCTCTTACCAGATAATTATCTACAAGGTTAAGAGAGAATTCTGGAGGTGCAGCTGGAGAGGGTGGATTTTCCATTTTTTGCTTTGACCTTGAGTTGCTTTAAATGCATATCCCTCTTGCCTTTGTTGGATTATTCTTTTGAGGAGGGGATAAAGTAAATATGTTCTATTAACCAGGACTTTGGCGAGCCCATGGGCAAATTTGGAAATTTGAGTTAACTGTTGTGGGCACCACCACAAAATGGCCTTCAGGGGAGCTGGGATATTCACAAAGGGCAAGTAATCTGCCCAAGAAACTCAGTACAAACCAGAGGTTAGGTCTGATGCCCAAATGCCAAACCACATATTTGACCCCATATGGGACAACACAATTTCACAGAAGGCAAGCCAGTTATTTTCCCCAAACCACCTCTAAATTAATTCTTCTAAAATTAATTTATTCCAAACAATTAATAGGAGAATCACCCACAAATCAACTTCCCAAATCCATTCCTATTTGTTTAACTCTCAGGCCACAAATTTCTCCTCTTCCAGCCAACTGACATTCCACCCTCAAATCTCCTTGGGCATGTTTGCACATAACAGGAGTAAATTCTGGGTTAATAACTGTGGGTTATTTGTGGGTTAATAGACCCAAAGGAAACCTAAGAACTAATCATAGGTTAACTTTTGATTGTTTAACCCATGAATAACCTATAGTATCTGGGTTCACATGTCACATAGCCAGCTACAATCAGGCCGATCGGGGGTTGCGTATTCAAAACAGCAGCAGCATACGAACTGGGAAATCATGGGTTAATTAACCTACAACTTGCTGCCCTTATGTGTGAACTGAGTCATTGCCCAGATAGCCAACCACACATGCACATCCACACACTTTCTCGAGTCTAGATTGTCAGCGCACACTCTCTCTCTTTCACATATATATATACACACACACACACACCATGCATGCACACAAACACATTCATATACACATGCACACCTCCTTTCTTCTTTCCCCCACCTTCTTTTTCCCTGCTTCCTTCCTGATCCCAGTTGCTCCTGTTGCATTCCACAAGCCTGTTGCATTCCCTGCCTCCCCATTTGCTCTCTAGCTCCTATTGTTGGACCCACAATCCTCTGCAGTCCTCCTCCTAGTAGCCTATCATGGGCTGGTGGGCATGGGTTTCTTCTTCTTTTCCTTTCTTGCTTTTAAATAAACTTTTTCCAGGGCAGCTGGTCATCCTGCAAAGCGCAACACTGACCAAGGCTCCAGCCGCCCTGCTATCTTAATTTCTTCAGAGTGCTTCTGGCATCATATGGCACTTCGCGGCTGGAGTCTGAGTCAGTGCTGTACTTCACAGGGCACCCAGCCACCCAGAAGAGATTTTTTTTTTTAAGTTTTTCTAAGGTGGGAGCGGGCATGGACGCTGTGGGGGAGGGGGCATGGACACTGTCCAGCCTCATCTTGAACGCCTCCAGTGTGGGAGAGCCTACTACCTCCCTAGGTAATTGGTTCCATTGTCATATTGGTCTAACACTCAGGAAGTTTTTCCTGATGTTCAGCCGGAATCTGGCTTCTTGTAACTTGAGCCCATTATTCCGTGTCCTGCACTCTGGGATAATCGAGAAGAGATCCTGGCCTTCCTCTCTGTGACAACCTTTCAAGTACTTGAAGAGCGCTATCATATCTCCCCTCAGTCTTCCCTTCTCAAGCCTAAACATGCCCAGTTCTTTCAGTCTCTCATAGGGCTTTGTTTCCAGTCCCCGATCATCTTTGTTGCCCTCCTCTGAACCCTCTTGACTTTGTCTGCATCCTTGTTAAAGTGTGGTGCCCAGAACTGGACACAGTACCCCAGATGAGGCCTAACCAGTGCTGAGTAGAGAGGAACTTGTACTTCCCGGGATTTGGAAGCTATGCTTCTATGAATGTAACCCAAAAGAGCATTTGCCTTTTTTGCAGCCACATCACATTGTTTCATATTTAGCTTGCGATCTACAACAATTCCAAGATCCTTCTCGCTTGTAGTGTTGTTGAGCCATGTATCCCCCATCTTGTAACTGTGCATTTGGTTTCTTTTTCCTAGGTGCAGAACTTGGCATTTATCCCTATTCAATGGCATTCTGTTTTCTGCCTAGCGCTCCAGTCTATCAAGATCACTTTGAATTTTGTTTCAGTCTTTGAAAGTATTAGTTATCCCGCCCAATTTTGTGCCATCTGCAAATCTGATCAGCATTCCCTGCACCACCACCTCCAATTCATTAACAAAAATGTTGAAGAGCACTGGGCCCAGGACTGAGCCCTGTGGTACCCCACTCGTTACCTCTCCCCAGTTTGAGAAGGTCCCATTGATAAACACTCTTTGAGTCCGATTCTGTAGCCAACTGTGGATCCACTGGATCGTTGTTTCATCTAGCCCACTTTGAGCTAGTTTGCTCATCAGGATATCATGGGGCACTTTGTCGAAAGCTTTGCTGAAGTTGAGGTATATGATGTCTACTGCATTCCCATGGTCCACAAGGGAGGTTACTTGATCAAAAAAAGGGATCAGATTCGTCTGTCAGGATTTGTTCTTGACAAATCCATGTTGGCTTTGAGTAATCACTGCATTGTTTTCAAGGTGCTTACAGATGGATTGCTTTATCATCTGCTCCAGAATTTTCCCAGGGATTGATGTCAGACTGACTGGTCTGTAGTTCCCAGGTTCCTCCTTTTTACCCTTTTTTGAAGATAGGGACAACATTAGCCCTCCTCCAGTCATCTGGCACTTCCCCCGTCCTCCATGATATCTCAAAGAGAATAGACAGTGGTTCTGAGAGTTCTTCTGCCAGTTCCTTTATTACTCTCAGATGAAGTTCATCTGGCCCTGGAGATTTGAACTCATTCAAAGTAATGAGTCCCAAACAAAGAGTAAAGAGTTTGTTGATGAATCCTCTTTCTAGTTTGGAATGGTATTCAGTAGTTGCTGTCCCTTATATATATTTACCTTTTTGCCCCTTTGTCTGCAGTGAGTTTGTATTATGTGAGCAGAGGACCATGTGTTACCTTCTGAGGTGGGGTTCCCTATCTACATGAGTTATGTAAGGAGTAGAGACAGGGTAGGCAAAACTGGTGCCCACTGGCACCCCAAGCATAGCTGAAAGTATATAGGAAAGACATTGTTGAAAGCTGGAAAGAAGCTCCCATAGAGTGTGGAACTGGCTTTTATCTCTTAATTAACATAAATCTGAACCTCTGACAAGGGGCTAAGCAAAACAAGTTTGGGAATGCTGTTTCTGTGACATGCAAGGTGAGAGCAGTGCACCATTTGGCTCATTATATTGAATTAAGCAATTGTGTGCGAAAGAATTTGGAAGCCAATGTGAGAGAAGGAGGAGATGGCAAAGTTTGCAGTTCACCTTCCTGTCTGCTGCCTTTTTACCTCACTGGACAGTTTGCTTCAAAAGCCTCTGTGAGGAGGGAGAGGGATCAGACATCTCCAAGCACCCTGTCTGCATCCTCAAACTGCAGTAACTGACATTCATCCATGGAAGGGTGATCAGAGTTCTTTAGGATCATTCAGGAGTAAAGCTAGTTACCTCTGGCTGGAGATGAAGTGCATCTGGGGAGAGAGACAAACCAAGTAGAAGGAGTGGTGCAGGTCAGTGTAGGAGTTAGCCAGAAGTGTTAGCAGGTCATGGAAGTTATGGGAACCAGGTGGATAAGCCCACTGAGATTTCTAAGTGAAAAGGGAGTAGGTGTTAAGGTTTCCTAAAATTTTCAAAAGACTATGCTATACTCCCTTGCTGAAGTGAGCTGGATTGTATACAGGGGCACTGTACTTGGTAATATTCTGATCAGTTATTTTTGTGGGAGAACAGATGTAAATCTCAGAATAATTCACAGTGTTTATTAACTATTGCTTAATATTCCAGCGGTGATTAAATTAGGTTTTTAAAGCTGACCTATCACTGGAAGTTTAAAATTCTACCTTGATTGTAGTGTCTGATTTCAAAAGTACACGAGGAAGCTGTGTCTCTCTTGTATCTTTGCTCACTATAACAATCTTGAATTTACACACTTATCTGTTAGCCAGAGGTGATCAGGAATTGCATGCAGACAAGTGCATGGAATTCCTTGCTGCTGAGTGAACAGACTAATGGAGAAGGAATGGAGTGCCCTCTCTCCTCTGTGACCAGCATAGAAAGCAAGCAGGATGCTGGAGGAGGGGAGTCCCTGCTTCCAACTCCAGCATGTAAATGCAGCCCTAGCAATCTAGTAAAAACATTTGCAGGCTAGTAATTTTGGGGAGATTATTTTTAAACCTGCACTATGGGCTGTGTCATTCAATTATATTTCTATTCATGTTCTTGAATGTAGTTGCTGTTGAACTGCCTAGAAGTTAGATAGTGAAAGGATAGATTTCTAAATATCTTCATTTTAAACTTTTTGTACATGAAAACACATGAATAAACACACTTTCATACATATTGCAAGAAAGAATGCCTTGTTTTGCTTTTATATTTGTGCTTGGTTACATTTCATAGATAAGTCAACTTTCTCATGCATATTTTGAATACAACTATGAAATGACTCGTGGAATTTTTTTTTCCAGAACAGCAAGTAGGCAGTGGATTTTGTGTGCTGTCATGTGATGCTAAAATAGCTTCATTCCAAAAAGATGGAGAGATTTTATCGTCATATTAATTATTTGAAAATGCATTAACATGAGCAAAGGAAGTTGTTGCTCTTGAACTGGCACTGGCACTTAATGACTGTCATTGAAGCAGTGGTCCACAGTTTTTGCCTGACCTTGGTAATCAAGCCAAAATTTGTGGTGGCTAGGACCCTAACCTTTCCCTTGCCACTTACTTTGTGCTGAGCCTGGGTGTGTGAGGTCAGGGACGATGCCCTGCCTCCCTCCCCAGTCCAAGCTTGGAACTGGAAGTGCTTTTCAGAAGCTTGCTGATTTTGCCAAGGTGCTCCAGCTGCCTTGGCAACGCAGCAGCTGTGGAAGGCCCCCTCTCCTCTTCTAGAGCAGAAAAGGGGAGGTGCTTTGGCCCAGCACAGCTGAGGTACTCTGGGCACCTCTGCACAGCAGCAGCCAAACACTCAACCTTCTTTACAACCTTAGAGCTGGGAAGGGGGCAAGAATTTCCATGCAACTGCCTGAAGGATGCCTGCTCATCTGTGCATGTTCAAGGTGGGAGGAAGGTTGGGGTTTGTCACACTTGCCAGATGTCAGTGAAACATTCACCATGAAGAACAAAAATGTACAAGACTTTATGTAGGGTTTATACAGCCTATCTTTTCTTTTTTAAAAAATGAAGAGATATCCCCCCCCCCCCCCGAGCAGTATACTTTCTGAGTTCTGGGTCTGCAGCAGTAGTATTTAAACTATATTACATAATATAAAGCGGTAAAAATCACGTAGGGATTTTATTATATTAAGAGGTATACTCCTATTACTAATAAATAGACAATAATAGTACTGGATCTCCCGTTCAATCTCTGCCACTTGAGGAGCACCATAGTCTTTTTACATAGTACTTTTTAGCTACTATGTCCCAATTCTGTACAGTCCAAAAGAGCTAGGTGAAAATGAGTGGTATGGGGGTCTCTCTTGGAAATTAGCAGACTGTGGATAATTGTATTAGGACAAATACTCTATTTTACACTGTCTTCCAATATGTAAGCCAGTCATCCCAACCTGTTATCCTTCATATATTTTGGACTTCAACTCCCATTAGCCCCAGGTACCTTGGTCAATGGTCAGGAATGCTTGTAGTCCAAAACATCTGGAGGACACCAGGTTGAGGAAGGCTGATGTAAGCATTTTAATGTAATTCATAAAACTGTTGAACTCATCGATCCATGTCTATGCCAATGCTATAACGTTTTGTTTCCTTTACATCTTAAATAATTTTTAATTTCTGTCTGCCTTTTTTTCACCAATGTTGATCTGAAAAGAAAGGGATTATGTAGAATTAATGTGCCTGTCTTTTACTTTCATTTCTCTGCTTGTTGGGCTGATACCAAGTAGTAGCCTATGTATTAGAAACAGACTAGGTCAAAATATGCTAATCCAGTTATATTAATGCTGAAGATAATTAGAACAAAATCATATGATTTATTATAACCTTCAGGATATGTTCCCATGGATTGAGTATTTCAGGATGGCTACCACAGGTTTAAACAATCATATAATAATGTATGTGGATCCTGGACTCCGTGGGGCAATATCAATTGTATGTGTAAATTTCTTTGCAGTTATTAACACTGTATGAATTGGGCACATTTGAGGATAATCCTCTCTCAAAATTAGAAATGAAGGGTATATTCACACGTATTCTTAACGAAGGACCAGCTTGGGCTGAATCCATTTTTATTAACATTGTGTATTTGCTGTAGATCTGGTTTTTCACATGCTTCTTTTTTAATTGCACTGAATGATGGGAAGCTGTCCCATGCCCCCTAGTGGACTATTTTTACAGGGCCATGTGTTCACAGGCACACTGGCCATTAATTTTTGTCTAGAGCGGAGGAACAAATTGTCTACAGCAGGACTTCTGCATTTGCTTCCTAGGGTAGAAACACTTGAGCAGATATGCAAATATACGGATTCTCCTGAGAAAGGATCCTAGATAAAGCACTACATATTCCATGTGAACATCACCAGAATTTTACTTGGAGTAATTTACCTGTGCCTTAGGAAAGGCTACATCATAGAATCATAGGGTTGGAAGGGGCCTACAAGACCATCAAGTCCAACCTCCTGCTCAGTGCAGGAAACCTGATTCCCAGGCGGTCTCCCATCCAAGTAGCAACCAGGGTTGACCCTGCTTAGTTTCTGAGACATGCTCAGGCTGATTCACACAGCTGCTTTTCTGTTTGTTTTGTCTGTCAGAATTGAATGTGCCTGTGCCAAATGAGCCATGTGAATCTGGTTTAAGCTATTCAGCAAGAGTAGAAGCTGATGGCTTGCAGGCAATGAGCAGTGCTTATTTTTCAGGACAGGTAATCATGGGTGCACTGCTCTTAAATACCGTAAAATAAGACACATGTCTTTCATACTGGATGGTGTACATGTACATGATTTCCCTTATAAATAAGTTATATCAGTATAGGGAAATTGTCATATGAAGAAGAATTTGGGAAGCTGTATGACAGTGACATGAGTGTGTATTTATATATATTTAGGATACAATTGTATGCATGCTAAGACAGAAAAAAGTTCTACGGTTTCCAGCATGCTCCAGCCACTATGGCTCGCTGGAGCAATGCTGGGAGTTGTAGGACTTCTTTCTGTCTAAACATGCATAGGATTGTGCCCTTGAGGTAGCTAGAGAGCTTTGGCTATTGGGTGGTATAGAAATAAATACTCTCAATGCCTGTCACAAATCTTGCATTCTACATTGGATTAATAATGGGTTATTTTTCTCTGGGCATCTAAATAGTATGCAATCTAAAATTCATGTTGGTTCCAAAGGCATGTTTTGTGTTAGCTGTAGAATGCTTGCTAAATTATTTCATGGTCATGCATAATACCTCATAGTCATGCATGATCACTTCATGGTCTTGCATCATCAGAGTGAATGAATGAAGTCATTCAGGTCTTGACTGAAGTTCAGTCACTTCATCTTCTTAGCACTTTCCTTACACTGTTGACTTCTCACAATTGTGACCAGCAGTGATGCTTGGATTGTATGTATTCCTTTCAGAATACCTGTGACCAAATGTACAGTTACATAAAAAAAACACAACCCTAGACCTCCCATGGTGTGTAATAAATTATCGCTTGGCTTCAGTTTCATACTTTCTTGTCTTGGCTGAATCCTCATGGCTTGCCGGTGACAACTGTGTAGTTGATGAATAGATAGCTAGATGCTAATTGTGAAACATATTTGAATATGATGTTTGATACTTGCTGGATATATCTTAAATATATTTAAAAATTGTGGTAAGGAGCAATAGTAGAATTCTTCAGAATACAAGTAAAACCTGTCTTGGTGTCAATGTCTTCATGGCTTTGTCTTTACTGCATTTTATCTAAATTAGTATGTTCTGTTCAGTATAATAATAAAAAGTAATAGTACAATTTTAATAATATGCCATTGGTTCTTAATGTTGCTATAATATATACATGTATATATTTTAGATCCTGGTTCTGCTGAACGTACAGCACAAAAAAGGAAGTTTCCGAGTCCTCCACACTCTTCCAATGGTCACTCTCCGGAAGACTCATCAACAAGCCCTATTAAAAAGAAAAAGAAACCTGGCTTATTGAACAGTAACAATAAAGAGCAGGTAATAGAAGTCGTAGATCTGATGCAATGTTGTATTTGAAACTCATGATGATATCTAGGCACTCTACTCTTTTCTTGGTCCAGTATCTCTGCTTGTGGTAATGGTTCTCTATTGGCTATAGGGTCTGCTGAATATGGCAATTACTATTCCATTCCTAGTTTCTGCAACAATCAAGGTGTCTATGAAACTTAGAAGTGAAGTCTACTACAGAGTGGGGTTTTTTCATAAGTAACCAGACTTCTGGTTAAACAGATTCTAATGTCAAGCAATGCTTAATGCCCCTTATATTTAACAAACTCCCATCCCCCAGGCAAATACTGCCAGGGTTTAACCAACTTGAGAGAGAACCACTTAAAAACAAAACAAAGACTAAATTCACATAAGAACAGCCCTGTTGGATCAGAATAAAAGCCTATCTAGTCCAGCATCCTGCTTCCCACAGTGGCCAATCAGATCCTGCTGGGAAACCCCAAAGCAGGACATGAGGACAATAGCACCTCCTGCTTCTGTTCTCTAGCAACTGGTATTGTGAGGTATACTGCTTCTGATACTGGAGGTAGCATACAGCTATCGTATTTTATTTATTTACAATATTTATATACCACTCCATATCCAGAACAGGTTTTGGAGCAGTGAACACGAGATAAAACAGTAAAAGGATAAAAAGATTAAAACATCAGATTAAAATTACGCAATTTTTAAAAACCGAATACCAGTAAGAACTGTGACTGGTCAATTAAGGAATGCCTCCTGGAACAGTGCTGTTTTCAGGAGGCACTGTAAACAGCAGAACGTTGGTGCTTGCCTGACCTCCAGGGGCAGGGAATTCCAAAGAAAGGGGGCCGCCACACTGAAGTCTCTTCTCCTGGTGGACTCCAGTCGGGCCATAGGTCCATGTGGAACTACCAGGAGCATGCCCTCAAATTACCTCAGTGACTGGGCAGGTTGGTAAGCGAGAAGGTGCTCTCTCAGGTATTCTGGTCCCAAGTTGCTTAAGGCTTTGTGCACTAGTACTAAAACCTTAAACCTGGCCCAGTAGCAAATAGGCAGCCAGTGTAGTTCCTTCAGCAAAGGAGTGACATGCTGAAAAGGGGCAGCTCCCAACAAGAGCTGTAGACTGCTAATTACACTTTTTGCCCCCTCTTCTGTGGTATACGCCCTCATGAGAACTTAAAGTACTTGGTCATTACATTTTGTTGATACATCAGAAAGAGATCCAGTCTAGTTGGAAGCCAGGCCCCAGGACAGTAGACAAGCCACCTGGATTGGCTAAAGTGGCATTGAGCGTTCCTCCATTCTACCTGGTCTGAAGCACTGGGATACCAACTTTACTGGTGGACAGTCTTTGAGTTGGGTGGATGACATACTAACTGGGTTTGAACAATATTTTACCCATGATGAGCTGCTGCACCCACAGACGCCAAATTGAGTATGTTGTGTCATGTGAACCCAGCGAGCGTGGTTTATGTGAGGGTTAAACAACTCTCACATAACCTTAAAACAGACCCTGGGTTATGCGAGGGTTGTTTAACACTCACATAACTCATTCTTGCTGGGTTCTCATGACACACCAACCCCTGAGTGGTGTAGCATATTCAAAATGGTGGCCTCAAGTACCCCACATGCGCCACAGCCTCACCATGGATTAAATAACCTATGGTAGGTTGTGTTTTGCGAACAGCCCCACTAGATAAGACTGCCCCACTTCTACATGGAGACCCACTTGCTTGCCATCTTTTCTGTTGGTTGTTTCACAATGGAGGAAGCTGAATAACACAATGGTGGTAGTGGAAACAACAGAGTCCCTTGCCTTGCTGTCCTTATGTTGATGTTCTTCAGGAACTCTGGATATGGCCTTGAGGAACACCAGTAATCATGAATAGTGTAAGACTAGGCTTAGGCTAGTGTGAGGATAGGATCTGAAACTGCTCTGTTTGCCCTCATGCCCACTCTTTAACTATTGCTCTTTCATAATTCTTGTAATAAATGTCCAGAGTCTCCCACTCTTGCTTTTATGCCACTCCCTAAGGTAACTTTCAGGAATGCCATGCCAACAGGCTGATTGGCTCTTTCATAGGTATAGGCTGGGCAGTTCTGGAACAGTTTGCCCTAAGGGAAACACTATACTGCAGTGCTAAAGTGTAAAGTGCTGCTGACCTTCACTTGCTGAAAGATCTTATCTGGAATGTGGTGGAATCTTCCTGGATGGAGCTCTGTGATGGCAAAGACACCTTCCACACTGTTGCTCCAACTGCTACTTCGTTTTTGTATTGCTAAATTGATGCATCTAATGCACTACACCATTTACATAGTAAAGAAGTGCAGCAAGGCAATCGTACTTAGACAATTTGGAAATGGTAATATTTCTGCTAATTAGTTGGCTAAATAGTTCCAGGGAAATAAATAATCAAATTAGAAAGGATTTCCACATTATCATCCTATAAATCATTAATCATCTAAATTAAATGAAAATAGCATGTGCATTCCCCCCATAAAGTTCAATAGTGACTTTAGTTGATCCATTACTGTGGCATTTGTGGGGGAAAAGGCATATTCTGATTGGGATTTCCTGTTTTCTGTAAACTTACCTTCCCATATGTCTTTCTATACTTCAGCAGTATCGGGGGTGGGGGGCTGTTAATCACTCTTCAGTATTCCCATGATCATAGCTACCAGTTGAAAAGAATTGGAGCATCAGTGCTGCCCCAGCTTTTCAGGTAGAAATTAAACACAGTGGATACGTGGTTGCTGGCTTTAGAGGATCACCTGTATGAGCTTCATATGAGTGTTGTATTCATAACAGATGTATGTTGGAAGCTATAACCATTAAAAGCACCCTGAGTTAAGGTCAACTATAAATGAACAGTGTTTTGTTTGGGTTAGTCTTAGTCTTATTGCTGGCAAAATAAAATTGGTAAATAAATGCTTGGAAATATCAGCTTCTTTGCAAAAACTCAAACTTAGATTTCTGCTTTAAAGTATATTAAGTGCTTTATGTTTTTGCAGTCAGTCTACAAATGACTTGTCTTGCTTCTTCAATAAGCTAAAAGGAGCAGCTGTGAGTCATTCTCAAATATCAGTAGCAGATAGATAATTTTTAATATTCTAATCTTTGATAAGTAGAACTTATATTTAGGGCAGCTGAGGGGTCTTCAGATGTCTGCAAGCGAAGAGGAAGGTCTGCCACTGGAGGCATCCCTGGTGCCATGGTGGAAAGCTCTGCTGTCATCACCCACAGTGCTCCGCAGGCATAGTGTTCAAAACAGAACATTCAGTGGGGTATCATGGAGGCCTTGAATCTGCCAAACTCAAAGCCCCTTTGTTTCCCCAACACACACCAGAAGGCTGGAAAAGTACACCAGTCCTGGAGCTGGCATACTTTTCTTCCCATTAATGTCAGTTAGAGGAGGGGAAATTAAACAGACCAAACGGGAGGGTTGAAACAAAAAATCCACATACCTCTTTTGCCGTGGCCAGTACAAACTAGCAGGGCTTAGGAAGTGGTGATTTTCTACAATGGAACCTCACCACAACCCCAGGATTACTCTGTCTGGTTGTGACAAAGCTGCATGCATAGCAAAATAGCTCTTTTGGTATTTCTGATTCATGTGTTCCCTCTCTACATCCAGGGGAATACATCAGGGGGGATATTTGCTCTGCCGAACACATTATTAATAGTATTAATACTAGCATATGGTTGGTGATAACTGGACATAATGGTTGTTGTACTTTTTAAAAATAAGAATACTGTTGGTGGAACTGCAGCAGCAGCAAATAGCATGCTCTATTCTTGTTGCCTGTAATAGTCAAGTAGACTTTATCATGGGAAATCTCTCTCATATAGCAGTGTGGTTATAGCTGTTTGTTTGTTTGTTTAATATTTTTATCATGCCTTTTGATGAATCCTGCCCAAAGTAGCTGCTAACAATACAAATATATCAGAAAAATGGATCAAAACATTTTAAAATAGCAGTAAAATGATAAAATTCAAGAATAAAAAACAATAAGTAATGTAATACATAACAAAACTGCAGATAAAATATTAATAAGACCATACAAACTTTAGCAGAGTAACATGCCAGAGGAATAAAAACTATTCTTACAGGCCAGAGTCTTGCCTAAACAGGAAGGTTTTCACAAAGTGGCAAAAAGTAATCAATGAGGGGTGAATTCTCTCTAGGGTGGGCAGCCACAAAAAAATCTGCGGGCAGCCACAGAAATACCCTGTCATTTTCGCTAAGTCCAGCTCGGAAGTTGGCAGGACACATACGAGAGCCCCACTAGAGGATTTTAACAATCAGGCGGGGCCATATGGAATCAGGCGGGGCCATATGGAATCAGGCGGGGCCATATGGAATCAGGCGGGGCCATATGGAATCAGGCAGTCCTTCATATATCCTGGTCCTAAGCTGTATAATAGGGCTTTAAAAATCATATCAGCACTTTGAATTGTATTTGAAAACAAACTGGAAGCTAACATACCTGTTTTAATTAGTGAGTAGCATGATCCTAATAATATGTTCCAGTTTATAGACTGGCTGCTGCATTTTGCACCAGTCTGGACACTTTTCAGAAGCAGCCCCTAGAGAATGTTTTGATGTAACTAAGGCATGGGTTGCTGTGGCCAGATCTGACATCTCTAGGAATGGGCATAGCTGGCGCACCAACCTAACCTGTGAAATAGTACTCCTGGCCACAGGTAACTCCTGAGCGTCCAGGTTTCAAAACTGAAAAAAAGAATCTTCAGGTGACATACCTGAATCGTCAAAGGAAGTGTGACCACATCCAAAAAAAGTCTGAATTCATACTCCTAGATCAATCATTCTTCTGATCAAGAGCATCTCTTTCTTACTTGGATTAAGCCTCAGTTTGTACACTCTCAGACATCCCATCACCAACTTGAAACTAGTTCAGAACCTCAACAGCTTCCCTGGAATCAGATGGAAGGGAGAGAGATCGCTGGGGGTCATCAGAATACTGATGGCACAACACGCCAACTCTCCAAACAACCTCCCACAGTGGTTTTATGTTGATCTTAAAAAGAACAGGGAACAAGATGGAATCCTGTGAGACACCTTAGCCCAGTAGCCATGGTGACAAGCAGCAATTTCCTAGCATGACCTTCTGGAACTGACCATCCAGAAAAGACTGGTAGCGCTGTAAAACAGTGCCCCTGAATTCCAGCCTGCCCAGGCAGTCCAGGAGGTTACTGTGGCCAATGGTATCAAAAGCAACTGGAAGGACTAGCAGAATTGACAAGGATGTACTCCTCCTGTCAAGTTTCCAGCATAGATCATCTATCAGTTTGACTGAAGCTGTCTCTGTTCCATAGCTGGCCTGAAGCCAGATTGAAATGAGTCTTGATAATCCGCCTCATCCAGGAAAACCTGGAGAATTGATCACATGCTCAAGCTCCTTAACCAGGAATAGAACACTGGACATTGGCTGGAAATGATCCAACATAGTGGGGTTAAAGGAGGGTTTTTTTCAAGCAAGGTTTTACTACCACCTTTAGATGGTACAGTGCCTTCACACAAGAAAGCATTCACCAGTCCTCTGACCCAGGGCTAGTCTCACCCTGGAATCCTTAATATTCCAGGATGGAAACGGGGCAAGCACATATTTATTTATGTATTTATTTTATTTATTTCATTTCTATACTGCCCAATAGCCGAAGCACATATGTAGTAAGCCCCACCCCTTCTAGAAACCTGCCCACTTCCATAGATTATACAAACTGAAAAGTATTCTCAACAGCTGGACCAGTAGTTGCTAAATGTACATCCTGTGGACCCACACTATTTCTCTGGCATCCAAGTCGGAGCAGATCCAAGCACTTACTCTGCAAAGTGTCTCAGATGTCACTGAGTAGTCATAACTGCTACTACATAATGTCATTTTTAGTTATGCAACCATTTTGAGGTGAATTAATACAGGTAGAGTGCCTCTAGGGTAATGGCTACTGGCAAGTTGAATATGAGGAAATGCACTGGGAATTGATAAGTTTTGCAACTGGAGTGTCACTTGATAAATCGAAGCCTGAACATGCAACACACAAAAGGACCCAGAGAATAGACTAGGGTGTGACATTTATAATTTAGGAAGGGCTTGTTTACCTCAAGAAGCACGTCCAAGATGGTGAATTCAAGATTGTTGTTTTCAATAAATGCGTCTTTTAAAATGTGAGCATAAAACCCATGATGGCTAACTTGGATACAATCAGGTTATTCCATGCCTACATAGAACTCTGTAAACTCCATCTATGTTTGCCTTCCAGTAGTAGCAGTGTTTACACAGCCATTTATTTTAAGATGAAACAATGGCAACAGTAAAACTCCAAATTCTCCAGGGGCAATCTGAATTTACTTCAGTTTTTGATGGGGTAAATAGAGATTGAGATTGTGGTGATATAACCAATTGTGTAACATGTTCTCACAAGTATTAAGAAGGCTGAATGTGTATAAGAGATTACAAGTTCCTGTGCCTGTTTATTTGGTTTTCTGACTTTGGAAATATTGGGAATGTCAAGTCTCAAGCGTGGTCTTTCTGTTTTGCTGAAGGTGTACCTTGGAGGCCCAAGGAATATGGATGAGGAACATTTCTCATGCCTTAGGCCTAGTCTGCACTAGAGAATTGCTCCTAATTGGAGCAGTGGGGCCACTTTAGTTTTAGTACAAACAGTTCAGCATGTGCCCCCTACCTTTGCTTAATTTGTCAGTGCTGTATTCGGTACTTTTTAGCCATGCTGCTGCTATTCATGTTGCAATGCTTTTTTTATACTTGACCTACCACTTTTTGAATTGTACCATGTGTAGGATATTGTGATTAGTTTTGAGGTACTACACAGTTGGATAGTATATGAAGACTTCATGAAAAGATTCAAGTAGGATCATATTTCTTTTCACACTGACATGGCTCATTGTTGAACAGTTTATGCTTATAAGTGTTTACTTTTTCATAAAATATATCTTATCTAGCATATAATGGGTGTGTATCTTTGGCACACATGGACTAGTGGAATTGCAGAGATGTTGGAACCATACTTTTCTCTATTGGATTTTGCTATAAGGGGCAGTGAATCTTCAAAAAAAAAAAAATCCTTTACTGCTCCCTTTAATCTACAGAGTTGCTTTCTTTGCAAAATTATTCAAGGCAGAAAAAACTTGAAATAATGGAATTTCTAATGTAAATAAGTACATCTTCCTTTTGGCTTTTCTTGTATGTGCTTATACGTGGCGCATTGACAACATCCACTTAAAGACCAAATTATACTTTGCTTTGAAGCTCACTTCCACTAAAAAAGAATGTAGAATAAATGCTTTCTGAATCTAAGCTAGATTTCTTCAGTATGTAAGGAAGGACCAACTGCTCCTTGAGGACGGAAGGGACCTTACCTCCCACACGGAGGCATTTACCACCTCTGAGATCCAAGTCATCAACCCCCCTCTAGCAGAGATTCTTACCATGGTGGGCAAAGATCCAGAGGTCAGGTCACAAACTTTGAAACAACTTGTCCACATCCTCAGGCAGAACAAGGTGAATGTATCCAACACAAAACAATAAGATGGAGAAGCAATTACCATGAACATTGATCCTGTGATTATTGTAACAAGCGATTTTTCCTGCAGAATGTGTTGCAAAATGGTCACAGTGAATTGCAGGGTTCTTGTCAAGCAAATCCTTAACCACTCAAAAAAGCTCAGTTGACCTGCATTGCGCAGATGCAAGGATGGCAGAAAAGTGAGATCTGTTTGCTCTCATTGCTGCTATAGAGTTAGTCTTAAGAAATTATCGTACCTGCGCTTGCTAATGTTCCCCTGTTTTAAAACAAGGAATTGATTGCTCAGACTGGAGCTTGATAGATGATCCCTCACATAAACATTCCTCTATCTCTGTATCACCTGCTTGGTTATTAAGTTCAGCAGGAAAGGCCCGTTTTGAAGATGCCCTCACTTGCAGAGGCTTACTTGCTGGGCATGCGGGAAAGGGCTTTCTCCTGTGTTGCTCCCAAAGTCTGGAACACTCTCTCTTTAGAGTTAACAGCTGGTTCACACTCACTTTGTACTCAAGAAGGGGGTAAAGATCCTGTGATTATTGTGGCTTCTATGAACAAGTGATTTTTCCTCAGGAAGGGAGTCAAGATGCAACTTTTAAACTTGGCTTTTGTAATTGTTAATGGTTTTTAAAGTTTTTACTGTTCTACTGTCTGTCT
The DNA here is from genome assembly GCF_057233095.1 of Heloderma suspectum. Taxonomy (NCBI): domain Eukaryota; kingdom Metazoa; phylum Chordata; class Lepidosauria; order Squamata; family Helodermatidae; genus Heloderma; species Heloderma suspectum. The sequence goes on along the minus strand of NC_139461.1, from coordinate 283,649,133 downwards.
GATTATGGTTTTTATGTTTTGGACCTTTTGTAAACTGTCTTGATTAGTATTAGAAAGGCGGTATAAAAATGCTATAATAAATAAATAAATAAATTTTATTTATTTATGTTTGTATAAGATACTGCTATTGACACATACTCCAGCTCTTCTGGAGTTGGAAGAAAAAGCAAATAAATGAGCAAGAAAAACATGATGAGAAACCCTTTCCTTGACTTGACTAACACATCCTGTTGTTAGTCAAATGAGCCAGTCTGTTTCAGTCAAGCCACATATTTTTGTATCTTAATAAGTAGATGAATAATTCTCTTTATGTGAAGCTTGAGCTGAAGCTGCCCACTTCAGAGAGATTCAGACCACCTCCGAACTGAGGCAACTCTCTGAAGCACTCTGAAGCAAAGCAGGCTTGTCTGAAAACTTGGTTCCTGCTTCACTGGGTGGCTTTTAGTTTGTAAGTGTAATATGATACATTCACTCCCTAATTCTCCATAAAAGGAAAACACCAGGCAGGGGGAGGAAGAGGAGGGGGTATCATTTTGTGAATGACAGCTCTGCCTTCCAGTCAAAGAATGATTTTACCAGGGCTCTTTAATCACAGTGCTTTGGGGAGGGATGTTGTATCAACACATCAGAAGTTGGCCTCTTTGCGAATTTACTCTCTTAGGTGCAGCAATGCTTCAAGAGTTTGTGGAGTTGGTGGTGGGTTTTGTTTGTTCTACTGAAACCTTCCCTTATTGCAATCCATACCAATCCTTTCCTAAAATCCAATTCCTCGCATCCTAATTTATGTAATTTACTCTGGCTGTTGCTTGTGTCTGTTTTGATTGTAATATATGTTGTTAGTTATAGGAAAGTCACCTTCCAATCACCATCATCCCCACCATCATTCTGGCCTTAGAACCATTTGATTTAATTTCAGTGTTATTTGTAGGCCTCTCTGTGTAAGTGAATATATTATATAGTATCCATCTGACAGTGTGTGTTCATTGTTATGTGACTGTAGTCCTATTAACTCATTCCCCCTCATGTAATTTGGAGAGTGGGGATGTACTTGTTGGCCCCACCCTATCCATCACATTCCCAGTGGCCCAACCCACCTAGGCATTTGGGTTGATTTCTGCAGCAGGGAGCTTGGGATGGGTGGAATCAGAGGCAGCAGAACCATTGTGATCAGTTCTCCCTGCCCCTGCCCCCAAAGTCTCATACTATTCTTCATTCATCATAATGACATAACCCCTGCACCAGTCATTCTGAAATGTTGCAGGCAACTTGTCCAGGGGGCACCGCTATGTTGTATTTTCATGCAAATAGCCCAACAAAGCCACAGAGAAGATAGGGCTGTTTTGTTTTTTGTTTTTTAAAAAATCCTACAACTTTAAAGGCTTCCCTTGAACAAACCGGGCTGCACCTATTTGTCTAAAACCTGCAAGCTCATCCCCTCAGAACGAGCTGCTTATACCTATACATTTCATCCAATTTTGGCAAAACATTAGTTGGTTTTCCTATTATAGTTAATAGGGAGACATCTGAAGCTTTTGGAAAACAAAGCAAGGCTCTTCTTCTAATCCGAACCAAAACATGGTATCTATCCAAGGGCCCCAGCTGAAGCAGCCCACTGTCCAAAGTAGGTTCCAACCTGAATTTTTCTTTGGTGCACACTCCTACTACAAAATGTGCTATTTGCTATTATTTCAGGCCTTTGGCCTGGCAGCAAGTTAGTTAATGTGTAACAGGAAGCAAGCCTTATCATAGAGATTCTCATCTTCAGTTGTTCCTTTAAAACCCTGGAAGTCTCTTAATAAACTAACAACATTATTATCTTGGTTTTTAATGATGCTAAGTCGAAAGACCCTTTGTCTTTTCAAAGGAAATTAATGCTTGCATCAGTGTTATTTCCTGTCTGTGATAACTGTTAGGAATTCATCCACTTGTTGGGCAGTCTGACTGGTAAATGAGTTGAAATATAGGAAGATAAGGCAAATCATAGCTTCATTTGTTTATGTAATGGATGATGATAAGTCCAAACCCTCACACACACGTGTGTGTGTGTGTGTGTGTGTATGGGGGTGGGAAACAGGAGAAACACAACCTGTTTGAGACTAGTCCTGGCACCCATCAAATTTCTTTTGTGATAACAAAGATTTGTGCATTTCTTCCTGACGCAGACATGCTTTACATACATACTACATGAATGTGTTTTTAAGAAGTAAATGGCAGGGACCATGGCCTGGGGTAAGGAGGCTTTTTCCCCTGCTGTGGTCCCAGTCTAAACTCTCCCCCCTCCGTCCATGACTGCTATTTGCATTGGGAGAGAATCTTCCATTGTAGCCAATGAGAGTTTACCTCCTGTTGCAAATTTCAGCCGGGGGCAGAGAGGTCTGAATTGGATCAGAATTGCAATGGGACAAAGGGTTAAAGCCCCTCTCTACCCAGCCATGGCTGCTGTTTACTTTAAAAAAAAAAATGTCACAGAACTATTAATTGGCATGAATACCATCAAGTCTAGTTTGGCCCTAATTAAGGAGCTTCAAAACATCTGCACTTCCTTTAGGGCAGAAGTAGGCAACCCGGTGCCCTTCAGATTTTTGGACTACAACTCCCATCAGCCCCAGCCAGCCTAGCCAATCATTGGGGTTTATGGGAGCTGTAGTATAAAGCATGTGGAGACACTGGGTGGCCTACCCCAGCCTTGGGGGATATATGTGGGCTGAGTGAGAGTATGGAAATGCAGAAACACTACGTGGGTTCTATTAAAGGTGGGGGTGGTTTGGTCATGTTTGATTATTATTTTTATTTGAAAATGCAAATTTGTTTTGAAACCAAACCTGTCTTTCTTGCCTACATTTCAGTCAGAACTAAGACATGGTCCGTTTTACTATATGAAGCAGCCACTCACCACAGACCCTGTTGATGTTGTACCGCAGGATGGACGGAATGATTTCTATTGCTGGGTTTGTCATCGGGAAGGCCAAGTCCTCTGCTGTGAACTCTGCCCTCGGGTTTATCACGCTAAGTGTCTGAAACTGACAGCGGAGCCAGAGGGGGATTGGTTTTGCCCAGAATGTGAGGTTAGTCTGATATGGGGAGCATATTTGTCTCATTGCTATTAGTTTTTCACCTCTCAGAACATTGTTCTCTTTCCATCCAGTTTGACTGCCTGGTCACTTCTTGGAAAGGTAGAAAAGGAATAAAATAAAATCAGGCTTTTGCTAATATTTACCAGTTTTATGTTTTTGTTTGATTAATGGTTTCTTTCTTCACCCTTTATCATCTGTATCCTCTGTGTTCATTTTGTCAAGTACAAGTGGGGGGTGAGGACAAAAAGTGTGTGTGTGTGTGTGTGTGTGTAGCCCCATTCACATTTTCCCTGTCTTGGTTAAAGCTGCTTCCCTGTGAAGTTTTCCTTGTACACTTTGATACACATTTGAATAACTGTGAGCACAGCCAATTGTAGAATTCCTTCCTCTTCTATTGCCCATATGGGGAAAAATGGTCCTGCCCATCTTTTTCTGTATTTAATGCGTACTGGACAGTCTAGAAAGACATCACAGGAAAGCAGCTTCCAGACCACTAGCAATAAGTGGGAATGTGGTTTTGTTTGTTGTCTCTATGGTTTCTTAGTATAAGGAACAAAAATGTTGACAGAAAGTAACAGAAGATAGATACTAACAATCATTCTAGGCATGGGTCTAACCTTGGCCTCACACACAATCTGGTTGTTTCCCCAACATCCTAAAAAATGATACTCTCACTCCTTTTAGACTGAAAGAGCATAATATAGCCTTCCACATTTCTAAGCAGTGTCAGCTTTATTGCTTATAAAATTTAGCATGCCTGAGTAGGTTATCTATAACTCTGGGCATGCTATTATTACTCAGCACAGGTTCCATTTCCCCTGTAGCATCAAGACCTGCTCCTGTTACCTATGACTTCCATTTTCCACAATCTTCCTTTGTGTTCTTCTGCTCCTCGGACATGATTGTGAAAGTAAACAAGATTTGGTCAAAAGCCCAAACACACTGAGCAGGATCCATGGGTCTCTCTAAGTATGAATTAGCCTGAATCCAAGCCATGGATCTCCTGGTTTCATAGTTCAGCAATATTTTGGGGGGGGGGGGGTCAGTCAGCAACTGCCAGAAAATCATCCAGTCTTGATTTTTTTCCTTCCAGGAGTGACAGAATAAGCATTGCTTCCTGAGTACTATTTGGGATGCTAGCACACTTTCATGAATACAGGACAGTTGTTACAGCCATTGCATCACTTAATGGAAAAGAAATTTCATTATTTGTGTTTGCATGTGTCAGTAATCTGCATGTTCCATAATAGTGAAGGGGAGTTTGGGGTACTCATCTCTACACATTTTACAAATTTTCAGCATTTTTTACCTTTATTTTTAGAAAATTACTGTAGCGGAATGCATAGAAACACAGAGTAAAGCTATGACAATGCTCACTATTGAACAGCTATCCTACTTGCTCAAGTTTGCACTACAGAAAATGAAACAGCCAGGGGTAAGAATAATGTGTTGATACTTGACTCCATTGTATATGATTTGTTTATGGATAATTCAGTCTTTAGATTTCTAACTACTGATAAAGCACCCTAGGACCATCTTACCTATGTAAGATGGGGGTGGGCAAACTTCAGGCTTATCAAATCTATTGTGTGGGGGTGGGTTTTGGTTTTTGTTGTTGTTTTTTTACTAAAATCCCAAAATTCACCAACCAGAGTCAAGTAGAAAAGACATGCACTTTGAATTAAAGAATAAGGCATGTCTGAGCTCTTTCTGAGCTTAGGGATTTGTTTTCAGTACCGGAGCTAAACTGAACTCATAGTCATTCCACATACAAGTCCATTTCTGGTTACTCCAGGGTTTCTTCATTTCAGCGACCTAATTTAGGTGGAAAAAGTAAAATTGTTGCTATTGTGAAACAAGTGTGAATTAAAAGCCTTTGACAATCCAAAATCACCCAAAGATATATCATCTGCCATCCCTGCCCTATGTAACGTACAGTGGAACAACATTGGTTCCTTGCCATCGCTGCTGCCAAAAAGATAAGAAAGCAAGCTGCCTGTACCCTGAACAGTGAAGGAGTTTGCCATTCAAACTGAAATGAATTGTCATCTATAAATTCACCCAGGATGTTTCTTCATAAGAATTTGGCCATAGTTCATCTTCCAAGAATAGACGATGATGCTACTGTTCCTCTAAAGTTATTTCTAAGAGTTGCTTTAGAACCTGACTTATTGAAGAATAAGATGCTAGAAATATGTTTCCATCTTTCTTATACTTCAAAATAGTTTTATGGTTGGATTTCTGTCCCTTCCCATTCTGTTTCTGTGTTGACTTGAAGAACTGCTAACAAATGTTAACTATTCAAATTTGCTGCCATTAATGAAACAATAAGGCCATGCTTTGGAAGATGATGAATGCATGGGCTTCTCACTGAAAATCAAAAAAATCAGAGAGAGAGAGAGCACATAATCAATGTGATTCCCTGTTTTGTTTTTAAGAAACATTCCACATACTATTTGATATGTATGTTAGAGGTTGACAATGCATTATCCATATTTATTAACATTTATTTGCCACCTTATCTGCTAAAAAGATTAGCTCACTAAGGCTGTTTTCTCCCTCCTTTTCCCTGAGCGGACTCCCCCCTTTTCACGTGACCCTGGTATGAGTCCAGGCCATAGCTAGGTGTGAGTGATTAATGTCTGTAAAGCCCAAAAATGCAAATATATCATGGTTATAGGGCAGTATCCAGTGGGGTGCAACTACTAATGTAAATTACATTGCACTAGCTAGCATAAACTACTCTAGCACAATACCAATAGTGTTAGCTGTTGTGCTGATTTCTGGGGCCGTACTAGAGTAATTTACGCTAGTGCAACATAATTTATGTTAGTGGTTCCACCCTGCTGGATACTGCCTAAAATGTTGCATTCATTTTTATAAAGCATAAATTTGAGATTGTTTCTGTTGCCACAAGTATATTTTTTACAATTGGCCATGAGATTCGTATATAAGCTGGCAATGATAAAGTTTGAAGCTGCTCAATGTTGGTAATATGTGAAATCCTGCTCTTTGGGGCTATCACTTGATTAAAGAAATCTTAAGCAAATTAAGCTGATGAGTTTTAGTCAATTTGATAAAGTAAAAGGCATATTTCTTTTTTGATTACGCATGTGTCATAGCATGTATCATTTTAAAGGGGGTAGTCCTCTTTTTCTCTTGCAGGAGGCAATGCATCTTCTAAGTTGTCCTTGCCACCTGCAGTTTTTATAAGTGTGTGTGTGTATTTGTAATCCGCCTGTTTAACTGGGGCACCTTTTTATTTGATCGAAACTTTTTAAACAATTAATCTAACAAATTGAATGGAATTAGCATTGCACCCATAACATTTCTTGTGTTTATTTAAATAGACAGAGCCATTTCAAAAGCCAGTTTCACTGGATCAACATCCAGATTATGCAGAATACATCTTTCATCCAATGGATCTTTGTACATTAGAAAAGGTTGGTTGGCAGCAAGGAGAAAAATCTATTTAATTCTATTAAACTGTTGTTACTGTGCTTATAACTATGTATACTATCTCTTTCTATAATCAGTACAGTTCTTCATTTATGTTATAAATTAGTTTGCCCTTTCAACATCATGAAATCCATTAGCTGTTCCAAGTATATTAAGAGCTTAATTTTCCATTTGTATAGACGTCCATATATGTGAAATTGGAACTGCCTCAGTATTTACAACTGTGTATTGGGAATTTTGGCCACAGGCTTACTTAGAGTGAAGGTTTTCTTTTAGAACGCAGTAAACCTGCTTTTACTTCTTTTTAGACTGAGAGAAATAAGCATTCACAAGCTTTTTAAAAGATGTATTTTGTCCCATCCTAAACTGAGGTTGCCTTCTCTGGAGATGAAATTGGGACCATTTTGTATCCAGGTACAACTATCATTTCCAAAACTATGTATGACCCGTGCTGTGGGGCAGTTCGTACGTAATGACAGCCCATGGGTTAAACAACCCATGGGCTGTCAGGGATGAGCAGGAGGGAGCAGGCACACAGCCTGCAGTGCACTTCTGCTTTTAATCAACAATCTACAATTGGTTCATCTGAGGATTGTTGAGTGTGATGTGCAAACCCAGATGGCTGGGTTCTTTAGTGGCTAAACAACCCAGCGGTTAACCCATGGTTTGTCATTGGGTTAATTGCTGGGTTGTTTAGCCCCTAAACAGCCCATTGGTCTGGGTTCGCTTGTTATGTGCAATGACCTACAAATTATCCAATAGGTTGTTGAGTAAAAGCAGAAGTACAAGGCAGTGTGTTTGCTCTCCTGCCCGTGCATGACAATCCATGAACTGTTGAAACCATGAGTTGTTGTTACATGCGAACTGAGTCACAGTCTATTTTCCCCTCCCATATCCATGACATACTTCAACACTAACACATTCTTAAGCTGAATTTGATTGAATTGATATGAGGGGATATGGCAGTTTCTAGAAATACTTGGAATGAGAATTGATTGAGATGAATAGACAGTTTATCTCCCTTATTTAAGAGTGTTGCAAACTGCATTAGCGTGTCTGTTTTCCAGTGTTCACAGTTTTGAACATGGCTTTGTAACTATGAGCACTTTTTTATATATATTGCCACAGTTGTAAAATCAAGTAATTGTAATTATGTTCAATCAGTTTTTGTCTCATGCACTGTGGTACTCTGCTCCCCAAACATATCTTCCACCTTTTTCATATGTAAAGCAGAAATACCATTAGCAACACTTACTTTAAGAATCTTGTAACTTTGCCCAGATTCCTTAAATTATGTTTAATATATCATGATATGCAAATGAAGTTGATGTCCCAAATAGTGCATACTTGACTGTATCCAAGAACTTCTTGAATCTGGAAGAGCTAAAACATTTTGACAGTGAGCTCACTTTTGATACCATCTAATTAGACCCAGCTTTGACCTTTTCATTCATTTATATAGAATAACATGAAATTACTACACTAGTGCTAAGAAAATATTATAAAATGGCCAGCTTAAACATTATTTTTCATTTTCTAATCCATTTTTAATGCTCTTTTTTTTCCAGAATGTTAAAAAGAAGATGTATGGTTGCACTGAAGCTTTTTTGGCTGATGCCAAATGGATTTTGCACAATTGCATTATTTACAATGGGGGTAAGTATGTGCCTGTTTCCTTGAAGACAATACATTTATCATTCTGTATACAGTAAACTGAGACTGGATTATGGTAACATCACTACAAATGACAGGCTGATCACAGTAATACAAGAAGGACTTTGAATCTAAGAATAGGTAAGGAGATGATTTTAACCAATTTCCCTTCCGGGCCCACAGCCCCTTTTGCCAGCTCCCATGCTGTTCCAAAGAGTCCAACAACCATCCAGAGCAGATTTGAAAAGGGGCAGCAGGAGGCTGCAGTGGGGGAGGGGAACTGCCAAAAAATTGCCTTGTTCATTCCACTGATAGAAGCCTCTGCTGGATCCACTGGTAATCAAAAGGGCTTGAAAAATCAAAAGAGAAGATGGTTCTACTGGATGGTGCTTATGATGGACAAAAAAGGGCTTCTGAAAGTAAACCAAGGAGTTCAAAAGTTTCATATTGAGATCAGCTATAGCAGTTGTTTTTTAAAAATGCAACATGTACGTCTATACAACTGTACAACTTCTGTACAACTTTAAAACCTGGTCTGACCTAACTATGTGATAGTCTTCAAGTTGATTGGTTTTATAAGAAGGTAGGTTGAAAATGTGTATTGAAATGTCTACTGTGATAATGTTGATAGATAACACTACTGCTGCCTAGTCACTACTATTTAAATAGAGGGAGGATTATTTTCAAAGTGCTGTGACCGTGTTATGCCTGGGTGAAAGCCTTATTTTTTATGCATTGTTTGTACTGGCAGTTTTCAAAATACCTGTTTAACTAATTTTCCTTTTTAAAACGTTATGCATTCCAAACAGAAATTTTCATTTTAGATTAAAAATACACATAACAAGAGTTCAGTATGACAAAGATTTGATTCGACATCTCTGCTTATCTGTTCCTCAGGAAATCACAAATTGACACAAACAGCAAAAGTCATAATCAAAATCTGTGAGCATGAGGTATGTATTCCCTAGTTAGATTTTATTTATTTATTACATTTCTGTACTGCCCAACAGCCAACGCTCTTCTTATTATATCAGTTAAAATGCAATGAAATTTTCATAGAATCATGGTTGGAAGCACTGTATAATAGTTGAATAGTTTATAGACATCAGTCTATAAAATGACTTAGAACTTCATCCTTTCCTCCACTAAAAGATCTGCTGTTTAGATATGTAGGCTGCAATCCTATCCTCAGTTACCTGGGAGTAATTCCACTAAATTCAGTGGAGCTTACTTCTAAGTAGAATTGTATAGGATTCCAATGGATGTGGAGCATATGGGCCAGATTGCTTTTATTAGGAAATTGGCTGTTCATATGTCAACTTTTTACGGGGATGGGTATGTGACTTTCGAGGGAGAGGGGGAGTGTGTATGTGATGAGAAACAGGTATATAACACAGGGAACATTTGGTTCCTAAAGCTAAATACTCTCTTTTTTCTCAGTGAACACTTGGAATTTAGAGCAGGAGGTATTGATTTCAATAATAGTGTGTTTATTTGCATGGCACAGCTACCATAATTTGCATCTAAATTTAATGCTAAAATGAGTATTTCAGGGTTTTGTAGAGGATGCAGTTTTGAAAATCTGGGTCTCAATATGGCATTGCAGTGCTGAAACTGATTTTATAAGCTTACCTTAATAAGACAGTGGGCTATATCCAACATTGTACAAACAGACTAGCACAACAGAACTTTCCCAGCCTGTCTTCCCCCCTGCAGTTTTTTGCTTCCCAATCTTATCCAGATGGTTTTCTAACCATCCAAAGCTGATTTTGAGGGGTGCACGGTAGGCTGCATGGGGAAAGCGGTAACTGGTCCACTGGAAGATGCCATTCTGTCAGCAGACTGACATAATTGTATGTCAACCACTAGCTTCAATTATTTTACAAGAATCTTACCAAAACCTAACAAATCTATATCCTATAATTGCTCCAAATAAATTCTAAAGATTTTTGAAAACTTATATGAATCTTCCCCTTTCACCCATTTTTTAAAATCTCTTTGCTCTCCAGCTGCTTTAGATATGAGTAAAATTGACTATGAGAGGCTAAAACATTGATCTACTTTTTATGTCCAAAATATTGTCATGATATTAAGCAGCTTGTCCACTGGGAAAGCAACAAGAATTACTGTTTTCATTCCTGAATGCACAGACCTCCAAAATCTGTAGATCTGCAAAATTCTCAACAATAGAAAATTATGAACATTACCCCTGATTACAGGATAGAATAGAATAAGACATTCATTTAATCACACACTCCAACTCCTGCAATAGCCGGTCTTTCTCTTTACAGATGAATGAAATTGAAGTATGTCCAGAATGTTATTTAGCTGCTTGCCAAAAACGAGAGAATTGGTTTTGTGAGCCTTGTGTAAGTAAAACAGTTAAAAAAAAAAGATAAGTAAGATGCATATCCAAGTTCATAATAGTTTGTTCTTATGCTTAATACTTAAAATCTGTGAACAGTTCCTGACTGACCTGGGCAAATCTATTACAGTTTATAAACGAAACCTGAATGCTATAGCTACATTTGATGTTGAACTGCAAAAACTAGATTGCTCAGTCTGTTCATTTGTGCATGGTCTTCCTGCTTCTTAGTAGAGACTCTGGGAGAACACATGGAAACTAGATTTTTCTTCCAAACCTTACCATCAGTTGACACTACTATCCGAGTTGCACTTGTTTGGCTATAATTTTATGTCAACATATAGAAATGGATGTCAAATATAGTGTTTGATTGTCAGTGTCTGTATAAATCAGCAGATTAGGCAAGCCTTTATAGAGAGATTATTTTACTTATTGACCTGGTTCGCATGTCACGGTGGTAAATCCTGGGTTGTTTAACCCAGGAATTGCCAGGGATGAGCGGAGTATGCAAGCCACTTTCGCTTTTAATGAACAACCGAGGAACACCCCATTCCTGGGTTCTTTTGTGATGTGTGAACTCAGAAACTCTGGTTCTATATGGGTTAAACAATCCAGAGTTAACCTATGGGTAGTTGTTGGGCTGACCCATAAACAACCCAGAGTTTTTGTCACAAAACAGCCCAGGAACCTGAATTGTTAATTAAAAGCAGAAATGGCTCACAAATGGCTGATGTGCTTTGCTTGTCTCCGCAATTCCTGGGTTAAACAACCCAAGAATTGCCACTGTGATGTGCGAATTGGGGTATGACTTAGAGTATGAGCCCAATTCAAATCTCAACTCAACCAGTCTCTCTAGGGACTTTGGCAAGCCCCTGTTCTCTCTGTCTCCCCTCCCCTCTACCCCCACATCTGCAATATGGGAATAATATTGTAGGCCAGCCTTACAGGTCTGTTTTAATGGTGACTGAAATAATGTCTGCGAAATGCCTGCACTACTTGAAATTTGTTTTACAAATATTGCTTAGGAAATATATTTTCTGACCATGAAGGCCTGGATAATTTATCCATTGTTCACATAGGATTTGATTCTGAGTTTTGGAGAGTTTTTCTACCCTCTGTGGATTTCTCATATTTTGATGGGTATTATAAGATTACAGTTGTCATTTGGGAATTCCCCTCCCTCTAGATTGAGTACAAGATATAGAAACTGATGCCAGTTAGATGAGAGAAGCTGCTCAGGTTTGAAGTCTTCAGATAGTGCAGACCATCACTAGTTTCTTCTTGACAGGGTTTTGGGTAGCTGAGAGTATATTGTACTTGCACTCTAGCATCTGACTTGACCCCTATTACCTTCTGCGCTGGTTATAATGCATAAAATCCTAAATGGCCTGGGCACGATATACCTGACAGACTGCATCTACCCCATGTTCCTTTAAACTCCATGTGTTTAACAGAGAGCACCCTCTTAAGTTTACTATCCATGCAGTTAGTTCAGCAAAGGGACATATAGAGGCATTGTCTGTGGCTGTCCCTCAGTTGTGTACCTCTGCTTTCCTGATGATTTGCCAAAATTTAAGCATCTTTCGGAAGTGATGGAAAACTTTAAATTCTGGCTGACTTTTGATACCATGGATAGAGTGGTTTGAGGATGGAGTTCTAATAACTATGAGGTTTCCTATAACTGAAATTGGTTAGTTGGTTAAGCAATTAAATTGGTTTTATATTTGATATATTACTGTTTGCTCTGGGCATTCAGACAGATTTTACAAAATAAAATCATAAAAATATCTAAAGCATTCCTCCTAAATTTAAAGGGAATGTATTGAGCAGTGTCCTACTACTACTACTACTGCTACTAGTACTACTATAAACAGGACTGGAATTTTAAGAGAAGACAAGACAAACATTTCTCTTCCTGGTGTTAAAACAATTCAGAATAATGAACAATTTACAAAAGATGAAAAAATATAAAACTATACCATTGTCTGGAGAGAGACTGCATTATCTGTGTTTAGGAGTACATTGCCATTTCTGGGCACTATTACAATCCATATCATAAAATCAAGTATTATCTTGCATGCCAGTGATTAGAAAGTAATACATGGCTTAAAATAGTTTCTCACTGTATGGTCACTATGCACTTTCCTCTAGAGCAATCCACACCCGTTGGTCTGGGCTAAACTCAAGGGTTTCCCATTCTGGCCTGCTAAAGCACTGAGGGATAAAGACGGTCAAGTTGATGCTCGTTTCTTTGGTCAACATGACAGGTGGGAGTTCAGTCAAATGGTGGTTGAATGGTTCAGTGATCCCTTTTTGGTATATTATTTGGTGGTGGTTGCTGTTATATTAGTTGTAGTGTTAGTATCTTTCTGAATTGGCAAATCTGAATGCCCCATATTTGCTTCCTGCCATGTTGGCAATGTCAGCTCACTAAACATTTTTGGAATATATAGGTAACTAGTATCTTACTTTTGTATACACAAAATTGAAACATTTGTTTTCTCATTCCAGTGAAATTTATTGTCTGGGACATTACGTAGTTTTCAGATAGTTCTTTGATACCTAGGATTTGTTTTGTTTGTGGTAGCGGTAACTGATTTTCATGATATCAAACCATGTATTTTTATGTAGAATATACAAGATGTATTTGTGGTAACCTTTTACAAATGTAAACCCTTAAGAGCTTATGTAGAATATACAAGATGTATTTGTAATTCTGTCAATTAGGGGGATGTAGACAACCAGCTTTGTAACATATAAATGTGAGAGATAAACAAGTTAGGGTTCCACGAGAATTTGCACGGGGGGAGCGGGCGCTCCTTTCTCTGCCAAAGTGGTAGCCCCTAACCTGATTGCTCTATCGCTGTGGGGTGGGGGAGAGTTTCAGGGCTAGCTCTGTAGCAATCCCCAAAACTTAGTGGTAAAGCATAGGGGCAAAGAGGACTACTCCGTCATCCCACACTGTTAGTGCTGTCTTTGTTGAATAGGGGTGAGGACACCCCCACTTACCACTTTCATCACTATCAGAGCTTCCAACTATTTCTGGTGTTACATACTTACAAGAAGGCTTTGTGCGTGCACATCCCTTTTCAGTAGTAGCTATGGCCATGTTTTTTTTTCTTTTTTAAAAAAGAAAGTGGCATTTTTCTGCATATCTGGGGAGGTGTCCTCCCACCACCAGTGGTGTAGTGGTAAATTCAGAAATGCAGGTGCTCATCCTGACAGTTCCCTATAGCCTCCCAGCATAGTCCAAAAGGGCAGACAACTGTGTAATGAATATCAACAAACCAGTTCTAGCAGTTTTCATCTCCATCAGGAACAGATCTTTTGTAAAGCCAATGGACCTTAATTGCCTGTTCAAGACAAAGCCACCCCAAAATACTTTGCATTACAATGGGATAGCTCCTAGCATGCTTGAAAAATCCATTCCCCACCTAACCTATGGTTGGGATTGCAGCAAAGCTCAGAGGGAACAGGGAAGACTGAGGGAGGTGGTAGATGACAGTCTCCTCGCTGCAGAAACCTACATTTCCTGTGAATGGCCTCCTCTCACTTCCCTACTGGTCAGCATGAGGCCATCATATATATGAGTGCAGCATTGCAAAATATGCCAGCACTACAGGAAAATTGGAAATGGTCAAGCTGATCATCATTTCCTGCTCATTGTGACTTATAGAAGTCAGTCAGAAGATATCTGAATGGCACCATGCCATCTTTCTGGTGCATTATTAGGTGGTAGTTGCTGCTGAATGTTGAAGTTGGTTGATCAGTTTTTTAAAAAATAATGTTTTGAAAGCAATACTTCTGTCTGGAATTGTTAATGTTCTTCTGGATTGCAAAACTTATTCCATAGACCTATCAGGTGTACACATGGTGCTAAATAAAGTGTTCAGTCCCAAGCATCTATAGTTTTACAAAAGACCCATTGAAATCAATAGGACTTGCTTTCAAATATGTTTATAAAATCTGAATGAAAGAAGTGGAAACAATCTACATGAAATTTAATGTTATATCCCCCTCCCCTTTATTTTACTGTCTTATATGCAGGGCCTGGGTTCCAGTAAATAATTGCTACCTCATGTCTAAAGAAATTCCTTTTTCCGTGAAAAAGACTAAAAGCATATTCAACAGTGCAATGCAAGAAATGGAGGTTTATGTGGAGAATATTCGTAGAAAGTTTGGAGTATTTAATTATGCACCTTTCCGGACACCATATACTCCCAACAACCAATACCAAATGTTGTTAGACCCTTCAAATCCTGGTGCTGGAACTGCTAAGACTGACAAACAAGAGAAAATCAAACTTAACTTTGATATGACAGCATCACCCAAGATTTTAATGAGCAAACCGATGCTAAGTAGCAGTACTGGGCGAAGGATTTCCTTAACAGACATGCCACGTTCCCCAATGAGTACAAATTCATCTGTTCACACTGGATCTGATGTTGAACAGGATGCAGAGAAAAAAGCATCCTCCAGTCACTTTAGCGCAAGTGAAGAGTCCATGGACTTTATTGATAAGAGTACAGGTAAGGGGAGCAGAAGTAAAGGTCCTGCATCAATTGCCAAAGTTGAGCTTTAACAGGCAGTGTGTAGATGGTTTTACAGCTGGAAGAAAAGAATATTATTCTTTATCAAGTCTCTTTAGGATGTATCACTGGATTCAGATGCAGCACTACCCTTAAGCATCTATATAAGTGTCTTGGGAACAATTATAAGACCGGGTTAAAGCCAGGAATGTTGTTGCCCTCGCTAATGGCAACATATTTGTATTAAACACCTAGGTAGATCAAAGCACCTGGGAAGAGCTGGAAGTATGTTTCAGGAAAGAATTTAAAGCAATTGTCAAACAAAGGAGGTCAGGCTAGACTGGCATCATGCTGGGGAACTAAGAACTAGGGCGGTGGAGTGTGATCTGAGTATTTCAGTCAGTAGGAGCAGGTAGAAATGTGTTTTGTATATTTCAGGGTGCTAACAGAATGTTCCATGCTCTGAAACTTTGGATCAGTAAGTCGGAGGCTTTCTTTAGTCTGTAGGGCTATCTTTGGACCAGTAAGTCAGAGGCCTTGTTTAGTCCTGGCCACATATATACATTTTGCACACTACTTTCTCCAGGAACAGTAGTGCCCAGTTAAGCTAGGGAAATAGGGTGCTTGGCACCTGAAGTCCTGGCTGAGAGCTATTGTTCTTTGGAATTGGTGGAAGTGTCATTAAAAGGAGCACAGCAGTGGGACTTGGGGGGCCTAGGTATAGTAGGGGTTTGCCAGGAAAGAGTCTGCAGAGTACCATGTAGTTCTGTGTAGTTCAGCATCATTGTGGATCAGGTCCCCAATTTAAAAATTGTACATTGACTTATCTGATACTTCAAGTGATTTTTCTCACCCTTCTCAACTGCCTGAAACCTTAAGTTAATAATAAACAACGCTAAACACAGAACATTGAATTGATAAAAAGTGCAGACTAGCAAGTTAGGGACTGAAATTACTAAGCAGAAGTATTCTCTGTAAAATATTTTACAGAGTTTTACATCTTTTATAGTGTATAGCGTATAGTATAGATGCAAGGGAGCCACGTACTGGGCGATTTCACACACCACGATAGCCACCCTTAGAATAAGCTATTGTGTTACTCCCGACAGACAATCCCCCACTTGGCAGCTTGCTGTGGCTTGTTTCTCCCTCAGTCCCCCTCTGTCCTCCTGACCACTGCCTGGCATGTATCTCAGGGGCCTTTGCGGCAGAAATCTTTGTTTCCTCCTTCTCTGTGTCAGCACCCTTTCTGCAATTTGTCCACTGGCATTGCTGTCTCATGAGGGAGACTCTCTCCCCGCCCTGCATCAGATCGCTAAAGGGATTTAAATTTCTGAGCCCTTATGAATGTGGAAACATGTTTGCAATTTTTTTTCAGAGTCTTGCCTTCTCAGTTGCATCTTCCACTTCGGAGCTTCCTGAGTGAATCCTCCTCCCCCTCATCAAATTGCAAAAAGGAAATAATTTTCTGAATGCTGGAACCTGCCTGTTTGTTATTTAGCCAAACATTCCAGTATCCCCCTCTTGTCAGTGTCCTTGTGAATTTCATCCTCCACTTTGGGGCTTCCTTTGATAAGGAAACTTTTTTTTCTTTTTTTTTTGAAGGCTACTTCAGGTTCTACTGAAGTAATAACGTCTGCCCGTTAAGCTCTTCCCTCCTGCAGCTGCCAGCCTCTTTGGGGTCCTCCCACCCTTTTGTGCTTGTCACTTCCCTCTACTGGTCTCCATTGCTAACTTTCACATATACATAGGGGTTATAGAGCAGTGAGCAGGATCACTAAACATATGCGAATATAATGGCAAACCAGTAAAAGGAAGGGCAAAATTGTGAAAATTTCAAGTCAGAGCAGTAAAAACGAAGGGGAAAATTGTGCAAATTTCATAGCAGCGGACTTGCACAGGACTGAAAAAAAAATTGCGAATGCATTCAGGACACTAATTGGTGTCCTTCAAGATTTCTGTGGAAAAAAAAGAATTAAAAATTCATCAAAAAATAAAACCTGTGTATGAAATTCCCTCCCAGTCCTGCAACTTTCAAAGGTTTAGAGCCGCCAACCCCTTTGTGGTGTGGAGGCATAGCTGTGCAAGGAGGGGGCTACAGACCCTTGGAAGTTTGCAAGAATGGGATGAGATTGGATGAACAGGTTCCCCTCATGGGGAGGTACCAGATGCGCAGCTAAAACCCTGCGGAAGGAGCGGTGGGCTTGTGGGGAAGTGGCTAAGGAACAATGCCACATAGAAAACGGTGGGGAGCTGGCAGAAGACAGCTGAAGAGGCCCTTGCGCAAAGCCGGCCAATTGGAGAGAGGCAGGTGATGTAGTGGCAATATGGTTTCCATTGCGAAGGAAGCTGGATACCTGCCAGGCCAGGTGGGAGGACTACAGAGGGAGGAGTGGCGAGGGGGGAAAACAAAGACTACACACAGTAGCTTATTTGTCTGATTGTGTGCTGGGCACAGTGGGCTATTTTTCAAAATAAGCTCCTTTGAGCAGCTTATAAACCACTATGGCTTAACCTGCCCTTTTTGTCGGCATGGCTTATTGTGACATCTGAACCCAGCATAGAGGCTTCAGTATGGTTTGTTAACCATGCACAAGCCACGCGGAGAACGCATGGCTTGTTCAGTTGTTGAGGGTGACTTGTTCTCAGGGTGCCTTGTCATGACATGCAAACCAGACAATGTGGCTTATCAATGGCTTCTTGGCACAGGCTACAGAGCTTCCAGCCTCCTTCCTTCCTTATCGGTGATGTCCACCCCTCCACCAGTACCAAAATGGCTCTTGGGAATGTCCATAGCTCATTCGCAACCTTTAAAAATTATTCTATTCATGCTTCAGAAATACGCAAATGGGTTCGTAAGTTTTCTTTTTTCCCCCTGCTGCTTCTCAAGTGCACAAATGTGTTCATATTTTCCCCCACCCCCTGGTCCTTCAGAGTTCGCTGTCAAGGGAAGCACTGAAATGGAATGGGTAATTTATAAGGAAATTGACAAGGTGACCATACATAGCAGACAGGGGAATCTGTGCACTTGCAAAGGGCTGGAAAAAAATAGTAAAAACTTATGAACCCATTTGCTCACTTGAGAAGCATCCAAAAAGAAAATAAAAAGTTTGCAAACTAAGTAATTGCTCCGAAAAGGGTCAAGATTGGGGGTGGGAGCAGGACGGCCAATAAATTCCCACTTGTCAGTTTCATCCTCTAGTACATCTTGAACTGACACTTGTTAGTTTGCCCCAGCACCACCACCACTGCCAGTGCTTCCCTAGACCCTGAATTCTGAAAGCGTTCAAAGGAACAGGATGGAGTTATTGGGGCAGGTGGGTGTAATTACTGCTGGAGTATGGGTGTAATTATTCCCACAGTAATTATACCCACCTGCCCCAATAGCTCTGTCCTGTTCAGCTGCTGCTTTCAGAGTTCAGGTTCAAGGGAAGTGCTGAAGAGGAGTGGAGACTTACTACAGTGTAACAGTGAAACTGACGAGGGATTTCAACACATACAGGCAGGACATTGATCTGTACTGCTGAAGAAAGTACATAATGGACAGGGGAATATGTGCAATTGCAAACTTGCGAACAACAGAAAAAGAAAAATATTTTTTAAAAAACAAACCCATTTGCGTACTTCCTAAGCACTGGGGGGAAAAAGATTGCGAATAGAAAATTGAACAGGAAACAGGTAGCGAGTGGAGCAGGAAGCTGGAAAAGTTTCCCTCCCTAGCAATGAAGATATGAACGGGGGTTGTACCAAAAAGGACCACGAGATACATGCCAGGAGCGGGTGGAGGACTAAAGGGGAAACAAGCCACAGCAAGGCGCAAAATGCCCGATTGTCAGGAGTAAGGACATAAGAGCCATGCTGGATCAGACCAAGGGTTCATCTTATCCAGTATTCTGCTCACACAGTAGCCAACCATCTATTGACTGGGAACCCACCAGTAGGACACAAGTGCAACAGCACCCTCCTGCCCAAGTTCCCCAGCAACTGGTGTCCATAGGCATACTGCCTCTGATACTGGAGGGAGCTCATAGCCATCAGGATTAGTGCCATTGATAGCCTTCTCCAGGAATTTGTCTAACCCCCTTTTAAAGCCATCCAAATTGATGGCCATCACTACATCTTGTGGTAGCGAATTCCATAGTTTAGCAAGCAAGTAACCAACCCAGCCTGGCTTATTTTCAGGGTGGCTTATTGTGATGTGCAAAATGGCCTATTGTCTAGGATAATAAATTCAAAAATACTGCTGAAGAGCATGTTAGTCTAGCCTCTTCATTTTTTCATAGCTATTTCTGTTGTAGTTTCAGCATTGTATTGTACAAAAATGCCGTATTGTATTGAATGTTAGTGTCCTAAATTTATCCATTCATTAATGTCTTCCCTCTCCTTTTGGCATGGCTGAATTTTGTTTCTGTTTGATGTTAATAATATTAGAGTTTTTTGTCTTCATTTACTGTTGTGTTAGGCTCTTGCTTGTGAGTCTTATTTTCTGTAAAAACTGTTGTTTCCAATTTTAAAAACTTTATACAAGTTGTCTTTGAAATTTATGAAGATCTTGTTCTCTTTCTGGAAATTTGGATCGGAGGAAAACCAGATAGTTTTTTGAAGAACTGACCCTGAACCTTTCCCTTTTGGAATTAAGACTTGCCAAATGTTTCTAAGTACCATTTGGAAGTTCAAATGTTCAAGATCACGCATTAGTATCTGAAAAGGTAGTAGCCTCTACTGGCTTCTTTGGACTAATGACAGTGTAAAGGGTCTCTAAATTTCACCTCGTTATTAGTGTGCAGTTGTTTCTAGTGACACAGTGAATAGGTAGGCTTTGTTTTACTTCAACACAGACTCTTTGAACTTGAGATCTTTCTTTGGAGAGAAAATTATCTTGGCCCTAGTATTTAGCAGTGTTACGTGTGGGAGTATGTTTTAAAACTTCTGAGCATAGGTGACTTTCATTTGATGCATATGTTAGGTGTATAAAGATACTCTTCTAATGAGACTGAAGAAGAGGAATTGTAAATCTTCCTGTGCAATTATTTGTTTGAATAAATGTCATTCATGTTCTTGATAGACAACTTTTCAGTGTTTTAAAATAAATGGATGGTGCCATGCTCTGCTTATTTGTAAGGTTCATGTTATATCTACATGTCAACCATTAAAAAATCTAAAAAAGATCTGGACTTTTCTCCTGATTCAGAAGTACTCACCACCTCATCCTCTCTACTTCATCCATACTCTTGAGTCAGAAGTGGGCAACATGTGGCCCTCCAAATGTTGTTGGACCTCAGTCTCCATCAGCCCTAGCTAGCATGGCCAGTTCAGATTCCTGCTCTAAGTAAAGGCGAGAAAACCAGGGTAGATATTTCTAATATTTATATTAATTGATATCATCTTCCTAAATACAGAGGTGAAACCTTCAGCAAAATGTTCCAGGGTATCCTCTCCTAAAAGAAGCTTCTGTCCAGGATTCTACCCAGACATTCCCTACAAGCAGGGCTTTCCACCACCCCCACTTCATTTTTCTTTTTCACCTCTCACTCTAGATTCCATGGCTACTGAGCATGCTCAGTCCCCTTTGTGCCCCCTTACATGTTTTTTTTTCTTTTTCTTTTAAGATTTGTACTTCTGGAAATATTGGCATTCTCCTGAGTGTACTGATACCTCTGTCTTGTTTCTCAGTGGTCCTGTTTCGGCTGCAATACTGTTGGCATTCACCACCTGAGTTCTCTGTTAGGAATGATGCTAAAAGCATGTAAGATGCTTCATGTCAGCACATTTTAAGGCTAAACAGTATATTGAAACTTTTATCTTGTTTGTAAATATGAATCCGGTCTTCTTTTACTAGCTTGCTTGCAGAAGAGACAACTAGAATTTAATAAATACTTGTTTGCCAGGCATTCATTCTGAGCTCTCTTAATGAGTAAGCAAGCTGTAAAATGTGTAGAGGAGCTAAGCCTTGTTTTGAAGTAGTTTGCTTTGATCTAGACTAGGGATGAGCAACTTGTGGCACTCTAGATGTTTTGGCCTACAGCTCCCATCATTTCTCACCATTGACTATGCTGGCTAGGCTGATGGAAGTTGTAGGCCAAAACATTTGGAGGGCCACAAGTTGTCCATTCCTGATCTAGAAGCTCAGCTGTGCATTATCAATAATACGGCTTAGGAAACCCTAGTGAAGATGAAATTTCCTACAACTAAGAGTCAGGGTATCAAATGTAATTGGAGAAAAAGAAGTGTTCTAAAATAGAACACTTCCTTTCCAAAGTGAAAGACTTGGCAAGTCTATTCTATCTGAAAATATTCCAAAATAGTTAAGTTATCTAGGTAAGTGTTCCATTATGTATGTTCAGTGAGTTGTTGGTTTAATACATTTCTCTTAATTGACATAATAGAGGGTTTTGAAGGATTTAGTTAGAAATACACCTTTCACTTGAAACTTTTTGAAGAAACCCCTCAATCTTTTTATGCCCTTCTTTTTCTTTCAGTGCAACCATACAATAAGGACTCTTACATTCTTTTCATCAGTGATGTTGAGAAAGGACAGTTCAGTAATTCTTCATTTTGTCTCCTTGTTCATCTAGTGCTTGAATTCTTTTGAACAGGAGTCACTTTCCCCTCTGTCCCCATGCCAAGTGGCAAAATGCTTTTGAAACATGGAGTTTCAAAAGCAGCTTGTGATATGATGCTGGGCCTTGCGGTTCAAATGAAAAAAATAACATGGAATGGGCCCAAGCCCTTGGTCATACCTAAAGAAACTTTTTCAGTCCCAGGTCACATTCTGAAATCTGTTTTATGTCAATTGTCTACTTTTTCAGCTTCTCCAGCACCAACAAGGACAGGTCAAGCAGGGAGTTTATCTGGAAGCCCCAAACCTTTCTCCCCTCAAGCATCAACACCTGCTGCTACCAAACAAGAAAGAACATCTACTCCAGGAAGCATTCTTAATCTTAATCTTGGTGAGTTGACATTGGCAATAGTGACTTTCACTTTTATCAGTGGACTTCACTGTAGGTATGAAAAGTTTCAAGGTAGGTATACAAGTGCAAGATTATAAATGTACTAGAGAGATTTCCCAGAGAATAGCCATATTAAGTCTATTGCAGAAAAAACAACAGAGTCTTGTGGCACCTTAAAGACTAACACTTTTATTCTGGCATGAGCTTTCATGGATTATAACCACTTTGTCAGATGGAGATATATCTGATGAAGTGGGCTATAGTCCACGAAAGTTTATACTAGAATAAACTTGTTAGTCTGTTGTTCTATAATTACGTGCAATTTCTGCTTCCCAACTTAAGCAATTTCATATGTCACATAAGGCTAATAATTTATGGGTTTATAAAAGTACCTGTGAGAGGACATAGTTAAATAGATATGGTTAATAGAATCGTGAAAGCTAAATGATACCAGCTTACTTGCCCCACTACCAGAAACCTTAGTTGAGCTTTTTTGCATTAAACTAAAGGTTTTTGTCAAATTCCCGTGCCGGTGAAAAAATAAAGAAAAATATAGCCTCAAGAATAGTTTACACATTGTTGGAATAGCATGTGAATGCATGATAGCTATGATTGGGATTGTCTAAAAGTACCTGTTGTATTTCACTGCTGTTACTAAGTGTTGGGATATACATAAGTTTCAGCTTTACCAATGGGCTGTTACCCCAGCTTCACAAAAACCCCTTGTGATAATTTCATCAACGTTGTCTAAATATGGTGGTAGGATTTTGTGAGAACACTGACTTAGGGCTTGACTAAACATTTGGCGAAATATGATGTGGAAACTCTATACTCTGTTAGTATAGAGTTCCCACATCAACATAATCCAGGGTCATAGCTGTACTGTTACTCAACTCTCACTATACAGGGATTACATAGGAGGAGTTAACAGTGGATTGTGCTCATTGGCTACAATCCTACACACAGTTAAATTGATTTAAATCCTATCTACTTCAAAGGGATTTCAGCAACGTAACTATTTGTGGGATTGTAGCAATGCTCCCAAATAGTTGTTCAGCATTTATGGTCAACCGTTGCAACATATGTAGTCAATGTTAATTTTTAATAATAAATATGGACTCTGATTATGGTTTTTTTTCTGGAAGCCTGCATTTTCTGTTTAAACTGTATTTCCTAATAAATACGTTTTTATTTAATATTCTAGATCGTAGTAAAGCTGAGATGGATCTTAAAGAGTTGAGTGAATCAGTCCAGCAGCAGTCTACACCTGTGCCACTGATTTCACCAAAACGGCAAATTCGCAGCAGATTCCAGCTTAATCTTGACAAGACAATAGAGAGTTGCAAAGCACAGCTGGGTATGCACATGTTAATAGCATAACTTGTGGTGTAGGCATGAGAGCTAAAACACATTCTTCATTTTGACATTCCTTATAAAAGTGGAAAAATCTTACATATGGTGTGTGGTCCATTATGTAGAATGTTAGGTTTGCATCTTAAGAGACCAGGGTTCAAAGCCCTGCTTGTTCTCTGAGTTTTGGACATGCAAATGAGTCTTATCTGCAAAATCAAAACTTGAATGACCACAAAATTGCTGTAAGGATTATAAAGATGGGCTGCTGTTCTGTTATATGTGTGTTCACTGTTTTGTTCGTATGGCCTTATTTTTAAATGTTTGTAAGCTGCTTCAAGGACTGTAAAGAACTGAGGTAAAAATCTGTAAATATAACCTTACTCTTTATTCTTTTGTAATAGGGATCAATGAAATATCTGAAGATGTTGCAGTAGAACATAGCGACTCAGAGGATTCTGAAAAGTCAGACTCCAGTGATAGTGAATATATCAGTGATGAAGAACAGAAATCCAAGAATGATCAGGAAGAAGAAGAAAAAGAAGGTGCAAGAAGTGACAAAGAATCCTTGGCCATGAAAAAAAAAACCAAACCACCAACTCCAACCGAAGAAAAAGAAGAAATTAAAAATACAAGCTCAGAAGTGGAGAAAACAGATACCCCTGTCAAAGACAAGGCAAATGTAGACTCTGATAAAGAACTTTCTGAAAAGGGAAAAAGTTTGTCACATCCTACAAAGGAGAAACTGAAAGGTAAAGATGAGACAGACTCTCCAACTGTGCACCTTGGTCTGGACTCTGATTCAGAAAGTGAACTTGTTATTGACCTAGGTGAAGACCAATGTGGGCGCGAGGGACGAAAAAACAAAAAAGAACTCAAGGAATCACCTCCTAAACAAGAAGGTAGAATACATTTTCTTTCTTTTCCTTCTCTTTTCTGAGTTGTCCATGGTGATTAAAACATTGGCCCCTGAAGCCCTGACACCTTACGAGGTTTTGTTCTAGAATGGGACAGAAATGTTTTTTTCTTTCTCTTAAAAATTTAATCATTCCTTCTAATACTGATTCAAGTCTTCCCATGCTCTTGCTTATGTAGCCAAAACTACACCACCTATGTACAAAAGAAAGGTTTCAGCAGGGGGGCTGGGAACCCCAAGGCAGCTCCATAATAACCAAATGGCACAGATTGTTGAGAGGAAAAAAACCTGAAAACTGGGTGGAAGTGGGCAATAGAATGGAGTGGCAAGAAAAGGAAGAGAGACACAGGGATGAAAATAAATGGTACTGAGAGAATGATCTCATTTTCTGGAAAGGTCATTTCCTGGTCCACCAGGAAGTTATTTTTAAATGTCCCTGGGGATGGATGTGAAAGCTTTCCATAGAAATCAATGTAGAAATCCCAAGGTACCAATATAGCTGGGATTGGGCATCGGTGAGTCCATTCCACCCTGCCCCCAAAAGTTAGCAGCAAAGAGGAGAGTTCTTGCTCTTTCTAACTCGGTTAGAAACCATTTTAAAGCCTAGTAATGCGACTTCCAAAGCAGATGCAGTTAATTTTCCATATTGTAGGTTGGAAGGGGCTGTGGTTGGGAGAGAGTTGCATATGACAGCCCTGCAGTGTTGTTTCATGGCGAGTACTGCAGATGAGGCAACGGGGTTGTTCGCACAACACGACAGCCCACCATGGATTGTTTAACCCACGGTGAGGCTGTGGCCATCTTGAATATGCAACCCCCGCTCTAGGGTTGCCATGTTGTATGTACAGACCATGGGTTATGTGAGGGTTGTTTAAAGCTTGCATCTGTATGCCCCACCACAGGATCTCTCGATCTTTTCCCTTCATGGCTTATTTGAGCTAGCCACAGTGAACTGACAGGATGGATCAGGGGAGTAGTGAACACATCTGCATGATGACATGATCCCTACTGCTTTGAAGGAGGAAGTGGTGCAACCACTACTGAAAAAACCTTCCCTGGATCCAGAGATCTATGCTAACTATAGTCCAGTCACAAACACTCTGTCCCTGAGTAAGGTCTCGAGGGAGTGGTGGCGTCTCAGCTGCAGGCAGTCTTGAATGAAACTGATTATTTGGATCCATTCCAGTCTGGATTCAGGCCTGGTTTGGGGATGGAGTTGGCCTTGGTTGCCTTGATGGATGACCTTCTTCAGGAGAGGGACAGGGAGAGTGCGACTCTGTTACTTCTTGATCACTCAGCAGCTTTTGATACTGTTGACCATGGTATCCTCCTGGACCACCTTTGTGAGTTGGTAGTTGGAGGCTCAACTTGTACTTGTGGGGTTGGTTCCAGAGAATAACACTGGGTGACTATGCCTTGGCCCCATCACAGCTGAACTGTGGGGTGCCACAGGGTACCATCTTGTCCATAATGTTATTTAATATCTATATGAAACCATTGGGAGCAGTTATCAGGAGAGTTGGGGCAAGGTGTCGCCAGCATGCTGATGACACCCGGATCTCTTTCTTTGTGACATCTGAATCAGGACAGGCTGTGCACATTCTGAAACAATGCCTGGATGTAGTTATGGCTTGGATGAGGGCTAATTAACATAGACTGAATTCCGATGAGATAGAGACCTTATGGGTTGGCAGTTCCCAGGCCTGGGAATTGGGGTGTTTACCTGTTGTGGATGGGGTTGCACTCCCTCTGAAGGAGCAGGTACATAGCTTGGGGGTGCCTCTGGATCTTCTTTTGTCACCGGAGGCCCAGGTGACCTTGGAGGCCCAGAGCTCCCATTACCAGCTTCGGTTAGTATGCCCGCTTTGCCCATTCCTGGATAGGGATAGCCTGGCCTCAGTGATCCATGCACTGGTAACCTCAGAACTAGATTACTGTAATGCGCTCTGTGTGAGGCTGGATCAGCTGCAGCTAGTGCAGAATGCAGCACCTGGGGAGCACACTAAGACACCCAGGTCTGCTCACATAACATCTGTGTTAAAAGAACTGCACTGGCTGCCTGTTAGCTGCCAAGCCACGTACAAGGTTATGTTATTGTCATACAAAGCCCTAAACAACTTGGGACTAGGATACCTAGCAGACTGCCTTCCCTTATACATACCCAAGTGACCTTTAAGATCATTAGAGGAGGCCTTGCAGGTCATTCCAAAACCAACAGAATGTCATCATACAGTACCCCGATAGCGGGCCTTCTCTGTAGTGGCACCCACCCTTTGGAAAACCCTCCTTCGTGCAGTTCAGGCGGCAGAAAATGTGGCATCTTTTAAACTCCTCCTGAAAATGCACTTGTTCACCCAGGCTTTCCCCAGCTTGTAGTTCAATTAATCATGCTGCTCCATCTTACTGCTCCTTTTATTGCTCTTATTGTAATTGGAATTGTTTTTAATATTGTATTTTAAATGTGATTTTATTATTTATACGTAAACCGCTTAGGGATTTTGTTATATTTAGCGATATATCAATAATAATAAGCAGCAGTAGCATCCTGGTGACCATGGGCACCATGGCTTGTGCAAATGTAGTCTCTTGAGTGGTTTAAAACAACCATGCAGTGTTGTATAGCCGTATTCAACCCTGGTTGGGGGTTGAGCTGAAGGTGAGAGAGTAAACTAACCCTGCATGTTTTTCATTGCTTTTAACCCCACATTGCAGTCATGTTGAAAGAGTAGTAGTATTCAAAAAACCCTCCAGTGTAGTTCACTGCTATACCCAAATTGCAAGTTGGAGGGCTGTACTAAAAGAGTAGCTCTCCTCCCAGTACTCGAAGTCCAGCACTTAATTGTGTTGCCTCATGCTCCATTTTAGGCAGATTGGTTTTACTTTTTCATGTTAAAAAATTAAATAAATAAAAATAAATTTTGCATATGAAGACAAATCTAAGTTAGAGCAGGGACTCCTATCTTTGCTGCTTTTGTTGTTTTTTTCAAAGCTTCCCAACCCTGGCTCATTTGACACACACACCAAGGATATGCTGCAAAATTTTGTTGCAGGAACCAGTTTGTAGTACACCTAATTTAAAAAATAATCATTTCAGAATACTTGCTCAACATTATGAAATATGCATGTCTTGGCATAAAGTCTTTTACATGCACATTCCCTCCCAATTGCCCTTGTACTCTGTCAGTGTTTCACCTATTAAGGGAATACCCTGTGCTTACAGTTAAGAGTTAGAATGGATCAAAGGGCCATACAGTCTAATATATGACCATTCACTCATCAGCCACTGACCCCTGTATAACCCATGCTGTACATACAGTACCATAAATGGAGAGCAGGTTTACTAGCAGAGTAATTAATTCTACATGGTTAAAATGAGCCAAGCGATACTCTGTTTGAGAAGACAGTTTAGGCTTAGAGTGTGATTATTCTGATTTCAACCTATAATACTAAGCATTTTCACAGTTGTGGGAAGGCATTGGGTTAGAATAGAAATATCAAAGCATCGAACTTGGTTGGCACAATCAAATGCACAGGCATCTGCTTAAGGCCTGTTGGAATAAACAGGACTTAAACCTGGGATGCAGTTTGCTATTAACTGTGGTGATTAGATTGTCTCTTGGTGACCAGCTGAGTGCTGAACTGCAGCCCAGGAGGAAACAGTGTGTGCATGACAGGGGAACCAGGCCACGTGCAGCAATGTATGCAATAGATTCACAGTGCTGTCTAGTGCCAGGTGACTGTTGCTGTTGCACTGTTTTTCTGTAACTGCAAGAGATGGGGAAGACAGAGAGGTGGAAGAAGTATCTGCACGAGCAAAGCAGGGGGTAGGTAACCTCCCCATGGAGACGTATTTGCAACACTGATTTGAAAACATGGAACTGTGCTCTGGATTGTACTAATTCTGTGTCAGACTGTACGGAGGCTTCACAGCTTGGGGCACAGTACCTGAAGGGACTACCTCTTCCCATATGTCCCTGCCCATGCCCTGAGATCATCATCTTGAAGCCTTTTTCTGAATGTCCCCACATACTGAAATTTGGAGGGAAGCTACTTGTGAGCAGGCTGTGGTGGATCCCAAATTGTAGAATGCCCCTCTAGATCCATCTGGTGCTGGCTTTGTTGACTTTCCAGTACCAGGCAAATACTTTTTATTCTCTAGGGCGTTTTAATTTAATTTTTAGTAGTGGCTTGCTTTACTCTTAATGATGCTTAAAGCTGCATTTTAAGATTGTCCCCCATGTTTTTAGCTGTTCAGATTCTTTTTAGCTGCTTTGATAATTACCTTCTGCTTTTAACATTGTTGTTGTTGCTGCTGCTTTTAAATTTGTTTAAATTCTTTTTAAAGTGATGTTATTAAGCTTTATTATTGGTTTTATTATGTATGTTGCCCTGGAAGCTTTAGCTAGAGGACGACTCATAAACTGAATAAATGAAATGAGCATTTATATTCTGAAATGCTTGTATGAGACAGGTGATAGGTAGATCAGAAGCACTTTAAGAAGTTTTGAGTTTATTGGAGGCAAACTCCACCACATTTTAAAAGAAACACATTAGTTCATCAGCTTAAACTGTTTCAGTCTGCACACGTCCTGACTTTTCAGGTGCACTGGCAGAGGGCCAGTGTTTGTATGACTTACATTCTATATCCAGGGGTCTCCAGTGTGGTACCTGCAGTGCCACTGCACCTGCAAGGCCAGGCTGAGGTGCCTGCCAAGCTATTTTCCCCCTCTGCAAATGAATGGAGCAATTCCTCTATTCACTTGTCTGGGGGAGTCTTCTCCAGCCAGAAAAATGGGGGGGGCAAAGGTCACCCCCCACCAAGGACCCTTAAAGCAACCACATCCTTAGTGGGGGGCGACTTTCATCCGTCCTCCAGCTGATTTGTGGCAGGGGAACTTCCCCCTCCCTATTCAAGTTGATGGACCAATCTATCCATTAGCTTAAATAGGAAGGGAAAAAAGTTGCCCATGCTGAAAATATTCCGGGGGGGGGGGGGGGCTTTGCAAGGGAGGACCCTTGGGGCAACAGAGTCCATGGTGAGTGGTGACCTCACTCACACACACACACACGTGCGCGCGCACACACACACATACACACACGCACACGAGAGACAGAGAAAGGAGCCAGGGAGAGAAAGAGGGAAATGAGCCAGAGAAGTGGTGAAGAGCCAGAGAGAAGGAAGGAAGGAAAAGAGGAGCCAGAGAGAAAGAGAAGGGAAAAAAGAGCCAGAAAGAGAGAGAGAGAAAAGTGGAGCCAGAGAGTTGGATGGAAGGAAGGAAGAGGAGCCAGAGAGAGAAAGAAAAAGATAAAAGAGCCAGAGAGATAGTGAGTGCAAGAAAAGCCAGAGTGAGTAGCACATACCCAGGGCGTAGCATCATGCACAAACAAAGATAAAGGGGCCCCCCAACTTTTTTTGATTGGCCCCCCACCCCCCGTAATAGCATCCCATTTATGGTGGTGCTCAGGGCATTTTTTCAAACCGTTAAATTTGCCAATGGGCCCAAAACGGTTGGAAGCTTGTGATCTATACTGGACTCTGCTTCAGACACTATTGCACATGGTTACTAGTTTCTAATGTCAGTGTAGGTCACTTCAGAGGATTAACTTTGTTCTAGGATGCAACTAGTGCAATTTCAGTGAGGTGAAAGGCTGAGAGAATACAACGTGTTTTTATCTGAGATATCTCTGATGGGATTAAATCTAACCTGGGGAAAAAGCAATAAAAAAGAAACTGCTCATAAAATCTCATTTGTTTCTGCTTTGACTAGTCAGGGCTGCTGTGGCAGATGTAATGTAGAACCACGATGTAGGGAATTGTTAAAAGCCTGTCTTCCCTACTTGCATATTAATTTCTCCATGTTCCCAACTGTCTATCCTGGTTTGGTGCAATGTATGTGCATGGCTAACCCTGGTTATGGGCATTCCTAAACTCCAGTTCATAACCATGATGCTTCTGGGGCCTGAGGCTTGCAGCCTTCTGATGTTTCTCTTCTTGAATTTGTATTACTCAACTAGTAAATAGTATAGCCTAATTATAAAATTGGAGTGGTCTTGAGATGATTAAGCATAACTTCCGCATCCAAGAATGCTAAAGTCAGTAAAACTAAATTGGTTTACATCAGAGTACTTCAGCTCAAGTTGTTTTGAGTTGATCTGAATATGTTCAGCCAATTGAGTTCTTCATTAATAGTCCTATGGTTTGAATAATTAAAAAAATAATCCTAATTATTGTTGTCTTGTCAAGAACTAGCTAATATATACGTTTTACCACTGAAGTTGCATTAAAATGTTTTTCAAATACTCATTTTAAAATGTTCTACCTATTTTAAAGCAAGGACAATCATAAAACCTGTTTAGTAACTTTGGGAATCCTTCCATATGAATCCCCATCTTCAGGGAATATCATATATCACTACTTTTTCTGGCAGGGCTCTGGTGCCTTAACTGCTGCTTGTCAGGCAAAAATTCAAAAGGTGCAGGAGCATTGCCAGACATTTTTTGGCAGCACTGGGACTTAGTAAGGAAGTATGTGCTCCTGTTTAATGACACAAGTAAATTATACTTGACAGTCTAGGGAGACAGGTTGTCAAAGTAAAGCCCTGAATTTAGGAATACCGAAAGTTCAAGTAATGTTTTGGATTCCACTGTTGGACAAACTTGGGAATAGTCATTGCTACTCTGTGTCTGCCTGTGTGCTAAATACGAATACAGATACAAATTTTGCTTTGAGATCTTTGGATAAAAAGATAAATCCAGAGCACTGATGTCATAGGTTTTCTGTATATTATATTTAATAAAATAAAAGGGTTCATAGGTTTTGTATGACTGATATAACTTCTCACCCGGTCCTCCTTCCTTAAATGTTAAATGTCCTTCCTTTCTCCTAATTTACATAGATGCAATATATTAGATGTACACTGTTGGGCTAGTTTGGATGTAACATACCCCCTCCCTGTTGGCCCAACACTCATTCATAGCTTAATAAACTATGATTTATTAAGCCAGGTATATTACATCGGAATCAGCCCATTGATTTTCTGTAATATTTTGTTAGGAGGAATCTTCAGTCTCACCTATGGATAGGTTAACTCGTGATTCAAATACGTTCATTTTGATCCTCTGTTGAACTTCTCCTAAATTCCTGGCTTACCTGGTTGGATTCCAGTGAACATACTTTGGACCTTGATCAAAACAGGTGACATGAGTATGGTCATCTTGGGTCATTCTGAGCATATGTGATAGCTTTATGGCCCATGAAACTAATATGGTGGACATGTCCCGGTTGCTTCTGCCATCTGTGATGGCACTGCTCAGATATCATACATGATGAAAAGAGTCTAATGCTGCCTGTGGTAGCCAATTCCTGAAAGATATCCTGAGAAGGCAAGAATTGAGGGCGTTCTCCCATTCATAATCAGAACGAAGACATTTTAGGACCTAATATTATCTGGCTGTGTAAAAGCCAAAGGGCAATTGAATGATGTGAGTGATTAAAAATAGTTTAAGAGTAGATGATGGGAATACCAGAACAAAAGGTTATAAATAACTTGTGAGGCTACTAAGTTGATCAGCCCTTTGAGCAAATGTATACACAACAGAACTTATAGTTTACCATCTTTTACTGCATCACATTTTCTGAAAAGATGGCTTTTGCAGGTCTAGCATTTGTAAATTGCCTTTCAAAGTTAGCTAGCTCGGAACAATGCAGCTTTCAACTCATGGAAAAGAATGAGTTACGTACATGGCTATTTGCATTACACTGTACCTCTCCCTCCTCCCCACCCCCAGGGGGAAGCTGACACTGTGATAATTCTGAATTGTCAGTAAAAATCAGCATCATGTTTTTTCTGCCCATGTAGCTGCAGCTAAAAAAACCCCTTCTTCGAGTGTGAGCAATCAGCCTCCAGCTGAAACTCAGGTGCTTACTCGATCAGCATCCCAAACTCCTCCAGCTGGTGTCACAGCTACCACAAGCACTACTTCTGCTGTCAGCACTCCAGCTGCAGCCACTGGAAGCCCAGTGAAAAAGCAGAGGCCGCTCCTACCAAAAGAAACTGCCCCAGCTGTCCAGCGGGTAGTGTGGAATTCTTCAAACAAATTTCAGACTTCTTCCCAGAAATGGCATATGCAGAAGGTGCAAAGGCAGCAACAGCAGCAACAGAGTCAGCAGCAACAACCTCAGTCCTCCCAAGGAACGAGATACCAGACAAGACAGGCAGTGAAAGGTATTCCTGGTGTTTCCCCATTGCTGTATTTTTGCAGTGGTTATTGTGCTCATGGATCTCAAACTATTAATTCTTCCATAAATGTGGATGTTGAAAGTGGGGAAAAACACACCAGTTTAATAGTTAAGTGTACATAGACTCCTTTATTTTTTCCCTATTAATTGTGATATTGCATTATCCTTCCACTGTAGTTTTAATAATTGTTCCCTTGTAAAGCAGTGTTGACCTTTTTGTGGAACATGGTTCTGAAAATAATTTTAAGGAGTCAGATCTGGATAACTGCTAGATTTTATATTTTCAAAGTAGTGGAAGAACAGCTGTTACTGTTTTTGGCCCAACAGCCCTTGGTGCAAACTGAAATCTGTTTTGCATCTAGCAGAGAGTAATCTAATTAAGTCTGCCTAATACCTCCTGTACTCCATATTATTAAGTCTGTTACAAACTGCAGACTATGAGGCTTCAACATCATCTCCAGACTTTTTTATCCCCGCCCCACCCCATTTTCCTTAACATCCAGACTGAAAAAGAGTTCTGGAGAACTCAAAAGCTTGCTCATTTTGTGGCATTCTTGTTCATCCAAAGAAAGCTTACTATGCTTTTGTACAATTTAAGGAGCATTTTACAGTGGTTCTTAAAACCAGCACATGCACTCTTTAAAACCTTCTTCCCCAACCTGGTACCTTCCAGATGTTTTATACTTCAATTTCCATTAGCCCCAGCCAGAATGGCTAATGGTAAGGAAAACTGGTAGTTATAGTCCAAAAGATCTGGATGGCACCAGGTTGGAGAAGACTGCTATAAAAGATTGCTTAATTTCCTAACTGCCTCATCCAAAGACTTTCTGCCCCATTGTACACAAATAGTGATGCCAGCATTATGTTACAAAGCATGGCATGTTGCTACTGCAAGGAGTGTTATGCCAGCATCACCTCACAGATACACCAATGCAAATGTTTAGGATTAAGCTGAAAGATACTGAATGATATTCAGTAAGGAGTTTACCTCTTTTTAATTCTTCAAATGCACTAAAATATATAGTGGTTCACTTGTGGGTTTATTTTGTATCCTTAGCTGTACAGCAAAAGGAAATTACTCAGAGTACTTCAACATCAACCATCACCTTGGTTACAAGCACTCAACCTGTTTCTATAGTAACCAGTTCTGGATCAGCAAGTACACTTTCATCTTCAGTTAATACAGACTTGCCAATAGCAACAGCTTCAGCGGATGTGGCTGCAGATATTGCTAAGTATACTAGTAAAGTAAGTTTTTTATAAAAGGGGTTTCTTACAAGTTTTCCTTTGAAGTTAACGCAGTTGATAACGTGCAACAAAGCAGGTTATCCACTCTTCTAAGTAATTATTCCCCTGCTGTTACATGGATAGGATTAACCGTTGAGCACATGGAAGAACCTTTACAGCAGTATTTTAAACTGGCTGCTTATGTGTAGCTTGAAGCACTATAACTTTTCTTGCCTTCATTTTCCAAAATCAGAAGTTTGGAATTTTTATCATGTTTAACATTCCTGATATTTTCTGGACATATATGTGTACTTCACAATTTATCTATCTTTGATACAGCTTTTATTTACATAGTGTGTTCATTGTATCATTATTTAGTGTAACTGATGCAAACAATACATTAGAGGAACATAGGCAAAACAGAACAAGCGATTGCCCTAAGGAGTTTACAGTCTCCACTTGAACAGTGGGAGAAAGTTAAAAAGTAATAATAATTGCAAACCAATTTAGTTACATGCCCTTAAGCATTCCAATTCAAGGTGAGGAGTAAGAGTTTGAGCCGAAGACTTAATGGAAAAGATGGTCTTTGCGGAGGGATTTAAGGAAGCCAGGTGGCACCACTTAGGTGGCATAGGGAGCAATGAGGAAAGATATTTTGCTATTCTATGCCTAGGCTGAGTAATTATGTCAAGACAAAAATCTTGAACCCAGCATCTCCTGGGACAGAGAGAGAGGTGGCAATGTTCCTTTTCAGGCCATCTCTACTTAGACTATTGGGGCAGAGGTGCATCGGATTCTACTGTTGCTTTTCGATTCACTACAGGAGTATCTGAGCTGGAAGAGTTAATGGTAGCAGAGGGAGCTATTTCTTTTGCCTATCCTATTATTGTTGTTGTTTACATTTCCCTATGGCCCCATAGCCAAAGCTCTCTGGGTGGTTTACAGAAGTTAAACAATTAAATACAATATAAAAAGTTTAAAAGCCATTTACATAAAAGTGCACAGACAATATACACAAACAACATATAACTAAAAACAACTTTGAACAGTTAGTCATAACTAAAGACGCATCCAGGAATGATTAAAATTCATCATGTGCTGCCAAATGCTTAGGAAAAGAGATAGGTCTTAGCCTGGCGCTGAAAAGATAACAATGCTGGTGCTGGGTAGACCTCATCGGTGAGCTTGTTCCACAGATGGGAGGCCACCACTGAGAAGGCCCTCTCCCTTGTTGCCGCCTTCCGAGCTTCCTTTGGCGGAGGCACATGGAGGAGGACCTTAGATGTTGAACACAGAGTACAGGTAGGTTCATTTCAGGAGAGGCATGCTGTCAGGTATTGTGGTCTGAAGCCATGTATCCAAGCAGATAGTGAACATGAAAACCAAATGGATCTTGCTTGGGCAAGTCCTCAGCATTTGGCAAGTGCTTCCAGCTATTGATTCATTTGGTGAGGTGACATGGTTGCTAAATATGGGTCCCAAACAGGTATGTGGGTTTGATGGGTGGAACAGAGCAAACTCTCAGTTAGTGTGTGCAAGGTGTAAGCCAACTTTCGCTGGCAGGACAGTCCTAGAGACATGAGACGCATGTGTTAGCTAAGGGAGTGTTTGCGGATGATGTGCATTGGCCAGTCCAATAGTTTTTTGGCAAGGCTGGTGAGCCTAGCATTGCAAGGATGCAGCTCCCCCTCCCCCTGTCCAAGGCTTTCTACACACTCTGTACGTGAGTGAAAGAGAAAGGGAATATAGATACTTTCTCAGATTACTATTACTGTTGTTGGTATTAGAGGTGAAGTATTCAAAATGTCTCCTGTGATTTGACACTGTACTTGAAGATATTCTGTAGCTCACTGGTAAAGCTCATGGTTTGCATGCAGAAGTTCACAGGTAGGACTGGGAAAGACCACTGACTAAACCATGGAGAAATGCTACCAGTCATAGTGCACAATGCTGAGCTGGATGATCTGGTATGAGGCAGCTTTCTGTGTTTCATCCAGCATTGCAACAGTGAGCCAAATCTCCCGCCTCTGTGACTGCTACTTGCTTACATATAAAGAGTTGGGAGATCAGCTTGTGGATCTCCATTATCTCACCTTCATTTGTTCCAACTCATGTTACGTATTTTCTCAATATAGGGATAATTATTCATCTTCACTTCCTTTTCCTGTTAAGTGCTTTCTTGTAAACTGTTAAGTGAAGACCTATTAATTTCAGTTAGATCTAAGCATACTTAACTCTCAGTGGCAAAACCTACAGTGGTTTGTGAGTTGTGGTTGAACTGAACACACAAAAGCTGGGAAATCATTTTTCCAACCATAATGCCAGCCCCCTTTCAAGCCACAATGTGCCTCGAGCAAAGGGACCAGCACATGTGTGGCAAGTGACAAAGGGCAGGAGCCCATTGGGGGATGCACACATGACTGTTGAACCAGTCCCAGAGCACTGTGGCTCAACAGTCATGTGTGCATCCCAGTGGGCTCCTGCCCTTCATTACTTGTGATACATGTGCTGGTCCCTTTGTCTAAGGCACATTGTAGTTTGGAATGGGGCTGGCATTATGGTTGGAAAAATGATTTCCCTGCTTTTGTGTGTTCAGTTCAACCACAACTCACAAACCACTGTAGGTTTTACCACTGATATGACAGATTTTGTTAGGAAGGGGTGTGGAGACTGGTGTTTATCAACAATGGAGTTGTGAAAGATTTCCCCACATTTAGAGCATGAGGATTCACCAGCCACCCACACACACAATGGGTTTGTGCAGGCAAATACTGTAATCACAATAGATTCCCCCTCCAAGGCATTGTTCATGCCTTGGGGGCCTGGAGGTAGGGGCTTCAGGCTGGGGTCACTGGTTTAGGGAGGAGCAGGAGCTCATGCCTGGGTCTGCTGGGTGGAGGCTCGTGCTAGGGATGGGTGTCTGGGGTCAGGGCTCATGCCAGGGGTGGGGGGAGCTTGGCTGGGGGCTCCAGGCTTTGGGGAGCAGTTGGAGGAGTACCTAGGGGGGTTGTACTTTGGGGGGGGTAGTACCTAGGTCTCTGCAGTGGAGGCTCATGGCCAATCTAACTTGTGGGGTGAAAAGGGTGGTCACGAGCTGGACCAAAGAGCACCCATTTTACAATACACATGCCATTTTTTCCACACTTCAACCCACCAAACCCCTTCTTCCATACGTTTCTCCAGAATAACAATGCAGAGCAATTGAAAGCAATGGGGGGGAACCCATTTCATACACACATACCCATGCTTACATGCGAGTAAGTATCATTGAATTCAATGAGACGTACTTCTGAGTAGACCTACATAGGATTGCTATATATATCCCATCATTTAACAGTACTTGACCCACACAAGCAAATAATGCTAATGTCTATTCTATCATCATCAAGTGTCATCTTAATTTGCAGCACCAGAAATTGAAAAGGATTTCTATTAAGGATAGGATTCACCCAGGCCAAGCACTATATACAAACACACACACGTGCGCAAGAATTTAGTAGTTTGCAAATCATGTGCATTTATGCACGCCCCCCCCAAGCCCCGATACATTGTTACATAACGGGCAGCGCAGATTTAAATGCATTCCCCTTGCCCCTATTTATTTAGTCACAGCCCCATGGAAACAAACAATGCGACTCAGCATTTCTGCAGGGGCAGGGCACAGCCCCTGTAATTCCCACTCCCTGCCTTGATTGATTGATCTGGACTAAGCTGCTCTGCCATGGGGCTCCAAAGGTCCCCTTTAAATCCCTTCCCCTCCCCTTTGGCTGCATACTATAGCTCAGCGCCAACATTCCAAAGGCTCCAGCCAACTTCCCTCGATACAAACAAATGAGGTTGGGTGTGTGTGTGTGGAAGCTCATATCTTCCCCAGGCCTTGACTGATCTTGCTGGATTTCAGCCTCGCTGCTAGTTATCCCATTCTCTCTCAGCTTGGCAAGTTTGGCAGCTTCCCATCCATATTTTACCAGATGAGCAGTTGGTCACACGTTTTCACTCTTTTTTCTTGAATTTTCACACTCAGAAAAAAAATAAACCATAGCCTATGCACTAGAAGAACTCCCCTATCTCAAAGGGCAATGCCCTACATAAGGGGTGAATCCCTTTTCCTGATAACTTCCCATAATAAAATTTGTTATGCACCAAACCTACCTAACGCACTGGAAAACTACATAGCTATCTATGTGCAAAATGTGGGACAAATTGGACAAGGGATAGCTTAGCTATGCTCCATGAACTGACTTTTTGCCCCATGGAAAAGTGCACAAAATAGTGTTCCCAGCCATAACTACGGGTGGCCTAACCAGGTCACCCACAATTTTCTGAATTGCACCAACTGATAGTATAGATTATAATTTTTATGGAGTCCCCCCCCAATCCTATTTTCAGGTTTATAGATACTGTAGTGCAACTCCTGTGCCTTATTGATATTTTGACAAAACCACTACAGAAGTAGCTGCTACAATGCAATATGACACTGACATTACAAAGCAAAAGAATTGATCTCTGTTCCAACACAAACTCATTGCCATATATTTGCTCAGTAACATAATTCCTTGGTGACAAAGTGTGATGTAGTTGGGAAAATTGTGGGTTTAGACTATATTTCAAATCCCTTCCAGGTTATGTTCACTGGTTGGCCTTGGGCAAGTCAATATCCAGTAGCCTTGTTAGAACATGAATTGAGTTTGCAATGCTGTAACAGGTGCTTCATTGAACGTCAGCCTGAAGTGCATAACTAGCCAGTTTAAAATACTGCTGTGAAAGTTTCCCCATGTGTTACAGCTGGCGTACCATAACACCACTAGTGAGTGGGACTACACAGGGGCAGCACAACTTGAAGAATAATTATGACAAGTAAGTAATCCCATTTTTGTTCAGGTATTAAAATCATGAAGTGAAATGAACTCCTGCTCTTTTGTCAGTAATTTATTTAAAAAGTATAGCTTAAACGTGGTCACTGGGTCTTTATTGTTTCAGGATGATGAAACAAGCTATTTGAAGGTGATTCTTTCAAAGTTTGCAATGTACCTTTTGAGTTTTTATCCCCTCCATTGTCTCGGTTTCAAGAAGCAATTCCAGATTTTATTGGTGTAACTGTGGATTTCATAGTGCAGTTATCTTAATTAAGCTTGAGTCAGGCTATTAAATATAATCTTGATGATGGTAACGATGATGGCATGACATAAGTTAAGGCAGCGTGCACACCAAAAAGCAAAACTGAGAAATTCTTCTGTCGCTGTCCAGAGTAATCTTCCTGCTCTGCTATTTTGAAGTGATGAAAGTAATAGAGTTGTCTCTGGTCAGTCATCTTAAGTTTCACAGTGACTGAATGCCTTGCATAAGGTCACACATAATTAATACAAAAGTTTAAATGCATGAAAAGTTTATTTCTCCTCTCTAAGTCCTGTAGAGGTCTCAATCCATCTTGCTACCTCATGAATGTTGGTATCTGATCCTGCATCAGCAATTGGCATGGTAAATTTGGAACAGATTCCTGGGGTACTTCATTTCAAACTCTCAGTTCATGAATTAGGGTTAAAATAAAATAAAGCCCTTCTTCAGAATGCTTTGTGGTATCTGATATATGCATGCAAATAATGTTGCATTCTGATTGCCATTTTGAGGCCTGGCTAGTATAATGATGTTAGTATAATCTTAACACTACCCAGAGAGAACCTGTGAAATCTAGGCTCAGCAAGGAAATAGTGAACCATGATACCAGATGTCTGAGCATCCAAATGATTGGCCATCAAGCCAAAAATATTTTGTAGTGGATTCACCATAGCACTTAGCATTTCATATTGTTCTCTGAAACACGCATGCATACCACCCAAGACATCTATAATTAAGACACATACAATCATGTACATTTTATAGTGGTCCTGAGGGTTACTTGATTTCTTGGATTTTATCCACAGTGATACTAGGAGCAAGACCCTCTGGGAAGGGCTAAACTAGAGAGATCCTATATTTTTCAGTTGTTCACTTCTATTCGTGGTATACAGAATAGAGGACTCCCAGGGGCCAAAATAGTATTAATATGACCTATCATTATTTCTAGTCCATCTTAAATGGTGGAACTGTTTCAAGGCAATGTACAAGATGATAACTACACAAAGTGGATACAGGTTTTTTTTAAATTCCATCAATATATGTTTCAATAAAATCCATAAAAACCAATTGCCAATGAAAATCAATTAAAAACAAAACTTACCCTAAAATGCAGTCTTGTTTGCTGGGCTCCTTTTATAATTGTATCCAAGACAGAAAACTGTTAGTATGAAATTTGCAAAATCCATTTGAATAAAAGAATGCGTGTCCTTTTTATCATGTCTGGTATAAGAAAAAAAGGATCTTTTCCCCCCAGAATAAAGACATTAAGAAAGCAAGATCACTTTTAATTCCTTAATAAACTGTTTTTAACAGATGATGGATGCCATAAAAGGAACAATGACTGAAATATACAATGACCTTTCAAAAAATACAACTGGGAGCACAATTGCTGAGGTTAGTATCTCTTACCATCAGCAGGTCACATTTCTTTTAAAATGTGTAATATAAAGCTTTTTAAAAATACACAGGCATCTGCCTTCTAAGTACTCTGCAGAATTGTATTTGAGTCCTGACCTCTTTAGCTGATCATTTACCTACTTTGAAAACTATTGGTTGGACGCTCAGAGAGTGCGGTACATTGTAGACAGAACTTAACAAGGTCACTCTTGCCGAAAACTGTTGCTGCTGTGCCAACGAGGACAGAGATCTGCTTCATATGTAATCACAACCCATTGGTTTAAAAACAAATGGGTTGTCATGCACACAGCGCACCTGCCTCTTCCTCTTTACTGCACATTGGTATGTATAGCAGGACTGCTGGGTTGTTTAGGGGCTAAACAACCCAATGGTTAACCCATGGTTTGTTGCTCCAGATTTGCACATCACGCTCCACAGCCTATGAAGGAGCCGATCATGGGGTGTGCAGTGAAGCGGAAGAGGCAGGTGCGGTGCAGGCAGTGTGCCCACTCACGACAACCGATTGGTTTTTAAACAGGGCCAGTATAGTAGCAATGCTTCCTAAAATGTATGGCAAGCTAGTTTCTCCAAAATTCTTCTTCAGCACTTGTGAACCTAAACTAGTTCACTTCTGGGGCTTGCTTACACAAACAAATTATCCTAGATGTAATTCATTTTGATATATTCCATTCACAGTGTCGCCATCTCAGTTCGTATTGTGAATATGTTGCTTAAATTTGATCTTGTTCTGAGAGAGCTGGTATTTACCATGGGGCATGAGAAACAGGAAGGCTGTTAATGGAAAAATGAGAGATTTTATTCCTCATCTTGCCTCCTCTGCAACTCATGCACATTTGCCCTTCTGTCATTCCCTTCCCACTTGGCAAGGAAGAGGAGAGAGTGAGATATGCGATGCCTATGTTACTCAGAGTTGTGTGGGCAACTTACGATTAACTGGAACATGCTGATTATGGTACAACATTAACAGAAACGCTCCATCTCTTAAAAAAAAATAACAGAGCTATTTT
The DNA here is from genome assembly GCF_057233095.1 of Heloderma suspectum. Classification (NCBI taxonomy): domain Eukaryota; kingdom Metazoa; phylum Chordata; class Lepidosauria; order Squamata; family Helodermatidae; genus Heloderma; species Heloderma suspectum. The sequence continues at coordinate 283,607,830 of NC_139461.1, read as the reverse complement.
TCTGTAAAAGTCCTTTTTTTTCAAAATTGCATTTATTTACGGCATATCTAGGCTGCCCTATAACAAAGCGTTCTCAGTGCAGCTTACAACATAAAATGAAGTTAAGCTTTCAAAAGCAGTAAAATGAAAATTGAGTCAGTTGGAGCTTATTTTGTTGAGCTCTTCTGGTTATGTCAAGCCCTCGTATTTATGCCATCCACTATTGAATATGGTGATATGATATTAACCCTGGCCTACATACCTCAAAGTGTACTAAGCTTTAGAAAAAAACAAACAAACCTAAACATTCCTGCCGTAGGGCATTCTTGTTTTAATTCTGCTAGACTAGTTTTTATAACATGTAATCCTCTTAATGACTCTAATTTTCCTTTAAAGATTCCCCAGCAACTTTGGAGGAAAAAGGTGCTTCATTTGCTATCCATTTTGTTGATTTATTTATTTTTTTTACTAAAAATTAATATAAAAATAAACCAATGTGAAAGTTGTATTAGGTCTGAGATTAGCAGTTTTTCTAACCTCTCTCCTAGTTATCCCTCTGTTCACTGTTTGAAATACCAGGTGGCCGATGTTTGCCTTGTTTCTAGCACTGTTTCTGATCACTATTAGGTTTTTTAAAACCACAAATTCCATGTGCTGTTCTTAATTCCTGCAATAATTGGTTAAAAGCAACAATGTAAATACTTTTATAGCTCTATATTTTTCTTATAAAAGAAAGGAGATATAAATTAAATCTGTATTTTCTCTTTTTTATTAAATTTTTCTGGGGCTGCAATGTTTAGTTAATTTAGATTGATCAATTAAAATGTTTCCCCTGATTGTTGGGTTGCAGGTTATAAAAAATTGTTAATTGTTTTTCATGGTACATATTTCTAAATCCATTGGTAGCAAACATCTTCTTAGAATTGACATTCCTCCCTTTCTCACCACAGATGGAATTCTTCTTTTGAGATGATGATTGCTATGACATGAGCACAGGTGTCAAACCTCCTTCAGTCCAAGGGCTGAACTCAGTTTCAGAGGTGGTCTCAGGGGCCACATTCCAGCAGTGGGTGGGGCCGAAGGCAAAAGAGGGTGGGGCCAAAATACCAGCATATTTTAGCTTAAAGCTCTTTCTGCCAGTAACTAAGTTTTAGGAAAGGCATTTCAACCTTTTAAAATAAGGGAGAAAACTGCACAAGTGCTGGGAAACCAACAAATAATCAGCAGTCAGGGGGAAAGGAGGTGGGGCCAGTGAAAGAGATGTGGTCTTCTGTGGTACCCCAGAGGGCCAGATTGGGACCCCAGTGGGGCTAGATTTGGCCTGTGGTGTAGAGGTTCAACACTCCTGGTTTAGTGTTTAAAAACCAAGAGGAGGGGTGCATTTCCCTTAAGACCTATTGTTTTGTTTATATTGCAGACTTATGCAGATTTAATCAAGCAATTCAAACTCTTTATGATGGGTAGATTAAGATTTCTTTAAATGAGTGATAGCCCTAATTATTTATTTGCTATTCCAGATTCGTCGTTTGAGAATTGAAATAGAGAAGCTTCAGTGGTTACATCAGCAGGAACTCTCAGAAATGAAACATAATCTGGGTATAAAAAAGGGCTGTTCAAAATAACAATAATGTTACCACTTATTTTTAAAGGCCATGGCAGCATCCCAGTTGTGATTTTGTAATAGTACACATTGTCCTTAAGAGAAAGAGTAAAAAATACAATAGAAAATGCTGTGCTAGGCTATTTGCTCACATGTTTTAGTCAGTTACATTGGGCCAGTAAAGACATCATGGTAAACCATCTTTTTTTCATGATATCAGAACCAGCTCAGTGTTATTTGCTGAACCACAATTAAAAACATTTCACAGTTTCTTGAATGAAAACGTATTTGTTCTTTTTAAAATCTTGAAATCAGTTGTACTGTAAATTTGTCCACCTTAATAGTAATTAAAGTGTGTAGCGATCATTTAAGAGAGCTAATCATTACTAGCTACATAGTGAAATTTATCCCTTCATATTGCTGTTAGAGTTAGGTCATAATGGGTGATATTTCTTCCAACCAGAAGTCACAAATGTATCTTGAGCTAAAACTAATTTCTGGTTGGTATTCTGTACTTTACCATTTGTACCTGCTGTTGACTGTATGCTGTCCATTTATTCACTAGAACTCACAATGGCTGAAATGCGGCAGAGTTTAGAACAGGAAAGAGATCGCTTGATTGCAGAAGTGAAGAAGCAACTGGAGCTGGAAAAGCAGCAAGCTGTGGATGAAACCAAGAAGAAGCAGTGGTGTGCCAACTGCAAAAAAGAAGCCATCTTCTATTGTTGTTGGAACACCAGCTACTGTGACTACCCTTGCCAGCAAGCTCATTGGCCAGAACATATGAAGTCCTGCACACAGTCAGGTAATCTGCTACTGCTATTACAGTTAAACTCATGTTATCGCGTTGTCTGAACACAGTGCCTTTTCTGCAGGGTGGGTTATTGCATTGTCTGAACGTAGTGCATTTTCCCCAGGGTGGCTTGTTAACCATGTAGTGTGGTTTATTTTTCTCAAACAAGCCACCTTGAGAACCCATAGCTTGTTGATGGGTTGTTCAGGGTGTTTAGCAAACTGCACTGCATGGTTAATGAGCAACCCCACAAAAACCGTGATGCATTCAGAAAGTATTATAACCTAGTCTGTGGAAAAAAGCACTGTGTTCAGACAACATGATAACCCACGCTGTTGAAAACGCACTGCGTTCAGACAACACGATAACCCACAGTTCAGCAACAATCTTAGGTTGGGTGGGTTAGGGTGTTGTGTGAACCAGCAGTTACCTTTTAACCTACTTTTGTGTGAACACAACCGGGCATTTATTTTCTGTGATACCTTATTTAAATTCCATTTGTTTTCATTGTAGCCACTGCAACACAACAAGAAACGGATACAGAAATTAGCACAGAAACATTAAATAAATCATCCCAGCCTGCTTCCAGTGCACAGCCTGCACCCACAGAAACAGCCAGTACTCCAAAAGAAAAAGAGGCAGCTATTGAAAAGAGCAAAGAGAGTGTTACAGTAAGTGTTACCTTTCTTTTGTGCAGCCTATGTTTTTTGTTGAATTTGTAAGACTGCGCAAAGCACTAAATTAAGTTTTTCCTTTTACCTTTCATGAAGGTTGGTAAGAATTAAAAGACATATTGGTATTTTTCCTCATCCTTATAGAGAGTTATTTCTTAAGCATTTAAGACTTAAGGGAAGGGATCAAAATGTTTTCAGGTTCTCACATATTTTCCTATGCTGCCCCTTTATCATGCCATGGACAAATGAAATTACATGCAGTTTTATGATACGTTCATACGAGTCAAGGAGACTGCTCTGACTCATCAAAAATGCCCATCAGGCTTTCTCTCATCTAAGTCTTTTGAAATGCAGATTGCATATGCTATGTAGCATATACAGCATGCCACATTTCTGTTGCCATGTGCCCAGAACCCGGTTTGAAGCTGTTGCTGATATTACCACATCTTTGCATAATCCTGTATCCTAACACTTCTGCAGGATTGGCAGGCATTTGGATACTTAAGCCAAGTATACAAATATACACTTATTAATGTTCTGCAGATTGTATGGATTAGGATATAGGTTATATTTTATGCTTCCATTTCTGAAGCATTGCTAGCACCCATAATTAAATGAATAACTTTATTCAGAACAGGCATTCCACATTTTATCCTTTCACTCCCATTTATCCCTTCATTTTAGTAAAAAAAACAATGCATTCTCTGGTTCTCTCAATATTTTGATTCCATCGTGGTATCTCATTTGAGTGATTCAAGAACAAGTCTCACGATGTACTCAAGACCTCATGTTATTTGTGAAGCTACCTCTCATAAAACTATGTAGGTTGGCCTCTAGGCTTTATATGTTTTTAAGGGGGGAAATTCTAGATACAGAACATATTGGTGGAAAAGAGAAGAGAGACCAAGATGCACAGCTTGAAATACATTGAAAAGTGGTGATATGTCTTAACAGGAATCACTATTTGGGTACATGGGGCAGAATCCAATGGGGCACTTACACCCCTGCCGATTCCCTTCTGCCCCACTTATTCCCTTCCGCAAGCGAGACCCAGCACTTATGCAATGGAGATTTAGAGTGTCCTAGGGGAAGCCCCCAAATTAGCAAAAATACTCATTTCTGGAAGGAGGCTGGTCAGCTCTGCCAACCTGCCTCCTTCCAGAAACAAGCATTTCTACTCCTTTTGGGTTGCCCCAGAAGCGCTAAATCGCCACTGCACATGCAGTGAGGGCCTCATACGCAACACATTCGGCAGGGTGGAAGAGAATCGAAGAAGTGCCCTGTTGGATTCTGCCCATAATAAAGACATTTTAAAAGACCAGTCTTGTCTTGCTTGTAGCAGTGCTGTGTTTGCTATGTATGATCAGGTGTTACATGCAAGGAAAATGTCAAGGTGCCTAAGATTTCTGCTATGGAATATTCTGCTCTGAAAATCTCAAATTGTTTTCACATAATTGTTATATCTCTTGGAAACATCAAGCTGTATACATTGCTTGCATTCATATTTTGAATTTTGCTTTTTATTTACAAAAATGTAACCTGTGAATTCATTGAGATGCAAATTTTGAACATAAGCCAAGCATCTGACAAAATTCTATGGGTTGGATCCAGAGTTTGCTCCCACCAGCAAGAGTACTCTGTCAGTGGAAAGTGGGGGGAAGCCATTTTTGTTGACACCCCTCCCCCGGGAGCCCCCAGCACCACCTCTCAACAGTTTCAGAAGATTCCCCCAACCCACCAGAGCATGTTTTTGGAAGGTATAGGGGGCTGAAGGGAACAGGGAAATCTGCAAAAATAACCACCTCCCTTATTCCGCCAGCGGAAGTGCTCCGCTGGACCAAAAGCCTTCCATAGATGGAAGGCAAGGTCTGGATCCAAGCCTATATTAATAAATAGGTGGCATTTATGTAAAACTGAAGTTACCTCTGCTGTCTCTGCCTTTCACTGAGGTTACCTGTGCTGTCTCTGCAGATAGCAACAGGTGTGACAAGCAGCCAGCCTATAAAACTGGTCCAGGTACCGCAGACCACCACCTATATACCAACTACTCAACCCACAATTGTAAGTACTGCTCTTGGCATTGAAACAGCTCATTATATATTTGGGAGCGGGGGGTTGGGTTTTTCTCCTGTGCTATCAGGATATGAATTCACTGGTCTGAAGTCTCAGTTTGCAGTGCAAAATGCCTTATTTTGCTGTACGTTTCCATTTCTCTTTATGCCATACATTTTCATCACAGGCACACAGGATTCACATTTTATGAATTTAAAATTCTACACTTGGCTTCTAGAGCGGTTTACAAAAAAAATCATTTATATGTAGATAACTTTTCAGTTACTGTGTTTTGTGTAAACATCAGCGCAGATATAGACAACTATGCATTCTTCAATTGTGCATTGCAAAGAAGCTTTATTTTAACACTAGGTTTCCAGGTTACACTGAAAAAATGAAGCATACAATATCGCGTCTGTGTGTGTTCTGCGCTTCTGGAATTGCCACAATGCCTTTGTGGCATTGGGATCTGCTGAGATGGGAAAGTTCGCCCTGGCTTAGAAATTAGGCCACTGTTCTATGCCCAGTTAACTTCTTGGGATTCTTAATTTCCTTTTGTGGAATTGCCATATGGTAACAAAGGTTAACCCTATTTAGCTTTTTATTCAGTACTGCCCCAAATTTATCTTCCATGCTCAATAAACAGAACTTCGTGGGAACCATTCTAATTCCAAAACAGTTTGGATGTGTACCTGAAGAATATTATATTCTGAATGGTACTTCAGTATCCTTTTAGGATCTGGTATCCTTTTGGGATTAGCAAGGGGAAAGGTCCTGCTCTAAGAACTTGAGGTTTGTCCTGCTTTCTGCCACAACTAGGTGATATGGTAGAGTTTACTTTGGCCTAAAGCATTTTCCCTTGGAAGTCAGCGTTGACAGTACTAGGATAGATAGGAAAGGTTCCTCCTGTGCAAGCACCGGGTCTTTACTGACCCCTAGAGGGATGCCTACTTACGCTGGCGTTTTCATGGCAGACTATAGCAGGGTGGTTTGCCATTGCCTTCCCCAGTCATGGCTACCTTTCCCCCAGCAAGCTGGGTACTCATTTTACCAACCTCGGAAGGATGGAAGGCTGAGTCGACCTGAGCCGGCTACCTGAGACCCGGCTTCCGCTGGGATCGAACTCAGGTCGTGGGGAGAGTTTCAGTTGCAATACTGCCGCCTGCCACTCTAAGGCAGCTTCCTAGGTTCTCAAGTCCAGGTGGATGGGCTGTACCCTGCATTGCTGACCATGTTAGACCGTCAGATCTATTCGCTCACAATTTTTAAGAGTGTCAAATAATTGATTTTAAACAGGGGCCTTGTTTTGTTTTGTTTTTACTTTTGCCCTATAAGTTGTGGCTCTGCTCAGTTGTTTGAGTTACTGAAACTGCAATGTCCTTCGGGCATGGCGCATCACATTCACTTCTGCTATCTGCTTGTGATGCAATCTTCATTTGCAACAGTTAATCTTGAGGGATGTAAATATATGAAGGATACTGCCTTAAACCAGGAGGGAAGACCTTGATTGTCCCTTCCCTTTTGATTCTATAATTTACAATGGCTTGTCTGTACCACACGCAGTAGGTACCTTTAGTCTCATGCTGTAGTCATATGGCATAATGATATTCAGCCATATGCTACTGGAATTATGGAATGCATATTTGAGTTGGGTAATAAATCTCAAAACCCTAAATGGACTCATCTACCTCCATAGTTTTTAGAAGCCTTATATGAAAGAGACCATAGCTCAGCGGTTTATAGCTCAACAGACAGTTTGCTTACAGGAAATTGTGGTCCAAACCCTGGTATGTCTGATTAAAGGCTCTCAGGTGGGAAAGTCCTCTGCCTGAGAGCTGCTGGCAGAGTAGACAGTACTAGGTTAGATGTTCTGAGCTGTTACTGTTAAATAGTGCATGATGCTTGCATTCTCCAAACATAAATATGTATTCATGGCTGCTACTGGAAGCCTCCATCCCAAATCAAGCCTGGTTTTAAGTGTGTGCAGGGGAACAGGACTCCAGAAGCCCTACATTTTGTTCTTCCAAGCAGCATAGCTTTCTCTGTGCTGGCCTCTATTATGAGGTAAAGTTTATTGTCCTTTGATAAGTTTAGAGCAGAGCACAATAAGTGTTTTTCACAGAATATATAACCTATGGCATTAATTATCACAAGGTATGGTGGTGGACAGTACCGTAGATGAGTTTCTGGGTGGTTTTAAGGCTTCACTCATGGGGGATAGACCTATGAACGACTACTAGCCATTTTTGCTAAAATAAAATATAAAATAATGGAGCCTCTATGTTAAGAAGCAATACATGAGTGGTTATCAGATGTTGGGGCAAACAATAGAGATTGTGGGCTTCCCAGAGGCATGTCAATGGATACTGTTAGATGTAGAGAGTGCTGACACCTGACTAAACTTCCCTGGGGTGAACTCCGTCTAGTGGCAAGGAAATTTAATCACACAGCAACTGCCAGTGTGTGATGAAATGTGTGGTAAAATGAAGCATACAATATCTGTATGAACTTATTCTGATTGCATTAGATCAGGGGTGCAAAAAATGCAGGCTGCAGGCAGCCCCCCCACGTGCCCCCCCGGCCCCCAGCATATGTCACCCCGCACTCCTGGCATCTGAAGCAGCAGTGCCCATTGGGTTGCTGGAAGGAGGAGGAGGATTAAGGTTGTTCCTCACCACAGTGACGAAGAAGCAGCTGGTATTCCTGCTTCCTTGCCTCCATTAGTGGTGCCAAAGCACTGATGCCTGTCGGGTTGTGCATGTAGTGACGAGATGGACATTGCTCTGATCCATCAAGATAATTCTTAGGTGCTTGTGCCTTGACTGAAGAAAGTTTCTGCGTGAATAGGAAATGTTAGGTATTTCTCTCATTTATTACTCTGCCCAAGGTGGAATCCTGGTATCGATGCTACAATTCCTTGAAATGTTTACATCATCTGTTTTCCCATGAACTTCCACTTTTGCAGAATATGCATACAAGTCACCATTAAAATTATGCCTATGCATCATTCTCTTTGACTTTCCTTATTTTGAAGAGCTCCCAATAAGCAGTCTCTGGAATGCTAAAATCAGCCTGATGCTTTGTTTCAAAACTGTGAAAACAAACAAGCACTTTTTTTGTTCTTTTGCTTCCTGTGAATTAATAGTGTTTGCTTATGAGCCCTTTAGAGACTAGGTTCCAGCTATCTCCTAAATTACATTCATTTCTATCTGATCTGACCCTATATGCATTATGTAAATAATGTATAAGATTTTTTTCCAGTGCAAGCATAGAATATCTGTAACTCAGAAACATTAAACATACTTAATCAGATGTGTTATGTATTGTTAATGAACGACTCGCAAAAATGTTAAAAGGATATTTATACATAGGCTTCAGGATGCATATTGAGGAACAGGAAATAGCAATAGCATTAAAAACCTTTCCCTGTACCTGAAGTGCTTACCGTAGCAATATTGTAGTGGATTATAATTATGATGTGTTATGAATTCTGTTTGTCTAGTTATGTTCTGCTCAGGATTTCTTGTAGTAAGTAGTCCTGCATTTCTGTGATTACATGTCTGTGGTCTCTTACATATGTGTTTTGGTTTTAATCCACAGACCATTCCTGTAGTAGTGAGCCCTACAGCTGGGACCGTGGCAATGAGAACGGGAGTCCAGTATGTTCAAACGACAATGCCTGTCCAAGTACGGAGAGTCTAACTGCTAACAAAGGAAGTCCAGGCAGCTGTTGAAATAAATAATACCCTCTGTAACAGAAATGTGAAAAAAAAAATCCCCACAGTTCATTGGATTAACCTCAGAGGTTCAGACTTTTAGCTTTGTACATGTGTACGAAGCATTTAACTACACTACATTAATGTAAAGCATTAGTGCTGGCTTTAAAAAGCTTGAGGACTGGTAAAATCCATGGTAAACCTATGCTTCTGTTGTAAATGATGTACAATTTGTGGATGATGTTAGAGTGCCATCTCCTTTTTATATTTGTATCGACTTCAACGTATAAGGAGTGTTGGAAGTTGGTGAAGGAAAGCTTAAATCAGACTTGCCACAAATGACACCAAGAGAAATGGTCTTCTGGGAACTGCAGTTGCACACACAAATTATTCTTCCTCTCTAGGATTTAAGGAAGAGAAGACTGAACCACTTGGCTTGCCTTTGGAAGTGAAAACAATGCCTGCACATCTGATTGTGCAACTGAAGCTGGGCCGTTTTAAATGTGTTAAATTAAGAATTTCCAGTCTTTGGGGCTCAAGTACATTAAAGGGCATATTTTGTGTTGCATATTTAAAATGAGAGAGATTGTTTACAAAAAAAAGGTTTTAAATTTCATTCATGCTAAGAAGGAAAGTAGGAAGCTTAATAGTAGTTGGTAATATACTGACGGATAATTCCAGAGAGGATCAGCAAATTGTCTGGAGCTATGCTTTCTACTGGGTTACGTTTCAGTTCTGTTAGGGTCTTTTAAAATTATATATATATATATATATATATATATATATAATTTGAAATGCTTTTCAAAGGGAATAAGAGCTAGAGAGGGAGAGGACTCTTTAGCAGGAAACATGGGCAAAGGACATTGATGCTGGGCTAGAGCATGTATTATGGAATTCTTATGTTTTTATGTAAGCATGAAACAGTACAGTATGAGAGAGAAAGTAACCCATGAAAACGCTGTCTGTTACACTTATACTGTAGTACCATTTTGTATGTTGTGTAAACAAAAGCATTGAACAAAGCAAGGTGATGTATGTATATGAGAAAATTAATTGTATGATATCATTCCAGTACATTTTGTTGTACATTTTAGTCATATTGATTTCTCCCATTGTTTATAAAGGATGCAGTTTGTACAGTCTCCAGCTAGTACACACATTAGAGGAAAGAAGAAAAATTAGAAGGAAAAAAAATCAAGAGCAGAATATTTGTGAATTGCAGTTGTGTCAAAGATAGCCTAGCTGGCCTTATTTGTGAAGCATAATTGCTTTTAGCATATGGAAGTATTTTTTCACATTTTCTTTGTATAAAATTTGTATTAAACTAAATATCTTTTTGGATTATTGTGTTTCTTTGTGACTAAAACAGGTGACACACAATATGCTTTGGGATTTTCCTATTTTTTCAGGGCTCTTCAGTTTTTCTTTTTTAAATTAAACTGTTTTAGAAAAAATCATGTTGGATTTCCATTTTCCGTCTGAAAGCCAGTCTTATTTACACATCCTCTTTTTAAAACTTCCTCATTCTGTTCCAGCTATATTCCTTTGGTAGATTCAGCATTAACTACTTTGCCACTTAACATGCCCACTTATGGCTTATAGTAGTATTTTCACTTTGTCTGCCTCGCAGTGAAAACTGTGTCTTGAGTACTTGAAACCATTCCATGCTATGTTAACAAATACGCGGATGTTGGATTTTTAGAGATGTTTTTGTGAAAACATACGTAATTTTTTTATGTGCCTCCTGGTGAGCAGACACACAAGATGAAGAGAGGTGCTGCACTTCTCATTTATTTCACAATTAATGCTTTTCCAGACAGAAAATAAAGCAATCTGATGCTTAAATATGGTTAAATAAAAGCTGCAGATGCTCTAGGATTCCAAAGCTGAAGTGTCATAGACATTGGTTGGGGTCCTATTAAACCACAAACTGATAAGGCCCAGGCCAGCACCCTGTCACCTGAAGATCTCAATAAATGGTGGAGCTTATATGGGGGAAAGTGCTTCCTAAAGATAATCAGGAATCATTTAAGGGTCGATAACTAGATAAAAAATATGTTTGGGCTATGGGAAGCAACAGTAGCTTTTTTATTCACTTCTCATAGTGCCACTGTTTAGGGTAAGGTAAGACCTTAATTAACTAAAGGCATTGATTTCCATCAAGGAGTTAGTTGGATGGTATGTCAAGCTGAGCGAATAAAAGTGCTTCTCTGATAAACTAGAGTCAGTGGTCATGGCTGGATCTCATGGTAAGTCACTTAAGAAACAAAACTATTTTGCATCAACTGCAAAATTTTAGGCAAGCGTATGTTGATGTAAAAGTGAACTAGGGCAATTAGTATCAAGAAATGGTTAAAAATGGCCTGGTTGTCTTAGATGGCATTGGTAAGGTCTCAGTTCCATGATGTGCACCAAACATTTTCCTTCCCAGTGAAGCAGTTGGTTATCTGATGATGAGTCCTCAGAGAGCAGCTCCTGGTAATTGCGCTGTATCATTTTTCTCTATTGTAAAATAAGCTTGATCTTTATCTGGAGAATCTGAAATACATTGCCCAACCCTATTTTTTTCTTTATCTGATAATATGACATGTCTCTGTTCAAGATCAATAGTTCAATATATAGCTTTTGCACACCACTGTGAGCTAGACTGCTCTCCATCTCTCTCTTCCGAAATGTGAGCTACTGGAAGGGAAGAGTAATGCGCAGCCATCAGTGAGTTAAACTTCAGTTAGACCAAAAAGATTCATAAAATGGAGTAGCGTTGCTTTGTGAGAAAGGATTCACCTTCCTGCTGTTTGCCACTTTGTTTTAAACAGTGGGATAAATATTGCTGTGGTGCAGTGAGGGACGACCCAGACTCTAAAGTGTTCTTTTTCTAAGCTGTCAGAAAATGTTCAGTGAGCGCAGCAGCAGCCCTCTTGCTAGGAGTGAAAGGACAAAGGCAGTTCTCCAGGCATAGTTGCCTCTACTAGTTACCAGAACTGGAATCGGGGGGGGGGGGGATGAGTTCTTAAAATTAGTAGTCCACTAAGAGAATAACATGAACCAATGCATAGATAATCTTGGATAAATGATCATAAGCTTCATAAGAATGTAAGAAGAGCCATGCTTTATCTAGTCCAGCATTCTGTTCACACAATGACCAACCAGATGCCTATCCAGTTGTGGAATGCCCTCCCCTTGGAGGCTCGATTAGCACAAACATTGGTCTCGTTTTGGCGCCAAGTAGAAACATGGCTTTTTACCAAAGCCTTTGAGGGCTAAATGCATTCCCTAGCACATTGTTTTAACTGTTTTATTGTTTTATATTTTAACTGGTTTTACCTTAATACTTCAATATGTTTTTAGGTGTTTATTTATTGTTTTATACTGTTTACATTGATTTTATCTGTATGCTGCCCTGAGATCTTAATGATATAGGGCAGGATACAAATGTTTTAAATAATAATAGTAATATGCGAAGTCCACTAACAGGATGCGAATGCAGTAGCCCCCTCCTACTCATTTTCCCCAGCAACTGGTATTGAGAGGTATACTGCCTCTGATACTGGAAGTAATTTATAGCCATCATGACTAGTAGCCATTGAGGCTGTATCCTCTATGAATTCATCTAATCCCCTTTTAAAGCTGTCCAAGTTGGTAGCTATCACTACATCTTGTGAAAACAAATTCTGTATTTCAGCTATGTCTGTACATCCCTTTATCTGCCCTAAATCATCCAGTATTCACCTTCATTGAATGGCCCTGGATTCTAGTATTAGATGAGAGGTAGATAAACATGCTACCTATCCACCTTCTCCACACCACGCACATTTCTGCCCCCCCCCCCAATTTTCTAAGCTAAAAAAAGACTTTCATCAACTATGTGCTTTCATCAGGACCAGCACACAGGATTCCCAAGCCAGGGCTCCAGGTGTGAAGGGTCAGCACTTTAGTCAGCATTACCGATGGGCAGGCAGTCTTGCCTCCTGCTTGTGGTGGCAGCGCACATTGGAGGTACAGTTGGTGTAACCAGTATTATGACACCAATGATTCCACACGCACAGGAGCAGCACTCCAGTTGGCAGCACCACTACGCACAGGCACTTTGCCCACCACCAAATAAGCTGAGCACTGGCACGGGTGGGGGGACACCAAGGACAACTTGCTCCTTCCCCATCCTAAAGTCAGCCTTGGCTTTCATCATGGAATTTCAGTATAGGGAGCTGCCTTATTCCAGGGGAGACCACTGATCTTACCTAGCCCAGTATTGTTCATTCTGTGACCTGGTTCACATGATCAAACAGCCCACCATGGGTTGTTTAAGCCACAGTGAGCCAGCCGACCTTTTGTACATTCAAGTCCCGAGTGTGGATTGTCATGTCCTCCAAACCCTTGTTTAATCGTAGCTGTTTTGATTGTGCAAGCCAGCCCATTCAGTGGCTTCCCAGGCACTCAGGCAGAGGTCTTTCCCATCACTTGTAACTTGATCCTTTTTTAAACTGGAGATGTAGGGATTTGAACAGGGGGGGAGGCCTTCTTATGCAAAATATGTGCTGTACCACTGAACAAAGGTCCCTCCATAATAAATGAATAAGCTTTCAGTTATTTAAGGCACAATCATATGCATGTTTAGACAGAAAAATGTCCTACAACTCCCAGCATGCTCCAGTCAGCCATGCTGGCCGGGACATCCTGGGAGTTGCAGGCCTTTTGTTCTGTCTAAACATGTGTAGGATTGCACCTTCAGACACCTCATGGCTGCACACCAGGGGAATAGTGAGTTTTCATCGTTGGGAGAAAAGTGGAAAAATTTGTGGCACTACTGCACTTGCTAGTCAAGGGCAGGGACTTCATGAACCAATTCAAGCAGCGCTCACACCTTATTTCTGATTATAAAGTCCAACCCCAAATTCTGGGATTGGTTTGGGGAGCTGTTAGGTGGCAAAGCCAGACTGTAGGCTTCTTTCATTGTTTGTTTAATAATATTTATACTTTGCCAGCTACTGAAGTTCTCCAGACAGGTTATATAATATGTTTCAAATACAAGAACACACAAAACCGGAATGTTAGTCTCCCTCACTAGGACGAGGCTTTCTCACCAGCACACTATTGCTGATGTCTCCTGCAGTTCCCAGTGCAGGATGGGAGGCTTAAGGCAGCCTTCCTCAACCAGGTGCCCTCCAGATGTTTTGGACTACAACTCCCGGAATCCCCAAGCTATTCTGGCTGAGGGATTCTGGGAGTTAATTGCAGTCCAACACATCTGGAGGGCACCAGGTTGGAGAAGGCTGTTTTAAGGCAAAGGCATATACAAGACTTCTCCCCACAGGCTTCAAATGTTCCGGCTTTCAGTCTGTAGCTGAATCTCTGGCCATGGCAGGTTTCAGAGGAAATGCCACTGGGCTGAAAATGGCTGCCAAACCAAACAGAAGTTAAAGTCCCTCACGGAGTGGAGCTATCCCGCTGGTGTCCCTCAAAGCTCCTGGCAGTGGGTGCATGATGCAACAAGGTGGGGCAGGGGGGTAATGGTGATTACAAGCTTCCCCTCCCCTCCTCAGGGAAAGATAGTGCTGATAGAAGTCACAACCTTTTGTCCGAAGGACTCTAGTAATCCCCAAAGCCATCTAGTTGTCAGATGGCTGTGGAGATTTCCCTAGACTGCACTTTTACAAAGGCCAGAGCTCTCTTGCTTTCTAACTGGCTGGGTTCTTTGCAGGAGCTGGAGTCCAAATCTACTTTGGGCCTAAGCCCTAGCTGCCTTGAGGTTCTTAACAGAACAACTTCACCCACTCTTAAGGTGGCAGCTTGGTCTTCCATAACAACTGTTTTCCATGGCATAATGCCATCACAAGCCTACTGTTTTGTCATGATTGTTATACTGAATTGTAGCAGTCAAATGGAGACTGGTTTCTTCTACAGATGTATTTATTTAATTAATCATTACAAATCTAATCCCACCATTTTCCTCTAGGGAACCCCGGGTGGCTTACATGATCCGCTCCCTCCTCTCCATTTTATCCCTACAACAACCTGTGAGGTAGTTTAGCCTGAGACTCAGTGACTTGGCCCAAACTCACCCCATGAGCTTCATGGCCAAGTGGGGACTGGAACCCAGATCTCCCAAGTCCCAATTCAACACTCTAACCATTACACTACACTGGCTCCCTGCTGCTGTTACACTTGCTCCAGATCATCTGCCCAGGCGAAAATGACACAGGAAAAGTGGGTTTTGCCAGTAAGTTTTCTATCTGTCCTTAACTTTGTGTTTTTCTTTGCATATCTGTCTTTATGTTTGCTGCTGCTTTTAGCATATTAGTGTTTCAGTGATTGTTGATTTATGTTTTTTATATTTTGGAAGCCATTTTGAACAACCCCCCTTTTTTTGGAGTGGAAAGTGGGGCAATTTTTAGAGATATATATATAAATAATAAAAGTAACCCTGAGCAGTCAGTGGCATGCCTAGAATTCAAGCCTTTTTGACCCCGAAGAACTAGGGGAGAACGGTTGGTTCTGGGAGGGGGAACAGCTTCTGAGAAGCTTCTGAGGAGAAACAGAGATTGTGAAGAAAGGGACTCAGGAAATGGTGAAAAGGGAAATACAGTGACTTGGTTTGCACCATGGGTGGTGCTAGGTACATAAAAGAGCTGGGCACAGGCCCATTGGACAAAAAAATTGCACAAATTTGCATATACTAATTTGCATATGCAAACATGTGCATAATTAGAAATAATTACTATAATTTAAATTTTATAGAAGGCAAGCTAACTAACCTCTTGTTTGCTTTCAGGACAGAACTGTGCAATGCCCCAAATTGTGCTTGCTTAAAATGTACCCACACTTTCCCTTGATCTTTCAGGCCCAAATCCAGATGGGGAAGATGGAGTGCCTGGGAGCAGCAAAGAGCTGTATGGGACCTTAAACATTTACTGATTAACTGCAAACTGAACATGGCATATTGGCAAGGGAGAGTGTGCCATGTTGTAGACTATAATATGTGCTGTAGACTATAATAACCCATGCTCTTAGGCTACAAACTTACATAATTACTAGGGAGTAACCACTGTTAAACACAGTGGGGTTAACTTCTGAGTAACTGCTCACTCGCTCTCCACACCCCACCCCCATCACCAACAAGCACAACAGCACTAGACAGAGACCTCAGGACTGGAGGACCTTGCTTTGCTGCTCCTGGTCTCCTGACCGGGTAGGGAGGCAGAGAGAGCTGTTACGGGTGGCTCCTTGTTTTATTTCAAATACTTTTCTTCTTTTTTTAAGTTTCTGGGTATGGGGCCTGGGCCAGCCTGGAGAAAGCAACAGATGAGGAAGGCCTCTGGCACTCCACCGGCTACGTGAGCAGCCAGTGCGCCTGCTCTTCCTCTCATCAGGGCCTTGCTGCCTACAATGGCCCAGGACACAAGTGCAGTTGCCCAGGAGCAACTGGCTGGGCAGGTCTCTGCAGAGTCAGGAACTTTCCGAGAAAGCAGGATGACTGTGGTGTTGTTAGGCAAGTTTGGACTCTGGACTTAATGGTCTTACAGCCCCTGCCCCCATGTTAAGGTACATCACTTCAAATGGCCCTTAGTTCACTTAGTTCAAATGGCAAGCATCCAGCCCACCTTTCCACAGCTGCTGCATTCTCGATATATTTGAAAATACCAACAACAGCAACCCTGCTAAATTTTAAAAAGAAAAAAAGACTTCACATGTGCAGATTTTCACATTTCAAACTCAACTCATTATGAAACATCACTAAATACATTTGCTTAGGAGTAAGCACCATTTTG
This sequence comes from Heloderma suspectum, assembly GCF_057233095.1. Taxonomy (NCBI): domain Eukaryota; kingdom Metazoa; phylum Chordata; class Lepidosauria; order Squamata; family Helodermatidae; genus Heloderma; species Heloderma suspectum. Next base: position 283,591,250 of record NC_139461.1, on the reverse strand, counting down.
TTGCAGAAAGGGATATATATATTATGTGTAAGAAAAACTATAAAATGAGTACCTGTAACCAAGTACATGGGTTTCCCGTGGAAACACTGTCTAGTTCAGTGTGGTGATCATCATAGTATGCATTATTTGGTTAGAACTGAAATGTATTTTTTTTACAACTGAAGGAAAGGCACTCTGTTCATGGTCAGGGGCACTATTATTACTTCACATATCATAGCCTTTAAACATCTCACTGCATTCTGCAACTCTGTTTTTGCAATAACCTATCACCCCCCCCCTCCTTCTTTTCATCTTCCCTTCTGCATAGGCTGCAGAAAAGAAAATCTTATTGAACTCAGTGGGACTTACTTCTGAGTAGGCATACATATAATTGCACTGTAACTATAAGGTACTGTACCACAAGACAACCCCCTGCCCTATGTTCCCCATGGAAATAGCTTGATGTGTCATGTTTACTTGAATGAAATGGGGAGAAACGCCCTAAAATAGGCAGGGGTGGAGAGGAATTTCAGTGCTCCTGCCAGTGCCAAGCACCCTATGACCTTGGAGAAAAGTGCTGCTTTCTCTTCCTCCTCCAGTGGGGCAACTCTGGCCAGAAATCGCTGGTGGCTCATATCTGCAGTAATGGCCACAAGCGAGCGAGAGAGAGAGAGAGAGAGCTTTTAGCCAGGAGGAATGCGCCCCAGCTGCCATTTGTCTTCGAAGACTAGTCCATTTTGAAATTCCATCACGCATCTTCCCTCTCCAAACTCCTGCATTGTGCACCACGCCAACATTCCTCAGCACAAATAAACGCATTTACTCACTCTCCGGCTGAAGTAGGAAGGTGGGTGGGTCACTCGCAGACATTAAAAGTGAGCAGCCGAAAGGCCGCACAACCCCTTTGGTGGTTTTGGTGCACGAGAAAAGCAGGTACCACCTGCTTTTTTGAACAGTAGCGCTGGAAGGAAGCGGGGAGGGCGGGGACCAAACCGTGCGAGCGGCTTCCTCTCCGGCTCCGCTCTTCTCGGGTTTTGGGGGTGGGGGGAGCGGGCGCATCCCTCTGGTCACCCGGGAGCTGCAGTATGGGATAGCCGCTATCGGGGGAGGCGGGGGGGGGGGCAGAGGACAAGTCGCCGGGGGCAGAGTCAAGTGTGTCCCCGGAGGCGGAACAGTCTTTTACTCGCCAACGGCCAGCAACCCCGACACAGAAAGGAAGAACCGAGGCACATGAGCGTTAGGATTGTACGTGCAAATGCGGGGGGTGAGGATTGTACGTGCAAATGCGGGGGGTGAGCGGCGTGAGTCACCCAGCCGCACAAAAGCGCTCGTTTGGACCCACATTCTCTTGTTCCAGCAATAACTCCCATTCCAAAGAGAATCAAGTGACTTTAAACCTGTGGCTAGTTCCCCCGCCCCTTTCTGCCTAATTTAGGCTGTATGCTGAGCAACACGCATGGCGCTACGTATGTGCTTTCCATATTGAAAGATAATTTTATATTATGACACGCAGAAAAGCCATTCCCCCGGAACCTGGGCACTTAAATCCTGCGTGCTTGGCTTACAGATGGAAGGCTGGCTGAATTGGATTATCTACGTATGATGAGAACAGATAAACAGCCGAATTTCCAGAGCGGAGCTGTGTTAGTCTGTTGCAGCAAAAACAACAGGAATCTTGTGACACCTTAAAGATTAATGAATTTATGATGACAGAAGCTTTTGCAGACTACTGCAGTCAATTTCATTAGAAGCATGAAGTATTGTCCTTGAAGTAAAATGTAGATTCAGTTGTCGGTCGAATCCGTTTCCCCTTCGGTGTGTGGGGAAAGTTCAAAGGTTATGCTGTGGTGCAATATGAGTAAGACATACTAAAATTTACTATGGTTTCTACAAGGGTGGAAAATGGGCTTTCCAATGATGTCAGTGATAGTTTGCTGCCATCGTGTGTCTGTGTCTGGGAACAATGGAAAATTAACATGGATGGTGTTGGAAAATGGTGTGTGAGTAGATATGTATATTTTTTTCAAGATAAATATGCAGTTGTGGTATAAGAGATCCAGTCTGTATATTCACAGTGAAACAGCTCTGCTCTATTCTTCACATGCTCATCAAACCAAAATATCTTACCACTGGGATCATGTTATTCTCAGCTCCCGACCCAGATAGCATGACAACTGTGGCTGTATAACATACTGGGTGGTGCTTGTAATATAGCCCTCCCCGTGACAATGTAATTAAAAAAAAAAACATTTTGGAAGTTGTCCTATTTGCCAAATTTTATATAGAGAGATATATATATATAAAATTGGTATCCAACAACTTCCAAGCATCATCTCTTATTTATGCAATTCTCATGTATCTCCATGTGAATAGACAGAATAAAACCAGTAGTGAGAAACACGTGTAGGAGTATAACAGCAAGCTTATTGAGGTGGAACTAGGCAGTATCAGAAACACATGGCTGCTGCTGAAAATGGCAGTTCCATGTTGAGTTTCCCTCTCCCACTCTGTCATTCAGCTTACCTCATGTTGATGTTTCCCCGCCAATGGCAGCTAATAAAGTGGAATGGCAGTGGGAAATGCACAGCATGCCAAAATGTCATAGAGAGGTGAGGGATGCTGCTTTTATTCTGGCTCAGAGAGGTAATTGCCAGAGCAGGGCAAACTGAAAAGGGTAAAGAAACAATGATCTGATTCAGACGATGACTATGCAACCCCCCATGTAAACCCAGCCAGGGAGGGTTATTTGAAGGTTAAACAGACCGTAATGTTTAAGTCCCAAATAACCTTCCCTGGCCAGGTTCGCATGACACAAGCCACAGCAACCCCCACTTGGGGGTTGCAAATTCATAATGGTGGATGGCACATGCCGCGGCCCCTGGAGGATTAATTAACCCACAGTGAGCTGCCAGATCATCCAAAGTGGCCCAAAGAGCCACCACAACCATCTCTTTTGCATATGTATGTTTTATAAAGGCCTGAAGGCCCTATCCTTGACATCTCTGCATTAAGAGCTATTTGAACTGGTCCATTCCAGATATTTCATGGCAGGAAACTCAGGTTTGCCACCAACTGAACCTATGAAAGCAAACTGTCTGCAGCCAATCCTGATTCTCTGATTCATGTACTACTTGTATGATACGCACGTTTCCAAACATACATCTGTCTCCATCACCCATTACATGTTTAAGTGGCCCCTCAAAATTTTAGCTGTATACCTAAAAGAAAAAGAATTGTGTGAAGTAATGCAATTTGTACTGTTATACTGAGTAAGAAACAAATGACTCACAAGCTGAAGTTGTGACTTCCGAGGTGGAGAAACCATCTCCGTGTGCCTTTGAACACAGTGATTGACACGTTATAAGCAAATGGCTACATTGCTTGACTAAGCAAAGAGGCAGCTGGAAGTCCAAAGTCTTCCTGTTCCCCTGACTTATCCCCAGAAGCTATGCCGGTTTTAGAGGGGTATAGTGTATTTCCTTCCCATTGCTCCCAATGGGAGGGAAAAATCTGTAAAAACAGCCCTAGAAGGCCAGTTAAAAAGGAAAAAAGCCATGCACCCCACTGTCCAAAGGCAATTTCTCCCTCTCCCCCTACCCCCATAGGATTGCTCTTCCCATCTCTCCTATTGAAATAAATTGGACTTAAAAGCGCTTGACTAGAATGGAATTATCTTCATGTTTGCAATATTTCAGTCTGTGTTACCTGTGCTTTTGTCCATACATTTTTTTTTTTTTGCCAGGAGGCAAAACTGCAAAGGAGAATACTTGTGAAAGTGCCATACAGCAAGGATGGAAAGGACTAGGGCTGGTCATACCCCATTACAGGAGAATGACAAACTGCTTGGCAAACCTTCCCTTGGAAGCTGTCTGACTCTCAGCATGACAAGCCGCATCTTGTCAGAAGCAATTTATCTCTTTATAATTATAGCTTTCCTGCTGCAGTCCCTTTGGCACCTGTACTGCGCTAGCAAACGGGGGATGCAGATGCAGCCACGCCCCTGCAATAAATCAACATTTACAATCTTTCTACCACCCAAACCATGTAACAAATGAATTATAGCCTTTTAGGACAAAAACACAAACTTGCAAGCCTAAACTAGTTCTTAGGATTTTCTCCATGCCAGATGGTTTGGGAAATGTGATTAGCTAAAGTAATAATACTCAAATGTTAGGCTGAGTCAGCATCATTAAGTAATTTTCTGAGAACAATGATTGTTAGAAAGGATAAAAGCCACACACAATCCAACAGAGTTGATTTCAGTGTCTAGCTTGGATTTTGACCAAAATCAGCAATATTCCCCAACAGGGACCCAGAATCATAAATATAATAAGTTGTGAGCCTGTATTTTTGCAAATATGTATAGATCACAGGCTTTTCCTGTGCTTGTCTTGCATGACTAGGAAGTACGCATGTCAGAGGGAATGTTTTTGAATCTGCAATTTAAAGAGTAGTGCAATTCAAGGTGTTGGTTTTGACCTTTAAAACCCTATATGGTTCCGGCCCAGCCTATCTTAAGGAGCACCTCCAGCAACACCAGACAGACCGCTCAACAAGATCAGCCTCGGATGGACTTCTCTCTGTCCAATTAGCCAGGACAGCTAGACTGGTGAGGATGAGGGAGAGGGCCTTCTCTGTGGTGGCCCCCACTCTGTGGGACCCCTTCCCTAGGGAACTCCGCCATGCCCCCTCTTTAATGAGCTTCTGCCACACGGAAGCCATGGTTGTTCAGGCAGGCATTTGGGGTGGATTAGGGTATTTGTAGAAATATGTTTTTAATGTAGAATTTTATTGTTTTAAAGTGTTTCTATTATTGTACATCGCCCAGAGTGGCTGGGTGACCAGCCAGATGGGCGAACACTAAATTAAATAAATAAATGGGTTTGGGAAAGGATTTGCTGCAGGCCATGGCTATTGCATGCTACCACTCCCAACCTTTCATGCAAAAAAGTGGCTGAATAGCCTGTGCTCTCGATCCGCTTACCCTGTTTACTTCTTATTGCTGGCTTTGGTGCCTGATGCTAGCTGCCTGGAGCAGGAGTTTGAATTTGCACTGCTGTGTTTGTGTTATACCCATGCATGTGTGTACACTCTAAGGGGTGGGATTTATCATTTATTAAAAACAAAATAAAATCAGAAAGGTTTGACTGGATGCTTTCTGTGGCATTGGGGCACACCCTCTAACAGCACGGCACTGTCCTTTTCAGAACCAGGCTCTTACTGCTTTGCAATTCCCAAATACTTGTATATCCCCATCGAATAGATCATAGGAGCACTGCTGAAGTTAGGGACATGAAGTAAACAGATCTAACAGCTCATTATCACTGGGGCTGTACATAAGTGGCAAGTAGTAAACTTGATCTGTTGGCTGATGCTTGGGAGTAGCTCTTTCTGGCTTGCCTTCCTGTTTTTGTACTCCAGTGGAGGGAACAGTTTTCAAAACCCTGGTATGGTGGAAAAGGTAATGTGAAAACAACAATGTAACAATTTGCTATGGTGGGTTATGGGAGAAAGAGAGAAATATAAACAAGCCTGCTAAGAAGCAGAAAGCTTTTTTTAAATGCAAGTAGCTAATGGAGCATATGCTTTTCCTGGAATGGCACTTGGAGTCTGAGATGACACAGTTCTGTGAAGCTGTTTGGAAAGATACTTTCTTCCTTGATGACAGCAACTGCTGCACACTGATGCAAAAGTAAATCTTTGCTTCAAACTTCTTTCTTTGATGGATATCTCAGATACAGGCAGTGGAAACTCAAGTATTTATCAAAGTAAAAACAACAGCTGCAAGTTCCCACCCAGTTAGGCCAACACAATCTCAAATCCAAATAATGGAATTTAATTGGTCCAGCCTAAATAGCTTTAAACGGCGAATAGAGCAGCACTATTTGTTTCAGCTCTCCTGTACACCTGCCAGCTGAGAGAGTTCCATTCAAGTCTCTAAGGGGATCCCAATGATGATCTCTCACACAAAATAATATTTTGACTTCCATTCCAGGAACCAAGACAAGCCTGGCCCAGATCCAGGAAGAGTGCAAATTCTATATAAACAAAACAGGGACTAGCAAAAATCCCACAATAGCACTTCCCCACCTGCAACTCAGAGGAGTCAGGGCTAAAATAATTGAATCCAAGCACACAGTGCTTATGCTCCCATGGTTTAATTACAGCCAAAATTGAGGGTGTTAAGGTATTTGGAATCTTGTTTTAAAACAACAAAACTTGGTTACAAAAAAACAAACTATCCGTGGTTTATTCTCCAAGTCCCTTTACTGTTATTCAAAGGGGATGATAGACCTTGCTGCAGAAATAGCTGGTGACTTGATTGGCCATGACAACACTTTGTGGCTGGAATCTGACAGCATTCACCATATTTGAGGCTTGATATTCTTCTTTGGCTGTGATCCTCCACCATTTCAGCTGGGAGTAAGCCCCACTGAACTCAGTGAACTTCTGAGTAAGCATGCATAGCAGCCTTCCCCCAACCCAGTGCTCTCCAGATGTTTTGGACTACAACTCCCATCAGCCCCAGGCAGCATAGCCAATCATCTGGAATGCTGGGAGTTATAGTCCAAAACATCAGGAGAGCACCAGGCTGGGGAAGGGTGATGTATAAGATTGCACTGTTCTGACACTACTTTTGCTGTGCGTGTTTGAAGAGGTGTGTGTTTTGTCACCTTTCTTGCACAGAACTGTGACAAACTGTTTTCAAGTCATGCTCAAACATAAAACAGCTGATTCAAATTGTGACCCATCTACTAGCACAGCCTTCTCCAACCTGGTGCTCTCCAAACGTTTTGGACTCCAGCTCTCTTCAGCCCCAGCCAGCATGGTCAAGAATGCTGGGAGTTGTAGTTCAAAACATCTGGAGTGCACCATGCTGGGGAAGGCTTATACTAGAGGAAGGTTGAGCTTTGAAGGGATGAATTTCCACCTCTGCAGGGTTGCCAGATTCAAAGCTGGAAAACCTCTACCATACCTTTAAATTCCCCAGTGTGGCAGGAGACTAGGCAGATGCGGCTTCTCCTGTCCATTCCCTTCCCAGCCATGCTGTCAGCACCATTCCCCAACCCTGCTATTACTGATCAGGGCTCCAGGTACGCCACGCAAGGACCAGGGGAAGGGTGTGGGTGACAAGGCGGGGGGTGGGTGGGGAGAACTGGTAGGAGAAATTGAGTCTGCTTTGTGTATTGGGAAATTTAGGGTTGTATTCAATGTCTTCAATGGAGTACATCCATTGAAATGAACGGGACTTACCTTAGAGTAACATTGGATATAACCTTTAAAGGTACGTGATTATTTCCCCAGTTTTAACCTTTTGACAGAGGGCTGTTTTAAGAATGGCTTTTAATAGTCTTACTCCAATCTATTGGGATTTGGTCCCTATATGAAAATCATTTTAATGCCCACTTACTACACTTTTATGATTGTATTTCATCTTAAACTTCAAGAGTAAGACTCACTTTGGCAACTATGGCAGTGGGGGCAAACGGGACCAGGCCTTCTCTTCCTGTAAGAGTCAGGCAGAACAGGAATTTCAGCAAGTGCAACTCTTCTCATGCACGCATGACAAGCTGCACCAGGTACTGCTCTTAAAGGTACAGGAGCCCTTTTCTCCTGTGTCCCTGGCCACTTCAGTTTGTGGGCCACACTAAATATGACATTGATTGCCTGAGAGCAGTTAACATGCACTTGGTGGAAAAAATGAAAATAGCCACCATGGGGCCCCCAAGCAGGACCAGGTCCAGAGCCAGTTGATTTTAACTCTCTTGCTTTGCCTGCCTTGATTCCGATGAAAATCACCCCGGAGCTGCCATTAGCAAGAAGAGAAACTTCCATTGGTGCCAATATCCCGCCCAAGGCTAATGGCAGCTCTGGGTGAAGGGAGAGGCAATTTTCATCAAGACCGCAGCATGAAGGGATGGGGAAGGGTTGATTTATTTATTATTTTAAAGAAATTGCAGGGCACTTTTTAGGGAAAGGCTTTCCAAGGCTGCATACAAAACTAAAACCATAAAACAGCCAGCACCTTCTACAGAACTGCACCCAGTACGCTAGCTCAATTACAGGCCAAAGTGAAAAGGTAGATCTTTAGAGCCTACTTGATGGTCTGTAATAACAGGGTCTGGTGGATGTTAATTGGAAGAGTTCCACAAGTGGAGTGTCAGTACTGGAACACACTATCCTTGTGCCTGCCAGCCAAATTGCTCTTACAGGCAGGGCTACACAAGCAGAGCACAGGCAAAGTGCGGGCTGATGCTGATCACAGAGTGCAAGCAGGTTGGGAAGAGTGAAGAGCGTCCTTCAAGTAATGTGGACCCAAACTAAGTCTTTGAAAGGCCAAACCCAGCACTTTGGCAACCAGTGCAGTGCACACAATATGGCTGTCACAGGATCCAACTGCTTGGCATCTACCAGTCCTCAAGCAGCTGCATTTTGTACCAGTTGACGTTTCCGAAGGCAGTCCCACAGAACACATCACAGTAATCCATCCCTCTCTCCGCCTGACATGGCCTTTAAATAAATAAATCAATTAAATAATTTATAGTAATAAATGGATATATATTTTGCAACATGGCTAGGAGATCTGCAGGTGTTTACACTCCTTTTCCTCAGTCTCCTCTACTGCTGTTGTTTTCAAACTCTCAGAAAAGCACTCCTTCCATTTCTGTCTCTTTGACTGCTGGCCCAGTGAACTGTTGTGGGTCAATCATTCAGTGGCAAAGCATTTGCTTCACTGATATACACTTCCTCCATTGAACTGTTGTGGGGAAGTTCTTTCATCCTGAGGGTCCCATCCCTTCATCAGTAACCTTCCAGGGGCCCCATGCCAGTGGCCAGAGCCTAAACCAAAAGTACACAGGGCCAACTCCACATACTCCTCCCCTCATACGCTATACTATCTATCACCTTCTCCAACCTGGTTCCTTCCAGATATGTTGGACTACAACTCCCATAATTCCCACCCAGCATGGCAAATGCAGGAAACCAGGTTGGAGAAGGCTGCTATAGATGATTGCTAGGATCTCCACTTAAAGCTAGCAAGGTTGAGAGAAGCTTCTTTATATTCTTAAATTGCTAAACCAGCCCTGTGCACTTGATTAGTAATCCTCACACATTTGGCCACTCATGTCTCCTTAGCAGTCTTTACACCTAGCAGTGCTCTACAGTTCTGGCAAAGTCTAGTACATCTGGGCTGGTGTTCAGCCTATGTAGGAAGTTTTCCTCTCAAAAGCTTTATGTGCCCAAGAATTGATCAGTTCAAATCAAGAACATCTCACAATAGTAAATAATCCAGTGATAGCCTACAGCAGGAGAGCAGCAGATGAATACTAAAAAAAAAACACAGCTAATTAAACACACTAACTGGCAGAATCTGTGCCTCAAAAATTTAGCCACTGAGGAGACAAAACAAAAAACAAACCCTAGCTTGCATATAGTCATGAAGTATTCCCTGATTCCTACACAATAAGGTGTGCTTATCTATCTATCTATCTATCTATCTATCTATCTATCTATCCATCCATCCATCCATCCATCCATCCATCCATCCATTTTCTTGGCTGCCTTTCAGGGCAGAAGCCCTCCCATAATGTATGTAATGTGGCAGGCTAATGTAGCAGCCTCAAGATTCCAGGCAAAAGCAATGACTTCTTGATTGTCAAGTGCTAAAAGATTCAGCTTTTGGTGTCTATCAGGGGGTTGGCTTTCAACTAGCCCAGCATTCCATCAGCCTTGCTGTCTTAATTCAATTTGTTCATCTCTTGGAAGCCTGACAGCTTTTTTTTTTTTTTACTTTTCCATTTTTCTCCTTTGGTTTCCTGTCCTGTCCTTGCAGCCAAATTTATTTCTGTTTTTGACAGTATTCAGCAGCCAAATCTTGAGCCAAAAAAGTATGTTCTGTACTGTCCCATTTTCATCTTCTCACTCACCCATTCTTCTCTTTTCACTACAACTTGGGGCAAATAATTATAGAGTCCAAGGGCAAACACATCCATGGAAGTACAGGAGATACTTTAAGACTCACTTCCTTTAAGCAGATACATTTTAGGGCTCAATTCTGCAAAAACATCTTACCATAAATACTATCCTTCTTGCAGCATCCTTCTAAAGTAGCAAAACTCCAATATTCATCTACCTAGTACTGCCCCAGAGATGCAGTTTATCCCTTTTTGCTCCCTCTACCATCTGAAGACATGGCACAAGTGGTGGAAATGATTACACCTCTGAACGCCAGTTGCTGGGGAACATGAGCAGGATGTTATTATGCTTGTTTCGTGCTTGTGGGCTTCCCATAGGCACTTGGTTGGCCATTGTGGAAACAGAATGTTTGACTAGATAGGCCTTTGATCTGATCTAGCAGGGCTTTTATATTCTTAAAAAGGACAGGGAGAGAGGGTCTTGAATGTAGAGCATGTATATATTTATATACCATTTAGGTTCATCTGGTTCAAACCTTAAGCAGGCTTCTATACCTCTACAAGTTGTATAGAAGGGAAAAATCTGCTACATTTTCTCAGTACTGGACCACTATAATGCAAAAAACTGCACCCACTTAAATTCTCCTTTTTAAAGAATTCTTGAAGGTACAGGAGCTCTTTCAGGTTTTGAACCAAGCAAACCTAATACCTTTGGGCTTAAAGAGTTGTGTTGGTGTTTAAGCAGCCATCATCAGGGAACTACTGGATGTATTTAAGCAAAACTTTACAAGGTCCTCTCCAGATAAAAAGCAAGCAAGACATCAAGCTTAATTTACGTCAAAAAGTAAATCATTTTAGCCCTAAAATTGTAAACATAATTTTATTGCCATTCACTCATCACAAGGTAATTCTTCCTCCCAACCATGTGAAAACAAAATGGCAGCCTATGTAGACATGTGTGAAGCCCACATGCCACAGTTTTTAAAAACTAGCTATAGTTCTTACACCAACAGTCCCAAATGTGCTCATTTCAAATGGACATGATAATGATTGTTCCCCAGAGTTTACCTTGGAGAAAAGAGCTATTAAATTAGAATAGGCTGAGTCCATCCAACCCAGCAGATACAAACACAGGTACTGAGCTTAATATCAGAGTAATAGGATTAGTTCATAAATTAAAAAAATACAAAAAAATCATCTGTTTCGATCTTTTTTCTCTCTTCCTCAGAAACTCATCTGAATTGATAAACTGTCCAGCAAATATGCCTAGAAACTCCATGTCATATCTTCCCACCTTATTCCCATTTATTAAAGCAAGAAAAAAACTAACAAATAAAACCACAACTGCTCTTCTGCATGCCTGGAAGTAATTTACATGGCAAATGTCCCACTTCAGTTCTAAGCATCCAGTTATTGGGTCATTTAAAGGTTTCTCCTCCATTCAAAGAAAAAGGAACTTGGTACGCTGTGTTCCTGGTGCAGATTCTTTTAAAGGATTTCATACAAAAGAGCGCCACCTCAAGAAAGGGATAGCATAAATTGCCAATAGAATAGACTGTGTCTTCAGGAGCAATACAAAGCCCACATCTGGGTCTGCTACATCTGGGTCTGCTACAAGTATTCCAGCTCTAGTGCGTGCCGCAGAGCCTCGAGATCAGCGTGACAGGAGATCCTCCAGAAAGGCATGTTGTGCTAGAAGAATTATACATTTTAAAAAAGAAAGGTTGAGAAGACATTTCCTAAGTCATTAACCAAACAGTGGTAATATTAGAAACAAGACGAGCTTCATTCATATAGAATCAAGAAGTCATCTGAGAAATAGGTAATAAAGTGGGGGCCCATTACAAAAAATAATGGCCAAAAAAGCAAACATTATGTACAACCTATCCTATATTAAGCATCTATGAAAGCCAATATGGGGCCGCGGTGGCTTAGTGGTTAAGACGCTGAACTGCAGACTGGAAGGTCGGCAAGTCAGCAGTTCGAGACCTGAGTGCTGCGTGACGGAGTGAGCTCCCATCTTCAGTCCCAGCTTCTGCCAACCTAGCCGTTCGAAAGCAAGAAATTGCAAGTAGATAAATAGGTACCGCCTCGGCGGGAAAGGTAACAGCGTTCCGTGCATTTCGGTGTTCAGTCATGCCGGCCACATGACCACGGAAGCGTCTTCGGACAGCGCTGGCTCTTCGGCTTAGAAACAGGGATGAGCACCGCACCCTAGAGTTGGACACGACTGGTTGGGGACACCTTTACCTTTTTATGAAAGCCAATAAGCTGTTTTCTCTGAGCGTTTTCACATGGTGTTGTCCCCATGTGAGTGATGCCAAAAAGCTCTTGCCTGTTGCAGAGCTCCATGACTTACAAGAGTGTCTTATTACATGGATTAGGGTTGGCCCAAGACGTCTTGGCACTCACAGTAGAAAACCTAAAGGGCACACCCCTTCAAAATACATTCCGAATTTCATTCTGATATATCTATGGTTAATGGAGATGCTGTGCAGCAGTGTGGTTTCTATTCTTTCCCAGTCCTCTTGAAAACAGGTGGGGGGACAACAAAGCTATTTTAACTTTAAACAGAGGATTGTGTCCTAAATGTGCACTCCAGCTTTTGTTCTGACCTACTACAATGCATTTAGCATCGTTTCTTCACACCTTAAAAAGTGCAGGAATCAAGCTGGAGTTAAAATGACATCTGGAACAACATCTAGTATGACATTTGAAACATGCACATCAACTTTTGTCTCAGTCTTCAAGGCACGTATCTCATTGTGGTGCATTTTTTTTACATCTCTCAGTTTTGAATGGATAGTGCCAATATAACTTTTAAAAGGGGGGGGGGGTGTTTTACCAAATGTACAATAGTCCTCTGCTATCATATGCTCATTATGCATGGGTATATACTCTCCAAGTACTGAAATACAATCCAGACTACTTCAGGGTATTTATTACCAATCAGCCATTTGAAGTAGTCTGATGTTATCCCCATTTTACAAACAAAGGAATTCATTGTCCAATTCATTGTCCAAGTAGGTGAATTATCTCAGGAATTCAGTGACTGAGGCAAGGTTTAAAACCAGGTCTAATAGGTCTAAATCCAACCTTCTCATGCATTGAAACACATGATTATGATGTTGATTTAGTATTGTTTATTCCTGCTTTAGAACCCCCACAGCCAGTAATGCATAAAGACTGAGAGACCAAATGGTGTAGAGAACGTTGAACATGGACTGAGAAGATGTGGGCTGAAATCCCTTTTCAGCCATGAAGCTCTCTGGAGGGCACTGAGGCGAGTTATTACCCTCATTCACACAACATGGTGCATCTCGTCGTTGGTTATTTAACCCATGATAAGCTGCAGCACCTGCAGGGGCTACTTTGCATATCCAACCCCTCCTTGGGGGCTGTGTCATACGAACGCAGCAAGTGTTTGTTATGTGAGAGTTAAACAACCCTCGCGTATCCCACAGTCTGTTCTAGGGTTATGAAAAATGGTGGCTGCACACACCTTGCAGGCACAGCAGCTTCACCATGGGTTAAATAACCCACGGTAGACTGTCGTGTCATGCAAACTGGCTTATTCTTCATCTACTTTTCCCACATGGTTCTGCTTCCATTTAAATTATTTGTTTTTCTTTCTCTAAAGAGAGGAGATGTTGGCGGCTCAGCCACGCCTGCTGCTTGGCACACATCAATTTATCACTTGTCCGACAGGTGAAGAGAAATGACCCACTCAGGCCGAGATATCATCAGTGCTGCTGGCGAAGGAGTGAAAGGCGCCCTGTCCTCCCCATGGGTTTATAAAGCTCAGGTGTGTAGTCACCCGTGCTAATGATCATCATCAATCAAAGGCCCTGACAGCTCCAGCAAAGAATGTGCGCCCATTAATGGGAAAGAGGCTTAAAGCAGGAGACACAGGCAAAGAGGCCTCTTGCAGCACAGTTAGTCAAAGGTATTGCTTAACCCTACTGTCAGGGAGCCTGGTGGCCTTTGATGCACTCATGTGCGCTGACTCCATTACCTTTGAAGTTCACAGGAGCCCTGTCTAAAGCATCACACTATTATCACTTCACTTTCTTCCTATGCATTTGTATTCTTTAACTCCTAGAGAACTGCCACTTTTGCCTTGGAACTGCTCAGCTTATAGAAATCCACAGTGGCCAAAGAGAGGAAGTTGGTGCATGTAGGGGAAGCATACGTGTACAGCCTAATGAGCCAAATGGAAGCTTTTGGAGGTGGGGATTTTCACTGGGAAAACAGCACTGGAAGAAGAGGGTCACATGAGGAATGGACCATAGCTCGGAAACCCTGGAGAGCTGTTGCAGTCGGTATAGACTGGGGTGGGAACCATTTTTCTGTTGGGGGTTGTATTCCATTGGGGATAATCTGGCAGCAGTGGGCAGGACCAAAGCCAGGGATGGGTGGGGCCAGAGCCAAATATGGGCTCTGGCCTTTTCTCTTTTTCTGCCCCACCCTCTCTCTCTCTGTTTCTGCTACCCCTTATCTTTCCCTCTTTCTGCCACCCACTAGAGCAGACCTGAGGACAAACCGAACCCACCTGGGATACCAGTCTGGTTGTCTGGCATTCCCCAGATGGTCACGTTGCCACCACCTTTCCCCCGACTGTTGATCATTTGGTGGCTTCCTGGTTTTTGCACATTTTTCCCCATTCTAAAAGGTCGGACTGCCTCTCCTAAGGCTTAGTTACTGCCAGTAAGAGCTTTAAGCAAACATATGTTGATATTTTTGGTATTTTGGCCACGTGCCTTTTACCTTTGGCCTCTTCCATCACTGGAATGTGGCCCCTGAGAGCTTCTCTGAAATTGAACCTGGCCCTTGGGCTGAAAGACTGTCAACTCCCCTGCCCTCCAGGCAGTCCTGAGCTAGGCCAGGCTCAGTATAATGGTCTGACTCGATATAAAGCAGCTTCCTATGTTCTACCCAGCACTAGAGTCCCAATCCAGATCTCTCCCCACCTCCTGCCTGGCCCCATGACTGCTACTTGATAGCATTTAAAGAGCTGGGAGATTGGATCATGGTTCTTTCACAGCTTGTCTAGTTAGGCCCTCAGCTCATGCTCCATCAACCTGCCTTTCAGCCTTCTTTAACCATTGTGTCTGTCTATGTATCCAAGTTGCTTTAAGATCTTTACAATTTTATTGTTCTGAGTGCCAAACGTCCAGTCCCCTTTCCTGTTTTCTCTCAATTACAACAAATCATTATTAAAAGAAAAAAAAAGGAAAGGAAAAAAAGTAGAAAAAAGTCACTTGTTATTAGACAATTGTGCAAAGTATCTGCTTCATGGGGCTGTATTCAATCATTCTTCCCACTCATTTTTGGCAGCGTAGCCACACAGTAGAAATGAGAAATGGCAGATCTCGACACACTCACTGATCTGATCTTGTTCCTTATTTATGTACCTAACAACATCGTTGTTAATCAAGAGCAGTTTCTGTAGCAAGCGGAAACCACTGGAAACGCCTCAATAGGTGTCAGGGGGATGGAAGCAGGATTTATAGTAGGAAATTGCTCAAGATGCTTTATGGACTTTCAAGCCAGAAAAAATGGACTAATTGCAAATAGTTTCGAATGGGGAAGAATTTCTATCCATGTTTCCGGTAAAGGGAGATTTTCTTTTTTTAAAATTGGAGTTCTAAACCAGGAAGCTATACCTTTTTTGCCCCCTGCTCCTCTTCAACACCGTCTCCTATTACAATGTACACAGCTTTCCGTCCAAATCTCTGCATTATCCTTTCAAAGCAGCTCTCTTTCCCTGCATAATGAAGGAGAAGCATTAATTTTCTGTGCAAAGTGGATAACAAAACTGAGAGTCAAATGAGATCCCTGATTTAATTTCTCCACTTGCATTCAGCTTGTTCCTTGCACAAGCTCTTCCTTTCCTTTGCAACAAGGTGGTTCTCTCTCCCACATCTTCCCATAATAAAACAGAAATGGACCCGAGTCAAAGAGAGAGCCTCCTAAACAAACATTTTGCTTCTGGGCCAAGATCAGAAAACATCAGCACACAGGCCTGTCAGTATTGGGATTTTTTTAGCATATGCCTGGCCCTTCAAACATCCCAGTTCCATACATATTCTCACAGGGAGATTTTATTTTTAAATCTCCCTATGGCAGGAGAAAATGTGTGTGCAGATTCTCTCAGCTACTAGTAAGGGAGACATGAGGGCATTTTCTTGCACTGTTGACTTAATCCTGCCTTGTTTTAATTGTACTATTAAGTTTGTGTAAATCACTTTGAGGATTAGTCTGGTTGAAAGTCAGCCTAGAAATCAAAAACAAACAAATCAGCAAGCCAATAAGCAATTGGAGGATTCTAACCCTTAGAATGGTGCATCTATCACTGTTAGTCCAGCGTAATTACATTTAGCCCTACTGCAATGTTATCCATTTTTGCTGACGTAATTACTCTTCATTCATACTGATGTCTCTTCTGCTGTACCCCATAGTCCCTCTGAGTATGAGCAAGCAAGGGATTATGTGGTGTTTGATAATGATGCTCTACAAAGAAAGGGCTTCCTTCAAGAGCCATATGTACTATGCTATTTCTCCTTGAGAACACAGAATCATAAAATAGTAGGGTTGGAAGGGCCTATAAGACCATTAAGTCCAACCCTCTGCTCAATGCAGGAATCTTAAGTCAAAGCATCCCTGACAGATGGCTGTCCAGCTTCAACTTGAATGCCTCCAATGTGGGAGAGCCCACTTCCTCCCTAGGTAATTGGTCCCATTGTTGTATTGCTCTAACAGTCAGGAATTTTTTCCTGATGTTCAGCCGGAATCTGGCTTCCTGTAACTTGAGCCCATTATTCCGTGTCCTGCACTCTGGGATGATCGAGAATCGATCCTGGCCTTCCTCTCTGTGACAACCTTTCAAGTACTTGAGGAGCGCTATCATATCTCCCCTCAGTCTTCTCTTCTCAAGGCGAAACATGCCCAGTTCTTTCAGTCTCTCTTCATAGGGCTTTGTTTCCAGTCCCCTGATCATCTTTGTTGCCCTCCTCTGAACCCTCTCCAGTTTGTCTGCATCCTTCTTAAAGTGTGGTGCCCAGAACTGGACACAGTACTCCAGATGAGGCCTAACCAGTGCTGAGTAGAGGGGAACTAGTACTTCCCAGGATTTGGAAGCTATGTTTCTATTAATGCCCAAAATAGCATTTGCCTTTTTGCAGCCACATTACATTGTTGGCTCATATTCAGCTTGTGATGGACAACAATTCCAAGATCCTTCTCGCTTGTAGTATTGTTGAGCCAAGTATCCCGCATCTTGTAACTGTGCACTTGGTTTCTTTTTCCTAGGTGCAGAACTTGGCATTTATCCCTATTAAATTTCATTCTGTTGTTTTCTGCCCAGCACTCCAGCCTATCAAGATCACTTTGAATTCTGTTCCTGTCTTCTGTCAGATGGTTGAAATGTACAGTGATAACTAAATGGGATTTAACATAGGGACATACACACAGAGGTTGCCACCAGATGAGGCTTTTAGTGCACCATTGCTCTGCCTCATTCACAGAATTTTACAGGGGATCCAGATGACAATGTCATCCACTTGTAATCTCATGTTTTCCCACCACTTCCTTCAGCTTTTTTCTTACTGCAGAAAATCTGTTAAGAAAAAGATGTGGAATAGCTGTACAATGCCTTCTGACTGTTAGCACTGGGACCCATCCATCTGGAAGCACGTATATGTAGATCCGGAAGTAAATCAGGGGTGTGATGTTAGTGAAAATAACATTTCTGGATCACTTGGATGTGTTTTAGGATTTATCCTTTTCCTGACTCATCATATTATTTATATATATCGTAGTAAAAGAGCAACCCTATGGCCCCTAGATAGCATCTTGGGGGGGGGGGGGGCATAGGATAGTGCAGATTCCTGGATCCAAGGTCGGAGACAGCGCTCCAACCTTAGAGTCAAGAATCCAAGCTCCTCGCCCCCTCCCCCTCGCAGTTGGCGCAGAGAGAACCACACTGGCTGCCTCTGTGAGCTTGCAAATGCAACCTTGGAGAGGACAGAAAGGGGGTAGTTCTGTGGGTGGGGCGGGGGGACAGGGAAAGCAGGGATATGAGCTATCCCCAGCCTTCCCCAGCCTCCTTCCCTCTCTCTCCGCAGAGCCCTAGCTAGACAGGCAAAGACGACCGTCTAGCAAAAATGCAGAGTGGGAGAAGCACGGAGGTGACAATTGCCTCCATGCTCCTCCTACTCTGCATAGGATGCCAGTCAGCCTATGAGTTCAGAGGCTGATGGGCATCTGCATAGGATAACGTCCTGAAAGTTCAAAATTTGGTGACTGCCTACAATGACGTTAGTCTCAAATTAATTTTGAGAATGTCTGAAAATGTACAGATACAGTAGGGAATGCTAACCTGGGAATGTGATAGTCAGCATTCACTAGTGTATAACTTGAAAATGGAGCAATATATAATGATTTTCAAGTATTGCCAACATTCACTGGATCCCCAGATTTCAGACAATCATCATCAGCCCTGACACAGCTATATTTTTGTTATATTATTCTTACCTGTCTTTGTTGCACTATAAATATTTTCAATGGGGAAGACGGTGCCCAGTCCATACAACAGCACTTTTGCAAGTGCTGGTATGAGCTGGGTTGTAGTCACCAAAACATTTACACAATTAGGCCTACAAGACAGAAAACAGCATCAGCATTAAAGTCAAAGGGACCCCTCCCCTTCCCCAAAAGAGACCTTTGTTTTTCTGCCCTATTCGTCTAAACTGGAAGCAGGATGTACAGTTTGCCAGCAATGAATCCCATGAAATCAGTGATTAACACAGTCAGCAGTGGCTAGACTTTTAAATGTTTTTCTCCCTCCATAATTTGTTATAACTCAAAACTAGTCTGAAAGTGAAGCATGTCACAAGTAATTGCACACTGGGGATATATATGGTGTAAAACTCCAATAGCATTTACACCGTGCCCCCCTTGGGTAGCTGACTCCCTTTATTACTTTCCTGCTTTCCACAAAAGGTATAGCTGGGAGCCAGAAATGGGGCCTGATTGTCCTTGTTTTAGATCTAGTTCCCCATCACATGTCCAGGTGGGCCCCCCACAAATTTGGCCAAAGATGTCCTATAAATAAATGTGCCTTGGTTTGCTTGGAGAATACAAGAGCAAAGTAAAACTTTTGCAGCCTAGAGATGACTGCTTAAGCCGTTCTTACCGGGAATGTATCAAATCCAGAGCTTTCAAAGCATGCGTTAGCCAGAGATCAGTCAGCGCTTCCAGTTCTGCTCTTAACTGCAGCCAGGTTTCCCTCTTAGGAGCTCCTATTAAACCTGCAGATAGAGAAAGCAGCATTTGTAGCTAACTCCAATGGGAAGGCATGGAATAGCTTGCACATGGCTTTTGCAATGCCATAGAATCATGGAGTTGGAATAACCCAGAAATCCATCTTGTCCAACCCGATGCCCCAAAGGCAGGACCATCCATCCACCAGCTGCCTACAGCCAGCTTACACCATCAGAAATGTGCCTTTTGCCTCTGATGAAGGAGCTCTTTTTTTCCAAAGCATGCTGGGTTCTGTAAAAAAGTTTCCCTTGGCATCTTTGAGAATATGTTCTCTTTTCACATTCTGACCTGTTTTGGTGCTTCCCTTCTGGGTATTGTTTATCAATCTTTTAAAAACTAAAAATAAATTTAAAAAACTATTTTTGGTAGAGCTGTACCTCACTTCTGGTTTGCCCCAAGACTGCCCCGCAATCTCATCTAGTTTCTCCTTTTAGTAGCTACGCTTCTCTCACTCTTGAACCCCACCCTTGCTCATATGACTACATCCTCTGGCAAGACTCCCTTAGTGGGTCATCGTGAATGAGTGGTACAGCAAGAAGTTGGCCAGGGCTCACTTCTTCCCACAGCACACCCAGTGCCAATTCCTAGCCCTTTCTAGACACTTGACATAAAGTGAGAAACACCATCCTTTCCCCTAAGTTCTCTGGCTGTCCAAAAAAAAGGCAGGGTGGTTGATGTAGAGAACCTCAGGAAATGCCCGACTTCTGATAATTTCATATGACTAAAGGGTATAACAGCAGCAGCCACTAAAGGTGAAGAACCCCAATATTACAAGCCCTATCCATGCCTCTCTCCTCAATTACAGCCACCATTTGAGGATTATTGATCAGTACTGAATTGACCACTACCGAATTGATCAGTACTAAATCTCCAAGCCTTGAGTTCTGCCCTGCCAGTGCCTCTGTGTTCTCTAGAGTCTCTTGCAGAGTCCCCGCTGTAGGGTCTAACCCAGCCTGCTTCCAATAGATTGTTAATACACCTCAAGGACCAGAGTTGCGCGTGTGTGTGTATGCACGTGCATTTATGTGTGCATAAATTATCCACTCATTAATAGGGTACCCTGCTGGGTTGCCTTTTTGTGCACCTTGAGTGGGAGATTCAGGTTCAAATTAGATGTCACATTACTTCTGTAATGGCAATTAATGTCCCTAATTTAAAAAATTTAAATAGCAACTGTGGGAGGGGAAGATGAGGATTGGAACTGCACTATACGGGGTTGTGGTGGTGGTGGTAATGCTTTCTCTCACACCATGCTTCTGATGAAAATCTGTCCCCACAAACAGCTATTCCCCAAGTGAACAGCAGCTTTGGGGGTGGATGGGAGGGATTTTCATTTGGATCACAGCGTGGAGGAAAAGTATTAAACTCTTCCCTGTTGTGCAGTCCCGATCCTAACCTTCACAGCTGCTATTTAAAATGTTAAAACCAGACATGTTAATTGTATTTGGCCCTTGGAGTCAAACTGCAGGTAATCATCAATTGTGTCAGTGTTTAACTTGAACTCCCTCCTTTTTTATTTTTACCTAAAACAGTTGTGGGAAGCTGCAATCTGATTCAGAGCCTCAAGATGTTGGTGCTGGTGTATTTATTTCCCTGTGGACTATTTTGGAATGGCAATTTTGATAAGAAAAATAGCCCACAGTGAAAGCGGTAAGAACCCCTCCCTCCCCACCGCATGAATTCTTGATCCAGACTGCTGCTTCCCACAGCTGTTTTGAATAACTTCCCCTGCCCCAATCCTCAAGTGGAATATTCGCACCACTGAGTGCCATGTGGAGTTTGAGCCTTATGCTGCCTCCTGAAAAAACCCCTATGCCAATGAAGTTAAAACCAGCCACAGAATACCTCAGGGTTTTCTTTTGTTTTTGATACCTCTAATGTTTTATGTGAACCTTTAAAAACGTGTTCAACAGATCATGCACAAAACTTAAATAATAACCATTAAAGTTGCAGACTATTTCCTGCAGATTAGCAATTGCCTGAGAGGAGCCAATGGTCTAAGCAGCAGCAGACAACTGATAGGTCCAACCATTCTTTCAGTTCTCTTAAAAAGCTCTGTGCCAAGTCATTATTCTCATTAAGTGTGGGAAGGTTACTATGCTGGATAATAAAGGCAGACAATGCACATGTTTAAAATACCTGGAGAGGCAATTGCCATTTCTGCCTTTTAGTTGTTCTGGTTCTAGCTATGTGAGAGATGTGATGAGGTCATACCAGGCCAATTCTACTATGAGGGATGCTGGACTTTAGCATGGGTGAGGCTCCCCTACTGGTTTTGACAAGGCTGTGAAGGCGAAGGGCAGGTTTTTCCACTGAAGTTTCCCCCCGACCCCGATCTATGAATAGCCCTCCTTTCTTATTTATTTATTTGATTTGTACCCCACCTTTCTGCCATGGAAATGGAACTCAAGGGGGCATTTTCATTCATGCCTGAGTGTTATTCCACTCCTTTGCATTCATGTTTGAGCTCCAGTATCCCTGCTGAACAAACTGTTGATATTTTAAATAAGGGTGCGTGCACACAGGCATGAGAGGGTTTTATGGTCTTTGGAATTTATGTATGCTAAAGGAAAAGATGACTTGACTGACAGGGGGTCTAAATCCACATGTGTGTGTGCAGGAATGTGCATCAAACACGTGCACCAGGAAAGCATGATTGTGCATCAAACACGTGCACCAGGAAAGCATGATTGTGCATCAAACACGTGCACCAGGAAAGCATGATTGTGCATCAAACACGTGCACCAGGAAAGCATGATTGTGCATCAAACACGTGCACCAGGAAAGCATGATTGTGCATCAAACACGTGCACCAGGAAAGCATGATTGTGCATCAAACACGTGCACCAGGAAAGCATGATTGTGCATCAAACACGTGCACCAGGAAAGCATGATTGTGCATCAAACACGTGCACCAGGAAAGCATGATTGTGCATCAAACACGTGCACCAGGAAAGCATGATTGTGCATCAAACACGTGCACCAGGAAAGCATGATTGTGCATCAAACACGTGCACCAGGAAAGCATGATTGTGCCGGTCCTCCCAGGCATATATTATAATCTGTCTTATACAGAGTCAGACCGTTGAGCCTTCTAGCTTAGTATTAATTAGTCTGGCTGGAAGAAGCTCTTCAAGGCCTTTCCTGGTCCCGCCACCCAACAACCTTTTAACTGGAGATGCTGGGGTTTGCATTAGAGACCTTCTGCATTTAAAGCATGTGCTCTGCTGTAGAGGTGTGGCCCCTGCCTCCAGGTGTGCCTTGCACCCATGCATGGGCATAGAAAGTGAATTCCCTGTATGTGCATCCATTTCAATGAGCACATGCCAGACCTGTGCACCCCTTAGCTCCAGTTTTGAGGAGTTCTGATTGCATTCAGGAGTTCTGGCATATACAGAGAGACAAACAGAGAGGTTGCTGCCCCAATATGCATCAGTTATGGGCATATTAAGAAATATGTGAGTAGTTCCCCTCACTCATTCTCTCCGCCCCTGTCCTCCACATTTTCTTAGACAGATTGTCTAAAATCTGCTCCACAAGGATAACGGAAATGAACTCAGATTTGATATGAAAGAACATTCTTATCAGCAGCATCGTCTTTGCAGCTGCTCTGCAAAGGTCCAAACAAACTGAAGGAAGGAAGCAAGGATAACTTCTGAGTGTGCGTGAACTTGAAATACAGGGACAGCTCTCCAAGGCAGGGGTCCTCAACACAGCCTGCACGGGTGCCATGGTGTCCACGGGGACCTCCAATGGCACCCAAGATGCTCTCCACCCCCTGCCCCCTTCAAAAAAATTATTTTCATAAAAAACTTAAAAAATGTGAGGGCACCATGTTCTGCTTCCTGTTCCTGAACCTGCCACTGATCAGGAAGAGAAGGAAAGAGCTGCTTCTTGGCCCCACCCAATCTTCTTCTTTCCACACAGACCTTTCCCCTTTGCTCTCTTTATCTCTCAAATCCCAGCCTCTAACCTTTCTATTTCTCTCCACCCAACCCCTTTCCTTGCTATTTCTCTCCCTTCCCCATCTCTAGCCCCCAGCCTTGTGCTTTCTCTCCCACCCACCCCTTTATCATGCTGTTTCTCTCCGGTCTCCGCTACTAGTCTATTTCTCTCCTACCTCTTTATCTCACTGTTTCCTCCTCCTCCTAACCTATAGTGTTGCTCTTTTTCTCCCCTCTACCCCTTTGCCTTGCTGTTTCCCCCTCCCTCCCAGCCTCTATCCTCCCCCTTTCTTTCCCCCCACCTCTTTTGACTAGCAAGACCCCCATGGCAACCATTATGTGACTAGCCACATCTTCCATGGGAGCCATTTTGTGGTGGTGCCCACAGCAGTTTCTCAAATTCTCAAATGCACCCACAGGTTAAAATAGGTTGGGGACCCCTGCTCCAAGGTCTTCGGCAAAGACATCTTTCACAGCCCTGGCAGGATATCTATAAGGACTGGATTTGGTGCATTGGCCAATTTAAACATGGCTGTGTAGCTCAGGCCAAAATAATTCTCCATCTTCAACATATAATAAAGAGAGAACAGGAGGTCAGGAGCAATAACACCCCAGTCTTCTGCTCCAATGACAAGGCTAGAGCAACCGCTATAGGAGTTCATCTGTTCTGTAATCCCTCAGCTGATCTGTCAAGAGAACTAGGAACCTATCCGGACACTACAATCAACATCGGAGGTCCTCCTCCAAGTGCCTCTTCCGAGGGAGGCTCAGAGGATGGCAACAAGGGAGAGGGCCTTCTTAGTGGTCACCCCCTAGATTCTGGAATGATCTCCCCATTGAGGTCTGCCTGGTGCCAACATTGTCATGTTTTCAGCACCAGTTTAAGACTGTCCTATACTCCCAGGCATTCGACGGCATATGATGGGGGTTTTAACGTCAGTTGTTTTTATCAGGTATTAGTATTTTATTGTAACTGGGTTTTTTAAATTGTTTTTGAAGTTTTGCATGTTAAAGATTTTACATTATGTTTTTATTATGTTGTATTTTGGGGTTGTAATTTTTGTGAACCACTCTATTTTGTGAATAGAACTTTGGCTGTTGGGCAGTATAGAAATGAAATGAATGAACTGGAAATTAATAGACAAAACATTTCCTCTTCTTTGGTACTTCCATCTCTCTAAATTGCAAAGGTATGTAAGCCATTCTCTCCATCTGCTCTAAAGAACAGGAAGGCAGGCTCTTAGGAAGATGAGAAGGTGACTTCCCTGATGGGTTGGGGAGACACTTACCGCCAACATTGTTTTTGTAGGTGTTGTAGAGTTCTTTCACCCGCCGGTAGCGGAATGCTAATTTCCTCATCCAGTCAACTCCCCCGTGAACTCCAGAGCCCAGACAAAGATTTGCTCCAGCGGTTGAACTGTGAAAGCCATCTGCTGAGAAATTATATGTGCTGTGGCAAAGGAAGGAGGAGAAGGGGAAGGAGTGAAATTATAACCTACTCTTCCCATTAGGATGGAGAAACTAGTAAAGAAGAGAGAGGAAGATGTGTTCCAGACTTCTGGACTTGTTAGAGACAGCTAGCGAGGCCGGGGGGGGGGGAGAATGCTGTTCCCCCCTACCTATTTCTCCTGTAGCTTTGCAGTCTCTGCCTATGATTTAGCTATCAGTTGAGGTACTTTAGCTCACTGAAAAGGGTGATATATTGAATCAAATCCTCAGCTAATTCCCATATGCTTTTATCAACATGTTGATGAAAAGAAATTTAAGACAAAGGCCACAATTCACTTGGAAGCTCTCCTGTGCAAGCCCCACTGAATTAAGGGCGTTTGAGCAAGTGCTTTGGGTGGACAGGGAATAACTGCACCGCTGTTCCTACGTTACTCCATACCTGATCCTGAATCACACTTGGGTCAACTTGGCTTTTTGGTGACCCCATCATAGCGGTGGCACAAATGACAAATACCCCATTCACCCAATGGACATGCTGGCCCCAACGGTGAGGGAATATAATCTCAAGAATAGAGCTTGGTTGCTAGTAAATTAATTTAAACATAAAGGATGCATCTCTCTGCCATTGTCATATTGATGCTACTTCACCTCTGAAACACCTAGCACGAGCCATTGCTGGAAAATAAAATAATGAGACATCTGTCCTGTCCCAGTACCACAGTCCTAATATGTTAATTCAGAAAAACTACCTAGATCATAGACATAAATGTATGCCGCTAGCTGTCTTCCAGGTATTAATAAGTCACAGGGGACTGGTTGCACTGGGTGCTGCAGTACAGAGATGCCTTACCTTAAATCTTGCCCATTGTCATCTGATGATACATCATCTATGTGTATCTGGTCACAATCCTGAAAATAATTTTGAAAAATAATCAGCCAGGAAACAAGTATTGCTTTGTAAAAACAACAATCAAGAGATTTCATGCAACTAAAACCATGCTGAGGAAAGATCCCCCAACAATTTCTGGTCAATTATACTAATCAGATTACAAGCAACATTTCAGATACAGCATTCCCAGAACATGAGTATTATGCGGTTAAACACAGTAATTCTCACAGACAATAAGGTCACTCATACAACTCTTTTTTGTTTTTGTTTTACCTAAGGGCAAATTGTTTCCTATTCATTCAAGGCAGTGTTGAAACATGCAAAGAATCATCATTGTCTTTCAAGAGGAAAGCATTATTTAGTAGCTTCTAAGCCTAAACGTGCAAACTTCCTTCTTTAAAGAGCAGGAAGTGCTAAGGAAGACCAACATACATATTTGATTATCAGTGTAATAAAGGGTGCTTCCAGAAAAGGCATTTATTGTGCCATTGCCCTGCCTCATTCATGGAATTTTCCAGAAGGTCCAAATGCTGTTGGCTCCTGCTCATAGCAGTCCCAAGTTTTCCCACCACTTCTTCAGTATTTCTTTTTTTAACATGGAAAATCTGTCACAGAAGGAACAATGGAATCGCTGCACGATGTCTTCTGATGGTTAGCACTAGGATCCCTCTGTGTGGAAGCAGCCAACGTTTCAGTAATGGTATTGTTGCATACTCCCACTTGGTGAGAGGTTGCAAAGGCAGTGCTACCTGGGTTTTGTTTCCTTTGGATGAGAAAACACTGGAGATCTATGTCCTTTATGTAATATTTGCTTTATTTGCAAATATATAAGTGAAGGCAAACAGCAGGCACCTCACATCAGATCTGGGGCCTTGCAACCCACATTGCTTTTTCGGTCTTCAGCAAACGTAAGGAACACAGTTCAAAGGTATGGACCTAAGTATCAACACAGGACTGGGGATGGGTGAATCTGTCAAGCTGAAAGTCATTCAGGTTCTCAGTTTACCACTGCTAGGCTCATTCTGTCCTCATTCCATGTGAGTTCCCTCTCCCCACACAGAAATTTGCATGTATTTTTGTATGCACTTTTCAAAATGTGTGCATTTTCCTGCACATTTTCCAAACATACACATTTTCGTACACATCTACCCATTGGCTAAAGCATGTTTGTGCACATTTTAGAAGTGTACACATTTTTCTTGGACATGTTTTTGAATGTGTGCATGTTGTCAAATGCTCTTTTTGTTTTGAAAAATGCATCACAAACTTGGAAATGTACGGATTTCCAACCACAAATTGTGTTTGGGTCCATATTCAGTTCCAGGATGTGCAAATTGGATAATCTTCCATTAAAATGCGAACCCAATGAATTGCTCACCCATCCGTGCACAGGAAAACGTTAAGCTGGGAATGGTTGTCTGCCAAGAAAACTGGGGATGATTATTTCCCCTTGCTAGGTGTAGAGGATGTTGTGATAGGAAAGAAAAAATGACTGCTGCTCTAAACTCATACACAAACATTAGAGGAAAACCACCCCTAAAGTCTATCTTCATAGATTATGCACTTGGAGTTCAGCCACTATAAAATATGCACTCTAAACCTTATCTTCCAAGCTCTTTATTGTCTGAGTGGAAGAGGCCGCAACCTCAAAAACTTTAAAAATGTTATTTTAATGGTTTCTTTATTTGATTTGACATTCCAAATTCCTAAAGAGTCAGGAAGCTTCCTTCTGTGACCCTCACAGGGCAGAGACAAAAATGCATACTGCAAAGCACATGCAAATTGGTAAGTTGTTTCCCAGTTTCTCCTGTTGGCTTGATATTTGCAGAAGCTACTAGTGGAAAAGGCTTTTAATAATAAAAGTTTACAGTAGTTTTAATGAGCAGAATGCTGGCCAAACTACATGTTATGTTAAATGCATTATTGCGTTTAATATGATTGGGTTTTTTTTAAAAAAAACAACAGCAACAAATAGTTACCATGTGTGGGTGGACGGATGTTAATCAGGATAGGGACCACTGTGGGCAGAGGGGAGTTTAATCTTCCCTCCCCTGCCACTATCCTGATGAAAACAATCCCAAAGTGCTAGAGCTCAGTGGAAGAGTGCATGATTTGTATGCAGAAGGTCCCAGGTTCAATCACTGGCATCTCCAGGGAGGGCTGGGAAAGACCCTGGTCTGAATCTCTGGAGAGCCCTGCCAATCAGTGTAAACAATACTGAGATAGACGGACCGGCGGTATGACTCATCATAAAGCAGCTGCCCTATGCTACAGATAGGGAAGCTCCTATTTGACAGATAAAGACCTGAGGGGTCAGAGGCACGGTGTAGTCAAAACTCAGCTGCAGGATAACTTCCAGGGGAGGCAGATCACCATCCAAAGGTGCCAGAGGCAGCTCCCTAGTTAGAGCTGAGCTGAAATTTCTGGGAGGACACATCAAGATTCAAGGAGCTGGAGTAAGAACCAGGCCAGAGGCTGAGTCCAGAGAAAACAGCACATTGGGTAGGTCAAGATGGGTGGAGCGAGGCACCAGCAGGCTGAACTGCTATTCTTACTGACGAGTTGCTCAGACTGAGGAGTTGGCTTTGAGGCCCATACTTCTAGAGAGGCTTTTGGATCCAGACTGGCCTATGGAGCCGGCTGATTATATTCAAGTAAGCTGGTACTTGATCCCCAGAGTTTAGTCTCTCCACTGGTTTAGTCCGGATCATCCTTGACCCCCAGTGCTTAGTCCGCTAGGGTTGCCAAGGGATAGGAGCATTCATGGTACTGGAGGTAAGGTGGCAAGGCCTGCCTTACCCACGCACCCAGCCAGCCAGCCAGCCAGGCACATTCGACTATTTGTATTTGAGATTCATATTACAGAAAGACCATGTATATTTACAGGTGTGGCTCTTCAAGCAGCCTTTGAAACAACTGTTTTGAAACTCGAAGAACCATCTTGTTAGGTTGGGACACAGATTCTGCTTTAGCTCACTTATGTGTTAGAAGACAGACTTTTGCTGTAATCTGATATGCCAGTTCCAGTACTGATTGTTATATGTATAGTTCCTTCCTTCCTTGGTCACTTTCAGGCTGCATTTTAAGCAAGGGCTGACTACAAACATGGCCTGAGAAAACAGAGTTAAAAGCACATTTCTGCTGGCACACTCGCATGCCTTTCCAAAATGATAAAAACATTCACAACTGTGCATCTGAACTGCGAAAGCTACGCTGGAATAATATTGTCGCAGCCCAACTTCAGTTGCACTGTGCAGGGCAATTATGTCAGGGGAAAGGCATTTGTGGGGGGATCTGCTTTTCTCATTTGTGAATGAATTGTTCTATATGCTAAAGTTTGACAACAGTAGCGATCACATTTCTGACTTAATAAAATACCATGACACTTAGTGAGACACTACCTCATAGCCCACTGCCGACCGACACTATCATGTTACTGGGTGAAACATAGCAAAGCGGGACAAAGCAAGAATGTAGACCATATTTTACTACAGTACTTGGTTACCAGACTAATTTTTCATTCTCGCAGATTTTGCTTTTGAGACCTTGGTGAGCAAGGAAGGAGGATGTGAACATCTGGGTGGCTGAATGCAAGGCTCCAGTTTTGCTTGAATAAAGTTTGGTAATGAGGAGATTTCTAAACTCAGGCTCCACATCTGTTAGCTTTAACTGATATGCTGAGATCTCACAGGGTTCTGTGATTAGTGTACCTCACAGGGGCCATGTGGGTAATTAAAGTAAACCACAAGCACCACTTGCAGTCTCCAAGCGCATTTGCTATGGTGCTGCAATGTTAGATCATCTCTCTCTGGTGATCAAATGTGAGCTGATGTAAATAAGTCAACAGCAGATAGCATGAAGTTAAAGAAATTCTGAATTTTATGAACTCCAGAAGTTAGGAGGAGGAAGATTCTAATTTGTAGGTTGCCAAAAAACAAGCCGGAGTGGTATATAAATATTGCAAATAAATAAAAATATGGAAACAGAAATACAAGTAGTTTGCAAAGTGACTCTTTAGCTCTTATCAGAAATCGTATGTTACTCATTCAAACATATTTTCCCCTTTCTATTTTTATTTTTTTTTAACACTGCAGCCTTAGGCAGAGTTTTCTGCTTCTCAAAACCCTATATATTACATTATGAACATTGGTTTGCCCTCACATAAATATGAGTTTACTGACACAGTAAACTTTGTTCTAATGGATCAATATGTCCACTTGTTTGGGAGTCTGAGCTGCAAATTTAAATCATTGTTTTGAAACAGAATATATCTAGTCCTTTTAATTTTATTCCAATAAGGCAAACTGACTTTTACAGCAGAATGCCCAGTTGATGTAATCCCATGAATATGGGTGTTCAATGTGCCAGTACAATTACACAATCAGGAGCAAAGAACATCAGAACATGCACAGACATGTTCAGGGCTGACATCACACTTGGTAGAGCTTCCCACTTCCCATGGGGATGAAACAACAAAAGATTATGCTGTACCTGGGCCTAGGAAAGAAATCATACTCTCCTGCCTTGCATGGTCCCATTCCCCACCCCGCCCCTACCATCTCAGAAGTTCTTATTATGTACATACCAACATACAAATGAGCTTGCTGGACAGATTCCGTTTTGGATTACTGTGCAGATGTCAGCCTTGCTCACCTCATCATGCACCACTTGATGGTGCTGCAGCATGTTGCAACATTGGCAGATCAAACAGTGCACAAATCTTTCTGCTTGCTTTTCTTCCTCCTTGTCTTTCACAGAATCTCTTTCCCTGCATTTCTTTAGGCCAAACTAGACAAGATGCCATGGATGGGCAAATGGGCTGCTGGCACTTCCTTTTCTTTTCCCACCAAAATGCAGCCAAAGGAGATTGCAAATTTGACTGAAGCAACGGCAGAGGAAAAGTTGGTCAACATTTCTTTATGGCCTGCTTTTCTGATCAAAGTCCCCCTCCCCCCAGGTGCATTTCTCCTGGCAGGGAAAAATACCTTTTCTCTGGAGGGGAGTAAAGCAGCTGGTGGTAGCGGGAGGGGGGAGCAGAAACATGGGCCTGAGGGAAAGGGTGAATAATCTCCAGTGCTCCAATCAAATTCTCAGCTCTTGGTGTCTCAGAGTGTTCTGAGTGATACTTAAGAAGCTCTGTAACCAAAGGTTGGGCAAAGTCCTTAATTTATCACATAAGAGAAGTGTGCCTAGGGATTAGAGGCAATTGATTAAAAAAAAGATGAAAACATGTATTTTTTAATAATGAAACCTGGTGTTTGTTTAAAGCTTTATGTTCTTTTAATGCAAAACGAAAATGAATGTGATCAGGTTTTGGTAGCTTTTTAAAATGGGTATTTTCAATGAATAAAAACTGATTTTCCTGATAAAAGATTCTGTTTAGGCTTAACTGCAAAAATAAATAAATGGATTAAATATTTTATGTTTTACCCATTTTCTGTTACTGATATTTGCTGTTAAAGTAGATACGCAGCCCTCCCACCTCTATGGCCACACCAATGTTCCAGCAGCTAAAAGAAACTAGAAGATGCTTTTCAGAGAGCTGTTGCATTACAGTGGTTAAGAACATGAGCTATGAGCCAAGTAAGTCTTGGTTCAAATCTCTGACCAGCCATGAAGTCAGAGCTAAATTATACATGAGATGTGAGTCTTTTTAAAGCTGCAAATAGCAGCCGAGTGGGGGACAATCAGGATTGGGATCACAATACACAGGAAGGGGGGTTAACCCTTTCCTCCTGGAATGCAGACCCAACAAAATTCTCCCCGCCCAAATTGCTATTTGGCACTGGAGGGAAGCATTCACTGGTGCCAATGGGAGCTCTCTTCCCCTATGCTGAATAGGTTTGAGGGGGAGAAGGATTTTCATTGGAACTGCAGGACAGGAGGAAAGGGTGAAACTCCTTTCCTCCTTGTCCACTGAGGAGTCCCTTGGCTGCTATTTATAATTTTTGAAAGATACACAGAAGGCCAAGACACTTATTTAATGTCACATGTATATTGGCCCTTAAAATACTCCTTTGGGGTAATGTGTGTGTTGACTTTCATTCTCACTCCATGGTAATAGATGCTATTAAAAACCAGTAACTGTGATCTCTCTTTGACTTGCAAGCACCTTGTCTTCCAACATGGCATTGCTACAGAAATACTTCATTGGGGAAGAGAAATTCTTCCAGAACCCAAAGAATTAAGAGGGAAAGTTGTGAGTCAGTGTCTTGCTTTGTGCCATGTCTGCTTGATTTTTTCTGAGGATTCCTGATGAGAAGAGAGTGAGAGAGATGATATACAGTTGTTCTCCTTTTTCTACCCCAGCCTTCTCCAACTGGATACCCCCCAGATGTTTTAGACTACAACTCCCAGCATTCCTGACCATTGGGTATGCTGGGTGGACTGACTAGAGTTTAAATCCAAAACACCAGTGGCATGTTGCCCAAGGCTATCTCAACCACAAGTCAATGCAAACTGCTCTATCCAGCTGGGTAAACTAAGCATATTTTTAGCTCCGTAATTTCTGGTTTGGCACTATGCAATCACCTTACTCAGGGGCCTTAGTTTGCTGCATGCTACCATCATACTGCGAATAGCAGAATTTGGACCAGCACAATCTTTTGGATCCAGATGTCAGTCTTTTGTTTTTATAATAGACACCAAGTGTCTATTATTTCTTTCATTATTAAAACATTTTAAAACCACCCTATATCCTTCAGGATACCAGGGTGATGTACAAGCTAATAATCACATAACATACAATAGAAATGGTAAAACAACATAATAACAAACAAACAAAGAAGAGCAAATACAACAGAACGAATACAACATATAAAAAAATAGAATTAAAATGCAAAAAAAAAAAAAAAGAGAGAGAGAGAGAAGTTTTGGGCTGCCATCTAGTCCTTTAAAAAATGGAGGCTGTATCTGCTAAGATCTCAATCCCAAATTTCTGCCAGAATCTCACAGGTACCATTTGTCATCATCATCATGCATTTTTGTATTAGGACTGAGTACCTTACTCAGTATAGCTGGAATTGCTTGGAATTAAGTATTACCTGGTCTGTTGAACTGAACTGAATAGAAATGAATAGAATTGTTGCCTACTAGAGGACACCGGATTGATTTAATCAGATCAAATAATGTTGACATAATTTATGCAATTTGTATGTTGCTGCTATTATTGTTGTTGCTATTATTATTGTTGTTATGGGAAGCTTGCAGGTTTTGGCTCTTCAAGTGTTAGAATTTTGGTTTTTGACTTGCAGCAAGCCAAGATCCTAAAGTTAGTCTTATCTGAGGTGTGATGGGAAGTAAGGAGGAACAAGTGTTCAAGCAGACAGAGAGAAGTTTTTTGCCCTCTCTCATAATACTAGCAGTTGGGGGTGGTGTCCTACAATAAAACTGTCTGGCAGGAGATGTGGGACAGACAAAAGGTAGTAATTTTTCACATACTGCATAATTATCTGTGGAATTCACTGCCACAAGATGTTGTGATGGCCTGATTCTTCCCAGGCACCCTCTCTCACCTAGGATTATGGAGAAGAGCTTCCACATCAGGAGATTACTATAACAATCCCTTCATTTCCAGTCATGAATGAGCCCTAGTGGCTGGCTCCCTTGTCAGGGTTGAGCTGGAAGCAGCTGTCAGAGGTGAGTCAGGGGCTGAGTCAGGTAGTGAGATCCATGCTCACACAGGAACATATCACTGCTGAGAAGGCTTTGCCAGGAGCCCTATTCAGATGTTCTCAAAGCGGTTAAAGTAAATTCAGGAGGAAGAGAGAAGAGCATTAGCCCTGCCACCCTCTAGTGTGTTTCCATTGCCCTCTACTTGTGGAGGGTGACTTTCTGAAGAGGAGAGCCTCCTGTATCTGTGGGGGCTCCCCAGGCAATTGCGAACCCTGATTTTCCGGCATTCTCAATCATATGGACAGCCTCCATAGATACAGGAAGCTCTTCTCTTCAGAAAGTCACCCTCCACAAGTATAGGGTGATGTAAACACACAGGGAAGGGAGAGAACACACTCCTTCTCCTCATGTATTGACTTTAACCACTTTGAGAACGCCTAAACAGGACTACAGTCTCAGCTGAAACAGGAGGCCTTTAACACACTTCCTATCCAATAGGGCTCAGCGTCGAGCATGGGTGGGCAAGGCCAGTCCAGAGCCCAAGAATATTTTACCGTCAGCAAGATGCTTGAAGCTGTAGTTTTGACCACCACATGAGGCAGTCACACACAGAACTGAAGGTTCCTGGTTCTAGCCCCAGCCGCTCCTGACATTTGTGATACCCTCCCAGCTCCTCCACAGCAGTTCCTGACACTCCTTTCCCCTCCTAGCAGCTCCTAACACTCCCCTTCCCTTCCTAGACAAATGGATATGAATAATGGTTGACTTTTTCAGCATAGAGGCCCCTAAAAGCACCATAGATCTGCATCTGCTGGAACAGATTGTACATAGGTTCAAAATTATGTTATCTTGCTCTTAGCATCACTGTCAATTTAGCTTCATAAAGTTATTCATGGGAATGGTCTTTTGACTGCAATAGAGATTTACAACAAAGTTATTCATGTCATGCTGCTGATTATTTTAAATAGTTAATCCCCCCCCGAATGTTATTGTAATTTTACTGGGGCTCAAGAGCATGGGGAGGCCAGCTTTAAAATGTTTTCAAGTAAGTAAGTAAGTAAGTAGCAAAACTCAGGAGGCATAGGTGGCAATGGTTTTATTATTAAATGTAGCAAACCCACACACAAAATTGTTATGATAACCCTCCCTTCCAGCCAAATAATCATGAAACAAAGACACATGGAAGGCCATTACAAACAGGGTCAAATCTTAATCTGCTTTTCTCACCAACAAAACACTGGGTATGGAAAAGAATGTGTGTCCAAAATGGTGGTTCTGCTGGATAAAATGTCAGTTGAAAAATGGGAAGAAATACAATGAAGCACAACTATTACCTACCTCCAGGTCATTAAAGAAGAGATGTGTATCTGCCAGGTTGAAGATCATTTCTTCCATCATAAGCCCTATCCGGACAGATGTAGTAGTGTCCTGTTAGATAGAAAAGTTTTCAGCCAATTTAATATTGTTTTCTGTCCATATTTATTGGCTCAGGGTGAAATTTGGGGAATGTAGAGGGTATTTGCTCCAATTCTGAAAGAAACTCTCCCAATACAGGCAATGGAAAGTGGCTTCCTTTCTTCATCAGACATAGGTCTAATACAGACAACCTACTTACAATGTCGTAAGGTTCTCTACTACAGATTTGCTTGGAAACCTGTATTAATGAAAGTGTCATGTGATTTTTTTTTCCTGCCATAGATTCTAATATGAGATAAAGAATAGAGGCCTTTACCACATTCATACATGGCATGTTGGTTATCTGTATTCACCCATACTTACAATTTATCTTGAGTTACTAGTTTGCATCGTCAAGCCAAATGTGAAAACATGGAAAGCCATTCAATTCCTTGCCTGTATGAACGATATTCATGTAAGGGCTCTCTTTCAGTACTTTTGGACAGAATTTCCGAACCAACTGTGGTCAATTCATTTTCTTCTGAAGAGTTTTCCCAATCAAACTAAATGGGAAGAGATGATTTGGTAAGTCACCGGCCATCCTACCCAGGCCTTCAATTGTACTTCTTCATTACGATAATTGCAGTATGGAGTTCTTCTGTTTGGGATCTCAGCCACTCCACCCTATTCCACCTGTCCCCTGAAAGAAGGGTTCTCCGCTGACTGGTGGGAGCCTGAGCAAAGGGATAGGTATCAGCTGCCAGGAGTGGAACTGAAGGGGCAGGTACTGGCTGATCTGGCACATGGTTGGCTTTTTCCCTCTGGTGGGCAGCCTTCTGGTCAAGCTGGCTCTGCTGCCCTCCAACCACAGGGGAGGTGGGAAGCTGTTGGACCAAGTGCCCAGGCTCCTACCACTTTGCAAGGTGGGGATAATTCTGCCCACCTTGTAATACAACTTTGAAGAGCCTTCCTCTGCCTTCCCTCCAGCTGGATATTTTGTGCTGCCTTTTTGAGGGAGGGCAAGGAGGATCTCAGGTGCAGCTAAACCATCGCCCATTCTTTTCTGAGTTCTGGAATGGGGAAGCAGTACCCTTTGGAGCAGAGCTCTGCTTCAGTGGGCCACCAAGCCCCTGACACTTAAAGGAAAGGGAATGCATTTGTCCCCCTCCACTGAGTAAACCCAGGACAGCAGCAGAGTGAGGAGGGCACTCACTGGGGCTGTTCGCATGACATGCTGTGGCTTGTTGCAGCTTATTTAAGCCATGATGAGCCGTGGCACCCATGGGTGCCATCCTGAATATTCAACCCTGACTGTGGGTTGTTGTGTTGTGCGAAGCCATCCAGTGAGGGTTATGTGAGGATTCAACAACCTAGAACAGTCAATGGTTATGTGAGGGTTATATACACCATGACAAGCCACAGCGTTTTGTGTGAACCCAGTCACTATCTGTTTCTACCTGTTCTTTGGCTTTTTAAATCAATTTTGGTTTGCCTTTAATCCACTTTTGGTTTCCCCCTACATTTCCAACCCCCTAGATTTTTTTTTTGTTACTGCATACCTTGGGCTAACCCCCTTATGCAGAGACCTCCCTCTTGTAGCTTTTGGCTAGCTACATAAGCATTGGCACTTGGAGAATTGAATCAGAATGAGAATATATGATATTTCCCCCTCTATTCCAGTCTACTAGATCTTTGAAGGTAGAAGCATGGTTTTCCTCCCGTTCAATTACAAATCATGACAACACAATACAGATTTCTATAGGCCTTGTCCTAATGTTTTGCAGATTTCTGTGGAGTCATCTTATTGCATGCTGAGGTCAATCAAACTATGCCATCTGGGAGAACCTTACAAAGGAACACAGTGCTCAGAGACAGACTTTGTGGCAAATACTGTTGACAATAGTTGATGTATTTATGTACTAACCTAATTATTACGCATTCTTGATGTAGTTGTTAATTAAAGAAGAATGGATGTGGTCCAGCCATGTGGATAACTCATGGGGGCTACATTAAAGCAAAAGGAAAGCTATGCTACTTGATTGTATTTGAACATGATTGCCGATGCCCTAAAGCTAAGGGCAGTCGTCATTTCTTTTACTCAAAAAGTTTTCAATTCCCCCAGCCCATATCCCTGGATTTTCCAAGGGCCAGTAATGACCTTAATGCAATCCACTTCTTTTTCCTTATATGAAATATTATATATCTGAATGCAGACTCATGCATCTTTCCAAGTGCTGCATGTGCAGACCACATGGTTAAGATTTCACCAGACATGACCCACAAGTACTGCCAGGAGTATGTGTGTGCCCAAATGGTTTTCTGTGATCTCTGCAGTGATGTGAGGAGGGGATGGGGGTGGGGACATCTCTTGCAGGTATTGTTGGTTTTAGCCTGGTAGCCTAACTTCTCCTGCTTTGTCCACATCCATTTAGAACCACTTGCTTCTGTCTTTGGCCATAAAAAGGTAAAGGTGTCCCCAACCAGTCGTGTCCGACTCTAGGGTGTGGTGCTCATCTCCATTTCTAAGCCGAAGAGCCAGCGCTGTCCGAAGACGCTTCTGTGGTCATGTGGCCGGCATGACTGAACACCGAGGTGCACGGAACGCTGTTACCTTTCCCGCCGAAGCGGTACCTATTTATCTACTTGCAATTTCTTGCTTTTGAACTGCTAGGTTGGCAGAAGCTGGGACTGAAGATGGGAGCTCACTCTGACATGCAGCACTTGGGTCTCGAACTTCTGTCCTGCTGACCTTCCGGTCTGCAATTCAGCGTCTTAACCACTAAGCCACCGCAGCCCCTTTGGCCATGCGCCTTCCTTAAAAATAATAATTTTGTTTTAAATTTTCCAGAAGTTTTTTTGATACAGTAAGCAAAAATGTCAATAAAATTATAACAATAAATATAAAAGGGGAAACAACCATATTTTCTCATTCGTGCTTGCAGGTGATACAAAATGGCAGAAATATTAATAGACAAGAGTGGACCAGTTTGCACAATCATTGTCAGCTAAACAAGCCACAGTGGCTTGTTTAAGCCATGGCGCATGCCAGCACCTGCTGGTCACAATTTGCATAATCACCTGCCTGGCCACAGCTTGTTGTGTCATCCGAACCCGGGCAGCATGGCTTGTTTGAGGGGAAAACAACCCTCAAATAACCCAACAACAGCCCATGGGTTATTTGACTGTTATTTCCACCTCAAACAAGCCATGCCACCTGAGATCAGACAACATCACAAGCTGCAGCTGGATGGGTGATTATGCAAATTGCTCCTGGCACACACTGTCACTTAAACAAGCCACCATGGCATGTTTAGCTGACAATGATCATCTGAACCAGGTCAGTGTGAGTTGGATATTTGTTAACTCTTAAAGTGCTATGAATTAATACAGACATACAGAACAAGAGTCTTAATGACACTTTGCAGAATATTTTTGTTAAGTCCATGTGTATCAAGAATGGATATCATTTTTGTATAAAATTTCTGAATATCTGGGCTCTTCCTTAAAGAAACAGATACTGGCCATGTTGGCTTATTGCTCTCCCAACAAACTAGACTCATAAGGCAGAGGTTGTTCTTGGCTTATGACTCTGGCTTGTTGGGAGAGCGGAAGTTGTTCTTGGTCCCAGCTTGTTGGGAGAGCAATAAGCCAGAGATTCCGTTTTAGACATCATGCTAAACAAACCATGGATGGAGAGTTCTTGGCTTGTTTAGCTGCTCCTGCTTCTTAGGAGAAGCCAAGTGGGAATGATTGAGCAGCCTGCACCAGCACACTTACTCATTCACAATAACCCAGAGTTCTTTAGAATTCTGGCTTGACAGCTGAATGTGGCCATTGCGTACACATTGAGGACAGATGGCTCCTAGCACTCAGAAGACATTGTGCAGCTATTCTGTCTTTCCTCCTTAATGGATTTGTTGTGGAAAGAAAAAAAGACAAAAGAAGTGGTAGAAAAACACGGGAAGATTACAAGATGAAGATGCTGACATCTGGACTCCCCATAAAATTATGTGAAAGAGGCAAGGCGATTTCATGATATAATCCTCATTAGGAAGCACCCATCATTAATCCTAAGCATGTGCATAGTGTATTTTCTTCACAATTGAGCAACTTCAGCCTGTCTCTACACACTTAGAATTAAGGAGCAGGGCTTCCTTCCAGGGCTAATAGAAGAGCTCTCACATAGTCCTGAACCCCAGCTTATACTAAGCTGCATTATATTATTGTTCCATCTAGCCCAGGGCCAAAGCAAATAATATTTTTTTCTTTTTTACTCTAGAGTAAGCACAAAGGTCACAATCAAGATTGGGATGCTAGTGGGGGGGGGGTAGGGAGACTTTAATTCTTCCCCATGCTGCGGTTCAATCCAGATCGAGCTCTCTGTGCCTACATTTTAAATTGCCAAATTGTGATCCATTAACTCAAAGGGATCACTATCTGGCAAGGTATATTGTTGACACAGCCGCCCAGACCCAGCAATCCACATCGGGACTGCATCAGCACACCCCACTCTAGGATCCAGATCAGGGGCTCTGTGCTTCAGTAAAAAAGAAAAAAAGTAACCAAAAGTAAAGTACCTTCTGCTTTGGGTCTCAGTATTGTCTCCCCAGGATTTCAGACATGAAAGTGCTGTGGATTGAACCTAGGACCTCTCGCCTGCAAAACGTGCGCTGTACGACAGAGCTACAGCTCTTCCTTTTCTTACTAACTCTAACTGTTCACTTTCATCACTAGATTCCCAGCAAAGGAGATGTCTGGTGTTCAAATTTGGCACCAAAATGTTCTGACCTCATTGCTGGCGTCTGGCTAATAGAAGCAAATCTACTCAGTCTTTTAACTGGGAGCACTAAGGACATACATCCAAACGTACACAGCCAAGCAAAGCAGTTAACTTTTCAGCTTTCTGAGCTCTGGGGCTGCAAAACATTAAATTAAAAGAGAGGCCCAATACTAGAATGTCTCAGGATTTCATAAGAAATGGACATCCACTCTGTTTTAACCTTACTGATGCAAAACATGTCTAGTTTCTGCATCCCCATAGTGGTGGAAACTGGCTGGGTTTTAAGGTTTGAACTCCATATTTCTAAGGTCTACAAAACATTTAAAAAGCACTCTCAGCAGTCTGTTTTGAACGTAGGTGTATTTTTCCCTTTGTGAATCAAAGTCTGTCACCTGACAGCAGATGCTTTTCATCCTCTCCCCCTTCATCTTGTTGTATAAGTGCTGCTAAGTCAGTTTTGTGTAAAATGCCTTAAAGGAATGTCCTACATAACTGTCAGTGTACCCTGTGCAGTACCTGATGACTCAGCATTAAAAAGGTGCTTAGTTCAGCTTCTGGCTAGTTTAGCAATCAAAGTGATGGCTTAGAATCAATTCCCCTTCTCTGATTGGCTGATATACGCCTGGGCTGCCTAGCTGTGGCTGACATGAATTGGCACAAGTCCAAAAAGGGATTCTTCCTGTGGGACAAGAGCCCCTGCCAGATGTTCTCCATGCATTCAATAAATGCACATGTGAGGATGTAGCATCATGGCAGCAGGCTTCACCCCAACTATGCCCCCTTAAGAGTCAAACTACACATGATGTTAATTGTGTAGCATGTAGCCGAGCCTATTCTTTTTTATTATAATTCAAGAGTAAGTACAGCAGCTGTGGTTCAGACAAGGACCAGCGTGCACTGGGAGGGGAGGATTAAAGCATGCACTTACTCCCGGGTAAAAAAAAGAGAGAGAAAAGGCTCAGCTATACACGATGCAATTAACTTAATATGTCATTTGATCCTTATTAGATCATTGGTAGAGAGCTCCTGTGTGTACAGCTATACACACGGAGGGTTCTCTTTGGCCCAGTTTGCACGTAATGACTAACTACAGGCTAAACAACCCATAGTTAGTTAGTCAGGGCAGGCCCAGAGCAAGCAGTCGCACTGCTTCCTGTCCACTCGCTACTTCTGCTTTGCATCAGCTTTCATTAAAAAACCAGGGATGCTGTGTTCCTGCGTTTGATGCAAAGTGCAAACCCAGAACTCTGGGTTGTTGAGGGACAAACAACACAGAGTTTTAACCCATAGTTTGTTAAAGCTGTATACACAGAGGGGCTCTCTACAGACATTCTACAAATGAATGTAGGTCAGGAGGCAAACCTGCCATCACAATGCTGCACCCTCACATGACTTCATTGAATGGAAGAAGAACATTTGTAAGGAGCTTGTGTCTGTCTATTATAGGGCGGAGGTTTTCAAGGAGAATCTTTGCACTGGACAGATTTCAGTTGGCGTGTATCCAACTATGAGTTAGCCTCCTGTTTCCTTGCCTCCCTGCTTGGACAGAACAAGTGATGGGTTTCAAATTCATCCGGTGGTGCAGCTAGGCAATTTTGTTGTTCAGTCGTTCAGTTGTGTCTGACTCTTCGTGACCCCATGGACCATAGCACGCCAGGCCTTCCTGTCCTGTGCTCTCTCCCGGAGTGTGCTCAAGTTCATATTTATTGCATCAGTGATGCTATCTAGCCATCTCATCCTCTGCCGTCCCCTTCTCCTTTTGCCTTCAGTCTTTCCCAACAAACTGTGGCAAATTCTTAAAGTGATGGGAGTACCAGACCACCTTACCTGTCTCCTGAGAAACCTGTACGAGGGTCAAGAAGCAACAGTAAGAACCAGACATGGAACAACCGATTGGTTCAAAATTGGGAAAGGAGTACGACAAGGCTGCATATTGTCACCCTGCTTATTTAACTTATATGCAGAGTACATCATGAGAAACGCCGGGTTGGAGGAATCACAGGTCGGAATTCAGATTGCCGGGAGAATTATCAACAACCTCAGATATGCAAACGATACCACCCTAATGGCAGAAAGCGAAGAGGATCTAAAGAGCCCCTTGTTGAGGGTGAAAGAGGAGAGTGCAAAAGCTGGTTTGAAACTCAACATTAAAAAAACTAAGATCATGGCATCTGGCCCCATCACTTCCTGGCATATAGAAGGAGAAGAAATGGAAGGCAATTTTAGGGCCAAACAAAACATTCTTATAATTTACTCCAGCGTAAGCACACTCAGTTCTGATTCAGATTGGGACCATGGCACTCTAGACAAGGGGGTTCAATATTTCCCCATCCTGTTTTCATCCCAAAATTCCACTCCTTATATGTGGTGGGGGGAGGTGTGTTAAAAAATAGGGGGAAAATATTGACTCCAATGGGAAAAAACTTCACTATGTATGATTACAAGAACATTTAGTTTGGCCCTTAGATCCTAGCCTTAATGGTCATATGGAGGACCCTTTTAGACATGTAAATCTCCCACCAACCATTCCATGCTTTACAACTGCTTCTACATTCTTAATATATGTAGAGCAACAAACAAACAACTTGTACACCAACCCTGATTTAAAAAAGAAATACTCTGAGTATGTGCAGTTTCACGTTCATGGCACCATCCTGACTACAGGAATAAAATGGAGTTTGCTTCTGCAGCCTGGTGCTAAAGTCATTTACTTGGGAATAAGCACTAATTCTTAGGGGGAAAAAAAAAATATCTGTAACCATGTACATGCCTGGCTGGCTATCCCCTGACTATAAAACATGTTAACAAATAAGAAAGAAAGCATGCTGCAGTGACGGG
This sequence comes from Heloderma suspectum, assembly GCF_057233095.1. NCBI lineage: Eukaryota > Metazoa > Chordata > Lepidosauria > Squamata > Helodermatidae > Heloderma > Heloderma suspectum. The sequence goes on along the minus strand of NC_139461.1, from coordinate 283,549,121 downwards.
CCCCTGTGGACTCTGGCATGCCCATGCCAACCTCAGGCCTGTTTGCCAGTGCTCCCACAACCTGCTACTCTTTGGGTGATCCTTTGGGGGCCGCTGGGCTGTGGAATCTGGGACTTCGCCCCCCAGGTTCAGCTGTAACTGCACAACTAAATGCCTTGAATAGAATACTTTCTTGTATGCAAGTTCTTAAGCAAGTTCTTAAGAGCAAACTCTGCTACCAGTAACATCCAAGGTTATACATGGTAAACAGGCTTTTTGTCCTGTAACAGGACAAAAAGCCTGTTTACCATTATACATTTTCCTATTTTCATGCTTCCATTATCTACCTAAAGCATTTTTATCCTGCTCTTCAGCCAAAAGGGCTGCCAGATAACTATTTACAGATCTGTACAAAAAGGAGAGACAGACAGACAGACAGACAGACAATCCCTGCCCTCAGGCACAATTAAAAAGACAGGACACAAAAGGAAGAATGCATGGTAAGGAAAGAGGAAAACAAGCAAACTCAGGCACCAGTTCTAAATGTTACAATGTTCTTATAATGACCAGCTGTGATGGAAACAGTTCGGAGAGAGGAGAAGCCAAACGGAACTGGTCTTTCAGCACTGAGCTAATGGAGTGGGCCTTGCTTCCCATCACTCCCTCTGCTGCAGTTTTCTTCCCTTTTACTTTCAATGCCATTCAATTCTGGCTGTCACAGAGAGGAAGGCCAGGATCTCTTCTCAATCATCCCAGAGTGCAGGACATGGAATAATGGGCTCAAGTTACAGGAAGCCAGATTCTGGCTGAACATCAGGAAAAACCTCCTGACTGTTAGAGCAATACGACAATGGAACCAATGACCTAGGGAGGTGGTGGGCTCTCCCACACTGGAGGCATTCAAGATGAGGCTGGACAGCCAACTGTCGGGGATGGTCTGACTTGGATTCCTGCACTGAGCAGGGGGTTGGACTCGACGGTCTTATAGGCCCCTTCTAACCCTACTGTTCTATGATTCTATGGTATCTTTAAATACATTCAAGTTTAAATACATTCAGTCTGAATCCTGTAATGTGGGTATCATCATACACTCTGACCACTCATGATTTCTCTGGCCAAGTGCTGCCCTTTTGACTCAGTTTGCTCCCCAGATATCATTGGGGTTCTTTCTGGTTTTCTTGATAGTAGAATGTTAAGGTGTCACCAATGATCTATTGAAAATTGGGGTAGTGGCATATTAGACATTTTGGACCCTACAGAGGTCCAGAAAAGAACTGGGGAGTTGGTCACGGCATTATAGGGTTGCTGATTATTCTTTAGCAGGGGTAGGGAATCTGTGTCCCTCCAGATGTTGCTGGACTACAACTCCCATCAGCTTTAGCTAGTCCAAAACCTGCAGGCCCACACATTCCCCATCCCTGTTCTTTAGCATTTTTGCCTTCATGGTTACAAATCATCTCTGCAGCCATGTGGGCTAGTGACTTTTTTTTATTTAAAGGAAAGCTGGGAGTCCAGTAAGGGAAATCCACATTCTTCTTCAGACTAAGGAAACATCCCACTAAAAGGATTCCTTAGTTTTTCCCTAATATATTTAAAACTTCATGTCATTACATCTATTGTTAATTAAACCTTTTAAGCTTCATTTTCATTAGCTTCATACTGGACCTGCACTGGGGAGCTTTTTATTTTAATTTCCTTTTGCATTTCCAGCTATTCTTTTGGTCCCAACACACCAGTCTTTATAATTTATTATATCACCACAGGCACTTCTATCACAATGTTCTTGTGAATTTGTGTTAAGTTGTCTCTGTTGAATTTAGTTTGATTTTGTTTCATAATCTTTTGCAATCTGAATAAATATATTTGCCTGGGAATTTTGCTATATCAAGTGTAAGACGGATCAAGAGCATGCTCTGCAATTTATAATTAGTAGCTTAAATTAAAACTCATTTCATGCCAATCAAAACTCTTCACCCAGGTGCAAGACCTGGACAACACTCTCTCTCTCTCTCTCTGTGTGCACCTAGAATCCCATCACACCGAATAATTTGCCAAACATTTTAAGGTTGGTTCAGCATCCATGTTTTGTCTCTCCATGCTGATGGTACCATGCCCAGGACAGCTTTTTCTTATACCTCCAATGGAAGGCCAAACTAGAAGTTATGCAAAAAATGCAGCTGATGCCAAAAACAAAGGTAAAGGCAATTTTATTAAGTCTGTCCCTATGAATAGCGGCCTGTGTGTGAATTGTAGAGTGCATGTGTGTGTTTGTGGACATGCACAAATGCAAACACATATACAGTATACATGTGTTTAATAGGCAACTTGTTACACATTGCTGTAGTTTGTGTTTATTTATATGGTGGATAGTTTGGGTGAGAAGCTTTGGGGGTGGGGGGAAAGAGGAGCCAACAGCGTAAGTCCATTGAGTCTGTCCAAAAATAAAGAAAGAGTTTCACCGCTGAAGTGTGGCTTTTAGTTTATTTTAAAAAACAAACATTTTCTTATACTTGTTTTCAAGGCACACCACGTGTGTTTTTTTTTAACCACCTGCAGCTACTCCTGATTCAGTTGGCTGGCCCTTAGCATCCAGTTACCACCTCCTCCTCTTATAGCTCTTGGTGAAATTGTAAAAGGAAGTTGGAGGCGAACTTATCTTTGGCAATCTCTCAAGCGCAAGTCAGTCTTTCTTACTTCAATTTCTAGTTCCAAATCACTCACAGTTCCAGACTGATGTCTCAACTCATAAACTGTTAAGACTTGTACACCGTTAGTCAATGGGCAGAGACTGCCTGCATTTGCATTTTATCCATGTGCCAATTCATCTGACATTCCACATGTTTGTGTAATGTATTTCTATGGATCTATCTTAGTTTTGCTTTTCAAAAACAAGACACACTCCCCACACCAACTATGCTTTTATTGAAACAATCAGACTTTCTCTGTTCCTGCCAAGTACTTGCTTATGCCGTGAACAAATAATGACTTTTCCACCAGGAAGAAAGCATTAATTAAGCGTATTTGTCAGACTTCTATTCTGCAGGGAGGAGGGTTTTTTTTTATCTTCTGGAGGTGTCAGCCAGAGGTGAAAGACAGATTAGCATGCAATTGAGGGCCTTCCAAGTTAAATCTCATCTTTGTGGTTAGCTGTTAATAATGATGTTGTCACTAAAGAAAGAGTTTAATGGTTTTAATTTGGTTTAATTACTTGGAAAAGCTTGGAAATAGGACCAGTTTGTTTGCTTGTATTAACTAGAAAAAAGAAGGCGAGCTTGTGAGAGAGAGAGAGAGAGAGAGAGAGAGAGAGAGAGAGAGAGAGAGAAGGCTGAGCCACATGCCTGAACGAGGACAAGTTATAATCTATTCTTTGACTGTTGAGTTTCATGCCTTGATGAGAATATTTTTTTTAAATGTAACCCCACTTAGCACTTAAGCAAGTTTGCCTGAACTCTAGAACAACTCTCCCCCAACACAAATTGCTTCATGCTTCCCTATTTATTTATTTACACATATTGCTTAAGGGAGTCATTTATGTGAATAAAAAACTTTTAACTTCATCTCTTTACACAGCTATTCCTCATTTACGCAGCTATTCCTTCTATTCCTTAGAAGCATTCGCCACTGTTTTTCATAATAAAAACGCTGTTTAATACATTAATAATTACTTGGAGGCTCAAATGCCAGAATGTGTGAGTTATGGTACAATGATGCTCTTTACTGGATCAACTTTTATCATGAAAAGGTAAGTTGATTGGCATTGATGTAGGATTCCTGCCTGCAGCAGAATGGAAATGGCTGCTAATCTTCATGTGCAGAAGGAGCAAGATTACTTATTAATGTTAAGGATGTTAGGTACACTACAAAAGCATCAGTGCAGGCCATACCCAACTGAACACCCTAACCAGCAAAGGAGTTACAAACAGGGAGGGCCAAAGCCTTTTTGAGGCTTCAGGTGAAAAGGACAGTTCCTTTCTGCTCCTGCCAACCACTTGTGCTCTTTCTTGTCTAGCCAGAGTGTTGAACAAAATGCCCCGCACAAGAGAGCCTCACATTTTTTATGGAGTGTACACAGACAGAGGAGGCTGCACAAAACTGACTAGGTCAAGTTTGTCCTTTCTCTCCTTGTCCTCTCAGTTTGCACAAGACTCCAGAGAAGGGAAAAAACAGGACAGACTCCTCTCTACTCAAGCATCCTACACCCTCAGAGAATCACGTGTGTGACATGTGAAGTGCTTCTGTCCAACCGCCTTTCTGACCAGAGAAGGAAGAAGCAAGGATAAGGTTTATGTGAACAGCTAAACCACTGAATTTCATGACAAAATGAAAAAAGACACTGCTGACATGGAGAATAGACACGAGGCAAGGAAGAAGAGAGGAAAAGCAAAAACCTGGAAGGCAAAAATGTGATGGGGCAGAGCTTTAAAGGATTTCAGTTCACGCTTTAATAACAGATAGTGCAGATGTTGCAGCTATTCTAATAGCAATGATTTGCATTTCCAATATCATGTCAAGCCATAAGAGGCACAGTATACTCGTCACATCCCTGTTTTTTTTCTTTTTCTTTTAAAAATTAATCCAAACAGATGCACAGACCACACTAGCAGCCTTGCACAGCTTTATTAGTAAACGATATAGTGGCATATCTAAAACAGTCTTAAAATGGCCAACAATGACTGAATGCTTTTATTATTTAACCTAAAAGGGCACCGAATACAAGATTTAGCCTCCAGTAAGTTAAACAAAATATTTCCTACTTCCTCAGAAAATCCTTCCCAAATTGTATTCATCTTGAGTTAATCCACCATCTACTGAGTAAATTAGAGTGTATTTGTTTTGAAAATCTATTTTATAGAATTCCAAAGGACTGTGTTTTCCTTAGGAAGGGCTTATTTTGCCTTTCCCCCTCCTTTATTTCTTTTTAAAGAGCGATGCCTGCTTGTAGGCCATGGCAGGTTAATATCCCAAGGTGCCCTGCACATATGAGTAACAAAATGTAAATAAACACAGCTGAACCAGGAAGAAGATGGAAGGTTTTCTCATTAAAGAAATAAAATAAACAGATGTCCTTAAGCACTTTGGCTTATGTTTGTGAAAGGAATGGAGGACTCTTAGAAGTCTGAACAGCAGCAGCAGCGGCACATACATATTAAGCCAATTCTCAAACAAAGCAAAGAATGCACGCCACTCTGAATTAGCTAACAGAGCTCAAGGGGGAAACGTATATTTGATTTGAACCCTAACAATGCGAACCTTCACAAACCAAGCAAGGAGTTCTGAACCTGTACAATTAGCTTTGTGCCAGCTTTTACTTCTTCAGAGTGCAGAGAATAAAAGGGCAGACTTAGCCACTGGAAGCATGAATCAGCATCAGAGCTGGTGACATTTCTGTAGAGTTTCAAATAAGATACTAATTATAACGGAAATTACTAGAACCATTATAAGCATATAATAAAACTCCATTCTTGGTAGAATTTTTAAAAGTTTGATATACAATCAGATGATAAATTTTACTCTGTCCTATTTTGAGTTTGTGGCTATTATAGGGAGACCTGAATTTGGAAGGGTGTTTAAAGGATTGGTTATTCATAACGTAAACTGTATGCATACCTACTTTACAGCACAGATAGTTGGTGGGCCAATGGGACTGCATCTGCCAATCCTGCTCCTTGCATATATGCATTGGATGTAATGTGTATATAGCATGCATACATATAAAGTCCAAAGTCGGATAAGTTGTGATTCTTACCCCAATAGTTTTGCTCGGTATCAGACCAACATGTATTGGATTACACTGGCATGTACCATTTACATATCCCATGTGTGTAAATGAGTGAAGTAAACAAGCAGTCAATCCCACTGGCCCACCTCTTCTCTCTCATGTAAGACCCAAGCCAGTGTACAAATCCAGGCACCTTTCTGATGATTTGAAGGAAGAGAACAGTTTCTTTTAAGCATGAGATAATGTGCCATTTAATGAACAAAACCTGTTGTTTTTCAGTCGTTAAGTCATGTCCGACTCTTTGTGACCCCATGGACCATAGCATGCCAGGCCTTCCTGTCCTCCGCTCTCTCCCGGAGTGTGCTCAAGTTCATATTCATTGCATCGGTGATGCTATCTAGCCATCCCATCCTCTGCCGTCCGCTTCTCCTTTTGCCTTCACTCTTTCCCAGCATCAGGGTCTTTTCCAGTGAGTTTTCTCTTCGCATTAGGTGGCCAAAATATTTGAGCATCTGTCAGTATCTGTATCTGAATATCTGAAGTCAGTAGCTTCAGTATCTGTCCTTCCAATGAGCACTCAGGGTTGATTTCCTTTAGGATTGATTGATTTGACCTCCTTGCAGTCCAGGGGACTCGTAAGAGAGTCTTCTCCAGCACCACAGTTCGAAAGCATCAATTCTTCGGTGCTCAGCCTTCCTTATAGTCCAGCTCTCACAGCCGTACGTTGCTACTGGGAAAACCATAGCTTTGCTTATACGAATCTTTGTCGGCAAGGTGATGTCTCTGCTTCTTACTATGCTGTCTAGGTTGGCCATAGCTTTCCTCCCAAGGAGCAAGCGTCTTTTAATTTCATGGCTACAGTCACCGTCTGTGGTGATCTTGGAGCCCAAGAAAATAAAATCTGTCACTGCTTCCATTTCTTCCCCTTCTATATGCCAGGAAGTGATGGGGCCAGATGCCATGAACTCCGTTTTTTTAATGTTGAGTTTCAAACCAGCTTTTGCACTCTCCTCTTTCACCCTCAACAAGAGGCTCTTGAGATCCTCTTCACTTTCTGCCATTAGGGTGGTATCGTCTGTGTATCTGAGGTTGTTGATAATTCTCCCGGCAATCTTAATTCCGACCTGTGATTCATCCAACCCGGCGTTTCTCATGATGTACTCTGCAAATAAATTAAATCAGCAGGGCGACAATAGACAGCCTTGTCGTACACCTTTCCCAAGTTTGAACCAATCGGTTGTTCCATGTCCGGTTCTTATTGTTGCTTCTTGACCCTCGTACAGGTTTCTCAGGAGACAGGTAAGGTGCTCTGGTACTCCCATCACTTTCAGAATTTGCCAGAGTTTGTTGTGATCCACACAATCAAAGGCTTTAGCATAGTCAATGAAGCGGAAATAGATGTTTTTCTGGAATTCTCTTGCTTTCTCCATGATCCAGTGAATGTTGGCGATTTCATCTCTAGTTCCTTTGCCTCTTCAAAACCCAGCTTGTACTTCCGGTAGTTCTTGGTTCACATACTGCTGAAGCCTAGCTTGTAGGATTTTGAGCATAACCTTGCTGGCATGTGAAATTCATTATTAAAGCTTTTTTTATTTTTGTTTTCTTTTTTTAATCTAAGTTGGGAACACTGAAATGTTGCCTACTATAGCTGGGCACCAGGAATCACATTAACCTGATAATTAAGGTCTTTGTGGAAAACCCAGCTTTATGACTGACATAGATTTCAAGTCAGCATTCCCATTTTCAGTTTCCTTCCTTTCTTCCTAGAAGGTCTTTCTGGTTCCTATCAACCTAAAAGGCAACCTTTCTGCATATACACAGTTGTCAGCAACAATAAAAGTTTCTTTCCCATCTAACTTTGTCTAGGGAGGAGTGGGGTACCTAAGTCCATATGGTCCACATGCTGGTTGGTCCTTCAAGAACCCCATACACAAATTATAATTTGGGTGTTACTTTTTAAATATGGTTTACAAATTGAATGTAAAACACACTTTGACACACAATATTGATGTGGTGAAGCCACTAAGTTTGAAATGGATGATTGGATTGCCCTGCCACTGAGTAATTAGAGTCATTTGCAATCACTATACTTGGAACCATCATTTTGAGTTGATTGTTTCATAGAATTTTGTGAAGTTTTCTTTGCATGCCCTAGACAGGTAGCTGTGTTAGTTCGTTGCAACATAAACAATGAAAAGCCCCAAGTGGTAATTTAAAGTCTAACAATATATATTTGTTTTGTGGTGCCAGCTTTTATGTGCCAGATCCAATCCTCAGATGCATGATGAACTGAGCTCTAGCCCATGAAAGCTAATACCACAATAAACATGGTCGTTTTTAAAGGCCCATTTGCAAGGTATTTATGTACTTTTTTGCATAGTTTGTTTTGAATATCAATAGGCCAACATGTCTTTCTTTTCAGGGATTGTATTATCCCTGTCATGGTATTCCACTTTACTGTTTTATATTTTAAAGCTTTTGTGACTGGTGTCTTCTGGTTAAAGTCGTCAACTTTTTCAAACCTGGGACCCACTCTCTGGGGACCTATTTTTTAATTTTTAACTGCATATTTGTATGTGGTAGTACATCAGTTGAATACTAAGGGCATAGTATATACATCTCGATGGACTGATAGCCATCCAGGCAAAACAAGCAAACACCTGTCCTGGTTGGTTTTGTTTTGCATTGGGGCAGTTATGAAAAAAGCGAAGTATAAGGCCATCCCCCCATGCACACCTTTTTTAAAGCTGTTCTGGGCCCGGGCCCTGCCATAGACCACTGGGCTCTGCCCAGGCTATACCCCTACTCCCACTGCAGGCTTTACCCCTGAAACAGAGGGCTCTGCCCTTAGGCCCTGGCAAGGTGCTACAATTTGGGAGGGATCACTTACTGGGTCTACTCACACAAACATGGAGGCGGAAATAAGCCACGGTGGCTTATTTCCTCCACCATGCATGCCAGGGGAATTGCATAATTACCCTCACTGGTGTGGCTTGTGTTGTGAGAACTTGGTAAGGGTGTCTTGTTGCTGTGGTTAACAAGCCACCCCAGAACCCAAAAGCAGCCCATGGGTTCTGGATGGCTTGTTAACCAGGCAACAATTCACCCATGTCAGGTTCGCATGACATGGCAAGCTGTGTTGGCAAAGGTAATTATGTAAAACTCCCTCTCCATGATTGCGCTAATCCAGTCAGTGTGTCTTACAGCAGGGATGGGCAATGGTGGCCCCTCCAGATGTTTCAGCCTTCAACTCCCATCAGCCCTTGCCAGCATAGTCAATAGTGAGGGTTGATAGAAGTTGTAGGCCAAAATATCTAGAAGACCACAAGCTGCCCATCGCTGACTTAAACTATAGTTTGCCAGTGAATGCAGTCCTTGAGTTTTTGCCATTTTTATGTCTTTAGTTATTCTCCTGTTGTTGCTGTTGGGTGGCCGAGTTTTGTTTTTGGTGTTCTCAGCACAATTATGAAATATGTTGAGCTTATGCATCATGGCACCCTATAAAATATCTGACATATGTGAACTGAGCTACAAAGTCCAGAACAGTCATGCAAAGTAGCCCTAAAGAAGAGCTTGGGGTAAGAATGTGCATGCAAGCAAGATCTCGATGGGTATAAGAAACTATTGCTTAAAAAGCTGGCAGTTTGATCATCTCTCCCAAATGGAATCACAACTTTGCCCCTATTTTGTCTCCTCTTCTGCTGCCATTCCTCCACCTTCTTAGCACTAAAGGGTATTAGTATGATGTACTTTCATGTTTTTAGCCCACCTGTTAACACCTGAAAGCCATAAAGGAAAAGAAAGAAGAAAAAAGGGTGGGAGGAACCCGTGGAACACTAACGTTCAAGTACATCTGGTGCTCACAAGGCCTCTGTTGACCTCAGCCATCCAGAGATTTGGTTCTAATCTATACAGGCTTTGCGACTGTGGAATTAATGCCTGTCATGTGTAATTAATGACAGATTATGTTGCAAGATTTGCATGGGAAACCTACTGACTACAAAGAGGATCAGAGCTAACAGAACTAGTATTACTCCAACTTTGCCACAATTGGCCAAAGAAAGGTGAGCTCATGCAATCATTTGTACAGGAAAACCCTGCCACATAATGGCCTTTCAACATCATTCATTCAAGGTAATTATTTCTTCCAACGGTACCCCAAGATATATATTTAACCATCTCCTGTGGAATTTCAGTTTCTTATTGTGATGATTCACTTATCTTTGTATAGCCATTTCCCAGTACACCATAGTATTACACCATAAGTACTTGTCCAAAGAGATATTCGTTTCTATTTGAGCTTTTATTTAATGGGCACCTGTATTCTCTCCCTACCAACAGTAGTTGTGTATAGGAATAATGAGTAATAACATAATTGCCCTCCAAGGTAGGTAGAAGAAGCTCTGCTCCAAATGAAGCTTACCTACTGAGTCTAAGAGGAGGACTTTTCCTAGCCCTTTGTAACTCTCTGCCCTGTAAAGTGTCCATTTGCCCAAATGTATTCGCTTTCAGAACATGCACAAAATACCTTAGTACAGATATATAAACACAACTCCCAGTTTCTTCAAACTGCATGTTAAAGTTTTGTTTTACATATGTAGCTTAGGGATACTTCAACATGCAGGTCGTCGCTTGATGACTATAGCTTCAAGCGTCATGTGAGAAGGGCAGAGCAATCCAACTCCCTGCCAAAGGTCAGCTGATGGGTTGCTGGATGTGGTGGAAATGCTGCTCCACTGGTGGGACAGAACTCTCACTCAGAGCTCTCCCTCCGTTGTACATCTGCAGAAAGCTCCGTGGGTGTAGAGGTAGTGGTGGTGATAGGGCTTAAAATGGGGTATTTGGGGGGATCAAAAGCTCCCTTATTCACCTGAAATATCCATGGTTTGAGCCCCAAACTACACTGGCCTAGAGCTGGTGTAGTTATTTTCCTCCCTCCTGTAATATCAATTGGAGGCGGGGGAGATTTTTTAAAAAACAGACAGGGGGAAAAAGCAAGCACCTGTTCCTATGCTGCAGGGCTTAGGAACTGGTGCTTCCTCCATCAGGGAAGTTTTCCCTACCCCATCCCACTCTTAGGATTGCCTAGTGAACCATAATAAAATCAAATAGCACACACAGAATGTTCCTATAGCCCCAAATACTGTTTTTCAGAAAAGCCAGCTCATACATTAAGATGCAATTCACCACACAGATCTACTGCCAAAACAGATCTACTCCCAGGTGGCCTGGGAGAGCCAGGGCCTGTAGGAGAAGCTGCCACTACCAGGGAAGAGGCGTGCCTGCTGCTGCTGGGCCTGCTGTAGCTGCTGCCGCCACCAACACCAGGCCTTCCCTGCAGACTTCTGCCTGGCAGACCGCGAGTCCCTGCAGGACCAGGCCCCCAGGTACTGAGCCAGCTGTGCTGCTTCCACCTGCCCTTCCTGGAGGGGCTACATAAGCTGGCTGGCTGAGGTGGCCTGGGAGAGCCAGGGCCTGCAGGAGAAGCTGCCACCACTGGGGAAGAGGTGTGCCTGCTGCTGTGCCACTGCCGCCACCATCACTACTGTGGACTCCTGCCTGGCAGTATTTTTAAAGGGGATTTTTATTTTTTATTTTTAAATTTCTGGGGGATTCTGTTGTGTTTTTAGGGGTGGGTATGTAGCCTGCCTGATAGACGGGAGCAAGGGGACATGTGTCCACCTGATGGAGGCAGTGGGGGGAGTGTTGGGGGCCAGAACATACCAAGGCTGGGCAGCAGGCGCTGGCGGAGCGCTAAGGGCAGGCCATGCCAGGTAAGGGGAACAAGGGGGAGATGTGTAATATCTGTCCACTGTTCTGGGCCTGTCCAGAGCCAAAGGATGGCTGAGGGAGGTGTGACTCCATCTTCAGGCCTTCGTTTGCTGCTCTGCAATGCCAGGTCTGTTATGCAGAAAACATCCCTCATTCATTACATGATCCTGGATGAGGGTGCAGACCTGGCATGTATTACGGAGACCTGGCTGGCTGAGGCCGCTGCTCCAACTCTGGCGGCCATGTGTCCAGCTGGATTTTCATATGCACAGCAGCCGAGGGCTGGGGATCGGGGAGAGGCTGTTATCTACTGAGAGTCCTTGATCTTCACCAGACCGCCTCTCCGGGAAACCAAGGTTGCTGAGTGCACGTACTGGAGGTTGGGCCCGAAGGGTAGTCTGGGGATTCTGCTCGTGTACTGTCCACCCCGCTGCACGACTGACTCCCTGTGGCCACAGGGGTGCCACAGGGTTCCATCCTCTCCCCGATGCTATTTAACAACTACGTGAAGCCACTGGGAGCTATCATCAGGAGGTTTGGGGTGTGGTGTCATCAATATGCGGATGACATGCAGCTCTACCTCTTGTTCAAATCTTCACCAAGGTTGGCCATAGAACCCCTGTCCAAATGTCTGGAGATGGTGAGTGGCTGGATGGGGAGGAATAAGCTGAACCCTGACAAGACCGAGGTACTTTTGGTGGGAGACAAGAGGAGCCTGGGGGATGTTGACCTGGTGTTGAATGGGGTGTGGCTACCCTTGAAAGACCAGGTCTGCAGCCTGGGGGTCATTTTGGACTCCCAGCTGTCCATGGAGGCTCAGGTGTCAGCTGTGAGCTGGACAGCGCTGTATCAACTCCATCTGATATGGTGGCTGCGCCCCTTCCTTCCCGATCATCTGCTCCCATCAGTAGTACATGCCCTGGTCTCCTCTCGTTTAGACTACTGTAATGTGCTCTATGTGGGGTTACCCTTGAAGACAGTTCGGAAACTGCAGCTGGTACAGAACGCGGCGGCTCGCCTGATTAAAGGCAGCTGCTGGCGAGATCACATCACTCCAGTGCTGAAGGAGTTGCACTGGTTTACTAGTTGTTTTCCGGGTCAAATTCAAGGTGTTGGTTTTGACCTTTAAAACCCTATATGGTTCCGGCCCAGCCTATCTTAAGGAGCACCTCCAGCAACACCAGACAGGCTGCTTAACAAGATCAGCCTCGGATGGCCTTCTCTCTGTCCCATCAGCCAGGACAGCTAGACTGGTGGGGATGAGGGAGAGGGCCTTTTCTGTGGTGGCCCCCACGCTGTGGAACTCCCTCCCTGGGGAACTCCGCCATGCCCCTTCTTTAATGAGCTTCCGTCGTGCATTAAAAACGTGGTTGTTCCGGCAGGCATTTGGGGTGGGTTAGGGTATTTTAGAAAATGTTTTTATTGTAGAATTTTATTGTTTTAATCTGTTTTATTATATGCTTTGTACATTGCCCAGAGTGTCTGGGTGACCAGCCAGATGGGCGATTAATACATTTAATAATAATAAAAAAACTGAGACAGTTTGGCTCTGTAAGATGCCTGGAGACTCCCCGAGAAGGAACCATGCTTAAGCCAACCTGAGTGAACCTTGGTTAGCATTCTTAATTATTAACATCTGTGTCCACAGTCCTTAACCCTAGTTGAGGCTAGCATCATTAGAAGAACACCAGCAAAGGAGTGGGGGGGGGAGAGGAGATAAATTCATGCTTGAGAAGGAAGGGTCTTAGTGCATGAAATGTCCCTGTTCCCATGTTCTGGAAAGGGGCATGGCTAATCTTACTTCCATGGAATTCTGCAGAGCAGAGGGAGAGAAGTTGGGCTATTCCATCATCTCTATGGAGAGACCTCCTGCCTTTAGCTCTCCCCAAATGTTACCATTCCATCAGGCTACCTGATCTGTTTCCATCTCATCTGGTTACAATCAGAACTTTAAGAACTAGTGCCTGAGCTTGTTTTTTCCCCTCTCCCCATCCCTTTTTCCTGGCATGTCATGGGTTTTTTTAATTTTAAAGATTGTAAGCCTGAGGGCAGGGACTGTCTTACTGCTGATATTTGTAAGCTGCTCTGCATACCTTTTTGACAAAATGGCAGGGTAAAAATGCTTCAAATAAATAAATAACAACTGTATTGTGCTGGGGAAACACAGAATAATAAATGTAGAAGATGTGCTGGAGGGGATGGGCATACATCCACTGAGGAAGGAACCTGGAGTGAGGCTTGAGAAGTCACCCGCAAAAAGCTCACATTAGCTGGCAATTCAAAATGGCACAGAGGTTGCGACTACTGTTTCTGGAAATTATGCAAGAAGCATCATCCAATAAGTTCATGTGATGAACTTATTAGATGATAAGTAGCAGCCATGATTATTGTAGTCACCTCTGTTAGTAAGCTGATCTCTGGAAACTGTGATTTAGGGGGTGTGCATACCTCACAGATCCTTCCAGTCTTGCAATGTTCTGCTGTTGCTCACTGCAGCTGTGGCATTAGCATCTGCAAAGAGCAGCCGCAAAATACTTCTGAGTAAGTCTGCTGGCTGGAAGGGCCTGAGTCCCCTCCTTGAGAAAGAGCTGTCTCTAGCTGGGAGTTGTGCTGCAAGCCTAGTGAGGGTAGGGAGAGACTCTGCTTATGCTGCTTTGGGAGGGACTATAGTGCTGTTGTAGAGCACATGGGTTGCACACACAATGCCCCAGGTTCTATCCCTGGCATCTCCAGATGTGTGTTTTGAAAATCACCTTGCAGGTAATGAGCAACACTGCTGCTCTTGGAGAGCCACTGTCAGAGCAGACAGTGCTGACCTACATGGACAAACAGCCTGGCCAGGTAAAAGGGAGCCTCCCGGGTACCTTTGCTTGAAACAGCTCTCCTGACTCGGCATATTGGCAAGGGATGCAGATCTGCCAGCTAAGGATGGCTCCATTTCAATCCAGCGGTTCAAGCCATCCCAGCAGCTTATCTGATGTTCCGCACAATAACTATTCAACTTGGTGTGAAGAACCGTTTGTCCTTTCTTAATGAGCCACACAGTTTCCTTGCAAACAGCCCAGAAGTGGACGTTGTTGTTGTTGTTCAGTCGTTCAGTCGTGTCCGACTCTTCGTGACCCCATGGACCATAGCACGCCAGGCCTTCCTGTCCTGCGCTCTCTCCCGGAGCGTGCTCAAGTTCATATTCATTGCATCCGTGATGCTATCTAGCCATCTCATCCTCTGCCGTCCCCTTCTCCTTTTGCCTTCAGTCTTTCCCAGCATCAGGGTCTTTTCCAGGGAGTTTTCTCTTCGCATTAGGTGGCCAAAATATTGGAGCTTCAGCTTCATTATCTGTCCTTCCAATGAGCACTCAGGGTTGATTTCCTTTAGGATGGACTGATTTGACCTCCTTGCAGTCCAGGGGACTTGTAAGAGTCTTCTCCAGCACCACAGTTCAAAAGCATCAATTCTCGGCGCTCAGCCTTCCTTACAGTCCAGCTCTCACAGCCATACATTACTACTGGGAAAACCATAGCTTTGATTAGACGGACCTTTGTCGGCAAGGTGATGTCTCTGCTTCTTACTATGCTGTCTAGGTTGGCCATAGCTTTCCTCCCAAGGAGCAAGCGTCTTTTAATTTCATGGCTGCAGTCACCGTCTGCGGTGATCTTGGAGCCCAAGAAAGTAAAATCTGTCACTGCTTCCATTTCTTCCCCTTCCATATGCCAGGAAGTGATGGGGCCAGATGCCATGATCTTCGTTTTTTTAATGTTGAGTTTCAAACCAGCTTTTGCACTCTCCTCTTTCACCCTCAACAAGAGGCTCTTGAGATCCTCTTCGCTTTCTGCCATTAGGGTGGTATCGTCTGCATATCGGAGGTTGTTGATAATTCTCCCAGCAATCTTAATTCCGACCTCTGATTCATCCAACCCGGCATTTCTCATGATGTACTCTGCATATAAGTTAAATAAGCAGGGTGACAATATGCAGCCTTGTCGTACTCCTTTCCCAATTTTGAACCAATCGGTTGTTCCATGTCTGGTTCTTACTTCTGCTTCTTGACCCTCGTACAGGTTTCTCAGGAGACAGGTAAGGTGGTCTGGTACTCCCATCACTTTAAGAATTTGCCACAGTTTGTTGTGATCCACACAATCAAAGGCTTTAGCGTAGTCAATGAAGCAGAAATAGACATTTTTCTGGAATTTTCTTGCTTTCTCCATGATGCAGCGAATGTTGGCGATTTGATCTCTAGTTCCTCTGCCTCTTCGAAACCCAGCTTGTACTTCCGGTAGTTCTCGGTTCGCATACTGCTGAAGCCTAGCTTGTAGGATTTTGAGCATCACCTTGCTGGCATGTGAAATGAGCGCAATGGTGCGGTAGTTTGAACACTCTTTGGCGTTGCCCTTCTTTGGAATTGGAATGTAAACTGACCTTTTCCAGTCTTGTGGCCACTGTTGAGTGTTCCAGATTTGTTGGCATATTGAATGCAGCACTTTAACAGCATCATCTTTTAGGATTTTAAATAGCTCGGCTGGAATACTGTCATCTCCGCTAGCTTTATTGTTACTAATGCTTCCTAAGGCCCACTTGACTTCACTCTCTAGGATGTCCGGCTCAAGTTCAGTGACCGCACTATCATGGCTATCAGGGACATTCAGATCTTTCCTGTGTAGTTCTTCTGTGTATTCTTGCCACCTCTTCTTAATCTCATCTGCTTCTGTTAGGTCCCTGCCTTCTTTGTCCTTTATCATGCCCATCTTTGCACAAAACGTTCCCTTGAGATCTCCAATTTTCTTGAAGAGATCTCTAGTCTTTCCCATTCTGTTGTTTTCCTCAATTTCTTTGCATTGTTCATTTAAGAAGGCCTTCTTGTCTCTCCTTGCTATTCTCTGGAACTCTGCATTCAGTTGGGTATATCTTCCCCTTTCTCCCTTGCTTTTCGCTTCCCTTCTTTCGTGAGCTACTTGTAAAACCTCATCAGACAGCCACTTGGCTTTCTTGCATTTCTTTTTCTTTGGGATGGATTTCGTTGCTGCCTCCTGAACAATGTTACGGACCTCCGTCCATAGTTCCTCAGGCACTCTGTCTATCAGGTCTAATCCCTGAAATCTATTCCTCACCTCCACTGTATATTCATCAGGGATATGATTTAGGTCATACCTGAACGGTTTAGTGGTTTTCCCGACGTTCTTCAATTTAAGCCGAAATTTTGCAAGAAGCAGCTCATGATCTGAGCCACAGTCAGCTCCACGTCTTGTTTTTACTGACTGTATGGAGCTTCTCCATCTTTGGCTGCAAAGGACATAATCAATCTGGTTTCGATATTGACCATCTGGTGACGTCCATGTGTAGAGTCGCCTCTTGTGCTGTTGGAAAAGAGTGTTTGCTATGATCAGCATGTTCTCTTGGCAAAACTCTATTAGCTTTTGTCCTGCTTCATTTTGTACACCAAGGCCATGCCTGCCTGTTATCCCGGTGAGTTCTTGACTTCCTACTTTAGCATTCCAATCCCCTATGATGAAGAGGACGTCTTTTTTTGGTGTTAGTTCTAGAAGGTGTTGTAGGTCTTCATAGAACCAATCAACCTCAGCTTCTTCGGCCTCAGTGGTTGGGGCATAGACTTGAATTACTGTGATGTTGAATGGTTTGCCTTGGATTCGTACTGAGATCATTCTATCATTTTTAAGATTGTACCCCAGTACTGCTTTTCCCACCCTTTTGTTGACTATGAGTACTACTCCATTTCTTCTAAGGGATTCTTGCCCACAATAGTAGATATGATAGTCACCTGAATTAAATTCGCCCATGCCTGTCCATTTTAGTTCGCTGATTCCCAAGATGTCGATGTTCAATCTTGCCATCTCATGTTTGACCACCTCCAGCTTACCTTGATTCATTGATCTGACATTCCAGGTTCCTAAACAATTTTGTTCTTTACAGCATCGGATTTTCTTTTCACCACCAGACACATCCACAGCTGAGTGTCCTTTCGGGTTTGGCCCAGCCGCTTCACTCTTTCTGGCGCTACTTGGAAATACCCTCTGCTCTTCCCCAGTAGCATATTGGACACCTTCCGACCTGAGGGGCTCATCTTCCGGCGTCATATCTTTTAGCCTTGTGATACGTTCCATGGGGTTTTCTTGGCAAGAATACTGGAGTGGGTTGCCATTTCCTTCTCCAGTGGACGACTGATCAGTAACTCCACGTGGGAGCTGGTTCAAATAGCATCAGCTGTTGCCAAGTGATATCCTCTGAAACAATATGCCTGTAACCCACCATTTCAGTAAACAAGGGTGCTTGCCAATGTTTCTTTCTGATGTCTGTGTAGTCCACTCATGAGAAGGTAGATGTCTGGATAGATCCTAAGTTCTCAAGCTCCCATTGGTGGATACTGGGAGACACTGAATATATGTTTGTCAATTGCTTTAACTTCCAGATCAGCAACTATAATCAGTAGATCAATCCACAAGAAGAAACAAATTGCAAGACTAGGAACTGCTGTGCTAATCTGATCAGGTAAAGGGTCCTTCCACGTTAGCTGTTTTGCACATACTTGCTGTCTTATGTTAATTCACCTGTTAAAGAAACTCTAGACAATGAGGTTGAATCCAGGATCTGCCTTGGAGGCAATAGGGAGCACCCCCCCTGCGCGCGCGTGTGTGCGTGTATAACCTTCAGGAAAAACAGGGGGTGGGAGAGTTAAACCCTCCCTCCTGGTGCTCCATGGTCCCAATTCAAATCAGGGTGGTGCACGCTTGCACAAGAGTAAGAAAAACTATTATGCACAGTTACACTATGTGTGATTAGCAGAATATTTAGTGTGGCCCTCTGTATTGCATTTCAGGGGGCTGGAGGAGCTGCTGTGGGAAGGAGGGGTGGGGAAGTCCACTTTTATCAGCATAGTTGGTCTGATGTAAATCTGGGTCCAACCCAATGTCACTGCTGATCTGTTCCTTTCCAATGCTTTCAGTTTTGTCCTCCTGTCTTTTTTTCCAGCCTGATTTGTGGCAATCTCTCTCACTTTTAATGCCATTGCATTGCCAGTCTATTCAGTGCGGACTGGTAAAGTGCTGTTGAGGTTTGGGGGGCTGCTGTGCCTTTAAATTAGAAGTTTCTTTCTTTAGCTTCTGTCTGTTGTAATTAGGTTCTGTTCAGCAGGGATGTGGCATTACTGATGAACTGTCTAATTGTCAGTCAGTTCCTCTTCTCTGTGGAGGAGCAGCGCTTTAAATACTGATCTATTTTTTTCTGGTTCTTAAAATTGCCAAGTAATGCTTTTTCAAAAGAAAAAAGGGCAGGAATGAGAATACTAGTAATTAAAGCACACCCTCACCAGTAGAGAAGAGAAACTGAGTAATTAAGGGTGAATTAATCAGAAATGCTGCTGTCATACTGAACAGGAAGCAGTTACAGTGGCAAAAGCCATAAAGGGGATGCTTCTAATTAAAGTTGCAGAGGGTATTTACTGAGCTGGATTTACTTCTGAGCAAACATTATAGGATGATCTTGATGATAGGGTCAGGCATTGCCAGATCATACTATGTGGGATCACCGTTCTTTGTAATCTCTGTGACTCACACATATGGGTTATGTGCCTGCACAGAACAGTCATTTGAAACATGCTATAGCTGAACAGACTTTATGCAGGAGTCCTGCCCACCTCCTCTGAGCATGCTCCAGGCATAGCTCCCACCTGTGTCTCAGTTCCTTTTTGTCCACCACAGCAACTGGTAGCATTTGGAACATTCTTGGCCTCACGGCCATTTAAAAAGCATATATTAACTAACATCCCCTCCTGGGATGCTGGACAGAGTTCTTTCTTTTCTTTCTCTTCTCCTTTCTCCTCTTTTCTGTTCTCTCTGAACTTTTCCTTTCCTTTGTCTCACCCCTCAGAGGTGTAAGGGCTCCAAGGCCTTCTTTAAAAAGTGCACCCACTGCAGCAGGAAAATCCTGACTAAAGGACACTCTGTCTGTGCCTCAGAGAGTGGACTCCCGTGGCCATCGTCACGCCTTCACTAAACAGGCCAGGATAAACTGGATGGCTTGCCTCTGCGCCCTTTTGTGGGAGTAAGCTCTCAAAGCGGCAGATACTGTTGCACTTAACCAGCCTCTACACACCACCTCAATTTGCATGAAGCTGGCACCCTCCCTTTCGCAACAAATTCCATTGATGGAAAGTGCCACTCATCCCCGAGATCAGGTGTACCAGCCCTCTTCCTGGCTCTGGCTTCAGCCTTGCCTTCAGACTAACAGCCAGCAACAACTCAGCTCAGACCCAAGCCTTTGATGCAGACAGTTGAGACCAAGAAGGTCCAGTCTCAAAATAAATGGCCTGTTAATTCTTGGGCACCAAGACTGTAGAATAATAATAAGACAACTACACGCAGGACTGCATCTGATGATGAACCAATGGTACCTGCACGGAAGCAACCACCCACATAACCAACAGCCTCCCATCTGGTCACCAAAATCGATTCTTGAAAAACATCAACTTCCACGAGACCACAACTCCTTGGGTGACATCCAGTGCATGGCGTCAGTTTCAGAGAGTGAATCCAGGGATGTTTCTCTACGGAACCTCATCAGCCCACCCCTTAGGGCCACTTTCCAATACCGTTCCCCTGTAATTCTCGTTCTCACAGGGACAGATCCCTCAGATATTGAGAGACTTCACCAGCCTCAACTGTTTCCTCTGGCAACTTTCCCTAGCATCACTATGTCATACCATGGGAGGACTACAGGCACCATTATTATTATGCCAAATCACTTCCTTACTATTACGATGAATGATTGCCACCACATTGGCATTACTCTCCCTCCCAATGGCACCATGACCATAAAAACAGGAACATTCAATCCTACTACTTCAACCATCGACGTTCCCACTCTCCTTACAGTGAGCAATCTAAGGTACCTCTTCCATGTGCACTGCCAACTCACACAGTATTGAAACCACCTGACACTCAGGCACCCCAAACAGCCATGGTACCTATCCTGATCAGCTGAACTCTTGCACTGTGCTCTTGTCTTCTGACCAACTTCTTTCAGGACTTTATCCTCCCCAAACTCTCAGAAACCACTGCAGATATTTGGGCACTGATATTCACATCTCCCCAACCTCAACCCCTGGCACCAGCTACACTGGTTATCCAACTGCTATCAGTTTTATTTGCATATCAGGGCCCATACAGATGCAGCCTTCAGCAGGGCGTTTCTGTCTACAGTTTTGGACATCTCCCTCCTCTGGTAAGTCTCTTGCTTTTCAGCTGCCTACTATGAAGAAGAACAGGTTCCTGTAACTGTGGTTCTTTGAGTGGCCATCTGTGAACTCACAGAACCCACCCTCCTACCCGCTTCAACATCAAGCCCTCAATTTATTCCTCTGCTGTGGTGCACTGGAACTGAGAGGCAGGTTGGAGCCAGGCCAGGAGCGTGTGCAGAAGGGGTGGACAGGACTCCCACCTAAAACTCTGTTCAGCTCTAGAATGTTCCAAATGACTGCTCTGCACAGATGCATAACCTATATGTGTGAGTTCACAGGTGACCCTCGAAGAACCACAGTCACAGGTAAACAACCTGTCCTTTTAATTCTGTTTCCAGCTGATTGTGAAAAAACCAGTGCTTCAAGAGCACTAGTGTGGAAGCAACCAGAATTCTGAACAAAATTTTGCCTTCAGTTGTGTGTGCTTTCTTTTCACAGTGAGAGGCTACAAGCCTTCCAAACATTTCAGCAGGTTTTTGCATTATAAACAACGTTTTAGATCTTTTTACATGTGCACACATCTAAAGGCAGATAATAAATCTACCTTGCTAATTACATGTCCGGCTTGTTATAACTATTATAAAACAAGCCCAGCCGGTAGAATCATAAAATGATGTCAAACCATATTTCTGCAGCCGCAGCAACAGTGTTCCAGATTGTTCAAAGAGCTGCCAAGTTGGTCATCCCATTGTAATAAATAGCAAATACAATCTCTTCCATTTCACATTAAAGTGCTTACGCCTGCTCTAATGGAAATAGATTTTGAACTTTATCAGTAAAAAAAGAAAGAAAAAGAAACTGTTGTATGAGTAAATGAGGACCTACTATTTTAGAGTTCTGCTGTGGTTACTAAGTACTGCATTGGAGTTTGGAAAAGAGCAAAAAATGTGAATTTGTGCAGCTTTTTACTTGTAGACAAATCCTCTTGACTAAATGTCACATGGGATAATAAGCAAAACAAATGAAGTTACTCTTTGGTATGATCAGCAGATCCACATCACTTATCTGTTGTGGGACTATACCGTGTCAGAGAACAGGCAGGGGGTTCAATATAAAAAACAACGTCTTTGCATATATAAAACCAGCATGTCAGGCAGAAGGATTTTACCCTAGTGTTCTCCATGGGATGTTAATTTTGAATTTACCAAGAGTTTTGTGGCTGTTGTCGTTAACAGGAGGAAATATTCAAAACCCAATGCAGGCTGAAGTGGTACAGTCCGGCAACAAATGCATCCTCTGAGGCTGCTAACTATGTTCTCCCACACACACAGTTAATATTTGAGAAAACCTGTAAACCCCACCCCCAACGCCTAGCAAATAAAAAAATGGGTACCTCAACCAGGCAGGAGTTCTTGTATCATGTCTGCTGAATAAATTGTTTCTTTTTTCTTTTTAATAGAAAAAGGCATTGACTAGAAAAACAGCTCACTGTCCTATCTAGGAGAAGCTAAACAATACACTCTTTTGAACAACTTGGTTTATTGGCAATGTGACAGGATGTTAATTAAATTTTCACATGTTTGAGGGAAATACCACTGGACTTAGTTATATTAAATAAATTCTGAAGAAAAAATGAGCAACATCTGTTAGAAAAGCTGCCATATTCGCTGTCCTTACAATTCTCAATGTGTTGTGGGTGGACAAACAGCCATATGTGTGTGTGGGGGGGGGGGAGAGAAACCAGATGAATTCAACAGTACCTTCCCATATCTGGATGCAAAGGTTCCCGTCAGTAAGGAGTGAAAAATGATTATCGTCTCGTCCAAGTCCCACACAAACACACGCTGTGATGAAAGACAGAGGGATGGAAAAAACAGATAAAATCACACCAAGTACTTGCAGGAATAAATTCGTTTGGGATTACATAACTACATTTATACACACCCTTACCTGTGATCTGCTCTTGTCAAGCTCCACTAACTCAGCTGTTCGAAGGTCTCCTGCTCCCTGAAATGACTCTGCCCTTTCTCCCTTGTGCCCTTTATGCTTGGAACTGCACCTTTACCCAGCCTGGTGCCCTCCAGATGTTTTCGACTTCAGCTCCCATCAGCCCCAGTCAGTATGGCTAATGGTCACAAATGTTGGTAGTTGAAGTGGAAGGCCTCGTGTTGGGTGAAGCTGGCTTACCAGAATGCTTCCGTGAGGCCTCATCCCTTACTTATGTCAAAGTCCTCAAAAAACCTTTTCTGTGAAGCTGTCAGAACTACCCCTCCTTCCAATACTGTATCGTAATTAATCCAAAGTACCTGTAATTGAAATGCTTGTGAGTTCTTCCCTATCTCCATTTCCCTCCTCTTCCTCTACTGTTTCTCTTGTGTCTGCTTTTAGAATGTAAGGCCCTTGGGGCAAGGGGCTGTGAAATCTGTTCTTGGAAAGTGCCACATGAATAATGCATTCATTTTAAGGTAAGGAATAAGATCACTTCATGTATAGATTAGATGTATACCCTTCTCCCTCATTTTTTTAAAAAGGTAAAAACCACCTAACGTTAAATAGTACTATTTCATATGCCCATGTCCTTGCTTACTGGTCATGGCTTCCCCCAAAGGATATTGGAAAATTTAAATTTGTAAAGTGCTGAGGTTTCCTCTCATAAAATCATAATTCCCAGGGTTTCCCATAAAGAAAACATGACTGTTAAACAAATGTGAGTCTCTGGGGTGAATCTCTCCATGGCTTGATTACTTACATGGAAATTCAAGTGTAACTTCTTGTTGGACTAATTTTTTAAATTGCTGTAGGAGCAAGCCAGCCTCTCACATTATGCATGAAAGGTCACAAAGAAGTAGTTGCTGGCAGGCCCAGCATCAATATCCAGCATCTTCAGGGAGCTGCCCAGGCCCCAGCAACCCAGCTGGGCCCACCAGCACTGATGCCTGCCCTAGGCCCCTGGCTACAGGATAACTTGCTGGTGGCAGCAGCAAGCAGCCATTTTAATTTCCTACAATGCCCCTGTTAGAGCATCATTCCAGGGAAATTAAAATGGCTACCTATGGCTGCTGCCACAAGAAGGCTCCTCAAGCCTGGAGATGGCCCTGGAGATGGTTGCTAGCTCCCAGGGACACATCGCATGAAGGAAATGGAACAGATTCAACAAACCATCATAAGGATGGGGTGGTGGGAACCAAAGGGGGATAAAACATGTTTGTCTAATTTCCCCACTAAATGGATATGTTATAATCATATCTGTTTTGAAATATATTCTAATCATAACTGAAAAGAACAAAAAGGGATCAGAAGAGTGTTATCTGCAAATTGGACAGACAACAAGTGATTTGGTAATTATACTGTTTCATTTCAACAGAGATGTCCTTCAGTCACATTGTCCTGGATTTATTCAAACATGAAAGAAAGGGGCAGGGGAGAGAAGAAATCCTATAGCCCACTTACCTCAATTTCGGTTTCAGCTGTCGGGGAGGGATCATTACTTCTTTTTGATCGCCCTCGTAGCTTTCCATCAGTCCCTCTGTGCTGCCTGTCTGTTTCTGTGTCTTTTACAGGTGTTGTATATTCACCTGTAGGTATAAAAGGAACCCTTCTGAAAGCCAGCACCCTAAATTATGGTTCTTGTGCCTTGTACATGACCCTTTGCTGGATTGGGATGTAAGTTCAAAATGTAGGGCCACACGAACTCAATATGTCTCCAAAGTGGGATTCCACCTAAATCAGATGCCAGCACTGAAAGAGGATTTGTAAAGGGGGGGGGGGTGCGTGTGTGCGTCGGGGGGGAAAAGGAATCAAGAATAGCTGCTATTAGCTCAGTCATCTGAAACAATGAAACTGTAGATAGCCAAAGGCCAGGTTCAGAAATAGGGTTGGAGCCAGACTTAGCTATACTTACAGTAGAGCAGGGGTTTCCAAACCATTTGGGTTAGTGGGCACATTTGGAAATTTGACAATGTCATGGGTGCTCTCACAAAATGGCTGCCATGGTAGGGGGCTTTCCCATTCATAAAATGGCTGCCATGGTAGGCATGCCCAGTCACAAAACACTCATTTATCAGATGGCAAAATGGTGAGACTAAAAGAAAAGTAACTTGCCACCAAACCTGAGTACAAAGTAGAAGTGGGTACTGAACTCCGAAATTTTTGAACCCAAACACAGATGGCTCTAGAGGGCAGAACTTCACTCTGCATGCCAGGCTCCCAATTAAAAACAATAATTAATATTTAAAAGATGTTAAGTAATAAAAGTTAGGCGTCAAGAGAGATATCGATGGGCCAAATCCAACCTGCCTGGGGTCCCAATCCAGCCCTCAGGGTTCCCCAGATGGTCATAACCCTTCCACTGGCCCACACCCAATCATCTGGTGGTTTCCCAGCTTTTGCATGTTTTTCTCCCATTCTAAAAGGTCGAAATACCGCTCCTCAGGCTTAGTTACATACTAACAGCAGTCTCCACTCTCTGAGTGCCAGTCTTTATGAAGCCAAATCAGCACCATCCATACACAAAGAAGGGATATCAGCAGGCCTGAGGGAAGCCCAAGGTTTGGAAAGTACAAAAACCTTTGGAAAGAACCCCTGAGGTGGAAAATCCCCCAAACAGTCTACTGAAGATTGGGCATGCTCATTGGGCATAGAATGCTGAGTGGCCTTTGTTTTTGTTGGGGAGCAAAAAATGGATCGGGGGGAGGGAGGAATGAAATGGAGTCTCCTGAACAGGAGCACTCTTCACTTCCACATTATGTTTCAGGTCCCACCTGTACAGTATACTAAAGTTAAAATACCTCCACCCAAAATGGGAATCCATGGGGGGATCTTTATGACAACAGAATGAGAAGCATGTTGGAGTATTACCCAGATTTTCATGGAATCGGCTTTGGTCCATCAGAGGCACAGGAAGCAAAATATGAAGAGTGTATCATACCTTTAAAATCTGGTTTGCAGCACTTGGAAGAAACATACGTTTCGGTGGGGTTGGGGTGGGGTATAGAACTGAATGTCATCAAACTGGCAGCGGCTGCTCAACCAATGAGAAAGGCTTGTTTCCCACCCCTGTCCAGGCTCCCCATTGCTACTGCATTATGAATGGAGAGCAACTAATTCCGTGTGTGTGCAGATTTCCCTGAAGAAACCCAAATCCTCAGTTCTACAGTGCAGCATCTGAAGGCTCCTGAGAGCTCCCACCCACCCCAATTTTGCCACATCCCAGCAATCTGCTGCAGTTATTGCTCCCACCCCATTTTCCCCATGTGTGCACATTTGCCTATTGATTCCAACCCCCCCCTTCTCCTTTTCCCTGCTCACAATAAGAAGCTCCCTTATTGCTGCAATACAGCAGAGAAGGGACTTTACATAACAACAGAGAAACATCTTTACATCAGAGAAACCACAGAACATCAAAGAAGCACAGCATCACAATAGTGATTTCAGAGAGCATCAGAGAAAGGAATAGCACTTTAGGGAGAGTTACTAAAGTTGGCCTTTAACCCTTTCACTGCAGGGAGCAAGATTTATTTCTTACTTCTGAGTAAACATGCACAGAAGGGGGGAATATATTAAAGATTAAAAGCAGGTTACCTAAGGTGACTGAATATCCCCACTACTGTGGTAATGTGAGAGGTTGCTGCTGCACTCCCAGGGATTTTCTCAATGGGAAAAACTACTTCCATTGGGGAAACAAGAGGGAATGGGGTGTCCCACCCCCTTGACCACGTCACTGCCAGGTCACAGAGGCATGCCCAGGATTTAATGCATGAGGGTGGGAGAGACACATGGCACAGTGTGGTAAAACTGCAACAGAGCTGCTTTCAGTAAAAAAAGAGTAAAAGGAGTTTTAGAAAATGTGG
This sequence comes from Heloderma suspectum, assembly GCF_057233095.1. NCBI lineage: Eukaryota > Metazoa > Chordata > Lepidosauria > Squamata > Helodermatidae > Heloderma > Heloderma suspectum. The sequence continues at coordinate 283,522,615 of NC_139461.1, read as the reverse complement.
CTGTTCAAGAGGGAAGTGGCTGGTTGGCAGTGGACTGATGACGACGTCATCTGTCGTGAACTCAAACTGCTCTAACTTTGCACTAAATTGCTCATGAAGACAGCCCCCAGATGTGGAAGACTCTTCTCTATACACAGGTGATGTGGGTATACGATTGTGCTGCATCACAATGCCCATCCAGGCCCTGCTGAAGTAGTTGGATGTGTGTTGATGCAAGTGGGCATCCCCATATCTAGGGCCATCGATTATTACCTGCAATTAGAGACGGATGGGGCCAGTGCCAAAACTCCTGAACTGAGTCATCAAAAAAGGATGGAATAATTCATGACCTCACAGATTTTCTAAGATGCTAAGTGGATACGTTGTCCTTTTGTGGTATTATAACTCTCATAAATTGCTTTTTAAAAAGAAACCTGAAATATTCCACATAATTAATTCAAAGCTTTTCTTTTTAAAAAAACCCTACTTAGTATTAAACACTTTTTAAAAAAGTTTAAGCACATATTTGGGGCATAGTTTATCTAAATCTAACTTTCTGTCATACCCTTTTTACATTTTGGCCCAGGAAAAAAGCTCCTGCCCACAACAACTGACAACTGAGATGTTTTATAAGTTGAATTACATTTTCATTTTGGCAGTTTTAATTAAAAATCATTCACAATTTTAACAGCCTGTAACATAGCCCCGAGAAAATGTCTTAAGCACATTGACTTGGAAATACGTTCCACTGAAAATCAGTGGAGCATATTTCCATAGAAATGTGCTTAGAACCGAGATTTAATTCAGTGGAAAAGTGTAACAGAGGTCACAAACTGAGCAGTTCCAAAATCTTTGAAAGAGTCAAAGATTTGTTACCTGCCTTGGGTCCTTAAGTGGAGATTATTGTGAGCAATGTTAACGTTGATAAGATCCATGTGCATAGAACCTCTGTAGACTTCCATTTTCTTTCCACTTTATATGTGGCTCTCAGACTGCTCTAGCAACTCAGATGCAGCATTTTAAAGATGAATCTGGGCCATTCCTTCTTGGGATGAATTTTGAAGTCTCAGGCCCCTAGTGGGGAGGGGCCATAGCTGTGGGGAGGGCGCAGACTCAGTGGTAGATCAAATGCTTTGCAGGTTTGATCCTCAGCATCTCCAGGTAGGGCAGAAAAATCTCCTGTCTGAAACCCTGGAGAGCTGCTGCCAGCTACTGTCGAAAATACTGGGCTAGATGGACCAATGGTCCTACTCAAGATAAGGCAACTTCCTATATTCCTATGTGGAAATCAAGTCTAAGGAGAAGATAATCCTCTCCAGTCCTTACAGAACAATCTGTGATCACATTCCCCACCCCCACCCACAAAACAATATTAGTTTATTTTTCCTTATGAGTAACATCAGATGTGCGAGCTTGTTCAATAAATGAGCAGACCCCACTGTTGGTGTACATACAGTGATTGTCCACAAATGACATGGTGCTTTGTATAAATGACATGGCCTGCCAATGAAAATTTCACTGGGGAAATGATATCTGAAGACCATATTCCAAAAGTACATTGGAAAGTAATGATATCAGGGCTTCCAGAGTTGAAAAGCTGAGCACCCTAAGAGATCCATCCTAGATAATTCCAAGAAGAATGGAAGGTGTTAGTTTTTTAAATTTTATTTTAATGTAGGGCTCATTACTAATTGTTAACTCAATCTGTTAACCTGTAGCTCTTTTTAAATGGTCCTCAGTCAGTATGAATTCTTGTTAAACTTCCCATAAAACTAGATTTTATAGGCAGTTGCCTTAAAAAGTTGATCTGTTTCTAAAAGAGAATACGAGGCCAGCAGTATCCCCCCACACTCATCTGTGTGCTATATCCCTAGTGTCAGTAATGTAATTCTGCAGTTTCAAGTTTTGGCCTAGTCTCTTGCGCCCTTCTCTCTTCCTTCATGATTCCTACTTGTTGCATCTAACTAAAAACACATTATGACTAAATCCTTTATAGATGTGAAATCATTTCCCTTCCATTACTGCTGCTTTAAAGTTTCATCTTCCTTTTCTAAGTTTCTGATCATAATTGTGGGTCAATAATTTTTATGGTATCATGTTTGGCTTACTGCCCTTATCGTTTGATGTTAACAGGCAGGCTCATAAGGCAGTCAACAGAGTTGTTCTACTGCACTAATACTGAAGGAGCTTCACTGGTTCACAGTTTGGACATAATTCAAAGTGCTGGTTCTTACTTTTAAAGCCATAAGCAGTCTAGGATCAGGGTAGCTGAAGGGCCAACTTTTCCCATACAAACAGTGGAGCCTGGTGGCTCCAATGTCAGTAGGCTGGTAAATCCACTCCAGGTTTCAGTCAGAACCAGTCAGAACTCTAAAGTAGCTATCCAAGATGTTTCACTGCCCCACTGACATCGGAGCCACCAGCCTCCACTACATGTGAACCTCCTTCGTCCAGGTTCTTCTGCCATTTCAAGTCAGGCAAGTGATTATCACAGAGAAGGTCTTTTCTGTGGTGGCACCACAACTTTGGAACTCCCTCCCTAGTAAATTAACTTGGCACCACAGCTAGTGTAGCTTAGGCGCTATGCTAAGGCCATTCTATTTTCCCAAGCTTTTAGATAATAGAAATGGTTTTTCCTCTTCTCTTCGGGCCTGCTGGCTTTATTTTATGTTGCTGTTTTATTTTTAATCCTTGTACAACCCTATACACACTTACCTAGGATTAGGAACGGGGAGAACTTGGTTTAGTCTGCATTTTTAAGTGAACCAACCCAATCTACACTTCCCACATTAATAGGTGGATCAGAATGTGATTATCCTTTGGTTCTTGCACTTCTCCAGATTTTGCACTGCAGTTCCCAGCATAAAAGCATGCACAAAAATTTGTATATTTTGGCAAATGTGTACAAAAATGTATATATTTTAGGGGTAATTACATACAAAAAGTGCTATGGTGGAGGAATGGATACAAAAATAAATGTGAATTTTCGTGCGGACTTTTAAAAAACATCTCAGACATATGAAAACAGCGTGGACAGACTTATAATGGAACACAAGCAAAACTGACATGAACTGGAAATAGATCGATTTGTCCATCCATACCTAGCACCACTAAATTCAGTGGGATTTACTTCTGGGTAGGCAAGTATAAGATTGTATTGTTAAGTCTGTTCACTATTGTATTGTTTACTTTAAATCTACAGTAGGTTTAAAATAGGCAGTTCAACAATGAACAGACTTAACAGTGCAATGTTATACATGAGTACCTAGAAACAGCCTTGCAATTCTTTTTCAATACATGAAAAGTATAGAAATAAATATTTTAAATAAATAAATACATACATTTTCATCCACAGAACCAATGCTTAGTTTCTGTGAGAACGGGGGGGGGGGGGGGGGAGCACTACAACTGAAGCTAAGTTAGAAGTTCCCTTGTCTGATCTGGAATTCTTCCTTACTAATCTTAGACATATTATTTATGTTATTATTCATTACATTTATATCCCACCTTTCCTCTAAGAAGCTCAAAGTAGCTTACATGGTCCCCCCCCCTTTTTATCCTCACAACAACCCTGTGAAGTAGGTAAGGCTCAGAGATGGTGACTGGCCCAAGGTCACCCATTGAGCTTCATGGCTGAGTGAGAATTTGTCCCCGATCTCCCCAGTTCTAATTCAACACTAACCACTAGGATCTGGCTTTGTTTATTTAGTAATGAAACAGACACACTTTGCACATGCTTCAAGTTACGCTATCATTTTGCTAGTTCGCGGAATGGATTTTAGCTGGCGCTAACAATAGGATCTACACCTGAGTCCTGGCTGAAATTAAGCCCTGCACAGAGCTGAATATGCAATAATAAGAAAGAGATTTCTAATTATTTGAGGCACCTACCAGAAAGTGATTCGGTGCTCTGACTGTTGATGTTGTGTGATGACTCTTGGAGAGAGTAAGCAGACGCTGGGATGGCTGATGGACTGATGCTATTTGCAGACATGTATGAAGAGTTGTAGGAAGAGCTGTAATACTGCGAATACTGGCTTTGGGTGAAGCTGGGATATGAAGAATACTCCTTTGAAAGAAGAGACAGTAATTCTAATCATCCTGTATAAGCAAAATATTTAATAAGCAGTAAATACAATTCAGAGCTGTGCAGCTTCAGGCCAAGTACAACTTGGCTTACAAATATTTTCATTATTCTTGCCAGTATTGAATGCATCACTATTGTTTCCAGCTATATTCTGTAGAAGTTAATCATCTCTGACTGTAGCATTCACTCTGTTTGCAGACCAAAACTGAAGTGGCAAAGGTAACTTGTAGATCTATTGCCAGTGATCCAGAAAATCCTTTTACGCATGCTAAAGTGTCTATGTGCATTTAATAGCACTTTTTGTTTGGTTTTCTAAATAGCTGCCCCACAGCATCAGTGACACCAGTGTGTACATGTGTGTAGACACTCCACTTCAACAAATTACTTCGTGGTTTCATCAAACCACAGTTTGGTATTACGTCTGAACTGGAAAACTATGGTGTGCATTTGCCCACCAATTCAAGATTGCAAACCAGCTTCAAGCCATGGTTTGCAAACCTGGTTGGAAGGAGTGCATACACAGCATCACACTATGCTTTGATGAAACCCCAGAAGTAATTAATTAAAGTGGAGCACGGCAGGGGAGCATGAGTGCGGAGCACATGGCACATTCCCACAGGGCCAAACCACGGTTTGGCATTATACAAAGGACCATTTTCAAAGGCAGCCCCACATATAATGCAATGCAGTAATCCAAATGAGAGGTTATCAGAGCTACAGTTATCCATGCTCTGATAACCTCTCTTTTGGATTACTGCAATGCGTTACACGAGGGGCTGCCTTTGCAGACAGTCTGGAAACTTCAGCTGGTCCAAAATAGGGCAGCTGAAGTTGCCCTATTTTGGGGATTGGCCAATGTGATCATATTATGCCAGTACTTTTCCATCTGCACTGGCTGCCAGTCAATGTTCAGGCCCAGTTCAAAGTGCTGGTATTAATATTCAAAGCCCTAAATGGTTTGGGGGAGGGTTACCTGAAGGATCGTCTCCTCCCATATGTACCTGCCTGGACCCTAAGATCATCTTCAGGGGTTCTTCTCTGGGAGCCCCTGCCAAAGGAAGTAAGGTGGGTGGCTACCAGGAAGAAGGCCTTTTCTGCTGTGGCACCCTGGTTGTGGAATGAGCTTCCCAGAGAGGCTCGCCTGGTACCTACATTGTGCTCCTTGCAGCGCCAGGTTAATACCTTTTTATTTTCCCAGGCATTTTAGTCATTTAGTTCTATTGTTTTAAATCTATTATTGTATTTTAAATCTTTGCATTGCTGCTAGGTTTTATTTTTGTTTTTATTTTATACTGTCATCCTAAACTTTCAAAATTTTATAATTTCTCTTATGCTGTATTTTGTGGTTTTAATTGTTTTGAACTGCCCAGAGAGCTTTGGTTGTTGGGCAGTGTAGAACTGAAATAAATAAATAAATAAATAAATAAATATTATACATGTACAGTTAAATGCACACAACACTGCACACTGCAGCTCCCCGGCACACATATTCATGAGGTGCACTCAAAGAAATGTGTGTATCTGCCTCTTATGTCTATCTGCTAACAGCATACTGGGCAAAGAAGACTGAAATATTTTTTCATGAAACACATTAGGTACATTGTGCCATAGATTGCATACAGCAACCCCAACTGAATTCTCTAATTGACTCTGCCTGTGACTCTGTTGTGCTGTCACACATTCTCAAACTTATAGTGAAACTATAAGTTAAGCTCTGTCTCCAGAGAGCACACACAGAGGAAACAGCAGAAGACCTGGGTTGCTTCCAGGTGAAGCTGTTATGATGCAATTGCCCTGAATCATTCACAGAATTTTACAGGGGGTCCAGATGACATTGCTTTCCACTTATAACCATCCTGTGCTTTCCCCTTGCATCTTCCATCTTTTCTCTTATGGCAGAATCTCCATTAAGGAGAAAAAGATGGAATAGATGCCCAATGACCTCTGATTAATGGCACTAGAAGCCCTCTGTCTAGGGCTAGCCCTATAGCACCGTTGTTTCTCACATACGCAGAGAGGCTGGAGAGACAAGAAAACTACCTAAATCATGGCTGGCAAACTCACTTCAAACCACGATTTCACATCCTGGTTTGCTGCAGCCCTCTAGGCTCTAGAGCAGGGGTGCAGAGCCATTCCCAGCTCTGCAACTTGAGATCCTGTTGAAGTAGATATGCCAAGGGTAACAGCATGTGCTGTTACAACCAAGGTATGGCCTCTCTTCCCTACAAACCCCCAGATAGGAAGCTGCTGTCAAACCTTATGGAAAACAGAATTTAGGATGCAATTCTTAGAAAAGCTTTTATGTCCCATAGCCTCATTGACTTCAATTTAGCCTTGAATGCTCATTTCAGCATTTGCTAAAAAGGAAAAGAAAAATAGACTGACTTCATACATGGTTTACATCAAGTTTTACTAGCAAGCGTTTCTGCATGTAATGTATCCATGCCATATATTTATACACATGCTTTATATATAAAGGTGCGAACATATGCAAAGCATGAAGTTCACAAACAGGTGTACATCCAAACACGGAAGAACGCAACCACACTCTGATCACTTCATACTCACAAGGGTCTGTGTGACATTTTAGAATGTTTAAGCACATTTGTTACCCTAAAGCCAAGCTTGGAAAAGAAAGAAGTGGGAGCTCTTCATAAGACGATGGAAACTGCCAGTTTTCAGAAAAGCTGTTCATATGATACTGTGGTCTCCCCATAAGAATTGTGAAATGTTTTCAGCATTGCAACCGAAGTGCTGAACCAGGGCCAAGAGTGGTAGGAGGAGGAACAGAAGAGGGGTGGGGGGAGGAAATAATTTTGAAAGCATTTGGTTGCCAAGTCCCCTGCCAAGCTGTTGAGCTCTGTGAGCGTCCATAGATACATACATTTTTTTTGTCTCCAAAAATCAGATGTTAAGTATGATAATCAGAGATAAGTCTCAAGGAAGTTAAGTCATGTGCATGTGGGTGTTACAGTGGCTCCAGTCCTTCCTGGAGGATCAATGCCAAAAGGTGGTGTTGGGGGACTTTTGTTCTAGTCTGTGGCCTTTGGCTTCAGGACTCTGTTTTGTCCCCCATGCTATTTAACATCTACACGAAACTGCTGGGAGTAGTCATCCATTGGTTTGGGCTCAAATGTTTTCAGTCTACGTATGACAGTCAGCTCTACTTCTCAATTCAACCTACTCATCCCAGAGAGGCTATGGAACTCTTGAACCCGTGTCTGAAGGTGGGTTTGGGGTGGATGAACAACACGGGAACATAGGAAGCTGCCTTATACTGAGTCAGAGCATTGGTCCATCTAGCGCAGTATTGTCAACACTGAGTGGCAGCGTGTATTGCCCCTGCAGTAGGCTTCTTAATTTAGAGGTGCCAAGATAGTGATAAATCAGATCCAGGTTTGCTTACAAGGAGCCTTTATTGAGTACTTACAGCACACAGGCATACCCAATGGTTGGATCAGACAGCTTCTCTGAACTCAGAGCCATGGGGTAAAATGGGTTTTATACCATACACGTTAGCAGTGAGGTGGTATGACAACAGCAACCGGCATGACAACAGCATCTACAACTTTCCCGGCATAGGCTAACAGTGGTTGGTCAGAAGGGAAGCGATCAGAACTTTCCCAGCACAGACACCTGCAGCTTTAAGGCAAACAAGCTTCACTTCCCAGGCACATCCTGATAAGACACTCCAGCTCATTAGTATGGAATGTGCTGAGGCCGTGCTATTGACTTTTGACTCATCCTGGTAAATCAAGAGGCCTTTTAGGGAAAACAGCAGCCAACTGAACCAAAGTCAGAGAGCATTATGGATCATCTAAACCCCTCTAAAACTACTGATAGCTTGGTTCAGGCCTGAGGCCTTACACAGTGGCTCTCAAGCAGGAGTTTTTCCAGCGCTATCTGGAGAAGCTAGGGATTGAACCTGGGACCTTCTCCATGCAAAGCAGGTGCTCTACCACTAAGCTACAGCTCTTCCCAAACTGAAGCTTAATCCAGACAACACAGCATTACTGTGGGTGGGGAAGCTGACTAATTTGGATGGGACTGAAACTTTTCTTCATGGGGTTGCACTCCCCCTCCCCCTGTGAACTCCCAGTTTAGGAGTTCTCCTGGACGCAGCACTAACTGTGGAGGCTCAGGTGGCGGCAGTGGGCAGAAGTGCTTTTTATCAGCCTAGGCTGATAAGCCAACTGCAATCCTATCTGGAGAGGACGGACCTTGTCTCAGTTTACCCATGCTCTAGTGCCATCCAAACTGGACTACTGTAATGTGCTCTACGTGGGGGTGCCTTTGAAGATGGGTTGGGAATGCCAACTGGCCCCCCAGATATTAGTGGGGACCAGGCGGTCAGAACATGCAACACCTTTATTGTTCTGGGTGCAGGTGCATTACCAAGGCCAATTAAAAGTGCTGGTTTGCAGAACCATAGGCCCAGGGGCCAGATTCAATTCCAGCCTGTCCCACCAGGGTTACCCAGAAGGCCATGCCCCCATCCCTGGCCCATCACCTTTTCTCCAACCACCAATTGTTTGGTGGTTTCCCAGCCAGTTCTCTCCCCATTCTGAAAGGTTGAAATGCCTCTCCTATGGCTTAGTTATTGGTAGGAAGAGATTCAAGCAAAAATATGCTGTCATTTTGGGAATTTTGGCCCTGTTCCTTTAGCCTTTGGCCTTGCCCACCACTGGAATGCAGCCCTCAAGAGCTTCTCTAAAACAAAATTTGGCCCAAAAGAGGTTCTGCACCCCCGTTTTAAGTCTGGAATGGCTTGGGACCAGGTTCTCTGAAGGGCTGCCTTAACCTTATTGGGCTGCCTGCACTTGGCAATCATCCTTGCATTGATCGGCAATCATCCTCATGTGCCCTCCTGTGAGATCAATTAGATCTGTGAGTGTGAGGAACAGGCCCTTCTCAACAGGGCCCACTCCTGTGAGTCTTTGTCTCAAGTAAACTCTATGAGGTCCCATTATTGCAGACCTTTAAGCAAGCTTTAAAGACCCATTTGTTCAAAATCACATTATTTAACTGTCCTGCTGTTTGGTTTAGTCATGCTGGGCGTAACGTTTTATTATTACTGCTGGTATGTTGATATTTTATCATTAATTTTTATGGTGATTTGTATGTCAGAAGTTGCCTTGAGTGGTTTGACCTGGAAAGGCCGTGTATAAGTAATAATAAATGAACCTCCTTTTCGGGCCATTTTTTTTAAGGGTTAAAGCTGTACCTGGTGCACTGTGCTGAACCCTGCAGAACCCGTCAGGCCATTGGGTCCCTGGTAAATCCCTGAGGTACCTACGAAAACAAAAGAAGAAATAAAGAGATAAATAGAATGGTATTAAGCCCAGTGTAAATGGCCAAACTATCCCCAGGGTGACCGTTCTCACCCCAGCCTTGCTTGGTCTTCTTCATTACCCGTGAAGTAGTAGGGAAGATTTTAGGAACATAGGAAAATGCCTTATATCAGGTCAGACCATTTGTTCACTAGGCCAGTATTGTTTACTCTAGCTGGCAAAAGCTCTCCAGAGTCTCAGGTAGAAGCTTTCCCAACAAACAACTAGAGAAGCTGGGAATTAAACTTAGGACATTCTACATTCAAAGCTTGCTCTCTACCACTTAGCTATGGTCGCTAGGTATAGCTGTGTGGTAAAGTGATCACCTGAAACCATCCAGAATTACAGAAAGCAGAACCTCAGTCATCCTCACCTTGATTACCTGGATTTTTTTTAAAAAAATTAAATATTTCTTGGCTGCCTTTCAGGGCAGAAGCCGTTTCAAGGCGGCTTACAACAATAAAACACATAAAACCGGTAAGATATTAAAAGTGATAAAACACAAATAAAAACAGCAATAAAAAAACAAAACCAGCTTTACAAACAGTAACAAAAATAGCAACAGCAGCAATCATATCATCAGGCCAAAATAAAATATGTTTTCAAGGCCTTCTTAAAACCCTGCAATGATGGAGCATGGCAGACCCCTGATAGCAACTTATTCCAGAGGTGTGGGGCCACTGCAGACAAGGCCCTCTCACCTAACTGCTCTCACAGGTGGGCACATGAGAAAGGCCTCTCTTGCTGATCTTAAAATTCCTTATGTGATTCTTCCGCGTCTCCCATATGTAGCCTCACAACATTGTAGCTCTACACAATTTATCCTAGCAACTCCTTTCCTTCCCCCAAGCCATACAGATAGGCATTAACTTTGACAGTGATCTAAGAAGTACAAGTAACACTTCCATATGGCAATTTCTTAGTTATAGAGATTTTTTTTTAGTAAGGGGTGATTCACACCATCATCTTTATCACCTACGTTAATACCTTGGTTGAGCAAAATTGCAACAAAGACCTATGGCTTTCTTATATGAAAGTACCATGAAAATGCCAATGGAGTGTACCGACTATGGGATGGTTCACATATCCATGTTCTTCACTGGATGACTACACTATCCAACCTGTGCATGTGAAGGAGCCATAAACAAATCAAGCTCCACAGAACTTAGATATACCCTCACATCAGCCAGAAACACAATGCTTTGCAGTAGGGTCAGTTCATGCATTCAGTTGCAAGTTAAGAACATAGGAAGAGCCATGATGGATCAGACCAAGGGTCCATCTAGTCCAGCATTCTGTTCACACAGTGGCCAACCAGCTGTCAACTGGGAACCCACAGGCAGAGCATGAGCGCAACAGCACCCTCCCACCCATGTTCCCCAGCAACGGGTATACATAGGCTCACTGCCTCTGGTACCGGAGGTAGCACATAGCCATCAAGACCAGTATCCATTGATAGCCTTTTCCTCCAAGAATTTGTCCACCCCGCTTTTAAAGCCATCCAAACTGATGGCCATCACTACATCCTGTGATAGCGAATTCCATAGTTTTAACTATGTGCTGTGTGAAGAAGTACTTCCTCTTGTCTGTCCTGAATCTCCCACCAACTAGCTTCATGGGATGACCCCAGGTTCTAGTATTATGGGAGAGGGAGAAAAATGTCTCCCTATCCACATTCTCCACACCATGCATAATTTTGTAGACCTCTGTCGTGTCTCCCCTTACCTCCTTTTTTCCAAGTTAACAAGTGGTGAGTCATCAAGTGATACACAGAGACAGCCAGGAGCCATTGATACCATCTGCCTGGGTGAAGAGAAGCCCATGCCCCCTTGGGACACCAACATCTGATGTAATCTGGACCTGGTGCTTGGTAACACACTTCCAGGGCAGAGGCCTATTTCTCTGTGGCCACTGTGGGCCTGGCCAAGCAACACCAGCAAGAGAGCTATAGAAGAGGATAGTGCCTCCAACAACCTTCTTCACCAAGAGTTCTGAAAGCCAGCAGCTGCTGATAGCACCTTCCTGATGAAGCCTATAAGATTCAAGGAAGAGTGCAGATGAAATTCATGTCAGGGCTCAGCAGGACCAGAAGCAGATAAAGTGGTTGAAGATGGGCCACTGATCAGATTCCAGAGCAGGCAGACAAGGATCTAAAGGGCCTGGGGCAGATGACATGCTCTAAGATGGGGGTGGTGATCAAACTCCAGAACAGGCAGAGAAGGTGAGTCTGTGTGGCTACTCAGCGAGACAAATTGCTCGGACTGAGGAACCAAGCCTAGAGCAACAGTTATGCCAGTCTAGCCAAGCACCTATTGGTTCCTCAGGTCATCTGGTCCAGCCGGGATGAAGTGTAGCAGTACCATTCTCTGGCCACTGTACAGATGGTGCTGCAGCACAGCACTGATCAGGCTGATAGCTAGGGATGGTGGAGAATTTCTCCCCGAAACTTCGGGGGACCGAGCGCCAACGTGTTCGGCCCCCCGAACAAGTTTCGGGGAGAAATTCTCTGCACCCCCCGCCCCCCGCGCCCCCCCCGGGACGGGACTTACCTTTGGCGAATGTCCCTCCCGGCGGCGGGTCCGGACAGCGGTTCATCGGGTCTTTGTCCGGGGCGGGAGCGGCAGCCGGTCTTTCGACCGGCTGGCGCCGCCGCCATTCCAATTAAAGAAAAAAAAAAAACAACACCCCCGTGATAGGCTACGTGACGATTAACGCAGCCTATCACGGCTAGATCTGCAAAGTCAGCCGTGATAGGCTACGTAAATCGTCACGTAGCCTATCACGGGTGACTTAAAAAAAAAAAAAAAGCGCGTACGGATAATGGCGGCCCCCACAGGGAGCCGCCATTCCCGTTCCTTATTTGGTCGCTGTAGTCTACGTAAAGATTACGTAGACTACGGCGAAAATAAGGGCAACGCTATTTGCGTTGCCCTTATTTTCGCCGTAGTCTACGTAAAGATTTATGTAGACTACAGCGACCAAATAAGGAACGCGAATGGCGGCTCCCTATGGGGGCCGCCATTTGCGTACGTGCTTTTTTTTTTTTTAAGTCACCCGTGATAGGCTACGTGACGATTTACGTAGCCTATCACGGCTGACTTTGCAGATCTAGCCGTGATAGGCTGCGTTAATCGTCACGTAGCCTATCACGGGGGCGTTTTTGTTTGTTTTTTAACTTTTAATTTCGCAGCAGGGCGAGGTGAGGCGCCTCCTCCCCGGCCTGAATTTCGGCCAGGCGAGGTGGGAAGCCTCCCCCCCGGCCTGAATTTCGGCCGGGCGAGGCGGGAAGCCTCCCGCCCCGGCCTGAACTTTGCGGGGGGAGCAGCGAAGCGCCTCCCCTCCACCGCGAAAAGCTGCGAGACCAGGTAAGTGACTTTCGTGCACCCCTACTGATAGCTCCCTCTGCCTGACAGCCACACTGGTGGGACAATGAGTAAGGTACTAGGCTCTGTTGCCAGAGTCTCTTTGGTTTGATCCCCCGATGCCTTATGATGAAACTTAAGGGAGGGACCCACAACCTGCAGGCTGCATACAGCCCTCAGCCACTTCCAGCACAGCCAGCAGATCCATGGGGATCCCACCCAGATTTTCCCCTGTTAGCATTAACGCTGAGGTGAGCAAAGGAAACCTTTCCCTTATTTCTGATCTCTGCTGATCAGAGAATGGAGAGTTGTTTCCCTTGCTAGTGCTGGTGAACGAGTGTGTGTGTGTGTGTGAGAGAGAGTGTATGTGTGCACATGCATGTGTCTACCTGTGGGTGCACACGTGCATGCCCTGGCACCCCAGCAGACACCTGATGTGGCCTTCGGAGCGGAAAACGTTGTGTGCTCTGCTTTAGGACTGAGTTTTGGATTTCTTTTTTTACAATTGCATTCTTGCTCTATGTATATTACTATGCGATCCTCCCACTCCATTTGACTATGTAAACCACTTTGAAAACTTTTTGTTGAAGGACACACACCAAAACCTATTTTTTGTCATTTTAATCATGTATCAAGTAATAATTGATCAAATTTTATTTCTCATAGTTACCATTTTATAGATTAAATCGCTCTCAGAATCTAAGATAGGGAACCTGTCAGTCTCCAGATGTTGTTGGATTATATCTCCCGTCATCCCTGACCATTGGCTATGCTGGCTGGGGCTGATGGAATTTGGAGTCCAGCAGCATCTGGAGGGCCATAGATTCCTCACCACTGATCTACGGCATGAAAATCCCTTTAGAGGGGATGATCTGTCATTATCGTTTGTATACTTTTTTCCAGCATGGCTGTCCTAAGATTCGCTCACCTCAAACCTAATTAGGCCCTTGCCTTGGGTTTTAAGAATTCATTTTTTATTGTAAAATTTCAGCTCAACAAAACAAGAAGAGGAAAAGAAAAAAGGTAGCTACATAGATTTGGATATATCAGTTTCAATGCATATACACACACACACACACACACCCCCTAACCTGGACCCGGAGGATGTTAGTAACTATAGACCAGTGGCTAACATCCACTTCCTGGGCGTGGTGCTTGAGCGAGTGGTTGCATGACAACTCCAGACACTCTCGATTGAAACAGATTATCTAGATCTGTGTCAATCAGGTTTCAGGCCTGGTTTTGGAAAGGGAACTGCCTTGGTTGCCCTGTGGGATGACCTTGGCTGGGGGAGGAACAGGATGAGTGCAACCCTGTTGATTCTCTTGGACCTCTCAGCAGCTTTCAATACCATCAGCCATGGAGTCCTTCTGGATAGGTTGTCTGGGCTAGGAGTTGGAGACACTACATTGAAGTGGTTCCGCCCCTACTTGGATAGCCGATTCCAGAAGGTGGTGCTGGGGGATTATTGCTCTGTGCCATGGCAATTGTGCCATGGGGTTCCACAGGGCTCTATTTTATCCCCTATGCTGTTTAACATCTACATGAAACCAGTGGGGGAGGTCATCTTGAAATGTGGGCTGAGGTGTCACCAATACGGAGGAGACACCCAGCTCTATTCTTTTCATCAAATCCAGGTGAGGCAGTGGGTGTTCTGAATCAGTGCCTGGGGACAGTAATGGACTGGACAAGGGCCAATAAACTGAGACTCCATTCAGACAAGACAGAGGTCCTGTTAGTGCAGTGGTTCTCAACCTTCCTAATGCCGCGACCCTTTAATACAGTTCCTCATGTTGTGGTGACCCCCAACCATAAAATTATTTTCGTTGCTATTTCATAACTGTAATTTTGCTACCACAAACCTTTTCCCAAGAGATCTTATGCTCTTTCAGAAATGAACCAACTGCGTCAAATACATCACGTGCAGTAGTTGTCGTTTCAAGAGGTTTGCAAAAAAGAAACTCATCTTTAAAGTCGCCATCATTAATATACCTCACGTAAACCAGTAACTGTGAACAGTTTGCAACGTCTGTAGATTCATCAAGCTGGATACTAAATATTAGAAGTGGAGCAGATTTAATTTCCTGGATTACCTGATCAAGAATATCAACAGACATGTCATCTATTCTTCTGCGGACAGTGTCGTTAGATAAGGAAATTGCACTCAATTTCGTAACAAATTCGTCTCCGATCATAACTCGAACAATGTCTTATATTGTTATATTGTGGTTTTAATGTTCTATATATTTTAAATTGTTTTATTGTGTGTTGTTTGGTTTTAATTTTTGTGAACCGCCCAGAGAGCTTCGGCTATTGGGCGGTATAGAAATGAAATGAAATAAATGAATGAATGAATGAATGAATGTCTTTGGCCGCTGGCAACAGTAAATCCTCAGCAATCCTCACCTTCCCATGGTACAGATTTTTTTTTTGCAGTAGTTGATGATTTTACAGTACATGATTTTACATTTACCCAGTAATTATAATTCATGAAGTGTCGTTTTACCTCCAATACTGCTGCTTTCAACACAGGTTGAGAACCGCTGCCCTAGAGTTTTTAATCTCCTCAAATGCTAAGCCAGCCCCGCATCCCACATAATGCATGCAGCCTGACAGGTAAAGTCTGATGACTCAACATTGATTCTGTTAACTCTTGATTACTGCAGCCTGATAAAGTTCAAGAGTGTGGTGAAAAGAAATCCATGGGATGCTATCAGTGGTCCTGTGCCATTCTGGCTGTGCAAATAAAGGGAGAGCCTCTCCCTCTGGACCTTTTATTTTCTTGCTGGCACAGTCAGTGAGGTGCCACACAGGGGTGGGCATAGTTTCTTTGTCTTTGCAGCAAGCATTGTGCAAAGGTGGGAGCCCACACTGGTGGGGGTGTTTGTTGGATCAGGGCTGAGGAACTGTCCCAAGGTCAAGCCTTGGTGGTTGTTGTAGGAAAGTTGTGAAAACAGGTGTAGGAATAAAAGAAAGGCATCACAACCGGAGCATGGTAAGCAGCTGAAATGTTCCGTGATAAACTAAGAAAATCTAGGGCTGGATGAACAAGATACATAGCTCATACTCAGATAGGTTACCTAAGTGCAGCCCAATAAGTAATAATATATTTTAGCTGTTGCAGTCTGTTCGAGATGTGCAACAGTTGCCCACATAGGCAAACACCTAGTATCATGTGCAATGGGAGAAAAATTCGATACTAAAGATACTAATGAAACTAGGGGCTACTTTCACCATACTAAGATTTGAATCTGGGATCCATTTTGGATTAGATGCAGATTTAGTCATGTGCAATGGGAGTTCCCCACCTCTCCTTCCCATAGCAGCCCCTCCAGACTCCCATAATGTTACATAGTGGGTTAGGGGACCTGCTGAATGGGGTGAACTGTAGTGTGTGTGTGTGTGTGTGTGTGTGTAGGATTCCCAAAAATTGAGCAGAAGACTTCCATCAATTGAAGGCAGATCTTGGATCCAACCCCCTTCATTTGCTTGTTTGTACCAGTTAGCCTCAGTGCAAACTAATTGGTAATTTAAAGTCTTACAATTATAAAACCGATTTTGCGAGCACCAGAAGATGCCAATTCCTTGGGATCACCTTATCCGGGACGTGAGAACATCTATCATGATGGGAGACGCGTGCGCGCTTTCCCTACCCAGCCCTATAGTGCTTCATAGAACTGAGGGGAACTGGCTTGACGTAGCGTCACCCCTGTTTACACGGCCATCTGCTCGGACTGCTCTTTCCCCCTACAATCCATTGCGGCCAATGGGCGCTTCGGAGCACGCTCCCGCCCACCGCCCACCCTCGTTTCCTTGCTGCGCCCTATTAGGGGATTGGACGCCGGAGCGCCCGCGACGCCCGCCCAGCAACGGAGGGAGGCTCGCGCCCGCAGATCTCCTCCCCGTCACACACCTGGCTCAGTTCCGACCGCTCCGTTTCAGTTAACGGCTTAAACGTCTCCTCAATTCGAACGTCTTCGTTTACTTCTCTCCTCCCCCTGCCCTAGCCCAAATTACGTAATCATAGGTGCTCGGAGAAGCATTGTTGCCGAGCATTGTGGGGGTTGTAGCTTGGTAATGAGGCAGGAACTGCCGAGATATGTTTGTTTTGGGGTGTTTTCCGATGGTCTTAGGCAACCCCTGCGAAAGGCTCGTTCGACCCCCAAAGGAGTCGCAACTCACAGGTTGAGAACCGCTGTGTTAGTGGGTGGTTCATCTGCCCAGCTAAGTGATGTTCAAACTTTTCTGGAGGGGGTTGCACTCCCCCTAAAGGATCAGGTTCATAGTTTGGAGATGCTCTTGGATACAACATTGTCACTAGAGGCACAGGTGGACTTGGTGGCATGGAGCACTTTTTCCAGTTTAGGCTGATATGCTACCTATGTCCTTATCTGGACGGAGATAGCTTAGCTACAGTTATCCACTCTCTGGAAACCTTTCATCTGGATTACTGCAATGCATTATGCATGGGGCTACCTTTGAAAATGATCCAGAAATTTCAGCTGGTCCAAAACAGGGCAGCGAGGTTGTTAACAGGGACTGGCCAATGTGACCATATTATGCTAGTATTTTTCCAGCTGCACTAGCTGCTTAGTCCATGCCCAGGCCCAATTCAAAGTGCTGATATTAACAATTAAAGCCCTAAATATCTTGGGGCCAGGTTAACGGAAAGATAGTCTCTTCCCATATGTATCAGCCCAGACCCTAAGATCTCCTCAGGGGTCCTTCTCCAGGCCCCCATCTACATGGGGCTTTTACTCCAGTTCTACTTCACCCCTAAGTTGATTGTGTCAGATGATGCAGACTGTTCTCCATAGCTAGCCTGGCATTTCTTGCTCTAAATCCAGGTTTTCAAACTAATTTTGTGTTGGATTTTCCTGTCACAGTGGCTTCAGTGCTGTTTGGGAGTCTGTGTGACCTCAGGTGGTTTCAGTGCGAGTTGGTGGAAGCAGTGCTGATTGGCGGAAGGGAAAGTTGTATAGGGCGGTGGCATGGGGAGAGCAGAGGGGTAAACGTGTCTACCAGGAAGTAACTCATTGCCTTCAATTCCACTTTTGCTGAGTACAGGAGCAGCCCTGCTGCTTTGACACTGCACTATTGTGAACATGGGCTCAGTCGATGCCTCTGACTTTAAATATTGATTGAGTTTGGGAGTGGGGAGTGGAGCCAGCTCTGCCGTTTTGAAACTGTGCAGCTACGAAGGAGCACAGCTAAGGAACAGTGGACACCTGGTGATTCAAACCTGTGTAGATAAGAAAGGGTGTATGCCAAGGCAGATGGTTTTCATGAATGTGTACTCAGAAGCACTTCATTGAGCCTGTGTGTGTGTGTGGGGGGGGGGGAGCCCGCTGAATGGGAGGTTAATATACATCAAAGACAATGTGCTAGTCACTCTTCCTCCTCGCAGGCTCCGCGCTCTCTGCTCTCAGCACCTCTTACGCTCCCGTTCATTCTGCTCAGTCTCCAGGTGGTGGCGGCTGCCTGCCTGCCTGCCTCATAAATGTGTGTGTGTATTTGTTATGGATGTCTACTCATAAGCAAGTCCTCCACTGCACTTCGTTGAACATGCAAGGGAAGAGGAGCAAGCCTCCGCTCACTGGATGCCCCACACCTACACAATTGCTGATGTTCATTTCTACTTATGGCAGGACTCGCCCACCCCATCCTAACTAATGCAGCTTCAGTTCCCATTTACCCCTGCAAAGCCGAGGAATACAGCACTGTGTGTACCGTGGAAAGAGCTAATTCATTTCTGTGAAAATGCAGATTTTGCCCCAATCGCTTCACAAAGTGTTTCCATTTAGACTGGCCCCAGGAACCCCTGCCAAAGGAAGTGAGGCAGCTCCCAGGAAGATGGCCTTTTCTGCTGTGGCACCCCAGTTGTGGAATGAGCTCCCTAGGGAGGTTCACCTGACATTACGTTATACTCTTTCCGGCGCCAGGTGAAGACCTTTTTATTTTCCCAGGAATTTTAGCATTCTAGTCTTTTAGCTCAGTCGTTTTAAATTTGTTACTGTATTTTAAATCTCTGCCTTGCTGCTAGGTTTTATTCTTGTTGTACTTTGTACTGTAGTTTTAAGCTTTTATATTTTATATTGTTTTTATGCTGTACTTGTGGTTTTAATTTCTGTGAACTGCCCAGAGAGGTTTGGCTATTGAGCCGTATAGAAATGTAATTAATAAATTGTGTGTGTGTGTGTGTGTATTCACACACATGAAAATACAGCTTCCTAATACAATAACCTCCTCCCCCCAAAGAGGCAACTATTGGGCATTGCCAAAACATATGGTTAAAAGAAGCATTAGCCCTTGCCTTGTGAAAATATCCCAGCACTCTACAGCCCAAACCACAAAGATGTCTTCAGCTGTAATAATTCCTTCTTCAGTCATTGGGGTTTAGAGGGGGAAAACTGCATCTTCTTGGGGCATGTCTTATTTTGGGCTGGGGATTTTTAAATTCCATTTGGGAAAAAGCTCATTGCTGCTTTTCTTGTGGAGAAAGGGAGGCTAAAGAGCATACAGTAGCCCATCCTGAAGGAAGGCTGCAGATTTGAAACTCACTGTCAGTTAGGCCACAATCATATACCCAATTACCCAAGAGTATGCCCCATTGAAATCAATGGGACTGAGGTCTGAGTAGACATGTATAGGAATGCACAGTAAGCCTCTGATCTCTTCTGGAGCCTTAAATTCACGTTAAAGGCAAGAGCACCAACCATCAGTGGATTGGGTCCTCTGTGCCCCTGGCAGGCTGTTGAAATGTCTCTGCATTGAGCAGGAATTAGCTTACCTCCTAGGTTGTTGTGTTTTTCCTTCTTCTACTTAAAAAAGAACTTGAAAAAACAGATCCCTGACACAGTTTCTCATTGTAGGAATTCCCAGCTTCCTTAGCCGTACTGGAGTCTGTGCACGGGACCAGCCGAGTGCTGTTTTAGCCAAAGCGCAGAAACAAATGCTTCTCAGTGTCTCCATGCTATGTCCTTTCTCTGAATATCCGCTTGTTTGTTTTTATTTTAAGACCCCAGATTAAGCAGGGGAATGGACAGCTGAACAAACTGCAGCTCGCCAAGTGCAGTCAGTCAAAAAAGCACATGCAGGGAGAAATGAATCTCATGCCAACCTCCCCCCCCCCATGCCCCCATCCCACTCCAGGAGAAGAATCTGCTTCCAGAACTAATTTGCCATCACATCTGGCCTTTTAGACCAAAAAGGAGGAGAAAATTAAAAGCATAGGAGGGAGCCAAGAGCTAATCTCTCGCCATGGAGCCAGCTTCATTTGGGTATCCTCCATCTACCACTGCTCTGGGCTCAGATTGAAGCCTTCATGCCAAGGAGATAAATCACATTAGTATCTATGTGTCAACAGCTTTTCATTTCTAAGCAAGCAAACAAAACAGCAACAACACAATTCTCTAGACTCAGCACTTAAAATTCACACATGCTCAGAGAGCTGGGCTGGATGAACTAAAGACAAAGTGTTCAGGGACAAGGCAAAGTGTTAAGGGAGCTATTAGAGAAAAGAGAGCTTCCTTCAGAAAATGGAAGTCTTGCCCAAGTGAGGAAAACAAAAGGCAGCACAAGCTTGTACAAAGGCGGTTGCAAGCAGACAATAAGAGATGCAAAAAAGCATTTTGAAGAGCATATCGCTAAAAACATCAAGGCCAGCAATAAAGAATTCTTTAAATATATCACAAGAAGAAAACCAGCTAGGGAGGCAGATGGACCGTTGGATGATAATGGAGTTAAAGGAGACCTGAAGGAGGACAAGGAGATTGCAGAGAAGCTGAATGAATTCTTTTCATCCATCTTCACTGCAGAAGATATAGGACAGATACCTGTGCCTGAACCAATGTTTTCCAGAAGGGAGTCTGAGAAACTCACGCAAATAGTGGTGACAAAAGATGAAGTTCTCAACCTTACTGATAAACTGTAAGCAAAAAAATCACCAGGCCCAGACAGTATCCATCCTAGAATTCTCAAAGAACTCAAATATGAAATTACTGATCTTTTAAGCAAAATTTGCAACATGTCCCTAAGATCAGCTTCTATACCAGAGGACTAGAAGATGGCCAATGTAACACCAATTTTCAAAAAGGGATCTAGGGGGGATCCAAGAAATTACAGGCCAGTTAGCTTAACGTCTGTTCCGGGTAAACTGGTTGAAGGCACTATTAAAGATAAAATTAGTACGCATATAGAAGGACAAGCCCTGCTGAAAAAGTGTCATCACAGCTTCTGCAAAGGTAAGTCCTGTCTCACTAACTTTTTAGAGTTTTTTGAGAGTGTCAGTAAACATGTAGACAGGGCTGATCCGGTAGACATTGCTTACTTGGACTTCCAAAAGGCTTTTGACAGAGTTCCTCATCAAAGACTTCTGAGCAAACTTAGCAGTCATGGAATAATAGGGCAGGTCCTCTTATGGATCAGTAACTGGTTAAAGAACAGAAAGCAGAGAGTAGGAATAAATGATACATTCTCCCAATGGAGGGAAGTAAATAGTGGGGTCCCACAGGGATCTGTATTAGGACCAATGCTTTTCAACCTGTTCATAAATTATCTGGAATTAGGAGTGAGCACTGAAATAGCCAAGTTTGCCCATGATACAAAATTATTTAGGGTGGTTAAGACAAAAAGGGATTGTGAAGAGCTCCTAAAGGATTTCTCCAGACTGGGAGAATGGGCATCTAAATGGCAAATGCAGTTCAATGTAAGCAAGTGTAAAGTGATGCAGGAAGCAGGAAGCTTCAGTCTGTTTCGCGCCTCCCAGCTGAGCAGAGCAGACCAGAGGAAGCTGCTCCAGCTGGTCTAGGGACTACAGAAGCAAGCAAGCAAGCTCCCAGAGAGCGCATGATCAGAGCGAGCAAACAGGTGGAGCAAACAGGAGTTGGCCAGGGGAGTTCAGCAGGGAGGTCAAGGGGGAGGCCCCTAACATACATACATACACACACACACACACTTATTTATTTATTTATTTAAAATTGTTTTATTTTATTTTATTTTACTTTATATATTTTTTAACTTTTTTTTCATTTAAAGAAAATATTTGTCTTGTTACACACACTTCCATACCAGTGGGACTCTGTTTTTAACCTGCAGTGAGTAAAGGACCAGGTGTAGGCTACTCTAGAACAATCAGAAAGCTAGACACAAAAAGGGAAAAAAGACTCTCCAGTGGTGGTGACCTGCAAGGTGTGTGCCATGTTTGTTTTCTTGCCTGAGGACAACATGGCCTACACGTGCCAGAAGTTGATCATACTGCTGGAAGAAAAAGTAAGAGGACTGGAGTGGTGAGTGGCAACCCTCCAGGGAAGAAGAGAACATGAAGAGTTCTTGGAAGAATGGTGGAACTACAGCAGCAAAGCAAAGTACAGGACTTAGAATAGCAACAGCAAGCTGAGGCAGAAGAGGAAACTTTTGAGGTGAGGAAAATTAAGTAGAGGATACTCCTTGGAAAAGGGTGACAGTTAGGAGGAGAAGAAGACACTCGGCACCAGTAGAGGCAGTGGAACTAGGGAACTGATTCCAAGTACTTGAGGATGAGACTGGAGGACAACCTGCAGAGGAAGAATTACAGGGGAACCTGCATGAGAGCGAGCAAGAGGCTGAAGGTCAGCCAAGCAGAGGTGATGAAACCAAGGCCTACAACAAGAGAAAGAGAAGAGTAGTAGTAGTGGGAGACTCCTTGCTGCGTGGGACTGAAACCGAAGTATGTCGTGAAGACCCGTGGACTCGCCAGGTATGCTGTCTCCCAGAAGGACGGATTAGAGACGTTACTGAAGGGTTGCCTGCACTCATAAAGCCCACTGACAGGTATCCCTTTCTTCTCATCCATGTGGGAACAAATGATACCGGCAAGCGGAGCTACGAAGAAATCACGTCAGACTTTGAAGCTTTGGGAAGGAAACTCAAGAACTTTGGGGCCCAGATAGTTTTCTCATCCATCCTTCCAGTAGTTAGAAGAGGGATAGAAAGGGAAATAAAAATACTCCGGGTGAATGACTGGCTACGAAGGTGGTGCCAATGAGATTTGGATTCTGGGACCATGGGCTATACTTCCTGGAAGATGGACTGTTGGTAAGGGACGGGTTGCACCTCACAAAGGCTGGGAAGAATGTGTTTGGCCACAGCATGAAGAACTTTATCAGGAGGGCTTTAAACTGAATCCTACGGGGAAGGGAGACGTAAAGTTGGGGGTAACAATGGACCAAGGCTCATGCACCACAACAGAGAGAACAGCTCTAATAGCACCCAATAATAGTCTTCACAAACATGTAGGAAGAAAGCCAGACCATGAAGCACATGGTCTTCGATGTCTATATACTAATGCCCAGAGTAGGGGAAACAAACAGAATGAACTTGAACTCTTAATACAAGAGGAACATTATGACTTGATAGGTATAACTGAGACTTGGTGGGATGACTCGCATGACTGGAATGCAGCAGTTGAAGGATATAACTTGTTCCAAAAGAACAGGAGGAACAGAAACGGAGGTGGGGTTGCACTATATGTGAAAAAATACATATCTCTGCACAGAAATACAGGAGGATGAGTTTGGTAGCCCCATCGAGAGCATCTGGGTTAAAATAAATGGAACAAAGAATAAAAGGAACCTGGTGGTTGGAGTCTACTACTGGCCAGCCAATCAAGGAGAAGACGAGGATGAAACTTTTGAAAAGCAAATAGCCAATGTTTCAAGGAAGCATGATGTAGTAGCAATGGGGGACTTCAATTTCCCCGATATTTGTTGGGAGACAAATTCTGCAAAACATGGCCCCTCCAGGAAATTCCTGACTTGTGTGGCGGATAACTTCCTGCTACAGAAAGTAGAGGACGGAACTAGAGGATCGGCTATCCTTGACTTGATCCTAACCAACAGAGATGACTTAGTGGATAAAGTAGCAGTTACAGGAACTCTGGGGGAAAGCGACCATGTTATACTTGAGTTCTTGGTTCTAAGGGAATCAAAAGCCAAGTGTAGCCAAACATGTACCCTGGATTTTAGGAAAGCTGATTTTAATAAACTCAGAACGATGATAAGTAAGGTCCCATGGCAAGCGACTCTAACGTGAAAAGGAGTCCAAGATGGGCGGGTGTTTTTAAAAAAGGAAATTCTCAAGGCACAATTACAAACAATTCCAACAAGAAAAAAAGGTGGAAGACAATAGAAGAAGCCAATGTGGCTTCACAAAAAGCTTAGAGATGACATGAAAACAAAAAAGGACACATATAGGAAGTGGAAAGAAGGCCAAGCAACAAAGGAAGAGTACAGGCAGGTAGCACAGAATTGCAGGGATGGCGTCAGGAAGGCTAAAGCTGAGAACGAGCTGAGGTTAGCGAGGGATGCTAAAAGCAAGAAAAAAGCTTTCTTCCGCTATGTGCATAGTAAAAGACAGAGGAAAGACATGGTTGTTCAGCTATTAAATAAGGATGGCAAAATGATAACAGATGACAAAGAAAAGGCAGAAGTGCTCAATTCCTACTTTGGCTCAGTCTTCTCCCAAAAGAGGGTCTATGACCCCCCTGGCAAAGGCGAAGTACAGGCTGATGGAGCAGGATTGCAGCTTGAGTTCGATAGTCATATGGTCAAGGAACACCTAAACTTTGAATGAGTCCAAATCTCCAGCGCCAGATGAACTGCATCTGAGAGAAATAAAGGAACTGGCAGAAGAGCTCTCAGAACCGCTGTCTATTCTCTTTGAGAAATCATGGAGGACGGGGGAAGTGCCAGATGACTGGAGGAGGGCTAATGTTGCCCCTATCTTCAAAAAGGGTAAAAAGGAGGAACCTGGGAACTACAGACCAGTCAGTCTGACATCAATCCCTGGGAAAATTCTGGAGCAGACAATAAAGCAATTTATCTGTAAGCACCTTGAAAACAATTCAGTGATTACTCGAAGCCAACATGGATTTGTCAAGAACAAATCCTACCAGACTCATCTGATCTCATTTTTTGATCAAGTAACCTCCCTTGTGGACTGTGGGAATGCTGTGGACATCATATACCTCAACTTCAGCAAAGCTTTCGACAAAGTGCCCCATGATATCCTGAGGAGCAAACTAGCTCAAAGTGGGCTAGATGAAACAATGTTCCAGTGGATCCACAGTTGGCTACAGAATCGGACTCAAAGAGTGCTTATCAATGGGACTTTCTCAAACTGGGGAGAGGTAATGAGTGGGGTACCGCAGGGCTCAGTGCTGGGCCCAGTGCTCTTCAACATTTGTATTAATGACTTGGAGGAGGAGGTGCAGGGAATGCTGATCAAATCTGCAGATGACACAAAATTGGGCAGGATAGCTAATACTTTGGAAGACAGAAACAAAATTCAAAGTGATCTTGACAGACTGGAGCTCTGGGCAGAAAACAACAGAATGACATTTAATAGGGATAAATGCCAAGTTCTGCACCTAGGAAAAAGAAACCAAATGCATAGTTACAAGATGGGGGATACGTAGCTCAACAACACTACAAGCGAGAAGGATCTTGGAATTGTTTCAGATCACAAGCTGAATATGAGCCAACAGTGTGATATGGCTGCAAAAATGGCCAATGCTGTTTTGGGCTGCATTCATAGAAGCATAGCTTCCAAATCCCAGGAAGTACTAGTTCCCTTCTACTCAGCACTGGTTAGGCCTCATCTGGAGTACTGTGTCCAGTTCTGGGCACCACACTTTAAGAAGGATGCAGACAAGCTGGAGATAGTTCAGAGGAGGACAACAAGGATGATCCGGTGACTGGAAACAAAGTCCTATGAAGAGAGACTGAAAGAACTGGGCATGTTTAACCTTGAGAAGAGAAGACTGAGGGGAGATAGGATAGCGCTCTTCAAGCACTTGAAAGGTTGTCACAGACAGGAAGGCCAGGATCTTTTCTTGATCATCCCAGAATGCAGGACATGGAACAATGGGCTCAAGTCACAGGAAGCCGGATTCCGGCTGAACATCAGGAAAAACCCTTCCTGACTGTTAGAGCAATACAACAATGGAACCAATGACCTAGGGAGGTAGTGGGCTCTCCCACACTGGAGGCATTCAGGGTGAGGCTGGACAGCCATCTGTCGGGGATGCTCTGACTTGGATTCCTGCATTGAGCAGGGGCTGGACTCGATGGCCTTGTAGGCCCCTTCCAACCATACTATTCTATGATTCTTTGATGGATGTTGGGACAAAAAATCCCAAATTCAAGCATAGCCTGATGGGATCTGAGCTAGCGGTGACCGACCAGGAAAGAGATCTTGGGGTTGTGGTGGACAGCTCAATGAAGATGTCAACCCAGTGTGTAGCTGCTGTAAAAAAGGCAAACTCCATCCTAGGCATAATTAGAAAAGGAATTGAGAATAAAACTGCCAATATCATACTGTCCCTATACAAAACTATGGTGCAGCCACACCTGGAATACTGTGTACAATTCTGGTCACCTCACCTAAAAAAAAGATACTGTAAAGCTGGAAAAATTGCAGAAAAGGGGAACTAATATGATTAAGGGGCAGGAGCATCTCCCCTACAAGAGAAGGTTACAACAGCTGGGATGGTTTAGCTTGGAAAAAAAAGGGTAAGGGGAGACATGATAGAGGTCTACAGAATTATGCATGGTGTGCAGAATGTGGATAGGTAGACATTTTTCTTCTCTCTCAAAATACTAGAACCCGGGGTCATCCTATAAAGCTGATTGGTAGGAGATTCAGGACAGATAAAGGGAAGTACTTCACACAGTGCATAGTTAAACTATGGAATTCTCTACCACAAGGATGGAGTAATGGACAACAGTTTGGATCACTTTAAAAGGGGGTTGGATAAATTCCTGGAGGAAAAGGCTATCAATGGCTACTAGTCCTGGTGTCTATGTACTACCTCCATTACCAGAGGCAGTATGTCTATGTACACCAGTTGCTGGGGAACATGGGAAGGAGGGTGCTGCTGCGCTCATGCTCTGCTTGTGGGTTCCCAGTCGACAGCTGGTTGGCCACTGTGTGAACAGAATGCTGGATTAGATGGACCCTTGGTCTGATCCAGCATGGCTCTTCTTATGTTCTTAATGAAAGTTTGCTCAGCCCCACCAGAGAGATTCCAGGCAAGATCCCTAGCTAAAGTGGAAGAAGAGGAAAGTTTTTGAACTATACCAGGTGTAAAATAATGTGATAGTTGTCATATTTTTTCCAGGGAAGCTTCTGATGTCAGTGAAGAGCACCTCCAGCAGAGCCGATGTCAAAAGATAGACATCGTTAGGCAGCTGCTGAGGGATGACATCAGCCCCCTGGAGTTGCTCCTCCTCTTCAGCACTGCAACCTGGTTATTTACCTGGCTCTTGCCCTGGCCCAGAAAAAAGTGATGGTGAGAAGGAGGAGCATGAGATGCCATGGCCTGCTTGCTCACTGGCTCTCTTCCTGTCAAGCAAGCAAGTGGTAGCAATTATGAGGAAGAAGATGAGGAGCAATAGCAGCTGGTGACAGTGGTGGTGAGAAGGTAGACTCACTGACGGAGGAGGCCCATGGGGGGTGCCTTGCCCAAAGGTCTTCAGAGACCTGGAGCCAACCCTGACCGCCAGGCAAATGCAAGTCGCTCCTGAATCCTGTTGGTGGGTCTTGTGGTAATGTTTCATAGGAAATTCACACAGGCTACAACTTGTGCAAGTTCTGATTCAAACTGATGGGAGCGCTGGCAGCCCTTCCTCAGTAACGAGCATGCAAAGCTGCTCTCGGTCTCTGCTAATTTCCCAGAGCTTCTGCCCTTTGCAGTAGTAAAGGATGGGTGCATGGGGAAATGACACATTTATTGTGGTGGTGGGTCTGTGCCATCCAGCTCTCATTCAATCACATACACTCCTTTAAAATCAGAAGCACAAGTCAAGATCTTTTCCTTCTGGATCTTCTCCACATGGAGCATAGTTCACATCTGTGTTCAATCAAATCAGCTGCTAAAATGTCACAATGCCCTCATTCACAGGTAACACAGAGAACATTTAGCTGGTAATAAAACAACCTAGGTATTAGAAGAGAACAGCCCTTCAGATATACAGTACTGGAAAGTACTCAGTAGGAAAACTCTAACTTGACCTTGCGCCATGGGCTTTCCTAATGATGGATTGTGAAATGAGACATCTGAGCATATAAGGGCAACACTCAAACTGAAACCATTAGTAAACCCATGAATGAAATAGTCTGTGTCCTTTCATGACAAACTGATTCCATTTGCCACTCCTTTAATGTTTTTTCCCCTTAATAAATGTGTGCCACGCTTTAATGCACTTGCATCTGAGTCTGAGCCATAGATGTGGCATGTCTCAACCTTGGTGGGCCATATGCCGGAAGGGTCTTTAACTTTTGTCAGCTTGTGATGTTCAAACACTGAGAAAAAACATTCCCACCACACTGCATATGATGTAATTGCTACATATTGGGCCAGTTTGCATAATCGAACAAGCCATGGAGGCTTAAATAAGCCACGGTGGCTTGTTTTAATCCCTGGTGCATGTCAGGCACCATTTCCCTAATTACCCACCCAGATGCAGGTTGTCGTGCCATCCAAACCTGGGTGCCACAGCTTATCTGAGGGGGAAATAACCCTCAAATAATCCTACAGCAGGCTATAGGTTATTTGAGGGTTGCATCCCCTCAAACAAACCTGGGTTTGGATGGCATGACACATCACAACCAGGCAGGTAATTAGGGAAATGGTGCCCAGCACGTGCCAGCATGCGTTGGAGATTAAAACAAGCCACTGTGGCTTGCTTTGATCTTGCAAACGAGGTCATAAAATAAACTGGTAATGTTATCTAAGGTTTTTCATGCTGGCAAATTATTATGGTTTATCTATCTATAGTTTTAGCATTTTAAAAAGATACCTTAGGCCAGAATAGGCAGCTAATGTACATTTCTACAGTCAATTACACAGGTACTTTAATCAAGACATTTATTACCATCATAAGCATAGAATCATAGAATAGTAGGGTTGGAAGGGGCCTACAAGGCCATCAAGTCCAACCCCCTGCTCAGTGCAGGAATCCAAGTCAGAGAATCCCTGACAGATGGCTGTCCAGCCTCGTCTTGAATGCCTCCAGTGTGGGACAGTCCCGGACAGCCCACCAGCTCCCTAGGTAATTGGTTCCATTGTCGTATTGCTCTAACAGTCAGGAAGTTTCTCCTGATGTTCAGCCGGAATCTGGCTTCCTGTAACTTGAGCCCATTATTCCGTGTCCTGCACTCTGGGATGATCAAGAAGAGATCCTGGCCTTCCTCTCTGTGACAACCTTTCAAGTACTTGAGGAGTGCTAACATATCTCCCCTCAGTCTTCTCTTCTCAAGGCGAAACATGCCCAGTTCTTTCAGTCTCTCTTCATAGGGTTTTGTTTCCAGTCCCCTGATCATCTTTGTTGCCCTCCACTGAACCCTCTCCAGTTTGTCTGCATCCTTCTTAAAGTGTGGTGCCCAGAACTGGACACAGTACTCCAGATGAGGCCTAACCAGTGCTGAGTAGAGGGGAACTAGTACTTCCCGGGATTTGGAAGCTATGCTTCTATGAATGCATCCCAAAAGAGCATTGGCCTTTTTTGCAGCCACATCACATTGTTGCCTCATATTCAGCTTGTGATCAACAACAATGCCAAGATCCTTCTTGCTTCTCGTGTTGTTCAGCCACATATCCCCCATCTTGTAACTGTGCATTTGGTTTCTTTTTCCTAGGTGCAGAACTTGGCATTTATCCCTATTCAATGGCATTCTGTTGTTTTCTGCCCAGCGCTCCAGTCTATCCAGATCACTTTGAATTTTGTTTCTGTCTTCCAAAGTATTAGCTATCCTGCCCAATTTTGTGTCATCTGCAGATTTGATCAGCATTCCCTGCACCTCCTCCTCCAAGTCATTAATACAAATGTTGAAGAGCACTGGGCCCAGGACTGAGCCCTGTGGTACCCCACTCATTACCTCTCCCCAGTTTGAGGAAGTCCCATTGATAAGCACTCTTTGAGTCCAATTCTGTAGCCAACTGTGGATCCACTGGATTGTTGTTTCATCTAGCCCACTTTGAGCTAGTTTGCTCCTCAGGATATCATGGGGCACTTTGTCGAAAGCTTTGCTGAAGTCGAGGTATATGATGTCTACAGCATTCCCACAGTCCACAAGGGAGGTTACTTGATCAAAAAATGAGATCAGTTTCGTCTGGCAGGACTTGTTTTTGACAAATCCATGTTGGCTTTGAGTAATCACTGCATTGTTTTCAAGGTGCTTCCAGATGGATTGCTTTATTGTCTGCTCCAGAATTTTCCCAGGGATTGATGTCAGACTGACTGGTCTGTAGTTCCCAGGTTCCTCCCTTTTACCCTTTTTGAAGAGAGGGACAACATTAGCCCTCCTCCAGTCATCTGGCACTTCCCCCATCCTCCATGATTTCTCAAAGAGAATAGACAGCGGTTCTGAGAGCTCTTCTGCCAGTTCCTCTCTTACTCTAGGATGCAGTTCATCTGGCCCTGGAGATTTGAACTCATTCAAAGTAATTAGGTGTTCCTTAACCATATGCCTATCGATCTCAAGCTGCAATCCTGCCCCTTCAGCCTATACTTCGCCTTTGCCAGGGGGGTCATAGACCCTCTTTTGGGAGAAGACTGAGCCAAAGTAGGAATTGAACACCTCTGCCTTTTCTTTGTCATCTGTTATCATTTTGCCATCCTTATTTAATAGCTGAACAACCATGTCTTTCCTCTGCCTTTTACTATGCACGTAGCTGAAGAAAGCCTTTTTGTTGTTTTAAGCATCCCTCGCTAACCTCAGCTCGTTCTCAGCT
This sequence comes from Heloderma suspectum, assembly GCF_057233095.1. Lineage (NCBI taxonomy): Eukaryota > Metazoa > Chordata > Lepidosauria > Squamata > Helodermatidae > Heloderma > Heloderma suspectum. Next base: position 283,492,084 of record NC_139461.1, on the reverse strand, counting down.
TTAGCCTTCCTGACGCCATCCCTGCAATTCTGTGCTACCTGCCTGTACTCTTCCTTTGTTGCTTGGCCTTCTTTCCACTTCCTATATGTGTCCTTTTTTGTTTTCAGGTCATCCCTAAGCTTTTTGTGAAGCCACATTGGCTTCTTCTGTTGGTTTCTTCTGTTCTAAACAAGCAGTTTAACGATTATTGAAGATGCAGTTATTCACTGTTCATAAATCTCCAGCTATATTTAATAGTGTAATGTAAAGTTTAACCAGCAAATAATTAAAAACCAAGAACCAGGGGATCACAATCTTATCTTACCTTGAAAGCAAGCCTCTTTCAAAAGATGCATCAACACATGTGCCATGCTGCATAAAAGATGGAGCGTCTTTCCTTCATCTGTGTTGATTTTACCATTTCTTCGGTATGCTTTGTGGCTGGCAGAGATCAGATGCCCAACAGAGGAGTTCCACCTGCTCCTGCCCCAGTATATAGACTCACGTGTCCGGTCCCTTTTTTTTTTTTCTTCCCCCTAACATACTCTTTATTCAAAGAAACACTGCATAAAGTGGTCATCTTACTTATTGAGGATGTTTAACCTATGCATGTTTTTAAACTTTTGTCTCAAAATCATAAAATCCTTTGCTCAAACTCAATTTAAACATATGTGTTTTTTGCCCCTGTATATAATTCAGGGTAGCTGCAATGAACTGTACTGGATTTCTAAGACTTACAAAAAGACTTCGGAATAAGTACACAGAATACAGAGACAATGTGGCCATCAGTCTATCTTTATTCGAATCTGAAATTTGAATGTTTGTAGAATTTTATAGTTGAGGCAAGGAGCAGTATGATAGCAGGAGGAGAGGTGTACACAAAATGAGGGGCAATATAGGGTGTAACAAGCCGGCAGGCCAAACATTGCAGCCATATTCTGTGTATCCCTGGGTGCTTGATAACTCTCATGTTTATGTGCAGCCATAGGTGAATCACAAAGCAAGAAGGTGAAGAATCTGAAGCATCCAGCTAGATACAGCACATGGTTGTTGTGTATAATTAAGGAGCTATATACTGTGCAGGTTTGGAACAGGTAAATTCCTGTACAATATCATGTCTTCCCCATGGGAGACATGAGGAACAGAAAGGTGGCTACAGAAGAAGGAGAAGCTCTGCCTCTGAACTTCAGATATTTCCACAGGCACATCTGCAAGCTTTTAAATGCTTCTCCATAAACACGAGGGCTGGGATTTCATTTTAAGCCCAGCACACAGATTCTCAAATACCATTTTGGTCATACATGAACACTTCAGCATAATTACTGATCCTTGATTATTTTTCCAACATCATAGCTGAAGTGAAGAAATCCTCAGAATAGATTTCATTTCTGACCAGTGAAATCCCACTGGAAGGAGATTTTCAAAACAACAAGAGCTACGTTCAATAATATTGCAATAAAACCACTGGAAATAATGACTGCTCATTTTCATGAGTGCCCCCATTGCTGATAATCCTAAACTGAGGCAGTAAAGTCACTCTGTGAAAAAGCAACTATGCCAAACATGTAGTTAGAGAACTGGGTCTTGGAAACGTAAAGTGTGCTCAAGCAAATTTAACATTTTTAATGTTTCAGGATTTTTGGTATCTTAGAACCTAAATGTTCTCTCTCTCTCTCTCTCTCTCTCTCTCTCTCATATTCATATATATATATATGCATGCAGACCAGTAAAGTTTATGCAGTTGCAAGTAATTTTAATTTTTTCCAACTGGCAACCCTGCCAGTTTGCTACGCAGTCAAACTGCTACATTCACAACCCATAGAAAGTTGTTCCAAAGTCAATGCTTTTCTTTCCAATACTGTGTACATTGGAATAAGCAAGGATTGCAAAATGTGTAGTTTTTCATGAGTGAATTTGAAACAATAGATGATCATTTTTTTACAGCAGTCACTATTTTAAAATATTTGGTGACAGTTTTTTTCGAAATCTGTACCATGTGTGGGTTTTTAGCTGTGTTAGGCTTGCTTGGGGAGCCACTGCTGTGCAGTGGTTAGATTCTAACCATTAGAGTGTTGGTCTAGGATTTGGGAGACCCAGGTTCAAATCCCTCTACAGCCATGATGCTCATTGGGTCACCTTGGGCCAATCACTATCTCTAAACCTCACCACAGGGTTGTTCTGAGGATAAAATGGCATAGAAAAAATATGTACGCTGCCATAAGTTATTGGAGGAAAGGCACAATATAAATGTAATTAGCTAACTAATTATCTAAATTACATGGCAATTCCAACTGCATGCAGTCTTGTTAGATGTATTGGGAGCTGGCTGCTGGGCAGTGTGTACTTTCCAGGCTGCTGAATTCTCTACCTAGTTCCTGTTTTTGCAACTGCAAAAAGAGTCACAGTATACATGCAGTTATGATGGTGGGTGATAGGGAGAGTGGGGGCGGGGGGGGGGAGTCCTGAAATCATTGCATTCCCATAATTGCTGACAGATTCTTTGCCATCTATGATGGCTGGGATAGGCTGCTCACATCCAAGGCTCTGGATAAAGGAAACCTCTCTCCCTTTGTGAAATGGTTAAGGACAGGATCATTAAGCATTGAAAGCTGTTGATAAGCCACGTCTATTGCCTTTTTGTCACTGCAAGTAATTTGCCCTGAAGATGTACTTGTTTCCTGCAGGAAATCTGAAGCAACTGCAAAATCTTCTGTGGTGGCTTTAGAACAGTGTTATTTATTACATTTATGCCCCACCTTTCCCCCCATGATGGAACTCAAGGCTGCAACATACACACAAATTCCCAAGTAGTCTACGCAGGCATTGACAAAACAAGACTTGCTTCACTTCAGCCCAGTTGCTCTATGTCACATCAAGGCCACGTCCTGCGACCTGTGCTCAGTTACTCACACAGAGTAACCCCAGAGAAGTCAACACATCTTACCTATTACTGCGTATGCAATTTAGGGCTGGTTCTCACACACATGTATGTACATAACTTCATCACTTGCTTACCCAAAGCTAAATGTGTGAATCAACTAGACCATTGGGAGCGGCTGTACCCACACCAGCAGAGCAATTCAAAGAGACTAACTCACAGAGGTGTGGGATATTATTATAGATGTTTATTAACAAGTAAGTTACTTGGGAGTTACTTGGGAGTGGCTCAGTGGTAGAGCACGTGCTTTGCATGCAGAAGGTCCTAGGTTCAATCCCCGGCAACTCCAGGTAGGACTAGGGAAATCTCCCACTGAAACCCTGGAGAGCTGTTGCCAGTCAGGGTCAACAATACTGGGCTAGATGGACCCATGGTCTGACTCAGTATAAGGCAGCTTTCCATGTTCCTAGATAGATAGAAAAGCATCATGTTTGAATTGGCATCAGACAAAATGAACATTCTGTCCAATGGCTCGTTTATACATCCAAGTTTATACATCATTGATCGTTCCATCAATGAGGCTGTGAATGTATGAAGTTGCCTTATTCTGAGTCAGATCTAGCACAATACTATCTAATTGGCTGAGGTTCTCCAAGATCTTTGGAGAAGGTCTTTCACAGTCCTGCCACCTGAGATCTTTGCAACAAAAGATGCCAGGGACTGAACTTGGGACCTTCTCCAATAAAAGCATGCGCTCTATGGCATATCCTCAAACCTATGGCCTTTCCCTTTCAAGGCAAGATTCAACATTTTGGAAAAACCATAAACATGAACAAAATAAAAACAAGGAGTGATCTACCATAGAATATTAAAATAAATGATAAATCGCATAGTAAGAATAACTGAATTGGGGTCCCCAACCTTTTTGGGTCAGTGGGCACATTTGGAATTTTGAGAGTATTATGGGGAATCTCACAAAATGGCTGCTGGGTGGTGGTGGTTGCCCATTCATAAAATGGCTTCTATGGTGGGCATGGCAGGTCACAAAACACCCATTTCCCAAAAGGCAAACTGCTTGCATGACAAAATAAGCAATTTGCCCAACCTAAATACAAGGCAGAGGTGGGGTCTGAGCTCCAAAAGAAAACCACTCTTTGGAAGCCAAATAAAGATGATGTTTCAATTTTTGTGTACCGCCCAGAGAGCTTCGGCTATTGGACGGTATAGAAATAAATAAATAAATAAACAAAGTTGGAAGGCGGAACTTCACTTTGCGCCAAACTCCCAGTATAGAAGTAAAAATAAACAAAATTTGAAGAAATAAAATAAACATCAGGAAAGGCAGGAAGCCTCACAGGCACCAAGAAAAGGGTCTGTGGGCACATTGGTGCCCATGGGCACCACATAGGGAACCCCAGCTTCACAGAAGGAATGCAGGTATATTTACACTTAGTAAAATTTACAAGTTCTCCATCATATCTGGCTACTGATTCAGGCCTGTCATTCTAAAAATTCTTCGCAGTACCTAAACGCCTGACAGGCAAATGGTTTTGGCAGTAAATATCTTCTCCAAGATGATACTGCGAGATCAGGAGGTTAAGAGCTGAACAAAATTACCTACCACCAACAATACTCTAGTGGCTTGTTAAGGCTGAAAATCTTGCACAATACCTCCATTTACTTGAGGACGGAAGAACATAAAATGTTACATGGCTGTCAGTGGGGATAGTTCAACTTGAAAGCAATCCATGAAAGCAGAAGATAACTGAACCCATATGCAAGCCTTGTCATATTGCTCAACTGTCTGCCATTTGGCGTAATGATTCCTTCCAATAAGCCCGGCATATATTCCTGCCTGGAAGAGTTTGAAAACTTGTGTAAAGACCACCTTATACATTATTTTTAGATGGCACAAAGGGCTTTGCTGCTGCTGCTGCACAGAATTATGACACAGAGGAGTATAACTTCCGCAGAAGCATATTGTGCATTAATGTCTAGCATACTCTGCATTTAAAAGATGCACCATCTAAAGGGAGGGGGGAGTACTTAAATTGGCAACCTAAGAGCAATTCTAAATTTCAGCAGTCCTGCTCAGGAAGCACCTCTCCATGGCTGGCTGCAGTTTGTTTTTAAAATTTGTGGTAAAGTGACTAATAACAACATTATATTAATGTTATTAATAATAATAATAATAATAATAATCATGTTAACATTAATAAATGACAGTTTAGCATATTATTATGTATACTGTACCACTGAATATTTAATTTCATTTATTATATTTCTATAATGCCCCATAGCTGAAGCTCTTTGGGTGGTTCACAAAATTTAAAACCAGTAAAATACATTTTACAATGTATTCCTATCTAGAATTGAACTTTATAAAGTGTAAGAAGGCAGGGCCCTCCATGCCCCATGGAGCTTATGATCTAAGCTTTGCCATGGGAGAGATGGAAGTGGAGAAAGATGGAGGCAGGGATAAACAGATGAAGAGTAAGCTTTTGTTTTCATTTACACATGTAATTTCATTTAGATTTATTTACAGCAGGGTATGGCGACTAAGTGATTGTGTCAAATTCTCTATAGAAAATGAGAGATCTGAAGGAAGGACGAGAGATGGCATCACATAGGTGTGGTAGAAGGCCATTCCAGTTATAAGGGGTAGCAAGGAAAAAGTGGGCAGTTGTTTGAGGGAACAGGAGACCTTTGGATAGCTGAGTGTGGTAGAGCAAAGTCATGGGCACTTATGTATCAGGAAAGGACAGCAGAGAGATAATGAGGATACGGCCAAGAAAGACTTTGATACTATACATTTTTTCCTACATGCCTGGCAATTTCTCTCTCTCTCTCTCTTTCTTTTTCTGCAGAGGGAGTTCCAGCTGGTTCCTTCCTTGTATGGGGGGGGCGGGGGGGGCATAAGCTAAACTTTTCTCTTTTTTGTACTCTTTGGTACTTGTCAGTTTCTGTTTATTTTTTTCTTAACTGTTTGTATCAGGGATGAACATGTTTCTTCCTCCCCCTTCCTCCTTTAAAGTAAATACAGTTTGCAATGCTTATTCAAGCCTTCCCAGCTTCCTCCTTTCGTTCATTCGCCTTCCTTGAAAAATTACTAGGAAGTTGACAGTGCAATTTTATGCATGCCTACTCAGAAGTAAGCCCCTTGGCTTCAATTGTGGTTAAGAGGTAAGGTGGTATGGAGGACACCAGGGAAGGGAATAAGAAAGAAGTGTGCTTGAGGCATGATAATTGGAGTAGCATAGTGTGGAGATGGGTTTGGAGAATGCTCTTTCATGGAGGGGAAGAAGGGAGCATGAAGTGGATTTTCAGGGAAAAGGGGAGGAGGAAAATCTCTTGACCTTAAGAGCTAGCAATAGGAGAGCAAGAGCTTTTCCACACAAGGCTGTTAATCACTGTTAATCAGCTGTATCTACTTTTGATTTTGTTGCAGAATTGAGATCTGAATGCTACATAGAGAGCATTTCCTTTTCTGCTTTTCTGCTACATAACCTCTAGGTGGCACCGTGGTATTATGGAATAGCACAAACACACAAGAGGAAATTGTGCCTTCTTTTGCTTTCACAATTAAATGCCGGATTTTCCCTCCTCTAAAAAAAACTCTCCAAAAATGCTGGTTAGACAAAGAAGTGAAACTGGAGGGTCACAACATCATCCAAAGAACCCGTAAACAACTGTGAAAAGGGAATGACAACACACAATAAATGCCTTGTGTAGAAAAGCCCAAAGCCATCTGGAAAGGCAAACTAGCTCCAAGAGGGGGCTGAGACTGACGAGAGAAGCCATGGAGGCCACAACAAAGCAGGATAATCAGGGCGCATTTCTGTAGGGAACAGCTGTCAAATGCAAAGGACACACCATTCTTCCATCAGTGTTGGGTAGAAGCAACGCAGTTCAGCTTAGGAGGCTGACACAAACATACAAACAAATACACTGGGGCTGCTCATATGACACGACAGCCCACTGTGGGTCATTTAACCCATGGTGAGGCTGCAGCACATGCGGCTTCCATTTTGAATATGCAATTCAGGGGTTGTCGTGTCGTGCAAACCTGACAAACATGGGTTATGTAAGGGTTCAATATATTTTAGGGTTATGTGAAGGTTGTTTCATCCCTGCATAACCCCCACTCACTGGGTTCACACAACACAACAGCCCCTGAGCGGAGGTTGCATATGCCGCAGTGTGTCTCTGAACTCGGTCACAGTCTTTATGAGCAGCAAGCACTGATACCCATATCCTCTGAGCGAGATGGAATGGAGGAAAAGATTAAGAGAGGAGAGTCTGATGTTGGGGTGGGGAGAGGTCCAGGGAAGTTTTTCCATGTCCCCTAGTCCCCCCTCCCAATGATAAAGGAGACAGACCACCAGAAGAGACTGGACTGAAAGCACCCACAAACTAACTCTGCAGGTAACCATCTGTGCAGGATTTGCATACATTTACTTCAAAGAAAAAGAAAGGTGTTCCCAGAAATGGCCTTAGAACAACCCATTTCTCGTGCACCTCCCACTTTAGACATTGCCATGTAGCACGGAACTGCAAAATAAAAATGTGGGATACTGAGTGGCAATTCCATTTAAGACACGCACGCACACGCACACATAACAGCACAGCGTTGCCTCCTTTCATAGACTGGTACAGTCTTAAATTGGAGAAACCAGGTTTACATTTTTCATTTTAATAATGAAGAAAAACACACTGATTTCTGATTTGTTTGCCATCACATATCACAAATTCGTGCTGCAATTCTATACGCACTTACCAGGGAGTAAGCCTAACTGAATACAGTGGGGCTTACTTCTGAGTAAACAAATAGGATAGTGCTGTCAATCATTAAGATATGCACTACCTGTTAATTCCTCTAGGAATACAGGGTACAATGGCATACTTTTTTCTTTTTCTTTTTTGGCCATTCTGGAGGTGGTTATGGCACACCACAGTTAAAGGATGTCCATTTGCTGTCACCTGCTCTCTCGCCGCCACCAGTGGTAAATTCTTGCATTGCTAAGATGAATCTGGCTTATGCAGACAAGAGTGCAACCTCTTTAGCGTTGTGATGCTTCTCTCTACGGGGAATATTTGGGCCATAACATGGCTGTAAATGGGGAATTAGACAAATTAACAGAGGGTAAGGCTATTAATGGCTACTAGCCATGATGGCTATATGTTATTTCCAGGATGCAGCGTGTCTTTGAATACCACTCATTGGTAACCACGGTGGAGAGGGCGATTGCCTTTATATCCTGCTTATGGGCTTCTCAGAGAGATTTGCTTAGCCACTGTGAGAAACAGGATGCTCGATTATACAGGCCTTTGCTCTGATCCAGCACAACTCTCATGTGCACATGGACTAGCTCTGCTGAATCATGGCCATACTCTGAAAATGCAGGTTGCAGAATGGAAGCGTGTCCTACAATATCCTTTCTAGTTTTAATAAATAAATTAGAAACAGTTTGAAGGCAGGACCGGGCGACAGGGGGGCGAGGAAAACTGTAGTACACGTTTTTCGATGTCTATTTTACTGGTATATTTGGGCTGTTATGTCTCTGGATTTACTTTGCTGCAGCTGTCAGCTTGGAAGCCATTCTGGGTAATTCAATTCTGCTAATGGAAATTGGTTCCTTTCCCATAATGTATTGATTCAGGGTTCTTGGTGTTTAAAGAGAAAGAAGAATTTCACATGTGAGAAGTGTTATGCATGTATCTTTCGCTTGGCTATCACGTTTCCAGCGTGCTCCATTCCTGCCATATGTGCGAACAAGAGACAGCTGCTCACTACAGACAAAATCTAGAATTCCTTCTCCACAGACGGAAAGCACTAAAGCTAGCTACTGCTCACTGTTCTGTTGTGTGTGGTGAGTTACTTTGAGCCAATACAAGAGACATACACAAGAGCACTGCACGAGTATCCGATCTCTCCCAACAGGAATGACAAAAGTTTGGCTTGCCCATGAAGGTAAGGGCTGGCACCCACTTGAGCTATTCATGTGGTAACTATTATAATCACTCAGTAGCTTTAATGTGTTACAGTTATCAGGTGATCAGCTATTACACCACTGCATGTCAGCCAACAGTAAATAAGCCTAATGCATTGGATTAATAGATAAAGCCTGCGATCCTACTAGGAATAGGAAAGAAATTTGTTTGGTTTAATGCAAACCTTCCTAATTTGCACCTCCCAAACTAGCATATAGTACCCTTCAGTATTTCCATTTTTCCAGATTTTGAGATCCTGTCCTCCAATAAAAAAATGTGTATATTAGAAAAAGTAATGTAAAAAAATGCATTATATTATATAGGTGGAAATTGTTTGCAAAAATTGATATATTAGGCAAAATACCACCCCAAAATGCATATATTTCAGAGAAATGCACACAAAATGCATATTTTTTTTGTGCAGATTAAAAAAAACAATTTTCAAACAGATGTGATTAGATTAGAAAAATGAGAAACTGAGAGAAACTGAAAATGACAGAATCGTCCATCTCTAAATTTTGCACACGCTTACCAGGGAGTAAGTCCTACTGAACTAGTGGGGCTTACCCCTCAGCAGACATGCACAGGATTGTACTAACTCTGGTGTGAACTTAACTCTACTGCTAAGGCAAGTGAAATACATATAAAACTTACACTACTTTGTAATAAGCATCTGGACTTTTTTTCAAAGAGAGTGGAATCTGATGGTGAATCAGGGCTATCATTTTAAGGTAACTAAAAACAGCTGAAACAAATCTGAGTGCAGTACAAGCTGAAAAACTGAGAGTGCACCGCTTCTGCTGGTTTCCCAACTTTGCTCATAACACTGAGGATGTGAAGAAATTTAGAAGACAAAAACAAAAAAGTGCTGGAGGACAAATACCAATTTGAACATGGGCGGGAGGGTGCTGCTTATGGGTTTCCTGCGGGCAGCTGGTTGGGCCACTGTGTGGACAGAATGCTGGACTAGATGAACCCTTGGCCTGATCCAGCACAGCTCTTATGTTCTTATCACATGGGCTTCTTACAGGGAAATCCTGCATAAAGCTATGCCTCTTAATAATCACTTGCCTGGTCCACAAGAAGAAGCAAAAGTTGCAATCCATGACGCCATTTAGTGGTTTTGCTGCATGACATAAGACTCAGAGATTTGGGGAAACTTTTTTCTGTTAATTTATACATTGTTGTTGTTGTTATACCTTCATAATCATAAAATATAATGGATATATCGTTGTACCTTGTCTTCAGAATTATTACTTCAAAAAGGTTATTTGGCTTTTTGGAACTTGTTTGATTATTCACAGCATTCAGTCATGAGAGATTTAAAACTGGCTGTTGCCTGTATCTTCAGCCATTGGTTGAGTTGCCATGATGTCATGCACAGATTATGAGCTTTGTAACTAGCAAAAGGCAAAGCTTAGCAACAGAAAGTTAACAGTGCAGCTCATGTGGGGGAAGTGAAAAACTAGGGCCAAACACATGTCACATATAAAGCATGGGGTAGGAGTTTTTTTAACAGTAAAATGTGTGCATGGGAGGGCACCACATCTTCCCCCTTCCCATGTTTTGCTTCCCCTTCAGTCCATTGCTCCAAGAACTTCTGGCTCCAGTACCATGGGAGCTTAGAAAAACACTTGGAGGAAGGGAAACACGCTCTTTCTCTCTGTCTTTCTCACGTGTGTGTTTTGCTCCTCTCCCATGCGCTCCATTTACAGTTAAACTGCCCTGTGTCTCATAGAATCATAGATTTCGAGTAAGCCATTTTGGCCATTGAGTCCAACCCCCTGCTCAGTGCAGGGATCCAGTTTAAAGCATCCCTGACAGATGGCTGTCCAGCCTCTGCTTGAAAACTCCAGTGATGGAGAGCCCACCACCTCCCTAGGCAGTAGGTTCCATTGTCTGACTGCTCTGACCATTAGGAAGCTTTTCCTGATGTTCAATTGAAATCTGCCTTCCTGTAACTTAAGCCCATTATTTTGCGTCCTACAGTCTTGGATGATAAAGAACAGGTATCTCCACTTTATATTTGAACAGGATGGACACAGGATTGACAGCTTCTCAAATTTTCTGGGATATACCCTATACAAGTTTATGTGCTGATGGGAAGGATAGGGAAAAGCAATTGTAACTGGAAGTTAGAGAGAGTGGGGGCTGGCCTGGGGAGACATCCCAGGGTTGTAGGGAAGCTAAGCAGAAGGCCAATGGGCAAAAAAATCCACCTATAAATACTAATATAAATATTGTAAATTGAGCAAGGAAGTAAGTCAGAACTGGCTCATAAGCAGAGAGAAGACAAATTTAGGTGGAATAAGCAGAGGACTGAGAGAAAGAATCTGTCAGCAAGTTCAGGAGAAGAAGGATCAGTGAGAAATTAGTGTATGGAAAAACCTCACACAGACCCTAGGGACTAGAAGACCTTTGGTTAGAAAGGGAAGCAGACAGATAAAGCAGCATGGGGCAATAGACCAGGGAAGTAGGGAGACAAGAAGGTCAGTTGTGGGTTTAGGTTCCCATATGGATTTGAAACAGAATGGATAAAAAATGGTGATTTTTTTTATGGATCTTTTTATTTAAATTGATATTTTGGAGTTTTTTAAAAAAGCACATCATAAATAAAATACTAAATTTCTCTCTAACTTAAAAAATAAGAATGAGTTAAATCTCATCATAAACATGCTAAACATACACTTACAGTCTTATAAAAATGAAGTTACCTAGCAATCAAACGTGGGCATTAATTTCAGTTTTTCATCTCACGAAAATAGCATTGTCCAACCAAACTGCCAGCTCTTGCTTCTTGAAAGTTCTGAGCTTTCAGTTTTTCTGACTAAATTCACATGTGGAAAGACACAGACTAGATAGGATTGTTTTGTTCTGTGCTTATGTGATGGTGGAGTTCGGCCAAGCAAAGCAGAGGAGTTAAGACAGAAAGACAATATAGCAAGGTGGATAAAAATTGCTGCTTAAAAAACAACTAGGTTTTAAAAAAAATATACTGGATTTTTTCAGCCCAGTAACAATTAAACCTTGGTTTGACCTATCAGTCACAGGTATTTCATTTTCGTTTGCTATATTATTTTTTGTGAGAGCAAGGCTGGGCCAAGACAGAGTGAAAAAGAAAGGAGCAACACTGGGATGAAAAAGAGAAGACAAAATTGTCCAGCGTGCATCTTCCTGTATTCTCATACCCACTTACCTGGGAGTAATCCCCATTGACCTCAATAGAACGTATTTCTGAGGAGACATGTATATGATTGTGCTGTTAACCTCAAAGACTCAGGGTGCCGGTCATAAGAAAGATGCTATATGGGCATATTTTAAAGACATTCCCTTTATAGGTATAAAGGAAAGCATGTAAAATATATACAGTGAGACAAAGAGTTGCAAAGCCTGCTTGTAAGAATGAAACAGTATAAATAATATTCTATTTAGTTGTAAATTAACATGGCTTTGTGGTCACATTTGCACCAGTGTTCAGGGAATACATGAAAATGTTTCATTGGGAAACTTGACTTAAATCAGTAATTTAAATGACCTTTTTTCTTGCTTATTTAAATCATGATTAAATATTTGATTTAAATAGCTTTGATTTAAATCAATCCACCCTGATTTGAAGACAAACCAGACAAATCTTTGCTCAACCTGCCCTTGGTTTAGTTTAGTTTTCAAATGGAATACTATTTTAACAACAAAATAATTGCACAATCAAAATGTTTGTAGATGATGCAGATGTTAATCATATTCACACCTTAAGGCAGATTTTAGACACAAGTTGTTAGTTTTGGCCTAGCATTTGCCTTTGTTTTTCTTAGTCAATGGCTACAGCCCCAGGCAGCCTATGGGAGATGCCAACCACATGTTCATATCTACACTCTTGGGTGATGTCCAACTACAATGAAGGCAGTGCGGACAAAACTGTCACTGCAGTGACAAACATAGCAATATCTAAGTGGGGCTTTGCCTCTAGACAGCCACAGACAGTCACTGATCAATCTCAACATTTTCTGTCCTTAGTATCTCCCTTACCCGATCAACAATTCACACTGACTTTTAAACCAAGGTACATTTAGTTCTGTAATCCTTGAAAAAGCAGCTTTGTTGTTCAGGAGGATCTGTTATTTATATTGTTAAAAAGCGAGGCCTGAGAGGAGGCCTCTCCTTCCCCAAGTTCGTTGTGGAATAAAGCACAACTCTGCCGCCACAGTCTTAGACTGCAACTAATGCAAACCAGCTGTGAGAAAGAAGCTCCAGGAAAAGGGGACAACTAATTTTCTATGGAGGTTTCAGTTTTATGAAGCTAAAGTATCGCAGTGACAGTTTGCCAAACACAGCCTCTCCGTCTCCTGCACTTTCCACGATGTTAGATGAATTTTATGTTTATAATGCACAGTGTAATTTACATTTCTCAAGGAAGAGCTGAAAATTATATCGCTAAAGCACATAAGCAAGTTTCAGAGGCAAGAACCTCAAGGGAATACATGTAAAAAATACCAAAAGCTGTGCCAGTGAAATATCCGATCATCGCCACTAATGTCGCAATAAATACTGGGATACATTCTTAAACAAGTACAAGCAGAATTATGTTGAGTATTCAGTTTAAGCAATGTGTAATGCACAAGCCACAGAAGCTCATGTGTTTTGTCTGTGTGTGGACAGATGTTCCTGGACCCGTGTTCTTTCTTGCTCCCCACATCCATGCCAAAAATCTAGATACTCAGTAGCAATATTCACCAGCCAACATGCTGTTAGAATGACCTTTGTTAAGGTAAGACACAGATTAAAAAAAACACAAGAAGAGCTCCGCTGGATCAGACCAAAGGCCTATCTAGTCCAGCATTCTGTTCCCACAGTGACCAACCAGATGCCTATGGGAAGCCCACAAGCAGAACATGAGCGCAATAGCACCTTCCCATTTGTGTTCCCCTTTTATTGAGAGGCATATTGCCTAAGATCCTGGAGGTAATATATAGCCATTGTGACTGGGAGACTAAAGAGGTCCTTGTGCCAGCACTGGCTGAGCCTTTCAAGATTGCCCTGCTTAGAGTATGCACTGCGCATGGTACAGGAGTATGCTTGTACCTGGCTATCGGCAGACTTGGTTACAACACAGTTCCACAATATACTCTCACATTTCTACAATGTGTTCTGCTAGTAGTCTACTGGGGCTAGAAGGGCACGGACTTTTTTTATTGCCACTCCCCTCCCCCACCAGAAATATTAAGAAGATTTTTAGGATCAAACAAGATGGGTCACTCTAGCAAGGTGCAGGCAGCGTAAAGGAAAGCTTTCTTCTACCTTATTCATGTACAATCACACACAAAAGCAGAAACACACAAATAGCTATCGCAGAGAATGGAATGCCGCTTTTCACCCTCTGTTGTGCTATCTTCTTTAATCATCCATTTGAATGGGTGAATAAAAGGATAGCATAACAAGCTGTCTTCCTGCTCATGGAAGGGCAGTTTTACATCTCACATTCAAGCATTCTGTGAAAAAAATGAAACTAAATCCAAAGATGATTTTCCACTTGCACAATCTCCTGCACAAGCCGAAGCAAGAGAGCCGCTATAGAGCACACAGTACGGTGTGAACTCTTAGGAATTTGCAAAACAGCACTTGGGGCTATTATCCTGTTGCTCACTGTTTACTGGAGATAGCTTAGATCAAAAACACACAGTTCAAAGGTACTGTAGAAGTATTAAGTCGCCAGTTACCTCCGCTGCCTCCCCCAGCCCCAGCAAAATATAGAATTAGCTACTTCTCAGCTCAGGTCGCCTGAGTACATGGTCCACATCACCACAAACATAAAGCAGCTGCAGCACATTAAAGATGCCAGCAGAACAAACGTGTCCAGGCAGCTTAAGCAACTGTGCCAAGCTCCATGCTACAGGGACAGCCAAAACACCCAAGGCAATTCACAGCCTTCCTTGGTTGCAGGGTCAAGTTTAAGGAACACCTCAAATTGATTAGATGGGTACAAGGGATTGCTGCTGCTTTCACAGCTGTTCCAGCCGGTCCCATTAAGACATGTTTGCTGTGCAGTCAACAAGACCAATCAAATAATGCAATGGAGCCCTACAAAGTGTCAGTAAAGCCACGCATGGGAAAAAGTCCTTACTTTCCTTTAAGTGGCTTATGAAAGTTGGAGAGGGGGAGAAAAGAACCCCGGCCCATCTTCCCAGGTGCACGGAGTGTGGGAAAATTCTAAGAGCACATTCCTCGGTAGCAGCTAAGGAAGGAAGGTCCTGAGCATCCCATGCAGAGCTTTCAGCGGCACTTTGGAAAGGTAAATAAACCCCAGAGATGAAGAGCTAGTTAAAAAACGGGAGGAGGGGGAACAACCTTTCTTTTCTTGAGCAGCAAAAGGAAATTTGTTTTTGATTGGAAAAGGAGCTGTGTGTCTCTGGATGGTGTTCCAAGCTTAAAAGGAGGGTACCTCATTTTGTAAAAAATACATATGAGCAGCAATGAAATAACATTCAGTGAGTGCCTGTAGTCCCATGGGAGAGACAAAACTGACACTGAAGTCTTTTTGCTTGCGTAGAGCTCATTTAATACTTCTTAGGTATAAATTGCACAGAGGTACTGCTGAGTAGCCATATACCATTTCAAGTGTCAATATTACATGCATGCATGAAAAAAAATCACTTGAGTAAACAAAAGAGATGTCTTCCACCCAAAATTGGCAGAGAAAGTTTACATAAGAGATTAGAGCTGAAAGCATTTTGAAAACAAACATACCGATGTGCAATTTCTCAAAGATCTGGCAAATCCAGGAACTGAGAGTTGGTTGTGTCAAATTCATGGCTTAAGATAGGACAATTGTGGCAGGAGGGAAACATGAGTCGTGTGTGTGTGTGTGTGTGTGAGAGAGAGAGAGAGAGAGAGAGAGAGACACGACATTTCAGGGGAAAATCAACAGGTGGCAGGAGGCACCTAACCCTCCCTCTGTCCATCAATTGCTCCCTGCCAATGTCCCCGCCGCCACCACACTGCTGCTTTAAATAATGTGTTTTCCAGCTAGGGGTGGGTGGGAAGGTCAGTTGTAGGGCACTGGATGGACTGAGCCCAGCAATGCTCCCCTATATTTATATTATCTTGGCAAACATGGTTTTAGGAACACATATTTTCCAAGGTAACATATAGTTCTGCTCTGAGATTCTGAAGGACAGAAGTAAAACTATATTAAAAGTGGGCTATGGAAGAAAAGAAAGAACATAAGAACATAAGAAGAGCCCTGCTGGATCAGACCAAAGGTCCATCTAGTCCAGCATGCTGTTCACACAGTGGCCAACCAGCTGTCGATGAGGAACCCTCAAACAGGGCATGAGCGCAACAGCACCCTCCCACCCATGTTCCTCAGCAACGGGTGTACCTAGGCTCACTTTTTACATTGTTGAATAACATACCATGCAAAGTATTAAGAGGAATAGCATATAATTTCACAATATTTAGTGAAGGATTACTACAAAATGATACTTTATAACGTTTATTTAAAGTATTTTTAAATTGTATCCTTGATGGCAGGGGTCTACAAACTATATCTGGGCTTAGTAGCCAAAAACCTACATGACAGAACTATAACTGTTTGATGCTGCAACAAACTTCACAGTGACATAGAGCCACACTGACCGTGCATCTGGTAGGTGTAGGGCGCCTGTCCTGATGTTGCAGTGCTGAAGCTAGATCCATAGCTAAGGAATCCACTCTGCCCTGGTGAATGGCTCAGGCTGTCTTCTGTTTTGATGCCTTAGGTCAGCAGAGAAGAAGAAACGTATTACTAGGAAACCAGTATCAATCATGCACAAGTATTCAATCTTTTTTTCTTTAACAGGGCTGCATTATTAAAATAAAAGGGATGATTTAATTACATTTTTATGTCTCATCCTTCTTGCATGGAGATCAGGACAGCATACTGACAATCACATGCAAATGACATCTTATTGCAAATTCTCTGGGTGTTTCTCTACCTGCTTGCACATATATTTGCACAGAACAAATACATGGTGACAGAATAAACGCTAAACATACATCCTACTGAGCCCCTGTTTAAAAGTTATCACAGCCTGGATATTTGGTTTCTAGAGAAAATCAGTCCTGTGACGCAAATCTTAGTATTCAGAAAAGTTACACCTCTTGACATGGCTTAATAACATTGTTTCTGTCAATCATACTTACATTTTTGTTTAAAATGTAAGAGTATTTTTTTGTTTAGCGTATGTGATGGTTGTAATCTTACATTTATATCCTACCTTGCTTGATGTAGCTCAAGTAGCTCAAAGCAGCATACATGGTTTCGCCCTACACCCATGTTTTCCCCACGATAACCCTTTGAGGTAGGTTAGGAGACAGTGACAGACCAAAGGTCACCTAGTGAGCTTCAACGTTGACCAAAAAATTGAACCCAGGTCTATCCAGTCCTAGTCTGGCATTCTAACCACTATACCACAAGTGTAATATAACCTATAGGCTCAAGAAATATGGAAATCCCATCCGTATTCAATTTTCAAATAGCACAAATCATCCAGTACAACTCAGAAGCAACAGTCACTGTCTTACAAAAATAAAACAATGATACAATTTCAATAGTAAACCCTCGAATTACATAATTTTTTACAAATATGTAAAGAAAACAAGTTTCCCCTAATCTGTGTCGTGTTTTACTTAGTGTATTATCCTACAACAATGTGGTTGATCTGTTTAAAACACACACACTTGTGTTTCTGTTGTTTTTTAAATTTTGAGGTTTTAACTTGAAGGACACTGGAGTGACACTTTCCAATTAAAGTGAATAGGAAAAAAAAATAGAAACCTCAACATGGGAAAGACAATCATTTAACAATGAAGCTGCTACTTTGTGTTCATGCGGTTAGTTATATAAGAAAGAGGTCCTGTCCAGTGGTAGAGCACATGCTTTACATGCAGGAGGTTTCAGGTTCAATCCCTGGCATCATCAGTTAAGAGTGCTGGGCAGCACAATATCTGCCTCATATCTGGGAGACCTGCTGCCAGTCAGAGTATATAATATTGAGCCTGATGGACTGACTAGAGGTCAGACTTGGTAGAAGACAAGTAGCCTTCATCTGACATGTTAACCATTCAGGTAGCTTTGAACTGAAGAATGGAGTACGTAACAAAATATCAGAGTCTCATAACGATTCACATGAGGAATCAGTACAGACACAGTGGGCTGATTCGGATGTAAATGGTAAGCCATAGTTTAGAATTATAAAAATGAGCCACAGCAAGCTTCAAACTCATAAGCTCCTCTCTCTTCTTCTGGTGCAGCTGTGAGGAGTTTGGAAGTTTTCACTTCCATTTTAGGTTAACCTCAGTTTGCTGTGTTGCCCAAAACCGACAAACTGTGGTTAATCTTAACTACAGTCAGTAGAAACATGCCAATAACATAATTAGAATTAACCATATTCCTGGTGGTTCCACATGGACCCATGGCCTGGTTGGAGTCCACCAGGAAAAGATCCTTCAGTGTGGTAGCCACCTTCTTGTGGAATTCCCTGCCTTTTAGAGGTCAGGCAGGTGCCAACATTGTATTCCTTCCAGCGCCTCCTGAAGACGTTGTTATTTCAAGAGGCCTTCCTTGCATGACCAGCCATGGTTTGTTAAATTCCACTTTGTTGGGGTTTCTCTTTTTTTTAAAAAAAAATGTTTTTACTCTTTTAACGTGTTTGTTTTTGTTTAATTCTTTTATCATTGCTCACCGCTCGGAAATCTTCTGATGTGGAGCAGTATATAAATATTGTAAACAAACAAACAAACAAACCACAGTTTGTCAGGTTCGGCTAACACACTAAACTACAGTTAATCTAAAATGGCAGCGTCTCCTGCTTCTGGCTGCACTGGAGGAGGAAAGAGGCAGGGGAGTACGTGCCTGAGGCTTGCTGCAGCTTGTTCTCTTGAAGCTAAACTATGGTTTTACATTGTTTTCAAACCAGGCCAGCCTGTTTATAGTTATATCCTTGTACTATAAACAGTAAACTTTAATTGTATATTTTATATTAAACTACAGTAATAGACAAAAACATCTCACTGCTTTTTTTAAAAACCAATTATCTTAATTGGCTTCTTCCTGAGCACAGTATCAGACTAATACAGTGCTTTTTACAATGGTAGGTGGGTTTAAAGAAAGGTTAACTACAGAGATCAGACATTTCTGAATACACCAAAGCAACTAAATTAAATGTTAAGCTGGTCAATATCATCTACTTTGAAATTATAATTACCAAGAATGTGTTACGTAACTCCTCACATTTTGTGATTCTCTCATTTATAAGCATGCACCTGTAAATAATTCCTCTGACAAATATTCTAATGTAGGAAGCATTTACAGCCACGTATACTCAGAAACTAGACCCAGGTATTAATAAAAGCCCAGCAGCAGCCAGGCATACTTGCCTCCAAGTCATAATGGGTATAAATAATTTAGGCTGCACTGCTCTGCACAGTTACCTAGGAGTAAGTTCCACTGAAGTCAATGGAGCTTACTTCTGAGTGGACATGGATAGGATTGCACTGTTAAGCATTAAAATTTGTGTCACAGGTTGCATTTGCAATATTAGAAATGAGTCTCTCTGGGCACTGAACATGCCCCTGTTGTCCTACCTCAAGGCCTCAAGTTAAGAGGACCTAGAATTGCTCACCTCTTGAAGTTCCCAGTTCAAAACCCAGCCCACCGATGGTATAACTTAGCTAAAGAAAGCTTTACTTAATGGTTCTCTTCATGTTCATGCACTGTACATTTTAAAAAATAATTTATTGAGACAAACAAAACAGTACACATGCAGTAGGACACGACTCCTAAACCAAATTATTATTATTTTTAAATTAAGCAAAGATTATGCTACAGCCCAGTGGAACTGAGGTACACTCAACCTATCTTGCAGAAGTCAGTGGTGAATCTGTATATGCTGGAACAAAAGCATGAACACTGAAGAATAGCTGTGCCACCACATAATAGGTCAGTGACTTTGTATAGTGGGATAGCCACCTGTAGTTCTTCATTAGACCAAATGAAAACAGTACCAGATTTGTTTATGACATTTAATTCAGCAGCTCCACATACTATCAAACCTCTACACATTTTTGGCTTAAGTTAAGGCTACTATACTTGAGATACATGCCTGGCAGTAACTAACACAATCAATGGGGTTTATTTCCGAGTAAACATAGTTATCAACTGGTCTGAAAGTATGGTCCTGTGAGTATCAAAGGGAATAAATATGCTACTACTTCGGTGAAAGTGTGTTTATCATTATAAAGCTTCTGCTTTAAATTTTCAGCAGCGTTTGTCTCCCTAACTCCGCTCACCACATTCATTTGGCAGGAGAAGGGCTTACAAGGAACTTGCTATCTCAGAAATGAAGGGTGGTCTGTCACAGCATGACCAGGGCTCAGCATTGCCCCTCCTGGATAGGGGAAGATAATTATGCAAATTATTGCCCTAGGCTGCGGTTCAGTCCTCTGTCTTGATTCATACATATATTCCCTAGGAGGAGAAGGAAGATGATAGAACCTGGATCTCTGCACAATTAGAACCTGGATCTCTGTGCAATTAGACATTGATGTGGGGCGCTCAGTCCACATTCTATATTATCTGCATGGTGGAGGAGAGGTGTTTACACTGCCCTGCTCTGTGCAAGTCGTGTTTCACCTTGGAGTCAGGGAATGGGGCAGATCCCACTGTTAGGGTTTGGAGATAATGGAAAGACTGCCCCGCAAAAGAGCAGTGATGCATAGACGCCCCTAGAATTTCACAGCCAGTTACAAATTAGGAAAAAAGAACTTAGGCAGAATTCCCATAAGAACATTACCTACAGGACAACAACATCCCCCTTGCCAAAGGCAAGCCAATTTGTTTGGGCAACTGTGGAGTGATTACATGCCGCTATTATGTCAGACTCCATTGTTGCTACTTGACTTGGACTTTTGTGGGGAAAAGAAACTGCTTTTCATAACATGACATTTGTATTCTGATTACGATCAGCAACATGCATACAAACACTCAACCCATTACAGCTCTGGCCACGATTAATCTTCTGTGACAAGCTCTTTCGGGAAGCCCGTTGTCAGACAGAGAAATAACTTGGCACTAAATTAATTTCCACATAGTTCTCCGTTTTGTCTAGGAACTTGGGATAGTTTTATTTCTGAGCCAAAAAAACAATAGTATTCCATTGTTCTTGGTTGCCTGCCAGGTGGGATTTTTCAGAATGTACAGCATCATATGCATTACCTGGTGGCAGGGGGAGAGAAGGGGAGGAGAGGAGAGACTATTGTTCAAAAGATGCAAATAGGTAATCTATAGGATTTATTAGCGCCATATGGGCCTAGTTTCTGTATGCCCTAAAGACACTAGCCAGTAGCCAGAGGACTGCTTTTCACCTGCTGTTAATAACGACAACTGTTCAGCATTTGTCTTGGCATCCATCCAGCTGATACGAGACACAAATGTGATTCTGGAAAACGAAATCTAAACCCTTCTCTACTTGTCTCAATAGAGATTCATGTTATAATGCCAGGCCTTTTCACAGAGACTGTTTGGAGCTGACCATAAACCCATTTTATGGAGTTCCATTTAATACACTTGCTTGTTCACCCAATCAGGCACTAATTTCACCTAATATTTAATTAGGGATGGTGATCTTTTTTAAAAAAGTTAGCATTAGATTAATCTAAAACATTCATAAAATAATGCTGGCTTGGCCAAGAGCTTTATGGGTCCTGGTGTTTCCTGACTGCCATGGAAAGTCAGCTGACAGTTTTAAAGTTGGAAGTTGAATCTCTTCAGGCGAAAACTAGTACCTGGAAGGCACTCTTTTCCCTAAGGTCCAGGCTGCTTGGCCGTCTGAGGATACAAAGTGCTGCTGATTCAGGATATATGATGTTGGAGTCTGGCTGCTCTGGTTCAAATCTTTTCCCTTCAGCATCTTAAAATGCAGTTGCTTAAAGATTTAATACAATTTTAATTCTAAAACAAAGTGAAAGCAGAAGTTTTCAGCTCTCTTTCTCTCACATGCAAAGGAGGAGGAAGAGGAAAGGAGAAGGTAGTACATGAGCCTGAGACACTGGCCAGGTTCGGATGACATCCCACAACTTGTCGCGGGTTATTTAACACATGATGAGCTGCAGTGCCCAGGGCGCTAAGTTGCATATGCAACCATTGCTTGGAGGTTGTTGAGTCATGTGAACCCGGCAAGTGTGAGTTATGCGAGGGTTAAACAACCCTCATGTAATCCTAAACACACTTGCTGGGTTCAGATGACACAACAAAGGGGGGCGATGGGAGTTGCATATTCAAAATGGCAGCTGCACATGCCCCACAGCCTCGCTGTGGGTTCAAAAGCATCCCAGTTTCGCCTGTTTAGTAACTCAAAGAACTTTGGTCTGATCCAGTTGATCTCCATCCATAAATAATCCACGGTACGCTGTCATGTCATGCAAACGGCCCCACTATGGGGTGGAGATCGTCTGGACCAGGCCAAAGTTCTTTGAATTTCTAAATAGGTGATGCTGGGATGCTTTTCACATGGTAAAAGTAACAGGTGGCCCAGCTCTATGTCCTAGTACATGCTGTTCATCCAACCACCTTGGCTACTAATATTTCATATGCTCTTGTCCTCTCATGTACTCATCTCCTCCTCTGGGATAGGATGGACTGGGGTACGGTGCTGGGGAATAGTGGCCTCTTATGAATCATCCTAAAAGAGGTCAAAAGATGGTGCTGATTTGCATAAAATTTGCATATGCTAATTTATATGCATAGAGGCAAATTTATAATTTTAATAGAAATACAGTACATCTCACCATAGTATGACCCGACTGTAACCTGTGTGCCTGTTTAATCCACTGTTTAGGTGCTACCTGCTGATGGACAATGGTTCTTATGGTTCTTTATATTTAAACTGGAATTGGACATGACAGACCTTCAAAGACAGGACAGTCCTCTGTAAAAGAGGACACATGGTCACACTTATTTTATTATTTTATTTTTATTATTGCATTTATATCCTGCCTTTTTTCCTCTTGCAAGGAACCCAAGGCGGCTTACATTATCCTCCTCCTCTCCATTTTATCCTCACAACAACAACCCTGTGAGGTAGGTTGGGCTGAGAGTGTGTGACTGGCCCAAAGTCACCCAGTGAGCTTCCATGGCTGAGTGGGGACTAGAACCCGGATCTCCCAGCTCCCAGTCCAACACTCTTGCCACTACACCCACACTATGCTGGGGTGACATAAAGAATTATGACCTGGCATCTTCAGTACTAGTGCAATGTCAGACCTGTTGGCCCTGATGCTTAGCCTCCAGTCCCCCAGCACCAGTTAGGTTCTGATCTATCCAGAGCTTTTCTGCTTGGGTCAGATCATGAAAAGGCTGCTTGCATCTCAGCCAGCTACGACAACAACCAAAATACTACAAAAAGTGTGTGATATATTTGAAGCGCAGGTTCATTCTTTGTCTTACATTGCCGTAACATTGCACTGATTTGCTACTACAAGAGCTAATTTTGCTACTTCCAAAGTTATGCAACTCACTGCATAGGACATTCCAACTTTGGGGGCATTTCAGCGATTTCATTTTAATGCAAAATCATGCACAGCATTAGTCCATGAATGAGAAGTTCTGCTGAGAAAACAAAAGCCAACCTCCACCTCCCAGATACATCTCCAACCTCCACCTCCCAGATACATCTAACATGATATCTATTTGTGCAAGATGAAGTGTGGCTATGTTGTGAGCACACAGACTCTAAGCTGCTGAAATCTCAAAATCAGAATCTCAAAACGAACACCTGCTCTTTATCAGCTTTGCTACAGTGTATGTTTGAAAATACATACTGCATGTACACATAAAATATAAGCACTGCCATCATCTAGAGCAGCGGTGGGCAACTTCCAGGGGTTGGGGGGTTGCATTGCCCCCCAGACCACACTGGGAGGCACAACCCTGCCCCACTAACAAATTTGACGCTGAAATCTGGCAGTGCACCTCCCCTGCAATTTTGCTTGGAATCAAGGTTCGCCTTGTTTTCAAATGAAATCACCACTTTTTTTTTTTTTTGCTGCTGCTGCTGCTGCTGCTGCTGCTGCTGTTACGTGTTGCCCACCCCTGACCTAGAACCTCCTATGCTTTACTGTAAAGAAATCTTGGCTTACCAGTTATTGAACATGTACCACTCAGGACCAAAAGCAGCAAAGATTCTATGCCAGAAGTTGATGGAATGAGGAACACTTTGTCTAATCTTACTGTTGTTAACATGTAAGACAGTCCTCCTTCATAATGGATTTATTCTTTTTTTTTTCTTGCTGGTTTTCTGTGCTGCTGTTATTGTTTTGTTTTAATATTTGTTCTGTATCTGTTGAATGTATTGAACACTGTCCAGAGAACTTTGATTATTGGTGGGTTTAAAAGTACAGTAAGTAAGGGAGCAATCCTAAGGCTGCTAGACAGCGGCTAGACAGCCATAGGATTTTTTGTTTTCTGGGAACCACCTCCCTGCCCTGTCCTGCCGCCTCATAGGCAGTGCAGTTTGTCCTGCACTCCATGCTAGGAAAAGCAGTGCAGAGCAGGGGAAAAAGGGGGCATTCCTGGGGGTCATAGAATCATAGAATAGTAGGGTTGGAAGGGGCCTACAAGACCATCAAGTCCACCCCCTGCTCAATGCAGGGCGGTGGGGAGGGGACAGCAGAAGCGCCAACATGAAACTTCCTATGCGCCATCAGGCCTCCCTCCCCTGCTCCAAGGAACCCCAGCTAGCCAGCCGAAATTGGCTGTCTAGCCGCAAATGCAGGGCAGCCATAGCGTGGAGGAGAAGATCCCCTCCGCACTCCACCCGCCTTGCATTGGATAGTCAGTCTCCTCCGAATTTGGAGGTGGCTGACTATCCCCATAGGATTGCGCCCTAAGTAAATTAAGTTGGTGCAAGTTCCTTCCTGACATTACTCTTGCCACAGATTTAGAGCTGTCAGGAGCGCCCTAGCTGCCTCTTGCAGTCCCTTCCAATAGCCAACTCAGGACACAGACGACGAGGATTCTTTCCAAGGCTTTATTCCTTTATTACTTTATGACTCTTTCAGATACTAATCACTAGCCACTAAGCAAGGAACAGCACTGGGGAAAGATAGCAGAGTAGCCTAAGCTCCAGGTAAGGCAGTTGGTCCCCGTTTGAAGGAGAATCACGGGAAGACCCTGAACTTATGGGCCAGGGAGAGATCCTCCCTCTTTCCCTTGGGTCCTCGGGACACGACCGTTGTTTGAGCGCCAAACGAGCGGAATGCCTCCTTTCGGCGCCCTCCATCTGTCGTCGCTCCCTGTGTCTGCGCCAAGCGTCCAGCAAGCCCCCCTCCAGCGCTCTCTCACTGCCCAGGTCACTATCTATCCCAGGAATGCTGGCAGGAGGAATCTCTCCCTGCCGCTGTGCCTGTGAACGATGAGCGAGCTCCTCTCCCACGGACTGCTGTTCCTCCTCAGAATCAGAACTGCTCTGGGGCTCTATGGGCTCAGTTTCCACCCTGACAAGAGCATGTGCATTCACTGGGCCAGAAAGTGGTGTGTTTCCCCCTCCAGTTTAATAATATTAACCAATAGCACTTTTCTTGTTGCTTTTTTGATGCCTTGCATTTCCTCTGTCTAATCCATGGTACTATCAAAGCACTCTGCTATCTATTTTTCTCTCCCAATCTATACTCCTTTTCAGATGAACCCCTCCATGCATTCGCTGAATACGTGGAACATGGGGGTTGGGGGGGTGGACCTCACCCACTGGCTACAAGCCTGATGTCAATGCACATGTACCTGACATTCATGCATACAGCTGTACCTGCTAACAGTTCCTTTCACATGTATAGCTGAATGCATGATTATTGGGTGACTCCAAAGAGCGTGGTCCCATTCCCACACCCACTGAATTTCTGGAGGGCCTTATCTGCCTGAAAGTGCCATTTATCTTTCATTAGCAGTGACATTAGGATCCTAAGATTTTCCCAACTAACAGTTGTTGATGCTCTTAGTCTTACAAAGTCATTTCTAAATCACATCTCTGCATAAAATGAAGCAAGACACCCGCTACACAAAGCCAAGTTTCTTTTAGAAAGATCAAGTAGCTAGCACACTACTCACTGTAGGAAGGTATTCCATAAGGTTGCCCAGGTGGTGGATATGCAGTGTAAGCAGCAGTTTGCTGGATTCCTGCACTGTACTGTGTCTGTCCATATGTGGCCATTGTTGGAAAAGATGGGACGGTTACTATATGGGGATAATGTCTGTTAAAAAGAGAGAGAAAGAGAAATCTAAGACAAACAATGGATGATTTTCAACAATGACATCTTGTTGACTTGAATAATTAAGTCCACTCTTACGCTACAGCACACTTTTAAACCATTCGCACAAATTACTACTTTTTGAGCAATCAAGGGAACTGGGGTGGTATCTGACTGTAGTACTAGTCATAGTTTTACCCAGCCAAAATTATACCTAGAGAGATCTAGCCTAGAGCCAAGCACTCAGTTATGTGTGCAGTCCCCCACTGGGCCAAGAGAAATACAAACGCTAAAAATCTAACGCTAATTTCTTTTTAGGGGTGCAGATAGAGATATATTCACTGCATTTTGTTCATGAAAATGGTCCTGCCCATTTGCAGCAGAAAATGGCTGTGCATGGCACTGACTGGATGGCTGTCAGGTCCTGGCCTAGCTCGATGACAGGCTGCAACTGGGGTCCAGTTCAGGCGTGGATGGATGAGGATCAGAAGGGCAACAGCCATTGTTATGGACAGGCTGGAAGTCAGGCATGGATTGGACAGACAAGGAGCAAAGGGGCAGAGGCAAGTGCAGAGCAAGTCAGAAGGACAAGCTCCAAGGCAGCAATATGGGGTTGCAGGGGCCAGATGCAAAGACAAATGCAGGCAGGGCTCACAGTCTAAGGCAGACATCAGAAAAAGAACGCAGGAGAGTAAGCACAGTCCTCGCACTCAAGGCAAGCTGCTCGGACCGAGGAGCTGGCTTGGCTACAAGGCTTTTCTACTGTGTCCTCACCCACTTGGGGAATCAGTTCAGTATTCAAGCTGGGAGGTTAGCTGACTGTCTTGAAGCTGGAACTGCAGCCCAGAGGGCACCCTTTTTCCTAAGCGCTGGTCCGCTTGGCCTCCTGTGGAGTCAAGAGGGCTGGTTTGAAACCCCGTCCCCCTCCATGCCTTCCAGTGGCAGATGTGCATCACAACCCCATCCTTGCCAAGAGCAGCTTTTCAACTTTTTAAAAAATGGGTTGTGTAGTTATTTTAAAATAGTAGTAGTATTAATAATAATAATAATAATAATGATGATGATGCAATGAATGAACTTTGAATTGAATTATTTTCAATTGAGTTAAATTACATGCTGCATTAAAAAAGGCAGTCACCATCTTAACCACGGCAAAGGTGAATAACAGACTACTGAACCAGTACTCGAGTTGCTGGTTAGGAAGTCTGTCAAAGGTATTGCAAAGGACTGGGGTAGGGAGAAAGAGAGGAACCTGGTCTCATTTGTATTTGTGGGAGAACAAGCCACAGTGAGTCTTGCTGTCTCCCATCCAGTATTGCCAGAACAGCCACAGATGGTTGCTGTGTATGTATGGACATACACAGGACAAAATCAGATTCGGATATCCTCTACTTTGGGTGACACCAAGATTTCTTTTGGCTGAGTGAACATGCACAAAGCGTGTGGGAAATGTTTCTTAGCAGGCACACCTTCTGTAACAGACATATTTCCAGAAGTGATTTTAGACTTAGAAAGGTATCAATTATATGAAAAATCCAGTTTTTGAAATTCTAAGATCAGATCAGAACTTGTTTGCTAAGCATCAAAACTAGAAAATATTGGTGGTTGTCTACATCACTGAAATCTGTCTTATTTCAGAAAGAGTTACAATCAAATGTTTAATATATTTAAAAAACAGTAGTAACAAATATTCACATATTTTCACAGATATTCCACCCCTGTCTGTGTACATGGTACACAAACCCATTATTTATTTATTTGTTGTTGTTGTTATTTAATAATATTATTTTATTATTATTTTATTATTTAATATTATTATTTAATAATATTATTTAATATTATTATTTGTTATTATGATAACAAACCCATTATTGTTTACCTAATTAACAAAAGCAGTGAATCAATTTCACCTTCACTTGGTAGGAGTCCTTTTGCTCTCTTTTTGCCTCTAATTCACAGCTTGAATGCTAACACTGAACCGAAAAGGGGTCCTTCACATAATGCTCCTGCAATGATGCTACATAATTAGATGGCATCATTCCAGGGGCATTGGGGGGGGGAGTGATCCAAGCAAACCACCACTGTGAAACTTTTGCAAGTGAAAAACAAAATTGTTGTCAAGATTCCCTTAGCCCCCACTTTACTTCAATGCCCAAATATACACAGATGAGAGGCTTCAGTCTATAGCTTTTAATCCATTACTTCACAGGGTCATACAGATGCAAATTCTCAGAGACTCTCTGTCTACAAAGGAACACCTTCAGGGGATTCAAATGGGATTTACGAGAGTTGCCCGCTGTTTGAAGAGGGAGGTGGTCTGGCTAGCCTAACTTAAAGGAGGGGAGGTCCCTCTCTTCTTGTGAGGCCTCTAAGCACAGCTTTTCATGCAAGGCCAGTTGGGTAGACCATCTAAGTTCCGCCCCTGCCTTCTCTCTCTTTGCTCTGTGTCTGCGTCTAGCATCTATTAAGTCATCTTCCCCAAACCCCACCTCCTCCTGTTCACTGCCTTTCATGGGGTGGGTGGGTGAGGAGGGACCCTCACGCTCAGCTATCTGGATGTTTGTAACCTGAGAAGCAGGCCTACTCATATCTGGAGTAGCCTGGGAAAACACCTCTTTTTTCTGACGGTTCATGTCTGACAGTTCTCCTTCAGAATCTGAACTGCTATCCAACTCCCTGCGCTCATAAACATCCCTGACAATTGTAAAGAAAAAAGGAAGAGGTGGGCTTGTTTGGCACCTCCTTTTGCTCCTTGCCCACCCCCACCCCACTGGCCACTGAAGCCAAAAATTCATTTTTGGATAAGCCCAGTTCAAACAAATCAGTGGTGAAAAGCTTTATGTTATACTTTTAGGACTTGAATTAAAAAAAGAAACAGATTTTCAGTATGTTTTGTGAAGGCTATATCCCTACCAGTCCACTAAAACATATGGATAATCTTAAATTATTGTATTTTGTTTATCTTTACTGTCTACATTTATACTACGTTCATTGTTTTTGAAAATATTGGATTTGATTTTTATAAAAATGTACAACCCACCCCCCAATAATTCAAGTTCGAACACTGATGATGGTATCAAAATTCCATGGACAGTCTAACACTAAATCAGTGGCTCAGTTCAGATACCATACCAAACCATGGTTTGTGCTAGCCATAGTTTTGAATCCATACCGTGATTTCAGTTTTACCTGTTTTTGTTCTCTGACCTCTTAGCACTCAGCTTTTAAGTACACTTCTGTGTCTATGGTACAGCAGCCTCTGGAGACACAATGATGGCTCTAAATATGGTATATCAATTCAAATACTGCACCAAGTCACAATTAGCATAAACCATGGTTTCCAAAACAACTTCAAAATAATGGTTTCTAATTTTAGTTGCTGGTTGATCACAAATCATGATTGGTCAATTCAGGCATCATGCAAAGCCGTAGTTAAGCTTCCCTAACCATAGTTTGATGAGATGGCTGAACTGATCCATTCTCTGAATGTTAATGAGGGGATTTACTTTGAGTTGCTTTCCAGTTAGCATTCTTCAGCAACTAAGTACAAGTTCAAGTGCTCTCATAAAAACAATTAGGCTTTCAACATTTGGTTAATTAATTGGTTTAAAACCTTTTGATTGCTTAAATAGGTGCCCCTGATTAATTGAGCAGAAGAGTTTTTAATAAGTGAATTAGTTTAAACATAAGGACTGACAAAAACTGTGGATGACATTAAGTTTAACCTTAGAGACTTTCCTTCCCAAGTTAAAGAGAAGGCCGAATGCTTCTTCTAAGATGGTGCCTGCTTTGAAGTGTGGGCATTTTCGGAAAAACAAGAGCTTTTTTCTTTCAGAATTATTCATATGCAAATGTATGCAGATTTCACCAATTGTTCAATTGAACACACATATGAATAACTGATTAACAGCAGAAACCTAAGCATGTCTATTCAGAATTAAATCCCACTGAGTTAAATGGGACTTTCTCCCAGGTAAATTTGCTTTGGATTACAGCCCAAGATTAATTTAACTGGGCGACAGCTCTATTGATAATACATTTATTTGACAGCAACCACAGATTAGTAAGGCTCTCTTACTTTGTAGTGTAGAGATGAAGAGAACACGGAGGTGCAGTTTTGCTGTTGCCTACAAAACAAAATTAGCACAATTAACAACACCAACTATATTGATGCCAATGAGATCACCATCTGTTAATGACTCTCCAAGATCTTTGTATAATTAGAGTCTAGAACAATGACATTCATAATTGGCCTCATAGGGGATGGGTTATCTTAATACCGAGTGACTTCAGTAGCCCATGACATTAAAGCAATGGAACGCATGAAGGACTTCAGATTGTGTGATTGGTCCTGAAATAACGGATACTCTGGGTCCACTGTTCATCTCAGAAAGGGACACACTGATAGTGGTACAATGTACAATGAACCATTTAGCAGAACGAGGGAGGAAACGGTACCAGAATAACAAAGGAGCATTTGCAAGTAAAACTCAACCAGAATTAATTTAGGTCACAACTGCCTGATAATGTTCATCCAAGGACACCAAAGAATCTAGAAAGGCAAACCACAGAAACACTAGCTAACGTATTTGACGACTCATGGGGAACCGGCACAGTCACAGCACCCCACTTCAACACCTCCATAGCTGCTATTTGTAGTGAGAGAGCCACACATCTTTGTTAGGGCTGTGTAAGATAAGATGGATTTTTGGTGTTTACCTATTACCACATATAGCCACCTTAATTTACATCTTTACATTGCAATTTAATGACTAGAAACTAAGGTCCCTGGATTGGGGAAGAAGCGTTTTAACACACAGTCCTCTAGAATCTAGATATTTCCACCATCAGCAACAACACCACTCAATATCCCACTAATAGCAAGTTAGGCTAATGCATGAGGCAAGAATCATAGGAAGTGTCAATTAAGGCCAGAAATGGAAGTTTGCATTTCTAGGAAATGGGGAGGCTCAGAACTTAAGATTATAGGAAGAGCCATGCCAGATCAGGCCAATGGTCCATCTAGTCTAGCATTCTGTTCATACAGTGGCTGACCAGCTGCCTGTGGGGAACTCACAAGTGGTACATGAGTGCAATGGTACCCTCCCAGTCATGTTCCCCAGCAACTGGTGTACATAGGCATACTGCCTCTGATACTGGAGGTAGCATCAGCACTAGTAGCCATTGATAGCCTTCTTCTCTATGAATTTGTCCAATCCCCTTTTAAAGCCATTCAAATTGGTGCCCATTGTTATATCTTGTGGAAGTGAATTCCATAATTTAACTATGTGTTGTTTAACTATGCCTTTCTCTTGGTACCAGCACCAACAGAGGCATGTTTGATGGGGACATGAAACAGAGCCTTTTTGGTGGCTGCACCCAGGCTCTGGAACTCCCTGCTGAGGAAGGCCAGGTTGGCCACCTCTCTGTTGTCCTTCCACTGGCAGGCAAATATGTTTTTATTCAGGCAGCTTATATGCCTTGGCATGTAAGCTGGTCTGTTGCTGAAGGGTTTTTTAATTGGTTGATTCTGTTTGTTTCTTTTATTGTTGTGTTTTTAATTTAATTATTTTTATTTTATGTTTTAACTAAGATTTTATTTTTAACCTGTATTTTATTGTCAGCTGCTTTGAGTGCCATTTTTTTGATGGAAAGGCAGGATAGAAAGTAAATACATAAACATATTCTCAGGATGGTATGAGGGCCAGAGAACTCAGGTTGATATCAAACACTTGCTATGTGGTATACATATTCAGAGACAGCAAGTGCTGTACCTTCTTCTACATATCCCAGGAAAATGTGTATACACTATTGTTCAATAAGTAGTATTGTTCTAGTGTACATCTACTGAACAGGAGACAGTCACAGTTACCCAATTTTCAGTCAGGATGTGCCCCCATCATCACAAGAGGATTGTCCTCATTAGGAAGTCATCTAAAATGAGACAACTTCAGTTTATACAGCAATTCATAAGATAGTGAATTAAACATCACACACATGTTTTATTTAATGAAATATGCAAATACATTGGGAATCTAAATATAAAGAAATAATCCTATGGGCTCATGTTTTATTGTTATTCCATAAACCCTGCGAGAATATTTCCAAAATATCTAGCGCATGCTTCTACATAAGAGTTCTGTATTCATTGCTAGTTCTCTTGGAAATTATCCTCAATATACAATTTTGTTTGCCTCTGATGTTTCACTGTCTTTTTATCATCGCTTAAAATTAAACAGAGCACCGTCTATTCGAAGCTGTCTGTTATCAGTTAACCTTTTATTTCCCCTTCTGAGAGCAAAGTACCTGGATTGTAGAACAAGTTTCTAGTAATATTTTACATCGCTCTCTCTCTCTCTCTCTCTCTCTCTCATATGAATTTGAACTTGCTGCTGCCAATTGTGGTACAGTAGGTGCAGAGAGAAGGGCCTGGTTCAAACATAATGGCCAAACCATGATTTGGGTTTCAGGCTCATGTGCTCTTCCTTCCCCTCCCTGCTCCAATTAACAATATTTTGCTATACTGTCTGAATCTGGCAAACTAGTATTACCACACATTATAATTTGCCTGTAATCCAGAATTGGAAACCATGGTTTGAACTAGTTTTTCCAGTTTGGGTTTGGAGGCAAACCATAGTCCTAAACGTACAAAGCCCTGATGCATTCTATCAATATATAAGCAAGTCCTCACTGACTAGCTCCAATGCTGACATCCTGTGCACTGACTATCCCCTCCCACTTTGCATCTGCACATAGAGCATGAATACAAACTGGAAGGAAGCCTTTGCACATACAGCTGTTATGTGCAAAGGTTTCCATGAGATCTGGAACCTCAATTGTGTAGGGTTTCAGATTGTGTGGAAATGCGTACAGCTGAACATGCAAAGGTTCCCTACCTGCAGATGTTCAGGCCGCTATGCATAGATGCCACAGGGAGGGACCAGTTGGCATGTGTGATGTTGGGGGCAGGGCTGGTCAGTCCCCACTTACATATTGACAGAATGCATGAGCACATCATTTGTATAGGGGCCATGGTTTGTGTCTCAGACATCATACCAAAATATGGCTCACTTAAACCAGGAAGGTAGGGTGAGAACAGGCCAAAAGCCTATTCATGTCATGAACCAGGACCCCGAGCCCTCATCCTCAGAGGATCCTGACCTCTCATCCTCAGAAGAAGATGCCCCAGAGTTAACTCTTCAGGGAGAGGACTCAGTTACATAAAATTGTAATGAGATGTCCACCTCCTCAAGACCTAGTTTTCTAGGAAGACCACATGGACCTGCCCCCTTGGTCCAGAGGAGGTCACATTGCCATCCTCAGATTCTGATGACTCCAGCCATGAAGATAGCAGCATGCCACAGCCACTGTTGCCGCTTGAGGCTGCTAAAACAGACCAAGTTCCTTTAAAAGAAAAGGCCTTAGTCAGTACAGAGGTGAGACTGACCAGCTTAAATGAAGCCAAACCCCTACTTAAGGCTCAGTCACAATCTACAGCTCGTTGGAGCAACATAGAGACAAGCTTGCCTGGCTTCCAGCCCCAGTATCATATAGAGCTCTCCATGGTGCTGTTTGCTTCCTATTCCTGCCTTCCTGGGAAACCTAACTTGCCAAAAAAACCCTGTAAAGACCTGATCCACAGGGGAACCCTGTAAGCTAGGCCTCACCAGTGCCCAATGCTGCTCAGCCCTCACCATGACAGAGCAGAAAATAGATATTCATGATGGCCAAACTATGGTCTGAACGCTGTCCAAAAATGCCTAGCGTCTTCCACTCCTATCCCCACCATAATCTTTCATCTCCTCTGCCCCAGACATAGAAAGCTACCACATATAAAGCTGCCTTATTTACTGGGTGAGACCACTGGTCATGCTAGCACATGCTCTACCATTGAGCTATGCTCTCATCCCCTTTATAGTCAGGATTATGTGTATGTTTTGATTCTGTCAGTGCTCCTGCAGCACTCAGCTTTCTTTTCTTTAAAGCAAGTTTCTAGACCTTATACGAGGAAGATATACTTGAAAGTGTGTGAGCAATAACAGCTGAAATGTCACGTATGGAAAATAATACAAAAATTCTGCAAGTTTGCTCTATTCACAAAAAAATAGCATAGAGTGTATTCAGTTATGATGATAATGGAAGCTCAGCCCTGAAACTTTTTCTGCACAGCCAACCTCATGTTGAGTAGCAGGACATAAAGCTTGAACCAGCAACCTTTGAGGCTGTGGAGTATTTCCCTTGCCACTGCACAATATTCTCAGCTTGCCAGAGGCAGGATGCTGAACAATACACACTTGTTCTTGGAAAATCTCTGCCTCGGATTTTGTTGCCGCTGGGAAGGAATTTCCCCTCGAGGTAAGATTATCTTGCATCTGAGTTCTTTTGCATTTCCTGCAATTTGGGGCATGACCCACTTTGTCTGGAGTCATCTGGACCATTTCTTCTCCTGACACCTTCCTGCAATGTAGTTTTCTGCTCATGGCAAAATGTGGTATAGTTGGAGTAAGTTGGGGCTTCTGCTTTGCAAAAAGCAAAAGAGTGCAGGACCTCATGGTACCTAGCTTCATGGTATCTTGCACCTCTATGAATCCATACAGAATCCACGTTCTGTAATGCATTTTTCCGTATGAACTTTATGTATGTATTTTTTCAGTAAAAATGTTAATATTACCAATAGGTCTCCTGATTAAGTATTAAGGCAATTTCCAGATCCATTAAGCCTCTCCTGTCCAACCCTAATCTCATAACACTATCAATGTCTTACAAAGTTTCCGATAAATAAACAGATTCTTAACTTATTTAAGCTTTCTCTAGTTACCAGATATGTCAGTTTAATTATAAACATTTTAACCAATCAATTGATCAAGGACATTTAGGCTGCAATCCTATACTCACTTACCTGGGAGTAAGCCCCATTGAATTCAACGGGGCTTACTTCTGAGTAGATATGCATAGGATTGTGCAGTTAATATTCTTCCATTTACTGGCTAGATCAGTTTTTGCTGTTATTAAATTAACAATAATTGTTTGATTTTTAAATTTTTTATCAGATCTTTGATATATCCAAGTAGAACTCTTACCCTGACATATGCATGCCATCAGCGTTTGATCCTGAGCACTGCAAACCAATATTAAAACTTACTCAGCCATTTTGGTTATTATTTTAATAAAAAAAGACTACTATAAATAATAAACTAAACAGGATGATTCTAAGCATGTTTACTCAGAAGTAAGTTCTATTAAATTCAATGGGAATCACTCTCTAGTAAGTGTGTTTAGGACTGCCACATTTTAACTGGGTTAAGATTCCATTTGTATAACAATTTGTAATGTTATACAAATGTTACACAAATTGTAACTTCCCCCCTGGGGAAGGAAACGGCAACCCACCCCAGTATTCTTGCCATGAAAACTAAATGGATCAGTACAACCAGAGATATGTCGGCATACCATTGGAAGATGGGACTCCCAGGTCGGAAGATGGTCAAAATGCTACTGGGGAGGAACAGAGGATAAGTTCAACTAGCCCCAGATGTGATGACGCAGCTAGCTCAAAGCCAAAAGGATGGCTAGCAGCTGATGGTGCTGGTGGTGAACGACGAATCCGATGTTCTAAAGATCAACACACCATAGGAACCTGGAATGTAAGATCTATGAGCCAGGGCAAATTGGATGTGGTTATTGGGGAGATGTCAAGACTAAATATAGACATTTTGGGTGTCAGTGAACTGAAATGGACTGGAATGGGCCACTTCACATCAAATGGCCACCAGATCTACTACTGTGGACAAGAGGAGCACTGAAGAAATGGAGTAGCCTTCATAATTAATAATAAAGTGGCTAAAGCAGTGCTTGGATACAATCCAAAAAATGACAGAATAATCTCAATTCGAATTCAGGGTAAGCCATTTAACATCACAGTGATCCAAATATACGCCCCAACCACAGATGCTGAAGAAGCAAAAGTAGATCAGTTCTATGAGGATCTTCAGCACCTACTGGATAGTACGCCAAAAAAAGATGTTATTTTCATTACAGGAGACTGGAATGCTAAGGTGGGTAGTCAAACGACACCTGGAATTCCAGGTAAGCGTGGTCTGGGAGAACAAAATGAAGCAGGACATAGGCTAATAGAATTTTGCCAAGACAACTCACTGTGCATAACAAACACTCTCTTCCAACAACCGAAGAGACAACTTTATACATGGACTTCACCAGATAGTTGACACTGAAATCAGATTGACTACATCCTTTGTAGCCAAAGGTGGCAGACATCTATGCAGTCAGTAAAAACAAGACATGGAGCTGATTGTAGTTCAGATCACGAACTTCGTATTGCACAATTTAGAATCAGACTAAAGAGAATAGGGAAGACCCACAGATCAGTTAGATATGAGCTCACTAATATTCCTCATGAATATGCAGTGGAGGTGAAGAACAGATTTAAGGGACTAGATTTAGTAGATAGGGTCCCGGAAGAACTATGGACAGAAGTTCGCAACATTGTTCAGGAGGTGGCAACAAAAAATGTCCCAAAGAAAAAGAAAACCAAGAAGGCAAGATGGCTGTCTGCTGAGACACTGGAAGCAGCCCAAGAAAGAAGGAAAGCAAAAGGCAACAGTGATAGGGGGAGATATGCCCAATTAAATACAAAATTCCAGAGGTTAGCCAGAAAAGATAAGGAATTATTTTTAAACAAGCAATGCATGGAAATGGAAGAAGATAATAGAATAGGAAGGACAAGAGACCTCTTCCAGAAAATTAGAAGCATCGGAGGTAAATTCCAGCCAAAAATGGGTATGATCAAAAACAAAGATGGCAAGGACCTAACAGAAGCAGAAGAGATCAAGAAAAGGTGGCAAGAATATACGGAAGATCTGCATAGGAAGGATAAAATATCAGGGATAGATTTGACGGTGTGGTCAGTGAGCTAGAGCCAGACATCCTGAAGAGTGAGGTTGAATGGGCCTTAAGAAGCATTGCTAATAACAAGGAGATACTGTCAGGAGATGACAGTATCCCAGCTGAACTGTTTAAAATCTTGCAAGGTGATGCTGTCAAGGTGATGCATGCCATATGCCAGCAAATTTGGAAAAAACAAGAATGGCCAACAGACTGGAAAAAATCAACTTATATCCC
The DNA here is from genome assembly GCF_057233095.1 of Heloderma suspectum. Classification (NCBI taxonomy): domain Eukaryota; kingdom Metazoa; phylum Chordata; class Lepidosauria; order Squamata; family Helodermatidae; genus Heloderma; species Heloderma suspectum. The sequence goes on along the minus strand of NC_139461.1, from coordinate 283,454,823 downwards.
CATACCAAAAAAGGGAAGCACCAAAGAATGTTCAAACTATCGAACAGTGGCACTTATTTCACATGCCTGTAAGGTAATGCTCAAGATCTTGCAAGGTAGACTCCAGCAATTCATGGAACGAGAATTGCCAGATGTACAAGCTGGGTTTAGAAAAGGCAGAGGAACTCGAGACCAAATTGCCAATATCTGCTGCATAATGGAGAAAGCCAGGGAGTTTCAGAAAAACATCTATTTCTGTTTTATTGACTATTCTAAAGCCTTTGACTGTGTGGATCATCACAAATTGTGGCAAGTTCTTGGTGGTATGGGGATACCAAGTCATCTTGTCTGCCTCCTGAGGAATCTGTATAACGACCAAGTAGCAACGGTAAGAACAGACCACGGAACAACGGACTGGTTTAAGATTGGGAAAGGATACTCTCACCCTACCTATTGTATACTCTCACCCTACCTATTCAACCTGTATGCAGAACACATCATGCGACGTGCTGGGCTTGATGAAGCCAAGGCTGGAGTAAAATCGTTGGAAGAAACATTAACAATCTCAGATATGCAGATGATACCACTTTGATGGCTGAAAGCGAGGAGGAGCTGAGGAACCTAATGACGAAGGTGAAAGAAGAAAGTGCAAAAGCTGGGTTGCAGTTAAACCTAAAAAACCCCAAGATTATGGCAACCAGCTTGATTGATAACTGGCAAATAGAGGGACAAAACGTGGAGGCAGTGACAGACTTTGTCTTTCTAGGCGCAAAGATTACTGCAGACGCTGACTGCAGCCAGGAAATGAGAAGATGTTTACTTCTTGGGAGGACAGCAATGACAAATCTTGATAAAATAGTGAAGAGCAGAGACATCACACTGACAATAAAGGTCTGCATAGTTCAAGAAATGGTATTCCCCGTAGTAACCTATGGCTGCGAGAGCTGGACCATAAGGAAGGCTGAGTGAAGGAAGATAGATGCTTTTGAACTGTGGTGCTGGAGGAAAATTCTGAGAGTGCCTTGGACTGCAAGAAGATCAAACCAGTCCATCCTCCAGGAAATAAAGCCAGACTGTTCACTTGAGGGAATATTAAAGGCAAAACTGAAGTACTTTGGCCACAAAATGAGAAGACAGGATACCTTGGAGAAGATGCTGATGCTAGGGAAAGTGGAAGGCAAAAGGAAGAGGGGCCGACCAAGGGCAAGGTGGATGGATGATATTCTGGAGGTGACGGGCTCGACCTTGGGGGAGCTGGGGGTGGTGACGGCCGACAGGAAGCTCTGGCGTGGGCTGGTCCATAAAGTCATGAAGAGTCGGAAGCGACTGACCGAATAAACAACAACAATGATTTTCTTTTAAAATAGTAGAAATAGAATAACTGATCTCATTAGCCTAGACAGATCACCTCTCTTCAGATATTTCCTCCCCAGTCATTACTCCATTTAGTTTTCGGTCTGATTGTTTTTCTTTACCATCTCAGTCTTCCTTTAATATTCATAGTACCTTTCAGAAACTTTAATTTCAACAAATTCATTTTTCAAAAAGTTAAGTTCCTATTTACTCCATATTGTCTTCTCATCTGTAGTACAAAGTGCCTTATTTGAAAATATTGGAACAGAGGCCTATTATTATGTCCCACAGATTCACAGATTTCACCCACCATATTGAGCTCTCTATTTATGTTTAAAACAAAAACAAAAAAACTACAATCCTGTTACAGCCAAACTTTCCCCACAATTCCAAATTCTCAACTAGCATTATCTTAAATTCTTTGTTTAAACACCTGCCCTCCCCAGAATTATAGATATTTCTGAGCACAATTAATTTAACTTTTTCCCACTTCAATAGCAACTATCCACTGCTGAAAATATTATTTTCACCTTTCCCTTTCATAAATGAAAGGCCACCTTTCCCTTTCATTTATTTGACTTGTACCCTGCCTTTGAATCAAGAAAAATGGCACTCAATGTGGCTAAAACAAGGTGTGCAATGGCACCTCCAATTTGTACTGTTCTTGCAATTTCAAGGTACTTGGAATTAATCTAAAAATCATACTGCCACTGCTATAATTCACAAGATGAAATAGTTTATTTGGGAACATTCATTCCTCTATTCAAAATACCAACATTCACACACGAATGCTGACAATCCCATGCCATATTACAAACTACTTTTGAAAATTCCCTGCAGGCTGCTCTTGAAGACGGTTTCGAAACTGCAGTTAGTACAAAATAGGACAGCTGATTACTAGTTGGATTATGAAACATGTCTCTCCAAATGTCCTAGCTCCTAGTATATGTACAGGCTCAAGGTGCTGTTTTGTTTTGTTTTTACTTTTAAAACTATAAGGGTACAATCCCATGCATGTTTTAACAGAAAAAAAGTCCTACAACTCCCAGCATTCCCCAGCAAGCATGACTGGCTAGGGAATGCTGGGAGCTGTAGGACTTTTTTTTCTGTCTAAACAGACATAAGGAAAGGCTGTGCTGAATTAGACTAAACACTTACTAGTTTAGCCTTCTATTTCCATAGTGGCCAACCACACAAACCCATCCAGTTATTAAGATCTTCCTTAGAGGCCCTGCTCAGGGTCCCTCATTTGTGGAAACTCCACAATAAGGCACCACAACTGAAACAGATCTAACTCTGGAAGACTGTCCTTGAGGGAGGCTCTCTTAGTTCAGGGTCTGATGCTGTTTTGGTGCCAGGCAAATCATTTTTTATGCAACCAGGACTGTTCAATCTGTATTTGTCTGTATTGTTTTTATTTGCTTCTCCAGTTTTATTTTTTTATATGACGGATAACTGTTTTATTATTTTATTATGTTCAACCTGTATCAAGTACTCTGAAGAATGGTATAAACATTAAATAGATTTTTTAAAATATTATTTTCGTGACCCAGCACTTTCAGTTCGTGGCCAGCAGTTGCACAAATAGTGTATATATGGAAATCAAATAGAGATATAACACCAGTCTCCAGTGGTGCAGCTAGGTCATTTCATACCCCGGATGTAATGGACTTATGGGGGGCGGGAGCCAAACTTTAGACTGCCATGTGTATTACGTCAGTTGTGAAGCACACTTCTCTCTCTTTCAACAGCCATTCCATGCTTTACAACTTCTTCTACATTCCCGATATATTAGAGTTAAAGCAAACATGCCCGTTTGCCAACACTGGTTAAGCAAAAAAAAAACACCCCAAACTCTTGAGTATGTAGAGTTTCACACTTTAAACTCACTTAAGGGAGCAATTCCATGGCCTCTAGACAGTGTCTGGGTGGCCATAGGATATTTTGGATTCCCGGACCCAAGGATGGAGACAGTGCTCCGACCTCGGAGGGGGGAATCCTCGCTCCAACCCCCTCCCTCTCCTCCTTGCAGCCAGCATGGAGAGAACCATGTCGGTTTCCTCTCTGAAGTCGGCAACACGAACTCAGAGAGGAGGTAAATGGGGCGTTCTGGTGGATGGGGAGGGGAGGAGACAGGAAAGGCTGGGATATGACCTATCCCATAGCCTCTCTAGCCTCTCTCCCTCCGAAATGCCCCAGCATGACAGGCAAAAAAGCCCATCTAGCAAAAACGCAGAGTAGGATGATGGGGAGGTGACCCGCCACGCCTCCTGCTCTGCACTGGATGATTGTAAGTGTCCAAAATCAGAGGCTTACAATAATTGAGGGTGAAATAATAAGATTGCACCCTAAGTCACTTAAATCATAGAGACATATGATGACTATCAGAGTAAAATAGTGTTTGCTTCTGCTGTCCTGCTTCTGCTGTTCTGCTTCTGCTGGTAAGCACATTTACATGGGAATAAGCACCATTTTGTTGCAGAAAAGGTTAATATATTTTTAAGTGAAAATAACAAAACAAGCACCAGTAACCATGTACATTCTCATCCGTCCGCCCCTGACTATGTTTTCGTTGTTGTTGTTGTTAAAATAAAAACAAAGGGTGCTGCAACAAGCAGAATCAGACCCGGTGGACTTCGGCATGCCCATGCTGGCCCAAGTGCTCAAGCCTGGCCTATTTGTCACTGCCCCACCATCAGGTGGCCATTTGGGGTTCTACGTGGTCTTCAGTCCTGAGGTCCACCCCTACCTGCACTACTGTCTCAGACACCCAACTTTGGCACCTCCTGTTGGAGGCACAGCTTCTCCAGCTCACATATGGGTGGCCGACAGGGCTTGCCAGGGGCCATATTGGCAATTCACAAACCCTGCCTGGCCAGAGTTGCTCTGAGTTACACAAACCCCAGGAAGGATCATGCCTGTGGTTTCTACTAAGTCATAAATGCCTTACAAAGACATTAGAGAAGTTGCAGGTAAAGGGTTAATTGGCTCTAGTTAATAAGCTAGTCTCTTCTGCCAGCTTGGCTTTAACAGGAAGATTGTTGGGGCCCTAACCGCAGCAAACAATAGCTGGAATTGTACTAGCAAAAACTAGTTCAGCGGCATCATTTGCCAATAATTTTAAAAACAGATTTAAACATTCCTTCTTCTTTCCCCGCCCCCATTCTTTTTCATACTGTCCAAGTGAAGATGGGAACTGGGGAAAGGCAGATAAGTTTCCATCCCCTAACCTCAAGTACCAAAAGAATGTGTCCTTAGTACCTGCCAAGCATGAAACTTCAGACCACAGATTTGAAGGAGGGAAGTGTGTGTGTGTGTGTGTGTGTGTGTGAGAGAGAGAGAGAGAGAGAGAGAAATAAGTGCTCAGCTATGATAACAACATTGTCAGCATCTGCTTGCTGAACTTTTTAAAAGGCACACTAAAGCAGCAGCCCTCCAAGATTTCACAGATAAAACAGGTATCACTCCAAAGATCACTGTTTGAACATCCCCCTGCTCCTGAAGGACTAAAGACAGTGTATAATAAGTGTGTATATAGGATTGTGTCATCTCACAATGGACAAACATATTCAGAAACATTTTACAAATAGGAAAGGCAGTAACAGGCGCAGATGATAATGACGAAGCACACCAGCATTTTGTATCTATGTGCATGCAATTACATGCGTGTGCATTACAGTCAAGATGCTCTCTCTCTCACATGCGCACACGCACACACACCAATTCAGAAATTTAAATCTTAAGACTTGAAGTGAGGGAGATGAAATCAGAAGAAACCTACTTGAGTTTCTGTGTGTGTGTGTGTGTGTGTGTGTGTGAGAATGTTAACTGCTTAAAAAAAAAAAAGCATACCCAGCACCTCCTCAAAATAAAAGTTAGGGACAGCATTTAATATAGAAAGGAAATGGTCTTATATGCACCAGCTGTCCCTAGTTACAAGGGATGGTGCATATTTTCTCATCCTTTAACCAGGGGAAAGGGTAAGAAAATATGCACCATCCCTTGTAAATAGGGACAGCTGGTGCATATAAAGTCCAGGGCCCATTTAGGGCCAAAATGCAATCTTAAGACTATTTCCTTTCTATGTTCAGGAACCTATAAGCCAATGCTGATATTAAATACACAAATTGGACAGCTGGGAGAAAATGATCGCAAGCCGCTGTGCTATCGGAAGAGTCCACATCTCACACGTGCAGCCAAGAAAGCTCCTTGAAGCTTCTCTATCAACTGCTCAAAGCTAACTATTCTGACATTAAAAACCCTTCTTCAGCCATTTTCTGCTTCTTTCCCAATAGGTACTTCAAAAAGGGACAAGCAAACAAAAGTAACACTGAAAATAGCCCGTACTGGACCCATGGTATCACAACCCCAGTGCTGTTAACCCTGAGTAGTAGCATCATTGCAGTGTCTTGCACAGAGTTTCTTCCCTGAGCTTGCTACCTGATATTCTTTAAACAGGAAATGCTGAGAAAAGTGGGGGGAGGGGGAATTGAACCTGGAGCCTCCTGCATGCAAAGCTTGGATTCCCAGCACCAAGCTCCAGCACCTCCCAAATATCGTCCTCATCTAAAAAAAGGAATCATGCAACTGGAAATAATCACTACAGTACCGATACAACCAATAAGAAATAATTACGTTTGCTTGATGCATTTAAGCGAAACGCTCCGAAGTCCTAATTCATACAAACGTAGGCCACATGCCTGGTTGTCCTGCTTTTTCCAGCATCTACATACACACCCGCGGCTAGGCGTCTAAAGTTAATAAACCATAAACAAGAATTGTCAGCTTACCTTCTATGTCATCTGGAATCGTGGCATAAGTGTTAGAAAGGTTAAGCTTCTGAATGTCAGGGTGTTCTCTATTTACAGTCAAGCTGGGTGATGTCACTAGATCTAGCATTTCCTTATACCTGGAGGAAAATGGGCGGGGGGGGGGAGAGATAATTTATTCATTAATTATGCACACTTACTAATGATTCCACCTTTTTTCCCTAGGAGTACAAATATTAAAGCTGATTACCTAAACCCAGGCTTCATATAAATTCTACATAAACAACATTCATGAAAAAGTTTTCATCAAAGGGAAAATGCTGAATTAAAAACCAAGCATTTGTTTCCCTTGGAGATTACACCCATCTGATTAAATGTTTTCCTGTTCATCCTGGATTTTGCCATAAGAAGATTACATTTATATACAGTATTTCTTAAAATGCCATGAAGAACTAGCAACATATTGTAGTATTACCATCACCTTCTGATACCAGCAGTAACATCGGAGAAGGCTGTGAGTTACAGAAACGTCTGGAACAAGATTGGAAGTATCACAAAGTTGTGGGGGATTTAAAGGGAGGAAGCTACTAGATAGGATAGTCCAAGTTAACCCTAATGGTGGCAATCCTGCATGCAGTTTGCTTAAATATCATTGAAGCTGATGGAAGTGGCCCTAACCTTTTGCAGGATTCCTGCCAAAAGCATTAGATTTTCCCACACTGAAAAACTTTAGGTTTCTGGGATCGGGGTCTTGATGGCAAATCAAACAGAAAAGACTTCTAAACTTGCCCAATTTGGCATCTTCATATATTCTTTACGAGGCGTAACTCAAGTCTTCAGATTAAACTTCCAAACACACCAGCACCCTAGTCGACAACTAGATTTGCTTGTCAGTGCGCTATGAGGAACAGGTAGGGAGCAACGCACCAGGGTACCACTGTATTTCTGCAAGGGCACAATCTGTGCATGTTTAGAAAGAAAAAAAGTCCCGCAACTCCCAGCATTCTTCAGAAAGCACGACGGGCTGGGGAATGCTTTTTTTCTGCCTAAACATAGGATTGCGCCCTAGGTGGGTTCACTGAACTCTCATGGTCATAGCCACTGCTCTCTCCATAAATGCTTTTTCTCTCTCTAAGTTAATAAATGGGGTCCAGATGTTACCCAGTATACTTGATAGCTGGATTTGGACTGGGGACCACCAGTTGTGATCACTGCACTAGCACCAAACACTTTATGAAACTATTATTGAGACATTTGGTTAAATCTATAGACCCTGAATTGATTTATCCATTTTAGTTATCCAGCTTAGCATTTCTTTTTGCATAACAACTATTACATATGAAAGCCTCTAAATCCAACCTATGGATATAGCCCAGAAATCTGTACTAGTACGAGAGAAAAGGTAGGGCGCCTTTAATGAAATCCACAAGCTTCCCCCCAAATTCCCACCAATTTTAGCCAAATCATGTCCCCTGTAATCATGGCTTTCTAAATATAGTAGCTAACAGGGTCATTCCAAAAGATAGTGGACAGGCCTTCTCTGGTCTCTCTGTAATTTGAACACTGACGGGTAAATTTTATGTAATACACGTACATCCTGATTTAAAAACTGTCAGTAAATATCCTGTAATCATGGGATCTTCCCAAACTACTTTTAATATTCATTGCTTGACATTTGCAAAATGTCAGGTTGTGCTGGTCATTCAAGTATTTTTTTTAAAGCTCTGATGAAAGGGATCAGTGCAAGGTTCAACGGGACACTGCCTGCTACATCAACAACATGCAGGTGGTTTAGTATGGAATAAAGGATTTACCGATGACAGCAAACAGGAACAGCAAATATGCTTCCTACTAGATCCCTGCAAAAAAATCTCATTTAAGTTCTGAGCATTGAAGATACCAATATGGTTGTGTAGAAAATTCCGGAAACAAATTGCAAGGTTGTCTTTCTTATTTACTAGAAATGGGCCAATAAAATTTCAGTGGTGGTGTGTTTTGGAGTAATGGTGACGTTGTGCATTTGAAGATGGGGGGGGGAGTTGCAGCCCTCCTCCCCACCGCATGACCTGGCCCAAGTCCCACACACTGGGCCAGTCTGCATGTAATGACAAGCTACCATGGCTGAATTTCCCCACGGGGCTTCTTGTCATGTTGACGGCCTCCATTTTTTATTTTAGAGCCTCCGCTGGGGGGAGGGGCGTTGTAGCTTGTTATGACGTGCAAACCCATACAGGATAGGTTGTTGGGGTGGTTGACAAGCCACCCGGAGCCTATGGGCTGTTTTAGGGTTGCGCATGACTTGTCAACGACCCCAACATCACCAGTTTGCATTTAACAACTAGCTATGGTGTTCCTCCCCCTGCGGCTCTTAATATTCAAAATAGCAGCTGCCGCTGCAATGGGAAGCCCCGCGGGGAAACTACGTGCGAAGCAGGTCTCTGCCTGTTATGCCAGACTTGCTGCCTAGTACGGTTCGGATGAACACCAGTATATTGTGGGCTGCAGCACAAACCTTGGGGTGCTTCCTAGACATTTATTGTGCAATTGCAGAGCCTCATTCACAGAAGTTCCCAGGGTTTCAGGCAACATTGTCTTCGATTTGCAGCCCTCTTGAGTTTTCCCACCACTTCTTCCATCTTTTTACTTACCAGAAAAAAAATCCATTAAGGAAGAAAAGATAGAATAGCTGCAAAATGCCTTTTAATTGTTAGCACTAGGAGCCCTCCATCTGGAGGCACCCTTGCTTGCTTTAGCATCATGCTGTTGTCGTCCACAGACCCATAATTTCTATACAATTAGGCCTCTGCATGAAACAGCTGCCTCCATGTTTTATATTATGTGCATGGTGGATGGGAAGGGCACATGCCTCATTCTCCACCACAAACTAGGCCTATGTTTTTAATCTGTAGTGTAGTACCCCAAACGGCAACTGAGGTTCTATTCAAAAAGGTAGCCAGGGATGAATTTCTGATGAAGGAAAGTGCAGACGCTCAAGTATGTCTGGGAGGGCATATGCACTGCCCTGGAAAACCTGTTCTGCACACCCTGGCCAAATCTCAGAAATACACTGCATTTTTGTACTTATTCAGTGATGAAGAGCAGCCACTCTGCATATGCTAAAAGGCACTCCACATTTTACTCCACATTTTTCAGGCTGAGGTCTGGCACTTAAAGCAGGCTTCATAGCCGAGTCTCCAATGAAGACTGGACAGTATTTTCTTTTTCAACAGAGCCCTGCAGTAACTCTCCCCATCACCACACGCAAACAAAATAAATAAACTCTGTCGTGGATCTCTGCTTTGCGCTACCAAATGTACCAGAGTCCACTGCAGTGACAGAGATGGGCCAAATACAGGCTGCACAGGAAAAGATGTAGACAGGCATTGTCTCCCCCAGCCCCACTTTCTTTTTCACAGCTGTACAGAGCAGATTGCACCATTTGTTAGCCCTGTCGTCACTCCACGTCCCCCGGGGCTACAGCATTAAGGCAAAAGCATGACTGTGCTTTTAGAAGAGTGCTCCACAGAAGTGTCAGGGAGCAGAACTTAGGAGATGACAGCTGGGCAGTAGGGGAAGTAGCAGAGGGGAGGAGAGCAACTTCAAAAGGCTCCCACTGCTGCTAACGGATTAAAAGCATATGGAAGGTTCCAAGTCAGGGCCTGAACCAGCTCACCTTTCTATTTACCCCTGTGTGCTTTTGTTCAGCTACCTAAGCTGCAAACAACTACCTATAGTCAGAGATAAAGATCTAACATTCAGAAGCAGAAAGGTAACAGATGGCATGGTAACAGCCATGGAGAATGCAGGGAGAGGGAGAGCAAGTTAGCAAGAACTGCTTGGGAGAGAAGCCCTCCGATTTTGCAATCCCTAAACCAGACAAACAGACTGAGCCTCCACTTTCTGCTACATGCAATCAGAGAGGCACTAATGGTTGTTCCTGTTACTTAAGAATAAGGCCTGATCACTACAGGATGAGTGAGGCAGGCTGTGGGGCCTTTCCCCATACAAGCTTTCCACACATGCCATGTCAAGTTGAACTGAAGTTTCCATGTGCACATGCACTGACCAGTCAGTGTAGATGATACTCAGCTAGATCGTGTGTGTGTGTGAGAATATTAACAGGGCCGTTAACAGGGCAAATCATTGAACAGACTGCGTACAGGTGTAACAAGATCTAGAGACGCTTTGAATAAATGGGGTTATCCGGTGATCTCTGCCCTATGAGACTGCCGAGACTTGCAGACAACAACACTTATGTATACTTGTCCTTTGTGCCCTGACCAATGTACACATGAGGACCTTATGACAGCGCGACAGAACGCAATTAATGTTGCTAGTTTGGGGGCAAGATTTGTCTAATTTCTATATATTTTAACTTCTACATTTTATATTTTTAATGTTATGTGTTATAGTATGTTTTTTAATTGTGATGCTTCTGACACGAATAAATAAATAACAAGGCCGTGACTGATAGGCTGACAGCCCAACATTACTAAATGTATGGTCAGTCAAAGTAGAGGTGACTCTAATCACATTTCTAAATCATATGCTTGCAACTGGGCATATTTTTTGCTTACAAAAAAAGCTGTGAAGCGAAGAACTGGGGGTTGGACTTGATGGTCTTATAGGCCCCTTCCAACCCTACTATTCTATGATTCTGTGAATACAGATTTGGACCATGGAATTGGAGAGGGCTGTTAACACTTCCCCTATGCTGTTTTCCTGCTAAAAATCCCCCTCCTCAAAGCTGCCCTGATTTAGCAGGGTGGAAGGGGTATCCCCATCCCTCTGTACCATGGTACAAATCTTTGTGGTAAAGTTAGTGCTTCACAGTTCTTACAAACAAACCATTGTATGACAGAAATTCTATGCTTGCTCACTTGGAAGTAAGCCCTGTTGAGCTCAATGGAGCTTCCAAGTAAGTGTTCACAGGTGTGCAGTTTAAGTGTAAGGGCTCCTTCACACTGGGCTTTTATCCTGCGATTGAGATGGCTCCTTCACGGAAATTTGCAGGCTCTTTACATGATGCCGCAATCATCCGAGGCATCTCTTGCAAAGGAACCCTTTGTTCCGTTTTTAAATAGATCTCAGATAATAAGCTATCAAATTACCCCATTGTGTTCCATTTCAGTTCCCTCCATGAAAATCGTTAAAGCGGCAAGAAGAGGAGCAAGATCAATGAAAGATAATGGAAGATTCAGCTACAGGGGGAAGGGGTAGGGGAGAAGGAAGCACGTGAAAAAGGGAGTCAATGTGATCCTGCATTTAAATGGAAGCAGAAAGCCCCATTTTAAATGCAGGATTTCAGGCTGGTGTAGAGATGCCCTAAGTCAGCCCAAATGCATTAATCAGACACTCAGTGTTCCTTCTTACAATCCCTCCACTCCCAAATCTATAGGCACACAATGCAGTAAAATAATGCCAGTGACTGACTATGGAATTAAACAAGGAAGCATTAAAATGACCACCACATTCTGCCTCCAATGATGTTTCTTTGATGGATACCTTATCAGGAATGCTGCCATATGTGGGCAGAGCAGTAGACACAAGGTAAAAAAAAATACTGGGGTGGCTGTTGGGTGCCTTGAAATTATAAGATTCCAATGTGAAATCAGAGATCTATTAGCAGAATCAGACACACTGATGAAATGCTGTGACTGAGAATAATCAGTCAAAGCCTGAATTTCGATGATTTCAGTCAACATGAAAATTAACACTAAGCAGGCAGAAGTTACATAAATTTAAAGTGGCAGGTATGAGCACATCCCATTGCAAACAATTATGTCTGCAGTTAATTGAATTCAGATGCACTTTGCTATCTAGTTTCATTTAGATGCACTAAGCTACATAATTTATATGCAAGTACAACGTTATTAGCCTCTGGCTCTAGAATGTATTGGGGTACCTTGTCCCAGGTCACACAGAGTCAACAGCAGAACTGGAAATTAAACCCAAGAGCCCCAAACTTTGTGCCTCCCCACAAACATTTTTCATTTAAATGCTACAATAGCAAAACTTTGCAGGACTAGCAAAACATCCTCTCATGTCATCGTTAAAGGTCATCTTGCGAATAAATAAAAGGAGCTTTTATTTGCCACACAGTAAATCATTTGAGTTCTACTAATACATGCCCAGATTCTTTCATATATTGCAGGGGTGGGGAACATGTGGGGTTGGACTGCAACTCCCGTCAGCCCCGCCAGGACACCCATAGTGAGGAATGATGGGAGTTGCAGTCCAACAACTTCTGGAGGACCACATGTTCCCCATCCCGGATATATTGCAATCCAGATCAAGGTGACTTGTGGTGCAACTGCTGTTATTGACCACTCCAAAGAACACTGCTGCGGCCATTACACGCGGCACTGTACTGGAATACAGAAGCTGGACTGAACAGGCCCCAAGTCCCAACCACGCATACGTAGAGCTCTTGTGAATTTAACTGCTCCCTCAGCAAATATTTAGCACACAAAGCTTTCCCATTACTCCATCTCCGTGCATGGAAAAACCTTCACCTATGGAATTCCAGCCTGTTCTGCAACTATTTCCAGCAAAGGATCCCTGCAAGGCAAACCTTCCAGGTCACCCATCTGGCTGCAGCCTGAGTCAACCTAATATTCACATGGTAGCTACAATACCATTTGATGGTACCTGTACCTGTAGAAGACAGTGAGTCACCAGATGGTGCCCTATAAGAAAAGCACAGTCTTTCTACTAGTGATGTCAGAGAATTCCGCCACGGATCTCGGGGAGGCCGAATGCCAGCGCATTCGGCCCCCCAAAATCGGTGGCGGAACGGTCTGCCACCCCCCCGCCCCCCGCCCGGGACGGGACTTACCTTGGGTGGATCTTCCTGGCGGCGGCAGCTCCAGCGGCGGTTCGGCGGCGGCGGTTCGGCGGCGGCGGCCGGTCTTCCGACCGGCAGCCACCGCCACCATTTCTAGTTAAAAAACCAAAAAAACATGTTAGGCTACGTAAAGATTTACGTAGCCTATCACAGCTAGATTTTAAAAAAACACCGTGATAGGCTACGTAAATGTTTACGTAGCCTATCACGGCTGATTTAAAAGAAAAGAAAAAAACGCGCGTATGCAAATGGCGGCGCCCATGGGCGCCGCCATTTGCGTACGCGCGGTTTTTTTTCTTTTAAATCAGCCGTGATAGGCTCCGTAAACATTTACGTAGCCTATCATGGCTGACTGCAGGGACGCAAACGGCGGCGGCTACAGCCGCCGCCATTTGCATCCCTGCTAGCCAGTGGCCGGATGTCCGGCCACTGGCGGAGCCGGCCGGCAGCTCCACAGAATCCCTGCAGAGCACAGCCAGCCAGCTGGCCAGGATTCGGGGGGGAGGGATGGAGTGCCTCCCCCCCAGCCAGAATTTCGGGGGGAGGGACGGAGCACCTCCCCCCCCCACGAATGTCACCCTTCGAAAAGGTAAGTGACTTTCATACATCCCTACTTTCTACACCCTCCCAATGCTTGTTTAGTGCTGCATCCCAAAAGGATTTTTGCTTTTCAGGTGTTTGGTACCAGAATTAATGCAGTTCTCAGTGCTGAGACACGATTATCTTTTTACTAACCTAGAATCCCAAATACACTCTGCTTACATTACTTTCCAAATTTGTTTATACATGTAGTAATGTTTTTAATTCCAGTTCAACAATATTTTATATAGTTTAGATATCAATTTCCTTTCACTGTCTGATTTAAATGAGTTCCTACAAGTGTAGTACAGACTGGTAATAATTTACCTTTTTAAATGCCAGAGTTGCAAGCATTCAAAAAGGGCAGGACACCTGAGCAAGGTGAGGGTGGGTATCTAGGGTGGTTTACAAAACACCTTGAAACCCTAGAACAAGCATGGGTTTCAGGGTAGTTTGTAAACCACCCCCGACACCCACCCTCACCAGGTTCAGATGTTACAGCAACCCACACCAGGCAAGGCTAATTATGCTAATTAGGTGGCTTGCGACCAGTGCATGCAGGCGGGGAAAATATGTCATGGTGGCTTATTTTCCCTTCATGATTGTGCTAACCCAGTCTTTGTGGGTACCACAGCCATAGATGCAAAATGTGTCCTCCCTGCAAAAAAGTTTAACATGCATGGGATTACCCTTGCTGGATTGGGGTGCAAAGGCATTTAGTTTCATCCAATGAAATCAGTTGTTCTGTATCCCAATGCCTCACAATGGCCAATTCCCAATGTAAATTTCTTGAGATGATGGGAGTTGTTATTCAAAACATCTGAAGAGCACCAGGTTGGGGAAGGCTGTCCTAAACAACACGATTGACAGGAGTGCTAACATTTTCCACTTTCATACATAAACCACCTTGAACGATGGATCTCTGTAACACCTGAAAAGCAAAAGAGTTAGGTCCATCAACGACATATGTAATTGAGAGCAATGGTCTATTCCTCCCCATCCACCACCCTATTTTTCACATTAATAATAATGTAAAATTTAGGCTTGAGACAGATCTAAGACCTGAAAGTAGCTGAAAGAGGAATCACTGCCAAAGGTGCAGAGATCTATCCCATTTTCACCCCTGGTAAAGCAAGTTTGGAGGGGGTTTGTTTTGTTTCAAAATCTAACAAACAAACAAAAAAAGATGACAGTAGGACAAAAGAAATGTGCGTGTACACCAGCCTTCCCCAGTTGGACTACAACTCCCAGTATCCCCCTGCCTCTTTCAAACTACATTTAATTCTCTTAAAATGGACAGCATTCTCCAACCTCAGCTGCAGGCATCACGATCAATCACAAGGCAAATAATACAATGGATTTTCTGAGTGGTACACAGGGCCTGGATCACAGGTAACGAGAAAAGGCACCATGGGTGAATTTCCCCACAGGGTTTGTTGTTTATTTATTTATTTATATTTATTTATTATTAAATTTATTAATCGCCCATCTGGCTGGTCACCCAGCCACTCTGGGCGATGTAGAACATACAATAAAACAGTTTAAAACAATAAAATTCTACAATAAAAACATTTTCTAAAATACCCTAACCCACCCCAAATGCCTGCCTGAACAGCCACGTTTTTAATGGATGATGGAAGCGCATGATGTTGCGGTGGTGGCTGCCACTTTGAATTTTCAGGGTACAGCGGGGCACGCCATAGCTTCTTGTCATGTGCGAACCCAGCGAGGGTGGGCTGTAGGGGTGGTTGGCAAGCCACCTGTAACTAGGGATGTACAGACTGTGTAAAATCCACTCTGTCTCTGTTTCGCATATTGTCAGGTGCCTTTTGTTCCATCATGCATTCACAGACAGATTCAAAATTTTTGTTGTTGTGTGGAAAAAAACGCAAATAATTCCATAAGAGGGTTCGCAACAATTTATATAATTCACCTTAGTACATAACATCTAGTGTACTGTCTCCCATTCCATTCAACTTTTCCCCATGCATATTTACCAGTCTCAGCAGAAACTTGAATATTTTCCTAAGAATAAATATGCATAAATTTCAGGAAAGTAAAAAAAAAAAAAAGGATCCACAAGGCCATGGGCTCCGCACAGCAGTTGGTCCACAGCAGATTCTGCAGGTCAGATTCTTAGAAATCCGAGCTCATTTTAGTCTGTCTCAAATTTCCCCAGCATCCATACATGTAACCCTAAAATAGCCCACAGGTTCTGGGTGGTTTGTCAACCACCCTAACAACCCATTGTCACCTGGTTCGTACATAATGAGAAGCTGCAGCGGCAGTTTGATTGCCAACCACAGGGTGTCGTGAACCAGGTCAGAGTTGGAGAGGGTGTTGAAGGCTGTCCAATCCCATGCTTGATGCAGGAATTTCAAAGCTAAAACATCCCCAATATTTTGCTGTCCAGAATCTACTTAAAGACCTCCAGCAAGGTTAGCTCCCCCCAAGTAATTGGTTCCATCAGCAGAAAAATTTGTTGAATCTGCCCATTTGTTAAGACTACATGTTGACTGGATGAACATCAGGAAGAGATTTTTAGCTTTTATTTCATTAAAAAAACCCAAATCAACAAAATGTCATATGTGAATTTGGAACCACACTTTCCATTTAAGTCTGTGCATTGGGAGCCATGATCCCCAACAAAGATGAGAGGTACCCATAGCATCTCAAATAAGGAACAGATTCAGTCTTGCTATTTCCCCCCAGTAATTTTGAATGGAAAAGGAAGCCAAGTTAAACATTTTAAAACCCTCAAATTCATAGCCTTGGATATACAATAGCTAACATACTGTGTTTCTTTGCAAGACTACCTCAAATTTACATCACCAGGTGTCAGTTCTTAAGACTATGGCCCCCAAATACTAAGCTGCATGCTTGACTCAGTAGATTAATCAAGTAAAGCTTCATTTGATTGATCAGTGGAGGCAACTTTATGATGCCACTTTGGCTCAGTTTATTACTGTACTAGAAAATGCTACTGTCTTGACAGAGACTAAATACTGTAGAAGCTGGAATAACGCTAGGCTAACAATCCTACACCCACTTACTAGGGAGTAAGCCCTACTGAACTCAATGGGACTTACTTCTGAATAGGTATGTATAGGGTTGCGCTCTAGGTCTTCCTAACCGGCTAATGTGCCAGTAGTTTTGCTTTGGTTCAGTTCAGAATAGGGAAATTGGAGGCAGCTATTTTTTTTTACAAAAAGTAAAATTTTTGACTTGCTAATCTGCTTCTAATCACTTCACTTACTAGTTCCACCCCCTACACCTCCCTAAACAAAACTAGAAAGAATCACACACTGGATATTTATTTGCTTTTTTACGGAATAAACAATGGTTTAAACAAGTGCAACAATTTACCAGAAATGATTGAGTTATATTATCTGGAGAATGTCCTTTTAAGTGGGCAAAAAAAAAGAGAAAAAAAAGAAAAAAATATTATTTAAAAAGCTGTTCCTTAACATGTACTTCTTGAGCATTCACCAAATTCTTCTTCAACAAAAAGACAAAAAATACCAGATGGAATATCCCATTATGAATGAATAATGGTAATGCTGACATGAGCCAGCATGACAATGCGGCAGCTAAAAAAGGCTAATACAATTCTAGGCTCCATCAACAGCAGCATAATGTCCATAAGAAGTAATGATGCTTTGGTCAGACTTGTGTCCAGGTCTGAGCACCGTAGTTTAAGGAGGATATTGACAAACTGGAACATGTCCAGACAACGGCAGCAAAGATGGTGAGGCACTGTCAGGGTGGAAACTGAGCCCATAGAGCCCCAGAGCAGTTCTGATTCTGAGGAGGAACAGCAATCTGTGGGAGAGGAGCTCGCTCATCTCTCACAAGCACAGCAGCTGGCAGAGATTCCTCCTGCCAGCATTCCTGGGATAGATAGTGACCCTGGCAGTGAGAGAGCGCTGGAGGGGGGCTTGCTGGACGCTCGACGCAGACGTAGGGAGCGACGACAGATGGAGGGCGCAGAAAGGCGTAGCGCTCATTTGGCGCACAGACAATGGTTGCATCCCAAGGACCCAAGGGAAAGAGGGAGGATCTCCCCCTAGCCCATATGTTCAGGGTCTTCCCGTGGTTCTCCTTCAAACAGGGACCAACTGCCTTACCTGGAGCTTAGGCTATTCTGCTATCTTTCCCCAGTGCTGTTCCTTGCTTAGTGGCTAGTGATTAGTATCTGAAAGAGTCATAAAGTAATAAAGGAATAAAGCCTTGGAAAGAATCCTCATCGTCTGTGTCCTGAGTGGCTATTGGAGGGGACTGCAAGAGGCAGCTAGGGCGCTCCTGACAGGCACCTGGAGACCAAGTCCTATGAGGAAAGTCTTCATAGATGTTATGTATGCTTAGCCTTGAGCAGAGACAATTAAGAGGCGACAAGATAGCCATCTTCAAATAGGGAAACTGTCACAAAGATGGAGCAAATTTGTTCTCTGTTGCTCCAGAGGGTAGGTCCCAAACCAACTGATGCAAATGGCAAGAAAGGAGATTTTGACTAAAGATTAGGGAGAACTTCCTTATGATACGAGCTGGGTCAGAAGAGAGTGGTCTCTCCTTAGAAGTTGTCAGAGGCTGAATGGATGCCTATCAGAGATGGTGCAACAGTGGATTTCCTGCACTGGCAGGAGGTTGGACTAGATGACCTTTGAGGACCCTTCCAACTCTGTGATCCTATGAAAAATAAGTTAAAATTAAACTTGAAAGAAGGCTAAGACAGGTACTGCAGTAGAAAGGAGCAAGAGGAAAAGCCCTCTCCACTTTCAACCTTAGCACCAATTCTACAAAGACTGGGCTTATGTCTAGATTGGGAGACTGAAGGACAGTGTGCACACATGATAACCTTTCAAAGACTAGGAGGCAGTATTGTACAGCTGTCACTGTCCACAGTACATACATTCACTTTTTCTGATCAAACTGGTTTAATTTAATTTTTATTATTTATTATTTTAATGAGAGAACTTGTGCAGTGTAGTGGTTAGAAGGCTGGACTAAGGCAGGGGAGACCTGGGTTCAAATCCCTAGTCAACCATGAAACTCTCTGGATGAGCTTAGGCCAGTCTCATTCTCTCTCAGCATAACCTACCTCAGAGGGTTGTTGTGAGGTTCCACGTATGCCACCTTGAAGAAAAGGCAGAATATAAATAAATGTAAGTAATAAATATTCAAACATTTATACCCTGCCCCTTCCATCATTTGATCCCAAAGGCAACTTACATAAAACCACAAAATATCAATTATAGCAATAAAAGAAGATTTCTGTAGGGCTTTTAGCAGTATTTGAGGATTGGGGGGAGGGGGCAAAAATAGCCCCAGCAGCACAACCAGCTCTGCTGCAATCGATGTGCATATACAATCCCAGGTACCTCTCAGCTGCAAAAGAGGAACAGGGCAGTTCATTCATTCATTTGTTCTTTTATTTCCTTCTCAAGTAGGTAAAAGATGTGTGCATGATAAGCACCATCATTTAGCTTTTAACAAAGAAAAATGGCACCCCCAACATCACTGGTGATGAGCAGCATACTTGTAACCTTCTTTCCTGCCCCCTCCACATGCTGAGAGCATTTAAAAAAATTTCCTATGTATTTTTAGGAGGTAAAGGATGTAAACATGAAGGGACACACACTGGCAGACATGACAAAATTATAACCATTGCAAACCAGTGGAATATAGGAAGGCAACTACCTTAGACATGACATCAGTCCATCTAGCTCAGTACTTACGCTAGCCTTCTCCCAGCTGGTGTTTGACAGCAACTCCCATGATTCCTAGCCAGCATGGCTACTGGCTGGGAATTATGGGAGTTGCAGTCCAACATATATAGAAGGCACTAAGTTGGGGAAGGCTGGTCTACACCAAGGATGGGCAATCTGTTTGTTCGACTACAACTCCTATCATCCCTAACCCTGGCCATGCTGGCTGGGACTGATGGGGATTGGAGTCCAGCAATATCTGGAGAGCCACAGGTTGCCCATTCCTGGTCTACACAGTGACTGGCAGTCGCTCTCGAGAGTTTCAGATAGGGTTCTTTCCCAGCTGTACCTGCAGATGCCTGCAACTGAACCTGAGACCTTTTGCATGCAAAGCATATTCTCTACCACTGAGCTAGAACTCTTCCATTACACACAGCAAATACATCTGCCATGCAAAGCATGAATTGGCCAGCAAGTCATTCTGTAGAAGCTGTGGTTTTCTTTAAAAACAAAAGCAAAAAACACCCCTACTCCCAACATGGAGTAAATGCTCCTTTTGCAAGACTGTCAGTTTATCATAGACTGCAAAATGATTTTTTTCCAAGGTGACCCTCCGGGCACAGTTCCACAGACTGTTTATACTCCTGAGCACTAGCTGTCTACTGCTGACATGACCAAACGTAAAGCTCCATCAGATTTTTGGATTTGATAACTCCTTTGTTAATACTATGTTCAGGCCTCAGGGTACACAGTAGATTCTGATTCTCTTAAGCCTCCAATAAGCCAGATACTACAATAGTAAGAAAGGGGAGGAGGAAGAAACAGAAAACACATAAAACATGGAGTGGTAGTCATAATAGTAATAGCACTATTACGTAATAAATACAACAGGCCAGTAAAAAAAGTTGAGAAAAGAATAGTAAAATTAAGCAGAGTAAATTATTGTTCAGTCGTTCAGTCATGTCCGACTCTTCGTGACCCCATGGACCATAGCACGCCAGGCCTTCCTGTCCTGCGCTCTCTCCCGGAGCATGCTCAAGTTCATATTCATTGCATCCGTGATGCTATCTAGCCATCTCATCCTCTGCCGTCCCCTTCTCCTTTTGCCTTCAGTCTTTCCCAGCATCAGGGTCTTTTCCAGAGAGTTTTCTCTTCGCATTAGGTGGCCAAAATATTGGAGCTTCAGCTTCAGTATCTGTCCTTCCAATGAGCACTCAGGGTTGATTTCCTTTAGGATTGACTGATTTGACCTCCTTGCAGTCCAGGGGACTCATAAGAGTCTTCTCCAGCACCACAGTTCGAAAGCATCAATTCTTCGGTGCTCAGCCTTCCTTATAGTCCAGCTCTCGCAGCCATACATTACTACTGGGAAAACCATAGCTTTGATTAGACGGACCTTTGTTGGCAAGGTGATATCTCTGCTTCTTACTATGTTGTCTAGATTTGCCATAGCTTTCCTCCCAAGGAGCAAGCATCTTTTAATTTCATGGCTACAGTCACTGTCTGCGGTGATCTTGGAGCCCAAGAAAGTAAAATCTGTCACTGCTTCCATTTCTTCCCCTTCTATATGCCAGGAAGTGATGGGCCTGATGCCATGATCTTCGTTTTTTTAATGTTGAGTTTCAAACCAGCTTTTGCGCTCTCCACTTTCACCCTCAACAAGAGGCTCTTGAGATCCTCTTCGCTTTCTGCCATTAGGGTGGTATCGTCTGCATATTGGAGGTTGTTGATAATTCTCCCAGCAATCTTAATTCTGACCTCTGATTCATCCAACCCGGCATTTCTCATGATGTACTCTGCATATAAGTTAAATAAGCAGGATGACAATATGCAGCCTTGTCGTACGCCTTTCCCAATTTTGAACCAATCGGTTGTTCCATGTCTGGTTCTTACGGTTGCTTCTTGACCCTCGTACAGGTTTCTCAGGAGACAGGTAAGGTGGTCTGGTACTCCCATCACTTGAAGAATTTGCCACAGTTTGTTGTGATCCACACAATCAAAGGCTTTAGCGTAGTCAATGAAGCAGAAATAGACGTTTTTCTGGCATTCTCTTGCTTTCTCCATGATGCAGCGAATGTTGGCAATTTGATCTCTAGTTCCTCTGCCTCTTCGAAACCCAGCTTGTACTTCCGGTAGTTCTCGGTTCGCATACTGCTGAAGCCTAGCTTGTACGATTTTGAGCATCACCTTGCTGGCATGTGAAATGAGCGCAATTGTGCAGTAGTTTGAACACTCTTTGGCGTTGCCCTTCTTTGGAATTGGAATGTAAACTGACCTTTTCCAGTCTTGCGGCCATTGTTGAGTGTTCCAAATTTGTTGGCATATTGAATGCAGCACTTTAACAGCATCATCTTTTAGGATTTTAAATAGCTCAGCTGGAAGACTGTCATCTCCGCTAGCTTTGTTGTTACTAATGCTTCCTAAGGCCCACTTGACTTCACTCTCGAGGATGTCCAGCTCAAGTTCAGTGACCGCACTATCACGGCTATCAGGGACATTCAGATCTTTCCTGTATAGTTCTTCTGTGTATTCTTTCCACCTCTTCTTAATCTCATCTGCTTCTGTTAGGTCCTTGCCTTCTTTGTCTTTGATCATGCCCGTCTTTGCACAAAACGTTCCCTTGAGATCTCCGATTTTCTTGAAGAGATCTCTAGTCTTTCCCATTCTGTTGTTTTCCTCGATTTCTTTGCATTGTTCATTTAAGAAGGCCTTCTTGTCTCTCCTTGCTATTCTCTGGAACTCTGCATTCAGTTGGATATATCTTCCCCTTTCTCCCTTGCTTTTCGCTTCCCTTCTTTCCTCAGCTACTTGTAAAGCCTCATCAGACAGCCACTTGGCTTTCTTGCATTTCTTTTTCTTTGGGATGGATTTCGTTGCTGCCTCCTGAACAATGTTACAGACCTCCGTCCATAGTTCCTCAGGCACTCTGTCTATCAGGTCTAATCCCTGAAATCTATTCCTCACCTCCACTGTATATTCATAAGGGATATGATTTAGGTCATACCTGAATGGTTTAGTGCTTTTCCCTATGTTCTTCAATTTCAGCCGAAATTTTGCAAGAAGAAGCTCATGATCTGAGCCACAGTCAGCTCCAGGTCTTGTTTTTACTGACTGTATAGAGCTTCTCCATCTTTGGCTGCAAAGGACATAATCAATCTGATTTCGATATTAACCATCTGGTGATGTCCATGTGTAGAGTCGCCTCTTGTTCTGTTGGAAAAGAGTGTTCGCTATGATCAGCGTGTTCTCTTGGCAAAACTCTATTAGCTTTTGTCCTGCTTCATTTTGTACACCAAGGCCATGCCTGCCTCTTATCCCGGTGATTTCTTGACTTCCTACTTTAGCATTCCAATCCCCTATGATGAAGAGGACATCTTTTTTTGGTGTTAGTTCTAGAAGGTGTTGTAGGTCTTCATAGAACCGATCAACTTCAGCTCTTTGGCATCAGTGGTTGGGGCATAGACTTGAATTACTGTGATGTTGAATGGTTTGCCTTGGATTCGTACTGAGATCATTCTATCGTTTTTGAGATTGTACCCCAGTACTGCTTTTCCCACCCTTCTGTTGACTATGAGTGCTACTCCATTTCTTCTAAGGGATTCTTGCCCACAGTAGTAGATATGATGGTCACCTGAATTAAATTCGCCCATGCCTGTCCATTTTAGTTCGCTGATTCCCAAGATGTCGATGTTCAATCTTGCCATCTCATGTTTGACCACCTCCAGCTTACCTTGATTCATTGATCTGACATTCCAGGTTCCTAAACAATATTGTTCTTTACAGCATCGGATTTTCTTTTGACCACCAGACACATCCACAGCTGAGTGTCCTTTCGGGTTTGGCCCAGCCGCTTCACTCTTTCTGGCGCTACTTGGAAATACCCTCTGCTCTTCCCCAGTAGTATACTGGACACCTTCCGACCTGACCTGAGGGGCTCATCTTCCAGCGTCATCTCTTTTAGCCTTGTGATACGTTCCATGGGGTTTTCTTGGCAAGAATACTGGAGTGGGTTGCCATTTCCTTCTCCAGTGGACCACATTTTGTCAGAAATCTCTGCCATGACCTGTCCATCTTGGGTGGCCCTGCACGGCATAGCTTATGGCTTCACTGAGTTACGCAAGCCCCTTCGCCACAACAAGGCAGTGATCCATTAAGGGGAGTAAATTATTACTGATGACAAAATTGAACAGAAGTGAAGGACACCATGTCTGTGACCATCTTGAAAAAAAAATCTGAATGCTAGAACTACAAGAAGAAATTAGTCTCATTTCTTTTCTCTAAAAACTACGCTTAGTAATTCAGTCAACAACAAAAATGATGGTCACATTTCTGGTGTTAGACTCATAATGGTTTTATGATTATGTTTTTAATGCGATTGATGTGAACTACTCTAGTAATGTATTTGTTTTTTATTTGGAAGGTGGCAGAGAAATATTTTAAAGAAACAGCAGATATAATTCCGACATCTTCGTGTAGCAGCTTAGGGGTAAAATACAACATATGTCCTACTTAGAGTAGACCCACTGAAATGAATGGAATTTAAGTCAGTCATGACTAACTGAAGTCCCATTCATTTCAACTGATCTACTCTAAGTAGGACTTATATTGGATTATACCCTAGGGTTTGGTTTTGTTTTCTTGCACACTGTACATTGGTAAGCCTTATACATTCTTCTTCCTTCTGCTCCCTGCTTCAAAACATGGCCTTTTGTTCCCTTTCTTCAGACCTGATCTAGAAACAGCAGTTTATCTTGCCTGAAAAACTGAACATCTGGCTGGCAATATTTTGTAAATTCTTATGCTTTTCCCAGGTCTTCAGGATCAGCACTGCTTCAGCCCTACTAAAGAAAGCAGAAAGCAACGGCAGCCACGTTGGCTATGTTGCACTCTCTCTAAGTGCAAAGACAGAGAAGGTCAACGAATAGCGAATTTAGGGAGATGATCTGAACAAGGAGGAGGAGGAGGAGTCTGGATATAAACTCAAGGGATAGGGGAGGGGAATAGAAAGTGAAACTAAAAGTAACAGAACACATTCATGCAGTCCTGGCTCCTGAGGAAACTTCTGCTGCATGTATCCTCCACCGTGTGTCTACTTTCTAATGAAACCTACATCTCTGAATATGCATTAAGGGTATATTGAACAATAATGTACTTCTACTAAAAAGGATGATTAAACAGAATCTCCCACACTAGCCATTTATTGTTGTTGTTGTTCAGTCGTTCAGTCGTGTCCGACTCTTCGTGACCCCATGGACCATAGCACGCCAGGCCTTCCTGTCCTGCGCTCTCTCCCGGAGCGTGCTCAAGTTCATATTCATTGCATCCGTGATGCTATCTAGCCATCTCATCCTCTGCCGTCCCCTTCTCCTTTTGCCTTCAGTCTTTCCCAGCATCAGGGTCTTTTCCAGGGAGTTTTCTCTTTGCATTAGGTGGCCAAAATATTGGAGCTTCAGCTTCAGTATCTGTCCTTCCAATGAGCACTCAGGGTTGATTTCCTTTAGGATGGACTGATTGGACCTCCTTGCAGTCCAGGGCACTCGTAAGAGTCTTCTCCAGCACCACAGTTCGAAAGCATCAATTCATCGGCGCTCAGCCTTCCTTATAGTCCAGCTCTCACAGCCATACATTACTACTGGGAAAACCATAGCTTTGATTAGACGGACCTTTGTCGGCAAGGTGATGTCTCTGCTTCTTACTATGCTGTCTAGGTTGGCCATAGCTTTCCTCCCAAGGAGCAAGCGTCTTTTAATTTCATGGCTACAGTCACCATCTGCGGTGATCTTGGAGCCCAAGAAAGTAAAATCTGTCACTGCTTCCATTTCTTCCCCTTCTATATGCCAGGAAGTGATAGGGCCAGATGACATGATCTTAGTTTTTTTAATGTTGAGTTTCAAACCAGCTTTTGCACTCTCCTCTTTCACCCTCAACAAGAGGCTCTTGAGATCCTTTTCGCTTTCTGCCATTAGGGTGGTATCGTCTGCATATCGGAGGTTGTTGATAATTCTCCCGGCAATCTTAATTCCGACCTCTGATTCATCCAATCCGGCATTTCTCATGATGTACTCTGCATATAAGTTAAATAAGCAGGGTGACAATATGCAGCCTTGTCGTACTCCTTTCCCAATTTTGAACCAATCGGTTGTTCCATGTCTGGTTCTTACTGTTGCTTCTTGACCCTCGTACAGGTTTCTCAGGAGACAGGTAAGGTGGTCTGGTACTCCCATCACTTGAAGAATTTGCCACAGTTTGTTGTGATCCACACAATCAAAGGCTTTAGCATAGTCAATGAAGCAGAAATAGACGTTTTTCTGGAATTCTCTTGCTTTCTCCATGATGCAGCGAATGTTGGCGATTTGATCTCTAGTTCCTCTGCCTCTTCTAAACCCAGCTTGTACTTCCAGTAGTTCTCGGTTCGCATACTGCTGAAGCCTAGCTTGTAGGATTTTGAGCATCACCTTGCTGGCATGTGATTTAAATCATTAAAATCGAGTCCTTCACAGAAGCAATTTAAATCATGATTTAAATCAATTTGATTTAAATCAAATCAGCCCTGAAGGCAGCCACAGGGAAAAAAAAGATTCTAAGTTGACTGAGTAATTACATGCATCCTTTGGCATGTGCAGGATTCAGCTTTTGAGATGCCAATGCTAACCAATGTTTATCTGGTTTGCAATGGCGTCTCAAAAGCCTTTGCATGCCAGTGGAACAGGGCGCCGTATGTCCAACTTTACAGAAGAGAGTCCTCTATTTGAAGGCATCTTCTATTTGAAGGGCTGAGTCCAATTTAAAAAAAGAACCATAAGAAGGGAGAGCAAGTGCCCTGAAGCTGCTCATGAAAAGTTAGCACTCGGACAGCAGACTGCACAAGCACACAGGTCACCTGGTCACAGTCTTCCCCACTATGGTGAGATATATTATCCTTCTATTTAAATTATAGTAATTCTTTCTAAATTTGCATCTATACGTATAAATTGTTGTTGTTGTTGTTGTTCAGTTGTTCAGTCGTGTCCGACTCTTCATGACCCCATGGACCATGGCACACCAGGCCTTCCTGTCCTGCGCTCTCTCCCGGAGCGTGCTCAAGTTCATATTCATTGCATCCGTGATGCTATCTAGCCATCTCATCCTCTGCCGTCCCCTTCTCCTTTTGCCTTTAGTCTTTCCCAGCATCAGGGTATTTTCCAGAGAGACATATAAATTAGCATAGGAAAATTTTATGCAAAATAGAATCCTCTTTTGTCCTCTTTTTCAGTGATGCATTTCCTCTTTTTTGCCAAGGCATAAGTGGCCACCCTAAAATGGAATTGCATCAGCCAGCTCATCACAGACTCTGGCAGCCAGAAATTATCATCAGTAATGCTTTTCTTTTGACTACCACGCACGCAGATGTCTGTGTGAAGAAACTGTCTCTGAAGGCACACAGAGTACCTGTAACTTTAAAGGCCTGCAAGGGGGTAGAGTAGGAGGTAATGGTGCTCGCATTGCCATTTACCTTGGTAGGGTCTCTCTCAGTTTTTACCCAACCTCACCTGTCAACAGAAGAATCCAGCTCCCATTGATTTCTATGGGTTACTGGGAAGACTGTGGAGGTGGAAGCAAAGACTGGCCCAGTGACACTAATGTCAAGAATGGGATTGGGTTTGCCCCAATTTCAGCTGTTTCTCCACCTTCAGTCCCTTCCATTTTCTCCTAAAACATGTTAGGAAAGAAGTCAAAGAAATCTGCTGGCAAATAAACTCTTAACTCCTAGTGATATCAGCTGTGGAAACCTTTCATCTTGGATGGCAGTGGGGGATTAGAGTTTGAGAGGATTATTTTTACCGGTTCTGGAAACAACATAGTTCACCAGTCCCAAAGATAGTTAGTTCATGCCTCTCTCCCATTTCACCCTTTAAAAAAGAAAAAAAGAACGAACGAACGAACGAACGAACGAAAGAAAGAAAGAAAGAATTACAATACTCTTCAAAACACACCAAACTTGTTTTTGTAGGAAAAGGAACAGAATTTCTACCACCATAGCCACAGCACCAGAAATGTTGCTATGGAAACCATGCATTCTTCACTGAGGCCCCCTCTCAGAATCTTAGGCTAATACTATTACTATTTCTAACGTGTTGGATCTGGACAACTTCATGCTTAGAGTATACCCACTGAAATTAGTGGGACTTAAATTACTCATGAATAACTTGTCCCATTGATTTCAATGCATCTGCTCTAGGCATGATGAAGTCTCAATCCAACAGATTAGAAATAATTGACATATCTGAAATAACTTCCTTTCTATCTCACTTCCTGGTCCACAACAGGAGTCTCAAAGTGGCTCACAAACACGTCAATAAAATATCATTTTCAGGGCAGTTCAGAGTCAAAAAGCAGTTTTAAAGGTCTGTGATTTAAAAAATAAAAATAAAAGTCTGCCACTAAAAATATAAAAGCCTCCAAGACTTGCATGCCTCTTTGGAAATATATGCAAGCGTCAGCCTCTTTAGCATTTCTTCTGGGCTTTCACCGTACTATACAAATGCCAAATTTATTATCAGAGTAGAATTAACCATCCTGAAAAACTTTAAAATGCAGTTTCTAAGCCCTTGTTGCTGCAAAGATGATACAGATAATGTTCTTGGTAGAAAACAAAAGCAAAATTAAATTACATATATATATATATATATATATATATATATATGCTTATGTTCATGTTTAATTTTTTAATGCCTTAGAATTTCATATATATTTTTCTGCACCGAGTAAACCCATCCCAGACTTCATCTCTAGTCCACTTAGCACACAATACTCCCTTTTAACTTTCATGTCTAGGCTCTAGATTACTCTACAAAGGGTGCTTCAAAACTGGACCAATATTTCAGCATCCTGCTTTCTGAATTCCTAGGGTTCCATTTTTATTGACTGATTTAGGTTTACATTCCACTGATTCAAACTAGGCTTAGGGAAGTTTGTAATATTATAATAACAGGAGACAAATGTCTGCCCCAAGGGTTTATTACTGAAATGAGTATATTTAATTCTTCCCTTGCTTTGCCCCCGCGCCACTGATTATACCTCAACAGCACCTTATAACTAGTTATAATCCAAGTATCTCCACTACCTTAATTCCTCTTTCCAGACATATCACATATATATTCTGACATTCCCCCTCTACACCATACCTTAATTTTGTAATAGATTTGCCAGCAAAATTCTCAGGTCTAATTCAGACATAACGTTAACTATAGTTTAGCATAATGAAAATAAGCTGCAACAAGTCCCATCAGGCTTATGGGCTCCCCTTCCCCTCTTCCCTTCTGACATAGCTGCAACGAGATTAGAAATGTACACTTCTGTTTTAGATTAACTGCAGTTTAGCATTTCATCTGAACCCTAAACTGTGATTAATTTAACTATGGTTAGTGGAAGCTGATTTATGTCGTTAACTATGGTTTGAAATTGGCTTATTTCTCTATAGTTAAGATTAACCATAGTTTGTCGAGTTTGGATTACATGGTGAATTGTGGTTAATCTAGAACAGACACAAACACTGTCAAATTCTTTCTTGCAGCCATGCTGGAGGAACAAGGGGGTGCACGCAGGCCTGAGGGTCTCCGTGGCTTGTTATCATAACACAAAACTATGGTTTAATGTTACATATAAACCAGCCCATTGTGTCACTAGAGAAACATAGAAGTAGCCAAACATTGGCACAGTATTTTTTTTAAAAGGTGTTACGTGCAGTTGATACTGCAGCTCTATAGAGAGCTGTACTTTCATTAAATACAGGGCATCCCTTAGGTTTTATTCAGCAATGATGTTCTGGAATCTAACCTTTTAAAAGAATGGACATCTGGAAACCCTACTTAGGGTCAACAAACAGACAACTAAGTAAACATAAAAGACCTTAGGAGTAAACTGTAGAAAATCCAAAGAGAGTTTTTATACATAAAGGCAAGTGGAATTATAAATAATTAGGCTGCACCTCATGACAACGTCATCTGTTTCCAGGTGTCTTTTGAGTATTTGCTTGTAAACTCAACAATAGCAGCAGCCTTAATTTTCCTTCTACTAAGGGGGTGGAGGGGAGAAGAAGGAAGAGGAAGGTGGACTGGGAGGTTTCTTAGCACCAAGAGGAAAGAAGAGTAACTCAGTAAACTAGGTCCGTTAACTAGAACAAAATGCAGAAGTGAAACATTTTCCAGGAAGCTTGGTGCTAAACTTTTTTTTTTTTTTTACACCTCGGGGAAGGGAGGCCTGGCTGTAGGCAATGATGTTGAACTCTTCAGATGAACTGCGTAGGATTTGAACATGCACAGTTACACATAAAAATTGTGCCAGCCATTAACTGAGGAACAGCTTTCAATTCATATGGCTCCGATGGGCCATTATGCAACATTTCCCATGGCAACTTTCATGGGGGAAATAAAACGACTGTAGTTAAACAGATGACTGGAAGGCCAGCGGCCCATATCCAGGGTACCTTAGAGACTGCCTCATTTTCTACAAAGCTGATGCAAATTAACTGGAACCTTGTTCCAAATACTTTTGCCTTCTGATGCTAGCTTGAGAGTTATGAGAAACAGGGCTTTTTCTTTTGGACTCACTCCTTAAAGAGGCTAATCAGGTTTCTGACAAAGGTAGTAAAGCCTTTTAATTCTACAGAACGCATGGAAGTAGTAAAGGGTGGTTGGTTGATTTTTTTTTTAACCTGATTGCTTTTAAGGCTGCTATTATCATTTAGTTTGACTTTGCTGCTATTATATGAGTGTCTTATTGTAGGACTTGCCTTTTCAATACTCTGTCTTTTGAACCAAGATAGAATCACTTATCAAGGCAGAAAGAGAGTATATAATTTTTAGACATTATTCCAACCTCTAGGCTGGTGAGGGGAAGAGCCCCAGACTCTGATGTGACTATAAAGCCAACAGTGCCCTAGAATAAGGTGGCCTTTTCTCCATGGAATTGTGACATGTTGCTTGGTGGGCCTCTGTGGAGCAGAGTTGTATAAAGGTCTACCTGTGATCAGCTGTTGGGCCAACTCACTTCCAATCAGAATCCCAAATGCTGGTTTGGGGGCTCAGTGCCTGAAGATGTAAAATGACAGAGTTACATGTAAACCCTGGAGACACACAAAAACGGCACCGGGAAAACAGATTGTCTGAATCCATTCCTTGTGTGCCCAGAAAGCCAGAACATCCTGATGCTCAAGGTAGATTGTGTACTCAAGAAAACAAGAGGTAAGAGGAGGGTTTGCACCTACCAATTAATTAAGGCTTCAATCCTATACCCACTTACCCAAGAGTAAGCTTCATTGAACTCAGTGGGGTATACATTCAAATAGACATGTAGGTTAGTAAAAGACAACTATGAAATAAGATCTTCTGCAATAGGTAATATCTGGTATTCCTAGTGAAAGATGCCCCTGCATTCTCATCTAGAACTATTGCATCTTAAGAAATTGTGCCTGAAGTTACTATCCGGTATTATTTACTCAGCTTGAGTGTCTGAAATATATGCAACCATCCATCAAATCTTAATGTGAAAAGCCTGTGGGAGTCCATTATTGCATGAGGGATCAGGCAGCAGGGACTGCAAGCTCCTGGTTCTCCTGATTACTCATCACCATCTATTAATAGTTTTGTCCTTCTTAAGGGATTCTCTTTCTGTGGGTTTGTTTTAAAGCTTTCCTAAACCAAACGCCTAGTTGCTATGCACACCGTTAACTGCCAATTGAGCATATTTATGGTTGCAATGGAATTTCAAGCTTTTTCCGTTGCCTGAAGATAGCACAACATGCAGAGTGACGGATTCTCCTGAGGGATAAGCTTGCTCCATGTTTGGAAATAATTCTTTCCTACTCTTTAGTTTGAAGCAGCTGCATAACCTCAGTACTAGATTCTCTGAGAGTCAAAAAGTCCATTTCCCTTCCATTCCTGGTGTGGAAGGACATCTGAAAAGCCCAATCTAAAAAAACCCTCAGGTCAATTAATTGTATGAATTTTAATGAATTGACTAAATCTGCATAGATTTGCATACACACAAACAATTTCTGAAGGGAAAAAAGTTCTTTGTTTTTAGAATATGCATGAAATGGTTGTAGCGGGCATTTTTTGAAGAAGAGGCATTCTGCCTTGTGAAAAAGGAAGAGGAATGCTTCTTAAGATACTGCTTCGCGGCTTCTGTGAATACCTGCATTAAAAAAATACTGCCCTATTAAATCATAGGCACCTTTTTAATGGATCAAAGGATTTTTGAATCCCCAAATTGATTCTATATCCATTGTTAAAGGCCTGTGATAAGCATGGGGAGAAATTAAATCCTTAACTTCTATCTTAAGAAATGTAGGACACAACCCTATGCATGTTTTGACAGAAAAATGTCCTACAATTCCCAGCGCTCCTCAGCCAGCCAAACTGACTAGAGAATGCTGGGAGTTGTAGGACTTTTTTCTGTCTAAACATGCATAGGATTGTGCCCTTAGTTTAATCAGGATGGCTGCTTGGAACTCTAGATAAACTGGGAATCACATAATATTCTCTGTTTTTTGAAGGTTTTTGCAGGGGGAAGGTTCATAGCAGAGAGCAAATCCTTTACTAGACCAAGAAGTGGGGGTACCTTCAGATCAAGAGTGCTCCAGACAAAGCTTTTAATGTGCAATCACTCTTCCTCCTGCATGGAATTTCCAGATGACGCTGACTTCCACTTAAAACTCTCATATTCTCCCACTGCTTCTTCCATCTTTTTTCTTTCATTCCACAAAAACACAATTAGGAAGGAAAAGATGGAATAGCTGCACAATGTCATTTGATTAGTGCTAGGAGCCCTTCATCTAGAAGCAGCCCAAGTCTTCAATTTGTTCTGAGTCTGACCTTCATTTCAGACTTAGGAAGGCTCTTGGCTAAAATATAGTATATCTTCTATTAACAAATCTGAGTAATAGAAGGCAAACCTTTAATATGCTGTGGGGAAGAGATATCGCAACTTTGGTTTCGGAGAGAAAATGGAATGAAATAACTGTATCTATCAAGAATTCATTTCTGAGTTGGGGTTAAGAGCAACCGACTAAAAGGGTGCATTTCTATCGGGAAAGTCATCCGCTTCCAAACTCAGAGGTGGCCGACTATTTATTTATTTATTGCATTTATATCCCACCTTTTTTTCTCTTACAAGGAACCCAAGGCGGCTTACATTATCCTCCTCCTCTCCATTTCATCCTCACAACAACAACCCTGTGAGGTAGGTTGGGCTGAGGGTGTATGACTGGCCCAAAGTCACCCAGTGAGCTTCCATGGCTGAGTGGGGACTAGAACCCAGGTCTCCCAGCTCCCAGTCCAACACTCTTGCCACTACACCACACTGGCTCTCCAATGTAGGGTAGGTGGAGCACAGAGGGGGCCGTCTTCTCTGTGCTCCAACCACCCTGCATTTGAGGCTAGACAATTTTGGCTGTCTAGCTGGGGACGTCAGAGCGGGGGACAGGGAGGCCAGATGGCACATAGGAAGTGTCAAAACGACACTTCTGTGGTCTCCTCCCCACCTCTGGGAACACCCCCTTTTTGCCCACTCCATTCTGTGATTACGAGTGTGGAGACAGGAAAGAACCATGCCACCCATGAGGTGGCGGGGGAGGGGGCAGGAATCGTGGTTGCTGGGAACTGAGCTTGGAGCCCTGGCTCCAGGCTCGGTTCCCAGAAACCAAAAATAATCCTATCGCCATCTAGACACTGTCTAGCGGTCATAGGATTGCTCTCTCAGCTCCTTTTTTGTTGGCATGTAACTGCAGTTGATTAAACTGGATGTTTTTAATGAGCCATTTTAAGTGTTGGACGTGTTCTGCCCTGCATGTGGATCTCATTCATATGTGGTAGTGTTGCCAGTTAGTGCAAAATTATTAGTAGACAGTAAGCCATAACGCGAGTTTGACACTCACGGTGGTGATGTTCCACAGAGTTGAAGACAATATTTCATATTTGTTAAAACATCTTATTATGAATTTATTATCTGCTAAATATAGTCTGGGCTCAATGATGGAAGAAGTCAAAGAATAGTTTCTGAAATCTTTGGATATTGCAGAACTGGATAAAGTAAATGCACTGAATTGGCAGTTTTATACTTAGCAGAACAAAATGACACCTTTTAATTTACATTGGAACACTTAATGTAAATACATTTGGCTCTTTAAACATTTGTTTTGGTAAAGAGCTTCTTTCTCTGCTCCTCTATTGATTTATAATATTACTTTTAATAGATTTTAAACTAATTAGTTGACTAAACGTTGCTGTCTTACTGAGAAGTTTTACAGTTTGCATTCGAATCCTAATCACTGCTTGAAAGTATATTGCACTGATTAAAAATAAACTCATGTGTGCACTTAGGTTTTACAGATATGTTTCGGCCTGAAATCTCTCTTTTACACAAGTATTAAAGGAAAGAGGAGCCCAAGCACCCTTTGCATCTGGTTACGCTCTGTACCAGCAGGCCTTTTAACAGCATTGCTCTTTACTATTGTGAAGTGATACTGGAGACTAGGGATATTTGAGAAACTTGTTCATTTTAATGTGAATGTACACAATTTTCCACTTTTGAACCAGTATGCAAACTGCTTCTCCTCTGAAATTCACATGCAGTTATTCTTCGAAATTCGCACTACTCCAAATCTTGCAATATTCTCCAATTTAAAAAATGCATTAAAATGTGTATATTATGTGGTAATAACATTTAAACATGTATTATATTAGGAGCATTGCTTGCAAAACATGTGTATGAGGCAAAAATGCATACACAAAAGCATGCATTAGGAGAAATGGGAAAAGAAATGCGCATGAATTTTCATGCAAAACTTAGCCTGAAGAAATTCTCAAAGTTTGAGACGAACTGAAGTTAGGACTAGAAAAATGAGAAACTGAAATTGACAAAGTTCGTTTCTCCATCCCATTGGCTTGGTACAGGAGGGAAGAGGGAAGAGCAGTTGAAGGAACCACTGGAGCAACAGAGCAGGTATTCTGTCATTTCTTTGCCCTCTCAGGCCCAAACTAAATACAACAATGGAGATAAGTGAAGGCATCTCTGCTCTCTAAAGTTTTGCAAATAGTGCACACATATATTTTTCGTAATAGGGAAAATATCAGCTGGGGTGGGGGGTTGATGTCCTCAAGAAAACAGTACAGGGGAAAAGGCTAACCCCCCCCCCCACATTGTGGTCTCTGACTGGACACCACTTTTCCCACAGCAACTATTCACTTACCCAGGCATAAGCCCCATTGAACCTAATGGGCCTTACTTCTCAGTAGACATGTATAGGATTATAACTGTTTTAGCCGTTATAAATTGTGTACGTTTTAATTTTGTTGTAAGTTGCCTTGAGACTGTTTTGAGAAAGGTGTCTAAGAAATATAATAACAACAACAACAGCAGCAGCAGCACAGTTACAGTTGCAGTCAGAGGACTGGAACTAAACTTAGCCATGCTTACAGTAGACCCACTGAAATAAATGGTACAAATCACTCTTGACCAACAATTCCTATCAATTTCAGTGGGTCTACTTTAAGTATGACTAAGTATAGATCCAACCCAGTGTCCAGATCAGCTTGGGTTATTAATCCTGCTGTTGCCCCACCCTTTAGGTCCTGCTGTAATCACCCCCCACCAATGCCCACTTGAAGTCATAAAAGTGGCATTAAAAGCCCTCAGCTATGTATTATCTCTCTCATTCTTTTTGTCATGCTGTACTTTCCTCTTTAATTCCAACCCTTATAATATAAAATGCAGGGAATGGTGCGGAACTTACCCATGTCACAAAAGGAGCAGAGTCATGGATTTTCTTTTTAAAGATAATAATTTATGAACATGACAAGAGTTGGTTTCCAACTCAGCTCTATAAAAACCTGTCCACTGCCATATGAAACGTTAGGTGCAGAAGTCACTGGCGTTCACTGGTATACAGCAAAAGAAATGAGACTAAAAATTTAACAGCTGGCTCAGAGCACAGCGGATTTATGCAGTGAGTTTATAGAGAGTTATCTAACTTCTGCCAAAACATAAAAACTAGCACTGGAGGTCTTAAAGTTAGAGCAGTACACAACAGCACCTGAAATACTCCCTGGTTTCTGATCTATTCTGGCTGTCAAATGATGGAAGCGTTTGGTTTTAAAAGAAACTTGAAGTATTTGGATTTTCATGCCTTTAAAGCTGCACAGCCAAGCTGGTGAATGAATCAAACTCATGAAAATTAAATTATGTTTATTTGAATTGCCTATTGTAGGATCTCCTATATCAGGCTCTCTAATATAGCCGAGAGTTGGTGGAGTATAGCGGAGAAGAGTGTGAACTGTGAACCTGGTTCAAAGCTCGCCTGAGCCATAAACTCACCAGGTGGTCTTTGGCCAACTAATCTCTCTCTCTAATGATGGCTGACATAATTTACAGGGCTGTAGCAAGGGTTGTAGAGATAATATAAATGACGTGCTTTGGACAGAGTTCTATCAATTATTAGGGAATATGTAGGCAAACAAAAATGAAGTTACTCCGAATATGTTCATCAATACTGAATATTTTTTGTCCTGTTTGAAGTGTGTGTGTTTGGGAAGGTGGCAGGGCTACAGAAACTTTTAGTACACATTTTCATCTTCAAATGAACCACCAATAGTTCAGTATAAAAATTCCACAGTGTCCAAATAGACATTCAATGGTAACATGACACAGCAGCAAAGAAAAAAAAAAGGGGGGGGGTAAAACTAGCTATCATTGGCACCAGATACATTTTTTTGCAGAGCTCATCCATCATTCCCATACAGCGCTCAAAATTCCTATCTCAAATGATAACTTGCAAATGCTCCAACATTTTGAACCAGACTGCTTGGCTGGTGTTATCTGAGGAAGGACAATATCAAAGGGGTTCATCCTATATTCACTCCTTGTAGCCCTCTCCCACGGGATATGTCACAATTGATCAATAACTGCCAACTGCTGTTTAACACTGTCATGCTAGAATTGTGTAGGGGCGACCAGCAGTGATCAAGATTTCAGTAATCATCCCTAGGCTAAATAGGGATGCTCGAGGATTTTGTTCAGTCCACACTTTGAAATAAACCACCCAAATGAATATGCGGATCAGAACACAGTTATTCTTCAGATTTCACACTTCTCACAACAAATTTTGCAATACAGATCTCGCCTCGAATAACATACTAAGACGTGTATAAAAATGTGAATTTTACAATTAAATGCATTTAGAAATGCTATTTTGTGAAAAAATGAGGACTTAAGTATGAATTTTCATGCAGATTTTTAAAAAAATGTTGTAGATCAACGTACAAATGGGATGGAACAGACTTGAACAGATACTTGACAAGGCCCAGAAATAGGCTCATCCATCAGTCCCTAAAGCTAACAAGTCCATATTTTTTCAGGCTATTCGAGTATTGCCCCCACACTAATTTTTTAGTTAAAGTTTTCTAAAACTGCTAGTCTTGTCCAAACTTGCCCATTTTTCACTCCTAATTTCAGGCAAAATTTCCAGAGATTTAAGCAAGATTTCCAAAATGGTACTGAAAAATAGGGAACAGTAATCAAATAGTCAATTTCCCAAATGCTTTTTAGTGGAAATCGTCCTCTGAGGCACCGAAAGAACAAACCATGATTCAAACAATATAAACAATATTTATAATACAAACTCTATGTAGTATACATAGTCACTCATTATAATCTGACAATATTTTAAAAACTTTATAAGCCAGCATCCCCATACCTAGTGCTCTCCAGATGTATTGGACTACAACTTCCATCATCCCTGGCCACTGACCATGTTGGCTGGGGCTGATGGGAGTTGAAGTCCAAAACATCTGGAAGGCATCAGGTTGGGAAAGGCTGTTTATAAGCCATGGAACATTACAAGGAATACATTATATTTGTTACCAACTATAGTTTGTTTTAGGGATTTACGAATATAGAGGGATTTATTACTCTATTACCAAACCACCAATGAGCAATTTTGTGAGTTTTACAGTGCAATCCTATATGTGTCTGGTCACCAGCAAGCCTCATTGACTGTAATGGGACATACTTCCAGGTAACTCTATATAGGATTGCAGTCTCAGATTGGCTCGTGTGTAACAGCAGCATTCGGCAGCAAATCATAGGTTAATTAACCCATGATTTGCAGGAATGTGCATTGTGTTGTTCCGGTTTGCAGCAACAACCTATAAATGCTCCATTTGTAGGTTGCCAGCATGACGTCTAAACTTGGACATTTTGGGTTGTTCGTGGGTTAAACAACCCAAAGTTAACCCATGATTTGTTCTTACGTTACATTTGGGTTATTTAAGCCATGAATAACTCAAAGTGTCTGGGTTTGGATGTCATGCTAATAACCTATGAACAGAACATTCGAAGGTTGTTGCTGCAAACTGGAAGCACAGTGCCATGATTTATGCATCCCTGCAAATCATGGCCTAATTAATAAACCCACAATTTGCCACCGAATGCCACCATTACATGCAAACAGCCCCTCAGTGAAAAACAAGTGTATAAGATGTTGCTGATATTGGCCAATTTCATTATGCCATGTTCCATATTTTATAACTTTTTAAAAAATATGGTCTGATTATAATTAGTGACTATTCATGGCATAAAGTTTGTATTTGATGAAGATTTATATTGTTGTTTGAATTATGTTGTGTTCTTTCTGTACTCTTGATGAAAATTTCTGATGAAGGGCAATTTATTAGTTTTCTTTCTCTTCAATTTCCCTTCTGTCAGCTTTGTAAACTGATCTAAAAAAAAATGCCTATAACATTTTAATCAATTTCACCTTCATGAGAATTGTCTAAGCAATTTTGCTGGCAAATGTCCAACAGCTGAGCTCGCTAGAGCAGAGCAGAACACACGAATCACCTGTGATGAAAACTGCTTTGCTTTAATCTTCACAAGCTTACCTCTTAGACTTTAATCAGCTCATGTTGTGCAAATAATATTTAATCAACGTAGAGTTCTTGACATCCCTGTGAGTGAGGATTTAATAAACTGATGCCTCCAACATGGGACTAATACTTGCTACCACTGTGATTTATGCAATTATGGTGGCCCTTTAATTGAGCTGCCCCAATTACACAAATAGTGATAGTAACATGTATAGGCCATACGGAGTTTGTAAAATTGTCACCATGTCATTCCCCCTGATTTGTGAAGCCACTGGTAGCCCCATGCACTACCCCAGGCAATCACAGGGATCTCACTGCTGTCTTAATTAAACCCAGATTTAAGGGACAGACATGTGGTGTGAGCCCTCTATTAATGAAGGGTCAATTAAAATAGTGGAAGGAAGGGGCAGGACTGCTGGTTAAAGAGATCTGTGCCACCTGAACTTGGAAGACCCCACGTACCAACTTCCGGGCAATATTTAAAAGCCCCAGCTTTCTTTTTTGGTTAATGAGAATCAAATGTACAAAGGAGTGACAGAAATAGAATGTGGTGTAATTACTTACCAAGCTACATTTTAATATACCTTGTTAAAAAAAAACTTCACGAGTGCACAAAAAATAGCAAATTAAAAGCCTTCTAGTATTTCAATCTTGTTTTTAAAGTCTATTAAAATGTCAACCTGCAGTTTAATAAAATTAACAAACAAAAAAACAAATATAGTCATAAATCCACTGTTATTAGGGCAACCAAAATTCTACCAAAATCTGCAAGCTTTCAAGCGCTCCAGAAGTCTTCATCCAGCATAGTGGTACAAAAAGCAGGAGATGGAGGAAGAAACAGCAAAGCTCAAAAATCTGGCCAGGTGTTGTGGCCACGAGCTCGTCAGTATATACAGATCCAATCTCAAAATGGAAATCTGCAGTCTGAATGTAGTGTAGTATAGGTGTTGCAGGTATGAGATTACACCTAGCAATGCATTTTGGGAGAGTGAAGCACTGGCTGATCTCTATTTCTGAAAACACAAAGGCCAGCTATTACACAGGTCAATAACCAGTCATTTCCAACCCATCACATTATATTGCTTGTGGGGCAGCAGCTGACTAGCCGCCAGGCTGGATACATGTGTCTACTCACAGAAAGGGGGTGGTTAAGAGCAAGGGAATCCCAAATCAGCTCCTGACTTCATGGTTACAGGCTATATAATTGCCTATAAAAACTGTTTGCAGAGTGGCCTGATGGGAAGGAAATGCTTCAGTTGAAGGCTATGGCTCTAAGGGTCAGAGTGAAGTCACTACTTCTCCCTTCCACTAAGACCATTTTCTCTGTCTGGCTTTCAGAGTAACTTGAGACAGCCTAAAACCTCACAGTGCTAATTATCATTTGTAATAATATTATAAATTGTTTTATTATTCGCCAAAGGCTGAGGATAGCTTACAAAATTAAATGCATATCATTAGCTGCTATAAAGATAGAAATATAGCAGAATATATTTTGGAATGATCAGTCTGTCCTAAACACGCCTTGGCTACTCCTTACGTAATGTAATGTGTCAACCCTTTTGGAAATACACATCAGCCCTAGAAAGAACTCCAGGTAAGGTTGCTCACCCCCCACTGCCCTGCTTTTTAAGTACTTTTATTGTTTCCTAGCTGTGACTTGGCAAATGTTTGAGCCAGGTTGAGGGCTATTGCATTATCAACAATGCATACGGATGTGATCCATTGGACATCTATAAAATAGTTGGTGCAATGCTCCCTCTTCCAAGGATTGCTTCTAAAGCACTGAAATTATAGCCACAATGATCCTCCTGATTAAAATGTCATCAGTATTGTAACTGGGAAAGAAATTTTAATTCCTGTTTGTTCCCTGTCACGAATGCAACTGAGCATAGCTGCAGCTCAGGAAAATATCCAGTGTTGGGGAGCCAAAGAACAGTAAGTAATTACAGGAGTAGAATCTGGAAAACAATTACCATGTTAAAGACGTTTGTCTCTAACAGCGTGTTAGTACCTGTGTTGTGATTTATGAAATGTCAGTTATAGCTCTTTCACCAAGGCTAAGCTTTGCAAGCTGTTTTGGCACTTGCTCTCTTACGATCATTAGGAACGGCATGTTCTGGTTGCAGCACCATTCCTGGTCAGCAAGAAAAGAAAACACAAAACTTTACAGCCATTTTTGAGTTTTGTTTAATGAACTGCAGGTTAAACACACACGCGCACGCACACACACACACAGATACACAAGGAGGTGGGGAGGTTTGCGAACATTTTATACTTATGCAAATAATCCAGAGAGTTTGCCTTGGAACATCTACAAGACTGGGGCAGTCACTCCATTTGGCATGCTGTCCTCCTAACAAACTTTACCGTGATCATGAGAGAGCCTTAGCATCTTAAAAAGAAAATAAAGAACAGTGCAGACCGTGTTTTCTTCCCAAATTTTAAGCCTCCCCATACAGTTCCAAGAGTTTAGCATATTTTAAATGGACACAAATATGAATTGGTCACAACTTTTTGTGTAAACAATTCCAGCAATGCTCTGCAACACTCCACATATATTTTGTCATACTGGCCAGAAATCAGCAATAATAAAAGATGACCAGTTGGCAACAGCACGTGAGCGACTATTAAATTAGAAGTGCTATGATTAATGTTTCACATGCCTCCTTCCCCAAGCAACAGGAAGATCAGGAGCAGCCTTTTACAGTTCTTTGTGAATACAGTGTACTGTAACTTGTCAACTTTTTGTAATAGTAAAGTTGGGTATTGGGGAAGAGCAGGCAAGCACTAAGGCAGGCAGTGATAGTCTTTAAAGTAACATCAGTTCTCTAGAATCAACAGCATACCCCTGAAACTGTCCCTACAACTGTTTGTTGCCTGCCAGCTACAAAACATAGAGTTATTTCTCATTCAATGGTTACATTCCAAGTTCAAAACAGTTTCCTATTGGCAAGGTGTGTGCAGTAGTTAGTAGTCAACATCCTTCAATGTTCATCCCAGCAAATGTCTTCTAGTATCAAGTTCAACTGGGGAAGCATCTTCTATATAGCTTAATGATAGCAAAAGCCTAAAGACAGCAGGCTGTGTTCTTGCTCTGCATGTTCATAACATGAGTAAAAGACAAAGTGCGATGCAATTTTAATCTTGTTTTGCTCACTTAAGTAGAGCGGTAGATCATTGCTTCCATGGTATTATTTAGGACAGTGTGGCTGGAAGGTACTTACTTGCCAAAGGTACTGCTTTATTTTGAAGGCTCAGTCCTAACAGTAAGTGTAGTAGTAATAAAGAGGGGACCTCTGAGCATTTTCCATGTACCTTTTCCTCTTCACAAAATGCTGCCATTAAAATGCAGTTCTGTGACACTGGGGGTTTCACAGAGGGACAGCATTATTTGTAAATGGCACTCAGTCAATCCATGAAGGAAGCAGATTGCAAACACTATAGCCCTTACACAGAGCACCTGCCAGACGAAGTGGTTTTCCTACAGTCACTACATTGCTCCATCACACAGAAAGCAACCCTTGGTAATTACACTCCTAAGTCACTGCACTCCATAAGAAGCAGAGCTTCCAGGTAGCCTGAGTACATATATATGTATACACACAAGCAATATTTTATAGATAGATCGATAGATACACACACACACACACTTTTTAAATTAAGTTGTTGATAAAAAGGTAACATAGGAGGCCGTCTTATACCAGGTCAGACTATTCGTCTATCTCTCTCAGTATTATCTACTGTGAGACAAAGCAACTCTTCAAAGTCTCAGGCAGAAGTCTTCCTTGTCACCTGCTACCTGACCCTCTTTTTTGTTTCAAACTGGAGATGCCAGAGGTTGAACCTGGGACCTTGTGCATGCAAAGCCTGTGCTCTACGCTGAACTACAGTCCCTCCCCAAATAGATCAAACTCTTGTTGTTCCCAACATTCAGTCAATGACTGCAAGATAGAGTGATGACTTCATTAGAGCTTTGCTGGAGGACATTACAGATCCATCTAGTCCAACATTATTTATTTTCAGTAATGGCCTGCCAGATGCTTCCGGGAAGTTCATTATGCAAGCACACACATGCCCAAGCATACACCGCCCAGTTGTGTTTGTCTCCAGCACCCAATATTCACACCTAGACTGTCTCTGAACACAGAAAAAAGCAGAGGCCAATATGCACCACCATGTTCCTGGATGTCTTTTGAATCACCATCCTTTTGGGTAACTACTGGATTACTTATCTGGAACCTTCATCACAGATCAAATGCCACTGCCTCAAGCTCTAAAGTTGTTTTACCACCAAGCTCCACAGTTTTCAAGGGAGGCAGCTGATATGTTCAGATGGAAGTCATCAAGGAGCTGAGATGCACGCATCAATCAGCCCTAAAACAGATGAATTAGAGGACTGACATTACCCAGCACCACCTTACCCTTTGTAAGATGTTCAACAACAAACCTATCTGGCTTTGACAACAGTCAGAAGTCTCTTTCTGGCAATCGCATTTGACAGTGAGCATGGCATGATATATCCCTCCCCTCCCCAGGGTACTGCGGAGAACGTGGAAGGGAATGGATCACTTGCTTTGTGCCAGAAGGAGTTGCCTCCCGTAAGTCCTCTGGCACACAAAGAGGTCTAGGGGGAAAGGAGGAGTCAGCCTTTAACTTTGTGCTGGGGTCAGCAAATTGCTGCTTCCAAAATCCAGCAAGAAGAGAAAGAATTCCTACAAGTCCTCTGGAAGTCCTGTCGCACCATGCTTTGGAGGAACACATAAGCATGAACTTATTTATTTATTTATTTTATTTAAAAATATTTCTTGGCCACCTTTCAGGGCAGAAGCCTTCCCAAGGCAGCTTACAGCAATAAAAAGCATGAAAAGATGGTATCTTGCTCCATGCTAAGCAAGAGGCTGAGCTCTTCCTCCCCCCACCCCAAGCTGTCTACCTGTGATAAAGCTCTCATGGGATGGGGCTACAAAGGCCTGCCCAAACGTGTAGACCTCAGTTTACTTTGGTAAACTCTTCATTATGCTGATTAAAAACATGACGGTTAATTGCCTAAAATTCTTAAAAGCAGTTGATAACCCATGGATTGCTACTTCAAGGAGGGAGGACTGAGACAATGGTTGCCTTAAAATCCTTATTTGACTGATGTAGGCCATTTCTGTCTACAGTGAAGCATGCAGGTAGATCCATCCGCATTTGCACTGCACTTTACAGCATACACACAGACAGAACCCACTCCAGTCATTCATGCTCTAGTCACTATCAGATTAGAGTACTGTAATGTGCTATCAGTGGGGCTGCCTTGGAAGACAACCCAGAGCCTACAGTTGGTTCAAAACGTAGTAGCTTTGACTCAATAAAGCCATTTCATCAGATTACAGGGCACTGATCTTATAAGAGATTCGCTACTTCCCTATTTGTGTTCAGACCGAGTTCAAGGTGCTGACCTCTAAAGCCCTAAGGCGCTTAGGACCAGAATTTCACAAAAATTGCCTTCCTCCATATGAATTTGCCTGACAACTTTTTTCCTCTTCTGAGGTCCTGCTGTGGGTCTTCCCATTGGAAATATGGTAGGTAGGCACCTAAGACAGGGCCTTTTCAGATGTGGCATTCATTATTTGCAACAGCCTCCCAGGGGAGGTCTGCCTGGCCCCAACATTACTTGCTTTTAGCCAGGACAGCTTTATTTCAGTCAGCTTTTGCAGAGTAAAAATTGTTTTATACTATACTGCATTTTAGTCCTTTGGAATTGTTTTACTGACATCTTTGTTTTTTGTTTTTTAATTATTGCAGATTGCTTTTATGCTTACTGTAAGGTGCCTTTAATATTTTATATTAAGGCATGGTATAAATGTCGAATGTACATACGTGTGCCACATTAAATACACTTCCTTGGGCAGAAATGTCTGCTGCGATGGTTGGCAAATCAGATTAAAAGTAATACTTCTACAACTCTGAAGTTGCTCCATTTTCATAATTACGTTTCACCACCACCCTTTCCTGGTCTCCCAAGTTGATTTGTGACTTCATTCACAAAATCAAACTCTGAAGATTCTGATCAGTGCTGCTGTGTTTTGGAAGGAGCAATATCTGAGCCAAGGTGAAGAG
Organism: Heloderma suspectum; assembly: GCF_057233095.1. Taxonomy (NCBI): domain Eukaryota; kingdom Metazoa; phylum Chordata; class Lepidosauria; order Squamata; family Helodermatidae; genus Heloderma; species Heloderma suspectum. The sequence goes on along the minus strand of NC_139461.1, from coordinate 283,410,587 downwards.
GTCAAACAAGGGCAGCATCCAAAGTAATTTTAAGTGGTTGAGCTAAGTACTGAGGAGGGCTAATGGAAGCTGTTTTAATTTATTACAGTCTTCCCTGGTGAATATAAAGACAACATTTTTCTACAGCAGCTTGATTAAAAAGTCTGCAATTCCCATTGTGCATATAAAAAACAAAACCACTACAGAGAGTATAGATCAAGGCTCAAGAAAAAAGGGCTCTTTCCAGCCTTGCTGTGAATAAATATTATAGGAATGAGGATTTATTTTTACTCACCCATTTGCAATTCATTTTTCTCTGCAGCTTTCTAGCCAAATTATATTCTACGGAGTCACATCACAGCCACTTCTCCCAAAGCGGTTTGCTACTCTCCTTTGATAATTCTTTCACCCAAGCCTTAGTCCAAAGGAATACTTTTCTCTCAGGATATTCTTGGCAAGACAAAAAAAAAGGCCCGATACTTTTTCATGAATACGTTTTGTTTACTTTTTCCATTTTGCTGGCCATGGAAATATAGTTATGCTCCTAACTTTTGTCAGTGGCAGAATATATGCAGACTGTTGTACGTGATTGGGAGCCAGATGGTAGTGCAAAAAACAAGCTAAAATAATATATGAATGGGCATGCAGAGTTGGTTTTAAGGTAAATCCTCCCCACTGCTCCCTCCTTAAAGGATTCTGCATCTCAACTCAGAGGCTCCACTGGCCTCATCACCCTCTTTTGCTGCCCACTGTAGCAAAGTGGAATTGAGTTGTGTGTTGTGTCCCACAGAAGACATAGAGAAAGGAGAGAAGAAAAGATCCACTGGAGCACAAAGATCCTGCTGTCCCAGAACTTTGGGATTAATTAGTAAGATCTCTGCGTTGGTATGTGGCAGGCACAAATTATCCAGTTCCCCAAATATTCTGTCACTGCCAACATTAAATGCAGAGCAACTATTTTTGGTAGGCTCTTATGAGTGCAAAAATGAACTCTGAACTGCCTTTCTATGTTTCACATAGCTTCTTTCCCATATGTGTTGTATAAGGTTGGATCGATATGTGCAGCCAAATGAGGAAGGACAGAAGTAGTAGAGTGAACTTCGCTATTTCAGACTGCAGGTAGGGAAAAATAACAGTTTTGAATGCTCTGCTACTTTCAAATCCCCTTCTAAATAGAAAACTAGTACAGCAACTCCCTGTTTGTCCCTGTTTCTCTTTTTTCTTTCCCTCCCTCTTTCTTTCTGGTTTTGGCACCAGTCCTGTGGAATACCTGGCCCACCTGGCCCCCAAATTCGTAGAAATCAAGTTAAGCCTTGGCTTTCTAAAGGAGGCTTTGCCATGTGCCAAGGGCTGCTTTGATTGTTTTATTTTCTCTTCTGCTTTGTGTGATGGAGTTATGTTCCCCTCCCTTTTTGATCTGCTACTCTGTTTTATGCAGCACTTTTCTTTATATTATTTATAATTATATTTTATTATTATAATGTGACTTTATTTTGGTTCTAAGCCTTTCTAGTTTCTTTTGAAGAGGGTGTAAACACACACACATGCACACACACACACACTGAACAGTTACAACAAACAGGTGACCAAGAAGTATGTATCTGTGCAGCACTGCTGAAACTAGACATCTCGTTTAAACCAGGACCTGAGCTGACATACAGAGTAGCACCCATCCAGGCTATGACAGAACATGTGCAGAGAAGGTGAAGCAGATTAAATGAGACACCAGGTGCAAGTAGTGCCATACAGGTAAGTTATTTCTGCTCAATCACATTTATATAGGGTCCAAAGTTACGCAGAATGAGGTGGTATAATAAGCCGGCAGAGTTCTTGTACTGTGTTAGAATGCAGGCAGAATATTGCATTTTTCACTGCCCCCTCGCATTAGAAAACTCCCTACACGTAATAAGTAGAACCAGTTTGAGCTTGATCTGAGGATAGGCTTAGTACCATTTCAGTCTATATAAGACTTGCTATCTGTAGGCTGCGTCACACTTTATTTATTTAAAATATTTATAAACCACTCCACCACTCCAAAATCTTTTGATGTGAACAGCAAGGATAAAACAATAAAACACCATGTTAAAACAATTAAAACATTTTAAAAGAGACAAGTTCCAATGAGGCCAAATTTAATAAACTGTGGCTGGTCACTCAAGGAAGGCTTCCTGGAATTACAATGTCAATAACAATGAAATAACAATGCCGGAAGGAACACAACGTTGGCGCCTGCCTGATCTCCAAAGGTAGGGAGTTCCACAGGAAGAGGGCCACCACACTGAGGACTCTTCTCTGGCTGGACTCCAGTTGGGCCATAGGTCCATGTGGAATCACCAGGGACACGCCCTCTGATGACCTCAGTGACTGGGCAAGTTGGTAAAGAAGAAGGCGCTCTCTCAGGTATCCTGGTCCCAAGTAGTTTAGGGCTTTGTACACTAGTACTGATACCTTAAACCTAGCCCGGTAGCAAATAGGCAGCCAGTGCAGTTCCCTCAGCAAAGGAATTGCACGCTGAAAAGGGGCAGCTCCTGACAACAGCCAAGCTTCTGCATTCTGTACTAGCTCTAGCTTCTGGAGCAGCCTTAAGGACAGCCCCACATAGAGCGCATTGCAGTAATCCATTCTTGAGGTTACTAATGCCTGTATCACTGTAGTCAAGCTATCCCTGTCCAGGAGAGGCCGTAGCTGGCGAAACAGCCAACACACCGAGCCACTGCGGCCAAATGGGCCTCGAGTGACAATGATGGATCTAGGAGTACCCCAAACTCCAGACCTGATCTTTCAAAGGGAGTGCAACCCCACCCAGAACAGGCAATGAGCCTATCTCCAGGACTCAGGAATCACTCACTCACAGGCTTCCGTCCTGCCAGGATTCAGCTTCAGTTTATTGGCCCTCATCCAGCCCATTACTGAGTCTAGGCACTGATTCAGGACTTGCACAGCCTCTCCTGATTCAGATGTCACAGGCAGACAGAGCTGTGTGTCATCAGCATGTTGATGTCATTAGGGAATTTGGAGCCAAGTGCCCACTCCCAGCGGCTTCATATAGGTGTTAAATGACCTTGGGGACAAGATGGTACCCTGCAGAATCCCATAGCTCCATTGACAAGGGGCCAAGGAAAAGTCACCCAATGTTACTCTCTGAAATTGGCCCCGTAGGTAGGACCAGAACCACTGTAGCACAGTACCTCTGATACCCATCCCACAGAGTCAATCCAGTAGGATACCATGGTTGATGGTATTAAAAGCCAATGAGAGGCCAATCTCATAATTTTATTTTATTCTCATAAAAGCCAATGAGAATTAACAGGGTTTCACTCCCCCTGGCCCTCTCTGGATAAAGATCATCCATCAGGGCGGCCAAAGCTGATTCAGTCCTGTAACCAGATTGAAACCCAGACTGGAATGGGTCTAGATAATCAGTATCCTCCAAGAGTGCCTACAGTTGCTCCCCCTCAACCCTCTTCCCTAAAAAAAGGGGTATTTACGACTGGGTGGTATTTGTCTAATACTATTGGGTCCAGAGTGGGCTTCTTCATGAGTGGTCACACTTGTTGTTGTTCAGTCGTTCAGTCGTGTCCGACTCTTCGTGACCCCATGGACCATAGCACGCCAGGCCTTCCTGTCCTGCGCTCTCTCCCGGAGCGTGCTCAAGTTCATATTCATTGCATCCGTGATGCTATCTAGCCATCTCATCCTCTGCCGTCCCCTTCTCCTTTTGCCTTCAGTCTTTCCCAGCATCAGGGTCTTTTCCAGGGAGTTTTCTCTTCGCATTAGGTGGCCAAAATATTGGAGCTTCAGCTTCAGTATCTGTCCTTCCAATGAGCACTCAGGGTTGATTTCCTTTAGGATGGACTGATTGGACCTCCTTGCAGTCCAGGGGACTCGTAAGAGTCTTCTCCAGCACCACAGTTCGAAAGCATCAATTCTTCGGCGCTCAGCCTTCCTTATAGTCCAGCTCTCACAGCCATACATTACTACTGGGAAAACCATAGCTTTGTCGGCAAGGTGATGTCTCTGCTTCTTACTATGCTGTCTAGGTTGGCCATAGCTTTCCTCCCCAGGAGCAAGCGTCTTTTAATTTCATGGCTACAGTCACCGTCTGCGGTGATCTTGGAGCCCAAGAAAGTAAAATCTGTCACTGCTTCCATTTCTTCCCCTTCTATATGCCAGGAAGTGATGGGGCCAGATGCCATGAACTTCTTTTTTTAATGTTGAGTTTCAAACCAGCTTTTGCACTCTCCTCTTTCACCCTCAACAAGAGGCTCTTGAGATCCTCTTCGCTTTCTGCCATTATGGTGGTATCGTCTGCATATCGGAGGTTGTTGATAATTCTCCCAGCAATCTTAATTCCGACCTCTGATTCATCCAACCCGGCATTTCTCATGATGTACTCTGCATATAAGTTAAATAAGCAGGGTGACAATATGCAGCCTTGTCGTACTCCTTTCCCAATTTTGAACCAATCGGTTGTTCCATGTCTGGTTCTTACTGTTGCTTCTTGACCCTCGTACAGGTTTCTCAGGAGACAGGTAAGGTGGTCTGGTACTCCCATCACTTTAAGAATTTGCCACAGTTTGTTGTGATCCACACAATCAAAGGCTTTAGCGTAGTCAATGAAGCAGAAATAGACTTTTTCTGGCATTCTCTTGCTTTCTCCATGATGCAGCGAATGTTGGCAATTTGATCTCTAGTTCCTCTGCCTCTTCTAAACCCAGCTTGTACTTTCGGTAGTTCTCGGTTCGCATACTGCTGAAGCCTAGCTTGTAGGATTTTGAGCATCACCTTGCTGGCATGTGAAATGAGCGCAATGGTGCGGTAGTTTGAACACTCTTTGGCGTTGCCCTTCTTTGGAATTGGAATGTAAACTGACCTTTTCCAGTCTTGTGGCCACTGTTGAGTGTTCCAGATTTGTTGACATATTGAATGCAGCACTTTAACAGCAGCATCTTTTAGGATTTTAAATAGTTCGGCTGGAATACTGTCATCTCCGCTAGCTTTGTTGTTACTAATGCTTCCTAAGGCCCACTTGACTTCACTCTCTAGGATGTCCGGCTCAAGTTCAGTGACCGCACTATCATGGCTATCAGGGACATTCAGATCTTTCCTGTATAGTTCTTCTGTGTATTCTTTCCACCTCTTCTTAATCTCATCTGCTTCTGTTAGGTCCCTGCCTTCTTTGTCCTTTATCATGCCCGTCTTTGCACAAAACGTTCCCTTGAGATCTCCAATTTTCTTGAAGAGATCTCTAGTCTTTCCCATTCTGTTGTTTTCCTCGATTTCTTTGCATTGTTCATTTAAGAAGGCCTTCTTGTCTCTCCTTGCTATTCTCTGGAATTCTGCATCCCCCTTCATGGATCACTGCCTTGTTGTGGCGAAGGGGCTTGCGTAACTCAGTGAAGCCATAAGCTATGCCGTGCAGGGCCACCCAAGACGGACAGGTCATGGCAGAGAGTTCTGACAAAATGTGGTCCACTGGAGAAGGAAATGGCAACTCACTCCAGTATTCTTGCCAAGAAAACCCCATGGAACGTATCACAAGGCTAAAAGAGATGACGCCGGAAGATGAGCCCCTCAGGTCGGAAGGTGTCCAATATGCTACTGGGGAACAGCAGAGGGTATTTCCAAGTAGCGCCAGAAAGAGTGAAGCGGCTGGGCCAAAGCCGAAAGGACACTCAGCTGTGGATGTGTCTGGCGGTGAAAAGAAAATCCGATGCTGTAAAGAACAATATTGTTTAGGAACCTGGAATGTCAGATCAATGAATCAAGGTAAGCTGGAGGTGGTCAAACATGAGATGGCAAGATTGAACATTGACATCTTGGGAATCAGCGAACTAAAATGGACAGGCATGGGCGAATTTAATTCAGGTGACCATCATATCTACTATTGTGGGCAAGAATCCCTTAGAAGAAATGGAGTAGCACTCATAGTCAACAAAAGGGTGGGAAAAGCAGTACTGGGGTACAATCTTAAAAATGATAGAATGATCTCAGTACGAATCCAAGGCAAACCATTCAACATCACAGTAATTCAAGTCTATGCCCCAACCACTGAGGCCGAAGAAGCTGAGGTTGATCGGTTCTATGAAGATCTACAACACCTTCTAGAACTAACACCCAAAAAAGATGTCCTCTTCATCATAGGGGATTGGAATGCTAAAGTAGGAAATCAAGAACTCACCGGGATAACAGGCAGGCATGGCCTTGGTGTACGAAATGAAGCAGGACAAAAGCTAATAGAGTTTTGCCAAGAGAACATGCTGATCATAGCAAACACTCTTTTCCAACAGCACAAGAGGCGACTCTACACATGGACGTCACCAGATGGTCAATATCGAAATCAGATTGATTATGTCCTTTGCAGCCAAAGATGGAGAAGCTCCATACAGTCAGTAAAAACAAGACCTGGAGCTGACTGTGGCTCAGATCATGAGCTGCTTCTTGCAAAATTTCGGCTTAAATTGAAGAACGTCGGGAAAACCACTAAACCGTTCAGGTATGACCTAAATCATATCCCTGATGAATATACAGTGGAGGTGAGGAATAGATTTCAGGGATTAGACCTGATAGACAGAGTGCCTGAGGAACTATGGACGGAGGTCCGTAACATTGTTCAGGAGGCAGCAACTCAATCCATCCCAAAGAAAAAGAACTGCAAGAAAGCCAAGTGGCTGTCTGATGAGGCTTTACAAGTAGCTGACGAAAGAAGGGAAGCGAAAAGCAAGGGAGAAAGGGGAAGATATACCCAACTGAACGCAGAGTTCCAGAGAATAGCAAGTGGTCACACTACTGCCTCCTTAAGGACAACAGGGACCACCCCTCCCTGTAGGGAAGCATTATCACTCCCTGGACCCACCCAGTCATACCCCCTCGGCTAGCTTTTATTAGCCAGGAGGGGTAGAGATTGAGAGGGCACGTGGTCGGTTGCATTGCTGCAAGCACCTTGTCTACATCATCAGGCCACAACTGGAACCGATCCCACAAAATTGGGCAGATGGTGGCATCAGACGCACTATGTCAGTTACACCAACATTTCCTGCAGTAAACATATGAACTGTGAAGGCCAGATGCGTGTTCCAAAACACTCTGGGATTTGTGACAGGGAGACCCAATTGGCTGAGTGACAACTGTGCATTTAGGGATGCACATTTGCTTTGCATGTTTTACTTTCCACTTACTGCAAAAAAGCTGACGTGGCACCAGCGTGGCTGTAGTAAACATGACTGCCATATAAAGATGTGAAGCGGCTCTGAACACACATAACAGAACTACAAGCTGGACCCTCATCTCCTCTATGAAATCAATGAATGTTGCATTCCAAGCTGCAAGAAGAGTAAATAACAACATAGAGAAATGTATCCCATTATCTTCATCACACAATTATCTAATGTTCCCCTGTCTATTGGCATCCACTGCCATCTCTGAGCCCACACATTGATTACTACACTCTGAAGCAATTATTGTCTGTTATGGCAACAAGGTGAAGCCTCTGGGCGCTATTTCAATAGCATTAATTAATAATATGGCCGGTAATTACCTAGTCTGCTTAGAGCAGAAGAGTTGTAAGGCTGTTGATTCAGCTGTCCTTTAGTCCACCTTTGATCTATTCTTAAAAACTCAACATCTTGTCTTAAGCTTTCTGTGTACTATTTGTACCTATCCACAGCTTAGTCCTTAATAGCAGCTAATTTGTATAGGGAGATAGCACTATGTCTTGCTAGATAGCTGTGTGCCATTCATACTCCCATACATATTTTTATTTATTTCATTTATTTATGCAGTCATAAATCCCATCATAAAACGATCCCAGGGCTGTTACAAAATACAATACAATTGTGTATCCAATAAAATACACAAAATTGGTCAGTGTCAAATTCACTATACATCACCCTTCAGTTTACCCTGCTGGCACACAAAAGGCCTGTTGGAAAATAATGGTTTTCATATGGTGCTGAAAATAAATCAATACTGGTGCTAGTCTAATCTCCAGGGAGAAGGCATTCTTCAGGCAGGGTGCCACCACAGAAAAGCCCCCATTATGAGTTCCAGACACCTGGACTTCATTTGGTGATGGTATAACTAAAGGGGCCTCCCCAGATGATCTCAGTCACAGGCAGGATGGTACAGGGAGAAGTTATATAATAGCAAGTAAGGAAAGAACTATTTAACAGAGAGCTTTTGGGAATGAAGAGTGATTCCAGACATAAACAGTTGTATAGTTAAGAAGAAACTACTGAAGGGTCAGAAACCAGAGACAAGTTGAGCACAGCTTCTAATCATCAGGGGAATTCAGTTCCCTTGTGTCGGCCCCATGGCTTCTTTTTTCTGTTGCCTTCATCCTTACTCTCTTTCCCTCCTAGCCCACTTTCCAGACTGATAAATGCCCCCAAAGTTTGTTTGTTATTAAAGCACAATCCTATACATGCCTACTCAGAAGTAAGCATGTCTTACTTCTGAGAAGGGTCTTATAGGCCCCTTCCAACCCTACTATTCTATGATTCTAAGCCCCACTGAGTTCAATAGGGCTTACTTCCAGGTAAGTGTGTACAGAATTGCAGCCCTCCTATGCAACTTACCTGGAAGTAAGCCCTATTAAATTCAATGAGGCTTAGTTCTGAACAGATGTGCATAGGTCTGTACTGTTAGCCCATGAATAGGTTAGGATCTATCAAATACAGTTTTATAATTAATCAATCTGATACTACCTTTTAAAATTGTAAACTTAAAGTGGGAACATTCCTACTAAGACTATGCCTGCTGTGCTTGGGCATGCATCACCTAAAAGCAAATGAGAGAATTCATTTTTCTTCAGAACTATTTTATTAATATGCAGTTAACACAGATATGATTTATGAACAAACATTTCTTTAATTGGCTGATGACCCTAGCAAAAATACAAATTCTTAGAAAATATCAATATTTAGACAAGGAAGTTACTTAAAGGAAAAATGTATGCCATTTGTAAACATTTGAACAGCTTATCTGAAACACAGTTTAATTTTCCTGAGAGCAAAGTTCTGATTTCGGCTGGGCCTAGAGACTATTCTTTTCACAACTTAACATTCAACGTTCCCCAGTCTGTGAACTGGTTAACTTCTGTGAATAAAATTTCTTCTAGTAATGTGCGACCCTAGCAATATTAAAACTACAACAATTTCTTAATTTTGACTAGAACCACACTATTTTTTCTCCCATGAAATATGGAAGGAGGGGGCAAGAGAGAGGTTTCAGGGGACATACAAGTTTCACAAAAACTTTAGTTACTTTTTCACATGTTGTTGGCCACCTGTTTTGAGCTGCTTATTTTGTTCTATTAAAAAAGTGAGAGCTTCTTCCTGAGAAACCCCCTGGCAATCAGAGATCATGTAGGTAATTTGACTATATCACATAGTCAAACTAGATTGGCTGTGTGACAATATATCAGTGCCACAAAGCCAACTCAGAGTGAGAGCAGGAAGAATTGGCCCATGATACGATAATCACATTTGGTATTTTTTCTAAATTTTCAGGGGTAGGCACCCTGGTGCTACTCCAGATGTTTTGGACCACACTTTCCATAGTTTTTGACCATTGACCATGGTGGCTAGGCTTATGGGAGTTGCAGTCCAAAACATCTGGAGGACATCAGGTTGCCTATCCCTGAACTACATGATGATGATAATGCCACAAAGCTCATTCAGAACAAGGGCAATGCTTCTTGCCTTTGCTCTGAATGAGTATTTTCACCCTATCCTGCAGCGCCCCCCCCCCCCCGGCAAACAATCACTGACACAGAGGTCTGTACATTTCACAGGTATCCAAGTTTTACACACTATATCCCACCCACCCACCCAATTGGTGTATATTGCTAACTAGGAAAAAAGAAAAAGAAATAATTAGATGGGGTTGTGATTTCAAAACACAAGTCAGACAGGTTCCAATGGACTCTGTAACCCAGCTGGAACAAGATTTTCCATTTTTCTTGACACACAAGTTTCATTTATTACGACTGTTCTGTCTTTCAAAGGCAGCTGTTGGCAACAAATTAGTGGGTCTGTTTGTAACCCCGAGCCAAGATGTAATACGATTTTCATCAGAGTGAAAGGGTTTCTTGCAGTTATGTAATGTAGGATCCATAATTACACTAACAGTAAACTCTATTAAATAAAGTATAAATTGCATGACTAAGGCTCACTTTCCCACCATTCACTTGCACACACATACCATGTTGAAAACAAGCCCACCATCCTGAGAGGAGGAAGATGAAGCATGTGTATATGAATGGAATATGGGAGGAGAGTAGTATTGGGACACCGAGGAATGAGAAACAAGCATTAAGAACTGTAACAAAGAACATTAGAACAGACACACCCCGTTTTGGAAATCTGCAGCCAATTAAACACTTAATCCCCCGGAAGTCAGGCCTGATTTAAGAGTGATGCTCGGCATGTAAGAGAAACTTACCCGTGTGGAGTTCTAGACAGCTGATGTCTTAATTTTGTAACAGTATTTTTATCTCACCCTTTCTCCAAGGAGTGCAGGATGGCATAATTGGGCGGCTAGCTCCTGTGAATGCTGTGTTTAGTATGCCAGGTGCCAGCCATGCTAGCTCGCTAATGTTGTACGCATAGGAACTGGCACCCGATTTAAATTGAGACACTGGCGGTCTTATTTTTTTTTTTAAAAAAAAAACACAGCTAGCACGTTTGAAACCAAAGCCTCAAAGAGACAAGTCTTGTATCCTTACAATGGGGGCCTTTAGAACAAAATGCAGGGGTCCCAGTTAATAAGGGCCATCACTGACTTGGTGTTTTAGCCATGCTTCAATCCAGAGTGGGGGGGGAAATGGGCGACTTAATTTTAGGGCGGAATCCTATGCAGGTTTAGACAGAAAAAAAGGCCTACAACCCATAGCTGGCTGGGGGATGCTGGGAATTGTAGACCTTTTTTCTGTCTAAACATGCATAGGATTGTGCCTTTAATTTTTTGTTTAGCCCTGTACAAGGCAGGCAAAAGAAAGTTGGTGCTGGCACTTCATGACCAAGAACAACTTTCCAGTCCTCATTGATGCACTGAACTTCAGTCACTTTTTTTTATTTTTGTTAACACAGACTAATTGTGAAGTTAGCAACAGTTGTTGCCAGCAATTTACCTGCAGGCTGTAATACAGGTTAGACAAGCCTTCCCCAACATCATCATCACCTTTATTTCTATACCGTCCCATAGCCAAAGCAAAGTTTAAAAACCATTTACATAAAACATATGTACAATATATACAAACATATAACTAAAAACAACTTTGAATTAAAAACATTTTTTTAAAAATCCAGCAATAAAACGCAGCTTAAAACAACTGCTTAAAACAGTATACAAAAGTCAGCAAAAGGGTTCTAAAGAAAAGAGTTCTAAAAAGGGAAGTCCTGCCAGAATAATAGCATCTTTAATGCTTGTTATAAACCTTCAATGAGGTCAGCCAGTGCATTTCAACCAGCAGGTCGTTCCACACTGAGGGGTGGCAAAGAAAACGGTGCTCTTGAGTATGGCTGCCAATCTCACATTAGGCAGCCGCAGCAGAGAGTCGTCAGAGGACCTTAGGTGACGGACTGGGACGTAGGGAAGAAGGCGCTCTCTAAGGTACTTTGGACCTAGACCATGTAAGGCTTTAAAGGTAAGAACCAGTACTTTATACTTTGCTTGGAAACAAATTGCCACCCAGTGTAAAGATTTTAAAACGGGTGTAATATGGTCTCCAAGGATGTCCCAGAGACCAACCTGGCTGCCATATTTTGTACCAGCTGAAGTTCCCGAACTAAATATAAAGGCAGCCCCAAGTACAGCGCATTTCAGAAATCAAGCCTAGAGGTTACTAGCACATACACCACCGTTACCAGGTCCACATGTTCCAGGAATGGGCGTAGCTGGTGTATCAGCCAAAGCTGGTAACAGGCACTTCTCACTGTTGCCTCCACCTGGGGTGCCAGGAGTAGGGTTGGGTCAAGAAGCACCTCCAAGCTACGAACTTGCTCCTTCAGGGGGAGTGCAACCCCATCCAGAACTGGTTGACATACCTCAATAACTGAATTAGGACCCTTCACGATGAGCACCTCTGTCTTGCCTGGATTCAATTTCAGCTTGTTCTCCCTCATCCAGCACATTACCGACTTCAGGCAGACATTCAGAGGAGTCATACCTTCCTTGGATAAAGATGTTAAGGAGAAATAGATTTGGGTGTCATCAGCATACTGATAACACTCAACCCCAAACCTCCTGAAGATCTCTCCTAGCAGTTTTATGTAGATATTGAACAGTACTGGGGATGGAATGGAGCCCTTACGGACTCCACATAATAGTTCCTTTTTCGAGGAACAACTATCCCAAAGCCACACCATCTGGAACCATCCTAAGATAAAGGAGCAGAACCACTGTAGAGAAGTGCCCCCAACCCCCAACCCTCTCAGGCGATCCAGAAGGACACCATGGTCGATGGTATCGAATGCCACTGAGAGTTCCAAAAGAATCAACAGGGGTGCACTACCCCTATCAATTCCCAGGTGAAGATCATCCACCAAGGCAAGCATGGCAGTCTCAACTCTGTATCCCACTCTGAAGCCGGTTTGAAATGGGTCCAGATAATCAGAGGGCACCAACATGGTGCCCTCCAGATGTAATGGACTACAACTTCCATCATGCAGTATCAGAACTGTAGTCCAACACATGATGGGAGTTGTAATCCAACACATTTGGAGGGCGTCAGGCTGGGGGAGGCTAAAGCCTATGTTATCAAGTCTCTGATACAGCATGCTTACTTTTCACATACAAATTTTACAAAAATATATCTTGTCTTCTGTATACAATAATATTTATTTGTTTGTTTCTTTAATTTATATCCCACTTCCTTGACAAAAAAAATGGCACTCAAGGTGGCTAACAATATAGGTTAATTCTTAATTAAAATCTTAATTAAAACATAGCATAAGAACAATTAAATTAAAAACACAATTAAAAACATAACAATAAAAGACAACAACAAACAGCACCAACCAATGAACCGCCCCCCTCCTTCAGCAACAAACTAGCTTATATGCCAGATGCCTGTCTGAATAAAAACGCTTTTATTATCTTGTACTTGTATTTTTGTACATCACTTAGAAATATCTTTGAATGTAACTGATTCATCAGTACTATTAAATACATCCACACAACAATAAATGAATTATTTTATTTTATTTATTGCATTTATACCCCATCTTTTTTCCTCTTGCAAGGAACCCAAGGCGGCTTACATTATCCTCCTCCTCTCCATTTTATCCTCACAACAACAACCCTGTGAGGTGGGTTGGGCTGAGAGTCTGTGACTGGCCCGAAGTCACCCAGTGAGCTTCCATGGCCGAGTGGGGATTAGAACCCGGATCTCCCAGCTCCTAGTCCAGCACTCTTGCCACTATTCAAATGATTCAGGGCCAGTGATACCATTAGGCACAGTGAGGCAACCATCCGAAGCAGCAGAGACTGAAGGGTGGGGAGGGGAAGTGATTGCTATGGAGCCCCCATCACCACCACCATTCACATGATCCTGAGGTGGCTTCCCAGTGGCAGCAATGGTCATTTGTTGCTTGCCTGGGCAGGCAGTTCAGGTGTCTGTCTCACCTAGCCACCTTCTCCGAACATATCACAGAAAGTGCTGTTGGTTCCTCTCAGGTTCCCCTTATGACCTGGACTCCTGAGCAACTTCTTAAGAATCTCTTGCTGCCGTGAGTCCCACCCTCCTTCTTTTGCCTTCTCCTTTCCAGTAACGTGGGGTTTAGGCTGTAGACACGGGGTGACTGACACTCCAGACACAGGATTTAACCACAGCAGTTTACTAGTAAATTAAAACAAGAAAATCACAACTAAAGGTATTTACATAATAGAGCTGAGTGATACAAAAGGCATGAAAAGAAAATAAAAGTTGCAAAATGCAAGTTCCTTTATCCTAGCTGTCTTTAGACTCCTCTAGGCTTCTCCTTCCCGCTCTGGTCTCTCTTTGTGCTCTGGTCTCTCTTTGTGCTCTGGTCTCTCTGACTTTCCTCTCTCACCCTCCTCCCCCAAAACCGAATGTACTGCTACAAATCTGAAGACATGAAACTTCACTGGGAAATTGAAACAGAAACTTAACCAGAGAAATGAAACTAGTCTTGTCGGGGTTACCCCCTCCCTACAAAAATCTGCCTCTAAGCCTGACCATTTTTCCCTTTGCCTCTGTAGGTTTCAAACCTTCACAGTGTCAATGGAGGCTTCCGCTGAAATACAAATGGCAGTTTCAAAGAGGCGATTTTTGTCAGGAACTTTGCAGGGGGAGAAAGAGTTAAACTCCCCCTTCCCACCTTCTAGGGTCTCAAAGCTGCTCAGGCTTCCCCACAGCTGCTATTTACATAACAACAACAAAAATACGCACATTAGCTGCATTCACACAATTAAAGTGATGTCTAGTTTGGCTTTAGTGTATCCAGGCAGGGACCTTTAAGCCGCAGAAATCCAAATCAAATGTCTACTGACATTTAGGAACTTGAATTTCAGATTAAAAAACAAAGCAATATTCACATACCTAGGCCAGTTCAGAAGTACTGCTCCTGTCTTCTCCTCTCCTCCTCCACAAGATGGAAACTTCAGAACTAATCAGAATTTCCCATGATCTCTGAATTGGGGAAACTGCAACTTGTTTAACTATGGTTAGTTAATACAAGCCAGGATCAAACTGCAGTTTGATAACGTGGTTTGTTTTAATTAGCCACACGTCAGCTGTCATGGGAAACGTTGGTTAGTGGTCAAACAGTGAAATATTTACATCTCCTCCTCCTGCACAGAGGGGAAAAGGAGGAAGGAAGCACATATCCCATTGTTATGCAGGCTCACCCCCATAATGCGAAACCATGTTTTAGTGTTATGTCTGAACTTGGCCATGTCTTTGCATATTTATTTCTTTGCAGACACCTATTCTTCGTGAAACGAGCACGGTGGCTAGGGAAGATGACCGTGTTTCCCATCAGCAGAATGGAATGCACGTGGACCTCCAGCAATGCTCCTGCCTCGGTGGCTGGCATCCCTAAACTGGGCTTTGGACCAAGTTTTGCAATAGGAGATGTTGGGCAAAGGAAAGAAGAACACATTGCTGTCATCAAGAAGCAGGTGTAAAATGTCAACCCACCGTGGGTGGAAGACTGATGAGGTGCGAATTGAATGCCAATTGAGAGAGACCAGCTTATCACCATATAGGGGGTGGTTGCTGTCACAAGGAGGCACCATGTATTGTAAGCAGATGCAGACATAGACAATTTTGCTCAGAAAGCAAGCAATCTGCTTTAATAGGGCTGCATGTATACACGCAGTTTTGCCTAGCTCAAAGGTATACAATATTCTAAGCACAGAATGCCACATTGGCTATCTATAATGAGCTGAAACGTGCAGTGAATATGCATAACTAAGATACTTGTAATTAAAATGGGAATATCATTTTCATGAACATGGCAGGTGCCAATCTATAGTTGGTTGGCAGATTATATGAGCATGCAGCATCCTTCCTGATGAGGATGAGCTAACAGCGTGGGAGGGGACACCAGTGGGAGGGCTGCAGCAGGACGGGGGAAGGACCTCAGCAGAATTATGGGGGCTGCCTTGTGTGAGGAGAAATGCCTTTCTGCTTGTGCAAGACAACTTTGGATCCGAGCCATAATTAAGGAGGGCTCTGTAACATATGCTTATTATATTAATGTTTGTTTTTATATTGTTAAATTTAACCCAGATAAGATAGGGTCAATAGTATGCCAGAGAGTGAGTGAAAGGTGGGAGAGGCCTGAGTGTGTGTGAAGATTCTAAGGTTATATAATGGGTGAACTGACAGTTAGTCAGATAGGGCCTTAGGGATTGTGGAAGCAACATGTAGTTACTGGGGCCTGTATATAGGATTTTAGAAGGGGCAGAGTAGGTAAGGAAGTTAAGACCAAGCATTAATGAATAAAATAACATATAACCCTTCTTGTGTTAAATAAATTTTTGTTTGTTTTAAAAACCAAAATTCTCACATGTTGTTTGATTTTAAGTTACCTTTATTATATCTATTTCCTTGTTACTTCTCCTGTAGCGGGTTGAGAGAACCAATTGAGCATATTGAGTTTCTCTGGAGCTTCTGCCCGCAGTAATGAGCTTCTGCCACGCAGTAATGAGCTTCCGCCACACATTAAAAATGTGGTTGTTCAGGCAGGAATTTGGAGTGCGTTAGGGTATTCTTAGAAATACGATGTTTTAATGTGGAATTTTTATTGTTTTAAACTGTTGTATTATTGTACATCGCCCAGAGTGGCTGGGTGACCAGCCAGATGGGCGATTCAGAAATTAAATAAATCAACAAACCAACCAACCAACCAACCAACCCAGAAAGGGCAAAAGAGCTGAAGCTTGTGGGACACTGGGTACAGCTGTCCCAAAGTGAAAGCATGTGTTTCCTGGGGGGTTTGGTTCTCAGTTTCAGAGGTGGAGGCTGGGGAAAAGGTGGAACCCATGCAGGAACGCCACCTTCTTTCTGATCCACTGTAGCAGTGATGGGAAATTTGCAGGGCTCAGCCATTCATCCCTCACTGTTGACTAGACTGGCTAGGGCTGATGGGAGTTTTAAGCCAAAACATCTGGAGCACCTCAAAGTTCCCATCCCTGCCTTGAATTCTTGGTTTCAGTTTTCCCACCCTGCAACCATGAGGGATGGAAACTTTTTTCAAAAATGGAAGAGTGGGTTCTCAGAATTCTAATAAATATCTGAGGGGGTTCATACACCACATATTTTATTTTAAATTATTTTTAGGCCACTGGGTTTTTTTTTTTGTTTTTTTTGTAACTTTCTGGAATTTTACACAAATTTAGTAGTAGAAAACTATCTAATTAAAAAAAAAAAAAACACAGCCAAAACTATGCATTTCCCCCACAGGCTAAAGCATGAAAATGCGCATTTGGGGGGATTTGCGCAAATGAGAATTTGCACAAATTCAGGAAACTGGAAAAAAATCTAATTCTGTCAATGAGCAAACAACAGAAAGAAAGGCACCTGACGATCTGCAAAATGCAGACAGAGTGGATTTTACAAAATCTGTACATCTCTACTGTGACTGCACAAGTCTCAGTAGCCAAATATGCGGTCTCTATATGAGTGCAACTCAACAAACCCTGGCAGAAGGCCCGCTCATTGTCATTGTGCTTGCATGGGAGCAATGTATGTCTGAACCAGCAGTTAGTCTGAACCCACTCATTTGCAGGCTACCCAAATCACTCCCTCTCCTTGCTTCACATCTAGATGATCATATCTGACTGCAACACCTTGATTTTTCTGTTTATCCAAAACAACAGTCACATCCCTCTGGTGCAACTACTGGGCTGGGCTGAACTGCCACAATATTCTTAGTGCTGCCAGCCCACTCAGACATTCTATATACTGTTCTATATATTAGTGCTAGGAATGGAAGGAGATGTGCGATTCCCACACCCTGAGCTGGCATGCTTGTATTCTCATTAGTGAACGATTTGATATTTTATTAGTATTTATGTGGAGCTTTCAATATGATCGCAAATAATGAATGATTTAAATAGGTATTTTTATAAGCAAAGGTTTCAAGAGAATGGAGATATTTTCAAATGAGCCTGGTGATTTTTTTCAGGTGCTATCACAAGGGCCAACAGACGCCAGCTGCCCTGTGGCAAGGAATAGATGAGTGACGGAGGCAAAGGCAGACAACATCGGAGCCTGCTCCAGCTGGACTGGTCTCTTTCTCCTCCCGCAACCCCCCCACCCCCGCTCTCCCATGCCAACTGATACCAAATGCCCTGGGTGAAAAATCCTGATGAATTATTATATTTCAAAATAGTCTTGTCATGATTGCATTGTTTTATTTTGATTTTATTTGTAAGCCAGCTTGGAAGGTTTTCCTTAAAAAGTTGGGATATAACTAATTTAAATAAATAAATAAATAAATAAATAAATAGCAGTAGCTTAAACAATAGTTAACTACCACCAAAAGTAATATGTCTACATAACTTAAGGTCCTTTACATAAAGCAGTTAATGACACAATCCTATGCATGTTTAGACTGAAAAAAGTCCTACAACTCCCAGCATTCCTCAGCCAGCCATGGGGACTTTTTTCTGTCTAAACATGCATAGGATTGCACCTTAAATTATTTTTCATGAAGTTTAATTTTAATTTAGCAAATATTCCTACTGTCCATCACTTTAGGTACGCTGCACTACATCCCACACATCACCTCCGGCACTCTCATTCCATTCCTGATTATTACATCTGCACGGGGAAACCTATGCTTGCACTTGCCCTGCAAACTGGAATTGGAAGCTGTCTTCATACTGTAGTTTCCTATTCTGGTTTGGACAGCAAGGGCAAAGCCTTGCTTGCAGCTTTTAGATGTAACAGTAAATTATGTGTTGCTCCAAACCTAAAGTCTGTGAGGGAATTGGAGCACTCAAGTGCAATTTA
This sequence comes from Heloderma suspectum, assembly GCF_057233095.1. NCBI lineage: Eukaryota > Metazoa > Chordata > Lepidosauria > Squamata > Helodermatidae > Heloderma > Heloderma suspectum. The sequence continues at coordinate 283,392,121 of NC_139461.1, read as the reverse complement.
ACACCAAACCATGGTTGCATGTGAAACTTCAATATTGTATTGAAAATAGAAATTCTGATTTTTTCCAACTTACTCTTTCCCACGAATGTGCTTTTGCTCGGAAAGCCAGTTACCACAAAAGAGATAATACCACCATAGCAGTCGTGACTTCAATATTGAGGTTTGATATGAAATTAACATGTTTAATATGATGTATGTGCACTGGAAATATTTACTTCCTCTGTATGTGCATTGGAAATATTTACTTTGATGTGCACAGTCAACTGTGCCTTATTTGTTTATACATGTAAACATGTAAGCATGTTTATAAACCATATAATTTTTTTTTACATAATATATTGGTCAAGTGTCGTTCTGTAAGGTCCCTTGCAACATGTGTGTTTTTGTTGAGTTGTAATTGGGGATCCTGTCTTTTCTCTTTTGTAGTTTGAACCCACACATAGTATGGAATCTGGAAGCAGAATCTAAAATATTGAAAATTCAGAGGCTTTGCTGGAAAAGCAACAATTTTTTGAGAACTCAGTTTTGTAATGGATGGTGCAATAGACTAGCACTGCTAGGGATGTCAGAGAAATCCATTTCTGGGATGGAGTCAATTAATTTTCCTAGGTTCAGCCCTGCGGACTTTGTTACAGTTCTTGCTGCAGTGGATGATTTGGTCTGCAGTGAGTCAGATTTTCTGGTCATTTTGCAGATTTTTTTTGCAGGTTCTGCAACTCGCACAAATTTGAGCAATCTGCATAAATTCGGCTGTAATTTGCACACATTCGGCTGTAATTTGCACACATTGCTCAGAAATTTGCAAAATGTGCAAATTTTTTTTCCAGAGTTCAGGGAAAAGCCCGCAGCTCAGCTCTCAAATGTAAATCAAGTTGTAGACACACAGAGATCAGTCAAGTAAAAAAAGAACTGGATTTCCCAGTGATGGACATCTGTAAGCACTGCTACCTCCTCTGGAAGTCAGAATATATTTGCTCCTCAGAGCTCTCTCTCTTTCTCTCTCTGTCTCTCACAAAGCTGCACACTTTTGGGAAGCTGTAATTCTCCAGGTGTTGTTGGACTCCAAACTCTCATCAGCCAATTGTCAGGCATGATGGGAAATGTAGTCCAACAACAGCTGGTGGATGACAGGTTCTCCACCCCTGAACTAAGGTGAAAGGCAACTCTTCACCCCCACATACTCCACCTAGGCTACAAAAATGCTTGGGAAATGGGTTGCTTTGGGTGCTTGTTGTTGCTGGGGCAAGATAATTTCTCTTCTGAAATATTTAACATATTTCCACCAAAGTTATTCTGATCTTTATTTTTATAAATGTCAGTAAAGTGTTGAGTTGGATTTCTGACATGAAAAGCTAATGTCAGTAGGATGAAAGCTGATTCAAAGCTTGCTCTCCGCTAGCTCATTCCTCCCTTTTTCATTGGCAATTTTCTAGATATGGTACTGGCTAAAGGGAATAAGAAGAACAAGAAAGACTAGGAAAAGAGGGAGAGGAGGAGAACTCAACTGATGCTAAAATACAGCCAACACATTTTAATATGAAACCTTTTGTGGGTTTCATATTGCCAGTACAGACTGATGTACTAGGTCCTAATATAACACCAGCTGAGGTTCCTTTCTCTCCTTTCCTAATGGTTCTATAGACAAAGTGAGTACGAGCAAAGGGGCAACATTCTTTCATCAAGATTACTTTATGTAAACTATAGTCAAGCACAAGGCTAGAGATATCCATGGTGGGTGGTCTCTTGGGCCCCTAAGAACTTGATACCACTTCCTCACCTTTCCATAGGGCTGGTCTTTAACAATTTAATACAGCTTTCAAAAACTATTATCTTCCAGTCCTTGTCATTCATAGCACTACACTTACCAATACCCAAGAAGATTAAAACAGTTGTTGTTGCGGCTGTTGTTGTTGTTGTTGTTATTATTATTATTATTATTATTTGGTGTAAGGATGAACAAAGTCATTATCAGACTGCAGTACATAGAAAAAATGCTGGTGAATGAAAGTGGCAGTACCAGCTTCTCAGTGGGGTCTAAAATCGATAACTTCCTCTTTTGAGCCTTCAAATTTAGACATCAAGGAGAGGAAAAAGTTATAACCCTGCCTCCCATCCCTCACCCTCTTTAAAAACTATAACTTCTAGGTTAGTTGGTATATATAACAAGCCCATTTAAGACTCTTAATATAAAAACATAGTTTTGTAATTGGGTTTACATGTTAATTGCTAGCTAATGCCAGTGACACTGACACTATTGGTGGGGGGAACAGACATATGTGACTGAGTGAATAAGTTGTTTGGACAATTCAACTGGGTTTGAATTTCTGATCAGCCTCCAAACTCAGGGCTAAACTACATGCTACATTAAATACCCAATGTGCAGCTGATCCTCACAATTTTGTTTACATTCATGTAACCACCACCACCACCCGCAAATCTGGAACAGGACCACTATGTATGGATAGGGTAGGTTTAAACCTTCCCTACCCAGCCACTTTCCCCCAACCCAAATTCATTCCCCTCCCCATGGTGTGGGCTGAAAAAACTAAAAGAGGAAGAGAGAGAGAGAGAGAGAGATCAGTTGGTGCCAATGAAGGCCTTGTTAGCTGGTTCAGTAAGCTGGCACTGGTTAACACGGCTTTGACCACCACCTTCATAAAAAATAAAGCAAGTACAGGACCAAGTGGAGAACCTCTACCATAGACCATATTGAGCTAGATGGGCCAGTTTTCTGACTCAGTATAGAGGCAGCTAGCTTCCTATGTTCCTAGCCTAACACCCTCACAAGGCTGTTTTGAGGATAATGGGGGGACCCTTCTATGTTGCCTTCACTTCTTGACGGAAGTGGGACAGAAATGCAATAAATACATGAAATGTAACTGTAAAAATGGAAAGCATGGATCCACCCATGCTGCTTTGTAATGTCATTGCCATACATACAGATGATCAAGTGACCTCATACTGCGCACTGGTATTTATTTATTTATTTATTTATTAAATTTATTAATCGCCCATCTGGCTGGTCACCCAGCCACTCTAGGCGATGTAGCTAGATCAGTGAAGTTTGGCCTATCTGAAAGAAAAAATCCTTCCATTTTACCTGGTTCAGATGGTTACTGAGCAAGTGAGACAGCACATCAAGTTGCTTCCTATCTATGCTTTATCATACCACTGCTTCATTTTGAGGACTATGTGAATATGCAGCGAGTATGGAAGGTTTAAACATGTGCCAAACAGACAAGGAAACAGACCTCTTCTCCAAGAAAAATTAAGCGCGAAACACACACACACACGTCATTACAAAACTACTATGGAGCACAATATGTACATAAAGCTTCATAGCTTTATAAAAGATATCTCAGGACAGTTCTATGGCCATGTTAGAAACAATAACAGCCCTCCCCTATCTCGCCTGCTCCCAAACTTACTCCAAATATTGAACATTTCCCCCACACCCCACTTCCCTCTTTGGTTCCATTTCTTGAGGGTTCATGAGAAGCATTACCATTTCTCCCACATTTTGTGTGTGCGTGCTGAATATCAGAAAGTCTTTCCCTTCCACCTCTTTGTACACAGCAACTAATCACACCCCTCTGTAAGTTGTTCGCTGCCATACATCTTAATTTAAAAGGCATGGTTTTGTCTGAGGTTATTGACCAGTCCGCCATCTTTTCCTGGTTACAGAGCATGTCTGGAGTGCTGATGGCTTTTTTATTGGGGGGTTGGACTCGATGGTCTTATAGGCCCCTTCCAACCCTAATATTCTATGATTCTATGATTATTATTACAACTTGCCTTTCTGTGCATGTCAGAGCCACAAGCCAGCTCACAAAATAAGACAGTAACTAAATCAACAATGTAAATTAGGCAAGACAAATGAATATACAAACATGCCTTTTGATTAAAATAAACAGGTATGGCATGTCTGTATATTCATCTTACTTTTATATCCCACCTTTCAATGCAAAGACATTCCCAGTGTGGCTGACAAAGTTAAAATGAAAGCAACAAAGACAAACAACAACCACCAATATAAGAGCAGCAACTAAAAACAGATCCCAGCACAAGTTAAAAGCCCAGGAAAAAAGAAAAAAAGGTGCTTGCCTGGCACAGAAAGTACAACAGAGTAGGCGCCACATGCGCTTATCTTGGGACACCAATCCACAAGCAGGGTGCCACCACTAAGAAAGCCCTTCCCCCAGTTGCTATTACCTCAATTCAATGGCAGCAGCACTCAGAGGAGGGCCTCTGAAGATGACCCAAGCATAGTGTGAGACCATTGGTCCATCCAGCCCAGTACTGACTGTACCATAACTAGCTGTCTTGGGGCCAAAATACATACAGTGGGGCATTCGTGCATATTTATACATGTTTCTGCCTTGTTCACATATAAAGTGGAGGGGGGAGCTATTTTTAACTTGAGAAGCATACAGATTATTTAATGTATTTACTACATTTATACCCCACCTTTCCTCCAAGGAGCTCAAGCTGGCTGGCTTATATGGTTCTCTTTCCCCCACACATTTTATCCTCACAATGACCCTGGAGGTCATCCAGTGAGTTGCAAGTCTGAGTGGGGATTTGAACCTGAGTCTCCCAATCCTATTCTGACACTAACCACTACATTCTCCCCACCTTATCTTGCAGTGCTCTGTTGCTTCATTTGCTTTTCCCCTGTAACCCAGTTCAGATATTGGAACTAAGCCAGACTTGGGATAAAATTGCTTCAAGCAATGGGCCACATTGGGAAGAGGGGTAAGCTGTCATCTACATCCTGTTTCTTATGTTGATTTCACCCCACAGCCCCTAATTTATTTACAAACAGGGAAGAAACATACACAAAAACACACAACACCCCCCTCCACATGCATGTTGGTTCACAGTGGATCCAGACTTGGTCATACTTGGAGTAGATCCACTGAAATCAATGGGAGTAATTTAAGTCCCATTGATTTCAATGGGCTTACTCTAAGCATGAGTAAATCTGGATCCAACCCTTAGATATCTTTTTCCCAGCCATTCTACTGGAGATCCTTTTAATGCAGTCTTCCCCAACCTGCTGCCCTCAAGATGTGTTGGACTACAACTCTCATCCATGCTGGGTGGGGATGATGGGAGCTGTAGTCCAATACATATAGAGGGCTCCAGGTTGAGGAAGGCTGTTTGAATTTATTGACCTGGTTGGGGGGGGGGGGTCTGCATGCTAAGCATGCTTCTGGGCAATTGGTTAGTTCCTGTCACGGAACAATGAAGTCAATAAAGCTGCAGTAAAAAACCCATCCTGAAACGTCAGCTTACCAAACACTTTCTAAAATAATAAGAGAAACATCTTGACTGACATTCTGAAGACCAACAATGAACTCTTTCCCCTAAGGAAACCTGGTGAGTTTCGAATAGGAGAGAGTTCCAACAGGTGGGTACTGCAATCAAGGAAGCTGTTTTTTGTAGTCAACAGCCTAGTTTCATAAAGTTGTAGCACTCTGAACAGGATCCCATAAGCTGACCAGAGGACACGAGTCCAGGGCAGAGTTTTAAGCCAGAAAGGATGATGAGGGGTGGATGGAACGCTGTGTAGCACTGTGGTGGGAGAGCCTGCCAACTTGCATGTCTAGTCAACCTAGAGTAGATACAAAACAGGCCAGCCAGTTCTGCCCTACTTGCTAGGCAAAAGCTTTACTTTAAAAACAAAAATATCAATCTCTGGCCCTGTGAAGCAACCAAAGCCCCTAGGATGCTGCATATGGGACCAGCTGTGGTTCTGTTTCGTTCAGCTTCTCTGCCTACACCAATGCCTGTAAGGGTCCCAGAGTGGCACTGCTGCACCAGAGTGGAGTAGGGCATGCATCCTCTTACTAGGGTGGGAGACATTTCCACATGGAGTAATCCCAAGCATTTGGAGAGAGAGAGTGTGAGAGAGTGTGTGCAGGAGAAAGAGAGAACAGGACCATATGAAAGGCAACAAATGAGTGGTAAAGCTCATGTGACTGGCCCAAGTCAAGTGGTTCTGGGATTCACACACTTCTTGCAGCCACAGGAGATTGCACCATGGGAAATTCATCACCACCACTGCCACGGGCGAGTCTGAAAAGTGCTGCTGTTGCTGCTCCTGCTGTGCTCGCACTCTTGTCTAGTCAGAGCCTACTCTGGAACACACCAAGGACTATGTATTCTGGGAACATAGTGCTAGAGAGCTTCAGCTATTGGGTAGTATAGAGATGAAACCAATCAATCGATCAATCAATCAACAATGGAAATGAGCCCTTTCAACCAGTTTATACCAGAGGCGGAGAACCTGTGGCCCAAGGGGTTGTTGGGCTACAATTCCCATCATTCCTGGTCACTGGCCATGCAGGCTGAGGCTGATAGGAGTTGTAGTCCAACATCTGACAGGACACAGATTCTGCACCCCTGATTATACCTTATTTTCCCTTCCCTGTTAATCATCACATATGGTTTAATTCAGTCCGACTTCGGCAAACACAGAGACACACAGATGAATTTAAAGAGCTATGCATTTCACAACGGCTGAGCTAACTACATAGACAATTCAAGCATGGACATGTTTTTGCTAATGGTTTTAATTTTGATTTTTCCAATCTCTGCTATGCATATTTAAGCATTTAGCACATATGACCATCCAACACATTTTGGAGTAACTACTCTGTTCTTACAACCTAGACACGCACACAAATTGTAGAAGACCCAAGAGAACTCAGTGTCCAATATAATTATCTATTTTGACTCCTTCCAAAATATGGCACCCATTTTTCCTGTTATAAATGTAAATGCATGAAAGACGCCTGTTTTGCTAAAAACAGACATAGGATCATCAATGCCATTTGAAACAAAGTAATAATTTTTTACAGAAAGAGAAGGGACCATGGTTAAGAGAAAAAAACCCTGCATTTTAAAATCAGTTATTTATTGTTCATTTTCACACCAGTTTTACTTATACAACTTTAGTAAGCATTTTGTTTCTTACATGAGAGTATATATGGTTCCTTGTGGTATTCCTAAAAACGTACCATGGATCATCTCATATCAAGCCATACCGCATTAAAGACACGAACAAGCTGCATTTTATGTCAAGAATGCATAAGATTCTCCATTTCTGTGAATAGAACTAGAACTTGTGTCACTCCCCTCTCCCATATTAAAATCATGGGGGGAAACACAATTCACAGTTTTAAAGATTAGCATTCCAAGTCTAATGTCCTCCAAAAGAATGTCCGGCTTACATCCTTTGTCTGAATAATAGTAAAGCTGAGATCTGATTGGTTCTAAACATTTATTTCTGAATTATACTGTAAATCAAGCAATTAAGTAAGCTTAATAGGAGCAGTGATCACACACTTTCTGTCCCACCCATTTAATAACATTATTGCCGGAGGCAGATTCTACAAGTATGGTGTATGCTGGTTAAAATTTATTTCTTTTGTATGTTGTAACATATTAGTTTTATTTAAAAATCTTCTTGGTTTTTGATCTATTAGTTCACATTTGTTTTACTACAGCAATGTATACAAACTTACTGCCTTAAGGAAGGGTAAAAAAGAAAAAGAAAATGGATAAAAGCTACTTCTCTTTGCAGTAGGCAAAAGAGAAAAGAAAAGAACCCCCTAATTAAATATACTTGAGGGAGAAAAGGTATTTCAAAAGACTTTGATATTGACAATGTAGTATTTTCTTAACCTATATTGATGAACACAAAAGTGTCCTCTTTTGCCTAATGGAAACAGTTTCTTTTTAAAAATCCTGCCCAATAGTCATACCAGTCTTATGAGTCTTCAGATCTATATTTAAGTTTCAGGTACATTTCAAGACCAAGGGTTTAAGCCTTTACAATAAGAGGAAGGGTGAGGGTTGTGCCATACTATGTCGGTCACAAACAGCTTGGTTTTGTATGAACATTGTTCTTAACATTTTTTCAGGAGAGACTTTCCTGTGGGATCTCTAATATTTTATATCAAATATTCAGTGCACTTAATAAACAAGGAATGTGCATTTAGCCCTGGCATCACAATACAACAGCACATCATAGGTGATTTTACTAGCTATTATCTGACCTATCCAGTGTTATATCTTGTCCTTAGAGACTGTTCCTGTATCCATTCAGGTTTAATGAATTACCAGTGAAACATGAACATATACCTAAACATTCATCTGCCTTAACATGCCCGATGTCAAATCTAGAATCTTAAGGAAGATTTAAGGGGGTGGGAGTCAGTGAGTCTGCACAACTACTGTAATCTCATTACAGCAAATGCTCATACATATGTAGGATGTTTGTTTGCCGTGGCTGTAAGATCTTAGATTTCTATTTTATTGGATTTGGATGGTATTTTTATTATTTATTGTTTATTTTGTATATTTATATCCCACCTTTCCATATGGAATGTCCAATGTCCCCAATGCCAAAGACAAATCTTATAAATGTAAGATTTATCACATAAAAAGAAAAAACCACATCTTACAGCAATGCTTAGCCCAAGCTTTTGGGATGCAAACTGTAAAACCACCACCAAATATGGGATTGACAAAGGGCCCAGTCCGAAATAAACGGACACTGAAATAATAAGCAACTTGTGGAAGATTCTCTCCGCCCACCCAATGACTGTGAGTGTTTTCACAGCATGCATGGGTGAATAGGAAAGAAAACTGGCGTAGCTATTTAGATCAACCAATGTGTAAAGTTAATGGGCCAGAAGCGATAAATGAAGACATTTCTTACAGTCTCGTGCACTCTGTATGCAATGTAAAATTGAAAGGACTGCTTCTGTGGTAACAGTCAGAACATGTACAATATGAAACAGTAGCACCATAGATATTAAATAAACGTGTTCATATGGAACCCCTAGTGTGAAAAGTTAAAGCAGCACACTAGTGATGGTAATTTAATCAGAAGGGCCCGTCTGTTCATTTGTTGCTCCCCACAAAAAAGATGGTATCAAGTGTTTTGTATTGCTTGGCTATTTATGATTTGTCTAGACTACTAAATTAATTGCAACAGTCTTTTTTGAGGTCAGTATTTAAAAGTACAGGCCACAGTTCAGTGCGCTATTATATTTACTAAAGACCCAGTGAATTCAACAGGGTCTAAGTGCACATAAGCATGTGCTGGGATTGTATATCTCCTCACCAGCTTAATAAGCATTTCAAACATACATACATATGCACCGCATGAGGTAACTTTGGCCCAGCATATGCGAATTAAAAATACTTTTAAGTCCTATTGATTTCAGTGGGAGAGGTAAGCAAGTGGTTAAATCAATTGCTTGATTTAAGTCGCACACATGTTTAAATACTATACTTAAAGAATAAGTATTTATTCTATAAGTATTTACTAAAAGTATAAGAAATACTTAAATAAGATAGCAAATAGGATAAAACTTGCTGAACAGGCAATCTTCATGGCAAAAGCTAGTTTAGTGAAGACTATTTCAAGATCCTATAACTTTCGATATTTAGAAATGATAGAACATATGTATTTCATTTGTAATTTTGTAAAATATTGCACTGGTTACTCTCTTTGTGAAACGTGCTTCTCTCCCTTCTTGCAGGCTGGTTACAAGGCAATGAATAAAAATAGAATAAATGGTTGTGTAATAGAAACAAATTACAACTGCATGCATACACTGGATGAACCAAGCTAGACTACGCCACATTCAAGACGCAGTTCATGTGATAACAGATGGGCTATTTGCCCACAAAATATCACATTTTAGTGCTGATTTTCCTTGACATTAATTTTGTTATTCACATTCTGTTGAGATTGCAGTAAAAACCCTGTATGCTTCACATAAATTGTGCACAACCATGACAAAGTGTAGCTGTCCAATGGCAAATCAACTCTAGCTATAGGAAATATCTCATATATGCTTAGCATAAGCAAGTTTTCACATTTCTATATTGTATGTATATACTTTGTATATGCACTTTTGTCTTTCCTTTTTTTCAAGGAAGGGTAAGGTAGAGAGAAGGGGTCTCATCTTTTGGTTCATCCCCAAAACATTCTAGGAGGCCACCCAAATCATGTGGTGCTGGATATTTTTTAAAGAGTGCCTCTGATCTACTGTATTTTCCTCAGGTGTTATGTGTGGCATCCAAACCCAAAGGGGAACACTTGGCCACTACATACATCAGTGTAACAAAATTCAGTTCTGTTCCCCTTGTATCAACCCATAACTTTTAAAAAAAAAGAAAATGCATTTAAGCGAGAGAGTAAAATAGGATGGTTTTTCCTCTTTTCCTTACAGGAGAGCCTCTGGACCTTTCTGCAATGGCTGAATAATCCAAGCCCCCAAGGTACAGACATCGAGATACGCACTGTCGTTATTTCTTTGCCACCTAATTGTGGGATTTATCCTCACCTGATTAAAACGGGGTGTTTGTTAAACACCATTAGAGGAGTTAAGATCTATAGATAAAGACTAGATGTCCTCATCACTTTGGGGGCCGCTTCTCCACTGCTTTCTGAATGGACTTATGGCGCTTATAAATCTAAACAAGGACCAAGGTAATTTGGGGCAGCTTTTCTTCCATAGAGAAAGGAAGGAAGGAAAAGAGAGGAGACAGAAAAAGCTATTTCTTTTAATTGTTCTGAATCTGTTTAGCTCTAAGTCTTATTCTTGCTTGGGTGGGTCCTATGAAGAGGGTGTCGTACTTCATTTCAGGGTGGTGAGGACAAGCCGCAGTACACAAACCTAAACAAGCTATATTACTGCCTGGCTAAATTATGCATCCAAACACATTTTTGGAACTGCTTGTAATAAATTCATATTTACTTACACAGCATTTTCAACTACAAGCTGTAACAAAGTAGTGAAACCAAAACTGAAATTATTTACACTTGGCGGTGAATTTGTTCTGCCGCTTTTGTGGTTTTATAGGGCAAAATATATAACTTAAGATCAATACTATGTTATCCTTCACATCAAAGTAGATATTTTTATTTTAGAGGTATAAACTGATAAAACCCAAAAGTAACCAAATATTCCCCCCGCAACCCCTTATCCACACAGCTTAGATGGTGGTATCTGAAACATTCCTTTACAACCTACCAAATTACCTCAAGGGTAAATCCCTATTTGTGTTTTTCCTTAAAACAGTAAGGTTTTTATCTGGTTACAGTTTACACTCTGTGCATTAAAACCAAAGGCATGAATGAGCCAAAGTTACACAGTTTTAAGTCCCACTGATTTCAACAGGATGGAGTTAAGAAAGTTCTTAACTATCCCACTGAATTCAATGTGATTGAAAAGCACTTATTTTAACTGAGTTTCACCCAGAGTATTTAACTTGAAACATGTTATGTTAACTATTTATCCTTAATTATTTTAACTTATTTTGGGTGTTGGGGAAATATTTTCTCATGGATGCAATTTTGTTTTCTAGTTGATATAAATCTTTGAAATACTGTTCCTTAAAAAAAAAATTCTGGTAACAATTTTCTCATTAAGTGAGAATTAATTGTGCCTGTGAATGTACTGCACAAGGAGATTATAGGAAAGACTAGTCATCAGTACCTTCAGGCTTCACTAGTTGGAGATACCTTACAAAAATCCATGTGTCAATAACAAAATATGTCAGAGATAAAACTAGATTCCTGAACTGAAGGGGGGGGGGGGCTTGATGGCCTAAATGGCTCCTTCCAAATCTATGATTCTTTGAAAATGGGGGAAGAGAACTTGATAGGAACTGCAACAGATTACAAAACATGCCAGTAAACAGAGGGATGGCCAGTCACTTCTGAGTAGACATATAGGATTGTACTATTAATGTAGATAAAATAATGACTACATATATAATATGTGTGTGTGTGTGTATGTGTGGATTCCTCCAGCCATATATATATAAATTAATTTTAAGCATTTCAGTGGAAATTAATTATGAAACTAACACAGGACAAACAGCTGGAAAACTCATGCCACATTTACACCAACTTAACTTCCATTTTGGCTAAAATGCTAATTACCACTCAAACAAATTATTCCTTTTGGGGCAAAATGGTTAGTAATTCATGTTCAGATGTTAATGTGGTGTCATCGTAATGCAAATCTCCAGAAGATAATAGACATACAAATACATTGGTGCTTACATCATTAACAAAACAGCTACAAGTTCAGTCTTGGTTTTTGCTACAGCAATAGGTCTGGTGCATTTCAGTCATCCAGTAATGTTACAGATTCATCCAGCCAGACCCACCTTTCAAAACCCTTATAGCAAAAGTATAAAAATAAGAAAAGCACCACCTTCCAGATGCAGTAGTAATTAGGACCCGAGCAGTCTTGATTTACAATACCTTTGAAGTTACGTTCTGCAAGGTCTTTGGTGTGTGGAGTGCATCTCCTGAGTATATGCTATTGTTTGTTACCAGCTTTAAAATCTCATTTCAAGAGTGTGGTTGAAATGTAGCTGGTGTCTTCAAAGTATAGCTGTACTTGAGGATCTTATGCACTAATTTCAGAGAGAAGACACCACATTTTATAGTCCGAGTGGAAGGAAAGCTGGTCAAAGCTGCAGGTTTAAAAAGCAGCAGCACCAGCAGTATAGCACAGCTTAAAGAAAGTCAATTTGCTAGAGTAAAACAGTAGAAAAATGCAGGGAAAAGTAGGACCAGAATATACTATTTAACCCATTTTCATCTTCCAAAATGCCTTCTCAATTGTCAGGATCAGCACACAGAAGCATCTAAACTCACAGAAGTCAGATGAAAATGAGTCACCATACTTTGGATTTATATTACTTCCTAGGAATTGTCCAAATGCAGTTAAGTTGTCTGTAAAACTTTGCACCAAGTAGATTGAACACCACAACCATGTTCTGGCCCATTGCTTTAAGAGTGTTAACGGATGCATACACCTGAGATTGCTTCAAACAAAACTGATATGGAACAATAGAACATTTAATTGGTACACCACGTGTACTTAAAATGTTCAGTTTTCCATCCAGAAGGAGTATATCAATCTAAAAAAGATTAGTTAAGAAACATAGCAAGCTATATACCAGTAATTTCCTTCAGGGGCCCTTCTCTGGGCTCAAGCATTTAATTTCACACTCACAAGCATACTTATTATGTATAAATTGCTCTAACTTTTCTTCTGGAGACAGTAAATCAATTGCCGGTTTGTAATAAACCCTAATTTTAGAGAGACTTTTTTATTCTGTCCATTAAACCCACATCATATAATTAAGTTTGAATTATGATGGAATACACAAAACTCAATCTTCCCTGTAGGCTTGAACAAATAATAAGAATAATAATAATTATTATTATTACTACACTAAAATGAATTAAAGTATTGGAACCCAAGGTGAAATGATATCCACAGTTTATATTACAAAAGGTATCTTTAAATACTACAGTCTTATTGATAAAAGCAGCCACAACATTATATGGGCAAACTGCCAATCACTTGCAACTTTATTTTTTATTTTTTAAACAGATTCCCACCACCACCACCTTATGTTCCCCTGTGTGGCAAGCGCTAAACAGTACACACATAAAAAAAAGTGAATCAGATGTAACCTTAGTACTGATGCTACATTTACAGAATCAATAATATTTGTAACCTACACCTTTAAAATTACAGTGCGGTTCTTAAAGTCCCAATTAATATTCATCCCAAACATATAAAAACAGGAACAATGATAAGTAATGAGAACATTATGAGCACTGATCTCTCCAAGATAAGTAGAAAGATGAAATTATCCATAATGTAAGAGACTGAACGTTTGTCCCTTCACTGGGCATATTAATTTCCCTGAAATGAACCATTGTTATCATCACTGGTGGGTTATGTGCACTGTTTTCACACACAACTGAAACTTTTTTCTCTGATACCTACATTATATCCCCAAGCATTTGACAAAATACCTAAAATTCCATGTATTAATACTCAACAAGTGAATAAGGACAGTGAATCAATATTCACCTACTCAAGGTAATGCAAGAGGTTTAGTAAATCTTCTGCAAACCCATTCGACATGCAGAGAAATCTTTCCATATGTTGCGAACAAAAACTATCCAGACAAGGTGATGACTTAAAAAAAACTTTTGCAACATACCCCCAGTGCAACGCCATCACTAGAAAGAGTGAATCTGTCAAATTCCACAGCCAGTGGACAGATACGAAAGTTTTACAGAATGCCCCACCAGTGAACATAAACAAGGCGGGGGGAGGAAGAGAGATATATTCACCAACCATTCAACTTTCTAAGCCGCATTGATAGAGAGCATATATAGAGCTTCCCCACACACACACCGCACAGCCCTCCCCAAAGCCACTTGGAAACACACAGGGATTTAAGTTTATGGGAAATATTTGTAACACTTAAAATTAGAGGGAGAGAAAATAAATGAATAAGATGCCGATCTTTCCCCCCTCAGAAAAGCTGCGGGGAGGAGAACCCAGGCTGGGGCAAGATGTGATCCCACGTAAGGTCTAAGCTAGCAGTAACCACACACCCCCCCCCCAACAAAAAAACAAAACCCTGTCCTGTCGGGGGAGGTTCAAGGGTCGTCCCTCGGCTTGGGAATGTGGCTTGCCCCAGCCCCGCTCCCGTTCAGACAAGTGCGCTCGCGGGCTGCCCAACGCGCGCAGCATCGCCAGCCTGCGCCCGGCGCCTCTCCGCAAAATCAAGGACCCGAGGAGGGCAGAGAGGGAGGGGACGGAGGGAGGGAGGGAACAGCGAGGGGGGGGGGGTCCCGTCCACTCACCGCAGGCTGCCGCAGAGCGTCTGGCGCCGCCGAGCTCCCTGTCCCCCGCAGCCGCCTGCCTGCGCGCGAGGAGGAGGAGAGTGAGCGAGCGAGCGAGCGAGCCTGCGGTTTAAAGCCGCCCGGTGCCGCTCCGGCGGGGAAAGTCCGCACCCGGTAAGCGCACGATTCGCTTCCCTGCAAGAAATGTGCCCTCCAAACTCCTCACGCGGTCCCAGTGAGCATGTGCGCGCGAGGTTTGCACATGCCCATTCAGCGGGAAGGATGCTGCCGCCTTGCCCTTACCTTGCCCTTTACCTAAAGTTCAGCAGCTTTTGCGCACAGGCACAAAAGTCTTCGCAGGGTGGATGAGACGGTCGGGGTGTGTGTGTGTGTGAGTGAGTGAGAGAGAGAGAGGGAGAGAGAGAGAGATGTACAGAGCGTAAAGAGCGAATGATGGGTGTGCAATGAAGGGAGGGGGCGGGAGGAAGGCGAAGGAAAAAGAGAGAAAGAGACCGGTCATCTGTAATATTCTAATTTCTTTTTTAGGGGGTGTGGGGGGAAGACTATACTTGGTAAAGTTGCTTGCAAACAGAGCATCTCCTATTACCGTGCGCTGAATTGTAACCCGAGGAGTGAGTTCCAGGAGCTTTCTCTTGGTGATTACATAGTGCAAGATACATACACGAGAGCTTCAAAGCACGCAAGAAGCATTTGCTAGCACGCGGACTCATGAGCCGGAGTCGCTTTCAGATTTGCTTCACCCTCTCCCCCTCCCCACCCCACACGCACTTCTAAACTGTAACGATTTCCAGAGGGGAGCCATGTTATTGCAACACGGTCTTGTAGCACCTTAAACACTAAGCCATTTCAGTCATGAGCTTTCGTGGCCCGTATAGCCCACCTCATCAGATGCATGGAGTATTGCAGCTGATGAAGAAGGCTATAGTCCACGAAAGCTTATGCCAGAATAAATTGCTTAGGCTTTAAGGTGCTACAAGATCCTTCGTTGTCTTTACTTTTGAATTGGTGTTTTTCACCCTCAGTCCTAGGGTGAACTTAGTTGAAAGTAAACTCTTATTTGTTTCAAGGGAACTTGCAGCGTAATGCTAAGTATGTTTACTGATTTCAGTGGAGTTTATAGCAATGATTGCGCCAATCTTATGCGCATCATTTACTTGAGAGTAAGCTCCATTGGGCACGGTAGGATTTACATCTGAGTAAACATGCATAGGATTTCACTGTATGTTTCCAATTACAGGCTTAGATCCCAGTAACATCATGGTGGTACACATTTTATTCATAACATAAGTAAGTTCCACACCACTGAATGCAATGGGAGCTACTCCGTGGGATGTGTGTTTAAGACTGCGACACGTTTTCGTTTTCAGAACCTGCCGTTTGATTTTAGGGCCACTTTTCTCTGGCCCCTAATTTATTCATATTCGAATTCTTTAGACTGCAATCTTATATACACTTAACTGGGAGTAAGTCCCATTCTAAATAGACATATAGGATTGCACTGTTGATGGGTTTGTTGTATGGAAGATGCACCTTGTGCCAAATCCTATTCTTTCTTTATTTTTTACAATAAGAGCAGATGCCTAAGAAAGTACTGATAGCGTATAACACTGTAATACAAATTCTGGTTGACGTCTATAAAAAAGAGGAAGCTGAATAAAATAAAAGTAAAACATGAACTGATTTTAGGATGCTTCTGTTCATTTTGGTGGTATTGCTATAGCAATGCTATGGTATTGGTTTTGGAAAATGGATGTTCATAAATAAATAAGATTGGCATTTTAAAATAAATAAATTAATGCTATCACTGAGTTAAAGAAATCTAGTTTGGGTATTCATAGGGGTTTCAATCAACTGATTAGTTAAATCTGCATTTACAGAAGCATGTGGGAAAACTAATTCTGAAGGAAAAAAGCTCACCTTTTGCTTCTAAGTGATGCTTACACACATCTCCTCTTAGAAGAGGCATTCTATGTTGTGTCTGAGAGAGAAACAGAAATGCTTCTTCCCTGCCATGCACTGTGATTGTGTACTTGGACCAGCCCATGGCATTTTGTTTCCTGAGACAAAGGACAAAATGCCCCCCCCCCCCTTCAGTATACAGAAGCCAACTGGACTGGCAGTTGAATCTTACTTCAATACTAGTGATGGATTAGCTTCCTTCACCACAGCCTTCCCCAACCTGGCACCCTCCAGATGTGTTGGATTGCAGCTCCCATAATTCCCACCCAGCATGGCCAATGGCTTGCTGGCTGCAAATTATGGGAGCTGCAGTCCAACACATCTGGAGGGCACCAGGTTGGGGAAGACTGCTTCACCACATCCTGAGTACAGCAGTGTCTTAGTTTAGGGGGCCCGGGCAGGCTGTATGACATACAAAGCTCTGTCTGCTCCCTATCTCCCAAGATTTGTTGTCTGAGGTGACTACCTCATTCTGCCCAATGAAAGGGCTGGCCCTAGTAAGTACTTACATTAAAAATAATTCAAGGCTTAACGTTGGTTCCAACCCAATGCTCAGTGCAGGAAATCTAGAGGCAGAGTGTGTCCAGTAGCTGGCTGTTCAGCTTCTGCTTGAAGACCTCCAGCCAGCAAGAGTCCACCACCCCTCTAGATACTTGGTTTCATTATAGAACTTCAAGAGGTGTCTCTTACAATGCAATCCAATGCAAGTCTACTCAGAAATAAATCCCACTATGTTCAATGAGGCTTACCTTCAGGTAACTGTATATAGGAATGCTTCCTTAATGCTCAACAAAAATCTGTCCTCCTGTACCCTAAGCCCATTAGACCTAGTCCTGCCCTCTGGGGTTGCAGAGGACAAGTCTAGGAGTCTGTAGTTGAGTTCTAAAGAATTCGATGGTTGAAGACCAGTTATACTACAGACTTTTCTGTCAACATTGTTAGAAATGTATAAGTAGACTTCTGGCTTGAGACAAGGATATCTAAAGAACATCTGCTCCCCTATGAACCTGCCCGTTCTTCAAGATCTTTACCAAAGACCCTTCTCCATATGTCTCCGCCCTCTGAGGTTAGGCAGATGGTGACTTAGAGACAGTGTCTTTTCAGTGGTGGTGCCCCAGTTGTGGAACATTTTCCCTAGGAACACTCGGTTGGAACTTGTTCTGTTAACTTTAAGGCACCAGGTAAAATATCCTTATTGTTCGATGTTTTTAACTAGATTACTGTCACACCCCAGCAAGGCTTACTTCAGTTGGGCCAGAAGCATCTCTAAGGTCCAAAACAGGCAGGGGTCAAATTCCCAGGAACAAGAGGGCCAAAGTCAGGGGTGAGTCAAAACAACACGGGGATCCAAGGCCTGGATTTACACTTCCCTCACATCAGTTACTCAGACTGAGGGAGCAAGCTCTGATGATAGGACATATAGGTCCTAGTGGGCAAGGATTGGCCCTTTGGGTCAGCTGTGGTAGGCTAGTCCTGCAGCCTAGATGGCACCCTGAAAGCCTGAGAGCTAAGTCTCACAGGCTTGCAGCAGCAACAGAATGCTGATGGGAAAGGAGCTAAAGTGCCAAAGCCATCATATGGCAAAGCCACACACCTTGGCGCCTTACCATGATTTATTTTTGCTGTCTTTGCTGTTTTAATTTTACAGCCTGTTTTGCTTTTGACAGTTTCTGCTTTCAGAGAGTCTGTGCAGTGTAGTGGTTAAGGGCACAATCCTATGCATGTTTAGACAGAAAAAAAGTCCTACAACTCCCAACGTGCCCCAGCCAGAGTACTGGTGGAGGGGGGCACTCAAGTTCAAATCCTTGTTCAGCCATGAAGATGTACTTCACAGTTGTGAGGATAAATGGGAGAGGGGAGAGACACAATATGTGCTACTCTGAGCTCCTTGGAGGAAGGGTGGGTTAAAAATCCAAAATATCAGTTTGTATTATTTTCTGTTTTTATTGTTGTTTTGTAGCTTTACCATTCTTTATTTTGAACCTGATTCTTTATTTTGATCCTGTTGTTTTAACTGTTGTATGACTTTTGTATCCCACCTTTTGTACTTTTGTACCCCACCTTTTTTTGCTGATAGGTGGGGTATAATTTTTAATCAGTCAATATACCAGTTACCAGTTTCCCCAAAGTATTTCATGTTATTAGTTCACTTCTTGTTAGTCAGAAAGGAAAAACTTCACCTTCAGACTAGCAAAAGGCTGTAGCTTTTAAGTCAAGATATACTGTATTGTACCTGAATCACATATTAGGCTGCCAGATCCTGTTCATTTTAATAAAAGTTCAGTGGGGTTTGTTCCCAGATACATGTGATATTTCAAAATATCTCCCATTGACTTCAGTAGGTGATTGGACATGGCATTCTTTCTTCTGTAAGACTGCAGTTTGGGCCTCACATTGTGCGAAAGTCACAATGAGATTAGGTTTTATATGACATATGTTGGGAACTTGGTTAAGATTTTATTGTGAGTAGAGTTCTGCTCAAGGGCAGAAAGAGTGTAGTGTGTGTGTGTGTGTGTGTGTGTGTGATTTTCACTGATTTCTCTTTTCCTTTGTAGCCCCCAATGCACCCCCTGGAAAGCTCTTCTGGAAGGTTGGGGGAGCTTCTATTCCTGGAAGGGCATGTCTGGATCCAACTGATGAACCTGAAGCTTTTGACCAAGTGGATTGGGTATGTGCTGATGGATTAACTAGGAATACAGGTGGCTTCATATGTCCTAAATCACTTCTTTCATTTTTGTGTATGAGGACAGCATCCTGCCCTACCATGCATTCATGTGCACCATCCATCTGCATCACTAATTATACCATACCACTATTAACACTCAAACAATAATAACAAAACCAGCTATGGAGTGCTTCAAAACAGAGGACTCTTAACATTACTGATCAAAAGACGCTGTGCGGCTATTGTGTCTTTTCCTCCATAACAGATTTTTTCTGATTAAAAAAAAGATGGAAGAAGCAGTGGGAAAACATGGGAAGGTTATAATTGAAGACGATGTTGTCTGCACCACCTGCAAAAATTCCATGAATAAGGCAGGGCAATTGCACAATAAAAGCCTTGTCTGGAAGCACCCATGGTTGCTTTCCCATAATGCATTAGTAGTACATTAATGAGTGCAAAAGCTGGTTTGAAACTCAACATTAAAAAAACTAACATCATGGCATCTGGCCCCGTCACTTCCTGGCATATAGAAGGGGAAGAAATGGAAGCAGTGACAGATTTTACTTTCTTGGGCTCGAAGATCACCGCAGACGGTGACTGTAGCCATGAAATTAAAAGACACTTGCTCCTTGGGAGGAAAGCTATGGCAAACCCAGACAGCATAGTAAGAAGCAGAGACATCACCTTGCCAACAAAGGTTCATATAATCAAAGCTATGGTTTTCCCAGTAGTAATGTATGGCTGCGAGAGCTGGACTATAAGGAAGGCTGAGCGCCGAAGAATTGATGCTTTCGAACTGTGGTGCTGGAGAAGACTCTTACGAGTCCCCTGGACTGCAAGGAGGTCAAATCAGTCAATCCTAAAGGAAATCAACCCTGACTGCTCATTGGAAGGACAGATACTGAAGCTGAAGCTCCAATATTTTGGCCACCTAATGCGAAGAGAAAACTCCCTGGAAAAGACCCTGATTCTGGGAAAGATTGAAGGCAAAAGGAGAAGGGGACGGCAGAGGATGAGATGGCTAGATAGCATCACCGATGCAATGAATATGGACTTGAGCTCACTCTGGGAGATTGCGGAGGACAGGAAGGCCTGGCGTGCTATGGTTCATGGGGTCACGAAGAGTCGGACACGACTTAACGACTGAACAACAACAAATCTCCATTGATGTGTACAGCATTGTGCAGTACGCTAAAGACAAACAAGGAATTGGGTGTGTTAGGAATATGTCCAGATCCATCTGCAATCTTGATAAGCACATCTTCCAGTTCTTAAAAAAGTTAGACTTTGTGGGAATTAATCCAAGGATAATGGCAATTCTCTGTTAAGTTATGTTCTTTTATCCCCCTCCTAGTTAACATAAACTAATCTGAGGAGACATGACGCCTATGAGAAATAATTATTTCTTTAGGAGAACACATCACCAGTTTTATAATTTTATCCCACAGAATATGGAAGGATCTTTTGTGGAAAACTAAGGGACCACAGAAAAGGATTAGAATTCAAAATTTGAATATGTTGCTGCTGTCCACTTTGAGATTTCAGTCCAGCTTCTGACAGCGCAACACAAACTTTATTGTAACCAGGCAGCTGGTTTTGCTATCAATTTTTATCCCTCAGAACAATCTGAATGCCAAATGTGTCCAACAATGAAACAAAGCACCCAGAAGCATCAGTTAAGAGCTGGCCAGCATTTTTGTAATGACATACTTCATGGCATAATCCTAACCCCATGATCTCTACATGGTTTTATGAAGATTTTGATTCTCCTTCTCATACAGTAAGGGCACAACCCTATGCATGTTACAAAGAAGAAAGTCCTACAACTCCCAGCATTCCCCAGCCAGGAAGTCTGGGTGTTATAGGACTTCTGTCTAAATATGCATAGGATTGCGTCCTCAGTTGGTGTGATCCACAACTAGTTCAGATCCCAATCTCCAGTTGTTTGTAGCAACAGCGTCAACACTGGATTTTTTGTTATTGTTAGTTTGTTTAAAAGGAAAAGGAGACAGGTCTAGGGAAAAGGAAAGAAAGGCAGAACTGGGCAGATTCGCCAACAGGGCCGGTCCTACCAATAGGCAGAGTGAGGCAATCACCTCAGGTGGCAGATGCTGGGAGGTGGCAGCAAGGTGTTGGAGGAGAGACCTGTGAACCACACCCCCTGATCTGTACCCCCTAAGTTAACCTGCTGCCTTCAGGCTTGGTGGAGGATGCTGTCGAAGAGAGACTCAACTGTGACTCCAATTGGTTTTTGTACCTGGAATGGGAAGGAGCATCAACTTGTCCTTCAACTCAGGCAGAGAAATGTCTTGGACTGGTCCTGTAGGTTCCAAAGATTTAAGACACACACACACACACACACACACATGAAGATTGTGCACACACGCTTGTATAATTAAGTTATACAAGAAGGGAGGCCAAAACCCCCAGACGTGCCAATTTATATGACTTGATGGGAACAAATACTTTCTCATACCAAATATGGAGATCTGTTAGTTTCAGAGTGTGAAAGCCAAACCCACCTCCTGTTACCCTTTCCCTAAGAGATTTCTTTCTTTTTTCTTTTTTTAGTATTTTAGCATTAATCCACTCAATTTTAGGTTGACTCGCAGCTGAATTCCAGCCATCTGCTTTTATTTTCTCAATACTTGACTGCTTAAGGGTTTTTAAAAGCTTAGCTTTAATTCTAGGCAATAGGCAATTTTATAACTGTATGCATTTAAAATGAATTAACATATGCAAATAAGTAGTGGCCAAAGGAGACATTGCAACTGCAACCCGATGCAACTCCTCATTCATTATTTTGGCAAAGTTCGCTTACTCATGGGACTGTTCAACTTTAATTGCAGACCATGGGCAATTGTACATTTGCATACATTTAAATTAATTATCATAAGCAAATGAGCAGCTGCCTAAGGAGAAATCATAACTCAATCTAATATATCTATGGCACTGATAGCTTCACTGGTACAGGATCCTAGGTATCTTATCTTATGAAACACCGGGTCCCAGATCCTTAAAACCTAACGTCATCCGAAGACACCTTACTATGCCAACTTTTCTGTCTATAGCTAAATTGGAAGTTGTGCATAGTGGGACCTTCTCTGCAGTGGCATCACTGTTTGGGAACTCATTATAGATTTTTGGAAAAGCTATAGCATAACTTTTATTCCTTCAGGCATTTGACTCAAGATAATTTTATTCGTTGATGGGGGGGTTGTTTTTGTTTTTTGGCGTGGCAGCTGAATCCTGCTTCAACATAGGTATTGGAACAGTGTCCTCCACCACACCTCAGAGCAGCCGGCTAGCTCAGGGTGTGCAGATCAAGCCACGTGACATACACAGCTTTGTCCTCCTCCAAAACTTTGCACCACTTGCTCACCACTCCACCTGCGCCTACCCACTGCCTGTTCAAAAACTTCTGCAATGCAGATGCCTGCTGGAATGCCTGATGCCTGCTGGAATACGTGGCCGGGGCTGCCTACTTCCTGTCAGCTTACTTTGTCAGGGGCCTTTCCCAGTGGCACCGTCTGTGATATATTGGGAGAAGGTGACTAGACAAGGCAACCAACCAACCAAGGCCAGCAACAAGCAAACATTGCCACCATTGTGGTACTAGCTCAGGAGGACTGGATGTTAGGACTGATTCTGAACGTATGGAGATAGTTAGCAGTTCAGATTCAGAAGGGCAACAGCCAGAACCGGGGGAGGCATCTTCCCGAGCGAGTTCAGATATGGATAGGTGTGCTTCTCAGGATGCTAACACCCAGATGGCTGGGCCTGATGCCCCACCCCTTCCCCTCCTCCACGAGAACCCAGGAGAAGGAGGAGGAGAGTGCGGAGTGTTACCTGAGGGATGCTAGACTGTGGCGCAGAGCAAAGCGGGAGAAGTTAGAGGCGGAGCTCAGACGGTCGACCCAGTTGGTGATGCGTGAGGGTCGACATAGGGGAGCATCACTGGAAGGGAGGAGTTCCCCTCCCTAAGTTATTCTTGCCAGCAAGTCCCTGTTCAAACTGCTGGCAACATCGCCAGCAAGTCCCTGTTCAAACTGCTGGCAACATCGTTGCTCCCATTTAGATTCCCTGCTGCTATTCCTTTGTAGCCTGAGAGTCTTTGGGGATTTGCATCTGTAACAAACCTGTTGATAGTGAATTAAAAGGCATGAGACTGAAGCTTCTCTTCTTGTGTGTGTGCATGAGGAAGTTAGGGGCCAAGGGAATGTGACACTGGAATAGCTGGGGACTCAGGAGAATGGCTGGGGGGAAGTTGCAGGGTGGCCAGGTGTCCTATTTTACAGAGGGCTGTCTTCTATCTGAAGATGTCCTCTATTTGAAGGGCTCACCAGTCCAAGCCTGGCTTAAGGATAAAGAACCATAAGAAATGCAAGCAGTATCCTTGAAGTTGTCCACCAACAGCTAACACCTGGACAACAGACTGAGCAGCAGGCACATCTCACTATGGTGAGCTGTATTGCATTTCTATTTGAATTACTTATTATTTCTACATTTGCATCTATAGATATAAATTAGCATATTATATTGCATTTTATTCTTTTAAATATTTGTATTTTTTATGTTAAATTTTTAACTGTGTTTAAAAATGGCATTTACGTTTTTTTTTTACTGGTTATAATCTGCCCAGAGAACATTATTGGGCGGATTAGAAACGTATTACGTAAGTAAAATAAATATGCAAACTGGTGTCCTCTTTTGGGGTGATGCGCAAGTCAGCACCCTAGGAAGTGGCCATCTGCTCCCCGCAAGCATCCCTTGCTTGAGACATGCACCTCAGTCTGCCCAGTGGCAGAGCCAGCCCCGTGGGGCCAGTGCCCACACTGGGTCCTGCGTTGGGGCTCTTGGGTCCTGACAGCTGCCCAAAGCTCTGCCAGCAAGGGAAGGGGTGCACAGGAGAAGAAGCACAGTCTCCTCTAAGGCACCCCAGTGCTCTGAGCTAGAGGATACCTCAGATGAAGGGAAAACTGGTGGCTGTGGAGGGGGAGAGAATTCCTTCCCCATCCAACAGGTTGCAGCTAAGACACTGGATTAAAATAACCATCATACAGTAATCCTTTGTAGCAGGGTTGCTTATATCTGCAGTCGTTGACTCTGCCGTTTCACTTCAGTAACTTATTTGAAGTGGCAGCCCTCAGCAAGTATGTTTTGAGGATTTAAAAACAAGTTCATACGCCAGTCATTAACCACTTTGACAGAAGGCTGCTAAAGTGCACTGAGAGGTAACTAATCCATGCTAAGGGATCCCAAATACATGGCTGGAGAAAGAGTGTCAGCTTTCTGCGTCACCAGCCTGCAGTTACTTTTTTTTATTTTTTAACCTTAATGTTTTCTGGAACCCTGGGGGC
Source organism: Heloderma suspectum (assembly GCF_057233095.1). Classification (NCBI taxonomy): domain Eukaryota; kingdom Metazoa; phylum Chordata; class Lepidosauria; order Squamata; family Helodermatidae; genus Heloderma; species Heloderma suspectum. Next base: position 283,367,418 of record NC_139461.1, on the reverse strand, counting down.
CACTGGGCAGAAATGCGGAGTTCTCCCCATAGTGCTATGGGTTTCAGATACAGGCACACCAGAGGCACCCTGAGGGCCATCATGGAAAATGTTCATTTTTTTCCCTTGAATGCTTCCTTGTCATGTGAATGGGAAACCAAAGCACAGTGAGAGGTGTCTGAGAGAAGGTGACAAAGCATCAGCGTTAGATTTGCATTCCTCAGACTTTCAATCCTGGTACGCTCATTTCCGTTGACTCGGATGCCTCTCATTAAACATCAGATGCAAGTTGCACATGAGGTAAACATGTGTGAAAGCATTCAAAACAGTCCAAGATCAATATATTGCTCTTACAATATCCTGGATGGGTCATATATCTATGCGCTGGCTAGCGTTTCATTCACTCTTGGAAGAAGGCGGGACAGCATCCCTTGTGACAGTCCCTCTTGAAAGAACACTTGGTGTAACGGACATTCTAGATGCCAGGGAGAGAAATGCATATGGTGAAGTGCCACACGGGAAAAGGATTAGGCTAAAACTCCCAGAATACTGGTGAGTGTGCTGTATGGTTAGTGCATCATGTAGTGACTCCATCATTCATCGCACATTTTTCATTGGTAATATTTGTGGTGCAGATTAAATACAAGCTATGCAAAATGTGAAGCAGTGCACATAGCTGGATTTTATTTTTAACCCTGTTAACAAAAATGCAAACTGGCTGGGGCTAGGAAGTCCTTTTACTGGTTTCTTATGATATGCAGGACAACCAGTTTGGAAGAAATCTTTCATCTTCTAGAGTGTGATGCAAATTCTGTGCTTGAATTACAAGGGGGCAGAAGGGGTTCAGCCTCTTAACTGTTGTGCTACCCTTTTAACTACTGTGTTTGGAAAGCTATGGCAATTGTTTAGCTAAAACTGGAGGGAATCAGGAGAGAGGAATTGTGGATTTTATTAAGGATCCCCAATCATTCCCCTCACATAATTCGAGCACTGAACTGTTGTTGTTTCTCCTTTTAAAATAGAAAAGAAAGATAATGACAACATATTTTTTCCAAATATTTTTATTGAGTTTCATATAAAAAATTGATATAATACATGTTGCTTCATTATAAACATATAAACCAATAACATAAAAACAAAACAATCACTGGGTACATTAAATTCCTAGAGTTGAATTATTTTTCAATTTAATTTCAAGGTTCCAAGTTTATGTAAAAATTAAACAACCTCTTGCCTCTATTTGTAAATGATTATGAATTATGTTCATCAATTTATACCATGACATCATTCCAACAGGATCCATGCGAGTATGGAGGTTCTGTATTGTCTGAATTATTTGTAAAATGTATGAAAACTGTCCAATTTTTATAGAAGCTATCCTTATAGTTTTCAGACCTTCATAGCCTAACCTGATTTGTTAATTTGTCCATCAGGGTGATGGACCAAATTTTTATTTGCTCTGTCAAATAGAGATAATAGACCTAATTCTGGCAAAAACTATTTTGTTTTGTGATTTTCTCAGCCTCTTTAAATACATTTTCCCAAAACTGATTAACTGGGGGCATGTCCACCATAATGACATTATATTTATTTACTGAGTTTATTTATTTACAGCCCCAATTGACTCAGGGTAACAATAATGCAAAAGTATATAACATGCTAGACATCCATAAGATATAGAGGTTTCTAGTCTAGGGCTGATGCAGCAGAATGACTAAAGGCGCAATCCTATGCATGTTTAGACAGACAAAAGTCCTACAACTCTCAGCATTCCCCATGCTGACTGGGAATGCTGGGAGTTGTAAGACTTTTGTCTGTCTAAACATGCATAGGATTGTGCCCTAAGAGACTGAGTTGGGAGCTAGGAACCCCCTGTCATTCAAATCTTGCCCTCTTGTCATTAACTTACTGGGTGGATATAGGCAAGCCAATACCTTTCTGCCTCATCTCTCCTTCCACAATATGGGGCTACTGGCCTTCTTTGCAGGCTGATTGTAAAGATTACCAAGGTTGGTCTACCTTAAAGATGCTATTCTTCCGGGAGGCCTTCCCTTTTTAGAACTCTTGTTCCTTTTGCTGACTTCTGTATACTGTTTTTAAACTGTGTTGTTTTAAGTTGTGTTGTTTTATTATTGGAATTTTATTTTTTTTTGTTAAATTATTTTTAGTTCAAAGTTGTTTTTAGTTATATGTTGTTTCTGTATTGTCTGTATGCTCTTACGTAAATGGCTTTTAAACTTTGTATATTGTATTTTAATGTTTTAACTTTTGTAAACTGCCCAGAGAGCTTTGACTATGGGGCGGTATAGAAGTGTAATAAATAAATAAACAAATAAATAAGTGCGGCAGAATGAGGTGGCAGAATGGATTACAGCTCTTCAGATGGCAGGAAGAAGAGGATTACATTTTGGAATATAACGAATGTTGAGTTGGCCCATGCAAATCTTTTGAATACTCCAGAGCTGCACATACACTAAGTCATGGGTGGGGAACCTCAGGCCCGTGGCCCAAATCTGGCCATCCTGAAGTCACAATCTGGCCTGCCCAGGTTCCCCAGGGGGCCATGACCCATTCCGCTGGTCCCATCCGTTTTCACCCAGCCACGGATCATTGGTTTGTTTCCTGGCCTTTGCACAGCATTTTTTCCCCATTGTAAAAGGTTGAAACACCTCTCTCAAGGCTTAATGACTGGCAGTAAGGGCTTTAAGCTACAAGATGCGGTAATCCTTTGTATTTTGGGCTCCACCCCTTTTGCCTGTGGCCCCGCCCACCATTGGAATGTGGCCCTGAGAGCTTCTTCAAAATTGCATTCGGCCCTCAGGCTGAAAGAGATTCCCTACCTCTGCGCTACGTGGCAGGAGTGAATGATTACTACCACAGGGCTGTTCACAAGAGCCCCCTCTGCATGTGCAGCCAACACAAAGAGCGGTAGCAGTGAGATTGTGCCTGCAGGCCCCCATTGACAACATTTGCACACTTCATGGCCCTGGTCCATTGTCCCATCGTCTGCGCATTGGAGTGGGATGGTTGGGTGTGTTTCCACTGACCCTTGCCCATACTGACTTGATGCATAGAGGGGGCTCTTCGAAATGCCCCTTTCAATCATTCGTGGGTTTTTTTAGCAATTTTTATCCCACCCTTTAGCACTTCTTCTTTCAGAATGACTAACAAATCCAAAGGTTCTCCCTCACCCCTTTTATCTTCACAACAACCCTGTGAGGTAGGTTAAACAGAGAGTTAGTCACTTGCCCAAGGTCAGAACATTATCTTTGTGGCTGAGCAGGGATCTGACCTTTACCCCTCAAATCTAAGTTCAACACTCTAACTGCTACACTATATTGCCCCTGTCTGCACGTAATGACACCCCATGGGTCGTTTACAGCATGAGTTGTCAGAGCCAAGTGCAAGCAAGTGTACTGCCCCCCAATCACTCACCATTTCCACTTTTCATCTGTTTTGCTAAACAACCCAAGAATGACCTGTTTTGGGGTTGTTAGTCGTGACATCTGAACCTGGCATTTCGGGTTGTTGAGGGTTAAACAATCCAGAGTTAACCCATGGTTTGCTGTTAGGTTAAAACTCTGGATGGTTTAACCTTCGACAACCCAGAGTGCTGGGTTCAGATGTCACAACTAACAACCCAGGAATGGGGCGTTCCTGGGTTGTTTAGCAAAGCAGATGAAAAGTGGATGCAAAGCGGAAGAATCAAGTGGGTGGGAGGCAGTGCACTCACTTCCACCCAGCTCTGCCAATTTCTGGGTTGTTTAACCCATGAATTGGTGTTATGTGTGAACCAGGTCGCAAACTCTCTACGTCAGGGAGAGAGGAGTGTGAGCGAGAGGTCTAAAGTGACCCCTCAAGTATAGACTCTCTGAGCCAAAACAGACATTACTTTAAATCTGTATCCAACAGCTGTCAGGGTGGAAACTGAGCCGATAGAACCCCATAGCAGTTCTGATTCTGAGGAGGATCAGCAATCCGTGGGAGAGGAGCCAGCTCATCCCTCACAGGCACAGCAGCTGGCAGAGATTCCTCCTGCTGGCATTCCTGAGATAGATAGTGATCCTAGCAGCGAGAAAGTACGGGAACGGGACTTGCCAGACGCTCGGCACAGACGCAGGGAGCGACGAGCGATGGAGGGCGCGGAAAGGAGGCGTAGCGCCCATTTGGCGCACAAGCAACGGCCACCTCCTGTGGACCCAGGGAAGGAGGATCTCTTCCTAGCCCATAAGTTCGGGGTCTTCAAGTGACTCTCCTTCAAACGGGGATCAACTGCCTACTTGGAGCATAGGCTACTCTGCTGTTCCTTGCTTAGTTGCTGGTGATTAGCATCTGAAAGAGTCATTAAGTTGTAAAAAAATTAAAGCCTTGAAAAGAATCCTTTCATCTGTGTCTTGAGTTGGCTATTGGAGTCTACTGAAAGAGGCAGCTAGGGTGCTCCTGGCAGCAGCTATGTCTTATTCACATTTTTACTCTAGAGTAGGCACAGGGGCACTGATCCAGACTGAGACCCTAGTGTGACTGGGGATAGGGAGGCTTTTATGATCTGGAGGGGGCCCTTTGTGCCTACTATAGACTAAAAATGGAAAAAAGACATAGCTGTTAGATAAGGATTTAGGGGCACCTAAACAGAGATGCTTTCCAATGGGATTCTGTTTTAAACCACATTTTCAGGAAACTGGATTTGTGCCTTCCATGGCACACATAACAGCGGGGTATTACCCCGTTCATGGATCACTGCCTTGTTGTGGTGAAATTAGATAGAAATTAAATAGAAATTAGGAGGTGGAAGAAACTTATTAGACATACTTACTTACTTGTGCAAGTAATTTATCCTCTAGTTTCTCCTCAGGAGGCACTCCCCATTAACTGTTTACATATTTTTCATTCCCTGCTTCCCCTGGCTATCTCTGAGGATTCAGCCTGGATTGGCCATTGGCAAGGGCTACCTTTTGAGTCCCCTTCATGGATCACTGCCTTGTTGTGGCGAAGGGGCTTGCATAACTCAGTGAAGCCATAAGCTATGCTGTGCAGGGCCACCCAAGACGGACAGGTCATGGTGGAGAGTTCTGACAAAATGTGGTCCACTGGAGAAGGAAATGGCAACCCACTCCAGTATTCTTGCCAAGAAAACCCCATGGAACGTATCACAAGGCTAAAAGATATGACCCCGGAAGATGAGCCCCTCAGGTCAGGTTGGAAGGTGTCCAATATACTACTGGGGAACAGCAGAGGGAATTTCCAAGTAACGCCAGAAAGAGTGAAGTGGCTGGGCCAAAGCCAAAAGGACACTCAGCTGTGGATGTGTCTGGTGGTGAAAAGAAAATCTGATGCTGTAAAGAACAATATTGTTTAGGAACCTGGAATGTAAGATCAATGAATCAAGGTAAGCTGGAGGTGGTCAAACATGAGATGGCAAGATTGAACATCGACATCTTGGGATTCAGCAAACTAAAATGGACAAGCATGGGTGAATTTAATTCAGGTGACCATTATATCTACTACTGTGGGCAAGAATCCCTTAGAAGAAATGGAGTAGCACTCATAGTCAACAAAAGGGTGGGAAAAGCAGTACTGGGGTACAATCTCAAAAACGATAGAATGATCTCAGTACGAATCCAAGGCAAACCATTCAACATCACAGTAATTCAAGTCTATGCCCCAACCACTGTTGCCGAAGAAGCTGAGGTTGATCGGTTCTATGAAGACCTACAACACCTTCTAGAACGAACACCAAAAAAAGATGTCCTCTTCATCATAGGGGATTGGGATGCTAAAGTACGAAGTCAAGAAATCACTGGGATAACAGGCAAGCATGGCCTTGGTGTACAAAATGAAGCAGGACAAAGGCTAATAGCATTTTGCCAAGAGAACATGCTGATCATAGCAAACACTCTTTTCCAACAGCACAAGAGGCGACTCTACACATGGACATCACCAGGTGGTCAATATCGAAATCAGATTGATTATGTCCTTTGCAGCCAAAGATGGAGAAGCTCTATACAGTCAGTAAAAACAAGACCTGGAGCTGACTGTGGCTCAGATCATGAGCTGCTTCTTGCAAAATTTCGGCTTAAATTGAAGAACGTAGGGAAAACCACTAAACCATTCAGGTATGACCTAAATCATTTCCCTTATGAATATACAGTGGAGGTGAGGAATAGATTTAAGGTATTAGACCTGATAGACAGAGTGCCTGAGGAACTATGGATGGAGGTCCGTAACATTGTTCAGGAGGCAGCAACTCAATCCATCCCAAAGAAAAAGAAATGCAAGAAAGCCAAGTGGCTGTCTGTGGAGCCTTTACAAGTAGCTGAGGAAAGAAGGGAAGCGAAAAGCAAGGGAGAAAGGGGAAGATATATCCAACTGAATGCAGAGTTCCAGAGAATAGCAAGGGGAGAGAAGGAGGCCTTCTTAAATGAACAATGCAAAGAAATCGAGGAAAACAATAGAATGGGAAAGACTAGAGATCTTTTCAAGAAAATTGGAGATCTCAAGGGAACGTTTTGTGCAAAGATGGGCATGATAAAGGACAAAGAAGGCAAGGACCTAACAGAAGCAGATAAGATTAAGAAGAGGTGGAAAGAATACACAGAAGAACTATACAGGAAAGATCTGAATGTCCCTGATAGCCATGATAGTGCGGTCACTGAACTGGACCTGGACATCCTCAAGAGTGAAGTCAAGTGGGCCTTAGGAAGCATTACTAACAACAACACTAGCGGAGATGACAGTCTTCCAGCTGAGCTATTTAAAATCCTAAAAGATGATGCTGTTAAAGTGCTGCACTCAATATGCCAACACATTTGGAACACTCAACAGTGGCCACAAGACTGGAAAAGGTCAGTTTACATTCGAATTCCAAAGAAGGGCAATGCCAAAGAGTGTTCAAACTACCGTACAATTGTGCTCATGTCACATGCCAGCAAGGTTATGCTCAAAATCCTACAAGCTAGGCTTCAGCAGTATGTGAACCAAGAACTACTGGAAGTACAAGCTGGGTTTCGAAGAGGCAGAGGAACTAGAGATCAAATCGCCAACATTTGCTGGATCATGGAGAAAGCAAGAGAATGTCAGAAAAATGTCTATTTCTGCTTCATTGACTACGCTAAAGCCTTTGATTGTGTGGATCACAACAAACTGTGGCAAATTCTGAAAGTGATGGGAGTACCAGACCACCTTACTTGTCTCCTGTGAAACCTGTACGAGGGTCAAGAAGCAACAGTAAGAAGTGGACATGGAACAACCAATTGGTTCAAACTTGGGAAAGGAGTACGACAAGGCTGTATATTGTCACCCTGCTGATTTAATTTATATGCAGAGTACATCATGAGAAACGCCAGGTTGGATGAGTTGCAGGTCGGAATTAAGATTGCCGGGAGAATTATCAACAACCTCCGATATGCAGACGATACCACCCTAATGGCAGAAAGTGAAGAGGATCTCAAGAGCCTCTTGTTGAGGGTGAAAGTGGAGAGTGCAAAAGCTGGTTTGAAACTCAACATTAAAAAAACGAAGATCATGGCATCTGGCCCTATCACTTCCTGGCATATAGAAGGGGAAGAAATGGAAGCAGTGACAGATTTTATTTTCTTGGGCTCCAAGATCACCGCAGGCGGTGACTGTAGCCATGAAATTAAAAGATGCTTGCTCCTTGGGAGGAAAGCTATGGCCAACCTAGACAGCATAGTAAGAAGCAGAGACATCACCTTGCCAACAAAGGTCCGCATAATCAAAGCTATGGTTTTCCCAGTAGCAACGTATGGCTGTGAGATGCTGGACTATAAGGAAGGCTGAGTGCCGAAGAATTGATGCTTTTGAACTGTGGTGCTGGAGAAGACTCTTATGAGTCCCCTGGACTGCAAGGAGGTCAAATCGGTCAATCCTAAAGGAAATCAACCCTGGCTGCTCATTGGAAGGACAGATACTGAAGCTGAAGCGCAAATATTTTGGCCACCAAATACGAAGAGAAAAGTCACTGGAAAAGTCACTGATGCTGGGAAAGATTGAAGGCAAAAGGAGAAGGGGATGGCAGAGGATGAGATGGCTAGATAGCATCACCGATGCAATGAATATGAACCTGAGCACACTCCGGGAGAGAGCGGAGGACAGGAAGGCCTGGCGTGCTATGGTCCATGGGGTCACGAAGAGTCGGACACGACTGAACGACTGAACAACAACAACAACAATTCCCCTCCTCCTGAAGAACCACTTTTGCATGACAGACAGGTGAAGCCTCACAGCATCAACAAGCTTCCTTTAAAAAAAAGGTACTATGGGCTCCTCCCCGCTCCTCTCTCAGCCCCGCTCAGTGTAGTGAGGGAGAGGAGTGTCTGCACGTGCACCTGCATACACCTTTCTCTCTCCAGGGGCCCCAAGCAGCATGCCCAGCAGGAGCAGCCAGGCCACGGGGGCTGAGAGCAGGCACAGCAGTGGAGGATCCGTGTTGCCGCTCTTTGTCGCAGTTGTGGCGCCCCAGGCTTCACAGAGGCCCTTCCCTGGAAGGAGGAGGAGGATTCAGCAGCCCCCCAACCAGCTCCCCTCACTTCCACACCTCCGCACTTCTGCAGCTGCGAAGAGGTGGAAGCTCAGTGCAAGTCAATGGGAATTACTTCTGAGTAGACATGTTTAGCCAGCTGTTTTCAGGGCAAAATTTCAAGATTTCAAAGGAACAACAGTCATCCCAAAGCACAAGCTCATTTGCGGAAAAACAAAGAATTAACATCCACGCAGCTGTGAATGAGTGAGGCAGGGGGGGGGGAAGCCAAAGCAAAGGGGCATCCCACAGTGGTGATGTAAGACCCGAACGCAATCCTAGGCACGCCCACCATACCAAGCAACATTTATTTTGGGGAATCAGGGCACACTGTGCATGAGCCATGATGAAGGTGCAGCAAGAAGAAAATCCAGTGCAAAATGCCTTTATGAAAATGCATATTTTCAGGCAGCAAACCACACTGTTGCTGTGAAGTGGCAGCTATGTCATGTGACCCAAGCATCCCTGAGATGCAGCCGTGCTGGAGTAAATTGTTCATGTAGATGGGCCCTTAAAATAATGTCTTTTGGAGGCCTATGAGATCCCAAAGGGGGGAAGAGATGGTAGAAGATGGTCTCTAGTAGGTATACACTCCCTACCCTTAGAAGAAAATATTTGGGAATAACAAAAGAACCCCCTGCCTTCTTCTCAAACTGCCCTAGGTGAAGTTTCTGCAGAAGTGTTGGCTGAGGGAAGGAAGCACAGCTCCCATCTCTCAGCCAAATCAAGGCCCCACAAGACCCTCCCCACATTGGTGGTTTGGGAGGTGTAGGAAGGTTGAGCCCTCTCTTCCCCTCCAAAGTGGCTGCCAGGGGAGGGCAAAAAAACAGGGAGTCCACTTATGCATTGCCTAAAAAGAGGAAATGCATTGCCAAAAAAAGAGAACAAAAGGCGGTAACAGTTTGCATAAACGTTGCATATCCTAATTTATATGTATAGGTGCACATTTAGAAATAATTTAAATAGGAATAAAATACCTCTCATCATAGCGGCAAAGATGGTGACCACGTGACTTGTGTGCCTGCTCCGTCTGCTGTTCATCTGCTAACTGTTGATGGGCATCTTCAAGGCCCCTTGGCTCTCCCTTCTTATGCTTCTTTATCTTCAGACCGGACTTGGACTGGACAATCCTTTTTATAGACAACACTTTCAAAAGAAGGCTGTCCTCTGACAGCCCTTTGAATAGAGGACTGTTGTCTGTAAAGTAGGACACATGTCCACGCTACCCTCCATCAACTACCTCAACACTACTTCACTCTCGAAGCAAAACATGGTGTCTAGGGATTTCCAGTGCGAATTTCACAGGGTCCACACATTTATTTTGTTATATTTTTTTAAGATGAAGTTTTAAAGACAACACATCACACACAGACACACACGGTGATCTGTTTTCTCAGTGCAGGGAAGGAGAGACCAAATATTTTGTTGCTTTGCTTTTTACTGTCATCAAATTCGGAACATTTGTAACTCATAAACAAAAATGCATGTTAGCCATTAAAGTTCAAAATTAGGCAGGCAGTAAAAAGTAATTTGAGAGGAGGACTCTAGCTACTGATACTATTGATGCCATTCTTAAAACATATGGCTCTCAATCATTAACACAACGCGCAAAAATAAAAAGCCTACATCCGAAGGATGTCTGAGCTTTTCATCGCTAACTGATCAAATATGCCCTCTCCTTCTTTGGATACTTTCACACGGCCAAAATTGCCCTTGGGCTGACTTAAAACCAAACCAGCCCAGGGCCAATTTCATGCTATGTGTATTCTGTAAATATGTGGTGTAATGGCTATCGGGTAGTGATCAGATGGGAGTGATTGTTCCACTGAAATCTAGAGGGAACATTATCATCTGATCAATGTTTTCCCAAGGGTTACACACAGGATACACACAGCAAGCAAATGTGTGCATTTCCCCATCTTTCCCTATCCCTCTGCAGCTTGAGGGAAGAGGAAACACTCCTTTAGAGTCAATAAACCTAAGGGCTCAAGCTAGAGGTGAATGTGATGTTATTCATGTGGTTGGCCTTTGCATTTTTTCTTTACTAAATAGCAGCAGCGAGGACCGTCCGGATCAGGACTATAACACGTGGATAGGGAGGCTTTAACCCTTTGGCCTGCCACAGTCTTGATCTAGATCCCCCCCCTGCCCCGCCATTGCATTTGGCATTGGGAGGGAAACTCCCATTGGTGCCAACAGCCAGTGGAGGCTGGTGGCTCCAAATTTCGGAAGGGCTGTCAATCCACTCTTGGTTTCATTCAGAACCAGCCAAAACTCTAAAGGAGCGATCCATGGTTCTAAACCTGTTTGGGGGGATAGGGTTCAGCACCATGGATAGCTCCTTTTTAGTTCTGACTGAAACCCAGAGTAGATGTACAGCCCCACCAATATCTGAGCCACCAGCCTCCACTGCCACCAGAAGCTTTCTTTGGGGGCAAATAGGCACTGGGTGATGATCTTGCCTGGCACCAACTGTCATCCTTTTGGTGCCAGATGAAGACATTTCTCCCAGGCATTTGGATCATTTTAAGAGTACGGCCTTGGTTGCTATTTTTGTTGATCATTCCTGTGCTGGATGGGGAATAATTTTAGGTGATCTATGGGATGGGCATTTTTAGCAAATATGTATGATGTTACATATTGTATACCATTACAATTTATCCTTTTTTGGAAATCCTTTTGGTTGTGCGAAGTGATCTGTCAGTATCTGTCAAGAATAAACAAGCACGCAAGGGCCAGTAGAGTGACTCACATCAGGTCTAATTTGACCCTAGGTTTTACTGGAACATGGACCAACAACTGGGCCACGGATTCTTTGAGTGACCTTTAGCAGAGACCTTATCTCTGTCTCTTGGTCTCAGCTTCTCATATATGAAATGGGAATAGTAGTGATGCCTATGCTCCAGCTGTCCCTATTTACCAGGGACAGTCCCAGTTTTCTGGTTCCTTCCCCTGTCCAATCAGTGTCCCTATTTTTGTCTTTGGGGAATGCCTTGTTAAAATGTTGTTAGTGTGAGTTGCTGGAGTTGCCATTCTTCAGCATCCAGCTCCTTCCCCAACGTCTCTAAAAGTTAAATCACTGAGCAAATGGGCAGATGCTACTTGTCTCCAATACACATACATGTAAACACACCTGCATGAGCATTAATGTGCCACATAACGCTCAACCTCTAATAATTTCACATGCTGGTGAGGCTAATTCTGAACATCTGTTAGCAGATTGTATAACAGTTAAATTTTGCTTGCCTATCTTTAGCAAGAACTTTCTCCATTTTTAGAACAGCACAGAAATGTTGCTGTAGAACAAATGGATACAGGACATAGTCAGGTGATTAAGAGCCTTGTGTACAGGAAGGGCCAAACCGTAGAAGGTCCCAGGATTGATCCTTGGCAACTCCAGGTGGGGCTTGGAAGCCCATAACAATAAGTATCCTGTTTCTAGTGCTGGATAGCTGCTGCCGGTCAGTGTAGACCAGCCTTCTCCAACCTGGTGTCCTCCAGATGTTTTGGACTAACTCCCATTAGCCCCAGCCAGCAGGGCCAATGGTCAGAAATCCTGGAAGTGCAAAACATCTGGAGGGCACCAAGTTGGGGAAGGCTGGTGTAGATGATAAAGAGGAACAAGGGCCAAGGGCCTGATTTGTACTAAGGCAACACCCTATGTTTCTAATAGTGGAAGGAGGGGTTCACAAAGGGGTCCGCGGCTTGATAATTGGGATGTCACCCAATGTACCTTTATATTCATCTGTGAAATGTTGGAGTGAAGGTGATGAACTTCTCAATGTTCATTGTAATTTCCCCCACAGCAGAACACTTCTCTCATACAATATTCACTCTCAAGAAGATTCGCTATAGTATCAACTCACTCTTAGACTCAGTCCACTGTCCATAAAAAGAATTATTAATGACTGAACTTAAAATATTATTATGGGTTTCAATACTGGAATAATATTATTATTGTTACAATATAGTTATCAGAATTCTGTGAGTAGGGCTATCGGTGTGGGCTCTCCTGCGGTAATAGGGGCCATCTAGTGGGAGGGGCCAAAGCTCAGTGTGATAGAGCACATGCTTTGCATGCAGAAGGTCCCAGGTTCGATGGTCCCAGGTCCCAGGTGGTACAAGGAAAGAATCTTGCCTGAAACCCTGGAGAGCTGTTGCCAGTCAGTGTCGACAATACTGGGCTAGATGGATCAATGGTCTGTCTCAGTATAAGGCAACTTCCTATGTTTCTATTACCTGGCCAGCATCACAAAGGAGTGTTGCTAGCCTGTGATGTCCTTATAATAAATATGTTTCCATGGGAGCAAAAAAGGCTAGGTCAGGGGTGTAGAACCTCAGGCCCAGACGCCAAATCCAGCTCTCCTGGGGCTCCAAATCAGGCTGTCTAGTGTTCTCCAGAAGGCCCATCCCCTTTTCCCCAGCCATCTGTCATTTCATGGTTTCCTGGCTTGTGTGCAGTTTTTCCCCCACTGTAAAAGTTTGAAATGCCTCTCCTAAGGCTTAATTACTGGCCCTGTTCAGACATCACGCTAAACCATGAAGGTTAGCATTTTTGAGCTAACCATGATGGCTTAGCATCATGTCTGAATGGTGTTTTTCCCAACCATGGTGGTTTAACCATGGACTAACCATGCTCACTAACCACTTACTGCAACATGGTTAGTGGCCCTAACCATGGCTTAGCATGACATCTGAACAGGTCCCCTGATGGTATGTTTTGCCAAAGGCAGAGAGGTTCTGTTTTGGATTCAGAGCAATGACCACACAAGGGAGTAAGAGTCAAAAAGCTTTATTAACTATAGCAGGCGGAGTATTACAGTTAAAAGCATATGAGGTTATAAGGCAAAACTAAGCGAAATATCTCACTCCTCCGTTCTGCTGTTGGAAGCCCCAGATAACAACAGTAGAGAGACTCCAGTTGGCCTACATGCAGCACCCCCACGGTCCCAATCTGTGCTGAAGCTCAACTGAGTGATGCTCTGGAGGGACTTATATACTAAAATCTCCCATGTCTAGGTGTTGTCTTTCACAGCTCCCTAATCAATCACACCTATTGTGATGGTCGCATGATGTTTAGGCATTTTTTCACATTGCCCCAAAGATAAGCTATATAAGCAGGTGGACCGCAGCCAAAGGGATCCTCCCTGCCTTCCAAGATCATACCATCCTAACTTGTTTGAAGAACAAGGAGTCAGGCCAAGAAGCTAGAAGGCTCTTAAAGAGGCCTTAAAGGCCTGGTTTTTAGGGTCTCACAGGGGTTTCAGGCATAAAACAAGCAGCATGTCACACTATCTCCTCAATATACAAAGGTCTTCCAGGGAATTTCTTCTACACTGTAAGAGTTGTAAGCCAAAATATGCGCGTATTTTGGCCTTCCCCCCTTTGCCTTCGCCCCACCCTGTTTTGCCTTCAGTCCCACCCAGCAGCAGAATGTGGCCTCCGAGAGCTTCTCCAAAGCTGAATTTGGACATTGGGGTTCAGACCCCTGCTCTAGAGATCTGATGTGGAAGCAGTGGACTTTGGTTGTCCACTGGAGTTGGTCTCCACCTTTGCTCGACCTGTATATTTGCAAATAAACTGAAACATTGCAAAATGTCATAAACTTCAGGAGACGTCCTTCCAAAGGAAAACAAAACCAGCTAGAGTTGCACCCTGGAACTTCTCACGGCCTGGAGAAGTGGAATAAGCATAAAAATATTGTTGTGAGGAGAAATGAAATAGGAAAAGTCAGCTTCTATGCTGTGTCTTAGCAAGAGGGCATGTGATATACCTGTCTCAATCATATTTTGAAAAAAATAAAAAATCCAAACTGCGGTTTCTCAGAAAGTCCTGTAAAAGATATTACTACCTGAGCATTATAAAAGAATTGATCTAATTCAGCAATTGTTTCATTGAGTTGATTTTATGGTTGTCTCCCCTTCCCCCTCCCCTCAACTAGGGCTACTTACAGAGGACCAGAATGTAAATATAATACAGGTCACAACTACTGAGTACATTACAAGTAGCAGGTTACACTTCAAAACCTTTGGTTCACAGAGCACAAGTCTATCCATCATTTTTATTATTCTAAAGGACTGGAAAGGCTTTAGAAACTTTGCCTAGGAAGCAGTATAGATTCTGAACAGCTGGACATAGTTCCTCCTCATATTACCACAGCTTTAATACAGAGCACTATTTTGCAGTAAATAATCTGGACATTCTGGAAGGTTTTTTTTTTTTAAACTGGAAATCAGTTTCTCACAAAGCTTTTGTTGTTGTTTTGACAAAAGCAAAGTTCTCGGCCATTCTGATTCAAAGAATTGTTAAGGCACTGACTGCTTAGTACCTCGCATGACAGCGTCATGGAACTTACCATTCAGATGACTAAACTGAGGGACAGTGAATGTGGAAGTGTGCTGTGTTCAGCACATGCCAAAGTGGTTTTGTGACAGCTCCCACGAGAGTTCAACTTGCCACTAGGGATGTCGGAGAAATCCATTTGCGGGGTGGAGCTTGACGAGCTTTCATGGGCTCCCCCCCCCCCCGCCTGCAGACTTCATTCTGACTTCTGCCAGCTGGCATATTTCCCATCTATTAAAAATTATTGCATAAATAGACATTTGTGCAAATTGCAGACCGCATGTGTGTTTACACACATTTTTTTTAGAGCCCAAAAAAGTTCTCTGATTTCTGGGGAAACCTGTGGCTTGGCTCGCAAATGCAAGCTGAGTTGGTGACGCCGTGGAAATCTGGCGAGCCCCAAAAGGGTTGGATTTCCCAGTGACAGATATCCCTACTTGCCACTGAAGCCATGTGATGAACCATGGCACTGCAAATGAATTAAGCAGTAAGGTGGTCTTTGTGGATTGAGTCATGCACTTGCTCAAGAATTACATGAGTGCTTCAACACGAGTTGAATGCTGAAACACTCAATCCGCATTCACAACACACCGGTTAGGTTGTGTGACTTGGTCCCCATGCATTAGGTAGAAAGGGGCTGTAGCTCAGTGACAGAGCACATGCTTTGCAAGGAGAAATTCCCAAGTTAAATCCCTGGCTTCTCCAACTAGGACTAGAAAAGAAAATCACATCTAAAGCCCTGGAGAGTCACTGCCAGTCAGTGTTGACCATACTGGGCTACCTGGACCAATGGTCTGACACTGTATGAGGCTCAAAGTCCTATGTTCCTAGGTCACGATAGGCAACCCAGAGCCCTCCAGATGTTTTGGACTACATTCCCCATCAGCCCCAGCCAGCATGGGGAAGTTGGGGTTTGTGGGAGTTGTAGTCCAAGACATCTGGAGGGCACTGGATTGCCTATACATGCTTTAGGAAATGTGGTCAAGAAGAACCCTGTGTCTGTTTTTAAGAAGACTGCACAAATTGTTCTGCATCAGGAATTGAGCTTCAAGTGGATCTTCAACCGCACCCACCAAGATAGTTGGTCAGGAACCAAATCCTCTGTACAGGGAGGTGGGGGGAGCGCAACAGATACAGTCAGGGCCAGAAATATTGGAACAAGGATAACTGTTTTGGCAGTTGGCCTCTGTACACCACCACATTGAAGTTGAAAGGAAACACACCCAGATAGGAGTGAAGTCAGGACTTTCAGCTGTAATGAAAAGTGGGTTTGACAAAAAGTCAAGGGTTTGACAAAAGTGGGGCACTAACCATTCAGGAAGTACAGCCAGTGGCATACACACACACACCCATCGTTGTTGGCTCATAAGTAATGGAACAAACCAACATCATTTCAAACTTAAGGATCGCCTTTAATACCTGGATGAAAATCCTTTGCAGTCAATGACTGCCTGAAGTCTGGAACCCATGGACATGACCAAATTTTATTTATTTTATTATTGCATTTATATCCCGCCTTTTTTCCTCTTGCAAGGAACTCAAGGCGGCTTACATTATCCTCCTCCTCCTCTCCATTTTATCCTCACAACAACAACCCTGTGAGGTAGGTTGGGCTGAGAGTGTGTGACTGGCCCAAAGTCACCCAGTGAGCTTCCATGCCTTCAGCTGCTGCTTGTTTGAGGGTCTTTCTACCTTCAGTCTTGTCTTCAGGAAGTGAAAAGCATGCTCTATTGGGTTGAGATCAGGTGACTGACTTGGCCACTTCTTTGCCTTGAGAAACTCTTGGGTAGCTTTTGCTGTATGTTTTGGGTCATTATCCATTGGCAATATGAAGCGGCATCCTAAAAGGTCTGGCAGCATTCAGCTGAATCTGAGCAGAAAGTATAGCCTGATACACTTCAGAATTCATCCTGCTGCTTTTATCAGCAGTCAGGTCATCAATACACATCAGTGACCCGGTTCCATTGGCAGCCATACATGCCCATACCATAACACTGCCTCCACCATGTTTGACAGATGATGTGGTCTGCTTTGGATCATGAGCTGTTCCTTTCCTTCTCCATACTTTTCTTTTCCCATCATTCTGGTACAAGTTAATCTTGGTCTCATCAGTCCAAAGAATCTTATTCCAGAACTTGGCAGGCTTTTTTAGGTGTTTGCTGGCAAAGGCTGATCTGGCATTTCAGTTCTTGAGCATTACCAGTGGTTTGCACCTTGTTGTGAAGCCTCTGTATTTACATTCATAAAGCCATCTCTTGACTGTAGACGTTGACAATGACATGCCTCCCTCTGCAAGAGCGTTCTTGACCTGGCTAGATGTTGTGAAAGGGTTCCTCTTCACCATGAGCAGAATTCTGTGGTCATCCACTTTGGTTGTCTTCCGTGGTCTTCCAGGCCTTTTGCTGTTGCTGAGCTTGCCAGTTAATTCCTTCTTTTTCAGGATGTTCCAAACTGTTGTAGTGGCCACTCCCAATGTTTTTGCTATCACTCTGATGGGTTTATTTTGTTTCCTCAGCCTAATGATGGCCTCCTTCACTCACATGGACACTTCTTTGGACCTCATGTTGGGAGTTCCAGTGAACAGCTACCAAATGCAAATATAACACTCAGAACCACCTCTAAACCTTTTATCTGCTTGATTGGTCAAGGAAACAGGCCACACAATGCAGCTGCTTGTCAGCCATTCATTCCATTACTTATGAGCCACCAACGATGGGTGTGAGTGTATGCCACTGGCTGTCCTTCCTAAATGGTTAGTGCCTCACTTTTGTCAAACCCCTTGAATTACAGCTGAAAGTCCTGACTTCGCTCCCATCTGGGTATGTTTCCTTTCATCTTCAATGTGGTGGTGTACAGAGGCCAACTGCCAAAACAGTTATCCTTGTTCCAATATTTCTGGCCACTGTATGTGCACCGAGGAAGAGAGGTGTCATTTCACTAGGAAAGGGGGAGTTGTTCCTCTCCCTGTTTCAGCCTATATGTGATTATGCCTCAGGGGCAGTGTCTATACATAGCAAAAAAATAAAGAGGGCATGGCGAGTCTGTAAGGGAAGCGCGCAGTACATCGCAAGTGTATTGCAGGGCATGCTGACTCAAAGCCACGTTGCCACATTGTCAAAGCGGTGCCATATAGATGGGGCCCAACATTTACTACGGGACAGCAGATAAGCCGGATGATATGTAGCAAGATCCGGAAAGCCAAACCCACCTTCTTTAATTGGAAAAAAGGAAAGGTTCCTCCTGTGCAAGCACCGGGTTACTGACCCCTAGAGGGACACCGCTTGCGCTGGCGTTTTCATGGCAGACTGTAGCGGGGTGGTTTGCCATTGCCTTCCCCAGTAGTGATTACCTTCCCCCCCAGCAAGCTGGGCACTCATTTTACCGACCTCAGAAGGATGGAGGGCTGAGTCGATCTGAGCCAGCCACCCGAGACACAGCTTCCGCCGGGATCGGACTCAGGTCGTGGGGAAAGTTTCAATTGCAATACTGCCTCCCACCATTCTGCGCCACACAAGGCTCTTTAATTGGAAGTTGCATCCTTTTCAAAGATACTCTTGGTGGAAAGGACCCCCCCCCCAGCAAATTTGGAAAACAAAGCATTAAGGTTTGAGAAATATTTGCCAGGTATAAGTAAGGGGATCGCATGTATAACATAAACAATGTGAGATATAGTATTCATCTTAAGTGTATTAACCTTACCCCGTAAACTCAACTTTTAAAATGCCCATCTATCTATATCTCGTGAAATAGCATTAATCAAGTTGTTTACATTCAACTTGATCATTTGAGATATATCTCTAGGTATAATTCTTACCAAATAAGTAATGAAATCTGGGCAGCGTTGAAACTGCCAAGTAGCTAATACACTAGAGTATACCCTATCTCCAGTCGGCATTAATTCCAACTTTGACCAACTAATTGAATAACCAGACAAATCACCAAAAGTATTAATCAGTTCCATCAAAGCTGGAACCCACGACTGGAGTTTTGAGATAAACGGCAAAAGATAATCAGCATAGAGTATAATTTTAAATTCTAAGCCAGCATGCACAAAACCCTGAATACTATTGTTTTGTCTAATAGCACACGACAGGGGTTCCAAACATAAATCAAATATCAATAGGGAAAGTGGCCATCCTTGTCTAGTGCCCCACCCCAGTACAAAAAAAGTCAAAAGTAAACCAGTAGTCATATACTAGCTCTCAGGGCCGAGTATAGAATTTTAACCCATTTCAAAAATTCTATAGGAAAACCAAAATTAGTTAACGTCATAAAAATAAATTTCCAATGAATTTTGTCAAAGGCGTTTTCTGCATCCAAACGAATGATGGCCACCTAGTTGGTTCTTTCAGAATTTAAGGTAGTGCAGAGATAGAGTCACTTGCAACCCATGGTTTGTAACCAGGCAGCAGACCAATTGGGGCAACAGAAACGAGAGAGAGCATAGGAGTCAGGGTCAGGAGTCCTTAAGGCTGGATCCCAGCGGGGAGTCCAAGCACAGCAACTGCCAACAGCGAAAATCAGAAGCCAGATAGTCTGGGCCGGCCCAAGACATTTTGCTGCTTGAGGCAAAGAACAAGATGGCACCCCACCTTCCTCCCACACAGAGGAACTGACTGGACTGGCAGCAGAATCTTTCTTCAACATGAGAGCATTCTCCACAGCACCTGAAGGCTAGCTTATGGGGTGCAGGGTAGGCTGCATGGCGAACACGCAACTCTGTCCTCCCCAACACCTTGGCGCTGCTCTCCCCCTGCCCTAGCATCTGCTGCCAGAGGTGGCTACCTCATTCTGCCTAATGGTAGGCCATCCTTGCAAGTAGTCTGTTCAAGAAACAGGAAATAGGTACAGAGGCTAAGGAGGAAAGAGCAGCCTTTTGGTCTCAAGGCCCGATGAACTGTTACTCAAGCAAACAGCCAGATGGATAGCCAAGCTAGGTGAGGAGGAATCAGCTGCCTGGGCTGGAGGCTGGGGATGATGCAGAGCCATGCTCTAAGATCCAGAAAAGCAATTCTGCTTCTTGCCTCCTCTGCTCTGCGGCCATAAATGGCTTACTGAAAGGAACACCAGTATGTAGGCCAGGATGCTCTTGGTTCAGATTTTGGCTGATCCCAACAATAATCCATTTGCAACTCAACACACATTTATTATAGGTCAAATAGCAGTGTGGTTAACATGAATGGAGATGTGAGCTAGATGTGGCCACCACCACGTGCTCTGCAAAGGTCCATTTGAGCCACATTCTCAGTATTCACATTTTTGTAAATAAAAATTGGTTCTCACTGTAACAACATCAAGGAACTCTCCACTTCAGTTACTTTTGTTGTGTGACAGACATCTGGCAAAGGCCCATCTGCTTTCCAATAACGCATCAAGGCATGTGATTAAGAAATAAATTCAAGCATGATATGAGGAACAACCGAGAAACATTAGTTAAGGAGAACATTTGTTCTAGGGCTGCATTTGCAAAGCGTTTAGACATTTCCACTGGTCCAGAATGCTGTGGTCAGACTGTTGATTGGGGCTAGTTACAGGCAGTATGTGACTCCCTTGCTACAACAGCTTCACTCGCCACTAGTCTATTTCCACACACAATTCAAAGTGCTGCATATGACATATGAAGCTCTATATATCTTGAGATCAGGCTGTTTGGAAGGCCACATTCTCCCTTATGAGGCTGCCCTAGTTTTAAGATCCTCAGGAGAGGACTTTCCCTCTGTCCCACCACCATCAAAGGCACATTTGGTGGGAATGCAAGAAAGGGCCTTCTCAGTGGCTGCTCCTAAGCTCTGGAACTCCCTGCCAAGGGAGGCAAAGCTAGTTCCATCTTCATTGTCCTTCCACCGGCAGACAAAGATGTTTTTATTCAGACAGGTTGTTAAGCTGTCTTGTTTGCTGAACTAGCTTTTAACTAGTGGGTACTGTTTATTTCTTACTTCTTTTTAACTGATGTGTTTCAATGCATTTTAACTGATTTGTTTTAATTGCTTATGTTTGAATTATGTTACATTTTATCCGTATTTTGTTAGCCATCTTGGGCTCTATTTTTAGTGAAAAGGCAGGATAATATATAGCATCCAAAGGGAAGATTGAGCAGCCTCAGAACCACTGGAGCGGGTGGGGGTTGTGGGAGAATTGCACAGTCTCTCTCCCTTCCAAGCCTCTCAGAAGCAAGAATTTGCTATCTGTATTTCAAAGGAAATGCCCACTGGCACTAAAGAAGTTTCCCTTGAAATGCCAGTAGCAGCTTCAGAGAGACAAAGACCTGGTTTGCACATAACTTGGTAAACTGTGGGTTAATTAACCCACAATTTGCTGCTGTGCATGCTCAGTGCATGCAGCCACCATTTTGAATATGCAACCTCTGATTGGCCTGATTGGAGGTTGCTCCATGACATCCAAACCCAGACACTATGGGTTAACTGTGGTTTAAACAACCCAATTAATCTACAATTAGTTGGTAGATTAACCGTGGGTTGTTTAATCCACAATTAACCCATAGGTGCTGTTTGTAAATAACAACGACCCATTGGTTTAAATTGGGTACGAACTGGAGAGGGCCTGGTTCAGACATCATGGCCGATTGTAGGTTGCTGAGCCAAAATTGTGGGTTTCTGAATAAAAGAAGAAGAGGCTCTCTCCCACTTGTCCCAGATGGGTTGTCGTTAAATGCAAACCAGATCATAGTGTCTGGATTAGGGCCAATCAAGAGGCTGGATATTCAAAATGGTGGTGGCATGTGCTGTGGCAAATTATGGGTTAATTATCCCACAAGTTGCCACCTTAGCATGCAAATGGGGACTATATTTGTAGGGACCATGGCAGGGAGAGAAAGGGTTAAACTTTCCTCCCCACCCCTCAGCCTCTATGGTCCTATGGCTACCCAAACTTCCCCTGGGCTGTTATTTACATAACAAAAAAGCACATTAATTAAGTTCATTCAACTTGGCCCTCAATAGCCCTATTGAAATTGGTGCAACTTACTCCTGAATAAACATACTTAGGAGCAGACTGTAAGTTAACCAGAAAGTTCATGCTCAGGACAGAAACTGCTTTCTGGGTCTGGGGTTATAGTGTGTGTGTTTTTTGCTTTTTTGGAAGACCACAGTGTTTGTCGATGTTATGGAAAAACAATTCTCTCTAAAATACTATTCCCAAAAGTCAGCTCCACTCTTGGCCATTTTCCACCAAGAAGTGCAACATCCCAATTTGCTTTCCTCCCATTGTTCTCAGGATGAACTTGACTCACTTCATGGTATCTTTCACCTTTTCTTTTTAAAAAGCTTTTTCCCCCCCTGCCAAGCAAAGTGTTGTTTTTGTTCCCCTCCAGACTCATCCTCTTAAAGCACTGAACCATGTTGAATACAGGCAAGTAATTTGTCCCCTCAGGCTGTCTGTGTCTTTATTAAAAATTACAAGGTGGGAATCCACAACTAGGCTGAGGGAGAACATATGTTGGAAATGTGGAGTAAGTAGGAAGACAATGGGCTACAGCTAATCTCATTCATTCCTTGCTAATAATGGAAGGACTACTCGTTTTCCCTCTCTCTCTCTGGTAGGATCAAATCATGTCAGTCCATCATTACAGACAATTACATCTAAATCAAGAACCATTTGATTAAAGATGGAAAAGGTTGGATAGCAACCTTTTCTGGTAGAGAAAAAGCATTTTAATGGGCTTTACTGTGTGAAATTCTGTGGAAATACTATCCATTTAACATGGTAGTTGATAAATAACATGCTTTCTGTCAGAACTGTTAATTAGTAGGATAGTCTCAAAAGGTGGAAGGAAGAATTGTGAAATTATTGCAGACTGGCACTTAAATCCAGTTTTAATGAGGTCACATTAGATCATTAATATATGTCTATTCTATCTTCCAAAAGTACCACCTTTGTTAAGTGTGAAGATTGGAATTTTTTTTTTTTTTAAGTATGTCTGAAAATGTCAGAGCCTTTACCTCTCCCCGCAGTTTCTGAGCATCTCACTACATAATATCTCGAGGTTGACTATACAGTTATAACTTTCAAGCATCCACAAAGACTGTGCACAACTGAAAAGCTATTGTTTCTTTCAAATTTGGGAAGATGAATTTCCACAAGTGTTGAGGAACAGGCGGTGGAAACTCTGTCACTCAATGCCACATGTGGTTTGGGCTCTGTGTGTGCTTCCAGATGAGGCTTTTATGGTGCAACCACCCTGCCTCATTCACAGAATTTTAGGGGGTGGTCCAGACAGCGTCATCAGACGGCTTTGTCACTGGAGGCCTTGGTGGCTCAGAGAGCCATCTACCACCTTTGGCTAGTTCACCAGCTACGACATTCCCTGGATAGGGATAGTTTGGACACTGTGGTCCATGCTCTGGTAACTTCCTGATAGGACTATTGGAATGCATTATACATGGGGCTGCCCTTGAAGATGCTCTGGAAGTGTTAAATCACCCTCCCTCAATCTGATGCCCTCCAGATGTTTTGGACCACAACTCCCAGCATTCCTGGCTATGCTGCCTAGTGCTGATGGGAGTTGAAGGCCAAAACATCTGGAGGGCACCAGGGTAGTGAAGGCTGTTTTAAATAGTGCAGAACGCAGCTGTATAAATGTTAATAGGTGTGGCCTGATGGGTTCATATTACACTGATTCTAAGGGCGCTGCACTGGTTGCCTATTTGTTTCCAGGCCCAATTCAAGGTGCAGGTGCTTATGTATAAAATGGCTTGCGATCCAAATACTTAAAGGAATGCCTCTCCCTAAACTTCCCATGTCTTAAGATCTGCAAGAGAGGCTCTTCTCAAAGTACCTTCCACTTGTTATATGACAGCTAGGGAAAGAATCTTCTCTGTTGTGGCACCCTGTTTGTGGAACACCCTACCCATGGAGGTATGATTGGCACTGACTTTGCAGTCATTTCAGCACCAGATTAAAACTTTGAGCATTTTAAACTGCTCAGTCTGTCTTATTGTATTTTACTGCCTTTTAATACTGTTTTATGATTGTACTGTACTGTTTTTGTGATTGCACGACCGTTTATTGTTCACTGCCCTGATATCTTTTGATGAAGGATATTTACAAAATTCGTCTTCCATTTGTAACCTAATATCTGAGCCTTGGGGCCAAAGCCCGAGACCTGGGAACCCAAGAAACATGTATCAAAAGAAAAGAAAAGAAAAGAAAAGAAAAAGAAAGCATTTTGGTAATTTGTAAGCACTTTCTCACTTGGGCAGCACTCTTGAAAATACAAATTCTACAGAAAAAGACTCCTTTTTTTGACCTAAAAGACCTAAAAGGAAGCAGAATTTCAACATGTGTTAAGTTGCTACAGAGAACTATTTGGACAAGTCGAAGACAATGACTAAAGGAAATAGATGAACAATCAACTTTATTTGCAATACAAGCCTTCTTACTGACATGCTAGATTTCTGATTTAGGGAGCGTTTTTTTTTTAAGCTGAATTATTCAAATATGTAGCCTCACCTGCAGCCCCAAATGGTACAATCAGGAGATGATTTAATGCTTGATTCTGCACATTATATAAACTGCTGCTAGGTCTCCAACAAGAGGCGCATCTTGACATTAAACTTGAACATATTGTTTAATAAAAATGCATAGTACATTCAGGATCATTTGGGCCCAAGAGGAAAACACAGCATCTTTAACATTTGCAATCTATTTCTTGTCATAGATGAGGTAGAATAACAAACAGTTTATTGAAACATGTAATCTAGTAATGTGCAGTCAAGATTACCCTGGATGATGGTGGTTCTGAGTGCAAGTATAAATTGAGTGCAAGTTGGTGAATCTTAGTATCTCACTAAATGGTTTATGTATGTGAAGAATCCACTCAAAACCACATGGGCAGTGGGTGGTTTTGGATAGGTTAGGATACCTGCCCCATAATGCATGGCGGGCCCAAGATGATTTGTTGCCTGAGGTGAAGGACACAATGGCACTTTTCCCCACCCCACATTCCAACTGCAGTGCAGAAGCCAACTGGACTGGAAGCTGAATCTTACTTTAACACTGATGATGGTACAGTTGACCTCTACCTCACCTGAGGGCAGCAGACTACTTTAGGGCATGCAGCTTGGGGTTCCAGGGCATAGTCTAAAGGCACATGAGGCAGCCACCTTGCTGAAGCTTAGCAGGTCTGGGTCTGGTCAGTGGTTGGAGGGGAGACCACCTGGGAACCACACGTAGCCACCTTGAGTTCCACTATGGAAGAAAGGTGGGATATAAATGTAATTAATGAATGAATGAATGCAGGGAAGATTGCCAGAACAGCTCTGTCCTCCAACAGAGGAAAACAGCCAAGGGGCTGTCGCTGCTGCCTCCTCCACACTACCCAACAACTGCCTCACTCTACCTAATGGTAGGGCTGGCCCTGCCACAATGAGATAAATTATGGAGGAAGGGAAAGGGGGTTCATGACCCACATTCCTCTTTAATACCTTAATTTGTATTCATACATTCAGATATCTGCATGTGCATGAACAAACATATAGTTACCCCTATGCCCTGGTCACATTCATAGATCTCCATCGGCCAGAGAACTGGCTCCTGCACCTCCTGCCTCCCAGGAAGAACATCATGGCAAGGGGATGACCAACCTGGCACCATACATCAGCCTGGGAAAGAACAGCTGCAGGAGCTTGTTTTGCCCTTCCCTGTCAGAAAGAACACCTATAAGAACTTTGAAACTAAGAACTGGCGCCTGCATTTTGCTTTCTTCCTCCTCCCGTCTCATCCCTTTTCCTTTTGTGTCATGTCTTTTAGATTGTAAGTCTGAGGGCAGGGGTTGCTGCTCTGGGAGCCTTTTTTGGCTGAAGAGTAGGCTAAAAATACTGCAATAAATAATCTAGGAGCAGCCATTGTGTTCCTGAGTCAGCACGTGGAAGTGGTAATGGGCTGGATGTAGATTAGCAAACTTTAATTTAATCTAGGTAAAATGGGTGGCTGCATGAATTGGCCATTATGGGGTGAAATTGCTTGTCTTGTCAGAATTCATATTCTCACCATAGGATCAGATCTCTGGTTTAGCCATTCTCCCGGACATGGTGTTCGTTTTGGATAGTTAGGTAACAACAGTTGCCACAGGGGCTTTTTTCAGTTTACATTAGGGATGGTGGAGAATTCCGCCACAGACTCCAATGAGGCCAGATTCTAAAGAATCCCCCCCCCCCCAGAGTCTGTGGCAGAACGGGCCACTCACCTCCACCTCCCCGTGGAATCCATCCGGGTCAGATCCCTCTCAACATCAATCCTGCGGAGCCAGCCGCCTGCTCCGCATCACTGTTGAAAGACAATACGGCTGGCAGCCATTGCCATGCCGTATCTCTGTATAAGTAAGTCTCCAGACGCAAATGGCGTAGTGGGCGCCCTTTGTGGCCGTAAAGCTCATAGATTAGCCTAAATGCAGCCACTACACCATTTGCATCCCTGTTTTTTGACGTGATAGGCTACACAAATATTTGTGTAGCCCATTGCATGAACAGGGATGCAAATATATTTTTGCTTATCATGTAAAAAAACAGGGACGCAAATGGTGTAGTGGATGGCATTTGAGGCCATAAAGCTAGTAGATTAACCTAAATGTAGCCGTAAATGGCTGCATTTAGGCTAATCTACCAGCTTTACGGCTGCAAATGGCACCCACTATGTCATTTGCATCCGGAGACTTACTTATACAGAGATACAGCATGGCAATGGCTGCCGGCTGCCCATATCAATGAAATTCACCAGCGAAGCGGAGCTGGCGGCCGGCTCCGCAGGATCCACATGGAGCGGAGCGGCCTGGATGGATTCCGGGGGGAGGGACGAATCGCCTCCCTCTGCGGGCGGATTCCCCTGTGGAATGACAGGTGGTGAATCCACCCATCTCTAGTTTTCATCAGCTATGCTGATTGCGCCCTCTCCTCTAAGATGGGACTTACTTTTGTCAACCATTCCACAATCCTCTTGCGGACTGCTTACTGCAATTTGCTCTATATGGAGATACCAAACTCTTTGGAAGCTACAACTGATGCCTGGGACACTCATGAGGCCACGCTGCACACCTTAATTACCATGTCAATTCATGTACTATCAGGAGAGTGGGAGAAAGAATAACATATTCTCAGGTATGAAATGAAGCAATTTGCTCATAAAATATGATGCTCCTAAAACAGCTGCATTGTCTTGAAGGAAGATGTGCACATTCTGTGCTATATTTGGCATTTGCTCTAAGTAAAGAAAGGAAAGTATGCTGCAATGAAGAAACAAATGCCCTTTTAATGCACAAAGACCCTTGTGCAAGGTGGCAGTATGTGTGTGTTGCCCACATGCCAGCTGGCTGTGCATAATGGGTTAGTGCCAGCACCACGCCTGTGGACCTCCACTGGTACAATGAGACTTCTGCTGAAGCAATGGGACTTCCCCATCCTCCCCTCCCCTCTGCAGCCTGTTACGTGCTCCCCAAATATTCTCTGGAGCAGACTGTAGGGGGGAGGAGAAACCCGTTACACAAGGGATTTCTGTTCCACTACAGGATGACAAACATTAGATCCAACAAATAATGCATGGAGCACCCTGCTAAAGCATTTTAGGCAACATGTTTGATAAAGTTTGCAAAGTCTGCTGGAATATGAAAGCTGTGTTTCCAATGAATGCTTTAAACACTATAGATAGTTCATTGTTGCTTTTATTGTTTTTATGTTTTTATCACTTTTAATATTTTAACTGGTTTTATGTATTTTATTGCTGTAAGCTGCCTTGGGAGGGCTTGTGCCCTGAAAGGTGGCCAAGAAATATTATAAATAAATAAATGAATGAATGCGCTAACAGTGAAATCCTGTGTATGTCTATTCAGAAGCAAGCCCTATTGTGTACTTATTGTGAATAAGTAGAGCTTATTCTTAGGAAAGTGTGTATAGGATTTCCACCCAAAGCCATCGGAACAGTCTCTGCATGAAACAGAAGCAGGATTCTCATATGTACACACTGTTTAATGTCTTTGTCAAACATGCTCACCTTCTCTCTTACTGTGTGACCCATCACCTGATAGTACATGCAATTTGCAACTTGGAGAGCTTTCTTTATGAGTTGCACATAAAATCCACACCTCTGGTCAGGCATGAGAAACTGCTGAAAAGAGTTTGATTCAGCCCTGAAAGCGTTCTGGTTTTCTTTTTAAATGGGCAAAGCCCTTAAGCTGTTTTTCGGAAATGCTGCAGTGTGCGTAATGCCTGCTTCCCACAGAAGTTCACAGTGAATTGATGACAGTGCTCATTAGCCACACTAATTATTTACCCATCTCAAAAAACAGCCACATTCTCAGTAGAAATTCTGAAGAAATGGTCAGATAGGTAAATTCTTATCTGCTCCCACCTTTTCACTCCCAAACTAAAATGAAAGGCAGTGGAGAGCAAACTGCATAGAAGAAATCATATTCAAACTCTAGGCTGGTTATAGGCTGCAGTTCCTGCCAATAGTGAAATTGGTGGCTGTCTACTGCTTTGGAAGTGAACTGGGGCCACCCAAAAATAAGGTTGTGGTTACTACATACTTGGGAGACTCCCTAGGCATGCAGAGGTACAGGGGTTTATAAACAGAAACAAAAATAATATAAAAACAACAAAATGGCTCTGGGAGCTTTTAGGTCCTAGAAGCTTCCACAATCTTTTGGAATGTTGAGGGCATAGAGGTAAGATAATTCTAGAGTAATTCATCTCATTGCCTCAAGAGAGCAGGCCCGGTGCAAAGTCTCCCACCATCTGAGGCAAGAGAGAAGATGCGTGCTGCCACATCTGTATCTTACCCCCCTCCCCTGTCCAGTGTCCCCTTTCCCTGTGTCAACATGTCAGCTCTATGGAGAGCTGCGTGGCCAGATGGCGTGTCCACGGGACTCTTGCAAGACCTGCAGTGAGGTAAAGAGAGGGTAGGTGGCTGCTCTAGAGAGCCCCGTTGGCTGCCCTCTCACTGCTGCAAATGCCACAGCTGGAGAGCGGTTGGCTGGCAGGCAGAGCTCTCCACAGCACCTGTTGGAGGTTGTGGTGGAGAAGGGTGGGGATGTACAGATTGTGTAAAATCAGCTCCATATGTGTTTTGTGGAGTGTCAGGCACCTTTTATTCTGTCGTCTGTTCACAGACAGATTTGATTTTTTTTTCGTTGTGCGGAAAAATATGGAATTAATTCCATAAGAGGATTCACAACAATTTACATATTTTACCTTAGTATGTAACATTTAGGGTATTGTCCCCCTTTCCATTAAACTTCTCCCAGCGTATATTTACCAGTCTCAGCAGAAACGTGCATACTTTCCTACAAATACATATGCATACATTTCAGGAAAGTTTTAAAAAAAGATCCAGAAGTCCATGGGCTCCACGTGCGGAGGCTGGTCCACAGCAGATTCCACAGGTCAGGTTTTTAGAAATCCAAGCTCATTTTCGTCCGTCTGAGATTTCTCCAGCA
Source organism: Heloderma suspectum (assembly GCF_057233095.1). Taxonomy (NCBI): domain Eukaryota; kingdom Metazoa; phylum Chordata; class Lepidosauria; order Squamata; family Helodermatidae; genus Heloderma; species Heloderma suspectum. The sequence goes on along the minus strand of NC_139461.1, from coordinate 283,338,118 downwards.
GGGCTAACGGAGGGCAGAGTGGCGCAACTCATTGCTCCTCCCACTGCGCCACCTGATGCAGGCACCTCACCCTGCTTCATGGGTGGTCTGGACCTGCAAGAGAGGACTTCTGGGTTTAGAGTCAATGCCAAAGACACAAACTGCTGCTCTGTCTAACAGGAATGTATGTAGGCGACTTCCAACAGAAGCTGAAGCTGGTTGGAATATCAAAGTGGAATGACACCTTGCTTTTTATTGGTCAAATGAAAGCCAATGCTTGTTTTGTGTGTCTGTTACCATTTATAGCAAGAAGAACCCCTGTCTGTGTCACCAGTCATGCTGGATTCTTCTGTCAGCACTCTTTGGAGGTGGGGAAGGTTTGCTGCTGCACAACCACTCATTCACTCTTCCCTGATTTTTCCTGGTGAGGTTGGCAAGTATCCAAGACAGGGTTAACTGCCTGGCTCTATGAAATTCCCATGAAGACAGAAGGCAGCTGCAATGCCCAGTGGGTCAGAAGATGCCTACAGTGAGACTCCACTTTGTCCATATACCCCCCCCACACACACACACCACTTTCCCCTTTTTTCATGCAAATTAAAGATTCTGAGAAAAGGGAGGATGAAGGATATGTGTACAAGCTGAAAGAAAACCCCAGCTGTAGTCCAGTCACTCTTCTGTTAATGTCTTTCAGAAAACTGCTAAATCCTGAGAAACAGTATGCATAACCCCCGGACACTGAAACAGAAAGAAAGGCAGGAAATTATGGCTGAGCATGTGTTTTCTTAGGGAGTTTGTGCTTGCTGCTGGAAGATTCCATGCCAGCGATTGTGCAATATGGCAAGAAGCAGCCTGAGCCATAGCGGGTTTCTCCTTAAACTCAGCCAAATTACAGTGGGATGAAAACCTCCAAACAAAAGAATCGATAAGAGGCATCTGTTTGGCCCCAACAGTGCCATGAGTACTCCAGCTAGGCCACATTAAGAAGAGCAGTGGTGGCATTCCAAGTCGTGTCCAAGATATGCCTACTGCCATGGGAAACTTGGTCAGATTATGAGGCTGTGTGGTTTTAGGACCAACTCAAAGCACTAAGTATTTAGTAGTGCTAAATACTAGTGCTAGTGAACAGCTTTCTTGTTCAAATGTGCTCCCAAAGCAGGTTGGTGGTCACTTCAGAGCCTCCAGCTTACTCCTATAGCACCACCATTGCCATTATATTTGCTCATCATGTTGCTACTTCTGCACATTTTATGGTTTGGATGTAATGAACAGGCATATGCTTGGTGAATTGCAGAACAGAAATGTTAATCACAACCCTAAAGTTGGGATGAACAGGTACAATGGTTAGCAGTGGCAGCAGGGTGTGTAGACAGACTCCAGGGCTGGTGTTATATGTCCAGATATCTAAAACCCCAAAGTGGAATGTCCAGAATTAGAAGCGTGACCCCCCCACACACACACACACAAATACTGCGCTCAGTACTGTTGCCAAATGTATGGGAAAGATGGTTCGTATATTAATTCTTTGGCTTTCTTTCTCCATGCAAACCATCCTTTAGTATACATTAATGTGGAGAAGCATATAAGGCAGAGGTTCAAAAACCATTTCCATAATTGCACTGCCAGTTCACATGATCCAAAGGGACACAAACAGAATGCTGAACACTTAGTGGAAGCCAAGAACTTTTACACTGCAAGCTTATTGGAGAAGGCAGTCCTTTCTAAAGAGATAACCTCATTTATCCAAATGGTTTGAAAGACATTCTGGAACACCTGGTTAATAGACAGCTCAAGCTTGAAGGAACTCCAGTACATCATATAGTTTGACTTACTAAATCAAAAGACAAAAAACTGCGCCCTGTTCACCCTTTTCTCTGAAACCTTCGAAGTGGGAACCCACATAAACCCCTTTATTCAGGTTGTTTCATTGCTGAATTTCTTTATTACAACTTGATGCTATGAACCTGATTTAGCTGCTTTAATAAAACAGTGCTTTAGTCTGCCAAATCTGAAGCTACATTTTAGAACAGGAGAGGAGAACCTGGGGCCCAGGGGCCAGTTCCTGCCCTATTGGGGTCCCACTCAAGCCTGCCTGGGGGTCCCAAATGACCCCACATGTTCCATAGCCCCACCTGCTTCTCCAACCACCAATTGCTTGCATGCTTGGCAGTAAGAACTTTAAGCTACATTATGCTGGTAATTTTTGTATTTTTGGCCCCATGCCTTTTCAGCCCCACCCACCACTGGGATGCAGCAAGAGTTTCTCCAAAATTGAATTTGGCCCTTGGGCTTAAAAAAGTTCCCACCCCTGCTTTGAAACTACATCAGGGATCTCCAGCCCTGCTCTGCTTTCCTTAAAACAATCTTCCAAGTAGAGAACATGGCGCATTGGCCATCTCATTGTTTCAACTCATATGCCAGCCTTTCTCATCCTGGTGCCCGCCAGATGACTTGAACCACAACTCCCATCATCCCCAGGCAGCACATTTTGAGGGCACCAGGTTGGGGAAAGTTGTCATATGCAATTAGGATTTCAGGAGTGCTTATGTTGCAGATCTGTACACTGGCTTCCTACACCAAGTGGCTGAATGTGGCCCTAATATGTCAAATGGTGGCCCTGACTGTCAGCAGTGATCCTACACATGTGATATTAAATAGGAGTGTTCTTTACATCCAAGCATAACCATATATGGGGAAGGCATAGTGGTTACAAGTAGTTTTAGCTGAAAGGGAAAGTTGCATGACCAAGGAGCAGTGGGATTTGAGTATTCTGTTAGGTCTGTGCTCTGCTAGATAGCTCTTAGCCGATCTTAAAAGAAAGCATGAGCAGATGCCTAGACTCAGCAACAAAAGAAAGCACATTTGAACTGTTTCTTTTCGTTGAAAGAACGATAAGAACAGGAAGTGAGATGGAGGGTCTCCCCCCCCCCTTTTTTTGCATCTGCCAAAAGTTAAGTCGTTACTGATGCAAACAGCATCTCAAGTTTCTGTTTGGGTTTGGAAACATTTATGAATTGCAATTGATTGAACTCCTCAACTCTGAACTTCAACCTCCATCTTTTTTCCCTGACCGGCACCAAAAGATGACTTTCATTTTGTTCCATATCTCACAGGGTGTGGGACCCACAGGGTGGAGGGTGGGGAGAACGATGACACCATTTTTAAGTATCTTGTGAGAAAAAGGATAATAAGAATGGTTTTATTTGGAACCACAACAGATTTTCATAGCCTGGTTTCCTTTGCTTCTGTAAGTGTGGGCTTCTAAACGACGTAAGAGCCAAATACATATGGTAAGAATTTAATTGCATGCTGTCTAAATACAGAAAAGTGTTCTTGTACCAAATATACATTGCTAAATATATATTACATTTAGTTCAGGGCTGTGCAGATAGCTTTCCTTTAAACTCATAAGAAGAGCCATGCTGAATCAGACCAAAGGCCTCTAGTCCAGTCTACCATTCGCACAGTGGCCAACCAGATGCCCAGGAAAAGCCTACAAGCAGGACATGAGTGCAACAGCACCCTCCCACTTGGCTTCCCCAGCAAGTGGGATACAGAGATACGCTGCCCCAGATACTGAGCATGCATATTATTCTTTGCATAGGATAATCAGCCTTTCACAGCCTAGTGCCCTACTACAGTGCCCATCATCCCGAGCCAGCATGCTGGACATGATTCCCCTTAGAAGTACCTGGTCACAATGCTACAGTGATAGTAGAAGCCAAAGCTGGGAATATTCCACATCTGTTCAACTCTCACAAGGAATGTCAGCCCAACCTGGCAGGTCTAGATTGTAGACTAATCCTCAATGGACTCATCTACTTCATTCCTGCAGATGGCGAGGCCTCAGGTGAGCTTTTGCTTCTGATGTACTTTTGCCTTGGTTCCTATTTTCTTCCTCTCTCCACCAGCCATGGTTTCCTCAGGTATAGGGCCAGCAGTAGCACCTGGCATGATGGCACAGCTGCTGAGGACCCATTTCCTATGGGTTCCTGAGATGGCCCCCCTCACCTCTCCCGACTCTTAGAATCATAGAATAGTAGGGTTGGAAGGGGCCTATAAGACCATCGAGCCCAATCCCCTGCTCAGTGCAGGAATTTATCAGGTGGATCCACAGTCTTAAATTTAAATTTACCAAATGCTCCAGCGGGCAGGTAGGAAGCCACCATTTTGATATTCACACACTATCCCAGAGCAATACTATGCTGGGGCATTATGGGAAGAGCAAAATGATGGGTGGCTTGCAGGCACTTGCTGCAGATCGTAGCAATGCTGCTGCTGCCTGCTGCCGCTCTGTGGCACCGCCAGCGAAGCAAGATGCTGGGATGAGCCTGCTGGATAGCACTTTGCTGTGATCTCCCTCACATCTAGTCCTGGCCTTGCTCAAGTTCATGTTTTTTTATTAAGGAAGTCAGCTAAGCTAAAGGTGCAAATCAGATCAAATGTGCTGATGGCAACCAACTTGATTTATCTCTGTCACTCGAGGCCCAAGTGGCCTCAGTAGCAAAGAGCGCCTATTACCAGCTTTGCCTGCTACGACAGCTAGAGCCATTCCTGGACAGGGATAGCCTGACCATAGTGATCCATGCATTGGCAAACTTAAGATTCGACTACTGTAATGCGCTTTATGTGTGGCTGCCCTTGAGACCAGTTCGGAAGCAGCAGCTAGTGCAGAATGCAGTGGCTAGGTTGCTCAGTGGAGTTTCTTATACTCACGTAGGAATACTGTGCTGAAAGCTCTTGGCTGGCTGCCAATTAGCCACCAAACCATGTTCAAGGTGTTGCTGGTTTTTATGGCCCTAAACAGCTCAGAACCAGGTTATCCCGAATAGGCTGCCCCTGTCTCTAGAGTGAGGGGAAGGCCTTGCTTACTATGCTGCAGCCTACTGAGGTTCGTTTGGCAGTGGTGCAGAACAGGGCCTTCTCTCTTGTGGCACCCACAGTGAGGAATGATCTCCCCATTGAGATTGGGTGGGGTCCTAGTGTGGAGTGTTTCCCCAGGAGTTTCAGTAGCAAATAGCATTGCTTACCCCTCAGTATTTTAATGAGATTTTTCTATTTTTTCATCATTATTGGTTTAATGATGGGTTTTATGGTATTTGGGATTTTAAAAAGAATAATGAAACAAAAAAGAAATTCACTGAAATAAATATTTAATTTAATAATGTATTCATCAGCTCAGGATTCCCAGTGAGTTTCAAGGAGATGTCTCTTTAAGAACATAAGATGAGCTATGCTGGATCAGACCAAGGGTCCATCTAGTTCAGTGGCCAACCAGCTGTTGACAGGAAACCCAAAAGCAGGACATGAGTGCAACAGCACCCTCCCACCCATGCTCCCCAGCAATTGGTGTACACAGGCATACTCCTTCTGACACTAGAGGTAGCACAGAGCCATCAGGACTAGTAGCCATTGATAGCCTTCTCTTCCAGGAATTTGTCTAACCCCCTTTTAAAGCCATCCAAACTAGTGGCCATCACTATGTCTTGTGGTAGTGAATTCCATAGTTTGACTATTTGCTGTGTGTATCAGGGCACTAGGAAAGGAACTTTTCATACTACAGAAACTTAATTTAAACTGCTGTTTTATCCCACTGGGGAGGAGAGGGGAACCTGAGGTCTGAGGGACAATGCATCCCTCAGCATCATCCAGCTCTTTGGATGCTGGGAGCCCACTCTTGCTTTCTGGACTGCGGCCCTGAAAATCACTTCCTCTTTCATTTTGTGTGAGAGGTAGAGAAGTATCAGGGTGGCAGAGAGAAAAAGAGCTATGTAGTCCTGCAATGCTGCAAACTCTTGCCCGCTTTGGGATCTGGCTCCACCCACCATTGGCCATGGCCTCTGACAGACTTTTCCCCAGGTTTTCCTTCATTGGAAAAAGGTTCCCCACTCCTGACTCTACTTTATCCTTCAAGGTCAATCTGCTTTTTGGCCAGAATACCCAGAACTCCAGTCTTCCTTCCACTGCCCTCTCCATAGCACCCACACCTCTGGACACTTTGAAACCTTCATTAGCTGCAATGTTTACACCAGCTAAGCCAATCAGAGGCTTCACTGCCATAAGCACAATGCAGTAAGCACAAGCATAGATGACATCCAAAGACAGTGTGCCAAAGACCTCCTTGGTTACCGCGGATATTCCAGAGAGTAAGTCATGGAAATGATGGCTGTGAACACCCCCCACCCCCAACAACTTTATGGAAACAAAAATTAGCTGCTAATATGGAAATTTACCTGGCCAGGTTTTTAGATTGCTCATAAGGGAAGAGCAGAGATTGGAGACAGAGGGGGAACTCCTCACATTGTGAGGTAATGTAGCTACTGATGAAAGCTCGAGGAGTTAATAGTACTGGAGAACCAAGTGAGAACTGGATTTTCTGTAGCCAGAAGCATACGTTATGAAATAGCTGGATGGCTGCTCTACATTTGCTAGAATGCTTGACTTTTACACAAAGGGTGAAAAAAACCTCGCAAGCCTGATGGATTTGTTTATTGAAACACTATGGCCTGTACCCCAGCTGGGGTAGCAGAACCCATCAATGCTGCTGGTAATGGGGTAGAGGGAGGCTGGCCTGCCAGCAGCATATTGTTAAATGTTTTCTATGGGCCAATAGATGAATCATGGTCTGTGACTTGCATGGCTTTGCTCCAGCCATTTGGGGTGGGGTGGGGGAATCAAACAGTTCAGGAGGCTGCACAAGCAGTACCATTTTGTGAAAGAACCAGGCAAGGAGAATTGGCTGGAAGAGGGGTTTTGCACCTGAAATATATTGAGTTTATTTTAATCTGTTTTCTAGTTCCTCTTAAGTTCCCTTCCTCTTTGTCCCCCCACTCCCCCTTTGATGCTATGTAGTTTCTTCTACTATATTTACAAAACAAGTGCCTTAGAGGGCGACATGTGCAATGCCAACAACAGATCCAGCCCTAGGTTAAAGCTTGGGTAGAACATTTACACCACGGACACACTAGGTTGTATCCATATTAGCCCTACTTAGAGTAGACCCATTGAAATGAATATGATTTGAGCTAGTCATGACTAACTCAAGTTCCATTTCTTTGAATGGGTGTGCTCTAATTACTCTAAGACTGACATTGGATACTAACCTATTGTAACATTTCACTGCAGGCCCACTTTTCTACTATGAGTAGCATTCAACATTATAGTGCCCACAGTGTTTGAGACTGAACTGGAAGAGAACCATTTGCACAAAGTATTATAATTTAGTTCACATACATCACCCCCAAACATAGGGGCTTTTCACCTCTGGAACTGCATGTCTAATTTAAAGTCTGATCAACTGTTTAATGGAAGCATATTCAACCTACAGATAGGTGGTGTTTTTTTTTTAAATTAGCAAACAGATTCAAGGAGTTCTATTATACCAAAGTTCTGAGCACTCATTGAGGGGTCAACTTCATAGAGATCTGAGATGTCCTAAACCCAGCACAAAAAGTCAATGCTATATAAAATCTAATTTGCAGTAAGAACACACAAAGAACCACGTTGGATAAGATCGAAGACCTATACAATCTAGCATTCTCTTCCCATAGTGGCTTACCAGACGCCCATAGGAAGCTCACAAGCTGGACATGAGTGCAGTTAACACCCACCAGCTCATGCTCCCAGCAACTGGTATTCAGAGACATCATCCTCTTGATACAGGAGGTAATATACACCAAATCAACCCCCAAGATCTTCCAAGGAGGCCTTATTAGTCATCCTATGACCAGCAGTGTATCGCCAGTCAACAGCACATGAGCAGGGCCTCCTCAGGAGTGGCACCCACCCTCTGGAACACCCACACACTCCCCCATGTGTGGTTCAAGAGGTAGAAACTGTAGTGAGCTTTAAACGCCTCTTGAAAACGTATCTGCTTACTCAGGCTTTCCCTGACTTGTAATTGAGGATGACACTGCTATGTTCTACTGTTGTCCTTGTTGTAATCTTTTAATGTATATATTGTATTGTTTTTACATTGGTTTTCATATTGTAATATATGTATTTTGGATGTAAACTGCTTAGAGATTTTAAGATATCAAGCAGTATAAAGTAGTATGTACAAATAAATAGACAGATTCAGACTGGACATCATGACCAGTTCCTGTGCAAGCACCGAGTCATTGCTGACTCCTAGAGAGACACCGCTTTCGCTGGCGTTTTCATGGCAGACTATAGCAGGGTGGTTTGCCATTGCCTTCCCCAGTCATGACTACCTTTCCCCCAGCAATCTGGGTACTCCTTTTACCGACCTCGGAAGGATGGAAGGCTGAGTCGACCTGAGCCAGCTACCAGGCTGGGATCCAGCTTCTGCTGGGATTGAACTCAGGTCATGGGGAGAGTTCCGGTTGCAATACTGCCACCTACCACTCTGCGCCACATGAAGCTCTTATCATGACCAGTAGCCACTGATAAATTCATGGATAAGGTGATCTAATCCACTTTTAAAGCCATCCAGGTTGCAGCCATCACATGGCACTGAAGTTTATGTATGTACTGTGTGAAAAATTACTTCCTTTTATCTACCTCTGAATCTCCCACCATTCAGGTTCATGGGATGACCCTGGGTTTTAGAAGCTTAAAAGAGGGAGAAAAACATATCCCTATCCACTTTCTCTACACCATGCATAATTTTATGCACCCCCATGATGTCTTACTCATTCTTTTTCTAAACTGAGCTTTGCAATCTTTCATCATAGGGGAGTTACTACCTGATGTGGTAGTTTAAAGATGTAACTCTGATCTGAATCCAACCCTTACCTTTGGTGCCAACGAGTTTTTCCTAAGTTTACCTGCCCTGCCGGGGGTGCAGTTTCCAGGGGGATCACAGTTGGAGAGGGAAAGGTTAACCTTCCTTTCCCTGTGCATTGTGGCTGTGGCACCCCCAAATCCCCCCTCCACATGGTAATTAAGTTTAGAAAAAACCATTCCATTGATGCCAACTGAAGTATAAGGCCCTGAAACTTTTAAGTGCCGAGCAACGCCTCTGGTCATGGCCAAATTGAAAAGATCAAGATAAAGACAGCAGAGTAAAAGAGGAAACATGATAGACTAGATTACATGAAATGTTGGAAACCAGAATTACCAGACAGGGCAGTCAGGGCACGAAAGCAAAACAGCAACTCGGACATGATCTTGAGATGAGGCTCACTTTGTGGCCAAGAAATAAAATGCCAAAACACAGAAAGTATTTGTGCCAGATGGTGGGTAATAGCATTGGTATTACTTCAAGGATGCTTGTAGCTATTAGCAGTTACCACAAGCTTGGCTGATACCCTCTAATGTCATCGGCTCGACATTAATTTAGGTGTCTGTACATAGCTCCAATATTTTGTTAATTAATGTTGTACAACACAGTTCAGTTTGTATGTACCAAGAAGTTGATGGATTAATAACTGTTTCATTTCATTTCACTTGAACTTCTATCCTGCCCTAATACTAGGGCTCAAGGCAGATTGCAGCAAAACATTTTTTCTGCATATTCAAAAGCGTAAAAATAAACTCTAAAATATGCTCCATATAAAACAGCAGGATTTTTTAAAAACCAAATTACCACAAGATTAACATCTCATGTATCAAGTTTAATCCCCAGCCACTATAACTCAGCCCAATAAAAACATCTCTGAATGCATGCAGAAGAATAGGATGGAAAAAAACAAACTCTGGGAATGAATTCATTGCCACAAGATGTGGCCAATAGTTTAGAGCAGAGCTACACCATCAACAGAATTACACAGTAGAGTGCTTGCTGGAATGTCCTACTTTAAAATGTAGGTGTGGAATTGCATATTCAAATGTTCCCCATATTAAAAAAAACAAGATCATCATCAAACTAGGATTAATACATACATATATATGGAGAAACTTTCAAACGTGTAATCCTTCTCCTACAAATGGAGATAGTAAAGTCCATCAAGAACAGAATGCATGTGATTCTGCTGATTACACCATTAGGATATCAGATAGAATTATACATTCCACAGCTGATTTGCGATTGGAAACCCTGAAGGCTAAAAAAAGGGGTTGTTGTTCAGTCGTTAAGTCGTGTCCGACTCTTTGTGACCCCATGGACCATAGCACGCCAGGCCTACCTGTCCTCCGCTCTCTCCCGGCGTGTGCTCAAGTTCATATTCATTGATGCTATCTAGCCATCTCATCCTCTGCCGTCCCCTTCTCCTTTTGCCTTCAGTCTTTCCCAGCATCAGGGTCTTTTCCAGAGAGTTTTCTCTTCGCATTAGGTGGCCAAAATATTGGAGCTTCAGCTTCAGTATCTGTCCTTCCAATGAGCACTCAGGGTTGATTTCCTTTAGGATGGACTGATTGGACCTCCTTGCAGTCCAGGGGACTCGTAAGAGTCTTCTCCAGCACCACAGTTCGAAAGCATCAATTCTTCGGCGCTCAGCCTTCCTTATAGCCCAGCTCTCACAGCCATACGTTACTACTGGGAAAAGGAAGCCAAAAAAGGGGCAACACCTCAAAATGGTGCTGTAAATTTGATGCTTATAAAATAGTAAAATTACCTTATAACTTAGTGAAATGCCCAACATGTTTCAATAAGACCATCTTCAGAGGAACTTTCCAGAAATAGTTCTCTAATTAAGGCGACATCTTAGGGCGCAATCCTATGGCTGCTAGACAGCAGCTAGATGGCCATAGGATTGGTCAGTTCCTGGAAACTGACCTTGGAGCCTGCACTCCGAGGTCAGTTCCTGGAGAACCACCTCCCCACCGCCTCATAGGCAGCAGAGATCAGCCCCACATTCCGCACTAGTAAGAGCAGAATTTCCAGCAGTTGCCATTTTATACTTCATCCTTGTTGTCCTTCTCTTTCCCACTGCACAAAAGGAAGCATAGAAGATAAGGCTATCACAAGGCTTCCAGTATTGGAGGCAGTATGTCTCTCAATACCAGTTGCTGGAGAACACTAGGCAGGAGAGTGTTAGTAAGAGCAGGGGGCGTTCCCAGGGGCAGGGAATCTTTAAGTGCCAGTATAACACTTCCTATGTGTCATCCGGCCTACCCACCCTGCACTCCAGTGCCCTGCTGCTAAACAGCCCAAATTGGCTGTTTAGCCATGAATGCAGGGCAGCTGGAGCATGGAGGAGACAATCCCTCTGCGCTCCTCCCACCGTGAATTGGATAGGTGGTCACCTCCGAGTTTGGAGATGGCCGACTATCCCCATAGGATTGCTCCCTCCATTGCCTTAAGAAAACCATTCTTGAAAATTGCCCCTGAGCATGATCTGGCTGAAATGTGTTGGGCATTTCACTGTTACAAGGACATTTTACTATTTCATACCACTTTATTATTGTATCTGCCCACTATTTGCTGACTGTCATCGACCAGACTGAATGGTCAGCCATTGATATATATTTTCTATTTTTCAATGCACACCTATACAGCTGTGTAGCTGTGAATAACTGTATTTTTAAAAGTAAATTATCTGAAACAGTGAATTTGCAGAGCTGTGCACAACTTTGCTGTAGGGTCTGTGAGGTAGGTTTGGTATGACAAATTAAACAGAGTTAAATCAATTTTTCTTAAGACCATAAGAAAAGCCCTGCTGGTTAAAGGGCCCATGCAGTCCAGTATTCCCTCATTCCATTCTTCCTTTGAGGGAAATAAAGTTTCAAATGTCTGTTCAAGCCTTCCCATTTACCCCTTCAAAAACTGGAAGGAAGCTAACAGCACAGTCAAATACATGTCTACTCAGAACTGAGACCCATTGACTTCAGTGGTGCTTTCTCCAGGTAAGTGGTCATAGAGGGTGCCAAGCAAGGGAAAAGGAAAGATGTGTGCTTGAGACATGATAATTGGGGTAGCATGGGAGATGGGGTCATTGGCTTACCTGTTGCTCTGGAGGGGTTTGGAGAATATTTGTCAGTGGAGGGAGAGAGGGGGACTTTACGAAGAGGGGGAAGAACTTTCAACATTAACATTAACATTAACCGCTCCCAAGCTGCAGCAAAGGAAAGTAAGGTGCCTAGAAAGGCAAAGTAGCTCTGAAACTCCAAGAGGAGCCGCAAGACTGAAGAGAAAAGCTATTGCAGCCACAACAAAGGAGCATAATTATGATACGTTTCTGTAGGAAGGAGCTGACATCAGATGAAAGACACACAATTTTCACATCCTCAGAGCAATGAGATGGAGGCGGGCACAGTGCACAAGGCCCTGTGGTGCAGAGTCCTTTGCAAGTGGTTGGAGATTCCACTGATGGGTAAAAGCGCCTGGATCAGTTCAAGAGGCTAACACAAACACAAAACAAGTACTGCACATTGGTATCCACCTCCATAAAGGGAGAAGATCAGGGGGTGGGGGTTCAGGGAAGTTCTCCTGTGTCCATCCATTCCCATCCCTTAATGGTAAACAAGACAATTGAAAGAGACTACTGGAGTGAAACTAACCACAAAATAACTATTTCCAGGGAATAGCTGCACAGGTGTTTGAGGTTCTTTTTTTCAGAACAGCCCGAAACAGCCCACTTGACTTTTACCACCCCCCCGACAGTAACAACATTATACATTGCACGTGGCACAAAATTATAAACACGCCATACGTGACCTAGCAAACACCTCCTGCTTGTACCACCGTTGCCAACACTATGCATTGGTGTGTGGCACAGAACGATGTTATAAAAACAAAGGACACTGAGCACTATTCATAGATGTATGACCACACAGCAGCAAATACCGGCACAGCAATGCCTCAAAAACGAAAGGGGCTCCAGGGCAGACTCCATGACGATGTTAAATCTAAGGGAAACTTGAGGAAACGATGTACAGAATGAACTAGAAGATGCCTTCTCTGCTCTTTATGAACTTGAAAGACAATGCCAAAACATTTTTATCAAATTTGCTTTGATGGAACTTTTATAAAAAGAAGCTGAAGGGAAATTTAGAGTGGAGTTAAATAAAATCCCATTGTTTCCTAAATACATCTCAGAAAGCAGCATTCTAACGTAAAACAGATTCTTAGATTGAGAATTTATATGAGTGTGAAGTAATGTTTTCCTTTCTTTTGGTCCTTCCTATGAGAGTAAGGCAACTGCATTAAGATCACAGGCAACAATAGGAAGGGCTGTAGCTCAGCGGTAGAGCACATACTTTGCATGCAGAAGGCCCCAGTGTTCAATCCCCAGCATCTCCAGGTAGGGCAGGAAAAACTTCTGCCTGAAACGCTAGAGAGCCATTGCTGCCAGTCAGTGCCAATACTGAGCTAGATGGACCAATGGTCTGACGCAGTATAAGGCAGCTTCCCATGTTCCTAATAATGGATATGTCCAGTACGAAAACAGTGAGTCCAGACTTCGGCCAAAAGGGTGGCATGCACCTCTGACATTGTTCTAATTTAGATAATACACAGGTGAAGCTAGGAGTCAGAAGGGCAGCTCCCCCATAGGAGCCTAAGCCATAAGGAGGAGCAATTTGGATTACTTATATTAAAGGTGTACTACTTGTTCCAGGGGCCCAAAATATAGCCTTGATAGATGTCACATGGCCCATTCTTCCCACAATAGCTTCTGGATGTCTGAATTACTCCCCACTACATTTGCACCTACCTAGTAAATGTTCAACCTCATGTAGTTCATCTTTATGTTTTTGATAGTTTGTACAATAATATGTCAGCGTAAGACTGCCATGTATTTTCACTCTTGTGTTTGGCCTCTGTGGCTTGGAAGTTTCTTTTCTCTGTCATAAAACCTCAGGTTGTAAAATTCATAATGTAACTTTAACAGCCACATCTGTTTTAAACATTTTTGCTGTAACAACCCAACATGAATTTAATGACATAGCTATAAAAGTAAAAGTTGAAGGAAATTATCACAGATTTGTAAAGCCATAAGATATAGCACCATACTTAGGCAAGAAATCATATTACAAAGAAACAACCTGTTTGCATTTACAGCAGTAAACTCTCCCTATTAAACATCTTATTTTAATTTCTAGTGGTTTGACTTAACAATTTTGCTCATTTGAAGAACATTGTTGTGATTATAATTTTCATCTGCACTCAGTGAAATAATGAGCAAAAACGCTTTCTATTCTCCAGTGCTTCTGTTGTGTATGTTATTATGCATTTGATAGTATCACCTCATAAATTAACAGACAATTTTATACATGTTACTAGTGTGAAAGGTCTTCAACACAAGAAAGCAACTTTTTAAACTCAAGAAGGACTTTGCTGTGTTTTGGGTTTCCTCCTAGAAAAGAAATGCACGTGTCAGTTAATGGAAACTGAGGTACCTTTCATAAAATCAACATTTCCTCCAGGATAGAGAGGAGAGTATTCCCCTGCCATTCATTTAATTCATTAAAAAAAATACGTATATACCTTCTCTTGGCTCTCAAAAGGGCCTCTTTAAGGGCATAAACCTCTTGGGATAGTTGGCTGCCTTTGAACTTGGAAGCGGCCAACTCGCCAATGCAGTGTGGGTGAAGCACAAAGGGAACCCTGTCCTCCGCGCTCCAGCCACCCTGCATTTATGGATAGACAACCAATTTTAGCTGTCTAGCTAGGGTCCCCTTCATGGATCACTGCCTTGTTGTGGCGAAGGGGCTTGCGTAATGCAGTGAAGCCATAAGCTGTGCCGCGCAGGGCCACCCAAGACGGACAGGTCATTGCGAAGAGTTCTGACAAAATGTGGTCCACTGGAGAAGGAAATGGCAACCCACTCCAGTATTCTTGCCAACAAAACCCCATGGAAAGTATCACAAGGCTAAAAGATATGACGCTGGAAGATGAGCCCCTCAGGTCGGAAGGTGTCCAATATACTACTGGGGAACAGCACAGGGAATTTCCAAGTAGCGCCAGAAAGAGTGAAGCGGCAGGGCCAAAGCCGAAAGGACACTCAGTTGTGGATTTTCTTTTCACCACCAGACACATCCGATGCTGTAAAGAACAATATTGTTTAGGAACCTGGAATGTCAGATCAATGAATCAAGGTAAGCTGGAGGTGGTCAAACATGAGATGGCAAGACTGAACATGGACATCTTGGGAATCAGTGAACTAAAATGGACAAGCATGGGCAAATTTAATTCAGGTGACCATCATATCTACTATTGTGGGCAAGAATCCCTTAGAAGAAATGGAGTAGCACTCATAGTCAACAAAAGGGTGGGAAAAGTAGTACTGGGGTACAATCTCAAAAACGATAGAATGATCTCAGTACGAATCCAAGGCAAACCATTCAACGTCACAGTAATTCAAGTCTATGCCCCAACCACTGAGGCCGAAGAAGCTGAGGTTGATCGGTTCTATGAAGACCTACAACACCTTCTAGAACTAACACCAAAAAAAGATGTCCTTTTCATCATAGGCGATTGGAATGCTAAAGTAGGAAGTCAAGAAATCACTGGGATAACAGGCAGGCATGGCCTTGGTGTACAAAATGAAGCAGGACAAAGGCTAATAGAGTTTTGCCAAGAGAACACGCTGATCATAGCAAACACATGATAGTGCGGTCACTGAACTTGAGCCAGACATCCTAGAGAGTGAAGTCAAGTGGGCCTTAGGAAGCATTAGTAACAACAAAGCTAGCAGAGATGACAGTATTCCAGCCGAGCTATTTAAAATCCTAAAAGATGATGCTGTTAAAGTGCTGCACTCAATATGCCAACACATTTGGAACACTCAGCAGTGGCCACAAGACTGGAAAAGGTCAGTTTACATTTGAATTCCAAAGAAGGGCAATGCCAAAGAGTGTTCAAACTACCATACAATTGCGCTCATTTCACATGCCAGCAAAGTTATGCTCAAAATCCTACAAGCTAGCCTTCAGCAGTATGTGAACTGAGAACTACCGGAAGTACAAGCTGGGTTTCGAAGAGGCAGAGGAACTAGAGATCAATTCGCCAACATTTGCTGGATCATGGAGAAAGCAAGAGAATGCCAGAAAAATGTCTATTTCTGCTTCATTGACTACGCCTTTGATTGTGTGGTTCACAACAAACTCTGGCAAGTTCTTAAAGAGATGGGTGTACCAGACCACCTTACCTGTCTCCTGAAAAACCTGTACAAGGGTCAAGAAGAAATAGTAAGAACCAGACATGGAACAACCGATTGGTTGTTCACACTTTAAGAAGGATGCAGACAAGCTGGAGAGGGTTCAAAGGAGGGCAACAAAGATGATCAGGGGACTGGAAACAAAGCCCTATGAAGAGAGACTGAAAGAACTGGGCATGTTTAGCCTTGAGAAGAGAAGACTGAGGGGAGATATGATAGCACTCTTCAAGTACTTGAAAGGTTGTCACAGAGAAGAAGGCCAGGATCTCTTCTTGATCATCCCAGAGTGCAGGACACGGAATAATGGGCTCAAGTTACAGGAAGCCAGATTCTGGCTGAACATCAGGAAACACTTCCTGAGTGTCAGAGCAATACGGCAATGGAACCAATTACCTGGGGAGGTGGTGGGCTCTCCCACACTGGAGGCCTTCAAGACGAGGCTGGACAGCCATTTGTCAGGGATGCTCTGACTTGGATTCCTGCATTGAGCAGGGGGTTGGACTCGATGGCCTTGTAGGCCCCTTCCAACCCTACTATTCTATGATTCTATGGTTCAAAATTGGGAAAGAAGTACGGCAAGGCTGCATATTGTTGCCCTGCTTATTTAACTTATATGCAGAGTACATCATGAGAAATGCCGGGTTGGATGAGTTGCAGGTCGGAATTAAGATTGCTGGGAGAATTATCAACAACCTCAGATACGCAGACGATACCACCCTAATGGCAGAAAGTGAAGAGGATCTCAAGAGCCTCTTGTTGAGGGTGAAATTGGAGAGTGCAAAAGCTGGTTTGAAACTCAACATTAAAAAAACGAAGATCATGGCATCTGGCCCCATCACTTCCTGGCATATAGAAGGGGAAGAAATGGAAGCAGTGACGGATTTTATTTTCTTGGGCTCCAAGATCACCGCAGACGGTGACCGCAGCCATGAAATTAAAAGACGCTTGCTCCTTGGGAGGAAAGCTATGGCCAACCTAGACAGCATAGTAAGAAGCAGAGACATCACCTTGCCGACAAAGATTCGTATAATCAAAGCTATGGTTTTCCCAGTAGCAACGTATGGCTATGAGATGCTAGACTATAAGGAAGGCTGAGCGCCGAAGAATTGATGCTTTCGAACTGTGGTGCTGGAGAAGACTCTTTCGAGTCCCCTGGACTGCAAGGAGGTCAAATCAGTCCATCCTAAAGGAAATCAACCCTGAGTGCTCATTGGAAGGACAGATACTGAAGCTGAAGCTCCAATATTTTGGCCACCTAATGCGAAGAGAAAACTCTCTGGAAAAGACCCTGATGCTGGGAAAGACTGAAGGCAAAAGGAGAAGGGGACGGCAGAGGATGAGATGGCTAGATAGCATCACCGATGCAATGAATATGAACTTGAGCACGCTCCGGGAGAGAGCGCAGGACAGGAAGGCCTGGTGTGCTATGGTCCATGGGGTCAGGAAGAGTTGGACACGACTTAATGACTGAACAACAAGGCTAGGGATGTCAGAGCAGGTTGGGGGTGGGGCAAGGCCAGATAGCACATAGGAAGCATCACAACAACACTTCTGGAGTACCCTCCCCTCCCCCCCAAACACCCCCTTTCCCCCTGTTCCATATTGTGGTTATGAGCACAGAGATGAAGAATAACCATGCCACCTACAAGGTTCCTGGGAATCAAAAAACCCTATGGCCATCTAGACACTATCTAGCAACCATAGGATTGCTCTCTAAGGCAGTTTAGGGTGGTAAACACACATTTTAATACAATAAAAGCAAAGTGCAATAAAAAACTTTAAAACAATCACTTAAGAACAGCATCAAAAGAAAAGGATTAATAACCATTGTAAAACCATTTAGTAAAAGTTTCTTGGCTACCCTCCTAAAAATAATCTAAGACAGGGCTAGTCAAACTTCCCTTAGGAGAGAGTTCCACAACCAAGCTGCTGTCCTGCTGTTGCTGGGTCAGTTTCAGCATTAAGGCAGTTGAGCAACAAATCCAGGGGTAAGTCAATAAACAAGCAATGGTCAAAGGCACACTACTACTAGGCAAGATGAAGAGTTCCAAGAGAGAAGTCTGAGGAACAGCCAAAGCCCAAACATAGATGTGCACAGTTCAAGAAGCAGAGTCAAGCAGGGATCCAAAGGTCACAAGTACAAAGGTTCAGTCATGGAGAAAAGTCAGAGAAACAAGCATTCAAGCCACTAGAAACTGAAGCAAGGTGTTGGTACTAGCAGCTAGTAAGACAGAAGTTTATATAGTTAGAACTTCCAGAGCCCCACCCAGACCTCAGCTGCAGAGTATTAGAGGCCCTGCTGGCAAAAAAAAGTCCTACTTGTGAGGAGGGCCTTGCTCATAAGGAGATCTTAACTCTTGAGCAGTCTTTTTCTGCCAGTAGGCACTCCTTCACTTGGTCACACTCTGAGCCTGTACCTTCACGCACTGGCTTTCCTGGGGGCCTGCTGGTGGCTTAGCATCCCCCTCTGTCTGAGGAGCAGAGCTTTGCACTTTTCAAAGGGAAATATTGGAAGCCCTCTCTCCCTAGAGCACTTTTGGTCAGCCCCAGAGTCTCCTGAAGCAGCCTGTTCCCTGGAGGCATCCAGCTCAGGAGGCTTCACTTTGTCCTCTGAAGAGGATTTCTCCAGGGAGGGCATGACAGATGCTGCCACTAAAAAAGCCCTGTCTCATGTCACCACCAAATATGCCTCTGTTGGCACTGAAACACAGAGGAGGGCTTCTGATGATTATTTCTATTGATGGGCATGTTCATGTGGGAGTAGGCAGGCTTCAGATATACTCAGTCTCTGTTGTCAGGAACTGCTGATCACTGCCCCATGTGGTGAGCCACATCACTGCAGCTAGTGTCAGAAATGGTTGACCACTGCCTCATGTGGTAAACTGTGTCACTACAACTTCTCTGTGAAGACCCTTAGAATCCTTCCACCAAGGCTTCATTTGTTCACTCCTCCTGGGCAGGAAGGTGTATAAGAGGGCTCCCCATCTCTGTAGAACTATGCTTGAGCAATAATATCTACCTGAGCTCTGGCATGCCTCTGTGTTTTTGACCTTTGAGGTCCATTCCAACTCTATGATTCCACAGAGAATTCTGGAAATTGTAGTTTGGTGAAGGTGCCCTCAACACTCTTAGAGATATTGGGTAAAATCCGGCATCTCCTACTTCAGTAGACCCATTGAAATGAAATTGTTATTCATGACTAACTTAAGTCTCATTAATTTCAATGGGTCTATTCTAAGTAGGAGTTAAGTTGGATTTTACTTTCATAGGGCAGTTACCAACGAGGCGCATAAGGGAGCTCCACTGACCTTCCTCCTGCCAGAAATGAGCATTTCCAATTGTTTTGGGGCGTCCTCTAGGAAGCACTAAATCTCCCTTGAGTGGGTCCTGCTTCTGCAATGGAATTGGCAGAACCCACTGCTTGTGGAAGGGAATTGGTGGGGAAGAAAATAATTGGAGGGGATATAAGCACCCCATTGGATTCTGCCCTTAGGTCCCCTCACAGAACTACAGCTTCCAGAATTTTGGGGGGAGAGGGATTCAGTATATTGTTCAGTCATTTAGTTGTGTCCGACTCTTCATGACCCCATGGACCATAGCACGCCAGGCCTTCCTGACCTGCGCTTTCTCCTGGAGTGTGCTCAAGTCCATATTCATTGCATTGGTGATGCTATCTAGCCATCTCATTCTCTGCCGTCCCCTTCTCCTTTTGCTTTCAGTCTTTCCCAGCATCAGGGTCTTTTCCAGTGACTTTTCTCTTCACATAAAGTGGTCAAAATATTTGAGCTTCAGCTTCAATATCTGCCCTTCCAATGAGCACTCAGGGTTGATTTCCTTTAGGATTGACTGATTTGACCTCCTTGCAGTCCAGGGGACTCATAAGAGTCTTCTCCTAAATCCTATCCTATTGCTGTAGAATCTGTGTAAGCAGGGATTCAAAATTGGGCATTATGTGTGTTTCTCCTTGTGCTAAGATCAACTAAACTACATCAACTACAACAGAAGAATTCACTAAGGAATATTTAGAGCTGTTCCATCCGAAGAAATAGGGCCAAGACAGAACTAAGTATATAGTAGCCTAGATCTTCATAGACATGTTCACACTACTGCACTTTCCCATACCTTTCTTCCCCCATCTGGTTTTCGTTTTTACTGATGAATGCTGATTTGACACAGGACTGTACAGTTTTCCTGAAGAACCTCTTAAAATTTGTTTGGAATACTATAACTATTAATGAAAATTAAACTGGAATAATATAACAGTGAACGTAAATCAGCAACAAAGGAGCAGGTCACACTTGGATCAAAGGGGTGATTCTTGCAATAATTTTTATAATGCAATAACCACAGCTGTCACAAGAAAATTTGGTAGTGGTGCCCAGACCAGTGCCAGCTCCAGCTTTTTGATGGCCCTTAAGCAATACACCCTCAATGGGCCCCCTCCCTCAGGGAGTCTACCTTCTCACCACCTTTGTTACCGGCTGCTACTGCTTCTCATTCTCTTCCACATCATTGCTAGCACTTGCTTACTTGACAGACAGAGAGCAAGTAGGCAGCAGCATTTACTGCTCCTCCTTCTCACCAGCACCACTGTCTGGGCCAGAGAGAGAGGCAAGTGAAGAAACAGGTTGCAGTGGTGAAGAGGAGGAGCAAGTCTGGGGGTTCTTGTCAGTGGGTCCCTGCTGGGGTGTGGGCCCTCAGCAGGTGCCTAAACATGCCTACTCTTGATTTCGGTCCTGACCCAGATGTTTGAATTTGAGGCAAATGGAGACTTGTCTAGCCCCTTCCTGAAGCATGTTCAGGCGGCAAGCGAAGATAGTGGTTATTCAATGCTCTGTTTACAATGTTGTCCAGACAGCTGAATTAACTCCCATTTTATACTTACTTTTTTGGTGGTTCAAGTCTAATGGACTTGAACCACCAAAACATCTGGGCCAGGACTGGCATCAAGAGTAGGCATGAGGGCCTATACCTCAGCAGTGGTCCACTGAAAAGTCTAAAGGACTTGAACCACCAAAGCTGGATTCCATTCCTGTAAAATACACCAGAGCCACCATGGCCAAAAGCTGCTAATCTGCAAGAGGTGGATTCTCATTCTGGTGTTAGGGTACCATTTTTAGAATCCTAATCATGGATCCCCTGAACTGAGATCTCTGTGCAGTGGTTTATGAGATGTGGCCATTCAAACACATCGGGTTGGCTTAGACAAATAGATGCACACACATACATATTTTTCCTCATAGTTACCTTTTGGAAATTGCTCCAGGATATAGATGTCTCTCTATAACTTTTTCACAGCTCATTTGAACACTCTTAAAAAGATATGCAAGGAAAGTAAACACATATGTATATAAATGTTTTAGCAATGATCATATATTTTACTTGTATTTTAATGTATATTACAATGTATTTAAGGGCACAATCCTATGGCCGCTAGTCAGGCACCAACCTCGGAGCCCGCACTCCAAGGTCGATTCCCTGAGAACTGACCTTCCCCCTCCTGCGCTGCCTCGTAGGCAGCACGGAACAGCCCCATGCTCCGCGCTTGGAAGAGGAATGCGGAATGGCAAAAACGGGGCATTCCGGGGAGGGGAAGGCGGGAATGCTGATACATCCTATGTGTTGTACGGCTGTCTCTTTCCCCGCTCCGCCTTCCTGCAGGGAGGCTGAAGCATGGAGGGGATGATCCCCTCTGTGCTTCTCCTGCCCTGCATTGGATAGGTGGTCACCTCCGAGTTCAGAGGCGGCCGCCTATCCTGGTAGGATTGCTCCCTCCATGTATTTAAATTCTCCTGTAAACAGCTTAGAGATTCTTTTTAACTATGGTAAGCAGTATATAAATCTATTTAATAATAATAATATGCAATTTTCATTTTTTTAATTAAAAACACCTAGCTATTAAATTAACTTTGCTGAGCCAAGTGAGAGAATCCACTGATTTTTGTATATCGTAAAGGATACCCCCTACAAACCCGCAGAAAAGATAAAGCAACCACATTTTGGCAGAGCCCAATTTAACCTATACTCCGTAGCATAGACTTGAATGGCTGTACAATCATCAGCCTCCTCCCTATTTCCTTTTAAGCAACTGCCCTCTCCCCCATTCTTGTTTGCAATGCAGTGAAAAGATTGTTGTAACACATTGAGATGACAGATCAGATTTCCTCATCATTTTATGGCCTTCCTTGACTCCAGTGAAATGTCTTATTGATTCAAAGCACTTAAAGAGCAATCGAAAGAGTCTTCCTTTGTCATGGAAATGTTCCATATTTCCCTCTTGGTGGTGAGTCAGATAACACACAAGCCTTCCATTTTTGAGGTCAGAGCTATGAATAAGCCTGAAGAACTAGCAATGTCATTTTTTTTTCCTTCTTTGGCTGGGTGCAATCCTGCAGTCAGTTATATTGTGTCCTGTCTCTTCAACAGGCAAGCTTATGTTCCTCTCCATGGGTGGCTTCACATTCATTTGTCATTAATGTGAAGGAACTTTATATGCATACAGATGTACCTGCACAGAGGTTCCTCCATGTGAGAGGGAACCCTGACCCTACACATGTACATTATGTGCATAGCCCCCTCCACACTAATGCTGAATGTGTGGCTACCTTCGAACATGTTCAGTAAGATTGTCAGCTTGGGAGCTTGTGACTAGTTATTACAGTCAGTACTGTAGGCAGTGTAGGCAGTGTAGGGGAGAGAGGCAAGGAAGGAACCCACTGATGTTTGATCCAGTGCTCAATTCTCTGACTGTCACTCAAGGTGTGATGCTGAAAAGCTGGACTGACACTGTGGCTGAGGATCTGAGTGTGAATTCTCTTTTTATATGTCTGTCTTCACCATTAGTTGCAGGGAAATCAGTATGGAATACTGTGACCAGTGCTGGCTTCAGGCTTTTGAGGGCCCTTTGGGCAAGTCAGTGGGCCACCTCCCTCAATGAGTCTCACCACCATTGTTACCAGCTGCTATTGCTCCTTATTCTCTTCCTCATCATTTGCTTTTTTGACAGGCAGAGAGCCAGGCTGTGTTTCCACCAGCAATTTACTCCAACTTGGCTATGTGGTGAGGTCTCTGTGTTTCCACGACGTCGTGGCCATTCAGCACCAGCCCCGCATTTTATTGTGGGAAAAAAGCTTTTTCTGAGACTGGTTATAGTCCAACTGTTCCTGCTTACTTCGGCTCCATTTCTGACCTGTTTTCACAACTGCATTGGGTTTGGTATCATAGTCCTGCCCGTGGGGTGTGTAGCCTGGCTCTTGTGGGTATGTCGCTCACCTGCCTGTGATCTCATGGGAAGCAGCATGTGAAGGAGAGGGGAGGATGATACTGGAGGGAGCAGTCAGACAGACATGAAGTTATGCACACATAAGCACCCCTCACATACAAGTGCAGCGTCCGCCCACCCTGGGTACCCTTATGAAGTTCCCAGTCAAGGTGGTGGCAGAGAAATCAGGAGAGCTGCCAAGATGGCTTCACAGAGAGTCGTTAAGTGGTTAAGGTGCATCCCCTGCTTAGGGGAAGAAAGGGTTTAAAAGGGGGGATGCTGCACACACAACTTTGCTTTTTTGCTCCTTTGCTAAAGCGAAAGTGAGTTTTAAAACTCACTTCAAAGGGGGGGGGAAAGGGCTGGAGTGGAGCAGAAGGGGGTGAGAGATGAAGAGATGCACAACTACTATATCATCCACTGTCTGTCTTCACCATTTCCTCCCTGTGTGTTTATTTCCCCTTTAGCGCTTTGTCCCACTTTGTGTGGGCATGTGCTAGGGGGTGTTACTTCTGAGTAAACTCATTGGCTGTAAGGCTTTCCTTTCCTGGGAGTAAGTGCCATTGAAATCTGTGTGGCTTGCTTCTGAGTAGGCATGCATAGGAGTGCATTATAAGTCTACTTAGAGTAGCAGTCTCAAGGTCTCCCATCCTTTTCAGTGCATTTACTTGGAACTTCCCCATCCCATTGACTTCACTGACTGCTTCTTCTCCCTTTTGCTCACCAGTTTGATGGGCTTTTTTCCTCCCAGGTGATGGGGAAGTCTCCCTTCTCAGCCACACAGGGGAAAGGCTTGACAGTTAGGATTTCAATGGGTATTAAAAGTGCCTTCAATTGGGAAGCCAGCCAGCCACTACCTCTTCTTCTAGCCCACCTTGCCGGGTCAGAAGCCAGAATAAGGCGGAAGAGCAACAACAGTGCTGGGGGAGAGAGCGACAGCCAGCCACTATCTCTTCTCCTAGCCCACCTTGCAGGGTCATTGGGAAGCCAGAATAAGGGGGAAGAGCAACAACAGCGCACGGGGGGGGGGGGAGAGCCAGCCACTACCTCTTCTCTGAGCCCCCCTTACAGGGTCGTTGGGAAACCACAATATAGGAGGAGAGCAACAACAGCGCTGGGGGTGGGTGGGTAGCAAGATGGGTCTAATGAAGAAGGTGTCTCTGTGAAGTGGTTGTGGGAGTGGGGGGGACACACTAGGGATGGGGATGCTGCACACATTTGCTTTTTCGCTCCTTCATTGAAGTGAAATTGTGCTTTAAGTGCCTTTTGTCGGGGGGGGGAGGTTTTAAAAGGGGGGGATGCTGCACACAGAACTTTGCTTAAAGGAAAAAACAAGTTTCCTCAGAAGGCATGGAGGAGACTGGCCAGAGCGGGAAACTGGAGCAGAGCAGAAGGGGGCGAGGGAGGGTGGAATTGGCAAGAGGATGAGGTGGGAACACTGATGAGGCAATCAGTCCCAACCCAGACTCCACCCAGCCATCCAGAAAATCATTCAATTAGAGCTCAGTGGAAACAGCACAGAGCTCCAGGCTACAGCGATGATAAGCTGGGTCTTTAAGGGCTGTGGAAACAGGGAAAGGAGAAGATGTGGTTGGGAAACATTGCAACAAAGTTAAGAATCTGAGAAGAGCCATGCTGGATCAGAGCAAGGGTCCATCTAGTTCAGCATTCTGTTCACACAGTGGCCAACTAGCTGTTGATGAGGAACCCACAAGCAGGGCATGAGCACAACAGCACAACCCTCCCACCCATGTTCCCCAGCAACTGGCCATTCATAGCCTTTTCCTCCAGGAATGTGTCTAACCCCCTTTTAAAGCCAACCAAACTGGTGGTCATCACTACTTCTTGTGCTAGCGAGTTCCATAGTTTAACTGTGTGCTGTATGAAGAAGGACTTCCTTTTATCTGTCCTGAATCTCCCACCAATCAGCTTCATAGGATGACCCCGGGTTCTAGTATTTTGAGAGAGGGAGAAAAATGTCACCATGCATAATTTGGAGACTGCTATCATGTCTCTCCTTACCCTCCTTTTTTCCAAGCTAAACCATCCCAGCTGTTGTAACCTTCTCTCATAGGGGAGATGCTCCAGCCCCTCGATCATTTTAGTTGCCCTTTTCTGCACCTTTTCCAGCTCTCCAGTATCTTTTTTTAGGTGTGGTTGTAAACAAAGTGAAGCCAATAGTGTGGAAACACCCCGCCAGTGAGCAAGCAGGCCGTGGCATCTATTGCTCCGCCATCTCGCCACCACCATTGTCTGGGCCAGAGAGAGAGGCAGATGAACAAGCACATTGCAATGGTGAAGAAGAGGAGCAACTCCGGGGACTCTTGCTGTAGTGGGTACCCACTACCCCAATCATACCTACATTTGACACCAGCCCTGCCTGTGATATTAGGGCTGTTTACAATTCTCTCACACACACATTCACTGAATGTGTGAGGGGGAGTGGAATCATGCCTGCTAGCCACATCCCTCCAACACCGATGCGCCCGCTGGCCATGCTCCTGGGCAGCCTCATATTTTCTATTAGTGTGAAGTAGGGATGTCAGAGAATTCCGCTACGGATCTCGGTGAGGCTGAATGCCAGTACATTCAGCTCCTCGAAATCTGTGGCGGAATGGCCTGCCCCCCCTGCCCCCCCGCGGATCCCCCCCGGGCCGAGACTTACCTGGGGCGGATGTTCCAGGCCGCCATGTGCAGTCTGGTCGCCTGGTTTTTGTTTTTGTTTTTTACAGAGATGTGATAGGCTATGTAAAGACTTACGTAGCCTATCACATCCCGGTTAAAAAAAAACGCCGTACGCAAATGGCAGCGGCTGTGGCCGCCGCCATTTGCGTTCCTTATTTTTTGCCGTCTTAGTCTACGTAAATATTTACGTAGACTATTACGGCAAAAATAAAGGGGAACGCAAATAGCGTAGTGGGCGCTATTTGTGTCCCTTTTTGATTCGCCGTTTTAGCCTACATAAATATTTACGTAGGCTAAAACGGCGAATCAAAAAGGGACGCAAATAGTGCCCAATACGCTGTTTGCATTCCCCTTTATTTTCGCCATAGTAGTCTACGTAAATATTTATGTAGACTAAGACGGCGAAAAATAAGGAACGCAAATGGCGGCAGCCATAGCCGCCGCCATTTGCGTACCCATTTTTTTGGGGGGGGGTTATGCAGAGCCCTCCATGGCTGGAAATCAGGCTGCGGATGGCCCTGGCCTGGGCCTGGCTGGCTGCTCCGTGGAGCTGCCGCGGAGCACAGCTGGCCGTCGAGGATTCCGGGGGGGAGGACTGGATCGCCTCCCGCCCCGTTGAGGATTCCGGGGGGAGGGACGAAATGCCTCCCCCCCCACCATGAACATAATCCGCGGAAAGGTAAGTGACTTTCGTACATCCCTAGTGTGAAGGGGCCCTATGCATGTAGAGATGAATGCATGTCAGGCAGGCATGGGAAACATGAAACTGGTGGGCCACATGCAGCTGCCCTGGTCTTTCAAGGGACCCTAGTCACCTCTGCTGCATCACCAAATTTGGTGGCACAGCAGCAAAAAAAAAAAAAGCTGCGATTTTGCTTTAAAACAAGATGTGGAGGGAGCTCCTCCATGTGAGTAAGAACCCTGTGAGTAGCCAGGCTTCCCACTTATGTAGAGTAGCCCCTACTAGTAATAAAGTACTAATTATACTAATATAAAATACAACCAGGAAACAAAAATTATGGCTGTAGTTAACTCTTTCATTCCAGGCACCCATTTTGTGTGGTGAGATTGTTCCAGGTTTCTGCTTCCTTCCCCACCCTTGAAAAATAATTGATTTCACAAAAGCAAGCAAGCAAGCAAACATGAAATTGTTCTGTTAGCTCAGTGGACTTTTCCTTTCAAAGCCATCCAAGCATGCTTCGTACGATTTGCACCTCCTAGCTCTTGATATTCTTCAGTGCAGGCTTTCGACAAACAGGAACGATAAGAGGTTCCCTCCCCTCCACCCGGTGCCAGACACTGAAGTGCCTGAGAGCTAAAAGCACTTTTTACCATCTGTACATCACAGGTGTAGGGCTCTGCATAAGCCCCGTATACAACCTGATAGACTTCGCACACTGCAGGCATTGTTCTGCTTATGGGCCACTAATTCAGGGGACAGCTGCTCTGAGGCAGCCATCTGCATAGTACCGGG
Organism: Heloderma suspectum; assembly: GCF_057233095.1. Taxonomy (NCBI): domain Eukaryota; kingdom Metazoa; phylum Chordata; class Lepidosauria; order Squamata; family Helodermatidae; genus Heloderma; species Heloderma suspectum. The sequence goes on along the minus strand of NC_139461.1, from coordinate 283,310,718 downwards.
TAAGGAGGGGCAGCCACAGTCGCAAAGGGACGGACTCTTAAGTTTGAATAGCAGCTGACGTAAGCTAATTTATTAGACATAGATATTAGCAGGTGCTAACCTGTCTCAGACTAGAGCTAATGAGCTAGTCACTCTTGGGATTCAGCCCAAAGGGCCATTAAAAAACTTATTATTCTAGCCAGTTTGCTAGACAACATGGCTGTTTGTACTGCTGTTGTTAGTTAGTGTACATATATTTACGCAGGTGGGAGCCAATTGCGGTCCAATTGACAGTATTATTTATTTTAGATTTGTCTTATTTTTAGATGTCCTATTTGGTTTGAAACATGGAATGCTCCCCCACAGGGGTGGGGAATCTCACACAAAGAAAACTAACAAGCCAAAGGGTGAGGTAGGTGAGAGCACTCTTCCCTCTAGCATCTAGTTTTCTATGTGGAGAATATGACTTGTGCGGAGGAGAATTTAGCCATGTGAACTCCCACTTGCAGCTTGAAGTGGTATAGCCCAAACACAAGTTTACCATTCCAGTGAGAATTGGGCTTAGAAATGTGGACAGCAAAAGGTTCTTAGCATGGATACTTAGGGCTTCACCGCAGGAGGCCTTTTATCCACAACAGACCGAGGCTTCTGCTTCCAGATTCTTTGTGGGATTGAGATCAGCTCCTTAAATGGACTGACTGACTGTCTTTCTCATCAAGTTTTCAGCGAGTTCTATATGCTTCATTTTACAGTGAGTAGACGGCACTGCTGTTATAGCACCATTACAGAACTACACAGTAAGTAAAGTACTTCATAAGCACGTGCTAAAGAAAAATCATACTTTCCCCATGCCTTACAAATGCGGGATAAAGGTCATAAACTGCAGAAGGGGCCCTAGAGGTCGACAACGTCATGTAAAGGACCCACAAAGTTCTGTGAGTAACCAATCTTGATTGCACGATATAAGCTCCATGTGGAGAAGCCCTTACTCTCTAACTGACTTAGGGTTTTTCCACAGGGAGCCTTTTTTTTTTTTGCGGCTCAGCAGTATCTCTACCCCCCTTCATGGATCACTGCCTTGTTGTGGCGAAGGGGCTTGCGTAACTCAGTGAAGCCATAAGCTATGCCGTGCAGGGCCACCCAAGACGGACAGGTCATGGCAGAGAGTTCTGACAAAATGTGGTCCACTGGAGAAGGAAATGGCAACCCACTCCAGTATTCTTGCCAAGAAAAACCCATGGAACGTATCACAAGGCTAAAAGATATGACGCCGGAAGGTGAGCTCCTCAGGTCGGAAGGTGTCCAATATGCTACTGGGGAAGAGCAGAGGGTATTTCCAAGTAGCGCCAGAAAGAGTGAAGCGGCTGGGCCAAAGCCGAAAGGACACTCAGCTGTGGATGTGTCTGGTGGTGAAAAGAAAATCCGATGCTGTAAAGAACAATATTGTTTAGGAACCTGGAATGTCAGATCAATGAATCAAGGTAAGCTGGAGGTGGTCAAACATGAGATGGCAAGATTGAACATTGACATCTTGGGAATCAGCGAACTAAAATGGACAGGCATGGGCGAATTTAATTCAGGTGACTATCATATCTACTATTGTGGGCAAGAATCCCTTAGAAGAAATGGAGTAGCACTCATAGTCAACAAAAGGGTGGGAAAAGCAGTACTGGGGTACAATCTTAAAAATGATAGAATGATCTCAGTACGAATCCAAGGCAAACCATTCAACATCACAGTAATTCAAGTCTATGCCCCAACCACTGAGGCCGAAGAAGCTGAGGTTGATCGGTTCTATGAAGACCTACAACACCTTCTAGAACTAACACCAAAAAAAGATGTCCTCTTCATCATAGGGGATTGGAATGCTAAAGTAGGAAGTCAAGAAATCACTGGGATAACAGGCAGGCATGGCCTTGGTGTACAAAATGAAGCAGGACAAAAGCTAATAGAGTTTTGCCAAGAGAACACGCTGATCATAGCAAACACTCTTTTCCAACAGAACAAGAGGCGACTCTACACATGGACATCACCAGATGGTCAATATCGAAATCAGATTGATTATGTCCTTTGCAGCCAAAGATGGAGAAGCTCCATACAGTCAGTAAAAACAAGACCTGGAGCTGACTGTGGCTCAGATCATGAGCTGCTTCTTGCAAAATTTCGGCTTAAATTGAAGAACGTCGGGAAAACCACTAAACCGTTCAGGTATGACCTAAATCATATCCCTGATGAATATACAGTGGAGGTGAGGAATAGATTTCAGGGATTAGACCTGATAGACAGAGTGCCTGAGGAACTATGGACGGAGGTCCGTAACATTGTTCAGGAGGCAGCAACGAAATCCATCCCAAAGAAAAAGAACTGCAAGAAAGCCAAGTGGCTGTCTGATGAGGCTTTACAAGTAGCTGAGGAAAGAAGGGAAGCGAAAAGCAAGGGAGAAAGGGGAAGATATACCCAACTGAATGCAGAGTTCCAGAGAATAGCAAGGAGAGACAAGAAGGCCTTCTTAAATGAACAATGCAAAGAAATCGAGGAAAACAACAGAATGGGAAAGACTAGAGATCTCTTCAAGAAAGTTGGAGATCTCAAGGGAACGTTTTGTGTAAAGACGGGCATGATAAAGGACAAAGAAGGCAGGGACCTAACAGAAGCAGATGAGATTAAGGAGAGGTGGCAAGAATACACAGAAGAACTATACAGGAAAGATCTGAATGTCCCTGATAGCCATGATAGTGCGGTCACTGAACTTGAGCCGGACATCCTAGAGAGTGAAGTCAAGTGGGCCTTAGGAAGCATTAGTAACAAGAAAGCTAGCGGAGATGACAGTATTCCAGCCGAGCTATTTAAAATCCTAAAAGATGATGCTGTTAAAGTGCTGCATTCAATATGCCAACAAATCTGGAACACTCAACAGTGGCCACAAGACTGGAAAAGGTCAGTTTACATTCCAATTCCAAAGAAGGGCAACGCCAAAGAGTGTTCAAACTACTGCACCATTGCGCTCATTTCACATGCCAGCAAGGTGATGCTCAAAATCCTACAAGCTAGGCTTCAGCAGTATGCGAACCGAGAACTACCGGAAGTACAAGCTGGGTTTCGAAGAGGCAGAGGAACTAGAGATCAAATCGCCAACATTCGCTGCATCATGGAGAAAGCAAGAGAATGCCAGAAAAAGTCTATTTCTGCTTCATTGACTACGCTAAAGCCTTTGATTGTGTGGATCACAACAAACTGTGGCAAATTCTTAAAGTGATGGGAGTACCAGACCACCTTACCTGTCTCCTGAGAAACCTGTACGAGGGTCAAGAAGCAACAGTAAGAACCAGACATGGAACAACCGATTGGTTCAAAATTGGGAAAGGAGTACGACAAGGCTGCATATTATCACCCTGCTTATTTAACTTATATGCAGAGTACATCATGAGAAATGCTGGGTTGGATGAATCAGAGGTCGGAATTAAGATTGCTGGGAGAATTATCAACAACCTCCGATATGCAGACGATACCACCCTAATGGCAGAAAGCGAAGAGGATCTCAAGAGCCTCTTGTTGAGGGTGAAAGAGGAGAGTGCAAAAGCTGGTTTGAAACTCAACATTAAAAAAACTAAGATCATGGCATCTGGCCCCATCACTTCCTGGCATATAGAAGGGGAAGAAATGGAAGCAGTGACAGATTTTACTTTTTTGGGCTCCAAGATCACCGCAGACGGTGACTGTAGCCATGAAATTAAAAGACACTTGCTCCTTGGGAGGAAAGCTATGGCAAACCTAGACAGCATAGTAAGAAGCAGAGACATCACCTTGCCGACAAAGGTCCGTCTAATCAAAGCTATGGTTTTCCCAGTAGTAATGTATGGCTGTGAGAGCTGGACTATAAGGAAGGCTGAGCGCCGAAGAATTGATGCTTTCGAACTGTGGTGCTGGAGAAGACTCTTACGAGTCCCCTGGACTGCAAGGAGGTCCAATCAGTCCATCCTAAAGGAAATCAACCCTGAGTGCTCATTGGAAGGACAGATACTGAAGCTGAAGCTCCAATATTTTGGCCACCTAATGCGAAGAGAAAACTCCCTGGAAAAGACCCTGATGCTGGGAAAGACTGAAGGCAAAAGGAGAAGGGGATGGCAGAGGATGAGATGGCTAGATAGCATTACGGATGCAATGAATATGAACTTGAGCACGCTCCGGGAGAGAGCGCAGGACAGGAAGGCCTGGCGTGCTATGGTCCATGGGGTCACGAAGAGTCGGACACGACTGAACGACTGAACAACAACAACAACAACAAAGTATCTCTACCGGGTTTTGTTGCCTGTGGTATTGCAACCCACGGTCCATACCAAGCTCCTTTTCCTCAGTGGGCATGGCAGGATCTTGCATCCACGTGAGCAGGGTGGTCTGTGACAGAATGTGTCCAGGTATCATTTCCCCATTCCTCCCCTTGCCCCTCCTCTTTGCTCTGTACCCTGCCCACAGTACATTTTCTCCGTCCTGGACATGCACATTGATGAGTATAAATTGCCCGCACATGCCGCTTAAAAAACAAAACAAAATCCCAGAAGTGCAGCATTTTGGAATTCCTTAATTTAGGAATATACAGCATGCAGCTTTCCTATGTCTGCTAACTTCCTGTTTGGTTTCCCAACAAATGTGGCTGCTAGAAAGGGGGGCCTACTGGTGGGCAGCTGAGAGCAGACTGAGCACATCACCCTCTTCCTGCTTTGTAAAGAGAAAGCTTCACACACAGAGACCCCCGCCCATCACAAAGTGTCTGGGGTACCACTAACATACATTGATAGTTTAAAAAAACAAGAACTACAAAGTTAAGCAGGTGATTTCAATTCTGCATTTCAGGAGTAAAGTAGCAAAGAAAGAAATAATTATCTGCTAATGGTGTTTTGAAGAACTCAATGGAGATCATACCGGTTTCCTTTTTAAAAGACTTAGCAGATTCCCCTTCCACTCAGCAGCACATCACTGCTATGTAAAAATAAAGCCTTGGTGATCCCCACGCTCCATCACCACCATTGCAGAGCTGTCTCACACAATTTAAAACTTGGAGGGAGCAATCCTATGGCCGCTAGTCAGTGGCTAGACAGCCATTGGATATGTGGGTTTCCGGGAACTGACCTTCCAGCAAAAGAAACAATGAATTGGCTGCTAATGCCATTCTGAAGATCTGTAAGGAGGAGGCACAGGACATAAAATGGCTCTACAGCTAGAAATGCACAGTAAGCAATAAGGAAAGGAGGAGCATCTCGAACATGTCATCCACCTTCCACAGGGACAGCTCCTCCTACCCTGCTACCATTCCGGATTTTCCTGTCCACACCTTCAAAGAAAATGTGCAGGTGTTCTGCTCTTTCCCTTCTAACAGATTTTTCATGTTAAGCAAAAAGTCAGGATTGCTGATGTGAAAACACAGGTGGATTACAAAAGGACAACTATGATGTTGGATCACATGTGAAATGTAAATGAATAAGCCATAATGATTCGTCAGTAAATCTTCATCTGCAAAAGCCCTCAGTTTTTGTACCCCTGTCTGGAAGAAAGGGAATAAAGCAAATAGCATGTAACTGTCCTGGTTCTAATTAAGAAACTACATTTCATTTACCTTTTTTGTACTATATATGCCTAAAGTAGATAAAGTTTAATCCCAGAAGCAGCATGAAAACTCTTATCAAAGTTGTATATAAACCTCTATATTCTTTTTTTAAAAAACATGGTTATAGTAATGCCAAAAACTATACTTGTTGATCTCTAAACTATGAGTTCTCATGGATGTATGCAAACAAACAGGCATTAAAATATACTATTTTAAATGCAACTGCTGATTTTCCCTTCTGACCTTTCCTTCCAAATGCTTTGGTGTGGAATGCAAATTAGATGCTTTTACCATTGGCTAGTTCTTACTGTTTCTCCCGGCCTACTGAGCTTGGAGAAAAACCACCTAGAACTGCAACTGAAACTTGCAGTGGGGAGCAATGGAAGGCAGGATGAGAATGGACAATGGCAGTACTTAGTTCAGCACTCTATCCACTTCATTAATTTAATGGTAAACTACATCAAGGTAGGGATGGATGGACTCACCTCCATCCGTGCTGCTGCCTGTCTGCTGAACCACCAACGGCCACCCCACCACATGCTGTGAATACCGGGCAGCTACCTGTTCCCTCAGCAAGCCTCCATTTTTTTGCAAAATGGTGGCTTGGGTTTTTCTGTAAATGTAATGTTGCATAAATGGTGGCTGTAAAGGAGCTATTCACATAACATTACAGGTGTAAATATATGACTTACACCTGTAATGTTGCATAAATGGCCCCTTTATGGCCTCTATATTGGCCAGCGGGTCCAGTAAGTGAGCAGGGTTCAGGAGGCCAAGGGGGGAAGTCCACTGGACCCCGCCATACTCCCACGACATCCCTACATCAAGGTAAACATGAAAAAGAGATGCAAAAGTGTTTTCTTCTATTGTGGGCTGGGGAATGCTGCGAGTTGTAAGACTTTTTCCTGTCTAAACATGCGTAGGATTGTACCCTAAATTGTTTTTTTTTTTTAGGGGTGAGTGGGGAAACCTCTTTACGTTGTGAACCGGACTGCTGAAATGAGGGAATAGTGGTAAATTTTGAAGGGCAGGCACTTGTGACAGTCCCCATAGCCACACCATCAAGAAGAGTCTAAAAATTCAGGCAGCTGTGTTGATCCATTATCAACAAATAAGTTCAAGCTGATTTCATCTCCATCAGGAGCAGGTCTTTTGTAAAGCTAATGGATCTTCATTGTCCATTCAAGACCAAGTCACCCCAAAATACTTTACATTACAACAGGGAACAATACATTGTTGCTGGGAAAATTCATTTCCCCCCAGCTACTGTGAGGATTGCAGATAAACTCAGAAGGAACAGGGAAGTCTGAGCATTGGGTTAATAAAAAAAGGACTGGAGCTGTGTTCCTGTCAGCCCTGGACCCACTACACTACTGAATTTGAAGTATGGGGTAGGAAACCAAGAGTTCTTATGTGTGGATAAAAAGGATGAGATTGCTAGATAGCATCACCGATGCAATGAATATGAACTTGAGCACACTCCGGGAGAGAGCTCAGGACAGGAAGGCCTGGCGTGCTATGGTCCATGGGGTCACGAAGAGTCGGACACGACTGAATGACTGAACAACAACAACAACAAGCATTATGATTTATTATTTATTGTTAGCATTTATATTCTGCTTTATCTGCTAAAAAAGCCATCATGACAGTGTTGTTGTTCAGTTGTTCAGTCGTGTCCGACTCTTCGTGACCCCATGGACCATAGCACGCCAGGCCTTCCTGTCCTGCGCTCTCTCCCGGAGCGTGCTCAAGTTCATATTCATTGCATCGGTGATGCTATCTAGCCATCTCATCCTCTGCCGTCCCCTTCTCCTTTTGCCTTCAGTCTTTCCCAGCATCAAGGTCTTTTCCAGAGAGTTTTCTCTTCGCATTAGGTGGCCAAAATATTTGAGCTTCAGCTTCAGTATCTGTCCTTCCAATGAGCAGTCGGGGTTGATTTCCTTTAGGATGGACTGATTGGACCTCCTTGCAGTCCAGGGGACTCGTAAGAGTCTTCTCCAGCACCACAGTTCGAAAGCATCAATTCTTCGGCGCTCAGCCTTCCTTATAGTCCAGCTCTCACAGCCATACATTACTACTGGGAAAACCATAGCTTTGATTAGACGGACCTTTGTCGGCAAGGTGATGTCTCTGCTTCTTACTACGCTGTCTAGGTTTGCCATAGCTTTCCTCCCAAGGAGCAAGTGTCTTTTAATTTCATGGCTACAGTCACCATCTGCGGTGATCTTGGAGCCCAAGAAAGTAAAATCTGTCACTGCTTCCATTTCTTCCCCTTCTATATGCCAGGAAGTGATAGGGCCAGATGCCATGATCTTCGTTTTTTTAATGTTGAGTTTCAAACCAGCTTTTGCACTCTCCTCTTTCACCCTCAACAAGAGGCTCTTGAGATCCTCTTCGCTTTCTGCCATTAGGGTGGTATCGTCTGCATATCGGAGGTTGTTGATAATTCTCCCAGCAATCTTAATTCTGACCTCTGATTCATCCAACCCGGCATTTCTCATGATGTACTCTGCATATAAGTTAAATAAGCAGGGTGACAATATGCAGCCTTGTCGTACTCCTTTCCCAATTTTGAACCACTCAGTTGTTCCATGTCTGGTTCTTACTGTTGCTTCTTGACCCTCATACAGGTTTCTCAGGAGACAGGTAAGGTGGTCTGGTACTCCCATCACTTTAAGAATTTGCCACAGTTTGTTGTGATCCACACAATCAAAGGCTTTAGCGTAGTCAATGAAGCAGAAATAGACTTTTTCTGGCATTCTCTTGCTTTCTCCATGATGCAGCGAATGTTGGCGATTTGATCTCTAGTTCCTCTGCCTCTTCGAAACCCAGCTTGTACTTCTGGTAGTTCTTGGTTCGCATACTGCTGAAGCCTAGCTTGTAGGATTTTGAGCATCACCTTGCTGGCATGTGAAATGAGCGCAATAATTGTACGGTAGTTTGAACACTCTTTGGCGTTGCACTTCTTTGGAATTAGAATGTAAACTGACCTTTTCCAGTCTTGCGGCCATTGTTGAGCATTCCAAATTTGTTGGCATATTGAATGCAGCACTTTAACAGCATCATCTTTTAGGATTTTAAATTGCTCAGCTGGAATACTGTCATCTACGCTAGCTTTGTTGTTAGTAATGCTTCCTAAGGCCCACTTGACTTCACTCTCTAGGATGTCTGGCTCAAGTTCAGTGACCGCACTATCATGGCTATCAGGGACATTAAGATCATTCCTGTATAGTTCTTCTGTGTATTCTTTCCACCTCTTCTTAATCTCATCTGCATCTGTTAGGTCCCTGCCTTCTTTGTCCTTTATCATGCCCGTCTTTGCACAAAACGTTCCCATGAGATCTCTGATTTTCTTGAAGAGATCTCTAGTCTTTCCCATTCTGTTGTTTTCCTCGATTTCTTTGCATTGTTCATTTAAGAAGGCCTTCTTGTCTCTCCTTGCTATTCTCTGGAACTCTGCATTCAGTTGGATATATCTTCCCCTTTCTCCCTTGCTTTTCGCTTACCTTTTTTCCTCAGCTACTTGTAAAGGGATTCTTGCCCACAATAGTAGATATGATGGTCACCTGAATTAAATTCGCCCATGCCTGTCCATTTTAGTTCACTGATTCCCAAGATGTCGATGTTCAGTCTTGCCATCTCATGTTTGACCACCTCCAGCTTACCTTGATTCATTGATCTGACATTCCAGGTTCCTAAACAATATTGTTCTTTACAGCATCGGATTTTCTTTTCACCACCAGACACATCCACAGCTGAGTGTCCTTTCGGCTTTGGCCCAGCCGCTTCACTCTTTCTGGCGCTACTTGGAAATACCCTCTGCTCTTCCCCAGTAGTATATTGGACACCTTCCGACCTGAGGAGCTCACCTTCCGGCGTCATATCTTTTAGCCTTGTGATACGTTCCATGGGGTTTTCTTGGCAAGAATACTGGAGTGGGTTGCCATTTCCTTCTCCAGTGGACCACATTTTGTCAGAACTCTCTGCCATGACCTGTCCGTCTTGGGTGGCCCTGCATGGCATAGCTTATGGCTTCACTGAGTTACGCAAGCCCCTTCGCCACAACAAGGCAGTGATCCATGAAGGGGCACGACAGTGTACAACAATTTAAAACAATAAAACTTTGCAACAATAAAAACAAGAACCTTAAAAACATTTTAAACAGCTTAAGTATGTACTACATGGAGGCAATCTCATCAGCTCTTGAATTATGTGTGTGGAGGTGAGAGATTTCAATGGTTCAGTGGCAAGAGAAAGACACTCTGCATATACTTAGAAGTACTTTTCTCACGTTCCAGGTCTTAGCCCTGATATTGAAAACAGACTCCTGGGATGAACCTTGGGACAAATTAAGTACAGGGGTGAGAGGTGGGAGAATGGAGAGTTTGTCTATTACAAGAAGGGGTGTGTGTGTGTGTGTGTGTGTATGTTAGGAAAAATAACCTGTGTGTGTGAAGTGTTGCTGGAAGGAACACTTCACACAAAAAGTTTGTTTTATATCTGATGTTGTATTTTAAATTTTTGCACTGCTTCTAGCTTCTGTTGGATTATTGTTTTTACTTTTGTATTGTAGTTTTAAACTTTTAAGCTTTATACTGTATTTTATCGTCTGTATTTTATCGGCTTGTATTTTATGGTTTTGATTGCTGTGAATTGCCCAGAGAGCGTTGGCTATTGGGAGGTATAAAAATGTAATAAACAAACAAACAAACAAACAAGGAAGGAAGGAAGGAAGGAAGGAAAGTGAAGTGGAAAACGAGTACTGGATTGTTGTGTGGAGGGGAACAGAATTTATGTTCTCTGACTGTAGTCTGTGGTCAATGGAGTTAGTATCAGAGTTTAATTTCTAAAGAGGGAGAGGTGTGTGGTTTTAATTTGTGTGAATGAAATGACATCATTCTGCCTTATCTTGTGGCTTGTTGTGAATATACCTAGGGGGTGTCTCCATGACAATGGAAGGAGAAGTCAATCGTGGCTTACCTGGATTTTTCAACGTGCTGGCTTTACTCCACGCAGGGCTCCACAAGTGAGTGTAGCCCACCAATAAAAGTCACTTCACAGAACATACTTCCAGGTAGGGTGCGAGGGTTGGAGTGAACGTCATCTGACTGGCAGGGGCTGCTCAACCAATAAAAAAGGCTCCCCCCCAGGCTCTCCCCCCTTTCTCCTTTGAGAATAAGAGGAGCTTCCCCACATTCAGGGGACAAGCCTCACTGACCACAATGGGATTTACTTTTGAGTTTGAGTTTACATATGTTTGTGCTGGGAAAAAAGGAGGGGAAACAAAGGGAGGGGAAACCAGCCTCCTTTCTTACTGGATGCTGCGTGGGATTGGATGATCAAAGGTGGAAGTAGTTACTTCTGAATGGCAATAAACCAAACTTCAGGGAATCACAGCTTGGGGAAAGTGCTTTACAGCCTTTAGGGAATTAGTGCTTTAAAATGTGCTATTTCAGTTGGAGTGGGGGGATCTCTGTACATTCTGATGTGCGCATTCAGGGGACAAGCCTCACTGACCACAATGGGAGTTACTTCTGAGTTGACACTAATTGGTTTGTGCTGGGAAACACAGGGACAGGAAACACCCCTGGACCAGGGTCATGGTGAAAGGCAAACCCCTGGGCAGGGCTAGCGTACCTGAGGTAAATGCAGGGGGGGGGCACACAACAACTATACCAGGGAGAACCCGACTTAAGGAAAAGAATCGGACTTTAAGCAGTCTCAGGAAATCTGTTTTTCTTTCCTGATAAGCTCCGGGGTGGCTGCTGGTTGGCCACAATGTCATATATCTCTAACAACCTCCAAACATAGCCAGTTCAGAGTAAATCGCTCATGGAGACACCCCCTGAGTTCCAAAAGCATACTTTCCAACATTTAGCTAATATTTTTGTCATTAAACACACACACACATACATGGCCAATGCCAATCTACCTGGCCACCTTTGAACTTCCATCTCTCATTTTAATCTCTCAGCATTCTTTTATTCTAATCCTACTTTATTTCTTGGATAGATCTGAAAAATGAACGTAAAAGTTTTTAGTTTTATAGTCCACTTAACAAGGGGTGTTTTTTTTGGACACAGGAAATGAATGGATTGAGGCAAGCTATTTCTGAGCCTCACACCCTGATCTGTAATATAGGGGGAAACAATACTGCCTTACCTTCAGGGTTGTTCTGAGATAATGGCCCTGATCATACATAACGCAAGCTATGATGGTTAGGGAATTTCCACTAACCACAGTGGCTTTGTGTGTGTGTGTGTGTGTGTGTGTTTGTGCAGGGAGAAAGCCACATCCCACATGGTTAGTAATCCACCCCCGCTAACCACTCCCCTGCGAAAGGGTTACGGGGCCCCAGGGTGGCTTACTGTGTTGTCTGGCAGGCTCCCCAGTGGTTTAAATGGGCTCCAGAAGACTTCCAGGCTGCGACCATAGAGTCCGCCAGCTAGAGCATCTGCCACCGTGGGCAACACTATAGCTGCCATGGACTTTCTCTATGGTCACACGGCCATTTCAGATGCTGGAGCAGCCATCAGGAGCCTGTTCACACCGCAGAGGATGATGGGATGCTCGGTAACCATGCTGGAGAGATTGCCAGGTAACTACAGTGGGGAGTGGTTACGGGAACCATGCCGCGCTGTGTGGTTCCAAGTCGTGTGCTGGTGTGTGCGTCATGGTTATGCAACCCCCTTCTGTAGTTACCCTAACCACCATCCCCCCCTGCGCATCTGAACAGGCCCAATATGTCTGAAGTCCTCTGAGCAGTTAGGAATAGTACTCCAATGATAATATTGATTATAATAACCATATAGCAATACTAAGTGTTATCAGTGGGGTCCCTGTGGGCACCATCATGCCCACTGACACATCCCATGGTGCCTGACAGGCTCCCGTCCCACCTGATTTTTTTATTTTAATTTTTTTAATTAAAAAAATATAACTGGGAGATAGGTATGCTGTGAAGGGAAGCCCTTCCCTCCAGCACCATCTTTATTTTCAAGAATGCCTCTGGACCTCACATGGGCCTCAAAGGCATTCTTAGAAAATAAAAATGGCAAGTAGCTGCAGCCTGGCATTTCATTTTGAAGTGTGCCCAGCTGTCTCTCAGCAAAGTCATAGTAGGGAGAATTCTGGGTGGCTGGCAGGGGAGGGGAGTGAGAGGGGGTATTTTGACTATGCTGTTTTGCCTTTCGGGGAGGAAGAGGTTTGGGTGTATTCGCTTGCTTGTTTTTGGTGTGGTGTTGTGTTTTGCCTGGGTGCGTGTAGGATGTATTTGCCTTGGGTTTTTGTTTTTTTTTGGTATGTGGTATGTGTGCGTTTTGCCTAGTGCTTTTTTTTTTAGGGTGTGGCTGTGTGGTGTGGGTGGGTGTCTTACGTGTGTGTGTGTGTGTTCCTTTTGGAGCATCACCATTCTGTCTTCTGTGAAAAGGGCATTTTGTTGGCTTTGAGGGTGCAAATATGTGATTTGGCATTTGGGGCTCAGCCCCCACCTCTGCCTTGTACTCAGTTTCTTGGCCATGTTATTTGTGTCTGAGCCTCATCAGTTTACATTCTGTGAAATGGAGGTTGGAGCAGAAACCTCTTAGTTCAAAAGAGTGGTTTTGTGCTTTGAAGCACCGATCCCACTTCTGTCTTTCCTTAAATTTTTGGATCAGGTACCCTTCTTTTGGCCTCACCAGTTTGCCTTCTGAGGAAAGGGTGTTTTGTGGCTGACAACACCCACCATGACAGCCATGTTGTGAATGGGCAAGCTGCCACCCCATTGCAGCCATTTTGCAAGTGCACCCATGACACTCTCAAAATTCCAAATGTGTTCACCAGCCCCCAAAGGGCTAGTGAACACATTACCTTATCTTCACCATCTTTATGCGACTGCAGCTGAGCTCAATGAGAGAGAGAAACTTGCCATTTTTCTTTAATGAATGCCAATGTTGGAATGTGTGGATTTTAAGGTTCAATAGCACTGGGACATGGAGGTTCAAATTCATTTTCTTTGGTAATATAAATTATTTCATACTAGACTAGATTCTCTTTCTTCCTAATGTAAATAAATCCCTCCTGACTGCCCCAAACATATTAATTTTCCTGTGATGTCCCCAGTCTTCCATTCCCTTACATGAGACAATGTCTTTCCTGTTATTGATGTGGGATCATTTGCAAGGTTTTCCTCTTGTACACATGTGCAAGTCACTTAATAAGACGAGGAGCAATGTGTAAAATAACAAGAGCGTTGATGTAAAGTTCTCAGATGTCCATTCTGTCAATTAATAGTTAATAGCTTTATTGACATATGTTAGGTATTGATGAGCAACGTGAAGGCTCCAGTAACACCCCATATAGATGGAGTCATTTCCGATGGCTGTGTCCTCTTTCAAAAAATTAGACTGTCATCTTGCTAAGTTAACAGTACGCAGGCATGCCAACTCTTCCAATAAATGATGGGTAACAGGGTAATCATTTTAGGGCTGATGTACCTCTCTTTAAATGTTGCTGTGTATTGGTCTTTTTATTAATGTTCCAACCAGCAAGATAAAATATCCATTAGAATTATTAATTTAAAATATAAAATATTGTATATAAACAAATTAAAATTCCTCTTGTTAACTCTGGCTATTGAGTTAATAGCTGCCATGAGTGATGGAGGAAGGCACTTCAGCTTGGTTTTAAGAGTCCCTGGTTTGAGACTGGTGTGGTGTCATTACCTTACAGGGAGTTCCACCATTGTAGAAAAGCCTCTTTTTGTATGTCCTGACTTGGAGCATGGATATGAAATTCAAGAAGTCATTCTTGGTTGGTCTGAAACATGGTGATGAAATATAAGGGAGGAAAAGTGAATTTTCTAGGGCATCCTCTCCAACCTGGTGTGCTCCACATGGTTTGGACTTCAATGTCCATCAGCACCAGCCAGCATGGCTAATCGTCAGGAATGCTGGGAACTGTAGTCTAAAAAATCTGGAAGGCACCAGGCTGGGGAAGGCTGCTCTAAGGTATATACAGCCCAAGTTGCTTCGAAGGCCCAAAGTGCTTAGAACAGCACTTCTAATTGTGCATAAAAGAACTACCACCAGGCTGCGACAGAGAAAGCAAGCAACACCACATCAGCCCTCCTGAGAAGCCATCTTCATTGGGCTTTGCCTTTCCTTGTTATCCAGCAGCCTCTCCATCTGGCTATAGGAGAGGGAGAGACAGGAAGCAGGGCCACTCCATCCACTCAGCTGAGAGACCAGCAATGTTTGACTCCTCTCTTTTAACTGTTTCTATTCTGGTTGGTCGTGATAAGAAGCCCAACAACTTCTGGCTGCATTATAGACATTATAGCATTACATCTGCATTATGGCCAGTTGTTATAAGATCCGTATAACATTAGGAATTGTTACCGGAGTTTTCTTGTTTTCCTTTTCCCTCCGCATACCTTTTTCCATGTGTGTCATGCCGTTTTGATTGTAAGCCTTCAAGCAGGGGGACTGTCTCCTTGGTATTGATTTGTAAGCCACTCTGGGACCCTTTCCAGTTGAAGGGTGGGGTTTAAATATATTGATAGGGGAAGCAAAAGAAGAGATTTCTGTGTTAGTGTAGTTGCTTAAGTGATGGAAATACCACCTGCATAAGGAGAAAAAAAGTTCCATCCATGTGATAGCGGGTAGGCAGAATTATATTGCCATTCACTGTTTTCAGAAACCACAAAGTAACCTAACATTATAGTATGGAAGCTACTGTTTTCTTATGATTTATAGAGAAGACATTTCTTTCTCTCAAAGCCAGTTCCCTGGATCCTATCACACTGTAGTATAAGAGTTTAATTTAATCAAGTTAAATCAGTAAGAAGGGGAAGGAATGGGAGGTGGGGACATGCCGATAGGGGGTGCTAATTTCTCAATGGGTCACATGGAGTTTTATAGGACAAAGTCAATGGGCTGCAACCTAGGATACAGTAAACAAAGTGGGCTTCAAGGCAGCAGACATCAATGGCAGGCTTAGCCCCCGCTGCCACATTGTTAGCAAGTGCTCTCAGTTACGTTTTCCCATATAAAGTGCTGCCCTTGGTGATAGCATTGCCATGGATGAACAAAACCAGCTCACCACATCTGACAGTAGGTGGCCTGACATCCACAGGGACCTATCTAATATAAATCTTTACATATCTAATATATAGATATGCACGGAGACATAGATATTGGCTTGGATCCTAAGCTGCTTCCAAGGAGGGACACTTTCTGCCATCTACCCCTCCATCTGCAGCCCATTGGTCCCCAGTCTCCAAAAGCAAATTTGTGGGACTGCAGAAGACAGCAGAGGGAAGCGGGACACAGGAAAGCCCTGTATGAATGCAAATGCTGTTCTGTTCACAGCAGAAAAGTTAGCATCTAAGTTAAAATATGGAGGATAAGGCTATTAATGCCTACCAGACTTGCTGACTATATATTACCTCCAGTATCACCGGCTGTATGCCTCTGTATACCAGGTGCTGGGGGACATGAGCGGGATGAAGCTACTGCACTCGTGTCCCATTACGGGCTTCCTATTGGGCTATCTGCTTGGCCACTATGGGGACATAATGTTGGACTAAATAGATCTTTGGTCTGATCCACAACAGCTAGTCTTATGTTCTTACACATCTCCAGAGGTTGAAAAAAGGCACCAGACAAATAAATACATAAAGAAGTATTTCTCAGGCTCTTGGCAATTTTATAACTCTGTGTTAGTAACACCTAAAATGAAAATATTCTAAACTGCGGACAGAGTAATTCACATAAAAAAATTCTCTCCTCGCAAATATAAAACATAAACCTGTGTGTATATGTAGCAATACCTAATCTCACATGAATGTACTCATTGGCACCTTTACCTGAACATAGATAACTACATATAAATGTTAGGCCAGGGGTGCTTCCAGGCAGAGCGTTCCTAATACTACCAATCAGAAGGCATTGTGCAGCTATTTCATCTTCTCCTCCTTAACAGATTTTCTATGGTAAGAAAAAAGAAGTAGGAAAAAAGTGGTGGGTTATAAGGTGATGATGACATCTAGAGCCCACCATAAATTCGCGGGGGCGATTGTACAATAAAAGCTTAGTCTGGAAGGACCTCCACTCTGTATAAGAAAATGAGGCTGTAACATCGTAAACAGGCAATGTTACAGCCCCACAACAAACAGCTTATATGCATCTTTCAAGCCTATACACATTTACCTGGGAGTAAGCCCAATTAAACTCAACAGGACTGATGTCTGAGAAGATGTACATAGGATTATGCTGTAGGTCTTTTGTTTACAGGCTGTTTATGTTACAGCCCCACAACATACACACACCTCTCTCTCTCATACATACAAGTCTGTTGGCAAGCCTTGACATTATGTATCAACAATCCAAGCTTTGACAATACACAATAAACCTAGAAGTTGCTTTTAATGAAGCAAATGATGTGGGGGGAGAGAGAGAAAGAGATTGAAAGTGCCTGGTGTACCAATACATAATTGATGAGACTTCTAGCATGGCTTCAGTATCCAGTAAATTATTCAAAACTGACTCATTAGGGAAAGATTTCATTATGGGATAATTTAATTAAATGCTGGACAAAAAGAAGGAGGAGTAGAAGCCATACGGTAGCAAGACCTTATTGCTATTGACCTTATTGCCTATTGACACTGATGATTTGAAAAGCCAGTGAGGGAGAATCGTGGCTGGAAATGGGCCCACCGTTACTTGTAGAGATGCTATGGGATTTCTGATGTTTTGAGACTCCTCCTCCTGCAGCTTTAGTTCCATGGTTCCATGCCAATTGTTTGAGACTGCTTTACCAGAGATTTCTCCAAGTTTCACAGCCATAATTACAACGTAACAAGTTGCATTTAAGATTGAGGGCCAGTTAAGAGACTAACAAATGGCTTCATGTGGTATAGCTCAAGTGTGCCCAGGAAGGATGCAAGCAAGCGGATTAAGAAATATCTGAATATAGTAGTCATTCTGGGTGGCATTTTGGATGAACATGGTTGGCAGCCAAAAACAAAATGTGTCACCACTCTCATGGGAATTGCCCCTGGGAAGTAGCTGCTGCATTCCTGGGAAAGGTCAGGGAGGAGCAATTTTTAAGAGAGCAATCCTATGATCTCAGAGCAGAGCCTCTTATATCAGAGGCTCCACCCCTCCTATGCCCTGTTGGTTCTTGCTGGCAGGGGGGATGCCAAAAGGGAGGCAGGGCTTCTCGTACTTTTCTTCTGTCTATGGACGGAAAAAATATCCCTCCCTCCCTCCCTCCCACTGCTGGCACTCTTGAGACATGCTCTTGAGCATGTCTAAATGTTTCCTGGGGGTGGAGATGTAGACTGAGAGGGCTGAGAGTCCAAGGGATCCTCAGATACTCCCCTCTGCCACTTCAGAATGCCCCCAGAACACCCGGTTTCCCCTCTCTATTAGGTTGGAGTTCCGATCTTGTAGAGGAAGCCACTATGGTAACCTCCATAGTGTCTGGGAGGAGCCAGGAGGGGGGCTCTGATATTAAAAACAACAACAACATTACTTTCTGAGATCGTAGCTCTGTCTGTGACCTCAGTGGGGGTTTTCTGAACAATCCTATGGCTTTCGGAATGCTGTTTAGGGACTATAGAATTGCTCTCTAAAGGCCTGAACTGACTGTAAGACAAAGACAAGTATCGTGCAGTCTTCTTACATTGGAGACTGACAATAGTTTAAAATTTAGCATTTTAGCTTTCTAAATTTTTAGCTTTGCTGTTTTAAATCTGTATTTTAAACTCCTGCACTGCTGCTAGGTTTTATTGTGGTTGTATTGTTATATTGTGGTTTTAATGTTCTATATATTTTAAATTGTTTTACTGTGTGCTGTTTGGTTTTAATTTTTGTGAACCGCCCAGAGAGCTTTGGCTATTGGGCGGTATAAAATTAAACAAACAAACAAATAAATAAATAAATTTTAAGGAAAGCTGAAGACAGCATGATAGAACCATCACTGCCCATGGCAAAACCTGTTGGACCAAAGATAATAGTGGGACACATAAAAAATGAGTGTATAAGCCATACACTAGTATTTGCAGGAAACGGGAGCATTATGATTATAAATTGCTTCCTCCCCTGCCCCAATACAAACTGGGAATTGATAGGACAGCTTATAAAACTAACAACCTGTCTTCTATATAATAGGATAATGCTGAATTTTTGTCCGCAAATATTTTCCAAGAGAAAGGGTGTATTTCAGGGTGCTAAGTGCAAAAACCCAGGGTGCAGGGTGCAAAAAACTGATGACCCTCCCCCCCTTTAAGTTTTTTTTGTGTGCTAGTCACTGCTATTAGCAGCTGCTTCTTTCCCCAAGCTGTGGCTTCTACAACACTTCAAAACGAAGCCAAACATGGCTTCCTCACAGCCAATCAGGGATCACACAGGCAATATGACTATATCATGTCATCATGCAGTCAATCACATTTGGCAACATGATGATGTCATCCAGCTAAATCAGCCTGGGCAAGAAGAATTGGCCTCACTTTGATTTGGTTTTGTGGCATCCTCACACAGCCACATCTGATTTAATAGGCTTCCTGATGTCACCATGTAACCAGTTAGAATTTGAAGGGTGTCACAAAGGCAAATCCAAGTCACAGCAATGCTTCTTACCCTCATTCTGAACTGGCAAACATTTTCAGCCAGTTTTGTTAGCTTCATCAAATAACTGGAAAAATATAGGCGTAGGGGGAGTATTTCATGGCTAATACATTTCCCTTGAAATGCATCCCTCATTTTTGGGCCAGACATTGTATGTTACAGATGAGAAGCATCATTTGTCATTTGCTACCTCAGAACAAGTATGGTTTTGCCCTCAGAAGCAGTCATTTGATTATTAGACATATCTTGGCAAACTGATAACAATTCATTATGATAGTTTTCTTCTATGTCACAGCTTTATGTAGCAAGATAGCAAAGGTTCTCAGTACAATCTCTCTCAGTCTTTTGGTGATCACTTGAACAAACTCACGTCAACAAGGCTCTGAATTTTTCAAATCTCTGTTTGCTTGGGATTGTGAACTTCCTGGGTTGGTGACCAGCTGTTCCTCATAGCAGGCATTTTTCAAGATGAAATAGACAAGGTCAGGTGCACGCAAATCAGAAAATATTAGGCAAGAAACCTTTAAGATGACAAGCATAACAAGACCAGAAAATTCACATTTCTAAGCAGATACATTAAGTATCTCTTTAACTTTTGTACAGAAAGAAGCATATAGCTGTTCAGCATTTATGCTGTCTTTGAATCAAGCACTATTCCAGTGGACTCAGCAAGAACAGGATGAGCTACCTCAGAATTCCCCAACACAGTGCCTTTTAGATGTATTGGACTACAGCTCCCAACATCCCCAGCCATGCAGCCACTGGGCATGTTGGCTGGGCTGATGGGAGTTGTTGTCCAACACATCTGAAGGCCACCAGTTTGGGGAAGGCTTCACTAACTGTACAAACTACTCTTGTATTAGAACAAACATCTATGTCAAAGGCCTAAGGATTACCTTCTTTCTGCTTTCTAGTTCAAACCCCTGTCTAAGAAACATGGGGCACCAATGACTGGGTAAATGCCTCTCTACTCACACACATGAAATGCCATAAAAACAAATACAATTCAATAGAATGAGAGAAACAATAACACAAAACACTAGGTGCTTTGCTGAAGACAAGCAATGGCATCCCATAAGTCTAAGGAGGCATTCCCCCAAAGTCTAGCGGCAGGATCCAACAGGGGTCTTCCATGTGTGGCCAGCCCCTGCTGGGCCCGGTGTGTGTGCAACCCCTACCACTGAGGGCTGCATTGTAGCGCTTCTGGGAGCAAGCCCTGAAACAAGCGGAAACACTCATGTCCGGAAGGCCCCTGTTGGATCCTGCCCACTGTGCCCAACTGAAAATCTATGTCTCCAAGTTTGACTAATGGTTCTCTTTAGGATAAATTTGCTCCCAAATATTTATTTATTTACAACATTTATATACCACTCCACATCTAAACACATTCTGGAGTGGTGAACAATAAAAGATAAAAATACTTTTTTTTCACTATATTTAAAAAAATTGTTTTTAAAGCAGAGTACCAATAAAAACCATGGCTGGTGAATCAAGGAAGGCTTCCTGAAATAAAGATGTTTTCAGGTGGCGCTGAGAACAACGCAATGTTGGTGTCTACCTGACCTCCAGAGGCAGGGAGTTCCAGAGAAAGAGGACCACCAACGCTCTTCTCTGGGTAGACTCCAATAGGTCCATAGATCCATGCAGAATAACCAGGAGCATGCAATCTGATCACCTCAGCGACCAGGCAGGTTGATTAGGGAGAAGGCACTCTCTGAGGTATCCTGGTCCCAAATTGTTTAGGACTTTACACACTAGCACCAAAACCTTAAACCTGTCCCAGTAGTGGATAGGCAGCCAGTGCTGTTCCCTCAACAAAGGAGTTGCATGCTGAAAAGGGGCAGCTCCCGACAACAGCCGAGCTGCTGCATTCTGCACTAGCTCCAGCTTCCAGAGCAGCCTTAAGGGCAGCTCCACATAGAGAGTATTGCAGTAATCCAGTTCTGAGCTTACTAGCTCCTATACCACTGTGGCCAAGCTATCCCTGTCCAGGACAGTCTGTACCTGGCGAACCAGCTGAAGCTGGTAAAAGGCCACGGCCACTTGGGTCTCCAGTGACAGTGATGGATCTAGGAGTACCCCCAGATTACGAACCTGATCTTTCAGAGGGAATGCAACCCCATCCAGAACAGGCAAAGAGCCTATCTCCTGGACTCAGGAACCACTCACCCACAGGACTTCCATCTTGCCAGGATGCCACTTCAGTTTATTGGCCCTCATCCAGCCCATCACTGAGTCTAGGCACTGATCCAAGTATCCATTTCTGGGGTAACCTCTAAGCTGCACATTGCACTTGGCAGGATACATTTGGTCTAGTATATGTGGTACGGGTGGGGAATTTTTTTTATTGGGTGGGGTGGGGGCCTGGATGATCCCTCGAACAAGCCCTCCATGGGTCAGAAGATATTGGGTGGGGGTACATGGCGTAACATCATCCAGTCTCCAGCCAAAGGACCAGTTAGAGCTCCTCCAACTGACACTTTGGTCAGGGATCTGGTTTTGCTGGGTAAATGGTTTGCATCTGAGCAATGTTCTGATTTCTTGGGGGTCAGCATCTTTCTGTGTAAGTGATTTCAATAAAAGTAGTAGGACAGACCGGGCTACGATTTGTAATAATTTCAACCTGGAAACATAGAGAAATCGTATCAACAGCTCCTTCAACCTTGAGTAGTCAGCTCAAATAACTAGCAAAAACATTTGCAGTAATATCTTTGCAGCCCCACCAAAAATGACTTCATGGTTATCTCATAGCCCCCTGTTCCATACTGGAACTTTGCACCTCTATATTCCCCTTGCTATCCTGAGCACAGTACACAATTTCCTGCTTTGCTAATGGAAGCACAGCCCCAAGTGTCATAAGCATAATTTGGATCTACCTAATATACTATGCTGTCTCTACTTTTAAAAATGTCTTCACAGCTATACATGTAAACATGCCACATCCAGTTGTGCAAGCTATAAGTCTGTAAAGTCAGTTCTGAAGGTAGTGTACATTATAGTTTTTAAGGTGGCACAAGACTCTTTGTTATTTTGCCCATCATTAGGTGGATGCTATTTTGTGCTTTATTGTTTCCTAAAGCTTTAAGTGTATGTACTAATCGGACTGAGAACCAAAAGTCAGGATCATATGGTACAGGTCTCGCTGGAGTGCACTGCTTTAGACAGAAGGTAGCAGAACTGCATATTGGCATGTTCTCCCATATAAAACTTACCATACGAAACTCCCAGCCCTAAGGATGTATGAGGAATTTGTTTCAGTTCATTTTTTATCAGAATTGACCCAGCTCACACCTTCTGGACCGAACATGGACTCAGACACAATCTGTGGTCAAAGTCTGTATATTTCCGAACTTGCAATGTGATTTGGGGACCCTAAAAAATGCATTCAACAGCATGCGTGCACTTGAAAAATGTGCATGAAAAAATGCATACTTTTGAAAAAATGTGCACAAATATGCTTTAATCAATGGGAGAAGAATGTACGTTTCAAAGATGCACACAATTAACGCGTACATTTGGGCTGCATACAAAAATATGCATGGATTTTCATGCAAAAAGAAAAAAACAAAGCTCGTAATCTGATACAGACTTGAGTCAGAACAAGCATCAAGATAGATTTCAGAGAACTTTGCCAAGCTGGAGTTTTGCTGAAGCACACATCCCTACCTATCCCACATAGTTCTGTTACTCATACACCAAAAGAGCAATGTGGGATTTTGCCCCTCAGATCTATGCTGGTAACATGACTTGGACCCAAGTTGGTTTACAACAGGGTGGCATCAGTAGCACATCTGAGAAGGTGGCTGAGGTCCTTAGTATGTTGCTGGGTTTATTGTTACTGGCAACATGAGTTTTAATTCCTTTTCTGAATCCATCTCAGAAGTACAACTGTGCAAAAACAAAGAGGAAGGGGAAATGTTACAAGAGAAAATACATGGGGAAATGTACGTCGCTCCATGCTAATATACACTTTTTTAAAAGAAGGACTGCATAACTTATGACCTAACAAAAGTATTTGACTGACCGTGTATAGCAGGCAGACCCGCACACCAAAGGCTTAATAAATCTCGCCTTTCTGCTGTCATCCTAGGAGTGCAGAAACAGAGGAGTGTTAGATCTCAATATATGGCTAGGAGCCTGTGTTCAGCCTGGTGAGTTACTGTTCTTATAGATGCCTTTATTAGAGACATCTAGCATCCTGCCCTCAATCTGGTACAGGGGTGGCCAACTTGTGGCGCTCCACATGTGTGTGCCTATGGCTCCAATCATCCCTCACCACTGGTTTTGCTAGCTAGGGCAGATGGGAGTTGCACGCCAAAACATTTGGAAGACCACAAGTTGCACACCCTTGATCTAGTATTTTCATTGCTAACAGTCAGGTTCTTCTATATTCCCAAAAGGCTTTGGGCTCCTGCATGGTTGGGTCTTCGGCATCTCTGATACCTAAAGCAGAATTAGCAGGTGTGTATTAGCACTGGTTCCTGGGTCTGATCATCATGGTGAAATATTTTTAAATGTTGTTTTCTGCTTGTTTGAATGAGGATGCTTTCAGTATAACTTTCTCATTTTGTTGTAATTAGAATATTAGGATTATTTCTCCTAGGTAACGAGAAAAAGACTGATCTTTTGTGTGTGGGAAAGAGAGTCTTTGATCCACAGGAAACAATGTTAGGCTCCAAAAGGTTATTTATTTATTTGATTTGATTTGTACACTACCTTTCCACCCAAAAATGCTGCTTGAGGCTGCTAATAATCATAGGAACCAAAATTTTAAAATAGAAACAATAATAAAACAAGTACATTAAAAACACAGTATAACAGAATAAAAATTGCACCCAGCCCAACAGATCAGCTTACATGTAGTCCATTATGTGCATGCAGTTCCCCACATATATTAATGGGATTAGTGCAAAAAATAAAGGAGTACAGGACTGTAGCGGTAACTTTTCAGCTGTGTGTCTATGAGAATATTTCTTCATTTTATTTTTTTATTTCATTCCTATACCAACCAGTCTGGGCAGTTCTCAACACACACACACACACACACACACACACACATATATATAATGAAATATTTCCCATGCACTGCCATGGCTATAGGATCAATCATGTGCCATCTAGCAAAGCTGTTTTGGGTAGTGAGTTCTGATTGATTTGAACTCTCTGAAATTGAGTTCAATGGGACTTACTGTCAAGTAAACATGGATAGGACTGCAGCCTAAATCATCTTCTGTGCTCTTCATCTATCACTATTTGCACACATGTAACCAGCTCAATGTGGGGGCTGCTTCTTGAACTACAGAAACATAGTTTGACATATGGGAGGTGAAGTCTTGTCCCATTTGCTTGGATCATTTTCACTTGAGATCATCCATCAGTGAAGCAGGTCAAGGGCATGAAATTGATCAAATACAAGGATGTGCACATGTATTGCCCCCACATTACAGGCATTCTGACACTCACTGAAACCATTTTGTTTTGCCTGGCCTTTGGCTTAGAGTGACTTTTTTGTTTGTTTTGATGCTGGTGACAAACTAGAAGGAATGCCTATATTCATCATAGGTTTCTAGGGACATTTGCCTGGCCACTGTTGGACTAGAGAGTCCAATAGGTTCTTTTTGTGTCTCATGATCGTGAACTGGGCTTGACTAGTTCTTGATCTGGGCATGGCACTGAGAGCACATTTCCAGCTTTGAGACTTTTTCACCTTTGCCTGCAGATCAGTAGGGGCAACTGAATCTGATTGGCCCTGCTAGAACTGTGTGCAGTCATTGGCAATAGTGGCCTAAATCCAACATACTGTTAGTGGAAGAAATTCTTGCACTAGCAGAGCTCTGCTGCCTTTTCCCATTGCGCAAATGGACCACTTTATAAACCTAAGAACTACTACTGATTGCACAAGTGGAATTTAAGTTGGATTCTCCCCTGCACATAGTTCAGAACTTAGTTTCCGTTAATGTCATTTGTGCTTGTGGCATGACACCATTGGATACAACCCGAAGTGTGCATGTGTGAACAACTGTGAAACCTATACTTTGTCAGACTCCTCTCCATTGGTTCTGCTTGCTCCTGATGGGAAGTCTGAGCCCTTCCAGACAAGGCTTTTATTGTGCCATTGCCCTGCCTCATTCATGGTATTTTACAGAGTGTTGAGTCCATGTTGTCTTCTACTCGAAACCTTCCTGTGTTTTCTCACTTCCACTTCTGTCCTTTTTCTTACCATAGAAAATCTATTCAGGAAGAAAAGATGGAATAGCTGTGCAGTGCCTTTGGTATCTAGCATTAGGAACCCTCTGTCTGGAAGCACCCTAAGAGGGATAACGAAAGGAACTGAAACTTCCATGGTTTTTCTCTTAGGAACATATGAATCTGCTTACTGGGTCAGACCATAGGTCCATCTAGCCCAGTACTGTCGACACCGACTGGCAGTGGCTCTCCAGGGTTTCAGGCAGGATTCTTTTCTGCCCTGCCTGGAAATGCAGGGGATTGAACGTGGGACCTCCAGTATCCAAAGCCTTGCTCTACCACTGAACTATGGCCTCTTAACCCCAAAGGCTGATTATTATCTTCTTCTATCCTCCATTGCCTATTACCTATTTTTCAAGCCTTTTACCTTCTTTAGATATAAAAGCAAAGGCTCATAAGCCCAGCACAGAGGGAGGATGGTGGAGCTGACACCAGTGTGAATGGGAGGGTAAAGAAGCTGCTTCATCCAAGCAGGTGGCCAGTGGGGTAGAAGTGATGGTGAGGATGAGAAGCAGGTAATAGTGTCTGTCCCACTGTTCTAGGTGTTGACCTGCATTGGAGGGAATGGGTAGCTCCTTCCTTCATTTGCTTCTTGCAGAGATCCAATTCAGGATCTCAGAGAGACTGAGACACAAGGCTAAAATCCTGCATCCTTACTGGGGCTTCTGCTTCTGGATTCTTTGTGTGATTAAGCTCAGCTCCTTTACATGGACAGACACATGCTTTGAATCGAGGAATTCCTTTCTTGGCAAGTTCTCTATGTTTCCTTTTACAGGCACTAGATGGCAGTGTTGGTTAGAGCAGAACTGCGCAATCAGATTAACGTTCCTTATTGGGTTATCTCCGATCTTTTAAAAGTGGGATAAAGGTCAGCAAGCGCAGGAGATGCCCTGGAGGTTGATGACATGATGTAAAGGACCCACAACTTCCATGAGTGACCAATCATGAGCGTGCAATAAAAGCCTTGTGTAGAATTGCTCTAAAGTAGGAAGATGTGGGGAGGGGGGAAGGTAAAGCATTCTTCCAGAAGGGAGTGATCCCCAGTCTTTGCTTGTCTTTCAGTAGCAGGATATCAGTCCCAGAGTACCAGCACTTGAAATCCTCCCAAGGGGTCCTGCCCTACACTTTGAGAATCTAGGGACTAATATCACCGTTCCAAGCTGAATTGATTTTGGTAATGTGTGGAAGCATTGTTAACTTGAAATGTTTTTATAATGATGATATTCTCACTTGAAATTACATCACTTTTACTGGTTGGGCAGTGAAAGAATAAATGAAAGCTAAGGTGGGTAGAAAGAACTTAAGACCAAAGCCGGTACATTGCACTCTGGCTCTTGGTATTATTTTCATACCTCCTTTATAGGCAACGACCTTGCCAGCTCCCTACTTAACTTCTGAAATGATTGCATATAATGCCTCCAATAAAAGGTGGCCATTGCTCTGCATGTACAGAAGGTGTTGGGTTCAAAATCATGGCAACTCAGAGCCAGGGGGCATTATCTAGGTGCTAAAATTGGCTCATGGATTCTCCTTTCCCGGAATAGAGAATATTTCTTCCAGGTCTGGTGGGTCATGGCTATGCATGAATGAGATTTGATGGATGTGTTAACAAAGTACTCAGGGTTAACAGACGTCTCTCTCTCTTTTACATATGGTACATATTTTGCTTTCTAGGAACTGAGAACTGGATTCATAAAAGGATTAGGTTGGTGTTTTTTTTAAAGGACTCTACTTTTTGGAATACTGGGTCCAATCAGTGGTGGTCAGTTATAAATATACCTATAAAGGAATAAAGAAATGAATAGACATCTTATAGAACGTTCCACAACTTTCCAAGCTTGTCTGTCCAGTTTCTCCGCTTGAACCACTTTGTTGACATGAGCAGGAGAGCTATCACCTGAAAATCAAGAAGGAGGGGCAGGTGGCATGTAAAAGGGAACCTGAAAACATTTACCTGGAAGAGAGCCCCCCCCCGTACCCCCCTAGGGGTAGGCAACCTGGTGCCCCCCCAGATGTTTTGGACTACAACTCCCACAATTCCTGAACGTTGGCCATCCAGACAAGGGCTGATGAGAGCTATACCCCAAAAGAGGGCACCACAGGGGAATATCACTGGTTCCATTTTAAGGGAGCCATCATTGCCTTCATAGCATCAGCAGCTTTTAATGAGACCAGTATAGACTTTGAAGCAAAGGATAATGAGTTAAGGTGGGCATACAGAGGTGAGCCACAACCATCACAGCTACTCTCTGTAAACACAAGAAGGAGCTATGCAAGACTTGGGGAAGCACAGACAGAGGCAAGGGTCCTCCTGAGTGGGATGGAGAGACAGAGAAAGAAGGAGCAAAGGGAAGGAAAAACTGGGGGAAAGCACCCAGAAAGGGAACTTTTAAATTCCTTCTGTGTCTACGGGGTGAAGGTGAGAATGGATGGCTTGCACATGCATTGCAGCAGACAGATCTTCAATTCCATTAGTCTGCAAGAAAAGGGTTCAGCCTAGGAAAAGGTATAGAGCTCTCAAAGGTCCTACTACAAATTTATCCTCCACCCTCTCTATCCCTGCTTTCTGAGTAAACACATGGAAAATGTGTAATCCAGCTCTAAATCTTTAACTAGTATTTGGTGTTCCAGCAGTACAGATCATGGCTAAGGACCCTGTTTAATGGGTGGACCCCTGGAAACTCTTTGCCTGAAATTCCCTATATGGTCCAAGCATACTCTCCAGCAAAAATCTTTGAAGGGTCAGGCGGTCTCTCACCAACTGATTACACTTAGACCAGGAATCACCAGAAGGCTGTATAAATTAAAGTATGTGAGCTTTACAAGCTCTGAGTAGACCCCTGCCTGCAGCCTTGTAACATACAGTGAGTGACTGCCAGGTGTAGCTGGAACACAAACCCCTCCCTATTGGCTTAATTCCTTTCCAACCCCTTTCCCCTACTGCACTTCCAAGGTTCCCACTGCCCTCAAATCCCATTTCTTTTTCTACTCCCATGAGTCTTAGGGAGTCTGTATTACCCCATCCCTCCTTCTTGTGCTCTCTTCCCAATCTACCCCTCTCCTTTGCAAAATAAACTGTTCATGCATGTTTGCAGCCTCACTTTGGGTTTCAGGAACCGGCCTTTTCAAGCAGAGTGCAGTTCTCAGAAAAGGCTTGCAGGTTCATTATCAACAGTATGCTTGTGTTTAATGCAATGCTGCTCTACCAAGTGGACTTCCTGAAAATCAACTTGTGCATTTCAAATTCTTGCTTACAATCAATAAATCTGCCCAGTGGCATTACCCTCAGATCTTGTGGGTTATGGATTCTTGGGGGAGGGGGTCTTCTCTTAGCCACAGATGCTCTATGACCAACGTCTAAAGATCCCTGTTGGATTTAACACATGCATGTCCATGAGAACATGGACAAAGATATACATGTGTCTGCACAAATGAGAGCACATTTGGCAACAAGTTGCTCAGGTTGAAGAACAGTAGCAGGCTCTTGGGATTATATGCAAGAAAGAGTAAGGTGACTGGTTCCTCCTGAACACCTGATTCCCTTATAGAAAGGTTAAAAACAAAGGTTTCTGTTTGATTCCATGGATTAACATTTCTGAACAGCTTCTTCTGGAGGTGCAGCAGTTAACTAAAGACTCCTGGTTTGAATGCTGTGCTACACCTACATGCTATGTCCTGTCTCCCTCAGTGCTGGGGGCAAAAAATTGCACAGTGTAATTTGTGACTGGGGGGACTTCCTATAAGTCGCTTTAACATAACTTTTATGCCAGCATGAAACCAAGATGTGAAATCTGAGAGGCAGTTTTCTCCAATAGCTCCTTGTATCTGTAAACAACATTCATCCATTGGGGAGGTTCACATGACATGGCAGCCCACCATGGTTTATTTATTTATTTATTTCACCCACGGTGAGGCTATGGTGCATGCAGGGCGCATGCGGCTGCCATTTTGAATATGCAACTCTGCTTAGGGGTTGTTGTGTTGTATGAACCCGGCAAGCATGGGTTATGCGAGGGTTAAACAACCCTCACATAACCCACACTTGCATGACATGACAACCTCCAGCAGGTTGGATATGCAGCCCACAACAAGCCACGGTGTGTCACCTGAACCTGGTCAATGGGTTTATATTCCAGCTTTCCCCTGTTCTACACAGTGCTCTGGGTGGCTTATAACAATTTAAAAACAATAAAATCCAGGGGAAGCAGTTAAAAAGTAACAAAAACACTAAAAACAGAGACAAGTACAGCAGATAAAAAGTAATCAAAAAGGGTTTTAAGGCTGCAATTCTATACCCTTTTAGATAGCAGTATGCCTTATTGAACTCAGTGGTGCTGACTTCTGAGCAGACATGTATAGGATTGCACTGAGAGTCACTAAAATCTCATTGCAAACTTAGGCTTCCTTTTCAACATGAGAAACTATGATAAATAGTTTCCCTCCCTGAAATTTAATCCCTGACATTGATTGCAAAATCAATTGCAAATCCAATACCCACCTGACCAAAACCTTATTTCAATTATTTTATTTTAGAATAAAAGGCTTTTTAAAGTATCAGGTGAAACTAAGCTCTTTTCTCATATCAGTAATGCTGGAAATCCTCTTTCTCTTGGAAGTAAAATTGTATTTTCAGATAGATAATAGAAATTAGGAGGTGGAAGAAACTTATTAGACATACTTACTTACTTGTGCAAGTAATTTATCCTCTAGTTTCTCCTCAGGAGGCACTCCCCATTAACTGCTTACATATTTTTCATTCCCTGCTTCCCCCGGCTATCTCTGAGGATTCAGCCTGGATTGGCCATTGGCAAGGGCTACCTTTTGAGGCCCCTTCATGGATCACTGCCTTGTTGTGGCGAAGGGGCTTGCGTAACTCAGTGAAGCCATAAGCTATGCCGTGCAGGGCCACCCAAGACGGACAGGTCATGGTGGAGAGTTCTGACAAAATGTGGTCCGCTGGAGAAGGAAATGGCAACCCACTCCAGTATTCTTGCCAAGAAAACCCCATGGAACGTATCACAAGGCTAAAAGAGATGACGCCGGAAGATGAGCCCCTCAGGTTGGAAGGTGTCCAATATACTACTGGGGAAGAGCAGAGGGAATTTCCAAGTAGCACCAGAAAGAGTGAAGCAGCTGGGCCAAAGCTGAAAGGACACTCAGCTGTGGATGTGTCTGGTGGTGAAAAGAAAGTCCGATGCTGTAAAGAACAATATTGTTTAGGAACCTGGAATGTCAGATCAATGAATCAAGGTAAGCTGGAGGTGGTCAAACATGAGATGGCAAGATTGAACATTGACATCTTGGGAATCAGCAAACTAAAATGGACAAGCATGGGCGAATTTAATTCAGGTGACCATCATATCTACTACTGTGAGCAAGAATCCCTTAGAAGAAATGAAGTAGCACTCACAGTCAATAAAAGGGTGGGAAAAGCAGTACTGGGGTACAATCTCAAAAACGATAGAATGATCTCAGTACGAATCCAAGGCAAACCATTCAACATCACAGTAATTCAAGTCTATGCCCCAACCACGGAGGCTGAAGAAGCTGAGGTTGATCGGTTCTATGAAGACCTACAACACCTTCTAGAATTAACACCAAAAAAAGATGTCCTCTTCATCATAGGGGATTGGGATGCTAAAGTCGGAAGTCAAGAAATAACCGGGATAACAGACAAGCATGGCCTTGGTGTACAAAATGAAGCAGGACAAAGGCTAATAGAGTTTTGCCAAGAGAACACGCTGATCATAGCAAACACTCTTTTCCAACAGCACAAGAGGCGACTCTACACATGGACATCACCAGATGGTCAATATCGAAATCAGATTGATTATGTCCTTTGCAGCCAAAGATGGAGAAGCTCTATACAGTCAGTAAAAACAAGACCTGGAGCTGACTGTGGCTCAGATCATGAGCTGCTTCTTGCAAAATTTCGGCTGAAATTGAAGAACGTAGGGAAAAGCACTAAACCATTCAGGTATGACCTAAATCATATCCCTTATGAATATACAGTGGAGTTGAGGAATAGATTTCAGGGATTAGACCTGATAGACAGAGTGCCTGAGGAACTATGGACGGAGGTCCGTAACATTGTTCAGGAGGCAGCAACTCAATCCATCCCAAAGAAAAAGAACTGCAAGAAAGCCAAGTGGCTGTCTGATGAGGCTTTACAAGTAGCTCACGAAAGAAGGGAAGTGAAAAGCAAGGGAGAAAGGGGAAGATATACCCAACTGAATGCAGATTTCCAGAGAATATCAATGAGAGACAAGAAGGCCTTCTTAAATGAACAGTGCAAAGAAATCGAGGAAAACAATAGAATGGGAAAGACTAGAGATCTTTTCAAGAAAATCGGAGATCTCAAGGGAACGTTTTGTGCAAAGACGGGCATGATAAAGGACAAAGAAGGCAGGGACCTAACAGAAGCAGATGAGATTAAGAAGAGGTGGCAAGAATACACAGAAGAACTATACAGGAAAGATCTGAATGTCCCTGATAGCCATGATAGTGCGGTCACTGAACTGGAGCTGGACATCCTCAAGAGTGAAGTCAAGTGGGCCTTAGGAAGCATTACTAACAACAAAGCTAGCGGAGATGACAGTCTTCCAGCTGAGCTATTTAAAATCCTAAAAGATGATGCTGTTAAAGTGCTGCATTCAATATGCCAACAAATTTGGAACACTCAACAATGGCCACAAGACTGGAAAAGGTCAGTTTACATTCGAATTCCAAAGAAGGGCAATGCCAAAGAGTGTTCAAACTACCGTACAATTGTGCTCATGTCACATGCCAGCAAGGTTATGCTCAAAATCCTACAAGCTAAGCTTCAGCAGCATGTGAACTGAGAACTACCGGAAGTACAAGCTGGGTTTCGAAGAGGCAGAGGAACTAGAGAGCAAATCGCCAACATTTACTGGATCATGGAGAAAGCAAGAGAATGCCAGAAAAACGTCTATTTCTGCTTCATTGACTACGCTAAAGCCTTTGATTGTGTGGATCACAACAAACTGTGGCAAATTCATAAAGAGATGGGAGTACCAGACCACCTTACCTGTCTCCTGAGAAACCTGTACGAGGGTCAAGAAGCAATAGTAAGAACCAGACATGGAACAACCGATTGGTTCAAAATTGAAAGGAGTACGGCAAGGCTGCATATTGTTGCCCTGCTTATTTAACTTATATGCAGAGTACATCATGAGAAACGCTGGGTTGGATGAGTTGCAGGTCGGAATTAAGATTGCCAGGAGAATTATCAACAACCTCAGATACGCAGACGATACCGCCCTAATGGCAGAAAGCGAAGAGGATCTCAAGAGCCTCTTGTTGATGGTGAAAGTGGAGAGCGCAAAAGCTGGTTTGAAACTCAACATTAAAAAAACGAAGATCATGGCATCTGGCCCCATCACTTCCTGGCATATAGAAGGGGAAGAAATGGAAGCAGTGACAGATTTTATTTTCTTGGGCTCCAAGATCACCGCAGACGGTGACTGTAGCCATGAAATTAAAAGATGCTTGCTCCTTGGGAGGAAAGCTATGGCAAACCTAGACAGCATAGTAAGAAGCAGAGACATCACCTTGCTGACAAAGGTTCGTATAATCAAAGCTATGGTTTTCCCAGTAGCAACGTATGGCTGTGAGAGCTGGACTATAAAGAAGGCTGAGCGCCAAAGAATTGATGCTTTCGAACTGTGGTGCTGGAGAAGACTCTTACGAGTCCCCTGGACTGCAAGGAGGTCCAATCAGTCAATTCTAAAGGAAATTAACCCTGAGTGCTCATTGGAAGGACAGATACTGAAGCTGAAGCTCAAATATTTTGGCCAGCCACCAAATGCGAAAAGAAAACTCATTGGAAAAGACCCTGATGCTGGGAAAGATTGAAGGCAAAAGGAGAAGGGGATGGCAGAGGATGAGATGGCTAGATAACATCACGGATGCAATGAATATGAATTTGAGCAAACTCCAGGAGAGAGCGGAGGACAGGTGTGCTATGGTCCATGGGGTCACGAAGAGTCAGACACGACTTACCGACTGAACAACAACAACCTTTTGAGTGGTTGCAGTGGCATGCCACAAGGCAATGGAGACTGAATTTTGCGTGTGACACGGGAGAGCCAGAGTACTGTATTATTCATTTATTTCTGAAATTTCTATACTGCTTTTCACTAAAAAATAATAATAATTGCAAAGCGGTTCACAAGATAAAATCATGATAAAATACCAAAAAAGCCAACCAATAAAACAGTTAAAAAACTAGTAACAGATATCATTAAAATAATTAGGGGTAGCTGGGAATGCTAACAGTAAGCAAAATGTCCAGGCAAACAGATGTGTCTTCAGTTGTTGGTGGAAACACTCCACACTAAAGCCAGATCTCAATGGGGAGATCATTCCACATGGTGGGCACCACAACAGAGAAGGCCCTCCTTTGCACTACGGCCAAACGAACATCAGTAGGCTGTGGTACAGTAAGCAAGCCCTCCCCCTCAGAATGTACAGACTGGGGTGGCTTATATGGGAGAAGGCAGTCTCTCGGATAACCTTGTCTGAGCTGTTTATGGCCTTATAAACCAGAAGTAGTAAATTGAACATGGTTTGGTAGCTCATTGTGCGAGTAATTCATTCTCTAGTTTATCTTTAGGTGGATAGTGTGTTAGATTTATGACCAAAACAGACATGGGGCATCTCTACACTAGCCTAAAATCACAACTGACTCGCTTTATACACATTTCCTTTCCCCCTTCCCCTTCTCTCCATATCTGAGTCTTCCATTATCTTTCATTGACCTCACTCCTCTTCTTGCCGCTTTAACTCTTCACAGGGGAAACTGAAGTGTAACACAACAGGGTAATTTGATAGCTATTATCAGAGATCTATTTAAAAACTGAACAAAGGGCATTTAGTGCAGGAGACGCCCTAGAGGGTCATGGCAGGATCACAGCATCGTGTAAAGAGCCCGCAAACTTCCATGAAGGAGCAATCTCAACTTCAGGATAAAAGCTCCATGTGAAGGAGCCCAACTGGAGAAAACCTGATATGAAGGACCAGCCCTACTATTAGGTAGACTAAAGCAGATGCTGAGCGGTGCCAGAGCAGCGGCAAAGTGTTGAAGGATACAACTGTGTGTGCCATGCACCCTGCCTTGAGCCCCCTAAGCTGCTGCTCTCGGGTGCAGTGGAGGATGCTGCCATGTCACCTGTCACTATCACATACAGAAGCTGCCAGTCCAGTCAGCTTCTCTATGTGGAATGGGGGGATGCACCATCTTGTCCTTTGCCTCAGGGAGCAAAATGTCTTGGGCCAGCCCTGCTAATAAACTATATGTAGGAGATCCAGGTTTTAAAACCTCTCACATATGAAGCTCAATGAGTGAACCTGGGCCAGTTGCTATCTTTCGGCCTGACATAACTCACAGGATTGTTGTGAGGATAAAAAGGGTGGGGTGAACGAGATATGACATCTTGAGCTCCTTGGAAGACCGGTAGGATATAATTGCACTCAGTAAATTAAATGAAATCTGTGAATTCAAAGCTGCTAATTAGATTGAAAAAGTGGCATTTGAATAGGGGCTGTTTAACTCATCCCCCCCATGCTACTTTCCCAATCTATATCTATGCTCCCCACAAGCTATTAGCTCTGCTAGGGATTGGGGTGTTCACGGATTTGTATTGTCAGCCTCCCACTATTCTATGCTACTATTCTATGCTACCCAGTAGGGCAAATAGCAGTCTCAGTGTGTGTGTGTGTGTGTGTGTGTGTGTGTGTATGTGTGCGCGCACTTGCGCATGTGTGGGAGGATAAAAAGATATTGTAGAGCTGGAAAAAGTGCAGAAATGGGCAACTAAAATGATCATGGGGCTGGAGCAACTCCCCTATGAGGGAAGGTTACAACAGCTGGGATTGTTTAGCTTGGAGAAAAGGCAAGTAAGGAGAGACATGAAAAAGGTGTCCAAAATTATGCACAGTGTGGAGAATGTGGACAGGGAAACATTTTTCTCCCTCTCTTATAATACTAGAACCTGGGGTCATCCCATGAAGCTGATTGGTGGGAAATTCAGGACAGATAAAAGGAAGTCCTTCTTCATACAGCCCATAGTCAAACTAATTCGCTACCACAAGACGTACTGATGGCCACCAATTTGGATGGCTTTAAAAAGGGATTGGACGAATTCCTGGAGGAGGAGGTTATCAATCGCTACTGCTCCTGATGGCTATATAGTATGCTACCTCTAGTATCAGAGGCAGTATGCTTGTGTATACCAGTTGCTGGGGAACATGGGCTGGATGGTGCTGTTGCACTCATGTCCTGCTTGAGGGTTTCCCATTGATAGCTGGTTGGCCACTGTGTGAACAGAATTCTGGACTAGATGGACCCTTGGTCTGATCCAGCAGGGCTCTTATGTTCTTATGAGATTAGATTGGGAAAATGACATGGGGGAGACAGACTCAAAACCCCCACCCCCAATGCCACCACCACAATCAAATTAGCAACCCCTGACAGCTGCTTTGAAGCATCTGAAGAGACATTTAGAGATGTGATGATGGATCTCCCACATCCTGTTTGGGCTCTTAAGCTAGGGAGACCTGGAGCTTTTCTACACAAGACATTTATAGTGGGCTCGTGATTCCTTACCCACAGTTGTTTACGGGTTCTTTAGATGATGTCGTGATCCTTCTGTTTCTCTTCTGTTTTTTAAGAGCACCTTTCGGGGGGCGGGGGGTTGTCTTTAGAGCAGGGAAAATGGAGTATTATTTCTGAAAGTGAAAAAAAATGTATTTTCCTACTTGTGTAATGGTGATATTCTGCTATAGCACAGCACCACCTACAGCTTATGTAGTGGAAAAGCAGGAAAAGAAAAGCTCTTTGTGAAGAGCTTGGATCACAATTCTGCAACCAAACCAAAAGTACCAATTCACAGCCTTGTGTTGAAACGCTCCAGGGTTCACCCCATACAGAACTGGCTCCGGTTTTGAGGGTACCCTTGGTAAGGAATCCTCTAGTGGGTCCCCTCCTGTGTTGGTGGCCCCCTGGCCACGGGCTTATTTAGCAGCAGTGATGGGCAGCTACAAGCTGCCATTTTAAATTCCACACAATGGCTCGGAATGTTGTGGGGGTGGGGGGGACACAATTTAACATTTCTCACTATGCCTCAGGGTAGCACTCTGTCAGATACTCTAGGGCAGGCTTCCCCAACCTGGTGCCCTCCAGATGTGTTGGCCTGCAACTCCCAGAATCCCCCAGATAGCATGAAGGGCACCAGGTTGGGGACAGCTGCTCTAGGGCATTGGGAGACTTTTTTTTTAAATGGTGGCTTGCAGACCTGGCTGCTGGCTCTTGGGGTGGGGGCAGGGCAGGTGGGCCCCGCTGAGATGCTTGCATCATGGGGACTGCCTAAGGGTGTGGGGTGCTGATCCTGGGTCTGAGCTCACATATCCTTGGAGGATAGAAGGGTAGGGAAACCTGATATTAACTGGTTAAAGATATCACATCCACCATTTGGTGGCTTGGATCCGGAGGCCTGCATAACTGTTGACCCAAATGCAGCCACCCACCATCCATATACAGCAGCCCATCAGGAGCTTGATCAATCTCTCTCTGCTTCCTCCTTCTGTCAAGCCACAACATATAGGGTGGTTGGGTGCCCTACTTTACAGAGGACACCCAGCCACCCAACCTGTGTTTGAAGGGCTGTTAGACGACAGTCTTCTATGTGAAGGGGTGTCCAGTCCAAGTCCAATTTAAAGATAAAGCATATAAGAAGGGAGAGCAAGGGCCTTGAAGTTGCCCATCAGTCTTTAGCACAGGGATGTGCAACTTGTGGCCCATCAGATAATTTGGCCTACACCTTCTATCATCCCTCATCATTGGCTATGCTGGCTAGGGCTGATGGGAGTTGTATGCAAAAAAACTGGAGCCACAAGTTGCCCACCCCTGACTTGAGGCTTTCCATAAGAAACTTTTAACCAGCCACTTTACAGAGGCTTCTGCTTCTGGATTCTTTGTGGGATTAAGATTGACTCCTTTATGCATGTCCCCCCCCCCCCGAGTTTTTCTTTCTCTGCCTTTCTATATGTTCCATTACACAACCACTAGGTGGCACTGTGGTATAGCAGAATTGCACAAATACAAGAAGCTTTCATGCTGCCATTCACAGATATACCAGACTTTCCTTGTTAGAAAAAAATACATGCTAAAATGGTTGAAAAGCACGGGAGAGGCCCTGGAGGATGATGACCTCATGTAAAGCACACACAAAGTACCATGAGTGAGGAATTACGAGCGCACAATAAAGGCCTCGTGTAGAAAGGCTCTTAGCATCTAGATAGCAGACAGACACACACGGGTCAACAGTCCTCTCCACTGGTGAGAAGTATTTCAATTTAAATGATAATTTGTTATTTCTAAATTAGCATCTAAATTAGCATATGCAAATATTATGCAAACTGCTGTCCTTTTTTGTCCTCTTTTTTTGGTGATACATTTCCTCTTTTGGGGGGGCAATGCATAAGTGGCTACCCTAATAGTTGGTAGGCTGCATTCAGCCTGTTATGTCACAAATTGCCCAGGCCCAGCTGAAGCTATAAGAAGTAAGAAGTAGTAATTGGATCTCACTTTGGGAAGTTGAAAGCTGACAATGCAAACAAGGGGATAGAGCTGAGGAGTCAATAAACATATAAATTTTACCCTCCTACACATAAACTGAACTGGCATGGGTGTGACATTCCTAGCATTTTAACCCAGGAAAAAGCCTAATCCCTGTTTAATGGTCTTTGAATGGAAGTGGTCAGTAGTTTGGTAAATGTTTAAGTGACAGATTGATAGGCATGGAGCTAACACTTTAATCCTGCCTGTAGGCCAAAGGGCTAGCAAACAGGTTCTCTTTAAAACCCCAGAGTGGGAGCATTGATTTCCAAGTCAGCCTGAGGTAAGAAGGGAAAGCCAAAGGGAGGAGAAAATTAGCTTTGGATATTTACAGGTGTGAAAAAACATGGGCATTGGTGTCTTCTTGGGACTTGAAAATAGGGAAGTTAAACATCCCCACAGAGTTTAATATATGATCTATGTTGGGAGGACACAAAATATATGTTGTGTGCCAGGGTTGGGGGGCTGAATAACTGTATGTCATATTGAAGTCAAATAGCATATATTGCCTGAATAGTCCCATCTCTGGAAACAGACCTGGCTCCACCATGAGACAGAGTGAATCCCCTGTTTCAGGGGGTAGATTGTGGCATGCAATGAGAGCTTTAATCACACCTGTCACCCACTGTCCAGGAAAAACAGACAGAAATAATGTCTGTTCCCTCTATGAGAGGACTGGCCCAACCCCTAAAAATAAAAAACAATAATTAAAAACAAAAATTGAAACCATGAAGTACAACATAAAACAATATAAAATATGAAAGCTTAAAACAACATAAAAATACAACCAGAATAAAATAAAGCAGCTTACAGGTTTAGGCTGAAATCCTATACACACCTACCTGGGAGTAAGTCCCATTGAACTCAGTGGGACTTACTTCTGACTAGACGTGTAGGGGATTGCACTGTTAGAAGAGTAAAATAATTAAAATATAAACCATACGAATAATCATAAAGCAAAGCAATTGGAAACAGCAGAATATAAAACCAAATCCAAAATGGCAGATTAAAACCCGAGTGCATCCTAAAGGCAGAAAACTCACAACCCAAATGCATGCTGGAACAAGGAAGTCTTCAACAATACTAACAAGGAAGTGGCCTGATGGAGGGGCCTTCTTTGGGAGGCTATTCTACAATCTCAGAGTCACCACTGACAAGGCTCTAACACAGGTAGCTGCCCATTTGAACTCACACAGGGGCATGACCATGAGCAGAGCTTCAGATACCAATCTTAACTGGCAGGCAGGCACACATCAGAGAATGCAGAATCATAGAAACAGAGTTGAAGGTGACCTCAAAGGTCACCTACTCTAGCCCCTACCGATGCAGGAAATCTACTGCTACTTCATCCCTGACAAATGGCCATCTAGTCAGGGTAGTGGTTGGCATTTTTGCTTCAAGCCGTGAAAAAGGTTGGGCTGTTATAAAAGGTTCTTTGGTAGCAGGGCTTGGGAAAACTACCTAGTCAGTGCAAACATGACTGAATAAAGTGAACCAATGACTGGAGCAGCTCTGTACATCCTTCTAGAGGACTCTACAGTGTACAAATTGCTTTTCAATTCTTATTTCATGCAGCCAAATATATATATCAGTGAAACGTGTAGTCTAATTGTCCCTTTGGTAGTGGGACCCATCCTATAGAATGCCCTTCCCATTGAGATCTGCCACACCCTGACGTTGCATTCCTTTAGGCGCCTGACTAAAACATGGCCGTTCATGAAGGCCTTTGACTGATTTTTAGTTTGTGATATGTTTAATGCCCTTCCCCTATATGGGTCTCCTATATCAGTGGTTATGCTGTTTCTCTATGCTTACTTTACATGGTTTTTAAAAACACATTTTTGGCACATTGCTTTTGTTCTTTTTAAGATGTTTATTTTGTGAGTTGCTTTGAGTCCACCTGGTGGAAAAAAGGGGGATATAAACTTTTTAAATGAATAATCCATAAACAAATAATTCACAATAGTGACAAGGAGTACTGAACCACCACAGATAGTTAACTGCTGTGCTGGACTGATGCCTAATTAACCAGATTACAGCATTCCACAAAAAGAGAGTAGAAGGCATTAAAGTACACCGTGCACCAGTGTTTATAAACCCTACGTACTGTGTACGCTCTTAGCTGTTAAATGTTACTTATGTTACTACTGACCTATCTGATGTTCTTGTAAGCCTCACATTAATTACAATACTACCTGATTAAATTAATTTGTATGCCCATAACTTTCTGAATAGGACTGGAATGGTATATATGCTGTTAGAGTCTGTTCTTTGCTTTGCATGATGTGTTAAAGTACGTGAGCTTACATTTTACGGCAACAGCCTTTCTACCCATTCAGTGTGTGTGTGTGTGTGTGTGTATGTGTGTGTGTGTGTGTGTGTGTGTTGCCTATACTTACTTGAAAAGAAGAAAATGAGTATGAATAGTCAGTTTAAATAGATTTTAACTACCAAAAGAAACACGATCTTTTTCAAATTTATGCATGACATTTTAGTCATATATTCCTTTCAAATTGGAAATTTTCCTGCCAACATATTTTTTCTGGAAAACATATATGTGTTTGAAATAATCTACCCATCAGGGAATACTTTAAAAAAGGGTAATGATTGACAGCTACACTCAGACCATGAGGATTATAGTGGATCAGTGGGGATTTTCTCATTTACTTTCATTAACCCTTGAGTTTGCTTTTCCCATTTTCTTCTAAATGCCACTTACTTCAGTCTTAACAATTTCCTTTAACAGCAAAACCATTTTGCTGTCAAATGCAGACTATTTTTTCACAATGTAGTTAATGTCCTAAAGTGGTGAGAGGTAAAAGGCAACTGACGATGCAATCCTATCCTTGAGTTACACCAACTGGACGAGGAGAGGACTGCTACTACGTGCCTTATGCCAGTGGAACTCCAAGTAAGGCCATCATTGTGAAGTTATTACAGCATAGAGACATTGTTACACACTTGTAACATTTACCTGGTTCCTACGACATGACAGCCCAACATGGCTTAATTTATCCATGGGGTCTGTCGTCATGCTGGGTGCCCGCGGGCACCATTTTGCATAATGCCCATGGGTGCCCGTCTTGCCATGTTTGTGAACCCAGGTGGCAGGGGTTGTTTGAGGGTTAGATTACCCTCAAATAATACATAGCTTGTCTAACCCTCAAACAACCCCTGCCACGTGGGTTCGCACAACACGACATGCCGGGTGCCTGCAGGCATCATGCAAAAACAGTGCTCATGGGTACCCGGCAAAACATGACAGCTCTGCCCGTTTATTAAACCACAGTGGGCTGTTGTGTCATGCGAACCAGGCATTGTGAATGGAAGTATTACACATTTCTATTACATTTTTATTTTATTTAAAGTAAAAGCCATTTTTCTTTCTCGAAGGAAACCCAAAGGGGTTATCAAGAAAACAACAAGAACACAACAGTGTCAAAATAACACAACACTATTGTAATTATGACAGCATGAAGGTGGGAAGAGTTTACTCATAAGGCTCATGAGAATGGCCAGTTTAGCTGAAATTATATCTTCCCATAGAGCTATGTTCAATCTTTCCCACCAGTATGAAGTTAAGACAGCAAAATAGCACCCTTAGGAGTCGATGGAGAGTCTACGATGGCTTCCCCCACCACTGCCACATCAGAGGATAAGGCCCTGACCAACTCTGGAGCCAACCATCACGCACTATGAGAAGCATATGAACTCCAGCAAGGGAAGACACCTCTTAGATGTGTGGCATGGGGCCACTGCCACATCACTCTGCCCCTGTCAACAGATCAATGAGCATACAAGTGGAAACTTGTTGATAGAGATCTTTGGTGACAGGGCACACTGGGAGCTTTTAGCACAAACAAGGAACAACCAAGACTGAGAACAGAGTAGGAAGGGCAGCTAAATAGCTCTTGTCTTCTCAGAACCCTTCCGGATATGCTGTCTCAGATACAAGCTAGCCACCTCTGCAACTTGGGCTGCAATGCCAAGCCACCCCACACAGATAAACAAGGTGAGACCTACTGGAAAGAGAAGCCTTCTCCATCCCAGTTCCCTAGCATTCCAAAGTGTGCAACTGCATTCTCAAACATCCATCATTCCCCTAGAGCAGCCATTTCCAATCTCGTGCCCTCCAGATGATGTTGGACTACAAGTCCCATAACCACTGACCATTGGCCATGCTGATGGGAGATTATGGGAGTTGGAGTCCAACACCATCTGGAGGGCCACAGGTTACCCATCCCTGTACTAGAGTGAGACAGACTTGAGCAACTGGCTTTTGTATTTACAGATACCAAGAAAATGGTACAGCATGGCAGACATCAAAGCCAATGCTAACAATAGGTGCTATATGGAAATTTGCCACATCAAAAAGGAGTACTCATTCTTGAATGTTCATGCTCTTGTTTTTCTCCTTCTTCATGCAGTAGGGAAATAAAAAAAAAAAACAGTTCTGGCTTTAGGTTGACACACTCTTTGTATCTCAAATGCTTCCTGCAGGATACAGCAGGGCTTCCCTTTAGGTTAAACTGTTCCTTATTTGGCAAGTCAACCAATTAGTGCCAGACATGTCAGTGACATCTGGACTTAATTACTGGGACATTAGCTGTTCATTGGGATGTTTTGACTGGGACTCTTCAATGGGATTTATTGTACTTTATAGTTGTTTATTTTCCAATCAAAATCAGCCTTTAAGTCAGGACTGCTGCTTCAGACTCTTCTGAATAAAAGGAAGCACAAAATAGGTCTCCGCTGACCTCTAGGTATAGGGTCTCCCATCAATTACTGAAAGACTTGGAGCTCTGAAAGTTAAAAAATATTAACTTTTAATATCAGTTCACTGATAGATGAAGGGGGAAATGTAACAATGGAATGAAAGTAGCAGAACCAGATAAGCTTAAATTTTCACCTATGGGCTGAGATTCCCTTTAAGTGGTGAGGTGATTCTTTTTTTAAAAATGAGATGAACAAAATTCACTTGGGCTTATGGAAATTTATTGTCTCTTGCCTTGTTTTTAGAAGAGGATAAGGGCAAGGCTACCATTGCTTCACAGTAGGCGGTAACGTGGGTGGTTGATAAAGTGGTTTTGAGTAGGACATGCTAGCTGCCACAATGGCTGACCAGAGACCAATAGGAGGTGTGGGTGGAGCCTGGAGGCATCTCAACACTGTGTAAGCGTGTGCTTGCTGACTGGATAGCCACCCATGCCAATGGCCTGCAGGGAGTAGGTGGAGCTAGCCATTCATCAACTCCACGTGCTGCCTGAGGTCCCCCAACTTCCATCACTGCTTCCCACCAGTTTCTGTTAAGGTTGGGAAATCCACCCTGCCCTCCACTGCCTCACAGGGGTGACTGGCTGTTCTTCACAAAGGACTTCACAAAGGACTTCACTGGCCACTACAGCATACTAACATCCCTGAAGCAAAAAGCCCACAACATTTTGGGTGGGAGGGGGAGGACACAGGGGAT
Source organism: Heloderma suspectum (assembly GCF_057233095.1). Lineage (NCBI taxonomy): Eukaryota > Metazoa > Chordata > Lepidosauria > Squamata > Helodermatidae > Heloderma > Heloderma suspectum. Next base: position 283,267,174 of record NC_139461.1, on the reverse strand, counting down.
GGACAGACCAATGTTTACAAATGTGGGTGCTGCTGAGTGCCCCTTTCTTTTATAATCCAGCATTATTCATATCATATTCATATTACTCAAGAGACTGTACCAGATACATATTACCTCAGGAGATGGTACCAGATACAATGAAGGGATTTGAACTTGACCCCATCTTAGGCATTTGCACCTAAGCCTTCAGACACGAGCAAGACTTTATTTTACTGGCATTTAGCTTTTCCAGACCTAAGATACAACTTCAACTCAGATGTGCATTATTTCTCCATCAGTCTCCCTTCTTCACTTTCTTGAAAAGATAGCCATGGCCTTGCTCTTGTAACCCATGTTAGTACAGCTCATGGTACAGCTGTGGAATCAAGGCCCATCAGTTGAAGACCAAACAGTCCAGATGAGGCAAATCCATTCAGTGCCATGCTGTGCCATGCCATTCTATGGCAGGAAACCAAGATAAAACAGTAACTGTTTTATCCTGGTAAAACTAGTGCACAGTCCTTCTCCAGTGCCAGCAAGGGTAGCTATCCAGAAAAATGGTTTGATAGGCCTTAAGTAAAAGACAACCAATTTTTAAGTAACACCATTTGCTAAACGTCCCATTTGCCTTCATTCACCATCAACTGAAATGGGCCCTACTTAAGACCCTTCCCCAGCTCTCCCCTTATAGCATTTTTGAGAGATGACTGTGTCTTCATCAGCTAAGGTTGGCCACCAGTCTTCAACCTAATTCACTATAAATCTCATACCAAAACATATGCAGTTGCAGACTCTGTATAGCTACCTAGAATCCTTCTGGACAACAACACTCCCAATAGTTATTAGGAACGACATTCTTGGTAATTTTTATTATATGGTCTGGACTGAAACAGAGCTGGTGAATGTTTTGTGATTCCACACTGGCTGAATTTCAGTCGTTAAAATCCTCATTGGTGGCTATAATTTCCCATTTTTATCAGTGTTTCCTTTGGGTTTGCTTCTAGCTGTCTCAGTGATATTCAGGCAAGATTAAATACTTTTGCACTTAGCTTTATTTCTGTGAAAATTTCTTCTTCTTCCCTCAGTAGAAAATTAATCCACAGAGGATCATATTCTCAAACTGCAATTCAGATGGCATTTACTAAATGCCCTGAAGTAAATATTCTGAACTAAAGATATTAGAAGCATGTTTAGGACCATGTATGAACCCTCCTCCTTGCAGTCCAGGAGGAGGGTTCATACATGACTGCAAGGAGGTCAAATCAGTCAATCCTAAAGGAAATCAACCCCGACTGCTCATTGGAAGGACAGATACTGAAGCTGAAGCTCAAATATTTTGGCCAGCCACCTAATGCGAAGAGAAAACTCCCTGGAAAAGACCCTGATGCTGGGAAAGATTGAAGGCAAAAGGAGAAGGGGACAGCAGAGGATGAGATGGCTAGATAGCATCACCGATGCAATGAGTATGAACTTGAGCACACTCCAGGAGAGAGCGGAGGACAGGAAGGCCTGGCGTGCTATGGTCCATGGGGTCACAAAGAGTTGGACACGGCTTAACGACTGAACAACAACAACATGAACCCTCCCCCTCCCACCCAAAATGTTGTGGGCTTTTTGCTTCAGGGATGTTAGTACACAGACATTTATTTCTTGGCAGGAGAGCAATGACAAATCTTGATAAAATAGTTAAGAACAGAGACATCACACTGACAACAAAGGTCCACATAATTAAAGCAATGGTATTCCCCATAGTAACATATGGCTGCGAGAGCTGGACCATAAGGAAGGCTGAGCGAAGGCAGGCAAATTACCTGAGCGAAGGCAGGTAAATTCCAGGCAAAAATGGGTATGATCAAAAACAAAGATGGCAAGGACCTAACAGAAGCAGAAGAGATCAAGAAAAGGTGGCAAGAATATACGGAAGATCTGTATAGGAAGGATAAAATATCAGGGATAGATTTGACGGTGTGGTCAGTGAGCTAGAGCCAGACATCCTGAAGAGTGAGGTTGAATGGGCCTTAAGAAGCATTGCTAATAACAAGGCAGCAGGAGATGACGGTATCCCAGCTGAACTGTTTAAAATCTTGCAAGGTGATGCTGTCAAGGTGATGCATGCCATATGCCAGCAAATTTGGAAAAATCAAGAATGGCCAACAGACTGGAAAAAATCAACTTATATCCCCATACCAAAAAAGGGAAGCACCAAAGAATGTTCAAACTATCGAACAGTGGCACTTATTTCACATGCCTGTAAGGTAATGCTCAAGATCTTGCAAGGTAGACTCCAGCAGTTCATGGAACGAGAATTGCCAGATGTACAAGCTGGGTTTAGAAAAGGCAGAGGAACTAGAGACCAAATGGCCGATATCTGCTGGATAATGGAGAAAGCCAGGGAGTTTCAGAAAAACATCTATTTCTGTTTTATTGACTATTCTAAAACCTTTGACTGTGTGGATCATCACAAATTGTGGCAAGTTCTTGGTGGTATGGGGATACCAAGTCATCCTGTCTGCCTCCTGAGGAATCTGTATAATGACAAGTAGCAATGGTAAGAACAGACCACGGAACAACGGACTGGTTTAAGATTGGGAAAGGAGTACGGCAGGGTTGTATACTCTCACCCTACCTATTCAACCTGTACGCAGAACACATCATGCGACGTGCTGGGCTTGATGAAGCCAAGGCTGGAGTTAAAATCGCTGGAAGAAACATTAACAATCTCCGATATGCAGATGATACCACTTTGATGGCTGAAAGCGAGGAGGAGCTGAGGAACCTAATGACGAAGGTGAAAGAAGAAAGTGCAAAAGCTGGGTTGCAGTTAAACCTCAAAAAAACCAAGATTATGGCAACCAGCTTGATTGATAACTGGCAAATAGAGGGAGAAAATTTTGTCTTTGACAGACTTTGTCTTTCTAGGTGCAAAGATTACTGCAGACGCTGACTGCAGCCAGGAAATCAGAAGACGTTTACTTTTTGGGAGGACAGCAATGACAAATCTTGATAAAATAGTGAAGAGCAGAGACATCACACTGACAACAAAGGTCCGCATAGTTAAAGCAATGGTATTCCCCATAGTAACCTATGGCTGTGAGAGCTGATAAAGCACCAGTGAGGAAACAGCTATCTGTATCACGATCACTGGGGGATAGGGAGGTCAGAGGGATCTGTCTGGGGAGTAGAGCTCAGTGAGTTTTTGCCATCTCGGCCCCCTGGACTCCAGCTCCCACATCCCTCAGCTTGCCCAACTTGTTGTGCAATGAGTTGGTCTAGCTCATGGTTTTCTGCTTTTTTTATATGTGCAAGTTGTGATTTGCACAAAATTACGGGTATAACTATTTATGGAAGTTGTGATTTGTAAATTGCACAATTTGCACAAAATTGCAGGTGTAAATGGTCTGATTAGACCATTAATTTCTTAACTCTTCTCACAAGATTTTTCCAACCTGGTACCCTCAGATGCGTTGAAGTACAACTCCTATGATCCACTGGCCATGTTGGCAGGGGATAATATGGATTCAATACATCTGGAGGGCACCAGGTTGGGGAAGGCTTGTGAGAAGAGTACTGGATTTAGACTGAGGAGACCAGGGTTCAAATCTCCACTCAGTCATGAAACCTATTGGATGTCCTTGGGCAAGTTGCTATCACTCAGTCAAATTTACACCTGCAATTTTGCGCATTTTACGCTATTTATGGCTGCCTTTTTGTGCAAATCACAATTTCTGTAAATAGTTATACCCACAATTTTGCGCATATCGGAACTCATGCATATATTTTTTTAAAAGCGGCAAAAGTCCCCAAGTTTCAGGAACTGACCTGCCGCTTGGCTCGCAAATGCGTACCAAGTTGGGGGCACCATGAGGATCTGTCAAGCCAAAAGCAAACAGGATTTTCCTGCAACAGCCATCCCTACTGGGGGAGGGAGTGGAGAGAAGGTTTTCCATCTCCCCCTCCAGCCATCTGTATCAGGATCGCTAGGCTGTGCATGCATGTGTATGTGTGGGTGAATGCATGCACAGCTGCCACCCAACATCACAGGCGGTCCTCAGGGTGGAAAGAGATGTGCATCCCTGCTCTAGTGTGTCAAAATCCTAACCCCACTTCTAGACCCACACTAAGTTTAATGCTCTAAAGCTCAAATTTATTTTTGAATCTGGGTAAAAAAAATAAAATTACTAAAGAGTTGGTTTGCAGCCAGCATGGTATAGTGCAGGTTTCCCCAACCTGGTTCTTTCAGATGCGTTGGACTAGAATCATAGAATAGTAGGGTTGGAAGGGGCCTAGAAGGCCATCGAGTCCAACCCCCTGATCAATGCAGGAATCCAAGTCAGAACACCCCTGACAGATGGCTGTCCAGCCTCGTCTTGAATGCCTCCAGTGTGGGAGAGCCCACTACAACTCCCATGATCTGCTAGGCATGTTGGAAGGATAATATGAGTCCAATACATCAGGTTGGGGAAGGCTTGTGAGAAGAGTATTGGATTTAGACAGAGGAGACCAGGGTTCCAATCCCCACTTAACCATGAAACACATTGGATGGCCTTGGGCAAGTTGCCGTCTCTCAGTCAATCTGACCTAACAGGTCTATTAGGAGCATGACTCTGTAAATGCCACTTGATCACCTTGCAAAGCAGGTGAGTATGACAACTCAGGGAATCCCATACAAGGCCTTGGCTCCTCAGGTTACTAGGTATGTCTCCCACCTTTCCCACTGAGTCCAGACTTAACCTCCCCTCCCCCCAAACCGCCAAGTGAGCCATGGACAGCAGCAGGATGCTTCTTTAATATACTTACTGTGTAAATTAATGCTAGCGTGTATATGGGGAGATGGGGATTCTTGGATAAGCTGAGACCAGAACACATTCCTTAATTTAAACCAGTAAATTTATTTATTTATTTATTTATTTATTTATTTATGGAAAATAACAAGATAATGGGCCTGTTCGCATGATCACAGAGGGGGAAATAAGCAATGGTGGCTTATTTTCCCTGCCGCACATACCTGTCGCATGCCAGGGGATTTGCATAAATACATGTCATGGAACCTAGCACGGCTGGCTTGTTGCCGTGGTTAACAAGCACCCAGAACCCATTGGCTGTTGTAGGGTTCCTGGGTGGGTTATTAACCACGGCAGCAGGATATCCTCATTGGGTTCGCATGACATGGCAAGCTGCGTTGGCAAGGGTAATTATGCAAATCTCCCCCAGCACACACATGACCAGCATACATGTGACCAGCTTATTTCTCCCTCCATGATCATGTGAACCTGGGCAAGGAATAACAAATAATGGTCCCGTCTAATGTTCTACTATAACTGACCCTCCTCTTTAACAGCTATCCTAATCCCCAGCCTTTTTATTAATCCATCTCTCCCCCTCTAATCTCCCTTACTCTCTCTTTAACTGACTTTCTCAACTTCCTCTTTCTGACTCCATCCACCATTCCATCACACTTTCTGCTGTCAATCATTCTTCTATCCTAGTAGCATACAAACATGATAAATGAAATAAGTGCACACCGCCCCCAGTGTATGTGAACATACTCTGAAATAGCTGGTTGGACATGCCCCCCCCTCCCAATCAGGCTGTGTGCAGATGTAGCTCTTACTGACAGTAATCATTTCCGCAATTGCAGTGGCAATTAGGTGACCTGACCCCAGGATGCTTTATATTGCCATGCGTTACAAAAAGGAATAGTAGAATTTGTTTCTTTTTCAGTTCTCCTGGCTGATTTACTATCGAACTTTTGCATGTTAATTAAGTTAGAGAGGAGCTGAGATCTCATATGGAGCTCCAGTTTGATTTAGCAGCTCAGATTTTTCAAATTTCATCTTGCTTCTCCAAACAAATTGTTTTAGGAGATTGTTATGAACAAAATACCTGGCTCTACTGATGCTGACTAAGTTGACCGGAACCAGCATATGAAAACAGCGGCAGTAAAATAGTTCAGGCCCCAGGCCAAAATCACATTTGCACATTCACTTAGTGATCACTTATGAATATTTCACCACTTTAGTAAATGTGCACAACCACTGTTCACAAATAATACTTCTCTTGCTTTAAATGCCACACACCTCCTCCAGGTATTTTGGGAGAAGATACTGCCACATTTGCCTCTCTGGTTGCTGGGCCCTACTGTTTTGTGAACAGACTTGGTTACAATCCCATGGTGACGTGGCTGATAACATTCTGATGCCCTTTTATGCACTATCTACTCTCTTACCACATTACCATTTCCTTCAAGGTCCCCACATATTAGTCGTCTCTGAAACTGACCAAGTCAATAAAACCCTTTATCAGTTTCACCAATGTTGATTTCTTTTGCCCTCCTCTTCTCTAGAAACTGACAAAATCAAGTGAAAGGCGTATCAGTTTCATGGATGGCTGTAAGCATACATGGCCTTCTGAAGGGGCAGGGGAAAACATGACAGTGAAATTGATGTCTTTTCCCTAAATCATGTCAGTTTCACCAGCAATCATGTGCAGGATAGCAAAAAGAAATAGGCACCCACAGGAAGCTTTGGAAATAGTGACTAAAGAGACACTTCTATACATGGATAAGAGGTTATAATGGGAACAAAGCCGCTCCTAGGGTTGTACAAATTTATTGGGGGGGGAGGAGTCAAGGACTAAAAATGCCCTTTGGGTAGCTGAACTATTCATCTGTGCATGCAGGTGACAGGAAAAAACTGCAGGAATGTTAAAATGTGACTATAAATCCACCTTCCTACATGGCCATCAATTGATATATATTCCTTCTACAGATGCATTTAAAACTGCGTTTCTGTCTTTATACATGCACACCAAAAGGGCAATGATGCTCACAAGTGCTTTAAGTGGTACCTGTGAAATCCGAATATAATGTGTCTTCCTTCCATACAGGACATCGATCACTTGTCTGTTACCTTTCAAGCCTGTTCTCAAAATATACATCTCTGGCAAAGCTTTTAATTTTTTTTTAAAAAACTCTTTCCTTGTTGTCCTTGACCTACACACATTCTAACTAATAAATCTAATCCTATAATTTCTCATTAATTGTTGTTAAGTTACATGCAACTGCATTTCTCCAAAATCTTGATGTAAAAAACATCACACTCTGAAGGAAACATACATAATAATAGATAACAATGGGAGTATATCTCTTCTGGTTTATGCTGTGGTTTACTGAAACTATAAGACAACTGTTGAGCACACAAGATATATACTAATACTAATAATAATTTATATATCACATTTCAAGTGTTTGATGTGTTTCACATACATTATCTTTTCTAGAAATAAAACCTATGCTTGAAACCTGTGTTTGAAAACCTGTATATGCAATTTGGTGGAAGAAAAAGGGTGTGTGTGTTTCTTCATACACTCCCTTAATTCATTTCCATTAAAACTGAATTTGTATGGCTACTCCAAAGGCTCAGATAATTAAATTTTCAAATGGTGGATAGAGCAGACAAAGGCTAAACACCCTCAGGATCCAAGTATATGGATTCAAACAGTTTCATATAGGATTGCTTCTTGGAATATGAATTAAGCATATGGCTAGTATCCAGCAAGTGTCAAGAAGGAAAGAACAGACATGAATTTGCAAGCAAAGTAACTGCAAAAAAGGGAGAACATTTTCCCAGAAAGAGGATGTATACAGGAGAATCCAGTCGTATCAACCACAGCATCCCAGGAGTATATTGATAAAAGGAAGACTGGGATCCAGAGGGTCTTTTGTGTGAGTGGAAGGCACTTAGACTTGTACAAGGAGGGCCCCCCAATCTCAGCTGATTCCCCCTTCTGATGCAGCTTCCCCTTCTCCCCCATGCCATTCCAGAAGGATCCTGGACTCTCAAGTGTGGCTTTTTCAGGGGTAAATTCAGACCAGGTATAACAGTCAGAGAGGACTGGACAGGACTCCAGACAAATAGCAGGATTGGGAAAGGAGCTAACTTTGCAAAGCAAAGCAAATGAGAATCAAAGAAACAAGGGGATACAAACACAGGTGGAGATGCAGCCAAGAATATCCACACGAGCTATTGACAAGCCTGCCAGTAGCCCTTTCCTGCTTCCCTTTATGAGGCTGTGGGGAGATGGAAGCCAATGAGAGCAAGGAAGATTAAATGATGACAGGTGAACCTGCACGCCAAGGCAGAGAACTTGGGAGGCATTGATTTTGTCCTGTTGCCAACTTCTCTTAAATGATGACTGTTTCTTATGACTGTAGTTGTGCAGCAGCAACCCAGGCAGGCAGAGAGGGTCCCTCTCGTTAGTAAGCTTCTCATGAAGGTAGCAGAGGTAAAGGATAGGCTGGGACTGCACCAAACTATGCTGTGCTATGAGAGTGCCTAGCAGTGCCTAGCAGGGGAACAGGCCAATGATCCCAGAAGAACACATTAGAAAATGTAGGAGGACATGGAATTAGTGTAACTTGAGCACGCTCCGGGAGAGAGCACAGGACAGGAAGGCCTGGCGTGCTATGGTCCATGGGGTCACAAAGAGTCGGACACGACTGAACGACTGAACAACAACAACAACAACAACCATGACATTGGGAAAACACACATTATTTGTTTATGTATAATGGTAATAATTATGGATGTTACATAATATGAGTTAATGATAATTCATAATAAGGGTAAGGCCAGCACTGAGGCTACAAGAGAAAAATTATTAACAAGGAATTTGCAGAATTAGTGGCTCCACTATATTGACATCTCCACCAGGAAGAGCAGTGGCTCTGTGTCTGATGAAGCCGACTGGGTCCATGAAAGCTTTGTTGTTGTTCAGTCGTTAAATCATGTCCGACTCTTCGTGACCCCATGGACCATAGCACGCCAGGCCTTCCTGTCCTCTGTTCTCTCCCGGAGTGTGCTCAAATTCATATTCATTGCATCGGTGATGTTATCTAGCCATCTCATCCTCTGCCGTCCCCTTCTCCTTTTGCCTTCAGTCTTTCCCAGCATCAGGGTCTTTTCCAGAGAGTTTTCTCTTCGCATTAGGTGGCCAAAATATTTGAGCTTCAGCTTCAGTATCTGTCCTTCCAATGAGCAGTCAGGGTTGATTTCCTTTAGGATTGACTGATTTGACCTCCTTGCAGTCCAGGGGACTCGTAAGGGTCTCCTTCAGCACCACAGTTCGAAAGCATCAATTCTTCAGTGCTCAGCATACCTTATAGTCCAGCTCTCACAGCCACACGTTGCTACTGGGAAAACCATAGCTTTGATTATACGAACCTTTGTCGGCAAGGTGATGTCTCTGCTTCTTACTATGCTGTCTGGGTTTGCCATAGCTTTCCTCCCAAGGAGCAAGTGTCTTTTAATTTCATGGCTACAGTCACTGTCTGTGGTGATCTTGGAGCTCAAGAAAATAAAATCTGTCACTGCTTCCATTTCCACCAGGTAAGGTGGTCTGATACTCCCATCTCTTTAAGAATTTGCCACAGTTTGTTGTGATCCACACAATCAAAGGCTTTAGTGTAGTCAATGAAGCAGAAATAGATGTTTGCTGGAATTCTCTTGCTTTCTCCATGATCCAGCAAATGTTGGCAATTTGATCTCTAGTTCCTCTGCCTCTTTGAAACCCCGCTTGTACTTCTGGTAGTTCTCGGTTCACATACTGCTGAAGCCTAGCTTGTAGGATTTTGAGCATCACCTTGCTGGCATATGAAATGAGCGCAATTGTACGGTAGTTTGAACACTCTTTGGCATTGCCCTTCTTTAGAATTGGAATGTAAACTGGTCTTTTCCAGTCTTGCGGCCACTGCTGAGTGTTCCACATTTGTTGGCATATTGAGTGCAGCACTTTAACAGCATCATCTTTTAGGATTTTAAATAGCTCAGCTGGAATACTGTCATCTCCGCTAGCTTTGTTGTTAGTTGCTTCCTAAGGCCCACTTGACTTCACTCTCGAGGATGTCCGGCTCCAGTTCAGTGACCGCACTGTCATGGCTATCAGGGACATTCAGATCTTTCCTGTATAGTTCTTCTGTGTATTCTTTCCACCTCTTCTTAATCTCATCTGCTTCTGTTAGGTCCTTGCCTTCTTTGTCCTTTATCATGCCCGTCTTTGCACAAAATGTTCCCTTGAGATCTCCGATTTTCTTGAAAAGATCTCTAGTCTTTCCCATTCTATTGTTTTCCTCGATTTCTTTGCATTGTTCATTTAAGAAGGCCTCTTTCTCTCCCCTTGCTATTCTCTGGAACTCTGCATTCAGTTGGCTATATCTTCCCCTTTCTCCCTTGCTTTTCGCTTCCCTTCTTTCCTCAGCTACTTGTAAAGCCTCATCAGACAGCCACTTTGCTTTCTTGCATTTCTTTTTCTTTGGGATGGATTGAGTTGCTGCCTCCTGAACAATGTTACGGACCTCCATCCATAGTTCCTCAGGCACTCTATCAGGTCTAACCCCTGAAATCTATCCATCACCTCCACTGTATATTCAAAGTTTATGCTGTAATAAATTTGTTAGTGCCATGAGATTTGTTCTTGTTTCCACCTGAAAGGTAAACTGTGCCTGTCAGCTGTAGGGAAGCTCTCAGATAGCAATGTCCTTCACTTGCAATTGGATGGATAATTGTTCACTTTCTACTGCAGTGTTGATCTGACAGAGCACGTAGAATGAAGCTCTCCCTCCCACCATCCTCCAGTGGAATGCACGTGGCCCGCCTTTGCACTGGCGTCTGGAGCTGCTGTTCAGAGACCACATGGAGTGTTTCACATTATGGAGAAAGGACGTGATTTTAATTCACTGTGATTCGCTCATGATTGTGTCTGCAATGTCATTTGGAGCTTCTAGGGAAAACTGCTAACCCTGCAGTCTGTCATTCTGAATGCAGGGAATAACGAGCAAAGGCACCTAATTTGCTATGAAGGCGAAAAAGCAGATTAAAAAATGATGGTGTCATCACATATTCCAGGGTTTCCTGGCCAAAAAAAGACTCTGAACTAAGCATTTTCTTTTTAAAAAAACAACAACACTAAGTCTGGATAAACTCTAAATATTATGGCTGTCATATAATAAATTTTCAACCTTTGCATCTCCTCATAATCAATTGGAGTGCTTTCCCAGTTTCACTGTTGGTAAAGCTGATAGGATTTGGGGTTCACCATGTCTCCATGCAAATGCCAAGTGCATACATAGCATAAATGGATCCTTGGTTGATTTGCCATATGTCTTTTTTAGCTGCCATGATGATCTGGAGTTAGTTGTAGTATATGAACTACAAAAATAGCTCCGATTCCCTGGTCTTCCTGTCTTTGGTAAGCTAAACATTTACATGGGCAGTTCAGACATTATGCTTTTGTGTATTTGATCTCTAGGGAGGCAGTAATGTAAACAGTGTAAAAAGCCATCACATATAATTTTTAAATGGTTTTTATTCCAGTTTGCAGCTTATATGGTGAAATCTTTTTAAAAGCTGTAAAAAAAACCCCTTCCTAATTTGTAAAATTAGGATACTGACACTCAAATCTTGTATGGAAAATATTCCTTTAGTGTTGAAATATCCTAATTCTAGATAGATGTATGAACACCTTCAGCAGCAGAAGTAGAATAGGACAATAATAACTATGTTGCCAAATCCATAAGGATTTGGTCCAGAGTACAAATGTATCCAGCTAGTAGTGGATACAATACAAAGTGCCAAGAATCCTGGGAAATGTAATTCTTCCAGTGCACCCGAGTCCTTGGTATGGTCACAGCCCTAGGGAACCACATGTTCCAGGGCCCTTCGCACCTGGGATGCATATTCAGCCATGTTTCAGGTGCAAGGATCCCTGGGAAATATAGTTTCCATGGTGGCTCATGATGATGGTATAGACAGGTCTCCTGAAGAACTGTTTCCAAACTCAGTGGCACCTAGACGTTGTCATGGCAAAGTTCTAGGTGCCAGGGAAGAAAGGTGGCCTTACACAGAGGCCTCCGCACAGAGGTCTCCACTGAGACTACCCTCAGGTCTCCTACCCTCCACTGCTGCCATGTAAATTTGGGAAATGGGAATGGGGTGGCAGGATTTAGGAGATCACAGGAGTTGGGTGATTTTCAGGGGATAGAAGAAGCACTGTGATCCCAATGACATCGCCCCTGAGAGAGTGATAAGGTCCAAATCCAGACCCAAGTTATTTTCTGGTGTTTGTAAAAATACACTTCAGTTTACTGAACCCAGTTCAGAATTGAGTGGAGGAGAGTTCAGCCATCACTAGCAACAAGGACACCTGCTCCTAATGCAACCTGGACAGGGGTGTAGCATAGGCCTACAAGGGCGGGTAATATATTTATACTAGTTAATTTAAATTGTGCATTCTTTTCTTTTAAGTTTGGAATATTTAGGCGTACTTTTGAGGTGGCCAATGAAAAGTCAGATAACAACTTGATGGGAGGCTTAGTGAGGGCAGCAGGATAGGCACAATGGCATCTTTGGAGTCTGAGCATTGGAAACATCGGTGAACATATGGCAAGCACGCTTGTCACATAAAGTGCAAATTGGCCCTAAGAGAACACTTGGACATTTACCGTCAATAAATGGATGACATCATTGGAACAGAGTGAGGCTTTTTATTGTTCCTTTGTGACATAATATCTGAAAACACTTCTGAGCTTAGCAACCCATTCAAAGGCTGGTGTTATGATGCTGGGCCTTTAATGCCCTTTTGTTCTCTGTAATTATAAGGATGATTTGATGGGAAGGGCAGCTGCCAGGTAAGGAACAAACTGTTTGCTTTAACAATCAAAGCCAAATCTATGCGCTATCAGGAGAGGAAATAATTGCTCCAGTAAACCTGGAAACGTTAGTAGCTTAATAAAAACGTGGCTTGCTTCCCCCTCCTCAGACATCTGCCAAGATCAGCCAGTATAAAACGGTTTCCTGAATGGCCTGTATCCTCATTATAGAATTTAGCATTATCACAAATCTGACCATTGCTAGCTTGAGTTTCATAATTTTTCACTATTTTTTTCTTGCATATTCCCTTCTTAGTTTGCCCCAAGAGAGCTTTGTCTAGACAGTGACCTGGGAATGCTGGGGCGGGGGGGGGGCAGGGAGGAGAGAGACTGTGGTAGGGGGAAGGGAAGTTCCCCTGTACATTTGCCTTCATCTATGCAATTAAGGCACCGAGCCAAGCTTTGTCTTATTTTCTTGTTCTGTCTTTTTACTTGAACACTACAGCCTGACCCAGATGAAGGTCTTGTTTGTCTTCAACAGCTTCAGCAAAACCAAACATCTGTATGAGCTATTACTAGATTCATTGGGTTGGATCCAGTTCCAGACATGCATGGAGTAGACACATCGAAGGTAATAGTCATGACTAACATGTCCCATTGGTATAAATGGGTCTACTCTAAGCATAGCTAAGTCTGTATCCAACCCATTGTCAATATATCCCCACATTTATTGGTGTAAGTTAAAACATCTGGAGTGACTCTCCGGTTTTGCTGGTGTAGTGTCACCCAGTCCCTGGAGTGCATACCTAGGAGGGAGGGAGGACCACAAGATCCTAAGCCTCTAGAGTGGGAGGGGGGAGGAGGCAACTTGTGGCCCTCCAGATGTTTTGGTCTACAACTCCCATCAGCCCTAGCCACATAGTCAATGGTGAAGAATGATGGGAGTTGTAGGCCACAACATCTGGAGGGCCACAAATTGCCCACCCCTGCCCTAGAGGAAATTTAGCCTCATGTAACAAGCTGCAGAGAAGAAGTCAGAACTACACAGAACTGTAGTAACCTCCCCTCTGCCCACTTTTATCAAACTTGTTGTTGTTCAGTCGTTAAGTCGTGTCCGACTCTTCGTGACCCCATGGACTATAGCATGCCAGGCCTTCCTGTCCTCCGCTCTCTCCCAGAAACAATATTGTTCTTTACAGCATCGGATTTTCTTTTCACCACCAGACACATCCACAGCTGAGTGTCCTTTTGGCTTTGGCCCAGCCGCTTCACTCTTTCTGGCGCTACTTGGAAATTCCCTCTGCTCTTCCCCAGTAGTATATTGGACACTTTCCGACCTGAGGGGCTCATCTTCCGGCGTCATCTCTTTTAGCCTTGTGATACGTTCCATGGGGTTTTCTTGGCAGGAATACTGGAGTGGGTTGCCATTTCCTTCTCCAGTGGACCACATTTTGTCAGAACTCTCCGCCATGACCTGTCCATCTTGGGTGGCCCTGCACGGCATAGCTTATGGCTTCACTGAGTTAAGCAAGCCCCTTCACCACAACAAGGCAGTGATCCATGAAGGGGATTATAAAACTATATGGTTTTAAAAAGCAGACTAAGAACTATATTCTGTACTACCTGCAAGGCAAAAGGGTGATTTACATAACAACCATTAACCTTTGCTTGCAGAAAATCCACTGCATGGTATAGCTCTCTCTATATGATGAGCTAGCTGCAGAATGTATACAACTTATCTGATTTGCTACTACTTCTTAGCCTCTATTTTCTCCTATATTTCAGTCCTGCTTTTTGATTCCCATTCTTAGTGCTGAATAATGCAGTAAAACAGATAAAACGTCAAAAACAAAGCTACGGCTGCTGTCTTATGCACACTTACCCCAAAATAAGCCCCAGTGTAAGTAAACATGCACCAGGAGTCTGCTTTTAAAGTTTAATTCTATTTTCCTAGCTGAGCTCCTCACTGGGGAAATCTGCCTCCCTCCTTTTGTATCCAAAATGGCTACATTTCATACAGTTAATAAATGGCCGCCTAAATGGTAGGTGTGGGACTATCTGACGCAATTCCAAAGATCTTTTCTTGGGCCCCATCTACATGAGCCAGTTGTCCCGGTGCCGCTTCGAAGGGAAGATCTTTGCGACAGATGACGCAGTCCCCGCTTCGCATTCCAATTATGGTTTTCACGGAGAAATCCGAGTTTTCTCAGAGTCCGTTTGCTGCGAAGTTTTAACTTGCTTCAGGTTCACTGTGGGGGGTTGAGTTGTCTGTCCCTTCCTCCGATTGAAATCGCAGCATCGTTAGTGATGCCCCTCCTCCTTTGCAGCTCCGCAGTTACAGAGGCATGAAGAAGCGGGCTGGTGGAAGCCGTGCTGATTGGTGGAAGGGAAAGTAGCCTGGGGCGGGGGGGGGGGAGCAGAGGGGCAAACATGTTTGTTTGCTGCGAAGTTTTAACTTGCTTCAGGTTCACTGTGGGGGGTTGAGTTGTCTGTCCCTTCCTCTGATGGAAATCGCAGCATCGTTAGTGATGCCCCTCCTCCTTTGCAGCTCCGCAGTTACAGAGGCATGAAGAAGCGGGCTGGTGGAAGCCGTGCTGATTGGTGGAAGGGAAAGTAGCCTGGGGCGGGGGGGGGGAGCAGAGGGGCAAACATGTTTGTTTGCTGCGAAGTTTTAACTTGCTTCAGGTTCACTGTGGGGGGTTGAGTTGTCTGTCCCTTCCTCTGATTGAAATCGCAGCATCGTTAGTGATGCCCCTCCTCCTTTGCAGCTCCGCAGTTACAGAGGCATGAAGAAGCGGGCTGGTGGAAGCCGTGCTGATTGGTGGAAGGGAAAGTAGCCTGGGGCGGGGGGGGGGGAGAGCAGAGGGGCAAACATGTTTGTTTGTTTATTCATTTCATTTCATTTCATTTCTATACTGCCTAAGGGTGTACGAAACAGACTCACCAGTCTGCTGGGGGGTGGTCCGTGGGGAGGGTGATCCGTCCCTCCCCCCGGAATTCTCCCTGGCCGGCTCCGCTCCATGGCAGGTCCGCAGAGCCACCAGCTGGGCCCGTCTGCAGCCGTAGCCTATCATGGCAAAGAGCAGGGACACTAATGGCGTCCGCTATACCATTTGTGTCCCTGCCCATGGCCGTGTTAGGCTACGTAAATATTTACATAGCCTATCACGGCCAAGGGCAGGGACGCAAATGGCATCCGCTACGCTGGACACCATTTTGTTCCGCAGCCTGGCAGCGGATGGCTGCAGAACGAAGACGATGGACCTGGACCGGCCACCGCTAGGTAGGGTCCGTCCTGACCGGCCTTCGCGGGGTGGCGGGGGGGAGCAGTCCATTCCGCTGCGGACTCCAGGCAGGCAGATTCTTTAGAATCCAGCCTCATTGGAGTCCGTGGAGGATTTCTCCGCCATCCCTAATACTGCCCAATAGCCGAAGCTCTCTGGGAAGTAACTCATTACCTTCACTTCCACGTCGCTGCCTCTCACTTTAAGTAGTCGAGCTTGAGAGTGGAGACATGCAGCTAGAAAGGATCACAGCTGAGAAATGCTGGATGCCTGTGGATTTGAAGCTGCACAGTGGAGAAAGGGTGGGTGCCAGGGCGGATGATTTTCATAAACATGTACTCAGAAGCACTTCATTGAGCCTGTGTTTGTGCAGGGTAGGGGGGAACCTACTGATAGGGCAGTTAGTAGACTATGTGGTACTTGCTCTCTCCTCCTCCCCAGCTCTGCGCTCTCTGCTGTCAGTGCCGGCTCAGTCTCCGGAGGTGGCGGCTGCCTTCTCGCCTCAGAAATGTGTATGCAGGGTTTGTTATGAACGTCTACTCGCAAGGAAGTCCTACATGCTAGTCGTGCACCCTCCTCCCCTGCTCTGTGCTCTTCCCAGCTTGGGAAGCCCACTTTAACCCTCCCCTCTACCGCCCCAGTTGTTAATTTGCAGAGCTAAAACTGAGCAGCTCCTACCGAGCAAACAATGAAATCTGTGCCATGTAGATGTGGCCTAGGTTAACATGCAGATCTCAAAAGAAATTCAGCCAGTTTCAGAGCAAGCCTGAGTTTGGCTTCAGATGGGGATTTTTTTTAGTGTGGTGTGTTATGAATATAAAGTATAAGTGTGCCAACAGAGAACACCTTTTATTCCCAGAGCCACCTTATCTCCTTCTCATCTGGTGCAACATCAAATGAGGCAGACCTCTCTGAAAAGCCTTACTCTTTCAGTCTTCCATTTTAGCACCTTTTAGGGGATAAGGTTGACCTGTACCATTGGCCTCTATCAACAGAAATAAGTGTGCTCAGGAAGTTCCACTCAGGAGCCTTAGATAGGACTGCTGACCACTCGGGACTTGGTGTATTGATGTCTTACACAAATATTTATGGACCTGTTTCCTCCCCAAGTGATCAGTGTTGCTTGATAGGAATATATAAGTGTTTCTGTGTTTGGCTAAGCAAACCATAGTAGCTGGGGATCTCAAAAGAGTTCCTGTAGCTCAGAAGCAGAAATGGAAAAGGAGACCCTTTTCAATTCCCAATTACCAAGTGAGGTTGGTTCCTCAAAGGACAAAAACAGGAAGTGGCAGAAAAGATCAGAACTAGGGGAAGAGGAAGCTAATATTCATATAATTTATATTACACAGTTATTCAAGAAAAGGGGAAACTACTCCCTCAGAGTTATACAGAACTGAGGGATGACTTCATAAGAAGAACATAAGAATTGCCCTGCTGGATCAAACCAATGGTCTGTCAAGTCTAAAGTTCTGTTTTCAACATTGGCTAATCCAAGTGCCTAGACATCTGGATCCCAAAACTAAAGATCCCACACAATCTGCCCTAATATAATTTATTTTCTCTGTTATCCAAAGCCATAACCTTGAGTGCACAGGCATACACAGAGCACTGGGTAACTGTGCCTCACCGTGACAATTATGCTGTGAGATACCACAGGATACCATCTCGTCTCCAATGCTATTTAACACTTAGGGCTTTTCTACATGAGGCATTTATCGTGTGCTTGTTATTCCCTACTCATGGATGTTTACAGGTACTTTAAACAATGTTGTGACCCTCCAGTTTTGCTTCTGTGTCTAACCTGCTCTTTCAGTGAGTGTTTTTAGAGCAGGGAAAATTAGTCTTTTAATTGTGAAAGTGAAAGAAAGCACAATTTCCTCTTGTGTATTTGCACTATTCCACTATACCACAGTGCCACCTAAAGGTTTTGTAGCAGAAAAGCAGAAGAGGGAAACGCTCCTTGTGTAGTGCTTGGATTTCAATTCTTCAATGAAACTGAATGTAGATACAGCAGATTAACAGCAAATTAACAGCCTCATCTAGAAAAGCTCTTCTATGAAGTTGTTGGAGGCAGTCATTAGCAGACTGGGATGCAGTGTCACCAGCTATATTTCTCTGTGACACCTGAAACCATGACACCTGGCTGACACAAAATTGGGCGGGACTGACACAAAATTGGGTGGGATAGCTAATACTTTGGAAGACAGAAACAAAATTCAAAATGATCTTGACAGACTGGAGCTCTGGGCAGAAAATAACAGAATGAAATTGAATAGGGATAAATGCCAAGTTCTGCACCTAGGAAAAAGAAACCAAACGCACAATTACAAGATGGGGGATACATGGCTCAACAACACTACAAGCAAGAAGGATACTGGAATTGTTGTAGATCACAAGCTGAATATGAGCCAACAATGTGATGTGGCTGCAAAAAAGGCAAATGTTATTTTGGGCTGCATTAATAGAAGCACAGCTTCCAAATCCTGGGAAGTACTAGTTCCCCTCTGATCAGCACTGGTTAGGCCTCATCGGAGTACTGTATCCAGTTCTGGGCATCGCACTTTAAGAAGGATGCAGACAAGCTGGAGACGGTTCAGAGGAGGGCAACAATGATCAGGGGACTGGAAACAAAGCCCTATGAAGAGAGACTGAAAGAACTGGGCATGTTTAGCCTTGAGAAGAGAAGACTGAGGGGAGATATGATAGTGCTCTTCAAGTACTTGAAAGGTTGTCACAGAGAGGAAGGCCAAGATCTCTTCTTGATCATCCCACAATGCAGGACACGGAATAATGGGCTCAAGTTACAGGAAGCCAGATTCCGGCTGAACATCAGGAAAAACTTCCTGACTCTTAGAGCAATACAACAATGGAACCCATTACCTAGGGAGGTGGTGGGCTCTCCCACACTGGAGGCATTCAAGATGAGGCTGGACAGCCATCTGTCAGGGATGCTCTGACTTGGATTCCTGCATTGAGCATGGGGTTGGACTCGATGGTCTTGTAGGCCCCTTCCAAACCTACTATTCTATGATTATATGCACATTCTGAACTGATTCCTGGATGCAGTGATGAGTTAGATGCAGGCCAACAAACTGAGGCTGATTTCTGACAAGATAGAGACTCTATGGGTGGGCAGTTCCCAGGTACAGAAATATGGGAGCTTGCCTGCTTTAGATGGGATTGCACTCCCTCAGAAAGAACAGGTATGTAGTTTGGGGCTGCTCCTGGAGTCAACATTGTCATTAGAAGCCCAAGTGACTGCTGTGGTGAGGAAGACATTACCAGCATCAGTTGGTCTGTCAACTACGCCCTTTCCTCGATGAGGATAGCCAGGCCACTGTAGTCTATGCACTGGTAACCTCATGTTTCGATTACTCTAATCACTTTATGTGAGGCTACACTTGTTCTTGGTCCAGAAGCTGCAGAATGCAGTGGCCAGGATGCTTAGTGTGGTGCCTGGCCCTGCGCATATTGCACTGGTGTTGAAACAACTGCACTGGCTGCCTATTGGGTACCGAGTGAAGTTCAAGGTCTTGCTGCTGACATATCAAGCCTGAACAACTTGGGACCTGGCAGACAGCCTTTCCCAGTATAGTCCCATATGATCGCTAAGATCATTGGAGGAGGCCTTGCTAGTTATACCGTGACCTACAGATTGCCATTTGGTGGTAACCCGGAACAGGGCCTTCTCTACCTACCAGGGCCTACCTTATGGAATGTCTTCCCCCCAAATATTTGGGAGGTGCCAACTGTGGCATATTTTAGGCACCTGATGAATACACAGCTCTTTACCCAGGTCTTCCTTGACTGATTTTTGTGAACTGCCCAGAGAGCTTCGCCTATTGGGCGGTATAGAAATGAAATAATAAATAAATAAATAAATAAATAAATAAAAATTTTGCTGCCCAGTTTATTCATTAATTCTTGTGCTTGAGTTTTTGGTTTAAATGTTTTAACTGATGAGTATTTATATTTACTTTGATTTTGTATTTTAATGTCTGATTTTGTAAACTACTTTGAGATATTTTTTAGATACGGTGCAGGCTTTACTACGTGAAGCTTTTAACCCACCACTTTACTGAGGCTTCTGCTGCCTGATTCTTTGTAGGATTAAGATCGGCTGCTTTAGAAGTGTTTTTTTTACCCAGGGTTTTTCTTTCTCTTCCTTGCCTTATGTTCCGTTATACAAGCATTAGGTGGTGTTGTGGTACAGCAGAATTGTTCAATTACACTAGGATTTATTCCACCATTTACAAATAATACCAGACTTTCCACATTAGACACCCCCCACCCCCCACTAAAATGGTTGCAAAGCATGGGAGAGGCCTGGAGGATGACGCTGCCATGTAAAGGACCTGCAAACTACCGTAAATGAGGAATCACAAGCACACAATAAATGCCTCATATAGAAAGGCTCTAAGTAGTATATAAATTGGATAAATAATAAACAAACTGGTACAGCAGCAAGGAGCTACTGTTTTCACTGTTATCATACTCTGGATTTGTGTATCCTAAGGAATATATATATGGCAAAGAATTGCTGTCAGGAACAGAGATACACTTTGGAAACAGATGTACATCATACAGAGTCTAAGGGTGCAATCCTATGCATGTTTAGACAGAAAAAAGTCTTACAACTCTCAGCATTCCCCAGCCAGCTATGCATAGGATTGTACCCTAAGCTAACAAGCAGATAGTGGCAGGCTGAGTCTGAGTGTCCTGGTGGAATGGTTGGCCAAGGCAGTGTCTGATTTGATGCTGAATTCAAGGGATATTGCAATCTGGGTGGTGAGGCTACAGGATTGTTCCTTACGTCATCAGACTATGACCCTGTTCCCATGGTTATGGTAATAATGAAAATAATGTGTGTGGATGTGAAGTTAATTGTGTGAATGCAATTAACATGTACGTTTTAAAAATAATATAAATAGAAGCACTGGGACTGCAGGAGTGAGGAGGAGAGGAGGAATTTAATCCTTCCCCTCCTGCTGCAGTCCAAATGGAAATTACCCACCCCCATCCCAAAGATGCGATCTGTATTCGTGACAATGGGGCCTTTCCTCCTGATGCAAATAGCAGGTGCAGAAGGGATGGAGGCATGATTTCTGTTGGGGCCACAACAGAGAGGACAGGGTTCAGCTCCACCCCCACCACTCCAAATGGCTGCTGTTGCTCTGCATGGCTACTATTTAATTTTTTAAAATATGCATATTAGAGAGCAATCCTAATTGGATGTTCCAGGGACCATAGGATATGATGGATTTCCACACAACCCATGAAGCCATAGACACAGCTATGATCTTGAGTGGGGGTGGAATCTGACCAGGGAAACTCTGTGGTTGCAACCCTTCCAAGGTTGCAACCTCTTCCAACATTGGCAAAAAAGGGAGAACAGGAGGTGAAAACACCTCTAATGTTCCTCCCGCCCTGCCTGCCTCTTCCCAGCAGGGCTTTAGATGGATGAAGGGCTCCAATCCCAGAGCCCTCCATCTAAAGAGCACCAATCCCAAAGGATTGTGCTCTTAATTGCATTCATGGAATTACAGTCACATCTAGTTTGGTTCTTAGACAACTGTAAGTCCTTTAGAAACAATGAATATCATTACAGTTTATGTTCCCACATCAGGGAGTCACACAGAAAGGTGACATTTTTATGATAACAGATCATACCACATGAAGGCACATTTAGATGAAAAAATACAACACTCAAAACTGATACCTTCTGATGACTTCATCACATCAAAAATTAACATGTAAATCAGGCTGAGTTTCCGATTCCTAGATGAATTGAGTTGTCTTACTTGATTCACATTAAAACATGAAGCCAAGGTTGTTTCATATCTGGCAGCTGGGTCTTCTAACTACTTGAGAAAACAAAGAATTGTCAAGTAGACCTCATGATCCACCATTTACTTCCTCATGATTCTTTCATTTACTTCATCATTTACGTTTAGAGATTTGGTGACCTCCACCTTGAGCAAGGCAATTGTACATTTTGTCACAGGGCATTGGGCTGGAAGAAGTGTTGTGATGGTAATAGTGTACTATATCAGTGCTTCTGAATGGTTTCAGAGAAAGTAGGTTGATGGTGTTTCTTACAAATGTGTTTGTGTGTTCCTATGAAGACAAGAGATTTCATAACAACAGGAAAACATGTTAAGTTTAGCAAAGGCAACCAAGAGGACAGATATGGCAAAAGAGAGGTCCAGTCAGGAGGAAGGTTAAGTAGTTTTTCTTCAACCATCAGCTTCCTCCATTGCAAAGTTGGGCATGCCTAACTCTACATAGGACCATGCTGCAAGTTAGTTTTTTTTTTAACATGAAAACAAAGCAGCATTTTATTATACCAGATACTGGTTTATGTTTTGTTTAGTTAAAAGATAACTTTTGCATCACTATTAATTTTTTTTAAGGGACTCTATTATTCTGTCACATAAGGAGAGTTTCATTTTTAATTTTAGTTCATTATCTTTCCCCCTTATTAAGAAAGGTAAATCTGTTTTGCGTTTTCATTATTCCATTAGTTCGAGAAACCTCATCAGGAACGCAGAAACCTGCCAACATAAATAGGGCAATTTTCATATGTGAGATGGGTCTAATTTGCTTAACCACCTATTGAGGAGAGGCTGGTGCTAACAATTAGAGAAAGCTGCGTGATTTGAAAATAAGTTACAATTGATTGTGTTTCAGTGGAAATGAAGTTTGGATTGTCTAATTAGATTTGGCCCAAGCATCTGAGCCACAATAAGTTGCCAAGAGACTCCAGGATAAAAGAATCTTCCTTGGAAATCTAAATATATAAAATAGCTTAATGTAATATTTCCAATGCAATTAAAGCTGCATGCTAATGATGACATTGCTTGTCATCGCTGAATGAGACGCAACAACTTCTACAACGTCTTTCAACATTTGTTTTTGGCTCTGAAGGCACTCAGGGCCAAACCGGGCAAATTAATTTCCTGTGCTTATATATGATTAAGCTTTTTGACCATACCTACAAGATCTCTTAGTTAGCACTTACAGTAACACAACCATTTCGAGAGGGGCTGGTTGCTCCTCTAGAGTTGCCACCTTGCAACTCAAGACACCAGATATGGCAGACTTTTAAGGCTTTGGAATGTATGCAAATGAGAAGCAGTATAGAAACATTATATATATATATGTGTGTGTGTGTGTGTGTGTGTATGTGTGTATGTGTGTGTGTGTGTCACTGCAACTCCTATACATACAGGTATGGGGAACCTGCGGCCCTCCAGATGTTGTTGGACTACAACTCCCATCATTACTGTCCACTGGCCATGCAGGCTCGTCCTGATGGGAGTAGGAGCTCATCTGGAGAGCCACATCTCCTGTAATGGCACTTGGGTATGGTGAATATGAGTGTAGGCTTACCTGCTCACCTTGCAGTCCACCCCTAGGCTCTCCTCTCTAGGCAGCACACTTCAGACGCAGGTACAACAGAGTTCTTTATTAGCATTACCTGTGAGAGAAGGCGAACATCTGAGGAGCCACTTGCCACACTGTCTCAGCTCCAGGGCCTACTCTAAGAGAGGGAAGGAGAGGGTCTACTCAGGCCTCCAAAAAAGAAAGAGAAACTAAAACTTGCAGGGTCTCTTAAATATATACACACACACACCTGCTATTCCAGCCTCCCAACAGTGGTGCCCTCCAGATGTGTTGGTGTATAATGCCCACAGGCCTCAGCCAGCATGGCCATTGGAATTGTGGGCATTATAGTTCCACACATCTGGAGGGCACAAGGTTGGGGAAGGCTGTGCTACACACAATTACTTTTTTCTGACCAGGCACGCATAGGAGTGTGCTGTCAATATCCCAGTTCAGGAGAAAAAGCAGGCATGGTTCCTCTGATCCTTTTCTTTCCCAGTCCTGTTGTACACCTCTTCTCTCATCTGCTGTGATGAGCAGGATTCCAGGTGTGCTGCACAGAAAGTGAGGGAAACAGACAATGGGACCAAGGAGGGAGCAGCTGCGGCTGTCTTTTCTTCTGTTGCAAGGACCCATGTCTGGGAGTCTGGATTGTAAGATGACAACCCTAAGCTTCCCTGGATCTTAGACCACATACAGTTCCTCTCAGGAGCATGGCACCTATATTCTGGCCAACTCCCTGGCTCTACACACAGAGAGACAAGCATGATAAACAACCAAGGGCACAATCCTATGCATGTTTAGACAGAAAAAAGTCCTACAGCTCCCAGCATTCCCCAGCCAGCCATTGAGATTGCACCCTAAATTGGTCTATGTAGCTGGTAGAAGATCAAATCCAGCAATCCCTTTTCTAAAATAAAAATAAAAATGGAGCAGTGATTATTTCAGCTTTCCCCAACTGGGTGCCTTACAGATATGTTGGACTACAACTTCCATAATCCCCCAGCCAGCATAGTCCCACACATCTGAGTTGTAGAACAATACATCTGGAGGGCACCAGGTTGGGGGTGGCTGAGCTGTTTGAATGGTATGTATAACAATGTGTAGTACTTCCTAAAAGGAAGACTTTATTAGGGATCTGCAAATTAAACCAACAGCACAGACATCCAGCATATAGATAAGCCTGTTACAGCAGGGATGGGCAGAAAGTAAACCTCAGACATTTTGGACTTCATCTCCCAGCATTCCTGACCACTGGCCATGCTGGCAGGGGCTTCTGGGCATTGAAGGCCGAAACATCTGGAGATCTCTACCTTCTGCTCACCCCTGCTTTATAGGAACTTCCCCTGCACCTTGACTTGGTAGCAGAGGGCCTAGCCTCAGGGAATAAAATGTCTTGGGCCTTCCCTGAGCTGGCTCCTGAAGGACTGGCTGCATAAATGGGATCCAAAGCCAATCAGTTCTGCTTACAATAAAGTTTAGATTAGGGAGGGAAGCCTGCAGGAACATACAGCATGTGTCTGCCATTTTTGTATTGTTTCTTTTTGCTCAGCGGTCAAAGATTCACTCAGCTTGAGAGCGAAGGAAACATTTCTTTCCCCAATTTCTGCTTCAGTCTCATCGTGTGCCTTTTTCACACTTTTGGTCTGTCTTCATCTTCTATATGCTTCTGCATTTCTTCAGAAGCTCCCTATTTCTCGCCATTGGCTTCACTCCCAGGAATTCCCCTTTCCTGATTACATGTGTGATACAATGATCAGTGATGAAATCTATAGTGCAAGCATCACTGCACTTGGAGGATTAATAGGGGCTAGGAAGGAGCCACCGGAAACATTTGTCCAAGTTCTTTACAAACTTGGGAAGACAATATGACATGATCCACATTTGTTTTGGGTTTAAGAAAATGTACATTTTAAAGTGAGAAATTGGATTGCTCTGTTTTAGAAAAAGCTTACATTTACTGAATGTGGGTGGGTTTATTTAATATAGAAAGTGAGATAAATCCAACCTATTTACTCAGAGCTGCTTCCCATGTAACTGTATGAAGACATAAATGTTTTCTCAAGAGTTACACCAACATCTGAGAGCCGAGCTACAAGTTACCTGGATGTTGTCAGGAGCTAACAGATCAGCTTGCAGCTGCCCTGGGTGGTGAACTACTGAACTTCAGGTGGCAGCTTCTCAGTGAAGCACCTTCAGGCCCTGAGCTGACTCCTCCCACCCAGGCTGGCCACTGTTCCACTTGAGCTTTGCTTGAGAAACGAGGTTTTCTTGGCTTTTGGTGTGTTCCTGTAGCCCTGGTTGCTCCTTGGTCCTGACTCCCAGCTTGTTTCTTGATCCTGACTTCCAGCTCATCCCATGGTGCTAGTTCCTGGCTCACCTTAGATTGCTGCTCAGAATGGCCTCATCCTAACTGATATCCGGCCATTTTCTTTTTGAATTAAGGTGGGGCTGGGGGGCTGGGGGCCGATTTGATCAGAGCAGCAACACTAAGACAGAAGACTATATTTTAACTCAGTGGTGGGGAATGTGTGGCCCTCCAGGCGACTGCAACTCCCATGAGCCCTAGTCAGCATAGCTAGTGGTGAGGAATTATGGGAATTGCAGTCCAACAACATTTGAGGGGATCCCCAGCCCTGATTTAACTCCCTGCGCTTTGTTCCTGATTTAATTCCCTTTCCCTCTGCACTGTGTTCATGATCAAAATTGCAGTGCCATCACCACCAAATCTGGCTGCTGTTTGTCCCATGAGGGGGAAACCAGTTGGGAGGGGGTTGATTTTGATCAGCAAAACAGTATGGGGAGGGGGGATTACATAACCCATCCATCTGTAGCCTGAAGTGATACAATCCAGGATTTTTTTTACTACACAAATGATTCTGTTGATTGTGTAAAACTGGCCCTGAGAAGGTAATCAAAGAATTCAGAAGCTGTCAATGGATTTTTGCCACTCACAGGGAGCAGTCCTAAGGCAGCTAGACAGCGGCTAGATGGCCATAGGATATCTTGTTTTCCAGGAACCAACCTCAAAGCCCGCGCTCTGAGGTTGGTTCCCGGAGAACCGACCTCCCCCCACTTCCGTGCTGCTTCAGAGGCAGTGCAGAACAGCCCCGTCCTCCGCACTCACAAGAGGAGTGGCTGAAAAGGGGCGTGTCTGGGGGGCATTCTGGGGTGGGGAGGAGGAACTGCCTGTACGACACATCCAATGTGTTGTACAGCAGCCTCCTCCCCTACTATGTCCTCCCGTGGCTAGCTGAAAATGCAGGGCAGGAGAAGTGCGGAGGGAACGATCCCCTCCGTGCTTTTCCTGCCCTGCTTTGGATAAGCGGTCGTCTCTGAGTTCGGAGGCAGCCGCTTATCTGGGTAGGATTGCACCCTTATTTTAGCATTGTTCCTGAAAGCACATTCCCTTCCCCATGCCTTGCTCCAAAAGT
This sequence comes from Heloderma suspectum, assembly GCF_057233095.1. NCBI lineage: Eukaryota > Metazoa > Chordata > Lepidosauria > Squamata > Helodermatidae > Heloderma > Heloderma suspectum. Next base: position 283,240,448 of record NC_139461.1, on the reverse strand, counting down.
ACATGAATTAAAGCAACCAAAAAATGCCAGAAATCCCATCTTCGTAATGAGCCAGCTGTTAGTATCAGATGGGTCCTTCCTTTGCAAATCATGAATTCAATGGGCTGGTTCGCACGTCACAATAAGCCACCCTGAAAATAAGCCACAGTGGGTTGATTGTTTGCTCACTAACCCACGTTACTCTTGACAGATGATCAGGCATGCTGCGGCTTGCCATGGCTTGTTTCCCACTTGGTCCTCCCTCCCACTCCCAGCATGTATCCCATGGGCCTTTGGGGCACAACCTCAGCGGTGTACTCTGCTACTCCACTAATGAGTGCAAATGTACTTATTAGTGGAGTAGAGGTTGTTTTGTAGATTTTTTTTCACCTTCAGGGAGATTTGCTCAACTTTAACTTTAACAAAAGTCCAAGGAGATTTGTACAAATTTGCTAAATCACAGTAGTTAATGCAAATTTGTGCAGATCTCCTAGAAATTTTTAAAAAGTTACATTTGTGCAATTCTTCCCAAAAGTGGGAAAAAAGAGTTAAATATGAGTAAAACTCCCTGAAGTTGAAAAAAAAAGTACTTTCAATGTGTGCAAATCTCCCAAAGGTGGGAAAAAAAACACTTGCACAAGTCTCCCAAAGCTGGGGGAAAAAATAACATTAAATTTGCGCAAATCTCCCCCCAAATTGGGGGGGGGGAATGCTGCTGTCTAGGGAGATGACAGAGTGGAGGAGTAACTGACTAGTGTCATTTCAAGATGTAATAGAGAGGGGATATCATTAGCGAGATTGCAAGAAATAACTGGGTTTTTCACTGTTCTTGGCAGGCGGTTCTTTTCAACAAGCCATGCACAAGCCATTGTGCTGGGTTTGCATGTCACGACAAGCCACTCTGAAAACAAGCCACTCCGAACAACTCACTAACAAGCCATGGGCTCTCAGAGTGAATTGTGTGTGGTTGACAAACCATGGTGAGGAAAGCACGCTGGGTTCAGACGTCATGAAAAGCCACCCTGAAACAAACAAGGCTGACAACCCACCATGGGTTGTCATGTCATGCAAACCAGGTCAATATCTCCATTTGACATGAAAGCTTTATCTTTAGCCACTGGGAAAGGGCTGTAAAGCTCAACAGTGAAACACAAGTTTTCCTGTATTAGGTCTAGGCCCAGCCCAAGCCATGTTGCTGCATCAAGTGAGGTGCCGCCGCCACCCCCCTCTTCTTCTGGGTGGAGGATGGCAGGCAGCAGCTCCCTTCTTGCTCACCAGCTGGCTGGCTGATCCCGCCTTCTGCCCCGGTCATGCAGCACCTAGGAGAGTCGGCCAAAATATTGTGAGAGGTCCCGGCCACTCCTGCGAGAGTTCAGGACCTCTCGCAATTTCCTAGCTGCTCCCACAAGAGTTTGGGACCTCTTGCAATATTTTGGCTGTCTCTCCAGGACCCTTGTGGCTAGGCAAAAGGTGGCAACAGCCAGCCAGTGGGCCAGTGAGCAGGGAGGGAGGAAGAGGAGGAGGAGGAGCTGGCCGGCTGGCCAGGTGCAAGCTGTTGTCCAGTTGGCTGGCCAGCCAAGCAGGAGGCGGTGATGGGTCCTTTGGGTGGGGAGAGTGATGCAATTCACCACTTTTCCCATTCTGTGCCGCCTAGTGTGCCTGCATCAAGTTGCCTCGTTATAGGGCCAGGCCTGATTAGGTCCTTCCAGGTGGTAAAAATGTTATGGGTTAGCAGGGATGGGGAAAAAAACCTTTGCCTGAGACCCTGCTAATCCTGTCTATCACCAAAGACTTAGCGCTGATTCACATCTCATTTGTAAAACTGGGGACAAGTAATTGGGTTTCAATGGCAAACTACATGTGCAACTCCTTCAGTTGTGGCGTATGCAATTTAAATTGACTGGGTTGCATTATACATAGAAGTAGTGATGGAGCAAATTAAACTCAGAAGCGTATGTGTAGCCATCATAAAGTGTCTATGGATTGGCTGCTGATAGCAACTGTCCAGGATGGGTTGTAACTAATGCCAAACTAGATGCAATTAAGATGCATGGTTTTTTGTTATGTAAATATTAGCCATGGAGAAGCCTTGAGCAACCTCAGGACTGGGATGGAGCGAGGGAGTTTAACTTGGGGCTGGGTGAAGTCTGCCACCATGCCCATCAGACCTTTCTTCTCAATCAAGGTTGGGGTGGAAAATTCTGCCCCTTCCTCCTAATCTTCATGACCTAAACGTGACAAAATTCAGTATGTGTGTGTTTTGGATCAGCCCTAGCTTAATTCTTTCTCTCCCTGCCACAATCCCAGCAAAAATCCCCTCTCCTACAGAAGGGCAAGATAAAAAAAGAGCTTAAATAAAATAAATAAACTGAACAGTTCGATGAAATGTCAACCCAGTGTGCAACTGCTGTAAAAAAAGGCAAACTCCATGTTAGGCATAATTAGGAAAGGAATTGAGGATAAAACTGCCAATATCATACTCCCCTTATACAAATCTATGGTGCAACCACACTTAGAATACTGTGTACAGTTCTGGTCACCGCACCTAAAAAGGCATTTTGCAGAGCTAGAAAATATGCAGAAAAGAGCAACTAAAATGATCAAAGGGCTGGAGCAACTCCCCTATGAGGAAAGGTTACAACAGCTGGGATTGTTTAGCTTGGAAAAAAGGCAAGTAAGGGGAGACATGATAGAGGTGTACAAAATTATGCATGGTGTAGAGAATTTGGAGAGAGAGACATTTTTCTCCCTCTCTCATAATACTAGAACCTAGGGTCATCCCATGAAGCTGATTGGTGGGAGATTCAGGACAAATAAAAGGACATACTTCTTCACACAGCACATAGTCAAAATATGGAATTCGCTACCACAAGACGTACTGATGGCTGCCAATTTGGATGGCTTTAAAAAGGGATTGGACAAATTCCTGGAGGAGAAGGCTATCAGTCGCTACTGGTCCTGATGACTATATGCTACCTCCATTATCAGAGGCAGTATGCCTCTGGACACCAGTTGCTGGGGAACATGGGTGGGAGGGTGCTGTTGCACTCATGTTCTGCTTCTGGGTTTTCCCTGGGGAGCTGGTTGGCCACTGTGTGAACAAAACTGCTGGGCTAGATGGACCCTTGGTCTGATCCAGCTTGGCTCTTCTTATGTTCTTATCTGATGCTACTAGCACTGGATAGAGCTTTGGTGTTAAAATGATGAACCACATTGATTCAACCATTCTGCATTTTAGAAATCTGTCAGAAAATTTTGTGATCCTTCCAACTTTGTCATCCCACAAGACTCACCAAAAAATCTCAGTGACAAAACAGAAGAAAAAATATTTTGCATAAATAGCTACCCTTGTAGAGTTGTAACAAAAGCACTGTCAAATCTCACAGTGGTGATAAAGTCTACCTATGAGTGACTTTAATAAGACGTTGTGCTTTAATATTGAGGATGGAACTGCACAGTATAATTATTTTTTACAAAGCTTTTTGCTTTTGTTTTTAGAAAAATGTAGCTGCTGAAACTGCAGTTTGAAGGGGGAGAACAACACAGTGGGAAGGGGTTTCTTAATCCTTTCACCTCTGGTTCTTTTCCTGCCGAACGCAGCCTCTTCTTCAGTTGCTTATACCCCTGCAAGGGAAAAGATAGTAGCAGCTGCATTCTGTAAAACAAACAAAACTCGGGAAAAGTGTTATGAAAGTACACACAGCGTGTAGTTCCACCCTGAGATGATATGTATCAGTGAAAAGAGCAAATATTTAACATGGACTATATTGCGTTCCCTCCTCTCCCACTGTAATGTGTAGTTCATCTTGTCTCATGCATCCTGAGTATTCCGTCCTCCTGCCCACAATGGCCTGAGCTGGAAGGTTGAAAGGATGCCAGGTTCAGAGTGTAGCAGTCATGGTCTGTCTCAACAGCTGAAACAAATACTGCAAGCTGTTCATATGGCATGAATGAATATATATTTACAGATTCTAACATGCAAATTTATTGTCTTACATGACAGGGATAAAGCATGTGTGCACACAGAGCATAAATCACAGAATGGTACTTAAGAGAGGGTACTTAAGAGTCATCTAGTCCAACCTCCTGGCAATGCAAGAAATGTGCTGCTATAGCATCCCTGACAGGCAGCCATCCAGCCTCTGCCTAAAAAAGAAGAGTCCACCTCTAACACCCTCTAACAAACAAGAGTCCAAGCCAGTCCCTTACATGGTTGGACAGCTCATACTGTCAGGAAGTTCTTGTTAATGTTTAGTCTCCTTTGTCCTTTGAAGCTGTTGGTTGGGTCCTGCCCTCTGAAGCAACAGAGAACAAATCTGTCCCGTCATTTGCACAACAGCACTTCCAAAGCTTGAAGATGGCTATCATATTGCCTCTTAATCGTCTCTTCTCTAGGCTAAACATCCTTCCGCCTTTCCTGGCCTAAGCTCGCTATCTTTGTTGTACTCCTCTGGACATGTTCCAAATATTGTGAAATGGGTAGGGGTGTACAGATTTTGTAAAATCTGTTCCATGTGCATTTCACAGATTGTCAGGTACCTTTTGTTCCATTGTCCACTCATTGACGGAATCAGATTTTTTCCAATGTCCTGAATGTGCGCTATTCCCAAAAATGTGCAAATCCCCCCCCCCCCCCGTGCATATGTTTCATGCCTTTGCTTATGGGGGAAATGTGGATTTTCTGCTGTTTTTTTATTATTTTACGTATTTTTCTACGACTAAATTTGAGTAAAATTTCGGAAAGCAAAAAAATGGTCCACAAGTCTGCAGAATCCATGTGACTTGGGAAAAGCTGGTCCACTGCGGAATCCTCAGATTGGATTCATAGAAATCCGAACTCAGTTGATTCTGCTACAGATTTCTCCGACATCCCTAGAAATGGGCTACCAATGCAATAAACATATTCAGAAGCTGAACCAATGGAGAGGGACACCAAAGATGCTCCATGAATGGGGTGCCATTTGGTCTCGGGTTGGCTCTCCCCAGCCCACTTCACAGCATTGGCTGATGGTGAGGGAGGGGAATAGTGGTGCAGTGGAGCCAGGGATCACATGGATGCTGTGCCAGCACTTTTTGATTAGCAGGGATGCTGATGTGATCTGCCACCCACACTCTCAGACTTCCCTCCTCCTTTTGAGTTTACCTGCAATCTTCAGGGTAGCTGGGCAGTGGGGTGGAATGAATTTTCCCAGCAACAATATATTGTTCCCTGTTGTAAAGCAAAATATTTGGGGGTGGCTTAGTCTTGAATGGACAATGAAGACCCATTAGCTTTACAAAAGACCTGTTCCTGGCAGAGATTAAAACTGCTAGACCTGCTGTGTTCATATGGAGCAACACAGCTGCCTGGATTTTTGGACTCTCCTTGGGGGCGTGGCTTTGGGGATTGTCATGATAAGCATCTGTACTTCAAAATTTACCACTACATCACTGGCAAGGAAACGCTCAGTGTTACAACGCCAGGGCAAGATGTGAACTAGGTGTTATGGAAAGGGTGTTTTTTCTCTCTCAAAACAGGGTGTTGTTTTTTTTCAGCCATTTGTGTTGCTATGTATGAGCACAGGAAAATGGCAATAGAGATGTATAAGGGGAGATTCTTTGGATGGCTCTCTGGCTATTTGCACTGGGGAAAGTAATAGGTTTAAAAGAGATCTTTGTGTTTCACAGTCAGAGTTTACTAGGAACCATATAGGAACCCCTAGGGGACTGTATTAAATTCTCAGGCAACCATTACAGTTATAAGTTATACAGTTATACTGCATGAGCAGTTATGAACATTTCTTAATTCTCATAGACAGAGTCTGTAAAATTTAGTAGCTATATACGCTCAGGAGAAATCTACCCAGTAACCCGAAGACCACCCACAACTCATTGTTTTGAACACTGTAACTATATAACTATATTTTTTTCCAGTAGAACAGACACCATCAGAACATATGGTGTTTGGCAAATTTATATATGCTAAATATATAGATGGAAACCTAAAGACTAAGTTGGCTTAGCCATTTTACAAACATCTGAAGTTTTAAAAAGCATACACTGGCTTTTTTTTGGTGGAAACTTCCAAGGATATATTTCATAGGAATGTACAATCCTTAACATTCATACACCAAAGGATAAAATATATATTTGCATATATGGCACAGAAGTTTTATGTAAGTGCTCTCAGTGCTACTTTTACTACTAATAAAAATGACACAATCCAACCAAGATTTAAGCCCTTTAGGTGCAATCACATACACAGGAGAAAGTCCCATTGGATTCAGTGGGGCATATTTCTAAGTAGACATGCATAGGGTTACTGTTAAGTTCATTTATTCCAACAGCAGATTTTAAGCATGTGCTTAATTCTCCCCATTGAAACCAATGGGACTTGTTAGGAGTTCTTAACATGGGCTGGCTATTGTCCAGCATACATATAACGCTTCAAGCTTGTTTCAACAAGCTTCATCAAAAGGGGGAATTGTGATGTGCCACTGTGGGAGGAGGTGGCAACAGCTCATGTGTCCAAATCCTCACCCCATCTTTCCATTTATAAACAGAAAAATGATCCTGAGAAATTATTAACATTGTTAACAAATACTGAAGATTTATGGTACTAAAGTTATGCTCTGGGTATGTTTCCAACATGTCCGCCTCTCTCGGCATAACAGACACTGTGCCGAAATGGATTCTCTTCCCCCTGCAATCCTCCACGCACCCACTGAAATCTGCTTCAGAGGGTTGGGGAAACCTCTGGTACAGATGTGGGAGCATGAGGGAGGTGAAGGGGAGGGGAGAGGAAGGGGACATCCCATTGCACAAGCAGAAATCCACTCACGTGATGTTGGATGTACATAGCCCGAAGGCAGCCTTTCCCATCGTGGTGCCCTCCATATATTTTGGACTACAACTCCCATCCTCCCTGACCATTAGCTATGGTGGCTGGGGATGATGGAAGCTGAAGTCCAAAACATCTGGCGGGCACCAGATTTGAGAGGGCTTCTCTATGGTGATGGGGGGACTCAAGGAAGAATGCCATAAATATTTGGTCTGAAGGTACATGATGCTGCAACCTTGCTAAAGCTATACAGGTTTGAATTTGGTCAGTGACAGCCTGGGAGAACCCCATGTACACTTCCTTGAGTTCTATGATGGAATAACATGTGTTATTAATAATACTAAAATAAACATTTTGGGGAAGGGCCATAATTCAATGGTATAGGACATGCTCTGCATGGTGAAAATCCTAGGTTTAATTTAGGGATGCAAGGGGCATTTGATCTTTGTGAATTCCTGGACAGAATGGTCTGATCCACCCCTCTCAGACTAATTTACGCATTGGAACTTAGGTATCTGGTAGAGTCTGCAATTCTTTGAATGTTGCAGAGCAGTTCTCAGCAGTTTAAACATATCAAAAATATGTCTTTAAATGTATTTTGAAAGGAAAATACATAGTTGAAGACATAGTGGCTTGCATCCAGTGGTGTAATTCCACTAGTGGAAGAGGAACTGCTGGTGGAACAGAACTCCCCTCCCCCTGCAGCTGCCTCTGTGTGCCTCCCAAATCTACTCCAGAGGACTGGGGGACACTGCGAAGCAGATTTACGGGGAGTGGGTGGGACTGCACGAGTGGAAGTCCACTCCTGTGATGTTGGGTTTAGCCCATTTTATCTGAGAGAAAATACACATTTAAATATGTGTTTTGAGAGGATTTTTTAAAATTCTGAAGTGGATCGTAAAGAGGATGCAGAGGATGCAAAACTACCACCACCACCATTAATAAATAAAGCTTCCTGAGAACAGGCCATGCAGCACACTACGGCAAGCAAGGCTGAACAAGAATCTGAAAGCACAGTGCTGTCCTGGTATGGCAAGCCAGGCAGGCCAATACACTACACATCCCATTCCATGGCCACATTAACCTGTGGTTTTAATGTGGAAATGGAATAGAATGGAATGATGGGTAAAAATGTGTAAAAGTGACATGGGGCTTTTACTCTGGTTCTCCTCCACCCCCAAATCAATAGTGTCAGATGACGCACACTGCTCTCTGTGGCTAGCTCGGCCTTTCTTGCCCTAAATCCGTTTTTTGCCCCAAACTCATTTTGTGTTGAATTTTCCTGTCACAGCAGCTTCAGTGCTGTTTGGGAGTCTGTGTGACCTCAGATGGCTTTGGCGCAGGCTGGTGGAAGCGGCGATGATTGGCGGAAGGGAAAGTAGTGTGGGGCTGGGGCATGGGGACTGCAGAGGGGTAAACATGTCTACCTGGAAGTAACTCATTGCCTTCAGTTCCATGTCGCTGCCTCTCACTTTAAATAGTCAAGCTTGGAATTGGGGGCGGAGGAGCCAACCCTGTTGTTTTAAAACTGTGTAGCTACGTAGGAGCACAGCTGAGAAAGGGTGGATGCCTGTTGATTCAAAGCTGCACAGCTAAGAAAGGGTGGATGATTTTCATGAACATGTAGTCAGAAGCATAGAATCATAGAATCATAGAATCATAGAATAGTAGGGTTGGAAGGGGCCTACAAGGCCATCGAGTCCAACCCCCTGCTCAATGCAGGAATCCAAGTCAGAGCATCCCTGACAAATGGCTGTCCAGCCTCGTCTTAAAGGCCTCCAGTGTGGGAGAGCCCACCACCTCCCCAGGTAATTGGTTCCATTGCCGTATTGCTCTGACACTCAGGAAGTTTTTCCTGATGTTCAGCCGGAATCTGGCTTCCTGTAACTTGAGCCCATTATTCCGTGTCCTGCACTCTGGGATGATCAAGAAGAGATCCTGGCCTTCTTCTCTGTGACAACCTTTCAAGTACTTGAAGAGTGCTATCATATCTCCCCTCAGTCTTCTCTTCTCAAGGCTAAACATGCCCAGTTCTTTCAGTCTCTCTTCATAGGGCTTTGTTTCCAGTCCCCTGATCATCTTTGTTGCCCTCCTTTGAACCCTCTCCAGCTTGTCTGCATCCTTCTTAAAGTGTGGTGCCCAGAACTGGACACAGTACTCCAGATGAGGCCTAACCAGTGCTGAGTAGAGGGGAACTAGTACTTCCCGGGATTTGGAAGCGATGCTTCTATGAATGCAGCCCAAAATAGCATTTGCCTTTTTTGCAGCCACATCACATTGTTGGCTCATATTCAGCTTGTGATCGACGACAATTCCAAGATCCTTCTCGCTCGTAGTGTGGTTGAGCCACGTATCCCCCATCTTGTAACTGTGCATTTGGTTTCTTTTTCCTAGGTGCAGAACTTGGCATTTGTCCCTATTAAATGCCATTCTGTTGTTTTCTGCCCAGCACTCCAGTCTATCCAGATCACTTTGAATTTTGTTTCTGTCTTCCAAAGTATTAGCTATCCCTCCCAATTTTGTGTCATCTGCAAATTTGATCAGCATTCCCTGCACCTCCTCCTCCAAGTCATTAATAAAAATGTTGAAGAGCACTGGGCCCAGGACTGAGCCCTGCGGTACCCCACTCGTTACCTCTCCCCAGCTTGAGAAGGTCCCATTGATAAGCACTCTTTGAGTCCGATTCTGTAGCCAACTGTGGATCCACCGGATCGTTGTTTCATCTAGCCCACTTTGAGCTAGTTTGCTCATCAGGATATCATGGGGCACTTTGTCGAAAGCTTTGCTGAAGTCGAGGTATATGATGTCTACAGCATTCCCACGGTCTACAAGGGAGGTGACTTGATCAAAAAATGAGATCAGATTTGTCTGGCAGGACTTGTTTTTGACAAATCCATGTTGGCTTCGAGTAATCACGGCATTGTTGTCAAGGTGCTTCCAGATGGATTGCTTTATGATCTGCTCCAGAATTTTCCCAGGGATTGATGTCAGACTGACTGGTCTGTAGTTCCCAGGTTCCTCCTTTTTACCCTTTTTGAAGAGAGGGACAACGTTAGCCCTCCTCCAGTCATCTGGCACTTCCCCGGTCCTCCATGATTTCTCAAAGAGAATAGACAGCGGTTCTGAGAGTTCTTCTGCCAGTTCCTTTATTACTCTAGGATGCAGTTCATCTGGCCCTGGAGATTTGAACTCATTCAAAGTAATGAGGTGTTCCTTGACCATATGCCTGTCAATCTCAAGCTGCAATCCTGCCCCTTCAGCCTGTACTTCGCCTTTGCCAGGGGGGTCATAGACCCTCTTTTGGGAGAAGACTGAGCCACTGAGAAGCACTCCATTGAACCTGTGTTTGGGGCGGAGGGAAGCCTGTTGATGGGGCAGTTAATATACATCAAAGACAATGTGCTAGTTGCTCTCCCTCCTCACTGGCTGAGTGCTCTCTGCTCTCAGAGCCTCTTGCACTCCCGCTCATTCTGCTCATTCTCCAGGTGACAGCAGTTGCCTGCTTGCCTGCCCACCTCAGAAATGTGTGTGTGTGGGGGGGGGGGATGTCATAAATGTCCACTCATAAGCAAGTCCTCCATTGCACTTCATTGAACATGCGAGGGAGGGGGAACAAGCCTCTGCTTATTGGCTGCCCCACGCCTTCGCAATTGTTGACGTTCATTTCTACTTGTGGAGGGACTCTCCCACCCCACCCCAACTAATGTGGTTTCTGTTCCCGTTTACACTTCAAAAGCAGAGGAATACAGCACCGCATGTACCATGGAAAGAGCCAATTCGATTCTGTGAAAATGAGGATTTTGCCCAAATCGCTTCACAAAGCGTTTCCGTTTAGATTGGCCCATGGGCTAGAAATAGATTTGCCGATCTCTAGTTCAGCCGATCTCCTGGTCGGCCGCCCCTGCCTTTGGCATCTCTGTTAAAAAACAGAGATCTTAGGTAGCTGCATTGAGAATTAAGTCTGACAGAGACCTTAGGAAATGGCTGCTAATTGGTATAAACAGCACTGGATTAGATGGAGTAATGATCTGACGCAATATGAAGATGCTTTATGCTTAAGGGCGCAATCCTATGCATGTTTAGACAGAAGAGAGTCCTACAACTCCCAGCATGCTAGGAGTTGTAGGACTCTCTTCTGTCTAAATATGCATAGGATTGTGCCCTAAATTCAGATAAATGGGTAGAATTATTTAATTCTATTGGTTTTCACTCCTGCTCTTGTCTCCAAGACTCAGGACAAACCAAATGTAAAAAATAAATTCTAAGCATACTGATGTCAAGCTACAAGGATCAAACATTGAAATTATTCTGAGTAAATCCCATAAAGAATTGATCTTTAAGGGAGCAATCCTATGGCCACTAGACACTGTCTACTGGGCCATACGATATGGTCTGTTCCGGGAACCGATCTCCCTGCTTGTCTGTGCTGCCTCGGAGGCAGCATGGAGAAGCCCCGTCCTCCGCGCTTGGAAGACCGCAGAGCGACTGAAAAGGGGCGGGGCTGGGGGGCATTCCGGGATGGGGAGAGTGGACCTGCGTGTACGATACATCCTGTGTGTCATACGGCAGCTTCCTCTCCTGGTCGGCCGCCCGCGCCGAAAACGGCTGTCTAGCGAAAAAGAGCAAGGCGGGAGACCGCGGAGGGAACGATCCCCCTGTGCCTCTCCTGCCTTGCTTTGGATAGGCGGTCGCCTCTGAGGTTCAAAGCGGCCACCTATCTGCTTAGGGTTGCTCCCTAAGGGATTCATATCTGGTGTTCTAATGGCCTCCCATCCCAGGGCATTTTCATATATGATTCTAAATATATATTGGAGCCTCACTGGTGCTATTTGTTGCACGTGTTAATGTGGGATAGAAAGGGGAAGTGATCAATCAGACCAATGTATATTCTGTAGAACATACTGCTGAGAAGAATATTCTCCAAGGATATTTTTTCACTTCAAAATTGGGGCTGGGCATGGCAAAAAGAGGGTGCCCTGAAAATGGGGCTGATTTGCAGGGGTATGGGGCATCTAGAGAAATTCACAACCTACTTTACCTTTGATGGTGGCAGAAGTGGCAGTTCCTTTTATTCCCACCACAACCACTTTTAAAGTTACTCCGGCAGTGTTGTTCTTGGTGGTGGCTGTCTGACTCTACCTACTATTTTCTCCCCCCAATCCAGAATACCTCCTGGACTGATGCTACATCATTCCATGATTGGTATGTATGTATGTATGTATGTAAGTATTTACAGCATTTATATACTGCTCCACATCTAAACAGACTTCAGAATGGTGAACAATTAAAGATAAAATGATAAAAAAGATACAAGAAATAAAACACCATATTAAAAATTGTTAATTTAAAAAACACAATAGTGATAAAACCATGGCTGGTTAGTCAAGGAAGGTTTCCTGAAATAAAGATGCTTTCAGGAGGCACTGGAAACAACACAGTGTTGGTGCCTGCCTGACCTCCAGAGGCAGGAAGTTCCATAGAAAGGGGGCCACCACACTGAAGGCTCTTCTTTAGCTGGATTCCAATCAGGCCATAGGTCCATGTGGAACCACCAGGAGCAAGCCCTCTGATGACCTCAGTGACCAGGCAGATTGGTAAGGGAGAAGGTGCTCTCTCAGGTATCCTGGTCCCAAGTTTAGGGCTTTGTACACTAGTACAGGAACCTTAAAACCTGGCCCAGTAGCGGGTAGGCAGCCAGTGCAGTCCCCTCAGCAAAAGAGTTGGATACTGAAAATGGGCAGCTCCCAACAACAGCCGAGCTGCTCCATTCTGCACTAGCTCCAGCTTCCAGAGCAGCCTTAAGGGCAGCCCCATATAGACCGCATTGCAGTAATCCAGTCTTGAGGTTACTAGCCCCTGTACCACTATGGCCAAGCTAACCCTGTCCAGGAGAGGCCATAGCTGGCAAACCAGCCGAAGCTGGTAAAAGGCACTCCAAGCCACCACGGCCCCTTGGGCCTCCACTGACAGTGATGGATCTAGGAGTACCCCCAGATTACAAACCTGATCTTTCAGAGGGGGTTCATCCAGAGCAGGCAAACAGCCTATCTCCAGGACTTGGGAACCACTCACCCACATGGTTTCCATCTTGCCAGGATTCAGCTTCAGTTTACTGGCCCTCATCTAGCCCATTACTGCATCTAGGCACTGATCCAGGACATGCACAGCCTCTCCTGATTCAGATGTCACAGGGAGACAGAGCTGTGTGTCATCAGCATACTGATGGGACTTGGCTCCAAATTCCCTAATGACCACTCACAGCGGCTTCATATAAATGTTAAACAACCTCGGGGACAAGATGTTACCCTGCGGAACTCCGTACCTCAATTGCCAAAGGGCCGAAGAATGGTCACCCAATGTTACTGTCTGAAATCAACCCCATAGGTTGGACTGGAACCACTGTAGCACAGTGCCTCCAGTACTCATCCCATGGAGTCCCCCCACCCACCCCTCTTTCTCTCTTTTAAACACTAGTGCCTGCTGGCCTGATCTCTTTCTCCAGCACTGCTCTCCCACTGAAAATCAAAAATAGCCCCATGGGCATTTTCCAGTTGGAAGGTATTGTACATTTAACTAAATAATAAATGAATAAATAAAATTGCCCCCCCCAAGTTGCTATTCGCCCCCCAAGCTGCTAATAATAGCAGCAAATGGGGGGCAATTACATGTAGTTCTAGAAAGGTAATTCTCAAGAAAATCCAAAGAACATTTCCCCCATAGCATGAATCTTATGAAGAAATTGGTTAATAGGTAAAGGTTAAATATAAAGATTCTGAATTCAGTTCAAGGGATCAATATGGAACTTCATAACAAATAAAACCTTTTTCAATTACTGGTAACATAAAACAAAATAGTGGAAATAGAAAAGGCAATTTCTTCAGGTAACCCAAAGGCCAGTTCCAACAGGCACTGTGCAATAACAAAACAGCAAAGTGTTGTATGTGCACAAGTGTGCGTGTGTTTAACTTGAGTGTGTTTCCTCCCTGTCCATAATGGCATAAAATAAAAAGATTTTAGATAAGATTTCATTCAGTGAATCAATTGAAAAGCCACACAGTGCCTTAGCGGGCATTCTGTCCTCAATCTAATGGAAATTTTTATGAGGATGTCAATGCTAAGTTGATTCCTATAGCAGAAAGCACATACAAAGGATCCAGTTACAGCTGTGAACCTCTTGCAGCCTAAAAGACATTATTAACCCACAAGACTCCAAATGTTTAGGGGTTAGAGGAAAAGGCCAGCACTGCTGACTTTTTAATGGGTGAGAGGCCTTTCTCCTTTGGGCCCTTTTCTTTCTTCTTGTATGTATGTGAGACTCAGAGTGACCCCGTGAGTTTGTGATTTCTTTTATTGAAGAGAAAGCAAACAAGGCGTTAGCTGTGATGTTGTTATGTGTCTTCACAATACTATCCACAAAATTGCTTTAGGAAATATGGCTTTAGGAACCACATTTGGAACCACAGCCTTTTATCTTGTTAAACATAGTTCTTTATTTTGTTAAATATAGTTGCAATGTTTACGGTGCATTGTTTACTCAAAAGTAAATCCAAGTTCAATGGGTTCCGGGTAAGTGGGTATAGGATTGCAACCTTGATCAATTAGATTAATTAATTCAATCATTTTCATTTGTTATATTTCTATACTGCCCCATAGCCGAAGCTCTCTGGGCAGTTCACAAAAATTGATTAACAGTCCCAACTGATATATGCCTACTCAGAAGTAAGCCCCATTGAGTTCAATGCGATTTATCCCAGGTAATTGTCGATAGTACTGCGGTAATAAAAATGCTTTAATTTGCTAAAGAAGAGAAATGCATCATCAAAAAAAGAGGACAAAAAAGATTGATTTGTATAAAATTTGCATGTGGCAATGTTTCTCTATAGATGCAAATTTTGAAACAATTGTTCTAATTTAAATAGAAATACAGTACATCTCACCATAGTGGAGAAGACTGTGAACAGGTGACCTCTGTGCCTGTTCAGTTTTCTGTTCAGGTGCTGTTGATGGGTATCTTCAAGGCCCCTGCTCACTTTTATGGTTCTTTATATTAATACTGGTGGGCTGCCCTCTGTAAAGCAGAATCCATTCTTGCTTCAGAAATAATGCTTTACCCACATGCACATTTATGAAAATTTAACGGACAGATTAATCTACTTAAACTCATATGATGAATGAATGAAATTTCATTTAATTGGATTGTAGCCCTTAAAAATGCATTTGGCCCTAGACAGAATCTCATAAATTCAATGATGTTAGAAAAGGTCTAGCTTGCTGGATGATTAGGTGGAGGTGTCTCTTCGCTGGTGGTGGGGGACTCTGCTGGCACGAGGCCTCCACTATGTCTGCAGAGAACTCTGCTGGTGTGAGGCTGCTGCCGGTGGGCTTTCTGTTGGCAGAAGTCAATGGAAGGCTCTGGAGTAGGGTGTTCCAGGGGGTGGGGTGGAGGTGGCCTTGGATTCAGCAAAAACAATGGGTCTACTCTAGGTATGACAAATCTGGATCCAAGCAAGGATGTGGTAATAGTTACAAAGCACATGTAAAACAAGAAAATCAGGCAGAATAAAAACCAAATGCAGCTAAATAAAATCAGAAACGTAGAAAAACCCGAGAGGCTGACAACATATATAAAACTGAGGCCAAATAGTTTGAAAGGAGATTGTTACTAATTGGTATGGGGCCCTTTTATGTGATATTGGCTGGATCAACATGAACTAACTAGGTTAGAAATGTCAGTGAGTGTCTCTGCACGAGGCATTTATCATGCACTCATGACTGTTCACTCATGGAAGTTTGCAGGTCCTTTTCACACCATCATCAACCTCTGATGCCTTTCCCGCTGTTTTCAGGCGGGAATCTGCCATTTTATACAATCCTGAAAATGCTGTAATAAATCGAAATCACGCAATAAAACAGCGTCATCTGCTGGCAGTATAAATGAAACATAAAGGAAAGAAACCAGCAAAGGGGGGTGGGGGGAGAGCATGTAATGCTGCGGGGGGGTGGGGTGTTTGCTAAATGTGAAAAAGCCCTAGGTTGTAATACTGATAAGTTTTGTATTAGTGGAAGTACTGAACTACAAATGTCAATATAGGGGTTAGATCTGGCTCAGGAATGCAATTTTGGACTTTCACTAGACAGAAACCAAGAAATTGTTTTGGGCTCATCTCACTATAGTAAGTGCACAGCAAGTAATAAAAGACTGCATTAGTTAAACTTTTGCCTGACAAGACCATTTTTCCCCCAAGCATTGCCAAAGCCTCAGATATGAGACCTTCCTGTGCCCTACGCAGTCTGGCTAGAGTCCAAAAGGAGGTGACCCTATAAAAAGAGGGAGAGAGAGAGAGAAAGCAAAGCCAGGATTCTTACTAGTGGTGGTTTCTTGGTTCTTTGTTTTGAACAAAGACAAGAAGAATACAGGGTCTGGGATCTTTTAATCTCCATTTATTTTGTTTATGTGTAAGCTGTGGACATCTGAGACATGTGGGAATGTAAAAAATGTCTTGTGGAAGCCAAAGTTTCTCACTTAGCCTTGTACATTGTTTCATAGATTTTATCTATACTTCCAAAAAAGAAAAAGTCCCCTAACCTTGTTCTCAGTTAGGATGCAGAACTGAACCAGTTGCTGCTTGTTCTCAGTGCTTCAAGGAGGCTAGTTTTATGAATCGCTTCTACTGGCAAAACGCCAAAGGGCAGCCCCAGTTGAGGATTAAAGTCTAAGCATTGCATGAGGTGCCATATGAGATAATGGCACACCCTATCCTCCATGAGTTTATAGACTATGTCATCATATCTCTGCTATCTTCTTGTGCTTGAGCCAGCCCAGCCAGGCACCACACTCTGAACTTTGTTCCAGAAAAATACATTAAGTACATATATATTTAACACATTTGTATCCTGTCCTTTCTGCAAAATGTTCAGGACACATGAGATTTCCCTCTTTTATCCTCACTGTAGCTCTGTGTGGTAGGTTAGGTTGCGAGATAGTGGCTGCGTTCACATGTAATGATAAGCTATGGCTTCTGGCTTATTCAAACACAATGTGAATGATCAGTGTGCTCATGAACACAACCCAGTTGCTCCTGCTTCGCTCCTCCCTTTGTGCAAGAAGGTAAACAAACCAGGGAGGGCTAAGGTAGCATGGTGTGTGAACCTGGAAAAATGGTTTATTGTGCCCAAACAAACCAGGATTCATAAGCCAACAACAAACCCTGATTTAAATTGGTTTACAATCCTGGCTTGTTTGGGTGCAATAAACTGTAATCCAAGGATGGGATGCTAAACTGATCTAACTGTATCTGGTTTGTTTACCTACTTGTGCAAAGAGAGGAGTGAAACAGAAGTGAATAGGCTGCATCTCCCGCATGCTTCTCATTCATATTGTGGTTTAATACACCAGAATTCATGGATTATGAATTGGCAGCGACTAGCCCAAGGTTACCCAGTGGGTTTCATGGTTATACAGCAGGAATACAGAACCTTTTTCAGCCCAAGGGCTGAATCCCATTTTGGAGATGCTCTCTGGAGCTGCTTTCCAGTGGTAGGTGGTGCAAAAGGACTGGGGCCCAACAGCAAAAAAAACCCCATAAAAATGCTAGCATTTTTTAACCTAAAGCTGTTCCTGCCAGCGACCAAGCCTTAGGAGAGACATTTCAACCTTTCAGAATGGGAAAAAAAAACTGCACAAAAGCCAGGAAACCACCAAACAGTCAATGGTTGGTGGAAAGGGTGTGGGGCCAGGAGAAGAGGTGAGGCATCCTGGGAAACCTCAGTGGGCCAGATTGGGACCCCTGGAGGGTCAGATTTGACCCCCAGGCCTGAGGTTCTGCACCCCCATTATGCAGGGATTTGAATATGGGTCTCTCTCTCTTAAAACAAGGAGATGTTCAAAAGAGCTGTTCAAACAATGCATAAGGGGGTTGTGGACCATGCAGGCTAGTCCCACCCCCTGCTACCCACATGCCCGGTGGGCATGTCCCCCATCACTGATAAGTCTTATGATGAGTCCTGTCCTCCACCATTCATGCCTGCACCACACGTGAGAAGGGGCTCTGTATGCATGCCAACGTACATTCATAGTGCTCCTCTACACAAAAGTAGAGAAGCACTATGAATGTACTTTGGCATGCGTACAGGAAAAGTATAGAGTCCCTTCTCACGTGTACTGAACATGCACATGGTGGGGAACACAGCTCCTGGATACATCCCTATTGGGGGGCATGGTCAGCCCATATTGCTCCTCAGTTCCCTCATATGTTCTTTGAATGCATGAGGTGCATCAGCTGAACCTCCCTGTTGCTGATCTACAATCTTTATTCAGGTTCCTGGGCTCTGTTGACTGGCTGTCCTTGTTTAAAGACTGTTCAAATTATTGGAAACAAATCACTGATGAAAGAACTCTCCCACATTTGCAACAAGACTAGTGTTTGGTGCAATATGGCCTAACTGCTGCTCTGTCAATATACCTACCTATATATATCTTATCCATAGCAGTAATAGTTGCTATACTATAAAGAATTCAGAGGTGTTGGGTGCATGTAATCTTAAAAGGCACAATCTCTCCTCAGAGCTTTTCTACATGAGGCATTTATTGTGCGCTTCTGATTCCTTACTCACAGTTGTTTATGGGTCCTTTAGACAATTCTGTGATCTTCCAGTTTAGTTTCTGTATTTTCAGAGCACTTTCCTGTTTTTTTTTTAAGAGCAGGGAAAATGGGGTATTATTTCGAATGTGAAAGAAAAGTTATTTTCCTACTTGTGTAATAGCAATATTCCGCTATAGCACAGCACCATCTAGAGATTATGTAGCAGAAAAGCAGAAAAGGAAAGGCTCTTTAGAGGAGCTCAGATCTCAGTTCTGTGACCATACCAAATGTAGATACAGTGATTAACAGCCTTGTGTAGAAAAGCTATCAATACAAAGAGTCAATTTATTTATTTATTTGGGGGGTGAGGAAGAGGACTAAGCAGTTTTCATATATGACAGCCAAAATATCCATTTCCAGAAAAGTAAGATGCCTTGTAATAGGATGCCAAGTGATGAGCAACTGAAAATGCTTAATAAGAAATAATGAACAATTTGAAAATGTAAATTATTAAAAAGTAGTGGTGTATTAAAGAGAAGACACACAAAGACACAAGTAGGTTCAAAATGAATTCTGGGTAACTTATGAAAACTGATTGGCCAGGTGGTTTGGGTAATATCCAAAGAAAAAGTGTTGGATTGTAAATCTTTGTCACTTCAGTCAGTGTTATTTGGGTAATGAAGAATTGCGAGACTGTATTTCAGCAGTGTCAAATGTATATTTAAAGTTGTATGTTTAACGTTGTCACAAAGCCAAATCTGATCAGCTATGTAGAGTAGTGCATTTATCCTGTGTGCAGTGTGATCCTGGGTTGACTGGGATCATCCCTGAAACTAATCACAGAAGCATTGCCCGCGCTCTGTACTGACCTTGTAAAATCTAACTGGCTATGTAGCACTGTGACATCATCAGTCATTATGTTATCCCTGATTGGCTGGGAATCATCTATGACTAATCCAGGGAGGAGAAAGCAGCATTTTAAAAAAATGGCAATAGAGCAGGAGTAGCTAATAATAGCAATAGCACCAAACAGTTTTTTAAAAGGTGAATATATGCACCTCCCCCCACTCCCCAAATATTTCTTCATCTCCAAGAATTAAAACTGGAGACTATTTGAAACAGGTCTAATTATGTTAATTGAGAATACTTATCTGATCACATTATTTTTCTGCATATATGGCACTATCAACAGGGAAATGCTGCTATATGGGGACATAACTGCTAATTTATTTATTTTTTTGCTTTGAGTGCATTGCTATGAAATGATGCATTTGACAAATAAAAACATAAATTCCTACACTTGTGTAGCCCCAATATTATCATGTAACCCTAAGATTATTTTCAAACTGAACTAACACCAAGTCGGTACGTGACAAATATGAGATCATCACTGTCATGTTGCTAAACCCTGCTGGTACTTTGTTAGCGTGCTGGCTCTACTGTTTATTTAAGGTGATGTACAGTATCTCTGCATGTAAAAGGAAGACTTGCTCCACAATTTGCTATATTTAGAAGAAGACAAGAAGGCTGCAGCGGCCAGTAGGGAATGTTGACTTTGGGTAGTAACTGATATCCCTGAAGCACAGGTCAATAACCTGACCTTTTTGCCTGCCATCGAAACAGCTGAGCTTTTTGTTATTCTTTAGGACAAGTGAACCAGCAGATGGTTGTTCAGAGGCTGTGCAGAATATAACGGCTTTTAAAGACTTTATGACAAATGCCTTGATGACTGGTGAATCAATCTGATATTTTAAGTGATTCTGAAGCTAATGGGTTAGATCCAGACCAAGTTAATTGGACTTTGTTCCCACTGAAATCCACTGGACTAACTTGTCCCATTGATTTCATTGGGGCCTAGGTTCAACTAATTTAGTCTGCAATCCTCTATGCACTTACCTAGGAGTAAGTCCCATTTAGGTAATGCAGCTTACTTCTGAGTAGTCATGGGCAGGATTGAGCTGTACATCTGGATCCAACCCATTAGCTATATAGGTCAACCTCCCCGTCACCTTGTGCTGAAATTATTGGTTGACCGTCAACTAACTATGTATCACCTATATCAGTGGTTCTCAACCTTCCTAATGCCGCGACCCTTTAATACAGTTCCTCATGTTGTGGTGACCCCCAACCATAAAATTATTTTCGTTGCTACTTCATAACTGTAATTTTGCTACTGTTATGAACTGTGATGTAAATATCTGATATGCAGGATGTATTTTCATTGTTACAAATTGAACATAATTAAAGCATAGTGATTAATCACAAAAACAATATGTAATTATATATTGTGAAATATTTATTTCTAATTACAAATAAATGAAATTTTGTCTTGAAGCATGGTGTAGCATGGGTGACAGTCTTAATATAACAACAGTAAACTACATTGCTACATTTTGCGACAGTATGCGTAAAAAGCCTGGTGAATTAACCCATAGCGGCTGTGACGTGCAAACTGACTCAGTGTCTCAGCAGCTTGCTTAAAAAGCCATTGCCTGATTCTGCAGCCACTGGCTCTTACGACATGAGGGCAGTGAGGACTGCATGGGGGGGTAGTATCCTCCGAGTCCAGTAAAGCCATATTTTTTGGGCTGGAGGGTCTTTGAATGGAGGAGGATGGTTCCCCGAGTTATGCATGGAGCAACCTCCAATTGGAGGTTGCGTATTCAAAATGGTGGTGGCATGTGACCCCGGCAAATCTTGGATTAATTAACCAATGATTTGCTGCTGGATCTCTGTCTCTCAGCTTAATCTACTATCCATTATTATCATGAAGCTGAAACACCGCTTCAACTTCCTCGAAGGAAGGGCTAGTTATAGATGCAAACAAGCAATCACACTTGCAAGGAAGTACAGATTCTTCAACTCAATGGTGCCTTAATTTCCCAGTAAATATGCTGGGAATATTCCCAGTAAATATCCCAGAATAGAGGTGAAAATCAAAGTCAATGAAATCCCTGCTAAGGGCCATTAGTTAGGACCAAGGCAAATCTCTGTGGTTCATGGAGCAATCCTATCCAGATAGGCCGCCACCTCTGAACTTAGGGGAGACCACCTATCCAAAGCAGGGCAGGAGAAGCACAGAGGGACTGTTCCCTCTGTGCTTCTCCTGCCCTTTTTTGGCTAGACAGCTGTCTAGCTGTGGGAGCACGGAGCGGGGAAGAAGGCCGCTGTACGACAGAGTTCCGCCCTCCATGGAACACCCCCCGCCATGCCCCTTTTTGGCCACTCCGTCCTCCTCTTGCGAGCGCAGAGGATGGGGCTGCGCGGAAGCGGGAAGAGCTTGGTTCTCCGGGAACCAACAGGTCGGTTCCCAGGAAGCAACATATCCTATGGCCATCTAGCCACGCTGTCTAGCGGCCATAGGATTGCTCCCTCAATGACCTATCATTATCATAATTTGCATGACATTTGAAAGTCCATAATGGAAGTGCTGCATGAACTCTTATCTTGACACAATCCTTCAGAAATAGAGAATTCAAATAAAGACATTTGCAAAATGGTTAACATGATATTCTCATGCATAATGTTCTTTCGTGAGCCTTCTGGTACTGTGGTTATTGTGTCTTGTTTTTATCCTCTGCATCCATAGAGGGCATGGTGGTAGCAGCCAACTATTAGTTCTTTTGGATCCAGTCGCTCTAAACCCGAAGGCTGGCCGTGAGGAGCGCAGAGCCTAAGCTATTTGGATTTTCCCTTCTCGCCAGCATAAACATTTATGGCGCATCAACTGTGTGACTAAAGGTGCAATCCTAGGGCTATTTAGACAGGAAAAAAGTCCCACAACTCCCAGGATCCCCCAGCCAGCCAGTGCCCAAGCAGCTCGTGCACTGGTCTGGAAAATAAATGCACCGCGGCTAAAGGTGGCCGCTCAACCGGCCTGGGAACAATGGGCTACAAAGCTGCCGCTCCGCCTAACCACGTGCGCCACGGTACGCGCCCTCAGCTGTGCAGGGATAAGGGAGGCCCCTTATGTCCTGTGGGATGCTGTGCTTGTAGCGGCGGGCTCCGCTCCTAACACAGGAGGTGCCCGCTCTATCTGAAGGTTATTAGCCACTGCAGCAGCAGCAGTGTCCCTCTAAAGCAGCAAACTGCTTTCCAAAAAAGTCAGGGCCAGGCGCCCGCGCTCACCCAGCCCTCGCCTGCAAGAGAAGGCTAACCATGCGCCGCAGCCCTTCCACCCAG
Source organism: Heloderma suspectum (assembly GCF_057233095.1). Classification (NCBI taxonomy): domain Eukaryota; kingdom Metazoa; phylum Chordata; class Lepidosauria; order Squamata; family Helodermatidae; genus Heloderma; species Heloderma suspectum. The sequence goes on along the minus strand of NC_139461.1, from coordinate 283,217,885 downwards.
GCCCCTTCTCTTCTGCCGCTGCCCCGCCCGCCTTGGGGCTCCGGCGGGAGGGTGCTCGCGCGCGCGCTGCCCCAACCCCCTCCCCTGCGCGACTGGAAGTGGCGTACGTGCAAAGCGGAGCCGGAGAGTGGCGGCGCAAACTCCTCCCCTTCGGCTCAGGCAACAGCCAGAGAGGAGGGAGACGAGCGAGGGCGAGATGAGCAGGGGCGGACGGCGACAGGCTTTGCCCCTCTTCGTGCTGAGGCTGAGGGGGAGAAAGAAAGCCTCGGCGGTGGCGGGAGGGGGCACTGCCGAGCCCCATAGCAGCGGCCACCTCCAGGGCCGGGGCCACCAGCAGCATTCCTTAGGTCCTAAGGACCATTTTCCGATGGTCTTAGGCGCCCCCTGTGAAAGGGTCGTTTGACCCCCAAAGGGGTCGCGACCCACATGTTGAGAACTGCTGACCTATATGGTAGCTCTATTTGCTGAATTTACAATCCAGCTTTATCAAAACTGTTAACAGCTTTACTGTACAGTCCTATGCATATCTACGCAGAAGTAAGCCCTATCAAGTGCAATGCAACTTATTCCCAGGTAAGTGAGCACAGGATTGCAGCCTTGATATATAAATCTAGAACACCTTCCCTACCCCTCCTTGGGTGCATGGACTAAGGCCTAATGACTTGAAGGCAATCTTGTATTTTATCTAGCGACATTATCTTCTGTTTTACTATTGATTTTTGTGTATACTGTTTATATGCAATCATATTTTATAGAATTTTATTTCTATAGAAATAGAATTCTATAGAATTGTATCTCATTATAGAATTGTATCTCATTGAATTGGGCATTGTTTATATACAATAAATATTACTTACAGCATAATAAAGTAGTGCAGCATCAAATAAGGAGGGCAGAAAGCACCCAGCATCAATGACAAATATGATCTCAAGAGGAGATCATCACGTGTTAAAGTTCTATCAAAACAATTTCCTAAATGTTGACAGGGAAGAAGCTAGATGGGCCTCCCAAGGAAGGGAATTCCAGACTCTGAGCACTGTGGCTGAGAAGGCCGGTGCTGGCTCCAGCTTTCTGAGGGCCCTTGGGCAAGGCACCCACAAGGGGCTCCCTTCCTCTGTGAGTCTGGCTTCTCACTGCCATTGTCACCAGCTGCTATTCCTGCTCATCCTCTCTCTCATCTTTGCTACCAGTTGCTTGCTTGATAGGCATCTATCTGGCATTTACTGCTCCTCTTTCTCACCACCAACATTTTTGGGCCAGAGCGAGAGGCAGGGGAACAAGCAACTTGTAATGGTGAAGAGGAGGAGCAAGTCCAGGGGGCTCTTGTCCGTGGGCCTCTGTTGCAGTGTGGGCCCTTGGCAGGTGCCCAACAATGCCCCAGGCTTGACATTGGCCCTAGAAAAGGCCCTGCCCTCCCAGCTGTACTTCAGACAGCAGTAGGACATGGAACGGAGCCACTGCGATGATTTAGAAGGGTAGGCAAAATAAGGCGGCCACTTACACATCATCAAAAAAGGGGGCATTAGAGAACACCAAATTTGCATAACTTTTGCCGATAATAATTTGAATGTATAGGCGCAAAGTTAGAAATTAAAAAATAATGTAAGTAGAAATACAATACACAACACATCACCATAGTGGGGAAGACTGAGCAGGAGATCCTTGTGCCTGCTCAGTCTGCTGGCCATCCTGCTGATGGGCAACTTCAAGGTCTCTGGTCATCCTTCTGATGGTTCTTTATCTTTAAACCACACTTGTACTGGAGACCCCTTCTAATAGAGAATGCCTTCAAATAGAGGGCAGTCCTCTGTAAAGTAGGCCACCTGGCCACCTTGGGGCAGAGTCATGTGGCATCTGCACTCCCCCCACAGTTGGGCATAATTAGGCCTTCAGATACAGAGAGGTCTGAGTTGCCTGTCTTTTAAGAAGCATGAAGTAAGGTGGTGTGTCCTCTTTTTCTCTGCTTTAGCATTCAAAGCTGCACAGACTGCTGGTCTCTGAAAAACCTTCTGGACCTTGAAAAACTGTGACCCTGGAATAAATAACCTCTTTCAACACTGCTTCCCCAATCTGTAAAATGGAAACATGAGTGACGTACCTCATAGGTGTGTTGCAAGGCGAAGCGACATAAGAAAATGCTACCTGCCCTGAACTTTGGGCATCAGAAGGGCTGTAAACATAAACAAATTCCATACTGTGCAATCAGACAAACTGGATGCAGCTGTAGTGCCATCCCCCCTCCCAAAAGAAGGATATATTAGAACCATTAAAATATCTTTCCTACGTGGAACGCCACCAAAAGTCCTTTTAACTCAGAGACTGACCTTTGGGTTTGCCCCAACTACAGATACTGTGGGCAGTAAAACAACATTTTGCAAGCATCTTCTTATGGCCAATTATCACTGCAGAAACTCTTAATGGAGAAAGGCAGCCAGATTCATGGGGGCAAAACAGCAGTGCAACACTTGGGATTAAGTTTTTCAGTTCTATTCAGTTATCACCTTTAGCTGTTGTTTGGAATAAAAAAAACCTTGCAGCTCCATTGATCCCAAAGAATGAGAGACACAAAGCAGATACAGTGAATCACATCTATCATTTGTATCAGCTTCTGTTAGTGGTTAAAAATGTGCAAGCTTTTTGGCTCTATCCCCAGATTTTGCTAATGCAAGACAGGCCTTCATCCTATTGCATTACTTATTTTTGAAATGTTTCTATTAATTAAAATATTCAAAGTGACGTACATCCAAAAGCAAAAACACCAATTTTTGACAATGCAGACCAACCTAAAAAAGGGGGCTGACCTACCAAATTGGAGCCAGGGCTCTCTGGAACTCCACCCTGTAACCTGCAAACTCTGGAACTGATCTTAGTGCCAGAGCTCAGTGTTGAAGAAATATAATATAGAGAAGCCTCTGAGCAAATGCAGAGTGCATTTTTGTTCCTGCTAAGTAATCACACAGCCCATCTCAATGTATCTGTGATTACATGGCCAGATTTCAACATCAACTGGTGCAAGTGCTGGGCAGGCATAAGCCGATACCTCTGTCCATTGGTGAAGAGGAGCCTTCCTCAGCCTGGTGCCTTCTGGACATTTTGGACTTTTAAAATTGCATTTATATCCCACTTTTTTTCCCCGTGAAAGGAACCCAAGGCGGCTTACATTATCTTCCTCCTCTCCATTTTATCCTCACAACAACAACCCTGTGAGGTAGGTTGGGTTGAGAGTCTGTAACGGGCCCAAAGTCACCCAGTGAGCTTCCATGACCGAGTGGGGACTAGAGCTCAGATCTCCCAGCTCCCAGTCCAACACTCTCACCACTACACCACACTTCAACTCCTGTTAGCCCTAGCCAGCATGGTCAATGATCAGGAATTCTGGTAGTTGCAGCCCGAAACATCTGGAGGGCACCAGGCTGGGGGCGGCTGGTGTACAGTGATCCTGAGATCAAGGTGGTTCATGGCCCAGTGAAGAAAAGGAACACTCTCTATTCAAAGGGTCAGTTCCAGCATTATATATATGTAGAGGTATACGTGTATTTGCGCACAAGAATTGTAATAATCTGACTATAATAGGGCTAAATGTATTGACTTGGGTTCTTTAAGGAGGAAAAAAGGCAGGATATAAATGTAATAAATAAACAAACAAACAAATAAATGTATTGGCTGAAGTAAGGCTCTGCCCCTAGATTTTCTGTCCAATCTCCAGTGTTATTCCAGCAAACAACTGCTTGTTTTGTTTGCCTGCAAAGAAAGTAAATAGGAGTTTCTGGTATATATTAAAAGCAGGGCCAGCCCAAGACATTTTTCTGCCTGAGATGAAGAACAAGATGGCACCCTCCTATCCAATGCATTAGCTGAATGAACCTTCCTTCAGCGCTGATGGTGGGACAGTTACCTCCACTGCAACTCCAAGCAGCAGGCAAGCCTAGGAGGCTCAGGGCAAGCTCAGGGCAGGCACATTTCTCTCCTCCAACACCTTGCTGCTGCTCCCCATCATCTGCCACCTGAAGCAACTGCCTCACTTTGCCTAATGGTAGGGCTGGCCCTGATTAAAAGGTGTTCCTATACAAAAAGGACATGTACATCTTGTATTGTTAACTGAAGTGGACTGAGAATGTACTAGGTTCATTTACATAGGGGCTGAAGTCCATTGGAGGGTTAAATAAGTTCACAAGATGGGGTATGGCCATGAACACCCCTGACTCAAGGCCTGATACAGTAACAAAGATTGCTGTGGGACTTTGAGGCAATCACGAGGCTGCTAATCCGCTGTTAATCTGCTGTATCTACCTTTGGTTTCATTACAGAACTGAGATCAGAGCACTACATGAGGAGTGTTTCATTTCCTGCTTTTCCATTTCATAACCTGTAGGTAGCACTGTGGTATAAAGGAATAGCACAAATACACAAGAGGAAATTGTGCTTTCTTTCGCTTTCACAATTAAATGCCACATTTACCCTGCTCTAAAAAAACTCTCTGAAAGTGCTGGTTAGACATAGAAGCAAAACTGGAGGGTTGCGACGTTGTCTCAAGAACTTGGAAACAACTGTGAGTAGGAAATTATGAGTGCATGATAAATACCTTGTGTAGAACAGCCCACAGTTCCTTGTTAGGTCTGTGGCTAAAATGTTGCTATGATCTCCTGAGAGAAAGGATAAGAGATGCAAATAAATGCTGGAGATAATGCAAGCTCACACAATGAGAACTAAATAAAGTGCACTAGAGTTTTCAATGTATTAAACGCTCATACATATTTTCCAACCATGAAATGATGAAGAAATCATTTTGTAGAAACTGTAGTAGTGTTGTTGGATGGTTCTTAACTTAGAAACCCAGGCTGTGTTAGTGTGGGTTCTGTCTTGAAATGTTTTGGTTTTTTTCTTGTGCTCTACTGTTCTGCTGTAATATGCTTGGATTGTCTTCTTGCTTGGTTATTGATCTTGGCCCCGGCTACAGCATTGGCACTGTGATTTTAGAAAAAGTATTTAATTAACATACAAAAATACATTTAAAGAGTGTAACATTTATTGTAAAAATAAAACTCCAGAAAACCACTCATGCAAATAGTCCCCCAAGGGGCTGCTAAGCTGGAGAAAGCTGGAAAAATATAACCAGATCTATATCAGTGCTTCTTGGGTATAAGGGGCCAAAAAAATAAAACCCACCACTGAATGCAGTCAACAATCTCTCTGAAGGCAATATAGCAAAAATACAATGCAGCATCCAATGCCTGTACAAAGAGGTTCTCATTGCCACCCAAAGAAGACCATTTAGCCACTGAAAGGTAATACTGCCTGGTTGTCCGCCTTGGTGAGTTAGTGTGCAACTTTCTGGAATCCATGTGTTGGCACAGAAATATAGGCACAATTAGATTTTGAGACACCATGATTCTACCCTATAGATCAGGGGTGGGCAACGGCCAGGGTTCTGTGGGGAACCTACCATGGGCTGCATCCTGTCTCCTGATACTGCTAAGCCACTGAATTTGCCACTTAAATTTGGTGGCATAGTAGCACGGAAGCAACAAAAAAGCCTGGTCCTTTTTGCTGCTGCGGCAGCACTGAATTTTGGTGACAAACTGTGTTATTTTTTCTTTTAAGATCACAGAGAAAATCAGCCCATTTTTGTTGCTGTGCCACTGACTTCGGAGGCGGGGGGGGGGGGGGGCTGGGGGGCTGCAGAAAAGGCCAGGGGGCTACATATAGCCTGTAGCCTGCATGTTGCCCATCCTTGGTGTAGCTTAAGACACAGCCAGATTTACTTAGTGCTTTTTTCCAACTATCCATAAAGATTTTAAAAAACAAAAATGCATATTTTATTTCCAAAAGCCTAACCTCACATAGCATAAATGTGGAGAGTAACAAAAAATAAATAATTTAGAGCCTATACATAAACTAAGTAGAAAACAAGATCTACAGCAATACAGTCAAGAGCTACAGCAATACTGACTGTATTGTTTTTGTAAATAAAGCAAGTTATGGACTAATGATAAATCCAACATGGCCTGGTGAATACTGCTGATAGTTCCATGTCCATGAATATGATGACTTTTTAAAGTGATCCCATAAACGTGGAACCATGGAATGACAAGACAGAATGGGATGGCCACATTGTTTTTCCAAGTATGTTCCCATGCATTGGAACCTTGATCTCTCCAGGATGATTCCCCAGCTAAAAGTAGCCCCGTTTTTTTCCTGCATGACTATATGCATTAATTCAGGGGTGTCAACCCCCTTTTAGCCTGAGGGCAGAATTTCATTTCAAAGAAGCTCTGGGGCCTGCAGTCCAGTGGTCGGCAGGGCTGAAGGCAAAAGGGATTGGGCCAAAATTACAAAGAATGCCAGCATATTTCAGTTTAGAGCTGTTACTGCCTGTAACTAAGCCATAGGAGAGGCATTCAACCTTTAAGAATGGGGGGGGGGAACCTTAAAAAAAAAAAAAGCTGGGAAACCACCAAACATTCAGTAGTCAGGCAAAGCGGTTGGGACCAGGGGACCACGAACAAGAGGTTATGCACTTCTGCACTAAGGGATATGTTTATGAACTTTACTGTATGAGTGGCAGACATTATGCTTGGAACAGTTCTCCCTTCTGTGACATTGGTCACTTTGTGAATAAATGGAGTTCAGTAGAATCTTCGAGATATAACAATCTTTGGAAATTGAGACTGTTTACAAGTCTGCAATGTTTATAAGTCTGAATATGCTCCAGATGTACACCACCAGCATTTAACCAACCATTCCACCACCCAATGAATCTGTATTTAAGGACGTTCCCTCATCACAGTTTGAAGCCAATTCATTCTGAAATGGCCCTTCTGCTACTCTCCTGCTCTGGCCTTTGTAAAGTTAATTTTATTCTTGTGTCTTGTGTCCTCCACTACGCATTTGGCACTTTTTTCTTGCCTGAGTATAGTGCTAATAGCGTTAGAAATTAACTATCTAATAAAAGTGAATGGTATGATGGAAGCAAAATTAAATACATTTAAGTTCCATTGATTTCAATGAGAGAGAGAGAGAGAGGAAGATAAGCATCAAACTGTCCCATTGAAATCAAACCTGCTTAATTGGATGAAAGTAACTTCTGCGCAAACCCAGTTTGAATCAGATTGCAAGCATTCTCTGCACATGTATCCTTAGAGAATACTCACGTAGCCAAACGTAAACAAACACAGGGAAAAGAAAATGTACAGATATGGTTGCCGATTTGTTTCTGAGCAAACTATAAAGTGCTGGTTCTTACCTTTAAAGCCTTACATGGTCTAGGTCCAAGGTACCTTAGGGAGCACCTCCTCCCTACTACATCCCAGTCCACCACCTAAGCTCCTCTGAGGGCTCTCTGCTGCTGCTGCTCCTGCCTAATGTGAGACTGGCAGCCACGGCAAGAGGGCCTTCTCCATTGCCACCCTTCAGCTGTGGAATGACCTGCCGGTTGAAATGCGCCTACTGACCTCCTTGAAGCTTTTAAAGCAGGCATTAAAGACTCTATTGTTCCAGCAGGCCTTCCCTTTTTAGAACTCTTGTTCCTTTTGCTGAGTTTTGTATACTGTTTTTAAGCAGTGTTGTTTTAAGCTGTGTTTTACTGTTGGATTTTTAAAAAAAATGTTTTTAGTTCAAAGTTGTTTTTTAGTATATGTTGCTTGTCTGTATGTTTTTATGTAAATGGTTTTTAAATTTTGTATATTGTATTTTAATGTCTTATCTTTTGTAAATCTCTCAGAGAGCTTTAGCTATGGGGTGGTATAAATGTTAATAATAATAATAATAAGATATGAACGCATCATGAAGTAACCTGCAAGGAAAACATGTACCTCAATTAACCACAGATTCCTCTATTTGCACAGATATGTCTTGTTTCTGGTTCCTTTTTATAAATATCTAGGTCAACCACTCAAGAACAAGGAAAACGCTAAGCCAAAAAAGCATCAGCAGGAGAGCTCTGGCTTATTTAATTGCTAAGTTTAATCGTCTGCACTGAAGTCATTTTTCAGCCTTGAGTTTCAATCCTACTTCCCCTTGTAGGTTAAGCTGTGAGACCCGCAGATGACATTGTGCTTTCCACACTTGAGGAATTTGACCAACGTGAATTCTGATGCAAACCAACTTGATCTGCATCTCCTGGACCTATGCACAGATTGGAATGGAATTCTACTTTGGAGTTAGCACTCTCTGAATTTTCTGATGTATTAAAATGCATCTTTTAGGCTAAAATACGCTGAGAAAGGCATACGTTTAGATTAGGCATGGTCAACTTCAGGAGTTCTGGGGGCCATTTTCATCCCCAGACTCCCCTCCCTGCAGTCTGCAGTCAACCCAAAATTCAATTACTTTTAAAGAAAAAAATGGCATCCTTAGCTGCTACAGAGCACAAAGAGGGTCAAATTTAGCTTATTTGCTAGGAAGCCCTAAACTGGTCAAATTTGACATTTTTGGTGCTCCGTAATGCCACAGATACTATCTTTTCCCTAACAAATATTTTTCACTTTTTTCCAGGATGCTGGGGGGGGGGGTGTCATGTAGCCCACAGGCCACATGTTGCCACCCTCGCCCCGTCTGATTTAGATAAAATACTGTTATAAATGCATGTTTTATGATAAAATATGTTCAAACTATGTACTTAAATATTTATTTACACATTTTTATGCAGTTTTGTTCTGTTAAATGGCACATTCATGAAGAAATGGGATGGAACAGACTGATGAATCAACACATGTGGAACTGACACAGATGGGAAATAAACTGATCTGTCCATCTCTGTTCTACACAGCTGTTGAATTTGACTGTCATACTTTAGCTCCTAGAAAAGTTAATCTTTGAGCTCTGTGCTTCTTTGATAGATGCTGTTTTCTTCTAACATTGATAGTCTGAAAGAGATCAGACCTTTAACTGCAGTAATCATCTGTTCTGGAGCTTTAAGAAACCCTGGAAGTTGGAGAAGTACTGCAGCTTTTAAGCCTCTGATAAATGGTTCTCTGCCTTTGCTCCTTGCATTTGGTTCTCTTCATCCTTCCCTTGCCACTGAAACCTCGCATTGCTCCTCATTCAAGCTGTGCACAGACTGGGGAATTTTTGCAGCCCTTTCTCCTCTGTGTATAAACACACACACACACACACACACCCCTTTGGCTTGGCCTTTATAATTATAGCATTATTAATGTGTTTTTATCATTGTTAATTATTTATACATACTGAAATTGATTCAATATGTGCTGGACTGCCACACTAGAACATGCCTTGATTTCCTGCCAACTCGAAGCCCTCACACGCCAAAGGCAAACGTGTTCCAAAAGTTTTAAATCACCCAAGCATTCACTGAGTGATTTAAATGATATTGGAGGGCATTCAAGTTTTTACAAGCACCTTAATGCGAACCCTGTTTGGACTGCAAGGAGGTACAATGCATCAACATTTAAAATGATTTGAGTGCTTGGCATTTTTTTGTTAAGTCCCTACACATTTGGGAAATATAAACAAGTTTGTCCAACACTACTCTGGCTATAGAAATTTTGCATGATGATAACTGCCACAATTTAAAGATGCCACTGTCCTGTGTGTTATCCATGGCTTTCAAAGTCACTTCCACTGTTTACATTTTTTAATTTTATTTCAGATAGAACTTTATCTCACTCTGTTCAGCACTGGCTTGCAAGGCAGCAATAGCTAGTGAGGTCTAGAGCAGGGGTGGGAAACATGGGTGGGACACATGCAGGCCACATGCAGCCCCCACAGCTCCTCAGTGCAGCCCCTCTGAAATCTGGGGGAGACCCCTCCAAAAGCTTTAAAAATGGTTTTACAAACAAAATGGCGTCTGATAGTGCTATGGGGGGCCAAAGGGTCAAAAGTAACTTTGACCCTTTGAGAACTCCGTGACAACTGAAGCTTGCAAACAAGATAATTTTGACCCTTTTGGCCCTCTGTAGCAGCTCTGGATGCAATTTTATTTTTATTTTTTCCTCTGTTTTCAGACCCGTGGGGAGGGGGGCCGGGGGGGGGAATGGCCCCTAGACCTCCCAAAGTTGCCCATCCCTGGTCTAGAGTGTCAAACGGGACAGGATCTGAAGCTGCTGTGGCACACACTAGTGGAAATTAACACTAGTGCAATGGGGATCTAGCACTTGCTAGCACAGCCAAAAACAAGCCCAAATTAGTGCTTCTGGAATGGGCTGTGTCAGCGGAGCTCCTGGAAGACTGACATCTCCCATTCAAGTGCTCATTTGAGCTTGTTTCTGGGATTACACTAGCAAGCGCTGTCTCCCCATTCATTCCTGCTACCACAAAGTGTTTAGTGCTGGTGGATTGCCCTAAGACTGGGAAGATCCAGGTTCAAATCCCCACTCAGCTATTAAGATCACTGGATGACTTCAGGCCAGTCTCTCTCCCTCTTTCTCTCTCTGTGTCAGGATGCCCCTGTTGCCCACTGACTTCTCTAATAGCCAGAATCAACACTCAGACAAAAGGGCTGCTTTCCAAGGCTTTAATTCCATTTATCCTAATGAGGCATACAGATGCTAATTGCTTGAGACTCAGAGGAACTACAAAGGAACAGCCATCTAGGGGTTTCTAAGGGTTAGGACAACAGTTGATCTCCATTTGGGAAAAACGTGGGTGGGAGGGGAAGATCTCCCCCTATCCCGTGATGCTTCTGGGGGCAGCTGTTGACGTGGAGCCAATCGGGCGCCAAAGCTTGGCCCCTGCGATCTCTCATGCCTGCGTCTGCGCCTCACATCTAAAAGCTCAGGTTGTCCCTCTCTTTCCACACCTGGTTCACTGTTGCTCCCAGGGATGTGAGCGGGGGGGGGGGCTCCCCCTTCAGCTGCGCCTCTGAAGTCTGAGAGAGTTCCTCCCCCACGAATTGTATCTCCTCCTCAGAATCAGAGCTGCTTTGGGTCTCTATGGGCTCAGCTACAACCCTGACACTCTGTCTCTTAGACTAACCTACCTCACAGGGTTGCTGTGAGAATAAAATGGAGATGGGGAGAAACCTTATACATTTCTCTGAGCTCACTGATGAAAGAGTAGAATTTTAAAAATCTTGTAATATAGTCACCCCCAACAACTGAAAACAAGCGCCCACAGCAGGCAGACACAGCGGTTTCTTCCACTACTGGAGAATTTCACAGGGAGGTCACGGCGCTCCTGTTCCACGGGCTGGGAAAAATACCACATTTTTTGCGTTTGGGGAAAACATGAGATAGGCCGGAGTACATGGCGGGAGACACCCTGGAGGGAAACAGAGCCATCTAAAGGGCCCACAAACTTCCAAGAGAGAGCCATCTCAGTAACAGGATAAAAGCTCCATGTGATGAACCCCATTAGCACATTGTTTTGCCACCATCCCACAATGCCCTGGAGTGATGCTATATTGCGAGCACTGTGGGACATCAAAATGAAAGATGGCACACGTCCAGTGCTCTTTGCGACCATCAGGTAAGCCTTCAGAGGTGGAGGAAGAAGAAGCTAGTAGTGGGGGGAGGAGAGGGAGGAAGAAGAAACCCACTGAAGGGGGGAAGAGGAAGAGGAAGCCTGCCAGCTGGGCCCTATGCCAAGGTCTGCCTCAGTGCCGGAGACAGCCCTACGTTAGCAGCAGAGTTTAAACATGCAAACTTTGAGAAAATGTTTGCTGCTTCTGAGTATTACTCGGAACATTCTGTCCCTCAGGCCAAATTTTCCAAACAAAAATTCTGGGAATTGACCTAGAAGTTAAAATGACAAATATATCCAGGGTATCTTTTATCTAGGCTGGTTGGTAACTCTACTTGTGGCTGTGGACTGGCAAAAGATGGTATTTTGAGGGAGCTTTTTCTCCATTCCCAAACGTCTTACTGAAACCCCCCTGCTAAGCCTTGGAGGTATCCCAGGATTCCCCAGGACACGGTTAAAAAATCACTGCCCAGGGGCTCTCATGATGCAATCCAGAGACCTGCATGTGCTTGTGAATTCTCCAGTGCTGTGGGAGATGGGGGTAACCATGGCTTTCCTCAGTTCAGGGGTGCTGAGCTTTTCAGCCCAACGGCCAAATCCAATTTGGGAGAAGCTTTCAGGGGTGCATTCCAGTGGTGGGCGGGGTAAAGGCAAAGGGGGCAGAGCCAAAAATACCAACCCCCCCAGCATATTTTAGCTTACGACTCTTACTGTCAGTAGCAAAGCCTTAGGGGAGGCATCTCAACTAGAGCTGTGCAGGGACCCCCAACCCACCTTGAAGGCCGCTTCGGGGCTTCCAAGGAGGGTCCAACCCGCTTTAGGCCATTTCAGGTCCAGCCTGCTTCAGGCTGTTTTAGGTCCAACCCGACCCACTTCGGCCTCTGAGGCTGATGGGGGATTTGGGTGTCCGAAGGGGACTCCCCCCCACACACAACTGATGCCTCCGCCATGCTGCATGAGCCCCCTATGCCTTACCTGGACCCTCGGGGTGCATGCCATCAACCTCTTCAAGGGAGTCACCATTTCCTCTGTTTCTGGAAATTGAATCCTGTGCAAATGGCAGTGGTAAGACCATCATGTACCCAACATTGCAGGCATTTACGCCTGTGATGTTGCAGAGATGATGGCTTTATAGCTGCCATTTGTGCAGGATTCAATTTCCAGAAATAAAGGAAGTTGCAGTGGTAGACTCCCTCAAAGAGGTTGCTGGCGCGTGTCCTGAGGGTCCAGGTACAGAGCAGAGGGCTCCTGTGGCTGGGCGGTGGGGGCAAGGCTGGGCAGAAGGGTGGCTGGGCTTCCAGATAGCTCCAAAGCACGCTGAAGTGCTATGGAACGACCCGACCCACTTCAGGCTGATCCCCACCCACTTCAGGTGCAGCCCAAAGCACCCTGCTTTGGCTCGGAATTCAGCTCTGAAGTCAAAGCGGTGCACAGCCCTGATCTCAACCTTTTAGAAGGGGGAAAAACCACGCAAATGCCAGGAAACCACCCAACCACTGGTGGTCAGGGAAAACGGGGTAGGGCCAGAAGGGGATATAGCCATCTGCATAATCCCAGAGGGCTGGATTGGGACCCCAGGGCGGTTGGGGTTGGCCCCTGTGCTTAAGGTTGTGCATCCCGTGCTAGTCCTCCCTTCCTCAGTCTGGTTGCCTGTGCAATCGCTTGCAAATACTGTAATGAGTAGGACTCCAAGTGTGCCACCCTCTACAGGCAAGGGCAGAGTTGGAGAGAAAAGACAGACAACAGGATTGTCAGAGGTGGAACATGCAGGAACAGTTTTAGGTGATTGTGAATAGCTCAGGAGCGTGTCCTCTTCTGTGTCTATGATCACCCTACCCAAATGGGCACCTCAGGATGGAGATCACAGAGGGCCTGTCTGCAGAGGAGCATCCCCAGCTTCCAGTTCAGGGATGGAGGTGAATGCTGGTTTGCAAAGACCAAAACCAACAGGCACAGGTTTCATATAATTTGACATCACCACAAACTTTGTCTTAGTAGCTGTTCACACATTAAGGAAGGAGTTATGGAGAGATGTACAGGCATGGATGAATCAGCCCTTACAACACAATGGTATGCATGTCTACTCCGGTAGTAAAAATAATGCATTAACAGTGCAATCTTGTACATGTCTGCTCAGAAGTAGGATCCCATCAAGTTCAGTGGGGTTTACTTCCAGGTAAGAGGATGCACGATTCCTGCCTTAGAGATGGAAGTTGAAGTGTGTGAAAAGTCTCCTTCCCCCTGTGCTGGCATAACACCTTGTGTTCTCAAAGCTCTTGTTATCATCCCCCCACATTCTGTGGAACTCCCTCCCTTAGGGAACTCCGCCATGTCCCCTCTTTAATGAGCTTCTGCCACACATTGAAAACTTGGTTGTTCAGGCAGGCATTTGGGGTGGGTTAGGGTATTTTTAGAAAATGATGTTTTAATGTTTAATTTTACTGTTTTAGACTTTTTGTGCTGCTATACATCACCCAGAGTGGCCAGGTGACCGGCCAGATGGGCGATCAAGAAAATAAATAAATAAATAAATAAATAAATAAATAAATAAATGCCTGTCTGTTGTGCAGACAGGTGAGAAACCAATGAGGGCTGAGCTCAGAGTACTATATGGGTTTGGGATCCTGGATGAATAACCTGTTCATTGGACACAAGACACATGCAGTCAACTGAGTCTTTTTCTTGGTAGCCATTCACGGTGAGTCAGCCTTCCCCAACCTGGTGACCTCCTGATGTATTGGAGCACAAGTCCGATTAGCCACAGCCAGTATGGCCAATGGTCAAGGATGATGGGAGTTGTAGTCCAAAACATCTGGAGAGCACCAGGTTGGGGGAGGCTGCGGTAGGTCAACAATCATGGGCTGCAGCCTTCAGGCCTGACAGTATCCACTTTGGATCATGGCCATCTGCCATCTGGGCAAGCTCATGCCAGTTTCTCAGCCCCTGCTACTGTCTCTCCCTGCCCTCTGTTTCTCCCCAACCTTATTTCTTGCCTTCCCTGTTCTTGTAAAACAAAAAAGTAACTAATGTTCATGTTCTTTGATAACACGAATCTTGGAATTGTGCACAGTAAATATATGCACATCAGCATACTTTGCATGATTTATTCCAAACCAGGTTTCCTAACACTAAACTCGGGGAACACAGAAGAAACAGGCCTTCCTGTACATTCTGTAAAAATGGTCAGAATCAAGCTCAGTGTATTATTTTTTAAAAACAATAATGTATTTCTATATGAAGAAAAGCTTTATTAGTTGGCTATAAATAGTAAGGGGGCTTCCAAAAGACATCCTTTGCAAAAAGGCTCACCTTGTTATATTTAAGGCTTCACTATTCTTAAGACCCGTTTTATTAAAAAGTTCTTAAAACAATATTCAATATATAAACAGCTATGTTAATTAGATTATATGGTTAGAGAAAAATGGTACTCGGTGTACTTATTGTAGAGTTATTGACCATGGAAGTGCCTATTCATCATTCCGGTCTCTAATCCCCACTTAATCCATCCCAAATCTGTCAATCAACAGAATACAATCAGGATATTTATGATTACATCAGATGAAAGATTAAGAAAGAATTTAGCAACTTTGCAAAACTAATTTGCAGGGGTAGGGAGAGAAAGAAGAAGAAAATCCCACTTGTAAAGTGAACCGTTGTCGAGAAAAACATAGTTGTTGACTTGCCTCATATAACTGGATTTTCTAATAAGGGTTAAACTATAAATCAACAATGGGCAGTCCCATTGCTAAGGTTCAGCTAAGAAAAAATAATACTTGAAATTTTTATCTGGAACATAGCAGACTCGTTATACTTGACCCATCACACAGTCATAAATAGAATTTTAAGCTATCTGTTGCAACTTTTTTGCACACAAATTGAGTCCAAATCTCTGGAATGTTGCCAAAAGAGGTCTGTAACACCACCAGTTTCTGTTCCCATACTAAAGCAACACTGAACAAGGCCTCCAACAGACATTAATGGGATGACTGAGATCAGATAGACAGAAGCCTACCTTATGGGATCATTCTACATATGGTTTTGGATACATTCCAAACCTCTGAATCTGCTCAAACTAAAGACTCAAATATTCCATTTTTTCCTGTCTACTGGCAACTGCTGATCCTAGCATCTCTCTGAGTTCACTATATAATACTGTCACTTCCATCTTCTTCCTTTTTGGTCACCGTTGTTTCAAATGTAGTGAACCTTTGAAGATTTTATATCCAAATTCTGAACCTTATGTTCAAAACAAAAAGTAGGAAGGTATATTTAAACTAGGCTGGACTATAATGGAGTGATCTTTCCAAATGTTTTCATCAGCACTGAAAGGCTGATTTCTCAGGAACTGCTATGAAAAGGACATTCAGGGTGCAATCCTGTGAATGTTTATACAGAAAAAAGTCTTACAACTCCCACCATGCCCCAGTCCGCCACAGATTGCTGGGGAATGTTGGGAGTTGTAGGACTTTTTTCTGTTTAAACATGCATAGGATTGCACCTTTATTTGGATTTTCCCAAAGAGTTTGGCCTCAGTGACTCATAGTTAGCTAGGTTTTCCTATGTAGCCAATCAGGAAACATGGCTCCCACTATCAATTGGTTTCATTGCTCTCAGGGACATTAGCATGTAGTCAAATTTGATTGGGTACATAGCATTGTAGTGTCATCACACTCACTATATGATCTGTGAATGATTGGTATTATTGTAGGCAGAAGAAAGAGAGGAAGCTGCTTTATACCACATTAGACCATTGGTCTATCTAGCTCAGTATTGTCTACACTGACTGGCAGCAGCTCTCCAAGGTTTCAGACAGACGTTTCCCAGCCCTACCCCAGTACTCCAGATGTGTTGGACTACAACCTCCAGCAGTTTGCTGAGGGTTGCAGTCCAACACATCTGGAGGGCACCAGGTTGGGGAAGGCTGCCCTATATGGAGATGCCAGGTAGTGAAACTGAGACCTTCCGCGTGCAAAGTATCTGCTCTGCCACTGAGCTCTGGTCCTTCCTTAAACAGCTTTTCAAAAAGATGTGGGCAGTTTTAAAAAAAGTGAATATCTGCACACAATGTGTTAATTGTCCCCGCCCCTCCCCCTTGCCAGCAAGCATGATTTTTGACACAAAAATAATCATGGCTGAACATTATGTGCAGCCCTAACTAAAACCCATCAAAGTCAGCAGCATGAAAGGGCTGGATCTCATCTGATCTCGGAAGCTAAGCAAGGTCAGCGCTGGTTAGTACTTGGATGGGAGACCGCCTGGGAATCAGGCTTCCTGCATTGAGCAGGGGGTTGGACTCAATGGTCTTGTAGGCCCCTTCCAACCCTATGATTCTATGATACCTCTATGAAAATAATTACCTCTCAGTCACAATGAGCAATAGCTCAAAGGCTTTGGAGCTTTTCTACTCGAGCCTGTTAATTGGCTCTTAATCTGCTGTATCTACTTTTGATTTCGTCGCAGAGTTGAGATCCAAATCCTGCCTTTCCTGCTTTTCTGCTACATAACCTCTAGGTGGCTCTGTGCTATAGCAAAATAGCGCAAATACACAAGAGGAAATCACTGTTTGTTTCCCTTTCACAGTTTCCCCTGCTCTAAAAAAAAAACTTGCCAAAGTGCTGTTTAAAAGCAGAAGCAAAACTGGAGGGACATGACGTTGTCTAAAGAACCCGTAAACAGCCATGAGGAGGGAATGACGAGTGCAGGATAAATACCTAATGTGGAAAAGCCCTTGGTCAAGATCTGTTATGTGATCAGATAGCAACATTTTTTTATTTTTTTTTTTGGAATGAGGCACAGTTAAGCCTCCTGCTTGCAACATCAATGTCCTGGCTGTTCCTCAGTGGCAGGAACCATTATCTTGTTGACAGTGCTCTGTTTTCTTCACATCATCTCAGACCTCATAGCTTCTTGAAACGTTATCTGATGACTTAGCTTCCTGAAAAGTCATTTTTTTCCAGCTTTCCTATGGTGGAGAAGACAGCTATTTACAGCTATGCAGATGTGAATAGGATGGCATTATAATTTAATCAAGCTATGTATCCCCCCCATGGTTTTTTTAAAAAAATAGTTGAATCCCTGAGTTAGGAATCATTTCTGCCTCAACCAGCCATGCTGAAATTCCTCCTCAGATAGACCGTCTCCAGCGGTCCAGTTTGTTCTTTCCAACGATATAATTCCTCGCATATTTGTACTTTCCCCCAAATGTCACTGCTTCATTTATTTGGTCCCTCTCTTGAAAACTCTAAATAATGGCACAAATGAAGTGCAGTCAGAGATCTTCATGGAAAGCAGATGTGAATGGAAGCCTAGACTCCTTGCAAAGCTTTACGGGACTTCAAAGACTAAAAGAAGGAGCTGAACAAAATATTCAACTGTGCCAAATTTTCACTGGCCTTCATAAAAGAGCAAAACCAAGGAAGAGGGAGGAGGGAAAGAAGGGAGGAATCTTGGCTCCTTGTTTTAATTTCTCCCAGCCTAAGGCAAGATTTTTGGAAGGAATAAATTACAAGCAAACATGGAGATGGAGAAGTTGAGTGACAAGGCAGAGACCAGCTGGGCTGGCACTGAACAAAAGGAATGCTGTTCAGCTCCTGTTTAAACGAATCTTCAGGTTGGTCTTTTAAAAGGCCTGTTATTTGTCTGCATGGTTTTCATAAACAGTCTCAGTATGTGCTTATGTGCAGTGGCAGCTAGTGCCCACTGGGGCTGGTGGGGCAGGGTCACCAGAGGTAGCACCAAGGGGTCACCACCAGAGGCAGAGCAGTCTTTTGAATCCCCCACAGCCCATACGACAGAAAACAGAAATGGAGGCACATGAACTTTAAGATCATGAGTGCAAATTGGGGGTGGGTTGGTGTTTCACTCAACCACACAGCATCAGCATCACCGTATCCTCAGAGGCACACAGAGAAGCTGCCTTTGAAACCCAGAAGCAGGTTCTGAAAGCATTGAAACTCTACCCCTTTGCATGTCCGCCATAAAGCTTCCCTCAAACGCAAAAGTAACATGTGAGAAGTCATGCTGTACAAAAATCCAGTTTATGCATGTCTACTCAGAAGAAAGAAGGCCTGGATTACTCTGGAGTAAGCACAGGTAGAAAATTTTGAGAGCATCCAAAATCCACCCCTTTCCTAATACTAGAACTAATAATCTATACAGCCGAAAGCACTCTTCAGAGCCACATTTTCTGGTCAAATCTATATTGCACCAAGAAGGAAACTGAATCAAGTGACTTGAAGCTCATGAGTGCAAAAGTGGGTGTGTGTGGGGAGAGATCAACTCACTCCATACAGAAATTCACGCATACCACACTCACCTCAGTGACACACAGACAATGCAAACACATGCATACACACCCGAACCACACATAGACCTCTATTATGCCCCCACCCATTGATCCAGCCGTGGCCCATAAACCAACCACCAGCCGTCATCATCATCAGCACCATCATCATTTATTACATTTCTATACCATTCCATAGCTGAAGCTCTCTGGGTGGTTTACAGCCATGGCATTGCCAAGCAACTAACAGCAGATTTTTTTCAAAAGAAGAACAAAATAATAAATAAATAAATAAATTCATGGCACAGAAATCACCCACCACTACATGTTTTGCCAAAGGAAGAACATCAGAAGAGCCTTGCTGGATCAGACCAAGGGTCCATCTAACCCAGCATTCTCTTCACACAGTGGCCAACTTGCTGCCCACAGGAAACCCACAAGCAGGACATGACTGCAACAGCACCCTCCTGCCCATGTTCCCCAGCAACTGGTGTACATAGGCACACTGCCTCTGATATTATCATATTGGAAGTCTTCTTAATGAAGAGACAAGATTGTGTCTGGGGGGAAGAAAGAAATGGAGTGTTAAACATTGACTGATCATGCTGTGGTGTGGGCAACAAGCTTACAACAAACTAAGAACATAAGAAGAGCCCTGCTGGATCAGACCAAGGGTCCATCTTGTCCACCATTCTGTTCATACAGTGGCCAACCAGCTGCCCATAGGAAACCCGCAAGCAGGACATGAATGCAGCAGCACCTTCCTGCCCAAATTCCCCAGCAACTGGTGTACACAAGCATACATATCTAGCTATGGCACTGCCAGGCAACCACAGTAAATTTTTTAAAAGGCAAATAAATAAATAAATAAATAAATACATCCCATGCACAGAAATCACCCACCAGCAGATTTTTTTCAAAGGAAAAAAATATATTTCCCCAGCCACAAGCAGATTGTTACAGAGCAACAAACCATGCAATTGCCAACAAGACTGTTTTTGCAAGCAAAGCAAAAATAAGAAAAGAACAATAATTGCCAGCCCAATCAACCACAAACAGCCTAAAAAAGAAAAAAACCTCAAGCAATAGATTTTAAAAAATAGTCCCCCAAAGAGAAAGAAAGACAAGAGACCTAGAGAAGAGATTAAAGGTACAATCCTATGCAAGTTCAGATAGAAAAAAGTCCTACAACTCCCAGCATTCTCCAGCTAGCCTGTCTGTCTATTCTGTCTAAACTTGCATAGGATTGTGCCCTAAGAGTGCAATCTTGTACACATTTACCTGGGAGTAAGCCCCATTGAATCCAATGGCATTTACTTCTGAGTAGACATACATAGGCTTCCAGTGAAAATTCATCTCCCCCCCCCCCCGACAAATAGTCAAAAAATAAGAATTGTTACCTATCATTTCAGGTCTGGATTCTCTTGATGAGCGAGCAGGCTGGTTGGCTGGCTGGCTGACATGCACACGCACACGCACACACACTTAGTTTAACTTTTTTTAACCTCAGTAACAGTTACATTCACTCATTCACTCATTTCACTCCTTCATTAACAAATTTAAACTATTGTGTTTGTCATTGTACTCGCACTGTTACTGCCCTGCTGCTCACAAAATGTGCTCTCCTCAGCTTGTGGGACAGAAAATGGCCCCCACTCTATCAGTTTCCTGCTTCTCTAAGCATGCGCAGCAAGATTAAAAATAATAATAATTAACAAGTAGTGTGTCTATTTTGCCCACCCATTTCTCATCCTGTCCTGCATTCCCTGGAACCTGGGGCGGCGGGGGGGGGGGGAGAGGCAGGGGGGGATGGGGGGATGGGTAGGCCTTATTACCGTATATGGCACCCATGCAGGTCAACATTTTCCAATGCCCTGCCTGGTGCCTTGTGATCCTCAGAGTCCTGGCCCTGCACCTGCATTGAGCAGAAAGAGAATGGAGCATGTGCAAAGCTCTTCTCCTTCCCGCATGCACAGTTCAGCAACCGACAGAGAGAAAGATTACTGATAAAAACTGCTGTGCTGGAAGAAAACCAACTAAACAATAATGACGGTGGGGATATATATTGTTTTTGGGTGCAGGAGTGGGGACAAAAGTAATGGATGTGTTTGTGTGTTTTGGGATCATCTTCAGCTAAAGATGCAGATGTATTATTATATGCAGGTTGCTTTGCTTGCAAATGCAAGTATAGGGTTTGAAATGTACCATTATACAACACTGGGCTTCCCGTTCACCCAAGGAGCTTGTATACATGTTTATGTGGAGGATGTGGGCCGAGGAAACTTTAATAACTTGGGCCTAAGTATGACCACAATGAAACAAATAATAACGTTGATGCCAGAAAAGGCCACGTGGCAGAAAATGGGGTTTAAGAAAGAAATTCCCAGCCTATTACATTGCAGTCGACAATATACTTCAACGGGTCCCTATCACTACCTTCATAAAGGGGTTGAAATACTGGGTTGGATCCAGGACATGCCTTCTGCAAGAGGAAGGAACTCCCTGCAAAAGGAATAGCTCTGCTCATGAAAGGTCCCTCTGCCCAATTTTTGGAAATCCCCTCCCCCCACATCACAGCCCACCCCATAGAGCAGGGGCATTTGACGTTCTGTGTAGCATTTTTAGGGGGTTGAAAAGGCTGCCGTGGAAAGGAGGGGACAGTGAAGTCCACTTCCACCAGCACGGTTGATCTAGCTTAAATCTGGATCCAACCCACTGTACACTGAGATTTTCTTTCTTTTTCTTCAGTGGGAAGATAGGAGACCTGGGCACAATGCAAAGGCCAGGGTGACTCTGATGCATGCATTGAGCCTTGCACAAGTTGTAGAACTGAATATTGGAGCCACTGTTAGTGCGAGACTTATTTATACACTGGAGCCCCAGCGTGTACACTAGAGATTAGGGATGTCATGCGTGCTTGAACAGGGGTGCATGCCATGGGGTGCTTACAGAGGTCTACTGGAACATGGTTCCCCATTGGAATTCTTGTGGGGAAATGATTCTATTTGCAATGCATCAGTTCTCGAGAAGACCTTCTCCCTGGCAGAAATTATGCAAATAGTGTCATTTTCCTGCTGAGGATTTTGGGACTGGTTGTAGGAATGGTTGAGAAATTTGTTCAGTTCATATTTCATTTTGAACTTACCAAATTCACATTTTCTGAATCTAAATGTGAACCAGAACACATTTGCTGCAAAATCTGTGCATTTCTGAAGGTTGTGATACAATTCACACAAAAAGGTAGTGTGTGGGGAACAATTAAAATGCACAGAAAAATGCATAATTTCAACTTGCCCATCAACAGACTGAGCAGGCACATAAGAAGTAAGAACATGAGAACATAAGAAGAACTGTACTGGATCAAACCAAGGGCCCATCTAATCCAGCATTCTGTTCACACAGTGGTCAACCAGCTACCCATGGGAAACCCACAAACAGGACATGAGTATAAAAGCACCCTCCCACCCATGTTCCCCAGCAACTGATGTACATAGGCATACTGCCTCTGATAGTGGAGGTAGCACATAGCCATCAGGACTAGTAGCCACTGATAGCCTTCTCCTCCAGGAATTTGTCCAAGCCCCTTTTAAAGCCATCCAGATTGGTGGCCATCACTACATCTTGTGGAGGTGAATTCCATAGTTTAACTATGTGCTGTATGAAGAAGTACTTCCTTTGATTTGCCCTGAATCTCCCACCAATCAGCTTCATGGGATAACCCGGGGTTCTAGTAGATTCATAGGTCATAGGTCACCTGGGTTCATAAGTCACCTGGTCACAGTTTTCCCCACTATGAGATGTATTGTATTCCTATTTAATTTATAGCAATTATTTCCAAATGTAAATCTAAACATATAAATTAGCATATGCACATTTTATGCAAATTGGTATCCTCTTTTTTGGTGATGAGTATGTGTCCATCCTAATCTTCCCATAATGTGTGTGTATAAGATATGTTTTTTGCTTTTTTTAATCTTAGGGACTGTTCACATTTGCAACTCAATTTCTTCCAAATGATCTTACCGGCTTGCATGCACCTGCAATATTACAGTCCCACATGAACTAGAAGTACATGTATACACCACTGCACAGGATTGCAACAATTCCTGTGATGGCATAACCTTGTTTTGGACCCACCACCATCCCATACTGCAGTATATACATGCAGTACAAGCCCAAAGACAGGTGGACATAGGTCTAAGGTCCTGCTGCACATGTGAATCAGACAAGTCTTCATGAAGACCAAGATGTTTGGAACTCAGATGAGCAATATTTCAAAACCAAGAACCCAAAGGTAAATTCAGTTCCTCCCTGCCCCCTACCCCCCCCCACATTTTGTCATGAAATCTGCCTAATAAATGCCATGATCTTAGCTACAGGTCTGGATAGTTTATTTGGCAGCGCACCCTTTTCTCCTAAACCTAGGAGCAAGTAGACCAAAGGAAAATGGAGGTAGCAGGGCAGGAAACATTTAGAGAAGGGTGGTAGCTTTGTGGTAGAGTATATGTTTTGTATGCAGAAGGTCATACGTTCAATCCCTGGCATCTCCAGGTACAGTGAGGAAATAATCTGCCTGAAACCCTGGAGAGCCACTGCCAATCAGTTTCAACAATACTGGGCTAGATGGACCAATGTACTGACTCAGTATAAGGCAGCTATGTTTCTAGTACACATTCAGGAGTGAACTTAGAAAGTTAAAAAGTTTTCAAAATAGAGAATCAAACCCGGGAACAAAGCATGTGATCTATTTCCCATTGTAGTGTTGTTGTGCTGGTATTTTGCCTCCGCTTTGAGAATCACAGCCCTAAGCTATCCATCAAGTGGCCCACTGATCAATCAGGGCTGACAAGCTTCACCTACTGCAGTCAAATTAATCAAGCATCTATCGCACTGAGATAGGGAACTTCCGAAATGGTATGTATGACTGCCCAGCCATGTAGGCTCTGCAGGGTTTCCTGGAAATTAAGCACTTCAGGCCACAGGTAGGCCTGGCTCTAGAGATGGAGAACGCTCTCTGTAATGAGTTCCCTCAAAGGCAAGGCAAGGTGTCACAGTTTACAGGCATTACCTCCCTTTGTCTGCCTGTCTTGGCAAGGCCCAGCTCAAGTCATTTATGTGTCATCATCTCCCTAATCAAGGCTGGGGCGATGATTCCTGGGGGATCCATTGGTGCCCCATGCTTCCCTGTGTTAGGTTTCAACTGCCTTCCACGCAGGATCTATTAGGAAAGTGGTGAAATGTAAATGGCTCTTGAGCTGCAGCCAGGAGGAAATGGAAATAGCTCAAAAGTGGGCATATTTCTGACTGGTCACCCAGTGACAGATATTCGTCATCGCATTTCCTGGAAAGCACCAGGGAGGAGAATGAACGATGAGATCCACACATACCTCTTCCAATTGCCATCTGTGCAACTTGTACTTTAGAGAACGGGCATGCATGAGTGGGTGATTCCACACATTTATTGGGCTGGCTATGTAAGTGAGAACCTGTGAATACCATCACTCCCCCCCGCCCCCAATTGCAATACTGAAAGCAGGATAAATTATACAATGGTGAGCAAATGTGTCGATTTCACAATCATTCAACAAAAAGCGGGACATCAGTTGAGGTCCATTGATCAGCATCATCTCTGCATAGGGGGAAAAGCTGTGGTTTGGCAAGAAGGGCCATTGCTCAGTGGTAGAACACTCCTTCTTTCATAATGCTAGAATGCAATGGGTCATCCCATGAAGCTGACTGGTGGGAGATTCCGTATAGACTAAAGGAAGTACTTCTTCACACAGCACATAGTTCAACTATGGAATTCACTTCCACAAGATGTAGTGATGGCCACCAATTTGGATGGCTTTAAAAGGGGCTTGGACAAATTCACGGAGGAGAAGGCTTTCAGTGGCTACTAATCCCAATGACTGTATCCTGCCTCCAGTATCAGGGGCAGTAAGCCTATGTACACCAGTTCCTGGGGAACATGGGCAAGAATGTGCTGTTGCACTCATGTCCTGCTTGTGGGTTTCCCCGTGAGCAGCTGGTTGGCCACAGTGTGAACAGAATGCTGGACTACATCCAGCATGGCACTTATGTTCTTATGGACTACATGCAGAAGGCCCCGGGTAGGGCTGGGGAAGACTCCAGTCTGAAACCCTGGAGAGCCTTTCCCAGTCAACATAGACAATACTGAGCTAGATGAACCAGCGGTCTGACTCATAAAGAAGATTCCTACGTTCCTAAGGATGATGCGCACACAGCATTGGCCCCATCTTTGTATTGCTGCAGCCCAAGGATTGTGCCGATGCTGTGTGTGCATCTCCACCATCTTTGTTGTAGGGTGGAGTGGTGGTGGTTGGTGGTTGGAGAGTGGTGACAGTGGCTGCACAATTAAAGACAATGATCTGCAGCCTGCCCACTGCTTCCATTATGTCTTTCCTAGATGGACATATGTAGGAGTAGGGAAAAGTACAGCATCATGTGTGAAGATCACACACGCACATCTGTTTTGCTACATGCACACACATTGGGAATCCACTACTAACTGTGGCCTCCCAATGTGCATTTCTCTGGTCAAGCAGACACCTATTTTCTTGTCATACAGGATGATGTACATGGGCATACATATTTTGTTCATACACACACACATACACGTCCCTGTAGGAAAAACATCATTGCCCCAATCTAAGTAAGGACATAGGTTTGTGGAAGCAAGCTTCTGCTCGTGTATCCCTAACTACTTGAGGGACCACATCAGCAAATTAGTTGGACTGCAGATAAGAGTGCTGATCAGCTATTGGAAGGATGGGGAGGTAGGACTGACTTCTGACCTACCCCTTTCCCCTTGAACAAGCAATGGCACAATTGATGATGGTTTGAATGGGGCTGATCAATGAAGCTCCACTTCCTGGATCACGATAGGAACCTATGTGTGTGTGTGTAGGCTGGAGGGGGTGTGTGTAGCAGCCAACTGCTGCATCTACATACAGTTGGTTTATGGGCCATGTTTAAAATAGCTTTCAGTTCAGATCCAAGGTCCATTAAGTTGTATCTGCTGCTGCCTAAAGCAGCCTCCAGCCCCAGCATGTCTTTATTTCACCAGTCTGGATGAAAAATAGAGAAGTGTACAGGTCATACATATATCTATCACAGCTGCCATTCATGACCACTACTTAGAACTCTATTGTTTTATTAGGTATTAATGCAGCATAAAGGAATGTGGTCTCCTGGAGCTGAGTGAGCTGAGCGTGTGGGAGTTTGGTTTGTGTGTGCGTGTGTGCATGTGAGTGCATGTACGCACATGCATCTGTGTGTATCTGTATGGTGTTGAGACCCATTTATGGTCATGTTTCATTCATAAATATATAACCCTCAGAAAGCTCAGGAACGAAACAATTCCATCAAAGTCAGTAGGGACATTCATACAAACCTCCTTATGTGTTGACAGGGGTGGGCAGTGGGCTTGCATATGGCGGCCATGCATGTGCTGGCCGCACCTGTCGCTAGTTGAATGTTCAGCTGGCATGTGAAGTGGCCCCACATGCATACCGGCTTATATGTGTAGAGCGCCTCCATGCGAGGGCAGATCTTGATTGTCCCAGGACCACCCCTCATGAGGAGCGCTCTACACATGTGGGCTAATGCACGAGTAGCACCACTTCACACCCTGACCAAACATGCAGTCGGTGGGATGTGTGGCTAACATGCGCATCAACCGCCAGGGCTGTGGCCATCGAATGTGACTCTACTCCCCACCCCCATCAAGGTGTGAGAATCCTGAATGTGGATTGGCTGAAGATTTTCATCTTGGGGAAGATGCTTATTCAGCAATGTGGCAGAGCTAAATGCAAAATATCACAATTTCGTGATATTATGAAAGGGTGAGGAAAAACTCACTATGGAATATTATAAGGATGCTTACTCGGAAGTAAATACCTTAGAGTTCTTTAGAGTCTTCTCCCAGGTAAGCATGCATAGGATTGCAGGTGTAATATCCTGAACTTCTTAAAAACTGGACCAGATGGTTCCTGGTTCACTAGTTTCAATTTGAATGACTTTTCCCAATAATTTTTAAAGTTTTAACAGAAAATGTCAGAATATTTCTAAAGTAAACCTCAAGGCAAACCACAACAGTGGCTTTGGTAAATGATCAAGTTTTATCTTCATTTCCCACCATTTCCCAATAAAGGGTAATATAAGCCAGGAGTGGAGACCCTTTTTCAGCCCAAGGGCCAAACTGACTGGGCAAACACAGTGGGGGACTGCATGCCAGCAATTGGTGGGGCCACAGTCCAAAGTGGCATGTTCGCCCTTCCCCATGTGCTTGCCTGGATGCCATTCACAGATACACATACACCTCCTCCATCTCTCCTCCCACCCCCCAGACACACACACACCATTCACACACACCATTAACAGACAGACATTCATGCACACACACACAGCCAATTAGCGGAGCCTTCAGTAGTCACCTTCAAGGCATGAAAAGCACCTTGAAATGTAGAGCGGCCGGCCTCTTATGAATCACCCCAAAAGAGGACCTGCATTACCGAAAAGAGGACAACAGAGGAGACTGATATGCATAAAGTTTGCATATGCTAATTTATATGTATGAGTGCAAATTTAGAAATACATTTAGACAGATGGATTGCCCTTTATTTGTATGCAGGCAGTGTTTTGGATAAAATAAAACTAATAAAATCAATACAATGTACAAAATTCAAGAGGAGTTTGGATAAAGATCCTTTAAGAATTAACTCAAGGTTATCTTGCCCTTGCAATGTGTGGGGGGCTTTGTGATCTGGCTAGAATACTGTGGGGGCACCTTTCCCAATGTTACGATTCAGTGATAATGATACATATTTTCAACTATGGACTTTTCAACACTGGGATTCTGTTCTTGCTTTTTAAAGTGCCAATTACATTGTCAGCAAATGACATACAAATCCCTTGTAATAAACTGTGGCACTTTAATTGCTCTGGTGTCATCTTTTACATCTGGAAAAAAGACAGACACCCCCCCTCCCTTTTCTCTTTTTTAGTAAAAGAGGAAGTCTCTTTATGGCACGTCTGAACCTTCCAGAGACATAAGCTGGAAACAATATGACGAATGCTGCTAACAATATCATGAGTGCTGTTTCTCCTATTGTTCTATCCCAGCCTCCCCTACCCAGTGCCCTCCAGATCTGTCGGACTACAACCAGCATGGATGACTGGGGCATGCTGGGAGCTGTAGTCCAACATATCTGGAGGACACCAGGTTTGGGAAGGCTGCTCTGTCCTGCAGCTGTGATCCTGTCTGAAACAACAGACTAAATAGGATTAGGCAAGATCAACCCTTAGGAAAGAAGGCCACTAAAACATACTGCCATGATTATAGTCATCCCCTGGACAGCACTTTCCCCTTGTCTCATTTCTGAGTCTTTCTCCCAGCTGTGCTGCTTCGGCTGCCAGATTTTAAAGGAAATGTGGAACTAAACACTTGGCCACTGTCACCTGCAAAGATCTATCAGCTTTACTAGAGGAGAGGAGTATTATTGGCAGCAACTCAGTGCTGCTTCTAAGTGGCATCTCCCCCTGCAACCTTAGCCCTAAACTAAAACTGATGTGAAATGGTCCCGGTCAGAGATATACCAACTAGTCTAGGGTTTTGTGCTGCATAATTGCTGGTTTAGACTCTGCCACCTACTTGTATTCATTACACCTGGCAACGGCTCATCCCCTCTAACAGCGTCCTGGAATATGGAGCCTGTTGAACATTTTGCTCTTTGTACTGTGAAGTCTATCTTTGCAGAAAATCAGTGCCTGCCTATGGCTGTTTATCACTTAGCTGTGTTGGCAGACACCGGGCATTTCACCAGAAGCCATCTGTCACCAAACCCCTCTACTTGGCAAGAGCAAAGTGCAGCCAAAGGTGGGGAAAGAGGCGTCTTCATAAACACAAACAGGAAGGCCACACCAGCCCACTGACAGATTTTGAGTGCTGTCTGCAGGGCAACACTTCTGTTTACCTAGCTTCTGTTGAATTTGCTGCTTGCTACCATGGCTTGATCAGTCTATCATTACGGCGTTACTCTGTTGCTTGCCTTTCCCAGCTCTGCATTTTTCAAGTTTAGTCAAGAAACTGAGTAAACAGAAACTCAACACTTCTAATTCCCCCCTCCCCCCACCCAAGAGCTGGATGGATCAACTGCAGAAAGCTCTTGGCCAAAATAACTTGATGGTTTACAGAAAGATATAAATATTCTGCCAAAGGATGCTGTGCCATGAAATATTATGCTGTTAATTTGAGCATTATTCCACTTTTCTTCCTTTTACATAGAGCTACTGGTGTTTGGTCCTAAAAAGCGGGGCAACTCGCTTGATGTTTTCCAGAGGCTGGCATGCAAAGGGAGTTTCATGAGGTCACGGTACGCTTGTTCACTAACACCCATAGCACGGCAGCTTGCAATTGATTCGCTGCACTGTGCCCTCTCCTGCAGTATCCATATCATATAGTCATGGGCCCAGGCAGAGGGGAAAGAGAAAAAAAAAATACACATAAAGGAGAATATAGAATCTTTACTTTCTATAGCACCATTTAAAACTCAGAAGGAACTGTATCACTTTACAAAGAAAAATGCAAGCTGTAAGATATGAAGGTACCTTTCTCTGGTGCTTTAAAAAAAATTCTCTTTGATTCATACATCATTAGCTGTTTGCACAGATTAAAAGTGGTAACCAATTTCATATAGGTTGTGAGGAGATACAGATATAAATTGTTTATAGACTTTGGCTGCCATCCAGAGGATAGCTCAATGGCAGAGCACATGCTTTGCATGCAGAAAGTCCCAGGTTCAATCTATGGCTTCTCCAGTTACAAGGATCTCAGGTTGCGGAGCTGGGAAAGATCTCTGCTGGAAACCTCTGAGGATGTTGCCAGTCAGAGTGCTAGGACAGATGGACCAATGATGATAGAGTATAAGGCAACTTTACATGCTTTCAGGATCCCACATGCGCAAGAGCTTCCTATTCTCTTCTATGAGAAGGGAAAGCCCACATGTCATGTGGAAACATCATCTCATGTGTCAAAGTTTCCCTTATCATTGAAAAGAATGGGCCTGTGTTGTGCATGACACTCTGGGATGGTGGCCAGAGGGGCAAATTTGTTAGGTGCTTCATAGACCTAAAGTGTTCACAAAGAATCCTGAGTGCAATCCAATGTTCCATGGATTTTTATGTGCAGAGAAATAACCTGTCCTGTTCTGTGACTGGGAGTGCTCTACACATGTGTACCAGAACCAGTGGATTGCAGTGCCTGCATAAATAAATCATGTATCTACAAATGCTTTTTTTTACAATATATTCAGAGAAGGGAAAGTTTCAATATTTTGTTATATACTTATTGTATGGATTGTTTACCATTCTTCAAAGGAAGTATACTTGACCCATGGTGGTCTTGACCCAGCCATTCCTTACAGATGCAGGACCTCAAATACACACTTTCAGTTCTCTGTCCATTAATTTAACTGGATGTGTCAGCTCCGTTGCATGCCCAGTCAGTTGACATGGGGCTCTTGATTGGGGGCATTGCATTTTTATATTCTAACCTTTGATATCATGGGATGTTGCTGTGACAGCAAGTAGCATGATATACATTTAGTTGAATGAACTTTCATCAGTTGGAGTTAGCAAGTTTTCAACCTAAACTGTACTCATGAGCAAAAGGGTGAGTAGTTAAGACTCTTGAATGCAGCCAGACCAAAGATCAAATAATAGAGAGAAATTCCTACAGTGGGGAAATAACTCATTAAATATTCCAGTGTCACCTTGTGATAAATCTTAGGACATGAGAAATCAACTTCTTCTCCTTCTCCTTCTCCTCCTCCTCCTCGAAACAGTATTTTAAGCATTCTTTGATTTCTTGCACTGTCCGCTGTAATCTAAAGCTCTGTTGCTAAAAAATGCATTCGAATTCACAATGGAAAATTTTTGCAAAAATGTCAAGAAAACAACATAGTTCTTTCCCCCCACAGTTTAAGATAAAACTTTCCAAAGTTCCACTTGTATTTATATCAGACATGCGATGTCAAGAAATGATGGAAGAATTGATTTAATGAGCAATTCAGCTGCATTTACATATCTGGCTCCCAGCAGAAGAATGGTTACAGTTAACACATGTATTAATTTCCCATGCACTGCTTCAGAACAGGCTTGGGTTATTTTTCTTTAATTGGTACAAAAAGTGTTTGAAGTCCTGTGGCTACTGTCTATGGTAGCTTTCCTCAACCTGGTGCCCTCCAAATGTTTTGGACGGCAGCTGTTAGCATTCTTGCCCATTGGCCATTCTGGCTGAGGCTGATGGGAGTTGGAGCTCTAAACATCTGGAGGGCACCATGTTGGGAAAGGCTGGCTTAAGGAATGTAAAGAAAACTGAAGGTGAGGCCAAGTGTTTCAGAGATGAAGCCTGGATATTTCCAGTAGTGCAGCCTAATTCTAATTCCATCAAAAGCACATTTGCCCCATGGAGACTTTGGCAAAAAGTTATATATTGAAACAAAATTAAATCCCAGCTTATTTCTCTTCCAACCAATTTGCAAAAAGTAATGGAAATAATAGATCTTTAAAAATCTCTTGATTCTACTGTCATGACTACAAATGTGCCTAATCCAGAAATCTGAGGTTTACTTTGCTTGTGAGTCTTCCTTCCAACTCCTCCTGAATTGAGAGGAGGGGGTCAGCTGTACAGACTGTCTGAGATAGACTGGAGAGAACTGTTCTCACTTAAGTCCCAAAGGCGACTGGGTCAGGAACTGTCTCTCAGTGGCTCAGCCTACCACTCAGCACTAGGGATGTTTGAGGATTCTGTTTTGGAGGTGAAATCTCAATAGATTTTTCCAGTTCAGCCCTGGCAGATTCTGCTTCGCCCCTGCTGGCATTGACTGGATCTGTAGCAAGTTGATCCAATATGCGTATTCTATTTGTTTGTTTTTAATGGTGGCAATTTGCTCAAACTGGATCTTTTTTGGGAGGGGATCTTGAAATTTCCACAAATGGGGTCATAATGTGTCAATTTCATCCTCCACTTTGGTATTTCCCAAGTGAAAGGTGGTGGTGGGGGGGGGGGAATTGACAAGTTCTTTGACAAGGGGTTCTGCTGAACTAAAGGAAGTAGTCTATGGAGCAGAAGAAACTGACAAGGATATTTACAAGAGGGGAATATGCCACTGTGGGGCTACATAGTGGACAGGTGGATCTGCAATTGCGTGCACTTGCGCAAGATAGCCATTAATAAAAAAAATTATGACCCCATATGCACAAATTTCAAGATTCCCTCCGAAGATCCAATTTGCACAAATTACCATTTGTGCAAGTTGCAGGACCTCGCCCCCCCCATGCACAAAACATTTCCAGAATCAGAAAAAAAAAATCCACTGTGGTCTGCTGCCACTTACTGGAATGGAAACACTGCGGAATCCTGTCAGCCTTGAACAGAACAGAATTCCCAGCATCACATATCCCTACACAGGATAGATGTAAAGATAAGAAGGGACATAGGCAACTGCCTTATACCAGACAAATCAGATTATTCATCCACCCAACCTAGTATCATCTACTGTGACTAACAGTGGGTCTCCAGCAAAGACCTTTCACATCATTTGCTGCCTAATCCCTTTAGCTCATGGGGAAGCTCTTTCGGTCCAAGGGCCAAATTCCATTTCAGATAAGTTCTTGGAAGCTGCACTCCAGTGGTGGGCGGTACACAAGGCAAAGGCGGCAGGGCCAAAGGCAAAAATACAAAACATACCAGCATATTTTAAGGATTTAGAATGGGGGAAAAGCTGCACAAAAGCCAGGAAGCTACCAAGCAATCAGGAGTTGGGAGAAAGGGGGTGGGGCCAGGAATAGGGGGTGTGGCATCTGGGGAACCTGAAGTTCCTTACCCATGCTGTAATTGGAGATGTCAGGGGTCCCTCCCCTAAAGGGTTAACCCTCCCCTTACACTGCTCTGAGTTCTTTGAAGGGAGGGATGGACACACATGTGATAAATAAATAGGTGAAGACGTGTACGGCTTTAATTATTCTCAAAGCCTTTGAAGTAGTCATAGTTCAGAGAGGACATATTTCCAGATGCATAAAATGCGGTCACGGTGCATTTTTCTAGTGCTGGCAGCTGCACTGCCAACCCCCCCCCCCTTTTAATGTCTTCTAGGCACATACAAAGTCTCTCTTCTTACACCCACTTGACAAACATGTATGCAGTATTTCTCTCTCACCACGTAGCTAGATGGCTTCCCCTTCCAACTCCCAGCTCCTCCCCAAAGCTTTTTTCCTGCAGAGAAGATTAGGAAGGATAGGAAGTCCCTGTGCTAAAAGACACCCCAAGCCAAAATAAACACAGGTCAGAAGATTAAGCTTCATCAGAACTTTAAAGCTGACCCAAGTTAAACAAATGAGCTGTCATGGTTTGGTTAAAAAAAAAAAAAAAGTGCAGTTAGAGAGAAGTGGTATGATGTCAAAAAAATGGTTAAAGAAGCCAGTAGGTCCTGCAGTGCGAAAGCTTGAGAAGTTTTGTTGTTTTAACACCACATTCCTCAAAGGCAATATTCATATCTAACATCAAATCTCATGATTGCTCCCCCCAGCCTCTTTTGTTGTTGTTGCAGTGATTTCACTGATCACTCTGCAAACTCCTTCAACCCAAAGCAAAAATTATCAAGAGATTGCCTCACTTCGGAGATCGCCTGCGATGTTTAAATACAAAGGAAGATCCTAAGGAATACCCTAACTGGGTCAGATCAGTGAATTCCTCAGCTGTTGTTCATTCAAGAGAAATGGGAAGTATGTATTAGGGGCAAAGTTTTGGAAACTTTATTGTGTTCAGTTATCTATGGAAAATTCCCTTACTATCATATGTTCATCATCTGATGGCTGTAGGGTCACTGTACAGAATGCTTTATTTATTTATTACATTTCTATACCACCCAATAGCTGAAGCTCTCTGGGTGGATCACAACAATTAATTATGCTTGAATTATGGAGAAGATCCTTATGTCTAGTTTGGCCTTTACGGGCAGAAGCCAACAGGTGAAGCTTTTCCTTGGGAAATGCACCTTTCATGCCCATCATTCAGCAGTTAAATTATTAAATGTATATGTTGCTCTTCATAACAAATCACAAAACAGTTCACAAATATAACAATAAAATGCACAAGTAATAATATTAATAAACAATATTAAAACTCTACAAATCCATCAAACCCAACAAGCCGTGAGATAAAACATAGCAAAGGCTGTTCAACAAAGAGAAGACCTAAAGGTCTCATGAAAAGGACCCAAAGGCCTGGGTGAAGAGGTGTGTCTTAAGCAACTGACCAAACCTGACACACCTCCAAAGGCAGGGAGTTCCATAACAAGGGTGCCACAACCGAGAGGGCCTCCACTTGCATCACACTACTCTTCAGGTATTGCCCATAGGTGGGACATTGAGCAGGGCCCCCTACAAAGGTCTCAAAAGCTGGGCTCGTACATACTGGGAGAGGCACACCAACAAATACTTGGGCCCTATGCCGTTTCGGACCCTATATGTCAGGACCAGTACCTTGAAGCCAATAGGCACACAGCCTGTCTCCCTAAAGCAGGGGTGGGTATACACCCCCCATGAGCCACATGTGGCCCTCAAGGCTTGTTGTGGCCCCTTCTGCCACATTTGCCACCAAAATCCAGTGGTGCAGCAGTGGCAGAGGAGCAGCGTTTTCCCTTTGAAACAAGCTTCATGGGGAGCACGAGCCTTGTTTTAAAGAAACATTGTGCTCTCAGAAGCCCCAGGGGAGCGTGTTTTAATTTTAAAGCAAAGCATGTGCTTGGTTTAAAATCCTGCTCTTTTGCTGATGCAGCATGGCAACAGCAGTTTCGGGAGCAGCGTGTGCGCGCGCGTATGCAGCCCCTGGTGGGTTCAGGTGATGGGATATTGGCCCTTGGACCCTCAGAAGTTACCAGCCGCTGCCGTCTTCAGGCAAGAAATCTCAGTGGGGTATTACAGTCGTTACTCTTGGCAGTGCATGGGTAGAGTGGCAAGGAACCTACTGATGTCTGAACTGGTGCTCAGTTCTCTGACTGTCATTCAAGATGTCAAGCTGAGAAGAAGCCAGGCTCACACCCGACTGAATTCTCTTTTTATAATATGTCTGTCTTCGCCACTAGTTGCAGAGAAATCAATATGGAACCCTGTGACCAGTGCAAGCTCCAGGTTTTTGAGGGCCTTGGGCAAGACATCCTCCATGGGCCCCCTCCCTCAATGAGTCTCCCTTCTCACCGCCATTGTCATCAGCTGTTCTTGCTCCTCCTCATCCTCTTTCCCATCATTACTGGTACCACTTGCTTGCTTGACAGGCAGAGAGCCCGTGAGCAAGCAGGCAGTGGCAGCTGCTGCTCCGCCTTCTCATCACCACCCTTGTCTGGGCCAGGGCAAGAGGCAGATGAGCAAGCAGGTTGCCATGGTGAAGAGGAGGAGCAGCTCCAGGGGGCTCTTGCCAGTAGGTCCCTGCTAGAGTGTGGGTCCCCAGCCATGCCTATCCTTGATGCCAGCCCTGTTACCTACCCCTAAGCCTAAAGGATGCGGCCAACACCCAGCCACCTGCTCTCAAGCAGATCATTTTGGGCTGGAGCCAGACAACATGCCTGCAAGGAGGAGGCCTCTGCTTCCATTTCAAAGTTCATTCCCAGGATATAAACCATTTCTGCCTTCACTCCTTCCCCTTTCTATTTTCTGTTCCACCCAATCCCACAGGTGAGGTATTTGGGCCCTTCTGGCCCTTGTTACGGGGGTGGGGTGGGGTGGGGTGGGAGTGGCCATTAATCAAACCCAGAAGCTCCACTATCTGACACCCCTAATGTTAGCCAAAAAATGTACCCTCTGTAGCCATCTCCTATGGACTGGGACAGGGAATAACTTTTCCCATTGGTGGAACCCTTCTTTACAAGGCCTCTCCAGAAGAGTATTACTGCAACCAGTCACACAACCTCATCTGTCCAGCTGTTTGGGGAGTTTCTGGGCTTTGTCGCCAAGGGCCTCTCCCTTCAGCCCTTGTCATACCATCTCAAAAGAATAGCTAAGGTGGCCATCACAAAAGGTAAGGGGACCTCTCCCCCTTGTAATTTGAAGACTGCTTTTAGAGGGGCCACACAAAAGTGTACAAATCCTTGTGAAAATCCTAAAAAATTCACCAATTGTAGTTTTGTAACCATGCAGTCCTACATGTGGGGAAGAGTTTACTGAGAAATTCCTTTTAAAACAATGCAGCCAAATGTCTAAATATAAAATTGAATTTATGGGGAGGGGCCAGAAGGGAAAAGAGAAAAAACAAGGGAAGACAACAATCACTTTTGTCACACCCCTTGAATTACAGCTGAAAGTCCTGACTTCACTCCCATCTGGGTGTGTTTCTTTTCAACTTCAATGTGGTGGTGTACAGAGGCCAGCTGCCCAAACAGTTATCCTTGTTCCAATATTTCTGGCCCTGACTGTACATACACCAAAGAGCAGCAGTACATAGCATAATCCCCCTTGCCTCCTTGGGGCTCCTTTGTCTACCTTGTGCCTTCTCCCATTGGGGAGGATGTGGAGGGGTGCAGGCAAAGCACTGCTCATCCTCCCAATTGGGAAGATGGGCAGTGCGCTAAGTAAGGGGAATCCCCCTGCTAATGTTGATCAATGATTGGAAATAACTTTGGGATTCCTATCCCCTCCCCCTCCCCAAGCCTTTGGTAGTCTCCAAAAGGTGGGGCTTGGAGAGGGGAGGGGCTAGGAGGGGTTGCTCTAATTATATTGACTTTCATCAAAGATCACCCTGGAGGAAGAGTGTTCCTGGAAGAAGATTTCCTTGCCCATTCCTTCCCCTGGCAGCCCCCAGAGCCCACCAAAAATGCTACATATTGGTAGACCCTCCTGAATGTGCTGTGCAAGTCCTGGACCAGTGCCTGAACTCAGTAATGGGCTAGATGAGGGCCAATAAACTGAAACTGAATCCTGGCAAGATGGAAGCCCTGTGGGTGAGTGGTTCCCGAGTCCGGGAGATAGGCTTATTACCTGTCCTGGATGGGGTTGCACTCCCTCTGAAAGATCAGGTCTGTAGTTTGGGGGGTACTCCTAGATTCATCACTGTTGCTGGAAGGCCAAGTGGCCATGACAGCTCGAAGTGCCTTTTACCAGCTTCTGCTGGTTCGCCAACTACAGTCCCTCCTAGACAGGGACAGCTTGGCCACTGTGGTAGAGGTGCTAGTAACCTCAAGATTGGGTTACTGCAATACACTCTGTGTGGGGCTGCCCTTAAGGCTGCTCTGGAAGCTGGAGCTAGTGCAGAATGCAGCAGCTCGGCTGTTGTCAGGAGCTGCCCCTTTTCAGCATGTAACTCCTTTGCTGAGGGAACTGCACTGGCTTCCTATTTGCTACCAGGACAGGTTTAAGGTTGTACAAAGGCCTAAACAACTTGGGACCAGGATACCTGAGAGAGCACCTTCTCCTTTACAAACTGCCGGGTCCCTGAGGTCATCGGAGGGCATGCTCCTGGTGGTTCCACATGGACCTTTGGCCCGACTGGAGTCCACCAGGAGAACAGCCTTCAGTGTGGTGGCCCCCGTTCTTTGAAATTCCCTGCTCCTGGAGGTCAGGCAGGCACCAACGTTGTGCTGTTTCCAACACCTCCTGAAAACAGCTCTGTTCCAGGAGGCATTCCTTAATTGACCAGTCATGGCTTCTATTGGTATTCTGTTTTATAGCATAATTTTAATCTGGTGTTTTAATTCTGTTATCCTTTTACTGTTTATCTCTTGTGTTCACCGCTCCAAAATCTGTTCTAGATATGGAATGGTATACAAATATAATAAATAAATAAATAAATAAATAAATGGGGTGACCTGTGGTGTGGAGGGCTGAGGGAGATGAGATTGGGCCTTCTGTGAGTGATAGCTCTTCCTTCTAGCAGAATTACACTGTTGGATACAACCCGCTGATAATTTTGATACCATGGTTATTATATATTAAGTTACCACCATTATGCTATTAATATTTGTAATGGTTAGTATCATATTGTGAATTGAATTGTTATATCAGTTGCTGTTATTGTTAATTTGGTATGGTGTAAGACACTTTGGGTAGTATCCAATGTTAGTCCTATGTAGAGTAGACTCAATGAAATGAATGGGACTTAGGTTAGTCATGACTAACCTAAGTCCCATTCGTTTCAGTGGGTCTACTCTACATAGGACTAACATTGGATACTACCCTTTGGGTGCAATGTTATGGCAAAGTGTCATGCAAATAAATGGATGCTGAATGAATGAATGTTCCACCTGACATCTGTCCTGGCTCCACCTCTGATTAGGGTGGCCACCTATGCAGTGCCAAAACAGAGGAAATGCATCACCAAAAAAGAAGATGTGGATATACATAAAATTTGTATATGCTTATGTACAGATGCAAATTTAGAAATTATTACTATAATTTAAATAAAAATACAGTACATCTCACCAGACTGGAAAGATTGCGACCACGAGTCCTGTGTGCCTGTTCAGTCTGCTGTCCAGGGGCTCACTGTTGATGGGCAACTGTAATGATCCTGCTTTCCCTTCCTCTGGTTCTTTATCTTTAAACCTGGCTTGGACTGGACATCCTTTCAAATATAAGACTGTCCTGTGAAAAGGACCCTATCCTGGCTCCACCTCTGATCTTCCACACTCTATGCCTATTACCTCTAACCATCTTAGGCTCAATATTGGCTCTATCCAAACTCACCAAGGTTGGGCTTGGGCCCTACTTTCCCTGGCTCAGGTCATCCAACCCAGGGGGACAGCATTTTTTTAAATCAGCAGTTGGCAACTTTAGGTGTTACAGCTACAGCTTGCCATTAAATGGTCCCTCTACAGGTTATATAACTTGACTGTGCCATAATTTTCACACTTATAATGTGGGGACATAAGACTACCTACCTCAGAGAACTGCTGTGAGGCCAAAAGTAGATTTGTGGCATGCATATTGAGATACAGAATTGCCAAGTCTTTTATGTCCAAAATTTACTGTTGATATACTTAATGGAATGAATGCCAGGCCCTTAACATGATATTTGAGGACACTTACTGTAACTCTTCTACAGAGCCATGCAAGACCGCTCATAAAAGTATGTGAGAACCGAGGAACTGTCGAAAGCAAAATATTTGTCCTCCAAAAGGACCTTGCTGTTTATCGTGTAACTACATGGTGTACTTAGGGCACTTTTAATTGAGTATTAAAAGTCTTTTTGACACATGCTTTATTCTCTCACAGTAAGCCCTAATAGCTCCTCTGAGGCTCCCTCCAGGCCTACATGTGAACTAGTGATGGGGATCGGTTAAAGACAGGAATTTGACCTGAGAGAGTCATGAGTACTTGGGGACCCTTTATTACTCTCTATTACTCAGGGGCTCTTGTGTCAATGGGGCATTTTATTGCTTCTGAATGCTCAAGGGGGACGTGATGTTCTCATTACTATTCATTACTGGCCTGGCCTAGCCTGCTCGGTTTGAAAACACCACGTTTTTGCATGAACACATGGATAACTTGCCAATATTCCTGCCTAACTTGAAACAGCCAAGTTTGGGATTAATGGAGAGCACCGGCTTCTTTACTGGGGTATTTGAATTCTTCTTTCAAAAGCCTTGAAGGTTTTGTAGCTGAACAGATCAAATATGTTACATCTGGGGATATATTTGGGTTTTCTTGATTTGGGGGGCAGGGCACTTTCTGTTAAGGTAGCTCATAAATACCATGCACAGGAGAAAATGGTGACATCACATAAGGGAAAGTTGATTACACTACTAAAAATCATTTTCTGCCATGGCCTGAGGTTCCCCCAGTTTAGAGACTTCTAAAGGAGGGGAAAGGGATCATGATAAAGACAAATCATCAGAGCTGAAATGAGCATTTCCCTCTCACTCCTTCACAAAGTGATCCATAAGCTTTACTTGCCTCTTCTGGCCATTTCAGATGTTACTTTGGCCTGCTTTGTTGTGCATATACAGTGGCTTCATTCACATTGGACAACATGACATGTATATGTTGATGCTCACTGAAGCAAATAGTGGGAAGCGAATAGTGGGAGATTTAGGGAAGAAAAAAAGGAAGTACTTCTTCACATAACTCATAAACTATGGAATTCACCACCACAAGATGTAACAATGGCCACCAACCTGGAGGGCTAACAGGAAATGATTAGAAAAATTGATGGAGGGTATGGCTACTAGTACTGATGGCTATATACTACCTCTAGACTAGTATCAGAGGCAGTATGCCTGTGTACACCAGCTGCAGGGGAACATGGGCAGGAGGGTGCTGTTATACCCGTGTCTTAACTTGTGGGCTTTCCACAGGCAGCTGGTTGGCCACTGTGTGAACAGAATGCTGGACTACATAGGCCTTCAGTCTGATTCAGTATGGCTCCTCTTATGTTCTTTTGATGTCTGCTACAACAACTTGGAGGAACATTTCAGAGCTTTGTGGGTTATGGTAGTTACAGCGATTGAAATTGCTGCACTCCCATTTCACATGTTACCTTGCCGATGAGAACAGAGACATCATATGGACATGCAAAAGAGCAGGCCTCCTACCTCACTGTTTGTTTTTCTTGTCTGCTGCATGTATTTAGCAAGTGGGCTCTGCTGAATCCCACAGCAGGAAGAGAAGAAGGGTCTGCAAAGTGATGGCTGGAGCAGTGGACTGGGAGGCACCATTGCTGCAAACTCTCTGTCTCTGAGCTCTTAAGGTGACAGGCAGCATTCACAGCTTTGCACTTCACAATCCTAGGGCTCAATGACCTTCTGATCTAATTCCACTTACCCCTAAGTTACCCTATAGTTAGCGAAGAAGGACATGATAGATAGGAGAACCTGGCTGTATGCAAAAATGTGATTTGTTGAGCAGTTAGATAATACTGGACTTTAAAAGAAAAGTATAGTCTTGTTTTTAAGCTATTGATACCTGCCCGGGCAGGCTAGGAATTTAACTGAATGAATGGATATCTGGAGCTATCAAGGAAGACTGGGAGTTAAAATGAAAAGAAGGTTGGTTGTATCCCTAGGTCAGATATGGTGCCTAAGGATGAATGAATCTGTCCCTCGTGTTTCTACAACTTTTTAATTTTTTGAAGCACAAGATGGTTCCATTTCTGCATCTGTCTGCGGTTTTTATTGCTTTTATGTAAAAAGCTTGCACTAAAATTTGCACACATTTTTGTACGTATATCTCCAAATATAAACATTTTTGGATGTGATTTCCCCTAATACATTTATTTTTGTATGCAATTTCCCCTAATATGCCCATTTTTTGCAAGCTATTTCCCCTAATTGATGACGTTTTGTATGCAGTTTCCCCTAATGTATGCATTTTGGATGCATTCTTTGATCAGAGAATGGCATCACAAAATTTGGAGAGTGTGAAAACCAAATGATAATTGCATTCCGGTTCGCATATTTCTTCAGGAAGTGCAAGTTATGTCAGTTCATAGTCAAATATGAATGAAATGAAATTCTCCTTGGTGCCTAACAGTGACGCTAATCCAGTGGTGGCTGGTGATTAATGGGACTAGTGGGGCAGAGGGTGGGCAACTAATGGTAGGTAGAGGCAATGGATTGCAGTAGGCAGAGCGAAGGGATCACATTTATCCACAGCAGCCACCTGTTGTACAGAAAAGGAAAACTGAGGCAAATTAGCTTTGAGATCATGCCTGCAAATCAGAGGACAGGGTGGGGGGAAGTCCACACGGCAGCAGAGAAGCACTCCTTTGGATCCACATTTTTCTGTTTCAGCAACAACACCTATTGCACAACCAAGAAAAACTACTCAAATAACATCAAGATTATTCATGTGGGGAGTGTGTGATCTCTCTTTTACACACAAACACATTCAGTTTTACACTCTGTTTCTTACTTTAAGCACTTGCAGCCCAGTCCAGATTGGTACTGCCCCACCTGCACAAAGCACAAGCCTCCCCTGCACAAAACCCTAACGGTGACCCACGCTGTGAAAACCAAGGGGGAGCTGGGGCCTCTGCCCTTTCATGGGAAATGGGGATGGCAGTGATCAGAGGTCACCACTTCCCTTTGAAGTGATCCCAGCTGGTGGTAAAAACATTTGTTAACTTTTTAACAATCAGGAGTGGCAGGGCATCTTGATGGGCTCCAAGGAAGGTGCGGCGGAGGTGCATTGGGGTCTGGGGGCACCACATTGCCTACCCCGGAATAAGAGGTGGGGCCAAAGCTAAGTGAACATGCTTGGCATGTATAAAGTCCCAGATCCAGTCCCCAGCCATTGCAGTTGAAGGATCTCAGCTAGAAGGACTGGGAAAGATTCCTCCTTGCCTGAGGCCTTGGAGAGCTGCTGCCACTACAGGACCAAGAGCTCAGGGGAGCACAGCCCCAGGACATTTTTCACCACAGTCGTGATGATGCCAACTGGAGGAGCGGTGTTTGCCTGTGCTGCAAGCAGTGGAGGCTGCCCCCCCCCCATTTCGGTAGGGCTGTGATTCCGTTCTCGGTTTTAGTCAGAACCAGCCAGAACTCTAAAGGAACTATCCAAAGTGCTGGACCCTATCTACAAAATGAGCTCAGCACCTTGGATTGCTCCTCTAGAATTCTGGCTGGTTCTGACTAAAACCCAGAATGGAGTGACAGCCCCACCAAAATTGGAGACACCGGCCTCCACTGACTGTAGACTTGGAGGTTGGACTACCGGACATGCCTCCGTGCACTGTTTGAAAAGGCACAAAGGTGTCTGTTCTCTACACTCAATATTGGTTGAAAAGGAGTACATAATTGTCCTGCAGCCTATTATACACACAGCCGAAATGAGCCTCACCAGCATGTGAAATAGCAGGTCTGTGAACAACGTGATACTTTCATGTTGCACCCCACCCACCCTCCAATGAGATCAGGGTGGCATACATGGGTGTGGGGCTCACCCCACTTCATCTTCATAATAACCCTGTGAGGCAGGCTAGGCTGAGGTAGGAACTGGCCCGAAGTCTCCCAGTGATCTTCATGGCTGACCAAGGATGTGAACCCACGTCTCTTCAGCCTAAGGTCAGCATGCTAGCCACTACATCACCCTTCGCCAGCTCACTTTTCTATGACTGTCAGCAGGTCCTAATAAATCAGCTGCTCTTTGGTGTGCATGCGAGTGTCATGTGCATGCCCGTGTGTGTGTAATGCAGCCTTCCTCACCAAGGGGCCCTCTGGATGTGTTGGACTACATCACCCACAATCCCCAGGCAGACAGCTAATCTCACAGCCAAGGGTTATGGGAGGTGTAGTCCAACACATCTAAAGGGTGTCAGGGTGATGAAAGCTGGTGTAATGGATCAACACAGCTGCCCGATTTTTAAAAAACATAAGAAGGGCCATGCTGGATCAGACCAAGGTCCATCTAGTCCAGCATTCTCTTCACACAGTGGCTAACCAGATGCCCCCAGGAAATCCACAAGCACAACATGAGTG
Source organism: Heloderma suspectum (assembly GCF_057233095.1). Taxonomy (NCBI): domain Eukaryota; kingdom Metazoa; phylum Chordata; class Lepidosauria; order Squamata; family Helodermatidae; genus Heloderma; species Heloderma suspectum. The sequence continues at coordinate 283,174,697 of NC_139461.1, read as the reverse complement.
CAACAGCACTCTCCTGCCCATGTTCCTCAGCAACTGGTGCACATAGGCATACTGCCTCTGATACTGGAGGTAGCATAGAGCCCAGATATTGCACTGTGTGAAGAAGTACTTCCTTTTTGTTGTTGATTATTTGTTCAGTCGCTTCCGACTCTTCGTGACTTCATGGACCAGCCCACGCCAGAGCTTCCTGTCAGCCGTCGCCACCCCCAGCTCCCCCAAGGTCGAGTCCATCACCTCCAGAATATCATCCATTCACCTTGCCCTTGGTCGGCCCCTCTTCCTTTTGCCTTCCACTTTCCCTTTCCTTTTATCTGTCCTGAATCGCCCACCAGCCAGCTTCATAGGATGACCCCGGGTTCTAACATTATGAGAGAGGGAGAAGAATGTCTCCCTATCCACATTCTCCACACCGTGCATAATTTTGTACCTCTCTGTCATGTCTCCCTTTACTCACCTTTTTTCCAAGCTAAACAATTCCAGCTGTTGTAACCTACCCTCATAGGGGAGTTGCTCCAGCCCCTTGATCATTTTTGTTGCCCCTTTCTGCACTTTTTCTGACTCTACAATATCCTTTTTTAAGTGCGGTGACCAGAACTGTGCACAATATTCCAGGAGTGGTTGCACCATAGATTTGTACAATGGCAGTATGATATTGGCAGTTTTATTCTCAATTGCTTTCCTAATAATACCTAACATGGTATTTGCCTTTTTCACAGCAGCCGCACACTGGGTCGACATTTTCATCAAGCTGTCACAACCCCAAGATCTCTTCCTTGGTCAGTCACTGCTAGCTCAGGTCCTATCAGGTTATACTTGAAGTTGGGATTTTTTGCCCCTCGTGCATCACTTTACATTTACTTACATTGAACTGCATGTGCCATTTTAGCTCTCCTTGAGGACGTGATTATGGGGGCTGTCCTGGTAAGCTCCCTGGACTTCAGCATTTACTACTACATCACTAACTGCTGCTTGCCAGAGTAGATAGTACTGGGACAGATGGACCCAATGGGCTGACTTAGTATAAGGCAGCTACCTGTGTTCTGCTACGAATCAAACCCTACATTCATTTAAAAGGATGGTTTTGTAAATCAACCTCCTGTTGTCTCCCTAACTCTCTATAAGGCCATGTTTTAGCCAAGTTCACAAAGGGGCAATTCTGCATGAAATGGTCCGTTGCAAATGTAGCAGGCCCCGTTATAACTCCACATTTCAAAGACCCAGCTATATTAGCTGTCTTGCCTGGAACATGTGCCAAATGTCTGGTGCTTTCTAGAAGGATCGATTGAAATGAAGAAGCTACATTAAACAGGATGAAGTGGAAAAATCCTATCTATTCAAAGTTTTGTCCTCTTCTTCACAATTTCTTCCTTTGTGCCAAGTGCTCCTTGCTTTTTCAGTTTGCCTAAATTATTCCCAGACTCATGAGACTGAAGGGAAAGAGAATCAAATTTTCTCTTCAAGGCTGGGGTTTTCTCTAGCTTTGGAATAGGGCCAGAAGATCCCAAGGATTGGGGAAAATGCTCATGGAATAGCCCTGATATTTGTATTTTCCATCCAGATTCAGTCAGAAGGAACCGCATTAGAAATAACATTTGATCTGGAAAATAAAATATACGAGTCTGAAGAGCTAACGAAAACTGCTCGTGTCCCACTGTTGGGGACAAAGGATTCCGAATGTTAGAAGGGAGCAGAGCAGAAGAATGTGTGAAAATCTTAGCAGAATCCATGGAATAAATTATTTCGCTCTTTCTGTTATCTTGCTCATTCATATATGGTTGTTGGCTTGGCAAGGGGTCTTTGTCTTTCTCATAATGCACAAAGAAACCGTATAGAATAGATGCCATAAAAGAGTAGCTGTTTTTATCCTATAGTATCAATAAGGGGAAAAGTGGGGTGGTGCTTTAGAGTCTAAGGCTGGGGATAGACAATAATTTTTGAGAGAAGTGTGAGACTTTGGGCTTCTTCACACGGAGCTTTTATCCTGGTATTGAGATTGGTTACTCACAGAAGCTTGCGGCTGCTTTAGATGACGTCGTCAACCTCCAGGGTGTCTCCCATATTAAATGACCTTTATTCCATTTTTTTAAAAGATTGGAGATAATGAGCTATCAAATTACCACGCTTGAGTTCCCTCTGTGAAAAAGGAAAATTCACAATAAGAGGTGCTACAGTGCCATCTAGTGTCTATATAGTGAAACATATGGAAGACTTAGATAAGGGGGGAAAGGAGGGGGAAAAGGGGGGGAAGCATGTGTAAAGGGCGTCCTTTCTGATCCTGCATTTAAAATGGAAGCAGAAAGCTCCATTTTAAATGCAGGATTTTAGGCTGATGTAGAGATGCTCATTGTTGTACACCAGGGGTGGGCCACTTGCGGCCCCTCAGCCTAATTTCAAAACTTTCTTCATGCTATTAGTTCAGACCTCAGGCAAAAATAATCTGAAACTGTCCCTCTTCTGGTAGGAAGCTAGAGGGAGAGACAGCAAATGGGTTGGCAGAAAGAGAAAGGGGTGACCCACCCACTTTTTAATCTGGCCAAGCTCACTGCTGGCTTCAGTCCCTCCCACTGATATGTGGTCCCCAACAGAAAAAAGGTTGCGCAACTCTGACTTCTCCTGTTCTAAGCCCCCACCAAGGACTCTCTTCCTCCTGCAGGCTCCCCTGAGATCTCTTCCTTCCCAGAGTCATCTCCCCTGATTGGTGACAAGCCAGTTCAACTGTCATGTGTAGAGTTGGCTGCCTTTTGGGAACCCAAAGAGAAATGCACATAGGGTGAACCTGCCCATCTGGCTCATTTGTCACCAGTGGTGCAGCTGGGGCTGGAGCTCAGGGCTGAGGCCCACAGCCCCACAGGCCCCAAATGACTACCCACAGAGAAGCAGATGATGGCAGCAGGGGCAAACAGGCCAGCACCTGGGTTGGCAAACTCCACAGTATTCTTTTTATTATTACATTTATATCCAACCTTTTTCCTTCTTGCAAGGAACCCAAGGTGGCTTACAAGATCCTCCTCCATTTTATCCTCACAATAACCCTGTGAGGTAGGTTAGGCTACAAGTCAGTGACTGGCCCGAAGTCACCCAGTGAACTTCATGGACGAGTGGGGGACTAGAACCCAGATCTCCCAAGTCCCAATCCAACACTTTAACCACTACATCACACTGGCTCCAGTGTAGTCATCATGTAGCTATGATTTGAGTTTAAAATGTAAAACTGCACATGCCCAGAGTATTTCTTTTATCAGAGTTGGTAAACATTTCATTTTGTTCCAATGTATCAGGCATGTAGAAGCAGTTGTAAAGCATGGAGTGACGGTGGGGAGAAATGTTAATTGTGTGCTTCACAATTGAAGTAATACACATAGCTGTGCCCCCTGTAAGATCATTACGTCCAGGATCTAAAATTACATAGCTGTACCACTGTTTGCCACAGCCCGATATTTTTTTAAATGACACATCCTTGAGAGCCTTTCTAAAAGTAGTGAGAAGTGTATAGCAGGACAACCTCTTAAGGAGAAGTTTATAGAATTAGCAGAATCAAGTGGTACAAGTCTCCCAAGATTCCTACTGCTTTAGACTTGGGTGGTGGTGGTGGTGGTGGGGGGGGGTTGTTACATTCCTGAATATTCACTTACACACACAAAAAAGCCCTACTCATTAAAACGAACATGTTATCATGATAATTTAGTCCTCTTCCTGCTGTGCTAGTTTTCTACATACAGGGGCTTTTTTCATGGGGGAGTGTTCAGACAAGCAGATCCCTACAGAATGAAGTGGTACAGTCCCTGAAGAGCTTTCCCCCATCCCTGCTTGATTCTGCCAATTGTATCAACCAACCTTAAGAATTAAGCGTTCAATAGCAACCACATTCCCTTGCCTGACAGCAGCTGGCAAGTGAAAGTCTTCAGGTCAACAGCTCCATAAGCATAATAATAAACAGCCATAAATGCAATGTGTGAACACCTAGAGAAAATCACCGTGATCTTTCTCTACTGAACATGTGAGAAAGCCCAGAAAGAGAGGGATGGAATATTATATATTTTTCATCTCAGCATATGAAGAGTGCTAAAGCTCCCCCTAATGGTACCAAGTTGGTATTGCAAGCTAGTTGCACGCATGGGTAAATGCTAGTAAAAGGATAGGAATTTCCTGTTACATTTTTGTCCCATTTTGGTTTACATGGCCGATATGATTGCTCTTTCATTTTTTGTCCCTTTAAGCACTGCTGCACCTGACATGTACCTGACATGCACTTTTCTTTTTTTCACTGCGTTTGTATATAATTAGGATGTCCCTCCAGATACCTGTCACTCCCCAAATAAAGAATTTTGAGTCAGGGTGCAATCTGATCTCAGAGCCCTCCATCCGTCCTAAGCCCTGCCAGCAAGAGCCAGGCAGGGCATAAGGAACAACAGAGGCTTTTTCACCTCTCATTCCTCCCAAACTGCATTTAATGTTAGACAGGCCCTGGGCACATGGCCGAGAGCTGGGAGGCTTGTGGACCCATGGCCTTGCCTCTTCCTGCCCTATTGGCTTGGCCCCCTCCCTCCCTTCCTCTCTGTCTTCTTCCTGAGGTTGGACTGGAGAGGAGCCATCATGGTGCTTTCTGTGGCGACTGGGATGGTGGTGGTTGAGGGAAATACACATTCCTTTTCCCTACTCCAAGGTTGTAGCTCTGCCAGCGGCAGGGGTCAGCAACATGGTGTCCATGGGCGTATGCCAAGATGCCCCAATGCACCTGCCAGACTCCTTACGTTCCTCCCTCCACTCACTTCAGATTATTCTCCTCCTCCCTTCTGTCTGGTAGTTGCTGTGCTTCCTGACAGTTCTGCATCCTCCTCTCCCCTCCTCCTCCTCCAATCTCCCAGTTTCAGTCTGCTACTCCCCCCTCCCATTACCTTTCCGTCCTCCCTCCCGCAGTGCCCCATTGCCACCTTTCCTTTATTCCTTCCTCCACTGCTGTTGCCACCATCATTCCTCCCTCCCTCCACTGCTGCTGTTGTTTTTCCTTCCTCCCCCTCCCCCTACTGCTGCTTCCTTCCTTCCTTCCTTCCCTGCTGCCACCACCTTTCATTCCTTCATTCCCTGCTGCCATCAGCTTTCTCTTTCTTTTTCTTTCTTTCTTTCTTTCTTTCTTTCTTTCTTTCTTTCTTTCTTTCTTTCTTCTCCTCCCCCCCCCCTCCCTCAGCGGTGCTGTTGCTGCTACCTTTCCTTTCCTCCTGCCCCGTGAATGAGAGCCACTGCTGCACTGTTTCAGGTGAGTGAGCTGTTTCCCAGGTCCTCTCTCTCTCTCTCTCTCATTCTCTCTCGCTCGCTCTCTGTGCGTGCGGCACACGCATGGATTCACCCCCCACCCACAATACATTTTACTGCTGGTCCTTCTCCCCTGACCTTACACACTCTGCTGTGTGCGTGTAACTCATTGGAGGGATGAGTGGAGCCCCCCTCCTCATAAATACATTTGACTGCTGCTCCTTTTGATGTTACAGCCTTCAGGTGTGTGGAAATGTAAGAGAGAGAGAGAAAGCAGAGGGATGAGTAGGCGTTTTCATGCATTTTATGTTTTCTAAAATTTGTATGTTAAGTTTTATACATTTTTTAAATAAAAAATGTCTTCGAAACTTTAACCGCATTGCCGACCACACACCACAGCAGCCAGTTTTTGTGGTGCCCACGACACTTCCAAATTCCAAATGTGCCCACGTGCCCACAGAGGTTGCCTACCCACTGTCTAGGGGCCATAGGGTTGATCTCTTAATCACCTGCTTCTTAACTGTTTAATGGCTAAATTAATGGGCAAAAGAAGAAAACAAAACATAGGCAATAGGATGCACATGCCACAGCAATCCAAAACAAAACACCAACAACAGTGCACCCAGCTTGTAAATTTATAGATTTTAAAAGATATATAAACAGATTTTAAAATAGGAAACGTTTCGGCATAAATCGCCAGCTTCAGTCACAAATAAGTGTATACTACAATACCATTTATAAACTGAGCCAGAACCAATCAGGAACAGACCAAACCTCAGTGGAGGAAACAAAGATTAACAATTGGCCTGTATTCAACAGCCAATCAAGCTGCATTAATAAACATCACGGCTTGTTTCATCTTATCCTTCCCACTGATAATGGGTTTCCGCTGATCCAGAAACAATGCCTCCTTAATATTTCACCTTTGGAGGCTGAGTTCAATTGCTAGCACAGAGATCTTCACCAAAGTTGCTCTGCCAGCATGTTTCTCCCTCAGATGAAGGGATCAAAGTCCAGCACAGGTTTCAATAGGCTGAAAATCAAAAGACTTTTTGTGTGCCCCCCACTCTACCCCACCTGAGAATATTCAATCCCTGGCACCTCCAGGTAGAGGTAGGAAAGTCTCCTGTCTGAAGCTCTGGAGAACTGTTGCCATTTGATGTAGACAGTGCTGAGGTGGGTGAACCAGGGTGCTACCAGGTTTGAGCAGGACCCAGGCAAGGGGCCCCAAGGCCCTCCGCCCCCTGCCAGCCCAGCCTCAGCTTTTTTCTTTTTTTTTTTTTGCCATGGTGGTGATCATGGCAGTGGATCCTCCCCCTTCCCCCACCTCCAAGCAGGCCATGCTAGCAAACTGGTTAAGGATGCAGCCCCATCCCTTTAAAATGAAAGTATTTTCCTTAATGTGAGTAGCAGGCAGCAAAGTGAAGTAATTAGTCAGTGCCTTTGGGTGGCATGGCCAATGAGGGCAATGGATGGCAAGGGGTGATCTTCTTGCTGCCCTGGTGCCCTAACTGACTGCATACCCTCAAAGACAGCATCTGATTGCTTCAGTTGGCTGCCTGCAATTCATAGGGCTCCTTCACGATTGAGGTTGCTCCTTCACAGAAGTTTGTGGGCTCTTTAGATGACGTCATGATAATTTCAAGGTGTCTCTTGCACTAAATGCCCTTTGTTCCATTTTTAAATAGATCACAGATAACGAGCTATCAAATTACCCTGTTGTGTTCCGCTTGAGTTCCCTCCGTGAAAAGAGGAAAAGCGGCAAGAAGAGGAGCGAGATCAATGACAGATAATGGAAGACTGAGCTACGGGGGAGAAGGAGGGGGGAAGGGGAGGAGGGAAAGGAAGCGGGTGAAAAAGGGAATCGTTGTGATCCTGCATTTAAAACGGAAGCAGAAAGTTCCATTTTAAATGCAGGATTTTAGGCTGGTGTAGAGATGCTCATACTATGGGAAATGACTCAGCTTAAAATGGCATAGGACTCTGCAGCCTTTCTCTTATTGCCACCTGTAGGAGGTTGTTTGTTCCCCCAAACCATGGCGCCCTGGACCTGCACCCTGTTGTCCAACCCTAGCGGGTGCTCTGGGATGGGCCATTGATCTAACTCAGTATAAGGCAGTTTCCTACGTTGCTATGATGCAAACCTGGTGGGAGGGAAGCTTAAGCATGATGCTGCCTTTGGCCTAGCTAGCTCTCCAACTTCTCTTCCAGCAGACCCGGCTTTAGGGGCCAAGCCCTGCACCCAGACAATTGCTTGGGATGCAAGATTTGTGGGTGCCAAGCTCAGGGTGTGTCTGTCACGGGCTAGCTACTTAACTATCCCCTAAAAAGAATAGTACAAACAGTTCATCTTTCTTTCTTTCTTATTTATTTATTTATTTAATCAATCAATCACCCATCTGGCTGGTCACCCAGCCACTCTGGACGATGTACAACAATAGAAACAATTTAAAACAATAACATTCTAGATTAAAAACATCATATTTCTAAAATTACCCTAACCCACCCCAAATGCCTGCCTGAACAACCACGTTTTTAATGTGTGGCAGAAGCTTATTAAAGAGGGGGCATGGCGGAGTTCCCTAGGGATGAAGTTCCACAGAGTGGGGGCCACCGCAGAGAAGGCCCTCTCCCTCATCCTCACCAGCCTAGCTGTCCTGGCTGATGGGACAGAGAGAAGCCCATCCAAGGCTGACCTTATTGAGCGGCCTGTCTGGTGTTGCTAGAGACGCTCCTTGAGATAGGCTGGGCCGGAACCGTATAGGGTTTTAAAGGTCAAAACCAACGCCTTGAATTTGGCCCGGAAAACAATCTTCTCTTATAAAACTGGTAACTCTGACCTACATGGCCAGTGTTGTGTTAACATTCTTTTCATATAAATATATTATTCACAGGAAAGTTTGCAACCTCGGTGGTGGGCGTGTGAGTAATTGTGATCAGATCCATGCATGTGCAATTAGTGCTTTATGGGACATGGATACATCATGCATGCAAATGGTGCATCCAAGTAACAAAATGGGCTACAGATGCTAAAAACAAGGCATTCAAGAACTGAAACTCTTCAGGGAGGAACCATAAAAGTTGAGCCCTCCTTAGGGATGGATCATAGCTCAGTGGTACAGCACATACTTTGCAAAAAGAAGGACCTAGTTTCAAACCCTGGCATTCCAGTTTAATAAAGAAAAAAGGACTAGACAGCAGTTGGTGGGAAAGAGCTCTGCTTGAGGCTTTGGAAAATGGTTGCCCATCATAGTAGTCAATAGTGGGCTAATCCAGGGGTCGCCAACCTTTCTTGGACCCATGGGCACATTTGGAAATTTGAGAAACTGCTGTGGGCACCACCACAAAATGCCTAATCAATGGATCGCTGCTTTGGCATCTACCTGTTGCATCTATGGATCTTAGGCTGCATCTTATTCAGCATAAAATTTTGTTTCGTGTCTATTGGACACTGCAACATCTGTTTAATAAGAGATTGTCTAATTCAGCTAATTGCTGGAGGTGCAATATGTTGTGGGAAACTTTTGTTAAGTTTCCTCTGGCCCGCACCCAGGTAGGAGTAAGATAAAAACTGGACTGAAGGAAAAGACAAAGGCACCCCAGGAGGGTGATCTTATATTATCTTTCAGAAATAAAGATCACCCTACTGGGATGCCTTTGTCTTTTCCTCCGGACCTGTTTTTATCTTACTCCCACCTGGGTGCGGGCCAGAGGAAACTAACAAAAGTTTCCCATAACAGTTTTGGTGAGCCAGTCTGGAGACTTCCAGGTCAACCATCGCTGCGCTGCCCAGACTCAGACAATGCTAGCACGCACACACGGTCAGTGTTACCTGTGGGCCTTGTCTCATGCTGGTGGGCCGGCGGGGTGATCAGTGGAAGCTCCTGTGGATGGACTGAAGAGACAAATGCTTCGTCTTTCTCAAATCGGCCAGCTGTGCAACGGAACCTTCCCCGTGACGACTGTTGTCTGTATTCTGTGTTACCTGTGTCACATCTGTGGATCTTAGGCTGTGTCTTATTCAGCATAAACATTTGTTTCGTGTCTATTGGACACTGCAACGTCTGTTTAATAAGAGATTGTCTAATTCGGCTAATTGCTGGAGGTGCAATACGACTAATGCTTCTTTTTAAACATATGTTTTGGCAATGCCCAGTACTAGCTTCTTTTGGGGAGGAGGTTATTACATGGATAAATTCTGTACTGGAACAGTCTTTAATATTCACTGATGTACACACTCTTTTAAATTATTTACCTGCTTCATGGAAATTAACAAATGGTCAGCGTAAATGGATTCTCCATGCCCTTCTGACAGCTGAAAGACTGATATTATGACACTGATATGATAAGCACACACCTATTATAATGCAATGGACTGAGGATCTTACAATGCTTTCAGTATTTGAATGGGTGGCACATAGATGCCACCTTCAAATGGATACTTATTTGAATATTTGGTCTGCTTTTGTTGAAGTCTATTTATTTATTTATTTATTTAATTTCTATACTGCCCAATAACCAAAGCTTTCTGGGTGGTTTACAGCCTATGTATAATTGCTAGGAAGTTGTATGCATTCATATGTGTTCATTGCTATGGATATATACAAATGCATGTACATATATTAAAAAAAAAAATTCTTTTTAATGTTTTGTGGTTGCCACGTTGGGGACCCCTTCATGGGCGCCATTGGGCCTCCAGGCTAAGTGGATAAATAGTGTCCTGGTGCAAGGCAGCTTTCTGTGTCCTGATGAAACAATGGTGGAGGTGCTGGAGACATTCCTCACCTGGGGCACCATTTGGTCTAGGACTGGGCTGGCCCCTCCTCTCCACCACAGTGCAAGGAGAGGACACCTCCCGGAGGCTTCTATGGTATGGCACAGGGCCTCTCAAACTGCTGGAAGAGATGCAGAGCCTCACATGCATGCTGCAAAGCACCATACAAGTGGCTCCTTTTGACCTGGTGAGCCCCCTACGTGCAACAGTTGGATCCTTTGCACACAGCGTGTTTGCTGGTTCAAAAGCAGCCTTCTGCAATGCACCATGGTTTGGGGTCCACTTCATCGGGAGGGGGGGGAAGCCTATGCACACAGAGCAGGCTCCCCTCTACAGAGGTGCCCCCCAAAGGCATGGATGGGTCAGCCAGTAGGAATGCAATAATGGGGGAGGGATGGGGAACTCCCAAATAGGGCTTTTCATAGAATCATAAGAATTGGAAGGTACGTTGAAGATCATCTAGTCCAATCCCCTGGTCTGTGCAGGCTCCGTACTTCAGGGTGCAGCTACAGCATCCCTGACAGATGGCTATCCAGCCTCTGCTGAAATATTTCCAGCAAAGAAGAACCCACCATCTCCTGATGGAATCTGTTCCACTGCTGAACTGCTGTCGCTGCTGGGAAATTTCTCCTAATGTTAAGCTGAAATCTGCTTCCCTGCAATTTCCACCCATTGGTTCATGTCTTGCTCTATGGAGCAACAGAGAACAACTCTGCTCCATCTTCTCAATGACAGCCTTTCAGATATTTCAAGACTGCTATCATGTCTCGCCTTAACCTTCTCTTCTCTGGGTGAAACATACCCAGCTCTTTCAACCGTTCCTCGTAGGGCTTCATTTCCAGAGTCCTCACCATCCCGGTTGCTCTTCTCTGGACACACTCCAACTTGTCAATGTGCTTCTTAAAATCAGACACCCAGAACTGGACACAGTACTCCAAATGTAGCCTGACTAATGCAGAATAGAGCAGAACTATTACTCCCCATAAGTTACCATTTAATTTTAAAAGCTTCCACTCTTTGTTAGAAGGGAAGACCTTTTTCACAGCAACATCTCCTTCTGGGATACATGATGACTTGGTAGAGGTGGCCTGCCCCAGCAATTCCACCTACACACACACAAAAGCCCACGCAGCAGTTAACACTGAGATCGGGGGATTTCTTACCTCCCCACATTTGGATGGGAACCAAGATTGTTTCAGCAGTTTGAACTCATGCAGGCAAACCCATCTCGTGCCTGGAATTACACACCTCATTGTAATGTACGTAATAGAGCTACCCAAGGCCTAAGCCTTCTGGGCCGATGTGTGTTATATCCTGTCTCCATAATGTGCAAAATAGCATAGTTGGAAGCAGTGGGAGAAGAAGGGTGGGGGGAGGAAAGTCTGTTTGAAGTTGGGGGTGGATGGATGGCTAGTGCTTCATATATTGTTCCCTGGTGAGGATTTGGACTTGACATCAAACCCCCATTACTGTAGCCCCCTGATATGGACAGATGTTGAACTGCATCTCAAAGGAAGTCCAAAATCCTTCCTTAGGAAATATTTGGCTGGGAAACCAAAGAAAATATTGTGAAAGAAAAGGAAATAAAAAAGTCCACTAAAGAAGATTTATCTGTATTTCAAAATGCTTATGCAGCCCACCTCCTAACTTCCCACCCCAATTGTAATGAGGTCTCTGCCTCACCAGGGAGAACAAAATCAGCCCGTGCCTGTATTAATTGAGAACAAATTTAGAGATGGGACAAGGGGTGTGTGTGTGTGAGCTATCTGTCCAATTAGATGACTTAGGGATCTACTTTGGCATAAAAAATATATGCAGAACACAAGAGCCCTGCTGGATGAGACCAATGGTCCATCTCTAGTCCAGCATCTTCTTTGCCACAGTGACCAACCAGATACCTCTGGAGAGCCCATAAGGAGGTCAAGAACTTCACAGGCCTGCCCTCCACTATTGCCTGTCCGCAGCAACTAATATTCAGCAGCCTACAGACTCTGAACATGGAAGTTCCATAGGACCATCCTTCCCTATATTTACCATCTTCAACCAAGAATGCCATTGTTTAAGCAGCCAAAATGGCACACCCACAGAGAGCTGATGCAACCATGGGGTTGCATAAGTACAAAAAGGAAAAAAAATGGCCTTGGAACTCAGACCAACTGTTGAAAGTCAGGGCAGGAGATGGACTGGAGTATCCTAGGAAAGGAGGATGAAAGAAGAGGTACAAACATAAAAAAGAGTAGAGAGAACTATCTCATTGTCTGGATGGGTCATTTCCTAGTCATGACTAATAGCCACTGACAGCCCTATCCTCCATGAATTTTTGTAGACCCATTTTAAAGTAGATACTTACATCAGTTTCTGTTTTCTAACACAAAAATTGCAGACTAGCCACGTTGATCCAGTAGGGGAAAAATCTAGAAGCAACAGTACTGTAATTCCTTTATAAGAAACAACTAAAAAAATTACAAAGAAGTGAGCAAGCTTTTGAGTTCACAGAATGCTTCTTCAGGCTAGATGTTAAGCAAAAAAAGAGGGGGGAAGAAAAGTTTGCTGCTAGACATGATGAAAAATCCCCACAGTCTTCAGTTTGTAATAGTCTTAAAATGGAATGTAAGAGGTTTTATGCAGACTAAATTAGGTTAGGTTATGGCAAATGCAAAATCTCAGATTGCCCCAAGCACTACAGGGACAGAGTTGCATGGCTGCTCTCCCTTTGAAAACACAAAAGGCAGCAATTTTTCAGACTGGACTCTAACATTAATCAGAACACAGCATCCTTTGTAAGGCAGATAACTGAAAATAAAGAAAAAACATGGTAGGACTCTTCAGTATGCTGCCACAGAGGACAGGATTAGATGTGGTTTTAAGCTTTCATATTTTATGTTGTTTTATGCTGAGCTTTGTGGTTTTAGTTTTCGTGAACTGCTCAGAGAGCTTCAGCTATTGGGCGATATAGAAAATAAATAAATAAATAAATAAATCTTAAGGTACAGTAGGGTAGATTTTGGCTGAACATTAGGAGAAACATCTTGATGGTCAGAGCAGTTCGACAATAGAACCAGTTACTAGGGCTGAGCAGGAACCCCCCCGACTCGCTCCAGAGGCCAATCTGAAGCAAGATCTGGACAGCTGAAGTGCCTCACCCCAGCGGTGCAAGCTCTGTGCCCCGCAACCCCCCCCCCCAGCCACACGACCCCTCTGCTACTCCTTCCCTGGACCCATGGGAGTGCCCACAACCGCCATTTTGGAGGGAGTCACCATTTTCTTTTAAAATGGCAACTCTTCTTCTTCCGGTAAGTAAATGTTGTGTAGATTGATGCTCTAAAGGGGCCATCTACACAATACTGCATGCATAAATGGCCCATTTACGCCTGTAATGTTGTATAGATGGCCCCCTTACGGTCGCAATCTACTTACCATTTACTTACCAGAAGAAGAGTTGGTGATGGTGACCACTGCTGGTGCTCCCCATGGGTCTAGATAAGGAGCAGGGGGCCCATGTGGCTGTCCGGACTGGGCTGAAGCAGCCTGAAATGCTTTGGACCACTCCCAACCTGCTCCGGAACCGGACTGCTTTGGCCCCAATCATCCTCATCCACTTCGGGATTCAGACCGAAGTGGTGCACAGCCCTACCAATTATTCAGAAGGGCGGAGGTCTTCAAGCAGAAGATGGACAGCAAGCGATCCTCTAGCTCTGCATGTCCAGCATCGAGCAGGAGGCTGGACTAGATGGCCTACAGACTCCCTCCAACTCAGTGATTCTATGATCATACATAGAATCATGTGCTTGGACTTGGATTCCTGCATTGAGCAGGGGGTTGGACTTGATGGTCTTGTAGGCCCCTTCCAACCCTACTATTCTATGATTCTATGCTCTATGTGGGGCTGCCCTTGTGGCTGGTCTGGAAGCTGGAGATAGTGCAGAATGCAGCAGCTCAGCTGTTGTCAGGAGCTGCCCCTTTTCAGCAGGTAACTCCTTTGCTGAGGAAACTGCACTGGCTGCCTATTCACTACTGGGCCAGGTTTAAGGTTTTAGTACTAGTGTACAAAGCCCTAAACAACTTGGGACCAGGATACCCGAGAGAACACCTTCTTCTTTACCAACCTGCCCAGTCACTGAGGTCATCAGAGGGCATGTCCTTGGTGGTTCCGCATCAACCTAAGGCCTGGTTGGAGTCCACCAGGAAAAGAGCCTCCAGTGCGGTGGCCCCTTCCTGTGGAACTGCCTTTGGAAGTCAGGCAGGCACCAACATTGCATTGCTTTCGGCGCCTCTTGAAGACATTATTATTTTGAGAGGGCTTCCTTGAATGACCAGCCATGTCATGTTTTATTCTTTTATCTGTTGCTCACTGCTCCAAAATCTCTGATGCGGAGTGCTGCATAAATATTGTAAATAAATAAATAAATAAATAAATAAATAAATGTTCCTCCTCAGCGGCGTCGGCAGGTCCCCTTGCTGGATCTCCACATTTAGCCCCAGGGCTATGTGCATAGCTCTATATGTTGGATCAGGAATATGTGTGGAATGGATAGTCACTGCAGACAGCTTTGCACCTGGTTTAGAGGTCCCCATCTCTTATATAAAGAGTGTGGCTCAAACACCGGTACTGTAGGAACATTCATGTTGCTTTTTGCACAACAGCGTGAGGCTAAAATACACAATACGTTAAATACATAGTATGCGGTGTACCCTCTCTTGTTATTTATAAGTATGCAAGGCCCCAATCTTCATCAGGGCTATTGCTTGTGAGTAGGACAGGGTTAAACCTTCCTCTCCAAGCTGCTTGTTTTCCTAAATCCCCCCTCCCCCCCCACACACATGCATGCAACATATAGGGACTAAAAGGGGGGGGGGAGAGAAGCCTCCATTGGTGCCACTGATATATCACATTTGAGTGATTTGACAGCATTTGATACTATTTTTTGACACCGTTTCATATGGCATTTGTATTTCATAGTTAACCACTTACGAGATTTCATATTTGGTACCTGCCAGGATCAAAGCAATCAAGAGATTTCAGCAGAACTAAAGCATTTTAATCCAAATGTTAAGACTAACAGTTCATAATCAGAATGAAAGCTCCAATTTTGAATTCGAACTTTCCCATGCAACACTTGAAGGGCTAGATTAGAAGATTCCAAATATTGGTGAATATTCAGTTTAGCTTTTATGACATGTATTTTCAGTCACGTTTGCAATTGTCCTAATATCCCCGCCCCTGCACACACACGCACATATTGAACTGGATTTTGGCTTCAATTCATGCATTAGGAATATTGGTGTGGGGGCCGCTATGATGGAACCCCTGTGGCAGAGCTGCTGTGGCGAGGCTGCTCCCACACTGCTTGGGTAGCGTTTGAATCCAGAAGTGGATCATGTGACGGGGAGGGCTGTCAATTCAGTAGTTCCCACGCCAGCACCACCCACAGTGGGGGCCAGCCAGGACCAGCGTCAAGGGTAGGCATGGTTGGACACCTGCCGAGGGCTCACAATTCAGCAGGGGCCCACTAATAAGAGTCTCTTGAAGTTGCGCCTTCTCTTGCTCTGGCCCAGACAGTGGTGGAGGTGGTGGTGGTGGTAAGGAGCAGCAGCAGATGGCACTGCTGACTTGCTTCCTAGCTTTCTGCCTGTCAAGCAAGCAAGTAGGAGCAATAAGGGGTGCAGCATATGCACGATAATGTAAATGTCTTTGAATTGTAAAATGTTATCCAGGTAAGTTAGAGTTAATGGAATGTTGGTGTGTGTGGAAAGGTGGGAGGGGCTTGTGAGTGAGAGAATTCTAAGGGCTTTTCCACATTAATGGAAAATCCCGCCACCTTACCAGGGCTTTCTGCTCCCAGATTCTTTGCGGGATTACAATCAGCTCCATTACACGGGTGGACAAGAGCGACCACGTGGTTTCAATGGAAACCTTCAATTTCTGCACTTTTCTAGTTTTTCCTTTAGACAGCACCATCTAGTGCATGAAATATAGCACTAAGGTGGCATTGCATGCTACCGATTCTGCACATTTTAAAAAAAAGATCTGATGAAGTCTGGTGTTTTTTACAGCAGGATAAACATGAAAAAGCACAGGAGGGACCCTGGATGTGGACGACGTTGTATAATGGACCCACAAACTTCCATGAGTGGCCAATCACGAGTGTGAAATAAATTGCTGGTGTCGAATAGCCCTATGGAGTTTAAATGGACACAATGGACAGTTTAACAGTTAGATAGAGGTTGGGGATTCAGTTAATGTACATCTAATAAGTGGGGTTTGGGGGTGAAGGGTTTAGAAGGGGTAGGTTTTTTATTATATATATAATCCCACATGTTGGTTTGATTTATTAACGCTACCAAATAGAAAATTATATTTTCCTGTTAATACTCCTGTATTGGTTAAAGGAAACCAGTTAACCTATTGGGTGTCTCCTTGACACAAAAGTAAATGGGCTGAAGCTTTGGGATTCAGTGAGGACAACTGGCCAAAGCTGGGGAAGACATCCTGGTTTTGTTTTTCCAGTTTCAACAGGTGGAAACTGGAAGGAGAATAACCCAAAGCAGAAATGTCACAAGGAGCAATAGCAGCTGGTGACAATGGAAGTGAGAAGGGAGACTCACTGCGGGAGGGGGCCCATAGATGGTGTCTTGCCCAAGGGCCCTCCAAAATTTGGAGTTGGCACTGGGGACAATAATGCTGTCGGGGAAGTAACCATCTTGGCATCTCCACCTACATCTTCTACTTTCTTTATACATGATTGGAGAGATGTGGCATCAGCCATGCCATAGCAGCTCCCAGGTTGTATAAAGGCCAGGACATACATTATTTTAAATGTGTGCCTAGCAACTAGATGTCTTCTTTTTATTTTTACCCTAGGTTAGGCACAGGAATCCAAATGCACAGCTTAAAAGCCCCTTTACCCCACACTAAGATCCCGACTGGGGGCGCTGTGCCTACCCTAGAGTAAAAATGGGGGAAAAAAAGATGAAGCTGCTTGACACCCAGAGTAATGTCTGTTTTGGCCCTAACAGGAACTTGTCGTTACAGTTCTTGTCTTTTCACTCAAGGGATGACAGTCTCCAGCACTCTGGGGTTTACATCACCTTTTTATAACCCAATGGTTTACCCTACAACCTTAGAAACTAGTTCAGGTCTCGGATATATCAGCACAGAGGATTTTGCTTGGTTTTCTTACTTAGGCAAACAGATGGCTGGTGAGAATTTATCTTTTCTTCGTAACAGTTTATAGTTTTCCTGCCCCAAAGGGGTCTCTGTGGACCCTATTTCGAAAACCACTTTTGGAACGGAAATGGGAGGAAAACTGAACTAGAATTATGACTTACCTCTGCTTATTATTAAATTACCACTTCTCCTTACTACTGCCTGTTATGAAATTATTGGCTGAGACCCAAGGAGCCACGCAATGAGCTCAAGGGAGCTTCGGACTTGTTTTTCTCAAACAGCAGCCACTCTCTGTACCCATCGGCATAGGAAACAGCTTTTGAGACTGGTCACAGACACACAGTAGAGGCTGGTGGGTCCCATGTCAGTGGGGCAGTGAATCTTGGATTGCTTCTTCAGAGTTCTGACTCTTTCTGACTGAAACCTGGAGTGGATTCACCACCCTACTGACATTGGAGCCACCAGCCTCCACTGCAAAAACAGTTTGTGATATGCTATAGAGGCGAATGTACATGGGGTTATACTGACGCCTGGACATGTCTGAAGTAGCTGTTTGGATTCTGGCCATTGTCTCACTAGCAGACTGCCTGACAGTAAAAGAACATCCAAGTAGTTTGTTTATTTCATTTATTTCCCACCTTCCTGCCAAAAATGGCGCTCAGGGTGGCTCACAATAAGACCAAGATTAAAACAAAAAATGAAAATAATCACAAACAAATAAATTAAAAGCACAGTTAGAAAACAATGATCAAAACAGAAAACAATACTAAAAGAAGTAAACAGTGTCCAACCAATTAAACCTCCTTATAAGACTGTGACCAAATTCAGAGAAAATAACCACTTACAAGTATTGTCCTTTGGCTGGGAAGTCAGCACGTGTGGCTTTCCCTAGTGCAATACCATATGGGTCACCAGGGAAGGTGGAATCTGGGGACAGTCCTTCTCCCCGCCTCCTGTTTCAGATTACACATTATTGTTCCTCAGGGTCTGGCCTGCTCATTTGGAGCTTCTTCAACAGCTTTTATCCTGCTATTGAGCTTGGTTACTCACGAACGTGTGCAGGTCCTTTAGATCAGGGGTCCCCAACCCCCGGGCCACGGACTGGCCTGTTAGCAACTGGGTCTCAGGGCTGTGTGAAACCCCCTCACCTTGGGTCCGTGAGGGGGGGAGAAGATCCGTCCCTTCACCCCCCCACCCTGGAATCCTTGCCAGCCCCGGCCGGCTCCGCGGCGAGTCCGCGGACCTGCCAGCCGGCTCCGGCCGCTGGGACGTAAATGGCGTCTGTGTAGCGTATGCCATTTGTGTCCCTGTTCTTCAAGTAATAGGCTATGTTACGTAGCTGATTATTGCAAAGAATAGGGACGCAAAATAGCGGATGCCATTTGCGTCCCAGTGGCCAGAAGTCTGCCAGCGAACGCCCCCCTCCGTAAGTCTGTGGAAAAATGATCTTCCACGAGACTGGTCCCTGGCACCAAAAAGGTTGAGGACCGCTGCTTTAGATGACGTTGTTAACCTCCAGGGCATCTCCCATACTAAATGACCTTTATTCCATTTTTTAAAAGATTGGAGAGAATGAGCTATCAAATAACAGTGTTTGAGTTCCGCTTGAGTTCTCTAGGGAAAAGGGGAAGTGGCACTAGACCACAGCGCCATCTAGTGACTGTATAATTAAACATCTGGAAGACTCAGATAAGGGGGAAAAGAAGGGGGAAGAGGGGGAGGAAGCGTGTGTAAAGGGAGTCCGTCGTGATCCTGCATTTAAAACAGAAGCAGAAAGCCCCATTTTAAATGCAGGATTTTAGGCTGGTGCAGAGATGCTCTTGTTCTACACATCAAGTATCTCATTTACTTACCAGATATGATAGCCATCTGTGCTACTTTTTCAGAGGACAGTCCTGTTTGAAAGGCTGTCCAGTCCAAGGCTGATTTAAAGACAAAGCACCATGAGAAAGGAAATAAGAGGCCTTGACTTTGCCCACCAACGGTTAGCCCCTGGACAGCAGACTGAGCAGGCAGGCACACAGGTCACCTGGTCAGCCTTCCTCACTATGATGAAAAGTATCGTGTTTCTATTTAAATTAGAGCAATTCTTTCTAAATGTGCATCTCTACCTGTAATGTAGCACATGCCAATTTTACGCAAACCTGTATCCTCTTTTTGGAGATGCAGTTCCTATTTTTTGGCAAGGCATACGTGGCCAACCAAGGTATGTCCGTGAAGGTTTGAGGCCTGCAGAGGCAAAAGGAAAAATGGTCAGGCTTAGAGCCCGGGTGGGGGGGTGTTGTTGGGAGCGGGTACAGAAGAGCAGGTTCATTTCTCCAATTAAGTTTCTGTTTCAATTCCCCTGCTAAGTTTCATTTGCTCAGGTTTGAAGCAGTACTTTTGGTTTGGGGAGAGAAGGATATAAAAAGAGTCAGGGAGAGGGGCAGAAGCAGAAAGCGCAGCAAGCGCAACAGTGAGAGCAGATCCTGAAGGGAGCAGGAAGAAGCAGCCTGGAAAAGTCTAAAGACAGCTTGGGTAAAGGCACTTGTGTTGTGCAACTTTTTATTTTCTTTTAATACCTTTTGTATCACTCAGATCTATTGTGTAAATACCTTTAGTTGAAATTTGTTTGCTTTAAGGGTGCAATCCTATGCATGTTTAGACAGAGAAAAGGCCTATAACTCCCAGCATGCTGGGAGTTGTAGGCCTTTTCTCTGTCTAAACATGCATAGGATTGCACCCTAAATCTACTAGTCAACTGTTGGGCTTAAACCCTGTGTCTAGAGTGTCAGTCACCCCACGTCTACAGCCTAAACCCCGTGTTACTGGGAAAGGAAAGTTTAAAAGAAGGAGGTGGGACTCTTAAGGAGGCCTTATGGGGTGGCTCAGGGGGTCCAGGTCATAAGGGGAACCCTGACAATATCTAAGGCCAGAGCTTGTTCCATGTTTGAGGGGGGCTGTTATGACAGTGGGGCCCCCGCCTGTGTGGGTCAGCACCAGCAGGTTTATATGGGAGTAGGAAAAAGCGGCAGCTATGAACTGCTGTTTTGATTTCCTGGGGCATTGTGGAATATTAAGGTAGGAGCTCCCAGACCCAGCCACTTGGCAGTGAATTTTTTAAAGGAGGGTACAGGGTAGGCATCAGTGGTGAGCCTGCCCTGGAAGCTGCCCAAGGATGCCATATTCTGACCCTTGGCCTACCAAACGCTCACATCCCTGCATGCTTTATCTTAAAGGGAGCATGTCTGGCATCGATATCTGTAACAGTAATTGTGAGATATTAAAAAAAAATGAAGTCACAAGAAATACTCTTAAAAGAAGAGGACGGAGAGAGAGGGAGACCATTTCTTTGGCTTGCCTGGCCGCTCGGTCCCTTCGCTCTTGGGCTCCAGCAGCCAGCCAGCCATGCAGAATGGGAGGGAGGCAGAAAGAGGCCCTTCTGTTGGCCTGTTTTGACCTATAAAGCAACATAGCAGCTAAGAGATTAACGTACGAACCAGGAAGCCCATGGTTCGAATGTCACTTCGGCCATGGACTCACTTGGAAGCCTTAGGCAAACCACTCTCCTCCTCTACAGTGGGGGAGATTATAATGTTGACTTATTTTACAGCAGGGGTGGGCAACTTGTGGCCCTCCAGACATTGTTGGACTGGAACTTCTCTCAGCCCTGGCCAGCATAGCCAATGATGTGGGATGATGGGAGCTGCAATCCAACATTTTCAAGAGTCACACATTCCCCAGCCCTGCCTTACGGTGCAATCTTGTGCATGTTAGGCAGAAAAAGGTCCTACAACTCCCAGCATGCCCCAGCCTAAACTTTTTTCTGTCTAAACATGCATGGGATTGCACCCTTAAGGATTACAGTTAGATAATGCATGTGAAGCGCTTTGAACACTTGAAAGCATGCTACACAAATATTAAGTATTGTTGTTGTAGATTTCTTTTTATTAGCCACTTTGAGCTTTTATGCTAGAAAAAAATGGTAGAATGTGATTCTAATAACTTATTAAAATAAACAACTAAAATAAACAACATGCTGCTTCTCCCCCCCCCCCCATTGATCACTGAATATATATAAAAGCAGGCCTCTGGAGGTCTGAATATCACCCCCACCTCCAGCCTCCCCCTGATGAAATCTGAAAAGGCACCTTTTGCAGATTGATGGGAGAATCAGCACTTGCTGAATTTCTTCTATTGACTTGAGGTTGCTGTTAAAGTCCATTCAAAGCCTGGGCCCAGAGGGGACGGCAGCCGGGACATCAAACAGAGGCAGGTGGGCCAACTTACCATCTTATTGGCCCTGCCTGGGACTGTCTTTGCTGCCGGAGAGGAGAAGCCGCCCCGCTGGCTGGAGCAGGAGCTGAAGAGGGAAAGAAAAAACTCCTCCGGGCTAATTACGGCTGATTCGAGCTGGCTGGGCCTGATTTCTCTTGGAACACTCTTCTCAGCCCAGCTCTGATGCAGGGCGGCAACGCCCTGGCGGCAGCGCTGCCTAAAGCAGCACCGCCAAAAGCAGGGTCGCCCTTTTGGGGGGAGCCGCAAGGGCCACCCCCCTAACACTAAGTTGACTGGTTTTCTTCAGGTGAGGCTGTAGATCAGTGCCTGGCTGCGACAATGGACTGGATGAGCGCTAATAAACTGAAGCTCAATCCAGACAAGACTGAGATGCTGTTGGTGGGTGGTTCTGCTGACCAGATGGGGGGTGTTCAACCTGTTCTGGATGGGGTTGCACTCCCCCTGAAGGAGCAGGTCCATAGCTTGGGGGTCCTCCTCCTCTTTTTCATGTGAGGCTCAGGTGGCCTCAGTGGCACCGAGTACCTTCTACCAACTTTGGTTGGTGGCTCAGCTATGCCCCTATCTGGACAGGGATAACCTGGCTTCAGTTGTTTTTGGTCTGGTAATCCCCAAGTTAGATTACTGCAATGCACTCTACATGGGGCTGCCTTTGAAGACAGTTCAGAAGCTGCAGCTCGTGCAAAATGCGGCGGCCAGACTGATAACAGGGACCAGAAAGTCCGAACATATAAGACCGATTCTGGCCTGCCTTCACTGGCTGCCTGTATATTTCCAACCCCGATTCAAGATGCTGGTTTTAACGTATAAAGCCTTACATAGCTTGGGACCACAATACCTGATGGAGCGCCTCTCCTGACACAAACCTACCCATACACTACGCTCAACATCTAAGGCCCTCCTCCAGCTGCCTACCCTGAGGGGAGCTTGGAAGATGGTGACAAAGGGCCTTCTCAGTGGTGGCCCCCAAATGATGGAATCAGAATGATCTCCCCGATGAGGCCCGCCTGGTGCCAACATAGTTATTTTTTTGGCGCCAGGTTAAGACCTTTCTCTTCTCCTAGGCATTTGGCAGCATATGATAAGTTTAACTGATCCTGGAATGGCATATGGTTATGGTTGTCTGCTTTGAGATTGCTTGTTGAAGTTGTTTTAGATATATGTGCTTGTATATTGTTCTGTTTGTGTGTTTTTTATGGAATTGGCTTTTACAATCTGTATATTGTACTTTTTAAATGTTTTAATCTTTGTAAACCGCCCAGAGAGCTTTGGCTATTGGGCAGCATAGAAATGTAATAAATAAATAAATTCATAGGAACCCATACTAGGCTAGTTTCTAGAAATCTGGGGAGACATAAAACTCGCTCCATAGCTTGAAGATGTCTATGCTCTGCTTCTCCAGGAACAGACAATAGCAAGACAACTCCTAAAAAAAAAAGCGGCTTGCAAAAAAGACCTAAAGAGCCATCTAGTGGCAGCATTTAACACTGATACACACTGGCCTGAACAGCTGCCTAAATGAATGCATCAGCCTGGAAGTACAGGTTACATTAAACATACAGCTGCTGCAAATTATAACCACACATTTAATACCCCCCACATCCTGCATAATGTCTAAGACAAGGATCCTACATGGTGATGAGATATTTTTGAGCATTTCCATGTTCCCCGCCCTCCAGTGGGGAAGGGACAGGAGTGGGGAGACAGGCACAATGCCATTACATCAGGACACATGGGACAAGTTCCCCCGACAGGGCTACCTCCAGGTTTTGGGGGACCTTTGGGCAAGATGCCTTCAATGAGGTCCTACTTCCTCACTGCTGTTCCCACTGCCCATTCATTTGCCATCAGTTCTCTGGCCGGCACAGTCTACACAGCCACCCAGAAGGAAAGGGCAAGATGAGCTGAGGCTGCTGCTGCTCCTTCTCCTTGTGCCTATCGCTGCTTGCCCACCTACAGACGGCAAGCGAACAGGCAGACAGTGACAGCAAGGAAGGGGAGCAACAGGTAGGGCGGCCACGTACGAATCGCCAAGAAAGAGGACTTGGAATGCCAAAAGAGAGGACACGGATTTGCATAAAAATTGCACATACTAATTTATATGTATAGAAGGAAATGTAGAAATTATTTTAATTCAAATAGAAATACAGTACATCTCACCATAGTGTGGAGGACCTGTGTGCCTGCCTGTTCAGTCTGTTGTCCAGATGCTGTTGATGGGGAACTTCCAAGGCTCAGCTCTTCCTTCTGATGGTTATTTTTATACCAGACTTGGACTGGACAGCCATTCAGATGGAGAAAGCCTTCAGAATACTGGACCATATTCTGGAA
Organism: Heloderma suspectum; assembly: GCF_057233095.1. Taxonomy (NCBI): domain Eukaryota; kingdom Metazoa; phylum Chordata; class Lepidosauria; order Squamata; family Helodermatidae; genus Heloderma; species Heloderma suspectum. The sequence goes on along the minus strand of NC_139461.1, from coordinate 283,150,899 downwards.
GCCCTTCAAATAGAGGACTGTCCTCTGCAAAAGAGGACACATGGCCACTCTACCTGAGGAGTTGGCTGTGAGTCCCCTGCTGATGTGTGGGCCACAGCAGGTACCCAATAGGGATACCTGAAAGGTATCAAAGGCCCCCCCTCAAAGGCCCCCCCACCCCGCCCCCCCACGAAAGGCGCGTGAAACGGAGCAACTACCTGGTGTTGCTCGCGCTGCTTTGCAAATGGTGGCCTCGTCTGCAGCCACCATTCGCGTCACGATTTTTCCCATGATAGGCTACGTAAATACTTATGTAGCCTATCACGGCTAATGCAGGGACGCCATTTGCGTCCCTGCGGAGGCCGTAATAAGCTACGTAAATATTTACGTAGCCTATCACGGCGAAAAAAAGGGACGCAAATGGCAGCAGCTACAGCGGCCGCCATTTGCGTCCCTGCACAGCCCAGCAGCGGCCGGATGTTGCTGCGGGTGGCCCCAACTGGTGGCTCCGCGGGGTTGCCATGGAGCGGAGCTGGCCGGCGAGGATTTCGGGGGGAGGGACGGAGCGCCTCCCCCCCACTGTGGATGTCACGAAACAAAACAGGTAAGTCGTTTCGTACATCCCTAGTACCCAACAATGCAGACTCCTGATGCCAGGCTTTACCCTAGAAGAGGAATTAAGTGCACTGATTTAATACAGTTAGGGCACAATCCTATGGCCACTAGACAGCAGCTAGACAGCCATAGGATTGGTTGGTTCCCAGAGAATCGCCCTCCACCCCCTCCCCTGCCGCCTTGTAGGCAGCACGGATCAGCCCCGCATTCTGGGCTTGGAAGAGCAGCGCAGAGCGGGGGAAATGGGGTGTTCCTGGGGGCAGGCCTGGGTGGTCAGAAGTGCCAGTACGACACTTCCTATGTGTTGTCCGGCCTCCCCACCCCGTGCTCCGAGGTCCCGTGGCTAGACAGCCAAAATCGGCTGTCTAGCCATGGCTGCAGGGCAGCTGGAGCATGGAGATGTGCTCCTCACCACTCCTCCTGCCCTGCAGTGGATAGGCGGCCGTCTCCCCCCGTAGGATTGCTTTCTCTGGGCACAATCCTATGCATGTTTAGACAGAGAAAAGGCCTACAACTCCCAGCATGCCCCAGTCAGCATGGCTGGCTGGGGCATGCTGGGAGTTGTAAGCCCGTTCTCTGTCTAAACATGCGTAGGACTGCACCCTTAACATGTAGTTCTGGCCTCGGTGTAAGTCCTTGTTTGTGCTTGCTAGGGTCACAACAGATGCAGGATACTGTTATTTCTTTACTTTATATCCCGCCTTTCCTCCATGCAGCTCAAAGAAATGTGCACGAGTCTCTTTAAACTCACAATAATCCTGTGAGGTAGCGACTGGGCCAAGATTACTTGCTGAGCTTATCTGCACGTCACGGCAGCAATTCCTGGCAATTTGCTTGTTGTTCCCACAGGCAATTGTTGGATTACCTGTAAACAATCCAGAGTTTCTGGGTTCACATGTCATCAGCCAACCTAGGAACGTGGGAAGCACTTGCACATCCCCAGCAATTCCTGGGTTTGGGCTGAAATGTCATCAGCGTGTGGACGATACTCGGCTCTACCTCTCATTTCCATCTGCACATCCCAGGGAGGCTGTGGAACTCTTGAACAGTCTGGAGGCTGTTTTGGGATAGATGAGGGTGAACAAGCTGAAATGTAATCCAGACAAGACAGAGGTACTGTGGGTTGGGAAACCAACTAGTTCGGATGGAGGTTTACAACTGGTCTTAGATGGGGTTGCACTCCCCCTGAAAGACCCAAGTGTGCAGTTTAGGAGTCCTTCTGGACTCTGAGCTAGCTGGGGAAGTCCAGGAGTGCTTTTTACCAGCGTAGGCTGGTATGCCTAAGTTCTGCACCTAGGAAAAAGAAACCAAATGCACAGTTACAAGATGGGGGATACGTGGCTCAACCACACTACAAGCGAGAAGGATCTTGGAATTGTTGTCGATCACAAGCTGAATATGAGGCAACAATGTGATGTGGCTGCAAAAAAGGCCAATGCTCTTTTGGGCTGCATTCATAGAAGCATAGCTTCCCAATCCCGGGAAGTACTAGTTCCCCTCTACTCAGCACTGGTTAGGCCTCATCTGGAGTACTGTGTCCAGTTCTGGGCACCACACTTTAAGAAGGATGCAGACAAACTGGAGAGGGTTCAGAGGAGGGCAACAAACTTGATCAGGGGACTGGAAACAAAGCCCTATGAAGAGAGACTGAAAGAACTGGGCATGTTTAGCCTTGAGAAGAGAAGACTGAGGGGAGATATGATAGCACTCTTCAAGTACTTGAAAGGTTGTCACAGAGAGGAAGGCCAGGATCTCTTCTTGATCATCCCAGAGTGCAGGACACGGAATAATGGGCTCAAGTTACAGGAAGCCAGATTCCGGCTGAACATCAGGAAAAACTTCCTGACTGTAAGAGCAATACGACAACGGAACCAATTACCTGGGGAGGTGGTGGGCTCTCCCACACTGGAGGCCTTCAAGACGAGGCTGGACAGCCATTTGTCAGGGATGCTCTGACTTGGATTCCTGCTTTGAGCAGAGGGTTGGACTCGAGGCCTTGTAGGCCCCTTCCAACCCTACTATTCTATGATTCTATGCCAACTGCGGCCCTATCTGGAGAGGACAGACCTTGCCTCAGTTATCCACACACTAGTAACGTCCAGGCTGGACTACTGTCATGAGCTATACATGGGGCTGCCTTTGAGGACGGTTCAGAAATTCCAGCTTGTGCAGAATGTGGCCGCCTGAGTATTGGTGGGGCAAGGCGATTCGATCACATAGCACCTATACTGTGCCAGCTGCACTGGTTACCGGTGAATTTCCAAGCCCAGTTCAAAGTGCTGTTCTTGACTTTGAAAGCCTTAAACAGTTTTGGACCAAGTTACTTGAAGGACCGCCTTCACCCATATCAGCCTGCCTGCACTTTAAGATCATAAAGAGAGGCCCTTCTTATTTGTCCACCCATAAGAACAGTCACAGGGTGATCACACGTGAGAGGGCCTTCTCTGCAGTGGCCCCACACCTTTGGAACAAGCTGCCATCAGAGGTCCGTCATGCTCCGTCATTGCAGACTTTGAAGGCCTTGAAAACGTATTTTTTTACCTTGGCCTTCTCTTGATATGACCGCTATTGTTGCTATTACTGCTGTTAACTGTTGCTGGTTTTATTGTTGGCTTTTATTGTTTTTATCACTTATAATATTTTAACAGTTTTTATGTATTTTATTGTTGTAAGCTGCCTTGGGAGGGTTTCTGCCCTGAAAGGCGGCCAAGAAATATTTTAAATAATAAACAAATGACCCAAGAATTGCTGCCATGACATGTGAATCGGGGTCACTGAGTTTCATAGCTGAGTGAGGATTTGAAACCTGCATCTCCCCCGTTCTCGTCTAACACTCTATCCACTACACATGGGTTCACAGCAATGCCTGTTGTAATGAAACTACTTCTGCCATAAACAGCAGGGAATCTTTACTTTCTTCAAAGGATGTATGTCATTCTGGCTGGAACCAACTAATTTCATTCAAAGTCAGTACATTCATTTCAAAAGTTGAAGGCTTCCACTCTTTGAAAGACTATCCAGTCCAGGTCTGGTCTGAAGATACAGAACCATAAGGGGAGAGATCAGTGTCCTTGAAATTGTCCCTTCAGTTAACACTTGGATAGCACTGAGCAAGGTACACAGGTTCATAGACTCATAGAATAATGGGGTTGGAAGGGGCCTATAAGACCATTGAGTCCAACCCCTTGGTTAGTCTTCCCCACCATGGTGAGAAGGATTGCATTTCTTTTTAAATTATAGCAATTGTTTTAAGAATGTGTGTCTATACATATTTTTTTGTAATTCTCTGTCCTTTTTTTTTTTTGGTGATGGGTAAGTTTCTCTCTTAACCTGGTCAGAAAAGTCTGTGATTTTAATTAGGCTATCGTGGAACAGGCTTGGCCTGAACTGCCTAGACTGTTCATTACTAGACTCGGGGCCTCTGAGAAAATGGGGAGGGGGACAGGTCCATAAATTTGATCTGTATTCCTTGTACAGAACATAAATTTAACCTTGGCAGCAGTTGGAAGTGGCACCTCCTCACAACCTAAGGCTTAGTGCCAAAGCAAAGGAGAAATGCAGGCATATACAGTAAAATAAACATAAACATAAAGTAGGTCCCGTGTTTTGAAGGTAGGTCGTGCATCTGAAAAGTCTGAAGATTTCTATTGTATGCTAAATGAGCAAAACCAGCTGCAGCCTGGTAAAGCCATTATGCCATTTATGCGATTTCAACTTGAGCACAACTACACCACAGCGGCTTTGAAGGTATAAAGCAGCATCTCCTTCTCAAATGATCTCTTTTGTAATCTTTTCTCAGAGATATAGTAAAACCTTGAGTCTAGTGCTCATTACAGCGGAAGCAAAGTGGTACGCTTGGTAACCCAAGACTAGCTTTGTCGCCAGAGCGCTAGGATGCAGTTGTGCAGGAAGCGGAACAGCAGGAGGCTCCCGTAACCGTTATCCGACAAGTTGCACGCAGCAGGTCTGGAAAAGAACATTGCAAGCTCGATTCCCAGTGTCTCACTCTGGGGAGTCTTTTGATGCCTTTGAGGTTTTATTCATGTGCTGTTTATGGGATAGCTGCTGGTTTTCCCTCTTAAAGTCCTTCCTGTGTACATTCCCAACCCACGCTTGTTTGTTTAGTGGGGTTCATGACAAATGAGAGCTCCTATTACCATCCAGAAAAATAAGGTGACTTTGCCCCCTGAATACACTTAAATCGCAAACATATAACGCAAGGACGTCCCAGACTCTAAAAGCCAGTTCACAGCTACTTTGACATGGTGACTCAGTGCCTCCTTTGTTAGTATTGTCATCAGTTAAACTGTTGGTATGGTAAATGCTACCTGAATGCAAAATGTATTTTAACTGTGTTTTTATATTGTATTTAATGTTTTAACTTCTGTAAACCGCCCAGAGAACTTTGGCTATGCAGTATAGAAATGCAATAAATAAATGAATGAACGAACTATGTACATCCATGGAATGGTCCTTGAAAATTAATTTTTTAAAGCTTGGATACTTTATTTTCCAGTAGGATTGTTAGCACTTCTTCTTCCCCTGAATAGGAAGCATCAGCTGACCTATTGACAGCTAATAGTGTAACTCCTAGGAACTGGATGGTTTACTTACTCCCTTAGGAGCACAGTTCTCACTCAGAGGGAGAGCTAAGAGAAAAAACAAAGAGAGTCAGCTTATTTGAGAGAATGGAATGCTGGAGAACTGATTAATAATTATGGGCTCTTATCTCTTTGTATAAGGTAAACTGAACTGATATTTCGGTATAGCAGAATTGTAAGGGGATAGGGAATCTGTTTTGTATCTCTGGTAATTGTTATATTTATATTGTTATTACAGGGCTAATGCCTTTAACTACAGTTTATAAGCTGCAGACTTTGAATTGTCCTGTGGTCTGGATTTAAAATATCTACAAAGGGAGTACTGAAGTGTCCAGCATCTTGTGGAACCAGAGACACATTGGTACTGGCTTACTGCAAAGTTGTAAGCAAGAATTCCATAATTTTGTTTGGACTCTGCAGGACTAATGGTTGCATTTATTTGTATTGGGCAATTGTTGTACAGTTGTTGTGCTAAACCGTGAAGGGACATCCAAGATGGGAAGGTCATGGCAGAGAGGTCAGACTAAATACGATCCCTGGGGAAGGAAACGGCAACCCACCCCAGTATTCTTGCCATGAAAACTAAATGGATCAGTACAACCAGAGATCTGTCGGTATACCATCGGAAGATGGGACTCCCAGGTCGGAAGATGGTCAAAATGCTACTGGGGAGGAACAGAGGATAAGTTCAACTAGCCCCAGATGTGATGACGCAGCTAGTTCAAAGCCGAAAGGATGGCTAGCAGCCGATGGTGCTGGTGGTGAACGATGAATCCGATGTTCTAAAGATCAACACACCATAGGAACCTGGAATGTAAGATCTATGAGCCAGGGCAAATTGGATGTGGTTATTGGGGAGATGTCAAGATTAAATATAGACATTTTGGGTGTCAGTGAACTGAAATGGATTGGAATGGGCCACTTCACATCAAATGGCCACCAGATCTACTACTGTGGACAAGAGGACCACAGAAGAAATGGAGTAGCCTTCATCATTAATAATAAAGTGGCTAAAGCAGTGCTTGGATACAATCCAAAAAATGACAGAATGATCTCAATTCGAATTCAGGGTAAGCCATTTAACATCACAGTGATCCAAATATACGCCCCAACCACAGATGCTGAAAAAGCAGAAGTAGATCGGTTCTATGAGGATCTGCAGCACCTACTGGATAGTACGCCCAAAAAAGATGTTATTTTCATTACAGGAGACTGGAATGCTAAGGTGGGTAGTCAAACGACACCTGGAATCAAAGATGGCAAGGACCTAACAGAAGCAGAAGAGATCAAGAAAAGGTGGCAAGAATATACAGAAGATCTGTATAGGAAGGATAATAATATCAGGGATAGATTTGACGGTGTGGTCATTGAGCTAGAACCAGACATCCTGAAGAGTGAGGTTGAATGGGCCTTAAGAAGCGTTGCTAATAACAAGGCAGCAGGAGATGACGGTATCCCAGCTGAACTGTTTAAAATCTTGCAAGATGATTCTGTCAAGGTGATGCATGCCATATGCCAGCAAATTTGGAAAACACAAGAATGGCCAACAGACTGGAAAAAATCAACTTATATCCCCATACCCAAAAAGGGAAGCACCAAAGAATGTTCAAACTATCGAACAGTGGCACTGATTTCACATGCCAGTAAGGTAATGCTCAAGATCTTGCAAGGTAGACTCCAGCAATTCATGGAATGAGAATTGCCAGATGTACAAGCTGGGTTTAGAAAAGGCAGAGAAACTACAGACCAAATGGCCAATATCCGCTGGATAATGGAGAAAGCCAGGGAGTTTCAGAAAAACATCTATTTCTGTTTTATTGACTAGTCTAAAGCCTTTGACTGTGTGGATCATAACAAATTGTGGCAAGTTCTTGGTGGTATGGGGATACCAAGTCATCTTGTCTGCCTCCTGAGGAATCTGTATAACGACCAAGTAGCAACAGTAAGAACAGACCACGGAACAACGGACTGGTTTAAGATTGGGAAAGGAGTACGGCAGGGTTGTATACTCTCACCCTACCTATTCAACCTGTACGCAGAACACATCATGCGACGTGCTGGGCTTGATGAAGCCAAGACTGGAGTTAAAATCGCTGGAAGAAACATTAACAATCTCAGATATGCAGATGATTCCACTTTGATGGCTGAAAGCGAGGAGGAGCTGAGGAACCTCATGACGAAGGTGAAAGAAGAAAGTGCAAAAGCTGGGTTGCAGTTAAACCTAAAAAAAACCAAGATTATGGCAACCAGCTTGATTGATACCTGGCAAATAGAGGGAGAAAACTTTGTCTTTGACAGACTTTGTCTTTCTAGGCGCAAAGATCACTGCAGACGCTGATTGCAGCCAGGAAATCAGAAGACGTTTACTTCTTGGGAGGACAGCAATGACAAATCTTGATAAAATAGTGAAGAGCAGAGACATCACACTGACAACAAAGGTCCACATAGTTAAAGCAATGGTATTCCCCGTAGTAACCTATGGCTGCCAGAGCTGGACCATAAGGAAGGCTGAGCGAAGGAAGATAGATACTTTTGAACTGTGGTGCTGGAGGAAAATTCTGAGAGTGCCTTGGACGGCAAGAAGATCAAACCAGTCCATCCTCCAGGAAATAAAGCCAGACTGCTCACTTGAGGGAAGGATATTACAGGCAAAACTGAAGTACTTTGGCCACATAATGAGAAGACAGGACACCCTGGAGAAGATGCTGATGCTAGGGAAAGTGGAAGACAAAAGGAAGAGGGGCTGACCAAGGGCAAGATGGATGGATGATATTCTGGAGGTGACGGGCTCAACCTTGGGGGAGCTGGGGGTGGCAACGGCCAACAGGAAGCTCTGGCGTGGGCTTGTCCATGAAGTCACGAAGAGTCGGAAGCAACTGACCAAATAAACAACAACAAACAGGGCCAGAAATATTGGAACAAGGATAACTGTTTTGGCAGTTGGCCTCTGTACACCACCACATTGAAGTTGAAAGGAAACACACCCAGATGGGAGCGAAGTCAGGACTTTCAGCTGTAATTCAAGGGGTTTGACAAAAGTGGGACACTAACTATTCAGGAAGTACAGCCAGTGGCATACACACACCCCCATCCTTGGTGGCTCATAAGTAATGGAACAAAGCAACATCATTTCAAACTTAAGGATTGCCTTTAATACCTGGATGAAAATCCTTTGCAGTCAATGACTGCCTGAAGTCTGGAACCCATGGACATGACCCAATGCTGAGTTTCCTCCCTCGAGATGCTTTGCCAGGCCTTTACTGCAGTTGCCTTCAGCTGCTGCTTGTTTGTGGGTCTTTCTGCCTTCAGTCTTGTCTTCAGTAAGTGAAAAGCATGCTGTATTGGGCTGAGATCAGGTGACTGACTTGGCCATTGAAGAACATCCCACTTCTTTGCCTGGAGAAACTCTTGGGTAGCTTTTGCTGTATGTTTTGGGTCATTATCCATCTGCAATATGAAGCGGCGTCCTATCAATTTGGCAGCATTCGGCCGAATCTGAGCAGAAAGTATAGCCCTATACACTTCAGAATTCATCCTGCTGCTTTTATCAGCAGTCAGGTCATCACTAAGCACCAGTGACCCAGTTCCATTGGCAGCCATATATGCCCATGCCAGAACACTGCCTCCACCATGTTTGACAGATGATGTGGTCTGCTTTGGATCATGAACTGTTCCTTTCCTTCTCCATACTTTTCTCTTCCTATCATTCTGGTACAAGTCAATCTTGGTTTCATCAGTCCAAAGAATCTTATTCCAGAACTGGGCAGGCTTTTTTAGGTGTTTGCTGGCAAAGGCTGATCTGGCATTTCAGTTCTTGAGCATTACCAGTGGTTTGCACCTTGTTGTGAAGCCTCTGTATTTACATTCATAAAGCCGTCTCTTGACTGTAGATGTTGACAATGACATGCCTCCCTCCGCAAGAGCGTTCTTGACCTGGCTAGATGTTGTGAAAGAGTTCCTCTTCACCATGAGCAGAATTCTGTGGTCATCCACTTTGGTTGTCTTCCATGGTCTTCCAGGCCTTTTGCTGTTGCTGAGCTTGCCAATTAAGTCCTCCATTTTCAGGATGTTCCAAACTGTTGTGTTGGCCACTCCCACTGTTTTTGCTATCTCTCTGATGGGTTTATTTTGTTTCCTCAGCCTAATGATGGCCTCCTTCACTCGCATGGACACCTCTTTGGACCTCATGTTGGGGGTTCCAGTGAACAGCTACCAAATGCAAATATAACACTCAGAAGCACCTCTAGTCCTTTTATCTGCTTGATTGGTCATGGGGTGCCCAGGAAACAGGCCACACCTGGACATGCAGCTGCTTGTCAGCCATTCGTTCCATTACTTATGAGTCACCAATGATGGGTGTGTGTGTATGCCACTGGCTGTCCTTCCTGAATGGGTAGTGCCCCACTTTTGTCAAACCCCTTGAATTACAGCTGAGAGTCCTGACTTTGCTCCCATCTGGGTGTGTTTCCTTTCAACTTCAATGTGGTGGTGTACAGAGGCCAACTGCCAAAACAGTTATCCTTGTTCCAATATTTCTGGCCCTGACTGTATGTTTTGAACAACTTTAATTCTTAATAAAGACATGTTTCTTCAGCTGTATCTTTGCAAGTTTTACTCTAATTAAGCCCATAGAACCCATGTAAGTAGAGGTTACAATAGCATCTCTTATAGCGGTAGGTGAGGCTTTTATAATACTTTGAGGTGTTCACATGGGCACAATCTTAGTTTCATTCACACATGTCACACGAAACCATCTCTATATGAACACACATGCAAACTAGCAGCCACAGATTTAATCACCAGAGACACATAGGTCTTTTCTACATGAGACTGTTAATCTACTGCATCTACTTTCAGTTTCATCTCAGAACTGAGATCTGAGCACTGCTACACGACGAGCGTTTCGTTTCCTGCTTTTCTGATACATAACCTCTAGGTGGCATTGTGGTATACTGGAATAGCTCAAGTACACAAGTGGAAACACCATTTTCTTTCATCATCAGAAATAATACCCTATTTTCCCTGCTCTAAAAAAACTTGCCAAAGCAGCCCTTGGGCTGAAAGAGGTTCAACACCCCTGCTGTAACTCTTCCTTTGTCTCTTTTCTAATACCTCATGGAACTATCAAGTCTTGGAGAACCTAGTCTTGGAGATGACTCACCACATCTGAATGGGCAGAGATCACAGCATTGTAGGCCAAGGGGCATCTCTCTTTCCAGAGATGAGCTAAGCAGCCAAACAGATAGAATACCTCATGACAGAAACCTGAACACTATGGAAATAATTAAGGCCACTTAAAACAAGAACACTGCGGGGAAAAACATGTTAGCCATGAATGGAAAAATACTAAAGGGAGAGAAGGAAAAAGCCAAAATGAAGGTGGGGAAAGAGAAGAGAAAAACAACCACCCTGTCTCTCTTGAGGTAAAAGTCCTGTTTCCAGCAACTTTAGTTATTTTGGAGATAACTAGAGAACATCTTTAGAGAATATTAGTTATTGGGTGGATTATAATAAATAAATCTTAAAGCTGGGAGCTGAAAACCCACTGAGGGAAGATTGCACTATCTGTCCCTTTAAAGTGGAACAACACATTACCTCAACAAACACAGAATTTTCTGAATTCACGCTTGCCAGGCTAATGCAAAATTCATTTTAATATATTGGTTATCTTTATCCTGCTTTTCAGATAAAACAAAAAGTGGCTTGTAGCAAGCAAAATTCAATACATGCTGCTGCTGTCAGGTTCTGCATGTAAATGAAAGACACAGGCCCTGTCGCCAGGGTTACAAAAACAAAGTGCTAAAAGTAGTTGCTATTACTGCCTGGGGTTTTGGGGGGAGGTGTGTGATCAAACTGGTGCCCAATTCTAACTACATTAAAATCTTGGATTCCTCCATTGACTTATATGCGCAGGTCTCACTTCCACCCCTGCACACATTTAAAAAGAGTTTAGTGTGATCTAGAAAGTGGGCTGTCCAAACAAAGATCGTTCTCTCTTCCTTTTTTATAACTCTGTCTCTTCCTCAGTCCTCCTTCTCCAGCCACTCCACTCCTTTCTCACCCATGCACCTGTTTTTCCCCTCTTAACAGTCAGCCATCTATTGCCACTGAGCATGCTCAGTCTTCATTGGGCTGTTTGGGGGGGCTTTCTAACCATTTTTTGTATTTTTGCAAACCTCAGTTACCTCAAGTCTGCCAGTTCCTCCCTCTTGTGCATGTGTGGTGTGGTTTTGGCCACTGAGTAGACTTGAATAGGCATTAGAATATAGAGTATGTTGATGATTTCTCCAACAAAGGCTACATTCATGGATTGTGCATCAGGCTATAAGACAGGGATGGGCAACCTATGACCCTCTAGATGTTTCGGCCTACAGTTCCCATTAGCGCTCTTCAAGTACTTGAAAGGTTGTCACAGAGAGGAAGGCCAGGATCTCTTCTCGATCATCCCCAGAGTGCAGGACACAGAATAATGGGCGCAAGTTACAGGAAGCCAGATTCCGGCTGAACATCAGGAACAACTTCCTGACTCTTAGAGCAATACGACAATGGAACCCATTACCTAGGGAGGTAGTGGGCTCTCCCACACTGGAGGCATTCAAGACAAGGCTGGACAGCCATCTGTCAGGGGTGCTGACTTGGATTCCTGCATTGAGCAGGGTGTTGGACTCGATGGCCTTGTAGGCCCCTTCCAATCCTGCTATTCTATGATTCATTCCTCACAACTGGCTTTGCTGCCTAGGGCTGATCGGAGTTGTGGCTCTCCAGATGTTTTGGCCTACAAGTTGCCCACATGCTGTAAGACTTTCAAGTATTTCACACCAAGCCATATGTAGAGACACAGAGTCCTAAGTGTTGTTATAATTTATGCTTTATTTATTGAACGCTTTTTTAAAAGTCTGCTTTGTGATTTCTTGGGAGAACCTCACCTATGGTTCCTCTTAACTGACAGGATATCAAAGCATGTAAGAGGAGTCTTTCCTAGAGACAAGGATGCTAGATCTTATGCATAACAGAACACACGTATTTAAAGGAAGAAAATTGTGCTGTCACCACATGACCTCTGGGCTTTCATGGAATGATCCTGGACTCCTCTTTGGGGAAATCTATCTAAACACTTCCAACACTGTAGACGTAAGCATCCTAATGCTGCCTCTTCTTCCTAAGTGGCAATCTTCACGGCTCCTCTCTCAGGAGACACTAGAATGGTCCACTCTTTGGTACTGAGCGCGCACGTGGATTTCTCTTCTGTTCCACAAGTTTTGCCAGAATGTATCTTTTTGTAGCAACCTGACCCAAAATGAGAGAGATTGGTTTGGATGAATCATGCAGGTAAGCCCAAAAATGTTTCCTGCAACACAGGCACAAGGAGGCCTGCCAGCTCCGGCCCGAGGCATTTTGTCGCCTCAACCGAGCTGCTGCTGCCGCCACCACATCACTTCTTCTGGCGGTGGCTGTGCTGCTGCTGCCTCCTACCCAACCGGCTTGGCCGGCCACTCCTTCCCTCCCTGCTTGGCTGGCCAGCCAACCCAGCTGGCCACTCTTGCATGCCCACTTGCCACTCCTGCCTTGTGTTGCAGCCATGGGGGTCCTAGGAGAGGTCAGCTGAACGAACATGAGAGGTCCCAAACTATCGTGACCGCTTTGGCCGACCTCTCCCAGGAGCCCTGCAGCTTGGGCACAAGGCAGGAGTGGTGGCCAGGTGCACGAGTGAGAGAGAGAGAGCAGCCAGTGGGTTGGCTGACGGGCCAAGCAGGTTGGGTGGGAGGGAGGGAGGGAGGTGGGTGGGAGGGAGGTGGTTGGGAGCGTCCGGTTGGGTTGGTTGACTGGCCAGCCAACCCAACTGGCCACTCCCGCCCACTCACTCGCCTGCCTGCCTGCCTCCCACCCAATCTGCTTAACCAGCCAGCCAACGCAGCTGCCGTGCTTTCTTTTGTGCAACCGGCCACCACTCCCGCCCGGCTACCACAGGTCGGATGGGAGGATGAGTGGGTGCCTGGGTGGGAGTGGTGGGCCAGCAGGTGGGAAGGAGCGAACAGCCAGGCGGCCAGCAACACCAAGAAGCGGCAGGCCTTTTGGAGAGGAAGAGTTTGCTGCTCTTCCCATTCTGCCACTTGATAAACCTGCATCAGGCTGCGTCATTATAGGGCCAGCCCTGAGACCTGCAGTGCCTTGTGTTGTTATTGCCAGCTATTGTGGACTAAGCTGCCTGACAGCAGGCATGCCAGGACTTACCGCTTCTTTGAGAACTGCTGGTCAATCTCTTCTAGAGACTGTCCTTTGGTTTCTGGTACAAAAAGGTAAATAAACAGAATGGCCATCACTCCCACTAGTCCGTAGAGAAGGAACGTCCACGATAAGCCTATGGCATCTGCAAGTAGGAATAGAACAGAAATAACATACAGCAAAACATCTCTTACTTGGATATGATGAAGTACGGAGCATTGATCAAATCTGAACAGCGTTGTGAGGGGCCTTATTAAGCACCACTTAAAAGCAGCTGTCCTATTGATGGCATCTTTGTGCACCATTAGAAATAATGTGCTTGGACATGAATGTGGACACATGGCAAGGACACAATCTATCCATAGGAAATATCACAGCAGTCGATGTGTTAAGTGCTGGTCTGAAGCCACCCAAAATTAACCGTGTTACATGTGTATTGGCCTTACTTAGGGGGCTGGATTATACAAATTCTCGGAGACAAAGCAGTGAGCAAAATGTAAAAAATAAAAATAAAATATTAATAGCCACCCTGTACAGCAGGGGTGTTTAACTTCAGGCTTGTGGGCCAAATCCAGCTCTCCAGGGCTCCCCAGATAGCCACACCCCCTTTCTCTGGCCCCACACCTTTCCCACAACTGCTGATTGTTTGGCGGTTTTCCAGCTTTTGCGCAGTCTCCCCACCCCGAAGAGCCTCGTGTGGTGCAGAGCGGTAGGTGGCAATACTGCAACCAAAACTCTCCCCACGACCTGAGTTCGATCCCAGCGGAAGCTGGGTCTCGGGTAGCCAGCTCAGGTTGACTCAGCCTTCCATCCTTCTGAGGTTGGTAAAATGAGTGCCCAGCTTGATGGGGGAAAGGTAGTCACGACTGGGGAAGGCAATGGCAAACCACCCCGCTATAGTCTGCCATGAAAACGCCAGCACGAGCGGTGTCCCTCTAGGGGTCAGTAATGACCCGGTGCTTGCACAGGAGGAACCTTTCCTTTCCCTTTTCCCCACCCCCACCTCCTTCTAAAAGGCTGATATACCTCTTCTAAGGCTTAATTACTGGCAGTTAAAACTTTAAGTTGAAATATGCTGGTATTTCCCCTTGACCACAACTGGAATGCAGCCCCAGTAGCTTCTCTAAACTTGCTATCTGACCTTTGGGCTTTAAGAGGTTCAGTATCCCCGCTGCATGACATTTCTTCATCTTTAGCACATTATTGTTATTAGGATGAACAACAGTGACAGGCCCAAGTCGGATGGGTTTCTGTACACATTAGCGTACACGCAGAGGAGACAATAGGAATGTTTGCCCCTCCACCTCCGATATCCACTTAGTGTGATGTCTGCAGAAGGGAGCCCACGGGTGTGTGGCTGTACATGCTCAGGCTTCCATGCGATCAGGGGACCCTGCATGATGCAGGGGGAGACTTTGCCGACACTGCGTGGCCATGGCGGGAGGATGTGCAATGTCAGGGATGGGACCAGCCGGCACAGCTTCATTTCTCCCCTACATGTACACTACAGCAGGGAGGAACTAATAACTGCATGTGCAATTCTCTGGAGAGCTGAAAAAGTTTGCCCCCCCCCCCCCCAGTATAGAATCCCATAAGGAGCGGAAAACCCAATACACCAAGGTTCTTGAAGAAATGTGAACCTAATACCATACCAGATTCTAGATGACCCCTTTCCTTCACAGCATTTCAGCAGGCCCAGCTCCAGAGTTACCCCTATGTAATTGTTCAGCCTTCCCCAAACTGGTGCCCTCCAAATGTTTTGGACCACAACTCCCAGAATTCCTGACCACTGGCCATGCTGGCTGGTGCTGATTTGGCACTGAAGTAGGCTAGGCTGAAAGAAGACAACTGCCCCGAGGTTAGTTTCAGGGCCGGCCAGAGATCTGAACCTGGGTCTCTCTGGTCTATGTTTAGCACTTTAGAAGCTATACCACACTGCCTGATGTTGACTCCTGGAGAGGCCAAGGTGCTGAGCAGGAGACAAGCCTAAACATCCTCAAGAGGTTTCACAGGTGAAAACAGGGAAACTTTTAGGCACTTGTGACATGCCTATTCTGGCATGAAGGGTCACAGCCTGACCAGATCCTCTTATCAGCCCTGCTATGAAGCAAACTGCTGTGGAGAAAATCAACAGCAAGGAGTGCCTATACATACCAATAAGGTCAAGGAACGTGAGACTGATCAGCAGATTGGCAGCCCAGTTGAAACTGTTGCAGAAGGCAAAGGCTCTTCCTCGTATGCTGACAGGGTAGATCTCGCTGAGGACGAGCCACGTCACTGCAGCAGGAGAAAGGAAAGCATGTTAGTAAAATGAGAAAGAGTCATAGGGAAATAAACACCAGGCCATGTTTTTGTAAAACTGTAGCATAATACTGACTTGGGGAAAAGCTGGTATAAGTTTGGACTCACTGGGATGGGTAATAAGGACACCCGGAAATGTCAGTCTAACCAAAGTGAGACTAACGCTGGACACCCTGTTTTGCTTAGTTTACCATCTTGCCTGATGGAGAGAACTTTGAGAACTTGAAAGCTTTGACAGCGTATTGTGACCCAGAGTTGGCCTAATAACAATATTGCTCCAATGTGGATTTTGGGATTTCTCTCATGTCCAGACAGCAACCTTCGCTTTTGCTTTCAGAGAATCAGGGCTTTACCACATGGGGCTTTTAACCTACCAGTTGACTGAGGCTTCTGCTTCCGGATTCTTTGTGGGATTAAGACAGAAATCCTATGGCCACTAGACACTGTCTAAATGGCCACAGGATTTTTTGGTTTCTGGGAACCGAGGTCATCCAGCTTCAGTTTCCAGAAATCACTCTCCCCCTCCCGCCCCTGCCCCAAACACAGTTCTTTCTGTGCCACTACCATCTCCATGCTCGTAAATGGAGCACGGAGAGGGTGAAAAGGGGGTGGTCCCAGGGGAGGGGAGGGGAGGAGACCGCAGGAGCCGCTTTAGACATCTTCCTATTGGGTCTCTGGGCCCCTTCCCTCCCCAAAACCACGCGTCTAGCCACAAATGGGCTCAAGTTACAGGGCTCAAGTTCTTACAGGGCTCAATAATGGGCTCAAGTTACAGGAAGCCAGATTCCGGCTGAACATCAGGAAAAACCTCCTGACTGTTAGAGCAATACACCAATGGAACCAATGACCTAGGGAGGTAGTGGGCTCTCCCACACTGGAGGCATTCAAGATGAAGCTGGACAGCCATCTGTGAGGGATGCTTTGACTTAGATTCCTGCATTGAGCAGGGAGTTGGACTCAGTGGTCTTACAGGCCCTTCCAGCTCTACTATTCTATCATTCCATAGGATTGCACCCTAAGATCAGCTCCTTTACATGTCTTTTTTTCCGGGGGGGTTTCTTTCTCTACCTTTCTATATTTTCCATTACACAACCACTATGTGGTGCTGTGGTATGGCAGAATTGTGCAAATACCCCAGGGTTTCATGCCGCCATTCACAGAAATACCAGATTTTCCACATTAGGAACCCCCTCCCCCCGCCCCTCTATAATGGTTGAAAAGAATAGGAGAGCTCCTGGAGGATGACAACATCCTATAAAGCACCCATGAGTGAGGAATCACAGGTGCACAATAAATGCCTTGTGTAGAGAAGCCCTCAAATGCAGTTTGAAAAAGGGTTGCTGCCTGTGTGTACACTCATTTTGCCTTTGATGAAATCCAATTTCAGAGGAGCTCTTTGGGGCTGCATTCCAGTGGTGGGTAGGGCCATTGGCAAAAGTGGTGGGGCCAAAATACCAAAATATACCAGTCTATTATAGCTTAAGGCTCTTACTGCCACTAAGAGGAGAGGCATTTGAGCCTTTTAGAATGGGGGGAAAAAGTGGAACACCAAATGATTGGCAGTTGGAGAAAGGGGGAGGGGCATGGACTGGGACTCCAGTTGGGCCAGATTTGGCCCATGGACCTGATGTTCAACACCTCTGCTTTAAAGGCTTAACAGATTTACTGCAGCATAAAACCTTTGTGGGGCAGAGCCCCCTTTATCAGATGCATTACACCCCCCAACGGAAATTAACAGGAAAAAAAGTATCAAAGTGCCAGTTGTAAATGGCTAGATATGAATAAAAGCATTTAGGAGCAAGCAAAAGCCTTTGATAATGAAGGAGAAAGGGGCAGGACACCGACCAGGATTAGGAGCATAGTGAAATGTTTATCCAAACACGTGTAAGGGACATTAAAGCAAAGTTAATATATGTTTAGCGAGGTAATAACTTTCACATGAAGAAACCTGGAAGTGGAAAACTTATTGGGACAGGCTATAAAATGACATCTGGATTGCATACGCCATTTCCAGTATTTCCAGATAATGAGGATCACCTAGTCTGGACTTCAACTTTTCTTAAAATAATCCTGCCAGTAGAGGGAGAGGTAATTAGGGACCTCACCTAATTGGAGCCACCTTTTCCACCTTGTAAACCTGGGTCCCCCTTCTTGGGCAGAAAGCTGTATGTGCTTGGAGCAATCATACGACGTGCCTCTGGATCACTTTTTGTGTTTTACGATCACAGAGAACCACTTCAAGCCTCACTTGCAAACCCATGAAGTACAAGTTAACACACACCTGCCAAACTGTGTATGTAGCGTGGAGGATTTCTTTATATATGTTTGCATAACTGGGTATGTAAATACAATTCTGACAGAGCTGCTAGTTCCTGGAGCAGTATAGGTAAAAGGAAATCCTTCAGAAACCGGTCATAATCCACCCAGAGAACATTCATTATTGGGTGGACTGGAAATGTACTAAACAAATGAACAAACAGGTGGGAGAAGCCCCAGTTACCACAACCAGTGAAGGAAACAGGATCTGCGCATATCTCTGTTGTATAGCATTCAGTCCCCAACAGCTCCAGTTCAAAGATCTCAGGCAGTAAAGAGGGAAAGGTGTCTGATTTTGGAAAGCAAATGCTGACGTAGACAATGTAGGCTAGATGGAGCAAGGGTCTAAAAGAGCTAAGAAAGGAGCAACAAACATGCCTACTGATCACCTATGAAGATGGGTGAGCACAGAGTGGCTTGGGAAGGACACCTTGGAAGCTAAGCAGGGTCAGCCCCAGTTAGTACTTGGATGGGGAACTGCCTGGGAATCAGGCTTCCTGCATTGAGCAGGGGGTTAGACTTGATGGTCTTGTAGGCCCCTTCCAACCCTATGATTCTATGAAACTAACAGGGCAATCTTATGCATCACTACCCAAAAGTAAGTCCATTGAATTCAATGGGGCTTACTGCCAGTTAAGTGGGTATAGTGCTGCAGTCTAACAGCAAGAGTCTCTCTCCCCCAAGATTAGAGCAAGCTGCTGATGCTTTTGCTTGGGCTCTTTCTTGCCCCTTCGTTGATCCCTTTATCGTCGGGGTGACAATGGGTGACACCAAAGAAACAACACACAGGCATATTAGTTTGCATCTATGGCAGCCTCCCCCAACCCCCAGATGCATTGGACTGCAACTCCCAGAATTCCCAGCCAGGATGGCCATTGCTTGGGGAAGGCTGGCCTATGGGATTCGTATACCCAAGGTTTTACTATCCTCATTCTATTATGGCATACACAACTGCTTGGTAAAGTTAGGAGCACATTCACACAGAGCCAGGTCCATTCAAATGGGCAGGCTGTAGGGGCAGGAGGAGGTCACTTACTTGGTCCAAATCCAATTGAGAACGCACTCACAAAAGCCATCAAGCTTAGCAACGTAATCCAATTTAGGAACATACGTTGTTTGGAGGGAGCCTCACCGGCAGATGAGCTGGTATCTTGCTGCTTTCCTTCTACTGACTGGTTGAGAAAACGGGCTTGTTCAGGCTGTGAAGGAGTGTTTCTCTCTCCGTCTTTATTACCGGCAAGAGTTTTGGCAATGATTGCTGGCCTCGTGATGGCAAAAGTCGATTCTACTTGAATTTCACTAGCACCTGATGCCAGTGGAAAGTAGGATACAGCCGGTTGTGGGGATGCAGAATTTATGGGGAGATGACCCGAGCTGAACGAAGTGTTGCTTGACCCTCTGAGTGTTTCACAGTCTTTCGTCATCTCTAATGGAATGGAGCAGCTGGTCAGGCCAATAGCAGTCACTGAAAAGGCCATCACCACACACCCAGCCATCAGCAGCACCCTCCTGCCAGCTCTGTCTGCAAACACCATTGCAACGAGAGTTGCAAGGACCTTCATCACTCCTAGACCAACAGAAGCCAGGACGGCAGAGGAATCGCTCTGAAACCCCACGGAGCGGAAGATAGTGGAAGCGTAGCAAAGGATGTTGGGCTGCCCTGTGAATTGCTGGAAGAGCACCAATCCTAGCCCAACCAGAGTCCTGCTCCTCATGTTGTCCTTTGACCCGAAAAGGTCCAAAAAAGAATAATGCTTCTCCTTAGGGCCCGGCGGCATTACGTCTTCATTCTTCTGGAGCTGAATAAGGCTTTTGCGAGTCTCACTGTAGTATGCATTTAAAGTCACAGAATGCTTTGGGAGGAACAGGATGCTGAGAAACTGAATGACTGCCGGACCAACAGCCAGGCCAAACATGTACCGCCAACCCTCTGTGGTGTCTGCAAAGATGTAATTCAGTGCATATGAAAGTAAGATGCCCACGGTAATGCCAGCTTCATAGAGGGAAACCAGCACTCCTCGCTGATGGGCGGCCACCATTTCAGAGACATAGATGCAGCATGCCATAGACGACAGAGAGATTGCAAAACCTACAGTCACACGCCCACATACCAGCCAAACAAGGGACTTGGCAAGCGTCAGGATGAGACTGCCGCACAGCAAAACTGCATTGCTGGCCAAGATTGCTTTCTGTCTTCCCTGTCGGTCAATGAAGATCCCCCCAACCAAAGAGGCCAGGAGAGCTCCAATGAGTAAGGAACTCACAAGGACTTCCTGTTCAAAACAGCTAAGACGAAAGTCCACCTGCAGCTGCAACAAGGCCCCAGAGATGATTCCGAGCTCGTACCCAAATATCAGCCCACCAAGGAGCGAGACAGTTGAAGACAACAGGAGGACCAGCAGTGCACGTCCTGCAAATCAAGAACAACAGTGAGGTCTCATGGAGCACAACCACCTTTACGTGCGTTATAGGAAATAGAAATCAATGTTTTTGTAAAAACAGAACTAAGCTTTGCATGTGCAAACAAAAGTGAAGGCCTGAAAAAGTAAAAAGTTGATAGCGCTAATCCAGGGGAAAGTAGCAGGAATCCTAAACCTGGCAACATGTACCTTTAGTCAGCCTCTGCCCAAAGAGAATTAGCTTATCTCAAGCTAGAAGTATTTTGTGTGTGCATGTCCTGTCCCTTCTGCAAACAAGATGCTATCTTCCTTAATAACTCAACAGGGTGATTGTTTAGTCACAGCCCATTTGAACTTGGAATTACAATGTGATCCTCTTCATGTCTGCTCCAAAGTAGTAGAAACTGTACTGAGTTCAATGGGACTTACTCCTAGGTAAGTGCGCATAGTTTTGCAACATTAGCTGTAAATTAGGATGCCCAGGTTCAAATCTTGCCTCTGCCATTGATTCACTAGTTGGCTTCAGTTAAGCTGTGCTCTGCCTGCTTCAGTCCCAAATATAAAGTAGTTCTTTGCAGGGTTGTTGTAGGGCAGCCATGCCCTCCATGATGGCCTCCAGATGTGCTGCCCATGCTGCCTGGGAATGATGAGCTGCAGTCCAACACATCTGGAGGGCATCAGTTTGGGGAAGGTTGTTACAGGGCGTATATACTGCTGTATAAAAGTTATAGGGTTTATAGGGAGATTGTTATAGGGCTTATATACTGCTTTAAAGCAGTGTTGTATTGTTATGTTGTTTTGTCCAGTTGTACATTCGTTGCATTTTGTGGTGTTATTAGTATTGCACACCGCCTAGAGTGGCCGGGTAGCCAGCCAGATGGGCAGCTAATAAATCTAATTAAATAAATAAATACACAATGCTAAAGAAGCACTAAGTATTATTAGTAAAAACTATCTTTAAAAATAATGAGAAAATAGGTACCATGCATTAGGGACCTCTTGTATGAAACAAACACACCCTCCCATTATATACAACAAATAGCTCTGCTGAAGTCAGTGTCCCTTGCCAAAGAACAGGGATGTCAAACCTCTTTCAGCCTGAATTCAGTTTTGAAGAAGTTCTCCAGAGCTGCATTCCAGTGGTGGGTGGGGCTGAAAGCAAAAGGGGTGGGGCCAAAACACCAGCATATTTAAGCTAAAAGGTCTTACTGCCAGTAATGAAGCCTTAGGACAGGGATTTCACGGAGGGGGGGGGGACTGTGGAAAAGCCAGGAAACCCCAAATGATGGGCAGTCAAGAAGAGGTGCAGCCTGGGGAAGGGGTGCAGCTGTCTGGAAAATCTCAGAGGTCCAGATTGGGACTTCAGGCCTGAGGGGCTCAGGTTCAATGCTCCTGCCCAAGAGCCTGTGTTCATAAAATCTACGCCACTTTAAATTTCTCCCTGTGACAGCTGTGTGATCTGGGATACTTTCTTTTTTTCTTAAAGATTTGTGTCATGTGGAGAAAATCCCTAGCTCTGAGCAGGGAGCCCTACTGCAGCCACATGAAGACAGCTGCCACAGGGAGCTGTTTAAAGAGGCCTCTGAGCAGCAAATGGTTTTTGACCCTGTCTCCCCCAGATGTCTCCCTGAGCTGTGAAAATTCCCGTTCCCTGCCACATTCCATCATACTTCAGCCTCCACAGAGCTAGGAACTGTATCGACATTTTTTTCATGGACGCAAGCCTTCAGCCTTCAAGGGCAACAGTGATGAACAGCAGACCAGCCCATCAAATTCCCCGGAAGGGTGTCTCAGCTAACTGCTGCTGGCTGATTTTTAACTATCAACAGCTTGCCGGCCAGGAGAGTTTTACATATGTCTTTGTTGGTTTGTATTACTGTTACAGCATTGGGTACACAGGACAACAACATCTGTGCCACTTCTTTCTACTGGCTAGGAATCTTGCAGGTAAACAACTGACAGGTGACTTGTTATAATACCCTACAAAGTTAAAAACAGACCTCTGGGCACTTTGCCATGTTGACTTCTCTGGATCATCTCTGATCATGCCCAACCTTTCCCAAATGTAGGAGAGCCTATTTCAGTGCTGGATTAATTTGGAATGATTCCAACCTTCCCCAGCTGAGGTGATTGAGACCTGCCATGGGACTTGGCCTGCCATGGGGACTCTGTTTCCAGGCGCAGAATCACTGGTTTGAAATTGCTCTTAAGCAAGCGGGGTGGAGGAAGACACACTCTTGTCAAAGTACACCATCAAGGGCTGGTTGCGTCAAGTTTTTCTGCCACCCTAGGCAGGCAGGATGTCCATGTGTCCAGGAGCCAAAGTTCATTTCAGAGCCCCTTGTGATAACAGAAAGGATTCTGGGCCATGCTGCCAAGCGACTGTGCCAGAAATAGGCTTAGGTGCTGCTTCTGGCACTGACCACTCCTTAAATTGTGACACTCCAGCACCAGGGCAGAGGTTGGCTAGACAGCCAGTATAATTGAGTTGTCACAGCATGCTGCTTCACAGAGAAGGCCTTAGGGTGGAAGCAAATATTACATTTGCCACAGGAATGCTGTTTACAATTATGATTTTTATCAATGAGGACGACACTTTACAGAGAACAAGACAAGTCCCTGACCCAAGGAGCTTACAATCTAAAATTTGACGCAGGGGAAACTGAAGAAGGGGATGCAGAGCTAAACAAGGGAAGAATATGCAGTTGTTTCTGTTGCATGAACTTGGGCTTGGTTACATGTTTAGTTGCTGTAGGGCATGGGAACTAGAGGGCTGAAACAAAGGATTTGTTTCACAGGAAAGGTGGGTTTGGGGAGGGTTTTGAAGGAAGTAGGAAAAGTGGCATCACACAGGTGTTCTGGGAGGCAGTTCCAAGCATATGAGGGCAGTATGGGTAGCGTCTTTTGAGGGAGCAGGAGACTTTTGGATAGCTGAAGGGGAGTATCTGTGGAGTCTGTCTCCCCACCCACACTAATTTTTACAAGCGCTTTATACATATGGTGCTGCTGTCATGTTTTTAGTCTCCATGCCAGCAGCATGGTGAGGACGTAGAGATGGACCCTGTGCCAATGTTATGGTGGGTGGCGATAATGATGAGGGACAAATCAGAGATATTGTTTTATGTCATATATAACAAGCATTTCAGCACTGAAAGCTAGAATGCACTCTCTTTCTAATATGGTAACTTTTCTTTTGAGGCGTGATTTTCACATGGAAGCAATTTCATTCTATGCGAAGAGAGTTGTGGTACATTACCACTTGGCTTTTTGTTGTTGTTTTTTGCATTATGATTTCTCCCCCTCTTAAGATGTCAAGAAATAAGCTTCCATGTTAGACAACTAACTATGAAGCTTATTTCTTGAGTAAACCTGTACTTCACGTTTTAGCATCTTTGGCAGTGTTTGTGTTGTTGTTTTTTGAAAGTACACACAAAAAACAAACATACTTCTTGCAAAGGAGAATTATAATTACAGTCTTTTCCTGTGTCCCTTTGTATATTAAAGACAATTTTCATGCAGTGTTTACATGCTACTTTATGTAAAAGCCTTTTAAACCATAGCACAAGAGGAGTTACTGGTGATGCAGATTTGAGGCTTAATTCATGGGCAGCAAACATCTATTGTAGATCCCAAAAGTCACAATACCTCTCATATACTAATAGCAATCTCAGTTCTTTGAGTGCTGGTCCTTATATAGCCAAAAAGGCACCATTCATGCACAAGAAGGAGGCTGGGGAAACTCCAAAGTTTATAAAAGTACAAAAACTATTTAAGAAAAAAATACATGTAAGGAGGTGGGTGAAAACTGACCAACCCCAAAATTGACTCAGTAACCACAGAATGTTAACAAATGGGTGGGTGGCTGGGTGATTTGGAAAATCAGGTGGGAGGAAGACTGGAATAGAATATCCTGAATAGGACCATTCCACACTGTAATATTTTGTTGCACATCTCACTTGTTAGTTATTAGGAAAGTTTCAATTATTTTTGGATTCTTAAGAAATTTTCAGAACCAAGAACTTCAGTGAGACAAATATTTGATCCTAATGCTATGCAGAATGGCTTGCACCAACGTACCGATAGCAGCATCTTAAGCAAAGATGGACCACACTGCTTCGATGCATGCCATTCCATGTTTCGTTAAAAGATATCACTGTTGCATAGCAGGTGCAGAGAGCTGCACCATCACTGATGGTTCTGTGATGACAGAAGCTCCTTTAGCATAGTGTACAAGCCAAGTCATCACCAGTGCTACGTTACAAATTGCACAGCAACAGATAACTGCTTTACACATTGCCATACCGTCATACCCAGTGAAGGTTCCAGCTCTTACATTTGTTGAGCTGGTATTCCTGAAAGGCACCACAATGTAAGTGCGACACTATAACCATTTGTTCAATCTTACAGTGCCAGAGGAGTCAGGGGTTGGTGGATCAAGGGCCCCGTATTCTAAACTTTTAGAGGGAGGATCTGTAAAAAGATGCAATTGTTTTCTTTTGCAAAACAATTAAGGTTGGATCCAGACAACGTAAGCAGCTTTTCAGTTCCATTCAAATTAATGGGAACTAAGTCATGACTAACTTTTGATAGTGATGTCAATGGGATCCAACTCTTCCATTCTGAACCTATCCCATGGCATATTTACTCAGTATATTCCCTTGGAGATCAGCAGGACTTCCTCCTAATAAGTATGTATTAGATTGCAATCTCGTTCTTCCATTTCAAGATGCTGGTCTAACTGTCCACAAGGGTAAATACTCTAGAAACACAATATCTAATATGGAAATGTTTATTTTGATGGGACTTTATACAATGATTTCACAGCCTTTAGTGCATTTGGCACAGTCTATCTCATGCTTTTTTTGGTTGTTGTTTAATAAATTTGCATTTATTATGTTGCTTTCAGTGTCTCATCTCTATTTGCTATTCCCTTTGAGATACATGCTGAAAAATCCTGCCATCTGTACAGCTGCCTCTGCTGTTGTAAATTCTTCTCATGCATAGGTAGCCAATTAGAAACAATATTTATTCAAGACAAGTAAAAGAGCTTTGCAGAAAACTGGAAAGGTTCATTAATTTTTACCTGCAAATTCTATTAGGGACATATGGTGCTGCTGTGAATGTTGAGGCGGATTGAATTAGATTCTCCTGCAATTCCCATTACCCTTATGCCTAATAATGGCTTGTGAGCCTTGTTTAAAATGCAGCTTGTTAATCAGATACTGTATTAAGAGGAAAGTGGGAGAAAGAAAGGTTGGGGAATAACTGGCAACTGCTGACATCTGTAGCAGCAGCAGTCCACTCTATGCCGCTAAGCAGTTGGCATAATCATCCAGCTGCAGCTGGCCACACAGGTCAGGTCTTGTGCCACTTACAATGCAATCCTATACATGCCTACTCAAAAGTAGGGACTTACTCCCAGGTAAATGTGTGTAGGATTGCAGCTTAAAAAGGTAATTATTGGCATGCTTGGTCTCATTTATTAAATGTGTATCCTGTACCAGCACACAAAGCTCTCAGGGCGGCTAACACGACAGAATGACAAATAGCTGATTAAAATATGTCAATAAATACATAAAATAAGGTTAAGCTAAAGATTCGCAGTGACTCAAATGAACTAAAAAAAAACCCTCAACAGATCTAGAACAGAGATCTAAAAGGCCTGGGAGGATTAAGAAAAAAAAGTATTTGTCTGGCACCAGAAAGTTAACGTGGGTGCCAGGCGAACTTCTTTGAGAAGAATATTCCAGAAGTGAGGTGCCATGATCGAGAAGGTGGGGAAAACTGGGGGAGGGCCTCAGACAATGATCTCACTGATAGGCTGGACTGCTGGTACGTGAGTCCTAGGCTACCCCAAAAAGAGTTATTTTTTTTTCTTAACTCCCTAATTCTCAACCCCAACTGAAACTAAGGCCTCATTCTCACTTGAGGCTGCATGTATTTAGGTTTAGGCCTACTTTGTGCTGAAGTGGTAAACCTGTAAAGCTGTACTAGATTGTCTGGAGTTTTGGGGTTCAGTGCCACCAGTCTGCTGATCATACCCAATTCTACCTTTCCTTTCCATCTAAATCCAAGGAAGCTGCTCTAGGTCTAAATTGGTGCCTGATGTCAGTAATAGACTGGATGAGGGCAAACAAACTAAAACTTAATCCAGACAAGACAGAGGTACTTCTCCTTAGTCAAAAGGCAGATCAGGGAACAGAGACTCAACCTGTGCTGGATGGGGTTATACTCCCCATGAAGACTCAGGCTCGCAGCTTAGGTGTACTTCTTGGCCCTGAACCTGGATGCCCAGTTTTGGTAGCGGCCAAGGGTGCATTTGCGCAACTGAGGCTAGTGTGCCTACGGCACCCATTCCTAGAGATGTCGGATCTAGACATGGTCATACATGCCTTACTTACATCCCATTTGGACTACTGTAACACGCTGTACATGGGGCTGTTTGGAAACTTCCGCTGGTCTAGAATGCTGCGGCCAGATTGTTGACAGGGAGCCAGTTACAGGGAGCATGTGACTCCCTTGTTACAGCAGTTTCACTGGCTACTGGTCTGTTTCCAGGAACAATTCAAAGTGCTGGTTATGACCTATAAAGCCCTATATGGCTTGGGACCAGGCTACCTGAAAGACCACCTTCTCCCATATGAGCATGCCTGGGTTTTAAGATCTCTGGGAGAGGCTCTTCTTTTGACACCACCACCCTCCAGAGGCACATTAGGTGGCGATGCGAGAGAGGGACTTCTTAGTGGCCTCTCCCAGGCTATGGAACTCCCTGCAAAGGGTGGCTATGTTCACTCAGTCTCTGCTGTCCTTCCGCCAGAAGGCAAAGACCACTTGATTCAAGCAGGCCTTTGGTATGTAAGCGGGTCTATTGGGGGGGGGTATTTTTATACTACTGTTGCTGTGTTTTTTTATTGTATTTTAATGCATTGTTTCATTATTTTAATCAAGTTCTATTTATGATGGTAAGCCACCTTGAGTGCCATTTTTCTTGGTAGAAAGGTGAGGCACAAATCAAATAAAAAATAAGTAAACACCAGTTCAGACTGCAAATGGGAATCTAAGGGTGCAATCCTATCCATGTTTAGACAGAAAAAGGTCCTACAACTCCCAGCATTCTCCAGCTAACATGGTTGTAGGATTTTTTTTCTGCCTAAACACGCACAGGATCACGCCTTAAATTACTGAAAGCCACCCCCCACCTCTAGAAAACTAGCATGCCAGCTAGAACCCCTCTGCCTGGCATTTAGTTTTCTATGTGAAGGATTTTGGGGTATGGAGGCCAGAACATTCAATCATGCAAGACCACCCGTTCGGAGTGATATAGCCAAGGCTCAGAACTAGGCCTAAGTCTAAATACATGCAACTGTACTTGTTAATGTAAACTGAAGAAAACATTGAGGGTCACTCTCAGTTTTTTCTTCACTTACCTTAGCTCACTTGGCTATCTCTCCCATTGTCGAAATTCAAAAGTCTTAGGGTGGCCACCCCCACCCACAAAATCAGCAAAGCAGAACTTCAGCACTGCATAACTGACAACCGTAATTTCCAAAAATTCTAGTTGCTGCTGTTGTTTTTACTCACTGGTTCTCTTCTGCCATCACTCTTTTCCCCACCTCATAATTTTTAGTTGGGGTTTCATATGCTCTACCCAGTTGTTACGTGATAAAAAGAAGCCTTGTCAAATTCAGGGACAGAATTAAAGAAATGGTTGAAGTGACTATTAAGGAAAGTGAACATATCCCAGGAGTTGGGAAAAAAGAGTCAGAGAATCTGCAGTGTGACGTTTAACAAACAAACATGCACATTTCCACCTCCATGAATTTAAATACTGTTATAACACAGGGGTATCTCAAAGTGGGAGCAGGAAATAAAGAAACAAAGGGGTAGTTTGTGAGATATTTTAGTTGTCTAACCTTCCTGGTACAGTAAACCTGTCTGAAACCATAAGAATGAGCAACAACATAACTAGAAGCCAGTAAAGCAGCTGTGGAACTAGACTGGTGGAAGACAGAGGGCACTGTAAGGTAAAGTGGTGGCCTTGCATCTAGAGCAGGAGTGGGCAAATTTTAGGCTTGTAGATCTACATTGTTGTTGTTTTTAATAGAACCCCAAGGAGCCAAATGCAAAATAGCAGCTGAGGGGGATGGATGTACAGTTAGAATTCAGGAACAGGATTGTTGTTGTTGTTGTTCAGTCGTTAAGTCGTGTCCGACTCTTCGTGACCCCATGGACCATAGCACGCCAGGCCTTCCTGTCCTCCGCTCTGCTCAGGACTAGGTTTTCATTACCAGAACTGTGCTCACAGTCCTTTGGCATGAGAACCCACTCCTGCTTTGCCTCCAGCTTTCTTCATTTCAGCAGCCTAATTTATTGTTTCTATTGTTAATTAATTGGGAGTCAGAAATCATTGATGGTCTACTGCAAATTATCTGTACTTGTGGATTCTGCTCTTAATCTAGAGTTTACAACAGGTGTGTGGAAGATTAAAGAAGCTGGAATTTCTTTAGACTTTACAGGAGTGGGAGGGTGCCTCCCACAGGCAAGGTGGTTGGCCACTGTGCAAAAAGAATGCTGGACTAGATAGGCCTTTGGTCTGATCCAGCATGGCCCTTCTTATGTTCTTGTGGTTGTTCTCATTATTACTATGTTTATAGCTCAAACTATCCTGAGGGCTTGGGGTGAGTAACAAGAACCCCTCCCCTCCAAACAAAACACAGCCGAATATAAAGAAACTGTAATTAAATCCAGGGGGTTTATCCAACGCTGGCTGTCTACCAAGAGAATGGAAAACACTGGCGGAATGGATTTCCCCTCCCCCCTTCAGCCCCCCCAAATGCTCTGGAGGGTTGGGGGACCCTCTGGGGGCACTCTAGGTGAAGGACAACAAGGGGAGGTCTGCCAGTATGACTCTGGATTTAATCCACTGAAATTTCCCCACCATTTTCCAACCTAAGTTGAACCTTCAAAGGCCAACCCAAACACAGCAATTTTGTAATACTTCTGAGAGATGGTGCTAAAGGTTACACGCCTGTGCACACCTACTAAGGAGTAAGTCCCAATGAACTCAGTGAAACTTATTCCTGAGAAAACCTATTTAATATTGTGCTGTAAGGTTGGACTGATGTGTGGAAGCACTGAATGTTTCCGCCCACACTTTGAAAAAGGGTAAAGATCCAACTGAGGTTTTTCCTTGCAATGCAGAATGCTACCCCAAATATGTACACCCTTTTCTCTTCCACTATTCAGTCTTCAAGTAAGATATTGCATCGCACTGTATTTTGAATTTTCCTCCTGCTATGAAAACAGATAGAGAGGATCAAACTGATGTTAGAACTTGAGATGTAGAATGGTGTCATTGATGTGTGTACCACATTTCATTCTGACCTCTTCATGCTCAAAGGAGTTATCACTCTATAAAACAAACAAGCAAACTGAATCCTAAGCAGATGAGTTGAACCACAGGGGTGTTTCATTATACAAAGAGGCAAATGGGTTCCCATCCCCCTATCCTATTTATGCTTACTCAGAAGTAAGTCCCACTAACTTCAGCCAGACTTATTTTTTAGTTACCATATTTATAATATTTATTAGTCACCCAACAACAAAGACTTCTCCATACAAACAGGTGACATATAAAACATGCTTTGCATTGCTGCCTTACCATCCAATCTTATGTGTATTTACTTAGAAGTAAGCTCAATTATACTTAAAGGGGCTCACATCGAAATAAATGTGCATAGGATTGCAGCTGTACATCCAGATCCTACAAATACTTACTCGGACATCAAATCCGCTGTGTTCAGACTGCAGCTTAAATAGCAAAACTCTGCTTTTGTTTTGAGCGTTGGCTAGCTATCCCCTTTCATTCTAGCCCTGGAACTGAAGGAAGGCCCACATTTTCCTGAATCGACTCTGGGAAGCATCTTTCTTAAACGCGTTCTTGCAAAGGCAGGCACAAACGCGCAGAGGGATAGTAGAAATCATACACTATTAATCCACGCTACTTCCTGGGAGAGAAAAGCTGTGCGAGCAAGATAACTAACGGCGAAGCCATTGGGAGATGGGAGGGGGGGGGCGTGCAACTGGGAAAAGTTAACTGTGCCTTCCCCTCCTCCATCTGCGAAACCAGGCAGCAAACTGAGGCCAGCCCCAAAAAACAAGCCCTCCCCACTGCTCGCTTCCCCCCCTCCGCCCGGGTTAGGGAGGACCTTTCACATACCCATGTTGATGGAAGAGGCATACAGAGCTGAAACTCAAAAGTTTGTTTCCCAATCCAATCCAGCAGGCGAAAAAGAAATCCCGGCGGAGCTTCTGGAACGAAGCCGCAAGCAAGCGGTTCAGCGCTTTCCAGCCGACGGTCGTCGTAGCGTGGAAGGGAGGCGCATCCTGCATTCCAACGCCGGGGGCTCCGCTACGATGCGCGCCCGGCGGGGCGCTCTCGGGCTCTTGCGGATACCGGATCGGGAATTCGCATCCCGGATGCCTCGCCGTGCAGGCGCCAAAAAAGCCGCCCGCCGGAAAGTTGCGCCGTCGCGAGCCGGTAAAGATTGGCGGGGCTGTGGCTGGCCGCGGAGCGACAGGGCGAAGCAGCTGAAGTTTCCCTCCGGAGTCGCCGGGGCGCGAAAGTTCTCCCCCACCCGCCTTCGCGGGCAGATAGGGCTGAACAGCGCCACGTTGCTCCAGCCCTGCCCACTGCAGCGGGGCGGGGGGAGCCGTCGCGCAAACGGGGGCCTGGCCGGCGAGCTGTCGGGCTGGCGCGGAGGCGCGCAAATGGCCCCTCTGTGCCCTCAGGCCGAAAGCCTGGGAGAGCCGCCGCTTGCCCAGGGATACCGACCGCGAGGCTGGGCCTCTCATCCAGCGTTTGCAAGCTTTATCCCATTTCAGTTAGGGCGCTTTCACACGTTACGTGCCTATGCGTACCTGAGTTTCACAGGTATGCGTAGGCACCGATACGAGTGTGACAAACACAGGGTTGCAAACACCGCTGATGGGTTTCAGACAAAGACCCTTGCTTGTGAAAAGTGCACTAGTACACCAGAAGCTGCCTATGCCACAAGTCAGATCATCGGTCAATCCAGCTCAGTGTTACACAGGCCAGCAGTCAGTGCAGGCTCCAGGTTTTAGAGGGGCCTTGGGCAAGACACCCTCAATGGCTCCCCTCCCTCAGTGAATCGGTCTTCTCATAGCCATTGTCACCAGCTGGTATCTCTCCTCTTTCTCATCCTCATCATTGGTACCATTTCCTTGCTTGACAGGCAAAGAGCCAGTGAGCAAGTAGGTCATACCTACTGCGCCTCTGCTTCCTTCTCAGCACCACCACCACCTGGGTCAGAGTGAGGGGGAGGTGAACAAGTGGGTTGCAATGGTGAAGAGGAGCAACTTCAGGGAGTTCTTGTCAGTGGGTCCCTGATGTAGCATGGGCCCTCGGCGAGTGCCCAACCATGCCTACCCTTGAAGCTGGCCCTGCTGGCAGTGGCTGTCCAGTGTTTCAGTCAGGGATCTTTCCCAACCTGGAGGTGCCTGGGATTGAAACTGGGACATTCTGCATGCAAAGCAGGTGCTCTACCACTGAGCTGCAGCCTTTCCCTGCAATCATAGAAAGAAGATACTGCCTGTAGATGGGGCTGCTCAAGGATGGAGAAACATATGTGCTTCTTAGTTTTGCTTAGTAAAGAGGATTGTGTACATCCTCCCCCCCCACACACACACCATTGTGCAAAATACAAAACATGCTACATAATGGAAAATAAATTCATCAGTGTAGAAGTAAGCAAGTGTTCAAGTCACACAGAACTATTCATTAAGTGGAATGAAGTGTACTGTGTGACTCAGAAGTATGCATGATTCTCTACACCAACAGAATTTCATGTTTTTTTCAATAATAATAATAATAACAACAACCACAACAATAATAATAGAGGATGTGTGTCTGTCTGTGGGTGCCATAACTCCAAGATCATGAAACCTCAATACCTGAAACTTGCATGCATACTAAGGAGATCCTAGGGGTACCCCCCTGGGGGGTATTTGGTTTTTAAAAAACTCATTAATTTAAATGGTCTGCATGTTTGAAGCCTGCAGTACTAACTTCAGTTTAAGTTTCATGACAGATAAAAGGGAGGGCTCCTTCAGACTGCATAAATTACGGAATTTACTTCCACAAGATGTAGTGACAGCCACCAGTTTGGATGGCTTATAATCCATGGATGATAAGGCTTTCAATGGCTACTAGTTCTGATGGCTATATGCTACCTCCAGTATCAGAGGGAGTATGCCTATGTACATACACCAGTTGGAGAAAATGGGCAGGAAAGTGCTGTTGCACTCATGTCCTGCTTGTAGGTTTCCCATAGGCAGCTGGTTGGCCACTGCATGAACAGAATGCTGGACTAGATGTACCTCAGTCTGATCTGGCACGGCTCTTCTTATGTTCTTCCTAAGGGTTATTCCAACCTATGCAATGCCAGGTCTGTTTGCTAGCTGAAAATAAACATCACTGTAATTTTGTACTGGGGCCAACCCTACCATAAGGCTAAGTGAAGCAGGCCTACATTTGATAGCAGAGTTGGGGCATGTGGTGAAGATAAACTAGCCTGGAGTGATATAACTCTGTGCCCAGACACTGAAAGTTAACTCCCTTTCTCCTGAAGCCTTGAAATTGATAAGGGAAAATTTAACTCCCCTGTAAACTTGAATTAACTTGCTTCTCAACAGAGAACAAGGAGGCCGCTTGTGGAAAACACACACACATGATGCATGTACCTTAATCAAGGCTTTTTTTACACTTTGTGCCACCCTTCCAATTTATCAGATGCATGAAGTGCTGCCCTGAGTATATACATGTGGATGAGGTTGGGGTGGGGGGAGGAGGTATTGTAAACAGTGCATTGGATCCAGCCATAGTCATACTATGAGTCGATCCATTGAAATCAATGGGACTTCAGTTTGTCATATCTAACTTGACTCCCATTTACTTCCACAGGTCTACTGTACGTAATAAGTCTGGATCCAACCTAGCGGAGTCTGAGGGAAATGAAATGCAAAAGGTACAGACAGTAAGTGGCCATTCACAAAAATTGTTGGTGATTCCACAGACATCCTGGCAGTGGTTAGCCAATGACCCTGTGATCCTGAACATACTTGCAATCCATACTTGCAATCTCAATCAAAAATACATTCTACCAGGTTCAATGGCATATACTCCTAAGTGTGCATACGACTGCAGCAGCCTTACTTGTAAGTATGGCTCATTCTAGTCCATAATCCTAGGCACACTTGCTAGGCAATAAGTCCCTTTGAACTCAGTGATGCTTACATCTGAGTAAATATGCATATAAATGCTACATCAGTTCATACTGAATGCATCACAGAGAGAGAAAAGGACTGTGGTTGTAGGTTGTGGTTGTTCAGTCGTTCAGTCATGTCCGACTCTTCGTGACCCCATGGACCATAGCACGCCAGGCCTTCCTGTCCTGCGCTCTCTCCCGGAGCGTGCTCAAGTTCATATTCATTGCATCCGTGATGCTATCTAGCCATCTCATCCTCTGCCATCCCCTTCTCCTTTTGCCTTCAGTCTTTCCCAGCATCAGGGTCTTTTCCAGGGAGTTTTCTCTTCGCATTAGGTGGCCAAAATATTGGAGCTTCAGCTTCATTATCTGTCCTTCCAATGAGCACTCAGGGTTGATTTCCTTTAGGATGGACTGATTTGACCTCCTTGCAGTCCAGGGCACTCGTAAGAGTCTTCTCCAGCACCACAGTTCGAAAGCATCAATTCTTCGGCGCTCAGCCTTCCTTATAGTCCAGCTCTCACAGCCATACGTTACTACTGGGAAAACCATAGCTTTGATTATACGAATCTTTGTCGGCAAGGTGATGTCTCTGCTTCTTACTATGCTGTCTAGGTTGGCCATAGCTTTCCTCCCAAGGAGCAAGCGTCTTTTAATTTCATGGCTACAGTCACCGTCTGCGGTGATCTTGGAGCCCAAGAAAGTAAAATCTGTCACTGCTTCCATTTCTTCCCCTTCTATATGCCAGGAAGTGATGGGGCCAGATGCCATGATCTTCGTTTTTTTAATGTTGAGTTTCAAACCAGCTTTTGCACTCTCCTCTTTCACCCTCAACAAGAGGCTCTTGAGATCCTCTTCGCTTTCTGCCATTAGGGTGGTATCGTCTGCATATTGGAGGTTGTTGATAATTCTCCCAGCAATCTTAATTCCGACCTCTGATTCATCCAACCCGGCATTTCTCATGATGTACTCTGCATATAAGTTAAATAAGCAGGGTGACAATATGCAGCCTTGTCGTACTCCTTTCCCAATTTTGAACCAATCGGTTGTTCCATGTCTGGTTCTTACTGTTGCTTCTTGACCCTCGTACAGGTTTCTCAGGAGACAGGTAAGGTGGTCTGGTACTCCCATCACTTTAAGAATTTGCCACAGTTTGTTGTGATACACACAATCAAAGGCTTTAGCGTAGTCAATGAAGCAGAAATAGACGTTTTTCTGGAATTCTCTTGCTTTCTCCATGATGCAGCGAATGTTGGCGATTTGATCTCTAGTTCCTCTGCCTCTTCTAAACCCAGCTTGTACTTCCGGTAGTTCTCGGTTCGCATACTGCTGAAGCCTAGCTTGTAGGATTTTGAGCATCTCAGAATTATGTATTTTTATTTTTTTATAATATGTGGTCTAGTCTTTTAAAATATAAGGAAATGCAATATATTTCTGCAAAATAACAAATATTTAAGAAATAGGGTTACCAACCTTTTTTTAAAACCAACTCCTCTTATTTACTTATTTAAAACATTTATATTTTGTGGTTTTAATTTTTGTGAACTGCCCAGAGAGTTTTGGCTATTGGGCGGTATAGAAATGTAATAAATACAATAAAATAAATATCCTGCCTTTTCTCTAAAAGAGCTCATGATGGCTAACCATGAATTAAAACTAATATGGTAAAAAATATGGGTAAAATTACTAAAAACAGCAGAACACAAAGAATAAAAGGTCTGGCCTCTGTTCCTTTAATAACAGCATGCTTTGCAGATATTTGCAAATGGTTCTTCTTATCATTATGTTGTAAAAAGCATTATTTATTCATTTCTACACATCACATCAGGGTGATGTTAAAAAGCCATAGAAGCAGACTAGGCTAGGCTTTTTTCTCCTGGCCAGTTAACAAACCTATTCCAGAACCAGTATAGAATCAGAATTATAAACAAGATAAGAAAAATAATTCATCCTCCTCCATGTTTTCCCAAGACTGCTTTTCAAATGTGTTTAGCATCAAAGTGTTAATCTAGTGGCAATGTAAAAACATCCAATTATGTATTTAAAAGATTAGCTATCCTATCTCCCCCTCCCCCCAAAAAAAGAAAGAAAGAAAGAAAGAAAAGAAAAGAAACTCAAGGGTTGTTGGACTGTTGTTTTTTCTTTCTTACGTGAAGGACCTTTTTTTTTTTCCAAAGCCAACATTTTGTTACCAAATATTTTTCTGAAATGTGTCTCATCATAGGGCTTGACTTACAGTTTTTAAATTGTGGACGATAAAAGGAATTCTATTTCCTTTCAGTGTCTTTGGAAATATGATTGAAGACCATCTGTTCTGATCTGAGGTGTGTACATCAGAGGCTTCTTTTGTTTTCTCTCACACTCATCTCACCCAGACTGTATTTAAATTTGTTAGAAGGCCTCTAGATGTTTTGCAAAATGAAGGTTGGCTTCCCATTCACCTTCTCTAATTTCAATTTCAAATGAAACATTTAACATTTTGCATCTTGAACATGTGATCTTATCCATGGTCCAAAATGATTTCAGACAGACACTGAAGATAACCAATGAAGTCAATAACATGGAAAGGAGTTCCCCACCCCCCACCCCCCACCCCCCGGAATTCAAGAATGGTAAGTGAAAACTTTGATAACCATAGTAACTGCTTCAGTGATGTTGATCACCATGTGGCCTACCACACTCATCAGCCCCAGCCAGCATAGCCAATGGTGAGGGATGATGGAAGTTGTGGCTCTCCAGATGTTTTGGCTTACAAGATGCCTACCCCTGATTTAGGGGTTTGACCCCAAATTGCTGTGCACTTCCAAGCAGCTTTAATTGCTGCAGGGCAGAAAATGATATTCTGATGCTGTGAAAATTACACTATAAAATCCTAAAGTAATTTGAAAGAATTCATAAAAGGAACCAGGAAATGAAAAATATGCAGTGATCAACAACGTCATCAGCACCACACTGCATGTCCTGTAATCATCATATGCTACTTCTAAACCCAGAGTGGATTGTGGAATCCATTTTGGATTCCACACTCTTCTCAAGAATTTTTGAACTGGAATATATGCTACACCAAGCCTTTATGGAGAAAAATCCAGAAGAGAAGAATCCACAACTTTATGGAGAAGAACCCAGTCTTAGATGATGGAAAAACACAGCCATGCATAACCCAAAACTGAAAAGTTGCTTAAAATAACCAAACCATAAGTAGGAACAAATTGAAGTTATACAGGAGCAGAAGTCTTGATTAACACAAATTGCGGTCCAGATGCAATCTAATAACTATGAATAGCATCACTTCTAATAACTGAATAGAATGACCAGATACAAAAGAGGGCAGGAGTCCTGTAGCTTTAACAGTTGTATTGAAGAGGGTTTTTTGGTCATACCTGCATGACCAACAACACCTTGCCAAAGGTTGATACCCCACTTCTCAGACACCTATTAAAGGTGTACAAACCCCTTCTCCTCCTTTTCATCTGGTTACCCTACATGTCCTCTAATGCAGATATGTGAATGCAGCTTCAAGCTATAAAAAGCAAAGAGTACTTTATATACCTGTATGGTCGACCTTTCCCTGGTTGCACAACAGGCAGAAATTCAGTGGGTAAAGCTACACACTCACACACAAAGAAATGGCCTACTATCTGCTGAATTTCCATTAAAGGTATGGGAATCTTGCCAGAAAAAAGTTGGCAATCCTATTGGTCTAATGCAAGGAGATTGCTATTATTGGCTAGGATCCAAAGAACCATGCAACTAGTTCAATGAACTTCAGTTAGTTTTAGACTCCCCTCCCCACAAAGCTTCATGTTGAACTCTGTTTCAAACTGAGCAAAGTTTCAAAAATAATTTATGATATGACATGATGGGGTGAGAGAGGACCCAGCTATTCAAAATGGTGGCGTGTGTGCAAAGCCAAAATCCCATTAATTGAGTGCAATCCCTTGCATAAGCCTAAGTAGATATGTGGTCTCCCAACACAAAACCAGCTTGTATATATCCTGGGAAAGATCATGGTATCTAGAAAGCCAACTACCTAGCTGAAACAACAATGAGATGCAGGATGTGGAATAAAAAATGTCATGATTCACTTATATAAGGGAACTGTGGCTCAGTGGTGGACCACAGATGCTTTGCATGTAGAAGGTCCTGAATTCAATTCCCAGCATCTACCTAAACAGATCTCAGGTAGTAGGGTTGGAAAGACCTGTTTGAATCCTACCAGTCAGCAAACAATACGGACCTAGATAGACTCAATGGTTTGATTTAGTAGAAAGCGCCTCCCTGGGTTCATGTGAGAGACAGATAGGTGTTAATCTTGTACTAAAAGGGTTAAATAATTTTGCTAAAAAAAAGACTGAAGATGGCTAATTTGATCTGGAATAGTTGAATGACTTGAGAGTTTTGGGGAAACTTACAAGAAGACTTTCTAAAAGATCTGACTCATATTGAAGAAGACCTCATATTTATATTCTAGACTTTTGACTCATGGGCATGAAGATTTTGAAGTTTTGATTTCATGCTAATTGATGTTGTGATATTATAATACTTCTAGCTATAATACTTCTAGCAGGACTAGCTTTGAAGAAGGGAAAAAATGCATCTGCTTTTACAAGCAGCTTTGCCAAAGCAAGCTCAAGGTCACAAAGGCAGACAAGTTGATGTGTGAAAGAACAGAAGAACTGAGCATGTTCAGACGCTCACTAGGAGGAGGAAAATTACTGTTTGACATCTCATATTGTGCACATGCTGACAGAGAAATGCTGAAGCTCAATGCCTAGTGGTTAAGAAATCATAACGAAAACACAAACATTGATGTTGGGGCAGGTATGACTAAGTATCTCTGAAGAGGTCTGTGAGCTCAAGGAAGATGTATGCGAGAGGCATAAACAAGACAACATGCCTAGCTCTCTGATTTACCCTTTAATACAGTGCCTAAAATATTCCCAAACCATGTGAGCATAAAATATCCTGCTATTAGAGGGGATAGATGAGATACCTTACTTCTAATTGGTGAGTGACACACCCCATTTTGATTAGAAGATAGTTATCTCATCACCCATTGGGCCCCCCACCTTTGACCATTTCTTGGCAGAAAAGAAAGTTTCTCACACCAGAGAAAGGAACAGATGGAAGGTAAGAACTGTGAAGGACAGCTACTGTGCATTATCTAGCTTTTGTTAGTAGCAAAAAGCACTGACCTTCACTATACAGTTATGAAAACCAACTCTAGCATCAAAATAATTGCCAACTGCTCTACCAAATAAGTATACATATGCTACTAGACACTGCATATATGGCTCTGTGCAAGTTCGCACCTGATTCCTGGCCATTCTTCCAAAACCAAATCCAATACATAAGCAAATGTTCTGGTGTGCCAAGAATGGGGAAATGGCATGGCTCCATGGTAGAGCACATGCTTTGCATGCATTGGAGGCATGTTTGGCGGGTATGCAAGAGTGTTCTTGGTGGCTACTCACTGGCTCTGGAACTCCTTGCCAAGGGAGGCCAGGTTGGCTCCCTCTTTGTTCTCCTTCCACCTACAGGCAAAGGTGTTTTTATTCAAGCAAGCCTTTGGCGTGTAAGCTAGTTTATTGCTGAATTGTGTTTTTTTTTTAACTGATTGGGTGCTGTTTATGTCTTTTTATTACCTTGTTCTTAATTGATCTATTTGTGCTTTAATTGAGATTCTGTTTTATCTCTATTTACTATTGTTAGCAACTGGAGCACCAGTTTTAATAGAAAGGTGGGATATAAATTTAATAAAGTAATAAAGAAAGCAATAAATAAAAGGGTCCAGGTTTAACCCCCAGCTTCTCTGGGTGGGGCAGGGAAAAATTCCTGCCTGAAGTCCTGGAGAGCTGCTGCCGGTCAGTGTAGACAGTACCGGGCTAGTTGGACCCAGGGTCTGACTCGGGGTGAGGCAGTTGCCTGTGTTCCCATGTACTGATTTAAAGTTGTGGTGCTTCATAGCTAAATTCCACGAAACTGCCATAACGCACACGAATATTGTTTCAAGTGCTTTTTTTCCTTCTTCTCTAAGAGAGATTCACAGTGCAGTTCTATACATGTCTACTCAGAAGTAAGCCCCATTGAATTCAGTGGGGCTTACTCACAAGTAAATGCATTTAGGATTGCAGCCTAAATGACTGCCCTTATGGCCCACAAGCTAAGTATATAACAAACATTTTTGGTACTATGGTATGTGTAGACAATGTGTATTTTGGTACTTATCCAGAAAGAAAGACAACCAGAAACTGGAAAGGTTCCCATTGTTTTCAGCGTTACAGGCCTCTACAAAATTAACACTGAGGATCACAGAGTTGGTTAGACTTTCATTATGTAAATCCTCAGGGATCAGAAAGCACAGGATCTCTAGCAAGAGGAAGGGTGGCCCTTAGATCTTGCTGTCAGGGCAAGAGGGCAGGAGGCCCTGCAGAGGAAGATTTTATGCCTTGCATCCTATTGCATGTTGTGTTTCACAACACTGATTTCTGATCCTTTTACAGACCTATCATTATAAAACTGTGTATCTTGTTCTCTCTTTCTGTTTGCATCTTTTTTGGCTTGCCTGCTTGATTCTTATAATGCTCTCCAATCCTAGGGTGAGCAGATGCAAAAAGAAAAAGGACAGGACTCTTCTAGTGATAATAAATGTTCAGAACAAGGCATTTTGGCGGGTGCAGCTTTTTTCACCACTGCATGATAAACTGCACCTGCCAAAATCCCTTCTTCTGCATACTGAAGCCTTGGCCTTCTTTGTACTTGGCCATTCTATCTGCTCATGGACCTCAAATAATCAAAGTCCACTTTTCAAAATCAACAGAATTGTTAGGATTTTCAACTGGCCACTGTAGCTTAGCCTTTAACATCAGCATGATGCTGTTATTGACTCTCACCACCACAGGGAGATGAGAGGGAAATGAGGCCATTCCATCATCCCTGCTGAAAAACTTAATTTTTCTTCCTCTTCCCTCCCCATTCATTTTTCCTTGCATGTCTTGTCTTTTTAGATTGTAAGCCTGCAGGCAGGGATTGTCTTGCATTACTTGCATATGTAAGCTGCTCTGGAAGCTTTTTGGGTGAGGAGCAACATAAGAATACTTCAAATAAATGTACAGCAGCCTTCCCCAACCTGGTTCCCTCCAGATGTGCTGGACTTCAATCCCCTAGTACAGACATTAGCAAGTGATCATGCCATGAAAAGGCTTCATTTGCTGATTCCTAGAGATCGAGTAACTGCTAAAGACATAAGAACAGGGTTTTTTTTTGTTCCTGGTCAATTGACAATCGTAAAAAAGCATAGGCTGACAAATTGAGTGATGAGTCATTTCAAAGCCAAATTTCTTTGTATTGTGAATCTTATTCAAGCAATGAACTAATGTCACCACAGATTATGACTTAGATGTTCTTGATAGGAAAGCTCAGATTCAGTTAAAAGGTGAAGGCAGAAAATAGGAGAACATCATTTCAAATACACACATAGGAATAAAAGGGTCTGGAAGGCACAATATTTGACTATGCAAATTGTATAAACAAGCTGGCTACAAAATAACTATACAAGCATGTTTCCTGTATCTGTCACAATTGGATTTTAATATATTATCTCTTTTCAACAGGCTATTTTTGTGTGTGTTTTATCAATTATTTCCTGCCTAGAGTGTTCCAAATAACAAACTGATAAATATCACATGAAATATAACATGGTGTGGAGAAAGTGGAAAGGGAGATATTTTTCTCCCTAATAATTCAAGAATCCCATGTAGCTGATTGGTGGGAAATTCAGCATAAAAGGAAATATTTCACACAGTGCATAGTTATGAAATTCGCTTCCACAAGATATGGAAGGTCCCAGATCATAGTCTGAAGGCACATGAGCCAGCCACCTTGATGAGGCTAAGCAGGTCTGGGTCTGGTCAGTGCTCAGAGGGGAGACCACCTGGGAACCACATGTAGCCACCTTGAGTTCCACAGTGGAAGAAAGGTGGGGTATAAATGTAATGAATAAATAAATAAGATGTAGTGATGGCCACCAATCTGGATGGCTTTAAAAGAGGATTGGACCAATTCATGAAGGATAAGGCTACTGATGGCTACCAGTCCTGATGGCTATATGCTACCTCCAGTAGCAGAGGCAATATGTCTATGTACAGCAGCTGTTGGGGAACATGGGCGGGACAGCACTGTTGCACTCATGTCCTGCTTGTGAGTTTCCCGTGGCCAGCTGGTTGGCCACTGTGTGAACAGAATGCTGGGCAGGTGGTTTGACCCAGCACGGCTCTTCTTATGTTCTTAAAGGCTACTAGGCAGTATAAGGAGAAAAGCATGATCACTTCCTGATTTGTAGGTCTACTTTTTTCCACTATGCAGTGATTTTCATAGTCTCATCAGGATGAAATTCGGGTAGAACCTATTGGTATCAAAAGGTGTAATGAGCATTGTCTTCCATAGTCACCTGCCCTCTTTCTCAGGGTGAGAAAGAGGGCAGGGCTCCTGCACCTTTTAATATTCTGCTGAAATTCCCTCTCCTACACAGGTATTAAAGGTGCAAGAGCTTCTATCCTCTTCACTTGGCCACCATAGAAATGCCAGCCTGAAATGTATGAGAATCATGTAACTTTTCCCTCAAGAGAAAGCAGCAAGCGCATTCCTTGCATAGTTGTAATGATCAGAGGATTCTTTTCCCACAAACCTTTACATGCAAAGCACTGTGCAAAAACTGTCACCTGGCAAAGAATCAAGACTCTTAGAACAATGCTTGGATTACCAAGAGAGGAGTCTTGGCTCTCTACCTTTTGTGATGCCCCTCTTAGCTACTCCTCTAGCAGGCTACGGGGGCATGATTTTAGTAAAATTGGGAAAAGTTAGGGTTGAGGTTCATTAAGAGCCTCCCTACTTCTAGAGTCGGACACAACTGAACAACAACAACAACAACTTCTCCTCCTATAATTCAAACTCACTCTTAGAATCTTGGTTTTCACTATCATGGCTATGGAGGTGGCTTTAACAAGGCAGTATCTACTGAAAGCCAATGAGTGTGCAGAAGCTACTGCCATGTCCTGCTGCACAACTTTCAATCATATCATAATGCATATAGTCCCACTGCCCTTCTTCTACACATAAGCTTTTCTTCCAGGAAAAATTGGCTCTTGACCCCAGGGGGCTACAAACCTGAGATTAAGCTCCTTTGAATTCAGCAGCACTTACTTCTGAGTAGGTATGTACAGGATTGTACTGTTAGTTTCACTTTTTATTATTTTATTTCCCCGCTCCTCAAGTAGGCACATGGAGTCCTGCCTACAAGACTTTTCTTCACTTTTGCCCTTTGTTAGATTTTTCAGAATGTTAATTTTTATTAGCCCCATATCCGTCTGCAAATGACAAGCTTTCTTCAAGTCCTTTCTCAGAGATCTCCTACTCCTCCAGGACATCAAAGCCTGATCTCAGAAGCTAAGCAGGGTCAGCCCTGGTTAGTACTTGGATGGGGAACCGCCTGGGAATCAGGCTTCCTGCACTGAGCAGGGGGTTGGACTTAATGGTCTTGTAGGCCCCTTCCAACCCTATGATTCTATGACTGAGTGGCAGTTCTCTTGTTTTAACTCAAAATCTTGTATCAATTCTGAAGTTGGTCAGTAGAGGGCTCCACATACCCTATTGTCAGCAGCATAAAAGAATTGTAACAGGCCAGTTTGCTTGTAGGAAGTGTTGAACAAAACCACAGGTGCAATGCTATTAACTCAGATCCCCAACTCCCCATTTTCATTGAGCTTTCCCCCTCTCCTTTCACTGCACTTTGGGCTTTAAATAAGCCCCCCCCCCCCATATGTTGGCTACAACTCAACACCAAGTGAGGTCACCGAAGACTTTTACAGTGCAATCCTATTTTGTTTACTCAGAAGAAAGTCCCACTATGTTAAATGAGGCTTACTCCCACATAATTGGGTATAGGATTGTAGTCTTGATGTTACTACACAAGTAAAAAAAGGTAAAGGTGTCCCCAACCAGTTGTGTCTGACTTGGTGCGATGCTCATCCCTGTTTTAAAGCCGAAGAGCCAGCGCTGTCCGAAGACGCTTCCGTGGTCATGTGGCCGGCATGACTGAACACCGAGGTGCACGGAACGCTGTTACCTTTCCCGCCGAGGCGGTACCTATTTATCTACTTGCAATTTCTTGCTTTCAAACTGCTAGGTTGGCAGGAGCTAGGACTGAAGACAGGAGCTCACTCCATCACGCGGCACTCGGGTCTCGAACTGCTGTCTTGCCGACCTTCCGGTCTGCAGTTCAGCGTCTTAAAAACCAGGAAAGAAGACCAACTACCTGGCAGTATTGCAAATGTAAGCCTGGTTTATGGATGCAGGTGGGTAGAGTTCTGAAGCAATAGAATGGACTGTAGTACTTCAGACTTGGGTAGTGGATCACTTTAAAAAAAAAACTTCCCCAGGTAAAATAAATTAGAAAACAAACTTGCAGCTCAGGCAAGTCTAGATCAGGCCACTCCCTGCAGTGTGAAGCTTTCACCTTGCAGGGTTCTTTTCAAATAAGGGAAGATTCAGAAATGGCATCCCCACACTTTCAGTCTGAAGTGGTAGATTCCATTCTACCACCTCATTCCACTGCATGTGCAAATAGGCCTTATAAAGGG
Source organism: Heloderma suspectum (assembly GCF_057233095.1). Lineage (NCBI taxonomy): Eukaryota > Metazoa > Chordata > Lepidosauria > Squamata > Helodermatidae > Heloderma > Heloderma suspectum. The sequence continues at coordinate 283,106,542 of NC_139461.1, read as the reverse complement.
TCACTCACCTGGTTACCTATGGTGAGCAAGAATTCTCCAGCTAACCAGGCAGGGTTTTGTTTTTTGCCATGAGTGACAAATACGGGTGTTGTACAAGGGCTAGTAACTTTTGTAGCCTTGTTTACAACATAGTAATAGCAAGCAGAGCATAATGGCCTTGATGCAGAATAATGTAAATGGACAGAATCTCAGCAAAACCTGGACATTTGTCCTTTTTAGAGTCCAGACCATCTTGCCGTCTTTTGTAGACTTTGCAGGGCAATCCTATGCCCACTTACCTGGGTGAAAGCACCACTGGACTCAATAGGGGTTATTTCAGAGTAGACATGTATAGGAAGGTGAGGGTGTGCTCAACTGACATACTTGCCATACAACCCAGTCCTATGCATGTTTAAGACCTAATCCCAACTGAGTTCAAAGGCAGCTTGCTCCAAAGGCTGCAATCCTAAGCATAGCTCCTTGCAAGTAAGGGCACGATCCTATGCATGTTTAGACAGGAAAAAGCCCTACAACTCCCAGCATTCCCCAGCTCACCATGATGGCTGGGGAAGGCTGAGAGTTGTAGGACAGTTTTTCTGCCAAATGCAGAAACTGTGCAGTTTTTATGCATAGGATTTGCCCCAAGCCTCTTTGAATACATTGGGACTTACTTCCGAGTAATACACATACGTAGGATTGGGCTATAAGCCTACAAACAAATTTACCAGGGGACAACTCTTCCGAGTAAGACTGGGTAGGATAGGGCTGCAGTTAACGTTAAGTAGTCATAGTGTAACATAGGGAAGCGGTGTCGTGGAAGGGCACAACGGGAACTAGGAGACGATAACCGAGCCTGGCAGGCAGAGCACAGCCTTCCAAGGGGAGAGTCTGGCTTCGGTTCTTTCCGGTAACTTGACCCGACGATTCCCGAAGAACGAGACGGGAGAGTGCCGCTCTCTACGGAATTTGCGCACGGCACGCTGTGTAGGCAGTTGCGAGCGCTGCGCATGCGTGGTAAGGGAGGAAGTCGCCCGGCCATTTCTACCGTCATGGCGGGTCCAGACGCGGCGGGAGGCCTGGCCGACGCCGGACCTGAGGCGACCCCTCCGCCCATGGAGGGGCTGCAGCTGGTACAACAGGGGGCCGAGGCGCGGCTCTACCGGGGCCAATTCCTTGGCCGCCCGACCGTGATGAAGCTCCGTTTCCCCAAGCGTTACCGGCACCCGCTGCTGGAGGAACGGCTGAGCCGGAGGCGGACGGCGCAAGAGGCCCGCTCGCTGCTCCGCTGTCGACGGGCAGGTGGGGGCGGGGCCTCTGCCACGGGGGCGGGGCTTGAGCAGGGATTGGACGAGACGGGAAGCAAGGGGCGGGCTCTTCTCCTTTTTAACAAAACTACCCTCCAAAGGAATGAATGGGGACACTACGCGCGTCGTTCTCAATGAATGGGAACGCTACGCGTGACAGAACTTCAGACCAACATGCAGCTTGATTCTGTTGCTTGCCCGAGGCTAAAATTCCTTCCGCATATGTCTGGACTAAGCAGGAAAGCTCAAGACTGACACGCAGACTAAACGATCATGGTTGATCATGATCATGACTGCTGTGTTATTTCTGTCAGTTCCAAAATTCGTAACATTGATCCCGTTTTATTATTCACTTTTGTTACGAGTGCTGTTGGAAAGGCGAATGTTTCAGACAGAGAGTCTAAAACAACAACAATACAAATGTATCAGATTGATAGATTTAAAGGTATCCTAATATGTTAGTGGGCAAAGAGGATTTCCCCCCCCCCTTGCCCCGTTTGGGAATTGCAGAAATGTCCTTTCTCTATGGTTGTAAATATCACCGCTCTATGTGCCCTATTCATTGTGGGGCAATATCAAAGTCGGGATTCAGTAGAAAACATTTTGTTTTGACTTTTCATAGACACCACCAAATTCTTGGTTTTGTCTCGGTCACTGCCACTATGTAGAGAACTTTAGGCTAAGAGTGCTCCCAGTAGGTTTCAGGTCAGTTACAGTTTGTGTTTTACGTCTTCAAAGCTTTGCTAAACTTGCTGGGAATCAGAAAGCTCAGAACCTGAAGATGACAGAGCTGTGTCTTGCTTGGTGAACTGTCTCAACCTTAAAGTTGGGGGTTGTTATTCACCGTGTGCGCCAGTTGCCTGAAGCTCCTCACCCATACCTCACTAGCACTCCACCACTTCCAGCTTCTTTCCAACTACACCCACCTTCTCTTCCCAGACTCCTTGGCTTCCACAAGAGAGTGAAAAAGCCATGAAGGGCAGCTGCAGTTTGCCGTGGTTATGATGGCACAGTGTTAATGATGGCTGTCACAGAGCTCTGACTTTACCAAGGCTGGAAGGGAGAAAGTGAGAGCTTGCAAACTGCATGACACAGGCCTGTTGACACAGGCCTGTGTTCTGGAGACTTGGTGCTGGCGCAGGCCTTGTCTCACATCTTATTTTGAAGAGCAAGTCGAATTTAAAGTAGAAGGTAGGATGGAGACAAATTTGGTTGCCTGGTGGCAAGTTTCAGTAGCCATAGGTGGCAAGGTGAGTGGCCGATGCAAGCTTGAGCTTGTCAGTGTATTCACTGCAAAAAGAAGTTCTATGTGATCAGAAAACTCTTGTTTTCTGGGATTGTTTAATTATAATGTATTTTATTTTGCATGATCAGAATATTAAATGTACACAGCACAAAGCTAAAGACTAATGATTTATGATCATCCTGTTTTTAGGGATTTCTGCTCCCGTCGTATACTTCGTGGACTATGTTTCCAACTGTATATATCTTGAAGATATCGTGGGATCAATTACAGTTCGGGACTATATCATCTCTGAACAGAAATCCGGGAAAGGTGCCAGCAATCTAATTTTGTTAGCAGAGAAGATAGGTGAGATTTTGGCACAAATGCATGATGAGGATCTTGTACATGGGGATCTCACAACTTCTAACATGCTTTTGCAACCTCCAGCAGAAAATCTGGAGCTGGTGTTAATAGATTTTGGACTGAGTTTTATTTCTGCTCTTCCTGAGGATAAGGGTGTTGATTTGTATGTCTTGGAGAAAGCCTTTTTGAGTACCCACCCAAACACGGAGGTTCTGTTTGAAGCGCTCTTGAAGAAGTACTCGGCTGCATCTAAAAAATCGGTCCCAGTGATTAAAAAACTGGATGAAGTACGGCTAAGAGGAAGAAAGAGATCCATGGTTGGATAAAAGAATGTAAACAGCATACAAGAAAAGAGGGGAGAGGTTTAACTTTGTATGCACTTCAAAAATTTTCAGTTATGTCAGATTATAAAATAAAACTCAGCCATTGTCATTGTATCATGTTTATACAGTAAAGCTGCTCGTGCTTTTATGGCTAGGATTTGATTACTTACCTAATGATAGCTTGAGAATTTGAGGACAAACAAATACTGCTGAAGGACTCTACAGTTTGTCTTCCATTTCATCTGCTTACTTGCCTAAGCCAAACAGTAATTTATACTGGGAAATGAAAACACAAGGTTATCATAGGAGGATGATATAAATGCCTGGCGGTTTTTCTTATGTTGGGCTTAGGTAGCCTAATTATGTGGTCGTCCCTGCTTAGGCAAGTCCAAGGTTGCTCTTCACATAGGTGTGCAGGATTTTATTTGCATCACAACCTTATGTGCCAAAAGTAGGCTTATGGCCTTAAAGGCTCTTGTTTTTAACAGCCTGATCATTTACAGAGTTTAGCACTCCTAAGCCTGCTGCGTTCAATGGGTTTTGGCTAGCTTCATTTTGCATTGGATCTGGCTGTTAGGTTGTAATCCTGTGCTTGTTTTCTTGGGCATAAAACCCATTGAATCCAGTGGGTTTGCTTCTAAGTAAACATGTATAGGAGTGGACTACATGGCTAAGTACCTCATTAAGTAAGTTATATTGATTGTGTGACTTCTGAGTAAACAAGTTTAGGTTTGTGGTGTAGGTCTTAACAGAAATTAATAATAAAATTAGAAATTTGTTATTATTAGCCTGTGATTCTATATAGTCAGAACCTGCCTTTAATTAGATATTCTAGGTCATGTAATTCATGGCTGGCTTCTTATAGCTGCAGATGGGATTGTTTCATATCTTGTACTTGGTGACTTTCTCTCAGTATTGTAGGACAAACAATTATCCTAGTGTAACTCATTCCAAAATGTCTAGAGGGAGCTATGTTGGACCCAATCCACACTTATACAAACTTAAGGCCTGCTGAAATCAATGGCGTGTAAGCACGCTGAAGGCATATATTTAATTATTAAAACATTTTTATCTTGCCTTTGTTTCACAAAAGACAACCACCAAGAATGGATGGCTAACAATAAAAATGAATAAAAAATAAAATACATTATAGAAGGATAGAACAGCCAAAAAGCCCACAGGTAGCCAGCAGAACTAAAAAAGAAAAGAACAACTTCAGCAGCCTGGGGAAACATCAGTAGTAACAGCCCTTCATAATGATCACACTTACACCAAAAGCCAATTTTTTTGCTGCTTGATAGAAGGCACATAGAGAAGGAGTCAGATGGGCATTCCACAATTGAGCTGCCATGACCCGCCCCCCCATTTTTGCATGGTCACCCTCTGTACTTCAGATGGCGTAAGCACCTGGAGCAGGGCCTCTGATGTTGATCTGACTGATTGTTCAGGTATGGGAGCAACTCTCAATTAACTGCATGAGTAAATACGTATAGGATTGGGCTGTAGCTCTGTAGATAATGGAGACCTAAGCCTACAGTCCAAATGCTTAGGCTGAAGCCTAGATGATGTGAAATGGTGGCTATGCTTGTATTTCAGGAAATATATGTAACTTAGAAAGTGAATAAATCAGGGAGCTCACTCCTCCCCTCCCTGCTAGAAAGAACACGCAGCCCCAACTGAGAGTTCCTTGGGACTGCAGACTCTGGCCTCATCCATCGGCTAGAGAACCGAGGGCCACCGGGGGGCTGCACCTCCTGCCTCCCAGGATGAACATCATCGCAGGGGGGAGACCAACCTGGTCCTATACACCAGTCATTGGTGTATTTGCTTTCCTTCCCCTCCTTCCTCCCAATCCCTTTTCCTTTTGTGTCGTGTCTTTTAGATTGTAAGCCCGAGGGCAGGGACTGTCTTAATATTCATCATTATAAGCCACTCTGGGAGCCTTTTTCAGCTGAAGAGTGGGGCAAAAACACCCCTAAATAAAAAAAATAAAATACTGAAATGTGCAAAATAAGAGTAGAACATCAGTCATCTTTAAAAATCAAATGCAGGTATTACAACTAGATGTCTCAGCTTGTGAAACATACCAGAAATCCATAAAACCCAGACTCTATATTGTCATATGCGTAAATGAAGCATTTTTATTTGAGCCTCTCCACTGTTTGCATTGCCACAAGTATTAGCATTTCTTACGTGCACAAGAATGATCTGTGCTGTGCGTCAGATCCGCAGAGCACATTCTTCTACAGCGTGCCTGGCTGAAGGTTTTCAGTGAAATCCCATACAGGTAAGTGGGTATAGGATTGCCCTGCAAAGCCTGCAATAGAGGACTGAATGCTGGGGTCGCGCAACAGCCTGGATTTTAATTTCCTTACAGCTCAGTCCTGTATGTGTTTGTTTATTCAGAAGTAAATCCACTGGTTGGTTGGGTTACTGTTTTTACGGAGATGCGTGAATGCAAAGTCATCGCAAACAGCCAAACAGGAGAGGGAGGAGATATTAGAACCATGCGGATTATTTATTTATTTACTAACGAGGCAAACAGAAAACGGGGTTGGGGATTTCATTAGGGAAATAACATGAGGGGGAAGGGTTAATCTCTCCCTCACAGCCCCTTTTCTGATCGGCTCCCCTCTTCGTTATTTGCAAAAACTTTTAATTGCCGGAGATGCGTTGGCGCTTCTCGATTCTCAGATGTAGTTTGGAGACTGGCAGCCCTTTCAGTCCGATCCTATTTACCAGGATGTAAGTCCAACCCACCAGCCGTGTCCCACGGGGTTTCTTTTCAGCGAAGTGTGCATAGATCTAAGCTTTCTTGAAGACTGCAGACAATCGAGAGCAAGCCACTAACTGAAGCTGACAGAAAGCGAAAGGACGCTTAAGGATGAGGAGGAATGCGTGAGGAAGGGAACACAAAAGAACTCTTTACGTTAGCGCGACCAGGGCGTATGCAATGCTGCACACTTTGCGAGTGCAATGCGAAACCCTTCATTTATGCTCCCGTGCAGGGGGCGTGGAGCGACTTCTCAAATAGCACAGCGGTACCGTCCGGGGCTATGGCGATTACTAGGATTTAGAGGCCGAGTTCGAGACTGCTGTATGATGGTTTTCCCCAGGCAAGCGTCCTAGCGCCCCCGGCTGCTTGTGTCGGAGGCGTATTCACTAACTTGCTAGAAAAAGCTGCTCCAGGCCTAGTGCCCGTTTCCCCTGTGGATCCAGGGTTCCACCGGCCAGGGTATAATTTTAGCCCACGACGGCCAGCCTACGCGCTCTCCTCTTTCCTTAGCTACAGCGACTGTTCTCCAAAGGGCAGTGAACTCCATCACCTCCCGTCAGAACACACGCCAGTGTTAATGCCACTGAATTCAGTGGGAATGGATTCCTACATAAAGTTATATAAAGTTGCCTGTTAGAATGTTACAAGTGGGGCCCGCAACAAAATCTGGCATGTAAAGTGCTCTTGCAGCTAGCCAGACATTTCCTTTCCCAGTATACTTCCTTCCACCCCACCCCACCCCACCCCGATTTACCAATCCTGCCTCCCCCTACCCCACAATGGCAGGATTCTGTGCCCACCAAGTATGCTGAGTCCTCATTAAACTCTTGGTGGGGTTGCCCCGGTAAGGTTCCTCCTCCCGCCCTAAAGATTTGTCATATATTTTTGCAAACTTTGGAGTTTCCCAGAGCCAACTGATACCTTTCTGTTGTGCATCAGTGTTAGATAAAAATAGTCCTTGCTTTCGGTTTAGAAGGAAAGGATGCCAGGCAGGCAGCAGTGGATCCAACACTATTTTATTGAAACGTTTTGCAAAACGGGTGCAGAGCAGTCTGGACCTCGAGACACGTGTGCAAAAGCCTTTTATACCATATTGCTTCTATTGTTCTTACTAGTAACCAATGAAACAGTTAGTACATCGGCTCACCAAGCCAATAGCCAATAAACAGTTAGTATCAGCTTACCGAACTGTTAGTTATGAGCACGTCAGTATGATTTTCTTTTTGCTCTGCCTACATTTTTCGCCACTCGGGCTTTTATGTAACTTGAGACGCCAACAGTTACGGAGTCTCTTTTTCTAACAATTCCCTCCTTTAAGTCTTTATTCATGTCTTAAAGCGTTTAAAACGGAGCCTCTTTATTGGTACAATAAAGCAAGAGCATCTGTTTTGACAGCGGTTTTTATCAATCGCTGGGATAAGCTTTTAACACAGGGGATAATGCAACAACCAAATAACACTATAACTCTTATCATCACTACAAGCGAAATAAGGATTGAGGCTGCTAGGTGTTTCTATTTTTCAAACCATTTCTCTAACCAGGCAGTTACGGGGTTGTTAATCCTTGAATTCTTGGCTAATTCTTCAGACAAGGCGGTGAGGCCCTGCAAAGCCCTTGTTACCGTGCCATCTGGGGCAGTGTTGTTAGGGATGAAGGTGCAACACCGTCTACCTAGCATGACACAAACCCCTCCTTTTTCTGCTAACATATTAAGAACACGCTGATTTTTCCAAGCCATTTGGCTGGTGGCATTTAGTTGCTCAGCCAATCTCTTTATAGCATCACGGGTATAGTTTATTGAGAGTCTGGCACTTTTTCTTTCCCCATGCGTTAGGGTGCTGGAACAAACGGATCACACAGGTGAGGAGGGAAGGAGTGTCCCATCCCAGTGGAAAGGGTAGCACCTCTGCTACAGATCTCCCTGTGGCACAAACAAAACAGTCAGACTTATTTAAAGACTTGGCTGTATACTTTATCCACTCTAACCACACATTATCAGTTTCCTCTGTTATTGGGATCCCTAACTTGGTTCTCCAGGGACGCCTCTCTTTCTCAGGGATCTGTACCAGAAGTGGTCTGAGGGCTGTAGGTGTGACATTTTGGGGTTTTATCTTAAAGCTGTCAAGCCCAAGTCTTTGAGGTATCACCATTTATGTTAATATTTTTTGACTAACATTACCAACACCACCCACAATACTTGCTTCATATTACAAGTTTTTTTGTAATTCGATCACGAGCTTCTCTCAAATGTTGTGACTTGTATATTACAGGTGATTGTGGCTCCTGGATGGCTTCTTCGCCTGTGTCCCTGGCAGCTTCCGGAGGGGTGCCAGGGAGCAGAGGACTGTTGCCCGTGTCCTTCTGTTCTTTCCAGGTGACAGAAGGAAGCAAGGATCGCCTAAATGGCTTTATCTAGCTGCAATGTGTCCATTTGCTAGAACCCACAAGCTTTACACACGAGTGGCTGGTTGGTCTTACCAAATAAGGCCCCTCCCACCCTTCCTTTAAAGCTTCTTTATTCTACTTTTTCAGCAACACCTCGTCTCCCGTCTGGAAGAGATGGATAGGTGCATCTAACGGCAGTCTCTGAAACGGAACGGAATAAGCTCGTAGCTGTGAAAGAACAGACTGTAGAGAAGTCAACTGATCTCTTAGCATCTGATCACCCACCTCCCACTTGACTTCCTCCCTCTTTCCGCAGTGTACCCGAGGCGGGAACCCAAACATCAGTTCGAAGGGGGACAATTTTATGTCCTTTCTTGGCATCCTTCAAAGCTTCGTTAAAGCTATTGGCAGAGCCTCAACCTAAGTGAGCTTCACCCCTCGTTGGAGTTTGGTTAAAGTCTCCTTGAGGCTCCGATTGATTCTTTCAACCTGTCCACTTGCCTGGGGCCTCCAGGGGCAATGTAAATGCCACTCTACTCCCAGAGCTTGTGCCATCCCCCGTGTAATAACTGAGGTGAAATGTGAGCCCTGATCGGACTCTATAACTTCGGGCAGGGAGAACCGGGGCACCACCTCCTGTAACAATTTAGCAACAACAGTTTTAGCTTGGCAGTTCCTACATGGAAACGCCTCTACTCACCCTGTCATTTGTCATACTATTACAAGCAAATACCTGTAACCCCTACATGGTGGCATCTCAGCAAAATCAATCTGCACCCTCTGGAAAGGATAGTAGGCCTATGGTCGCCCTCCTTTTGGAGGAGGGGGTGCCCTGGGAGGGTTGGTCTTCTGGCAGACTTTATAGGTTGCGGCCAGTCAGTAGGCACATACAGTTATGCTAGGGGAGACAAACAGCCTCTTGCAATAGTCAATCATGGCTGATGCTCCAGGGTGTCCAAGAGAATGGTGAACTTGTTTTAGAACAACCCTCTGCAGGCTCTGTGGAAGAAGCAGTCTTCCATCTGTCATCTGGATCCATCTGTCGTCGCAGGGACTTATTCCGTGTTCTTGTGCCATCTGTAACTCAGCAGGGGAGTATGTGGGGTGCTCTTTTCTTTTGGGTAGAATGAGGAATGTTCCTTGGATTCCCTCTTTGGCTGCTCTTTTTGCGGCCTCATCTGCCTTCTGGTTTCCCTGTCTCCATTTTTCCTCTTTTTCTTTCCCATGGGCTCGGACGTGGACAACAGCTACTTGTGAGGGTAGCTGGAGGGCATCTAGAAGATCCACTGTTAGGCCGCCATTAGCCACTGGAGGTCTGTTTGCTGTAAGGAATCCCTTCTCTTTCTACAGTTGCCCATGAGCATGCACAACGGCGAAGGCATTTTTGCTATCGGTATACTCGCTTCCTTTTGCTTGCCTGCAGGGCTCTTGTTAAGGCTACCAACTTAGCGGATTGGGTGGAGAAATGAGGAGGCAACCTTTCTTCGTGCACATTTTTGTCTAGAGGGCCGCTCTTGTGTAGCTCCTTCTATCTAGCATATAGCTAGACCCATCTACAAACAGATCTCTGGCTCCCTCTATTGGTTCATCCTCAAGGTCCGGTCGGCCTTTGGTGTCTAGGTCTAATACTTCAAGGCAGTCATGATCTGGGAGTCCTGATCCATTTGTGCCCAGTAATGTTGGCAGTAGTGTGGCGATATTAAAGCTAGAGCAAGCCTTAAAAGTGAGGTTTTCGTTTGTTAGTAAACCTATTTCATATCGGGAATGCCGGGCTGGGTTGAGAAATTTGCTTCCTCCTCCTGATCTCAAAATTTGCGGCACTCTTGTTGTTGTTCAGTCGTTCAGTCGTGTCCGACTCTTCGTGACCCCATGGACCATAGCATGCCAGGCCTTCCTGTCCTGCGCTCTCTCCCGGAGCGTGCTCAAGTTCATATTCATTGCATCCATGATGCTATCTAGCCATCTCATCCTCTGCCGTCCCCTTCTCCTTTTGCCTTCAGTCTTTCCCAGCATCAGGGTCTTTTCCAGGGAGTTTTCTCTTCGCATTAGGTGGCCAAAATATTGGAGCTTCAGCTTCATTATCTGTCCTTCCAATGAGCACTCTGGGTTGATTTCCTTTAGGATGGACTGATTTGACCTCCTTGCAGTCCAGGGCACTCGTAAGAGTCTTCTCCAGCACCACAGTTCGAAAGCATCAATTCTTCAGCGCTCAGCCTTCCTTATAGTCCAGCTCTCACAGCCATACATTACTACTGGGAAAACCATAGCTTTGATTAGACGGACCTTTGTCGGCAAGGTGATGTCTCTGCTTCTTACTATGCTGTCTAGGTTTGCCATAGCTTTCCTCCCAAGGAGCAAGCGTCTTTTCAATGGGTCCTCCCATTGTCATTCTCTTGGCTTTGGTACAGATCAGAGCTGCTGCCGCTACTGCTCTTAGGCAACTTGGCCATCTTCATGCTACGACATCTAGGACTTTGGAATAATATCCCACTGGTCTCTAAGAGGGCCTTTTTCGCTGGCAAAGCACTCCTCAAGCTATGCCCTTATTTTCATGCACATAAAGTCTAAATGGCCGGCTGGGATTTGGTATGGCCAGTGCGGGTGGTGACACAAGAGCAGCTTTAAGACTGAGGAAAGACTTATTTATTCTTTCTGCAGTGCCTCATACAGCGGCCGCGCTGTTTCCCCATAGTTTGCTATCCATAGTTGGCAGAATCTGGTCAACTCCAGGTAGGCCTTCAATTCGTGGGGGGACTTAGGGACAGGAGTGTCACGGATGACTTCGACTCTTTCTTGCCCTAGGCTCCAAGTCCCTTTAGTTAAGTGGTGGCCTAGGAATTTTACAGTTGGTTGGGCCAACTGTACTTTTTCTTTTGACACTTTATAACCCCCCCTAGTTGGTTGACTCTGTTTTCTATTAGGCTCTAGTCCTCAGTGGCCTCTGGGGTGGATTTTTCTGCAACCTTTAAAAGGGCCATTTGGTAGTTACTACTCTGCTGTTTAGGGAGCCGTATCTCCATCCTTCCATCAGGAGTAAAAGCAATCTCAATTTGGAGTTTAGTCAATGAGTCCCTCCCTAGCAATGCCACCGGACAGGAGGGGGTACAGACAAATGCATGTTCTAGGTGTGTTTTTCCAACCTTGGTGAACAGGGGACGAGAGAGGGGCACTTGGGTTGCCCTTCCCTCGACCTCCATTATGGTGGTGAACCCCCCCACCTCCCGTTGGGGCTCACTGAGGGGGAGGACGGACGGGGCGGCCCCTGTGTCTACAAGGGCTTTGTAGGAGCGGCCCCCAACCTTTATTTTGCCCATGGGGTCCTGTCTTGCCTCAGAGACGGCTAAGAGGGGGCCGGGCCCTGGTCTGTCTTAATCTCTTTCCTGTTCATACAGAACTTTCTGCGCTCCTCCCGTATTTTCCCCTCTCTCTTTCTGCTTCAAAGCCTCACAGTCACGCTTCTAGTGTCCCATTTTCTTACAAAAGGCACATTGATCTTTCCCCAGGGGAGATCCTTTCCTTCCCCCTTTCCTCCCCTTTCTAGCTCCCTCTTTGTCAGGTTTAAGAACCGCAGCAAGGAGCTTGGCCTGCTTCTTGTCTTTTTCTTTTTCTTTTTCTTTTCCTTCTTTTTCTTTTTCTCGCCTCTCATAAACCTTTTGAGCTACTTCAACTAAAACTCCTAGGTCAGCTGCCAAGCCTCTTTCAACTTTTTCTCTGATGTCCTGGCAGCTATTTCCCACGAACTGAGTCGTGAGGATCCTTAAATTATTTGGATCATTCAAGTCAATGTCAGTATATTTGGTGAAGGCTTCCCTTAGCTTTCGGAGGAACACAGCAGGAGGCTCGTTTTTGTCTTGTTTTAAAGTCAGAACTTTTTGCAAATTGGGGGCCCTCTGCGCAGCTTGTCTCATGCCTGCTAAAATGAGCCAAAAATACAGCATGCCTCTCTTTGTGCAGCGGTGGCTAGTCTCCGATCAGGCCGTCTTAAAGTCAACACTGCTGCTATCTGATCTTCGGTCACAAGGGGGAGCTCCTCCCTAAGCTTGGCGCGCGCCGGCAAGAATAATCGGTTTCTGACTAAGGAAACAAGTGTTTAATAATATCTGTGTGTCGTCCCAGGTAGGATTGTGTGTGAGCCTCACATTTTCTATTAAGGACAACAATGGACTGGGGTCCTCCTCAAAGGAGGGGTTAAATTGTTTCCAATTATACAAGTCAGATGTCGTGAATGGGACATAAACAAACAACGTCTCTTGAGGATATTGGGCGGTAGAGTCGGGGACCTCTCTAATAGGGAAGGTCAATTTTTTTTTAATTATCACAGGGAGGGCCAAGGACATACATTTAATTACCCATGGGGCGGGCCTGCCGCCGAGAGGTACACAAGTTGCCCACAAATCAATATAAGGGAACTGGTCCCAACTTCCCCTCTGTGCTACTGTAGTTCGCACATCAGATACCAAGGTTGGGTCAAAAGACCCCTCAGGTGGCCATTTGGGTTCTAATACTGGCCATTCCCGAGTGCAAAAAAAGACAAGATGATCCTTTGTCATCTTAGTTCTATAATCTTGCTTAAAACGTGACCAATTGCGCAAGCAACACTCCAAGGGCGTATGGGACTTCTTCGCAGACTTAGATTGGGACCCGCCCATGACGGTGGGAATTTCAGTCAGCAATTCTTGCGCTTCGCCCTCCTCTGACCTAGCCCGTCTCCGGGGTAAGGAAATGCAGATCGGGGCTCCCCACTCGCTTCGCCCGTAGGCGTCTCACACAATCACAAACACACCACCGTCCCGCGTTTATCCCCTAATGTAAGCTGTTTCACTTACCCCAAAAGCCTCTTCTGTCCCGCCCGCAGCTGCGTCCAGCTGCTTATTGATCCACTGCCGGTGCCTAAAAGGAGTGATCACGTCTCCCTCTTCCTCTGGCGTTGGTCCCCGAGCGCCTCGGCCGCCGCCATCGTGAGGAGAAGGCAGTGTAAACAACCGCCTGTGGCCACTTCTCCTCCGTGGCCCCTCGGCTCAGCGCGAAGGGGACGCGCCCCGAAGCAGGATCCGAGTCACGGCACCAAATTGTTAGATAAAAATAGTCCTTGCTTTCGGTTTAGAAGGAAAGGATGCCAGGCAGGCAGCAGTGGATCCAACACTATTTTATTGAAACGTTTTGCAAAACGGGTGCAGAGCAGTCTGGACCTCGAGACACGTGTGCAAAAGCCTTTTATACCATATTGCTTCTATTGTTCTTACTAGTAACCAATGAAACAGTTAGTACATCGGCTCACCAAGTCAATAGCCAATAAACAGTTAGTATCAGCTTACCGAACTGTTAGTTATGAGCACGTCAGTATGATTTTCTTTTTGCTCTGCCTACATTTTTCGCCACTCGGGCTTTTATGTAACTTGAGACGCCAACAGTTACGGAGTCTCTTTTTCTAACATCAGTGGTGCCCCTTTGGTTACAAAAGGACCGCCATTTCATACATAAGTGCCTGTTTGAAGGGCTAGAAGAAATTGGTCCTTTTGCTCTTCTTTGAGGGCATTGATTTGGACTAGAAGGCAATGTTGGCTCCACTCATGTTGGCTCAGTTCAGATGTAACACCACCAAACCGTTGTTGCTGTCACATAAAGAAGTTTCGGGCTTGCATGCTCCTTCTTCCCTCCTTGCCACTCGTGCTTTGATTCCTTCACTGGTGCCTGACTTTGCGGCAAACCATAGTTTGCAATAACATCTCTTTTTCTGGCTGGGCCTGGTGCTTTTACTAGCTGCACAAGCAGCTGTTTAGCATGTGAAGTTGTCCCCCGCCCCATCACTTTCACTCCATGCCACTGAAAGCTGCACCTATATTTATTCATTATATTCCTACAGCGCCCAATAGCTAAAACTCTCTGGGTGGTTCACAACAATTAAAACCATAAAATACAGCATGATAAAACATAATATAAAACTTTTTAAAAGTTTAAAACTACAGAATAAAACCAAAGGAAAAACCAGCAGCAGAATTATATATGGGTGGGGGTTAGATTGCTCACCCACCAAGTCCCCCGCCACCCACATCAGCACTGCTATGTCTGATTGGAGATAACAGCAGGATTCCTCCAGGGGGCAAGGCTTGGCCTCCATGCCTCATGCCCTGGAGGAACCCAAAACCTGGTTTGGACAGTCTGGATTAGGCCCAGGGGACGTGGGTTCTGGATATCTGCTGTAGAATTTCTGTCTGGTAGGCAGCTCCTCAAGGTACAGGAATCCTCTATAAACAAAAAAAAAATTCCCAGCCGTTTGCTAAAGTGATGGCAGGGTGGGGGAGATTTGCAAGATTTAGAAAAAAGAAACCAGATACAAGTAGTAGATTATTCCTGGATTATTTTTCTTCTCTAATAATAATCTGTCTTCACATCCCAGCTCAGACTGCAGTGCTACTGTCAGGCCAAAGCCTACTAAGTGCAGCAGAAGGAGATATTTCCTTTTGACGTTCACAGCTTCAGCCCTCAAGCAATTAAGATCTCTTGGCTGGTCAGAAAGCATGACAAAATGCATGAGATCTTCATATATCTTCTGGGGTCCCATCCTCCTGTGGCACTAATGGTTTGTTTGCTTTGTCACGTAATACAAATGGTGAATGCGACTAACAATGTTATCACATACATCTGTGAAGTCTAACATGAGTCTCTGGAAAAACCTCTACAGAGAAATACAACATTGTTGGTCACAAGTGGCCACAGATCTGTTTCTTTTATGGGCACAATCCTATTTATTTATTATATTTATATCCCTCCTTTTTTCCATTGTGGAACTCAAGGTGGCTACATGTGGTCTCACCTCCAAGCACTGGCCAGACCCAAACCTGCTTAGCTTCAGCAAGGTGGCTACCTCAAGTGCCTTCAGACCGTGTCTTGGGATCTGGCTGCCTAAGGAATGACAGGAGCTTTAGGACTTTTTTCTGTCTAAACATGCATAAGATTGCATCCTAAAGCAGTTTTCTTCTGGGTGGTACTTCACTTAGCATGGCTGCTTACGCTTTGGCAAAAAAGAAGAGGAAATGCATCACTAAAGAGGAGGACAAAAGAAGACACGAATTTGCATAAAATGTGTATATGGCAATGTTATTTGTATGTGTAAATTTGGAAATAATTACTATAATTTAAATAGAAATACAATACATCTCACTGTTTTTATCAGGTTGTTTGTGCAGGGTAGGTACTGCAGGCTTCTGTGACATTTGGCAACCATAGGGATGGTCAATTTAAGAAACCCAGACATAGCAAAAGATAGGCAAAGGTGGGGAACCAACAGCACAATCAGTCTTGTCCGAAGCCCTAAAGGTCCTGTATGTAAGGCTAAATTTAGCAACAGCAATCAAATGCGCTTGATCTCGTCTGATCTCGGAAGCTAAGGAGGGTCAGCCCTGGTTACTTCTTGGATGGAAGACCGCCTGGGAATCAGGCTTCCTGCACTGATCAGGGGGTTGGACTCAATGGTCATGTAGGCCCCTTCCAACCCTACGATTCTATGATTCTATATTAAGAGCCCTGGATTGGGCAAGCCATAATTGAGTTGTTGAGTATGCAAGCATATTCCAGTCCTAGACTGAATCTTTCAGATATGATCTAATCACCTGTCTAGTTGCAAGTTCTGGAATTTCCCCATTTTTCGAAAGGGTCACATTTTTCATTAGCTTTGGGCTCAGGACACAGTGGAAGTTACTTCCATGTAAGCATTGCTGTGTCATAATACATATGTCATGTTCTGTTAGTCTTGCAGAAAGAGTATGTGTTGCAATAGCTGCGCAAATTTAAGCTGCGGTCCTGTGCAGTTTTACCTGGGAGTAAGACATACTGAACACAGTGGGACTTACATCAGAATAAACTAACACAAGAGCCTTTAATCGTGTAAAAGCACTTGCTCAAAAGGAAAGGCAAGTTGCAAATCATATACAGGATCTTTGAAACTATATGGCAACGCATCCAAATAATCATGAGTAGCACACATTGTTTCTGGGGCTGAGAGGACCACGGGGATAACTTTCGATTCATGTACCAAGACCAAATTCTCCAGGACAGAGGTATCCATTTCTCTTTGTTTAAACAAATAGTTCTATTCTGTTGGTGGAGAAAATAACAGGACAGGCTCAATAAAATGAAATGAATAATCTCTGGGCAAGGCAATCCCAGCAAGCAGTCAGTCTTGGAGGCTGAGGCTAAAGAGGTGATAAAGTGCATGTCAAAAAGAACCATTTCTATTGATTTTAATAATGACATTTGTTTCTAAAACTAAGACACTATCATTGGGACACGGGATTTATCATTGGGGTGGCCGTCGCTTGCATCATGGTGACAGGTTCATGCAGCATATTTTTCACCATATTTTATGAAGAGCAGCTTGCAAAAGTTAAATGGCTAAAAAATATATATGATAAAATGCTTTAACAGGGAGGTCACTCACTTTAGTCAGGTTCATTCATTATCTGCAAAAGGGGGTTGAGGAAGTGAGCCATAAAAGGTTGCATAGAGCAGCGTCCAATGCTGCCTGCAAGCTAGCAGGGCCTACTGCTAGCACAATGGAAGCTAGCAGTTGAGGAAGCAAGTGGAAAGAGCAGAAAGACACACTTCAAGAATGGCGCAGGTCAGTGGAGCTCCCATTTCAGTAACAATAATTTCTATTAGTTTCCGGGGTTGCTTTAGGGAGCGCAAATTCCTGTTGTGATAGCAGTAGGCCCCAGAGGCACAACGGAACTACTAATAGGCATGGCGGAGAATTCCGCCACAGATTTCAGTGGCATTCGGATTTCAGTGGCATTGCACTGGCATTCTGCCCCCCGAAACCCGTGGCGGAACGGCCTCCCCGCCCCCACGGAATCCCCCCTGGGACGAAGCTTATCTGGGGCGGATGTTCCGGTGGCGGCAGCAGCAGCAGCTGGTCTCTTGGCCAGCTGCTGCAGCCGCAAATGGCGGCCACCGTAGTGGCCGCCATTTGCATCCTGCCAGGCTGCCGTGATAGGCTACGTAAGTATTTACATAGCCTATCACGGCAAACAGCAGGGGCGCAAATGGCGGCTGCTATGCCGTTTGTGCCGCTGCTCTTTCCGTGATAGGCTATGTAAGTATTTACTTACGTAATCTATCACGGAAAGAGCAGCGGCGCAAACGGCGTAGCGGCCGCTCTTTGCGCCCCTGCTCTTTGCTGTGATAGGCTACGTAAATACTTATGTAGCCTATCATGGCAGCCTGGCAGAACGCAAATGGCAGCCGCTGCAGCAGCCGCTGCAGCAGCCGCCATTTGCGTCCGCAGCAGCCGGCCATGGCCAGAACTCCAGCTGCGGACGGCCCTGGCTGGCGGCTCCACGGAGCCGCCGCAGAGCAGAGCCAGCCCAGGGAGGATGCCGGGGGAAGGGACAGAGCGCCTCCCCCCCACTGCGAATCAAAGCTGCGAAAGGTAAGTGACTTTCGTACATCCCTAGGAACTAGTGGAGGCACAGTGACAATACTGGATCCTGCCCATAATATGCATTGGTTATTACTGTCTCCTGTCTCTTCCAAAAAGGGGAGCCAAATTTGTCACTTAAATAAATAAGAACTTAAGAAGAGGTCTTTCCCATCACCTGAAAAACAAACTGAAGACACTAGGGATCGAACCTCAGACCTTTTGCATGCAAAACATGTGCCACAAAGCTACAGCACCTCCCTGTTGGTGAGCCATCATAGAGCAGCTTTGTAGCTGACAGTGCAATCCTATTCATTTTCCCACTATGTTCAAGGGGGCTTACTCCTGGATAGCCAATCTACATTACAACTTTAAACTGGTTTCAAACCAGTTTATCTAAAGGGATCCTGCAGTTTCATGAGAGTACTGAGAATTCTTTGCTAGAGACCCCTGCCCCCTGCCCAAGCGGCCCCTCTTCCTAGAGCTACAATTGCCAGAATTCCTGTATTTGGTAGCCGTAATCACTAAAAACAAGTTTGAAACCAGTTTAAAGTTGTAATGTAGATTGCCCCTTCAAGCGTGTTTAGGATTATATCCTGTGTTTTCTTTAGTAGCAGAGCTTCAGGTTTCCTAAATCATCAAGCTTGACCTGATTTTGATTAATGAAACAATCAGACTCATATGCAACATAAAACAGATTCAGATTCAAAACAGTTTAGGTGCAATGTGATGACATCAACACGAGACCACACTATTGGATAATAGGAACAACTCCACATGCTTCTAGACACTGAAGGGTGATAGAGAATGTGTAGGTTGATCACTATATGAACAGAATGCTGAACTAGATGGAGTGTTGGTTTGATCCAGCATGGCTCTTCTTATGCTTTTATCAGTTCCTCCCTCCCCTTCCTCTTCCTTCTTCCTCCTTCTCCTCTTGCCGCTGCAACAAGTGCTATGCAGCTCTCTTCCTGAAAGATGCAAGTTACCAAATATCATGCCTTTGCTTACTTACACACACACACACACACACACACACACACACATCTTTAGGGGGTTCTTGTAGTTAAACAGTGTTAGATAGCCTTCTTTGAGGATGTGTATAAAAGCACTAATAAAGTAAGTTGCTTTGAACTCCTTTTAAACTGGCTCTAACCTGTGTTTATTCCCTCCAATACTAAATGCTGCATTGCTGTGCTTTCTCTATATAAGGCAACTCTGCTGTAAGTCACATCAGACTTTCCAACACGCACAAGGGAACATGCAGCCTTTTCTGAGGCTCGAGAAGATGTTACCAGTATAGCCAAGCAGGCAGCCATTGGAAGCCAATGACAGATTTTATAGCATCTCCTCCTGCCTGACCTACATGCCTGCTATACAGGATGACAAGGCAGAATTCAAATGCCAGATCCATCACTGCTAAAGTGCCCAATATGGAGGACCACAGTTGTTTATGTTACTGATAGCAGCCAATGGCATATAGATCAGGGTTTTTTTGGTAAATAATAATGTAAAAATATTTTTCACTTTTAATGTCTTGTTCAATGAATTATATGTAAGCAACTCTGGGAGCCTTTTTGGCTGAGGAGCAGCATAAAAATACTTCAAATAAATAAACATACTGCCTGTCATGTAAAACATATCCAGGCAGTGTATATGATTAAAACGATAATATAAGAATATAACTAAAACATACGAAAACATAACCAGTGACCATCAGGAAACTAACAATCATGTTGCCTATGGATGACTTGGCCATCACTTGGGTCAGTTGGAGCCAGATTATGAATAGCAGCAATGTGCTAGAGCAGGGGTGTTTAATTTCAGGCCTGTGGGCCAAATCCAGATCTGGGGTCCTAATCCAGCCTCTAGAGGGCCTTGTCTCCTTCCACTGGGCTACCCGCATTCCCGCAACCACCAGTCATTGGGTGGTTTTCTGGATTCTGTGTATTTTTGGTGTTTCTGGTATTTTGGCCTTCCCTCTTTGCCTTCAGCCCTGAATTTGGCCCTCACACTGAAAGAGGTTCAACACTCCTGTGCTAGAGAGACAGGGACTGAACATATATTGCCTCCTTCTTAGTGTCCTGTAGCGTATTATGCACCAACCAATGGTACTTAGGTGGTCACAAATGGTGTTCAAAGTGGGTCTTCACTGCACTTCCTTCCTTCTTGTGGCAGCAATAATCTGCATGCAGGTTGCCACCTATGCTGGTTACATTTTTAACCCCATGTTCGGTCCTCTAAATGATCATAGGGAGGTGGGTAGAGTGGCCGCAGCTTGGGTAGCCGTCTTCCCACCTTCTTGAGGGGAAATGTCCTAACAGCTGTGGCAGGAGATAAGTAAGCCAGGTGAGTGGAATGTTGACAAGGGGAGAGTCATGGCGACAGTTGCTAGGGGAACTGGAAGGTGGGGAGGAGGGCGGTTAAAAAGGCACTTGGGGAGGGGGCTGGAGAGGGAAGAGGAAGGGAAGGGAGAAGGTGGCTTTTGGGAGAGGAGGCTTTTCAGGAGCATGTGAGCAGGAGGTCTACATGAGGAGCCGGCCTTCAGGGGACAGAACGGCTATGAGAGGCATGCAGGAGGCCGGCTACATTAAACACACCTCAGCAGCAAACTGTTGGACTCGAAAGAGCAAAGACCCTGTGTGTGCACACAGCAACTGAACTTGAAGAACTACAAGAAAGGACAAAGGGCTGATTCCATTGTAAAGTGAGGGAGGGAAGTGACATTTATTATCTACTGTTACTTATTTTAAATCCAAAGGAGCTTTGTTAGTTTACAGAAAATTTTGCATGAAATCTCCCCACCCCTCCTTTTTAAAAATCTCAGTTTGGGAGCTGACCCAGCAAGTCATTACATCTTCTGTTCACCTCGGGTCCCTGTCCAAGGAGAGAAATTTTACCCAAGGGCATTGCTTTGCTTTGGTTTCAGAATGGACGGCCTGTTGAAGAAGTGACACAGTTTGGACCCTTCCCTTTTGAAAGTGATCTTTATAGCGTATGGAGCCAGACTGAATATACTCCGGCTAGATCAAACACAGCCGCTTTGGAAAAGAGAAAAACACCCCTCTCCTGCAAAATAAATCACCAAGGTAAGATGACGCTATGGACTTAGCAAATTTGATTTTTCGTTTATTTGCCTTTGCATATATTATAGGGGCATTTTCCAGCATTTTCTCTATAGCAACAAGAACTAGAAACATATAAATAGCAGAGTTTTTAACTGTTTCAACAGGCACACATTATGTCACTATTCCCCAAATGGCCTTTGTATAACAGGATGCATTGAGTGCAACTGCCAGTTGGGAACAAGTCACCTAACCCATTATACGATTTCATTATTCTTCATCTAACAGGGGACACCCCCCCCCCCCAGAAGTCCTCTGGATCACTGCAGAGCCTTTAGTTCCTGTGGCAGGAGGGGAGCTGAGGCTAAACTGCAGAATTCCTAACTTCTCCCCTAACCTAGTTAAGTTGAACTGGTTCCAAGATGGAAATCCGCTACACCTGACAACCTGTCACTCAGTCTCTGTCATTGACACCCATGACTTGCACCCATGTGGAGCCTTCTGGGATTTACACCCACACAGGGATGGTGGTGGGAAAGACTGTGCTTAGGGTGGAAGACAGAGGATCAAAAGAATGTGTAAAAGGAACATAGACTTTGCAGATGCCTGGTGAGTCCTGTCCTTTTGGATGGCTAAGGGCGCAATCCTATGCATGTTTAGACAGAAAAAAGCCCTAAACACACATAGGATTGCACCCTTAGTTGAAAAGATGCTTGAACAAACACTGTATCAGTTTATCAAGGCCCCCTTTGGACATAACTTCTGGCCTCTTTTATACCCACAGGTATAAAGGAGGCCAGAAGTTATGCCCAAAGGGGGCCTTGATAAAGTGATATGAATAGAAAGCAGCAAGGTAGGAGCTGAAATGGGGTCTGACCTGCATTCCAAACCTCTTTCTCTGCAGGATAGAACTCGGTATACTTTGGCTTTCAGCCCAAGATTGTCATCTGTAAAAATACCACATAGAGTGGCAGAGGGATTAAATGTTGCTTACAGAGTGCTTTGAAGATGTTCATTTCTAATTATTAATATTACTGTGAAGCTATTACAATGTAGCCTTTGGCTGCTTCCTGAAAGTAACCAGAATGCTGGGACAGGGGTAGGTCAGCTGCTGATTTTTATGGGTGGGGAAACATTATGAAAGACCGAGTCCTCGAGATAGAGATAACAGCACTTCTTCGGTTGATTTTTTTTTTAGGGGGTCTTTTTTTTTTTTTAGGGGGTCTTTTTTTTTTTAGGGGGTCTTTTTTTTTAGGGGGTCTTTTTTTTTTTAGGGGGTCTTTTTTTTTAGGGGGTCTTTTTTTTTTAGGGGGTCTTTTTTTTTTAGGGGGTCTTTTTTTTTTTAGGGGGTCTTTTTTTTTAGGGGGTCTTTTTTTTTTAGGGGGTCTTTTTTTTTTAGGGGGTCTTTTTTTTTAGGGGGTCTTTTTTTTTTTAGGGGGTCTTTTTTTTTAGGGGGTCTTTTTTTTTTAGGGGGTCTTTTTTTTTTAGGGGGTCTTTTTTTTTTTAGGGGGTCTTTTTTTTTTAGGGGGTCTTTTTTTTTTAGGGGGTCTTTTTTTTTTTAGGGGGTCTTTTTTTTTTTCTTTTAGGGGGTGGGGCACAAGAATCCCTGCTTTTATTAGCTGATTTAGGTTGCAGTCCCATGCACAGTTATTTGGGAGTATTCTCCGTTGAACTTAGCGGGACTAAGTTCCAAGTAAATGTACATAGGATTGCACTGTTGCTCCTAGGATTGACATGTGGTTGCCACCAGAACTGGGAAATATTATGGTCTCTTCACTGGGATCATGGTGTGTGCAGATTCCTGACTGGAATATGGCAAAAGAACACTAGGGTAGGAACAACCATTGGTTAATACCTGTGAATTTTCTCTGCATGGAAAGAACATAGCCAGGATGTGACCAGAGGGTGAACTGCCCCACGTGGAACACTGATTTGCCCCACCTAGTGTGTTTTCAAAAAAGAAACACCATGGTTTTAAATTTGTGAAAAAGATAATTTACATTTAAAGAATGAGAGCTTGTTTTTAGAATACAACAGTGTGTGTTTGTTTGTTTTGGTGATGGTTGGTGCAGCCCTCAAATCTCCATCCACCTGCTCTGCCCACCCAAGATTCCTCCTAAGTTTTTCAAGATCACTATCTGTTGTCATGCATAACAGAGCAATCCTAATGCCTTGGTGAAGTTAGGGGGAGGTTGGGGCAGAAGAGCCCCTCCGCCCAGAAGACTCCCAGCACACTTGCAGAAAGCTCCATAAGCATATGACCACTGCTGGTGGTGTTTCTCCTAGCGGTAGGTCCCAAAACAGGGTATTCTGGGGGCAGGTCAGAGGTGACCTTGGAGCTGCTGGATTCAAAGCCCCTTTGTTCCCTCAAGGGGCCCTAGGATTATGCCTTGTAACTACACCAGCCTGGAGATGGAGCAGTTAATTCCCTCCCCTTGCCCCCGAAATTGGTGGTGGGGTGTAAAAAGTCCTCCCCACTCTGGCCAGAGCAAGACAGCAAGCTTTTTAAAGTGATGGATCACCCACTGGTTCATCCCCCCCCACTCTGGCTTAGGATAGCTCTGCTCTTGAAAACAATCGCTGGCTGCGTCAATAAGTGTTTATCACGCTGTAGTCAATCTGCTCAGATGGTATTTGGGGGGGTTCTGTACTTGCTGCTGTTTTTGATTGGATTTGCTAGATGTTGTTATTCCTGGGCTGTACTGCTGTACCTGCTTACCTAGGAGCAAGCCCCATTGAACTCAATAGGTCTTACTTCCAAGTAGATATGTATAGGGTTGTGCTGTTAATGTCTTTATGAATTGCATTTATGATTTTAATGTGTATATGTCACCTTGGGTGCCTTTGGGTAGGGGGTGAGACTGAAATGCTATAGAAAGAAAGACGAAGAGACATGCCCAAAGCAGATGGAAGTTATTGCTTACCACCACTAGCAGACCTGTCTCCCATTTCCCTATGCTGCTTAAAATTACATTAACTTCTCAAGGATTAGTGGTGGGGTGAACTTTGCGATGCACTTCGTTCATTGTTTGGAGATGTTGATGGGGATGAACAATTCCATTTGGTTAAGCAATAAGGTTTAAGAGGGAAGCAATGTCATAGGTGGGGCATGATGGCCACAGACCCCTTGAAGTTAGTTTACTGTATGTAGGATTGCCAACTGATTAAATGAAATTTGGCTTGTTCTTCTCTTTTGCCTTTAACAGCAGCCTTATGTGCAGAAATCAATAGGTGATGCTTTTCATGCATGGGGAGAATCATTCCAACTGGTTAATATCTGCAGATCAAGCTGTTGTTAAAGTGCACCGCTACAGTAGCTGGTTGAAAAGCCGGCATCCATGATGGCATGCCAAAATGGTAATTCTATATCTTTACCTTATTGGAAGAACCCCGAACAGTGCTCATTTAAGAGGTGAAAATTGCACAGAAGCAAACCAAACTGAGCTAAGGAATAAATGGACTGAATTTCAAACTGGGAAGGAAGATAAAAGCAGCAAAAGAAAACTTACACTGTCTGCAACCACTAGATGTTGCTCTTCACTTCCATCTGGTGAAGTGAACGGTCGCCCCTTTTAGACTTTGGCCAGAGAATTTCATTCTAAGAGTTGATTCATATTTCATCTTGAAAACTTGGATTAAAAAGGTTGATTAGATGGCAAAATACATGTTTGCATTTTAGCTGCCTGCAATAAACATGAATGCAATGATCAGGAAAGTATTGGGCACCTGACAGCATCACACACACATTCACAGCAATCAACTTAGAAAATTACAGTTCAGAAGTAACAATTTCCAGAGGGTAGCCAGGTTTAGGCTATTGCTGCAAAAATAACAGAGTCTTGTATCACCTTAAAGACTAACCATAAATGACTACTGTTAATAATGTGATTTTTTCCATTTTTCCATTTAATTTCCTTCTGACCTCATTGTTTACAACCTCCCCCGCCCATGTACCATATATAAACATGAAACCCTTCATAACACTCCATGCATCTGATGAAGTGGATCTGATAATCATGAAAGCTTATGTAAGTTTAGAACTAGACTGCAAGCTTTTCTACACCAGGCTATTAATCGGCTGTTAAGCTGCTGTATCTACTTTCAATTTCATCACAGCATTGAGATCTGAGCACTACATGAAGATTGTTTCCTTTCCTGCTTTTCCACTACATAACTCCTAGGTGGCACTGTGGTATAGCAAAATAGCACAAATACACAAATGAAATAGTGGTTTCTTTCCCTTTCACATTTTTCCTGCTCTAAAAACACTCACTGAAAGTGCTCGTTAGACACAGAAGCGAAACTAGAGGGTCACAGTGTTGTCTAAGGAACCTGTAAACAACCATGAGTAGGGAATGACAAGTGCACAATAAATGCCTCATGCAGAAAAACCCTTTAAAACATTCCCTAGAAGGGGGTGCCCATAACTCAGTGGTAGTGTCCATGCTTTGGGAGCAGAAGGTCTCAGGTTCCTGGTATTTCCCATCAAAAGGACCTTAGGAAGCAGGTCATGGGAAAGACATCTGCCTGAGACTCTGAATTGCTACTTCTACTCAGTGTAGACAGTAGTGGGCTAGACAGACAAATAGTCTCACCTGGTATAAGGCAGTTTTCTTAACATGTCATCAGAAGCCTGTTTTAAGAAGTCTTAACATACATCTCAAAAAATAGATATACCAAACTGTTCTTAAATCACAGGTAAGCAAGCTGGTGCCATCCAGTTGTTTCAGACTACAGTCCCCATAACACCTGACTATTGGCAATGCTGGCTGGGGCCGATGGGAGTTGCAGTCCAAAACATCTGGAGAGTACCAGGTTCCCTACTGCTGGCTTAAATAAACCACCTCACCCATTCCCACCAATAATACTTGTATAGAGAATGGGATTTGGGCAGGTGCCACTTCTCAAACATCTGTGTCAAGATTTGAATGCTAAAATTCTCACCTCTACAGTTATTAAACACAAAAGCCCCTAAAGTAAAAGCTTGTGCATTCTTAATAATAAGTCCCAGTGGTGCTGAGCAGGACCTTCTTTTATAATGGGCCAATTTCAGAATCCAGTTTGTTGTTGTTCAGTCGTTCAGTCGTGTCCGACTCTTCGTGACCCCATGGACCATAGCATGCCAGGCCTTCCTGTTAGGGATGTCAAAGAATTTCGCCACGAATCTCGGGGAGGCCAAATGCCAGCGCATTCGGCCCCCCGAAATCGGTGGCAAAACGGTCTGCCCCCCGCCCCCCCCCGGGACAGGACTTACCTTTGGCAAATCTTCCTGGCGGCGGTGGCTCCGGCCCCCATTTCCAGTTAAAAACAAAACAAAAAAACGTGATAGGCTACGTAAAGATTTATGTAGCCTATCACGGCTAGATTTTTAAAAAACACTGTGATAGGCTAAGTAAATGTTTACGTAGCCTATCACAGCTGATTTAAAAGAAAAAAAAAACCCGCGCCCATGCGCTATTTGCATTCCCCTTATTTTCGCCGTCTTAGTCTACGTAAATGTTTACGTAGATTAAGACGTGCCAAAATAAGAAACGCAAATGGCCCATGGGCGCCGCCATTTGCGTACGCGGGTTTTTTTTCAAATCAGCTGTGATAGGCCATGTAAACGTTTACGTAGCCTATCACAGCTGACTGCAGGAACGCAAGTGGCGGTGGCTATGGCCGCCGCCATTTGCAGAGCCGGCCGGCCAGGATTCGGGGGGGGAGGGACAGAGCGCCTTCCCCCTGGCCAGAATTTTGAGGGGAGGGACGGAGTGCCCCCCCGGCCAGAATTTCGGGGGGGAGGGATGGAGCGCCTCCCCCCCACCGCGAATGTCACCCTTCGAAAAGGTGACTTTCGTACATCCCTACTTCCTGTCCTCCGCTCTCTCCCAGAGTGTGCTCAAGTCCATATTCATTGCATCGGTGATGCTGTCTAGCCATCTCATCCTCTGCCGTCCCCTTCTCCTTTTGCCTTCAGTCTTTCCCAGCATCAGGGTCTTTTCCAGAGAGTTTTCTCTTCGCATTAGGTGGCCAAAATATTTGAGCTTCAGCTTCAGTATCTGTCCTTCCAATGAGCAGTCAGGGTTGATTTCCTTTCAGAATCCAGTAGGGATGGACAAATCTGTCAATTTTGGTTTCTCTCAGTCTCTTGTTTTTCCAATTTAATTTTTTTTTCTAAACTTGAGATTTGTTTTAGAAGTTTGCATCAACATGCATACGCATTTTTGTGCACACGTCTCCTAATGCTTGCATTTTTGTATGCATTTTTGCCCAATATACCCATTTTTTGCAATTATATTTTCCTAATATAATGCATTTTAACAAATGACATTTTCACAAATATATGCATTTTTGTGTGCACTTTCCCCTAATATACACTTTTTGTACACATTTTTTATTGGAGAATTCTGTTGCAAAATTCAGAGAAGTGCAAATTTCAAAGGATAACTGAGTTCTGGTTTGTGTATTGGTTCGGAAATGTAAAATTAGGTAAGTTCCAAACTAATTTCTCCCCCATCCCTAGATTCCCATGATTTCAGCAGTAAATCAGCTGATTAAAAATCAGCCTTGTCAGGAATGACAATAAAGTCATTAGAGGAAGGAATATGTTTATGAGCAAGAGCAGAATGGAGAAAGCTGCAGGGAGTGAGCTGTGCATGTTGGGGCTGCTGGTTGGAATTGTGTGTATTTTGGAAGCAGGAATTGCTGTTATCTGAGCTGACTTTGTCATAATAATAAAAACACGCTGGGTTGTTTCTTCCTTTCATTTGCTTGTTTTCAAAACTGGCATTCCAAATGGAAATTTCCATGCAAAAATTGTTGTGTAAGGGCTTATTCATGATTTATGAATTACCTACATTAAAGGACATGTCTACATAATGTACAAAACAATAGAGTATAAGATCATAATTAAATAACTGTATATTATTACTATATACAGAAGACAAGATTATTTTTCTGGGAGCGCTTGTTAGAAAAAAATATGTTTTCAGTAGGAGCCAAAAACCCAGAAGAGTTGGTGTCTGTTTAATTTGTAATGGCAGGGAGTTCCAGAATTAATAATTGGCGTTATGATGTAAAAATCCCAATCAATATTAGGATCATATCTTCTCTCCCCCTGCTGAACAGAAAATTATAATTTCGATTTCCTAAGGCCTTTTTGCTTGAACTGACTTCTCTTATGTTACCATGAATTGTTATTTGGGTCAGCTAGCAGCTGGAAGAGAGAGCAAGCACTGGGGATGGGAAGGGGTGGGAAGTAAGAGGTAGAGTTGTCACCTGACCAGAAAAAAAAATGGCCCAGCTTGCTTCTATGTCTTTTACAGCAGCTTGATTTGCACAGATCAGCAGGTGAAGCTTTTCATGGAACAAAGGTAAGAATGGTCACCTGGTAATATCTGCAGATTAAGTTGCTGTTAAAATCAGAGGAGCAGAAGCTGATAAAAAGATAGCAACCCTATGGACAGGTATCATGGTAGTCATTCTGTAACAGAGCTGAGATGCACTGTCAGAGTACAGTGTATTGGGCCAGATTTTTGTACCTTCATGCAGAACAAGACAAGATAGCCCATCAGCTGCCAAGGGCCTAGCACTGCCTCCCCAACTCTACCCCTCCCCCCCAGCTGTTATGATCTCATCCTTCTCTCCCATAATGGAATCACAGCCTCACTGAAATTGGAGCAACCATCCTCCACTGACTTAAACAAAGAAGTTACCGAAATTGGAGGAAACCTGCTGGTGCAATGACTTCGTGAGGGGAACAAAAAATGAATACATGAACATGGAAAGTGCACAATATGGAGGATAATGACATTCTAATCCACATAATAGTCAAGGAAGTGCGAATTAGGTCAACTGACTTAAAAATGCAGACCAAACAAAAATTCTCCCCACTCCTTATTCAGATGTGGGACCTGTAACAAAATATTGCAGTGTGGAGTGCTCTTGTTCAGTGTTCCAAGATATGACATTCCATGCTCTCTTCCATTTGATTTCCACCCCCACCCCCCAGTAAGTTAGCAAGCATTCTATGGCCACTGAGCATGTTCAGTCCTCATTGGCCTATTTTGCGTGGTGCCCCGAGCTTAGGGTTTTTTCCCATAACTTTTTTTTTAGTACTTTTGCAAACCTTGGGGTCCCTCCTAAGCCTCCTGATACCTCCCTCTTGTGTGCAGATGGTGCTGTTTTGGCTACATAAGGATCCATACTCACCTCTGAATTTCTGAAATAAAAGGAATGATACCCCACTCTTCAATAAAATTCCCAGGACAGTTTACAACATTTAAAAACACAGTGAAACAAATTTAGAATATACAATTAAAAATATACATAAATATACATGCAATGCAGTCCTGTGCGCATCTGCTCAGAAGTAAACCCCACTGACTTCAATGTAAATGACTCCCAGGTATGTGTGTATTGGGGTCACGGCCTAAAACCAATACATTCACTAGGGGCAGCATAAAAACAATAGTCCCAGCCAAGATAGAATAGATCAATGGAAGTAACAGATCTGTGAAAAAAATACTTCTAGGTAAATATTGAGGCAGCCAGTATGGTGTGGTAGTGGTTAGAGTATTAGACTAGGATTAGAGAGAGCCATGTTCAAAACCTCTCTTAACCATGATGTTCACTGGGTGACCTTCAGCTGTAGCTCAGTGGTAGAGGTCATGTTTTGCATGCAAACGGTCCTGGCTTCAATTCCTGGCATCTCCAGTGTAGAAGGCCAAATACAGGTGATGTGGCAGATCTCTGATGGGGACCGTGGACAGCCACTGCCCATCAGTGTAGACAATACTGAGCCATGGTCTGGCTTGGTGTAAGGCAGCATCGTAGGTTGCCATCTGCCAGCCTAACCTACTCCTCAAAGTTGTTACAAGGCTAAAGTGGGGAGAGGGGAAAGCCATGCAAATTCCCTTGGAAGAAGGGCAGAATGAAAATGTGATCAATATTGCTATGGATCATGCTCTCCTGCCCTTCAAAGTCCAGCAGGTTTCGAACAGAGAGCCTCCTGGTCTGTTGCCCCTGTTGGAGAGCCACTCAAGGTTGTAAGGCAAAATTGGCCTTCAGGATGCCTCAGCATAGCTCTGCCCCTTCAGGTCGTCCTGTTAGCTCCACCCGACTTAGTTATAAGTATGTCTGGGTCAGGCCTGGTGTTTGACCAAGTGATAATCCACTTGACCTTTAGATCTCACACTGTACTTTTCAGTTTGTGTTCCCTGCTCCTTGGAAGGCTACCTGTATCCTGGTTTTGGCTTTCGCTCTGATCCTGGTTGGGGTGCTCAGACTGTCTACCTGGCTGCAACCTTGGCTACTCTTTGACCTTGATACTTGTCATCCTGATTTAAGGAAGCAGCAGAAGCCAGGAGGGAAAAAATGATGCCCAAGAAGTTGCAGCCACGGAAAACAATAGTGGAGAACAAGAACAGGGGAGAAGTTCCAAATCTTTTGGGAGACAAAATCCAACTCACTAAAATCATTAGACCTGATCCAAAATCTAAAATGAGTGAACAATCTTGGGAGTGCTGCAAGGGTGTTCTGTTACTTTTGGAGGGAGGGTCAAGACTGATGCTGCTTTTTGATGAGCACTGTTGGTCTATGTGTCTACTTGTTTTCATCTGCACTACCTATGTAAATTTGTAAATAAACATTGCAATAATCCTGCACACCTCTCTGATACTCTTTCCCCATAAGGAAAGTGACACTGTGAAACTGCCATTCAACTTCAAACTGCTTAGTCAAGTGGGGACCAGGAGAGCATATGCATAGGATTGTAGCCCAAGGAGGCAGGATAGGATGCACTCTCTTTTGGTTGAATGCATTATGAACTCACTGTAATGAGTGAGTTGGATCCAGATTTATGCTGGATCAACTGCACTGGCAGAAGTGGAATTCCATGCCCCCTCCTTCCCACAGCAGCCCCTTGAAACTGCTTCTCAGAGAGTCAGTAGACCTTGCTGAATGGGGTGAGCTGTGGTGTGTGTGTGTGTTGTGGGGGGGCTCCCCAAAAGTGGTTGGAGGGACCTTCCATTATCAGAACCCTTCCTCATGGAAGGTCCACACGTCTTGTGGAGCTAGATCCTGGATCCAACTCTGCGTAACCCTTTCAACAGTCAGGATGGGTACAGAGTCAACTTACCTGCATCCCTGGAAGAACATCTGCTGCAAATTGAGAATGAAGGGCACCTCTTTGTGAATGTAGACTGTGTCTCAAAATCCCTTTAGCACCTGTACTTTGTTTTTTGCAGGAAAATGATAATGCACAAGCATTTCTGATTGAATTCTGCTACATATCTGCACAGCTGTTACATATGCAAGCCTGTCCTATCCCCAGGCTTTGCAAAGTGCTAACAGAATGCTACTGTCCAGCAGAAAAGCAAGACCAGAGAGTGCAATAAAAGCATAAAACCCATTAATGTCCCAAGGTTACTGCAAAAAGCTCACTATTCACAAATAAAGGCACTCCTCAGCCAGTAAACAAACTTCTATATCTAAGAGTTTGTCCTGTTGCTGCTGATGCCTCCTGCCTCATCACTGTATGACTACTTGGGAGAAGGGGCCTGTGGAGGCACTTTGTACTTCTTTAAACACAAACCACATCAGCAGCACAAGGCACTCTGTCACTCAGTTTCAATTCAGAGGCTTCCTGGGAAAGTTTGCAAAATCAAGGATCAGCTATCCCAGAAAAATAGTGCTGTGCATAAGTGCCGTTTGAGTGATTTCCCTCTTACTTTTTGCCTCTATCTTCCTCCACTCACTTCCTTGTTCCTTCCCCCATGTTGAATCTTAGTTTGTAAGCTTCTTGGGGCTGAGGTCTACCAGTTTGGTTACTCTAAAAGCACCTGCCCATTGTTCCATTTATATAACACCATCAATGAATAATAACATTTGAGCTTCTCCTATAGTTTTCCTTTTTGAATGAACAATAAGAGCTGGAGCAGACAAAGTTCACCACTTTAAGAGCTGCATGTCAGGCAGATTTTCAGCAGTTCAGCTCTTTCCCCATTTGTTCAGGGAAAGCTGCATCTGTGGATTTTCTGCCTCTTATGGAATTCTTAAGCAGCTGAGAGCCCTGCCAGAAAAGAACAAAACAAGCTTACTACCCTCACTTGTGGGTCTTGCATAAGTGACCAAGTCTTGTTCCCAGATCTTGTTCCCCCTTCTTTGATTCTCCCACTCAACCCCACCCTGCCCCAAGACTGATTATTTTCTTTGGCTTGCAAAAGACTTTCTCAAAGCCCCCAGGGTAGTGGTCTGAGTAAGGACATAAGAAGACCCATGCTGCAACAGCTCAAAGGCCTATCTAGTCCAGCATTCTGTTCCCATAGTGTCCAATGGATGCCTATGGGAAGCCCACAAGCAGAACATGAGCAGAATAGCACCCTGCTGCTCGTATAGCCCAGCAACTGGTATAGAGAAGCTCCTGCCTCTGATACCAGAAGTAATATAAAGTCATCATGACTAATAGCCATTGATAGTGTTATCCTCCATGAATTTGTCTAATGTGTTTAAGCTGTCCCAGTTGGTGGTTCTCACTACATCTTGAGTATGCAGTGTGTGAAGTAGTAATTTTTGGTTGCCCTTTTCTGTACCTTTCCCAGCCCTACAGTATTCTTTTTGATTTGTGGTGACCAGAACCATACATAGTATTCCAAGTGTGGCCACACTATAGATTTTCATTAGGGCAGTATGATATTGCCAGTTGAATTTTAGATTTCTTTCCTAATGATGTCCAACATGGAATTTGCCTTTTTCACAGGAGCCGCATATTGGGTTGACATTTTTAATAAGCTGTCTACCACTACCCAAGATCTCCTTCCTGGTCAGTTACCACCAGCTCAGCTGCCATCAATGTATTGTGAAGTTAGGATTTTTTGCTTCAACATGCATCACTTTCCACTTGCTTACATTGAACTGCATTTGCCATTTTAATGCTCCTTCCCCCAGTTTGGAGAGATACTTCTGGAGCTCTTCACAATCCCTTTTTCTTTTAATCACTGCGAATAATGTGGCGTCATCCACGAACTTGACCCCCTCATTGCTCAGCCCTAACTGCAGATCATTTATGAACAAGGTAAACAGCACCAGTCCCAGCCCAGATCCTTGGGAAACCCCACTATTTACATCCCTCCATTGTGAGAACTATCCATTTATTCCTATGGATCCTGGTGGTGACTGACCAGGATCCACAGGAGGACCTCTCTTCTCATCCCATGAGTGCTAAGTTTGCTCAGGAGTCTTTGGTGAGGGACTTTGTCAAAAGCCTTTTCAAAGTCTGAGTAAACAACACCTACTGGATCAACCTTGGCTTATCCACATGCTTGTTGACACTCTCAAAGAACTCTAAAAGATTAGCAAGACAGGACTTACCTTTGCAGAAGTTCCTCCCCCAATACTGCAACCCTTAACAACCACCCCACCGTGCTTGCAATCAGGCTTTTAAAAAGTCTCAGCTGAAGCCAATGGAGGTGGCTCCTAATTATAAAGCCTAATTGCCTTGTAGGGGCATGGGGGGGGTCACTGCTGGGGAGGGAAGGGCTAATCCTCCCCTCCCCAAATGTAGCCCCCCTCAAAATTATACCCACACAGCAATGCCAATAGTGCCAATGGAGGTTTTTAAAAGCCTAATTGCTGTGCTGGGGGTGATTGGGGCGGGGGAGTGTGTGTTCTATGTAGTGTGTGTAAGTATGTAAAGGGGGTCTGTACAATCATGCTGGCAAAACGGCAGCAATGGGTGGCCCCGGTCACTACTGGCATGTGGCTCCCAAGTCAGTTCAGCCTTCAGGCTGAAAAAGGTTCCACGCCCCTGTTCTATATGCTTCCTAGGTTTTATATTTAATAATGCTTTCCACCAATTTCCCTGGAACAGATGTTAAACTAAACAGACTGCCTAGATCTCTTTTTAAAAACTGGCATTATTTTGGCTTCCCTAGCCCACAACCCCTTTAGCTAGCTTCCTGCTCATAATGTATTTGAACATTTTTATTGTTGATTTTAATGTTAATGGTGATATGCTCCTCAAAACCCTATTTTGCCTCCATTATTATCTTCTTACAAATTTATGATTTGCAAATTTGTGTTCCTTTTTGTTCGCCTGATTTGGGTAAGACTTCTATTTTCTGAAGGAAGTGTGCTTATCTCTAATGTACCCTTCCCCAACCTGGTATCCTCCAGATGTTTTTGACTTCAACCCCCATCAGCCCCAGCCAGCATGGCCTCTAGTCAGGAATCCTGGAAGCTGTAGTCCCAGAAAGCTGGAGGGTTGGGGATGGCTGCTCTAATAGCTTCCTTGACACTGCTCATTAACCATGCTGGTGACTTCTTGGATTTGGTGTTTCCTTTCTTGATGGACAGTGTACATTCTCATTGAGCTTCTATTATTTTGGTTTTCGTCAGCCTCAAGCATTCTGGAGAGATCTGACCTGCTCAACTTTCTCTCTCAACAACAACTTCTTCTTCTTCTTCTTCTTCTTCTTCTTCTTCTTCTTCTTCTTCTTCTTCTTCTTCTTCTTCTTCTTCTTCTTTACCAGTCCCTTCATTTTAGAGAAGTTTCCTCTTTTGACGACAAACATGACTGTATTGGACTTAAACGGGCTAGATGCACTCACTCAGCTCCTGACTTTTGACAATCCTTGAATCTCTCCTTTCCAATTTCTCAGCATCCTTCTTAGATTCTGCTGCCCAGAAGTGAACACAGTTGACCAGATAGGGCCTCTCACCCAGTGCTGAGAAAAGCAGTATGATGACAGGACTTTCTGAATGTAGGCATTTTATTTGTGATGGAAATATGAATTTAGGACTGCCTCCGTCAGAATCTCAGGGATTCACAGGGAGTGGCTGCTTGATCTTGCTCTTCCCCTGTAGGCATCCAAAGCAATTAGCCATTATACTTAGGAGGTTTGGGTTGGCTGATCTCCAACTTAGTCTTTCTTCACCAGAATTTTAAAAATATTTTATTGCTATAGGCTTGACTCTGTCAGATATTCTACTTCTCCAGTATCTCCAGCTCTCTTGGTGGGTAATTATCTATGAAGGAGAAAGCTTGTTTTCTGTCTAATAATACCTCTCTGTTTCCCAGGCATGTTGTAGGGTTTGTTTCATCATTGCTTGGAACATGTGTTAAGATGTATTGAGGACGCTGTAAAATTGAATGGTGAGATCAAGTTATTTTGTTTTCAAATTTTGCCCTTGCTCTCTGTAACGCAAACACATCAGCCAGGCATAAGGAAAATCCATTTGATAATTATCCTCTACTCTGTCATCTTTCATTGCTTTGATCTGTTCTTCAATTTGATTATGAAGCATGGAATGGAAGCTGTATCTTCTGCCCTTTTGCCCAGTGTCCCCACAGCTGGGAATCTCTTGCTTGTTACACTGTTAAAAGGTATCATCTGTCTTCTCTCTCCATGTCGTCAGTTTTCTTCCTATTCAGGGAGAAAAGAGCAGCACTGCTTGGTTATTACAGGAATCCACTTCTCTCAAGGCTTGTTCATGTCAGGTCGGTGCAAACTGTCATTTCTTTGAAGTTCTGGCAGTTCTGGGAGGTAGATGCTTGGACAGCTCCTGTGCTCCCTCCACCACAGGCCCAGCTCCAGAATTTGGAGGCCCTTTGGGCAAGACACTCCCTCAGTGAGTCTGTTTTCTCACCACCACTGTCACCAACTGCTCTTGCTCCTCCTCCTCTTTCTCTATTGCTACAACTTGCTTGCTTCATAGGCAGAAAGCCAGTGAGCAAATAGGATCTAGTGCTCCTCCTTCTCACCAACACCATTGCCTGGGCCAGAGTGAGAGTCAGATGAACAAGCAGGTTGTAATGGTGAAGTCCAGGGGGCTCTTGCCAGTGGGACCCTGCTGGGGTGTTGGCCCAACCATGCCTACCCTTGATGCCAGCCCTTCTCCATGACCTGCTTTTAAAATATCCTTTCAAATCATTAAGCTCTTCTCTTATTTCTTTCCAGTCTGTCAAAGGGTGTTTCCTGATAGAGGGCTTCTAGCACTAACAGTCAGAAGGCATTGTGCAGCTGTTCTATCTTTTCTTATTTAATGGATTTTCCATGGTAAGAAAAAAAAGGTATAAGATGCACTGGGAAAACAAGGGAGGGCTACAGTGGAAGACGTTACTGTCTGGACCCCTCTGTAAAATTCCATGAACGAGGCAAGGCAATGGCATCATACAAGTCTAGTCTGGAAGCAACGTATATCTTCTTTATACTGGTCCGCATAGGTGAAATGGTGACTAGTCCAGATGTGGCTGTTGCTTTTCATCTAGGGTGGCCGCTTAATGCATTGCCAGAAAAGAGCAATTGCATCACCAAAGAGGACACCAATTTGCATGACATTTGCATACACAAATATTTAGAAATAATCACTGTAATTTAGATAGAAATACAATACATCTCACCATAGTGGAGGAGACTGACCAGGTGACCTGCTCAGTCTGCTGTTCAGGTGATAACTGTTGATGGGCCCCTGTTCTCCTTCTTTACGGACATTTGGCTTTAAACCAGACAGGGATTGAACAGCCCATCAAATATATGACAGCTTTAAACAGAGGACTGTCCTCTGCCAGCTTTCCAAAATAGAGGACTGCCCTCTGCAAAGTAGGACACCTGCTCACCCTGTTTTCATCAGAGTTCTCAAACTGGCCTTGTTTTCCCATCAACAAATAGGAACTTTAAGGCTAGGGATGGGTAGACCTGTTTGATTTGCTCTGAAAATGTTTTGGTGGATCCAGGCATTTTTTCAGAGGTCCATCAGAACCTCCTGAATGGATTCTAGAATCCAGACTACATGATGACATTTCTCTTTTACCACTGCAGTGCTGCTAACCCCCAATGTGAAAATGTTATGTACATGTTTTTTTCTAGAGCTGTGCGCAAATGGCCTCTCAACATTCTTCACCCTATTTGTGAGCAGAGAAATTAGGGGGGCAATTTCAGTGAATTTCTCCAGGGGAGGAGAAATTCTCCAACCATTTCCCAATAGGCTCACTACTGGCCTGAAAAAAACACCAGTTTGTTCTTTTTCCCAAAGACTTTTTGGGTTTTTTTGTGCTGCCGCTGCAACTGAAAACAGCATCAATAGTATTGACAGCCTAGCCCCCATTTGGCATCCTCCACAATGCAGGTGTGAGGGGGCAGTGTGGTATCCAGCTCCAGGGAACAGGTGGAATTAATGCTATGCCACAATTTGTCCTCCGGTTTCCTGAATGCTTCCTTCTCCCATGAAAGAGCCTTCTATTTTTCTGCCTCATTCTCAGGGCATTTTATAATTTATTAGAATTTATTTTGGTGGTGTTTTTGAGTTTACCTAATCACTGCAACATGACCAATGTGTATTTTTTCTTTCTATTACACAACTTTCCATTGTTCTTCAGCCTCCGAGGTTGCCTGCACTTCTTGATCTGAAAAAGCCATATGGGAAGAATTACCTCATGATGTCTTCCCTTGGGCTTTAACTTGAAGTGCGGGAAGCCAAGGAGGCTACAGGCTGCCAGAGAAGTGAGTATACAGTGAAAGGCAGGACACTCACACATACTCCTCGGCCACCTTATAAGTAAGATAAACACACAAACACTGAATCCAACCCATGAGAATTTCCCTGAAATGTCCTTCTCCTCTGAATTTCTTTTCAAAAGCAATTTCTTATCTATCAAATTGAGAATGGTTGAAAAAAATGTGGAAGAAATTTTAGGCACAGCACTAGTTTTTTCTGCATGGTCATCAAAGATGCAATAATTGCTTGGAAATCTGCCCTGTGTTGTAAAATATCATTTTGCTGTGAAAACCCTCTGCATGAATATTTAGTTTTTGATTGTGATTTTATAATAATTTCCTCGGTTTCTGATGTTCAGACTCTGAGTGCTGTCGCTTACTGTATGTAGCCAAAATAGCACCATCCATACCCAAGAGGGAGGTATCAGCAGGCTTGTGGGAACCCGAGATATGCAGAAGTACCAAAAAAAAAAAAAAAAAAATCCTTATAAACAATCTCTAAGGGGGGAGAGGGAGGACCTTCTGGATCTCTTTTTTGCAATGCTGTCTGAGAAGCAAGGAAAGATTTACTGGACATATTAAAAAAAGCCATGAAAAGCCATTGAAATGCATTGGTTCCGTCTGAGGTTTTCTCCACATAAGCAAGTTATTGCACACTTGTGATTGGCCACTCACAGAAGTTTGCAGGTCCTTTACATGATGACATCAACCTCTAGGACATTTCTGTGCCTTCCCCCAGTAATCTGGCTTTTAAAAAGATCAGAGATAGATAATGCAGTATTTAAAATGATCGCGGGATATTTTATTTATTTATTTATTATTGCATTTATATCCCGCCTTTATTCCTCTTGCAAGGAACCCAAGGCGGCTTACATTTTCCTCCTCCTCTCCATTTTATCCTCACAACAACAACCCTGTGAGGTAGGTTGGGCTGAGTGTGTGTGACTGGCCCAAAGTCACCCAATGAGCTTCCATGGCTGAGTGCAGACTAGAACCCAGATCTCCCAGCTCCCAGTCCAACACTCTTGTAAAGTTGGCATTGCACTATCATCCAGCCACTAGGTGGTGCTGTTTCATTGAACCTTATGGAGCATTGCTGAAATCATGTGGTCACTGTTGGTCACTGTCTAAAGGAGCCTGTAGTGAATGTGGAAAGACTCCTGAAGAAGAAAGCCTGGTAAGGGTGTGGGGGTTTTCTTTAATGTAGAGATGCCCTGAATGGCCATAGGAAATTATTGGAAGATTTTAGGGACTATCTGCATATCAAAATACCTGCGCGAGATAAATATTTGTTTTTCACAGCAAAAAACTCCAAATCAAAATACTTCCTTACAAAATATTTCCTTAAATTGGTTTTAGGGAACAACTCCTATGACCCCTAGCACAGCAGTTTCTAGGGATCATCTTCAAATACACAAAGACATCAGAATGCAATAAAAAAACAGGTGATTGCAGTCTTACCTAATGATCTATAAGCACCATCTTCAAATGGCCTAGATGTGGTGTGTGCATGCATGTGTGCAGGCTGGGGCAGGGGGGTTACTAAAACTTCTTGGGATTTTTTCCACGATTAGAGATGTGTCATAACAATGCAACTTAAATGAACAGCTATATTGTCACAACAATACAACTTAAAACAAGCTGTGTCACAACAATACAACTTAAATAACAAATACAAGTTCAATAATTTACTTGCATTTATTAGTAAAAAAAATGTATGCTATTGTTTGAATGTAATCTCTATTTCAATTAGGGCAATTCAGGCACCCCCAATTTGCCTTGGAGGCTACTTTGTCCAAGTCCAAGGTGGCCCTGATTCACTTTGGGCTGCTTCAAAGGCCCCCAACCCACTTTGGCCTCCAGAGTGGAAGCTGGATTCAGATAGCCGAATCCTGCTTCACCCCTCCCCCCACTGTGCCAGCCCCCAGCTCCTTACCTGGGCCCTTGGGACATGGGCCGGCAGCCTTCTTCCTATTCTAGGGAGTCACCATTTTTAAAATGGCAACTCCCTACATTTCCAGAAATAGATCCTGCGCCATTTGCACAGGATCTATTTCTGGAAATACAGGGAGTCACCAGTTTAAAAATGGCGACTCCCTGGAACAGGAAGAAGGCTGCCGGCATGCATCCCAAGTAGGGATGGATGGAAGTCCCTTACCTTATCCTGCGGCTTGCTTCACGGTGGGGGGGAGGCGCTCCGTCCCTCCCCCCGAAATTCTGGGCGGGGTGGGAGGCGCCCCATCCCTCCCCGCCGAAATTCTGGCCGGGGGGGAGGCACCCCGTCCCTCCGGCCGCAAATCTCTTCTCCTGCCAGGATGCAAATGGCGCCGGCCATAGCCGCCGCCATTTGCGTCCCTGCAGTCAGCCGTGATAGGCTACGTAAATCCTTACATAGCCTATCACGGCTGACTTGGGGGGGGAAGCGCATACGCAAATGGCGGCGCCCATGGGTGCCGCCATTTCCGTTCCTTATTTGGGCACGTGTAGTCTACGTAAACATTTACGTAGACTACGGCGAAAATAAGGGCAACGCTATTTGTGTTGCCCTTATTTTCGCCGTAGTCTACGTAAATGTTTACGTAGACTACACGTGCCCAAATAAGGAATGCAAATGGTGGCGCCCATGGGCGCCGCCATTTGCGTACGTGCTTCCCCCCCCAGTCAGCCGTGATAGGCTACGTAAGGATTTACATAGCCTATCACGGTGTTTTTTGAAAATCTAGCCATGATAGGTTGCGTAAATCTTTATGTAGCCTATCATGTTTGTTGTTGTTGTTGTTGTTTTACTTGGAAATGGCGGCGGCGGCGGCCAGTCGGAAGACTGGCCGCCGGGATCCGCTGGGATCCGCCAGCACCAGGGACATTCGCCAAAGGTAAGTCCCATTCCGGCGGGGGGGGTGTGTCAGAGAATTTCTCCACCAATTTTGGGGGGCCGAATGTGTTGGCATTCGGCCTCCTGGAGATTCGTGTAGAAATTGTCCGACATCCCTAATCCCAAGGGCCCAGGTAAGGAGCTGGGGGCTGAGCAGCGGTGGCATGGCTGGTCTTCCGGATTGCTCCAAACCACTGCCAAAGTGCTTCAGAGCAACCCAACCTGCTTTGTGCCATTTTGTGCCCCCTCCGCCTCACCTCAGAAGCGGCCTGAAGTGCCCTGCTTCGGCTTGGAACTTGGGCTTCGGGCCGAAGCAGTGCACAGCCCTAGTTTCAATGTTATTAAATAAATATTTAATTTCTTCTTTTTTATTCCACCATTCCTCCAAAGAAATCAGGGTGGTATACTCATTCTCTCTTCCTCTTATCCTCACAACAATCCTTTTGCCACCAAAATGAGCTTTCTACATGCATTTGTTCCTGAGTTACTGGATATCTCCATCCGCATGTCCGCCATCTTGGAAAATGGCAGCTACAGAATTCATGCACCAGAATGGGCATATCTACCCAAGTTAAATGTGTTCCTATATGGGTCTAAAGCACATACAAACATTAAGATTCTCTGCACATCTATTTAATGGGGGTTCTATGGCAGGTTCAGGACTAGTATGAATGATGAGTAATTCTACTTCCACCACATTCCAGGCATGCACCAAGTTGGGCAATCATGGTCTGTGGACTGGAGTCTGTGAGGCCATGGGGGAGGGGGGAGAGTCCACCAGACTCCACCCTCCTCTCGGACTCCCATGATATCCCTAATGTATACCTTACACAATATTTTTTGCTCATTAATTGATAAGCGAAAACTTTCAGTACACTTTTGACCTGGAATAATACAGTCTCACATCTGTTCATTAGTCAAATAGTTTTTGGCCCAAGTGATTGAGCTTTAAATCAACATTTTCTCTTTGGATAATATCCAGGTCATCTTGACCTTTGTTTTTATAATGGTGGTCCTCGCTGGGGACACCTGTAATCCTGAGTAAATGGCTGCTTTACTGCCACCATTTGCATAAAAGGTCCTTTATGTAAAAGAATGACCCACCATTTTAATGCAAAATGGTGACTCGGTGAGGGATCAGGCAGCCGTGCACCACTCACCAGGTGCCCACGGACCTCCCAGCGGCTCACCACACACAGCAAGCAGGGTGGCCAGCCACGGCCAGCAGGGATCTAGCAAGCAGCGCACCAGGTGGACTTAGCGAGTCCATCCATCCCTAGTATATACATAAAAAAGCTTGATATATAGACGTCTAGAACAATTTCTAGGCTTACGTTTAATTGATAACTTTTGAGTAAGGAGTTAAGGAATAATTCAAAATTGATCTTACCTAGCCTGAAAGGTTACATGTAAGGCTTTTATGTATGTTCTAATTTTTTGAGTGTTTAATATCCATGAGATAATTAAGACTGTGAGCCCTAATTTATGTGACAGTAGATAATATTAGTTATGAGGTAATTGCTACAAAAAAAGTATACATACATGCTGATTTTTGAATGTGGGAGCTTCTTCATAGAGGCTCACAAGGCCTGTGCAGCTGTCAGCTGAATTTATGAACTTAGTACTTAGAATGAGATCTCTCCTTTTTAAGCTATTAAGGTAGAGCTTTCCAAACTTTTCATGCTGGTGACACACTTTTTAGACATGCATCATTTTGCGACACAGTAATTCAGTTTTACTAGCAAACAGGAGGTTAAACTAACCTATTATAAGAGATATGGACACATACATAAATTGTAATAACGAAATGTATGGGGACACAACATATCTCATGAAAACCTTTCATTTATATTTTTAAAAATATATGATTTGTAAGATAACAACATACATTGTTGTCATTTCTGAGTAACAGTATGTAAATGTGTGCAAGAATTAAAAAAAGTTGAATAACACCAATAACTACTTACCATTTTAATGGGATGTATGAGGTTGATGGGATGAACACTTTTCAATATTTGGTGGAATATTAGATAAAGACACTCGCATTTCGTCATCAAGCATTTTTAAGCTTCCACGTTTCAGTGTCTTTAAGTTTGCTATCGTTGAAAAGAATATTTCACAAATGTATGTAGCAGAAAACTGCAGAAGAATTTTTAACGCTTTTTTAGCTATGTTTGGATGCATTTTTGAAATGCGAATCCAAAAGCTGTCTAAGTCACTCTTTTCATCATTAACAGATTTCGATAATTTTTTATGTCAGCTAATTCTTCAATAAGTGAAAAGTTCCTCGTTGCAGTTGAAAGAAATGACATTTGGGAAGTAATGATGAACTTTCTCTCTGAGCAATGTTAAATGGTCAACAATTAGCGAGCTGATATCACATTTTAGCTGGCACTCAGCAGTTTTGGAAAACATTTCAAAATTTCCTTCTTTCACTTTCCTTGTCCAAACTGCTATTTTGTCTGTCATAGCACAAATTTTATCTGCCACTGTTAAGATATTTTCTCCTTCTCCTTGCATACTAGTGTTTATTTTATTCAAATGTTCAAATATGTCAGCAAGATATGCCAATTTTGTGCATCAAAGTTTGTTTTGAATTAGATCGCAGAATTCATTTTGCTGATTTTCCTCAAAAAGTTTAAGCATAATTTCCCTCAATTCGTACACATGACAAAGCACTCAACCTCTTGAAAGCCAACAAACTTCTGTGTATAGTAGAAGCTTTTTCAACCTTGCCCCCATTTCTTCACAAATACGAGCAAATAATCTTGATTGAAGAGGTCTACTTTTAATGTAATTGACCATTTGAATCACTTTGTCCAAAACTTTTCTTAATTCATTTCCAATGGTTTGCGTGAGTAGTGCTTTGCGATGTAAAACGCAATGAGTAATTATAATATTTTCATTCTCTTTCTTTGCTAAAGCTATAAAACCTTTTGTTGAACCAACCATTGACGGTGCGCCATCTGTGCATATTCCTACACAATTTAACCATTGCAAATTATTTTCCTTGATGAAGAAAATAATTCTGTCAGTATGAATGAAACGTATAAAAACCAATAATTGTGCTAACCCACTGACATCTGTTGCTTTGTCTAATTGCAATGTAAAGATATTATCGTCTTGAAAAATTTCCCTCATTTCCTGCTTAATGTCATCAGACATGTCTTGAATACATCTCCCGATCGTGTTATCTGCCAAAGGGATGTTATTAACTTCTATCTCAAATTCGGGCCCAAACGTTGTTTGAACAATAGCACAGCAAGATTCCTTTATGGTGGTTTCGGCAATAGCGTGTGGGTCCTTGTTTTTGGCTATTATTTGAGCAGCCAAGTAACTTGCCTTTTGAGCTTTCTCTGATGTCTTCATTCTCTTTGTGAATGAAGCAGATTGCTTCTTTATAGATTTTGAAAGCTCAATAAAGTATTCTACTGTTTTTTCTGACAAATGACAGTGTTTTGAGGTAAAATGACGCTTTAATTTATTTGGTACCATACTTTCATTTGCAAGTATATCCCCACAAACTAAACACTGGGGACAAGGATTGTTTTCATTACCAGAACATGTGAACCTCAGTTTCATATAATCTTTATTGTATAAATGAGGCTTGGAAATTTTTCCTTTACGCTTCTTACATACTAATACAGACCGTTCAACTGTTGATTCTTGCATAGTTTCCTCTATAGCGGCTACATTTTGTTCATCGCAAAAGTCATCTTCACCAGCTTTCCTTTTCTTAATTAGAAATGTATCCATTTTACGGGTAATTCAACTGCAATTTAATGAATAAATCTATGCAAATTTATTTTTAGGTTTTAGCATTAACAAAATATGAAAATAACAGGACTGTTTTTAGCGCTTATCTTCCTCTGTTTTTTCTTAAGAAAATAACAGCACCTGCACTCCACTCCCACAGTGATAAAGTGAGATAAAGATAGGAATCAGGACCAGGAGAAAATGTGAAAAATAAACAAAATTAACTAAAGTATTTACAATACATATTAGGAGGACACATAGGTCCAGGTAGGAGCTCAGCTGCAAAAACACACGAAGTAGAGAAGCAAAAGTCCAACAAAAATGGTGTAAATATATATGTCTCACTACAAGGCTATATTGCAGCAAATATTTGCACTGCCTATGTCCAGAGTCCAGTTCCAGCACTCTCCGGTGGTACACTGCTGGTGGGTGGTCAATCCACGATTACAGCAGAATAAAAATAAAAATAAATGGCAGAAATCAAATTATAAGTGCCACGTGGTGGGTGCCTTGCTGTTTGCCACATTGGGTTTGGGAGGGTGGCCTCCCTTCAGCCAGCAGCAGGTGGGTTGACTAGGTGACAGCCTGCAGCTGTGCTCGCCTGCGTGATTGGCAGCATGCTGATTCTGAGGCTTCTGGCCTCCACTGAGCTCCGTTCCGATTGGCCAAGATGGCGGACGGCCCGCTCGGTGCAGTCCAGGACCTCCGGGGGACTCCTCCGCTCAGCACAGCTGAGAGTTGGGGGTGGTGTAACTCACAACTAATTGCTCCGTTAAAGGAGTCTCCAACGAGAATTCTGAATTCTCCACACTCCTCGTGCAGCCAGCATTACCACACTCCTCGCCATACCGCTCCGACACTGCCAGTCACATGCATCCAACTTCAAGATGCCACACGATCCTAAAGCAGCTAATGTTAAAGCAGCTAAGCCTTAGCAGCTAACATGCTAATGCTTTAACATTAGCTGCTTTAGGAAGTTCCGGAGGAGGGGCCAAGGGAAGCAAATGTGAGTAAGGGAGCTCCATGGTGCCCTTCCGCACAATTT
This sequence comes from Heloderma suspectum, assembly GCF_057233095.1. Lineage (NCBI taxonomy): Eukaryota > Metazoa > Chordata > Lepidosauria > Squamata > Helodermatidae > Heloderma > Heloderma suspectum. The sequence goes on along the minus strand of NC_139461.1, from coordinate 283,061,559 downwards.
TCTGCATTTCGCGCGACACGCCTATACACTGCCGCCGACACACTAATTTGTCGCGGCGCACAGTTTGGAAAGCTCTGTATTAAGGTCTAAGGATCTTTAGCAAAGCTCTGTTTAACAAAAATGTTTCTAAATGCACATTATATTTTGATGTGATAAGCATATTTCTAATAAAAATGATAAATGGATGAAAAAAGATTTTCCTGTACTAATTCTTGTTAGTACAAAACCTGGATTGAAATCCACAGAACAATCCTAGGTGTACACTTTGTTTAGAAGTATTTACTCTGCTGTAGGTGGTAAACAGACAGCTAAATGCTCCCGAAGTACTGACCTGTAGACCAATAGCTCAAACAAAGTCTAAACCGCAACACATGTGGCATAGAAATGTCCACTCCTTGCACACGGCCATAATATTCAGCAAGCTGCGAGACCAGGTAAGTGGCTTTCGTGCACCCCTAATTCAGATGTCCCCCTGAATGGCCAGAGGGATACATTGGACTAATGCAAGCAGCCACAGAAAGGAGCAATAGCCCCCAAACTGCTCACGGGTGACAGAGGGAGTACCCCCAAACATCGCAAGAGTCCTGGTTTGTAGTCAAGTGATTGAGTATTGAGTATTACTTAAAAAAAAATCCTGAGAAAGCTAAGCAGGTTTCAGTCTGGTGAACAGTTGGGAAAAGATTGCCTGGGACTGGAATGCACATAAGTCGTGCCAAACTTACGAAAGGAGAAGTGGGATCTATAAGTATCATTTAAAAATGAAGAAAATAATAATTTCAACTTTTCCAGGGACACTTCCCATGGTATAGGTTTATGTACTGCAATGTCAAAGTGTAATTAGACTGGAAACTGTCATTCAAACATAGGGAGGCTGTGTGTGTGAGTGAGTGAGTGTGTGTGTGTTCTGCAAAGTTGTACTTGAAACACCCAAGCATGGAATTTGGTTGAGAGGGCTGGTGTGGCATCCAGGCAAAGAATCCCAGCTTTTTTCATGTTTGAACAAAAGGCATTTTTTTTAGCCGTTAAGACTGCTAAGAACGGCTTGAAAATGTGAGGGCAATGCATCTCAGAAGCTAAGGAGGAGGAGAGAGGAAGGAACAGGAGACCAGCAGGACTTCTAGAGGTCAGAGGATGGGCTATGAATAGCAGAAACAAAATTAAATATGCAAATAAGTCTACGCAAATGTGTATATTGAACACACATGGCAGGATCCAGGTTTTCGTAGCACAGAATTTGAGTTAACTATTCTCTTAGTGTGTGCGTGTGTGTGTTTTTAAAGTACCAAGCACACACAGTCCTGCCGACACATGCTTCTAGTGACGTGAAGACAAACCACATGCTTGGAGGTCTGTACACCAAGCCTGTAAACACAAAATGACTTGCTGTGCTAAGCAGCTGCAATGTAGAAGCATTTGGGGGCAGCCCTATCACAAGAAGTGCCCTTCAGACTGTTTTTACAGTGACACAAAACTCTACACATGCATATGCATCCCGTGATGACTGTACAAATGATGATTGGCAGCTTAATGTGTGAACTGACTGACTCCACTGAAATGCAAGGTGTGTGAGATGACATTAAAGTTCTGTCTATGCTGTCATAGCTATGACCACCCATGAAAGTCGTCTCTGGGTTCTACCCACATCAAGTGATGTGTGAATCAGATCTGTAGAGCTGGTTATCCAGGGGTGAGGGAACCATATGCTGTAAGGCAACCTTGACTACTATTTCTGCCCATGTTCCAGAGCAGAAATGTCATAAGGCAGTAGCATTCAAAACATGGACAGGTGATCTCCGGGGACACCCATCCCATAATGCCTGGCTCTGAGGAAGACCCCCTCACAGCCAGACATTTCAGCCTGGCCAACTTCCTCAGCTGACGTGGTTCTCCAGAAGGCGGCTGTTCCAGAGAGCCCTGCCAGTCACTCTCTCACTGTGAAAAATTGCATGGTGGGAGAGCAGCTGGCAGGGCTCTCCCAGGAGCACCCACTCCCCAGAGGGCTGTCCTGGCAAAGGTGGGTGGGGGCAGGGGCAACGAGGGAGTGACACAATTTGCTGCTTCTCCTGCTCTGCTGCCTGAGGCAGGTGTTTCACCCTGCCTCATGGGAGGGCTGGCCCTGGCAGAGGGCAGAACTAGATGTAGTGGGATGTAAGTGACAGGAGAACAAACTTCAGCTGAACATTGGGACAAACTTTTTGAGCGCAGTTTGTCAATGGAAACAATTATTTGGGGGCTATCCCTCACTGGAGGTCAGGACAGCTTGCGGATGCTCTAGTTCTGGATTTTGTGCATGGAGGAGGAGGTTGGACTAATGGTCTACAAGGCCTCTTCCAACTATGATTCTTCATCAGTCTACATTTTGCTGTTCTCTCCTGCCCCTTTGGCTCAGCCTTCTCTTGTGTGGTGTTCACCAGTGTTTCCAGTAGTTCAGCTAGGTAATTTTAGATAATTTTGGTGTTATGCCTCCCCCTTGCCCTTTAGATGGCCAGGTGTATTACTTCAGTTGTGAATCACACAACTAACATTTCTGTTCTCTTTCCCCTGCCCACCATTCCACATTTTACAACTGACTCTACATTCCTGACATGTTAAAACAATAAAACTATTTGTCAGCCTATATATTACTCTGAGCACATGCAGTTTCACATTATGAATTCACTGAAATCATAGCAGCATCATGATTACAGGGATAAAATGGAGTTTGCTCCTGCTGCCCTCATCATCTGCTGCTCTCTGGGTGTCATTTGGGGTTCCCCTGGGTTTCAGCCCCAAAGTCCAGGCCTAGCTTCACCATTGAGTGTTTTTCCTGGAACTGAAATTGGGGGTGGAATGTTTGAATTTTCAGGGAGGGGCAAAGCTGAAAGGTTCAGATAATTTGCCCTTCCCCATGGTTGGCTTTCGAACTGTGGTGCGGGAGAAGACTCTTACGAGTCCCCTGGATTGCAAGGACGTCAAATCAGTCAATCCTAAAGGAAATCAACCCTGAGTGCTCCTTGGAAGGACAGATACTGAAGCTGAAGCTCAAATATTTTGGCCACCTGATGCAAAGAGAAAAGTCACTGGAAAAGACCCTGATGCTGGGAAAGATTGAAGGCAAAAGGAGAAGGGGACGGCAGAGGATGAGATGGCTAGATAGCATCACCGATGCAATGAATATGGACTTCAGCACACTCCGGGAGAGAGCGCAGGACAGGAAGGCCTGGCATGCTATGGTCCATGGGGTCACGAAGAGTTGGACATGACTGAACGACTGAACAACAACAACAATGGTTGGCCCAAGACATTCTGTTTCCTGAGGCAAAGGACAAGATAGTGCCCAAATCTGATGCACAGAAGCCAACCAGACAGGCTGCTAAATCTGACTTCAACACTGGCATCTGGACAGCATCCTCCATACACAGCAGGATAGGTGAGGTGCTGGTGCAGAGGAGGCTGTGTGGCACATAAAACTCTGTAACTCTGTTCTCTAACCCCTCAGTATAGCTCCCTGCTCCCCGCTCCTCCATCTCCCAGCATCAACCACCTGAGGCAGCTGCCTCGCTATTTGTTGTTGTTTATTCGGTCAGTCGCTTCCTACTCTTCGTGACTTCATGGACCAGCCCACGCCAGAGCTTCCTGTCGGCCGTCACCACCCCCATCTCCCCCAAGGTTGAGCCTGTCACCTCCAGAATATCATCCATCCATCTTGCCCTTGGTCGGCCCCTCTTCCTTTTGCCTTCTACTTTCCCTAGCATCAGCATCTTTTCCAGGGTGTCCTGTCTTCTCATTATGTGGCCAAAGTACTTCAGTTTTGCCTTTAATATCCTTCCCTCAGGTGAGCAGTCTGGCTTTATTTCCTGGAGGATGGACTGGTTTGATCTTCTTGCAGTCCAAGGCACTCTCAGAATTTTCCTCCAGCACCACAGTTCAAAAGCATCTATCTTCCTTCGCTCAGCCTTCCTTATGGTCCAGCTCTCGCAGCCATAGGTTACTACGGGGAATACCATTGCTTTAACTATGTGGACCTTTGTTGTCAGTGTGATGTCTCTGCTCTTCACTATTTTATCAAGATTTGTCATTGCTGTCCTCCCAAGAAGTAAACGTCTTCTGATTTCCTGGCTGCAGTCAGCGTCTGCAGTAATCTTTGCACCTAGAAAGACAAAGTCTGTCACTGCCTCCACGTTTTCTCCCTCCATTTGCCAGTTATCAATCAAGCTGGTTGACATAATCTTGGTTTTTTTGAGGTTTAACTGCAACCCAGCTTTTGCACTTTCTTCTTTCACCTTCGTCATAAGGTTCCTCAGCTCCACCTCGCTTTCAGCCATCAAAGTGGTATCATCTGCATATCTGAGATTGTTAATGTTTCTCCCAGCGAATTTTAAGTCCAGCCTTGGCTTCACCAAGCCCAACACGTTGCATGATGTGTTCTGCGTGCAGGTTGAATAGGTAGGGTGAGAGCATACAACCCTGCCGTACTCCTTTCCCAATCTTAAACCAGTCCGTTGTTCCGTGGTCTGTTCTTACTGTTGCTACTTGGTCGTTGTACAGATTCCTCAGGAGGCAGACAAGATGACTTGGTATCCCCATTCCACCAAGAACTTGCCACAATTTGTTATGATCCACACAGTCAAAGGCTTTAGAATAGTCAATAAAGCAGAAATAGATGTTTTTCTGAAACTCCCTGGCTTTCTCCATTATCCAGCGGATATTGGCAATTTAGTCTCGAGTTCCTCTGCCTTTTCTAAACCCAGCTTGTACATCTGGCAATTCTCGTTCCATGAATTGCTGGAGTCTACCTTGCAAGATCTTGAGCATTACCTTACTGGCATGTGAAATCAGTGCCACTGTTCGATAGTTTGAACATTCATTGGTGCTTCCCTTTTTTGGTATGGGGATATAAGTTGATTTTTTCCAATCTGTTGGCCATTCTTGTGTTTTCCAAATTTGCTGGCATATGGCATGCATCACCTTGACAGAATCATCTTGCAAGATTTTAAACAGTTCAGCTGGGATACCGTCATCTCCTGCTGCCTTGTTATTAGCAATGCTTCTTAAGGCCCATTCAACCTCACTCTTCAGGATGTCTGGCTCTAGCTCACTGACCACACCGTCAAATCTATCCCTGATATTATTATCCTTCCTATACAGATCTTCCGTATATTCTTGCCACCTTTTCTTGATCTCTTCTGCTTCTGTTAGGTCCTTGCCATCTTTGCTTTTGATCATACCCATTTTTTCCTGGAATTTACCTCCGATGTTTCTAATTTTCTGGAAGAGGTCTCTTGTCCTTCCTATTCTATTATCTTCTTCCGCTTCCACGCATTGCTTGTTTAAAAATAATTCATTATCTCTTCTGGCTAACCTCTGGAATTTTGCATTTAATTGGCCATATCTCCCCCTATCACTGTTGCCTTTTGCTTTCCTTCTTTCTTGGGCTGCTTCCAATGTCTTCTCAGCAGACAGCCATCTTGCCTTCTTGGTTTTCTTTTTCTTTGGGACGTTTTTTGTTGCCACCTCCTGAACAATGTTGTGAACTTCTGTCCATAGTTCTTCCGGGACCCTATCTACTAAATCTAGTCCCTTAAATCTATTCTTCACCTCCACTGCATATTCATGAGGAATATTAGTGAGCTCATATCTAACTGATTTGTGGGTCTTCCCTATTCTTTTTAGTCTGATTCTAAATTGTGCAATAAGAAGTTCGTGCTCTGAACTACAATCAGCTCCAGGTCTTGTTTTTACTGACTGCATAGACGTCCACCACCTTTGGCTACAAAGGATGTAGTCAATCTGATTTCGGTGTCAACCGTCTAGTGAAGTCCATGTATAAAGTCGTCTCTTAGGTTGTTGGAGGAGTGTTTGTTATGCACAGTGAGTTGTCTTGGCAAAATTCTATCAGCCTATGTCCTGCTTCATTTTGTGGTTGTGTAACTACACTTATATCCTTCTTATTTTCTTGTAATGTTGTACGCCTCTGTTCATGAACCTCTCCAGGGCAGGGCATTTATTGGCACTGAATGTCAAGACCTATTTGTTCACCAGGCTTTTCACTGCATCTGTATTGCTGCATCTTGTAAACTTACAACTCTGTGTTTGTACTCTCCCCCGTTTTATTGGTTGAAGCTGCGTGATTTTATTATGTTTTATTGCTTTTGTACCCTGCTTTGGGATGACTTTATAATGAAAAGCGGGTAATAAATTGTATAAAATCGTTAGATGTGTTTTATTCCTTTTATCGTTTTATCTTTTATTGTCCACCACTCCAGAATCTGTTTACCTGTGGAACGGCATATAAATGTTGTAAATAATAAACAAACACCCATTTCAGTGCCTTTTTTGTCTGCCTTGGTAGTTCCTGGCCTTCCACTGACGTATTAGTACATTCACATGATGTGGCGGAAGCAAGCGACTGCTTTCATTCTGAGAACATAAACACACGATCTCAACGCGGGCGAACAAAAGAACACACGGGACGGTCGTTGTGGTGTTTGGAAGTCGCCAGAGATGAATTCCTTCCCCGTACATTCCAAGAAATGAGAGTGGTCCTAAGATTGGGTCTAAATGAAATGTTTTCACAGCTAGACAACACTGCATCTGCCGAGCTGATACCTGGACACGCTCAGAGAATTGGGGCGTGTGCGTGTGTGTGTGCACCTCCCCAAGGGGGCGTAGGGATTCCTTCTTTGCTACCGCGGCCTTCCCGCGGGGCCGCCCAACGTTGCTGGCACCGCGTTTCCTCGTTCCGTCTTGCGGCCTGCGCTCACGGCGCGAGCCCCCCGCGTCCTGGGCAGCCGCCGCCTTCCACGCGGAGGAGCGCCTTCGGGTTGCACGTGGTGGGGAAGCACCCTCGCACTTCCCCCTCGATCTCCGGCCGCAGGGGGGCGGGCAGCCGCGAGGAGGCCGTCCCTTACGCGGGAGGAGGGGGACGCGGTTTCCTCTCCCTGCTCTCGCCGGGATTTGAGGATGGAGAGGGAGGTGGGAGTCGGTCGAACGGGCGGGCGGCTGCGAGCCCCGTGCTCCGTGCCGCCGCCCCCGGGTAAGAGTCCGGCCTCCTTCCCCCTCCCTCTCTCGGGATAAAACGGCGGGCCCCGGCGCCGCGGCCGGTCTCTCTCAAGCTGGTCCCTCTGGGTGCCTGTCCGGTTATGGCAGCGCTGGGAGCCTTAGTGAAGAAAGTATGGAGTATCCGCCGCTACTTGGTGCTTCTCTGCACCCCGCTGGTGCTGCTGCCCATCCTCTTCAGCCTGCCCCCCAAGGTAACCCTTTGCCCCTCCCTCAATGCTCATCACCCCGGCTAGTCATGCCCCCGCAAGGAGATTCATCCTTCTCCCCCCCCGCCCCTCTGGCTTCCTTCTTGGCCCCCCGTCAAGAGACCCCCCTGCCCACCACTGCTGCTTTTAGAGTCACCATCTCTGCCCATCTCAGCACGCTCTGTGCCCACTCTGCAAAAGTCCTTTTAAAAAAGCCATCATCACCTTCCTTTGTCTTTAGCAGCTCTTCTGCGACAGGCAGAACTTCAACAGTTGATGCTTTCCCCATCACTGTGGCAGACAACATAGGACGTTGCCTTATACGAAGTTATTGGTCCATCTAGCCCAGTCTTGGCCACTGCTCTCCAGGGGTTCGGGACTTTCTCCATGCAAAGCAGCTGCTCTGCCACTGAGGTACAGTCCCTCCCCAGCTATGGAGCCCCAGAAAAAGGCATCTGTGCCTTCTAACTCCAGCATTTTAGATTTTAATGGCACAGGGAAAAAAAAAGCTATTGTGTCACCCACTTTCCTTAGCACAACCTGGCACAAGTAAAAAAACCCCTATCTTTCCTGACAATAGCCCCTCTGTCCTATCAAGACCTGACCCCCCCCCCATCCCTGTCTTCTGCCTTTGGTCAGCCTGCAGTTCTCTTAACAGCTCTGCTTCTAATAAGCACTCAAATAATCCCTTCACTCTACAACAGCCAAAAGACCAGCTCCTCCACCTCGCCGTTACTGTCTGCCCTTCTTATGCTCCATCAAGATAACATCCTGATTTCTTCTTTCACTATTCTCTGCTTCCAGAGTCAGTGTCTTACTTACTGTCCCAACCAAGTAATCCCTACAGTAGTTCTCTGCCCCGTCTAGGCTCCCATCATATCTTCCCCACAAGTAATGTCTTGCCTTCTGCTCTTACACCTTGACTATTTGTAGGGGATTATCATGCCCCCCCCCCAAGTGTAGGTCTTTCAGGATCCAAGGTTGCCTCTCGTTGATGGTTGAACATAGGACGAACATAGGACATAGGAAGCTGCCTTATATTGAGTTAGACCATTGGTCCATCTAGCCCATTATTGTCAACACTGACTGGCAGTGACTCTCCACAGTTTCAGGCAGGATTTTGTCTAGTCCTACCTGGAGATGCCAGGCATTGAACCTAGGACCTTTGGCGTGCAAAGCATGTGCTCTACTGCTGAGCCACAATTCCCTTTGGGAATGTGGCCCAGGTATTCCCTTTGCAGTCCCTCATGTTAGCTTCCCTCTTTCCAGCCATGGGAGCCTATGCCCATTGCCCAGGGATGTATGGATTTTGTTTCATGGATTGCCAGGAGTCTTTTGTTACATTGTCCGCTCATTGACGGAATTGGATTTTTTGTACAAGAAATTCATTTGTTTGCAAATGTGGACTTGTGCTAATGGGCATTAATGCAAGTGCTCATTGATGCAAGTGTGCATTTGCAAACAAACGAAATCACGCAAATTCTCTCCACCCGAAAAGTAAAAAGCCCGTCTGTACGACTCGGGAAAAGCTGGTCCGCTGCAGAATCTGTAGGTTGGATTCCCGAGTCTGAACTCATTTGAATCCCTTCCGGACCTCTTCAACTTCCCCACCATTGCCCATGAGGGAATACACAAGCCAACTCCATATCCACCTTCAGAGTAACCTGCTTCCCTCAGCTTTCAGTTCTGAAGTGATTGTCTTGGTCAAGAAAACAGCCTGTCTACAGGAAAATGCATCCTTTCCCTCACACCAAGGTACCTCCTTTCTTCTCCTGCTTTCTGCGCTTTCCCTTCAGTCCATTGCCTTGGACTGAACAACTCCCAGGAAAACCCCAGGGTATGCTCCCTCCTCAAAACTAAATTGTCCCTCTCCTTACGAAATAGTCTTCCGGTCTCTTCAAAAAATCCTGTTTCTTTTCTACCTTGTGAGTAGATTCCCCCTTCTCAACCCTAGGGAAAACTGCCTAGATAGACAACCTGCCACCTTTTGAAAGGGCTCTCAAAGAAGCTTCTCCCCGCCCAGCCAAGTACAGCTCAAGTAACCTGTAACTTTCCCCAAAACTACTAAAAATATACCCACCTGTTCCCTTGCCTGGCTTCCATGTCCAGTAGCCAGATGCCTTTTATTTTATGAGATTGTCTCTTAATCCAGAGTATTTCTGTAGAACAAGTCTTCCCTAATCTGGTGCCCTCCAGATGTTTTGGACTACAACTCCCAGTATTCCTGACCATTGGCTATGCTAGCTGGGGCTGATGGGAGTCAAAGTGCAAAACATCTGGTGTGCACCAGGTTGGGGCAGGCTGCCGTAGAAGAATAATGCCTACTCCATGTTACTGGAAAATACTCCGTTCCACTCTGTAGTATAGAAATCACAGTTCTGCGTGGCAACCTCCTCACAAAGCTAGTCTAGCTTCTCCACTTCAAGAGCTGCCTCTCATTCATGTCACAGGGAGATAATCCGTTTTCCTGGAGAAATTCCCAGGGCTTGTCTGCTGCTTGTCCTTGCCAGGCAAATTTTGTCTCCTGGTTCTCTAAGCTACCTGGACCAATAAAATGCACCACCTTGCTAATTCTTTGTCTCTTGTTTCTCAGTCGTGTGCTTCGAAAACAGATCCCTTCACTGCCTATAGACAGATGCTCATTCACAGAAGGTGCTCCAAAGGGACTGCACAGCAAAGAACTACCAACCCAAGCCTATGCATGTTTACTTGGAAGTAGGTTCCACTCTGTTAAGTGGGACTTACCACCTTGGTAAGTCTGGATAGGTCTGCTGCCTAAGACTGTAATCCTGTACATACTTCTGAGTAAACATGAGAGGGCTGTCAGACCGCTTTCTAAGCAATCCCCTTAAACATTTCATAAATCTTGGCGCTCCAGGTTGCCTTGAGAAGTAGTAGGGGCTTTAATTACAGATATGTTTGTTTAGCTATTTCAATAAGATCTGTAAGTAGCACGTATTCATGTACATATATCTGTATGGGAACCAACATTTTAATAAGGAATCGGGAATGGTCCAGACATTTCTTCCAAATGCTAGAATGGTCCACCTTATTTTTCTTGTCTTGCCAAGTTCCGATTGAGACTTTCAAAGCTGCATACATTGGCATGGAAGAGACCAGCTAGGACACACAGTTCCCATTCTCTGGCAACATATGTCTTTTCTTTCTTGTCTTGTCTGCAGCTTCAGCCTCTACATCTAAATCTCGTACAGGATAGTTTTTCTCAGAGAGTCTATAATGCTGTGCAACTGACCTCAGCACCACTGTTCCTCAGGCAATGAGCCTCCCAATGTGTATATGCATCTAGATTTTTCCTGCATATGTACGGGGTGCTTGTTTTATAGCATTTTTATACAACTTGAATTTCATCCCCATCCATCAGACAGGCTGGCTGTAATGAAACCTTTCCCCTTCCACAGCAAGAATCGAATTGTTTCTATCAACTCGTATCTTAAATCATGGGACCCCCTACTTCGGTTTCCCTTGTCTGTTGCTCTGGTTGCTTGGCAGGGCTATAAAGACTCACCGGAAATGATAATTAAAGTATCATTCAAGTCAACAAAAATCTGAAGCTGGAATTACTGTTTTTATTTCTAAGAAACTGGTTGGTGAAGCTTTTACCAGCCTTTCTTTCATGTCAAACTTTCTCTAATCCTGCACAAATATGTGCTCATACAGACTGAAATGGATAGAAGATGGCAACAGGGTATTTATTTATATCATTTGGCCCATCATCTGCACTTTATTTTGATTTCTCTCCACCATAGTCCAAGGCTAGGAAAGATCGCAATATGCCCTTTTCCCATTTTACCCTCCGAAGAACCAGAGAGAGGGTGATTTAACATTGCTGGGATTTGAATTTGGCCCATCTACCTCCAAGCCCTATGTTGGATCCAATGTGCGACGCGGCATTTTTGCTGGTCTGCCTATAAATCCTTCCTTACTCCTGCAACTGAAGCAGTGTAGTCATTTGAGGTACGTTCTATTGTTAGGGCCAAAGTAGACATGACGTTAAATGCATCTGTGCATCGATCCTGCTGGCTTTTTAAAAATGAACACTGCATCGGTTTGAGGGGGGTGGGGCTGATAATAAATGGGATTAGAGCAGGCCTGGAGAGAGTTAATTTCCTCCTACATGCCCATTGCAGTCTCATCAATTATCAGCCCCTCCCCACCTCAGCTGATGCAATTTGCATTTTTTTTAAAACTGCATGCTTACATGTAAAGGTGCATTTGACATCAGGTTTAGATGGCCCTTAGTTTAACTAGGAAGGAGTTGCTCAAATGGAAGTTTTCCAGAAGGGGCATTCTCCTCTCTGGACTTTGTTCAACCTCTTTGGCGGTGGATTTATTAACTTTCTAGCGTTGTTGTAAAGAATACGGACCCCTTTTCTTTTCTAGTATGTGTTTGTTTCTTCAGCCTTCAGATTGAACATGTTTCCTACCCAGACCCTTGCTATACACGTTTGCCAAAAATAGCTCTTAGGTCTGTTGTAATTCTTTGCAAGCACATTCCCCACAGTGTTATTATTACTATGATTATCCATCAGCGTACCACACAATGTTAGTAAAAGGCACGTCTTAGCCCCAATGAGCTTACAGTGTAATTGTAGACCAGTTCAGGACTAGTCCAACTGCAGGGGCAACCTAGGCAATCACATGGGGTGCCGAAATTCACAGAGTGCCTGCTCCAGCTATGCAGATGTCTTGGAGAAATAGCCACTGTATGTACTTTTGGATGTATAGATGTGCATATACAGGTTGTTGGATGGGTAATATTCACTGCATTGCAGAAGACACAGTAGAGAATCTTTCAATCTCCATTAGGAAGGCAATGGAAGCAAAACAAAAAGTAAATACATTGTATTATTTATTATTTATTTATATAGCATCATTGATGTACATTGCACTGTACACAGTAAGAATAAAACAGTGGGTCCCTGCCCCAAAGGCATACATTCTAATAAACTGTAATGCTCGAAAAGGTTCAGAAAAGGGCATCCAAAATGATCAGAGGTGGTGGTGGCCATGGAGCACCTTCTATGTGAAGCAAGGCTGCTAGGATTGGGGACTTTTTAGTTTAAAGAGAGGGTAATAAGGAGGGACATGATTATAAAATTTTGCATGGTGTGGTGAAAATGGATGCAGAGACGTTTTTCTTCGCCTCTCATAAAAACAGAACTTGGGGTCATCCAACTAATTTGTTTGGCAGGAGATTCAGGACAGACAAAGGAATTCCATTGCACAACATGTATTTATTTAATGTATGGAATTCGCTGCCATGAATCAAAGAATCATAGAATAGTAGGGTTGGAAGGGGCCTACAAGACCATTGAGTCCAACCCCCTGCTCAGTGCAGGAATCCAAGTCAGAGCATCCCTGACAGATCGCTGTCCAGAGATGTGATCATAGCCATTAGCTGTGCAGCCTTAGGGTTCCATAGGCAGTATGCCTCTAAATTGTCAGCAACAAGAAGACAAGGCTATTGCCGTGATGCCTTTCCTCCCTGCCGCTTGTGAGCTGCTTCCCAGTGGCATCTGGTTGGTCACTTGTGGGAAAATGGGCCTAGATTTCATGGACTTTGATCTGATCCACCGGGCTCTTCTTATGTTCTTATACATATATGGGAAAATAGTATCCCAGTCAACTTGTATCGGATGTAAGGTGGTCACTTACTCATAGCCAGCAAAGAGGAAATGAATAATAAAAAAGACATAGGTTTGCATAAAATTTGCAAATGCTAATTGATATGTATAGATGCAAATTTGGCAACAAGCACTATAATTTAAATAGAAGTACAGTACATCTCAGAATAGTGGGGAAGACTGGCTAGGTGAGCTGTGTGCCTGCTCAGTCCACTTGTCCAGGAGTTAACTGTTGATGGACAATGTCAAGGGCACCCATTCTCCCTTCTTATGGTTCTTTATCTTTAAACCAGACTTGGACTGGAGAGCCCTTCAGATAGGATGCCTTCCAAGAGAAGACTGTCAAGTAGGACACATGATCACCCTAACTGGATGTTATGCTGTTCGGTATACAAGAATACAAAGGTGTTGGGAGATTCAGTTCACCTAAGGCAGCAATAAACCTTGAGCCAGCCCTGACTGGAGGAAACAATGGCTACTGGTCCTGATGGCTATATGCTAGTTCCAGTATCAGAGGCAGTATGCCTCTGATGTACACCAGTTGCTGGGGAACATGGGTGGGAGGGTGTTGTACTCATGTCCTGCTTGTGGTCAACAGCTGATTGGCCACTGTGTGAACAGAATACTGGACTAGATGGACCCTTGGTCTGATCCAGCATGGCTCTTCTTATGCTCTTAAACATGAGGGGAGAGGGAACTGATGGAGAGAGACGAGTGGGGTACTTAAAATACATATATATAATGAAACAGTTTGGATTCCCATGGAGCATATTTACTCACCATATCTACTTTGGGGTTGTCTTTCTGTAAATCATCCTTCCTCCAACATTGTGCCCTCCAGATGTCTTGGGCTACAACTCCCAGCATGCCGCAGCCAGCCAAGGTGGCTGGGGCATGCTGGGAGTTGTAGTCCAACACATCTGGAGGGCTCAATGTTGGCGAAGGGTGCTTTGATAAAGACATTTATTCCCCAGATAACAGTATCCTCAATGTTAGCAAGGCGGCTTTGTGAAGTTTCATTTGATACTGCAGCACATAAAATGGAAGGGCTCCTTTAAAGGTTTAGTATTCATCATTTCCTTCTTTGAGTATTTGTTAGGTAATTTTAAGTGCACATGTAATGTTTCATTTGGTTCAAATAATAAAAATAAGATTACGCTACATACATTTTATTCCTTTTGAGGGCTTGTAAATATCTCATTATATTAGGTTGTTGTACTTACGCCAGCCGAACAAACAATTTTATTAGTTTTTAATGCCTTTTGAAGACAACGCTGTTCTGAACCCGTGTATTGAGGAAAACAGCAGTTGACTGTCTTCTAAATGCAGAATATTTTCATCAAAAGGAAGTCCTCTTTCTGATAAATCATAGTCAGTTTAATCCTCATGTATTTTTTTGTTTGAGCATATTCAGGTTTTTTGCATATAAGCATATGCAGTTTTTGGTATGCTGAATCACAGGGGCTTTTGCCTGCACAGTTTGTGACCTGCCAAGCTGAATGCGACCCACAAGACATGTATGGTGGTAAATCAGCTGCCCGAGATGGACCTGAAAAATAGGGCAGGGGGTTCTCATGCACTTGGAAACCTAGTGTAGATGGCTGGTTGGTTGCATTTGGTTTGGTGGGTCCCAAGTTGTGCAAATTTGCATTACAGCGTTTTTGTAGCGTACTTGTTAATCTGGCCTTAACTCCTGTGCAAACCAGCCCAATATAGAGACAGCACTTGAGAGAATATGACTGAAAAAAGAAAAGAAAATCATGCTACTCAGATTATTTAGTGAAGCAATGCTAAGTGAACCATTCTGTCCTGCTTCCCTTGGATTGTCCTTGAAGGCTCCATAACACGACTCCCCGTGTTATTGTTCCTGAATGCTTGGTGTAAAGAATTTCTCTTGCATGCTGGTACCCATATGGGCACTGCCATGATTGTTTACATGCAATGGCCATTTGTTTTACAACACACATGTGCAGCATCATCTTGGGGAAATATGGTGTAAGTGCAATGGTATTGGGAGGGGAGATGCAGGGTCAAATGCCCAGTTTACTTGGGAGATCTTGGGCAAGTCACTGTCTCTCAGCCTAACCTACTTTACGGGGTTGTTGTGATGATAAAGTAGCACAGAGGAGGAACCATGTATGCTGCTTAGAGCTCTTTGGAGAAAAGGAGGGATATAAATTAAATCAATCAATAATAAGCTAGCTTGGCAAGTTTGTTGTTGCTCACAGACTAGCTGTGGAGAGTATGAACCTTCTTGGTTATTAGGAGAGACCCTTTTGAAGACACCCTCACTTGTAGAGACCTTCTTGACTAGCATGCAGGAAAGGGCTTTCTCCTGTGTTGCGCCCAAACCCTGGAACGTGCTCTTTGCACTGTGACTAGTCCGTACTCTCCCTGCGTTCATGAAGAGGGTCAAAATGCATCTTTTTAACTTGCCTTTTAAAATAGTTATGGTTTTTAAGGTTTTTTCTAATGTTTTACTATGTTTTTATTGGATTATGGTTTTTATCCTTTGGACCTTTTGTAAACCACGTTGGTTGGCTTCAGAAAGGCAGTACAGAAATACAATAATGGTACAGTCCTGTGTGCTGTGCCCTCCAATCTTGGAGGCTTCCGAGTATCCAGTGCCCTGCCAGGCTGCTACCACCAGAGCAGGAGGAGTGATGGGGGCAATTTTACCTCTCCGTCCTCCGTTTTGCAAATTTTCTTCTAGATGGGCCTCTGAGCTTGTCTAGAGTAGTCATCCTGCCAAAGATGGGACTGGGGCTGGAGAGGCCATAGGATTTCTTGTATCCCTTCCCTCCTTGCCCACAGTACCCCCTTTCACACCTCTCTGAGGTCCTCTGAGGCTGCTTTTGCAAATGTAGGCTCTGCGGTTCTTTCCATGGTGGTTGCAAGGGGGTGGGGATCAGATTTTAGAGTCCCCCTTCCAAGGTCGTAGCAGTGTCTATAGCGTCAGAGGGGGGACTTTGAAGAAGGCTATGGTCCCTGGGACACTTTCCATGTACTGAAGGATTGCGCTCTAAACATATAAATTCACCCAATGGCACTTATCCAGACCTATTATACAGGCGATGCCAATTAACAGCATTATCTGGCCTTGTCTGCTACACTGACAAGCATTTTTGTTTTTGTTTTACTCACAAAACTGCTCACTTGGCATGCCTGTCCCATTGCAATTGCTTAACCTGTGGTGCCCCCTGTTCTTCCATCCTTCTAATGGAGGGATAGGGATGTAGCTCAGTGGTAGAGCATCTTCTTTTTTGTAGACGCTTGAATTCAATCCAGTGAAGGCTGGTGGCTCCAAAGTTACTGGGGTAATAAATCTGCTCCGTGTTTTAGTCCGAACCAGGCAGAACTCTAAAAGGAGCTATCCAAGGTGTTCCTTTAGAGTTCTGACTGATTCTGACTGAAGGCTGGAGTGGATTCACCACCCCACTGACACTGGAACCAACAGCCCCCACTGATTAAATCACAGAATCATAGAATCATAGATCTCTGACATCTCCAAATAGGGTTGGGAAAGACTCCTGCCAGAAACCCTGGAGAGCCACCAATAGTCATTCACAATCCTGAGCTAGATAGACCAATGGTCCAACTTGAAATGTCAGCTTTCCTATGTTCCCAGTGTTGTCACATGCACACGCATATATGTATTTCCACCCCTCGACACTACAAAGAATCTACTATAGTATGATTCTCTTCTCACAACTACCAGACTTCAGCTGTGGCTGGCTACTTCGCCAATAGAGAATGCATGGGAGGAAGAACCCAATTGTGCTTCCCTGCTAGGTGAACAGAACCTGTCTCTTTGAGCTTGGATGTAATGTGATTCTATGGGTTATAATCAAAATGGGAGAAATGAAGTTCCTCTCTTTGTACTTCACAGTCCTCTATAACTATAGAGCAGCCTTCTTCAACCCTTCTGCTGCTGCTGCCCTCCAGATGTCTTGGACTGCAACTCCCATGCACACATTGGGAGTGCACGAGGTTGGGGAAAGCTGCAGTAGAGTATATGAAAGAGTCCATAGCAGAGATTTATACTATCCCAGTATTTTTGTGTGTGCTCAAAATAAACAGATTTCTTTGGATTTGAATAGAAAAAAGTCTGCTTTTTATTTTGGCAGCCAGAGATGCTTGTTTGTTGTGCCCATGTGAGATTAAGCTCTGACGTTGTGTCTTGTGCTTTAGTTCATTCTGCAAGGCCAGAGCCCAGCAGGTTGCTGCTGGAAAAATGGGACCCGTTACATTTTTAACAGCATCTTGGAAAATGCCACGGGGGTTGGGAGAGGAGAAATCACAGCAGGCAAAGGAGGTTCATGTGGTTGTTGGATTCCAAGCAGCCCACCAACAGGAAAGGAGGGTTGTTCAATATACATGCATTTCTAAGTTTAAATGAGATCTAAGTTAGATATGGGACACTAGAATTTTCACCAACTAGTTCTAGAACCATTTCACAGTAGGAGTAAAAACAATATCAACAATGAGACATACTTCATTCAGTAGGTATACTAGAACTCAAGTTCTCACACTGTGTACCAGATGCTGGTGCGTTTTGAATTTTTTTCCTCATAGCAGACTGCTGTACCTATACTGGCAGTTGGAGTGTGCTTTGATAAGAACATAAAAAGAGCCCTGCTGGATTAGGCCTATCTAGTCCAGCAGACATCACCTTGCCGACAAAGGTCCGCATAATCAAAGCTATAGTTTTCCCAGTAGTAACGTATGGCTGTGACAGCTGGACTATAAGGAAGGCTGAGCGCCGAAGAATTGATGCTTTCGAACTGTGGTGCTGGAGAAGACTCTTACGAGTCCCCTGGACTGCAAGGAGGTCAAATCAGTCCATCCTAAAGGAAATCAACCCTGAGTGCTCATTGGAAGGATAGATACTGAAGCTGAAGCTCAAATATTTTGGCTACCAAATGCGAAGAGAAAAATCACTGGAAAAGACCCTGATGCTGGGAAGGATTGAAGGCGAAAGGAGAAGGGGACGGCAGAGGATGAGATGGCTAGATAGCATCACCGATGCAATGAATATGAACTTGAGCACACTCCGGGAGAGAGCGCAGGACAGGAAGGCCTGGCGTGCTATCGTCCATGGGGTCACGAAGAGTCAGACAGGACTTAACGACTGAACAATAACAAGTCCAGCGTTCGTTCGGCCTCACTCAGTTGCCAGTCACATGCCTCTGGGAAGCTCACAAGTAGGACATGAAGGCAATAGCCTTTTCCTATTGCTGCTCCCAGTTCAGAGGCAGCTTCTGAAACCAGCATACAGCCGTCATGACTTGTAGTCACTGAGAAATTTATCCTCTGTTCATTTGTCTAATCCCTTTTTGATGCCTTGTAAGCTAGTGGCTGTCATCATATCTTGTAAGTTAACTATTGTGCTGCATGAAGAAGTACTTCCATTTGCTTGCCCTGAATCTCCTGACAGTTGGCTTCATTGGATGACCCTGGGTTCTAGCATGTGGTTTTTGGAATAAAGCACCCTCCACGTGTCACAATGGATGTCATCTCCAAAGAAGCATTGCCACCAGTGTGAGACAGGAAGGGGGCAACTGCAATGGTGCAGTCCCAGGTGTATTTGTAGACAGAATGGGGGGGGACCCCAAGGTGGCCACTTACATATTGCCAAAAAAGAAGAAATACACCCAAAAGGCGGAGAAAAGATGACAGCAATTTGCATAACATTTGCATATGCTAATTTTTACCTATAGATCCAAATGTAGAAATAATAATTTAAATAGAAATACAGTAGTGGGGAAGACTGACCAGGTGACCTGTGTGTCTGCTGCTCAGTCTGATGTCCAGGTGTTACCTGTTGATGGGCAACTTCAAGGCCCTTGCTGGCCTTTATCATGGCTCTTTATCCTTAAGCCAGGCTTGGACTGGTGAACCCTTCAAATAGAGGACTGTCTCTGGGAGACCTTTAACTAGAGGACTGTACTCTGTTAAGTAAGATATGTAGTTACCCTAACCCATTTTACAGCATTTGTAATCTTTGCCAGCCTGTTCCACTGAAAGCAACTCCTTCCTTCAGATAATTAGAAAAGCAGCTATTTTTGCTGCTCTAACACCCAGTAGCATCATTCCTATAGGAAGGGGTCCTTTGCCTAGATAGGCCTTCTGAGGTAATGTACTGATTCCTTATTAAAAATTGTAATTCATAGTTTTCTTAGGAAGTCTGTCTGTCTGTCTCTCTTTAAGCCACTGCTTTGCATGAGTTAAGGTCACCTGTGCTGCAGTATCCCATGTTTGGCTGCTGCTGAATGCTTTAACTTTGGAGCAGAAGGAGCCAGCAACCCTTTCCGGTACATGGCAAATGATTGCAAGAGGAGCAGGCAGGGCAGGAGGGGGCAGGTTCTTGGCAGGGACACTGAGGCCATTTTAATGAGGTGTGCAAAGAGCTTGTCACTACAGCTTCTAATGAACTCTATGCCAGTGGTACCCAAGCTTGAAAGAGGTGGCAGCAGGTACTGTTGGCGGTTCTTCTCAATAGGATCTGAGCCATCATCCAGGGCCAGGTTGCAAAAGGCTTCAGCTTCAGTGATGGAAGTACTCCAAGGGAGTGCAGGAACTGAGCTTGGGTGCCATTTGAGACCAGGAGGGAAAGCAGTGTGAGCACTGGCCATAGTGTTGCATGGCTGTTTCTTTAGAAGAGCAGGGCCTTTCAGGCCTATTTCCTGGCCATGAGAAGCTTTATCTTGAAAGGGGGGGGATGAGGAAGGGAGGAAGAAAAAAAAGAAGGGGGATAGTATGGTAGAGGAAAGGCGAGGAACTGTAGGCAGTGTAGGCAGGATGAGGGATGGAAGGACTCCCCGCTCATCCTCTACAGACTGCCCAGATTCTGGGTGCTCCAAAGTTCAGTAAAGTAATTTTTTAACCTACAGTAAGAACACGTTCAGGTACAGCAGGGGTGGGTAAACTTTTAACCCTGGGGGCTACATGTGGTGATGGGTGGTAAGTTGAGGGCCACACCTATGCATACACACACACACACACACACACACTCTCTCTCAAGCGCATGTGCACACTCTCGAGCACATGTTCACAGACTCTCAAGGACACACACACTCTCAAGCGTACGCACGCATCAGCTTCCCTCTAATAAAAAGATGCCACTGCTGCATCTGCTGCGCCACTGCTGGCAGCATACCAATAATGCAACCACTTCTGTAAAAATCTAGTTGCATGACTGTTTCAAGTCAAACTTGTCTGACCATATCCAAGTATAATGATCCCCAGGCCAGAGCTTCATGGTGGAAGGGGAGATTTTTGCAACTTCCCTATCAGCAGTCTTGGGGAGTGGCCACAGCTCAGTGTTAGAGCGCCTGTTTTTTATGCGGAAGGTCACAGGTTCAATCCCTGGTTAAAAGGAGCTCTGGTGCCAGAGTTGAGAAAGTCCCTGGCTAAGAGCTGCAAGAGCTGCCACCCGTCAGAGTAAACAATATTGAGCTAGATTAAGCAATGGTGTGATTCAGTATAAAGTAGCTTCATATGTTCAGTCTCAGTCCTGAAAAGTAGAGATCAACTTTCCTCTAGGCTACCATGCTTTTTAATAGGTCGAGTGATTATATTCTCACAGTGTGCCATAGTTGACAGTACATATTAAAGCCTGTGGGCAGGGACTGTCTTCTTTGTTCATTGATTGTAAGCCGCTCCGGGAGCCTTTTCTGGCTGGGGAGCGGGATAAAAATACAATAAATAAATAAATAAATAAATAAATAAATAAATATCTTCCAAATCCGCTGTTAGAGTTTTGTCTTTCTGTTTTTTTCAAATGATATGTTGAGTGTATATTGAGCAGTATTTTAATATCTGAAAAAGTAGTAGGGAACCACCTTCGAATGATACACTGGCAACTAGATTCATAAATGTAAAAATACGTGTCCCAGCAATGACAGAGAGGGATATGTTAAGATCTTAAAAATATATTAATGAGGTAAATGTAAATGTGCATATTTTCACCTCAGAAATATAAGAGGATTTCACAGAACTTGGAGACAGGGGCTGCTAGGGTGGCCATGTGTCCTATATTAGAGAGAAGAGTCCTCTGTTTAAGGGCATCCCCTGTCTGAAGGGCTGTCCAGTCCAAGTCCAGTTTAAAGATAAAGAACCATGAGGAGGGAGATTAGCAGCCTTGAACTTACCCATCAACAGTTAGCAGCACCTGGAGAGTAGACTGAGCAGACATACAGCTCATCTGGTCATAGTCTTCCCCACTATAGTGAGTTGTATTGCATTTCTATTTAAATTACAGTAATTCTAAATTTGCACCTATATATATATAAATTAGCATATGCAAATTTTATTCAAATCTGTATCCAGATTGAAGGCTGTATCCAGCCTTCCTTTTTGATAATGCATTTCCTAGAGTAAGTGGCTACTCAGAGGTCACCTACAGGAATTAGGCAGGAATGCTGTATCTGGAATGGAAAGGGTTATGTAACACTTCATCTGTCTCCTGGTTACCACTCTCCTGGTTGTTTGAATGGCCTGTGGGATGTATGTACAGCTAGCCCTCAAGACTGCAAATTTATTTAGCCTGTAAACTGTTGGCTTAATGGATATTGCTTCTGTATTTGAACAACGACGAATCCCTTCAGTTGTGCCTCAGCAGTGAAGACCAAGTTTCAGGTTCAAGAATCAGATCTAAAGTCTGAAGCGCCATCTGTGACAAAACCTCACTACTGTGTTCTTGTATAGCTCCCATTCCTTTCAGTGGGGTTTGTTTACATTGGAATATCCGGTTGATTTGAGTAATTGGTCCTCTCCCCTCTTTTGGCCCCACCTTCCCATAGGTGGGCATTACCCAATAACCATCAACTGGTAAGTAGGCTTTGGTTTCACTTTCTGCACTAGAGATGCAAAGATATGGAGAAAAACCCCTTGAAACGATAATATTCTGGTCTTCTTCCTTCTCTGTCATAATAGAGGTGGCTGTGGAAAGAATGCCTTGTGTAACAGGTGAAAACACTTCTTGGCTGGCAATCATTACATAGTCCTCTCCCCTCCTTTGCCCCACTTCCCCATAAGTGGACATTATCCAATAACCATCAGCTGCTAAGTAGGCCTTGGTTTCACTTTCTACATTAGAGATGCAAAGTTATGGAGGACCCCCCCCCCCGAAACTATACTATTTTGGTCTCCTTTCTCCTCTATCATAAAAGAGGTGACTCTGTAAAGAATGCTTTGTGCAATGTGGGAAAAGACTTTTTGGTTGGCAATCATTACATGGTTAGAAAATTAACCCAATCACAAGACTCCTGAGCAACTTTGTATTTGTGACCAAAAAATGATCTGAACTTTAATCAAGCAAGATAATGATTTATTCTCCAAAAATCATTCAGAGGCTGGGCTGAAACTTGCTTGTGACTGCCATAGAGCAAAGTGAGGCAGATGTGAAGCTTGCTGGTGGTGGGGGAAGGTGGTCAACAAAGGATGCTGTCTCCATCTCTCTTTCATTTCCATGGCAACTGGTGCACTTTGACCATATCTGCCACATGGGCCCACAGAGCAAGGACTTTGGTTTTCTAGAGCTTTACCTTAAAGGTGAAAGGCAGGAAATTAGATTGCTCTGATACACTTGTGTTTAGAAATCCAAAGCTGGAACAGAAAGGCACCTGAATGAGTAGGCCATTGATCAAGTCTCAGCACAAGTCTGATAGTTGAATTCCCTATGTCAGTAAAACTAGCCCTCAAAACTTTAGGATTATTTTACTCATGTAAAGATGGTGGTCTCCTGGATGTTGTTTCTGCATTTGAATGCAGATAAATTGTTTCAGGAGGCTTTGCTGCAGAAGATGCAATTTCATTTGAATCTGAAGAGTGATACTGTATACTAGAGCTGTGTTGCTAAGGAATATGCAACCTTGTCCCAGATCTCTTAGCCAGCCCAGGCTCTGTGCATTATATTTGAGTGGGTTATTAAGTAGAATTCTTTCCTGCCTTCTATCAAGTAAAGTTATGGCGGTGTGGTCTCCATTCCTCGACATAAACTGCTTTTGATTGAATGAACTGTGAGCTAATGAGTGCTGTTCATCTTTTGTGGGTCTTTTCATGTTTTGGATCCTTCTCCTGGATATTGAAAATGCTCAGGAGACCTAAATGGCTCTGGTTCCTGATTCTTTCGTTTGAACCACCATAACTGATTAAGAATGAGCTTCATCCAGCTCAGCTATATCTTGGATCTAAAGGCATTTTGACTACCCTAGACCCAGACAAGAAAGGAAGCTGTTGAGTAATTATAGAAGCCATAAATGGCTTGGATACCTCATGCTTTAACAACAACAATACATCACATTTATGTAGTGCTTTTTGTGTGTTTAAAGTGCTCCACATAATCCGCAGTAATCTTTAGGTTAGTAAAGGAGGTCAGTATATTCTCCCATGTGGCAGGGGTGAGCCCCCGATGTTTTGGTCTACAACTCCATTGGCTATGCTGGCTAGGGCTGATGGGAATTGTAGGCCAAAACATGTGAGTGTTTTGTGAGTACTCTATCATTTCCGCATCCAGCAGAAAACAGCGGGGCGGGGCGGGGCGAGGCGGGGGGGGGGGCTATTTATCCTAAGAAAAAAAAGGTTTCCTTCCCACCTTCTGATCCAGATTGCAGCTTCACCCATCTACTTTGGGTGGGAATAAAACTCATGGAAAACATTAATGGGACTGAGAATTACATGTAGTTTGCCCTTAGTGCAGCAGAAGTGATCTGAACACAAATTCACTACATTTCAGGGCAGGTTTTTAGAGCTCAGACTGAATGTGTATTCAACTGACTTCCATCATACTTAAGGGGGAAAGTGCATGTGATTCTCAGTCCCACTAATGTGTTTCGTGATGTTACCCAAAGCACGTGTGTTCTTAGGGATGGCTCCCTCCCGTAGGACCTGTTGCAATTGCTCATATCAACTGAGAACACCCTCTTGGTTCTTCTTCGTGGTCTCTGTGTATCACACATATGGGCTCTGTGCCTGCGCTGAGCCTCATTTGGGAAGCTTCTATAGCTGAGCAACGTTTTGGTGGGAACCCTCCCCCACCGTCCACTGTGCATGTCCCAGTGGATTCCCACCTGAAATGAGGCTGGCCATAAATCCAAATAAATAAACCAAGCTGTCCTTGGGCAAATAGTTGTGTAAGCCTTAAGTCCCCATTCATTAAAAAAAAAAAAAAGAAAAAGAAAGATGAAAAATTGGTAACCTACTTTGTGGTGTTATTACTGGAGTGGATTAGGCTATGAAAATAAGAATTGAAAAGGCCTTTGCATATTCCCAAGTGCTGTAGCAATTATTTATAATAATATCACTTACTTTTTCTCATTTGATTTCCTTGCAGGAAGGGAAATGTCTCTACGTAATTCTGGTGATGGCTATATACTGGTGCACCGAAGCCCTGCCGTTGTCTGTGACGGCTCTTCTTCCCATAGTTCTCTTCCCCTTCCTTGGGGTCCTCCCTGCCAGCAAAGTTTGCCCCCAGTATTTTTTAGACACCAACTTCCTCTTCCTGAGTGGCTTAATCATGGCAGCTGCCATTGAAGAGTGGAATCTGCATCGTAGGATTGCGCTGAGGATCCTTATGCTAGTGGGAGTCCAGCCAGCCAGGTAACTGATGAAATAACCACGCTTGTCCTTGACTTTGTATCCAAAAGCAGAGAATTAGGGACTGAACACAGTGTACCTATTAGAAAGATCTGTCACCTAAGGAAACAATAGGACTGCCAAGTCCAGAATGGAAGAAAACCCCTCTAGACTTCCTGGTTTAGCTTCTCCTATCATATTGTTGCAGTGAATGGAGAAAACACAGCTGGTGGAATTTTTCTTCCTGTGGTAGCACATGAAGGATACATGAACTTTCACAGACTTCAGATCTGATAACTCTAGATGCTAGATAACTTTTAAAATGTCACACACACACCTCAACCTATTAAGCAACTACTCAGGATGTATCTGTACTACAAGTG
The DNA here is from genome assembly GCF_057233095.1 of Heloderma suspectum. NCBI lineage: Eukaryota > Metazoa > Chordata > Lepidosauria > Squamata > Helodermatidae > Heloderma > Heloderma suspectum. The sequence goes on along the minus strand of NC_139461.1, from coordinate 283,036,728 downwards.
AGTAAATCAATGTAGCTGTCATGGCTTCCTCCAAGAAACCATGGCAGTTGTAATGTTGAAGGAGGGCTGAGAATTCTGTTGACATCACTTCCTCCTCCATATATCTGCTCAGTCCTTAAGAATATCTTAAGATATTAAGAATATCTTCTGAGGCCGTTCTCCACGTGTGACTGCCAAAGGATGGTGGCTACTAAAAAGAGGGCCTTTTCAGTGGTGGCACCCTGGTTGTGGAATGCCCTCTCCAGAGAGGCTCACCAGACACCTGTGTTGTAATCTTAAAAACCTTTTAGTGACTAATAGTTTTTTTGGGGGAGGGGGGTTGAGTTTTAGATCTGGAATTTTGGCGCTGATTTTATTATCTTATTTTTTAATTTAGTTGTTTTTCATTCCTAATGAAAGCTTCCCAGAGAACGTACATTATTGGGTGGCATATACATATTGTAAATAAATAAAATAAATAAATAACCAAGCTCCTTAGTCCCTTATAAGTGTTGTTGAGTCCAACTGAAGAGAGTGCATACACATTTAAATGCTTGGAGACACTGAGTCTCCACTGAAGAGACTCCACTGAGTCTCTTCTGCCACTGTGAGATTTCCTACATGAGGTATTTATTGTGCACTCGTGATTCCTTACTTTTTTAATGGGTTCTTTAGACGATGTTGTCTAAATCAATGATCCTCCAGTTTCGCTTCTGTTGTTTCAGAGCACTTTTCTGGGTTTTTTTTAGAGCAGGGAAACTTGAGTATTATTTCTGAAAACGAAAGAAAGGGTATTTTCCTATTTGTATAATTGCAATATTCCACTATAGCACTGTGCCTCCTAGAGGTTATGTAGCAGAAAAGTGGGAAAATAATAGCTCTTTGTGTAGAGCTCAGATCTCAGTTCTGCAACAAAACCACAAGTAGATCCAGTGATTAACAGCCTTATGTAGAACAGCTCTGTGACCCTACCAGTCCTCTTCCTCAGCATCATCCACTGTGGCATGTCAGACTGTTGTGTTTTTCTTTTTTAGGCTTAGCATCTAAAGGTGTAAGCACTGTCTCTGGGCCTGGGGCAGTGCCAGGGGTCAGTAGGATGTAGGCTTCCTGCTGAGACATGGGTCTCAGACTGCAGCCTTAATTCTTATTGATTTGATTTGGAAAGAATTAAGGCTACAGTCCTTTGTACATTTGTCTTGGAATAACTTGGTGGGATTTACTTCTGAATAAACATCCATAAGTTTGCATGTATGAATACGATTAAGGCTGTAATCTTATATCCATTTACTTGGGAGTAAGCATCATTGAATTCAATGGGACTTACTTCTGAGTAAATATATAATTGCATTGTTATTCTGCCTTTGAAATCAGTAGAACCTAAGCGATTAAAATTTGTGATTAAATTTTGCTAGACTCTACCCTTAAAAAAGTGGTGCTAGAGATAATGGGAACATCTTTATTCTTAACACATTTCTGGTAGCAAAAAAAGAAAATTCTCAGGGATCATTTAGCATAAATTCCAAATATTAAATCACAGAAATAGCTGCTCTGCTGCAACTGAGCCAAATTACCTGTATGATGATTCAGCATAAGGCATGAATGAGAAATGACCCCTGAGAAAGGGTATTTACAATTCAAAATATGTCAGGAATACAAATACTTTGATTATGTGCAACTTTTATGCTAGGCCTGACTTCCGAAGTTGCTGTCCTTTGCCCCAGGCACTTACCTAGCTTTGTAGAAGAGCATCTGCATTTGTGGAGAATAGAGGGAAGAAAAGTAAGTCAGGAAATACTTGACTTGGTTCACAGTCTTGCCTTAGCCATAGCCATGTTACCACACTTGCTCAGGGCATGGGCATGATGTCTCCGTATTCAGGGAATAAGCCCTTCCAGAACATGAATTACTCGGTGGGTAGGTGGGAAATTGTTGACTGCTGCAACCTTGGCTCTATTTTTCTGGAGGACAGCCTGCTGTCTGTCTGGAGCTAGTGTAGAAATTAGCACAGTATACAAATACACAGGAGGGCATAATTCATAACCTCTGGTTGTTTAGTCCAGGTAGCAGAGTGCCCTTGTAAGGTACGTGGGGATCAATAAAGACAAGATTAGAACTTTTCCAGAAATTGAGTTTTATTGAGCAAGTAAGCAAAATGCCAGCTGAATGGTTAGCTATCGAATGCTGTCCCAACAGGAGGGAGAGAGAAACAGGGATGAGAAGTGATGCTGCCAAAAAGGCTGCGGGGTGGATTGCTTTGGCTGTCTTGGAAGGAGGAGGGGGAAATTGCAGTGGGAATTAAAAAGCAGGGGGAGTGAATGAACACACAGATGAGAAAGTTATACTTTTCTTTCCTTATGCTTTGTTCAAACACAGTGGGAGGTTGTGGGGATCCTTAGCATCAGCATAGATGTTTTCCTTGGCTTCCAAGGCCTTATGGCATTAAGTTTACATGGTGGACATAGGAATGCAGAAAAAGGGGCACTCAAAGCCAGGCGTCTGGAGTCAATTAGGCTGAGTTTATCCCAACAAGACATCTTCTGGAATCACCTGGAGTTCAGAAGTGTGAGGATGCAAGAAGTGGGCACCCAGCTGAGAGCTCTAAAAGCTAGTCAGGCTGTGTGTCTGCCTTTGGCATCACCTTCAGGAGGAGACTCACTTGGATAGCTCACTGAGGGCCAAGCTGCAGTAATGTTAGTTGCATAGCTCTGCTCTTAAGTGCAGTTGTTATGGGTTCTTTTTTGTTTTTTTTTACAAATTGCCAGTGTGCCCCAATCCTGATCTAGATCAGGACCCTAGCATTGGGGTAAGGGGACTTTAACCCTTCCCCCTGCTATTGGGCCCAAAAATTCTCACTGAAACGAAAGGGACCTCTTTTTCTTTGCAATGAAAATTGCAGGTGCTAAGGGCCTTGTCCGGACTGAGCTCACAGCAGGGGTCAAAGGGTTACATTCCCCCATGGGTCCTGATCCAGTGCCCCTGCACTGGCTATTTGTCTAAAGAAACCTGCAACTAAGGGCAGAGCTACATGACAAATGTCATGTGTAGTTTGGCCCTGATCCAAAAACTGTTACAGGTTTGTATGACAAAAAGTCCTGGAATGGCAGTTTCCAGGAACAAAAAAAAAGCAGGTTGTCTCACGCCTGCTTAAGAAAATAGATTATTTTGTTTTTAAAAAATAATCCGGGGTGTTTTTTTTAGTTGATTGTGGATTTCACTGTATTTTATTGTGTTTTAATCTGTAGGACACCCAGAACGGGGGGCGGGGGGACACATGGTCCACATGAGACATGCCTGCCCCTTCCTCTAGCATGACCCCTGCCATGGTGGCAAAAAACTGGTGGTTTGCTGAGGAAATTCAGCAGCAAACCGACAATTTTTGTTTTGCTGCTGCTGTTGTGCCCCACATTTTGTGATGTTCCAGATGTCTTTCCCGATGGTCGTACTTCTATTGGAGGCCTGGATTAGTGCAAGCATAGTGCTAAAGGGGTGAGGGTGGGGGCTCCTTTTTAAAAATCATGTGGAAAATTCCTTTTTTCCCTTGACCAATAAGAGAGGAGAAATGTAACTACTTAAACACCATTGTAATCGGATTAACACTTTTCCCTGTTGGACTTGGACTTCTCACAGAATATTATCGAGACAGCTTTGTTCTGATTAATCTTAAGAGGCCTTGGCATGGGACTTCCTCAGCTGGAACAGCAAAATAATTGACCACACAAAACTCTGGCTGCTAGGCTTTACTTTCTTTTTTATAGGCTCATTTTAGGAATGATGCTGACAACGTCCTTCCTGTCCATGTGGCTAAGTAACACAGCCTCTACTGCTATGATGTTACCAATTGCAACTGCTGTTCTGAAAAGTCTTTTTGGAGATAAAGTGACATCTAGGAATCTCAACAGGGAGAAAGAGGAAAACCAAGGTATGTCTGATTGGCTCCTTCCAGGATCACTCAGAATATGACTTCGTTTTTTTTGACAAATATAAATTCATTGGTTGCCAAGGTATTGCAAGGGATACTTTGGGCATTCTCCTTGCAAGAGAGCTTCGGCTATTGGGCAGTATAAAAATGAAATGAAATGAAATGAATAAATAAATAAATAAATAAATGTGCACACGTTGGAAAATTGCATCTTCCCCATACTCAAGCAGCACTTTGGAGTCACTGGGAAAATATGATCCCCTGTCCCACTCTGCAAATAAATAAAGATAGGTATTGTGATCATAGGGGTGTGCACCGAAGACAAGATTCAGTTTGGACTCCCCTTCGGTGCCTCAGAAAGCAGGCCAATTTGGTTTGGGCTGCTTTGGGCAAGAGCTGCTTCGACTCTGGTCTGAAGAAGAATCTTGCTTTGGCCAATCTGAGGCTGCATATTTCTCTCCTTTTGACTAAATTGTATGAAATATGCAGGCATAGTAGCCCTTTCTAAGTGGATGAATCCTGCCACATTTCAGACAAATAGGTACAGAGGCTTCTGTGCTAAGCACCTTTAGAGTTTGAGGGATTTTTTTTTAAAGGGGGACACTTTTAAAAGTGAGCAGAAGGTAGATAGGGATCTTCTGATAGATCCCTAGGTGATCAGAAGTAGATCTGTAAGGATTTCTGGCTCCCAATTGTTGAACAATAGTGTAACTAAAAGAGCTCTTTCTCTTCTTTCTAAAATAAGTTATTTTAATTAAGAAAACTTGGGAGAGAAAATCAAGAGTAGATTTTTGTGTGAAAGAACTTTGTGTGAAAGAACTGAAAAGGAATAAACAAATATTTGCACTGGGCATGTGTTTAATTCAGAGTGTATGTCTGCACCCCTAAAACACTCTTTGGCACCTGGCACTAGTTGGTGGACCTTGGTGTTATAGTAAAAAAGAAATTAGATTATGGAAGCCTGAAGTCTGTCCACCTGTGGTGTACAGGATACTGTGCAAAAGTCATTTTGCTTTTCTCCGTGACATCCCAGTAGCATTCCTCTCTCCCATCCCAAATTCCTTGCATGGTGCACCTGGATTACATGGCTTTCATCCAGCATTTGTGAAACAGCTCTGATGGCTGTTGCTGCCTCAGTGAAGGTGTCAGGGTTAGTTTGCAGCACTGGAATAAGAGGGCTCAGGTCCTAATGCCATCTTCCCTAACATGGTGTCCTCCAGATGTTTTGGACTTAAACCCCCATCAGCCTCAGTCAGCATGACGGCCAATTGTTAGGAATGCTGGGATTTGTGGTCCAATACATCTGGAACGCACCAGGTTGGGGAAGGCTGGACTGGAGCATGATCCTATAACTGTTTCCACCTGTTAGCTTTGAGTGCTTTACAGCAGAAGTTTGTCACTTTGGTGATCTCTACAAGAAGATCCCTACTGGTGTTAAATAGTGGCAGAGAGATTAAGATTTCCCAACCTGGTATCTTCAAGGTGTTTTGGCCTTCAACTCCCATCAGCCCTAGCCAGCATGGCTAATGGTTAGAAATGCTAGCAGTTGTAGTCTAAGCTATCTAGAGGGCATCAGGTTGTGGAAGGGTGCTATAGGGGGTATCCCTCCCCAAATGAAGAGGAGATGGCTGACATTAGCTGTGGGAATGGGGTTATGTGTTTGAGGTGGCCCAGGGGCTATTAAGGACTTGGAGCCCACCACTGATCTTTTCTGCCAAATGCAAACTTGGAAATAGGCACATTGGATCACTCCTTCCATTCAGAGGTAATTGCTCCGAAGGCTTTATGTGATTATTGAATGATGTGACTGATACTGATTTTCTCAATCTCATATCCTCAAACAGTGCTGTTTCTCTTGTTGAAGTTTGCAAGGGAATGACTGTTTTGGGGGTGATGATATTTCCTGTAACATAAAAAAGGTCTCTGAATAAACATTCAAGGAAAATTCATATTCTAAGAGTGTCATGATAAATGACTTAAAATAGGCCCATGGCAATAAGTGAACATACATCATCCACATCATTTCAGTTAAGTTCATTCTAAGGTTTAAAAAATCATATGATATATTAATAACTTATCTAATGTAGCTTCTTTTCTTCTTTCTTGGAATTAGATAATTCGAGAATTTTGTTTTGCTCTTCATTATCCCTAAATGTGGAACCCATTTTTAATTGGGGTTGAACGTTTGTATACCCTCGTTCAAGTTGAAAGTTTGAGAAGCTACTCAGGTGATTTAAAACAAGCACATCCTGTTTTCTCATGGTAAATGTTGGGGGAATATGAAAAGATAGGCCCAGCAGGAGATGCATGGAATACTAAGAAGTGTAGAAATGGTTCCGTCCTCCTTTTCTTTTGCCTATCCAGGGCTAAGAATGGAGAATATCTACCTTCTGTATGCCCCAAGTAAGTTGAGCTAAGGATGAGGGCAGACAGTTTCACCCTTAGCCCACATCACTGGCAGAAGAATGACTACTTTTCCATCTAAAGAATCATTCCAATGTAATATAGTTGTTCACCTGATGGATAAGTTAATAATCTGTTGCTATTGTGGCCACTCTGACTGAACTCTTGGTTGTCACATGGGCTTTCTGTAAGTACTGATGAGAGGGACATAGATAAGGAAACATATTCTCGTAACTCCAGCTCCCATCATCCCTGACCATTGGCCAGGCTGGCTGGGGTTGATGGGAGTTGGAGTCTAACATCTGGGGGGCAAAGATTCCCCAGCCCTCCTCTAACATGTAGCAGAAAGATATGGGGGAGTGAGCCACTTTTATGGAGCCTAGTAGCTTGTTTCTCCCAAATCTTTTACAATATACAACTTTTTTTATAAGTCTTTACTGCTAGGGCAAATGTTGTTATTTATTTATTTTATATCTTACCCTTCCTCACAAAGAGTGCAGGGTGGCAAACAACCTATAGAAAACACAGTACACCATATTAAAATCATGACTTTAAAATCACAAATATATAATAAAATACAATAAAACCATCAACACAATCAATCAATAAAAAAACAAATAGAGCACTTGCCTATACTCCAAAAGCCTGCACAAATAAATAAGGCTTTTTTGTTGTTGTTCAGTCGTTAAGTCGTGTCCGACTCTTCGTGACCCCATGGACCATAGCACGCCAGGCCTTCCTGTCCTCCACTCTCTCCCGGAGTGTGCTCAAGTTCATAAATAAAGCATTTACTAGCTCCTAAATAACACTTGCATGTAGGGCAGCCAAATCTCTACTGGAAGAGAATTCCACAGCTGGGATGCCAGCACCGAAAAGGCCCTGCCATGTGTGGCAACCCTATGGGACACATTCCTCAAGGGCACCACAAACAAATCTTGTATATGTATAAGATTTCTCAGTCTAACAGGTTTCGTAGGCACTGCAAAAACTAGCAACACGAGTTTGCCTGAATACCATACATACATTGGCTGTTCTCCAAAGGCCTAAGCATGCATGGGTGCTTTTCAGCCTCCTCAGTTCAGCAGCAGCCCCTCTGAAGAGCCACACCCAAAGTCAGAGGTGAAGACCCTCTGGAGCAGTATCGCATTAGGCAAGAGGGGCTATCTGTGGGCAGAAACATTTTGCACACGTGCACAACTCTCTCTGGATCCCGGCCGTTGTCCAGGCAACAATGGCTATATCATACCAACTTGTATACAACTTGAGACATGAATGTTTCCAGTGTGGAAGGCAAAAGGGGACCTACAGCACATTAGTATGCTTCTTCCTTCTAGTCATTTCTGTTTATTATTGTGGCCATGGAACTGAGCCACATTTGTATAGCTTCAATAAGAAATAGGGGGTCAGCGCCATTGAATCAATGAAGTGTAGAACATGACACTGCAAAAGTCGCTGGTTCACTGAGCAGTAACAGACATAGATGGCTTCTACAGCAGAGTGAATAAGTCCACAGACTTTGACCACGGTGTGTTCTCTTAATGTGGGGAAATGGCCACATTTCCAAATGGAAAAATTTATGCTGGGAAATCTAGGGTCAAAAGGGCCCTTGTTCTGGACAGATCAATGTCAACAGAGCATTCCAGTGTTTAGTGATCCTAATCCTGGCCCACTGCTAAACATGCAATAATATAATACAGTTTGGAAAAGCAAAATCAAACATATCCTTGAGGTATAATATCAGTTAATAAAACTTGCTGGGTTTCTGGATTCAAAGAAAAAATAATAATGTTTTTGTTAGTTAAGCATCTTGAAAAATCCAAGTATGCCAATTTATTGAAAACTGCTATAGGTATGGTGGCTTCAGAGGTGAAATATCCCAGGTGTTCAAACCTTACCACAGTCTAATTATTACCTTGTAGCAGACATAAAACATTGAAGACAAATGTGTTGTTCATTTAGGGAAAAAAACATCCAAAAGTAATACTAGGCTAATGCCTCTTATTAGGACCAACTATAATGTCACACAGTAGTGAGAACACTTTCAACTTCCTGAGATCTCTGCTTCAGTGGGAGATTCAGGAGAGACAAAAGGAAGTACTTCTTTGCACAGCACAAAGCAGACATTACTTTAAAGACCTAGCTAGCAGCTACATCTTTTTTCTTTTTTACTCTAGAGTAAATGCAGGGCCCCAATTGTGGCTGAAGGCAAAAAATGTAGGGCCAAAGGGCCCCAAATCCACAAGACAGCATTTTTAGCTTAAAGCACACTGCCAGTAACTAAGGCTTAGGAGAGGCATTTCAGCCTTTTACAACAGGGCAAAAAACCTCATGGAAAAGCCAGGAAACCAACAAACGGTCAGGGGAAGGGGCCATGGGAAGGGGGCATGGCCATCTAGAGGCCCCAGAGGCTGTATTGGGACCCCAGGCAAGCCTGATTTAGGCCTAAGTTTCGATACCTCTGCACCAGCATTTACTCTTACCTGCCAGTTCTTCCAGTCTGGGCCATGCCCATGATATTATTTGGGCTGATTTCTCACCCTACTGCCTTTGAATCCCGTCTGCTACCTTATCTCATGTTTACAATCTTTCCTCTCCTTGTGGTTAAACAAATCTAAGCTGCTAGAACTTTTGATGTCTGTGAGTGATGCAGAAACATAAACCGTATTAAGCAATACCTTTTACTGAACCAGCTTATTGCTTAAAAGTTTGTGTGCGAGCATTTGAACTCCACATTCTGTGGTAGGCAGAGGCGAATGGAGCAAAAATAGAGAGTTGCAAGAGTGGTTCACAGACCTGCATGGCTGTAGCACGAAATGGTGACTTGAAAGTGTGACTGAACCATTACTGAGCAAACATCAGTAAGACGGCTTTAAATTGCAGTCAGGGCCAAATATTTATTTTTTTACCAACCCCAGCAGTCAGAGGCAAGTCTCGCAACTGTACATTCTGGATGTTGGCTGGTATGCCCTTTTCTGACTATTTTATTCTGTCTGTCTATATTGCTGGGATATTTAACATTACTGTTTTTGAGTGGCAGGCCCACCTTCTTTAAATATGGTCCAAAAAGTGTGAACGTCTTTCTTTTTCAGCTTCTATAAGTCAGAACAAACTCCATGTGGTGCCAACTGAGATGCAGCTTCTAGCAAATGCTGATGAGTAAGTTAACACTAAAGTTTCTATTGAAGGGTTGGAAGAGGAGGACAATGATTTCCAAAAATGGTTCCTGCTCAGTATCAGGTGTATGCAACAAAAGGTAGCCACCTGGGAGCAAGCCCGATTGAACATCTTCCTCCTTTTGATACTTAGCGAGCAATCCTATGGTTGCTAGTCAGTGGCTAGACAGCCATAGGATAAGTCGGTTTCTGGGAACTGGCATCAGAGCCCGCTCTCCGAGGTCGGTTCCTGGTGAACTGACCTTTCCCCCTCCCACGCTGCCTCACAGGCAGCTTGGAATGGCCCCACGCTCGGAAGAGGAGTTCTGAGTGGTGAAAACGGGGCGTTCCGGGGGTCGTTCCAGGGTGGGGAAGGCAGAAATGCAGGTACAAGACATCCTATGTGTCGTCCAGCAGCCGCTTCCCCTGCTCTGCCTTCCCACAGCTAGATAGCTGAAATCGGCAGTCTAGCTGCAAAGGCAGGGTGGCTGAAGCGCAGAGGGGACAATCCCCTCCATGCTTCTCCTGCCCTGCATTGGATAGGTCCTCTGAGTTTGGAGGCGGCCGCCTATCCCCATAGGATTGCACCCTTATTGTATTCTGCCCTTCCTCCAAGTTGTCCAGAGCACTATATCACCGTCCTGAGATCTTAATGATATAGGGCAGGATAGAAATGTTTTAAATAAATAAAACAAATAATAAATAAATACATTAGTAACCTTGTAATAGTTCTATGCATACATGAAGTTGCCTTATACTGAGTTATGTCATGGGTCTGTCTACTTCCGTATTGGTCGCATTCGGATGTAGCACTAAGTTATAGTTTAGTGCTACGTGAATGGGCCTTGGGCTTGTGCACTCTCCCCTCCCCTCTTCTATAGCATGGCTGTGTGTGGGAGATTGGAAGCATTTGCTTCCATTTTCAGATTTCTGTGATTTGTCATGATGTCTGGACCAGGACAAATTATGCTTTGTTTTAACTAAGTTTTGCCCCAACAAGCCAAGATCAAACTTTGTTTTATGATCCTGGCTGGTTCAGATAAGCTGTAGTTAAAGCTAACTGCAGTTCCCAGTTGAATGTAACAGAAAACTGTGGTTAGTTGAAAATGGACAAAAAAGCTTCTGAACTCCTTGCAACTGTGCCATTGCAGGAGAGGGGAGCAGGCTCATGAATGTAACACTAAACTATTGTTTAGCATTATGTCCAAATGAGGCCACTGGCAGTGACTTTCCTAAGGGTTAGGGAGAGGCTTTTCCCTGCCTTGCTACTTTTAACTGTAAGTACTGGGGATTTATTTATTTAATGTAGATACTGTCCAGCTGACAAATGCTCTTGGGGAGGTTTACAATTTTAAAACCCCAAAGCAACAATAACATCCAAAACAATAATACAGCCAATGAAAATATCAAAATTTTAAGATATTAAAAACATTAAAAAAAATTAAAGAGCCAGGAGTAAAGCTGATAATAAAACAACAAATTAAAGATTAAATGCCTACTGAAAGAGGAAGGCCTGAGCCCGGTATCTCAATGTATATAATGAAGACACCAGGCAGATCTCCCTGCGAAGGGTAGTCCACGGATGAGGGCCACTACAGAGAAGGCTCTTTCCTTGGTAGCCACCCATCACACCATTGTGGCTAGCAGCACCCAGAGCCTCTGAATATGATCTTAATAGTTGGGCAGAAACATATTGGAGAAGGCGCTCCTTCATATAGACTGGGCCTCTGCAAATGAAGCATGTGCTCTACTACCAATGTTATGCCCTGTCCCCAAGACCATCTTCCGGCTTTTTCCTCTAGGGTGCCCAGGAGTCTAGTACCTTTAATAGTTGCATCAAAGAGTAAATTTAGGGAGATACATCTTGTCACAGAGGGGAGAGAAAACCTGTGCCTTCTGAAACCTCCTCTTCTACACAGCTATCAAAGTACAGGAACTTTGTCTCTTCCCCCCTGCCCCCCTTTTATACTTAGACACTCTCTCTCTGTCTCTTTCTCTAAAAGAAAAACACAACCCTAAGCAAAAAAATGAGAAAATGGTGGTTGTGCCACTGCAGCAATCCACTGTTAAGACAGGGCATGAATCCTCTGAGGGTCCTCCTTATTCACTAGTTGAAGACCAGTGGATCCCTTTGCCGGAATATTTGGCAAAAACGTCAGCTATTGAAACGAGAACAAACAAACGAACCAGTTCCAAGTAATATAGGAATAATAGACTTCAGGCATTGCCTTTTTGGAATGTTTTAAAGGAAAGACTTAACTGAGGAGAAGGAAGTCATAATAGAAGTTTCCTTGGATGTAAGGAAGGAGGAGGAATACAAGACGAACGTGTGGAAAGGTTTCCTCATCTCAATCCCTTATGCTGCCAGTATTGGTGGCACAGCGACACTGACTGGAACTGCACCAAATCTCATTCTTTCGGGACAGCTAAAGAGGTACTGGGGAAGCAGATTGGTGGGGAGCTGAACACACCCTGGCATTGGCAATAGAAAATGCTCTGACCTTGGCCTGGTTCGCATGACACAAGGGTGGTTAATAAGCTATGGTGGCTTGTTAACCACCCCTGCATGCACTGGTTGGGTTCTGGGCAGATTTCCCTAATTGCTGGGCACAGCTTGTCAGTACATGCTAACCCAACAAGGATGGGGGGCTGGGGTGGTTTACAAATCACCTAGCAACCCTACAACAGAGTGCGGGTGTACCAGGAAAGGCATAAGTGAAGAGCTGCACATGGCTCTGAACTAGTAAAAAAGTGGCTCCCAGGCCGTGTGAAAGAAGAAACCCATGCTGGCCCCCATGCTGCCTGGGGATTATGGGAGTTGTAATCGAACACATCTGGAGGGCACCAACATTCCGCGAGGCTATCTTATATTGAAAGCATCTTAGAAACCACATCCAGAATGTTTGTGTGATATGACTACCCTTAGCTGCATATTTCAAGTTCTTTCTTCAGTTTATCCAAGGGGGTTCCCCACCCTACATTCATTGGGTTTTCTTCTTCTCCAAGCTTTTTTCCAGGGTGCGACGTTGTGAATTTTGGCTCTTGGTTTGTGTTTGCATTTCCCTTGATGCTGCTCTTCCTTTTTCTTGGATGGCTCTGGATCTCCTTCCTTTATGGATGCATTAGCTTAAGGTATGTCTGATTCATTTGATATTGATTTGACTTTGGTTCCAACTGGGGTCAAAGTAACCAGTTTAACTGGGCTCTCACGGAAAAGCTGATATTAGAGATATTTTTCTTCAGATGGCTTTGGGATAGACCTAACTTTTCATATTAGGGGCAACATGTATTTTCTTGTCATGCACAAAAAGCTGATACAGAAAAAAAGGGGGAACACCCAAAACAATTTCTTTTAAAGAAAAGGAAAATTAAACCGAGAGCTTAAAATTAAACTAGATCAGTGGTTCCCCAAGTGGTTCTACACTGGTGTAGATGAGACCATAGAATATGCATGGTAGTTCTTGGTGCATATCTTATGCAAATCAAGGGAGTAAACTGTGGGGAAGGGCTGTAGCTCAGTAGTAGAGCATAAGAAGAACATAAGAAGAGCCAAGCTGGATCACACCAAGGGTCCATCTAGTCCAGCATTCTGTTCACACAGTGGCCAACCAGCTGTCTACCAGGAACCCACAAGCAGAACATGAGCTCAACAGCACTCTCCTGCCCATCTTCCTGAATAATTAATGTACATAGGCAAAGGACTAGTAGCCACTGATGGCCTTATCCTCCATGAATGTGTCTAACCCTCTTTTAAAGCCATCCAAATTGGTGGCCATTCGTATGTCTTGTGGTAGCGAATTCCATAGTTTGACTATGTGCTGTGTGAAGACGTATGTCCTTTTATTTGTCCCGAATCTCCCACCAGTCAGCTTCATGGGATGACCCCAGGTTCTAGTATTATGAGAGGGGGAAAAAATGTTTCTCTATCCACATTTTCCACACCATACATAATTCTGTACACCTCTGTCATGTCTCCCCTTACTCACCTTTTTTCCAAGCAAAACAATCCCAGCTGTTGTAACCTTTCCTCACAGGGGAGTTGCTCCAGCCCTTGATCATTTTAGTTGCCCTTTTCTGCCATTGGGAGGATTGTCCTTTTTAGGTGTGGTGACCAGAACTGTACACAGTATTCCAAGTGTGCTTGCACCATAGATTTGAATAATGGTTTGCATGCAGAAGGTCCCAGGTTTAATCCCCGGCATGTGGCAGACATGTCTGAAACCCTGTCTGAAACCCTGGAGAGCCACTGCCAGTCAGCATAAAGCAACCTTCCCCAGTCTGGCAGCTCCAAATACATTGAGCTACAACTCCTATAACCCCAGCCAGGATGGCTGGTCATGCTGGCTGGGGATGATGAGACTTGTAGTCCAACACATCTAAAGGGTGCCAGGTTGGGGAACCAATGGTGCCAGGCAGACCAATGGGCTGACTCAGTCTAAGGCAGCTTCCTGTGTTCCCATGTTCCATTAGTGCCTGAAAGACCACATCGAAAGTTGTTGGCTGCATGGACCTACTGTGTCTGCAGTCGAGAAACTCTAACCTAGACAGGTATATTCATGAAAATTAATGGGAAACCACATCATGCAGAGTTAATAATCAATAATATATGTAAACTGTAGACATACAATGCCCACAGTAAATACAGTGTACTGGTGAAAAACCTTGTATTTTAATTCTCATGTAGAAGGTTATTTAATTGGTATCGGGGAGAAGTTCATTCATAGTTCATACACTTTGAAATGCAGAATTTTGTGGTGAATATGATGTACTTTTTCATTAATTTTCATTGATACAGCTTTCTAGGTGGTCGATCATTTTTTTTTTTTTTAATTTGGGAGAGTCTCTCTATCAGCCTTCTCCAAACTGTTGCCCTCCAGATGTTTTGGACTACAACTCCCATTGCCCCTGACCATCTGTCATGTGTGCTGGGGCTGATGGGAGTTGAAGTCCACAACAGCTGGAGGGCTCCAGCTTGCAGAAGGCTGCTCTACATATTTCACCTTTATGATTTCGCTTTTACACTCATTGGATCTAGCTATATGTCTTTTTTGCTTGGCCAAAAATTCCAATTTTATTATGATTATTTATTTATTTTTTATTTATTTATTTACAACATTTGTGTACTGCTCCACATCTAAACAGACTCCGGAGTGGTGAAGAACGAGAGATAAAATGAACAAAAGATAAAAAGAATGAAATATGGTATTAAAATTATTATTTAAAAAACAGAGCGCCAATAAAACCAAGGCTGGTCAACCAAGGAAGGCTTCCTGGAAAAGAGCTGTTTTCAGGAGTCACTGAAAACAATGCAGTGTTGGCATCTGCCTGACCTCCAGAGGCAGGGAGTTCCATAGGAAGGGAGCCACCACTCTGAAGGCTCTTCTCTGGGCGGACTCCAGTCGGGCCATAGGTCGGTGTGGAACCACCAGGAGCATGCCCTCTGATGACCTCAGTGATTGGGCAGGTTGGTAAGGGAGAATGAGCTCTCTCAGGTGTCCTGGTCCCAAGTTGTTTAGGGCTTTGTGCACTAGTACCAAAACCTAAATCCTGGCCTGGTAGTGAATAGGTAGCCAGTGCAGTTCCCTCAGCAAAGGAGTTGCATGCTGAAAAGGAGCTGCTCCCAGTAACAGCTGAGCTGGTGTGTTCTGTAGTAACTCCAGCTTCCGGAGCAGCCTTAAGGGCAGCCCCACATAGTGTGCATTGCAGTAATCCAGACTTGTCCCACTGTGGCCAAGCTATCCTTGTCCAGGAAAGACATTGGCCCTGTGCAGACATAATGCTAAGCCGTGATGGTTAAGCTTTTTGAGCTAACTATGATGGCTTAGCGTGTTGTCTGTGGGGCATTTTTCCTAACCATGGTGGCTACATAACCACAGTGTAACCACGCTCACTAACCACACACTACAGTAGGCTTAGCAGCCCCAATAATGGCATAGCGTGTTGTCTGTCAGGACTCCATGCTTAACCAAGCACCACCATAGAGCTCCGTAGAAAGAGTGGCCAAAAATGACCCTACCACTCCTGCCAGTGCATGAGATTTCCCTGGTCAAAATCTGGCTAGCAACACATGATGCAGCAGCCAAGAGCCAGCCTCCTTGCTCTCCATGTCTGCCTGCAGTACAAAATTGGAGAAGAGCACAGGGAACAAAGATGTTTTCGATGCCACACTGCTGCTATTAGCACAGCATCGTTGGGCGCTCCGTGCTCCCAGGTTCAAACACCTGTGGCCGCTGCGGAAAGTAAAAACAGCCCCAGACACCGCGACCCAGTGGGAAGTGCAACACTGGCCACAAGGTGCCCGCCCGCAGCACCCACAAGATGGCTGGTTGCTCCGCATTTTGCAGATTTTGTGGGACAGGGGGTGGTCAGGAAGTGGTTAGGCTAACCACACTGTGGGCCATAGTTCTGTGCATGTGTGGCAGGAGCACATGGTGTGGTTAGTGGTAACCACCACGCACTGTGGTTAGCCTAACCACCCTTCCCCAGGTTACGTCTGAACAGGGCCATTATGTTCAGAAACAAAGGAGTTTTTAAAGAAAAATAATCCAAACAGTTAACAGTATAAAGACACACCTTTAAAATTATCTAAGTGATATGGAAATTGCAACACATGAACAATGGCAGAGCTGATAATAATTTTAGCTTTATTTTAATTTATAAATTAAAAAAACAGTTGTCAGAGCAAATTCTAGAAGAGTACATAATAAAGAACAGAGGGAAGACATTCTCTTAATACTGCAACAATCAGAAATAAGGAAAAAGCTTTGTCCTTTCCTCCTTTTTAAAGCTGAATTTTAGATCTTATGATAGTTTTTATTTATTCTTGTGCTGGCCGTTGTTTTGTACTGTATTGTATTTTTTAGCTTTTTGTAATGTGCTTGGAGAATGTTATTGGGTGGCTTATAAATATAATAAAGATATTTATTAGTACCAACTTGATTAGAACTCTAATAATATGTACCGGATTTCCATCTCTCTTCAAATAAGTTAATTTTTGTGGTCAAATTTTAGTGCATGCATATTTAACTTGTTATCTTACTCAGAGTAGCTAGGTTTCTCTATTTCATCAACCATTTTGTCAGTAATTCTCCTTTCCCATTTTTCCAGTATTTGGCATAAACCAATCTGATAGTAAATGTATGTACTTTAGCAATGAGAAGGGAGGGATTCTAGCAGTCATGACCAATGGACCTTGAGATCTGCCCCCTTCCCTTGTGCTTTAATGGCAGACTCATTGGCCTGGTTCATAGGTAACACTAATGTAGGATTTAGTATTATGTGCATGATCTCTGCAACCCTGCATAAAGTGTTGGGCTTGCACACTTGCTCCTGCCCTCTCCTCCCATGTGACCAGGAACAGTAATTAACTCTGATTCAGTGTCACTTTCCCAGATTCCTGGCTTGTCATTACATATGAACAAGGAATCATGGTTCAATGCAAACTCTAGTTAATTGCCAAACAAGCCAACAACAAACCCTGAATTGTTTTTCTGGCTTGTTTAACAAACTACAGTTTGTGTTAAGACAGAATTCCTGGTTCATACATAACGATAAGCCAGGAATAAGGAATCAGAGAAACTGAAACCGAATAATAGTTTATTCTCCCTTCCAGCCATGGCAAAGGTGACTGGAGCAGGGCGTGCATGAGCCAGAGGCTTTGCTTGGGCTTGTAGTGGCTCATGCACATACAGTTAAATCATGGCTTAGGGTTACATGTGAACCCATCAGAAGATCACTGCAGACGTGCCCTGATCCCTGAACTGGTGATCTTGCTGCCCCAGAAATTTCTTACTCAGTCACAATGGGTTTTCAGGTGATGTATGTTGCCATAGTACGTTGGCATAACTTTGTTGAAGTTCACAGAGTTTGGGTAATTTGCTGTAATGAAGATACGGTTCAAAGAATAGGATTTTTTAAAAGTGTTCTCTTGATAATTCTAATTCTTATTGAATTCCTTAGCCATTTGGACCTGCATGTGTTCCACTCACAAAAATTCATGAATGCAAGTAGGCATTTGTGCATGCTAATTTCATGGTAAGGGACTTGTGTTCTAATATTTTTCAGGGACAGTTTTTTACGCAGCACTGGTTTTGCAGGTTTAGGTATAAAGTCTGTGTTTTGAAATTTGGCCCAGAACATGTTACATTTGACAAGGATTAAACCAGTGATTTCATTACACAATTTGTCAATCAGTAACTGAGCAGTAACATGGTTTTATCGTAAATCTTTTACTAATCTGGGTACTTACATCCTCTCCAGCCTCTCTGGACTCCTTCACAGAGTGTTTCAATCAGAGGCATTGCTGGTGAGTTGGAAATAGTTTAAAGCCAGTATTTTGTAGTTATTAGACACAGACATTCTAACAGTCATTTCTATTTACTGCACACATTAAGAACATAAGAGCCATACTGTATCAAACCAAAGGTCCATCTAGTCCAACATTCTGTTCACACAGTGGCCAGCCAACAGCCTGTGGGAAACCCACAAGTATGACATGAGTGCAATAGCACCCTCCCACTCATGTTCCCTAGCAACTGATGTATATAGGCATACTGCCTCTGATACTGGAGGTAGCATATAGCCATCAGTACTAGTAGCCATTGATAGCCTTATCCTCTGTGAATTTGTCTAACTGCCTTTAAAGCCATCCAAGTGACCATCACCACATCTTATGGAAGTGAATTCCATAGTTTAACTGTGTGCTGTGTGAAGAAGTTCTTCCTTTTATCTGGCCTGAATCTCCCACCAATCAGCGTTATGGGATGACCCCAGGTTCTAGTATTATGAGAGAGGGAGAAAAATGTCTCCCTATCCACTTATCCAGTCTTGTCCAGATGAGGAAAACAAAAGGGAGCACAAGCTTGCACAAAGGAGATGCAAGCAGACAATAAGAAATGAAAAAATGAATTTTGAGAGGCATATCCCTAACAACAAAGAAACAGAAAAGCAGCTAGGGAGGCAGTTGGACTGTTAGATGACAGTGGAGTTAAAGTAGTACTAAAGGAGGATAAGAAGATTGCAGAGAAAGTGAATGAATTCATTTTTTTCTGTCTTCACAGCAGAAAATGTAGGACAGATACCTGTGCCTGAACTGATGTTTTCAGGAAGGGAGTCTGAGGAACTGAGGCAAATAGTGGTAACAAAAAGATGAAGTTCTCAATCGTATTGACAAATTGAAAGTCAACAAATCACCGGGCCCAGATGATATCCATCCTAGAGTTCTTTAAGAACTCAAATGTGAAATTGCTGATCTTCTAACAAAATTATGTAACATGTTCCTAAGAAAAGCCTCTGTAACAGAGGACTGGAGTATGGCCAACGTAACACCAATTTTTTAAAAGGGATCCAGGAAATTACAAGCCAGTTAGCTTAACGTCTGTTCTGGGTAAATTGGTTGAAAGCATTATTAAAGATAATATTAGTATACAGAAAGCCCTGCTGAAAAAGAATCCTCATGGCTCCCACAAAGATAAGTCCTGTCTTACTAACCTTTTAGAGTTCTTTGAGAGTGTCAATGAACATGTGGACAGGGTGATCTGGTAGACATTGTTTACTTGGACTTCTAAAAAGCTTTTGACAAAGGCCCTCACCAAAGACTCCTGAGCAAACTTAGCAGTCATGGAATAAGAGGAGAGGTCTTCTTGTGGATCACTAACTGGTTAAAGAACAGAAAGCAGAGGGTAGGAATAAATGGTAAATTCTCCCAATGGAGGGGTGTAAACAGTGGGATCCAACAGGGATTTATATTGGGACCAGTGCTTTTCAACTTTTTCATAAATGATCTGGACTTAGGAGTGAACAGTAAAGTGCCAAATTTGTCGATGACACCAAATTATGTAGGGTGGTTAAAATAAAAAGGGATTGTGAAGTGCTCCAAAAGGATCTCTCCAGACTGGAGGAATGGGCATCAGAATGGCAAAGGCAGTTCAATGTAAGCAAGTCTAAAGTCTAAAGCAAAAAATCCCAACTTCAAATATAACCTGATGGGATCTGAACAAGCAATGACTGACAGGGCTAGCCTCAGGGGTGGGTGAGCTGGACAGTCACCTGACCCAGGCCACCGAACTGAGGAGGTCGCCAAGGTGAGCTGAGGGGGATGCCAAAGTGAGCTCAGTGGTTGTGTTTCTTTAATGTACTGTCTGCAGTGATCTAGGGTGGCAAAAAGCAAGTTTCTGTAACTTTTTTTTTCAAGATTCTACAGGTTGTTTGAGGACTAACTACAAAAATGATCTTCCTTCAATTCTCTGTGAAGTATGTTTCTTTTCAATTTCCACTTTGATGTGACTTGCCATATACAAGACATACAACTTGGTAACACTGCAAAGCTGCGAGGCTGCCCAGAGGGGTGTGTGTGTGTGTGTGGAGGCAACTGTGACATTCTGCCCCAGGTCCCCACAAAGCAAAGCCCCTCCCCCCCGTCTCAGTTCCAGTGTGTACCATTGGTCCCTGCCCTGACCCTGCCAGATTACTCACCAATTCGTGGTATTTTGTTGAAACCTTTCATAAAAAGAGGAAATCGTATATTGGAATGTAAGATGACACTGAATCTCAAGATGTAATTGTGACATAAGGGGACCTCTGCTGGGCCATGTTGAAGTAAAATATTTTACATAGTTGTGTCTGAAACAGAGGAGATGCTAATTTGAGGCTTAAGCTGGCTGTAAAATTATCTTCAGGAGGCTGGAAAGGAGGGCAGAGCCTGCATTTTATAAGGGAGTCTAAACCCATTGCAGTAAGGTAAAAACTTGCTTTATGCCTGAGCAGCAATAGAGATAAGATTGGTCAGGCAGGCCAAGTGGCCCTGGTTGCAAAATTTGCTGCAAGGAGAGAAGGAACAAGGAAGGCTTTCAGGGGGGATTCTGTGGCAGAGCAGGAGGCCTGTTCTGGTCACAGGAAGGACTTCAGGCCTGCTGAGGAAAGAGTTCAAGGAGGGAGGGAGGGGGTGAATGAACATCACCTAAGATTTCCAGACAAGGTGCCCCTGGAGAGTAATTTTCTGTGGCCACTACCACAGGGAAAGGCATAGGAGTGGTGTGAGGCACTGCACCTAAAAACAAATATTGTAGAGTTGGAAAAAGTGCAGACTAAAATGCAACTAAAATGATCAAGGGGCTGGAGCAACTCCCCTATGAATAAGCTGACCATACGTACTGTTTTAAACGGGACAGTACCATTTTTTTATATTTCCCGACTGTCCCGTCGTTTTAATATAAATGTCAATTTTGTCCCGTTTTTAATTTTTTATAAAAAAACCAATGTGTTTATCATAAGGTTGTATGCTAATCAATGCGTGCAGTAAAACGACTAGTGTGATCAAAGAGGAAGTTCTATTTACTTTATCCAGTCAGGGCCAGGCTTCTTGAGCTAGCGACGATCAGATGCCGCCCCCTTGCTTGTTCAGTGGCGGGGAATTCAAGAGGCGGTCACTAAGCCCCATTCAGTGTGTGGGAGCCAGGAGGGTGAGTCTTACTGTTATTTCTACCAGCATTCCGCCCATAGAGATTCTTTCTGCCCTACATTCAGTTTGATTTGGACTTTTCAGACTCATATTTCGGTTCAACAGGCTGTTAGCTATTTTTTCATTACAGCAGAATATTACATAACCCCATTCCGTTTTTGTCATCCCAATATCCCGTTTTTGGCTCAAGGAAATATGGTCAGCCTACGTATGAAGGAAGGTTACAACAGCTGGGATTGTTTCGCTTAGAAAGAAAGCGAGTAAAGGGAGAGGTGTACAAAATTATGAGGTGTACGAAATTATGCATGGTGTGGAGAAAATGGATAGGGAGACATTTTTCTCCCTCTCTCATAATACTAGAATCTGGAGTCATCTTATGAAGCTGATTAGTGGGAGATTCAGGACAGATAAAAGGAATAACTTCTTCACACAGGACATAGTTAAACTATGGAATTCACTTCCACGAGATGTGGTGATGGTAACCAATTTAGATGGCTTTAAAGGCAGTTAGACAAATTCATAGACGATAAGGCTATCACTGGCTACTGGTCCTGATGGCTATGTGCTACCTCCAGTATCAGAGGCAGTGAGCCTATGTATACCAGTTGCTGGGGAATATGGGTGGGAGAGTGCTGTTGCACTCATGTCCAGCTTGTGGGTTCCCATGGGCAGCTGGTTGGCCTACTGTGTGAGCAGAATGCTGGACTAGATGAACCCTTGGTCTGATCCAGCATGGCTCTTCTTATGTTCTTAAGCAGGGTAGGTCAAATCTCACATGATCCCAGTGCTGTCTACTTATGTAGCTTAGCCTTACTAGTAAAGAGAAACACATATTTCAGCCCCTCAAGATTCCTCATATTTTGTTTTATCACCAGTGAGCACTTTGCATAATTAGACTAACCAGCAAATGTGTGAGTAATGCCTGGGCGATGGAACCGTCTTGTCCCCCGCATTGACATCTTCTGGAATCAGGAGTCTGACAGTGTCTATCTCTAGAGAGGATGCATAGAGGCGATGAATTAGTGCAGGAGGCAGGATGAATCATTCCTGTGAATGCTGGCTTTGGTAGTTAAAAAGAAGCTTCTTCTGTGACTGCGGGGGATTGAGGATCTTTTCTTTAAATGACAAGAGACAAGAGTCAATCTATTTTGACGGTATGGGAGAGAGGGAACAAACCAGCTGTACTGGTAACTGGAAGCAAAATTCGTGCAGCTTTCTGAGTCTCTAACAGTGCAATCCTAGGTATGTCTACTCAGAAGTAAGTCCTATTGAGTTTAGTGGGACCTACTCCTGAGTAATTGTGTATGGGATTGCAGCCTAAGACCCACACTTGCATATTTGTACATATTTGTGCATATTTGTACACACTTCAAATAACAGTTGTTCCACCCTCGCCCCCCATGAAGGTCCTCAGCATGTAGATGCTGTTCACACCATAAACATATACCATTTTAGGTCTTCCCCTGCACTCCCGTTTGTGTATCAAAATCTGTTGAAGGTCCTCTCCGTTGTAGGGATGTATGAAAGTGATTTACCTTTCTGTGGATTATGTTGATGGTGGGGGGGAGGCGTTCTGTCCCTCCCCCTGGAATCCTGGCCGGGGGGGAGGCGCTCCGTTCCTCCCCCCTGGAATCCTGGCCGGCCGGCTGTGCTCCGCAGCGATTCTGCGGAGCCGCCAGCCGGCTAAGCCAGCAGCCAGACATCCGGCCGCTGGCTAGCAGGGACGCAAATGGCGGCAGCCATAGCCGCCGCCGTTTGCGTCCCTGCAGTCAGCCGTGATAGGCTACATAAATGTTTATGTAGCCTATCATGGCTGATTTAAAAAACAACAACAACAACAACAACGCGCATATGCAAATGGTGGCGGCCATGGCTGCCGCCATTTGCGTTCTTTATTTTGGCACATCTTAGTCTACGTAAACATTTACGTAGACTAAGACGGCGAAAATAAGGGGAACACAAATAGCGTAGCGTCTACGCTATTTGCGTTCCCCTTATTTTCGCCGTCTTAGTCTACGTAAATGTTTACGTAGACTAAGACGTGCCAAAATAAGGAACGCAAATGGCGGTGGCCATGGCTGCTGCCATTTGCGTACGCGCGTTTGTTTGTTTTTTTAAGTCAGCCGTGATAGGCTACGTAAACATTTATGTAGCCTGTCACGGTGTTTTTTTAAAATCTAGCCATGATAGGCTACGTAAATCTTTACATAGCCTATCACTTTTTTTTTTTTTTAAACTGGAAATGGTGGTAGCGGCAGCCAGTCGGAAGACCGGCCGCCACAGCCGCCGCCGCCGAACCGCCGCTGGAGCTGCCGCCGCCGCCAGGAAGATCCGCCCAAGGTAAGTCCCGTCCTGGGGGGGGGGGGGAGCCGTTCCGCCATCAATTTCGGGGGGCCGAATGCGCTGGCATTCGGCCTCCCCGAGATCCGTGGTGGAACTTTCGTACATCCCTACTCCGTTGTTGATGTACAGACAGCGGTGGCTACAGGGCCGGTGGCAGATCCACATGGGACCTAGGCAGAGTGCCCCAGGCCACCCTCCCCACTGCCAAAGCAGAGCCACCTGCACACCTAAGCCCACTGCCAAGGCCGCCTGCCTAAGCCCCTTGCCCGACACCTGTCTGCTTCCCAAGCTCCCTGCCTACCCCCACCCCCAAAGCCCCCCACCCAAGCCACCTGGCTGCTCAAGCCACCTACCTGCCACCCAAAGCCCCTGTTCACACCCCACCATCAAAGCCACCTGCCCAACCCACTGCTCACTGCCAACCCCCCCACTCACCCCTCCATCCCTGAAGCCGAAGCCACCTGCCTCCATCCCCTTGCCAGCCAGCTCACCCTCCCTCCTTCCTGCCAGCCAGCCCTCTCTGCTGCCGCTGCTGCTGCCACCGCCACCATTCAGTCCTCCTTTCCTTTTATTTTTTTAACTTGGTGGTGGCAGCAGCTCCTCCAGCTCCTCCTGCTATTGCTCCTCCTCTCCTAGCCCCAGCTGGCCCTGGATGGAAAAGGAAGTGCCGCAGCAGTGGGCTGGGGAAGCTTGCAGGGCCCGTGACGCTCCATTCCAAAATAAAATTTAAAAAATACTTTGTGTTAGAGTAGCAGCAATCTGAACCAATCAGACACTGCCTTTGAAGGGGGGGGGGCGGTGAATGAGGGCACAGGAGTGGGGAAAAGACCACCCCCTCACCCCTCCTAGGGCAGGGGCCAGGCTGGGCTCTTCTGCCCTTTTGAACCTCTGGGCCCCCAGCAACTGCTCACTCATGCCGTCCCCGATGCTGGGTGCCTAGATCTTGGGCCTTCTCAGTGATGACACCCTCTCTTTGGAATTATCTATCTAGGGTTGTGCATCTTATGAACTTTAGAGGAGCAGGAAAAAGCTTTTCAAAGAGCTTTTAGATTACTGAAATAGTGTTAACATACTTTTAAGTTTTAATTGTTTGCTTTTAACTGGTCTCTGTACTATGATACTATGTTTTATGTTGTTTTAATTTTTTTTAATGGGTAAGCGGCTGTCTTTTAGTGCACAGCATATAAATCTAAAAATAAACAGAGATGGCTTACAAGAAAGAATTCTGGGAGCTGTACTTTGGTGAGGTGCTGAGAATTCTGTTAGAACTCTCTAACTAGTGCCACATGTCTGTAGTGTGAATATACCCATGGCATGACAACTGTGAAATCAATATCACATCTTTTTTGTAATCCACTTTACAATGGTGTGGGACCTCTTTTTTCCTCTTGGGTTCTACACATGTGGTATGATGGTCTCCCCAGTGCTGGCTCCAGCTTTTTGGAGGCCTTAGCCAAACATTCTGAATGGCCCCCTCTTACCTTTCATCACCTGCTGCTGCTGCTCCTCCCTTTCCTCAACACGGGTATTACCATCTTGCTTCCCAGGCAGAGAGCCAGTGAGCAAGCAGGCAATGGCATCTACTGCTCCTCACCACCACCACCACTGTTGTTTTGACTAGAGCGAGAGGCAGGTGAACAAGCAGACTGCAGTGAAGAGGAGGGGCTTTTGTCAGTGGGCTCCCTGTTGGAGCGTGGGCCCTTGGCAAGTCCCTGACTATGCCAACCCTTGATGCTGGCCCTGGTCTGCCCAGTTGCCTCTCAGCATAGTGGGGAGTACCATGAAGAGAAGATGAAGTCATGAGCTGAACAGCTGAATTGGTCCCATATCAATGAAACAAGAGTTCTTCATCAGAAGTACTTTGAGACTTAAGTGTGCCCCTTCAGTGACTCTTCAGTCAACCCGGGCCTATGTGCACCTTCCCCCACTTCTCTTCCTGCCGACGTAGCAAATACAGGGAACTGTGGGATGTGTTGGGTTTGCTGTGGTTTCCGCATGCCTTGTCATACATTCTTTCCCTGTGATCCTGCACTTTCGTTGTGGATTTTGCAGTATAAAATTGG
Organism: Heloderma suspectum; assembly: GCF_057233095.1. Classification (NCBI taxonomy): domain Eukaryota; kingdom Metazoa; phylum Chordata; class Lepidosauria; order Squamata; family Helodermatidae; genus Heloderma; species Heloderma suspectum. The sequence goes on along the minus strand of NC_139461.1, from coordinate 283,011,411 downwards.
GAGTGGGAGATGCTTTCTCTGCCCTTACTGAGGTGTGGCTCTTAATAGGTATTTTCTTTAATGCCAAATATTCTGTAGGGGTGGCGGTGGGGGAACCATAGTTCTTTAAAGAAGGGACATTTCCACCAGTCTTGGCAAAAGATTTTTTGAAAGGAAACTGGGTGTGTAAAAGATTTGCACAGCAGTTGCATTTGTTTTAAAAGTCATGCTTTTCATTTTTTAAAGTTCTCATTTCTAATGACATCTTTACATTTATGCATTATATATTCATTTATTTATTTTCTATCCTGTTCTTTTGCTCCATAGTGATCAAATTCTACAACCTTGGTACACACACTAAAAAGCCCCCATCCTGCATCATAGATATATGTCCTGCTCCCCTGACATGGCTCCTGTAGTTCAAAACCAACTAAAACCACATTAAAACAATAAAACTAAAACCTTTAACCCCACAAAAACAGGAAGCAAAACTACAGCCATCAAGAACAGCAAGGAAATACATTCAAAGGCCCTCCTATAAATACGGGGCAGTATCCAACGGAGCCTTTGTACAGGCGGCCCAAGCCCAGTAAGCCCGGTGTGTGTGGCCTTCCCTGTGCGCGTGGCTGCTACCGCTGGTGGCCTCAGTATAGCGCTTCCAGGAGGAAGTGCCACAACAAGCAGAAATGCTCATTTCTGGAAGGGGCGCAACCTTCCCCTTCCAGACACGAGTGTTTGCGCTTGTTGCGACCCTTCCCCCTGGAAGCACTATATAACGGCGGCCACCAGCAGGGTCAGTCGTATGCACACCAGGGCCATTGGGCTTGGGCCACCTGGGCAAGGGCTCTGTTGGATACCACTCACTGATCTTAACCCGCTGATAAGATACCATTTATAATCGAAACTTTTCTATAAGGCAATTATGAACAAGCCAACGCTGTTTGGTGGGGAGGCATGTGTGCTTGAGAATGTGTAAACTAAGCTTTTTTTTTTCTTCCCTTGTTGTCAGGGGCTGGAGAAAGAAGAAATCAGAAATACGAGCTGATGCAGAAGCAAGAGCCAGGGCAGTAATAACGGAGGACTATCAGAAACTGGGACCAGTCAAGTAAGTCACAATGAGGAGAATACAAGGATCACATAAGATAGTGAAAATATCAGGAAAGGAAGAGGCAGGTGCATACGTGAGGCCACTTTAAGCTTGTTTTCCCTCAGCTGGGTTCTGAGACTGTGAGTAAGGCTGTGTAGGAAATGCCCTTGAGCAGGGGCTGAGAGTTTGCAAGGGAGAATCAGTGTGTGGGCGAAGGGCTCAGCAAGGGCTGGCCCAAGACATTTCTTTGTTTGAGGTGGTGGAACAGCAAATGGTACCTCATCCCCACAAAGTCAAGGGGCATAGCCGTTGTGTCCAAGGCCAGTCAACTTTGGCACCTGAGGCAGAAAAATCTGACAAATGCTACTCCCCTTTCTGGGCACTGAAAATAAAATACTAAAAATCTAATAATTCACATTTTTTTGTTTCTGATGACACCCAATATTAATGGTTTGAAGCAGCCGCTTCGGTCTGCCCCATGGTAGGGCCAGTCTTGGGTCACCCTTCCCCCCGCAGCTCTCTCTCACAAATCACACGGCACACATGTGTATGGTACTTTGGGGGCGGGGGAGAGGTTAGTTTGCTGTGCTCCGTTTCATCAAATGATCCCAGGTTTTTTGTATTTTATCTAGCTTTATTTAGCTTTTGTGAACCGCACAGAGAGCTTCAGCTATTGGGTGGTATAGAAATGGAATGGAATGGAATGGAATGAATGAAGGAATGAATGAATAAATAAAAAATCTAAGAGAGGTGGGGAATGGGGTTTTTTTTGCCCCCAAGGGCAAATGGGCCACATGTCAGCTGTGGGTGCGGCAGCAGGCAGCAGTGGGTGTAGCCAGGGCCAGTATGCTCTTCACCTCCCACTCTTACACACACACACACACACACACACACACACACACACAGTCTCTCTTTTCTCACCCCCACCCCCTGCACACTCACATATATACATAGACACTGGGCCAGTTTGCACGTCACACTAAGCCACCCTGAAAATAAGCTACCGTAGGTCGGTTGTTTGCCTGCTAACCCAAGTTACTCCTGACAGACTATCAGGCACTCTGTGGCTTGCAATGGCTTGTTTCCCTCTTAGTGCTTTTGCCTGCTCCCGGCATGTATGCCATGGGCCTTTGCAGCACTACCTCAGCAACCTACTCTACGAATGAGTGCAAATGCGCTCATTAGCGGAGTAGCATTTATTTTGTAGATTTTTTTTTCACCTTTGGGGAGGTTTGCACATATGTGAGATTTTCTTTCACTTTCACAGGGATTCACGCATATTTAGCACTATTTTTTCACCTTTGGGGAGATTTGCACAAATTAAACTAAAAAAAAACTTTCAGGGAGATTAACGCAAATTCACTGAAGCTTGGTATCTACTACTGCACATAAGCAAATTTGCACAAATCTCCCTGAAAGTTTTTTCTTTTCTTTTTTTAATAACTGGATGGACCGATGGTGTGACTCAGTATAAGGCAGCTTCCTGTGTTCCTAACAGCTCAGCGATGGGCTTATGAGAGGGAATTCAGGGGCTTGGGCACCTACAACAGGCCACAGCCAAGGCCTTGAGGAGTGCCTGCAAACTGAGGATAGCCCACCTGTGCTTTACGATATGATGAACCTCTGTCATATCCATTCCTATGTACTTTTTTGTTGTTGTTGAGATGCTTCAGTTCCCATGTATGGTTGCCCTAGCTCAAGAAAGTTTAGCAAAAGCTATACCTCTGAAGTGAATTTCAAATTGCAGAGTCAACTTGAAGTTTGGCGGTTGACGATGTGTTGCTTAATTAACCCTGCTGAATTATTTAAGCATGGAACAAACTAATCCTCTAATTAGCCAGTCCACTGAGTTTTAGAAATTTGAACCACAGTGCGCTTGTGAACGATCTTGCAGACAAATAAATGATGAGCTGAAAGCTTCATGAATAATCATTTATGTAATGATCACAAGAGCTGGAAAAGTTCTGCACAGGAAATTAAAGGGGTTTGCTTTCATAAATTATTCAGTGTAAATCATTCCTTTCACTTTCCTAGTAGGATGAAATTAGAGCTGCTGATTTCTTTGAAATGCACTTTCAACAGCTGGCAGTTTTGCCTTTATATCTGAGAATACATGCACACACAAAGAGGAGCTGGTGAAGACATCGTGCCATCTGAGGCTCCTTTTTAAGCAGCTGCAGTTAAATTCATTGGATTCATTGGATCGGACAGTAAATGTGGTTATGGCTGACCAGTGTTTCTCTTAAACTAGGGGTGGGCAACCCTTTTTCTGTCGAGGGCCGCATTCCCTCATGGGTAATCTGTAGTGAGCCACTTGTCAGCAGTGGGTGGGGCCAAAATGAAAGGGGTAAAGGCTTTGGTGACATCTAGGTTAGAGTACTGTAATGCGCCTGATGTGGCTATGCCCTTCACAGCTCTTTAGAAACTTTCATTAGTTCAAAATACTCTCGCCTGTTTTTTTTTATTGAGACAAACCGACAGAAACATGATACCTATTCTGCAGCTACTGCATTGACTGCCAGTATGTTTTTGGCATCAATTCAATGCCAGTGGTTTGGACCTATAACGCCCCAAAGAGTCTGGGTCTGGAGTACAGGAAGTGTGCTTTCCCATATGAGCCCTGCCCTGTGCTTTGAATTTGCTGAGCAGGCCCTGCTCATAGTTCCGTCTTTTACTGTGCAAACATATGCGTGTTTACTCAGAAGGAAGTCTTGCCATGTTGAATGGAACTTACTCCTTGGCACTATCATTGACTACTTTTTGAAAAGTAACAAAACCTAAGCTGTTCCATCTCACCTTTGAGGACATCGCCTGATCCAATTGATGCTGGCTGATTTTAATTGTTCATTTTGTTTCCTTATGTTTTGATATTGTAAACTGCTTTGTACATTTAATCTGTAAAGGCAATATATAAATACAGCAAAATAAATAAATCACGGAAAACTGAACAGATCTGAAAAACTGCTTATAAAGATTTCAGTACTGGTGGATGGTTATGAAAGAAATTAGTCTCCTGCTGGCCCATTCAAGTCATTATATACCTGCAACCTGCAAAGTGTCATTGTAAGAATCAAAGGCCCTTTTTTCATTGTAAGAGCACAGAAAGTCCATTAAACAGCCCGTGCCAATTTGATTATCAACTCCAGATTTCTTTCAAATGGTTGATGTATCTCTCCTTCCTTAAAGTGTGTGTGTGTGTGTAGCGTATGTGTGAGTGAGAGAGAGGGCAGCAGGGGTGGGGTGGGGAGATGGTTCCTAGTCTTTGGTAGACACATAACAGTGGGAAGAACAAAGTTTAATTTAACAAATCCCCTTCTTACATGCTCAGTTACAAGGTAGCTTTCTCAGCCTGTGTTCTCAATATCCAGATACTGAGAATTTAAATAATTGTTTTATGGTTTTTAAAATTGATTTTTAGAGCATGCGTCACTCATGTTCAATATAAGCTGATTTCACATCTTTGAAAAACATGTATACTGAATGGGTGGAAGGGGAGATAGGGTTCTTGAAAAAAACCCGATCCCCGGCTACCAAATATGCTGTACATCCAGTCAGAAACCCTGTAAAATGCATGGTCTCTGATTGCATGGTAAAAACATAGCCTCTGGTGAGTACTGCAATATGCACATTCCCTGTCCATGTGATTGGGAACCTTGTATACACCACCTGTACATGTAGGGCCTCAGTTCAAATGATCTAGCATAGATCAGGAGTGGAGCCTAAACCCCCAGCCCCACTGCATTCATTCTATAAAAGGGGCAAATGCCTGGAAAGGGCTGTTGATGGTCATTGCATCTTGAAATTTCCCACAAATGATCACACCTGTTTCACTGTATTTGTTATTTTTTTTAAAAAAAGTATTATTAAAATGCCACATATTTATTCATATTAGATGGTTTAGTTATACCATGGCAGTTATTAACCCTTGTGGCAGCAGAGATAGGTTGGAATACATATCTACAAAAATGCCCTCTGTGACCTTTGGTGCTAGAAAAGTGTTGACACTTGGGCTATAGTTTAAGTAGTAAAATACTATCTTCCCTTTGTATGTTCCCTATTAGGAAAGATTGCAGTTTGGAGGGGGGGGGCTTTTTTAGCTTAGAAAAAGGGTGAGTCTGGGGGGACTTGATAACAAGTGTATAAAATGAATCATGGTGTGGAGAATGTAGATAAGGAGCTGTTTTTCTCCCTCTCTCATAATACTAGAACCTGGGGTCATTCCATGAAGCTGAATGGTGGGAGATTCAGGACAGATAAAAGGAACCAGTTCTTCACACAGTGCAAATAAATGATGAAATTTGCTCCACAGATGTAGTGATGGCCACCAATTTGGACAGCTTTAGACAAATTCATGGAAGATAAGGCTATTAATGAAGGCTGTATATTATCTCCAGTATCAGATGCAGTAACCTCTCAATACCATTTGCTCAGGTACACGAATAGGAGAGTGCTATTCTGCTCATGTCCTGCTTGTGGGCTTCCATAGTCATCTGGCTGTCCACTGTAGGAACAAGAATGCTGGACTAGAAAGGCCAGTGGTATGATCCAGGACAGATCTTATGTTCTCATGTTCCCTTTAGAAAAAGCCCAAAGCTGCTTCTGCGTTTTGTCCTAAAGCAGTCAGTTCCTCTTTACACTGCACAGCCCTTTCAGTCTTACTCCTGTTTCCATCCATCTACTGATTCTAGTTGAACTCAGCCTCAAGCAAGACTGGAGAAAATGTTTTTATTACAATGGCTCACCGCATTTCCTTCTGCTACAGGTTTGCTGAACAGTCAGTATTTGTTCTCTTCTGCTTATTTGCCATCCTGCTATTCTCCAGGGACCCTAAATTCATCACAGGCTGGGCAAGCTTATTCTCACCAGGGTAAGAATTTTCTTTCAGTATTATTTCCCCCACTCCTGTGTTCTGATGCCTGGACTCTTTCGCAGTATCTTGACTGATGTGTGAACATTTAGTATAGTTATCCCATCTCTTGAAGGAGCCATTCTAATTGTTTATCTGCCAAGGTGAAGGCAGTTGGGTGGTTATTTGAAGCCCAGAGAAACAGTGGTAATGAGAATGTCCTCCCAGTTCACATGAATTCATGGCAACTCCATAGTCTTGCTTCTGGGAATATTATTTATAAACCTACTTAGGGCTTAATCACACAGCCCACTGATTTTTTCTCAGTTCTCACCAGAAACAGCATGCCTTGCATTTCAAACTTTTCTCCATACCTAAGGGAGCTAGAATCTCAAGGGTGCCAAATTAGAATGATGCATTCCATGTATCAAGAAAAAAATTATTTGGCCTGCCTGCCTGCCTGCCTTCCCTGCTGTTGTTTGCTGAGCCTTGGTACAAGATAAGCCTCGTATTCCTAGCATTAGAACTAAAGTGCACCACACTTTAAGAAGGGTGCAGACAAACTGGAGAGGATTCAGAGGAGATGATCAGGAGACTGGAAACAAAACCCTATGAGGAGAGACTGAAAGAACTGGGCATGTTTAGCTTTGAGAAGACTGAGGGGAGATATGATAGCGCTCTTCAAGTACTTGAAAGGTTATCACAGAGGGGAAGGCCAGGATATCTTCTCGATCATCCCAGAGTGCAAGACATGGAAAAATGGGCTCAAGTTACAGGAAACCAAATTCTGGCTGAACATCAGGAAAAACTTCCTGACTGTTAGAGTACTACGACCATGGAACCAATTCCCTAGGGAGGTGGTGGGCTCTTCCACACTGGAGGCATTCAAGATGAAGCTGAACAGTCACTTGTCAGGGATGCTTTGACTTGGATTCCTGCATTGAGCAGGGGGTTGGACTCAATGGTCTTGTAGGCCCCTTCCAACCATACTATTCTATGATTCTATGAGGAAAGGCTACAGTTCTGCTGTAGATCACATACAGGTTAAGCACCTGGTATCTTGGGTACTAGAAGTTCCAAGAACGTGGGTACTAGAAACTTGAAGGCCTTCTTCTCAAGGTACTGGAGAGCCAATGTCAGTCAGGGCACACAGTCTTGGGCACTGATTTGGCTCAGTGCTCAAGGCTGATTTTGGCTCAGTTATTTCCTTATAACTACTATCTAAATTGGTTTGGTATACAAAAGTTAGAAAACAACGCCACTTATTGTTGGAGTGGGCATAAGAATATGTCCATGTTTTTCTGAAGAATGAAAACCAAAGGTTATCTGTTGGACTAATTATATAGGGATCTTTGTTCATTCAGCCAAAGGTTATTGTTTATGGCCAATCTTAGCATTGTATAAAGAGATCATAATTCACAACCATATTAGGCCCAGTATTCAAAGTTTCCTTTTGATGTTTCTGCAGTCAACTCAATGTTTTCTTAGACTCATTGGCATGAGGCAGACGAAACATTCCTGATCTCTTAACTGTGGGAGATGATTATAGCACTGGGTCTCTATGATCAGTGGTCAAGCCATAGTCAAATAAACTGTTGGTAATTAGCCTTTATAAAAGATCCAAGCTTCTCATGCTGTCTCCAGTTTGCATGTTTAAGGCATATAGTTAGCTTTCTAGTGGAGCAACTGCTTATTTTAGGACTGTAACATACAGGAGAGATTGAAAACCAGAATTACGAAGAGTGAGTGTTACTGAAGCCAAATATAATCCTTAGTTTCTTTGACAAAACCTGATTCCCTTGCATGACTTATACTGAATTCTCCCTTCCTCCATGTTAGGTTTGTCACAGATGCAGTTACTGGAGTCACAATAGTGACGATATTGTTCTTCTTCCCATCAAAAAGGCCATCCCTTAAATGGTGGTTTGACCTAAAAGGTAAGTTGGTGGCCTACCAAACCTTGCATCCAGTTCTTGTCATTTGCATTTTCTATATAACTGACCATAAAACTAGGCTTCAGCAAACACTATGTAGAGGGTCACTAGGTTGCCACTTCTTGAACCATTCACCAATAGAGGAGCTCAGAATATTCAGCCAAGCAAACAGGGGAGAGAGCTGAGAGTGGATTGGTCTGATGTCACAATGGGCCATAACTATGCACTGAGATAATATTTTCCTTCTGTTCCTAGCAATGTTAGTCCTTTTCAGGGGATGCTGTCTCCCTGGTTAAAGGGCACAGGTTCCCCAAACACATCTATTGCCTTCCCATATGTTCCTTTATGATGGGACCTCTCTTGCCTATGCATGATGGCTCCCTGGAAGATGATGTGACTTGACTTGTTCTCTGTTCAACAAAAGGGTGCTGAATGAGGACTTTAGTAATGCCAAGGAACAGGTTCATGCTTACCCTTCATCACAAGACCCCTTTCTTGTGTAACAGGATGTCTCACTTTGCAAAAATCCATTTATGAGCTTTTACGGATTCTTCTTTGCCATAAATTTCACAATCTTTGAACAGTGAGTAGAAAATTAACAGTGCAAATCCAAAGTGCAAACGAAAGAAAAAAATCCACCCACCTGATGTGACAAGATAGATATATGCACACATTGCATTGTAAAATACACTTGACAAAAGTGATTAAATTACATATTTGATGCAGATATGTAATGCAATGTAAAGCTAGTTCTGCAGACCATGTACTCAGTGATACATGAGACCTCTGTGTATGGGATCAGGAAATAATGTTTCCTAGATCAAATTAGTTACATCTTGATCCCTCCTCTGCAGCAGGTGCTGTGGCTCATTTGCTGGAGCCAGTAGATTTATTTATTTGTACTTAATTCAGCCCAAACTCAGATATGATACATTCCCAGATCCGATTTGCAATGGTTTACATGAGCTAATCTGTCAGACTTGTTTTATTGAAAAAAACTATATCAGGGCCAAAGCATACATTACTTTAAAGGCATAGCTAGCACCATTGTCTTTTTTACTGAGGGTGCACAACCTTTTCTGCCCTGAGGGCCTCATTGGATGCCTGCTGGGGTGGTGGAAGCGGAACATGCATGCACACATCGACTTACAGCATAGAACTCACGCACACACACTCCATGGTCTCTCTCACTCACACACACCTGATTTACTTTCTCTCTTCCTCTCTCTCTCTCTCTCTCTCTCACACACACACATACACACACACACACACACAACTCACTGACTTACACACCCACCACTCTCTGACTCACCCTCTCACACCCCCACCCCAAACTCCTGGCCAAGAGTGTTTCAGAGGCCTGGCACCTGCTTTGATTAGATAAAACCAGCAGTCTTCCCAGAAACCTCAATTCTCAAAGCACCCAGCCATCCAGAAATCCTGGCTCCTAGCCTTTCTCCCTCCTCTAATCCACTCTCTTGCTGAAGGATCCAGAAGGATCTCTTGCTGAAGGATCCAGATATCTTGCTGAAGGATCCCACACTCTTATTACCTGGAACTTTTTCAGAAAAAAAAAAAAAAACAGGGGAAAAGGGAAAAAAACCCACCACATTCTAGGAGCAGGTTCTATGGTTCCTGCCATAGAGGGTCCTAGGAAGTAAGCAGGACCCTTCAAGCACTGCTTCCTAGGTTGTTCCAGGAACAAGGCTTCTAAAACAGGGACCACGGAGCCCGTTTCTACAGCGTCTCCCCCCACCCTGGGTTTTGTGTGGGAGTTTTGGGGGCCACCAGCCAGGGCTGGATTGGGGGTGGGTGCGGCCTGTGGCTCATGGATGCAGGTTTCGCACCCTTGCTCTAGAGGGGGCCTTATATGGATGGGGAACCCTAGGATGGGGAATAGGGAGCCTTCCCACTATCACCTTGCTGTGGTCCCAGTCCAGATCAGGGGTCTGCACCTGCAATATATATTGCCAAATAGATCCATTAAAACAAATGGATCACTATTTAGCAATATAAATCGTAGGCATGGAGCCTGCTTGAGCTGGGTCAGGCCCATGGGGTGGGGGGGTTAAAGCGCCCCCCCCATGCTAGGGTCCTAATCCAGATCAAGGCCTCTGAACTTACAGTAGAGTATATATATGTGCGTGCGTGCGTGTGCGCATGTGCGCTTGCTTGCTTTGGGTTTCAGTGTCTTAGCTTAGAGAAGATGACCTTCCATTCTCTTTCAGCTCTGTGGTTTTCTAAGCATATGCACTGATGTATGTTTTCAGTGCTTTTGGAAAATCTGTGGTGCTGGTGTTAACATCATCATTTGTAACATGCTAATAACTCTTGCAATACCCCATCCTAAGCATTCATGCACAGCAAGCCTCAGGCCCATTTTCATGTTACCTTTCTGTTCACACTTCTGGGTCTCATCCATAAAAGGTTATAAGTAGATTTCTGCAGTGGAAGATAGCCTGTTACACAAGAAGTACTTATGAGCAGATGTACCTTTTGGCTTCCACAGGTTCATATATTATGGGTGGTTTTTTTTAAGTCTATAAATGGGAATGGTTGTATATTTTTGTCAAGGGGCAAATGTCAGAAAATAAATACCATTATGCCCACATTTGGACATCAAATGTAAGCCAGGGACACAAGACCTCCAGCCAGCACTGTCACAAAACACCATTCCATTGTAAAGTATCTTCCCACCTTTGAGAAGATGCTCTAGGAATGGCTGTTTCATGGCAGGAACCGTAGAGCCCTGTGAGAGCAGCTCTCAGATCATCTCTTAGAAGATGATCCACCAGCCACTGTCAGAGGATTCTATGCCCCTGCCAGAGAGCTCTCTGCCTCCAACTTTGACTGCTTCTGAGCACTGCAGGGGGCACAGAGAAGTGCCGTTTGTAAAAGTAAGAAAACAACACTGGTAGAGTGGTGTTGGGGATTGAAATGTAATGAGTAAATAGTATTTAACACACTCCTGCACCTTTGCCCCCTTATAACGCAGGATGTGGCCATTCGGGCAGAAAAGGTTGTGCACCCCTGCACTAAACCATAGTTTAGCATGATATGAACAAGCCTAGGTGAACCTCAGGCTTGCATGCTCCTGCCTCCCCTCCCCTCTGACATGGCTGTGTGGAGTTCAGAAGCTTTTGTTTCTGTTTTTCCTTAACTACAGCTCATTGTGCTGTCAAAGCTGATAAACTGCAGTTAATAATAACTGGTTTGTTTCAAAAAAGCCGGTTGGTCACTTGACACAACAAGCAGTGGTTAAACAAAAACAGAAGCAAAAGCTTCCACACTCCTCACAGTTGCGCTGAAGGAGGAGCGGAGGGAAGAGCGCATGAACCTGAGCCCCACCTGTAGTATAATGCTAAACTATGGTTTAGTGTCTGAATATGGCCATTGGGTGCATGCTGCAATATGCCCAAACTAAAATATATATTTACACGGCCATAAGAGCTGCCTTGCTCAATTAGACTACCCATCCGCCCATCAAATCCAGAAGAAGGGCATGAAGGTGATGTCTCTCTCCCATTTTTTTTTGTCACTACACTTGGTATTTGCCATCATATATGGAGGTTCTATTTAGCTTTTATGATTAATCGCCATGAATAGATGTGTCTTCCATACATTAGACTAATGCGTCCCAAAACCAGCTAAGCTGCATTGTATAGCAGCAAAACCAGTAAGTTACATGTTGTATGAAGAATTATCTTCATTTGTTCATTACCCCCCTGCACTCCTAAATTCTAGTATAGCTTTCCCCAGCATGGTATCCTCCAGATGTTTTGGACTCCAACTCCCATCAGCCACAGCCAGCATAGCCAATGGTCAGGAATGCTGGTGGCTGTGCTTCAAAACATGTGGAGGGCACCAGGTTGAGGAAGCCTGGTGTAGTCCTACGAGAGAGAAATTTTCTTTCTCTGTACACTATTCAGAATGGTATAAATCTTCACCATGTGTTCCTTTAGTTGTCATTTTCTGAACTTAATACTGTCAAACTCATACATGTGCCTTTTCATATACAAATATGACTCTCCACATATGGAAATAATGTAGAGTTCACCCTTTAGGCTATGGGCACAGCTGGTGCTGATTTCTTTCTTTCTGTTTTACAAACCTTTTTGTCCAGCACCAAACAATGAAACTGAACCCTTGCTATCTTGGAGCAAAGCCCAGGAAAGTGTACCTTGGAATATAATCATCTTGCTTGGAGGAGGTTTTGCTATGGCAAAAGGATGTGAGGTATGCCTGTTAGAATGCTGCCTGTTAAACTTTTGCCTCATGTCCCTGGTTTTCTAAAGGCATTATTGCCGTTCATGACATTTGATTACTGCATGACCAGTTTATGACATTTTGATTACACGCACAGTGTATATGTATATGTATATGTATGTTTGAGATCAGGACCAGATGGGTTTTTTTAACCCTTTACCCCCACACTACAGTCCAAATGAAAATCACCCCTAAGCTGTTATTCGACCTCCACCTGAGCTGTTATTATGTGGGAAAGAGGCTGCTATTAGTGTCAATAGCAGTTGTCTCCAGGGTCAAATAGCAACTGTGGCAGGGTTGGGGGAAGGATTATTGTTAGGATGGAACTGCAGGGGGAAAGGGAGAAATCCCCTCTGCCTGCACTGTGGTCTCACTCCAGATCATACACCCCATCCCCGAACTTCCTTAAAAAGAAAACCACCCACACAGACACTCACCCAAATGAAAATACACATTTAATGTATTGTATAGTTTGGCTCTAAGGGCAAAAACAAGCAATAATTTGTGAAGCACAAGAACCACCGTGAGGTGATTTGTCCCCTCATTTCCTCATGCTGAAGTGATCTTGTGAAAGGGTACCAATGTGGTAAGTTCACTGTTCATCGTTTAAGGAAGTGTCACACAACCAGGGTTTTCAAGGATGTGTCTTCTTGATATCTTCACAAGACAAATTCAGTATGTGAAAATTGAGGAGAAAGTCACGGTGGCTGTTCAACCTCAAAAATGGCCATGGAAGATGGGCTTAATTTGAAGTTGTTTCACGTTTTAGAGGACAAATATCCCACAACTCATACAGTGACCAAACTACCCCAGAGTAAGCTCGCTCATCCTGGGGTAGCTTGGTCATCTGTATCATCCTAAGGAAGGTTTTACCATGTCAGGCAGAGATGTGTGGTAAAACAGAAATCTGCATCCACCATTCCAGTCACCCCTGAAGGAGGTTGTATTTCAATTGTGACTGAAATGATCTGTTCCCAATTTATCATCTCATGACAAGAGATGAAGGCAAGGTTCAGCCACTGTAGAATTTTTTACACAGCCTTCTGATTTTCCTTCCCTGCTTTAGGAGTCAGGCTTGTCTGTCTGGATTGGAGGTCGCCTTGATCCCCTGGAGAACCTCCCACCTCCTGTGGCTGTTATTCTCATCACAATCGTGATTGCAATGTTCACAGAATTTGCTAGTAACACTGCCACAATCATAATCTTCCTGCCTGTCCTAGCAGAACTGGTAAGAGACATTTGCCTAGTTTTCATCCACGTTGCAGCAGCTCAACTGCACCAGCACAGACTTCTCACAAATGAGGTTGACATTAGCTCAGATGTAAGGCCTACATTGTTAGCTGCACTGTACAGTTTATTTCCTTTTTTGTATCCTGTCCTTTATTAACACCACACATGGCATGACTAATGTGAGAGAGGCCCAGTTCTGCTTTTTAACTTCACTTCTAAAAAGCATTATGAGGTTGACAGCTGAGAAAGCTGATGGCTAGCACTTGGTCCCCACAGACTCCACATGTGCTGTTCTCAGTGAACACCACACCCTCTTCTGGCCTGCTGAGCTGTAATATGCCTGAGGAAACTTCTGGATTCCGATGAGTAGTATTTCTTTTTATGATTGGGCTTCTTTATAAGGTTCCCTATATTCAGATAGCCATAATGAAGAATCTTAGTCCCTCTTTCAAGAAAGCGTTGTACGACTGAAAACAAATCAAGGCAGCAATGTGTGTGAAGGTTTACCTGACTCATTGGGAGAACTCACCACTAGGCTCAGGCCTTGGATACTCAGGAAGCAAGTATCCATGGTCCCCTGGCCAGTTCTCTCTCCATCACTACCCCATCCACTTGCCCTTGTTTTGAGCCATAGCAGCATCTGTACCAGGTAAAGCCTGCTGTTTGCTTCTCCAGAATTTCTCTGAAGTCTTCTACACAGTAGCAGGGACACTCTGCCCTCCTCCCATCCCTTTCCAGCTAGGGTGGCCAGCTGGAAAGGGATGGGGCACACAAAAAGAGGGAATGTGTCATGAAAGAAGAAGACTTTTTAAACCGGACTTGGATTGGACAGCCCTATAAATACAGAACACTTTCAAAATAGAAGATAGTCCTCTGGCAGCCCTTCAAATAGAGGACTGTCCTGTGTCAAACAGGAAAAAATGCCCACCGTATTTCCAGCTCATGGTCTGTAGTAGGAGCAAAGGATAGAAGTGCATGCCATTGCGGCTTGCTATGATTTCTCCATACCTAGCTGCCAGCCCACAATTCCCTATGGGAGGAATTCCTGCTTGTTGGGTCTCTGCTCATGGAAGCCTGTTAATGCATGAGTCAATGATGCCATGGGTTTAGATGACTCTTTACAGGTGCAGCATGTTGGTGCACCTGGTAGGGGCAGGGACTCTCCTCCCCAGTGGTGCTCAAAGTATTGTTTTACTTATTGAAATATTTCTAATCCACCCTGTATCAATAGATCTAAGGGTGGGATACAATAGTAAAAATGATTCAACATAAAACTGCAATCCATTTTATTTAGCAATAATATAAAACCAGCATTAATAACCCAAGCAAACAAATCAAAACCAAGCTGCTCTCAATAAAACCCTGGCACTGAAATATCACCAGTGTCGGCACCACTTGGGCTTCCAAGGGCATTTTACAATGGGGTGCCGTAGCTGACAAGATAGTCTCTTGTGTCTCAAAAACAGCAGTGTGCATTTCTACAAGCTTCTGAACCATGATCGAAAAGGTTACATGGAAGCTAGGCTTTGACTTTGAGTATTGTGGGGAAGAACAGAAAAAGACAGATATGGGTCAAACCAGCAGGTTGCTGCAGGGTTGGCAGAAGAAAGTCCACAGATGGGTTTATCTTATACTGGAGTTACATACCCTCTACCTAAGCCAAAATGGGTCCTGGAGAATCTGTAATTAACAGAGAATGCTGAAAATGCACAACACCTTTCCAGCCTTCTAGGCTGCCCGGTTAGTTGGGGCTTCTGTCTGGCTGTGAAGAACTCTAATCCTCATCCATATGGGAATGGGAGAATAGTAGCAGTTGCATCATATTAGAGATATTGAACTGCTTAGAGATATTTTTAAATATGTTCAGCAATATATAAATCTGTAGTTTGTTGTTGTTGTTGTTAATAATATAATATTGGATTTCAGTTTTCCGCATTCTGATCCAAGAGAAAGGAGCTATCTCCCAGTTTCACCCCTTGTTTCCTTCTGCAGTGCTGTATAGGAAATGGAAGGGGTTCTGACTGGTTCTTGTAGCAAAATAGACCCCAGGAACAAGAAGAGAAGCAGACTTGGGCTTCTCTTCTTGTTCTGTGGCCATGGAAGGGTTCTTTCTAGGATGTTCATGTGGGATCATCTGATGGAAACTTGTGCAAGAACTACGCACATATTTCTAGTTTTCAGGAACTTTATCAGATGTCTATAATTCAGCTAACAAATAATAATGCACTATCACCCCTTTTCTGTTTTGTATTGTTTTTTCAAGGCCATTCGTCTGAAAGTGAATCCTCTCTACTTAATGATACCAGGGACTATCGGATGTTCATTTGCTTTCATGCTACCAGTCTCCACACCCCCAAATTCAATTGCTTTTGCTTCTGGGCATTTGTTGGTCAAAGATATGGTAAGTTGTTTCATATATTAATCATTATTACAGCATAATTATCTAGATCAGGAGTGGCCAGAAGGTAGGTCTCCAGATGTTTTGGACTTCATCTTCCAGAAGCCCCTGCCAGCATGGCCAATGGTCAGGAATGCTGGGAGCTGAAGTCCAAAACATCTGGATATCTACTTTTTGCCCAACCTGATCTAGAGCAGGGGAAGTCGTATGTATTGTCACCATGGGACTGCAATTAATTTGCACCAGCATGCATCCTCCACTGTTCTTATTTCATTTATAGATGGTTTATCATATAAAACTCAGACGTGTTTACAATGAGCAATAACAACTTCAGTACAAAAATGGATAGACAAATATGTCTAAGGCAAATTGAAACCAGTCTCCTGTTAAAGGATCTCTGTTAAAAGGGGTAGGAAAGATCTCTCTGTGAGACCTTGGAGAGCTACTGCCAAACAGAGTAGAGGTGTTAGTTGAATGGACCAATGCTCAGATTCAGTGTGATGCAGTTTCATATGATATCAAGGATATTTTAATACATTTCCTCTGGGCTGCACCCGTTATTTCCACGTGATTTGTATGACCATAATGCAAACTAGGGCTCAGCAGGCAGAATGTCATTGCAAGATAAAAGATGCATTTGCATGTAGCATTTTAAACAGCAGAATCATTTACTTTGGTGTTGTTCACATTGCTGTGTCAGGGCCAGAGCAGCCTCAGGACTACAGGGGATGGGGAGAAGGAGATCGATTCTTTCTCTCTCTGCTATGATGCAGCCAAAAATGGACTTTCTGAAGCTGCTGTTTGCATTGGTGCCAATGGAGGCAACCCTTCCCTTGAGATGCAAATAGCAGCTTCGGAGAGGTTCAGGCTTTCCCTGGCTGCTATTTACATAATAAAAAAACATGCAGATTAATTGCATTCATACAATTAATGTCACATTTAGTTTGGCTCTCAGCAATGAGTAAACCGCTGCTTTTCCTGTATGCTTTTGTCCCAGGGCTGAGAAGAAAATCAGTGTCTATCCTATATTCCTTTACATTGAAGAAAGGATGAAATAGTGCTTTAGAAAAGTATACCCTGCCTATTATTTGTGCCCAGGATGACAGAAGTTGTTAAAACATGCATTTTTTTCTCAAACTGATTGCACTGCTTCAACAGCAGTAAACTACTGTTGGTTTCTTTTAGCAGTAATATAATACCAAACTATTGCTGGTCAAGTGTAAAGTGTATTTATTACATTTTTAAACTACCCAGTTTATCAAAGTTGTCTGGGCAGTGTACAAATTAAACCCATAAATACAAGATAACGATAACATCATCATCATCATCGAATCATAGCATAGTAGGGTTGGAAGGGGCCTACAAGACCATCGAGTCCAACCCCCTGCTCAACGCAGGAATCCAAGTCAGAGCATCCCCGACAGATGGCTGTCCAGCCATCTTGAATGCCTCCAGTGTGGGAGAGCCCACCACCTCCCTAGGTAATTGGTTCTATTGTCGTATTGCTCTAACCGTCAGGAAGTTTTTCCTGATGTTCAGCTGGACATCATCATCATCTTCATAATCCAGGTCTGATAAAAGCAAGGTAAAACCACCAGCAGCACATAATAAAACCAAAAGTAAACCAACAGCAGCTTTTTCTGAGTAAGGTGGACAGGTTTTTCACTTTGGGGGGGATTTGTGCTAATGTGAACTACTGCGAGTAGAACAAAATTCTGGTAAAAAAGATTCTGATTCCATGAATGAGCGGAAGACAGAACAAAAGACACCTGACAATCTGTGAAACACAAATGGAATGGATTTAACAGAATCCATACCTCCCTAATTAAAACTACACAACAAGGCTAAATTGAAAAGGTGTTGTCGTTATACCCTTTGTAAAGGCCAAGAGAATGGGGACCAGTTGTAGGAGAACATCTAGCAGTAAAGTGTCAATGCTCATGCATCCAAACATGGCTGTTTTTAAATATTACAGAAACTAAGTGCAATCTAAATTTTCACTTTTTGAGGTTCAGTAAGGTTTGCCCACAAATGTGAGAGTTGACATTAAAGAATGTAATCCTAGTGTTTGTTGGCAAGCTTAATTCCATACAAAGAACAGAATATTTATTCCATTCATAGAACAGAATTCCAGCAGTGAACTAACAAGTATTACTTCTGGCTCTCGTCAACCATCATTAGTTTCTGATTCTGTAGGACCTTAGGTTATGAACTGATACTGCCTTGTCTTGAACAAGATGAACAACAAATCTACCAATTATTTGAAACTTAATTCCTCCAGCAGATAATAATCAAATATTGCAGAAAAAGTTAAATGATCTCTCATCCTTGCCTAAAGTAGTCCATGCTGTGATAAATTCCCGATTGGACGATTGCAACATTCCCTACATGGGGCTTCCCTTGAGGTCAGTCTGGAAGCTGCAGCTGGTGCAGAATGTTGCTGCCCATGTGTTGACAGGGGCAGTGAGATGTGAGCATATCACACCAATTTTGAAATCTCTGTACTGGTTGCTAGTGAGCTACTGCACCCAGTTCAAGGTCTTAAGTGTAGAGAGCCCTAACTGATACAATTCATGTTTTTTCTCTATTCAAACCCCTAACAAATCAAGAGGGCAGGACTAGATTTCAATTCAATATTATGAGAAACCTCTTAAAGATAAAAGCAGTTTGACATTGGAACCAATTTCTGTTTGGCTCTCCCTCATTAGTAGAGGCAGGACAGCCATCTCTTAGGGATGCTGTTGCTCTGGATTTTCTATATCGAGATGTCCTACAAGGCCCCCCTCCAACTCTATGACCCTATGATAACACTTTAAATCAGGAGTATTTCATCCCCTTTGTTTTCTTCCACAGGCAAGGACTGGTCTGCTTATGAATCTGATGGGAGTTTTACTTCTGAGCCTGGCGATCAACACTTGGGCTATGAGCATCTTTCAGTTGGGTACCTACCCTGCCTGGGCCAACATCCATTCAGAAAATGCAACTACCCTGCTGATGGACGTGCAGAACTTCACCTTGAACTCAATGAGTAAATTATGAACATAGCAACCTTCTTTTGGGAGGGGGGAAACCCTCTTTTCAAATTGAGCACTGAATTAAATTGGCATCCAGTACAAGTATGCACAGGTGACAGTACTGTTGATGCCCACTCAACAGAGGACTGTCCTGTTCTTTTATGTTTTTGTTTATAAATATTGGTGAATATTCACTGGATAATTATTTTGTGTCTCAGAAGACTTTCTCCACCTTTGTGCAAAATCCCATCAAGCAATTCTAGTAGGTTTAGTCTTTTACCTTTTGGGGCCTAGCAAGTCTTTTCCCATCTCTTCTCTCATAGAACTAAAGGGAACTGTTTTCCTTTTTTACTAAGAAGAATTGCCATCTAAGTGTAGACTCACATGGCTATCTGAAAGTAGAAGCATAGAACAAGTGAAACAACATACTAATTTCTCTTGGACCAGAGAACTATTTAAATATTTCACATTGCATATTATTCACCAGACACAGGTCTATGAAGCAAAAATAAAAAGAGATCTTATGACCTCATTTATCCAGGGTGATGGCTACTGGACTGCATCCATTGCTCTTTAGGAGGAGGAGCCTAGAGCATGGACTGTGTTACAAACAAAGTTTGTTTTGTACAAACAAAGCCTTGCCCTGGAAGATAGCTGGCTGCTAAAGATTTTGAAGTCCATCAGAGATAAGGTGGAAGACTGGGGAGGGGGGCTGCAGGGGGTGCAGAAATGAAAATATAATCAGAAAAGTAAGGTATTTACCCCTATCTTGTAAATAGAAGCATTAACACATTATGAATTAGGCATAACAATCCAATATGAAGAAAACTGGGGATTAATTTGGAAAGTGCAGAAACTCAGTGGTCAAAGGTTTCTGTATACCTCTCAGCCCACTTAAAGTTGTTGAAGACTTCGATGACATTTTTCAACTGTCATTCTTTTTCCTGTAGGTTTCCCCATACAGGTGGTTAAAGGGGCTGGGAGATTAGAGTACTGAGGTGTGTCCACACAAGTGCTCTTGACTCACTGTCTTTTGCATTTGCTCCTTGCTACCACAGAATTAATTTTGTACATTTTCCCTAAACACACATACTTCCTCCACCCAGAATTTCATGACTGGGCATTTTAATTCTGTTCCTAATAAGCACTTAGTAATATTCTTAATAATTGAATGCTTTCTATTGTACCCAAATACCTATAGACCATGGCTTGCCTTAGTACCTTTGATGTAGTGTACTGAGAAAAAGGGAGAATGGAGAGAGAACCCTTGAGATTAGATTGTGAAGTGATCAGGTATTTACCATCTGCTACCCGTTGAAGATAACAACAAGGTGCCTACGTGAATAAGGGCACAGCTACAATTATGCAAATTCATATGTTTAAAAAATGGTAAAGGAAAAGGGGCTTAGTGAAGGAGGAGGGCCGGGGCTGTGCCCTGAGAGAGGAACATCAAAGCACACAACTCCAGACAAGTCATAGAAAATCTTGTACTTCTTCAGTGAGGTACAGGACTTTGAGTGCAAATTCCAGGAAATGGAATGCAAACAATGACCAACCATAAGAAACAATGTGAACTGGAAATCCTCCTCTTGCAAATGGCATAAGAAGATCATGTGAAAAACTGCCAGTTCAGGTACATCTTTAGTATCTGCACCAGATCATATCCATTATCCAGATGCCATTTTTTTTCTTAGCTCTCGTACTGCCACCTTCCTAGCAACAGTATCCTGTAGCTTGGCTATCTAGAGACAATGGGCAATATCCAATGGTACTCCTACACAGCATAGACCTATTGAAGTGAATGGGCCTAGTTAACGTAGGACTGCCATTGGATAGGAACTTGAGCACGCTCCGGGAGAGAGTGGAGGACAGGAAGGCCTGGCATGCTATGGTCCACGGGGTCACGAAGAGTCAGACATGACTTAACAACAACCACCACCATTGGATACTGCCCAATGCTCCCATATCTAAAGGAACATAGGAAGGTGGCTTATGCCATTTGAGATCAGTGGTCCATATTGTCCCATTTTGTGATTATTTGAGGCTTTCAGGGGAAGCCAGTAGCATCTGATGGCAGCCAAATCAAGGCAGGTAAAGTCCTATCCAGTAAGCACAGCCAGGGCACAATGGGCAAGGTCCAGTTAATCAGATATAGTCCAGTCAAAGTAGACAGGTCAAGGCATGACAGGCAAGTCAAGGCAAAAGAAAACAGGACCTTGGATGGCTCCCAGGGGGTCCTGCTGGCTGGACCTCTCTTCTACTAGGGCAATAGGAGTAGGATGTCTCAACAGGGAACTAAAGCCAACTGAAGCCTTATGTAGGCTGACAAGACCTGTAGTGTGGTAAGCTCCACCCTTTCTGGATTTTGTCCTCACCTGATTTTGTCACCTGAAACTTCTGCAAGGCTGGGGAGATGGAGGTTCTTCTGGGGACTCATCCTCTGAGTTACGGGCTACATCCTATAGCTGGGATAGCCCCGAATAATCCACTAACTGTCCTACCCCCAAGGAAGTAGCCTGTGACTCGTCCTAATCAGAATCCTCTGCAGCACACTGGACCGAAGGCCAGGGGTCATGACATGTCTAGCGCAATATTGTCTTCTCCAACTGTCTGTGGCTCTCCAGGCTTTCAGTCAGGCTCTTTCTCACTTCTACCTGGGGATGCCATAGATTGAACCTGGGACCTTTTGCATAC
Source organism: Heloderma suspectum (assembly GCF_057233095.1). NCBI lineage: Eukaryota > Metazoa > Chordata > Lepidosauria > Squamata > Helodermatidae > Heloderma > Heloderma suspectum. The sequence goes on along the minus strand of NC_139461.1, from coordinate 282,989,963 downwards.
AAAGTATGTGTTCTACCTATGAGCTACAGACCTTGCCTACCATTGGGAAACACTGGCATAAAATGTTTGGTGTTCAATATTGGCATGTTTATCAGGATTAGGCCCAACAGGAAGTAGACTTTTGATGCTAGGATTTGGAAAAGTGTGTGCACCAGGACCAACATTTTCTTAAATGTTTCTCAAGTGGTTATGACACATAGCATGAAGATTATTACTTCACATGCTTGTGAAAGACTTTCCAAATAACCATGACACTTTACTGGGAAATTTGGTGTATTCCTCCATTACATGACAGTTTAGAAACATAGCATGGGTATTGCCAATGATTTCCACCAGCTTTGAAATCTGACACTGACTTGAAAGCTGGTGGATAAAGTATTAAACTTGGAATGGTTTAAATCCTTTTCAGCAATTAACTCACGAGGAGATGAAGACAGACTTAATGTTTTAACTGTGGTCCCAGCAAGTCCTTCCCCCACGCTTTTAAATTAGGCAATTTAAAATTGCCTAATTTTAAAGATAGTGCATATTTGTTTAAATATATCTACATTCATCCTTCAACTTAGAAAACTGTTGCAAGATCTGTGCCAAATGTATTTGAGAGATTGGGTGGAAGAGATAAATAGTGGTGCCATCACAGACGTTATCCAATAGATCACCTTCATAAACAGCTTTTCCCACATTCAAAACTGAACCATACTGGAAACACAAACCTGGTTGTTTCACCCTGGGACAGAAAGAAGTATGTTTACATTCTACACAGGAGGGCACTTTCAAACCAGTGTCACTGCTCTTAAATGTTACATCAGTCTTCATCCTGTTGCCTAAGGCAAGTCACTAACTATGCAAAATTTAAAAGTCTAGGTTTTTGAGACAGGCATGCTCACCAGAGACATGCTGAGTTAGCGGACATTTGTGGAGAATTATTAATGTTTGGATATGGGCGGCAGTGGTGGGGTTGTTGTGGTCAAATCTTCGATCTCTTTATATAAAAATTGATTATTTGGGTACTTTCAATGAAAGTGTTTGTAAATGGACAGTGATTCTAATCACCGTTGTAATCCAGATTTTATATTATGTTATGAATGTGTGTATAAGAAATTGATTTAATGCAACTGAAATATCAATGCTGAAAGTATGTTTTGGTAGATGTGACACTGAGAGTTGTGGTGGTCATGGGGAGGAGACTTGAGAGTGAATTCTTGCTGTGATATAGAGGGAAAATTCAGTGGTTTTTTAATTCTATGTTATTGTGCCTTATTCAGGATCTGTTCCTGGAGCATACCTGGTGAATACAACCATTAGATCCACTTCTCTCTTTCTCTTTTAATCATAGCTGCAGTTGCTATGAAAATTGCATCATGGATATGAGTATAACCAGAGGTCAAGCACCAGAGCATAGCCAACTGAGCATCAGATCAGATCACTCTCAATGCCCAAGTCTCATGACTATGAGGACTTAAAATAAATACTTGCATTTCCCTATTGCACTGCTTTGTGAGTCACAGGGAAGGCTGGTGCCTATGTCTCCTTTCTTGGTCATCATCTCTTCTGCCCAAGTAGAGTCATTCACTAGTTTCCATACCATAAAACAGGAGGCTTAGGTTTGTTGGCATACCAGAAATTGTCCTGAATGCAAATGCATCCCCGTTGATAAACTAGGCTGCAATCCTATGCATATTACATGTGCATAAGTCCTATTGAACTTCTGAATAAACATTCATTGATAGTTGACAAAACTATTGAAGCCATTGGATTAAAATGTATAGCGATAATTTAAAACATTTATACCCCCACGTTTTCTCCTAGAAGCTCAAGGTGGCTAACAACAAATATATATATATATATATATATTAAAAGCAACAATTAAAAAAATCCTTTCAATTTACAACATAAACACTAAACCTTCACACACAAAAATAGTGATAGAAAATAACAATGCAGCATCAATCAAAATATTTAAAATGTAAAAACAAAACCAAAACCCAGACAGATTAAAAACAACAAGTTAAAAGTCACATACCAAATGCCTTCCTAAAAGAGGATAGTCTTTAGCAGGTTCTAGAAGGTCATCAGTGAGGAAGTGATATGAGCCTCCCTTGGAAGAGATTCCCAGAGCCTTTCAGTCAAAATCCATCGGACAACTTACCTAGTATCCTTCTCTATTTAAGGTTGCCACCTTTTTATGACCAGCATGCTGCTATGCATTGAACCACAGCCTGTTGCACAGAAGTTTAGGAAGTTACAACTGTTTCAGATGTATAGGCAAGTGGTGGAAAATAATTAACACATTGAATTTTGGGGGTGTCAAGCTGTGATTAAAAGCATGGGCAGGATCAGTAAAAAAGAAAAAAAAAGTAACAATCCAATTCCTCTCCCCACAAACATTGCACCTGCTGTTTCAGCAAATTTGCTTCTATTCGTGCATGGGTACTGTTAGAGGACTGGTTTAAGAAATCCAGTGCAGGCACAAGGACAAAGCTAGTACTCTTATACCAGCTTAAGGTTGAAATACTGGTGCAGTAGCTATCGGTGGCACTGCTTTGGACATACTCCCTTCCCATTATAGGATGGTATTAGGGAATTAGTAGTGTTGCAAGGTCAGCCTGGGGCAGTGGACATCATGTACACAAATTGCACATCCTTGAACTACTTCTGATACCTGCTACTGCCTGATTGGGAATATTTTATTTCATCTTTTTAAAAGGTTGGATTGTTAGTCATATCAAACCTGTAATTGCCCAAATCCCTGGTAGTATTTCATGGCTAGAGAGACAGATATATATATATCCAGGATAGGGTATTTGAAGTGCTATGATTATCTCCTTAAGTATTACCCTTCTGTTAACATCTAAATCCAGTAATTGTCATGAGGACGACCCAAAGGTATGATCAGACACACACACCTCCTACTTAATAGATTTGATATATCCACCCATCCAAATCCTAGGTGTGACTTTAGACGATAATGTATGATGCTCATTGGTGTAAAATTTGCCATTATCATCACTGTGACTCTTAAAGCAAAGCATTACTCCTTGGTTTTATATAGCACCCACTATTGTTATGCATTTACCACCGATGATGCAGTGACCAGTGCTGCAATACAAAAGGCCTGTCTGCACATAACACATGAGGAAGTGTCACACCCTTGCCTTTTCCCCAGAGGTCGTCTTCTTATTTCATTGGTTCCCCTTACCAGATTGGGAATTCCATGATCCTTGACATTGTTCCCGATAGAGCAACGTTCTGAGGTTCTGAAAAAGGACAATAGATAAATTAGATTGTGAAGCCAGATAGTCTTCCAGGCTGGAGGAGTCTGCCCAGGCTGATGCCACTGGAGATTACTGCATCTGGGGGCAAAGAGGGCAGGAGCCCTGTATTAGCTGTTGTTGACACTGGGAATGGGAAACTGAAAAGTCATTTGTTATGCATGCTTATCCTTTGCAAAATCCCCCAGCTGCTTCATTGTTTGGTTCCTCCTAGGAGTATGATGCTAGATGTCTACAGAGAAAGATGGTGTGCGTGTGTATGGGGTGGATGGGTGGGGTATATACCTTGCCCTGCAGAGATTGGTCGGCCTCTGTTGGCCTAACCTGGCAGTGGAAAGTGTGGCCAGTGTGGCAAGTCTGAGCCATACAGTAGGCATAGGCAACCCATGGCCCTCCAGATGGTGAACTACAACTCCCATTGTCATTGACCATTGGTCATGCTGGCTGGGGCTGATGGGAGCTGGAGCAACTACTACCAGCCAGCTCAGTTGCTGCGACCATCATGAGTGACTGTCCTGGTATTACCTAATTTTTCAGAGGTTCATTCCATCACAGCTCAGAACAGGGCCGTTAGTTGTAGCTCCCACTCTCTGGAACTCCCTATGACTACAAATTAGGCAGGCACCAACCTTTCTGGTTTTTCGTCACCTACTGAAAACAAACGTTTCCAACAGGCATTCCCAGGAAAGTAGTGTTATCCTCTGTATGAAGGCTTGTTTCTTGTACATCGCTTAGACATTTCTGTAATGTAAAAGATTCATAAAAATAATTAAATACATACATAACATCCAGAAGGCTACAGGTTCCCCATCTTTGCCTTAAAGGCTTAAAAGGGAGGTATTAGAACAGACATAGTAATATCCTGATAAGATGTGTCTGAATGTCCTTGGAATAGCAGAACAAAATATGCTTAGATGGTGACTGTTAAAATCAGGGATGGCGGAGGAATCCATCCTGGGGGTCAAGTCTGCCGAGCTTTTGGCAGCTCGACCCCCCCCCCCCGACTCTGGCTCACTTGTCTGCAAGCTAGTCCAACTCAACCTGTGTCGAGACGGGCCAGCTCATGGGCTTCTGCCGCTGCCATTGCCAGCCTCTGTGTGCAAGTGTCTCCTTCTACCTTTTGGGCCACGGGAGGGTGAAGGACAGACTTGCGCACAGGGACCCGCTGTGGCTGGGAGTCTGCGGGTTCTGGCGGGGAGCCTTTGGTTTGGCTCACGAATGCAAGCCAAGCTGGTGGCTCTGGGGAAATCTGTCGAGCCCCAAGAGGGCCAGATTTCAATGTGCTGAACACCCCTAGTTAAAATATACACATGCATGCAGGCTCCTGTGCAGATGGAACCTAGAAAGTGTGGGGACCGGGGGTGGGCCAGCAGGCGCAATCCCAATCGCCCTTCACACGTTCAACTGTACACAGAGTGAATGGCTGCACATGTCTACAGTTGTACTGGGTAAGTACAACAGTCCCTCAGTTGGACTGTGCCATTTCCCTGGTTTAAGGCAAAAACATAGTCCTCATGAGGCTTGCCAGTCTTGGGTCTTCTGAACTGGTGCATCTGACATGAAAAGGACAAATCCTTTGCAGTGGGGGCTGGTGGCTCTGATGTCATGGGGCGGTGAATCTGCTCTGGGTTTCAGTCAGAACTCTAAAGGAGCTATCTGAGATGCTGAATCCATAGGGTTGTGATTCAGCACATTGGATAGCTCCTTTAGAGTTCTGACTGAAACCCCGTGACATCAGAGCCACCAGCCTCCACTGGTCCTTTATCTGGAAGCTCTTTTTCAGATCTTCTCTCCAAATTCTGGTATGATTAATTTGGTCATATTGAACAGGCAGTACTATAGTGCAATGACAGCAACTGGCCACAAAGAGTCAGCATTGTTTCACCCGGCTGGAAAATAAACTTTTGATCATAAATTTCATTCACATGCATTAAGATATTCCAGAAAGTTGAGATCTTTTATCACTGAGGGTTTATGCAAAGAAGGGAAGGGCTGCAGTTTAAAAATCTCTGCTCTCACTCTCTCTGTCTTTCTGTAAAGGGCCCTGTGGGAAACTCTGATTAACATCTACACATTTCTGAAGAGGTCTTCTATACAAACTTTTGCATTAGTCATCTTCCAGAGAGTGAATAAATTAGTTTAGCAGATGTGTGCACTGAATACTTCTATCACAGAGTTCATTTATTTAATATGCACAATGGACACTTTTATAGTCAGTGGTTTGGGAGAAACATTATTCCAGGTCCAGGGAGGTGGGTCCAATTATTGGATATGGGGAAAAATTGATCCATAATCAACAATGGAATAGTCCAGGTTTAACTTGTGGTATTTAGCTGCCAGGCTATGACCTGGGGGTTGGATCCAGAGTAACACTTAGCAGAATTGTACTTGAGGCTGGCCCAATATATTTTGTTGCCTGAGGCAAAGAACAAGAAGGCACCCCCTCCCCAAACTCCATGTACAAAAGCCAACTGGATTGGCAAATGAATCTTTCTTCAGCACTGACGATGGGACAGTGCCCTCCATTGCACCTGAAGACAACAGGCTAGCTTAGGGGGCCTGGTGCAGCCTGTGTGGCACCCAGCTCTCTGCTCCAACACCTTGCTGCCAGCTCCAACATCTGCCTGAGATTACTACCTCACTTTACATAACTGTAGGGACAGCTCTGGTTCTTCTCACACTGGAAGAAGGAAGCAGGGAGGTGATCTTTTGGATTCTCCCAGCATCTCTCTGTGCCTCCTGAAAAGCTGCTCTGGAGGGCTGAGAAACCCTCCGGAGCAGCATGAGGGGTGATGTAGGGGTGGCAGAGGGAAGGGGGATAAGTGGAGATCACCTCCTCTCCCCTTTTCTCCAGCAGGGAGCCACCCTGTACCGCGGACCCTTCCTTGAACAGAAGGAGACCTTCCATTCATGGAATGGCCAGTCTGGATCCTTGGCTGCTTTTCTAAGAGGTAACAGAGAAGTATGCCTATAGATAGCTGAAATATTTTGAAGACCTAATCCTTGAGATGGCAGTGAGACTCTATCAAGGAATAAGAGCAGCTTACCAGTATCAGAACCTGGGAATCGTTCAGGCCTGTAACCAGAATTTTTGTGATGAGGTGGCAAGGGCTAGCTCTACTATTAGGCAGAGTGAGGCAGCTGTTTAAGTGGCAGATGCAGCGGGCCAGCAGTGAGGTGTTGCAGGACAAGATGTGAGTGCTGTGCAGCCTGCTCTGCTTTCTGTCCTAAGGCATGGTGGAGGATGTTGTCCGATCGAAGTATGAGTCAACTATCACTCTGTTCAACATCTCTATGTGGAATGGAGGGACGGTATGTTATCACCTCAAGTAGCAAAATGTCTTGGGCTGGTCCTAGAGGCAGTGTGTGTGTGTGTGTAACAAACAGCCAGAACCTGAATATAGGAAGGGTAATATGTTTAATAATGCAATTCTGTGCAAGTTTAATCAGAATGAAGTCCCACTGAGCTTAATGGGGCTTACTCTTTATAATAAGTGTGTTTAGGATTGTAGCCTAAAACTCTTTAATTATATATTAATAAAATACATTTTAATTTGATAACATTATAAAAACAAGAGCCTAATGGGGTTGCCAGTTTTTTCAGTGTCTTTGTGCTCATTGGCCAAAATATTGAACGATGGAAGCAAGTTTCCTTCTTGGTGAGCAGTTGGATAGGATTCCATGTCTGCATGCTCTTCCTGGTATCTACAGAAGTAACAACAACAACAAAAGGCTAGAGACATATGAAATACAGACAGACAGACCAAAATTTAGGGGGAGAGCTTGGAATTCCCTGGGGAGGCCAGCACTAGCCATGGAACAGTTAGCAACTGCTAAGGTAGAACTAAAACACCCTGGAGTGAATGCCTCAAAAACCCCAGTGTCCTGATCCAGTGACGTGACTGAACACAGCAGAATTCTGAGCGCCTGCTACTGTCCTCAAGGATGGCTTCACTCTCAAGATAGTGGCTGGATGAAGAGAACTCCATACTTTGTGTCTAACTAGGGATGTACAATTGTGTAAAATCTGTTCCACCTGCATTTTGGAGATTGCCAGGCACCTTTCATTCCTTCATCCGCTTATCAATGGAATCAGATCTTTTTGTTTCTGAATTGGCACAAATTCACACTTGCACAAATTCGCATTTGTTCAAATTTGCATTTGTTCAAATTTGCATTTGCAAAAATGCGCAAATCCCCCCAAATGTGCATGTTCATGCTTTAGCCTATGGGGAAAATATGCATTTTTGGCCAGTTTTTATTTTGCATATTTTTCTATTACTGAATTTGTGCAAAATTCTGGAAAGTTAGAAAAATGATCCACAAGTCCAGAGAATCCACCCGACTGGGGAAGAGCTGGTCTGCTGCAGAATCTGTGGGTTGGATTCATAAAAATCCAAACTCATTTGATACCATTGAGGATTTCGCCAACATCCGTATGTCTAACATAGTTGTGTGTTTCCCCACGTCAAGTGCATAATGTGTGGGTGGTATATGCAAGTCAGGGAACCCTGGCAGTATGCTGGGGTTTCTCCATGGGATCTTGGAATATAAGAAGCATCTCATATACTTAGTCAGAGACACCATTGATCCATCTAGCACAGTATTGTCTACACGAGCCGTCCCCAACCTGGTGCCCTCTAGATGTATTGGACTACAACTCCCAGCATGCCCCATGGAGATGTCAGGGATTGAACCGGGGACCTTCTGAATGCAAATCATGTCCTCTACCACTGAGCTACTACAACTACAACTCAGCTACCACTGAGCTACTACTACAACCTTGTACAGTCCCATACTTGTACAAAGGTATAGGGACTGGGGAGAAATCCATTCAGTTCACAGTTTAATGGGAACTTACTTAATTTTTCGCTTTCAAACCACTACGTGAACTGAGCGAGACTCAGTTATCCTTTGAAATTTGCACTTCTCTGAATTTTGCAACAGAGTCCTCCAATCGAAAAATGTGTGCAGAAATGCATATATTGGGGAAAATAATGTTTAAAATGCATTATATTAGGAGAACTGTGTGCAAAGAAATGTGTACAATGCCTACAAAAATGCATGCATTAGAAATATGCACAAAAATGCTTATGAATTTTGATGCGAACTTTAAAATAAAAAAACCAACCAAATTGAAGACTGTAGACATTCTCAAAGTTCAAGACAAACAATGTAAACTTGGAAAGATGAGAAACTGAGAGAAAGTGAAATTGACAGGTTTTCCCATCCCTACAAAGATGGGATCAATTGGAAGAAGTAAGTGACTAGCTCACATGTGTATGTGAATAGCCACTTGAGTTTAAAAAGCCACTTGAGCTCATGGTTTCTGCAATCTCATGTAGCAGTTGCTTCCATAGAGAGATGATGCACTGTGTGAAGAAGAAATATTTCCTTTTGATTATTTTGAACCTGCAATTTCAGTGGATGAATCGTGCTCTCTGGGTTTATACATTTTGAGAATGAATATTTATCCCTCTTCATGCGGTTAGAGTAACTAATATGTCTTGAAAGATAATGGAACTCTGTCAGTAGTTGCTTGCTTGCTTGATTAATTTATGAGAAATCAGATCAATGTATTTTGGTATTTTGCAGCCCACCTGCTTGATACCTATTTCTGGATATGGGGATGTTTTGCAGACTCGTTTTGTATCAGTCTTCCAGTCCTTCCATCCCCAGTACTTAATTCCTAACATCAGAATGACTGATTCAAGTGAAACCCTTGGACACAAAAACCTTATTTCCTCATCCGAAATGTGTTGGTGACTGGCTGTTATTGCCTAATAATGAGCCAGATATGCTCTGTATTTGTTCAGAGCTATCGCTTTACTTGTTCCAGGGTCTGTCATTGAAAACAGGTCCTGGGCTTCAGCCATGCCAAGTTCTGCCTTTGACAATCCCCTGAGCTTTTATTTGCCTGGGATGCAGCAAATTAAAGGAGGAGATTTGTGTCCAAAGAGATTGCAAAGGAATTTGCTCTAAACAAAACGTCACAGCAGAGCAGGGTACATGAACAAATAAAATAGCAATTTGTTTATCATAAAAAAATATTTAATAAGGCTTAATAGCTTGGTGAGTGATCCATAATTAGGCTTTAATAAATGCAAGAAGCAGCTCTATTGGGATTTGAAACCACACTCCTAGGATACACATTAAAATGGGGGAATGGGTTCTATAGAGACAAATGGTTGGTACTTTCTGTCAGGGCCGGTGTCAAGGCTACGCATGGTCGGGCACTTCCCGAGGGCCCAGGCCCCAGCAGGAGTCCACTGACAAGAGCCCCTTGGACTCCTCCTCTTCACCCTTCTGACCTGCTTGTTCACCTGCCTCTCACTCTGGCCCAGACAATGGTGGTGGTGAGAGGGAGGAGCAGTAAATGCCACGGCCTGCTTGCTCACTGGTGTGTTGCCTGTTAAGCAAGCAAGTGGTAGCAATGATGAAAGAGAGGATGAGGAACCATAGCAGCTGGTGACAATGGTGGTGAGAAGGCTCACCTAGGGAGGCAGCCCATGGAGGGTGTCTTGCCCAAAGGCTCTCAAAAACCAGGAGCCAGAACTGCTTTTGAGCATTCTTGTTAAATTATATTAATGGAACAGCTTCCATTATGAAGACAGCAGTATCCAGTCATAATATTATTCTACAGTTTGGATTAAATTGGAGTTGGAGAACCTGTGTTTTCTTTGCCCCTTCCCTCTCTCACCTGTGAACAGGATGGCCACGTACAAATTGCCCAAAAAGGAAATGCATCACCAACAAGGAGGACACAGATTGGCATATGCACATACACATGCGTGCACGCGCACACACACACACACACACTCACGGGGGAGGGGGGAGGGAATGTAAAAATAATAATTTAAGTAGAAATACATCTCACCACCATAGTGGGAAAGACTGTCATCTTCACCTGCCCTACAAGTCCCCACTTCTGTGAACTCACTTACTTACCTGATGGCAGCAGTGGGAAGGTCTCGCTGGAGGTCTTGGTGTGAAGTTCATCTGGAATATTGCGACAGCAGCATCTCAGTCTTCAGGCACCCTAGGAAGTGTCATGCTCATGCCCTTTCCTGTGGTCACCTTAGTCCTTATGGCCTCAGGCTCCCTGGGAAATGTACATTTCCAATGGCTGCTGGTTGTTGTTGACTGGCTCATAGTGTTCAGCAGTTGTGGAGGCCAGAACATGGCATCCTGGGGAGAGGCCATGGACCTACAGGATTCAAACTCTCTTCATTCCCCTGACGTGTCACCAGAGAGGCCCCCAAATTATGTTAAGTCTGGAGCTCAAAAGACACTCCTGGAAAAGAAACCAGCGGAACCCCCTGCCCCCGCACTGGGATTGCTAGGGCCAAAGCATGGGATGCAGGTCTGGGGCCTTGTGATCCAGCCCCCCAACGCCCCCCTGACAGCCAGCGCTACAGGTGCTGGCGCCTCTGGCAGCTGTGGTGACTGCTGCTGTGGCACTGGTGTCTTCTCCTCCTCCTGCCATACCGTATGAAAGGAAAGAGCTGCAATGCATTGTTTTAAATTAAAGCAATATTTTGGGGCTCACTTTCATAACATGGAATCACAGAAGCCTAGGGTGGGAAGGGGCCTGCAAGACCATCGAGTCCAACCCCCTGCTCCATGCAGGAAACCTGATTCCCAGGCAGTCTCCCATCCAAGTACAAACCAGGGCTGACCCTGCTTAGCTTCCGAGATCAGATCGATTAGCAGCGAGCCGACGCTGCCATTGGGAGTGCGTGGCCAAGGAGGGCACTGGCTCAGTGAAAAGACCAGTTCCTTCCTTGACCACACACCTACAAAGGCAGTGTCTGATTGGCACAGCTCACTGCTAATCAAAGTTAGTCAAAACAATGCTTTAATTTAGAATGGTGTGCCATAAGGCTGCACCATCAACTGGCTGACTCTGCCATGTTTTCACAGTGGCCAGGAGGAGGAGGAGTCATCACCAATGAGTAAAAATAAAGGCTGGGCTGGCAGAGTGGCAGAGTTAGGCTGGCCAGGCAGAGGGGATGGGAGGGCCCTGGAAAGCATCTTGCCCAGGCCATCTTCAAACCTGGTGGTGCCTCTCCACCCCTCCTGGCCAAGCTCTTGTGAGCTAGCTATTTCTGGATGCGGTGGTAGCTCTGCTATGGATTTCTGACCTCCCCACCCCTTCCCCAGGTACATAGATTTGTACCTGGATTTGACCATCTTTTTGAATTTTTCTTCATAAACAGAAATTATGTTTTGTTAAGATCGACCATCAGGGCCAGCGGCAAAGGTAGGCATGGTCAGGCATCCACCAGGAGTCCACACCGCAGCAAGGACTCACGCACAAGAGCCCCCTGGACTTGCTCCTCAACTTCACCATTGCAACCTGCTTGTTCATCTGCCTTTTGCTCTGGCCCAGACAATGATGGTGGTGAGAAGGAAGGAAGAGCAGTAGATGCCATGGCCTGCTTGCTCTCTGGCTGTTTGCCGGCCAAGCAAGCAAGTGGGAGCAATGATGAAAGCGAGGATGAGGAGCCATGGCAGCTGGTGACAATGGCAGTGAGAAGGTACTTACTGAGTGTGAGGGCCCATTGGGGGGTCTTTGGGTATCTTGCCCAAAGGCCCCTCAGAAACATGGAGCCAGCACCTTCAACTATTATTTCTCAGGCTCTATGAAAAAAAACATTAAGCTGAATATAAGTGGAAGCTGCGGCTTCTGAAACCACAGAACTATCAAATGACGAACATCCCCTCCACCCCTCCAGCTCCTACACCCAATTTCAAAATATTACCCTTTAAGGAATTGTTGCTGTTTAAGGCTGGAGGTTCCATTAACAAGCAGTCACAGAAGAAGCTACTTCTACTCGAAAGAGGAAGAAGAAGTGAGGGGAGTTAGTCTGGCCCATCCTTTGGTTCCTGAAATATAATGAAACCACCCATTTCAGAAGGAAACAGTTTCCTTATGTGTTATCATTGCATCAAGTAACACGACCATAATATTGATAACTAATAGTGTCCACTCATTCAGTCAGTATGTATCCCTTCCACATGTTCCTGAGTCATTCATCTCTGGAGGATATAGGTTAAAAGCAAGCTTTTAGTTCCCAGAAGGAACAAATGTCTCAGCCAAATGCATGCAAAAAATAAGATGGTGGAAAACAAGTATTCATGCTTGGGGGAGAGGACAGTTCTTTACTGCCTCCTTGTCCTGCTATGCCAGATCCATTTTTTAAGAATCTACACGGAGACGCTTTCCAACACGATTCAGTTTAAAACCACGTTTTCATCTGTTCAGATTTGCTCCTCCCATGGCCCACACTGCCAATTAAAGTGGCTTATACATGAGAGAAAACCTCGCTTTCGCACAGCAGACTGCACGGGAAGCTACATTAGTTTGGGCATATGTGGGTGGAGTCTCGCAGCATCAACAAGCTTCCTTCTTTTTAAAGTCATTAAACTTATGCGCAGGTCTGCTGCAGCGGATAAGCGGGGATTTAAAACAAAAGGCAAAGCAACCCCCAATTCCCCACCCCTCTGTCTTGTGCTGTGTAAGTGCAATTGAAGACAATGTGATTTACTTCCGAGTAGATATTACATTGGGTGTTTTCAGCTAGTTCCTTGAGGCAAAGAAAGAAAAAAGACAAAGGAGAGAACTGGGAAGGTTTGAAACGATGACGTTCCAGACTTTACTCTTTTTTTCAAAGGCAGGGACAGGAGAAGAGGCTTTGCATTCGTTCTTCAGTTCACTGAGAAGGCAAAGAGGAAAGGGGGGGGGTTCTCTCCTCAAAGCTGCTGTTTTTTTTTACCACACTACCCCACCCTGAGCCGAGCCATCTGAAATGTGTGTGTTATTCACAGATTTACACCTCTGCACCTGCACATTAGGAAATGCTTTTTTAAAAAAACCCTAAAACGCATCTGATCTTGGTCAGTGGAGGGTGGACCCGACACCAATGTGTTAACTCCTCTCCAAGTTAACCCCTTCCTTTCAGGTCCACCTTTCACTGATGGCAACTTTCCATTCCCCCTTGTAGCACTACTCCCCCCACCCCCCAAGCTGGCACTGAAGCCAGTACTGCAAATGTAGGACACACTGACTCCCAAAACACAGGGAAGCTGGAATAAAGGGAAAATCCATCGCAAAAAGAACTTTGCAAAAATCCAGTTTTTATGGCAAGAAAACTCAGGATAGATGCAGACTGGGCATCATATCACGTGTCATGCCCATGTGTGAGGCACAGTAGCACCACAGTAAAGTTCCTATGTAGATTCCCCCCTGCTCACATCCATGGTTCTCTGAACAGTGGGGGCGGGGGGCTAACTCTTTCTTTCCCTGCTTGATGAAAATCGTGTTAGCAATGCTGCTTTTTTATTTCTAGGGAATCAAAATGGTGCCATTGGGAGCTTCCCTTGAAATGCAAATAGGAGCTTATTTGAGCTGCTGGAAACATGTGGTTTCACTAGGGGAGTGTAAAGAAAAAAAGCTAATTTGGTTATCCCATTCATTTTGAAAACCTCATTCATTCATTCATTCATTCATTCATTCAATCCCATTCAGTTTCAGCATTTATTCATTTTTGTTATTTCCATTTGTTTCTGCTTCCCTTTGCTTTCAGAGCTTCTCATCTGCTGCCAGCGCTTTCTTCTTAAAAGGAAATAGATACTGCATGGCTGTGTGGTTACTTCTTTCTGTTCAAGGAAGTATGGCGTGGAAACAATATAAAAGCCAGAAAAGGCATAGATGGCCATGGTGGTGGTGGAAATCTACAATAGAGAGGGTGCTATAGCCTAGGACATGTCCTACTTGTGGGTTTTCCAAGGCAGCTGGTCAGCCACTGAGTGAATGCTGGACTAGAGGGACCCTTGGTCTGATTCCAGCATGGCTCTTCTTATGTATTACCTTTATTTGGAACAAGCTTTCAAAAAACTTTTTGAAAAGTATAAGTCGGATGTCTGGGACAGCTTCTTGAGTGAGCGTGTGATAAATTATCAGAATATTTTTATTTCCATCAGGACTGCAGCGTGGAAGGAAAATATTAACCCTCCCCATTATCCATGGTCCCCTTGCCACCAGCAGCTATATAAAAAGCAAGCATCTTAAACATGACCCCACTTTTAATGTAACCTCTATTCCAGTGGTCATTACCGTATTTTCTGGCAGCAATTTTCATATGTTAATTACAAGTTATGTGAAGAAGAATTTCATTCTCTCGACTCTAACTTACCGCCAATCAGTTTTGTTGAGTGATCCCAAGTTCTAGTAAAATTGGCAAGGGAGAAAAAATTGAATGTATCCACTCTGTCTATTGCATTCATAAGCTTCAATCTCTCTCTCTCTCTCTCTGTCTGTCTCTGTCTCTCTGTCAAGTTGCTGGGGAACATGGGCAGGAGGGTGCAATTGCACTCATGTCCTGCTTCTGAGTTTTCTGTGGGCAGCTAGTTGGCCACTGTGTGAACAGAATGCTGGACTAGATGGACCCTTGGTCTGATCCAGCATGGCTCTTCTTATGTTCTTAGACAGAAAAAAATCCTAGCTGGGGAATTCTGTGGGTTGTGGGAGTTTTTTCTGTCTAAACATGCATAGGATTACACCTTTGGTTGACTTCTTCTGGAAAAGCTCTATGATGGGGCAACCTTTTTGAGATGGGGCAACCAGAACTGAAAACACAATTAGAGATCTACATAATGGCATTAGGATCCTTGCCATTTCTATTTTCAGTCCCTTGCTAATGTCCCAGAACCAGAACTGGGTTAGATCCAGATTTAGGCACATGTAACTGGGCTGGTGGAAGAGGGTTTCTCCACTCTCTCCATGAGAGCCCTTCCAGCCCCTGGCAGATGCTACATGGAGCTGGGGGACCATGATGAATGGGGTAAGCTGCAGTTCACAGGGAGAGGGTGGATCTCCAGAAATCAGGCAGAAGAACCTTCTGTGAGCAGAGGGCAGATCAACATGGACCCAGCCCACTGAGTTTGCCTTTTTCATGGCTACTGCACACTGAGCTGATGTTTTAAAGTAAAGATTGTGTATCCTAAGTGAAAACATGCAACACAGCATGCTCAGAGCATTCTAACAAACGTAAAACTAGGGATTGGCTGACTAAATTCATCATCAAGATCCAGTGGTTATTCATAGTGACCAATCATACTACAATGTAAAAATAGCTTTTTCTGGGAAGCTGGTTTTTTTTTCTTTTTTCTGAACTTAGTTTTGTAATACCTAGGGTGGTTTTTAAGCTGGAGTCATCAGCACATACATACAGTTTGGCAGAGATTCCCTAAGAGACACAAATACTTGTGTCTTGTTAAATACCCCATGGTGTAATGTTCAGCTGGGAAGGAGTGAAGGTTGGAGGATAAGATGTCATACAATATCATTTAGGCTATACTTGCAGGCCACTAACATTCACAGTTAATCTGAATCATTTTCAAGTTAGCATACATACCCCTCTGTCCAGAAAAAATCTTTCTGGGAGATTTATCTGAAGTTCTTTTCTTTTTTCCTGACATATGAAAACAAGATGAGTGTTTGCGGGAAAGCTAAGCACTTACGAAGGAACGGGGGACCTCGTCATAAAACTGGGTATGTAGAATCTAATTTTACTTAAATCTCTCTCTCTCTCTCTCTCTGTGTGTGTGTCTAGAAAAGCAAAAGAAGATAAAACTGCCAGTGGGACTTGTCTCTCAGAAGAAAATCTGGGTTTGTTATGATATACTTTGAGATATTTGTCCACTAAGGTGATTTCTGTAATACAGCCTGCAGCTGAACAGTTGTAATAATGGCATTCCATAACACCTTGGAGGCAATGAAACCAAGCTTCAGAGAAATCCTGTGGGGAATTTATGTTCTATGCTATATGGGGCAAGGGAGTGGACAGGGACTATGTGATGGGCGTATACAGCTTGCCTGTGTGCCCTGTCCAGCAAACACCCCCTCCCAGGGCAAACTTGCCCATGGCCTGAGTCTGATGGTTAGGTGCTACGACACCACTCCTGTATTGTCTTCTCACTCTGAACCAGGAGAATGTTGGACTCCAAGTTAATCTATCTCCCTAAAATGGGGGAGAAGCTCTCAGCTCCCATCCAGTGCTTTGCTTCCTCCCCCCTCCCCTGTAGACATGGATCCAAATACTCTGGCAGTGTAGCTTAGTGGTAGACAAAGTGGACTGGGGCTGGGCTGGAGAGTAAATCTTTCCCTTGGTCTTGGTCAGAGATGCACACTTCAAATCTCCAATCCAAATTAAGAGAGAACATTTATTAAAGAGAATATCAAAAGAGATAGAAAGGGAAGCAAGGAGGCTTAATGGAAATTAAACATAAAATGACTCTAGCTAGCCGACCCCAAACACTTGTGGGCTGGGAGGGGTGCCTAGAGAGGCAGCATGTCAGGATGGTGATGGACCCCAGTGGCAATGGAAACAAAAAAACCCAGATCCTTTATTAGGTTTGAGCTGGGCTGTGTGAGGTGGTGGTGGCAGCGGTGATTGACAGCTTCTGTAAATCAGCCAATGAGCATCCAGTCACATAGACAGAAAACGTTGGTTCTCACCTTGCTGGGCTGATCGGTGAGCTAGCAAGGCGTCAATTAAAGAAATTGTTCAACTCTTGTTTCTTGCTCAACTCAGACAGACTGACAGCCTCGCAAGACTTTCCCGTCATGGATTCCGAAGCCCAGGAAAGACATGCCGGGCTGGGATGCAACTCATGGAGGTTGTTGCCTCTGATGTTTATAGGGGAAGCTAACAGGACAGCTTTGGCAGGCTATAGAGGGCATCACTGTAGGCTGCTTGCAGCCCTCTGTTCAGAGAAGTCCAAGAACAAGCACAGAATGAAACAGCTATTATCTGACAGTTTTGGACAATTGTCTTGCAATTGTGTTTAGTATTTCACAGTACTTAGTAGCTGATTATATGCAATAGTATTTAGTAGCTGAAAGTATTTGATGGTTGGCAATACATGCAATACTATTTAGTATCTTAACAGCAAACCATTTTTAGATTTCATGTCTGAAGTCTGCCAAAACAAACAAAAGATACCAACCAATTGAAGACTGCAGTTCTATTCCCACCTACCTGGGAGTAAACCCATTGATTTCAATGGGAGTTACTTCTAAGTAGCTATTGTAGGATTGCACTACAAAGCACTTAGATTTAGAGGTAAACATTTCACATTCAGAACGTGAGCGTGAGCTTTAAATTTGAAATTTCACATTCAAAACCTGAGCAGCAAATTTGGAAAGGTTGGCAGATTTCAAATATTTGCAGTTTTAGTTCTAGCAGTCAGGAATATTTGTTCATTTCTGGTGCAGGTTGGGAGCCTGGGCCTACTGTCGGGACATTCTACTCCCAAGGATACAAGAATTCACCTTGGGAGCCTGGCTTGCTTACTCCACACCGCTACCATCAAACCGCAACCAGCTGTTATCGTTATTCCTGATGTGCTGTTGCACTGCTGTGTCCATTGGAGGCTTCTTCTATTGCTGGATGTTTTCCTCACTGCAGTATTCTTCCCAGTTCTCTGCCACAACTGCTTCCGCCGTTAGCTTGCTGGCCTTGCTGGCCCTCTTTTTGGTGCACCCTGTTCGTTGCGTCTTCACTTTAATTGTGCCTACATTAGGGACGAAGCAAGGGCGGAGGCTGCTCCTGTCTGCCTGCTTCATGATTGTAGCTGCCAACATAATCCCAAACATCATGAGCAACATCACATCCACCCTACAGGTCATTAAATGCATCTGCAAGGATTCTTCCGAGAGCCTTCTGACCTCGACTGTTCTGTTGGACGATGCTTCATGGGACTTCAGTCACCATTTCAAAAACGTGATTGACAACATGCCAGACAAAATAGGGAGATCTAGAAATAGCTATGTTCAGTTTGAAAGCCGCAACAATAGCTTGCAACTGAGTCAGAAAATGAGTAGTGCTAGCCAAGGGATCAAGGAAGATTTCTTGGAAGTTGAAATGCTGGTCCAGAAGCTCATACTGCTGGCCAACCGGGTGACTGCTGGCTTCTCCCTCTTCTATCTCATTTTTGAGTCTGCTTGGTACCTGAAGAGTTACCTCACAGATCTCCCATTTGACAATATTTACATCACCAAAAAGTTAGAAGATTTGGCTCGGGAGAACAAAGCAACTCACCTTCTAGTTTGCTCCCCTACGAAGCTGATTAAATCGACTGGTCTCAAGCTATCCCGAGAGGAACTCATGAGTTGTTTAACTCGCATATTTCTTCTTACTTTAGTGCTGATATTGACACTGGTGATCATAGCAACAGACTATATTGCCTTTCACGTAGCACAAGCCGCTGTGACAGAAGTGGCTCAATTTCCTGTAGTGCCAATTATCTTCTGGATAAAATATGATGTGAGTACTGAAGCCTAGAAGCTTGGGTCTTTAAGTGAAGAGATGTAGGATGCTAATTGTCAATGCAAGCCAAAATATTATCTGAATATTACTGATTTCAGACTTATAGAATGGGTATAAATAAAAATAACCAAAACATTAGTTAATATGTACTCGCTCTGTTCAAAATGTACTGTGAATTCAGATGACCAGGGATGTGGTAATAGCTAAAAAAGCCACCGTATGATGCCTTCTAATGAAGGTTGTAAGTGTCTGTCTGTAGCATTCCACCACACAATTAGGCCCAGTGTAATCACACCTCATTCCCCAGGATTTCTGAACATCTACTGAGACCTAGTCACAGAATGAGGTCTGAACATCTACTGAGACCTAGTTCCACATGCCTCATCAGAATGAGGTGTAGAAACTTGAGGTGTAGACTATATCGCCTCATACTGCAGGTAGAGGATGCCATTTTGAATATTTGCCTGCTTAAAAAACTCCCAGCAAGGCAAAAATTAGCACATCAGGGAGAAAGGTTCTGGCCTGTCTCTCTCACTATAATGGTAGTTTTCTGGTGGGGTGGGTGGTTTTTTTTTAAACAGTGGTGCATTCAAATTGTTTATTTTATTCTACCATTTTCTGTCTGAAATGATAGTTTTTCCTGTCACCTCTGGCCTGTACTACTTCATTTGCATCTCATTCATTGCCATGTGTAGACTAGGCTTAACTATGTGGCTCAAATGACAGCCATTGATGAGATGCAAGGGTTATTTTGAAACTCACAGTTTCTCACCCAGTACTTGCCCATATTTCTAAACTAGCCCTTTTATTCTTGGGTATAATCTACATCATCTATGTAGTTTTCAAAGAAAACTGTACTTGCCCCACCCTCCACCCAACATGGATTTAATGTGAAAATCACCTACTAGTTGTGTGATTTGGCTACCATGAGCATGAAGCACACAGATGAGCATTAAAAAGTGATATGGATTCTTTCCTACACCACTCATGATGTGAACACTGATAATTTGTGCTCATGATGGCAACGAGTTCAAGTGACTTCTTTACCATATACATTTTCATTTCAGAGGAGTGATTGAAATATGGCTCAAACATGAATGTGCCATTCATAAGCTGTAGAATCATAGGAAATACTTTCAAATATAGAGTAGTTTGAACTGGTCAACAGCTAATTTATGTTGTTCGTCCAAAGAAAGTTTGGTTCATTACCTGAAAAATCATATAAGGAGCATATACTTGATTGGAAATTATACTCTTAAGGCCATAACCCAGAAACTGTTAGTCATTGTGGAATCCTAAGGATGTTTACACATCCTCTAGGTTCAATTGGATTTACTCTCTAAGGTTCATCACATGAGGCTGAAATCCCACATCATTATTGGGGCTTTCTGCTTCTGGTTTCTTTGCGGGATTACGATGGGCTCCATTACATGGGGGACACGTGATTTGAATTGAAAACTTCCTTTCTTGGCAATGTTCTACATGTTTCATTACATAGCACCATCCGGTGGCTGTATTACAGTGCAACACCTTCATTACATACTGCTGTCTCGCATTAACGTTTGTTATCATCTTACCTCTGATCTTTTAAACAGTGGGACAAAGCTCAAAAAGTGCAAGAGATGCTCTGGAGGTTGACGACGTCATGTAAAGAAGTGACCAGTCACAAGCATGCAATAAAATCTTCAAGTAGAAATGCTACTATGCTGTCAAGTGTGTTTAGGACAGCCACCTTAAGCTCTTCTTGAATAAGTTGTGCAAATAATTTTGATGGGATTTAAATGTGGCTAACTGTCTTATATTTTACAATGAAGGGGCCCAAGAGTTTACAATTTAGAGTGATTTTTTTCACCGTTACTTACATATATACATATATATGCTCTGTGATAGTTCCTACGTTTTTACTGAATCATACTCTTTTATTGTTTCAGGCCAAGCTAACATATGTAAAGTTTCTGGGAGATGTTTTCAATAATGCCCTTTCTACGAAACAGTCCATATCTCTGTTTGAAAAGAGTTACCATCAGAATCTGACCTTTGTCTCCGAGAACTGCTCTGTCAGGTGGCTGAATCCTCCAAACACAGCTGTGATCCTTGCTGTTGGGCTCCTCTATTGCATTGTTTATGTCACAATCTTTGTGGAAACATACGCCCACCGACTATGCTGGAAGATTTCAGCCTCATTTTTTGAGAGACAGGAAGACCAGAGAGTTCAGTATCTCTACAGGAAGCTTGTTAGGAAATACAAGAAAAAAGAGCAACAGCAACAGCAGCAGCAGCAGGAATCCACAGTATTTTAACTTGAAAATGCTACTATGGTTGATTTTAAGGTACACTCCAAGCTCAAACCAATCTGGCATGGTTGATCCTCAAGGTATTCTGGGAATCTATGGGTTGGATCCAAGCTGGTCATACTTAGGGTAGACCCACTGAAATAAATGGGACAATTTAGTCATGATTAAGTTAAATCACATTGATTTCAATGGATCTTCTCTAATTGTGACTAAGTCTGGATCCAAGTGATAGTTTTGTAAATGTGCTGAGATTAACCTTTATTCACCTCAGAATGTACATAATTTCAAGGTGTTCTGGTTTACAGATTGTTGTTGATGTTTATTACATTTATCTGCCACTTCCCACTGTGAAAAGCAGCCTTGAAGTGACTTGGATACACAAATAAAGAAATCTATAATGAATATAACAGAAAACAATCCAAAATCAATATAAACTATGATCAGCATAATAGAAATAAAAATCAGTACCATAAAAACATAATGTAAAAACATACAATATGAAAACTGCTCATCCACAATTCACAAAATCTCTCCCCTCACCCCCTCTACAGCCTAGAATGAACCCTACAAAAGCAGCCCAAAGCAACTGGGCCACAACTGATGCCCAAATGCTCAGGAAATCAAGTGCATCTTTGCCTGGCAATGAAAAGATAAGAGTGTTGCTGCCAGATGAGCTTCCTTGGGGAGAGTGTTCCATAAACACGAGGCTATCACAGAAAAGGCCCGTTCCTGAACTGCCACCCCCTGAGCTACTCTCGGAGCGGGGCACACAGAACAAGCTGACCACAGGTAGGTTCATATGGTGAGAGGGTAATCCCATTACCTTGGGGTAATTTGGCCCTGAACATGCAGGGCTTTATAGGTTAAAATCAGCACTTTATAATTTAATCCCAGATGCCATTTTGAGGCAGTTTACCAAACTCCAATACACTTGGATTGTGTGGTATGTGAAAGCTCAGAGTTAATCGATTCTCATATTTTTTATGTATTTATTTAAAATTATTCCTAGGTTGCCTTTTAGAGTGGAACTCTTTCAAGGAAGTGTTCAGGATACAAGCCATATAAATCCCATGGCCAAAAATGGTAGTCAAAGAGGGGGGTGATGTCAGGATTTGCTCTTTGAAGGGCTAATGCTGTGTTATATGATGTTGTGTTCCATCACTAGGTGCTGCTGCTTGCCATTTGTCTATTTGCTAATTGAGAAGAGCAAATGGCGTGCTCTGTAGTGCTGAGCACACACACATGCCTCTTTGAATCCAGAGAGAATGCAAGTTTAAAAGCAAAACTGTGCGTGGGTTGTTGCCAAATGCAGACAACAAACACCAGGAAAATAAATATATATGTATAAATTCTGTTAATTCTCCCTTGCTGCCAATCATGACAGGAATCTCACCCCCCTACACAAAAGTCCCCACAGAGATGGGTCGCATTGTCTTCTGTGGAAGGTGAGAGATGGTAGATGGGCTTTGCTTGCAGTAGCCATTTAACTGAAGGATCGGAGCCTGTCATTTTAGGAACACCTTGTCGGAATGTTCTGTACAGTGGAAAACACATTTTTGCTAAACAAATTAGAATAAAAAGAACAACAGATTTATAATTGTAAAAATTACCCCATGACTGTATCTTCTTCATTTTAACTGATTTATGAGCACAGAAGTGATGGCAAAAAAGAAATAAGTGATTAATGTAGATTAGGTGTTTATGGCACAAGCAAAAGACAAGTCATAAATCTAGGAGAAGATGCACTGACCTGAAGTGCCAGCATGATCAACATCACTTCACAGCTGTGTTCCTATAATATATAGATAAACCTTCTTATAAGATAAAAAGGATTCCAATGTCAGTAATTCCTTTGGTGTAATTCCAAAGAATCTCTAAATCTCAGTACCTCTGGAGATTTTGAATGGAACGGTCTTGCTTAGAGACATATTTTTAGTTTTGTGTTATCTTTGTGTATAAATGCAGTACGCATGAAGTTCAATATTGCATGTATGGGATAAGTCAGTGCATTGGGTAAAGCAATAAGTCATCATCCATATCACAAAGTTATTTATCTGATAATATTTCCCTTGACTGAGTGTTACTGAATGTGCAGCTAAGACCTATTGCAAATGTAAAGTAGCTCATGGTTATTGGTAGAGAGATACTGAAAAATACAGAACTCTGTAAGACAACAGCCCTTAGACAAAGTGGTTTCAGGCAAAATATCTATTAGATGAGCCTTCCCCAACCTGGCGCCCCCCAGATGTGTTGGACTACAACTCCCAGCATCCCCAGCCAGCATAACTGGCTGGGGATGCTGGGAGTTATAGTCCAACACATCTGGAGGGCGCCAGGTTGGGAAAAGCTGCATTAGAAAACTAGCAAAGGGTGTGTGTGTGTGTGTGTGTGTGTGTGTGTGTGTTTTGGAGCAGATATATGATTCTAGATTGTGCCCCAAGTCTCAATATGAGCAGCCCGAAAAAGCATGAGCATCACGGTAACCACCTGTAGATTTCATTCATCTCCCTGTCGTAAACCTGAGATATGAGCTGGACTGCCATTAGTTGTGGGCCCAAGGAAAGGCTTCAGTCTGGTGGGTTCTTTCTGTTTCTAACAGAAAAACAAATGTTTTAAAAAAGCTAAAGAGGAGCAGGGTGGCCACTTATACATCGCCAAGAAAGAGGAAATGCTTCACCAAAAAAAGAAAAGGAAAAAAAGGAAGACACAGTTTTGCATACATTTGTATATGCTAATTTGTGTGTATAGATGCAAAGTTTAAATAGAAGTACTCTCAAATAGAGGACTGTCATCTGGCAGCCCTTGAAATAGAAGGCTGTCCTGTAGGACATATGGCAACCCTAACAGGGGTCAGTAAGTGGGGAGGCACTTAACAACAGCACAGACAAGGGTGAAACAGAACAGTGTGCAAAACTAGCCGAGAGGCAGGAGTAAGCTGGTGGAGGGGAGAATGTGCTGAGAACATTCAGACAAAGTGCTGATTCATGCAAAGTGCTGCTTTGTGGTTGCTGCGTCCACATAACTGGCTTCGTGAGCTGAAGTGGTAATGAGGTGAGATGGGGGACAAGGTGGTGCCCCCTCCCACTTTTCTGCACAAAAGCTGACTGGGCTGGCAGATGAATCTGTCTTCAACAAATGATGGGACAGCATCCTTCACTGCACCTGAAGGCAGCAGGCTAACTTACTGTAGGAGATGCAGAGCAGGCCACATGGCACACAAATCTCTCCTCCAGCATTTTGCTGCCACCTCCCAGCATCTGCTGCCTGAGGCAACTGCTTCACTCTGCCTAAGAGCAGGGCTGCCCCAATGTGGCTCCTTCTCACACCCCTGCTGAACCCCAAGCAGGGGTGTGAGAACTCATCACTGGACTCACACGGTCCTGGCTTGCAGATTCTGCAAAGTGGGAAGCTGACTCCACAGAGAGGAGGCAAGCCCTTCACCACTGATACGAATCATTCTGAAGAGGCAGCCAGAGGTTTGAGTGGAAAGTCCAGGATTGACCAGACGGAATGGTCATTGGGTCAGTTACATACATGGACCTTTATATTTGTCACTGCTTAGAGCTGAGGCTATGGCCCCCTTCCCACGTTGGTTTTTTAGTGCAACCATTTTTCTTTACTCACAGGTTTTCACGGGCACTTTAAACGATGCTGCTGCTCTCCTGCTGCTGCATCTTCCCCTCCTTCTTCCCATGTTATCTGAGAATGCGGAAAACCCGGCATTTTCTGTGCTTGTGACTGAAATCGCCATTTCCTCCCCATGTATTTCCGCTTTTCCGCTTTGTCCCGCTTTGTGTGGGCATGTGCTGGGGGGTGTTGCTGGGCGGTGTCATTGTCATGACAACAAATTGGTGTGGGGGGCAGGTCACTGACCGCGCTTCCAGTGACCGCTTCTACCTCTCTCCCATTCCACTATGGGCGCTGCTGCACGTGCATCACTGTTTACTTCGGAGGTGCGCTGTATCGCTGCTTTGATCTACAGGACCTGCACTGCCCTGGCGACAATGGCTGAGATGCTGCCTGTTGCTGCTGCTGCTCCACCTGAGGCATCTCCTGGTGATTCCAGAAAACTCTTGACCTGCTGGAAATCTGGAGTGAGAGCAAAATTCAGGAGCGGCTGTGGAGCGGCCACCGGAACATGGACCCATTTGAACACATAGTGGGTGAGAGTACAGGTCCAAGACAAAGGGGATGCGGCTGGAGTACAAGCATGTTTTACATTCCTGGCCCCATCTACATGGCACCGCTTTCACCCTTCATTCTGTTGCAACCGCACAGCATTTCAGCTTCAAATTAGCTTCTGCTGGGATACACTCACAATTTTCTGCGACCTTCCCTAACAGACTCCGCTGTGCCTTTTTTTTGCCATTATACTTTAATGTGCAGCTGTGCAGTCCCATGAGCATGTGAGTGTGACACTTCAGTGGCTGTTTTATATTTTAGGGGTTCTGTTGCATCTGTCTGTCCCTCGTTCGGTAAAAAGTGGGTGTTCTGTGCTCCACCATTTCCACGCCATCTGTTTGTCAGTTCCCCAGCCTGAGACTCTCGTGATGGTTTGCACTCACAAGATGTGAGTGGTACATGTCTACCCATTGCTCCGAAACGGTGGCCAGAGTTAAGCTGGTCCTCCCCCAAAACACCCCGGCCCTTGGGCACTGAGTCCAAAAGCAACCATTGCGAAGATACGAAGCTGCAAAAATGTGATTAAATAACTGAAAACACCTCTCTGTGCCTCCATAACTGTGCACCTGCGAAGGGACGGGGAGAGTAAAGGGGTGTCACACAGTGACGCAAGCACTTTGCATGCCTACAACATGCCCACCGCAAAATGCAAAATCGGTTTGGGGAAGTGACAGATGGCTCACAAAAGCCCACAGCAAATGAAAAACATCACAGCAAAATGCCTCCTTGGAAAACTGCATTTTCCAGGAGAAAACCATGGATGACTATGAAGTGGTAATTGTGTTATCTGTCCTGAGGGACCTTGACTCACAGCCGCCCTGGAGTAAAAGGCTCGTGTAGATGGGGCCTCAGTCATTTCCACATCTTGGGTTACTTTGGCTTCTTCCAAGGGTCGCTTTCGTTGAATGTGTATGTGTATGTGGGTTGTTGCATTCTTGCCTTCAGTCGCATACACACTTACCTGAGAGTCAGTCTCATTGACATCAGTAGGGCTTACTTTTGAGTAGACATGTAAAGATGAGCTGTAAAGTGGTTAATCATTTCAAATGCTTCTCTGAGATCCCCTGAACATAGCACTGCCTACTTCCGAGTAAACTCATTGGCTGTAAGGCTGTACTTGATTTTTAAAGGGCAATGGGACATCTTCTCTTTCTCCACAAACCTTGTGCTTTGATGCTACAGTCCTCAAACTGTTTGGAGGCAATGTCAGTTCTAACTGCAACAGGAAGAAAATCTACATTAAAAGATGGAATTTTGCTGAATTGACTTGTAGATCATATTGTGAAGTGGAACTCAGACGGTGGTTTCATAAATATACCTGACCCTTTCCTTTCCTGGGAGTAACTGCCATTGAAATCTGTGAGGCTTGCTTCTGAGTAAGCATGCATAGGAGTGCACTGTAAGTCTACTTAGAGTAGCAGTCTTAAGGTCTCCCATCCCCTTCAATGCATTTACTTGGGACCTGCCCCTCCCATTGACTTCACCAACTGCTTCTTCTCCATTTTGCTCACCAGTTTCATGGGCTTCTTTCCTCCTGCGGTGGATGGGGGAGTCTCCCTTCTCAGCCACGCAGGAGAAAATCTTGACAGTTAGGATTTCGATGGGTATTAAAAGTGCCCTTTCTCGTCCCCTGAATAAATGCATCATGCAGAGCTTGGAATGGCCTTTTAAAATTATTTCTTTTGTGTGTGTGGAATTGTTTCAGATAAGGCAGTAATGCTGAGGTGGTTTTCCATAGTGCTCCCTCCCACCTACAGCAAACCACCACAGTCACTGCCAGAAGGTCTTCTGAGTGGCAACCATCTAGGAGGGCATGGAAGAAGGTGGGGCAGACAACTGCACAGGGGTGGCATGTACGTGCATACAGCCATTGAATGGACTTGCACTCATTCCTGTGAAAACATCTATAGGGATGTATGAATCCCTTACCTGGTTCCGGTCCGGGTCTTCCGCGGTGGGGGGGGGGGAGGCGATCCGTCCCTCCCCCCAGAATCCTCCCTGGCCGGCTCCGCTCCACAGTGAGTCCGCAGAGCTGCTGGCCGGGGCCACCCACAGCCGGACCTCCGTCTGCTGCTGGGCTGCGGCCGCAAATGTCGGCTGCCGTAGTGGCCGCCATTTGCACCCCTGCGTTAGCCGTGATAGGCTACATATATATGTATGTAGCCTATAACGAAAAGAGCAGTGAGGCAAATGGCGTAGTGGCCATCATTTGCGTCCCTGCTCTTTGCCGTGATAAGCTATGTAAATACTTACATAGCCTATCATGGCTAATGCAGGGAGGGAAATGGCGGCCGCAAACCAGGGGCAGCAGATGGACCAGACAGCTGACACCAAGTAAGATCCGTCTCGGGCAAGTTTCTTGGGGTGGTGAGGAGGATTGCTCTGTTCCGCCACGGACTCCGGGGGGCCAGATTCTTTAGAATCTTGGACTCACTGGACTCACTGGAGTCCATGGCAGAATCCTCTAACATTCCTACATCTGTACGATTGGGCAGCCAGCCATTATCTCTTCTTCTAGCCCACCTTGCAGTGTCATTGGCAAGCCAGAATAAGGGGAAAGAGCAAGAACAGCACGGGGTGGGGTGGGGGAAAGAGGGCAGTTCCGATAGCCCACTATCCTGGTCACTATAAGGGCTTCCGACTTCGCTTCTGGTGTGGAGGAGCGGAGGGACGGGCGGAGCCATCAATCATGTTACAGGAACCAATGATCAGCAGAGGGGAGGGGGCAAGGGACCAGCAGCCACCCTCTGTCCTGATTTTTCCATGCAGCTCTGCCCAGCCATGAAAAGGTATAGAGCGGAGGGAAGCACTATGACAGATGCCTGTAGACAGGGCCAGTCTAAATCCCAGAAAGGATCAGAGATCAAAAGGACCAGTTTGTAGTGGGATAAAATGCCAGGTGCAAAGAGAGCCTATGTTAAAGTGAAACCCATCAATGGAAATGACACCACAAAATCCAGTTTAAAACTGGCCAGCTGACATTCCCTACCCTAACTGTTTTGTCATTGTCTGGGCAATTTGTCCATCTTCATAGATAGCTACCACATGGATTTGGTATTTGATTCCTATTATGAAGGAGGCATCTTATGCTGAATTGGACTATCCACCGAGCCCAATACAACCTTCTCAGAATATCAGTAGCTCTTCAAGAACTCAGGAAGGGTCTGTTCCAATCCATTTGCATAGGATAACAGTGCTATTCCTGTTGCAAATGTGGAGTCATCAAACTCCATTAGCTTCTAGCATATTGGGAAAGATATTTCCCAATATGTAACAAAGATATTGTTACATATAACAAATACACAAAGAAATGTACTACCTTACCAAGGCAATTGCTGTTGTAATAATTTTCATCAGTTTCCAGGCTCTGCATTGTTACCCTTCTTTATTTGACTGCCTTTTCTGGTTTACAGAGATTATGATTATGGGATTACTTTAAGATTCATGGTGTGTGTGTGTGTGTGTGTGTGTGTGTATTTAACTCTCTTGCATTTGTAAGCCAAATAGCTT
Source organism: Heloderma suspectum (assembly GCF_057233095.1). Classification (NCBI taxonomy): domain Eukaryota; kingdom Metazoa; phylum Chordata; class Lepidosauria; order Squamata; family Helodermatidae; genus Heloderma; species Heloderma suspectum. Next base: position 282,961,370 of record NC_139461.1, on the reverse strand, counting down.
TCTCTGTTCCTTTTGACTAGCTGAGACCAAGTTTGTAGCTGTAACCAGAAACCCATCTATCAGCGTACAGAATCCCAGGAAAGTGCTTCTCTTTAAAGCCTTTGGTAAGGAAACAGACTTTTAAAAAGTGTAAATGGATATGAATCTTTCTAGGTGTGTTCATTAAATTGTACATTAATATTTTTTTGCACAGTGGACTTTACTTCTGTAGTTTTTGTTTGCAGTTTCAGGATATATCTATCCAATTATATCTGTTGTATAACTGCCATGGCTTTCCCCCAAAGAATCCTAGGAATTGTAGTCTGGTGAGAGTGCTGATGGGTGATCCCTAGCCCTCCTCAAGGAGCTATAGATCGCAGGGTTGCCTGGGGTGTGGGGTAATGGCTTAAATCAATAATGGTGCGAGAACTGTGGTGGGAATGTCATGAATCGACCTGGGTGCTCATATGTCTTGATATTAGAAACATGTGACAGTGCTATAGGTGCAAAAACAAATAACACTTGCCAAAGTTCATTCATCAACCCATGCAGATCAACTGACTGTGAATGGAGGGAACAACTGACATAGAAAGTTGTATGTGGCTTTATTTCCCTGTGCTGCAAACTTCCTCATTGGGGCTGTGATATCTCTGCTAATTTTGGACTTGGCTACTCCTGTTGGCCTGCAGACGTAACATCCCAAAACGGTCATTCTAGCCAGGAATTTGTCAAAGCTGTCAATGATCTTCCTAGCCTTGGAAGTCAGGTGATGCTGAAAGGCCAAGCTGGTGCTACTGAGGACTATTTAAAGGGGGGGGGGAACCCCTCTCTGATGTGCTGATTTCCCTCAGTCTGAGCGACTCCCCCAGTTGGGGTAGCCATGTGTCTTACTTGACAGAGAGCAGTCCTCTGTTTGAAGAGTTGTCAGAGGACAGTCCTCTAAGGCATTCTCTGTTTGAAAGGCTGTCCAGTTTAAAGATAATGAAGCATAAGAAGGGATTGCCCAGGGGCCTTGAAGTTGTCCATCAACAGTTAGCATCTGGACAGCAGGTTGAACAGGAGGCACACAGGCCATCTGATCAGTCTTCCCCACCCTGGTAAGATGTATTGTATTTCCATACACATTATAGTAATTATTTCTAAATGCACGTGTTCTCTTTTTTGCCAATGCATTTCCCCTTCTGATCATGCATAAGTGGCCACCCTATCCCCAGTCCTCCCACCAATTTCTGGTTTCCAGTCTGTCTGTCTTCAGCCACAGCTCACCTTCCACCCACCTGTTTCCAAGTTCCTGGTCTGCCCTTGGCCTGAGTGTCTGAGAACTGCCAGGTTGGGATTGTGTGTACAGCACTTTCATGTGCACTGGGGGGAGCTGTCTCAATCCCCTTGAAGGCAACCCCTCAACAAAACCACATAAGTGCATGGCCACCATGACAGTATCTGGGATGGTCACTCAGTGCACCCTTGAAAGTGCTGGGTCATACCAATGGCACCCTCCTTTCCAAGCAATTACTCTAGCTCAATGGTACCTGGGCCCTGCATGCTCCTGGCACAATTGCGGCAGGTGGGGGGTTGCATGGATGAATCAGCCCTAAGAAATTTGTAGAATTTAACCAGTGTTGTTTGAACTTCCTTTGAAATTTCTAAAAGTGCTTCAGCTCAGCAGGGCCTTATAAATTTACCTCGCATTACCCTTCAAGCAAATTGGAGGGGGGGGGCTTTATTGGGTCCCCTTTCTCCATGTCTTCTTGAAGATGACCTTCCATCCCCAAATGGAAAGGGGATAATCCTGTGCTGTAAAACAGTCAAAAATATGCAACAACCACTGGAACAGTTCCCCCCTCCCTCCCCTCACACTAAATTAAGAAGGGATGAACCTCAAATGCAGCCCACATTTTTTGTTTGTTTGAAAATATGTGGGTAGATGCCTTTCCTCTTGGGGCTTTATTTATTTTCCTTGATGTTAAATGCCACCTCTGTCTCCAACGTGCCAACAACATTAATTACATTTTGGGGCTTGCTTTAAAAATTCCACACTGATCTCACAGAGATAAAAAAGGTGACAGTAATTACAGATAAGAACAGACGCTTGAAGATATGTACCCCTAGATGCTCTATAATCTAGCTATCTATATAAAGAATCATATTCTGCAAACAGCTGCAGAGTTGAATCTGAACCAGGATTCCCCAATCCTAGAACCATTTCTTTTTTCGGGTGCAAGGGATCAGCTTTGGAACATATTTTTAAAAACACGTTTAGGCCACCTTTAAGGGTGAAATCCCTCTCAAGAGGGCTTGAAACAATAGTAGAACACAAAACTAAAAACCAATTGTAACTTTAAAACCTCCCCCGCTCCCAAAAATATTAACATCTATAGTAAACTAAAAGAAATTTCATTCAGTATTGCTTCGGGCCATTGCTTTGACATGCTACACAAAATGAGATGATAGAATTGTGGACTGCACCACTTTTGGATAGGAGGTGGTCATTGTTGTGAACCACCCAGAAAGGTTCCGCTATTGGGTGGTATAGAAAGGTAATAAAATAAATACATTCTTTAAAATATTTTCCCACATATTAAAATCTTCTTGCATGTAGTACACTAGCAGAACAGGAAAAGGAGTCATTGTAGTACTTCTCCTGATGTGCTACTTTACTACATGTGGGGTCATGTTGTGGGGAGCATAAAAAAGGCCTTTTCCTGCAAAGTAGGGATAGGGAACCTCTGACCTACAGGCCAAATTTGGCCCACTAGGCTGCCCCATCTGGTCTATGGGGCCTCAGACAACTCCCCTCTGCCTCCTGGAATCTCCAGTTGGGTGGGCTAGAGGCACATTAACTACTTTGCCTGCTCCCCATCCTCCCCAACTGAAGAAGGTGTGGGGCAGGTGAAGGCAGGTCCTCAGCTGAGGCACCAGATGGAGGAGTAGGAAGCACTTAGCACTCCGTTGCCGCTTACACTCCCAGGTGGGACAAGTGGCACATTAAGGGGAATCCCCTCTGTTATCTCTGATCAGTGATTCCTCCGCATGCCAGTCGCCCTCCCAACTGGTGTAAACTGAAGCAGTATGGCCCAGAATTCCCCCACTTCAATCCACTACCTCATCCACTACCTCATTCGGTGTAATTTGTAGATAGTTTTGCTAATTCTGGCCAGACCCTGGTGGGCTGCTGCTAGGGATACTCTTGATCTTTGTAAATGTTGATATAAACTGATCTGATCCACGTCTCCCAAATGAAATTGCAGAACGGAAGTTAGTTATCCATCGGATTTTTCAGGTCTCTGAATATTGTGATGCAGTTCTCGGCTCAAAAGGTATAACAAAATACATTATTAACGTGTATTTTGAGAGAAAATATGTTTAGAAGTGTCTACTTTATGAGAAAATGTGTTAAATGTAAATTTTCATGCAAATTTCTTTTAAGAATTACAGCTCAATGCAGAAAGAGGTTGGAATAGACTTAATGGGTGAACAAATACAAAAATGTCATGGACTGGAAAGAGACTGATTTGTCTTTCCACTAGCTCCACCCAGAGATCAGCTGTGGCTCAGTCACTTCCTACTGTTTGGTCAGCAGCAAGCTGGTTCTCCTCTAGGGTGGCTTACACACTGCCACTTACACATTGCCAAAAAGAAGAAATGCATCACCAAAAAGGAGGGCAAAAGAGGACACAGGGGTTTGTTTGTTTTTTAAATCCATATGCTAATTTATATGTGTAGATGCAAATATAGAAGTACTTACTGTACTTTACATAGAAACATGGTACAACATACCATACTGGGGAAGACAGACATGTGTCTGCCTGTTTAGTCTGCTGTCCAGGATCTGATGGTTGATGGCCAACATCAATGCCCCTGGGCTCTCCTTTCTTATGGTTCTTCATCTTTATACCTGACCTGGACTGGACAATCCTTCAAATAGAGCAGGGGTAGACAACCTGTGGCCCTCCAGATATTTTAGCCTACACCTCCCATAATCCTTCACCATTGGCTATGCATCCTAGGGCTGATGGGAGTTGTAGGCCAAAACACACAGAGGGCCACAAGTCCCCTGCTATAATAGAGGATGCCTTCAGACAGAGGACATTCTTCTGTACAATAGGATACATGACCACCTTATTCTCTTCCCTGGGAAAGTGTCCCATTAGTTCTTGTGATGAGGGAAAGAAAGGTATATTTTATCAGTTATGAAATGTGGAATTATGTGGGTCTGTTATGATGAACATTGGTTAGGGTAGTGAGTCACACAAACTGAAATGGTGAGGAATCTGATATCAGAGAGGCTGTGATGTTCCTTTGGCCAACTGTCCAATGCACGTTTTAAGACTATGAGGGAAAGTACGGTGCAGCCAGAGGAGTACATGATTTCTAATACATGATTGATGCACTTCCTTGGAAAAATTGAGCCAAAACTGCTCAGAGAGCTTTGGCTATGGGGCGCTATAGAAATGCAATCAAGAAAGAAAGAAAGAAAGAAAGAAAGAAAGAAAGAAAGAAAGATGTGGAAAAACTCTAATCTGTATCTGTTCTCTCGGTGTCTGTGTTTTTTTCCCCCTTAACTTCAAAGTAACTATGAGGGGCCTGCCAATTTTGACTGGGGAAGCTATGTTGGAGAAGGGACTGTTTAGGCTTGACCCATGCCCCATACTAATCTAACCGTCTCCCTCCCAAGGCTACAATTAGCTCTTCTGAAAAAAATACAAGAACTATACAAGTAGCTATATTTTCCCCTCCCCGCACAGCAAAACTAACATCAGCTTTGGGGGGGGGGGTAGATTGGGAAATGACATGGGAATGGGGTTAACCATTCCTTCCCCCAGTACTGCTTTCTCAGTCAAAATACCCCCCTCCCCACTACTGCTGTGAAGGAAAGAAATAGACATTGGGAGATCCAGCCATGAATCTCCTGTATCACATCTGTTTTGGCTTTCAGTTTAATGGAAACATATAAAAGGAATCTAGGGAGACTGAGAAAGTTCCCCCCACATTTTTTAATTTAAAACTTAGAGAGCTCAGACTCGGAGGGATTCTGTTTTATTTTATTTTATTAATATTTTTTGGATCGCCTACCATAAGGGATCTCCTTTCTCATGCATGTTAATGCCCAATTTTATAACTGCTCAAGTTTGCAGACCCATTTGGTAACCATTTCTGTGTGAGCATATTCATTGTTTACGGGATTTGATAACTGCAAGAGTCTAACGATCACGTTTTATTGTAAGTTATGGTGGTAAGCCAGTACTACGCCCTACTTAGCATCAGTGTTGAATCATTATTCTAGAATAAATAATGTTATGATGTTATATAGTTTTAACTCTGTGGATTTTATTCCTTTAGTTTTAAATCGATTTGTAGCTGCCAAGTTTCTTTTTCTTTGTTCTGTGTTTTAAAATGATTTGTTATTACATAACAAGTTTGTATATTTGTTGTTTGGGTGGCCACATCCCATTGTTGGAAGTGGAAGTTTGTTTCCCAGAGAATCGCGCTTCTGTTTGGCAGGCTGTGGGGAGCATACTTCTGTTGGGAAAGAAGGCGTGTGCTTCCCATGTTCCTTGTTTCCTAGCAAAATTGCTGCGGCATGGCAACATTTGGCAGTGGCAGAAGCGACCAGGCGTGTGTGCACAGAAATTGCTTTGGTGGGCTGCATGTTGCCCACCTCTGCTATAAAGTTGGTGTGGGGTAGGGAGGAATACTCAAGGCTGGCTTCAAGAATAGGCATGGTTGGGCTCCTACCATGCTGAGCCAGGCAAGTGCTAGGGTCCATGGACTGGTGTCTGGGGGGCAGGGGGCGAGCCTTGCCAGGCTTTGAGCCCCAACTGGACATCCATGCCATCCCTAATCATAGCTCATTCCAAATCAGACTACCAAAGCACAGTGACAGCAACTCAACTATGCCCCAACTTTTCCTGGCTAACACTGTGCAACTCTGACTAATCTACTCATTGTGTACATCATTACACAGTTGCATAAATGTAGTCATGGCATTTGATCAGCAAGCAGAACCTCTCAAAAATCAACATGACACATCGAATCTGAGTACCTTCTGCAATGGAAGTGACTTTGGGTGGGTACATCCATAGAAATATCTGAAATAAGGTGGCTACTTAAAACCTTGTAGCATGTTGGCTCTATCCATGTAGAAAGCAGCTATTTGTGTGATTGTCTGGCCATGAAGGGATCCTTCTGGCTTCTCTCCTTATGCAGCCTTTAGGCAGTTGTGGTTCATTCAAGGCCAACAACAGGTGCAAGGGACCCCTCGCAGCAAAATGGCCCCAAGTCCCCACCCCAGCTGCTTTATGGTGGCAGTGATTATGACATGCCAGACTGCAGAACATAGGGTGGCCAGGTGTCCTACTTTACAGAAGACAGTCCTCTATTTGAAGAGCTGTTGGGGGACAGTCCTCTATCTGAAGGTGTCTTCTATTTGAAGGCCTGTCCTGCCTGAGTCTGGTTCAAAGATGAAGAACTATCAGAAGGGAGAGCTGGGCCTTGAAGTTGACCATCAACAGTTAGTGACTGGGTTTGCATGAGAGCAGGGTGGCTAATAAGCCATGGTGGCTTGCTAACCACCCCTGTGTGTGCTGGTCTGTGCTGCCCAATTTACCTAATTACCCTCACTGAGCCTGGCTTTTTGCAGTGCCTGAACCTGGTGAGGGTAGGCAGCTGGGGTGGTTAACAAACCACCTAGAACCCATCGCCTGTTCCAGGGTTGATGGGTTCCACCCCAGCCACCCACTCTCACCGGGTTCAGACAAGCTGCGCCTGGTGAGGGTGACCAGCACACGCAGGGGTTTTTAACAAGCCACCGTGGCTTCTTAATCACCCTCCTGTCATGGAAACCAGCTCAGTATCTGAACTGTAGACTGAGCAGGCACACAGATCACATAGTCTGCCTTCCCCACAAAGGTGGAGATGTACCTGTACTTCTATTTCTGAAATACCACGCCTCTGCATGTCATGTCTACTCAGAATAGCTGCGGGGGGGCTGTGTGTGGAGGTCTCTCCACTTGCCCTAGTCAAGTGGTGATGCTGTACACCAGGTTCAGCTGGAGGCCTTTTGGGGCCTCACCTCCCCATGCCCCTCCACGATGTCCAAGCAAGGCCTCATCAGTCATTCACTAGGCAGGCAAATTCTGACAGGTTCACTTGGATCAGGATGGATCTTTTCCTCATCACTGAGAGAGTGCTCTGATCTACTCAGTGCTGCAAAATCTCCCAGTGCAGGACCACGTTTCTCTATCTCTCACCTGCACATTCACTTTCTCCTCCACTTTCAGCAGCTATGCAGCTAGCCTATCACATTCCTTTTTGCCTCTTGGGCTCTGCCCCTACCACAGCTAATTAGCCAATTGCTCCTATGTTCTTCTCTTCCTTCCCACCCCAGTTGCCTCAAGGTTGATGAGTGGCAGGTCTCCTGACTCCCCACCCCAAATGCCTCCTCTGTTAGCCCAGATCACAGCAGCCAGCCGACTGCTAAAGCAAACAATAACGCAAAGCTAGAAAGCCCCTGCTGAGAGTGAACAGCTACTGCAAAAAGAGAGAGAGAAAGGGTGTATAAATGAAAGAGAGGCAGAGAGAGAGAGAGGCAGAGAACCGCATATGCTGTGACCAGGAGCTGCTAGTAACCCTGTGGCCTTGCAGTGAAGAGAACTGCCTTATACCCTGGTGCCTTTGATTGCAAAGAGATTCATAGCTTCTTTACATGAGTGATTTCTTGCATGCTCACAAAAGTTTGCGGGTCCTTTACATGACCTCGTCAACATCCACGGTCCCTCTTGTGCTTTTTCAGGTGTATTCTGCTATAAAAAGCACTGGACATAATCAGGTTTGTTTGTTTTTTAATGAGCAGAATCGGTAGCGTGTAAAGTTGGCATACTGCCATATTTCAGCCACTAAATTGCGCTGTCTAAAAGAAACCATAGGAAAAGTGCTGAAATGGAAGGTTTCGATTCAAACCAGGTGGTCACCCTGTCTGCCCATGTAATGGAGCCAATTGTGTAACCCCGTGAAGAAAACTGAAACCGAAAGCCCTGGTAGGGATGCGTGATTTCTGCCTTGAGTGATGAACCTCTCTAGATCTTTTCCAACTAGGTAATCCTTGACTTTTAAGATTTCTGTAAGTAGAGAAATCTTCAGTGTGGGTGCCTTGAAGCAATATCTCTTAAAACCTAAAGAGGACGGCTGATAGCTGGTAGCATTCTGGTGATGTGTTTCAAGGGGAGTTGGATGGCCCAAGAATGCATAGGTGATCTTTTTTTCTTCACCAGACCAAGGTAGGGGGCAAGTGAGGTTGGTGTGTATAGCAGGAAGTCAGTCTGTGCTGGAACTGGATCTGAAAAAGAGGCAGAGAGCTACGTTTGTTCACTGCAGGAAATCCTATAGCACTATGGGTTCCCACACTATGGGAGCAGGAATCTCTTGGAATATTAATCCTATGAACCCTTATCTTATGCTCAGCCTGTATGTGTGTAAATAAACTTTATATTAGAGAAACACCGTAAGTCTTCAGTGATTTCCTTCTAAGGAAACTGAATCCTGGGTAAGCATTGGAACTCCTGAAACTTCCTTCTGCAGATTCTCATTCATTCATTCAAAATATTTCTTGGCTGCCTTTCAGGGCAAAAGCCCTCTCAAGGCAGCGTACAGCAATAAAACACATAAAACCCGATAGAAATTTAAAGCAATAAAAACACAATAAAACAGTAAAAACACAATAAAAACAGCAACAAAACAGCAACAAAAACTGTAACAACAGCAATCATATTATGAGAAGACCAGAGTAAAATAATATATTTTCAAGGCCTTCTCAAAAGCCTGCAATGATGGAGCAGGGTGGACCCCAGATGACAACTTATTCCAGAGGTGTGTGAGGCCACTGCAGAAAAGGCCTTCTTTTGTGTGGGTCACCCACATTCTTAGAGTTATATTCCTCTATATAGCCTTCCCAACCTGACACCCTCCAGTTGTGTTGGACTACCCCTCAGTTACAGTAGCGAGAAAAAAAAATGGGAACCCCTCAGGATTGTCACATATTTTCAACCTAAAATGTTATTAGATCTAAATCTAACCCCATAATCCTAGATAAAGAACAATAGATAATTTGATTAAACAAATGACACACAAACATGATGCTTTTTCAGCATTTATTTATCCACAACTGATTCAACACTCAATATTTATGCGTGAAAAAGTATGTGAACCTCTAGATTCAGAACCTGGTGGCACCCCCTTGAGCAGCAATGACTTCAAGTAAGCGTTTCCTGGAACTGTTGGTCAGTCTCTCACGTCAGTTTTGAGGAATTTTGGCCCATTCCACCTTAAAGAACTGCGTCAACTAAGTGACATTTGAGGGCTTCCTTGCATGAACAGCTTGCTTCAGGTCATGCCACTGTCAGGGTTGGATTGGAGCCCATACAGCCCCAGAGCAGTTCTGATTCTGGGGAAGAGATTGAGACCGTGGGAGAGGAACCCACATGCTGTTCAGAGGTGCCGCCGGAGGGAGAGCCCCTCCCTGCTCACATTCCTGAGAGTGGCAGTGACCCTGGCAGGTGGGGGGGGGACAACTGGAGCTTCGGGACACTAGGCGCTGGTGCAGGGACAAGCGGGAGATGGAGGGCGCTGAGAGGAGGTGCTCAGCCCGCTTGACGCAATGTCAACAGCTGCGCCCCGATGCCCCACAGGAAAGGGGTGGACTTTCACCTCCTAGCCCTTAAGTTCAGAGTCTTCCCTCCCTTTCCCTCCAAATGGAGACCACCTCATTCCCTAAGGCTAGAAACCCCTGGTAGGCAGCTCTCTTAAGTTTCCCTCATTAGGCTCATGCAATTAGCATCTGTAAGTGTCATTAGGTTGAATGGAAATAAAGTCTTGGAAAAGAGCCCTATTGTCTGTGTGTTGATTCTGGCTACTTGAGGATTTCAGAAGGCAGCAAGGGCACTCCTGACAGCTTGGTCTCCATTCCTTTTTTTTTCCTCCTACTGATTCTGGGACAGCGCCATGGAGCAGGTTTTGACTACTCTAACGCAGGAGAACCAGGCGCTGCATGAGCAAGTCACCCAATTGATGCCTGCCATTCAAGCCTTGCAGGCTGCTGATCAGCCCATTCCGCCCCCCATTCCCCCCCAATGCAAGTGCCCGGTGGCCTTGCCAGAGACGTTTTCGGGTGAGAAGGGGCTCTTTCACATTTTCCACGCCCAGTCGGAGCTGTACACGCACCTCTGGCCTGAGGATTTCCTGACGGATCAGGTTCGTGTGGGGTTTATCATTAACCTGCTTTCCGGTGTGTAGGGGTGTGCGAACCCCACTTACCATTCTGCTGCGGGGTCCACGGGGGGGCAGGCAATCCATCCCTCCCCGTGGAATCCTCCCCGGCCGGCTCCGCTCCACAGCGAGTCTGCGGAGCCGCCAGCCGGGCCCGTCCACAGCCAGACTTCCATTTGCTGCCGGGCTGGGGAAGCAAATGGCGTTCGGCATAGTGGACGCCATTTGCATCCCTGCCCTTTGTCGTGATAGGCTATGTAAATATTTACGTAGCCAATCATGAAAAGAGCAGGGATGCAAATGGCGTCCGCTACGCCATTTGCGTCCCTGCCCTTTGCCATGATAGGCTACGTAAATATTTACGTAGCCTATCATGGCAAAGGGCAGGGACACAAATGGCATAGCGGACGTAACGCCCTTAAGTTCAGAGGCTTCCCTCCCTTTCCCTCCAAACAGAGACCAACTGATTTCCTAAGGCTAGAAACCCCAGGTAGTAGGGATGTCAGAGAATTTCTCCACGAATCTCGGGGAGGCTGAATGCCAACGCATTCGGCCCCCCGAAATTGGTGGGGAAATTCTCCGCCCCCCACCCCCCCTGGGATGGGACTTACCTCTGTCGAATGTCCTTCTCGGCGGCGGCTCCCGGCGGCATTTCGGTGGCGTTTCGGCGGCAGCCAGTCTTCTGACCGGCTGCTGCAGCCGCCATTTCCCAGTAAGGTAAAACAAAAAACAAAAACGTGATAGGCTACGTAACGATTTACATTGCCTATCATGGCTAGATTTTCAAAGTCAGCCGTGATAGGCTACGTAAATCTTTACGTAGCCTATCACGGCTGACTTTGAAAATCTAGCCGTAATAGGCTATGTAAATCGTTACGTAGCCTATCACATTTTGTTTTTTACAATTTTTTTTTTATTTCGCGGCCGGGGAGACGGGGTGCTCCCCCCTGTCCAGAATTTCGGCGGGGAGGGATGGGGCACCTCCCCCCCGGCCTGAATTTCGGCCGGGAGGAGCAGGGTGCCTCCCCCCCCGCCAAGAATTTCGGGGGGAGAAATGGAGCACCTCCCCCCCCACCGAAAACAGCTGCGGGACCAGGTACGGGACTTTCGTCCATCCTTACCAGGTAGGCAGCTCTCTTAAGTTTCCCTCACTAGGCTCAGGCAATTAGCATCTGTAAACGTCATTAGGCTGAATGGAAATAAAGCCTTGGAAAAGAGCCCTATTGTGTGCGTGTTGATTCTGGCTACTTGAGGATTTCAGAAGGCAGCAACATTGACAGCTACAACATTTTGATGGGGTTTAGGTCCGGACTTTGACTAGGCCATTCTAAAACACATAATTTCTTCTTTTGCAGCCATTCTTTTGTAGATCTGCTTGCATGTTTAAGATCATTGTCTTATTGCATGACCCACTTTCCGTTCAGCTTCAGCTCACAGATGGATGGCCTGACATTCTCCTCTAGAATCTTCTGATACACTGCAGAATTCATGGTTGTATCAATGAAGGCAAGCTGACCGGGTCCTGAGGCAGCAAAGCAGGCCCAAACCATTACATTCCCACCACCAGGTGTGATGGATAGGATGAGGTTCTTCTGTTTGAACTCAGTGTTCGTTTTTTGCCAAACATAACATTTCTCATTGAGGCCAAAAAGTTCTGCCTTTGACTCATCTGTCCAGAGTACATTGTTCCAGAAGTCTTGGGGATCATCTATGGTGATCTTTAGTGAACTTCAGACAGACAGCAATGTTCTTTTTAGATAACAGTGGTTTCCTTCAGGCTATCCTCCTATTCTTGTTCAGCCTCAGAGTCATGAACACTCACATTAGCCAAGCCAAGAGTGGCCTTTAGATCCTTGGATGTTACTCTGGGGTTCCTTTTGACTTCGTGGATGATGCACTGGTTTGTTCTTTGAGAGAATTTGGTAGGACGACTGCTCCTAGGTAGAGCGACTGTGGTCTTGAACCTTCTCCATTTGTAGATTATCTGTCCAACAGTGGATTGGCGGAGCCCCAAATAATGGTTTTGTAGCCTTTTCTACTCCTAAAGGAAATCAACCCTGACTGCTCATTGGAAGGACAGATACTGAAGCTGAAGCTCAAATATTTTGGCCGCCTAATGTGGAGAGAGAACTCACTGGAAAAGACTCTGATGCGGGGAAAGATTGAAGGCAAAAGGAGAAGGGGACGGCAGAGGATGAGATGGCTAGATAGCATCACTGATGCAATGAATATGAACTTGAGCACACTCCGAGAGAGAGCGGAGGACAGGAAGGCCTGGCGTGCTCTGGTCCATGGGGTCACGAAGAGTCGGACACAACTTAATGACTGAACAACAAACCTTTTCTACACTGGTGAGCCACAATAACTGCCTTTCTGAGGTCCTCAAAGATGTCCTTTGATTGTGGCATGACATCTTTCTACACAACTGTATGGTGAAGACCAAACACACCAGTTTCTGATTGTTTTATAGGGTGGGGTCTCCCAAATTCACCCCTGAAGATCTACCTAATTACTTAAACACCTGATTCTAATTATTCCCTTTAATTGAGCTGATGCAAGCAGGGGTTCACTTACTTTTGCACATACCCTGACTCTTGTACTCATTGCCCAATTTATACATTGTTTTATTTCACAAGACACGGAATTGGTTAATATAAACCTTATTGGATATTTAGAAAAGGACTGGTTTTGATTCACAAATGCTATCATACTAAAACTATGGATTTTCTGTAATTATCATTAGGGTTCACAAACTTTTTCTCACCACTGTAGGTATGGTAGCTGAGGAAATCTGTGAGTTTATTCCAAGGGTAGTATCCAATGGTAGTCCTACTTAGGGTAGACTGATTGAAATGAATTGCACTTAGGTTAGACTAACTTAATTCCCATTTATTTTAATGGGTCTACTCTATGTTGGACTAATACTGGATACCTTTCCAACACATCTGTAGGGTGCTAGGTTAGGAAAAGCTGCTGTTGTTTATACTTAGGGCCAATTCAATGGAGATTTTTTTTAACACCTCCCCCCAGTGGGATGTGTGTGGAATTTGGGGATAAAATGGCGGGGGGGGAGAATACCCCCCACACACCTGGAGTCCTACGGTCTTGGTCCAAATCGGGGCCATGCATGCTTACACTGGAGTAAAACAACTGTAAGACGCATAGCTTCATTATGTGTGATTAGAAGAGTGTTTAGTTTGGTTCCTAATCCACTTATTAAAAGTTGTAGGGAGGAGAGGTTCTCTCTCTCTCTCTCTTTCTTTTTTTCTAGCAAAACCATGACAGCTAGTGACACTTTAGTCAAGGAATGAAAGCTGAAATGCTACAGAACCAGAGAAATATATTCAGAGAATAACCTGTATTACTGTGTGCTGGCTGCTTGAACCCCTAGACAGCTTCAAGATGTGTGACTCACACTCGCTGCCGGGACCGCACGGCATTTTGAAAAGAAAGGCTACATCCAAATCTGCATTGCATGTATGCACCTCTGCAAGAACTGACAACATTTAAGGGCACGAGTATATTTTTTTTTAGGACCACTCAAAAATTTGCATGCTGACATTTACCAGTGAAAGCAAGGGACTGAGATAAACTCTTCATAAGCTCCTAATCACAGAAGAAACATCACTGGCAACAAACACGGAGCACATTCATTATGACTCTGCCATTATGTTTTATTAACTACACATCAGCCCATGGCTGTCATAACAGAGCACTACTGGTGACAATTTGAAAGTCTATTTTGGAACAAACACAGTATAATTAAAAACACAGAGAAGCGCAGTGTGATTCCTTTATTATTATTATCATCATCTTCATCACCCTCCCTTCCCATTTAGGGGAAGTGAACGTACTTTAATAAAGACTAGCACTTATTCAAATTTAAATTGCAACTGGAGACAATGATGTATTTTCAGTGTCTGAATCATCCCATTTTTATTAGCTAGCCATTTCTTCCATTCCATTATTCCCTGCATAAGGAATAATGCTGTGCTGCAAATTATAGGAGGCAAAAGATGGAGTCTATGATGAATTGCTGGACTTAAATGAATTGTGATATTGTCTTCACTTGTCTTTTGCCATCCACATGGTTACATAGAGTGATGGCAATGAAAGACTCAGCACTATTAGAACAGAGCTGGTGACCTCTGTTTCCAAACTGTCAGCAGCACATTATAGCAATTAATAATCTTTTCTCCCCCCCCCCGCCCACTTTTGCTAGGGTATGGGAAAAGCAGACAGGGCTGATGTGTAATTTCACAGCACAAGAGCATCAGTCATCCGAGAGTTATAAACCAGACTGCAGGAAGAGGAATTTGTTGAAAAGGAGAATACAAGAAATATATTCACCTGAGGCTGGCCCTATGCATGTTTACTGAGAAATAAGACCCACTGTGTCCAAAGGGGCTTAGGAAGATAGAAACAGGATATGCAGTGCCGAGATGGACACATGGACACGAGATGGACACATGGACACAAGGGAGGACACAGATTCACTTAGAAGAATTACTAAAATGGAAATGGAAATATAATACATCTCATCATAATGGAGAAGACTGTGACCAGGTGACCTGTGTGCCTGCTCAGTCAGCTGACCAGGTGCTAACTGCTGATGGGCAACTTCAAGGCCTCTGATCTCCCTTCTTATGGTTCTTTATCTTTAAACTGGACTTGGGCTGGACTGTCTTTCAAATACTCACGGGTGGACCATCCATATCAGTGAACTAGGCGGCAAATGAAGTGGTGAGCCAAGGTCAAGGGAAAAAATACCCCCCAAAAGTACAAATAAAATAATGAAGATTTCATTATTTCAGTTCCCATACTCATACAGAAGGAATATGACTGAGGCTGTGGAGGTGAGTGAGGGCCGACTGGGGATGATGGGGTGTGACGTAACCCTCCCTCAGGTCTGTCTGCCTCCGCTTTGGGACAGCTGTCCTCACTGTCCCACAAGCTTCAGCCCCTAAATTCACCAGGTAAAACAGACACTTGATATGCCTAATCGGTTCCCAAGCAGGAGAATTTCCCAGGAAATATGAACACTGCTGGTAGTGCAGAAAGATGAACGGGACGTGGGATGTTATAATTTAAAAACAAATTAAAGTTTATTTAATACAAGAGATGTTAACTCTTACAATTAATCACTCAGTCTTACCCTGCCTACTCTGGCCCTTCTAACTCCTGTTCTCACAACCCCACTATCTAGATGTAGCTTCACCAAACGCGAAGGCCCCCTCTCCCCTGCCTCCAAACCCTATCCTTGTCTAACCAACCAACCCTCTGCTCCTGCCTGTTATAAACCCAGTCTCCTCACAGGCACACACAAGCCCCTCCTTTCTGCCAAACAATTAACTCTAAGTTACCTGGGTCCTGTTGAACACAGCAAACACATATAAACATGAATATAGACTCCACGTGGCAAGCATCGTGATTTTGTCACGTGGGGCTAAGCCAAGCTACCTGTCTGCCTGCCTTTGGGACCTGGTCCTCCCTCAGGTGATGTGGGATATCCTCCTGTGCTGCTGCTGCTCCCAGTTGGAGGCAGGGAGTGACAACCCCCCAGCCCCCCAGAGAGCATCCGCTCCTCTGCCCCCAGAGGGCTGAGCCTTGGGGCCGGTGGTGCCTTGTTGTCCATGTCACCTCAAGGATGCAACTGGGACCCTTCTTCCAGGGACCCTTTCCCCAGGGCTGTGCTAGTCTCGTGTGTTGTTTTTATCAGACCCTGTGTGCTGATACAACGCTTAGTAAAAAACCAAAAAAATGTTGGGTGTATTTTATTATAAATGATCATATTTCTGCTTCCCAAGATGCAGGGCTGGGGGTGGGTTGCTTCTTCATTAAATGGAAAAGAGGGGCAAAATATTTCCCAGTTTACCAAAAACCTCAGCCTACATTTGCCTGTGGGGTTTGGGGTGGTGGTGGCGCTGATTGCATGATTCACCTAGGGCGCCAGTTCCTGGCAGCTAGTCCCGGGCCGCTCTTGCTCCGAATAGAGGATGCCTTCAAATAAAGTAGAATCCATGGCCACCCTACAGAGAGAAGAACAAACAAACACTTCATAACACCCTGGGCAACATAAGAGAAATTATACTTAATATTGGATTGGAACATCAAGGCCTCTTATCTCCCTTCTTATGGTTCTTTATCTTTAAACTGGACTTGGACTGGACAGCTCTTCAAACAGAGGATGGTCGTCTGACAGCCCTTCAAACAGAGGCCTGCCTTCTGTAAAGTAGGACACATGGCCAACCTTTTTAAAAAAATCAAGTCAGACCAGTGGTCCATTTAGCTCAATATTGTCTACATGGGGGGTGGGCTGAAGGTAGATTGGGATCTACTGGTAGATCTCTGGGTGATTTGCTGTAGATCTGCAAAGGTTTCTGACTCCCAACTGTTTGACTACAGCAGCAACAAAATGATTTCCCACCATCACCTAAATCAGGCTACTAAAATGAAGACATCTTGGGACAACCAGGAGGGGATGTTTGTGTGGAAGAACTGTGAGATCAGTTCATTTCTGGGACTGAAAACATATTCCTAGGCTCAGAATGTGCTCAGGGGCACCCTGTTCTTTAATTCTAAGTGTATGTCTTTTGCACCTGGCTCTGGTTGGTGGATTGTGGGGTTCTAGTAAAAAAACACAGTCGATCTGACAAATCTGAACATAAGAGCCATGTTGGATCAGACCAAGGGTCCATCTAGTTCAGCATTCTACTCACACAGTGGCCAACCAGCTGCCCACAGGAAACCCACAAGCAGGACATGAGTGCAGCAGCACCCTCCTGCCCATGTTCCCCAGCAACTAGTATACATAGGCATACTACCTCTGATACCGGAGGTAGCATACAGCCATCAGGACTAGTAGGCACTGATAGCCTTCTCCTCCAGGAATTTGTCTAACTCCCTTTTAAAGCCATCCAAGTTGGTGGCCGTCACTCCGTCTTGTGGTAGCAAATTCTATAGTTTATGCATTGTGTGAAGATGAAGTACATCCTTTTATCTGTCCTGTATCTCCCACCAATCAGCTTCATGGGATGACCCCATTGGGTTCTAGTATTATGAGAGAGGGAGAAAAATGTCTTCGTATTCACATTCTCCACACCATGCATAATCCACACCATGCATAATTAGAGTTAGAATCTGCCCAAGCTACTCTACACTGACCGGCAGTGGCTCTCCAGGGTTTCAAAATCAAATAGGGATCTTTCCCATCCTTACTGGGAGATACTAAGGATGGAACTTGGGGGAACTTCTACAAACAAACCATATGCTCTACCACGGTCCAACAGCCCTTCCCCGAGTATATATACATAAAATGTCAGCCTAAGCTTTGTGTCCTCTTCTGCTTTGGACTGATATAGCTTCATATAATCCATCTAGTTCTTTCCCCAGGCAACACTTGCCTGGTGGTGCCTGCATTGCTATCTTTTCAACAACAGGGACAGTCTGTCTCCTCAGCCTTTCATTAGTATTTAACTTCTTTTCACGGCTTATAACAGCTGCTCTTATCTTGCTGCTCATTTGCCATTCTATATTTTGTTTTTTTATTGACTTTGTTTCTGTGTGGTTTATTATGTCTTCTAAATTACTTTGAGGAAACTTGTGACAAAAGGCAAGGTATGGATCTGCAAAAAAGTAAGTATAAAGCTTGTAAGTAAATACGTACATTTTTCATTTGAGTTATTAGACTTCCACATTTGCTGTATATATGACCGTCATCACCAATGGAAAAGACTACAATCTGTGTAGTCATTACCTGAGGTCCTCGTACTTGGCCAGAGGAACTGAAGGATCTGTTCAATAAACTGATCAGACTTCACCAAACCAGTGATTCTCAGGTTTTCATTATTTTTATTTCTGTCCGATCTTAATAGTTTATCAAGGTCTCTCAGGCAGGTTAAACAAGGGCTGTGCGTATGCCATGATTCTGTAGAAGTGCAGGAAATAAAGTGTAGGATGTAACTTCCCCTTCATGGATCACTGCCTTGTTGTGGCGAAGGGGCTTGCATAACTCAGTGAAGCCATAAGCTATGCCGTGCAGGGCCACCCAAGACGGACAGGTCATGGCAGAGAGTTCTGACAAAATGTGGTCTACTGGAGAAGGAAATGGCAACCCACTCCAGTATTCTTGCCAAGAAAACCCCATGGAACGTATCACAAGGCTAAAAGATATGACGCCGGAAGATGAGCCCCTCAGGTCGGAAGGTGTCCAATATGCTACTGGGGAAGAGCAGAGGGTATTTCCAAGTAGCGCCAGAAAGAGTGAAGCGGCTGGGCCAAACCCGAAAGGACACTCAGCTGTGGATGTGTCTGGCGGTGAAAAGAAAATCCGATGCTGTAAAGAACAATATTGTTTAGGAACCTGGAATGTCAGATCAATGAATCAAGGTAAGCTGGAGGTGGTCAAACATGAGATGGCAAGATTGAACATCGACATCTTGGGAATCAGCGAACTCAAATGGACAGGCATGGGCGAATTTAATTCAGGTGACCATCATATCTACTATTGTGGGCAAGAATCCCTTAGAAGAAATGGAGTAGCACTCATAGTCAACAAAAGGGTGGGAAAAGCAGTACTGGGGTACAATCTTAAAAATGATAGAATGATCTCAGTACGAATCCAAGGCAAACCATTCAACATCACAGTAATTCAAGTCTATGCCCCAACCACTGAGGCCGAAGAAGCTGAGGTTGATCGGTTCTATGAAGACCTACAACACCTTCTAGAACTAACACCAAAAAAAGATGTCCTCTTCATCATAGGGGATTGGAATGCTAAAGTAGGAAGTCAAGAAATCACCGGGATAACAGGCAGGCATGGCCTTGGTGTACAAAATGAAGCAGGACAAACGCTAATAGAGTTTTGCCAAGAGAACACGCTGATCATAGCAAACACTCTTTTCCAACAGCACAAGAGGCGACTCTACACATGGACATCACCAGATGGTCAATATCGAAATCAGATTGATTATGTCCTTTGCAGCCAAAGATGGAGAAGCTCTAAGCAGTCAGTAAAAACAAGACCTGGAGCTGACTGTGGCTCAGATCATGAGCTGCTTCTTGCAAAATTTCGGCTTAAATTGAAGAACGTCGGGAAAACCACTAAACCGTTCAGGTATGACCTAAATCATATCCCTGATGAATATACAGTGGAGGTGAGGAATAGATTTCAGGGATTAGACCTGATAGACAGAGTGCCTGAGGAACTATGGACGGAGGTCCGTAACATTGTTCAGGAGGCAGCAACGAAATCTGTCCCAAAGAAAAAGAAATGCAAGAAAGCCAAGTGGCTGTCTGATGAGGCTTTACAAGTAGCTCACGAAAGAAGGGAAGCAAAAAGCAAGGGAGAAAGGGGAAGATATACCCAACTGAATGCAGAGTTCCAGAGAATAGCAAGGAGAGACAAGAAGGCCTTCTTAAATGAACAATGCAAAGAAATCGAGGAAAACAACAGAATGGGAAAGACTAGAGATCTCTTCAAGAAAATTGGAGATCTCAAGGGAACGTTTTGTGCAAAGATGGGCATGATAAAGGACAAAGAAGGCAGGGACCTAACAGAAGCAGATGAGATTAAGAAGAGGTGGCAAGAATACACAGAAGAACTATACAGGAAAGATCTGAATGTCCCTGATAGCCATGATAGTGCGGTCACTGAACTTGAGCCGGACATCCTCGAGAGTGAAGTCAAGTGGGCCTTAGGAAGCATTAGTAACAACAAAGCTAGCGGAGATGACAGTATTCCAGCCGAGCTATTTAAAATCCTAAAAGATGATGCTGTTAAAGTGCTGCATTCAATATGCCAACAAATCTGGAACACTCAACAGTGGCCACAAGACTGGAAAAGGTCAGTTTACATTCCAATTCCAAAGAAGGGCAACGCCAAAGAGTGTTCAAACTACCGCACAATTGCACTCATTTCACATGCCAGCAAGGTGATGCTCAAAATCCTACAAGCTAGGCTTCAGCAGTATGCGAACCGAGAACTACCGGAAGTACAAGCTGGGTTTCGAAGAGACAGAGGAACTAGAGATCAAATCGCCAACATTCGCTGCATCATGGAGAAAGCAAGAGAATTCCAGAAAAACGTCTATTTCTGCTTCATTGACTATGCTAAAGCCTTTGATTGTATGGATCACAACAAACTGTGGCAAATTCTTAAAGTGATGGGAGTACCAGACCACCTTACCTGTCTCCTGAGAAACCTGTACGAGGGTCAAGAAGCAACAGTAAGAACCAGACATGGAACAACCGATTGGTTCAAAATTGGGAAAGGAGTACGACAAGGCTGCATATTGTCACCCTGCTTATTTATCTTATATGCAGAGTACATCATGAGAAATGCCGGGTTGGATGAATCAGAGGTCGGAATTAAGATTGCTGGGAGAATTATCAACAACCTCCGATATGCAGACGATACCACCCTAATGGCAGAAAGCGAAGAGGATCTCAACAGCCTCTTGTTGAGGGTGAAAGTGGAGAGTGCAAAAGCTGGTTTGAAACTCAACATTAAAAAAACTAAGATCATGGCATCTGGCCCTATCACTTCCTGGCATATAGAAGGGGAAGAAATGGAAGCAGTGACAGATTTTACTTTCTTGGGCTCCAAGATCACCACAGATGGTGACTGTAGCCATGAAATTAAAAGACGCTTGCTCCTTGGGAGGAAAGCTATGGCCAACCTAGACAGCATAGTAAGAAGCAGAGACATCAGCTTGCCGACAAAGGTCCGTCTAATCAAAGCTATGGTTTTCCCAGTAGTAATGTATGGCTGTGAGAGCTGGACTATAAGGAAGGCTGAGCGCCGAAGAATTGATGCTTTCAAACTGTGGTGCTGGAGAAGACTCTTACGAGTCCCCTGGACTGCAAGGAGGTCAAATCAGTCCATCCTAAAGGAAATCAACCCTGAGTGCTCATTGGAAGGACAGATACTGAAGCTGAAGCTCCAATATTTTGGCCACCTAATGCGAAGAGAAAACTCCCTGGAAGAGACCCTGATGCTGGGAAAGACTGAAGGCAAAAGGAGAAGGGGACGGCAGAGGATGAGATGGCTAGATAGCATCATGGATGCAACGAATATGAACTTGAGCACGCTCCGGGAGAGAGCGCAGGACAGGAAGGCCTGGCATGCTATGGTCCATGGGGTCACGAAGAGTCGGACACGACTGAACGACTGAACAACAACAAAATGTAACTTGGGGTGTGGAATTTAGCTTCTTGAGACTTTCTCTCTCTCTCTCTCTTTCTCTCTCTCCCCCTGCCCCCCAATAGTTTTTAAAAGCAAGTTTCTAGCCCTTATGGTTGCATAGATAGCGTAGGCAATGCCTGGCCTGAACCCCAAAGCAGAATGCCTGCTGAACGGCATTTCCATTGGTCAGAAGCTGAGCTTCAGTGCCTTCTGTACTGCACTGTATTGCACTAAGGCTATTAGTGGACTTCAGGAGGGGCTCACTAAAATAAGCTAATTTGGGCTTGGTTTGGGTTGGGCCCCAGTTACCTCATTTTAAAGCCCATTCTGAGCATCAGGTTTTGCTATGCTCCTGATTATGCCATCAAGAATGAGGCTTAGAGGCCTCCCCACCCCAAACCTCTCAGATGTCCTGCTTTACAGAGGACAGTCCTCTATTAAAGAGCTGTCAGAGGACAGTCCTCTATTCGGCAGTTTTCTGTGCCTGCTCAGTCTGTTAACTACCTGTTACCTCAGTCTGTTAACTTCAAGGCCCCTGGGCTGTCCCTTCTTATAGTTCTTTATCTGTAAACAGACATGGACTGCAGAGCCCTTCAAATAGAGAATGCCTTCAAATAAAGTGGGATACATGGCCGCCCTACAAACAGCAGAACAAATACTTCATAACAAACTTGTCACAATAAGATAAATTAAACTTAAAATTAGATTTCCTATAATGAGCCTTTCTTGTCTGACATTTTACTTTGTGCTTAGCAGTTCCTACAGTCTCGCTTCCTTGCAAATCCCATTCTGAAACTGACATGCATCAATCTCAACTAAAGCATTTAGAGCCAAGAAATACAGTCAGGGCCAGAAATATTGGAACAAAGATAACTGTTTTGGCAGTTGGCCTCTGTACACCACCACATTGAAGTTGAAAGGAAACACACCCAGATGGGAGCAAAGTCAGGACTTTCAGCTGTAATTCAAGGGGTTTGACAAAAGTGGGGCACTAACCATTCAGGAAGTACAGCCAGTGGCATGCACCCCCCCCATCATTGGGGGCTCATAAGTAATGGAACGAATGGCTGACAAGCAGCTGCATGGCCAGGTGTGGCGTGTTTCCTGGGTACCCCGTGACCAATCAAGCAGATAAAAGCCCTGCAGGTGGTTCTGAGTGTTACATTTGCATTTGGTAGCTGTTCACTGGAACTCCCAACATGAGGTCCAAAAAGGTGTCCATGTGAGTGAAGAAGACCATCATTAGGCTGAGGAAACAACATAAACCCATCAGAGAGATAGCAAAAACAGTGGGCGTGGCCAACACAACAGTTTGGAGCATCCTGAAAAAGAAGGAATTAACTGGCAAGCTCAGCAACAGCAAAAGGCCTGGAAGACCACGGAAGACAACTAAAGTAGATGACTGCAGAATGATGCTCATGGTGAAGAGGAACCCTTTCACAACATCTAGCCAGGTCAAGAACACTCTTGAGGAGGTAGGCATGTCATTGTCAACATCTACAGTCAAGAGACAGCTTTATGAATGTAAATACAGAGGCTTCACAACAAGGTGCAAACCACTGGTAACGCTCAAGAACAGACAGGCCAGATTAGCCTTTGCCAGCAAACACCTAAAAAAGCCTGCCCAGTTCTGGAATAAGATTCTTTGGACTGACAAAACCAAGATTAACTTGTACCAGAATGATGGGAAGAGGAAAGTATGGAGAAGAAAGGAACAGTTCATGATCCAAAGCATACCACATCATCTGTCAAACATGGTGGAGGCAGTGTTATGGCATGGGCATGTATGGCTGCCAATGGAACCGGGTCACTGGTGTTTATTGATGACCTGACTGCTGATAAAAGCAGCAGGATGAATTCTGAAGTGTATAGGGCTATACTTTCTGCTCAGATTCAGCTGAATGCTGCCAAACTGATAGGACGCCACTTCATATTGCAGATGGATAATGACCCAAAACATACAGCAAAAGCTACCCAAGAGTTTCTCCAGGCAAAGAAGTGGGATGTTCTTCAATGGCCAAGTCAGTCACCTGATCTCTAGCCAATAGAGCATGCTTTTCACTTACTGAAGACAAGACTGAAGACAGAAAGACTCACAAACAAGCAGCAGCTAAAGGCAGCTACAGTGAAGGCCTGGCAAAGCATCTTGAGGGAGGAAACTCAGCATTTGGTCATGTCCATGGGTTCCAGACTTCAGGCAGTCATTGACTGCAAAGGATTTTCATTCCAGTATTAAAGGCGATCCTTAAGTTTGAAATGATGTTGGTTTGTTCCATTATTTATGAGCCACCAACGATGGGTGTGTGTGCATACCACTGGCTGTCCTTCCTGAATGGTTAGTGCCCCACTTTTGTCAACCCCCTTGAATTACAGCTGAAAGTCCTGACTTCGCTCCCATCTGGGTGTGTTTCCTTTCAACTTCAATGTGATGGTATACAGAGGCCAACTGCCAAAACAGTTATCCTTGTTCCAATATTTCTGGCCCTGACTGTAGGTCATCAAATCTTTAAGTAAGATGCAAATTATTTTTTCCATTATCTGTTCTTCAGGCTATTACTTGCACCATATTTATAAAATTGGAACATATGCCTCTGAGAGATTGTGTCCTAAGAGACAAGAGGATAAAAAGAAAGAAAGAAAGAAAGAAAGAAAGAAAGAAAGAGGATTTGAATATTGTTGGTTAATTAGTTCAGAAAATCAGTACAAAAGCAGGCACTAAAATATGCAATTATGGAGCCCTGTATTAATGAGATATTCATTAGAGTCAAACTAAGTTTCAGAATAATTAATTGCAATTAAAACCACAAAACAGAACACTATAGCCCAGTAGCCCTTTAAAAGGAACCTGTTTAGATAATGACACATCACTTACTCGGAATGCTTGCTTTTGCTTGGTAAAGCAAAGCCTTCCTAACTAGTAGTTATCCCAAAGGGCAATATACATGTGATAGTAGCGAGAATTTAGGAATTCCCTTTCCAAATGGAATTAAGGACCTCAGCCCATGTAGGGCAGGTTAAGATGAGATGAAAATGCAAGTAGAATTCTGTGCTAGGACAATTGACAAACCGTGTTCATGCAGCTGGGTAATCTTAAACCTTGGACCTAAAGATCTTATGAACTCCTGTTTAGATGATCACACAACAAACGTTTCTCTTTTCTCCCCAACCCACTCTAACCATCGTTCCATGCTTTACAAGTGCTTCTACATGCCTCCTGTGTTGCAACAACAGCCACAAAACTGTTTGCCAACCCCAATTTAAATAATAATAATAATAATAATAATAATAATAATAATAATACGCTGAGCATGTGCAGGTTTGCATTTGAAATTCACTTGAATCATAGCACCATCATGACTACAGGAATAAGATGGAGTTTGCATCTGCTGTCCTGATGCCTGTATCATCTGCTGCTCTCTATGTGGTCATCTGGGCCCCTCAGGCTGTGGGGCCTTGGGGTTTGGGTTCAAGGGCTGCATCGCCATTATTTACAGCACAATCATAGATGTCAGCCCCACCGTTCCAGCTTGCCTCAGGGGGCACAGCCACATCCTTGACATCATCTAGGCCCCGGACGAAGTACCAGTTGGAGCTCCAACTGGTGCTTTGGCCAGGGACCTGGCTTTGCTGTGCATCTGCTTTCCTGGCTTGGAAAAGGGCTTATGATTGCACTACAAGTCTTGCTAATTTCAATGGCAGAGTTAAAGGCTCATGCCTAACTCTATATCATCGGAATCAATGGGACTTCTTTATGTAAAATATTTTCCTCCTGCTTTTTTGGATCCAAGCAGGTTCACATAGTGGGTTAGAAAATAATAATATCACCAATAAACAACCAAAAGACAAATGTATAAAACAATAAAAAGAGAGGAATTCAACAGAAACAACCAGCAGTTTAAAACAAATCAATAAACTCAATGTGTCCCCAACTTCTCCTGCTGTAACACTGTCTAAAAACAAACAAAGAAATAGGAAGACTCTCATGGGAAGTGAGTTCCATGACCTCATTATAATGCTCAGCTTTGGTCAGATCATGTCTGATGGCTTCTTTAATGGAAATTATTTATTACGTATTCATTATTTATTAAAAGTATTTTTAACTCACCTCTCATCCTAGGCTACCAAGGCTATTATATTGCAGTGTCCCAACCCAAAATATGCAACAATATAATGCAATAAAATCATAAAACAACAACACACACACAAAATCAAAAGGATAAAAACAGCAGAGTAGACTAAACAAACACTTGCCTGGGCAAATTAGTCAATTTAATTGACTGAAATGACAGCAGTGTCAGTGACAATCAAGCTTCAATGGGGAGGGCATTCTAGAGATGGGGTGCCACCAGAGAGAAGGCCCTCTGCCTAGCTCCTACCCAACAAGGTTCCCTTGGCAAAGGAACTCAGAGAAGAGTCTCCTCTGAAAATCTTAAAATATGGGCAGGATGGTATAGGGAGGGATACTCTTTCAAATATTTGGATCCCAAGCTGTTAAGAATTTAAAGGAATGGGCAAGAATTATAGGCATGACATAGCCAAAATTAAGGACTTTTAAGTCCCATTAATTTCAAATAGAGAAAGATAAACATATGCTCAACTTTCCACATGATCAGTAGGACTGTTATATATATTACAGTACCATTGATGGGACTTAAAAGTTCTTAATTTTGACTATGTCATGGCTATGTCATGTCATGCCCATATATATGATAGCCAATTTATTTTAAAACTGAGCAACTAGACTACATTCACTAAATACAATTTTTCTGGAGTGCATTTGCATTAAATTAATTCCTTTGTTAATTTCGTTCCAGGAATCCCCTTCTTTCCACACAGTAAAAATCACCACTTTTCACTGCACCCGCAAAACAAAATACATATGCCATGAGTATGCCAATGCATGCGAATCCTAGGATTCTCATTAAATAATATCTAATCGTCTTATTAAATAAATCCAGCTAATTGTTTTGAAGGAGACATTTTCTTTGGATCAAGGCACTTATTCAAGCATGAAATTTCTACTGACACATTTTGTCTAAAGCAGGATTAAAGAGAAACAACTCTCATGGATTTTAGACTCCAGCTATGAAAAAGTTACAATGCTGACAGTTGAGAACGTTTTCCTGATAAGTCATGATGTAGTGAAGGGGGCATGCAGAGGCGTGCAGCTCCAGGACTTTTTTCTCCAAGCAGGAATGGTTATGCCTGTGGAGCACCAGGGTAATTGACAGACCATCCTCGTTTGGCCAGTGGATGAAGTGATAACAGGGCTTTCAAGTTTTACTGTTGTTTGTGACAGACTAGCATAGAGGAAGCCAGAAAATGGGGGAAATAATCAAGCAGAAGCTGGTTACCTTTTTACTTTTTAAAAATGGGTTCCTAATTTACACTAACCATTTAAATGGTGACACTTCTTTGCAAGATTGTTTTAACTTCTAATTAAAAGCTAAAGGTTGTTTTTCAGCTGGCTGAAGATCTTTTGTTAAAACGCAGTGTGTTTGACCAGTTGAACCCCTGCAGTCAGAAATAAGCAACCCTGAGTTCAATGGACCACGTAACTATGCTTAGTTCCATTCAAAGAGTTGCTTTGAATGAAACAAGTAGAATCATTACTGGATGTCTAAAACCTACTTCTCTAGATAAGATCTACCATATAGCTGGCATCGCCCCGCCTGCTGTTCATAGAGAAGCAGCAGCATACAAAGAGAGGTTTAAATTTTCAATATCCAAACAACACCCTCTTTACGGCCTACAGATAGCTCCTCAGAGATTAAAATCCAGGAAAAGCTTCCTTAGATCGACGGACGACTTTGGTGAATTCAGAAGTAGAATGGATTTATGGAAAGCTACAAAGAATCAACACTGGATGGAACCAGCAGAGGAGCTGGCACCCGGTTCCGATGAAAGCTGGGAAGTTTGGAAATCATTGAACAGACTGCGCACGGGTACAACAAGATCTAGAGATACTCTGAATAAATGGGGCTATCCGGTGATCTCTGCCCTATGCGACTGCGGAGACTTGCAGTCAACAACACATATATGTATTTGCCCTTTGTGCCCTGACCAATGTACACATGAGGACCTTATGCCAGCGCGACAGAATGCAATTAATGTTGCTAGTTTGAGGGCAAGATTTGTCTAACTTTTATATATTTTAGCTCCTACATCTTATATTTTAAATGTTATGTGTTATAGTATGTTTTTAATTGTGATGCTTCTGACACAAATAAATAAATAAATAAATAAATAAATAAATACTATGCTTTAGGATTGTACTCATACCATGTCAACTTAGTTGTGAGATTTTATTAGTTGTTTGTTTTGGATGTCTGTGTTTTATGATGGAGTTTTGAAACCAGAGTCTTGGCTCCTTTGAGTATAAAATAATAGAAAAGCAGGATATAGATACAGATGTGGATATGGATACAGATATATATACTGGGGACATAAGTACAGATTTTCCTTGGGGATGTGGCTCTGGGCAGGCCCTCTCAGAGGTCAAGAGAGGCCTGGGCCACTTCCATTTTTTTTGATGCTCCCATTATATTAAAAAATGAAGAAATGGCAAAACAGGGTTACAAAAATTGAGACATATTGTAAATGTTTACATTTAACAAATTAACTCTTTTAATACAAAAATATCATGCAATAATTTGTAATAAATGTTCCCTTTTTATTTAACAAGTGCTCGTCTAGCTTTTTTCTGTGCACATTTACCACTTATTCTAAGAAAAAAATAGTTTTCTTGCAATGTCGCAGTTCATGTTAAGCATAGCAAGGCCATTCAAACACTCTTGACCCATAGTTGAACGGTATTTATTTATTTATTTTATTTATTTATTTCTATACCGCCCAATAGCCGAAGCTCTCTGGGCGGTTCACAAAAACTAAAACCAAACAACACACAATAAAACAATTTAAAATATATAGAACATTAAAACCACAATATAACAATACAACCACAATAAAACCTAGCAGCAGTACAGGAGTTTAAAATACAGATTTAAAACAGCAAAGATAAAAATTTAGAAAGCTAAAATGCCTGGGAAAATAAAAAGGTCTTCACCTGGCGCCGAAAGGAGTACAATGTAGGCGCCAGGCGAACCTCACTAGGGAGCTCATTCCAGAGCTGGGGTGCCACAACAGAAAAAGCCCTCCTCCTAGTAGCCACCCGCCTCACTTCCTTTGGCAGGGGCTCACGGAGAAGGGCTGCTGCTGATGATCTTAAGGTCCGGGCAGGCACATATGGGAGGAGGCGATCCTTCAGGTAACCTGGCCCCAAGCCGTTAAGGGCTTTGAATGTTAACGCCAGCACTTTGAATCGGGCCCGGAAATGGACCGGCAGCCAGTGCAGCTGGAAAAGTACTGGCGTAATATGAGCTCGCAGGCCAGTCCCTGTTAACAATCTTGCTGCCCTATTTTGGACCAGCTGAAGTTTCCGGACTGTTTTCAAAGGCAGCCCCACGTATAACGCATTGCAGTAATCCAGACGAGAAGTTATCAGAGCATGGATAACTGTAGCTAGGCTATCTCTGTCCAGATAAGGGCGTAGTTGGTACACCAGCCTAAGCTGATAAAAAGTGCTCCGTGCCACTGAGTTCACCTGTGCCTCAAGTGACAGTTCTGGATCCAAGAGCACCCCCAAACTACGAACCTGATCCTTTAGGGGGAGTGCAACCCCCTCCAGAACAGGTTGATTATCACCTAGCCGGGCAGACGAACCACCCACTAACAGTACCTCCGTCTTGTCTGGATTGAGTTTCAGTTTATTGGCCCTCATCCAGTCCATTACCGTGCCCAGGCACTGGTTCAGAACAGCCACTGCCTCACCTGGTTTTGATGAGAAAGAGAGGTAGAGCTGGGTGTCATCCGCATATTGATGGCACCTCAGCCCACACCTCCGGATAACCTCCCCCAGCGGTTTCATGTAGATGTTAAACAGCATGGGGGATAGAATAGAGCCCTGTGGAACCCCATGGCACAATTGCCATGGCACAGAGCAATAATCCCCCAGCACCACCTTCTGGAATCGGCCATCCAAGTAGGAGTGGAACCACTGTAGTGCAGTGCCTCCAACTCCCAACCCAGACAACCTATCCAGAAGGATACCATGGTCAATGGTATCGAAAGCCGCTGAGAGGTCCAGGAGAATCAACAGGGTCGCACTCCCCCTGTCCCTCTCCTGGCAGAGGTCATCCCACAGGGCGACCAAGGCAGTTTCCGTTCCAAAACCAGGCCTGAAGCCCGATTGAAATGGATCTAGATAATCCGTTTCATTCAAGAGTGCCTGGAGCTGTCCTACAACCACCCGCTCAAGCACCTTGCCCAGGAAGGGGATGTTGGCCACTGGCCTATAATTGTTAACATCCTCTGGGTCCAGGTTAGGCTTTTTCAGGAGTGGTCTAATTACTGCCTCTTTGAAAGCGGCAGGCACCACTCCCTCTCTCAAGGAGGAATTTACAACCTCCTGGACCCAGCCGGACAACCCCTCCTTGTTTGATTTAATAAGCCATGAAGGGCAAGGGTCAAGCACACAAGTGGTCGATCGGACTTGGCCAAGCACCTTGTCCGCATCCTCAGGCCTCAGTAACTGAAACTCATCCAATAAAACTGGACCAGACGGTGCTCTGAACGCCTCTACCAATGGAACTGCATTAATGGTGGTGTCCAATTCATGACGAATCTGAGCGACTTTATCCTCAAAGTGCTGCGCAAACCCGTCACAGCGTGCTACCGAGGGTTCCACCGTCTCTCTCCCTGGCCCAGAATGTAACAGGCCGCGAACCACTCGGAAAAGCTCCGCCGGACGACACTGAGAAGATGCAATGCTGGTGGAAAAGAACTGCCTCTTTGCCACCCTCACCGCCACAGAGTAGGCTCGATAGTGGGCTCTTACCTGTGTTCGGTCAGACTCAGCACAAGTTTTCCTCCACCTGCGTTCTAGCCGTCTCCCCTCTTGCTTCATTGCCCTCAGCTCAGGTGTATACCAAGGAGCTGGCCGGGCTCTGCTCAGAGGGAGAGGGCGCTTGGGTGCGATCGTGTCAACCGCCCGAGTCATCTCTGCATTCCACAGAGCGACCTGGGCTTCAACAGGAGCACCAGCCATACCAGCAGGAAAATCCCCCAGAGCCCTCTGGAATCCATCGGAATCCATTAATCTCCAGGGGCGGACCATTTTAATAGGTCCCCCACCCTTGCAGAGGGGAAAGGCCGCCAGAAGTCTAAACCTCAGCAGGAAGTGATCTGACCATGACAAAGGGACAGATGTTAATTCCTCCACTTTCAGATCACCATCCTCCTGCCCAGTCGAGAAAACCAGATCAAGCGTGTGTCCTTTTATATGCGTTGGGCCAATGACATGTTGGGACAGCCCCATGGTTGTCATGGCGGCCATGAAGTCCTGAGCCGCCCCGGATACAGCGGCCTCAGCATGGAAGTTGAGATCCCCCAGGACCATCATCGGTAGTCATTCTTGACCTGCTTCAGCACCTTGAAAGACTGTTCACCTGAAGCTACTGATGCAGGTAGACTGAGAAAAATCCTCAATGCAACAGTGACATTAGGAAACATACCAGCAAGTCCAAGTTGGGGTACTTCTTGAAGCAATTCCTTTGGTGTACAATCCTGTTTAAAGGTGTAAGATGAACATCTTCTTTCTTCTTCATCTTCTTTCCCATCAGTTTATCTCTGTGTCTCTATGTATAACCTCATTTGGAGATAACGTCAAGTCTAAATCTGAGATCCTCCATGAATGTGAGGCCTGGGCCAAATGCCCCCCCCCTCCTGTGATAGGCCCTGGTTCTGGGTGCTGTCATGATGAGCTCCTGCACTTCAAAATTTACCATGACACCACTACAGGTAAGTGATCATCAAAAAGTGTTGCCATTACCAGAGTACACTGTCAGTGCTCTGTGGTGATAAGGATTCCTAAATCTTTTGGTTGTGGCTGTTGTGATGACGAGGATATTGAGCTGGATGGAGCAATGTTTTGAAGAGGGACCTAATTTGGGCACAAGCACACTTAGGAACATAGTTCAATAGATCAGGTAACTAGTTTACTCTCACTGGCAGCAGCTTTCCAGGTCTCAGGCCGAGGTCTTTCTCGTCACTTGCTGAGTGGTCACTTTTAACTGGAGATACTAGGGATGTTCTGCACGTGTACTCCATGACTGAGCGATGGTGCCTCCTTAACAATGAAATATTCCATCAGGTGAGAAAGCAGGCCCTGTAGGCATTACCGAATTACATCAAAACCACCCTATTGTAGATGATGTGGCCCAAATGCACAGGGCAGTTGTTGGTAGATTTCAACAAAAATAAGGATGGAACTACACAGGGGAGTATCACTGACTAAGGCTGCTTAACCCCCTCCCCCTGCAACTACCAACTCCCTCCCACCACTTACACAATCCTTTCCCAGGCCATATCCTCCCATCCAGACTGATTCTGGTTTTGGAGCCGGCTAGGGAAAGATGGCCAGGGGGAGGGATTGTGTGGTGTGGGAGAATCAGTAGGTGGGAGAATAGATTAACAATCCCTCCCATCTACCGATTCTCCTCTGCAGTTGCTGCCTACCTCTGCATTAACACTGCAAGACAAACACAGGGCTGGTGACATATAGTTCCAACCTAAGAACAAGGCATCCAGCATGATTCAAAGCATGCTTACGTGGACATAAGGCCCATTGAGTTCAATAGAACTGACTTCCAAGTGTACTTACAAGGACTGCAGCCCTGGATTCAGCAGATAATGATTTATTATTTATGTATTTATTTGTTGAAAATGTCCTACTTGTAGGGAGCATTTACAACAGGGGCATTAAAATGTGGTTTAAAAAAAACACCATTCATTGTTGTAGCAAACCACCCCATGGCATCCTTTGTATCCAAAGGATATTTGTTCCAATTGCAACCGCAGTCTTTGTTTCTCTTTTGGAATATGATCCAGTTTTAATCAGCTATCTTAAGGGGATGATTTATGGTATCAGCCTTTTGCAATGCCCTTGCCTCTCTGGGGAATATAAATGTTTGCTTATTCAGAGGGTTTTTGCTCTGATACTTTACATACTTTCCTGGACAGCTTCATTATGTGGGTAGGCTTGTTGGCCCATGATTTTCCTTCTGTGTATTACATTTTAACACTCCCGGATAATTAAAAGTTATTTAGGAACATGAGCAGACAACGCTGCTGGCAGAAGATGGTCCAGGAACTCTGCCAAAAGCCAAATACAATATAGACAATGGTTGGTGTGTTGATTCCGGAGAATAAGAGAATTGCTGGTCTTCTCGAACCAGCAGTTGGCAGGGGAGGTGGCAAGCGATCGAACTGCATAGAACCCTTCATCAGGGCCGGCCCAGGACATTTTACTGCCTGCAAGGGAGCAGCAGGTGGCACAAATAGTACTGGTTATTTTGGCAATGAAGCCGAAAATCCCACAAGCCCCTCTCCACCTCTTTGGCAATACAAATGCAAGAATAAGGAAAAAGTTCACCATTTGCTGCCTTTTTATGACACCCAAACTCAGCTGCCCTTTGTTGAGCAAAATGGAAAGTGAATTACATTTTCGTATGAAAACCGAGAGGCAAGTTCCCGAAGAGTAGCTATGTTAGATCCAATCTACACATGGAACAGAATGTGGGATAATCTGGAGGTGGTACAGTGGAATGTATAGGAGCGTTGCAAGAAACTGAGTATTTATTTATTTATTTATTGCATTTCTATCCTGCCTTTTTTCCTCTTGCAAGGAACCCAAGGTGGCATACATAATCCTCCTCCTCTCCATTTTATCCTCATGACAACAACCCTGTGAGGTAGGCTGGGCTGAGAGTCTGTGACTGGCCCAAAGTCACCTGGTGAGCTTCCATGGCCGAGTGGGGACTAGAACCCGGATCTCCTGGCTCCCAGTCCAACACTCTCACCACTACACCACACTGGCTCTCAAGTAGGGGTGATGATGAATGCCCCATCTCAGTTTCTGTGAGGAGGATCAGGGTGAGCTGCCCAACCTGATTCTGCTAGTGCAGAACCTGATTCTGCTAGCTCCTCAAGAGGTTTTGAATTCCACTGGAGCTGCTCAGGGAGCACAGATTCATGCTCAGGGTGACCTGTCTGCTATTCACCCCCTCCTTGAACTGTCCAAATCTCCATGCAAGTAAAAAACTAGCACATCAGGGAGAAAATATTCCAGCCCATCTAAACTCTCTACTAGTTTTCTACTTGCAGGGAGTTGTTATTTTGTTTTTTTAAAAAATTCAGGAGAATTTGAAAATATGTGATTCCTCAACTTTGGTCTGAAATAGTATCGTCCATTCTACAGAACGCTTCCATTCATTTTACCACATTCTGCTGCGATGTAGACTAAAAAACCTGAATCTGTACTATAGATTCTATAGCAACAAAACAAAATGAATGGAAAAGGAGACATGGAAGGCTGATGAACACAATACAGCTGCCATGTAAGGCATGAGTGAACAGGCCCTACATGTGAACAGGCCCTAAATGAATGAGAGAGAGAGAAAAAGAGAGGCGTACTTGAGGTGACTGGGAACTGCCTGTGGCCCTCAGGCCTTGCAGTGAGGAACACTACCTTAGGGGATGTCAACAAATCAGGTTAAACAGTGTCTCACATTAGGGGGGCACCTCTAAATTATAAACTGTTACTACAGTGGCCATATGTTGGTGGCAGACTGGCAGGTCAGTATCACTAGCAAGCCTCTATGACAGCCTAACCCAATCGGGTGCCCTCCAGATGTTGTGGGCATCAACTCCCATCTTTCCAGCCAGTATGGCCATTGCATGCCTTCAAATGCCTGGGAGTCGGGGAAACACACTTGACTTGGTGCTGAAAAGATGACAATGTTGGCAACAGGCTGGCTTCATTGGGAAGAGAGTTTCACAGTTGCGGCAGGGGGCACCACTGAAAGCCCGCTCTCCCTTGTTGCCATCTATCTTTCAAAGGAGGCACTCTGAGGAGGGCCTCAGATGTTGATTGCAGTGAACAGGTAGATTCATACCAGGAAAGGCGCTTTGTCAGGTATTGTGGTCCTGAGCCATATAAAGCTTTATAGGTCTAAAGTAGCACCTTGAATTGGACTTGGAAATGTATAGGCAACCAGTTCCAACCAGGTCAGAATCGGTGTTGTATGCTTGGATGTCCTGGTCCCTGTCATCAGTCTGGCTATCATATTTTGCACTAGCTGCAGTTTCTGAGCCATTTTCAAAGGCAGCTCCATGTAGAGTGTGTTGCAGTAATCTAACCTGGAGGTTACCAGAACATAGACTACTGAAGCCAAGTCATCCCTGTCCAGATAGGGGCATAGTGGGGCCATCATCCAAAGCTGGTAGAAGGCACTCCAAGCCACTGAGGCCACCTGATCCACAAGTGACAGTTATGGCTCCAGGAGAACCCCCAAACTATGAACCTGTTCCTCCAGGGAGAGTGCAACCCCATCCAGAACAGGATGAACACCCTCCATCCAGTCAGAAGAACCATCCACTAACAATGTCTTGGTCTTGTCTGGATTGAACCTCAGTTTATTAGCCCCCATCCAGTTCATTGTGCCAGCCAGGCACCAATCTAGCACATTCACCATCTCACCTGATGAAGGTGAAGGTGAGGAACAGAGCTGCACTCCAAAACCCCTGATGACCCCACTCAACAGTTTCATGTAGATGTTAAATAGTATAGGGGACAAAACAAACCCCAAAACATCCATGGGGCCAAGCAAGATCCTCCAAGCACCACCTTCTGGAGCCGACCATCCAAGTAGGAGTGAAGCCAATGCAATGCAGTACCTCCCACCCAACTTAGATAATCACCCCAGAAGGAAACCATGGACAGTGGCATTGAAAACCTCAAGGCAAATCAACAGGGTCACAGTCCACCTGTCCCTCTTCCAACATAGGTCATTATACAGACTAAGGTGATTTCTGTGCCAAAACCCAGCCTGAACCCCAACTGAAATGGATCCAGATAATCAGTCTCATCCAACAGCCAAAAGAGTGAGCCTCCCTGCCTCACTTCACCTGCTGTTGCAGCAAGGTAGAACAGCCACTAAGGGAGGCAGTTCTCGGAGGGGTGGAGTCAAATGACATTGGCTGAGCTGATGGTGGAGGGCTTGCTGCTCTCACGTCTCTTTCTAATGTAGCCTTCCCCAACTTGGTGCCTTCCAGATGCATTGGACTGCAACTTCCATCAACCCCAGCCAGCCTGGGGCTGAGGGATGACAGGAGTTGCAGTCCAACACATTTGGAGGGTGCCAGGTAGGGAAAGCGGTTGTAATGCTATCAGCTTATTTTTTATAGAACAAAATGCTACAAAATAGGTGTTAGGAATAGATTATAGGTACGTGGCATTCTTGTATCTTCCAATAGAGTCACTTAGGTTCACAAAAACACAAAGTTGCTGGATACAGATGCTTATAAATTGTTTTTAACTTTGTACGCCCCTTGAGTATTTTGTATATAGGTGGGTTATAAATTGAATTAATAACAACAATAACAATAACAATAACAACAACAACAACAACAACAATAATATATTCACCAATACAATAGTGTATTAGCTTATCATTGCAGCTAAGTGTGTGAGATATGAGCTGAGAAAGGATGTTGTATGGATGACTGAAGTCATGTTTGTGAAGTGCTTTGACTATTTCAAGTGTGCTATGTAAATGCTAAACATAACTACCACGCTTCTCAGTTTGAGATGTGGGGGAGGGACGCTAAAAAACCATTTCATTCATTCAGGTGTATTTCCCACCTGAAAGTAGATATTGAGAACTGAAACTCTCCTTTATGGGGATTAGTCTGCCACCACCTTACACACTACAGTGAAAAATAATTGTACCTGCTATGTGAATTGTGCATTATTTAACAGAAGGCTAGTCAATATTTAATAATTGCTCACACATTTCGTCCCAAGATACCCCAAATTGTTATCTTTCATGTGCTTTACTGTTAAACCTCTTTCTTTACAAAATATTTCCACAGGTGCCAAATTTTCTTCCTATGAAAAATTAACAGCAGTCTTTCTTTCTTTCTTTCTTTCTTTCTTTCTTTCTTTCTTTCTTTCAAAACAGGTAGCATCTGAATAAGCCCACGTGCTAGTTAATGGAGCTTACTTGTGGAACTTGAGCTCCAATCTTACCCTGGGATAAGGAAGAAGAACTCTACTGACAAGCCAACAAAACTTTAATGAGGATAATTACATTGCCAGAGCTAAGAGAACATGTAACGGCTGCATAGCTCTTTCAGATCTCTGTTTATTCTTCTAATCAACTTGGCTTTTTCCCTTTCTTCTTCTTTTTTTTAAATAAAGGAACTTACTAGTCTATTACAGAATTATAAAGTTGGATACCAACTTTGGGACAATAATGCAACAAGAGACTGGATGAAAAGCTCCATTGACTACTTTGTCATGAAGTTTTATTGAGAATCTCAGTGACATATAGAGTAAAAATGGTGATCTCTGGCTCCTATGATGCGGCTTATAGGGTGGCAAGGTGAAACAGAACTGGAGAACATCCAAAAGGACCAATGGAATATAGAGACAAGGTTTCAAGATGTTGAAAAACTATGTAGTTTTATTCCATGGAGTAGCCCTATGCGTTTTGGCCCTGAATACTAAACATGGCCTTCTTCAAGGGCTAGATTAAAGAAGGAAGAAAAGGACAACACATAAACAGGTATTTTAGAATAAAACATTCATTTTAAAAACATAGCAATAATAATGATCAGCACACTGCAATAATGCCTGTGATTACTTTCACTGTATTTCTAAAACTGCCTGCAGAGATATCTGAAAAAGAGGAATCCTATGACTGGTGTCTGATATCATAGAATCATAGAATAGTAGGGTTGGAAGGGGCCTACAAGGCCATCGAGTCCAACCCCCTGCTCAATGCAGGAATCCAAGTCAGAGCATCCCTGATAGATGGCTGTCCAGCCTCGACTTGAACGCCTCCAGTGTGGGAGAGCCCACCACCTCCCTAGGTAATTGGTTTCATTGTCGTATTGCTCTAACCGTCAGGAGGTTTTTCCTGATGTTCAGCCGGAATCTGGCTTCCTGTAACTTGAGCCCATTATTCCGTGTCCTGCACTCTGGGATGATCAAGAAGAGATCCTGGCCTTCTTCTCTGTGACAACCTTTCAAGTACTTGAAGAGTGCTATCATATCTCTCCTCAGTCTTCTCTTCTCAAGGCTAAACATGCCCAGTTCTTTCCGTCTCTCTTCATAGGGCTTTGTTTCCAGTCCCCTGATCATCTTTGTTGCCCTCCTCTGAACCCTCTCCAGTTTGTCTGCATCCTTCTTTAAGCGTGGTGCCCAGAACTGGACACAGTACTCCAGATGAGGCCTAACCAGTGCTGAGTAGAGGGGAACTAGTACTTCCCGGGATTGGGAAGCTATGCTTCTATTAATGCAGCCCAAAATAGCATTTGCCTTTTTTGCAGCCACATCACATTGTTGCCTCATATTCAGCTTGTAAATATGCAGTAGTTTATATACATATATACTGAAATATTTCAGCTGTATCATTGTAGTTACTGATTAGGCTCAAGGTCTCCCACTTCTAAACATGCAGCATATTTCTAGGGAGTATCTCGAAAGTACTGGACATAAGAGGCTGAAACTCCCGCTCTTCATTAAAGCCCCCAGGGGTCAGAGTTTCAGCCTTAGAAATTGGAATCCATTCAAGTTCTGTTTTCAATAGAAGTCTATCAACAGTGGTAGAAAACTTTTTGCAGAGCCCCAAACCTAGTATATAGTATCTTTTGCAGAGTAGGTTTTTTCCCTCCAAAATGACCTACCAAAGGAGTGCCCTGTTTGTTGTTTCTAATATTGCACAGATGTGCACCGGTTCGTAATTTAAGGGCCCTGGACGTCTTGAACACATAGAGTTTGTTACAGGGGCATCGGATGGCATAAATCACACAGCTTGTAGTTCAAGTGGCGAATTGCTTCAGGGTATATTTTTTTAGGTTAATCAGATTTTCAGATTCAGTCACCTTCCAAGTGTATTTGCAATATACACAGTGTCTACAAGGGTGGTGCCCTGTGGGAGTCATATAGCACCTCGAAGGCCATTGTAGTGCATCTGCTTACACTCCCTAAACTCACTTCGTATTAGCATGTTCTTAATGTTTGTTGTTCTTTTGAAGGAAATCATAGGCATTTCTTGGAACTCGCTAATGTTCTATATAATGTGCTAGTTCTTTTTAATGTTTCCCTGCAGATTATTTGTCACATGTTAAACAAGAGTTTAACCGTCTAGAAGAAATTTCTTTCTGTTTTTTTAGGTCACTGCACCTTGTCCTGCTTTAAAAACGCTGTTATCTACTACTACCCTTGGATATCCTCTATCCATTGTTTGCTCAGTATATGAGGTAATGGGAGATAAGGGGATTCTCCTTTCTTAATGCACCACTCACTCTCCCGATTGGGGAGGCAAGCAGTGTGCTATGTTACTGCTTTCTCCAGCTGGGAAAGCCCATGCACAGCAAAGCCAGGCCCCCAGCGGAAGTGCCAGTGTTTCGGCTAGGGCAGCTTTGCCTACTCAATGTCCTCTGCAATGGGAGAAGGTATGGAGCAGGTGAAACTGGTCCCTGGCCCAAGTGCCACCTGGAGAAGCTGATGACATCAGTGGCCATGGTTAAATGCTGGCATGTCCGTGGGTGTGGCCACACCACATAATGTCATCTGCCCTGCAAAAGACTGAGTGGGGTGAGGGTCACCCAGCCCCCACCCAACCCCAATTAAGTTTCCCACTCCCGGCTTTCACCTAAGGATTTCAAAGCGGTGTACACAAGTGATAAAAAACAATCAATACATACCATTAATATATCATAAAGTAGATATCTATAGAAAGAGAAGATAGGATAGGCTAAACTATACTGGGAATGCTTGCATGAATAAAGGTGTCTTCAGCACTGGCCTAAAAATAAGAATTGTCGGTGCATGTCTAATCTCAGGGTGAAGATTCCACACAGTAGAAGATTCCACATGGTGCCACCACTCTAAACGCCCTGCTCTGAGCAACCACAGACCAGCCCTCAGGAGCATGTGGCCCCACCAGGTGACCTCAAGGACCAAGTGGGTCTAGAGGGGACAAGGCAACCTCCCAGGTAACTGGGTCCCAAGTTGTTTAGGCCTTTATATACTAGCAACAAAACCTTAAAACTACCCTGGCAGCAAATAGGCAGCCAGTGCAGTTCCCTCGGCACAGGTTTAAGATGCAGCTCGAGGTCGCTGCACTCAGCAGCTTAGCTAAAGCATTCTGCACCAGCTGCAGCAACCAAATCAACCTCAAGGGTAACTGCAAATAGAGTACATTGCAATAATCGTTCACCACCAGAGAGGGGAAGATTGTGACCTGGTAACCTGCTTGCCTGCTAGATTTGCTGTCCAGATGCTAACTGTTGATGGCCAATGGCAAGGCCCTGGGCAGGGCTGGTGCCAGACTCCAGGGGGCCTCAGCACAGTGCTGCCAATGGGCCCCTGCCATCACAGACCCCACTGCCGCAGATCCTTGCCTGCCTGCCTGCCGTTGCCCATAGTGGGGACAGCAGTGGTGCCTCCTCTTCCTCACCCAGCCACCCCCACTGACAATGCTCTGCCGACCCCATGCACAATTTAAGCTTTGAGTCACAGTGATCAGATGCTGGGTGGAGACTCGACCAATGAGGGCACTGGAGCAACATAAAGATCATCCTGTGCTGTCATGGGCCATGCCCCCCCCCCCCGGCAGTTGTCAGGATTGATTCTGAGCATATGGAGATAGTTAGCAGTTCAGATTCAGAAGGGGAACAGCCATAACCGGGGAGGCATCTTCCCAAGCGAGTTCAGATATGGAAAGGCGTGCTTCTCAGGATGCTAACAGTACACCCAGATGGCTGAGCCTGATGCCCCCCCTTTCCCTCCTCCATGAGAACCCAGGAGGAGGAGGAAGAGACTGCGGGGTGAGACTTGAGGGATGCTAGACTGCAGCGCAGAGCTAAGAGGGAAAAGTTAGAGGCGGAGCTCAGACGGTCGACCCAGTTGGCGATGCGTGAGGGTTGACGTAGGGGAGCATCACTGGAAGGGAGGGGCATCCCTCCCTGAATTATTCTAGCCAGCAAGTCTTGTTTCAAACTGCTGGCAACATCATAGCTCCTATTTGGATCCCCTGTTGTCATTCCTTTGTAGCCTGAGAGTCTTCGAGGATTTGCATCTGTAATGAACCTGTTGATAGTGAATTAAAGGCGTGAGACTGAAGCCTCTCTTCTTGTGTGTGTGCATGAGGAAGGAGGGGGCCAAGGGAATGTGACAGCAGTGTCTGATTGGTTCAGGTCACTGTTACTCAAAAAGTAAGTAAAAAATAATTTTAAAGGGAGTGCCACAATAACTGCAGGCTTGGCCATGGTGCTTCCTTTCACCAGTGGGGCTGGCCAGGAGGGCGAGGAGGAGAAGGATTGCAGCAGCTGCAGCAGGCTCAAAGGCAGGGATGGGCCCTTCTGAGTCTCTGGGTCCTTGGCAGCTGCCCGCCCATGCCGATCCCTGACACTGGGCCTGCCCATGGGCTTTCCCTTCTTATGGTTCCTTATCTT
The DNA here is from genome assembly GCF_057233095.1 of Heloderma suspectum. Taxonomy (NCBI): domain Eukaryota; kingdom Metazoa; phylum Chordata; class Lepidosauria; order Squamata; family Helodermatidae; genus Heloderma; species Heloderma suspectum. The sequence goes on along the minus strand of NC_139461.1, from coordinate 282,920,362 downwards.
TAAACCAGACTTGGACTGGACAGTCATTCAAACGGATGACACCTTCAAACAGAGGACTGCTGTAAACTAGGACCCATGGCCACCATAGTGGCTTATAACACCAGTCAAGGCATTAGTGCCAGCCCAATACATTTAGCTGCCTGAAGTGGAGCCCAAATGCCACCCCCCACATCCTGCTAGGGACAATATTTTAAAAAGTCTTGCTGCACTGCTGAGACACCAGTTCCTGTCCATCCATCTCCCCTTCATGGTGCTGTCTGAAAAAGGTCTCTTCACTGGGCTGCATGACAAGGCTAGCCCTGATTAATAGATTGGCAAGACCCATTCTGGGCTTTATGAATGCCAAGGTGGAGTTTGAAGGAAGGCCTCTTTTTTTTCTGAAAGCGTTGCCATGGAGTTTCACCCAAAGTGAAATATTGAGGCGAAGTTGGCCCACTCAGGCAAAATGACAGTGGAAGAAACAATTTCAGTAAGACTGGGGAAATTTTTCCAGAGGACCCCACACACCCGTACCTTCAGGCCTCTACCTTACTCCCTTCTTAGTCTTCCTCTGGGTTTGTATTTCCTTCTTGTTGGACCTGAGGGCCAGCCCTACCATTACGCAGAGTGAGGCAACGACCTCAGGCGACAGATGCTCCTAGCAACCTCCTAGCTGTTTTAATGAACTCTCTGCCTGTTCCCCTCTACTAGAGGACAGAGTGGTATATGAGAGACAACTGATCTTGGGCCACCTGTGGTGGAGGATGCTATCCTATCGCCAGTGCTGAAGGTTCAAATCCCAGTTCAATCGGTTTCTGTATGTGGATGGGGAAGGGAGGGGACCTTTTGTTCTTCACCTCAGGCAGCAAAATGTCTTGGTCCAGCCCTGCTAGCCCTGACATAATTAGTTAAAGAAACTTTCAGAGTACTTGCTGGACCCATGCAAGTTTCAGAGTACCTGCATTGAGCAAGGGGTTGGACTCGATGGCCTTGTAGGCCCCTTCCAGCCCTACTATTCTATGATTCTATGACCCCCATTCTGACACTTCTCTCAAGGTTCAGAAACTGATCATAGGATTCTTCAGCTCTTCTCCTCCCTCCACTGCAGTTCACTGCATGTTGCTTTACTTCATTGTATTTCATTCCTCCCCTCACTTGTTCCTCTGTTGCCTTTTTACACTTATTTTATTCATTCATTCATTCATTCATTCATTTCATTTCATTTCATTTCATTTCTATACCGCCCAATAGCCGAAGCTCTCTGGGCGGTTCACAAAAATTAAAACCAAAGAGCAAACAATAAAACAATACAAAATATATAAAACATTAAAACCACAGTAAACAATACACTTGCAGCACATTTGTTTAACGAGAAGCAATAAGAGATGAAAGAAGCAGTGAGGGGAAAATCAAGACGATTTACTAGTTAGTTAGCACTAGCAGGCACACCAGCTTGTCATTTCAACTGCCAAACCAGTATGCCTGTGTTCAAGGAAACTTAATGTATTGGTAGACTCTGCAGTCTGCCAGCTTAGGTGACAAGTTGCTGAGGTTAGTCTTAAGTGAATTTACTTACCAGTAGGCACTCCAGCTTGCTTTTTCAACAAGCCTGAAAAAGCAATATCCCTTATGATGTCTGGCCAGATATTGCAAGGAACAGTGTGGGATAGTAAGCACATTTGTAATAAATTACTGACTGAGTAAACTGGGACAAAATTTGGAAGGAGACTTAATCAAGGGCATTGACAAGGATGAAGTGTACAATCCACTAGCTTTTCCACATATATCCTGAACAAACCTGGGGGTTGGGGGACAGCTGGTGTAGATGTAGATTTGGGTGGAGAGAAAATGGATATTGTCAAGGGCTCCTTGGCGGCCTCTTTCAGTCAAATCCAGTAGCCAAGTCCAGACACAGACAAAGGGATTTTTTTCAAAGCTTTATTCCTCTTTTACAACTTAACAACTCTACTGTTAGCAACTAGCTATGAGCAGCAGAGTACCTATGCCCTAAGTTGGAACAGTTGGTCCCCGTTTGAAAGGGAATCACTGGCAGACCCTGAACTTATGGGCTAGGGAGAGTCCCTCCTCTTTTCCTTTGGATCCTCTGGGCGTAACCGTTGTTTGCGCGCCAACCGGGCACTACGCCTCCTTTCCGCGCCCTCCATTTGGCACCGCTCCCTGCATCGGCGTCGCGCGTCCAGCAAGTCTTCTTCCCACGCCCTCTCACTCCCGGGACTGCTATCTATGCCAGGAATGCCGGTGGGAGGAATCTCTGCCAGCTGTTGGCCCTGGGAAGGATGAGCGCGCTCCTCTCCCAGGAGCGGCTGCTCTTCCTCAGAATCAGAACTACTCTGGGATTCTATGGGCTCAGTGTCCACCCTGACAGATATAAGCTTTAAACAATATATAGTTTCGAGCACGCCTGTGTGTGTACGTGCATGTGCATGTGTGTGCATGCGTCTGAGTGTTTGAGCCAGGCTGCAAGTAAACCAATGCCCTGATCCAAGACGCTGTAGCTTGATTTCTATTTGTAGCTTAGCTTAGCTCCTCTGTTTCCTCCAGAGATGGCTGCATGTTTGAGGGGGGCTCAGCAAGGTGGATTCCCTCCTACACTGGTGAACTCCCAGCTGCCATTTTAAATTTCCCATCCAGAACTCTCAGGGTGATGCTGCTTTGGGGCACTGTGGGATATTTTAAATGGTGGGCAGCTTCCAGACCTGACATAGGGTGGGGAGCAGAGACAGCATCAGCAGTGGTCTCTGTCAGAGTAGTTGGACCCTGCAGCTGCCCAAGGTTGCTGGGTGCTAGTGCTAAGCCTGGCTTCCAGTACATCGTCCGCCTTCAGGTCTGTGAAATATATTCCAAGTTCCATGACAAGGGAAGACAAATTCTCCCCACTGTCACCAGATAAGCAAACTTGCATCACTCTCATAACTCAGACTTGATAGAGACTAAGAGTGGCTGGCTCAATACAGAAAGTCACTGTCCTTCTTTAGGTGTTTGTTTATACTGTTCGTATTTCTATGCCAATTCAGGAGGAGTGAATCACACCCGCTTTTACTGGATCTTGTTGCTATGCCCACTTATGTCATCCGGGCCGCAGAGCACCTGGTGCTGGCGGAGACAATAAGGCCCCTGCCCCAAAAGAGTTCTGCACTCCTGGATTCATTTCTGCTCTGCATAGCAACAGGACACATCTCTTGCGTTGCTTGGCTTTTTGACCTCACCTTGCAATTTCTATCCCACGTCCTTCTCCTGGTACTCATGGTATATATTATCCACCCACTTAGGTGAGCACTTCGTGCTTGTATTGAAGTGGGCCATCACACACAAAAGCTTATGCCACAATATATTTGCTGGTCCGTAAGGTGCCACAAGACTCATCACTCTTATTTTCTTCAAGAGAGGAACGCAACTACCTCTCTCATAAGTTTCAGAAGGTACTCAAGAAATAGAATTCAAACTGAATACTCCTGTGGTTTGGCAATTTCAACTAGTTTATGCATTAAGGGAGAAAAGTACTTTAAAGTTATTCTATCAGTACATGAAGCAATTGTATCTCTAGGGGTCAGATCCAACTTTAATTACCCCAAGAACCTCATTAGAAAAACTATTGAACTGAAAGAGAAACAAAGAATATGTGTCAGGCTTTATTAACATTTTATATCCTTAACGAGAACTTCACTAATGGAAAATTAAGCTTCACTACTTGGCAGATTATGACAATTCAGCTCAGATAATGGTTAGAATGAAAGAGGCAACATGTCTTTTAAGGGTGCTTTTCATCTGCAAGCTGTGAGATGGAGCTTTATACTCTTAGGAGGTTGGTCGTGTATAAAACCGAACATTGAGTGGTTAAAAAAAAACAACCCCAAACACTGATGCTCTTCAAAATAATATAATTATCCAAACTGAACTGAAACTTCAGTCAACAAGCCAGCATAGTACAGTTGGCTGGCTGTTGGGTTTGGATATGGAAAATCCAGGCTCAACCCCCCTATGCAACTATGTAATTTACTGAGTGGCTTTTTTGTCTCTCAGCTAACCTCCCTAACCTCAGAGGGTTGTTAGTAAAATGACATAATGTCATCTTGTCGGGAGTCCCCTGTTGTCATCTACCAGAAGTCAATAAGCAAAGGGATAGGGAAAGCCCTAAACTGGCTACTACCAAGCCTCTTCTGTTTCCACAGGCAGGCCAGCCTGCATTAGTCCTGACAATGATGATAGCACCTCAGCCAGAAGTACCCAAACTGAGTAGAGAAGAATGGCCCTGTTGCCAAGACAGCCGGGATATTGCTTCCCATGTGTCAGGCCTACTTGTTTTCAGTGTTGTTTAGTTACTTTGAATAAAACTTTCGTATAACCCCCCCCCCCAATACTCTGATGGAGTAATTATGGATTTAATGGATTAATAATCTAGCCAAATTCCTAAAATCGTTGTAGACCATTTATTCTGAGGAGTTGTTTTTAATATAGTTTTTAGGATTGTTCCTAGCTCCAAATGATTGGGACTCTTTGGGTCTTATTGATTCAAACTGTGGTTCAAAAATGCTCAAATTATGAATCATGCACCCTCAGTTTTCAAATACTGGAACAATAAAAAAACAAGAATGACAGAGAGGGAGTCATATACAGATCTCTTGCAGGAAGGCATTCTGAAGTGCCAAACAACAGAAAAGGCCCTACACATAATGCATGTCAACCTTCCGCCCCAAGATGATGTTTTCAGCAGACCCTCATTAGTTGATCCTAAGGTTTACAATCCTAAAAAAAAAAAGGTAAAGGTGTCCCCAACCAGTCGTGTCTGATTCTAGGCTGTGGTGCTCATCTCCATTTCTAAGCCGAAGAGTCAGCGCAGTCTGAAGACGCTTCCGTGGTCATGTGGCCGGCATGACTGAAAACCGAGGTGCACGGAACGCTGTTACCTTTCCCGCCGAGGCGGTACCTATTTATCTACTTGCAATTTCTTGCTTTTGAACTGCTAGGTTGGCAGAAGCTGGGACTGAAGATGGGACTCACTCTGTCACGCAGCACTTGGGTCTCGAACTGCTGTCCTGCTGGCCTTCCGGTCTGCAATTCAGCGTCTTAATTAGTAGGGCTGTGTATGGACACCCCCAGCCCACTTCAGAGGCCAGTCCTCCTTGTTTGTTCAGTCATTAAGTCATTTCCGACTCCTCATGACCCCATGGACCATAGCACGCCAGGCCTTCCTGTCCTCCGCTCTCTCCCAGAGTGTGCTGAAGTTCATATTCATCGCATCGGTGATGCTATCTAGCCATCTCATCCTCTGCCGTCCCCTTCTCCTTTTGCCTTCACTCTTTCCCAGCATCAGGGTCTTTTCCAGAGAGTTTTCTCTTCGCATTAGGTGGCCAAAATATTTCCGCTTCAGCTTCAGTATCTGTCCTTCCAATGAGCACTCAGGGTTGATTTCCTTGAGGATGGACTGATTGGACCTCCTTGCAGTCCAGGGGACTCATAAGAGTCTTCTCCAGCACCATAGCTTGAAAGCATCAATTCTTCGGCTATCAGCCTTCCTTTTAGTCCAGCTCTCACAGCCATATATTACTACTGGGAAAACCATAGCTTTGATTATATGAACCTTTGTTGGCAAGGTGATGTCTCTGCTTCTTACTATGCTGTCTAGGTTTGCCATAGCTTTCCTCCCAAGGAGCAAGCGTCATTTAATATCATGGCCACAGTCACCATCTGCGGTGATCTTGGAGCCCAAGAAAATAAAATCTGTCACTGCTTCCATTTCTTCCCCTTCTATATGCCAGGAAGTGATAGGGCCAGATGCCATGATTTTAGTTTTTTTAATGTTGAGTTTCAAACCAGCTTTTGCACTCTCCACTTTCACCCTCAACAAGAGGCTGTTTAGATCCTCTTCGCTTTCTGCCATTAGGGTGGTATCGTCTGCGTTATCTGCGGTTGTTGATAATTCTCCCGGCAATCTTAATTCTGACCTGTGATTCATCCAACCCGGCATTTTTCATGATGAACTCTGCATATAAATTAAATAAGCAGGGCGACAATATGCAGCCTTGTCATACTCCTTTCCCAATTTTGAACCAATCGGTTGTTCCATGTCTGGTTCTTACTGTTGCTTCTAGACCCTCATACAGGTTTCTCAGGAGACAGGTAAGGTGGTCTGGTACTCCCATCTCTTTAAGAATTTGCCACAGTTTGTTGTGATCCACACAACCAAAGGCTTTAGCGTAGTCAGTGAAGCAGAAATAGAAGTTTTTCTGGAATTCTCTTGCTTTCTCCATGATCCAGCGAGTGTTGGTGATTTGATCTCTATTTCCTCTGCCTCTTCAAAACCCAGCTTGTACTTCCGGTAGTTCTCGGTTCACATACTGCTGAAGCCTAGCTTGTAGGATTTTGAGCATCACCTTGCTGACATGTGAAATGAGCGCAATTGTACGGTAGTTTGAACACTCTTTGGCATTGCACTTTGGAATTGGAATGTAAACTGACCTTTTCCAGTCTTGTGGCCACTGTTGAGTGTTCCAAATTTGTTGGCATATTGAGTGCAGCACTTTAACAGCATCATCTTTTAGGATTTTAAATAGCTCATCTGGAATACTGTCATCTCCGCTAGCTTTGTTGTTACTAATGCTTCCTAAGGCCCACTTGACTTCACTCTCTAGGATGTCCGGCTCAAGTTCAGTGACCGCACTATCATGGCTATCAGGACATTCAGATCTTTCCTGTATAGTTCTTCTGTGTATTCTTGCCACCTCTTCTTAATCTCATCTGCTTCTGTTAGGTCCCTGCCTTCTTTGTCCTTTATCATGCCCGTCTTTGCACAAAACGTTCCATTGAGATCTCCAATTTTCGGAGCAGTTTTTCCCATTCTATTGTTTCCCTCGATTTCTTTGCATTGTTCATTTAAGAAGGCCTTCTTGTCTCTCCTTGCTATTCTCTGGAACTCTGCATTCAGTTGGATATATCTTCCCCTTTCTCCCTTGCTTTTCGCTTCCCTTCTTTCCTCAGCTACATGTTGTAAAGCCTCATCAGACAGCCACTTGGCTTTCTTGCATTTCTTTTTCTTTGGGATGGATTTCGTTGCTGCCTCCTGAACAATGTTACGGACCTCCATCCATAGTTCCTCAGGCACTCTGTCTATCATGTCTAATCCCTGAAATCTATTCCTCACCTCCACTGTATATTCATAAGGGATATGATTTAGGTCATACCTGAATGGTTTAGTGGTTTTCCCTACGTTCTTCAATTGAAGCTGGAATTTTGCAAGAAGCAGCTCATGATCTGAGCCACAGTCAGCTCCAGGTCTTGTTTTTACTGACTGCTTAGAGCTTCTCCATCTTTGGCTGCAAAGGACATAATCAATCTGATTTCGATATTGACCATCTGGTGATGTCCATGTGTAGAGTCGCCTCTTGTGCTGTTGGAAAAGAGTGTTTGCTATGATCAGCGTGTTCTCTTGGCAAAACTCTATTAGCCTTTGTCCTGCTTCATTTTGTACACCAAGGCCATGCCTGCCTGTTATCCTGGTGATTTCTTGACTTCCTACTTTAGCATTCCAATCCCCTATGATGAAGAGGACATCTTTTTTTGGTGTGAGTTCTAGAAGGTGTTGTAGGTCTTCATAGAACCAATCAATCTCAGCTTCTTCGGCCTCAATGGTTGGGGCATAGACTTGAATTACTGTGATGTTGAATGGTTTGCCTTGGATTCGTACTGAGATCATTCTATCATTTTTGAGATTGTACCCCACTACTGCTTTTCCCATCCTTTTGTTGACTATGAGTGCTACTCCATTTCTTCTAAGGGATTCTTGCCCACAGTAGTAGATATGATGGTCACCTGAATTAAAATCGCCCATGCTTGTCCGTTTTAGTTCGCTGATTCCCAAGATGCCGATGTTCAATCTTGCCATCTCATGTTTGACCACCTCCAGCTTACCTTGATTCACTGATCTGACATTCCAGGTTCCTAAACAATATTGTTCTTTACAGCATCGGGCTTTCTTTTCACCACCAGACACATCCACAGCTGAGTGTCCTTTCGGCTAGGGTTGGCGGAGAATTTCTCCCCGAAACTTCAGGGGGCCGAGCGCCAACGTGTTCGGCCCTCCGAAAAAGTTTCGGGGAGAAATTCTCCGCACCCCCCCGCCCCCCGCACCCCCCCCGGGACGGGACTTACCTTTCCCGAATGTCCGTCCCGGCGGCGGGTCCCGGTGGCGGTTCGTCGGGTCTTTGTCAGGGGCGGGGGCGGCAGCCGATCTTTCGACCGGCTGCCGCCGCCGCCATTCCAATAAAAGTAAAAAAAAAAAAAAACGCCCCCGTGATAGGCTACATGACGATTAACGTAGCCTATCACGGCTAGATTTGCAAAGTCAGCCGTGATAGGCTACTTAAATCGTCACATAGCCTATCACGGGTGACTTTAAAAAAAAAAGAAAAAAAGCGCGTACGGCTAATGGCGGCACCCATAGGGAGCCACCATTCGTGTTTCTTATTTGGTCGCTGTAATCTACATAAAGATTACGTAGACTACGGCGAAAATAAGGGCAACGCTATTTGTGTTGCCCTTATTTTCGCTGTAGTCTACGTAAAGATTTATGTAGACTACAGTGACCAAATAAGGAACGCGAATGGCGGCTCCCTATGGGATTTTTGGACCAATCCCAACCTGCTTTGGATCCGGACCGATTCAGTCCAAATTGCTTTGCTTCAGCTCAGAATTCAGATCTGAATCCAAAGTAGTGCACAGCCCTACTTATTAGGAAGAAAGTCAGTGGACTCACTGAAACTAAGGATAGATGAATCTGTCAGTTTTGCTTTCTCCTACATTCAGTTTTTTTACAATCTCAGTTCTTTCTGTCCTGTTGATGAAGAAATCTGTACATTTTGGTAAGCTCTTAAAAAAAAAATGAACTGAACAAAATTCTCACCCATCGAAACCCCACCTTTCTACCAAGAAAAACGGCACTCAAAGTTGTACCTGCTTGCCATGTAGCTGTTAAAGGTGAGGAGCTTGTCAGAAAAACAAGGTGGCAACTCTAATTCCGCACCACAAATATGGTTGAATATACATGGATTCAAACCCAGACTTTTAAGAGACTAGCATTCAAAGCCCTCTGCTTGGATGGATGAATCTATAAGTTTAGCTTTCTCCCACATTCAACTTCTCAAGTTGTTTCTGTCCCGTTCATAAAGAAATCTGCAAATTTTGGTAAATTATTATTTTTAAAAAATGAACCATCACTGGGATTGGAGTAAATATGCACTGTAAATCTCATTGGAGGTTGCCTCTTCTATTGTGCAGCTTCAGTTGAGATCTACTAAAATGGTTTCTTCCAATAGCCCATTCCCTAAGGACATGCTGATAGGGCATGGTGAGGGTTTCACACTTGAGTCAGGGCTCTGTAAGTGCCAAACTGCACATTGTGCTAATTGCATAACTTGCAGCTGAGCCCAATGGTTTTATTTACTCTAGTGTAACTGTGTGTGGTCCATTGACTCCAATGAAGACTTTTCTTTTTTCTTTTTTAGGAAAAAATGGGTGGGGGAAGATATAATCCCCCCTCTCAGAATGCACTGGTCACAGTATGAATTGGGAACATGCACAGTAACACTAGAGTAAAACAAAATACAAGCTTCAGCTACACACTATGCGATTAGTGTAACATCTACTTTGACTTTAAGGTTTGATCCCCTAACCCTGTAAGGCTTCCTGCACAAACACTGGGCAAGGTAGAATTTCTGTCAACTGTCTTTTTCAAGCAAAATCCAGTGTGTTTGTGTGTGCGTATGTATACTCTCTCTCTCTCTCTCTCTCTGTCTTTCTCTCTCTCTCTCTCTCTCTGTCTTTCTCTCTCTCTCTCTTTCTCTCACACACACACACACACACACACATAGGAAAGCTGGTGCAGATGAACTGAAAATTTGAGAAGTAATTTCCTTTAACCAGCAAATAATCTGCCCTGATTTCCATTCCTTTGAAATCTTTTGACATGATTCCTTTATATTGGCAGGTAGCTCTGAACATGTGTTTTTGGCTCATTTTCACAGGAAGTGGTTGCGGGTGAAAGGAGGGTGTGGGGAAATGATGAGATGAAACAAGTATTTGGTGTAAAATCTCTGGCCACATTTATTTGAGAATGGTACAATCTGTGAAGGAAAGCAAAGGCGGGCACTTCTCTACACCAGACTAGTCTGGCCTTGTATTGGGTGAAATTCGATGCCTGGGGAGTGGCGTCATTGGTCATCACCCTACAGAACTGCCCAATGCTGGGATGGGAGGCCTTTCCCGGTCACCCCCCCTCGGGCCATGGAACTCGAGTGGGTGAGTAGAGTCGGCCTCAAAGGTAATCCGTATCTCCCAACTCAGGCCTCATAACCCTGAGCTGGAAGCCTCTGGCCTTACCAGTCACCTGAAACAGTGCCTTCAAATGCTCACCAGCCCTATACCCCAGTGGAAGTGCCCACCCAGAACTGCCACAGGAGCATGGAGAGGAAGGAGGAAGGGGCCGGACAGCATCACACGGCCAGCCAGCCCCTCCTCCCCTGGTGACGACAAATTCGAATGCCCAATGGAATTCGCCTCCGTCCCATCTCCCCCCCCCCCCCCGCAAAATCCCTCCTGCGGCCAGGCAAGCCGGCCGCGGTGGACAGGTACTTCTGGGCATTGACAACTCAGAGGTGCATATGTGTAGGGAGAGACTGCATCTGTTTATAGTGCAAGGCCTTCATTTGCACCAGAAAAAAGCAGCTACTGGGGCATCCAACACAACAAATTAGAGCAAATTCGTCTGAAACACATGTGCTAAGTCACTGTGTGACTTAAACCACATATTTATGTGGTTTAAATATTTGTTAGAAAATATTAGAAAATATTTATGTTAGAAAATAGTTGTTAGAAAATAACAGATTTGTTAGTCTGCTGTTGGTTAGAAAACAAACTTGTTATCAGCACATGCTAGATATTGAAAAGAGGTATCTCCCTTTATGATCTTGTATCTAACTGCAAAGGTCATAATGTTACACATTTACGAGCACTGAAGAGCTGGGCTAAGGTGTAAGAAAGCTGCAATTTTATACATATTTATGTGTTTAAATCATGCGTTCAAATCCTGAATGGCTTACTGGGGTCTGCGAGCTTTAATCCATAAAAGTGGATCCACATATTTATGGTCAGGGCCACACCCTTGCAAGCTCAATCCCATGCATGTGTACTTGGAAATAAGCTCCACTTACTTCCAAAATAAGTTTGCAGCCTTCATTAAGGTTGCGTCCTTCCTTAATTAATTATCCCTGTGGTCCTTGGAGGAAGGGCAGGATAAAAATAAAATACATTTAAAATGATAATAATTAAACCAAGTGAGGCATTTGAAGGGGCAGAAAGAGAGAGAGAAGAAACAAGATGGCTATCTGAAACAATGCTGCATTTGCACATAACATTAAGCCATGGTTTGTTGCTTTAGCCATGAATTATCCTGCAAACAAGCAAACAAACCACACCTTGCTTTTCCTATTTATGTCCCTCCCCCCATCAGTTATGTTTTCGGGCTGCTCATGCTGGGTGCCTCTGTTTCGGGGCAGACAGCAGCGCAAATAAGCCAGGGATAAGCCACAGTTCTGGCTTCTGACATCATGACAAGCCATGGTTTAAACAAGCCAGACTTTGTAAACCAACAACAAATCATTGGTTTTATTTGTGGTTTGTAACTGGTTAGCAAATCATGATTTGTTTTCAGGGATGGGTTCATTCACAACAACAAGCCAGATTTCAACAAACTGCACCATGGCTTAGCATTATGTGCAAACCAGGCAATGGGTGTGGGGCAAACAGGAAGAAGCAATCAGGATGAAATCCCCTGGTTGTACCTGGGTCTTTATAGGAGCAAAAGCAGAGGGGAAGCAGAGATCACTCAACACAACCAAAAAATCCAGGGATGTGCCTGTTCCCAGGTACCTCTGGCTTCACCCGTATGTCCTAAAGTGACTTTGAAAACCAGAAATGCTCTCCAACATTAGCTGAAAAAATTCTATAACCATCTATAATAATAAAAGACAATGTGTGACTACCCATCCGTTAGTGCCATAGTGCTAAGGTCATGAACGCTGGACACCTGAAAGTTGGCATACCTACTAAGAGGGCCCTAGGAGCGTGCACCTTGGGGTTATTTTGTTTTTAAAAGATGTTAATTTAAATTAATTTAAATGTGTGCATGTGGTTGAAGCCTGCAGTCACATTTCAGGCACTAGGGGCAGACCTCCGTACCTAGCACATAGCTTTGCAGTCCAAACAGTTTCAAGCCAGGGGGAGTAGTAGACTGAAGGCAGAGTTATATGCCTGTCCCTTGAGCTGACCTGCCCTTAATGCCATATCCCCAAGATCCCTTAAGGGGATCCCCAATGAGTGGAGAGGGAGCCCACCCCCCTCCCAAATTGATCCAGCCCAATGCCTATCACACCACAAGAAGTGGGGTGGATGGGTGAAGTCTGTGACAGGAATGACCATGCTCTCCTGAGACCCCTCTTTTTGAAGGCCTTAGGTGGACCAGGGAGAAGCCTGCCTGGAAAAATGTTCACCCTGGTTCCCCTCTTTCAGCCCTACCCCCGCTGAGCCTATCTGGGGCTCAGCTCTGAGCCCCTCTCGAAGTAGCACGCAAGATAAAAACCACACAAAGTGGATACAAGAAAAAAATCCATAAAATAACCCATTGGGAGGGAAATGCATGAGGTTCATATTTCTGCAGCAGAACAGGTGCAAACAAAAGGGCCACAGCAAAAATATCCACCGCAACATACATAACCTCTCTCTCCATTCCAAGGTCCATTAAGAACCGGAGATGCTACTTGACATTTCCACTTGGATGGAATTGCTAGCTTCCATTAGCAGAAGCCACGGTGATGCTCTTAACATTTTTGTACGTTCCACTGTAAGCCAAACCTACGGAATAATGTCTGTAGCTTCATCTTCCCAGAGGGCTGTAATAAATCAGCCCTGTGGTGGTCTTGTAGCTGACGCATTTATTATTGTAGTGTTAAAAAGTTGACACTTGGATATTATAGGCGCTGAAATCAACCATAATTACAATCTCATCTTTCTGCCAGGGATCTCTGCCCTCCTAATAATGTATTTGATCCTTGTGCCTCCTTTCCACATTAGCTCTATCATTATCTCTTCAGGAACGTTTGGTACAATAACTCAACCACACTGAGAACTATTTTCAGGAGACAAATTTTCTATCCGCTATATTTTGATGCACTCCAGCCGTGTCCCTATGTTCTCTTTAAGAGTAGGAATGTTATGTAATCTAAGTAATGCAATCACTGATGGCCAACTGTGACCTGAGTTAGTGTGACCCATGATTTAGATAGGATTTCAAGTCTATGGAGTGTTTTGCAATTCATATCTTGCCCTTACAACAATCCTGCTTGGAAAATGGCTAATATTTCTATTATCTAAACCAGCCTTCCCCAACCCTGCATGGAGAAAGCAACTATGATGATGGGAACAGAGGGTCGCTGATATCACCTGTCCCCCAGGAGGGTGTGTGTGTCAAGAACGCCAGCCTGCTTTTCCACCATGAAGCTAGGCCTTGCAATGCTTTCATGTCTGATGCAGCCACCCAGGAGTATGTTACCTGGGAAGCCCCTTGATCCTGCCACTCAAAGCCAGGCTCAGTCCTCATTAATTAGGAAAGAGATAATAGCTGGGTTTGGTGGGAAGATCCTGCCTCCTCCTGGAGTGAGGGTGGGGGACCCAAGAACTGGGCTGGTGATTGGCTGAGAGAAATCTGCCTTGGGTTGCCAGCACTGAGCCGTAAAAGGAGCTGAGGCAGAAGTATGGTTGTCTCCCTTGTTGTGGTGGTCTTTGGACTGGCTCGATGGCTGGACTCTATCCCGGGAGGCCCTTACTTTGGTATGTACAAGGATAGTCTAGCCAGCTTTTGTTATTTTGCTTGGGTGAACGGTTAAAAGGCTCTCTATGCATAAAGGTTTCTTCCTTGAGTATTTCAGCTTTATACCCCTCTGAACAATCTACTACCTCCACCCTTCCCTTTCCCTCTACCCCTGTTCCTTAAATAAACATTTGTCCACCTCAAAATTGGTGTGATTCCTTCTGGGTAACCTCAGTGCTAATTTCAGTGCCTCTTGGCCTGGGAAGGTGGCTACTTTTGGGAATTTGGGGCCAGAATTGACCTGTCCTACCTTGCAAGGGAGTTGGAACTAGTTTCAGTGCTCTTTCACAGGGGCCCCATCTACACTGGGCTTTTACTCTGGGGCGGGGGCAGGTCGAGGTCCCTCATGATAGATGACACAGTCGCGACTTCGCAGCCATCTGTGGTTTTCGCCTGGAAAATGTGGATTTCCGAGGAAGCGTTTTACTGCAATTTTGGGGGTTTGCTGTGGGTTTCCCCACAGTTGAAGGCCATCTGTTCCTTCCTTGAACTGACTTTGCATTTTGCAGTGGGCATGTTTTAGGTGTGCGTAGTGCCCCCATCACTCTGCAACTCCCCTTTACTCCCCCATCCCTTTGCAGCTGCACAGTTACAGAGGCACAGAGGGGTGGTTTCATCTATTTAATCACATTTTCACACTGTTTTGCAGCTTTGTATCTTCACAACAGTGGCGGACTCAGTACCCAAGGGCCTGGGGGGGCGGAATCTTGGGGAAGGACCAACATTGCTCCGGCCACCATTTCGGAGAGATGGATAGGCACGTAGCTCTCACACTTGTGAGTGTGAACTATCTTGAGAGACTCAGGCTGGGGAACTGACAAACAGATGGTGCGGAAATGAAGGAGCACAAAACACCCACTTTTTACCTAAAAAGGGACGGAAAGACAGAGCAGAGCCCTTCAAATACAAAACAGCCACTGTAGTGTCGCACCCCTACACTCACGGGACTGCACAGCTGCGCATTTCAGTAAAATGGCAGGGGGAGGGCACAGCGAGTCTGTAAGGGAAGCACGCAGTAGATCGGGAGTGTATCGCAGGGTGTCAGGAGCGCCCTAGCGGCCTCTTTCAGTCTACTCCAATAGCCAACTCAAGACACAGACAAAAGGATTCTTTTCAAGGCTTTAAGCCTTTCACAACTTAATGACTCTTTCAGATGCTAATCACCAGCGACTAAGCAATGAACAGCAGAGTAGCCTATGCTCCAGGTATGCAGTTGGTCCCCGTTTGAAGGAGAATCACTTGAAGACCCTGAACTTATGGGCTAGGGATAGATCCTCCCTCTTTCCCTTGGGTCCTCGGGACGTGACCGTTGTCTGAGCGCCAAACGAGTGGAGCGCCTCCTTTTGGTGCCCTCCATCTGTCATCGCTCCATGCGTCTGCGCCAAGCATCCAGCAAGCCCCCCTCCAGCACTCTCTCACTGCTAGAGTCACTATCTAAACCAGGAATGCTGGCAGGAAGAATCTCTTCCAGCTGCTGTGCCTGTGAGGGATGAGCGGGCTCCTCTCCCACGGATTGCTGTTCCTCCTCAGAATCAGAAGTGCTCTGGGGTCCTATGGGCTCAGTTTCCACCCTGACACAGGGCATGCTGACTCTAAGCCGCATTGCTGCGCAGTTGCGATGGGGCGGGGAGTCAAAGCAGTGCCCTATAGATGGGGCCAGGGTGTCCCAGGAGGCAAACCATACCCCGGCACTGGGACCATTCCTCACCCCTGAACTAAGTGAATATGTGCAACAGAAGGGTATGTTTTGTAAACACACACCCTTTACTCCTTTTCAAAACGAGAGACATCGATCAATGCAGCAGTTTGTCTACCTGTGAACTTACAATGACTGAACTTGACCAGCATCTTTAAACAAGGGGCTGCCAAGCTCTCTTCTCCCCTCAAAGCGCCTCCAATTGGCACATTTTTATTTCACAGAGAAAACCTCAGCAGTAATAGAAATCTTGCTGCTGCCTGCTGCTAATGCACTCACATGAGCTGAGACCAGAGAAAAGGGGGTGGTGATGGCACTCTCATCAGCTTTTGATAATACTACCATGGTGAAGCTTTATGGGGCTGGCTCACTTTCACCACTTAAAAAAAGGGAACAGAAGGAGAAAAAGGGAACAGAAGGAGCATTTGCAGAGCAATTATATATATCTAGGACAGGACTCAGAAGAATAATGTTATTTCAGAAAATTGGAGGCAATTTGAGGATATGAAATACTACGTTTTGTTCTAATTCCCTTTTTGTGTGTTGGTTTAATATAAAATAAGATTTAAGCCAAAAGACATGTAATCCCCCCCCCCCCAGTAAAGGACAGATGAAGTCATCCAGACCTGAGACTCGTTCTCATTTAAGGTCATTATATTCCCTTGAAGAAGTGTAACCCAGCATAGATTCCCAAAGCCTAATTCAATCTTGAATCTGACATCCCAAGTCCCTATGGTAACCTGGGGACTTCAGCTTGTTTTAGTTGATAATTTCACAACACACAGCCCTCCACCAAGAAATTGTATTGCTCTGTTGCTAGAGTGAACAAACTAGCACTGTGCCAAAAATTTCTTCCACATTTTTTGACCACTCTCATTCCATTTGATAAAAAAGAAATTGCCTTCGAAAAGAAATTCAAAAGGGAATAGCATTTCAGACAAATTCTCATAGGCTGGGTTCAGAGTTCTTGTGTTTAGCTTACTTATGAGGTGGCTGAGGAGTGTGCATAAGCTGCACACTCTTTCATTGACTTTCATTGTGCAATCATCTTTCCGGCAGCCTGTAGACTTGAACACTTGTGAACGTGCACCTGGGAGCCTTCAATAGTCTGCAGTTCCCCAACAGGTATACTAAATAGGTGCTTCAGGATGTGTGCCTGTCATTCACATGTCATGTATTTGTTAAGAGAAAAATTGGTGTAACTTCACTGTAACCACACAGCTAATGAGAAAATGTAAGGCAGCCCATAATGATCACCTGGACTTTAAATTGCTTCATTTTCCTTTGGTTTGAGACCTTTAACATAGAAATAAAGCACATTTATGCCCAAAACATTAACTTTCCCTCTGTAATGGTCACATCAATATTGAAGCAGGAAGGGGAAATTATCCAAGGACTTCAATGGCCCCTATGGTGCCTTTCCGTTAATGGAGTCTTGAGCTATGTCAGGCTCTTGGCATCAGTGAGAGAGATGCTCAGAAATGGTGATTATAATTTTAACACTACTGTTTTCTCAGTTTAGTCCTGGTGACAACTTTTTCACTTGGGGAAACATTTCAGGCTGAGAAAAAGAGGTGGTGGAATAGTAATAAAGAAAGGAGGACATTTTGTGACTGTGCTTTAACATAAATCACTAAAGAAATGTCAGCTGAGAGATAATGAGGGGAAAAGTTTAAAAAGTACTGACAGATACTAAAGCATAAGTCTCAGGACCAAACTAGATGTGATGTCTCGTGTCATTGCTGTTGTTTTGAAAGGGTAAATGCAGCCCAGGGGGTGGGGTGGGGACTTAAATCAGGGCCTACCACAGCTGGGCCATGGGCAGCTGTCTGAGATGAGCCAGGATCCAGGAACCAAGAGCCACTGTTCTAGTGTGCAAATACTAGGGATGTTGCAGAATTCCACCCCGGACTCTAGTGAGGCAGGATTCTTTAGAATCTAGCCCCCGAGAGTCCGTGGCGGAACAGACTATCCCCCGCCACCTCTTGAAATCCCCCCCGGAACGGACCTACCTGGCGGCGGCTCCGGCAGTGGCGGCTCCGGGTTGTCTTCTGGCCGCTGCCAGGCTGTGGCTGCGGCTGCAAATGGTGGCCGCTATGCCGGCTGCCATTTGCGTCCCTGCCAAGCCGTGATAGGCTATGTAAGTATCTACATAGCCTATCACGGCAAAAGGCAGGGACGCAAATGGCGTCATTGCATCCGTGATGCTATCTAGCCATCTCATCCTCTGCCGTCCCCTTCTCCTTTTGCCTTCAGTCTTTCCCAGCATCAGGGTCTTTTCCAGAGAGTTTTCTCTTCGCATTAGGTGGCCAAAATATTGGAGCTTCAGCTTCAGTATCTGTCCTTCCAATGAGCACTCAGGGTTGATTTCCTTTAGGATTGACTGATTTGACCTCCTTGCAGTCCAGGGGACTCGTAAGAGTCTTCTCCAGCACCACAGTTCGAAAGCATCACTTCTTCGGCACTCAGCCTTCCTTATAGTCCAGCTCTCACAGCCATACATTACTACTGGGAAAACCATAGCTTTGATTAGACGGACCTTTGTCGGCAAGGTGATGTCTCTGCTTCTTACTATGCTGTCTAGGTTGGCCATAGCTTTCCTCCCAAGGAGCAAGCATCTTTTAATTTCATGGCTACAGTCACCGTCTGCGGTGATCTTGGAGCCCAAGAAAGTAAAATCTGTCACTGCTTCCATTTCTTCCCCTTCTATATGCCAGGAAGTGATAGGGCCAGATGCCATGATCTTCGTTTTTTTAATGTTGAGTTTCAAACCAGCTTTTGCACTCTCCTCTTTCACCCTCAACAAGAGGCTCTTGAGATCCTCTTCGCTTTCTGCTATTAGGGTGGTATCGTCTGCATATCAGAGGTTATTGATAATTCTCCCAGCAATCTTAATTCCAACCTCTGATTCATCCAACCCGGCATTTCTCATGATGTACTCTGCATATAAGTTAAATAAGCAGGGTGACAATATGCAGCCTTGTCGTACTCCTTTCCCAATTTTGAACCAATCGGTTGTTCCATGTCTGGTTCTTACTGTTGCTTCTTGACCCTCATACAGGTTTCTCAGGAGACAGGTAAGGTGGTCTGGTACTCCCATCACTTTAAGAATTTGCCACAGTTTGTTGTGATCCACACAATCAAAGGCTTTAGCGTAGTCAATGAAGCAGAAATAGACGTTTTTCTGGAATTCTCTTGCTTTCTCCATGATGCAGCGAATGTTGGCGATTTGATCTCTAGTTCCTCTGCCTCTTCGAAACCCAGCTTGTACTTCTGGTAGTTCTCGGTTCGCATACTGCTGAAGCCTAGCTTGTAGGATTTTGAGCATCACCTTGCTGGCATGCGAAATGAGTGCAATTGTGCGGTAGTTTGAACACTCTTTGGTGTTGCCCTTCTTTGGAATTGGAATGTAAACTGACCTTTTCCAGCCTTGCAGCCATTGTTGAGTGTTCCAGATTTGTTGGCATATTGAATGCAGCACTTTAACAGCATCATCTTTTAGGATTTTAAATAGCTCAGCTGGAATACTGTCATCTCCACTAGCTTTGTTGTTAGTAATGCTTCCTAAGGCCCACTTGACTTCACTCTCAAGGATGTCCGGCTCAAGTTCAGTGACCACACTATCATGGCTATCAGGGACATTCAGATCTTTCCTGAATAGTTCTTCTGTGTATTCTTTCCACCTCTTCTTAATCTCATCTGCATCTGTTAGGTCTCTGCCTTCTTTGTCCCTTATCATGCCCGTCTTTGCACAAAACATTCCCTTGGAATGTATCACAAGGCTAAAAGATATGACGCCGGAAGATAAGCCCCTCAGGTCGGAAGGTGTCCAATATACTACTAGGGAAGAGCAGAGGGTATTTCGAATGTTCTATAGTAAGAACAACCAAATCCATTGGAAGATGGGGACAGCAATCTTACAGTAGGGATGGTGGAGAATTCCACCACGGACCCCAATGAGGCCGGATTCCAAAGAATCCAGCCTCCAGAGTCCATGGCAGAACACAGCACTTACCTCCACCTCCCTCCAGAATCCGGTGTGAGCCGGCTTCTCCGCGCGGCAATCCTGGCGATCCCAATACAGCTGGCCACCATTGCGGTGCTGTATTGCTGGCTGAGTGAGGGCTAACTCCGGATGCAAATGGCGTAGTGGATGCCATTTGCAGCCGTAAAGCTGTTAGATTAACCTAAATGCAGCCATTTATGGCTGCATTTAGGTTAATCTAACAGCTTTACGGCCGCAAATGGAGTCCACTACGCCATTTGCATCTCTGTTTTTTCACGCGATAGGCTAGCTGAGGATTCTGGGGGGAGGGACGGATCGCCTCCCCCCATGGGCGAATTCCCACCCAGACCAGCAGGTAGGGAATCCACCCATCATCCCTTTCTTACAGTGGTGAGATTCCATGGTGGAGCAACTGCTACATCTAGTGGTTGGCCACTGTGTGAACAGAATGCCTGGACTAGATGAACCCTTGGTCTGATCCAGCATGGCTCATCTTAAGTATGTATGTTCAACTTGCCTTGCTGTACCCAAGGTGGGAATTGGGGCGGGGAGGGGCAGTGTTTTCTTTTCCTGTGGTATCTTCTCTTCCCCATACCTCTCATTGACTGCAATGGAGCTGGCATAGTCTTGGGCCTATTTGGGATTGGGTCAAGGGACGGATCCTGTGGACACCCCTGACACCTCACTGGAACACTCCCCTTTCAGCCCTCACTGCTGGCGGGACAGTGGTGGAGCATTCCACTGCCACACCAGAGGACCTCCTGTAGCAGATGTGCTATCCTGCTGGCGGGCCTCCCTCTCCACCAATGGAGCGGCATTTTTGCCCCATCCAATGGCCTCTGAGGCAGCATAGAATTGCTCCCTTCATATTCTACTAACATTATTTGGAAACAGTTGTTGACATTTTTCTAATAAAGCCCACTTCAGATGCCAGGGCAGAAAATGAATTACAGTGGGCAGGGAACAACCTTGGGAAGGCTTGAAAAGCGATCCTTAGTGTACCCACAGCCATTACAAGTATTCAAGTGCCCCTATTTTTATCGTGAAATGTTGGAGGGTACACCATCAACTTATCTTTGATAGCTTTCCATCTCTTATTCTCCAGAATCCCTTTTAGAGATTATATCATCGTGTGGGAGAAGAGAGGAGACAAGCACACACAATCTAGGGATGTACAAAAGTCACTTACCTTTTCGCAGGGGTGATTCGCGGTGGGGGGGAGGCACTCCATACCTCCCCCCAAAATCCTAACCCGGCCGTCTCCGCTCTGCGGCAACTCCGTGGAGCCTCCAGCCGGGTGCATTCGCAGGCATCTGGAGCCTGCGGACACAAATGGCGGTGGCTATGACGGCCGCCATTTGCGTTCATGTTTTTGGCCATGATAGGCTACGTAAATATTTACGTAGCCTATCACGGCAAAAGACAGGGGTGCAAATGGTGGCCACTACGCCATTTGCACCCCTGTTTTTTAACCGTGATAGGCTACGTAAATATTTACATAGCTGATCACGGCAAAAAAAACAGGAATGCAAATGGCGGCAGCTACAGCGGCCGCCATTTGCGTTCCCTTTTTTTGCTGTGATAGGCTATGTAAGTATTTACGTAGCCTATCACAGCCTCCGCAAGGATGCAAATGGTGTCCCTGCATTAGCCGTGATAGGCTATGTAAGTATTTATGTAGCCTATTACAGCCTAATTGGGGAAGCAAATGGCGGCCGCAGATGCGGCCGCCATTCACAAAGCAGTGTGAACAGCACCAGGTAAGTGCTCTGTTTCGCTTGCCTTTCATGGGGTGGTGGGGTGGGGGACTTCATTCTGCCATGGAGTTTGGGGGGCCAAATGCACTGGCATTTGGCTTCACTGAGATCCATGGCAGAATTCTCTGACATCCCTAACACAATCACACTCCCCGTCTCTACAAATTCATGTAACATCTCAGCGGGGTTTGGTTGCTCTTGCCTATATCTGGGCCATAACCCTGTGGAGATACATATCCTATGCCTAGTAGGGATGTTAGAGAATTCTGCCATGGACTCCAGTGAGGCCGGATTCTTTAGAATCCGCCCCCCCCTCGAGTCCATGGCGGAACGGAGCAATCCCCCCCGCCGCCCCGCAAAATTTAACCAGGATGGAGCCTACCTTTGTCGGACGTCCACTGCCCCACAAATGGCTGCCCCAGTCTGCAGCTGCCATTTCCTCTCTACTTTAGCCATGATAGGCTACGTAAGTATTTACATAGCCTATCACAGCTAACGCAGGGACACCATTTGCATCCCTGCCTTTTGCCGTGATAGGTTACGTAAATATATACATAGCCTATCACGGCTACCGCAGGGATGCAAATGGCAGCTGCTATGGCGGCCGCAGCCCAGCAGCGGATGGAAGTCCGGCTGCGGGTGGCCCCAGCCGGCGGCTCCACAGGCTCCCCATGGAGCAGAGCTGGCCGGGGAGGATTCCGGGGGGGAGGGACGGATCGCCTCCCCCACCCAGCGGACAGCCACAGCGGAACGGGGTAAGTAATCTGTACACCCCTAATGCCTAGGAATGGCTGTGAATTTCATTTTACTTAGGTTTTGATAAATATTTACCAAAAACCTCCATATTCATGATGGAAAGAACTTGAGATTGATTTTTTTTTTTTTTAATGTGGGAGAAACTGAAACTGACAGACTCGTCCACCCGGACGTGGGGCTTCCAGTGCTTTGTTTGAACCCCTGTGTATTCAGCCATGTGAGTGCAGAGTTAAGGTGGCCACCTCTTTTTTTCTGACAGGCTCCTCAGCTTTACATGGCAGGCAGGCACAACATGGTCCTCTCCATGCTGGGAGTTGTTTTACCTACTGAATTTGACCAGGGCAGAAGGGTGAAAATTTTGTTTTGGTTCATTTTTGATAAGTATTTACGAACACTAACATTCCATTTTTGATGTTCTCAGAGAAGACCACCGCAACGTATGGTTGTTGCTTTTAGCCAAGCATACAGTGGACAGCATACAGTGGACAGCACCCCAGTTCTCAGCTCCATAACTAGGGATGTCGCGAGCACCCGATACAGGGGTGGAGTCCAACAGACTCCCTCCGGCTCGGCCCCAGGACTCTCATTTACGGACTGTGAGGCACTTACCGGACCCGTTCGCTGAGCGCCACATGGTCCATGAACAGAGGTCGGCTGCCCGCTCCTTTCCCAAGCTGCCATTGTTATGCAAAATGGCGTATCTGGTCTTTCTGGAAAACTAATGTTGCATAGATTGTGGCTGTAAAGGGGCCATCTTTGCAACATTACAGGTGTAAATGGCCCATTTATGTCTGTAATGTTGTGTAGATGGCCCCTTTATGGCCTCAATGTACCCAGAATTAGTTTTCTGGAAAGACCTGAGACGCCATTTTGCGTAACAATGGTGGTTCGGGGAAGGAGTGGGTGGCCCTGCGACACTTGCCGGTCGCTCACCGAGCCCTCTAGGGGCAAACACAACATGCCAAGTGTGGGTGGGCAGCAGAGACGGCTCAGCAAATGACCAGCATCCCTGGATAGAGGTGAGTCTGTTCATCCCTGTCCATAACACATTTGGGCAACTGCTTTCCCCCAAACTGTTTATTTTTAAAACAGGCTTTACTACTTACCCACCCTTACAGAAGAAGGATTTTAAAATCTGTCATATGGTTCCAGACACCGTCAATTTGACTGCATCATAATGTGTTTTCCAATTAATTATTTCATTAAAATGGATACCCAAACATTTAAATGAGCTGCATTGCTCAATAAAGTGATGATCCATTGTCCATTTATAATTTTTGTGTCCTTTCCCAAAAACCACTGTCTTAGTTTTTGGGAAATTAATACTGAGATGCTCCTTGCTACAGAAAGTGCTGAACTTGACTAACATGCGTCTCAAACCTATCTGATTGAGCAATAGGAGAACTATATCATCCTCATGCATCAGAATTGGGACCTTGCTTGAGTCAAGGGTGGTGGTGGTGGTAGTGGGGAAGGTTGGAGATTCCATTTCTTGAACTACATTATTAACAAAGAAGTTAAATAAAAAGGGAGCCAGAATACAGCCCTGAGGAACTCCTTGGACAACTTTAATTTCTTCTGTGAGATGTCTGTTTAATCCACCTCGTACCTGGGGTGACATTATTATGATGAAGTATTTTAATTAGCCAAAGTAGTCTTTCATCAATAGTAGAATCAGCAAGCTTCTCCCAAAGACAGGTCCTATTTACTCAGTCAAATGCGGAAGTTAAATCAATGAAAGCTGCGTACAATTTTTTAGAAGGTCTTTGTATAGTTTTTTTTAAAAAAATTAAATGTTAAAGGACAAAACATTGCTCTATTGTGTTTCGACCTTTACCGAAACCTGCTTGTGCTTCATTAATTATTATTTGCTTCCTCCCAAGCTATGAATTTCTGTAATCAATATTTGGAGTATAGTTTAGAAACTACATTCAACAGGCTTATAGGTCTGTAACTCTTAGGATCACAAGTATTTCCTTTTTTAAATATAGGAATAATCACACTGGAAGACCAGCCTGAGGCTAAAATGCCTGTTGTATTAATATATGTGAAAAGTTTGGCAAGTATAGGAGCCCACCATTCAGGATTGATCTCAAATATCTCAGGGGTTAACATGTCACCACCTGGTGATTTCCCTTTGCTTATTGCTGCAAGCCTGCAATATCTGCCAGCATCTCCTCTGGTTACAAAACAAAAGAGAAAATACACTTCAAAGTTGCTAAACAAAAGATTTAATTTTTCCATCCTTTTTGCATTGCTGGGAAGAGATGTGAACACTCCAAAAGGCAAGAAGAACCAAAATATAATAAAGATAAAACCTAGACCAAGAAAGAAAATTACTGAAGAGGGAGACAAGACTGCATTTAGCCTTCCAACCCTTCCTCTGGTGCGTGAAGACTCTAGCGCACAGGAAGCTATACAGGTCTTCTTGTCACATGAATACTCTTCTCCCTTGATGTCCAAGGGTCTATCCTCCCTAACCAACATCACTCTAAAGAACAAGGAGAATGATATTTCACAACCCCCCTCCCTAATTCTATGGTGGTTCTATGTAACTATCCAAAACCACCAGGGCTCTTAATCCAGCAAGTCAGGAAGCTCCATCTTCTACAGACTTTGAAAGAGGCAAAAGTAGGCTCCATTGTTACTGAAGATATTGAACAAGTGGATTATTTATTTTACAACTACTGCAACGCCTGAGCTATGAAACCCTGTGTTAATCACCATGTGGCAGCTGTCTTTCTGGAGCCAGAGCCCTTCTAAATAAAATCGGCCTTGGGGTGAGACGCCACTTCAGACAACTCCATCCACTCCCCATGCCCTTCAACCAGCAGTGTCTATCACAGGAAAAGGTGGTATCTTCCAGCAATCGTCCACCTTTGGAAACCTGGCCCAAACCAGATAAGGGCAAGTGCCCGACTGGTAAGCTGATTGATCTAAATGATAATGAGGAGAGTACAGGGCAACAAGTCATGAGGACCAGCAGGTTGGATTATGGAATGTTAGGCAGAGGCCTTGATGATATTCCTAAATTAGTTCCATTGGAGTTGGAAGTTAGTACCCATGGATAAACAAAGCAACTCCTGGTATTAAACAGTTCTGAAAGTCCCCTGTCAAATAGAGTCCAATGATGTGGGGGTGGGGGTCTTCCCCATGATTGTATAACAAGTCTTGAGGAAGTGGTTTCAGGCATTCCCTTTGAGGATCTAACATGGGCTCAGAAATCTATACTTACTGATGAGCTGAATGCCATTCAGCTGGGCTTTCTGGCCAAATGTGCTTATACTGAACTGAATCCCTCAATCAGTTGACTCCTTACTGGGGAAGAACAAGGGACCTTAGTGGCATCTCATGATGCCTTACCAGAGAAGGATCAATTAGTGATTACTGATAGTCTTAGGGCCTTGTATTACAAACCTTGAAGTAAATTTCTATGCAAAATACAATCTATTAACGACAAATAGGAAATTATTGCAGTGATACCACCACCACCCCATCCATGGTGGAAGAGGCAATTCCCTCTCAAAGGCAAGAGGAGACTGGAAGACTGAGTCAGGCTTCCCAGAAATTAATGGTAGATGGCAGATTAAAATCTCATGAGGGAGAGGGAACCATAACTATGGAAGGCATCTCCCCAAACAGGTTCACTCTATTCAGATATCAATATCATTAGAAGGTGCCTAGATGGTCAACCTCTCAGCTAACAGGGGAGAGGAAGGATAAACTCCAGACTAATATCACCCTGGTGAAAGAGGGGCTGAAACACTGCAATTTAGCATCAAATCCCGCCATCTTTGAGGGTGAGCTACTGGACAGTGATCTCGGTCAGATGATTTCTGATTTAGCTCCTGAAGGGCCCAAAGTATGGTCAAAAAAGGCACTAAATTACTCCCCCTTAAAGAATTGACAAAGAAAGCACTCAGTGAACGTGGACACTACATCTCTGTCTCCTCAATTGGCATGGAAGAGATCCTTTGAGCCCCAAGGAGTGCCATTAAAACTATTTTCATGGAATATTTCAGGATGGGATAATAAGATGTGTGATCCAGGCTTCTTTGAGTTTTTATCACATTTCCAATTAATTGGTTTACAAGAGACATGGGCTTCTAAAACTGAGATACAGGGATTTAGCATTGTTTCAGTCCCTGTGAGGAAAGACCAAAAGAAAGGGAGGAGTAGAGGTGGTCTTATTTTCGGGGAGGCGACCAGTTTAAATGTAGAAACTCATCTAATTGAAACTAACTCTTAATGTATTCAAACTATTCTTCTGGAAAACAAAAAAGGCTCCAAACTGATCTGTACAAATGTGTACATCCCACCTGGAGGCTCTATAGATTATAACTTAGACATATGGGACACTTTAGAATCTCATCTGGAATTGATTATTCAGCAACACCCTACAGCTATAATGATTATCATGGGAGATTTTAATGCCAGTGATGAGTATACAATAGCAAGTGTAAGGCTAGGCCCAGAGGACATCGCCTATCTCCCTTTCAGAAAATCTATGTACAAAACAATTAACTCTGCAGGTATTCATTTGTTTAAGTTGGTATATACTGTAAATTCAGGCTGTTCCTTTGTAGCGGTACTAGGCAGGACATCTCAGTAGGAAATTTCACATACTCCTCTTTAAGGGGTGGAAAATTGATAGATTATTTTTTATGCAATTATGAATGTGCCCCTTATGTGAAGAACTTTACAGAGGGAGATTAATCAGCGAGTGACCACCAGCCTGTATCTATGGTTTTGGCTGGTTTTCAGAAAATTTCAAGAGGCTTAAGACTTGAGCTCCCCTATGAGCAGCAAGGTAAGCACAGTCTGAGCTGGGCGCCCAATGTCCAATTAAAAGTAGAGGAGGCTCTCCTCAGTGATCGGATGATGAGGCTTAGAAATAGTCTACTTGGTTCAGAGACACACAATCCTTTACCTATTTATTTGGATATACTGTACAACTCATGGGAAAACTTTGTTCTAATAACTCGCCCTATAAACCAAGCTGACGTTTTACGAGTTGGTTTGATGTGGAATGCAGATAGGCAAGATAGGGTCTTCGCCTATTCAGCAGGCAACCGCAAGCTAACCCCTGTAATACTGTTCCGGTGATGAAATTATGGATTGAGAAGTGTAGTTCCTACAGGAAACTGTTGAAACATAAAGAAGCTTCCTTTTAAGCAAAAATGTAGTTAGAAATTGAACATGCCGCAGCTTGCATGTCTAAGAAGTTCTGGGAGCTGGTGGCTCATAAGCTTAAGGAAACCAAATATGGTCTGGATGTACATATTCTAGCAAAGATGTGGGAGCCCCATTTTAATAAAGTATTTGATTTTGATTTCGGTCCAGTGACAAGAATCTTTTTACATATTCGACTTCCAGACATTTAACACACACCTGTTTGCCCATCAGTAACTACCTCTGAGGTAAAGAGCTTAATATCATGCTTGTGCAGGCAGAAAGCCCCTGGGGAAGACATGCTTCCCCCTGAGATGTTTCTGGACAATTCAAATTGGTGGGCTCCTGTACTAGCAAGACTCTTCACATATGTTAACTCCACCGGTAGATTACCTAGTGGCTGGGAACAAAGCATTGTGGTCCCAATTTTCAAGAAAGGGGACAATCTCTCCTAGCTAATTATCGCCCAATTGTTTTATTGGATGTTGCCTCTATAATGTACATATGTTACCTACAACCTGAAAATTGGGCAGATAATGATAATATCATTAGGGATGAACAAGCAGGCTCCTGATATGGGAAGTCAACTATAGATCAGTGTTTTGTTCTTAACCACTTGAGAGGAAAGTATACAGGTGGCCCTAAGATACACTTATATGCTGCTTTTGTTGATCTTACCTCAGCTTTTGACAGGATAAAGACGGCGATCCTTTGGAGCAAACTATGGAGGCTTGGGATGGATAGATGTCTGATTATTTTAAGTAAGAACTTGCACACAGTCACTAAGCTCCAAGTCAGAGTAGGGAAGGAGGGTCAGCTGACAGAGGAAATTGTCTCAACCAAAGGGGTAAGGCAAGGTTGTTTATTAGCTCCTTTTCTGTTTAACATATATGTGAATTACATCATCAATCAACTAGCCAACAAATCTTATTTTCCAGTAGCTGTCAGCTCACAGAAACTGAATATACTGCTATATGCAGATGTTATGGTCCTTTTATCCCAGACCCAAATTAGTATGAGGAGATTGCTGAAAGTGTTTGGGGAAGTATGCACTAAAGAACAGCTAAGTGTGAATTATGCAAACACCAAAGTTATGGTGTCTGACAACCATGTAGTTAAACACAAATAAGTCCTAGACAGCTATCTCTTGGAACGATCTAATGGATTTAACTACCTGGGAATTTGTTTTGCTCACAATGGCCTGTGGAACAGCCACTGGCAGGCTACCAAACACAAGGCCCAATGCTCAGTGCAGTCAGTTCTAAAATTTGCTGGAGCAAAGGGTGGGAGTCTTGTGAAGCCAGCTTTAAGAGTTTCTGCTACTGAAGTTATCCCTCAGATGATATACAGGGCAGGCATTTGGGGCATTCTGGAGCCAAATCTGTTCAAATCAGTTCAGAATAGATTTATCCGCATGCTACTGGGTCTTCTACCAGGAACACCAGCGGCATATTTGCAGGCAGAAGCTGGTGTAATGGCAAAACTGTATTTTATTTTGAGGGCCACACTGCAAATGAACTGGTTAAATTGTGGATAACAGAACAGTTACACATACCCTCTCAAAATAACTGGTTAACTAACAGCAAATTACTACTGAGGAAAAATGGACTTGATTTAGAGACTTCTTTTGCTGCCAGGATTTACCCCAGCTGACATAATATTTTAGTGTGGCTTCAAGACTTGTTTGTAGTGAAGGATATGGAAAAGCTTATCCAGATTTTCTAATACCTTCCCCAGTTTAAAAGAGTGCCACAAAGAAGAGAATTACTTGTCTGAATTAAAACCAGCTTCTCTTCGCAAGGCCTATACAGCTTTGAGCTGTAAGACAATGAAATCAAAGTTTACGGAAGGGAGATTCAAAAAAATTCCCAGAGAATAGCGTCTGTGCATTTGCGGCAGCCAACAGGTAGAGGACACCACACATTGTATGTTGTATTGTAAATTGTATGATGGACCCAGGTGAAAATATTTGCAGAACCCTGTAGCAAAGATCCCTACACTCAGTCATATGGATAAGATTCAACACCAGCCCAGAGAGTCCAGCCCAGATAAGTTTATAATGTTTAATATGGCTAAATTTGCAGTGAAGGCTGCCTAGCTTAGACAAGCTTATCTGGCCTACCTTGAGACTTAAGATTTTGTATGTTTTATTCTCAGAAGTGTGCATATCTGGCTAAAATCTGTATTTGGTTGCCTTACTACTCATAAAGTGGAAGTGACTAATATATAGTCCACCACACTAACACCTCTGTCTGATAAGTAGGTGAAATAACCCTTAGAGTTGTCCCTGGGACTCTAATTTACATGAAATAACTGGTATTTAAATATTAATTGAAACAATGCCTGTCCAGCCTTATTGGCCTTTTTATCCTGAGATGACCATTCCTGTGCAGAAAACTCCTCGATATCCAAATTCATTGCCTTTCCCAAGGCTACATAATCTGTACCCATCTGGGCATTAAAATCCCTACATGAAATGAGTTTTGCCTCTGGGTAATCTACTGAGATACTATATAAAGTATCATCCAATTTGTTTCAGCCTTTGCTGGATAAGAGAATGTGAGCATCGCTACACCAGCCAGCCTAAAATCCTGCATTTAAAATGGGGCTTTCTGCTTCTATTTTAAATGCAGGATCACGACAGACTCCCTTTACAGGCGCTTCCTTCCCTCCCTTTCCCCCTTCTTTTTTCCCCATATCTGAGTCTTCCATGTTTCATTATACAGCTGGTAGATGGCGCAGTGGTCTAGCTCTACTTCTTGAAGCTTTTCCTTTTTCATGGAGGGAACTCAAGCGGAACACTTGGGGTAATTTGATACCTCATTATCTCTGCTCTTTTAAAAAATGGAATAAAGGTCATTTAGTGCAGGAGACACCCTGGAGGTTGATGATGTCATCTAAGGGCCCCGCAAACGTCTGTGAGTGAGCAATCTCAATAGCAAAATAAAAGCTCTGTGCGAAGAAGCTCTGTATTGAGAGGGAATATAGATATTTAAGGAGGTAAATCTGCCAGTATGGGGATTACTGAGAAGAACAGCCTGGATGAAATTGCCTGTAAATCTGTCCAGGTTCCACTATTGCCTGTAAATCTGTCCACTATTTCCATATCTAATTCAATTGAAACTAGTAGTGTATGCCCTCCACTTCCCCAGCCAGACTTCTGTGGAATCTAATAATTTATAACCCTGTACTGTAGCAGCCATATCGGGGGTCAGACTAAGTAGCCTCATGCAGTCTCATGCTTCATGTTCTTGCTGAGCTCTTTCTCCCTTGAATATATTGTTGTAAGCTGACGAGACACAGGAATTCCTTATCTTGTCAAAGGTCATACAATTGTATATCTTGTTCTCTGCTGTTCTCTTCTGTTCTCTCCTTATCATGGCTACCCTATAACCCAGTTCTTGTATTATAAACAATGGTGCTAGGAGAAGAAATGTTGAGGACTGCAACCCCACGCGGGAGGAGGAGCCGTTTCATATGTGTCACAATGTCTATAAAAACAATGTGCTGATGTATTTCGGGGCTTCTGGCTCTTTGGAAATGATTCCAGCCTTAAGCCTGCGCGTCACATAAAGAATCTATTTTTCCTTCACTCCGTGGTCTCTCTGACTCTGAGTTCTGCAACAGTACAAGGACAGAATTAATCTCTAGTAACCATGTTTCCTGGATGGAAATAATATCAAAAGTTTGGAGAAATTGCAAAAATTCAGAGTCCACAAGTTTATTTCTCCATCCTACTATATTCCAAGCGAGAATCTGAAGGATAGAATTTGGTTGGGAACTATCTGATGAAACTAGTCAATCATTTAGTGAACTAAGTGGGGTAAAACAGTGTAATAAAGAAATATCCTCATGGATATTTCCTCTTTTCTTTATTTCTGAGCTCAACCATTGATAACTTGCTTCCCTTATGAGCAAAGACTCAAAAGGGGCCCTTAATTTCAGACTTTCATATGGGCTACCTGTCCCTTTTTTTTTGGTAATTTGTTTTTGGAGTTTTCTTGCTCATATGGGACATTTGGAGATCTTGTAGCAGTCATAAGAGGGTTCCAAATGGGAATGTTATTTTGGAAAGTCAATGGGGAATTCTTCCTCCCCTTCCTGAGATAATGTTGAGCTATAATTCTAAAATCCTCCTTAAGTTCCAAAAGAGACTTTGGCTCTAAATTCAATGGCTTCCTTCTAAAATGGGTAGCTAACCAAAGCTTAGGTTGAATGAGCCCCGTTTCCAGCAGTAAATTATGGGATTGGGAATATAGCATCATATTCCAAACTTTCAAACAAGCATTACAATTCCTAAAACCCAATTCAACACTCCCATTTGATCCATTCAAATAATATACATTTAATAACACAACTTCATCCCATTCTAAAATAACTCCTAAATAATAATACAAGTTACTCAGTAATGCTTATTTGCCAATAAAGGAACCCTGTGAGTTCTTTATTCTCCAGTTATAAAAGATTAAAGCTGAGAGTGTCATTGCCAGCTCTGGAAGATTAGGCTCAGAGCTGTATCCGAGAGTGGAAAGAGGATGAAGAACAGCTGTGCTATCTACAGGTTTATTTTGAATGTATGTCTCTTTAAGGTTATGAGTTGCCATGCCATCTAGAGAGATAGCAGACCCAATCGAATTATCCTTGACTTCATCCAAACTCCACATAGACTCCTCTGACAATTGACTGGAGATATGATCAACCAGGGCACTATCTGCATTAATAGTTTTTCCTAATGGATCATAATTCACTTGGCTTTCCATGAGTAGACTGACATCCTTTAGAAGTGAATAATTAATATCAATTTAAATTGGAGACTCTGGTGAGTCTTCTGAGCTAACGGAGAACTTTCCAAAGTTTGTTCACTCTCCCATATTCTCCTCTATATTTGAGGAATTTGTTAGAGGGGCAAATGTCATTATACCAGATTCTATCAGGCTGCATAAAACAGATAATGTATCTTCAAGTCCAGATACTGCTTGTTTAAGTTGGGTTTCATTGAAAATTTGTTCAGCAAATGCAGAGGTCAAGAGGTAATGGTTCCCTAAAATTTGGAACATGAAAAGGTTGATCCTCAGTATCTGGCCTTTTAGGATCAAAAGCTGAAGAGCCATCTTTGTAGATGTTCCCATCATTATTTTGTCCCAGTACAAAGCATTGGGAGTAGAAGGAGAATCCAGCTGGGAAAGATGCTGAGACAATATGGCCATTTCCTTAGAATTCACATGAAAGACAGAGAAACCCTCTAAATCCCTTTGCTCCAAATTTCCTACTCATATCCCTTCTTCTAAATCTTTCTCTATAGAGTCACATTCAGTCAAAGGGGTAAAAAAAGTCCCTTATTGATTTTTGAGTTTGAGGCTTGCTATTGTTGACATGGGAGGTTTTAAGAAGCAGATGTTGTTTCCTTGTCTCAAAACCATTATAAGATTTTACAGTCAATTGATAATCAATTAATAATAATTATAAATTCCCAGCCTTGGAAGTCCTTTATAAAATAAATGGTCTCCTAAAGTTCACTGCAGCAGCCAAAGTGTGGGGCTTACTATTACTTAATATTAGCCTTCTGTTGTCTCTAGAAACCACTCTATGCCTTCTTTCTGTTCTCTCAGTTATTGGACCTCCAGCCTTGCATAGAGTTCCTAGGGGTGTAAGAGGTTATGCTGCCATCTCACCTCATTGCAGTTTCTTACAGTTGCTAACTTTGGTATTCCAGGTGTTTCCTTTAAAGGAGATAGCTGAACAAGACAGCCAAACAAATATACTGGCAACTGGAGTTCTTAGCAGTAAAATTTGAATCTCTGTAAATATTGTTATTCCAAGGTTCTTGGCAGCAAAAATGCAAGAATGCTTCTTACTGTTACACTCCTGCTCCCCAGTCCTGAGAGGGGTGAACTTGCAGGGGCTTCAGTGCCTCAAGTTTTCAGTGCCTCAAGTTTTCAGTTTTTAAAACCTCAAGTTCAGAAAGAACTTTTAAAAGTTTTAAAAAAGGTTTTAAAAGGTTTAAAGAGGTTTTAAAAAACCAAATATGGAAGAAAGTGCAACTGACATATTTGTCCATCCCCATCAATGCCCAATAATGGTGAGACTGGACATAGAGTTGTGAGAGTGAGCTTCTCTGCTTAGATTTTCCCATTATGCCACTGGCATATTAATATGCCACCCAGGCATATTATTCCCCCTATCCCCAAGAGCATTCCAAGGTTAGCATCCCAATGGAGAGTATGCTGTGTCACATCACAGATTGCCTGATCACGCAGAATTAGCAAGCTCAAAGACTAGGAAAATAGATGCAGTCCTTTGAAAACCTAGCCCTGAGTGCCTATCCACATTTTACTTTAGCAAAAGCAGGGACTTCAGAAAGAAAATCAATACAGCTCCATCACAATCATGTTTCCTTGGAAGCAATTTCCATAGATTTCAGTGGAGCTCATTTGGAAATAAGTCAAGAGGCCACCTTTCACTGAAGTTCGGTACAAAATCAATTTTAATGGAAGTGGATTACACCCTTAAATAGAATCAGTTGTCGTGGTGTATGTGTACGCAAAGAGACACACTCACACGCTGTTTTGTATCTATTTCCTGCTGTGTGTTTTCCGTTCTTGAAGACATATGATGCCACTTTTCTGAACACAGAAATGGCAACACTTACAATGCAATCCTATACATGTCTACTCAGAAGTAAGTCCCACTGAGTTCAATGGAGCCTACTCCCAGGTAAGTGGATATAGGATTACAACCTTAGGGCTCAGTCCTGTGCATGTTTAGGCAGAAAAAAAGCCCTACAGCTCCCAGCATTCCTTAGTCAGAATGGCTAGCTGAGGAACATTGGGAGTTGTAGGACTTTTTCTGTCTAAACATGAATAGGATTGCACCCTGAATTAGTTTTCTTCTCTCCCCATACCATCATCATTTTGCAATGTGCCCATTACATATATTCCCTGCTCTTCACTGTCTGCATAATACTTGATTCAAGCAATAAAACATACATCACCCTCCTTATTCATGATTTCAATACCTCAAAAGAAGCATTCATCCATTGCACTGGGCTCTCTTCATAAACTGCTCAACACCTGGCTGAGCTTACCAAGTACATGTAGAGTCGGATGGTGGGGGATGGGGGAGATAATTATTGTGTGCATGTGCGCGCGTGCACGCATGGGCATACATATCCACATTCTAAAGCTGGCAGCAATGGAATGAGTGTATTTCCTAATGGAACTGAACATAGTAAAGCTAACTGATCGAAAAACAGCTCATCGAACGCTTGAAAAACTGTACTGATGTTGTAGGGAAAAGAAAGTTCCCATTATTCTGGATACTTAACCTTGAACCAAATGTGTCTTTTGCCTAAGTCTTCAAAAGCACAATCGTTTCAGAATGACAGGCTGTGATGAGTTGCTTACCCCTTGCCTGTTCCATTTTTATTTTATTTATTTTTTCAGTGAGGAAAAAATGTAAGCTCTCAAATGTGCTTTGGCACATGCTGCGACTGATTGCATAAAACCTAAGAGAGATGGGCATTGGAACTGGACCGTGGTGAGTTCTAATAACCACCAGATTCCCAATGTATATTCCTATTTGCAGTTCCTCTCTTTAAAGGACAAGTTGATTTATTACCATTGGGTGGTTTTAAAAAATGTCTGAAATCCCAACACCTTTGTATGAGCAGCAGGCACAGTTTTGCTTGTGGACAGAATTGCCTTGTGGCTCCCCAGTTTCCCGAGTTGCTCCCCCAGAGCAACATAAGAGCATAAGAAGAGCCCTGCTGGATCAGACCAAAGTCCATCGAGTCCAGCATTCTGCTCACACAGTGGCCAACCAGCTGCCCACAGGAAACCCACAAGCAGGACATAAGTGCAGCAGCACCCTCCTGCCCATGTTCCCCAGCAACTAGTATACATAGGCATACTGCCTCTGATACCGGAGGTAGCATACAGCCATCAGGACTAGTAGGCACTGATAGCCTTCTCATCCAGGAATTTGTCTAACTCCCTTTTAAAGCCATCCAAGTTGGTGGCCGTCACTCCGTCTTGTGGTAGCAAATTCTATAGTTTAACTATGCATTGTGTGAAGATTAAGTACATCCTTTTATCTGTCCTGTATCTCCCACCAATCAGCTTCATGGGATGACCCATGAACTGGTGTACTTAGGCATACTGTCTCTGATCTTGGAGGCAGCATAGAGCCATCAGAACTAGTAGCCATCGATAGCCTTCTCCTCCATGAATTGGTCCAACCCCCTTTTAAAGTCATCCAAACTGGTGGCCATCCTCACTATGTGGAAATGGGGACAAGACCAGTTGTTCACCTGGGATTAATTGGACTCCCCCCCCCCCCGGCACTGTTAGCCATTCACCAGGCTTGGCAGCTAATCCGGTGCAACCCCAGCCCACTTCTGCAGGCAGCACCTTTTAGCAACAGCTGCCCTCCTCTCTCTGCCTGCAGCAGCCTCTCTCACCCCAGCCTCATGCACTGCCTCCTCTCTGAGTGCATATTTATTTATTCATTCATCAAAATTCTGTTCCCTCCTTCAGCATAGTGGATTACAAAATATCTGTGTATTTGCAAATGTACAAGCTGATCATAAGGGCGCAGGCAAACATGTAGGCAGCCAGTGCGAGTCTTTAAAACGGCATCCATTCTTCCATACTCACACCCTTGGTAGGCTGGCCACTTATGAATCGGCAAAACAGAGGAAATGCATCAGCAAAAAAGAGGAGACTGATTTGCATAAAATGTGCAATTAAACTAATTTATACGTAGAGATACAAATTTATAATTATTATAATTTAAATAGAAATGCAGTACATCTCACCATAACGTGGAGGACTGTGATCAGGTAACTGGTGTGCCTTGCTCAGTCTGCTCTCCAGGTTGCTGTTGACTGGACAGCCCTTCAAATAGAGGACTATTACTGTAAAAGAGGATACTTGGCCACCCTAACTTGGATTTGTCTGCAAACACTCAACATTCTCTCTCTTTCATTGGCCTCCAGCTATTTCTTTCTAGCCACGCAACATGCACACAAACACTGGGCTCTGCCCCACCCTGCCTAGCAAGTATGTCACAGCTAGTAGCCACCAGCCATCAAAAGCCACTGGAAGAACCATCTTCTAATTGTTAGCATCCATCAATATGGTATCTTTAGTCAGTAGCTAAGGGGGAGAAAGGTAATCTTCTCACTGCAGCTTTTGCTAACCTAGCACCCTCCAGATGTTTTGGACTACAGCTCCCATCATCCCCACCCCCAAAATGGGAGAGTTGGAGTGCTTGATTTTAAAGGAAAACCTGGATATAGTGGGCATTACAGAAACCTGGTGGAGCAGAGAGAACCAGTGGGACATGGTCATCTCTGGATATAAACTCTATAGGAAGGACAGAGGAGGGTGTACTGGGGGAGGTGTTGCCCTGTACATCAAAGAAAGCATAGTGTCGAGAGGACTAGAACACCTAAAAGGGGTAGGCTCTTCCACAGAAGCACTGTGGGTGACAATACCAGGCTCCAAAACTAATTCAGTGCTAGGAGCATGCTATCGTCCCCCAGACCAGAAAGCTCAGAGTGACCTTGAGATGGAAAATGAAATCAGGGAGGCCTCCAAACAAGGAAGTGTTGTAATAATGGGCGACTTAAATTACCCCCACATTGATTGGGTAGATGCATGTTCCAGCCATAACAAAGAGGTTAAATTTCTCAATTCCCTAAACGATTGTGCCCTAGAACAGTTGGTCATGGAACCAACCAGAGGGGAGGTGACCTTGGATTTAATCCTAAGTGGTGCCACCCAAGTCCTAGTATGAGATGTATATGTTGTTGAACGAACTGGAAACAGTGATCGCAGTGCAATCAGATTTAATATATATTTAAGTGGAAAATTGCCCAGGAAGTCCAACACAGTCACATTTGACTTCAAAAGGGGAACTTCTCTAAAATGAGGGAACTGGTAAAAAGGAAGTTAAAAGGGGGAGTCAAGAAGATTAAATCCCTTCAAAATGCTTGGAGATTACTCAAAACCACAATAATAGAAGCCCAGCTAAAATGTATACCACAGGGTAGGAAAAGTAGCACCAAGTCCAAGAGGTTGCCGGCATGGTTAACGAGCAGTGTTAAGGGAGCCATTAGAGAAAAGAGAGTTTCCTTCAGAAAATGCCCAAGTGAGGAAAACAAAAGGCAGCACAAGCTTGCACAAAGGCAACGCAAGCGGACAATGAGAGATGCATTTTGAAGAGCATATTGCTAACAACATCAAGGCCAACAATAAAGAATTCTTTAAATATATCAGAAGCAGAAAACCAGCTAGGGAGGCAGTTGGGCCATTGGATGACAACAGAATTAAAGGAGGACTGAAGGAGGACAAGGAGACTGCAGAGAAGCTGAATGAATTCTAGGGATGGCGGGGAATTTCTCCCTGAAACTTCGGGGGGCTGAGCGCCAACGTGTTCGGCCCCCCGAACAAGTTTCGGGGAGAAATCCTCCGAACCCCCCCGCACCCCGCACCCCCCCCCCGGGACGGGACTTACCTTTGCCGAATGTCCCTCCCGGCGGCGGGTCCGGCCGGCGGTTCGGCGGGTGTTCGAGCGGGGCGGGAGTGGCAGCCGGTCTTTCAACCGGCTGCCTCCGCCGCCATTGGAATAAAAGAAAAGAAAAAAAAAACGCCCCCTGATAGGCTACGTGACGATTAACGTAGCCTATCATGGCTAGATTTGCAAAGTCAGCCGTGATAGGCTACGTCAATTGTCACGTAGCCTATCACAGGTGACTTAAAAAAAAAAAAAAAGCACGTACGGATAATGGCGGCCCCCACAGGGAGCCGCCATTCCCGTTCCTTATTTGGTCGCTGTAGTCTACGTAAAGATTTACGTAGACTACGGCGAAAATAAGGGCAACGCTATTTGCGTTGCCCTTATTTTCGCCGTAGTCTACGTAAACATTTACGTAGACTACAGCGACCAAATAAGGAAGGCGAATGGCGGCTCCCTATGGGGGCCGCCATTAGCGTACGCGCTTTTTTTTTTTTTAAGTCACCCGTGATAGGCTACGTGATGATTAACGTAGCCTATCACGGCTGACTTTGCAGATCTAGCCTATCACGGGGGCGTTTTTTTTTTTTTAACTTTCGCGTTCGCGGCCGGGCGAGGCGGGAAGCCTCCTCCCCGGCCTGAATTTCAGCCGGGGCGAGGCGGGAAGCCTCCCCCCGGCCTGAATTTCGGCCGGGGCGAGGCGGGAAGCCTCC
This sequence comes from Heloderma suspectum, assembly GCF_057233095.1. Classification (NCBI taxonomy): domain Eukaryota; kingdom Metazoa; phylum Chordata; class Lepidosauria; order Squamata; family Helodermatidae; genus Heloderma; species Heloderma suspectum. The sequence goes on along the minus strand of NC_139461.1, from coordinate 282,881,829 downwards.
CCCCCGGCCTGAACTTCGCAGGGGGAGCAGCGAAGCGCCTCCCCCCCACCGCGAACAACCTTCGACGAAAGGTAAGGGACTTTCGTCCACCCCTAATGAATTCTTTTCATCCATCATCACTAAAGAAGATATAGGACATATACCTGTGTCTGAACTGATGTTTTCAGTAAGAGAGTCTGAGGAATCAAGGCAAACAGTGGTGACCCCTTATTGATAAACTGAAAGCAAATAAATCACCGGGCCCAGATGGTATCCATCCTAGAGTACTCAAAGTACTCAAATATGAAATTGCTGATCTTCTAACCAAAATATGCAACATGTTCCTAAGATCAGCCTCTATACCAGAGGACTGGAAGATGGCCAACGTAACACCAATGTTCAAAAAGGGATCTGGGGCAGGGGGGGGAATCTCGGAAATTACAGGCCGATTAGCTTAAGGTCTGTTCTGGGTAAATTGGTTGAAGGCATTATTAAAGATAAAATTAGTAAGCATATGGAAGGACAAGCCCTGCTGAAAAAGAATCAACATGGCTTCTGTAAAGGTAAGTCCTGTCTCACTAACCTTTTAGAGTTCTTTGACAGTGTCAGTAAACATGAAGACAGGGGTGATCCAGTAGGCATTGTTGGACTTCCAAAATGCTTTTAACAAAGTCCCTCACTGAAGACTCCTGAGGAAATTTAGCAGTCATGGAATAATAGGACAGGTCCTCTTATGGATCAGTAACTGGTTAAAGAACAGAAAGCAGACAGTAGGAATAAATGGTAAATTCTCCCAATGGAGGGAAGTAAATAGTGGAGTCCCAAGGGATCTGTATTAGGACCAATGCTTTCAATCTGTTCATAAATGATCTGGAATTAGGAGTGAGCAGTGAAGTGGCCAAGGTTGTGCACGACACCAAATTATTTAGGGTGATTAAAACAAAAAGGGATTGTGAAGAGATCCAAAAGGATCTCTCCAAACTGGGAGAATGGGCATCTAAATGGCAAATGCGGTTCAATGTAAGCAAGTATAAAGTGATGCATATTGGGGCAAAAAATCCCAACTTCAAATATAGCCTGATGGGATTTGAGCTAGTGGCGACCGACCAGGAAAGAGAGCTTGGGGTTGTGGTGGACAGCTCAGTGAAGATGTCAACCCAGTGTGTTGCTGCTGTAAAAAAAGAAAGAAAAAAAGACAAACTCCATGTTAGGCATAATTAGAAACGGAATTGGGAATAAAACTGTCAATATCAATATCACCCTATACAAATCTATGGTGTGACCGCACTTGGAATACTGTGTACAGTTCTGGTCACCACACGTAAAAAAAGATATTGTAGAGCTGGAAAAAGTGCAAAAAAGGGGAACTAAAATGATCAAAGGGCTGAAGCATCTTCCCTATGAGAGAAGGTTACAACAGCTGGGATTGTTTAGCTTGGAAAAAAAGGAGAGTAAGAGGAGACATGATAGAGGTCTACAAAATTATGCATGGTGTGGAGAATGTGGATGGGGAGATATTTTTCTCCCTCTCTCATAATACTAGAACTTGGGGTCATCCTATGAAGCTGACTGGTGGGAGATTCAGATCAGATAAAAGGAAGGACTTCTTCACACAGCGCATAGTTAAACTATGGAATTTGCTACCACAGGAGGTAGTGATGGCCACCAATTTGGATGGCTTTAAAAGGGGGTTGGACAAATTCCTGGAGGAAAAGGCTATCAATGGCTACTAGTCTTGATGGCTGTGTGCTACCAGAGGCAGTGAGCCTATATACACCAGTTGCTGGGGAACATGGGTGGGAGGGTGCTGTTGTGCTCATGTCCTGCTTGTGAGTTCCCAGTCAGCAGCTGGTTGGCCACTGTGTGAACAGAATGCTGGACTACATGGACCCTTGGTCTGATCCAGGCCAGCATGGCTCTTCTTATGTTCTTGTGATAGTTAGAAAAGGGTGGGAGGGGACAGAGGCAAAGACTTGCTCAATATTGGAAATAATCATCCAAATAAAACAGCCCGAAAGATATAAATAAAAGAATCTAAACAGCAAAATAATAAAGAAATGGAAGAAAATGCCATTATTCCACACTAAGGGCCATTGTGTATTTGTTCTGAATATGAATTTTTGTACATTACCTTGGAGCACAGAAATGTTCAGTGTATTAGACATAAATATTAAATTCCAATAGTGATACTAATAATGTTGCAGGAGAGGAGGCAAAGATCCTAATTCCAATCATACAAAGTTCCAGCAAGGCTGTTCTGTACGTGTCGTGAACACATGTTGGAACATGGAGATCCACTTCTGGATTAGGACAGGAGCTACAAGCATCTCAGACTATTTTGTGCATAGTAACAACTGCTAAGTCCCCACTTCCAGCACTTGCAGGATTTAGAAATCCATAAACCATCCAGAGAGCTTCAGCTATTGGGTGGTATAGAAATGTAGTAAATAATAAATAAATATTGATCTAACATAGGAGAATACAACAAAGGATACCAAAAAGACTGCATTGTAGGCTTTTCTGTGGCATCAGGCTTCCTTTTCAGGCTGCATTTCTATAACCACTTACCTGGGAGTAAAGGTGCAATCCTATGCATGTTTAGACAGAAAAAATCCTACAACTCCCAGCATTCCCCAGCAGAATGGCTGGCTGGGGCATGTGGGGAATGGCAGAAGTTTTCTGTGTCTAAACATGCATAGGATTGCACCCTAGGTGAGGAATGCAGTGGAACTTACTACTGAGTTAACATGCATAGGCTTCCACTGTAAACTAGCAAAACCAGCAGTGCCTGAAAAGGAAATAGATTTGTTGGATGGCAACTTTGAGAAATCATATCCCTTACGAATACACAGTGGAGGTGAGGAATAGATTTCAGGGATTAGACCTGATAGACAGAGTGCCTGAGGAACTATGGACGGAGGTCCGTAACATTGTTCAGGAGGCAGCAACGAAATCCATCCCAAAGAACAAGAAATGCAAGAAAGCAAAGTGGCTGTCTGATGAGGATTTACAAGTAGCTCACGAAAGAATGGAAGTGAAAAGCAAGGGAGAAAGGGTAAGATATATCCAACTGAATGCAGAGTTCCAGAGAATAGCAAGGAGAGACAAGAAGGCCTTCTTAAATGAACAATGCAAAGAAATCGAGGAAAACAACAGAATGGGAAAGACTAGAGATCTCTTCAAGAAAATCGGAGATCTCAAGGGAACGTTTTGTGCAAAGACGGGCATGATCAAAGACAAAGAAGGCAGGGCCCTAACAGAAGCAGATGAGATTAAGAAGAGGTGGAAAGAATACACAGAAGAACTATTCAGGAAAGATCTTAATGTCCCTGATAGCCATGATAGTGCGGTCACTGAACTTGAGCCGGGCATCCTAGAAAGTGAAGTCAAGTGTGCCTTAGGAAGCATTACTAACAACAAAGCCAGCAGAGATGACAGTATTCCAGCTGAGCTATTTAAAATCCTAAAAGATGATGCTGTTAAAGTGCTGCATTCAATATGCCAACAAATTTGGAACACTCAACAATGGCCGCAAGACTGGAAAAGGTCAGTTTACATTCCAATTCCAAAGAAGGGCAATGCCAAAGAGTGTTCAAACTACCGCACAATTGCGCTCATTTCACTTGCCAGCAAGGTGATGCTCAAAATCCTACAAGCTAGGCTTCAGCAGTATGCGAACCGAGAACTACCGGAAGTACAAGCTGGGTTTCGAAGAGGCAGAGGAACTAGAGATCAAATCGCCAACATTCGCTGCATCATGGAGAAAGCAAGAGAATTCCAGAGAAACGTCTATTTCTGCTTCATTGACTACGCTAAAGCCTTTGATTGTGTGGATCACAACAAACTGTGGCAAATTCTTAAAGTGATGGGAGTACCAGACCACCTTACCTTTCTCCTGAGAAACCTGTACGAGGGTCAAGAAGCAACAGTAAGAACCAGACATGGAACAACCGATTGGTTCAAAACTGGGAAAGGAGTACAACAAGGCTGCATATTGTCACCCAGCTTATTTAACTTATATGCAGAGTACATCATGAGAAATGCCGGGTTGGATGAATCAGAGGTCGGAATTAAGATTGCTGGGAGAATTATCAACAACCTCCGATATGCAGATGATACCACCCTAATGGCAGAAAGTGAAGAGGATCTCAAGAGCCTCTTGTTGAGGGTGAAAGAGGAGAGTGCAAAAGCTGGTTTGAAACTCAACATTAAAAAAACAAAGATCATGGCATCTGGCCCCATCACTTCCTGGCATATAGAAGGGGAAGAAATGGAAGCAGTGACAGATTTTACTTTCTTGTGCTCCAAGATTACCGCAGACGGTGACTGTAGCCATGAAATTAAAAGACGCTTGCTCCTTGGGAGGAAAGCTATGGCCAACCTAGACAGCATAGTAAGAAGCAGAGACATCAGCTTGCCGACAAAGGTCCGTCTAATCAAAGCTATGGTTTTCCCAGTAGTAATGTATGGCTGTGAGAGCTGGACTATAAGGAAGGCTGAGCGCCGAAGAATTGATGCTTTCGAACTGTGGTGCTGGAGAAGACTCTTGCAAGTCCCCTGGACTGCAAGGAGGTCCAATCAGTCCATCTTCAAGGAATCAACCCTGAGTGCTCATTGGAAGGACAGATACTGAAGCTGAAGCGGAAATATTTTGGCCACCTAATGCGAAGAGAAAACTCACTGGAAAGGACCCTGATGCTGGGAAAGAGTGAAGGCAAAAGGAGAAGGGGATGGCAGAGGATGAGATGGCTAGATAGCATCACCGATGCAATGAATATGAACTTGAGCACACTCTGGGAGAGAGCGCAGGACAGGAAGGCCTGGCGTGCTATGGTCCATGGGGTCACAAAGAGTCGGACACGACTGAATGACTGAACAACAACAACTTTGAGAAGGTGGGTTTGGGAGTAGAAAGGAGGGAATGGACCACACTCCAGAGCTCCACCTCCTAGATAATGGCTGGTAATTTCCACTACTGTAGCTGCAACTCCCAGGATGCTTCAGGAAAACCAATGATGATTAAATTAGTATGGAATTGACATACATTTGTAGAGTAGATAGCCTGCCAGAGATAGCCTGCCAGAAGGAAGTCCTTCTCCACACAGCGCATAGTTAAACGATGGGATTCACTACCACAAGACATAGTGATGGCCGCCAATTTGGATGGCTTTAAAAGGAAGTTAGACAAATTCATGGAGGAGAAGGCAATCAATGGCTACTAGTCCTCATGGCGATATGCTACCTCTAGTATCAGAGGCAATATGCCTATGTAGACAAGTTGCTGGGGAACATGGGCGGGAGGGTGCTGTTGCACTCATGTCCTGCTTGAGGGCAACCAGATTTCCTGTGGGCAGCTGGTTGGCCACCATGTTAACACAATGTTGGACTAGATAGACCCTTGGTCTGACCAGCATGGCTGTTCTTATGTTCTTATTCATGATCAACATTCATAGGGGAGAACTGTGAGAGGGTGCAATTTCATTTCAGCTTTAATTGTCTATCAACCTTTCTCTCCATCCATTTCTTGAAGCGGTCTGTGCCATCATCCAGAGAGGCCACTTAAAGATTGCCAAAAAAGAAGAAATGCATCACTTGAGAAAGAAGACAAAAGAAGGGGGTGGTGATAAATTCTGAAGCACAGGCACTCGTCATGACAGCCCCCATAGCAATGCCCCCAAGGAGAGTCCAAAAATCCAGGCAGCTGTGTCAGTCCATGTCAACAAATCAGTTCTAGCAGTTTTCATCATCTCAAACTACCCCAGAATATTTTGCATTACAACAATATATCATTTGCTACTGTGAAGATTGCAGCTAAGCTCAGAAGGAACAAGAAATTCTGACTTGGGTGGCAGATGACATCAGCATCTCTGCTAATAAAAAATGTTGGCACTGCATTCCTATGAGCCCTGGCTCCAGACAGTACACCACTGCCAATAAGCTGGAAAAGCTAACTCTAACTAGAAACATCCAATTCTCTTTCTCTTTCTCTCCCCATTCCAACTGCAAGACTGTTTATTTTAATTAATTAATTTATTTAAAATATGTGTAGGCCACCGTTCAGGGCAGGAGCAATAAATGATAAAATCAATATAATAACATTCTTAATAAAAAATAATGTGGTAAGTGAAACAGCAAAAACTCCACAAAACAACAGCTGCTACATAAGACAGAACCTACAACACAATTGCTGCTATAACTCGGTCTAATAAAACATAATCAGGGGAAGGCAGAGTAAACAAGTAAGTCTTCTGGGCCTTCTTAAAAGCCTGCAATGATGGGGCCACGGGGGAAGTTTAAGTCTCTCCCTCTGCCATGGTCCCACACAAATTGCCTTTCCAAAGATGCTATTTGAATTTCAAGGGAAGCCACCATCTGTTCTAATGGGAGCTTTCTTTGTAATGCAAATTATACCTTTGGAATGGCAATTTTTGTTGGGACCCTGGCAGAGAGAGGAAGAGTTCAACCTGCCCTCCTCAGCCACCTCCATGGACTCAAGACTGCTCAGGCTTCCAGAGGCTGCTGTTTACATTGCCAAAAACAGCATCACACACACACACACACACACACACACACTCGTTCTATTATGCAATCAATGGGGTTCGTCGCATGGAGCTTTTATCCTGCTATTGAGATGGCTCTGTCACAGAAGTTTGTAGGCTCTTTAGATGATGCCATGAACCTCCAGGGTGTCTCCTGCCATTTCCTCCAATCTATCCCGTGTTTTCCCCAAATGCAAAAAATGTAGTATTTTCCCCAGCCCATGGAACAGGAGCGCCATGACCACCACGTGAAATTCTCCCACAGCAGAAGAAACCACTCTGTCTGCCTGCTGGGGGCATTTGTTTTCAGTTGCTGGGGGCATGGTCAGGACGATGAAGGCATTGAGGATGGGAGTGGGGTTGCAGGGAAGGAGACCCGAGCAGATTTGACAGGCGCGAGGGCAAGAATCGCCCGCCGATTGTGTCTCCTGCCTCTGCATTTCTCAACTGGAGGAAGAAGAGGGTAAAATGCCTCCCTGCAACAAAGAGACACATCTGATCCCCCACCCCACCAAGCTCAGAAGCAACTTCCCCTGTTGTTTCAGAGCATCCTATGAAGTTCAGTGGGGCTTACTCCCAAGTAAGTGTGCTGAGGGTTGCAGACTTACAGGGTCTTATGTCTACTCAGAAATAAGTCCCACTGAGTTCAATGTGGCTTACTCCCAAGTAAGTGTGCCCAGGATTGCAGAGTTATACTGTGGTATCATCTCTACTCAGAAGTAAGTCAGAGGTTTCCTGGGGGCTGTGAGAAAACAGTACAGCAGAAGTTGAGCTATGGAAACAAGACCCCCCCCCCTTTGCACACATGCCAGGGAGGGAGGAAGGCACTCCCTCAGTTCAAACCATGTGGCTGCCATGTAAAGAAGTCCTTCCTAATCCTGCAAAGAAACCGAAAGCAGGAAGCTCCCGAAAGGATGCGGGTTTTTGCGGGGGGGTTGCTTAATGTACACACACCCAATGTCATGTCTAGTTTGGCCCTGAGATGCTCATGCCCTGCTTTCCATTTTATTGGGAATCTCTTGATCTAAACATGTCTTTCCCATTTTCCTTTGTTTCCTTTTTTGTAGACAGCCTCAGCCCTGCCTCTTCCAAGCATGGCTAGTACAGTGGAGTAATGCATCCCCTGCTGCAAAAAGGATTTATATTCTGCTGGCTTGGCCCATGCATGAGCATGAAATGAGGCAGCGAAAATAGTTGCATCGATCTGCTGCATGCTCTTCATTCATGTGCCACTCTTTGGCTTCCACCAGGCATGGCCAATGACAAACTATTATGAGTAATGAGGCAGAAACCATTTTGCAGGGAGAACACAACCTAAAATTATTTTTTATTCACATTGCTTGTCCTGCTGAATTACAGTAATTAAGAGGGAAAGAAAGATCATGTTTGCGCTGGTATTTTTCACTGTCCCAATATAGAAGATTAATGTTCGGAGCTCAATCTGTTCAAAGAAATTAGTGAAAGTGTTACTGGGGCTGTCACAGTCAGCAGTTACCCTGCTGCATTATGCATTCATCCATAGTAGATCTTAAAGGGCCACTTTAGTCCAGGAAAGATATGGGGAAAAAACATTGAACGCAGGCAAAATTGTTACAGAAGTGTTTGAGAATGTTTGAAAATGTTTTTCACTCAGAAATAATAGTTGATTAACATATACAAAATCTGCCAAAATTGAAGCACGGGAACACTTCAAATTTGCATTTCAAAATGGTGGCTGTGTGTTAATCTGCAGGCAAGTGTAATTTATCCTTAAACTTTTATTTTTCAGTCTTGTGATGTCCCAGTGACTAGTAATTAATTGTAAAATATGTAAAATCTTCTAAGAAATATGCAGGCCCAGGAACATGGTACTGTATTTATTAAACATAATGACCATATTATCTATAATAATATAGATAATACATTATCTGGCATGTTATCCTAGAAGTTTTTTTCTATAACATTTTAACAATTGAGCACTGTAATAAATTAGAGACACTACCAGATCTGAAAATTGTTGTATGTATATTTGCTAACGGTAGCAGCTCATTACAGCAGCTCCTCCCAGGTTTCTATTTCTACTTCTTTTTTCATATCTTTTGCCTCCCTTGCCTTTTTGCAAGCCTTTAAACTTAAACAAACTTAAAATAAACCAAAACTATTGGTGTATATAGCAGTATAAGAGAGAGTTTTTATGCAGTTTCTCGGACAGCTGTTCTGTTGTCTTAACTTCAGCAGTGTGGAGGTGCTGAAGGATTGAGTCCTAGGCCATGTTCCCATGACAAGGGAAGGAGAAACTAATGGAGGAGTACTGGATTTTTAAAAAAGGAATCAGCTTTCCTGTGAGCAGGGCTCCATGAGCAGATACTCCAGATCAGCAAAAATTGCTTCACAGAACATACTTCCTGGTCAGGGTGGGAGCTGGAATGAATATCATCTGACCGGCAGGGGCTGCTCAACCAATAAGAGAGGCTTCCCCCCTCCCCCTTTCTCCTGTATTTCAGGAGCAAGCCTCATTGAGCACAATGGGAGTTACTTCCGAGTAGACACACATACGCGTGAGCTGGAAAAAGGCGGCGGGGGGGGGGGAGAGAACACAAAGATGGAAACCAGCCCCGTTTTAACCTGCAGGACCTCATTGACCACAATGGGAGTTACTGCTGAGGAGACACTAATGGGTTTGTTGTGGGAAAGAGACGGAAACCAGCCCCCACTTTAACACACAGGATCTCTATAAGGAGGCTGTGAAGTAGTTACTTCCTAAGGCAATTAATTGGAGCCTCGAGATCACACTTAATCGCACTTAACGAATTGGGCTTTAAAATGTGCCATGTCAGTTGAGGGGGTTCTTTGTAATTTCTGTGGTCATTCAGCGGGCAAGCATCATTCAGCACAATGGGAGGAAACACCCCTTGACTGGGGTCATGGTGAGAGACACACCCCTGGGCAGGGCTAGTATGCCCGAGGTAAATGCAGTGGTTGGGCATACAGCAACTATACTGGGGAGAACCAGTTGTAAGGAAAAGAACTGGACTTTAAGCAGGCTCAGGAAATCCGTTTTTTCCCTGATAAGCCCCGGGGTGGCTGCTGGATGGCCATGACGTCATGTATCCGTAACAACCTCAACACACAGCCAGCTCGGAGTAAATCGCTGGGGGAACCCTCCTCCCCGAGTACTTCTTTGATCATTCAGGCTGCTTGGGGGTAGGGGTGGGGGTGGGGAGAGCTTTCACAGTATTTAGAATATTTGTAAACTAATAGCTTACCTTTTCATTTGGTTTTAATGCTTGGATCAGTAGAGACAAGTGGCTTTGATATTTGAAGAAAGCTAAGTTTGCCTCTAAGTGGTTTTTCGTACCCTATTTGGGTTGTTTGGAATTTACTCTCTGATATTTTCTAACTGCGCAATAATTTCTTGTTCTTTCCTCCAGTGTTGCTTTTTATTTTTTTAACTGTCCTCACCAGTCACATAAATGATCGGTTTCCAGCCAGGTGCATCTACTTTGCAATGCAAGATGTGTCAGGAGTAAGTTATATGCACTTCTTGGAATTAATTATTCACCATTTCAGGGACCAGGGTTGGCTCTGCTATGACAAGATTTATCACGGTTCCCCCCTCCCCCAGGGTTTTGACACTTTGGATTGTTCTGAAGCAGCTTATGCTCATTTCAGTGCATATGCTGCGGTTCCTGCCATCCATATGAATACATTTCATCATCTCCTGACACATAAGGAACATGACAGGGAGTGGGAGTAAGTTTGGCTCAGAGTCTTACCACAAAGACAACCCATGACATTTTGATATCCAAAGAAGTGCATCCAAATGGACCTCCATGGTGGTGAAAATATATCAATAAAATATGGATTTGACCATCTGGGACTCTTTTAATGTAAACACTAACATCTACCACCGCTAGGGTTGCCAGCTTTTCAGGTGGCCCCTGCTCCTGTGCCTTCAACAGCAGCAGATACTAGCAGCACGTGATCATGTTATCACTGTGCTTTAAAAAGTGTCACTCTGATTTCTGCGCATCAGCCACTGATCAAGGCACAAAGCAGATCCACTCCTACAGAAATGGGCTATTATTGGCATGGGGGTGCCATGCTTGATAGTGTCTTGTGCCCAAATGAAGTGCTGGGATGGACACAATTCTATACCATCTCGTAGAGGACTCTCTCTCCTGGAGGTGTAGCTGTGTAATTTGGCGTGGTCCCATGCTTATTGTGGCGTGCATGTCCTCACTTCCTTTCTAATTATCTGTCATTTAAGGTAATCATGGATTAAAGACCACTGTATAAAAATAATGATACTAATTGGTGAATGTGAATCTTGAACAGGACCATCCCCCAGTCATGGAAATATGTATGAAGTAGGCCAAATCTTCCTTTGGAGATATTAACCTCAGTTCCTTATTAAGTTGACTGACTGAGCCCTGTTTCGCACTTTATGTGCACCCCAGCTCTCCGGTGAGAACTCCAGGGATGCAAGCACATTACCCAGGATATCGGTTTCCTTGGAATAACCCTAGAGGCTTATGGCATTTTTGTGATATCTGGTTTATTTACATATACATACAGGTTGAGTATAAAGGAGGATTCACAGCATTAACACCACCTTTCCCATGCTGTCTGGGATGATGGGAGTTGTAATCCAATACATCCAGAGGGCACCAGGTTGGGGATGGCTGGGGTATGGGATTTCAGCCTAAATCTAAGCATGCACAACTGAAATAAATAGAACCATAGTTTCCAGGTCATAAAAAGTAATTGTTATACTTTATTTTGCACTAATTATTTTATTATTTATTTATTTAAAACATTTGTATTCCACCCTATATCATTAAGATCTCAGGGCGGTGTACAGATAAAATCAATTTAAATAGTATAAAGCTAAACTGCTAAAAACATATTGAACATTAAACAAGCTAATACCAATTCAAATCTAAAGCAATAAAACAGTTAAAACAGTGTCCTACTTTAGGGAAGCCCGCAAAGGCTTTGGTAAAGAGCCATGTTTTTACTTGGTGCTGAAATGAAACCAATGTCTGCGCCAATCGGGCCTCCAAGGGGAGGGAATTCTACAACTGGCAACTGGGGTGCCACAGCAGAGAAGACCCTCTCCCACATCCCACCATAGCATATGTCTTGCATTGGTGGGATGCAGAGGAGGGCCCCTCCAACAGATATCAATCCTCGGGCATGCATACATAGGGAGAGGCACTCCCTCAAATATTGAGGGGAGACCTCATCTGGAGTGCTCTGTCCATTTCTGGGTGCCACACTTTAAGAAGGATGTGTAGATAGATTAGAATGGGTTCAAAGGGCAACAAAGATGGTCAGCACCAGTGGTACATAAAACAAGTCCTATGAGGAAAGGTTGAAGGTATTGGGATCTTTAGTCTGGAGAAGAGAAGACTGAGAGGGGACATGGGAGCACTCTTCAAATAACTGAAATGTTTTCCAGATAGAAGACCATTCTCTACTTTCCCAGATGCCAGAGGGTATATTTTAATTGACCATTAGGAGGACAAACTTTTTAACAGTAAGAGAGTTCAACAACAGAACCAATGATCTCTTGGGGGTATGCCAGCTCTAGATTTCTTGCATCAAGCAAGGGGGACTTAGGGATGCTGTAGAAATCTGCAGTGGAATCAAATGAGTTCAGATTGCTATGAATCCAGCCTATGGATTCCACAGCGGACCAGGTTTTCCCAAGTCACACAGGTTCTGTGGACTTATGGACCATTTCTGGTTGTTTTTTGCTTTCCAGAATTTTATGCAAATTTAGTCATAGAAAAATACATAAAATAAAAGAACACCAGCCAAAAATGTGCATTTTCCCCATAGGCTAAAGCATAAAAATGCACCGGGGGGGGGGGGATTTGCACATTTTTGCATGTGTGAATCTGCACAAATGCAAATTTCCACAGAGTCGGGAAATTAGAAAAAATCCGATTCCATCATCGATTCCATGGAATAAAAGGCACCTGACAATCTGCGAAATCAGACAGAACAAATTTTACAAAGTCCATACATCCCTAGTTTGACTGGATGGCCAAGAAGCCCCCTTCTACCTCCATGATACTATTATTCTAAATGCATGTCTTTCTGCTGTTTACCTCTCCCCATTTCCTTCTCCTTCTTCTGCTGTCTCCACTGTGACAAATTTTAGATTGTAAGCTCATTTGGGCAGGTCCCTATGCTCTGTTTTACAAAACATAATGCCACACACTTTGATGGGGCTTAATAATAAAATAAAAATTATAGCCAAGTCCTTCCTGAGTAAACATGCATGCAACTAATCCTATGAATGCTTACTCAAAAGTAAATCCCAGTGAGTCCAGTGTGGCTAATTCCCAGTAAGTATAAATAGAATTGCAGCCATATAATTGGACAATAACTCCTAAAATGGCAACTCTTCTTCCTTTCATGCCTTAGCAGAATAATCTTGCCACACTAGACATCTGCAAATAATAGTGGATCTATGAATGTGGCTTGTGTTTGGGCAGCTAGATAGCCTTTCTGTTTAATAATACATTCCTAAGAATTGTTCAAACATATATTTGAAATCAATCTGTTTTCCCCCTTTGCCCTTTCACTCCCAGTTTTTGATGGGACCTGATAGCAATTCCGCTTTGTAAACACATTATGTGCTTGAGGAAATCGTTCACAAAAATTGAAGAAAACTTGGGAAATGTGTCTCATCTCCTCAATCCCATTCAGTTGCAGAAAGCTGCTAAAAACAACCAGGACCCAGAGGCTGAAAAGCAAGTGGGAAGATATTCCTTCCAATTATCACTGAACTTTTCTCTCATGTAAACAGAATGGCTTGAGTTTGAGCTCTCTCTGCCTAAGGTCTGTAGAACTGATTTCCCAAGGCATGATTCATATTTGGGGACGATCAAACAAAATAAAAGCTAGGAGCAGAGATAGAAACAGCTCATGTTTGTATCTTTTCTGTTGGGTGGCTACTCTAGGCTGACCATACGTACCGTTTTAAACGGGACGGTACTGTTTTTTTTTCATATTTCCCAATTGTTCCGTCGTTTTAATATAAATGTCAATTTTGTCCCGTTTTTAATTTTTTGTAAAAAACTGAACGCGTTTATCATAAGGCTCTATGCTAATCAATGCGTGCAGTAAAATGACTAGTGTGACAAAAGAGGACGTTCCATTTACTTTATCCAGTCAGGGCTAGGCTCCTTCAGCTAGCGACGATCAGACGCCGCCCCCTTGCTTGTCTGCAGTGGCGGGGAATTCAAGAGGCAGTCGCTAAGCCCCATTCAGCGTGTGGGAGCTAGGAGGGTGAGTCTTGCTGTTATTTCTACCAGCATTCTGCCCATAGAGATTCTTTCTGCCCTACATTCAGTTTGATTCGGACTTTTCAGACTCATATTTTGGTTCAACAGGCTGTTAGCTATTTTTTAATTATAGCGGAACTCTCCGCTGTAATAAAAATCCCGTCCCGTTTTTGTCATCCCAATATCCAGGTTTTGTATCAAGGAAATATGGTCAGCCTACTACTTACCCATCACCAAAAAATGGGTGTAACATTTGCATACAATTTTCTTATGCTAATTTATATGTATAGATGCAGAGTTAAAAATCATTGCGATAATTTAAAAAGAAATACCTCATCACAGTGAGGAAGAGTGACCTGTGTGGAGTGCCTGCTCAGCCTACTGTCCCAGTGCTAACTGTTCGTGATCAGTGTCAAGGGACCCTGCTTTCCCTTCTCATGGTTCTTTAATCATCTTTAAACTCGACAGCCCTTACAGCAAGCTTCCCCACTGGCTTGCTGGGAATTTTGGGAGCTGTGATCCAACACATCTGGTGGGCACCAGGTTGGGGAAGGCTGAAATAGAGGATGTCTTCCTCTGACAAATACAGGACTGTCCTCTGTGAAGAAGGACACATGGTCACTGTTTTCCTAAATAGTAGAAAGTTCCAAGGAATAGCCTTTTCCAACATCAGTTTCCTCATAATGCTGCAGCTGTCTCTGTTTACCTGGGACAATCCTCATTTTTTGTCCCTGATAGCACATTACCCTTTATTTATTAATTATTTGATTAATAGATATTTAAACCATCCCTCATCCTTACAGATGCCAGGGTGGTGTACCAAATGCCTGATCAATTAGCCATACAAAATAAAAGAATTACCAAAAATTAGACACAGAAAATAAGACATACAATAAAACAACTCAGTTTATTAGATTTTTACCTCACCGAGTAAATGAGTTTCTGGGTGGATTACATGAACTGATGACAATATGCTACCTCCAGTATCAGAGGCAGTATGCCTATGTACACCAGTTGCTGGGGAACACGGGTGGGAGAGTGCTGTTGCACTCATGTCCTGCCTGTGGGTTTCCTGTGGCAGCTGGTTGGCAACTGTGTAAACAGAATGCTGGACAAGATGGACCCTTGGTCTGATCTAGCATAGCTCTTCTTATGTTCTTATCTAAAAGAATAAATACACACCTCATAAATAACAACTAACAATAATAAACAGTGTAGAAGATTAAAAAGAACACAATACAAAATATGTAAAGGTGGCCATTCCAACATTCTATGGGCAGTTAAAAAGTCTCAAAGAATCAACTGTAAAATCTAGAGCCTTTGCCCAGCAGAAGAATAATGTCTTCACCTGGGACCAAAAGATAACAGTGTGGAATGGATGCAAGATGAGCATAGGCAGGGCAACACAACTGAGAAGTCCCTTTCTTTATAGCACCAAACTGCATTTGACAGGGACACCCAGAGGACAGGTGTTTATTTATTATTGTTAGCTGTTATTTATTGAGGTGTGTATTTAGAGTCCAGGCAGGTACATATGGAAGGAGATGTTCCTTTAAATCAGGGGTGGGCAACTTGTGACCCTCCAGAAGTTTTGGCCTACAACTCCCATCAGGGGAAAACTCCCATCATGGGAGCTGTAGGTCAAAACATCTAGGTAGCCACAAGTTACCCACCCCTGTTCTAAACGTTGGTAATATGTACCATGGTACATTTTCTTTACGTTTGTCATCTATCAGTAGAAGTATATGTTTCTGGCTCAGCAGCTGTGCTGTTTAATCCAAAGAGTGGGTGCAAAGGCTGGTAAACATTCCAAAGTAGACCCCAAAAGGAGAGAAATGTCTCAGGATGCAAAGATGTTATTTATAGAAAACTGATTTTGGCTGTCTAGCTGCGGGACCTTGGAGCACAGGGTGGGGAGGCCAGACGACACATAGGAAGTGTCGTACCAACACTTCCGACCTCCCCAGCCCGGCCTGCACCCAGGAAAGCCCCGTTTTCCCCGCTCCACACTGCTGAGTGCGGAGCGTGGGGCTGATCCGTGCTGCCTAAGGGGCAGCGCAGGAGGGAGTGCAGGTTGGTTCTCTGAGAACTGACCTTGGAGCGTGGGCTCTGAGGTCAGTTCCCAGGAACCAACCAATCCACGTCTAGCTGCTGACTAGCGGCCATAGGATTGCGCCCTTATTTAATTTTTAAGGCCTTCTTCAAGGAGCTGTAATAATAATAGAAATAAAGACAACATTACAACATTGTAATTGTTTTAATGTGTGTGTGTGTTTGTTTGTGTGTGTGTGTGTATCTCCTAGCACACTGCAACAAGTCCTGTGCATATGGTTAAGCAGAAAACACATACAAATCAATACACGCTGCAAAGGCCTTTGTATATACTGACTTATGAAAATGTCTGCAGAGATTCTCATAACAACATATCTCCTGCTGTAATTCACTGGCAGCTTGGAAATAGTGTCAGGAAGGCTGTAATTTATATCCTTACTAATAGAGAAGATTTTTGAATGGAAATTTTTTTCTGAAAGGTTCTTGCAAGGTTGATGAAACTGGCTCAAAGTTTGGACAAAAAATCAAGGGAGCATCTAAAAACTGCACAGAGGTTGCAAAAATGGTAAATCAATCAATCAATCAATCAATAATCCGTGGAGATAGGGTATTCAGTCTCAGGATCCATTCCATTTCTTTTCTTAGCAGATTTTTATCTCCCTGGGTGTTAAGCTTCTCCAGTGCTCCCAAATTTGAAACCTGTTGTAAGGTGTTTATTTTCAACAAAATGATTAAGTAACGGGGCACCCATTTTTTTGTTCTTAATATTACTGAGATGTTTCCCTACCCATTTTACGGGGTCTAATTGTTTTGCCTACATAGATCTTTTGGCACTTGGTGAGCAAGCAGGCCGTGGCATCTACTGCTCCTCCTCACCACTGCCACTGTCTGGGCCAGAGTGAGAGGCAGGTAAACAAGCAGGTTGTAATGGTGAAGAGGAGAAGCAAGTCCAGGGGACTTTTGTCGGTGGGCCCCTGCTGGGGTGTGGGACCTCAGCAGGTGCCTGACTATGCCTACCTTTGATGGCCATGGCACTGCAGAAGACAGGTTTAGGGTGCAATCCTATGCATGCTTAGACATGTTGGCTGGGGAATGCTGGGAGTTGTAGGCCTTTTCTCTATCTAAGCATGCACAGGATTGCACCCTAAATCTGTCTTCTTCAGTGCCATGGCCATCAGGGCTGACATCAAAGGTAGGCATACTCAGGCACCTGCTGAGGGAATTGTAGACGCCTGCCTGGGAGTTGTAGGCCTTTTCTCTGTCTAAGCATGAATAGGATTGCGCCCTAACTCTCCCACTGATCATTTAACCAATGGAGGAAGCAATCTTATGTCCACTAGACACTGTCTAGAGGGCCATAGGATGTTTCAGTTTCTGGGATCCAAGGGCAGAACCAGGGCTCTGACCTCGGAACCCAGAAACCAGATGTCAGGGGGGTTTCTGAGCGCAGGAAGTGGGATAGCAGTTCAGATTCTGAGGGAGAACCATCAGACATGGGGGAGGTGTTTTCCCAGGCTAGTCCAGATATGAGTAGGCCTGCTTCTCAGGCTACAAATGTCCAGATGGCTGAGCATGAGGGTCCCTCCTTACCCACCCACCCACCCACCGTGTGAGAGGCAGTGAACAGGAGGAGGCGGGGTTTGGGGAAGATGGCCTAATAGATGCCAGACACAGGTGCAGAGCAAAGAGAGAGAAGGCAGGGGCGGAACTTAGTCTACCCAATTGGCCTTGCGTGAGAAGCTGCACTTAGAGGCCTCCCAAGAAGAGAGGGACCTCCCCCCCTTAAGTTATGCTAGCAAAACTGCCTCCCTCTTCAAACGGCGGGCAACTCTTGTAAATTCCATTTGGATCCCTGAAGGCATTCCTTGTAGACTGAGAGTTTCTCTGAGAATTTACATCTGTATGACCCTGTGAAGTAATGGATTAGAAGCTGTAGCCTGAAGCCTCTTGTCTGTGTATGTTTGGGCATTGAAGTGAAGTGGGGGCTAAGGGAATCCTGACACCACACTCCCCTCCTGCTCCTCTGCCCCCTCATAGCTGGCACAGTTCTCTATACTGGCTATGGCTCCACACTCCGAAACAGAGCGCAGAGATGGGGAGAAAGAGCTGGTCCTTGGGGCAGGGGCGGAGACTGTGGAAGCCACATTATGCACCTTCCTATGCATGTCCTGGCCTCCTTCCTTCCCCTTCCTTGAAGCTGCAGCTAGACAAGCAAAATGGTCCATCTAGCCAAAAATGTAGGGCAGCCAGAACATGGAGGTGAGGATCGCCTCTGTGCTCCAGCCTCCCTGCATCGGATAGTTGGCAGCCTCCAGCTTCAGAGGCTGCCAACAATCTCAGCAGGATTGTACCCTTAAAGTTACTACTAGCTGCAGAGAGGTGAAAAGACAGTATACAGTATGTGTATATTGTACCTGTCTTCCTCCCATCTCCATGGCTAACAGCAGAGGGTGGGGGGATGACTTAAGCTATGAAGACAGTGTGGGGAAAAGGAATCCCCCACCCAGTTCCATAGCCCCAACCGAAATTGCAGGCTGCCTTGTGGCTGCTTTTAACAAAGAAAAGGATGTTGGTAGATTTGATCATGGATCTGCCATGACCATAAGAAAGTTGTGCTGGATCAGACCAAAGCCCTATCTAACCCAACATTCTGCTTCCACAGTAGCCAAACAAATCCCTATGGGAAGCCCACAAGCAGGGTGTAGTGGCTAGAGTGTTGGACTGGGAGCCTGGAGATCCGGGTTCTAGTCCCCACTCAGCCATGGAAGCTCACTGGGTGACTTTGGGCCAGTCACAGACTCTCAGCCCAGCTTACCTCACAGGGTTGTTGTTGTGAGGATAAAATGGAGAGGAGGAGGAGGAGAATGTAAGCTGCCTTGAGTTCCTTGCAAGAGGAAAAAAGGCAGGAAATAAATGCAATCAATCAATCAATCAATGCACACATCTATTCATATTTCCCAGGGCCCAGTGTACAGAGGCATACTAGATACTTGGTCATATATAGCCATCATGACTAGTAGCCATTGATAGCCTTATCCTCTATGAATTTGTCTAATCTGCTTTTAAAGCCTTCCAAATTGGTGGCCATCACTACATCTTGTGGTAGCAAATTCCATGGTTTAACTATGCACTGTGTGAAAACACGCTTCCTTTTATCTGTCCTGAATCTCCCACCATTCAGCTTAATGGGATGACCCCACAAGGTTCTAGTATTATCACAGAGGGTTAAAAAACTTTCCTTACACCACGTATAATTCTATACACCTCTACCATGTCCCCCCTCGCCATTTTGTCAAAGCTAAAATGTCACAAATGTCCTACCTAGTTAGTTTCTCCCTCAGATCCCACTTTATCAAACCTGGAACTATTTAATGAGCTGACCACTTGTGAATTTTGCTTTTTCTTATCCTTGGATTTACACAAAAAAGGGTAATGATTATTATCTCCTGAGAATGGCACATTTCTTTGTGGGCTACTAGAAGAGAAGCAGAGAAGAGCAGGAAGGACAAATCCACATTACGAGCTTTTCTACACTAGAGTGTTAATCGCTGTATCTACTTCCGGTTTCATCACAGAATTGAGATCCAGGCTGTACACAAAGAGCTCGGATCTCCTTTCCTGCTTTTCCACTGCATAACCTCTAGGTGGAGCTGTACAATAGCAGAATAGCTCAAATACACAAGTAGAAATAGCGCCATTTTCCCTGTTCTAAAACAATACCCCATTTACCCCATTCTAAAAATAATGGGGAAAGTGCTCTGAAAAAACTAGGGATGTACGAAAGGTACTTACCTTTCGTGGATTATGTTTATGGTTGAGGGGGAGGCGCTCCGTCCCTCCCCCCGGAATCCTCGCTGGGGGGAGGCGCTCTGTTTCTCCCCCCCCCCAGAATCCTGGCCGGCCGGCTGTGCTCCGTAGGGTTTCTGCGGAGCCGCCAGCCAGCTCTGCCAGCAGCCAGACATCCGGCCGCTGGCTAGCAGGGATGCAAATGGTGGCGGCCATAGCGTAGCGTAGACGCTACACTGTTTGCGTTGCCCTTATTTTCGCCGTCTTAGTCCACGTAAATGTTTACATAGACTAAGACGTGCCAAAATAAGGAACGCAAATGGCGGCGGCCATGGCCACCACCATTTGCGTACATGCATTTTTTTGTTTTTTGTTTTAGTCTACGTAAACATTTACGTAGCCTATCACGGCTGACTGAAGGGACGCAAATGCCATTTGCGTACACGCGTTTTTGTTTTTAAAAAGTCAGCCGTGATAGGCTACATAAACATTTACGTAGCCTATTACGGGTTTTTAAAAAAAACCTAGCTGTGATAGGCTACATAAATCTTTATGTAGCCTATCCCGTTGGTTTTTTTTTTAACTGGAAATGGCGGCGGTGGCAGCCAGTCAGAAGACCGGCTGCCACAGCCGCTGCTGCCAAACTGCCACTGGAGCCGCCGCCGGAGCCGCCGCTGCCGCCACCGCCGCCAGGAAGATCCGCCCAAGGTAAGTCTCGTCCTGGGGGGGCGGGGGGGCAGGCCGTTACGCCACCGATTTCGGGGGGCCAAATGCGCTGGCATTCAGCTTCCCCAAGATCCATGGCGGAATTTTCGTACATCCCTAGAAAAAACAGAAGCAAAATGACATCATCTAAAGAGCCCATAAACAACCATGAGTAAGGAATCACAAGTGCACAACAAATGACTTGTGTAAAAAAGCTCTACTAAATGACTTGTGTAAAAAAGCTCTGTGTTTTTGACATTGGATACTACGAGTACAAATTACAGCTGGTCAAATACAGTAAACACATTCAATTTTGGTCATGAAAACGAATTATACTTCATAAATGTTTTGTTTATGTCAGAGAAAGGAAAGGACTCTTTAAACAATGCTTTATGCTTTGATCTCAGGAGGAAAACAGCCAAGAATATTGAATCTGCGATGTTTTCATTTCAATCACTTCTGATGGAAATTCTTGAAGTATCAACGTAATTTGTGAAAAACCTACATTCCAAATTAAATTTTCATGCCTCTTGTTTTGTCTAGGGATGGCGGAGAAATCCACCACAGACTCCAAAAGAATCCGGCCCCCCAGAGTCCGTGGTGGAACGGACTACTCCCCCCCACCGCCCCATGAACTTTGGTTGGGACGGACCCTACCTGTCACCGACCAGGTCCGGGCCCGTCATCTTCAGTCCACAGCCAGCCACTGCCGGGCTGACACAAATGGCGTCCAGCATAGCGGATGCCATTTGCGTCCCTGCTCTGTTCGTGATAGGCTACGTAAATATTTACGTAGCCTATCACGGCAAAAGCAGGGACGCAAATAGCGTCCGCTATGCCATTTGCGTCCCTGCTCTGTTTGTGATAGGCTATGTAAATATTTACGTAGCCTATCACGAAAAGAGCAGAGACGCAAATGGCGTCCACTACGCCGGACGCCATTTGCATCTGCAGCCCAGCAGCGGACAGAAGTCCAGCTGCGGACGGGCCCAGCCAGCGGCTCTGCGGACCTGCTGCAGAGCGGAGCCGGCCAGAGAGGATTCCAGGGGGACGGACGGATCGCCTCCCCCCCCCGCGGACGCCCCGGACCGGTAAGTGGATTTCGTACACCCCTAGTTTTGTCCCCAGAAAAGAGACCGCACTTAAACCAATTTTAGAGAAATCCTATTTTTGTTTTTGTTTTTTAATTTAAAGCTGTGTTTGAAAAACAGGTGAGCATTGTAGTCATTTAATAAAATATCAATTCATTTTCTATTAGACCAAAAAATGTATCTAATGTTTATTTATTTTCTTTAAAACATTTCCTGGCTGCCTTTCAGGGCAGAAGCCCTCCTAAGGCAGCTTACAGCAATAAAATACATAAAACAGTTAAAATAAAAGCAATAAAAACATAAAAACAATAAAAACATAAAAACAATAAAAACATAAAAACAATAAAAACCACAATAAAAGCCAACAATAAAACCAGCAACAATGACAACAGCAGTAACAGCAGCAATAGCAGTCATGTCAAGAGAAGGCCACAGTAAAGTAATATGTTTTCAAGGCCTTCTTAAAAGCCTGCATGGAGCATGGGGGACCTCCAATGGCAACTTGGTCCAAAGGCGTGAGGCCACTACAGAGAAGGCCCTCTCACATGTGATCACCCACCTAACTGCTCTCATGGGTGGGCAAATGAGAAGAGCCTCTCTTGCTGATCTTAAAGTGCTCTGTAAAGTGCTCGATAAATAGCTCTATAAAGAACAGTTATATGACATTCTTAACAAATGTGAGAAGTGCAAACAGGTCAAAAGCAAATATGGTTTGTTCTTGAAGTGTGTGTGTGGGTTGGGGTCAGTTCTTGGTGAGCTGCTTGTCTACATGTACCTACAACCCCACAGTTCTTGCATTCAGGTTATCAAAACCTTGATGTACTGGCTCCACCACCACCACCCCGG
Source organism: Heloderma suspectum (assembly GCF_057233095.1). NCBI lineage: Eukaryota > Metazoa > Chordata > Lepidosauria > Squamata > Helodermatidae > Heloderma > Heloderma suspectum. The sequence goes on along the minus strand of NC_139461.1, from coordinate 282,859,551 downwards.
TTCCACCCCCAACCTCTGTGTAGACAGCGCTAATGTGACAGAGGCTCTAAATGTTTACAACTATATGTGGACAGGCTCCTTCATATGATCAGAAATTCCAAATGAATGAATGTTATTGTGATCCTAAATATACTTCAGCTTGCTTACTGTCATTGCTGGACCACTGGGGATTCATCCTGAACATTTTTTCTCCCTTACTCTTGTCTTACTGAAGCTCAGGCTGGGATCTTGAGCAAAACTGGTGAGATGCTGCAAAGAATTTTAGATTGGCCTGTTTAATATTGGGCGACTCTTCAATATAATATAAAATCTCAGCTTAGCATCATGTTACATATTGCAACCTTCAACTTGACTCTGAATACATTTCACATTTTCTTGGGAGTAGATGGCACTGAAATGAATGAGATGTCTTACTTCCAAGCAGAGCATTTCTAAGAGCCAGTGTCAAAGTCACAATGAGCTTTTCTACAAGAGGGATTTATGGTGCGCTCATGATTCCTTACTCACAATTGATTACTTTAGAGGACATCATAATCCTCCAGTTTCGCTGCCGTTTTTTTCAGAGCACTTTCCTGGTTGTGGTTGCTGAATGGCGAAAATGGGGTAGTATTTTAGAATGGGGAAAATATCACTATTTCTACTCGTGTTTTTGAGCTATTCTCTATAGCACGGCCCCACCTAGAGGTTATGTACCAGAAAAACAGAAGAGGAAAGCTCTTTGTGTAGAGATTGGATCTCAATGCTGCGACGAAACTGAAAGTGGACACAGTGATTAACAGCCTGGCGTAGAAAAGCCCACTATCCATGTCAAAGTATGCCAGATCCGTATATTATAAGTCAAAGGAATGTAGACTAGAGGGGAAGACAACAGAGAAGAAGGAGCAGTGCTTAACTTCCAGGAGGAAAGTGCTGAGACTCACGTTTGCTTGCAGCCCTTACCCTTTGCCCCTGAAACTCTTCTGTATTGTTATGATAGACACACACCCCTACCTGAACAGTGAGACATTCCTGGAACAGCGTTACTAGGTTGACAACACAATCCTGTACCCAGAAGGTTCCACTGTGTGGGCCTTACTCCCAGGTATGTATGCATAGGTTTATAGCCTTACAATCCAAATCCCTATACATGTCTTCCCAGAAGTGGGTACCAGCCAGGCTGTAGCCTTTGGATGAAAGAGCACTGAAGACATGGTGCCTTTTAATATTTGCCTTCTAGAGAAACAGTGTGGTATAGTGGTTAGAGTGTTGGGCTAAGGCCAGGCTGACCGGAATTCAAATACCCACTCAGCCTCCTGGGTGACTGGGCCAGTGTCTCTCAGCCTAACCCAGTGGCGGCTGGTGCCCACTGGGCTGGTGGGGCGGAAGGTAGGGCAGATGCTCAATATTCTTCTGAGATTGTTGTGGGAGTACAGAAGACCATGCGTGGCACTTGGAGCAAATGTACGTGGTTGTGGAGGGATCTCTCTGCCACAAGTGTGTGGGGACAGGCAGGGGGTCATTTGCCCCAAATATAGAGCCACCTCTGGCCTAACCTACTTCACAGTGTTATTATGAGGATAAAATGGAGGGGGAGGAACCATGCATGCCTCCTCGGGCTCCTGAGAGAAAAGGTAGGATACAAATATAGTAAGCAAGCTAGCAAGTTTATGGAAACACAAATGGAGCGCTGGTGGAGCCAAACATGCCCCCCCCCCCGACATTACAGGAGATCCCCAGAGCGCAACATGGGCAGCTTCCGTTCTGCAGGCTGCACCCCCAGTTTCTCCAAACTTCATTTAGAACCTCTCAATGCTCTCTCTCGCTCTTGCTCGCCCTTCTCCTCTGTCTTTTCCAAAAACACTGAACTCCGCCCTCCCACTCTCATGCCCTCGCGCACACTGTCCCCTACCCTCCGGTGGAAGGGGAGGGGGCAGAGTTTGGGCACCTTCCCCAAACTTGGACAGGAGAGATCTCATTCCAAAATGCAGAGACTCCCCAGGTATCAGGAGACAATTTCCTAACCTGCATGCGCTCCCATTGATAAAACAAACAGGAGCGAGGGCCCTGAATGACTAACCACCGAGCTGCCTAGCAAAGGAAAAGTCCCCCGGCAACCATGACACTATAAAATTAAGCAAGATGGACATGAGCTAGTTGTGCGCTTATTCAATGGAGGGAAAGGGGGAGCGGGGGGGGACGACGACGACGACGACAACACTACATTCTCCTTCTCTGTCACTGATGTTCTTCAAACCTGAAGCCTGAGTATGAACAGCCTGTCTGCTACTCAGCCAAGGGAAATGAAATAAAATAAATAAAACCCCAGCTCTGAAAACATTTATCTCTCGCCTGTCCTGCCAGGATGTGCAGGGGGTTGTGGCTGCCAAGCCCACCCAGCCGTGCTTAGCTGCAGCGACCTCGTGCCCCAGGCGCATGAGACCCCCTTTCCTGGTGCTTTTTATCGGCATTGAAGCGCACTGACGACTGTCGCGGCACTTGAGCATTCTGCATGCCGCTTCTCGAGGGTCATTTCCCGCGTTTTATTCCGTAAGATCCAAAACTCCGCAACAGAGGTCCTTACTGTGTGCGCTACCAGGTATAAACGCGCAGGGGGGATATCGCGGCACCACGATGGGACCCTAGCGATATGACGCGAGGGGCAGATCTGATCCGCTGGGCAGCGGGCGGAAATCGACAGGTGAGGCGAGGCTTTTCCCGGCATGGAGACGCGGCGAGACGGGGAATCGAAGCGCCTCCTCCTGTTGCCTGTCCCGCGGCTGCTAAAGGCAGCGGCGGAGCCCCGGCAGAAGGAGCGGCGTCTGAACCCGGGGGATGGTTTAGGGGACCTGAGGGGCTGGTCCTGCGCCCTGAGGCAGAAGGGCGTTCAGGTGCAGCCCGGGGAGGGGGGGTCTTCCTTGGAGGGTCTCTCCCCGCCCCCCCAACACACGCACACGCGCAACCCCGGATCGTGGTCCCACCCAGCCGCCCGCCCCTCCCCTGGCACCTCGAGGGGGCGCTAGCGCCCCATCGCCGCTGCCGCGGCTGCCCAGCCACGGAGAGCAGGCGGGGGATGACCAGGCAGGCTGCGGCAGCCCCGCGGGCCCCGTGAAGAAACCCCCCGAAGACAGGGCGAGGCGGGTGGACCGACGGCCAGGCGGCCAGGACGAGGCTTGCGGAGGGAGGGACAGGCGGCCCTCGGCTTCCTCTCCGGGGCGCACCCGCGCCCTCAGCCGTCCCGCCCGCTCCGCTCCGGAGCCGCTTCCCTCGCGATGGTAAAGTTTCTCTTCCCTTCCCCCTTCCCTCCTCTTTTCCCCGCCTTGTGCCCTTTAGGCAGTTTACCTGTATACCTGGCAGTAGGATCCATTGAATTCACTGGAACTTACTTCTGAGTAGACATCGGTAGGATTGCGCTGTTAGAATGTCTTGTTTTCTTCTTTTTTAGTGTCCTCCCCCCCCCCCACACACACACACCCATCTTATCCCTTTTAGACTGCGATCCTGTACCTGTTTACCTGGGAGTAAGACTAACGGAATTCAGTGGAACTTACGTCTGAGAACACATCTATAGGATTGCGCTGTTAGTCTTTCTCCCCCCCCCCCATCCCTTTCTTCTTTTCCCATCTCGCCTTTCTTATTTTCCTCTCCCCTCTTGGATTCACCTGCAAGATCCAGAGCGAGAGAGTGACAAAAGGAATTCAGCGTGTGCGTGTGTGTTGGGGCGGCGGCGGCAGGGGGGGGGGGGCTGGAGTGTTGAAGTCTTTCTGCATATGCATAGATGGAAGTCTGAGTTTGGTTCAAGGCTGCGGGGATGCGTGCGCGTTGGCTAGTGAAGATAAGCAAAGGTGTGCGCATGTTCTCTCTCTCTCTCTCTCTCTCTCTGCGTGTATGTGTGACACAGGTGCGTGTCTATCCAGTGTAGCCCAAATTCCAGAAGATGCTACTGGCCATCTCATGCAGCCAGCAGAGAAGAGTCCTGTGGCACCCTCAAGGCTGGCGCTGCATATCTGGTGGAATGAACCTAGGGGGACCCATCAAGTGACCTTGTCCTGAGCTGGTTTGCTGGTCCATCTAGCCCAGCGTTGTCTACTCTGACTGGGAGCAGCCCCCTAGGGTCTCCAGCGGAGATCTCTCCCATCCCCTGACCAGGAGATGCTGGGGGCTGACCTGGGCTGGGACCCTGCTGCGTGCAAAGTGTGTGGCCTGCCACCACGCTCTGGTCCTCCCTTGTTTTCCATAGGCAGGGAAGGTTCTGGCGTAGGTCTTTCAGCATGGGATGGAAGTCACTAGGTTCTAGCCCAGGTGCCACAAGAATCCGCTGTTTTCCTGAGAGCTCAAAAAAATCTTCCAAGAGCTGTGAGGAGGTGAGGACTGGCTCAGTAAGGACTTAAACGAGGGTAGAGAAGAGATTTTGGAATAGCCGGTGCTGGGGGTAGCAGCAGTGTGATTTCTTCTTAGAACAGAGGGTGCTTCCACATGAGGGTGTTTTTCTTTTTTGTTGCGCCATCATCCTGCCTCCTTCACAGAATTCAACAGGGTTGGGGGATCCAGATGTCATCTTCTTCCACTCATAAGCCTCCCCTGTTTTCCCATGGCTTCTTTTGCCCTTTTTCTTACTGCAGAAAATCCGTGGAGAAAAAGATGGGATAACGCTTTCTAACTAGTCTGTAGCCGCAAGAGCAGGGGTGGGCAACGTCCGGCCCTTCAGATGTTGTTGGACTGCGGCTCCCATCAGCCCTAGTCAGCACACCCAATGGTGAGGGGCGAGGGGAGTTGCAGTCCAACAACAACCAGAGTGCCGCAAGTTGCCCACCCCTCATCTGGAGAGCAGGAGGTGCCGGGCTCTGTTCACGGAGGTCACACACTCTGACTTGGGAGTTCTTTTTTTTGCTCTCATTCTAGATGGGGGTGAGCTGTATTTACTCTGTGGTGAGGTTAATGCAGATTGCATATGCTCAGATGCACTCCTTCCTGGGTCAACTTAATCATTGGTTATGCTATCCTGTAGATTGGTTGGTCTTTAGAAATTTCAAAAAATTATTATCATCATTATCATCAACGCTAACATTAATAACAGTTTTTCCTCTCTAATTGTTTTCAGAAACATTTATGTCCCACTTTTTCAAGGCTTAAGGTGACTTACAAGAAACAGAGATTCAAAAAGATTCACATAAGTTTATGTTGAGATGCCAGGCTTAGACCTTCCTCTTCCAGCAGGCATTTAATCTTTAGTTCTGTTGCTCTGATTATTAACTTTACCGTTGGCTCTTTAATCTTTTGAACATTGTAATATTTTGACATTTTCATTGCTGTGCTTATTGCTTTTGTTTTGTTTTGAATTATTGTAACCCACTTGGAGGGCATCTCCCCAGCAGGGCAATATATAAATTTAATAAATAAATAATCCTTACAACAACCCTATAAGGTAGGCTTATTAATTGTTGCTGATCCCATATACAGGTAGGTAGGTGTTTGAGGTTCAGATGTAATAACTTGTCTAAGGCTGCCCGATGAGTTTCTGACTGTGCTGAGCTCTTGACTGAAGCTTCACTGCTCATCCTCTTAGCTATGAGGCTACACCAGTTCTTAACTTTTTTCTCTCTCTCTCCCCCCCCCCCCCGCCTCCGCTGGCTCAGGACACCTGTTGAAGTTGCCTTTGGCTTGGAAGCCCTAGTCAGTCTCAAGTCGGTGTCAAGAAAGACAACCCATCTGGGATCCACCAATGGAGAATCAGTCTTGGGACTTCTTCGGGACACCAGTGGGCAATGCCAGCACCAACCAGACAGTTCTGGGCAAGATGCCCCACTTGCCCTTGGAGGTGCAGGTGGTCACCATCTTGCTGGTGTTGCTGATATGTGGCGTGGGCATTGCAGGCAATGTCATGGTAGTGCTGGTGGTCCTCCGCACCAAGCACATGGTGACCCCCACCAACTGCTATCTGGTGAGCCTGGCTGTGGCCGACTTAATTGTGCTGTTGGCAGCAGGGCTGCCCAACATCTCCGAGGTGGTGGCCTCCTGGGTGTATGGCTATGTTGGCTGCCTGTGCATTACCTACCTGCAGTACCTGGGCATCAACATCTCGGCCTGCTCCATCACAGCCTTCACGGTGGAGCGCTACATCGCCATCTGCCACTCCATCAAGGCGCAGCTGCTCTGCACCGTGGCCCGGGCCAAGCGCATCATCACCTGCGTGTGGCTCTTCACCTCTCTCTACTGCCTCATATGGTTCTTCCTGGTGGACACCTCCCAAGCCATGTTTGCCGATGGCACGCAAGTCAACTGTGGCTACCGCGTCTCCAGGAACCTCTACATGCCCATCTACTTCCTGGACTTCACCATCTTTTATGTCATCCCACTGGGCTTGGCCACTGTCCTCTATGGCCTCATTGCCCGCATCCTCTTCATGAACCCACTGCCTGCCACCCCGCAGCATGCAGGCCAGCTGAGCAAACACGACAGCTCCATCAGCACCTCCAGCTCCATGAAGCTCTCCTGCCGGGGGAACAAGGGTGCCCTGAGCTCCAGGAAACAGGTTCTTTTTGCTGTTATTCCAGGCTGGTTGCAGATGCATGCGGCAGGGATGCAGGGTGGAGACAGAGGCATCCTAAGCCTTTCAGCGTGGCTTGTACATGCGTCTTATACCAGCTTCCTTGTATTTGGAGATCACAAGGGGATTCCTCTCCCCAACTCCCCTGGTAACTTCCAGGCCAGGTGGTGGGGCTTCTGGAAGGGAGTGGGCAGGGACTGCAGATGGATCCCAACCCTCTGCAGGCTAGATGGGCAACCTCTGCAAGTCAGATTAGGCCCATAGGCTGGTGGTTGCCAACTAATGTCCTACCTGACCCTTTTAACTGGAGATGTCTGGGATTGAACCCAGGACCTTCCTCATGCAAAGCAGTTGCTCTACCACTGAGCTCTGGTCCTTCCCAGCCTCTTCTAGGGGAACATTTAAGGGTAACCCAATATATGTTGGTGCCTGAGGCAGAAAACCCAAATACCCTCTCTCCATAGAGACACATAGCCCTATAGTATTAATACCAGCAACGTCCCCCCACCAGGGCTGGATCTCCCAAAAGTCAAAGTTAGGGTGGTCATTTGGCAATGATCCCTCAATCTTTGAGAGATTGGTATCTGCTATGCTGTTGTGAGAAAGGTGGTTTTTTTGCTGTCTTTTCACGAGTTACCATTGCTGCTGCATTTGAGTGATTGAAGCACACATCTCTGAGAGATCTCTGCATGAATAAAAAATAATATTTTTAGATAGTACATATCTATTGATAGTTTTAAGATATTTTATGTTTGTTTGTTTGTTCTGTACAGTTTTGAATTTTGTTGTATGATATGATTCGATAGTTTATTGTTTTATTGCCTGTAGTTTTTGGCTGTTCCAAAGAAATATTTCACAAATTTCGTACAGATGTTTGCTTTTTGTAGACAGCCCCTGGAGAAGTCCTTTTCAGCTGAAACCTGTTGGCTTTCATTAAATATAGAATGATCAGCATCTTGGGATGTGGTCTGTCTTGTTGGTGGTCCACCCCAGGCAGCAAATAATTGATCATTTGCTGCTCTTTAATAGAGTCTCAAAATCTGCTGCCTGTGGCAACCAGCCTCGCTCCGCCAAATGATAGGTTGGACAGCTCTAGTAAGTGAAGGGTTGAGAGAAGTCACTATGGAATGCTGGCTTTGAACAGGGGTAGATGAGAGCACTGATCAAGGAGCAAGAATAGAGGTAGGAGTTCAAATACAGATCTCTTTATACAAGCCCCTCTTTTCCTCCCTAGACATTGTTCAGGGGAGAAGGGCCATAGCTCAGTTGTAGAGCCCCTGCTTTGCATGCAGACAGTCCCAGGTCCGATCCCCAGCATCTCTAGGTAGGTCTAAGAAAGAATCCTGCCTGAAACCCTGGAGAGCTGCTGCCAGTCAGTGTCAACAAGACTGGGCTAGTTGGCCCAATGGTATGACTCAGTATAAGGCAGCTTCCTGTGTTCCTATGAGTTTAGCACAAGCCACATATGGTTCCCAAATGGGCTCTCATCTCAGAGCCAGACCTGTTTGCCTTCAGCAGCAGAACTCCATCTTGTGTTTTCTGACCACCCTCTGAACACAAATAGAGAACATCAGGAGTGGCTTTGTGCCAGTTCAGACTATTTGTCCATCTAGTCCAGCACTGTCTGACTCGCAGCAGCTCTCCAGTTTCCCAGGCATAGGTTTTTCCATCACCTGCTCCTTTAGCCTGGAGATGGCGGGGGTTGAATCAGGGACCCTCTGCATGTAAAATGTGCACTCTACCACTGAGCTTTGGGTCCCTCCAAATGGATACAGAAGCTGCACAGCTTGGGGGAGGGAGGAGATCAGTGACCACAGGGCATTTGATGGGGAAACTTTATTTAGGGCACTGATAACAGGATGGGGAGGATAGAGCAAATCAGGGCTAGAGACAGTGTTGTGTAGTGCAACAGTCCTGAGTGTTGGACTGAGACTCAGGAGATCTGGGTTCAAGTCCCCACTCAGCCATGAAGCTCACTGGGTGACTTTGGGCCAGTCACTGACTCTCAACCTAACCTATCTCACAGGGTTGTTGTGAGGATAAAATGGAGAGGCAGAGGCCCATGTAAGCCACCTTGGGTTCCTTAAGGAGGAAAAAAGGCGGCATATAAATGTAATAAACAAATAAACAAAATAAACAAATAAAATAATACAGCAGCAAGGTAGGATAAAAATAAAGGCAAAAGCACATAAGAAGAGCCCTGCTGGATCAGACCAAGTGGCCAACCAGCTGCCCGACAAACCCACAAGCAGGATATGAGTGCAACAGCACCCTCCCGCCCATGTTCCCCACTAATTGATGTACTTAGGTATAATGCCTCTGATACTTGAGGTAGCATATAGCCATCAGGGGTAGTAGCCATTGCTAGCCTTCTCCTCCAGGAATTTGTCCAATCTGCTTTTAAAGCCATACAAATTGGTGGCCATCACTACATCTTGTGGAAGTGAATTCTGTAGTTTCACTATGTGCTGTGTGAAGAAGTCTATCCTTTTATTTGTCCTGAATCAGCTTCATGGGATGACCCTGGGTTCTAGTATTATGAGAAAGGGAGAATCTCTCCATCTACTTTCCCCATGGCATGAATAATGTTGTACACCTTTATCAAGGCAGATCTATCAGATCTAAAAGGTGTCCATAAATTTCAAACAACAACACTAGCACTGGAAAGCGATGAGATTTGGCACCAGGCGAGCCCCCTGGGGAGAACGGAGGAGCACGTGGGAAAGACTGGCTTTGATTGGGGAGGGCATTTGCACAGAATAGGGGACATATAGTACCAATAGAGCAGCTTCCCTAGCCTGCATCCCAACGGCGTGATGAGAGTTGTAGTCCAAAACATCTGGAGGAACGCATGTTGAGGAAACCTGTGTTAGAGGAACACTAATGGAGTGATGGTGGCTCCAATGTCAGTGGGGTGATAAACCCACTCAGAACTCTAAATGAGCTGTACAAGGTGCTGATCCCTATCTCTAAATTAGGCTCAGCACCTTGGATAGCTCCTTTAGAATTCTGACTGGTTCTAACTGAAACCAGGATGAAATCGGAGCCACTAGCCTCCACTGGCAGAAGACTTTGTGGCTTATTAAGTGTGTGTGTGGGGGGGGGGGGCAGCAGAGAAAAGGTAGAAAGATCCCATTGAAAGAAACATCTGTTGGCGTCTCTGTCTGCCTGCCAGTCTCTCATAAACCTTGCACATACCCACTGAAAAATAATTGGCAGTAAGTTCTTTATGCAATACCTGAGTTGTGGAACTTGTTGCCGCTGGATGTGGAGATAGCCACTTGCTTAGACCAGGGGTCCCCAGCTTTTTGGACCTGTGGGCACATTTGGGAATTTGAGAAACTGCTGAGGGCAGTAGCTCCCATGGAGGATGTGGCTAGTCACGTAATGGTTGCCATGGGCTGGCTGGCTAGTCAAAAGAGAACTAGGAGTGGCTGTGACCACTCAGCCCTCTCTACATGTTCAGAGACATAACGCTTTTAAATCCTCACTTACTTTTAAAACTCAGCTTCCTCCCACCCACCCTGCCTATGGCCATTCTGGATACACGCACCTGCCACCATGTATAGTACAGGGTTCCATTTTCAGCAGCTGGAGGCAGGTGAATGGAGGTTTATTTTCTTCTTCTTCCTATAGATGCTGTTTTGTGAATCATTCATATGGTGAGTCTGTCTTCTCTTAGGCCTTGGGCAGTTCTTCCTTGTCATAGTCTTCAATGCATTGACTCCAAACTACTGTCATTAGCCAAGGATGATTTATATTCCCTGTCACAGGGGAGCTGGATGAGAAGGTAATTAAAATGCCATCACTTCCCCAGTGCTCACCATGACCACCAAGTCATCCTCTAGCTCAGGAGTGGGTGACCTTGCCCTAATGTCATGCATGTGGAGGGAGCCCTAGGGGGTGGGGGGGGAGGAAGGCGGGAAAGTGGGGTGAAGAACCAAAGGGGATGGAATGATGGGAGTGGGGGAAAGCCCTTACTTGCAAGCCTCAGTTTGGGCCCCTTGCCAGAATGATCTGTTCCTCCCCCGTCAGCCTGCAGGCAGGGAGGGAGAGGGAGAGAGAAGGGGGCATCAGAGGCTAGAGGAGCTATCCAAGGTACTTCACTGCTTTGCACCTTGGAGAGCTCCTTTAGAGTTCTGATTAGTTCTGACTGAAACATGGAGCAGATTCACCACCCCACTGACATTGGAGCCACCAGCCTCTGGTGGTCGCAGGAAAAAGAGACAAGGGGCACCCCGCCCATTTTTGGCTCTGGATCTGCCAACCACTAGCATATAGTGCCTGGAAGATTATCCCCCAAGGGGATAAAGCCTTCCACAGAAAAAAGGTTTCCCACCTCCACCTCCTAAAACTGTGCAGAAATGGCCATGCTGGAGTAAGATCTGACACAATAATTGGCCTATTGGCAATGGCCAATCAGATGTCGCTTGAGGATGCGATGACAATATCCAGCTTGTGCTGTTATGCCCAGCAGACAGGGAAGTACATATTGCCTCTGAATGCTTCACATTTGCTGGTAATAGTTTGTATCCACTGACAACCACATCCTCCATGTAGTCATCAAATCCTTTTATCTGGGCTGCCAGCATTCTCTGGCCAGAAAGAAAGCAATATCAAAGTACCGAGGACATTACCAAAAAATAAAAAAGGGATCCCCATTCCAGTGGGGCGCCCCCTCCCTCTTTTTCAGGAACATTTAACAGGTTTCCTTTGGCTAGTCATTTAGGCTGCAGTCCTATGCTCACCAGCCTGAGAGTAAGCACCACTGAACTCAATGGGACTCCCATTTGAGTAAACATGTATAGGGTTGCAGTGTTAGATATAAAAGGGACTTGTTTTGAGCTGAGGCTGATTCTTGGAAACTTATTTTATGCAGCAGGGTTCAGTTCTGAATGGGGGCGCGGTGGGAGGAAGCTGAATTTTAAAAGTAAGAAAGTGAGGATTTAAAAACACCATGCCTCTGAACATGTACAGAGCGCTGAGTGATCACAGCCACTCCTAGGCAGCTTCACATGGGCAGCGTTTTCAGTCCATTGGGTGTGAACTTGAATTCTGACACTTCTCCCTTCTATAACAATAAAGGAGGATGTGTGTCTGTCTGTCCGTCTTTCTGTCGGCACCATAGCTCCAAGACCGTGAAACCTAGACACATGAAAGTTGGCAAGCATATTAAGGGGACCCTAGGGGTGAGCATCTCAGGGCTATTTTGTTTTTAAAACACACTACTTAATTTTAATTAATGTAAATGACCATGTGTTTGGTCTGCAGTACTGACTGCAGTACTGACATCAGTCACTGGATGGCAGACTTCCCTAATCAGCATATTGCTTTGCAGCCTGTGCAGTCTGAAGCTAGGAGAAAGGAGGCCAATGGAAAGAGTTATATGCCTGCCCCCTCCCCACTTCTGTGGGGCAGGTCTCTCTCAGGGAAATGGAGTGGACAGACCCCCTCCCTCTAAGGACTATAGGGATGCATGCTGGCAAGGGTCATGCCATGGCCTGGGGTGCCAGTGAGCATGGCTTCACTCCAACAGGGCGGGCTTTGCTGTTTCAAATTAAGGGCTATTCCAACCCATGCGAAGCCAGCTCCATTTGCTAGTTTATAGTGAAATAGTAATAAATTGTATTGATACAGTACTTCCTGCTAAAATAGCAGGATTGTTAAAATGTACAATCATAATACTTAGCATTCAGACATATAATGCATGTGAAACGCTTTTATCTCAGTCATTTTCACAACATCCCTTTATTGATTGATTTATTACTGGATGAACTCAGATTCAAAAGTTTTGTTTTGGAGTCTTTGGGAAGCCATTGTGTGGAGTTATAAAGATTGAACAGGTGTCTGATGGGATGCTTTAGGTAAGGATATCTTCCATGGAAAAGGGAATTTGCTATGAAGGGCCATTGATCCTTGACAGGAAAAGCCTGGGGGGTGGGGGGGGTGGGGAGACAGCCAGTGGTGGGCAGAGCCAGAGCAAAAAATGGGCGGAGTTTACATCATTGCAGGATTGAATCACTCACTCTCTCTGCCACCCCTTCCCCTTCTCTTCCCTGTTTCCCCCCACTCCCTTCTAGGGTGGCAAAGTGTCCTACTTGACAGAGGACAGTCCGCTATTTAAAGATGTCAGAGGACAGTCCTGAAGAGCTCTGCAGTCCAAGTCAGGTTTAAAGATAAAGAACCATAAGAAACCATAAGAAGGGAGAGCTCAGGGGCCTTGAAATTGCACATCAACAGCACGTCAACAGCAGACTGAGCAGGCCCGCTGGTCACCTGGTCAGTCTTCTGCATTAGGATGAGATGTATTGTATTTCTATTTATGGTCATTTTTTCTAAATTTGCATCTATGCATATATATTAACATATGCAATTTTTGTGCAACCCAGTGTTCTCTTTTTTGGCAATGTGTGTCCTCTTTTTGCACAATGTGTAATGGACCACCCTATCCCCCCCCCCCTTTCTCCTTCTGGGTTCCCACCACTCCATAGTTTGTGCAAGGTGTTATTCCTGGGCTCATCCCTTAAAGTTGTGTCACCTTGTCTACCTCTTGCAACACACACACACACACACACACACACGAAGCATAAGAGGAAGTGATTCCCAGAGGGGCACATCTTTTATCCCCCTTGCCCCCTGCCCAGCAAAAAACTGCAAAAGCTGAATGCCTCACAAGCACCTAGCTTCACTCAAAAGGGTCAGTGATTTCTCCAGCAAATGCTCAAAGTGCTTTCCTACACACACACACACACACACACACACACGTGGGAGGAGGGTGGTGAAGTGTGTGAGAGCAAAGGCAATTCTTGTTGCTATATAATTGCCAATTATGTGCCTGATTAGGAGAGTGTTAGATTGCACAATGGTTACCAGAGTAGCTCTGTCCAAACTGAGATTGGGATTAATTAATTCCTCTAATTTAAATTCATTGTTAAGGAGCACACACATGCATGCACAGACTGATACACACACACACACACACACACACACACAAACAGCAGAAGGTAGCTCCCGATCACATTCTTCAGAAGGCATTTCTGGATGATCTGTTCGTTGTGCCATGTGTTTGTTGGTCTGCCGTCATGGCTCTCCTCAAGGATACACTTCTATTATCATGTTTTCTGACAGATAAAAGGAAGTACTTCTTCATACAGCGCATAGTTAAGCTATGGAATTAACTTCCACAATATGTGGTGATGGCCACCAGTTTGGATGGTTTTAAAAGGAGATCGGACAAATTCATGGAGGAGAAGGTGATCAATGGCTACTAGTCCTGATGGCCACATGCGGCCGGCCCAAGACATTTTGCTATGGGAGGCAAAGAACAAGATGGCGCCCCCTCTGTGTCCATGGACAAAAGCCATCTGGACTGGCAGATGAATCAGTCTTCAGCACTCATGATGGGGCAGTTCCTCTACTGCACGTGAAGGAAGCAGGCTAATCTCAGGGAAAGAGAGCAGGCTGCATGGCACACAGATCTCTCCTTCAACACTTTCCTGCTACCTCCTAGTATCTGCTGCCTGAGGCGACTGCTTCATTCTGCCTAATGATAGGGCCGGCCCCATGGCTACATACTACCTCTAGTATCAGAAGCATTATGCCTATGTACATCAGTTGTTGGAGATCACGGTCTTCCCCAATATGGGGAGATGTATTTCTGTTGAGATAATAGTAATGATTTCAAAATGTGCATCTATGCAGATAAGTTAGCATATACACATTTTATGCAAATGTGTGTCTTTTTTTTGTCCTTTTTTTTTTTTTGGTGACACATTTACTTTTGGGGGAGGGGGTTATGTCATAGTGCCCACCTTGGAACCTTGCATAATTGGACTTCCAGGCCTCTGCACAACAGTTTTTCCCTACAGGTGTCTACATCTAATGTGTGGATGCTGAGAGCAGGGGCAAGGCCAACGGCTTGACCTTGGAGTTGGAGCCGCCGCCCACCTGCCCCTTGAACATCTGAGCACCCCTTCATGTAGGTAATATGTAGAGGGGGCTAGTGTCAATCCAGAAACAATATCAATGAATTTTAGTACAACTAAAAGCAAACCATATACAGTTAAACTAATAATCTAATCTAAATGGATTGCTTTCCATCCAGGGATTGAAGATCAGACAGGGAGGCTTTGCTTGTAGTTCCCTTGAGGAATGAGGCCCATGGGGCTATGACACATGGCAGGGCCTTTTCAGCAGTGGCATCCCAGCTGTAGAAGTCTCTTCCAGTAGAGATTTGGTTCTCCCCATGCTATTGACCTTTAGGCACCAGTTAAAGACATATTTATTTATGTAGTTTTAGTAAGTATAGGTAAGTGCTCTGTTTTTTTAGAAAATGATCCTGTTGTAGGTTTTATTGTATTTTATTATACATTTGTGATTTTAGCATCATGATTTTAATGTTCTCTGTGTCATGTATTATGTCTTATATAGGTTGTTAGCCACCCTGGGCTCTTTTTGAGGAAGGGCAGGATATAAATAAAATAAATAAAATCAACCAGGAGAGAGAAGAAAGCCTAACATAGAGATAAAATACAGCCCTTACATGTACAAAATTATAATTTCCTTCTTGAATCAGGTGAAGGCCCATCTGGTATGAGACTCTTCCCCCAGCAGTGGCTAGATACCTCTGGTAGCAAGCAAGGGGAGTGAAGCCAGCTTCTATTGCCTGTCCCAAGTACCTGCTTCTCAGATGTGTACCATCTCTGGACATGGAGTTTGCATTCAGCTGTGATGGCTAATAGATATTGAAAGACCTCCATGAATTTTGTCAAAGTAGCCCAGTCTTCTGGGCTACTTTGAAGAAGTGCACCACCCCAAGCTGGTGGCTGTAGTCCCACATCTTGAGGGCACCAAGCTGGGGAAGGCTGAATTAGGATGTCTAAACGAGGGGTTCCCACTGTGGCACCCATGGGCACCATGGCACCTGTGGGTGCATCCAAAGGCATCTACAAAGCTTTCCACTCCTTGCCCCCTTAAAAGAAAGAAAGAAGTAAAATACAAATCTTGGGAGATGTTCAGCCAGTCTTCTCTCTCTCCCTTTCTAGCCTTTAGCCTCACTCTTTCTCTCCCCCCACTTCTTTAGCTCACTGTTTCTCCTGCTCCTAGCCTCTAGCCTTACTCTTTCCCTACCCCTTTGCCTTGCTACTTTCCCCTCCCTCCCAGCCTCTAGCCATTGGAGAAATCTGCAATGGAAGCAAATGAGTTTGGATTTTCATGAATCCACCCACAGATTCCGCAGCGGACTGGTTTTCCAGTCAGGTGGATTCCGTGGACTTGTGGACCATTTTTCGAACCTTCGGGAATTTTGCGCAAATTTCATCATAGAAAAATATGCAAATGTGCATTTCCCCCATAGGCTAAAGTGTGAAAATGCGCATTTTGGGGGGATTTGTGCATTTTTGCACATGCAACTTTGCACAAACTCGGAATCTAAAAAAAAAAGAATTCCAGTTCCATCAATGGGCAGGCAATGGAATGAAAGGTACCTGGATCCGCGAAACACAGACAGAAAGGATTTTACACCATCTGTAAATCTCTACTTTAGCCTCACTATATTTTTCTCCCCCTCCCCACCTCTTCAGCTCACTTTTGACTAACCAGGTCCCAGGGCAGCCATTATGTGACCAGCCACATCCTCCATGGGAGCCATTTTGTGGTGGTGCCCTCAGCAGTTTCTCAAATGCCCAGATGTGCCCACAGTCCCAAAAGTTGGGGACCCCTGGTGTAAGCAAGTGGCTATCTCTACATCCAGTGGCAGTGAGTCCCACAAGTCATGTATTGTGTAAAGAAGTACTTTCTGGCTGCCGTGAACGTACTGCCAATTACTTTTCATTGGGTAACTGCAAGGTTTATGAGAGACAGGCAGACAGACAGATGGACAAACAGAAGTTTCTCTCAATGGGATCTTTCTACCTTTTCCCTCTGCCCCCAGCCCCACAAAAAAACCTTAATAAGTCACAAATGTTTCAGCCTTCCCTCTAGGTAAGGTGCTGCATACACTGGATTGTTTTAGTTGTGCATACACTCTTTATTTTCCAATTCTATATTTTTTTTCTTAAGATGGCACAATGTGACATGCCCTAGATAGCAACCCCTGCAGCTGTGATTGCTGTCTAGAAAGTTGTTGCTATGTGAATTTCACGTATCTTTGCCAGCACGGACTGGTGATGAAATCCATCAAGATCAGCATACCTTCCCTCCAGTGGAGGCTGGTGGCTCTGCTGTCAGTGGAGTGGTGAAGCCACTCTGGGTTTCAGTCAGAACCAGTCCCAGCTCTAAAGGAGCTATCCAAGGTGCTTTCAGAAGAGTGAGAGACCAGAAGCAGGGCCATTGCATTGGGTCAGCTGAGAGAGCAGCTGTTATTGGTTCCTCCTCTCTTTGAGCTGTTTCCATTGCAGTCATGATAAGAAGGACGACGTCTGACTGTATTACAGCTGTGTCTCATCTGGTTGCTATAAGAACATTATAACACTACGAAATGGTGCCTGATTTCCACCACACACATAGCCTTTTCCCTTCCTTTTGTGTTGTGTCATTTGGGATTGTAAGGCTGATGGCAGGGACTGCCTTGTTTTGATTGATCTGGAAGACACTCTGGGAAACTTTCTGGGTTAAGAGCAGGATATAAATGCTTTAAATAAATAAATATCCTTGTAGGAATATCCTGCAAGGGCTAAAACATGGTTGGGACATACCTCAATCACATAAAACTTCCCTAAAAACTGAAGTGCTTAAAAGACTGTGTTTTTCACTTAGCAGAAGGTGTGCATGCAATAACAGCATTTTTTTCCAGTAGGGGGAGGTCTTCCGCTTTCTCTTAGCACCTTGGTGCGGGTGGTTCTAAAATCCTTGATTTTTTCCTTCAAACTTCCTGTTGTTTAGGGTAGCTTGGTGAAAAGAAAGCTTGTTCTGTGGGGCAGTAGGGGAAAAGTGAAAATATTTTTTAAACCATTAAGTAACATTATTCTTTTTAATACCGATTCAAGACTTCTGGTGTATATGTTGCCAAAACTGTACCACCCCCACATAAAAGAGAAGTACCTGCAGACTCGGGGGTAAAACGCCCTAACGGGGAGTGACCAGAATGTTGGGCTCCTTCACACCAGGCTTTTATCCTGCGGTTGAGATTGCTCCTTCGTGGAAGTTTGCGGGCTCTTTACATGATGCTGTGTGACCCTGCCATGACCCTCCTGCACTAAATGCACTTTGGTCTGTTTTTAAATAGATTGCAGATAATGAGCTATCAAATTACCCCGTTGTGTTCCCGGTCACTTTCCTCCGTTAAAACAAGTTAAAAGGCAAGGAAGCACGTGTAAAGGGAATCAGTTGTGATCCTGCATTTAAAACAGGAGCAGAAAGCCCCGTTTTAAATGCAGGATTTTAGGCTGGTGTAGAAATTTCAGTTGAGAGATGGAGGAGGGGGAAGGGGGGTGGGAACCTGACAGCAGAGTGAGAAAGGGAATTACAATGGGGTTGCTAGAAAGAGAGGACTGTCAGGGAGCAGAAATAAGAATTTACCAGGTGGTTCACAACATCCTTTGGCTCACACACTTAGAATGGAGCAATCTAATGCCACTGAATGCTAATAGTATTTATTTATTACATTTATATCCCTCCTTTTTCCTCCTTAAGGAACCCAAGGTGGTGTACATAATTCTCCTCCTCTCCATTTTAGCCTCACAACAACCCTGTGAGGTAGGTTAGGCTCAGAGTCTGTAACTGGCCCAAAGTCTCCCGGTGAGCTTCCATTAGGGATGTACGAAAGTCACTTACCTTTCCGAAGGGTGACATTCGCAGTGGGGAGCAGGCGCTCCGTCCCTCCCGCCGAAATTCTGGCCAGGTGGGGAGGCGCTCCGTTCCTCCCCCCCGGAATCCTGGCCGGCCGGCTCCGCTCCGCAGGGATTCTGCGGAGCCGCCGGCCAGATCCACCAGCGGCCGGACATCCGGCCGCTGGTTAGCAGGGACGCAAATGGCAGCGGCTGTAGCCGCCGCCATTTGCATCCCTGCAGTCAGCCGTGATAGGCTACGTAAATGTTTACATAGCCTATCACGGCTGATGTAAAAAAAACCACAAACGCGCATACGCAAATGGCGGCGCCCATGGGCGCCGCCATTTGTGTTCCTTATTTTGGCACGTCTTAGACTACGTAAACATTTACGTAGACTAAGACGGCGAAAATAAGGGGAACGCAAATAGCGTAGCATCTACGCTATTTGCATTCCCCTTATTTTCGCCGCCTTAGTCTACGTAAATGTTTACGTAGACTAAGACGTGCCAAAATAAGGACAAATGGTGGCGCCCATGGGCACCGCCATTTGCATATGTGCGTTTTCTTCTTCTTCTTTTAAATCAGTCGTGATAGGCTACATAAACATTTACGTAGCCTATCACGGTGTTTTTTAAAAATCTAGCCGTGATAGGCTACGTAAATCTTTACGTAGCCTATCACGTTTTTTGTTTTTTGTTTTTTTTAACTGGAAATGGCGGCAGCTGGTCGGAAGACCGGCCGCCGCAGCCGCTGCCGCCAAACCACTGCTGGAGCCGCCGCCGGAGTCGCCGCCGCCGCCAGGAAGATCTACCCAAGGTAAGTCCCATCCCGGGGGGTGGCAGGGGGGTGGCAGACCGTTCCGCCACCGATTTCGGGGGGCCGAATGCACTGGCATTCGGCCTCCCCGAGATCCGTGGCGGAATTGTCTGACGTCCCTAGCTTCCATGGCCAAGTGGGGACTAGAACCCAGATCTTCCAACTCCCAGTCCAACACTCTAGCCACTACACCACACTGGCTCTCCAAATGCATATTATATGCAAATCCATCAGGTGGCTTGAGATTGAAGTCAGAGCTTCTTCACAGGGCTTTCCATGTTTGGCAGAGTAATCCTACTGTGTAGGGTGGCCAGGTTTCCTACTTTAGAGAGGACAATCCTCTATTTGAAGAGCTGTTGGAGGGCAGTCCTTTATTTGAAGGCATCGTCTCTTTGAAGGGCTGTTCAGACCAAGTCCGGTTTAAATATAAAGAACCAGCAAAAGGGAGAACAATTGATGGGCAACCTTGAAGTTGCCCACCAGTTGTTAGCATTTGAACAGCAAACTGAGCAGGCATGCATCAGTCTTCCCCACTATGGTGAGAGGTATTGTATTTCTATTTATAGTTATTAATTCAGAATTTGCATCTATACGTATTTGCATCTACATATTAGCATATGCAAATGTATGTACATTATCATATGTAAATATAAAGTGATGGCCTCATTTTTGGTGATGCATTTCCTCCATGTTGGCAATGTGCATGTGGCCACCCTGCCTAATGGTGTGGGCAGTGAAATCCAAAGGTGGATGAACAGCCTTACCTAAAGCCCTGCTGGGTTTGCACCAGCAGGGCAGAAGTGAGGGAGCAGCAGCATTTTCCTTCCTTTTTTGGTTTTTATCCCTTGCTTAAACTGTTTCTTAGAATCATCGAATCATAGGGTTGGAAGGGGACTACAAGACCATCGAGTCCAAGCCCCTGCTCAGTGCAGGAAGCCTGATTCCCAGGCAGTCTCCCATCCAAGTACTAACCAGGGCTGACCCGGCTGAGCATCTGAGATCAGGCGCATCCAGCCTTTTGCTCCCTCCCATTGATGCCAAGGCTGGCATAGGTCCCCACCTGTTCCGGGGGGTGGGGGTGGGGAGACAGTGTCAGGGGCACAGGAGCAGTTCCTCTGGCAAGCCTGCTTTTTGTGCTCCCCTGTGTCAGAGAAGCACCAACTGTGGACCTTCCCACAGCTTTACTGCAGAGGCTTGAGAGGGTGGACCTCTCTCTCTGCCCTCAGAGGGGCAGATCCAAAATTCAGATGGCCCCTGGGACACCCTCCCAGGAACCATAGGATTGCAGGCTAAGGCTGCAATATATTTAAGCTTCCTAATTGTTATTATGGAGATAGGAAAATTGAGGGAGAGAAAGGAAAATTGGCTCAGACAAGCAAGTAAAGAACAAGACATTGGGCATTGGTCCTCTTAGGGCTGGCCTAGGGTGGCCATGTCTCCTACTTTACAGAGGACAGTCCTCTCTTTGAAGGCATCCAGTCCAGGTCCGGTTTAACTCTAAGAAGGGAAGCCCTGAAGTTGCCCACCAAGAGTTAGCACCTGGAGAGCAGACCTGGTTAATCTTCCCCACTATGGTGAGAGTATTGTATTTCTATTTAAATTGTAGGAATTAATTCTAAATTTGCAACTATACATATACACTTGCATTTGCAATGTTATAGAATCATAGAATCATAGAAGAGTAGGGTTGGAAGGGGCCTACAAGACCATCGAGTCCAACCCCTGGCTCAATGCAGGAATCCAAGTCAGAGCATCCCTGACAGATGGCTGTCCAGCCTCGTCTTAAGTGTCTCCAGTGTGGGAGAGCCCACGACCTCCCTAGGTGATTGGTTCCATTGTCGTATTGCTCTAAGACTAACAGTCAGGATTTTTTTCCAGAAGTTCAGCCAGAATCTGGCTTCCTGTAACTTGAGCCCATTATTCCATGTCCTGCACTCTGGGATGATCAAGAAGAGATCCTGGCCTTCCTCTCTGTGACGACCTTTCAAGTACTTGAGGAGTGCTATCATATCTCCCCTCAGTCTTCTCTTCTCAAGGCTAAACATGCCCAGTTCTTTCAGTCTCTCTTCATAGGGCTTTGTTTCCAGTCCCCTGATCATCTTTGTTGCCCTCCTCTGAACCCTCTCCAGTTTGTCTGCATCCTTCTTAAAGTGTGGTGCCCAGAACTGGACACAGTACTCCAGATGAGGCCTAACCAGTGCTGAGTAGAGGGGAACTAGTACTTCCTGGGATTTGGAAGCTATGCTTCTATTAATGTAGCCCAAAATAGCATTTGCCTTTTTTGCAGTCACATCACATTGTTGGCTCATATTCAGCTTGTGATCTACAGAATTATGCAATTCTGTGCCCTCATTTTCCCTCTTTTTGGGTGATGTGTAAGTAGCTGCCCTGTTCTGACCATTGGATTGCTGGGAACAAGAGGAAAGCAATTGCTTTAAGTTGCCCATATTCAGGTAATCCCTGTTTATAAAGAAAATATAAATTCTGGGGGCAAAACCAGCCCTTACTGAAAAAGTAGAAGGGGAGCTTTCAACCTGAAAGCACTGCGCAGGGAAACACCTTTTAACAGACCTAGCTTTAGCACCCTGGTCTGAACACCAGAATCATCCATTCAAGGGACTGCACTGAGGAAAGGCCATGCAAAGGAAGTCTTCCTTCATTGCCTCTTCCTCAAAAAGACAAACTCTCATGGCTCCTAGTTGAAGGTTGAAAAATGTGTTTTACTAGAAAAAAATGTACAGGCCCAGCTGGTATATGAAAGTAAATGGTTGTTACAATAAGTGTACAGAGGGCTTTTTGAAAGAGAGGGATTATTTCACAAACAACATTGTTCAAAAGGTACTGTGCTGAAGGCATCCCAAAGGCCTAAGAGACAAATAAACAGGATGCATGTGTTTCAAAAAGACATAGGGTTTACTTTAGTTCGTGACCAAAAAATCATTGCTTTAGGAAAATGGACCGGTTATGTCAACAGAGCTACATTAGCGTGGTCCTGTAGAGGAAGAAACGAGAGTAAATTCTGACAGCCTAGAGATTCATGTAATGTGGGCTTTAACCATACATATTTTGTAGTACTCACCCAAAAGGAATGGCAGAAATGTTCTCCCCAAATCCACTACCTGCAAATGCAGTCCTGGCCTGTGGCTGGGGGCATCTCCATTCAGTGAGAATTTAAAGCCAATGGATATGATTCTTTCTTTACATATTACAGGAGTTAAAGTCCCATTGACATAAATGGAGTCCTCTTTTTGTCCCCCCCCCTTTTTCTTTCTTTCTCCAGTGGCACTGGAGGAAGGGAGTAGGCTGGTGATTCTGAGCTTTTCTACAAGAGGCATTTATTGTGCACTTGTCATCCCCTACTCATGGGTTGATTACAGGTTCTTTAGATGACATCGTGACCCTTCAGTTTTGCTTCTGTTTTTAAACAGCCCTTTTGAAAAGTTTTTTTAGAACAGGGAAAATGCAGTATTATTTGTGAAAGCAAAAGAAAATGCCTTTTCCATTTGTGTAATTGCACTGTTCTGCCATACCACAGTGCCACCTAGAGGTTATGCAGTGGAAAAGCAGGAAAGGAAACACTCTTCATGTAGTGCTTGGATCTCAATTCTGCAACGAAACTGAAAGTAGAAACAGATTAACAGCCTCATATAGAAAAGCTCATTCTCCAATTCCCCCTTCCCCCTGCAGCTCCCAGTGCCACCTCCTACTCTGTCCTGGAGCATCAGGGGATCCTCCAGAACAGCCTAAGAGATGGTGCTGGGAGCTGCAACGGGGATACAAGAAAACAATTGTCCCTCCCCTTCTTCCAGCAGGAAGCTTTCACTGGATCCCAGTTCCCTCAGCAAGTGGAAGAAAGGAGCCCTTCCATTTGCAGAAAAAGAACTCTAAATTCAATCCATTATGACTGAAAAAAAATATCAGTAACATAGCCCAAACTGTAATACAGGGGAAATAAGCAAAAGCCTTATTGAATTAATAAATTCCTGCTCCAATAGATGGGTTACTGATGTTACTGATGGATTAAACAAGGAGAACTACAAATGCAAGCTTGTATCTTTTCTTTTTTGCTGCCTTTGAATCCAAGCTAGAAAAAAGGCAAAGGCCCTATTAGGAAGGGAGGGAGAGGGTGAGGGAGAGATCACCATTCTGGATGGCTGAAAATCACCAATTTCTGCAAGATGGTTTATAGCTACCTTCTTTTTTTACAGGGGTGGGGGTGGGGGAATCACTGACATCCTTGCATCAATGAGAGGTGTAATGAGATTTAAGGGCATCCACAATTATGAGATGAAATTGCCATAACAACATTTTCAGACCTTTCCTGAGCAGCCGCAACCCCTGGCGCCCCCATATTCTTCTATCCCTTCAACACTGTAATAGTCTAATTTGCTTTTGACTCTTCTGACCATGAGGACAAGTTGCAAAGATAATGAAAGTGGGATCAATAACATTTCCAAAAGCTCTGGAATTGAGCATTGCCATTGTTTTAACAGCATGCCCCCAAATCTTTCAACCCTGTATCCAGAGTTTGGGGGAGGGGAGGTATTACCCAGCCTCAGGGTGACAGATGTTGGACTACAATTTCCATCACCCTCCAGTCAGCTTGGCCAGTGTGGTCAGGGATTATAGAAGTTGCAGTGCAAATGGGCACCCAAAGTTTGGAAAGGCTGATCTAAATGGACAACAGCAGCGCTAGTAACTCCGTGTAATTACAAAAGAAGAAAAATATCACCCTAATAAAGAGGTTAACTATGCTAATAAAAGATGAAAACTGCGATGATCAGAGACTTCTAGCTTCATGTCTCCCATCTTAAAGAGGAAGGCCACACATGTTTTTCATTATGATAATTAGCAAGCATTTAGAACTCTGATGCAAAGCCTTTGAAGCGGGTTTGAGCAATAAAAGCTAATGGCATAATTATGTCTCAATTCTTTGTTAACCGTAGACTTTGGGATGTCCAGATTGGCATGGAATCAGCTCGGTGCTTTCAATAAAAAATCAACTCCAATCAATGCAAATTACAGGGAATCATATCATCAAGCAAATGTTTCCAGGCACCATATATAGCAACCTGTTAGAGTCAAGGTATATTTGGTCTGGAGAAGAGAACGTTAAGGGGAGACATGACGGCAGCCTTCAGATATCTTTGAGAAGGTGGAGCAGACTTCTCTCTTGCTCCACAGGGCAGGATTAGAACAGGTGGGTGGAAATTGCAGGGAAACAGAGTTCAGGTAAGAGAAACTTCCTAATGGTAAGAGCCATTCAGCCGTGCACCAGCTGCCTCAGGAAGTGGTGGGTGCTCCTTCTCTGGAGGTATCTAAGCAGAGGCTGGTCAACCATCTGTCAGAGATGCAGTAGTTGCAAAGCTTGCTTCAAGGAGCAGGGAGTTGGATTAGATTACCTCCAAGGACCCTTTCAACAATAGCCCTCTTCAGGCATTCAGCAAATCTAAGCATGGAGAAGAGATGGGGACATGTACTCCACCCCCTCGAGTCCCAACCTCCCCATCTTGATGGGACAGGTGTGTGTGTGTGTGCGTGCGTGTGTGTATGTATGTCAGGCTTTTTTGTGTGTGGCATTGTGTGATGTGGGTGGGTGCTTTGTCTGTGTGAGTTGCTCTGAGCATCACCAGTTTGCTTCTGTAATTGGGTGTTTTGCTGTGCTTTCTAGGGGGAAATATGAGATTTGGCATTTGGGGCTCAGATTCCATCTCTTCAATTTCATGGCCAAGATATTTGACTCTGAGCCTCATCGCTTTGCCTTCTGAGAAATGTGTGTTGGAGTAGAAAACTGTAGGTTTCAAGGAGTGTTTCTTTGTTTTGGAGCTCAGACCTCCCTTCCGCCTTGTATTCAGATTCTTCAGGAAGTGACTTTTCTTTTAGCCTCACTGGTGTGCCTTCTGCGAAATGGGTGTGTTGTGACTGGCCACAGCCACCATGGCAGCCATTTTGTGAGAGTGCCCTGAACACTCTCTCAAAATTCCAAATATGTCCATCTGCCCCAAAGGTTTGGGAACCCCTGGTATATGGTATTCTCAATAGAACTTGGCAATAGTATAAAATTGTGCACATTGCATGAAGGGTTTGGAGTCACTGGCATTGTCGTTCTACTTTGCACCAGTGTTCACATACACATAGTACTATTATGCTGTCAAGAACGATGACATGGTATCGCTTTATAGTTCCATTGACATCAATTGCAGAGCTGCACAATCTGCTTCACTGTAATTGCCCTTTGGTTTCTATATGTCTTCCGGCTGACATATTGTTACAGGCCCTGTCTGCTATTTTAAGAGAGGGGGGCGCTTTTCCTCTACCTCGTCATTCCTGCCATCAATTACTGACTTGCCCTCTTACATCTAAAGCCTCCCACACAGTGAGCTTCAGCAAAACATCAAACACCAAGAGTGAGAAGTCAGCTTCCTAACGGGAAGGAAAAGTTTCCTATGGCATTTTCACAAGATTCTGACCAGACCTTTGTCTGGTTTTAGGCTTTAGCAAAAAGCAGAAGAAGGCAAGAGACTACTGTCTGCTCTAATGAGCTCTATAATCATAGCAGAAAACTTTGGAAGACAAGCATGGTGCCAGACGACTGGAGAAGGGAAAACATAATGCACATCTTCAAGGGTGGGGTGCCACACTGGAGAAGTATAGAGGGGTGATCAGACCCAAAGGCAGTAAAGAAATACATGGAAATGTTGTTTTAAAAGCCACAGAATGGGAAAAAGAGAAGTTTTCTGTACAACAGTAGTGACTGCCCAGGAACTATCCAGTAGGTGTTGGCCAGGTTATCCAAGGGACAACCTCTTTTAGCCTAAGGGCTGAAGTCCATTTGGGCCACATTCCAATGGGTGTGTGTGAGGCTGAAGGCAAAATGGTTGAGGAAAATGCAGTCTGGTGGCTCTGATTTCAGTGGGATTATGAACTCGCTGTGGGTTTCAGTCTGAACCAGCTAGAACTCTCCAGGAGCTATCCAAGGTGCTGAACCCATTTTGGGGATTGGGTTCAGCACCATGGATAGCTCCTGGAGAGTTCTGAGTGAAATCCAAAGTGGATTCGCAGCTGCACTGAAACGAGAGCCACCAGCCTCCACTGGATGGGGCCGAACAAAACACAAAACACAGCATATTGTAGAGTCATGGTCTTGCTGCCATTATGCTCTGACTTGGGTTCCTCCGCTGAGCAGGGGGTCAGACTCGACGGTCTTGTAGGACCCTTCCAACCCTACTATTCTATGATTCTAACTAAGCCTTAGGAGAAATGGGGGGCGTGGAACTGCACAAAAGCTGAGAAAACCACCAAATGATTGGTAGCTAAGAAGAGGTGGGAGGCAGGGGGAAGGTGTGTGGCTCTCTGGGGAAGCCAGGCCTGAGGTGCCCCACTCCTGGATTACACTAGCACGACTATATCCACGAGTGCTTGCTCTAGCAGCTGTGGAAGGACATCACATTTCCACAAAATGGTGTGCTTTGAGCACCGGCAAGCTGTGTCAGGCATCATCAACAGGGGGCTCTAGCAGGGGAACCGAGAGGCAGTGCTGGAGGTAGGGGTGGCGGAGAATTCCGCCATGGATTTCAGTGAGGCTGAATGCACTGGCATTTGGCCCCCCAAAACCCATAGTGGAATGGCCTCCCACCCCCCGCCCACCCTGTGGAATCCCCCCTGGGACGAAAGCTTACCTGGGGTGGATGTTCCAGCGGTGGCGGCTCTGGCAGCTGGTCTCTCGGCCGGCTGCTGCAAACTCAAATGGCGGCCACCACGCCATTTGCGTAGCTGCCTGTGCCGTGATAGACTACGTAAATACTTATGTAGCCTATCATCGCAAGCAAAAAAACCCAAAATCCACCTACACAAATGGCAGTGGCTACGGTGGCCGCCATTTGCGTTCCCTTTTTTTCCGCTGTTTTAGCCTACGTAAATATTTATGTAAGCTATTACGGCGAAAAAAGGGGAATGCAAATAGCGTAGTGGGCGCTACTTGCGTTCATTTTTTTTTCGCCGTAATAGCTTATGTAAATATTTACATAGGCTAAAACAGCAAAAAAAAAAGGAACGCAAATGGCAGCCACCATAGCCGCCACCATTTGCATACACGGGGTTTTTTTTCGGAAGGCTGCCCAGCGGCCGGATGTCTGGCTGCGGGCGGCCCCAGCCGGCGGCTCCGCGGAATCTCCGTGGAGTGGAGCCAGCCGGATCAGGATTTCAGGGGGAGATGTGGAGCGCCTCCCCCCCACCGCGAATCACCCCGTTGAAAAGGTAAGTGACTTTCGTACATCCCTAGCTGGAAGAGGCAGCTGGCAACTTGCTTTCTGCTGTGCTTTGGCACCAACTCTGCAGATGGCTTAGAGGTTGTTCAGCGGGGATGTCAGGGGGTTCGGCAGGGGGTTCAGCAGGGATACAAGGGGTTAACAGTGGAGGCTGGTGGCTCCGAGGCCAGGGGTGCAGTGAATCCGCTCCAGGTTTCAGTCAGAACAAGGTGCGGAAGCACCTTGGATAGCTCCTTTAGAGTTCTGACTGGCTCTGACTGAAACCTGGAGCGGAATCACTGCCCCACTGACCTCGGAGCCACCAGCCTCCACTGGTGGCTAATGGGGTTCTACCTGGTCCTACAAACCTGTAGAGTCTGGCCCACTTCTCCAGTGCAAGCAACTCATTGCTGAAGCACAGACTGAGCTCTCAGACTGCTCATCGATGCATGCCTGCTTCCCAGCTTGCCTCCAGCACTGACAATCATGAAGGTTGTAAATTAATTTATATAATTGATTAAACATCAGCTTTTAACTAATTCATCAAATTTCATCAGTCATTCAGATGGATACACATATTGCTAAGCCTCAGTAAAAGATGTCTTTCTGGGCTGTTGAAAGAAGCGCAGGATAGCTTCTGTTTATTAAATTGCAACTAATCACTCATTGTTGGGAAAAACAACAAACCAATTTTTATTCCCTAACACAGTAACAAAGCAGAAACAAAATAGCCTCAAGAAACAAACAAATGTGCCCTTAACGTTGAAATGATAGCTCCCCCAATTAATGCTGGATCCTACTGATTCATCAACTAAATCAATAAAGCTGATTAAAGCTTGCAGCTGTATGCATCATCGTTCCCTGCAACAGAAGCGCTTCCTTGAAAAAAGATATCTGGGTTCCCTGCAACGAATGAAGATGAGCAGTACAATTATTATACACACACACACACACACATTATAATCTGGAAAGGCCCAGCGATTTCAGCTCTTCAAGCTGTGACCAAGTCAACACAGAACACACTTGGGTTACTCATCGTGTTCCACACGTTAAGGTTCCCTGGTCCACATTTGTCTAGATTTAGAGCAGGGGTGGTCAACTTGTAGGCCAAAACGTCTGGAGGGCCACAACTCCCATCAGCCTTAGCCACCATAACGAATGGTAAGGGGTGAAGGGATTTGTAGGCCACAATACTCGGAGTGTCACAGGTTGCCCATCTCTGATCTAGAGGATCCCAGCTCCTTAGAATCATAGAAGCACTATTCAGGTGATTGGCAAATCTAAGTGTGGAGGGATGAATGTTCTGTCCCAGTCCTGTCCCACTTCCATTTCCTTGTGTTGGCATGGAGGGTCTGAACAGAAACTGTAACTGTATTTGGCAGAACATGACTGCAGTCTTTCACACGAGTGGAACCTGATTCTGTAAGTTTCCCACTTGTGCAGAGCATTGCAACCAGGAACGTCAGAGAAATCCATAACAGATTTAACTTAATTCAGATTTCTATGACTCCAACTTGTGGATTCTACAGCGGACTGGCTTTTTCCAAGTCATGTGGATTTGCAGATGATTTTTTTTACTTGGGGGGGATTTGCGCATGTGCACATTAGTGCAGGTGCACATTAGACATTAGCACAAGTGCACATTTGCAAACCAACTAAATTCTCTCATAAAAAATCCAGTTCCATCAATAAGCAGGTGACAGAATGAAAGACGCCTGCCAATCCATGAAACACAGAATGGATTTAACAAAACCAGGTAACACATACACACAAAAAACCTAGGCAAAACGGAGAAGCAGCTAACATGCACCACACAACTCCACCCCCAGACACAAAACACACACACACAACACAGGCAAAACACACCCTCACTGCCTGCCACTCACCATAGCTCCACCCAGGATGGCCCCCCAATCCCAGCCCTCCAGAAAATATCCCACCCACCCAGCTTATCTTCCTTCTTTCTTCTGGGTGTCTGGCCATGCTTCAGAACGAAGCAGTGGGCTGCAGCTGCCTGCTCCTTTTGTTTTCCAAAGATGCCCCTAAGGAAGGCTTATTGGAAATAAAGTCAGTGCTGGAGGATGGTGAGTCACTTTGAAGCATGCCGGCCTCCTAGGATTTTAAAATTAATTTTAAAAATTCTTTAAAGATATTTAAAAATCAAGAGGAGTAGGGAGGTGTCTGCAGGCATAGTAGTGCCCATAAGCACACATTGAAGACCACAGCCGTATACAGTTCTGGTAGCCCAGTCTTACAAAGAACATCCTAGAATAGGGAAAGGTCTAGAAAAAGGCAGGGGGGACTGGAGCTGCTGGCTCTGATATCAGTGGGGCTGTTGAACAGATATGGGCTGAACCATGGGCGGCAGGTTACCCTCTGAACAGAGGGGATGGCTGTTACACCAGTTTAACTGTCTGTAGAGCACAATCTCCCATATGGAAGCCGAGGTTATCCACAAGTGCTGGTCCACATCAGTGGAGGCTGGTGGCTCTGAAGTCAGTGCGGCAGTGAATCTGCTCCAGGTATCAGTCAAACTCTAAAGGAGCTATCCAAGGTGCAAAGCAAGGGGGATGGTCAAAAGGTTGGTGTACCTCACTAAAGAGGAGAGACTAAAGTGCTGGGAGGGGTGTTGTTAATTTAGAAAAAAAGTGTAACGATGGGCATAATACAGAATCATAAAACTGAAATTGTTGTTGTTGTTTACATTTCTATACCACCCCATAGCCAAAGCTCTCTGGGTGGTTTGCAAAGGTTAATGTGGGGTATTTATCTCAATCTCTCTCTCCTCTCTCTCTCTCATAATGAGAACTTGGGCCAGTTTCTTCCTGAGATTGGGTGGCAGTTCAGGACAAGCATGTTCAGGACTGGCAAAGGCAGACTAACTGATAAAATGTTTCCTTAATTTATGTGCTCATGGCTGTGACTCCATGGTACCTCTCATGGCTGTGAATTCTATACTTTCCTTTAGCTTTTCTCCTATTAATTTTGTTCCTAATATGGCAGCTTGCCTCCTTGAAGTCTTGCTGTTCAGGACTTTTATTCCTATTTTATTCTATTCTGTACCCAATTCAGATTCACTATAAATTATTCCTTGTTTTGTTTCAGTAGGGATGTACGAATCCCCTACCTGCCAGTCTGGGGGGGTGCGAGTCCGTGGGGGGGGGGGCGATCTGTTCCTCCCCCCAAAATCCTCGCTGGCCAGCTCCACTCCATGGTGATTCTGCAGAGCCACCAACTGGCTCTGTACAGCGAGTGATACGGCCACTATTGCCATGCCGTATCGCTGAGCACTCACTGCAGGAAGGGATCCAGACACAAATGGCATCTGCTACACCATTTGCGTCCCTGTTTCTTCACACGATAGGCTACATATCTGTATTTACATAGATATTTGCGTAGCCTATCGCGTGAAAAAACAGGGACTCAAATGGTGTAGTGGACGCCATTTGCAGCCGTAAAGCCATTTACGGCTGCATTTAGCTTAATCTAAGACCTTTACGGCCACAAATGACAATGGTGGCCGTATCGCTTGCTGTATGGAGCCGGCCGGCAAGGAGGATCTGGCTCCGCGCAGGTCCAGTGGGAGGCGGAGGTAGGTGGACCCATTCCACCATGGACTCCAGAGGCCAAAAGAATCTGGCCTCAATGAAGTCCGTGGCGAAATTCTCGGACATCTCTACTTTTCAGGTTTTCATATTCTTGCTCCTTCTGTTATTCAAGTAATAAATCTCAGTCTCTTGCTACAGCAGAAATAACAGACCTAGAGCAGGGTTGCATTATACCACAGATCAAGTTGCTTTGTCTATATAATAAACAGCCACAAAGTGCATTTTCAGCAAACAAGGTTATAGAGAAAAGCAATATAGTATGCTTTACCAGTTCCTCAATACACTCGGATTGTAGAAACCTTTGGGCTCCAGGGAACTGTTTGGGGATCTGATCTCCTTCTTGCTCGTATTCATATTAGTGCCAAGGCAATTAAACCCAAGTTTGCCAAACTTGAATACTTGGGGGGGGGGGGGCGGTGTCTCACCATTCCAACAGGGCTGCCAAGTTTTTTTTCCTCTCTCTGTTCACAATAAAAACACTGCTACTGCTTAGAGTGGCCACTCACACATTGTGAAAAAGGAGGAATGGCATCACCAAAAATGCCAAATTTTGGCATTTTCATAACACTTGCATATGCAAATTTACAGATATAGGTGCAAACTTTAGAAATAATAACTAGAATTTAAATAGAAATACAGTAGATCACACCGAGGTGGCAGGGGGGAGAAAGAGAAGACTGTGACCCGTTGACCTGCTCAGTCTGCTGTCCACGTGCTAACCACTGGGGGGGGGGGCGGGGACTCCAGGCCCCCTGCTCGCCCTTCATTCATCTTTAGGGGAACAGTCCTATGCATGTTTAGACTGACAAGAGTCCTACAAGTCCTACATGCTGGCTGGGGAATGCTGGGAGTTGTAGGACTTTTTTCAGTCTAAACATGCATTGCACTGTAAACTGGACTTGGACTGGAGAGCCCTTCAAAAAGCAGATGCCTTCAAATAGAGGACTGCTCTCTGTAAAGCAGGATCCATTTCCACCCTGCACTTGAGCTCATAGCCACCTGTACTGTCATTTTAGCTAACACTAAAATATTCCAGACATTTCTTAGGCATTCCTCAATAGAAAGTTGCCTTTTGTGATTTAAACGTTGGGTAATAGTTGACCTTGCAGCTACAAAAGGGTTAAATTCCAGCTCTACTTTTCCCCTGGGAACAAAGCTCTTAATTTATTCCTAGCCAAAGTAACTGTGAAGTGAACTGCATTTCACAATCCACGGTTATTGAAATCATCTTCCAAATGCCATGCAGACATTTTTGAATATTAAGGCAATTCCAAGTTGTATGGGGGGAAAGCCCTTTAAAAGAAGCTCCTTGCAACAGTTTTTTTTAAACTGTAGCATACATTTTTTAAAATGTACTGCACTGCAGTCCAATACCACTTGTATATAATTTTAAAATACTTTTTAATTTAATCTTATACTGCACAAAAATGCAAGTCTTCTCTTCCAAAGCCACTCTATACTTTTTCTAATTTGGGGGATTTTTTTCTGACAACCCAGTTCCTTATTCCATTTAGAAGTGTACAAACTGTTCATATCCTATTATTGGGAGATCTTACGTTTCACAAATGTAGCTGTAGCTTTTGATGAAACGAAAGCACACTTTTGCAGTTTGGAAGAATCCTTCTGAGTACTTTATAAGCTCTCAACTCAACCACAGATTTTTTTAAAAAATGATGTTATCTATAAGTGATCAATTTACTGTGGCTGTAATTTTAATAACCCCACAGATATGAAAATAACTGTATTATTCTCAATCATAGCTGAATCTATAGCCAGATTCCCTTCTCAGAAACAGAAACAGAAAAAAGGGAAGGTGCTTCGTTGGCAAATTCCAACATTCTATACAGCAGAGATAATCAACGGTCTGGCCTGCTGTCAACCAAAACCCTTCTCAATATGGAGCCAGTGTGGTGTAGTGGTTTAAGGGTTGCACTGGGACTCAGGAGACCGAGGTTCTAGCCCGCACTCAGCCATGAAGCTCTTTGGTTGACTTTGGGCCAGTCACAGTTGACTTCGGGCCAGGCTAACCTACCTCACAGGGTTGTTTTCAGGATAAAATGGAGAGGAGGAGAAGGAGGAGGAGGAGGTATGCTGCCTTGGGTGCCTTAGAGGACATGCAGAATATAAGTGGAAAAATAAGAAATAAATAAAATGTAAAATATTCTGCTTTTTAACACTGCAAAATTCCACCCTCTTTTGGATTTTGTAGGCAACATTTTATTTATTTGTTACATTTCTATAACTCCCAATAGCCGAAGCTATTAATTAACAACTAATTAATTATAACTCCTGAACAACGTTACGGACCTCCGTCCATAGTTCCTCAGGCACTCTGTCTATCAGGTCTAATCCCTGAAATCTATTCCTCACCTCCACTGTATATTCCTAAGGGATATGATTGAGGTCATACCTGAATGGTTTAGTGGTTTTCCCTACGTTCTTCAATTGAAGCTGAAATTTTGCAAGAAGCAGCTCATGATCTGAGCCACAGTCAGCTCCAGGTCTTGTTTTTACTGACTGTATAGAGCTTCTCCATCTTTGGCTGCAAAGGACATAATCAATCTGATTTCAGTATTGACCATCTGGTGATGTCCATGTGTAGAGTCGCCTGTAGTGCTGTTGGAAAGGAGTGTTTGCTATGATCAGCGTGTTCTCTTGGCAGAACTCTATTAGCCTTTGTCCTGCTCCATTTTGTACACCAAGGCCATGCTTGCCTGTTATCCCGGTGATTTCTTGACTTCCTACTTTAGCATTCCAATCCCCTATGATGAAGAGGACATCTTTTTTTGGTGTTAGTTCTAGAAGGTGTTGTAGGTCTTCACAGAACCGATCAACCTCAGCTTCTTCGGCCTCCGTGGTTGGGGCATAGACTTGAATTACTGTGATGTTGAATGGTTTGCCTTGGATTCATCCTGAGATCATTCTATCGTTTTTGAGATTGTACCCCAGTACTGCTTTTCCCACCCTTTTGTTGACTATGAGTGCTACTCCATTTCTTCTAAGGGATTCTTGCCCACAGTAGTAGATATGATGGTCACCTGAATTAAATTCACCCATGCTTGTCCATTTTAGTTCGCTGATTCCCAAGATGTCGATGTTCAGTCTTGCCATCTCATGTTTGACCACCTCCAGCTTACCTTGATTCATTGATCTGACATTCCAGGTTCCTAAACAATATTGTTCTTTACAGCATCGGGCTTTCTTTTCACCACCAGACACATCCACAGCTGAATGTCCTTTCAGCTTTGGCCCAGCCGCTTCACTCTTTCTAGCACTACTTGGAAATTCTCTCTGCTCTTCCCCAGTAGTATATTGGTCACCTTCCGACCTGAGGGGCTCATCTTCCAGCGTCATATCTTTTAGCCTTGTGATACGTTCCATGGGGTTTTCTTGGCAAGAATACTGGAGTGGGTTGCCATTTCCTTCTCCAGTGGACCACATTGCGTTATTAAAATGTTTGCACCACCCTTCCTCCAAGGAGTTTAGGAAAGCAACATTAAAAAAACTAAGATCATGGCATCTGGCTCCATCACTTCCTGACATATAGAAGGGGAAGAAATGGAAGCAGTGACAGATTTTATTTTCTTGGGCTCCAAGATCACCACAGACGGTGACTGTAGCCATGAAATTAAAAGACGCTTGCTCCTTGGGAGGAAAGCTATGGCAAACCTAGACAGCATAGTAAGAAGCAGAGACATCACCTTGCCGACAGAGGTTCATATAATCAAAGCTATGGTTTTCCCAGTAGTAACATATGGCTGTGAGAGCTGGACTATAAGGAAGGCTGAGCACCAAAGAATTGATGCATTCGAACTGTGGTGCTGGAGAAGACTCTTACGAGTCCCCTGGACTGCAAGGAGGTCAAATCAGTCAATCCTAAAGGAAATCAACCCTGAGTGCTCATTGGAAGAACAGATACTGAAGCTGAAGCTCAAATATTTTGGCCACCTAATGCAAAGAGAAAAGTCACTGGAAAAGACCCTGATGCTGGGAAAGACTGAAGGGAAAAGGAGAAGGTGACGGCAAAGGATGAGATGGTTAGATAGCATCACTGATGCAATGAATATGAACTTGAGCACACTCTGGGAGAGAGCAGAGGACAGGAAGGCCTGGTGTGCTATGGTCCAGGGGGTCAAGAAGAGTCAGACACGACTTAATGACTGAACAACAACAACAAAACAATTGTGTTCACCCCATCACCTGTTTTATCCTCACAACAACTCTGTGATATATGTCAGGTTGGGAGATAATGACTGGCCCAAGGTACCTCAGTGCATGTCATGGTCAAGTAGAGATTAGAACCCAGATCTCCCAGGTTCTAGTCTAACACTCTAACCACACCACCACACTGGCTGTGTCTCAGTGCACGTGCTCCATAACTGTAAACTCCTGACTGTTAAATACTGCTAAATTTATTGTAGAACTGAAGCATAGATGAGCATCATATTTGTGGCCAACTATTTTGCAAGCACAGATCATCCCCTTCCCCAAACTGGTGCCCTCCAGATGTTTTGGACTTCAGCTCCCATCAACCCCAGCTGACACAGCCAATGGTGAAGAACCCTGGGAGATGTAGTCCAAAACATCTCAAGGACTTCAGGTTGGGGAAGGCCGATTTAGACAACAGAATGCCCCATAACAGCCCCCAAAGCCAACCTTGCTACATATCATATTCCTACCTACACCTCCTCAGAAAAATATTCTGATCCTTCTTTTAGATGGAAAATGGAGGTAAGTTAATTTCTGGTGTGATTTCTTAGATTATCCGATATTCATACTAAAACAAAAAGGAACTACAGCTTTCCCCTCTACTTCTCTTTCCCAAAAGCCAACCGGCATTATTTTTTGCTGACCACATGGCAAGTTTTCTTCCCTCCCTTTTCAATGCTTCCAATACTGTTTGACAAGTCTTGAAAGAAGCTATTAGAAATTACAGAGGCATAAGACGCATATTGACCAAGAATGACAAGTAAATATGGGTTTATTGCCAGCCATTTTCCACTGTGAAAGGTAAATTGGCCAATGGGGCAGCTTAAAGCCAGGTCCAAGTAATATTCCTTGGCCTGTTGTGGGGTAGGGGGAGGGAGGAAAAGATTTACAGCTGGGAAAATTGGGAAAGACTGGCACTGGGCACTGGTGATTCTACTTCTTGTAGCTCCACTGCCTCGGTTGCTACCGAATAACACAAGAAAATGTGCCAAAATCAGAAAGCAACCCAGCTAAAGCCAAGGATGTACTACATCTTTGACCTCTCTTACCAGCCTGCCTGGTCACTGAGGTCATCGGATATAGTGCTCTTGGTGGTTCCAGCTGGACCTATGGTGCATTTGGACTCCAATCAGAGTAGAGCCTTCATGTACTGGCTCCCTCTCTGTGGAACTCCCTGCCTATTGATGACAGGCAGGCACCAAAGTTGTTTCTTTTCTGGCACCCGCTGAAGTCATTTTTGCTTAAACAAGCCTTCCCTGATTGACCAGCCATGGTTTTATAGTTTTATTGCTATAATTTGATTTTAAATATTTTAATTCTGTATTTTGATTCTATTTCCTTCTTTTGTTGTTGTTCACTGCTCAGAAATCCTGTTGGATGTAGAGCAGTATATAAATCTTATAAATAAATTAACTAACTAACTAAGTAGCCTTAGCTTACTAGGAACTAGGGATGTACAAATCAGTCTATTTCTCATCCAGGCCACTTTCATATGTACTTACCCATAAGTCCATTCAATCCTGTTTCCATACATTTTAAATGTATTTTCTCTCATTTTGATACTTGTTTTGTGCTGTGAGTTGCATATGAATGTCTGGGAACTGCAAAATCAGTTGCTGCTCATCTGAAATTCACTAAAGATCACACAGATGATCTCCAAGACTTCTAGAACCATGTTCTCCGGACAGATGAATCAAAGGCCGAACCTTCGGGCCTCAATGAGAAACGTTATGTTTGGTGAAAAACAAACACTGAGTTCGAACAGAAGAACCTTGTCCCAGCTGTCAAGCATGGTGGTGGGAATGTGATGGTTCGGGCCTGCTTTGCTGTCCCAGGGCCTGGACGGCTTGCCTGTTGGAAACGTGGGTGCAACTCAGCTGGCATCAAAAAGAAAAGGAAAAGAGCTAGTGTGTCTGCATAGAAAGAGAATAGACAGAGCACCTCCAAGCTTCCTAGACTGTTCTCTGATCTCTGCTGACCCTCCTTCTAATGCTAGACTGATACTCTTAGGGTTGCTGACCTCACTTCCTAATTCCTTCTTCTTCATGCTCTGCGTGCCACCATGGCAGCCACTTTATGAATGGGCAAGCCACCCCACACTGTAGGCATTTTGTGAGAGCACCCATGACACTCTCTCTAAATTCCAAATGTGTACCCTGACCCAAAAGGTTTTGGGACTCCTATGACCATTTCTTAGGCCAATCATCTTTGTTGTGCCACTAAGTGGCAAGCACAATCTTACAGTTCAGTGCCTGATCAGAAATCCAGGGGAGTGGTAATTCCTCGGCACTGAGGATGACCAGTTTGTCAAGTGGTTCCAAACATACAAAGATATTTTACCACTTGGTGAATCATCATCTGTATTCACCCCAACAAGCGTAGCATTAAAGGAAAATTTAGTATTTTTAAAAATGTTGTTAAGTCCCAGTAATAGCAAGAGCTTTTTGAAATTGGTAACTGCTTTCCCCTGTACTTTATTACTCTTGCATACATACAGGGCTCCATAACAGATGCTCAATGGAAAGGGAGCATTGGATGAAAACTCAGTTCTTAGTTCATTTCATGTCTGAAGCCTTCAAGCAAAATGTTAATTTAATGGACTCGGTTGAATTTGAAATGGTCTAAATCATCAGTGCATTGGTTTTACTTCATTAGCCTTCCCCCTTCTACTCCCATGTTTGACTGCTTCGCTGTACTTTATTGGAAATCTGCCACAAGAACCATTTTGTAGGACTTTTGAAGATTCTGTTGCCCACATTTTTTAAAATACTGACCATCACTGTCATTCATACAGTAGTACAGTGTCAAAGTCAATTTTCTTCTTGCCCAGTACACAAGTTTATGGGGATTGCAATGAACATTCAGCCTTCAAATGTAACATTCAGTAAGTTGCACTCCATAAAGCCTCAACAGAAGAACAATGAGCAGTATTTATTGGGTAGCTGTTAAAACCTCATTTAAATGTTACAGGTTTTCCAGTAAGGGACTACAAGACTTGGGATGGGAGCGGGGCAGGGGATTAATTTGGTTCACATTTTAATGCAAACACACCTAATTCCTAGTTCATGAACCAATCTGCAAACCAAAATGCAGCTTTATTTCTGAGTTTTGCAATGCAGTTCTCCTGTCAGAAAATGAGTACAAAAATATGTAAGTTAGAGAAAAGTGCACACAGAAATATGCACGCTAGTGAAAATAATGTACAACATGCATTCAACTACAGTCTTGAAAGGCAGCGAAGCAATGCATCAAATAAATATATAATATTAGGGCAAATTGCTTGCAAACATGCATATATTAGGGGGAAACACGTACAAAGATGAGTGTACTGGGAGAAATACATATGAAAATGTGAATAAATGCTCATGCAGACTTTTAAAAAATCAAACTGATGTGGAAATGGGATGAAATGAATTTAAGGTTGGAAAAATGAGAAACTGAGTGAAACTGAAATTGACAGGTTCATCCTAAAATTGCAGAATCTAAGATTGCAGAAGACTAATTCATCCCAGGTCTTCTGCTCAACTGGCAGGTCAGAGGGCCAAGAACAGTCAGCAACTCCAATAGATTCAGACTTCCAACTCCAATACAGTGACTAGTTATTTGACCCAGTCATGATGAACAGAAGGTGCCAATCCTTAACAAATTAGAGCCTCCCCACACATTACATTTTTCAGCTTGCCCTTAAAATGTCTGAGAGCTATACCTGAGAACGTAAAGTGTGAAAGTCCCTTGATGGAGCCAGGGTTGTCTGATCAAGTGGCAGACCTGAGTTTGTCCCCAGCAGTGTGCAAAACAGCATAAGGCTAGTCTTTGGCATGTATTTACTTCGGCAATGCTGGCCTACTTCAGGGGTGGAGAAACACTGGTCTGTATGCCACTTCTGGCCTGCAAGACCTCCCCAACTTGCCTGCCCTGTCTCTGAAGCCCTGTCAAGGAAGGCAAGCAGCAGGGGGATCTGGCTTCATCAGGAGACCTGCACCTAGGGATGTACGAAAGTCTCTTACCTTTTTGCGGATTGTGTTTGTGGGGGGGAGGCGCTCTGTCCCTCCCCTCGGAATCCTCGACGGGGGGGAGACGATCCGGCTGCAGGGGGGACAGGGGGGAGGAGTTCCTGCCGCAGACGGGCTGCTCCATAGTGGCCGCCATTTGCATCCAGCCAGGCAGCCGTGATAGGCTACGTAAGTATTTACATAGCCTATCACGGCTGGGCAAAACAAAAAACAAAAACAGCGTACACAAATGGTGGCGGCTACAGCGGACGCCATTTGCGTTCCCTATTTTTTGCCGTTTTAGCCTACATAAATATTTACGTAGGCTATTATGGCGAAAAGAAAGGGGAACACAAATAGCGTAGTGGGCGCTATTTGCGTTCCTTCCCCCCCCCTCCCGCTGTAATAGCTTATGTAAATATTTACGTAGGCTGTAACGGCGGAAAAAAAGGAACACAAATAGCGCCCACTATGCTATTTGCATTTCCCTTTTTTTCACCGTAATAGCCTACGTAAATATTTACATAGACTAAAACGGCAAAAAATAGGGAACGCAAATGGCGGCCACCGTAGTCGCAAAACGGCATTTGCTTATGCCGTTTTGTTTTTTGTTTTTGGCTTGGCTTGGCTTGGCTTGGCTTGCCGTGATAGGCTACGTAAATACTTACATAGCCTATTATGGCAAAGACCAGGACAACAATGGCGGCCACGGCAGCTGGTCGAAAGACCAGCCGCCACCACCGCCGCTGGAGCCACCGCCGTCCGGAACATCCGCCCCAGGTAAGCCTCGTCCCGAGGGGAATCCGTGGGGGGTGGGGGGGCAGGCCATTCCACCACGGATTTCAGGGGGCCGAATGCCAGTGCATTCAGCCTCACTGAAATCCGTGGCAGAATTCTCCGCCATCCCTACCTGCACTCCAAGGTGCCTGGAGCACCTTAGAGAGGCAGTTCCTGAAGGAGCAGTCCCCTCTTCGCTGCTCAACTGTTTCCATATCACCTGAGCAGTGGGATGGGGGTGAAAGATCACAGGGAGGGGAGGTTTAAATGCCAATGTCCTTTGGATAATTCTGTTAAATACAGCTCTCCTTCAATTAGCAAGACAAAGCAGATTCTATTTTGTCATGCTGATTAACGTACTCCTGGATATTTAATGGAATAATCCAAAGGATGATGAAGTCAAATGGAAAAGCACTGTTGTCTTGAGTGGGCTATACTCCAAAACCCACATCACTGTATTAGAAGGAATTCAAAGGTGACCCTAAGGGTGATAGACTAGGGGTGGGGGAAGACACAAAGGGTGGTATTCTAGGATATGTGTGTACTGGCCAACTTTCACATAACTTGTGTGTGTGATGTTTATGTAGTCCATGTCTAATCCTTTGCAGATTTTGTTATCTGGAGCTATCCAGGGTGCAGAGCACCTTGGATAGCTTTTTAGAGTTCTGACTGGTTCTAACTGAAGCCCAGAGAGGATTCGCGCACACCCCTTACATCAGAACCACCAGACTCCAGTGTGGTCAAGTCAGATGTAATGGCAACCATGGGTAATGTGTCTGGATAAATGTTCCACATGTGGCCCACCTTGTATAAAAGTCCTTTGTACAAAAGTTGGCCTATTCACATCATGTAGAGCAGTCCTGCCCAACTTGGCTGCTTCCAGATGTGTTGGATTACAGCTCCCAGGGCTGCCTGGGGGATACTGGGAATTGTAGCCCAACATATCTGGAGGGCACCAGGTTGGGGAAGGCTGATATGGAGTTAGCATGCAAAAGGGCACACCCATTCAGGCTGCCCAATTGTTAGTGTGCTACCTTTTCACAAGAACAGTCCTTTTCATGTAGTGAGTGTTTTTATATGTGACACATAGAACACTTAAATGGGCAAGTGTTTTCCCCTTGGCTGCCATCACATCTCTTTTGGCCTTTAGCACCTCCTAAAACAGGTACGAATCATTCTGCAGCATTCCTTAATACACTCAACTGTCCTTTTGGATGATTCTCCCTGTCCTTCCTCTGACCCCAATTTATTGGCCTGGTTCGCACATAACACTAACCCATGGTTTATTTAGACTGTGAGTTGTTGCCCTACCCAGGGTTTATCTGGCAGATGATTGAACAAACCATGGGTTGTTTGTTTCCCTTCTCCTCCATCCCCACTACTTCAGGTGAAACAACCCATGAACAACCCATGATTCTGGATTCACACATAATGACAACTCATGGTTTGAACAACCCATAGCTCACAACCCAACCATGGCTTCTTTTTATGGATTGTTCATGGTTACCAACCCATAGTTAACCCACAGTTCTGGGTTTGTACATAATGACAACCCATGATTCAACAAACCATGGTTAATTAAACCATAGTTTGTGGTTACGGGCAACCCAGGTCATTGAGTAATAAATAGGATACCATAGATATTGCTCTATCTACTGAGTTCTGCCCATAAAAAAAAAGATTGTTGCTCTTGCTGTGTGTATACACCTCTCTCTTTCACCTCTGCCAAACAAGTTTCTCTATTGTTTCCAGAAGTCAGGAAAAAACAATTTGACCAAGACATGAAAGTAGGACAAAAGAAATGTATATGTAGCCCATAGGAAGTGCTGCCTCTCATAA
This sequence comes from Heloderma suspectum, assembly GCF_057233095.1. Classification (NCBI taxonomy): domain Eukaryota; kingdom Metazoa; phylum Chordata; class Lepidosauria; order Squamata; family Helodermatidae; genus Heloderma; species Heloderma suspectum. The sequence goes on along the minus strand of NC_139461.1, from coordinate 282,817,773 downwards.
ACCACTTTCAACTCTCTTAGAAACAATTGTTTGATTCCACTTCAAAAGTTGAACTGATTTTATTCTATTTTGAATTACTTGAACTTACTTATCTGAACGTTGGGGAATCAATTCAAACAGCCACAAAGGCATGGTATGAGTGCTGCCTTTTTTGGCAGATTTCATTTGATCCCTGTGCTGTTTTGTCGAAACACAATCTTTTGGCATTCTCATAGAAATAAGAAACCTTCCAAATCAGCTGAAAGAAACTAAATGAGACCCCATTTTGCAAATATGACAAAATGACAAATGGTTTCCCAGCTCTATGGGCAAATATGTAGAGTCTGCAAGTACTCAAAAGGAAGATTGTTTGAGGTGTGGAGGGCTTCTGTTTGTTTTTAGGAAGTTGTCTCACAGTATGGCAACTGGGCATTAAGTTCTCTCTTTAAAAATAAAGGTTACCTTGAGTTGGATCCAGCATCTGCCTTCTGCCTGCGGAAGGGACCTTCTACGAGAGGAAGGGCTCTGCTTGAGGAAGCTCCCTCCACCTAAGTTTTGGGAATCCCCCTCCCCACCACCACCATTGCTCACCCCAGTCATCACGGTCTCCTGAGTCTCTGTGTAGTATTTTCAGGGGGCTGAAGGGGCTGCTGTAAGAAGGAGACGTGGAAATTCCACTTCTGCCAACACAATAGATCCAGTGTATCAGTGGTCAGAGATAAGAGGAGTTTTAAAGGCATTTAGGATGCAAAGCGATGCATATTTAGACAGAAAAAAAGTTCTACAACTCCCAGCATTCCCCAGCCAGCATTGTGGCTGGGGAATGCTGGAAATTGTAGGACTTTTTTCTGTCTAAATATGCATAGGTTTGCACTCTTAAAGTTTAAATAGCCTGGTCTTTCAAGAGTATTTAAACTGTAATATCCTTCCCTTTCTATACCATTATTTAAGCCAGTCTTGTAAGGAAAAGTTGTAGCAATGGGTGACTTGTGTTTTAAACATCTGTTTCTGTGGCCTACATCTGGGCTCTGTTTCTGTGTCTTACTCCTGAGTAGACACACACACAACTGAACTGTGCTTCATATCCCTGAAAGCTCTTGGCCTGAGACTTACACCTAAGTAGACTAAGTAGTCTACTAAGACTACTTAGTAGTCTACTACTAAGTAGTTGAGCTGTGCTTTGAATGCTTGGTGGGAAAATCTTCAAATCTGGCCCCACCCACTTTGGTTTGGCTCCACCCACACTGCCCTTGGGTGAACTTCCCGTGTCCTTAGCCCCACCCACTGCTAGAATATGGCCCCCAAGACTCTTCCCAAATTTGAGTTCCACCCCTGAGCCACTACCACCCCATGAAATAGAGGATGCCTTCAAATAGAGGACTGTCCTATGTAAAGTAGGACCACCCTATGTGAGCTTATATGAGATCTTAACTGTTTTCATTTCACCCTCATAATTACTGCCAGCATGCCTAAACCACCATATTAGGTACACCACGGGCATTCTAAATGTTAAGCTGTCAGAGACAATAGCACTTGTTTCAGTTGGGTTGCTGCATTTTTCCCCCTTCCAGTTGCATGACAGGTAGCCAAACAGGCAAAAGTTCAGTGCATAGTAACTATAGCAGTGTGGTCGCAGGATGTCTTTGGCTGAAGACATTTTTTTTTTTAGAGTGGGGGGGACTAGAAGCATTCTGCACATTTTGAAACAGAAGCAGCTGTCTACTGCACTGACCGACTGGCTCCCCACGAAGTCACTGAGAAACCTCCCTCTGATCCGTAGACCTGTTTTGCTCTTTAAAAAAATCCTTTTTAAAAATGCAATAAGCTGATGGAATAGATAAACACACAGTCCAGTGCTTTTAAATATTAAACAGTGGGATGGACCACATGTAGCATAAGGGAAGGGGCCAAACAGACCCCTTAATCTCAAGTTCTTTTTGTCCTTATCAACACTGAACTGAAATGAAATTCTCACCCTTCCCTGGTATATCTGTCATTCAAGGAAAGGGGGAGAATTGGACTGAAGAATTTCCCGAGAGTCCTAAATGGACTGGAACCTTAGTATCTCACAGATCACCTTCTCCCATACGTACACCCTGTGCATTTAGGTCATCAGTGGAGGCTGGGAGTTGTAGGACTTTTTTTCTGTCTTTTTTTTCTGAACATGTTCCATGTTTCCTCCCTGTCAGAGGTGTGGAAGTTGATGAACCAGGACAGGTCAGCACCAGGGCTGCAAAAGTCAATCCACAGGCAGTCTTGGCTTGCTGCCTCTTTCATCAGGCTCTAGGCATCGGGTGAAGACTATTTTATTTCAGAGAGTGTTTGGAATCCAAGTCTTGTTACCTGTTTTACCTGTGATGATTTCTATTGATTTTTGTTCAAATTGTTTTAATCTGTTTTTATTATTTGATATTGTTATCACTCTAAGCCTCTTCAGGGATCCATAAAGGGTAAAAAAAAAAAAAAAGCAGGATAGAAATATCCTAATTTTTTCTTTTAAACTACCAATATCACCTTTATCTGTAATATCAGGATAAACCATCTTCTCTGGTTTCATGCTGACCGCAAGTACACAATGACAACAACCCCTTTTAAAAAAATGCTCACCACGAATTTTCTGTAGCAGCATTTCATCTCAGTTGTGATGATCCTTTTCACTCGAGTTAATCGTGTTTATATTCTCTCTGTGTGTGCTCATGATTTTTCTTTTTCTTTTCCACCGTCAAAATATCCTTGGCATCAAAGCTCCATCATCACTGCCATTGTTAGTAGCAATATTCAGACTGACTGTCATCTGCATCTTTCTGGTCACTAAGAAACCATCATCATCAACAAGTCGTCATATGTCTCCCAGCCTCCAACAGGGGTAATCACAAACATTTAAGATGACTTTTCATATTTTCAACATGTATCTAATGTTGCATTCGCTGAAATGCATTTGCTGGATGTTATGCAAGCACTTAATGATTACTTGGATGAATTACACTATGACCTGGTTCGCACAGGGAGTGGCACCAATATATTGTTTCCTGTTGTAATGCAAAGTTTTTCGGAATGGCTTGATCCTGAATGGGCAACTAAGACCCATTAACTTTCCAAAAGGCCTGCTCCTGGTGGAGATGAAAACTGTTAGAATTGGTTTGTTGATATGGATCAACACAGCTGCCTGAATTTTTGGACTCTCTTTGGGGCGTGGCCATGAGGACTGTCATGAGGAGCATCTGCACTTCAAAAGTTACCACTACACCACTGGCTATAATACTGGCATGAAGAGTGGCTGGTTGTTGTTGTTTTACCATTCTTGCCCACTGCCTCTGTAGCCTGGCAAAACAACCCATGAACAACCCACGGTTCTGGGTTCACACGTTTTATGGCAACCCATGGTTTAAACCACCCAAAGTTCACAACCCAACAACAAACCATTGGTTATCTTTCTGAGTTCTTCATGGTTAACAACCCATGGTTTGTTAGCGCAGCTGGGTTCACACATCATGGCAACCCAGAATTCAACAACCCATAGTTTAAACCACGGGTTAGTGCTATGGGTGAACCAGATCTATGTGTGCTGCACTGTGATTTTTTAAAAATATTGTTAAAAGGTATTCTATTTTAAGTGAGTTTTGTGCTGGATCTAATGCTCAGAGATGTTCTTTGTTCCCTTCTTCCTGACAAGTAAATCGAGAAGAGCCTCCCACTCAACTCTCCTTTGTTTTCAGAAACATCAACAATTCAAATAGTTCTGCCCCTTTCTGGGGCTGCCATATCACAGCCACAGCTGAAACATGTCTACCAGCCAGAAGCCACTAATTGGATCTGTGGCCAAGCTAGGATTTAAATGAAAATATTTTGCCTAACTGTCCACTGGTTTGTTCCATCCTGTCATGTTTCATTCTACACCACTGCAGTTTTGATATACATTTCCCCAGGCCTGGCCCTCCCATGAAGTGGGGTGAAGTCCGTGCCTCAGGCGGCAGAGTGGGAGGAGCAGCAAATTATGCCACTCCACCCTGCCCCTACCAGTAGGGCACACCACTGCCTCCTACAGCGGGTGCTCCAGAGAGCCCCACCAGCTGCTTTCCCATCATGGCATGTGCCGCAGTAGGAGAGTGGGCCCGGCTGGGCTCTCCATAGCAGCCACCCACTTGGCAATAGCAGGTGCAAATGCTGCAGCAACAGAGCGGCCAGCAGGACTCCCTGGAGCAGCTGCCTGCCCTCTGTTTCTCTCTGAGGGGAACCTCAGAGCAAAACAAAACCTGGGCAACTGCTCTTAGCCACCCACTTTCTGGCTCATGCTGAGAATCCTCTCAGCAAGCGCTGGACAGCAGGTGGGCAAACTCTCCAGAGAGCCAGCATGGCAGGTAGGGGGAAGGGGGTGCATGACAAGGGAAGAGGAAGGGGTGGGGACACGATGAGGAAAGGGGAAGGGGGAGGATGAGGCAAGGGGTGGGGGGCTTGGCATGGGAAAGGGAAGGGGAGCCTGATGTGAAGGTGAGGGAGTGGGGGCCGTGAGGCTGCAGCGAGAAGAAGGGGTGTGATGCAGTAGCAGCAGTGCATGTTGTCTCCTGCCTCTGGTGGCAAGAGAGCTTGCGCTGAGGGTGGATTTCCCAAGTGACTGGTCCACTTTGTTCTTAGTCATAGCTTAACTATAACTTCCAGTGTAGCAATTGCGAACCTGCATAATAGGAAGTAAGTGGCTTTGTCCCGCATGCTGCAGTGCTTTGATAGTCTGCCAGACAGGTCTGATAGAAAATGTTTTCCTTGCTTTAGGCTCTCAAGCAAAACAACTTAATATCTTGAGCTACTGTATTTTTTTATCCTTAAGGGATAAACACTGGTCTCCTTGCATCCAGCCTCCAACCATAGATCAAGTGAGAGAGAGAGAGAGAAAAGGGACTATGAGCTTGAAATAAGACAAGCAGCCCAATTTTTGTGAACCGCCCATACAGCTTCGGCTATTGGGCGGTATAGAAATGAAATGAAATAAATAAATAAATCGTTCTTTGCGTGTTTACTTGGAAGTAAATCTCATTGAGTTCAATGGAGCTTAATCCCTAGTAAACATGCTTCAGGTTATAGCTCAAAAGTCATTTTTCTGCCGAATATACTAACCCCCCATTTTTACATTTAAGAGTATATGTCTCTTCAGTGCACAGACAGTGTTGCTTCTAATATAGGAAGTGCATCCCTTTGAATTCAATAAATACACACTGAGGGGAAGGATAATAATCCATCCTACAAATAGCCCTGTCTAGAGATTATAATGACTAGGGCCTGTCAATTCCAGCAGAATGTGTTAAAGAAAAGGGGAATTCCTTCCACATTGCTGAGATGAACAGAAGCTTACTTCTTCATTCTTAACACGTCTTTCTTTCCACTGAGCTAATGCAGTGTTGATGTATTTATTCCTTAGCCACACTGTATATTAAAAAAGGGGAGGTGGGATTCATTTGTCAGGCTATGTCCGCAAGCCATGTTGGGATCTGGGAAGGCCTAATACTAGCTGTAGATTCATTTCTTTCTGCAATATTAATATGGAATGGAAAATCTATAAAATCCACAAAGAAATCATTTGGGGGGAAATCTAAAAATTAAACACCTCTTGATTTTAAAACAAAAATCCTTGTTTACTATGCTAAAATAAGAGGCCTTCCCATTTTTGTTGAAGAGAGGAGGGAAATACAATTGGCATAATTGTATTTGCCTACAGACCTCTTCTGGCATTCACACCCAGCTCCCAACCCTTCGTAAAGGAACAGTATGCCCAGTAGGTAGAGTGGTCACTTACACATTGACAAAAAAGAGGACAGAAGAAAATGCAGAGTTTCATGAAATTTGCAGATGTTTATTTATATGTGTAGCTGCAAATTTTGAAATAATTGAAATACTAATACAATACAACTCACCATAGTGGGGAAGATTGGGACCAGGGGATCTATGTGCTTGTTCAGTCTGTTGTGCAAGTGCTAACTGTTCAGGGTTCCAAGACCCCTGGTCTTCCTTCTTCTGGTTCTTTATCTTTAAATCAGACTTGGACTGGGCAACTCTTCAAATGGAGGACACCTTCAAATACAGGATTGTCCTCTGTAAAGTAGAACACATGGCCAGTTTACCAACAGAACATTCTGCTACAATTTCACATGACTTCCAGGGGCTCAGATTACCTTCCATCTGATGTGTCAGCCTTCTTCAACCTGGTGTCCTCCAGACATGTTGAACCACAACTTGTAACATCTCCACCTAGCATAGCCATTGGTCATGCTTCCTGGAGGTGATGGGAGCTGTAATCCAACACATCTGGAGGGCATCAGGTTGGAGAAGGCTACACTGTGTAAAAAATGGGATGGATCCAAACTTGGTCATGCTTAGAGTAAACCCACTGAAATCAACAAGACCTAACTGAGTCATAACTAACAACTTCCGTTTATTTCAATGGGTCTACTCGAAGCATGACTGAATCTAGATCTAACCCAATAACTCTGAGATAGGCTTCTCTCCCACCCACCCCACTTTTTTTTTTTTTTTTACACTGAAAAGGTAAAATTTGTTAGGGTGGATTTTTAAAAAGAAGGAAATTCCATGTTAAGTAAAATGAATCTGAGAATATCTATTCATTTTAGTCACCTGTTGTATAGGAGTCTTCTTTCTGAACTTGTTAATACAAAAAGAAAAGGAGACAGTGCTAATATCTTCATTCAAAAAGTTCTATCTCAGAAGGCAGCATATAAAAAAGCTGTTCTCACCAAGTCTTAATAAGCAAGAATCTTCCAGGATGGTGATGGTGATGGTGGTCTGGAATTTGAATAAAGGCTCAAAATGTAGTTAAAAGCTTCAGTATAAAGGCCTGTCTTTTAAGGAAGGTCTTTGGTTGTTAGTGGGTTTACAGTGCATCCTATGCTTATCTACTCACACTTACTTCCAAGTAAGTGGGTATAATTAGTGAACTTCGGTTCTTTTTTTTTTCTTTTTCTTTCAAGTGATATTTTTATTTTCATAAACAAAAAAATTCAACATAAAAACATAGTCATCACCAAGCAAGAAATAACATTTCATCAGTGATCAGTGTACAGCAATACAAATATTTAGGACTATAAAGTTAACCCCCCTCCAGAGAATCTACATTTAATTAGGAAGTACTAATGGGACTGAGAAGGTTTCAAGATCCTCTTGAGCTGGTTGACTAAACTGATCCATGAGTGTCAACAAGTCATTTTCAGTTATGCTGCTATGGCCCTTTGCTCTTTGGTTAACTTTTCTAATAAGTTGATGCGTTTTTACTGTTCTTATGAGTTTTATCTTTCTGTTGTTTGTTCCTCTGTTTCTTCTTTTAAGTAATGATGTTTTAGTGTTTCACTGTATATTGACTGTATTTTATTGCATTCTGAAATCTATATATACCGTATTGCTTTTTCTTTGTTAACATTGAACTTTTTGGAAAGGTAGGAAAATATAACATTTCTATACTGCCCAATAACCAAAGCTCTCTGCTCAATTCACAACAATTTAAAATACAACATAAAATGCACTATAAAAGTTTAAAACCACAATATAAAATAGAAGTAAAAGCCAAAATAAAACCTAGCGGCAGTACAAAAAATTTACAGTACAGTAACATGTTTAAAACAGAAATTAAAAGACTAAAATGCCTGGGAAAATACAGGGCTTAATCACACAGAGCTTTTATCCTGCGATTGAGATTGCTCCTTCACAGAAGTTTGTGGGCTCTTTACATGACACCGTGACCCTACTGTGACCTTCCTGCACTAAATGCCCTTTGTTCTGTTTTTAAATAGATCACAGATAAGGAGCTATCAAATTACCCTGTTGTGTTCAGCTTCAGTTTCCTCCATGAAAAGAGTTAAATCTGGGCAAGAAGAGGAGTGAGATCAATGAAAGATAATGGAAAACTCGGGGGGGGGGGAGGCAAAAAGGAAGCATATGTAAAGGGAGTCAGTGGTGATCCTGCATTTAAAATGGAAGCAGAAAGCCCCATTTTAAATGCATGATTTTAGGCTGGTGTAGAAATGCCCAAGGTCTTCACCTGGCACCAGAAAGAGTACAATGTAGGCATCAAGTGAGCCCCTCTGGGAAGCTTATTCCACAGCTGGGGTGCCACAACAGAAAAGGCTCTCCTCCTTGTAAGCCACTGATCTCATTTCCTTTGACAGAGGCTCCTGGAGAAGGACCACTGAAGCTGATCTTAGGGTCTGGGCAGGTGTATACGGTTGAAGACAATCCTTCAGGTAACCTGGCCCCAAGCTGTTTAGAGCTTTGAACCAGCACTTTGAATCGAGCATGGACAGGCAGCCAGTGCAGATGGAAAAGTACTGGCATAATATAATCACATTGTCCAGTCCCCATTAACTGTCTTGCTGCCCTATTTTGGACCAGCTGAAGTTTCCGGACCATTTTCAAAGGCAGCCCCATATTGCAGTAATCCAGACGAGAGGTTATCAGAGCATGGATAACTGTAGGTAGGCTACCTCTGTTCAGATAAGGATGTAGTTGCTATACCAGCCTAAGCTGATAAAAGGTGCTGTGTGCCATGGAGTCCACCTGTGCTTCGAGTGACAGTTCTGGGTCTAAGAGCATCCCCACACTATGAACCTGATCCTTTAGGGGGAGTGCAACCCACGCTGGAACAGGTTGAACATCACTTAGCTGGGAAGATGAACCACCCACTAACAGTACCTCTGTCTTGTCTGAATGGAGTCTCAGTTTATTGGCCCTCATCCTGTCCATTACTGTGCCCTGGCACCAATTCAGAACAGCCACTGACTGCCTCACCTGGATTTGATTAAAAGGAGAGCTAGAACTGGGTGTCATCCGCATATTGATGACGCCTCAGCCCATCCCTCCAGATAACCTCCCCCAGTAGTTTCATGTAGATGTTAAATAGTACAGGGGATAGATAGAACAGAGCCTGGTGAAACCCCATGGCATAGCTGCCATGGCACAGACCAATAATCCCCCAGCACCACCTTCTGCAATCAGCCATCCAAGTAGGAGCGGAACCACTGCAGTGCAGTGCCTCCAACTCCCAACCCAAACAACCTATCCAGAAGGACCATGATACCACAGTCGATGGTATCAAAAGCCGCTGAGAGGTCCAAGAGAATCAACAGGGTCATGATCCCCCTGTCCCTCCCTTGGCAAAGGTCATCTGACAGGTGACCAAGGCAGTTTCCATTCCAAAGCCAGGACTGAAATGCATATAGATAATCAGTTTGTTTGTTTGTTTGTTTGTTTCTTTATTTCATTTCTATACTGCCCAATAGCCGAAGCTCTCTGGGCGGTTCACAAAAATTAAAACCAAACAACACACAATAAAACAATTTAAAATATATAGAACATTAAAACCACAATATAACAATACAACCACAATAAAACCTAGTAGCAGTGCAGGAGTTTAAAATACAAATTTAAAACAGCAAAGATAAAAATTTAGAAAGCTAAAATGCTAAAATGCCTGGGAAAATAAAAAGGTCTTCACCTGGCGCCGAAAGGAATACAATGTAGGCGCCAGGCGAACCTCACTAGGGAGCTCATTCCAGAGCCGGGGTGCCACAGCAGAAAAAGCCCTCCTCCTAGTAGCCACCCACCTCACTTCCTTTGGCAGGGGCTCACGGAGAAGGGCCGCTGATGATGATCTTAAGGTCCGGGCAGGCACATATTGTTGCAGAACCCAGAGTCAGAGAGACCACGGAGTGAAGGAAAAAGAGATTCTTTATTTAATGCGTGGGCTTAAGGCTGGAATCATTTCCAAAGAGCCAGAAGCCCCGATTTACATTAGCACATTGTTTTTATAGATATTGTGACACATAGGAAACGGCTCCTTCTCTCCCTCCCATGTGGGGTTGCAGTCCTCAACATTTCTTCTCCTAGCACCATTGTTTATAATACAAGAACTGGGTTATAGGGTAGCCGTGATAAGCAGAGAACAGAAGAGAACAGCAGAGAACAAGATATACAATTGTATGACCTTTGACAAGATAAGGAATTCCTGTGTCTCGTCAGCTTACAACAATATATTCAAGGGAGAAAGAGCTCAGCAAGAACATGAAGCATGATACTGCATGAGGCTACTTAGTCTGACCCCCGATATGGCTGCTACATTCCCCCCTTAAATGCATAATTTCATTACAATTATAGCATTTCATTAGACAAATAGACATTCTGGTTTGTGAAGCATAACACAGGACGCTTATAGCAACCCTCTTACTTAATAGCTTGTTGAGCTATTAGAGCGTAGAGGGCGGCAGTTTTACTAGCCAAGACATAAAACAGATTAGTTAAACAGCACATAAGACAAGGAATGCAAAGGCATAACAGTATCTCTATGAACAACACTGGTAGAATTAGGATGAACAATGCTTTTAAGCTAGCTAAAATCTGGAAGCTAAGGGGTTAACCAACTTAGCCAATTGTTTTGTCCCATTGTTATGTCAGCCACTATATTATGCATGCAGATTATTGATTTGAACATCTACAGCATTATTATTATTAGTCAAATTAAATGATGGGGGAGAAAAAGATAAAAAACCTGTTTGCAGGTATATCTCTTGGCAAATAAAAATGTTTTACTCTAGTGATGTTAGCTAGGTGAAGCCAGTAATTATCAGAGAATTGCTGGGACAGACTTCCCCTCTCTAGGGGCAGGCCCCCCTTGTTCAGGCCGGGGGGGAGGCTTCCCGCCTTGCCCGGCCGAAATTCAGGCCGGGGAGAAGCGCCCTGTCTCCCCGGCCGTGAACTTCAAAAGAAAAAAAAAACGCCCCTGTGATAGGCTACGTAACGATTAACGTAGCCTATCATGGCTAGATCTGCAAAGTCAGCCGTGATAGGCTACGTTAATCGTCACGTAGCCTATCACGGGTGACTTTGAAAAAAAAAAAAAGCGCGTACGCAAATGGCGGCCCCCATAGGGAGCCGCCATTCGCGTTTCTTATTTGGTCCCTGTAGTCTACGTAAAGATTTACGTAGACTACGGCGAAAATAAGGGCAACACAAATAGCGTTGCCCTTATTTTCGCCGTAGTCTACGTAAACCTTTATGTAGACTACCAGGACCGAATGGGGAACGCGAATGGCGGCTCCCTATGGGGGCCACCATTAGCCGTGCGTGCTTTTTTTTTTTTTTTTAAGTCACCCGTGATAGGCTACGTGACGATTAACGTAGCCTATCACGGCTGACTTTGCAAATCTAGCCGTGATAGGCTACGTTAATCGTTACGTAGCCTATCACAGGGGCGTTTTTTTTTTTAACTTTTCTTGTAATGGCGGCGGCGGCAGCCGGTCGAAAGACCGGCTGCTGCCCCAGCCCCTGACGAAGACCTGCCGAACCGCCGCCGGGACCCGCCGCCGGGAGGGACATTCGTGACAGGTAAGTCCCATCCGGGGGGGGCGGGGGGCGGAGAATTTCTCCCCGAACAACCTTCGGAGGACCGAATGCGTTGGCACTCAGCCCCCCGAAGTTTCGGGGAGAAATTCTCCCTCATCCCTACTAAAAAGCCCAGACAATGATGGAGGCAAACAGAGAAGGCTCTGGGCAATGAAGATGAGATGTTTCCAGCAAAGGCTCCCCACTTTTGCATCAGTTTAAAAAGGGGAAGTGTGGCCCTACACCCCTTCTGACAGACAAGGGCCTTTAACTTTTTAGCAAGGCCTCTGTCTAAACAGAGCAGCACAGCTCAGCTCTCTAGCCGTGACACTTTAACCTGGGCAACTCCTCTGTAAATTTTATTCTACTTCTGTCAGGTTCTCACAGACATTTTAAAAACTTACTCTTTTTTTTTTCTCTTCTAACCTGGTACACGAAAGCAAAGTGCCAAAACTCAGGACGCTGGGGGGTGATGGGCATCGCTTTATACTTGCATTTTTTTCAGGCAGCCATTAATCTCCTTCAGGGAGGCGGTGGGGTGATTTGCAGGACTTCAAAAGCAAGCTTCTCAGTTTGTTTGTATTTGTAAATCCCAAGCTTAAAACAGGACACGATGAGGCACAGGGCACCTAAATCTTTGCTTTGGCACGGGCAACAAATAACTCAGGTCAGCTTTCTTCGCTGGGGTCTCAAACAGGAAAACAGTCTTAATTTAAAGTTGTAACATCACTGACAGCGTCAGCCAGCCAGCTACACAGATCTCACTGTTTTTCAAGACAGTTACTCCAATATCTTCTTTTCTTCTCAATCAGGTTGGGTCTCCCAGCTTACACAGTTTATTGCAGCTTCCAGGAGCATGGTAGTAGCGTGATTTTGGCTTGGCCAGGAACATGCTGTCTGGTTTCTCGGTCTCTTCAGCACACACACTTAGGCAGTGTAACACTGGACACTTAAATCAGTGAGATTTCTTCATTGCAGGGAATCCCATGGCAAAAGCTTAATGGTTACGCTCTTCAGAAATCATATAGCTGATGGTCAGTAGCTACAGGCTCTATGCAATTCTAACACAGTTCAAAGCTAAACACGGTTACCTTGACAGAGATCTTCAACGTGGTCTTTCCGCTTCATTCTGCCTTGGGACAGTCTTATGGCACACTTTTCAATCGAAGAGGGGTCTAGCCTGTGCTCTGGGGGCTGATTCTTCACTTTTATTCTCCATTTTGCGCCTTCATCTTCTGGGTCTTCATTTTCAGTTTCCATTTCTTAGGGATTTCATCTCAATTAGGCGAGGTGATGATGTTGCACAACTCAGAACGTTGTGGGCAATTTTCCTGCCCCCCCTCTCGGCGCGCTAGGCTAACAGCTATTTCTTCGTCCTTGCACTCTCACGCTCCTACGCTTCGTTAAAAGCCAGGCTGTCCTGCAACATTTCTCTGATTAACAGCCTCAGATCTTGTTCTTGTTTTTGTCTCAGCTCGGCCTTGAGCTTTTTTGCTGTTTCCTCTCTCTATTCTGAATCCTTTTTAAAAAAATCTTTTTCCTTTTTTTTTTTTTTTGGACATACATCTTAAGGGGGTGCAAGTCTTGAGCAGTAGACGATGACTGATGAGCAGTAGACGAGCTTGCCTCCTCTTTTTTGTGAGAACACATCTTTTAAGGGTCACTGCCGATTTTATTAAATCTTCTGCCCAACACTTCAATTCTTCAGTTTCTTTTATTAATGCTGATTGAGGTGTAAGAGGGGAACCTCCCGATCCCGTAGAGATGGAAGTCTCGGCAGACAATATCTGGGAGTTGAGGACCGTAGCTGAAATCGGCGAATTACTGCCGGTGGGGCTTGAAACTGATGGCAACAGTTTTAAGTTAAAGCGAGGGGCAATGCCTCTGCAGGGGGGATGGTGGGGGCTCAGGAGCCACCGGATTTGGATCTCGACGGGGCGGTCTTACAGTAACATGGTCCCGTGGTGGAAGCGGGGCATAAGCAGGTGGAAACGCCGTTAGGTCTGCCAGATCTTCACACGGGGCTTCTAACACTGGTTGTAATTTTTTGGCCAATTTTTCTTTTCTGAGCACCAAAACTTTTGCCTGGGATTCTAGGCATTTCTTTAGCCATGGAGGAGAAGCGCGGACTATGGAATCCCACGAGTTTATGTAGGGAAATTGGTCGGGGTGCCCAGGTCTCCCAATCACAATGGCATATACACAGCTGATTTTGCTGGGCTCCAAAGAGCCTTTAGTAGGCCATCCTACACCAAAAGACGGCCACTCTATTTCACACAAAGTCTGCAACCGTTGAGGATTCATGGGGGGGTCCCCATAATCTCTACTAAAACCTTTCTTAAAATTTGCTAGCATACATCCCAAGGGGGTGCAAGGTTTGCTTCCCCCACCACCCATAGCCTCCCTCCTAAATTGAAGACAGACACAATTAGGGAATGGGAATTGGTCAGTGAGTAAGGGGTCTCACTGGCCGACACAAGAGGATTTTATACACCACGCACTTTGCTACTGGCCTGGGCACCCGGACGGTCAACGGTATGCGTCAGAAACTGCAGTAGCCACTCACACAATCATCAATCTCTCCACTGCATCCATATATCCCTGCCACCCACTTTTCCCACCTTTTTTACCAGAGCGGAAAGGGGCTTCCCCAGCTTCCTCAGCTTCCTACTGAGTACTGGCCGTGCTGAGTACTGGCGCCCACTCGGGGGTGTGATCAGGCCCCCCTTCTACCCGCAAGGAGTAGGTTCTTTTTGTATACGTATACCACCAACACTGACCTTCTTTATAAGGCGGGGCCCTCTTTTTTTCTGCCCAGTGGCCTTTCTCCCTAAAGGCGGGGCCCTCTTTTACTCCATATACTTGCCTTTCTCCTGAAGGCTTCCAATGTGGGTTTCAACTCAATTGCAGCTGCGATACAGGCAGGGCTCAAGTTCCTTCCTCCGCTTCCCAAGGTTCTCTTGCTGCCCGCTGCCGTTTGGGCGATCCCGGTGCAGGCTTTCTCCCATTCACTCGACAAAAAGGTCGGTGGCGCCAACAAAGGGAGGCATGCGCAGAGCTCGTCTTCCCGGGGCGGCGATCAAGAGCAGGCAAATGCCACCTGTCTGGCTCAGAGCCTGCCACATCCGAGTCACGGCACCATTTATGTTGCAGAACCGAGAGTCAGAGAGACCACGGAGTGAAGGAAAAAGAGATTATTTAACGCGCGGGCTTAAGGCTGGAATCATTTCCAAAGAGCCAGAAGCCCCGATTTACATTAGCACATTGTTTTTATAGATATTGTGACACATAGGAAACGGCTCCTCCTCTCCCTCCCATGTGAGGTTGCAGTCCTCAACATTTCTTCTCCTAGCACCATTGTTTATAATACAAGAACTGGGTTATAGGGTAGCCGTGATAAGCAGAGAACAGAAGAGAACAGCAGAGAACAAGATATACAATTGTATGACCTTTGACAAGATAAGGAATTCCTGTGTCTCGTCAGCTTACAACAATATATTCAAAGGAGAAAGAACTCAGCAAGAACATGAAGCATGAGACTGCATGAAGCTACTTAGTCTGACCCCCGATATGGCTGCTACAATATGGGAGGAGGCGATCCTTCAGGTAACCTGGCCCCAAGCCGTTAAGGGCTTTGAATGTTAACACCAGCACTTTGAATTGGGCCCGGAAATGGACTGGCAGCCAGTGCAGCTGGAAAAGTACTGGCGTAATATGAGCTCGCAGGCCAGTCCCTGTTAACAATCTTGCTGCCCTATTTTGGACCAGCTGAAGTTTCCGGACCGTTTTCAAAGGCAGCCCCACGTATAACGCATTGCAGTAATCCAGACGAGAAGTTATCAGAGCATGGATAACTGTAGCTAGGCTATCTCTGTCCAGATAAGGGCGTAGTTGGTATACCAGCCTAAGCTGATAAAAAGTGCTCTGTGCCACTGAGTTCACCTGTGCCTCAAGTGACAGTTCTGGATCCAAGAGCACCCCCAAACTATGAACCTGATCCTTTAGGGGGAGTGCAACCCCCTCCAGAACAGGTTGAATATCACCTAGCCGGGCAGACAAACCACCCACTAACAGTACCTCCGTCTTGTCTGGAGTGAGTTTCAGTTTATTAGCCCTCATCCAGTCCATTACCGTGCCCAGGCACTGATTAAGAACAGCCACTGCCTCACCAGGTTTTGATGAGTAAGAGAGGTAGAGCTGGGTGTCATCTGCATATTGATGGCACCTCAACCCACACCTCCAGATAACCTCCCCCAGCGGTTTCATGTAGATGTTAAACAGCATGGGGGATAAAATAGTGCCATGAACCCCATGGCACAATTGCCATGGCACAGAGCAATAATCCCCCAGCACCACCTTCTGGAATCGGCCATCCAAGTAGGAGCGGAACCACTGTAGTGCAGTGCCTCCAACTCCTAACCCAGACAACCTATCCAGAAGGATACCATGGTCGATGGTATCGAAAGCCGCTGAGAGGTCCAGGAGAATCAACAGGGTCGCACTCCCCCTGTCCCTCTCCCGGCAGAGGTCATCCCACAGGGCAACCAAGGCAGTTTCCGCTCCAAAACCAGGCCTGAAGCCTGATTGAAATGGATCTAGATAATCCGTTTCATTCAAGAGTGCCTGGAGCTGTCCTACAACCACCCGCTCAAGCACCTTGCCCAGGAAGGGGATGTTGGCCACTGGCCTATAATTGTTAACATCCTCTGGGTCCAGGTTAGGCTTTTTCAGGAGTGGTCTAATTACTGCCTCTTTGAAAGTGGCAGGCACTACTCAAGGAGGAATTTACAACCTCCTGGACCCAGCCGGACAACCCCTCCTTGTTTGATTTAATAAGCCATGAAGGGCAAGGGTCAAGCACACAAGTGGTCGATTGGACTTGGCCAAGCACCTTGTCCACATCCTCAGGCCTCAGTAACTGAAACTCATCCAATAAAACTGGACCAGATGGTGCTCTGAACGCCTCTACCAATGGAACTGCATTAATGGTGGTGTCCAATTCATGACGAATCTGAGCGCCTTTATCCTCAAAGTGCTATGCAAACTTGTCACAGCGTGCTACCGAGGGTTCCACCGTCTCTCTCCCTGGCCCAGAATGTAACAGGCCACGAAGCACTCGGAAAAGCTCCTCTGGACGACACTGAGAAGATGCAATGCTGGTGGAAAAGAACTGTCTCTTTGCCACCCTCACCGCCACAGAGTAGGCTCGATAGTGGGCTCTTACCTGTGTTCGGTCAGACTCAGCACGGGTTTTCCTCCACCTGCGTTCTAGCCGTCTCCCCTCTTGCTTCATTGCCCTCAGCTCAGGTGTATACCAAGGAGCTGGCCGGGCTCTGCTCAGAGGGAGAGGGCGCTTGGGCGCGATCGTGTCAACCGCCCGAGTCATCTCTGCATTCCACAGAGCGACCTGGGCTTCGACAGGAGCACCAGCCATACCAGCAAGAAAATCCCCCAGAGCCCTCTGGAATCCATCGGAATCCATTAATCTCTGGGGGTGGACCATTTTAATAGGTCCCCCACCCTTGCAGAGGGGAAAGGCCGCCAGGAGTCTAAACCTCAGCAGGAAGTGATCTGACCATGACAAAGGGACAGATGTTAATTCCTCCACTTTCAGATCACCATCCTCCTGCCCAGTTGAGAAAACCAGATCAAGCGTGTGTCCTTTTATATGCGTTGGGCCAATGACATGTTGGGACAGCCCCATGGTTGTCATGGCGGCCATGAAGTCCTGAGCTGCCCTGGATACAGCGGCCTCAGCATGGAAGTTGAGATCCCCCAGGACCATCATCCTAGGGGTCCTCAACACCAAGTCCGAGACCACCTCCGTCAGCTCAGGCAGGGAGTCTGATGGGCAGCGGGGTGGGCGGTACACCAACAGAATCCCTAATCTGTCCCGGGTACCCAACACAAGGTACAAACACTCAAGATCTGCACTCGAATGAGCAGGAAGCCTGGAGAGGGAGATTGAATTCCTATAGACCACAGCAACCCCCCCTCCCAGTTTCATTCCAAAGTGCCTGGAGTTGACTGGCAACCACTTGCTCAAGCACCTTGCCCAGGAAGGGGATGTTGGCTACTGGCCTACAGTTGCTAACATCATCTGGGTTCAGGTTAGGCTTTTTCAGGAGTGGCCTGATTACCGCCTTCTTTAAAGAGGCTGGCACCCCTTCCTCTCTCAAGGAGGAATTTACAACAAGATAGAAAGACAAATAACAGAGCATTAAAAATATATATTTTAAGCTAAATGATTCAGCTTCCACCCTCATCAGTAGCTGTGCTGATGAATGGGTTTAATGGGAATCAGGAGTGGCACAGCTACTGATGAGGGTGGAAGCCGAAACATTTAGCTTAAAATATATGTTTTAATACTCTGTTGTTACTCTTTCTATCTTTCCTATGCATTTTACCTTAAGACTGGTTGCATCCACAGTGGACCCAGAGCTTCCTTGTTGCTTTGCTGTTGTGCCACTTTACACCATTGGCAATTTCCTCATTTTGCAATTGTCTCTCATCTTGATTTAATTATTTTTTCCTCTTTCAGATTGCTATTTTGGTGGTTTTAGATTCTTGTATTCCACTTCTCTTCCTCCTCTGTTTTCCAAACATTTTTGAAACCTTCATTCTTTAGACAAGGCTGGGGAGCCTGTGGCCTCCAGATGTTCTTGGATTCCAACCCCCATTGGCCCCAGCAAGCATAGCTGATGGTCAAGGATGATGGGAATTGTAGTCCAGCTACATCTGGTTCCTCGTCCCTGCTTTAGACCCTGAACCGTTCTCAGCTTCACATCTTCCTAATATTTTTTTCCAACTCTTTTCTCATGATATCCAGATTCTGTTGCTGCCTCTTTCTGTTCTGCACTTTCTCAAACTTTAGACTCTGTTGCACTATCTTTTTGATTGCTTCAGTGCACTTTTCTGTAACCTTTGTTGTTTTCTTTCTTGTCTTATGTTTCACTCCATTGCATCAAAGCTGCTGAACATGGCTGGCACAAATCTTACTCTCTCTGTCTGATTCCACTATTATAAATTCATGCTTTCCTCCTATTCAGCTGCTTTATTTTGTGTTAATTAATCTTACTTTTCTCATTTTAAGCAGTCTTTCTCCTCCATTTGTCAATGTCCAGTTGCTACTTTCAGTTCTTGTCTTCATCCACCTCCTGTGCCTGCTCCATCATTCATTAATTTGCCCAATATTTTATTGATTAAATCTTCTGTTATTCACTTCACATTACCTTCCCCCTCTTCTGTTCTCCTACTTCTCTATCTATCTTACAATTTTTTGTCCTCCCCTTTTTCTCCAGTTTCTCTGTCTGATGTTGTTTATCTTCTTTCTTTAAACCACCACTTGTTCTCTTGTACCAGTTCCATGTCCAGCTACAGTTCCATCCCATTCTTCTGTTCTTTCCTCTCCTATGCCCATCTTCTCCCTCTGGCTTCTGGTGCTTCCTTTTTTGCTTCAAACATGCTACCTTCTCCCACCTCCTTTAAAAATCTTCTTTAGAAAAACACCTTCTCTACATCTCTTGGCCTCCTCTTTGATCACTAAGGTACACTTATCTTTTTTCCAATGCCTCAATTTACTTCTACTTCTTTCTTTCTTTTTACCTTTTCCAGTCTGATGTTCAACCTCCTACTGAGACTGCTCTGTGTAAACTCCTTAATGATCTTCTATATGTTAAATCACAAGGGCTGCAACTCAGTGGTAAAACACCTCCTTCACATGCAGAAGTCCTCAGTTTCAATCCCTGGCATCTCCAGGTAGGGCTGGGAAAGACCCCTGTCTGAAACTCCAGCTGATGCCAGTCAGGGTACACAATATTGAACAAGCCGGACCAATTGTCTGATGCACTATAAGATACCTTCCTATGTTCCAATCCCTGGAGAATGGCGACTTTCAGTGGAGCTGTGATTCCATTCTGGGTTTTTTTCAGAACCAGACAGAACTCTAAAGGAGCTATCCAAGGTTCTAAACCCTATCCCCAAATTGGGTTAAGCACCTTGGATAGTTCCTTTAAAGTTCTAGCTGGTTCTTACTGAAACCCAGAATGGAATCACAGCCCCACTGAAATCGGAGTCAGCATCCCCCACTGGTTCCAATTGATCTTCATTGATTTCACTCAGGTCTTCTCAGTCCTTCCATTCATCAAGTACTAATTTTCTCACTAACACTTCATCAATTTTGGTAAGCTGTAAATCCATTCTGGGTTTTAGTCAGAACCAGCCAGAACTCCAAAGGAGTTATCCAAAGTGCTGAACCCTGTCCCCAAAACAGGTTCAGCACCTTGCATAGCTCCTTTAGAGTCCTGGCTGGTTCTGACTAAAACCCAGAATGGATTTAGTCATTCTAAAACAGCCCCACCAAAATCGGAGCCATTAGCCCCCATGGCCTTGTTCCAGCATACATTACTGGTGTGGCGCTAAAGGCCACTTATGCCGGTGCTGTGTCAATGTTGTGAGCAGAGAAGCAGTGCTGGATGCTGCCTAATTTGTCCACTATCCTGAATTTATCATAAGCAGAGAATGTGTTGTAAGCAATATGTCGTACACAAATTTGTCGTAAGCAGAGGAGCTATGCGGAATACTGCCCAATTTGATCCCTATCCTGAATTTTCTGTCATGTGTCTCTGCTTGGTCCTTTCATTTGCCTGAAGGTTAATCCAGCCAGGCAGTGAATTTCCTCCTCTTCCTTCCAAGATAGCTTATTAAGTATATCTTCATACTGCTGATGGAACTGTAAACTCACTTGTTTTGTCTATCTGTTTGCAATCTCCAAGGTGACAAAGATGCTGGCTGTGGTGGTGACCCTCTTTGCCTTTCTGTGGATGCCGTACCGCACTTTGGTGGTGGTCAACTCCTTCATGGACCCTCCTTACCTGAACATGTGGTTTGTCCTCTTCTGTAGGCTCTGCATCTACCTGAACAGCGCGATAAACCCTATCATTTATAATGTGATGTCTCAAAAGTTTAGAGCTGCCTTCAAAAAGCTATGCAAGTGCAAGCAGAAGAGAACTGAGATCGCCACTCAGTACAATGCTCCGGTCTTCTACAGCACCATGAAGGACTATTCCCATGATAGTTCTGAACATGATGTCACAGAACAAGAAGATCTCAATGGTTACCCGCCAGCAGCAAGGCAAAGCAAGCCTTCCAAATAATGCCAGCTCCCATAGCAGCAGCAGCCTACTGAAGCAGTTTCAGGAACACATGAATAGCATGCCGCCAGCCAAACCTGTCCCCTCTTGCCGTTTGGACGCAATATTTTCCTGAGGCTATTTTAATGTTAACTTAGGCTCAGTCTTGGTCAGCATTTTGCATCATTTGAGTGTGTAAGGAATGTTGTAATAAATGGAATTCCTTGTTACATATATGCCAGTACCCCTATCCGAGTGTTCACCCCTCACATGGCTACAATCATGGGAGGGAGACAGCGGGGCTGTATTTTACTGGCCCCACCCCTCCATCACATTCCTGTAGGCCTGGCCCTAGGGCTGGCTGAGTCTGTGAGTTTCGCTTTCTCCTGCATTAGCATTTTTTTAAAATCTCAAGTTCTTTCTCTCCCAAATATGAAGAATTTTGCAAATGTGGGCAAATTTTTTATCAAGAATGAAGTGAAATTCTTGCCCATCTGCACCAGTCAAATTCAATATTCACAGCTATTCCCAGCATGGAGAGGACCGTGATGTACCTGCCTGTTGAAGATGATACCTGCTGTTGAAGATGATGAGCCTGTCAGAAAAAGGAGGTGGCAACCTTAATGCAGCACCAACAGGGGTGCATACACAGGTATTCAGACCCAGACTTTTAAGAGCAAAGAATGCACAGTCCTGCGGCTGGGTGGATGAATTGGTCAGTTTCAGTTTCTTCCACCTTCAGTTTTTCAAAATCTCAAGTTCGTTTTGTCCAGAATGTGGAGAACTCTGTGAATTTGGGCAGGTTCTATATGATGTGAAACGTTGATCACATGGGGTCCTAAAACATGCAGGGAGCCTCTGCATGTACAACAGGGGATCCCTTTTCCAGGCTTTCCCCACCGACATGTGAATGGCAGCAGGGCCGATGGGGATGTGCTAGAAGGGGCGGACCCATCAAGCATGGCCTGACTCCCCCCCCCCCAACACGATTATAATTGTGTGGGGGTGAATGATAGAATAAGGCTGATATTTGCAATATATTGTGTTCGGTTGTCATCTCCAGGTGCAGCTTTCAGGGAATGTCCAGGGACTGCAGTGGTCAGCAGCATGAAGACTTTGGAAAGAGTTGGCCATGAAGCTTCTCCCAGTTACACCTTCTGGACTAATAAATTCTAATCAGTTCTAACTGACTTTATCCGAAGTATGTTTCCCCCATTAAGAAAGAGGAGAGGGGTTTTTTTTAACAGTGCAAGGGGTGTCCTTCATTTTTAAAGTAGGGATAAAGTTACGTATCTCATTGACTGAAGTGGGCGGATACTCCTGTAGAAGAGGTGGGCAGGAACCTAAAGAGAAATTCCATGAATGAGTTTGCCCTTCCCAAATCCAGGGACCAGATTTGTATGCAATTTCTTCCCACTGCACTAGATTCCCCCCACAACCATGTGACACTGAAGGAGGAGGAATATGGTATATCATAGAATCATAGAACAGTAGGGTTGGAAGGGGCCTATAAGACCATTGAGTCCAACCCCCTGCTCAATGCAGGGATCCAACTCAAAGCATCCCTGCGTAAAGCATAACAAATATTGGGCCTTTCTATTACTGTCCACGTCCTGTAAGTACTGCCACATATTGATGATGTCATTGGGAATGCTTTAGCACCTAGAGGCATCTGGGCAAGGAGAGACCTGCATGGGTGAGATTGGGCTTTCCTGCGGTCCCCATGGAGTCAGTGAAACATATGATATATCCTTTATATTAATTCAGTCATGGATCCATCTAGCTCAGTATTGCCTCCTCTGACTGGCAGTTGCTCTCCAATGCTTCAGGCAGATGTCTCTCCCTGTTCTTCTGTCAGAGGTCCGTTGTAATTGGAGATGCCAGGGGCCTTCTGCACGCAAAGCATATGCTCTACCATTGAGCTTTGTTGTGAACATGAAGAAGGATCTGAGAGAGTGGTGTTAACTTGGGGTAAGTACTAGTGATGCCTAGCTACTGTAGCACATGGTGTTGATAACACATACCAAGTTATAACTGGAGTCATGCACCAGTTGACAGCATAGCGGTAGCTCCTTTTTCAAAAGGCATAATAGAACTGAGGCTTACAATTTGGTTTTGGCCTACAACTTCCATCATCCCTCACCATTGGCTATGCTGACTAGGGCTGATGGGAGCTGTAGGTCAAAACATCTGGAGGAAAAAAGATGAGAGGAAATTCCAGATGCAGAGGATTTTTTTTTTAATGTGGGCCCAGTGTGTCTCACAAGATCCTTCCTCAGGGACACTGCAATGTTTTCTGCAATGATTCACCAATACAAGGGACACTGGTAGGAACATAGAAAGTTGCTTAATACTGACTCAGGCCTTTAGTTCAGCTAGCCCAGTATGGCTGACACTGACTGGCAGCAACTGTCTAGGGTTTCAGGCAGGATTCATTCTCAACCCTTCCTGGAGATGCCAGGGATTGAACCTGGGACCTTCTGAATACAAAGCAGGTGCTCTCACCACTGAGCTACGACCCCTCCCTGGAATGTCCCTTGTACTGTCGAATCATTGTAGAAAATATACCCCAGTGGAAGGATCTTCTGAAATGTGTTGGGCCTACTTTAAAAAAAAATTAAAATCCTCCACATCTGGAATTTCCATTTTCTGTTTGTGAAAACATCTGGAGGGCCAGAAGCAGCCCAACCCTGACCTAAAGCTTTACATGTGGCTGCTGTCCTCATGGTTATTGCTGAATTGCAGTTTGAATCATTTTAGCCTCCTTACAGTAAATTTCCTTGGGAATAAGAACTGTTTTGTTTCTGTCCCGCTTCGTGTCGTGAGGCGTTGCTGTGTCTGCAGGCCGCCATTGGCTGCCATCCTTTTCTGCACAGGCAGCTACACCAGTGGTGGATAAAGTGTCTCCGTGACAGACGTCCTGTAAATAGCTTGTACATATTTGCAGTCCGAAGTGGCTTGATGTGATTTGGAGAGAAGCAGGGACAGCATTTCTTATTGAGCAGCAGCATGAATTTGTACAAATCTGCATTAAAGTGAAGCACGTTTCTTATTTGCAAGATGCTACGATTGATTGATTGATTACAAAAATATTCTGCCTTTCCTCCCAAGCAACTCATAGCTCTCGCTTGCTCGCTCCCATGCTCTTCCCTTTTAAAAAATCCTCACAACCACCCTGTGAGGTGGGTTGGCTGCGACATACTCATTGGCTCAAGATCGCCTAGTGAGCTTCATGCCTGAGTGGAAACTGGGCCTCACCTGTCTTAGTTCTAAATTCTAACCACCACCACTACCCTGGTGCTCAAAACAACTCTCTCAAAATAGGCCCAAAATATGAAGAATAAACCTCTCCTTCATTTCAACTCAAGTGGTCATATTGGTACTATTAATTATTTCAAGAAATATTTGGTGTTCTTACTATTCAGTCATAATTAGCTAGTATGACTCACAGCACAATTCCCACTATGTTTGCCAAGGAGCTAAATGAGGCTGAGAGATAGTGACTGACCCAAGGTCGCCCAATGAGTTTCATGTCTGTTGGGGGGTGGGATTTGAACCTAGGTCTTCTGACTCCTAGTCCAACACTCAAATTAATTTTGTAAGAGGGTTCACAACAATTTACACAATTTACCTTAGTACGTAACATTTAGCATATTGTCCCCCATTCCATTCCATTTTCCCTGCAAATATTTACCAGTCTCAGGCAGCAGAACCTTATGTATTTTCCTTTGAATAAATATGCATCAATTTCAGGAAAGTAAAAAAAAGATCCGAAAGTCTATGGACTCCACGTGGCCTGAGGAGGTTGCAATAGGGATGTTAGAGAATTCCACCATAGACTCCAATGAGGCCGGATTCTTTAGAATCCAGCCCCCCGGAGTCCATGGTGGAATGGAGCAATCCCCCCCGCCACCCCGCGAAACTAGCCTGGGAAGGATCTTACCTGGCATCGGCTGTCCGGTCCATCTGCTGCCCCTAGTTTGCAGCCACGGATGGCTTCCCCAGTCTGTGGCTGCCATCTCCCTCCCTGTGTTAGCCGTGATATAGGCTACGTAAGTATTTACATAGCCTATCACTGCAAAGAGCAGGGATGCAAATGGTGGCCGCTATGCCATTTGCGTCCCTGCGTTAGCCGTGATAGGTTA
The DNA here is from genome assembly GCF_057233095.1 of Heloderma suspectum. Lineage (NCBI taxonomy): Eukaryota > Metazoa > Chordata > Lepidosauria > Squamata > Helodermatidae > Heloderma > Heloderma suspectum. The sequence goes on along the minus strand of NC_139461.1, from coordinate 282,793,145 downwards.
CATATACATTTACGTAGCCTATCACGAAAAGAGAAGCGATGCAAATGGCATAGCGGCTGCCATTTGCATCCCTGGTCTTTGCCGTGATAGGCTACGTAAATATATATGTAGCCTATCATGGCTAACGTAGCGGCACAAATGGCGGCCGCTATGGCAGCTGCCATTTGCAGCCACAGCCCGGCAGCGGACTGTGGGTGGCCCTGGCCTGCAGCTCTGCGGACTTGCTGCGGAGTGGAGCCAGCCAGGGAGGATTCTGGGGGGAAGGAGGGATCGCCTCCACCCCACCGCAGAAGACCCAGACCAGAACCAGGTAAGGGATTCGTACATCCCTAGGTTGCAGTGGATTCTGCAGATCAGATTCTTAGAAATCTGAGCTCATTTTAGTTGATCTCAAATTTCTCCAGCATCCCTACTCTGTGGTGCTAGCTGTGGAGCAGCTAAGAGTTCCAACTGAAGGCAACTTATTGTGGGCTCGTGATTGCTCACTCACAGTTTGTGGGTCCTTTATACAATGTTGTCATCCTCCAGGGTGGATGAAAAGCCTCTCCCATGGTTTGCAACCAATATTGCATTGCTGTTTTTCTAGTGAGGAAAGTCTGGTATATCCTGAATGGTGCCATGAAACCCTTCGTGCCATCGCACAATTCCTCTATACCACAGTGTCATCTAGTGGTCGTAAAATGAAACATATAGAAAGGCAGGGGAAGAAAAACCTCAGAAAAACAGCACGTGTAGAGGAGCCGAGCTTAGTCCCTCAGAGAATCCAGAAGCAGAAGCCTCGGTAAAGGTGTGAAATAAAAGCCCCACATAGAACTGCCCTCTGTCTTGTTAAAACAATTTCCCCTTGTTGTCTAAGCAGAGGGCAGCTTGAAATCCTCACAGCAATGTCTTGGGCATGTAGCTTCATGTCACCATTGGTGCAACTGGAAGAAATGGTGACATCAATTTGATTGGAAAATACATTTAAATTGGATGCTGTGGCCAGAAGGGAGTTGAATATCTGTACTTACAATGTGGAGAAATTGCAGGGCTTAAATATATGCTGAAGCAGCAGGTAAGTGTGTCGGGGGAGGGATGGGGGTATGTGTGTGTGAGAAAATCACAGAATCATAGAATAGTAGGGTTGGAAGGGCCCTATAAGACCATCAAGTCCAACCCCCTGCTCAGTGTAGGAATCCAAGTCAGAGCATCCCTGACAGATGGCTGTCCAGCCTTGTCTTGAATGCCTCCTGTGTGGGAGAGTCCACTATCTCCCTACGTAATGGGTTCCATTGTCGTATTGCTCTAACAGTCAGGACATTTTTCCTGATGTTCAGCCGGAATCTGGCTTCCTGTAACTTGAGCCCATTATTCCATGTCCTGTACTCTAGGGATGTACGAAAATCACTTACCTTTCGCGGATTATGTTTATGGTTGGGGGGGAGGCGTTCCGTCCCTCCCCCCGGAATCCTCGCCGGGGGGGAGGCACTCCATACCTCCCCCCCCCCCGGAATCCTGGCCAGCCGGCTGTGCTCCACAGGGATTCTGCGGAGCCGCCGGCCGGCTCCGCCAGCAGCCGGACATCTGGCCGCTGGCTAGCAGGGACACAAATGGCGGCGGCCATAGCCACCGCCGTTTGCATCCCTGCAGTCAGCCGTGATAGGCTACATAAATGTTTACGTAGCCTATCATGGCTGACTTAAAAACAACAACAACAACGTGCGTACGCAAATGGCGGCGGCCACGGCTGCCGCTATTTGCATACCTTATTTTGGCACGTCTCAGTCTACGTAAACATTTACTTATTTTTATTGTAACGGACACTACACTATTTGCGTTCCCCTTATTTTCTCCGTCTTAGTCTACGTAAATGTTTACATAGACTAAGACATGCCAAAATAAGGAACATAAATGGCGGCGGGCATGGCCACCGCCATTTGCGTACACGCGTTGTTGTTTTTAAATCAGCCGTGATAGGCTACGTAAACATTTACGTAGCCTATCATGGTGTTTTTTAAAAATCTAGCCATGATAGGCTACGTAAATCTTTACGTAGCCTATCACGTGTGTGTGTGTTTTTTTTTTACTGGAAATGGCGGCGGCGGCAGCCAGTTGGAAGACCGGCCGCCGCAGCAGCCGCCGCCACCAAACCGCCGCCAGAGCCGCCGCCGCCAGGAAGATCTGCCCAAGGTAAGTCTCATCCCGGGGCGGGGGGAGCAGGGGGTGGCAGGCTGTTCCACCACCGATTTCGGGGGGCCGAATGCGCTGGCATTCGGCCTCCCCGAGATCCGTGGTGGAATTTTCGTACATCCCTACTGCACTCTGGGATAATTGAGAAGAGATCCTGGCCTTCCTCTCTGTGACAACCTTTCAAGTATTTGAAGAGTGCTATCATATCTCCCCTCATTCTTCTCTTCTCAAGGCTAAACATGCCCAGTTCTTTCTGTCTCTCCTCCTAGGGCTTTGTTTCCAGCCCCCTGATCATCTTCGTTGCCCTCTTCTGAACAATGGCTCCTCAACAGTAACCAGCTTGTGTACCTAAGCAGGCTTCCCCAACCTGGCTGTTTCCTCTCTGACCTGGAATTAATGAATTAGCAAAACAAGTTGACATCAAAAGCTGAGACCACATACAATATTTGGGTGGAATAACTCCAGAGCTCTAAGATGTTCTTGGAAAAGTGTTGGACACAGCAAAATGATGTGCATAGTAAACACATTTATTTATTTGTCAGTTGAGCTGCTGGGATTGCAGCAGTTCAATGGACAGTTCTGAGACTTTGCTGCTGCAGTCCCAGCTATTTTTTTCAGAGGCAAAATACACAATCAGCAGCCTTACATGATGTTTCTGTTGCTGGATTGTTCCACTGCACACTGCAGGTGGCTAGAGGTAGGATTTAGGATTTGACAGCTCCTTCCTGTAACACACACACACACACACGCCTCCCCGCATGTTCAAAATGTGCATGTTGGGAGAAGGACAAGTTAGAACAAACTTTCTGACATGCTAATTTTGTACCTACAGAGAACTGTGTATGTAAAAGAACAATTCAGACTTTCAATTCCCCATCACTTTCAGTCTAGAATGGTACAATCCTGTAACAGATATAGCACAGGCTCAAATGAAAAGGGGGCAGTGTTGCAAACATTTTCATCAGACCAAAAGTTACCTCCTTTTGGGGGAATTTTGGGGGAATTGCTGTGAAAGGGAATGGAAGTGTCCATCTATTTGGGAAACATTGCCTTCAATAGACTTTCTTTACCCTCAGTGACATCACATTAGCTACCTGACCCCTGATTGGCTGGGATCTCTCTATGATGAAGCCCTAATCAGGAAGAAAAGGCACCAAAAGCAGCCGCACATGCCGTACCTCACATCCTTCCTCACTGCAGATGGGGTCGGACGTTCAGACAGCATAGCAGAGGTCTGCATGAATGACATGTCAGGGCAAACAATAGCACGGAACAGGTTAGGAAAAGAAGGGTGTGCATTCTCAATAATGAATAGTTTGGAATGAGGGGAGGAGGAATATTTCACACACACAGCCTCCAAAGGTTTTCCAGCCTCAAAATGGCTGTGGGTGAACAGCCGGCCTGGCGCAGTCCATCATGTGGGGCTGCTGATTGCATACAGCAGCTCATATTGGGACCATGGAACTCCCACTCCAGCCGAAGCTAGGCAGATGAGATCATGCTGATTTCCATAGGTGAGATGTGGCATCAAACCCACCATATCCTACCATCATTCAAGCTGCGATGCTGACTGAACATCCAAACCCAGTGCAGATAGATGGGCATCATGTGGACGGTGAGGTGCAGAGGCTACTTTGAAGGTCAAATGCACAGCAGATGTGCACAGAGCGTGCAGGAGGTCTGCAGTCAGATCTAGCTCTGGTGAAGTGATGCTGCTTCTTTTTGTAGAAAAGCAAACTGGGAACAGCGGTTTAAATGTAAACAACGTACTCTGCAGGAGGTACCAACAGCCCTGTTTGTGTCTGCTCACTCTTGAAAGAAATTAACACAATGTTTGATCTAGGAGATGCTCCCTCTTCTCCTGGACACTGGTGGTTCTCTGGGGGTGCAAATGGAAAGGAGCTTTGGGGCTCTTTCTCCACTGCTGGCACTGGCAGGGGATGAATTTGGGATGCTGAATGGAAGCCTGGATCAATGGGGAACTCACCTGAATGGCATCCTTGGAGAGGGTGCAAAGATCAAGCTCCAAACAGAGCTTGATATCCTCGAAGCTGATTTGCTTGACTGATGCTAACAGAAAAGAGTCGAACAAAGTTCTCAGCAGCCCCTTATGGCAGGGGTGGAGAACATGTGACCCTCCAGATGTTGGACTGCAGCTCCCATCAGCCCTAGCTAGCATAGCCAGTGGTGAGGGGTGGTAAGCGATGGAGTTCAGCAACATCTAAAGGGTCACACATTCCCCATCCCTGCCTTATGGCATTGGTGAGCTCCTCTCTGGGGACCTTTTAAAGGCAAAGTCAGTGCAAGATGAATGCAGGGGATACAGGCAATGGATTAAACTTAGTGCTGTGACAAAAATGTCTCCCACATTATTATTTTTTTTACCATTCTCATTCAACTTGATGGAAAGGGAATTGCTTTTGAAAAGAAATTCAAAGGAGAATAACATTTCAGAGAAATTTTCATGGGTTGGGTTCTGGGTTCTTGTGCTTACCTTACTTACAAAGTGGCCAAGGAATGTGCATGAGGTCCTGTCTTTCGTTGTACAATTATCTTTCCAGCAGCCTGCAGCCTCCTTGGCTTCCTGCACTTCAAGCTCGGGAGAAGACGTCATGTGGTAATTCCTCCCATGGGGCTTTTTCAGATCAGGAAGTGCAGGCAGCCTGGGAGGAGAGATGTGTAACAGAAAGAAAACCCACACACAGGCAGCACCCTAAGCCACCTCACAGTGATGGAGCTCAAAACCCCCACCAAAATAAATTCAAAATAAGTTATAAAATGCCCTGAGAATGAGGCAGAAAAATTGAAGCCTCTTTAATGAGGAAAGAAAACATCCAGGAAACTGGAGGCCAGATTTTGGCCACCTCTTCCTTAGAGCTGGATGCAACACTGCCCCCCTCACACCTGCATTATGGAGGATGGAAAATGGGGGCTAGGTTGCCAACACATAGGATGCTGTCACCAGTTGCAGCGGCACCCCACAAACACCCTTAGGAAAAATGAAAGGAGTTATGTGGTTGTGCCACAGCCATTACCAAAGGTGAGCCCTGCTGGTGAGAAACTGCTGGAGATTTCCTCCTCCCCCTGGAGAAATTTGGTGAAATTGTTCTTCCAATTATTTCTCAGCCCACAAATAAGGTGGAGAATTTTGAGAGGCCATTTGTGCACAGCTCTAATTAAACTAGATGCTCTCTGAAATGGCTGCTATTCCTGAAACCCCAGGTAAATAATGAGAGCCCCATTAGTTTCTATTTGGACGCAGAACTTCATGCACCTTCTCAAGAAACAAACCATCAGAGGGGTACTAAAAGGTTGTTCTGGCTTCTTTAAGCCACAGTTTTATTTACCTCTTCCTTCTGATCTCCAGAAACATTCTTGAAATAAATGCTTGGGAAAGGTGACTACTGCCACAGTCCTAAACTTTGACGGATGTCCCTTTGATGTCCACTCGAGCTATTTCCGTACAAGTGCTGCTTCAGGTTTGCTGCCTCAATGGGCCATTACACCAAAGCCAGCCTCCCCAACCTGGTGCCCTCCAGATGTGCTGGATGTCAAATCCCAGCATCCTAGCCCAACACATCTGGAGGGCACCAGGCTGGGAAAGGTTAGCCTGAGCTGACGTGTGTTGCCTTCAAAGGATAGAATGAAGTGTTGTTTGGGAACTATTTATTTCTTGCATTATTTCCTTAAAATATATATTCATCAAAAGGGATTCCAGGGTTGGTTTACAATCGCTACAAAATACAATTGCCAGATAAAAATACAACACAAAAAATATCATAGACAAGTAGCAGGAAAAAGATAAAGAGCAGTACTTCAAATGTCTGAGTGAACAAGGAAGTTTTAGCCTGGTGCCTAAAGGCTAACAAGGGTGGTGCCAGGAAAGCCTCCTTGGGCCATGCTGGGAGTTGTAGGACTTTTTTTCTGTCTAAACATCCTGTATGCCCCGGCCATGGGCTCCTAAGGTTTGGAGGTGCCGAGATAGTGATAAGTCAGATCCAGGTTTGCATACAAGGAGTCTTTATTGAGTACTTACAGCACACAAGTGTACCCAATGGTTGGATCAGACAGCTTCTCTGAACACCAAGCCAAGGGGTACACTGGGTTTTATACCATACATGTCAGCAGTGAGGCAGCATGACAGCAGCAAGTTAATTAGCGTTCATCTGCAACTTTGCCAGCATAAGCTAACAGTTCTTGTGCAGAGGGAAAACAATCAGAACTTTCCCAGCACAGCCACCTGTAACTCGGCATAAACATAGCCTCATTTCTCAGGCACATCCTAGGTCCTGATAAGATACTAGCCTTGGTTAGCATGGAATGTGCTGAGGCTGTGCTATCGACCTTTGACTCATCTCACATGCTCAGAAGCCCACTAGCAAGGAAATTGCACTTATAATGAACCTAAGCCAAAAACTGTGGATTTCTAGGCCCCTCTAAAACTACAGATGACTTGGGGCCATCACACATGTGTAGGATTGCACCCAAAGAGCTTTAAAAGCAAGCACTACCCCTTTGAATTGGGCCCAGAAGCAAATAAGCAGCCGGTGAATCTCTTTTAAAAACTGGCAGGATATGGCCCGAACGAGCAAACTATTTTCAGAGGCAGCCCCATGTATAACCTATGTATTCAATAGATGGAGCTACTAATAGATGTGTGTGTGGGGGGGACATGTGCGGGGGGGGGGGCAGAAATAATGGCAAAGAAATTTGGGCAACAGTAAGTGCAAAATTAGAATGCTGGGAAATAATAAATACTCTTGACAACTTTAATAATGGCAAAACCTTTTCTGAAACAGAGAAGCAAAAGGAAAGCTATTACACTGTAGACCACATCATGACATTAGGTGTTGGCGAGCAAACGAAATGCCCGAAAGAATGTCTCGATACTTTAGAAGGTAGTGGACAGGGCTTACAAGAAAGGTAGGCACGGTCGGGCACCTGTCGAGGGCCCACAACCCAGCAGGGGCCCACTAAGAAGAAGCCCTGGAGTTGCTCCTCCTCTTCACCATTGCAGCCTGTTTGTTCACCTGCCTCTTGCACTCTCCCAGACAATGGTGGTGGTGGTGAGGAGGAGCAGAGCTGCTGCCTACTGCCCTGGGAGCTGAATAATATAAACAGTTAAGTCTTCATCTCCTCCTAGCAGTGTAACATGAGGAACTAACTGGTGAGTGTTGATCTGGGCTGCCTCTGTGTTGACAGAGCTGCCTTCGTTGTACTCGAATAAACTCGAGTTGAATCTTACCCACATGTCCAGAGCTTAACTGGAGGACAGCTGGGCATGGACCTCCAAGTCCAGTTTGGACTTTTACCACACTACTTGGTCTCTGCCTGTCATGCAGATAAATAGTAGCAGTGACAACAAAAAGGATGAGGAGAATGAGCAGCTAGTGACAATGGTGGTGAGAAAATAGACTTACTGAGGGAGGGGAGCCACTGCCCAAGGGCCCTCAAAAGCCCAGAACTGACCCTGGCAGTGGCTTGTGCTTGTTTTGAAAAAGGGAGCTATCTTCATACAATTACTACACATTAATAGGGATGGCGTAGAATTCCGCCACGGACTCCAATGAGGCCAAATTCTTTAGAATCCAGCCCACCAGAGTCCGTGGTGGAACGGACCACTCCCCCCTGCCACCCTGCAAAATTCTCTGCAGACAGACCCTACCTGCCGCTGGCTGGTCTGGTCTGTCCGCTGTCATCCGCTGCTCTGGTCTGAGGCCTCAAATGGCGTCCAGCGTAGCGGATGCCATTTGCATCCCTGCTTTAGCCGTGATAGACTACATAAATCTTTATGTAGCCTATCACGGCAAAGAGCAAGGACACAAATGGCGCAGCGGATGCCATTTGCGTCTCTGCTCTTTGCCGTGATAGGTTACGTAAAGATTTATGTAGCCTATCACAGCTAAAGCAGGGACGCAAATGGCGTCCCCTACGCCGGACGCCATTTGTGGCCGCAGCCCGGTAGTGGACGGAAATCCGGCTGCAGATGAGCCCAGCTGGCGGCTCCTCAAACTCCCCACAGAGCAGATCCAGCCAGGGAGGATTCCGGGGGGAGGGACAGATCACCTCCCCCCACCCCGCGCGGACGCCCTGGATCAGAAAGGTAAGTTGATTTCATACACCCCTACACATTAACCACCAAATGGGTCAGGCTGCAATCTTATACCCAATTACTTGTGAGTAAACCAGCAAGGTGATGCTCAAAATCCTACAAGCTAGGCTTCAGCAGTATGCGAACCGAGAACTACCGGAAGTACAAGCTGGGTTTCGAAGAGGCAGAGGAACTAGAGATCAAATCGCCAATGTTCGCTGGATCATGGAGAAAGCAAGAGAATTCCAGAAAAATGTCTATTTCTGCTTCATTGACTACACTAAAGCCTTTGATTGTGTGGATCACAACAAAATGTGGCAAATTCTTAAAGTGATGGGAGTACCAGACCACCTTACCTTTCTCCTGAGAAACCTGTACCAGGGTCAAGAAGCAACAGTAAGAACCAGACATGAAACAACCGAGTGGTTCAAAATTGGGAAAGGAGTACGACAAGGCTGCATATTGTCACCCTGCTTATTTAACTTATATGCAGAGTACATCATGAGAAACGCTGGGTTGGATGAATCAGAGGTTGGAATTAAGATTGCTGGGAGAATTATCAACAACCTCTGATATGCAGATGATACCACCCTAATGGCAGAAAGCGAAGAGGATCTAAAGAGCCTCTTGTTGAGGGTGAAAGAGGAGAGTGCAAAAGCTGGTTTGAAACTCAACATTAAGAAAACGAAGATCATGGCATCTGGCCCTATCACTTCCTGGCATATAGAAGGGGAAGAAATGGAAGCAGTGACAGATTTTACTTTCTTGGGCTCCAAGATCACCGCAGACGGTGACTGTAGCCATGAAATTAAAAGACGCTTGCTCCTTGGGAGGAAAGCTATGGCAAACCTAGACAGCATATTAAGAAGCAGAGACATCACCTTGCCAACAAAGGTCCGTCTAATCAAAGCTATGGTTTTCCCAGTAGTAATGTATGGCTGTGAGAGCTGGACTATAAGGAAGGCTGAGCGCCGAAGAATTGATGCTTTCGAACTGTGGTGCTGGAGAAGACTCTTACGAGTCCCCTGGACTGCAAGGAGGTCAAATCAGTCCATCCTAGAGGAAATAAACCCTGAGTGCTCATTGGAAGGACAGATACTGAAGCTGAAGCGGAAATATTTTGGCCACCTAATGCGAAGAGAAAACTCTCTGGAAAAGACCCTGATGCTGGGAAAGACTGAAGGCAAAAGGAGAAGGGGATGACAGAGGATGAGATGGCTAGATAGCATCACCGATGCAATGAATATGAACTTGAGCACACTCCGGGAGACAGCGTAGGACAGGAAGGCCTGGTGTGCTATGGTCCATGGGGTCACGAAGAGTCGGACACGACTGAATGACTGAACAACAAACCCCATTAAAGTTAATGGGACTTACTTCTGAGCTGAAAGTGCAGTTTTGAAGAGAAAGTAAATAGAGTGGCCATATAGCCATCTGCCCAAAAGAGGACACTGATTTGCATAACATTTGCATTTGCTAAGGTCTATGTGCAGATGCACATCTAGCCATTTTTACTATAATTTAAATAGAAATAAATACATCTCATCATAGTAGGGAAGACTGGGGCGGGGGCCTTCCAACCCTACTATTCTATCATGCTATGAAGACTGTGACCAGGTGACCAATGTTCCTGCCCTGCTCCCAGGTGCTACCTGTTGATGGGCAACTTCAAGGCTGCTCCTCTCTCTTCTTATAATTCTTTCTCTTTAAACCAGACTTGGAGCAGCCAGCCCTCTAAAAAGGGGACTATCCTCAAAACAGGGGATTGTCCTTAAAAGATAAGCTGTGTGAATACACTCTTCCTCTTGGAGTATGTTTGTTATTACAATGCAGTTCAGTGATACTGAATTCATTGCTTGGGTCTCCTTCACCATTTTTTGTTCCAGAAACTGAAACACCCTGTTCAGAGATCAGATTGACCCGGCCTTTTCTCCCATTTTTCGAGCTCTCAGCCTGTGCTGACTCACTTCTCTATATTTCAACACCCAGACAGTAATCCTTCTGCCTTTCCAGTCTCTCTCTCACACACACACACTACGTGTGTTCGTGCACACACATGCATGCACATTCAGTTTTCAGTAATGTTTTATTCATGTCAGAACTTTATCCATCTTTGCTCTAATCAAGTCAAGTGGGTATTTTCTATATATGGAATGAGGCCCCAGCATAGCATACATTAAAGTTAATGGAAAGATTCTAACTTAGCTGGGCAGGTGCTAGGTTATTTCTAGCTTTTCAAAGTAGTCAAAACCAAAACTAAATTTGCTAATTCAGCCTATAAAGCTTGAATAGAGTTTCTTAATTTATATAATAAACATCTTCAGATTTAGCAACCAGCCAACCTCAAATCATCAGTTAGCATAAGTTACAAAATTCAAAGAGAAATGTGCTTAGTTGTGTTGTTGTTGTTGTTGTTTTAAAAAAAAAATCCAGTTGCAACATCTTTTTTTCAAATAATAGTGAACTCAAGTGGTGAGAGCCAACAGAAATGGAGCCAAAATGGGACCCCTGAGAAACAAGACGGAGATTTATTTATTTATTTATTTATTTATTTAATTTATTAATCGCCCATCTGACTGGTCACCCAGCCACTCTGGGCAATGTACAACCCACCATAAAACAATTTAAAACAATAAAATTTTACCATATTTTTTTTTTTTTAATACCCTAGCGCACCCCAAATGCCTGCCTGAACAACCACGTTTTTAATGCACGACGGAAGCTCATTAAAGAGGGGGCATGACGGAGTTCCCTAGGGAGGGAGTTCCACAGAGTGGGGGCCACCACAGAGAAGGCCCTCTCCCTCGTCCCCACCAGTCTAGCTGTCCTGGCTGATGGGACAGAGAGAAGGCCATCCGAGGCTGATCTTGTTAAGCAGCCTGTCTGGTGTTGCTGGAGGCGCTCCTTAAGATACCAGCATGCTCAGAAATATCTCCAAAGTCTGCAGAAGTACCCCCCCAAAAAAAGGTTTTGCCCCTGAAGGGGGGCAAAAGACCTTAAAATAATAGCCTACTGAGGACTGAGCATGAGAAGTAACAATGGAATATTAAGTGTCAGTTGGAAAAGGAATGGAATATCGTAGAGGAGGGCATAGCCAGCTGGCTGGCTGGCTGATGGAATCCCAATCCAGAGCACTCCAGTTAAAAGGTGATGATAAACTATTGCAGATCCCACTTGTCTGTTCAAATTTGAAAGCTTTAGTACAGACTGGGCTGGTGAGTAATGGAATGCATAAAGACTGGAGGCATCAGGGTTTGTTTTGATTGTTTTCCCACTTTGGCAAGGGAAAGTCGGTGGTTGCTATACCACACAATAAAGAGACATGCAAGTAAAAATACCTGACCACACACTTTCAAGCTTTTCTCACTAACAATGGGATCTAGAAACCTGGAAAAAAATAAGAGTAAAAATTTAGATAGCTGGGAATCTGCATATGCCACCACATGTTGTCCAAGACAGTCTGTACAGCATGATCACTACCATTAAATTCTTGTGACCTCTTGTGGTTAAATATTAGATACAAGACAATATATATTTATTACCAGTTTGAAATTTGGCCAGATTTTCAATATTAGAATATGAAATCTGATGTTTTAAAATCCAAATCTAAAAGCTGTTTTCAGAAACCCATTTTAAAAACAATTCTTACAAGTTAGAAAAAACATTATGGCAAAGGTTAAATGTTACCTACTGAAATGCCAAAAACTCAAAATATAGAACAGCCCAGGGGCTGCCCAAATGCCCTTAACTGTAATGAGAGAGGAATTGATTGAATTTGTAATGGAACGTTATGTTTCTTTCCCTAGCATTTTCAGGCCTGGATGATGATGATGATGATGATAATAATAATAATATCAATCCTACCCTTGGGCAACAGCAGCAGATTTAATCAATCTTCACAGTCTAAAATGCCATGTAAAAGCTGTTATGAAAAGCGAGAGAACCATAAACCAAGCATGCATCTCATTTCACAGACAGTGCCATCATAAGACAATGCCAGGCATCCTTTAAAATAAAAAGATACGTCACTCTATTATACACTGTCTGCACAAAATATATTAACTCTGTAATCTCATACATGTCTACTCAGAAGTAAATCCCATAGAGATCAATAGGGCATGAACCCAGGTAGGCAGGCCCAGAGTTGCAGCCTAAAGATCTTAATAAGACAGATGAAGGTTGAGAAGGATTGCAGATGGGACTGGCATCAAACACAGCTCCTTTCCCATCTCCCCTCCCCTCCCTCTGCATCTCTCCACTTTTTACTAATTAGTTCAGAGTGGCAATCAGTGGGCATAGTAAATTGCTACAGAATAAGGGTCATGCAGCAAATTTGGAGAGCTGGAATCCTGCACTGCGCAGTTCTCTGCCTGCCCACCTCCTGCTACCATCACATTAATGTAATTAGTCAGAAGTTGTTTGTTTATTTTGCAGTTCCTGTTTTGAATGAACTCCTGGAGCCCCTCAATCAGCACATACGTCTTGGCATCTTTACATTTCAGTGCTTAGAAGTGCCTCCTCATATTGTTTCAATCAAGAGTTTTTCCTGCTTCATAAACAAAGGGGTTTCCAAATGTCTCCCCAGCAAAACTGCCTGAGAGAAAAAAACCCACTATTTCATGGATGCTCCCAACTTCTCCAACTGGCAGGAAGTTAAAGAGGTGCTTTAGGGTCAGTTTACTTACAAACAGAGAGTACAGGAGACATGGTCTTATTGGAATATGTATTTATGTATAAATATACAGGAGGAGCAGATGGGGAACAAGTAGACATATCCCATCCCTGCAACATCCCAAGAACCTAAACAGCCATACAGAAACCACTTAACATGTCCCAGATAGTTCTAAAACTTATATTTCTTTCTTGGTCTCAAGCTTAATTTAAACTGGGCAAACTCTTTGGGAGCTTCCAGACTGATGACTTTTAGAGGTATCCATTCTCATCCACACGCAGAATTTCAACTTATTTTCCCCACATTAATGGGCACAGTGCTGTGTGTGTGTGTGTATACATGTAGGTGATAAAACACTTTACCCCAAATTTAAAAACTGAATTTAAAAAATATCCTGCTAAAATGGCACTGATCAGAAATGTGTTAGTGAAGGTATGCCAAAGTGAATAAGTATAACAAACAGGGTTCAACCTGAAGACAGTTACTAAGAGATCTACACTTAAAGAGATTTCAGTGCTGCTCTGTTCTTTCCTGCCAAAAGATCAGGTTTTCTAAGCTTTGAAAAGAAACAGAGGAAAAATCACAGGTGAAAAATGATTTGATGATGACAACATCAGATAGTCACTTTTCAAAATGTCAAATACCAGTCTCAGGATCAAGCATGAAAATTGGGTTTCCTTTAGGGATGGGAGAACCACGGATGTGCGAGCTTGCTGAAATTCTCTAGACTTCACTTTGAAGCTTCCTTCATCTCACTCCTATTTATGTTCAAATGGGGAAATATTTATGTCGAATGGAAAAGGCATGCATTTCTTTGTGCATTGTCAAAAGTGTACTCTTCTCTCCCATTGACTAAAGCATGAAATGTGAATTTTTTTAAAAAAATGCACATTCCAAAATTGCATTAAAAATTTTCAGATGTGATCACAAGTTCAAGAATGCGAGAAACTTAAAAAAAGAAAGAAAGAAAGAAAGAAAGAAAGAAAGAAAGAAAAAGTGCTCCCATTCATGTTCAGGGTTGCGAGCTGGATAAGTCTGAATGATTTGTGAACTGAAACAAATTCTTTTACACCCCTAGTTTCCTTGCTCTGGATTTTTTTTAAAATGTTTGCATTTATAACAAAACAAAACAAAACAGGGGCAAGTAATGAACATCAAGGCCAACAAAAAAATAACAAAAAGTGTATCCATTTACAATAACTATTCACAGCACCATTAATGAAAAAGAAAGATTCAACACTTCAGTTTCAAATGTATACATTAATATAAGCAGCCCATATATTTATATAAGCATCCAGATGAAATTGACAACTGTAGGATATACGGTCAAATGCCACAAGAGCATTTGATCAAGAGCAGTAAGATCTTCAGACCATTGAATGATAGCTGGTGGGTGTTTATCCTTCCAAGCTTGAAGAATGAGTCTCTTTGCAACTGTTAGGGAGCAATCCTAACGAGATAGGCGGCTGCCTCCGAACTCAAAATCATTCCCTCCACACTACTCCTGCCCTGCTTTTTCAGCTAGATAGCCGATTGCGGCTGCCTAGCCACGGGAGCACGGAGCGGGGAAGGAGGTTGCTGTATGGAACATAGGATGTGTCATACAGGCAGCTATGCTTTCCCCACCCTGGAACACCCCTCAGCCACACCCCTTTCTGGCCGCTCCGTGCTCCTCTTGTGAGCACGGAGGATGGGGCCATTCTGCGCTGCCTCCGAGGAAGCACGGAAGTGTGGGGAGGTCAGTTCTCCAGGACCTGACCTTGGAGTGCGGGCTCCGAGGTCAGTTCCTGGAAAACACCATATCCTATGTCTGTCTAGCTGCTGTCTAGCGGCCATAGGATTGCTCCTTCCGTGCTCTTAAAGTCTACTTTTGCTGCCATCTGTTAATCCCCACATCACAGGAATATTATTTAAAAGTCCACACGCATCACAGATTTTTCAAGAACAAAATCTACGCAGGCAGTAACTTCCAACCAAAAAGAAGCCACCACAGGGCTCAGCCATGTGCTGTCTGCATTACAATGGCAACATGTAGCAGAGCTAGCCAGCTTCTTCCTGTTCTGAGGTTTGGATCTGGGGATGGGGTGGATGCTACAAACGGCCATTAATGTAACCAAGCTCCAATACATTTGAGAATAAAGATAACTAGGTCAGGCAAGAGGCAGAAACTGGCTGGGATCTAAGTTGGCGCAAACTTCGAGTTCAATGGGACTGAGGATGTGGGATACTCAGTGAGGAAACTGATACCATCAGTTATTTAAAAGAAATGTTTATCTCAAGTAGACAGCTCTAGGGATTTGCTACACTTCTCAGCCTCAGAAATAGATCAGATTAATAGGACAGCTGCTCAAAGCATCGCATTCCTCTTACCAAATACCTCTGTGTACATTCCAGCCTGCAGCAAGGACACAGCCCTTTTATAGGAATTGATTTGTCAGCTCTAGACACTGGTGAGGGGCTCTACTTTATGTCTCAAACATACACAGAGCAGAGCCATTACAAATAGTAGCTAGGAGGGGTTTGGCCTCCATCAGAGCTAAAAGACAGCACGCACACACACACACACACACACACACACACACACACACACACAGGGCCCCAAGAACAGCTCTCCTTCCACTTGACAGCTCCTTGCTCTGGAGGATAAAGTCTGGAAAAGCAAAGCAGAGAAGTCTTTCATGATTATTACAGCAGGCAGTCCTCAGCAACTGCAGCAAAATTGTATAGGCTGCGCAATTCTTGCCAGCGTAGCTAAGGATGAGCTTTTCCTGTTTTTTTTTTTTTTAAAGGAGAGAGCAAGTTTCTAGCCCTTAAGGCTAGAAACTCTTTCAGCTCCAGGCCAAATTCCATTTCTGAGAAGCTCTCGGGGTGGGAGCGGGGGCGTGGCATTCTAATAGTGGGCAGAGCCGAAGGCAAAAGGGGCAGGGACTATACCCACACACACATACACACACACAGTATATTGTAGCTTAACACTCTTATTGCCAGGAGCTAAGCCACTAACAGAGGCATTTCAGTCTTTTCAAATGGGGAAAAAAAACTGCACATAAGCTGAGAAACCAGAGAATGATTGGTGATCAGGAAAGGGGTATGGGTGCAGAGGAAGGGGCATGGCCATTCAGGGAACCCTAGAAGGACAGAGCCCAGGAGGTCGGGGCTCCCAATATTAAATACAGTAATATTCATGGATCACTGCCTTGTTGTGGCGAAGGGGCTTGCGTAACTCAGTGAAGCCATAAGCTATGCTGTGCAGGGCCACCCAAGATGGACAGGTCATGGCAGAGAGTTCTGACAAAATGTGGTCCACTGGAGAAGGAAATGGCAACCCACTCTAGTATTCTTGCCAAGAAAACCTCATGGAACGTATCACAAGGCTAAAAGAGATGACGCCGGAAGATGAGCCCCTCAGGTCGGAAGGTGTCCAATATACTACTGGGGAAGAGTAGAGGGTATTTCCAAGTAGCGCCAGAAAGAGTGAAGCGGCTGGGCCAAAGCCGAAAGGACACTCAGCTGTGGATGTGTCTGGTGGTGAAAAGAAAATCCGATGCTGTAAAGAACAATACTGTTTAGGAACCTGGAATGTTAGATCAATGAATCAAGGTAAGCTGGAGGTGGTCAAACATGAGATGGCAAGATTGAACATCGACATCTTGGGAATCAGTGAACTAAAATGGACAGGCATGGGCAAATTTAATTCAGGTGACCATCATATCTACTATTGTGGCCAAGAATCCCTTAGAAGAAATGGAGTAGCACTCATAGTCAACAAAAGGGTGGGAAAAGCAGTACTGGGGTACAATCTTAAACATGATAGAATGATCTCAGTACGAATCCAAGGCAAACCATTCAACATCACAGTAATTCAAGTCTATGCCCCAACCACTGATGCCGAAGAAGCTGAGGTTGATCGGTTCTATGAAGACCTACAACACCTTCTAGAACTAACACCAAAAAAAGATGTCCTCAAGTAGGAAGTCAAGAAATCACCGGGATAACAGGCAGGCATGGCCTTGGTGTACAAAATGAAGCAGGACAAAAGCTAATAGAGTTTTGCCAAGAGAACATGCTGATCATAGCAAACACTCTTTTCCAACAGCACAAGAGGCGACTCTACATATGGACGTCACCAGATGGTCAATATCGAAATCAGATTGATTATGTCCTTTGCAGCCAAAGATGGAGAAGCTCCATACAGTCAGTAAAAACAAGACCTGGAGCTGACTGTGGCTCAGATCATGAGCTGCTTCTTGCAAAATTTCGGCTTAAATTGAAGAACGTCGGGAAAACCACTAAACCATTCAGGTATGACCTAAATCATATCCCTGATGAATATACAGTGGAGGTGAGGAATAGATTTCAGGGATTAGACATCACCTTGTGTCCTTCCAGGCTGCTGTGATAGGCTACGTAAGTATTTACATAGCCTATCACAGCAAAGATCAGGGGCGCAAACGGCAGCCGCTACGCTGTTTGCGCCCCTGCTCTTTGCCATGAGCAAATCATACCTATCATGGCAGCCTGGAAGGACGCAAATGGCAACTGCTATGATGGCCACCATTTGCAGCCGCAGCAGCCCAGCCATGGCCGGAACTCCAGCTGCAGCTGGCCCCGGCCGGCAGCTCTGCGGACCTGCCGCGGAGCGGAGCCAGCCGAGGAGGATTCCAGGGGGAGGGACGGAGCACTTCCCCCCCACCGTGGATGCCCCAGCGCGGAACCAGGTAGGTGTTTCGTACATCCCTAGTCAGGATTGAGGGCAAGAAGATGGAGCCAAATACAGGGCAATTCTAGAGGAAAACCTGTTTCAGTCTGCAAGGGACCTGGGACTGGGGTGGAGGCTCACCTTCCAGCAGGGCAATAACCTTAAACACACAGCCAAAGTCACATTGGACCTGTTTAAAAACAAGAACCTGGATGTCTGAGAATGGGCCAGTCAAAGCTCCAACCTCAATCCGATTGAGAATCTGTGGCAAGACTTGAACATTGCTGTTCACCAATGGTCCCCATCCCACCTGAAAGAGCTTGAGCAATTTTGCCAAGAAGAAAGGGGAACAATTGCAGGATCCAGATGTGCAAAGCTGCTAGAGACTTACCTCCAAAGATTCACAGCTGTAATGGCTGCCAAAGGTGCTTCTACCAAGTATTGACTCGGGCGGGGTGTGTGTGTGTGTGTGTGTGTGTGTGAATACTTATGCAACCAACAAATGCCAATTTGTTTTTGTTTAATTAACCTTTGTGCCATAAAAAATATTTTGCACCTTCAAAGTGTTAAGTACGTTGTGTAATCAAATGGTAAAAATGCCAATTAAATCAATTTTAATTCCAGGTTGTAACACAACCAAATGTGGAAAAGTCAAAGGGGGATGAATCCTTATGCAAGGCACTGTGTGTGTGTGTGTGTGTGTATACACAAAACCCAAATGAGATTCTCACTCATCCCTACTTCTAAGATATTCACCCATTGTTCCTGGGAACTGCCTGCATGTTATGCACCAGTTTTAGGAAACAGTCCTACACACTTACAGCCCTATGCTAACCTTGCTTGCTCAGATATATTGATTTAAATGGGATTTATTTCCAAGTGAGCAAAGCTAGGATTATATAGCCTTATTTGCATGTAGTTTGAGACAGGTTGGCACTGTTCCTGATGGGCCAATGTTTCGCATCCTTTAACTGTCGGAGGGTTGGCACCTCAAGGGTAAAGTTGCTGTCAGGTTAGGCCTTCCATGATGAGTAATTACCGTACATAAAGAAAATCCATGGTGTCATCTGTCTCCTTCACCCAGTCTCTCCTGCCAAAGCAATGCCCTCTGTTCTTCTTTCTTCTCTCATTGCTCTAAGTCAATGCTCTCTTTTACCTTTGTAAGATCTGCAAGAATCTGGTGCATTTTTCTGCCCAGTAGCCTCTGTGATTTGATGCCAGTTCAGCTCAGCTTAACATCCACACCAGCAGGGTTTGGTTGATGAAAGCAGTTGCTTTTGCTGATGACCAGGTTTGCCTGCCTGAAGTCTTAGAAGGTCTCTGCAGGGTTTGTTTGAGGATCAAATTATGTTAATTGCATAGAGTGTAGCTGAGCCTTTTTACTCCAGAGTAGGTGTGTGTGGCCCCAATTCAGATCTAGACAGCCTTGCATCATGAGAGGAGGATTAAACCTCCCCCTGCAAGCCATTTGCTTCTCAAAATTCCCCTCCTCTACATGGGGGTTAAAAAAAAAGTTCCCATCAACACAAATGGAGACTCTCTCTTTCCCCCCGCCTCTCCTCCTGCACAGGGGGTAGAATTTTGAGAATTAAGCAACTTGGGGAGAGGTTTAATCCTCCCCTCTAGATGTGCATTGGCCCCAATCTGAATTGGGGCCACATGCACCTACTTCAGAGTAGAATGCAAGAGAAGGATCAACTGCATGCTGCATAAGTAACATAATGTGTAGTTTGACAAGGAGAACCATTAGATGAGAGCAGAAATATCTCATGCTTTTCAAACTTTACATCAGGGAAAGAAAAATCCTTGAGATAAAAAACACACACCTAGGGAGGTCAGAGAATTCCGCCACGGACTCCAGTGCATTTCCCCCCCCCGCCTCCCCCCACAGGTCCTGCAATTTGTGCAAATTCCTGAGCAATGTGAGCAAATTTGGCCATAATTTGTGCAAATTGCTCAGAGATTTGTGCAAATTGCAGAACCTGGGGGGGTGCAAAAATGTTCCCTGAGTTCAGAGAAAAGCCTGCAGCTTGGCTTGCAATGCAAATCAAGTCGCACATGCCACAGAGTTCCATCGAGTCAAAAGAGAACTGGATTTCTCAGCAACAGACATCCCTAGTATAAATACACTACTGATACCCCCATACCAAAATGAAGTCAGAAGATAATATATGGGATGAATAGGGCTGCAACATTTAGTGGTACAACTTGCCTGCAATAGCAATAAACACTCCTCTCAGTGCAGGCACTGCTCTTTATGATGATGACTTGGATGCTCATGCCAGAGGAGAGAACTTTTAGCTATTTATTATGTAGACCAGAAGATGCTTCACCCTGTCCCTGCAACACCTGGGACTGAGGACTGGCTCTGCCTCCCTTTGCAGCCCTTTAAAGGCTTTTGTGTAGTTTTTCCCTATTCTAAATGGCAGGGGAAGGAGCCTGGGGAAGGAGGACCAGCCAGCAGCTGCACTAGGTGGATCCTGAGCCTGGGCCTGCTTCTGCCCCCGCCCACAGGTACTTAAGGCGGGGCTGCCAGAGGCTGCTGGGGAAGGAGCCTGGGGAAGGAGGACCAGCCAGCAGCTGCACCAGGTGGATCCTGGGCCTGCTTCTGGCCCCACCCACAGGTACTTAAGGCGGGGCTGCCAGAGGCTGCTGGGGAAGGAGCCTGGGGAAGGAGGACCAGCCAGCCAGCAGCTGCACCAGGTGGATCCTGAGCCTGCTTCTGCCCCCGCCCACAGGTACTTAAGGTGGGGCTGCCAGAGGCAGCGCCTTGGCGTCGCGCTAAGTGCGATACTAAGTGCGCACTTAGTGTCGCACTTGGAGTCGCGTAGGACCTGAAGATCTACCCACCTGCATCTCCAGAGACACCAGCAACCACAATACCAGCAGCAAATAGCAGCAGTAGCAGAGGGCAGCAGCTTTAAAGACAAGGGGAAGGGGCAAACGTGGACTATCTGCTCCTTCTTAGCTGCTGTTCTCTTTTATCTCTTTTATATTCTTTTAAACTGTTGTGTATTTTATATCTTAATATTTTAATATGTGCCTGGGAGGACTATTGGGCAACTCAGGGGGTGGGGGAGGTGCCACCATAACTGTGGTCACGGGCAGGGGGAGGTATGGCATTGGGGGATTAACAGGCCAGCTGAGGAGAAGAGGGGCTAGACACCTTACAGCTGTCCCCTCTTCTGGTTCTTCCCCCAACCTGATGGTTCCTGGCAGCCTTACCAGTCTGCCCTGGGGTCTGGTGGTGCTGCTGCTGAATGCCAGGTCGGCCCAAAATAAGACCTCCCTCATCCATGATTTGATTGTGGATGAGGGGGCTGACCTGGCATGTATTACTGAGACCTGGGTGGGGGAACTGGGAGGGGTCACTCTCTCCCAGCTGTGCCCTCCTGGGTACTCGGTGCAACACCAACACTGACTTGAGGGTCGGGGAGGGGGGGTTGCCGTGGTCTATAGGAATTCAATCTCCCTCTCCAGGCTTCCTGCTCATTCGAGTGCAGATCTTGAGTGTTTGTACCTTGTGTTGGGTACCCGGGACAGATTAGGGATTCTGTTGGTGTACCGCCCACCCTGCTGCCCATCAGACTCCCTGCCTGAGCTGACAGAGGTGGTCTCGGACTTGGTGTTGAGGACCCCCAGGATGATGGTCCTGGGGGATCTCAACTTCCATGCCGAGGCCGCTGTATCCGGGGCGGCTCAGGACTTCATGGCCGCCATGACAACCATGGGGCTGTCCCAACATTTCATCGGCCCAACGCATATAAAAGGACACACGCTTGATCTGGTTTTCTCGACTGGGCAGGTGGATGGTGATCTGAAAGTGGAGGAATTAACATCTGTCCCTTTGTCATGGTCAGATCACTTCCTGCTGAGGTTTAGACTTCTGGCAGCCTTTTCCCCTCTGCAAGGGTGGGGGACCTATTAAAATGGTCCGCCCCCGGAGAGTAATGGATTCCGATGGATTCCAGAGGGCTCTGGGGGATTTTCCTGCTGGTATGGTTGGTGCTCCTGTCGAAGCCCAGGTCGCTCTGTGGAATGCAGAGATGACTTGGGCAGTTGACACGATCGCGCCCAAGCGCCCTCTCCCTCTGAGCAGAGCCCGGCCAGCTCCTTGGTATACACCTGAGCTGACGGCAATGAAGCAAGAGGGGAGACGGCTAGAACGCAGGTGGAGGAAAACCCGTGCTGAGTCTGACCGAACACAGGTAAGAGCCCACTATCGAGCCTACTCTGTGGCGGTGAGGGTGGCAAAGAGGCAGTTCTTTTCCACCAGCGTTGCATCTTCTCAGTGTCGTCCAGCGGAGCTTTTCCGAGTGGTTTGCGGCCTGTTACATTCTGGGCCAGGGAGAGAGAAGGTGGAACCCTCGGTGGCATGCTGTGACAAGTTTGCGCGGCACTTTGAGGATAAAGTCGCTCAGATTCGTCATGAATTGGACACCACCATTAATGCAGTTCCATTGGTAGAGGCGTTCAGAGCACCGTCTGGTCCAGTTTTATTGGATGAGTTTCAGTTACTGAGGCCTGAGGATGTGGACAAGGTGCTTGGCCAAGTCCGATCGACCACTTGTGTGCTTGACCCTTGCCCTTCATGGCTTATTAAATCAAACAAGGAGGGGTTGTCCGGCTGGGTCCAGGAGGTTGTAAATTCCTCCTTGAGAGAGGGAGTGGTGCCTGCCGCTTTCAAAGAGGCAGTAATTAGACCACTCCTGAAAAAGCCTAACCTGGACCCAGAGGATGTTAACAATTATAGGCCAGTGGCCAACATCCCCTTCCTGGGCAAGGTGCTTGAGCGGGTGGTTGTAGGACAGCTCCAGGCACTCTTGAATGAAACAGATTATCTAGATCCATTTCAATCGGGCTTCAGGCCTGGTTTTGGAACGGAAACTGCCTTGGTCGCCCTGTGGGATGACCTCTGCCGGGAGAGGGACAGGGGGAGTGCGACCCTGTTGATTCTCCTGGACCTCTCAGCGGCTTTCGATACCATCGACCATGGTATCCTTCTGGATAGGTTGTCTGGGTTAGGAGTTGGAGGCACTGCACTACAGTGGTTCCACTCCTACGTGGATGGCCGATTCCAGAAGGTGGTGCTGGGGGATTATTGCTCTGTGCCATGGCAATTGTGCCATGGGGTTCATGGCACTATTTTATCCCCCATGCTGTTTAACATCTACATGAAACCGCTGGGGGAGGTTATCTGGAGGTGTGGGCTGAGGTGCCATCAATATGCGGATGACACCCAGCTCTACCTCTCTTTTTCATCAAAACCAGGTGAGGCAGTGGCTGTTCTGAACCACTGCCTGGGCACGGTAATGGACTGGATGAGGGCTAATAAACTGAAACTCACTCCAGACAAGACGGAGGTACTGTTAGTGGGTGGTTCGTCTGCCCGGCTAGGTGATATTCAACCTGTTCTGGAGGGGGTTGCACTCCCCCTAAAGGATCAGGTTCGTAGTTTGGGGGTGCTCTTGGATCCAGAACTGTCACTTGAGGCACAGGTGAACTCAGTGGTATGGAGCACTTTTTATCAGCTTAGGCTGGTATACCAACTACGCCCTTATCTGGACAGAGATAGCCTAGCTACAGTTATCCATGCTCTGATAACTTCTCGTCTGGATTACTGCAATGCGTTATACGTGGGGCTGCCTTTGAAAACGGTCCGGAAACTTCAGCTGGTCCAAAATAGGGCAGCAAGATTGTTAACAGGGACTGGCCTGCGAGCTCATATTACGCCAGTACTTTTCCAGCTGCACTGGCTGCCAGTCCATTTCCGGGCCCGATTCAAAGTGCTGGTGTTAACATTCAAAGCCCTTAACGGCTTGGGGCCAGGTTACCTGAAGGATCGCCTCCTCCCATATGTGCCTGCCCGGACCTTAAGATCATCAGCAGCAGCCCTTCTCCGTGAGCCCCTGCCAAAGGAAGTGAGGCGGGTGGCTACTAGGAGGAGGGCTTTTTCTGTTGTGGCACCCCGGCTCTGGAATGAGCTCCCTAGTGAGGTTCACCTGGCGCCTACATTGTACTCCTTTCGGTGCCAGGTGAAGACCTTTTTATTTTCCCAGGCATTTTAGCTTTCTAAATTTTTATCTTTGCTGTTTGAAATCTGTATTTTAAACTCCTGCACTGCTGCTAGGTTTTATTGTGGTTGTATTGTTATATTGTGGTTTTAATGTTCTATATATTTTAAATTGTTTTATTGTGTGTTGTTTGGTTTTCGTTTTTGTGAACCGCCCAGAGAGCTTCGGCTATTGGGCGGTATAGAAATAAATAAATAAATAAATAAATAAATAAAGCTCTCCTTAGGCTTAGTTACTGGCAGTCAGAGCTCTAAGTTAAAATACACTGATGTTTTTGGGTTTCCCCCTCACACACCTTTTGCCTTAGGTCCTTCCCACCACTGGAATGTGGCATCTCCAAAATGAAATCCAGCCCTTGAGCTGAAAGACATTCAACACCCCCGTTCTGCAAAATCCCACAATGGTAATTCATTACGTTAACATGGCCATTTCATCCCTCAACCCATTTTCAAAGATTTCCAGAACATGGTGAACCATGATTTTAGCCATGATTGTATGATCAGAAATGAGACATTTGGGAATGGGACAACTCAAGGAGAAGAATTTTGCTCTACGCACTAGGGTGGCTTGGGCAAGTAGTAACAAATCTTTTTTCCTAATGTTATGTAATTCCACATTACATTTGCTTCTGCACTGGATCCCCTCAGCTCTGCCAAGGCATTGCTTTTCTGCAAAGATTGTCCCTCACTTGGCACTCATTACAATGAAATAGAGAAAAGATTCTATATCCAGAACCAAAACATCATCCATTTGCTAGAACTGCACCAAACAGAAATGGGTGCTAAACTCATAATCTAGATACAGATATCCTAAATCCTCACAGACTTTCTGGTTCCCAACAGGCCTTATTTGTGCAAAACATAGAAACATCTTTGTTAACATTGATCCAGGTATGTACATTTCCTGTGCTAGGGAAATCAGTTTGGTCATTTGCGACTTGCAGCAATGAACTTGAGGAGAAAGCCTGAGTGTGTGCACAGACTGCGGGACAGTGATTAGGCACTGCATGTTATACAACCACCCTCCATTTTCAGTGGCCTTTGTGATATCTGCCTCCTTTGGGCAAGAGTCATTTTACAACGACTGAGGCCATTATTTGTTGATTAAATGCCTGGTCATTCTTCCAAGTAATTTGAGCTTCACAGCCCCGAAGATATTCAAGAATCTGTTTGGAATCTTGTGATCAAAGAGCCATCACATCTGACTCTTATGCTGTATGGCTTCACCAAGATTTGATCCTCTCTGAAAGAAAATCAGTACGATTGTTCAATTTGAGAATACAGTACAGTGGCTCTCCCAGAATTGCAAATGATTACCAGAAGTGGATCAATATTCTTTGCATATGGCCATGGTCTTATTTGTAGAGTTGTGCATAGCTTTGGTCTAAAGTCCGAATAACGAGGTGAAGCGGGCTGATTTGGAGGTGCCTCATTGCAATCAGATCAGAATAGCAATGAGGCACCCCCAAAGTGAAGCAGCTCATCGACAAGATGCCTCATCCGCCTTTGAGATTCATAGCTCTGCTTATGCTTTCTGAACAGCCCAGACAGGCTATCTCCAAAATATATCAACTTGTGAAAGATCACGTGGAGGGGGAGGAGGAGGAGGGAGGGGGGAAGGAGAGAGGAGGCGGAGGTGCCAAATGTATCAATTTGAGAGAGATCTGGCCACCAGGAGGGGCAGAAAAGGAGGAGGGACGGGGAAGGGGAGAGGAGGAGGAGGAGGGAGCTTTGCTGTGAGTCAGCCTCTATTTGCTCATTGTGAGAGAGGTGGTTGTAAATGCTGGAGCAGAGACAACTCTGAACGTTATTTGGCTAGAGCAGTAGTCTCCACATGGGGTGCGCAAGACAATCCATTGGGATGCGTGAGCTGCCTGATCACTGAGCAGCCTCCTGCTCCCCTGATGAGCTGCCATTGTGTGCAATGTTGGTGGTGGTGGTGGCGGTGGTGGCAGCAGCAGCAGGATGGGACAGGAGCCAAGAGGGAAGCTTCACAGCATTTCCCTCTCTGCTCCAGTCCTATCCTGCCTCTTCTGCGGCCACCGAGAGCAACTGCACCAGTCTCTGCCAGGCAGCTGGCATCCCACCAAAGAAGAGTGGGAAGGAGATTAACCCTTCCCACTCTCCTGTGGCTGAATGAAACTGAGAAGAAAGTGTGTGCTATGACAGCTATGTTAGTCTCCCCCCCCCTTCTGTAATAGGTTTACCGTTCATTCCTCTTGTTTGTTCATTTAAAAATCCAGAAAATTTCACTGTAGTTGCTTATCTCCACCCCCCATCCCCACCCTGCTTTTCAATTCTCTCTCAACCATTAGTTTGCCCTTACTTTGATTCTCTCTCTCTCTCTCTCTCTCTCTCTCTCTCTCTCTCCTTTCCCTGTTCTTGGGTCCCCTCCACCCACCCCCTTCTCAGTTCCTGTATTCCTTACCTTCCCATTTTTTTATCTCTTTTCCCTAAAAAGAAATAAAAAATAAAAAAACTTTCTCTTCTATTAGCATTATAGTTAGTCCCCCACCCCCCTTTGCTTATAGTTTAGTGTTTGCTTTTCTTTTGCTCTTGTGTGTGTGTGTGTCACTCTCTCACTCACTCACTCTGTGTGTGTGCGTGCACATGCACGTGCGTGTGCATGTGTGCTTGTGCTGTGTGGACAAGCAAACAGCATGTGACAAACAACTACGCACAGTCCATATTTCCAGAAACGGTGGGCAAAGCACTACACACATTAACAGCTATTATTTAAATAATATAATAGTACACTGTGTGCTGCAAAGCAAGCCAGCCCAATATGAGGCATCTTTGGGGACTTGGCAGAGGCAGCGATGGGCGAGGTGCTGCTGTGCCCTCCTGGCAGGGTTGCTGTGTTGCTTCCTGCCTCTATCAGTCCAGCAGACTACTGTCGTTGCTCTTCCTTCAAGTGAATGTGCCCACCTGGCAGGGTTGCTGTCTTTGTTTGCTTCCTGCCTACCAGCCAGTGTTTTCCCAGGCAATTCAGCCTAAGAGACCTTGAGGTTATTGACTGTGAATAGGAAAGTAGTACTATTTGCATTTCAAAGAAACCTATACCAGAGTTTAGGGATAGTGACCTCCTCCCCACTTCAACACCTAACTTGATTATCCCCTTATGAACTTTGGTTTGAGTTTCTGAGAACAGGACATTTTATTTGTGCCTAGCACAAAAAACCCCTGGGCCAAACTGTCTGAAATTTGGCAGGTGGGATTAGGGGTGTATGGAACTCACCTCTGAGTCAGCCAGGGGATCCGTGGGGGGGGGGAGGCGATCCATTCCTCCCACCAGAATCCTCCCCAGCCAGCTCCGCTCCACGGTGAGTCCGCAGAGCCGCTGGCCAGATCCGTCTGCTGCCAAACTGCCGGTCTTCAGATGCAAATGGCATCCAGCATAGCGGACGCCATTTGCGTCCCTGCCTTTTGCCATGGTAGGCTACGTAAATCTTTATGTAGCCTATCACAGCAAAGAGCAGGGACGCAAATGGCGTAGCGGACGCCATTTGCGTCCAAAGACAGGCAGCAGCAGACGGGACAGGCGGCAGCAGACGGATGGCAGCAGGTAGGATCCAGCCTGCGCGGATTCCCCTGTGTGGCGGAGGTGAGTCTTTCATTTCGCCACTGACTCCGGGGGGCCGGATTCTATTGGAGTCCGTAGCGGAATTCTCCGCCATCCCTAGGTGGGATGTCCTCCAGGGGGGGCTGTGTATTCCCCAACTTTCATGCACTTCAGTCCAACCAGTGAAAAGTTAGAGCTCTTTGCTTTGAGAGATTTCCTTGGAAAAAAATCAAATTTCACCTGTACCTAGCACAAAAACTACTGGGCCAAACTGTCTGGGATTTGGCAGGTGGAATGCCCTCCGGGGAGCTGAGAGTTCCCCAAAGTTCAAGTATTTAGCATGACAACTGAAAATGTTATGGCTGTTTGTGTTTTCCCATGCAAGTCAATGGGAAAATGCCAGAAATGAGTGATTCAGATATCCGAATCTCTCTTCAGATTCAGATCTGAGTCAAAGCGGATGGGGTCTAAATTGTCCGAAGAGAAGCAGGGCCACTTCAGAAGGTCCGAAGCAGCATCCAAAGCAAAGGGGGGGGGGTGTCCATGCACAGCCCTTCTTATTTGTACTTGTGCCAGATCGTTTGTTTGTTTGGTACAGGATGCGGCTGACTCTGACTCCTCTGTATAGCTGCTGCAGCTGGATTCTTTTTAAATAAGTGATGCAATAAAAAAGTAATTGTTCTTATCTTCTCTTGCATTGTTCAGGAAGAAGGGACATCTTTCAAAATAAAGGATAACCTTTAAAAATGAGAAATATTCAGGAGTCCTAGAGCACATTAGAGAAATATTCAGCAGGGGAATCCATCTTCATCTTTTTTTACGGACTGTGCTCCAGTACTGACATACAAAAAATAGGCAGATGAAAATTTTCTCCCACTGCTTATTCTACATATCAGGATAATTTTCACCTATTCAGTTTCTGTGTATCAGATTTCTGGAATAGGGCATGTCAAAAGTCACACCCTGGGTGTGATTCTGACAAGGCTTTCCACTCAGTCTTGTCAGTTTCATTTGCCAGGGAGCAGAGGGGGCGACTGAGGGAAACAGTCATGGGCCCAGAGGGCAGATAACGTAAAAATGTGGGGTCAACAGATGTATCACCAACCACTCATCCACACTAGGTGTGAGACAAGAGCACTATATAGCTGAAAGGATTTTGCTGCTGTTACGGAAGTTAATTATGATAAACCCTTAACTTGAAGAAAAACAAACAGGGCAAGGGGGAAAACATGGGGATGCAAGATTTGGGGATTAAAATGATCCGGATTCTTAGTAATAATGACTGAATGAATGGTGTCAGTACTGAAGAAAAAGGTTAGCATGGAATCAGCACCATTCAACTTTCCCTTTCAGAAAGAATAAATAGAAACTTGCCTCTTCCCCAGAGCACTTCATGCATGCTGGCTGGCTTTGCATAATTACATGGTGTAATATCTCTGCATCTTTAATTAATCTTTTCCCAGGGATCATCTGCATACCACTGGACTGCAGGACCCTGCTCACCATGAGGACGTGCTTCTGCAGAATACTGAGAACTTTGCACTTTCAGTTCAATAAGAACAGGATGCACTCAGCATCTGGAATGGGGTCCTGAGCATCCTACAGGCTACAATCCCAATTCCCCTGTGGAGAGTGTGTAATTAAATTCTGTTCAAAAATGACTTGCCAAGATTTATAATGTGCTGAATCCAGTTTAACATGGGGCGGCGTTGCTTTTAATTTCTCAGACAGGAAACTGCAATAAGTAGGGGAAAACAATGTGCTTGCATACATGATTATTAATTACTGGGACAGCACTTTTTAAGTGCAAATTCTTTTCAGATTTTTACATCTTCTTTGTCCTTACAGGCTTGCCCTGTGAGGCAGGTCACTATTATTCCTATTTTACAGGTGGGAAAATCAAGTCAAAAGAGAACAACTTGCCCCAGCCTGTCAGATCCTGAGACTGCTCCTAAAGCTTTAAGGGCTTCATAAAGAGGAGAATTTCACTTGGTGCGGCATTTTCCATCACAGTGGCAGCTTGGAGTTGGGGAACAGTGTTACAAAGAGCACATGACATATTTTCTCTAGCTGTATCGTACACCCAACTCTCTAATATATACTCCTCTTTCAATGGAGTATATATCCATTGTGTCCAGACAATAGCTTTTCAAAGACTTAGAAGCAGGAGGTGCTGACAATAGTTTTTCAGACACTTGATGAAAGGATGAAATTATCGCACGTTCGTTTTTCCTGGCCCAACTCTCAGTGGGTTTTGTATTTCTTAAAAAATGTAACCAGGGACCATAGTGGGGCAGAGAAAAGTGCAGTATATATCACAGGCAATGTCAGCATTATATTTTGGGCTTTCTCAAATTAAATTCTCCAGCCAAATATCTTGATTTGGGGGGTAATTTCCCAGAAAATAGTTCAGGAGAGAGCAATGGAGGCTGGTGGGTCTGATTTCAGTGGGGTTGTGAAACTATGAGTTTCAGTCAGAACCAGCCAAACCTCTAAAAGTTCAGCACCTTGGATAGCTCCTTTAGAGTTCTGGCTGGTTCTGACTGAAACCCAGAATGGATTCACAGCCCCACCGAAATCAGAACCACCAGCCTCCACTGGTAGAAAGAATAACAAAAAATAAAGGCAGCTGTGCTGGCTATAAGAAAGATTTCAAAATCCACATAGTCCAATACCTTTATTATACCACTAAGCAAGGAACCTGTCTGGTTTGCCCAGGATGAGGGCAGTTTTGAGTTAACAAAACTGTATTTTGTATTTTTATAAATGGGGGATCAACAATTGTTTGCTGCTTTGTTCTTCCCTGTAGGCTTAGGGGCACTGAAACTCGAAACCATCAGATCACCTGACAGAGCCAGTTTAAATGTCTGCAAACCCTCCTTGTTCATATCAGCTTAAGACTCTGACTGTGCAGACATCCTGACTTCAACATCATCAGACTTTTTTCCCCGTTCCACCCATATACATGCACCAGTCTGCTTTTTGTAACATCTTCCCTGATGAAGACATCTGGAGATCTCGAAAGCTTAACTTATGTTGGCAGCATATCAGTTTAGCCTAAAAAGAATCCTGGGGATATAGTTTGGTGAGGTGAGCAGAAAAGATCCTCACCACCTATCCCAGAACTACAGTTCCCAGGATTACCTGGGGGAGGGGGAATTACCAGTAAACCAGTTTACAATTGCGGTGTTGATAACCCCTTAAAAACCCATTGTCTATCTTACTATCTAGACTCGTACTGTCTATCTAGCTGCTTCTGAAAGGACATCGGCAAGATCGTAGAGTCTGTCATTATCTTGAACCCCAAACCTGGAGCAAAGTAAGCTGCCTTATACTGAGTCAGACCATTGGCCCATCTAGTTCACTATTGTCTGCACTGATTGGCAGCAGCTCTCCAGGGTTTCAGGAGGGAGGCTTTGGATGCTTCCAGACAGACGGCTCCCAGTGCTACTCATCCAAAGACACTGTGCAACTATTTCTGACTTTCCCTCCTTAACAGATTTTCTGTGGTAAGAAAAGTGATGGAAAAATGTGGGAGGGTTACAAATGAAAGACGTTGTCTGGACCTCCCATAAAATTATGTGATTCAGGCAGGGAGGTGGCATAATGCAAGCCTTGTCCTGGACACACTCTTTTCCAGCCTGACCTGGAGGTACTAGGGAGCTTGGAACCTTTTGCATGCAAAGCATACCCTCTACCACCACAGAGCTGCAGCCCTTCCCTTAACCACTTGGCCCCAGACTCATATCTAGAATAACACCTTTTTAGGGTGCCATCTGCCCAGGAGAAAAAAGGCTACAGGTGCCAGTTCAAAAGTTGGCAGCTGGTCATAAGGAAGGAGCCAATGATCTATTTAGGAAAGGCTGAGTCTTGCTGAGGTAATTTTGTATATAGTTGTTTGCCTTTGTTCCTTCCTTCCATTGAATCCCTTCTTGAAGATCTTGAATGGCCCGGCTGCTGGATAACTTCTACCAGCAATTCCTGCTCTTTCTCTTTGTTGTCATGGGACCTCAGGTACCAGCACTGCAAGATCTCAGACAGAAGGAACCCTGAATTTGCCACTAGTCCAGACTTGTCACACCAACCATCACATCCAGGGGCTTTTAACTCTTGAGTGCTGGGGATTCATTTGTGAGAATGTAATGGCTTTTGGTGCTGGAGAAGACTCTTACGAGTCCCCTGGACTGCAAGGAGGTCAAATCAGTCCATCCTAAAGGAAATAAACCCTGAGTGCTCATTGGAAGGACAGATGCTGAAGCTGAAGCTCCAATATTTTGGCCACCTGATGCGAAGAGAAAACTCTCTGGAAAAGACCCTGATGCTGGGAAAGACTGAAGGCAAAAGGAGAAGGGGACGGCGGAGGATGAGATGGCTAGATAGCATCACCGATGCAATGAATATGAACTTGAGCACGCTCTGGGAGAGAGCGCAGGACAGGAAGGCCTGGCGTTCTATGGTCCATGGGGTCACAAAGAGTTGGACACGACTGAACGACTGAACAACAACAACAATGGCTTTTGACAGAACTCTTCATCTAATGGGTTTGATTAGTTTTCTATGTAGCAAATGTAGATAGAAGTGCTTTCTTTTTGTTGAAATGCTTCTTCCATTGTTGTTGTTGTTGTTGTTGATGATGATGACGACGATGAATTTTGTTGTTGTGATCGCACTGAAACTGAAAAAACTTTGAGCACCCCTATCCCCAATGTTGCTTTATCAGCTGTGGAACAAGCAGAGGCTTGTCTGATGCAATTAAATGATTCTAATTCTTAGAGTTACCAACTCTTCTTTTGGTCCTACTGCTGTAGTAGCCTTAACCACAGAAAGTAAGAAGGTGAACCTTTCCCCATCACATTATCTCCATGTCAAGAAAAACATCACCTGATTATTATCTGTGTGCAGGCTGCTGTTAAAGGTGTAGGAGGAGCAGGCCCTGCGCGGATGTTGACAAACCAACTTAAACAAAGCAAATGCACGCAACAGAAGCAGTTGTTCATAATAATTCACCCTAACTATGGTCCCTCATCTGGATGGTATTGCACATGCATTTTCTCTCAGAACTGAATTCCCATTCTGTATGCATTAAGGCTGTGCTATTATCAGCAACAATGACTATCATGTGCTGACAAAGTCACAAGTATAGTCTGGCTGTTATCAGGACAACGTTTTTGCTTGGAAGGAAGTTCATGTCTGTAAAATAGTGCCTTCCCATCTCTCCCCATCATTAAGTTCAAGCTATTAAAAGAGTAAAAGTGATAGAGAGGTAGGAGAATAATGGTTGTTATAGCCTTAATGATGCATATGATGGTATATGATGTATACCATTCTCACACATGTATTTGTTGATATAGTGCCATCCTTATACGTGGCACTTCACAGAGTGGAAGAGATGAAGTCCCTGCCACAAGGAGCTTACAGTCCGAAAGCTGACACAGGGGAAACAACAGAGGAAGGGAACGAACTGGGGTCAGGGCTAAATGGGGAAGCAATATGGTTGTTTCAGTTGCATGTGCTTAGACTTGATTATAGGCTGAGTTACAGTAGGTCATGGGAGCTGGGGGGGGGGTGCCAAACACTTCACAGAAAAAGTGGGATTTGAGCAGGGATGTGAAGGAACAAGGAAGTAGGGCTGTGCACTACTTCACTCTGAATCCCAAATCCTGAAGCAGGTCGGGGTGATTTGGATGAAGCGACCCAGTTCCAAAGTGGCCCGAAGCAGGTTGGATTGCTCTGATGTGCTTCAGGTCTCTTTGGCCTGATCTGGACAGCTGCCCTGCTCCTTCATACCTGAACCCATGGGGAGCGTCTGCAGCTGTCGCCATCTTGGGAGGAGTCGCCTCTTCTTCTTCCTGTAGTTAAATGTTACACAGATTGCGGCTGTACAGGGGTCATCCACGCAATATTGCAGGCATAAAAGGCCCCTTTATCCTGTAATGTTGCATAGATGGCCCCTTTATGGCCACAATCTACGTAATATTTAATTTCCGGAAGAAGAGTTGCCATTTTAAAAGAAAATGGTGACTCCCTCCAAGATGGCAATGGCTGCAGGCACTCCCCATGGGTCCAGGTAAGGAGGAGAAGGGGGCTTGTGCAGCTGGGCAGGGGTGGACGCAGGGCTTGCATGGCTGGGAGGGGTGGCTCTTTGGCTGTCTGGATCCTGCTTCAGATCTGGAGGCCAAAGCAGGTCAGCCTGGCTCTGGTTTGGCCTGAGGCAGGTTGGGGCAATTCAGAAGTTCTGAATCAGCCTCCAAAGTGGGTCAGGGGCTCCCTGCACAGCCCTAAAAGGAAGTAAGACCAATGCCATCAAACAGGGATATTATGGGAGATAGTGCCAAACATACTGGGCAGCAAGGGAGAAAGAGCAGCCTTTTGAGGGAGTAGTGGGGTGATTAAGCTGGAGGAGCAAAGTTCACAGGCAAGCTTGTATCCTAGAGGAGAGATAAGTAGGGGAAGACAATGGGGAGAGGGCAATGTAAGAGCAAGGAGCTTGTTCTTGATCTGGGAGTGGAGAAGAAGCCAGTTTGGGGATCTGATCATATAAAGTGCATCATGTAGGTTTTACTCTTATAGCTGTCAAAACCCCCACTGGAACGTACCATGGGTGAATTTGTTATTTCTGGAAAGTAATGAACTCATGCATGTTAGCTCAGATGAGAGTTCTCCTTTAATACGAACTCTCATTCCATGTGTGCAAATTTTTGCACCTGCACAATATCAAAATGCAGCTCAGGAACTGTAGTTTGGAAATGTGAAGTGTAGCATGACATCATGTGTTATGTACCCCCTTCCTGATTGGTTGTTTTCACGTGGCTTGCCTGTGTGGTGTGATGTTTACTCATCATCACCAATATATGAAAGAGAGAAGAAGATGGACCCACAGACTCCTCCGACTCCTCCTCCTTGCAGAGACACAGCTGTTGCAGTGCCAATGATGAGGGCAGCAGCAATGGATGTACCAGATCATTCAAAGGTTAACCAACCAATTCAGCCCATGTGCAGAAATTGCCTTATTTAGATGCAGACTGTGTATGCTCCAAAGAACGCAATCAATTCTGAACGTAATAGCACATTCGTACTACATTGATCCAGGCTCTCTACAAAGGTAAGCATTATGAACAGATTAATTTCAACCGATGAGCCAAGTAATTACGAAATTCGGTGGCATCACTAGAATTAACCTGCACAAGCCAAAAACTGGCATGGGATGGGGTTGGAAAGTTAAAACTATTGTGAGATATGTAATATTTCAGAGTAGATAGTGTCAGCCAATTTGCTAGGTTTATTGTTATACCCAGATGTTTTTATCCCCGCTTGGGTTGCTTCCAACAGCCTAGGAAAAAAGCAAACTGATTTGAGTTCCTGTTCTGCAATTCATCAGCTCTGGACCCTGTGGAGCTCCAAACAATAAACCCAGATAGGGGAGTTACTTAGAAATAAAGAGCTTCTGCTTTGATCCTTTTATAGAATTGGGAACAGAAGAAGACGATTCCCATTCTGTATCTGTTAAGGCTGTGCTATTACCTGGCATTATCAGCAAACAATGAAAATCAAGTGCTGACAGAGTAACAAGAGCTTTCCTTAATGTCTGGCTTACCATGGGGAGCAGATCCTTTGTCTGGCTTTTATCAGGATAATGTTTTTGCTTGGAAGAAAGATACTGTCTGTGAAAAATTGCCTCTTCCCCTCCCCTGTCTCAAAGTTCAAGCTATCAAAAGAGCAAGAATGACTGAGAGGTAGGGGCATTCCTTTGTGCTCTGCCACTTCAGGGTGGCAAAAGATTTAAAAAATATGTTTTGACAAAAGAAGAATAACATAACCAAGCTCTAATAGATAAAATGGACTTTATTAAAAATTGGTCTTCGAATCATAGAATAGTAGGGTTGGAAGGGGCCTACAAGACCATCGAGTCCAACCCCCTGCTCAATGCAGAAGTCCAAGTCAGAGCATCCCTGACAGATGGCTGTCCAGCCCCATCTTGAATGCCTCCAGTGTGGGAGAGCCCACCACCTCCCTAGGTCATTGGTTCCCATATTGCTCTAACAGTCAGGAAGGTTTTCCTGATGTTCAGCCGGAATCTGCCTTCCTGTAACTTGCACCCATTATTCCATGTCTTGCACTCTGGGATGATCGAGAAGAGATCCTGGCCTTCCTGTCTGTGACAACCTTTCAAGTACTTGAAGAGCACGATCATATCTCCCCTCAGTCTTCTCTTCTCAAGGCTAAACATGCCCAGTTCTTTCAGTCTCTCCTCATACGGCTTTGTTTCCAGTCCCCTGATCATCTTTGTTACTCTCCTCTGAATCCTCTCCAGTTTGTCTGCATCCTTCTTAAAGTGTGGTGCCCAGAACTGGACACAGTACTCCAGATGAGGCCTAACCAGTGCTGAGTAGAGGGGAACTAGTACTTCACGTGATTTGGAAGCTATACTTCTAGTAATGCAGCCCAAAATAGCATTTTTCTTTTTTGCAGCCACATCACATCTTGTCTGTGTAGCCTCTAGTACAGTTCACTGTGTGGCCCAAGACTCCACTTCTATTTTAAAATAACAAATAAATAGTAGGTTGGATCCACTTTCTGTGCCCTCCAGAACAATGGGAGAGGTGGCTCTGGGGACTGCAGAGGAAGGGGGAATCAATGGAAGTTGCCTCTCCCCATTTCTGCCAGTGGGAGTATTCCGAGCCAAACTCTGCTTAGGGAATTTTTCTGGTTGGTGGACAAAAAGTTAGAACCACCCTGTTTCTCCTCCTTGCCCTCCCCCTCCCCCTCCAATGGCAGTTGTGCATGTGTGCACACAGAACAGGTAATAGAAACATTTTGTTTGGGTTATCTGAATTCTTAATCGTTGTTGTAAAGCTAGAGAGGATTGTAGGCCATTACCTTAGAAGAAAAGTAAGATGCTGAATACGAAACACTTTATCAGAGAGCAGTGGCAGGAATATGTGAGAATTTCGTTTCAGTTCAATTTTGATAAGAATTTACCCAAATTCGCAAAGTTCTCCATATTCGAGACAAAATTAACGTTAAAAAAATTAACATGGGAGAAATCAGAACTAGTAGATTTGTCCATTCAGGCCCAGGGCTTTGTGTGTTCTACTCTTAAAAGTCTGGGTTTGAAGCCCTGTGCATTCAACCATGTTAGTGCTGCATTAAGGTTGCCGCCTCTTTTTTCTGACAGGCTCCTCATTTTCAACAGCTGTATGGCAGGCAGGTATATCACGGTCCTCTCCATGCTGGGAATAGCTGTACCTGTTGAACTGGCCTGGTGCAGATGGGTGAGAATTTTAATTTTTGATATGAATGCACCCAAATTTGCAAAATTCTCCATATTCAGGAAAGAACTTAAGATTTCAAAAATTCAAATATGGGAGAAAGTGAAACAGACAGATTCACCCATCCCTAGGGTGAGTGTGTTTATGTGTACATGTGTGTGTAGGGTCCATGGTGGTGGAACCACCACTTCCTAATCCCTGCCGGGCTCGCACCAGCCAGGGTGGGAGGTAAGCACCCTCCACTGCTGGTTTTCCTTTTTCAAAGGTATCCAGGTAATGAGGGGGCTTTGGATCCAGCTCTTCCAAAGCTTCCCCCAGTCCGTTCCTGACATGCCTCCCAACACCTCTTTTTTGCCCTTTCCACCCATGAAGCCTTGCTAGTGCAGCAGCTATGGCAACAAAGCTTTCTGCTGCTGATCAAGCGAGGATCTCCATAGCAGACCTCCCTTTCCATGGGCATACGTCCTTCTCTGCCTATAGAAAAGGAACTTCACAGTATCCCATGGCCTCTGAGATGCCTCTCAGGTAAGGATGGGGGAGAAATCCATTCAGTTCACATTTTAATGCAAACATACCTACTTTTGCATTTTCAAACCAATATGTGACCTGAAATTCAGTTATCCTTCAGAATTCACACTTTTCCAAATTTTGGAATGGAGTTCTACAGTCAAAAAAAGCATTCAAAAGTGCATATATTAGAGGATATAATGTTCAGAAATGCATTATACTAGGGAAATTGCTTGTAAAAAATGTGTATATTAGGCAATAACACATAGAAATGTCTTAAGAGAAATATGGAGAAAAATGGTTATGGATTTTCATACAAACTTTCTGTAAAAAATTCTCAAAGTTCAGGACAAACTGAATTTAAGACTGGAGAAATTTGCAAGGATTCAGAAGAACCGAACTGAAGAGTGGAAAAATGAGAAACAGAGAGAAACATAAATTGACAGTTTCATCCTTCTGTACTCCCAGGAACCATAAGATTGCACCCTTACAAATGAAAATTGTTTTAAAGGTAATGTTTGAGGTTTCCAAATGGTTTCCAAAGGAAGCACCATATCACAAGCAGCTGCACACAGTTTATATTTAAATACCCCAAAAGGCATTCCAATCCAGTACAGTTCTATACTCTATGTCTTGTTTCCACCATCATTGTCTTTCTGTCCCTTCCATTATACTTCAAAGTGTTTTTCTGCATAGGCTGTATCATTTTTCTTCTTTTTCTCCTCAATCCCTTGCTGTACTGCGGCCTTTCTGGGAACCAGAGGTTAAAAAAAAAAGGGAAAAAAAGGCAAATATGAGCTACACAAATAGATAGGTTGCCTCAGCAACAGTTCTATAAAACTGTATGTCTTCACAGGGCCTAGATTCCAAGGTGATGGGCACCTTGTTTACAATGTAGACCAGGGGCATTGAACCCTTTTCAGCCTGAGGATGGAATTGCATTTTGGAGAAGCTCTTGGAGGCCACATTCCAGAGTAGGGTGGGGCCAAAGGCAAACTGGTTGAGGCCAAAATACCAAAAGATTGGCTTAAAGCTCTTGGTGCCTTAACTAAGCCTTAAGAGAGGCATCTCAACCTTCTAGAATGGGGAAAAAACTGCACAAAATTTGGGGAAAGGGGAAGAAGGTGTGGCCATCTGGAGAACCTGGAAGGCTGGATTTGGCTGCCAGGCCTGAAGTTCTGCCCCCTGATGTAGACAATTCCTACTAGAGCTGTGTGCTAATGGCCTCTTGAAATTCTCCACCTTACATCTGGGCTGAGAAATCTGAGAGACAATTTCACTGATTTTCTTTATAGGGAGGAGAAATTCTCAACAATTTCTCCCAGGTAGGTCTCCCCATTGGCAGGGCTTGTAGCACAGCTTCTTTCTTTTTTCCTAAGGGGTTTGGGAGTTTTCGTCCTGCAACAGCACCACCTGTCTTGGCAGGCTGGCCCCCAGTTTGCATCCACCACCATGCAGCTGGGGGCAGTATTGTGTCCAGCTCCAAGGATGAGGTGGAGTGCTTTGCCAAAATCTGTCCTTCAATTTCCTGAAAGTTTTCTCCACCCATGAAAGAGGCTTCCATTGTTCTGCCTCATTCAGGATGTTTTATAATGTATTTTGTGGTGTTTTTGAGCTTACCTAATCAAAGCTAGCCTCCCAGGCTGCCTGCATGTCCTGATCCAAAAAGCCCTATGGGAGGAATTACCTCATGGTGCCTTAAACTGGGCTTTAATTGAAGTGTGGGAAGCTGAGGATGCTATGGGTCTCCAGAGAGATTATTGTAGAATGAAAAACAGGAGACTTGTGCACACTCCTCAGCCACCTCCTAAGCAAGGTAAGCCCAAGAAACCCAAACCCAACCCATGAGCATTTCTCCAAAATTTCTTCACCATTGAATTTCTTTTCGAAAGCAATTTCTCTTCTATCAAATTGAGTGAGAATGGTCAGAAAAAAGGTGGGAGAAATTTTCTAGCACTAATTCCTGTTTTCCACAGCAAGCAAAGCAACCTTAACTCTGGCCTGTGACATGAAGCAGTAAAAGAACCAGTGGATTTTACAGCCATTTCCAAACTCACTCATTAATTGAAAAATCCAATTATGGCTTCCCAAAGGACCCCTTTATTAAAGCTTGGAAGTGCAATCCAATAAGCATTCTCATGTACTTTAATCAGACGCTTTTGCATATGTTGAATCTCTGCAAAGTGAATTTTGGATTAATTCTCAATGGCGTAGGTATGTTACAATGTATGCAATATTAGTATTTGTTAGCTTTGCAAATGTGAGTACTATAAACTCATGCAAAATCTGAATAAAAACTAGGGATGTTGGGGGGGAGGGCAGGAATTCATACTCAATTTGCACTTCCCAAACCAAAATGTGAACCAAAATGCAGTTATCCTTCAGTATTCCCACTTCTCCAAAATTTGAAGTGCAGTGCATATATTAGGGAAATTGTGTACAAAAATATATATATTCAGGAAAAGAATATACAAAAATGCATTATATTTGGGGAAATTGTTTGCAAAAATGTGTACAAAATGTGCATGAAAATATGTATAAAATTTCATGGGGACTTTAAAAAAAACCACAAACTGATCTAGAAACAAGATGGACTTAATTTATGATTGGTATAATGTAAAATGGAACTAAACACACTTGTACATCCCAAATATAAACAATTGCAATTACCTTGCTCAAGCAAGGGAGATCCATGTGCAGATTGGAAATCAAGTGCATAGAAAGATTACAAACCCAACTGTGATGCACAGATTGTGCATCAGATCTATAATAAGATACATATAGGACTGTACCTCCCCCTCTGCTGTTTCAGGCCATGTAACACCTTCTTGCATGCCACTATATCTGGA
This sequence comes from Heloderma suspectum, assembly GCF_057233095.1. Classification (NCBI taxonomy): domain Eukaryota; kingdom Metazoa; phylum Chordata; class Lepidosauria; order Squamata; family Helodermatidae; genus Heloderma; species Heloderma suspectum. The sequence goes on along the minus strand of NC_139461.1, from coordinate 282,753,254 downwards.
TTGTGGCGAATGTCTAACAGGCATTAGTGGAGAGATGCTCCCAGTGAGAGACTCACCAACTGTAAACTACTTTGGGATCTCCCTTCTGACTTAACCATTGAATTAGTAGTTAGGAACATAGGTAACTGCCTTGTAGTGAGCAAGACCATTGGTCCATCTAGCCCAGTGTTTTTGACACTGTCTGGCAGCGTCTGTTGCAGATATTGTACCTTGCCTTTCCAGTTTAGCATAAATGCACAACCAGGTTTTTTCCCCTCATATGTAAGGCTTAAATCAGTTTGTGCTTAAATCTGTTCATAATGACAATGTCAAATATAATTTGGTCAGAATAAAGTACAATAAGGAAGCAATCCTATGGCCGCTAGACAGTGGCTAGATGGCCATAGGATATCTGGTTTTCTGGGAACTGACCTCGCCCCACTTCCGTGCTGCCTCGGAGGCAGTGCGGAACAGCCCCATGTGCCGGTCTCGCAAGAGGAGTGTGGAGCAGTCGAAAAGGGGTGTTCCCAGAGGGAGTTACAGGGTGGGGAGGGCGGAAATGCCTGTACGACACATCCAATATGTTGTACAGCAGCCTACTCCCCCACTCTGCCCCCCCATGGCTAGATAGCCGCGATCGGCTGTCTAGCCAAAAATGCAGGGCAGGAGAAGCGCAGAGGGGACAATCCCCTCCGTGCTTCTCCTGCCCTGCATTGGATAGGCAGTTGCCTCCAAGTTCGAAGGCGGCTGCCTACCGAAATAGGATTGCACCCTTAGTCTTCTAGTACCTTAAAGACTGACAGGTTTCTTATGGCATAAGCTTTAGATTATTAGTGCCTAAAGCAGCTTGGGTGTTTATGCCATAATAAATACAATGGGCAATTGGCTGTTCCAAACACCTGGAATGTGAGTCAAACCCTCCTGCAGATAGAAGGTGAATCCAGTTTTTGCCTATCAGAAAGTATGAAGAAAGAGCTAAATAGCAGCAGTGTGGATTTTGCCCCTAGGTATGGGGAAGAAATTCATTCAGTTTTAATTTTAATGCAAACTCACCTAATTTCTCACTTTTGACTTTATATGTGAGCAGCCACTCAGTTATTCTTAAAAATTTGCACTTCTCTGAATTTTGCAATAAGTTCTCCAGTCCAAAAAATGCATACAGTATGTGTATATTGGGGGAAAGAACATGCAAAAATGTGTATAGTAATGAAAATAATGTTTTAAAATGCATTATATTAGGAAGAGTGCTTGCAAAAAATGTGTATATTCGGCCAGATTGCATATACGAATGCATGTATTCTGAGAAATGTGCACAAAAATGCATAGAATTTTTTCGCAGACTTTAAAAATACATTCCCAAAGTTCAGAATGAACCAGACTTCAGAATGGAAAAATAAGAAACTGAAATTGACACATTCATCCATCCCTAGGGTAGAGGCAGAAGTGTTATTGTCTGTCATGGCATCCCATTTCCAGCAGAGGGTTCCACAGGACAAATCATAAGGCTAAGGAAGATAACGGCTGTCCACCTTCCAGCTAGGATTTATTTTACAGTCCCTCTTTGCTCTATTGCAGCTGGTATTTCTGGACTGGAATCTCTCTAGGGTATTAACCATGGAATCTTATCCTTGTGTCATATCATCTCACAGTGATCAGATGTGTCACTGAGTAGGAGAGTCTCCCAACGCATGTGCTTTCCTTGGCCACCACACGGCCCAAATTCCTCACCTTGTTTTAGCCTGAAGTCTTTGCTCCAGCCATGAAAGGCTGCAACTATGCAATCCGGTTGCTTGTGATCTTGGACCGAGGCAGCTGCAAGGCCCTGCTTGCTCCTTCATCTCCTACTCAAAAGTCCTTGACTGCAATTGCTGCCTTGCATTCTGTTCAAGTGCCCCTCTTTGTAAAGAAAGCTTGCTTGAAGTTGCCACACTAGCTTCAAGCTAGCCTGACAAGATATGTTGATTATTTTGGTGTTTGTTTCACATTTGTTTGAATTAAGGCAACCTGCTCCTGGAACCATGTATTACAATTAAATACAGTGGGCTGGATCCAGGATCTGCCTTCCACAAAAGGAAGAAACTTTCTGTGAGAGGAAGCTCTGCTTGTAGAAGGTCCCTCTGCCCAATCCCCCCTCCCCATACTCCACAGCTCACCCCATTTAGCAGGGTCTGCTGACTGTCTGTGTAGCATTTTCAGAGGGCTGGAGGGGCTGTCACTGGAGGAAGGGGGCAAGGAACTCCACTGGAGGAAGGGAGCAAGGAACTCCACTGGAGGAAGGGGGCAAGGAACTCCACTGGAGGAAGGGGGCAAGGAACTCCACTGGAGGAAGGGGGCAAGGAACTCCACTGGAGGAAGGGGGCAAGGAACTCCACTGGAGGAAGGGGGCAAGGAACTCCACTGGAGGAAGGGGGCAAGGAACTCCACTGGAGGAAGGGGGCAAGGAACTCCACTGGAGGAAGGGGGCAAGGAACTCCACTTCCATTGTGCAGTTGATCCAGCATGAATCTGGATCCCACCTATATTTAGGCATTCTTGTCCAATATTTTGAACAAGAATGCCTAAATATAGGCCCACACACTTCCATTGCATTGGACACTGGACAGCTGTTTATATCAGAAAAAAACTACAAACCGTGTGTTGGATCCAGGATCTGCCTTCCATAGATGGAAAAGCTCCGCTCTCAGAAAGTTCCTCTGCCTGATTTTTCAGGGATCCCCCCTCACCACAGTTCACCCAATTCAGCAGGGTCCCCTCCCCCTCAGTGCAGCATTTTCAAGGGGCTGGAGGGGCTGCTGTGGAGAGGAAGGGAATGGGGAACTCCACTTCCATTAGCCCCGTTGCACATTCCTATATCTGGTTCCAACCCTATGTCTGTTATGGCATTCATCCTAGATGTCTGCAAGCATATAGCCCTATTCAGGTGTTCACCTGCTCATGTGTAGGGGATGTAGGAATACACATAAGCCCCACCCCAACATCCCTGCACACCCAGCTTCCAATTAGACCTTTGCGCTCAATGTCCCTGCGCACCTGGCTTCCATTTAGACCATCATGCATTGAGTACAAAGCTATGTATAGGGCTCTGTAAGTGCATTCAGCTGGATGTGCTTACAGAAGTCCCATGACTGGAAACCTTGATAAGGCAGGTGTGTGGTCATGGAACCTCTGTAAGTATGTTCAGCGGAACATGCTTACAGAGCCCTATATAGACCTTTGCGCTCAACATGCAAAGGTCTAAACAGAAGTAGGAATACTGGGGTTAAGGCCTATGTGCGCACCCATGATCCACTACATGCAAGCAGGCAAACACCTGCATAGGGCTTGTGGCTGTTCATCTTCTCCTCTTGAACTACTTCAAGGAGGAAACAAGAGACGTATTATCAGAAAACAGAGAGGAAGGGGAAAGTAACTGTGTTGAAGGACCTGTGATCTTTCATCTCAAAGATGCTCCCAAGCCCTGTCCTAGGCCCCTTAGGAACAACAGTAAGGAAAAGCCTCTCTCAATACAGAGATGAGGGTTTTTTTGTGATCTCAGTAGCCAGTAAGCCAATCCTGTCTCTCTTCCCAATATGTATGTCTGAACATTCTGAACTGTACAGCTATGACAAACTAAGCCATGATACAAATTTCATACATTCCCACCAGCTCCCTAATTTTCCATAATTAGCAGTTGTGTAGCTGACCCACAAATCAATTGAAATCAAAAGCTCTTGGGACATGATTCCATCAAAGCGAAGCACTCCTAAGACTTAACTGGGAGAGATTTCAGCACAGGGGTGGGGAACCTCTGTCCTGTGGGCCACGTTTGGCCCACCAGGCTGGCCACATGAATGCCTGTGGCACCTCAGGCAAGGACCCACCCCAAAGCCCTGCCCCCAAAGGATAGTGGGGAAGGGAATACCCACTCCAGTCAGTAAGCATTCCTCCAGCTGGCACCTCACTCAGGGTGGCTTCACTGGGTCAGGGCTCTCCATGATTGGGAAAGCTCACATGCAGTGAACCTGGGTTCCTGACCAAAGCACTGGTTAAAGGAGCTCCAGGTGACCCTTCAGCTGGGGTGTGGCCCTGCCCTCTGACATCGTCTGATCCATCCACCCCTACCCACAAACCATTCCCCACCCCTGTTTTGGCACACACTATCTAGTCAAAGTCCTACTGAAACCCTGGGACTTAAAATGACGTAACTGTGACTAGATTGCACCCTGATGGCTTGCGACTTGTAGCCTTCATCTTGTTAATTGACACAGATCGTTCGTTCCCCCATATTCATCTAAAAATTCACAGATGGTGACGTGAGCAAAATAACCTTTTATTATTGCACATAATCATCCAGTAGAACAACTGATGGAAATGTCTGGACAATATTACACAAATTGTTATACACTTTTGATTTTAAAATCTGTGATGAGGTGTGTTGCTGGTGGTGATGCATTTGTAGTTTTGTAAGACCTGCAAAAATTGAACAACAAAAACCTATTTCTGAAGGCATGCGAAGTTGAGGTAAACCTATTCCTGCTCCCCCTTGGAAACAAAAACCCACAAGGCTTAATCATGCGTTGCCCTGATCCAGTGGTTCCTGGGAGATGCAGGTGCACATACACATGTGCAGCTCCTCTGCCTGCAAGAGCTTTCCATTCACTGTAAAGGAGGAGGCAGCTTGTACATATGTGTGTGCAGAGATGCCCCTTCCATTGAAGTGAATGGAAAAGCTCACACATGCAGAAGCTTCCAGTGTGCATTGGAACTCACATCGAGCTCTGGATGTGATGCATTATGTTTGTGCACTATTTATCTTTGCTGTCACATTCAAACTCATCTTTGGAACAAAAAAGGGGTTGAAAACTACCTTTTCAAAAAACTGAAGGCTGAGCTTCTTGGGATTCAAGAAAGATGGCAGGGAACATGAAAGTGCTTGGGAGCCACACCCTGAATGTGAGCCACTCCTACTCTACTGAATTACTTATCGTTATTTCTTGGAGGTAGGCTTGTGGCTACCTGCATGTAAACACAGCAGTAACTACACGTTGTAGTGGCTGAAGGCTAACTATGTGTGCACAAGCCCTAAGGATCTCTTTCTCTCTCTTTTATAAGAGAAATACACGTACACACACACACACACATATACACACAGAACCTATATGGTTAGGATCCAAAGAACTGGACACAAAACAGGGGTTTGGACTTGTTGGAATTATAGCCACTGCACACCGAATGGCAACCCACATTTGAAAGTGACAGGTTTCAAAACCAGTTTATGATCTGATATGGAGTTTTAACTGTTTAAAGGAAACAAGTAAAATATATATACATAATCCACTGGATGCACACAAGCCTTTGGGCATGCTTAAAGTAGCCCTCTGGATCCCGGCCTATATATTTATATATGCCACAAAGCAAATCTATCTACTTTTCTCATCACATTGCAATAGGGTGGTCAGTTACACAATACCAAAAAGAGGACATGCGTTACCAAAAAAGAGGACAAAAGAGGACACACGATTGCACAAAAATTGCATGTGCTAATTTATAAGTATAGATGCAAATTTAGAAATAATTACTATAATTTAAATTTTAAAAACTATACATCTCACCACAGTGGGGAAGACTGTAACCAGGTAATCTGTGCACCTGTTCTGTCTACTGTTCACATGCTAATTGCTGATGGCCAACTTCCTTGTGGTTCTTTATCTTTAAACCTGACTTGAAGAGACTTCTAAACAGAGGACACCTTCAAATATAGGACTGTCCTCTGTGAATTAAGACAGAAAATGTCTGGCCACCCTCCATTGCAAAAAGCAAAGCATAACAACGAGAGCACATCATATTTGTATAAAGCAGGACTGGGGTGGGGGAAACAATCCCAGCACTTTTCAAAAGGATCAGATTTGGTGTTTCGTGATAAATAAAGGCCACGTCAGGTCTCTCAAAGAAAATCACATGCACAGTTATAAACTTAAGCAACTGGCATACTGAACTGTACACCTGGCAGCTGGATTGCCAGGAATCAGGCTGTTGAATCTCAAAAGCAAATAACAGCCTGGTTGTTATGAATATACTCTGGAGAAGAGAAAAAAGTTAAGAATAAAACACAAGCCTGATGAAACTGTTATCACCCCATGTTGTGTGGATGTTCTTCAAACACTCTCACCTATCTTTTCTGAGGACTGTTCTATTACATAGTTTCTGACAAAGGTAATGTATCTCTCCTCCTCCAATTTACAGTATAATTTGTTTATTATATAAAAAGAAAGGGGAAAGGCACAAAATATCATCACTCCTGCTTTCCTAATTCATTTTCAGCAATTTATAAATAATCTGAAAACACTATCCTTTGCATATACCTGTTGTATGTCTGTGGCACCATATTTATAAGCCATTCACCTTTTGGCATCTACAACTGGTGTCTCCTTTTAAAAACCCACTAATTCTCCAGTCTCCTTCTTTCACGTTCTTATTTTTAACCAGCTGCTGCTGTCCTACGGAGTGTTAGTGTACATAAAATTCACAGTCAGTTTTAAATAAGGCACTTTTTAGAAAGCTTTTTGAAACTTACTCAGAAGTCCATGCTTTGTTCAAAAAAAGGAAGTGGATAAAACATCCAGGCACATTTAGGGCAGATTCACACATTACATTTTTACGGTTTTGCAGATGCCAAGTCATGTGTGCATCTGAAAAGGATGGTGTGTGAAGTGGATCTCACTGCTGGTCTAACCTTTGGGGAGTAGGCAACTCCCAGCAACAAAGAGTATGCTAAGGCACTACTTAACTATTAAATGAGCACAGACATCATCTACTAGTACTTGCAGTAGGACACATTCAAAAATGCAGCCTCTAGTTTGCAGGTTTCTTAAGCTCTAAAAAAAAAATTCACTCCATCTAAATAGTACTCAGCAATATTGCAAGGGATCCGCGTATGGGGATTGCTTACAACCAGACTTCATTTAAGCACCTTTTAAACTGAAATTCATGAGACAGTAGGATAGAAGAAGACATATTTCACTGTGGATTCACTTACATCCTAGAATGGGATCTGCTATTCAAATAAATGGTTTTTGTCCGCTTAGAGTCTGGACTTCTAAACAGAATGATTTAGAATTATATAGCAGCAGGGAAAACAGCCTGACTTTTCCTAAGATTTAATTAAGTATTATCTTAGTTTGGGTGGGGAAATTAAATCCACAGCTATAACCATTATTCCTGGCTGCTGCATGATTTAGAAACATGATGTTCTTTAGGCGATCTGTAACAATGAGTCTTCCAGCGAAGCCTGACATTTTCATGGAGGAAGAGTGTGCTTCATTTTTGTTTCCGCAGTTATAGATGAATCCCTTGTTTCTTCAAACAGCAGCACAGTAGGTCACCAAAGTAATGAACCTTTAAGGGAATTCCTGTTCACAATGAATGGAAGAATGAGGAGGGGGTTGCAAAATTCAAGGCTTCTTGCTGCTAGGCAGAAGAGATCGCCCATGGTTAGGGCTAAACAGCTCACCAATTCATAAACATTGAATGAAAGTTTATGACCTCAGTGCAACCACTGAGTTCTTCTAAGCTCCTTCCACTTTAGATCGTTCTGAATGGATGGTGTTATATCCCTGACAAGGTCTATTGCCTACATCAGCAGAAACTTCTATGAGGATAAAAGTCAGAGAGAGAAAAACATTAGGGAGATGCAATGGCAACAGAAGTCATAATTACTGATATGCTAATGTTTAATGTGCCACATTTACACTGGAATCCTATGCATGTCTTCTCAGATGTCCTATCAAGTTCGATTGGTCTTACCCCCAGATAAGCGTGTATAGGATTGTAGCTGTAAAAAGCTTTGAACTGGAGAAAGCGTTACAGGATGGGAGGACTCTCCATTCTTTTATAAGGGATTAGAAGCCTACAGCCAATATTTTGGCTTGTAAATACCTAAGTATCACACACACCACTAGACTGTGAGACAATTTCCCCCTTCTTTCTCATTTTTCTCTATCCCCCACATCTCTGCCTGATCCATAATTTGGCAGTGGCAGCAGCCATCATATAGTGGAGGGAAGACTGGGCTGCCCTCTTCTCCATCATGAACCCGGAAAAAGAAATGAGGAAATGTGTAGAGTTCTTGTTTGTGTGATTCCCAGCCATCATCCCATCGAAAGAGAGAAATTGCATGAACCTGTTGGGGAGGAAACCCCAGTTTACTAAGTCTTCAGAGGGGATGGCAGAGGAGAGGAAGCAGCTGCCTCTGCCACCAACATATGAACTGGGGCAGCTCCATTTCTCTTGCTTTGCTGACACGTGCACTCTCCTTCTGTAAGGTATGTCAAAAGAGGGCTTCCTGTGGCAAGGATCCAGCCCTTACCTCCTGCACCAAGTATCAAAACAACAGGGCACCCAAAGCTGTTGTATGATTCGTCACCCTTACCTGAGCAGCTCATCATGTCAGGAAATGCACAAATAAGATGGAAAGGCCAATGTTCAATAAGATGACCATGCAGATGATTATTGTGTTAGGTCCCTAAGAAAAAAAGGACAATATTATCTACTGTCGTTTGTTTTAGAGACACAGAATAAAAATTTCCTTACAAGATTGGCTTACGGAAAAACCACAGACTTTTTTTTTTTTATTTTACACAGACATGGCTGCATTCACACATAAAGCTAAACCATGGTTTAGCGTTCATAAGCCACAGCAAGCCTTGGGTTCATGCACTCCCCCTTCCCCTTCCAGTGTGGCTACAAAGTGGAGTTCAGAAGCTTTTGCTTCCATTTTAGACTAAATGCAGCTTGTCATGATGTCTGATCCCTGGGCAAGCTAAAGTTAGGCCAGCACTCTGTTTCACACAGATGTGCAGCACGACATGAAGGCAACAGCTTGCCCACACTGTTGCCCTCAGCAACTGGTATCAGTGGCATACTTACTGCCTCTGAACATTAGACGTTCAATACAGGGATAGTGGCTAATAACAATCAATAATCTACCTTCCTCCATACATGTGTTTAATCCCCTTTAAAGCCATCTAAGGTAGTATCGAAAGCCAGCAGTGAATTCTGTGGCAGCAAATTCCATAAAGTAATTAAGCACTGTGTGAAGAAGTACGTTCCTGTGTTGGTCTTGCACCTACGGCCAATCCATTCCATTGGGCGAGTCACAAGTCTTAGTATCATGAAATTGTGTGTTGGGGGGGCAGACTATTTATTATTACATTTATATCCTGCTTTTTTCACCTTGCAAGGAAGCCAAGGTGGCTTACATGGTCCTACTCCTCTCCATTTTATCCTCACAACAACCCAGTGGGGTAGGTTAGGTTGAGAGTCAGCGACAGGCCCAAAGTTACCCAATGAGCTTCATGGCTGAGTGGGGACTAGAACCCAGATCTCCTGAGTCCTAGTCCAGCACTCTAACCACTACACCACACTGACTTCTCTCTATCCCAGCTTTTCCCCTCCAGATGTGATGAACTATGGTTCCCATCATAGACTTCTCTCTATCCCAGCTTTTCCCCTCCAGATGTGATGAACTATGGTTCCCATCATTCCCAGCCAGCATGGGAAGCTGCAGTCTAACCTATCTGGAGGGCACCAGGTTGGGGAAGGCTGCTCTACCTACTTTCACCACACCATGCATAATCATAATCTCTCATGTCCCCGTGCCCTTCAGCAGTCTTTTTTCTAAACTCAAAATCCCCAAATGCTTTAACTTTTCTTCATAAGGAAGGTGTGCCCATCTCCTTGATCAATTTGGTTGCTTTTTTCTGCAGGCTCTGCCTGGCCTATGAAATGCTTTTTGAGATGAGGCAATCAGAACTGTACACAGTTATTCCAAATGTGGCTGTGCCATAGATTCACGTAAGGCATTTGAAACACCGACTGAAAGCAGACCAGTTATAAGAGCTCTGTGAACATGACACACTAAGGCTACATCAGCTATGAAATACCATGTCAAAATACAAGCGACTGCTGATTGTATAAGAAAGCCTATCTAGCCTACCCTAGCAAACAGGTCTCAAAAGTTTACCAAAATGCATATCTATTAAACCGTTCTCCTGTCTTCACCCTATGAACAGAAATCCAAACCATTTTAGCATACATTCAAGCTAAGCAGTAATTGGATTCATTGTTAGGGGTGAGAGATTTACACAGTAGCATTAAGCAGTCACAGTAAGGAGCTCTGAAGAGTCTATCAATGGAGCCTCTGCTTTAAAAAAAGAAAGAAAGAACAACGCCCCATTAAATTCAACACACTACCCATTTATCAAGCAAACCATTCAGCCACAAATCTAAATGTAATAATACATACACAGATTAGGGGCACTGTGCACAGCAGCCATAAGCTCAAAATATGTTGGCTGGTGGTGGTTAAGATAGAGCAAAGTCCCCAGTTACACCCCTAGAAATCTCTGCAGGTGAAGGTTCCGAGATGGGGCATTCTGGGGGTAGGGCAGAAGCGGCATTGGATCTGCTGGATCAAAAGACCCTTTGTTCCCCTGAGAGGCCCAGTGATAAGAACCATCAACTACACTAGCCTGGGACTAATGTAGTGAATCCCCCTTCCTCATTAGTTTCAATGGGGGAGGGCTTTTTTCAAGTTCACCTGGGGGGAGAAGAAGAGGCCCGCCTCCCACCCTGGCCAGTTCGAGCTGGCAGGGTTTTGGAAATGATCCACCACTTCGCTCCACCTCTTAGGATTGCTTTCTTAGATCCAGTTTGGTGGAACTGATGACTACCTCTTTCAAGATCCTACTCAAAGCTGTTATTAGAGCTAAACCCTGGAGAGAAAATACAAATGAAGATCCCATGGTCAGTACTCTCTTCTTTGGATACATTAGGATTGTTGTGATGGTGATGGCATATCTTTCACAAAGCTACACAGCAAGTGCAGCTGGGGACCTACTCACATGTCCCAGACATTGGGTTGAACAGGTAAGAACCACGTACATGATTGCTCCACCATGGATCATATGTTTTTCAGTTCGAGCGGATATCTGATGCTGCTAATGACTCACTTTGGAAACCATTGTGGTGGCACATTAAAATGTCTGCCTTTGTTTAAACTCTCTCTCTCTCTCTCTCTCTCTCTCTCTCTCTCTCTCTTTGCCCTGTGGTCAGACTCACCACATATTCAAGCAACCCAGATTGTGTGAATCAGACAATAGATAGAACCCAAGCACTATTGATCATCATTGCTAAGAGAGAGTTTACACAAGTACGATAACCACTTGATGACTGCCACCTCAAACAATAACTTGCATGTATGAATAAGCCATCCCAGATAGTACTTTCATATCACCTCACATCACCAAAAAGGAGGCAATCAATGCTTGTGTAAACCAGCCCTAAGGATTAATGTGCCAGCAAAAAAAATCAGTTTTAAAAAAATCAAGCCCTGACTCAACTGGGTCAAAGTGATCAATGCTACATCAGGGGATGGATGAAAGTACCCTCAACCTGTTCTGCAATCCAGGAATGTTCAGTCTAATAGTATGTCAATGCAGTTAGCATTTTAGTGCCCTGGTGGTACTAAGAGTATAAGGGTGCAATCCTATCTATGTACTTTTTGACAGAAAAAAAGTCCTACAACCCCCAGCATCACTCAGCCGGGATTGCAGTGTTGTAGGCCCTTTTCTTTCTAAACATACATACGATTATGCTCCAAGTAGCAGATAGATCCATGGAAAAAATCTCCATCAACATTTCCTACACCAAAAAGTTCCAATCCATCAAGCAGACTTCGCAGCAAAAACCCTTTTCTGATACTGCATCCAGCTTAATTTAAGGAGGAGGGCTGGGATAAGAGATGAGAAATATACACACCCCATCAAACTATTATCACATGCACGCTTCTTAGGATTTAACTACCTACTAATCATTACCTAGCTGTGCCTGATGGCACCTACTGACCTAAGGTAAAATGCCAGTTCCCAGTACTCAGTACTTGACAGCCCTTTATCTGATGATAGAACACATAAAACTCACTTGACACAGAAATACTGTGGTTTTATAAAATATATATTTTTGCACCAAGGCAGTGTGCCAATTTAGTCTCCCAGATCAGATGTGGAAATATTGTGCATGAGCCTCAGTTTTTCCATATGAAAACAATGAGGCACAACTGTCATCAGTAAATAAATGGGAAATTTAGAATGTGGCTCTCAGTTTATTGTTCTCCTACCTGCCCGCCGCCACTAAAAAAAAAAACCCTATCCCCTCCACTGTGGGCAGTCCAACATCACCTCTTCATGTTCTTCCACCTCCTTTGCTGCTGCTTCTGGCAGAGGAACTTTTTTTACCACAGCCTTGGGCTCAATTTTGGCCGCCACCTTAGTTTCAGTCTTCCGTTCAGGCTTGCCTTCGATTGCTGCTTCTGCTTTCTCTTCTACTTTGGGTTCAGGGGGAGGGTGTTGTTTGGGCTCCTGCTTAGGTTCTGCTTTGAGCGTTTTTTTCTCTTCATGAGCTGGTTCATGCTGGGAGACAGGTGTACCTCCCCTCTTTGGTAGCTCCACCTTCGGTTCAATAGCATTCACATCAGCTTTTGGCTCTGGGGAACTTGGCTTAGCAGGCAATTTGGAGTCAGGGAATGATTCTTCCTCATAGTCTAATGGGGGAGTAACCGGGGAGGTCCTCACAGCATAACTGTGATAGCCCTCAAATAATGCAACATCACCTTCCTGATGTATCCTCTGAAGGGGTTTGATCCCCATCTGCTCAGCAGCAATCCTCACATGGCTATGTCGGCTGGGGCTCCGGGAAGCAGGTCTGCTGGTACCAGCCAACTTCTCTGCTGGTGCCAAAAGAGCATTAGAAGGTGTGTTGGGCCTACTTCCTGTGTTACTCCCATCCTTGGTGTGATCTCCGTTCCAGGTCCCAGGGCCATGAAAACTATTTTTCTGGGAACCCTGCTTAGCACGCTTGGCCTCAGGTGGTGTTCCAGCTGGTGATGGAGTTCGAGCTGGACTTTCCTTGGGTTTGGTGGAATCTTGTTCATCAGCCTGAGGACTTTCAGGAGATGTTAGCTGAGGGGGCTCTTCCACAGGTGGTGCCTCTTCTTCCATATTGTCAGTATTCTCTTCATTTTCCATGAGTTCCTGGAGCAGCCTCCTCTTCAAGTATTCAGGGCCTAGGAAACAAAATAAGTGGTTTGGAGTATTATGAATATGCAGTCAACCAACATGAAGTTCCTGTAGAATGAGAAGGCATAAATCTAGGGCATACATTTTTGGACTCCCACATGAAAGACATGGGTTCCATCCCAACTCAGCACCGATGGATGGATGGAGCTTTCCAAAGTAACACATTGCTAAAAGCACTTTTACCCTCCAGTATAGAACGTCTGACTGTTATACATGAAACGTAGGTCAAACTCATTTGAAAACTGAACATCAGTTAATATGGATTTTAGTCAGTTCATTAAGATGGAGCTATTATTTGACTTGTATAAGGGGGAAAGGTATTTCTATCCATAGGGTCAATTGTAAAGGCACCCTAAGTGGGAATCTCTTTGCAGCCACAATTCCTCATCTGTGAATAGGTATAAGTCTGTTTCCCGCCTCCCAGCTGAGCAGAGCAGAGCAGAGCAAGCTGCTCCAGCTGGTCCAGGGACTACAGAAGCAGGCAAGCTCCCAGAGAGCGAGCGAACAGGGGGAGCAAACAGGAGTTGGCCAGGGGAGTTGCAGTGGTTGAAGAGACAAAGGAGACAAAGGAGACAGAGGCTAAGAGGTAAGTGGGCTGCAGGAAGCCCAGGAGGCTGCCCTTTAACCTTCTGATTAGCTGTGAGCTCACCAGGTGCTTCTGAGAGCTCCAACTGAATTGGAGGGGTGTGGTCTGAGTACTCCCAGCAGCTGACTGGGCGGGAAGCTTCAGTCTGTTTCCCGCCTCCCAGCTGAGCAGAGCAGAGCAGAGCAGAGCAGAGCAGAGAAAGCTGCTCCAGCGGGTCCAGGGCCTACAGAAGCAGGCAAGCTCCCAGAGAGCGAGCGACCAGAGCGAGTGAACAGGGGGAGCAAACAGGAGTTGGCATGGGGAGGTCAAGGGGGAGGTCAAGGGGGAGGCCCCTAACATTTTTTTATTATTATTTTTTTAACTAACTTTTTTCCATTTATTTGTCTTGTAACACATGCTTTCACACCAGTGGGACTCTGCTTTTAACCTCTACTGAGTAGAGGAGCAGGCACAGGCTAGTCTAGAACAATCACAAAGCTAGACACAAAAAGGGAAAAGAGGCTATGGAAGGACAAGACTCTCCAGTGGTGGTGACCTGCAAGGTGTGTGCAATGTTTCTTCTCTTGCCTGAGAACAACATGGCCTACACCTGCAACAAGTGCAAATTGATCATGCTGCTGGAAGAAAAAGTAAGTGGACTGGAGCGGCGACTGTCGACCCTCCGGGGAATAAGAGAACACGAAGAGTTCTTGGACAGAATGGGGGAACTACAGCAGCAAAGGGAAGACCAGAAGCTTGAAGAGCAACAGCAAGATCAGGCAGTGGGAAATGCTGAGGAGAAGAAAAATGGAGTAGAGGATACTCCTTGGAAAAGGGTGACAGTTAGGAGAAGAAGAACTAGACGCCACTCTGCACCAGTGGAAGCAGTGGAGCTGTGGAACCGATTCCAGGGACTTGCGGATGAGACTGGAGGACAGCCTGCAGAGGAAGAATCACAGGGGAACCTGCATGAGAGTGAGCAAGAGGCTGAAGGTCAGTCAAACAGAGGCGATAAAACCCAGGCCTACAAGAAGAAGAAGAGATGAGTGGTAGTAGTGGGAGACTCCTTGCTGCATGGGATCGAGACCCAAGTATGTCGCGAAGACCCGTGGACTCGCCAGGTATGTTGTCTTCCAGGAGGACAGATTAGAGACGTGACTGAAAGGTTGCCTGCACTTATAAAGCCCACTGACAGGTATCCCTTTCTTCTCATCCATGTGGGAACAAATGATACCGCCAAGCGGAGCTACGAAGAGATCACATCAGACTTTGAAGCTTTGGGAAGGAAACTCAAGAACTTTGGGACCCAGATAGTTTTCTCATCCATCCTTCCAGTAGTTAGAAGAGGGATAGAAAGGGAACGAAAAATACTGCGGGTGAATGACTGGCTATGAAGGTGGTGCCGACGAGAGAGATTTGGATTCTGGGGCCACGGGATATACTTCCTGGAAGATGGGCTGCTGGCTAGGGACGGGTTGCACCTCACAAAGGATGGGAAGAATGTGTTTGGCCACAGCATGAAGAACTTCATCAGGAGGGCTTTAAACTGAATCCTACGGGGAAGGGAGATGTAATGTTGGGGGTAACAATGGACGTAGGCGCATGCACTGCAACGGAGAGAACAGCTCTGATAGCGCCCAATAATAGTCTTCAGACACATGTAGGAAGAAAGCCAGACTATGAAGCACATGGTCTTCAATGTCTATATACTAATGCCCAGAGTATGGGAAACAAACAGAACGAACTTGAACTCTTAAGACAAGAGGGAAATTATGACCTGATAGGTATAACTGAGACTTGGTGGGATGACTCTCATGACTGGAATACAGCAATTGAAGGATATAACTGGTTCAAAAAGAACAGGAGGAACAGAAAGGGAGGTGGGGTTGCACTGTATGTGAAAAATACATATCTCTGCACAGAAATACAGGAGGAGGAGCTTGGTAGCCCCATCAAGAGCATCTGGATCAAAATAAATGGAGCAAAGAATAAAAGGAACCTGGTGGTCGGAGTCTACTACTGGCCACCCAATCAAGGAGAAAACAAGGATGAAACTTTTGAAAAGCAAATAGCCAATGTTTTAAGGAAGCATGATGTAGTAGTAATGGGGGACTTCAATTTCCCCGATATTTGTTGGGAGACAAATTCTGCAAAACATGGCCCCTCCAGGAAATTCCTGACTTGTGTGGCGGATAACTTCCTCCTACAGAAAGTAGAGGAAGGAACTAGAGGATGGGCTATCCTTGACTTGATCCTCCTAACCAACAGAGATGACTTAGTGGATAAAGTAGCAGTTACAGGAACTCTGGGGGAAAGCGACCATGTTGTACTTGAGTTCTTGGTTCTAAGGGAAACAAAAGCTGAGTGTAGTCAAACGCATACCCTGGATTTTAGGAAAGCTGATTTTAATAAACTCAGAACAATGATCAGTAAGGTCCCATGGCAAGCGACGCTAACGAGAAAAGGAGTCCAAGATGGGTGGGAGCTTTTAAAAAAGGAAATTCTAAAGGCACAATCAAACAATTCCAACAAGAAGAAAAGGTGGAAGACAACAGAAGAAGCCAATGTGGCTTCACAAAAAGCTAAGGGATGACCTGAAAACAAAAAAGGACACATATAGGAAGTGGAAAGAAGGCCAAGTAACAAAGGAAGAGTACAGGCAGATAGCACAGAATTGCAGGGATGGCGTCAGGAAGGCTAAAGCTGAGAATGAGCTGAGGTTAGCAAGGGATGGTAAAAACAACAAAAAGGCTTTCTTCAGCTACGTGCATAGTAAAAGGCAGAGGAAAGAAATGGTGGTTCAGCTATTAAATAAGGATGGCAAAACGATAACAGATGACAAAGAAAAGGCAGAGGTGCTCAATTCCTACTTTGGCTCAGGCTTCTCCCAAAAGAGGGTCTATGACCCCCCTGGCAAAGGCGAAGTACAGGCTGAAGGGGCAGGATTGCAGCTTGAGATCGATAGGCATATGGTCAAGGAACACCTAATTACTTTGAATGAGTTCAAATCTCCAGGGCCAGATGAACTGCATCCGAAAGTAATAAAGGAACTGGCAGAAGAACTCTCAGAACCGCTGTCTATTCTCTTTGAGAAATCATGGAGCACGGGGGAAGTGCCAGATGACTGGAGGAGGGCTAATGTTGTCCCTATCTTCATAAAGGGTAAAAAGGAGGAACCTGGGAACTACAGACCAGTCAGTCTGACATCAATCCCTGGGAAAATTCTGGAGCAGATGATAAAGGAATCCATCTGGAAGCACCTTGACAACAATGCCATGATTACTCGAAGCCAACATGGATTTGTCAAAAACAAGTCCTGCCAGACAAATCTGATCTCATTTTTTGATCAAGTAACCTCCCTTGTAGACCATGGGAATGCTGTAGCCATCATATACCTCGACTTCAGCAAAGCTTTCGACAAAGTGCCCCATGATATCCTGATGAGCAAACTAGCTCAAAGTGGGCTAGATGAAACAACGATCCGGTGGATCCACAGTTGGCTACAGAATCGGACTCAAAGAGTTCTTATCAATGGGACCTTCTCAAACTGGCAAGAGGTAACGAGTGGGGTACCGCAGGGCTCAGTCCTGGGCCCAGTGCTCTTCAACATTTTTATGAATGACTTGGAGGAGGAGGTGCAGGGAATGCTGATCAAATTTGGAGATGACACCAAATTGGGCGGGATAGCTAATACTTTGGAAGACATAAACAAAATTCAAAGTGATCTGGATAGACTGGAGCACTGGGCAGAAAACAACAGAATGACATTGAATAGGGATAAATGCCAAGTTCTGCACCTAGGAAAAAGAAACCAAATGCACAGTTACAAGATGGGGGATACGTGGCTCAACCACACTACAAGCGAGAAGGATCTTGGAATTGTTGTCAATCACAAGCTGAATATGAGCCAACAATGTGATGTGGCTGCAAAAAAGGCCAATGCTCTTTTGGGCTGCATTCATAGAAGCATAGCTTCCAAATCCCGGGAAGTACTAGTTCCCCTCTACTCAGCACTGGTTAGGCCTCATCTGGAGTACTGTGTCCAGTTCTGGGCACCACACTTTAAGAAGGATGCAGACAAACTGGAGAGGGTTCAGAGGAGGGCAACAAAGATGATCAGGGGACTGGAAACAAAGCCCTATGAAGAGAGACTGAAAGAACTGGGCATGTTTAGCCTTGAGAAGAGAAGACTGAGGGGAGATATGATAGCACTCTTCAAGTACTTGAAAGGTTGTCACAGAGAAGAAGGCCAGGATCTCTTCTTGATCATCCCAGAGTGCAGGACATGGAATAATGGGCTCAAGTTACAGGAAGCCAGATTCCGGCTGAACATCAGGAAAAACTTCCTGACTGTTAGAGCAATACGACAATGGAACCAATTACCTGGGGAGGTGGTGGGCTCTCCCACACTGGAGGCCTTCAAGAAGAGGCTGGACAGCCATTTGTCAGGGATGCTCTGACTTGGATTCCTGCATTGAGCAGGGGGTTGGACTCAATGGCCTTGTAGGCCCCTTCCAACCCTACTATTCTATGATTCTATGATTCTATGATTCTACCAGTAGTAAGCCCCCTCATAGTGATGTTGTTACCTGATTTACACAAGGACATGAAAATCCCTACTGTAGAAATTAAGGGTATGTATCTAAATAAAAAAAATGGCTCTTTCCCCCATTGTTTTTGTGTGGATCAAACCATTAAGTCATTAAGGATGCAATCCTATGCATGTTTAGACAGAAAAAAGTCCTACAACTCCCAGCTTTCCCCAGCCAGCCAAATTTTAGACTTCTTTCTGTATAAACATGCATAGGATTGCACCCTAAGATAATTTTACAACCTCTGAAGTGAAGAACGAAAAGGACTGTTTATTATTTTTGTTAATTTCATTCTTTATGATATTGCAAATATTGTCTTAATTTCAAATTTCAATCCCCCTTTCCTTCAAAAATGGTCCTTCTGAGACCTTAATATTCTCTCGCTTAGGTCCAAACTACCCATTACTGACGGAATAATTGTGATCGGACCTCCCAACGTTTTCTTTTTTATACAGAAATGCAGCTACAGGGAGTCTGTCAACACGCTCATAGCACAGTCAGAGAAGGGGTATGTGTGCTTTTCCCTTCCCCTCATAATGGTTTCCTGATCTAAATAGCTCCTCCCACAAGCTGCTGCTAACAGCAGCTAGGTTAGGAAACTGTCACAGAGGTGAGGAGAAAGGATTAAACCCTCTCCCCCTGCCACTGTGACAAGCAATTTGGCGGCTCCCTGCTTTTAGCAAAAAGGAAAACACTGGGAGATCCAGCCACAGATCTTGCACATAATGGGCAGTTTGCCCCTTTAATTGTTGCTTTTGCCTGAAATGCACTTTCACAGCTCAGGTTACTGAAGGGAAAGCCCTTTATGATCAGCCATAACACTAACAATGCAATATGAACAAAGATCCCAACATTTGTTTCCTTCATTGTTCACCAAGCCTGTTAACAGGGGACCAGGGTTGCACGCCTCCTGCAGTATGGATGTCAGTGGCAGCTCCAACTACCTGACCACTGCACATTCAGCAATGGCTTGAGGGAGAGTCTACACACATCTCCTCCACACACTGGGGTCCTGATCTATTTCAGGCTCCCCATGTCTGCAATTTATAGTGTCAAATAGTGATCCATTAAAGCAATTGCATCCCTATTTGGTACTATAAATTCCAGGCGTGGAGGGTGTAACCCAAATAGGGACTGCAATGTGTGTGTGTGTGTGTGGGGGGACAGGATTAAAGCCCCACACACATGAGAGTCCCAATCTAGATTGGGGGCCCTGCACTTACACTGGAGTAAAAAAACACAAATGTCTGTTTATTTAACATAAGGGCTGCTTTGGCCTTGTGACAGAATCTTGGGGACAGGGCAGTTAGATGTGTTGATTGTTACAATGGAACTGCTTGGTGAAGGGAATTCTCCATGTTAAAACCAGTCCTTTTAAATCAGTCTCCCAATAGCAAATTGAGGAATAGCAGGAGTCCTGGAGCCTAACAAGCCATTTTTGCCTAACCAAATCCTTGTACGTCTGTACAAGGATGCAGGTTTAGCGTAAAGGGATGGTTAATGGGGAGGGGAGAAATAATGCAGAGGTCTGTCTTTGGAGTAAAGAGAGCTGTCAGATGTGTGCATTGCCACTAATAAGGTCACCACCTGTGACACTAAGATCCTGTTGAAAACACTGGAGCAGTTGACCTGTCTCTATTAAGCAAGGTGACTTCTGGATTCAGATTTCACTCTATCCTCATCTGACTGGGTTGCGTCCTCAGTGGTCTCCTAGCAGCAGTGCAATGGACAACATTATTATTTATTTGTGTTGGTAAACCTTAGTCCAGTGCAAAAAGTAGGCAGCAAATTCCCTGTTGCTCCCTACTGCTCAAAGAAACCTGTTTATGAACTGTAGCAATGAGTCTTAATTAGCTCCCAAGGATTTGTGAGGGAAGCTGAGGAGGTAGGAAGCACTGAAACTGACAGAAGCAGAGAGAAGGTCTTTTAACACATGAAGCTGACTGAAAAGTAACTGGAGCTCCAGACTGAGGCTGTCCTCCTGACTGCCCCGGTAACATGAGGCCAACACCTGGCAGAGGAAATTGGGGTGGAGTTTGGTAAGAGAAAGGCCTGTAACACATTAAGCTGATTGAAGGGTGACCAGAGGCCTGCAATTGTGTTCAGCCTGAACAAGGTAGGCAAAACTTGTGAGTAGGCCACCCCCGTTGAAACCACTGGATCAAGAGTGCAGGTGGCAAATAACTTGTGATAAGCACAAACACAGGTGAGACTCTACTTTAGGACTTAGTGGTGATGGAATCTTACTTCTCATGGGGGAAAAAACCCATACTTCTCATTGCAATTGTGTCTGCACAATGTCAGTCAGCAGAGCTTTCTCCAAATGGAAAGCCTGCTCTCCGTAGGACTGGGAGATCAGATGGAACCCTCAAAGGCTTGCTGTGATGGGTTTGCATTACATTTTGCAGACAAAATCCCTTGCATTCTTTCTGATTTGGATGCCATTGTTTTATTTATTTATTTATTGCATTTATATCCCGCCTTTTTTCCTCTTGCAAGGAACCCAAGGCGGCTTACATTATCCTCCTCCTCTCCATTTTATCCTCACAACAACAACCCTGTGAGGTAGGTTGGGCTGAGAGTCTGTGACTGGCTCAAAGTCACCCAGTGAGCTTCCATGGCTGAGTGGGGACTAGAACGCGGATCTCCAGGCTCCCAGTCCAACACTCTAGCCACTACACCACACTGGCTCTCTCACACTGGTTTTGACAGATTCAGAGATAAATGTGGCCAGGGTTCTGTCTAGTCATGTTGTTTTTGATAGGTCACAGTGTGTGCAGCCTGATGATGTGGACAAGTTACTTGATGATTTTACACCCACCAATTGCAATTTTGATCCATGCCCGTCCTGGATATTAAGATCTGCCAGGTCTGGGCTTACCATCTGGACCTCAGAGGTGGCTAATGCCTCTTTGAGGGAGGATGTGGTTCCCACTGTGCTTAAGGAGGCAGCAGTTAAGCCATTGTTAAAAACCCAAATTGGATCCCTTATTCTGGATTATAGGGGGAAGGGGGGGGGCAAAGCAACTTCCAAGGGCCACTTGAGGTCCGCAAGTTACCCACCCCGTTTTAAATTATGCCCTTTTTTATTTTATAAATGTGAGTTTGATTGCTGTTCTTTTAAATGTTTAGGCTGCTGTCTTAATTGCATTTTCTATGTTATTGTTTTAAATGTTTACTTTGTGAAATGCCACAAGGAGGCTCTGCCTTGAAAGGCAGTATAAAGGTATTTCAAATAAATAATTCTCCATTAAGGTCAAGGTGTTTTCACACATGACATTTAAGGGTGCAATCCTATGCATGTTTAGACAGAAAAAAGACCTACAACTCGCAGCATTCTGGAGATGTAGAACTTTTTTCTGTCTAAATATGCAAATAATAGTATTGCAGTCTAAATCAGTCTATAATACGAACATAAAACTTGCGTTGACTATAATGTTCATTCAATTTCTTTCCCACATTCTGACCTACATTAACAACATTTACATGTGGCACAGATAATCTGAGAGACTAAAAATAAAGGCACATTTTACTATCTTGTGGTGAAATTGTTTAACTCTTCTGAATTATAGTGGTATATACATTTATAATATACACTTCATACAATTTCCAGTTGTATTTCCCACTTGCCAGAGTGGGAATGCACATGCATTCATATCATTGTGTTTGTTTGTTTATTTATTTTAAAAGGGGAGAACATGAACTAGATGATGTCACAAATATGGCTACTAGCCCTACAGCAAGGCTACCCATATCCACATGTATTATGAGTAAAATCACAGTGTGCCACAAACCTACATTGGGTTAGCACTGCTCTGAGATTTTCTTTAGCACTAAGACTTCATTGTGTTTTCTTCTATTATATGAATATGTCCTGGGAAAACATGTCCTACAATAAACTCATTAGCATTCAAAGCACAGTTTTATAATGGGATGATAAAAAAGTGGAACTGTTTTATTTATTAGCATAACCTAAACAAACCCCTGTGACTCAACTGCTGAAACACAAAACAAACCTATTTAAAAATGTAGTTGTGCCACTGTAATTATCTCAACTGACAGATTTATAAGAGCTCTGATCAAAACCATGTCACAGTTTTGTTCACTTTTTATGACAGCTGCAGAAAACAGAATTGCTTTCTGCCTTCATAAATCAACTTTGAGAGAGCATTTGTGAATCTGATTCCAGTAATAATGAATTCAAACTTCTGGAATCCAAAGGAGCACATCCAGTCCAACCTGTTCAATCAGGGAACAGATAAAGTCACACTTTTATTCCTGTGGGATTGGCTTGGGTTTCCTATAATGACTACAGCAAGCTGCTTCCACTGGCTAATCAGCAAGGATAATTTTAACTAGTGCATGAATTTGAGAAAACCAATAATCTGTCCCCCAGATGTTCCCGGAATGAAAGAGGGCAGGGTCCATCAAGCACTGCAGTGGCTGAAAATCTGGGCCATGTGACATCTATCACTACTAGTAATCCTGAAAGATTCTGCTGAAGCTGAGAGGAATATTTCTGGCAGACAGATATATCTGGCACAGCCTGTGCTGTGTAAGAAGAGACCACCAAGGGCCAACTGGGGCAATCAGCAGTATCAGTCAGTAAAACTTTTCCTGGACTTTACCAAACCAGGGCCAGAAGAGACACTACGTTAAAGATGAAGCTGACAACTACATCTTTTTCCTTCATTTTTACTCAAGAGTAGGGGCAGGGGCATTGTTCGGTTGTTAAAAGATCCAGGCCACAGGCCCATAACACAAATTTGCATATAATATATAACTGAGTCTAAGCGCACCTCTAATATATGTGTGTGCGTGTGTGGTGTGCGTGTGTGTGTATATACATTACATACATACATAAGAAATGTGGACTGACACACACACCCCCTTCAACTCAGACCCCAGTTCAGCATTTTGGAAAACATCCCGCTTCTGCTCCGGCCAATTTGTAGTCAGACCACTTCAGCTCAGCACCAAACCTGAGTCAATGTTTGGAAAAATGAGTCTTTATGCTTCATGTTGACTACCATGGGAAATTAGAAAAAAACTGACGTTTTTCTCTTGGTCAGAACTGGATGATAATTTCAGGCATAGTAGCCCCCTAGAAGGGATTACACATGCCCAATGTCAGAAAAATAGGTGCAGGGTTTATATTTTCGTTTTCTTTTAAAGGGAACTGCCAATAGCATTTTTATTCCTTGGAAGAATTGGATAAAAATTTCAGGATTCGTTGCTCCTGCAGTGGAGATCATGTCTGCCAAATTTCAGAATGATAGCCACAAGGTTTTTTTGTGAAAAGGTGGCCTTGACATTTTGAGGTCTCCAAAAGACGGCATACTTATCTCCCTATTTTCCTTGTAGACCATTGTTCTGAAAATTACAGACAGCCTACAATTGTCCCCAAGTGAGAAGCCAGCAAAGTTTCAGAAGGATAGGTGCAGCAGTTCATTTGGAAGGGGAGTTCTCCAGTTTGGGGGAGGGAGTGATTTGCTTTCCCTTCCTTTCACCCCTTCCTCAATAGTTTTTGGGTAAATTTGTATGAAAATGCACAGTCATTAGAGGTGTCCCCCAGGAAAGAAACCTTCAAAGTTTCTGAAGAATATACATACATGCAAATTTAGAATTACTAGAATGTATTTATATTTCACCAATGTTAGCAGCAGGGGAACATGAGTGGGAAGGTGCTATTGCACTCATGTCCTACTTGTGGGTTTCCCATGGGCAGATTGTTTGCCAGTGTGTGTGAACAGAATGCTGGACTAGATGGACCTTGGTCTGATGCAGCATGGCTCTTCTTATGTTCTTAAATAGAGAGTGCTTCTGAGCATATGCAGAATGCTTTTCTTTCACCACTGAGCTCTTACATTCTCCCCCTACCAATTATATTTCCCTCTATGCAACCATCCCTCCTCATCCTACCATCCTCCAGCATCTCTTCATAAAAACAGATGTCTTGTTTTGTGCAACTCTCCTCTACCTCCTCCTTGTTATGCACAAGCTGTCATTGTATCTTCCTCCCCATAACTTCATTGGTGCCCAGACTTCACCAGGATTCAGCCAGTGAGTCTGTTTTCAAACCTAGGGCTTATTTATGGAGAAACTCTGAGCATATACTAAGTGCCTTTCCCTCACCACTGAACCTAGAGTTCATGCAAAAAAACAACAACCCCAAAACACAGACATGACAAAACTTGCGTAGGACTGAGCTGAAAGGGTAGTCAGTTCATTAGACGTAATTGGGTAGGCACCGTATTACGCATGCAGTACCATGTTCACAACTCAGGACTTATTTCTGAGTAAACATGCAGAACATCAAGGTGCAAATCTCCCTACAAAAGTAACTTGTGTTGGAATCCCATGCACACTTCTCTTGAGGCAAAGCCTCATTAAACATAATGGGGCTTCTGAGTAGGCATACATAGGCTTGTATAAATGAGCAGTATTTATCTCCCCTCCACTTAAAAAACAAAGCCCAAACTCTTATTTTTATTAAAGCTTTCTGTTCATCGTAACATGGGAAGCTGCCTTATACTGAGTCAGACCCTGGGTCCATCTAGCCCAGTGTTGTTGACACTGAATGGCAGCAGTGGCTTTCCAGGTGTGCAGGCTGGATTCTTTCCTAGTCCTACCTGGAGATGCTAGGGATCGAACCCAGGACCTTCTGCATGCCAAGCATGTGCTCTGCCACTGAGCTACAGCCCTTCCTATTGCTGGATAATGGCAACTGACAAACAAATCAGCCCCAGATTTGTTTCTCTGCAACCATGTGAACCCACGTTTCTCAAAGACTTGAGTGAGAAGGAGAAAAACTAACCCTCTTGTCTGTTTGTATAAAGTCAAATACAGTTCAGAACTTCTCTTGCCCACCAAAGAGAATTCTCTTTAAGAATTCCCCAAGATATGCTCTGGGTGGAATAAAGAAGAGAAAGAAAGAACAGGATAGGGGGAGGAAGAAGAAAAGAAGAATGTTGATTGGAAATGTGTTGGGGCGGGGGGTAGAGAAAAAATAGCGAACTGGCTCCTTTCAGAGAGGTAGTACTTCAGAGAAATTTGGGAGGCTGTGGAGGATTTGTAAGGATTACATGTACTTAAATTAACTTTATGAGGTGAGGTGGCTGAGGGCTTTTTCTAGCTTTTTTAAAGCTGTAGAACCTATTTAAAAGCCTCAGTAGTTCTTCAATCATGACGCCACATAGTCCTAGCCCTCCTTTTGGAATAATTTGAGTCCTATAGCTATTTAGGAGAAATTAAAGTGGACGGGGACAAAGAAGTATGTGGAGGCTGATTGGATCCTTTGCTGTACTGAAGCTACTAAACTTCTGCAGAAACCAAAGCTTCCAATTTGGGGTCATAAAATCAGATGCAGTGTGAAATACCAGTATTTCACATGGAGCTCTTTCTTCCCTTTCTTCTCCCTCTTCAAAATTTCATTGCAAGCAAGCTCCCAACAGTGGGCATGGAAGAACAGAAAAGTACGGGAAGAGAGGTTTTTTTGCACCTCAAAAAAAAAAAAACAACCTACACCAGATATTAGGGATAGTGACCTCCTTAAATACATTCTGATTAGGATCTCTAATCCCCTCTATGGCTTGACAGTTTTTTTTATTTTTTGTTTTAGTCTTTGAGAAAAGGAAAATTTATGCATGGCTACCACAAAAGCCACTGGACCTAGCTGCCTGAAATTGGGCAGGTTCAATCAGTTCCATGGGGGCTACCAGGTCTCCAAATTTCATGTATTTATCATGGAAACTAAAACAGTTATGGCCGTTTCTGTTTTCCAATGCAAGTCACTGGGAAATATTTTTTTTAAAATGGCAGGACAGCTCAAAAGATCTGGGGCACAACTCAAAAGATTCGGGCCCCATGCCCAGGTGGGCCTCCACAAAACAACACCCCTAAGTAGGGGTAAGAGGTCAGATCTGGATTGGGAGTCCCTTGCCTACAATTCCTATTGCAAAATAGTGATCCGTAAAGCTAATAGATCTCTGTTCTGCAACTGACATTGAAGGTGCATGAAGAGGGCAATCCAGATTGGGCCTATAGTGGAGAAAAGAGTTAAAGTCCCCATGCCTCCTATCCTAGCATCCTGATCAAGATCAGTCCCCTTGCACCTACCCTAAAATAAGAATGAAAATAAATGTCTGTTTTGACCCTCAGCCTACAGGTATATCAGTGGGTAAGTACGTTCCAATCTGATAACTACTCTGGTGGGGGGGGGGGTGTATGAGAATTCTGTTTCAGGGGTGGAAACCCGACAGATTTTTCCAGCTCAACCCTCCGTATTTCTTTCTCCCGCCACCCCCCACTGGAATTGACTCGCTCTGTAGCAGATTTAGCTAATATGCAGTTTTCCGGGGCGCGGGGAATGGCACCAATTTGTGCTTCCCTACCCCAGGTTCCACCATTTGTGCAAACTGTAATTTGCATATGCTTGACACTGACAATTGTCAAATTACCCACTGACAGGTTGGGAAAAGGGGACAAGATTGCCCAATTAGCAACCTGATCCTCAGGGTTTGAAGTGCTGAACTGATACATGGGGATTCCCCACTTCCATTGCACACTTGCCTGAGTCTCAAACAAGTCCTTTTAACAGAGATCTACCCTCCACCCCCTTTTCATGGCTCCCATTTGGAATAACCATGGCAGCACTCCCTGAGCAAAGGGGACGGGGGAATTGACAAGTTTGTTTGACTAGTACAGAATATGGCTCTGATGGGCTAAAAGAAGTAATGTGGAGAGGATGAAACTGACAATGATATTGACAAGAGTGCCATTATACGCCATTGTGAGGCTTCATAGCAGACATAGGCAGACTTGCAATTGTGTGCAGCTGTGCAAGAGTGGCAATTAAAAAAATTAAAAACAAAAATATGGCCACATTTGCACACATTTCAAGATCCCCCCCCAAGTTAAAAAAAAATGCTCAAGTTACAATTTGTGCAAATGGTGGAACTGGAGGGGGGGGGGAGCAAAATTTTCCCCAGAATCTGCCCTTGCCCTCTGTTGCAGGCCACCCCTGCTTACTAGAACAGAAACACTGTGGAAATCCATCAGGTTTGAATGGACAAGATTTCCCAGGGTCGCACATCCCTAGGGTGGGGGCACGGGGTGGAACACTTTGGGCACAGAAAAATAATATGTCAGGAAGAAGGGTTCAATGTAGTCTTCTCCCTGACAAGTTAGGGGCCAAGTAGACATGATGACAACAGACAGTTCTCTTAAATGGGTTTGATGCAATCTGGTATAAAGTAGAGCTGATCCAAAAGTAACCTCAGATCTTTCAGCCTGAAATTTCAGGGGTGAAAAGCCAGGGGATTTTGAACCCTACCTTACCTTATTTTGCGGCCACGTGTTTCACAGTGGTACTCATCCAGGTGACCACCAAGCTACCATTCTTTACCCTACTCCCACATTCCTCCCTCCGAGCAATGCTTTATCACAACATACCATCATTCTGAGGGAGGTTCTGGGGGGGAAATCATGGCATTCATTGATAGCTGTTTTGCAATGGGGTTTCTACAATAAAAAAAATGCATACCAAAATGGATGTATTATAGAAGGTGCACACAAAAATGTGTATATGAGTGAAAATAACTTCAAAAGGCATTATATTAGGAAAATTGCTTGCAAAACTGTATATACTAGGCTAAATAGTGTACAAAATGCATGCATTAGGAGAAATGCACACAAACATGCATATGGATTTTCAAGCAAACTTTAAAAAAAATATTCTCAAAGTTCAGGATGAATATTAGAAAAATGAGAAACAGAGAGAATCCGGAATTGACAGATTTGTCCATTCCTACATCTGATCCAATAGAGCTCTTCTTATGCACTTATGTTCTTAAACCTCTAGCAAAAGGGATCAGATCCAGGTTGTGGGGGGTAGGGGGTGGAGGTTGGACAGTTGGCAGGCTTACACGTATACATCAGTGCAATCCAGGGACAACTGTGGCTCCCTGTAGTGTATGGATGCCCACAGCATTCATGTGGTAAAGCTCTCTCATATTACAGACTACACTGGGGTGTATAGCTGCTATTTCAGCAATATGAGAAGCAGCCCTAAAGCTGGATTCATATCCTATGCACTTGTATTAGGAGTACATCCATTTGAACTCAACGGAACTAGCATTGTATCGGACTACAAGTCTATTAATTCAGTTTGACGAATCAATTTTATAATTTGGATTCTGCTATCTGTTCTATACAGTTCTATACCAAAGGGACCCAGAAAGGGGATAGCTATCAGGTATTTATTTTAGCTGGACTGCCCTGCCTGCAGGCTCCTGTCAATCATAAAAAGACCCATTCAGGGCCATTTATTTCTGGCTGCAAGTAGTCTTTGGAAGCTATTTCACCAGTTGCTCAGGCTCCTCAAAATAGCACTCAGCAGACTAATCATTCGTGGTCTCTTGCCTCTCAGCTTATGACATATTCTTCCTCTGAATAAATCAGAATAAATACACACACAATCAATGGACTTTAGGATATCATACTACTAAAGCCATTTTCTTTATGGACTCTGCCAATTTCTGTCAAATCCCCCTGATCTCAGAAAACATAATTGTCTAATGAACATTTCCCCTTTGATTAGCCAACTAAGTTTTAGTTGATTAATCTACTGATGAAATCAAGAAAAGGTTGCATATATTTGTCTCTACATGCACAGGCACAGGCATTTATTTATTAATTCATTAAAAATTCTTGGCTACCTTTCAGGGCAGAAGCCCTCCCAAGGTGGCTCACAGTGATGAAATACATTAAAATGGTTAAAATATTAAAAGGAATAAAAACATAAACACAATAAAATAGCAAATAAAAGCAACCATAAAAGCCAACAATAAAACCAACAACAGCAAAAACAGTAACAACCTCAGTCATATCAAGAGAAAGCCATGGTAAAATAGTAAGTTTCTAAGGCCTTCTTAAAAGTCTGCAATGACGGAGCCTGGCAGACCTCCAATGGCAACTTGTTCCAAATGTGTGGGGCCACTGCAGAGAAGGCCCTCTCAGGTCTGATCTGATCAACTGCTCTCACAGGTGGGCAAATGAGAAGGGCCTCTCTTTCTGATCTTAATGTGCAGGCAGCCTGGTATGCACAGCAAAAACTAGCAGGTCAGGAAGAAGGGTTCTGCTCTTGCAAAAACGTGATTCTGTTGCATGAGTAGCTCCACCTTTCAAAAAACCCGGAAAGCTTCAAATAAAAGCAACAAAAATCACAAGTTTAGAAATATGACATATGAGGGAAGACTAAAGAAATTTCTGTTTGTTTAGCTTAAAGGTAGGTGAGGGAGGAATCTATTTTCAAAACTACTTCTTGGCACAGGCTTTAGCCACTGCTCATGCTGACACTACATCACTGTTAAGAAGAGCAAATATGGTCATGTGAAGGGTGTAGTGATCTGTTCATCATAAGCCTAAAACTGGCTATTTACAATAGCATGCAAAAAAGTGCTCCGTGGCCCCTGGCACTGACTCTCTCATGACAGATTTCCTGGCTGGGGAAAATTTGAATGGGGCAGACCTGCTGTTCTGCTGACAGAGAAGAGCTTTGCCAGCTGGGGTGGAGAGAGGTAGAGTTACCCTGCTCTCCCACCCCTGGTCTATGGCCCCGGAAAGCTCTGTCTTCCAGGGTATTCTAGGGGTAGGTCAGAGGTGGACTTGAATCAGCTGGATCCAAAGCCCCTCCATTCTCTTGCAAGGCTTACACCTGGTACAGGTAATTCCCTCTCCATTAAAATGAAGGGGGAGGGATGGGAATTGGGGGGGAAAGAAATATGGGAGACCTCTCTGGGAACCTACTCACATCTCCTACTCTGGATGAGATGGCTAGATAGCATCACCAATGAAATGAATATGAACTTGAGCACGCTCCGGGAGAGAGCGCAGGACAGGAAGGCCTGGCGTGCTATGGTCCATGGGGTCACGAAGAGTCGGACACGACTGAACGACTGAACAACAACAACAAAAAGGGATATACATCACCAAAAAAAGAGGTCAAAAGAGGACACCGATTCACATAAAATTTGGATATGCTATTCTATATGTATAGATGCAAATTTAGAAATTATTATTATAATTTAAATAGAAATGCAGTAAATCTCACCACAGTGTGGAAGACTGTTGCAAGGTGACCTGTGTGCCTGCTCAGTTTGCTGTTGATAGGCAACTTGAAGGCCCAGCTCTTCCTTCTGATGGTTCCTTATTTAGGGGTTGGACAGCCCTTCAAATAGGGGATGCCTTCACAACAGCCCTCTGGCAGCCCTTCAAATAGAGGACTGTCCTTTGCAGAAGATGACATATGGCCATCCTACCACTTCACTCCCATCCCCACTCGGTAAGATTGCTTGGTAAGTTTCAATTATTTGTGTTGTCCCCGAGAGAAGGTTTTTGCTGATTGCTGCTTTTGTTCAACATGTTTTTGTTGCCGTCGCCATCATCATAGTTTTATTGCTATTGTAGGATTGATTTTAATTTTCCTATTCTTAGTTACCCTGAGGATTATTTGTAAAAGAAAGGCAGGATACCACTTTTCAACATAAATAAATGGTAGTGATTTATTTCAACTGCAAGCATTGAAATCCATACTGGGAAATTTGGTTGTAAAAATGGGCTTTGGGAAGGAACTTGATAAATTCTGTACATGGAGTTGCGTTAAGGCAGGTAGAGGTTGATTATTCTTTATCATTAGAGTTCGTAAAACTAGCTTGAACAAGTATTGCTTGAATTCGATTACAGAAGGACAATATTCTTCAGGTAGGAAGACTGACTAGGGGTTTCTCTATAGCTTCTGCTTCCATATTCTTTGCAGGATTAAGATCGCCCATTTTCACACACTTCTGCTTCCTCCCCCCCCCCCCCGGAGTTCCTTTATCGGTAACCCCTGTATGTTTCATTATACAGCCACTAGATGGTGCTGTGTTATAGCACCACTTCCTCTTTCACTGAGAAAGTCAACTTGGGTTATTTAAATAGTTCATTATCCATGATCTTTAAAAAAAAAGGGGGGGGGGATAAAAATCAGAAAGCATGGGAGAGGCCCTGGACCTTGACAATGTCATGTAAAGAACCGGCAAACTTCTCTGAGTAAGCAGTCTTGATCGTAGTATAAAAGCCCTGTGTGAAAAAGCCCGAGATCAGCCTTTCCCAACCTGGTGCCTGCCAGTTGTTTTGAAATTCAACTCCCATCAGCTCCAGCCAGCTGGAGCCAATGGTCAGGAATGCTGGGAGTTGTACTTCAAAACTTCTGGAGGGCACCAGGTTGGAGAAGGTTGGATTAGATAGTATATAAAAGTCGCTGCTTTGCCATATCTCCAAGGACATCCACCATTAGAGTGGATGCTGCATGGCTCTTTGCCAATGATAGCTCCAGGTGGGATGCCTTCTTCAGGCCAGGAGTTGGACCTGGTGGCCATGCAGTCCCTCTCAGTTCCTGATCTCATGTATTAGGAATGTCAACTTCTGCTAGCAATGTGTAAACTTTCAGACTTTGCAATGTCTCATTAAGGAAGAAAACAGATACAATTTCTCATGTTTCCAAAAGGAGTGTTCTATTACTGCTACTACAGTGGCCATTTCTGTATGATGTAACATTTTGCATTTGCAAATAATATTTTTAAAGCCATTTTGCAAATGCCTACATGCAGACATGTTACATGGGTATTCGCTATTCATGTAAGCTTTCTGATGACCCATTCATGAGTAGAATGCAACAGGAATCTAGGATCCTTTTCATGCATCCATCTCATGCTTCAGTCCTCACATTGCATTTCACAAGCAAGCATAAACACAGCCCCTTAACAAAGGCAATTTGTGTCAAAGGCCCCATTTTTGTGCCGTCTCTCTCTCTCTCTCCAGCAGTACCATCAGGACAGGACTTTGGGGCAAAAATCCAGAGCCCTGCTCAGTGGAAAGACCAGGAGGGCCACCAAATGCAGCAGGACTGGCTTACCACATTTTGAAGTGAAGAATTATGCATGAACATCTAAAGTCAGGGGTCTACAACGTGGTGCCTGCAGGGCCCCCCCCCATTTTTTATTATTATTTGTTATTATTTTTCCCAGGTTTTAATATACATACATGGATTTGTATGAAATGCATACACCTTTCTAACAATTATACTGGGCTGCAACAAAAGTGGACCAAATATCCAAGTAAGTCTCCATTTGAAAGTGATGTTTATATTCCACTCTTTCAAATATTGAAAGTGTTGTAAGGTCCTCAGTCCACTGCATTGTAGGAGGTGAGTGTTTATGCTTCTAATGTTGAAATATCAATCTTTTAGCTGTCAAAAGGGCATGGAGAATCCATTTACGCTGACCATTTGTTAATTTCCATGAAGCAGGTAAATAATTTAAAAGAACGTGTACACCAGTGAATATTAAAGACTGTTCCAGTACAAAAAAATGTTGTGTAATATGTTGTGTCCCCACAAAAAGAAGCAACTACTGGACATTGCCAAAACATATATTGACAAGAAGCATTAGCTGTACCTCCAGCAATTAGATGAATTAGACAATCCCTTATTAAAGAGACATTGCAGCGTCCAACAGACACAAAGCAAAAGCTTTTGTTGAACAAACGCAGCCTAAGATCTATACACGCAACAGGTAGATGCCAAAGCAACGATCCACTGATTAGGCATTTTCTGGTGGTGCCCACAGCAGTATCTCAAATTCACAAATGCACCCACGGGTCCAAAAAAGTTGGGGACCCTGATCTAAAGAGGTGGCCCCTTTACAACCATTAAGCCCAGAATCAAAATTACCTAACTGCATCTCTCTCTCTCTCTCTCTCCCCCCTTCACATACGTACACAGTTACTTCCCAGTGGCATGGGGACAGTACAGGCTGAAGGGGCAGGATTGCAGCTTGAGATCGACAGGCATATGGTCAAGGAACACCTCATTACTTTGAATGAGTTCAAATCTCCAGGGCCAGATGAACTGCATCCTAGAGTCATAAAGGAACTGGCAGAAGAACTCTCAGAACCGTTGTCTATTCTCTTTGAGAAATCATGGAGGATGGGGGAAGTGCCAGATGACTGGAGGAGGGCTAACGTTGTCCCTATCTTCAAAAAGGGTAAAAAGGAGGAACCTGGGAACTACAGACCAGTCAGTCTGACATCAATCCCTGGGAAAATTCTGGAGCAGATCATAAAGCAATCCATCTGGGAGCACCTTGACAACAATGCCATGATTACTCGAAGCCAACATGGATTTGTCAAAAACAAGTCCTGCCAGACAAATCTGATCTCATTTTTTGATCAAGTAACCTCCCTTGTAGACCGTGGGAATGCTGTAGACATCATATACCTCGACTTCAGCAAAGCTTTCGACAAAGTGCCCCATGATATCCTGATGAGCAAACTAGCTCAAAGTGGGCTAGATGAAACAACGATCCGGTGGATCCACAGTTGGCTACAGAATCGGACTCAAAGAGTGCTTATCAATGGGACCTTCTCAAGCTGGGGAGAGGTAACGAGTGCGGTACCGCAGGGCTCAGTCCTGGGCCCAGTGCTCTTCAACATTTTTATGAATGACTTGGAGGAGGAGGTGCAGGGAATGCTGATCAAATTTGCAGATGACACCAAATTGGGCGGGATAGCTAATACTTTGGAAGACATAAACAAAATTCAAAGTGATCTGGATAGACTGGAGCGCTGGGCAGAAAACAACAGGATGAAATTTAATAGGGATCAATGCCAAGTTCTGCACCTAGGAAAAAGAAACCAAATGCACAGTTACAAGATGGGGGATACGTGGCTCAACCACACTACGAGCGAGAAGGATCTTGGAATTGTTGTCGATCACAAGCTGAATATGAGGCAACAATGTGATGTGGCTGCAAAAAAGGCCAATGCTCTTTTGGGCTGCATTCATAGAAGCATTGCTTCCAAATCCCGGGAAGTACTAGATCCCCTCTACTCAGCACTGGTTAGGCCTCATCTGGAGTACTGTGTCCAGTTCTGGGCACCACACTTTAAGAAGGATGCAGACAAACTGGAGAGGGTTCAGAGGAGGGCAACAAAGATGATCAGGGGACTGGAAACAAAGCCCTGTAAAGAGAGACTGAAAGAACTGGGCATGTTTAGCCTTGAGAAGAGAAGACTGAGGGGAGATATGATAGCACTCTTCAAGTACTTGAAAGGTTGTCACAGAGAAGAAGGCCAGGATCTCTTCTTGATCATCCCAGAGTGCAGGACACGGAATAATGGGCTCAAGTTACAGGAAGCCAGATTCCGGCTGAACATCAGGAAAAACTTCCTGAGTGTCAGAGCAATACGACAATGGAACCAATTACCTGGGGAGGTGGTGGGCTCTCCCACACTGGAGGCCTTCAAGACGAGGCTGGACAGCCATTTGTTGGGGATGCTCTGACTTGGATTCCTGCATTGAGCAGGGGGTTGGACTCAATGGCCTTGTAGGCCCCTTCCAACCCTACTATTCTATGATTCTATGATTCTATGACTGCATATGAATACCACAGCCATGACATGGGCTGACTCAATTGTGTGGATTTTTCTACTCAATCTATATGCCTATGTAATTTTTTAGATCACTTGACAGCAGAGCCACTTTGCCTGGGCTTCCCAAATTATGTCACCACATCCGCACTGATGCAAAAGCAAATGAACCTACACTGGGAATTCCAATTTCCTGTCTTCCCTACACTAAAAATAGCCTCACATTCACTGGGCAATTGTGAAGATACGAATGACAGCTGATACTTCCATGCCACGCTCACATGACCTTCAGCTATTGTAAATGTAAGTGTCACACATTGGCTGCCTAACGTGCCAGCCATGTTAGGATGCTTCCCAGGTTAAAGGTAGCAACCCAGAGCATACATATTTTGATAGCCAAGAAGCTCAAAGGGTTCAGAGACAGGATACCACATTTACTCAGAAGTAAATCCCAACATATTCATTGGTGACAGGGATCCTACATTTTAGGACTGCATACTAAGTTCATCTTCTTACCCTTAATCTACAAGGGCAGCACAGGTGGCAACTGTGTCTGGGCACACTGCATTGCAACAACTGACTGGTTCTGACTGAAACCTGGAGTGGATTCACTGCCCCACTGACATTGGAGCCACGAGCCTCCACTGTCTGTGAGTGTCAGACAGTGCTGCCCTCTTCTATAGATAATATCCTACCAGGAAAGCGTGTTTGGGACCAAAGAACAGCAGGTTCAAACAGTTGTTGGGACACAGACCTGTTAAGGAGAGCACATGGTGAGCCTCCATCTTGTTTGTCACTTGTCACAGGGTCCAGCTAGATTGGAAAAGCCATGTGCTGCCATTGATGTGGCTGAGCCCCATGCAAAGTGAGGGCACACCATAGTTTGTTATGGCATCAGGTTTTCCAAATCACTCTCTCGCTCTTAGATCTATGGCATAGCAATCCAAAGCCACAAAATATGAAACTGGGATGTTCTACTGTAATTGACTTCAAGTGTGTTATACCCATGGTTTATATCGTTTAGGGCCAAACTGGCACAGCCCATGTTCTACAGTGTGGGTAAAGTCAATTCCTATAAGGCAGAAGGAGACCTGTTGGTGTTGATGTTGTTGCTATTAAAAGTTTAGTTTTGATTTTTCCGATTTTTTACAATTTTCCAATTCCCCCCAGCATCCACCCACACCCCACACCCCTCCCGACTCTATGTTTTGCAGTCTTGTGTTTTCACTTTGTGAACATTACTTGTTCTAGTTCAATTCCCTACCTGCACTTTCCCCCTCTGAAAATGCCTCTCCCTGGCCAATTTTCCCAAGGGAAAATTTCCCAACTGTAGCTTTTCTTCCAGTACTGGTACCCCACTGGGAGGAAAAACCACTGAAGAGAAGTAGCTTGGGGAGAAAAGCATGAGGGAAAGGGTTCAGCCCCCCACCCCCACCCCCACCCATGCTGAGTTTTAAATGCCCCCTCTCCAAACACTTTACAGGACATTAGCACAACCCACATTGTGACAGATGGACTGTGCCACAGTAATGTCTAGTCGGCCCTCAATTCTATCACTACGCTTAATGCCTCCCTGTTGATGAGAATCAATAACTGAGAATCAGGATGAAGGAGCTTCCACTTCCTACCTGGTTGATAGAAGTCTGGAGACAGTTCCCTGGCCATCGACCTGGCTAAAGTGGATTCGTTGTTAGCTGCCAGTGCTGCTTGCTCAGCGCCTTCCGACTTGGCTTTGGCATGGGCAGTCCTGTGGAGAGAACACCATCATGGCGTTTAGTATGTCCAGACTTCCTGAGGTTGCATTCCTAAGCTATGAATTCCAAAGTGGCCCTCCGAGCTTCAGGAGGACTACTCTGTGCAGTCTTGCTCTTCTATGATGGCCATCGCTGTTTGTTGCCCATAAAGCAAAAACGTTTGTTTCCAATACCTACAACACTTATTAGTCATACTTTGAAAACAACTGACAGTTTGATCCCTAAAAGGCTTATGGGCCAGCCCAAGACTTTTACTGCCTGAGGCAAAGGACAAGGTGGCACCACCGCCCCCCACAAATTCACATACAGAAGTTGACCAGACTGACAGTTGAATCTTACTTCAACATTGGCAATGAGGCAGTGTCCTCCACTGCAATTGAGGGCAGCCGGGTAGCCTAGGAGGTGCAAGGCAGGCTGAATGGCACACAGTTCTGTCCTCTAACACCTCACCACAGCTCTCCCTGCCTCCCCAGCATCTGCTGCCTAAGGCAGCTGCCTTGCTCTGCCTAATGGTAGGACCAGTCCAGTCCTGGTCAGCATGACCCCTGAAGCACGTTTGTGGGTGGTAGTTTGTCTCAAAAACCCACCACATTCCCATAGTCCTTTCATTATGAAGGTTACAAATATCTTACATTCATATCAAGCATTTGACACTAAAAAAGCTAGTTTTGCCAGTACTGAGACTGAAAATGGTTGTCACTGGCAAAATGAAATTCTTCACCCTGTCGCCTGTGGTTAAGTAATTTAAGGTGCTACTGTTATTGTTGTTCAAGTCTGTAAGAACGTAGTGTGACAATGATGGGCCCCTACTGAACAAATCCTTTCTGCACAATAAATGTGCCTTTGTTTCCTATTGCGTGTCTTTCCTTAAGGTGGCAGTTTTGCAGGGATATCACATTTGCTCTAGGACAAATCACATTTTCCTTGTGATAACATATTGCAGTCCAAATCACGTAGAAATACAGTATCTCCACAATACATGTGCTACTTTGACGGGAGGTGCTTGGACAATGCATATGGACTTGTGCTGTAAAGTGCTGTAAGCAAGCAAGCTTGTGATGACGGAAGTTATAGTTCAATACACATAGCGGGCACCAGATTGGGGGAGGCTGATCTAAGCCAAGGGCCTTCTCCACATCATGTGACAGCAAATTCCAGAAGTTAACTCTGGGCTATGTGAAGAAGCAAAACCTTCAGAGGTACTGAAGTGCCTGCATCCCAATGAAACATTTTAAGAATCTCACATTAGTCACTTAGTACATACAGAGCACTCTCTGGCCCCAGCAATGCTATTTAGATAAGTGGAAGGACATTCTGTTTCTTGATGCACGGAACCCATCGCACGTCACCTTCCTTTGTATTGCAAGCGCGATCCTTCTTATTAACCCACAGAGAGATATCTGTCCCCTTTGAGGGCAGTCCTGTGTGGAATGTTCTCAGTACCCAGCATCCTGTAAAAAAGCACTCCAGCTCCTCAATCATTTGGAGACGCTTGGCTCCGAGGAGGTAGAAATCTGTAATTTTAAGCCCTGACCGCTCACAGAAGGCCCCAAGAAGCTGTAAACAGACAGAGCAACTCCTTTTTTGGTAGCGTATAATCAGTGTGATTAATTCCACTGTAATCTGTGGGAGGCCCAGTGGCATATTTATGTCTTTTATGTGCCTGAAGAACTAGCGTTGGATTCAAAGTGGCCAGGATATGCAACCGAAGGTGGAAAATGTTCTTTGCCCAGAAGCTTGTGAAAGCTTTCACTCTCCGAAGGATGTCACTTGAAAAGAGGCACAGCATGACAAACCCATCAGAATTGCCATGGACTGGACCAGGAGCAATTGGGGCAAAGATGTGGGCAGACTTGCATTTCCAAAGACAGAAGCAACTAAATAATGGGTGGATTTGCACAATCATTTTCAGCTACAGTGGCTTAAATAAGCCACTGTGGTTTGCGGCATGTGCTAGGCACTGGGTGTTAATTTGGTTGGTCCTAATGAAGATATTATTTCACTGACCCTGTGAATGATGGGACATATGTATTTATTTTATTTATTTCATTTCTATACCGCCCAATAGCTGAAGCTCTATGGATCTTTCCTGTTACATTCTACTCTCTTAGTATGTATTTATTTATCTATTTATTATTAACATTTCTATACCACCTTGGAATTGTAGTCCAAAACATCTGGAGAGCTCCAGGTTGGGAAAGGCTGTTGTAGAAGCACAGGTGGCAGTGGTGGTGCCTTTTAGCAGTGTAGGCTAGCATGCCAGCTGCAATCCTGTCTAAAGACTTTTTAAAAAAAAAATCAGTCTGCTTTTGGGTAAAGAGAACAAGCTGGATTTAAATTTTTTAATGAATACCACTTGTTTTATTTTTAAATGTGATACTGTCCATTTTATGTTGGTTTGCTGGCCTTCTGTGTTTATCCTGCTGTCTTCCTTAATATTTTAGATATTGATGTTATTTTGAAATAGTTTTATATTTGTGAGCTACCTTGTCAAAACCATATGTTTTGAAAAGCAACTTAGAACTCTCTAAAATAATGTCAAAATAAATGTCACATTGGTAAGTCATCCATTTTGCCCCCACCTCATACCCCCTTCTCATTCTGTATCTTGAAATAGCTCTGCAAGATGACATTACATCATATCTGGCAAAGGTGGATCTGGCCGCCTTTGTGATCGTCAATGCTACAAAATGAGCCCTGGAAAATCATGGAACTGGCTAACCCATTACATTGTGTTTGCATAGAGTTGGTCTAGAAACAATTCTTCATGTTTACAACATAAGAGTACATCCCCAATATAATGTAGAAACTGATTGGTAATGATTTATGGTGGTAATATAGGGGAAACACAAGCTGTTCTGTATTTTTTCTCCAGTAGTCTTCAGAAGAGGCAACATTCCAGTGAAGCACAGTGTAACTGGATCATTAACTTTAGAAAGCTTCTATTTACAAGAAGGCAACAGTTGTGATATGGTGGAAATATCTCCCTTCCTTTCATTTGAAACCCTTCATTCAGCAGCTATCTAGCATGGCTTAACCGCTGGAAGTTCAAATACCAGCCAACATCTTTCTCCATTGATAAGTATAAGCTCAGCCTTCCTCAGTCCTTAGTGACTCCAGAAGAATGACAGCAAAGGAACAACTTGGCAATAACATCAGACAACCCCTCATTATGCTAATCTGCCGGTGTCTCCATGTTGCTAAGGTCTTTCCCCAAAGGCTGCTGTATAAAATGCTTATCAGCTGCTGTGGAGGGCTCTACCATGATTACATCAGTCCACCTTAAGCAGTATCTTCCTTTTAAGCCCACACACACACACACACACCCCTGACAAAGCCACAGAAAGATGGAAAGTCAACCACAGTTAATCTTCCTAATATAAACAAGGGTAGACTGAAAGACTGTGTTTGTATAAGGAACTCCAGGAGAGGGAGGGAGACAGGTGATGGTAGTCAAGAAGCTTTCGTATAATTTAGGTGGGGTAAATTTAAATGTGTATTTGTATATGACAGGAGAGAGCAACATTTTTTAGAATTTATTTTAAAAGTTAACAGTTAAAAACATCCAATGGATACAAACAATGTTCATACTCATAATACACACATATCCCATGGGTTAGGTCACAATGAATGACTGTGTGACTGGGTTCGCACGATACGACAACCCACCAAGGGTAACAAGCCACAGTGAGTTATCATGTCGTGTGAACCCAGCCCATGCAATGCCCAATTGCATGGGCAACAAGCCACCCATGGCTTGTTGTTGAGGTTGTTCAATCCATGATGGGTTGGTGTGTCGTCCAAACCCGCCATTGCCAACCCATTGTGGGTTGTGGGCATCAGCGAGCAAGTCACTCAGCAAGAGCAGCAGAAACCTCTGCCACTCTTGCAGAGTGATCTTGCCTCTGCCACAGTGACAGCCCCTCCACTGATGCCCAAGTGGCACTTTGGAGAGGCTGTCACTCATTCGGCAACTCATTAAAAAAAACAGAAAAAACCAACACCGCACCCTGAGATTTGTGTAAAATGGAGCCTAAATATTTTTTTAAATTATTATTATTTTTTGGCTCCAGGACGTGTGCAAATGTCTTTGCATTTATTTATTTTTTATCATTTTTTTGCAATTGTGGAGGTGAGCAATTGTGGCTGTCAAGCTATACATAGTTTTGTCTTGTCTATTGCCTTGTATGTTTCAGCTATCAAAGGGGACAAAGTGTACTAGGAAACTTACAAAGTAATTGACAAAAAGGGGCTGCATATAGGCTAGTTTAACAGCCTTTGACAGCTGACAGATGGGGTGAGGTCGGGAGAAGACCAGATCGGCCCCTTAGCAAAATTACCATTAAGTTGTTCCAATGACAACCCACACCACACTGCGGAGCTTATTTTGCAGGATGGGTTGTTGTATTGTGCGAACTCAGCCCATGTGAAGAGTTTCCTTTTTCAGTACTCTTATTGACACTCAATTATAATTTCTGTTTTAGGTAATGATACATTTCCAGAAAAAGTATTGATCTGTGGATGGCCTTAATATTGTTGCACTATTATTGACATATGATATTGATATATGATATGATTGATGCCCATTCTCCCAGTGTGGAGATCCTTCTGGAGCTCCTCACGATACTGTTTTGTTTGAACCACTCTAAATAATTTAGTGTCATCCGCAAACTTGGCCACTTCACTGCTCACTCCTAATTCCAGATTATTTATGAATAAGTTGAAAAGCATTGGTCCCAATACAGAATCCTGTTGGATCCCACTGTTTACATCCCTCCATTGGGAGAATTTACCATTTATTCCTTCTCTCTGCTCTCTGTTCTTTAACCAGTTACTGATCCATAAGAGGACCTCTCCTCTTATTCCATGATTGTTATGTTTGCTCAGGAGTCTTTGGTGAGGGACTTTGTCAAGAGCCTTTTGGAAATCCAAGTAAACAATGTACACTGGATCACCCCGTCCACATTTTTACTGACAGTCTCAAAGAACTCTAAAAAGTTAGTGAGACAGGATTTATCTTTGCAGAAGCCATGTTGTTTCTTTTTCGGCAAGGCTTGTCCTTCTATATGCTTCCTAATTTTATATTTAAGAATGCTTTCAACCAGTTTACCCAGAACAACATCTAAGCTAACCAGCCTGTAATTTCCCAGATCCCCCCGGATCCCTTTTTGAAAACTGGTGTTACATTGGCTATTCTCCAGTCCTGTGGTGCAGAGGCTGATCTTAGAGACATGTTATATATTTTTGTTAGTAGATCAGCAATTTCATATTTGAGTTATTCAAGAGCTTTAGGATGGATACCATCTGGGCCTGGTGATTTATTAACTTTCGCTGTAGGAGAAGAATGGCAGCCATCTGTCTCCCCAGCAGTCCACCCTTCTCCGATTATTAGGCCACACTTCATAGACACCCCCCCCTCCTCTGAATGAAAGCAGAAGGCAGACCTCAGCTGTATCCATGCACAGAGAGCCTAGTACCACTGCAAGATGAAACAGGCACCTAGCCAATGCTGGGAGAAAGTTATGCTCCATGTTCTGTGATCTGATCTCTAAATAAATACTTAACATGAGCACCATCTATTTGACCGATTCACTTTCTATCCTTCCCTTATGGACCCTGGCAGTCTTTCCCAGGTTACATGAACCATTTTGTGTTTCCTCGCAATTAGAAATCTGGCCCCTATTTTCCTGTAATTTAATAAAGAGGCAGGCACTAGGTTCTGAAGAGTGGACATATTAGAGGAGGATTCCCTAAGGATCAAAGACTCAACACATAGGAGTTTTTAGATAAATAACACTCAATCCAATGCCTAATTTAACTGAGGCACTAAATTTTTAACATCATTAGATTAAACATGAATCAAGCCCCACAAGAACAGACATAGCTTCTTCTTGGCATGAAATACAAAAGTGGGTAAAAATTGTAAACAGTTTGTACGTATTAACTGTCTTTGATCAGGTTCTTTGTGCAGCTCTGCTGGCCAGTTTTAGAGTTTTGAGTCAAAATCCATAATATGTACTAACTCAGACACATATCTGTATTTGTATATGCAGATCTTCCCAATGTACAAGTCATAGGATGGGTTAGATTATAAGCTTCACCTCCTGAGTCCCTATTTTGCCGCTGGCTCCACCCTTGAGCCACTCTTTTTTTCCCTGGCTCCAGTTGGTGGACCTGGGAATTCTATTAAAAAAAAATGTAGCTCCCCCAAACCTGTATTCCGCCCACCCCTGGCCTGCAGCAAAATCACTCCAGCATTGACTGCTAGTGCCTGGCAGGGAGCTTTACTCATTGCACCAACCCTGTGAGGCCATCAGAAAAGAGAAAGCCTGGATGAAAGTAAAGGAAATATTTTACCTCCATCTTCTAATATAGAAAACTGCCCCTAGTTTACAAGAAGGTATCAGAACACAGAACATGCAAAGACATCTGGTAGGAACCATCTTTAACCACAGGAAAACTTCCCCAACAGCCTGATGCATCTCCTACATAATAGGAGATGATCTCTTACTTACAGCACAGTGTGTCAAATAGGGACTATATGTGTAACGGAAGATGTGGAACAGAAGAAGATTAGTAATGGGCATGGATGGATGCGTATTCCCTACCAGGTTTGGGTAGTAGTGAGGGAGCCCCTCCATCCCCTGTAGAGCGTCCACTTGCACACTGTCCCCCCAAAAGTAGACGCATCACCAAAAAAAGAGGACACCAATTTGCATAACATTTGCATATACTAATGTATAGATGCAAATATGTATAATTGCAAATTTAGAAATAATGACTGTAATTTAAATAGAAATACAATACATCTCATCACAGTGAGAAAAATTGACCAGGTGATCTGTGTGCTTCCTCAGTCTGCTGTTCAGATGCTAATTGTTGATGGGCAATTTCAAGGCACCTGCTCTCCCTTCTGATGGTTCTTTACCTTAAACTGGACTCATGGTGGACAGTGCTTCAAATAGAGGACACCTTCAAATAGAGGCCTGTTCTCCAACAGCTCT
The DNA here is from genome assembly GCF_057233095.1 of Heloderma suspectum. NCBI lineage: Eukaryota > Metazoa > Chordata > Lepidosauria > Squamata > Helodermatidae > Heloderma > Heloderma suspectum. The sequence continues at coordinate 282,709,778 of NC_139461.1, read as the reverse complement.
TCAAATAGAGGACTGTCCCCTGTAAAGTAGGCCACCAGGCCACCCTACCTGGCTGGAATGTAGTGCAGTGTAGCTGTAATCACAAGCTAGCAATCCCATCCGCATTGGATTGCTTATGGGCTTTTCTGCATCCAAGTTTTATTAGACTGTAAATGAGATTTGGATTAGCAGCAGAGAGTTCTACCAATGCTACTTGGGTAACATTTAGGAGGTAAGCATAGTGATCTTGCAGCCAGATCCAGTAGAATACAGATGTTCCTACCAATGTAAGATTAAAAGCTGGAGTTTATAAACTTTGGGCCTCCCCGCCCACACTGCCACCTTGACCCTTCTGTACTGGCAAAGGGCACTGGCTTGGTCCTGAGCCTCAGAAGCATTTGGAAGCTGAAAGACAACTCATTGCTTCTGAATGCCCCTGAAATCCAGTCCAAAGTCAGGAATGAGACCTTACCCATGTCTCCCTTTGGGTGTGTGTCTGTGCTGCAAATGCAGTTGCCAGAAGAAAGAAGAGAAAAATGCTCACCGCCGGCAGGCTGGTGAGGGTATTTCCAGACCCTTGATTTAAAACGAACAAACATGAAAGCCCCCTGCAGATTTGTATTCTGGGGTTCCACACCTATCAGACCCATATGCAATCCACCTTCCTTTGCTTAAAATCAAGCAACACAGCCATACATAAAAGCAGGTTATGTTCTTTCCCCTCAAAATTATGGCTGATTTTAATTTTTGTCACATCAGTATCACACCCTTACTCTAAGACAGCATTTCCCAACCTGGTACCCTCCAGATGTTTTGGACCAACTCCCGTCAGCCCCAGGCAGCATGGTCAATGGCCAGGAGTGCTGGGAATTGTAATCCAGAACAGAGTGACATGTAATTTTATCCTCACATGGACCCTCAGGCTTAGGCTCAGGATGGAACTATATATTCCACCCTGAAAAGCAACTTCCAAAAAGCAGATTTACAGCAGCAACACAAATATGGAAGTGTGGGGAGCATTTATAGGGGAGAATTAGCAGGTAGGAGGAGTGGTGCTTAATTCATACCCCCCCCCAGTCTACCCACACCAGAGGGGCAGGCTTCTTCCTGGTTTTGGAGATTGACTGGAGAGAGGGAAAGAAGCCAGGTTAAAAACACCCGGGGAGGGGGGAGGCATTTGCAGAGGAGAATTGGTAGGTGGGGAAGGGTTAAGCATCCTTTCTCAACTGCTAATTCTCCAATGTAAATGCCCCCATTCCCAAGTCCGGCATTACCATTATGAGGGCAAGAGGGCCTGGGAACGCCCTGTTTGATTATAATGCGTGGTTTCAGCCTCAGGGATAGTGACTGACTTTCCAGGACGTAACAAGTCAAGTGCTAACACCCCATGTGCTACAACACACTGTCCCTCTAGTTCAGGGTAGGCAATGTGTGGCCCTCCAGATATTTTCGGACTGCAATTCCCACCAGCCCAAGCCAGCATAGCCAATGGTGAGAGATGATGGTAACTGCAGTCCAATAACATATAGAGGGCAACACATTGACTGCCATTGCAGCCTTGTTGAAGCGCAGCATTGGCTCAATTCAGACATTATACCAAACCATTATTTGTGCTAACCACAGTTCAGCACCCAAAGTAAGATCTGAGCTTCCAAACATACCACAGGTAAACTATAGTTTGGAGTTGCTGTTCTGCTTTTATTTCCCATCTTCTCAGTTTCATAGTGTCTGCCTTGCACATCTCCATCATGCAGAAGCCTGGGGGTGGAGTAACAGCTGTAACGATAGCTTGTCACTTCAGACATCATACCAAATGGTAATTAAGAAATCGCAGTTTGTAAACCTACATCCAGCTGTAATTTCCAACTCTGGTTTGCTCACTAATCACAAGCCATGATTTGTTAATTTTCAGCCATCACGCTACACCATAGTTAAGCTTCTTGTGCGATGTCTGAATTGAGACATTGTCTCCCATATTTGCAAAAAATGGCAAAATCCCAGCATTTGAATTTTGAATGATGATATCAGACTTTGACATCTGATTTTGCAATTTGGGCATAGTTTGATCAAATCCACAGTGGGGATCGAATCTACAGTGTGCAATTCCCAGCGTCTGGCATGGGACGTTGGGCCCCCTTGCACTGTTGCTGGAAACCAGCCCAAGTTTGTTTTTTAATGCAGCTGTGGAGAAAAAGGAGAGAAAGAGGGGGGAAAGAGAGAAGGTTGGAAAAAGAGAAGGAGATAAAGACAGAAAGGAGAGAGGAAGCAGGGAAACAGGGAGAAAGAGAGTGGATAGAAAGGAGGGGAAAGAGAGAAGGGGAGAAAGAGAGAGTGGAATGAATGGATGGATGGGGGTATTAATGAAGTGTGTGTGTGTGCGCGAGCACGCATGTGTGTAAGAAAGAGAGTGTGTGGGATATCCTTGGCCCCACTGATTTTTGGCTCCAGTCCCACCTACTGCTGGCATTCACCCCCAACAGATCTCCCTAGAGCAGGAGTGGAGAATCTGAGGGCCAGGGTTCAGGCCTGTAGCTGGGGGGGCGGCTAGGGGGAGCCTGCCCCCTAAATTTTCTCTGCCCCCTAAATGTTTTTACAAACAATTAATTTAAAAAACAGTTTACAATTTTGTCTTTAAAAGGCCTGCAAACCTGATGAAGTCCTCCCCCTAATTTTTTTGGCAGCACCCCCAGAACTTTTAGGCTGGCTATGGGCCTGCCAGGGTTCCAATCCAGCCCTCTGGGGTTCCCCACAAGGCCCTGTGCCTTTCCCTTAACCACTGATCATTTGGTGCAAAACTGGCTTTGATGCAGTTTTCCACCCATTTTAAAAGGTTGAAATGCCTCTCCTAAGAAGAGCTCTAAGCTAAAACCTGCTGGCATTTCTGGCCCCACCCCTTTGGTCTTCACTCCTGAGTCCTGCCCACCAATGGAATGCAGCCCCTGAGAGCATCTCCTGCCCTAGAATGCTGCCCTGAAGGGGAGAAAGGTTCCCCTCTCCTGTCCAAAGGGGCTGCTGCTGCTAGTCAAAGTAGCCAATATTGGGCTATTCAGACAAAGAGGCTGACAGCTTCCTCTGTTCCTATCATGCATGCTGCCAAAGCAATTACAGTGAGGGCAGCAGTCATTTTTCCAGTGAGTTTACATTTTACATTTCCTCATGGGATAATGAGCACACACACAGGCGGCAACCAATCAAAATTGCTTATATGCAAGCATAAAGTTTTATGTGAACCATCCCAAACAATTTTAACAAACTGAAATTAAAAGTACCAATATCAAAGTCAAACACTGACTTTGCTGGCGTGATTTACTTCCATCACAATTTGCATTCGAATTTGAGCCTGCATATGTAGATTTTATTAAATCATCATTAGTTTCTGCTTCACTGCCTCCCGGGGAAAATTTTGAATATAAAATTAATTTCCACAGTGCCTGGAGCTCATCAGCTGAGACAACATTCTTAATTCCATAGCTAACACAATATAAAACTTCAACATTGACCATACAGAACTCTGTCTAGTCAGCATAGTTTGGGCTTTATCCAATTTAGACTGTAAATTCCTCACACCATGGTCACTATTTATTATTCTCTGGAACCAGTTGCACCTAAGCAATGATGATATGACCTAGGGCATTTTCAGATCTCAGTTTTGCCCCAGCAAATTGGCAGAGAAAAACAGTCCATGGTGTTCTTATGATGTCAGCTATTTATTCCTGGCCCTTATTTGGATATTCTTTTGATCTCTCGCTAACATGGTCACAGCTCGAGTCCAAGGACATTTCTACACACACTTGAATTCCTGAATGGTATCCCAGAATACACCTTGGAGGGCTACAATTCATATACTTCCTATTTGGGGCCATTTCATGTGTTCTGTTAAGCATATTTAAGGGGGAAGGGGACAAGAGTTTGGGACAGTCAGAAGTGTCATATATATGCTCTAAAACAATTATTTTCAAACTGTCTTCTTAGGAACCCAGGAATTCCTTGTTGGGTTATTGGAGTGTACTCAGTAAGTAGATTAGTTCAGCAATGGGAGACAAGCTTCCCTGACAGACAGCTTATCCCCTTTGGTTATCTTCTCCAGCAATGCATAGTTGCAAGGAAATATTGGACGCATTCCAGGGCATGCTCCTGGTTTGTGTGCGCCTGGCAAAAGCAAGGCTCAGCAGACCTGGCTGACACATCCAGCATGAACTGAGAATCCATCCTAGAGTGTTCTGCAACATGCATGTATTCCATGTCAGTCACAGAGGGGTTGCTCTGTAGCAGGAGTGCAGAACCTCTTTCAGTCTAAGGGCTAAATTCCATTTCAGAGAAGCTCTTGGGGGCTGTATTCCAGTGGCAGGCAGAGCTGAAGGCCAAAAGAGGCCTTCACCAAACGGGGCCAAAACACCAAAAATTCCAGTTTATTTTAGCTTAAAGCTCTTACTGATAGTAACTAAGCCTTTGTTGTTCAGTCGTTCAGTCGTGTCTGACTCTTCGTGACCCCATGAACCATAGCACGCCAGGCCTTCCTGTCCTCCGCTCTCTCCCGGAGTGTGCTCAAGTTCATATTCATTGCATCGGTGATGCTATCTAGCCATCTCATCCTCTGCCATCCCCTTCTCCTTTTGCCTTCAGTCTTTACCAGCATCAGGGGCTTTTCCAGGGAGTTTTCGCATTAGGTGGCCAAAATATTTGAGCTTCAGCTTCAGTATCTGTCTTTCCAATGAGCAGTCAGGGTTGATTTCCTTTAGGATTGACTGATTTGACCTCCTTGCAGTCCAGGGGACTCGTAAGGGTCTTCTCCAGCACCACAGTTCGAAAGCATCGATTCTTCGGCGCTCAGCCTTCCTTATAGTCCAGCTCTCACAGCCATACGTTACTACTGGGAAAACCATAGCTTTGATTATGCGGACCTTTGTCAGCAAGGTGATCTCTCTGCTTCTTACTATGCTGTCTAGGTTTGCCATAGCTTTCCTCCCAAGGAGCAAGCGTCTTTTAATTTCATGGCTACAAGGTCAGTTTACATTCCAATTCCAAAGAAGGGCAATGCCAAAGAGTGTTCAAACTAAGCCTTAAGAGAGGCATTTTAACCGGCTCAAAAGCTGGGAAGCCACCTAACAACTGGTGGCTGGGGGAAAGGAGGCTGAGTCAGGGAAGGGGGTGTGGCCTTCTGAGGAACCCAGAGGACTGGATTTAGCCCCTGGGCCTGAGGTTCTGAACCCCTGCTCTGTACACCAGAAGTCCCCAACCTTTTGGGGTCAGTGGGCACATTTGGAATTTTGAGAGTGTTGTGGGTATTTTCACAAAATGGCTGCCCTAGGGGCAGGGCTTGCCCATTCATACAATGGCTGCCATGTTGAGCATTGCTGGTCACAGAACACTGGTTTCCTAAAAGGCAAACTGATGAGTCTAAAAATAAAAAAATTAAAAGGTAATTTGCTCAAGAACCTAAGCGCCAAGAGAGGTGTCCATGGGCACGTAACAAGCAATATTGATATATAAAAATTGCCTAGAGCAGAGGAAGTTTGTGAACCATAATGCTAGAAGAAACACCTTCTTTTCTCTCTCTCTCTTTTCTGTCATGGGGATGGATTTCTGTTAGTTAGAAATGGTTGTCAAGGTTCACTGCACTCTAAGGAGGTCAGCATTGCCTTCGCCTTCATGATTACTTGGTGGATTTTTAAAATACTGAAACATTATCCTCAGCCCTAAATAGCTCAAGGCCATTTGCATCCTTCCCTCAAGGATACTTCTCTACAGAACAATTATGGGGCTGAGATGATCAGCAGCCATCTTCACCAAGGCATCTCTCTCCCTAAGAATCTCATTCTAGTGGGGGAGAAATGATAACCAAAACCACTTAGGCTGAAATCCTAAACACACTTGCTATGGGGAGTCAGCCCCATTGAGCATAGTGGGACTTGCATTGCAATTAACATTTACTTGAGGGATTTTTACCTTCAACAGCTCAGTGGTAGAGCACATGCCTTGTATGCAAAAGGTCCCCAGTTCAATCTTTGGCATCCCCAGGTAGCGCTGGGAGTTATGCTTGTTTGAAACCCTGGAGAGCTGCTGCCAATTGGTGTATAATCCTGAGCTGGAGGGACCAGCGTTCTGACTCAGTATGAGGCAACTTCTTATGTTCCTATGCATAGGATTGCTCTGTAATTAGTCAGAAGACATGGTGCCACTGTGGCTGTGATGACTTGTTGCAAATGATCTAGGAAGATGTTTGGCCTATTGCATGTACACTAGGGAGGCACAGGATGGCTGCCTTCCTTGCAGCAATCCAAATGGCCCTCGGTGAGGCTTTCTAGTTACATATTTGAAGCATTTTTGTCTTGCTCCTCAGTAAAACAACAACAACAAACAACAGGATCCCAGAGAGGATTGCAATCAATCAGCAAAATAAAGTCACTGCCTACAGCTTACAGTCTAAAAAGATATGGCACACAAGGAAAAAGCGATAGGGAGGGAAGAGGAAAAAATTAAGTACTCTTTAATCCCTCAGCTTCCCATCTCATCTGCCTCTGTTATAGGCTGCTGGTGGCAACCATAGTTGCTTTGATCCATGTGCCTTATGTGGCAGGAAGGGCCTGAGAAAGGTCCACATAGGCTCTCTCCACCAGCATCTAATCCTATTTCTCATGATATACACCACTTACTGCTGAGCAATTAATTTATGCCTAATTACAGTGCAGTCTCCAAATGTATCCAGTTGGCTGCCAGAATACCAGCTTGCTTGCTCATTTACTAGACCACCATACCTGATTAGTACAACTTTCCATATGACTTCTGAAAATTATAGAAATTGGTGCATAACACTGAAAATATACAGTGTATATAAAATATACATTATTTAAATGTTAAAAAAAATACTTTGTAGCTGCTAGGGAAGGTACACTTTAGATACCTCAGGTTCAAACGTTTAAGGACAATTGCTTCTACTCAGCATGAAATGTGTAAATAATTTCATCTAAAAAATACTGGAGAACAGTTGCTGTAATGATATTACGTTTAGAAGAAACTCTGACATCTTTTTTCACATGGAAAAAAGTACAGCAACATTCCATATTCCAAGATGCACTGTTCCTTCAACCACCTCGCAATATAGAGCTTACTTAAGGCTTAGAAAAAGAACATGGTACAGCAGTCCTGAAATGTACCGTTTCAGAATAGAGGTGGGAGATAATATGATCGAATGTTCAGTCATTTCAAAAATTCCTTGACTTGTGACTACATTAAAACCCTTCTCCTTGCCACAGGCAGGGAATTTTTGAGATTACGAAGCATTCCGTTGTGCAGACCTCTCTTCCCCGCACCCTCCCCCCCGCACGGTCTGCATTCTGAAGCGGTACACTCCCAAGAGGACTGTATCACATGCTTCTCCCAAATATGTAGATCTGGTCTTAATATTGCAAACTGTACTTAGGGCTCTGCAACCTCCAAAGGCCATGCATTGCAAAGATGAAGGCAGGCTGCTATATACAACCTCTTGAGATGTGTAGCCCATCAAAGATCTAAAGATATGTGAGGTATTAAGTAGAAGGAATTTAGGAAATGTGGCTCCCCAGCCTGGCTTTACTCATCATCAGATTACCGTTTATGGCCACAGGAAGAGTGAATAGCTCAGAATTGCCCAGGACCTCATCTTTTTCAAGTTCGACCTTAAAGAAAGCAAAGAAATTCAGGGTGAAAGGTCAACTGGGAAAAGGCAGAGTCACTTTCTGCTTTTCCCTGGCTCATCTCTTTGGCTTGCTGCTTTACTTCCACCTGCTGTTGTGATTAGCAGCAACAAAGATAACGCTTCCCTCCACGTCCGCAGCATTGCAAAAAAGATCAAATAATCAAAACTATCAGCCCTTGGGCCGGTGCAGAAGCAGCATGTGAATTCAGAAAGGAAGGAGATCCAAAGCAGTTCAGGTAATGTCTTTTGTAGGCCCGGCTGTGGGTGAAATAAGAGGGGCAAACTAAGGCTCTTTTCCCTCCAACAGCCAAAGAATATCCCACTTTGGGCAATAAGCCTAGAAAGAACATGCATGCATGTGGGGGAGAACCGTGCAGGCAAGCGGAAGTGGCCTTGACAATTGTGCTACGGCTGCTCACAGTTTAAACTGAAAGGCAGCTTGCCTGCTCATCCACACAAAGAGCTGCAACAGAAGTACTTCTTCACACAGCACATAGCTAAACTATGGCATTTGCTACCACAGGATGTAGCGATGGCCACCAGTTTGGATGGCTTTAAAAGGGGATTGGACAAATCCCTGGAGGAAAAGGCTATCAATGGCTGCTAGTCCTGATGGCTATGTGCTACCTCCAGTACCAGAGGCAGTGAGCCTCTGTACACCAGTTGCTGGGGAACATGGGTGGGACAGTGCTGTGTGCTCATGCCCTGCTTGTGGGTTTCCGGTCGACAGCTGGTTGGCCCCTGTGTGAACAGAATGCTGGACTAGATGGACCCTTGGTCTGATCCAGCAGGGCTCTCCTTATGTTCTTAAGGCTCAACAATTCAGCACAGAACTTCATGCACAAAGCATTCTGGGATTAAACCTCTGTCCTTAGAGGTACGATCGAGCTACCCCCAATCCTGTGCCAGCAGTACAGTGTTTGTATTCATCTATTTATTATGCTTTTATCCTGCTGCCCTTCTACTAAGGCATTCAGGACAGCGTGTGTGTGGCTGTCTCCCAACCTGTTTTGTAGTCACAATAGCCCTGTATGGTAGGCTAGGATGACTTCATGGCCGAGTGGGGATTTGATCCTAGGTCAATCCAGTCCTAGCCTGACAGTCTAACTCTGCCTTACCCAACTGGTTGCCCTCCAGATGTGTTGGACAGCAACTCCAGGGACAGTCATGGAAGTTACTGTCCAACACATCCGGAGGGCAACAGCTTCGGGAAGGGTGCTCTAACTACTAAACTGCACACACTTAATATCCTGTCCTCATATCATGGATGTCCTTGCTGCAAAAAGATAACCATTCTGTTGCAAACTTTTTTTTTTTTAAGGAGCCAGATGAGTACTGTAGATTATAGTGGAGGCTGGTGGCTCTGATGTCAGTGGGGCGGTGAATCCGCTCAAGGTTTCAGTCAGAACCAGTCAGAACTTTAAAGGAGCTTCATGCTTTGGATAGCTCCTTTACTGGTTCTTTACTGACTGGTTCTGACTGAAACCCAGAGCGGATCCACCACCCCACTGACATCGGAGCCACCAGCCTCCACTGCTAGAATAGCTTTGCATGGCAGGGGAATGAATACCCAGTGAGAAATTTAAAAAAAAAAAATAGGTAAAGATTCCTGAAATGGCAGAATGTGGGGAAGGGTGAGAGTTAGACAATGGGATGGGGAGCTGATAGTCTTGCTGCTTTTTATATTTTCTTGAAAAATTCTGCATCTTTTCTAATGTTGCTGTGTGGATATCATTTAATCAGTCAATGGCATTAGATGTAGCTGTATTTGGATAGAGTCTTGAGCTTCCTGCTGCTATTCTGTCCTTGACTACTTCTGTACAGGTGGTTCCTAGCACGACCCAGTCAGTTGGTCTTCCATTGTAAGCTACAAGTGGATTTGCAACTGACTTTCCATACTACCAAAAGTATCACTGCCATGTCAAAATCCCACCCTTTCAAAAAGTCGTGCTATAGGCATCTACACCTTTGGGGATTGTGCTGCTCTTTTAGTCTTGGGGGGGGGGGGTCAGACTTTCTGTGGTCTGAGAAAAGATGGATGAACCATAATGAAAATACAGGATGACAATGATAGGGTGATGGTGTTGTGAGGATGACCTGTAAAAAATGAGTGAACAAAGCATGGCAATTCTACATCAAATGCCTAGTGTGGAAGAACTCCTTGTTTTAGAGAAACATAAGTTCTTGTCTAGGTTCCCGACTGGTAGATCTTCTAAGCCTTCCATGACAGTGATAGTACTAGATACCAAAATCCACTAGACACCAATGGCACAAGCTTTTTGAAGCAGCACTCCAAATAAATGTCAAATTCTCTCCTACACTGAAGCAGTGTTTCAGCTTGCTTGGCAGCAGTATGTTATATCAATTATAGTTATTTAATTTCTAAATTCTACCCCAACTTTCAGTCCAGAAAGATCCTCAAGGCAGTTTATATAAAACAATAAAATACAATAAAACTATTGAAATGATTCAACTAAAATGATCCAAATTAAACACACAATTAAAAGCACAAATGACACACAAAACCTGAGGCAAGGAAGGGGCAACCACCGAAAAGGCCTTCCTTTCTTTAAATACCTTCTGAGTGTCAGTACCCCCAAAGCATGTAAAGCAGGGGCCTTTCTCATTATTTACATATATGAGGAGCTTCATATGAGTGCTGCTTTGTCCATAAAGAGTGCATTCTTTCTATCATCTTCCAATTATAAAGGAATATATCTCCTGTGAGTCAGAAAAAGAAAATCCGATGCTGTAAAGAACAATATTGTTTAGGAACCTGGAATGTCAGATCAATGAATCAAGGTAAGCTGGAGGTGGTCAAACATGAGATGGCAAGATTGAACATCGACATCTTGGGAATCAGCGAACTCAAATGGACAGGCATGGGCGAATTTAATTCAGGTGACCATCATATCTACTATTGTGGGCAAGAATCCCTTAGAAGAAATGGAGTAGCACTCATAGTCAACAAAAGGGTGGGAAAAGCAGTACTGGGGTACAATCTTAAAAATGATAGAATGATCTCAGTACGAATCCAAGGCAAACCATTCAACATCACAGTAATTCAAGTCTATGCCCCAACCACTGAGGCCGAAGAAGCTGAGGTTGATGTGTTCTATGAAGACCTACAACACCTTCTAGAACTAACACCAAAAAAAGATGTCCTCTTCATCATAGGGGATTGGAATGCTAAAGTAGGAAGTCAAGAAATCACCGGGATAACAGGCAGGCATGGCCTTGGTGTACAAAATGAAGCAGGGCAAAAGCTAATAGAGTTTTGCCAAGAGAACATGCTGATCATAGCAAACACTCTTTTCCAACAGCACAAGAGGCGACTCTACACATGGACGTCACCAGATGGTCAATATCGAAATCAGATTGATTATGTCCTTTGCAGCCAACGATGGAGAAGCTCCATACAGTCAGTAAAAACAAGACCTGGAGCTGACTGTGGCTCAGATCATGAGCTGCTTCTTGCAAAATTTCGGCTTAAATTGAAGAACGTAGGGAAAGCCACTAAACCTTTCAGGTATGACCTAAATCATATCCCTGATGAATATACAGTGGAGGTGAGGAATAGATTTCAGGGATTAGACCTGATAGACAGAGTGCCTGAGGAACTATGGACGGAGGTCCGTAACATTGTTCAGGAGGCAGCAACGAAATCCGTCCCAAAGAAAAAGAAATGCAAGAAAGCCAAGTGGCTGTCTGATGAGGCTTTACAAGTAGCTCACGAAAGAAGGGAAGCGAAATGCAAAGGAGAAAGGGGAAGATATACCCAACTGAATGCAGAGTTCCAGAGAATAGCAAGGAGAGACAAGAAGGCCTTCTTAAATGAACAATGCAAAGAAATCGAGGAAAACAACAGAATGGGAAAGACTAGAGATCTCTTCAAGAAAATTGGAGATCTCAAGGGAACGTTTTGTGCAAAGACGGGCATGATAAAGGACAAAGAAGGCAGGGACCTCACAGAAGCAGATGAGATTAAGAAGAGGTGGCAAGAATACACAGAAGAACTATACAGGAAAGATCTGAATGTCCCTGATAGCCATGATAATGCGGTCACTGAACTTGAGCCGGACATCCTCGAGAGTGAAGTCAAGTGGGCCTTAGGAAGCATTAGTAACAACAAAGCTAGCGGAGATGACAGTATTCCAGCCGAGCTATTTAAAATCCTAAAAGATGATGCTGTTAAAGTGCTGCATTCAATATGCCAACAAATCTGGAACACTCAACAGTGGCCACAAGACTGGAAAAGGTCAGTTTACATTCCAATTCCAAAGAAGGGCAACGCCAAAGAGTGTTCAAACTACCGCACCATTGCACTCATTTCACATGCCAGCAAGGTGATGCTCAAAATCCTACAAGCTAGGCTTCAGCAGTATGCGAACCGAGAACTACCGGAAGTACAAGCTGGGTTTCGAAGAGGCAGAGGAACTAGAGATCAAATCGCCAACATTCGCTGCATCATGGAGAAAGCAAGAGAATTCCAGAAAAACGTCTATTTCTGCTTCATTGACTATGCTAAAGCCTTTGATTGTGTGGATCACAACAAACTCTGGCAAATTCTGAAAGTGATGGGAGTACCAGACCACCTTACCTGTCTCCTGAGAAACTTGTACGAGGGTCAAGTAGCAACAGTAAGAACCAGACATGGAACAACCGAGTGGTTCAAAATTGGGAAAGGAGTACGACAAGGCTGCATATTGTCACCCTGCTTATTTAACTTATATGCAGAGTACATCATGAGAAACGCCGGGTTGGATGAATCAGAGGTCGGAATTAAGATTGCCGGGAGAATTATCAACAACCTCCGATATGCAGACGATACCACCCTAATGGCAGAAAGCGAAGAGGATCTCAAGAGCCTCTTGTTGAGGGTGAAAGAGGAGAGTGCAAAAGCTGGTTTGAAACTCAACATTAAAAAAACGAAGATCATGTCATCTGGCCCTATCACTTCCTGGCATATAGAAGGGGAAGAAATGGAAGCAGTGACAGATTTTACTTTCTTGGGCTCCAAGATCACCGCAGACGGTGACTGTAGCCATGAAATTAAAAGACGCTTGCTCCTTGGGAGGAAAGCTATGGCAAACCTAGACAGCATAGTAAGAAGCAGAGACATCACCTTGCCGACAAAGGTCCGTCTAATCAAAGCTATGGTTTTCCCAGTAGTAATGTATGGCTGTGAGAGCTGGACTATCAGGAAGGCTGAGCGCCGAAGAATTGATGCTTTCGAACTGTGGTGCTGGAGAAGACTCTTACGAGTCCCCTGGACTGCAAGGAGGTCAAATCAGTCCATCCTAAAGGAAATCAGCCCTGAGTGCTCATTGGAAGGACAGATAATGAAGCTGAAGCTCCAATATTTTGGCCACCTAATGCGAAGAGAAAACTCCCTGGAAAAGACCCTGATGTTGGGAAAGACTGAAGGCAAAAGGAGAAGGGGACGGCAGAGGATGAGATGGCTAGATAGCATCACGGATGCAATGAATATGAACTTGAGCACGCTCCGGGAGAGAGCGCAGGACAGGAAGGCCTGGCGTGCTATGGTCCATGGGGTCACGAAGAGTCGGACACGACTGAACGACTGAACAACAACAACGAGTCAGAAAAAGCAAGCAGCAATAGACAGGTTCAATCCACAAAGCCAACCTATTCTGATTGAAGCTTCCTGTTGTTTTAAATATAGTCATATTTCTTAGTTTACAAAAACACCACTTGATTTACTTTCTCATTTAGTTTTCTACTTTAAAAAAAACTTTCCACTTTTTTCTTCTACTTTCTACTACTACTAAAATAAGTTTTTAGATAAGAACTTCCCATAATGAAACCAAAGTTTCGGTTGGTCAGACAGTCCATTTCTCTACCTCAGGAAATTTTCTGTTTTTCTTTGCTGTTATGATTCTTCCAGTTACTAAATGATCCCTAAATAAATAACTAGGCCTGGCTGTATCCAATAGATGATGCAGTTCATAGAGCAAAGGAACATCCTGGCAGGACACAATGCTTGCTCTTGAACACATATAAAAGGAGCTGGGGAGCTGGAGAGCCCCTCTTACTGATAGAATACCACATTCAAGAAAGAAAAAGCACAACTATGTACAAGCAGTAGCAGCATCTCAAAATGCAAAGCTTCCGATATAGTCTGTGCAAAGCAAAAGATGTTGATGTGATTCTGGACCAGGCCAGCACAATTCACAACCAAGCCAGCTTTTATAGCTGCTGGGATGGATGAATAGATGAAAACCTGGCTCAGTAGAGAAACTGAGATATGTCAGCGTAGTTTCCTTTGCACAGATGCTGTAGCAAGGTTTGCATTTTTAGATAATCACAGGCCTTGAGCTCCAGGAGATTTTGAGGTGGCCAGGCTCTTTCAATGACATAGGGGTCCTCAGCCTTTTAATGCTTTTAATTCAAAGGCATCAGCAAAGGAAGGCCAGAGAGAAGGGAGCCAAAAGAAGACGGGCCCTGTCTTTTCTGCTTGTCTTTGGATGTGCTTTTGAGAGGTGGAAGTGTACCTGTCCTGTTCTTGCTGTGCGTGGTATGTACTTGTTCTCTCTTTACCTTGCTGTTGCTGGCAAACCACTTCTTTCTGGTTTTCATAGTACCCTAGGATACACCTGTTAAAATCCCCCAAAATCCCCTCAAAATACAACAACCAATGCTCATGTTAGAGTAGGCTAGGTGTCTTACTTTACCGGTGACTGTCCTCTATTGTGAAGAGCGGTCAAAGGACAGTCCTCTGTTTGAAAGTGTCTTCTATTGAATGGCTGTAAAGTCTAAGTGAGGTTTAAAGAACCATAAGAAACTGTAAGAAGGGTGAGCAGGCAGGGGCTTGGAAGTTACCCATCAACAGTTAGCAAATGGATAGCAGAATGTGTAGGCACACAGATCAACTAGTTAGTCTTCTCCACTATGGTGAAATATCTTGTATTTCTATTTTCACTGTGGTGAAATATCCTGTGTTTCTATTTAAATTATAGTTATTATTTCTAAATGTGTACCTATAAATATAGATTTGCATATGCAAATGTTATGCAAATGTGTGTCCTCTTTTGGGGCGATGCCTTTCTTCTTTTTTTGCAATGCATAAGTGGACTTCCCATGTTAGAGATGTTTATATTTTTGTCCGACTGTTGTGGGTACCTATTGCAGACTGCCTGAGGCATCACCGATGAGCTATTAATATGGGCGACAAAATGCATAAAAACAACCAAAGTGAGATTCCTGTAAAAGATAATAAAAGGATTATGTGGAGTGGCTTTTTGTCTATGTGGTCTGCACCATGCATAGACCATATCCAATTCCCCATCCCACCCTTTCTGCTATGAAAACAAGATGGACTATGGTCCAACACAGAATGGGCACAGCTACATGTAGAATACCTAGGGATATATGGATTTTGTTAAATCTGTTCCGTCTGTGTTTCACAGATTGTCAGACGTCTTTTTTTCCATCATCCACTCATTGATGGAACTGGATTTTTTTTAGGGATATACAAGAATTCCTTTTCATTTACGCTAATGCACATTTGCACAAATACCCCCTGAAAGTAAAAAGTCAGCTGAATCCATGTGACTCAGAAGAAGCCAGTCCACTGCAGAATCCACAGTTCGGATTCATAGAAATCCAAATTCATTTGAATCCACTGCAGAGTTCTCCAACATCCCTTAGAGTAGCCATGTGTCTTGAATTATGGAGGGCAGTCCTCTGTTTCAAGGGCTATTAGAGGACAGTCCTCTGTTTGAAGGTGTCCTCTGTCTGAATGGTTGTCCATTCTAGGGAGGGACTGAGCTGTCAGTTTCACTTTCTCCCACATTCAAATTTGTAATATCTCAACTTGAAGAGATTTGCAAATTTTGTTAAATTCTTATAAAAAATGAAATGAAACAAAATTACCCATCTGCATGGTCCAAATGCATAAGGTACAGCTATTCCTTGCATGGAGAGGACCGTGTTGTACCTGCCTGCCATACAGCTGTTCATGAGGAGCCTATCAGAAGAAAAGAAGTAGCAACCCTAATTCAGCACTCATAGTTAAGCAGTCAAAGCCCTGGGCCTGGACGGATTAACCTGTCCATTTGTTTCTCCCACAGTTTGTTAAGCTCACATTGTTTCCATCCCAAATATGAAGAAATTTGCAAATTTTGATAAATTTGTATCATCAATGAACTGAAACAAAATTCTCACCTACCCATTTTTAAACCAGTCCAAGCAGTGGAGGCTGGTGGCTCGGATTTCGGTGAGGCCATGCATCCGTTCCAGGTTTCAGTCGGAACCAGCCAGAACCCTCAAGCAGCTATCCAAGGTGCTGAAACCTATCCCCAAAATTGGTTCAGCATCTTGGATAGCTCCTTTCGAATTCTGACTAAAACCTGGAATGGATTATCGCCCCACCAAAATCGGAGCAACCAGCCCCCACTGAGTCCAAGTCTTGTTTAAAGATAAAGAACCATAAGAAGGGAAAGCCGGGGCCATGAAGCCCATCAACACGTAGCATGCGGACAGCAGTCTGAGCAGGAGCAAAGTTCACCTGGTCACAGCCTTCCCCATTCTGGTGTGATGTACTGTACTGCTATTTCAATTATAGTAATTATTTCTTAATGTGTGCATTTATGCATACAAATTAACATATGCAAATTTTATATAAATCTGTGTACTCTTGTCTTCTTTTTTGGTGATGCATTTCCTCTTTTTGGGTGATGCGTAAGTGGCCATCTTTAGTACACACCTTGGATTAGCAAGCCCTGATCCCTGCCTGAAAACTGTCCTTCGCAGATGTGTCTCCCAGATCATCTCCCTTTGGTGGTTTTTGTTTGGGAAATAAAACTATCCTTTCCATAGTCTGGAGCAGGAGGGTCTCTCTCAAAGAATATAGTACAGACTTCCCCAACTTGGTGCCCTCCCACAAACTTAGACTACAACTGCCCTGCTGTCTGGGGATTGCGGTAGCCAAAGTCCAACACAGCCAGAGGGCACCAGGCTGGGGTGGGCTGATAGAGCAGAAACAATAAAGAGCTCTGTTTCCGAAGGGGTTGCCATGTTGTTAGTCTTTAAGGTGCCACAAGACTCTTTGTTGAAAGAGCTCTGTGACACTATAAAGGCAAGCACAGTTATTGTGCCAAGAACTATCATAGGCTAGAGCCTGATATGGTCTGGAAAGCTCCTTTAGAGTTCTGACTGGTTCTGTCTGAAACCCAGAGTTGATTCCCACCCCACTGACATGGGAGCCACCACCCTCCACTGCTTAGTCTGGTCACAGTGCTTAAGTTGGCTCTGGCGCTTAAGCTGTTTGTGTCCCCTTGTGCTCTACTTGTAAATAAACCCCCAAGCTACAAAACAGCATTAAGTCACTGGTGATCTCTCCTTCCAAAGGAAGCCAAACCCTGGTAAGCACTGTCCCTGCAACCTCTCAGGGAAGCGTGCTAACTTTATATATGAGTACACCATTGAGAAGAACAATTTTGCAAAGCCAAGCCAAAAGGCAAAGAAAATGCAAGGGAATACAGTAGCTGAGTTCCGTGTATCCCAATCATTCTGATGCCTATGGGAACAAAGATAGCAGCCCTTTACCGTTGCCAGGGGGCACACAGAGTTCCCCCAAGTCGTATATCAAGGGGTGAAATCCTGTGTAGTACAGCTGCAAAGACAATATTAATGTTGGGGTTGGGGACAGCAGGGCTCAACAATTACTTTCTGTAGTGAGCAAACCATTTGTAATCCCTATTCAACTCAAGGGAGACATTATCAGATTTGCTAATGAACTCTTAACTTAGCCTCTTCAAGTTGTAACCTTACTGTGGACTCTTTTTGTTTAAGCTCAGTGACTTTAAGGTCAGCCAGAGAATCCATAAAATGCTTTATGGATTCCCGGTTCACTTTCTCCCCTAATGTTGCCAACCAGCAGTCGCACAAAGCAGCCACTCTCCTCCTGCCTCTCAGACATCCACGCCCACCACTACATTGGAAAGCAAAGGGCTTGGGTGACTTGGCAAACTGTGGTGTTGTTGGCACAAGCCATTATGATTGAGTAGCTACCGCTTCAAGGGTTGCCATAGCAAAGGAGTAGACACGATGCTCAAGGCTTAGATTCTGGCAGAGAACCACTGATTAGTATACTGTGAAGCTCATGCTTTGGGAAGTAAGAAGTGTTGTGGTTCCAAGAAACAGAACTGCCCAAACTCCAGTTTCCAGCACAGCACAATGAGGGCCACATGTTAAGAGATGGAAGGGAACTTAGACCTGGATTTATGCACATAATCAGGGTTGCCCTAGACCACTGATTCTTAACTGGGACCATACAGCCCACAAGGAGGCAAGCTAAAAATGTGGGGGGGCAGGGGTTCAGGAAGGCATTTGGGATTTTAGGATTTTTAGGCAGCCCTCTTTCCCTTCTTGCAATGGCTTCTGACATTTTGACAAGACAGTTGTTGTATACTGCTCACCCCAGCCTGAGGATAAAATCCCAGATTTCTGTCCAGACAGACTGTCTACACTATCCGGAGTGTCACACAGCAACAGAACAACCAAACAGGAATGCCTCCTCCCCATATGGGGCAAAAAACACACAGCAACAAATAATATTCCTCTATCTGTTTACAATGAGCCTGTTTACAATGATGATCTTCCAGAAAGAAAACAACAGAGGGGGCAACAAAGGCAAGGGAGAAACTGGTTTTCAAAAAAAGTGCCAATCAGGCTCAACTAACCCTAATATTATTAAGAAGTTAGCTGATGGCCATTATGCCATAGCTCAGTGGTAGAGCACATGCTCTGCATGCAGAAAGTCCCAGGTTCAATCCCTGGCATCTTCAGGAAGAGCAGGAAAAAATCATGCCTGAAAACCTGGAAAGCCACTGACAGTGAGTGTTGACAATATTGGGCTAGATGGACCAGCATAAGGCACCTGCCTATGTCCTCAAGGGTCTCACTGAATGTATGCCTGAGATCTCTGTATCATATGTCTATATCATAAATACATCTATATATTGGAATAAATTTGTCTCATCTGGGGTACTGTTCATATGTCCTAATTTTTTACTTGTGGCTTGTAGGCAGGGCATTCGATGATACTGTTGTGTACTTTTGGTCAGTGGTGGATTACCACCCTAGTCCAAATGGCCCCCTCCCTGCCCAGCTGAGAAGCATCTTCAGCCCTCTGCCTCCATTTGTTCAACATTTGAATGCCTTTTTTATTGCATTCATTGCCCATTCATTTCACAACTTTTATGCATAATTTCCATGCACAATTACCCCTGTCATGTAAGCTGATGAAACTGCATGCTAGGATCTGTTCATCTTTATTTAGACATACAGAATGTAGATTACCTGTAATGCTTGTCACAAATATGGGACACTCATTATGACTGTAATGTTTTCCTCATAGCTTAATGTGCATAACAACCTCCATGGACTCCACAAATGGTATATCTTCACTGCACATTTAAATCAGTCTCAAGCTCATTTAACTGCCACAGGTCCAAACTAAGAAACCTTTGAAGTTCTATTAAGGGGCTAAGGAGTCCTTAGCATTCTCACAAAAGTGTAACTCCCAGGATATTTTGTGGGGGAAAGTCACTGGAGACAAACTAGTTTGAAACTGGTTAAACTTTGTGATGAGGATGAACCCTTAAGAATCCCCTAAAACCTGGAACCTGGAAGGAGTCAAAGGAATAAGTGGTTCAGAGTTTGAGTTGCACAGTTAGTGAAATATCATCCAGCCGGCAGCTGTAGGGAAATAAAATCCTCCCCATCTAAATCCCTGTATATGATATTCACCCTTCACAACAGAAAAGCAACTTCTCATCTTAAGTCTCTGGAGAACAAGCTCCAGAGATATCGCTATATAACACGTACACATCCAACCCAGTTAAGACCTGCTTTCAGTTCAGGGTTATTCAGCTTTGTATTTAAGCATTCACCCGGTAAACATAGGTGAGAAGGAATTGCATGCAGGTAAGTGAGCGATGAAGAGGTCCGGCCCTCCTCCACGTCCAGCATAGAAATGCAGTGGGTGTTGGAGGAAGGATGGAGCTCTCCATTCCTCCTCTGCCAGGCCCAACTGGCTAGTAAAAAATAAACCAACCCTGCAAGCTAGTAACTTTTGTGGGCTTATTTACAAGGCTGAGTGTTTACTGTCTTCCCAGATGGAACAGATGTAATTGAACAGTCAGGTGCATGCAATTTTGTTATGCTGAGATCCTATGCGTGTTTATGAGGGAATGAGTCCCACTGAACCCATTAGAACTTACTTCTGAGTAGACACAGAATTCCACCCTTAAGGGAGCAATCCTCTGTGGATAGGCAGCAGCCTCCGAACTTGGAGATGACCGCCTATCCAATACATGGCAGGAGAAGCGCGGAGGGGATCCTCTCCTCTTTGCTCCAGCCAACCTTCATTCACGGAGCACGGGGTGGGGAGGCCTGATGATGCATAGGAAGCATCGTACCAGCACTTCCGCACTCCCCGCCTCACCCCCACAAATGCCCCCTTTTGCCCTGCTCCGTGCTGTTTTTATGAGCACAGAGACAATCTGCACCGCCTATGAGGCGATGGGGGAGGGGTTGGGGAGGTGGTTCTCCGGGAACTGACCTCAGAGCAAGGGGTCCGAGGTTGGTTACCAGGAACCAACCAATCTTATGGCCGTCTAGCCACTGTCTAGCAGCCATAGGATTGTGCCCATAAGCACCTCTGATACCCCATAAGCAACAGAGACTGCAAAATAAATCTACACTGGGGGTGGGGAGCCTCAGGCTCATGGGCCAAATCCAGCCCTCCAGAGTTTCCCAGCTGGCCACGCCCCCTCCCCTTTCCCCCAACCACTGATCATTTGGGGTTTTCCAGCTTTTGTGCAGTTTTTCCCCCATTGTAAAAGATTGAAGTGCCTCTCCAAAGGATTAGTTACTGGCAGTAAACCTGTAAGCTATAACCTGTTGGTATTTTTTGGCCCACCCCTATTATCTGTGCCCCCACCCTTTTTGTTTTCAGCTTCACCTGCCAATGGAATGCAGCCCCCAGAGAGCTTCTCCAAAATTGGATTCGGCCCTCGGGCTGAAAGAGGTGCCACACCCCTGATCTACACCATGTTCCATGGACGCTGACAACAAGACAAGACCAATAAGCCAGTCTCCACATGTCATGCACCTTAAATTAATTGCAAATCCAATCTGATTTATAGCATTGTGGTGTTGGAATTTTGCAATTCCCAAATAAGAATTTTTATTTTGCAGGAACTGGGTTGCAATAAAAAAAAAAGTGGAGAAACTAAGGGGCCCTGAGTGAGGACTCCCTGGGGCACAGCACCAGCTAGCAGCACTTAACAGGCCCTAAGTATCGAGCTACTGGAATGCGGTCCAGAGCTAGTGCATCATGGACAAGACCTATTGCAGTGTCATAGTTAAGAGATGAGCTGTAAACCAGGGAAGTTGTAGCAATTTTGACAGTGATGACTGCATGCATACACACACAGGGCTCCCTATACTGTCTCTTTTTTGTAAGAACTTTTCCCCACGTCCTAATCCAACAGCACAAAACAATCTGTGGGAGGAACTGCTAGCCCTTCAGACCAGCCCTAAAACTGGTACAGTACAGGGATAGGGAATGCATGGCCTTCCAGATGTTGTTGTTGTTCAGTCGTTCAGTCGTGTCCGACTCTTCGTGACCCCATGGACCATAGCACGCCAGGCCTTCCTGTCCTGCGCTCTCTCCTGGAGCGTGCTCAAGTTCATATTCATTGCATCCGTGATGCTATCTAGCCATCTCATCCTCTGCCGTCCCCTTCTCCTTTTGCCTTCAGTCTTTCCCAGCATCAGGGTCTTTTCCAGGGAGTTTTCTCTTCGCATTAGGTGGCCAAAATATTTCAGCTTCAGCTTCAGTATCTGTCCTTCCAATGAGCACTCAGGGTTGATTTCCTTTAGGATGGACTGATTTGACCTCCTTGCAGTCCAGGGCACTCGTAAGAGTCTTCTCCAGCACCACAGTTCGAAAGCATCAATTCTTCGGCGCTCAGCCTTCCTTATAGTCCAGCTCTCACAGCCATACATTACTACTGGGAAAACCATAGCTTTGATTAGACGGACCTTTGTCGGCAAGGTGATGTCTCTGCTTCTTACTATGCTGTCTAGGTTGGCCATAGCTTTCCTCCCAAGGAGCAAGCGTCTTTTAATTTCATGGCTACAGTCACCGTCTGCGGTGATCTTGGAGCCCAAGAAAGTAAAATCTGTCACTGCTTCCATTTCTTCCCCTTCTATATGCCAGGAAGTGATGGGGCCAGATGCCATGATCTTAGTTTTTTTAATGTTGAGTTTCAAACCAGCTTTTGCACTCTCCTCTTTCACCCTCAACAAGAGGCTCTTTAGATCCTCTTCACTTTCTGCCATTAGGGTGGTATCGTCTGCATATCGGAGGTTGTTGATAATTCTCCCGGCAATCTTAATTCCGACCTCTGATTCATCCAACCCGGCATTTCTCATGATGTACTCTGCATATAAGTTAAATAAGCAGGGTGACAATATGCAGCCTTGTCGTACTCCTTTCCCAATTTGGAACCAATCGGTTGTTCCATGTCCGGTTCTTACTGTTGCTTCTTGACCCTCGTACAGGTTTCTCAGGAGACAGGTAAGGTGGTCTGGTACTCCCATCACTTTCAGAATTTGCCACAGTTTGTTGTGATCCACACAATCAAAGGCTTTAGCGTAGTCAATGAAGCAGAAATAGACGTTTTTCTGGAATTCTCTTGCTTTCTCCATGATGCAGCGAATGTTGGCGATTTGATCTCTAGTTCCTCTGCCTCTTCGAAACCCCGCTTGTACTTCTGGTAGTTCTCGGTTCGCATACTGCTGAAGCCTAGCTTGTAGGATTTTGAGCATCACCTTGCTGGCATGTGAAATGAGCGCAATGGTGCGGTAGTTTGAACACTCTTTGGCGTTGCCCTTCTTTGGAATTGGAATGTAAACTGACCTTTTCCAGTCTTGTGGCCACTGTTGAGTGTTCCAGATTTGTTGGCATATTGAATGCAGCACTTTAACAGCATCATCTTTTAGGATTTTAAATAGCTCGGCTGGAATACTGTCATCTCCGCTAGCTTTGTTGTTACTAATGCTTCCTAAGGCCCACTTGACTTCACTCTCGAGGATGTCCGGCTCAAGTTCAGTGACCACACTATCATGGCTATCAGGGACATTCAGATCTTTCCTGTATAGTTCTTCTGTGTATTCTTGCCACCTCTTCTTAATCTCATCTGCTTCTGTGAGGTCCCTGCCTTCTTTGTCCTTTATCATGCCCGTCTTTGCACAAAACGTTCCCTTGAGATCTCCAATTTTCTTGAAGAGATCTCTAGTCTTTCCCATTCTGTTGTTTTCCTCGATTTCTTTGCATTGTTCATTTAAGAAGGCCTTCTTGTCTCTCCTTGCTATTCTCTGGAACTCTGCATTTAGTTGGGTATATCTTCCCCTTTCTCCCTTGCTTTTCGCTTCCCTTCTTTCGTGAGCTACTTGTAAAGCCTCATCAGACAGCCACTTGGCTTTCTTGCATTTCTTTTTCTTTGGGATGGATTTCGTTGCTGCCTCCTGAACAATGTTACGGACCTCCGTCCATAGTTCCTCAGGTACTCTGTCTATCAGGTCTAATCCCTGAAATCTATTCCTCACCTCCACTGTATATTCATCAGGGATATGATTGAGGTCATACCTGAACGGTTTAGTGGTTTTCCCGACGTTCTTCAATTTAAGCCGAAATTTTGCAAGAAGCAGCTCATGATCTGAGCCACAGTCAGCTCCAGGTCTTGTTTTTACTGACTGTATGGAGCTTCTCCATCTTTGGTTGCAAAGGACATAATCAATCTGATTTCGATATTGACCATCTGGTGACGTCCATGTGTAGAGTCGCCTCTTGTGCTGTTGGAAAAGAGTGTTTGCTATGATCAGCATGTTCTCTTGGCAAAACTCTATTAGCTTTTGTCCTGCTTCATTTTGTACACCAAGGCCATGCCTGCCTGTTATCCCGGTGATTTCTTGACTTCCTACTTTAGCATTCCAATCCCCTATGATGAAGAGGACATCTTTTTTTGGTGTTAGTTCTAGAAGATGTTGTAGGTCTTCACAGAATCGATCAACCTCAGCTTCTTCGGCCTCAGTGGTTGGGGCATAGACTTGAATTACTGTGATGTTGAATGGTTTGCCTTGGATTCGTACTGAGATCATTCTATCATTTTTAAGATTGTACCCCAGTACTGCTTTTCCCACCCTTTTGTTGACTATGAGTGCTACTCCATTTCTTCTAAGGGATTCTTGCCCACAAAAGTAGATATGATGGTCACCTGAATTAAATTCGCCCATGCCTGTCCATTTTAGTTCGCTGATTCCCAAGATGTCGATGTTCAGTCTTGCCATCTCATGTTTGACCACCTCCAGCTTACCTTGATTCATTGATCTGACATTCCAGGTTCCTAAACAATATTGTTCTTTACAGCATCGGATTTTCTTTTCACCACCAGACACATCCACAGCTGAGTGTCCTTTCGGCTTTGGCCCAGCCGCTTCACTCTTTCTGGCGCTACTTGGAAATACCCTCTGCTCTTCCCCAGTAGCACATTGGACACCTTCCGACCTGAGGGGCTCATCTTCCGGCATCATCTCTTTTAGCCTTGTGATACGTTCCATGGGGTTTTCTTGGCAAGAATACTGGAGTGGGTTGCCATTTCCTTCTCCAGTGGACCACATTTTGTCAGAACTCTCTGCCATGACCTGTCCGTCTTGGGTGGCCCTGCACGGCATAGCTTATGGCTTCACTGAGTTACGCAAGCCCCTTCGCCACAACAAGGCAGTGATCCATGAAGGGGTTCCAGATGTTGCTGGACTGCAACTATCATCATCCCTCACCACTGGCTATGCTGGCAAGGGCTGTTCTTGGAGTTGCAGTCCAAGAACATCTGGAGGGCTGTATGTTCCCTACCCAGTGCCAGATTTAGGTACAAGCCAAGTAAGCCATGGCTTAGGGTCTCATGTTATGAGAGCTTTCTAAATATTTTGGAGATAACTAAGATTTTTTATAATTGAAACTGCTTTGGCTTAATTTTTCAGATAACATCCACCACCCAAATTCTGAACCCTGGCCTACCCATCCCAATCCACACCCAATCCCATCAACTTCCCTTCCAGGGCTGCTGGACTACTCACATCACCCACAGATTGCCGAACATCACCTCAGACCTCAGAGGAGACAAGCTAGGATTACTGCAAGTCTGTATATGTTTTGTACAGAATACCAGTGTTAATTTTTTGTTACAAGCTACATTGCCACTTCCATTAACTTAAGTTCTGATCTCTGCAATTGCTCTTGTGTTTCTATAAATTAAAAGTCTTCAGTTTCATGTATGGTAAATAAGAAATTATAAGGTACTGCAGGGCTCAGTCCTGGGCCCAGTGCTCTTCAACATTTTTATGAATGACTTGGAGGAGGAGGTGCAGGGAATGCTGATCAAATTTGCAGATGACACAAAATTGGGCGGGATAGCTAATACTTTGGAAGACAGAAACAAAATTCAAAGTGATCTGGATAGACTGGAGCGCTGGGCAGAAAACAACAGAATGACATTGAATAGGGATAAATGCCAAGTTCTGCACCTAGGAAAAAGAAACACAGTTTCTTTTAAAGGCACAGTTACAAGATAGGGGATACGTGGCTCAACAACACTACAAGCGAGAAGGATCTTGGAATTGTTGTCGATCACAAGCTGAATATGAGCCAACAGTGTGATGTGGCTGCAAAAAAGGCCAATGCTCTTTTGGGCTGCATTCATAGAAGCATAGCTTCCAAATCCCAGGAAGTACTAGTTCCCCTCTACTCAGCACTGGTTAGGCCTCATCTGGAGTACTGTGTCCAGTGCTGGGCACCACACTTTAAGAAGGATGCAGACAAACTGGGGAGGGTTCAGAGGAGGGCAACAAAGATGATCAGGGGACTGGAAACAAAGCCCTGTGAAGAGAGACTGAAAGAACTGGGCATGTTTCGCCTTGAGAAGAGAAGACTGAGGGGAGATATGATCGCGCTCTTCAAGTACTTGAGAGGTTGTCACAGAGAGGAAGGCCAGGATCTCTTCTCGATCATCCCAGTGTGCAGGACACGGAATAATGGGCTCAAGTTACAGGAAGCCAGATTCCAGCTGAACCTCAGGAAAAACTTCCTGACTGTTAGAGCAATACGACAACGGAACCAATTACCTGGGGAGGTGGTGGGCTCTCCCACACTGGAGGCATTCAAGACGAGGCTGGATAGCCATCTGTCAGGGATGCTCTGACTTGGATTCCTGCATTGAGCAGGAGGTTGGACTCGATGGCCTTGTAGGCCCCTTCCAACCCTATGATTCTATGATTCTAGGTATTAATGAAAATAAAGCTTTTTGCAAAAAGTATCTTTTTCTTAATTGTTTCTCATTGCATCTTTGCCTATGTATATATGCAAATATAATGGTTTAACGTAGGGCCTCAGCATGTCTTGATCCAGCCCTGTCCCCACCCATGGTATAACGTAAGAGGCTATAGTTGTACATACTTACTTGGGAGTAAGCCCCATTGAGTAAACAGACTTAAGGCCAAACTATAGGCATGGTATTAACTGTGTGAATGCAATTAACATGCACATTTTTGTTATGAAAACAGCAGTGCAGGGAGGAGGGGGAACAGCAGGATCAGAACCATAGGTGGTGGGGAAGAGTTTAACTTTTCCTTCGCAGTCATAGTCCCAACAAAAAGCATCCTCAACACCACAGCAGCTGTTTTCAAATTAACATCACACCTAACATGGCACATCTTTCAAATGAAACATGAGCAGTGGTCTCCAGCCTTTCAGATCCAAGTTTAATCCCAAAGTGCAACATGAGACACACATCCCTTTAGTGTGACAAGATGCTAAGGAGGGCAGAACATCTGTATTTTTAAGCAGTTGCTTAGGAGAAGGGATGTTGCAGGTGCTTCTTGTCATCCAAGGGTGGGGGGGAAACACCACCACAAAAAACCCACAAAATCACAACTGTACATGTTGATGCATTTTTTTAAGAAAAAAAAATCAGAGGAAAAGGTTCTGTACTCCTTAGTTTTACCAGAAGCAGAAACTGAGTTTTACATCAACTAGGACTCCTGATTTGTTGTTCCCCTAACAAGCCATAGTCTGAAGCCAGGGTCAGATGTTACTTTTCAATTCCTGGCTTATTTGGGAGCAACAAGCCAGGAGTCCTGATATGGATCACTATGTTTTTGCTTCCTGGTTAGTTTCTCTGCACTCTCTAGATAGTCTTAGGTAAGTCAGTATCTCAGTCTCAGCTCTTCGCCCCCCATCTGTAATATATAGATAATGATACTGGCTTTATAGGCTGTTCTATAAAGATTATTGTGATATTGTACATGAAGCAGTTTCAACACTGAAAGCACTATAATAAATGGTAAGTACTATGAACATACTCACCTTTGTGTTGTATTCTTATTTGACATGGAACTACTTTGTTGGAGGTGTGTAAACCATGGACCAATGAGGGAGTCAAGTACATTAATGTCCAGTTCAGAACATACAAGAAAAAGAGAAACCCGATTGCACGTCCTAGTCAGAAGTACTGCCTGCACTGTCCCACAGCCAGCAAGGCTGACCTTAGCTGAGAAAGTGACATTCACACCCATTCAGAAATACAACAGGATGGAAAAATGGGATCAAGAGGTTAGCGTCTGCACACTTCCTGCCAGAAGACATCACATGGGACAAAGAAAAAGTGTGCTAACTCCAGGAAGAAATCCGATGGCCCCTGTGGCACTGGGATGTTCTCTAATTTTCTTTCTGACCAACTGAATTCCTGGCATCTCCTGGGAGGTCTGGGAATGACCTCATTCTGAAACCATAGTGAGCCTTTGCCAGTGTGGACAAAACTGAGCTAGCTGGATTAATGGTTTGACTTGTTATAAGGCAGCTTCCTATGTGCCTTCCTCACAAATTTATGGAACTTCATCGGCCCTTGACTTTTCTTCATTCTAGTGATAAATGTATGGGGCTGGAAGTCCATGCCAGTCTAATAAATGAATGTGCTTTATCTCTGGTTTAAAGGCAAAAGGGCTTCCAAAACACACAAGAGATACAAAGAAAGGAGGACAAGGAGAGGGCCATATACTTTGTGTTTCAGGGTGCTGTGTGTGAGTGTAACATCTTCTCTGGATCCCCTTTCACTCTCGCTCAATGTGCACCCATTCACACTGCTCACATGGAATATTCATATACACACCACTCACATATGCCATTCACATAAGCCCTGTGCAGACCAATGTGTGGAGGGGGAGAAGATTTGCACTCATTGGCCCCATTTCCAGCCCTCAAGTGTTGATTGGGTCTCCTCTCCTGCACAACGCCTATGCACATACAAAGTGTTTGCTCACAGGCTCTCTCTGCCCAATTTGCATCCTGCAGAGTACAGATCTCACATTAAACTCCTACACATGTATGGTCTGTGCAGAAGACTCAATCAACACATAGAGGCTTACAGCGGGGCCAATAGGTGTCAGCTTCTTCTTCCCTTCATGCACTCATCACCCCCAGAATGTGGTCATATGCACAGGGCTATATACTATTTTTATTCAAGCATAACATTCGTAGACACAGTTTAACAGTTGACCTTCATGTTAATACTCCTGCTTACACCCCTCTCTGCTGCACCCTTCCCACTAAGAACATGCAGTCCCATCCGTCCCTAGGCCTAGTGTGCTCACAATTTTTGTTGTCTTGCTCTTCCAAGCAAAGAAAATGTGCATAAGCATTCCATAACATCTCAGAGGCTCAGCCAATGGCTAGGAGTTCTCATCTCAATATACTGAAGCCAGAGCTCTTTCAGCCAATACAGAGGGAAGTTACATATGAAGCTGCCTCATACTACATCAGAATAGTCATCCATCTGGTCCAGTATCAACTTACTCTGAATGGAAGTGGGTCTCCAAAGTCTGAGGCAAAAACCTTTCCTATCTCCTGCTTATCTGATCCTTTCAATTGGAGATGCCATTACCAGGGACTGAACCTGGCACCTTCTACATGCAAAGTGTGCAAAGGTCCATGGGAAAACTTCTGGCCCTCCTGGGGTCCCAATTTGGCCCTCAAGAGTTCCCCAGATGGCCGCGTCCCCTTCCCCTGATCCTATCCCCTTTCACCCAACTACCAAATATTTCATGGTTTCCCGGCTTGTGCACTTTTCCCCATTCTAAAAGGGTGAAATGCCTCTCCTAAAGCTTCCTTACTGGCAGTAAAAGCTTTAAGCTAAAATATACTGGGGGGGGGGGTTGTTGGCTCCACCCCTCTTGCCTTTGGCCCTGCCCCTTTTGCCTTTAGCCCCACCCACCCACAGGAATCCAGCACCCAAGAGCTTCTCCAAAACTGGCCCTTGGACTGGTCGACAGTAACAAAATTTCTGGCATACTTAAAAAAATGCACTGCAATACATTATGTGGCAAGGGACAGAAAGCTTTAAAATGCAAGTTCTATTCCCGGTCATGTTCTCACATTGCATATCAGCAGGACATGTGAATGCATACCACTCTACAGACAGAAGTATAGATCGCTTCCCTGGGAATTGAAGGCATGTCAGACTATACTACACAGGAAGCTGCCTTATACTGAGACAGACCGTTGGTCTATCTAGGCCACTGTTGTCAACACTGACTGGCAGCAGCTCTCCACCTTTTCAGGCAAGAGTTTTTCCAGTCCAACCTGGAGATGCTGGGGATTGAACCTGGGACCTTCTGCATGCAAAGCAGCTGCTCTACCACTGAGCCACAGTGCCCTTCTACAGAAGACCAGATTTGCTTTCGGAACTGAATTTCTGTATTAGTAGGATGAGGAAAGGACCAATCCTATTTAGTAGGGAAATGCTGCCCGTGGCAAATCAAGCTGCTATTTATGAAAGAATGATTTCAAAAAATGGCCTCAAGCTGCTCTAAAATTGTCTAGAACAAATTTATACAGACCTGCATGGATTCCTTATACCAAGCAGAAGCCAGGCAAATACAGGTGATCTGGGATTATGCATGCAAATGATTAATCATACAGCTTTTCTTTAATCCCATGTCTTTTTAACATAATTGGAATTGCAATGGCAGACAGTTTCCTGATTGATGCAAGGAAGATAGTTTAACTTATCTGCATATTTACTTCCAGTGTCAGGATACAGAAGCTTATAGACATGCTATCTTCACCCAGTTAGCCTTATTCAATATACTTCCGTGTATACTGTATCTCATTAGCTTGAATTTGCAAATAAAGTGACCTCTTTGCACTATACAAGAGTGGAGACGTGGTGAAGCTATGAGACTATAAGGACTGCACATTATAATAGTAACAATATTTATTTATAGATCTTCATCCATATGCATGGTGCTTTATAGAGTAACATAAGCAAAAAGCGGGAAGCCACTCTCCAAGGAATGTATAAATTAAATGGCAAGGGGAATGATACTGAGGGAGGAGAGGAAGACAGAGAGCCAGTGCAGCATATTGATTATACCAGGGCTGGGGAGACTTGAACTCAAATCCCCACTCAGCCATGAAACTCACTCAGTGACTTGGGGCCACTCACTATTTCTCAGCCTAACCTAACTTATAGGGTTGCTGTGAGAATAAACTGGGAGAACCATCAGTGGTTCAGCTAGGGCTGGACCTCGGAACTGAAGTCCTAACAGAGGGCCTTTTCTGCTGTGGCCCCATGCCTCTGGAATAAGTTGGCATCAGGGGCCCACCACAATCCATCACTGCAGGCTTTTAAGGAGGCCCTGAAAATCTACTGCTTTACTCTGGCTTAGGAATGTCAGAGAAATCCACAACACAATCAAATCAGTCACATTTCTATGAATCCAACCTGCGGATTCCACAGAGGACCGGCTTTTCCCAAGTCGCACAGATTCTGTAGACTTGTCGACTCTTTTTTTACTTTCTGGAATCTTTAGGCAAATTTAGTCGTAGAAAAATAGATAAAATAAAATAAAAACACTGGCTGAAAATGAGCATTTCCCCCATAGGCTAAAAGCATGAAAATGCACTTTTGGGGAGGATTTGCACATGAGGGGAGGGAATCTGCACATTTGGGGAGTGATTTGTGCATTTTTGCAAGTGTGAATTTGCACAAATCTGGGAAATTGGAAAAAAACAATTCTGCCAATGAGCGGACAATGGAACAGAAGTCACCTGACAATCCAGGAAATGCAAACAGAACGGATTTTACAAATTCTGTACATCCCTACTCTGGCCTTCCCCTGATTGTATTTTCTCAGACTGGGTTGTTGCTGCAGTTCTCTGCTGTGGGTTTTATTTTATGCTGGTGTTCTTGTTTTTTAATCAGGGTTGGCAAACAGGTTTCTGTTTTGTTTTGTTGCGGTAACATATCAGGGATGTAACAGCAATAGCGAAGCAGAGAATGGTGGGGAGTCGGAACAGAACGAAAATGTTAGTTGTGCGCTTCACAACTGAAGTAGTACAGCTGGGCCATCTAAAGGAAGCCTCCATAGGATCATTAAGTCCAGGGTCTAAAATTACCTGGGAGGCCTGGCGTGCTGTGGTCCATGGGTTCACGAAGAGTCGTGACTGAATAACAACAACCACTGGGAACCACATATACCTCCTCTAGCTCCTTAAAGGGAGGGTGACATAGAAATGTAATAAATAAATAAATAGTTTCAATAGAGAGAAGGACTAAGGAATAAAGCCAGAACCTGATAGGTAAGAGCCAAAACCAAAGGCATACTAATGTAGTACTTGGAACTCTGCAACTTTCTGCACAGATTAGCAAAGCAAACTAAGAGCCTGTTGTTGTTGTTTTCCCCGAGGGAAGCAAGAGCTGAAATTTTGTTTTAGTTTATCACTTTAGGGAGGTGTATTAGCAACAGCAAAATGATGCATTCAGGTTTAACATTCCTCTTCTATGTGTAGATGTCACATTTGACTGGCAATTCATTGAGGTTGATTGTACATTGAGATACAGGATACAAAGTACCAAGCAGTGTAATTGCTGTGTGCTGGAATCTATATATGGCCTGCAACATGGGAGCCTGCACATCATCTTCTGAGAGAGAGAAAGAGAGAGAGAGAGAGAGAGAGAGAGAAGGAGAGAGGTATAACTCGAGAGCCAGTGTGGTGTAGTGGCTAGAGTGTTGGACTGGGAGCCGGGAGATCCAGGTTCTAGTCCCCACTCGGCCATAGAAGCTCACTGGGTGACTTTGGATCAGTCACAGACTCTCAGCCCAGCCTACCTCACAGGGTTGTTGTTATGAGGATAAAATGGAGAGGAGGAGGATTACGTAGACCGCCTTGGGTTCCTTAAAGAGGAAAAAAGGCAGGATATAAATGTAACAAAGAAATAAATAACGCAGTCCACTCCATCCCTTCAGCTGCGACCAACCACAATTTGGCTCCTTCCCTCCCTAAACTGTCTTAGTACCTATTCCACTTGGTTGTTATAATAATGATGCAGTTGTATGTAAAAAAAATGATATGTGAATTTGCTTTCCCTGTCCCTTCTTCCTTCTGTATTATTTCCCCCTTTCCCTTCCTTTGTATCATATCTATTCAACTGTAAGCCTGCAGTCAGGGCCTGTGTTATTGTAATTTTTGTACAGCGCTTAGAAAATTGTAGGTGCTTTATAGACAAACAATCCTACAGCAAGGATCCACAAATGCACTTGCCAACTTGCCAGTGGTGAGTATATTTTTTTGCTCTGGCAAGAGCACGAAATCACAGAGAGCCCCTTGCCCTTCTTCTATGCCTGGAGAACCATAAACACTCTCCTTGATGCCACGCTGACACTTCAGAAGCAAAAGACAATGGAAGGGGCTATCCTGCCTGTTGTACTAAACGTCGGAGATTCTTGGAAAGCCATGAGAAGTCTTGGTGCTTTCTGAGCATCTGAGGCTTATCATGATAGAATGAGCTCCCATCCCCATCCTCAGCTGTAAAGGAAAACAGGGGCTTACCCCACCCCCACCCCCACCCCACCAGTTTGTGCTGGGTCTCAAACTCAGTGTAATGTCAGAAGGCCTTGTCCCCTTCCTGATGGGGAAGATCACGGTGAGAACAAATTTTGGCCGGCTATGAAGGCCATCTAAGATTTGTTGACCCCTGCTTCTATACACCACTTTAAGAAGCACAGGGTGCCCCATCATACCTCCCTCCATCTCCTGCTCTCCTGGAGTGGTGACAGCAGAAGGTGCAGTGTGTCGACATAAGCTGGAATTCTCGGAGAAGCTGCAGTTAGAAAGAGACTGATGGATATGTGCTGATTATGCAGCCAGCCTCAGGCCAGAATCTTAAGCACAAAAGAATGAATGGCACAGGGCTGGCCCAGTACATGGACAGCTGGGGTTTTTTTTCCAGGCTGCTGGACTTGCAGAGAAGAGAAGTGGTATGCAGCCAGCTGCAAGGAGAGAGGGAATAGTCAACAGGGAGGAGATGCAGCAAAAAGGACAGGGAATAGATGTAGCATATATTTCTACCTCCCATAGCACAAGGAGAGGGCTTACAGACTTCAGAGCAGGGCTATGGACCCAAAGATACTGCACAGGGTGTCCAACTACACTGAGATAGCCTGAAACATTTTCCCCCATCTTTACTATGTGCTTCTACTCCTAAAACTGACATTGTATTTATTTATTTTCTTACATTTATTTCCCACTATTCCTCCAAGGAGCTCAGGGCAGCACACATAGTTCTCACATAAGTCAT
The DNA here is from genome assembly GCF_057233095.1 of Heloderma suspectum. Lineage (NCBI taxonomy): Eukaryota > Metazoa > Chordata > Lepidosauria > Squamata > Helodermatidae > Heloderma > Heloderma suspectum. The sequence goes on along the minus strand of NC_139461.1, from coordinate 282,676,397 downwards.
TTTATCTTCACAACAGCCCTTTGAGGTAGGTTAGGTGGAGAGAGAGTAACTGCTTAAAGGTGCTGCACCAAGCTTCACAGCTGAGTGGAGATTCAAATCTGAGTCTCCTCAGTTCTAGTCCAAGACTCTAACCACTACACACCACAAACTGAGTGGGAATAGGAGCACTGGCTGTTGTGCCATGCCAAGCCTTTGTGGTTTCCATCACTGTAGCACTGAGACCTCGAATGCACCAACTTCCAAACTCTCATTGGTAGCAGGAGTTTATTTTGGTCAACTGGACCTTGTCCAAGTTCTAAAGGCTGATTTATTTCTCTTTTTAGTTTAAAATGTGTACTATTGCCCTCAATCCTAGCTTTCAAGGTGACATACAAAGCCACATAGTAGAAACAATTACAAAACCAGCCAATGACTTAGAACAGTTAAAAGCAACTGAAGGGGATCTCCATGACAATGGAATGAGAAGTGCATTGGAGCATTATCCGGATTTTCATGGAATCATGAAAAAGCAAGAAAAGCTGAGTGTACCGTACCTTAAAAATCTGCTTTTCACCATTCATACAGCGCTTGAAAGCAACATACTTCTGGGGTGGGTTGGGGGAGTAGAACTAAATGTCATCAACCTGGCAGGTGCTGCTCAACCAATGACAGAGGCTTGTTTCCTGCCCCTGTCCAGGCTCCGCCCGGCTACCACATTATTATCTCCAGCAGCATCTGAAGGATCCCCATGAGAGCGCCTCACCAGCAGAATTTCACCCCATTCCAGCCAACAGTCAGGGAGTTAGAGCTCCCACCCCCTTCCTCCTTTTCCAGGGAGTAAATACAGGGATCAAGCTGCTTTGCCCATTGACAGTCTGCCGCCTGTGTTGCCCAGTCATAAAACCCAAGCTGCGCACTTCCAGGGAGTAAATACAGTGATCTCGCTTCATCACCCATTCTCAGTCTGCAACCTCTGTTACCTTCTTTCTCCCCACTGAGAATCTGTAGCATCTTTTTCCCATTGAGAAAACTGGAGCGGCGCTATTTCAAGTACTAGCTATCTAGTGAGAGGAGGAGGCTAGGAGCGGGAGTCTGCAGCCTCAGTATTTCGCTGTATCAATAAGGAAATACAGTGAAAACGAAAGAATGCAGGAGAGGGAGGAGAGGAGGTGCCAGCAGAGGCAGCAGCAGCAGCAGCACTAGCAGAGAGAGGCAGCTCCAGCCAGCCCTTTCCCCCTGTGCAGAGAAGCAGCGAAGTAACACAAGCATCGGAGAAGCGCATAATCACCGCTCTCAACCGGGCTGGGCTGGGCAGTGGAAGTTAGTTACTCCCACTGGCGAAAAGCAAGTACAGCACGATTCTGAAGGCACAGAAGAGCGCTTTAGTGCTCTGATGAATTGGAAAGGCAGGCTAATTACTCTAGCTACCTAGGTCACTGAGGTCACAGCCAGGTGAAGGACACACCCCTAGGAATGCCCGATTATACCAAATTTAAAGAGGAGGGATGGGTACACAGCAGCGGACCTGCAGGAGAGCCGAGTTAAAGAAAAACAACAGTGTAGAAGTACTCTGCAAAAATGCAGCTTCCCCACAGGTAAACTCCAGGGTGGCTGCGGACTGGCCACAACGTCATGTGCCGCAAAAGACCTCCAAATGGTCCCAATCCACAGCAAATCACCCATGAAGCCAGGCCCTGAAACAACTCAGTGCTAACTGAGCCTTCCCCAACCTGGTGCCTTTCAGATGTTTTGGACTAAAACTCCCAGCATGCCCCAGCCACCCATGCTGTCTGTGGGATTCTGGGAGTTGTAGTCCAACACATCTGAAGGGGACCAGGTTGGGGAAGGCTGCATTAAACAACGTAGTCCAAGAAAGAGAAACACAGAGACTAAATCAGGGTGCAGAACTAGTTTTGGTGGGTATCCAGATGGACTAGGCTTGGCTATGTGTGGGCTTTCCCAATTGGGAAGCCCTGCACACACAGCAAAGGAGAGCTGGATGGGTCCCCGTCACTCCTCCAGAGGAGCAAAGGGGACTCAGCCAGCTCTGCCCTGTCTTCACCCACCCTGCCTCCTTCCCGCAATGGAGGAAGGAGATGAAGCAGGTGAAGCAGATGCACCTGAGTCTCCTTTGCTTGTCCAACTGAGGAGCAAAGGGAACTCAGCCACTTTGCCCACCCCGCGTCCTTCCATTGTGGGAAGGAGGCAGGGCAGGCGAAGCAGAAGGAGACTTGCCCACGCAGGGAAGAGTGGGCACTCTCACAGCAGTGCAGGCAAGTCCCAATGCCCACCGTCCTACCTCCGCACTGCTATCTCTGATCGGGGATCAGAGATGATAGCGGGGGCTCTGCTGCTGGCACATACCAACAGGGCACTCTCCACTGTTATCTCCGATCAGAGACTGCAGTGGGGGGTTGCCCTGCAAGCGGATTCCTCCAGGGGGCAGGGCTTGGTGGCTAAGCCCACCCCCTGGAGGAACCACAAGGGGCCGCACAGCCAGACTGGCGTTCTGCACTCCTAGACTGAATAGAAACCAGCCAAATGAACAGCACTAGGAAACACTTGCAAAAACCCCTACAGAGCACCAAAGGCTCTCTCTGCAATGATCTCTGGCGCATGTACAGACACCTATACACAGACAAAAGCAAAACAATTCTGGAGGTTCCCAAGAGTGGTTCACCTTGAATAGAAATATCTGGCTGTGGAACACCAATAGGGCTTGGTAGTAGAATGGGGAATGCAGTGGATGGCAGCAAAAAAAAAAAAAAAAAAGCCACGATTTTCCTTTGTTTTCAAGCAAAATCACGCTCCCAGGAGACTTCTAGGAATGCAGGTTCATTTGAAAACAAGGCACACTCTCCCGGCACACCTTGTCTTAAAGGTAACTACCCCTTTTTGGATGCCACTGCCAAATTTCCTGTTGTCGTGGTGCAAGTGTGGATTTATGCTAGCACAATGTCAATCGTGCTAGCGCATGGACACCATTGAATCCTTCCCTGTGTCATCAATGTCCACATGTGACAGAAGCTGCTGGGGCTACAACCAGAAACCTTTCATTCTGTGTGCAGCTGCCCTGTGTGGCGAGCTATCAGAACTGCAGCTTGGAGCATCTTCCTGGCTCTGGACTTGCACCCAGGCTGGGTGTTCGGCCCTCCTGGACAGGAAGGGATGTAAGAGGCTTCCTGTTTGTCTGAGTAACAAGGACTTACTGATTCTGGTGTGTTTCTGTGCTTCCCTTGGCTTTGGCTTCTTGGCTCAATTAATGGACCCTTTTTCCAGTTCCCCTCTGACAGCTGCCTACTACAACTCAGCCATGGCAGGAGGTACACAGGTACAACTGCCAAAAAGCAAGGTGAAACAGGGAAATATGCAAAATGACCCAAAAGAACTGAAAGCCGTGGCAAACCATGCATGCTCCAGTACCAGAATTAATTTTAGAAATTGTCCAACTGAAGCCAGAATTGAGGAAGGATAGAATACAGCACAGAGTGGAATGCCAGAATATTAAATAAATGGAGACCAGCTTATCCATAGAACCCGATATTGAACCGAGGAACCAAGCCTCACAGGCTCTTCTGCCCACTCTTGTGCCATGCTGATGGTACCTGTCCCTTCCAGCCCCATGTAAGAGTGGGGAGGGACCAGTGTAAGCTGAAGAATTCTACACACATCTGCCTAGACTAAGTGCCCTATGGGTGAGCCCTGTGAAGACATCAAAAGTCTAACTGGCGTTCCATGTGTCTCAAATCACCACTGGCCCAGAATAAAAACCTGGTGCCTGAGAAGCATTCCTTTTGCTGGCCAATTTCTCTCCTAGCTAAAATAATCCTTTTGAAAGCTACATGCCAGAGATGAAAGGAACTGCTGAATGTGGGAGTGGTTTGTAATAACCTGAATTATTGGAAATGCTGGCACCGAATCAGTTCCAGTTGAGCCCAGCTGCCTTGGGTGAGGATAGGCATCTGCATCAAAATCAGGGATGGGGAGAAATTTGTTCAGTCTGCATTTTAATGTTTGGTCAAAATCAGGAATGGGGAGAAATTCATTCAGTTCACATTTTAATGTTTGGTCACTGTTTAGTTTTAGGATTGTGATCTTCCCTGAGGGCATTTGCCAGTTGGGCAGTATACAGATCTAATTAATAATAATAATAATAATAGCAATAATGCGAACTCACATAATTACACTCTTTTGATCCACTATGTGAACCAAAACTCAGTTATCCTTTGAAATTCATAGAATCATAGAATAGTAGGGTTGGAAGGGGCCTACAAGGCCATCGAGTCCAACCCCCTGCTCAATGCAGGAATCCAAATTCACCCATCCCCAAATTTTGCGATGGAGTTCCCCTTGCAAAAACTGTGTACAAAACTGTGTATATTAAGGAAAATAATGTTTAAAATGCAGTATATTAGGAAAATTGTTTGCAAAAATGTGTATTAAGCAAAAATGCATATATTAGGAGAAATGTGCGCAAAAGCTGGAAAAAATGGAATTTCATGTAAACTTTTAAAGAAACAATTCTCAAAGTGTGGGACAAACAGAACTTAAAGACTGGAAAAATGAGAAATTGAGAGAAACCAAAAGTGACAGATTTGTACATCCCTAATCAAAATACATTCAATTGGACTTGGATGAGCATCACAGCATGGATGTTCATATGCATCTACATCACTGGTGTGTGCAGAAGTAGGCTTGCACATGTGTATGACCCATGATAGACTGGGGTGATTATTTAAAGCAGCCTTCCCCCAACCTGACACCCTCTACATGTGTTAGACTACAATTCCCACCATCCCCAGCCAGATGGGAGTTATAGTCCAACACATTTGGAGGGTGCCAATTTGGGGGAAGGCTGATTTAAGGTGTGCTAAAATGTACGCCAAATAAAATAAAATTCTGCTTCAAGAAGACCTGTTCCAAAGAAAGGGAGGGCTCAAAAACCCAGCCCATTGAGGACTGAGTTTGCTTAATGGCCATGGAATACTGATTGATAGTTGGAGAGTGGGAAAAGAGAAATTGGAGTCTGGGTGTAGTGGTTGGACTCTTGAACAAAATCCCACACTGACAAAATTCAAACTTGTTCTCCATAATGAGGGCTAGAAACTTCCTTTTTCAGGAAAGAAACAAAAGACATGTCCGGTTTGTCAGGAAGCTAGATGTTGTGCATAGCACAAAATCTGTACACAAGCCATTACTTTAGTATTGGAAGCACAGGGTTAAGATCCACCTGAACAGGTTTGTGCTTTACTGGATGAAAGCTTAGGCTCCCAGTTGTTGCATTCTCCTGTCGCTCTGATAAACCATTGCTACACATTCCCTTATTTAGTCAGGGACTTCTCTGCTGACTCCAGTGCTTTCAGTATGTCATTTACACCAACCTCCACCAGTGTCCCCTAAGGAGACTCTCATTCCTGCCTATGTAATGCAGATATGAAATGCTGAGCACTCTGGAGATATAAGTTAACATTGCTTAAGAGCATGATTGGCCAGACGAGTGCAGGAAAGTGATACCAGGGCTGCAGTTCAAGTCTCAGCAGACGAGCGCCTCCGTTATTTTAAGAGGGAGCTCAATGTGCTTCACAGACACATGGAATACAGACCCACAGAAATGCCTGCTAGAATTTAAAGCCTGACCCTTTTGAATCAAGAATTTAAACAGACAAAAAGCAAATGTACAACTGTGCAGAGGTCAGGTCTCTACTTGCCTGCTTTTTTTCCTGAAGGGCAGAAAATGGTAGGGAGACAGGCTATCAAAATGGATTTCGACTCTCAGGGCCAAAACAGACATTATTTTAAATCTGTGCCTAGCAGCTTTGTCTCCCTCCCATTTTTACTCTACAGTGGGTACAGGGGCCTGATGCAGATCGGGAGCCTAGCATGGAGGGGGGGTAGGGGGGCTTTTAAGATCTGGATCGGGGCCCTGCACCAACTCTGAGTAAAAAAAGAAAGAAAAAGATGTAGCTGCTAGATACAGTTTTAAAGTAATGCCTGTTTTAGCCCTTAGTTTCCAGACAGACAGCTCCTAGCACTACCATTCAGGAGGCATTGTGCAGCTATTCCATTTTTTCTTCCTTAGTGTTTTGGGTGTGGGTTTTTTTTATAGAAAAAAAAGACGGAACAAACACTGGGAAAACACAGAAGGGTACAAATGGAGAAGAAGATGTCACCTGGAGCCCCCATAAAGTTCTGTGAATGAGGCAAAGTGATGGTACAATAAAAACTATGTCTGGAAGCACCTAGACCCAGAAAGATGCTACATAGGAAGACCCTGCTCCAGCACACTCCCAGTCCTGATCCATTTGCAAATGAGTGCAGTATGATTTGCATCAGCATTCGGGTTGGGCCACTGCCTAGAAAGTCAATAAGTTACTGCCCTAGGAAGCAAGCATTATATGGAAGCAAGGTGATTGGTAAAAAAAAAAAAAAAAGGATTATAAGAGCCAGTAGCATAATTATGGGTGGCAGGATGGGCTCTCATCCAGCTTCTAGCATGGGGCGCCGCCTGCCAGAAAAAGCCTGGGGGGAAAGCATTATTATCATTATTATTATTAGTCTGTTATGCATGCAAAGAAATCTGTCGTTACTGCATGTGTACCTCCACACATCAAGTGTGCCTCTATTATATCTGCATAAATGTACGTGTAAATAAAACAATCATTTTGGCATACTTTGTTTTTAGAAGTAGCATATATATGTTGCAGCTGGTGCTGACTAAGAAGAGGCATTTGTTCCTGTTTTTATCATTATTTCTATTAAAAGCAATGCCCAATTAATGAAGCATGCATTTTTATCACTAAATATTTATAACTGACTAATTCAATGGGCATTTTTAAAACAGAAAAGTAGGGTCTAAATATTTTAATTAAAAAACAACAGAAGTCTAAATCAATTGAAGGTTGCAGTCCTACTTTTTTTTAATCCCAGGTAGTTTATGCAGCCGTGTAAAATCTAACATTAATCTGCTGATTCTATGTTGTTTTATGGATTATTTGTGGCATTTATTGGTTTTATCACCTTGTATCCATTTGGAAAGAGGCAGGATAGAAATTGAACTAATATTTATCATTCATTCATCACATTTTTATCACATCCAAGGGGTCCAAGGTATCATATATGGGACCTTCCTATTGTATCCACCCAACAGATAAAGCTAAGAGACTGGCAACAGGCCTAAGGCCACCAGTGAGCTCCGTGATCAAGTGGCAATTTCTACCCAAATTAAAGGCACAATCCTATGCAGGTTTTGACAGAAAAAGTCATACAACTCCCAGAATTCCCCAGTCAGCCTTGCTGGCTGAAGAATGCTGGGAGTTGTGGGATTTCTTTCTGTCTAAACCTGCACAGGATTACACTCTAAGCCAGACACTCTAGTCACAGCACCAGATTGGCTTTGCAGTAGAGTATCCTGTGTATCCTATGAGAGAGCAACTTTTAACTAAAAAAGACACATCTCAGCAGCAAGTTCATTAGTCCATGAAGCTGAGAGACAAACCATATAGTAGGAGTGCAGAACCTCGGGCCAAATCCTGACCACCTGGGGGCCAAATCCAGCTCTGGTATGTTCTCCAGCTTGCCACACCCCCTTCGCCTTTTTCCATTCTAAAAGGATGAAATGCCTCCCCTGAGCAAAAATAGGCTGGTATTTTTTGTGCTTTTGGCCCCACCCCTTTGCCTTTGGCCCTGCCCCTTTTGCCCTCAGCCCCACCCACCACTGGGATATGGCCCCCAAAAGCTTCTCCGATGTCATGCCCTACCTGGAGGAGGATTCGTCTGAGGAAGAAGAGGAGGGGGAGAGCCAGCACAATGGGCCCCAGCCAGAGGTAAACAAGGAACTTGGCCTTGGCTGACAGTCCTCCCTGGAAACGTTACAGGAGCAGCCTGGCCTCTCTCAAGCTGTTCCTGAATTTCCCCAAATGCTGGAAGCAGAGCCTGAGTTGATCCATCCCCCTGCATGGCGTAGAATCAGATGTGAGCAGCAAAAGAACAAAAGGAAGTTACAGCATGGGGCTTCCTTTAAAAGCAGCACGCTGACCTAATTAGCCAGCTGTGCAGATAAACCAGCTATAAATTCAGCCCCATAGATGCCAGTTCTCTGTTGCAAATAACAGTGCCTTAACCTTGGCATTCCAAGATACCAGATCTGACAGGCTGCTAGACCCTCAGCTACCCATCTGGACAATGCTTTCAGATACCCCCGACTGGCCTTGACGCTTGATAAAATGTTCACTGGTGAACCAACTTTTGGACTGCTTTGACCTTGCCTGTGCCTGCAAAACCTCCTTGGAACTCTTGTGTATGACTTTGGACTGAGGCTCTTACCTGCATTGAAACAGGACATCTGAAATGGAATTTGGCCCTCAGGCTGAAAGAGATTCAACACCCCCAGCCATACATAGGAACACATCATATACAGCTTATTTGGCTACATCACACACACACGTTTGTTAAGGTCAGAAGGGAAAACATGGCTCTGTGTCCCATCTGTTCCAGATGTTAAGTTGATGGGGATGCCACTTAGAGCTTTCTCTGTTGTGAAGCCTGCCATGCGGAACTCTCTCCAATTGAGTCTCTGCTGTTAAGTTGTAGGCAAAATCTTTTATTTCTTTAGCCAGTGAGGTGCTAATTTTTTTTACTTCTTTTTATTTAGTTTATTTCTTTCTAATATTTTTATACTGCCTTTCTACAAAGGTCACCAAGGTGGTATACAACAAATCAAGTAAAACACAAATAGCATTTTTAAAAACCAACAATAAAACCATATTAGAACATTCAAACAGCATTTATATTCTTGTCTTGATTTTACCTCTTAAAAAATATTTTATTGATTTGATTCCAACTCACTTATCACATAATGCCTTCGGCAGGTTGTTATTTTGCTGTTGTTATTTTGAAAGGCAACTGATTAATAATAATAGTAACAATAACAACAATAACAACAGCAACAACAATAAATGGAGCCTCTGGCTGCATCTAGAGGGAAAGAAACCTGGTCTTTGCACTAAGAGTTAATCCACAAGAGAAAGACAAACAGCAGGCAACTCGTGTGGAAATTATAGACCCTCTTTCCAACATCTCAAGCAGCTGCATTTGTACAAGACACAGGGAGGAGGAAAACGATTCCATCTGTCTATTTCCCCTTGCTCAAAAGTTTCCTTAATAGGAAATTATGTCCAAGCAGTGCTAAGGGAGGGATGTAGTTCCCCCTCTCCTGGGACTGCATTCCAATCTCTGATGTAAATCGCCAGAGAGTTCCCCCTTTGATTTGAAGTGTAAATAGTGCATACTAAAAAAAAATGATTCTTTTATAAACTGCCTAGTGTTTGTGGAGCAGTTCAACAGATCCAGTGCTATTATTTATTGCCTTCCGATGCTTTATGTGTAGAAGAAAGCATGGGCAAAGAATTAGCAATATCAGAGCATCTCCTGTGGCAATCCTACAGATGTACACAGCTCTATCTTTTTTATAGAGACAGATGAATCTGTCAGCTTTGCTTCCTTCCACATTCAAATATTAAGCTGCATTAATAGGACCACAGTTTCCAAGTGATGAGAAGTAATAGTTGCACATTATCTATTCAGACCTCATTTGGAGCACTGCGTTCAGTTCTGGGTGCCGATTTTCAAGAAGGATTTAGACAAACAGATTCAGAGGAGGGAAATGAAGATTGTCAGCGGTATGGAAAAGTCCTATGAGGAAAGGTTGAAAGAACTGAGTATGCCTCGAAAAGAGAAGACTTGAGTGCGGACATGATGCTACTTTTCAAATATCTCAAGAGCTGTCAATAGAAGAAGGCAAAGACTTGTTCTCTGTTGCCCCAGATAGTAGAACTAGATCTAATGCGCTTAAGGGTGCAATCCTGTGCATGTTTAGACTGAAAAAAAGCCCTAGAACTTCCAGCATGCACCCAACCAGCCATGCTGGCAGGGGCACTCTGCGAGTTGTATGATTTTTTCAGTCTAAACATGCATAGGATTGCACCCTAAGTTACAGGACGGTAGATTTCAGTTGACCATTGATGGTAACAGCAGTTCAACAATGGAACCAAAATAGTTAGAGTCCTGGTGGTTTCCCCTTGCTGGCGGTCTTCAAGCAGAGACTGGCCAGCCATTTGTAGGGGATGCTCTCATTCTAGATTTCCAGCACTGAGCAGGGCTGAACTAGGTAGACCCCCTTACTCTAGGATTCTATGTGTAACCTTGGTTGTGAATTATACATCCACATTTCTCAGCAAGGCACACAAAAAAGGATGGGGGGGGGGCTTAATAATAACATAAGAACCATGCTGGATCAGATCAAGGGTCCATCTAGTCCAGCATTCTGTTCACACAGTGGCCAACCAGCAATCAACCAGGAAACCCACAAGCAGGACACGAGTGCAACAGCACCCTCGCACCCATGTTCCCAGCAACTGGTGTACATAGGCATACTGCCTCTGATACTGGAGGTAGAACATAACCATCAGGACTAGTAGCCATTGATAGCCTTCTCTTCCAGGAATCTATCTAACCCCCTTTCAAAGTCATCCAAATTGGTGGCCATCACTACATACTGTGGTAGCGAATTCCATAGTTTAATCCTGTCTTCCATGTATTTTACAATGGAAAGTGGCAGTTGAAGGCATGCCTGCCATTCACAACAATGCGTGTTTATGTTATACTCAGGTTGCTCTAGCCCCATACAAAACAGCATAATAGGATGAAGCCCTTAGTCAAAACAGTAATTCTTTGATTATACCTCTCAGGAATATTAGTTTAGTTGATAGAATAAAGCATGTGATGACATTTTCTGCGGCAAGATCTCTTACCCCTGAGATCCGCTGGCTGCCTTTTTAAAGACTTTACGGAGATGTATAAATCACTTACAGAAGATTCTGCTGTAATGTTTTTATTAATATTGTTGCTGTTTCTTCCATTCTATAACTACAACATGTTTTAGGTGCCAGTTACAGGCCCCCTTCTTTACCAAGGCCTTCCCAGATTGAGTATGCTGCCCAGTCACTTTGTCTGTAATTATGTGTTGCAGTGTTTTTTAATTGGTTTTAATGTTTTTTATTAATGTTTCATAGAAATGTTTTAGTATTATGTATTTTAATTCTATTTTAATGCATACCATGTATTTTAATATTTTTAATTTTCTTGTAAAGAGCTTAGACCTATTTTAAGTATGGACAGCAGTATATAAATCTATTAAATAATAATATTTTCAGTGTTCAAACTGTGAGTGCCGTCAGTTATGTAGCCAAAACAGCACCATCCATGCACAAGAGCCAGTGTGGTGTAGTGGCAAGAGTGTTGGACTAGGAGCTGGGAGATCCGGGTTCTAGTCCCCACTCGGCCATGGAAGCTCACTGGGTGACTTTGGGCCAGTCACAGACTCTCAGCCCAACCCATCTCACAGGGTTGTTGTTGTGAGGATAAAATGGAGAGGAGGAGGGTAATGTAAGCCGCCTTGGGTTCCTTGCAAGGGAAAAAAGGCGGGGTATAAATGCAATAAATAAACAATAAATAATAACAAGAGGAAGGAATCCTCTAACTTGGGATAACCCTAAGGTGTACAGAACTAGCATGGATGTTAATATGCACCTACATCAGTGGTGCATGCAGAAGTGGGCTTGCACATGCATATGACCCATGATAGACTGGGGTGACTATTTAAAGCAGCCTTCCTCCAACCTGGCACACGCACACGCACGTGTTGGACTACAACTCCCACCATCCCCAGCCAGATGGGAATTGTAGTCCAATACATTTGGAGGGCGCCAACTTTGGGGAAGGCTGATCACATCTTTGGGGAAAGTGTGCTAAAATCTACACCCAATAAAATAAAATTCCGCTTCAAGAAGATCCATTCAAAAGAAAGGGAGGAGTCCAAAAAACCCAGCCCAATGAGGCCTGAGTTTGCTTAATGGCCATGGAACACTGATTGATAGTTGGAGGGTGGGAAAAGAGAAATTCGGATTGGGGTGCAGTGGCTGGAATCCTGAACAGAATCCCACTCTGCAAGTCCCACTCTTATTATTTCTATAACACAATTACTGTGCATGTCACTTTGCAGACCAAATTAGGAGCACAATCCATCAGGAGGTTCTCCTGCACAAGCACAAGCCCACAAGCAGTGGCTCTTGTGCAGTTCCTTTATTTTAATGGGGATTGTTTCTTGTTGATTTTGTCTTCTGGGTTCTGTACACTTTGCAATAGGCACCTGAGCATTCATATGATGACTCAGGCTACTGTTGGCGTTGGTAAGAGGTGAGTGCACAGAACAGAAGATTCTTGGCCACATCAAAAAAAAACTATGTCCGCTTAGCAAAAGCCAGAAATAGTTCTTTAGGGACAAAGAAAGATATGCAGACCAGGGGTATGGAACCTCTTTCAGCCCAAGGACAGAATTCAATTTTGGAGAAGCTCTCGGAGGCTGCGTTCCAATGGTGGTCAGGGATCAAGGCAAAAGGGGGTGGGGCCAAAGGCAAAAAGGGCGGGGCCAAAATGCCCAAAATGCCAGCATATTTTAGCTTAAAGCTCTTACTACAAGTAACAAAGCCTTCGGGGCATCCCAACCTCTTAGAATTGGGGCGTGGGGGGTAGAATAACTGTAAAATCTGGGACACCACCAAACTATCAGGGGTTGCAGGGGTGGGGCCAGGGGAAGGAGGCATTGCCATCTGGGGAACCCCAGAGGGGCAGATTGGTACCCCAGGAGAGCCAGATTTGGCCCCTGGGAATAAGGTTCAACACCTCTGATATAGACATTCACTGAATTTGTAACCAAAGTAGGGGTAAAAAAATAATTAAAACATGAATATATTTAAAAGAAATCAATGAAGATGTTTCTATTCTTCTACCTGGTGTCAAGTCCCAAGCCCTCCCAGCACGTTTGTCATCAAACAAAGAAGTCAATATCCAAGTAAATAGGCTTTATTATGTAAATCAATCAGTCCATCGGCAGTTCCATTTATAGAGCTTGTTATCCTATGGCAACCTAATGGTAACATCCCTGATTAAGCTGGCACAACACTAAATAGCTTACTAAAGATCCCTTTGAGGGATGCACCACTATTAGCAGAGAAAGTTGCTGCAAATCTGATGCCAGTCTGCAGCACAAAACCTGAAAGACTTTCTCAGTCCTGCCCTCAGGGAGGGTCTTCCCCTAGAGACCCCTTGTGATGGGCCAACCTTGTAGAACACTTTACTTCCCTAGGTTGCTCCTCCTTCTTGACCCAGTGTCTGATCTTTGCATCTGTGGTGTCCACCTCCTCCCGCCAGTTGCTGTGTTCTCGCAGAAGGAGAGGTTATGGTTGGGCTTTAATCCAACTGATTAGTCTGCACCTGGACTGATTCTTCCCTGTCTCTGTCTCCCTGAGGCTCTGGTCCCTCCCCCACCCCTTCACACTGTTCTTCATCTGACTCTAAGTCCATTCCCACAGCCTCTGCAGAGATGCTAGGCCCAATCCTGGCAGTAGTTTTAACAGAACCGTCTCCTTTTTTATTTGCAGAAAATAATATTAGCTAGCATGCTTTGCACACACAAAATTAACGCAGACACATCTATGCATTGGTCGCTTTGGGAACAATGTGAACCGCAGATAAAGAATGAATGAGACAAAGTATGTAAATAAGACTGAGTGATAAAATCGGCTGATTGATACTAGGGATGTACGAAAGTCACTTACCTGTTCCCGAAAGCTGATTCGAGGTGGGGGGGAGGCGCCCATCCCTCCCCCCGAAATTCTGGCCAGGGGGGAGGCGCCCCATCCCTCCCCCCTGAAATTCTGGCCGGGAGGGAGGCGCCCCGTCCCTCCCCCCCAAAATTCTGGCTGGGAGGCGATAGCCGCCGCTGTTTGCGTCCCTGCAGTCGGCCGTGATAGGCTACATAAATGTTTACGTAGCCTATCACAGCTGAGTTTAAAAAAAACAAAAACGCGTGTACGCAAATGGCGGCGCCCATGGGCACCGCCATTTGCGTTCCTTATTTTGGCACGTCTAGTCTACGTAAACATTTATGCAGACTACGGCGAAAATAAGGGGAACGCAAATAGCGTAGCGTCTACGCTGTTTGCGTTCCCCTTATTTTCGCCGTAGTCTACGTAAATGTTTACGTAGACTACACGTGCCAAAATAAGGAATGCAAATGACGGCACCCATGGGTGCCGCCATTTGCGTACGCGCAGTTTTGTTTTGTTTTTTTAACTCAGCTGTGATAGGCTACGTAAACATTTGCATAGCCTATCACGGTATTTTTTTAAAACCTAGCCGTGATAGGCTATGTAAATCTTTACGTAGCCTATCACGTGTTTTTTTTTTTTTACTGGAAATGGCGGCTGCGGCAACCGGTCGGAAGACCAGCCGCTGCCACCATCGCCGCCGCACCGCTGCCGCACCGCCACCAAACTGCCGCCGGAGCTGCTGCCGCCGGGGAGATTCACCCAAGGTAAGTCCCGTCCCAGGGGGGTGGGCGGAGGGGTGGCAGACTGTTTCGCCACTGATTTCGGGGGGCCGAATGCGCTGGCAATTGGCCTCCCCGAGATCCGTGGCGGAATTCTCTGACATCCCTAATTGATACTTGAAACTGTTGGTATAGAAGCATGGCTGAGCTCTTCTGACTCAGCGAACCAAAATACCTGAGTCTTTTATTTCATTACAGTACAGTATTCAAGACTTGTAAATATCCATTGGACAAACAGTTCATTTAAAAGCTTCTAATTCAAAAGAATGTAAATACCCATCTCACAAAAGTCCATAAACACATACTTAGATTACATGATACATTTGCTAGTAACTGGAAATACAGTGGAAGCAGCCAAGTCAAAACGTCATTTGTTGTCTTTGTAAACGGCCTCTTCAAATCAGTCTAGGAGACTTCTCCTACATTCGAGCACAGCTTTGTTTTTTTCATCAAAGAAGAAAGAATGCCCTGCAAATTGATTTTGCTTTTCAAAAATTATTCCAGATTAAGAACACAAGATCCCCTTCATGGATCACTGCCTTGTTGTGGCGAAGGGGCTTGCGTAACTCAGTGAAGCCATAAACTATGCCGTGCAGGGCCACCCAAGACGGACAGGTCATGGCAGAGAGTTCTGACAAAATGTGGTCCACTGGAGAAGGAAATGGCAACCCACTCCAGTATTCTTGCCAAGAAAACCCCATGGAACGTATCACAAGGCTAAAAGATATGACGCCGGAAGATTAGCCCCTCAGGTCGGAAGGTGTCCAATATGCTACTGGGGAAGAGCAGAGGGTATTTCCAAGTAGCGCCAGAAAGAGTGAAGCGGCTGGGCCAAAGCCGAAAGGACACTCAGCTGTGGATGTGTCTGGTGGTGAAAAGAAAATCCGATGCTGTAAAGAACAATATTGTTTAGGAACCTGGAATGTCAGATCAATGAATCAAGGTAAGCTGGAGGTGGTCAAACATGAGATGGCAAGATTGAACATTGACATCTTGGGAATCAGCGAACTAAAATGGACAGGCATGGGCGAATTTAATTCAGGTGACCATCATATCTACTATTGTGGGCAAGAATCCCTTAGAAGAAATGGAGTAGCACTCATAGTCAACAAAAGGGTGGGAAAAGCAGTACTGGGGTACAATCTTAAAAATGATAGAATGATCTCAGTACAAATCCAAGGCAAACCATTCAACATCACAGTAATTCAAGTCTATGCCCCAACCACTGAGGCCGAAGAAGCTGAGGTTGATCGGTTCTATGAAGACCTACAACACCTTCTAGAACTAACACCAAAAAAAGATGTCCTCTTCATCATAGGGGATTGGAATGCTAAAGTAGGAAGTCAAGAAATCACCGGGATAACAGGCAGGCATGGCCTTGGTGTACAAAATGAAGCAGGACAAAAGCTAATAGAGTTTTGCCAAGAGAACATGCTGATCATAGCAAACACTCTTTTCCAACAGCACAAGAGGCGACTCTACACATGGACGTCACCAGATGGTCAATATCGAAATCAGATTGATTATGTCCTTTGCAGCCAAAGATGGAGAAGCTCCATACAGTCAGTAAAAACAAGACCTGGAGCTGACTGTGGCTCAGATCATGAGCTGCTTCTTGCAAAATTTCGGCTTAAATTGAAGAACGTCGGGAAAACCACTAAACCGTTCAGGTATGACCTAAATCATATCCCTGATGAATATACAGTGGAGGTGAGGAATAGATTTCAGGGATTAGACCTGATAGACAGAGTGCCTGAGGAACTATGGACGGAGGTCCGTAACATTGTTCAGGAGGCAGCAACTCAATCCATCCCAAAGAAAAAGAAATGCAAGAAAGCCGAGTGGCTGTCTGATGAGGCTTTACAAGTAGCTCACGAAAGAAGGGAAGCGAAAAGCAAGGGAGAAAGGGGAAGATATACCCAACTGAATGCAGAGTTCCAGAGAATAGCAAGGAGAGACAAGAAGGCCTTCTTAAATGAACAATGCAAAGAAATCGAGGAAAACAATAGAATGGGAAAGACTAGAGATCTCTTCAAGAAAATTGGAGATCTCAAGGGAACGTTTTGTGCAAAGACAGGCATGATAAAGGACAAAGAAGGCAGGGACCTAACAGAAGCAGATGAGATTAAGAAGAGGTGGCAAGAATACACAGAAGAACTATACAGGAAAGATCTGAATGTCCCTGATAGCCATGATAGTGCGGTCACTGAACTTGAGCCGGACATCCTCGAGAGTGAAGTCAAGTGGGCCTTAGGAAGCATTAGTAACAACAAAGCTAGCGGAGATGACAGTATTCCAGCCGAGCTATTTAAAATCCTAAAAGATGATGCTGTTAAAGTGCTGCATTCAATATGCCAACAAATCTGGAACACTCAACAGTGGCCACAAGACTGGAAAAGGTCAGTTTACATTCCAATTCCAAAGAAGGGCAACACCAAAGAGTGTTCAAACTACCGCACCATTGCGCTCATTTCACATGCCAGCAAGGTGATGCTCAAAATCCTACAAGCTAGGCTTCAGCAGTATGCGAACCGAGAACTACCGGAAGTACAAGCGGGGTTTCGAAGAGGCAGAGGAACTAGAGATCAAATCGCCAACATTCGCTGCATCATGGAGAAAGCAAGAGAATTCCAGAAAAACGTCTATTTCTGCTTCATTGACTACGCTAAAGCCTTTGATTGTGTGGATCACAACAAACTGTGGCAAATTCTGAAAGTGATGGGAGTACCAGACCACCTTACCTGTCTCCTGAGAAACCTGTACGAGGGTCAAGAAGCAACAGTAAGAACCAGACATGGAACAACCGATTGGTTCCAAATTGGGAAAGGAGTACGACAAGGCTGCATATTGTCACCCTGCTTATTTAACTTATATGCAGAGTACATCATGAGAAATGCCAGGTTGGATGAATCAGAGGTCGGAATTAAGATTGCCGGGAGAATTATCAACAACCTCCGATATGCAGACGATACCACCCTGATGGCAGAAAGCGAAGAGGATCTAAAGAGCCTCTTGTTGAGGGTGAAAGAGGAGAGTGCAAAAGCTGGTTTGAAACTCAACATTAAAAAAACGAAGATCATGGCATCTGGCCCCATCACTTCCTGGCATATAGAAGGGGAAGAAATGGAAGCAGTGACAGATTTTACTTTCTTGGGCTCCGCAGACGGTGACTGTAGCCATGAAATTAAAAGACGCTTGCTCCTTGGGAGGAAAGCTATGGCAAACCTAGACAGCATAGTAAGAAGCAGAGACATCACCTTGCCGACAAAGGTCCGTCTAATCAAAGCTATGGTTTTCCCAGTAGTAATGTATGGCTGTGAGAGCTGGACTCTAAGGAAGGCTGAGCGCCGAAGAATTGATGCTTCTGAACTGTGGTGCTGGGGAAGACTCTTACGAGTCCCCTGGACTGCAAGGAGGTCAAATCAGTCCATCCTAAAGGAAATCAACCCTGAGTGCTCATTGGAAGGACAGATACTGAAGCTGAAGCTCCAATATTTTGGCCACCTAATGCGAAGAGAAAACTCCCTGGAAAAGACCCTGATGCTGGGAAAGACTGAAGGCAAAAGGAGAAGGGGACGGCAGAGGATGAGATGGCTAGATAGCATCACGGATGCAATGCATATGAACTTGAGCACGCTCCGGGAGAGAGCGCAGGACAGGAAGGCCTGGCGTGCTATGGTCCATGGGGTCACGAAGAGTCGGACACGACTGAACGACTGAACAACAACAACAACAAGAACACAAGAAGAGCCCTGCTGGATCAGGCCAACAGTCCATCGAGTCCAGCATTCTGTTCACACAAAAATGCATATAGTTCAGAAAAGTGTGCACAAAAAGTGTACATTACAGAGGTTCGCATTAGAATACTTTATCGTAGGGAAAATCACCTGCAAAAAATGTGTATAATTGGAAAAATGCATACATTTTGAAAAATGTGCATGAAAATACAGGTTAGATCCAGATAGGCCTATTGAAATCAACAGACATGCGTTAATCATAAGTTGTCCCATTGATTTCAGTGGCCTAGTCTAACTATGATGAAATCTGAAACCAACCCAATCGACACATTTTTGTGCAGACTTTTAAAAAAAATCCGTAAAGTGATGCAGAAGTGAGATGAAATGAACGTAACTTTTGAAAAAAGAGAAAATGAGCGAAATCTAACTTCACATATTTGTCCACACCTAATTGTCCACAAACTGACAGCCTGCTCTAAGGTAAATATGGACCATATCCATATTCACCTTAGAGCAGGCTGTCAGTTTGTTCTCTGTGAAGTAATTTACACATACTTTCTTAGAATGGTCATTAAGCTGTTTATATTTATTTTTTTTAATTGTTATATGAACGTTAATGTGTTTGTGCACTTTGTAGTTGTTTACTCGTTGGATATCCCAATTGCTCAGCCTTTTTCTTGCAGTTTTGCAAGATTTCCTTTTGTGCTTTATTTTCTACATATGAGGGCAAGTTACTAGCCTGATACCAACAGGGGAACTAAGGTAAGCCAGAAATGCACAAATATAATCTGTTGGTCCTAGGAATGCACTGGATATCTGCAAAACTTGCTTACTGAAATATAACATAAAACATAAGAATTGCCTTGATGGAACACACCAAAGATTGATCTAGATCCATCATTTTGTTTTTAACACTAGCCAACCAGATTGTTCAGAATCTCAGAAGCAGGACACAAATCTGATGGCTTTTCTAGTTTCTTGTCCCTCAAAACTGGTACTCAGTGGTAGAGAACACACTCCATGGCCACAGATTCAGTCTCTGATGCTGCCAGTTAAAGGATAGCAAGAGTCTAGGTGGGAAAGTTCCAAGGCTTTTTTAAATGTGAAACCAGACAAAAAATGTGCAGTTCCAAAAGACAAATGTGCAGTTCCAAAAGAATTTTGGAATTCTTTTGGAACTGCATCAAAAGCAATTCAAAATTCAAGTCATGCAAAAGTTTTATTACGTTAAAACTTTTTAACCTGAGCAATTCAAAATTCAAGTCATGCAAAAGTTTTATTACGTTAGCTGATGTAACAACCAACTAATAATGTCGGGTTTTAGAACTCTAAACCCTGATCAAGTGTACCCATTTCTCTTCCCCCTGCTAGAGACACTCCCTCCTCCCCGCCACTCTCCATACAGTTTTCACCAAGGTTTTCAAGATAAAGGAAATCATTCTAGAACCTGAGGACTCCTGACAAGTCATGTGAAGTTGTAAATGTTATGATAAGGACAGAGTAATGCCAGTAAATATCAAATATGTCCAGTGGAGGCTGGTGGTTCTGATTTCAGTGGGGCTGTGAATCGATTCTGGGTTTTAATCAGAATTAACTAGAACTCTAAAGGAGCTATCCAAGGTGCTAAAACCTATTCCCCAAATAGGTTCAGCACCTTGAATAGCTCCTTTAGAGTTCTGGCTGGTTCTGACTAAAACCCAGAATGGATTGATAGCCCCACTGAAATCGGGGCCACCAGCCTCCACTGAATATGACATTACTAACGGGGACTGCTAGTCTGTGTTTGCGCATCTGGATTTTTTCTCTCTTGTTCTTAGTGGATTTCGTTAAATATCCCTCACTCCCAAAAAAGTTTGTTGGAGTTCATGATGACTCTTGAGTGAAGCTTGCATATAACACGCTTCTGCGTTAGGGGATTCTGGGGATTTTCTGCCACTCTGCGTAGGCTTCTTCTGTATAGAAATGCATCTCCAAGCAACAAAACATGTGCACACAAAATGGAAAAGCACAACTGTGTTGCTGTAGCAGCCTCTAGGCACACAAATCACATATTCGTTTTAAAAAGCTGTGGAATGATCTCTGCCGAAGACTGTGGAAAACTGCTGTCAGGCAGAGGTACTTGGGAAAGATTGGTCTTACTCAGTTATAAGGCAACTTCATATGTTGATATTTTGGCTGATTTCCCCATAGCCATTGCTTCCCAAAGAGCTATTCCCACACCCATTGCTCCTTGACAATGAACATTTCTTGATCTAGCTCGAGGTACACAACCTCTTTGGCCCTGGGGGGGGGGCACACATGTATGCACACCCACGGGGGTGGGACACACACACTGGTGGGGGGGAGACATGCCCACACACACACACACTGGCAGGGGGCAGCCTGGATTACTGGGGAAGGGAGAAAGCTGCCCCATTGAACCAATCCTGACTTTAGTACCATCACTGTGGAACTAAAGCAGTGATCCTGGCTGCTTCTGGGTCGCTGGGGAAGAAAGACAACTGCAGCAACCCAGCCTGGATCACCCCTTTAGCACCACTACCTGAGCGCCCTAGCCCCCTCTCCCCAGTTTATCTCCAATGTCTGATAAGAGAAGAGATTCCCTTGCTAGCCCTTGAGAGATAGGAGATAAGCAAGGGATGGGAAGTACCACTGCAGGGGTAGGTGCAGGGGGGTCTGGTGAGCTGCCAGAAATGGCTTAGCAGGCCACACTTTTTCCACAGCTAGATGAATCATGAGGTACTGTAAAAAAAAATCAGTCATACCCTAGGAATCCTCCTTCATTATCCTTCTGAAGTTCTCCATCCATCACAGTTTTTAGCAGGTATGTTAGAACATAATAGAGCACAAAATTATTCACCCACAAAGTTTTGCCTCCTGGGTGAACTTACTCAGTATCTGAGCATTTTACAATTTGCTCATATGCCCAAGCCGAGATCTGCTATAGACGGAGGTTGATTTTAATGTGCATCTTATCTGCCTATATGTCAGTTTCTTAGGTTTTATTGTCAATGGCAAACACCCATCCAATTAAAAATGAAATTTTGGGTTGTGGCTTCTCCACACAGTAAACTTGGAGCTCCAGGCTCTTACCTTGAAGCTGCAATCTCTGATTTCTGTCTGGCAATGGCTGCTGCCCTCTGAGCCCCTTCCACGCTCCGGTCCACTTTCTGCCTGATCTTGGCACTTTTCAGAGGTATCACCCGTTTCTTCATGCCTTTGATAAGGACGTTCATTCGGTATTTCCCTTCTTCCTTCTTTCCATCAGGCAATGTGGTGCAACCGTAGCCGTGCCGTACATTATCCAGCCATTCCCCCTCATACTTCAGGCCGCTTGACCTCTCACTCACACCAAACCCCGATCGCTTGTCATTCTTCCATTCACCCATGTAGGACTCTGTGGTGGTGGCATCAATATCAGCGTCAAATGGTGGGAAGTCCTCTCCCTCCACTCCTTCGCCCAGGCTGGCTGTGGAGGTAGCATCACTGCCTGTGGAGCTCATGCCGCTCTCACTCTTGAGGAAGCTGAGCCTACTCCTTTGGCTGGCCAAAGAGGTCTTGGAGTCCGACTTCTTCAGCTTCCCAAACAAAGAACTCCGCCTGAAGAGCCCTCCCTTCTTCAGCTTGCCAGCATCTGCATCTGCGTACAAGCTGAGAGCAAAGCCACCCCGCATGATTGTAGGCGTCATGGGAATGTTCTCCAGGTGAGCTGATGGGGAGTCATGTTGGAGCAGGGTGCCATTGCTGTGCTCACTACGGAGGGAGGTAAGGGAGGTCCTTAGAGGGTTGCGGACTACAGCTGCTATGCCATACGGGACACTCTGCCGGACGCCATAACCATGGCGCATGCCGTTGGTGAACTGGCCTTGGTAAGTACCTAGAATCAAGAACAAGTGCTGAGTTAGATACATCACATTTTCCTGAGAATGCATGTTTGGGCAAAACATCCCAACTTGAAGTATAAGCTGATGGGATCTGAGCTAGCAGTGATTGACCAAGAAAGAGATCTTGGGGTTGTGGTGGACAGCTCGATGAAAATGTCAGCACAGTGTGTGGGGCTGTGGTGAAAATGGAAAATTGCATGTTAGACAAAATGTGGAAAGGAAATGAGAATAAAACTGCCAATATCATACTGCCCTTATACAAATCTATGGTCCAACCAGACTTGGAATACTGGGTACAGTTCTGGTAACCGCACCAAAAAAAGATGCGGTAAGAGTTGGAAAAAGTGCAGAAAAGGGCAACTAAAATTATCAAGGGACTGGAGGAACTCCCCTATGAGGAAAGGTTACAACATCTGGGATTGTTTGGCTTAGAAAAAAGATTAGTAAGAGGAGACATGATAGAGGTGTACAAAATTATGCATAGTGCAGAGAAAGTGGATAGGGAGACATTTTTCTCCCTCTCTCATAATACTAGAACCCAATGGGGTCATCCCATGAAGCTGATTGGTGGGAGATTCAGGACAGATAAAAGGAGGGACTACTTCACATAGCATATAGTTAAACTATGGAATTCACTTCCATAAGCGTAGTGATGGCCACCAATTTGGATGGCTTTATAAGGAGGTTAGACAAATGCCCAGAGGAGGCGATCAATGGCTACTAGTCCTGATGGCTATGTGCTAACTCCAGTATCAGAGGCAGTGAGCCTATGTACACCAGTTGCTGGGGAACATGGGTGGGAGGGTACTGTTGTAGTTATGTCCTGCTTGTGGGTTTCCCATGGGCAGCCATGGTGTGGACAGAATGCTGGACTATATGGTTTGTATAGAGCAAGAGAGCAAAAGGTGCAGCCCGTGGGCCACATGCGGCTCACCAAGGTATACTACATGGCCTCTCTGACCTTGGCCTCTCTCTGTTTTGGCAACCAGGATGCTGCTCACACACAGGCCTTCCCTATTAAAAACAGCAGTTCTGCAACTCAAACATGTTTAGCAACATTTACGGTCTGGCAAGGCATTTATGGATGATGGAAAGAAAGCAGTGTATACTGGCAATTTGTGTCCATGTGCATGCATTTGTAAGCATGTGCATTCAGGTCAAGATGCATCTGTCCCCAACTCAGAGGTTCAGCTTCTAGAGGCCTCCAGAGAAGGGGCCAATTCCTGAAGAGTTCTAGTGCAAGGGTCCTGCTCCCAACATCTCTCCAAAAGGCAAAATACATGTTTTGCTAGGGAGAGGTATCAGAATATCGGGACTGTCCCTAATAAACAGAGAGAGTTGGAAAATATGTTATTGTATAAATGAAGGTGGAACTCAGGTGACATACAATATGCTACATATACGCACCTCTTTAAAAGACAATTACGTATTTATATAATTCAGGAGTGCCTTTGCTCTTCATACCCAACATTTCATGGAGGGACAGGAAAAAGAGAGTGGTGAGAGTGGACTTCAGCCATAATTTCATAGAAATGACCCCCTACCCACAAATGGCAACAGTGTGGAATCCAAGAGATGAGCTTTAACAATCCCTTACAACAGGGGTGGGGAACCTCTTAAAGCCAGAGGGCAGAATTCAATTTCAGAGATGCTCTCAGGGGCCACATTCCAGTGGTGAGTGGGGCCAAAAGCAAAAAGGACAGAGCCAAAGGCAAAAGGGACATGACCAAAATATACCAAAAATATCATATGTTCACTTAAAGCTCTCATTGCCAATAATGAAGCCTTAGGAGAGGCATTTCAACCTTTTAGAATGGGGAAATATCTGCACAAAAGCCAGGAAACCATCAAACGATCAATGATTGGGGGTAATGGGCTGAGACTATGGGAAGGGGAAGGGTCCATTTGGAGAACCCCAGAGGGCCAGATTTGTCCCCCAGGTCTGATGTTCCCCACCCCTGCCCTAGGACATCCCAAGGGATTCTAAGGTTCATTTCCTGGATCACAAGAAGAGCAGTGCTGGATCAGACCAAATGTTCATTCAGCCCAGCATCCTGTTTCCAGGAGTGGCCACAGCTAGATGCTTCCAGAGCATAAAGGCAAGAGCCCTCCCTTACTGTACACCACCCAGAACGGTATGCTGTCTCTGGACCTGGATGTCCCATGTAGTTATAGTTGCTAATAGCTGTTGATAGATCTGTCCTACAAAAGTGTGCTTAATTCACTTGTAAAGCCAGCAGCTATCATCACATCTCGGGGCAGTGAATTCCATAGGCATCGTGTAAAGAAAAGTAGCACTTCATTTTGTCAATTCTGAATCTACTTTGACTCAATTTCAGTGTCATGGTGTTTTTTTCAACTGGCTGCTAATGACCATAACAAGCTGAGAGCTGCAATCCAAAATCCTCTGGAACTTCATAAGGAATTCTGGGACAGAACAGTAGAGCTCACAGACACAGTGCTGTGCAGGTGCAACCCAGGAAGAATGGGTAAATGTGTCAGGTGTAGATTTGGGGCATTTCTACATGAGGCTTTTATTGCACACTCGTGATTGGTCACTCATGGAAGTTTTTGGGTCCTTTACATGACATTGTCAACTTCCAGGGCACCTCCTGCACTTTCTGACCTTTATCCTGCTTTTTAAAAGATCGGAGATAACCTAATAAGGAACGTTAATCCGATATATTGTCTGTGTGTGAAGACGGAGTTGTGCTATAACCAAAGCGCAATCTAGTAGCTGTAAAATGAAACATATAGAACTTCCTGAGAAAGGAAGTCTGTGATTCAAAGCATCCGTCTACCTGTCTAAAGGAGCCGATCTTAATCCCAAAAAGAATCCAGAGGCAAAAGCCCCAGTAAGGATTTGGGATGTTAGCCTTGCGTGGTGAAGCCCTTAGCAAGTATGACTACTAAGAAGTTTATTATTTATAATTACCTTTGGATGGCCTGGCTCTTTTACACATGACCGCTCTAAGATAGAGGCATATACACTTGTAGAATTTTAAAGTTTTAAATATTGTATTTTATCATCTGGTATCTTATGGTTTTAATTGCTGTGAACTGCCCAGAGAGCTTTGGTTACTGGGTGGTATAGAAATGTAATAAATAAATAAATTCTTACAGGAATTGTTGATGTGGTTTGACTTTGCCAATATGGAACTGCCACAATTCAATAGGTGAGTTTTAGGATTGGGCAGTGGGGAGGGGCATAACATATAGGATTATTTATTTATTTATTTATTATAGCAATTTTATCCCATCCTTCAACCAAAAAACCTCCCAAGGCGGCTTACAAAGATAAGAAATAAGACCATCGATGCCCGCAGGTTTACAGTCTAAAAGACATGACACAAAAGAAAAGGGGACTGGGAGGGGAGAGGAAAAAAGCACATTCAGGCACAGGAAGAGCAATCTTATTCCCACCAGACAGCATATGGGGAGCGGGCATAGGATAGTTTGGTTTCCTGGCTCTGAGCTCGGAGACAGAGCTCTGAGCTCGGAGATAGGAAACTGCACTCCCTGTTCCCTCCCCAACCCCTTGTAGGCAGTGTGGAGAGAACTGCGCTGGCTACCTCTCGGCACTCGGAAATCAGAGCATGGAGACAGGGAAAAGGGGGCGTTCCCAGGGGCAGGGCAGGGAAGGGACCAGGACGGTTGCCTTACGCCATTTCCTATGGCCACCCCAGCCTCCTTCTCTCCCCCTCTGAGGCAATGCTGCTAAGACAGGCAGAATCACCCATCTAGCAGAAATGCACAGTGGCTGGAGCACGGAGCCGCTGTTGTCCTCCCTCCTTGCACTGGATACTCGGCAGCCTCCGAGTTTGGAGGTTGCCGACTACCTGGACAAGACTGCGCCCCAAGCTGCAAAGTTCAGCATCCCCCACAGGCATCCCCCATAAGCAATGGGGAGGATCCATGGCTCAGTGGTAGAGCACCTGCATTGCACAGAGAAGCTTCAAGGTTCAATCCCCGGCATTTCCAGGTACAGGTGGAAAAATGCGGGCCTGAAACCCTGGAGAGCTGCTGCCAGTCAGTGTCGACAATACCGGGCTGGATGGACCAAGGGCCTGACTCAGGATAAGGCAAGTTCCTGTGTTCTTACCTACAAATATTTTACCGTGCAATCCTATGCATGTTTAGATAGAAAAAGTCCTACAACTTCCAGCATTCCCCAACCAGCCATGCTGATTGGGGGATGCTGGGAGTTGTAGAACTTGTTTCTGTCTAAACATGCATAGGATTGTGCCCTTAGTTTCTTCTCTCCCATCAGTTTCAACACCTGTACAAATGGGATAGAATGCCTGCCTCACTTACACAGACATAATTCACCGAAGTAGTTCCTAACTTGGTGCACTAACAAGAGGGATGTGCTTTCTTTAAGGGGGCTAGTTGGAAAGGAGGAATCATACTAATAGGAAAATCATGTTCCTCCTGTAGACAAAATAAAATCATGTTCCTCCTGTAGACAAAATCACGTTCCTTCTGTAGACAAAATAACACCATCCCTGCACAACAGGTAGGTATCAGCATGTTTGGGGAAACCCACAGGTTTCCAAAAGTACAAAACGGAGGTGGGGGAGAGGGGAAGCAAAATTGCTGCATGAAGACAGGGTATGCTCAGGGGGTGTGGAATGGCAACGGTCTGTGGAGGCGGGGGAAACAGAAAACTGAGACAGGGAATGTAATGGAGTATCCTGGATGAAGGCAGGGCTGATTGGCTGGAACACTGAACAAAGAACACTCTAGACTGTAACTTTTTGTTGCAGGTTCCGCTTGTCATGATGAATAGCCATTGATAGACCTATTCTCGGTGAATTCCATCTACTCCCCTTTTAAAACAATCCAAGTTTGGCCATCTCTGCATTTTGTGGTAGTGAATTCTGTATATCAGGGATAGGCAACTTTTCTGGACCTGGGGGCGCATATGGCAATTGGAGAAACTCTCCTGAGTACCACCACAAAATGGCTGGCATGGGAGGCATGACTAGTCACAAAGGACCAGTAACTTGCCCAAAAGACTACATATAAGGCCAGTGTGGTATAGTGGCTAGAGTGTTGGACTGGGACTTGGGAGACTCGAGTTCAACTCCCCACTCAGCCATGAAGCTCACTGGGTGACTTTGGGCTAGTCACTAACTCTACCTCACAGGGTTGTTGTGAGGATAAAAATGGAGAGGAGGAGGATTGTGTAAGCCACCTTGAATTCCTTGCAGGAGAAAAAATGGTGGGATATAAATATAATTAATAAATAAAAGTAAAAGTAAAAGGCAGATGCAGGGGCTCCCTCCCCAACCCCCAGAATGCTCCAGTTGGCTCAACCAGGCCCTACTAGTTTCCTACTGATCTCCTATCCCCCTTCCCTGCTGCCTTCCCCGTATCCCAGCTGGCTTACCGCTGTCCTTCACAGACCCGCCTGTTCTTCCTTGCCATCCCCCCTCCCCCCTCCCCAAAGTTTACCAGATAGAAATGATAGCAGTTCCGTTTTCTTTTCCCCTTTCTTTTCCTTGGTGCTTTTCTGTGGAGAAAAGCATCGGCCTGCAGCCCCTGGCCACCTTCATTTCCCAGAAACATGCATGGGAAATTAAGATGGCAGCTGCTGGAGGCCCTCACATTGCTCTGAAGCAATCCCAGTTGCTGGTAAGACTATTTATTTATTTTAAAGTGGAAGGGGTAGGACACCTCAGCAAACACGAATTAAGGTGTCTGGGGATGCACTGGTGCCAGCGGGCACCCCGTTGCCTACCCCTGCTACTAGTAGCAAATATATTCTCTGAGTGTGGATTATCCTTGGGAACCCCAAGATTTGCAGAACTACAAAAAATCTTTAGAAAAGCTGAGGGTACTGGGAATGCTCTGTGACCACTGAATGAGGACTGACTAAACTGAAGAAAAACCAAAAGGGGGGAGAGAGAATAAAGGGGGGGAATGGAGTATCCTGGAAGAGGGTTGGCTGAAACCCTGGACAGGAGCATTCTACACTACAACATTTTGTTGCAAGCTCCTCTTGTATTGTGCATCCCCAATGCAAAAAGATTTGAAATAGAACAAAAGCATCCTTTCTACAACCAATCTGAATTCTTCCCCCAGAAGGAAGCTGGTTCCTTCCCACCAATTACCTCAGAACATTAATTTTCCTCACATGAGAGTTTCTATCTTGCTTGATTGCCCCCCTTTTGTTGACATGGTTACCTCGGTAACTAGGAAACCACCCAAAGAAGCCCAGCTTCCATCCATCACTCACTAGTACGAGTCCCACCCCAAAATTAGCAAACCACCAACTCTCCACCCCACACACCCCCACACCATCTCCATTCAGCTAGGGTATCCTGGGATGAAATATGCTAGAGAAATACAAACATTTATTACCAGTAGAATAGCATTAGCTCCCCCAAGGATTTGCTTTCTCATAGGAAAACGGCCAGTTCTACATGAGGTATTTTTATAGCCTTCATTCTGCACAGCTTGCCAGTGATTTCTATCAGGATAGCAAAGTGCAGTAATCCTCAGGGATGCAAATAAGTCAAAGGACAAGGAAGACACACACAAAGCACAATGGTCATTTCAGGTTAAATAGTGTTGGGGGCAGTGGAGGCTGGCAGCTCCGATTTCAGTGGGGCGGTGAATCCCCTCCGGGTTTCAGTCAGAACTCTCAAGGAGCTATCCAAGGAGCTTTGCATCTTAGATTGATAGCTCCTTGAGAGTTCTGACTGAAACCCGGAAGGGATTCACCGCCCCACTGAAATCGGAGCTGCCAGCCTCCACTGGTTGGGGATGCACTGCAAAAGCCCATTAGTCGGTGGCAGAACAGACGCTTTGTACATGAACTTTAGGTCGGAGGCTTAATCCCTGGCATTTCCAGTCAAAGCATCTCTCAGGCAGCAGTTCTGAGAAAGACCTTTTGCTTGTGATCCTACAGAGCAGCTGGTGGACAAGACTAGAGCGCATGGAACATTTGGCCTAAGTCAGCTTCTTAAAGCTTAATTCCCACTGGCTTTCATTAGCGCTTTAACTTTAAAACCAGTTCCCCAGAAGGAGTGAAGGTGGGAGAGAAAATGTCCTCACCAGTTGTTGTTTTTTGTAAAGAAGTGCTTAGAATTAGTGTTTAGGTTAAATGACAAATTAAATTTGCTAGTGAAGATACTTGTGATTCTGTTTGAATCCCTGTCCTGCCCCCAGCCCCCACAGGTCAGGCAAGACAGAGATTCAAGTAAAATCAGAAGTATACTTGTTTGTAAATTAAAAGACAAACCAAAAGTCCAAAAATAGCCTGATAGGCACCTGTGTTCAGCAGATTCCAGGACCTATAGAACAGAATCATAGAATAGTGGGGTTGAAAGGGGCCTACAAGGCCATCGAGTCCAACCCCCTGCTCATTGCAGGAATCCAAGTGACGCTGACCGCTCGGGGGTCGCATAACTAGTTAGAATGTTGATGTCATGCCCCCACTGGGAGAATCTTCCCCAGAGGAAGAGCTGGAGATCTCAGAAACCGAGGACACACCAGATCAGCCACCCCAGATCACGGAACAGAAGGAGCCTGGGCCCTCGAGGAAGATGGCTGCAGGCCCATCCTGTCAGGGGGCAGGGACTCTGCCTCTGAGACATAGACTGAGCAACACCCTGGCCCCCAGCAGCATCGCTGCCTCAAGTGACAGGCAAATGGGATTCCCATGAGGAGTGCCTGCTTGCAAAGAAGGACTCCTCAGGAGAAAGTGACTCAGGAATAGGGCTCTGCCCAGAGAGCTCTAATGTACTGCAGCTGAGCCCTGGATGGGGCTCAGCAGGCTCTGATGTTAGAAGCCTGCAGTGTCTGCCTAGCCAGTATTGGAAACAATGCCATTCTTTCAGCTCCAGCATCTTCTACCTTGTGTCCCAGACCTTGCTTGTGGATTGATGTTCTGTGCTACTGACCCTTGGACTCTGCTTGACTCTGCTTCTGGACTATGTAAGGAATCTGACTGTGTAGCGGTCTTTTGACCTCTACCTGCTATCATGACCAGTCCTGCCTTAGCCTGAACCCTATTGGACTGGAATCTATGTCCTTGAACATTTGCCTGCTTCATTACCTTGCTCTGTGATTAGCCCTCTCACTCCAAGTCTCCTGCAGCCAATGTAGGACAGTTGAGGGTGTCCATTTAGAACCTTAAAAAAATGGAGAGGGGAGGGAATTGGGCTGCTTCAGCCCATCACCACTTATAATGTCTTGAAGGGGAAAATTGAGGATTGAGGAAAAATGAGTGCCATAAAGTTAAAAACTCTCCTTTCCATGAGAGTTTTCCATAAGATGGGAAAAGACAGAGAATGCCTTTTCCTTTTGAACTTTCCTGAAACCTTCCCACAATGTGCCACATAGTGCTAAAGAGTTCAACTTTAGGGCTTGCTTCAGACTAGGGCTGCAATCCTACACACATTTATCTCAGGGTAAGTCCCATGGAACTCTTATTTATTTATTTGTGGTATTTCTATCCCACCTTTCTGAAGCCAACCA
Organism: Heloderma suspectum; assembly: GCF_057233095.1. NCBI lineage: Eukaryota > Metazoa > Chordata > Lepidosauria > Squamata > Helodermatidae > Heloderma > Heloderma suspectum. Next base: position 282,645,864 of record NC_139461.1, on the reverse strand, counting down.
AAGCAGTTTACAAAGAAACTCCAAGATAAAATCAATAGTCAAATAAAAACATAGTAAAACACTAAAAATAACCTTAAGAACCATCATAATAATTTTAAAAACCAAAGTAAAAAATATTTATCTTGACCCCCTTCCTGAACAGAGACAGAGAGAGACTGGGGACCAGTTGCAACTCCAAAGACTGAATTCCAGAGCCTGGGTGCAACTCAGGAGAAAGCCTTTACCCACATGCCCAACAAGTGGGGGGGAGGGGTTCTTTAAAAGGGCCTCTCCTGCTGATATTTGTAACCAAGCAGGTTCATACTGAGATAGGCAGTCCCTCAAATAGCCAGGCTCTAAGCCGTTTAGAGCTTTAAAAGTTACAACCAACACCTTGAAGTGAACCTGGAAAACCATTGGCAACCAGTGCATTTCTTTCACTATTGGGCTGATGTGATCACAATATCATATACCAGTTAGCAGCCTAGCTGCTGTATTTTGCAGCAGTTGAAGCATCCTGATGCTTATCAAGGGTAGCCCCACATAAAGTGCATTGCAATAGTCTAACCATGCGGTAACCAAGGCATGGGTAGACTAACTTAGGAACTGTTGCAGCTGGCATGCTAGACATAGTTGTGCAAATGCTCTCCTTGCCACTGCTGCCACCTGAAGATCCAGGGGCAGCATAGGATCCAGAAGCACTCCCAAGCTATGGACCTGATCTTCCAGGGGAAGCAGCGTCCCATCCAGAGCAGGTTCAATCCCAATCCCCAAACCACTATTTCTACTGACTAACCTCGGCTTCTTTGCCCTCATTCAGCCCATTCTGGAACTTAGGTAATGTTCAAGGGTATCAAAAGGGCTTGCTTCTGAGTAGACATGTGCAAGATTGCACTGCAAAGTTGAGCCCTTTATCTCTACTTGGCAGGGGTGTGGGAGATTTCTGGAGAAGGGAGTTCTTTCCTCTCTGCCCTGAGATCTCCCACAGTACAAGCCCCCAACAGCACTTTAAGACTCCAGTTCCAGGATGGCTGGAGCCCTGCACAGGAGCATTCCTCTTAGGAGTTGGGGAAACACATCCTCAGCCGTCCTTCTCCAGGAGGCCCGGCCAAAGGAAGTGAGGCGAATGGCTACTAAGAGGAGGGCTTTTTCTCGTATGGCACCCTGGTTGTGGAATAAGTATGGTGCCTAAGTTGTGCTCTTTCCAGGAACAGGTGAAGACCTTCTTATTTTCCCAGGCATTTTACTGTTACTGTATTATAAATCTTTGCATTGCTACTAGGTTTTATTGTGGTTTTTATTTTTATTTTATACTGTAGTTTTGAACTTTTATATTGCATTTTATCATACTGTTTTTTTAATTGAACTTTTATATTGTATTTTATCATACATATTTTATCATACAAAAGGCATTCCCATGAGAACCGAGTCAAAATAGCAACAGAGATCTCTGAGGGGGAAATACTTAACTGCCAACTTAATGCATCACTTTGTCATTAGGAAATTCCCAAGCATATTAATTATCCTAGAGGAGCATCCCAGAGATCAACTCAGCACACAACACTCGAAGGAAGCTGGAGGGCGGGGGGAGCAGGGCACAGAGAAGAGAAATAAAAAGCAGGAAAATACTTCCTAATTGAAAGACCAAGAAAATCTGTAGACCCAAGGACCATACACCTGGGGTCAGGAAGCAACCCAAGGAGCAAGGGAGGGATGAATTGGGAATTGGGAATATAGGAAGCTGCCTTATAGTCAGAACATCTGTCCATCTAGCCCAGTACTATCTACACCAGAGGATGGGAACCTATTTCAAACCAAGGGCTGAATTCAATTTCAGAGTAGCTGTGGGGGGGGAGGGCATTTAAGTGTCGGGGCCGGGCCAAAATACCAGCATATTTTAGTGTAAAGCTCTCACTGCCAGTAACTAAGCCTTAGGAGAGGCATTTCGACTGTTTAGAATGGGGAAAACACATACACAAAAGCGAGGAAACCACCAAATGACTGGCGGTCAGGGAAGGGGCCAGGGACCATCTGGGGAACTTGGGAGGGCTGGATTGGGACCCCAGGGGGCCCAATGTTGGATCCCAGGCCTGAGGTTCAACACAGATTGTGTACATGAACTCTGAAAAGTCTGACACAGGTCTTTCCCAACCCTTCCCAGAGATGCCAGGGACTGAACCTGGGGGCTTTCGTATTCATCTCAAGAACAATTTATTATCTAAACCAGCTTCCCCCAACCTGGTGCCCTTCAGATGTTTTGGACTTCAACTCCTGCCAGCCTCAGCCAGCGTAGCCAACCCTTAGGAATGCTGGGAGTTGTACCTTCCAGTTGTTTTAGACTACAAGATGGGGAAGGCTGATCTACACCATGCATGGGGAACCTGTGGCCCGCCAGATGCTGTTGAACTACAACTCCCATCATCCCGGACTACTGGCAATGCTGGCTGGGGCTGCTGGGAGTTGTAGTCCAACATGTGGAGGGCACAGGTTCCCCACCCCTGATCTATACCCTGGACAACATCAAGGGAGCAACAGAATCTTCAGCCCTGATGGTACAGAAAGAAGCTCCAAATTTCCAGGAGCAAAGGAACAACTTCAATATAGTTTTGCACAAAAGACTCTTGGTATAGTTACCTTGTCTTACAACTGCATACTGAGGACAAAGCTTTGGTCAAGGTTTCTGGGCAACTCAGGAAGACGAATCATAGCAGGAGCCAGCTGCTTACGTGCATCATGATGGGGGCCTGGGTTCAAAATGGAACCTGAGGAACTTAAACCAATGTCCCTAGTAAGCCACAGATGAACAGGCTCCCCATACAGTCCTAGTAGTTTCCCCTCAAAAAAGTCATATTAAAAAAGAATGGGGGAAATAACCTATCTTAATTCAATAAACACTAGTATATCTAGTCCTGTCCCCCAACAGCCAGTCTTCATTGGGCTGTTTTGGGGGTTCCCCCATCCCTTAGGTTTTTTTCCTAAAGGTTTTTTTTTTTTACTTCTCCAAAGCTTGGGCTTCCCCAGGCCTAAAGATATGTCCTTCTTGCATCTGAGTGGTCCCTTTTTGGCTGCATAAGCAAAAGCGCCCATGACTGTTATCAGAAATAGAGAGAATGGCTAAGAGCTTCTCTTCACAAGCGATTTATTGCACGTTTGTGATTGGTCACTCACAGAAGTTAGCTGTGAGCGACATCATCAACCTCCAGGACATCTCCTGCACTTTTCCCTGTTGATTTCGCTTTCAAAAATGTTGAAGATAATGCGAAAAGGGACTTTATTGTGATCATCAGCTGTGTGAAAAATCAAATGCCAGCTTAGCACTACAATGACAGTGCCATCTAGTGTCTGTACATTGATACATACATAAACATATAGAATTTGCCAAGGAAGGATTTTCCTCGATTCAAACCACACATCCATCGTGTGATGGAAGCCGTTGTAATCCCACAAAGAAACCAAAAGCAGAAAACCCTGGTAAGGTTGTGCGGGTTTTGCTTAATGTAGAGAAGCTCTAAGTGTGCTTCTAGACTAGGCTTTTATTGTGCAATCAACCTGCCCCGTTCACGGAATTTTACAGAGGGGCCAGACGCCAACATCTTCCACTTGTAACCCTCCTATGTTTTCCCACTGCTTCTACCATCTTTCCCCCACCCACAAAATCCATTAAGAAGAAAAAAAAGACAGAATAGCTGTACGACGCCTTTTGATTGCTAGCATAAGGAGCCCTCCATCTGGAAGCAACCTATCCTTAGATAATATATCTGTCAAAATACTACTTGCTACCAAAGAAGACCATTAAAGATTGTATTAGCATTTGGGGTGAGAAGAGAAATGGTCTTTAAGTTACATTCCATTGCTTCTTCCCTGGTTTCTCTTACTGAAGGAGCTGGCATGAGCTATGAGCACCTGCAAAATCTCATTGCTGAGTCTACCCACAGTGGTTTTAATATTAGTTGAAACAATCAATCATGGTGGAAGCTAGTTTACAAAGCAGTTCAAAGACCTTTGGAAGAAATGGCCTCATATAAAGGAAAGATATTTGTGGGGCCACAATTATGAGCATGTTAAGATGGCAAACATTCAAAAGCCTCTAAATAGCCCAGAGGTACTCATGTGCCAAAATGTATTTACAGCTTTCTTGCAGCATCAATTATATTGGGTTATTTTATGCAAGATATGAAATGAGAGGGGGAAAACTGCCACCTGCACTTGCTGGACAAGAGCAGAAAAAGGAAGTTATTGTTACAGTAGTTTAGAAAAGGACATACGCATATAATACAAGATGCAAGTGAAGCAGTGAGCACTGATGCATGACAAGCATATTCATAGTCAGATTCAAACAGTCAAGCATTGTCAGAAGGATGCAGCAAGACCAGCAACAGCGTCCCTGTTCATTTCAGTGACAGCTGAGGGTGATGCGCAGATTGCAACCACCTTTGTACCTCTGCTGTGTAACTGAGAAAGCAGAAAGTGAGCCCACCTGCAAATTACCAGTGCAATCTCAACAACGGGCACATACATGCCTAGAAGGTGTCATAGCTTAACTCTGAAGTTAATTTTGAAAGCCAAGAATATGTTATGTAGAGTGGAAGTGTCTCTGAGCATGTGTCTCTGCTATCTTGACCATTTTCCCAGTCATTAAATAACCCTAGCTATCACATATATGTAATAATAGGGACAAAAGTTGTGATTTTTTTTAACCTAGAAGTGTGCTTTCTCTCTCATTTTCAACAGGTAAGCATGTTTCCCTTGACATTATGGTTACCAGTTATATCACTAAACAAAATTCCTCAGTCTAAATTAAAGCAAATTTAGTTTCAGTGTGCATTTAAACTTTGAAATAAGTGGTACTCAAAATGCAGATCATGCTTGCATAATGACAAAGGATCTAGATAACAGTCAGGATATATAACAGTCAGTTTATATACACAATCCAGTGTACAATGTCCAAGCATCATTTCCCCGGGGCCTGGTACAAACTGGTTAAGTGTCCCCGTTTCCCCCTCCCACAAAGGCCTTGTCTAGTTTGAGAACTGATTGTTATCATTTAGCTTCTTTAGGTCCCTTTGCTGAAGTTTCTTATGTATCTGGTGTTTGTTTACATCCAGGCATGGCTATATGTGTATTAATTATACACAAGTGACAAATGCCCTTTGACATGGTCCCCAGTTCCTCAACATTTAGTGACAGTTCTTCTATACCCATCTTCCCCAACCTGGTGGCCCCTAGATGTTTTGGACTACAACTCCCATAATCCCTCGTCTTTGCCCATGTTGGCTGGGGCTGATGAGAATTGTAGCCTAAAACATCTGGAGGAAACCAGGTTGGTGAAATCTGTTTTATGCAGTCTGGAAACCAGAGGCCTCACTCACATACATCCTGCTCTGCAGGCTGTATATCCTAACAGGAACACTAGCTCCCACAGTCCCTGGAATCTCAAGGGCGCTAATCTTTATGGCGCTTGTCTCTCCCACCTGCTGCCAGTGGAAAGCCAGACCCTGTTGGCTCCTCCTTCTTGTGTATAGGATATGCCAGCAGGATCCAAGGAACTCTGGGACTTGAGGTTCTTGAGATATCATGATACATAGGATGGAACACTTCTCTTTGTATCTCACACCTATGGCCCAATTGGAGTCCACCTGGAGAAGAGCCTTCAGTGTGGTGGCCCCTTTTCTATGGAACTCCCTGCCTCTGGATGTTAGGCAGGAGCCAACATTATGCTGTTTCCAGTGCCTCTTGAAAACATATTTCTTTCAGGAAGCCTTCCTTGTTTGACCAGCCATGGTTTTATCAGAATTCTCTTTGTTTGATTTTTAATAGTAATAATTTTTTTAATGGTGTTGTATTCTTTTACACTATTTTGTATCTTTTATTGTTCACTACTGCGGAATCTGTCTAGATGTGGAGCGGTATATAAATGTTGTAAATAAATAAATAAACTACTAGTCCTAGAATTTCCTGCACAAGCTCTCTCTCTCTGGTCTGGAGGAGGGCCTAGGATGGCAGCTCACTGTTCTGAAGGTTTTTTCTTATCTTCTAACATTGCTTCTGATTGGCTCCAGCAGTTTCACAAGGTATGGACACCCCATATACATACAGAGAAATAAGCTAGCATAAACATCCTCAGAAAAGATCGACATTTTAGCCTCTTCTGAGCCCAAGTAAAGTGTCCCTCCCCACCAGGGCCAGCCCTACCATTAGGCAGAGTGAAGCCGTCACCTCAAGCAACAGACGCTGGAGGGTGAGAGTAAGGCACTGGAGGAAAGAGCTGTGTGCCATGCGGCCTGACTCAAAGAGTGCTTATCAATGGGACCTTCTCAAACTGGGGAGAGGTAACAAGTGGGGTACCGCAGGGCTCAGTCCTGGGCCCAGTGCTCTTCAACATTTTTATGAATGACTTGGAGGAGGAGGTGCAGGGAATGCTGATCAAATTTGGAGATGACACCAAATTGGGCGGGATAGCTAATACTTTGGAAGACAGAAACAAAATTCAAAGTGATCTGGATAGACTGGAGCACTGGGCAGAAAACAACAGAATGACATTGAATAGGGATAAATGCCAAGTTCTGCACCTAGGAAAAAGAAACCAAAGGCACAGTTACAAGATGGGGGATACATGGCTCAACAACACTACAAGCGAGAAGGATCTTGGAATTGTTGTCGATCACAAGCTGAATATGAGCCAACTATGTGATGTGGCTGCAAAAAAGGCCAATGCTCTTTTGGGCTGCATTAATAGAAGCATAGCTTCCAAATCCTGGGAAGTACTAGTTCCCCTCTACTCAGCACTGGTTAGGCCTCATCTGGAGTACTGTGTCCAGTTCTGGGCACCACACTTTAAGAAGGATGCAGACAAACTGGAGAGGGTTCAGAGGAGGGCAACAAAGATGATCAGGGGACTGGAAACAAAGCCCTATGAAGAGAGACTGAAAGAACTGGGCATGTTTCGCCTTGAGAAGAGAAGACTGAGGGGAGATATGATCGCGCTCTTCAAGTACTTGAAAGGTTGTCACAGAGAGGAAGGCCAGGATCTCTTCTCGTTCATCCCAGAGTGCAGGACACGGAATAATGGGCTCAAGTTACAGGAAGCCAGATTCCGGCTGAACCTCAGGAAAAACTTCCTGACTGTTAGAGCAATACGACAATGGAACCAATTACCTAGGGAGGTCGTGGGCTCTCCCACACTGGAGGCGTTCAAGACGAGGCTGGACAGCCATCTGTCAGGGATGCTCTGACTTGGATTCCTGAATTGAGCAGGGGGTTGGACTCGATGGCCTTGTAGGCCCCTTCCAACCCTACTATTCTATGATTCTATAATTCTATGTTCTGTCCCGCTAAGCTAGCCTGCTTCCTTCAGGACATGCAATGGAGGATGCTGTCACATAGCTAGTATTGAGGAAAGATTCAACTGCCAATCCAGTTGGCTTTCGCACATAGAATCAGAGGGAGTGCCACCTTCTTCTTCGCCTTAGGCAGCAAAATGACTTGGGCCAGCCCACCAGCCCTCACAAATGCTTGGGCCCTGCTAGTGTCACCAAGAAACAAAATCCAAGACAAGGCCAGAGTGCTCTTGATTCCCAAGGCTGGAAAAGCAGGTTCAGCAGCAGAGAACAGGTTCATGCCCTATCTCAGTGGTGTCCGCAAGTGTACCCTTTTACTTTTCTCCATAAAAGCTAATGTCTGTCACTCAGTCCTGTAGAGAAACATTAAGCATCCACTTAGAGACAGCACTACAGTGAAGTAGGGCAGCCATGCATGCTATTTTACAGAGGATAGTTCTCTCTATTTGCCAGGGGACAATCCTCTGTTTGTGAGCATCCCCTCTTTGAAGGGCTGATCAGTCCAAGTCCAGGTCCAGTTTAAAGATAAAGAACCATAAGAAAAGAGAACAGGGCCCTTGAAGTTGCCTGTCAACAGTGAGCAGCTGGCCAGCACACAGCTCACCTGGTCAGAGTATTCCTCACTACGGTGAGAGGTATTGCATTTCTATTTAAATTATAGTCATTATGTATAAATGTGCATCTCCACTTTCAAAGTGGCATATGCATATGTTATGGAAATAGCTGCCCTATTTTTTGGCAATGCATAAGAGATCACCCTACAGTGAAGGCAAAACCTACCCTCCATTCCCTATACTGGGTAGCCCAGTCCACACCGAGAGAGAGCCTTCAGGAGATGGTGTGTATCTCTGTAGAGCCCACAGCAACATGTGCAGCCACCAGAAGTCCTTGAAATATATAATCCTACTTCCTCTTTCTCTCTCTCGCTTTCTCTCTCTCACACACAGATACGCACACCATGACTACAGGCGTTTCTTTCATGCATAATATAGGAGACCTGTACAAGCTCACTGTAGCATATATGGTGTCTCTAACATGATGCACCAGATATCCATAAGAATTATTATTATTATTATTATTAATATCCTGCCTTTTTCCCAATACTGGGACTCAAGGCGGCTTTACAACATTAGAACTTATACAATTAAAACCTATATATAGAAATATAAATACAAGTGTACAAAAGTTAAAAATATAATTAAATCATCAATATTAAAATTGTAAAAATATCAAAACATTAAAAGACAACAAGAAAAATAGTATCCATCCGTCATATTTTCACAGGTCCGGACTAGTTATCCCCAAAGACCTGCTGGAACAAAAATGTTTTTACATGCCTACGGAAGCTTATCAAGGAGGGTGCCACTCTCGCCTCCCTGGGAAGGGAGTTCCAGAGCCTTGGGGCAGCCACCGATAAGAACTGCACTGAATCAGACCAAAGGCCTATCTTGTCCAGCATTCTGTTCCCACAGTGGCCAACTAGATGTCGATGGGAAGCCCACAAGCAGGATGTAAGCACAATAACATCCTCTCCCTTGCATTCCCCAGCAACAGAAGAAGGTGAACAAGGGGGGACATTTCAGAAGTGTATAAAATTATGCATAGTGTGGAGAAAGTGGACGGTGAGACATTTCCCCCCTCTCTCATGGAACCTCTGGTCAGCCAATGAAGCTGAATGGTGGGAGATTCAGGACAGAAAATGAAGTATTTCTTCACACAGCACAATGTTAAGCTATGGAATTTGCTACACAAGATGTAGTGATGGCCACCAACTTGAACATTTTTACACAAATTCATGGAGGTTAAGGATATCAATGGCTACTAGTCATGATGGCAATATATTACCTTCAGTGTCAGAGGCTGTATACTTCTGAATACCAGCTCTGGTGAACTTCAATGGGAGGGGGTGCTATTGCATTCATGTCCTGTTGTGGGCTTCCCATAGGCACCTTGTTGGCCACTTTGTGAACAGAATGTTGGACTAGATAGGCCTTGGTTTCCTCCAGGATGACTCTTCTGTTCTTTATAAACTTCTATCATGTCCCCCTTATTCATCATGGGGGAGTTGCTCCAGCCCCTTGATCATTTGGGTTGCCCTTTACTACACCTTTTCCAGCTCTACAGTATTCTTTTTGAGGTATGGTGACGAGAACTGTACACAGTATTCCAAATGTGGTTGCACCATAGATTTGTATTAAGGCATTATGATATTGACAGTTTTATTTTCAATGCCTTTCCTAATGATCCCCAACATGAAATTTGACTTTTTCACAGCAGCTTCACACTGAGTTGACATTTTCATCAAGCTTTTCATCACAACCCCGAGATCCCTTCTTGATCAGTCAACACCAGCTCAAACCCCATCAATGTATATGCGGTTAGGATTTTTTGTCCCAATGTGCAGCGCCCTGCATTTGTTTCACATCAAACTGCATTTGTCACTTTAATGCCCATTTCACCAGTTTGGAGAGGTCCTTTAGGAGCTCTTCACTGTTGTTTTTGTTCTAACCATCCTAAAAAAAAATGGTACTATTGACAGACTCGGACATCTCACTCCTCACCCCAGTTATAACTACATACATGAGATCAAACAGGGCATGGTATCCAGTGAACTTGCATAGAAAAAAATCATTACTGATAAGGACATCTTGACACCTGTTGGTGAACATTTCTCTCCAATTGTCACCAATAGCTGAGCATTTGTCCAGGGCCTGCCACCCTTCCCCTCAGTGCTTATCATAACAAAAAATCTCCTTAGCATTTTTTCCCCCCAAAGATGTACCTATGAATTAAATTTAGGATCTTGCTGAAAACAAAGGGCTACCGGCTGAAGACAGATCTTGGGTCACTACAACAGTCATAAATCCCCATCAGATCATATATTAAGTGTTTTGAAGTGCTAATAGTTGCGTAATTAGGCCGCAGTCTGCTTTAGAGTAGCTAAAGTATTTCCATTAGAAACCAATCCTGTCTTTTATCTATTTCGTATGAAGAACCTTGCACTAGGTTAAAAAATGTATTTAAGCCCTTGGAGAGCTTGCCTTGGGTTTTCCAAAAGAGAAACGGCAAAAACACTGATTTCTAAGTCAGCCTGCGATATATTGACTGAGGGATGCCCGTAGATCAGCCAGATTCTGTGGCTGGTTATGCAGACACACAAACCTAATCAGCACGTTTGGGGCCCAATGAGTTGTTTTCCAGGTTTCCTTTTGTTTTTGTGGCAGGCATTATGACAGGTCCATCTCAACAGCACCCTCTGCCCTGGGCAGGAGCTGCCGGCCATTTCTGGTGGCATTATGAGTTGCACGATGCACACTGGATATGCAACCAGTTCTGATGGATGCTATAGGATGACTGCACATCCAGTGAGCATCTGATGGACACATCTGGCCCTGCGGAAGAATGCAATCATTGATGCCATTGTGATAATCTGAACTCTTATCAGGAGCAGAACTGGCACTGGGTTACGTGACGCCATGCCATTTTTACACCCATGGTCCATTCAGCAACTATGGCAGTGCAACAACAAGTGTGCCCAAAGCCTAAGCATTGCTATACATGTACACCTATGTTCCTCCACGTGCACATGCACCGCACAGGATGAAAGTGTTTGGCAGGCTGAGATTTGCTAAGAGTGTACCTGCCTGGAGAGATTAACGTTAGGAACATCGGAAGCTGCCTTATTCAGAGTCAGAGCATTGGTCCATGTAGCCCAGCACTGGCAACACTGACTGACCAGTTAGCCCTACCTGGAGATGCTGGGGATTGAACCCAGGACCTTCTGCATGTAAAGCATGTGCAATACAGCTGAGCTACGGACCTTCCCGTAAAAAACATTCCACTCCAGGGCCTCAATTCCACCTGTCTGGCATCAACTGTTCAGGGGATCAGAAGTGAATTCTTTTCCCTTGGATAGTCTGCATCCTTTGGAACTGTTAGTTCACATATCACATTCCATACTGCCCAGTCCATCCATCCCCCCACCCAGAGAGAAAGCCGGCAGCCAGCTGCTTTCTTGCCAGCCTTACCTCCATCCGCATAGGTCTCGGTACCATAACCATCCTGCAGCCCATTATTCCAGGTGCCTTCGTACTTTGCTCCGCTGCCGACATTCTGCCTGATCCCATACCTTCCCTTAAAGCCGTGCGTCCATTCGCCTTTGTAAAGCCACCGTCCTTTCGTCTCGATCCCTAAGCCGTGCCTCTTGCCTTGAGACCAGTAGCCTTCGTAGGTGTTGCCACTGGGCCACGTGTAGACCCCCACCACTTCAAAGCCATAGTTCCAGGAGCCAGAATATTCGCCCTGGCCCTTGGGCCCGGTGCAGATGCCATGCCCGTGGGCCTTGCCCCCTTCCCAGCCCCCACAGTAGGCGCCTCCATCGTCAAAGTCAAACCTTCCGCCACTCATGGTACCAGCCAAGGCCAGCAAGCCAGGGAGCTCTGCTCTTCCCCCTCTCTCTCTCTCTCCCTCCTCTTTTCTCCTCCCTCTTTAGCCTGATTGTTTCTGCATTAGTGAGGATGTGAGAAGTTGAATGCTGTGTGTCTGCATAGCCAAGTAATGTTCAGCCAGCCACCTTCAGTGTCAGGTGCGGTGTCCTCTCAAGAGGGCCAAAACAGAGAGGAGGGGCTCAAGAACAGGTAAGAGGCTGCTGCAGGGCGAAGAGGTCCCCGTTTACGGGAAAACGTCTCCAAGGGGCACTCAGAAAGCGGTGACTACCACCAGCCCACCAGCCCTTCCTTGGCACTATGAAGCTGTCAGAAAAGGAGACAAGGGAGGAAAACTCTAAAAGGGCCTGGTGGAGGCGGGGGGGGGGGGGGGCTGACAGCGGAGGTGAACTTCCCTCTCAGCTGCTAGACGGCACTCGCCTCCACATCCCCTTGGCTTCCTCCAAGCGCCCCGATCCTGCCCTGGGAAAGCGTGGTAAGTTCCTTCTCGAGCACAAGCCACCGGAGTCTAGTGCATCATCCTTGCAGCCTCCTCCTCCGCGTCCAAATACCCTGATCATCCGGCCCCTTTAAGAGCCTATGCAGAACACGAAGGTAAATTGGAGCAGGGATCCCCTAATCTTTCGCCCTCCCCCCTCCTGCGCCTATCCCAGGCTTTGTTATCTCGCCGCCGCCGCCGCCGCCTTCCTTTCCCCTGGCCCGGGCTACTGCGCCCCCCACGGCTACAGATGGCCCCTGGCTGGTGGCAACGGGCGATGCCAGCCTCTTTAGCGTCCCATAGGATATGCGCGCCTCCGCTCTCCCCTACGGCTTCTGCCGCCTTCTCCTTCTGTAAGAAAAAGGTCAACGCTGCCCTAACAAGGCCATCGGATCCCTAGAACTGCGCCTAAAATAAACCGCCATGGCCCGGCCCCTTTTCCAGGACCCTTTTATGGACGGCAGAGGCACCCACCCCCACCCTTTGGGCTGGGATTTAAAAAAGAAAAGCGGAGGGGAGAGAGATTGAGAAAGCAAGTGTCTGGTTTAAAAATAGCACCATGGGAAGCTCTGCCAGATCGTTTGCACCGAAGTTTGCAGCAGAAGAAAAAACTTCTGCTCGTCACGGGGCGCAGAGGAAAGAGCAGGCAGGCCCGCAGGAGGGAATGAATGGGAGAATCGATGAATGAAAGTGTTAAGAGACGGGAGGGGAGGGGACATAATCGGGGCCTCAGGATGGATTCCGCCCTCAAAGGCACCACGGAGGGAGAGCAAGAATTTTCTCCTTCAGGAGAGCCTGTCATTTAAGGAACTGCACGTAAATACCAGGCAAAAAAGTTCCTCTAGAAAGTATCACTTGCTACAGATTGTTGGCCATTAAGAAAAGTGTGCCCTGCTAAATGTGGAAGCCAATGGCACTCTTGCTTTATTTTTGTACCGTTTTGCTGGTTGAGGAAGTCTGTCTCCTCCTTGGGGACTAGTGAGGTTGTGAGGCCTTGCTTCCTCCTTGTTGACCTTCTTTATACGGCGGGAAGCATGGAAAGGTATAGCCGTCAGGCATTTGCGAAATAAAAAAAGATGGGCCTGTATACATGTTACACCCGGATAATAGTATGCCCACAAGTAGTTTTCTACCCCCACCATGATGCAGTAAGAGCTCTTAAATACTGTATATCCTCAAGACAGAAGCACAGTGCTACACCATCACCACTTCAGACTGCAGCAGAGAGTGCCTGTTTGCAGGAAGGTTTTTTGTTTTGCTTTTTAAATGGGAAACTGAAATTACCTATGCTCAGAAGTGCTCGTACATGGAAAGACATTCAAACAGATGCATCAGTTCAGTATGCAGGTAGAAATTAGAAACAGCATATAATTCTGCTGTTAAATCCAATTTACATCATTTCAATGAAAATGATGCACACAGTGAAATCTGTAAGTTTTATGTCAACAGAATTCAAGCTACTGTAAACCAGGTAGGCAAATTCCTGAGATTTTTAATTTTTTTTAATATTCAGGAGCAAACATTGATTCTGTATCTTTGAATCTCCTGCACTTACACTTAACCAGTGTGCTCATGATGAAGCGTTGCTTATATTTAAGACAAGGGCACAGAACCACCACCACCCCTGGGGTGGCAAAATGGCCACACACCCTTCCCTCCTGGCCATTTCATTCACTCACTCACTCGTGAACCGCCCAGAGAGCTTTGGCCGTTGGGTGGTATAGAAATGAAATAAATACTGGTAATTTGGTGGTTTCCCAGCTTTTGTGCAGTTTCCCCCCCCCCCTTTTAAAGCTGAAATGCCTCCAAGGTTTAGTTATTGGCAGTAGGCGCCTTAAGGTAAAATATGCTGGTATTTCTTGCGCCTGTACCTCTTGCCTTTGGACTGTCCCAAGACTGGAAAGTGCCCCCCAAGAGCTGGTCCAAAACAGAATTTAGCCCTTGGGCTGAGATTCAACACCCCGATGGAGGACATACCCCACACACACCCTAAAAGGCAGTGGGACATGCTTGGAAAGTAAATATATAACTTTCCTGTAGAGGGGAGCAAGCCAGTGGATTCTAGTTTCCTGATAACTGCAGCTACCAAGTTCAAAAAGTACAGGTATAACTTTCATGCATAGATTATACAGATGTCAAGTGTGGAGCAATTTCAAGCCTTGCCTGCATTTATATTGGTAGTGACTTCACTATAAATACCAACATACAGTCTAACTCCAGGTGCTTCTCCCTGACACTCTTTTGCCAGTTTCATTACAGCATAATTACTATTAAAATTCAAAGTCTAAATTAACTTAATGCTTCAGCAGGCACATCTTCATGGCTGCAAGGCCAATGGGAAAAGCACAGGTTGAACTTGTAATTACCAGGAAACTAAAACAATGATCCAGGAAAAGGCCTTTTCAGTGGCTGCACCCAAGCTCTGGAAAGCCTTCCTCAAGGAAGCTCTCCTTGCTCCCTCAGGTTAATGGCTTTGCACTGCATGGAGAATACCTTCCTTTTTATGAAAGCTTCTGAGTCTTAAATGGTTTTCCTCTCTTAGAAGTGTTATTAGTTTATCAGCTGCTTTAAATGTTGTGAGAGAGCAACAAAACTCAGTTTGTTTTTCCCATTTGAATCCTATTATTTTACTCTTGAACTCTTTTGAGGAAAGACAGGAGAGAAATACTTTAGTGTATGAAGTCACAGAATAGTTATCCCACCACCACCACTCAAACTATGCCAATAAGCAGGTAGCTACAAGTCACATTTAAGTCCCATTAGTCACAGGCAACCAATTTAAGGATGCAGCCTGAGAGTTAAGGGCCACCCAAGTGGTGCTGGTTGTTCCATCACAGAAGCACTTCATCTGCTCAATCCACACCTTGTCCTTTCTGCTTATTTCTTTCCCAAAAGGGGTTTCTCCAGTCTAAATATTGGATACTCGTTACTGTTAAACAGGCCTGTTGGCTGCAAGTGGCACTTTTGTATGGATGAGGACAGGAGAGGGCTGTGCCATATACAACCAGCACTACAGTCTCTCGCCTAAAATGCAATCTATATTCCACCAAGGACTGAAGTGCAGGGGGTCTGCGGGGAGGAATCAAAGGTAAGCATAGTAAACTTGTCTAGGCTTTCAGCTCCTTCAGCCACACTTGTCTCTTATACAGAAGACCCAACACCAAAAGGCAAAATGTGTGTTATTTCCTGAACACATTACAGGAAACAGGTGCTCATTATACTAGAGCAGAAGCAAATATGGAGTTAATCTGTGTTACTTCTGACACATTATACAGTCATTACAATAATTAGCACCAGAATAATTTTCGTATTAACTCTATGCCCAGCTTCGGTGTCTTAATTACCCCCACCCTATCTTAATGAAAAATTTGGCAGTGTGAAATGGAAGTGCATGGGGGGGAAAAGATTTATATACATAGACCACTTCATAAGTTGCCAAGCTTGGAATGATGAATCACAATAATTCACAACTCTCATGATGACAATAAAGTCATCAAGTTTCATCTCACGGGCTTATTTCCAAGAAATTGCTTTAAGCAATGCTCCAGATTCTCTAGTTGTTTAGTGAACCGCCTGAGTTGCTGTTTCTCAGGTTCACAGCATAAGCTGGAGTGCCTAAGCCATGAGGTAAAGCACAGGTGGGCAAAAGGTAGATCTCCAGATACTTTAGTCTCCAGTTCCCAGAAGCCCCTGCCAGTCTTTCCAGCAGTCAGGAAAGCTGGGAGTTGAAGTTCAGAACACCTGGAGATGTACTTCCTGCCCACCCCTGCAGTGAAGGAGCTTACACTATTTATGTAGCAGAGAAGCTATGAACTTCCTCACACCATGAAGGGGATGCAAATATTGGGTTGATTTAAGATGTACTGGCAAGTGAAAGCACATCTCAGAGCAGCATCTTCCCAGGCGGCTCTTGGTTACCTGCTTACAAAACACTTCCATAGTGCACGGGGGTGTGGGGAGGTAATGGCAGGAGACAAGAGGCCTCAGAACCCAGCTTATTGGCATGCATCACCATGCAATTCTTGGCCACTGCCACCCAAGGTATGAGAAACTGGATGCAACTGCATGGAATATGGCTTTTAAGGTAGGCTTGCATTATAGAAGCCAAATGCAAAGGAAGACAGGACTCCTGCACATTTAATAGTTGTGCCACACTAGCTCCACCTGCTGGGATTCCCTCTTCTATGTGAAGCAGAAGCCCTGTCCTCCTATGCATTTGAACTCCCTAGTTGCTTGACACTGAACCAAATTCATGTGGTGATTTGGTAAAGGACAAAAACAAACCAAAAAGACTCCAGTGATCTCTGGTAACAGCCTTCAGGCATATTTAATATTGCTTTCAGGCAGCACAGCTTTATTAGTCCAAGTCTGCCAGAGAGAGAGAGAGAGACTGACTATTGCCTTTTAAAACAGGCTACAACATAACATCTCATTTTCACATTACCCGTCTCCAGCACTAGCTCATAGAAAGTGTAAACATTGTCAATATACTTTTTTTTTTTTTAAATATGAACACAAAGGGAGGATACCTCTTTATTGCCAACAATTAGTTCCAAGAGGGATGCTCTATTATGCAGAATTGGACAGAGCTTAGTTTATGCACAAATATAAACACTGGTTAAGGTTGCATGATTGGTGATGGCATTGGCATCTCATTATTGATATGGAGCAAGGCTGACATCTAGTGGCCATATAAGTTACTTGATTTCAATATTTATCCATTTAATAGAAAGTCTAAATTTTGCTTCATTTATTCTACAGGATTCACGGTCCTATAAATTAAGCTGCCTTAAACATTTCTTTCTTTCTGTGTTTAGAACGATGCTAATTATGTTATCCTATTTGCACCCATAATTAGAGAAAATGTGTACCTCAAGACAACACCTCATTTAGCTGATGACTACTATGCTTCCCAAACATAGTTAGATTTCTAGAGAAGAGCCAAATACTAGGAACAGAGAGAGAAGAAATTGGGAGTTTCAATGACTATGCCTTTCCATACTTTACAATATCTTGCAGGACCTGGAAGCATTCTAAACCATCAGAAAATACAGCCAAGATGGCTCCAAATGCAGAGGGTTTCTGGTTTCCCTCTGAACTGATTGTAGAATTTTGCAACACACCGTCCTGAACATTTTTAGCCAGTTAATCCAAACTACCCATTCACTAAGCTTATGCCCTATACAAGCTGGTATAATTCCCTAGTCTTGCTGTTTGTCTTCGTGGTCTTCTAGTTTTAGAGTTAACGTTAAATTATTGACCGTGAAAAACAGAATGGCTGGCTGTGATGCAAAGTGTCTTTATTACAAGCACAGAGAGCAACTGCTTCTAAGATGGAGTGTGACCAAGGGCAGATACCAAAGCCCTTTGTTCATTAGAGCCCACTGTTATCAAGTGTACATCATTTCTGCCATGTGGGACATTTTCTTAGGGATATACAGGAAATATTCCATGTACCCCGAAAGGTCTTCAATAGTCACATCATCTACATGAACTCTGGCTTGCTCAGAGCAAGACCTGAGAGAGTTGGAGGGAGTTCTTGATGGCACAAGTTGGGAGCTGTCCTGCGCATGCGCTGTCCTCTCAGTTGCAGACAGGGGAGAGTTTTGTAGGCCAGAAAACATGTACGCTTCCATGTCCTGCCATCTCTTACATTGGCAAGCCTTGTCTACACATGCACACAATTTCCCTTTATTTTGCTCAGACACAGATTGGAAATTAGAAAAACCTGTGGCCTTTAGAAGTGTTTTAGGAAGAAGAACAGCGGCAGGGCCATTTTCAGGCGTGTTCTTCGGCATTTCAACCATGGATGGCCCAGAATGCTTGGTCCCCGTTTGCTTCTCGCCAACATCATCGAGAGGTTTATTCCCCCGTTCCTTCTTAGAGAATCCTTTGTAGCTTGGCACATCCAGGCCACAGCTGCTTTCAGAAGTGTCTGTTGGGTTCTTGTGTATTGGTTGGCTACAGGAAGGCATTCTGGCCGTGCAGTGGATGAACTTGGGAGGGTGGAGGACTGGAGATTTTGACCTCCGGCAGCGCTGGGTTCTCACTGTTCCTCTCAAAGGTTTCCTCAAACACCTAGGAGGTGAACATGCAAGAAGTCAGTAATTAAATCTGCACAGAGCTATAGATGCCCATTGAGGGCACAATCCTATGCATCTTTAGACAGAAAAAAGTCCTACAACTCCCAGCATTCTCCAGCCAGCATGCCTAGGATTGCACCCTTAGTGACTCTATACTGTGATTCAGAGCGAAAGGACAGTGTTTAAACAAGACTGATTTTTCAAAAGAGCCCCCAATGCTGGGAAGAACTTTTCTTGCCATGTACTACAACACAATAATACAGAAGAACTGCTCAGACAGCAACTATGAGATTACATTCACACTACTGTGAACCAAAATGTCTTGCTGTTTCTATTTACGCAGCTGTCAAGAGAGTAACACAAGATAGCGATCCCCTTTAATGAACACATTCCAACACCCCAGCCTGGTCCATTCAAGAGGGTTTGTGCTATTATAAGTGTGTACAGCACAGAACACTTTGAATTAGTGAGGAACAGTTCTGGTGCCTAACAATTGTCTTCATTCATAGTCTATGACTTATGCCAATTTAAAAAGTGAGGCAGGGTTTTTTGGAGTGGAAAATGAAGTATAGAGCAGGGAAGGGCAACCTCTGGCCCACACTGGGGCCCAATCCAGCCCATGGACAGTTGAGCCCCCTCAGCATGCCCTGTCCCCTGTCTGCCCCACCCCCAGGGCAAGTGACGTAAAGGGGAATCTTTTTTTTATCTCCAATTGGAGATGAGCTGGGGATTCCCCTGCACCACTTTCCGCACCACCGATGCCCATATCGAGACATGAGCAGCATGGGAAGAAGGAGCTCGCAGGAGCCGGCCCCAGCAAGTCCTGTCCGAGTCCCTTCCCGGGACACAAGATGGAGCAGCCCCACTTGGGTGGGGCTGACAGGAGCCAGCTCTACAAGTGCCATATGAGCCCCTTCCCACGCTGCTCACATCCCAAGCAGGGTGCAAGCAGTGTGGAAACAAGCAGCCACAATTAGCCAGGACTTGCAGGAGCTGGGTCCTGCAAGCCCCAGCCGAGTCCCTTTCTCCTTTCAGAGAGAGGCATGGAGCTCTATGCCTCTCTACGCACAGGTAATTTTTTTAAGTAGGCAGGACAGTGGTAGATGATGTGACGGGAGGGGGTGGGGCTTTGGGTGAGGCCCCACCCCTTTGACACCATCACTCTGCCAGCCTGATCTGGCGCGCGGGGGGGGCAGGGCGGTAATCTGGCCCCCGGACCAAACACAGCTATCTTCTCTTGGTGTAGAACAACTGCTTATAAAGGAACCAGGAATCTGTTTCCGATTTAAGAAAATCTCAAAGTACTTTCGTTAGAAGAACCAGACTAGCAAACACAAACGGCAATAATTGCTGCAAACTGAGATCCATGAAAATGTGTGAGCATTCAGACCGTACGTGGTGAATGAAATGCGCCCAACCCGTCTGCACATTTAACTCGATGTCGACCACAACACAATCTGTACCCCCACACAACTGAAGTACATAGATCACATAAAACATGCCTACACACACTGGGCTCTTTGTTTGTAGATTCCCCCACCACACCCCCACAAAAAAGCCCCTAATGTTATGTCAAACACCTAAAAGGCAGTATGGGAGTGAGCTGGGTTGGAATGATCACAACGCCACACTGCATCATTGAGATGTCTAGGCTGTCCTGGGATACAATAGGCAACATACCTACGTGCCCTCACAGTCCTAATACACTACATAAGACTTAAGTTGTGTCATACTCTTCTGAAGGAGGGCTGCCAAGCTCCAACACTGAATACTTTTAGACACCAAGTAAAAATTTGGTTTTTAACAGGTGCCTTTTGTGTGGGCAGAGGGCAGTCCTGCCCCTGCACCCACTGTTAATGCACTGGGGTTGTTTCTCTCCCCACATCCTCATTTTTATCAGTTGCTTTTTCTAGTTTACATGGTTGTTAGTCTGCTATTTTATGCTGTTATTTCTGTTTTAAAATGGGTTTGATGTTGTTGTAAGCTGCTCTGGTTTCTTCTGAAGAGCAGGTAAATACACAGTGTTGGATCCAGACTTAGTTACATCACGTTCGCATTTATTTCAATGGGAACCAAGTCTGACTAACTTAGCATGAATACGACTCTTTTTACATTATTCTTTGCAATAAACCTAAATTTCAGCATGTCCAACTTAAATAATTTGCATATCTCATATTTATGCTGGGGTCCTACAACTCCACTCCCAATCCTTGTTAAAGAGCAGTGCTCTGCTCTGGATAGAAATAAGATTCCCTTTAACAGCACCTCCTCTTTCCTTTTGCCAACAGAAAGGTAAAGGCCAGTTATTTTATAATAAGAGAAAGGCTGGGGATCATCTGAAAAGCAAGACAGAGACAGTTTGCTTTGCCAAGAGGCATGCCTCAGCTGGAGTGGTCAAGTGTAGGGATGTCAGAGAAATCTGCTGCAGATTCAAATGAGGCCGGATTCTTCGGAATCCAGCCTCAGGAATCTGCAGCGGATCGGGACCATCTACCTCTGCTCCAGGAGGACTGGAGGCAGAACAGCACTCAGCTGCTTCTTCCAGCCAGAGCTGTTCACCTCCTCCCTGTCCCTGCCAATCGCCTTTAAAAAAAATGTCTTTTTTTTTTATGGCCATCGGGGGGCGGGATGTGCCAATAGACTGATACGCAAATAGAGTCATGAATCTTGTGTATAAGTCTATGTGTCCATAGGCTTATACGCAACATTCACCGCTCTACTTTGCATATAAGTCTATGGGCACATCCCCCTCATGGCCATTTTTTTTTTTTAAGACTTTTTTTTTTTTTAAGGCAATCAGCAGGGACAGGGAGGAGGCGAATGGGTCTGGCTGCAGGAGGGAAGGTAAGTGCCCCCAAGCCAGTTTCCCCCCGCCTCTGGAATCCGAGCAGAGCGGAACTGCTCTGGAGGATTCCGGGGCGGAGGAACGGATCACCTCCCCCCCCACATGGATTCCCCACCAGAACAGACAGTGGGGAATCCGTACACCCCTAGTCAAGTGTGCTGTTATTTAGGAAGTACATAAAATCCCTCCTGGATCAGACCTCTATGACATCTCGCCCGCCCCCTTAGTCCTTTTTTATGCTCCATTCTCTTGATCATTTTAAGGAGCTCCAGGGGACCAGCGTGTTTGGCAGAACACTCCAGTATTTCCACATTTGAAGTAGTTCCATTAATCAGAAACAATTTATCTTACCAATGCCAGCTCTCTTTAGATGCACACACAGTCTTCACTTTGGTTTCATCTGTAGTTCTTACAAATGCTCTCTGAGGTGTCCCCTCATTCATAGGAAGAGAAGCAGTGGATCTAAAACAAGAAAAATGCATGCAGTCATCATTTGAAGGGGTGAGAAAAGTAATGTTGGTACAGATTGGGGTGAGGTTATAAACCAGAGGTGCAAAACCTCAGGCCTGAGAGCCAAATCTGGCCCTCCAGGGTGCCTCAGGGGGCCATGCCCCTTCCCCTGCCTCACCCCCCTTCCCCCTGATCACTGATCAAGTGATGGTTCCCAGCTTTTGTGCAGTTTTTTCTCCATTCTAAAAGGTTGAAATGTCTCTCCTAAGGCTTAGTTACTGGCAGCTGAAGTAAGTGGACCTTGTTTTTTGGAAATAGAATTTGGTCCTTGAGCTGAAAGAGGTTCAAGATCCCTGCTATAAACTCTCAGCTTACCAAGACCTATTTAGCGTAATTCAAAGTAAGACTGCCTTTGAAATGGATTGCACTGATTCTTCAAAGGGCCAAAATGTGGAACAAATCAGATCTCTCAACATACCCGTTGGGGGCGGGGGGGAGGGTTGTTTTACCAAAGAGCAACTATGGGTTACTCCAAATTTGATTAGAGTAGTGGTGAGTGGTGCTAGGGGAGAGTGAGCTTGACCTCTCCCACCGGTGCCATTTCCCTGGTCACAACTCATCCTCCCAAAGCTGCTTAACAGTACAATATAAAAATAGGAAACGATGTTGCCTAAAATTGGGGCTTTGGGTTTTCCCAGATGGAAAAAAACCAAATTTTTACCAGAGTGACACAGCTAGTCTGGTAAATATCATGCCAATACTGCAGTGGTTTTCAAGTTCTCTTTAAGGAACTCTTTCCAGATAGATTCATCTGTCAAGGAATCACTGCATACTATACAGGATTCAGGGAAATTTTCTACATGGCATACAGCATTGATCAGGTCTGCTGGGCCTCACTGTTGTCCTGCATGAACAGAGGATCTGTCCTAAAACTCATCCAGCACTGCTGCTGCACTTCAAGATGACAACTGCTGATCTCACTGAAGAACCCCTTCTAAGCTCCCCAGGGATTTAATAAACAGTTCGCGCAGTTGTTTACAAAGGGAAGCAAGAGAGATCATGGGGCAGAGAAGCAAATACATAACTCTAAAAAAAAAAAATCTAATTACTTGGCAGACTGCAACGCTACACTGCATCATAAATTCCTTCAAAACTCATTGTCTCGTGTACAATGATGCCTCAGCCCAGCCTTCCTGCTTCAGCCTGATTTGTCATGCTTCCTCCATAGATTCCACTATTTGTTACCCTTTGGCCACATTATATTCTATTTCTGTGAGTCATCTAAACATTACATAGAAACCAGGGGAGAAAGATCTTTTTTCAAAAGTTGGGGAAACCTAAACCAGGGCAATTATAATAAATCTGGAGTTTCATTCTCCCATGAAAGTTTGGTTTGTGTTTGTAAGTCCTAAAAATTGTAAATTCTAAAAATTGTTCAGACCACTTTAGAATGAGGGACAAGTGGAGCACACATACTGTACTCATCAGCTCTTTTAAACCATAATCTTTAGGTAAGATACAATGTCCTATGAGTTTTCCCTTAGTGCGGGGGGGGGGGGGGCAAACATGTACCCCACGTGAGGCCCCCACCGCCACCTCCTACAGAGCAGCTCCTGCGTTGCCAAATTCAGCAGCAGTGTGTCAGGGGAGACGGAATTGCCAGTTTTAACACTATGGAGCACTAAGAAGGGGTCAAATTTAGCTTACTCACAAGCTACATTATACACTTTTAGCCCTCTGTTGTGATTTATCATCAAATTTTGTCAGCAAACTGCGGATTCCCACCCCCGCACACCTCAGAGTGCAGCCTGTGGGGGGGTAGAATGGGCCCCAGTCCCTACATAGTTGCCCACCCCTGCCGTAGTGAGAAGTATAGACTCTTATTCATGGAAAACACACATCACATATTCATTCACAAAATAGAGAAATACAAGTCAGAAGATGTCTTACTGTATGAAGGCCAATCCCCTCCTCCAGTGATGGATGGACGCATTACAGATTAAAAACTGGCTATATTACCACCAGCAACAACACTACGCAATGTGCCCACTATGTGGATGAAATTATCAGTTCACCTGCCCTGTGCATTTTCTAGGGAATGTGAATTGACCACTGTCAAGCAGGACACTAAACAAGCCAGTGATCTGATCCAACAAGGTTGCTCTTATGGAGCAGAGCCACAACCCAAGATCAAACACATGTTGAGTCAACTGATAGCTGTCAGTGACCCATGGTCAATCTAGGAAGATATAAAGTCAGCAAAGTTGAAGTACTGTATTAAAACATGACTCATTTGAAGTATGCTGCCCACTGCTTAACTGTAAAAAGTGATTAAACCGATATCAGTTTTTAGAGCCCAACAAGCAGGCCTCTAAAAGTGTTCAATAGGGCCTCTCCTGCAGATCTTAGGAACCAGACAGGTTCATAGAAAGACAAGGGGCCCCTTAGATAGCCAGGCCCTAAGCTGTTTAGGACTTTAAAGGTTAAAACCAAGACCTTGAATTGAGCATGGAAAACAACTGGTAACCAATGCATTTATTTCAATAAACGGATGATATGATCTTGATACTGTGCACCAATTAGCAGTCTAGCTACCACATTTTGCACTAACTGAAGTTTCCAGATGTAGCTCTATGTAAAGCTACCTTTGAAGAGCATTGCAATAATCTAAATGTAATGGAACCAAGACATGGATAATTGTTGCCAGGTTAGACTGACTTGGAAAAGGTCACAGCTAGGCACTAAAATTACTTGTGCAAATGCACCCCATGTCACCACCAACATCTGGTAATCCAAGGACAACACAGGATCAGGAAGCACTCCCAAGCTATATTTTAAGGGGAGCGCAACCCCTTCAGGTTCAATTCAAAGCCTGACTTTCTACCCACCAACAGCACCTCCATCTTGACTGGATTTAATCTCAGTTTGTTCACCCTCATCTAGTCCATTAGTGAGCCCAGGCAATGTTCAAAGATATCAACTGCTTCCTTGGTATTAGGTGACAAAGAGCAACAGAACTGGGTGTCAGCACCTCACTCCAAAGCTCCAGATTACCATTCCCTGTGGCTTCATACAGATATTAAACATAGGGGACAAGATAGATCCCTGTGGAACACCACAGGCCATGATGTTGAATAGTACATCACCTTTTGAACATGACGCAACAGAAAGGACTGGAACCCCTACAATACAGTGCTCCCCTGGTCCAGCCTCACCAGGTAGTCCAGTAGGACTCCATGGCTGATAGTCAAAAGTTGGTGACAGGTCCAGGAGAAGTAACACGGCTGCTCTCTCCCCATCCAGTTCCCAGCATAGGTCATTCCCAGAAGTGACCAAAGCAGTCTCAGTCCCATATCCTGGCCAAACGCCCAACTGAAATGGGTCTAGATAATCAGTATCATCCAAAGCATCTGGAGTTGCAAGGCCCCTCAGCCAAAAATTTTATATATAAGATTGGCTTATATCTAACTCTACAGGGTCACAGGAAGGTTTCTTTTATAATGTTCTTACTACTGCCTTCTTTAAACAAAAAGGAACCACCCCCTCCCACAAAGAGGCATTAATTAACCATGACAACAGTCCCGTCCTGGCTGATTTAATCATCCAGGAGTGACAAGAGTCATATAAACCGTTGGTAGCTCTCGCTGCTCCACATCCTTGAGATCCACAAGCTGAAAGGAATCCAACACAACTGGACAAGCAGTTGCTAAAGTTGCATCAATCTGACATGCTCGAATACTGGAATCTAGAACAAGGTGGATCCCAGCAACTTTATTTGCAAAGAATGAAGCAAGTTGTTCACAGTGAGGTACCAACTGCTTTGGCTCCCCAACACCCACTGCCCGAATCCTGGCAAAGTACAGAAAAGCATTGCCCATCTATTCTGTACAGATGCACCATGGCAGAGAAGGAAGCTCTCTTCACTGCCCTCATCATCACAGAGTAGGTCTCCAACTGGACTCCAGCCCTCAGCTCCTGATGAACCAAGGACACTGGTCACATATATCCAATTTCTCTCCACAACCATGACAAAGTTAATTACAAAGCCAATGTGTTCCATATTCCATATTGTGCAGCACAAGCACAATTCTGTTCTTAATATTTAATAACATTGCCACTTACCCTTCTGAGTCAACTCGTAGCTTTTTGAAAGCTGCCTGGAGATTTTCCTCAATCTCCAACATGGTCAGAGAACAATCCACTGCTCTCTCTGGAGGCTAAAAAGAGAAAAATGCATTGAGAATAAAATGTAGGCAACTAATTCTCTACAGAAAGTCATACCAGATTTGACTAATGAAAATTAACTAGGAACCAAGTTATTATCAGGGCAGTAGCAAGACTTTATAAGAACATAGCTATTCAGGGCAGTATCGAAAGCTGCCGCTGTGCCTCCACTGTTTCTGCTGCATTAACAGGACCCACCACTAGTGCAATGGAAAGGTATGGCTTTCTAGAGTAACCCTCCAAACAAGCCAAAATTCTAGTTGCTGGAAAAGGTCAGTGGAGTTCCCTTCTGCAAACTCCACTGACCTGTCCCATTCTAGAAACTAGCATTTCTGCTTGTTTCGTTGCACTGGTGGCGGGTCCTGCTGGTGCACAGGCAGTATTGGATTCTGTCCTCAGTATGCAGTCTTCCTTAAAATGGTAACTTCCTCTTCTCTAGCAAGAATGTTATCAGGTGGATTACGAGCTAGAAAAGTAGTAACAACTGCATTAGCAAACAATTTAGGTCCTTCTGGTTGCTGTGCTAGAGTGGACTAAGCTTACATCCTACAACAACCTTCCCTACCCTGGTGTTCTCCAGATGTTTTGGACCAACTCTCTTCAGTCCCAGCCAGTGTGGCCAATGGTCAGGGATGATGGGACTTGCAGTTTTTGACTACAACTGTTGATGTTTTCATCTGGAGGGCACCAGATTGGGGGAGGCCGTCTTATGGGCTCTCTCATGCATTAATTGTACAGCAGCTTCACGATTACTAGGTTCTTACAGGGAAGGCAATGCTATGTAGAAATTAACATAGTATAATCCTACTTATGTTTAATTTGTTCATAGCTATCCAGACATGCCTTCCATTCTGGAAGTTTGTACTGTATAAAGTAAAGCATAAAAGGCTCAATTACACAAACCCTTCTGAAGCTGTAGAAAAAACCATAATCCCTAAAAGAGCCATTATGCTATAGAACAGCCTTCCCCAACCTGGTGCCCTCTAGATGTTGCTGAACTTCAACTCCTAGCAGCTGCAACCAGCATGGCCAAAGGTCAGCAATGCTGGGAGCCACAGTCCAAAACATCTGGAGGGTACCAGATTGGGGAAGGCAGCCATAGACCTATGCATATTTACTTGGGAGTCCCAAATACAACATCACATCTCAGTGAAAATGTGAGGGATCAGGTGATCTTGTACAGCTGTATTGTTCTACTGACAGAAAGGCCACCACTGTCCTTACGGGTTTTCCCATGCATGTTTATTTATTTATTTATTTATTTATTATTAAATTTATTAATCGCCCATCTGGCTGGACACCCAGCCACTCTGGGCGATGTACAACATACAATAAAAACAGTTTAAAACAATAAAATTCTACAAAAAAAAATGTCTGAAGAACAGTTTTTTTAAAAAATAGTATTTTAAGGTTTCACCACTTACTTACATAAAACTGTAAACTAGAATATACAGTATAAATTCCCTTTCATGGTTTTGATTACCTTAAGTATCCTTGGTGTTTTCTACTAATCCTAGCACTTATTTATGAGGTTTTGCAGACTTAAGATCAAACTACATGCAAGAGATCCATTATAAGCTCTCCCAATGATCCAGTCTGGACATAATACTAAGCCAGGAGTGCAGAAT
Source organism: Heloderma suspectum (assembly GCF_057233095.1). NCBI lineage: Eukaryota > Metazoa > Chordata > Lepidosauria > Squamata > Helodermatidae > Heloderma > Heloderma suspectum. Next base: position 282,618,395 of record NC_139461.1, on the reverse strand, counting down.
CTCTTTCTGCTCAAGGGCCAAATTCCATTTTGCTGACGCTTTTGGGGGGTCTCATTCCCGTGATGGGCAGAGCCAAACGCAAAGGGGGAAAGGCAAAAGATGTGGGGCCAAAATACCAAGTATACCAACAATACTAGCATATTTTAGCTTAAAGTTCTTACCACCGGTAAGTAAGTCTTAGGAGAAGCATTTCAACCTTTTAGAATGGGGAAAAACTGCACCAAAGCTGGGGAACCACCAAATGGTCAGTGGATGGAAAAGGGGGATGCAGCCAGGGGACAGGGCTGACTGGGGAAACCCAGAGAGCCAAAGTGGGATCCCAGGAGGGCCAGATTCGACCCTCAGGCCAGAGGTTCTACAGCACCGTGCTAAGCCATAGTTGGCTGGAGATGATGGGAGTTGTGATTCAACACATCTGGAGAGTATCAAGCTATGGAAGACTATGCTAAATGAATGAGCCTGCTCAAGTTTTCACCTCTCCAACACATACAGAGGATACCAAAAGCATCTACTTCCTGGTTTGTCCTTATGCCTAAATGGGAAACTACAGTTAGTTTCAACTGTAGTTTATTGGAAGAAGAAGCCAGAATCAGAAACCGTTACTTGATCTTGGCTTGTTTCAGTAAGCCATAGTTTAAACTAAAGACTTCTAACCATTTTCTTTTTAGAAAAAATATTTCTTTAAAAGGTAAACTTTGTGGAGGCTAGGAGACACCTCTGCCATCTTTTTTTTTCTTTATGTATAGCTCCTGGCAATGTTATGCAGTCATATAATGCCATTTCCAGGGGCAATAGCGGACCCATTTTGAAAATGCATTAGCAGGAGTCACACCACCTACCATCTCAGAGATGCTTTTACCTTTAAAAAGAATAAAGAAAATGTAAAAGCACTCAGACCACTTCATATTACTGCAAGCTTAAACTCTTTATTACTTCAAAAAGATGGGGTCAGTTCACCCATCACTAGTTTGTACCTCTTTCTCCCTGTGCCATTTCCCCTAATTTAAATTCCCTCCTCAAAAAGTTGCTATTAGCCACAAAGGGGAATAAAGACAAACCAAATCCCTCCCCACAGCTGCTTTTAATCAAAGACGGACATTGGGATCTCCCATATCATGTGTAGTGTATGGGCCTGAAGTCCACACTTCTTGCAACAACCAAACCCTGTGCATATTTACTATGACACAACTCCTGCTAAATTGAAAGGAACTTACTTCAAACCAAGCATGCATGATATTGTAGCCAAGATTACTCAGGTTGAAATGATTGGAATCCAATTATCTTGTAGTGATTTATTTGTATCCTGCCTTTCCAGCAAGAAAATGATGCTCAAGGCCCCATTTAACTGTTATGTTCAGATTCCTCTCCAGTTTGTCAATACTTTTCCAAACAACTGGTGAATACTACTTTAGAAACACTAGCAAAAGCCATAAGAGACTAGTTTCCCTGACATGTGAGTTTCTATGTGGAGGAAACTTTAGTCACAGTACAGTCCCAGAACATGTTGAGTGCCTCAGTGAGAACTTGGGCTTTAACGTCCAGTAAAAAATAACCAAAGTATGACCACTTTACATAGTTACAAGAAAGTCCCATTGAAACATAGCATCTTATATCGAGAACTTATGTGTGGTTACTTTTATATGAGTAGCCACACATAATAACTCAATACAAAGAAACTAAATACAAGGCAGTTAAACACAGTATAAACAAAGTGACAAATGCCATTTTGTGCTCAATTAGTCATTATAGATGTCAGTAACTTTTCTATGTAGAATACACAAAAAAGCTATTAACATTATTAAAGTGAACATTAGATTGACACGACTAATACATATATTTTCCAAAAAGAAAAAATGATGTTTAACAAGCCTGTAGTGCTCAAACTGGCCAAAAAAAAAAAATGAAAGCAGCAGAACAATACTGCCCCCAAAATGCTCACTTGGACACAACTCCCTCCCTGCTCCACTCAGCTGATGTTAGTTTGCTCTGAAATGATTTAATTCAGGCATGTTTTCTGCTTGCTTGCTAGTTAGATGTCATTATGACACATCTAGAAGGATGGATGTGTCATAATGTGTTTGATGCATGTATTATGTGTTGAATCAGGCAACAAGAATGACAGAAAAGGAAGTGATTACTACAAGACTACTTCCTGCAGTGCTCACCTGCCAAATGAGCAGAAGGTATGTGCAAACCTGCCCACTGTCTTTACAAAAAATGAAGTCCTGGATCTACTATTCTGAGACAGGAGGCAAGCGCTCACTTTCTAATTCTCACAAGGCAAATATACAAACAAAAGAGAAACTGCTTATATACTTCACACAATCCAAGTAAGTATTGACATTTTAATTCTACTTTATGAAGCACCTAAAAAATTAGGTACAGCGTAATTGTCGAAAAGACAAACTTTCCCTGATGGCCCCCCAATTTTAAAAGGACAAAACGGTAGATGAAGGGAAGAGAGAAATTAGAGGTTAAAGGCTCAGCAGAATGGTCCAGTGAGGCACTGTGAACAAGCAACTGCAATATTAGGAAGACAGTAAAGCCTCTTTGCCAGCAATGGCTATGGGGAGAATTGCGCTTTAGAGCCAATCTACATTACAACTTTAAACTGGTTTCAAACCGGTTTATCTAAAGGGATCCTGCAGTTTCATGAGGGTACTGAGAATTCTTTGCTAGAGACCCCTGTCCCCTGCCCAAGCAGCCCCTCTTCCTAGAGCTACAATGCCCAGAATTCCTGTATTTGGTAGCTGTAATCACTAAAAATAGGTTTGAAACCAGTTTAAAGTTGTAATGTAGATTGCCCCTCACATCTGTAAGAAGCTTTGTCCTGATCCTGCAAACCTCCAAGGTTTTATAGCAACCTTGGACTTTCACTGCTGTCAGTGTCAGGGCACTGGGTTTTGAGGGTGCATCGGGTGCCTCCTGAGTAGGGGAGGCTGGCTAAGAGGTTTGGTCCTGATCCTGCAAACCCCCAAGGTTTTATGACCACATCCCCTTTTGCTGCACACAGGATTTTCGCTGCTTGGTGAGCGATCACGCTGGGTTCACACAAAACAGGAAAATATGGTTAGAGACTTCCTGGTTTGTTTACTCACACCATGAAGGGAGGAGCAAAGGGGCTGCATGCATGGCCAAAAGGCTCGTACTTATCTCAGCTTAATAAGTCAAAATATCATTTAAACTGCACCACTGTTTCCACTTCTGAAAAGTAGGGAAATGGCAATAGAAAAGTCTGTAGTTTATGGGGATAAAAAATGTGATCAAAAGCAAGACTAGTAATAGTCTGCTTCTACTGGACTGGAGAAGCATGTTACATATAACATTTAGAAGTCTTATTCACCTGCAATGTTTTTCCCTATAAGGATAAAATATCTGTGCTGAGGAAAAATCCATACACCAGGCTTAACAATAGAGCCTTGTTTCGATACTACACAACATTCATGATGGCACACACTTTTCCCTTAGAAGAAATGATCCACCTATACAAGTGTAAACATATTTACACAAGCCATACTAATTCTGCTGCGAGATATCCAAACCAAAATGTATTTTATTTTAATTATTGTAAACTTCCCTGAGATCAATTGATTAAGGACAATATAAACCACTATCTCAAGGGATCTCTTTTTGCCAAAAAATTTTTTTTAAATATCATACCCTCTCACATTACTTTGCCCTGGTTCTCATGCCACAGCATTTGTTATGTTAAAGAACTGTGGTTAGTAGTAACTATAGTTTATTGAAACAAGTGAAAATCATTAATCATAGTTTGAAGCCAACTTGTTAAATATGCTTTATTAAAACAGTAACTATAAGCATTCACATATAATGCTATGCCATGGTTTATATTAACCATGGCTTGTTGCTTTAGCCATGAATTGTCTTGCAGATGAGCAAACAAACCATGGCTCATTTTCCTTATTTCTAGTTTTTTTCTCCCAGCCATTTTGCTATCCTTCAGAGCAGCTTCATTTTCAGGCTGTTCTTGGTCATGCCTCTGTTTTAGGGTCGACTGCAGCACAAACAAGCAAGGGTTAAACCAGAATTCTGGGTTCAGATATCACAACAACCAATGGTTTAAACAAGCCAGTCTTTGTAAGCCAACAACAAACCATCACTTTTATTTACGGTTTGTAGCTGGTTAATAAACTATGGTTTGTTTGCGAGGACGGGTTCGGACACAGCTACGTCAGATTTCAACAAACCACACCATGGCTTAGTATTATATGTGAACCAAGCCATAGTTTGTCCAGGATCAGATACAAGAAACCAGTTAGGCGCAAAAATGGAAGCAAATGGTTCCAATCTCCTTGCAACCCTGTTGGAGAAGGGGCATGCACAAACCTGAAGCCCATGTATGTAACACTAAAGTATAGTTTAGCATTATGTACTAATACATTCATTGCATCAAATCATGGTTCACATTAACCACAGTTTAGAGCTCAAACCAGTTTGAGCTTCCAAATGTAACAAGTAACTAGGGCTTATAGCTGCTTGTCTGTTTTCATTTCCATTATTCAACCTGGTTCTATAGCACAGAGACCACAAAGCAATGGATTTTTTTCGTCAATTCAAACATCTAGCCAACCCATAGTTGTTGTTCTTGTTGTTCAGTCGTTAAGTCGTGTCCGACTCATCGTGACCCCATGGACCTTAGCACGCCAGGCCTTCCTGTCTTCCGCTCTCTCCCGGAGTGTGCTCAAGTTCATATTCATTGCATGGGTGATGCTATCTAGCCATCTCATCCTCTGCTGTCCCCTTCTCCTTTTGCCTTCAGTCTTTCCCAGCATCAGAGTCCTTTCCAGTGAGTTTTCTCTTCGCATTAGGTGGCCAAAAGATTTGAGCTTCAGCATCTGTCCTTCCAATGAGCAGTCAGGGTTGATTTCCTTTAGGATTGACTGATTTGACCTCCTTGCAGTCCAGGCGACTCGTAAGAGTCTACTCCAGCACCACAGTTCGAAAGCATCAGTTCTTCGGCGCTCAGCCTTCCTTATAGTCCAGCTCTCACAGCCATATTGTTGCTACTGGGAAAACCATAGCTTTGATTATATGAACCTTTGTCGGCAAGGTGATGTCTCTGCTTCTTACTATGCTGTCTAGGTTTGCCATAGCTTTCCTCCCAAGGAGCAAGTGTCTTTTAATTTCATGGCTACAGTCACCGTCTGCGGTGATCTTGGAGCCCAAGAAAATAAAATCTGTCACTGCTTCCATTTCTTCCCCTTCTATATGCCAGGAAGTGATGGGGCCAGATGCCATGATCTTAGTTTTTTTAATGTTGAGTTTCAAACCAGCTTTTGCACTCTCCTCTTTCACCCTCAACAAGAGGCTCTTGAGATCCTCTTCACTTTCTGCCATTAGGGTGGTATCGTCTGCATATCAAAGGTTGTTGATAACTCCCCCAGCAATCTTAATTCTGACCTCTGATTCATCCAACCTGGCGTTTCTCATGATGTACTCTGCATATAAATTAAATAAGCAGGGTGACAATATACAGCCTTGTCATACTCCTTTCCCAATTTTGAACCAATCGGTTGTTCCATCTCTGGTTCTTACTGTTGCTTCTTGACCCTCATACAGGTTTCTCAGGAGACAGGTAAGGTGGTCTGGTACTCCCATCACTTTCAGAATTTGCCACAGTTTGTTGTGATCCACACAATCAAAGGCTTTAGTGTAGTCAATGAAGCAGAAATAGACGTTTTTGTGGAATTCTCTTGCTTTCTCCATGATCCAGCGAATGTTGGCAATTTGATCTCTAGTTCCTCTGCCTCTTCAAAACCCAGCTTGTACTTCCAGTAGTTCTCGGTTCACATGCTGCTGAAGCCTAGCTTGTAGGATTTTGAGCATCACCTTGCTGGCATGTGAAATGAGCGCAATTGTGCGGTAGTTTGAACACTCTTTGGCGTTGCCCTTCTTTGGAACTGGAATGTAAACTGACCTTTTCCAGTCTTGTGGCCACTGTTGAGTGTTCCAAATTTGTTGGCATATTGAGTGCAGCACTTCAACAGCATCATCTTTTAGGATCTTAAATAGCTCAACTGGAATACTGTCATCTCCGCTAGCTTTGTTGTTACTAATGCTTCCTAAGGCCCACTTGACTTCACTCTCGAGGATGTCCAGCTCAAGTTCAGTGACCGCACTATCGTGGCTATCAGGGACATTCAGATCTTTCCTGTATAGTTCTTCTGTGTATTCTTTCCACCTCTCCTTAATCTCAACTGCTTCTGTTAGGTCCCTGCCTTCTTTGCCCGTTATCATGCCCGTCTTTGCACAAAATGTTCCCTTGAGATCTCCGATTTTCTTGAAAAGATCTCTAGTATTTCCCATTCTATTGTTTTCCTCCATTTCTTAGCATTGTTCATTTAAGAAGGCTTCTTGTCTCTCCTTGCTATTCTCTGGAACTCTGCATTCAGTTGGATATATCTTCCCCTTTCTCCCTTGCTTTTCGCTTCCCTTCTTTCGTGAGCCACTTGTAAAGCCTCATCAGACAGCCACTCGGCTTTCTTGCATTTCTTTTTCTTCGGGATAGATTGAGTTGCTGCCTCCTGAACAATGTTACGGACCTCTGTCCATAGTTCCTCAGGCACTCTGTCTATCAGGTCTAATCCCTGAAATCTATTCCTCACCTCCACTGTGTATTCATATGGGGTATGATTTAGGTCATACCTGAATGGTTTAGTGGTTTTCCCTACATTCTTCAATTTAAGCCAAAATTTTGCAAGAAGCAGCTCATGATCTGAGCCACAGTCAGCTCCAGGTCTTGTTTTTACTGACTGTATGGAGCTTCTCCATCTTTGGCTGCAAAGGACGTAATCAATCTGATTTCAATATTGACCTTCTGGTGATGTCCATGTGTAGAGTCGACTCTTGTGCTGTTGGAAAAGAGTGTTTGCTATGATCAGCGTGTTCTCTTGGCAAAACTCTATTAGCCTTTGTCCTGCTTCATTTTGTACACCAAGGCCATGCCTGCCTGTTCTCCCAGTGATTTCCTGACTTCCTACTTTAGCATTCCAATCCCCTGTGATGAAGAGGACATCTTTTTTTGGTGTTAGTTCTAGAAGGTGTTGTAGGTCTTCATAGAACCGATCAACCTCAGCTTCTTCGGCATCAGTGGTTGGAGCGTAGACTTGAATTACTGTGATGTTGAATGGTTTGCCTTGGATTCGTACTGAGATCATTCTATCATTTTTGAAATTGAACCCCAGTACTGCTTTTCCCACCCTTTTGTTGACTATGAGTGCTACTCCATTTCTTCTAAGGGATTCGTGCCCGCAGTAGTAGATATAATGGTCACCTGAATTAAATTCGCCCATGCTTGTCCATTTTAGTTTGCTGATTCCCAAGATGTCAATGTTCAATCCTGCCATCTCATGTTTGACCACCTCCAGCTTACCTCGATTCATTGATTTTACATTCCAGGTTCCTAAACAGTATTGTTCTTTACAGCATCGGATTTTTTCACCACCAGACACATCCACAGCTGAGTGTCCTTTCGGGCTTGGCCCAGCCGCTTCACTCTTTCTGGCGCTACTTGGAAATTCCCTCTGCTCTTCGCCAGTAGTATATTGGACACCTTCCTACCTGAGGGGCTCATCTTCCGGCGTCATATCTTTTAGCCTTGTGATACGTTCCATGGGGTTTTCTTGGCAAGAATACTGGAGTGGGTTGCCTTTTCTTTCTCCAATAGACCACATCTTGTCAGAACTCTCTGCCATGACCTGTCCTGCACGGCATAGCTTATGGCTTCACTGAGTTACGCAAGCCCCTTCACCACAACAAGGCAGTGATCCATGAAGGGGAAGCCATAGTTAAGCTTCCTTAATCATGTTTTTGTGCGAGATCTGAATGAGTTAAGAACCTGTTCACCCTTTGAGCTTGTAGCAGCAGTGATTTTTAGTCAACCCATAACAGGCTGAACCGCTTGTGTGTGAATGCAGTACAGTACAACTGGGTGCCAAAAGGTTATCTGGGCAGAGGATGTGGTGGCCAGCACATACAAAACAGCTGTCTGTGATTCTTAACTGAAACCCACAGCTACTACATCCTCAGGTCATATGAATACAGCTTAACTACAGGTTTAGTATGTAAAACCTGAATATATCCACCACTTTGGCAGTTCAAGATAAGGGAGTAATTTTGATAGGGTCAAATACTAAGGAATTTTGGGTGGTACTCCTGCATTCAAGAACCTACCACCACCTGCTGTAACAGAACAGGTGAAGAGTTTCAGTTGTTTATGGTAAAGCTCCAAATCCTGTATTTTATTTTCCTGTTTTATTATTCTAAAGTTTTATTGCTGCCTCTATTATTTATTTTCACAAGCTGCCCTATAAATATTTATCTGGAAAGGCAGTATACTAATCTTTTTTAAAAATGCAAAATCCAATCCCTTCCAATGCATTTGCAGCACTGAAGGCAGTCAACAGTTTAAAAATCCACCAGAAATTAAACAAAATCAGCTGTTCTGACAGATACATTCAAAAGAGAGAACTAATCTAAAATCAGGGGCATCAGCCACATAAGAATACTGATTCCAGCAGGCCAAATGCCTGCTGGAACAAAAGTCTTAGCCAGGTAACAGCAAACGAGAGGGGGAAGCCAAAACTGACCTTCTCAGAGTTCCACAACTAGATGCAAAACCAGAAAGCCAGGCAGTCCTACTCAGGCCCAGCACACAAACACACACACTCATACCCAGCTAAAGCTCAGGTGCCTCAATAAGTCATAAAAGACAAAGACCACAGTTTTAATGGGGACAACCAAGTGCAGCCCCAACTCAGCATTTAACACCCCCTCCTTTTACGTTTGCTCCAAATGCTTGTAGTAGGAAAAGAGCATGCAATTCAAGTTGGCTTAGAGTAGCTGCATTAGTCTGTTACAACACACCACCACCACCACCACCACCACCTTTTGCAGCTAAACCCCAGGAAAGCTAATTCCACAATACACTTGTTAACTCTCATGGTGCCACAAGACTCAGCACTTTTAAGTGACAAGTTGGTCCCACAGAAGGTCTCAGCTCACTGTCCCTGTCCTGTGGGAGACCAATACAGCTGCAGAAGTACTCACAATGCACCCTTCCTCAACCTGGTGCCCTGCAGATGTGTTGGACTGCAACTTCCATCATTCTCAACCAGCACGGCCAACACATCAGGAGGGCACCAGGCTGGGGAAGGCCGCCATAAGGTTTCCACCCCATTATCATCATGCCCATGCCTTAACAGCAGGGATGGGCAACTGGCGCCCTCCAGATGTTTCGGATTACCACTGCCATAAGCCAGCACGGCCAGCGGTAAGGGAAGGTGGCTGTTCTAGTTCAAAACATCTGGAGGGCGCCCGGGTGCCCACCCCTGCTTTAGAGCAACTTCGTGGGTGGAAGGAACTCAGCAGATGAACCCTTACCCGGCATGCCGACAGGGTGACGAGGGACGCTTCACCGGTGGAGTTCCTGCCTGCCATGCACAGTTAGTAAAGCCCTGGTCCCGGAAGAAAAAACGAGGGGCGGGCAGAGCAAACCAAGGCGGCCGAAGAGCAACAGGCCCCGTGGGAGGCGCGGCACTTCCGGAAGCGCTCGTAGGAAGAGCGCCAGGAGAGTGACGCCTGACGCGGTGACTCAGCAGAAGCCAGCCGCCCTTGGCGGGAAGAACGCGGCGCCGCCCAGCCGCCCGCCCGCTCCCTGGGGAGAGGCGGAAGGCGCGGACGACGGGGGCCGCAGAGGCCCATACTTACTCAGCTTGGCGGAGAGACGGAGACAGCCACTCCCACCCAGAAGAAAACTTCAGCCGCCTCGCTCTCCCCGTCAGGCTTATGAGTGGCGACGGGCGAGTGACCCGGATGTACGAGCGACTTCTTTTAAGGGCCACTGAGGGCGCTAGAGCACAAGCTCAAATCTGACGGGGAGGCTCTTATACGCATGCGCCTAGCACGGCCTCCTTGATTATACAAGCGAAAGCCCTAGAATACCCAAGAGGCACGGGATGCAAACGCGGGACTAGTCCTCGGCTCCGGAGCGCATGCGCGCGTTGCCGTCACTTCCTGTTGTTTCTTTTTGTTCACTTCCGGCGCTGGCTGTCTTGACGGATCGGGTGAGTGGTGCAGTTTGTGGCGTGAGGGGGGAGAAGCAGGCTTTTCTTTCCTCGGACATGGCTGGAACTTGAGAGAAGGGAGGCTGTGGGATGGCTGTTTTCGTTGGGGTATCTAGGGAGCTCGATTATCTCCCTCACTCGCCTCAAGGCAGAGGTGCCGAGGGTGGGTCAGGATCAGGCCTCGTCCCTACACCTTCAGCTGTTCCTCTTCTGCCGCTTGGTGCATCAGCTCTTCGTGTGAACGTGGTTCTTGGCTGCTACGTAGGCCTGTTCTCTAATCGTGTCTCTGGTTTAAAGCAAATGGGGCGGCCGGAGGAGCACACAGATTCCTTGTTTTGGAACTAACTCTCTTGCCACGATATCCTGTGATTAGAACTTCTGGAAGTTTTATTAAATTGCCTGTCAGGTATATAGCTTCCCAAAGCAGTCTACAAAATCTTATAGAACAATGTTGCATCAGTGAAAACGTATATTGTCAAAAGTGGCTTGGCTTGACAAGTGAGAAAAACGTTTATTTTCTGGTGCTGATTTGCTGAGGACTAAGGAGGGGCTACTCACTGTACCAAAGCAACCAAATCCTAAACTTGCTTCCATGTGCGAAGAGGTGGTTAAGATGGGTGAAATAGGTGGCCCAGCTCCATCATATAAAATAATTTTGGAGCAATGTAACTCAAGCATTAAGTAAGAGTGTGTCTTTTCTGGCCAAGGCTATAATCTAATAAAAAAATCTACACATTTTGCAGTAGTCCCATAAAAGTGAGTACGACTGTTGGTTTAATTACTTAAATAACTCTTTTCGTAAGAGGCTTTTTGCAAAGCAGACCATACCACTGGAGTAAAACTGAGGAAATCGTCTGTGTGATTGAGCACAAGTTCTTTGGTTTAAGGAACTTGTAATTTGCTCACTGAGTCAGTGGTGGGTCTGCTGTCCAGAATAGAGTACATGCAAGGGAGTGGAATTACCTCATTTATGGAGAATACTGACCTTAGAAGAAATAGTTGAAAAGCCAGGTGACATGGCAAATATAAGTATAGTCTTTAAAGTCCCCGCCCCCCAGCTAACATCTTTATTATGACATGTTATAGTCTTATTCTGCCAGGTGTTCATTAAGATTTGCATAAATTCTCAGATGACAGTCTGACTTAACTGGTCCTGTAAAGATTTACACAAAACCTAATTGTTACTTTTGTAATTGTTTTCTTAACATAAATATGATTTCAGGTTGTGTGTCCTGAGGTGCAAAACTCAAAAGACTTCCTTCTGTGACAGATCTTGAACATTAGTATTTCTCTGAGCTTCTGCATACGGTCCTAAAGTAATCCCTTTAAGTCCATTATAAGCCCTGTGTCAATCATGTTTCTCAGTTTGCTGCAAACTGGACAGAGTAATCACTCATTACATATTCATAAGTAATTATGGTTGTGAATTTCACATTCCTGGCTTTATAATAAACTTCTTAACTTACTTTTACTAGAAGTACTACATTTAACATATATTTAGGACCAGGTAGTTGCTTGGAGTACAGCATGCAGGTATGGCACAATCTTTACCCAGGGGGCATAGAATCAAATAAGTTGGATAGGGCAAAGCTGAAGTAAGATGACAGGGTTTGATAAACCTTGTCATTAATTAATCTTCATCCGTTTCCTCTAGTTTATTCAGCGGAGCCTACTTTTGTAGATGAAAGTGCTCCATAATTTGAGGGGTGTATATTGTCAATCACTTCACAAAGCTAAACACTGATTCAGATATACTTGTTTGTGGGCTCATTACTGTGAAAACTAGTTGCAGAAGCATTGTGTGGGTGTCATTTTGCTTGGGTATATTTCAGTGTGCTTTCTTGGAGCCTCCTGATCAAGTGAGCTTTGTTCTCTCTCATGCCTCTAATATGACATAAGCAGGCTCTGAATCCCGTGATGTCTCCACTGCTGCCCTGTATGGGAGTCATGTGATGAAAATAAACATATGAATACACCCTGTGTGTATTTTAGGCTTAGCTATGATGGTATCCACACAATTAATACCAGTTCATGGAAACACTCATGAAAGCATGTTTATCCGTGGTCATGAACTGGAACTGAAGGATTAAGTATGCAGCTTGGGGGTCCTTCTGGACCTAGCACATACCTAGCCTCAGTTACATCTACACTGGGATTATTGCAAAGCTCTCTGTGTGGGGCTGCCCTTAAAGATTGCTCAGCAATTGGTTCAAAATACAGTTACTCAGGATGTTGGTAGGAGCAAGGTGATCTGCTCATATAACACCTATGCTCCACCAGTTACTAGCTTGCTTCCATGTTCAGTTTAAAATGTTGGATTTTTTTTTACTTTTAAAGTTTTGAACAGTTTGGGACCTAGCTATCAGACTCATTTGGTGATTATCAGATATAGGGCCTTTTCTGCAGCAGCACCTAGATTGATCATGAGAAACCTGTGGCTCTTCATTCAATTCACCATGTCCTTTTTCTGAAGCAATCTGAGACAGGTCTCTTTTCTATCACCAGATCGTTTGCATTCCAGTGCACAGAGAAGAAAATGAGAAGAAAAGGGTAGATAGAATGAGAAAGACAGGGGGAGAGAGAACATGGTTTTGGCCTTGCCCACCTCTGGTATGCATGTACGCAAACACACACCCCTCCTGCCCACGGGCTACACATAAGCAAGAAAGATCTTAGGGCTGTGGTGGACAGCTCAATGAAAATGTCAACTCAGTGTGTGGCAGCTGTAAAAAAAAAGCAAACTCCATGTTAGACATAATTAGAAAAGGATTTGAAAATAAAACTACCAATATCATGCTGTCCCTATAAAAATCTATGGTGCGACCACACTTGGAACATAGGCAGTGAGCCTATGTACACCAGTCTGTAGTTCTGGTCACCACACCTAAAAAAAGATATTGTAAAGCTGGAAAATGTGCAGAAAAGGGCAACTAAAATGATCAAGGGGTGGAGTATCTCCCCTATGAGAGAAGGTTACAACAGCTGGGATTGTTTAGCTTGGAAAAAAAGGAGGGTAAGGGGAGACATGATAGAGGTGTACAAAATTATGCATGGTGTGGAGAATGTGGTTAGGGAGACATTTTTCTCCCTCTCTCAAAATACTAGAACCTGGGGTCATCCCATGAAGCTGATTGGTGGGAGATTCAGGTCAGATAAAAGGAAGTACTTCTTCACACAGCGCATAGTTAAACTATGGAATTTGTTACCACAGGATGAAGTGATGGCCACCAATTTGGATGGGTTTAAAAGGGATTAGACAAATTCTTGGAGGAGAAGGCTATCAATGGCTACTAGTCTTGATGGCTATGTGCTACCTCCAGTGCCAGAGGCAGTGAGCCTATGTACACCAGTTGCTGGGGAACATGGGCAGGAGGGTGCTGTTGCACTTGTGTTCTGCTTCTGGGTTCACAGTCGACAGCTGGTTGGCCACTGTGTGAACAGAATGCTGGACTAGATGGACCCTTGGTCTGATCCAGCAGGGCTCTTCTTATGTTCTTAAATGTGGCCCTTGGGCTGAAAAAGGTTCCACACTCCTTATTATGGTATTCTCTCCCTGTGGAAGTCCATCAAGCCCCATCTCTTTCCAATTTTAAGAACTCTTTGAAAATGTTTTTGTTCAGGAAGACTTGTTATGATTACCTTTTAACCTGAATGTGCTGGCATGATTTTAAGAACATTTTTAGCTGTGTTTTTCATTGTTCATGTTATGTTATTGAAATTTTTAATATTTTTATTTTTTGTAAGCTGCTTTGTAAGGAGTTATCCTAAAAGGTAGGGAATAAAAAAATAAAATCTATACTGGACTATGGTGTCCTGAATACCAGTATCAACAGAATTCAATAAGACCTTTTGTGTTTTGATTAGAGCGCCCCAGTGAACTATCATCTTTGTTTCTAGTGCTGAGAATATTGTGTTATTTTCCTCCATACATATAAATAGTTCTAATTCAGAGCTGGAAGAAATCATTCTGATAGGCAACTTCTACCACTCAATTTTGAGTCATTTGCAATTTTTCTAGCCATAGTTTTGATATCAAATAGATGGCTTTGGCTATTGGCTTGTATGATAAATATTGTATTGGGGCACAATCCTATGCATGTTTAGACAGAAAAAAGTCATACAATCCCCAGCATTCCCCAGCCAGGAATAAGATCCAATCCTATTGGATCGCCCTGGGTACTCATAAGCCTCCAACTCGGAGGTTTACATGTATCCAATGCAGAGCAGGAGGCTCAGTGCGCCTCCCAGTCTGTATTTTAGCTAGATGAGTAATTTCATCCCTCTAGCAGAGGTTTCAGAGAGGTGGAGGGAATGAGGCTGGGGACGACTCGGGATAGCTCGTATCCCCACACCCCCAGTCCCTCCCCACCCCTGGGGACGCCCCCTTTCACCCCCTACGTGCTCGCCTTTGCAAGTTTGTAGCAACAGCCGGTTCTCTCCACGCTGGCTGCAAGGGAGGAGGTGGGGAGCATGGTTTCCTGGCTCCGAGCTTGGAGCCAGGAAACAAAAATATCCTGTCTCCCCCAGATGCTGTCTAGGAAGCATAGGATTGCTCTCTTAATCTATTAAATAGATCCTGCCTTTCAGTACAATTTGTGGCTTAAGATTGGTTAGAAAAAAATAAAAGATTGTGTCTGTTGCTCTAGGCTAAACTTAGTGCTGCATAGAAACACTGGCTTTATATGAAAGCACAATTTACTTGGCATCTGCATACTATATAGTCAAATCTCTATTTCCACCATTCTTGGCTGGAAATTAACTAATCTGGTAAAAGGTTTCAAAACATTGCAGCAAATTTGTGCCCTGGGTAACAAGTATCCAGTAGAAATTGTAGGACCCTTTTGTCAAGCAACTAGGAGCTTGCTCTCAAAAGGTGGCTGTTCACATGAAGTGTCAATGTGAGTCAAAATGTGTTCAACTGGTGTATAGCAAGCAATGATGGCAAATGAAGCAATATATTTAACTGCACTTGTGTGGTGTTTTTATGAAGGCTTTATTACACCTTACATCAACTCAATGTAATTGATTTCTCTTTTGTTAGTATTCTCTATATGGCAGGCCGAATAATATTCTAACGCTATCCAGATGGAATCAGAAGCTAAAGAAGGAGATGAAGAGAGCCTGCAAACAGCTTTCAAAAAGCTGAGAGTGGATCCAGCTGGGTAGGTGGCAGTGGTCATATTTACTCTTCTTATGTACTTGGTGCTTCTAACATCACATTGCTTCCTTTCTATTAGCTTAGAACTGGCTGTGAAGAAAGGCATCAGCTGGTTATTAAAGCCTTCTTCACTGTGAATATATGGACAGTATGGGTCTGATACCTTTATTAGTGGTTTGTACTTGCATCTGTATGTGTATGCCTTACCTTAATTTATCATTCCTCTTATTAGTAAAGTAGGTGCTTTTGGCACCCTGCTCATCTGCATGTGTGGCCCGGGGAGGGGGCAGGATTGGGTAAACAAGGATATTCAAAATATGCAGGAAAATTCTGTTTTGGTTTGTTTTAAACCTAGGTCCCCTCCCTAAAAAAAACAACTGGTGGGGCAAAAAGTTATGTATGTACTGCTGTTATGCTGCCTACTAAGATGGGGAGCAGGCGAAATTGTTCCTGGAGAATGCCTCCCTCCAAGCCCAACTCCCCATCTCCCATCCTTTTAAACTTTAAGGACAAATTTGTGAAGACAAGTGCCTCTTTGCAGTTTAAAGGACTAGTGATGGGAAATCGGTCTCAGACAATGTATGTCTCAGGTGTTTGTTATCCCAGCCCAATTCCTTCCCAGAAGGAGACCCACTAAAGTCCCTCTGCTCAAGCAGGGTACTTCCCAGATGGAACGGGATGTGCAGTCCTCATAGTTGGTTCCATGGAGCTAGGAGCCTCAGTCCAATTAAGGGGATCCATGTATAAAAGCAGCCTTCCATGCACATATCACTTGCTGGATCAGGAATAAAGATAAATTGAATGCATATCCAAATGCTCATTCAAATTCATATGCACATCCCATTGAAAGCAATGCAGGTTGGATACACTACATTCACATTCAGACATGCATTTGCATTCAGTTTAGCCCTGGTTCCTCATCCAACAAGTGATACACATGCCAAAGGCTTCTTCCACATGTGGTCTTTCATAGCAACACCAAATTCATAACCTCTTCACTGTCTATTAAAACAGCTCTTGCACAATTGCCTAACATCCAAGAGATTTTATTAAGAACATTTCTACACTACCTTTTGGCCCAAGAATCCTGAAGGAACTTTGTTTCCCATCACTTACCTACAAACTCCTTGAGCATCTGTTCTATGCTTACTGAGTTCCCCCATGTTCTTTATCATTTTGTCCCTTCTCAAAATTTATTTTCACCCATTCCACTTCACTGAAACTCCATTTGCTTGATGATTGAGCTTATGGAATCCCCCATGTTCAAACCCTGTCTGATTCCCCACTTTGCAGAAATGATATAAGAGGTTTTCAGCAGATCTAACACCCTTATCATAAACTTGTTGCAATTGATTTCAGGCACTTATGCTTACGTAATGTGTTTAGGATTTGGATGCAATCCAGCTTCAGTAATCTGTGGGTTGTGGCATCAGTTGTTAGTGCAGTTTACTGATAATTAGAGCCTTTGTATTCTATGTCAATATGAAAATCATGAAGAGAGACTAATATTTCTGTTAATATTCCTTCTTGCTGGCTATTTGAATGAATGGTCTATAATAATGTATGATCTTTAGAGCTTGTACACTTTGTCAATAGAAAATTGTAATTGAAAACTAGAGGAGTGTCTTTGGACAGATTTCAGATATTCTTTTGGACCCATGTAAATTCACCTTATATCCATGCAGCAATATGGCTTATTAATAACCATGACTTTCTTGTGATGTCAGTAACCACAAAGGGGAGAAGTGTACCTATACACAACAAACTTTGTCTACCCATGGCAGTTTCTTTGGCTTTTCAGTCCCAAAATTCTGACACCAGAACACTTGTCACCTGAACAGCTATTTCACGACAGAGCTTTTACTTCAAACCATTACATAATGGCAGTATGACGAGACTACATCATGCATCTCATCCATTTGTTTATAAATGAGCAATAGAATTGGTGGGCAGGGGGAATCGTTTCAGTGGAAATCTGCTTGTGGAGACTTTGTTTCAGAGTAGTCCTTTTAATATGTCTTATGCCTCTTAAATCAGATCTTCTACATCTGTGACTGAAGGAACAGGACTGAGAGCTCCAGTCAGAGCAGCTGTTGATGGAGGAAGGCATCAGACTATCTGTTCAAGAGAGACTTGGCATGGGTAAGACACATCACTAGTAACTGTATGTTCAAGACTTTCTTTTAGAGTTAAATTCTTATTTTATGTTCCAATGTTTGGCTATTATGGATACCTGGCAAGCAGAGTAAAGCTTACTGTATCGTGTTCTTCTTGCTGCTGCCTTTCTGTAATGTCTTATCTGATGATGAGTTTAGTTAATAAATGACTGGAAAAACACTCTGTGGCTTGTGTTACTTGCATTTCAGTCTGATAATTGTAATTGTTTCCTTTGGTTAGGTTACAGTTGTATCACATAAAATCCTCTTCTGGACATTGACCTTTTTCAGAAAAAAACCCAGCAGAAACCATGAGGTGCAGCAGTTTCATCCACAGAACTGGAGCAAATCATTTTAGGGCAGGCAACACTATCCGATTTTGGAATGCATTTTATTCCAGAATCAATTTCTGCTAACATTTGCTGCTCTCTGTTACAGGTGTACAAGGAAACCCTTGAGAGGGGCAACAAGGCCACAGCGTCGCAGGCGTTCCAAATCTCCAGTCCTGCATCCCCCCAAGTTTACATACTGCAGCATGAAAGCATCTTCAAGTAATCAACTGAAACACAAAAGCCAGATCGAAGCTTCAAAGAACAAAATTGGTCCAGACCCTGGTGTTACAGAAGAGCCATACTTGGGAGGGAAGAGGTGCCCCCTTTTTGATAGCAGCAGCTGCAGGAGAGCCAGAGCAGAACACCAGAGCACTTTCACAAGTGAGCAGTCTTCAGAGAATTTGGGAAAGAGTTGCCCTGCTTTTTCTTTGACCTTTGAAACCCGCCTGGATCCTAGCCAACCTTCAGATTTCCAGTCACTCTCCAAGCTGAGTTATGGGAAGCAATGCTCTTGTGTGGACAAAGAATGCCGGTGCAAACCATGGCAAGCGATAGAAGCATACTCCTTTTCTGGTTTGCGGAGCGTCCTGTCAGAATGTGAAAAGGCAGTCCTGGAAGTGCGTTCACAGTCTTTGCCCAACCGATCGCCTTCTGGTATGGGTTCATCAGGCTCTGCCCGGTCTTGTTCTGAGCAAGCTCGAGTCTTCGTGGATGATGTGACTATTGAAGATCTTTCAGGGTACATGGAGTATTACTTATATATTCCCAAGAAAATGTCCCACATGGCAGAGATGATGTACACTTGACATGAGAATCATGGGTTGGAAATTCAGTGGTGGTAGTGAAATATTCCCTCAGTGCCATAGTTGGAAATGTATCCATTGTCATTGCTGCGTGTTTGATCAAATGTTTATTTGCGCCATACAGTGTAGTTTTTTAAATAAAGTAAAAAGACACTACCCCTCTGTCTTAAAGATGCATTACATTACCTTCAGTGTTTCAAGAATGTACCTGGGTAATGTTTTCTCCTTGAGCCATTCTAACGTTTTCACTAAATCAGTCTCTTAAAGTAGCTGCCTTTTAAAATCTTTCTCTCTCTAAACTGGAACTTTCTTAAAGCTCAACCAATTCTGTTGATTTGAAATGACATTTGCTGGGTTGGGTTATGTTTTAGCCAACCCACTTCAAAGGAGTGTGATGCAGCAATACTTCCTTGCATCTCTTTTTGCAAGTGGAGCATGCGTCTATCCATCTTGAAAAGGGAAGCTTAAAAAATCGAATGACTAAGTAGGGAAATGCAAAACCACTCTCAGCAATTTTGCTGGTGTGATACTCTTTGAGCTTTCCTTTTGGTTAACATTCAGTGACAAGTATAGGCATAGGCTTTTTCCTGAACAGTTCCACAGTCTGTTGCCTGTTCCTGATTAGCACTCCACTCCTACGTTTTCTTGCAGAAAGGTTTTGTACCTTACGGGGTATAAACCTTCATTTGACTGGTTTGGAAGGATGTCTTGTACTGTTCCTCCTTCCAGCCATTAGTCCACTCTGCCTTCCTTATCAGAGTCTTTTATACTCCTTTAAAATAATTGTTATAATGGATTTGTGAGAGACTAAAAGGAACGTATGTACTTGCAGTGTAAAAAACCTCTTTGAGTAAGCAGTGTTCTAATAGTGATCCATATAGATGGATGCTTCCAAAATGTCCAGTACCTCATAGCAAGGCCAATTGCACATGCCCCCTAAATTTAGCTTGCTTTATCAGTGGGCTCTTGTAAGCAATTTGCAACCTGAGAGGTCTGCCTCCCTTTTCACTCCTATCAGCACCTTCAAAGGGAACAAGGTTAACACTGTTAATTTACAAATTAGGAATTCAGTAAATGCATTGCACACTCTTACAAATTAGGCCAAAGGGAGAGCCGTACTTATAATCCAGGTCTCTTGATCCTTCTTTTTTTTTTTTAGTGGAGGCATAATGCTTTTTTAAATTAACATTTGTGTGCTTGCTATGAATTTTGCTGTTTGTTTCTGAACTAGTACAATGTTGCCTGTGAGTAATGAAAGCAGCCAGGTGTCCCACAAACCACTGGGATGATCTAGGTAGAAAGAACATCCACAACTAGCTGAGTACTTTCATGTATAGGAGCAAGCACATACCCCCACAGAAGAGAATCATGTTCTGTCTAGAACTGGAGTGCACCACCTTTTTGGCCTTGAGGGTTGCATGTGATGCTGACTCAAGTTGGGGGCAACATGCATGTGCAATACTTTGGGTACAAGCCCCCAGAAACTGGCATGCATGCCCCAGATGGGAGCTGCTCAAGAGCATGGCAGTTCATTTCTACAGAACTTGTACAGGAGAATTTCACAGTGGATTGCTGACTTGCAGCCGAATGTGTGGATTGGCTACATTCCAAAGCGCTGTGATGATGGTGATATGAAAGTTTAACCTGTACCGGATAATTTACATGTGCACATTATCACATCATGCTGCAGTCATTATGTGACGCATCAGTGCACCATCCCCTAGATGTCACTCTTGATTTGTCCTTGCACCTAAAAGGTGTGTGAGGACTGCCTTAAATCTTTGTAAAGGGTTTAATTAACTCTGATTTTTATTAGCTTATTTTCATCTATATTTAAGCATCTCCTACACTGTACAGCCCCTTCATGGATCACTGCCTTGTTGTGGCGAAGGGGCTTGTGTAATTCAGTGAAGCCATAAGCTATGCCGTGCAGGGCCACCCAAGACGGACAGGTCATGGCAGAGAGTTCTGACAAAATGTGGTCCACTGGAGAAGGAAATGGCAACCCACTCCAGTATTCTTGCCAAGAAAACCCCATGGAACGTATCACAAGGCTAAAAGATATGACGCCAGAAGATGAGCCCCTCAGGTCGGAAGGTGTCCAATATGCTACTGGGGAAGAGCAGAGGGTATTTCCAAGTAGCGCCAGAAAGAGTGAAGCGGCTGGGCCAAAGCCGAAAGGACACTGAGCTGTGGATGTGTCTGGTGGTGAAAAGAAAATCCGATGCTGTAAAGAACAATATTGTTTAGGAACCTGGAATGTCAGATCAATGAATCAAGGTAAGCTGGAGGTGGTCAAACATGAGATGGCAAGATTGAACATCGACATCTTGGGAATCAGCGAACTAAAATGGACAGGCATGGGCGAATTTAATTCAGGTGACCATCATATCTACTATTGTGGGCAAGAATCCCTTAGAAGAAATGGAGTAGCACTCATAGTCAACAAAAGGGTGGGAAAAGCAGTACTGGGGTACAATCTTAAAAATGATAGAATGATCTCAGTACGAATCCAAGGCAAACCATTCAACATCACAGTAATTCAAGTCTATGCCCCAACCACTGATGCCGAAGAAGCTGAGGTTGATCGGTTCTATGAAGACCTACAACACCTTCTAGAACTAACATGCTGATCATAGCAAACACTCTTTTCCAACAGCACAAGAGGCGACTCTACACATGGACATCACCAGATGGTCAATATTGAAATCAGATTGATTATGTCCTTTGCAGCCAAAGATGGAGAAGCTCCATACAGTCAGTAAAAACAAGACCTGGAGCTGACTGTGGCTCAGATCATGAGCTGCTTCTTGCAAAATTTCGGCTTAAATTGAAGAACGTCGGGAAAACCACTAAACCGTTCAGGTATGACCTAAATCATATCCCTTATGAATATACAGTGGAGGTGAGGAATAGATTTCAGGGATTAGACCTGATAGAGTGCCTGAGGAACTATGGACGGAGGTCCGTAACATTGTTCAGGAGGCAGCAACTCAATCCATCCCAAAGAAAAAGAAATGCAAGAAAGCCGAGTGGCTGTCTGATGAGGCTTTACAAGTAGCTCACGAAAGAAGGGAAGCGAAAAGCAAGGGAGAAAGGGGAAGATATAGCCAACTGAATGCAGAGTTCCAGAGAATAGCAAGGAGAGACAAGAAGGCCTTCTTAAATGAACAATGCAAAGAAATCGAGGAAAACAGAATGGGAAAGACTAGAGATCTCTTCAAGAAAATTGGAGATCTCAAGGGAACATTTTGTGCAAAGACGGGCATGATAAAGGACAAAGTAGGCAGGGGCATGATAAAGGACAAAGAAGGCAGGGACCTAACAGAAGCAGATGAGATTAAGAAGAGGTGGCAAGAATACACAGAAGAACTATACAGGAAAGATCTGAATGTCCCTGATAGCCATGATAGTGCGGTCACTGAACTTGAGCCGGACATCCTCGAGAGTGAAGTCAAGTGGGCCTTAGGAAGCATTAGTAACAACAAAGCTAGCGGAGATGACGGTATTCCAGCTGAGCTATTTAAAATCCTAAAAGATGATGCTGTTAAAGTGCTGCATTCAATATGCCAACAAATCTGGAACACTCAACAGTGGCCACAAGACTGGAAAAGGCCAGTTTACATTCCAATTCCAAAGAAGGGCAACGCCAAAGAGTGTTCAAACTACCGTACAATTGTGCTCATTTCACATGCCAGCAACGTGATGCTCAAAATCCTACAAGCTAGGCTTCAGCAGTATGCGAACCGAGAACTACCGGAAGTACAAGCTGGGTTTCGAAGAGGCAGAGGAACTAGAGATCAAATCGCCAACATTCGCTGCATCATGGAGAAAGCAAGAGAATTCCAGAAAAACGTCTATTTCTGCTTCATTGACTACGCTAAAGCCTTTGATTGTGTGGATCACAACAAACTGTGGCAAATTCTGAAAGTGATGGGAGTACCAGACCACCTTACCTGTCTCCTGAGAAACCTGTACGAGGGTCAAGAAGCAACAGTAAGAACCAGAGATGGAACAACCGATTGGTTCAAAATTGGGAAAGGAGTATGACAAGGCTGCATATTGTCACCCTGCTTATTTAACTTATATCCAGAGTACATCATGAGAAATGCCGGGTTGGATGAATCAGAGGTCGGAATTAAGATTGCTGGGAGAATTATCAACAACCTCCGATATGCAGATGATACCACCCTAATGGCAGAAAGCGAAGAGGATCTAAAGAGCCTCTTGTTGAGGGTGAAAGAGGAGAGTGCAAAAGCTGGTTTGAAACTCAACATTAAAAAAACTAAGATCGTGGCATCTGGCCCTATCACTTCCTGGCATATAGAAGGGGAAGAAATGGAAGCAGTGACAGATTTTACTTTCTTGGGCTCCAAGATCACTGCAGACGGTGACTGTAGCCATGAAATTCAAAGACGCTTGCTCCTTGGGAGGAAAGCTATGGCAAACCTAGACAGCATAGTAAGAAGCAGAGACATCACCTTGCCGACAAAGGTTTGTATAATCAAAGCTATGGTTTTCCTAGTAGTAACGTATGGCTGTGAGTGCTGGACTATAAGGAAGGCTGAGCGCCGAAGAATTGATGCTTTCGAACTGTGGTGCTGGAGAAGACTCTTACGAGTCCCCTGGCCTGCAAGGAGGTCAAATCAGTCCATCCTAAAGGAAATCAACCCTGACTGCTCATTGGAAGGACAGATACTGAAGCTGAAGCTGAAATATTTTGGCCACCTAATGCGAAGAGAAAACTCCCTGGAAAAGACCCTGATGCTGGGAAAGACTGAAGGCAAAAGGAGAAGGGGACGGCAGAGGATGAGATGGCTAGATAGCATCACTGATGCAATGAATATGAACTTGAGCATGCTCCGGGAGAGAGCGCAGGACAGGAAGGCCTGGCGTGCTATGGTCCATGGGGTCACGAAGAGTCGGACACGACTGAACGACTGAACAACAACAACAACACTGTACAGAAGGTACACAAGACAGTGGAATAGCTGAATCATTGCTGTGAGAGCAAATGTGACTTTGAAACCATGGTAATCTAGCCCACTTTAGGGTCTGATCCTAGGCACAATAAAATCAAACAAAACATAGGCCTACCATTCCCATTTCTCTGGAGATTAACCCTGCCTTGCTATTGTTTGAGTAAAAGATCCCCAGTGCTATTTGAATGGGATTTCTGAAGCACATAATCTTACATTTCAGAGTCATTTTCTCTTTCCCATTTTAGGGTACAAAGAGGGCAAGAAAAGTCAGTGTCGGAGCCAAGAATAGAATGCAGCAAGGCTAACTTCCCCTATTTTATTTAAGCAAATGCTTCTTCTCAGTGCTGGCTTAATAACTACCAAAAGCATGGAGTCAAGGATATCTGCAGCATCCAGAGGATCAATAAAGCAGTCATTTAAAATTGCACTTTATACAATGCTCAATGTGTAGTAAATAGACCACTAGATGGAGCTTTTGTGAAAGTTCTCAAGACTCTTTCTAGTTTCTAGTCATAGCAACAAAATTTACCCAGAACTGTAGCTTGCTCTTTTTTTCACGTGCTCTAAATCCAAAGCTGTACCATTTAATTAGTGCTGCTTGAGTAAGCCACTTCAACAGAACAAAGCACAGAAGACTGTTTTACAGGCAATGATAATTGATCCCAATCTATATGGCTGAGCGGGAAACCAAATCTCAGGCAAAGAGATCAGGATTTTGTTGTTGTTTGCTTGACAGGCATTACTGTTTATAGCAGAAAAATGAAGACCCCCTTGACTTTTGAATAGAACTGGGGGAAAATATTGAACTTGAAAATATGAATGCTACCATATCCATTTTCTAGTTGAATGCAAGAATTAAGGAGTTTGCCCAAACTTACTAGGGCACTTACAAGCTCGGGGAAGGTGGGTGTCAAAATTTAAAGTGTTGGCATTAAAATTCATATTTTTGAAACTGATCTGTCAAAGCTAAATTTCAAGGACGTTCTGTAAATGCTGTTTCTGTGTTTATGCAGCAATTTGCAGTACTTGACAGCTACAAGTACAGCACTTTTTGCACACCCCAAAAGTGCAAGGTTTACAGAGTTATCTTTTAAGAGCATTTGCACAAAGATCCTCATCTAGTCTATGCCATAAGGAAGACAACAAATTTATTTGGGAGGGATAGTCTGCATTACTTAGGGTGTAATCCCATGTATGTTTATACAAAAATAAGTTCTTCAGCTCCCAGCCAGGCATGCTGGTTGGGGAATGCTAGGAGTTGTAGGACTTAATTTCTGTATAAACATGCGTAGGATTGTACCCTTAATTTACCACATTTGTACCCTGTCTTTCTTGCAAAGAACTCAGGATGGTATCCATTGAAATTATACTATTTTATTTTCATAAGAGCCTTAAAAAAGTAGGCTATGCTAAAAGATAGTGGCTAGCCTAAGGTTACCCAATGAGCATCTTTGCTGAACCAAAATTGAACCCAGATCTCTCTAGAACCAATGTATCCACTGTACTGCACTGTATATGTACAGACTATGTGCAAAGTCTTCATCGTTGCACACAGTCTTTGTGCATTTCAGCCATATGAAGAATTTGGCCTCATCTCCCATTTCCCCCCCCCCAATTAATGTAAGACACTTGCATGCCAATGGGTTGGATCCAGATTTAGTCCTACTTAGAAAAGACCCATTGAAAAAATTAGCCATGACTAACCTAAGTACTATTAATTTAAGTGTGTCTATTCTAAGTATGACTACGTCTGGCTCTAAACCCAAAGTAGCTTTGAAAATAATGTTGCCAATATTTTTTGGTTTTGGTTTGTTTTACTGGCTCTTCTACCATGCCTTTAGCAGCAACTTGACGTACAGAAATTAAGCACGTAAAGCTTTTCCCATTACTTTATAGCCATATCAGGAAAAGCTGCATCTTCTAGATTTCTGCGTGTATGACTGCTGATAAAGGCAAAGGACTCTCACCCCACAAGCCCCACCACCCTACTACTAAAGGCATAGGAGCAGAACTAGTAAAGAAAAATGCAGTTCTAACTGCCAAGGGGACACTTTCCATAGCATTTTCCCTAGCCCATGGGACAGTTGAATGTAAACTGCTACATGTATGCAGGAAAGTGCAGATATATTCAGGTAAATACTAGGAACTATGCTGGTACAAGAGGGAAATGCAGAGTTGGGTGTTCAGCTGGTGAGACTGTGGAAAGATTGAGCCACAATTAAAACCTGGGATGGAATTACTTCAGATTCTGCCACTTTATTTGTTTTCTTTAAAAACACTGCAAAATATTTCATCAGGAATCTTGGGCTTCTAAATATTGCCTAGAGCGTGCATTGACTGTGCTGGCTAGGGCTAATGAGAACTGCAGTCCACCAACATCTGGAGGTCCACAAGTTGCCCACCTCTGGCCTAGGGTAATCAGCTGCTGATGCATTCTGTGATGTTCCCAGATACCTCTGCACTCATTGGTGCCTCCCTAGGTGATCATGTTTCAGACCACATGCTTGCCCCTGGAGAAAGTTAAGGTACCAGACAACAGCATCAGATTATCTGTAACTATACTGGCCTAGGAGGATGTAACTGACACGGGCATGGGCGGGTGGCGGGGCGGGGGGAAGAACTAGGATCTATAGGTACAGGTCGTAAAAGAGACTAGATTTTTTAATGCCTATCTAGAACTTTCCTGTCTCAATGTTAACCTTAAAAGGTTGTGAATTGGAGTGGATGCACTGCAGTTCTCCTATCTGATCTCTTCTTTGCCAAAGGGTTACTGTTTGCTTATTTATTTATCCCACCCTCCCTGCTAGGGCTGGCTTTTGCAGTGGACTCGTTTGGCGTTCACCCTGGGTGCTGAGCCAGGCTTAGGTATGAATAAAATCCTTTCTGTCTGTGTTTTGTGAATTGTCAGGTGCCTTTTGTTGCGTTGCCCACCAACGGAATCAGATTTTGATTCGGAATGTCTGAAAATGCGCGGTTGTGAAAATGTGCATGTGCAAAAATGCACAAATCCCCCCCAAAATGCGCATTTTCACACTTTAGCCAATGTGGGAAATGTGCATTTTTGGCCTGTTTTTTTTTAACTTTGAGTATTTTTCTATGACAAAATTTGCACAAAATTGGGAAACTTAGAGAACTGCTCTGCAAGTCCACAGAATCCGCCAGACAGGGGAAGAGCTGGTCTGCTGTGGAATCAGCAGGTCAGATTCATGAAAATCCAAACTCATTTGGTTCTGTTGCAGATTTCTCCAACCTCCCTAGCTGGGCTCGGTGTTCTGAATGCACTGTCGGCAGAATTGTACTGCCTGGGTGACATCAGTGGAATCCTAGAACTGGAATGGATATGCACTGGCAGCAAAGCAGTAGATTACTGCAATCTGAGCCCTTTTCCTGGGTTTTGCTGGGAAAGCCTGGGGGCAGTAGGGTCTGTTATACTGCCCGGTTTTGCCATCCTGCTTCAGCCACACAATTTGGTAACATTGCAAAACATACTGTGGTGGGAGGGGGAAGCAGTGAATTTGTTCCTTGCTCAGAATGCTGTTTGTCTTAGGACTGGCCCTGCTCCACAGGCCTCAGGGTGGGGAATATCCATTTTCATTCTCACAAAGCTGTGCCTGCATGTTCAAATCAGTGCAAGTATATAGAAGGTGGGGGTTCAGTGGGAAAACGGTCCAGGGGGAAAGTGCTAAGATGCCCTCTACTCAGCAGTCCTGATTCAGATCAGGGGGTCCCCACAGTTGCTTTTTGTAAAAGGAAAAAAAAAAAAGGAATTCCATTCACACAACTCCCACATCACCTGTAGTTTGACTCTGACCTGGTTCACATGTAACACCAGTTCATAGGTTATTTAGAGCATGAATTGGCAGAGCTGTGCCAGAGTGCGCGAGTACACTGCTTTGCATGTGCTTGCCGCTTCCGTTTTGCATCCACTTTCATTATCTTGGGTTGTTTGATGTGACGTCCAAACCCAGAACTCTGGCTTATTGAGGGGCAAACCACCCAGAGTTTTAAGCAAACAACAAACCATAGGTTTAAACTCTGGGTTGTTTCTCCCTCAACAACCCAGAGTTCAGGTTCACACATCACATCAAACAACCCAGGAACAGGGCATTTCTGGGTTGCTTATGAAAGCTGATGAAAAGCAGAAATGGTGAGTGGGCGGGAGGCCTTGTGTTGGCTTGCTGCTGCATGGCCCCAACTAACTATGGGTTGTTTAACCCATAGTTTGTTACATGCAAACTGGGTCTCTGAGTCAGAGGATACAGGATTAAAATGGGACTCTGGATGGCTGCTCACGTACAATAATTTTTTACTGTGTAGAGCTACCAACATACAAGAGAGACATACATTGTAACAATTGTGGGACCATGCATGCAGTGGTGTTTCCCCACCAGTTGTCCTTTTAGTCAACAGTTGATCCTCTCTGAATTGCAGTGCCTGTGCATTTTAGAAGAGTGCAAGCCGAGTAAAGCAAGCCGAGCAGGCATGCATCGCAACTTCCCAATTGACAAGCTGCGTACATTTCTAGCCAAGTATAATTCGAGGCTAAGAGATTTCTAGAATTATATGTGCTCATGTCTCAGAGCCCTCTTCAGGATCAGAATTGAACAGGGACCCCAGATCAGTCCATCTGACAGGCAGCTGTGCCAGCACCAGGTTTTCAGGGGCCCTTGGTCAAGAAGCCTTTAGGGGCCGCTGCCACCCCTCTCAGCGGACCCTCAGCCTCCTCGCCAGTGCTGGCTGCTTGCTTGTCAGGGAGAATGAGGCAGCGGCGGCTTCCGCTCCTCATCCCCTGCAGACCAGAGGGTGGGTGAGTGAGCAGGTGACGGCAGCAGGAAAGAATAGCAGCAAAGTCAGAGGGGGGCTTTTGGCAGCGGACCCTACAGCTGTGCTTGAGCCTCAGCCGGTACATGACCGTCCTGAACCAAACACCACTCCTGACAGGCAGGCGGTAAGAGAGCTCCAGATTGGCCAAGCCGCCTATGAACCCCAGGAGTCTGGGCTTGTGTCCTTGCCTTGCCAACAGAGTAGATAATTCCTGTGGTTGGTCTTGGGTGTCTGGCTTGAGAATCTAGCTTAGCGGTCCCCAACATAGTGCACACCAGTGCTATGGCACCCGCAAAGGGGCTCCACCAAGGCGCCAATAGGCACCTGATTTTTTTCCTATTTTTTAATATACGTACATGGATTTGTCTGAAGTATATACAGTTTCATAGCAATTACACATAGGCTTCAACAAAAGTGTACCAACTATCCAAATAAGTATCCATTTCAAGGTGGCAACTATATGCCACCCATTCAAATACTGAAAGTGTTATAAGGTCCTCATTGTAGGAGGGGAGTGTTTATCCTTCCAATGTTGCAATATCAGTCTTTTAGCTGTCAAAAGTACACAGAGAATCCACTGATGCTGACCATTTGTTAACTTCTATGAAGCAGGTAAATAATTTAAAAGAGCATGTACATCGGTCAATATTAAAGACTGTTCCAGTACAATATTTATCTGTGTAATAACCTCCCCACAAAAAGGAACAGCTACTGGACCTTGCCAAAAAAGAAGCATTTGTTGTATTGCATCGCCAACAATTAACTGAATTAGACAAACCTTTATTAAAGGGACATTACAGTGTCTAATAGACACAAAACCAATTGTTTTTGCTGCATAAGATGCAGCGTCAGACACATAGATGCAACAGGTAAACACCAAAGTGGTGATCCACTGATTTTGCGGTGGCGTCCACAGCAGTTTCTCAAATTCCCACATGTGCCCATGGCTCCAAAACATTTGGAGACCATTTTAGCTTCTCCACTTGGGGCTTCTAGCCCTCCTTCTGCCAGCTTGACTAGTTCATTCATTTGCTCCAAGAAGTACCTGACTCCAGCACAGAATTGCCAACTCTTGAAATCAAAAATTCTGGGGCCTGGGAGTAGAGCCCTCAGCCCAGGAACAGTGTGGGCCAGGCTCAAGGACAAAGCCTATCACAAAAGTTGCCTATTGCACACCACAAATGGCATATTGGCAGGGAGGAAATCACAGGAACATATCGGAATCCAACTTATAAATCGGCTGGTGGCTCTGATTTTGGTGGGGCTGTGCATCCATTCTGGGTTTCAGTCAGAACCAGCCAGAACTTTAAAGGAGCTATCCAAAGTGTTGAGCCCTATCCCCAAAATAGGTTCAGCACTTGGGATAGTTCCTTTCGAGTTCTGACTGAAACCCAGAATAGATTCACAGCCCCACTGAAATCAAAGCCACCAGCCTCCAATGTTCATACCACATGAGATTCTGTTATCCATCTAGCTCAGTATACTCTACACTGACTGGCAGTGGGCTCTTCAGGGTCTCAAGCAGGGGTCTTTCCCCTCACCTGATCACCTAGTCCTTATAATGGGAGATACCAGGGATTGAACCTAGGATCTTCTGAATGCAAAACATGTGCTCTACCACTGAACTATGGTACCTCCTCATTAACATAGCTAAGCCAAGGAGTGGGGGGTCCTTACCCCATTTTCCTGGTAACTGGCTCAAAAGTTTTATACTGTGTTTTGTCGTGTAGTATTTTATGGATTTAATTGTTGTGAACTGCCCAGAAAGCCTTGGCTACTGGACAGAATAGAGATGTATTTAAATGAATGAATGAATGAATGAATGAATGAATGAATGAATGAATGAATGCAACACACAAAACACCAAGACCAAGCCAGGCCATTTTTCTTCTGGTCAGTTGGCGACCTTATAAACTTAAAAGCCCTAAATGTCTTGGGACCAGGATATCTAAAGATTCACCTTTTCCCACGTGAACCGGCTTGACATTAAAATCAGCCACTGAAGCCATGCTCTGATTTTCTGCACCATATGAAGTAAGGGAGGTGGTAACCAAAGGCAGGGACTTTTCAATTGTGGCAACTTGCCTTTGGAATCCCCTACCCAGAGAGGGTTGCCTGGTGCCATCTCTATTATCTTTTTGGCCCCAAGTGAAAAAAAAAAATCTTTAATTGATCAGGCCTTTTAGTTTGCTGAGTTGTAAACTGTGCTAGGATTGTTATTACTGCTCTCTTTTTGACACATTTTATTGTTTGGTATTTTATTGTATTATTCTTGTATGCCGCTCTGAGAACTTTAGCTGAACAGTGATTAATAAAAGTTTTAAATCAGGGCTGTCAAACCCCTTTCAGCCCAAGGGTCGAATTCATTTTCCGAGAGGCACTCAGGAGTCACATTCTAGTGGTGGGTGGGACTTAAGGCAAAGAGGCCAGAGCCAACGGCAAAAGAGGTGGGCCAAAATACTGGCATATTTAAGCTTAAAACTCTTCCTGCCAGTAACTAAGCTTTAGGAGAGGCGTTTCAACCTTTTAGAATGGGAGGAAGCTGCACAAAAGCCAGAAAGCTACCAAACGCTCAGTGGTCGAGAAAAGGGGGCATGGTGAGAGGAAGGCGGTATGGCCATATCGAGAACCCAGGTAGGGTATTCAATTGCACCCTTCAGCCTTGATTGATCCATCTGGCTGTAGCTTGGATGCAGTGACTGTTTACCACAAGCCTGGCTTTGTGGGGAGGCTGCCTTTGGGCCCAGCATGGCCTACGAAAAGTTGTAGGAGAACATCTCCCACTGTCCCAATAGGAAGAATGGCCTTCCTAGAGAAGACCAAAGTTCATCTACATGCTCCATTACTACCAGCAGTGACCCAGATGCCTCCCAAAGCTTTCAGGCTTGTCCCCAGAACTCAGAGTTATATTGCCTCTGAATGTGGAGGTTCTATTTGTCATTGATAGAGATAGGGCTTTTCTACACTAGGCTTTATCTACTTTTGCTTCCATCGCAGAATTGAGATCCAAACAGTACATGAAGAGGGTTTCCTTTCCTGCTTTTCTGCTACATAATCTCTAGGCGGCGCTGTGCTGTAGTGGAATAACAAATACACAAGAAGAAAAAGTGTTTCCTTTCACTTTCACAACTAATAGCACATTTTTCCCACTCTAAACCTACGCACTGAAAGTGCTGTTTAAAAACAGAAATGGAACTGGAGGATCACTTGGTCATCTAAAGATCCTGTAAACAACCATGAGTAAGGAAAGACGAGCGCAAAATAAATGTCTTGTGTAGAAAAGTTCATATTGTCCTCCATGAATTTGTCTAATATTCCTTCATGCTTCTCATGTTCGAAGCTCTGTTCACCAGAACGCAAAATCTGAGATCAAAATTTCCAAGTTCAGAAATCCCTTTTGAATTTAGCAAGACAACAAAGCATGGCACATTAAGCAGGAGAGTATCCATAATTTGCACATACTCTTTTGGGATGAGAAAAACAACAAAATACTAATCATCATCAGTCCCGTTATTTGGACACCTCTTGGCATTTTGATTTATCCCCACCCCCCACCCCATACAAGCCTTTCTGATAAGGGAGGCTGTACTGCAACCTTCCCCAACCCTGTGCCCTCCAGATGTTTTGGACTCCAGCCAGCAAGGCCAATGGCCAGGAATGCTGGGAGTTGCCTTCCAAAACATCTGGAGGGCACCAGGCTGGGGAAAGGCTGCTGCACTGTATTGCTAATAAGATGAAGAATCTCCACTTGCGTGTGGACTCTCAGGTTTGTCGTCACGTGTCAGCGACTCTCTGTTGTGTCTGTGATTGGAACAACGCATGAGCAGTGCAGCAGGGTGCCTGACAGTTGCATCCTTGCCCATGGTTGTACACGGGCTGTGATTACTTACACACACACACACACACACACGAGGCAACACCCCTTCTCCGTTTCTCAAACCAGATGCTGCTTCTGATCCTGTTGCCGTGGGCTCCCTTGCCAATCTGGTGTGAGTAATGAAATTCAACCCCCTTGGCTCCGGTAATGATGCTGTTTCCATGAGCCCCATGTGATGCTCCAATAGCACAGCAGCTGCGGCTCTCCCTTTTCTCCTGTTCTTCCATAATCTTGGGCTGTCATGGCGACTCCCAACAATGTTACTCCCACCAACTGCAGCTGGTGGCCCATTTCAGCCCTGGAGAACGATGCAGGCAAATCCACAGAGGCCGCGGAGAACCAGGATGCGGCACACCCAGCTTTCAGATCCAAGGACAGGCTGGTCTTGTATCACTGGACCCAGTCGTTCAGCTCACAGAAGGTAAAGGCTTCCCTAGGTTCAGAAGGGGGGAGATGGGCAGCCAATTTAATCTCATCCAATTCCTGGATATATCGAATGTAAGGCGGGGGGTGCAGGTTGCTTTTCCTTGGGAAATGCCGAAGGCAGGAGATTGGAGGCAGGCTGTTTCAACAGAGGTGTGTTTCCGTGCCTGTGTTTCTGCCATTTCAACAGCATTTGCCTAAAGCAAGGGGAGGGGGAGAGCAACGTCCGTCTCTGTCTGGTTTGGGGGTCAGATTTTCAGGGTGGGTTTGGAGAGGCTTCTGACTGATGGATCGTTTCTTTGGGCTAAAGACGGAATGAATGGGGTGGGGGGAGAGCGCAGCAGCAGCGAAAAATGAATTCTGGAATCTTTGGCAGGTCATGCTGGAGGCGACCACGACAACATACAATGGAGCCAAGTTCATGTATATACACTGTAGGGCAAGACTGTGCATAGGTCTCCGAATTGTACCAATCCATCCATTTGCTTCCGATACTGCAGGATCAGGACTGACATCCTGTTTCCTGGACTCTTAAGAATGTCCAGCGATGCTGTGTGTATCTTGAGGGTTTTTGTGGAAGTGGTATTCCCCTCCCGATTTCTGCTTGCTTCATGCGTAGTCCGGTGTAGAAGTTTACAGTGGATGAAGTTCATCTTACCTTTATTTTTCATAAATGGACATGCACACACAGAATCAGCCATTTCTCTGGGCATTCATTATATATGGGAGTTGAATTATGCATATAGAAGAAGATGAATGGGCAAGTTTCCTCAACGGGTGAGGGCCTCTAGTTTCCTCCGGAGTGATCACCCCTTCTTGGGAAAAGCTAGGTGGGACAAGGGCCTGATGCCCATGCACGCACAAAAGAAATCCCACACTAATCCATGGAGCAGAATTGCAGGCCAATGTTAAGTTCTTCCTTTTGGACTAGGGACTCATCACGGGCTTGTTCTGTATTTGCAGTGCCTGCAAAACCATTTAACTCACAGCCTCCCCCCTTTCTCACACCTTTCTCTTCTATTCTTGCATGGAGAGGTGTCTCCTTTCAGAGGCTTTCTTTATATGTCTTTTATTTCTGGCTGGGAAGGAAAGGGTTAATCAGCCACTCATACATGCTTTTCTACAACTAATCCAGAGCTAGCCCCACCTCTGCCAGAATTGATGGGACTCCATAGGCAGCAGCTTGAACCCTTAAAGTGGCAGCACACCAATGTGCTTTTGCTTTCTGGAAGCACACCCATTTGCCATTGCTTTCTGAGTCTCCACTTGGATGAGTAATTTTGGGTTTGTTTGTTTTCTAAATTGATTGCAAAGAAGAACAGATTATCCCTGCCCTGAAATCTGTAAACTGGCTTCCTGATGAAGTTTTGGGTTAAGGCGCATGAACCCAGCACGTGGGGGAATGCCAGAGAGAAATCATACAAGGTGTATTTCAGATGAGAACTCAGTTATTATAGTAGGGTTTCTTTCCCCTCTAGCAGTAATTCAAGTTCATCCTCCTTGTGTGGATGAAAGGCTCCATCCCTTTATACTCTGCCTCAGACCAGGGATCAAATATCAAATCCTGGCATGCTCAGAACATTTTAGGTTATAGGGCTGACTAGAAGCATGCCCCCACTTTATGGATCACTGCCTTGTTGTGGCGAAGGGGCTTGCGTAATTCAGTGAAGCCATAAGCTATGCTGTGCAGGGCCACCCAAGACGGACAGGTCATGGCGGAGAGTTCTGACAAAATGTGGTCCACTGGAGAAGGAAATGGCAACCCACTCCAGTATTCTTGCCAAGAAAACCCCATGGAACGGATCACAAGGCTAAAAGATATGACGCCGGAAGATGAGCCCCTCAGGTCGGAAGGTGTCCAATATACTACTGGGGAAGAGCAGAGGGTATTTCCAAGTAGCGCCAGAAAGAGTGAAGCGGCTGGGCCAAACCCGAAAGGACACTCAGCTGTGGATGTGTCTGGTGGTGAAAAGAAAATCCGATGCTGTAAAGAACAATATTGTTTAGGAACCTGGAATGTTAGATCAATGAATCAAGGTAAGCTGGAGGTGGTCAAACATGAGATGGCAAGATTGAACATCGACATCTTGGGAATCAGCGAACTAAAATGGACAGGCATGGGCGAATTTAATTCAGGTGACCATCATATCTACTACTGTGGGCAAGAATCCCTTAGAAGAAATGGAGTAGCACTCATAGTCAACAAAAGGGTGGGAAAAGCAGTACTGGGGTACAATCTCAAAAACGATAGAATGATCTCAGTACGAATCCAAGGCAAACCATTCAACATCACAGTAATTCATGTCTATGCCCCAACCACTGAGGCCGAAGAAGCTGAGGTTGATCGATTCTATGAAGACCTACAACACCTTCTAGAACTAACACCAAAAAAAGATGTCCTCTTCATCATAGGGGATTGGAATGCTAAAGTAGGAAGTCAAGAAATCACTGGGATAACAGGCAGGCATGGCCTTGGTGTACAAAATGAAGCAGGACAAAAGCTAATAGAGTTTTGCCAAGAGAACACGCTGATCATAGCAAACACTCTTTTCCAACAGCACAAGAGTCGACTCTACACATGGTCAATATCGAAATCAGATTGGTTATGTACTTTGCAG
Source organism: Heloderma suspectum (assembly GCF_057233095.1). Lineage (NCBI taxonomy): Eukaryota > Metazoa > Chordata > Lepidosauria > Squamata > Helodermatidae > Heloderma > Heloderma suspectum. Next base: position 282,583,137 of record NC_139461.1, on the reverse strand, counting down.
CCAAAGATGGAGAAGCTCCATACAGTCAGTAAAAACAAGACCTGGAGCTGACTGTGGCTCAGATAATGAGCTGCTTCTTGCAAAATTTCGGCTTAAATTGAAGAATGTAGGGAAAACCACTAAACCGTTCAGGTATGACCTCAATCATATCCCTTATGAATATACAGTGGAGGTGAGGAATAGATTTCAGGGATTAGACCTGATAGAGTTCCTGAGGAACTATGGATGGAGGTCCGAAACATTGTTCAGGAGGCAGCAACTCAATCCATCCCAAAGAAAAAGAAATGCAAGAAAGCCGAGTGGCTGTCTGATGAGGCTTTACAAGTAGCTGAGGAAAGAAGGGAAGCGAAAAGCAAGGGAGAAAGGGGAAGATATACCCAACTGAATGCAGAGTTCCAGAGAATAGCAAGGAGAGACAAGAAGGCCTTCTTAAATGAACAATGCAAAGAAATCGAGGAAAACAACAGAATGGGAAAGACTAGAGATCTCTTCAAGAAAATTGGAGATCTCAAGGGAACGTTTTGTGCAAAGACGGGCATGATAAAGGACAAAGAAGGCAGGGACCTAACAGAAGCAGATGAGATTAAGAAGAGGTGGAAAGAATACACAGAAGAACTATACAGGAAAGATCTGAATATCCCTGATAGCCATGATACTGCGGTCACTGAACTCGGTACATCCTCGAGAGTGAAGTCAAGTGGGCCTTAGGAAGCATTAGTAACAACAAAGCTAGCGGAGATGACAGTATTCCAGCTGAGCTATTTAAAATCCTAAAACATGATGCTGTTAAAGTGCTGCATTCAATATGCCAACAAATCTGGAACACTCAACAATGGCCGCAAGACTGGAAAAGGTCAGTTTACATTCCAATTCCAAAGAAGGGCAATGCCAAAGAGTGTTCAAATTACCGTACAATTGCGCTCATTTCACATGCCAGCAAGGTGATGCTCAAAATCCTACAAGCTAGACTTCAGCAGTATGCGAATCGAGAACTACCGGAAGTACAAGCTGGGTTTCGAAGAGGCAGAGGAACTAGAGATCAAATCGCCAACATTCGCTGCATCACGGAGAAAGCAAGAGAATTCCAGAAAAATGTCTATTTCTGCTTCATTGACTACGCTAAAGCCTTTGATTGTGTGGATCACAACAAACTGTGGCAAATTCTGAAAGTGATGGGAGTACCAGACCACCTTACCTTTCTCCAGAGAAAGCTGTACGAGGGTCAAGAAGCAACAGTAAGAACCAGAGATGGAACAACCAATTGGTTCAAAATTGGGAAAGGAGTACGACAAGGCTGCATATTGTCACCCTGCTTATTTAACTTATATGCAGAGTACATCATGAGAAATGCTGGGTTGGATGAATCACAGGTCGGAATTAAGATTGCTGGGAGAATTATCAACAACCTCCGATATGCAGATGATACCACCCTAATGGCAGAAAGCGAAGAGGATCTAAAGAGCCTCTTGTTGAGGGTGAAAGAGGAGAGTGCAAAAGCTGGTTTGAAACTCAACATTAAGAAAACTAAGATCATGGCATCTGGCCCTATCACTTCCTGGCATATAGAAGGGGAAGAAATGGAAGCAGTGACAGATTTTACTTTCTTGGGCTCCAAGATCACTGCAGACGGTGACTGTAGCCATGAAATTCAAAGACGCTTGCTCCTTGGGAGGAAAGCTATGGCAAACCTAGACAGCATAGTAAGAAGCAGAGACATCACCTTGCCGACAAAGGTCCGTCTAATCAAAGCTATGGTTTTCCCAGTAGTAATGTATGGCTGTGAGAGCTGGACTATAAGGAAGGCTGAGCGCCGAAGAATCCATGCTTTCGAACTGTGGTGCTGGAGAAAACTCTTACGAGTCCTCTGGACTGCAAGGAGGACAAATCAGTCAATTCTAAAGGAAATCAACCCTGACTGCTCATTGGAAGGACAGATACTGAAGCTGAAGCTGAAATATTTTGGCCACCTAATGAGAAGAGAAAACTCTCTGGAAAAGACCCTGATGCTGGGAAAGACTGAAGGCAAAAGGAGAAGGGGACAGCAGAGGATGAGATGGCTAGATAGCATCACCGATGCAATGAATATGAACTTGAGCACGCTCCGGGAGAGAGCGCAGGACAGGTAGGCCTGGCGTGCTATGGTCCATGGGGTCACGAAGAGTCGGACACGACTGAACAACAACAGAAGCATGCCCATTAATGCTATCAAGATGCCACACACTGAATCAGGATGACACTAGCAGCAGTAGCTTTTCTTCCCTCTTTTTTTCAATACTGTGGCCAGGGCATACAAGGATAATGTGCCAATATCTAAAGCAATTTTCTCTAACAGATAGAGGAGAGAATAACCCCTGCAAGAGGAGGAGTCAAATCCACTCCTTGTATAAACTGATAACGCCCAGAGGTAAATGGTCTTATGGGCTGTGAAACAAAACACTGAAGGTGTTCTTATAGCTTCTTCTCCATAAATTATTCTCACACAGAGAAGAATTCTACCCTAAAAATGACCAACTTTTGCAACCATAAAACCCAACTCCTGTGACAGGAATGAAATATTCCAATAACTTTATTTCCATATAATTGATGTTACAATCTCTATAATTACAATATCTGGTTTTTAGTATATTATTCTGTACTTTTTTGGTCTGGGAACTGGGAAAGAAAGATGGCTACAACTTATGAACTAGATCTGTAAATACAAGGACTATGACAGTAAATCCAATGCATGTTTACCAAGTCTTCCTTCATTGTAGCTTACTTCTGAATAACTATGCATAGGTTTGCAGCCTAAGTCATGGGAAATAATTGAAAGTTCTGTCAGCTAAAGAGGCCAAGGGACACCATCTGTTTTCTACCTTAGCAGAAACTAATTCCCAAGAGAACTAGAAACTTGATGTTAAAACAGGAAATGCGAGGTTTTGGGGTTGTAGATTTCACATTAAATGCCACATCCCATATTCCATAGTATATTGACAACTATGTGGATTTTTTAGATTCCTTGTGAAGACATGGCAATGCCTGGTTTCCATTCCCTATTTTGCTTTAAGAAATTAGGGCTAGGACTGAACAAATAGATATGAGGATAAGTCCCCGAGGAAGTTTTGTCAGCTTTGTTTTGTCTGGGTTTGTTTTGTTTTTTTAATCTAAACCAGGGGTGCACAATCTTTTCAGCCCTGAGGGCCACATGCGTTGCTGGCTTGGAGTTCAGGGGCCACTCACACTCCCCAGTGATCCTGATATAGACCGTTTTTTCCTTGCTGCTGCTACAAGTTAGGAAAGAGCAATGTTGGATCCTGTTAACGGTCCTGCTCTAGAACAAGTCTTGGCTGTTTGCAAGCACGTACAGGGAGCGAAGCAATAGAGGAACCAAGTTGGCAAGCAAATGGTCAAGCACACAGGTTTCAGTACAAGGTGTTTTAAGCTAAGGCAGGAGTGGTCAAAATCCAGGCAGAGGTCAGAACACTGGCAGTCAGTCAGGAAACAAGGATCAGACGTAGTCAAGATCACAAGCAAGAGGTCAAACACAGTAAAACAGTCAGGTACGTTATGCAGTCCACAAGGTCAGGAAACAGCATCAGACACAGGGCAAGGTACATGGCAGAGGCTGGAAGGACCAAGTTGTTCCAACACTGGCTGGGTTTCCAGTGAAGGCTTTTAAGCCCCAAGCCAGCCAGACCCACTCGGAGCTCAGCTGTAGCAATCAGAGCTCCCTTTCCAGAGCCTACTCCTGAGGAGTCTCTTTCACCTGAGGAGACCCCTTCTGGAGGCAAGCACTCCTTTGCACAGGAGCCCTGCTAGCCTGTCGCTTGAGGTGACAACTCTCCCGGGGATCAGGGGGTGGCGCAGCCTCTGCCTCAGAGGCAGAGTCCCTCTCTCCTGACCTGGATGGCCTGGCAGCCACTTCCCCCAAGGGTTCAGGCTCCTGTGGGTCTGGTGGCAGTTCCTGGTCTGGGGTATCCTGGGCTTCTGGGGCCTCTGGCTCCTTCTCTGAGGAGGACTCCTCCATTCAGGGCATGACATTAACTATTAGTTTGAGTCTGGTAGTCCCATCTACTGCAGTTATAGCTGGAAATGGAGCTGGAGATAATCAACAAAGTCTTCTTTAGATATATGGAAATTTCTTTCTTATGGAGGAAGGGGAAGACACAAAAAGCAATCTGTATCAGGATCGCCAGGGAATCCAAGGGGAGTGCAACTCAGGCCTTGGGGGGCTACGGGTTGTGCACGTCTGATCCAGAGTTCTTCCTGTGCATGATTTGATTATTTGACTCACCAAAATTAACATGAACCAGACAAACTGATAGTCTGCTTGTTAACCAGCTTAGCCAAGACGTAAACTAACGCTCACTGCTTTCTCTTTGATTTGGAAGTGCTTCCAGTCTCACAACATCCCCGGAAAGTTCATTATTATTTGCTGCTGCTGCTTCTCCTCCTTATCCTGGGTAACTGAGGCACAGAGAGAGTTATAAAGCACGTCGACACAAAAAAGTCAATAGAAATGAATGATACTAGTGATATTAACAACAATCTCATATATTGATTGTAGCAACTTGTCCGAAGCCACACTGAATTCACAGGGTGGACTCGCTTGAACAAATGCTGTCCTGATAACTAGTTCTTCATTTCTTAAAGAGAGGTTGGGACTCAGGTCTGCCTGAAAATAATTTCCTCTGAACTGGAAACTCCATCCTGCAATGTATGGGTATCAGTTAGGGCTTATCAATGGGAAATGACAGGCATTTTACACATGGTCACTCTAGTGCTAGGAAGGAACCAGGAACCTCATGCTCTCAGGCTGAGACACAACTTAGTATGCTATTGTGTGTTAGGGTGGCCATGTGTCTCTTTTACGGAGCTCAGTCTTCTTTTTGAAGGGCTGCCAGAGGACCATCCTCTGTTTCAAGGTGTCCTCTATTTGAAGGGCTGTTCTGCCCAATTCCAGTTTAAAGATGAAGCATAAGAAATGTTGCCCATCAACAGTTTGCACCTGAACAGCAGACTGAACAGGCAGGCCCTTATTTTACCTGGTTACAGTCTTCCCGCACTATGGTGAGATGTACTGTATTTGTATTTAAATTATAATAATTATTTCTAAATTTGCATCTATACATATAAATTAGCATATGCAAGTGTTATGCAGATTGCTGTCCTCTTTCATCTTCTTTTTTGGCAACATGTTTCCTCTGTTTTTGCAATTCAAAAGCAGCCACCCTCCTGTGTATTCAAGCCTCAGGGCCCCATTCAAGTGCGAAAGAAGAAAGGAGCATGCCACATCAGTTGTATGAAGCCTATGGATTAGCAATGCCTGGTAAAAATACTGGGAGCTTGGCCTGGTCAGCAGACTAGTATCTTTTGCCTGCTGTGCTGTAGCTTACAGCTCTATCCACTGACCTTAGGGAACCTGAGATGGAGAACACACCCTTCAGTTCTGTATTCAGGCATGGCTTCCCATGGCTGCAGCCTGGCCCTGTCAACTTTCTCATTGCCGCTTCACGTGTTCCAAAGGTGAGCCTTCTAATCGAAAAGAGGCCATGCTCGCAAGCAAGCAAAGCATAATGCATGCCAATCAGTTCCTATGGGCATCTCTGGCATAATGTATTTTGGTCTTTGTTCTGTATGTGGGCTGCTCTCTCATCTGGAGGACATGAGCCAATTGCTTAAGGATATGTGGTCATTGGTGACCCTTGCCTTAATCCTTAGATAATGTTTAGGGGTCTCTTTTCATCTTACAATTCTATTTATGACATATACCAACACGCACACTTACACCATCATTGTGAAGGTGTCATGTTAAGCCATGTGGCAAGGTATGAAATGCTGGGTGCCTGTGTTATTTGAAAGTTGATTTGCATAATCTTAAGAACTGCAAAAGAACCCTGCTGGATCAGACCAAAGGTCCATGTATCCGGCATTCCATTTATGTCAGGGTTGGGGAATGTGTGGCTCTCCATATGTTGGTGGACTGCAACTCAGATTGGCCCTAACCAGCATAGCCAATGGTGAGGTATGATGGGAGCAGGGCCAGCTTCAAGGATAGGCATGGTTGGACACCTGCTAAGGACCCACACCCTAGCAGGGGCCCATGGCAAGATCCCACTGGATTTGCTCCTCTTCACTACTGCAACCTGCATGTTCCCCTGCCTCTTATTCAGGCCCAGACAACAGCAGTGCTGAGAAGGAGGAGAAGCAGATGCCGCTGCCTACTGGCTCACTGGCTCTCTGCCTGTCAAGCAAGTAGGTGGTAGCAATGATGAGAAAGAGGAGGAGTAGCAATAGCACTTTCTGAGAAGGTAGACTCGCTGAGGGAAGGGGCCCATTGAAGGTGTCTTGCCCAAAGGCCTTCGGAAACCTGGAGCCATCACTGGATGGGAGTTGCAGTCCAACAACATCTGGAGGGCCAAACATCCCCCATCCCTGATTTATGGCCATCCAGATGCTTCCAGGCAGCCCACAAGCAGGATATGAAGGCCTCCCCCATTGTATGCCACCCAGCAATTGGTATTCAGAGGCATACAATCTCTGAGCCTGGGGGTCGATTTAGCTGTGGTGGCTAATAACCACTGATAAGCCTAGCCTCCTCCAGGAGAGAGAGGCAGGCGAAGAAGACCTCAGGGCCTGCTTTAGCTGGGCTTCTCTCCCTCCCTCCTCCACAACAGGGCCATCTACCATCAACTGCCCAGTGAGAAGAATTCTACAAGAGAGAGAGGGAGGAAGATGATGATAACCCCAGACACTGCTCTGGACTCTCTCTGCCCCAAGGCCATCTTCCACCAACTGTCTTGAGGGAAGGTTCATAGTATCATAGATTCATAGGGTTGGAAGGGGTCTACAAGACCATCGAGCCCAAACCCCTGCTCAGTGCAGGAAGCCTGATTCCCAGGTGGTCTCCCATCCAAGTACTAACCAGGGCTGACCCTGCTTCGCTTCTGAGAGCGGACGAGATCGGGCGCTTCCAGCCCTTTGCTCGACATCATAGAATCATAGGGTTGGAAGGGGCCTACAAGACCATTGAGTCCAATCCCCTGCTCAGTGCAGGAAGCCTGATTCCCAGGTGGCCTCGTATCCAAATACTAACCAGGGCTGACCCTGCTTAGCTTCCGAGAGCAGACGATCCTGATGATATTTTTTTAAAATGTGTTAATATTGTTTATTGTGGTTTTATTGTCTTTCTGTTACTTGTAGGCCACCTTGGTAGTTTTGTATCCTGAAAGGTGGCATATAAATAATTGTAATAAATAAATAACCCCCTTTCAAAGCCATCTAAGACAGTGGCTGTCACCACACCTTGTAAATTCCATAACTTAATGATGTGCTCTGTGAAGATGTGCTTTCTTTTGTCTGACCTGAACCTCTTGCCAATCACCTTGCAATGGCTGGGTATTGGGAAAAGGAACTGAACAGAGGGTTGGAACCAACCCTCACATGAGCTGAAATCCGCTCATTCAGTGGGGCTTCTGCTTGTGCAACAGGATTCTCTGTTCTCTCCTCCCCCTGCAGCCATCCCCATGTGCCCCAAATCTGCTCTGGAGAACGCCGTTCCAGAGCAGACTTGGGGCAGTGCGCATGAGGGGATTGCAGGAGGAGAGGGGGAAATCCAATCCCCCCCCCCAGCAGAACAACACCTAGAGTGTCCACTTATACATCAAAAAGAGGACATCAATTTGCATAACATTTGTATATGCTAAGTGATATGTATAGATACAAGTTTAAAGAGAATGACTATAACTTAAATAGAAATACAATATATTTCACAATAGTGGGGAACACTGTGTTTCTGCCTGCTCAGACAGCTGTTCAGGTGCTAGCTGTTGACAATGTCAAGGAGCCTGCTCTTCCAGCTTGTGCATGATTCTTTATCTTTAAACTGGACTTGGAGTGGGTAGCCCTTCAAATAGAGGACACCTTCAAATACAGGACTGTCCTCTGATTGCTCTTGAAATAGAGGACTGTCCTCTATAAAATAGGACAGCTGGCCACCCTAACACACCATGGCAAACAACCCAGAGTTTTGACTGGGGAAGCTGCAGGAGTGTGGATCGTGGAGAGGGGCACAGAGAGGTGGGAAGGACTGAATTCTAAAATAAAACACTCAGAATGAGGTTTTCCATGAATGTCATTGGCTTCTGTTTGTGGTTGTATAAGTCAGCGCTCACTGATTAGATATGGATAAGACAAGCATCCTTGTTGGATAGATCAGTTCTCTCAGTATCACTTCTTCGGGGTGAAATCTTTGTTTAATTAGTTTCTTTGCCTTAAGTTTAATTATACTCTTAATTGACAGCCCCATATATAAATTAACTGCTAATCTCATATGGCTAATTTTGTTTTAGAGGTTCTCTAGTAAACAAATTTGTTAACTCACTTTTAGCAGGCTGTAATTTTTTAAAAGAACATTATTTGTTATCTCAGGAGTTGCTTGTTAGCCACCTGCTCCATATCCCTCCCTATTTTTAACTGTTTAGATTTAGGTAGTCTCTTAATCCGTGTTCAGAAGGTTAGACAACGTTTCTCAGAGATTTGCACTCACTGGGACTTAATTGCTTTTCACAGGAATAAAACATCAGGAGAATGTTACATGTGTCTGCAGTTTATCATTTAGTTTGGTCCTTGGGGCCTCTTCCCAGAACACTGGTGTTATTCATTACTGTGAATAGGGAGCCCAGGACAATTCATGTTTGTCTATGCGCCTAAACTGCTGCTGTTTGTGCTTTTGGTATTGTGAGTTAATTGCAAGGTGAGGATGTGTGGCAGTTTCTCGAGGCTCCTGAGTCCTTGGTATGAACCCAGAAGTCCTGGACAACTACAGCCCCCAGTAATTCTGGTGTCCCAAAAGCTGTTCCTGCACCATCTATCCTGGAACTTTCTCCAAGCCCTCCAGATGTTTTGGACTACAACTCCCCTCATTCCTGACCACTGGTCATGCTAGCTGGAGCTGATGGGAGTTGAAGTCCAAAACATCTGAAGGGCACCATGCTGATGGGCTTCATCAAGGCTGGCTTAAGAGACTCAGGGCTTGGAACTCTTATGAATAAGATCTAGTTCATGCACAGAACATCTGGAAGACACCAGGTTGGGGAAGGTTGATGTGGAGTTTAGTGTTCAGGTTCTATCTTTGCATATAGCAGCAACCAGACTCATAATTATTTCCTCTAGAATGGCCTCTGTCCTCCCCAGTCAAGTAGAAGTCCTGAGATGGGCAAGGTTGTAACTAACCCAGGCTATTCTGAAATACTGCCTTGGATCAAGGAACAGATCTGTCACAAATATTGCAGTTGCAGAAAGAGTCCTTCTTGTTTGTGCCACCACATAAATTTGGGGGGTAGTGGGTGGATTGGAGAGGCCTTCAGGCCTGCCATGGTGTTCCCCACTGGGGGGCAGGTTGCGAGGCAATTTGGGAGAAGAGGCCTCCAAGCCTTGTTATGTTCCCAGTTACATCATCAGGAGCATGATCATACCTGGATGGATCTCAGTGTAGGCCTGAGTTTAAAATAAAAAAATCCAGGACCAAGCCAAATGAAGTCCAAATTAGCTCATATTTGATGGGACTATTCCAGAAAGAGTCCAGTGAACCTCAGTTATCATTACTCCAGAGTCAACAGACCTCCCCACCATCAATCAATATTTTTCTTACTATGATTCTCAGTTTATTTGCCCTGCAGACCTGCCACCTAGATACCAGTTTAGATTAGAATGTCAACCAACTTGTCTAGACCAGCTGAAAAGGAGAAAGAAAGCTGGGCGTCATGTCACCCTAAATCCCCTGATGACCCCCCTCAGAAGTTTTATGTAAGACTGCATAAGCACCCTATACAACCACATAATGGGGTGAAAGTCTCCCAGTATCATCTTCTGGGCCCTACCCAGTGAGCAGAATTATCACAATTTAGTGCCTCCAGCTAGAGAACCAAAAATATTTATGTTGCAGCCTTTGGGAGTTGTGTGTATTGCAATTATGAATCATGGCATAACCAATAGTTTTGCAGGCCTCATCAGAGCTAGGGAGTGTGAAGGGTGTGTCTTCACCATCTTCTCCAATTGAAAACTTTATAAAGTCCAGCTCCAATCTATGCCTCTTACCAATATGTAGTGTAACTTCCTGAGCACCAAAAGTAAGTAAATAGCTCTCTTCTCCTCCATTCCCTTGACTGGCTCCCCCCACCCCACAGCTATCAATAATATTCTGACTTCGCTTCAGACATGGTATGATTGGAAGTGTGCATGATTCACACTTACTCTAACTGCATTTCTGCCTTGCGACAGTTATTCACACTCTGCTAACTTCCTGTTTGAATTATTGAAATATGTTATACATGGGGCTGCCTTTTAAAACTGTCCAGAAACTTCATTTAATCAAAAATAGGGTATCTAGACTGCTACATGGGACTGGCTGATGTGATTGTATTCTGCCACTACTTTGTCATCTGCACTGGCTGCCAGTCTGTTTCCAGTCCCAATTCAAAGTGCTGATTTTAACATTTAAAGCCCTAAAAGGCTTGGGTCCAGGTTACCTGAAGGCGCATTCTCGTATTTGGTATAACGGGCATTGGAAAAAATGCTGGGTATTCCGCTGGGTTAACAAGGCGGATACGGCATGGGGCACCCATAGTTGCAAAGGGGGACCACGTACAATGTCTTGGACTTTTTCAACAATGAGTGCCGCAGCTGCAACACTGCGCAAACAAGAGGCATAGCCTTTCGCAGTGTCTAATTGCCCAGTGTAATACCCTACTGGCCTCCTATGAGGTCCAAAATTTGACAGACAACCCCAGAAGCTACACGGAGGAAGCCGGGGGAGGGGGGTGGTTCAGTAAAGTTCAGATGATAATGAGCGGACATGTGCGCTAGGCTTGGCTGATGTCACTTATTTAGCCACACTGTGATTATAAATGTAACTGGTGAGTGTTGATCTGTGCTGCCTCTGTGTTGACAGAGCTGCCTTCATTGTACACGATTAAACTCGAGTTGGATCTTACCCATGTGTCCAGAGCTTAATTGGAGGGCAGCTGGGCACGGACCTCTAAGTCCAGTTTTGGACTTTTACCACAGCATCTCTTCCCATATTTACCTATCTGCACACTAAGGTAATCATCTGAGGCCCTCCTCAGATGCCTCCACCAAATGTGAGGTAGGTGGCTACAAGAGAGAGGGACTTTTCAGTAGTGGCACCACTCAGAGAGGCTCGTCTGGCGCCTATGTTATGGTATTTGGGGCACCCGATGAAGACCTTTTTATCCTCCCAGGCATTTTAAGAACTGCTTTTTAGTGCTTTTAGATCACCACACTTTTATTGTGGCTGGTTTTATGTGCAGAAGTGTTTTTACTCTTCATTGCTGATCTTTATCTTGGTTTTATGATGTATTGTTTATAATTTGTTGTTCTAAAAACATTTTAAGTTTTTAATGAATTGGACACTATGCAGAGAACTTGGATTATTGGGCAGTTGAAGAGTATCATAAATAAATAAATAAATAAATAAATAATATTCATCTCATATTCCCAGGGGAGATGCACATTCCCCACAGGAGGATGTGAATGTCCTCCAGGGACCTGCATGCTTTTTGGCATTTCAAATGAGATGTGGAAATGAACTGTGTACTCCAACTGTAGTACACAGACAGTATGGACTGTGTACTCCAACTGTAGTGCGCATGCCTCCATAACATTATGTTTTATTACCTTTTAATGTCCCCTGAACACATTCCAGTCCAGGACATTCATTCTACAATGTGCTCAGTATTAGCTCAGGGAGATGGACAAGATTCTTTTGCCCTGCCTGGCATGCAGAGTGAGTTGTGCACATCAGAACAAATCCCATAATACCCTCAGCCTGTGTCAATGAGCTTTTTACTAGTTTAGAATGAATGGGGGAGCTCATCTTGCACTGCCATTTTCCAAACACTTTGTGACCAATGTGATGCAAGTTGGTGACCAGTGAGGCTAGGCTTATGTGGAAAGTGCTGTGCCGAAATTGAGTTTGCAGACTTATTTCTTTCGGTTCATTACCTTTAGTTCAACTTCTCATAATTGGCTTATGTTCTATGTGCCTCGAGAACTCTGAGAAACAAGCAGCACTGAAATGCAGCTTTCGCTGTGGCGTTGGATGCGAGGGCACAGAATGAAATGAGTCTTAGTGCATTTTAAACAGCCAGCTCCACCTATTAAACTGGATGGCAATCAGGTGTGTTGAGAGATGGTTGATCTCGAGCAGTGGAGGCTGGTGGCTCTGATGTCAGTGCAGTGAATCTGTTCCAGGTTTCAGTCAGAACCAGTCAGAACTCTAAAGGAGCTACCCAAGGTGTGAAGGACCTTGGACAGCTCCTTGAGAGTTCTGAGTGGTTCTGACTGAAACCTGGAGCAGATTCATCACCGCACTGACATTGGAGGCACCAGCCTCCACTGTTCTCAACTACTGGGGATTTTAAACACACACTCCATAATCTTCTGCCAAGGTTGCTTTATGTGTTATTGCCTCAGGCTACTGCAGCCTATTCTGAATCTTTGGGTGGATTTAGTTGAAAAACTGATAGCAGTGCATGCAAAATATCCCTGGCCCAACCCCTGTCATTTCCAGTTAAAGTATTTCAGGTAGTAGGGCTGAGAAAGACCCTCCATCTGAGATCTTAGAGAGGCACACAGTATTTAGTCAAACTAAATACTAGCAAAACCTGTTTAACTACCATCTCTGTAATCCAGTGCTAGAGTTTGAACAGGAATTTGAATCAGTCTCACAGTAACTGCTTTAAGTTATCCCTTCAGGGAACCAAACCAGTAGCCTGAAAGAAAAGTCACGTAACTGTTGAAATACGTTGGGCCAAATGAATTACTCTCAGTGCCCTTTGCGGCCTTCTCTTCCTTTGTTCAAATATCACCTCACCCGCAAACTCACTCAGGAGATCCTAGCATCACTATTCTCTAAGCTTCATTGGCCAACCTTACAGAGCTGCTGTAAGCATAAAGCATTACTGAGATAATATATATGGAGTACTTTCAGTATTTAAACCAAATGATATAAATGCTAAATATTATTGCTGTTACTTAAACTTGCTTCATATACAACACCCAATCCAAAACTGCATGATTCCCCCGTTCCAATCTATGTAAACCGTGCTTTGCAGATACGGTGGGAAACCAGTTGACGACCGGAGCATGTATGCATTCAGCAATTTGCATGCCTGGAAGGGTAATCAAATGTTATGATCTAGATGTGGCTAACATGCTAATTCCTACACAAAAGTGACTTTTAGGCAGTAATCTAAAAAACAAAATAGTATCTACACGTCAGAAAACCTGAGCTGTGTTTGTTCTCACTAGTTTCTTTCACGAGGTGGACTCTCTGAATTTTACAGACTGTAACAGGAGAGAGATGCTTACCAAGCCCGCTGAGTTATGCTGTTCTCCCCCACCCCACTGCAAATCTATTGAGCAGCGTGGGCGGCAAAGGAATGCACACTACATCTTTCCTGTCTCAGCAGATCCTGGCACCTGCTGGAGAGAATCGTAGTAGGCTAGTGAAGCCCAACAAAATGCCCCTCTCACAGTCCAATGGCTAGATAATCTGGCGATGAAACCTTCAATCCAATCAGGCAGAAGCTTAAGGGTTTTATCCACATTCATTGCTTTTACCAACTAAAGGTAGCACACCAGGACACGATTGGATTAAAACAAACAAACCAGGCGGGGGGAATGTAGCTGGGAGAACTGACAGAGCCAATCAATCCCTTTGGTGTGATGAAGGCATTTAACCCTAACGTGTCTGTATCTCAACGGGGTTCTTGCTCTGTGTAATACAATTCCCTGCACATCTCATCGGCAAAAATCAAGAGTTCTCGTAGGCAGCCATCTATACATTTATTCGAGTGGTACAATCTTTTGGAGACTGTACCATGTCAGGATTCAAGGCACAAGCTGTTGCACATTTGAATGCTCCCCGCTGCAAAAATAAAAATAAAAATCCTGCCTAGTGCCCAGAAAAGCTACCCTGTTAGGAAGAACTTTAACCTAGTCTTCTCCTTCATGTACTAATTTTTTACATGTAAGCAGTTTGGAACTGGGAGAGCATTCACACGTTGAGTTTTCCATCTGCATTTTAAAGTGCAATATTCCAAAAGGGTTGTACTGTGATTCCCCCCACTACACACATGCACAAACATGCACACTTCAGTCATATTGATAGATTCTCAAATGGAGAGGAGCATCCAGAGCATATACTGATTATGGCTTTTATATTAATAGGTTGGTTTGTTTTTATGAAAAGTGCCCTGGGAACATGGTTGAAGAGCGATATAAAAATACCAATAATAAATAAATATTTAATACTTCTGTTGTGGCAGGTTCAGTATCGGGCATAGGAGAGACATAGTTGTTGCTGTTCAGTCGTTAAGTCGTGTCCGACTCTTCGTGACCCCATGGACCATAGCACGCCAGGCCTTCCTGTCCTCCGCTCTCTCCCGGAGTGTGCTCAAGTTCATATTCATTGCATCCGTGATGCTATCTAGCCATCTCATCCTCTGCCATCCCCTTCTCCTTTTGCCTTCACTCTTTCCCAGCATCAGGGTCCTTTCCAGTGAGTTTTCTCTTCGCATTAGGTGGCCAAAAGATTTGAGCTTCAGCTTCAGTATCTGTCCTTCCAATGAGCAGTCAGGGTTGATTTCCTTTAGGATTGACTGATTTGACCCCCTTGCAGTCCAGGGGGTCTTCTCCTGTACCACAGTTCGAAAGCATCAATTCTTCGGCGCTCAGCCTTCCTTATAGTCCAGCTCTCACAGCCATACGTTACTACTGGGAAAACCATAGCTTTGATTATACAAACCTTTGTCAGCAAGGTGATGTCTCTGCTTCTTACTATGCTGTCTAGGTTTGCCATAGCTTTCCTCCCAAGGAGCAAGCGTCTTTGAATTTCATGGCTACAGTCACCGTCGGTGGTGATCTTGGAGCCCAAGAAAATAAAATCTGCCACTGCTTCCATTTCTTCCCCTTCTATATGTCAGGAAGTGATGGGGCCAGATGCCATGATCTTAGTTTTTTTAATGTTGAGTTTGAGACCA
This sequence comes from Heloderma suspectum, assembly GCF_057233095.1. Taxonomy (NCBI): domain Eukaryota; kingdom Metazoa; phylum Chordata; class Lepidosauria; order Squamata; family Helodermatidae; genus Heloderma; species Heloderma suspectum. Next base: position 282,568,093 of record NC_139461.1, on the reverse strand, counting down.
GCATTTGCACTCTCCACTTTCACCCTCAGCAAGAGGCTCTTGAGATCCTCTTCGCTTTCTGCCATTAGGGTGGTATCGTCTGCGTATCAGAGGTTGTTGATAATTCTCCCGGCAACCTTAATTCCGACCTGTGATTCATCCAACTTGGCATTTCTCATGATGTACTCGGCATATAAGTTAAATAAGCAGGGCGACAAAATATATAGCCTTGTCATCCCTATCTCCAAAGCTTATATTCAACAGTCTTCACTAATGGGCACAGGCGAGAAGTAAGAAATCTACAGTGAGTAGCATGAATGGAAAGGTGGCAGTGGAGGGGCAGATATGATAAATCTAAGGTGGCAAGAAATACGTTAAGAAATGAGTTTCAAGGAGGGCTTTTGAAGGAGAGAGGGCAGGCGGCTTTTAAAAAAGATATTCTTACAATGCTGTTGGTATTCCCCTGACTATCCAAGCAGCTAACCTCCATGTAGGAAAACAGTTGCTTACCATAGACTAGGCAGCCCCTGCATGACTCAGTTCAGCGTACTCCAAGGATAGGTAGACCGTGGCCAGCTGTTTTCCTGTTTTAGTCCTGCATTGCACTGTGTAATTTTGTGCATTGCTGTTGAAACAGGCTGATTAATTAAACCAGCCAAAGCTGAATACAAAGTAGACTGCAGGAAGTATATAATCAGTGGGACAAATCATAGTTGGAACACAAGCTGGAAGCAAAGCTAAGTCAGAGATGATACGCAAGTTAAAGAAAGGGCAAACGCTTGTTAACCCGGAGGACCTGCCAGGCTAGCAGTGATTAAATGGTGGCTACAAATCCTGACCTTTGTGATATCATTGTGATTTAGCTATTTTTAAAAGTTAACTGCTAGAAGAGATGGAGAGTTAGACAACAGTCTTTTCAGAGAAATGAAGGCAATTGGAAATAAGGATTACCACTCATGGTGTGCCCACTCATCCTACTGTCACCTCTAGCAAACAGGTTTTGTGTTGTTTACCTGGGACACCTGCTTAACCAGAGGTGGAACTGGAACAAAATACTTTTTAAAACTGTTTTCTGAATTGCTTAAATTGATGAATGGAATAGAAATACAAAATTAATAATACTTCACTCTGGATAGTATAAACCACATCACACATGAAACTAAACTGAGAAATACATGGTCATTGATACTCACTACAGATGGACTAGTTATATAACTAGTTACAAAACTCCAGACGTCCATTTTCTTATAAATAAGCACAGATTTTTTTAAAAATGCATTCAGTTTCACCAAAGCTATTACATCCCCGATTTTATATTATTATTTTTTCCTTTGGCCTACTTTTGTTTCCCACTTTTATACACATATCAATCTAACTACCATTACAAATTACAAAACTGGGTCATATAACTATATGGAATAAACGAGGTGTGTGTGTGTGTGTGTGTGTGTGTGTACACGCATGTGCGCATATGCATGTATGTACACCAAGGGTGGTCTGACTTCAGTCTTGAGAAGTCTACTTTTAAAATTATTATTAGAGGCCCTGTGGTCCACCAATGCATTTTATATTTATAAAGCAAGAGGAAATGTACTTCATTCCATTCTCTCATACTCCCCCTCCCCACACACACACACACACACACATACACACACACACACATCCATCAGTCAGCATTCTCACTGAGCATGTTCAACCCTAGTCATAGGGTTGTTTGGGGGGTGCCCTCACATTAGGGCTTTTTTCCCTAAAGATTTTTTGTAGTTCTGCAAACCTTAGAGTTCCCTCAAGCCTGCTGATACCTCCCTCTTCATGGATGGTGCTGTCTTGGTTACAAAAGGATCCATTCTGAGAGAATGAGTGTACTAGTAGTATATAGGATGCCTTGCTGGATCACACCAAAGTCCACTTAGTCAGGCATTCTTCAGGCATTCTTGATAAGAATCCCAGTGACTAGCAAATGCTTAAGACAGGGGTCCTCAATGCAGCACCCACAGGTGCCATGGCACCTGTGGGCATTTCTAATGGCACCCGTGAAGCTCTCCACTCCCTGCTGCCCCCTTCAGAAACTTATTTTTTATTTAAAAAAAGCCAAAATATTAGGGCGCCAGATTTTCCTTCCTGTTACTGAACCTGCTTTTGAACAGCTGTTTATTGGGCAGGAAGGGAAGGAAAGAGACGTTTCCCCTTTGCTTGTTCTCTCTCTCTCTCTCTTTCTCCACTCCCAGCCTCTAGCCTTGTTATTTCTCTCCACCCAACCCCTTTCCTCGCTATTTCCCCTTTGCTTGTTCTCTCTCTCTCTCTCTTTCTCCACTCCCAGCCTCTAGCCTTGTTATTTCTCTCCACCCAACCCCTTTCCTCGCTATTTCTCTCCCTTTCTTGCCCCTAGCCTTGCCCTTTCTCTTCCACTCACCCCTTTATGTTTCTGTTTCTCTCCACTTCCAGCTTCTAGCCTAGGTCTTTCACCCCCCACACACACACACACACCTCTTTACCTCGCTGTTTCTCCTCCCCTCCCCTCCTAGCCTTGCACTTTCTCTCCCCCTCCCCTTCTGCCTTGCTATTTCCCCCTCCATCCTAGCCTCTAGCCTCACTATTTTTCACACACACACACACACACACACACACACACACCTCTTTTGACAAGACAGGCCCCACAGCACCTATTATGAGCATTTCTACATGAGGCTTTTATTGTGCGCTCATAATGGTCACTCACATTTTTTTGCAGGTCCTTTACATGATGTCATCAACCTCCAGGGCCCCTCCCATCCTTTCTGGCCATTATAGCAGCTTAATTCTCATCAGGGAAAATGCGATAAGAGACTTCAAAGCACGATAAATTTCCAGTGAATTTCCAGAATCCCGTTGTATCACAGCACCATCTAGTGGCTGTATAATGAAACATCTAGAACTTGCCCAGAAAGAAAAAACGTGGATGAAACCACATGAAAAGGAGCCAAGCTCAATCCTGCAAGGATTCCAGAAGCAGAAGCCCCAGTAAGGGTGTGGGATTTTAGCCTCATGTAGAAATGCTCTATGTGACTAGAAACATCCTCTATGGGAGCCATTTTGTGATGGCACCCACAGCAGTTTATCAAATTCCCAAATGTGCTCACTGGTCCAAAAAGGGTGAGGACTTCTGGCTTAAGAGGTCTGCCAACTGGAAATTGGTTAGTGGTCCACCAGTAGACATCTGCCTTCTGCCAATCACTGGCATAAAACTTGGGAAACAAAAAGTTTCTCAAAACACATTAAACACTTTTCAAAACAATTATTAGTCTCTAGCCTACTGCTCTCCCATATCTGTAGAAGAATCTCAGTAATACTGGCTTCATAAGGATGTTCATTTTCTCTAAACCACCTAGTTGACTTGAGTTGAAATTACTTTTTTCCCTGTTCAAAGAAAAATATCCTAATTTATATTTGCATTAAATGTCTTAATGTTCCCTTTTTAATTGTGTTTATTTATAATTTTATGATGCTTAGAATCTGTATTACCTATTTTTGCTCCATTGGTATTCTCTCCAAAATGTTTTGGAACTCTTATTTTGAATTCATTTGAAATTATTGTATTCTAGTGTTTGTCAATCAGTAAAGTTTATTAAAATTCTATTCATGGGTATCTGTCTGTCTACTTGGGAACTAAGTAGAATGAAAGGTACTAATTACAGATTTGGGTTTGCATATACTCCAAGCCTAATAACAGCCCTACGTGGAATACTTGTATCATGTTTCACCTATCATAATAAACACATATTTTCTTATCAGAGATGTATCGTCAGCCTTGACTGGAGTGCCTTGGGGAAGTATGCAAATTAGAAGTGAGATATACTAGGATAAATGATTAAAAAATGAATATGAATGAGCTAAGCATTTCATAAATACATAACACTATAGAAAAGCATAATAGGATCTTAATAAAGGCCATATGAACTAGAGGTTTCTCAGGAGAGTGATGAAACAGTAACTGCATGAGGTGTTTGTTTGGCATGTGTTACCCACCAGTGTTGCCTCTTTTTAGTTTTGAATGCCTGGAAAACAGTAGTGCACAAACAGTCGTTTGGGTGGCTTTAAAAGGGGGTTGGACAAATTCCTGGAGGAAAAGGCTATCAGTGGCTACTAGTCTTGATGGCTATGTGCTACCTCCAGTACCAGAGGCAGTGAGCCTCTGTACACCAGTTTCTGGGGAACATGGGCAGGAGGGTGCTGTTGCGCTCATGCCCTGCTTGTGGGTTCTCGGTCGACAGCTGGCTGGCCACTGTGTGAACAGAATGCTGGACTAGATGGACCCTTGGTCTGATCCAGCAGGGCTCTTCGTATGTTCTTATGATAAGTGTTGAAAGCCACCTCTTTACAGTGTGTACTTCCAGAGTCTGGTGGGCAGCACGGACTCATGTCTCCACTCATTTCTTGTTGCAGGTCCGCCTGGTCATCGCAGAAAAGGGGTTACCGTGTGAAGAGCGGGATGTTAGCATGCCACTGACTGAGCACAAGGAGCCCTGGTTTATGCGACTCAATCTTGGGGAAGAGGTACCTGTGATCATCCATGGAGACAACATCATCAGTGACTACAACCAGATAATTGACTACATGGAGAAGAACTTCACAGGAGGTAACAGACTAGGACAGTGTTCTTCACCTCAAGGCCTGAGGGCCGCTGGCAGCTCCTAATCGCCTTGAGTGTGGGTCTCTGCCTCTTTCTGTCATTCATTCGCTCTCTCTTTTTGCAGTAGCTCGGTCTCCGCAGGGGCTCATTAGCTTTGCCTTCTGGCTTGTTTTAGCGGTGGGCCAGTTGCTGTCATCTGGGCTATGGGAGCAAGCTTCAGAGGTGGGAAGTCAAGAGACCTGCCGCTCCTTAGCTGTAAGGTGTTGTGTGTTTGTGTGTGAGCAGGGGAAATGCAGGAGCTGTGAGCCAATTAGCTGTGGTGTGGGAGGAGCTCAAGAGGCAAAGAGCAACATGGTAGGCTAGCTGTAGTGGTGCACTGTGCAGGTGCTGGAGGGGAGGCCGAATTCACGGGTGAGGAGAGCAGTGTGAACTTGCACTGGGAGATTTTGCAGCACCTGGAGCCTTTCTAGTCGAGGCTTTTGTTGTGTGCTCGTGATCGCTCACTCCCAGTAGTTTGTGGGTCCTTTACACGACGTTGTCATCCTCCAGGACCTCTCCCATGCTTTGCAGCCATTATTATGGGATTTTTCTGAACAGGGAAAGTCTGGTATATCCTGAATGGCTATAAGAAATAAGCAAACAAGCACACAACTGTAAATAGGTCAGGTAATAATAGTATAATGTTATAACAATATGAACACACAATGAACGTAGTGGGTGTTAGTGATCTATTTAAAATAGATTATTGTTGGAACAATATAATTATACATATGAAAACAATATGACTACAATTGTACATATATTGGAAGATAACAGAAGCATCTGTATCACAGGTATACACATACAAATATTATAATTTGTTCAAAGGATCTCAAAGTCCATCCAAAAAGTCTTACAGGAATCCAGTGTAATCCTGTTTCGCATATGAGTTGCTTCTTCAGGTAAATAATAACTGAAAAGATATTAAGATATTAAAATCTATAGTCACATATATATGCACACATGTGCACACACAGGCACACACATGTGTGTGCATGCATATGCACATACATACACACACAGTATTTATTATTATGTTTATATTCACATTAGTTGTCAGTTATTATCATAATATGTACATGTACAAAAATATTATTCAAATAAACACAAACATTTTTGTTAAGAATTGTTACCATAATCTTATCAAATTTACATGAAAGCGGGGCTGTACTTTATAAGCAAGGAAATTGTTTCAACTCACCGTCCTTAGACTCAACAAAAAACGCTATGGCAGTATTGTAATCTGAATAGTTTTTCGAATGAAGCCACTTAATCTGCTGGCATAGCTTGCATTTTATCTCATAGAGCTTCACAGAGCTAAGAAAGAACAACACTTAAAGCATATAGTATCGGTGCATTACCAAAAAAATTCTTTGAAATGAGACAAAAAGTAATCAAACAAACCTCAAACCACAGGCTGATAATTTCTCCTGCTCTAACATCAATGAGTTGAGTTGGCAGCTGTGAGCATACCAATTCATAGCAGGTTTTAAATACCCAGTGTTAAAAAAAGGCTATGTCATCCACATTGCTGTTAAAGGTATAGTGTCTGGCTTCATATGCAATCAGAAAAATATCCCCAATACTTGTGTCTTTATATACTTGTGTCTTTATATATTACACAAAAGATGCCAGATCTAGAGAAACATTCAAACCTTTAGGAATCACAGACTGTAGTCTGAAGATCCACTCTGCCTCCTTACATAGCAGTAAATTATTATAATCTGTCCAATTGTATTTATGAGAATAAATTCTATCTATAACTAGGAATTTAAAGTCCTTATGTGTATGAGCCCGTTCTGCAAAATGTTGCACCAAGGGAGCATCCAAAACGCGGTTTCTTAATTTGGACCGATGTTCAATAATCCTAGTTTGAATGGTACAAGAGGTTTTTCCTATATACAATAATTGTTGTTCAGTCGTTCAGTCGTGTCTGACTCTTCGTGACCCCATGGACCATAGCACGCCAGGCCTTCCTGTCCTCTGCTCTCTCCCAGAGCATGCTCAAGTTCATATTCATTGCATCGGTGATGCTATCTAGCCATCTCATCCTCTGCCATCCCCTTCTCCTTTTGCCTTCAGTCTTTCCCAGCATCAGGGTCTTTTCCAGAGAGTTTTCTCTTCGCATTAGGTGGCCAAAATATTTGAGCTTCAGCATCTGTCCTTCCAATGAGCAGTCAGGGTTGATTTCCTTTAGGATGGACTGATTTGACCTCCTTGCAGTCCAGGGGACTCGTAAGAGTCTTCTCCAGCACCACAGTTCGAAAGCATCAATTCTTCGGCGCTCAGCCTTCCTTATAGTCCAGCTCTCACAGCCATACATTACTACTGGGAAAACCATAGCTTTGATTATACGGACCTTTGTCGGCAAGGTGATGTCTCTACTTCTTACTATGCTGTCTAGGTTTGCCATAGCTTTCCTCTCAAGGAGCAAGTGTCTTTTAATTTCATGGCTACAGTCACTGTCTGCAGTGATCTTGGAGCCCAAGAAAATAAAATCTGTCACTGATAACTCGCTTGGTCGCACAATTGGAAAAATGATGCAATTCAAAACGTCGATGATCCATGGGATGTTCGAAGACTTTGATTGGTAAGGAAAGATCACATACAGAGCAGCCCCCACATTTGTAATGCCCATAAGGTGAAGTTATATGTTGTGCAGATAGATCAATATCTGAGTGTACTAGAGGGTCTCTAAGTTTTTTTGTCCGTCTAAATCCTATACGTGGAACATTGCCGCATCCAGGTATATGGCTTACTATATGCCAATATTTATATATTGCTTTTTTGATAGAGAAGGACAAATTGGAATACTCCAGAGAGATCGTAATCTTATTATTAGATCCCCTATCAGGTGGATTTAATAACATAAGTCTAGAGACTGCATCTGCTCACGTTTCAGCATCCCTTATTATATTCCTTGGGTAACCCCTATCCACCAATTGTTGCCTAAATAGTATTTTTTGCTTCATATACTCATGATATTGTGAGGAGTTCTTCTTGAGATGTAAATGTTGTCCATATGCTCAATTCCTACGCAGATGCACAGGGTGGAAAGATTCAAAATGCAAAAGGGAATTCCTGTCAGTTGGTTTTCTGAATCCTCTAATGTATAGATGATTTTGTCTGCAGTATACCTCTGTATCTAAAAATGAAACACTCAGTGCATGGAAATGAGAAGAAAATTTTATAGTAGGATGTATGGTATTGATCCAGGTCAAAAATTGATGTAAAATGTATTGTTTAGAAAATATTAGAAAGATATAATCAATATAACGTTTATAAAAAAGACAATACTTATAAAATGGATTGAAGTTAACATTGCATATTGCAGTGTCCTCTAGGGATGCCATGAATAAATTAGCCACACTGTCACAGTCTTCCCCACTTTTCTCTTTTGGGGCAATGTTTGAATGGCCAACCTAGCTAATACCCAAGTACTGCCCTGTGCTACTGGGGATATTTCTGGGCAACAGTAGAGAAGTGTTCATGTACAATCCTGAGTTGGAGCAGTTGCGGGAGGTGTTGACAGGAAGGGTAATTATTAGTGATGGGAGAGACCCATTCCTGCCATGCCATTTCCTTCCAGTTAGATGCTGACATCCACTTTAGATATATATATATATATATATATTGATAGGAGATGGACTGTTAAGATTTTACATGAAGTGATAGGACAAAATCTGTTCATAGACCCCACAGCTATACCTTTAGGTCTTTTTAAAGAATCAGTGAAACCATAAGACAGATACTTAATTGGCAATTTATTAGCAGAATAATTCTAAAAACAGGAAGATTGTATATCCAATCAGTAATATGGATTAATTTAGAAACCATGAAACATGAACACACTGGCATATTTCATTAATAATTAAGAAGGAAAGATACTGTGGGGTGGGGGGGGGTGGACAATGTTTCCAGCTTTTTCTGTATAGATAGGATTGCCAATTTTGTTTACTGGCTCCACTTCTGTGGCTAACAAAAGCATAACAACAACAAAAAAGAGCTGGTAAGACTTTTTTCCCCATCAGACTCATGGAAACTCCTGTCAGGATTGATTCTGAGTGCAGGGAGATAGCAGCTCAGATTTAGAAGAGGAACAGCCAGAACCGGGGGATGCATTTTCCCAAGCTAGTTCAGATATGGGTAGGTGTGCTTCTCAGGTTACTAACTACCAGATGGCCAGGCCTGAAGCCCCCCCCCCCACTCCCCTCTGTGAGAAGGCGGGAGGAGGAGAGTGGGGGCTGTGACCTAAGAGATGCTAGACTATGGCGCAGAGCTAAGAGGGAAACATCAGAGGCGGAGCTCAGTCAGTCGACCCAGTTAGTGATGCGTGGCGACGTAGGGAAGCATCAATGGAAGGACGGGACATCCCTCCCTAAGTTAGTCTAGCCAGCCATCCTCACTTCAAACTGTAGGCAACGTTAGTGTTCCCATTTGAATCCCCTGCGGCATTCCTTTGTAGCTTGAGAGTCTTTGAAGATTTGCATCTGTAATGAACCTGTTGATAATGAATTAGAGGCCTGAGATTGAAGCCTCTGTATTTGTGTGTGAGTGCATCAGAAAGAGGGGGCCCAATGGGAAACGTGACAACTCCATTAGCTGAATTTGGGCATGGCATCCAGTGGTAAAAGGCACATATACCCTGTCATTAAAATTTTGTAACCTTATTTACTGTGGGTTGGATCCAGACAAAGTTAGTCATGCTTTAGTCCCATTGAAATCCAGGAAACAAGCCAAAAGTACCGCTTCCGGAACGGGACAAGTCAATGGAGCTCCCTTGTCTCATTCCAGAAGTAATACTCTTGGCTAGATTCTAGTTGTGCTAGCCAGTGCTAGCTTCCCATTGCACTGGTGGTCATTCCCACTAGCACAGTGGCAGCGTTGGATACTGCCCTATGTTGGTAAAGGGATGTCAGGAAAATCCCAGGGCTCCAGATTTCTGTTGCCAATCCCTAATCTAATATTTATTTAGAAGCTGTATGTAGAAAAGCTTGTTCCTTACCCAGAAGGCGTCTGGTCTCTGGGCTACTTCATACATTACAGCGGTGTGCTATCCTAGTCACATAAAGACTCTCCATACCCGCCCTGACTCCATGGTCTTAACATTGGCCATCCAATTCCAGTCTTTATACTGCCCATTTATTCTACTTTTATTACTTTTTTCCATTGCCCAAATGCCCAATTCCTTGACATATTGAATCTTGGATACAAAATAATCCATTTAAACTAAACCAGCACAACAAATATACTTAATTTGTTTCATTTATTTAGAATACAGAATTTGGATTTTTTTAAAAAGACTCATAAAAGCACTGCATATGTAACTAAAGACTGCTTGAATTTTAGTTTTTCTTGTTACGTTTCAGAACACGTTGCCCAGCTAATTCCTGAAACAGGGAGCCTCTTTCATTCCAGAGTGATGCAGTACAGAGAGCTCCTGGATTCTTTGCCCATGGATGCCTATACCCACGGATGCATTCTACACCCAGAACTCACCATGGACTCCATGATTCCAAAGTATGCTACAGCTGAGATACGCAGTAAGTGGCCACTAAAACAGGGCTGCCTAGTGTTAGAGAAAAGGCAAGACAGGGGACACATGATGATAGATAGAGGTGTACAAAATTGTGCATGGTGTGGAGAAAGTGGATAGGGAGACATTTTTCTCCCTCTCTCATAATACTAGAACCCAGGGTCATCCTATGAAGCTGATTGGTGGGAGATTCAGGACAGATAAAAGGAAGTACTTCTTCACACAGCGCATAGTTAAACTATGAAATTCACTACAAGATGTAGTGATGGCCACCAATTTGGATGGCTTTAAAAGGGGATTAGGCAAATTCATGGAGGATAAAGCTTTCAATGACTACTGGTCCTGATGACTATGTACTACCTCCAGTAGTAGAGGCAATATCCCTGTGTACACCAGTTGCTGGGGAACATGGGTGGGAGGGTGCTGTTTCACTCATGCCCTGCTTGTGGGCTTCCCATGAGCAGCTGGTTGGCCACTGTGTGGACAAAATGCTGGACTAGATGGACCCGTAGTCTGATATAGCATGGCTCTGATGTTCTTATTTTCTTATGATCTAGATAACTGTGCAGATATGTTTCATTTGTTGATTGATTAAAACATTTTGCAAGATCCCCATACCCAGTAGCACAAAACACTTAGGAAATGATCAACATAATAAATGCAAGTGGTGGACTATAGAAAGAAAGGGCTGAATGAAAACAGCATAGTTGCCTAGACTGTCGCCAGTCCTCCAGACATGACACCATACAGCCAAGCAGGCAGGGCTGCTATCCTGAGGAGCACCTGAGAAATGCCAGAAGAAATGGTGGCTCATGGAACAAGGTTCCAATTCAACTCCTAGAGAGCCAGTGTGGTATAGTGGCTAGAGTGCTGGACTGGGAGTCAGGAGATCCGGGTTCTAGTCCTCTCTTGGCCATGGAAGCTCACTTTGGGCCAGTCACATACTCTCAGCCCAACCTACCTCACAGGGTTGTTGTTGTGAGGATAAAATGGAGGAGGAGGAGGATTATGTACGCCACCTTGAGTTCCTTGGAGGAAAAAAGGCAGGATATAAATGTAATAAATAAATAAATTAGATTCCTGCATTGAGCAGGGGGTTGGACTCAATGGTCTTATAGGCCCCTTCCAACCCTGCTATGGTTCTATGAAGTCTTGCTGGACAGCAGTCCAGGCAGTTTGGTCTTATAACAGCTCTTGCTCCCATTCCTAATAGGAGCCTACCCATAGTTTAAAAGCAGAGCACATGGTTTGCAGGCAAATGGGATCAAGATCACTCTGTGGCATCTCCAGTTAAAATGATAACATGTAGCAGGGAGGAGAGAGGCCCCTGCCTAAGGCTCCAAAGAGGCCTGGGCAGTCAGAGCTCAGGTGGCCATGTGGCCTACTTTACAGTTCTCTATTTGACAGTGCCCTATATTTAAAGGACTGGGCAGTCCAAGTACAGTTTAAAGATAAAGAAACATTAGAAGGGAGAGCAGGGCCCTTGATGCGGCCAATCCACAGTGAGCGCCTGGACAGCGGACTGAGGAGGCACACAGATCCCCTGGTCCCAGTCTTCTTCTCTCTGGTGAGATGTATTGTATTTCTGTTTAAATTAGAGCAGTTATTTCTAAATCAGCATATGCACATTTGAGGCAAATCTGTGTCCTCTCTTTTTGGTGATGCATTTGCTCCTTTTTTTGGCAATGCAACAAGTGGCAACCCTAGTTACAGCAGATGATATTGGGCTAGGTGAACTAAAGATCTGATTCAGTGTAAGGCAGCCGCTGCGTGTGAGTGGGGTTTAGTTGTGGAGGAGATGGGTAATTAAGCTTGCAGGGCAGTTCTACTCAGTGTGCTGTCTCTGTTCATCCAGTCCGCGTAGTCCAGTCTTATGGGATCCTTCAGCTTGAGGCAGCCTATCCCCAGCAATCCACATGGTTGACAAGAACCAGAGTGGGAGGAATGGCATCACCCTTGTCTTTTCTTTCTTCTTTACCTCCTGTCCAAAGTCCACTTTGCACAAGGAAGCAGTTGCATGGTAGCCACTTTAAATGCAACCTCCTCAAGGCCGGTCACTGTGCACATCTGGCAATTTTCATCACACCACTGAACCCCCCCCTTTTTTTTTTTTGCATGGTTTGTGCTGGAATGGTAAAACTGGCACGTTTGCCTGATGAACTGAAGCCCTTGAGTGGCTTGCTTCATAAGAAGGGTGTCCGTGCTCTTGCATTCGAGGCAGCCATCAGACTGCTGCTTGTTCATGTGACTCAGGCTTCACTGTAGCATGGGTAGGTTTTATTCTGTTTGTTTGGAACTCTCATGTGGAGGGGTTGGGGAACAGCATGGGAGGGGGGAATTTAGAAGTGGGAAATGGCCAAGTGTAATCCTCCCTTCCCCTGCTTCTCCATTCTCGGTCCTCTGATTCATCGTCTTTTCTTTAAAAGCAAAAAGGATGGTTCTCATATGCATACTTGTGTGTAATGTACAGCTAGCTCAGCCTTCCCCAACTTGGTGCCCTCCAGAGGTTTTGGACTACAACTTCCAGAATTCCTGACGATTAGCCATGCTGATGAGAGTTGAAGTCCAAGATACCTGGAGGGCACCAGGTTGGGGAAGTCTGAGCTACCCCCTTTTAAGTAGCACTAGTGATAACAACTTGAAATAATAGAAGCAAACCTATGCAGTCTGAACCAAAAAATACAGGTTTCTTGGTCACTGGGAGCCAGTGTGGTGGTGGACTTAGAGTGGGGAGACTTGGGTTGAAATACCCACCTAGTAAAGTTTGTAGAATTCATTCTTTGCACATAGATGTCAGGGTGGACACTGAGCCCATAGAATCCCAGAGTAGTTCTGATTCTGAGGAAGAGCAGTCGCTCCTGGGAGGGGAGCGCGCTCCTCTTTCCCAGGGCCAACAGCTGACGGAAATTCCTCCCACCAACATTCCTAGCTTAGATAGCAGTCCAGGGAGTGACAGAGCACGGGAAGCAGACTTGATGGACGCGCGACGCCGACGCAGAGAGCGGCGCCAGATGGAGGGTGCGGAAAGGAGGCGGAGTGCCCGGTTGGCGCGCAAACAACGGCTGCACCCAGACGATCCAAGGGAAAAGGGGAGGGACTCTCCCTAGTCCTTAAGTTCAGGGGTCTGCCAGTAATTCCCTTTCAAACGGGGACCAACTGTTCCAACTTAGGGCATAGGTTCGGTGCTGCTCAGATCTAGTTGCAAACGGTATAGTTATTAAGTTGTAAAAGAAGAATAAAGCTTTGAAAAGAATCCCTTCATCTGTGTCTGGACTTGGCTACTAGATTAGACTGAGAAAGGCCTCCAAGGAGCCCTTGACAATAGTGATATGCACCCCCTGGGCTTATATGCAGATCAGAATGTAATTTTCCTTTGGATTTCACATTTCCCCAAATTTTGCAGAGCAGTTCTCAGCTCAAAAAAATACCAAAATGCATATAAACATGCACATTTTAGGATTAGGAGCCCCCTGAAGGAAAGGCAAGACCAAAAGAAAAGATCATCATCAGTTAAGCTGCATTCCTTTAAGAGCTACTTCAGATACATTTTGTACTGGAATATCATATCTTCTTAGGATATTGTGTGTGTGCAAATATACCCATGTCTCTTTCAGGATATGAACATACTGTAGGAAGCCCCAGATGACAGGTTCCCTGTGTGTGTGTGTATGTGTATAGCTCCTCACTAATATGTATACATATATATAGATACACACACACACACACACACACACTATTTAATGATATTTATGAATTTTTAAAAGCCATTTAAGCGATGCCCCAAAACAAGTCTTTATACAGAGGACAAGACATATGTTTAAAGGAACACATCTGACACTTGCAGTTTATGTATTTGCTACCAGAAACATTAGTGTAATAGCAACATATGCACGGCAAATCTAAGTGTTGCATAAATGTGTTGGCACTCCTAATACATGCATATATATCATTTGTGATGATGTACACATGCAATTTCCTTTATGCAAGTGATGTGACTGTAGGAAATGTTAGTCTTCTGGCCTCCTAAGCCTTGCCCAGTTTTTATTATTATACCATTTACTTGCGTCCCAGGCATCCAGCCATTTAAGACACATGTTTATGTGTGTCTGCGGCTCTTATAATTGATCAGAGACAATTATAGCTTGAAGGATTCCGATTCTGAATGACCAAAGCAGTAAAAAAAAAAATGGGAAGGAAGACACTAGAGGAAGACACACAATCTGCAGGGAGAGTTGAAGAATAGTCTGTCTCACTATACCAGAGAACAAAGGCCTCCTTATACCAGGAAGGAACATATGTCTACACTAAAGACCTTAAGTTGTTTAAGAATTATTTCTGTTTCCTAAGGGAGCCCTCCTGGCAACTGTAGTTCTGGCTATGAATGGGACTAAGAGCAGTAGTGTAGTGGCACATTCAGAAGTGCAGGGTCCCTTTGTGACAGTCACAGCTACGGCCCCTCGCAGCCACACCCCTTCTAAGATTGTACAGCCTTGTCAGATATACAGCCTTCAACTGGGATCCAAAAACAGTGCAGCTGAGAGTAAGGCAGGGGTATTTCAACTGGACTCCTGAGAAAAAATGCAGGGGTGTTAAAATCTTTTTGACCCACTCACTCATTCACTCACACACACACACAAACATTTTCAGTTTTCAAAATATGATACTGTATGGAAGCTTCACCCTCTCAACTCAGCTCTCATGGTTAGATCCCTTCTCATTTAAACAGCCCCCTTGCACACTTCCTTAGCACCCCAACATTACCCGTTAGCCTTCCCTAAGCTCCTTCATTATATCTCCCCCTCCAACAGAAAAGTCCACACACCCAGCTGGATTGAACTACATACACACACATGTGCGCGCGCGCACGCACGCACACACACGATGTAGTGGTAAATTTGGAAATGCAAGAGCTCATCGTGACAGCCTCCAAGGGCAGTCCAAAAATTTTAGGCAGCTGTGTCAATCCATATCAACAAACCAGTTCTAGTTTTCATCTCCACCAGGAGCACGTCTTTGGTAAAGAGAATTGGTCTTAATTGCCCATTCCAGACCAAGTCATCCCAAATACTTTGCATTCTAGCACGGAACAATGTAATGTTGCTTGGAAAATTCATTCCTCCCACAGCTACAGTGAGGATCGCAGCTAAGCTCAGAGGGAACAGGGAATTCTGAGGGGGGTGGCAGATGACATCAGAGTCCCTGCAAGTCCTGCCTCCACTACACCACTAAGAGTCCCTTGAGAATTCTCAGGATTCTTTGGGAGCATCATGGGTCAAATTGGTCTAGGTTTCTGATGTAGATATCCCATTTGCTTTCAGTTACATGAACGTTTGCAAAAGTTTTATTCATGGTGTAAGGGAAAAACGTGAGGAAAAATTCTCAGGGTGCCTGGAATTACTAGGGATTCCGGCACGCCTTCCCTGAATGGCCTCTGGTTTAGCCCAGATTATAAAACAAGCCCTGAGGGTGAAACTATAGGTTGTCTGGAAGCAGAGGTTCCAATAGACCTTGGCAGTTTACCCCTGGCTTAGTAAACCTCCTTCCTAATACATATTTTGAAATTCTTAAATCTGTTGGTCCACATCTCATTCTCTCCCAGAAAGTTTCCCCTGTTTCCCCTAAATCCACCTTGCCTTTTTACATAAGGTGTTTCTCCAGAAAGGGTCTTGGTTCTCCAGTTCTGTGGTCAAACGGCTCTCCTTTACTTCTCCCTTTTCCCAGACCAGTTTTGAACCAGTTAGGCTCTAACACCGTAAGTTGCCCTTTTGTGTATGTGTGTATATATATATATAGAAAGACCTCTTTTATTAAACTATGAACTGCACTATGATAGGCTGGGATTGTCATTGATAGGTACATGATGCTTCTAAAATGAGTGCAGAACCTCAGGCCTGGAGGCCAAATGTAGCTCCCTGGGATCCCAAGATGGGATCCCTCTGGGATCCTAGATCCTCCTGGGATCCCAGATGGCCACAGACCTTTCTTTTTCCCGGACCACCAAATGTTTGGTGGTTTCCCAGCTTTTGTGCAGTTTTTCACCATTCTAAAAGTTGAAATGCTTCTCTGAAGGCCTAGCTACTGGCAGTAAAAACTTTAAGCTAGAATATGCTGGCATTTGGGGTATTTTTTAGCTCTGCTCCTTTTGCCTTTGGCCCCACCCTGACTGAAATGCAGCCCTTTCTGAGATGGAATTTGGCTCTTGGGCTGAAAGAAGTTCAACACCCCTGTTTGAAAAAGTAATTGCTACCTGGTGGATAGTACTGAAGTATTAAGTTGAGCTTGCTTAAATGCAGATTTCGGGAATGGACTTTAGGCCTACCTGTGCATGAGGCTTTGAAACTTGATTCTGACACTCCAAAGAAGTGTGTAAAGTAGTAGTTTCTTTTAACCTCCCAATTTTCCTCCAACCCCCTTGAAACCCCATCAGCTGGGAAGTCTAGAATCTCCATGCTCAGAGCCCAGCAGCACGTTACTCTCGCCACTGGAGAGCAGTCTCACCATGCAAGAGTATTGCCTGCTGAGTATTCTGAAGGCTCCTGCAACAAAAGGCAGAGAAGGCAAGAGGGAATAGCAACCGTGCAGTAAAGGAGAAGCTCCTGGCTGACTCTCTTAGTCTGTTGTGTAAGAGGCAAGCCCAAAAGGCCTCAGCATTAGTAGGCCATGTGAGAGGAATGCTTTCACTTCTGGTCAGATGCCACTAGGAGCAGTTCGGCCAGGATAATCTCCTGAGACTAGGACAATCCTGGGCCTATTTGACTGTACCCGTTACCAAGGACAATTGCTCAATTAAGGGCGCGATACCATGTTGATTCGAACTGTGGTGCTGGAGAAGACTCTTATGAGTCCCCTGGACTGCAAGGAGGTCAAATCAGTTAATCCTAAAGGAAATCAACCCTGACTGCTCATTGGAAGGACAGATACTGAAGCTGAAGCTCAAATATTTTGGCCACCTAATGCGAAGAGAAAACTCACTGGAAAAGACCCTGATGCTGGGGAAGACTGAAGGCAAAAGGAGAAGGGGACGACAGAGGATGAGATGGCTAGATAGCATCACCAATGCAATGAATATGAACTTGAGCATGCTCCAGGAGAGAGCGGAGGACAGGAAAGCCTGGCGTGCTATGGTCCATGGGGTCACGAAGAGTGGGACAAAACTTAACGACTGAACAACAACAACCATATAGTTGGCTACCTCTGAAGTCAGAGGCTGCTGAGCGTCCTAATGCAGGGGGGCTGGAGTATGGAGGCAATCCTCGCCTCCATACTCTGTCCGCCCTGCATTTTTGCTAGATGGGCGATTATGCCCGTTTAGCCATGGTGCTTCGGAGCAGGAGGGAAGGCAGGTGGGCCAAGCATATGAAGCTGCGCAAGGCAGCTTCTTGGTTCCCACCCTGCCCCCAGGACTGCCCCATTTTCCCCGTCTCCGCGCTCAGGTTTCCAAGCACAGAGAGGTAGTCAGCGTGGTTCTCTCCACGCCCGCTATGAGGAGGAGGGAAGCATGGTTTACTGGCTCCAAGGTTGGAGCCCTATCTCCAACCTTAGAGCCAGTAAACTGAACAATCCTATGGCGCGACAGTGTCTAGGAGCCTTAGGATTGCTCTCTGAGTTGTTTATGCTCCTTTTACAAGTAAAAGAAGTTGTCTGTCTGTTTCTGTAAGTTATTTATTTATTTATTACATTTCTAATCCACCCAAGAACTAATGTTCTCTAAAGTTGTAATAAATAGCTGTTGAGTTTGACATCATCTGGTGTGTGTTACCGTTTCCCATAGACAAAATAGTCCATTCTTTATCTTCCTGTATTTCTCTTCCTGGTGGCTAAATTCACTTGCTTCTTCGACCCCCTTGGGAAATGTAGCCACAGGGAATAGGGCTAAACCAAGAACAGCCCTCAAATTCTCCACTCCATTTGTAGTCAGGGAATTTGGGGGCCATTTAGATTATTTGGGGAAGGGGAGAAAGTCTGCAAATATTGGGGAGAGGGTTAAGCAGTTGTAGCTGCAGCACAAATTTTTAAAAAACACCCATTTATTTATTTACCTTAAAATATTTATATCCCAGCTTCATTATCAAATCACAGGCCTGTGTACCAAATGCATTAAAGCAACAATTAAAATAACATACAAAGATCAAAACAACAACAAAGAAAATCCAACAAGTTAGGTATTAAAATATTTATTTTAAATAGTTTATATTTATTTAAAATATTAAAACAGGGGTTGGTGGCAGTTGGAGTTTATCTCTGTGGTTGCTTCCTGGCAGCTGCCATGCCCCCACCACAGAATGACCATGGGGGAGAGAGGAATGGAGCCTTTCTACACAAGGCTTTTATTGTGCGTTTGTGATTCCTCACTGACGGTAGCTAGGAGTTCTGAATGGTGTTATAGAGCCTCATGTATTTGCTCAATTCTGCTATACCACAGTGCCCGCTAGTGGTTGTGTAATGGAACATATAGAAAGGCAGAGAAAGAAAACCCATGGAAAAAAACACATGTAAAGGAGCCGAGCTTAATCCCACAAAGAATCTGGAAGTAGAAGCCTCAGTAAAGGTGCAGGTTAAAAGCCTCATGAAGAAAAGCCACAAAAAATGATATTACATTCAGGGCATTTTGGGAGGAAAAGGCTGTTTTAAAAGTTGTTCTTAAGAAAAGAAAAGTTGTTCTGCTGGAAATAGTAAACCTTTCCAAATATTTCACAGACTTTCCCACCACCATCCCATGCCAAAATGGTGTCTGGCCTGCTGTACCTCCCTTCCCAATTTTAAATGGAAAGTTCTCACTAAGAGGTAGCCAGGCTCTAAGCGTAGAATGGCCACTTACAAAGGACCAACAAAGAAGACAGAGAAGGACAGTGATTTGCATAACATTTGCAGATGGTATAGATGTGTATAGATGCAAAACCAAAAATAATTATTATAATTTAAAGAGAAATACAGCACATCTCACCATAATGTGGAAGACTGTGACCAGGTGACCTGCGTGCCTGCCTGTTCAGTCTGCTGTCCAGGGCTTTTCTACATGAGGTTTTTAACCCATTCCTTTACCAAGGCTTCTGCTTCCAGATTCTTCGCAGGATTAAAATCGACTCCTTTACATGTGTTTTTCCCCACAGGTTTTCTTTCTCTGCCTTTCTATATGTTCCATTACACAACCACTTGGTGGCACTGTGGTATAGAGGCACTGCGCAAATACATGGTCATAATGCCATTCAGGATATACCAGACTTTCCTTGTTAGAAAAAAAACCCTGCGATAATGTGTGCAAAGCATGGGAGAGGCCCTTGAGGATGATGACGTCTTGTAAAAGACCTACAAACTATTGTGAGTGAGGAATCAAGAGTACACAATAAAAGCCTCATGTAGAAAGGCTCCAGGTATTAAGTGTTGGTGGGCAACAGTTCTTATGGTTCTTTAAACTGGAATTGGACAGGACAGCCCTTCAAATAGAGGACAGCCTTCTGGCAGCCCTTCGAATAGAGGACTGTCCTCTGTAAAAGTGGCCACCTGGCCACCCTAGGCAAGCCAACACAAAACCAAGTCACTCTTTTTATATATAAAAGGTCTCCCACTGAAATCATTGCGACTTTAGTGTTTTTAACAATTTCTTGGGTTGGGCTGGGGCTGTCTGCTGGATGTTCTGTCTCAGGCACCACAGTGCCTTCTTGGCCCAGCCCTGATCTATCCAGATGAGGTTACAGAGGTAGGGCAGGTTGGCATCAGACTCTCGACCTACAAGCATTCATGAAACATTGACAATGCTGAATATAACTCTGCCACAAGGACGTCTCTTCAAATGCAGTTCTGCTCTGGACATTGACTTTGTCACAATAATACTGCAGGGTCTTGCACTTCAGTGACTCTGGATAACTCCGGATCTAGCTGCTCAATTTACAGCTGTAAAGATTTTTTTATATATATAAACTTGGCTTGGAATTTGAAAATCAGGCTAGGATTGCCTTTTACCTAAACATTTACATGGGGATGCCTTTCTGTACGAATGTGTCACCCTGTTTGTGTCTGGTTGCAGTTTCTCTACTCAAAGAAATGCTTATGTCACCCTGCAAAAACAGATAGTGCATCCTGAAGCCCCCAGGAATGTGGGCGTTAATGCACCATGAAGGCTAGACTGAACCTCCATGTTCAGATGCAGTATACCACTGAATACCAATTGCCAATTGCTGGGAGCAGTAAATGCCCTCCTTGTTGGCTTCCCTATTGCATTAATACCCTGCTTGTTGGCTTCCCAGAAGCATCTGGTTGGCCATTGTGGGAAACAGGATGCTGGACTAGGTGGACATTTCATCTGATCCAGCAGGGCTTTTCTCAGTGGAGGCTGGTGGCTCTGATGTCAGTGGGGCAGTGAATCTGTTCCGGGTTTCAATCAGAACCACTCAGTACTCTAAAGGAGCTAACCAAGGTCTGATGTCAGTGGGGGCAGGGGGTGAATCCACTCTGGGTTTCAGTCAGAAATTTCAGAAACTGTCCTGGGCACAACCATAAAATGGCTGCCATGGGTGGGATGGCTAGTCATGAAGGACAAGTAACCTGCTCAGAGGCATTAATAGGAAATTAACATGGCAGCAGCCAGAAGCTCCCACTTCACTGCGAAGCAATCCCAGCTGCCAGTAAGAATATATTAAAATATTTGAAAATAAAAATTGGGAGGAGTAGGGTGTCTCAGTAGGCACCAAAGAAGGTGTCTGGGGACACATTGGCACCTGTGGGCACCATATTGCCTAATCCTGGCTTAGTTACTGGCAGTAAGAATTTAAGCTAAAATATGCTGGTATTTGGGATATTTTTAGCCCCACCCCTTTCCCCTTCAGCCCCACCCACTACTGGAATGTGACACATAAAAGTTTCTCCAAAATGGAAATGGATTTTGACCTTTGGACTGAAAGTGGCAGATATTTCTCCCTCTCTCTCTCTCTCTTCCTCGGTCCAGGAATTAAGACGTTTACCTATTCTGGACAGTATGCACTCCCCTGAAAGAACAGATATGCAGTTTACGGGTACTTCTAGATTCATCTTTGTCATTAGAAGCCCAAGTGACTTCCCCAACTTAGTGCTGTTTATATGTGTTGGACTGTGATTCCCATAATTCCCAGCCAGCATGGCCAATGGCCAGGAATTATGGGAATTGCGGTCTAACACATCTGGAGGACACCAGGTTGGAGAAGGCTGGAGTAAGCTGTTGGATCCAGAATTGCATATTTTATTCCTGAAATACGTCTATTGGACTACTGAACAACAGTATTCACAGGGGCAAATGACCCTCCATGTTATCCAGTTTTGGAATCTGGGATTTCAGATTTTCCCTACAACCTTTAAGATAGTCTCTTCCCCTATATAGACCAGTTAGACTACTACAATTTTCAGGGGAGGCGTCTTTGTCCATGTCAAATCCTGCTGAGTTCCATCTGGTAGTAACATGGCAATGGGCCTTCTCTGTGGTGGCCCCCTCCCTCTAGAGACCTCCCCTCTGGGAAATGTCAAGCACTGACAATCATGTGCTTTCGGCCATTATTAAAAATGTACTTGTTTACCCTGGCTTTTCCCAACCATTAACTGTCTAGATGCTATTGTGCTTAATGTATCTATACAACTATATATATAACTATAAATAGTTGTAAACTGCTCTGGGATTTTTAAAATGGGAAGCGGTATATAAATATTCTAAAATAAATAATAAACAGCTGAAAGTAGCTGATCCTTGATAAAGGTTTGCATGCTGTCCACATCATGGCTACCTGCTTGTGGAAAGATGCTTTTTTATGTATATTCCGCACTGATGGTGAATAGATTACATGACTCATTTGCCACCATAGGAATGTGCAGTTTGGCATGTTACCACAAATCTGGGCTGGCATGCAAAACTATTAATAGGAAACCATTCAAACCGTCTCCCTGGGCAAAAAACAAATGAACAAAAGGATACCATAAGCATGGTGATTATATGACTGGTCCTCATATGTGACCAGAAGCATCTCAAGAGACTAATGGTGGGATTAAAGGATGCTTATGCCTTTAAAAATGGAGTAGAAGGGAAAATTCAGCAAATGTAGCTGGCTGCAGCACTGTGACAAAGGAACACAGAACCTGCCAAACGTCATTCCAACTCACGGTTATTAAAGACAAACATAACAAAAATTTGCCTTATACTGAGGCATCAATGTAAGCCAGTGTTGTCTCTCTCCACCACCTTTTAAGATTAGCTAGAGAGACTAATTAAGGGTGCAATCCTATGGGGATAGGAATTTGATCGCCTATCCAATGCAGGGCAGGAGAAGCACAGAGAGGATCGTTCCCTCCTCGCTTCCGCCTTGCATTTGTGGCTAGACAGCCAATTTTGGCTACACAGCCAATTTTGGCTGTCTAGCCGAGGGAAAGCGGAGCTGGGGAGGAGGCTGCCAGATGACACATAGGATGTGTTGTACTGGCATTCCCACCCCGGAACACCCCGTTTTGGCCATTCCACACTCCTCTTCCGAGCGCGGAGCATGGGGCCTTTCCGTGCTGCCTGTGAGGCAGCACGGAAGGGGGGAAGGTCAGTTCTCCGGGAACTAACCTTGGAGCGCGGGTATCGAGGTTGGTTCCCGGTAAACCACATACCCTATGGCTATCTAGTCACTGACTAGCGGCCATAGGATTGTTCCCCCCATTATGGACTATTGGAAAGGAGTTAGGATTAAAATTTCATGCCAGTGGATTACTTTACATTTGTCTAGGGCAGCATTTTCCAACCTAGCGTCCCTGGACATCCCTAGATGTTGTCATACTGCAGTTCCCATCATCTCCAGCCAGCATACAGATTCTTTAATTAAAATGATTTATTATCTCCCACTCTGATTCTGAATTGGGAAAGGATATGGTAATGGAGGCAGGCATTGCGGCCCTGGCTGAGCATTTGTTTATGTGGCTACTAGGTGTGAACATTTACAAGGTAGAATTTGCAATTAATAAACATCAGTTCTGCAAATTCTGTCTGGTATATACAAGGCAAATGGAGGGGAGGCAGGGGAAGAGATAAGTCAAGAAAGCCCAGTTTAGACTATTGATTTGCTGCAGGTAAAGTTTTAGCTAGTCAGCTGGATATGCAATAGAAAACATTCAGGAAAAGTTTTTAAAACAATGCTCTTGCGGAGACCTCCGCTAGCAATCTGGGACAGGAAATGAAAAACAGAAAATAATTCTAAACCTTAAAAGATGCAGTAAATGGAGGTCATGTTCTGATATACACTTTGCCTGCTGCAGTGATGCTCATGCTCATGCACATGCGCGCACACACACACATGCACACGTTCATTATACCTATTGAACGCCCAAAAATGACCATAGTTTTATAGATTACAAATGGGACCCACAACAAAATGTTGCAGTGCGATGTGCTCCTGTTCAGGATTCCAGCAAGCCAACCATGCTGGAATCTCAAGGCTATACCATTCTATCTCCCACCCCCAAGGTGCATGCTTAGTCCTCATTGAGTTGTTTTGAGTCATTCCCCGCCCCCTATTTCTTTTTTTTCCTGTAAAGATTTTGTTATACTTCTGCAAACATTGGGTTTCCCCCCAAGCCTGTTGATACCTTCCTCTTGTTTGTCAATGGTGCTCTTTTGACTATATTAGGATCCACACTAAAAGAATGAGTTTGCTGTTAGTATATAGGATACTTTCAGACTCAGCTGTGTTCACACCTCTTTATCAAAGTGGAAATTTATGGACATTACCTACCAAAGGTGAACTGGGATGCCTTTTGACAGGAACCAGAAACTCACCTGCTTCTTGGGTCCATCCCCTCAACAGCCATTATAGCCATAGTCTTTACCATCAGTACCCCAAACTGATCACCTGTAACCCACCAGAATGCTATCAACTTGCACAAAGACATCAGCATTTATATATCAAGTTTACTTTAAACCAGAGGAGTTACAAATATTGCTTTAAGATTTTCTTTTACTTCCTGGTTTATGATGATAAAGCCAAGTCTATAATTCTGTCAAGTGTAAGGGCGGATCTTTTAGTTTCCCCTGGCAATGATGTCTACTTTTAGGCCTAGCGTCACCTCTGTGTGTGGAATTCCTTATGCCCTGGTGCTAGATTCAGTAACTGATCAAATCATCAAGATTTCCTACCCTGGATTCCAAAACAGTTTAGCAATGTTACTCATGTAGCCTCAAGTTTTAAATGACACTGAAGATACCATCCCTAAATATGGTACAATCATTTTCTCTTTTTGAAAAATGTTCCTAATGAAAAACCCTTCCTCTTAACCATGCAAGTTGCAAGTCTAGATTGGAAAATAGCTGTGTCCTCTGGCCTTACTCATCCAATCGAGTTCATCATGCAGGAAAAGCCCAAAAAATAACAGGGTTGCTTTAGAGTCCTTAATCACTTTGGCTGTGTTGAGAATAAGGGGCCAATAAGAGGCTGATTTATTTCCCAGCCGATGGCTTTGCTGAGCCAATGATGCTGTGATAATTAAAAATGATTGCTTAAGGGAGGTGCGATGTCACGACAGGAGAACAATGAATACTGGCCATTATTGGCCTAGTTTATTCATGGTTTGGCCTGAAGAAAAGATTCCTGCAAATGTGTTTGTTCAACACTGGGACGTTTCCTTAGTCTAGAACTGGGCACTGTCATACATGCATTGGTAAAATACATGTGTTTCCTTACTGGAGCAAGCAGCCAAGATCATGCGATTCTAGTCCTTAGAATCGATTCTAGTTCTAGTCCTTGCACTGGCTCCCTGTGGTTTTCTGGGCACACTTCAAGATGCTGGTTATCACCTGTAAAGCCTTTAATGGGCTGGGCCTAGCATGTCTCCAGGAGCCTCTTACCCCAGACACCAGATGTTGCCCTATACATTTCCAGTTGTAGAAATTGGAAATGCGACCACGGCCCATTCCACTCCCTCCCTGGACCTGTTGTCCATCCTATTCCCTCACCTGCTGTCTTGAACATCTCAAAACATGTTCACCACAGTACCTGAGGGAGGATGGATGACAGGACCTGGACGATAATGTGGGAGGAGCCATGGCTGCCTTTTCCTTCCATTTCAGCAGGAGACAATAATGGACAGTATCCACTATCTGAGGTAAGAGGTGGTAACTTCATGTGAGCAGGGATATAGCAGAGAGGGGGAATCTCTTGCCTATAGGCCGAATTCAGCCCACCAAGCTGCCCCAAATGGCCTGTGGAGGTCTCGAGTGAGGCCTTGCCGCCTTCCCCCTCAGAGAAGGGAGAGGGGGTGGAAGCAACTGAGGTGCAGTCTGCAGGGGCTTCACTACTCCCTTACATTTCCCAGTCAAAGTGCCAGCAATGGGGTTGGGGTATGGCCCCGATGCACTTGACTGGAGCCAGTTTGGCCCTCAGGCCAAAAGAGGTCCCCCACCTCTGCCACAGAGCATCATAGATGTGGAAGGTCATCTAGTCCAACCCCCTGCCAGTGCAGGAAACCCACTACTGCAGCATCAGAGTTTGCCATCCAGCCTCTGCATAAAAACCTCTAATGAAAAAGAGTCCACCACCTTCTGAGGCAATCTCACTGTGGAACAGCTCCAAGATGTGTTCATTATGAATCTACAGAGGAGGTGAGGCATTCTGACCCAGCTCTACAGAAAGTTCAGTTAGCAGGGATGAAGGTATGGCTAGGTCTTTCTTAGTTGTGGGGCACCTGCCCTCTGGAAATCTCTCCCTAGATAAGTTTTTAAGGCCTCAGTAAAACTGTGGTTCAGAGACTCTCCTGAAGCATTTTTATTCCTGAAAATAAATGTTTTACTTTGTTTTCTGAAGGGCTGCAGGCTTGGGCTGAGGCTGCCTCTTGAGGAAGTATGTACCATAAGGATAAGGTCTCAAATGCTTATTTATTGCATTTCTATTCCACCCAATAGCCAAAGCTCTCTTATATCCAGCTGGTAACTGTGCCCTTTGCAGTACTGTTCACTCTAACTAACAGCAGCTATGCAAGATCACAGATGAAGCTCTCTTCCAGATGACACCTGCTAGTTGAGATCTTTAACTGGACTGGACTGCCTACATCAGGGGTGGGCATCCTGCTGCCCTAAGGATCTTGGCCTAATTTCATGCCACCCTTGATTTTTAGACCCTTGGCAAGAGTGATCTGTCCTTTTCCTGGCAGCCTGCTGGGCAGGGAGAAAAAGAGAAAGAGAAGGTGGTGGCACAAAGAGAAAAGGGTTGGCCCTACCCACATTCACTTGAGCCACCCCCCCGCCCCCCGGCTTTGGCCTCATTCACTGACAGCACATGACATTAGGCAGATTACGAATTCAGCCCTCAACAGAAAAACGTTTCCTCACCCCTCCATGCAAAACATATGGCCTACCACTGTCTGTGACCCCTTTCAAAGGTCCAGCCAAAGATATGGACTGATAACGACGCTATGGACTTTAAAGAGAGGATCTACCCCTCTCCTGTCTTTTTAGCTTGTCCAGTTTTGCTGCTGATTTCATGGTGTGTTTAATTCAAGTAAGTATGGCTAACGCTTGGAAGGGTAAGACACTTTTAGGCATCTCTGGGAAAGACAGCGATCTGTCTGCTGAGACCGAAGATGTGCTAGAGATCTTACCCTAACCCATGCTCTTTCCATCTTTCACAGGACACTTAGTCAACGCCAGCACAGACCTGATGAAATTAGACCATGAAGAGGAGCCACAACTAAAAGAGCCATACCTTTCCAAACAGAAGAAGCTCATGGTGAGAGACTCGTGGCAGCACGAGTGGCATCGTTGCAGTAGGGGAGGAAATGAGGATTGATCTCACGCAATGTGGCTTTATCAGGACCCCAAGTGCCCCAGAGGACTTGGATGGATATTGATACCAGAGATGGTGATAGTCGTTCAGCGGAAACAGTTGTGCTGGACCTGACCGCTACAGCAGGCCAAGGTTTTGTCAGGAGCGCCCTTGCTGCCTTCTGAAATCCTCAAGTAGCCAGAATCAACATGCAGATGATAGGGCTCTTTTCCAAGGCTTTATTTCCATTCAACCTAATGACGCTTACAGATGCTAATTGCATGAGCCTAATGAGGGAAACTTTAGAGAGCTGCCTACCAGAGGTTTCTAGCCTTAGT
The DNA here is from genome assembly GCF_057233095.1 of Heloderma suspectum. Taxonomy (NCBI): domain Eukaryota; kingdom Metazoa; phylum Chordata; class Lepidosauria; order Squamata; family Helodermatidae; genus Heloderma; species Heloderma suspectum. Next base: position 282,540,844 of record NC_139461.1, on the reverse strand, counting down.
GAAATCAGGTGATCTCCGTTTGGAGGACAGAGGCGGGAAACCTCTGGATTTAAGGGCTAGGAGATGAAAGTCCGCCCCTTTCCCGTGGGGCATCAGGGTGCAGCTGTTGACGTCGCACCAAGCGGGCTGAGCACCTCCTCTCAGCGCTCTCCTTCTCCCGCTGGTCCCTTCACCAGCACCTAGCATCCCAAAGCTCCAATTGTCCCTCCCCCTGCCTGCCAGGGTCGCTACCACTCTCATGAATGTGAGCAGAGAGGGACTCTCCCTCCGGGAGCACCTCTGAACAGCATGCGGGTTCCTCTCCCACAGTTTCTATCTCTTCCTCAGAATCGGAACTGCTTTGGGGCTCTATGGGCTCCGATCCAACCCTGACAGGTTTCCCAAATGGGGAAACCATCAGCTGCTCTGGTTCGCCGCCCCTGTGAATATACCCATTACCCATGGCCTGCCATTTTGCAGCCATGGTGCTTTGCCCTTCCTACTCCAACTCCTAATAAGTTCATCCAAACTGCCCCGTGGGAAGGATCGGGTGGAGCAGGGAAAGGAGCTCCCTGGAACTGCCCAGGGGAGGATGAAATTAAGCAGGCAGCTGCATTTTTTAATTTATGATATTTGTAATACACTTAAGAACCTACAATGGAATTAACACAACTGATTAATTAACACAATTAATTAACACAATTAATCAATGAATTGTGCATGGCTCCAGGTTGAATTTTCCTACGGGTCAATGGCCCTTGATAGAAAAAATGTTCCCCACCCCTGTCCTAGAGAAAATCTTGGTTGGTCTAGTAGGAACTCAGCTGAACTGGGTGGAGTGACCAAATGCAAAGCTGTCCGGGGCCTCCTATACTGTTAACAGTTGTGACAAAAAGGAAGGTTTGCTAGGTGCAGTTTGTCATGCAGGAGTAGGAAAAGCGCACCTGCTGAAATTCCCACTTCAACAGAACTCTTACAAGGTGCAGGAGTCTTGTCCTCCTCTGCATCTGGTTATCCTACAGCTGGGATAAATCTTGGCAAAGATTGGGAGTGAATTTTTTAATCCATACATCCCTGAATATCTTGTCTGCTGAGCACCTCTCCTCATTACAGAATAACCAAAATAATGATGAGTCACTTGTGTTAAGAACCCCCCCACACACACATGCATGCGCGCGCATGCGCAACATTCTAATTGTTGGTTTGTAAGGAAGTTCTTTGCAGAGCCCAGATTGTTCTCATTTGATTTTAGTATAAAGCTTTCATTGCTTTTGTTTAGGCCAAGATCCTGGAGCATGACAATGTGAACTACTTGAAGAAAATCCTGGGTGAGCTGGGAATGGTGCTAGATCAAATTGAGGCTGAACTGGAGAAGAGAAAAATTGAATATCAAGGTATGCGTCACGCTGATGTGGAAATTATTTTCTAGGTCTGCTAAGCGAGGCTGCCAAGGAGCAAGCCTTGTACGGAGGAGTCCATAGTCTTGAAATATAGGCCTATGTTTAGGCAAATATCATTCCAGATCCTCTCTCAGGGGGCACTACCTGTATCTTCAAATGCTCCCAAGCACCAGGAGTGGATGCAGCCACTGCAACTTTCATCCTGTTCTTCCACTGGGCTTTTCACCCTCCCTCCTCCCCTGGCTGGGGCAAAATTAGAGTCCTGCACACTGAAGATTTGCCACACTACTTATTATTCTATGCTGTCTACATTGTACCTAAAATTACTTCCTTTGAAAGATGTTACATGACAAAAACATCCATTTACTAACTTAGTTCCTAAATATACTATAATAATATAATTTGAGAACGTTGCAAATACACATTTTTCCCAACACAAGCTGTAGCACTACTTTTTTTTAATCATATCAAAAGTACAGTGCTGATTCTCGGATCATGGAAATACTTATTCCTTTTCTAAAAAAAAATTATCATCCTTACAATTGAATTCTAAATTATCATGAGGTAGACAACTTGCCAAAACTGTGGTCTTCCATTGATTTTGATATTTGTATACCTAAACATGATGATGATTTCATGTGTGCAGAACTGTTGCTTCCTTCCGTTGTTTGAAGATCGTTGGCTGCAATAGAATCCTTGCAGCTCCCTTTGTGCCTTCAAAATGTCCTGAATCTAAATCCTGATTTCTGGCAAATGGAGGCAGACCTTTCAAGGACAGTAAAGTTGCATTGAGTGAGCACATTTTTTTTTATCCAACAAAAGTCTTTGAAGTATCTTCCCTATTACAAGTCCACTTTCCCTTTTATCTACCCAGCTGGCAGTCGCTGTGTTTCACCATTTTTGAGTGTCCAGCTGTGACACAGGTTTGACTATGTATTTGTGCCAAGAAATATGCTGGACACGTTTTATAAAGAGAGACAGACAGACAGACAGACTAATGAGTATGCCTTTTAAGCCTCCTTCTACTGAGTACAGCTCACACGAGACTAATGCTCTCATTGAGGGTCCTCTAGCTATTCCCAGATGCACTTTGCTGCCCAGTAGCTGTTCATGTCCTGCTTCATCCCATCATACTCAGTGAACCAATTGAGGGTGCATGTGCAGAGAGAAAGCAGATTCCTGTACATATGAACACCCGAACTAATGGGCCACGCTAACACTTGCAACCCCTACCAGACAGCTGGAACCTTGCCAATTTCATCACATTTGATTCTCATTGGTATCAATGTGAAAAGTTAGTCATGACTAAGTCCCACTGATTTCAATGGGAGTGAAGTTCAACTACTTTGACCTGGTAGTCCAACCCAGTGATTTATCCAGCCAGAAGTTTACAGTACCACTTACAATGTAAAGGGTCGTTAGTGGTTATTTACTCAGGGTATAACACTAAGGGCTCCATCACACGGGCAGAGACATCCACATCAATATTGGGGCTTTCTCCATCCGGTTTCATTGTGGGATTAGAGCAGGCTCCTTTACACAGTTGTTTCAATCTCATTATATTCTGAGATTCTCATTATATTCTGAGAGAAATATACCTTTGACAATCTCATTATATTCTGAGAGAAATATACCTTTTCACAGGGTGGCTACTTTTCTGCAAAAAGCCATTACATGCACTGGGGGCATTGCAACATTTCCTCCCTGGTTCCTGCCCATTTCCCTCCCCTCACAAGTTACTGGTGGTTTGGTTGTGATTGACACACAATGCAGGTAGACAGCAGCCTCCACCGAACTGCCCAGACCCCACCCCTGCAGGCACTGGCTTCCTGGCAAACTGCTGGAATGCCAGCATGCTGGCCACTCCGTGTTGTGGAGTGAGCAGCTGAAATGCACTGCATTTAGTCACGGCAAGCCAGTGTGGCAGCAAGCCAGCAGGTCAGCATACCAACATGCCCACCACCCCGACATCTTTGTCGTTGTCATCATCACCGTGCCCCCAAAAAACCAAAACAGCTGCCCACAGCTGGACACACACAGCGGTTTCTTCGCACTATGGGAGAAATACACGGGGAAGTCATGGCGCTCCTATTGCACAGGCTGAAAAAAAAATGCATTTTTTCCATTTGGGGATAACATGGGATAAACAGGGGGAAATGGCGGGAAAATCACTAGAGGATTACAATGTTGTGTAATGGACCCGCAAACTTCTGTGAGTGACCAATCATGAATGTGCGATAAATTGCAGGTGTAGAGATGCCCTAACATGTGGTTGTTCTAATTTAATTGTATGTTAGGATGCTTGCACGCCTCACTCCTAACAGTGATAGTAGTGGGGAACCAGGAAATACCTCAAGAAATAGGTACTTCTCGTTGATGGGATTTAGAGTGATCATCACTGTTTTGACACAATGATAGTTCTGCACCCTGTGCTCATCCTAATAGTTCATGTGGACTAGCAGCCATTCAACCAGAGATTGCCCCCAGTGTGTGATTATAGGTGACCTCCACTCTATTTATAATACCACATCATACACGGATCTCATTCAAGGATGGGCAACCTTTTGGGGTGGGGCCATATTGACCCTGTGGAATTTTTCTGGGGCTGCACAAATTGAGGGGGCTGCTGGTGACTTGGGCTGCAATGGGTAGGGCCAGGACACCACATTAATTCACACATACACACACATACATCCATTCAGGAACTCGACTGCTTGGAGGGGCAAGTGAAAGCCTCCCCCTGCCCCTCAGCAATCCTGATCCAGATCACTGTTTCCCCACTTGAAACAGCAGTCTTAACAAGGATCTGGGGCGGGGGGAGATTTAACTCTCTCCCTTCCCAGTACTTCTGATACGGATCACTGTATACCGCCAGCTTCAGGGGAATAGCAGGTGGGACTCCCCGGGGCTTTATAGTCTGGCAGGGTTGAGAGAGCAAGTGGTCCGCCTTGTCCTGCAAAGGCTTGTCCTGTTTACTTCTGAGTCATCATGCAGACTTGCCCTGCTTACTTGTGAGTAAACATGATGCTCATGCTTACTTCTGAGTAGAATTCTATTTGAAAGTTGCTGCTGACTGATTCAGTCCTGCTTCCCTCTGGGCCTTGTCCTGCAGAGGCTTCTCCTGCTTCTGTTTTTTTTAATTTAAACTACTTATATATCGCTTGATAGTCTCTAAATGGTTTACATAAACATATATATAATGCAATATAAATTAATAAGTACATTAAAACCATTTCAACAAAAACAGTAAAACAGAGCACTGTGATTACAAGTCAGAGAAAGTCTGAGTAAATAGATACGTCTTAAGAGCTTGCCAAGGTAGTGTCAGTAAACAAGCTGAGGCTTGCCCTGCTTACTTGTGAGTAGACATGCTGTTCATGCTTACTTCTGAGTAGACATGCTTCCTACTATAAATTGAAATGGGGGTTTTGGATCTTTCATCCCACTGTTGGGTTGGATTTTCCACCCACTTTTTTGTGTGGCCCCCGCACACCACGGGAATGCGGCCCTGAGAAGAGCCTCGGGTTGAAAAAGATTCTCCACCCCTGGCCTAAACCCTGCATCCTGTCCACATCCTCAGGCCACTTCTTGTTTTAAATCTGTCACTAGAGGCCCAAGTGGCACCTTTGGCCATGCTTGGATTGGGATAGCCTGGTCTCAGTAACTCATGCTCTTGTAACATCCTGCACAGATTACTGCAATGTGCTCTACACGCAGCCACCCTTGAAGTTGGCCCAGAAGCTGCAGCATGCTGCAGCCCAGCAATTGGTGGGAGCAGCAAGAAGGGATCATATCACCCCAATCCTGAAAGCATTGCATTTGCTGCCAGAGAGCTTCAGAGCCCAATTCACAGTCTCCCGACTGGCGTGTAAAGCTTTAAACCACTTTTGGGCCCAAGTACTTTAGGGAATGCCTCCCCTATTATGAGCCATCCCATGCCGTACAATCAGCAGGGGATACCTTGCTCATTGTTTCGCCAATAGCAGAGACTAGGAAGGTAGTGACATGAGCCAGGGCATTGCCTGTGGTGGCATTTATGGAATTCTCTCCCAGGTGATATTAGGTTTGCTCCCACAGTCGAATTGTTCAAACAAATATCAAAGACGTTTTAATTTGGTCCGACTTTTGGACTCTCATGTAAAGTTGTTTAGATGTGATCATAGTGAGAGTTTATCGCTACTGGTTTTATCATATCGTATTGTTATTTTAAAGATGTTTATATTTTTACTTTTATATTTTTGCTTTGGCATTTTGTGCTAGCCGCCCTGTCTTCCAGAACTGCGAGACGGGCAGGACACAAAAATACTGAATATAAATAAACATACATGCATATGGAGGGCCTTCCCTGTTTTAGCGTGCATGTGTGGGACACTTCTTTTGTATGCAATGTAGCCACTGAGGCTGCAATATGAAGTAAAAGACAAGCAAGAGAGACGAAGGGAGAGGCTTAATCCTTCCTCCTTGCACAATTTCTTTCTGCTGAAAATCCACGTGCGCCCCCCCCTCCCAGCTGCTTTTACCCCCACTAGGGAAAAGATATGGATAGTTCTGCCCTTAGAGAATTTGCAAATGTATATGAACCAAATATCTATATCTATATCTATATATCTGCTCATGCAGCAGGGAACTCTCTCATAGGAGAGACATCCCAAAAGAGACAGTGGCTATTCAAGATTACAAACACAACATTTCTAATAACTGCACCTGTCAATGTATTCGAGGTTTGGCCTGCGCAAGGGCTTTCTATGTGGTTTTGGAAGTCATCTGGGCTTGTACAGCTTGAACCACTTCTATTTTCTCACAGTGATATGCTTGAAAAATTCCTACCAGGCTTGGGTGAGCTACATGCAGAAGTGCCAAGTGCGCAGACATCACAGTGACAGGCAGCGAGTGCAATATGCTGCAATGTAGGAGGCAGAGAGAGAGAGAGAGAGAGAAGGAGAATATAAATAATGGTCTCAAATGCTATTTTGGGGTATATTTTCTGCACAAAATGTATGCACAAGAGAATGGATAACTTGCTCGAAAATCTATGTGATGAAGATCATGGGTTATATTATTATACTTTGGAACGCTCCTTATAATTGCATGCAGGATTGTGTCTTGTTCTGTGGAACCATAGAAAAGCTGCAGAGTGTGTTATTCCTGAGAAATGGGACTACTTTTTAAAACAACCTGACAAGTTTGTGCTTGCAACAACATGCTATGTTATCAATGCCTAATGAAATCTCAGAAGCTGAACTAAGTTTCCTGCCCTTTTGGCTTGCTGCCAATTCCCTGTGGAGAAGGTGGGATTTCATGCCCTGTCAAGCTCCTTCCACAGACTAGCAGAATCAGTTATACAAAACAGCAGTAATTACAGAATAAATCACGCAATATAAGAAACAATGCAAATGTGTATAATCTGTTCTACACAGTTGAGTGTGTGTGTGTGTGTGTGTGTGTGTGTGTATGATATCTTCCTCGTGCTAGGGATGTTGGAGAAATCCGCCACGGAACCAAACGAGTTTGGATTATTATGAATCCGACCCACGGATTCCACAATGGACTGGCTTTTCCCTGTCGGGCAGATTCTACGGACTTGCAGACCGTTTTTTTTTTATTTTCCAGAATTTTATGCAAATGTTGTCATAGAAAAATACGCATTTTTTTTAAAGTCTCAAAATGTGCATTTCCCACTTGGGCTAAAGTGTGAAAAGACACATTTTAGGGGAATTTGTGCATTTGGGGGAAATGTGTGCATTTTTGCATTTTGTGCAAATTTGCGCAAATGTGAGTTTGAGTAAATTTGGAAACTTAAAAAAAATTCTGATTGTTGGACAAGAGAACAAAAGGCACCTGACAATCCACAAAACACAGATGGAACGGATTTTACACAATCCGTACATCCCTATCTCATGCTCATCCATTTTTCTTTTTTTAAATAAAAGGTTAACTAACTGGCAAGAGACACACACACACAAAGCAAAAAACTCAATGCAAGCTGTTATCATCATTTAAGTAAAAAAAATCATAAATTGAAACAGGAGTGCTCACAGTTGGGAAAAATATCTCAATATTTTTCATAATTTAAGGGGAAGTGGGGATCTGGCAATACAGATATACAACACAAGGCAGGGGAGCAGGATCCAAAAATTCAGTCAAGCAGAGAGACTAGCCCTAATATGCAGCTCAGAGTCAGGAAGTGGGGAGTCTGTGTATCACGTGACGACTCAGCCTGCTTCTCCTTGGGAGTAGAGTCAGACAAGTCCCTCCCATACAGTCAGCTCCACTGTGCAGGCAATGGGCTGTTTTCTTCTAGTCTAAGAGTCTTTGCCTTTGCCTGGGGAAGGAGAAAGGGGAAAAAATGAATTGACAACCAATAGAAAGCCAGTATTCTAGCTTAAAAGCTTGGGCTGGAAGAGAAGAACCCAATAAACTCACCAGCACAGCAGGGATGGTGACTTGGTGTTTGTTTAGCACAGCCTTCCCCAATATGGTGCCCTCTAGATGTTTTGGACTTTAACCGCCATCAGCCCCATCCAGAATGGCCAATAGTCAGGAATGATGGGAGTTCTAGTCCAAAACTTCTAGAGGCCATCAGGATGGGGAAGGCTGGTTTAACTCCATTCTAAAGAAAGATGAAGCAATCTGACTCGCTCTGCAGCCTCCCCTCCCTGTTAAGTAACTGCAGGTGTGGCTTTGATCTGAAGATTAGTTTGGAAAACCTAAACAAGGGGTTGCAGTTGTTTTTCATTGTATCTCACCACCACCACTTTTGGTTAGGGAAGGCTCCAACCTTCAGCCCATCACGGTATAGCTGCCCGTGGATGCCACCAAAGTTTTCACAATGGATGACTTCACAGTTTTTGAAGCCTGCCACAGATGTTGCAGCCATGGGTTGTTCAGTCACTTTGTTGTTGTTCAGTCGTTCAGTCGTGTCCGACTCTTTGTGACCCCATGGACCATAGCACGCCAGGCCTTCCTGTCCTGCGCTCTCTCCCGGAGCGTGCTCAAGTTCATATTCATTGCATCGGTGATGCTATCTAGCCATCTCATCCTCTGCCGTCCCCTTCTCCTTTTGCCTTCAGTCTTTCCCAGCATCAGGGTCTTTTCCAGGGAGTTTTCTCTTCGCATTAGGTGGCCAAAATATTGGAGCTTCACCTTCATTATCTGTCCTTCCAATGAGCACTCAGGGTTGATTTCCTTTAGGATGGACTGATTTGACCTCCTTGCAGTCCAGGGGACTCGTAGGAGTCTTCTCCAACACCACAGTTCGAAAGCATCAATTCTTCGGCGCTCAGCCTTCCTTATAGTCCAGCTCTCACATCCATACATTACTACTGGGAAAACCATAGCTTTGATTAGATGGACCTTTGTCGGCAAGGTGATGTCTCTGCTTCTTACTATGCTGTCTAGGTTGGCCATAGCTTTCCTCCCAAGGAGCAAGCGTCTTTTAATTTCATGGCTACAGTCACCGTCTGCGGTGATCTTGGAGCCCAAGAAAGTAAAATCTGTCACTGCTTCCATTTCTTCCCCTTCTATATGCCAGGAAGTGATGGGGCCAGATGCCATGATCTTAGTTTTTTTAATGTTGAGTTTCAAACCAGCTTTTGCACTCTCCTCTTTCACCCTCAACAAGAGGCTGTTGAGATCCTCTTCGCTTTCTGCCATTAGGGTGGTATCGTCTGCATATCGGAGGTTGTTGATAATTCTCCCAGCAATCTTAATTCCGACCTCTGATTCATCCAACCCGGCATTTCTCATGATGTACTCTGCATATAAGTTAAATAAGCAGGGTGACAATATGCAGCCTTGTCGTACTCCTTTCCCAATTTTGAACCACTCGGTTGTTCCATGTCTGGTTCTTACTGTTGCTTCTTGACCCTCGTACAGGTTTCTCAGGAGACAGGTAAGGTGGTCTGGTACTCCCATCACTTTAAGAATTTGCCACAGTTTGTTGTGATCCACACAATCAAAGGCTTTAGCGTAGTCAATGAAGCAGAAATAGACGTTTTTCTGGAATTCTCTTGCTTTCTCCATGATGCAGCGAATGTTGGCGATTTGATCTCTAGTTCCTCTGCCTCTTCTAAACCCAGCTTGTACTTCCGGTAGTTCTCGGTCTGTCAAATTCTGCTGAAATCAGCAGGGGAAGAGGCCATGCAGCAGGAAAGGGAAATCTTACCATATCTTTTTCTTCTTATTCTAGCATCAGCTAAGGTTGTTTTCACACTGAGATGCTACATTGGTCTCAAGTGATACATTGATTCATTCATATATTGATGAATTCTAATTAACGTTTAAAATCGTCCTCCCACACATATACAATTTATCAGTGGATCTGTGACTGAAGCATGGACTTTCTCCTTCCTTCTGCTAGATTTGGTGAAATACAAGGATTTGGTAGTATAGAGTTAGCAAAGTACATAAATTGCCAAGCCTAGCAACAGTGACCAGGTTACCACCATTGTGTCCTATTACTAGAGGACTATTTAATCAACCCCAAATGGAAGTCAGTTGATGACCAAGTAATCAACCTCAAACAGAAGACAATTAAGGATCAACTCTGAGCTCTGTATCAGTTCCCAAGTTTCGAAATGAGATGTGACTTTATTATTATTATATATATTTATATAATATCCTGCCTTTTATATCCTGCCTTTTCCCCAATACTGAAGGCGGCTTTACAACATTAAAACTTATACAGTTAAAACCTATAAATAGAAATATAAATAGAAGTGTACAAAAGTTAAAAATATAATTAAATATTTTTAATATATTGTTTCTATTGTGGCTTTGTTCTTCAGGACAGAAGTGTGAACTCTGGCTTTGTGGGTGTGTATTCACCCTGGCTGACATCTTGCTGGGAGCCACATTGCACCGCCTCAAGTTTCTAGGACTTTCTAAGAAATACTGGGAAGATGGCAGCAGACCCAACCTACAGAACTTCTTTGAAAGGATACAAAAACGCTTTGCCTTCAGGAAAGTTTTGGGAGACATACACACCACCCTCCTCTCCGCAGTGGTACCTAATGCCTTCAGGCTGGTCAAACGGAAACCTCCATCCTTTTTCGGAGCCTCCTTCCTCATGGGATCTCTAGGAGGGATGGGGTATTTTGCTTATTGGTATCTAAAGAAAAAATACATCTAATGCTGGCTGTTCTGGTGCTTAGTTTGGTGTCTCTGTGCTGTGTGAAAACCATGATGAATCTTCAGTAACTGTAATGAAATTTGAAACCAATATGAATATACTGTTAATGTAACATTCCATAGTCTAGAAGTAGAAAATGTATACTGCAAGGAAGCGAATCAACGGAAATATTCAACTTGTACAATGCCTTTTTTTAGGTTTAAGTATGATAAAACTGTAAACAGTGGGTGCGTTTGATGCTTTACAAAACCACTGTAGAGCAAAACGTCCCTCTAGCACAGGCAAACACCATGAGAAGAGAGATGGCAACCCCAGCAACACAAAATTGAAAGGTGGGGTTCTCTTCTGTACCTGTACATTTCTTCCAATGTTTGTTAGCCACATAGCACATTTTTTCACGGGTGCAAATAGGAGATACTTCTCTCCAAAGAGCTGTTGTGGTGTTGTGATGATGAGAGAGAAGCTTAAAAAAATAACAACACAGAAATAGAATGGGCACAGTCAGTTAGACCACAGTAGTTTGTGAAGTTCTAGCTTAAGGTAGAAATGAGTCATTTGTGTGTCTCTCTCTTTGTATCATTATTTCCACCGGATCAAGTATTTTTATTGACCTGCGCTTAGAATGTATCCACTTTCTACTTCAATTTTTTTTAATTTTTTAATTGTATCTTATAGCTAACAGCAGATGGTTTTTTCTGATTGTAACCTTGATTTCATAGATGCATTTCTGTCTTACTGAGGTGTTTGCCTCAAGCTTCTTTCATGAATTTGCCAAGCATTGTTCACCAGTGGAGCCTTTCTGGACTCTTAACAACATCATTATTTTCATGAGTTTCAAGCCATTTCCAAAGGATTTCTTTTTCGTTTGTTTTGGGGTTTTCGCCTCCTCTTCCTTGGTTTTTTTTTTTTCTTTTTCACTTTCTCATTGTGTATTTTTCTTAGAAATACTTTGCACAGAAAATCACGTTTCTTATTTTCTTGTGCCTTTTGCATGTTGGAAAGAGTAACAAGCATCACTGCTACTCATGCTTTAAAGACTTCTGAGAACCTAAATAAACCATAAGGAGTAACGGCTTTACCTTTCTAAATGTGTTTAGCATCAGTTGATTCATTTCCAAAAGTAAATTGTGTGTTCATAGACACACATACCTTTTCTCACTTTAACACAATTAGGGGTTGGCTGAGTCATGACTAAATCCAGGCACAAGAATTAATAACAAAGACTGAGATGGCTCTGAGTACATGCAGAGTGCTTGTCTCTCTTAAGCAGCCATCATATGTTTGATAGATGAGAGAGGAACTCAGTCAAGGATGTGATTCTGAGGCAGGCTGAGACCCAAGCACCTCTCATTCTAGAAAGTTACCACATTAAAGGATTTATCACATGGAAGTTTATTTTGTTTATTGAAAAATATTTATATACTGCTTCCCATTTTAAAAATCCCAAAGCTGTTTACAAAAAATTATAAAACAATACATTAGTATAAAAGCAAAAGCATTTAGACAAGTTAATGGTTGGGAAAAGCCAGGGCAAGCAAGTATGTTTTTAATAATGGTCAAAAGCATATGAGTGTGGGTGCCTGACATATCGTAGAGGGGAAGCCATTCTAGATGTTGGCTTGCTGCTACCAGATAGGACTCTGCAAAATTTAGCACGGACAACAAGGTCTCCCCTGAAGATTGTAGAGGTCTAACTGATCTACATAGGGAGAGACTATCTTTAAGGTTGTAGGAAAAATCTGAAATTCCAGATTCCAAAATTGAATACCAAGGAGGGTCATTTGCCCCTTTGAAAACCATTGTTCAGTAGTACATATTTCCAATAGACCTATTTCAGGAATCAAAGGCGTCCTCCAGATGTGTTAGACTGCAACTCCCATAATTGCAGTCCAACACATAAGAACAGCACCAAGTTGGGGAAGGCTGGCTCACTCAGTCATTCAGATTGTTTTCTGGGATTACCATGTTTTGCCTCAAAAGACAGAGACTTCACCAACATGCCGGGGCATAAGAACACAGAAAGAGTCCTTCTGGATCAGACCAAGGGTCCATCTAGCCCAGCATTCTGTTCACACAGTGGCCAACCAGCTGTCGATGGGAAAACCACAAGCAGGACATGAGTGCAACAGTACCCTCCTGCACATGTTCTCCAGCAACTGGTGTATGCAGGCATAGTGCCTGATACTAGAGGCGGCATATAGCCATCAGGACTAATAGTCTTCTCCTCCATGACAGCTTCTGCATAGTCATTTACTATAAGTTTAATACTGTAAATGTCTAACCGAAGACTGTGACATTGTTCAAGCACATCCTTGGTTGTTGCCATGGAGGACAGAGCTATTGCTGACTACTGGTCATGAGTCACGACGACTATATAATACCCCTGGCATCAGAGCAGTTGCTGGGAAACAACAGCAGGAGAGGCCTATTGCCTTCATGTACTGCTTGTGGGCTTCCTATAGGCATCTAACTGATCACTGTGGTAAACAGGATGTGGAACTAGCTAGGACTTTGGTCTGACCCAGAAGGACTCTCATGTTCATAAAGTAGTTTTTAGCCAATCTGAAGTATAGCTGTTTGCACCCCATCAGGTTTCTCTTTGTAGGATGTATTCCCAAAGAATTAAATCTACTGGCTGCAATAAACCAGGTGATCCCATGCAGTGGTTGTACAGAACAGGTAATTTGTGATAGATGCCATTTCTTACATTATGGTGCTGCAGAGTGAGATAAGCTGAACCTGCTTAGTCTCATCTCTTAAAACATTGTGAAGGTGCCTTGTTCAGCAAAGGGCTGGATGTGCCCGATCTCATCTGATCTTGCAGGCTAAGCAGAGTCAGCCCTGGTTAGTACTTGGATGGGGGACTGCCTGGGAATCAGGCTTCCGGCAGGGCGTTGGACTCAGTGGTCTTGTAGACCTTTCCCAGCCCTATGATTCTATTATCCTTTGCATTTAGCCACTCTAGTTATTATGTTAAAAGGCAAATTCCCTACTCCATTGTTACTTTTCATGCATAGTTTCAGAAAAATGCTTTGGAAGAAAATCAAGAGGCATACAGTCCTTGGCTTCCCCCAGGTTCTGTGAAATTTCTAGATATTTGATTCAATAAGTCTAATCAGCAGGAAGCTGCTATCCCAAACTTCCCCAACCTGGTGCTCTCCATATATTTTGGACCTCCCATTATCCCTGAGCATTGTCCATGCTGGCTGAGGCTGATGGGAATTGAAGTCCAAAACATCTGGAGGGCATGGGGGGAGGGGGGAGGCTGAGCAACAATCACTTTGACAGAAATGACAAATGTAGGGAATGTTAGGAAGGCTGCAGAGACACTAAGGGTACATATACAAGTGTCCCAAATGTAACTTATTAAAGCATTCAATTTGCTAAAGTATAATTCTCCCTTATCTGCAGTTGGCATTGATTTGGTAAACCCCCTCTCCTTCCTTTCACTGCGGTCTTAAAATGGAAGAGGCCAACAGCTACTACCAGAACCTTGTTCCCCTACCTGAGGCTCTTTCTGAGAGCAGGGAACTGCCACGTAAGGCCTCAAGGTAGCCTCAGGGTACTGCTGCCAGTCACAACCCTCATCTTACCCCATCTTCATCTGCACCAGAGAGGATATATAGTGTTGCTTACTTCACCTACCAGCAGGGCCAGCCCTACCATTAGGCAGAGTGAGGCAGCCACATCAGGCAGCGGATGCTGGTGGCAAGGTGTTGCAAGAGAGAGAGCTGTGTGTGCCACGTGACTTGCCTTACTCTCTCTACACTAGCCTGTTGCCCTCAGGTGTGGTGGAGGATGCTGTCTTGCCACCGGTGTTGAAGTAAGATTTAACTACTAGTCCAGACAGCTTTGGTATGTGGAATGGGAGGGGGTGCCATCTTGACCTTTGCAGTGGTGTCACGGTAAATGTTGACGTGCAGGCATTCATCATGAGAGCCCCCATAGCTACACCCCCAAGGAGAGTTTAAAAAAATGCAGGTAGCCATCTCAATCAACTTGTTCTAGTAGTTTTCATCTCCACCAGGAGCAGGTCTTTCATAAAACTGATAGGTCTCAATTGTCCATTTAAGACCAAAATACTTTACCTTACAACAGGGAACAATATATTGTTGCTGGGAAAATCCATTTCCCCTCACAAGCTCTTGTGAGGATAGCAGCTAAGAGGGGACAGGGACGTCTGAGGGGGGTGGGGTGGCAGATGATGTCAGAGTTCCTGCTAATCAAAAAGTACCAGCACTCCATCCCTGTGAGCCCTGGCTCCACTACACCTCTGGTCTTTTGACTCAGGAAGCAAAGTATCTTGGTGAGCCCTGTCTAGCAGCAAGAACCTACATTTCCTGGCATTGGCAAGTGTTGCTGGACTATGCTGTGAGCCAAATGGCTTGTAAGGATCAAGTGCGTTCTAAAGGCCACATCACACCAACAGGTTTTTAGCCCAGTCACACACAGAACACAGGCTGTGTGTGGTGACCAGATTTAAAGACCAAATGGGATGCATAGGTGAAAGGTGATGAACCCACCCGTCCATCTTTCACTTATTTCCCCTCAGTCTGTCTCACTTATCTCTCAGCAGGGCTCTAGTCATTATTTTAATCATAACAAAAAGGATGTGCTCCTCGTCCCTACAAGGTAGACAAAGGAACATGACAGCCTTATCCTTCATCCTTATTTTACTAAAGACTCTCTCAGGCTTTAGATTCTGTCTCTGCCATTTTTCTCCAGCATATATTTATGGGTACATGTCTTACAGGTCTTAAAACCAGGGGTTTTTTTAAGAGTAAAATTATTTATTTTGAATAGTGAAAGCATATAGATTCATTTTGCAACAACAGTTGCATTAATTGTGGGTGTCCCCCCCCCCCCGAGAGGAATAATATTAAGGGTGCAACCCTATGCATGTTTGGACAGAAAAAAAACCCTACAACTCCCAGTTATGCTGGCTGGGGAGTGCTGGCAGTTGTAGGACTTTTTTTTCTGTCTAAACGTGCATAGGTTTGCACCATAACTGCATTTAAAACTTCTAGAAATTCAAACTGCTTCCTACCCCCCCCCCCGTTAAATACCACCTTTTGTAAAGTTTAAAGGCTATTCGATTAGCTTGTTAAACATAAACTGCTTTGCATGCAAATGCTCTCAGGTTCAGTCCATGGCATCTTTAGGCAGGACTGGGAAAGACCCTCATCTAAAATCTTAGACAGCTGCTGTCAGTCAGTGCAGACGATACTGAGCTAGAAGGACCAATGGTATAGCTTGGTATAAGGTAGCTTCCTGTGAGTGTAGGTGACTTTCACTTTTTTCACTATTTTGTATCCTTTTTCATTCTTCATTCCAGCCTTTATGCAAACTGCTGCAGCAGACCTTGCTGGATCCTCATTAGCCAAGCATCATCTGAATT
Source organism: Heloderma suspectum (assembly GCF_057233095.1). Lineage (NCBI taxonomy): Eukaryota > Metazoa > Chordata > Lepidosauria > Squamata > Helodermatidae > Heloderma > Heloderma suspectum. The sequence continues at coordinate 282,524,937 of NC_139461.1, read as the reverse complement.
TTTGTTCTCACCTTCATTTCCTAACTTCAGCCCAGATTTGTTCATCCTCACCCTACCAACTTCCATTTGTAACATTATTGCCTTCGTGCCTTCAGACAACCTCGCTGGGAGTGACCATTGAATGTGATTCTCTGTGAACTTCCTGCCCTCTCTGGAAGATTGCCTGATTTACTGTCAAGACCTTGAATGCCAGTTAGTTCCGAGTTTTCGTTTGAGCCTGGATGCTACTGAGAAGTTACATCCAGGCAGTCTTAGTCGTTCAGCCACATGTAACCCCTAGAGCTCTTGTGTGAACAGATACATATGTAAGAGTGTCAGTGAAGGTGATGTCAGTCTGGCTCTAAAATTATCAGCTCTCCCACATGAATGTCAACTGTCACTGTATTTATGACATGCACCATATGTATTTTTTTAAGTTGCAAATGCAACAAGCAGGCAATTCCTTCTCCCACCTCAAGCAAGACTGCCTGCCCTCCCCCATCCATTTATGTAAGGCAGGATGTGGCAGTCCAAGAGTGGGCAACTTGTGGCCCTCCAGATGTTTTGGCCTACAACTCCCATCACCCCTAGCCAGCATAGCCAATGGTGAGGGATGATGGGATTTGTAGGCCAAAACATCTGGAGGGCCACAAGTTGCCCTGTCCTGCACCAGGGGCACACTTTATGTGGGGGATAACATCCTTGATAAGAGAAACATTATTTTAACACATGATGCAGAAGACTATTAATAGGGCAATCTTATACGTGTCTACTCAGGAATATGCCCCATTGAGTTCAATGGGGCTTATTTACAGGTAAATGCATATACATGCTCTTCATTGGGAGGGAAGCAAATATGCATAGGCTCAAGCTGTTAGTCATACTGCTTTTAATGAACAAAGGTGTTATAAAACTTGTCTGACTGGTTTGCAGATCAGACTATAAGAAGTTATTAAGTGACTTACCCCAAAGCTTATGAGAATTGTAAGGAGCTGGGAATTGTAGCCAGACTTCTCTGCTGCTGTAAGTGAACAATCCCATTCATGTAATTCAAGAATCTGTTACAGACAACTAATTTCTGTGTCAGTCTATTTAAAACCAATTAAGATGTGCAGTTCTTTTAAAATTGTTGTTCCATATTGATATTTCTTATTTAAATAAATGTAGCTGAACTTAGCCTAACCAGCAAGCTACAATCATGCACTAGAGCTGTGGACAGAAAGTAGGACAGACTTGAGAGCCACTATCTATAAACTCAAACTACAAATAACCTTTGAACAGATTCAGAACACAGAAGAACAGCAGGTGTTTCTTTGCAGAGATCCAGAAATAGAAGCAGCTAGCACAAAATATGAATGGATAAGAGTCACACAGAATTTAATGTACATCACACTGCATAAATAGTGAGAACTAAAGGTAGATGGAGAGGAAACAACATAAACGTGGGCCGCTCAGTTTAAGAGAAGCTTTGGAACATAGGTTTGCTGTAAGGTTTGGGAAATGCCCCCCCCCCCCAAAGGTTCATAACTTTACATGTGCAGAATTGAGCATTTATCTGCATAGGTAGGGAATGTCAGATTTCATCCTGGTATCTTGAGATGCATTACCAAAACCAGGGGCATTTATCCCCCTTCAAGATGCTCCACACCATGTAGACAGAAAAATAAAATTTTGCATAGGCAAAGCCATTACAAGTTGCACCTCTATTTTTAGGACAGCTAGACTAAGCTGGGGTGTGCGCACACACACACACAATAATTCATTATATAGTAGTCTGTGAACCAAAGACATACACACTGGAATTTTGTCTTTTTCTGCCACAGTACCAGATGCTGTATTGCAGCAACTCAATGCCACAAATAGTGCTTCAAACAAACAAAATCATCTTATGATTTAGCACATGCCTAAGAAACACACGTTTCCTCCAGCAAAGGTTACATATTTATACTTCCAGTTACTGAAAAACTCCTATTATCTCAATGTAGGTTATTCCTGTTCCCTTCTCTGCCATGCTAAACATTGCCTTGGATCCAATTCCTAAGACATGTGAACTAATGTTCATGGAATGGAAGTTTTCTACATGCTCCTCCCCCTGAAAAGCCCATCTGGAGTGCTAGCCCCCCCCCTCCATCAATGTGGGATAGGGTATGGGGGGATGCTCAGGGAGGGGGGAGCCAGGCCACTTTTGAGTGGTTCCCCCCATCACATATGGGTCAGGAGGGTAGAGGCCTTCCAGAGAGGCTTTCCGAGGGAGAGGGAGCTCAGCTGGCTGCAGGCGGTAGGAGGGGGTAGGAAACTTTCCTTCCAGGAACTTCCTTACATTAATTTATCTTAGGATCCATGCCATCATTCTTATGTATTCACCTGCTTTTGTCACCAGTTCTTCCATTAACCCACAATTCGAATCATCACAACATGTTAAATATTCTGCCCTCTTCAAGCCAATGTTGGGTGTCACACTGTTGTGACACCAATCAGGATTAGTTGAAGTGTAAGTTTGTTCGTATATAATTTTTAATTGATCATTTCAGCATGTTGCTCACCAGGGAATTTTTTGGAGCTATGCCTTCTCCCCTTGTGACCCCAGGACTTAACATTAACTGCACACTGCATTGAAGGGAGAACTAAAATGCTGTTCTCTTGAGTGTTTTCAGTTTAGAGAGCCATTCCACCCCATTATGCATTCTAGACATGCCCTGTTCTAGTTTTCTGGCAGCCTTCTGATTTTCAAAGGAACAATGAGATGTTCTGATGCAAGCATGAGAAATGCGAACTCTTTATTCTGCCAGGAGGATACAATACAAAAGCAGGCAGTACAATACACACAATCCAAAATACACAGCCAGCAACTTCCTCCAAAAGAGCACAGATGCAGATTTCTGTCCCCAGAAAGTTCAGCTGTGCAGCTATGGCACTAGTGTGCTTCACATGAAATCAGTATGTCCAATAAGGTAGGACAAGTAAGCAGACATGCCAGCAAGCTGTACAGAGGGAGGTGAGAGGGAGAGGCAGGGCCATTCCACCAGCCCTGATGAAGACCACCCCCATGAAGGCTCCTCCTCCCTCAATTGTCACCACCACCAGCTGCTCCAGCAAGCTGAACTGTGGGAGAAGAGAGGGGGGAAACAAAAGAGCTTTTCTACACAAGGCTATTAATCACTGTATCTACTTCTGGTTTCGTTGCAGAATTGAGATCCAAGTTCTGCACAAAGAGCTTTTCCTTTTCTGTCTTTCCACTACATATCCACTAGGTGGCATGGTGTTATAGCAGAATAGCACAAATACACAAGTCATTCTTTCACTTTCAGAAATAATACCATTTTCCCCACACTCAAACCAAAAACAAAAACAGGAAAGTGTTCTGAAAATACAGAAGTGAAACTGGAGGATCACAACATCATCTAAAGAACCCATAAACAACCATGAGTAAGGAATCATGAGCATCTTGTGCAGAAAAGCTCAGAGCCATTCCACCAGCCCTGCTGGAAGACGACTTAATTTTTTCTTCTTCCCTCCACATTCCTTCTTGACTTTTTTTTTTTTTTTACATTGTAAGACAGCTGGCAGGGCCTGCCTTACCTTTCGGATTGAATGTAAGCCAGTCCAGGAGATCTTTTTGGCTGAGGTGTGGGATAAAATTTAAAATGCTGTAAATAGACAAAGGATAGTTGCTTAACACCCCTCTCCCCCAGCCCCTGCACACACAGTAAAACCCAGTTAAGGTGCTGCCTGCGCATAACGTGAGCAGTCTCCTGTCATGTCATTTGAGGTTACCTTATCCATCAGTCCATAAGAACACATGCAGAGTTGTGCCGGATTAGACCAAAGGCAGATTATTTATTTGAAGTATTTTTATGCTGCTTCTTGGCCAAAAAGGGTCCCAGAGCAGTTTATATATAATCAATAGAACAAGACAGTCCCTGCCCCGCAGGCTTACAATCTAGAAAGCCACAATACACAAGGAAAAAGGAACAGAGACGGGAGTAGGGAAAGATTTATTCTTTTAACAGGGCTGGTGTATTGGCCCTGCTTTCCTTTTTAGCTCCCTCAGTACAGCCTGCTGGAATGGCTGCTAGTGGGAACAGTTGAGGGAGGATGCCTTTTGGAAGCCGACAAGCAGGACATGAGTGGTGCTTATGTTCCCAAGCAACTGGCATTCAGAGGTGTACTGCTTCCAACACTGGAAATAATATATAGTCATTATAACTAGTAGCCCTCGATAGCCATATTTTCCATGAATTTGTCCATTCCTTTTACAGCTGTCCAAGCTGGTAGCCATCACTACATCTTGTGGTAGCAAATTTCATCGTTTATGCACTGTGTGAAGTACTTTCTTTTAACTGTCCTGAATTTCCCACCATTTAGCTTCATTGGATGACCTCTGGGTTCTAGTATGAGAGAGGGAGAACTTCTCCCTTTCAAGTTTCTCCATGCCATGTGTAATTTTATACGCCTCTATCATGTTCCCCCTTAACTCACCTTTTCCCCCTAATGTTATAACTTTTCCTCATAAGAGAGTTGCTCCCCATTTAGCCCAGTATTATCTACTCTGGCAGTGGCTCTTTAAAGTAAATTCAGAGATCTTTTAACTGAAATTACTAGGAATTATACTGGGGCCTTCTGGATGCAAATCATGTGCTCTGGTACTGAACAATGCCCAAATTGTCATAGCCATTTCCAGACTCCTTGGGCAAAATAGGGGAAGACGTAAATTCTGTGACAATCCAAGTAAGATTCAAATGCTTACTCTGACTGGAAGGATGTTTTTGACCATCAACCTTACCTAATTAACTAAAGCCACCTAAAATGATAACTCATGCTTACTCAAAATTAAGTTCCAGTTTTCAACAAGATTTCTTAGTAGGTGATTTTAGTACTGCAGCCATATATTTTGGTATAGACACATCTTCAGCATAATCCACAGGATCAAGTTAACAAAATCTTCAGCATAATCCACAGGATCAAGTTAATGAAATGACATTAGAAAAAAGTAGAGCCTACAACAAAATGTTGCAATCAGTTTTATGGGGCGGAAATTTTTCCAGTGCTTCATTTCTCCATAGAAAAACTTTCATTTCATAAGTTCGCTAGTAACAATGAATGGATGCCAATTGTAAATACAATATTAGGCAAGCTTGGTGAAGTTGTAATTAATGTTTTTCAGATAATTCAGGATTCGAATATTTTTTTCCTAGACAATGTAACATTTAAATCACATTAATGTGCTTTAATTCCCCCCCTCAAACATCAAATACTTGTGGTGTATTGGGACAAAAAAATAACACAGGGTGCTGCTTTGTTGTTTGCGAAACACAAATAAAGTAAACATCCTAAATTAGATCACTCTTTAGGGCACCAGAATGTTTCCTGATGAAAACTGTAAATTTTCTGATACAAATCATTTTATGCAAATTAGCCTAATTTGCATAGGAAAAATTTCCCATTCAAAATTTGCCAGAGAAGCCACACCACTAGTTGCAGTGTGAAGGGCTCCTGCTCAGGGTCCCAGCCAACCATGTCCTCCTCCAAGATATTCCATCCCCATCCCCATTTTCTCTTTTTCTCCCAGCAGTCAGCCGGCACTCCATACCCACTGAGCATGCTCAATCCTCACTGGGTTGTTTTTCAGGTTTTTCTTCTGTAGATAGTTTTGCACTTCTGCAAGCTTTGATTTCTCCCCAAACCCACTGATACCTCCCTCTTGATGTTGATAGTGCCACTTTAGCTTCATAGGAACAGCACATAGGGGATGAATTTGCTATTAGTATATAGGATTATTTTGCTTATCTCAAAACTTCCCCAATTTCATACACAAAAACCCACACCTGTAATTCTGTACAAATGCAAATGACAAAAAGTTGCATTGAATTCACTTTAATGGGAAAAGACAATGTAATTCTCTCCAATATTGTCATGATTGCACTTCCTATCCGCATCCATTCCTATATTTGCATCCTGCCTTTTAAAGTACAATATATATACGTATATGTATATATTTTTAAAGGACAAAATTCAGATATGTGATTTAAGTTTTAAAGCCCCCATTTCAAATCCAGCATTTTTCTTTTGCTGTGTATAATCAAACCCATCCATTCTTGCTGTGAATTAATTTGTACCTCACTGGTAAAGAGACTGTATAAAGTATTCCCCCTCCAACAAAGAAACAAGATAGAACCTACCGCTGGATTGCATAGACTGCTAGAAGCATAATGCAAAGTAAGAGTCAGCTGGCATTATCCAACTCAAAAGCACAGGAGGAAAAAAATCCAGCATTTCACCAGTGTACTAAGTACGGTCCCTCCATATTTCAAAACTACATAGTATATTCACAAATCAGGTGGTTGTCCCCAAAACAAGAGCTCTCTTTACTATGGAGAAAACCGTTGGTACTGGACCATCTACCCTTTCCATGACATATGTCCACATTTTACCCATGCTACATCTGTTGCCATGATATACAACCATCTACATGACTGCTGTCAGAAGACTGCCAATTATAAGTTCAAGGATAGTTGGTAAGACTTTGCTATAACACCCCCCACCCCTTGTTTATACATTATGGATATTGTATGAAGCGACAAACATTTTGTGATAGTTGACAGGGACTGAACTAGACACACCGGGTAGCCACATACTATGGAGGAAGCGACAGCCCAGTACAAAACGTTTTCTCCTTAAACCACTTGATATCAAAGATGTAATATATGAAGTGTGAGCTTCCTGCCATACTGTCCCATTGTTTTGGGATGGGAGACTGGAAGCAACTTCCACTATATAATGCTTAGCATCCTTGGCATGCGGCCCAGAACAAATGCCAGACTAACATACAAATGAAGACATTTTGTCCAAATGGACCTACCCAGGCAACGTATCTGTAGAAGATAGGATGAGACACTAGATATCTCAGCAGTTGCAATTCACAGGAGTGTTTCTGGGATGCCACATTTTATCCACATGAGTGATTTTCATATGAATAGGGATGTCAGAGAATTCCGCCACGGATCCCAGGGAGGCTGAATTCTAGTGAATTCAGCCCCCCGGAATCCGTGGTGGAACGGAGCAACCCGCCCCACCACCCCGCGAAAGCCCCACGAAATGGAGCCTACCTGGCTGCAACTCCGGTGGCTCCAGCAGCGGTAGCTGCGGCGGCAGCTCCGGTAGCTCTAGCCGCTGCCATGCTGCGGCCGCAAATGGCGGCCGCTATGCCGGCCGCCATTTGCTTCCCTGGCAAACCATGATAGGCTACATAAGTATCTATGTAGCCTATCATGGCTCAGGGCAGGGATACAAATGGCGTAGCCGCCGCCATTTGCACCCATCTGTTGCCATGATAGGCTAAGTAAATATATACGTAGCCTATCATGGCAATAGGAAGGAATGCAAACGGTGGCCGCCGTAGCCGCCATTTGCGTCCCTGTCTTTAGTCGTGATAGGCTACGTACAGATTTGCATCCCTGTGCAGCCCAGCGGCTGGATGTCCGGCTGCAGGCGGCTATGGCCGGTGGCTCCGCGGAATTGCCGCAGAGCGGAGCCGGCCAGGGAGGATTCCGGGGAGAGGGACGAAGCGCTTCCCCCGCACCGTGGATTGCCCGGCGCGGAGCCAGGTAAGAGTTTCGTACATCCCTACATATGAATGCACCCAGAGGAATCATCCCAAGTATCATCACAATGGTGTTCAATATACACTGGTCCAAAGTTGTGTACTTTCAAAAACACCCAGAGAATTGAAATATACACCTTTTTGCATGAACAGGCATTCAATTTAATTTGAATGTGTTCATTCACTCCAGCTTTCTTATCACTAATATTTTTCTACTATTTGGACCCCTATACTCACCCCAAATATTAACTGTGTGACCCTCCTTACCCAATGCCATCATTCTCTTAATGATGTGATCATAAACTTGCAAGTAAAACTCAGTGAAGTCAACTGGACTTGCTTCCAAGGAACCGTGGTTAGAATCAACTACAACTCCTACTCAAGCAAGTGTGACAGATCTGAGTCCCACATTTTTCTTTACAGGGTTTGCATTAGAAGCCAGCACAATGTATTCTCAATAAGTCTTATTGGGCTTACCGGATAAGGCCGCTATATTATTTTTAAAATATTATTTCCAGTATAGATTAGTATTTGAGGCATACTTGGCTCCATGCTTCTTAAACCCTAATAACACAGCATAGCCTGCATTTTAGCTACACAAAATATGTCAAAGTGAATTGTTCTCACACCCTGGGAAAGTAAATGGCAAGACTCCAACTGGTTTTCATGCAGCAGGTCAGCATAACAGAAGTTCTCAATATGCTTTTAAAACCAAACAAGCCACATGCAGCTTTGTTAATACAACTCAGGTCCTACTCAGGAAAGGCAGATTAAAGGAAGTTTTTGACACAACAATACAGAATGCGCCTGTCTTTTGCCGTGATACGCTACGTAAATTCCTTTATATTGACTTTCATGAATCTGTACTAGAAGGACCTCAGTTATGAGATGTCCAGAACTTTTATTGAGATTACTGGTCCTACCGAAACTGGCAATCTGCTCTCCAGTAAAGGCAGCAAAAAATGGAGGTAGCATTATGGCACAAACTGGTCAGGAGCAGAAGCAATAGTTTGGAAAAGAACAAAATGCCCCTAAAATGTTCAGTCCATATACCTCTAATCCTTTACTAAAAGGTAATTCTACTGAAATAAATGGGAAAGATTTTTTAAATGTGCATCTAGGATCAGGGCATTACCATAATGCTATTGGAAATATAAGCAGTTCAGCATTGCGATAAATAATCAAGGTTATTGGATAGTTGCACTCACTGTTACAGCTATTATCATGATTTGTTCAATCATGGATAACAAAATAAAATAACTGACATGAAGTGAATATTATGCCAAATAACTGTACTGCATGAAGGACAAGAGAGAACTATTCTTTACGTACCATAAAAGTGTTCTGCTGACAAACAGCACTGATACATCATATATATCTAAACTCAGCCACCAGTTCTACAGTATTTAATATGCACAGTCAAGAGAATGTATGCAATCATAAAAATGTATGCACATAAATAAGGGAAGGGATGTCAGTACATACTGTTTTTTCAAAAAAAAAATCCAATGCACAATTAATACTAAAAATGAATACTAAAGCAAAAATAAATGTAAGCTTCGTGTTTATAGTACCATTAGGCAAGATGTCAGCCAACTGAAAGATATACTACCTGGGATCAGACCTCACTTTTTCACTACCCAAAAGCTGCATGGAGCCATCGTTAGGTACTAATTTGCATGGGGAAATCAGTGTGACCTTGGCTGCCAAAGGGTTACAGCCATAGAGATTTCTGTGATCAGATGGCTGGAGGAAGTCCCACTACGGTCATAGAAATTGTCCCCCACATATGAATTTAGCTCAGTTTATTAATATTTTATTTCCACCCTGACTTTTATTCTAGAAGGATGCCTAAAAAAAGCTTACAGAAAGAAGTTAAACAAATCCCCAATTCACATTCGGCCATGTGGTTATTCCCACCCCATTTCATGTCATCTAATTCCTCCAACTGCTGGCAGTTGGAGCTGTCTACCTCCTCTTTGCTTCCAGTTTATGGGCATATGCATGGCTAAGAATGGTTCTGTACTGCTTTCATGTAGGAAAAACAGTACTATGCGAACCAATCCTTATCTTCAGTACATTAGTCATTAATATTTGGCATATTTGCACAAGCAGATGCCACAGAAGTCAGAGAGAAAAACAGCATAATCCTAAATAGTGGGGCTGTGAGCTACTAAGGTGTTTTACCTGCCTGCAGTCTAGACCTGCAATATACATATTCTTTCCTAGAAGCCATACTTTAGGTTGGCAGGAATTAAAAAAGCAACTTGGGCAGTTCAGTCTGGGAAACTGCTCAAGGGAATATGGCCATAAAATTCCATTAAACAAATGAATGTGCCATACGTACATCACTAGATCACTTTGGAAGTAACTTCCATGTAAGTATACTTAGGGGTACTATGAAATTTGGAGGCACTTATGTATAAGCAAATACATTTAGGATTGAGCTGCTTGTCAGTTTAAATACATATACCCCTTCTCAAGTGGCTTGTGGGTTACACACTTAACTTGAAATATTCAAACCACTTGTTGAAATATCCCCATCGGTTTGGAGTTGGGGGTGCGAGTCTTCAGCCACCCCCAACCCACCCCCCATATCTCTGGAGCAGAGTTAACAACTTCCATAGAACTACCCTGGAACTGAGAGCTTAGTGGCTACAAACTTTGTGGCTTTAACTACAACACATATATTAGGAGTTCAGAATTATACTAGGCCTCTGGATACAACAGACAAAGCAGCATCATTCATTAAAGTAGAAACTTTAAAAAATATATTTAGAATTAAAAATAATGGTCTTTCTCATTCAGTGCAGCTGGCCAAGTCACAGAGCTGGAGCAAATGGCATAATAAAACTACATAAAAATTGTGTGTGTGTGTTTAAAGTTAGCACCATGGGGGAGGGGAACACAAAGCAACCTACATTTCATTTTAACATTTCATTGGAAGCAAGATCATTTATGGATTGTTTCCAGTGCTGAAGGATGGGTAAAGGGATCACTATATAACAAATCCCCATAAAGAAATGTCTTTCTGCTGAAGCCAACCAGGACATTCAATTAATAGATGAAGGCAAGAGTGAAGGATGTGAACGCTGCAATTTTGTAACCAACGCCCTTGCTTTAACAAGAGCGCTTTGATTGCCAATATAAAGTATGTCACAACAATCAGAGGTGTTATATATTGCTACAGATGTGAAATGGCAAGATACACCAACAGTTCTAATCACATGGTGACATAAATTCTAGCACAAGGGTTGGGGGAAAATGATTTGGAAAGGCATTTTGTAGCAGTCTGAGGAGATGGGAGGGAAGAAGTCTGGAAACTGAAAACATCTAATAAGCTAAAAAAAATTGTTTATCCACAGAATTAAGAGTTGTTTTATGTCCACATTTTTGTGCTATTAATCCGCACATGGCACTACCACCAATTCAGCTGTTAGCCCTCCCTTACCCAAACATATTGGCTCAGGTAATTACTTAACAGGAAACTTCATTTTGTACCAAGCTCTATTTTTGACATCAGGACATCATAATGAGGCAAAAAGGTAACTTGATACAAAATGTTTGAATATTGCCAGAATAGCTAGACCCTCAGCTAGGGAGTTCCCTTGGCCAGTACATCTGGCTGAACCAACAATGGTTTTCCGCTTGTAGGATGCTACCTTTTTGTAGCAATTCTATTTTTTTTCCTTTGGTGTATGAAATTAGCTTCTTTCATAGAGAATGAGACTGTAGCTGACCTCAAGAGGAGATTTCTCCCCACAAGTTACTAGAATTTAGACTTGACTGCCGACACAATCATTAGTGTTTTCACTGAGTTAGCCAAGACAGATAACCATCTGCCTTGCAATTAGTAGAATTCCAACAGCAGCACCTTCCTATCTGAAGCTAGACAACCTCCAGTCAGAATGCCAAAAAAATTGGTCTTTTGCCCCTCTCTTTAAATATGCTTGTTAATAATATTCTTAAAAATTAGATGATCAAATAAACAATATTCTTTATTTATCAAATAAAGAATATACTAACCCATATACTGTTTTTATAGACTATGATTAAACTTTCGGGAACTCAAACTAGTTTTTTTGGGAGGAAGTCCAGGAGAAATAGGTTTTAGATACCAGAACTTGTATGTTCCATACCAACCAAGAAGTCCCACCAAGGTGCCAAAGAGCTTTTGGAAGAAGTCATGGAAATATACAGCAGTGGTAAGAAACATCAACAGCCAGATCAGGGTCAAGCAACTCAATGCTAGGAACAAAATGTTGACCACTCTCTGTGGTCTGGGGTCCAGGGGGATTTTCATGTTGTGCATCACGGCCATCTCCTCTAAAATCATCAGGGCACAGTATGAGAGGAGGAAGGAATGCCCCGAAATGTCAAAGCCATGCCAGAAGCCTCCAGCTTGTTGGCACTGTAGCTTGTTGGGATGTTCCCGGTGCTGTACATCAAGGGCTGATGATTTGTAGCAGGTGCCTGTGAGGTCCTCAATGTGCAGGAACAGCCCTGTGCATGCATACCAGATGACGGTGCCAACTATCAGAGCACTGAGGCGTCGAACCATCACCAGAATGCTCTGGGATACATGGTAGGTGGTGATGCTGATGAAAGGCAGTAGCAGACTGAGTGTCCAGGCCCAAGCAAATTTCACAAAATAGCTGCCGGAGAGAAATTGAAGAGAAATACACAAAGCTCCAGTTAGGTGTTAGAGATGCTATCAAAGAAATTACAAAATTGTACCATCCACATCCATCTATAAATCTATCCTAGTTAATGTTCCTTAATTTCCAGTTCTTTGGGGCAAGTGCTGTGCCTGATACTTACGGACCCTACCACTTGATTTAATCTTAAATTAAATCAACACTTGATTTAATCTAAAGCAGTGTCCAGGACCTGATGCAAGACTTAAAAAGCTCAAGTGGTCACAAAATTATCACATTAAATATGCATGTGTGTATTTATTTATTTATTTATTGTATTTTTATTCCGCTCCTCGGCCAAAAAAGGCTCCCAGAGCGGTTTACAATCAATGAACAAAGAAGACAGTCCCTGCCTGCAGCCTTAGTTCAAAAGGAACTATTTCTCAAAAATAAGATTAATTAAAAAGAAGCCGACAGGTAACTAGGGGCATCTAATTGAGAACAACATATGCTACGAGGTCATATGTGCTGAGCATCTTGGCTAATACTCAGTTGGGAGAGGGTGCTGCAAAAAAAGATTTCAGGTTCACCTCTGACATCTCCACATAGGATTGGGGGAAAACCCTGCAGAGCCGCTGCCACTCAGTGTGGATCAGGCTTCCACAACCTTGGGCTACAACTCCCATCATCCCCAACCAATTGGCATGCTGGCTGGGGCTGATGGGAGTTGTACTTCAGAACATCTGGCACTGGGAAGGTTGGTATAGGCAATAATGAGCTAGATGGACTCAGTATACGGCAGTCTTCCAAAAGCATGTGCCCAGGAGAGAATCCACTATCATTACTGAAACTAGTATTCCTGTCACACTTTCAAGATAACGCGTTTCTTTCGATTGCTTGTGGTAGCTTGGCTTAAGCAGGTAGGGCAGTTCTTTTCTACAGCTTTCCCCAGCCTGGTGCTCTCCAGATGTGTTGGTCTACAACTCCCAGCAGTCCCCTGCCAGCCTGGGATGCCGGGAGTTGTAGTCCAACACATCTGGAGGGCACCAGGTTGGTTCGGCAGGCTGCTTTACTATAGTAACAGTCTTGTTTCTAATAGCACAGAATATAAACTGAGTTCTAATAAGTAAATATAACCGATCCCCCTCACACCCCAATTTGCTGGAGGAAAATTCCGAGAGTGCCTTGGGCTGCAAGAAGATCAAACCAGTCCATCCTCCAGGAAATAAAGCCAGACTGCTCACTTGAGGGAATTATATTACAGGCAAAACTGAAGTGCTTTGGCCACATCATGAGAAGACAGGACACCCTGGAGAAGATGCTGATGCTAGGGAAAGTGGAAGGCGAAAGGAAGAGGGGCCGACCAAGGGCAAGGTGGTTGGAAGATATTCTGGAGGTGACGGGCTCGACCTTGGGGGAGCTGGGGGTGGCGACGGCCGACAGGAAGCTCTGGCGTGGGCTGGCCCATGAAGCCACGCAGAGTCGGAAGCGACTGACCGAATAAACAACAACAACAAAGTCCCTCCTGGTCGAAAGGCTCCTCTCGAAAGCACTGGCCACAGCCACCTCCCTCCTCGCATTCTGCCCCCTCCCCGTCAGGAGGACCCCGGACAAGCCCCTTCGCGGAGGCTGAACTGCGCCCACCACAAACCAGCTCCTTCCTACCAGATCCCGCCTCCCCCCCCCGACCCTGCAGACCCTGGTCGACCCCCGTCACCTGCCCCTCAGAGTCAACGCAACCCCCGCCTCTCACACGTTGAGCACGTTGCGCTTGTTGCTCAGGCAGGATTCGGCCAGCGGCCCCAACTCCTTGACGAGGGATCCGCCCAGCGTGATGCCCAGCAGCGCCCACGGCATCCCGCTCCGGACCGAGCTGTGCGCCACGTAGGGCAGCAAGAAGCGCGCCGACCGATCTACGCGTTCCATGCCCGGAGACTTTGGCGACACGCGAGGACGCGGCGGACAGGCGGCCGGAGGGCTCCCGGCCGCCGTATCGCGTCGTCACCGCGCTGCGTCGCGCGGCCCGTCACAGGCGTTCCGTCCTCCCGGGGCGCGGGCGCCACCTCGCGGCGCCGGGGGGGGCGGGGCGGGGCGGAGCGCGCGCTGCTCCGAGGTCGGCGCTCCGCCGTTTGCTGAGTCAGCAACGGTCGCTCGCGCTGCCTGGCCGCGCCTGCGCGCCGCGACGCGCCGCACTTACTGTGTGGCCTGGTCGGCATTCCTGCGTCGAGCCGCGCCCCTTCGCGTGAGGACTTCGGAGTAAGCCCCGCTGAGTGCAAGAGGGGCTTGCTTCTGCGTGCGCCCAGTCTGGTGGCTGTCTCCGGACGGGAGAAGCCGCACGCGCCGTAATGTGCAAATTGCCTCGAGAGTTGAACATCCCTCACCCACGCTGAGCGCCGAAGAACTGATGCTTTCGAATTGTGGTGCTGGAGAAGACCCTTACGAGTCCCCTGGACTGCAAGGAGGTCCAATCAGTCCATCCTAAAGGAAATCAACCCCGACTGCTCATTGGAAGGACGGATACTGAAGCTGAAGCTCAAATATTTTGGCCACCTAATGCGAAGAGAAAACTCTCTGGAAAAGACCCTGATGCTGGGAAAGACTGAAGGCAAAAAGAGAAGGGGACAGCGGAGGATGAGATGGCTGGATAGCATCACCGATGCAATGAATATGAACTTGAGCACGCTCCGGGAGAGAGCGCAGGACAGGAAGGCCTGGCGTGCTATGGTCCATGGGGTCACGAAGAGTCGGACACGACTGAATGACTGAACCCATGGAATGGGGGGAGTGGGGTGCTGCGCACTGGTCCAGCCCACCTCACCCCTGCTGGCCACGTGTTCAGCGACTGTGAGAAGGAGCCCTGTGGATAGGGCTTTGTTGCACGAGGAGCGGGGGGGGGGGGGGGACATACGAAAACAAATGACAGTATTGCCCAAAGGGAAAGCATGAATGCCCATAGGGAAACATTGGATCCAACCCGCCCTTTGGGAAAGTGTGAACGCCCTTAGGGAAACTTGGGTTTCCACCTGCCCATTGGGAGACCCCGGATGCCAGTTGGGAAACACAGGCTTCTTCACGCCCATAGAGAAATCCTGAATGTCCTTGGGGACACATAGGCTTCTTTTTATGGATTTCCCCTATGTGCAGGAAGAAGCCTGTGTTTCCCTATGGGCATTCAGGGTTTCCCTATGGGCAGGTAGAATCCAATGTTTCCCTTGTTGTTCAGTCGTGTCCGACTCTTCATGACCCCGTGGACCATAGCACGCCAGGCCTTCCTGTCCTGCGCTCTCTCCCGGAGCGTGCTCAAGTCCATATTCATTGCATCAGTTATGCTATCTAGCCATCTCATCCTCTGCCGTCCCCTTCTCCTTTTGCCTTCAGTCTTTCCCAGCATCAGGGAAAAGAGAGAGTTCCAGAGAGTTTTCGCATTAGGTGGCCAAAATATTTCAGCTTCAGTATCTGTCCTTCCAATGAGCAGTCAGCGTTGATTTCTTTTAGGATGGACTGATTTGACCTCCTTGCAGTCCAGGGGACTCGTAAGAGTCTTCTCCAGCACCACAGTTCGAAAGCATCAATTCTTCGGTGCTCAGCCTTCCTTATAGTCCCACTCTCACAGCCATACGTTACTACTGGGAAAAACATAGCTTTGATTATGCGGACCTTTGTCGGCAAGCTGATGTCTATGCTTCTTCTGTTTCCCCATGGGCAGGTAAATTCCAATGTTTCCCTATGGGCATTCATACTTTCCCTGTGGACATTCATGGTTTCCCTATGGGCAACTACTGTCATTTGTTTTAGTATGTCCCATGAAGGGGGCTCCTGGGCCAAGAATCGGGATCCATCGCTTTGTATGGTGGACAACAATGCGTATACATTAGCCCACGCATATGGCGCATTCTCATGTTTGCAGAATGTAAGGGGAGGGGCGGGGAGAGGAGGGGCAGGGTTGGCCTGTGTGGCCCCGCAACTTCCTTGTGCATTCTTTTAATGTGTTATCAGGTTCAACTGAACCCTACACACACACACACACACACACACACCTTATGACACTGACATTGTTGAGAGCTAGAGTGGGAATGGGTGTCTCAGATTGTTTAGGCAGGGGTGGGCAGAATGTAGATCTGCAGATGTTTTCAGTTTGTAGTTCCCAGCATTCCTGACCATTGACCATTCTGGCAGGGGCTTCTGGGAGTTGACATACCGCACATCTGAAGAGCTACCTTTTGTCTACCCCTGGTTTAAAGCAGGGTAGGCAACCCAGTGCCATCCAGATATTTTGGCTTTAACTCTCATAATCCCCTACCACTGGCTACCATGGATAGAACTGATGGGAGTTGTAGTCCAAAACATCTGGACTGCGCCAGATTGCCTACCTCTGATTTAAGGAGTGTTTTGTCTCACTGTAGATAGCACCCAAGCTGCACAAAAAGGACAGCTTCCTAAGACCTCTTGGCCTAGAGTGAGGAAATCATTCATACAGCAATCAGCCACTTTCATGTAGAAGAGGGAATTTTCAAAGGTACAGCTTTCTTATGTTGGCCCCAATGCTGCCCAGGGCTGGACGAGCTTCCAAAAGCTGCAGCTTCTGAAATTCCCTTTTTGACACTACTCCTAAAGATTTGAAGACGCCTGTTGTCCTTTGCATCAAGTGACAACCTATTTACCACACTGGTGGAGATATTCAATGCATAATTAATTGCCACTTAGTTTTGCTTTTTGGAGGGTGCAATCCTATCGGGTTAGGCAGCCACCTCCAAACTTGGAGGTGACCATCTATCCAATGTAGGGCAGGAGAAGCATGGGGCGGATAGTCCCCTCTGTGCTTCAGCTGCCTTGCATTTACAGCTAGACAGCCAGTTTTGGCTGTCTAGCTGTGGGACCTTGGAGCGTGGGAAGCGGCAGCCGGATGACACGTAGAATGTGTTGTACTGGCATTTCCGACTTCCCCACCCCGACACCCCCAGGAACGCCCCACTTTTGCTGCTCCACACTCCTGAGCGCAGAGTGCGGGGCCGTTCCACGCCACCTATAAGGCAGCACGGGACGGGGTGGAGATCGGTTCTCAGGGAACCGACCTATCCTATGGCCGTCCAGCTGTTGACTAGTGGCCAAAGGATTGCACCCTTAATTATTTAACGCCCCATAAATAATTTTTCTAGGGGTTGTACAAAACAGAAGTAACATCACAAACTATACAAATAAAATCCCAATAAAAATAATTGACAATATAAAACTAATAAACGTCATGCATATTATTCATTTGAAGTAATTTTTTCAGAAAATGCTTGAGGGGAAAGGAAGAGACGGATGGTCTTTTTCAGGTTCTGTGCAATTTCTAGGCACTGGATTCAATATGTGTATATTCAGCAAACTTCATCTGTCCCATGGAAGCATCTGCTAGGTTGTGTAGGATTCCCAAGACAATCTCACCCAGACCTTGCTTAGCGTCTCATTTGTTGCTGTTGCAATACTGCTGGGGTGGGAAGCTGCATCTCATGAAATTTATTTGTTTAATTCCTAAAAGCTACATCTTCCCTTTCCCCACGTAAGATGTTATGCATGGCCTTAAGTAACCTGAATGGAAACACAGTTAATAAATCTTATAAACATTGCACCAAGTCAACCTAATTATGGTTCAAACTTGTTTCCCAAAGAACTCCCTGTCCCAATTAACCTTTATTGCAGGCTATCACATGCTCAGTTGGTTTGAGGTACTAGTCAAGCCTGTTGATTCTAGCCATGTAACCTGAGAGTGAATGTTAAAATGTTCCCAACACTTCCCTGCAACTGTATGTTGTAGGGGAAGGTTGATAATGGTGGATTTGAAGAACAAAATGCAAACATGACATCTAATGACTTAATTGCGTTCATACTGATGACAGCCCGAAGATTCATAGCCGAAGGTTGGAAAACTGCAGAACTTCCCACATTGAAATCTTGGTATACAGAACTGTGGCAAATAGCCATAGCAGAAGAATTGACATACCAGCTGAAACTAGCTAAAGGCAAAGTCAAAACATCTGACTTATAAAATATGGCAGGATTTTATTTTATATAATCATCAGGGACATACACAGCAGTATTTGTCAAAGCCTTTCCTCACTCTATGGAAAAGAGATGGAGAGAGCAATCCTATGCCCCCTAGGCAGCACCTGAGTGGACACTGGATTGTTCGGTTTCTGGGATCCAAGGATGGAAATAGGGCTTCGACTTCGGAGCCCAGAAACCACGCTTCTTCCTCCCCCTTGGAGCCAGTGCTGTTCTGGCTACATCTCCACACTTGAAAATGGAGCATAGAGACAGGGGGAAAGGCGGTGGTCCTGGGGGAGGGGAGGAGACCGGGGAAGCTGCGTTATGCAGCTTCCTATGCTCGCCCCAGCCTCCTTCCCTCCCACTTGGAAGTGCCATGGCTAGACGGGCGAAATCGACCATCTAGCGAAAATGCAGGGTGGCCGGAGCATGGAGGTGAGGATCACCTCCATGTTCTGGCCACTCTGCATTTGATACTTGGCAGCCTCTGACTTCAGAGGCTGCCAACTATCTCCATAGGATTGCACCCTAAATTTAATCTGTTATGGTGAAGAATTATAAAGAAAAATTCCAAGCAGCCTATGGACTCCACCTATATCTTGGTTTGTAAGGTAAAGGGGGGGGGGACATATCTGTTCAATGTACTACTCTCTGTCAGTAAGTAAATGTAAATCCAATGTGTTTCTTTTTATTTTTTCTTCTGTTGATTTGTTTAATCTTGTTTTGGAAAACTAAAAAAAAGAAAGATAATGGCTGACATTACTTCAGGCTGCTTGGCCACCATTGCTAGTTGTCTCATTGTGGAACTGAGAGAGACTTGGTGGAATAGACTGAAAACGATTGCTCTAATGCATGCAGATGCCAAGATGGGGGTCCCTGCATAATGTAAAATATATTCACTCAGCCCTCCCCAGTTTGGATACTTGGCATTACCTTTGTCCTCCTGAACACAAGGAATACTGTGCATAGTTCCTAAAAAGAAAACTCAAGCATGTTTGGAAGGTATATCCTCCAGTGTGTAAGCCCTGCCCCTTCGGGTGCTTCTGGATGAGACTTTTATGATGCAATTACCTGCCTCATTCATATAATTTCACAAGGGATCCAGATGTTACCATCTTGCATTTGTAACCTTCCCGTCTTTTCCTACCACTTCCATCTTTTAACTTACCACAGAAAATCTATTAAGGAAAAGGAAAAAGCTGCACAATGCCTTCTCACTGGTAGCACTAGGAGCCTTCCATCTGGAAGTATCCATAATCTCAGATGTGTGAGGACTGTCTGTGCTACTCACTGCTGATAGGAAGACATTCTGTATATGGTCACTGAGAGCTACTCTTTAAAAAAAAATAATCTACATATACCAGGACAGAGCCCTGACATTCAGAAGGTTTTATGGTATGACGCCCTGGCTGAGATTAAGCCTGAATGCCAAGTTCAACACTTATTAAGTGAAAAGAGGTATGCATGTTTAATGGTATGTGCTGCACAATGACTTGCATAGGGTCTAATGGCAGGTAAGCCTTACTAAGTATTTTGGAAACTTGCTGTCTGATACAATTTGTGTTTACTTGGAACTGTCCCACTGTGTTTAACAGGGCTTACTCCTAAGAAAGTACACATAGGATTGCAGATGGAAAATTTAAAGCCATTTTGCTGCCATTTTTTTTTATAACATATATCACACAACTTCAGCAAAGGAGATCGTTACCTTGTCGTGGTGCTGGAGCTTGAGCACCTCAATGATGTCATGAGCTAAACCGTGAAGGGACACCCAAGACAGGAAGGTCATGGCAGAGAGGTCAGACTAAATATGATCCCTGGGGAAGGAAACGGCAACCCACCCCAGTATTCTTGCCATGAAAACTAAATGGATCAGTGCAACCAGAGATATGTCGGTATACCATCGGAAGATGGGACTCCCAGGTCGGAAGATGGTCAAAATGCTACTGGGGAGGAACAGAGGATAAGTTCAACTAGCCCCAGATGTGATGACGTAGCTAGCTCATAGCCGAAAGGACGGCTAGCAGCCAATGGTGCTGGTGGTGAACGACGAATCCGATGTTCTAAAGATCAACACACCATAGGAACCTGGAATATAAGATCTATGAGCCAGGGTAAATGGGATGTGATTATTGGGGAGATGACAAGATTAAATATAGACATTTTGGGTGTCAGTGAACTGAAATGGACTGTAATGGGCCACTTCACATCAAATGACCACCAGATCTACTACTGTGGACAAGAGGACCACAGAAGAAATGGAGTAGCCTTCATAATTAATAATAACGTGGCTAAAGCAGTGCTTGGATACAATCCAAAAAATGACAGAAAGATCTCAATTCGAATTCAGGGTAAGCCATTTAACATCACAGTGATCCAATTATATGCCCCAACCACAGATGCTGAAGAAACAGAAGTAGATCAGTTCTGTGAGGATCTGCAGCACCTACTGGATAGTACGCCAAAAAAAGATGTTATTTTCATTACAGGAGACTGGAATGCTAAGGTGGGTAGTCAAACGACACCTGGAATTCCAGGCAAGCATGGTCTGGGAGAACAAAATGAAGCAAGACATAGGCTGATAGAATTTTGCCAAGGCAACTCACTGTGCATAACCAACACTCTCTTCCAACAACCTAAGAGATGACTTTATACATGGACTTCACCAGATGGTCGACACCGAAATCAGATTGACTACATCCTTTGTAGCCAAAGTTGGCGGACATCTGTGTAGGGATGTACGAAAGTCACTTACCTTTAACGAAATTTGATTCGTGGGGGGGGGGGAGGTGCTCCGTCCCTCCCCCCGAAATTCTGGCTGGGGGGGAGGCGCTCCGTCCCTCCACCCCCGAATCCTGGCCGGCCGGGCCGCAAATGGCGGTGGCCGTAGCCGCCGCCGTTTGCGTCCCTGCAGTCAGCTGTGATAGGCTACATAAATGTTTACGTAGCCTATCACGGCTGAGTAAAAAAAAAAAAAAAGCACATATGCAAATTGCAGCGCCCATGGGCGCCGCCATTTGCGTTCCTTATTTTGGCACGTCTAGTCTACGTAAACATTTACGCAGACTATGGCAAAAATAAGGGGAACGCAAATAGCGTAGACCCATGGGCGCCACCATTTGCGTACGTGCGGGTTTTTTTGTTTTTTTTTACTCAGCCGTGATAGGCTACATAAACATTTACGTAGCCTATCACGGTATTTTTAAAAAATCTAGCCGTGATAGGCTACGTAAAGATTTACGTAGCCTATCACGTTTTTTTGTTTTTTTTTTGTTTTTTTACTGGAAATGGTGGCGGCGGCAGCCGGTCAGAAGACCAGCCGCCGCCGCCAGGAGGATTCGCCCAAGGTAAGTCCAGTCCCGGGGGGGCAGGGGGGGGCAGACTGTTTCGCCACCAATTTCGGGGGGCTGAATGCGCTGGCATTCGGCCTCCCCGAGATTCGTGGCGAAATTCTCTGACATCCCTACATCTATGCAGTTGGTAAAAACAAGACCTGGAGCTGATTGTAGTTCAGATCACGAACTTCTTATTGCACAATTTAGAATCAGACTAAAGAGAATAGGGAAGACCCACAGATCAGTTAGATATGAGCTCACTAATATTCCTAATGAATATGCAGTGGAGGTGAAGAATAGATTTAAGGGACTAGATTTAGTAGATAAAGTCCCGGAAGAACTATGGACAGAAGTTCACAACATTGTTCAGGAGGCGGCAACAAAAAACGTCCCAAAGAAAAAGAAAACCAAGAAGGCAAGATGGCTGTCTGCTGAGACACTGGAAGCAGCCCAAAAAAGAAGGAAAGCAAGAGGCAACAGTGATAGGGGGAGATATGCCCAATTAAATGCAAAATTCCAGAGGTTAGCCAGAAAAGATAAGGAATTATTTTTAAACAAGCAATGCACGGAAGCGGAAGAAGATAATAGAATAGGAAGGACAAGAGACCTCTTCCAGAAAATTAGAAACATTGGAGGTAAATTCCAGGCAAAAATGGGTATGATCAAAAACAAAGATGGCAAGGACCTAACAGAAGCAGAAGAGATCAAGAAAAGGTGGCAAGAATATACGGAAGATCTGTATAGGAAGGATAATAATATTGGGGATAGATTTGACAGTGTGGTCAGTGAGCTAGAGCCAGACATCCTGAAGAGTGAGGTTGAATGAGCCTTAAGAAGTGTTGCTAATAACAAGGCAGCAGGAGATGACAGTATCCCAGCTGAGCTGTTTAAAATCTTGCAAGATGATGCTGTCAAGGTGATGCATGCCATATGCCAGCAAATTTGGAAAACACAAGAATGACCAACAGATTGGAAAAAATCAACTTACATCCCCATACCAAAAAAGGGAAGCACCAAAGAATGTTCAAACTATCAAACAGTGGCACTTATTTCACATGCCAGTAAGGTAATGCTCAAGATCTTGCAAGGAAGACTCCAGCAATTCATGGAACGAGAATTGCCAGATGTACAAGCTGGGTTTAGAAAAGGCAGAGGAACTCGAGACCAAATTGCCAATATCCGCTGGATAATGGAGAAAGCCTGGGAGTTTCAGAAAAACATCTATTTCTGTTTTATTGACTATTCTAAAGCCTTTGACTGTGTGGATCATAACAAATTGTGGTAAGTTCTTGGTGGTATGGGGATACCAAGTCATCTTGTCTGCCTCCTGAGGAATCTGTATAACGACCAAGTAGCAACGGTAAGAACAGACCACAGAACAATGGACTGGTTTAAGATTGGGAAAGGAGTATGGCAGGGTTGTATACTCTCACCCTACATATTCAACCTGTACGCAGAACTCATCATGCGACGTGCTGGGCTTGATGAAGCCAAGGCTGGAGTTAAAATTGCTGGAAGAAACATTAACCATCTCAGATATGCAGATGATACCACTTTGATGGCTGAAAGCGAGGAGGAGCTGAGGAACCTCATGACGAAGGTGAAAGAAGAAAGTGCAAAAGCTGGGTTGCAGTTAAACCTCAAAAAAACCAAGATTATGGCAACCAGCTTGATTGATAACTGGCAAATAGAGGGAGAAAACATAGAGGCAGTGACAGACTTTGTCTTTCTAGGCGCAAAGATTACTGCAGATGCTAATTGCAGCCAGGAAATCAGAAGACGTTTATTTCTTGGGAGGACAGCAATGACAAATCTTGATAAAATAGTGAAGAGCAGAGACAGCACACTGACAACAAAGGTCCGCATAGTTCAAGCAATGGTATTCCCCGTAGTAACCTATGGCTGCAAGAGCTGGACCATAAGGAAGGCTGAGCGAAGGAAGATAGATGCTTTTGAACTGTGGTACTGGAGGAAAATTCTGAGAGTGCCTTGGACTGCAAGAAGATCAAACCAGTCCATACTCCAGACTGCTCACTTGAGGGAATGATATTAAAGGCAAAACTGAAGTACTTTGGCCACATAATGAGAAGACAGGATACCCTGGAGATTGCTGATGCTAGGGAAAGTGGAAGGCAAAAGGAAGAGGGGCTGACCAAGGGCAAGGTGGTTGGAGGATATTCTGGAGGTGATGGACTCGACCTTGGGGGAGCTGGGGGTGGCAACGGCCAACAGGAAGCTCTGGTGTGGGCTGGTCCATGAAGTCACGAAGAGTCGGAAGCGACTGACTGAATAAACAACAACAACAAAGTCCCTCCTGGTCAAAAGGCTCCTCTCGAAAGCACTGGCCACAGTCGGAAGCAACTGACCAAATAAACAACAAATATCACACAAATACTCTTAATAGTATGATGCTGATTATTTCAAAACTGTATATTTCTGGATTTGAGATTTGATGCCAAAGGACAGCTGACAGTAAAATATAGAGAGGAACTTGGTACGTTCCAGTGTCAGGTCCTTTTCTTAAGGAATGACTTCTCCTGTATGTATTTACTTGTACTTTAAGATGATGTCTCTGCAGTGAACTTGATGGTGTTGTTAGCGCAGTTCCAGTCGAGGTGTCTGATGCCACCATCTGCCTGATTTTGTGGGATCGGTTTCAGTTTTTATGGCCTGATGACATGGACAAGATGCTTGCAGCAGTGCGACCGACCACATGCCCTCTCGATCCTTGCCCCTCCTGGCTAATAAAAGCTAGCCGAGGGGGTATGACAGGGTGGGTCCAGGGTGTGGTGAATGCTTCCCTTCAGGAAGGGGTGGTCCCTGCTGTGCTTAAGGAGGCAGTAGTGTGTTCACTTCTGAAGAAGCCCACTCTGGACCCAATGGTATTAGACAACTACTGCCCTGTTGGAAATACCCCTTTCTTAGGGAAGGTTCTGGAGAGGGTAGTGGTGGAACAACTGCAGGCACTCTTGGAGAATACTGATTATCTAGACCCATTCCAATCTGGGTTTTGTCCTGGTTATAGGACTGAATTAGCCTTAGTTTCCCTGATGGATGACCTTTATCAAGAGAGGGACAGCAGGAGTGCAACCCTGTTAATTCTGCTCAAGCTCTTAATCGGTTTTTGATACCATTGACCATGGTATCCTCCTGGATCGACTCCATGGGATGGGTATCAGAGGCACTGCGTTACAGTGGTTCTGGTCCTACCTGCGAAGCCAATTTCAGACAGTAACATTGGGTGACCATTCCTCAGCCCCTTGACAATTAAGCTATGGGGTTCCTCAGGGCACCATCTTGTCCCCAATGTTATTTAACATCTATATGAAGCTGCTGGGAGCGGTCATTAGGGGATTTGGAGCCAAGTGCCATCAGTATGCCGATGACACGCAGTTCTTACCTTCCTGTGACATCTGAATTAGGAGATGCTGTGCAAGTCCTGGACCAGTGCCTGAACTCAGTAATGGGCTGGATGAGGACCAATAAACTGAAACTGAATCCTCAATCCTGGCAAGACGGAAGCCCTGTGGATGAGTGGTTCCCAAGTCCTGAAGATAGGCTCATTGCCTACCTGGATGAGGTTGAACTCCCTCTGAAAGATCAGGTTCTGAATCTGGGGGTACTCCTAGATCCATCACTGTCGCTGGAGGCCCAAGTGGCCATGGCAGCTTGGAGTGCCTTTTACCAGCTTTGACTGGTTCGCCAACTACGGCCTCTCCTGGACAGGGATAGCTTGGCTACAGTGGTACAGGTGCTAGTAAACTCAAGACTGGATTACTGCAATGCATGCTTTGTGGGGCTGCCCTTAAGGCTGCTCTGGAAGCTGGAGCTAGTGCAGAACGCAGCAGCTCGGCTGTTGTTGGGAGCTGCCCCTTTTCAGCATGTAATTCCTTTGCTGAGAGAACTGCACTGGCTGCCTATCTGCTACTGGGCCAGGTCTAAGGTTCTAGTACTAGTGTACAAAGCCCTAAAGAACGTGGGACCAGGATACCTGAGAAGGCGCCTTCTCCCTTACCAACCCGCCCAGTCACTGAGGTCATCAGAGGGCTTGCTCCTGTTGGTTCCACATGGATCTATGGCCCAGAATCCACCAGGAGAAGAGCCTTCAGTGTGGTGGCTCCCTTTATTTGGAACTCCCTGCCCGAGGAGGTCAGGCAGGCAGCAACACTGTGTTGTTTCCGGTGCCTCCTGAAAACAGCACTGTTCCAGGAGGCATTCCATAATTGACTAGTTACAATTTCTGTTGGCATTCTGTGTTTAAAATAGCATGATTTTAAGGTGGTGTTTTAATCTTTTTATTATTTTACTGTTTTATCTTTTGTGTTCACTGCTCCAAAATCTGTTTTAGATATGGATATTGTATTTACAATACAAATAAATAAAGGAAGCTGATGGCCCAGGACAGGGTCTTTTTGGCACTGGCCCAAGGTGTCAAGTTCCTTGGTCCTCTCCGTTCACAATCACACACTCCAAGGCACCAGACTTCAGGCTCACTACTTTATTAGTTTGCTACCAAGTTCTTTACAAATGCAAATCCTCGGAGACTCTCAGCTACAAAGGAAAACAGCTACTCCACACAATTACGAATATCAATAGAGGAGCCAAGTGAGAATCCGAGACGCTGCCGGCAGTTTGAACAAGGACTTGCTGGCCAGAATAACTTAGGGGGGGATGCCCTTCCATTATAGTTGTGTCCTCCTACATAGGCTATCATGCATAGCCAACCGGGTGGAATGTCTGAGCTCCACCTCTAATTTTTCCCACTTTGCTCTGTGCCGGACTCTAGCATCCTTCAGGTCACACCCTGCACTCTCCTCCTCCAAAACCTGGGTTCTCATGGGGAAGGAAGGGGGCCCTTCAGGTTGACCCATCTGTGAGCCAAGTTCCTGAGAATAACACCTATCCATATCTGAGCTCACTAGTGAGGAAACCTCCCCCAGTTCTGGCTGTTCCCAGTCTGAGTCTGAGCTACTAACTATCTCCACATGCTCAGAATCATTCCTGAGACAAGGTCAGGGAACTCCCTCCCAGAGGGGCCTGTTCCACTTCTTTCCTCCTGGTTTTTATATGGTGGGATAAGGGGTCCTCTTTTAGATAGCCTCTGGGGCTTTCTGTTTTTTTCAAGGAACTGCTTACTTGAGTTTGGACTGTTCTTTTATTGCCAATCTGTTGTATTGCATCTTACGGTTGTTTTAATTGGTTTTTGTTTTTAAATTTGAAAGCTGCCTTGCGATTCATTGGGTCAAAAGGTGGGGTAAAATATTTACTTACTCCCAAATATGCACACACATTTGGGCGGACATTTCATTGATCTAGTTTCCCAAAAATGTACCTGGAATTGGGCTGTTAATGAAAATGCAGGTATTGTTGTTCAGTCATTAAGTCGTGTCCGACTCTTCGTGACCCCATGGACCATAGCACGCCAGGCCTTCCTGTCCTGTGCTCTATCCCAGAGCATGCTCAAGTTCATATTCATCGCATCGGTGACGCTATCTAGCCATCTCATCCTCTGCCGCCCCCTTCTCCTTTTGCCTTCGATCTTTCCCAGCATCAGGGTCTTTTCCAATGAGTTTTCTCTTCGCATTAGGTGGCCAAAATATTTGAGCTTCAGCTTCAGCATCTGTCCTTCCAATGAGCAGTCAGGGTTGATTTCCTTTAGGATGGACTGATTTGACCTCCTTGCAGTCCAGGGGACTCATAAGAGTCTTCTCCAGCACCACAGTTCGAAAGCATCAATTCTTCGGCGCTCAGCCTTCCTTATAGTCCAGCTCTCACAGCCATACGTTACTACTGAGAAAACCATAGCTTTGATTATGCGGACCTTTGTCAGCAAGGTGATGTCTCTGCTTCTTACTATGCTGTCTAGGTTTGCCATAGCTTTCCTCCCAAGGAGCAAGACCTATTTAATAGCTAAGCACAATTGGAAGACATGACAGTGCTGGGCATTGATCCTGGATCTTGACATCTTCATGGATAGTTTCTTCAAAATATTCATTCAACAAGCTACCCAAAAGGCAAATAGAATATCAGGTAGAAATATTAGGAATAAGATAGGGATGTCCCTGGGTAAATCAGT
Source organism: Heloderma suspectum (assembly GCF_057233095.1). Classification (NCBI taxonomy): domain Eukaryota; kingdom Metazoa; phylum Chordata; class Lepidosauria; order Squamata; family Helodermatidae; genus Heloderma; species Heloderma suspectum. Next base: position 282,497,283 of record NC_139461.1, on the reverse strand, counting down.
GGTGCATCCATTCTTCCCTCTATTTCACAAAATATTAAAAATTAAGCTAGAAAAGGAATAAAGCAGAATAACAAAAGTTGTAAGGGCCTTTGGACAGTATAATGTGCACATGCATGCTGATTTCCACAGAGTGGCAGCACATGTTTGAAAAAATCAGACCTTTTCTCTGTAACCTGTGGCCGTGGGTTTTGCAAGCACAACTACAGTTATTATTACAGGGCCAGGTTAGGGGATTGATGCTTTAAAACAACAACAACAACAACAACAACAGCAACCCATTGTTCTAGAGGTGCAAGTGGAGGTAAACTTAGACCACAATAAACACTTTTCCCTAGCAAGAGCTGTTTCCTGTATTTTATATAACCTAGAGAGCAGTTGCCTTCGAGATTTTTAATTCTTTGGAATTGTATGGGCACAGGGAAGTGTTTCAGGAAGACAAAACAGAAAAGAATCAAGTAAACTGCTTTTGTGTACACAACCATCCCATTCCTTTCCTAAGGAAAGATTATGCATCTTGAATATTGTTTCCGGGGAAGTGAAGGGTAATGCATGGCGTACAAGCCCCCAGGTGCCCTGCTAAAGCTCACTGAAAGCAAAAGAGATGAGAACACTGTTAAAATACGTTCCTCGATTATAGCCCAGGAGAGCATTACTGCCACAGCATAATGCAGCATTTTCCCCTATCAGGTATGACTCCAAAATAACAAGTTTGGGGGACCATTATTAGGGGAGCAAGGATTTAGTCCATTAATCGCTTAATATACTATACATTTGGGGAGTGAATAGGATTGTAGGAAATATATCAGCGGTGCCAGCTACCCCTCACTATCCTTTGGAGTCATCCCAGCCTCTCTTTCCCTTCCCCTTTATTTTTGTCTTTTTAAAAGCATTAGTGACATCATTTCAGTTGTTTCACTGTACTCCTCATCCAGTCCGGAATATATATAACCCAACACACAATTATTATTTATCAGGGACAGTCCCCCTTTTCCCCTGTAGGGGAATTTTGGAAGATACTTTTAGAAAAACATGTTTTTAGCGTACACAAGTATACAATAATTTCTTTTCTATTTCCTGCCTCCTGGTAACTGCCTATCCAGATAGTAAATGTTGTCGAATGGGTTGGAGCTGCAGCTATTCTACAATCATTCATTGGGAATTAAACCTTCTTGGGTTTTTAAAAATAAGAAAACCATAGACAGCCAAGAGAATAACAACTGTAAAAGTAAAGAACAAATACATTGAAATGGTTATTGCATCATTACATATTGCTGAAGACCTTTGGCTACCTGCTTTACACAGTATTCATGAACTCTGCATGTGTGAGAATTAGAGTATTATAAACACCTCTGAAATATTGGAGAGTATCCTGCACACAGTTTCTGAATAGCAGAGCAGAAATTCTTCCTCAGCATACTTTTAAAATTTTAGGATTTTTCTGAATAATTTCCATAGGTATAAGTAGCCTTGAACTTCACAAGGACCAATCTTGTCATCTAGCTCTTGGGCTTTCCTCTCCAAACTAATCACTCTTGACGGATGTAGGGGGCCTCAAATAAACATACAGAACCTTTCAGAGCCTTATGTGGAGACAAAGACAAACACAGAGCTTGGAGGGGGTCCTTCACTAATTAACTCTTTGGCTATTTATAGTCACCATTTTCCCCATGGAGATGTAAGGAAGGATCATCCCTCTGATAAATAACTCTCCAGTCTCCGTTGACACAGGAGGTGGTCTCTCCACAGCAGAATCTGACAGATACACAATACAATGGAACTCAGCATTATATCAAGTTGAGTTCAGTTTGATGAACTCAGACAACGTTTATTCAGCTGCAACAATTGATGTATTTAGCAAAGGAGGTTCAGCCTTCAAGTTCCCAGCGGTAAGTCAAATCTTTGCAGGGGGTCTATCATTCAGTACTATTAACAATGTGGGTAAAGAAAGACTAGGAGCTTCTCCAACCTGGTGGCAAATTATATATTTCACGCTGATATGTGACAGGTGTCTGATCTCTACATTCTTGCTGTCTGAAGGATCCATTGTACTCTGCCTGGTATTTCCCCCTCCCTTTTCTGGTAGGTGCTAGCAGGGCTGGTGTCGAGAATAGGCATGGTTGGGCACCTGCTGAGAACCCACACCCCAGCAGGGGCCTACTGATGAGAACCCCCTGGACCTCCTCTTCAACACTGCAAGCTCTTGGTCACCTGCCTCTTGCTGTGGCCCAGATAAATGGTGGTGGTGAGAAGGAGGAGCAGTAAACTGCCACTACTACTCACTCACTGGCTCTCTGCCTGTCAGGCAAGCAAGTGGTAGCAATGATGAGAAAGAGGAGGAGGAGCCATAGCTGCTGGTGACCATGGCAGTGAGATGTTAGTCTCACTGAGGGAGGGGGCCCATTGAGGACCCTGAAAAACCTGGAGGCGGCGCTGGATGCCAAAGCTAGTGCTCCACTCCATTGTGGTACAATAGATCCTCAAGAAGTGTTCTCATCTAGCCTGCCTCTTCCAAGACAGATCTAGTGATATCTCGATATATGTATGTGGATTGTACCATCCATGTGTCTTGAAGAATCTGCCCCTGAATTTTTGGTTGCCCCTTTTCATCTTAGTGGCGTTGTCAACACCCTCAGAAATGGATTTGGCTCTGCATCAGTTCCAGAGTAACTGTGAACACAACACTAGTCAAAGACATTTTCGGCAGGGGAGGGGGCGGGGGGACACAATTGGCAATGAAGGAGCAAGATAGTGCTGTGTCTCACATGTTACAGTTCTCCCAAACACAAAGAAGCCTATATTTCACATTACTGGACTTTGATAGTAAACATTTATTTAGAAGCAAGCTGCTTGGGGTCAACGTCAAGGATCCAGCATTTAACAGGTACATGGCAGAAAAATAAAGAGAAGTGCTTTGCCTACTAGTTGAGTGCACCTCCGTTTATCTCTGCTGGAAGAAGCTGCATTTTTAAATTTTATGCCTAATATGCAATAGCTAATGGCATATATGCTCTGCCAAAAAGAAGAGCACCACTGTAGATACCAAGGAGATACTTTCTAATACAAAATCAATACCATTTTTGATATTGATTTATTGTTTTGATTTTGTATTGCAACAAGTGCAGTATAATCCTATACATGTCTACTCAGAACTATCCCCTACTTTCAGTGGGACTTACTCCCACGTACGTATGCATAGGACTGCAGCCTTAGAGTGATTGTTTTGCAGACAGAGATGCAGGAAATAAATACATACATACATACATACATACATATTATTTGACTCCTTTAAGCCCACCACCTGTAATAGGGGGATGATTGCCTTGATCTGTCTTACAAGACTTTTAAAAGATCACTAAGTTAATGTGTGTAACATTCATCTTAAAAGCACTATATATAGATTTTCTTTTTGATTGATGAATGGATGGTGCTTTAAAATGGACACTGAAGTTCTAAAAGGCCTGGCACCGGGCTATCTGAAGCACCATGTGGTCCCACATGAAACTGCTATTATTTAAGATCATCTTCTGAGGCCCTGCTCCAGTTGTCCCTGCCTTCTGAGATTATGCATGTGGTGACCAGAGAGAGGGTGTTTTCTGTGGTGCTTTTTACTTTTTTATTGTGAAAAACATACAAATATGACAGATGTGAGACTAAAATATATAGCTGAACATTTGTCATACAAAGTTATATTCTAACAGGAAATGAATAAAATCCATATGTATGTGAACCTCTTCATTAAGCCCCTTCATGGATCACTGCCTTCTTGTGGCGAAGGGGCTTGCGTAACTCAGTGCAGCCATAAGCTGTGCTGTGCAGGGCCACCCAAGATAGGCAGGTCATAGTGGAGAGTTCTGACAAAATGTGGTCCACTGGAGAAGGAAATGGCAACCCACTCCAGTATCCTTGCCAAGAAAACCCCATGGAACGTATCACAAGGCTAAAAGAGATGATGCCGGAAGATGAGCCCCTCAGGTCGGAAGGTGTCCAATATACTACTGGGGAAGAGCAGAGAGAATTTCCAAGTAGTGCCAGAAAGAGTGAAGCGGCTGGGCCTAAGCCGAAAGGACACTCAGCTGTGGATGTGTCTGGTGGTGAAAAGAAAATCCGATGCTGTAAAGAACAATATTGTTTAGGAACCTGGAATGTAAGATCAATGAATCGAGGTAAGCTGGAGGTGGTCAAACATGAGATGGCAGGATTGAATATCAATGAGATGGCTAGATAGCATCACTGATGCAATGAATAAGAATTTGAGCACACTCCGGGAGACAGCAGAGGACAGGAAGGCCTGGCGTGCTGTGGTCCATGGGGTCGCGAAGAGTCGGACACGACTGAACGACTGAACAACAACAACTTCATTAAGCTCATCTGTATTTGTTACATTTTGTTAAAACCAAGTGGGCATAGGTAGCGGTTGCAGTAATTTCCATGTTGCTGTTATACATATTCTTACAGAAGTCACCAAACTACTTGTCAGTTCTAAATAAGGCTCACCAAAAGTTCTTCGTGGATAACTTTTAGTAGCTCATACCTGGAAAGTCAGATTATGAACCATCATAATTTCCCAAATGTTGTTCCTCCAGTCACTTTATGCAGGGTGTGTATTATGTGTCATTCTTCCACCTAGTCAGCCATGTGATGTTGGCTGCCAATAGCAGACAGAACAGGAAGTCTTTGGGCTTCATCACACTGGGCTTTTATCCTGGGATTGAGATTGCTCCTTCACAGAAGTTTTCGGGCATTTTACATGACACCGTGACTCTGCCATGACCCCCCTGCACTAAATGCCCTTTGTTCCATTTTTAAATAGATCACAGATAATGAGCTATCAAATTACCCTGTTGTGTTCCGCTTCAGTTTCCTCCGTGAAAAGAGGAAAAGCAGCAAGAAGAGGAGCGGGATCAATGAAAGATCACGGAAGACTTGGATATGGGGAGAAGGGGTGGGGGAAGGAAGCGCTTGTAAAGGGAGTCAGTGGTGATCCTGCATTTAAAACGGAAGCGGAAAGCCCCATTTTAAATGCAGGATTTTAGGCTGGTGTAGGAGTGCCCTTTGTGTAGATAGAGTTGATGATCCCTTTTTATGAGCTTCAGAAAGATCAATGTATGATCTGTGTCTATAGCACATTTTAAGATTGCTCCAAAGTTAGAGACTATCATGTCCTAATATGGGTGTGTTAGGGGGGATGTTTTTGCCACTGGGTGTTCCTAGGAACAGCATAGGTGCCTAGTTGGCCACATTTTCTCCAGTAATTTTGAGTTGTTTTGTGCATAAATCCTATGCAATTTGATGGGGGAGGGTAGTGCTTAATAGCTTGAATTGTGTCTCTTGCTGGTTGGTGTAAATTGTTGTTTTGAATGTGGAATTTCAAATTTTGTCCTATTGCTCCATTTCTCATTCATCTCCTAGGTTGTTGTCTCCAACTATCACGTAAGAAGGAACATTGGAGGTGTCAGTGGTAAGTATCATTAGTAGGTAAGTGCTTAAATGCCTTCTATATGTACAAAAGAAACAACTTCCCCTCCCCCAGCCAACATCACCTTAATTCAAACGCTTTACCCTGTAGTAAAAAAATACTTATCTCCAGAGAACTCATACCTGCACACCCCTACTAATGTTAACAACAATTCATATTAGAGGCCTGAAGTCAGAGGTTTAGCTGGTACATCCTCTTCCCTCTCCAACACAAACAAAGACGCACATAATCTAACTGCATTCCAGTTTAGGCAGAGGTAAGTTTCATTGAGTTACTCTCATGTAACTGCACAGGATCGCAAGCCTTAGTCACGGACTTTCACTGATGCCTTGCCCTCATCGTGCCCAGGAGGAAAAAGGCACAGAAGCCACTGCCGTGCCCTCTCATCCAATCGTGCAACGCTCAGCTGTTGCGGCTATCTTTACAAAGAAGCCATTCGTCATTTGCTACTGCCAGGGCAAATGACAAATGTGTTTGAAAAGGCAGCTGCATCCTCCAAGACCTGGGGCTCCATCACACAGGCGCAGAATTCCACATCAATGCCAGTTCTTTCCCCATCCAGTATCATTGCAGGACTGGGCCGTTCTCTTTAGCTGGCTGTCCCCGTCATGTTATCTTTCCTTCTCATGGGGGCGGTGATCCCGCTCAGAGGCATCTCCACCTTTCCCTAAAAAAAGCATTACATGTGCTTGGGGTGTGGCGACAGCTCCTCCTTGGTTCCTGCCCCTTTCCCTCGCCTTGCACGTTACTGGTGGATGGGGATTGACACGCAGACAGTCCCCCCACCCACCTCCCTCCCCCTCTCCCATTCAGTGTTTCTGACCATATCTGCTGTTTACTTGCTGGGAATGCACAGCAGGGGGGCACACCGCTCTGCTGACCTGCTGCTCTGCCACCTTGTCGACCTGCCGCTTTGCTACCTGCGGCCTTGTTCAGAACGCTGCAGGCCGAAAATCACAAGGACCCAAAGTGGTGCAGGTATGGGAAGGTGACACGCCCCACAGCCCATTCTCTTTGCCATCGTGACCACACCCCCAACAACCCAAAACAACCTCCCACAGCCGCCAACACACAGCGGTTCATTCGCTCTAGGGAAGAAATACACAGGGAGGTCATGGCACTCCATTTGCGCATATTTGGAAAAATACCACATTTTTTCCATTTAAGGAAAACACGGGATAGGTTGGTGGAAATGGTGGGATAATGACTAGACGATGACAACAACATGTAATGGACCCACACAATTAAGTGAGAGGCCAATCATGAATGTGCAATAAACTGGAGGTGTAGAGACGCCCCTGGACAGATTGATTGGAGGGGTGGAGCAGCAGTGGCTTCTGCTCCTTTTTTCTCCCAGAGAGTGTACAAGATAAGTGAATGTCATGATTCTGTGCACAGATCTGTGGTATAAGCCCCAATGAATTCAGGGTTAAAGGCACACAGAATCAGACTATAACCAAAGTGCCATTCCTACCTACTCAGAACGCTTCTTAATGTTGCCAGAGCAAACTACACAAACGTTGCCTTCTTACTCCCCTCTGCTGTGACGGTATATCTCTGAATCTATTCTGATCTCAGAAGAAGGAGTGGGGGAGTGTTGTGAAGGAAAAAGGGGCATACATAATGCTCTTTCCTCAATGCCCCACCTGCACCCATGGATGAAAGGAAGAGGAACCTGGATACGATGGGCTAGAAATGTGAGGAAGGGAAAATGGGAGCTCCCCAGCTCTTGAACCTTGGAACCTAAGTCCATTGGCACTCTTCAGTGGAGACAGAGAGACCTTTGCTTGAGATATGCACTCCCTCCTGCTCTTTACCTGGCTTCCTCGCATGCGCTTTCTAATGCTGGAATAATCACATCCACATACCCCTGTAGAGCACATGAGCTACAGCAGAGAGCATTTCTCTCTCTTGCTACACATGTGGTATTATCCTCTTCAGACAGTGGGGATCGGTAGGCAATTTTAGGGTTGGCATTTGCCCATTCTTGTCCCACTTCCAGCACCATCTATGCAGAGGCAGATGCCCACAGATTCTATCCCAGCTAAATTCCAGGATAGAACCATGAGATCTGGCATTAACACGACTCATTGGGTCCTGCAGAGTCAGCCTCCTGTAAGGCTGTCTGGGAATGCAGAGACTGCCAGCAGCATCTTCACAGTCATGGATGTGGGAGGTGACAATGGAACCAGTGACAGAAGCTTCAACAATGAATAGTGTGATATAGAGCAGGGCAGGTGTAATGTTACATGTTTATTATTTCTTTAAAAGGTTTCTTAAACCGCTTTTCAGGACATCAAAGTCTTCACATGGTGTACAATTTTCAAATAAAACATAAAGGGCCATAGAGCGCATGCTTTGTATGTAGAAGGCCCCAGATTCAATCTCTGGCATGTCCAGGTAGGGCTGGAAAAGCTCCGGCCTGAAATCCTGGAGAGCTACTGCCACTCAGTGTTGATGATACTGGGCTAGATGGAGCAATGGTCTGAGTCTGTATAAGGCAGCTTCCTATATTCCTATTGTAATATATAAAATCCTCAGTAATAAAAATGCATCCAATTCATAAAATGAACTGTACAAATTAATCCTAGGGAGAGCAATTAATCAAATGTAGGTTGAAATAAAGTTTTTATATAATTTTTTTTTAAAAACAAAGCTAATAATGATAGAGCTACACAAATGTTACGGGGAGCAGAAATACGGGGCCACTGCTGAGAAGGCCCTACTCTTGGTACCCATCAATCTAACGTCGTTTGATGGCAGGCCAGAGAACAAGGCCTCTGACACTGATCCCCAAGTCATGGATGGGCTCATACAGGTGCAGGTGATCCTTCAAATTACAAGGTCCTAAACTGTTTAAGGATTTAAAGGCAGCACTTTAAATTGAGCCCACTTTTGTTTCGCAATGTAATTGAACAGGGTTGAGAAATAATAGATCAAACCTCTCAGCTTTTTTCATGTATCTTCACAATTACATTAACATATACTAGGAAACAGTAGGTGGTGCTATTTTGCAAGTACTTTGGGGAGTAACTTAAAGTTCTGACTGATAGACGAATCTGTCAGTTTTGCTTTCTCCCACATTTCAGTTTTTTTAAAATCAAGTTCTTTCTCTCCCAAATATGAAGAACTTTGAGTAAATTCTTATGAGAAGCAAACTGAAACAAAACTATCACCCATCGGCACCAGCCAAATTCAACTGATACAGCTATTCTCAGCTTGGAGAGGACTATGTTGTACCTGCCTGCCATATGGCTGTTAAAGATGAAGCCTGTCAGAAAAGGAGGAGGCAACCCTAACTCAGCACTAACATGTTTGAATCAACAGGGATTCAAACCCAGGCTTTTAAGAGCAAAGCACTCGAAGCCCTGGGCCTTGATGGGAAAATTGGTCAGTTTCGGTTTTCCCCACATTTGATTTTTTTTTACATATCAAGTTCTTTTTGTACAATGTGGAGAACTTTGAGGATTTTGGTAAATTCTTATCCTGGCTTGGAAGGCTCTGGCTCAAGGAGATCCTGATTTGGGGGTCCAGACTTAGTGTCAGGACCCTGGCCTAATGCACCTCTGGCCCTCCTGACTCAGCTGGCTAATTGCTCTCTTTGTTAGTGTCCCTGTAGCTGCTTCCCCTTCATGGATCACTGCCTTGTTGTGGCGAAGGGGCTTACGTAACTCAGTGAAGCCATAAGCTATGCTGTGCAGGGCCACCCAAGACGGACAGGTCATGGCGGAGAGTTCTGACAAAATGTGGTCCACTGGAGAAGGAAATGGCAACCCACTCCAGTATTCCTGCCAAGAAAACCCCATGGAACGTATCACAAGGCTAAAAGAGATGACGCCGGAAGATGAGCCCCTCAGGTCGGAAGGTGTCCAATATACTACTGGGGAAGAGCAGAGGGTATTTCCAAGTAGCGCCAGAAAGAGTGAAGCGGCTGGGCCAAAGCCGAAAGGACACTCAGCTGTGGATGTGTCTGGTGGTGAAAAGAAAGTCCGATGCTGTAAAGAACAATATTGTTTAGGAACCTGGAATGTCAGATCAATGAATCAAGGTAAGCTGGAGGTGGTCAAACATGAGATGGCAAGACTGAACATCGACATCTTGGGAATCAGTGAACTAAAATGGACAAGCATGGGCAAATTTAATTCAGGTGACCATTATATCTACCACTGTGGACAAGAATCCCTTAGAAGCAATGGAGTAGCACTCGTAGTCAATAAAAGGGTGGGAAAAACAGTACTGGGGTACAATCTCAAAAACGATAGAATGATCTCAGTACGAATCCAAGGCAAACCATTCAACATCACAGTAATTCAAGTCTATGCTCCAACCGCTGAGGCCGAAGAAGCTGAGGTTGATTGGTTCTATGAAGACCTACCAACACCTTCTAGAACTAACACCAAAAAAAGATGTCCTTTTCATCATAGGGGATTGGAATGCTAAAGCAGGAAGTCAAGAAATCACCGGGATAATAGGCAAGCATGGCCTTGGTGTACAAAATGAAGCAGGACAAAGGCTAATAGAGTTTTGCCAAGAGAACACGCTGATCATAGGAAACACTCTTTTCCAACAGCACAAGAGTCGACTCTATACATGGACATCACCAGATGGTCAATATCGAAATCACATTGATTATGTACTTTGCAGCCAAAGATGGAGAAGCTCTATACAGTCAGTCAAAACAAGACCTGGAGCTGACTGTGGCTCAGATCATGAGCTGCTTGTTGCAAAATTTCAGCTTCAATTGAAGAACGTAGGGAAAACCACCAAACCATTCAGGTATGACTTAAATCATATCCCTTATGAATATACAGTGGAGGTGAGGAATAGATTTCAGGGATTAGACCTGGTAGACAGAGTGCCTGAGGAACTATGGACGGAGGTCCGTAACGTTGCTCAGGAGGCAGCAACTACATCCATCCCAAAGAAAAAGAAATGCAAGAAAGCAAAGTGGCTGTCCGAGGAGGCTTTACAAGTAGCTGAGGAAAGAAGGGAAGCAAAAAGCAAGGGAGAAAGGGGAAGATATATCCAACTGAATGCAGAGTTCCAGAGAATAGCAAGGAGAGACAAGAAGGCCTTCTTAAATGAACAATGCAAAGAAATCGAGGAAAACAATAGAATGGGAAAGACTAGAGAACTTTTCAAGAAAATCAGAGATCTCAAGGGAACGTTTTGTGCAAAGACGGACATGATAAAGGACAAAGAAGGCAGGGACCTAACAGAAGCAGATGAGATTAAGAAGAGGTGGAAAGAATACACAGAAGAACTATACAGGAAAGATCTTAATGTCCCTGAAAGTCATGATAGTGTGGTCACTGAACTTGAGCTGGACATCCTAGAGAGTGAAGTCAAGTGGGCCTTAGGAAGCATTACTAGCAACAAAGCTAGTGGAGATGATGGTATTCCAGCTGAGCTATTTAAAATCCTAAAAGATGATGCTGTTAAAGTGCTGCACTCAATATGCCAACAGATTTGGAACACTCAACAGTGGCCACTAGACTGGAAAAGTTCAGTTTGCATTCCAATTCCAAAGAAGGGCAATGCCAAAGAGTGTTCAAACTACCGTACAGTTGTGCTCATTTCACATGCCAGCAAGGTTATGCTCAAAATCCTACAAGCTAGGCTTCAGCAGTATGTCAACCAAGAACTACCAAGGTACAAGCTGGGTTTCGAAGAGGCAGAGGAACTAGAGATCAAATCGCCAACATTCGCTGGATCATGGGGAAAGCAAGAGAATCCAGAAAAACGTCTATTTCTGCTTAATTGACTATGCTAAAGCCTTTGATTGTGTGGATCACAACAAACTGTGGCAAATTCTTAAAGACATGGAAGTACCAGACCACCTTACCTGTCTCCTGAGAAACCTGTAAGAGGGTCAAGAAGCAACAGTAAGAACCGGACATGGAACAACCGATTGGTTCAAAATTGGGGAAGGAGTACGACAAGGCTGTATATTGCCGCCCTGCTTATTTAACTTATATGCAGAGTACATCATGAGAAACGCCAGGTTGGATGAATCACAGGTCGGAATTAAGACTGCTGGGGGAATTATCAACTAGGGATGGGGGAGAATTTCTCCCCGAAACTTCAGGGGGCCGAGTGCCAACGCATTCGGCCCCCCGAAATCGGCGGTGAAATTCTCCGCCCCCCACCCCCCCCCGGGATGGGACTTACCTTTGACGAATGTCCCTCCCGGCAGCGGGTCCCAGCGGCGGTTCGGTGGGTTTTCGTCAGGGGCGGGGGCAGCAGCCGGGCTTTCAACCGGCTGCCACCGCCGCCATTACAAGTGAAGTAAAAAAAAAAAAAAAACCCGTGATAGGCTACGTAACGATTAACGTAGCCTATCACGGCTAGATCTCCAAAGTCAGCCGTGATAGGCTACATTAATCGTTATGTAGCCTATCATGGGTGACTTTGCGAAAAAAAAAAAAGCGCATACGCAAATGGCGGCCCCCATGGGGCACCGCCATTTGCGTTCCTTATTTGGTCCCTGTAGTCTACGTAAAGATTTACGTAGACTACGGCGAAAATAAGGGCAACGCAAATAGCGTTGCCTTTATTTTCGACGTAGTCTACGTCTTTACGTAAATCTTTACGTAAATTTTTACGTAGACTACAGGGACCAAATAAGGAACGCAAGTGGCGGCGCCCTATGGGGCCGCCATTTGTGTACGTGCTTTTTTTTTTTTCCAAAGTCACCCGTGATAAGCTACGTGACGATTTACGTAGCCTATCACGGCTGACTTTGGAGATCTAGCCATGATAGGCTACGTAAATCGCTACGTAGCCTATCATGGGGGTGTGGTTTTTTTTTTTACTTTTTTTTTCATGGCCAGGTAGAAGGGGCGCTTCTACCCGGCCTGAATTTCGCCGGCGAGGGATGGGGCGCCTCCCCCCCTGCCTGAATTTCGGCCGGGAGAGGCGGGGCGCCTCCCCCCCCTCACATGAACTTCAGGGGGAGAAGCGAAGCGCCTCCCCCCCCACCGCGAAGCAATCTTCGAGGACAGGTAAGGGACTTTCGCCCATCCCTATTATCCACAACCTCAGATACGCAGATGATACCACCCTAATGGCAGAAAGCAAAGAGGGTCTAAAGAGCCTCTTGTTGAAGGTGAAAGTGGAGAGTGCAAAAGCTGGTCTGAAACTCAACATTAAAAAAACGAAGATCATGGCATCTGGCCCCATCACTTCCTGGCATATAGAAGGGGAAGAAATGGAAGCAGTGACAGATTTTATTTTCTTGGGCTCCAAGATCACCACAGACGGTGACTGTAGCCATGAAATTAAAAGACGCTTGCTCCTTGGGAGGTAAGCTATGGCAAACCTAGACAGCATAGTAAGAAGCAGAGACATCACCTTGCCGACAAAGGTCCGTCTAATCAAAGCTATGGTTTTCCCAGTAGCAATGTATGGCTGTGAGAGCTGGACTATAAGGAAGGCTGAGCGCCGAAGAATCGATGCTTTCGAACTGTGGTGCTGGAGAAGACTCTTGCGAGTCCCCTGGACTGCAAGGAGGTCAAATCAGTCAATCCTGAAGGAAATCAACCCTGAGTGCTCATTGGAAGGACAGATACTGAAGCTGAAATATTTTGGCCACCTAATGCGAAGAGAAAACTCCCTGGAAAAGACCCTGATGCTGGGAAAGACTGAAGGCAAAAGGAGAAGGGGATGGCAGAGGATGAGATGGCTAGATAGCATCACCGATGCAATGAATATGGACTTGAGCACACTCCGGGAGAGAGTGGAGGACAGGAAGGCCTGGCGTGCTATGGTCCATGGGGTCATGAAGAGTCAGACACAACTTAACGACTGAACAACAACATGTAGCTGCTTGGAGTCAGGGTCATGACATGGAGAAGGATGCTTTCACTCCTGGTGTTAAATTTATTGCACAGCTTCATGGATTTCCATGAAAACATTACCACGCATGTTTAGATGGGTGAACAGAGTTCAACAAGCTTTTAGCAGGGGTAGGCAAGTTCTGCCAACTTTGAGAGGAGCTATAGTGGGAGCACCCTTCCTCGGATCCTCCCCCACCTCAAACACTCTCCACAAGTTTGTTTTTCAGCTTTCAGTTTGTACATTATTTCCCCAGTTCTGTGATGCTTTAATATGCAATTTGCTGGGCTTATATTTCCATCACTGAAATGTGATCTCTACTGGTAGCTCACCAGAATGTGTGGGAAGGGAGTAAATGTTGTCACTTAAATAGGCCACCATTTATAGGTGTCTGACTTGGAATGTGGTTTAGATATTATGATAAATACAGATACTGTGATGAGAGGCTTGCAGAAATATTTCTCCAGACTATGTCTTTGAGGACATCACCCTTTTCCTTGCCTTGATGCTTTTAAAAATGTTTTTGTATAATTCAAAAATAAACTTGCAATATTTGATTTAAGAGAGAGCTTAAAAAAAATATGAACTTCCCTAACTCACCTGACAAGCACTTGTCATCCTTTAACCCACTGGCATCTCCTCTCTTTCTCTCTGTCTCTGAGTGTGTGTTGGCTTCCAACATTTTGTGTTCACTATTTACTGAAAAACATAGCAATCATCAGTCAAAATTAGCATCACCAGGTCTGTTGCTAAAATTGAAATCCGTGGCTTCCAGTGGTTTTGAGTTTCTCTTTACAATGGCTTCATTTGTATCATGAGTGACAACCAAAACCTTTCTTGCTTGATGTCTTTCAAGGAAAGGAAAGGATGAAAGAGTTAGAAACCTGGCAAATACAGACTGTGAACACAACCCAGCCAAAGTAAAGTATATTATGTCTCATTGATTTCAGTAGGAAAGACTTAAGCACATGCTAATTCTCTCTTTGAACTCAATTGGATGTAAATGTGCTTTATAACACAATCCTATGTACGTTTACGCAGAAGCAAGGCTAGCATCAGGTTTGATGGGCAGCCCCCACCCCCCAGCAGGCAGCTCCCTGGTGCCCCCTCCAAAGCTTACCAGAGAGTGGATGGGGATGAGTTTGGTACTGAGTCAAAGCAGATGGCCTCCAAAGCGGGCTGTTTTCCAAAGCACCGAATCAGAGTCTGAGTCAAATCTTGAAGTCAGTAAACACCTCTAGTAGGCAGCACAAGGCATAAGCAGATTGCATGAAAAGCCAATGTGAACATATTTTAGATTCTATCAATATTTCTGCAGAAATGCACAAACGTTATTATTGTTATGCCTGTGGAGGAGCATTGAAATGGTGCTTGTGATAGCACAGCCAATTTCTGGAAAATAGTCAATAGCACTTCACCTTCTTTGATACAAAGGCTATTCAGCTACAATACTTATGTATTTGTTTCTTATTTATTATTTAAAAATATATTCCTTTTCTGCCCACCAAGCCCCTCAAAGCAATATGCAATAAAATCCAATAAAATTACAACATAAAAAGGAATAAAAACAGAACATTCTCCTTGCAAACCACCCAGAGAGCTTCGGCTATTGGGTGGTACAAAAATGAAATTAAATGAATGAATGAATAAATAAATAAATAAATAAAATTTAAAAATACAGTTTTAAGATGGTCCAGTGAAACAATGCAGTTTTTCCTTCCTGTCCTAAACTCAATAGTGATGGAGCCAGCCTGACCTCTCTTGGGAGGGAGTTCTACAGCTTGTAATACCTCAATATATTGCAGTGTTTGCTTTGCACTGTCTGGCATTTAATGGCTTCCATTAAGCAATTAATGAATGGGTTCCTAGAACCACAATCAGTTTTTATGGACTATGAATTAATTGATGCCTCGAGAGATTGGCGAAGTTTACATCCTTTTCCCTTTTATGGGCCTATTCTAAGAATAAACAAGTTCTTAACTCATTTACTTTTACAACATGGGTAGGCAACCTTTTTGGGCCCATGGGCACATTTGGCAATTAGAGAAACTGTTGTGGGCACCACCACAAAATGGCTGCCATGGGAGGTGTGGCTAATCACAAAGAAATAGTAACCTGCCCAAATGACTAGGGATGTACGAAAGTGACTTACCTGTTCGTGGATTATGTAGATGGTGGGGGGGGGGAGGCTCCGTTCCTCCCCCCAGAATCCTCAAATGGACGGCTGTGCTCCGCGGCAGCTCTGCGGAGCAGCCGGCCAGGCCCAGCCAGGCCAGAGCCGTCCGCAGCCAGATTTCCAGCCGCAGAAGGCTTTGGGTAAAAAAAAAAAAAAACCCGCCTATGCAAATGGCGGCGGCTACGGACGCCGCCATTTGCATTCCTTCTTTTTGGCTGTCTTAATCTACGTAAATATTTACGTAGACTATGACGGCGAAAAGAAAGTGGAACACAAATAGCGTAGCAGGCGCTATTTGCGTCCCTTTTTGATTCCCCGTTTTAGCCTACGTAAATATTTACGTAGGCTAAAACAGGGAATCAAAAAGGGATGCAAATAGTGCCCACTACGCTATTTGCGTTCCCCTTTCTTTTCACTGTCATAGTCTACGTAAATATTTACGTAGACTAAGACAGGCAAAAATAAGGAATGCAAATGGCGGCGGCCATAGCCGCCGCCATTTGCGTACGCGGTTTTGGGGTTTTTTTAAACCCACCCAGCCATGATAGGCTACGTAAAGATTTACGTAGCCTATTACGTCATTTTGGTGTTTTTTTTTAACCTAGCCATGATAGGCTACGTAAATCTTTATGTAGCCTATCACGACTTTTTTTTTTTTTTTTTACAAGAGTGGAAATGGCGGCGGCGGCCGGTCAGAAGACCAGCCGCCACCGCCACCAGAGCCGCCGCCCCCCGGAAGATCCGTCCCAGGTGAGTCTCGTCCCCGGGGGGGATCCACAGGCGGGCGGGGTGGTGGCAGGCCATTCCGCCACGGAGTTCAGGGGGCCGAATGCAGTGGCATTCGGCCTCACTGTGATCCGTGGTGGAATTCTCTGCCATCCCTACAAATGACTGAGTACAAGGCACAGGTGGATGGTTGAACCCCAACACATTAAACAGCTCCTTGGAACCCAAATTTTTCAATGTCAACAGAAACCTAAAGGCAAACTCCTTTTCTCCCCCACACATCTGCCATCCAACTGCTGTCATGTTTCCCTTTGCCCCTGCTGTTAAACTTCAAAAGCCAAATCAAAACACAGACAACAGACTTCAATTCCAAGGCTTTTAATCCACTTAATTCAATGGGTCATTCAGATGCTAATTGTCAGAGACCCACAGTCTACAAAGGAAATACCTTCAGGGAGTTCAAAGGAAATCTACAAAAGTTGCCCACCATCTGAGGAACAGGCGAGCTTGCTGTCCGAACTTAAGGGGCGGGGGGGGGGGGATTGCCTCTATCTCGTGAGGACTCTAAGCACAGCTGTTCCGTCCGGGCCAATCGGGCATCTCACCTAAGTTCTGCCCCTGCCATTTCTCTCTGGTCTCTGCATCTGTGTCTAGCATCTAAGAATTCAGGCTCTGCCAGCCCCCCTTCTCCCTGTTCGCTATCTCTCACAGGGTGGGAGAAGAGAGGCCCTCTCCATCCAGCTGTGCCTTTGAAGTTTGAGGAGTAGGCCTATCCATCTCTGTCCAGACCTAGGAAATTTCCTCCCCTACGTTTTGCAGTTCCTCTTCAGACTTAGGGATGGCCGAGAATTCCGCCACGGATTCCAGTGTGGCCGGATTCTTTAGAATCCAGCCCCACGGAATCCATGGTGGAACGGCCTCCTGCCCCCCGCCCCCCCGTGGAATCCCCCCAGGACGGAACTTACCTGGGGCGGATGCGGGGGATGCAGTGGTTCCGGTGGCGGCAGTGGCAGCGGCTCCAGCAGTGGAGGCTCCAACGGCTGGTCTCCTGGCCGGCCGCGGCTGGGCTGCTGCGGCCGCCATTGCCGTCCTTGCAGCTGTGATAGGCTACGTAAGTATTTACGTAGCCTATCACGGCTAACGCCCCCCAAAAAACAAAAAAACCCAGCGAATGCAAATGGCAGCCGCTACAGCGGCCGCCATTTGCGTTCCCTATTTTTCGCTGTTCTAGCCTATGTAAATATTTATGTAGGCTAGAACGGTGGGAAAAAAAGGAAAGCAAATAGCGCCCACTACGCTATTTGTGTTCCCCTTTTTTCTGCAGTAATAGCCTACGTAAATATTTACGTAGGCTAGAACGGTGAAAAATAGGGAACGCAAATGGCGGCCGCCGTAGCCGCTGCCATTTGCGTACACTGGGGTTTTTTTTGGGGGGGGGGTTAGCCGTGATAGGCTACGTAAATACTTACGTAGCCTATCATGGCAGCCTGGCTGGAAGCAAATGGCAGCCGCTACGGCAGCCGCCATTTGCGTCCGCAGCAGCCGTGAACTGTGAAGTGGAGCCAGCCAGGCAGGATTCCAGGGGAGAGGACCGGATCGCTTCCCCCCCCGTCGAGGATTACGGGGGGAGGGATAGAGCGCCTCCCCCCCCACAGCAAATCAATCCGCGAAAAGGTGAGTTTCGTACATCCCTATTCAGACTCCAAGCTACTCTGCCAATCGCTGTGCTCAGGGGCAACTAGGGATGTCAGAGAATTCCGCCATGGATCTCGGTGAGGCTGAATGCCAGTGCATTCGGCCCCCCGAAATCCATGGCGGAACAAAGCCCCTCTGCCTGCCCGCAAAAGCCGCGCGAAATGGGACACCTACCTGCTGCCGTTCATGCTGACTTGCGAATGGTGGCCACGGCCGCCATTCGCTTCATCACTATAGCCGTGATAGGCTACGTAAATACGTAAAAAATATACGTAAAAAAAAGGGAACGCAAATGGCAGCCACCGTAGCTGCCACCATTTGCGTCCCTGCGGAAGCCGTGATAGGCTGAGTATGTATTTACGTAGCCTATTACGGCAAAAAAAAGGGAATGCAAAAAGGGCTACGGCGGCCGCCATTTGCGTTCCCTTTTTGGGGGGGCCGTGATAGCCTACGTAAATATTTACGTAGGCTATTATGGCAAAAGAGAGGGGCACAAATGGCGTAGTGGCCGCCATTTGTGTTCCTTTATTTTTTTTTTTGCTGTAATAGGCTACGTAAATATTTACGTAACCTATCACGGCAAAAAAAAAAAAGGGAACACAAATGGCGGCCGCCGTAGCCACTGCCATTTGCGTTCGCTGTTTTTTTTCTTTCTTTTGCTGTGATAGGCTACATAAATATTTATGTAGCCTATCATGGCAAAATACAGGGACGCAAATGGCAGCGGCTACAGCCGCTGCCATTTGTGTGCCTGCAGGCTGCCCAGCGGCCAGATGTCCAGCTGCGGGCGGCCCCGGCTGGCGGTTCCGCAGAATCTCCACGGAGCGGAGCCGGCCGGAGAGGATTTCGGGGGGAGGGACGGAGCGCCTCCCCCCCACCGCGAATGTCGCCCTTTGAAAAGGAAAGTGACTTTCGTACATACCTAGGGGCAACGCTGACATCTAATTTCCCCTATCCCTTTCTCTCTCTCACTCTTACAGGAGTCCCCCCCCTTCTTTTTCTTCGTGGCTGAGCATGTTGCAGAAGAGGAAAGTGTCAGCCTGCAGCCAACCACCATCTTCATTTCCTAAGAATGTCTCGTGTGGCCCAGAAGCATTCATGGGAAACGATGATGACAGCGTCTGCAGACCCTCACTTTGCTTTGAAGCAGTACCAGCTGCTGGTAAGAACATGTGTTAATTAAAAAAAAGTGGGAGGGGGAGTGCACTTCGGTGGGCGCCAAGAAAGGTGCCTGGGGGCACACTGGTCCCTGTGAGCACCACTTTGCCTACTCATGATTTACATACAAGCTTCAAGCTCTGGGTGGAACTACATATTACAGTACATGCAACATGGGCTTGCTGCTAAAAGCAGCATTCATCTATGTCAAGTTCTCCAAAACATGTAGGAACAATTAATCACATGTTATCATGTCATCGAGTTGTGCTCCCCACCCCATCCTCCTGTCCCCAGCAGCAGCAGCCATTTATATGGACCTGGGACAGCAAAATGGGTTGAGATGTCAAGATACAGGGTAAATTACTCTACACATCATCATCATCAACATTTCTATACCGCCCCATAGCCAAAGCTCTCTGGGCGGTTTATAAAAGTTAAAACATTAAAATACAATATACAAAGTTTAGAAACCATTTACATAAAAAGATATGGACAGTATATACAAACAACTTTGAACTAAAAATATATTTTTTTAAATCCAACAATAAGACAGCTTAAAACAACACTGCTTAAAACAGTATACAAGAGTCAGCAAAAGGAACAAGAGTTCTAAAAAAGGAAGGCCTGCCGGAATAATAGCGTCTTTAATGCCTGCTTAAAAACTTTCAACAAGGCCAGCAGGCACGTTTCAGCGGGCAAGTCATTCCACACTTGAGGGGTGGCAAAGGAAACAGTCCTCTTGCATGTGGCTGCCAGTCTCACATTAGGCAGCTGCAGCAGAGAGCCCTGTCTGAGCAATGGAGGATGTGGAAGGAGGAGGGGCTTCCCTTTGTAAGTTGGAATCAAAACTGCAACTTAAAATGGCTGCCTGCTTTAGGAAAGAACGTAATGCAATGTTCCACCTTCAGTTAAGAGAAGAAAGTGAAAATGAGCACCTACATGCCTTGACTGAAAGTAACTGCATCCCCTAGTTTTTCTGTAAGAGACAGAATTCCTGCAAATTTATTTTTTTCTTCAGATCTTTTTTAAAAAAAACTTTTATTGAATCATACCACTGAAATATGATTTGACCTAATCTCCCCTGCCACAATTCAAAAACTGGGGGAAAGCCCTCACACATACGTGCACACTTTCAGCATTTCACAGATTAAAATAGATGGTGTACTTCACTTGTAACACAATTATACATTGCTGAAGATTTTTCTCCATCACAGCAGACTGTGTATGCTGTATTCTTTGACTCTGCAGTACCCTGCCCTTCACTGGCTTCTGAAGAATCTAGATTTTTAAATTTAAGAATATTTTAAAACATACTTTGGCTGAAATCCTATGCATGCTTACCTGGGTGTAAGGCCTGCTGAACACAGTAGGACTATGTGAATAAATGCACATAGGATTGCATTGTTAATTCCACAGTGGATCTGTACTTTTAACAGAAAAGTTGCAACTCAAACGCATTCAACAACACTCAATATCTGGATAGGTGGCTATAGTAGAGATGGAAGGGAAGCAGTATTTTATCTCCGTGCAAATGCAATTTCATGAATGTGCGTTAGACTCAAGATGCATCTCCCCTCCTTCAAGCTTTTAACTTCTAAAGGAACCTGTAACGGAGGATGCCAGGCCGCAGCCAAACCCAAATACAGGCAGCAATTGTAGGTCTGCTTCCAGCACAGACAGATCAAGACTGGAAGGACTAGAGCAGCCTTCCTCTAGCCTTCCAGATGTATTTGGCTACAACTCCCAGCATCCCCCAGCCAGTCATACTAGAAGTTGTAGTCCAACACATCTGGAGGGCACCAGGTTGGGAGAAGGCTGGACTAGAAGCATATGAAGTGGTCAAAGGTAGGCCAGTGGTCAGGTTCCATAGCAGGCAAGGAACCAGGGTGAGGGGAGTCTGCAGCAGCTTCTACCAAAGTCAAGCCATGGTGCTTGGGCTTTACAGGTCCTGGTAGGTCCTGATTCACTTGTGGGGTCAGCTGACATTATTCAGGCTAGTACTGAAAACTAGAGGGTGCCTCTGACCCACAAAGCAACATAGGCCTGGTTTGCTGAGGATCCAGAGTGGTGCTGGTGCAGGAGGTGAGGTGCCAGCAACTGTCTACTGGAGGCCCTCGTTTGAGACCTTTTCTCCACTGTCACCTTACATAAACTGAAATCTGACAAAAGCTGGTGCATGCCTCTGCACAACACTCACACTTCCCACTCGCAAGCTTGCCAGGTTCTTCCCAAAGAGAAGACTGGACAGGTATTCCAAGGACAGGTACCAGAAAATAAGGACTGCCATCATTATATAGGGAGTGTATGCCATGGATTGTGCTGCTCAGCTGAAAATCTTTGTTAAGGGTGCTTCTTCAATACAAGTCCTGAACAATCAGATGGACTTTTTTTTACCCCAGTGAGGAGTGACCAGAGTGTTCTATGCTAAAGGCTTCTAGCAACACCCCCAAGCTCTGTACGATGGCTCTGTTCCCTGTGTAGCAAAGTGGCATTTTTGCATGCTTGTGAGAACTGGTTGCTGTTCCAGAGATCTTGGAGGTGCTGGGGCTTTGAACTCCACTTCAAAGCTGGGGGCTAGAATTAGATTTTTGTTTAAACTGAGAGGAATATGGAAAATGTTTACAAGTGCTCGTTAACCCTTTTCATCATTTAAGTGACCTGCGCTAAGGTGGGTGAACAGAACTAGTCCACAAATTTTAATAGACTAATGCTGCTCGTTCATTAACTTCTTGGAAGTTATGCACGCCTTAAAAGATATTATAGATTAGTACCCAAAGTGGAATTTTCCCTTCTTAAATCAACCATATGAATCTATTAAGAGAAATATATGAATATTTTGAATGAATGAATGAATGAATGAATGGTTTATGCAGTCACAGATCAATAATAATACTGAGACAAAGAGCAAATAAAGCAAATATGTTTAAAAGGAATCTGAGATCATTGTTTTCTTAATTTACATTTTGCTTTGCTTGCTGTACCCCACATTTGCATAGCCCATGGCCTGCATGCAGCCCACCGCTGCTCTCCCGGTGGCCTGCAGAAGCCCCACCCACTATTCCCCACAGCTGGTCAGGCATCAGGTAGGTGGCGGGGAAAACACTGCTATTATCAAAATATTTATATCCTGTCTTTCATATTAAAATAAAACTGCTGAGGCACATAATAGCATAATATAAACAGTCAAAAACTATTTAAATGCAAGAAGAAAAACTATACACCAAGACAGAAGAGCAAATAAAACACAAAGAGGGGAGCTAGGCATAAAAACATTCAGTCAGGCCATGGACTGAACTGCTAGAGACTGATGGACCTCAGTGGGCTGAGAGATCCACAGAAGGTTCTTTCACACATTGTGTCCAATTCTGCCTCAAATGAAGGCAGGATATGCAAAAGGGCCTCCTCAGCAGAAGGGCCTAAGTGATCTGGTAGGACTAAGGTTGCAGATACTTCTTTAAGTATCCTCAAGCCATATGGGACTTGAAAGGCAATTAACAGCATCTTGAGCTCAGAAATCAGTGGAGCTACTATGGAAGAGGGGACACATACTCCAACAAAACCAAACCAAAAATTGCTCCAGTCAACGCTTTATCAGCTCCTTGGTGCTGGGAAAAGAAACTCCTGGAAAATCTTGAGCTGGTAGTCTTATGATGGGTGTCTCTTTCTTTCCCTTTGGAGACACCGTATTACGGTGGTTCCGGTCCTTCCTCTCTGGCAGGTACCAGGGGGTAGCACTGGGAGAGGAGGTTTCGGACCCGTGGCCGCTCACTTGTGGGGTGCCACAGGGTTCCATCCTCTCTCCAATGCTATTTAACATCTATATGAAGCTGCTGGGGGCTATCATCAGGAGGTTTGGTGTGTGGTGTCATCAATATGCGGATGACATGCAGCTCTACCTCTTGTTTAAATCTTCACCAAGGTTGACCGTAGAATCCCTGTCCAAATGTCTGGAGACGGTGAGCGGCTGGATGGGGAAAAATAAGCTGAACCCTGACAAGACCGAGGTACTTTTGGTGGGAGACAAGAGGAGATTGAGGGATGTTGACCTGGTGTTGAATGGGGTACGGCTACCCTTGAAAGACCAGGTCCGCAGCCTGGGGGTCATTTTAGACTCCCAGCTGTCCATGGAGGCTCAGGTGTCAGCTGTGAGATGGACAGCGCTGTACCAACTCCATCTGATACGGCAGCTGCGCCCCTACCTTCCCAACCATCTGCTCCCATCGGTAGTACATGCCCTGGTCTCCTCTCATCTAGACTACTGTAATGCTCTCTACGTGGGGTTACCCTTGAAGACGGTTCAGAAGCTGCAGCTGGTACAGAACACGGCGGCTCGCCTGATTAAAGGCAGCTGCCAACACAATCACATCACTCTGGTACTGGAGGAGTTGCACTGGTTACCAGTTGTTTTCCGGGCCAAATTCAAGGTGTTGGTTTTGACCTTTAAAACCCTATATGGTTGTGGCCCAGCCTATCTTAAGGAGCGCCTCCAGCAGCACCAGACAGGCTGCTTAACAAGATCAGCCTCGGATGGCCTTCTCTCTGTCCCATCAGCCAGGACAGCTAAGCTAGTGAGGATGAGGGAGAGGGCCTTCTCTGTGGTGGCCCCCACTCTGTGGAACTCCATCCCTAGGGAACTCCGCCATGCCCCCTCTTTGATGAGCTTCTGCCACGCATTAAAAACGTGGTTGTTCAGGCAGGCTTTTGGGGTGAGTTAGGGTATTTTTAGAAATATGATGTTTTAATGCAAAATTTTATTGTTTTAAAACTGTTTGTATTGATGTACCAGGTGACCGGCCAGATGGGCGATTAAGAAAATAAATAAATACATACATACATACATTTCTCATGTAGTCTCGGGTCTCTCCAGCCATAATCCAACATGCTAACCACTATACTGTCCTTTGCCAGCTCACTATTCTATTTGTTGTTGTTGTTCAGTCGTTAAGTCGTGTCCGACTCTTCGTGACCCCATGGACCATAGCATGCCAGGCCTTCCTGTCTTCCGCTCTCTCCCGGAGTGTGCTCAAGTTCATATTTATTGCATCGGTGATGCTATCTAGCCATCTCATCCTCTGCCGTCCCGTTCCCCTTTTGCATTCAATCTCCTTTTGCCTTCAGCCTCAGGGTCTTTTCCAGGGAGTTTTCTCTTCGCAAGATGGCCAGAATATTTGAGCTTCAGCTTCAGTATCTGTCCTTCCAATGAGCAGTCAGGGTTGATTTCCTTTAGGATGGACTGATTTGACCTCCTTGCAGTCCAGGGGACTCGTAAGAGTCTTCTCCAGCACCACAGTTCGAAAGCATCAATTCTTCAGCGCTCAGGCTTCCTTATAGTCCAGCTCTTACAGCCATACGTTACTACTGGGAAAACCATAGCTTTGATTATACGGACCTTTGTCGGCAAGGTGATGTCTCTGCTTCTTACTATGCTGTCTAGGTTTGCCTGAAGTGGTGGGTCACCTGAGGCATGCCTGTGCCTTGCTTCATGAGTTGTTGATTTCTACCTCTCTGTTTGTTCTTAGGATTGTGTAACTTGTCCTCATACCTCTCGTGGTCATGCTTCTGTATTGATACATTTAAAAATAGGAACAAGCAGTGCAATCCCAAGTGAATATCCTGAATGTTTGTTTGAATGTATTTGTGTGAGTATTTCCACTCTGTGTAAAGACTTTTCTAACAGTATCATTACAAATTTAGTGATCTTTAGGAGTTACATTAAATGCGGAAGATGCATTGCAAACTCTGAGATAACAGTACTTCATTTCATTTATTGTATTTGTATACTGCCCCATAGCAGAAGCTCTCTGAGTGGTTCGCAAAAATTAAAATACATTATACAAAGTACAAAAAAGCATGTATTAAAAACATATAAACAAATAGCACAGACACAGTCAACATATATCTAAAATCAATTTTAAACAATCAGCCAAAGGATATGATCCAGGACCTGATTAAAAATTCATTATATGCTGCTAAGTGCCTGAGAGAAGAGGTCAGCCCCCATAGAACTCCACTATTACTGTTTTTCTAGTGGGAAAACAGCAAATTCAGAAGAGGGATCACTGAGGGCTGGAAGAGGCTTTCACCTCTCCCATCCTCCAGTGAGCCCCAGTAAGATTGCTGTCCTGGCACTGCTAATAGCATTGCCAGAACAATGTTTTCCCCACTCTCCAGTACACCTAATCAGCTGGGTTGCAGGGGAACATGTACTTAACATTTGTAGAGCACTTTCAAATTGTCAAAGTACTTCACAGCATAGTCTAGTTATAATTTTTACAACAACCCTGTAAGGTAAATCAGTATTTTTATCTGCCATATTCCAGACAGTGAGACTGAGAGGCAGTGGCTTGCCTAAGGCCACCTAGTAAGTTCATGGCAGAGGCAAGATTCAAACTGAGGATTTCTCTCTCGTAATACTAGAACCTGGGGTTATCCAATAAAGTTGAATGGTGGGAAATTCAGGAAGGAAGGAAGTACTTCTTCACACAGTCCATAGTTAAACTATAGAATTCCTTTAATTTATTGATAATTTAAAACTCCTGATTTATCCCACATCATCAGCAAATCACACTGGGGCAAAATATACTATTTTCTTTAGTCTGTGGCACATGCAGTTTGCTCATTCACAGCATTGCCCAGAAATCTGAAACAGCAATTTCTTATAGCAAAGTGTGTGTGCGTGCGCGTGTGTGTGTGTGCGCGTGAATATGTGTGTGTGTGCATTTTCCAGATGTGTGCAAATCTTGAAAGCAGAGGAGGATGACCGAAAAGTAATGCTGGCATAGAACAGTGATGATGACATGTCTGCAATGTAGCAGACACCAGAAGCATTGTGGGGTTTGCCAGGAAAGGATACTTGGTCTAAGACTGCAATCCTATGCATAGTTTCTTGGAAGTAAGTCCCATTACATAAAGATGGAGTTATTTGCTCCAAGTAAACATTCTTAGGATCAGGTTGCATGCCACATTTCAAGGGTGAAGGCTTAAGTCATAGAAACAAAACGTTTCTTCAAGCAGAAACTGTAGTGAGAGCCAAGGCCCAGTTCACACATACAAGTCTCGCTTATTTTCTTTTGGATCATGTGCATGGGTATATGACCAGATGGAGAAATATTAGTGTGCACTGGATGTTCTATATGGAGACTAGTGTAATTATCTCCATGATTGCATTGGTTTGAAAAAGTTGGAGCCAATCATGGAAATAGCTGCCAGTTGTCTCCAGACTCCTCCATATCACACTGTTTCCCTATGCAATCATACATAAAATCACATGGGGGTGGGCAGAATCATTGGGGACTGCATGTGTATGAACAGGCCCAAGTTGGTAAGTGGATAAGACATGGGTTGTTTCCTTGGGAGGGGTGTGACACCGATTGAGAGGCGGAGCACAGGAGTAGCTAGGTATGAATCGATGTTGGGGGATGTTATTAGATGAGGTAACTTGGATTTTTAACTTTATGGTACTTTTTATTAAGCTGAAAGCCAAAAGCCATTTGTTCCTTTGCTTGTAAAAAAACATTTATATCCCATCTTCCTATCCCATAGGCATCACCAGTTGGCTAAAAACAGGAAAATAACAATTAAAGCTGAATTTAAAAATTAAATAATAAACAACAACAAAGCAGCAGTCGTTTCTTGTTGATATCCATGAGGCAATTAATTGCAAGTAGTTGGAAGACAGCCTGGATGCTAACAATATCTATGTGGAAAAAGGAAATCTAGGACATAGCAATAAATGAAAAGTTGACACAGAGACTAAGAGTCCACAGAGGAATAAAGAAAAGAGACACTTTCAAGAAGGATTGGCAAAAATATATAGACTGCATGAAAAAAGAGTCAAATGGAACAACCTTGGTGGAAGCCTATTGAAATCTATGAGACTCATGAAAAGAAAAAGACAATAAAGGAATGAAACAGGATGAATTAATATATTATCCTGGAAGAGAAATAGAAAATAAAGGGAGAAGAAGAATCCTGAAACTGTTTGAGCTGGGGGACGGATTGGGGAGGGATTTTGAATTAATGTTAATGTGTTGGTGTTTTTTTTTTGTAATTTCTTTTGAAAAAAATATTAAACAACAACAACAAAGCAGCAGAACAAACACAGAAGCATTTATCCGAAAGTCTCTGAAATGGAAATATTTTGACCTCACCTGAATCCCAATAATGAGAGTCAAACATACCTCCAATGGAAAAGAGTTCTATAATCTCAGCACTGGCCCAAAGGGCCAGGTCTCATTTAGATGCCTACCGTGAAGAATTATTTCCCTATGCCACAACTGCCTTGCAAGGCAGGCCAGTTGCACATGGTTCTATCCGATTGGTAGTCTGCTACCACCCCTTATTTTTCCTCTTAATTCTGGGAAGGGGATCCCCAGAGCTCCGAGGTAGTTATCTGCCTGGGATTGAAGTAGCAACCTGCTGTGTCTATCACCATGGGCAGGCAGCTTGCTTTCCCTCTTACTTCCCAGTAGGCATACATCCAAGAATCCTAGTAGTGAGACCATGCAGCTAGGCAGACTTGAGGGGAGGCTTTATCTTTAGATCTGGTCAGAAATCCACACTCCAAACCTCCAGTCCAAATTAAGAGAAGATGGCTATTAAAGGAATATAAGAGACAAGAAGGGAGAGCATAATAGGCACTACAAATGAATAATGTAAAAAATATGCTAACCAACACCAAACTCTTTGAGATAACATACAACATGGGTCGTATGGAAAATTGCAGCATCTTTTGTTGGTTGGGAGAGGTGACAGAGATCCCAAGATCAAGTGACAGTAACAAGTTTCACCAATCAGGTTTAGCCAGCTCTGGCAGACATGATACACCAAAAGGCTTCCTATTTTGTGGATCTGGAAGCCTGGGAAAGACACGTGTTATCCAGAGGGCAGGGTCAAAGATGCTTGCAGCTGTAGAGAAATGGATTCTGAAGGGCAGCTCCGCATCACACCCACCACATAGTGTTTTTAACAAATATTAGCCATGAGGGAAACTCAGCTGGGGCTGTGCTACTAGAGGGTAGGTTAACTCTTTCCTCCAGCAGCATTTTCCCATTAAAAGCTGTTTCCTCGAAGCTGCTATTTGGTCCATTAGGAGAAACATTATATATAGTCTGTGTGCATCCTAATGAGTCAAATAGCAGTTTAGAGGGGGGAAGATTTTAATTGGGAAAATGGCATAGGAGGAGATTCCCTGTGGCTGCTGTTTCTAAAATGTAAGAAGATGGCAGATCAAATCATCCATCTACGTCTCAGCTAGCTTGGCTCTCAGACAAGCAGGACTATCCAGAGCAGGGTCCCAACAATGACTTGTGTGAGCAGCTATGTAAGTTCGTGTGGAACAGCTTTCCGCAACCTGGTACTCTCCAGATGCATTGGACTACAACTCCTGGCATCCTTGGTGTCATACATGGTATAATTGTACATTTGTCATGGGGAGAGGCGGGGAGTATATTGTCCCCACCATAAACTTTCAAGATAGGGCAGGATAAACATCTAAGTAAGTATGTGCAACTTTTTTTCTGGTGCAGAAAGTCTTTGAAGCGCACGGTTTGAGCACCACTCATCCAGATCACAATCCTGGTGTCTATGTGTTCTTTTGTGGTCATGCTGGCTGGGGATGATGGAAGCTGTAGTCAACACATCTGGTGGGTGCTGCGTTGGAGGAGACTGAGCTAGAGAAAGTAAAATATGCATCCTGTAGCAAAGGTGAAAGGGTAGAACCCTGCATGATGTGGCTCCTTACTGGCTGGTTTAGCCACCTGAACCGCTAGGCTGAAGGAGCTGCAGAAGACAGAGGAAAGCCTGTGTGGGTGCTGAGAAGAGAAAGAATGATAACAAGAACATACTGTATGAAGCAGCAAAAACCTGTCTGTGAACTGGGGCCAACTATTCACTTTCTGAGCATCTCTGCACCAACCTAAAATCCTGCATTTAAAATGGGGCTTGCTGCTTCCGTTTTAAATGCAGGATCATGACAGTCTCCCTTTACATGCGCTTCCTTCCCCCCCTTTTTCTTCCTTATCTGAGTCTTCCAGATTGTTGGAGAATTTTTAAGCCACCTGCTTCTCCCCTCTCAGTCAAAGGACCAGAGACGGTAGTTCGAGCGGATGTTTTATTCAAAGCAAACACCAAGGTGTGGTACAGTCAAGAATGGCTCAAGACTGGACCCTGAACAATTTGCTTACACAAAGTTTTATACACACATGAAAAAAATACATGGACAGGACATTCCTCTTTAATGTGATTGGTCTTCAGGATTGAAACATGTCAAGCATGCGCAGAAGCATCAGCTAGCCACACCCCTGGGGGGTGCTAACGGTCAACTTATGTTTGCCTTGCAATGAAAAGGGAACTTATAGAAATTGTTTTCCAGCCAGAAGAGCCACGCTTAGCCGAAGTTTTATTTTAGACAACTTGCAATTGCAGATGTCTGCTTTCAGTTCTTTTTAGTCATTCCAACAGTTGAAGAAAGTGTAAAAGGTTAACCAGCTTTTAGTTCATTATTAAGACACAATCAGCTGAGAAATGACATAACAAAATGCAGGCCCAGAGGCTAAGAGATTTCTGTCACAATATGTTTCATTTGTCTAGCTCCTCTTACTGCTGCTTTTCCTTTTTCATAGAGGGAACTCAAGTGGAACTCAAATGGGGTAATTTGATAGCTCATTATCTCCGATCTTTTTAACAATGGAACAAAGGTCATTTGGTATGGGAGATGCCCTGGAGGTTGACGACATCATCTAAAGGGCCCACAAACTTCCATGAGTGAGCAATCTCAACAGCAGGATAAAAGCTCCATGTGTTTAATTGATCTAGCTCTTTTTCTTGCGGCTTTTCCTTTTTCACGGAGGGAACTCAAGCGGAACACAAGCAAGGTAATTTGTTACCGCATTATCTCTGATCTATGTAAAAACAGAATAAAGGTCATTTAGTGCAGGAGACGCCCTGGAGTGTCATCTAAAGGGCCTGCAAACTTCCATGAGTGAGCAATCACAATAGCAGGATAAAAGCTCCATGTGAAGAAGCCCTCTGTCTTAGTTTTGGGTTTGGAAAGAAAGTGAGTAAATTCAATACACTGGGGTTACAGTGCAGTTGAGGCACTCTTCCTTTCAAGCACGAAAATGGAATGTTAAAGTTTGCCAAGGTGTCCTGATTTCACTTTGGGTCTGTGTAAGGACACCAAACTGGCCTTTGATCAGGGAGGTACAGAACTGTAGCTAATGCTGCATAGCATTCAAGGCATAACTTCCAAAACTCTTTGCTGAACTTTATTCCAAAGCCACTGCACGTAAAGGTCATTCATGATCAGATTGAAGTCAATCAAAAACATCTATTAATGTTTTTCACTGTGCACCAGAATACCATATAAAGAGAAAAATGGGGAAAGTTTGAGGTCAGCTGGCAACCATTCTTAAACCGTTTTATGCAGAAAAGTTGGGCTCGCATTTTACATCCTTTGTCCTCTTTTCCAGTTTCCCATATCATATTTCCCCTCCCTTCAGTGTGTGAGTGAACGTTGCTCCCTCTACCCTTTCCCCTGTCTTCAACTGTCAAAGTCATGGCAACGTTGGGTATCAAATCGAGCAGATTAACTTTGTTTAATTCTTGAGATGTGTGATATATTGTTTATAATATATCTGAAAAGGATTTCACGGTTGGATCATATTCCTTATGTATTTGTTTTGGGAAAGTGTACCTCAAGTCAAGGTCAAACCATAAAATAGTGGTATTCTAATGGGTATTATGGTATATAGATGCAAACTCCTCCCCTGGGCTTTGGTATGGTTTTGCCTCTAGTCAGGGCCGGCTTTAGGTGAGGGCAAGCTAGGTGCGCACCCTGGCTTCTGAGCTGAGCACAGTGATGGATTTTTTTAGGGTACCATCTGCAGTGAGCTAGGTTGACAAAAAGCAGTAAGTGTCTGTAAACCTTTTTTCAAAGTTCTACAGGCTGTTTGTGTGCTAACAAAAATGAACTTCCATCAATTAGTTTGTTGTCATTATTTTAAAAGAAAGCTGTAAGTTGATGGGGGTGGGGCACAGAAGGCTCTTCTCTCCAAAGGATCTATTTATCCTAGGGCCAGCCCTGCTCTAGAACTTTTCTACACAAGGCTGTTAACTACTGTACCTACTTTCGGTTTCGTCGCAAAATTGAGATCCGAGCTCTACACAAAGAGTTTTTTCTTTCCTGCTTTTCCATTAAGTAGTCTGTAGATGGTGCTGTGCTATATCAGAATATTGTAGTTACACAAGTAGGACAATACCTTTTCTTTTGCTTTAGGAAATGATACTTCATTTTCCCCACTGTAGAAAAAAAAAGGGGGGGGAAGTGCTCTGAAAAACCAGAAGAGAAACTGGAGGATCATGACGTCATTTAAAGAACCCGTAAACAACCGTGGCTAAGCAATCATGTGCATACAATAAATGCCTCGTGTAGAAAAGCACCTAGTCTTTTAAGCTGGGAGAAAGTATGTTTGCCTCCGTGTCGTAAACAGGTCAATGGGCTCTACTGCTCCTGTATAGATGTGGCATAAACATGCAATGCCAGTTCCACATGTGGCACTCATGCCCCAGGTTGGCCTCTTGTGCACTTGATTGTCCACCATTAGTTTAATCCTAGTCACCAAAACCTTGTATTCATCTGGAAAATGTGTTTGGTTACTCTTCAGGAGAAGGGTAGAGGTAGGGGAGGTATAATGTGTGCAATAACCTATAGAAATATGATGTGGCTGTCCGAGTGGTTTACATATATTTAGGAAGCAGAAAATTCAGGCTTTGTTGCCATTTGTTCCTCTTACTCACAAACACTGATGAATGATTCATGATCTGGTGGCTTATTTTTATGTACCTGTTAGATTCGTCTCTTATTGGAAGAATGCACTATGATCATCATCAACTAGAAATTGGTAGACAATTGGCAAGTCCACGGAGCCGCCAGCTGGGGCCGCCTGCAGCCAGACCTCTGTCCACTGCTGGGCCGCGGCTGCAAATGACAGCTGCTGTAGCAGCTGCCATTTGTGTCCCTGCGTTGCCGTGATAGGTTACGTATATATTTATGTAGCCTATCACAGCAAAGAGCAGGGACACAAATGGCGTCCGCTACGCCATTTGTGTCCCTGCTCTTTGCCGTGATAGGCTACGTAAATATATAGGCAACGCAGGGACGCAAATGGCGTAGAGGCCATTATATACAAATTATGTATATATTTACATAGCCTATCACAAAAAGAGCAGGGATGCAAATGGCGTAGCGGACGCTATTTGCGTCCCTGCTCTTTGCCGTGATAGGCTACGTAAATACTTACATAGCCTATCACGGCTAACGGAGCGAGAGAAATGGTGGCCGCAGACCAGGGCCGCCATTTGCACCCGCAGATGGCCGACAAAAGGTAGGTTCCGTCCCGGGGAGGTTTCGCGGGGTGGCGGGGGGGATTGTTCCATTCTGCTACGGACTCTGGGGGATTCTTTAGAATCCGGCCTCACGAGTCCATGGCGGAATACTCCGCCATCCCTACCTGCAGCAGAGATTAGGAATAGTCAGTGACCTCTGCTTCAACACACTTTCTCTTCTGAGTTTGGTCTGAGTTTCTGGGAATATCAAATTCAACTCATTTGATGTGGAATATTTATTTTCCATGCAGGTTGATGCAGAATATATTTTTTCATCAAAAATGGGACAATGCTGGTACCACTGTAATTATCTTGTCCTGTTTAGGGACAGTAAAATTTAGCTAGGTGTAATGTTATATCACTACTTGCCATGGAACACAGGGCTGTATACTCAGCACAATAGTATGTTGCTCAAGCATTCCTTGAGTGTGTGTGCGTGTATGGGGGAACACAAGCTCAAAGGGCTGACTGAGCAACAGATATACAGTTATGACCCATGTGCCGAGAAACTCACTGACCAAATGAGGATGCTCAAAGGGCATCAGAATGGTGACTCTTCATCACAGCATGGTACTGTTTCATCAAATTCATTCAAAACTGTGACAATGATCAGTGTCCAACCAACTGATCACATATCCCTTTGGAATGATGTTCTCAGGACACCATCCCGTTCCAGCTAAGGACATTGAACACTCTGTACCTCATCTGATACTCAGTTTTGAGTGCCTGGTTATCTTGTTATGAAAAATCATATATATATATATATATATAGAGAGAGAGAGAGAGGCCATATGTGTAAACTGCACAACATGGGCCTTGAGATAAGTGTATCACAACAGAAGCTTGAGAATGACCCAGGATGGCCTTCCCCAACCAGGTGCCCCCCAGATGTTTTGGATGACATTTCCCGGCATTCCCAACCATTGACCATCCAGCTGGGGCTGATGGGACTTGAAGTCCAAAACATCTGGAGGACACCAGGTTCATCAGGACATTCTATCATCACTGATCGGCTCTGAACTTGAAGGTATGTTGCTTGCCTTGAGCAGCTTTGGGATAAGGGCAGATTACAGGTCTATAGCCATCAAAATAAAGTTTAAAAGTTTGTAATCAACATTTATGTGGAAAATGTCACATCATATGCTGGCTCCATCGGTAGGGAGATGACTGCTTTACATGTGGATCATACGGACAGATTTGGGCAGTGGTGTAGTGGTAACTTTTGGTGTGCAGGCGCTCAGTCCTCATAGCCATGCCCCCAGGGAGAGTCCAAAATGGTAGGCAGCTGTGTAGATCCATATCAACAAACCTGTTCTAGGAGTTTTCATCTCCACCAGGAGCAGGGTGTTTATTACAATAATGAGTCTAAATGGCCCATTTTAGACCAAGCCAACCCCAAATATGTAACAGTGCTACAAGGAACAATATTCATTTCCCCCAAGCTATTATGCGGACTGCACCTAAGCTCAGAGGGAACAGGGAATTCGGGGTAGGAGGATGGGGGCAGATGACATCAGCGTCCCTGCTAATGACAAAGTCCCAGCAAATGCTGGGTCCCTGTGACCCCTTGGCTCTACTAGACCACTGGCTTTGGGGTACAACATGCTCGGGACTAACAACTTGGGAAGGCTATGGTTTTCATACCCTGCTGCTCATGAGCTTCCCAGAAGTATCTGGCTGGCCGCACTTGGAAACAAACTGCTGGACTAGACGCAACAGGTTTGTTGATATGGATCTTTTGGTTCAATTCTGCAGGGGTGGTTGTATGATCTTGCCAGCTCTGCAGGCAGCATTGTACATTAGAAGCACATTGCTTTGCCTGTGTATCAGCCTTTTCAAGCGCTGGCAAAGTGGTGAACGGCTCACGTGAAGGGATATGGTCAGCCTGAAGATTGATCTTCTCTTCCTTTCTTTTTCTCTCCGGTCATTAAAAAAGACAATTTGTTGTGACTGCTGCTGTGCTGACTCCAGTCAAATGGTGTGTGTGCTTTTTGGCTCACTGAAAGGTCCTCTCTGCAGATACCGTGTGCTTTGGCAAACAGGACAGTCTGGGCTGCAGGATATTACACCTGGCAGGGACACAAAACCTACCAGTTCCTGGAATGTAGATTGTCTGGGTGAGCACTGATTGTGCAGCTCTTTCAATCTGCACCCAAGACAAAGTCTCATAATAAGATTATTTCAAGTCAGCTTTGTGGCAGTGACAGCCACAGCTGGGTCCCTCTCTAGCCAGGCCATTCAGTCTGTCAAACAGAAACCAAAAGCCTCCTCTCCCCCTCAAATGGAATATCTTTAGAAAGTCAAATGGATGTCACAGTGTAAGATTACAGGCTTCAGTGGAAACCTGAGACTGGGCTTCATTTTGTCTCTTTCCAGTA
This sequence comes from Heloderma suspectum, assembly GCF_057233095.1. Lineage (NCBI taxonomy): Eukaryota > Metazoa > Chordata > Lepidosauria > Squamata > Helodermatidae > Heloderma > Heloderma suspectum. The sequence continues at coordinate 282,462,452 of NC_139461.1, read as the reverse complement.
GTAATAATGTAATAATGTAAATCATTACGTACAGTTAAGGATGGTCCATTCCTTTCATGAAGCTTCGAGTGTTTCACATAAAATGTATATAAGATAAAAAGCTAACAAACAAGTCCAAAGGCATGCTCACATCATGGAATATCCGTGTCCAAGAAGGTTGAAAAATCAAGAAGATATGCTGTACGAAGTGAACATTTTGCTCAACTGACAAAATTTTGTTGTAAAAAAAAAAAAGGAGCACAAAACATTGGCAAACCAAAATGTAAAGCTACAGTGATACAAACCAAGTAAGAATTTGAGGAGCAAATGGCTAAAGATATATATTTAAAAATATTGCTTTACATGATGATATTGTTGTTGTTGTTGTTTATAAACATTAACAAAACCAATGTATTTCTATACATTAGAAGCAGAAATCCAGAAACAATGACAGTGCGACTGTTAGATGACAAAGACAGGGAAATCATACAAAACCTTTTGAAACTAGGGCTGTGCACGGACCCCCCGATCCACTTTGGATGCCGCTTTGGATCCTCTGAAGTGACCCTTATCTGCCTCGGATCGATTCGGACCCCTTCTGCTTCGACTCCGATCCGAATTCAAAGTGAGATTTGGATATCTGGATTGCCCGTTTTTGGCATTTTCCCATTGACTTGTATGGGAAAACACAAACAGCCATAGCTTTTTTAGTTTTTATGATACCGGCATGAAATTTGGAGACCTCTCCACCCCTCTGGAGAGGAGGCCACCTGAAGATCTCAGACAGTTTGGCCCAGTGGTTTTTGTGCTAGGCGAAGTTAAAATCTGAAGTTTTCCACAGAAACTCTCAAAGCAAAGAGCTGTAACTTCTCCCTGTTTCTACACATGCATGTGACACCCTGGCCTCTCCCAGCCCCCCTTGAAGGCATTGCACCCCCCAAAGCCCAGGCAGCTTGGCCCACTGGCTTGTGTGCTAGGCACAGGTGAAAATTGACATTTTCCACAAAAACTCCCAAAGAAAAGAGCCATAACTTCTCCCTGTTTCCACAGACATGCGTGACACCTGGGCGCCTCCCAGCCCCCCTCGACAGCATCCCACCCACCAAAGTCCAGGCAGTTTGGCCCACTGGCTTGTGTGCTAGGTGCAGGTTGAATTTGATATTCCCAGAAACTCAGACCAAACTCAGAAGAGAAAGTGTGTTGAAGCAGAGGTCACTGACTATTCCTAATCTCTGCTGCAGGTAGGGATGGCGGAGTATTCCGCCATGGACTCGTGAGGCCGGATTCTAAAGAATCCCCCAGAGTCCGTAGCAGAATGGAACAATCCCCCCCGCCACCCTGCGAAACCTCCCCGGGACGGAACCTACCTTTTGTCGGCCATCTGCGGGTGCAAATGGCGGCCCTGGTCTGCGGCCACCATTTCTCTCGCTCCGTTAGCCGTGATAGGCTATGTAAGTATTTACGTAGCCTATCACGGCAAAGAGCAGGGACGCAAATAGCGTCCGCTACACCATTTGCATCCCTGCTCTTTTTGTGATAGGCTATGTAAATATATACATAATTTGTATATAATGGCCTCTACGCCATTTGCGTCCCTGCGTTGCCTATATATTTACGTAGCCTATCACGGCAAAGAGCAGGGACACAAATGGCGTAGCGGACGCCATTTGTGTCCCTGCTCTTTGCTGTGATAGGCTACATAAATATATACGTAACCTATCACGACAATGCAGGGACACAAATGGCAGCTGCTACAGCAGCTGCCATTTGCAGCCGCGGCCCAGCAGTGGACGGAGGTCTGGCTGCAGGCGGCCCCAGCTGGCGGCTCCGTGGACTTGCCACGGAGCAGAGCTGGCCGGGGAGGATTCCAGAGGGAGGGACGGATCGCCTCCCCCCCACCGCGGATCCCCGGAATGGAGCCAGGTAAGTGATCCGCCCACCTCTAGCTGCAGGTATCTTTGAAGTGCAAAACAACCCTTATGCAGAAGAATCACCGGCTCAGCCTCTCTATGGCTGAATACACACATTACCTGGCAGGCAGGCTGGAAGAGGTTATTTTTTTATCTGCTTTTGTTTATTTCTAGCACACAGTATAGGAGTATTTGAATGTATCTTGAATGAACACGGTCAGTGCCTAGCCCAGAAGGGCCACTGATTCTTGAATGCCGGAAACCTCCACCTGGTGGACCCAGACTTCCCCCACCCCCTCTCCTCCATGGCGGCCTGCCTAAGCCTCTTGGGGGTGAGAGACGGAGAGCTTGCAGGAGTTCTGGAGCCACTACCAGCCTTATGCTTGCCCCTGCTGCCGGCCTGCTGGGATGTGGGGGCCTCTTCCCTGAGCAGGACTGATTGGTCCTGCCTCCTTAAGTGCAGGAGCAGGCTGCTGGTGCTCTACAGCCCTGGCTGCTTCCCCCTGCTCAGAGACGCCTTGCAGAGGTGGCACACAGCAGTGCTGGGATCAGCCCCCAACTCAGAGTGGTCCCACATAATGCTGCCCTGACATTTGTGGGGAGAAGGAGACGCAGATTGCCTGCTTGAGTCTGAGGGGGGGACCACACAAGTGGGGAGAACAATGGAAGAGAGGTTGGGTGCTGGAGCCTCTGCCTGCTGCTCCTCCTCCAACACACCCTGGAGGGTCTCCTCCTCTTCACCCTTCACCATGCTGAGGACATCAGACACCTCTGACCTAACGTACATCAGTGGGCTTCCCTCTTCCACTACAGAAGGAGATGGCTTGGGCAAGGGTGCGACTATTGCACCTGCCCACACCAGCCTCCTCGACCAGTGACCTCCGAGCACTGCAGCTGGCCTCCACGCTCCGCTGCCCTACTGCACCGGGATGCACTATCTGGACTAGGGGACAGGCAGCTCGCCTAACAGTGCTGCTAGTGACAGCAGCACCTCGCCCACCTCTGCCTCTGCCAACACCCCGAAGATGCCTCATATTGCGCTGGATTGCTTTGCCACGCAGTGGAGTGTTATTGGAACAAGAAGGTAATTAATGTAATACTACGTGTCTCGCGCTTTTTCAACACTGCCTTGAAATTTGGACGTATAGCGTTTGTGGAAAAACAGCCTAGCACGCGCACACACATGGACACAGACACACAAGAGATAAAGAAAAGCAGAACTACCTAAGCAAATGATGGGTGTTTTTATTTTATTGTTTTATATTTCAAATTTATATATATTTTTATATATTTTTATATTTCAATAAGACCCAAGAGAAATAAGACAATTAAAAAAACCCTTCTTTAATTTCTGCTTTGGGAGGATCAACGCAGAGAGAAGACACAGACGGCTCACTTTAGCATGGGGGTGGGGAACCCAACACTACACACATAGGCTGCTATAATATGCTTTTATTTAAGAATTTAGAAAGAAAGAAAAAACTAAATACTTGAATATGACTTTAAAAGGCGGTGGAGGGGGGGAAGAACATGCCCAGAAGTCAATGTTTGCTTTTAAAAATTGAAATAAGACTGGGTTTTTAAAAATCTAAAAGAGACAGAGTTGATTGACAAAAATGACAAGGAAATAGAGTGGAGAAAGCAGAAGTGAGGGTTGACCTTAACAACAAATGCAGCCTTTTCCAGAGTCCAAAAGTGAGATAAACAAACAAATAAAGGAAGGGGGGGGGGCGTAGCAGCAACAAGCGAGAAAATGCTATGTTAGTTTGAAAAAATATGGAGAGATGAATCTAATCAAATACAGATAACAAACAAGTCAGAGGTAGAAAGAAATGTGAGAAGAAGGCGGCTGGAAGAGGTGCTGCAAAAGACACCGTCCCAAAGGGGATGGACAAGCAAGGAGTGAGGGAACGATCCCACTACAACCAAGTTGTTTCCTTTTAATTTAAATTTTGAGGAAAGCCTAATGGCAATGAAAATCGAATAAATTGAAGGAACCACTCCTAGGGATGCACGTGCACACGCACACACATAATCATCTACCCACACCAGCCCTCTCCCAAAGACACAGCTAGCGCAATAACCGAACACAGCCTTTTGCCCCTTCCTCCACCACTCTCTCTGATTAGAGACTGCTGCTGTCTGTTCTGGCTGAGAGTTCCTATTGGCCAAAGCACACTCCCTCCTCCTCCTGTGCTCGCCTTCCCGCCTCCCCCCACCTTCCCATGTCCACTTACCTTCCACCTCCCTCCCTCCTCCTCCTCATGCCCTCTGCGTGAGCTTTCAGAATTTGATACATTTTGGAGACAGGCTGTCTGGACTGCTCAGGCATTCAGTAGAGCTCTGAATATACAAGGCAGAGGAGGCACTTGGGGGGGGCACTGTGCCCCAGGGTGCCTCGGTACTGCTCTGACCCACTTCGTGTCACGAGGATTTTGCTCCGAATAAGCCCACTTTGCCTCATTATTCGGGCTTCGTAATAAGGTGGTACACAGCCCTAGTTGAAACGGTTGTTATATTTTCATAATTTGGAATCAAGGGTGAATAGTAGTGATGGCACGAAATTGGAATTGGGGGAATTTGGAATACAGGGCAGATTCCAACTCAAGTAATGGGACTTCCTTCTCTTCTCCTCCCCCCTGCAGCCCCTGTTGTCCCCAGCACCACCACTACAAGCTGTTCAGGAGGGTCTCCCAACCCTCTGGAGCAGATTGTGAGGGTATAGAGAGCTGCAGCAGAGAGGTGGAATCTCCCCCCTTCCCACTCCAGTGGTGGAAGTTCTGTCAGCAGAAGGACTGAACTAGATTCCACCCATTAATTCCCCCCATTTGAAAAGCCTCGTCTGATTTCAAGCCAGACCGAAACCTCTCTGAATTCAGGTCCACTTTGAAATGGGTTTTGCCCCTGCCACTACTCAACCCTCCATGTCCATCTTCCCCCTTCCCAAAGAAAAAAAAAGTACCATTGAGAAGTGGGGGTAACCAGTAGTGGAGAGGGCTCTCTAGAGACAGGAGAGGTCTTGTTGACTTCACCTTAACTGTAAATTATTCCTGAACATGCTCAGGATTGTCGCTTTCTACCAGGAAGCATGGGATTTTTAGTTTCCTCCGCCTCCCAAATTGAATTGCAAGACAGGAGAAATGAGAGTTCCCATACTTCCCAGCCATCATTTCCTCAGTCAGACTTTGTAGAAAAAGAACTGGTGTGGGTGTGTAAGTTTTTGAATCTATAGGAAATAGAACTGAAAATCTTGACACAGGACCTATTCATTGGCCCAATGCAATTTAGAAAAACCTTTTTCTCAAAAGCAGTTATTATTATTTCTGGTCCCTGGCAATTAATTATAACCACCCAGGTTGCTGTTGGGATGTGTGAAGGTAACAGCAGCCACATATTTCTCTGCAAGAATGATGGTATGCATGTTGGCTTATGTATGTTGTGCTGCTTCAGGTATAAACTCCAGCAGCTTAGCCAAATCCATGTGAACAGCCAAAGATATGTCCACTTGCTCGTGTTTGGGGGGCGGGGTGGAGGTTGCCCCAGTGTCTAGCAATCCTACGTGCATAGATTCTCCTAATTAGATGGCTGTTGATGCATCTTATTGCTGGAGATAAATAGCTCTTAACTTTGATGGAATAGGCTTTACAGCCTTAATATGATAGCATTTCAAGCTACCCCCTCCCCACCCTCTCCACAGTGAGCATCAGGCAGACACTTGGTAGAGAGAGGAAGCCATGTGTACACAGGGGAAAAGCCATAAATCGCCCAGTTGCATATGTTTCAAACTTTAGGACATTCCCCAAGGGAAGAGTTCGGATGCAGATTCTGTGTCAGATTGCCATCAAAGACTACTTGGGCTTGGCTGTGTCTGCCACATGCATCTGAGTACAGGTTGTTTGTAAAGGTCAATCCCTGGGTTTACTGCTGCTGCAGCAACTAACATTTCTCAGCTGTTCTTGGCTCAGCTTTCAAGGTATGTAGTCTGGGAAATGCTCTTTTAGCCTCTCTTTAGGGAATATCTTAGAAGACTTTTCTAGGACTGAAAAAGAATGAGAAGCATAGTTATTTTATTTTTGTGTGTTATGTTTTTCTCCCTCTGCGGAGAAACAACAAAAACATAAGCCTCTTTATTTTCTTACCAAACCGTTTGTAGAACTGGCTTTTAATTTTTTTGCTTACTTTTTGCAATAACATTTTGATTTACCCAGCGGTTTTGCTTGATGGACTGAGGATCTATGAAAGCAGTGGGAAGGAGGTGAAGCTACCGTACCAGCATGTTATTAATTAGCATCCCTTTGGCAGGTACATGTGAACACTTGGAATGATTTTTGCATGGGCGGGGGGAAACTTTCCCCTTCTTGGACAGCAGTGATAAATAAAATACCTCTGGAGATTTCACAGCTGGTCTTAGGAATTCTGCTCTTTATAAATGCAGCTCAACCAAACTCTTTTCTTCTCCTGCTCTTGTAAAGTTCTCCTTGGTACATTTCAAATCTTCATTTCTAGCTCCAATGACATTTTTTTTAATGAAATGCACAAAAAATAGTGTCTATTTTCTCTTTCTCTTTCAGATACATAAAGCAGAAGAAAAAGAAGATTCGGCATATCAATTGCATTAAGTCGACAACACTACTATTAGTGGCTCAGGAGCAAAGGTGTGCAAATCCTAAAATGACTCTGTTGCATGTGCATTTATATTTTACTGTCTCAGTCTTCTGGATGATACAGAAATCCAGCTCCTTCATGCTGCCCAATACTACTGAACTTCGTTACCCATCCGGAAACAGTGAGGCAGGTCTCACATCTGGCCTTGGAGTGCCAAGAACTCGCAGGAAGCGCTATATTTCTCCCAGGGACATGAGCGCTCTTTTGGACTACCACAACCAAGTGCGGGGACAGGTGTCTCCACCAGCTTCCAACATGGAGTACATGGTGAGTTTCCTTTGTGCTTGTTGCCAAGGTGTGTGAGAGAAGGAACAGTGATAACCAAGATATTAGATGAAGTCAATGTGGCACTTGCATGTATGGTTTCTTGAATTTGCAAGGCAAAGTTTTTCCCCCTCCAGACAGCTTTATTTTGACAGATTGGGCAAACTATTTCAATAACATGAGGGGGATGCTTCAACCTATGGTGAGTCCCTGTCAATACAGTAGGCGGGGACTTTTGGGAAGGAACCAGTGCTGTTCAAGTCCCCAGGTCCAGATGAAATACATCCTAGTGGGTCGAGGCAGCTAGCAGATAGAGTCTCAGAACCTCTATGTATTATCCTTGAGAAATCCTGGAGAATGGGTGAAGTACCAGAGGACTGGAGGAGGGCAAATTATCTTCAAAAGGGCTACAAGGAAAATCCAGGAATTATGGACCAATGACATCCATACCTGGGAAGATTCTAGTACAGGTTATAATGCTCTCCATCTATAGGCACCTTGACAATAATGCAGTGATCACTGGAGGCCAGCATGGATTTGTCAAGAACAGGTCCTGCCAGACTAACTGTATTTCATTTTTTGATTGGGTACCTTCCTTGGTGGATTGCAGAAATGCTGTGGACAGAGTATATCTTGACTTCAGCAAGGCATTTGGCAAAATGCCCCATGCTATTCTGATCAGCAAACTAGTTTAGTGTGGGCTGGATGGCACTACAACTAAGTGGGTCCAGAGCTGGTTGGAGAACCATCTGCCTAGGGAGGTGGTGGGCTCTCCATCACTGGAGATATTCAAGCAAAGACTGGAAAGCCATCGGTCAGCAATGCTTTAAACTGGATTCCTGCACTGTGCTGGGGTTTGAACTCAATGGCCGAAATGGCCCCTTCCAACTCTATGATTCTAGGATACCAAGTCTAGTGCAACATCAATAGGGCTTGCTAGCACAGTGAGTGTCCCAAGAAACAGTCACACTAGTGAGCGTTGTTGACGTTGCGCTGGAGTTGGTCTGTGCCAAGGCAATGCTGTTCGTGCTAGTTTATGGTTGGAGCCTTCTCATTACAGGCCAGCACAGGCTATGTGGTTTTCACCTCATTTTTCCTGCCCATACCACAGGTGTGTTCCAAGGAAACATGATGTTCTAGTCTGTAGCTAGGGTGGCCACCATTTTTTTTTTCTGGCAAGCCATCTCTGCCAGGGGAGATTCACTTTTGGCAGAAATCAGCAGGTGAGCTGTTATTTGTCATCACTGCCTCTTCATGCAATGGAAAAGTTTCACTTGTTGATTTCTGCTTGTTGGGTAGCGGTTTACAAAGGGATGCAGAACATGTGGCCTCCCAGATGTTGCTGGACTGCAACTTCCATCAGCCCTGCACTGGCTAGGGCTGATGGCAGTTGCAGTCCACCAAAATCTGGAGAGCCACACGTTCCTTATCCCTGTATTAAAAGCAGAGGAGCCTATCCAGCAAAAAGGTAGCAACAATCCTAAAAAATTACCCCCTGGTACGTGGCTAGAGCTGGACAAAGAGTCTGGCCAGGTAGAATGCAGCTTCTTGCATATCCATAGATATCTCATTGTCAGTCCTAGTTTTGAAAATCTGCCCCATGTGCTTTGAAGAAGGAGTAAAGAGGCATATAAAAGACCTGGTGTGATAGGTTGACTTGCAGCTAGGGTGTCCAGGTAAAAAAAAAGGACTGGGCTCCTGCACCTTTAATAGTTGCATAAAAGAGGGTATTTCAACAGGTGTAGTTTGTCATGTAAGTGGTACTTGCTGAAATTCCCTCTTCCATGCAACTGTTAAAGGTACAGGGGCCCTGTGCTTTTCTTCGTCACCTGTTCACTCTGCTTACAGCACTAACAGTGCATCTGAGAAGAATGTAGCTCAATTTTACTACAGAGGAGCATTCTACATGGGTGATTTCGTACAGAGAGCACATCAAGGTCACTTGTGACACATGGTGTTGTTGACACTCTTCAACAACCCCGCAGCTTTCCCCTGGAAACAGTGCATTTTCGCAAAGTTGTTTTAATGCGCCTTTTTCCTTAAATGTGGCCGCTGCGTGTTTCAGTTGCAGTGTGCCCCATTTCCCCAAATTAAACCATGCATACTGGGTATGCCTAGGGGTGTGTCTGTGACCTGGCTGTGACCTGGTCAAGGGATGGGGCTGTCCCCCCCATTCCTTTTTTCCCACCATTGGGGGTAGCACGCTTTTTGGACACAGGCTTCTTTTCCCACCAGTTAGCACTATTTCGCAGTAGCACTATTACGCAGTAGCTCCATTTCACTCTTACACTACTCTGCAGTTGTGTGCTTTGAATACAGAGCACTTGGTGCTATCTCCTGATGCTCTCTTTTCCTTCTCTGCTGTTTATTTTTACTTTGCACTATTTCACAGTAGTGCTATTTCACAGTAGTGCCGTTTCATTCCCTCACTGCTTCGCAGCTGTATGCTTTGGATATAGGGAACTTCTCCAGTGTTTATCTTTACTTTGCACTATTTCACAGTAATGCTATTTCAGTGTTTCAGGGGGAGTGTTGTGCTCACTATCTTTACCTGGCTGCCACTTCCCAGTTGCTTACTTTAGTTTTAGGGGCTTAAGAAGTTTTCCTGCCTAAACATTACTACTTGCAAACTGTAATTCACAATATCACACTACCGCAGTACTCAGAATGGACTGTCATTTCTGTGGAGAAAGGAGGCTGACAGGAAGAGGTGTTGGTTACACACTTGTATGGGGTGGGATCACAAATTCAGGAATATAGGAACATTTCTGGAGAAAAGACACTCCCGCTTCTTTTGGATTTGTGGTTTCACTGTACTGCTGCTTTGCAGTCCTGTAATTCTGCAATAGTGAAATAATGCATTAGCGCAATACTCATAATGGACTTGTACTGGGTAGTAACTCATTCTCTACCATTACAAAGATCAAGGGTGCAGGGAGCAGGGCTTTAATAATGCAATAAGGCATCTTTGGTGCTATGGCAGTGCCCAGCTTCCTATCAGTGTAGCCATTCTAGAAGCAGAATGCACTTCTGAAGACAAATGGTGGATGGCGAGGCGAGAGGTGTGGGATAAACTACAGGGGCATAATTCATCCCTGCTATTACATGTCCCTGAACAGGGGAGCATGGACAGGGGTGGGTAACAAGCCTCTCTCATTTGCTGAGCAGCATCTATGTGGTTGATGACGTTCAGTTCTACTCACAGGACTCTGCCCAACCAACCCCAAAGTAAGGCAGTTTCAAGTGCCTTTTGACCTGTGAAAGTGGGTTTTTAGGTAGTGTATACTCCGCTTTTCTTGCTTCATGTGACACTGATGGAGCAAAGTGATTTCATGAAAATCCGGATATAACCAGAAAGTGCTTCTCATTCCATTTCCATGTAGATTGGGGCAGGGATTTGTTAGCCTTCTGTGCTAAGTGGTGTACTAGATTATTGGTTCTATTTTATATGGGGTCTTTAAAAAAAATCAAATCAAATCTAGAATTTTCTGCTCCACCTTTGTGTAAGCATGAAGTTGGTATCTGGCACTGGGATTCATGGATTGTCAGAGGAGCTCTGTGTGTATAAGGTCAGAGGAGCAGGAAAGAGCCATTGAACACATGCAAGTTCCATTCAGCTGTCTCCACGCGTTCCCACCAAGGGCCTATTGGTTTCTAAGGGCTTAGGAGCATAATCAGTCAAACTGTGCTCAAATAATAATTGTAACAATAATAGCATGTCATAGCCACCTCCAATGGCTGTGCTGTGGTGGGGAGACCATGCCGCTATTCACAACATGATCATACGGTCCAGGGAGGAGGGTTGTGTTGCTCATCACTAATGATGACACAAGTAGCATTCAATAACCGCTCAAGACAGTTGCATAACTACACTTCGCAATCACTGTAGCAGTTAATATAATCTTTGAACTAGATTCAAGGGGTCACAAAATAAAACTGCGGCTGTCACTTCAGCCTGCTTACTTTAAGATCACAATGAGCCACTTATTCAAAACTAGATCCTTATTCAACATACATCCACAATTAGGCCTCCCTCGGTGTTTTGTGAACATTTTCTGCAGGTTCAAAAGATAACTACACATACCCACACTTTTGCCAGTTTTGGAGAAACTGCTTCTAACATATTTGAAAGTGTTCTCTTGCCCAGGGAGCATTGCCTTCACTCTGAATGGACACTGTTTGCCTGCAGTGATGTCAGCACTCAAGCCGTATCTAACTGGCTAAGTACCACTGTGACATTATCCTGTTCATTACCTGATACTCCATTGGCTGGGATCACCTCTGCTACTTATCAAGGAAGCATTGCCCTCACTCTCAATTGGCATCATTTGTCTTCAGTAAAGTCATCGCATAGCCAAAGTTGTTTGGCTGTGTAGCATCATGATACCATCCTGTCCACTACATGGTCCTCATTTGGCTGGCATTGCCTAAGTTACTATTCCAGGAAGAAGATGCAGTAATTAGAAGGAAATTATACAAAGTAGCAAGAGAAATAGCAGCAAACAAAATAAACAAGGTGAATGTTCTCACAATTCAGGGATTATGTTTTAGAAAACATCTCATCCTGATCAATTACACACAAATAAATACCAAGGACAGAGTTTTTCTATCACTATTCATAATCTCATTTGTAATGCTTTTCAGCTGAGTCAGTTCTCACATGCTACTGCAAGTCATCAGTTGTTGATATAATCAAGTGATAGTCGCTCTTGTCAGGGGTACTCAGAGAATGCATCGGGGGACAACTAGATCATGCCCAGAAGCCACACATATCCCACAAACACATTTTCTGGCCATACACATCCCAGCAGCTGCACATGAGACAGCAGTGTGAAAGAGGGCCTATGCACAAATAGATGTACATGTGTGGCCCACACAAATGAGGATCCAGATTGGGCAGGGTATCTCTGTGCATCATAGAATAGTATAGTAGGGTTGGAAGGGGCCTACAAGGCCATCGAGTCCAACCCCCATAAGCCTCCTTTTCCCACATGCAGCCACTGGAGGCGTGGACAGGGGGTATGACTTGGAGGGTGATCCCTCTCCCCCTTTCTTAATCAGACTGATTTAAATGAGCCACATGGCAACCAAAATAGTACTTAAGAACTGGCTGAAATGTGCATGAATAGCATTGTTCCACTTACAACTGTATGTGGGGATAAGTATGATTAAATGCTGTCCCATGTAAAAAGATTACCTGCACACAGAAAGCTAGCATGTCATACAAAAGGTTAGGCTTTTACACGTCTCCCTGGCATGCTAGATTTCCATGTGTTGTGAGATTTTCAGATGACGAACCGTCAGGCACATGCTTTTCTACCTTCAGCCTGAAATGGTGCAGTTCAGGTAGGACTGTACCACTTGCTGTTTTCAAAGGCTCTAGCTGTGGGCCCTTGGGTCACATGTACCCCTCAGCCTAATTTCAAAAACCCTCTGCAAGCAAGCAATTCAGACCTCTGACAAGAGCAATCTATCCCTCCCCCAGCAGCCTTCTAGGTGTGGAGGAAGAGGGAGAGAAAGGAAGAGAGAGAAAACGGGGTGGTCCCACCCACTTTTGGCTCTGATCCTATCCACAGCAGCCCCTGACAGATTACACCCTAGGGAATGCAGCCCTTGACAGAAAAAAGATTCCCTGCTCCTGCTCTCGCCAACAGTACCATATCCCACAAGTTCTGACATTTATGTTTCTAACATTTCCCTTGCACGGTGGCAGATATCAGGCTGATGTGGAGGATGAACAAAGGGAATGCTCCCTCTGTTTTACCTTGAGCCCACTATCTGTTGCATGTTGCCTCATTTTGTTCTTGTTTTTCTCCCCCTTCTTGACTAGGTATGGGATGAGAGATTAGCCAGATCTGCAGAAGTATGGGCAAAACAGTGTATGTGGGAACATGGACCTCCACAACTGATGAAATTCATTGGTCAAAACCTTGCGATTCAGTCTGGCAGGTAAGCAGGAGTCCTCTGTCAATGAACTGACAATGTTGTATCAAACGAAGCCGAACGTCTTGCAGAATTCCAGAGACGCTGCTTCATTAGAAACAAATATCAGATTAACACTGTTAATTCCATGCTTAATTATATATATAATTATATAACTTTAAATAATTGTAAATAAGGTAGGACCTTTATCTTAACTACTTCCGATTATGTAAATATTTTGTGTGATTTCCAATGGAGTTGTTAGATTCCATTGGATGGAGCTCTGTTACCTTTTCGCAAAAATAAAATGTAAAATAGCTTAAAAACAAAAACTGACATTTTTATTAGAGTTCTAATAAGTGCTGAGCCATGCAAATATATTTGTCTCTTGATGACTGCAGCTAAATTGTCAATGTTGCTGCAGAAATAAATAAATAAATAAATCAAAGAAGGCTCTCCCATTAGCTAGTCATTGCCAACAATATTGCTAATAAATGAACAGTCTATGTCACACCAGACAATTACAAGATATTTTCTTTTTTTCAGAATAAATCAGTGCTTGCTTATTGAAATTTTACATTATCTTTAATAATGACAATGAAAAAGAGAGAAATAATAAACAATAAATAAGACCACTTGGAAATTCAGAAAAGCAAACAGATTATTTCTTTTGGTAGTGTAAAATGTGGATTCTACAAATGGAAAAACATGGTAGAAATCGGATGGATGGATGGATGGATGGGTAGATAAAATTCGAATTGTTCAATTTCCACAATATGGATACGGAGAGCCTTACAGCACAATCCTACACATATTTACTCAGAAAAAGGTCCCATATGTAGCCTTGGCTGCAACCCTATGCACACTTACTTGACAGTAGGCTCCACTGAATTCAATGGGACTTCTGACTAAAAACATATGCAGGATTGGTCTACAAGTTGTTGTTGTTTTAGTTGTCTACAGCTACGGTGTGAGCCCAGCTTTGCAACTGGTAGTACAAACATAATCAGCTCCAAGTAACCTCTGGATTTGTGAGTGTTCTTAGAGTTCTTTATCTTTAAACTGAACTTGGACTGGACAGCCTGATAGCAGATGCCTTCAAATAGAGGACTATCCTCTGTTAAGTAGGACACATGGGGCTCCTTCACACTGAGCTTTTATCCTGGGATTGAGATTGCTCCTTCACAGAAGTTTGTGGGCTCTTTACATGACGCCGTGATCATTCAAGGCGTCTCCTGCACTAAATGCCCTTTGTTCTGTTTTCAAATAGATCACAGATAATGAGCTATCAAATTACCTCGTTGTGTTCTGCTTGAGTTCCCTCCGTGAAAAGAGGAAAAGCGGCAAGACGAGAAGCGAGATCAATGAAAGATAATGGAAGACTCAGATACGGGGAGAAGGAGGGGGAACGGGGTGGGGGGAAAGGAAGCACATGAAAAAGGGAGTCATTGTGATCCCGCATTTAAAATGGAAGCAGAAAGCCCCGTTTTAAATGCAGGATTTTAGGCTGGTGTAAAGATGCCCATGGTCACTCCAGTCTCCCAAGTAATGTGTTGTTGAAAAATAAGTATAACATGACATGGATGCATTACGGTTCCCCACCCTCCCACTCCGCTTCATTGGCTGTCACTTGCAGTGAATGGGGAAACACTAATGTGATGACATCATGTCGTTCATATTTTTCAGTTCCATGTCACCAGGGAGAGGTGGGAACAGTTGCAGGTTGGAAGCAGCCCCTCATTTTCCTGTACCACCTCCTTTGGGCCTTAGGCTTCTGTGTTTGATCAGGCAGGTTTCTTTGCATTAGCCAGAGTATAACTTTGGCAGATAAGTGAATAACCTGTGCATTGTTTGTGGCCCTCTCTAGGTACCATTCAGCTGTGGACCTTGTGAAATCTTGGTATTATGAGAAGCAGCACTACTCCTTCCCTTATCCCTATGAATGCAAACCCAGCTGCCCTTCCAAATGTAGCGGTTCTGTGTGCAGCCATTACACCCAGGTACAAACCAATGACTGGGCATTTGCATTCAACCTGTAATTAAATGTTGAACATCACATTTAGAACCAGAACCATTGTTGACAGGTGCTCTATATGTTCAATCAAACGCACATGAGGATCTGGAACAGGGTACATATTTTTTATCTTTTATGCATGTAATTCCTTGCATTCAACCACGAGAGAGAAAGTTATAAGTTTAGGAGTGAAATCCTAGGCATATTTAAACAGAAAATATGTCCTACAGTACAACTCCCAGCATTCCCCAGGCAGCATGGCTGGCTGGGGAATGCTGGGAGTCATAAGATTTTTTCTGTCTACATATGTATAGGATTGTGCCCTAAATGAATAATATGTGTGGGGTGGGTAAGCAATAGAGGATGATTGTCCCAATTCAGCAGGAGAGCTCTGTATAGCTGTATACATGCAGCTTTTGCAGTTCTTCATGTGCTTCTGGATAAAACTTTAGATCTGCATCAAAATGCTCATCTAGGTTTTAGTGAGACCACTGAATGCATCTTTGAAGGGGAATGTGGGTTGTCATGCATGGCCGTTAGCCAGCCTGGCATGCAATTACTTATGTACGACTAGGGGCTTCTCTACAGGTGGCTTTTATCCTGCAATCAAGATTGGCCACTCACAGAAGTTTGCGGGTCCTTTACATGACATCTTCAACCTCCAGTGCCTCTCCCATGCTTTCCGACCATTTCCATGACTTTATTTGAAATGGAGATGATGAGCTATTTAAAAAACCCTGACTTGAATTTGTCCATGTAAAAGAGGGAGTTGCACTATAACAGCAGCGCCATCTAGTGGCTGTATAATGAAACAATTGGAACTTGTAGGTAAAGGCAATTCCCAGGGAAAAAAGAGGAGGTGGGTGTGAATGAGCTGATCTTAATCCCGCAAAGAATCTGGAAGCAGAAGCCCTGGTAAAGTTGCAGGATAAAAAGCCTGCTGTGGAGAAGCCCTGGGCCACTCTCTCTGTTTTTCTGTCCCCAAGAATTCTAGCAGATTTTCTGGGAAAAACATGGATGTGGCTTGGGTAACAATAATACGTAGTATCTATTTATATAGCATAGGGGTGGGCAACATTTTGCTCACCGGATTTTGTTGGACGACAACTCCCGTAATCCCTCTCCATCAGCTATGCTGGCTGAACTAATGGAAGTTGCAGTCCAACAACATCTGGAGGGACATATATTCCCCATCCCTGATATAGCACTTTTCCTAAGTGTTTCACATACCTTATTTCGGTAATCATTAGAATCATTCTAAATTAGGCTAACTATTATAACCCCTATTGCAGGTTTGTGAGCTGAGCCTGAGAGATAATGTCTTATCTAAGGCAAACCTAGATAGTTTGTGGATGAGATGAGATTTGAACCAGAGATTTGAGATTTTTTTTGCCAGATTTAAGATTTTTTGCTACCTCTTGTTCTTAATCACAACCCCACACCAGCTCAAGGGTGTATATACCCCAGCAACGGGGATAGAGCAGAGGTTCAGGAACAAGGAAGCCTTAAAAGCAAATGTTAATAATAGAAAACCTTCTTCAGCCATGCTTTAGGCTTCTGAGTCATAACAGAGAAAGAAAAGCATGACTGCCTCTAATACTACCAATCCCGCCTTTTTAATTTGCCACTCACCACTATCTGCCAAACATCCCTGTAAACAGACCGAGTGCACACCTCAGACTCTTTCCTAGAGGCACTGCCTGCTTTTTCCGTTGCCCCTGCTGCCATGGGAGAGACCATCAGCTCCAGCTGAACTAGATGGATGGAAGAAGGAAGAGAAAGAATATTGACAATGCAGGGAGACAGTTTGCATTACATTACGAAGATGAGGCCAAAAGGAATGCAGACTGTAATACTGACACAAGTAGCTTTCCCTTTAGGACTCTGGGACACACTTCAGATAATATTCCATTACCTCTACACACGTTGACTAGATTTGCACAATCCCAGGGGGTGGGGGGCGGGAATAAGCTATGATGGTTTATTTTCCCCTCCACCTGTGCCGGTCACATCATGTCAGGGGAATTCACATAATTATCCTCGCCAGCACGGCTTGCCATGTCATGCGAACCTAGCGAGGGTGACTTGTTGCCATGGTTAACAAGCCACCCAGAACCCATAGGCTGTTTTAGGGTTCTGGGGTGGCTTGTTAACCATGGCAACAAGCCACCCTCACCAGTTTTGCATGATACAGCAAGCCATGCCAGCAAGGGTAAGTATTATGCAAATTCCCCTGGGACATGACCAGCACATGTAGCGGAGGAAATAAGCCATCGTGATTTATTTTTCCTTCCATGATCATGTAAACAGGCCTGACACCTGTTGCTGACTAGTAAACCCAGAGCTTTGGGTTGATGTTGTATTGCCATGGATTGTTTACAGAGTTACAGCTAGGATTGCCAACTGACCAGGGGAAAAACCAAGCTGGCTTGCTCTTGTGTTGTTAACAGAAGCTTTATCTGCAGAAACCAGCCTTTCATGAGATAAGTAGAGATAAGTATTATCACTCACAAATGTCTGCAAACCGTGCTGGTGTTAAAGGCACAGGAGCAGGGGTTACTGAAAGTGTTGGCAACCCTAGTTTCAGCAGTTTCTAAGGGGCAATTTTACTCCAATTCCTGCAGCATGAATGGAAGGTTTTGGCCAACTGGCTTGAATCCTCTTTTGGAAAAGAAAGGAAGAAGGAAAAAAGAGTAAATCCAGGCCTCAGTTTTTCTCCATTATTTATTTGTTATTGTTATTTATAGATTGCCTTTCAGGATACAAATCCTTCCAAGGCAACTTACAAATAAAACCAGAATACACTAATAAAATCACAATTAAACAATATTTAAGCCAGGGGTGGGCAAGTTGTGGTCCTCCAGATTTTTTGGCCTACAACTCCCCTCTCCCCTCCCCACTGGCTATGCTGGCCAGGGCTGATGGGAGTTGTGGGCCAAAACATCTGGAGGGCTACAAGTTGCCCACAGTTGATTTAAACATAACAAGTCATCAGGATCCTTCCCATAGTGCAGTTGGTGTCAACTAGCCCTGTGGGGAGACAGGACAGTCCAGCTGAAGTTCTGAGGCCTTCCTTGCCTGCCTCCCTCAGTCTCTTCTTCCTTCCCGCAGGGTGGCTGGTATTATACCAACAGCATCTCAAGGAAAGCTAAAGCCCTTTCCTGCCTCACTCCTCATGAATCATCTCCATGGTGACAGACTTTGCCGAGATGTCTGGCACCTCAGTGAATACAAGCCCTTCATATGCTCCTCCCCAACGGCGGAAAACCTTCTTGTCCCATGCTGGGCTGTGGCAAAGCATTTCCAGACCACAATGAATAGGGTGCTACACAGCTCCAGAATGGGGCCATTTCTGCCTTGCCAGTCTGGCTTCTGGAAATACCCAGCCCCATATTTGCATGGGTGTCTGCGTTGTTTATAGACAACTTTTGAGACCTAAAACGGTCTCATTTCCAATGTTGTGTCTGGAGAAATGGCAGTAAAGAGACTGGAGGCAAACTAGAAAGAAATAAAAAAACACCTGCTTTTCAAATTGAGAATTCCAATCAGCTGCTCAGACCATTCTGGTAGTCAGTTTCTGAGGAATTTTCTCAGCAGTAGGACCACAAGACAGAAAAAGGCAACTAAAATTATCAAGGGGCTGGAATAACTCCCCTATGAAGAAAGTTTACAATGTCTGGGACTGCATAGCTTAGTGAGGGAAAGCTGAGTGAGGGGAGACATTAAAGAGGTGTACAAAATTATCCATGTTGTGGAGAAAGTGGATGGGGAGACTTTTTTCTCCCTCTCTCATAATACTAGAACCCGGGATCATCCCATGAAGCTGATTGGTGGAAGATTCAAGACAGATAAAAGGAAGTACTTCTTCACACAGCACGTAGTTAAACTATGGAAGTTGCTTCTGCGAGATGTAATGATGTCCGCCTATTTACACCAATTGCTGGGGAACATGAGTGGGAGGAAGCTATTGCACTCATGTCCTGCTTGTGGGTTTTCTGTGGGTAGCTGGTCGACCACTTTGTGAAAAGAATGCTAAATGGGCCTTTGGTCTGATCCAGCATGGCTCTTCTTATATTCTTATCCTCGAATGAAGCTGCAGTTTTTTCCTACATAGCGTAGCCTACTTATCGTGGCATCATATGTCGAGTACTCTGGGGACAGACTTGACAATTTGCATAGAATTTTGCTGGAATATACCTATGGCTGCAAGGCATAAAAAGTGGGATCTTCCATCAGGTTCTGCCACTTGGGGGCCCCAGCAGCATCAAGAATCAGACATTTTCAGCCTTCTCCTCAAAAGACTTAGGCTGCAATTCCTGTATGCACTTACCTCAGAGTATGCCCCATTCAACTCAATGGGACTTACTTCCAGGTAGATGTGCATAGGATTGCACTGTTAAGAACCTCTAGGAAGGAGAGAAGTGCTAAGCACACAGGCGTGTCTTCCCCTTAGAATATGGCTTCCTGGGTTTTCTGTGTTCTTCTGACCAAGCTTTAGTGCCTTGAACAACTGCACAGAAGTACAAGGTGAAGCTTTTCCCAACGTGGAGTGATGCTTTGATGGCAAGAGTGGGATTTCTTAAATATTTCCCTGATATGCAGCTGTTGCAGGTGTAGGAGCCACATCAGAAATAAAAAGGTGGCAACCTTACTGGATTTGGAGTCAGAACAGGGACAGGCATGTGGGAGGTGCAGTTACACTTGAGATCTGAACATTTTACTCTTCAGTGCTCCCAGTGAGCCCAGGATGGCCTGTGTAATGCTTGTTTTTGCCAGTACCTACTGTTCCCTGTGGACTCCTGAGCCCCTGGCACATGAGCGGCTTGTCTGAGGTGCTGCCAAGCATCCACCAGACACTAACCCCTAATGCTTCCAGTCTTTAGCACTAGAAGCAAGGGAAACACCATCCTGCTTTTTCCTGGCCCATCAGTGTTTCCTTTAGTGGAGCTTTTAACCAATGGGCCCATCGGAGTTCAATTAGGAGGAGCCAAAACCTAGAGCAGGCTTCTGCAACCTGGTGCCTCCAAGAAGTATTGAATTACAACTCCCATCATCCCCAGCTGGCATGGTGGGAGTTGTAGTCCAACACATCTGGAAGGCACCAGGTTGGAGATTACTGTCCTAGTGTATGGCCTCTAGCAAATGCCATAATAGGAACATAAGAAAAGTTCCATTGGAACAGACCAAAGGCCTATATAGACCATCATCCTTTTCCCCCTGTGGCCAGCCAGATGCTGCTAGGAAGGTCACAAGCAGGACACAGGCATGAAGCCAATAGCCATCTCCTACTGTTGTGTCCCCGCCTGTCCAGCAGTAACTGGTATTTAATGGCATTCTGGCTCCTATCTTGGAGGTTCTACTTAACAATCATCAAGGTAACTATCTAAACAGAACCTATAAAACAAAACCCTATAGTCTTTGGGGTGCCCTAATCAGAACTAATCTTCTGGTTCTAGGACTGTCTTCTTATAACCGCTGTTTTAATGTCTTGCAAACAGATGGTGTGGGCGTCTAGCAACAGAATTGGCTGTGCCATCCACACCTGCACCAACATGAATGTGTGGGGCAACACATGGCGACGAGTGGTCTACTTAGTGTGCAACTATGCCATAAAGTAAGTAACGTAAAGGAGGACTCATCTGGACACAGACAGCAGCATTAGAGCAGGGTAGGGGTGGAGGGTTACCTAGTACAGGGACGAGCAGGATAAGAAGAGCCCTGCTGGATCAGACCAAGAGCCTACCTAATCTAGGCATTCTGTTCCTACAGTGGTCAACTAGATGTCCATGGGAAGCCCACAAGCACAACATGAGTGCAATAGCCCTCTCCCACTATTGTTCCCCAGCAACTGGTATATAGAGACATAATATCTCTGATACTGGAGGTAATATATAGCCATCATTCAATAGTAGCCATTGAATGTACACTGTAAACCACGTGTACAGGGGGGGGGGGGGGGGCGGCAGTGGCCAATTTCTGATGAACCATCCAGTGCAGGGCCGCACAGTCTTTTTGCCCCCAAGGACCACACTGGGTGTCTGCTGGGCAAGCAGGGACCAGTGCATACATACCAATTCACATACAACTCACAACTCACCCCCCACACACTCACACACACCACTCAGTTGCTCAAATCCAACTCCTGGCCAAGCGTGTTTCAGAGGCCTGGCACCTGCTTTGATCAGATAAAACCAACATTCCTCCCAGAAACCTCAGTTCTCAAAGCACCCAGCCATCCAGGACTCCTGGCTCCCACCCATTCTCCCTCCTCTAATCCACTCTTTTGCTGAAGGATCCTGACATCCCACACTCTGTTACCTGGACCTTTTTCAGGGGGAAAAAAAAAACATTAAAAAGAGAGGGAAAATCCTCTAGGAACAGGCTCTATGGTTCCTGCCGGAGAAGCCCTGTCCCTACAGCACTCTAGGAAGCAGGCAGGGCATGGGGGGCTGTTGCAGCCAGCAGGCCACACTTTTGGCACCTCTGATCTAGTGCCTGCTGTGTGCTGATATTCTTGCAAAAAATGCTGGACTAGATGGACCCAGGAAGGCACTTCTTAGGTTCTTAAGCAAGAGTGCATACTCAGAATCTCTTCATGCTGAGGAAAATGTTCTGAACTCAAAACTTTTGGCTCAAATTCTGAGACAATTCTGCTCCCACCCCTGTACACGTACCTACCATGGCTTACCTTTTTTTGGCCACTACCAGCTTCATGGCAGTGGCAGCAGAACATTTCTTAGAGGCCACCATTTTTATTTCCCATAATTACCATGGGAACAACATTATGTCAACATGGCGTTTCATTCCAGGGGACTTATGGGAAACAAAAATGGCAGCCAGCAATCACCTCTAGTAAGAACTCCCTTCCTCCCCCCAAATTGCCAAAATCCCCCCGCACGCATGCACACACATTTTGACACATGTGAATGGGGAGACCAAAATGGGCAGGCATTTTGGCCCAGCCCTGTTCTTAACACAGATTAGTTACATCTTAACTGTTAGGAGATTCTGAGTAGGCACTCGTATTTACTAAATTTATAACACATTGATGGACTGCACCGGTAATCTTAACTATTTTTCAAGCTGAGCCTCTTTGACTCCAAGCAGTTGCTGAGGCCATCTGGGGCTTTATGGTGGGGAATCTCCTCTTCCCTACCCCCAGGCAGGCAAATTCCATTAGGCTCACTTGGCCCTTGGATGGGGGTGGATCTTCTTCTCATCACTGAGAGATTGCTCTGCTCTCCTCAGTGCTGCAAAATCTCCCAAGACACTGCCATGGTCTCTCTCTCCCTTGCCCATGCATTCAATTTCCCTTCCATCTCCAGTGACTGCACAGTGTACCACTGCAGCTAGCCAATCATGTTGCTCTTTGCCTCTTGGACTAGCCCCCCTCCCCTCAGTAAAGGCTGGTTATTCCTACATTCTCTTGCCTGCTCCCACTTTACAACTTATGAGCTGCAAAGCCGCTTCCGGCAGCCCAAATCACAGCAGCTGACCCATCACTAAAGCAAACAAGAAACCAGAGAGTTTTTCTTAGAGTGAGCAGTTACTGCTAAGAAAGTGAGAGACAGAAGCAGAGAGACACACGTGAGGTGACTGGGAACCCTTGGGCCTTGCAGTGAAGAACACTGGACTACACAGATTCTATTCTATAGAATATATTCAATCCATATAGAGAATCTGGGCCTTGCATCTGGGATCTCCAAGGGATGGTGGGAAGAAAGCAGCATGTGACCTGTCAAATGTGATGTGGGAAGGGGAAAGAGAGAGAGGGGAAAGTGTTAAGCACCCCTCCCTCCCCATCCACACACATTAATTATTCTTGCAAAATCATGTCCTCCCAAAGCCTCATTTCATTTAAAAAGATAAACATTGGGGCATTCTTACATTTTCAAGGAGTCATCGGTGGTATGCCTTTATGCCTCTGGTTTATCCAGTAGAAGGCAGTGTTTGCTAACACATCCTAGAGCAGTAATTGCCAAATTGTGCTCCAGGAAGACTTGTATGCCACAGGAAATAAATAAAGCAAATACTAACCAAAGTACCTTTCCCAAGAGGAGGCGTATCACTGCATCTCTGTCTGATTCACTGTTCTTGCCTTGTGTCCTTTGAATCAACCTCTTTTCAGGGCTGGTAATTTTTGTTGTGTGTTTGCACATACAATTATTCCTGATGCAGATATGCAACAGAATCACTCATCCCTAGAGGAGAATCTCTGTTGTTTCTCTGCTTGAGTTGCTACTCTGCCAGTCTGAATGATGATATACAGTTGGTTCTGGATGGGATTGCACTCTGCCTTAAGGGCCAAGTACACAGTTTAGGAGTGCTCCTGGACTCTGTGCTTTCTATGGAGGCAAAGCATAGGTATCATCCATGGCCGGAGTACTTTTCACCAGCTTCAGTTTGTTCTCCAACAGTGGCCTTATCTACAGAAGACAGATCTGGTCTTAGTGGCATATGCATTGGTTACATCCAGACTGGATTACTGTAATGTGCTCTATGTGGGGCTGCCCTTAAAGATAGTCCAGAATTATTTATTTATTTATTTTCATTTCTATATTGCCCCATAGCCGAAGCTCTCTGGGTGGTTTACAGAACCTTCACTTGGTGCAGAATATAACAGCAAGAATACTTATAGGAACTAAGCATTCAGAATATATTACACCCATCATGCACCCGCTTAGAGAGCTCGACGTCCCCTCCCCCTCACAGCCGGTGCAGAAAAATATGAGCTTGCTGCTCTCTGAGGTCAGGAAATCAAGCTTCGAGGATGAGGGAAGGGGGCATCTCAGTGTGCAGGATGGGGTGGAGACTGGAAAGACCAGAAACAAGTTATCCTGAGGCCTCTCCAGGCTCCTTCTGTCCCACTCCAAAATGCCCCAGCTAGAAGGGCAAAAAAAAAAAAAGCAGGTGGGAGAATGGGGAAGTGAAGATCACCTCTGCCACTCCTCCCACCCTGCATGGGATGATTGTAAGCCTCCAAGTTTCGGGAAGCAGAGGCTGGTGGCTCCGATTTTGGTGGGGCTCTGCATCCATTCTGGGTGTCAGTAAGTCAGAACCAGCAAAAACTCTAAAGGATCTGCCCAAGGTGTTAAACCCTATCTCCAAAATAGGTTCAGCACTATGGATGGCTTCTTTAGAGTTCTGGCTGGTTCTGACTGAAACCCAGAATGGATTCAAAGCCCTACTGAAATCGGAGCCACCAGCCTCTACTGGTTCAGAGGCTTACAAACATCAAGGGTGCACCTCATAGGATTGCTCCCTTAATGTGTTTTATCACTGGTTTGATTGTATTTGTTTTCATTATATATGTCACCCTGAGTGCTTTGGATATAGGGCAACTCATAAAATGAATGAATGAATATTATGGAAGTGGACTCTTCTGAGAGAAGGTAACTCTTATACAGTCAAAGACTGCATTCTCCCATATGAGTCTGCCCAGGTTTTAAGATCTTTGAGGGAGGCCCTTCTCCCAAATACCGTCCCCATCAGAGGCACATGGGGGGGGGGGACACAAGACAGGGCCTTCTCAGAGGCTGCTCCCAGGTTCTGGAACTTCCTGCCAAGGGAGGCTAGGTTGGCCCCTTCTGCTGGCAGGCAAAGACATTTTTATTCAGGCAGGCCTTTGGCATGGAAGCTGGTTTGTTGCTCGAGGGGGTTTTAATTCATTCGATGCTGTTTATTTTTTTATTGTTGTATCTTAATGTATTTCTTTTTATGTTGTTTCATTTAAGATTTTGTTTTTAATCTGTGTTTTATTGTTAGCCACTTTGAGCACTATTTTTTTGCTGGAAGGACTGGATATTAAACAAAATAAGTAAATAAATCAAGTGTGCCATCCAGGTATCCAGCAGCAAAACATACATCATGCTTTGTATCTTTCTCTGTCCAGGGGAAATTGGATAGGAGAAGCACCTTACAAAATGGGGAGACCTTGCTCAGCCTGCCCACCTAGCTACGGAGGCACCTGCAGCAACAACATGTGTTACTCAGGACTCAAATCCAATAAAGTGAGCTGGTTCTGAATCCAGCCCTTGTGCTCTCATTAAACACCACAGCAGCTGGAGGATCTGGGTATAGGACTTGCAGCTGGAAGTGGCAGAAACATGATGCTGGGGGTAGTGAATTGTAAAAGAGATGGATTATTTATGCTCATAAAAGCCTAGACTACTTTCTCTTGCCCTTTCATTTTGATGCTCCCCTATACATTGATAGAGCTTCATGTACACTTCCCCCATGGCTATATACAGCTATACATATAGCAGCCTGCGTTTCTCATAGTTTTGTATAGGGAAGAGGTTCTTAAACTTGTTGTATGGCAGGCCACTCTTCCAGTTTGTGTATTCTCTGTGGGGCCACCATATTTTCTTACATTGTAGCTCCTGTATGGAAGCCCACTGAAAGTCTTTTCAGTTTAAACTAAATCCTCTCCAAGTAACTATCTTCTCTGCTACTGTAGCTCTAGGTGTTCCTTGGAAGTAGAAAAAAAAATCAGCACAAAAGGCAAAAAAGATACTTTTTGACCCCAATACACACTGTTCAGGCACCAGATGAGCTGTTTGTATCCCAGGCCATGGTCTGAAGGCACATGAGGCAGTTACCTTGCTGAAGCAAAGCAGGTCTGGATCTGGTCAGTGCTTGGAGGGGAGACCACCTGGGAATCCAATGCAGTTCCACCTTGAGTTTCATGACAGAAGAAAAGGAGGGTATAAATATATGCAGTCTAGAGAACTTTGGTTATTGGGAGGTTTAAAAGTGCGGTATATAAATATCCACACATTTTCTAGACCGGTTTTAAAGCGAATATGATGTTACCATGGTCAGAATTTATCCCCCCAACCAACATACACATCAGTTTACTTTCACATTTGACCTAAACCATATTCAGGTGTTCTAAACCTGCATAGGGCAAATGTGTGAGGAGGAGGAGGAGGAGGAATGCTCCAGCTTCACCCTTCTCCCTTGTTGCATTTGTTGCCCTCAGCTCATGGAGGGTGACAGCCTGAAGAGGAGAGCCTCCTCTATCCATGGAGGCTCTCCATGTGAGCAAGAATACTGGAAACGCTACGGAGGGGTGGGGCTGGAGCACACCCTCTCCTCACATGTTTGCCCTGTTCAGGTTTAGAATGTCTGAATAAGGCTTGAGGCATTAAAGACTGTTCACGTTGCTATCAGGCTTATGAAGTTTGATTATCTCGTTTTATTATTATAATCAAAACCTCTTCAGCTTTTAATTTATAGTTGAATAAAATCAATTGGTTTTGATGACTGTATTAAACAACTCAGTGTATTAACCCAATCAATTTTTATTCCTAAATTTGTTCAAAGTCACATATCTTAGTGGCCACTTAATTCTTCTGAAATAACTTTCTGCTTAGGTCTACAACAGTAATCGGCTTCAAGTCTGAATTTGCACAAAGCAAATTCCCATGTGTTCCATCAATATCTCCCAGATCAATCCAGAATACCCTCCTGGTTTTTCCATGTGTGCGCTGGACATGTAAAAAGAATTCATTTCCCCTGTAGACCTTCTACCTCTTTAGGCATAACCCCCTAGGAAGTTCTTCATTGCAGCTTACATGGAAAAGAGTGTTCTTTCCTACGTATTGTGCCGTTAATGGCCAATTTAAGCCTTGAATGAGTGTGAGCTCATTGCGTAATTCTTTGAGGTCTGATTTGATTAAAATAGTGTATTTCTTTGGTCAATGAACTGCAGCCAGCCTAGGGACAAAGAGATGGGGCAGGTTGGAAATTCTTTAGATTGTAAGCTCCTTGGGGCCAAGGGCCTCCCCATTTTTTGCCTATGTCACTCTGTAAGGCACAACTGCCTACTGATGACGTGGTATAATTAATAAATAATCCAAATAGCCTGAAACAGGCCCAGCATCAGCCCCAGGCACTCTTGGCAGCTGCCAGGGCCCAAGCGATCTAGCACTGATGCTAACTCAGCTACAAGTCTACCCTGGTAGTGGCAGCGGCTGGCAAGCATCAGCAGCACTGTGAAAAAGAAAAATGGCTGCATGCCACTGCCGGGGAAGCCCGTGGACAGTGGTGCACTGATATAAGAGGGGGTCCTTAAACCTAGAGCCAGCTTTCGCCTGGAAAAGGAGGGGTTTCAGAGATCAGGGAAAGCAAGACCGAGAGCTCATGTCTCTGCTGCAAACGCCCCATTCATCTGTTCATAAACAGGCTTCTTGCTCACAAGATTGCAATAAATGCCTTGCTCCCAAAGTACTTGTGTATTTCTTTCTTCTTAAAAAATATACTTTTATTTTATTTATTTATTTATTTATTATTAAATTTATTAATCACCCATCTGGCTGGTCACCCAGCCACTCTGGGCGATGCACAACATACAATAAAAACAGTTTAAAACAATAAAATTCTACAATAAAAACATTTTCTAACATACCCTAACCCACCCCAAATGCCTGCCTGAACAACAGCATTTTTAATGCATGACGGAAGCTCATTAAAGAGGGGGCATGATGGAGTTCCCTAGGGAGGGAGTTCCATAGAGTGGGGGCCACCACAGAAAAGGCCCTCTCCCTCGTCCCCACCAGTCTAGCTGTCCTGGCTGATGGGACAGAGAGAAGGCCATCTGAGGCTGATCTTGTTAAGCGGCCTGTCTGGTGCTGCTGGAGGTGCTCCTTAAGATAGGCTGGGCCGCAACCATATAGGGTTTTAAAGGTCAAAACCAACACCTTGAATTTGGCCCGGAAAACAACTGGTAACCAGTGCAACTTCTTCAGCACTGGAGTGATGTGATCTCGCCGGTGGCTGCCTTTAATCAGGCGAGCCGCCGTGTTCTGTACCAGCTGCAGTTTCCGAACCATCTTCAAGGGTAACCCCACATAGAGCGCATTATAAATGAAATAAACAATACCAAAATTACCAATAACCTGATCAACACTACAATTTCCCAACAATACAATATTCTGATGAGGACAACACAATAACAAAAAAGAGAAGGAAAAAGGAAAAAAAGGAAAAGGGAGGAGGAAAGGAAGTGAAGAAAAAAGAAGATTCTTTCCCCTTCCCTCCCCCTCTCCCTCTCCCTCCCCTTTAAAGAATTAAGTTTGAACTCCAATACCCCTCGGCCTCTGATGCCATTCTATTTTAAAAACTATATAACTTTAACAATCTTACAGTTTAATAAACAACCTTACATTTCAATATCATATCATCAATCCTATATCAAAGAAACAGGTCTACGATTCATTCCCAGAAGCCTATATTATATATATATATATATATATATATATATATATATATATAAAATAAACCTTAATATAAACCTTAATATAAGGACTTCCGGTTAGAACCAATGTCGCTCTGGTAGCATCCCATGGGGTCTCCATGGGAGCTTTCTCAAACAGCTTTTTAAAAGGCTGAACAACCTTTTCATTCCCCCCTGGAATTAAAAGTGGGGGGCAAGGCAACATCTGGATAACATCTTGGAGAAAAGTACCCCGCTCGAGATAGTGGGGGGGCTGGATTCCAGGATTATCTCTCCAGAGCTTTACCAACGCAAAAAGCTGTACTGAGACTCCTATTTTATAGCAGAAAACAGGGCTGACGTGTTCCATAATAATATATGCTTTAAGAAATAACAACTTCTGGGGGATGATTTAAGAAATGTTAACAATATTTGAGAACATCTGAGGACCTGCAAGATCTGTTTGAGAGAAATATGGCTGCGCCAAGGAGAAGAAAGGAGCTGGCATCAACTCCCCCTGCATCCCCTGTGTCAAAAGTTTTGAGAACAGAAGATATAGGGGAATTATTTACTCTAATAAGGACTTTATCTTTGCAATTTATGGAGCAAGCCAAAAGGTTGGATTTAATCCAAAATTCCATCACTGCCTTGCAAGGAGGTGTAGATTTAATTAATGCATCATGGGGAAAAATGGAGACAAAATTAATGAGCTAGAAGACCGAGTGGCAGGAAATGAAACTACGACACAAATTTGTTTTAAAAATGCCTCTGATAGAATTTCTCAACTGGACGCCTTCACGAGGAGATCCAATGTATGTATTATTGGGATTAAAAATCTGTCTAATGATGTAAAATTGCCTATTTTTGTGGATAAACTTTCACATGAGATACTCCCTATCCCATCTGATTATTTACTTGATATTGAGCAGACATTTCATGTGCCAAATGCTAAAGGGACTGACTACACGATCATAGTCCAATTTGCAAAAGTCTCCACAAAAAATTATATCCTGCGTTTGGCAAGAGAGGGTGGAAGCCTTTCCTGGAAACAAGATAAAGTTATGTTATATCCAGACTACATCAAAGAGGTGGTGAATAAAAGAAGGCAATTTATCAAAGCAAAAAATGTGGCAAAACAAATGAACTTACAATATTACTTAAAATATCCTGCTACACTTTGTATTGTGTCTGAAGGTCAGATGAAGAAGTTTCTAAATCATTAAATGGCGGAGGCATGGCTGAACATAAAAATGCATGAGATTTCTGTTACAACCCCATGAACTGGAATCTTTAAACAAGCTTTGTTAACTGTTTATGTTTAGTCTACATGATCCAGGCTAGTTCAGAAGATAAATGATTATACATATATTAGTTTATTCTCTTTCATCTTTCATTTTTTCTTGCTTTTCTTTATATTTTTTTATTTCAAAATAGATAATATATCTAGAATAAAATATATTACTGACTGTTGTAGTACTTGAATATTTCTGTTACTTGCCTACATCTGCTGTCACCACCAAAAACATCACAGAGACATTGCCTGGGGTTTCCCATGCTAGCACTTGCAAGGGAATCTCTTCCTTATCATTGATCTCTGATGATGCTATCATATACAGCAGTCTTCTGCACCTGGTGCACTCCAGATGTGTTGGACTGCAACTCCCATCATTCCCAGCCAGGATGGCCAATGGCTTATGCTAACTTGGGCTCTTGCCTGCAGGCCTACCTGGTAAAGGCAGTGGCTGACAACCATTTAGATTTCCCACAATGCCCCTGATGTAGCATTGGCATTGTGGCCATAGTTGCTGGGAATGATGGGGGTTGCAGTCCAACACATCTGGAGGGCACCAGGTTGCTGAAGCCCGATCTACAGTTTAAAGTGGATACTATCATTCATCCCAGATAAGCCATCTAGATATGACATACTGAGTCAGGCCATCTAGCCTGTAGAAAAAATCCCTTTCTACAAAAAAATGGTGCTTATTCTCTAATAAATCTGTTTAACATCAGGGCAGCAGATGCAATCTCCATGTTATTCTTGTAGTCATGATGGTGCTTTAATTTAAGGGATGTTATAATGCACAACTGCATTTGCTCAAAATATTTATCAGGGTTAGCAAACAGTTGTTGCTGTTGTTTGCTCTAACACCAGAAATGGAGAAGCAATTGTAAATCATGGAGTAGTGTCAGGGGAGAACAGAATTGTTGGTTGTGTGCTTTGCAACTGAAATAATACACATGGCTGTCTAAAGGCTGGCCTTATAAGACTATTACATCCAGGGTCTAAAATTACCTAGCTGCACCACTGCACCTAGCTGCGCCACTGTCTGGGTGGTCATTTAGGGTGCCCTGGGCTTCAAGACCTTGGACTTGAGCCCAAAGATCCAGCCCTAGCTGTACCACTGAGCCATGCACAAGGTGGGAACATTTGGAGAAGTGGTGGAATAGTAGGCTCCTGGCCAGAGGATTACCCATGTAAGACTCTCCACTCTTCGGGGTGGGGTGGGGTGGGGAGAGAGGCTGGGAAATGTAGGGCTTCTCCACAGCAGGCTTTTTATCCCACAACTTTACCAGGGCTTCTGCTTCTGGATTCTTTGCGGGGTTAAGATCGACCCTTTAAATACACTTCCCCTTTTCCTCCCATGGATTTCCTTTATCTGCAGGTTCTATATGTTTCATTATACAGCCACTAGATGGCGCTGCTGTTATAGTGCAAGTCTGTCATTACACGTTGAGATTCAAATTGCTATTTTTAAATTTCTCATTGTTGCCATTACAAATAAAGCCTCGGAAATGGTCACAAAGCACAGGAGAGGCCCTGGAGGGTGACACCATCATGTAAAGGACTGCAATCCTCCGTGAGTAACCAACCTCAATCGCAGGATAAAAGCCTCATGTGGAGAAGCTCATACTCTGGCCCAAGTGGAATAAAAGGCCTCAGTTGAGCTCCATGCCTCAGAGCTATCCAAGGTGCTGCAATCCTGCCCAGTGCTATCTGTCCATTCCCCATCCACAGGCACCCGTCTTACCCCATGGGTTTCCTGCTCATGGTCAGGACCAGGAAATGTATAATATCAATATATGTTTACTTCAACATAATTTAAAAACAAAAAACAAACAATGAATAGCATTAGAATAGTAAAGAGAAATTCTTTCCTCCTCCCCACCTCCAGGGTCCCAGAGTCTGTTTTACAAATGAGTTCAGTGTTTCTTGCAGCTGAGCAAATGCGGCTATCTAGGTGGTAACATGGCAGCCTGAGCTCTTACTCCCAAAGTACTTGGTCAACCAATCTGAAACTTTCAAGGTGCTGCATGGTCAGGATTTCAGACTGCTTTTCTGTAACAACAAAACAGTTCTGCTTGATTTTTATTGTACTATAAAAATCAAGGATTTTTTTAAAAAAAATCACACTGCAGGTGTTAATGGGCTTACCTAGTGCCAGGTTGTTTGTGTTATCAGTGGTGGCTGTTTTGTGAAAGGGTCTGGCACATAAGATTGTTGCCAGTCATACCCATCCATACATGTCATTTGTTTGGGGAAATGATCTGGGAGATTTCTATCCTATATTTCAAACATTGCTGTTCCCAGAGCAAGTTCATGGCATGAAAGGTGGCCCTTCAGGTATTTGGGCATATAGCTGGCCCATGTTATAATGTGTGCAGTGGAGGCTGGTGGCTCCAATGTCAGTGGGGCAGTGAATCTACTCTGGGTTTCAGTCTGAAGCCTGGAGAGGATTCACTACCCCACTGACATCAGAGCCACCAGCTTCCACTGGATGAATAGCAGCCTTCCCCAACCTGGTGCCCTCCAGATGTTTTAGGCAACAACTCCCAGCATTCCTGACTATTGGCCATGCTGGCTGGGGCTGATAGGAGTTGAATTCCAAAACAGCTGGAGGGCACCAGATTGGGGAAGGCTGCCATAAACTAAGCTCTGTCTAACAGAGGGTGCTGTAGCAATGACTTCCAGGCATAAGCCAAATAACACCTTATAAATGCTACAACCAGCCAGAGAGACTTTAGGAAAGGAGAAACGTACAACCCTGTAGCAAAGGTTTGTAGGAGAGCACCTTATAAAGTTGTATCTTTAACAGAAGACTTCAGCAGCCTCTGACTTTTGAAAGTACCCCTGGTGTGCATGGAAGATCACAAGCAATCTGCAAAAGGGCAGACTGGAAGAACAAAATTGGTCCCAGATCTCATACACCCACTCTAGTACAAATGAAATTAAAGTGGCCCATGTGGTGATGGTGTGACCTTTGAACATCAGAATTCTCCGTTTGAGGGGATTTTACGCCATTGCCCTGGAAGCAGAGTCACCTTGCTTCCCCTGCCCCCTGGCATCACATGCCTTTGCTGGCCCTTCCCTCTCAACATGGACATCTGAAAATGAACACTTGCATATGTGGGCGATGAACACACACAGGCACTCCACACGATGTGGACCCCCAATCATGCAGAGCACCTACATGCATTCACTTCCTCATGCATGTCTTTTTCAGACATCATGTGCATCAGGAGGTGGGGCCAGAAATTATGGATGTCTGACTCAGTAAAACTCAACCCATCAAAGTTCTCCAGATTCCACCCTGAAGTTCATTCCGATTCGTGTCCATATCAGATTGTGAGGTCTGTTTCTTCTCACACAAAAATTCATGTGTATTTTTGTGCACATTTTCCCAAATGTATGCATCGATGGTGCACGTTTTTAAAATGTACACATTTTTCTCCCATAGATTAAAATATGTTAGTGCACATTTTTCAAAAGTACTAAATTTTTCATGCACATTTTTCAAACATATGCATTTTGAACACTTTGGGGTTCCACTGTGAACCACATTGCAAGCTCAGACATGTACGGACTTCAATTGCAGATTGTGTTCAGATCTGCATTCAGTTCTGGGAGACACTAGCTGGGTAAATTCTGGTCAAAAACGAACTGAAATGAATTTCTCATACACCCCTACTGGAAAAGGTGCGCAATGTTGGAAGTGGGGCTTGCAGTGCAACCCAGCTTCCCAGTAAATGTGTGGGCATTATTTGGATGAAGGGGGCATGAGAGTTCCACATAGGAATAGGTTAGGCAGCTGGCTGTTGGGGGTTTGACAGTTGGTGACCAAAGAGAGAGATGTTGGGTTGGACTCAGTGGTCTTATAGGCCCCTTCCAACCCTACTATTCTATGATTCCATGTAAAGTGCAATATCTATATTGTTCAATCTGTAAATAAAACCTTTGTTTTTGAAGTGCCCATCTTCACAAAAGTATTGCTTGGTCAATAACATAACAGCCTGGCACAGGTAAAGAGATCTAAGCAGATGCTGTCTTTTATCTTTGTGTGGGCCAGCAAGTTCCCTCTCCCTGGCCAGGTGTTAAGTCAGCCTTTTCTTTAGTGTTTTGGTAGGCAAAGACAGACATTACTTTAAATCTGTGTCTAGCAACTGTGTCCTTAATTTTTCTTCTAGAGAAGGTGCAAGGGGGCCAATCTGGATCAGGAACCTAGTGTAGGTATCTCTGTGTGCAGGGGTCTTTTTAAGATCTAGATTCCGCCCCCCTGGGCACCTCAAAAGACAATGCTGCTAGATACAGATTTAAAGTAATGTTTGCTTTGGCCCTTGGTAAGAGAACGCAGAGATTGCTTGCTTTTTTCTTTTTCTTTTTCTAGTTATCAAAAGGTATTTGAAAGGAAAGGATCTTCCAGAGTGACACTTTCCTTTTGCTTGTCACATGATCTAGAGGTGTGTAGCTTGTCTGTGAGGGCATTTGTTTGCTTTAGTACATTTACAGCTTGCCTTTTCTCCAAGGCATGGCGACCCACACCTTCCATTTTCTCCTCACAGCACTGTGAGGTAAACAAGGCTGAGAGACAGTGACTGGCCCAGCATCGCCCAATGAGTATTAAGGCCGAGTTGGGATTTGAACCAGGGTCTCTTTAGTCCTAGTCCAACGCTCTATGTATTATTTGTTTTAGGCACCTGTATTTTGCTCTTCATCCAGAAAGGCTTTCGCAAGATTGATTAAAAACAATAACAAACTGTTAAAAGAGTGCAAAGTGCATGTTGACTTGATATAGCCTCTTCAAAGAGGCAGCGATGATGACAGTTTGCTTCAGAAGCGGCTTCCTCTTCTCTTCCTCGCAGGGCAGTTGGGTCAAAAGGCCTCTGTGAGAGGAGGCCATTACATCTGCACTGAGTGGGGCTGCCATTCAGCTAGTCACAGGGACATAGGCCACTGCCTTACACCGAGTCAGGCCATTGGTCCATCTAGCCCAGGATTGTTTTCACTGACTGGCCGCAACTCTCCAGGGTTTCAGGCAGGATTCTCCCCTAGCCCTACCTGGAGATACCGGGGCTTGAGCCACTGAGCTGCAGCCCCTTCCTCAAAGGCACTGATTCCTTCCCACTGTGGGTCAAAACAGACGTTACTTTAAATCCTTGTCTAGCAGCTACATCTTTTTTTTTTCATTTTTTGCTCTCAAGCAGGTGCAGCAACCTGATCTGGATGAGGACCATAGTGTGTATGTGTGTGGGGGGGGGAGGGGGGCTTTAAAGATCCAGATTGGGGGCCCTGTGCTACTCTAGAGTAAAAATGAAGGGGGGAGACACAGCTTCTAGGCACAAATTTAAAGTAATGATGGTTTTGGCCCTGTATTACACCTAAGAATGTACAAAACATAAGAGCCCTGCTGGATCAGACCAAAGGCCTGTCTTTTCCGGCATCCTGTTACCCACAGTGGTCAACCAGATGCCTCTGGGAACCCCCAAGCAAGTTGTGAGGGCAATAATCTTCTCCTGCTGTTTCCCCCCAGCAACTGGTATTCAGAGACATGCTGGCTCTGTCCTGGAGGTAGTATAACTATGTTTTCAAGCAGCTGTAGTTCAATTCAGCAGTAAAGTACTTCACTTCTGCACTGTTCATGCTGCGACTCCGGAGGGGTGTAACTGCTGCAGTTGCTCCTCTAAGGTTGAGTCAGGACTGGGGAGAAAAATCGTGGCTATCTCATAGCCCCTTGCAACAAGTAAGGGAGAATGGAGCTGTCTTCTTTTCAAAAAGGCACTCTGCCCAACCATTGTTCTTCTGCCCAGGAAGAGAGAACAAATTGCTCTCTGCTTGTGATATCCCTTTCAAGCATCCCAGAGCAGCAGCTGCCATGGAATCTTCCACTGGGAATAATTTAAGACCAAGCCACCCTGATGCTGGTCAAGGATGAAACCTAATACGGTAGGAGCGCATCTAGCATAGGTTTCACCACCAAACCCATGGGGAACAGCCACTGCAAAAGCGCCCCACGTCATAACTAACCCATAGTTGTGTACCATCCATGGAGCTGCCCTGACTGTTTCAAAATCATTTGGGGTACAGCTTTCAATTTGTTTGATGCCAGCATTACTTTCTGTTTGGTGCTTTTCTTTTCCAAGGCTATTTAAGTTTACATTCTTTTTAGCTTCTGTTATGGTTTTTATTGTGGGGGTGGCGGCTGTAATTTTATTTTGTATTATTCTGTTTTTATGTAAACTACACTGGAAGCATGGCTGAAAGGCGGTATATAAAATATAAAAAGAAATACATTTGAAATGTGCATCCACGCACATACACACACACAACAAGCACCAGTCCTCTGGCATGCCCATTCACAACTGCACGCATGTACACACCCAGATTTATTTATACTGCACATGCACCCTGGCACTAATTCATGCACAACTGCCTATGCTTTTACACAGAAGCATATGTACACCTGGGTGTATATGCATGGCACATCACCCACGCTGCTGTAGGGGGCCCTCAAGTGTGTGCACACACAGACACAAAGCCTTTGTTCTCTGTCTTTGTTTGGTGAGGGCAATAAAACGCCCCCTCCCAAGTCTCTGCAGCTGTGAAACTGGCCTAGTTCACACCTCCCCATTGGTGGCCCACTCTGTCCGTATTCCCTTTCATTCTGCTACAGGAAGACTAAGAAGGGAAGCCACCTCATGGCAATGGGGGGTCACCCAGGGCCTGAAACCAGGTGTCAATGGGAGTCCCAAATGTGTGCCATAAAGTCATGTTTGAGTTTCAAGCTTGGGAGCAGTTACTATAGCTACCGTGGCAGACGGCACCTTGCAAGTTGGTTTCCATACGAGCTTGGTTACTATTTAACATCTCCACCCACATTAGGCCTGATTAAGCAAATCAATAAGATAACAAGTGAGGCAGGTTTCCTCACCCTTCTCCCTTCCTTCCTCCCTCCCTCTTTCACCCTGTTTCTTTTCTTGTTATTTTACACTTTCTCCATTTTCTCTAGAATTATACTGATGAGAAATGGTCAATGTAACCACCACCCAGCTTAGCGCTAAGATGGAGGCTCCGTACAGTGAGTACACACGTTACTTGTCCTCCTTCCTGTTCTTGTTATTGATGATGAGAAAGTGCTTCGGAGAAGCTAAGGGATTGTGTGTAATGAGGATATGCCAGGCAGTGTGTTGATCTAGAGACCCCTTACGCCCTGCATTGCTAGGCTGGGCATAACATGGATCTCAGTGTAATTTGCTTCCTCCCAGTCTGTTGGGAGAGGGAGACAGTACTTCGGTTGACTTCAGCCAGAAGTGTAACCTTCCTAAAAATCGAGCCTCTCTATCAGTTTTGAATTCTTCTGTGGGAGCAAAAGTTTGCGGAATGAAATGTATCGATCCAAGTGGTTGGCCTAGGATCCTCCAGCATAGAAACCAGAAAAAGGGGATTCTTTAAGTTGTCCTTCATGTGGTCTGATGCAAGACGCAGGCAGAAACCAGCTTTTCAAGGGAGATGTTTAAATTGGTCTTAAGCTGAGGGGGATTTGAACGGCACACATCTCTCTCAAAGCTTTGCAAAGAGGCGGAATATTGTAATGCTAAGAAAGAGAGTAGCTCACGTGGGTTTTGTTCATGCTATGTGCATTTATTGTTACAGCCATAGGCCACTATAAGTAAAACAAAATGTAAACAATATGATGTTTGCAAGTACAATATATAAATATCAAACTGATTTTAAAATTCCAACCTGACTAGCACAAACCATAGGCAGCAACAGAATTTGAACCGTCTCGAAGATACTGGTGATCTTTCCAAAGCTGGATTTCTGTAGTAATCCTCTCTGGATTGCGATAAGGCCCCTTTGCACGTTCTGTCAGCATGAAGACAGAAACCCATCAGTAGATGCCTCACATTGAGGCTGCTGTAATGCAGCACATTGACCACGGAGTAAGCCCCATTGATATCAATGGGACCTATTTCTGAGTAGGGATATGTGGGGCTACATTGTAAGTGTTGTGGTTGGGAGTGGCATAACGTGTTCTCAAGGCCCTAGCCTGTATTCTATTTTCAGTTACATTTTGTGAACATGGGTTGGTTATTCCCAGATCAGTATGCATGGAAAATATGTTGTGAGTGAAGATAAATGATAAACACCCATCCATCTCAACCATACATCCAGGAGCTAGAAGAGCATCTTCCCACGTTGTGGAGTTCATGGACTTGCCGTGAATTCTCCCATTATGCATTTATATGCGTACAGACACTGTCCCTGCATTTGCAGCATATCACAAACTTTAATATAAGTATAAGCCCCTTTTATCAGGGAGATTGAAACCGTTTAGATTGTAAACTGCTCAGGGCAGAGACCTGTCCTTTGTTTATGTTGCTCCATATCAGGAGCTCAGGGGTGAGGAGAGAGGAGTCACAGCTGAGGCTCCAGCAGTCAGGATTTAGGGTGGTCATGTGTCCTACTTTACAGAGGACAGTCCTCTATTTGAAGGGTTGTCCAGTCCAAGTCTGGTTTAATGATCATAAGAAGAAAGAGCAGGGACTTTTTGGACTCCAGGTTTTGGGCCACACAACAGCTTCAAGGCCACTTGGAGGGGGGGCTGGTGGTCAGGGTCCCAATGGTGGGATGGAAACAGTGGGGTCCCATGGGGCTCTGTATTGGACCAATGCTTTTCAAGTTGTTCATAAATGATCTGGAATTAGGAGTGAGTGAGCAGCGAGATGGCCAAGTCTGCTGATGACACCAAATTATTTAGGGTGATTAAAACAAAATGGGATTGCAAGGAACTCCAAAAGGATCTCTCCAAACTGGGAGAGTGGGCATCAAAATGGCAAATGCAGTTCCATGTAAGCAAGCATAAAGTGACACGTGTTGGGGCAAAAAATCCCAACTTCATCTATACACTGATGGGATCTGAGCAAGCAGCAACTGACCAAGAAGGAGACCTTGAGGTTGTGGTGGACAGCTCAATGAAAATGTTGACCCACCATGCAGTTGCTCATGTGTACGCTTATGGTCATGTGCTGAAAACACACAGTGAGTTTGGGCACCAGATTACAACCCCTTGAAAAGCTATGGCTGCAACTCAGTGCTCAGACCTGCACTGAATTCAGTGGAAGTTATCAGCCTATATGCCACCAGCTCAGTCTGGGGTAGTGCAGGTGGAAGTTAGCATAGGCTGATTAAAAAACACACCCGCCATTGGTTCAAAGGGTCATATGTACTTGTCTGCCATAGATCTCAACAGTTTTATTACAAAGATATCAGAGTTCAAGGAAGATTAAGGTTCCAGCGCATTTATGGACAAATTCATTCCTAGCAATGTGTGATGCTAAAGAGACAAACGCCTGATATGCAATGTTATATTTTGTCTTTGTTCTGTACATACTTTTCTTATCTTCAGTTAGATGAAGAAGAAGCAGTCACTTAGGTTTAAGCTGGCACCAGTCGATCAATATGGGTGTGAATTTTGATTTACAATTCTTTTGTATTATTTATTACTAGCAAGGTTACTGTGATGGAAAGTTCGTGTCTGTCTGTGTAAGGTGGACTTGTATATTACAAAGATGCTGTGGGAGTGTACGGAGACACATTTTTATTTATTTTATTTTGAAGGAAATCTCCATGCCACCCTTCAGGGGAAAAAAAAAGTCTTAGCGTGGTGTAGAATAAGATAATAAAAATATCACATATATAAAACATGGCAAATAAAACAAAATGTCCAAAGTAGCGATTCAAAATGACATTGCATCCAGCCTTTCAGGATCGCTATCAGTGAGAGCCAGGTGCCCAAGACAGGGACACGGGCGGAAGAGGGCCGCAATTTGTGCTCTACTATCTGAGACTGGAATGGGCTTAAGTTACAGGAAGGCAGATTTCGACTGAACATCAGGAAAAACTTCCTAATGGTCAGAGCAGTCAGACAATGGAACCAGCTTCCTAGGGAGGTGGTGGGCTCTCTGTTCCTGGAGGTATTTAAGCAAAGGCTGGACAGCCATCTGTCAGGAATACTTTAAACTGGATTCCTGCTCATAACTGCATAATTAAACTCCTTCATCTCCATCTATCTCGTGTTCTCTTTCTTGGGCATGCTACAATGTGAAGGGAATATATAAAAGATATAAAGATTTGTGTGTATACACACACATACACACACCAAATATAACAAACATGTTAGTAATCATAAAGAAGACATGCGTGTAGAGAGAGGCAGGCAGGAACCTAACTATAAGGAAGAGCAGCAACCATGCCGGGCGCTATCCCCCTAATAGCAAGCAGGATCAGCATGCTAAGGGGAAGAAAGTAATCTAGGGGCACATGAGCCTTTTTATTGCACACTCGTGATTGGACACTCACGGAAGTTTGTGGGTCCTTGACACGACGTCATCAACCTCCAGGACGTCTCCCATGCTTTCCCCCCTTTATCCCACCTTCAAAAAGATAGGAGATAAGCTGTAATAAACCTTCATGGTGCCATATTGGAAGGATGAAATGCCACTAGGCAGTGCTGTTTCATTGAGCATATAGAACATTGCCAAGAAGGGAAGTTTTCAATTCCAAAACACGTGTTCGCCATGTAAAGGAGCCCATCCTAAACCAGAAAGAGTCCAAACGAAGAAAGCCCCAGTAAGGATGCGAGATTTTTGCTTAATGTAGAGAAGCCATAGGTGTTGTGAATGGTGGCTGCACCAAGAGACCTGTTAGGTGGAGAGCAGCAGAAGGGAAAGTCAGGCAGAATTTCTTGTAAAAAAATTCATAATGTAGAGATTCCCCCCCCCCCCCGATTAAACTTCTTTACTTTTTCTTAGGAAGCTCAAAGATCATTAAACTTTTCTATTTTAGCATGTTTCATTTACAATTATTAATTTTAAAGGCCCCAAACTACCACCCAATCCCCTTCCACATTGTACATTCTGTGTACAATATGCCATGTGGCATATTGTACATTCTGTGTACAATGTGCCACAATTCTGCCATGTGGCCCACAGGACATGAGAATTCTTTTGAATGTCAGTATATGCCACTGTTCATCCTCACAAATTAAGATGTTATCCTCAAATGGGTTAACACACCAGCCACTAGACAAGGAGTGGTTCATAAGAACTACGTGACCACCGTGGTGCAGCTAGGTAATTTTAGACCCTAGATGTAATGGTCCTCCTTTAGGTAACACTGTGTATTTCTTTATCTGTGAAGCACACAACTGACATATCTCTTCTCCTTACATATAGCGCCACCATTCCATGCTTTGCAACTGCTTCTACTTTCCTGATACATTAGAGCAACCCCCCCAAACCTCTACAGTATTTGCTCATCCTGATAAAAACAACAACGAAAGGAATACTCTGAGCATGTGCAGTTTTGCATTTAAAACTCACTTAAATCAAAGCTTGCACTGGCTGCCTGTATGTTTCTGAGCCTGATTGCTGGTTTTAACCTATAAAGCCTTACATGGCTTAGGACCACAATACCTGACAGAGCGCCTCTCCTGAAATCAACTTACCCATATACTATGCTTATCATCTGAGGGTCTCCTCCCAGTACACTATGCTACCCTGGTTGCCTACTCCAAGGGAAGCTCAGAAGACAGCAACAAGGGAGAGGGCCTTCTCAGTGGTGGCCCTCCAAATATGGAATTATCTCACCGATGAGGCCCATCTGGCACCAACATTGTTATTTTTTGGCATCAAGTCTTTTCTCCCAGGCATTTGGCAGCATATGATGAGTTTTAATTCACCCTGGATTTGTCTTGTGTGGTTAAGACGCTGAACTGCAGACTGGAAGGTCGGCAGGACAGCAGTTTGAGACCCGAGTGCTGCGTGACGGAGTGAGCTCCCGTCTTCAGTCCCAGCTCCTGCCAACCTAACAGTTCGAAAGCAAGAAATTGCAAGTAGATAAATAGGTACCGCCTCGGCGGGAAAGGTGACAGCGTTCCGTGCACCTGGGTGTTCAGTCATGCCGGCCACATGACCACGGAAGCGTCTTCGGACAGCGCTGGCTCTTCGGCTTAGAAACGGGGATGAGCACCGCACCCTAGAGTCGGACACGACTGGTTGGGGACACCTTTACCTTTACCTTTTATGGTTGATTGCTTGAAGTTGTTTTAGGTATATGTTCTCTTTCTGTATATTGTCTATTTGTGGGGGGGTTTTATGTAAAAGTCTTTTAACCTCTGTATACTCTATTTTTAATGTTCTACATCTTTATAAACTGCCCAGAGAGCTTTGGCTACAGGGCAGTATAGAAATGTAAATAATGATGATAATATATAAAGCACCATCATATACAGGGGCTTTTATTGCACGCTCATGACTAACAGGGATAAAATAGAGTTTGCTTCTGCTACCCTGATGCACATTTACTTTCTGTAACCATGTACATGCACGGGGCCAGCCACCCCGTGTCTATAAAATGTGTTGTTCTTTTTTAAATGCCCGTGCCAGCCGAGGTGCTGACGGTGGGCCTGTTGTTCCCACTGCCTTGATTGCCTGCCACTCCCTGGGTGGTCATTTGGGGGGCTCCATGGCTACGGGGTCCTGGATTTTGGCTTTCAATTCCAGCCCTAATGGCACCACTGGGTGACTGTGGAAGGAAGTTGTATGTAAGTTAGTTCTTTTCTTTTGGGCAACAAATAACTTAGGTGTGTGTAGGCAGGCCGGCAGGCCGGCCAAACGTGCTGGGGCCCCTCTCTGTTGTACAGCATGCAGGAATCCGTTCTGGACAGAAGGCCTCACTTGGAACTGTGGCCATCAGATGCACTTCATGAGTGGAATGGATCCCTGGATGTAGGCTCACTCTGTCAGTGAGCATCAGGCTTGGGTTTTGTCCCATTTGGTAGCTGCTACTGCCAAACAGCTGGACGATCTGCGAAAGGATTTGGCGTAAGGTCACCACGTATCAACTGCGTTCCTGCTTTAAAGAAAGCAGCTGCTCATCAGCTTCTGTCAGGAATGAATCGGAGTATGTGGAGATAGTTAGCAGCTCAGACTCAGAATGGGAACAGCCAGAACCAGGGGAGGCTCCCTCCCTAGTGAGCTCAGATGTGGCAAGGCCTTCTTCTCAAGACCTTGGTACACAGATGGCTCAGCCTGAAGCCCCCCCCCCTTTCTTCCTCCATGAGAACCCAGGGGAGGAGGAGAGTGAGGGGCGTGACTTCAGGGATGCTAGGGTCTGTCGCAGAGCAAAGCGGGAAAAGTTAGAGGCGGAGCTCAGACGCTCCTCCAGGTTGGCTATGCGTGATAGCCTATGTAGGGGGAGCAACTGTAAGGGAGGGGCGTCCCCCCTAAGCTAGTCTGGCCAGGAAGTTCTTGTTCAAACGGCCGGCAACTTCTCTAGCTTCCACTTCGGCTCCTCAATCGGTATTCGTAATTGTGTGGAGTAGCTGTTTCCTTTGTAGCCTGAGAGTTACCTAGAATTTGCATCTGTAAAGAACCTGGTCGTTAACTAATAAAGTAGTGAGCCAGAAGCCTGGTATCTTGGAGTGTGCTGACTGCGAAAAGAGAGAGGATGAAGGAACTTGACAGCTTCCAATATGGATAAGTGATGTCATTGCCAGTTTTTGAACTGGCTCCAGACTTGGATCACAGGAAAGAAGCAGGGTGGGGTGGGGTGGGGGAATTGGCCAACAAAGCAGAGTTGGTGAGTGACTCATTTGGGGGCTGAGTTAGGGCCAAATGAAACATACTACTAATTACGCATAACAGAGCTCTGTGTGCAGTGGCTCCCATTTCAGTTGGGCGGTGAATCCGCTCCAGGTTTCATTCAGAACCAGCTGATCAGCAAAGCATCTGGAATAGCTCCTTTACAGTTCTGACTGGTTCTGACTGAAACCCAGAGCGGATTGATCGCCCCACTGACATCGGAGCCACCAGCCCCCACTGCTTGAATGTAAGTGCATGCAACCCCAATTTGGATTGGGACTGTGGCAATTCAAAAGGAGGTGATTTAAGCTTCGCCCTCCCATTTTCATCCCAAAATTGCACTCCCCATTTGGTAGGAAGGGGATTAAAAAAAAGAAAAACCATCCCCATGCTAATCAATGCGGCTTTTTTATTTTTTTTTTTGAACCACCCCCACCCCCACATGGAACAAAAACAGGAGGGGGAAAAGCTTCAATCCCCCTCTCCCAAATCACCACTTGTTGATCTGAATCAGGGCTGTGCAAATTTACATTAAGCCACTGCAGTCATGCTATGCATTGCAACTGCTGACACACACACCCTTCCCCAGTTCCTGCACTTCTCCTAAAGGCATACGTTCTCATTCAAGCAACCCCAAATGGAAACACATTTCTGTTTAGCAGACTGCTGCTGCCATATCAAGCTGCCAGATTTGGGAAAAACTGCTTCCCATCCCACCAGCTAGCTGTCTTACCCAGCTGTTTTAAGGGATTAAACAAAAGGAGTGCTCTCCTCTCCCAGACTCTTCTTGTTTACATATCAGTCATGAGAAAAGCCAGCCAAGTCTAGCTGAGTCTAAAGACTTGGTGGGGGAAGCACACACACACACACAGGCTGGGATGGCGCTCCAGGAGCAAAGGCAGATGAGCAGCCAAAAGTTGGCAGAAGGACGGCCGTCCTCCTAAATAGTTAGGTTACTAAGTTATCCAAACATCAGATGAAGGAGAACAGAGCATGGATTCAGGGAGTCCATAAGGCCTATTGCCAAGGTGGTGTTTGGAAAAGGATTAAGGAATCTCTCTGTTCTACATTGGCTAATGTCAGACTGAACACTTTAGAGACAGAAATATCTGATCAGTTCTAGGACAGACATTGTTAATTGCCCTAAATTGCAAAGAAGCAGCAGCAGCAGCAACAGAGTATAAGAATTAAGATGACTGCTAGCCCATTTTGAGTCTTATGGGACTCAAGGCCCGTAAGAAGAGGCCCCATAGCTCAGTCACAGATAGGGATGTATGGATTGTATAAAATCCATTCCTTTTGTGTTTCGCAGACTTTCATGTGCCTTTCGTTCTGTCATCCACCCATCAATGAAATTGGGTTTTTTTTAAGT
Source organism: Heloderma suspectum (assembly GCF_057233095.1). Classification (NCBI taxonomy): domain Eukaryota; kingdom Metazoa; phylum Chordata; class Lepidosauria; order Squamata; family Helodermatidae; genus Heloderma; species Heloderma suspectum. The sequence goes on along the minus strand of NC_139461.1, from coordinate 282,418,188 downwards.
TTCCGGATTTGCGTAAATTCGCACGTGCAAAAATGCGCAAATCCCCCAAATGTGCGAATTCCCCCCAAATGTGTATTTTCCCATTTGAGCCTATGAGCTAAACATTCACGCCTGTAATGAAGCATTCACGCCTGTAATTTAGCATAAAGGGGCCTTTATGGCCACCAGTTACACAACATTACTTACCTGGAAGCACCTGAGCCACCATTGTTGTGCACAATGGTGGCTCACTAGGAAGACAGCAACTAGGAGGACAGCTTCGTCGGGTACTTGCTGGGTCATGACGACGCTCGCGCAGTGCCGCAAGCTGGAGCAGGTGGTGGCAGTCACTTGGTGCTTCCAGCTGAGGCTTTTCATGTACCATCACCATATCTCATTCACACAATTATACGGAGGTTTTAGACATTGTCACCACCCAGTTGAAATCCTCCTGTGTTTTCCCACTACTACTTCTGTCTTTTTCCTTATTTCAGAAAATCTGTTAAGGAAGAAAAGAGCAGAACAGCAATGCAATCTCTTTGCAGTTGTGGATAGGAAAATGGCTGATGGGGCACAGTGCGAGGTGGCCTTAGAGAAGGCCCATAGCTCAGTAGTAGAGCACCTGCTTTTAGGGATGTATGAATCCTACTCACCCGTCTGTTCTGGGGCATCAGCGGTGGGGGGGAGGTGCTCCATCCTTCCCCCAGAATTGTCCCCAGACTGGCTCCACTCTGCGGTGGCTCTGCGGAGCTGCCGGCCAGGGATGGCAGCAACCAGAGTTCCGGCCGCGGCCGGGCTACTGCGGCCGCAAATAGTGGCCGTCGTAGTGGCCACCATTTGTGTGCTTGCAGTCAGCCATGATAGGCTACGTAAGTATTTACATAGCCTATCATGGCAAAGAGCAGGGGCGCAAATGGCGTAGCAGCCGCCATTTGCATCCCTGCTCTTTGCTGTGATAGGCAATGTAAATACTTACGTAGCCTATCACGGCTGACTGCAAGCACACAAATGGCAGCCGCTATGACGGCCGCCATTTGCAGCCGCAGCAGCCCGACAGTGGCCGGCCGGGAGACCAGCTGGAGCTGCCGCTGCCGCATCCACCACCGAAGCCGCTGCCACCGCATCCACCGCCAGGTAAACTCCATCCCAGGAGGATTCCATGAGGTGGTGGTGGTGGGGGAAACCATTCTGGAGTCCATGGTGGAATTCTCTGACATCCCTACCTGCTTTGCATGCAAAATGCCCCAGGTTCAATCCCTGACATCTCCAGGTAGGGCATGAAAATTTCTGACCTAAAACCCTGGACAGCCAGTCAATATTGACAATATTGGGCTACATGGACCAATGGTCTGACCCAGTATAAGGCAGCTTCCAAAGTTCCTAGGTGTTTCCCTGGGGATTCCCCTTCTTTCTCTAGTGATCACTGTGCATTTCTGGTTTCAGAGCCAACTAACAAGCAGGGAAAATCAGGCTGGCAGGTTTAGCTCTGTTGTGACACTGATTAGATTGGGTTTCGGATTCTGTTGTGAAATCGATTAGATGAGACTGGGCATTCTCAGGTGAATTTTTGGGACTTACAGCCCTATTTGTAACCATGTTTACGTGGAGGTAAGCTGTGCTGCAATCTTCTAGCCATGTGTTACAGGACCTATTTTTTAAAAAATGGTTTTCACAGATATGCTATGGTAGAATAGAGCAGCTAACAACCAGGGCAAATTAAGGAGTCAACCAGCCTCTTTGTGAAACTGACTAGATTGGATTATGAAACTAACTAGATTGGGTTGTATGATTACATTTGGTTGTGAAATTGACTAGAGATTGGGCCTTCCCATGTGAAATTGGTGGGATTTACAGCGTGATTTGCAACTTTGTTTACTCAGACATAAGCTTAGTTGAAATTATTTTGTCCTGTGCTGCAATGGGCTGAAATGGCAGTAGTTAAAGATATAACAAGTGGGTTCCCCAAAGGAAGTTTTTTTAGGGGGTTACATTGAAAAAATTATCTAATATGAAGAACTCTGGTTACTTCCTACTCCAGGAAGGGTTTAGCAGCAACAGCCACTTCAGGGAGATGGAATAAAATGCATGCATGTAGAAAATTGCATGGGGGGAGGGAGAGAGAGAGAGAGAGAATTGGGACCCCAAGCTAGTGACTCCTTTAACCCCACATTTGCTGTAAATATGAAATAGTTCTCCGGCTAGGGAGACTGAATAATTTACTACTGTATCAATAGCGCCCTCCTGAGGCTACTGTGATGAAATAGCTCACTCCTTTTCAACCTTTCTCCCTCTAGAGAATCCCGACTTCGATATTGACTTCCTTGCTGAAGAATCGGAGCTTTTGCCATGGAATCACGGGTGGGGGTATCTTTCATTTTAAATTTACAAACTAATCTTTTTCTACATGCACTCAAATATGCAGGAATTGCTCCCTTACCTGAGGATGTCCTGGTTCAGTATCATACTGGTAGGCATGGGACCTACGATTGCTATTAGATATAATGTAATTATTATACCTATGTAGATTATGATGATATAACCAAAACAGCACAGCCCCTAAACAACCCAGAGTGTCCAGGTTCAGCTGTCATGCTAGCAACCTACAAATGGGGTAATCCTAGATTGTTAATTGAAAGTGGAAGTTACAGGCACACTGGAAGCAATGCGCTTGCTCCTGCTAGATTTCAGCAATTTGTGGTTTAATTAACCCACGATTGCCATTATGTGTTAACTTGGCTTGTTTGTCACAAGTACATCCTGAAGTAAAATGTGTTTGGTCTAGTAATTTTCAGAGAGTTGTTGTTTCATTGTGGTGTTGTGGATTGCCAGGCTACCATGGGATTTGCAAGCTATTCAGATGCTTTGGTGACCGTGTGTGTGTGTGTGTGTGTGGCATGGGCAAAGAGGATACATTTCACCATGCTGCACAAAATGTCTCAGACTCAAAGTAGATATTCAGCAGTAATCTGTATGCTTGAGGGAAGGAGAAAGAATAGGAGAAGTTCTTTTCCCAGCGACACAAAGGAGATGGGGATTAGACATGTCCTTCTTACTTGCCCATGTTGAGCACTGGGTAAATGCTGTTAATCCTGCAGTGAGTGTCAATAAGGTACTTACATAGTGCCTGTTGGGGGTTAATCCACAGATACATAAGCAAATGGCACAGGAAGGATGGGTGCTTTATAGCACTCAGCAATTCAGAGAACTTCAAAACAAATGGTGACCCTGTTGGGAAGGGTGCTTTGAAAGCAAATAGTATGAGACAATTGTTCCTTAATTGCACATGCTCATCTGTGCAGCAATAATGAGTGTGCCATGCACATAGCACACAGACACATTGGGTTGGATCCAGATTGGTCACCCCATGAACGGAAGGACTCCTTCCATTGACAGAACAAACTGAGAACCAGTAGAGGCTCCCTGCTGGATGAGTGGGGAAAGCCATTTTCCCTGATACCCCCTGCCCTCTGCCTCTCATGCTTCTCAGTAGGGTCTCCCAACTTTCTGGAGTAGATTGTCAGGACACACAGGGGGAAGAAGGGATCTCCCCCCTTCCTCTGGCATTAGCAGAACTCCACTAGTCGTATGTCTGGATCCAACACAGTCTTAGTGTGATGGAGTATGTTCAAGATGAGTACCTCAAAGAGCTTATAGGGGCTATTGCAATTTTAAGGTATTGAAATTAGTGTGAGAGACACATGTCAGAGAACCCATGTTCTGCTGCAGAATTAATTCTCTTTACTAGGGCTGTGCACCGCCTCGTTATGAAGTCCAAATAACGAGGCAAAGTGGGCTTATTCGGAGCAAAATCCTCATGATACAAGGTGGGTCAGAGCAGTATTGAGGCACCCCAGGGCGAAGCATCCCCCAACACACACACACACACACAGTGCCTCCTCTGTCTCGTATATTCGGAGGTCTACTTATTTAATGCCTGAGCAGTCCAGACAGGCTGTCTCCAAAATGTATCAACTTCTGAACATTCATGTGGAGGGGCATGAGAAGGAGGAGGAGGGAGAGGGAAGGCAAGCAGACACAGGGAGGCAGGGGGAGGCAAGAAGGCGAGCACAGGAGGAGGAAGGAGTGTGCTTTGGCGAATAGGAACTCTCAGCCCAAACTGACGCCAGCAGTCTCCAATCAGAGAGAGGTGGAGGAAGGTGGTATATATACTTGGGTGAAAGATATATATTCAACTATTGCACAAGCTGTGTCTTTGGGGGAGAGCTGGTGTGGGCAGATGATCGTGTGTGTGTGCGCGCGCGCATTCCTAGGAGTTGCTCCTTCAGCGCATTTGATTTTGATCGCCATTAGGCTTTCCTCAAAATTTAAATTAAAAGAAATAGCTTGGTTGTACTGGGAGTGTTTCCTCACTCCTTGATACTCTGTCCCCTTTGGGACGGTGTCTTTTGCAGCACCTCTTCCAGCCGCCCTCTCCTATTTTATTCTACCTCCAACTCGTTCGTTATTTGTATTTGATTAGATTCATCTCTCCGTTCCATAATTTTTCAAACTAACATAGCTTTTTCTCGGTTGTTGCTGCTACACTCTTCCCTCCCCTGCCATTCCTGTGCTTGTTTGTTTATCTCAATTTTGGACTCTGGAACAGGCTGTGTTTATTGTTTAACCTCAACCGTCACTTCAGCTTTCTCCATTCTATTTCCTGTCATTTTTCTCCGTCAACTCTGTCTCTGTTAGATTTTTTAAAACTCAGTCTTGTTTCGATTTTTAAAAGAAAACATTGACTTCTGGCTGGGCATGTTCCTCCCCTCACCCTTTTAAGTCATATTCAAGCATTTACTTTTATCTTTCTAAATTCTTAAAGGCATATTATAGCAGGCTATAGTGTTTGCTCCCCCACACTGTGCTGAAGTCTTCTCTCTGTGTTGATCCTCCCAAAACAGAAATAAAGGAAGGGATTTTTAAAATTTTTGTTTGATTTATCTAGGCTGTTATCTTACTGCCTATGCTGTACTGTATTTCTTGAAGTTGCCCTGCCTTCCATAAAAGAACATGAAATATAAAACAATAAATTAAAGACACCCGTCATTTGCTTAGGTAGTTCTGCTTTTCTTTAGCTCTTGTGTGTGTGTATGTGTGTGTGCATACTAGGGTGTTTTTCCACCAATGCTATATGTCCAAATTTCAAGGCAGTGATGAGAAATCATGAGACACATAGTATTTTATATTAATCACCTTCTTATTCCAATAACACTCCACTGTGCGGCAAAGCAATCCAGTGCAATATGAGGCATCTTTGGGGTGTTGGCAGGGGCAGAGGTGGGGAGAAGTTACAGCTCTTGGCTTTGGGAGTTTTCCTGGAAAAAGTCAAATTTCACCAGTGCCTAGCACACAAGCTGGTGGGCCAAACTGCCTGGGCTTGGGGGGGGGTGATGCCCTCGAGGGGGGCTGGGAGATGCCAAGGTGTCACATGTGTGTGTGCAAACAGGGGGCAGTTACAGCACTTTGCTTTGAGAGTTTCTGTGGAAACATCAGATTTTAACTCCACCTAGCACAAAAACCACTGGGCCAAAGAGTCTGAAATTTTGCAGGTAGCCTCCTCTCCATGGGTTGGAGACCTCCCCAAATTTCATGCCTGTATCCTAAAAACTGAAAAAGTTGCGACCGTTTGTGTTTTCCCATGCAAGTCAATGGGAAAACGCCAAAACCGCGTGATCTGGATATCCGAATCTCGCTTCTGATTCAGATCCAAGTCAGCATCTGAAGCGGATCAGCATCTGAAGCGGATCGGGGTCCATGCACAGCCCTACTTTTTACAGCCAAGGTAAGTTGTTTCACTTCTGCTAGAGCTAATTCAAATTTATGGAGGTGCACATGGCACAGCCCTCTCATGGGACTGAACCACATCCATATCCACAAGCAAGGTCATTTGTTTCAAAAAGCTCCAGTGTTAAAATCTCACTGTTTTCAGAGTGGGAGCATTCGAACTCATGTGCATCCTGAGGTAGTCTGGTCTCATGAGAAGACTGTACCATATGCAGAGTTCTATGGACCAGGTTAGATGTCCCTACCTTCCGTGTAAGCAGCACTAAAGGAAAGTATGAGCATGGTTGGGGGAACTCCAAGGTTTTCAGAAATACAATTACTAACATGCTTACAAATAAAGTAATGTGGGGAACAGCTCAATGTGGACCAAGCATGGAATGCTGACTGATTCTTGGGGGTGGGATGGAAAACCAAGGGAAAGAGGGAATCAAATGGAGTAGCCCAGAAGAGGGCATGAGTGCTTGGCTGGGACACTGAACAGCAGTGCTCCACACTACAATATAGAGCATTTCTATACAAGCAATTTATTGCATTCTCGTGATTGGCGACTCACATAAGTTTGCAGGTCCTTTACATGACGTTGTCAACCTTCAAGACATCTCCCACGCTTTCCCCCCTTTATCCCGCTTTCAAAAATATCAGAGGTAAAGTGACAAGGGTCGTTAATCCGTTCTATCACCTATGTGCAATGATGGCAAAGCACTATTATCATAGCACCATCTAGTGGCTGTAAAATGAAATGTATAGAAACATACAGAACTTGCTGAGGAAGGACTTTCCTCAATTCAAACCACATGTCCGCCCGTGTAAAGGAGCTGGACATAATCCTGCAAAGAATCCAGAAGCAGAAGCCCCAGTAACATTGTGAGATAAAAAGCCCAGTGTGGAGAAGCTCATAGTTTTTTGTTGAAGGTTCCACTTGTGTCTCTTGAATTTTAGATGCTGGAGACCAGCAATAGGGGATAGTTATATCCATCATATTCTGCTAGTGAGCTTCCTGGGGGCTGCTGGCTGGTACTGAATGCTGGATTTCACATACATTCAGTCTAATCCAAGAAAGACACTTTTAGGAGCAGCTAATTGGGTGCCACCCCTTCATGGATCACTGCCTTGTTGTGGCGAAGGGGCTTGCGTAACTCAGTGAAGCCATAAGCTATGCCGTGCAGGGCCACCCAAGACGGACAGGTCATGGCAGAGGGTTCTGACAAAATGTGGTCCACTGGAGAAGGAAATGGCAACCCACTCCAGTATTCTTGCCAAGAAAACCCCATGGAACGTATCACAAGGCTAAAAGATATGACGCCGGAAGATGAGCCCCTCAGGTCGGAAGGTGTCCAATATGCTACTGGGGAAGAGCAGAGGGTATTTCCAAGTAGCGCCAGAAAGAGTGAAGCGGCTGGGCCAAACCCGAAAGGACACTCAGCTGTGGATGTGTCTGGCGGTGAAAAGAAAATCCGATGCTGTAAAGAACAATATTGTTTAGGAACCTGGAATGTCAGATCAATGAATCAAGGTAAGCTGGAGGTGGTCAAACATGAGATGGCAAGATTGAACATCGACATCTTGGGAATCAGCGAACTAAAATGGACAGGCATGGGCGAATTTAATTCAGGTGACCATCATATCTACTATTGTGGGCAAGAATCCCTTAGAAGAAATGGAGTAGCACTCATAGTCAACAAAAGGGTGGGAAAAGCAGTACTGGGGTACAATCTTAAAAATGATAGAATGATCTCAGTACGAATCCAAGGCAAACCATTCAACATCACAGTAATTCAAGTCTATGCCCCAACCACTGAGGCCGAAGAAGCTGAGGTTGATCAGTTCTATGAAGATCTACAACACCTTCTAGAACTAACACCAAAAAAAGATGTCCTCTTCATCATAGGGGATTGGAATGCTAAAGTAGGAAGTCAAGAAATCACCGGGATAACAGGCAGGCATGGCCTTGGTGTACAAAATGAAGCAGGACAAAAGCTAATAGAGTTTTGCCAAGAGAACACGCTGATCATAGCAAACACTCTTTTCCAACAGCACAAGAGGCGACTCTACACATGGACGTCACCAGATGGTCAATATCGAAATCAGATTGATTATGTCCTTTGCAGCCAAAGATGGAGAAGCTCCATACAGTCAGTAAAAACAAGACCTGGAGCTGACTGTGGCTCAGATCATGAGCTGCTTCTTGCAAAATTTCGGCTTAAATTGAAGAACGTCGGGAAAACCACTAAACCGTTCAGGTATGACCTCAGTCATATCCCTTCTGAATATACAGTGGAGGTGAGGAATAGATTTCAGGGATTAGACCTGATAGAGAGAGTGCCTGAGGAACTATGGACGGAGGTCCGTAACATTGTTCAGGAGGCAGCAACAAAATCCGTCCCAAAGAAAAAGAAATGCAAGAAAGCCAAGTGGCTGTCTGATGAGGCTTTACAAGTAGCTCACGAAAGAAGGGAAGCGAAAAGCAAGGGAGAAAGGGGAAGATATACCCAACTGAATGCAGAATTCCAGAGAATAGCAAGGAGAGACAAGAAGGCTTTCTTAAATGAACAATGCAAAGAAATCGAGGAAAACAACAGAATGGGAAAGACTAGAGATCTCTTCAAGAAAATTGGAGATCTCAAGGGAACGTTTTGTGCAAAGACGTGCATGATAATGGACAAAGAAGGCAGGGACCTAACAGAAGCAGATGAGATTAAGAAGAGGTGGCAAGAATACACAGAAGAACTATACAGGAAAGATCTGAATGTCCCTGATAGCCATGATAGTGCGGTCACTGAACTTGAGCCGGACATCCTCGAGAGTGAAGTCAAGTGGGCCTTAGGAAGCATTAGTAACAACAAAGCTAGCGGAGATGACAGTATTCCAGCCGAGCTATTTAAAATCCTAAAAGATGATGCTGTTAAAGTGCTGCATTCAATATGCCAACAAATCTGGAACACTCAACAGTGGCCACAAGACTGGAAAAGGTCAGTTTACATTCCAATTCCAAAGAAGGGCAACGCCAAAGAGTGTTCAAACCACCGCACAATTGCGCTCATTTCACATGCCAGCAAGGTGATGCTCAAAATCCTACAAGCTAGGCTTCAGCAGTATGCGAACCGAGAACTACCGGAAGTACAAGCTGGGTTTCGAAGAGGCAGAGGAACTAGAGATCAAATCGCCAACATTCGCTGCATCATGGAGAAAGCAAGAGAATTCCAGAAAAACGTCTATTTCTGCTTCATTGACTACGCTAAAGCCTTTGATTGTGTGGATCACAACAAACTGTGGCAAATTCTTAAAGTGATGGGAGTACCAGACCACCTTATCCGTCTCCTGAGAAACCTGTACGAGGGTCAAGAAGCAACAGTAAGAACCAGACATGGAACAACCGATTGGTTCAAAATTGGGAAAGGAGTACGACAAGGCTGCATATTGTCACCCTGCTTATTTAACTTATATGCAGAGTACATCATGAGAAATGCCGGGCTGGATGAATCAGAGGTCGGAATTAAGATTGCCGGGAGAATTATCAACAACCTCCGATATGCAGACGATACCACCCTAATGGCAGAAAGCGAAGAGGATCTCAAGAGCCTCTTGTTGAGGGTGAAAGAGGAGAGTGCAAAAGCTGGTTTGAAACTCAACATTAAAAAAACTAAGATCATGTCATCCTGCCCTATCACTTCCTGGCATATAGAAGGGGAAGAAATGGAAGCAGTGACAGATTTTACTTTCTTGGGCTCCAAGATCACCGCAGACGGTGACTGTAGCCATGAAATTAAAAGACGCTTGCTCCTTGGGAGGAAAGCTATGGCAAACCTAGACAGCATAGTAAGAAGCAGAGACATCACCTTGCCGACAAAGGTCCGTCTAATCAAAGCCATGGTTTTCCCAGTAGTAATGTATGGCTGTGAGAGCTGGACTATAAGGAAGGCTGAGCGCCGAAGAATTGATGCTTTCGAACTGTGGTGCTGGAGAAGACTCTTACGAGTGCCCTGGACTGCAAGGAGGTCAAATCAGTCCATCCTAAAGGAAATCAACCCTGAGTGCTCATTGGAAGGACAGATAATGAAGCTGAAGCTCCAATATTTTGGCCACCTAATGAGAAGAGAAAACTCCCTGGAAAAGACCCTGATGCTGGGAAAGACTGAAGGCAAAAGGAGAAGGGGACGGCAGAGGATGAGATGGCTAGATAGCATCACGGATGCAATGAATATGAACTTGAGCACGCTCCGGGAGAGAGCGCAGGACAGGAAGGCCTGGCGTGCTATGGTCCATGGGGTCACGAAGAGTCGGACACGACTGAACGACTGAACAACAACAACAACAACAATTGGGTGCCAAGCGGTGATACGAGGAAGGAAAGTTCTGTCCCTTTGATTAAAGTTAAAACCTCAAAGAGCTGTTTGGCAGTTGTACAAGCTCAAGTTCAGGACTTGAGCTTCCAAGAGATCCTGAAGCTGAAGCTGGAGGAAGGTCCAGTGATGACAAGCAAGGGCACTAATACGCCTGGACCCAAGGGGTGCTGTCCTCCGGTCTGTTCTTCAGGGGGCCGGATCTATTCTCCAGAAACCTGAGTTTCTATCTGTGCCAATGGAAGGGCTTTTTTTCTTAGCTAAATTGTCGTGTGTATGTGTGTGGGGGATTTTCAAGGAGGATTGCAACTGCGGCGGGGAGGGGGGTAGCTCTCCCCACATACTGCAACACAGAGTGCTGTTGGATTAATCCTCTGTAAAAATTTTGACACTCCATTTTGATGCAAATCAGGTGGAAGGACTTTCCACAAGCAGAGCCTTTCTGCTCTAGGAAAGCAGATCCTGGATCCAACCCACTGTGGAGTGATGTCACATCGCCAGTCAAATTTGGCTACATGACATCATCATGAAACAAGTCCAGAGTGAGGGCAATGCTCCATGCCCTCTCTCTGTATGGGCAAGACTTTTTCCCTCTCTTCACAGGCACATATACCTTGCAACAGTGGAGGCTGGTGGCTCCAATTTCAGTGGGGTCATGAATCCATTCTGGGTTTCAGTCAGAACCAGCCAGAACTCTAAAGGAGTTATCCAAGGTGCTGGGACAGGGTTCACAAGGTGCAAAAGCTTTTGCAGAAACATCCCTCCCATCTTTTCAGCTCACCCCTAGTTTCAGTTCCACCTTGCTTCCCCCCTACCTGCCACTTTTGCTCACTTGATAGTATCCATTGTTAGTCCTATATGGAGTACTGGTACTTACATTAGTTGTAACTAGCAAGTCTCATTCATTTCAGTGGGTCTACTCTACATAGTACTAACTTTGGATACTACCCAGCCTTGCTTCACTCGCGGAATCTTGCCACCCATCCAGGGTCTGACAAAGCGTGGCCTTTGTTTCTCCCTTTGATCAGCCCCCCACTGAACGAATGCATATAAAGAGGTCAGCAATCATGTCACATGTTGAAGGAAATGGTACCTTTCACCCACATTTTGCATGGAAAACCTGAGGGTTGGGGATTGGGTGTGTCACAGCAGGTAACCTCCGTGGAATTAGGAGGATGGAGAAGCAGAGGCAGAGGCAGGGCCTAACAAGGCAGCCAGACATTCTGCTTCCTGGAGCGGCATTGACACACACCACTTAGTGCAGCCAATGTCAACAGGAGACCTGAGGGAACGAGGCAAAACCAAACACATTGACACTCCTTGGAACAAGAGTCATAAAACCTGCGCAAACCTGAACAAGTGGCACAACAGCCTTTTTATACTGTCCGAATCAATAACCGGGTCTTGCTGAGAGTGTTTGCTGACACATAAGTGACACGCATCACAGATTTGGTTCACCAGGTTTATGGCTCAAGGCCCCACGCTCCTTATGGAGAGCATCGGCCTGGCCTCCTTCCTCCCAAGGCGCAGTTTCTACGCGCTCACTAATCAGCCACCAATCTCTGCTCAAAATCTTTTAAAAACATTACTTCCATGACTGGAGATGTGTAAGCACATGAGATGCATGAGTGCGTCACACATCGAACTGGGTGCGTCTATCATCTCTACCCACAGCAAATATCACATCCCCTGGCCTGGTAGGTAGTTTGCCAGTCACTCTTTTAAAATGCAGAGCCTTGTTAAAAAGGAGGAATAAGGTCCCATAAGGGAACAATCCGATGCAGATGTAGACAGAAAAAAAATCTTACAACTTCCAGCATGCTCAGCCAGCCATGCTCAGGCATGCTAGGAGTTCTAGGACTTTTTTCTGCCTAAACATGCATAGGATTTCACCCTAAGTCCCCTTTCCTTGTCTGCCTTCTAAACTAGCCTTCCCCAACCTAGTCCCCCCTTATGTGTTGGACTACAAATCCCATAATCACCCCAGCTATTGGCCATGTTAGCTGGGGAGGGTAGGAGTTGTAGGCCAACACATATGGAGGGTACCGGGCTGGGGAACACCGTTTGAAATGTTTTTATGAGTTTCAAGGGAGGGTAGACAGAATTGCAGCTGGGACATAGTCAGTGAAATGCGAAGATTCATAACCAAGGTTCTGCACCAAGAAAAGACGATCTCTGATCAGCTCACACAGATGTGCAGCTCATTTGCCTATATATTTATCCTGCATATTGTATTTTGTTTCTGTTAGCTGCAGGGAGGGCAGGGTTATGGAAAGCATGAAAGACCCAGCCCTTAAACAGTGGGACTTCTGTTCAGACTGTTTCATTGATGGGTTGATCCAGCCCATTTTTGAACTTGAAGCGTAGGATTATGTTTTGAATGTGCATACCAAGTTTCATTTAGTTATATGAAATGATCAAAAAAGTACTGCATTAAAGAAGAAAGAAGCAGAAACTGCCGAGTAGGTATATTAAACTGAGGCCTAACTTCATTTAGCCAACAACCATTTTCAGAGTGCAATCCTATACATGTCTACTCAGAAGTCAGCCCTGTTGAGTAGAATGGAGCTTACTCCCAGGTAAGTGGGTAGAGGATTGCAGCCTCAGTTTTTCAGACCAGCCAATCGACTTTTGCAAGAAAGAGCCATTCTAGCAGTTAGAAAAAGCAGTCACAAAAGCAGCTGCTGTTTACAATAAAAATGCAGAGAGGTAAGGAAAATATGCCAGGAAAACAAAGGCACCTGTCTTCAGAGTGGGAGTAGAAATTGGGAGGGGGGGGTGCAGTTGAACTATGTCATTATAGGCATCTCTACATTAAAGAAAAATCTGCAGTCCTACCAAGCTTTCTTTGTCGTGGAGCCTTTCTGCATTTACTGCGGGCTCCCAGACAGCGACCACATGATTGCTGAGAGGAGAAGATTTCAACTTTCAGTGTTCCATAGTTCTCAATGAAACAGCACCATCTAGTGGCTGCTTAATAGCAAAACAACAAACATACACAGTGGGGACAATCCGGGATATATTTAAATACCTCATTATCTCTGGATCTTTTTAACATGGAATAACCGGGAAATACTGCTAGATGTGCCCTGGAGGTTGATGACGTTGCGAAAACGACTCACAAACTTCCGTGAGTGATCCACCACGAGTGCACGATAAAAGCCTCATATGATGGCACCCAATGACTCCCATGTTGAATGGGGATCAATAAGCTACAGTGCTTCTTGCTATTGGCAATGCCAGTGTAAACCTTTAGGGAAGTTACAGCTCCATAATTCAATTATTGTATTTAGCCCCATTTGAGAGAATTCTCTGTTGACCTTGGTGTCCTTCCTTCCTTCCTTCCTTCCTTTCTCTTTCCTAACACACAGCATTAGTGCAGAACTTGAAATGTAAAGGTAGTTTCACCAGGGTGAACTTCAAATCAAACCTGGGCTTTCCCCATCATGGTGTATGGAATGTACAAATTTCCTATGAACATGAAAGTCATAATAATAGATGGAACCTCAAGAGGGATAAAATTGCTGTAAAAACCTGCAGGGGAAAAACACAAGAGACACCTATGTAAGAAACATCAGCATCCTTTATTCCCAGTGTGTTTCAAGAGCAGCTGTATTTGCTCACCCTTTCAGTATTGATGACCAGTATGTTTACATTAAAGGAGAACTGCTTTATCTCACTACCAAATTATTTGTATCTCTTGTTAAAAAGATCATGGGTAGCAGAGCAGGGAACAATCCCTGCCTGGGATATTGGAGTGCCATTGGTGAACACAGTAGACAGAATGGCCACTAGAAAACCTAAACATAGTGGCCATCAATGCTGAAAATGTAAGTATTTTATACTACTCTCTGCAGCCAGAGAGTTGGCTGGCTAATTCGAATTAATATGTGAAATTCAGCCCCGGCCATCTCTTAGATTCTTTACTGCCTTCTGGAGACTCTTTCCAGTCCACATGGGAAGTTCCCATGGCCCACAAAGCCTCTCTCTCAGAGAAACTGACAATGGATCCTCGCCGTCCCAGAAATTGTACTATAAACATTCTGACTGCTTGTTCCCTGAGCACTTGGAATGCTTGTGAACATTCTGTGCTATCACACCAGCTCAGCCAATCGGTGTCAGAGGCTTCGCCATCATAAATGCAAGGCAACAGAGATTCACAACTGCTCCATTGCAACTAATAAGTAGTGCTTAGGGGTCAAGAAGCAACAGTAAGAACCAGACATGGAACAACTGAGTGGTTCAAAATTGGGAAAGGAGTACGACAAGGCTGCATATTGTCGCCCTGCTTATTTAACTTATATGCAGAGTACATCATGAGAAACGCCGGGTTGGATGAATCACAGGTCAGAATTAAGATTGCCGGGAGAATTATCAACAACCTCCGATAGGCAGACGATACCACCCTAATGGCAGAAAGCGAAGAGGATCTAAAGAACCTCTTGTTGAGGGTGAAAGAGGAGACTGCAAAAGCTGGTTTGAAACTCAACATTCAAAAAACTAAGATCATGGCATCTGGCCCCATCACTTCCTGGCATATAGAAGGGGAAGAAATGGAAGCAGTGACAGATTTAACTTTCTTGGGCTCCAAGATCACCGCAGATGGTGACTGTAGCCATGAAATTAAAAGACGCTTGCTCCTTGGGAGGAAAGCTATGGCAAACCTAGACAGCATAGTAAGAAGCAGAGACATCACCTTGCCAACAAAGGTTCGTCTAATCAAAGCTATGGTTTTCCCAGTAGCAATGTATGGCTGTGAGAGCTGGACTATAAGGAAGGCTGAGCACCGAAGAATTGATGCTTTCAAACTGTGGTGCTGGAGAAGACTCTTACGAGTCCCCTGGACTGCAAGGAGGTCAAATCAGTCAATCCTGAAGGAAATCAACCCTGAGTGCTCATTGGAAAGACAGATACTGAAGCTGAAGCTGAAATATTTTGGCCACCTAATGCGAAGAGAAAACTCTCTGGAAAAGACCCTGATGCTGGGAAAGAGTGAAGGCAAAAGGAGAAGGGGACGGCAGAGGATGAGATGGCTAGATAGCATCACCGATGCAATGAATATGAACTTGAGCACACTCCGGGAGAGAGCGCAGGACAGGAAGGCCTGGCGTGCTATGGTCCATGGGGTCACGAAGAGTCGGATACAACTGAACGACTGAACAACAACAAGGGCCAGTTCTTTTGATACATTTTGTACTTACTCACCCGAGTTCAAAATACACTTATAACACATCGGTTCTGAAGGGTGTACATGTGAAACAGTGCTGTGTTCCCCATGAAAATACTCATGAAGGGGAATTCATGAGTATTTTCATGCTCATGATTAAAAGATCAGCAGGAAAGGATCAGGGCCCCATTCATCTGTAGTTTAAACGGAAATGCAGCGATTACCACGTACGTGCACCTTTCACAACTGACATGCCATATGTGTATTTTGTGCACTTCCAAGTACAAAAGTCATCATAATATGTACCCCAGCGAGGCCTCTTTGCTTGCATTCTGTTCAAGAAAAAAAGGGAGGTTACCTGGATTTACCAGCTTGCCACCAGGGGGTGATGAGAAATCAACAAAAAGGAGCAGAGAGAGAATGCCCAGGGGCAGCTGGCATTTTACTTTAAACATATTACTGGGAATAGGCACATTGAGTGAACACTTGTCCACGTGTATTTGGTAGGCACCATGACTGCTAAAATCCATGGATTGTTGCATCTACTGTTGATAAAAAATTTCTACCTTGCCTTTCCACACTAGGTGCTCAAGGCAGCTAACAACAAGAGAACCTAAAATTGCAATGTATATTTTTTTAAACACACACACACAACAAAACAAACATGACTGCCAAAAATAAAAATAAAAAATGTAACTGTGCATACAAGGTTCCAGATGAAGCCTATTTGGAAGAATTTCTCAGCTCAGGCTGGAATCAGGAAATATTTCCTTTGGGAAAGATTTTGAAAAACACATGCATTACAAAGCAATCCTAAGCATATTTACTCAGAAGTAAGTCCCAGTGTGTTAAATGGGACATACCCCCTTTTAAGCAACTTTAGTGTGTTCAATGGGGCTTACTCTTAAGTGAGTGCACATGTAACCATATGCCTACTTACCCGGGAGTAAACACCATTGAATTTAATGGGACTTCTTTTTGAATCAGCATGCATAGGATTGCAGTGTACTTACTTATCCTATACGCACGTATCTAGAAGTAAGTCCCACTGACCTCAATGGGACTTACATCTGGACAGATATGCATAGGATTGTGCTGGTAGTGTCTTAGGTTTAAGAATTCCTGTTTCATTACTATCTTATCCACAGTTTCCTCCCGGTATGGAACACATATCCTATCCATTTCCAAATCACCAGTACTCCAGTAGAAGTCACTTATGCTGGAAGTGGCTTCTGGATGCTGAAAGTTGTAGTCCAATACATCTGGAGGCTACCAGGATGGGGAAAGTTGCCATTGACAAGGGTTCTAGGGTGGTGGGGGGGAACAGGTTTATTTTGGTCTGCAATGGAAGGCACACCACACATGCAGGCACAGCTGCAAAGAGGTGCTTGGTTTAGGGGGCACATTTAAACACATCATGCTAGCAAGAAGCTTTCCAGTAAGTGAAAAGGGAACTGTCCTATCTCCCATCAGTATTATTGTATATCATCGAAAAGGGAAATGCTGATGCAGAGCCACAACTCAAACCTTTCCCATTGTCAAAAAGCATTTGAGACAGGAAAGCAGGAACAATAACAGATGGTGCCGCTGCACTGGGCCCTGGGAAACTCTGGGGACGTGGAGGGAGAGCTTCCACCCTCTATGAATGAAAGCAAGGTTTCCACCTGGCTGATTTTAGACCAGCCCAACCTTTAAACAACCAAAACCAAAACCAATTAGACCATTTTCACAAGCGATGCTTAATTCTCCCATATGAACCAGCCCATGCAGTGAGACTAGCCATTGAGGCTCTACTCTGCTTGCTCCTTCACCAGAGATTACATAGATGGCTCCCATCAACAGAGTCTTTTCAGTGCCCTGAATGTGGAATGTCTTTCCCAAGCATATTCATCTAACAACGTCAGGTGTTCTTTTCTTTTGGACGCTAGGGGAAACTCCTTGGTTTATTAAGGCTTGTGTCTTATACACAGCCTTCCCCAACCTGGGGCCCTCTGTGTGGGTTGGACTACAACTCTCAGCATCCCCCAGCCAGCATGAGGGGATTCTGGGAGTTGTAGTCCAACCCATTTGGAGGACACTAGGTTGGGGAAGGGTGCTATTATACACACTTACTTGGCAGTAATACCCACTGAATTAATTGGGGCTGACTTGTTAATAGACATGTATAAGACTGCACAGTAAAGCCTTTAAGGGTGCAATCCTAGGCATGCCAGTTGGCTGGGGAATGGTGGGAGGTGTAGGACTGTTTTCTGTATAAGCATGCCTAGGATTGCACCCTAATTGTGGGCAGCTGTGGGTGTTAATCTCTTTAGGGATTCTGAGTGTTTTTGTTTTAATTTGTATTGGGATTGTATTTTAATTTGGTTTTATTCTTAGTTGTATATTGGATTTTTATTTTTGTAAGCCGCTTTGAATTTCAATTTGATGGAAAATTAGCAGAGATTTTTAGAAATTTTGTAAATAAATAAATGGGCTGGGTCAGGGCTGCGGCACCTAAGGATGTTGGAGAAATTTGCAATCCAACTCAACTTTCAAATGTGTTCAGATTTATATGGATCTGACCTGCAGATTCCACAGTGAACAGCTATAAGTACATAAGAAGAGCCATGCTGGATCAGACCAAGGGTCCATCTAGTCCAGCATTTTGTTCACACAGTGGCCAACCAGCTGCCCACAGGAAACCCACAAACAGGACACGAGTGCAACAGCACCCTCCCACCCATGTTCCCCAGCAACTGGTGTGCATAGACATTACTGGCTCTGGTCCTGGAGGTGGCACATAGCCCTCAGAACTAGTAACCATTGATAGTCTTTTCCTCCATGAATTTGTCCAATCCCCTTTTAAAGCCATCCAAATTGGTGGCCATCACTATATCTCGTGGTAGCGAATTCCATAGTTTAATGACGAGCTGGGTGAAGAAGTCCTTCCTTTTATTTGTCCTGAATCTCCCACCCATCAGCTTCATGGGATGACCCTGGGTTCAAGTATTATGAAAGAGGGAGAAAAATGTCTCCCTATCCACATTCTCCACACCATTCATAATTTTGTAGACCTCTATCATGTCTCCCACCATCCTTCTTTCCAAGCTAAATCCCAGCTGCTATAACCTTTCCTCATAGGGAAGATGATCCATCCCCTTGATAATTTTAGACCATCTTTTTCTGAGTCATGCAGTTTCCTCAGATTTGTGGACCAGATTTTCACTTTTGGAGAGGATTTGCACTAATTCGCAAATACACTAATCCACACCAGTTAATGCACATTAGCGCTAATGTGAATTAATGCAAGTAGGATGAAATTCTGGTTAAAAAAATCCACTGAGCAGCTGACAGACTGGAAGATGCCTGGCAAATCTGCCTGGCAATGGTGCCTGGCAAATCTGTGAAACACAGATGGAACAGACTTAACAAAACCCATACATCTCTAGGGGCCCCTCCACCCATGGGCCTTTCTCTAGCACTAGGCAGTAAAATCCTGTTCATATCTTCAATCTCTCTGCATGGAGAAAGGAGAAAGATGACACTAGAGGGCAGGGCTTTGGGAGGGAGGGGCCTGCCTCCTGACATCATCCAGCCCTTAGGAGGCAATCCAGTCCCAGGGCCTGAACTATTCTCCACCCTTGGGCTAGGTGCTTTTGATTTTGAAGTGGCTCCCTCCAGCTTGTCCCATAATATTCCGAGCATTTTCACACATGAGCCTTAAATGGCCTTTGAGTCTCTGCTGTTAGTTATATGACTGCCTGATCCTGTTCATATGGATGAGAAAGTAGTGGAGAGGAATTTGTAATACAAATGAGCATTCTGGCAAATGTAGGTTTTACATTTACATTACATACCCAAATGAAGCAAGAGCAGCTTTACGCCTTCTTGTGAAAGTGCCCAAATTAGGGATTACATTTCAGACTAAAAGGTGTTCTAAAGCTTCTAAGTGGTGACTATTAGGGATACACATATACCTAAAGAATTCTAAAGAAACCCAGGAATCTGTGGTATAACTGGGGTGGGGGGAGAAACTCATTTTGTTCTTGCCATTGTTACACAAATTGGGAGTCAGAAATCCTTGCTCATCTACTTCAAACACCCAGAGATCTTCTTGTAGAGTTCTGCCTTCTGCTCACCCCTGGTGCAGAAGTGAGAATTTCAGCAGGTATAGCTTGCATGACAAGCTACACCACTGAAATTCCCTCTTCTGCACAACTATTAAAAGTTCAGGAGCCCTGTCCTCTTTTGCATCTGGCACCCTAAGTTTCAGTAGCATTTGAGTCCTTCTCATTTTTTTGTATTTTAATGTTGGGTCCACTGCTCATGGAAAAAGAGGCATTCGTAATGTGAATGAACATACCAGCCAATGTAGGTTTTACATTTGCATTACAGACATTGAAGCCAAAGGCATATTTAAATTTATTTATTTATTTATTGCATTTTTAAAACAGCCCAGTAAGCAAAGTTCTTGGGTAGTATACAAATAAAAGATATAAAATACAAAGCAATGATAAAACAATGATTAAAAAGTCCAATTAAAACAGGATAAAATAAGGGGCGTTATTAAAGGGTTTGATAAAAGCAGGATAAAATAAAGGAACTTAAGGATGTTAGAGTCTAAGCAGGCAAATATGGGAGGAGACACTTCCTTAGGGCTTTAAAGATTAAAACCATCACTTTGACTTGGGCCCAGAAATGTACTGGCAGCCACTGGAGATATGATCATATTGGCCAGTCCCTATCTAGGCATTAACTACATAGCTGTCCTGTTCTCAGATGCCCACAACCCTTCACCTGGGCCCATTTCCAAATGTTTTGTGGTTTTTTGGCTTTTGTGCAGTTATATGCACACACGCACAGGCACACACACCATTCTACAAGCCTCTCCTAAGGCTTAGGCCCGATCTACATCTTGTGTCATACCATTATGATCCCAGCTGAATCTACACATAGCAGTTATACCATTATCATACTGTTATCAGAACTATTGGTACACATGACACCAATGGGCACCAATAGTTATGATAATGGTATTATAACGATATAACTGCTATGTGTAGATTCAGCCCCCATCATGGTAATGCTATACCCTTCTTGTGCATTTATACTTCATAGGACACACAATGACATTTGTTGCGGTATATTGGATAATGTGGAATAAAATGCAGGAAATAACACTACAATAGCAGTATATCGAGTGTGTAATGTGCTCCAACAGTTATCAGTGCACTTCAATACCGTTATAAAGCAGTAGTGTAGATCTAGCTTTAGCTGCTGGCAGTAAGAGCGTCAAGCTAAGCTATGCTGGTATTTGGGGCCCACCCCTTTTGCCTTTGGCCCCGCCCACCCCTGGAATGCAGCCCCACGAGCGTCTCCAAAATGGAATTTGGCCTTCAGGCTGAAAGATGTTCAGCCCTCCTGTCCTAAAGGATCGGGGGTATAGTCTGGGATCCATCATTGTCACTAGAGGCACAGGTGGCCGCTGTGCCCCGGAGCACCTTTTAAGAGCTTAGGCTAATATATCAGAACAGCTGTGAAATCCCATAGCATAACTGCTATGGGGCAGAGCAATAATCCTCCAGCACCACCTTTTGGAACTGGCCATCCAAGAAGGAGGAGAAACATTTCAATAGTGCCCCCAGATCCCAGCGCAGACAGCCTATCTAGAAGGATGCCATGGTTGATGGTATCGAAAGCCCCACCCCAACCCCCTGCTGCCATAATAAGCTTCAAATGTAGCAGAGCAAAAGTCTCTTTCAAGCCCTCTAGCTTTACTTGATCAGGGCCACATCTACATGGCACTGCTTTGACCCCCCACCCCGTCGCAACTGCGCAGCAATGTGGCTTCGAGTCAGCATGCCCTGCGACACACTCGCGATGTACTGTGCGCCTCCCTTACAGACTCGCCATGCCCTCGTTTTTTGGCCATTTTACTGAAATGCGCAGCTGTGCATTCCCATGGGTGTGGGAGCATGAAACTTCAGTGGCTGTTCTGAATTTGAGGGGCTCTGCTGTGTCTCTCCATCCCTTTTAATGTAAAAAATGAGTGTTTTGTGTTCCTTCATTTCCGCACCATCAGTTTGTCAGTTCCCCAGCCCGAGACTCTCGTGATGGTTCACACTCACAAGCATGAACGCTGTGTGCCCAACCATCACTCCAAAATGGTGGCCGGAGCAACAGCCCCGCCCCCCGGCCCTTGGGTACTCAGTCCACAACCGTTGCAAAGATACAAAGCTGCAAAACTGTGTGAAAGTGTGATTAAATAGATGAAACCACCCCTCTGTGCCTCTGTAACTGCGCAGCTGCGAAGGGAAGGGGGAGTAAAGGGGCATCACAGAGTGACACAGGCACTACGCACACCTACAACATGCCTACTGTAAGATGCAAAGTCAGTTGGGGAAGGAACAGATGGCCTGCAACCACAGGGGAACCCGCAGCAAAACCAAAAAAATGGAGTAAAACAACGCCTTGGAACGCCGCTTTTTCCGGGCGAAAACTACGGCTGGCTGTGAAGTCACAACTGCATCATCTATTATGAGGGACCTCGCCCTGGAGTAAAAGCCCAGTGTAGATGGGGCCCAGCTCTCCTGTTAAACTCAAATAATATAAACTAAACTCTGCTTCCCAGAACACTTTTGTGATGCTGCCTCTCTTCGATCAAATCCCTCTTCAAAACCCACACTTGGCACAAGCTCTTAGTCCTCATCCCCCATGGAAATTAATCCTAAGTATATGTATAACTGAACCCTTATTCATCCACTGCTTATCCTCTTCTTGACCTCTCCCACCCTCTGTTGCCTGAGCCTCCCTTGTGTCGTATTTTAGATTGTAAGCTCCTCAGAGGAGGGACATTTCTTGTTGTCGTTCTGTAAAGCACTCTGCACACTGATGATATAATAATACTGATGGTGATGACTGGCCAGTAAAAGTTTGCCAGATCTAGTCATCACAAAGTTGGATATAATCATCATCACCACTCTTTCTAATAGCAAACTCTGGTGGTGTGGGCCAACAGAGATGGAGTTAAAACGGGCCCACTGAGAAACAAGAGGGAAGTATCTGCATGCTCAGGGAACAGTGTGCAAAAATTTTAGAACACTTTAGGAAAAAGACCCTAAGGGGGAAACCCTGCCCCCGAACAAACAAGCAAAATGAAGACTGAGCATGCTTAGTAGTCACCAAATGTTGAGTATCAGTTGGAAAAGAGAAAACTGGTAGGGTGGGAATAGAATGCCCTTACTTGGAGGGAATCGCTGGCTTGGACTCTAAGCAGGAGCAATCCTGTTAGGAAGAGGGATATGCTGCAACATTTTGTTGTAGGTCCCAACTGTGATTGATGATGTTGATATAGTCCACAGACAGATACAATGAATAAGATAGCATTTATTAGTCCAAAATTTTCAAGTGTGAGTCTTGACAATCTTAACTCTACTAGGGGCATCTCTACACCAGCCTAAAATCTTGCATTTAAAACGGGGCTTTCTGCTTCTGTTTTAAATGCAGGATCACAACAACTCCCTTTTTCACGTGCTTCCTTTCCCCCCTCTCCTTCTCCCCGTATCTGAGTCTTCCATTATCTTTCATTGATCCCGCTCCTCTTCTTGCCACTTTAACTCTTTTCATGGAGGAAACTGAAATGGAACACAACGGGGTAATTTGATAGCTCATTATCTGTGATCTATTTAGAAACAGAACAAAGGGCGTTTAGTGCAGGAGAGGTCACAGCGTCATGTAAAGAGCCCGCAAACTTCCGTGAAGGAGCAATCTCAATCACAGGATAAAAGCTCAGTGTGAAGGAGCCCTAGATCCCCAATAGGACCATTATTTTATAGATTTATACCCCAGCTTTTAGGATAAAAAATGGGGGTTGGACTTGATGGCCTTGTAGGCCCCTTCCAACCCTACTATTCTATGATAAGTCCTTACATGACTAGCTTCCAGGCAGCAACATGCAACTTCCAAACTAAAACTTGGCTACTGCTGTGTGTACTTTCTTGGACCATTAAATTGTCTTTGAAATAAAATGTAAACTTGGGATCAGCTTTAATCTTTTCCCTTTCCCAGAAAAGAGGTCTGTGACATTTAAAACTTGAAAGCCCTATACGAACAAAAGCTGATTCAATAACACATTACCTTGACTATGTCTTCTCCAATGTGCTGGAACCGATTTAGCAAAAAACAACCCACCCAAATGCTGTCTGCTGTCTTGCCCACAAAAACTTGTCCTTGTATATAAAAGGCAGATGACAAACTCCTCTCTCTGCCCAGCAACACATATCCTGTGCAGGAAAAGAGTTGTACTTGTCAACCTCTCTTCTGTCTCCAGCTGGGTTCCATCCTGTCAAGAGGAGCTGCCAGGCTGGAAATCACAACAATGTTTTGGCTCCAGAAAGAAATAGAAAGATCAACAGAGGACATGGGTTCCCAGTTCCCCAAGACTGGCAACAGGATCTTTTAGGCGTGCCTGGCTGTTTGCTGTCCTAGATAGCCACCTAGTGGTAGAGCTGACACAGCGTGTTCTTCTGTGTAACCTTACTGAGAGAGTTCAGCCAAAGCCTTCTGGCTCAAACCAGAGTGATGGAATAGTATCGCATCCATTTTGGTTCTCCAGCACCATGGATCAAGTACACACCATTGACCATTGCTTGGAGAGGGGGTGACCATGCAGCATTTGACTTTGGGCTGATCTACATTCTACAGTCACCACAAGGATCCCATCAAAAATGACAACCCTGTGGTGAGTTGTTCACACACACACAAACACACACATCATAACACTTGCACAAGCTCTTACCATATGATGATGCGGCAGCAGTATCTTTGCCCCACCAGCAGCTACTTGCGGGGATAATGTACCATGTTGATGCTATGTCACATAGTAAGACCTTGTAATGTTGTGGCTAGCATCATGGTGTGTTTGTGTGCGCGCGCGCGCGCGTGCACAGGAGTGCGTGTGCAGATAATAATTAAACAAAATAAATGCTTAGCATTTATATAGCATTTTGCTTAATGTATCAGAATACTAAGCTGCCTTGCTGGATTGTTGTGAGGATTACTGAGATAAAGAAGGTAGAGTGCGATAAGAGAGGGGTGGGCAACTTGCATCCCTCCAGATGTTCTGCCCTACAACTCCAATCAGCCCAAGCCAACATAGCCAAGGGGAAGGGGTGGTGGGAGTTATAGGTGAAAACATCTAGAGGGACAGAAGTTGCCCACCCCTCTCTTATAGAAATGCTATGCAATTCGGATTATCCTCACTCCACGCACACCCCACGTGCACACATGAAGCGTGTGCAGCAATGGGTGCATATTCAGCAGCAGCAGCTACCACTTTGAAAGAATGGCCCAATTGGCACAAGACGATCACGGGACGTAGCCATTCAAGTAGACCTCTGGGGCTACATTATGAAACCTGTTCCAGCGCTCAGCAGAACCCCTTAAAGCCTGTAACTCCACTGTACGAACTCCAGCTTCCAATCAAATCCCATTGTGACTGGCATTAAGGGATTAGTTTATCCTTGCAGCCCACACTCCAGCTGGCTTCTCGTTTGCTTAGTCAGACAGAACATGGCTCCCTGCTCACAACCCCTGTGCTGCCGGATGGGCAGAGGTCCCCATTGGAGTATGAGGCTCCTGTAGCTCCTTTCTCGGGAACCAGCAGGTACGCCTGGAACATGAACGGCTATGATTTGCTTCAGGAAACATCAGGTACTGGGTACTAGGACTTTGATTTTGACCATCAACCTGTTTGGGGAGGAAAAAGGTATTCTTGTTTTCAAGTTTCGCCCAAGTTCAATCACGTGAATTGAACAAGCGGCTGCCTTACACCTAACCGAAGTGGAGGGTGAAGCCACTAAAAGCTGCCTGCGTCTGAAATGTCAAAGTAAAATCTTTTGCATAGATAAATATGCATTGAGTTTCAAATGAGTGCTCCATCTCCATAAATAACATTCACCCAGGCACCCAGATATTTATGAGAGAGGCTCAAAGGAACGTTTAATGGCATGTGTGGGGGGGGAAATGCCCTCAGCAGTTCCCCCTGAAGGCCCCCCTCTACAAAAAAGGAGAGTTCGGCACCCAATCTCAGTGGTTTTGAAAACATATTAACCACTTTAAGTTTCTTGAAGAAAAAGCCACACATGATGCTCTTGTGAGGATAAGCACTTTGGGTTTTTCAACCTGATTAGCCAGGAAGTTTTCTGTGCTAGTTTATTGTCCGCTAATTTCTGGGCAAACAATCTCTGAAGTCAACATATCACAATAATCCCATGCTTGGCCTTCAGATTCTTCCAAATGTTTAAGGTTCCTGGAACTGTGGAGAAGCAACTCTTCATTCCATCCCTCCTCTATCCTTCAGAACCCCCCACACACACACACACACACACACCCCTCCATGAAACAAGCGTCCTATCCTTGTCCTAAAGTTATTAAGCTACTGTTGCTTCTCATGGATGCTGCTGAATTCTCAACCTTTAGCAAGTTTCCATTAAAGATGAGGGGGCGCATGTGAGTAGAACCAATTAGACATCTATTAAGCCACATTCCCATGGCAACTATCTGTGCTCTAGGCCAGGGCTTTCGTGCAAAGCTGCTGAGAGGATTGATGGGTCTCCAGGACAACTATGCCTTCCCCACCCACACATCCCAAATTTTGAAACGCAGTACTAAAGCCTAACCCCCACCCCCCACACCAATGTTGATATCTGACTGATTGAACAGCACCCCTTTGTCCATGACCTAATCTCATGTCATATCTCCCATTGATCTCTCCCTGCCCTTCAATGGCTTTGCTATAATGCACAATCCAAACTGCAAGAAACATCCCTAGATAAATCAGTTAGTATTTTTCTGCTGAAATCCAGGATTCATAACTTTCATGTTCATACCATGAATCTGACTATGGAGACAACACAGCTCATGCTACCTCCAGTATCAGCGGCAGTTTGCCTATGTACACCTGTTGCTGGGGAACATGGGTGGGAGAGCACTGTTGTACTCATGTCCTGCTTGTCGGTTTCCTGTGGGCAGCTGCTTGGCCACTGTGTGAACAGAATGCTGTTCACAGGTGGACCCTAGGTCTGATCCAGCATGGCTCTTCTTCTGTTCTAGTCCAGTAAGTGCCTTCCATACCTATGGAATATGAGGATTTGATTCATTGTTAGCATACCATCTTCAGAAGAAGCCATGTTCTGACATGTCCTTAGGGTGGATCTACACATTTAGAATAATTATGTGGTATAGCTCTGTTTGGATTGTGCCACTTCAGGCTGCACATTTAAATGCTCTCTTGTGTTACAGTTCATTAAGGAAAAGTTTCCTGCGCTTAGTAAACTAACACATCAGGGGAAAATATTCTAACCTAACCTGATCATGTGCTAGTATCTGATGTACGAGCTTCTTTGATGTACAGGAAGGAAATACTTGATGTACAGAGAGGAAGCATTCAGAAATAGGCAGCTCACTACTTGCAAGCTGAAGTGGTACAGTCCCAGCAGGGGCATTCCATGCTATTAATGTATTGTGTAGATCATATCCTGGAGTGGACAACCCCTAGATTATTTCATTCTCTCTCTTTTTCTTATAATTACAATATTTTAGGTCCTCACGCAACCTAAACTGAAATCTTGACCCCCTTTTCACTGTTATAGCATAGTCTTGCACTGAGTTACAGGGCCACAAAGTATATGGCAAACCTTGATTTCCTTCTTGTAATATGGTGATAGGACTAGTAACAGAAGTAACATAGTGTAATGGATGACCCAACAGTTGGGGGATAACTTTGACCAGAAGGTAATGGGATCACTCCAAAGAGTGATCCCATCCAAGTCCTGCCTGGTCCCGGCCCTGGCCCTGCATAGATTCTGGATCAGATGGGTTCAGGTTCCTTTGGGATGGGAAGGCCACAGATGGTTATTCTATTCTTATCATTCTCCTCTTTAAAAATCTCTGATTTTTTGCTTTGGAATGGCCAAATGTTATGTAGGTTCTAAATGTCAAGAAGTTGTTTCAGATGTGATTTCAGTAAGTTGCCCTTTTTCTTTTCTTCTTTCCTGCAACCTTCCTGAACAATGCAGGGAGGAAGGGTTTCTTTTTTTTACTTCGTGCTTCTGACCCAACCTTAATTCCAACCCCACCCATGGTACTATATGCTATTACAACCAGGGCCAACCAACCCTCCTGCCATTTTCCTCCCTCTCCTCCTCAGCTGACACCCTCAACATTCCATGGCTCAGTTGCCCTCAACATACCATAGATCCTGGAAGGCACTGAGCATGGGTCCTTGTCAGGCCAGGGTTGGGGTGGGGGCAGTGGGTTAAAATTTATTTTTTGTTTAATTCACAAACCAATATACTTTGGCATATGTGGGGGCTTCCCTGAGTATGCAGAAACCACTACCCTATTTTGAGCTGGCCATATTTCATCTCCAAATTGAATGGCACTCAACTACCTGTGTTCAGTATTATTAGATGGACGATACACAAAACGAAGGGATTCTTTATAGGAAAGCAGTATGTAACACCTGCAGAACATGAGGGTGCACTCTACAAACATTTCCTTTTTATACCAGTTAATTGTCATGATGCTTCCATCTTCTGGTAACTGTAATTTGGTAAAGATGCTGTGAATTCTGATAGAGATTCCTAGCTGTCTCCACAGTAGTATAGTTCTCAGGGTTTTTTCTATCAAAAATAGAATTTAGACAGCATGCATAAAATGGGAAAGGAAAGGTTCCTCCTGTGCAAGCACCGGGTCATCGCTGACCCCTAGAGGGACGCTGCTTGCACTGGCGTTTTCATGGCAGACTATAGCGGGGTGGTTTGCCATTGCCTTCCCCAGTCCTGACCACCTTTCCCCCAGCAAGCTGGGCACTCATTGTACCGACCTTGGAAGGATGGAAGGCTGAGTCGACCTGAGCCAGCTACCCGAGACACTGGGATCGAACTCAGTTCGTGGGAAGAGTTTCAGTTGCAGTACTGCCGCCTACCACTCTGCACCACACGAGGCTCTAAATGAGAAAACGTGGCCTATATTCACTTTACTCTGTTGATTTGTCAGATTCTCGGCATCTCACAGACACAATTCAGGAGGATGGATCTTTCTGCGCTAATTATGAAGCAGTTGCAGAAACGGAAGGGTCAGGAGAGGCAGCAACTGGGTTGGGATGGCACAGAGAGATAATTTGGAAGTGAAAAGGGATGTCTCTTCCATAATCTGCAATGGAACTTGAGTGTGCTGAAATAAGGACTATCTGGTATTACATATAAAGCTGTCATAGAATAAATACACCACTCCAAAATCTGTTTTCGATAGGGAGCAGTATACAAATATGCTTTTGAACTGTGGTGCTGGAGGAAAATTCTGAGAGTGCCTTAGACTGCAAGAAGATCAAACCAGGCCATACTCCAGGAAATAAAGCCAGACTGCTGACTTGAGGGAAGGATATTAAAGGCAAAACTGAAGTACTTTGGCCACATCATGAGAAGACAGGACACCCTGGAGAAGATGCTGATGCTAGGGAAAGTGGAAGGCAAAAGGAAGAGGGGCCGAGCAAGGGCAAGGTGGATGGATGATATTCTGGAGGTGATGTGGGGGAGCTGGGGGTGGCGACGGCTGACAGGAAGCTCTGGCGTGGGCTGGTCCATGAAGTCACGAGGAGTCGGAAGCGACTGAATGAATAAACAACAAATACATACATACATACATACATACATACATATAATAACAAGGGAAACATATGTTCTCCCATTGAATTAAGGCCAAACTACATGTTACCTTAAATGCATGTCCTCTGCTGCCCCCTGCAATCATCTCCCAGTAACACGTTTAGAGCGATCACATTCTGTGATATCATTGCGTTCAGCATTTCTCTGCCTGCTGCAAGCAGCAGCCAGTGTAATGGAGTCGGGGTCGGGGGGAGAAACAGTGAGCATGATGAGGTCACTTTACATGTCTCCTTTAACTAAACTTCACCAAGACATGAAGGGAGGAGATGTGGATCAGCAACCGCCATGTATTTAAGGGAGCATGTAGTTTAGCCATCAGTATCTCTTCCTAAGTCATGAAAACAACTTAAATCTCTCGAAGCATACCAGACACAACCAAGACAGAGATCATACTCTAGCAGAGAGTTAGCTAAGTGTTTAAGCATATTTCTATCAATGGATTTAAGTGCTACTAACTCTTTGTTGAGCAGGAAGAAATGGAGGAGAGAGGGGGCAATAACCTCTCCTGAAGGAAAGCTGGGGTAAAATAGAGCATTGCCTCCACTGGTCCCCAGTGCTGAGATGCAACACAAGGGGTGGGTCACAAAAACACTGACCGGGAGGTGGTGCGTCGGCACTCTGCCTGTGTCAGGCCTTGGCCTTGCAGCTGAGGGGGGCAGTTCCATCACAAGCAAACAAGGATCTGGCAAGCCAGAGGCAGCTGACTTAGTCAAAGACAGCAAGGTAAACTAATGAGACAAATTCCTCAGACTGAGAAGCTGGCTTGGATCTGAGGGGTTTCTAAGTCTGGGTACTTCTCGTTTGGTCTGTGTGGTCAGCTGACTGTATTTAGGCTGGAGCCTGCTCAGGGTTTTAAGACTCCCTGAGGAGGCTGTTCTCTCCGTACCACTGCCATCAGAGGTACATTTGGTGGGGACATGAGAGAGAGCCTTGTCAGTGGCCGCTTCCAGGCTCAAGAACTCCCCGACGAGGGAGGCTTGCTCGATGGGCCACCTCATTGTTGTCCTTCCGCCAGCAGGCAAATACATTTTTATTCAGGCTGGTCTTTGGCATATAAGCTGGTCTGCTGCTGAAGAGGTTTGCAATTGGTTGGTGCTGTTTATTTCTTTGATTGTTGTGTTTTTTATTTAATTGTCTTTATGTTATATTTAAATTAAGATTTTGTTTTTAAACTGGATGTTATTATTAGCCCCCTTGAGCTCTATATTTGGGTGGAAAGGCAGGATATAAACAAAATAAATAGACGCAGCTGAAAGGGCCTGAATGATCTTCTTGGTTTGCCGAGGAATCAGAGCACAGGATGTAAGGCACTGAAGACTTGTTGCTGGAGGCCTCAGTTTGAGACCCTCCTTAGTGCCTTACAGCTGGTTACATCCTGATACTAATTCGAAGGGCCAAGAAGAGCTTGCATCTCCTTTCCCCTTTGGACACTTCTCTGTGACAACCCACCTAAAGTACTTCATCTATGCAGAATGCATTACAAGGCCAGGTTTAGCAGCCATGTGCGTGAAGATATGAATAACTTAAAACAAAACCTTCACAATATAGGAGGGACGCACAGAGATTGTGTGTTATTCATCATTAACCCCATCACAAACAATATCCAGTAGATGTTTATGACTTTCGTGCAAATAGGGTGGCCATTAACTACATCACCAAAAAAGAGGAAATGCATCACAAAAAAAGAACAAAAGAGGACACAGATTTGCATAAAACGTGCATATAGAGAGAGATGAACATTTTGAAGTAAAAACTATAATTTAAATAGAATATACTATATATATATATATATGTATATATATATTCCCCACAGTGGGGAAGATTGTGACCAGGTAACCTATGTGCCTGCTCAGTCTGCTGTCCAGGCACGAACTGTGGATGGGCAACTTCAAAGCCCCTGGGCCCACCCTGCCTTTGGTTATCTTTAAACTGGATTTGGATTGGACAGCACTTCCAACTGAGGACACCTTCAAATAGAGGACTGTTCTCTGTAAAGTAGTACACATGACTAACTTGCGAGCAAATAGGTACTTGAAAAACATTACGGGTGTTGGCTGTTGGCCCTTGGCCAACTGATACACCCACCACATTGCTTTCTGAGTATTTGCGGACATGGGCTGCAGTGAAATCCTGTGCATAACACAGCATTCACAGGCTCATCAAGGACGGGAAGTTGTCAAATGCGGCGCGTTCAGATGTGTTTGCCATGGTTACTACATTCCCAATGGGTGTGTTAAGAGGCCCTCGCTCTGATTCACTGCCTACAGTTGCTGGATGCAGCGTAAGACAGGACTTGTATAATGAGTACACAGAAGGGAAAACTTCTGCAGGTGCAGCTTTTCCTGCCATGGTGGGAAGGAAGCTGTACTTAATGACATGTAACTTTATGGAAAACATTTACACAGCAGCCCTATCTGAGCTCTTCAGCAGCCGTTCTGCTGAATGGCTCTAGGGGCCGTTCTGATACTGCTCAAGTGGTGAGGGAGATGCCACACCATGACTCCTTCCCACACTGCTTAAGTAACATCTAAGCCGCAGACCACGTGAGAGAAGTCTACAACGCATCTCTTCCTTATGGCAATGGTGGCTCAGTTTTTGGAGGGGTGACACCAGTGGCAGAAAGGGCATCTCCCACATGGACTCCTCCCACACAGTCCAGAGCTTCTGATGTCAAACCAACTGCACAGGAAGGAGTTGTGCTGCTGCCTTAGCTCTCATGGTCCTGAGTAGTTTCCTAATGGCCAGCATAGTGCTCGCAGGCATCAGTGTGACCCTAGACATGTTTCTTGGTGCCCATCAAGGTGCTCTACCCCCACACCACCACTCTTGTTTTTAATTAACACATTTTCTTACCAGCAGCTGGGATTGCTATGAAATAGGTTTCTGTTGGTGCTGAAAACTGTGGATTCAAAGGAGTTATTTAGCATGTTGGGGCTCAGACCTCAACTCTGCTTTGCACTTAGTCTTTTGGGCTGGTTACTTGTTCTTTGCCATGCCTCCCACAGCAGCCATTTTGCGGTGTTGCCCAGGACAGTTTCTCAAATGGCCAAATGTGCCCCATGGCCCCAAAAGGTTGCCTATTCCTAGTATAATTCATGCTAAAAATCCACCGCACTCACATGGGCAGGGTGGGGGTGGGGATACACTGGAGATCTCAGGGCATTTTTGTATGATGTTTCCGCTTCCTTCTTTTAAAACAGGCTCTTAACTGCCAGATCTCTTTAAATACAAGCTAAGTTCATGCCCCACCAACCAGTCCCCCCTCCCATCCCCCAATTAACTTACCCAATATCATCCACCCTCAGCATGTTTTCATGAAACCAGCTTTGGGACACCAGTTCTGAGAGTTAATCATTGCATTGTTTATCAGTTGATGATTGATTTATAAAGGTTCATGGCTTCAGCTTGCCACCATGATCCAATTTGTTGAAATGCTTAGTTGACTTAAATGATGCCATTTATGGTTATAATATAATGTAATTATTTTATGACAGAACAGGGCGTTAACTAAGGGTGCTTGCTGGGAGAATCAAATAGCAAAAAAGTAATAACGTTTTTCTGTTAAGTCTCTCATTCATTAAGACAGACCTAGCAATTTATGATTGCTTGGATTTCGTGCAAATTGTTTGGATAGCTCTTTCTAATCTCAGTGATTCGTAAAAAGAGTGAACAGATCTTAATCTAAACCCTGTAGATCTAAACTTTGAAAGATTTTTTTTTAAATGCGTAAATAAAGAAGTTCACAAAATATGTCAGTGCTGTAGCAGGAGGGGCCATTTTTAGTACAGTAAGTACACACTTGTTATCTATTCTTACTCATTTTGGTTAATGATAGTTAACTCCCCCAGGCTCCCTTCAGGTCTGGACTAGCAATTTCAGAGAGCTCTGATTCATATTTGCATTTAGGAATAAGCAAATCTGTCAGTTTCACTTTCTTGCACATTTGGATTTTTTAAATCTCAAGTTCTTTCTCTCCCGAATATGGAGAACTAAGCAGCTTTGGGCAAATTCTTCTGAAAGGTGAACTGAACTGAAATTCTCACCCATCTACACCAGCCAGATTCAACAGGTACAGCTATTCAAGGACTATGATGTACTTGCCTGCCATATGGCTGTTAAAGATTAGGACCCTGTCAGAAAAAAGAGGTGGCAATTCAGCACTCACATGGTTGAATATACAGGGATTCAAACCCAAACCTTTAAGAACCGTGCACCCAAAACCCTGGGCCTAGATGGACAGATCTGTCAGTTTCAGTTTCTCCCACATTTGATTTGTTTTTTTTAAATCTCGAGTTCTTTTTGCCTCGAATATGGAGAACTAAGCAGACTTGGGTAAATTCCTATCAAACCCGAAACAAAATTTGTACCTATCCTCAGTTTCTTTGGCCCTTTTACAGGTGCATTGCAATTAGGGATGGACAAGCTGCCCTGGTTCTGGTCAGATTTGGACTGGAAATAAACCAAGCTATTTCCCTAAAACTAAGAAACAGCTAGAGTGTATAATTTTGAATTTGTTTTTACAAAAAAATCTCCCTTTTATCATGTTTTCCCCTTGTTAAAGAATTCCCTTGAAACACATTGAGAGCTTTATAGACCTGTACAGCTGTTTTTTGTTTTGTTTTTCTGTCTTCAGTGTTTTTTCCTATGACTGTATTTAATCTTCCCGTTTTGCGGCCTAACCCGCTCTATATCTGCCCACCTTCATGGGCCCCCAAACTCCTTCTCCTTATGACTCCCCCCCACTCCCCGCCAATCCCTTGCCTCTCCTTTGTTCACCACAACATTCTTTCTGGAGGATAGGGCAAGAGGGGAATTCTTATTTGGCTCAGATTAAAAATAGGAATTTAGGTGTTGTAATGCTTGACATCCGAGCCTGGGAATACAAATTTTGGTGACAAAACTCACTCAGTCTACCTTGAGTGCCATTTTTTGGTAGAAAGGTAGGGTGTAAATCAAATACATAAAGAAAGAAATAATTAGTTGCAATCAGCCTACGGTATGTTTCAATTTTCCAGTCAGAAAAAAACCAAGAATATTCCTTAGTTGTTTGCCTTCATGGTGGAGTGTTTACATTTTAGAAGCTCTTGTAATTGAGCAAATGGTTTGCCATATCAGAATCTTGAAACTGAGCATTAGGAAGCCATTTGTGATACAGTGTCAAAAAGCAGTCAAAGAGTTATCCATTTGTAATATGATTTGTGGTTCATCTTATTGCCTGTGTCTCTCAGGGCTGACATTTCCCTTTCTCACTTTCCATTCTGGGGTGGCACTTGTTGATTACCGAGCCTTTGAAGAGCTCCATCTCTCTCTAAGAGATGTCCATTTTGATTCCCATTCACAGTTTGCTTCTGGTAGGAACTGCAACTAGATATTTTCCGTATGTCATGTTAAGATACAGTTGGACAACTTCAAGAGGGCAACCCTAGGTGGAAGCCATGATAGTCAATTAGGTCTGAAACTGATTTGAGTTTTTAATGCCATTGTACCTCTTCAAGAAACAATGCTAAGGCCGCTGTGGTAGCAATGGCGCTTTCTTGGTCACCCTCTGTAAGGGATACATGGCAAACATCACATCCATGAAGTGATGTAAACAAGAACCTCCTAGAAATAATTAGTCTAGACAGCCAAGGCTAGATCAGCAGATAATTCGCAGGAACTCAACACTGGAACAAACAACTCTGTCAGACCATAGTGACCAGTCATATGACATAAAGGTGGTGTGGCAGGGGGGGAATATGCTATGACACAAGGAATCAGTTCTCCACTTCCAAATTCACTATGCTAGCCAAAAGCTATTTCATTTTCTGGACATGGTCTCTCTCTTTACCACAACCTCATTTGCACATACATGAAGGAGCTTGGTGACTTTTAAACTAGTTCAACCAACAGCCTTTTTGCCATGTTGTTGCTGCAATGTTAGGCAGCATAACATTGATGTGACAGCTGTTGTAGCCTAGTAGCAAAGAGTCTGAGCAATGAATCAGGAAGTCCCCGATTAGAATCTCACCTCTGCCATGAATTCAGTAGGGGACCCTAGGCAAGCCACTCCCTCTCTGCCTCAGCCCCCCACCCCACCCCCCACACCCATACAATTGCCATATGGGAGATTGTCTTACAGGCTTGTTGAACAGATTAGAGCTAGATAATGCTGGTGAAGTGCTTTGAACATTTGAAATGTTAAGTATAATTAAAGGTAAAGGTAAAGGTGTCCCCAACCAGTCGTGTCCGACTCTAGGGTGCGGTACTCATCCCCGTTTCTAAGCCGAAGAGCCAGCGCTGTCTGAAGACGCTTCCGTGGTCATGTGGCCGGCATGACTGAACACCAAGGTGCACGGAACACTGTTACCTTTCCCGCTGAGGCAGTACCTATTTATCTACTTGCAATTTCTTGCTTTCGAACTGCTAGGTTGGCAGGAGCTAGGACTGAAGACAGGAGCTCACTCCATCACGCGGCACTCGGGTCTCGAACTGCTGTCCTGCCGACCTTCCGGTCTGCAGTTCAGCGTCTTAACCACTAAGCCACCGCAGCCCTTCTCACCTTTTTGAAAAGTAGGAAGTATAATTAATCACTTCCTACTTTTCAAAAAGGTGAGAAGTCCAGGGGGAATGTGCTACCAGATTTATTTTCTTCGTTCCAAGAGGCCATTAGAGATTTACCACAGCCTTATTCAGGCATTCTGTATCTGAGCATACTAAACACATGAGGCGGGGGAGCGCACTAGCCCAGTCATTGCTTCTGTCACCCTCTACTTATGGAGGGCAACTTTTTGAAGAGGAGCACCTCTTATATCTGGGGGGGGGGAGCTCTCCATGCGATCTGGAATGCAGGAAATTCAGCGTTCAACATTGTGAGGCACGCCCCGACAGATACAGGAGGCCATCCTCTTCCGAAAGTCGCCCTCCATAAGTAGAGGGCAATGAAAGTGACAATGGACAGGGATGGGCCTAGCACGCCCTCCCTCCTCACATGCTTAGTAAGTTTGGATGTAGAATGCCTGAATAGGGCTCATGTCTTTGTAATATTTGTTTATTTATATATAGAAAAGCAGAGCACTCTGGGAACAAGCAGACTGCTGAAGAACAAGCAGCACAAAGGTTAATTTTGCATCCGATTTCCAGACAGGAACAGCATGGACCCCCAACAGCACCCCACGCCAACTTTAGCCCAGGATAGGTGTCACGTTCCCAAGGCTGAAGAGAAGTTTCAGGATATTAAGAATCATTAAAGCCCCTTTGTTACATTTCTGAGACCCCTGCATGTCATTGAAGTACTGAAATGCTTCTTTCTGAATGAGCCCGGCCCTCCAGAACTACAGACAATGGGTGGGGTTGCAAGTAGGGCTGTGCACCGCATTGGCCTGAAGCCTGAGTCAAAGCGAGCTGCTTCGGGTCACTTTGAGCCCCTTCCGAGGCAAAGCGGAGGGGGCACGAAGCAACCTGGAGCAGGTCAGGGGCTCTCTGAAGTACTCAGTGCGCCTCAGAGCTTCAGCACCCCCAGCCCAGCCATGCCAGTGCCTCCAGGTCCTTACCTGAGCTGCCCACCTCTGCCGCTGCCACCTCTGCTGCCTCCTTCTCTGTTGCCACTGCCTCCGCTGCTTTCATCGCTGCTGTTGCCACTGCTGACTCTACCACCGCTGCCACCACCTTCTCCGCTGCCGCCACTTTCCCCTCCTCCTCCTCCATCGTCATCGCCACTGCCAGTTCCTGAGGCCTGGATGCACGCCAGCTCATATTGTAGGGAGTTGCCATTTTTAAAATGGAAGTTGCCATTGTTAAAATGGAAGTTGCCATTTTAAAAATGGTGACTCCCTACAATAAGAGGCAGCGCATGTCCAGGCCTCAGGAGCTGGCGGCAGCGATGGAGGAGGAGGCAGCAGCAAGGTTTAAGGAACTGGGCATTTGCTCAGGGACATCAAGGGGGGACCCGAAGCAGGGTTTGGCCATCTGAATCCCACTTTGGGCTCGGGGCCAAGTCAGGTTGGACCCCCCCCCCCGAATCAGCCCGAGCTGTGTTGGGCCCACCTCCGAAGCCATGAAGCAGCTTCCGAGTCAGATCGGGTGGTCCCTGCACAGCCCTAGCTGCAAGATCATGGAGGGCAAATAAGCCATGGAGGCTTATTTGTCCTCCCCTCACAAGCCCTCTAATTAGTAAAATTACCCTCACTGGGTGCTCATTGTCTTGACATCCAAACCGGACGATGGTGGCTGGCTGGGGTAGTTTACAAACCACCCTGAAGCCCATGGTTTGTTCTAGGTTTGTAAACCACCCCAGCCATCCACCTTCTCTGGTTTGGACGTCAAGACAATAAGCATCCGGCGAGGGTAATTGTGCTAATTAGGCAGCTTACGACCTACATGCAAGGAGGGAAAATAAGCCACTGTGGCCTATTTTCCTTCCATGATCATGCGAACCAGGTCAATGCCTTCCTGGTATTCCTCAAATACTGATGATGATATCATCACATAGCTATAGTGATGGTGCTGAGGCCTGTTGACGAAACCACTGGGGGAGGGGGGCATGCGGATTGGGTGGGATCAACTGTCCTTGTGTTATTCTCCTGACTTTCTGGGCCAGCTCTGACCAGTGATTTCTTGACCTCTCCATTGACCGTGGCTGTGTGAGTCAAGTATAATTTTCTGTTTGTATACATCTTCAGACACTCGTTGTTAGAGCTCCTGTCAAAGTGGCTCTTCTGATCTGTTGGTGAGACTAGATGACTAAGGATTTTCCACAAATCTCCAGCAACCAACTAATGTCTCATTCATCAGAAGTGCTTGTACACTTAAGAGAAAGATATCCTAAGTGAGTGTCTGCTTCTATTTGCCAGGTGACCTAGCATCCAAAGAGAGAGTGGAAAACTCTGTGCAATCTCAAAGTTGCCAGCTTTCTAAAAAAAATCCTGAGTCTTTAACAACTGCATGGCAAGCATGACATGTATGAGATGAAGCTTTTTCTGAGCTGAGGATGCAGTGAAAGGAACACTTTACCTGCTGGCTTCCTGCTTGTCAGGCAGCTGTTAAAGGCACAAGAGCCCCGCTAGATTAAAAAGAAAAGGAAAAAAAGTTGGTTACGTGGCTTGAATTGTATGAGGATGGTCTAAAACTGTGCACGGATTACATCACTTTTTTGGCCTCTTTTATTCTGGGCATAGTTTTTGTACCAGATTCCTAAATTCTTGGCTCAGGTTATTTAATGTTAACTCAGAAAGTTCAGGAAACATCCTAGGGGAAATGTGAGTGTGCAGATTCTTCCTGCACCTGTAGTGGCACCTGGAAGTCTGTCATGGAGATTGCACAGCCTGTGCTGGCCTCACAGGGGCTCCTGTTTGCTATACAAAGGGCCAGGAACCAGTGCAAGTTGAAGCCTCCATGCGTCTAGAGCAGCCTTCCCCAACCTGGTGCCAATCAGATGTTTTGGACTTCAACTCCCATCACCCCCAGCCAGCATGGCCAATGGTCAGGAGTGCTGGGAGTTGTAGACCCACACATCTGGAGGGCACCAGGTTGGGGAAGGCTGGTCTAGACACACTGAAGCTTCAGCCTGGTCTCGACAGCCAGGTCTGTGCACCAGTTGCATACCTGGCCCCTTTCTGAGCTGCAATGTGGATGTACCCCTGACACCTATTCCTACCACATTTTTTGTCCAGTTGGCTAGTAATCCATAAATGCTGTGCAGCTTTCTGATTCAGCTGAATTCCACAGGGGTGCTTATTAACACATGGGCAGGGGGGCTGTTCTGGAACCGTTTAAGACATGAATCCAGGCAAAAGGCAAATGGGATTTGATGGTGTGGAAAGAAGATCCCTGTTTACTAAAGTCTGACAAAATACAAGGCTTTGGGGGCTTTTATCATCTCCATTTGGAAACAGCCAGAGAGCAAATATATACTCAGGTCATGGAAAAGGGGCAAGAACAAAATATTGACTTTAGAAGGGAGGGTGGGAATAATCATTCTTTCTTTTTTTAACTTAGGTACTTAGATTCAATGCAGGATCTTGCAGAAGGGCCAGACATTCTGCCTGATAGCACCTTGTGCCATTTCTTGCAGTTGTGAGCAAGTCATGCAGTAAACTATTCCCTGTTAATTTTTTAATGCAAGACAAACAGGGCAAGAAATGATTAGCGGCAAAAGTAAGTTTGAACTAGTCTGGATAGAATCAGAAAAGATGAGAGTGAGAAAAATGGCCTGGAGTTATCTGTTAACTACATCAAGTGCCTGCAATTGGAAGAGTTCCTTCTTCCTATCTCTTTGGCTTTTGGTACCCTGCCCCCTTTACATTGTTTTCCTTTTACAATCTTAAGCAGTGGCCCAAAATGACTATTTCAAGCACAATACTTCTTTTTCATCTCTCTCCTTTGAATAGAGACTTACAGGAACTGTAGGAGACAAGGATCTTCCTACCTGGTTTGTTACTGGTGATCAGAAGGCATCCTGTTCCCCAACTCCTGATGCCGAAGTCACAAAAATGGCCCCCAAATCCATACTTCCCAGGTGCACAGGCTGTACAGGTGAAAAAAGTTGGGTTTGCAGGTTTCCCATCAGCTCCAGGCACTGAATGTCAGAGAGCTGTGGGAAAGCATAACTAGGTAGTCACTTAGAATGGAGTTTGGTCAGTGGTCGGAGATCTATATTCTCAGATAGGTAGGACTTTGTCCACAAACTGGAATTTGAAATTTCAAAGGGGGGGGAGCAGAAGGGCCAGTTTCAGAGATGATTGTGCTGGCGTGATTCCCCTGGGACTTTAGTTCTTAACCTTGCAACTCTGGGCCATGCCCGAACAGGCTTACCTGCCTCATGGCCTGGTGAATGAAAGGCTGAATGGCCTCAGACAGACTGCTTTGGCACACATTCTGTGTACTTAATGCTGACAGCTGGGGCATTACTTGTCTCTGTAAGAGAAACTCCAAAGGATTTGAAATGAAAGAGAGGCCTCCTTCTAGAGGTGCGGGCTGTGGCTGGGGAGACTTGAGCCCCAGACTCGTCCCATGCAGCATCTTCTGGTGTCCAAGTCAGTGAATGAGCTCAGCCCAGAAGCAGCATCAGCTATGCCATCTGCATGGTGGTCCTTCCATTAGATAAGCCTTCCCCAACCTAGTGCCCTCCAGATGTGCTGGACAACAGCTCCCACCATTCCCAGCCAGCATCCTGCTTCCCACAGTGATCAACTGCATGCCTCCAGGAAGCTCACAGTGCAGGGTACAAAGGGATCCACCCTCTCCTGCTCTTGTTCCCTGGCTACTATTTGGAGAAAGTGGGCATCTGTACACCAGCCTAAAATCCTGCATCTTCTTGCTGCTTTTCCTCTTTTCATGGAGGGAACTCAAGCGGAACACAATGGGGTAATTTGATAGCTCATTATCTGTGATCTATTTAAAAATGGAACAAAGGGCATTTAGTGCAGGAGACACTCTGGAAGTTCATGGTGTCATGTAAAAAGCCCACAAACTTCTGAGAGAGAGAGCCATCTCAATCGCAGGATAAAAGGTCTGTGTGAAGAAGCCCAGTATATGGAAGTTCCATAGAGCCATCATGGCTAATAGCCATCGATGGACCTCTACTCCATGCATTTGTCTTCTTCCCTTTTAACACCATCTAAAATAGTGGCCACATTTTGTGACAGTGAATGGGCTGGTGATAGCCAGCACCAGCTTAGGTGGTTTTGAAACTGGCATTATGAAAGCAAGTGAAATGGTTTTTTCTTCTCCCCAGGATGCTTTCTGTTCTTCCGGTTGGGCTGTCATCATGCCAGGTCTTGTCCATTTAAAAAATATGTCCAGAAACTGCATGTTTTAATTTGAAGCTAACATTTCAGAAGGTTGAGGAGAGGACTGGGGGACAGAAAGAGTAGTCTAACTACTGAACCGTGAGCCTCTTTGGAGCTGTGTTCCTGTCTTGCATCTATCCGAATGCAAAAAACAACAACAGCCCCAAACCAAACAAACGCACTAGCAAACACAGACAAAGGAATCTCTCCCCACACTTACACATTCTCTAGAAATGTCTTCCTGTCTCATGGACATTTTGACTTCTGAGCATTTTTACCTAGTTCTTTGAAGACTGTGCACGCCTCCCTCTCTTGTTCTGAAGTGACATCTGCCTGCCACCCTTTTAAAGTTGAGAACAAAAGTATAGTTATTTCCCCCCAGCAAGTGAAAGATGCTCCCTTCCATAATATTGGGGCATGGAATCATGCTACTACCACTATGTCATGTGTAGCCATTGCTGAGCAATATTGACTGGAAAGGCAGTTAGGAGCTGGATTACAAATACTTGCAGTGGTACATCTGAGTCATCACCACTAGAGGCGAAAGGCTCTATGATCCATTGACAGTTTCCAGGTATTTAATCCTTCTGTTCCCCTTAAGAAACACTCCACCCCACTACCCTTCAGCATACACTGCTTTCGTTTGCTATTTGTAGCATCCTTAATCCTTCCGGAGCTCGTTCCCTCAGACCTTGTAGTGGGGGGAAGCTATTTTTTGCCTTACTTAGTGAGGAGTTTATTTGAACAAAGGCTCGTTTTGCTGAACAGAGCAAAACAGGCTGGAGGTTTACGATATTGTACTAGACACTATGGCAAATCCTGGACATATTTAACCTGATGTCTGTACACATTTATCTAATCATAGGGATCACTCTATCCAAGTCTGGATTGGGATGGAAGATCCCTCAGTGAGGCTGTTAAGGCTCTTTCTTCACCTCCCTGACCCTCTCATATTCCATTGTTTCTTTCTATCAAGCAAATGAATTATTGGCTCAGTGGAATCTTGGCTGAAGGGGAAACACTTGGCTGTGATCTTTCAAGGAGCAACCACAATACCTGTAAGGGGTTACATTCCAGATGCCTGCTCCATCTGCCCAGAAGAACAACATTGGCCCCATCTACATGGCACTGCTTTCACCCCCCACCCCATCACAACGGCACAGCAATGTGCTTCGAACTAGCATCCCCTGCGATACACTCACGATTTACTGCGCACTTCCCTAACAGACTCACCGTGACCTTTTCTTTTGCCATTACACTTGAATGCACAGCTGTGCAGTCCCGTGAGATGGGGGTGCAACACTTCATTGGCTGTTTTGTATTTTAGAGGTTCTGTTGTGTCTTTCACTCCCTCGTT
Organism: Heloderma suspectum; assembly: GCF_057233095.1. Classification (NCBI taxonomy): domain Eukaryota; kingdom Metazoa; phylum Chordata; class Lepidosauria; order Squamata; family Helodermatidae; genus Heloderma; species Heloderma suspectum. Next base: position 282,376,090 of record NC_139461.1, on the reverse strand, counting down.
TGTTAAAAATTGGTTGTTCTGTGCTCCTTCATTTCCGTGCCATCTGTTTGTCAGTTCCCCAGCCCGAGACTCTCTCAATGGTTCGCACTCACAAGTGTGAGTGGTACGTGCCTACCCATCGCTCCGAAATGGTGGCCAGAACGAAGTTGGCCCTCCCCCAAGACCCCCCCCTCCAGCCTTGGGCACTGGGTCCAAAAGCAACCATTGTGAAGGTATGAAGCTGCAAAAATGTGCGAAAGTGTGATTAAATAACTGAAAACGCCTTTGTCACTGCGCAGCTGTGAAGGGACAGGGGGAATAACGGGGCGTCACAGAGTGACATAAGCACTAAGCGCGCCTACAACGCACCCATGCAGAATGCAAAGTCGATTCAGGGAAGGGACAGATGGCCCGCAATCACAGGGAAACCCACAGCAACCCCCCCAAATCACAGCGAAATGGCACCTCAGAAATCCACATTTTCTGGGAGAAAACGACAGATGGCTGCGAAGTGGCGACTGCGTTATCTGTCCCGAGGGACCTCAACTCGCAGCAACCCGAGAGTAAAAGGCTCATGTAGATGGGGCCAGAGAGGCACAAGCCATGATTTGTGCAATCCTGGTGGTCCTATTTCAAGCCAACAGTGATTGCACCAATTACAGTGACCATGTGGGCTATATGGAACCTCTAGGTCTAGAAGCAGAGTTGTATGCCATTGAATAGCAGTTCCTGGGAAGCAACACTTACACCAGGAAAGACTGATTGCCTTCATTCCTATGACCTGGACAAGATGGGCCTTTGGGTTTCTCTATGCCTGGTTTTTGTGGCGCGGTCATCACTCCCCCTGTACGGATTTTTCCAGGCGCTTTACACGACGTCGTTGATATGTGGTCCTTCTCCCATGATTTCCTCTTGCATATCCTGTATTATTTCACAATGAGGAAGATGCTGTATTTTCCCTTGTCCCTCAATCGCACTGCGAGCACCTGCCTGTGTACTTCTCCCACAGCACAACAAAACACTTTGTGTGGGTGGATGCGGGGAGTGCAGTTATACTGACATCAGCACTGATGACGATGGCATGGGTGTGTCGCCTCGCCATGCCTGCACGCTTCTGCATTCATCATTTCTGTGAGGCAGAATGGCAGAGCTTTAGAACAGCCGAGCAGTAGAACAGCAGAATGGTAGAGTGGCATTACACTACTACCGCATGGCTGAGTCCGCTGTTTCTACCCACGCTGCTGTTCTGCCTGCCCACCAAAGTCATGGGCTGTCCTGCCAATCACAACCAGTGACCAATAAGCTGTGAGGGGAGGGAAAAGGGGAAGGTACCACAGAAGAAGTAGTGCGAGTAAACCTCCGTTTGTAATGGGTTGCCTCGCAGCAGCAGCAATTACCAGATATTCCACCCCGTGTGAAAAGATAAAAAGCATAGAGTCACAGAATAGTAGGGTTGGAAGGGGCCTATAAGACCATCGAGTCCAACCAATGCAGGAATCTAAGTCAGAGCATCCCTGACAGATGGCTGCCCAGCTTCAACTTGAATGCCTCCAGTGTGGGAGAGCCCACTACCTCCCTAGGCAATTGGTTCCATTGTTGTACTGCATTGTCGTACTCTTAGTCAGGAAGTTTTTCCTGATGTTCAGCCAGAGTCTGGCTTCCTGGAACTTGAGCCCATTATTCCGTGTCCTGCACTCTGAGATGATCAAGAAGAGATCCTGGCCTTCCTCTCTGGGACAACCTTTCAAGTACTTGAAGAGTGCTATCATATCTCCCCTCAGTCTTCTCTTCTCAAGGCGAAACATCCCCAGTTCTTTCAGTCTCTCCTCATAGGGCTTTGTTTCCAGTCCCCTGATCATCTTCCTTGCCGTCCTCTGAACCCTCTCCAGTTTGTCTGCATCCTTCTTAAAGTGTGGTGCCCAGAACACAGTACTCCAGAAGAGGCCTAACCAGTGTTGAGTAGAGGGGACCTAGTACTTCACGTGATTTGGAAGCTATACTTCTATTAATGCAGCCCAGAATAGCATTTGCCTTTTTGCAGCCACACCACATTGCTGGCTCATATTCAGCTTGTGATCGACAACAATCCCAAGATCCTTCTCGCTTGTAGTATTGTTGAGGCAAGTATCCCCCATCTTGTAACTGTGCATTTGGTTTCTTTTTCCTAGGTGCAGAACTTGGCATTTATCCCTGTTAAATGTCATTCTGTTGTTTTCTGCCCAGCACTCCAGCCTATCAAGATCACTTTGAATTCTATTTCTGTCTTCCAGGGTATTAGCTATCGTGCCCAATTTTGTGTCATCTGCAAATCTCATCAGCATTCCCTGCACCTCCTCCTCCAAGTCATTAATAAAAACAGTGAAGAGCACTGGGCCCAGGACTGAGCCCTGCAGTACCCTGCTCATTACCTCTCCCCAGTCTGAGAAGATCCCATTGATAAGCACTCTTTGAGTCCAATTCTGTAGCCAACTGTGGATCCACCTGATCATTGTTTCATCTAACCCACTTTGAGCTAGTTTGTTAATCAGAATATCATGAGGCACTTTGTCAAAAGCTTTGCTGATTATTATGTCCACAGCATATTATGTCCATAGCATTCCCACAGTCCACAAGGGAGATTACTTGATCAAAAAATGAGATCAGATTAGTCTGGCAGGATTTGTTCTTGCAGGATGTTGCGAGATAAAACGAGCCAGGGCATCTCTACACCAGCCTAAAATCCTGCATTTAAACAGGGCTTTCTGCTTCCGTTTTAAATGCAGGATCACAACAACTCCCTTTTTCATGTGCTTCCTTTCCCCCCACCCCCTTCCCCCTCCTTCTCCCCATATCTGAGTGTTCCATTCTCTTTCATTGATCTCGCTCCTCTTCTTACCACTTTTGCTCTTTTCACGGAGGAAACTGAAGCCGAACACAACAGGGTAATTTGATAGCTCATTATCTGTGATCTATTTGAAAATGGAACAAAGGGCATTTAGTGCAAGTGCAATCTCAATCACAGGATAAAAGCTCAGTGTGAAGGAGCCCCCAGTGTACAGATCCTGTGGTTGAACAGGAATTAGAAAATGCAGAACCATGATGGGATAAACCAGTCATGTAGAGAAGCCCTTTGTCTTGACCCAGCAAGGATCTTCTTCTTAGACAGCCCATATAGACAGGTTCATACGAATAGTGCATCCACACAGGCACTGCCTAGTTGCGAACACTCCTGAATAGGTTGAAAGGGACTAAAAAGATTAACACAAATGGCCATTGAAACATGTTGGTCTGTTTAAGATGGCCTGCATTCCAGGAGCCATTCAGTGTCATTCGTCTTAATATGTCCCCATTAGGTTGCTGGTAATTCTGCACCAGGCCCCTAAGTATGGCTGCTTGCATTAACCTATAGGACAGGGATGGGCAACCTGCAGACCTAGAGTCGCATGAGAGTAGGCCAAGGGCCACATGTTGCCTAATTTCATGTGGCCCACTTCCTTTTCTCTCTCTCTCCCTCTCTCTCCCTCTTCCTTCCCATGCAGGAGGCTGTCAGGGAAGGGATGGATTACTCTCAGCAGAGGTCTGAACTGATCACATGCGGAGGGCTTTTGACATTAGGCTGAGGGCCACATATCGCCCTCAGATTAATTTCAGCAGCCGTCTGCATGTCATCAGTTCAGACCTCTGCCAAGAGTGATCCGTCCCTTCCCTGGCAGCCCATTGGGTGGGAACTGGGAAGGAAGAGGAAGAGAGAGAAAAGGGAGTGGGGCAGAAAGAGAGAGAAAAGAGAGTGGCTGAAAGAGAAAGACAAAAGGGGTGACTCACCCACTTTTGGCTGTGGCCCTGCCCACTCCTGGCTTCAGCCCCACTGACCACTGACAGGTAGCCCTCAAAAGGTTACCCATGAGGAAATGTGGCCCTTGACAGAAAAAAAGGTTGTCCACCCTGCCACAGGAAATGCATGCAACAAACGTCACGGTGGTAGAGGCAGTTTGTGTGTGTGTGTTTGTGTCCGTGTATGTGTGAGGGAGGGAGGGAGGGAGGGGGAGAGAGAGAGAGAGAGAAAGTGTGTGCACAGTTTGTGTCTTTTTTGTGTGATTGTCATGGGCATTCTGATTTCAATGGATAGTCATTACAACCAGCTTAGTCTAGAACCATCTCTCCCCCCTGCCCCCTGGCCCATATCTGCATATACAGAAAGAGAGAGAGAGAGAAGTTGGATTCTGATTTAGTTTCACTTAGTTCCCAGTGAAATCAGTGTGACCTAAATCTTAAATAACTTGTCACATTGATTTCAATGGGCCCTAAGTGCAACTAAGTTAGTTTGAATCCAAGGCATCCAAGCCATGTATCATTATATATAGATTTACAAAAACTGTAGATAGTCCTGTTGTTCCATTAGGGAAAAAAAATCCAAAAACCACGATAGGTTATGGCATTTTCATTATGTGAGGAGCAGACCAGAATAATTAATTATTACTGACTTCTCAGTGCAATTCAACTGATGCAATTCAACCGAAAACAGCCAAGATGATACTCCCCTTGTACAAATCTATGGTGCAACCACACTTGGAATACTGTGTACAGTTCTGGTCACTGCACCTAAAAAGGAATATTGTCAAGTTGAAAAAGTGCTGAAAAGGGCAACTGAAATTATCAACGGGCTAGAGCAACTCCACTATGGGGAAAGGTTATAACATCTGGGACTGTTTAGCTTGGAGAAAAGGGGAGTAAGGGGAGACATGATAGAAGTGTACAGAATTATGCATGGTGTGGAGAAAGTGGATGGGGAGACATTTTTGCACCTCTCTCGTAATACTAGAACCCGGGGTCATCCTATGAAGCTGATTGGTGGGAGATTCAGGACAGATAAAAAGAAGTACTTCTTCACATAGTGTATAATTAAATATGAAATTCACTTCCACAAGATTTAGTGATGGTCCCAATTTGGATGGCTTTAAAACGGGATTGGACAAATTCATGGAGGAAACAGCTATCACTGGCTACTAATCCTGATGGCTATGAGCTACCTCCATTATCAGAGGCAGTATGCCTAAGTACACCAGTTGCTGGGGAACATGGGCGGGAAGGTGCTGTTGCACGCATGTCCTGCTTGTGGGTTTCCCATGGGCAGCTGGTAGGCCACTATGTGAACAGAATGCTGGACTAGATGGACCTTGGTTTGATCCAGCATGACTCTTCTTATGTTTTTATGGTCCTAAATGATAAATTGATTTACAGTTATTAATCTTGGGTTGTTACACAACAGAATTTACAGTGGGTCATAAAACTCCTCCCCAGTTCAAGCCACTGTAAGGAATTCACAGAGCTGGAGATGAAAGCAACTTCAGGAGAAACACAATACTATTTTGGGAATCCTGCATACTTGCTATTCAGGGATTTGCACCAAAGTCAGGTATATGAAAAAAAACAACTCCCATTGACTTCAGTCGAATTTGGTATGGCATTTTCACATATTGTTTGGGGAACTGCAGCATATTAAGGGAGGACGTGTACAAAAATTGTAGCAGTTATTTAGCAGTTAACTAAATGTAGCAGTTATTGACTAGCATGTGGGGATATACACAAGGGAAAATCAACATGAAGGCATCATAACTAGCAAAAGTTTATGGAATTGAAAGGCTGCTTTTGTTTTATGTTAAATGTAGATCATGGTATAATCGTGGTCAAGCCAAATGGCCATATTTATTTGCTTATTATGTTTGATGAAGTGGGCTCTTGCATCTGAAGTGAGAAGATTATGCCACAATGCATGGGTTAATTTAATGTTTGCTGCAACAGACTAACATGGAACTTACCACACTTGTCACTCTTCTTCTAACTGCTTGGGGGGCATATATGGGGTTATTCCATTTATCTCCCCACCAGACCCGTGAAATAGGCTAAGCTAGTAGGTCATCACTTGCCCAAGGCCATGAGTTCCATGCCTGAGCAGAGATTTACACACACATCTATCAGGCTCATTTTGCCTTTGCCCCCATCTCAGTTGCCTTTAGCTCATAGAATCATAGAATCATAGAATAGTAGGGTTGGAAGGGGCCTACAAGGCCATCGAGTCCAACCCCCTGCTCAATGCAGGAATCCAAGTCAGAGCATCCCTGACAAATGGCTGTCCAGCCTCGTCTTGAAGGCCTCCAGTGTGGGAGGGCCCACCACCTCCCCAGGTAATTGGTTCCATTGCCGTATTGCTCTGGAAACTTCCAGAGCTCCTCCCACTACTGGAATGTGGTCCCTGGAAACTTCTTCGGAATGGATTTCAGTCCTCGGGCTGTTAAAATTGTTGTGCCCCTGATCAAGGAGATCCATCTGGCCACAAGGAGTTCTTGGAGTAATAATAGCTGGCAAAGAAATTTAGCGAGAATCTATAACCAAGAAGTATACTAAATGGACTTCTCCTAGTGGAGTTTTTATCCTGCTATTGACATTGCTCAGTCACGGAAGTTTGTGGGTCCTTTCGATGACGTTGTCAACCTCCAGGGTATCTCTCACACGAAATGACCTTTATTCAATTTATGACGTTGTCAACCTCCAGGGTGTCTCCCACACTAAATGACCTTTATTCAATTTTTTAAAAGATCAGAGATAATGGCTGCCTTTACATTAAAGAAAAAACCCACAACCCTCCCATTGTGGAGCCTTTCCCCATTTACATGGGCGACCATGTGATTGCTGAGAGGAGAAGCTTTTAATGTTTAAGATTCCATAGAACTCATGAAACAGCGCCATCTAGTGGCTGTTTTAATAGTGCAACATCCCGACTTAAATAGATAGCTCATTATTTCTGGATCTTTTTGAGATGGAATAACCAGGCCTGGCGTGCTATGGTCCATGGGGTCACGAAGAGTCGGACATGATTGAATGACTGAACAACAACCAGGAAATACCTCTGGATGTGCCCTGGAGGTTCACAACATCATCTAAAGGACTTGCCAACTTCTGTGAGTGAGCAATCTCAATAGCAGGATAAAAGCTCTGTGTGAAGAAGCCCAATGAGCTATCAAATTACCACACTTGAGGACCGTGCGAGTTCCCTCCATGAAAAAGGAAAAGCTGCAATAAGAGGAGCTAGACCACAGCGCCATCTAGCAGCTGTATAATGAAACATATGGAAGACTCAGATAAGGGGGAAGAGGAGGGGGAAAGGGGGGAAAGGAAGTGTGTGTAAAAGGAGTCCGTTGTGATCCTGCATTTAAAATGGAAGCAGAAAGCCCCATTTTAAATGCGGGATTTTAGGCTGGTATAGAGATGCTCCATAAGGCAGGGCAGAAGCACTCAATGGCAGACTGATGGGATTCAGCAGGCAAAAACAGCAGGATCAGGAAGGTCTGACCAGAGAAGAGGGTACAAAGCAAGGCTATCAAGACCCAGTGGAAGCAAGGTTCTAGCTAGAAAACTGGAAAGATGCTGATGTTGTGACCCAGTTCAATAAATTTTACAGTATCCTCCTGGATCACCTCCATGAGTTGGGAATTGGAGACACTAGGACAGTTTATACGACATGAGGGTGGTTAATAAGGCATAGTGGCTTGTTAACCACCCTGCACATGCTAGGCATGTGCTGGGCCGATTTACATAATTACCCTTGTCAGGCGTGGCTTGTGATGTCCAAACCTGGCAAGGGTGCATGGTTAGGGTGGCTAACAAACCACCCAGCAACCCTTCAACAGGCCATGGGTTCTGGGTAGTTTGTTAATCACCCCAACCACCCATCCTTGCCAGGTTCGGACGTTACGACAAACCATGGCCAGTGAGGGTAATTATGTGAACTGGGCCAGCACACACAGGGTGGTTAACAGGCCACTGTGGCTTATTAACCACCCTTCTGTTGTGCAAACCAGGTCACTGTTCTACAGTGGTTCAGGTCTTACCTGCGGGGCTGGTTCCAGAGAATAACATTGGGTGACTGCACCTCAGCCCCTTGGCAGCTGAATTGTGGGGTGCCACGGGGCACCATCCTGTCCCTAGAGTTATTTTATATCTATATGAAGCCATTGGGAGCAGTCATTAGAAGATTTGGGGCAAGGTATCACCAGTATGCTGATGACACCCGGCTCGATTTCCCTGAATTGAGAGAGGCCATGCACATTTTGAACCCATGCCTGGATGCAGTTATGGCTTCGATGAGGGCTAATAAATTGAAGCTGAATTTTGATAAGGCAGAGAGTGGGCAGTTCCCAGGTCTGGAAATTGGGCTGTTTGCTTGTTCTGGATAGGGTTGTACTCACTCTGAAGGAGCAAGTATGTCATTTTGGGGTGCTCCTGGATCAATTTCTGTCACTGGAGGCCCAGGTGACCTCAGTGGCCCGGAGCGCCCATGACCAGCTTCAGTTGGTGCACCAACTATGACTGTTCCTGGTTGAGGACGGCCTAGCCATGGTGATCCATGCATTGGTAACCTCATAGTCAGACTACTGTAATGTGCTCTATGTGGGGCTACCCTTGCGCTTGGTTTGGAAGCTGAAGCTAATACAGAATGCAGCAGCTAGGGTGCTCACTGGGACACCCAGCTATGTTCACATAACGCCTGTGTTAAAAGAACTGCACTGGCTGCCTAGTAGCTACCGAGCTACGTTCCAGGTGATGTTGTTGTCATACAAAGTCTTAAACAACTTTGGATCAGGATATCTAGCAGACTGTATTCCCATATACATACTCAGCCGACCTTTAGGATCTTCAAAGCAGGCCTTGCTGATTGTCCCATGACCAACAGAATGTCACCATGTATTATATGGACAGGGCGCCTTCTCGGTGGTGGCGCCCACCCTCTGGAAAATCCTCCCCTGGTTCGGGAGGCAGAAAATGTGGCATGTTTCAAATACCTCCTGAAAACACACATGTTCACCCAGTCTTTCTCTAGCTTGTAACTAACTGCAATTAATCATATGCTGCTTCATCTTATTGCTCTTTGTATTGGTTTGTACTGTTATTATAACTGGAATTGTTTTGAATAGTCTACTTTAAATGTGATTTTTTAATATTTATATGTGAACTGCTTAGGGATGTTATTATATTAAACGCCTCTCCCAACATCAACCAACCTGTACTCTACACTCAGCATCTAAGGTCCTCCTCCGGATGCCTTTTTTGAGGAAGGCTCAGAAGGTGGCAACAAGGGTGAATACCTTTCAGTGGTGGCCTCCCAATTGTGGAATGATCTCCCCAATGAGGCCCACCTGGCACTGACATTGTTATCTTCTCAGCGCCACGTTAAGACCTTTCTCTTTTCTCAGGCATCTGGCAGAATATGATGAGTTTTTAATTGGTCCTGGATTTGTCTTATGGTTATGGTCGATTGCTCAAAGTTGTTTTTAGATATATGTCATCTTTGTGTATACTGTCTGTTTGTGTGTTTTTATGTAAATAGTTTGTAAATGTTATATACTGTATTTTAATGGTTTTTAATCTTTGTAAGCCATCAGAGACTATGGTGTGGTATAGAAATGTAATAAATAAATAATAATAATATTACTGATAAATAAATAAATAAATGTTACTTTGGACAATCAAAAGGCTGGAATGTAGACCAATGAAAGCGTCTTACAATATAATGCAGACAGCATAGGATTAAACATAACCACCTCATCCTATGGTTAAGATCTGCTAGGTACGCCCCACGGACGGTATCATCTCTTGCGGATGCAAGATTAGTACCCATAAGGAGCAGCAGAAACTTTTCAGTTGTTGTCCTCTTGTACTGTGAAATGCCCTCCACTGCCTCAGCATGCTTTTAAAAAATGCACAGAGAAGTGAATAATAATTTTGATGTGCAAACTTCTAAGGTCAGCATTATTTGGATGGCTAAGAAGTAGATGCGAAGCCCACAAAACCAAGAGGCAAGGAATGATTGTAACCTCACCAACACCCATACCTGGTGGTGATATCCAGCTGTTACAGAGAAGACCCAGGTCTAGGTGGTCTTATAAAGCTTGGCAAAGGGCCAGACTACATATGGCACAGAAGATCCATGATAGGATCTCTCTCGTTTTTAAGCATCAAAGCAGTCAAAGGGGATGGGTCCACCCAATTTGGCTCAGGGAAGCAGTCCCGGGGGGAGGGGTGTTTAACCCTTTCTCTCACACCATTTCTCTGATCCAAATTGTCTCCTGAAGAAGTTGCTACTAGCCCCGCCGGGGGGGGGGGGGGAATGATTACCTGCATTGTACTTTCCAAGGCTATTAGTAGGTAGGGGGAGGCAAATTGGATCAGGAAAACAGCTCACGGGAAAGGGTTAATAAACCTCTTCCCCAGCACTGCTGTCCCAAGCCAGTTTATGTCTCTTTCATCTGTTTTTTAGATTTACATCTTGCATCTGTGCTTTAGCTAGGAAATCGGGTCATGGATTTCCTGCATCACATGTCATTTGGCCCAAATACTATGCAGTACTGGCACAGGGGAGAATGACAAGGAAGAGGTTATTTGGCCCATGCAAGGTGTGAGTGCCAGAAGGAATACACCGACTATGCAGTTAACCCATTTTGCATTTGCGTGCCTGGCCCTGAAAGATCTGTTTTAGGTAAATGCTGTGGAGTGGGTGTTGTTTGTAACGAAGTCAGAGACTATAAAACATGGTTTTATAAGGAAGTAAAATGAAAGTCCCATATTGTTCCTGTGTATGACAGTGTGTAAATTACAATTCTCCTGACCTTCACGAAACAGAGAGGCGACAGGGTGTGGGAGAAGAACGACAGCGAGAAAGGAATAGATGGAGTAAGATTAGTGAAATGGTGACAAGAGGTGGAAATAGGGGAGCAATGTTTTTCTGCATTCCGTATCCATTTGCCTGATTCTTTGCAACTTTAGCAACCAATAAAGCAGTCCTAACAACTGGGCATTGGGTATAACAAGCCTGGGAAAGGTGAGCCCAGACTGCTTGCCCCACCGCCCACCTTTTGCACCTGTGCTGGAGCTGAAATCAGCAGTGCGCTGCTGACTTGTCCGATCATAAACAATCATCCAAGTTGAAAAGAGAGGGAGAAAAGAAAGAGGGAAAGAAAAAAAGAAGAAGCTGAGCAGAGCAGTATGCACTAGTGGGTGAGATGATTAACGATTAACCCCCCTTGCCTCCTGCCTCCACCCCCTCTGGGTAGTATAGGCCTTGAAGCTCAGCAGATCCTTTCAGAGAAATATTTGAAATAAAGGCCAACAGATAGGGGACGCCGGCAAAATCAGTTGAGGGGCCAATAACCTGGCTGCAGAATCACTGCAATCTGGCCCGTGTTTGCTGATGATAATGCGCCTTTCCAAAGCCCTGATAGACATGGAGATGGCAGATTACAGTGCAGCTTTAGACCCAGCATACACCACCTTGGAGTTTGAGAACATGCAAGTCCTGGCAATAGGCAATGGTAAGTTTAACTTGGAGCTTTGCTCTTCTCTTTTAAAGTTGGGGGTTTGGGGGGAAGACAGCCAGAATTCAGAGGTGCATTTGCAGACAGGCAGCGGCAACACCCAGATGGTGTGAAGGCTTACAATTTGTTTCTCTCTTTCCGTGACCAGAAGAAAACTTTTTCCTTGCGGTGGAGGTTCTTCTCCTCCAGGCTCGAACCTCTTACATGTTTATATGGCAAGTTTGTGTTTGACCGATGCTCCACTTGGCTTTGACTGCATGACATTTAAAGAGAAAGGTGCTGCTTAGCAATCTAAATAGTAATACAGGGTTTTCTCTCAGGCTACATATCTGGCTGCAGAAGCTTGGGACGGTGGCATGGATGGAGAGCATACGGGGAAAGGAACTTTGTATAGAGCTGGGTGACCGTCTCCTCGTGAGAGGATTTTGGAAGGATGAGATGAGAAAGGTAGCTCTCCCTGGTTATGGAGACTTCTGCAGTGCAAGGACCCTTAGGAACTGAAATTGCCCTAACACCTACAAAATTTTGTCATGTTTTCAGTGCATAAACCATCAGAGACTGCAAAGGGAAGCTGCTTCAGAATTCAGAAAGGGTTAAAAAAGCTCTATGACTGCAATCTTGCTCAGTGGGACTTAATTCTGAGTAAAGATGCCTAGGACTGGGCTTTGTATGAAGTATGCCACTGAGTGGTTATTTCACATAATAATGTTTAACATTTATATCTTAGTGCTTTTTAAGAGTCTAAAGAGTATTGCATGCATTATAATCCTAACAGCGACCCTGTTGTGTAGGCCCAAATTATTATCCCCATATTATATATTTTGGGGTAGTCGTATTTTAGGTGGAAAAGTACACCCTGCCTTATGCCATGGTGATTCAAAACCTGCATGGAGAATTAGGCCAAAAGGAAACCTACTTTTTCAACTGCAAAGAGCATCAACATTGTTTATGGCAGCCTTGCGCACCCTGGTGCCCTCCACAACTTGACCATAACTCCTACCATCCTCAGCTACCCTGGTCCAGGGGCCTGCTGGCTGGGGATGATGGAAGGTGTAGTCCAACACATCTGGAAGGCACCAGGTTTGGGAAGCCTGCTCCGTAATAAGGAAAAGAGTACAAGAAGCACAGGCTGTCATTTTTGCTTCCTTGGCCTTCTTTTGCCCTCAGGAATTGTGTTACATTATTCCACTGTTGAATCTTCTGGAGACTAATTTCTGTTCACAAGATCAAAGAACATTCTTGGGCACATTTACCTCAGATCCTCCGAAGAGCAGGCCAATGACTAATCTTAGTGTAATTCAGAAGCATGTCTTACATTCATTCTGTAATTCAGAAGGGTATATTGTATATATAGTCAAACTCTCTTAATAAAGACACCTCTTAGTCTTCCCTCAGGGCTTTTACCAGCAGATGTCTTATAAGTGATGCTTCATATTCTCCACCTGTAACTGATTAATAAGTACAGCTTCTGACCAATAGTACAGTTCTCTTCTACAGTGTATGTATAGAATACTTACCTGATTATGGTGTCTTGCTTGATGCCTAGCTTTATTTTGGTTGGCATAAGACTGTCTGCCTTTCTTTGGGAGAGAAGCCAGCGACTTTGGTAGTATGTATTGAAATTCAAATCATTTTAGTATTGGGGGAATGGCATGCTGTGAGACAAGAAAAAAATACTCATATATAATTATGTTTATTTTAAAATGTGTATTCTGGGTTTGTGTATTTCAAAACATGTTTTGGTAGGTCATATCACCTGCTTATATAGACATAGTATTTGGCTTGCTTAATGCTTCTCTATGTAGCGATGGCCCAAGAGATTTTTCTGTGTGAAGTGAAGGAAAAGATGGCAGTTTCCCTATTCCATATGCAAAAGCTGACTGGATTAGCAGTTGAATTTTACTTCAACACTAGCATCCCCTACTGCACCTGAAGGCAGGAGGCTAGTTAGGGGGCACAGGCCTCATGGCACACACAACTCCGTCCACTTCTGGCCGTCAGCATCTACTGCTTGAGGCAGCCGCCTCATTCTGCCTAATGATAGGGCCGGCCCTGGCTTGTCTACATTTCAAATGCTAAATCCTGTCATAGCTGTCAAACAAAAAACTCTGAAAGTTGTAGTTCTATGGCGTGACAAAGGAATTCACAGCAGTCTCTCAAAACTGGAGGGTCTAATGTTTCAGATTTAGACGTAGTCATGCCTAGCGTAGACTAACTTTAAGTCTCATTGATTTCAGTGGGTCAGCTCTAAGCATGACATACTCATCATCACCACCTCCCTCCTCCCCAAGTAGAAAGGTTTGGACTTGCCAGAAATCAAGGGTAGGTTTTCCCCCCATTACATTAACCTATGGGCCAATCATCAATATCAAGGCTTTGGGCCTATCATGTGATAAGCCCTTTTATTTTCAAAAAATAACACTTGGCCTTCAGCCACAGGCCATTAAAATCATAGAGCTTAATAGAAATAACAGAAGTACTCGAGCAATGAAAATATAGTCAAACCAGATAAAAATGGGCTAGGTGACAACACCATCCTCCAGACATCTTTTTGAGCTCAAAAGGTGGGACATAAATATTTTAAATACATAATTAATAATAAATCATAGCCTTGCAATATCATCCAACCCTATTTTCTTCATTATATTTTGCGCTCTCTCTCTCTCTCTCTGTCTCAAGCACCAAGTGGAGACAACAGTTACAGGGGAGCACCTTTCCCTCAGTTATTCTATGAAATTTTATTGTCATGAAACTATTTCAAGCCCACACATTCTAATGTATAAGATAATGAACAGAGTCTCAAAGTTTTTGCGTATCTGAGCCACTTCTAAACACTCCTGCTGAAAACCAGCACAGTAATGACTACGTATGAAATTATGCAATCCTGGCAAAGTTCCAACTCAGGTAATTCCATTCCATCCATCTTTTTATTCCATCCATTTTTTAAAAAAAGCTTCACACTAGTGATGTGGGTTTTCTGGAAAATTTGGAGCTGGAAATTTCTGGGAAAATGTCCTATGTAAATTAGGGTAATTTGCACAGGGTAATTTCTAGAAATTTTCTAGGAAAAAATCGTATTTATATTAGGGGAATTTTCATGGGGGAATTTGCAGTGGAAAAGTTTGTTTGCATTGGAAAAGGTTTCTGATGCCCTAGAGAGTAATCTTATGTATCATATTTATTTTTCTTGTCTTTCGTAAACAACAAAGCTAAAAAAAAGTGCCTGATGCTATTTTTTTCCCAATATACCAAAAGTATTTGACCTAAAATATCTGAAGAAAAAAATTAAAGCACACTTGTGATTTAAATATTATATTGTGTAGAAACTGTATTCAAAATTTTAAAGACAATACTATGTACTTCCTTTACATAGTTTAAATTTAAGAAAAAAAAACCCAAAGGTGCTGAAAACTGTTGTGATACTTATAGATTTTAGCAGCCCAAAGAACTGTGCATGATATGCTGACAACCACTCATCTATTTCAAGATTTACAACTTGTACGACCATTAAAAGCCAGTACAATACATAATCATTCCTGGTGAACTGCTTGTCATTTTTATTCCCCCCTCCCCGCTTATATATCAATGATATATATGTATTCTCTCACATACTTGCTAGGGATAATCACCTAAACAATATTAATTACAACTTTGAAACGGCCAAGCTTGCCTAATACTGTATTTGGAATTGGCATCCATTCATTGTTACTAATGAATTATGAAATGGAAAAATTTTGCATGGAAAAATAAAGCACTGGAAAAATGTCTATGAAAAATTTTCCATCCACATCACTGCTTCACATACCCTCTTTTTAATTGGATACATCATTTTAACTTAATGTCCTTTGCTTCTATAGATGTTGCTAAAATCTATTAAATATGTACCATGCTCACCACTCAAAGAATTAGTGCCAGTCAAAATCATTGTCTTACTCATTCCTTTATTGTGAATATTTCTCCTGTTTTTCATTATTCTTATATTTTCTATAATTCTATGTTCCTTGCCATTGTCCCTAATTTAGTATTACAACCCGGCAGTGAATAATGAAGAGGGATGAGTAAAGCACAGGTAAGGTTCTACAGTCTGGGTACAGTCCGTGGCTTTTCAGACAAATAGAGGCAGTAGTAGAATGAGCTTATATTGTACGTGCTCATTTTTCTTTCTGTTCTGCCACGGTCTCTGTTCAGACTTTTGCAAGTTTCTGTATAGAAACTTGGTGGCCAGCACCACTGCAAAGCATATCTTGACATTAGGGCATGGCCATTGCAGGCACCTGTTGGGAAATGACGGCAGTGAGGAACTACCGTGTGCTTCCAGCTGAGGCTTTTACTGTGCAACCTCCCCGACCCATTCACAGAATTTTACTAGCAGGGGGAGGGGAGGAAACACAGACATCGTCATCTTCCACTTGTGACCCTCCTGTGTTTTCCCATTGCTTCTTCTGTCTTTCCACATAAAATCTGATAAGAAGGAAAAGATGGAATAGCTGCACAGTGTCTATGGACTGGTAGTGCTAACATGCACCCGGTTTTCCCTCTTAGCAGCTAGCTAGCTTGCTTCTTTGCTTCCTTCTGAAGTTTCCCTTAGGAGTGGAATATATGCTTCCTTGCTTTGCTTTGCTTTGCTTTGCTATATGCTTTGCTATATGCTTTGCTTCATGCTTTGCTTCCTTCTGAAGTTTCCCTTAGGAGTGGAATATATTCTAGACATTTTCTCTCTCTCCCACCTCCAGAAGTGTGGGATTTGGAGAAACAGCTGTAATTAGAAACAACATGGAGTCCTGTGGTACGGATTTATTATGACACAAACGTTCATGGACTACCGTCCACTTCATCAGATGCATGAGAAGTTATCCAGAGAGGTGGAGGGGTACAGAGAAAAAAATGGTAAACAGTGGGGCCAAATGACCATGAAATGCAAGAGGTACAATTTGCGATAATTCAATATAAAGGTTAAATATATGCTAGATAAGCACAGTGACCAATCACAACAGCGATGATATGACCACTACTTGGCATAACTGGAATTAAGATCAAAATTAATAGGCTACACACACATACATGCTTCTGTTAACAATGGGACCATTTCCTCATACAGGAAGCTGCTTGCCCTCTTTGATCTTCTGGGGATGTCTTGCTCCATGTGCGACCACAACATGATGACACCTGTCACACAAGTCATGTTCAACTAAACCTTATGAGGAAATGGAAGAAATACGAGTGACACCTCACAATGTCTTGTAAATGTAAATAATGATGCAGCTTGTATAGTTATCCAAATAGGGTCAACTATACAAGCCTTGTAAGGTCAAGACTTGTGCCTTGGGAGCATTTGATCTCATTGTGCTTCCAAAATGATTGTCTGAGAATAGCCTAATCATATACCTTAATTCCTTTAAATCAGATTGTAATTATTTGGAGGAAGGATTTTTGTGCATGTGCGAATTTCCACCAGGGCCAGCCCAAGACGTTTTGATGCCTGAGGTAGAGCAGCAAATGCCCCCCCCCCCCCCGCAAGTCAAAGTAGATAATCAGTCAAGTTATTCTGGCATCCAAGGCAGAGAATCCCGCAAGCACCTCTCTCCCTCCCTGGTGATGCAAATACAACAATAATAGCAAATAACTAACCATTTCCTTCCCTTTCATAACACCCACACATAACACCTCACAATGCCTAGTACTAAGTCTGGCCCTGATTCCCACAGTACCAAATATCCCAAGCAATTCATACAATGCCTCACACTGAGCCAACACACTAGTAGAGGAGCAAGTTTTCAAGTGGCACAGAAGTATTCTTCAGGCAGTGAGTTCTGTGCCCCTCTAAAGCTTGTTACCCTACCAACACTGCTGGTTCAGTTGTAGGAATCATCTGAATCATTTGAGATCCTCCTCTGATCCCTCCAACATTTGTCAGCTGAAATATAAATAGCCTGGTTTTACATTACATGAAAGAATTATTTGTTTTCATAAAGTATTAGAGAACATGTAGTATGTCTTTCAGAAACTTTAATTTCAAAATGTGTATTTTCCCTTACCACCAAGAATATATATTTATTTTAACATTTAGATGTCATATATTTTTCTATTGCCCAGTGCATCATACAAAACGTCATAATTTAAAAGCGCCTTATAAAACTAGCAAAGCCATGGAAGAAAACTTTGGTGCCATTTTATATGTGCCAGTCACATTGCTACATAATAGTAGACCACATCAGGGTTATGTTCTGCTATTATGTACAAATTTGGTGCATACCAGCAATTGTTATGCTTATGCATAGGGAGAAAGCACTTAATGATATGCCTTTTAAATAGAAACACCTGGAGGGTAAACTGAACTTGTTTGTCTTTAGGACTAGCAAGGCAGCCATTTTCATTAATAACAACAACAACAATAACAACATTTATGTTTCGCTTCCCACCACAAAAAGCTGCCTCAAATTAACTTACACACATAAAAAACAGAAATCTATAACATAACAGAAAAATGAATATCAATATAAACCATAATCAACACAATAATACAAATAAACATAATTAAAACATAATCTAAAATCAATGCAAATGGAAAGTGTTCACCCACACAATACACAAATATCTCCCCCCCTCTCCCTCACAACTTGAATGAACACCACAAAAGCAGCCCACAGCAACTGGGCCTTAACTAATGCCCAAATGCTTGGGAAAAAACACGGCATAGTCAAGCACTGATCTCAACAGCAAGGGGGTCCTACTGCAAAATAGTAAACTGAGTGATTTATTATTCAACAACCCATCTTTCCGGTTACTAGTATTATTTGATTACTTGGTGCAATGAATTGTTTAGTTCCTTGATTACAAAATCCCTGCTGTAATGGAGCTGCTGGCCATCAGATTTCCTGCTTTGGCAAACCCTCACTTCTCTGTTCCCCACTATCTATCTTTCCTTCTTCAGTTGGAGGTGTTTGCTGGGGAGTAGATGTAAAATTGCCTGGAGTGTGGAGTGGGGTTGGAAATAGGCACATATCCCTTTGACTTTTTTTTTTTTTTTTTTTAATGCAGTGATGAATCACACCACATACACATAGAGAGAGCACGCACGGCAGCACTAAAGCTACTTCCCCTTTCCATTCCATGGGACAGGATATGGGACTATTGATGCCACACTGCAGGAGCTCTGGTACAGTACTCAGGAGGAAAACATGGGGTTCTGAATCCTCTAGAAAGGCCGCAAGGTGCCATCAAGAGAAAAATCTCTAGTTGTTTCCAGATAAGGCTTTTATGGTGACATCACCCTGCCTCATTCACAGAAGCTCATGGAGGGCCCAGACAACATCATCTTTTACTCATGACCCTCCTGTGTTTCCTTACTGCTACTTCCGTCTTTTCCCGTAAAGTAGAAAATCTGTTAAGGAGAAACAGATGGAACAGCTGCAAGGCCTTCTGACTGTACCCCAAAGAGATGTCCATCTGGAAGTATCTGTTGAAGTCCCTCCAGTGTTTTCCCACCACTTCTTCTGTCTTTTTCCTCACCGCAGATAACCAGTTAAGGAAAAAAAGACCCAATTGCTGCACAGTGCCTTCTGATTGGTAGTGCTAGGAGGTTTGGGTCTGGAAGGACCCTCTTTAAAGAAGGGGGAAGTGTTGGCTTAGCAAGTATGTGGGGACAGCCAACCCAAACCCAGTGAGAAAAGAAACGGAAGGGGATTGCTTAGAGAATGGGTGCATTATTAGTATGTCAATGGTACCATCAGTGTACACGGAGCTTTCTAGTATAAAATAAACACATATAAATCTAAGAATTGTCCAAGCCTACGTTTTAAGAAAGACAATAGACAGGCTTGAGGGAAGCAGAGGCAAGAGTAAGAGACTGAATATGAAATGTTCAAACTGTAGGAATGTATTGATTTAATGCTTACAAATTTCTCTTTTATGTTTTTACTTGAATTGTTCTTCTCCCTCCCCCAGGTAGTTATTTGAAGTTTTATTTATAAGTTATGAGATCATTTTTTATTGTTAGATAATTTTTGTTTGGTATGTTGCATGATATTATCACATTCATTGCGATCTGCTGTTCTTAGCCATTATGGGCTTTGCTTTGGAAGGAAAAGCAGGGTATGAACACTGTAATGAAATGAAAAGGAACTGTAGCTACTAATGGAGAACTCATTCTCTGGTGCCTTATGTAGCCAAAACGGCTCCACCTATGCACAGAAGAGAGGAATCAGCAGGCTTGGAGAAACCCCAAGGTTTGAAGAAGTACCAAAGGAAAAGAAAGAAAAATCTTTAGGGAAAAAAAATCATAAGGGGGCAGGGGAACCAAACTAGTCTAGTGAGGACTGAACATGATCAGTAGTCATTGACTGCTTGGGACGATGGAAAACCAGGGGTGGGGTGGAATGGAGTATCCTGCAAAAGGGTATGGCTGCCTGGCTAGAACCCAGAACCAAAGCACTCCACACTGCAACTTTTTGTTGCAGGTCCCATTTTCATGTCGTGTTTGTTTGTTTGTTTGTTTGTGTATTTAAAGGATTTTTACAAGACAGTCCCTGCCCACAGATTTGCAGTCTAAAAGACATGACACAAAAGGAAAAAAGGAATTGTGAAGGAAGGGGAAGCAAACTGAGACACCAACTGTTAAAAGTTACAAAGTTCCTATCTCTCACTCTACTATAGCCTGATGGATTGTTTGAAATGTTTGTAAACTGCCTTGTAAACTTCAGAAAGGTGGTAAAGAAATTAGTGCTGTGCCGAAAATTTCTCCCCCCTTTTTTTCGACCATTCTCCTTTAATTTGATAGAAGATAAATTGCTTTCGAAAAGAAATTCAGTACTGAAGAAATTTCAGAGAAATTCCCAAGGGTTGGGTTTGGGTTTCTTGGGCTTACCTTACTTAGGAGGTGGCCATGGAATGAGCACAAGTGTCCTGTCTTTCATTGTACTATCATCTTTTTGGCAGCCTGTAGCCTCCTCAGCTCCCTACGCTTCAACTGAAGCCTAATGGAAGGCATCATGAGCTAATTCCTCCCTTAGGGATTTTTCAGATCATTTCTTTTTTCAAAAGTGCAGACAGCCTGAGAGGCTAGCTGTGATTAGGTAAGCTCAAAGACACCACCAAAAGAAATTCAACATAAATTATAGACTGTCCTGAGAATGAGGCAGAACAATGGAAACCCTTTTCACAGGGGAAGAAAAATTTCTGGAAACTGGAGGACAGATTTTGGCAGAGCACTAGCTCCACCTCATCCCTGGAGCTTGGCACAACACTGCCCCCCCCCCGACCTGCATTGTGGCGGACATAAAATGGAGGGCCAGCCTGCCAACACATTTGATGCTGTTGCAGCATGAAAAACCCTTACCAAAAACAAAAGAAGCTGTGCTACAAGTCCTTCCAATGGGGAGCTGCCAATGGGGAGCCCTACCTGTGAGAAACTGCTGAGTATTTCCCTTTCCTGGAGAAATTCAGGGAAAGTGTCTCCCAAATTTCTCTGCCCACAAATAAGGGGGAGAATTTTGAGAGGCCATGTGCGCACAGCTCTAGTAGAAACACAACAACAACTAGCAAATGACAGTTCAGGGAGGAGCGCCATGGAACTGGACGGCCTATCTCCCTCTTTCAGCTGTTCCATTGATTGCAATCCTACACACACTTACCATGAAGGAAGCCTCATCAGTTCAGTAGGACTTACTTCTGAATAGACTCACATAAGGATTGCAACTTTAAACTATCTTTTCTATTTTGTACATGTACTTGGCCTTCATTTAGTCTTGGTTTCATATAACGCAGGAATACAAAAACAGCATTTCACATGTAGAATGGTAGCATGTCGGGCACCAAGGAAAAACAAGGGCTGGAGAAGTGGAAGATGATGGGATGAGAGAAGGAGAAGTTAGGAGGAGAGATGCATTTGACATTATTGTTGTTGTTGCTGTTGCTGTTGTTGTTGTTCATTAGAGTGCATTGACTCCCAGAAAGTGGAAAGAGAGGGCTGACTGACCTTGGCTGTGGTGTGATGAAGTTCACCTAGACCAACAAGGGAAATCCAGGCACAGATCCCCTGGCTAGATTGGATCTATGCATATAACAGGATGTTGCAGAGACCCACTAGCTCCTTGCCTATATCCAGCAGTCAGGGTTCTACATGTAGTTCCTGTTCCTGGGAACCATGCACACAGCATGCAGCACATTGACATATAGAGAGAATGTGGATGCACCTCCAGATGTGCAGTTTATGCACACAGTCTCCATCAAGTTAGCTGTGATATAAGCCCCATGGTAGTAGTTAGTTATGATTGTCTAAGGTTCCATTGCTTTCATTTGGACTTTTAAGTTTAAGTTTTAAGATATGGTGTTGATTTCCTGCATTTGACACTATACTTTGATAACGTGTCCGGTCACCAGGATCTTAATAATGTTCCAGTAGTGGAAATGCTTACTCCATCAATATACACAATTATGCGGATAAGGTGACTGGGGTGGCTCTGGATACCTTGTTGTGGTTTGCACTTTCTTGAATCCTTCTTATTCCTCCCCAAACCCAAATCCACATCCTTTCTGCTCTATTGTGGTAGCTCACCCCAATTTTCCAAGCAGTGAGTTTTCAGGGGTTCAGCGTCTGCCCTGGGTTTGGTTTCCTTTGGAATGAGACCACTGGAGGCTTACATGACTTTTGTAATACTTGTGCTTATTTACAAGTACACAGGTTGAGCATCAGTAGAGTTTAACAGGTTAAAGATGCCCTCCTACACATGTTTAGACAGAAAAAAAAAGGCCTATAACTCCCAGTGGCTGGGGCATGCTGGGAGTTGTAGGCCCTTTTTCAGTCTAAACATGCATAGGATTGTGTCCTAAACTACTCCAATGGATGCTCCAAAGTTCATTGTTCCCTAAGGATGTATGGATTGTGTAATATCATCTGTGTTTTGCGGATTTTCAGGTGCCTTCAGGTGCATCAATGGAATTTGATTTTTTTTGTTTCCAAATTTGCGCAAATTTGCACTTGCGAATTCTCCCAAAAATGTGCACATCCCCCAAAATGTGCATTTTCACACTGTAGCCTATGGGGAAAATGTGCATTTTCAGCGGGGGTTTTTAAAAAAATGTTTCTGTTTCTATGATGAAATTTGCGCAGAATTCCTGAATGTCAGAAAAACGGTCCACAAGTCTGCAGAATCTACCCAACAGGGGGAAAGCCAGTGTGCTGCGGAACCCATGGGTCGGATTCAAAAAATCCGAACTCATTTGATTCCGTTGTGGATTTCTCCGACATCCCTACCTCTGCCCCATCAGATTTCGGGGCAGTGGTGGCGGTGCAGAAAGCACCTTCCGAGCTCCCCAAAGTCCCCAGCTCTGTCTTTCCTCAGACTGACTCTGCCTCATTGCTCCAAACTTACAGGCTGCTTGCTGTTACACAGACCTCTGCCTAACACATTCCTTAGGGGAGGGGGGGAGGGGGGAAGGAAGATGAGGCCTCTTCCAGAAACATCTTCCACCATTTCTGTGGTCATGCCAAGATGCTAGCCATTCAGGCTCATCCATCCCGATCTCCCTAACAAAAGGGCATCTGCCAAGGTAAATTGTTCGAACCTGTTTGTCCCATTCCAGCAGTTCTCCTTGAATCAGTCAGTGGGTTGAGAGCAATGGTGCTGCCAGGGTTGAGGGGCTTCTGAGCAAGATGCCTTCTCCCCACTACCACGGCTGCAACACTTTCTCCCTGCAACGTCTCCCCCCCCCCCCGTTTTCCTTGTCACAGAGTCAGAATGTGGAGTAAAGACCCACTTAGTTCTCAGAGTGGCTCTTCATCCCACATGGAGCCCAGAGGCACAGTGCTCTGGGAAAGGAAGATGTCTGGTGCAAATGACTGAAGCTTCCCCGTGCTCCTCCCACCCCAAACTGGCCTTTTCTGCAAAAGGTATAAGAAACAAATGGGAAGAGGTTGCAGTGACTGCCACCGATGGGCCTCAGCCATTCCCCCAGCCCTGGCTACGAGTCCCCAGACTTGCATCCCATTGTCCTGCCCAAACAGCACTACAGACTGGGAGGTGTCCAGTGAGGTCATTTAGTCAACCCCCAATCCAATCCTGAGTCAAACCGTGGTCCATCTGGCCCAATACTGTCTACTCCAAATGGCAGTAGTTCTCTAAGGTCTCAGGCAGGATCTTTCCCAGCCCTGCTGCCCAAAGTCTCTGTTTTCAAAAGTGTGGACGCCAGGGGATTGAACCAGGCAGGAAGCTTTTGCATAGAAACCATGTTCTCTAGTGCTAAGCTAGTGCTCTTCCCTATGAAGACAGGATTAGAATTCACAGCCCCAGTGGCTCACTCTGGGACAGCACAATGTATGTCACAGCTTCCCAGGCAACTACTTATTCTAGAGCAGTTGGCACTGGTTGTGGCATAATGTGTAGTGCAGAGAAGCCGTCCCTCTCGCTCCCTTCCCATGCCCAGGGGAAGATGACTACCATTACTAATTCTTCCTCCTTCTTGCTCCTGCTCTTCTCTTCCTCTTCCTCTTCTTCTCTTTGCTCTGTAATGCCTATGGATCTGCTGAAAACAAAATCTGTTCTTTGTCGTGTGCGTACTTTGCAGGAAGGGGCGGACAATAGAGATTTATTCGTTGAGGTAAAAAACAACAACACGTTATCCACTTCTTTACTGTTTCCATGCTACAGAAAGTAAAGTGAGCCATAAGAAAGTAAAGCCCTCTTTTTCAAGCCAGCTCAGTCTGTTAACTGCTCAGACATTATTTTTTGGGGTGGGAGGGTTGTCAGGTAAAGAGTGTCACTCTACCCTACCCCATCCACGCACACATGTATAGGGAGAACAAGTCAGATCCTAGTCTTGCATTTTACATGTTTTGCTTAAGAGCTACTGTAGCAAAAGCTGTAATCCCACACAGTCAGTAAACACGCAGAGGATAATGCTATAAGAGACTAAGCGATGGACCAGGAAGTCATGGGCTTAGATCTCACATCTGCCATGAGTTCACCAAGGAGTCCAAGGCAAGCCTCTCTGTCAGCATGTGCACACACACACACACCATCGCATTATCAAGATAATAATGCTGACCTACCTTGCAAGGTTGTTGTAACAATGCATGTGAAATGCTTTAAATGCTCCAAACGAATGGAATAAATGTATTGTTTACTTAATTTACACCCTGCCTTTCAGCCTAAAACAAGGCCCTTATAATGGCTTAGACTATAAAACCATTAACATTTCTCTAAAACAATTTGAACTCCAAAAGACTACAATAATGTCAAATTCGCCCCAACCCTGCCAAAAAGCAGTCAGCATATGGATAATGAAAATTACCTACCATCTTTTAAAACAGATGTGTTGATATATATTATTAGAGACCATTCTAAGAAAGTAGAAGTCCCCAATTCGAATCTTGTATCTGTCATACACTTTCTAGGTGGCCTTAGGCAAGCGAGTCACTCTCAGCCTCTGTCTGCAATATGGAGGGTAATAATTCTGACTTACTCTACAGGGTCGTTGTAACGATTGAAATTTTAAGTATTATCATTGTTGCTTATGTGAGCTTCCATGCCCCTAGCAATTTCCTGCTTCAGTTTATATCCCAGTTATTTCACTCTTGCCCTCCTTGTCTCCCTTCCTGAACAGACACCCCCCCATCTGAAGCTACAAACCTCAATGCCTCCAACAGTATCGGGGCCAGCGTGTTGTGTGCCATCTGCGGAGATCGTGCTACAGGGAAACACTATGGAGCCTCCAGCTGTGATGGATGCAAAGGGTTTTTCAGGAGAAGCGTCAGAAAGAACCACATGTATTCCTGCAGGTAAAGCAGGCGGATGGTACTAGGTAGATCCCTAATGTTTCAAGTCTTTATGATGAGTTGTGAGATGTTACTTTTGAAACAAAGGGTTGGATCCAGATTTGTGCTGGATCAACTCTGCTGATGATAGAGGACTTCCCTGTCCCCTTCCTTCCCGCAGCATCCCCTTCAGCCCCCTACAGAGAGTCAGGAGATCCTGCAGAATGGGGTGAGCTGTGGTGTAGCAGGGAGAGGAGATCCCCCAAACCTAGGCACAGGGACCTTCCACAGATAGAGCCTTTCCTCCTGTGGAGGTCCCTTCCTCTCATAGAAGGCAGGTTCTGGATCCAACCTAATGTCTGTATCAAAAATAAGGACAGAGAAAAGAAGAAAGGTTAAAGGGACAGTATGTGTTTAGCCTGGAGAATAAAGGAATGAAAGGAGGACATGATCGCATCCTTCAAATCCCTGAAGTGCTGTCACATAGAAAAGGGCAAAGACTTATTATCTGCTGCCCCAGAGAACAGGACCAGATCTAATGAGCATAAGTTACAAGGGTGGAGATTTCCGTTGTACGGTAGGAGAAACTTCTCAATGGTAAGAGCAGTTTGACAATAGAATCAAGAACCAGGAAGTGGGTGGGCTTGCTCCACTGGCGATCTTGAAGCCAAGGCTGAACAGTCATCTGCCATGGATTCTTTAGCTCTGGATTTCTTGCATAAAGCAGGGTGTTGAACTAGATGGCCTGTAAAGCCCCCTCCAACTGTAACTCTGATTTTATGAAATGAATCGCCATTCTCACAAACCATGTCCCCCCCGCCACTATCTTCTACATCTTTTTCACTTCATTTGTGCACTGATCTTTCCAACTTGACAGCAAAGGTCCGCATAGTCAAAGCAATGGTATTCCCCGTAGTAACCTATGGCTGCGAGAGCTGGACCATAAGGAAGGCTGAGCGAAGGAAAATAGATGCTTTTGAACTGTGGTGCTGGAGGAAAATTCTGAGAGTGCCTTGGACTGCAAGAAGATCAAACCAGTCCATACTCCAGGAAATAAAGCCAGACTGCTCAGTTGAGGGAAGGATATAAAGGCAAAACTGAAGTGCTTTGGCCACATAATGAGAAGACAGGATACCCTGGAGAAGATGCTGATGCTAGGGAAAGTGGAAGGCAAAAGGAAGAGGGGCCGAGCAAGGGCAAGGTGGATGGATGATATTCTGGAGGTGACGGACTCAACCCTGGGGGAGCTGGGGGTGGCGACGGCCGACAGGAAGCTCTGGCGTGGGCTGGTCCATGAAGTCACGAAGAGTCGGAAGCGACTGACCGAATAAACAACAAACTTTCCAACTAGCCAAGGAGGCCTGCAAGGACATCCCAGCAGAACTCCCCCAGCTGTATTTTTTGGTTGGCTAAGAGGGATCCCTCTGAAAAGAGGTGACAAATAGAAGAAATGTAAGGAAAGATCCTTCCCTAGCCATGATTTACGACCATTTTTCTCCAGAACAAAATGATGCACAATGCATTTTGATTGGTAGTGCTAGGAACTGTCAGTTGGGAAGCACCCTTTAAAGGTGTGTCTGCAGCAACAATATTTCCAGTGATATAACTTCTTGGACTATAAACCTGTGGGCAGGGCCAGGTGTTAATTTTTATTGTACAGAGTTTTGTTTTGAAATAATAAATATCGCTATTCTGGGAATAGCTGGGGCAGTCCACATTCTAGTACACTTCCACGTTTGGTTTTGTAGGAAAGTGAGTTCCTCCTTAAAGAGATGTTAACTTTTTATTTCATTTACTTTAAGAATTGCTGTGCCAGCTTTGCAATATCCTAGTCTACAAAATGGCTTGTAAAATACCCCCACACACACACACACACACACAGCTTCCCCTTACACTGAGCCAATCTACATTACAACTTGAAACTGGTTTCAAACTGGTTTATCTAAAGGGATCCTGCAGTTTCATGAGGGTAATGAGAATTCTTTGCTAGAGACCCCTGCCCCCTGCCCAAACGGCCCTTCTTCCTAGAGCTACAATTCCCAAAATTCCTGTATTTGGTAGCCGTAATCACTAAAAACAGTTTGAAACCAGTTTGAAGTTGTAACGTAGATTGCCCCACTGTCTTTCTCTCACAAATATACTCTTTCTCTCATTTACTCACACATGATAGATATGTCTGTGTGAGTGACATGTCACTCCCCGCCCCGCCATGGGGCAGCGGGAGATCAGAACCTTAAGTCTTGAAATAAACCATGACATTCAGTCAGCTACAGTGCAAAAGATTCTCTAGCCCTCCCTCTCAGTAATCTTATTCTTCAGAGAACAGCCATAGAGTTTGGTGGGTGAGAGTGCAAAAAGTCCATTTTAGGCCCCAAAAGGGGGGAAAGATATGGTAGGAATGGTGCAGACAAGAGAATTGGGGGTAGGGGCTGGCTAGGGCACCCATGGAGTGCAAGGGAGAACTGTGAGGGCCACATGCAGCCCATATGTTGCCCATCCTTGCTTTAGGCCATTATTGCACCAAACTCACTTCATCTTCTGTAACGGCTTTGAGTTGTTTCCTTTTTAAACTCCTCTCTCTCTCTCTCTCTCCCCACACACACAGGTTTAACAGGCAGTGTGTTGTAGATAAGGACAAAAGAAACCAGTGTCGATACTGCAGGCTAAAGAAATGCTTTCGAGCAGGAATGAAGAAAGAAGGTGAGGGCCCTTCATGCTTCAGTGACTGAAGCTTCCCTCTCATTGTATGGCCACGCTGTCGTGTCTGTCGAGCAATCTGAAAGCCAGCTATGTTGATGATCAGATTATATAGCACATACTTATTCCTTTCTCTGCACGTCTGCACAGAGACAAGGCACTTTGAGGGCAACATTGGTTATATGTTATATACATGCATAAAGGCAGAAGTGCTAAATTTTTACATCTGCATACAGATGCCTATTTCTAATCACACCAATAAATAAATTTTAAAACATATACTGCAACAGCTTATAACCCACCTTTCTATACAAAGTGGTGTCTCACCAAACAAAATAAAACAAGAAGTCACAAATATAATAGAAACAATAAAAATAACAAAATGGCAGAAACAATAGCAATTTAAAACATCAGAAAAGTGCATAGTTAACTTATGGAACCTGCTACCAGAAGATGTGGTGTTCACACTAGCTTAGATGACTCTAAAAGGGGACTAGGTACATTCATGGACGATAAGGCTATAATTTAGCTACAAATGGTGATGGCTGTATGCTGATTCCAGGTTCAGAGGCACTGTGCCTCTGAATTACCCATTGCTGGGAAACAACGGTGAGTAGTTGAACTGTTGCCCTCAGGTCCTGATTTTGGGCATCCCTTAGGTGTCTGTTTAGATCAGGGGTGCAGAACTTCAGGCCTGGGTGCCAAATCCACCCCTCCCGAGGTCCAAATTTGGCCCTTTGGTCTTCCCCAGATGGCCACATCCCCTACTCCTAGCCCCAGACCTTTTTCCCTGACCACTGATCATTTGATAGTTTTCCAGCTTTTGTGCATTTTTTCGCATCCTAAGAGTTTGAAATGCCTCTCCTAAGGCTTAGTTACGGGCAGGAAGAGCTTTAAGCAATAATATGCTGGCATTTGAGGTATTTTGACTCACCCCTTTTGCCCACCACTGGAATGCGGTCCCTGGGAGCTTATCTGAAATGGCATTTGGCCCTCAGACTGAAAGAGTTTCAACACACCAGTGTAGATGCTATGACAAAAAGGACACCAGGCTTGATAGGCCTGTGGTCTGACCCAGCAGGGCTCTTTTTATATTCTTATGATTCCAGCCTCATCCACAGCCCAGGTGCATCTGATGAAGTTGGTTCTGCCCACAGAGGCTTTTGCAATTATCGATGTGTTAATTTTTTAGGTGCCAGAGGACCCTTTCTTGTGGCACATTTCCATGACTTAAAGTGGGCTCTAGTCCATAAAAGGTTATGCCACAATAAATCTCTTTTGTCCTGAAAGTGCCAAAAGACTCTTTGTTCTTTTTGCTGCGACAGACTAACGTGACTCACTCCCAGATCCTGGAGGTTCATGTCCTCTCCACAGCACTAGTCATAGTTGCGGCCATAAGCCCAGGCATTTCTAAGAACGTGGCTTAGGTATGCCAGAAGGATAGAGGAATCCTGTTCTCTCTTCAGAGCACCCACTCGTATTTGTCGGTTAATATTCAATAGAAGTTACATTAGGTCTATGACCAGCTAAATACTGAGTAAACATTTAGAATACATCATGCCATGACTGAGCTCTGGGGATCCTGATAACACATGGTGTAACCTTGAGCACTCCTATTAACAGCTGCTGACTGCAGGGTTTTCATTTCAGAACAACCTCATTATAGCCCTATTATCAAGCAGAATTATATGATTGGAAAATAAATCTTGAGAAGCGTAGGTGTAATACTAACAATCAGATATGGTTCGATGCAGATATTCTTATGATTAGCCATAGAGAGGATAGATAATCATCCAGTTATAGCTAATAGTTTAGGCACTTGTTTGATCTGGCAACCTGGTTTCCCTCCCAGGAACATAGCACTGGCCACAGATCAACCACGTGTTTTATCAGGGGATCCTGGAATACCTTTGCTCGGTGCAGAAAGGAGCACCCAAAATGCTCACATGGGTGGAACACCTTTCCTACATGGAAAGGCTAATGTGTTTGGGCTCTCTTTGTTTAGAAAAACAAAAACATGACCAAGGGCACAATCCTATACATGTTTAGCTGGAAAAAAAGCCCTACAATCCCCAGCATTCCTCAGCCAGCACATTTCTATACAGGGACAAGAGGTTAAAATGTGAAAAGTGCTGTTCCCAAATGTGTGCAGTTTTCTGGGGGGAAATGGTGACTGGAGGTACTAAAATGCACTTCAGATAGAACATACCTGTTCACTAAGTGACCCCGAAAACACAGGAAGGTTAAAATGTGGTTGTAAATCCACCTTCCTGCATGGTCATCAATCAGTTTAAAAAACACGATACAAGCATATTTAAAAATGCATTTCTATCTTTCACACATACACACCGAGAGCAGGCAAGAGGACTTTTAAAAATGGCATGTGTGAAATCTGTCTAAATTAGACACTTACACTGAAAATGCAAGTAGAGAAGAAACTTGCTGAAGTTTGAGCTTGAAGCTGATTCACATATTATGTACATCATTTGATCTCCCTACACTCTTAGATGAGTGTATCAACAATCTATTGAAAAGCATCCTATCACTCATACTTGGGAGGAAGACCCATTAAAATTCATGGAATTTACCTCTGAATACGAATGCCATAGTTAGGAATGGCCTGTGAGTCTCTTGAAATCAGTGGGGTTTAAGACTGTTGTGACTAGGATCTATTCCATTGCTTTTAATGGACTTGGCCATCATTAACGTTTGCTGGCTAGCCAACCCTATTTAGTTGGGATGATTCCCATTGATTTCAATTGAGCTTACTTCCATGAAAGTATATTTAGGATAGGGGCATACATCTGGGGTGTATGAGCTGTGAATCCATTCCGGATTTCAGTCAGAACCTGCCAGAATTCTAAAGGAGGTTCGGCAGCTTGCACAGCTCCTTTAGAATTCTGGCTGGTTCTGACAGAAACCTGGAATAGATTTACAGCCCCACTGAAACTAGAACCACCAGCCTCCACTGGTTACAAGTGAAAGATGATGTTGTCTAGCTCCTCTGTACAATTCCATTAATGAGGAAGGATGATTGCACAATGAAAGCCTTGTATGGAAGCACCCCTGATTGTACTTGGACATTCATACATGTATTTCATTTAATCTTACCCACCTTAAATCTTTGGGATAGGACAGGTGACAACATCATCATGTTTTCTCTGATCTATTATATGGCGAAATCAAACACTGCATGAGTGGACCTCTGCTCATGAAATGGGACTTTCCCCTCCGCACTCTATCCCCACAAAACCTGCTCCAGTGGGTTCCCCTCTCACTGGGGCTTAAGTGAAGGGGGAATTGCTCCCTCACCATTTGGCCCATAGAAGCTGTTTGGTTGATGGGAGGGGCTAATTGGGTGCAACCTGGAAATTTAGGACATCTCTACACCAGCCTAAAATCCTGCATTTAAAACAGGGCTTTCTGCTTCCGTTTTAAATGCAAGATCACAACGGACTCCCTTTACACACTCTTCCTTTCCCCCCCTCCCCTTCTCCCTGTATCTGAGTCTTCCATTATCTTTCATTGATCTCGCTCCTTTTCTTGCCAATTTAACTCTTTTCATCGAGGAAACTGAAGCGGAACACAACAGGGTAATTTGAAAGCTCATTATCTGCAATCTATTTTAAAACGGAACAAAGGGCATTTAGCCCTGGAGGGTCACGGCAGGGTCACAGCATCATGTAAAGAGCATCATGTAAATTTCCGTGGAGCAATCTTGATCGCAGGATAAAAGCTCCGTGTGAAGGAGCCGTTACAGTATACTGTAAAATCAATGGCAAAAGTGTATGAACCAACTAAAAATGTGTGCTTTGTTTTCTGTTTCTTTTTGAAAGTAATGTAAAGAAAGGGGTTTTCCTGTGTACTATATTTTGGTGTTTTTTGCAGCTGTACAGAATGAACGTGATCGAATCAGTACCCGGAGATCCAGCTATGAAGACAGCAGTTTGCCTTCTATTAACGTTTTACTGCAGGCAGAAGTACTTTCACAACAGGTATTTCTTTGGGATTTAATATCAATTAAATTTAAATTTAAATCAATATAAGAACTGTCTGATGAGGGGCTCCATGTCATTTTAATTTCCTTGCCATCTCATTTTCTCTTTAAGAAACATCTCTAAACAGAAAGCCATTTTTGTAAATCATAAACCTCTTATGCTGCAAATCCTGTGTGCACTTTCTTGGGAGGCAGCTCCGCTGAACACAGTGGAGCCTATGTCAGAGTAAATACGCATATGATTGTGCTGTTAGTCTCTAGCAGGGCATCTTTCATTTTGACCAGATCTGTCATTTGTCACTGATGACATCATGGGGCAATATCCAACAGGCCTCCATGGTACTAGTGCAATCACATTCACATCACAATCATTATAACAACAGATGTGCTGTCAGCCATTTTCCAGGTGCGAAATACCGCTCTTTCTGAGTGCTGAGAAAATGCAACAGAAGTGCAGACTTGAGGGAACTCAGATTGTGTGAAACAATTGTGTATTTAGTGTACCAAAAATGGGAAGGAACCTTATATGCCTAGGTAATAAGGGCAAATAACAAGGGAGAGCTGGTTTCTGACCAACCCAGGGTCACCAACCCAGGATCAGTATGTATGTGTGCTAAATCTTCCAGGTTCCTTGGTTAAGAAACTAAATAGCAAGGGTTTTTTTTTACAATTTTGTTCACATGTCTAGAATTGGCAAGATTCCAGCAAATAAAACCACTTAGGAGAAATGAAGAAGGGTGGAAGTGTAAACTTTGCTGGTGGCTTTGGAGCCAAATATACATGCTCAGTAAACAGGGGAGTTGGGATCCTTGGATGATAGGAGGAACAGCACAAGAAATGCATGATAGGGAGAGCAAGGAAGGAGGAGGAAACAATTAAATGAACTGGCTCGTAACTTACAGAAGGACAAAAACTGTGTGGGAACACTTGGATTTCAAACAAGTTTGGTGTGTAATGATGATAGCAAAACGTGCATACACTGTGTTGCAAACAGGTGAATGTAAGAAAAAGCCAGCTAATTTGACATGCAGAATTGGCATTCTTCTTCACTAAAATAGATAATCAGCATTGTTGGACTTATTTATCATAAGGAGTATGTTGAAGGGCCCCAGTGCTTTCTCCATCACTCAGCTCCATTGCTTTCACTTTTCTGCCCCACTCCATCCTTTCTACTTTTTATGATGAACTGGAAGCCATCTCCTAACAATGGCTACTTCCTCCCTACTCAGACTTTTAAATAAGCCACAGCGGGCTGCAGTAATCATGCAAACCTGGAGTCTAAGTTTAAGGTGATGTAACCCAACAGAAGGCCAAATCACAAGCAGATTGTACTTTAGTATTTGGATTTATACGGCTCAGGTCCAAGTTATTTGAAGGACCGTACTCTCCCCTATGAGCCTACTCATGCCCTGAGATCTTCAGAGGAGGCCCTTCTCTCCATCCCACCACCATCACAGGCACGTCTGGTAGGAACACGGATGAGGGCCTTCTCAGTGGCTGCCCCAAGGCTCTGGAACTTCCTTCCCAGGGAGGCAAGTGTGGCACCCTCCTTAATATGCTTTCGCAGGCATGTAAAAACTTTTTTGTTCTGGCAGGCCTTTGGGGATAGCTAGTTTGGACCTGTGAGAATATGATGGATGGATACTATGGTTATATTTCTTGTTGTCTTTTAACGTTTTGATATTTTATACAATTTTAATATTATTGATGATTTAATTATATTTTTAACTTTGGTATACTTCTATTTATACTTCTATTTATAGGTTTTAATTGTACAAGTTTTAATGTTGTAAAGCTGCCTTGAGTCCCAGTATTGGGGAAAAGGCGGGATATAAATTAATAATAATAATAATAATAATTTAAGTGAATTAAGCGCTGGGGTGGGGAACCTGTGACCCTTCAGATGTTGTTGGACTTCAACACTCAAAAGCCCCAGTCAGTATGGCTAATGATCAGGGATTATGGGAGTTGTAGTCCCAGCAACATCTGGAGGGCCATAGGTTCCCTATCCTTGTTTTAGCCCTAAGAAGACCAAGAGAAACAAGTCAAACCAATGTATTATTTACTTATAAAAATGTATATCCTAGTTTTGCCCTCCTATTTGGAGGCCAGCAAGCCTAACAAAGGAGGAGAGAAAGGGTCACTAAAACCTAACTCATTTGTAGGTTGCAGTATTTGATGGGAAATGGATTTGCACTTGATTATAAATCAAGAGCCTTCGGGGTTCCACATTAAGCATAAGGAAAGGCATTTCACTTTCTCACGTGCTGTGTCTCAGATGATGAATCTTTGTGGTTTGCACAACTTCCTGATCTCTGTCCCTTCCTAAGGAATGGTAGGTGAAATTTCTCTTGTGCTCTTGCAGATATCATCGCCAGTTTCAGTGATCAGTGGAGATATCAGAGGGAAAAAGATTGCAAATATCACAGATGTGTGTGAGTCCATGAAGCAGCAGTTGTTAGTGCTAGTGGAGTGGGCCAAGTACATCCCAGCCTTCTGTGAGCTTCCTCTGGATGATCAGGTGAGCCAGTGGTTTGGACTCTTGTTTATACTTGCAATTAACTGTGATTTCCTTATTCCATTTCTGAAAAATTCTACAAGCCTATTATGGTACTCATTGTGTGAATGGGCATTATCTGCAGTTCACTGATACACAGAGATACTGAGATGTTTGGCAAAATATTAATAACGGGGCATCATCCCAAGAAAGTGAGTCCTCTGTACGTGTCCTTGAACTTAACAGTATTTAGATGCATGGCTGAGTGCTTACGGTACTTACTCCTATGCATACTTACTTGGGAATAAGCCTCATTGAACTTGGTAAGAATTACCTCCAATCAAGAAAACACATACAGAATTAGGCTGGAAGTTCTATTGGCTTCAAGTAGATTTGAATGGACCTAATGTTGGATATGATCCTGCCCTTGGCAATGGTGCACAGAGAGCAGGTACAGATGTTGCGCATGCGCACAAGCTCATCGAGGGCCAAGTGTGCAGAGCTGCACATGTTCCCCTTCCCCCAGTGTATCCGCAGGAGCAGTTCCTGCACATCCTACAGGGGCGAGAGGTAACCTTGTATGAATTCTCTACTTATTTTTTTTTCTTCTTTTAGAGAGCTACAAAGCACTCTTGCAATAGGCCACAAAATCACACATCCTGAAAATGGCTACAACAGTAATGATGCCAATTAAGCCTTTAGTTGAAAAGGACCAAAAATTCATTGGCAATTAGGTGTGTGTGGGAGCGGAGTCCATAATATAACGGAGAGTATGCAATTTAGATCTTTGACAATCACACAACTGTTTGGACACAGAACCTCAGTAGCCATGGTGAGTGGGGTTGGGGAAGGATTGCATTCCACCAGGGAGAGCGCCACTTTGGCAAGAAGACAATAGGATGAGCTGGATGGAGGACCTCTATATTCCCTCCAACCGTTCATTCATTTATTTAAATTCTATACCACACCTTCATCCAAAAAGATGGATTTCAGGGCAGCGTGCATAAAATTTCAATCAACAATAACATACCTAAAATCACAATATCAAAACGAAACACCATGTACAGTAAAACTGAGAGATGATAAACGATTCAACTTGCTAAAACCATACAAACAAACCATACAAACCTAGAACATTTTCACCAGTCTGAAGGACATACCAAAGTCAGGGCACCACCAAGGAAAAAGGCCCTCTGCTTTTTGGTTGCACAATGCACTTCTCCTAATGTTGAATTTCAGAGAAGGGCCTCATCTGATTGGAGGTTAAGAAATGAAGGAGGGAGCCAAAGAAGAAAATGTGGCAATAATGCAACTTTCCCCTGTGCCTGAGGATGATAAGGAGTTGTAGTCCAACACATCTGGAGATCACGAGGTTGGGGAAGGCTGTAATGATGGATGATTTTAACTAGTTGGCTTTAACTGGGTAAATTTAAACTCTGGTTATGAAAAAGAGACAAAATGTCTAGATACCTAGATGCCTTAGCAAGTTAGTTGTGGAGCTGAGAAGGGGGAGTGACCCTTGGGAGTACAAACAATAGGGGGGCATTGTTGCCTTCTTGTCCCACTTTTGAGCTTCTCTTGGGACATCTGGCTAGTCACTATTGGCAATAGGATTCTGGACTAGAAAGATCTTTGCTAGTCATGGTTCATGGCGGGTGGGTGTGGGTTGGATGTGCATTAAAGCTGAAATCATGCAGGTACAAGCCCTGAAAATGGCTGGTACAAACAAGTTCCGATGCAAGCATCATAGACTACCTCATAATGATTATGTCCCTGCTACCAGAAAGGCCTGCATTTACAGTTTGTTTACAGCAGGGGTGGGCAACTTCCAGGAGTCCAAGGGCCAATTTCCATTCCCTGCCTACCACTACCACACTGTTGAATTTGCCACCGAAATTTGGCAATGCAGCAGCAGCAGCAGAAATCCCCATGATTTTGTTGCAAAACAAGGCACATGCTTCCCACGCACCTTGTTTTACAGGAAAATCGCAGCAAATGTGGCGGCGGCAGCGAAGGAGGGGTGCAAAAAGGCCTGGGGCTGCATGTGGGCCATGGGCCGCATGTTGCCCACCTCCAGTTTACAGAGTAGTTTGAATATGGCGCTTTCTTTGAAAACTCTGTGCCTTTAGCATCAGGATGCTTTTAACTCAGAATTTTGCTCAGACAAATTTGCCTCCTTCTACTTTGTCTTTATCTGGAGATTGAAAGCTTTGAGAAATCTCTCCCTTCTCTTCAGCTCTTTCATTGCAAGATATTTCTCAGTGTTTGTTCAGTACATACAAATTGTCCCATCCCCGTGAAGACACCCTTTCCCAAATCCTTGGGTTAATGTTTAGTAGTTGTTTGCCACGCAGCTGAAGTCCCAGTCGGACATTAAGAAGCATCCATGTCACACTGTGTCTTAGCGTTAACCTTTGTTTCTACAGATTTTTTTTTAACAGAAGCGGGATAGGAGATTCAGAACATTCTTGAGGATCACTGAAGGGTATAAAGTGACACAATGCAATCATTAACAACAGAGCAAGCAGATCTTTTTTAAACCCTCAGGACCCTCATCACAGCTGAGATGTCCACAGTCGCCAGAAAAATTAATTGCATTAGGGCAGATACGCTAAACTTGTGGGGTTGAATCCAGACATACACTTATGGATGAATTGTGGCAGCAGCACAGTTCCATGAAAACGTCACAGAAGCAGTAGCACAACATGCACAGATTGAAATCTGGCCTTAAAATCAGAGCACGGCACATCTTGAGCAACATCGTCCAGAGCCCAGCATTAGTGGAATGACATCACACAAGGCAGAAAAAGGTTGTTCTGCTTGTGCAACATGCCTTCTGCTCACGTGGAATGGAACCTGCATTCAGCCCCTGAAGCGTAGCCTGCCATGTGGCCATTCGTGTGACCTTATGACTTCCTAAGAGAGTCCTAATGTTGCTGTCCCCCAGCAGCTGAATGTAATTTTACTTGCTTATTAACTAGGCACAGTCCATCCTCACATATGTGCAGCTGTGCCCTCTGGAGGGTATTAGCTCAGCAAAGTCCTCTTCCTTCACCCACCCTAGTCCAGTTGGCCCTGGGGAACATGCATGCACTCGCTATCACTCACAACAGCAGGCTGTTGCCCACCTCCCACAGACCCATCCGCTGTCCCTCTGTTCCCCAGGCCCTGAGCTTGCAAGTTACTGCCACTTTGGAAACTCTAGTCCCAAAACATCCTGGCACCAAGTGAGGAAAGCGGTCATGTCATTATTGTATTAGCTTCTACAGACTCTAGTGAAAGATCAGGCAGTGTTGCTGAGCAATGAATGGACTTTTCTGATATTCTCTTTAATGTGTGACATATTATGCCAGGTCCTGGGATATGGGAGGGTGAGTAGTACTTCCTGTATTCCAGTTTATGGGAGGTACTCGCTGGCACCTCTGTGTAGCCAAGGGCCAGCTGAGGAAAGAGGGAAGAGGGCTCCATTGAACCGTATGCTGATCTCCTCCTGTGGACACAGCTGCACATGTGTGGGGATGGATTGTGCCCTATGGAAATAAGCAAGATACACTGACCTTGCAATTCCTCCTTGGAGTGTTCCAACCCACAGGAACAAAACAGCCTTGTGGGTCAGACTGCCAAATGCCCATCTTGTATAGCAATCCCTCCAGTAATGTGCCCATCACAGGCGGTAACAGGGTGAGCGGCTTTCTCTGCATTCCTCTTCTGTGGTACATCATAGCCCTGTCTGCTGTATATACCATTCCACTGTTACCCCAGTAATAATAGTCCTTTATTCCCCCAGGTGGCTTTACTACGGGCCCATGCAGGGGAACACCTGTTACTGGGAGCAGCCAAACGGTCGATGGTGTTCAAAGACATCCTACTGCTAGGTAAAGAACTTCATGTGCCAAGATGCCTCTATCTCCTCCCATTAAAAATATCACAACCTGTGATGTTTTCAGTGTGGGGATTTGGAAGAAAAAGGACATTGTAATTTGTCAGCTTTTTTACAGTGCAATCCTATACACGCTAACTTGGAAGTAAGTCCCACTGTGCTCAATGAGGATTATTCCCTGAGAGAGGAGTGCAGAACCTCCGGCCTGGGGGCCAAATCCAGCCTTCCTGGGGTCTTAATCTGGCCCTCGAGCTTTTCCTAGGTAGCCACACCCCTTCCCCTGGCTCCACCCCCTTTCCCCCAACCCCCAATCATTTGGTAGTATCTCTGCTTTAGTGCACTTTTCTTAATTCTAAAAGGTTGAAATGCCATTTATTTATTTGTTTGTTTGTTTGTTTGTTTGTTTATTTATTTATTGCATTTATATCCCACCTTTTCCCTCTTGCAAGAAACCCGAGGCTTACATTATCGTCCCCCTCTCTGTTTTATCCTCACAACAACAACCCTGTGAGGTGGGTTGGGCTGAGAGTCTGTGACTGGCCCGAAGTCACCCAGTGAGCTTCCATGGCCAAGTGGGGACTAGAACCCGGCGCTCCCAGTCTATCACTCTCACCACTACACTACACTGGCTCTCCTAAGGCTTAGCTACTGGCAGTGAGAGCTTGAAGCTAAAATGGGCTGGTATTTTGGCTCCACCGCTTTTGCCTTCAGTCCTGCCCACTACTGGAATGCAGCTCCCGAGAGCTTCTCAGAAACAGAATTCAGCCCTTGGACTGAAAGAGGTTCTGCACCCCAGCCCTAGGAAGTGTGTACAGGATTTCAGCCTTCATCACCTGCTATCTTACAGTTATTCCTACAGTTCTAACAGCAAGCAATCAAGGTTAGAGACAGACAATGGTTTCTAAGAGAGTTGAATGTATGATGAGATAGGTATTGCTTCCCATGTCTTTGTCCCACTCTGGTAAATAGGTTTTGCAGGTTTTTGAAACAAGAAACCTGCAAAAATGTTTTACCAGAGCTGAAATTGGAATGTGTGCGTAGACCAGTTTTCTGTATCCTGGTGCCCTCCAGATGTTTTTCACTACAACACTGAGCATTCCTGACTATTAGCCATGCTGGCTGGGGCTGATGAGAGTTGAAGTCCAAAACATCTGCAGAGCACCAGGTCAGGGAAGGCTGGTATAGACATTATGAGTAGTGATTCCTTCTTTCTGCCTTCAGCTCTCTGAAAACAACAACAACCTACCATCTCTCTCTAGCTTGAGTTACATTTTACTGGAAAGCCACAGACAGAGCTCCATCAGTGAAATTTTTATGATTATGGAACTGGCAGACCTGTATTCTGTTTGCTGAAAATCCAGACTTTTTTTCAATCCAGCTTTTAAAAAACACTTTGTAGGAAGTTAAAATCATTTGCTCCAGTAGGGCCATTTATAGGTCAGAAACATTTTGGTTGACAAATAAATGATCACATTAACATGCTTAAGCTCCAGTTTACAAGCAATTTACTCACAAATACTCCTGGAAGGCATCAGTGGGACAGTTCTGCAATAAGTACTTTTTTTCCTGGAGCAAAAAACAAAACAAAAAAACAGGAGCCATGAAAAATTTAATCTGCCACAATTAAATGATGTGGAGCAGGGAGAAGTAATCACCTGCTTCCATTTGTTTGTCCTTTGAAATAAAATAGCTGTCGAATTTTTAAAAAGCAAATCTTTCCATCATGGCTCAACAAATTTATCTTGCCACTGATTTTTATGTGGAAGTGGGAGAGGGTCATTTGTTAAAACAATAGATAGTAGATTACAAAATTTAGGGCAACTACAGAACAGCAAAGGTGTTTGATAGAATTAGGTTTTAAATAAAACCATTTTCCTGCAGGAAATGACCACATAATCCCCCGTAACTGCCCAGACCTGCTAGAAATCAGTCGTGTGGCCGTGCGGATCCTGGATGAGCTTGTGTTGACGTTCCAAGAGCTGCAAATTGATGATAATGAATATGCTTGTTTGAAAGCCATCATCTTCTTTGATCCAGGTAGAAACAGATTTTCCACTAACTGGAAAAGGAGTCTAAGGTTGCTTCTACAGTATAGCCCTTTAGCACTACTGAGGCATTGCTTTTCTGCAATCTGCTGGAAGTGGAATTAAAACAAAGGACAGTATCCAGTGCGATACTACCGCTAATGTAAATTGTATTGCACTGGTGTAAACGACCTCTAGTGCAATGCCAGTAGCACTCGCTTGTGCAATGGGTTTCCCCAGAAAACCTGTCATGGCAACAAGTGCTATTGGCATTGTGCTAGAGATGGCATACACTAGTGCAATGTAATTTACATTGGAGGTAGTGTCATATTGGATACTGCACAAAGGTTCCATACGAGCACTCTATTTATTTATTTAAAATATGTCTATAAGGGCAAAAGGCCTCCCAAGGCAGCTTACACAATAAAATCCCATGTAATAAAATGCTGTAACTATGATAAAACAGCAAAAATTAATAAAATCGATATTATCCAGCAATGCCCTTGCCCAGGGTCCTCCTATAATGTGCCCTCATAAATAAGTCCCATTTAACAAAAGTCCTCTACGATATGAGGTAGGGGGTTAGTGATGAGCAGCTTAATTGTCCTTTGAATAACATGTCGTAATTGCTCCAAGGTCAGTTTCTGCACGGGGGTGTTGTTGTTGTACTGAATTCTTCTCATTTTTATAGCAATATAGCACTATTTTGATATAAATAATGAAAAGAAAAAGTAACAATCAGAAGAAAACTAATTAAAGCACTTCCCTTCCTGTGGGAACAGAAACTGGCATTGGGGCAATTAAGAGACGCTGTTCAAATCACTATTAGGTGATTCATCACTAATCTCCCACCTGCAGTCATAAGGAAGCAATAAGCATCTGTAGCACTTTGCCTATCGACACTAGGCAGGCTAGTGCTGCAATTGCATTTTATCATCCCCAAATAGCCACAGATCAGATCTGACAAAACACGGGAGGATAACAAAGAAAACCCTGAACTGCAGCAATTTGATGACAATGACGTCTGGATGCCCCTTAAAAAAGTGAGTGAACAAAGTTTGGCAATTCCAGAAAAAGGGGCTAGTGTGGAAGCTACCCTGGTTCACAGCTTGATCCAAGCTCTGTCAAACTACATTACACAGATTCCATGCTGCCAACCCCAAACAAATGAAAAAGCAATGTAAAGGTGACTCAGGTAGCCAGATAAAAAAAAAAAAAAAATAGGGCTCCTGTACCTTTAATAGTTAAGCTGGTGCAGTTTTTCTCACTTCTCTACCACCATCATGTGGGAAGGCTGCACCCCATGACATTTTCTCTTTGACAGGAACCTTGTCTTTTGTGTTGTGCTCAATCCACCTGTTTCATAGTCTGGAGGAGTTCCAGTGCCTCTCTACTAGCCCTTATGCCGGGGGTGGGGAACCTATGGCCTTATAGATGTTGGACTACAATTCCCATCATCCCTGTCCACTGGCCATGCTGGGTGGGGTTGATGAGACTTGTAGCCCAACAACAGCCCACAGTTTCCCACCCCTGCCTCATACAGTCAGAGCTCGCACCAAGCCTGAGCTAATGCAGAATAAGGGAAATGGAACAGGCACACTCTCCACAGCACTAAAGGAGTTTGAATATTGTATGGAATGATGTGCTCCAAGTAGCCACCCAAATTGATCTGAATCAATGATACGCATCCCTTTATATGAGCCTGCCCTGCAAGACATGGCATAGTATATAATTTATCATGGTTTATTCTAGATGCTAAAGGCCTGAGTGACCCCATCAAGATCAAACGAATGCGGTATCAAGTTCAAGTCAGCCTGGAGGACTACATCAACGACCGGCAATATGATTCACGTGGACGTTTTGGGGAGCTGCTCCTCCTCCTGCCCACCCTCCAGAGTATCACCTGGCAGATGATTGAGCAGATCCAGTTCGTCAAGCTCTTTGGCATGGCCAAGATTGACAACCTGCTGCAGGAGATGCTGCTGGGAGGTGAGCATTGCCACGGAGGCTCTTCAGAGAGCTTTCTGGTCATTGGGCTTTCTGGTCATTGGACTCTTGACACTAGGCTGAGAGGCAAGTGCAAGACACAGCATTAGCCCCACTGCAAACAGAGAAGGAAACCTCTGGAGTCAGTGAAGAGTCTCTGGCGCTTGGCTTGGGACTCTGATCTCCCTGCAGAAGCAAGATTTGAGTTAGTCCTCTGTTTTTGTTTAGAGCCAAAATTTCCAATCAGGGTACAGTAAAGATGTTATTGTCTATTAAGATGTAATGCTATCTTCATTTATCCATCACAAGTCTAGAGGCCTGCACACAGAGACGGTACATCACCTGAGACTGAGAGAGCACAGTATATTTATTTAACAGGCATCAGCCTCTCTTCTCTTTGAGAGAGTAAGAATTTGGGCTTGCCCAGTTCTATTCATGATGGGGATCCTGTGTCTTTGGCTCAGTCAGGGAGACACTAGACATTCAGTGGAGAACCAGGTCTGGTCTCTGCCAAACAGCTGAGGAAGGACATGTTTTGAAGCAGAGAAACAGTGGGGTGAGAAGTTGCAAGGAGGGAGTAGTAGGAGAGAGAAGGGTAAAGCAGCCCTTGTTTGTCACTTCTCTGCTTCAGGTCACACCTTCTCCCACCGCTTTGCAACTCTTTGGCAAAGGTTCTGAGTTCTCACACCCAACTCCCCACCAAACATTGAAGTTTGGCCCTGAGTCATACTCAAGTGGAGTGCCTTAACTCTGTTGCATCGCTCTCTCTCCAACCAAGGGATAAATTGACCAATTA
The DNA here is from genome assembly GCF_057233095.1 of Heloderma suspectum. Lineage (NCBI taxonomy): Eukaryota > Metazoa > Chordata > Lepidosauria > Squamata > Helodermatidae > Heloderma > Heloderma suspectum. Next base: position 282,333,139 of record NC_139461.1, on the reverse strand, counting down.
AAATTAAAACAATCCCTAATATTGCCTCAGTCTGTTGATCTTATTCATGTATCTCCACGGTTTTGACCCCACACCTGTACATCCAATATTGATTTGCAGAACATTTATGACAAGCCTGGGGAGTGAGAACACGGACACTGGTCTATCTGTTCATGTGCTTTCCTCTACCCTCAGGGTGATTACTGACCCTGAGATAATTTCAAATGAGATAAGAATTGTATGTAACTTTGTGCACAGAATATTGAGCAATACTTAGAATGATAGAAATTATTTTAGGATCGTCGAGCGACACACCTCATGCTCACCACCACGCTCTGCACCCTCACCTGATCCAAGAGAATCTGGGGACAAACGTCATAGTGGCCAACACAATGCCTACTCAGATCCACAACGGGCAGCTGTGTGAGTATTCCTGCATCCAGCATCCAGGAATGCTGTGCTTGTTCTGAATTGCAGTAAATTACGTGCAAAATGCTGTGTACAGGTTATCCTTTTTCTGGAGTAATGGGATCAACTTCTCCCGTTCTGCTGTGATCTCCCTAACAGCAGTAGGAGTGGAGAAAGGGGAACTTCACTTTGTGGGAAAGCTCAGTCATGCTTTTTGTTGTTGCTATCATTTAAAAAACAAACAAACAAACACCCTGAAGATGTGTACTTGATTACTGGATTTCTCCCCTTTTTTTCCCCAAGGGAAAAAATTGAAAGCAAAGGGTGTGAATATTGTTGGGACAATGGTGAAGAGGGAAGAGAGTAGCTTTTTACTTCTTTCCCTTTTAAAGGGGCTACCTGAATGCTTATATGTTGTAATGTATAAGCACAGAACCTTTGCACACTTACACATACCCCAAGAAAACAAAAGTAAAGAAAAAAAACTTTTTTGAAATACGAACACTGCACAGGCATGAGGTAAGTGAAACTATGTCTGATGTTGGTGGTGATGTCACAGGCACTATCCAATAGTTGCCATCATAGATACTAAACAAAATCACACACACCTTATTTTTTTAAGGAATGTTTACCCTGGTCTTCAGCGGACAAAGCTTCCAGAGTAGCTTACATAAGACGTGGGTGCACATGAACCCCCTCATACATTCACGCGTGTGAGGGGGTTGCAGGGCCATGCCTATTGGGTCTGTCCCCAACCACCAAAATGCTCGCCAGCCACGTCTCCCACTGGCTGCACCTTCCACCACAATGAGAATGGGCCCTACACATGTAGGGCTCCTCCATGTGAGGGAGAAACCTGGTTGGGTGAACATTATTCTCACAATAAAAACAACAACAAATCACTACACTAGTAAATAGTGCATGGGGTCTTTAAAGTAAGGATGGATGAATCCATCAATTTTGGCTTCTCTCATTTTCTCATTATCCCATCCTTAAGTTTGGTTCATGCTGAACTTTGCGAATTTACAATTTTAAATTTGGTTTTTACTGGCTGTTGAGATTTTTTTAAAAAAGTTTGCATGAAAATGTATATGCATATTTGTGCGCATTTGTCCTAATGCATGCATTTTTGTACACAAATTTACTGCATATACACATTTTTTGCAAGCAGTTCTAATATAATGCATTTTAAAGTAATTTTTACTAACATATGCATTTTTGTGTGCATTTTTCATTGGAAAATATCAATGAAAAATTCAAGGAAGTGGGAATTTCGAAGAATAGCTGTGTTTGTATTGGTTAGAAAGTACAGAATTAGGTACCTTCGCATTAAAATGTGAACTGACCAAATATACCCCCCATCCCTACTTCGAATAGCCAATTTAAAGAAGTGGCTATGATTGCAGGACAGATGGCCTCTGGTCCAGTCCCAGCTGGTGGAGATGGCAATGATGACAGTTCTCTTCTCTGGCAGCTGCTTCTTTTACATTTCACATTAGGAGTAGGGAATCTGTGGGAGTTGTAATCTGTTGGATTACAACTCCCATCATCCCTTATCATTGGCCACGCTGGCTGGGGCTGATGGGAGGTATAAGCTAAAACATCTGGAGGGCCACAGGTTTTCCATCCCGGCTTACAAGATTGCTTTTAGCACAGCCTGTGGGTGCCGGCAATAAGTTAATGTGGTTTATTGCTATCCTATATTCATTCTGTCCAATGAAAGTTTTCATTTGCACAGCAAGCTTAATTGAAAGCCAAAACTAATGTAGGTTGCAATCCTAAACACAACACAGTTCCTAGGGAGTAAACCCCATTGAACACAGTGGAACCTACTTACTTCTGAGTAAATGTACAGAAGACTGCTGTTACCTTTTCTCCCCATGGGTGTGCTCTGTGTTTTGCTCAAGCCTGTACAATGGCTTATTTTATAACACAGCCTTTCTCCCCACAGCCACTCCTGAAACTCCCCAGCCATCCCCACCAGCTGGCTCAGGAGCTGAACAATACAAACTGCTTCCTGGGGCCATTGCAACCGTAGCCAAACAGCCCAGTTCAATCCCTCAACCCACCATCACAAAGCAAGAGGTCATCTAGCATCCAACTGAATGAACACACCTGATGTTGTGAAGAACCATCCTGGGGGAGAAAAGACCTCTCTCATTCTTGTCTTGATCACTCTGGAGGTGAAATGTTCACAGAGATATCCCAGGGTACAAAAGCACCAATTTGTTATTTGGAAACTGCATGAAAAAAGCCATCTCTGCATGCAGCTGTGGAGGACAACTGCACCCAAGCACAGCAGAACTTATGGACTAGCCTCAATGGTAGCCTTATCCTTCACCTGTAGAGCCAGATCCCAAACTTCAGATCTGCTGGTGACTATTTCAGAAATTGCACTGACTTGCCTGTTTCTTCACTGCCACCGAGTTACTCATTATTTTTGTTTTTATTTCTCTACAAATCTAACTTTTTTTTTAAAAGGCATCTGAATGAAAGGGAGAGGGAAACTCCTTGGCCGGAGCATCTCTAAATAGCTCCAAGTCCTCCTGTGACGTTATAAAGTTAATACACTCTCAGATGGGCCTGGCTCCTTCAGAAGAAGATGCAAAGAGTTTGAACTGGCTGCTGCTGTGACAGTACAGCCTCTGTACTGCCTCGTCCGTTGCTCCACTGCCTTGGGGCAGTACAAGAAACATAGGCCAGGCCTAGATATTTCCATTGATCCTCAGCAATAAACAAAATTTAGTGGCAAACGCATGTTCTCTTAAAGTATAGTTTTCATATGGTGATACTTTGTCCATCCAGTGATTGGTGATTTCTGTGAGGAAGGAGCAGTATATCTGAACAAAAAATTGCCTTGCTGGATCAGAACAAAGGCCATCTAGTCCAGCGTTCTCTCCTTCCAACAGTGGCTGAAAGATGCTTCTGGGAAGCCCTCAAGCAGGGTGTGATGGTGATGGCCTTTGTCCTCTGACTGTCCTTAGCATCTGGCGCTCAGCTACACCGTCTCTGTGCATCAAGGTCCATGGCTCATAGCCACTGATAGACTTATCCTTCATTAATTTGTCTTATTGTTGAGACCTTACAATTCAGCTTGCTGGTTCAGAGCAAGGTCCGTCTATTTGCCATGGATGCCTCTGTGCTGAGGTGCTCTGCTTAAGTTGATTCTGATGCCCTCCTTCTCCTTTTCCATCCATGAAAGAATGGTTTGGTTCAATGGAATGGAATGATGGCGGAAGTATGTGCTTCTGTGAACGTCCTAATGAAGTAACCCACTGCCAGCTCCATCCATTTCTTGTCCCTATTCGTAATGATCCCAGGTGCTACTATATTGGGAATTATGGAGAACAAATGAGGGAAAGAGGGGGAGGTTGCAGGCACAAGACTGATACCAACAAACCCACTTTAGGCTTCACCACTGCCAAATGGGCTTGATATGCCAAAGGAGCTCATAGACAACCCTCTGTTTGGGCCAAGTGCACTTTTTGCCAAAATTCATGTGATAGTAGCCTTATTCACATGTTCTATAAACATGTGAGGCGAGGAGAGCAAGGATGAACATGCTAGCTCAGCCCACCACCCCTCCACATTTTGAGGGTGACTTCTGCAGCACAGAACCTTTTGTGTCTGTGGAGGCTTCCAGCGCAATTTAGAACCCAGGTTCTAAATCGTGTGGGAAGCCTTCATGGATAGAGAAGGCTCCTTATTGCAAGACAGTCACCCTCAACATATGGAGGACCAGGGCCAGCCCAAGACAGTTTGCTGCCTGAGGTGAAGGACAAGATGGTGCCCTCTCCCATTCCATGTACAAAATCTGTCTGGACAGGCAGATGAATCTGTCTTCAACACTAACAATGGACAGCATTCTCCACTGAACGTGAAGGCAGCAGGCTAACTTAGGTGCTGCAGAGTAGGCTGCATGGCACACAGCTCTCTCCTTGAATACCTTGCTGTTGCCTCCCAGCATCTGCGGCCTGACGCGACTGCCTCACCCTGCCTAATGGTAGGGCCGGCCCTGTGGAGGACAATAATGATGGCGATGGAGGGGGTGGAGCTAGCATGCTCATCTTCACTCTCCCCTCTCAAGTGTTTACAGGATGCCTGAATAGGGCTTGTATTGTAATGCAAACAGTCTTCTCTATGGCAGAGTTTATGACCTGACTTTGAGTCCCTGTTCTCAGGCCACTTGGGCATCATTCCAAGCTCCATGTGTAGCAGCCTACATGACACACCCATTGACAAAGCCCATATGCACATAAGAATGAGTCAGACCTCGGCCCATCCAGCCTAGGATTGTTTATTTGGACTGACAGGAGCTCTCCAAGGCCTCAGAAAGAGGACTTCCCCAACGCTGCTGCTTGAGATCCTTTTAACTAGAGATGCCAGGAATTGAAGCTGGGACCTTCTGAATACAAAGCATGTGCTCTGCTATTGAGCCATAGATACTCCTCTAAACAGAGGAACTGGGCACATTATTCAATGAATGTCATAGCTGAGAATGCTTTAAAATGCTCTGGAAACTGTGAGATTTGAAAAACATAGTGAATGTGGTGTGTTTCGGTGGGGGGAGAGGCTTTAGTACATGCTGCCATCACATTTTAAAATTTACCTACACAGTCATGAGGGCTGAAACTGGAGGTAGAGCAGGTGCCTCAAAATGCTAAGGAGTTCTTGTAGGCTGTACAGAAGTGGCACTGGCACCAAATGTGACGTCAAGACTATATTGACATTTAATTGGCATTAAATTGAAGTTTGTAACATAGCTGAGAGATGCCATGATTGTCAAACAGATACATACCCTGTGGCATGTTTACATCCTCAGTTAACAAGCCCTGATTTCCCACCAAGCTCTAATTTATTTAGCACATTCGAGGGATAAATTAGAGACTGAAGTTGAAAGAGAATCAAAAGATACTTAGAAGAACAGGGGGCTCTTGACTGGCTTCTTTTATTCCAGGATAAGTGATGACATAACAATAGTCAAATTGTTCTCTCTGATGAGTAACATTTCTAGTTTCTTGGAAGGCCTAATTCACAAGAAATAAGAGTCACCATGAGGTCATGTTTCCCCTCAGTGGTTCCATTAGAAAACTGTACTGTGAGAACATGCTGCAAAGGGTGAGATTGCAAGTTCTCAGGCATTTTCTAGTAGTTTTCAAGGATACAGTAACTTTCCCATACCACTTTATTATGTCTGTATTGAGGAGAAAAGTCACTTCTGGTAATCCTTCCACCTCAGAAACGGTAATGTGACTTGGTCGGTGAGCAGCCTGTGAATGACTTAAGGCATTCAGAAATGGGGGTTGGACTTGATGGTCTTGTAGGCCCCTTCCAACTCTACTATTCTATGATTCTATGAAAGGGAGTGAGGTTAACACCCTGGAATTCATGCAGACAGGGGTTGTTATCTTGAGATAACAACCTGTGAATTTTGAATGTGTAGACAAGCCCCTCTGAAGTTGTCATTGTAATAAGAATTTTGCCCTGTTCTCTTCTGCTCATTCTCTGTGAAACCATGGTGGTCCCTCACAGGGAGAGGCATGTGTCTTAATTTTATAGAAGAAACAAGCATTGTGAACTGTCCAGTTCATGGCCCACCTCAGGGGAGAAAATAGCCAAGATACGATTAAGAAAGGTGTTCATGAACTGCCATAAACGAGAAGGAAAAATTTTTGGAGAAAGTACTGTAACTAGGAACAAAAAAAAATTGACTGTATTTCTGCACCAGAAACTCTAGAAAGGTGGTTTTCAAACTTTCTGCCTCCAGATAACCCTTTCTGGCAAGGAACCGCTGCGCAACACAGAGGATGCCGGGAATGAGGAAATGTTTATGGCAGGGGTGGGCAGGCTTCAGGCTTGCAGGATCTACTTTGTTTTTTGTTAGAGAGCCCCAGATCTATCAACCAGAGTCAGGTGCAAAAGGCATACATATAGAATTAAAGAATCTGAGCCCAAGAATTTGTTATGAGTATCAGAACAAAACCAAGCTCACAATCCTTTGACAAAAAAATCCACTCTTGCTTACCCAAAGCTTTCTTTATTTCAGTCACATATTTTGGGGGCAGTGCGGGGAAGAGTAATTTTGTTGTTGCTTTGAAACAACTGGGAGTCAAAAATCCTTGCTGATCTATTGCAAATCACCCAGAGATCTACCAGTAGATCCTGATCTCTTTTCAGCCCACCCCTGTGATCAAATCAGGTATTGACCCATCCTTATTGTGCCTGTTACCCCATGTGAATTGAGAACATGCTGTATACTCCCCAGATGTGCAGGACAGGAGATCAGTATAGGAGGGCAAGCGTTCTGCAGATAATATTTCAAGTTGCCTTATAAGGAGATGGACCAATGGTCCATCTCACCCACTACAGTCCACTCTGACTAGTAGCAGCTATCTTGGATTTGAGGCAGAAGTTCTGCTAGTCCTGCTACTGGACCGAGATCCCTTTAACTGGAGATGCCAGAGATGGAAGCTGGGAATTTTTGCATGAAAAGCACACATTCAGCTACTGAGCTATGACCAAAGGTCTCCTCTTTGCACCAGTTGTGTGGAAATTTGTTGCTGAGGAGCTATACAGTTCCTTGAACAGGTGGAAAGACACTGACTGCTTTGGAGAGCATGATAATAAACTAGTGACATCCCCTTGCATTTCAGAACTGGAATTAGGGTTTGTGTTAGGGAATATGAGCTTGCGGTGACTACAAACATAAATGCAGTGGAGTCTTCTCTTTATAAGAATGTAAGGACAGTTGAAGTTATAGCTGCCCAAAAGGCCTCAAAACAGATCTTTAATTGAGATAAACCAACCTATTGAAATTAATCGAGCTCATCTCATTTACAGCAACTTGGGGCCTAGTCTTTTTACATCAGATGCAAGAATAAACACCCTGCTAGCAGACAGTGGTTGTCAAAGTATTGTAATGTTTGCCAAACATGACCGTGGTATGCTATGTAATTTATTACAATGATGGGTTGAATCATTTCCCCCTAAATTATTGTGTAAATCATATTGATTGAGTATAATCACAGAATTGAATGTGAATAATGTAAATTCCAGGACTGCTTCTCCAACTGCATCAACGTTTTCTGTATCTAGGGGTAGTTGGAAGAAGGTATTTTGGGTGTAGATGTACTACATGCCAAAAATCTCCTAGTACGGTACATTAATTTTTGTTCACTACTGCCTTCCAATGGAAACAGTGCTGTATTTCTTTATTAGTGTTTTAAAGAAAAATAAATACAAAAATATTTTCTAACCTTTCACAGATGGATGTCGTTTCTAACATAAAAATAGAGAAGCAACTCAGATGGGTCCATGTTACAGCTAATACTTTTGCACATCCCCACTGAAATAGTGGGGAAATAGTGAAGCAGTGTGGTGTAGTGGTTAGAGTGGTAAATTGAACTGAGGAGACTCAGGCAAATATATACACCAGCCTTCCCCAACCTGGTGCCCTCCAAATGTGTTGGATGACAACTCCCATCATCCACAGCCAGCATGACAGGGCATGCTGGTGGAGGTGATGGGAGTTGTAGATGGGGAAGGCTGATACAGACCATCTCTCTACACATACATACACACACAGTTAGAGAAAATGTTGTAACCAGTGGGGCTAAAAGGCCATAACATTCAAGGGGTATAACCTGTGAGGTCAAATGTTTTAAAGATAAGTACATTGTAAGTATATATCTTGTTTCATTAAAAAGCTGCCCCCAGTTAATCAGGGAGCAGATTTTACATTTCTTAAAACAATTTTTAATACACCTACCTAAAAAAAAATCAGGTCTGAAGAGCATCTTCTTTTTTTGAGAACTAGAGCTAAGAGGCTTCTTCCTGTAATGCATGCCTGCATCACCTAAAAAGAAATAAATGTGTTGTTGTTTTCTTCAGGACTATTGTTTTTCCTCCTGTGTTAATTTCTGCAGATTTAATCAATTAAAACACATATGAGTTGACCAAGTTTTCTAACTGGGTGACAAGCATCATCACCTTAGCATTCAAGTATTCAAAGCACTTCCTATGTATTGGGTTGGATCCAGACCAAGACTGCAATCCTATGGTCCCTGGGAGGGTGTCCCAGGGTCCATAGGATATATCATATCTTCCCCGCCACACCCTGAGGGTGGAGAAAAGTCTTCCTCAGAGGATGAGATCCAACTTTGGACCAGCCCTCTCAGCCCTTGGGGAAAGTTCTGCATCCCTTACCTCCATGACATTAGACCTCTGATATCAAGAGAAGCAAAAAGGTGGTGGCTTGGGGGTGTGGCATGGAAAGATTCGGGGGAGGCTTTGGATTCATAGGATCCAAAGCCCTCCCACTCCCCAACCACACCCCCAACATGGAGGGGAGGGAATTTACACCAGCCCTGGAGCTGGTATAAATATTTTCCTCCCATTCCTTGTGGTGCTTTGCAATGGAAGGGAACTAGTTAAAAGAATGGATGAAATGGGAAAAGGAAGTTTAAAAAACTCCTATCACTCTTCCTCCACTTCCACCCTGCTGGCATGGCTTTGGAGATCTTGGAAATTTTGACATGGGAGCTCTCCAAGACCAAGGTTAGGTTTGTGCTACACGTTAGTTGAAATTAAGCCCTACTGAAATCAATGGGACAAGTTAGTTAAGGATGTATAATCCATTCCTTCTGTGTTTTGTGGATTGTCCTTTCATTCTGTCATCAGCCCATGGAAGGAATCAGATTCCCCCCCCCAAATTTGCACAAATTTGCATGTGTACAAATGCGCAGTTGCACAAGTTCGCATGTGCAAAGATATGCAAGTTCCCCCCAAATGCACATTTTCATGCTTTCGTCTATGGGGAAAATGCACATTTTGGGCTGTTTTTTATTTTGCATATTTTTCTGTGATGAAATTTGTGCAGAATTCAGGAAAGTTAGAAAACTGGCTTGCAAGTCCATGGAATCCGCCTGACAGGGGAAAAGCCGGTCCATTCCGGAACCCTTGGGTCAGATTCATGAAAATCCGAACTCATTTGATTCCATTGTGAATTTCTCTGACCTCCCTAGTTGTGACTTAAATCTCACTGATTTCAGTGGGAACTAAATGCAACTATCTTAGTGTGGATCCAGCCCTTTATCTTGTCATAATCCTTACGACCATCTTCTAAGATACGTCAGTATTATTACAGCTATTTGACATCAGTTGCCCTGTAGGGACGAAGGAGGAGCGAGGGAGACAGAAGCAGGCAAAAGAAACATCAGGGTCTTCTCCAGTTGGACTGCCATCAACTGCCCTGTGGGAAGGAACATCAGATGCTGGCTCTCGCTCAAGTGGAGCTGGTTGTGTTGATCAGTTTTGGTTTTTTGTGCATGTGGTTCTTGCTGTATCTGTTGTATTGTATAAATATTGTAAGTCACTTTGAGAACTAGTTGAAAAGTGGGATGTACATCTACTAAATACATAAATGATAAATAAATATTATTATCCCTATATTGCAGATGGGGGATAGGCAGAGAAAGAGAGAATGAGAGAGGGGGAGAGAGAGAGAGAGAGACTGACTGGGTTCACAAAACACGCTAAACCAAACTCAGTGGCTGTATGTGGGTTGTCGTTGTACTGTGGGTTATGCTGTCTGAACGCAGTGCGTTTTCCACAGGGTGGCTTGTTAACCATACAGTGTGGCTTATTTTTCTCAAACAAGCCACCTTGAGAACCCATGGTTTGTTGCTGGGTTGTTCAGAGTGGTTAACAAGCCACACTGCATGGTTAACAAGCCACTCTGTGGAAAATGTGCTGTGTTCAGACAACATGATAACCCACAGCTCAACGACCACCAATTGTTCAACAACAGCCCACACTCAACCACTGAGTGTGAGTTAGTGTGTTGTGTGAACCCAGCCAATGAGAGAGAGAGAGAGAGAAGCTTGCCTAAATTCACCAATTGAGCTCATGGCAGAAGTGAGATTTGAACCAGGGTAACAGTTCAGTTGCTTAGCCACTAAGCTATGCCAGCCCTGGTATGCATCAGTTGTACCTCATGTCCGGAATAGTTTCTTAGACAATATTCTCCACCCCCCCACCCCCACCACTCAAAGCTGGGATCCTGGAAAATACTGGTCGAATCTACTTTCTAGGTCCCAGGAAATGGCCTAAAAACATTGATAGGGCTAAGCAGGTTTGGTTCTGGTTGGTGCCTGCATGAGAAATCACCTGGAAATACTCTGTATGCCACTTTCAGCTGCCTGGAAGAAAAGTAGGATATAAATGTAATAAATAATATTCCTTGATGGGCCTCTTATGCTCATGGAGCACGAGTCAGAATCCATCCTTTAGAAATGCTGACCCAAGCCAAGTAGGTTTTCTGGCTGTCCTAATCCACTGCATAGCTCTTGGGTTAAGTGGATGACGCCAAAGGCAGGGTAGAGCCACCGAAGCACAAAAGAAAGATAAAGTGAAAGTTAATTTGTTACCGGTTGTAAAAGTGAAGAAATACACCAAAGATTAGGAAAGACTGTAAACAGCTTTCCTCCCCTGTGATCATGAGACCTTTCTGTGTCGGCTGGTCATGCCAAAATATGTGCAGCAAATGGAGAAGAGGGATGCAGGTATAGAGGGTTTGGGAATGGATAATTGCAATGGCTAATTATCACTGACTTACTGCTTGGCATGGTCCTACCTTGTAGAGTTCACATATGTGTGAGTAGCAATCGTGGGTGCTATGTTACTGCTGAAAGATCCAGCAGTAAATTTACTGCCATTTCCCTGGCTGTGCTTGAAAGAGATGGTGTGGTGACTTCTGGAAGTGGAGGTCTTTCTGGCCGTGAATGGTTGGGTAGAGTGCCCCCTTCAAGAAATGGAATAACCACTTCCTTATTCTCAGGGAACATAGCACAAAGCAGAGGTGGGCAATCTGCAGCTCTCAGCCTAATTTCATGCAACCTTCCACCTAATTTCAAAAGCCCTCTCAAAGTGATCCGTTCAGACCTCTGGCAAGAGTGATCTGTCTCCAATGGAGGCTGATGGCTGCGACACCAGTGGGCTGGTGAATCTGGTCTGGTTTTCAGTCAGAACCAGTCAGAGCTCTAAAGGAGCTCTCCAAGGTGCACCGTCACCAGCATCCACTATCTGTCTCTCCCCTGACAGCCTGGTGGGTGGGGAGGAAAAGCGGAGGGGCAGAAGGGGGTGTCAGAGAAAAACAGAAAGGTGGCAGAAAGAGAAAGGGGTGGCAAAGAAAGAGAGAGAAAGGGAGAGAAAAGTGGTGCCAGAGAGAGAGAGAGAGAGAAAGGTGGCAGAAAGAGAAAGGGGTGGCAAAGAAAGAGAGAGAAAGGGAGAGAGAAGAGGTGTCAGAGAGAGAGAGAGAGAGAAAGGTGGCAGAAAGAGAAAGGGGTGGCAAAGAAAGAGAGAAAGGGAGAGAGAAGGGGTGTCAGAGAGAGAGAGAGAAAGGTGGCAGAAAGAGAAAGGGGTGGCAAAGAAAGAGAAAGGGAGAGAGAAGGGGTGGCAGAGAGAGAGAGAGAGAAAGGTGGCAGAAAGAGAAAGGGGCGGCAAAGAAAGAGAGAGAAAGGGAGAGAGAAGGGGTGTCAGAGAGAGAGAGAAAGGTGGCAGAAAGAGAAAGGGGTGGCAAAGAAAGAGAGAAGGGGAGAGAGAAGGGGTGGCAGAGAGAGAGAGAAAGGTGGCAGAAAGAGAAAGGGGTGGCAAAGAAAGAGCGGGGGGAGTTGCTCTGCTCACTTTGCCTGTTGCCCCACCCACAGCTGGCTTCAGCCCCTCCCACTCCCAGCACAAGGCCCCCAACAGATTACCCCCAAGGAAATTTGATCTGTGACCGAAAATAGGTTCCCCACCCTGAGCATAAAGGAATAGGGTAATTTCAGGGACCCAGCATTAAACAAGAAGCATGTAAACAGTGGGAGGGAAAAAAGGAAGTGGAATAGTTTTGAAGTGCGTTCAAAAAGGAAGTCAGATGTTGAGGCCACACCATTACATCTGATGAAAAGAAATGGGATGGCTTCAGATCCACCTGAAAAGAAGTGGAATGGGATGTAGATATCAGTGACCATCATCCCCTATTCACCCCCGAAGTGCTTGGAGCTTTTTCCGTTCAGGTGCTATACTCGAAAAGCCCCAGGTTGCCTCCTCAACAGGAAATGAAGCATGGAGTGTGTGCCAATGCTGGCACAGCTAGAGCCCCACTAGCAAGGAAATTGCACTTATAATGAACCTAAAGAGAGCAGTATGGATCTCTAGGCCCCTCTAACACTACAGGTGACTTGGTTACAGAGCGACTTGGTTTCCTGCCATGGATTCTAGGACTTTTAGTCAACTCCCAGTCCTCACCATGAAAAAACATGCCGTGTGTCTGTAGTTAGAATGGGAAAGCTATGGCCTGTGGGTCGAATCTGGCCTGGAGCCTAATTTCATCAGTTCCATGACATCACCCAGCCCACTCTGGACTCTTCTGATGCTGCGGGTGGTGGGACAGGTTGTGCTGAGGAGAAGCTGCACTGACACACTCTGTTTCAGTAATGTGTATATACGTATGAAAGAGACTTGGATGAAGGTGAAGCGCCCGGGAGAAGTGGCCGCTACAAGGTGAGGCTTGACATAGTCTGTGGAAAATTACAGGCTGTGGGTGGGGAACCCAGGGGGAGGAAGGGATGTGGGAAGCTGATGGTTGTGATTAATTTTATGCCAGGGAAATGGTTGTGTGTGTGTGTGTTCTCCCCTTTTTACTTATGAGCCAAGACATTCAACCATGCTGTCTTATTCTTATTCTTTTCACTCAAGCAGAGCTAGGTAATTTTGCGGTGCTGCAGACTCCACCCACTTTTGGCTCTGGCTCCACCCATGTTTGGCACTGGTTTTAACTGCCATTGGCTCCAACCTTTGATTGATTTTTCCCATGGGTCAATAGCGCTTCATAGAAAAAGGTACCCCACCCCTGGTCTGTAGAAATGCCTGCTACATCCAGCCTAGGATTGTCGGCCCTTTCTCCTTCCCGACAGGCATGTTTTTTGGCCTTATGGAAGAAGATGTGGGAGGAAACAATGACAGCAGAGACGTTGGGTGTTTGAAGGTGAGGGGGCAAGCATAATCAAGGAAAACAGAGCCCTACTCACAGCGGGCTGTGCCCACCTCTGTTATGCTCCAAGGCTGCTTGCGGCTGCTCCAATATGTGAGCACCCCTACTCGAAGTCTTGCAACAAGCCATTCTGCCACAGGGGACATGGTGGAGAGTTGTACAGTTATGGACAATGTGGAGAGAGGGAAGGATTTCTCCCTATCTCACAACAGTAGAAGCCCAGGTCATCCAGTAAACTTGATTGGCAGTAGGTTCAGCATGGGTAAAATTAAGAATGGCAACCTCCATGGCCGCTACCCACCCAGGCTGCAGATGCTTGAGCTCCCTCCACAGGCCCTGCCTCCTCCACTCCCCAAGTCCTGTCTCCAAGCTCCACCCCCTGGCTTGGAGGCTACCAGGGGGCTTTATGAGGAGGTGGACAGAGGGATCCCTTTTTTATTTTCAATCTGGGATCTGAGGTAACAAGAGGGCGGGGGAGCCTTGGCTGCACACTCGTCTGGTGCTTGCAGGAACTCCTGCAAGCACCAAATGAGTGGGCTTCGCTTGTCCATGCGGGGAAGGTGAAGGACAAGTGAAGCCAGGCTTTGCAACTTCATCTGCCTTCTTCCCAATGGGAGAAGACTGCATGCAGTAAAGCTGGCTCCTAGCAAATGCACCAGGAGGGTCATCCTCCAGACACACTCGTCAGGGACCAAATGAATTTGAATGATGGTGGGGAGGGTGGCCTCATCCTTTTGATGGCGGGGGCTGTGCCCACATCCCCTGATGTCATTCGGCCCACAGAGGGCTAGCTGGGTGGTCATCTGGCCCCTACCCGATTCTGGTTGCCCACCCCTGGATAAAAGGAAACACTGTCACACAAACCATCATTTACTTATGGAATTCACTCCCACAAGATGCGGTCAGGGCTACTAGTTTGGCTATTCTAAAAATATTACACCATCCTTCCCCAACATCTGGTACTTTTGTTTTGGACTACATGTTTTGGACTACAAATCCCAGCATTCCCAACCCCTAGCTGGGGCTGATGGGTGTTGAAGACTATGTTGGGGAAGGCTGGATTAGACAAACTCTGAAGGATAGCTCTGTCAGCAGACGCTGGTCATGGCAGCTAAATAGAACCTTTCATGTACCAAGGCAGAATACCTCTGCATATATTGGGAGCAAATCTAACAGGATTAGCCATCACCTTCATGCCATTTTGTGAGTACCCAGCCGGAGGCATCTGGAAGATCACTGTCGGAAACACAAACCAGGTTAGATGCACTTTGGTCTGATCCTGCCAGGGCAATTGTTATATTCTAGCGCAATTGTGGGAAACTTTTCTAGATTTGCTTTCTAGGTGCTTTCGATGCATCTGACGAAACAGGGTCTTGCCTCCAAAGACTCATGCTACCACAATAAATATGCCTGTCCTTGAATGCCACAAAGTTCTTGGTTGTTTTAGTTGCAGGGGGAGGAGGGCAAACTATATCTGATATGCAAATATATGTAACGGTAACCTGATACCCCTTTTTGAAGAGGAAGAGGAAGAGGAAGAACAGCAACTTCCAGCAAGGAGGAGGGGAGGGGTATCAGGAATGGAGGAGCAGCAGGCCAGGAGGCTTAACTCCCCTCCGCACGCACGCGCGCACGCACACATAGTTCCCTGCTCCAAATCTTTTTCCCCAGTGGTTTTCTCCCCTGAAGCTTTCAAATATTTTTTAAGCACCCCAACTGCTCCTGTTGCTTCTCCGCTCCTAATCCCCCACTCTAAGAACATTTCTTTTTCAAGAAGGACCACACGCCTTTGCATGTAACATCTTATTTGTCTCTTAGCTTCTTTCAGTAACAATAATTTCTATTTCCCCTCTCTGAGAAAATGAGGCACAATCCAAGTAAAATTGAGCCCTTCTAAGTCCCTTCAGTTTCAATCGGAGACTTGAGCACATGCATAACTCTTTCCGATTGAAATGAATGAGTCCTAAAAGGGCTTAATTTTGACTGGATTGTGCCCATGGCATTTAGGAGCACATACTACTGTGTAATGAATAGCCCTTCATTGTTTTTTTTTATGTCGCCCTGGGTTAGCCAAAAAGGCTTCAGAACTCCCACTGCTTCCCCCCCCCCCCCATGATCCTTCATATCTTTTTGGTGGAAAACAGTACTGGTGAGTGAGTTTTATAGCCCCATATATTATGCTTGAGAAAAGCAGCGATTACTGCTATAAAAACCCACACCTCTTCCAAGGCCTGAGAGCCATAAAACCAAGAGGCTTTGGGGACAGCCTGGAGACGTGGCAGTGCTGATACAGGCTTTTCCATGTGACAGCCTGTTTAGTTCCTTCAAGGTTGCGTGCCGATCAGTTTTGTACAGTTCATTTTGTGACATTGGGTTGCCTTATATAAAAGAAGATTTCTTTCCTTCCCTCTCAAGGAGCCATGGTCAGGAGGAGTCAAGTCCCACTCATAAGATTTTGAAGCTCCTGTCTAAATCCAACTTTTATGGGAAGGTGACACCTTCAACAGTAAACATTGCTATTGCAGAGGCAAATCACAACTTGGGCCAATAAAATCAACAGTGCAAGATTCTCAGCTTTGTTGTGGGTGTGTAGTCTATAAACTGCTCTGCACTGTCACATTTATGCTTACTTCCGTTACAGTAGTTTAACTGTCATTCCCTCTTCCTAGAGTTTCCTGGGAATTGTAGTTTAGTCAGGGAGGGGCTAGAGCTCTGTAACAGCACCTCAACAAACTACAATCCCCAGGATTCTTTGGTAGCCACAATGACAAAAGTTGTACTCAGTACTGATTTGTTCGTAAGGTAGCCATAACCTAAGGTAAGAGAAACATTTTTCACATAATCCACTTCATTAATAGCTGGCTGTGCTATTCACACTACAACATATATCCTATTTCAAGGATCCCTGTGCTTCTGAGGTATTTTTCATGAACTACCCTCTTTAAAGTAGCATAGCAGAGTAGGTTGCTCAGCTTTCCCCCAACCTGGTAACCTCCAGTGGCTGGCTGTGGGATGCTGGGAGTTGTAGTCCAACACATCTAGAGGACACCAGGTTGGGGAAGGCTGAGGTAGCTAAACTGCAGCACCCTCTGGTGGTCTGAGAGATTTCTAGTCTTCTGCTTAAAAAGGTAAAAGGTAAAGGTGTCCCCAACCAGTCGTGTCCGACTCTAGGGTGCAGTGCTCATCCCCGTTTCTAAGCCGAAGAGCCAGTGCTGTCCGAAGACGCTTCCGTGGTCATGTGGCCAGCATGACTGAACACCGAGGTGCACGGAACGCTGTTACCTTTCCCGCCGAGGCGGTACCTATTTATCTACTTGCAATTTCTTGCTTTCGAACTGCTAGGTTGGCAGAAGAGTCTTCTGCTTACTCTCTGCTATTCTGCCATTTTCACTCTGGTCAGCATATTTGTTCCTGCTGTTTCTGTAGTATTAAACCCATTCCTGTCCCATCCCACAATCCGTTCTCTGTAAACAGAAGGAGCCAGTTCACACAATGCTCCTTTGCTGTCCCAATTAGTTCCCCCTTTTAAAAAGGGGGATGTATATGTATCCCAAATGCTTTGACCAAAAAGTACCATTGCATCAACATTAACGGAATGTTTTAAAAGGTAGCATTTGTAATGGAGTGAAGGGAAATCTTCTTTAGAGCACAATCCTGGCTGGAGCATGCTGGGAATTGTAGGACATTTTTCTGTCTAAACATGGATAGGATTGCACCCTTAGGGAGCAATCCCATGGCCGCTAGTCAGCGGCTAGACGGCCATAGGATACGTCAGTTTCCAGGAACCAACCTCAGAGCCCATGCTCTGAGGTCAGTTCCCTGAGAACCAACCCCCGTCCCGTCCCGCGCTGCTTGGAATGGCCCTGTGCTCTGTGCTCAGAAGAGGAGTGTAGAGCGGCGAAAACAGGGCATTCTGGGGGGTGTTCTGGGGCAGAGAAGGCAGAAATGCTGGTACAACACATCCAATGTTTCGTCCCCTGGAACACCCCATTTTCACTGCTCCACACTCCTCTTCCAAGCGCGGAGCGCGGGGCTGTTCCGAGCTGCCTGCGAGGCAGTGCGGGAGGGGGGGAAGATTGGTTCTCCAGGAACCGACCTCAAAGCGCAGGCTCCGAGGTTGGTTCCCAGAAACCGATGTATCCTATGGCCATCTAGCCGCTGACTACTGGCCATAGGATTGCTCTTTCCGTGATTAAATATCTTCGTCCCAGAACTGTTTGACGTTGTGCTCTATTTGGGGCACTATTCAAACCAACCACGTCCCTGGGGTTGTAAAAAGTTTATTGCTAATGATGGAGGAGCTGTTTTTTTTAAAAAGAAAAGCACCTGGTGATTTTCCCTGGCTGAGAGACTGACATACGTAAAGAAGTGAAGATCATTCAGTGGAACTCATTAAATATAAACCAGCTCCAACTGCCCTTCATTTACAGCACAATTTGTCCATACGACACAGGGATGATGCATAGCCCAGCATGGCGAACTATACTTTATAATGGCCTGACAAGTGAACAGGAGCATGGAAGATTTAGAAGGTGCACCTTCCAGAGTCACATCCATCATCATATGGCACAGACAACTCTTTCAGCCCTGGTAAATGAATTTTGCCCAGCATGTAAGATGGGTGGTGTTCTTTGCAGCAATCTGTTAGTAGCCATCTTCAGTCATTGCTTCATACAGGAAACGGTTACCTATCCTGCTTGCCCTGCGTAGAGGTTATCAACAGGCCTGGGCTACGCATGTGGCAGAATGAGGTGGGAATAGGGTCTGGAAATGGTAGAACAGAATGTACCACTTCAGTTGGGGGAAATCACGTTTTAATTAAGTAAACAAAAAGCAGGAAACAGTTGACAATATAATACTAGACCCTTTCTCCTTGATATAGTAGTTTGTTGCAACTTGCAGTGGGGTGCTTTGTTTGTTTGTTTGTTTGTTTGTTTTAATGTGGGGGAGTGTTCTAAAATGGCATCCCACCACCACAGTCCAAAGTGGTACAGTCCAGTTTACCCCCTGCCCCCTGGTCTCCCATCCCTCCACAATTCTCCTGTATGCATCGACCAGGCTACAGAAAGATGTTTCGGGTACACTTATGGGATTCATGGATGCCATGGTGGTTGCCCATCCCTTGCAGAATGATAGTTTTGGCCAGCAGTCTTAAACAAATCCAATCCACAAGCTCCATGGCAGGAAGGCCCGTTTTATTTACCCGATATTTTGTGGCCCGCTACTGTAGAATCAGTGTCCAAATTGCGGAGCAATATGAAAACATCTTGTGACACATGCCGCAATCTCAGATAGCGCTAAAGCTCTGCAGCCGAAAGGCCTCCACAGAGAAACCAAAGCCCTTGCAAATGTTGCTGCCAATCTCTATTTTTACAGTGTTGTCTTGCAATCATATTACTGTTTGGCTTCTTCTCCAAAAGACAGCACATTCTTCTGCACTTGGCAAAAGCTGGACCTATTGAAATCACATATGGCAAGGGAATATGTACGACTGAACTAATGACATTTCTTCTGCAGTGATTTTCAGGGGGATAGTTTATGCAATACATGTTTGCAAAATTTCCCAGAATGAACATTGTTAGTTAAAAGGTTTTTAAACTTAAATGAGCTGGACCAAATTAACATGTCTTCAGAAATTATTCTCAGCAATAACATGTTTTTTTTTTTCATGGATGTCATGTCCCAGAAGCAATTGGCCAAAATTAAGACACTGATTTTTGCAAATGTCTCCTGGCCTCAATATTTCATGTCACATAAATAACATTGCTGAGGACACAGGAATCTTTCTTCACAAAGTACATCATCGTGAAATTAGATAGTAGATCCAGAACCTCGTTCATATGGAGTAACACTACTTATTAAGTACATACTTTTATCAAAAGCTCTTTGTTATAGAAGCACAACACTCACAGCTCTCACTGATGGATAAAAATTAATGCAGCAGTGTTCATCATACAATAATTTCAGATGTGATCCCCACACCACTTAAAAAAAAAAAAGTCTGAAAAGATTTATGCTTTGATTTTGAAATGAATGTCAAAATATGATTTGAAAAAAGTGAGAATGACCTCCCCAGGTGCGCAGAGTGAAATCCAAACATGACATGGGCCCATCGATCAATCCCTATTTCATAAAGACTGTCCTGTAATAAGGTGGCATCTTAGAGCTATACTCTCTATCTCTGGTACAAGGGTGGTTTAAAATGCTTGATACTCCAAACAGGAATTCTGGCTGCCAAGCAATCACCTTACTTTCTGCATCACTGCAGCAGTTTGTCATAAAAAGGAGCCAATGGCCTCCTATTTGTTAGGCATGGCCATAACCAATGCAGCTGGCCAAAAGAGGATACTGCAGCTGGTGACTAGTAGGGTGGCCACTTGTGAATCGCCCCAAAAAAGGACATGTGTGAAGGTCTGAAGCTTACAGAGGCAAAGGGGGGAAAGATCAGGCTTAGAGGCCTGGAGTTTTTCTGTAGGGAGGGGGTATCCCTGAGAGGAGTAGTTTAATTTCCCCAGTTTAATTTCTTCAAGTTTGAAGCACTACTTTCAGTTTTGAGGGAGGAGGGTATATAAAAACAGCAAGATCACCAGTAAGAGCAGAGTCAAGGAGACAAGAGCCTTGAGAGGGAGCAGGAAGAAGCAGCCTGGAGAAGTCTAAGTACAGCTACGGTAAAGGAACTTGTGTTTTGCAACTTTTATTTTCTCTTAATGTCTTTTGTATCACTCAGCTCTATTGTGTAAATACCTTTAGTTGTGATTTGCTTGCCAATTTTACTAGTAAACAGTTGTGGTTAATCCCTGTGTCTACAGTGTTAATCACCCCACGTCTACAGCCTAAATCCCACGTTACTGGGAAAGGGGACAGTAAAAGAAAGAAGGTGGGACTCTTACGGAGGCAAGAGGTCCTTAAGGAGTTGCTCAGGGGGTCCAGGTCATAAGAGGAACCCTGACAACGTGCATCACCCATAAAAGAAGACAAAAGAGGGCACTGATCTGCATAAAATTTGCATGGAAAGGAAAGGTTCCTCCTGTGCAAGCACCGGGTCATTACTGACCCCTGGAGGGACGCCGCTTTCGCTGGCGTTTTCATGGCAGACTGTAGCGGGGTGGTTTGCCATTGCCTTCCCCAGTCATGACTACCTTTCCCCTCAGCAAGCTGAGCACTCAGTTTACCGACCTCGGAAGGATGGAAGGCTGAGTCAACCTGAGCTGGCTACCTGGGACCCAGCTTCTGCTGGGATCGAACTCAGGTCGTGGGGAGAGTTTCAGTTGCAATACTGCCACCTACCACTCTGCGCCACACGAGGCTCAAAATTTGCATATGCTAATATATATATATATATAGATGCAAATTTAGGAATAATTATTATAATTTAAATAGAAATACAGTACATCTCACCAGTGTGGAAGATCGATCTGTGTGTCTTGCTTGATCTGCTGTGTAGGTGCTGTTGATAGGTAACTTGCTCATACGTTGTTGGCCCTGCAGTTGGCAGGCTGTTGGGCCTGGAGACACCCCAATATTCAAACAAATATTGTTTGAGGTTCCTTTAAGAGGCTCATCCTAGCCCCATGTGGAAGGACAAGTGCAGGGGGCTTGCAGCTCTAGTAGAAATGGGCGAGAAAGTCCAGCAAGTTATATTGCCTCATGGGTCATGGGGCAGCTGCATAAAATGCAAATGTCATGAATAAATCAATACATCTATAGAGCACCATGAACAATTCTTGACTAATGCACTGATGATGCAATCGATTGAGAAGGAGGTTATCTGGAGCTTTCTGGACTTCAAGAAGACCATCAGTCAGATTATTAGAAGAGCTCATTAAAAATGCATCAAGAGAGTTCCTCCCTTGAGTTGGTCTTCAATTGGTACACAAGTATGATGACTGCTTAGATCAGCCTTCCCCAATTTGGTATCCTCCAGAAGGGCTGGACTACAACTCCCAGCTTAGGTCCTCTGATCTATAATACAGTAGTCGAGTAGCTTGTGAGTTAAATGCTACAGTCGCTGATTTGGATTGTACAAGCTACCCTGATCCTGCTAGTCAGCTTGCACTAAATCGCAAGGGGAACATTGACGCATTCCATGCATGATTTGTGAGCTTCAGCTGTGCTAATTGCCATGCTAGACACTGACCATCTGCTTGCTCCCCAAAGTAAGCACGCAGGGTTTCAAGCCCCATTGATTTCAATGAGAAGTGACCTTACTGAACTTTTTCTGGCTTGGGTTCGGACTCCCGAATTTATCTTGGAGAGAGAAAAAAGAGAAGAAAACATCTTTAAATTACTTTAAAACATTTTTAAAGGAGGTCTTTACCAATGGGATAAAAAATGTGATTGCTGCACGAACAACAGAAGAATATTTGAATGTATTTACAAAGGTATTTTGGGGAAATTATGGTGTGTGTTTTCTTAAAAGAAAGAAGGGAGAAGAGCTGAGCTTGGTGATAAAATGTCAGCCTCTGAGGAAGTCCAAAGCATCTGTCTGAGTTTGTTCAAGGCAACTGAGCCAAGCCCCATTAAAGCTCCTATTTATTTTTAAGGAGGTGCCATGGCTGCTACAAAGCCAGGCCTTGATTCTGCCCTGGTGCTTCTGATTACTTTTTGTGGGCAGTACATGAGTCTCAGACTGTTGACCGCTGCTGTCAGGTTTTGGAAATGTTTGGAATCCCTGTCTGTTTTCCAGGGCAGCATCACCAGGCCATAAGGACACCGTGTACCATATAAAACCAAGCAGGGCTGCTGCTGCCGACTCAGAAGGTTAACAAGTCAATACATGACTAGCAAAAGACCACCTTGCTCCTTTGGGGAGCATGAGGAGATAAGAAGAGCCCTGCTGCATCAGACCAAGGGTCCATCTAGTCCAGCATTCTGTTCACACAGTGGCCAACCAGCTGCCCATGGGAACCCCACAAGCGGGACACGAGTGTAACAGAACCCTCCCGCCCATGCTCCCTAGCAACTGGTGTACACAGGCTCACTACCTCTGAGGCAGCATACAGCCATCAGGACTAGTAGCCATTGATAGCTTTCTCCTCCATGAATTTGTCCAATCCCCTTTTAAAGCCATCTAAATTGGTGGCCATCACTACATCATGTGGAGGGGAATTCCATGGCTTAATTATGCTCTATGTGGAGAAGAACTTCCTTTTATTGGCCCTGAATCTCCCACTAATTTGGGGCAACTTATAAAAAGCAATTATGCTGACCGTAAGTAAATTTCCAAAACTCATGTTAGTATAATACCTTTATTAGGCCAACCATGAGATCACTCAAAATATGCAAGCTTTTGAGATCTCCAGGTCTCTTCATCAGGCAAGATGTTATAACAAGCAGGTGGGGAGGGGAAAAATCTGAATAGATGTTGAAGTCAGTGTTGGCCTTAGGGGCAGCTGTAGGTCCAGTCAGTAACCATCATATGACCTGCAGAGCCTAATTTGAATGCCTGCAGACCCCTCCTCCCTCATTCCATCTCCGAACATGCAGAAACTGACATCACCATTTGAGTCAGATCCCCCCCCCTCATCTGCTTTTTATAACATCTTGCCTGATGAAGAGATCGGGAGATCTCAAAAGCTTGCACACTTTGGGTGATCTTTTGGCTGCCCTGATAAAGGTATTACCCTAAGGGTGCAATCCTATGGCCATTAGTCAGTGGCTAGACAGCCATAGGATAGGTCGGTTCCCAGGAACTGACCTCGGAGCCCTCACTCTGACGTTGGTTCCCTGAGAACCGACCTTCACCCCCTCCCGCAATGCCTCGTGGGCACTGCCGAACGGCCTCGCACTCGGAAGAGGAGGGCGGAGCGGCAAAAATGGGGCGTTCCTGGGGGCATGCCAGGGCGGGGAAGTCGGAAATCTGGTACAACACATCCAACGTGTCATCCGGCTGCCGCTTACCCCACTCCGACTTCCTGTGGCTAGACAGCCGAAATCAGCTGTCTACCCCTAAGGCCAACATCATTTTCTAAAATTTCCCTAAAAAGGTAAAGGTGTCCCCAACCAGTCGTGTCCGACTCTAGGGTGTGGTGCTCATCTCCATTTCTAAGCCGAAGAGCCAGCGCTGGCCGAAGACGCTTCCGTGGTCATGTCGCCGGCATGACTGTACACCGAGGTGCACGGAACACTGTTACCTTTCCTGCCGAAGTGGTACCTATTTATCTACTTGCAATTTCTTGCTTTTGAACTGCTAGGTTGGCAGGAGCTGGGACTGAAGACGGGAGCTCACTCTGTCACGCAGCACTCGGGTCTCGAACTGCTGTCCTGCCGACCTTCCGGTCTGCAGTTCAGCGTCTTAACCACTAAGCCACTGCGGCCCCTAACATTTCCCTAACCCACCCCAAATGCCTGCCTAAAGAACCAAGTTTTCAACACATGGCGGAAGCTCATTAAAGAGGGGGCATGGCGGAGTTCCCTGGGGAGGGAGTTCCACAGAGTGAGGCCACCACAGAGAAGGCCCTCTCCCTCATCCTCACCAGCCTAGATGTCCTGGCTGATAGGACAGAGAGAAGGCCATCCGAGGCTGATCTTGTTGAGCGGCCTGTTTGGTGTTGCTGGAGCTGCTCCTTCAGATAGGCTGGGCTGGAACCATATAGGGTTTTAAAGATCAAAACCAACACCTTGAATTTGGCCTGGAAAACAACTGGTAGCCAGAGCAACTCCTTCAGCACCAGAGTGATGTGATCACGCTGGCGACTGCCTTTAATCAGGTGAGCCACCGCTTTCTGTACCAGCTGCAGCTTCCGAACCGTCTTGAAGGGTAACCCCACATACAGCGCATTACAGTAGTCTAGATGAGAGGAGACCAGGGCATGTACTACCGATGGGAGCAGATGGTTGGGAAAGAAGGGGCGCAGCCGCCGTATCAGATGGAGTTGATACAGCGCTGTCCAGCTCACAGCTGACACCTGAGCTTCCATGGACAGCTGGGAGTCCAAAATGACCCCCAGGCTGCAGACCTGGTCTTTCAAGGGTAGCCGTACCCCTTTCAACGCCAGGTCAACATCCCCCAGCCTCCTCTTGTCTCCCACCAAAAGTACCCCGGTCTTGTCAGTGTTAAAATTTCATTCAAAAAGATGCATTGAAAAGTTAGCAGGGGGAAGGGGAGTCACCTTTTAATCCCTGAGCGCACTGGTGACGCCAATGAACTGGGTTTTCTCCCATCTTGGTGAGCTAGTGGCATCTCTTCTTTCTCTCCTCCCACTGAGGATGGAACAATTTTTCCTGCCTCTCTAACGCATTTAGGACAGGCGAAAGAAAGTACCTTTTCACACCATGCATAATTAACTTACAAAATTCAGTTCTGCAAACTGCGGGGGGGGGGGGGGAGACTGGCTTAGCTGGCTCTAAAGGGCGACTAAACAAATTCATGGCAGGGAGGTCTCTCCACAGGCAATGGATAGGGAAAAGAAACCTTCGTGTGGAGAAGGATTTATATCTTAATAGCAGATGTAGGTGGCAAACAATAGAGCAGAGGTAAGCTAATTTGCATAGAGTCATTTGCATCAGAACAATTTCAGTTTGCATCAAAAAAAATTTCAATGCAAATTAAATCATTTACATAGAATCATTTGCACAGGAAAATGTTCTGATGCCATAGAGCAGGGGTGGGGAATTTGGGGCCCTCCAGAGGTTTTGGCCTACAACTCCCATGCTCCCTCACCATTGGCTATGTCTGCTAGGGCTGATGGGAGCCGTAGACCAAAACACATTGAGGGCCACAAGCTGCCCACCCCTCCCCTTAATAGATACAATTTAGCATGTTTAATTTACTTGTATTTGGTAAACAAAACTAAAAAAAAGTACCTCATGTTAATTTTTTGGTTCCAATTTATGACAAGTATTTGACCTGAAATATTTGAGGGGAAAATTAAGGCACGCTTAATGTGACTTAAATGTTGTATCCTGTAGAAATCTTTATTGGAATACTTGTAAACATTTATAGACAATAGCATGTACTTTGCTTACATTATTTAAATTGAAGAAGAAAAGAAAGTACTGAAAATTGTTGACACGCTCATTAATTTTAGCAATCCAATGAACAGTGTATGTGACAACCACTCATCTCTTTCAAGAGTTCACCTCTCTTTCACTGAGGTTGCTGGGGTGCCTTCAGTTCTGCCTTCGCTGTTTATTAGTTCCGTTTCACACTGAGGCATATATGTATTTCAATCATCTATGTCATACTTGCTAGGGACAATCACCTGGGAACCATTAATTACATCTGTGAAACTGCCAAGCTTGCCTAATGTTGTATTTGCAACTGGCATCTGTTCATTTTTACTAACGAACTTATGAAATGGAAGATTTTCCACGGAAAAATAAAGTACTGGAAAAATTTCCACCCCACATCACTGAGCAGGGGTGGGCAAACTGCAGCCTGAGGTTCACAAGTCCCCACTGGCCTAATTTCATGCAGATTGGGGAAGCCCAGGTGGTGAGAAGGAGGGTGGGAAGGGGGGAAAAAACAGGGATGGGGGAAATGTTGAGAGGGATGGAGCAATGGATGCGGGGGGGGGGAGCCTTCTACAAGCAATCAGTTCAGACCTCTGGCAAAAGAGACAGAGAGAGGATGGAGAGATGTGGGGCGGCAGAAAGAGAGAGAGAGAGGAGAGGCAGAAAGAAAGAAAGAGAGAGAGAGAGAGAGAACGGGTCACCCTCCATCACTAGCATGTTAGTCCCCCCCCCCCACACACACACACAGAGATTACCCCTCAGGGAATGCAACCCTTGACAGAAAGAAGGTTCTCCACCCTGCGATAGAGGAAGGTACTTGCTGTCATGCCCAGCTGGGCAGTGTTGCAAACAGAATGCGGTGTCACGGGTGGGCAACTTGTGGTCCTCCAGATGTTTTGGCCTACAACTCCCATCAGCCCTAGCCAGCATAGCCAATGGTAAGTGATGATGGAAGTTGTAGGCCAAAACATCTGGAGGGCCCCCAAGTTGCCCACCCCTGTGTCAGATACTCTTCTTCTATGCTATGTTTTTGAGGCGTCAATGAATATGAACTTGAGCACGCTCCGGGAGAGAGCGCAGGACAGGAAGGCCTGGCGTGCTATGGTCCATGGGGTCACGAAGAGTCGGACACGACTGAACGACTGAACAACAAATACATTCTATATGTGGGATGAACTTACAAATTCTTGAACCTAAAACCAAATTTAAATCCATCCTACCAGAAAAAGTAGACTACAAGGGCCAAACTAAACATTCCTTTAATCACACACAGCGGAGCTATGCGTATTTGTCTCCCCAGTTCTCCTGCAAGACCCGATTTGGATCATGACCATGGCACTGGGGTGGGGGAATTTAAGCTTCCCCCCAATAGGGAGACATTTTTTCTTTTCTTTTCTTTTTTTTATCTCCCCTGCAGCGTGGTGGAATTTCAGAACAAAAACAGGAGGGAGAGCTTAAATCCCTTTTTTGAAATGCCACAGCCCCGAACCAAACTGGGGCTGTGCACACTTGCAGGAGAGTAGGGAAGACAATCACACATAGCTCAACTATGTGTGATTAAAGGGATGTTTAGTTTGGCCCCGAAGATCAAATGTTACTTTGGTCTTTAAAATATTTAAGGCGTTTAGGGAACTTGCTTCCATTTCTACAGTGTATTTGGTTCCCTCTGCTGACTAAATATTTGAACTGCACTTCTAGAACAGAATGCATTGTAGGATAATGAAGACAAGTACCCATCCTTAACCTAATGGTGGCTAGTCCCCATTAATTTTTTTAAACTAATTATATATATTTGATAACTTCAGTTATAACAGGTCTAGCAGCAATTCTATCCCTAACATTTCTGATATAGCCAATAGGGCAAAATCCAATTCCACTCAAGGAACAGGACTTTTCCCTTCTTGTCTCCCCACTGCCGAGCACTATGCCACCTCCCCAAATCTGCTCCAGATGTTCCCCCAGCTCCTCAGAGCAGATTTGGGGGTGGAGGCTGCAAGGGAAGGAGGAATCGCTGATCAAACTTGTTCAGTTGGCAGGAGGGACTAATTGGATACAACTCATAAATTCCATTTTGAGGATGAGTAACATATCTGTCAATGTAGGAGAGACAAATTGCATATAGATTCTTGAACAGGTATTCTGTACACTGTACAGATACAGTGGAATCCTACACATGTCAACTCAGAAGTGTATACAGGATTGTAATTTTAAGTTGCAATCCTATGCATGTCTAGACAGAAAAATGGTCTAAACATGCATAGGATTGTGTCCTCAGTTTCTATCTTCTGGGATGTTCTAATCTGTAATCTTCAAATAGCAGGAAAAACTTATCTCCATCTCCAAATAACATTTTAAAAGATTTCTGTTTTTTCTTTCTTCTCCCTAATCTGTCTAATGAATTCTCCATCACAAAGTTGACATTGCCACTTATGTTTGTGACAGATTAGAATACAGGAAGACAGAGAATGGAGAAAGTAATTAAGCAATGGCTGGATACTTTTTCTAGGAGGGGAGTTCCTAGTCACTCCAGTCATTTAAATGGTAACACTTCTTTGCAAAATTCTTGACATTTCTAATTAAAAGCTAAAGGTTGCATTTCAGCATTTGCTAAAGCTCAATGTATTTTTTTACAAGCTGAACCTATGCAGTCAGAAGTAAGCACTGAGGAGTTAAATGGAGTTGACTCTCGGGTAACTATGTTTAGGATTGCAGTCATGCTAATCCTAATAATGTGAGTAGCATGCTATGTATTGCTGCTGCTCTTTGGGGTGTCTCTCTCTCTCTGTGTATATATACTATATACGCTGTGATGATCAGCTCTTACACTCCCAGATTTTTGTTTTTCTAAGCACTGCCAGAGTCTACATGGCATGTAGAAATGAACTGGTGAAACATGTCACCAGGCATTAAAAAGTTTGCACTTCAATGTGGTGCTTAAACTTTGTACTTTAAGGGTGCATGCTGGGAGTTGTAGGACTCCCCCCCATCTAAACATGCATAGGATTGCACCCTAAAAGTCAATTAAGGTGCGATCCTATGCATATTTAGACAGAAAAAGACGTCCTACAACTCCCAGCATGCCCCAGCAAAGCCGTGCTGGCTGGGGCATGCTGGGAGTTGTAGGGCATTTTCCGCTATACCCTTAAGAGTCAAGTCCTACGCGTGTCTGCTCAGAAGTAATTAAATGGGACTTACTCCCAGGAAAATGTATATGGGATTGCACTGTTTAAGTACAAAACGGTATAAACGTGCTACACGTCGTCCTTATCTACTTTCCCACTTTTTCGGAGTAGAAGGCACGCTTATGCACCGCGATAGCAAAAGGCGCCTCTAAGCCAGTGTGGTGCAGTGGTGAGAGCGTTGGACTGAGAGCCGGGAGATCCGGGTTCTAGTCCCTACGCGGCCACGGAAGCTCACTGGGTGACTCTGGGCCAGTCACAGACTCTCAGCCCAACCCACCTCACAGGGTGGTTGTTGTGAGGATAAAACGGAGCGGAGGAGGATAATGTAAGCCGCCTTGGGTTCCTTGCAAGAGGAAAAAAGGCGGGATATAAATGCAACAGACAAACAAATAAATAAATAAATAACAACTAACTAACTAACTAACTCTGCCCGGTTGTATGCGAGCTTTGATTTCCCCCGACACTCCTCCTACCGCTCCTGCCTTGCACAGGTACCATCCTACGCGCCGGAATCGGGGAACCGGAATTGTCGCTTCGCAGCCACGGAGGCCGGAGCCCCTTTGCCCCTCCGCGCGTGCCCAGTCTCGCCTCGGCGCCTCCTCTCCGCCAGGCCGGGGCTCTGTGGCGTCACCGGAACACTTCCGGGTGACGGCCGGGGTTCCTTCGCGGAAACGGGGTCTCTTCCGTTCTGGTGGAGCGGGAGCCGCGGTGAGTGCCGGGGAGGGGCTGAGGCCGGGGCCGGGCTCTTTCCAGCCTCGGCGTTGCTGCTGCTGCTGCTGCTGCTGCTGTTGTTGTTGTTGGCGGCGGCGGCGGCTCCCCCTCCCCTCCCCTCCCCGGACTTTGCTTTTCTTGCGCGCGCCTGAACGAGACTTCCGAGGAGCGGCTGCCTTGGCCGACGCCGGGCGCGCGCGCGTTCATGCTCCGAGAATGGAAGGTTAACGGACGGGGGCCTGGCGCAGAGAGAGAGAGCGAGCGAGCGGGCGGAGCCGGCCCTGCCGTTCGCGAGAGTGCAGCTGACCCTGGTCGACCCGGAAGGGCAGCAGCGTCCTCCAGCGCGATCCTCCGCGTGTTTAGACAGGAAAAGCTCCTTCGACTCCCCGCATTCCCCAGGCAGCGGAGCTGGTTGGGGGAATGCTGGGGACTGCGGGACGTCTTTCTGCGCGCACGTGCGTGGGATTGCGCCCTGAGGCGGCTATTTACAGAGCAGTCCTGTGCGTGTCTGCTTGGAGAGAAGTCCCATTGAGTTCAGCGGGACTTACTCTCCTAGGTTAGTGGGTGTTGGACTGCAGCCTGTCGGCCTTTTGTTGTTTTAATTTCTGGGACTGCATTTTAAATGTTTGCGATGCCGCTAGGCGTTCTTTTGGCCTTTATTTTTGTTTTATGCTGCAGCTTTAAACTTTTATATTGTGTTTTATCATGTTGTATTTTTATGGTTTTAGTTGTTGTGAACCGCCCAGAGAGTGGTACAGAAATGTGGTAAATACACAAACAAACATTAATTTATTATAATCGCTCTCTGGAAGAGACACTTTTTATGTTCTTTTTCTCTCAGATGGCAAAATAACTTGGCCAGCCTTGGGCACTGCTGTGTCTCTTGACATGGGAGGGATGTGCGTGTCCATGTACGTGTGCCATTTGCTGTTTTTTCTCAGGCAGCATAATGTCTTGGGCTGGCTCTGTGAGGGGGTGGGTGGGTTTCTTCTTCCCCCATACTAGAATTGGGGGTGGGGTAGGGGAAATCACCCTATGACATTGATTGGCAGGAGATTCAGTACAGACAGAAGAAATTACCCCTTCACACAGCCTTCAATCTATTTATGGACTTTGCTGTCTCAGGATGCCGTGATGGCCCCTGACTTAGATGGCTTTAAAAGAGGATTAGAGATATTTGTGGAAAATAAGGCTATCTGTGGCTTTGAATCATGTTGGCGATATGGACCCTCCATGTTCAGAGGAAGCATACTTCTAAAATACCAGTTGCTGGGAGGCAAACAATGAGGAAGGGCTATTGCCTTCATGCCCTACGTGTGAGCTTCCTGGAAGTGTCTGATTGGCCCGTGTTAGACATAAGATGCTGTACCAGATGGACCTTTTGACTGATCCAGTAGGGCTGTTTTTATGTGGTGTTACTATAAATCTGCCACTGTCAGTGGTGGTCACAATCGTTTTTCCTGTCATAATCATAAGTTTTCTAAGATTATCCATACTGCTTAGGAATTTTGAAAACTGGCTCCCAGTACAGCAACAACAGCTTTATCTGTGACTGAGTTTGGATGATGGATGGGGGAAACAATGCAGCATCAGTTGTTTCACCCGCCCCTGTGGGTGCCGTTCGTCCAAACAGGATTACTCTAATTACCCATGCGATGTGTTGCTGGGTCATCCGAACCTGCTGTGCGGCACAGGCGTAGTTCATTTTCACCCACCCTGCAACCTATACTGCAAAATGTGGGTTGTAGGGTGGGTGAAAATGAGCTATGCCTGTGCCATGTTCGGATGACATGGTGCAGGTAATTAAGGTAATCCCAGTTGTGCAACTGGCACGCGTGGGTGAAACAACCAATACTGCGTTGTTTCCCCCGCTGATTGTTCGAAGTTGCCCTATATTTTGGCATGAAGCTCATAGGTAGCTATTAGTGCACATAACAAATTACACCTGCTTTCTTCTGGCTCCTACCCAAGGCTGGTCTTAAACCGTTTCTAGGGGAGTTTTAAATTTTATTTTTCTAAGTACCCCAAAAGTTAAGTTTAAATCCCCATGACAGGAAACTCAGTTTTTCACTCTGCATAGTTTTCTGAAGGGACTTTGCATCATTTTGAGAGTAGGTACAGCTCCAAATGGAAAGGCCACCTGCCCCATGGTGTCAGAATGGAACCTTATATACACAGCACAAATTGTAAATGTCTTTAGGTTTATAGTATGCTGTCATAAGTAATGCTGTAATTATTCTGGGGTAAGTATCCTGTACAAACCATAAGACATTGTGCTGATGTAGAGCTTAGGAATCTTCAGAGTCCTAAGCCCATATTGAATCAATCAGTGTGTGTGTAAGGTGGGCTGTGTGCAGCCTTTCCAGCCACCACCCTTCAGATACTTTCTGGTTAATGGGGTGATGGGATCCCCTGAAATTCATGGGCTGCTAACTTCATGAGAGGGCACTGCCAGCTGAGATTCCCAGGTGTCACTGAGAAAGATTTCATCCTGTTTTTCCTTGTTTTCAGTAGGCCAATGCATGTAGCATTGGTCAAGCAATCTGGCAAGTGAGAGATTACTCCTTTGGTGCCTGAGGTAGGCAGTCAAACTCTAGAGTCCAATTTAAGAAATTATGTTGAAATTAAAGGGAAAGCGATGAGAGAGAGAAAAGCAAGCAGGATAACAACAAAAAAACAAAGTAGTTTCTACAACAGAAAGTAGCTTCTACAATACAAAATAGCTTCATCAATAGAAAATTCATCCTGTGGATTTGGCAAAAAGAGTGGGAGATATATGCCCAGCTGGCCGTGAGGAAATGGGAGTTGTCAGCTGTGGTGAATCTAGGGATTTTTAACAGGAAAATATATGTTTAGCCTAACATGACATTGTGTTCTATTTCACAACTCTCAAGGCTTTCGTATAAGACTGGGTGGATGCTTCTGGCCACCTTGCTGTCCTAGATACAAAGTTCATTCATAGCATTTTAATTTTTTTGTCTTTCCTTACAGATTTCCCCACTAACCAATGTCAGGAGATAGTGATGGCACCATTAGAAGTCCCTCTGAGGGATCTCTCTCAGGAATTGAGGTCCTGCCAGATCAGCCAAAGTATGTGTGCACGCTTTCTGCTGAGCTTGTTGCCAAGGCACGTGAAGAGCTGCAGGAAAAACCTGAATGGCGGCTTCGTGATGTTCAAGCCCTCAGAGACATGGTGTGCAAAGACTATCCTAACCTGGGAACATGTCTAGATGATGCTTTCTTGCTTAGGTTCCTTAGAGCCAGGAAGTTTGATTATGATCGGGCGCTTCAGCTTCTCGTGAACTACCATTGCTGTAGGAGGAGTTGGCCTGAGGTTTTTACTAACCTGAAACCATCTGCTATACAGGTTGTTTTAGAATCTGGTTTTGTCACTGTGCTTTCTCACTTAGATACTGAAGGACGCCATGTTGTTTGCATTCGCCCAGGTATGATTTACTGTTTAGGATTTAATTGGTTGTCTTTTTTTGTATCTTGTAAGTGCCTGCTTATACAGATACTCATATAGATTGCTCATTTGATGCAGATGCATTTTGCTCCTTTTTTCCTGATCAGTATTACAAATTCTGTGTTCTCTAGCCTACTCTTTTAACGAAGTTTGGTTAGAGAACAGAGTGTGGTTTTAAAATGCCCCTGAGGAAATGTATTTCAAAACGTGTTGGGTTAATAAAATCCTTCCCCCACCCCACTTTCCTCCCCTTCATTGAAAAATAAACCAGCACATATTTATATGGCTGTAAACTTGCCTTCACCTTCTCAAATATATGCCCTCCGTTTGACATCAGAGTTCCAAGAACATAAAGTTTGAAAACGTCTGGTATAAATGTTGTCTTATCTTTCATGAAGCAACTGGTTTTTTTCTTAAGCAGAAACTAATATAAATTAGGACAGTGTTAAAGGATGGCTAATAATTATAAGGCAAATAAGATTACATTTTGGAATATACTGTTGGTTTTCTATTCAGCTTTGTAACTTACCGTCTCTGTCTTATAACCATAGACAGATGGACACCAAGTAACTACCCGATTACTGAAAATATTCGTGCCATATACTTAACATTAGAAAAGCTCATTCAGTCTGAGGAGACCCAGGTGAATGGAATTGTAATCCTTGCAGACTACAAAGGAGTCAGCTTATCTAAGGCATCTCATTTTGGTCCTTTTATAGCCAAAAAAGTGATTGGAATTCTTCAGGTAAGATCTGAATCAACACAGGGAAAAATGTGCAATGTAAACTGTTGCTTCTTCCTAACTGTTGCCTCTCAGTGATCCAGATGTTGGGCACTTTCTTCTCTGTCCTCTACAAAGCAGGTTTTTTGAAGGACAAAAACATAGAAATGTACAATACATAGAACACGCTGGTAGTTTTGCAAGGCAAGGGTTAGCAAGGTAAGATTTGGGATCTTTGTTACATTTTACAAGTGCTAATGTCCTCTCAGTCCTGTGGGGCTCGCTCCGGCATAAGTAGGTACAGGATTGCATTCTCAGTGTAGGCAAACGAATCCTTACCTGAAGAAGTGTCCAATAAAGGATATGGAGTTATGTGTGAGAGCAGCTGCAGGAATAATGGACAAATATAGAAGGTGTATTGAAGATTCTCTGGAACAGGTTTGAAGGAACTGATGAAGATAGGAAGGGGCTACTTGATATTTAGATAAAGGGGATCCGACCAAATTGTGAGGTGTAGGGAATAATCTTATCTGCAGAATTTGGAATGACTGGAGGATAAGGCTATCAATGGCTACTCATGATGGCTATATATTACCTCCAGTAGGAGAGACAATATGCCTCTGAACACCAGTTGCTGGGGAACATGAGCAAGGGTGTTATTGCACTCATGTCTTGCTTTTGGGCTTCCCATAGTCATCTGGTTGGCCAAGATGGGAACAGAATGCTGTACTAGGTAGGCCTTTGGTGTGATCCAGCATGGCTGATCTTATGCTCTTATGGCTGAATGGGAAACATGTTGATAAAAAGTGAGTCAAGTACTTAAATATTTTTTCTTTTTGTGACCATTTATTTTAATCCAATGTAGGGGCTGGTTGCACTGTCTCTGGGATTGTTCCCCAGATGAGTCAGTATGCAGCTAGCTGCCTAATAATTCATGTATTCTAAGGAAATCTGAACAGTCTTAAATACAGCTATTTTGTATCTAAAATAGTATTTTACTTGCACAATCAAATTTGTTGTTTGCATTTATAATGTAAAATAAAGAGCTCTAGAAATATCATGACTTAATTTGAACAATGGGGCAGAGAATATGGCATCACTTGTAAAATGTGTCAGTGAAGTGAAGATCTCTACTTTTTTCTCATTAAAAACATTCAAGTTTCTAGTCCTCAGTATTATGTAGAAAATGGAGAAGATCTAGGTAGGAAGCCTGATCAGAGAATAAACTCCTGTTAAATCCAGTAGGATAGGTAAGGACTGTGGTAAATTCTGGGATTTACCTTTGTTTTTTTCCCAGGAAAGTGTGAAACATACAGTACCCATGCATTATTGAAATCTCTGAGAAATATTTAGCAGTTTTGATATAGGTTTACAGCAAAAAGGTCTGTAAGGAAATAAACAGAAACAAGCCTTAAACTGAAATGAAAGCAGTATGTTATTGTTGGCTTCGGTACTGGAAACAGAATGTCCAATAAACTTACAGCCAAGTGCTTCATAGTGATCATAGCTGAAGTTCTCCTGGCAGAATGCAAGTGCTGCATCATAAGCCAATGGATGTTGATGGCTATTTCCTTCTATAAGGATGCTGACTTCCTGCATTCCCTCTGACTTCGCTGTTTAAAATCCACCTCCTCCAAGCATATTTATATCATTCTGCCAACTTGAGAATAAAACTTCACACATCTAATGAAATGGAGAGTGTCCATGGAAGCTTATGCCATAATAAATTTGCTAATCTCTAAGGTACCACAAGACCTATACCATCTGGAGAAAGCTTTCATCCAAAACTTTGTAATAGAGAAACTTTGTAGCAAGTCTATATGACTTCTATATGACAAAAAAGTGCCTTCTCTTAGGAAGCACACAAGCTTGAAACACACAGGGCTCCTCATTTCCCAATATTTGACATCCTTTTATTTTTTATTTTGTAAGTGTAGCCTTGGTACCAGCTATTGCCGGCAAACTATACCTACATTATATGTTCATCAGATTTACAACCTCTACTATCAATGGCTTGCGTTGTAGGTGAGACATGGGCAAGAGCCTAACCCCTAAATTTATGTCTAAATTTACAGCTGTAAACTAATATCTGAAACCACCAGGCTTAGATAGTCACTATTAGGATATTAAGTGGCAAATTAACTGTAAATTAACTTGATGGGGTAATTCCCTTTTGAGTAGAATTCCAGAAACAGCTTCAAATTTGCATGTATATTCTTGAAGAGAACATTGTATCTCACAAATTCAAATAGTTACATCTTCACATAAATCTTTTGACATCAAAGTGGACATATTTAATTGTGGAAATATTTCAGTGTGGTGGCTTGTTTTTCAGTGGAACAAGAGATGGAATAGAACCCCAGTATAGCTTTTGCTTATTATAAAAAAGAGGAAAGCTCCATCTCGGTAATGATACCATATACATTTCTGAACAAAGTGTCCCATTGGAAGTTATATGATTAGCTTTACTTATGACTCTAGAGCAAATCTGAGACATCCTGTGCTCCATCATAATTGGGTATCTGTATTGTGTACCATTTGACACCCATATTTGCTGACCTGAAGCAGTCTGCATGGCCTTATGCATTCCAGACAGAAGTGGTGAAAATGCTAAAGGAATAGGAGTAATTGGTTGGATCCAGACTTAGTTATACTTAATGACTGTGTTGATGATTAGAGTGCAAATGGCAGAAGGCTTGTAACGAATACAATTGAGCACAGGTAAGAATCCATTTGTGATCTTATTCTGTAGTGGTGATGGCGACGAAGAAATCTTACTTCTCTGCCACCATTGCATCTGCTCAGTGTTGTCCAGCAGAGCTCTTTTGGGTGGTTAAAGTCCTCTTGGGTGCAGGCTCTACAATACAACAACTCAAGTCCTCAAAGGCCCACTTTGAGCAGCCAGACACTTTGCAGATAAAGTCATTTGTATTTGTGCCGACTTGGACGCCATTGTTTTGACAGAGTGTGAGATGTGTGGGACTGGTGCACCATCTACTCCTGTTATGGATACCTTTCAACTTGTGCAACCTGAGGACATGGACAAACTTCTTGGAGGAATGAGGCCTACTACTTGCTCTTTAGCTCCTTGTCTATCCTGGCTGGTGTAATCTGCCAGAGTTGGGTTGGATATCTGGGCGTCCAAAGTGGTCAGTGCCTCTTTGAGAGTCGGTGAGGTTCCTACAGCTTTGAAAGACGTAGTGGGTGAGGCCCGTGCTGGAAAAACCTAATCTAGATTCTATGGTTTCAGATAATTACTGCCCTGTGTCAAATTTGCCATTCTTGCGCAAGCTGCTGTAGTGTATGGTGGCCTCACAACTCCAAGCAGTGTTGGAAGATACTGATTATTTGGATCCATTCCAATCACATTTCAGACCTGGTTATCAGATGGAAACCGCCGTAGTCAGCCTGGTTGATGACTTACACTGGGAAATGGGTGGGGGGATGCAAGCAATCCTGTTGGTTCTTCTGGACCTCTCACCAGCTTTTGATACCATCAGTCATGGTACCCTTCTAGGTAGTTTGTGTTTCCAATTTAAAGTGCTGGTTTTGACATTTAAAGCTTTAAATGGTTTGGGGGCCGAATTACTTGAAGGACCACCTCAAACCATATCAGCCTGCCTGTACTTTAAGATCAGCAGGAGTGGCCCTCCTCACTTGCCCACATTTGAGGGCAGTTAGGTGGGAGAGTACATGAGAGGGAGCCTTTTTTGCAGTAGCCCCACACCTCTGGAATGAATTGCCAT
The DNA here is from genome assembly GCF_057233095.1 of Heloderma suspectum. Taxonomy (NCBI): domain Eukaryota; kingdom Metazoa; phylum Chordata; class Lepidosauria; order Squamata; family Helodermatidae; genus Heloderma; species Heloderma suspectum. Next base: position 282,295,938 of record NC_139461.1, on the reverse strand, counting down.
TGCAGACTTTTAGAAACTCTGAAAACTCAGATGTTTACTTTGGCCTTCCCCTATGTTTTATTGGACCGGGCTGTGTGTTGCTACAATTGTGTGTTGTAAGTTTTGTCTTTTGTCATTTTTTGAAATTTTCATTGTTTTTATTACCGCATCAGTTTTTATTAAGTGAATTTTATTGTTGTACAGCACCTTGGGAGGGCTCCTGCCCTGAAAGGCAGCCAAGAAATATTTTAAATAAATAAATAAATACTTAGAGCAGACCCACAGAAATTAATGGGATGTTAGTCATTACTATCTTACATCCCATAAATTTCTGCAGGTACTCTTAAATATGACTAAGTCTGGATCCAGTACAATGCATGTATAAAGCGCTTTGGCTATTGGGTGGTAAAAAATGTAATAAGTATATGTGCATGCATCAGACATACTATCCAGTGATATTTTGTATTTTGCGAGGTAACAGTTTATGCTGAATCAATTGGTACTCATCAAAGTAGGTAGCAATTGAATCCTGCTTTTATCAGAAGAGCCAGTGTGGTGTAGTAGCAAGAGTGTTGTACTGGGAGCCAGGAGATCCAGGTTCTAGTTTCCACTCGGCCATGGAAACTCACTGGGTGACTTTGGGCCAGTCACAGACTCTCAGCCCAACCTACCTCACAGGGTTGTTGTTGTGAGGATAAAACGGAGAGGCGGATGAGGATCATGTAAGCTGCCTTGGGTTCCTTGCAAGAGGAAAAAATGCAGGATAGAAATGTAATAAATAAATAATAAATAAATGATTATCATCCTAATCCTAAAAGCCACTGCCGTTGACACAGCAATTTATAGAATAGGACAAGTAGCAACAGTGTGTGTATATACCTGCTGGCTTAGGTACACTTGATGTACCTAATGAAATGGACTCTAGTCCACAAAGGCTTATGTTGTTATAAACACCACAAAATACCTTTTTGTTCTTGCTGCAACAGACTAACATGGCTGCCTCTCTGAAAACAAAGGGGCAAAATCTCTTGGCTTAAAATCAGTGTAGTTTATTCTTAAAATTATTCAGTTTAATATCAAGGCCTTTTTAAATTATAAGGGATCCATGTGAATGTTCATATAATCAGTATCTTCTCAAAAATATTTATTGTACTTAAGTCCCATTTTCATGTGGTGCTCCCAGCAGTCTCCCAGCCAGGTTATGGTCAGTACCCGATTTGTCAGATTCCCATTGTATCGGAAGTGTGTGTGTGTGTTTAAAGCTTACAATGTTTACCTTGTGGTTTCCTAAAGGAAGAATGCTTTCTTTGGACAGGATACGTTTGTTAAAATTTCTTGCAACTCTTCAGGAATACACATTCTACCTACAGCTCTTGTTTGTAACAAACTGTTTCTGCCCCTTTATGAGTTCATATGTCAGTAGAAGTGAGATGTAAAATAAAAAAAAAATTCTTTTGAAAGCTGATAGTTATGTTCAGTCTGTATAAACCTCATTGGCATTCTCTTTTGTGTGTTTAGGATGGCTTTCCTATTAGAATAAAAGCTGTCAATATCATAAATGAGCCTCGCATATTCAAGGGCATTTTTGCCATCATCAAACCTTTTCTGAAAGAGAAAATAGCAAACCGGGTAAGTAGTCATCATGGCTGTATAGAACAATACCAGTGGCTTATGCGGAGGGCTCTTCTTTACAAATGCCTGGCTTGTGGGCTTCCCAGAATCCTCTGGTTGGCCAGCGTAGGAAACAGGATGCTGGACTAGATAGGTCTTTGATCTGATCCAGCACAGCTGTTCTTATGTTCTTAAGTAATGCCTTTGAATAAGTAATAAGCTCTTTGCTGACTACATTTAAAGAAAGTTGAGAGGAATACGCATGGTTTGAACAGTGAATTTTATCTTGAATTAATAAAACGCGGGTCTTGTTTCCATGTTAAACACTGCCAGGAAAGAGTAATTTACAGTTTTAACACTAGATAGCTTCAGGCACTTGTGGTGGGAATTACAGATTGTTAACAGAAGGACTGTGTAACTATTGTTTGTTTTTATGTAATTTCTTTAGCCATTGGTCCCATTGTTTGTTCACTTAGGTCAGGGCAGTTTGGTTAGGATTGCAAGCAAGCTGCTGTTCAATCTTATGGATCGGCAAGCAGTCACATACATCTGCAGCTGAATTGTGACCTTTTTCTTTTTGAGGGGATAGATAAATCCCATGGAATACTGCCCAACAGAGCTGGAAAGGACTTTGTCTTTCTCTCCTCTTCCATCTCCCGCTTCCTTGTTGAAATGGTGCAAGCGCCCTTTCGCAGCTTTACTGTGGTCATGGCAGGGGGTTGGTAGCTACTCCAGTATAGGCAACGTGATGAGTCAAGCAGGCATGCATGGAAGCAAATTCTTTTTGGAAAGTGTGAGGACTAGCTTCCAAGTAAGTTTATTTAGGATTAAAAGGTGTAGTAATTAGTATTGCTTCTGATCTTCCATCATCTTTAGTATTAGATAGCTGAAGAAAAGGGAGTCACCTCTTTCTTTCTCTCTATAGCTTTTCTGTAGTAATTGTCAGCTAAGTAAGGTTCTAAACTTGAAACTGTTTTTTCTGAGGAACCTGGCTTATTCTAGACTCTTCCCCCTTCATGTCTCCTCTCCCCATTTCATCCACTGGATTCACGAATATGTACTTAGGGAGCACCTCAACACCACTCTGCTTTGCTTTGGGTCCCGTCCTGTCCCCCCATGAAGCTGACAGTCACCAGGAGGCGCAACTGCTGTAAGAAGCAGATGATACACATGAATTTCAGTCCTCTTTACTTCTATGCACTTGTTTTCACTTACAACACATAGCATCTTTTTGTCCTTTCCTGTACAGGTGTGCCATAGTTGGAGCAAGGGGGAACTTTATAACGCCCCTGTCTTTCAGCCTCCCCTTCATCCCCTTATTTCTTTCTCTCCTACCCTTGGAGCCTAGTGCTGGCAAATCTGAGTGTTTTGGAAGTCCTGTTTTTCTCCTCATCCCCTTTGATTGGCCATATTCAGTTTATGGATTTATCAAGCCTGGAGCCACTTGCCCACTCTTCATGCAGTAGAAGTAATCCACCTGTTTATACATTTTGCTGGCTTATTCAGGGATAGAATATAGCTATTATAAGGCTCCTTAGGGCTGCTTAAAGAAACATCCCTTTAAATATGCAACAAGGATTATAAGCCTGGAAATTGCTGTAACTGATTATGATCAGTCTTAAAAGTCCCAAGGACAGGGATATCAGCGTGGCTTCTAATGATGCCACTGTCACTTGGACCTGTGGACAAATACTGTGAATCTGAAATTGAGATCCCATTTGGTAATTTCAAGAATATCATCAACTTGATTTGAATTTAAAATATTGTTGAAATGTCTGGGTTTTTCTTCTTCAGTTTTTTCTTCACGGGTCAGACCTGAGTTCTCTTCATCACAACCTTCCACCGAGGATCCTCCCTGAAGAATATGGAGGTACTGCAGGGAAGCTGGATATCTCTACCTGGAATGAGTTGCTGCTGGCCTCAGAGGATGACTTCCTGTATGATGTCTCTCAACTGGCTCTCTCCAATGACTATTCACCTCTTGACCCATTAATGAGTGGGGAGATTGATGAGAAGCAATGTGATGACTCTTTGAGAAGCTTGAAAACACAGCTCTATTCTTGCTATTAGCGTACTAGTTAAAGCTTCTAAAAGGTCACCTTCCTGTTCACAAAGGGATTAGGATCTCTCATGTTCCTAAGGCTGTAGCCTATGTGTAGAGACAGCTGAGGCACTTTACATTGGAACCAAAGCAAATTCAAAAGTAGAAGCCAAGGAGCTAGGTGAAGTTGTGTGACAGATGGGTGCAGTTTGAACCAGCTTGAATGTTTTATTGACCCTTTGCAAAAGCAGCATCCCTCTGGGATTAAATGTGACACTTGAATAGAAATTTAAGAACTTTGCTAACATCAAGCTCCTAAGCAGTTACTTGAAAGTAGGTTGCAGTGCAGTTAATGGGACTTGCTTTCAAATAAACAAGTTTAGGATCAAAGCACTAGATCAGCCTTTCCCAACCTGGTGCCATCCCAATGTTTTGGACTACAGTTCCCAAGCTTCCTGACCATTGGCCATGCTGGCTGGGACTGATGGGACTTGGAAGTCTACAACATCTGGATGGCACAGGTTTGGGAAGGTTGCCTTAGATTCTCACTCAGGCAGAAAGGTAAAAATGGCGTAAAAGTTTGACAGTGCAGAAATATCATAATGGATCATGCTGTCCTCTTCTGTGGAAAAAGGAACAAATTGTGTGGACTGTGTGATAGAAGGATAGTTGAGTATTTTATGGCAGATGAAGCGGCTAATCCAGGAGGTACCTTTTGGGCTGTCAGCTTGATACTTTTATATACTGGTTTTTGCTATCCCTGACATTAAGGTGTTTTCACACACACACAGAATTTTCTCCTGTAGAGAGTGTTACTACTGAGGTGGAAAGCCTTTGACTTGAATCTTGCAGGAGTTAGCAAATGCAGTGGTTATCATTAAAGCTCAGTGAAAGCACATGCTCATTCTGCCTAACAGAAGGCATCAAACTGTCTGTGAATCTACTTTATACCCATACTTGAACTTGTTCAACAGAGAGGACCAACAAAAATGGACAGAGAGAATTTCGCATAATTCAGCTGTGGGTTAGTACCCTGCCTTATTAAAAGTAGGTCTGGTGGGGGTAATACAGAAATCATTGATAGTGGTAGGTGTCTGTCTAGTAAGGGAAAGAAGCTTGTTTAGATATCTTTATTTTTGGGAGATAGAATTTTTGAACTAGTCTCTGTAAACCAAATGTAGACAGGGTATTTTACAAGCACAATATCTAGTTTGTAAATGGTAATTTTCCCCCTGTTCAGTGTGATGTTTGGTCACTTGAGCCTCAGTGCTGTTTTGGCCTTGACTTCCTGTGCAGAGGTCACTTTCAGTCTTGTCTGTAGAGTCACCCTTAATATACATCAGTGCTTTCGATCTTCCTTAATGGTAGTTTAACTTATGTGTGTTCTGTCTTTGAGTTACATAGTATTCAGTTCATGGTCTTGAGTTATAAACTTTGAGCCCATTCTTCACATTTACTTCAGGCTGAAACCTTAATGGGGTCTGGACCCCCGGTTGCTGTTTCAGGAGTATAGGGCAGCAGGTCAACTTACCACCACCTCATCTTATAGCACTTTTTAAATGGTTGGAACTATTTGTGGAGGCTTTTACTTAGTGCCAACTAAGACCAGATACTGGTGCTTATTGTAAATATGGAATAAGGTCTTCAGCAGGTGGACCATTGTATTGTCAGTGCCAAACTTGTATTTTATTTTTCTAAATCACATAACCACTTGCCTCTGTATTACCAAAAGGCGAGGCAATTTTGCCAGCACTGCTGTGCTTAACCAAGAATTCTGCTTCAGGTATATATGATGTGTGGTATTTTAACTACCAAAACAGGCCATGGAATCTGTTTTTAATGCCTACTACCAGTCTCCATTGCAGTTGCTGAGTAGATACAGCAGATTTTATCCCTTCTCAGAGCTCCTTTGTATTCGGAGTTTTCCTACATGGATATACCTAATGTAAATTGCTTTTCCTGTGTGAGTCACTGGTGCCACCTGTACATATAGGAAACTGTGGTTGTTACTTATGTGCATGGCAGTGAAAAATATATGTGAAATTATGATGTGCATCCTTTCTTCTATTGGAAGCAATATCCATGTAGAAAAATTGAAGTGGTCCAGGCTACGATGACTATAAGTGAACTAACATTTGAGGTTTCACTGACCAAATACCCTAGAAATAACAATGGCTTTTCCCTGCAACCTCCCATCTAAATGTGGGCTCATAATTTATGGGGAAGTTGTTGTAAACGGACTTCCCCTGTTCCTCATATGTTGGTTTTCTTGGAGTAAATGAGTAGCAGTCCTTAAATGGTACTGAATGCCAATGTTCACTGTTAATGCAGAAAAAGTTGTAAGCCAACTTACATTTTACATTATATTAACTCTTCCTCAGTGATGGAACTTGACATCTTTTTTTCAAAGAACTCTTAAACAGAAGAATCCAGGAGGGTTTTTAAAAAAAAATCTTCTGGCCCCTGCAAAGGCTAATACATGGAAGTATGGTAGGACTTTCCATGAATTTTATTCTACAAGAACAAACATCTGGTTCAGTACCAGTTTTGAGTTTTATCCTTCCTTGCATTCTTCACATTTTTTGTTTTCCCATACACACTTGGGAATAACCAGATTTGTGACACTTGTAGAGATGGTATTTACTTCTAAAATGAGCCTACTCTAAATGAACTCCCCTCTTACAGTGCCTCCCCATCCCCCACAAAGGCTCTTCTGACAGGGTGTTTTCTATAAAGTCTTCACTCATCTCATTTCTGTAATGTCTGCTTTGGACAGGCAATTAAGCAAGGAGGTAGGATAGTGTTACAGAAATTAAATTTGGGCACCTTAGAAGCGGGAAGGAAAGTTAACATATTGTATGTATATTCTGGGACTTTGGTTCTTTGGCAGTATTGACACTTCTAAAAATAATCATTCCAAGCAGAGCAGATGTACTGGAGGAGTAGCAGGCCTTAAGCAAGACACACTGGTAACTTACCACAATTGTAAAATTGCCTTTATCTACATAGGAAGTAGAAAAATGATTACTATAAATAAAAAGTACTTGAATTTATACTATGGTCTGAACAAGCATAAAGCCTGAGGTTTTTCCAGAGGGTAGGTGAAGTGCTTTGTTTCTACTGTTCGGTCAGTTTTGGCATTTGTCAGTAATTGTTTCAAATGAATTTGTTTTGCCTTTTACTGTACGTAGAATTCAGGTGTTTGGTTAAAGTATACACCTTTTGAGAATTTATTTTTATATTGCACTTTATAAAATGAATTGTTTGTGTAACTTTATGCATGAGTGGATATTAAACAATCCTACTTTAAAACAGCCTCTAGTTATTTTAAGGGATTATTTGATGCTCCCTTATTTCATCAAAGTTATATTCCAAGTGTGTTAGTAAGCACAATTTAAAAGATTGTCCAGAACAGTTAAACCTATATCCACTGTGCCTTTGGAAAGTGGTAAGAGAAATCATAGTAAGAACCCAACTAGATAACGTGAAATGAGGCATTGTTTCATGTCTAATCTTTAGGGAGATTCCTGTGCACCCCCCCCCCCAAAAAAAAAAACAGAAGTGGGAGGAGGAAAGGGTAATATCCCTCCCCACCACATGCTGCAGTCCTTGCTGGCAGCTGTATGGGGAATTTTAAAAGATCCCCCCCAAAAAAGAAGCAATCCTGCATTTCTAGTTTGGCCCCAAGACTTACATTTCTGACAGTAGTGACAGCTGGCACATGCAATTAAACTGCACACAAAAGACTGTATTGGTTACATTATATGCAGTATTGCTGGCTGAAGCCTGACAGAACAAGTCCTTGAGATAGCGCTCCTTCACTCTGAAGCCTAACAGAGAGATAGAGGGCAAGAGTGCTGAAGACAGGCTATCTTTCCTCCGCACCCTGCCATCTGCCATGCTACCCTATGTACAGAAATCTGTTTCTAGACTTGGATTGATATCTTTGAACTGGGGTTGAAAAATCATACACAGGATCATTCAGACTAGTATCCACTGGAAATGAAATAGAAAAATGACACTGAACACTTAATTTTAATCAAACATGTTTGTTTATAGTGCAAATGTTAGAAACACCAAGATGGAGAAACTGATGTACTGGTTTTTACAAGCATTGGTTATATTAGAAAACAGCACTTCAGCACATCCTTCATTTCAGAACTTCTTTAAAGCATATTTCAATACTAGGAAATTAACTAGCAAATACTAAAGTTTAGGACACCTATTTTGTATAAAATTTGCCTTCTATAATCTAAATGTTGCTAATTTTCACTTGATACACTACATTAACATGCTGTTCTCGACAGAGAAAAGCACATTCTACCCATTAAAAAAAAGCGCTACTGGATAAGTTTTCCAGATATGGAATGTACACTTGCAGTATGGCTTTCACTTCCATATACTGAAGCATTAGAACTTTAAAATATATTACTTTCAGCTCAATTAAGCTTTCCTCCAACAGTGTGCGATGTTTACAGTACAGGCTTTTAACAAAACTTAAAACAGCACAGCTGTAGTAGATTAATAGTAAAGCTAGCTTTGAATTAAACACAACAAATGTACATAGCGTAGATCTTGCATTGAGCATTATACGAGTTAGCTTTCTATTCATCTGTACGTTACAGGAGAGATGGCTGGAGTCCTGGCTCCATGAAGCAATACAGAACATTTGGCTTTCAGCAGAGCGGAACATCACATTTCCATGCTTTCAGGGAAGTTATCATTTAATTGAAGTCTCGATTGGTAAGGATAAGAGGTGCCACTAAAGTCCAGACATAAAGAAGGAGACAGACCCAGCTTGAGGAGATCTTGACCCAGACAGCTGGCCACTTGCTGGTCAGAGTTTTGGATTCAGCATCAGGGCTGTGCAGAGAACAAAAAAGTGATACATCAAGCTATAACTGGAAGGATGCTAAGTATTAAGACTGTGCACACCAAAAAAGCACTCTCCCTGGAACCTGCCTCATTGACTTGGATAGACATTGCTATCTGACCTGTGGTGGAAGTGTGCCCTATTTTCCAAAGCCTCAGATGTCTTCTGCATTGCTTGCAAAGGGAAAACATCAATGCCTGCACAGCAGGGGTGGGGAACATTTGACACTCCAGATGTTCTTGGACTGTAACTCCCTTCAGCCCTAGCCAGCACAACCAATGGTGAGCTATGATGGGAGTTGCAGTCTAAAGGGCCACAAGTTGCCCACCCCTGGCTTATAGCTTTATTGGGGGGGGGGGAATTGGGTGAGGTTGGCAAGCATAGTAGCCCCCTCCTGAGGGGATAACGCCTGCTAAGCTTCAGACAAATCAGTACAGGGGGTTTTGTGCTAGACACCTTTGAAGTATGAATAGTCTTTAAAAAAGCCGGATGGAGATCCGTTTTTCTACCAGGGGCTGCTGGCCCACAAAAAAAAAAAGCAGCAGCCAACTGGGGGAGCCTCCCTCCCTCTATGCTCCCTGCCAAGGCCTCACGGTGTAGCAGTTGCAGCCTTCAATCAATTCATGGTGCCACCTCATGCATTCTGTTATCACACTCGGCACAGTCCATGCCAGTCCTTCTTTTGGGGGACCTGACAAGTGGCACCCAATTGGCCACTCTCCCAGAGGCCTTCCTTCAGGAAAGGCGGGGGAAGCACTGGTCATCGGCACTTAGAGTAGTGCTGCTTCGAGAAACCCCAACTACTGAACATCCCTCCTAAAACACAGGGGCTAGAAGTAAGAGGACAGTCCTGGTAAAGTAATCCCCTGACTGGAAACTAGAGGTATCAGTCACAGAATGATCCCCACATTCCCAGGCTGGCATTTTATATTTATGGGAAGCTTAAGGGTGGTTCAAAGCACACTGTCTAAGGAGGATCCAAAGCCTTGGAACCAGCCTCTTCACTCTGGATCAGAGACCTCAAATTCAGAGGTGGTGCACGTATCTCCGCAGCAGGAACATTTTCCCTCAGAGTTGTGTCTTGCTGAAGGCAATTACGTAGCCCTATCTTGTATGCCCAGTGAAACCTTTGACTGCAGCTTACTCTGCTTAACAGAATGCGTGCAAGCCAAGGAGGTATACTTACACAAATCCAGTCCTTTACATGTGCCTCAAGATAACTGAGTTAACAAAGCTGACAAAATATGGTCCTGTAACTCGGGTTTATTGTATGCAGAGGAGGCGGGGGGACCAAGCCCTCTAGAAGTGGGGCAGACAACCCTAATGAAGTTAACTCATGAGCCACAGAATGAACTATGAACAAGGCCCAAAGCAAAGAAGATTCCCTCCAGTCAGTGCCATGGAGAAAGGGGGAAATGTCATGCAAGCTGCGAAGCAACACAACCAAAAGGCTTAAAAGAGGAGTTTAACAATCCAACTCTGGCTAGATAAGTGGTTTGAAGGAACACTCTACAAACAGAAATGACACTGTATGAATCTTATGAGTCAGTTGAAGTCAGCCAGTTGCAGGAACCAATTGGGATTTTGTCTTGGGTTCAGCTAAAGCATGGCACCTTTAGCTAATAAAGGAAGTTAACACCACTATGCTGCTAGCTTTCTTTCAACATTGCTTTGGCTATAGCCCTGTTCAGGCATTATGCCCAAACAGGTTAAGTTAATGTGTGTAAAGGGGAACAGGCATGATGCTGGCCCCAAGCCCAAAGACCCCAGCTCCAGCATCCTGGCTCCCTATCTTGACAGGTTGAGCAGCAAGGTCTGAAGGGGTGGGGTTCTATTTGTGTTCAAGCAAACATGAGTAGACATCCCCTTCAGGCCTCCCTGTGCAATGTGGGAAGGTTGAGGATGTTGGGGGTGGGGCCAGTGTGTGCAGGGTTGTTGGGGGCGGGGCCAACCCACATAGCCCATGTCCTTTCAACACATTTATATACCCTGGGCATTACATCTGGAGAGGGCTACAATATGCATCTATTCTACACTCAGGAATTCCGAACAGTGATCATTTCCTTTCAACTCCAACAATCCTATGGGACTGGGAAATAAAGCTTGATCATCAACATACACCGCTAGACTGATATGGACTCATGAATATCTGAGAACTCTCATTAACTTTGGGCAAGTATAGGGCTGATCCATATATCCCTCTAATACACCAAGTCTCTTTCATACTACAAGAGGTAAAAAATACAGTTCTGATTTACACACAGAAGTTGCATATTAGAGCATGCCTTATAAACTGCAAGCTTCCAGTTTAAGTTATTAGCTCAGCTTCACTGGGTGACTTTAGGTAAGCCTCCTGCACTTACACACAGAAGGGATAACACTAACCATTAGAAGGCTAAGAATGAATGTGAAGCACTTTTGAGTGCTTAGAAAAAGCAGTCTAACAATCAGTAATGTTCAGTACAATTTGCTCTGCATCTCTAGGTAGTATTGGGAAATAATTCTGTCTGGACCCCTGGAAAGCCACCGGCATCAGCATAAACAATACTCAGGTAGACAGACCAATGGTCTGACTCTGTATAAGGCTATTTACCATGTTCTTAATTTTTTTAATTAGCAAAAAAATCAACACTACTTGGCATTTATAGACACTTCCACCATTTGAGCTAATGAACCTACTGTACAACACCATAATGACAATACAAGAATCTCCAATTAAAATCTCCATTGGCATATTCTCACCTGTACCAATTAGTTAGTGTCATCATGATATAGAGGGAGGCAAGAAACAGCATGAAGTGGAAGAAGGTATAGCTATACTGGACACCATCCTTCTCATTGTCCAAGACCCGCCGGGTTTCTCCATCTTCTACATCACCACCAGCAGTACCTGGAGCGTCATCCAGAATGACACTGTCACTTCCAGACAGGGTCAGCTTGTTCACCTGGCTGTAGTTAGAAGATCGGATGCTGCAAAACAGTAAAAGGAAGAGGGTTTCAAAGTATCAAATTAATGAACAGCAAAGTTGACACTAATCAGAGAGTGGTTTAGCCTTATTAAACATGTTCAAGAACTCCTTTAGTCTCCATTTGGGTCTGAAAACACACAAAGTAGTTTTACTACTAATGCTAAGCAGACCTGGCCATGTAAGCTGCTTGGAAAGAATATACTGGAAGCCATATTTAAGCTGCTTTGAGCTCTTTAGAGGGTGAATGGGTTACAAGTTCAACAAATATTAAAACATAATCTTTAGAACAAGGATTTCCTTTTAGCAATTGGTGGAGATTATAATAAGGGTATTGATGAATTGCCTTATCAGCCAAAAGCAGTTGTGCTTGAAAAACTAACACTTAGCATAAGTGAATCACCAGTCTTGGAAGCGTTAACTATGCATGGAATTCAGTTACGATTTGAAGACTAGCTCAAATATTTTATACAAATGCACTTAAGAACTTGTTCCTCCAGAAATTCTCCAAACATGCATAAATAACCTTACATTCATTTACTTACTTAGTTTCCCTTGATTTAAAACAGAAAACATTAACCAATTCAATACACCTAAACTTAAGATGGTATTCTTCAAGTCACATTAAAAGGATTTGTTTGCTTGCCATGAATCTGAGATCTTACCTGGAGTACAAGAGACAAAGTACGAAGATAATAAGCCCAACAATGCTCTGTGCATCCCACCACTGTGGGGGTTTTTGTGGTGCAGGAGTAGGAACAAGAAGTACATCAGTTGCATTCACAGGGATAGCAGTAGGTGAAGCTATTTGGCTGATGATGTTCAGAAGACTTGGGTTGCACTTGCGATCTGAAAACGAATTCCCCAAATCAAACACAGGACAAAACTGTCTTTATTTTATTAACTGTCAGGACAGTTTGTTGTCTGATAATATATGGAGGATTTCTATCTTTCTCATGTTGAAGACCCTCTAAAAAGAGGTCCTTCCAAGTTACTAGTTCAAAATCCTCCACCGTTAAGTCACAAGGACTTTGTAATTTCTGAGAAAGGTACAAACGCGAAGCAGGCCATGCAATGGATTTTGCTGCCTTCATAGCTTGCTACAAACTGTGCACCCCTGGGAAGCATATATTGCTCCAATTCCCAATAGACTTTAAAGGCTCTAAAAATTCAGTATATTGCTCTTCAGTAGCTGCTTCCACAACTATTATCGTTTGACACAACTATTTGCACTTATAGAAGCTTACCAGGCTCATTAGACATGGCTGACCAAGTGAGGTACATGGTGTAGAGAGTAATGACAGAGGACTGGAGAAGACCAGAACGAGGCTGATGTTCCTGCATGAGACAAGCAATTTTTCGTAGCATAACTGAATTTAATGTGAACCAGGTGGATTGCTTGTTGTTTTAAAGTTAAAAGCCTTTACTGGAAATATTTCAGTTTTGCTACACTGGGTCTGTGTAAAAGGTTCAATATCAAGCTTGATCAGAGACACAAGAACTACTTGGTCAATTGATGAGCAATATTTCAACCTCCCCAGGCAAGAATCACTTAATCCATGCTTCCCCTCAACTCGCGTATTAATTGTATACATTTTAGCACAGCCTTCAAATGATTCTTTCAAGATTCCCAGATCTGCTTCCCTTTCACATAGTTATCCACAGCCCTCACATTGGTCCAGAAGTGCTGCTATCTAGCTGGTGGTGTCCTCCTTTGTTCCAAACACAAAACAGCATCTGCTGTCACGCTGCATCTTAGCAAAGGCAACCTTCCATCATCTATTTTATTAAAAATTATCCTAAATCTCAGCTAGTCATAGTTCAGTGACATTGAAACAGCACATTTACATGACCATCAAACCCTCCAGCAATATTAAGGACATCTTGTAAATTATACAGCTTCACTAAATGCATTTATCCTTATTAGCGTTGGCAGGATAAACATAATGACTAGCTAAAGCAGCCTTCCCCCAACTTGGTGTCGTCCTGATGTTTTGGACTACAACTCACAGCATTCCTGTCTATTGGCGAGGCTGGCTGAGGCTGATGGAAGTTGAAGTCCAAAACTTCTGGAGAGCACCAGGATGGGGAATGGTGATCAAAAGAGATTAGACATCTAGTAATGCACACACCCAAATAAGTCAGCCAGATCTGTCCATTTATCCCACATGACAGCCCTATGGAGAATTCATCCTACCTGGACTTTGGGAAGGACTGATGTGATAGACACAGCAATGCACACAAGCATATTAAAACTGATGAAAAACTTGTTCTCAGTGCAACCATCAGGTTTTGTGTAGAAGATGTAGAAGAGCACAACGGCAATGAACGACAAGATATAGTTCAGGGCAGTACATGACAGCAGAGCTGAAGAAAAAGCATACCCCAATTACAAAATGCAAGTATTAAATTATACAAAGAATAGGGTTTTTTACTAGGATTTTCAGTACATCTATTACAATTCTGACTAGTTTCAAGTAGGAAGACATTAGCCCTTTCCTCCATGGAAAATGTCATCTCATCTTGTTATGCAAGCCTCACAGAGTAAGACACAAACAAGTTATAAAGCATATTTTAGCTTAAGTGGCTGCCTTTGCAACATTTCGGTATTAAGCAAATTTAACCTTCAGAGTGCTTTACAATCACAGTAGCATCTTCAATATTACCCCATAACGTCATGGAGGTGACTGAAGAAGAGCAACTGCCTCATTTGCTCAGGGATAAGCAAGGCACTTGCAGAACTGGGATTCAAATAAGACACATCATTCACTCAAATTGTCACAACTTCCTATGTAGAACCTAAAACATTTCTTGCTGTAGTTGTGACCGCACAACATCTGCTAGATGTTGTTGCTGAAGTGCCATGTTTTTACCATATATTAACTGGTTCTGTCAACACGACTGATGCATTGGCCAAGACACAGAGCTTTGTACTTAACAGCATATAATCTGCTTTTTTCCCCTTGTTCATTTTTGCTACTTGCCAGCTAAATGCCACTTACCAGCATACCAGCATCTGGAGTTTCCCTCTTCCATTCGTTCAACCCAGGATTCATTCCAGGAATGAGCAAAATCTACAAGCAGCACCAGCTGGATGAGAATGAAACAGAAGGCACCAGCAGTGCCAATAGCAAATAGTGCTGGAAAAAAGAATAAAGGGTTATCATCAGCCTCTAGTTGAATATATCTGAATGCAGTTGCAAAGCCATAGAGCAGGGGTATGCAACATAGCCCCCCATGGCCTTGAGTACAGCCGCTACCTGCTGTTGCCCTTGCACTGCTGGAATCTGGCAATGCAGTGGCAAAAGAATCAGCAGTCTGCTGCCAAAATCTGCCAGCAAACTGCTACGGAGCCTCAAAAGTGGCATATTTAACTTGTTCTCAAGTTAAATGTGGCCCTTTTAAGGCTCTGTAATTTCAGTGGCAAAACGTCAGTGTTTTTGCCGCTGCAGGCAGCAAGAGTGCAGCCCCCAGCAGGTGCTGGAAATTGGCCTCTGTACTTGAAGTTGCCCACGACAAACTAAGACACCTGGTTCATACGTCATGCTAAGCGATGGTAGGTTACAGGGTTGCTTAAAACAACATCTGAACCCAGCACAGTTTTTCCATCATGGGTAGTTTTTCACAAACAAGCCACACTGAGAACCCACAGCTTGTAGTCGGGTTGGTAAGGGTGGCTTATTCTCAGGGTGGCTTATTGTGACATCTGAACTCAGCAGGGTGATTTTATTATTGGTTGTCAGGAACAGCTAGAGAGCCACCCTGCAAGAAATAAAGAGGGTTAGCCATGTCGAGGTTTAGCTCACAAAAAAGTTATATTCAAGCCCACAGTGCTTTACAAAGATCTTAATTTAAGGACCAAAGACCTCAAACAGCCTACACAGAATCTGAAGAATTTCCTTCTAGAGCAAAATCCACATGGAATGCTTGAAGTCAAATCTCTCAAATACAAAGGGGGGGGGGGACAACACGCACACCATACACTCTTTGCCACAGATGCCTCAAGGACCTTCCTGCTTTAAATATGCCTCAGCAAGTCACCTACTCATTACACGTTTATCTCACCCTTCCTCCAAGGAGCTTACAGCAGGGATAAGTAATGTATGGATGTCCAGATATGGGTAGACTACAACTCCTGGTAGTCCTACCTAGCACAGTCAATGGCAAGGGATATTAGGAGATGCAGTCCAACAATATCTGGAAGACCACACATTCCCCATCCCTGCCATACAGGATATAATCCCACCGCTTTACCCTCACATAGGAGTGAGGTTAGGCTGAGAGACGGTGACTGGTCCAAGGTCATCCACTGAGCTTCAGGTCCAAGTGGGGATTTGAACATGGGCCATCCTAGTCAAACTGCATCAGTCTTTCTTAAAGTGGATAATTGTCACCATTTAGCAAACAGCTTATAAATTCACCTGGGAGGGAGGGGCAGGGGAAGAGGGAGAGAAAAGTGGCCATCTGTAGTATATAGACACATGGGGAGACCAGGGTTTTATCCCCATCCCTCTTTATCCCCATCCCCACAAGCTCATTAAAAATGCAATTCAACTGAGGCATGGTTAAACTGGCCTCAGCATCTGGCTGCATGCTACAGATAACCAGCAATTATCATGGTTGTGACTACTCTATGAAGCGTTCATAAGCCATCTCCATGTGACAGACACTCATTAAATGCTTCCTTGAATATCAACATCTAAAGGCCACTACACACCACTACAATTAAAGAAATGTTATTTCCTCATCCATGTGCACTTACCTGTTGTGAAAGGCCCTTCTGGAATGTAAAATGCTCCAACCATGATGCCAACAATTGCAGCTATTTTGAAAAACCAAAACCTGTTTTTTTAAGAAACAGAAAACAGAAGTATTTCTTTTCCTACAATAAATCCTCCTAAGCTAAGAACTTTTAAGGAGAGTATCTAATAATTATATGTGGAAACCTGCATCCATACATAGTTCCTTGGTTTTCAACCTTACTCCCACATACCTGGAAGTAAGTACACAAACCTGAGGCTGCTTGTGCTCATAATGGCAAGCCATGGTTTGCTGTTACATCTGAACACCGCCACTAGTGACTCTTAGAAATTGTGTGTGCCATCAAACAGCTATAAAGCAGGGAAATGGAAGAAAATGTCTTTTAAATAACAGTTGGGGAGCTACAATGGATCTCAACAAGATAGTCAGTGCTTTAATAGGAGAGTGGACAAATTAATTGTAGCTCTTAGAAAATGAGAGCTCAAAAACTAGCAGTACTCTGGACATCTACTTCTTATGCTATGGAAATATAAACCAGTTCAATTTGGGTTGGAGATTGGGGAAGGGGTGATCAGATTAAAGGATTTTGACTGGATAGGCATTAATTGTATTTTAGGGATTTTCCCCAGACAAAGCTAGTATTTAAAGGGAAAGATGGGTTTTGGGGGCTTTCTTGGTAGCATAAGGTTTAGTTCTTGTCAAAGAAAACTGTCGTCCCTCCCAAGTCACTGTGTTGTCTCATCTAACTTCAAGAGGGAACACCCTCAATTACTTCAAGAATTAGAACAATTTACACAAATTCACTTTTCACAGATATAAGGTTTTTGAATAAATACAGTTCTTCCATGATTAATGTCTATATCAGCCTTCCCCAACCTGATGACCTCCAGATGTATTCGACTACAACTCCTATGAATCCCAGCCAGAGTGGCCAATAGCAATAGGTTGGAGGAAACTATAGAAATGCATCCCCAACACAGTAAAACCTCATTAGTGGTTATACTTCTACTTTGCCTCACGGGGGAGTATTATACAGCCATTAAACCTTGTGGAAAGATATTTCTTTCTCCCGCATTGCTATCTCAGTAAAAATGAATATATAAATTCAGTTGTTTATTTTCATCCTGAGGGAATAATGAAGAGATTCATCCCCCATTTCCAACATACCCGTTATGCACAGAAGCCCTTGGATCTTTACTTGATTTCACTTGTATCATAAGCAGTGCAAAGAGGCAGAAAAACACGGCCATGGCAAAACTGATTCGGTAGACTGCTCTGTATCCAACCAAAGCTTCACAGTCAACAAAGCCATCACAGAATCTAGGGATCTGAAAGAAGAGACCAATATATCCAAAGGCCTTAGTCACAAGCAAATGGATTACACGCTATCAGCTTGTATTCCAAGTCCATTGTTACAGGCAAGGGCTACAGTACACACAACCCATTTCTTTTACCACAGTCCTATCAAAGCCAGCAGCACCACTCCAGATTAAATGTGTTAAGGATTTTCTACCAAGATGAGCATCTGGCTGGAATACTAGCACATTCCTAGAATAACTGCTACAAAGCCAAGTTCAGAGAGTACCTAAAAATTCTTGGCCGCCATTCAGGGCAGAAGCCCTCCCAAGGCGGCCCACAGCAATAAAATACATTAAAACAGTTAAAATATTAAAAGCGATAAAAACATAAACACAATAAAATAGCAATAAAAACAATAAAAGCTGACAATAAAACCAGAAGCAGCAGCAAAAACATTTGTTGATTCACGTGCCTGACCTGTTTATGTATAAAGCAGAGCGTGGAAGTAGGGTGTCTGCTTTATCACCAAGAGAAATGTGCCTGTGAACATAAGATATATTCTCCCCTACTCATTTCTGGTATCTGAACTCAAACAAGTAGGACTGAAGCAGGACTGGAGGGAGAAAGACAGGGGAGGATTCAGCTCATCCTCACTTACGTGCCTCCCACTGTCACAAGCAGACTTCCAACCAGGCATTGCATACATACACAGAGCAGGCACATGAATAAAAAGGGCATCCACATATCTGCCCTCAAAGAGGCAGCTAATCTGCAGTCCCAGGATGATAGAATTTTCTAAGTTTGGGGCTCTAAAGTCTCTAGCAATATATGCTTGTCAAAGAATCAAGCACAATCAACTAAAAGCAAAAAACGTTAATGGCATGCAGCAGTGGGTTTTTGGAATTGTCTACTTTTGACTCGTTTCCAAGTTTTTCATAATTTGCTAGCTTATGCCAAGGAACATGCATACTTTCACTGACCCAGGCTAGTGATTTCCCACTACATGACCAATGAGTTAAATTGAGTACTACCTCTGGTTGGATCTGGAACACTTTTGCCTTAATTGAGTTATCACCTAGAGTGGATTTACAGCTGAATTAATTGCTCAGGCTGAAGTAGGCAATATCTTCAGCACCAAGGATCATAGCTGCAAACATATCAGGATTTGGAGTTTTTTCCATGATTACTTAAACACACTTTTGTATGCAACAGTTTTCAAGAACAGGGTGGTTGCCAAAACACATTCAACAGACACAATCTTTTTTTGTATTTTCTAACCTTGCATACCAGCACCAAAACTGTTAGGGATTTTTCACCTGAAGCAATCTTGGAAGTCACAATACTGAAAACTAATACATGTTCTTCTTACTGAACTGTCACACATACACTTCACTTTCCACACTCAACAGTATTTTACATTTTAAATGAAGAGGGAAAGCTGAGAATGACTTGGTGTCAAGACACAACAGGCTCACTATGAGCTGTTTTACCCCCAATGAGCCATGGCCTGTGCTGGGCACCATTTTGAATATGCAACCCCCGACTGGGGCGATCGGGGCAGTCGCCATGTCAAATAACCCAGCTAGCATGGGTTATTTGAGGGTTAAATAACCCTTGCATAACCCTCAGCTTGAAGTAGGGTTATGCGAAGGTTGTTTAACCCTCAAATAACCCACAGTGGCTGGGTTCACATGACATGGCAACCCCCCGATCACAGGTTACATATTTAAAATGCCACCCAGCAAGCACCGCAACTCATTGGGAGTTAAACAACTCACAGTGAGCCTGGCATGTTGTGCAAACTCAGCCAATCTCTTTGCACGTACAAGCAGGTGGCCCATTTTATAGCAGTTGGGGCTGCATGAAGCCCACAAGCTATCTATGACGCACCCCTGGTATAGCAGTCAGATTGGAGGTTTCATGATGCAGTGACATGGTATATCAAACACTGGGGCATATTTAGACACAATAAAGTAGGATCAGTAACTGAAAGCGCCAGGCACAAACCTTCTCTCCCCCCTCCCCCCACACCCATGCAAGGGTTCACACACAAAAAATAAAATCAGAAATATTGTCATGGGCCCCCAGTAGAGAGCGATTTCTCTTGTAGCAAGGTTTCTGAAGAGAGGCTATATAAGAAACTGATGGCACTTGGCAAAAACTACTATAGGTCTTTAGCTTACACTTGGAATGATGCCCTTTGATATTAGTTTAGATCAAGGCTAGGCAACTTGTGGCCCTCCCAATGTTGTTCGACTGCAAGTAGGATTTCAGGACTTCAATACCTTTTGCAGCTGCTTCTCCATTCCTGGTGCCAGCATGATACACGCAACAAGAGTACTGAGGAGAAGTAGGAAGGCATAAATAAGCCGGGTCACTGTAGAATTCTTGCTGTTTGGACAACAGCGACACAGCAAACATGATGCACCACTGCAGAGACACGGAATCTGCAAAATAGAGATGGATATGACGATACTTTATCTTAGGTGTTAACTCTTACATACAAACTGCACATTGTATATGAAACCCCGTGTATTTGTCATCACTTCCTCAAAACAAGCATTGTTTCTTTTAAAAAGATAAAAATAAGATTTATGGACTTGTAATAAGACCAATTTATAAGTGTAAAAGAATCATAAACAGACAACGTTTCTTACTGGCCACCAGATTTTCAGAACAAGATTGATCAAAGAAATTGCACAATCATTCTCTAACCTTAACTTGGAGAACCGCTGTAAGATTTATCATCTTCAATTACAAAAATTGCACAAACTTTGGTGAATCCTGGGTGTGTGTACACACGCACGCACATACGGATGCACACACACAGCATGCATAAGAGGAAGAAATCAGAAGCACCCACTTCCAGTTTTAAACTACCCACAGCTCCCCATTATAGGGAACAGTGGTTTGTTTACATTCTAGCTAGTGAACAAACCACAATAATCAAGGATAGTTTGATTCTGGCTGGTCTGAACTAACAGGTCACGAGTTTGGAAAGAGTAGTTTGTTTAAAAGCAAAAGCTTTTGATCTCCTCTTGCACTTGAGAGAGGAAAGGAAAGGAGGGGGCGTGTGCAAACCTGCAGCTCATGCACCTAAAGCCATGGTTTCTCCATTATATTCGAAGTGATCTTTAGCAAAGGGACACAGGATTTGTATAAAAACAACAAAGACTCTTGTGGCACCTTTAACAAATGTATTATAGCATACGTTTCCATGAACTACAGCCAAGTGCCATTTAAAATTGAAGTATATGGTGATCTTCAAGTAAGAGCAAGGATGTCAGAAAAACCAGACTGGTTCATCCACAGGCAAGCATAAGAACATCCAGTGGCCTGGAAAAACAGCGGTCAGTGTCTGGCAGCCTTACTGAATATTAGAAGAACAGAAGCAAGAACAGATAGTTTATATTTGAATTGGAAATGCAACACCCTATAGAACCAAAACCCTGATTTGGCTGAATGATCCAACTGCACACACAGTGCAAAGATATGGCAGAAATACCTATTCTCAGTGAGAAGCTGATTGGAAGGAGGCAAGGTGTTTTGATTCTGGGATCCTGATCCTGTCAGGGCCCAGTCAAATTAGATTCGAGGACTGCCATAGTAAAACAGTCACAGCTGCATCAGATTAACAGTTCACTGATTACACAGATGTTAAATGGATGCAGAAAGAAATGCAAAGGTAGCTCACACGTCCCTTCAGCAGGTCAAAGCCGGCCTTCGTCATAGCTGGTTGCATGCCTGGGTCCCCACAGCACACAGAGACGTCTCCCCACAGACCACTAAAGTTTCTCCAAGCTGGCAGCACGTGTTTCCCCTTGGAGACCACATGGTTTGTTCTTGGTATAAGCTTATATAGTTCCCTCCCCACTTCCAGAAGGAGCTCGAAGTATCCAGCCTAGGAGATAAATCATCCTTTCCCTGAGAACAGGGCCCCAACATTCCAGCATGTGAAGAGGAGTCTTTCAGCTTTTCAGGGAGACAAGACACAACACCCTTATCTTAGGAGGATGAGGTAACTTGGCAGAGGTCTCGCACCCGTAAGGTTGTTGACATATGGAGTTGTACTTGCTTGGTACCAACTATCTTACATGAGACACCAACTAAAGGCTGCCCATTAATTGACAGACCTACTTAACTAAAATCTGCCCATTATGTTAAGCTATACATGTCTCTATGCACTCAGCACGATGCGTAACATGAGGCTGTGGGAGCTCACTAGACTCCTTGCCATTCTTCTGGCATCAAATCCACTACACAAAGCCAGATGAGTGAACCATGCAGCTACACAGTGGGCAGCCACCTCAATTTGTGGGTGCTTTGATCTTAATAGGAACCTTTAGCTAAACTTATTTCCAGTAGCATATTAGGAGTTTTCTCATAGCATATTAGTGTACCCTGGCAGCCTGTTTGGGAATCACTGTAGTAGATTCCATAGCACTGCTGTAATGTATATATACTTGGAATGAACCGTTAGTTTGCACATGTTCCCAACTCATGCTTCAGGCTTTTGTGCACATGTGCATACACGCACACTCACTAACTACATGGTGTATACATACTCTATGTATCCATGCTGGGATACCAGGGGAGGACAATACCTTGCACACACAAACTCTGGATAATAACTCACACCAAACTACAAAATAGCAGCAACCAAGAGTGAAAAATGAGGATCACTCACATTTGAAACCATTCTGAGAGGATGCCAGTTTAGGAATGGATGTGAATGTCAACACTGGGTCATGGAAACTCTTAATTAAGAGTTTCTTCATACAACATCCACAAAACCGCTTTGCAAACTGTTGCCGTAATTTTAGATTGAATATGAAAATTTTATTTTAGTAGAATATGAAATACTTGCAATTGGCAACTCAGTACTCTTACTTCATACTAACAAATCCTGAGATGTACTTTGGAAGGATTCTTAGTTAGGCTCAGAAACAAAGCCCATGCTATTAACAAACACTCAAGTGGATACATTAACAAGCCTCCAACATCATGTCATAAAGTGTTAGCACTACACCCACTCTGAAGAGTAGAAATATGAACGCATCCTTTGTTCCTTTAGCTACGCCAGTTTTCTCATATTTAAAGACAGATTGCCTCTTTACCACCACTTAATGTGAATTAAGCTTGCTTGTTCTAAATATCTCAGAGCCACTTAAGATGAATAGATGTACTGTATTTCATAACATTCTCCTGCTCTAAAGCGCTTGTAGACACCCCAGCTCCAAAAAGTCTTAAAAATATAAATATAGTTAGGATAACCCAGTGGGGTTACAGCAAAAGGGGTGCAATAAAAGGGCTATCACCTAAGACTGCATTTGTAATACTTGCTTACATTGTACAGGACAACTTGGACAGGACAGCTAAGGTACTGAGAAGGTTATGACTCAGAGGCCACTTCCTGGATGAGAGACCAGTATCATTCCTAGAGATGAACTCACAGGCCCTGAGAAGGGGAGGAAGGAAAGCGAAGCACAGCCTTGCCACAAACTAAACAGCAGGCAAAAATTAAAAGCCACAGCAATCCTATGTTTAGTATTACAGCCACAATCACATCCAGCAAAAAAATAAATAAAATGAACAGCAATAGAGAATTGAGGTCAGAACTACGCAAATAAGTTTGTAAATACGTAAATAACTAATAATAGCACTTTGTGGACAAGGAAGTAATAGATCATAAGGATGAAAGATCAGACCATCTAAATCAGCCATCCCCAACCTGGTGCCTCCCAGATTTATTGTACTTCAAATCCCAGCACCCACCCACCCTAGCTGGGGGATGCTTGGAATTGTAGTTCTACACATCTGGAGGTTACCAGGTTGGGGAAGGCTGACCTAAACCCTGTTTGTTTTTATATTAATCTCCCATTACTTAACGTAATTCATTTCTAGATCTATACTACATATCATATTGTTGAAAGCTTTTTGCTTCAGGCTAAGATACTATATACGTCTTCTTGGAAGTAAGGCCCATCGAGTTCACTGGGGCAGACGCCCCTAGGAAGCCTAAAGGCAGGGCGCAAGGAAAACAGCCTTTCCGCATTGTTTGTCCCTCGGATGTGGTATTTAGAGATACGCCGCCCCCAGACATGGAGGTTGCCTTGGGCTATCATGGCTGGCGATGGAGCCATCCACCACGGGAAACGATAATAATTTGGCACCCGGCGCCGTCGACAATGCCCAGGAACGGCTCTAGAAATCCTCCTCGGGAGTAGAAACGAAGGGCCCACCTAGCGCGGCCCCCACAGGAACTACCTGGCCTACTTCTCACCCGGAAGCCACAGCCGAGCTCGGCCTATCCAGACCCTGCCTCCGCACTCACCCAGCTGGCCAGGGAACAGACGCCCAGCACGGCCCCCATGTTGACAGCACGGCCCCTCCGCTCTCAGCGGCCCCCCCGCGCGCGCGGGCACTTCCGCTTCCCTCCAGCCGCCTCCCCTCTGGCCTCGGCCGCCTGGCGCTGCTACTAGCGCGACTCCTGCCTCTTTTGTTTTGTTATCGCCACCCTTCAGCGCCGCGCTGATTGGCCGCGCGGTACCGGCTGACCGAGGCTCGCCATCGGGGGGCGGGATCTAACGAGCCGGCCAATGGAAGGGTTCGGCCTAGAGCGCCGTGGTTGCGCTCTGAGCGGCCGCAGGGGCTGCGTGTGACGCAGTAACGCTGGGAGGCGCTGGTTGGGTGAGGGCTTGCGTGAGAGACCGGTGCTTTTGTCAGCGGCTGGCCTATTGGAGAGCTCGGTCTCTTTGACAGGGACGGACAGACGGGGGAGAAGCTCTTCCGCCAGTCTTTTGTGCTAGAAACCGTTGCGCTGGCGGTGAGCGGTTGCTGTGGCGACAGCTTTGCCGGCGCCTCCTTGAACAGGGCCTAGGGAGGAGCGGCCTCTGCGTGATGTCACTGCCTGGCACGAGATCCTTGGTCACTGCTCCCGCCTTGGGAGGCTCAGCGTCATTCGTGCATTCGCGCCTCAGCTCGCTTTAGCCAGGGTGGTTCAAAAGCAGTCTCCATATGCTCGGTACATGCAGAAGGACTGTGGCAGGAGGAGTATAATTTAATTACTATTTATTTATTTATTTATTTCTATACTGCCCAATAGCCGAAGCTCTCTGGGCGGTTCACAAAAATTAAAACCAAACAACACACAATAAAACAATTTAAAATATATAGAACATTACTAGGATGAAACCGCTGTTGTTCCCAATAGTGTTGCACCACCCGAAGCGACCTATGCATTACGCGTGGGTTTCAAAAAGTTCCTTGTTCTATATTCGTAGTTACAATCCTTCTTTTCATTCCTGTTCTTTATTGACATCGTTATAGAGCAGGAGTGCAGAACCTCAGGCTCAGGGGCCAAATCTGGCCCTTCTCTGGTCCCAGTGTGGCCCTCCAGGGTTCCCCAAAAGGCCACATCCCGGTATTCTCAGCTGCTGATCATCTGGTGGTTTCCTGGCTTGTGTTTTTTTCCCATTTGGAGGGAGCAAAACTATGGCAGCTAATCAGCGGTCCCCAACCTTTTTGACACCAGGGACCGGTTTCGTGGAAGACAATTTTTCCACAGACCGAGGGTGGTGGTTTTGGGATGATTCAAGCGCATTACATTTATTACTTTGCAGTAATAGTCTAAGTAAAGATTTACGTAGCCTATTACTTGAAGAACAGGGACTCAAATGGCATCTGCTACGTGGACGCCATTTGCGTTCCAGCGGCCGGAAGTCCGCCAGCAGCCGGAGCCAGCTGGCAGCTCCGCGGACTTGGAGCAGAGCCGGCCGGGGCCGGTGAGGATTCCGGGGGGGAGGGACGGATTGCCTCCACCACCCCCCCACGGACCCAAGGTAAGGGGGTTTCGCACACCCCTACGCTCACCTCCTGCTGTACAGCCCGGTTCCTAGCAGGCCACGGATCGGTACTGGTCCTTGGCCCAGGGGTTGGGGACCCCTGGGCTAGATGGCCATAGGATATGTGGTTTTCCGGGAAACGACCTTCCCCCCCTTTTGTGCTGCCTCGTTCAGAAGAGGAGTGCAGAGCGGCCAAAACGGGGCATCCCAGGGCAGGGAAGGTGGAAATGCTGGTACGACACATCCTATGTGTCATACCAGCAGCCTCCTCCCCTGCTCCGAAATCAGCTGTCTAGCCACAAATGCAGGGCAGGAGAAGTGTGGAGGGAACAATCCCCTCCGTGCTTTTCCTGCCCTGCCCTGGATAGGCGGTCATCTTTGAGTTTAGAGGTGGCTGCCTATCCCCATAGGATTGCACCCTAAAAGGCTGAAATGCCTCCCAAGGTGTAATTACTGGCAGTGAGAGCTTTAAGATAAAATATGCAGGTATTTTTGCCCCCCCCCCTTACCTTTGGCCCTGCCCACCACTGGAATGTGGCCCCTGAAATGTCTCTGAAATGGAGTTCGGCCCTCAGACTGAAAGAGATTCTGCACCCATGTTATAGAGTGAAACTGGGCAGATTTCAGGTTTGTGGTATATACTTCCTTTTTTTTTTTTTTACTAAACCCCCAAGATCCACTCACCAGAGTCAGGTGCAAAATAACAAAGAGTCTTATGGTGCCTTAAAGGCTAACAATTTTCATCCACTGCAAGGTGAATGCAGTCTAGAATGGTTGGACCAAAGGTAAATAGTGTTAACATACATATCCACACACTGAAAACCACTAGTGTCAATTATTTCCATATGCAACTGCATTTAAATGCATTGACTGAAAAATTGTCATTGCTGCTGGACTAAAAAAAAGCCTTTCCAAGAGCGCAGTCCAATTTTGCTCTCATATTTTTTATAACAACCCAGTTCCTTTAAAATCCAGTCATTTTTCTTTCTTACCTGATTTCTTTTAAAAAGAGACCTACTTTAAAAGCAAGGAAAAATAACTTTTAAATACAAATGGAATGTTAACAATGTAAGAAGCCACTAGATAGCCTCTTTGCAGTCCAGCCTTATGTTTACACAGGCATAAGTCCTAAGCTAAGAGTACATGTAACTACATTTTCTCACATTCATCCGCTGCTTCTGTATCCCTCCAGTGCCCACTCTGTTGTCCTCTCTGCTGTTGTTTTTACATTGTAAGCGTGTTGGGGCAGGGACTTGGCATTTTTTTTTTTGGTTCTGAAACTAAATGTCAGGTACATTGATAGTGGTGTATAAATATAATAATTTCATATTGAGATGAATTGGACTTTGAGAATAAGTTAGCCTGTTATGATGACATCCCGTTACTATGCCAACCCTTATCTGGAAAGGTCATTAGTATGCCCACATTACCAGGCATTATATAGTCATAACAGGCTCACTATGACATCACATCAGAATTTCATTATCTTGTATTGTAGTGTGGTACTTTGAGTTGATGTCATATTCTGTCATGAATGACACTATAAATGTTCTCACTTCAGCATATATATTAAAATGGAGAGTAACAGAAGATTAGCATGGCCCCTGCGTAAGGAGGACATGCAAATACATAAATGGCACTACAAACAATTACAAGGATGGGGATCTATATTAAGTACTATAATGTCCGATATCCTAAAACAGGATTTTGTCTTGCTTAGACTAATACATTAGAATGTGTTCTATCATATTTATTTCCTCATTTATTATTGCCCTCTTCAGATGTTCAAACGTCTAATTGTTTAAGGGACAAGGGAAGGTGCATCCCAGCCCCTTCACCCCCAACCTCACAGTATTGACAGGGAGAGGCTGAACAGAGTCTGTAACCATGTCCAGCTGAACGTGGTTGCAGTCATCCATGCAATCAGGATTCCAGATCAGGTGGATGACTGTAACTGCATTCAAGTGAATGTGGCTACAGCCTCTGTTCAGACGTTCCAGTTTAACATGGGAAGTGTGGGGGTGGCGGGGGCAGCATGCATCCTTGTAGCCCCTCTACGATTAGACTTTTGAATGCCTGAGAAGGCTAAAGTTTTAGCTATAATGTCAATATTGTTTCCTTTTCTGAATTAGTTTATTCATTTGTGTTCTTTCATGTACAGCTTGTTCATGCAGGCCAGGAACATACAACAATGCAGTCAGGATAAAACATTATTAACACAGGTCAGAAGGAAACTTAGCACAGAGCAACAATTCATTGCTCCATCACCACCCATGTTCATACCACAATATAAATGCTGGTCTAATGACAGAAATGGTATACATTTATTGTATGATTTCAACTTATTCAGGTAAAGGCAGTGTCTAAAGCACCTTAACTGCCTGACTTGAATAATAACCCAGCTAAGCTAGAGTGTGATAGTATGATATTCAGTCCATTTGGCTGCACTCCAAACAGACTTAAGGCTGTAGTCCAATACCTACTTACTTAGGAAGCCCCATTGAACAAATTAGGACTTGCTTCTGAGTAGATATATATATAGCATTGCACTGTAAGTGCACTAAAGTCTCATGGATTTTAATAGGGTACAAGCTCCCTTAAGTGTGTGCTAGATTGCAGTTACTTCACTGGGTGTAAATTAGTTTTAAATTAAAAAGTATTCCAGTTTTTCTTATTTTGGATGGGATGTAAGTATTTTTATTCAGTTCCTTTGTTCCATACCTTTTTTCTGGCAAGGTGCATTTTGATACCTTTCACTTTCTGTTAATAGGCTCTGCCTTTTATCCCATGCCTCATCTTTCAGCCCTAGCCATGGATTACTAGAGTAGAGCTTATCTTTAAAAACAAGACAGCCCTAGAGAATAGCCACAAGAAACACACACACACACACACACACACACGACAGCCACAAGAAACACACAACACCCCCCCACACACACCATGCCTTATTATATGCTGAACAGCATAACAATAGCATGTTCAATGATAAACAGTTGTTTTGAAAGCTATTTACATGTTTAATTTCAGTAACTTAAATATTGCACTATTCTGTTCCACATTAATCTGGACAAAATATTACCTTCGCAGTTCTGACCATTGTTACTAAGATAGATCAGAATCCCCATTTCATCTATAACTATGGGAAAAGTCCATTATCCCTGACAATTGGCCATGCTGGCTGGGGCTGATGGAAGCTGGAGTACAACTGGAGAGCCATATTCCCCATTTCTGTTCTAGCCAAATGACATATATTATGATGATCAAATTACAGCACAATCCTATGCCTGTTTACTCTGAAGTAAGTCTTTCTGTGTTCAATGGAGCTTATTCAGGCTGCAGTCCTATGCAGACTTGACTGGGAGAACAGAGTGGACATCTTTCTGAGTAAACATGCATAGAATTGCAGCGTTTCTCATCTCACAGTGTGCTTGAAAAGTTGAAATAGTTATTCTGTAAAATGTTTGGATGAAATGGTGCGGATAAATTATTTGTCTAGATAACATATTTGTTTGTCCAGTTGTGTTACTAGAGATTTCTTGTGGCTCTTTCCCAACACAAAGCATCCCAACTCTGTTCAACGTCCTCTAGAACCACAGGTATTTAAAGAGTGATAAGGATGAAATCAGCTTCCTGACTGTTATGGGAAAAGGAACAGTATATGCCAGAAGGGTATCCCAATCAGCTGAGCCTTCATTAAATAGCTTGTCAGACAAGAATTCCCCCTTGACAGAATGAATTGAATAGCAATCCATATTCATCTATAGAATAATTATAGGGAGGTCCAAAAGTTAAGCATTTGGAATTTCTACCTCTATTCTGTTAATACATTTAAACCTATAGCTAGTATCCCTTTATTTAAAATAAAAAAAGAATGTGCACAAATGCTTTCCATTGAAATATATTTAAATGTTTTAATGAGAGTCCCAATGCAGCTTAAAGTTAGATAGCGAAACAGACATAATAAATTTTATCAGTAGTCATACACTTTATCCTAAGCCACTTGATCACCTTGCAGCCTTTTTCTGTGCTGTCCAGGAAGTTCCTAAGCTGTTGTGTGATGGAAGTGAGCACAGAGTGGTGGGACAGGGAAACCCCATGCCAAGCAAAGCTCCATGATTTCATGTCACCATGCCATATAGTTACTTGGATGTGTCTTGCTGAGACTGGATCCCGAGTCTGTATCAAGAATTATCATTTGTTGTATTCCATCCCACTTCAGCCAAGGAGCCCCTCCCACTAGAACCAGCTTTTCTGTTATACAACTCTAGTAGGGGTGGGAACATGTAGCCCTCTAGATGTTGTAAGATTGCAATTCCTATCAGCCCTAGCCAGCATTGCAAGGTAAGAGATGATAGGAGTTGCAGTCCAAGAACATCTGGAGGGCCACACATTCCCCATCTTTGAACTATATGGTGATGTTCAAGGGAAGGGTTTTGCGAAATAAAAATTAAAAAATAACAGACTGTCCATTGCAAGGTGCAAATAGCAAGGGGTGAATAACAGTAAAGTATGTGCCATATTTATTTGTGAGTTGGTGCTTGAAAAATCCAGGTGTGAAGGCATGAAACGGTGACCGCTAATTTAGTTGTTTGGCCAAGCCAGGCTAGTGGTAAATAAGTTTATAAGTGTCCAGCCTTAGGAGCAGAACTGCCATACGAGACTCTTGAGGAACTGCTTCCCAATCTCTGACTTGTCCAAGCAAAAGAACCACTTTTCTGTATATAAATAAATACCCATGAAACAAAAATACATCTTAAAACACTTGTGTGCAGCTCTTATAATATCCAGATCAATAAAAAATACAATCAGCATAAAGAACCCATTGTCTAGTTCTCATTCCAGGTAAATTGCTGTCTGGGCTCTACCACTTTTTTGTGTGTGGGGAGGCTTTCATAATGGAATGTTCCATATAATAAATAAAAATAAAAATCCCTGCACAAAGACATTTAGATCTCTGGAACATAACTAGGCTATAAAACCTTCCCCGAACATGCAATTTTCGGTGTAGAGGAATACTTGGTATGGACTATATGCAGAAACTGGTTTTCTGTCAGAGATTTATCCCGGGGTTTCATGTGACAATAAATCGGATCGAGACTAAGTCAGGCACACTTTAGTCACATTTAAATCAATGGGACAAGGTACTCATGATAAACTTAAGTCCCATTGATTTCAATGGACTAAAGCAGGGGTGGGCAACATGTGGTCTGTGGGCAACATGTGGGCCTCCCGGCCATATCTGTAGGGGGACCCTGCTCCCACCACCACTGAATTTGCTGTGGTGGCAGCAGCAAAAAATGTGATGATTTTCATAAGAACATAAGTAGAGCCATGCTGGATCAGACCAAGGGTCCATCTAGTCCAGCATTCTGCTCACACAGTGGACAACCAACTGCCCACAGGAAACCCACAAGCAGGACATGAGTGCAACTGCATCCTCCCACCCATGTTCCCCAGCAACTGGTGTACATAGGCATGCTGCCTCTGGTACTGGAGGTAGCACATAGCCATCAGGACTTGTTTCCTTACAAACAACAGCTGTGGGGAACATCATGGCTTGTTTGTAAGCAAGATTGCACTCCTGGACACCTCCTCAGAGTGTCATTATGCTTGCTAACATGGCACGTTCTCCCCGCACGCTTTGTTTGCAAGGAAAAACACAGTTTTGCTGCCACCACAGCAAATTTGGTAGCAATTTGAGCTGTGCAGTGTGGCCTCCAGTGGGGTCGAGAGGGGGCAATGCACTCCCCAACCCACAGATGCTGCCCACCGCTGGATTAATGTGAAACCAATGTATGTCTGAATCCACCTCATTGAGTGTGATCAAAAGATTATGTTGGATTGGCAAACCGATTTATCTTCTAAATCTTTGAATGTCGTGGTTTTTATAAATGCAGCTATTTGAGAGCCTCATATTTATTTATTTTTTATATGTACGCTGCCTTTTTACAAAAAATGGCACTCAAGGCAGCCCATATTTGGTAGATTTGATATTTTCCAGACTTAGGGCTCAGTCCTATTGTTTCTGATTTTGATGATAGTAAGCCTTCGAACTCGAAGGCTTACAGTCATCCAATGCGAAGTGGAAACTGCGGTGAAGGCAGGTGATCTTTGCTTCCCTGTCCTCCCGCTCTACATTTTTGCTAGACGGGCTTTTTTGCCCATCTAGCTGGAGTGCTTTGGAGGAGGAGGGAAGGAGGCAGCAGAGGCCTCACGATAGGTTGCCCCCTGGCCTCACCTGTCCCCTCCTCACTGACCAAAATATCCCCTTTCCTTGTCCTCCAAGGTCAAGTTCTCAACCTCAGAGAGCAGCCAGCATGGTGCTTTCTGCACCCGCTACGGCGGGTGGTGGTGGTGGTGGTGTTGTCGGAGCATGGATTCCCCACTCCGAGGTTAGATTGCTGTCTCCAGCCTCAGAACTCAGAATCTGAAATGTCCTATGGCTCTAAGATGCTGTCCAAGGGCCATAGGATTTCTCCCCTCTGGCAAGCTTTTTACAGCTTTACAATTTCAAAGCATGTTGACAGCACTATTCAATGCTGTCCTTATTCCTTATGACCAACAACTATGTCTTTGTGGATCCTCACAAACTGAAGATCCAATACACTACCTATGGGTGTGTGCTTAATGATATTATATATGGGTTGAAACCTGTATGTGCCTTAAGAAATATATGCTACCTGCTGTCTGATCAAGATAGTCAAGTGACCCAGGAGGTTGTATTTTTTGCCTTAGTGGCTTCAGAAACTTGTGCTACAGCCCTAACTGCCATCACAGTTAACTGTAAATATGATTGTTTGGTGTAAAGGCCTAAGTGTATTTAGTTCAAATTCACTTAACCATCTTTTTAATTGTTTAATTACTCCATTGTATAGGTTTTATTAATGGTTTTTAGCTTGCAAATTAATGATTGGACTAAAAGTCATTGAGTGCTATTTCTCTTTGAGAGTGATACTCTTTTGTTTGCTTTTCAGCTCACTCTAATCTTTTTGAACAGAACCTATTAAAGAGTTAATAGTTCCCCCCCCCCCCCAAGTAATCTAATCATGTACATTCTTCTTGGGATCACAGTTGATGTTTTAGATTCCAGATTTTTATAGAAATGCTAGAAAACACCATGTTGCAGTTCCTTGTGTTGTTTACATAGTTTTGCAAATGAGTCCATCAGGCTATGAGATGATGCCTTTTTCTTTTCAGAAATAGTTTCACATGATCTTTTCCATGTGACAAATCTCTTCTCATGTCCTTTACTTTGCTAAACTGAATAATCTTTGTCAGAGAACAGATAATTTCAGCTAGCTGCATTGGTTAACCTTATTCTTTATACTTAGCAACTTCAAGAAATTAAAATATAAATCTTTAAGGTTTCTTTAGAATGATTTAACAGCCAAACATTCTGGACCACAGTATCACCATTAACTATTCTCCCTGGGGTTTGTTTATTTATCCAAAGTTGGCTTGGCCCCAAGGCACAAGTTCCAGAAATACTTCTGAGATAACAAAAGTAGGTCTCAGAAAACTTCAGAAGAGTGGCTCATGTCTGCATTTCAGCTCATGAATGCCATTTTATCTATCTTGTCATTGTCTGTTTACCAATGTGGTGCAGTAGTTCGAGACTGGATTCACACAACATGCTAACTCACACTCAGTGGTTGAGTGTGGGTTGTTGTTGAACCGTGGGTTGTTTGTTGAACAGTGTTGTTTGAACCCAGGACATTTTCTGCAGCATGGCTTGTTAACCATGCAATGTGGCTTATTTTTCTTGAACAAGCCACCTTGAGAACCCATGGTTTGTTATTGGGTTGTTCAGGGTGGTTAACAAGCCACACTGCATGGTTAATAAGCCACCCTGTGGATGTCCTGGGTTCAGACAACATGCTAACCCATGGTTCAAAAAACAACCCATTGTTCAACAGCAACCCACATGCAAACCACACACTGAGTGTTGGTTAGTGTGTTGTGTGAATTGCCATATTGGACTAATACGGCGAGTGGGGAGACCCAGGTTTGAATCCCTACAGTCATGAAGCTCACTGGGTGATGCTGGGTAAAACATTCAGCCTCACCTACCTGACAGGGTTCTGATAAAATATGTGCCATCCTGAGCTCCTTGGAGGAAAGGTAAAATATAAATGAAATTTCTAGCTAATTGAATCATACAAGCGAGAGTCCTACTTAACCACAGTGCCTAGTTGGGTGAGGATGACCAAGTTTGTTTGTTTTTTAACAGGTGTCTGGAAAGTCTGCCCAATCCATAATAAATTAATAATAAGTATCATCCAAGAAATCACAGTAACTTCAGTGTGTACCATTCCATTTCCTGCATGTTTTCTCCTACAGGGCAAAAAATGGTTTGAGGTGGGGGTGGATTTTAGCAGGGAAACAGTGCCGGAGTTGCCAAGGATTGACCCTGGGGTCTTTGTCAAACAAGGCACAGGTGCTACCACTGAGCTACAGCCCTACTGGAAGGAAAATTTCCATCTACGCAAACAGGAACTGTGCTTCTAGGACAAATAGGAGGCATGGGGGGTGGAGTCCTGATCTGGACTGAGACCACAAAGCAGGGGCAAAGGGTTAAAACTCCCTCCCTCCCCCACCAGAGTTCCGATCCAGATCCCCCTTCCAGTGCCTGCTATTTTTTTAAAAATAAATCACACAATTGCTCAATGCATGAATGGGGTCACATTTAGTTTGGCCCTCAGCCCTCCCTCTGCAGTATGAAGCTAATAATACTCACAGGGTTATTGTAAGGTTTACAAGATGAGTGCTTTGAACACTCAAAAGTACTATGCAGAAGGTAAGTATCATTATTACTTTGTGCATGTGTCACTTAGAAACATGACAGCTGTCTTATCATTCCTCTTTAAAACTTCCCCACCAGCTGCCTCTCTCCTGTTGCAAGTATAACTTCAGAGTTTATAACTTCAGAGTTTATAAGCATTACCTGAACGTGCAACTGTGCTAAAAACCTAAGGGATATCGGGGAGGATCTCATATCGCTGGAGCTAAAACATCTTCTTTAGCCCTGCTCAAATCATAAACCATTTTTTCTCACACAGAGACAGGCCCAAATATGACCACACAGCTATCTAATGAGACCATCTATCTATGCACTAGTACGTGTGCATATTTTCCTCATTCACTTCCTTAGATCAATGCATTGTTTGGATTTCGTGTAGATTGCTATCAGTATGAGTAAGTGATTAATGAGGTAACAGACACAATATTTGAACCTAATCAGCTCCAGATTCCACATAGAATCATTTTCAAACCTGCCATGTTCCATGAATAATACCTCACATGAGATAACACATCAGTAACACTCAGTAACAGATTCTATGTTATGGCATGTATAAATTATATCGGGGGGGGCAACACGCTCCATTCAGACTGCATGCAATCCCCAGCTTTTTTTGAGCCCGCGCTACCCCCCAAGTCACTGTCACCAAATTTCAGCAGCACAGCATCAGCAAAAAAAGCCACATTTTCACTTTAAAACAAGATGTGCAGGGTGGGTACACCTTGTTTAATGCACATTTGTGCTCCTTTAGGGGTTCCAGGGCCACCCCCCCATGCACCCTATTTTAAAGTAAAAATGCAGCTTTTTTGCTGCCACTGAACTGCTGCTGAATTTTGTGGCAGCAATTGCGGCAGTAGGAGGGACAACACGGGGGGGGGGAATTCCCCCTGCCCCAACCCCTTGAAGTTGTCCAGCCCTGCATTAAATAGCATGTAATGCAACTTGAAGTGAAACTCACCCATCCATGCCTCACATACAAAGGGAAGGGAATTCCACACTTCTGGGGCAGCCACTGAGATAGCCTCTCTTTGCACAGCTTTAGCACACAGATGCTATTGTAAATTGTAACAGAATGCTATTGTGTTGTAGCAACAGAAGCGATAACTGCCTCTAACGCTTTTGTATAGATAAGATTTTCATTTAAAGAACAATAGTGATTAGAAGAAGCTTGCTTAAATGAGTGTTGATCTGGCACTGCCAGACCAAAGGAATCACTGGATTCTGAAAATCCTAGAGCAGCCATGATGGACTAAGGTGGATGACAGCAGTGGAAATGTCCAGGCTCTGTGCAACCTCTGAGGAAGGCAGGGAAGCTGCTTGTGGGTCAAAGTAACATTTTGCTGACTGCCAGCATACAGTCTTAGTACTTGTTGATCATAACAATGCTTTGATAAGAGGCTGAAAAACATCTGGCATAATAGATGGTGAATCCTTAACACCCTTGAA
This sequence comes from Heloderma suspectum, assembly GCF_057233095.1. Classification (NCBI taxonomy): domain Eukaryota; kingdom Metazoa; phylum Chordata; class Lepidosauria; order Squamata; family Helodermatidae; genus Heloderma; species Heloderma suspectum. The sequence goes on along the minus strand of NC_139461.1, from coordinate 282,260,318 downwards.
GATGGAATGTGCTTAAAAAGAAATGGAAAGACAATGAAAAACAAAACACAGGGTGACTCTTACCCCTAGAAAGATTTTGAGCATACATTAGGGTTGGAAATACACATCTCCTGTCCTATCTCCAAAATGATGTAAAAATGCGTTCCCATCTGTAATCAATACAAAGGGGTCTGAGAGGGCAGCTGCTGCCGGTCACACCATTTCACTTTCATCTACTTTTTCCTCCCATTGTTTTGTTTGTCTCTCCAGCTAGCCCACTGTACTAGATCGGTTGCTTTATGAATTTCATGCTAAAATGCTATGCAGGTGAGGATGCTTTAAACTAAATGGTCTGGAGAGAGTTTTTATTAGGAAGATGCGGTGTAGGGCCTACCAACAGAGGGCATTTTATTTTTATTCAAATTGCTTTACTGATTGCTTTGTCAATTATTATTCTTCAAATTGTTGTGGCTTCAACAATTTCCCTGTGTGATTATTTACATTGCACTGTCTTGATTATTATTCTTTTAGTCACATTGCAGGGCTTTGTTTATATTGTACTGCCTTGATGAATTTTCCTTTATGTTCATATGTAGTCCATTAAGTTCACTATTATTTCTTTGATTTTCATTGTGTATCTGCAAACCATTTAATTAATTTCAATTACAATCTTGAGTTGTAGCACGATTGTACTTTGAACTTCTAACCCAGATTACAACTTTGAACCCAGATTAACAACGAATCATAGAGTTGGAAGGGGCCTACAAAATCATCAAGTCCAACCCCCTGCTCAATGCAGAAAGCCTGATTCCCAGGCGGTTCCCCATCCAAGTACTAACCAGGGCTGACCCTGCTTAGCTTATGAGATCAGACGAGATAAGGCGCATCCAGCCCTTTGCTACAAAGATTGATGGTTGGTGCCTACTAACTACCAGATTCACCCCCACCTGCTTGGGTAGGAGCTGGAGGGAAACAGTGTGGGAGTTGAAAGGTAGCCAGCATGGTTCACACAGCACATGGGTGGTTAATAAGCCACAGTGGCTTGGTAACCACTTCCCCACATGTGCCGGGTACATGCCGCCCAATTCCCCCAGTTACCCTTGCAGACGCACAGCTCGTTGCTCAATGCGAACCTGGCAAGGGTGTGTGGCTTGGGTGGTTAACAAACCACCCAGGAATCCTACTACAGTGTGGGTTCTGGGTGGTTTGTTAACCACCCTTGCCAGGTTCATACATAATGACAAACTGCACCCAGCACAAGCAAGGGTGGTAAACAAGCTACCGCGGCTTATTATACACCCATGCATGTGTGAACCCAGCTAGGTTTTGCCCCTGGCTGACAAGAAAGAACTTTGGAGTGTTCCACAAACACTATTGAGGGATGCTGTTTTTCAGACTGGCCTTTTCTGTCAGGGTATCTACCTACTTGTTCCCCCATGCTCAACACTAGTATTTGTTAGTATGCAGATATTACAAAAATGCCATCCGTTCCCAGTGCTGTCTCCTCACAAGGAAAGGCACCCTTTAAAAGTCCACCCCCCCCATGCACACACTCATGTGAACACCTCAAAACATCCTAGTTCTTGGGGAAGTGGACACTTGCAAAATCAAATATAACCAAGAGCACATCTAGACATACAGCTCCTAGTGCTATGAAACAAAAGGCATTGTGCAGCTGTTCCAGCTATTCGTCTTTAGCAGGCTTTTTTGCATGGAAAGAAAAAAGATCAAAGGAGCAAAGGTTACAAGTGGAAGGCAACATCAGCCTTCCTTAAAATTCTGTGAATGAGGTAGGGAAATTGCACAATAAAAGCCATGTCTGGAAGAGACTGGTCTCAGTAAATGATACATACCCCTGACGAAAGGAAGGCTAAGTCTCCAACTAAATGTGGGGGAGGGTGATGTGTTAAAGGGGTCAGCTAAGAGTTCATGCATCTCATAGCAACTCTGCAACTTTTAGGCTGGCCCACATCATACCCTGACAACCCCACTGGAATTTTCTGTTTGTCATCAATGCACACTTCGTGGATCCAAACAATTCCCTGATAATCTCTCAGCTCAAAGAAGACATTACATATGTAGAAAAGTAAGCCAGTAGAATTTATGCAGATCAGGAAAGGTTATCAAAAAGCTATCTACGCCAGCTCTCTGGACTGTGGGCCACAGAATCCACCAAAATACCACTAAAAGACTAGTCTCATATAACAGAAGAATATACCCTATGGATCAACAACAGTATAGTGTTCTGAAAGGGGAAAGCAGACAAAGGCCTGGTTTGCACGATCGCCAGTTTTCTCTTAAAAAAAAAAAAATGCACAAAAACAGTAGTTACCAGCTTCCGCCATCCCAAATGTACTTTAATGATTAACACTTAGTCCTTGAAACTCTTCTTTCTGCTGCCTAAGTATTGGGGGGGGGGGGGCTCAATTCCTTATAACAAGCCTCAATATATCTACTTATCAGTAGTGTTTAGCACAATAGAGCAGTTTACACTGAACTGTTACCAGCAGCCAAAAAGTTAATCATAGTGAGCCACAAAATCATGATGGTTCCTGAATTCCACTATTATTTTAACTTCTTGGGCTAGAAAGGGTTAGAAACACTGTGCTAATCCCAATTAAAGGAACAGACAAAAACGAAAGCTTAAAACCTTTACAGAAAAAAACCTGAAGATAAATGAGATGCAAAATGCAGCTGTTGTATTAAAAAGACACAAAATACATGTTTGAAAATCTGCCTAACAAAACACAAGTCTACAAGATTGAATATAAGTAGAATAATCTATGAATAAATCTTAAAAAGTGAATTCCTTAAAGAGAATTATACTTTTTTTTTTAACCTACCCATATGGAGAAACAAAAGATTGGATTCAGTGGATAAATGGAGTGGAAAACTGTGCTTTCAGAAAGGTTAGCTAAGAATGTTTAGCCAGAAAAAATTCCTACGAGCACTGCTGGCTGGGGAATGCTGGGAGTTGTAGGACTTTTTTCTGTCTAAACATGCATAGGATTGTGCCTTAAAGAGTTCCTAAATTCTAAACATTTTGAATGGTAAATGATTACCGCATTTTTCTGGAGAAAATACATAAGCACCAGACACATGTACCAATTCTTAAGCTCTGGGATACACAGTTTTCCTATCTGCAAAAATACATACGTGCAAAAGGCAGATTATAGGGCTTCATATGGAGCTTTTATCCTGCTATTGAGATTGCTCACTCAAGGAAGTTTGTGGGCCCTTTAGATGATGTCATGAACCTCCAGGGCATCTCCCACACTAAATGACCTTTATTCCGTTTTAAAATAGATTGGAGATAATGAGCTATCAAATTACCCCGCTTGTGTTCCGCATGAGTTCCCTCTGTGAAAAAGGAAAAGCTGTAAGAAGAGGAGCTAGACCAATGAAACATATGGGAGACTCAGATAAGAGGGGGATGGGGGGGAAGCATGCAAAATGGAGTCTGTTGTGATCCTACATTTAAAAAGGAAGTAGAAAGCCCCATTTTAAATACGGGATTTTAGGCTGGTACAGAGATGCTCTTAGTAAAATAGTGGTAGCTGGGCCCCATGATCCAAATCAGCCCCCCTCCCCAGTGGGGACAAAGGGTAAAATCCCTTGTCCCCCATCCCTGGCTGCAGTCCCAGTCTGGATTCAACTCCTCACGGTTGCTATTCACTAATTGAAAAACAATCACGTCTAGTTTGGCACTCAGATGAGTTAATATTTAGAGAAAGTGCCTCATCATGTCCATACAGAGGAATTCTATATTCTCAGCCTTTCCCATTCTGGTGCCCTTCAGATGTGTTGGACTACAGTTCCCATTAGTCCCAGCCAGCGCGGAGGGCACCAGATCTGGGAAGGTTGAAGACTTGGAGCTTCACAAACGAGGCTAAGATCCCGCATCCTTACTGGGTTTTCTGCTTCTGGATTTTTTGCAGGATTAAGATTGGCTGCATTACATGGGTAGACATGTGCTTTGTATTGGGGAATTCTTTTCTCAACAAGTACTATATGTTTCATTTTACAGCCACTAGATGGCACTGCCGTTATAGCAGAACTGCACAATTACACACCGCCAACACATTGGATTAATGTTCCTTATTGGATTATCCCCAATCTTTTAAAAAGCAGGATAAAGGTGAAAAAGTGCAGGAGACACCTTGGAGGTTGACAACGTCATGTAAAGGACCCACAAACTTTCGTGAGTGACCAGTCATGAGCGTGCAATAAAAGCCTAGTGTAGAAATGCTCTTGCATGAGTTTTTAAGGCTGCTGACACTAGTACTGTTGTGCTCATTGCACAGATATAGAGAATGGTTCATTAGAATCTGTTATCTTTCCATAATCTAATTAGCTTCATGTTTTAGGAGGTCTTTAATCGCAAAGTGTTATTATACAAAAGCATGCAGAACATTCCCCCCCCCCGCATAAACTTCCATTACTGTTGTATACTTCCAAATACAAATGATAAACCCTGAAATTTGAGAAGCATGTTTGTGTTTTGTAGCCAAAAAAGGAAATGAAAAAGTTCTTCTCTCTTTAAAGTGTTCAGAATCACACTTAATTAGCAAAATAACTGAGAAAAAAATGCACATCTTAAAACAGAGGAGGGAGGTTCTCTCAGGAAGAAGCTGGAATACACTTGTGAAATAAAATCCTCCAGAGACGGAAAGAACAGCTACTCACTTGCCCGCCCATGCTTTATCATCTCAGTACAGATTACTAGAGCTATAAATAGTTCTTTGAGAGTAAACACTTGCAGGAGAGCTCTCTGCCTTGTTCATTAGTACAGTTACAAAGGTGACCATCTTCTCTCGTTGTGCATCCACAATCCCCAAGGACCCAAAGCTACAAACCCAAGGATGGAGATAATGTGCTGCTTAGGGCATAAGAGCATAAGAGCTGTGTTGGATCAGACCCAGGATCCATCTAGTCCAGCATTCTGTTCACACAGTGGCTGACCAGCTGCCCCTGGGAAAGCCACAAGCAGGACGTGAGTGCAACAGCACCCCACCCATTTTCCCCAGCAACTGGTGTACATGGGCTTACTGCCTGAGATACTGGAGGTAGCATAGAGGCATCAGGACTAGTAGCCATTAATAGTCTTATCCTGAATTTTTCTAACCCCCTTTTAAAGTCATCCAAATTGGTAGTCATCACTACGTCTTGAGGTATAACACTTTCTTACCATTCATGATTCGTCTGAGGAATCCCAGAACCACTTAGGCTTGCCAGCTGACCAGAAAAACAATAATGATAACAACAACAAAACAGGCCAGATTTTTATTATTTCTCTTGCTTTTGGACTAGTTGTCACAAAAGCAAAGGGTAGCACAAAAAACCTAACATACACACAAGATGCTTCTCACTATCTGTTACACATTAAATAATGGGTTATGTCAGGAATCATTGCCATTTAGGCTATATAATAGAAATATCAAATCTTAAAATCTATTAATTTTGTATTTACTACTTCCTTGATAATGTTATCCTCTTTCTTTTCTTTTTTCCTTTTGTTTCTGTTTTTTGTTATTATGAGTTTGTTGTATGTAATTTGCATCATTGAAATAAAAATTAAAAAAACAAAAGCAAAGGGTAAGGCCACACCCCATTCTTTGTAGCTGTAGGCCTTAAGTGAAGGATAGGCAACCTGGTACCCTCCAGATATTTTGGACTACAACTCCCATCAGCCCCAATTATGGGCATTATAGTCCCAAATATCTGGAGGGCACCAGATTGCATACCCCTGCAGTGCTTAGGCTGGTTTTGAACTGGGTTCCACCCCTAAACTCACCAAAACCTACAGTCCATTGTGCCATCTTTAGTTTTCTTTTCAGTGCCAAATTGAAAGCCTTTTTATTTGCCCAGGCAGGCCTCTCAATTTGCCAAGTTTTATAAAAATGTATGCTATGATGGAATGTTATTGCTCCTCTGGGATTTTTTGTTTAAATGATTTATTCTTAGGTATTTTATTGTGTTTTACTGTTTTATCTTTGAAAGGCACCAGGGAACTTTGGTTGAAGAGCAGCCAATACATGTTTTAAATAAATAACAGTGCAACCTTATACCCATGTTCCTAGGAATAAGTCCTATTGAACTTAGTGGCACTTACTTCTGAGGAGACATGTATAGGATTGTGCTGCTAGGGTGCAATCCTATTCATGGTTAGGCAGAAAAATGTCCTACAACTCCTGGGGCACGCTGGGAGTTGTAGGACTCTTTTCTGCCTAAACATGCATAGGATTGCAGCCTTAATCTTGTTAAAGAAAGATGACTCCACAGTAATAGTGCTTAGGGTCACCTCTACCAGTAGGCAGCTTGGGTGTCTTGCCTCAAACAGCAGATTGAGAAGTGCCATTAAAAGGCACCAACTGTCAATTGTTTCACTTATACGGATGACACCTTGGGGGCCACAGTGAGATTTGCTTGGCTCAGGCACCATAATGTCCCTGGCCATCTCTGATATTGCTAATTTTAACATATCAGGTAGAAAGAAGGCTTATTCCTGGCAAGGGAGGCGATTGCGGGGAAACTCTCTTCCCAATGTCTTATGGGAGGGTGTGTTTTGTGGGGGCAATTCCTCTACTTGCTAATCCGATTAACTTTCTCTCTTCTTGCTTGCATTGGCAGATAGTTTCCGTCGCTAATGGGGAATTGTATTAGATTATCACGGCCCATTCCTTTCCGTGAAGTGGAACAAAATAGAGGCTTAACTGAAACTGGCTGGCTGGCTGGTCTTTTTCTTCTCTCTGTCAGAAGAAGACATGGTGGCCTAGAAAGAGAAGATTGTTTATCTGGTGATACTTAGGCTGGGGAATGAGGTGCAGAGTCTGGTAGCATTAATATTCATATGGTGCCCATATTTTTATTCCCCCTTGGTATATTTTTGGATTTAAGGATAACATGCAATTAATACTAAGGTGGGTATTAATTAACTAAGGTTCAGACAGGAGAAGGTTAATGGAGGAGGAAGAGGAGGGCCATGGAAACCACCTTGCAAGATGAAGAAAGGCGGGATATAAATGTGGTGGTGGTGATGATGATGATAGGAAGACATTTCTCCTTCTCTCATAATACTAGAACCATCATCCCATGAAGCTGATTGGTGAGAGCTTCAGGACAGATAAAAGGAAGGACTTCTTCACATAGTTAAACTATGGAATTCGCTGCCACAAGATGGAGTGATGGCCACCAATTTGGATGGCTTTAAAAGGACATTGGACCAATTCATGGAGGAGAAGGCTACTAGTCCTGACGGCTACATGCTACCTCCAGTATCAGAGGCAGTATGCCTATGTACACCAGTTGCTGGGGAACATGGGCGGGAGGGTGCTGTTGCACTCATGTCCTGCTTGTGGGTTTCTTGTGGGCAGCTGGTTGGCCACTGTGTGAACAGAATGCTGGACTGGGTGGACCTTTTGTCCGATCCAGCAAAGCTCTTCTTATGTTCTTATGATGAAGATGGAGCCAGAAATGCCGCTGAAGATTCACTGGCAAAGCTGCCAGGCAAAGTTTTTGTTAGGGTAACTACAGGTACATGGCCCAAGAAGGGTATAATTGCAGAAAATAACTAATCTATTTCCCCTCCTCCAGCCAGAGGGAGGGGACTAGCTACCTGTGCCTGGAAAACAACAGAAGCAGTTTTGGAGAGATACATAGATAGAAGCAGTATGGGAGAGAGGGAGACCTGGATCTTTGGGGGCTGTGTAAACTAACAACATCAGGGGATGGAGAGATGCATCTCTTGGGGAAATCTGATGTGGGCCAGTGGATTTGGCTGTCTGCTAGACAGTTTAGGGTGCAATCCTATGGATGTTTAGACAGAAAAAAGTCTTACAACTCCCAGCATGCCCACCCAGTACAGGTGGTTGGGGCACACTAGGAGTTGTAGGACTTTTTTTTTGTCTTGACGTGCATAGGATTGTGCCCTTAAGCTGTTTGCCTCTGCCAATGTTCAACCTGCATATTTGAAATAAATAAATAAATAAATAAATAAATAAATCATCCTCAAAAATTACAAAACACGATAAGCCTCCAGTGACCACCATAAGCCTCTAATGACCTCCTTCCCAAAGGAAGACAAACCTGGATAAATGCTGTATCCTTGAAACTTTTCACGACTTGGGGAAGCTGGATTGAACATAAAAATACTATCATTGTTTGTATACTGGCTTGCTATGGTCCATGGGGTCACGAAGAGTCGGACACGACTGAACGACTGAACAACAACAACAAGGTAGTGGGTAGCGCTGTTGAATATTGTGGTCTTTCAGACCAGGGGAAGCATGAGTTGCTGAAAGAGTGGGCCTTCAATGAGCAGGGTGAGGTGGCCCGCTAATCCCTGCAGCTAATCCCTGCAGTGGATTTGAGAGATCATTAAAAGGCAGCAAGCTGTCTATTTATTTACACATTTATACCCAATTTTTAAAAAATAAACATTGCCACAAGGTGGCTTACAAATACCACAACAGAAGGAGTAAAAACATTAATTTAAAGTATTATTAGAAATCAAGATTATTTAAATGTTGTTGTTGTTGTTTATATGGCCTCTATCAATGTTTTCGGATTTTTGCAGGGTACAACTGGTCCCTGCCCTGAGGAGTTTACAATTTCAAATCTTACAATGTTTATTATTATTCTTCACATTTATTTATTTATACAACATTGATGGGTGCTTTCTGGAGTTTCTGCCTCATGCATCAAAATTTATTAGTCTCTAGTTTATTAAAAGTATAAACCACATGGGATAGGATGTGGTCTGCAGTTTTTTATACAATTGGGAATTGTCTTGGGTAAAGAGGATTCATGAAATGTATGAACATTATCCTTCTCTTGTGTTTTCCTGTGTAACCTACCTGGATCTCTGCATGTCCAAGTCTCCTTCCAGAGATCTAGAGATGTACACAGTGGAGCTGCTCCCACAATAAGCTGCAGATAGCTCCTTACAAGAAAAGCAGAAAAGCCAAACAGCTGAGTACATCTGGTGGTGCCTCCGTGCGGTGTACGGATGCCATGCCCATGAAAGAGCTTCAGAACATCTGTATGCATCACAGAGCGAGCCAAGTGTGACGGCTGATTGCCATTTGCTGACACCTGTCCTGGTTGTTCAGAAAATAATTCTCTCTCTCTTTTTCCAACAGTCAACAACAGCATCCAGTCCCAGAAGCTTTAGAAACCTGGGGCTATTCTACATGAAGCTTTTAACCCTCACCTTTACCAAGGCTTCTGCTTCCAGATTCTTTGTGGGATTAAGATTGGTTACTGGAGGGAGCAATCCCATGGCCTCTAGTCCGTGGCTAGATGGCCATAGGATATGTCGGTTTCTGGGAACCGACCTCAGAGCCTGCGCTCTGAGGTCGGTTCCTGGAGAACTGACCTTCCCCCATTCTGCGCTGCCTCACAGGCAGCTTGGAATGGCCCCATGCTCTGCTCTTGGAAGAGGAGCACAAAGTGGCGAAAACTGGGCGTTCTGGGGGGCGTTCCCAGGGCGGGGAAAGTGGAAATGCCGGTACAACAAATCCTATGTGTCGTCTGGCAGCTGCTTCCCTCGCTCCGCCTTCCCATGGCTAGACAGCCAAAATCAGCTGTCTAGCCACAAATGCAGGGTGGCTAAAGTGCAGAGGGGACGATCCCCTCTGTGCTTCTCCTGCCCTGCACTGGACAGGCAGCCGTCTATCCCCACAGGATTGCGCCCTTACACGTTTTTTTTCCTGGGACTTTCTTTCTATTCCTTTCTATATGTTCCACTATACAACCACTAGGTGGCACTGTGGTATAGCAGAATTGCACAATTGCATGAGATTTCCATGGTGTAATAGAGGCCATTCAGAAAAAATATCACACTTTCCCCATTAAGAAATAAAGTGATAATGGTCGCAAAGCATGGGAGAAGCCCTGGAGGATGACAACGTCGTGTAAAGGACCCTCAAACGTCTGTGAGTGAGCAGTCATAAGCACACAATAAAAGCCTTGTGTAGAAAGGCTCCTGTTTTTCTTGAAGGGGCCACTTTGAGAATAGAGTGACAGGTGGGTTAGTACCTCAGTATCCGCCCCCTATGGCCTGTCAGCAAGTTCGCTTGCTAAGGCACTATTTCTCCCTTTCTTCTTTTGCCTCTAGGTTGGCAGCTGAGGGTTCAATCAGCACTCAGGGGTCAAGAGCTTTAGCCTATGGGCCTTCAAGTGTGGACCCCTACTTTTGAAGTAGTGTACCAGTGTGGGTCTACCTCTACTGGTCCTCCTCTGTCTCCTCCTGCTCTGCTCAAACTATGAGAGGGCTAAAAGGAGGGCTGTGTATATGGTGTGCTGGGGGGGGGGATCTAAACCAGGGTCGCACACATCCTGCATCAAGAAGAGCTGGATTCTGCACCCTCAATATAATGCAGATTAAGCATCTCTACATATATTTGATTTTTTGCATAGTTTATTCTGCTTCTGCCAATCACCGGGAGGAGTAACCAAGCTGAGCCTAAAACCCCACAGATTTGACTCCTGAAAATCCAGTTCTGTCTGCCCTCTAGCTCAGCCTTCCTCCAATATAACAAATAAAATAAATATATAAATTATATATTTATAATTTTATTTTATTTCTTTTTTTATTTCTATGGTTGGCTGGGGAGACTAGGAGTTGTAGTCTCCCAAAGGGCACCAAGTTGGGGAAAGCTACTCTACTTCTTCTGGAAGTAGAAGAACCACCAGATGCATCCACAGCTGAGTGTCCTTTCGGCTTTGGCCCAGCCGCTTCACTCTTTCTGGTGCTACTTGGAAATACCCTCTGCTCTTCCCCAGTAGTATATTGGACACCTTCCGACCTGCAGGGCTCATCTTCCAGCGTCATATCTTTTAGCCTTGCAATACATTCCATGGGGTTTTCTTGGCAAGAATACTGGAGTGGGTTGCCATTTCGTTCTCCAGTGGACCACATTTTGTCAGAACTCTCCGCCATGACCTGTCTGTCTTGAGTGGCCCTGCATGGCATAGCTTATGGCTTCACTGAGTTATGCAAGCCCCTTCGCCACGACAAGGCAGTGATCCATGATGGGGGCATTTTACATACCCTGACCCATTTGGGATGGGTTAACCCAATGCCAGTAAAGCCCTTCAGGCTGCAACCCCTGAAGCACAGTTCTAGCGGTGTTTGTGCCAGGCTGTTGTTGGAAATCCCTCAGCTCAAGTGTGAAGTCAACCCTCTATGCCTTACACAAAATCACTGGTGTACTAATGCATGAACAGCAGAGGATGCTAAATGCAGAGCAGTGCTTCTTCAAAGGATCTTTAGCTCTGCTGTTTTAAATTTGTTACTGTGTTTTAAATCTCTGCATTGCTGTTAGGTTTTACGCTGGTTGTACTTTTATACTGTAGTTTTAAGGTTTTTATATTTTATATCATTTTTATGTTGTTCTTGTGGTTTTAATTTTTGTGATCCACCCGGAGAGCTTCAGCTTTTGGGCAGTATAGAAATGTAATTAATAAATAATAAATAAATAATAATCATTTCTAGCTTTTCTTAAAAAACAAACAAACACAAACCCATTTCTAGCTTTTGTCATTTGATAAGACAGTTTGGTAAAAGGTTATATGGCCTCATGATAAAGGGTGCTTCCAGACAAGACTTTTATTGTGCCATCACCCTGCCTCTTTCACAGAATTTTACAGGGCATCCAGACAATGATGTCTCCCATTCATGGCCCTCCTCTGTTTTCCCACCACTTCTTCCTTCTTGTTCCTTACCACAGAAAATCCATTAAAAAAGAAAAGATGGAATAGCTGCACAATGCCTTCTCATTGGTAGTGCTATGAGCCCTCTCTCTGGAAGCATCCCTAGGTAATAATAAATTTAGGCTGTAATCTTAATCACACTTACGTGGAAGTAGGTCTCATTGAACTCAGTGGAGCTTACTTCTGAGGAGACATGTTACAGGGATTGCACTGTTGATTATTTACTATTTACTCATATTTCTATCTGCCACCATAAAGATCTTATAATAAACCCTAAGTCGGGGCAGGGAGCAGTTGGTTTATTAGGAGCACAGATGGAAAGTACTGAGATAGCAACTTGTCTGAGGCCACCCAGTGAGTTTGCCACCTCTGGGGAGATGTGAGCCAACAACTGCCATAGTCACAGCTTACATTCTTAATCACTATGCTGCACCAGCTCACACACAGAAAAGCGCTGGAGCGCAGCCACACTTAAGCTTGTTTGCTAGGCATGTAAAGCATTTCACATTTGCATATTCATGTTGTGAAGGGCTACGAACCAGACCAAGCATCCACTTTTGGCACATGCCGGGAAATGCAGATGACTCTTGGGAGGCCATGTGATTTATGGCCATGTGGCAAAAGGCTGGTCCGGACACTCTTTCCTATGTCATCATCAAGCCCACTGCATTTGTTGCCTAATAGTTCAAGGAACTTTGTTGCACAGTGGGTAGTGTGTGGAAACTGGGCTGGAATCTCCCTGCGGAAGGACTTCCAAGTAGTAATCACGCTGTCCAACATCCACGCTGCATTCTGGCCATGCTTGAGCAGGTCACGTCGAGTCCAGGTGTCTGTCCGCACCTAAATAACAGGTGGGTGCGTTACAGTAGGAAGCCTCTTTTGACAAACAGAAAATAGGAGGAAGGATGTTTCAACGCGCCCAGCTGCTGAGAGATGAGGTTTCAACGTGAAGCTAAACAAAGGAAAGGAAACAGATCCCTCCTGTGCACAGTGAGGTGAGAGCCAAGCAAGTAGCCGTTTGACATCACCGAGGCTGAGCATTGGATTACAACAAACAGGGACTTACTTGGCATGGGAGTGAGGAAACGCCTCCTGAGCCCAAGAAGTGCAACTTCATTTAGCTGCTTTTAGAGCAAGGAAGCCGTAAGTCTGAAAGCGTGACTAAGCTGGCTACTTTGGCCGTTTGCCATTCCAGCCACACACATTTAGGAGATGTGGGATCATGCTGTATTTCAGCCTTGAGTTTTAACAGACGGGGGTCCCTAAGCTGTTACTCCGAGAGCTTGTTGGAGCCATCTTCTGTAAGTATAGTTTTGCATGCTGATCAGTGCTAGGCAGCAACTGTCGAAACGGTATTTTTTAATGGCACAAAATGTATGCAGTTATACTGAAGGGCCAACCTAGTCCAAACAAAGGTACGTTGGAGTGGTTGCATGGGGTCCTGAGAATAAATGTGTTTTAAATATATTTTTGTGGAGTGTTTTTGCTCGAATGATTGTGGGTGCGGCAGAATCTTGCTAACCATAAACTGTATAACCAATGTCGAAAAGAATGGCAACTTCCTAGCTATTGACCATAGATTAAATTAAGGGGTCAATTTTGAAATAAAAGATGAGGAATCTTATATTTGATGCAACCAGGGACAAATAAAGTGGATTAAAGTTGTTAGAAAACCAACATTCAGTCCTGTTAGCAACACTGGTGATCTATTTCATTATAGCGGTGTGTGTAATAATCCCACGTACTCTGGAAATTATTGCATTTAACATAGTACAGCTTATTATATTCTGCTAATGAAGGAATTGGAGAAAGAGAAACTATTTAACTGTATGCATAAGAATAATAACACTGTTGATTGTTAACCCGATTCACCTATTGTGAACTTTTTAAATTTTATTTATTTATTCATTGTATTTCTATACTGCCCAATAGCTGAAGCTCTCTGTTAAATGTACTGTTTTGTTTTGTTTTCCTAATGAACAATTTATGCCTAGAGGCAGGACACTGTGATGTTTACCCTGGATTGGAGGTAATGCTAGTATAATGAAATTTGGATACCTTGAGGTCACTTAGAATACTAATGTTTGAACTGAAAAATTCTGGCCATCTGAGCAGGACAGAGTGTCACGGGCCCAAAAGGCAAGAGTTGCTGGAGTGGAGGCCAAGTCTGAAACGTTGGCAAAGCTTATCATTAGCAAATATGTATGAACATCAGCGGCCTCATACTTAGGTAATTGATCTGCCTAGCCTAGTTGTTGTCAACTCTGACCAACAGCAGTGCCTCAAGATCTGAGGCAGAGATCCTTCCTATCCCTGCTACCTCAGAGGCTTTTTACTGAATTTCTAAGGATAGAACATGGAACTTTCTGCAAACGAAGTATATGTTCTTGCTCTGAACAGTGGCCCTTCCATACACTAGGGTGGCTTTGTGTTGTACTTTACAGTGGGCAGCATTTGAAGGGCTGTCCAGGCCAAGTCCAGTTTAAAGAGAAAGAACCTTAAGAAGGGAGATGAGGGCCCTGGAATTCCCCATCCACAGTTAGCACCTGGACAGCAGACTGAGCATTGCAAGCACACAGTTCACGAGGTGCCAGTCTACACGGGCATTTTACCTTGGTACTGTAATGTCTGGCTCCCTCATGCAGAACACGACGCACTCCCCAACCCATTGATCTGACGCAATATTCCATTTTTTCCCCAGATTACTTTTGTGATTTTTTAAAAGGCGATTCCAAATCCCAGGCACAACTGAGTTATGTATGTTCTAATCAAGCGATATTATAACTCTTACCAATGGGAGTGGCCTCAAAGCTGTAGAACTCATTTTGCAACATTTCACCCAACCTTCCTCTTTCAGGAGGAAGGGATATGCAGACAGAAAATCTGTGCTTGGGACACTTAATCGTGTTCTGGGCTGCCTTTATATTAAAGAAAAAACCTGCAGTCATGGAGCCTTTCTGCATTTACAGCGGCAACCACGTGATTTCTGAAAGGGGAAGCTTTTAATTTTCAAGGTTCCATAGAACTCAATGAAACACCACCATCTAGTGGCTGTTTCAATAGCACAACATCCCGACTTAAATAGATAGTTCATTATTTCCTAATCTTTTTTGAGGTGGAATAATCAGGAAATACCTCTGGATGTGCCCTGGAGGTTCATGACGTCATCTAAAGGACCCACAAACTTCCGTGAGTGAGCAATCTCAATAGCAGGATAAAAGCTCCATGTGATGAATGCTGTGCTGCATTCATTCCATGTGATCACAGAGCAGCAACTGGGTGAGAAAAACAGAGCATCACCTCAGAAATGAAAGACACTCCAGTGAAGACTCTACTCTGGTCAGATTCTTCCCACTATGGTGTGATGTACGGTATTTCTATTTAAATGATAGTGATTATTTATAAATTTGCATCTAAACATATAAATTAGCATATGCAAATTTTATGCAAATCAGTATCTTTTTGGTATTCGTTTTTGGTGATGCGTTTCTTTGGCAATGCTAAGTGTCCACCACCCTACACTACAAGGACTTGCTAGTTACATCTTCATCTGTTTTCTCTCTGCTTCACTGCATGCATCCTAAAGATTGCAGGAAAAAGTAACTGGTCCAATAAATATTGTGATGAGAAAGGCACTAAACCCATCTTTTATGATAGATCATCACCGACTGTAGTTCAAGAACATGATAGCTTAGTTTCTTTTGTTGCTTCATTGATGAATTGGGAGGTAAAGACTCTCTAACTGATCTGTGGAACACAATATCAGATGATTTCAATCTTTAGTGAGAATTCTACAAAGCAGATTGGCTGTTGCAATTAGTTAATGGACATTTGGAAGAAATGCCACAATTTGGCATTTTGAATACTCCATAATGAGGCTCTACAGGAGTGCTCTAGTATCCTTGGGCATATCCACATTATAAACTTATACTGGCTCATCCCACGTGAACTTTCATGGCTTTCCTCAAAGAATCCTGGGAATTGTAGTTTCATGAAGGGGCTGAGGATTCTCTGTTAGAGCTCACAGTATCATCTCACAGAACTACAGTTCACAAGGTTTTTGAAGGACAGGGCATGGCTATTAAACCAATTTAGTTTGTGATGTAAATATGCTTTTTCTCTTTTGTATAATGTATTGATCACCTAGTGAAAGAGATAGGTAAATTAATAACTGGGTTGGCACTATTGCAACAATTCATGTCTACTCAATTTTATCCAATCAAACAAAATATGTTTTGTTTGATTGACCTTCAAATCCTGCTGTCACCTTGGCTTGTCACATAAAAGGATTTCCTCTCTGGAATAAAAAAATCGGTCTACACAGCATCTGTTGAGCAGATGCACTTTGGGAACATCTGCCCTGAGGTAAATGGTTTAATAGTAGAAATTCAGATTAAAAAATCTTCCATATGCACTTGGTTCAGGTTTATAACCAGAGATATTTGTACCTGATAGTACCTGGTGATCTAAAACAGGGAAAACCTTTTTGAGGACAACTTTGTTGTGATGCTAAAACCGAGGTGGGGGTACTCCCAGTAGGCCCAGACAGCATGGCCAATAGTCAGGGGTGATGGGAGTTGTACTCCAAGAACATCTGGAGGGCCACAGGTTCTCCACACCTGTTCTGAAAGCTTAGTATTAGGAGGGGGATATTGTATGTTAATAAAAAAGGATAGATATGTGAAGCTTAACATGGAGATGCTAATATGGAGATGTGCTTTCTGGGTTGCAAGAAAATTTATATTTTAGTTAAAAAGCTACTAGTAGGGCATGGCACCATATCTATATGCCTTTAGGTTGCAATCCTAAAGATCGCAAGCCTCTACGCCAACCCTCCCCAACCTGGTGTCCTCCAGATATTTTGGGCTTCAACTCCCATCAGTCCCAGTCAGCATAGTCAGTAATGCTGAGAGCTGTAGTCCTAAACACCTGGAGGGTGTCAGATTGGGAAAGGCTGCTATGCACACTTACCTGCTGGGAGTAAGTTCCTTCCTATGGGAAGGAAGCAGCAGTGAGGGAGACAGAAGCAGGCAAAGATCTGCTCCACTGGAACTTCCCCCAGCCACAGGGCCAACTGACACCAACTGCCCTGTGGGAAGGAACACCAGATGATGGCTCTTGCTCAAGTGGAGATGGTTGGGTTGCTCAGTTTGCTTTTTGAGCATGTGGTTCTTGGTTCTATGTGCTTCATTTTAAAGATATTGTAAGCCACTTTGAGGATTTGAGTCAAAAAGTGGGATATAAATCTACCAAATAACTAAGTCTCACTTAAAAATTCAATGGAGTTTACTTCTGAATAGATATGAATAGGTTTGCACTGGTAATTCCTTAATGGAGAACGTTATCAGTACTTTACTACTTTGTCTTGAGATGATAAGAGGAGGAAAATTTGAATCAAGGTAGCACCTTTAATTTCAGACTCTCAACAGTGCATTCTATTATTATTGACCCATCGATTTTAACGGGACTTACAGTCTGAAACTAGGCAGGTTTACTCTGAAGTAGTAAGACTCATTGACCCTGTTCGCAAGACACGCCAGGCCCTCCCTGGGTTATTTAACCCACAATTAGCTGTGATGTATGCCAGACGCCATTTTGAATATGCAACCCCCAATGGGGTTGCGGCGTGTCATCTGAACCAGACCAACAAGGGTTATGTGAGGGTTAAACAATCCTCGCATAACCCTACAACAAACTGAGGGTTATGTGAAGTTGTTTGGGGCATAAAAACATAAAAAGAGCCATGCGGGATCAGACCAAGGGTCCATCTAGTCCAGCATTCTGTTCAGTGGCCAACCAGCCGCCGACTGGGAACCCACAAGCAGGGCATGAGCGCAACAGCACCCTCCCACCCATGTTCCCCAGCAACTGGTGTACATAGGCTCACTGCCTCTGATACTGGATGTAGCACATAGCCATCAGGACTAGTAGCCATTGATAGCCTTTTCCTTGTTTAACCTTTGCATAACCCCCAATGGCCAGGTACGGATGACATGCTGCAACCACATTGGTAGCTATTCAGGATATTCAAAATGGTGGCTGGCACACATCACAGCTCATTGTGGGTTAAATAACCCATGGTGAGCCTGGCGTGTCATGTGAACCAGGTCAGTGAGTCTTACTACTTCAGAGTAAACCTGGCTAGTTTCAGGCTGTAAGTCCTGTTAAAATCAATGGGCCAATAATAATAGAAAGCACTGTTGAGAGTTGAGTTGGGGCCAATGAGTTAATGGGGACTTACTTCCAAGCAAATGTGCGGACAGTCGCAAGTCTTAACGACAAGGATGCAGAACCTCTTTCAGCTTGAGGGCCAGATTCCATTTTGGAGAAGCTCGTAAGGGCTGCATTCCAGTTGTGTGGGGCTGAAGGGAAAGGGGGTGGGCCAAAGGCAAACATTGCAGGGCCAGAAAATTGCTGTGATAGCAAGAGCAAGGCAGATTGGTTAGGTAGCTGGAAATAACATTGTAGATCTACTCTATCTGCAGCAGGTTGCTCTCTGCCTGTTTCTGAGATGAAACTTGGAGTTTTTTCCCCCTTAAGGTCCCTGACTTTGTTATCCTTGGTCTGGGAGGTAGAAGAGCTAATGTTTAGTTGTTGGCTAAGGTCTTCAGGTCAGCAGTATGCAATGCACCAGCACTTGTCAGAAACCAAAGGAAATATATTGACTGAACATTAAGAGCAGATACAAATATGCAGCTCCAAATAATGGCAAAGAAAACTAGGAACCCAAGAGAAGTTTAAAAGTACTGGCTGCAATCCAAAATAATTAAAACCACTGGGAATTTTGCTCTTATCTTGACTTTACTGTGTGAATTTGCAACTAACTTAACAAAGATATTTCCTGATCTCAAATCATCTAGTAAGGGAATTTCAGGATTTAAAGTGAAAACTCAGCTGGAGACAGATTTATTTGCATACTTTGCAAGAAAACCAGCAGGCTAAAAACTTGGAGGATGGATAGCCCAATTTATGCAAGCCAGCAGTAAATCTAAGGAGAAGACATTTGTAAGAAAACTTTCCTGCACAGCTGTTTTTAATACATACTATGCAAGATCTTTCCATATTAGCAAAAATAGAATTGTCTAAAATATTATACTCATAAGGAGTCACTGCAATACAGACTTTAACTCAGGTGTGGGGAACCTCCAGATGGTGATGGACTTCAGCTTCCATCGTCCCTGACCATTGGCCATGGTGGCTGGGGCTGATGGGAATTAGAATCCAACAACATCTGGAGGGTCACAGGTCACCCGCGTGGGGATGACACATGAACCTGGCCAGAGCTGAGAAGAGCACTCGCTCCTCCCAGTGCCAACTGGGTCCCCTGCCGCCCACATACCTGCTGTTATCTCTGATCTGTGATTGGGTGGGGGACTGGGAAGGGGACCAATTGGGAGGGGAACCAGCATGCAGGGGAATCCCCACTGTTATCTCTGATCACAATTGGAGATAATAGCAGGGATTCCTGTACGGGGTGGGACTTGGAGGCCAAGCTCCACCCCCTGGAGGGATCCAAGGAGGCTCTGGAGGTCGGAGGGGCAACCTCCGTGGAGTGGAGGTTCCCCATCCCAGCTCTAGAAGAATAACCATTGTTCACTTATTTAAAATAAAAAGCAGAAACATGTTCATTCTGCACTGGAGTGTAGAATGCACAGCCTTCAAAGACCTAAAGAACAAAGAATTTTAAAGAAAAAGAATTACACTGGTGCCTGTGGAGGATATTGCCTTACTGGTGTTTTCCTCCTCCTCCTCCTCCTCCTCCTTTTTTGGAAGGGCAAATGCAATACTCTTGTACTGAAATAATACCATAGGGGCTGCCCTAGGCGAACCATGCAATCAGTGCCCATACCCTCAAACCCCAAGGGCGGATCTAGTCTTAGGTTTGTGATAAACTGGGAAACATGTGGCCCCTATTTTCTGTTTAATGTTTTTAAAGCATATTTATTTAAACATAGTCATAATTATTCGGTTTTTCCGTCTGTCCAACCAATGCTTCTGAGATCAGACATAAGAGAAACACAACATTTTCATTTTTATGTGTATTTTCTTTTTAATTTGTATTTTTCCCCTCGAATTTGGTGCCCTAGGCAACAACCTAATTTGCCTATATGGACAGGCCACCCCAGGATACACTGTAGAAATGATCAGTTTCTAAATAAGATTGTTAAAACAAAATGGTAAAGCATGCAGGGAGGGGTGTGTAATGATGTCACAGGTACTATCCAGTAGGTGCCCTTGACATTCCACACAGCCCTCACAATATTGATTTTATTTATTATTTCATTTACATCCCACTCTTTGAATGAACTCGGGGCAGCAGTGGTCATCCTACTGGGTGGGACTGTATTTTCTTAGGAATAAGCATTGCCGTTTGGGTGTTGGGAAACTGTTGGATCCGCACAACAGAGCATTACACTGAGGGAAGTTGGTTGGATTTACTACAAACATGAGTAGCAGCTACACATTTATTGTATGTGGGGAAATTAAGCGGAAATGTTGGTACTTGTTCCAGTAGAGACTCACAATGCCAGCCTTCCCCAACCTAGCACCCCCTAGATGTTTTGGATTTCAAAGCCCATCGGCCCCAGCCAAACATGGCCAATGGTGAGGAATGTAGGAAGTTGTCGTACAAAACATCTGGAGGGCAACAGGTTGGGGAAGGCTGCTTTAGGCTGTCTCATCTTTTTTTTTTTCACTTGAGAAAAGTCCTATGAAGTCCACTGAAGGAGGACGTGTTTGGATAAGCATAACGGTAGGGGATTGTCTTAATGCTAAAGATTCAAATGTTATCCGGGCATTATGAATCCAGCTTTGTTATCTTGAGATAACAGCTGCTATCTACATCAGCAGGAATGTCAGGATGTCTTGGACTATCTGGGGTCATTTACAGTTCATTGTCTCTTTGTGGAACAATGAACTGTGCTTATTCTGAGCCAAGAGCATTTGATCTGTAGATTCTCTTCTCAGCTCATTTTAATCTCTCAAGTTCACCCCTTTGAATATAAATGCATTTCACTTGTAAATATGATCAGAGGCTGAAGTGAATGGAGGAGTTGCAAAGAAGCAACACAAAACCACGAAAACCACCGCGCATAACACACAGAGAGAAATACATTCACCACCAGTAGTGATGACTCTATCGAACAAGGAAAGAAAAATGTGTATCCAGTTTAATGTGTATCCAGAGGAATCCTCTAGTATTCCTTTGCCTTGTTACTTGTAAGCACAGGTGATCAAGAGACTGCTTCATATTTCTGCACTTTAATACAAAACCCAAATACGCAAAATATATACGGAACATCAGAGGTGAAGAATACATGCATATATTTTGTATTACATGTTTCTTTACTATATACATGAGTGGACTGAAGTGGAACAGGGCATTGCTGGTTCTATATACTTTAAAAGATACAAGGGGGAAATACATGCATGTGCACTTCACATCCGATGCACAATGTGTGTGCTTTGTGGGGAAGGGGCTATAATTCAGGGGTAGAGCCCATGTTTTGCATCTAGAAGGTTCCAATTTCAGTCCCTAGCATCTACAGCTGGAATGTCCACCTGAGGCCTTGGATAGCTGCTGCCATCACAGTAGACCGGGGTGGGCAACTTCAGGCAGTCTGGGGACCCTATTCCTCCTCACAGAACCCCCCCCCCCCGCCCTTGTGCTGCACTCTTGCTGCATCAGCAAAACAAATTGGCTTGAAAACAGGGGACAGTTGCTCTTCCTGACAAGAGTGCTCCAGATACACCAATGGCCTGAGCTTCATATGTGCCAAGAAATGCAGTAACTAAATAAAAAAAATTCTGTATACAAAATGAGCTTACTCATTATTTAGGGCTCCAGTCAGTTCAATGATGTTTCTTTTAAGCTTTCTTTTAACTCTTTCTGATCTGAGATGTGATTCTCCCTCAAGACTTGTCTAGCCTTGGCACGTGTAGTCACAGAGGGTGAAAGAAGAGTTGGCTCATCGTTAAGGGCCTAACCAATTTTATCGCATTTATCTCCTGCTTTCCCTTCTTGCTCCTCAGAACTACTTGGTGCCTTGTGGCGTATAGGGATAGACCTCTGTGAATTGTCCTATACAGAAGAAAAATGAATTAAGAGTGCAGTCCTATACAAGTATAGACAGAAAATGTCCTACAATTCCCAGCCAACCCTGGGGATGCTGGGAATTCTACAGTTCTGTCTTTTTTCTGTCTAAACCTTTTTCTGTCTAAACATGCACAGGATTCCAGTATTAGTCAGGTATATCCAGTAATGCAGCTAGGTAATTTTAGACCCTGGACTTAATGCTTTTACATCCCTGCCTCCTGGCTTTAAACAGCCATGTGTATTACCCCAGTTGTGGACCACACAACTAACATTTCTCTTCTTACCCTCCCTTCCCCGCCATTCTGTGTTTTACTGTTAGTGGGTAGATTGTCTGCCCCGCTGAGTAATATTAAACCTGTTCTGGAGGGGGTTGCACTCCCTCTAAAGCAGGGGTACACAACCTCTCTTTAAAATTTATTTATTTATTAAATTTATTAATTGCTCATCTGGCTGGTCACCCAGCCACTCCGGGCGACGTACAACAACAAAACAGTTAAAACAATAAGATTCTACATTAAAAACATCATAAAAAAATACCCTAACCCACCCCAAATACCTGCCTGAACAACCACGTTTTTAATGCACGGCGGAAGCTCATTAAAGAGGAGGCATGGCGGAGTTCCCTAGGGAGGGAGTTCCACAGACTGGGGGCCACCACAGAGAAGGCCCTCTCCCTCGTCCTCACCAGCCTAGCTGTCCTGGCTGATGGGACAGAGAGATGGCCATCCGAGGCTGATCTTGTTAAGCGGCCTGTCTGGTGTTGCTGGAGGCGCTCCTTGAGATAGGCTGGGCTGGAACCATATAGGGTTTTAAAGGTCAAAACCAACACCTTGAATTTGGCCCGGAAAACAACTGGTAACCAGTGCAACTCCTTCAGCACTGAAGTGATGTGATCTCGCCGGCGGCTGCCTGTAATCAGGCAAGCTGCCGTGTTTTGTACCAGCTGCAGCTTCCGAACTGTCTTCAAGGGTAACCCCACGTAGAGCACATTACAGTAGTCTAAACGAGAGGAGACCAGGACATGTACTTCCGATGGGAGCAGATGGTCGGGAAGGTAGGGGCGTAGCTGCCGTATCAGATGGAGTTGGTACAGCGCTGTCCAGCTCACAGCTGACACCTGAGCCTTCATGGACAGCTGGGAGTCTAAAATGACTCCCAGGCTGCGGACCTGGTCTTTCAAGGGTAGCCGTACCCCATTCAACACCAGGTCAACATCCCCCAACCTCCTCTTGTCTCTCACCTAAAGTACCTCGGTCTTGTCAGGGTTCAGCTTCAGCTTATTCCTCCCCATCCAGCCACTCACCGTCTCCAGAGATTTGGACAGGGATTCTATGTCCAACCTTGGTGAAGACTTGAACGAGAGGTAGAGCTTTGTGTCATCTGCATATTTATGATACCGCACCCCAAACCTCCTGATGATAGCCCCCAGCAGCTTCACATAGATGTTAAATAGCATCGGGGAGTGGATGGAACCCTGTGGTACCCCACAAGTGCGTGGCCACGGGTCTGAAACCTCCTCTCCCAGTGCTACCCTCTGGTTCCTGACGGACTGGAACCACCGTAATATGGTGTCTCCAATGCCCAACCCCTCCAGGCGGTCCAGGAGGATACCGTGGTCAACGGTATCAAAAGCCGCTGAGAGGTCGAGGAGAACAAGGAAGGAGCATTTGCTCCTATCCAGAGCCCTCTTCATATCCATCCACCAAGGCGACCAAGGCCGTTTCTGTCCCATGCCCAGGCCTGAAGCCCGACTGAAATGGATCTAGATAATCGGCTTCTTCCAAGTGTGCCCTCAACTGCATTGCCACCACCCACTCAGTCACCTTGCCCCAAAATGGCAGATTCGAAACTGGGTGAAAGTTATTCAGAACTTGGGGATCCAAGGAGGACTTCTTTAAGAGTGGTCTTATCACTGCCTTTTTGAGGGCTGATGGCATCACTCCCTCCACAAGGGAGGCATTCGCCACCGCCCTGATCCCCTCACCCAGTCTCTCTCTGCAGCCCATAATGAGCCAAGATGGGCAAGGATCAAGTAAGCAGGTGGTCGGCCTTACAGATGAAAGCACCTTGTCCACTTCATCAGAAGGAAGAAGCTGGAACCGATCCCACAAAACTGGTTTGCCACAGGCCGCCTCTTGCTCACTAACTGTATCCACAGTGCACAGAATAACACTCCTAATCCGATCAATTTTATCTGCAAAGTGCCTTGCCAAGGCCTCACAGGAGGCCTTAGAATGCTCCAGCGGTTCCAGAGCAACTGGACCGACCAGGCTCCGGACCACTTGGAACAGCCTCCCGGGACAGCACTCTGCGGACACAATAGAGGCAGCATAATATCCTTTTTTTGCTGCCTTCACCGCCACGTGATAGGCTGAAGATACAGCTCTAGCCTGTGTCTGATCGTCTTTGGAGCGAGACATCCGCCACAGGCACTCTAGCCGTCTCACCTCTTCGCCCCTGAGGACAACTTCTGCACATACGCTCCCTCCCCCTCCGCGCAATGCTCACATTTCTCCAGCCCCCACAGCTCCACTGTTGTTGTTGTTTTACTTTTTTTTTTGGAATATATTTTTATTTATTTTATCTTTATAAATGAAATAAACAATACCAAAATTACCAGCAACCTGATCAATACTACAATTTCCCAACAATACAATATTCTGATGAGGACACCACAATAACAAAAAGAGAAGGAAAAAGTAAAAAAAAAAAAAAAAAAGGAAAAGGGAGGAGGAAAGGAAGTGAAGAAAAAAGAAGATTCTTTCCCCTTCCCTCCCGCTCTCCCTCTCCCTCCCCTTTAAAGAATTAAGTTTAAACTCCAATACCCCCAGGCCTCCGATGCCATTCTATTTTAAAAACTATATCTATAACCTTAACAATCTTACAATTTAATAAACAACCTTACATTTCAATATCATATCATCAATCTTATATCAAAGAAACAGGTCTACAGTTCATTCCCAGTAGCCTGTATTAATAATAATAATTAGAAGAAATATAGTGTTATATAATAATAAAACTTAAAATAAACCCTCAACAATCAGTAATATATTTTATATATAAATGCGTGTGCACTATTACCCTCAAACAATAAATTTGAATACAGCATACCATATCGATTTTGAAATAAAAAATATTTAAAAAAGCAAAAAAAAAAGAAAGATGAAAGAGAATAAACGAATATATGTATAACCATTTATCTTCTGACCTAGCCTGGATCATGTAGACTAAACACAAGCGGTTGTTGTTTTACTTTTTAAAAAGCAGCTCTGAGAGCCAGTGTCACAGCCATGGAAGTTAGAGAATCAAGCTAGGAGCTGTACGGTTCCAGGTGTACAAGTCCCATTCCCAGAATGCTCTGTTTGCAATTGCAAAGAGACAGAGGTGAGCTGCAGATTACTGGTGACAGCTGGAGTTAGGGGGACAGGGGATGCAAGATGGCTTGGCGGGGGGGGGGGTTGCCTTTGGCCCATGGGCCACACATTGTGCACTCCTGCTCTAAAAACCAGGTGCTCTTCGATCCAGCATTGTTACTGGCGGCATATGTGGGTGGCACAAAGCACCATTTATCAACATAGCTGATATACCAACTACAGCCCTAACTGGAGAGAAATAGCCTAGCTACAGTTATCCATGCTCTGGTAACCTCTCGTTTGGATCACTGTGCATTGTGTTATATGCTGGGCTGCCCTTGAAAACAGCCTGGATACTTCGGTGGGCCCAAAATAGGGCAGTGTGATTGTTAACAGGGGCTGGCCATTATGATCATATTACACCAGTGCTTTTTAATCTGCTGTAGCTTCCAGTCCATTTCTGGGCCCAATTCAAAGTGCTGGTGTTAACTTTTAAAGTCTGAAATGGTTTGAGGCCAAGTTACCTGAAGGATCGTCTCCTCCCATATGTACTTACCCAGACCCTTAGGGCATCTTTAGAAGCACTTATCTGGATGCCCATGCCAAATGAGATGAGACAGATGGGTAAGAAGAGAGCCTTTTCAGGGTGGCACCCCAGTTATGGAATGCCTTATCGGGCAGTATAGAAATGTAATAAACAAATAACTGCTTCTACATTCCTGATACGTTAGAACAGGGGTGCACAACCTTTTTGGCACTGAGGGCCACATCCGGTATTGCCAGGGGATCTGGAGGCTGCATATGCATGTGCACACACACTGGGGTTCGCGCACGCACACACTTGGGTGTGGTGAGGAAACCCCCATACATAAACACACACTGGGGTAATGGGGAGGCACACGTACACACACAGAGCTTCCTGGATCACTGCTTCTGTGCCAGTACTGGCAATGTGGAAACAGCTGTGCCTATGGGGTCACTAGAGGACTGTCCTGTGAACAGTAGGAGACATGGCCACCCTACTCCCTTCCTCTGCTTTTTAGGTGTGGTTCCCCAGCAGTGCCCATTTCCTTGTCTCGGTCATGAGCAGGCCCTTATGCATGTGGAGGCCTTTACTCACAAGCTGGCTATTACTCATGAGGAGGCCTCACTCAGAGTCAAAGGAACCAGAGACAGAAGGAGCTGAGTGCTGCCTCCACAGCAGAGCTGCTTCTTTCTTGTGATGCCCCTCTCTGCCCAGCTCTCCATCTTCTTCCTCCCTGCTGTCATGGACCCTGCTACCTTATCTGGGCTTCTGCAAGGCAGGGTTGCTTCTGAATTCCCCACTCCCCACCCCAGGTGCACATTACAATGGAATCCATATTCTGCAACCGCTGTGTTGTTAGCAAGTTGTTGTATGGGACGGGAGCGTGATCTGACGACAAAGTGTGTGGAAAGGTGCTGCAGGACATGAACATCCTATCCTTTCTTTCATGAAGCATCAAACAGTTCTTGTGGAGGCAAATCTGTCCCGTTTATTGTAATGCTGTATTGAGAAGCAAGTGATCTAAATATAGCCTTGAATTATCAGCCTTATGAATAGTCTGCAGTGCGATATCGATATGGCAAGACTGGAGTAATTTGCTCTAACCCATTCTTACACTACAGCCTTTTTTCTTTTCTTTTTGTTTTAGCCTTCCTAATGCTAAATCCCAAGAAGTAGGAAATGTTCAGCTCCTCCTCCCAAGCCAAATAAAAGGAATGCATTGTTTGCTGGCTTATTTTGTTTTCCACAAGAAGATGGTGGAATACAAATAATAATGTCTTGGGAGATAAAAAAATACCTTTCCTGTTGCCACTCAGCAAAACCTTGTTCCATGGTGATGCCCTCTTGGGTCTTGTTTTATTTCTGTTTACAGAGAGCTGCAGACAGAGCAAAGGGAGTTTCCTGCTTTCCTATAAACCATTATAAACGCATTTTCTTCGAGTGAGTTAAAACTCACTTTCCATGCGAAATGAATATTGTGTTGGAAAGCTGTAAGCAACTCCCACAGAATTATGGAAGATGGCATAGAGAAGAGTATGCTAACGAAACTACATATTCAGGGGTAAGAACAGCAAGGCTGGTGGGCTGCTGGCAGGCAAAAACAGACATAATGCTTTTTGGAGGGGGGCCAGGTGTCCCACTTTAAAGAGGACAGTCCTCTATTTTGGACAGCTGGCAGATGACAGTCCTCTATTTGAAGGTGTCCTCTGTTTGCTAGGCTGTCCCGGCCAAGTCTGGTTTAGAGTAAAAGAACCATAAGGAAAGACAGCAGGGGCTTCGAATGTCCATCAGCAGCAGCTGGATAGCAGACTGAGTGGGCGCACAGGTCCTCACTAGGGGCATCTCTACACCAGCCTAAAATCCTGCATTTTTTAAAATGGGGCTTTCTGCTTCCCTTTTAAATGGAAGATCACAACAACTTCCTTTTTCACCTGCTTCCTTTCCCCTCTCCCCTTTCCCCCTCCTTCTCCCATATCTGAGTCTTCCATATCTTTCACTGATCTCGCACCTCTTCTTGCCGCTTTTCCTCTTTTCACAGAGGGAACTCAAGCGGAACACAATAGGGTAATTTGATAGCTCATTATCTGCGATCTATTTAAAAACGGAACAAAGGGCATTTAGTGCAGAAGACGCCTTGAATGGTCATGGTGTCATGTAGGGCATCTCTACACCAGCCTAAAATCCTGCATTTAAAATGGGTCTTTCTGCTTCTATTTTAAATGCAGGATCACAACTGACTCCCTTTACACGCGCTTCCTTTCCCCCATCCCCTTCCCCCCTCCTTCTCCCCATATCTGAATCTTCCATTAACTTTCATTGATCTCGCTCCTCTTCTTGCCACTTTAACTCTTTTCACAGAGGAAACTGAAGCGGAACACAATGGGGCAATTTGATAACTCATTATCTGTGATCTATTTGAAAATGGAACAAAGGGCATTTAGTGCAGGAGACACCCTGGAGGATCATGGTGTCATGTAAAGAGGCCGCAAACTTCTGGGAAGGAGCCATCTCAATCGCAGGATAAAAGCTCCGTGTGAAGAAACCCTAGGGTGGAATTTCTCTTTTTTGGCCACCCTACGTTAGGGCAGTGGGGCTATACAGGAAGGGCCCTTACTGAGCTCAGTCCAAATGTACGTTTCCATTCCTGGATCAAACTCGGAGGGGGAGGGGGAACGTTCTGCAAATTTGAAACAGAAGCCAGCTGTGTCCAGTACTAATTGGCTGCCCACCAACCAATGTTACCAAAAAACCTCCCCCACAATCCCAAGAGTGGTTTTGCCTTTTAAAACATTGTCCCCCCACACTTTTTAAGGAAAAAAACAAACAGAAACACATGAATATCCATGTGGCACTGTTACTTTGTTATTCTTTTTAAGGTGGTCAGGCTGCCCTGAACTGTGAGACTGACGGCTGAGCCAGCATTTGATTCTCGGAATGCTTGTCTGTCATTTATGTTACAAAAAGCCAAAAAGAATCTGACTCACCCTGCGGATGAGGAACAAGCATATAATGTGACTTCACATGGTGACAGCAGCATAATTTAGGGATGTCAGATATTATTATTATTATTATTATTATTATTATTATTATTATTATTTCTATACCACCCTTTACAAAAAAATGCTGGACAGCCCTTCAGCTAGAACACGCCTTCAAATGGAGGAATGTCTTCTGTAAAATAGGACATATGGCCATAGCAATACCGACCTTCTTTGTAGCAATTTGCAAGAATAACTGAGATTCTGGGTTGGATCCAGGGTGTTCCTTCCCAAACAGAAGGGCTTCTTCCATTCATTAGAGGACCTGCAAGCCAGCAGAGCTTCCTACTGGAGGAAGGGGGAAGGTGATTTTCATCGGTTCCCTCTTCTGCTTGCAGCCCCCTCTCACACTACTTTGGAGGTTCTGCAGTCCTCCACAGCAGCTTTTCATGGGGTGCCAGAGAAAAAACAAATCAGCGAAAATAGCTTCCACTCCATTTCTCCAGTGGTAGGGCACATGGAACAAACTCTAGATCTAATCCAGTGTACATCAGAAGTGCTCTGAATGTTTGGAATCACTATAGAAATGCTAAGTATTACCATACCACTGTTGATTATTACCATATTATGTAATTGGAAATATCCTTTC
Organism: Heloderma suspectum; assembly: GCF_057233095.1. NCBI lineage: Eukaryota > Metazoa > Chordata > Lepidosauria > Squamata > Helodermatidae > Heloderma > Heloderma suspectum. The sequence goes on along the minus strand of NC_139461.1, from coordinate 282,231,022 downwards.
ATATTCAATGCATGCATGAACTCACTAATAAAGGGCAGTGCAGCGCATGTCCATTATGTATAAAGCATACAGCCTATGCACAACTGGTGTTGTCTTACAGTTAATATTCAGTGTTTAGTGCGGTTGATATTCTGGGACCTGTCTTCACAGGTGATTTGTTGCAGATTGGGACCATTTGGCATTGTGGCCATTCTGCAGCCATGTTGGCGTTTACCTTTGGGAAGCCGTATTTTTGCAGAGTACTTTTACTCCGTTGTTTTTCTTTAATTCGGCTCCCCTGTGGTTCAGCTGCTGTGTGCCCATCCCTCCACTTTAAATCTGGTATGATCAGGACATTTCGGGTGTGTGTGTGTGACTTTCACCTGATTGTGCCATTGGTAACCTAGGTAACTAAAGTAATTAGTCTGACTTTCCAACACATCAAAATGCTGCAACACTCTTTTGAGCCTTCAGAATTGCACCACACTCCCTTCTCGCCAGTGGGACTAACTAGCCTCTGAGATTATGCACTTCTCTGATGTTTGTATTACTTAGCTTCTCTGATATTGTGTTAAGTCACTTCTCTGATGTTGTGTTAAGCCACTTCTCTGAGGCTGTGTTAAGTTGCTTCTCTGATGTAGTATTAAATCACTTCTCTGATGTTGTGTAAAGTTGCTTCTCTGACATCACGTTACTTCGCTCCTCTGATGTGTTTAGGAGCTTTATTGCAGTAGCAATCTAGCACGGCCTCGGGATCACAGGAGCAGAGAAATTTGTCCCTGCGAGGAGGGAGAAGTGCCCAGAGAAGGAAAAAGGGGGTTGGAAGCTATAACTCCACAACAGTTTGATGGAATGGGGTGAAATTGGGGTGGTGGGGTGCTCTTATAGGGAGACTTCAGATGTTGCACTAGATACTTGGAGATTTTGGCTTCCTCATTGAAAAGTGAGCATTTCTCCCCCACCATCCCTTTGGCACTAAACAAATACGCACAAACACTTTATCACAGTAGCGATCTAGCACAGTCTCCGGATCACAGAAGCAGAGAAGCCTGTCACTGAGAGCAGGGAGAAGTGGCCAGATTAGGAGAAAGGGGGGTTAGTACTAGAAGTCTGTGACTGTTTGCTGGAATGGGGCTTATTTGCGCTGGTGAGGTGCTCTCATGGGGAGTGAGTATCTAGCCTGCCTTTTAAGCACTTTTTCTAGCCTTCAGAATTGTGAATTAGTTACTCTCCGTTCATAATAATATTGTAGCAGGGGGGAGCCTGGACAGGGGTGGGAAACAAGCCTCTCTCATTGGTTGAGCAGCACCTGCCAGGTTGATGATGTTCAGTTCTACTCCCTCCAACCCACTGGGAAGTATGTTGCTTCCAAGCACTGTGTGGCCCGTGAAAGGTATGGTACACTCGGCTTTTCTTGCTTCATGTGTCCCTGACAGACCAAAGCCAGTTCCATGAAAAATCCGGATAATACTCCAACACACTTCTTATTCCATTGTCATGAAGATCCACCCCCCCCTCCCAGGTCTTTGCACATAGAAACTGAATATACTGCCCACTGGATGGATGTGCAACAGTTCCTCCTATAATTGTATACTAAAGCTTTCAGGAACCACTTCAGTCATATAAAGAACAAAGGCATGCGGAGCAGTGTTCTCTTGGCAGCTGTCCCACAATTTCCTTCCTGGGGAGCCTCAAAGCCAGAGCATCTTTCAGAAGCACTGTGAGACATTTTTCATCAGTGTTGCTGCCCTTTTTTCTGTGAAGGTTCCTGCACAGTTAGAGATGTCAGATTCCAACCTGGAGACTTACTGTTTTATCTTCCCCAGTGAAGCAGGAGATTTGATAGCCCACCAATTTCCTCCTGGTCAATGGCTATTAGTCATGATGATGGCTACATATTACCTCCATTACCAGACAGACTATACCTCTCAATACCAGTTGCTGGGGAACATGAGCAGGAGGGTGCTGTTGCACTCATGTCCTGCTTGTGGGTTTCCCATCGATAACTGGTTGGCCACTGTTTGAACAGAATGCTGGATTAGATAGGCCTTTGGTCTTATCCAGCAGGGCTTTTCTTATGTCAGTCCCACCTTCATGTCTATTTTACCAAGTAGGGCATCAGATGTGCCTTCAGGGATGAAGTAGGGCATAAGAACATAAGAAGAGCCCTGCTGGATCAGACCAAGAAGTATTTCCAGTCCAGCATTCTGTTAAAACAGTGGCCAACCAGTTATCTATGGGAAACCCACAAGCAGGACATGAGTGCAACAGCAGGCTCCCACCCATGTTGCCCAGCAACTGGTGTACATAGGCTTACTGCAGGTAGCACATAGAATCAGGACCAGTAGCCATTGATAGCCTTCTCCTCCAGGAATTTGTCTAACCCCCTTTTTAAGCCATCCAAATTGGTAGCCATCACTACGTCTTGTGGTAACAAATTCTGTAATTTGACTATGTGCTGTGTGAAGAAGTACTTCCTTTGATCTGTCTGGAATCTCCCACCAATCAGCTTCATGGGATGACCCCAGGTTCTAGGATTGTGAGAGAAGGAGAAAAATTTCTTCCTATCCACATTCTCCCTGCTTACCCTTTCCACTCCAACCCCTCAGCACCCCCCTCCCCCACACACATTAAAGCTACTGGGGGTGTGAACAGTAGGCAGGGGAAGGGTCAAACACTGTTCCCCCATATTCTCCAATCCCAATCACCTCTCTGGAAGCACTGAGCAGGGGTGTTGGTATCAGAAAAGGTGTCAGGGGGACATTAAACAGATCTGTGCATAATATCTAGTTTAGACCCCCATCCCCTGAGTGTGGGATGATGGGCCAGTGGAAATACAGTTATGCCCAAGACAGCAATGTGGATCAGTAAGGGTCCTCTTTCAGGGAGTGTTCAGTCCACTCAGTTCTCTTCTCCCTCCTGGAAATTTTGTTATGTGCCTGCTTTTTTAGAAGAGACATTGGTGCCTGCAGTGCCAAACCTCATTGAGGATGCTTCCAGATGAGGCTTTTATCATGCAATCACCCTGCTTCATTCATGTAATTTTACAGGGGAATTAGATGATGACGTCTTCCTCTTGCACCCTCCGTGTTTTCCCACAGCTTCTGAGCCTTTCTACACGAGGCTTTTATTGTGCACTTGTGATTGCTCACTCACGGTAGTCTGTGGGTCCTTTATACGACATCATCCTTTAAGGCCCCTCCTGTGCTTTGCAACCATTAACACGGGGGTTTTTTAGATTGAGGAAAGTGGAGTATTTTTCTGAATGGCTTTATATTTATAGCATGTAATTGCGCAATTCCATACCACAGCACCATCTAGTGGCTGTATAATGAAACACATATAATGGCAGAGAAAAAAGCACACGTAAAAGGAGCCCATCTTAATCCTGCAAATAATCCGGAAGCAGAAGCCCTGGAAAAAGTGCAGGATAAAAGCCTCATGTAGAAATGCCCTCCATCTTCTTTGTCCCACCCCCTGCCAAAAAGAAATCCATTGAGGAAAAGATGGAATAGCTGCACAATGTCTTTTGTTTGGTAGTGCTGAGAGCTATCTGTTTGGAAGCACGTCTTGCGGGGAGGAAGTCTTAATCTACTTCAGGATCCTTTCTTCTTCGTGGTCTCTGTGACTCACACATATGTCCCTTGGGGGGGGGGCAGGGGGCAAATTAGGACTGTTCACAATTGGAGTGGGAAGTAGCCTTTGTTGCTTGTACCATACAACCTTTCATGTGTGTGTGTGTGGAATATAATCCTGCTTCTAATCCCATCTCCTCTGCTCTGACAGTGGTGAGGCAGTAAAGGATTCCACTCGGAACCCCCAGAGTGGCAGGAGAAACCATACGTGTCGTTCAGTCAGTTTCACAGTTGAGGCTGTTGGATCCTAACTGCCACTGCCAGGTCATTTAAAAGGGGCTATGCTATGGGGTAGGGTGGGGCAGATGTCTCGTTCTGTGGCTGAAATTATATAAGGTTGGGGTGGGGGTTATGTGAATGAAGCGGGCTGCTTCACATGTCCATTTCCCATGAGGCCAGTGGCAGGCCTAGCTTGAGGCCTAGTTGGCCTACATCCTTCTATAGAACTAGAAAGGACAATGGCTGCCATGATGTACCCTTTGTTCGGCAGTATGGCTTCCATAAGTAATAGGGCCTCTGGCCTACATACACTATACCAGCCAGAATGGGAAGGGAGGGGAGAAGCCAAGCAAGAAATAGATACCACAGGCGTCCCTCCCAGTCGGACTCAGAAGTAGGAGCTGGGCAAAAGGGTGCTACATGGCTAGACTGACTAGAACAGGAGAATGTTTGAATAAAATAGGCGCTCATTTACCATATCTCCATACAGTCCAACTACCCCTATTTCCCAACAACAGCCCCTATCCTGCCTCCTCCCTTGTCTTCAGCAGTTACAACTGCAAGTGAGGGAAAGAGACATCTTTTCTCTCTCGCACATGAATGCAAATACAAGCCCATGAACAGTAAGGCACCATGCAGTGCATGGTCTGCCATTTCACACACACTTCAGCAGCTAAGGTCTAGTTTTAACTGGTAATATACTCTAGGACAGGGGTAGGCAACCTTTTTGGGGCCCAGGGGCAATTTGGCAATTTGAGAGACTGTCCTGGGCACCACCACAAAATGGATGCACTGCAGATGAAAGCATCAGCCTGCTACCACCTAGAATCATAGAATAGTAGGGTTGGAAGGGGCCTACAAGGCTATTGAGTCCAACCTCCTGCTCAATGCAGGAATCCAAGTCAGAGCATCCCTGACAGGTGACTGTCCAGCTTCATCTTGAAGGCCTCCAGTGTGGGAGAGCCCACCACCTCCCTAGGTAATTGGTTCCATTGTCATATTGCTCTAACAGTCAGGAAGTTTTTCCTGCCACCTGCCACCTTCATTCCTAAGAATGTCTCTGAGCCCCACGTGTGGTCCAGAGGTATTCCTAGGAAAAGAAGATGGGTGCAGTTAGAGGCCCTGACGTTACTCTGAAGCAATCCCAGTGGCCAGTAAAAAACTTTGTAATAAAAAAGAAAAGTGGGAGGGGTAGGGCACCATGGTGCATGCCAAGAAAGGTGCGCACTGGGGCCCACGGGTGTCACATCGCCTACCCCTGCTCGAGGACAATTACCATTTTCCTAGTATATCTTTTCAGCAAAACAAAAATGTCCTCTTTGTTTTTAAGTTAGTAGAGGGCAGGTTGTTGCAGAATAAACAGTGGCACAACTAGGGCTGGACTTTGGGGTCAAAGTCCAGGGTCCTGCAACTCAGCCCACCCCCCTGCCCAAATGACCACCCACAGAGTAGCAGGTGATGGGCCAGTAACAGCCAGGCTTGGCATCAGCACCCGGGCCAGCATGGTTATGCCAGGGCCCACTGGAGCTGACAGTGTTTAGCACAGCATCTCTTCTTCTTCTTCTTCTTCTTCTTCTTCTTCTTCTTCTTCTTCTTCTTCTTCTTCTTCTACAAAATTAGGGGGCAGGTGATTGGGCATATACATCGTTGCAGATGTTCATTTTATCATTTTTTACTTTTAAATATACTATCCTTTTCTACAACAAAATAGTGTGTATTCCCAATTAAATGTGCTTAGTATCAGGGCAGCCGAAGAAAACTCCATTTTATTCCGGCAGCCATGGCGGTACTACAGTTTAAGAGAGTTTAAAATGTGAAATGGCACATTGTCTTTTTATCAAGGTTGTCACACAGCACAGAATGCTAGTGGAGGGGTGGGGGAGAAGAGAACTATTAGTTGTCTGCTTCACAACTGAACTGCGGTGGCTTAGTGGTTAAGACGCTGAATTGCAGACTGGAAGGTCAGCAGGACAGCAGTTCGAGACCCGAGTGCCGCGTGACAGAGTGAGCTCCCATCTTCAGTCCCAGCTCCTGCCAACCTAGCAGTTTGAAAGCAAGAAATTGCAAGTAGATAAATAGGTACCGCCTCGGCAGGAAAGGTAACAGCATTCCGTGCACCTCGGTGTTCAGTCATGCCGGCCACATGACCACGGAAGCGTCTTCGGACAGCGCTGGCTCTTCGGCTTAGAAATGGAGATGAGCACCACACCCTAGAGTCGGACACAACTGGCTGGGGACACCTTTACCTTTTTTCACAACTGAAGTAATACTCAAGGCTGTCTAAAGGGGCCAGAGCACTTGAAAGACCATTAATTACCTAGCTGCACGACCGAGAATAAGTAAATACAGCAGGCAGGATACATTTTTTTAAGCAATGTGAAATAATTGTGTGTTGTGGGGAAAGTTTTAGGCTGTGTTCTTTGTTATACAAAAATACATGTGTTAGAAGGGTCTCATAATTTCCCTTTGTGAAATCTTGGAGGATATGTATCTCCACAAACATACACATCAGCAGAGCAAAGGAGCAATCCTGTGGCTAAATTTATCTGCTGATTTTCATTTTAAAATGTTCATGTTTCAAAATACACAGTAGAAAAGACATCATAGCTCCATAGTTCCATGAGCTGGCCTTAGGCAAGCCACTCTTTCAGCCTCAGCATCCCTCCCTCAGCGATATGGGGATCATAATACTGATCCACGTTACAGGGTTGTTGTAAGGATTACAACAAGGTGATTTATGTGATGCACTTTGAATACTCTAACACAGAGGTAGACGACTGTTTGGGGCCTGTGGGCACACGTGCAATTTGAGAGACTCATGGGCACCACCACAAAATGGCTGCCAGGGCATAGCTACTCACAAAGGACTACTAACCTGCCCAAATGACTGTATACAAGGGAAAGGTGGGGTCTGAGTCACAATGCACTAAACAACTCCTTTGAACCCAGTTGTTTCATATAAAGCAACTTTTATCTCTCCCGCATTTTTCTGCCAGCCGACGCATTCCTCCCATCTCTTTTTCTCTCTCAGTCTGGATCACCACCCAGAGATGTAGTCTCTCACATACATATGCCCATCCATCCTCTCTTTCTCTCATCTTCATTTCCTAAGAATATCTCTGAGTCCCATCACGTATTAGGCGTTAATGGGAAAAGAAGATGGCAGGAACTGGAGGCCCTCATTTTGCCTGGAGCAATTCTAGCTGGCAGTAAGAAAATATGTACATTTTCTTTAAAAAGTGGGAGAGGAAGGGCACTTTGGAGGGCACCAAGAAAGCTGCCAGGGACACATTAGTGCCTGAGGGTGCCATGTTGTCTGTTGTTGTTGTTGTTCAGTCGTTAAGTCGTGTCTGACTCTTCGTGACCCCATGGACCATAGCATGCCAGGCCTTCCTGTCCTCCACTCTCTCCCGGAGCGTGCTCAAGTTCATATTCATTGCATCGGTGATGCTATCTAGCCATCTCATCCTCTGCCGTCCCTTCTCCTTTTGCCTTCAATCTTTCCCAGCATCAGGGTCTTTTCTAGTGAGTTTTCTCTTTGCATTAGGTGGCCAAAATATCTAAAGCAGCCTTCCCCAGCTTGGTGACTTCCAGATGTTTCAGACTACAATTCCCAGTTTTCTTAACCAATGGCCATTCTGGCTGGTTCTGATGGGAGTTGAGGTCTAAAACATTTGGAGGGCACCAGGTTGAAGAAGTCTGCCCTAAAGTGCTATATACATGTGTCTTTTAAATTATTATTATTATTAGGTGGGATCCAGATTAACGCTGGATCAACTGTGCTGGCAGGATTGGCAGAAATTGACTTCCCCACCCGATCCTTCCCACAGCAGACCCTCCAGCCCCCTGCACAGAGAGTCAGGAGACCCTGCCGAATGGAGTGAGCTGTGGTGTGCGGGGCAGGATCTGCCTTCCTCTCCCAGAAGGAAGGTCCTGGATCCAACCCAATAATATGAAATGCTGTGGCCTCTAGTACTGATATTTTGGTTTGGCCATTCTACCAAAGCCAAATTCCTTTTAAAAGGAATTACCTGAAGGGAAAGATGCCGCTGGACTTCAAAGCTAGGGCTCTGGTTTGCTCCCTCTATGGCAGGCTGACACCCTGTGTCTGTGGCCTAGCCATAGGATTGCAGTAGGCCTAAGCATGTGGAACTGGGATGGACTGTGGCTCCTGGCTATACAAAGGGAAGTAGGTGGTTAAACTGAAACACAGTGCTGCTGCAAACCTATTGTTAAGTTGTTAACGCTTTTCCAAATTCCCCTTCGCTACAGTAAGTCCAGGCTGGCTGAGCTGGCCAGTTTAACATTTAGAATGTCTGAGAACAGAAAGGGAGCCTGCCTCAAACAGTGTCAGAAATGCCAGGTCGACATGAACGGAGACATGCTAGATGCGCAAGGTGTGTGTCTTCGCTGCAAAGCCAAGGCAGGAGAGGAGCAGCAAAACATTCAAAAAGGCAAGAGGTAAGGCAGAATAGAACAGCAAGCTTTGGGCTGAGGGATGGAATTCACTGCCACAGGAGGTGGGAGGCACGTCCACAAGTTAGATGGCTTTGAAAGAAGCCTTAAATCAATGGAGGATAGATTTCTCAATAGCTATTAGCCATGTTAGCTAGATAGAACCTCCATGTTCAGAGACAGTGTACCTCTAAGTGCTAGATGGGAGAAACAGAGAAACTTTGTTGCTTTCATTCCCTGCTTGTAAATGTCCTGGAGTCACTTGGTGGCCCAGTGTTGGAAACAGAACGCTGGACTGGGTGGGTCTTTGGTCTGATCCAGCAGTAGCCTTCTTACATTCTTAAAGTCAGGATTTATGCGAGAGGGAAGGAAAGTGATTGGAGCAGTCACCCATTCAAACCCACTGCCACTTAGCTGACCAGTATGAGCTAGGGATGGTGTGATCTCTGCAAGAGCTTGCACCAGCACTGAGTTCTATGGAATGGACCTGTTTCAGGTTGTATACTTGTTGACATAAGATGACTTTCCCCTTAGATTTTCACATGATAAGGAGGTGTGGTGAAAGCATCTCCATTTGGAAAAATCGCATACCGAAAATGGGTTTCTACTGATTTTTCAAGACATGTTAATTTGGTATCTTACCACATGGGTGTGCTTTTCCTCTGTGATGTGCAAACTGGGGAGAAATGTCGCTGGCTTTTCCATCTTGAAATCAAAACTAGTGGCATGACTTGACTCCCATATACCCCACTGGGCTGCAGAACAAGGAACCTTTGGACTGAACATGGATAGAACAGATCAGTCTCTATCACAAACTCTTTAAGCCCATTCAACTATTAAATTCATTAGCAGAGGGCCTGGAATTCTGAGTGGAGTATTTCATACCTAATTTTCCATCCAATGATATTTGGAGTATCCTGAGAATTTCAGCATTAAAGAAATTAATAAAGAAATATTAATTGATTAGTGAGTTTTAGTCAATTGATTAATCAATTATGCTGGCATGTACTTGCATATAAGTAAAACAGTAGTTTTCTTCCAAAGCAAAAAGCAGAGTTCATTTTTAAATGATGTGTATGTATGTCATAGCAGGCAGTATCTTAAGATGAGATATTCAATCCTCTGAAAGAAAGAAGGGGGACACCAAGATAACACTTGCAATCTTGTATTAAAGACCAATATTTTGAGTTTTACTTGATTTTAAAAAGGTTTTTTAAAAATCAGTCTAACCAATTTATGTATGTATTATATTTCTATACCACCCAATCGCCAAAGCTCTCTGGGCGGTTCACAACAATTGATTACACTTTGTCAAAAGCCATACTTCTAGTCCTGTTGGGATTGAGTACATCATCAAGAACATCCAAAACTGAAGTTACTAATTCATGATTGTGGTTCTAAATCAGAGAATTTTATTTCATTTATGGGGAAACTTAGATGGGCATGACATAACTAATAAGAGTAAGAGAGAAGGGAAAAGAGAATAATATTTTCTTAACCAAATGTGTCCCCAGCCATGGCTTCTAAGTTCTAAACCTTCATAGGGTACCTTAAAAGTGGGTCCTAGCAAAAGAGCTCATAGGTGTCTTGTTTATGCAGACAAGGGATCACTCAGATGCTTAACCACATCCCAGGGCCATTATTCTGCAGGCAAAGTTTACATGTAAATAGAAAAAGAAAGTCTGGGTAGCAGGGTCCCCCCTGCCCTGTAGTCTTCATAAATGAATACAGCAACAGTGTCATTTTAATACATTTTCTTATTTATAATGAAGTATGCATCCCATCTCTATATAGAGATTCTGATGCCAGTTCTTGAAATTCAGACATTTAGAGCACAATTCTATGCATGTTTAGTCAGAAAAAAGTCCTACAACTTTCAGCATGCCCCAGCCACTTGGCTGGGGCATGCTGGGAGTTGTAGGACTTTATTCTGACTAAACATGCATAGAATTGTGCCTTTTATGTTACCCCAGATTTAAGTGACTGCAGCTGCAACATTGTGCCTAGTTAAATATGCATTTGTCCCATTCCTTTCTCTGGGTTCTTTGCCCAAATAATTGGGCGCAGCTTTATATCCTCTGAATAAAGTTCTGGGCATGTATTATTGCAAGGGCTAGGCGACAGATGCCTATAGCAAGCACACTTTGTTCAATAGGTCTAGTCTAGTCTTTGATAAAGATAGGATCAGGTCAGCTGGACTGAAAGGAGATTGTAAAACACACCAGGTGGTAATATTTCAGCTTGGCTGCCTTTTTTCTTTTTCTGAAATATTTTATAAAGAGTCTGCTTCTACTGACAGACTTCCTACTTTCAGAAGTGGATCCAATAATAAAAGATATATACAGGTGCATGCAGATAGACATCTCCTAAGGCTAGCAATCGAAGGCATTCTGTAGCAGTTTTGTTGTCCCCTCCTTAATGGATATTTTGTGGAAAGAAAAAAGACGGAAGAAGTACTGGGAAAACACAGGAGGGTTGCCAGTTGAAAGCAACGTCATGCCATAAAAATCCATTAATAAGGCAGGGGGATTTCACAATAAAGGCCTTGTCTGGAAGCACCCCCTGCCACAGTGGAGGGGCCAGATGGACCACCTCTGGGCTCAGAAACATAAAATCTTAAAAATAGCTGTTCTTGCAAAGCTTTCAGAGATTATCAACTTATGTCACAGAGGAGTTAGACTGGGACATATTGCCACCGTCCGCTCCCTGACACCACCGAATCCAATTAATACATTCAGTGTTGCTGCTTAAAAACAAAGCCACCTCAGCACCATTTCGTGTGGGAATCTGTGTGTATAAAGTAGCTTCCGATGCAGTTCAGCCATGTCAAGTATGCTGTTTGTTAACAGCGACTCCAGCAAGGCCCCAGAACAGTCCTTTGGGACCTTGCCAAGATCCTGTGCAACGTGTTTGCTGTGGGCGGGCCGGCAGGAGAAAAATATAACCCAAGGGCTCCATCTGCTGGCCAAGCACGTACTGAACCTAGCATGCTAGACTATCCTTTTTCCTTCTGCAGCTTTAAAATCAAAGCCAGGACTCCTAACTAGAGACTTCCCCTCTGAAGACCTCATATTTAATGATTCACTCCCCAAAGCAAAAAAGAGTCCTGTCATGATGTACCTGACAAAATAAGCACTAGCCCATCGAAGTGTATGTCACAAGAAATGTATTGGTCTCTTAGGTGCCACTGGACTTTTATTTTTGCCACAATATGGCTCTCCCTTGGGGAAAGCACGATTCAGGACTGTCACAAGTACTTTTCCATTTGTAAAAATGTATGTATAAATTTGTTACTCTGTATTTTCTTATTAAAATTAAGGATATTTAATCCATATAAAATACTAAATAAAAACCTATAATAAAAAATGCTTGAATTTGGGGGGGGGGGAGACAGAGAGGGCTTCCCTCCCAAATGCAAGCATTTTTTTTTATAGCCTTTGTGACAGCCTTCTTAGTGACTGCTTTTGGAAGGTCACAGGGGGTATGATTTGGTTAAAGTGGGGAACTGGGGGGGGGTTGTGGATTTCATTAAGCTAACTATCCCTGCCCCCAATAATTCAAACAGAAAAACAGAAAAAATAAATAAAAGCAGAACGCTAGTCAGGCAAATGTTTGCTGAAATAAATATATTTTCACTTGCCTCCAGAAGGTCAAAGATGTACCTGTCCTTGTATGTTCATCTGCAAGTCAAAATTAATTCAGTATTTGCACTGGCAAATTTGTTTACTTTTCCTCAGCTTACAAAATCAAGTTGTGCAAACAGAAAGAATTTGAGAGTAAAAGAAAATGGTCCTGTTTTTGCCAAGAATTAGGCTGAGATCAATGGCATTAATACATGCTATTAAAGCTAGTAATAAGATGGGAAAATAGAAGTTCTCTTTATTCCCCTTCTGACCATCCTGTTGATTTCATGATTCAACAAATTTATTTCATTCGTTACATTTATATCCCCGCCTTTCCTCCAAGTAGCCCCAGGTGGCATCCATGATCCTCCTCTTCTCCATTTGATCCTTATAACAACCCTGTGAGGTAGGTTAGGCTGAGAGTCATTGACTGCTGCAAAGTCACCCAGTGAGCTTTGTGGCTGAGTGGGGACTTGAACCTGAGTCTCCCCCCAGTTCCAGTCCCACAGCTTTTGGTTCTTAATTTATATCCTGAGACCAGTAGGTCATGCTCTTGAGAGACTTTCTTGATGCTGCTGTGTACAGGGAACAGAGACAAGAAATGTCCACTACCTTCTTCTGGAAGCTTCCATCCCATTGCCAAAACTGAGTGATGCCCTTGAATATAGCTGTTCTGCCAACTCTGTATCACCTAGTCATAAGAAGGAATGCTTCCCATACCAGTATACCAGGCTGATCAATTAGTATGGCACCATTTAGGGCATGTTTGTTTCAAGAAATAAGTCTGAAAGGACAACATTATAACTGAGAATGAAGGCCCATATTTTCAGATCCTGAAAAAGACAACCCAAGACAAACCTGGATAAGAGGAGAGACAGTGAGGAAACCATTAACTTCAGGAGTTCAGACCAAGTATTTCATTCTGGATGGTGCACAGAGGGTAGTGCTGTAGGTGACAGAATGCCCCAGCTGGAGAAAGGGATATCTTCACAATGCTGAAGGAGAAAACATTTCTCAAGGGGAATCAGTTTTTAGCTCAATGTTCCTTTAGCACCTCATCAATCATGGACTTTACAGCTGGGTTGGTGGGAAGGGGGCGGGGAGGGAGTTTCATGGCCAGGAAAAGAGAGGACCTTTGCAGCAAACCTGCTAAGCTGAAAGGAGGGGAGAAGAGAGTGTGTCGCCTGGAAGCTACTCTGCCTTTGCTCTGCTGTGCAGGATGCAGCCTACATGCAAGGTTTATTTCTGAAGGGCAGGACTCCAGATTAAAGGTGGGGAATGGGGAGGAAACAAGCATGAAATAACATAAATGGAACTTCACCCTACCATTCCTGCATTGTGGAGGAATAAACAGCCTCATGGGTGCCTCATGAGTAATAAACAGTCCTTTGTGCTGCCTGTTCTTTCTGTGAGCCTGAACTGGTCATTTGCAGCAGGAGAACTAAGCTCCCCACCTCCCAGCCCTATCAGGTACGCCATGTCGACTGTGAGAGCTGTCATCCTGAGCACTGATCTGCTTGAGACCTTGGAGGGCTGCTGCTCAGTAGAGAGCAGACTAGGGGTCCCCAGCGTGGCACCTTCAGGCACTTGGTGTATGTGTGTGTGTGTGTGTGTGTATATATATATATATATATTCATTCCTTATTTTTTGGTGTTTTTTCCATTTTTTAAATATACATACATGGATATGTATGAAATGCATACAACTTTCTAGCAATTATACATGTGTTTCAACAAAAGTGGACCATATATCCAAAAAAGTATCCATTTGAAAGTGGCACCTATATGCCCCTGTTCAGATATTGAAAGCATTGTAAGGTCCTCAGTCCATTGCATTATAGGTGAGTGCTTATCCTTCCAGCATTGTAACGTCAGTCTTCTAGCAGTTAAAAGGGTGTAGAGAATCCATGTAAGCTGACCATTTGTTAATTTCCATGAAGCAGGTAAATTTAAAAGAGCGTGTACATCAGTGGATATCAAAGACTGTTCCAGTACAACATTTATCTGTGTAATAACCTCCTCCCAAAAAGAAGCAACTACTGGATGTTGCCAAAACATAAGTTTAAAAGAAGCATTAGCTATATTACATCACCAGCAATTAGCCAAATTAGACAATCACTTATTAAAGAGACATTGCAGTGTCCAATACATACAAAACAAAAGTCCATAGATGCAACAGGTAGACGCCAAAGGGGTGATCCACTGATTAGGCATTTTGTGATGGTGCCACAGCATGGTCTAAAATGCTCAAATGTGCCCACAGGTCCTAAAAAGTTAGGGACCCCTGCAGTAGACAGTACTGGGCTAGATGGATCAGTGGTCCACTGAATGAGTATAAGGCAGCCTCATATGTTGGCCAACCATATAACTGAGGATTCCTTAGTGGTGCATGATTTGAATGAGCATGAGTACAGCTGTAAAGGCAAGAGGTTTTTCCTTTCCATCTTTCCATGGCACATGGGAGCTCACTGTCATGATGGGATGTGGCAAAGGCAAATAGGGTGTTTTTTAAAGACAAATCCTTGAAAGGTAAAAATATCAATGGATAATTCAAATGTTCAGACCATACAACTGTTTCCCAAAAGTGTCTCTAAACAGTAATGGCCAGATCTTTCAGCTGCTGTGCTACAAGTTGTCCAAAGTATGATATAGGATGGTGGTGTCGTTCTAGTGTGCACTGCAGTGCATCTACAACCCCCAGCCATCACCACCCCCCTCTCACACGCACACATTGCCTTGGTGTGGTTTAGTCCAGGCTGGCAACTGTTTGGTACAGGCTGGCAGACAGGTCTAACTGAATGCCATGACCAGTTCTCTGAACCTGCTTCTCTCAAGGAATGCTACAAACAGCTACTGCTTTTGCTGCTTGTGGCTCCCATGTCCCACAGGCTGGCTACCCCTGCCCTAATCTTTGGGATTGCCCAAAGCTGAGGGCCAAAGAACATGGGGAAGAGCAGGCACTTTCATCATTCTTCCTCCTAATGCCCCACCAGAGGAGGTGAGAGGGGCTATATAACTGTCTACTCAAAATGGGGACTCTCTCTCCAAGCTTCTCTCCTCAAAGCAGCTACAGAGCAGCTACTTTTGTGCAGACAAACTGGAGGAAGGGAAATTCCCAATGTCAGCCTTCCGTGGTGGTTTTCACTAGAAAACAAAGGAGGAAGACTCCTAGACCATCCCCTGGGCTCAATATAAAGGGCAGGATTTACTTTACTGGCGTCCCTATAGGGCTTTCTCTTCCTCATTGAGAACCTGACATTTCCTACCAAGCTAGATGGACCCTTCATCAGGCAGTTTGGACCTGTTCCTATATCATATCTTGTATCAGCCATGAGCGATAGCGAGAAGCATCGTGTGAAGACCATGCCTCATTCATGCTGACTAGCTACAGTGATTTCATATGCTTAACATGGATTTTTAGTGTCTCCCGTGCCTTTTGATGTTTTTTCAACTATTCACCTCTCCGCTAACACAGGGATTCTGCCACGTACAATGTAAATGAGATTATGGACACTGAGCCTGCTTACTCTGACTTCATCAGCTGTGACCGGAGCGGCCGGAGAAATGCAGTCCACGACCTTCAGGGAGATGCAGCTGCAGCTGCCCTTAAACTGGAGAAACTGGCGAGCACCATGGATGATATTTCCATTGCAAAGGAAGGTGAGCTACTTTTCGCTCCACTAGAGCTTCCCATCAGCAGGTGTAATTCAGGAAGCTCATGTGCAAATGTTTTTGTAATTCACATGGAGCTCATATTTCCTTGAGTAGGACCCATATCTATGGTGTGATGTCATATCAGCCAACATTTCACAGATGAGGATAAGGGCATGTTTCTAACATCAAGTCTCATTTGGAGGATCGGTGCCCAACTCCCCACTCTTACATACTGCTGAAGGGTCTCCTCTACCTTTGCATTGGTTTACTCTACGGTAGGCAATCCTCCATTGATTGCAAAGCCAAGAGGGTGTTTGTTCTTCTGCCCCAAGAGGTATAGGGTCCTCCTTCACTGGAGGTATTTAAGCAGAGGCTCGACTGCCATCTGTTAAGGATACTGTAGCTGCATTCTGCACTGCAGATCCTACATTGAGCAGGGACCAAAACTAGATGACTCCCAAGGACCCTTCCAAATCTTTGATTCTATGACCATGTGTTATAGAATCAGTTCAAAACACAGCTTAGTTCAGAATACAGCTGAGCAGCCACAGTGTGTGGAATGGCGAGCTGTGGCCTGAGTGGTGCCTTAGTGTACATGGACATGAAATTTACATGGATGTGTGCTAGAAACAAGATGCATCCAATACCCACTCATACACTTCACTTCTAGGGACCCCAAGGAGGGAGGTAAACCTGAATAATGATAACTCCAGCAACTTGCATCAACAAAATGTTCTCAATGTATCCCCAAGTAGCAAACATAGGGTTAGTGATTGATGAGGGACAGGTACCAGAAAACAAGGACTGTCAAAGAGGGACAGACAGTTGGAGCATATTATGTCCAATTTTTCAGTTTGGCAATATTATTCAAAAATGATTTCTATGGACGTTTTAAGATCAACTTTTTAGGGCGCAATCCTATGGCCGCTAGTCAGTGGTTAGATGGCGATAGGATACGTCGGTTTCTGGGAACCGACCTCAGACCCTGCGCTCTGAGGTCGGTTCCCGGAGAACTGAACTTCCACCCTCCTGTGCTGCCTTGCAGGCAGCTCAGAACGGCCCTGTGCTCTGCGGTGAAAATGGGGCATTCCTAGAGGTGTTCCGGGGTGGGGAAGGAGAAAATGCCGGTACGACACATCCTGTGTGTCATTCGGCAGCTGCCTCCCCTGCTCCGCCTTCCTGCGGCTAGACAGCCGAAATTGGCTGCCTCCCTGCAAATGCAGGGCGGCTGAAGCGGGGAGGGGATGATGCCCTCTGTGCTTCTCCTGCCCTGCATTGGATAGGCAGCTGCCTCCAAGTTCGGAGGAGGCCACCTATCCCTATAGGATTGCACACTCCATTGCTTTGTGTGAGCAACAATTAAACACCATTTCATTTCAGCAGCTTCCTTCTTTTAGTAAAATCTTGGCACTGGGAAAGCAGAAGACCGTAAATCCCAGCTAAGGCATGGTCCTCTATACCTCAACTTTCCTACAGACTGATTCACAGAATTCATACTACCACAGTATCCCTTAGTAGAGAGCAGGAGTGAACAAATTGCTGTGTACCAGTGTGCCTGTAGAGAAGCTTGCTTCAGATGACTCATGCAAGTGAGCAAGGCATTGTGCTATCAAAGGAGGCAAAATTAAATGTGCGGGTTCCATCATCATCATTTATTTCATTTTATTTATTTTATTAATAATGCTTATATACTGCTTAATATAAACATCTCTAAGGGGGCAATCCTATGGTCCCTTGAGAGAGTCTGGGGGGCCATAGGATAGTTTGGATTCCTGGATCCGAGGTTGGAGTCAGTGCTTGGACCCATGAGTCTGAGCTCCCCCCCACCCCAGCTGGTGTGGAGAGAACCACATTGGCTGCCTCTCTGAGGTCACAAAGGCAATCTTGGAGAGGAGGGAAAGGGTGTATGCTGGCGGGGAGGGGATTGCGGAGGCCGGCTTATGATGTAACCTTGGGCCTCCCCAGCCCCCTTCCCTCCTGCTCCACAGAGCCCCGTCGAGCCAAAATGCAGAGTGGGAGGAGGGTGGAGGGGAAGATTGCCACTCCTCCTGCTCTGCACTGGATGACCGTAAGACTGAGTTCAGAGGCTTACAGCCATCCCAATAGGATTGCGTCCTAAGCCATTCACATATAAATATTTAAAAAATGCATTTAAATACACTAGTAAAACAATTTCAGTTACAATAGAAAGAGAAACACATTTAAAATACACTATTAAAAACAATTTAAATCTACAATAACAATAAAGAACAATAGGAAGAGGAGTAAAATGGAGCAGCATATGATTGACTGCAATTATTTACAAGCCAGAGAAGGCTTGGGGGAATGAGTGTGTTTTCAGGACGTGTTTGAAACATACCACATTTTCTGCCTCCCAAACTGCACAAGGGAGGGTTTTCCAGAGGATGGTGCTGCCACCAAGAAGGCCCGCCCTCGAGATATTACATGGCGATGCTCTGTTGGTCATGGAACGACCACTAAGGCCTCCTCTGAAGATCTTAAAGGTTGGCTGGGAAAGGCAGTCCGCTAGGTATCTTGATCCCAAGTTGTTTAGGGATTTATATATCAACTACATAACCTTGAACATGGCTTGGTGCTAGCTAATAGGCAGCCAGTGCGGGTTTTTTTTTTTAAACACAGGTGTCATGTGAACATAGTTGGGTGTCCCACTGAGCACACTAGCTGCTGCATCCTGCACTAGTTGCAGCTTCCAAACCAGGTACAAAGGCAGCTCCACATAGAGCACATTACAGTGGATCTCACCATCATAACTGCACATGGAATTTATTGTGCTGTACACATATTAGAAAATGAGACATTTCTTGCCTGCAGGCTTACAATCCAAAAAACCTGACAGAAGGAAAAAAATCTGATTCAGAAGCGATAAAATTCTGCATATTCTCTGCAGAAGGACATAGCTATTGTTAGGAGCATTACTGAGGCAGATGGGAGAACTTATAAGGACAAGGTCACTGGAAATCCTACGGAAAATGTTGTTCCATGTTTTATCTTAAACTTAAGGTTTCCATTATACTATCTGCCCATCTAGAGCATTATGGGAGCCAAGAAACAAAATATTCTCAAATTACATACAGAGCATATTCTTTGTGACAAAAAATGTTTGGGGTCAGCTTACATCCACTCCCCTTGAACAGCCATCATGCACAATAAGCATCAGTACGAAATATGTCAAGAAAGTAATAATAAAAATAAATAGCAGCAGCAGCAGCAACCACAAGTTGTATCCCACCCTTCCTTCCTGATAAGACCTTTTCCTTCAAAGAGCTCAGTTATTTGGCAATTATTTTTAGTATAGGGCCAAAAGGTCAGTGGTCTGAGCACAGGTAAGCATGGAAATACCAAACATGACTTATCCTCCCTCTTCAACCCTTATCCATGCAAGGCACAAATTGAGACAGCCAGCATGGAGTGAAATACAAACCTGCCAGTACCAGAGAATCATTGCTATTAGCCAAACTGCATTTATGAACTTTTATTGGGTTCAGTTGGAGATGTGAAGGCCTGGGAAAAAACTGGGACAATTCGGACTCCCCCCAACCCCACTGTTTTTGTTTTTCCCCCTGAAAAATTGAATAGCTTTGGATTATGAAACATTTTCTTTTAGAATTTAAGACAAAGTACTTATATATTGTTACCCAGCCTTTACTCTGCCCAAAATGATTTCAAAAAACTATGTAATAAGAACACTTTTATAGAAAGACTGGAGATGTAAAATGTCTGGAAATAATGAAGCCCTTTTTTAATCCTCTCTGTAGGATTCCCAGCATAGTTATTTCTTTCATTCCTTATTAAGATTATTGTTCTAAAGTATATTTTACTGATAGACATTTATGCTACTTCTCCCAACATGTCAGTAGAGTCACCATTGTGCATTCTTGACAGCTTGGGTTTCGTTCTATAGAGTCCTGTGTTTCTGATGCTGTAGCAGTAATTTAATGTAGTTCTAATCTGTTCAGAGCAGACAATAATTACAAATGTACTAACTGAGTTTACTTTTACAAGTTTTAAAATGTAATCATAACTTTATGAGCAAACTAAGTCATACATAAAATAACTTTAGGAACAGAAAGTCTGCTTTATGATCCTAAAACAGTCCTCTCCAACCTGGTGCCCTCCGATTCCTCCGAATGTTTTGGACTACAGTGCCCAGCATTCCTAACCATTGGTAATGCTGCCTGAGGCTTATGGGAACTGACGTCCAAAATATCTGGAGGGTACCAGGTTGGGGCAGGCTATCTTAAAGCAGCAAAACAACTTTAGATCTGTAAGGAGTGCAAAGAATTATTGCTCATTTTTCAATTTTTCCAGAATTTCCATTTTTTCCAAAACTCGTCGGGAAAAAACCACTTTTTCCCATGACCTCAACATTTCCAGAGGGTTTACATCTCTAGGTTCAGTGTAAAAACACTGTTGTTGTTGTTGTTTTTCTCCACAACCGGTCATTTAATCACTTCTTTTTACAGAAAACCAAGTGGAGGATGATGCTACTGAGAAGAAACCTGGAATGACTCCAGAGGGTCACGATGACAGACCAACTTTGTGAGATCTCTGATTTAGGCTGCAGAAGGGTGGAAGGGTGGATGACAACACCTGGGATTCCCTCATCTTCTAAAATGTCAAACTGCAATAAGGAGCTCCTCAGTTAAAGGTCACTGCCATGGCCATCTGGATCTCACAGTCACCTTCTGTGGCAAGCAACTGGTACCTCCAAAGAACTCTCTTTCTAATAATGCTACAAAGCAAGGTCTATTTTAGTGACTTGAGCCACTCAGAGAGCCTTAGCAGCTATTTTCCTGTATAGGAAAACACAAGTTTCAGTAATAATATATACACTTCAGATTTTATTGTACAAGGTACATTTTGCTCACGTGGTAAATATAAACTATTATTTATTCCTCTGTCCCTGTAGATTATTAGATGCCTTATTGTGTCCCTCACCATGCACATGCCACATCTCAGACATGGACTGATGGATCTGTCTACCATATTCTGCTTGAGATACCCGTGAAATCCCACAACTTCTGCTTCATGTTACTGATGCAGTGCTTCTCTTTTCTGACATGTTGCAAGGGGCTAAAGTTTATAGGCACACACCAGCTGGTTTAGCATTGCCGAACAAGAGCACTTTGGCATTTGGTTTAATTGTGCTTTGGAAAAAGGGAAGGTGACATATCGTCAAGCTAACTCATTATGCTCTAGAGTTCAGATGTCTCTGGCAAAGTTTTGCATGCTCTGTTAACAGTCATGTCTTGTTTAGAAATGTGTATACAAATCTATAAACCCATTTTTCAGCCATTAAAACAAAATGGTTTTTGTTTGTTTGTTTACATATTTCCTTGTTATCCACCACTTTCATCCTTACATTTGGAAGGCAATCAGCTTGTCTTATGATCTGATCTTAAGTAGTGCTGTGACACTAAATATTCACTTTGGATGGAACACTCTGATTTCTGTGCACTAACGTAATATAATGTTAGTGCTGCAGGGACAAATATTTAGGATAGACTTATCCTCCATGAATTTGTCTAATCCCCTTTTAAAGCCATCTAAGTTGGTGGCCATCACCACACTGTGGTAGTGATTTCTGTAGTTTCAACTACGCACTGTCCTTTGGTCTTTCCTGAATCTCTTACTATTTAGCTTAATTGGATGACCCCAGATTTTAGTATTATGAGAAAAATTTCTCTCTGCCCATTTTCTATGCACCACGCATACTTTTATAGAACTGTCATGTCCTCTCTTACTTTCATTCTAAACTAAAAAGCCCCAAACATTGTCACTGTTGCCCGTTTTTTGCACCTTTTCCAGCTCTTTCATATCCTTCTTGAGGTGCGGTGACCGAACGTGCACACAGTATTCCAAGTGTGATGATACAATAGCTTTGAAGATATTACAATACTGGCAGTTTTTTTATTCCTTTCCTAGCTATCCTTAGCATGGAATCCACTTTTTCACAGCTGCCACACACATTTTCATTGAGCTGTCCACCACAACACCAAGATCCCTTAACTGCTCTGTCACTCAGATCCCATCAGTGTGTATGTGGCTAGGATTTTTTGCCCCAATGTGCACCACTGTATGCTTATTTATATTGAACCATATTTGCCATTTTATTGCCCATTCACAGAGTTTGGAGAGACCCTTTAGGCTGGGGTGGGGGACTGGATTGGCCCTGGGGGACGGATTACTTCCTGAGACCAATACGGGGGACCAGATGACATCAGGGGACAGGTGTCTCCCCGGAAGCCTCCCCCAAAGCCCCACCCCCTGATATCATCTGTCCTCATTCTTGGTGTAGAGAGGGGCACAGAACAATAACTCTGTGCCTCTCTGCACAGACAAAGGGACTTGGCAATCCCTTTTTCCAGGTGCCATCGATCTGAGTGTATAGCCAGCTTGGTTCCTCCCACCTTCCCCATTCTCCAGTCATCAATTGTAGCTCTTCCTGTGCCTACTGGCAAAGATCAGAGGGAAAGACTCAAAACTCTAGCTCAAATATCTAAAGCCCTGGCCTCTTCTAATAAGGAAGCAACCGCTCTGGTCAGGAGCCAGCCAGCCTCTCTTAGTAAGTGACCTATCACTCCCTACCCTCCCAGAAAGCCATTCAGCTTTACTTCTGTCTCTCCAAGTAAGAAATTATTTTCTGCTTGTTTGTCCCACTAAGGTGCTATACTTAGCCAGTGTGGTGTAGTGGTTAGTGTTGGACTGGGACTCAGGAGATCTGGGTTCTAGTCCCCACTTAGCCATGGAAGCACACTGGGTGACTTTGGGTCACAGACTCTCAGCCCAACCCACCTCACAGGATTGTTGTTGTGAGGCTAAAAATGGAGAGGATTATGTGCATGCCCTTGGGTTCCTTAAGGAGGAAAAAAGGTGGGATATAAATGTAATAAAATAATAATAATATTCAGCCACCACTAATTTAAACTTGTTGTCTCTTATGCCAGGTATTATCTTCCCTTTCCCCTTAAATTGTGGTGAGGGGTTGGGGGCTTATTTCAGTTAAAGATGATCTTTCTAAAACATAAAAGCAATTCCATTTTCTAAAAAGTTTTGTTTGCATCTCCTGTATGCACCCCCAAAAGGAAGAGACACAGTAAGAAGTTCACTGGTAACTGTAATATCACAGGAGACGTGCTAATCTTAGTGCTTCTAGCCTGCTAGGTATGACTGGGTTAAGTATTATATTTAGCCACATCCCCTGTGAGCTGCTTGTAAGATGCACTCAACATAGGTCAGCATAGTTTCACTGGTGACTGAACAGGTTAAGAGCAATTAGCGCTGAAAGATCGTGGTCTTAAAATCATGTAACATCTTTTTTTTTAGATGCACAGAGAAACCAAGAGCTCCCACTGAATGAACTGCAAGCATTTATTGTATCCAAGTTCTGTTGTAACACTCAGGTTCTTGCTATGGTCTGACCACCAAAAACTAGTAAAGGAGCTTGCGTATCTAGCTGTAGAGACACAAATTCAGTTTCAGACATTACTGAAATTGCATTACTCAGAACCAAACTAGATAGAAACATAGCAGGTTCTCTTATACTAAGATTGGGCCAAATAGTCCCCACCCCTTCTGCAAGACCATTAGTCCTCTGTGAAGGGGGGGTGGGGGAATGGACAAATTAACAAACCTTTCTGTTGAGGGTGGGCATACCTTAAATACAAGGTGACCATGGTGTTCCCCCAACCCAAGCTTTACTGCTGCTTTGAGGCTTGGCTGCCTTTAGCAACCTGGGAGTGTTATATAGGATGGAATACCCCATGGGAACAATCCTATCATGACCCATGGCTACTTCATCTTTAAGGTGAGCCCACCCCCAGATGTACTCTCTAACACTCTCTTTCAGGGGCATTTTCACTTCATCTCTAAAAGTAATGAAATTTGGCCCAAATACTTTAGTCCAACACTAACATATACCAAATCAGGCCAGTAATTCATCTAGTTCAGTATTATCTGCACCAGAGACAGGCAACCCAATGCCCTCCAGTTGTTTTGGACTAAACTTCCGCAATCCCTGACCATCGGCCATGCATGATGGGACTGATGGGAGATATAGTTGGAAACATCTGGAGAGAACCGGGTTGCCTACTACACTGAGTGAGACAGTCTCTGGGGTCTTTGACAGGGAAGGGTCTTTCCTAATTCCGGCTACCTAGTCCTTGTCACTGAATTTGGCAGGGATATCCTGCTATGGCTTGTTTTAAGTGAAAAGTCATCCAGAGAGGCTGCAAGTGTGGAACAGACAAGTGGCATTGGGGGGGGGGGGCTTGTCTTTTCCCTCCCCTGTCATTAGTCAGCTCAAAATTGCACCTCACAGGGGAAAAGGTATGGAAAGAACAGCTGCCAGGGGCAGATGATTTTGTGCAAACAGTAGGAAAGGGTTAGACAGCCCTCCTAACTAGTTTCTCTACTCAAACTTGCAGCCACCCGAAGTGGCTTTTCATGAAAAATAAATACGAACTGCTGACACTCATCTAGTTGAGGCCAAACTAGATGTGATACACAAGAATGTAGATAAGCACAAGCTCCAGTTTCTCCTACATTATGCAAGAGGAACTCTAAGCATACGTCCAGCGCAGAGGTCCTCTATTTCAGTTAGTTTCCTTTTGTCCATTTTTGTTGCTGTTCAGTCGTGTCCGACTCTTCGCGACCCCATGGACCACAGCACACCAGGCCTTCCTGTCCTGCGCTCTCTCCCGGAGCGTGCTCAAGTCCATATTCATGGCATGGGTGACGCTGCCCAAACAGGCTCTGCATAACCGCTGCAGCCCAGGTGGAGTACAGGGGCCTGCCCTCCCATTGCTCCTACCTGCCCTTAAATTTTTAACAACCTTTCATTGAAATCTCCTTGCTCCCCCTTTTTAAAAACTGAATCACCACTTACAGGTTTTGGCTTGGATTTATTGCTCACGACAAAAATGAAATATGCATGTACGCTTTATTTCATTAAACAAAGAGACACATTCTGTGCTGTTCTTCAGGATGTGAACTATTTCCTCACAAATAAATTCTGAAGAGATATTACAAAGCAAGGGGGATATCAACGTTAGAACCATTTACAAGCAGCATAACTTTATTGGCATTACAAAAATAAAATAATTTCTCTTTATATAGCCCTGGGTATATATAGATGGACATTTTTGTTTACATTAAGAATATTTCTTTACCACCAATAGAAGACTTTATTAGCTGGCTCACTGTTTTCTGAAATGAGCATACAACAGTGAAGTAGAAGCCATTCATCAGAAGCAGATTTTTTGTTTGAAGCTCTGTAATATCTGCCTTTATAACCATCTGAGACAAGGCAACACCAACTTGTATGATTTCCCCAACTTGGTTTACAAACTTTAAATAACATATTGCAAACTCAAACCACAACCATTTCTATATACAAAGTGTATTAACAATGTCAGAGTTCTGCGACAGACAGCCCCTGCATAATGCTGACTCAGAAGGTTCACCTGTGCCGCTTGTTTTCTATGGCACTCGGAGCACGATCATTTGGGAGCCAGAATGTAGCCTGCAGATACACCTGGTACTTTGGAATCAGCCTTGCTTGCACTGGAGTGAAGCCAAAAAGTGCTGTTGTTCAAGTTTGTAACAGCTACAGTTAGCTCTGTTGCATATGTCTTACAAAAGTAAGACTTCACAGTCAGACCTAAGTAGGATCTCAAGTCCCAACATCTAGAGCTAGTTGGAGACAAGGTTTAACAGATCAAGGTCTCTAGAGATTTTTTTGTTCACAGAAGTATTTAAAGCAAGTCTGGCTCCTTGATACAGATTAATTAAATAAAAGCACAAGAATCTTGTTTATGTTATGAAGGGCAACAGCCCCATTTTCAGGGTGGGTAAAGGCTTACAATGAGCTTCTGGTGCTAACACATTGGCTTTAGAAGACAACAAGAATGAACTCCTTCTGGACATAGAGCCACACATGAGAAACACCAAAATGGCTAGGAATTTGGCTAGCATTTTAACACTCTGACATTTTAACACATAATCTTGTTGAATGATACGGGAGTACTCCCAATTATGTGTTTCAAGAACTGGCAGCACTACTAGATTCACACCCTCTTTTCTCAGGTTTTTCACACTTAACTATTCAACCAACCTGTATTCAATATTCATTTGTTGTGAATAGCTTAATGCACATTCAGACTGTGGGCCACCCATATTCATAAGCACATAAGTCTACAAATGTTGAACCAGGTTAACAAGCAAATTCAGCTCTTGTTGATAAGAAAAAAAAGGTTGTGTGAATCTGTTCTTCTGTGGGTGAAGACTTGCTTCTCTGGGCAAAACTAGATTTTACGCTGTATCAACCTGCTCCAACCTGGTACCCCCAAGATATGTTGGACTGCAACTTATTTTCAGTGAGCATGAATGATGGGAATTGCAGTCCAACTCATCTGGAGGGCACTAGGTTGGGGAAGGCTGTGCTAAATGTATAGCCGCTACTGAAAATAGTATTCACGTGTTTAGCCACCACCCTCTCTTCCATAATATTTCGAAGTACTTACCTGTGTCATTATGTCACAATAGTCTGCATTTCCCAACCCCCCACCATCTTGCCTGACATGTGCAAGGGCAAGGAAACAGAATGTCATGACACTAGTTGAGTTTTATTATACATTATGGAGGGTGAAGGGAGCAGCTGTATATTTATTGTCATGTTTACTTGGGCCCTCAGCAACTATTCCTGAGAATGATGCACAAAAGTAAAAATAAAAAAATCCAGCTATTTTAATATAAGTTGAGCCACAGAACAAACCATTCATGTTGCTCCACTTATGGCATCCTGAAACATCTCTAGTGGTCTGCAAATGTGAATCACTTTTCTAGGAAGCTTGAACATTTTTAATTTAAAAGCTCACTTTGAATACTGTATTTTCGAACCTAAGTTTCTCCTCTGCTTACATGAAAGGGTGGGAGTGGGGCATGATTTCCACGAACTCCTTCCACCTGCTGTTCTCCACACCTGGGTTCAGACAACACGATAACCCCCACTCAAGGGTTGAGTATGGGTTGTCGTTGAAACATGGGTTATGTTGTCCAAACTCAGCTGTGATAACAAACCATGGATTGCTAACCACAAACAACCCACAGTTCACAACCCAACAACAAACCATGGGTTTTCTTCATAGGTTGTTTGTGGTTAACAAACCATGGTGTGTTAGTGAGGCTGGGTTCTCATACCTTATTTACAAGACTCCCCTGATTCCTAGGAGGAGATTTTTGAGGGGCTGCAGAAGGAGAAAGAAGGAAAAGCCCAGTTCTGTGTACTGTTCCATTCACAGAAGGACATTAAGGAATCCAAGCCCATGTACCTGGACTGTTAAGTTCTAGAATGAAAGATTTCTGTGAATCTAGAAAGCAAATTTTATAGTACACTAGCTTGATCCTTGCATACATACACACACACACACACACACACACACACACACACGGCTTCTATAACATAAAATACAAGGACCTAGGTCCCTGATCAGATGCATAGGGACTTTATAGATATTTAACACTCTCCAAAAAAAGTAGTGCAAATAAAGATACTATAATCACTAAAAGAAATCCCACATATTTACATGGGAATGAGGCCTCCTGGCTTTGTACTGCTGCAATATCATTTTGCTTTTGATACTGTATTTACTATTCCTGCACAAAATAGAATTATTCCACAGCCATATTATTTCATATTACTAAAGAGCTTGACCCATAATTCAGTTAAGCCAAAGTATTTCCATTTAATCCAAATTAGTCCCGTGTGAGTCAGTGTGTGTGTGTGTGTGTGTGTGTGTGTGTGTGAGAGAGAGAGGGAGAGGGAGAGGGAGAGGGAGAGGGAAGGAAGGAGGGGTGGGTGGTGGTGGAATATCAACAGAACATCCAGTTGAATTCTAGTAGTTCAGCCAAACTGGGTTGCATACCAGCATATTAAGCACCTACCATACTTAAAACAAGATAGTCTAGCACCATTAATGTTACCTTGCTGTTGGTCACAGACAAGAAAAAAGTAGTATACTATATATAACATAGATTAATCAAAACTGCCAGTTAAATAGGGCAGTTTCCATAGTGCAGGTAGCAGACAAGGCAATTGTCTCAGCAAGTATACTCGCATAAAAATTAAAAGGTTCGCTTCTTCTGTGAAATAAGTTTATATTTTTAAAATACCCTTTTTGTTGTTCTTTGCACTCACCCAGCTTAAGATATTTTAGGCAAGTCTGATTCTGAGAAGGAAGGGAAGAATGGCATGCAAAAGCAGGCTTTCATGCAATCCCTTGTTATGATGGGAATTATGTACACAGATCACATGCAGATGTGCACCTGGAGAAGATTCAGTGTGGTCCCCGTTCACATTCCACTATGTGGATAGTGATGCATTTTCTCAGTTTTCTTGTCCCAGTTTTCTTGAACTGTAGACAGGAATCCTATCTCCAAAGTGCAGACAACTATCTTTGAATCAGAGCTACTATTTTTAGAGATCAGCTCTACAGAATTTGATGAAATTGAAAAAAAAAAAAAAAAAGCATTGAGTTGGCATTCAGTAGAATTAAGTACAGACTGAAACCAATCTATAATCATGGCCAAAGATTAGATATCTAGGGATGAAGTGACATGTTCATTATAGGAGATTTTCCTCCAAGAGATGACAAACCTCTAAAAAAATGTGTCAGTGGTGGTAGAAGTTTGTGATTTTATTTCTCACTCTTCCACCTGTTGGGCAAACAGAGCACAGACCAATTACAAAGAAATCTCTACCATTTCTAAGACGGAGGAAATGCTTTGAGTTTTTGTTTTCGCATGCGCGTGTGTCTACACACACACACACACACACACACACTTTTGTTCCACTATCACTTTTGACCACATAGGTTTTTGAAATAATCAACAGCCTGCAAAACTTGTGTATCCGAGTGGAATATAATGAGATGAATCTAAGTACTATAAACAGCAATCCCTCTTCCAACCCTTCAGGTCTCTGAAAAGATGACTGCAAGTGAGCATGTAAACTCACAGTACCCATCCTATCTATGAGATTTGGGTGCTGTAGGCAGATACGATACAAACATCATAGGAATACTGTTCTGTGTATATATAGTGCATGCCCCCGACCCTGTGGACAGTAATAGTAAACAAGATAGTAATACTACGTTTGTGCGGTTTTTTCCAAGAAGCAAAACAGACGACTCTGACGAGCATAAACGTCAGGAAATTTGTCAGGAGAAGAGGTTGCAGCTGGCTGGCAGGCACAACAGCAGTTAGAACTCTGTGCTTTTTACCATGTCATAGGCTTCATACAGCTTGTGGAGAAGCTCATTCTTCTCCTTCTCTGGCAAGAAGCTGGACTTGGCCGCATTTATGTTCTGAAAAAAAGAAGAACAAACATGGAGGTGAAGCTGATTATATTCCAGGAAGTATCAGATTCCACTGGTGTTTGGGTATGCACTGATAGCTAAGTTTAAGTGAAAGTAATGAGTAGCTGAGACTGCCTATATTTTTAGCCTTTAAAAAAAGAAAAGGATTTTTAAAAAAAATTTTTTGGCTACACTCCTATACACACTTACCTAGGAGTAAGACTCATTGAATGCAATGGAACTTTTGCAATGGGACTTATTTCTGAGTAAACATGCTTAGGATTGCATGGTAAGATAAGCCATATTCAGCTGTCTAATTCAATGTATGTGGGCTTAGAATGGGGTGGGGAGGGTGCATACAAGCTCAGCCCCCGATGTCCCCATGTGAGCTGACTCCACTTCAGACCTTCAAGTGTTCAGCACAAAGATGTGAAGGGGCTTCTAAGCAAGTTCAGTTGAACGTGTTTAGAAACTTCCCCATAACCGGGAACCCGGAGGGTTTCCCATCACAGGGAGGTTTCTAAGTGCGTTTAGTTCAATGTGCTTATAAGTCCTCTTCAAAATGCTGGGCTCAATGCACAAAGGTCTGAAGTGGAAGCCAGCACACGTGGGGATGTTGGGGGTGAGGCTTGAGAACACCCCCCCCCATCCTCCCCACTTTGACCCCCCTTACATTCACTTTAATGTCTGAACAGGACTTAAGACGATACACCTAAAGCCATATAGAATCACAGAACAGTAGGGTTCGAAGGCGCCTATAAGACCATCAAGTCCAACCCCCTCCATATGCTGGAGGTCTGGCAATCAGTTGATTTAAGAATATAATGTAATCTGTCTTCTACTGAGTCAGATCAATGATCCATCTAGCCTAATATTATCTAACTGCTGACAGGGGATCTCTAGAATCCAAGGCAGTTTTTTTTTCTGGACCTGCATTGATAGTTTTAAAAGTGACAGAGGAGATAAGTTGATCTGAAGTGGCGATATTATGGGAGGCTCTTAACAAAAGTCTGACAAAAACCAAACACAAAACAGGAGAAACAGGGCTAATAAATCCTCCAGAATCATGCAGATAGATTAGCCATGAGACTCGTAATTTTTATTAGAGACTGAGCATGGGTTGAGGTAGATCAGCTTCTCATACAGTTTTCAGTGACAAAGCTTGTGAAAATATGCTGATGTATGTGGTAAAAACAGATGGCAATTTACAAAGCAGTATCTTACCACAACTGGCCTATAATCTTGTGAGGAGCTACACTATCTGCAGCGCCTGCCCAAATTGCAAAAAGAATTTCACCATTCAACTACAACTCAGATGTCTGACTTAGAATGTATACCCTGCAGCTACATCTATTAATCATGTCTGGGGGTGGTGGAGGAGAATAGACTCCACATGTGGTTGTATCTCCACCGTGTTAAGTTCCTACATGACCATCTTTATTTTGGAGATGTGACTTTGAGAAGGTTGACTTCTACTGCAGAATAAAACATAACTTACTTGGAGGTAAAACTCTTACTTCCAAGCAAATAGGTTTAGGATCAAGAGGAAAGCACAACCAACATGAAAAACGCAGACCAACTTACCAATCTCTTGAATTCCTCCTCAGTGAAGCCCATATAGTCCCGAACTATTTTGTAGTCTGTGTGAATTGTGGAGTTGAAAATGAGTGGATCATCTGTGTTCAAGGAATAATTTGCACCATCTTTCATAAACCTGGAAAATCAGAAATGTAACAATATTAAAGAGACTCACAGCCTGCATTTTCCCATGAGCAAAAACATGGTGCAGGCAGTTTTCCCAGGGTAGAAACTTTCGCATTCAACAACACATCTTCCAGTGCTACAGTCTGAATGGCACAACTGCAAGCTGCTTTTCTTTGTTATAGTAAAAAAGACAATTAGATGAAACTTGAAAGAATGCTCTGGATGAAAAGCAAGGGCCAGGCAGGTGGGGAAGCATAGCAACTTGGGCAATAATCCCAAGTGCCCACCTTGATAGTAGGATTCCAGATGGAACAAAAATATTTACACTACACCCAAACAGACATGCTGCGGCATATTTCCTATGGTGGTTACAACCCATTTCAGTAGTAAAGAGAACAAAACCAAAATGTTTTGATAACTGGCTCAAGAATTTGCTCCAAATACTGAAGAATAATGCAAATAGGTGGAATGTAGGATCATTACTTCAAAATAATAAGTAAAAAAGATAGCCTTACCTTATTACTGGATGCTTCGTGAAGTCTGCTTTACACGCACCAGTGAGGTAACTAGACCATGGGCAGAGCTATATGTTTATCATTAAAAAAAACACATACACAGAGAATCAATACAGAACCTTTTAAAATGAATACAGAAATCTACTATAAATGAACAGAGCATGCTACATTGGGAACAAGGATCTGCTCCTATACAGAAGCTCATCACAGCTTAAAATAATTTCATCCTTGCACTTCCAGCTAAAACATTCTGTATCTCTTGCTCACTATGAAAGAGTGTGCTTGTGAAGACACTGCTATGTAAAAAATGTAAGCATAATGAAAACATTTCTGCAAAATAAGATTAGTAGGCAGTGCCTGTGCGGTCAGTTCCTGCGGCTCAACACAGAAAGGGAAGAATAAACTGTGGCATACAGAGAAGATTACACTATACACTGTACATCAAGATGCATCCTTTTATAGCTACCTGAAAGGTTTTGTGGTGGTTCAGATACAGATCAAGGAACTAAACGTTCTTTTACAGCGTTTATTTAGAATTTCTTTGGCACTAGGAAAGGGGAGGTCCTATTTATTCACTGAATTTATTGAACGCCTGATACATTTCTCTAAACATTTCACAATACATACGTGCAATAGAAATATTGTAGAAGAATTTATCTATTGCATGTATCATGACAATTAAGAATCTGGCTTGCTTAGTGTATGTCCCATATCTGCTGATTAGACTTATAGAACAGCGAGTAGTTTCCCTTTTCAAGTGAAGTCAGAATTTCTATAACCAGGTTTTTTATTTCAGCTGAAAAGGAGAAGGCATCTCAGTATTATACAGCTAGAACTTCTCCACTGAAAGGAAGAGCCATGATCACTTGCCTATCTAGAGAACTGTGCTGCAACATAACTCACAGCTTTAGTGAATCCCCAGCATCTCCAGTAGGGTAGCAAAAGACTCCTGTCTGACTCTGAAACCATGAAGAGCCATTGCCAATCAATGTAGACAATACAGAAGTAGTCAGACTTAGTGTGCAAGTTCACAAGTCACGTTAAAGCCACCCTGAGAAGAAACCACGGTGGGTGGTCGGCTTGTCCCTTACTCTTGACAGACGATCACCTGCTTGGCAGCTTCCTGTGGCTTGTTTCTCCCTCAGCCCCTCTCAGTCCTCCAGCCCACGGCTGGCATGTATCCCAGGGGGCTTTGTGGCAGAAACCCTCCTTTGCTCGTTCCCTACATCAGCACCCTTTCTGCAACTGGTTCCCTGCAGTTACTGGATGATGGGGGAAACTCCAAAACAAAATAGTTTTCCGAGCCCTTATGAACACAGGAACACATTCACAAACTTTGAGGGATTTTTGAGGGGTGTCTTGTGCAAGACTGCAAGAGCGCCTGTCCCCTATTTAGCCAAGCATACCCATATCCCCCTCTTGTCAATGTCCTCCACTTTGGCGCCTCTGTTGCTAGCAAAACCCCCTTTTTAAAGGCTGCTTCATGTTACACTGAAGTAATAATACCTGCCCCTAAAGCACCTTCTATACTGCAGCTGCCAGCTGCTTTCAGCTCCCCACTCCCTTCATGCTTGTTACTCCCCTCCACTGCTCTCAGGTACTAGCTGTAACCCATACATATGGGTCACAGAACAGTGGGTGGGATTGTTACGCATATGCAAATCTCATAGCAAAGCAGTAAAACTAATGGGAAAATCGCAAAAATCTCATGGCAGAGCAGTACCATGGAGGGGAAAATTACAAAAAATTCCTAGCAGTGGTCATTTGCTCCTGCACGTTTGCACAGGAACAAAACAAAACAAGCCAACACTTTCCAGACCATGTCCTTGCTTCAAAATTCCTACAAAACCTTTTTTTGAAATCCATCTTGAGGCTGAGAAGGGATGAAAGAGAATGGCAGTAGCACTAGCAAGACTGTGAGGAGCAGCAGGGTTTTTTGCTGCTCTTGCCACCTGGCTCTCTAGCTGCTCTCAACAACCAATGGAAAAATCACTGTGCTAGGTCACGCTAAGCCACCCTGAGAACAAGCCACCCTAAACAACCCTACTACAAGCCATGGGTTCTCATCGAGGTTTGTTTGCGCAAAGCAGTCCACAATAACAAAACTACTCTGGGTTCAGATGTCATGCTAAGCCACTGTGGTCTGTGACCACTCATGATAACAACCTACCATGCCAACTTAGTCATTATAAGGCAGCTTCCTATGTTCCTATGAACCGTTACACCAGGATTATAGCTGTAGAGATTCTTGGCCTGTAAGATATTCCATTACCTCAAAATGCATATTTTCTTTCAACAGCTGTTTATAGAAACTTTCATCTTCGAAGACATGGTAGCCGTGGCCAATTCGCTCTGCCTTTAGGATGCCAACTGCCTATGACAGAGGGGAAAGGATATGAAGAATCAGGTATTTGTAGATAAGGTTACTTCGAAATCTGCAGCTAACACAACAATGACATCCTCAAATGTCAAGGTTAGAGGGGCTTCATTAATATAGTTCTGAATCTATTACTTCTATTATTTCATCTTTATGTCGCACATTGTGCTAAAAGCTATTCAGAAATATGGTCCTATTATGTATGGAAGGGGTTCCCAATGCCACGGCACCCATGGGCACCTGCAATGGTGCCCATGAATGGGTCCCCAATGTAGTGCCCATGAGCACCCAGATTTTTTGATTTTTTTCCATTTTTAAAAAAATATACATACATGGAAAGTTGGATACAAGTTTCTAGCAATTATACATGCGTTTCAATAAAAGTGGACCAAATATCCAAATAACTGTCCATTTGAAGGTGGTGTCTAAATGCCACCCATTCAAATAGTGAAAGTGTTGTAAGGCTGTCAATCCATGGGATTAAGGGATAGTTTGATTGGGGCAGAGAATGAATTCCATGGAAGTCAGGAAGATGTGTCAAGATGTCACACCCATGAGCTGCTAAAAGCTTCATGCAGAGGACTTTTAATTACTGAGGGTTACAGGGCACATCTCACGTCTTCAAAAGGTGAACTAGAAACACACACACGTGCGCGCACACACACACACACACACACATGTATATATATATTTATATTTAGTTAGTTAGTTAGCATTCCCAGAGTTCTGATGGATGCAGTTTTTATTCTGGACAGCATATTCTACAATTTGCTGTATCAGTGTCAATTGACAGCTTTCCTGAGAACATCCAATTTAATTGTTCTGTGGAGCAATTTCTTACCTCCTTGATGACCTGGGCTTTCCCAACCTCACCAGCATGAACAGTCCGATGAATGCCACATCTTTCTGCTTCCTAAACAAAATGCAACACAAGGGGGAGGGAGGAAGAGAGTGTGTATAGAACTGTGACTGGCAAATATCAGAGATGACAACAATTTTTGGTTATTCCATTTACTACCTTATCTTTCTTTGGCTGTAGACTTAAAATAACTGTCTAATATAGATAAACAACAGAAAAATCCTTACTTGGATTGCCATTTCTCCCAACAAGGGAAAAACTGTTATTTTGTTAAAATATGTGCAGAAAAAAATGAAGACTTTTCCCATTTTTGGCTGGGCTAGAAACAAACAACAATCGTGTGATGAATTTCATTTTTCCTATTAGGGATGCAATCCTATGCACATTTACCTGGAATAACCCTCACTGAGTTTTTCAGACGTTACTTATTAGAGGAACAAGTTGGCTGATCAATCTACATTAATGAATAAGGACACTGCCATATTCTTGTATGTGTATATACTATATAGTGATGCCAAGAATGGTCTCCTGAGTGCAAACACATTACTCTACCAATAGGTGGCCCTGCAAGTTGATAAACCGAGAAAACCCATTCTGCAAAGACTACCAATTGGTTGGTAAGGAGGTACACTAGGAGGCCATGGCATTGTGATTAACATGCAGTAACCGAAACAAGTGTCATGGCTTCATATTATAACTGAAGGCAGCAACGAGACCTGGGTTTTTCAATAAACCTAGAGTTGTAGTTCAATTCCTCCATCCCCAATTCCTACTTTCCCACCTTCTGGCTCAATACTCCTGAGATTCTCCAGTGCTGATAGACTAGGTGGTATTATTATGAATAGGGAAGGCAACAACAAAACAGAGAAATGTATGCGTCTTTTCTCAGAAGTGTCAACATGGAGGGATGTAATCAGAAACTTAGTATGGAGCCATGTGCTATGTGTATATCACACCTTGGAGGAGATGGTACTCTTGAGATTTTAATCAACCTTGCGACAAAATACACTCGCACCATTTTCTTTTGCTCATGGAATGTTGTCATGATCAGAACCTGGCACATCCAGCTGTTTTGTTAAGTATGAATGAGGAAAAGGGACCCAATGGTATGTTAAATGAAAAAGTAGAGCAAACCTTTAAAAATCCAAGTTGCAATTCTGTACCCATTTGTGTGGTTTTAAGTATGGCTCACTGGCTCTAATGGGATTTACAGTTTTCTACAAAGACAGGAAACTATGCTGGAGCCGCAATCCTGAAGGAAGGTTCCATCAGGTTTTGCCTTTCCTAGAACTGTCATGCAAATGCCATTGCATGAGGCTATTAAAAAAGGGAGAAACAGGCCCATTCATGCTTATTTGTCCAATTAATAACGGCATGATTTAAAAAAAGAAAAAATAGCGGGTAGGGGGTGTGTGTGTGCATGCGCGCGCGCAATTGGGCTATGGTGGGGGCAAGGGGGCATTAGCCCTTTGCCCCTGACACAGCCAGTCAGATCAGCCCTGCCCCCTCAGGCAGCTTGCACTGGGAGGGATGCTCCCACTGGCCACCATGAGAGCTCACCCACTCCCGATGCAAATAGGAGCCATGGAGGGGCCACATCCAAATCAGGGCTACATCAGGGCAAAGTGTTAAAGCCTTCTCACCCTATGCCTCAGTCCTACTCACACACCCTTCCTGCTTTTTACTTTAAAAAATCATGCAATTACTAATTGTGTAAATGACATTATGTTACTTTGGTCATGGAGTTCTAGCAGTATGCTGCTATTGTTGGCTCGAAGCAAACAATATATACAACAAAACATTGCTTAGAACATCCCACTAAAACACCTCCCCTGTCTGCAAGGAGCAGAGCAATGAACTAAAATAGGCAGAATAAAGACCCAGCCATGTATTGCTGGGGTAGGCAGAAGGTAGATTGGGATTTATCTATTGATAGATCTCTGGATGATCTGCAGTAGATCACCAAGGGTTTCTGTCTCCCCATTATTCAACAACTAAAAGGCTTTTTTTCCTTTCCAAATTAGTATACTCTAAATAAAAAAAGCATGTGAGGTGTGGGCAGAAACCTGGACTTTTATGTGAAAGAACTGTAAGCACACTTTTGATACTGAAAACAAATTCCTGGGCATGCACTGAGAGGTACCCTGTTCTTTAATGGAAGTGCATGCCTATGCCCCCAAGGGCGCAATCCTATGGATGTTAGACAGAAAAAAGGCCTACAATTTCCAGCATGCTCCAGCTAGCCATGCTGGCTGGGGCATGCTGGGAGTTATAGGCCACTTTTCTGTCTAACATCCACAGGATTGTGCCTTAAGCCACTATTTGGCACCTGGCTCTAGCTGGGTTCTACCAGTGGCAGCTGGTGACTCCAATTCCAGAAGGGCAGTGATTCCAGTCTCGGTTTTAGGTACAAACAGCCAAAGCTCTAAAGGTGCTGAAGCCATTTTGGGGATAAGGTTCAGTGCCTTTGATAGCACCTTTGGAGCTTTGGCTGGTTGCAACTAAAACCCAGAATAGAATCACCACCCCTCTGGAACTGGAGTCACCAGCCGCCATTGGGTTCTAGTAAAAAACACAAAGTAGATCCAGGAGTTTTGAAGTCTGGCCTGCTCTGATGTACTGGACCCAAGTACACCACTAGCTTTATCAGTTGAGATTAAACAATCTGAATGTTGATACCCAAGACAAAGAAGCTGCATATTCCTCCTTCCTGTTGTCTCAAAGGAATTTCCAGCATTGGCTTATGTGACAGTAAAACTAATGGATACGCTTCAACAACCAGTTCTTACAATGCTACACTTGCATAATTCACGGCAGGAAACGTCAGCATATTAGAACTGATAACATATTACTTAACTAGTATTTCCTTATCATTAAATCTTCTGGGAGAGACAATAAATGGGAAACTGCATGTTCTGAAAATACATTTTGTTGGACAGTTATACTGTAGAGGAAATGAATGGGTGTGTGAGTTTCTAGGGAGAGACTACATGCCAAATCAATGAGACTTAATGCCAAGAAAGTAAAAGAGAGAGAGAGAGAGAGAGAGAGAGAGAGTGTGTGTGTGTGTGTGTGGGGGGGGTTAGAACAGAGGAGATAGTTGCTCTCTCTCAGCCCCCAATAGCCTTCAGTCTTTCCCAGAAGTGTAGCTGGTGACCCTTCAGAGTGGTTGAGGAGAAAGTTGGGGGAGGTGTGAGTGCAAAACTCTTACCTCTCCCAACTCCATATATAACTGTTCACACTGTTGTCAGTAACAAAGCATATCTAACAATACTGGAGTGAAAACTACAGAGAGGAATAATGACACCAATCTCCTATTTGCAACGCTTTAGCCAGAGATGTTCTTATCTTTATTAAGTCTCAAACTGTGACTTAGGTTTTGCTAGCAGTTGGGATTTGGTTCTTGTACTCCACTATTACTCAAGAGATGCACCAATTTTGTTCCAAGTACATGCTTATTTAAAGACTATTATGTGAGAGTATTAAATGTTGTTGTTCTCAAATTATAGGGCATGGTGAGTGTCAAGCTGCCTGTCCCACACCCAGTACTGGTCTTTTGGCTGACTGTCCATATTAAATTGAACAAACCTCATAAGCCTTCTGATGGTCTGGACAGGTCTCAGCATTTAGTGACTCATTTCCAGCTAGGTCTATAGCAACCACTGAATCATTCCGATACTTCTTACACAGCTTCACTACTTCTGGTGACCAGCCTGGGAAAAAAAAAAAAAAAAAAACACCAGTAAAGATGGGGATTTTTTTTTTTTTTGCAGCCCCCAGAGCCTCGCTTAAATAAAATTTGGCATTCATAGGAACATTTCTGACGTACCAAACCAATACTTCGGTTTTCCCCTTGACAAGTCCTTCCAAAGAACATCAAGCAGATGTTGGAAATAGTC
This sequence comes from Heloderma suspectum, assembly GCF_057233095.1. NCBI lineage: Eukaryota > Metazoa > Chordata > Lepidosauria > Squamata > Helodermatidae > Heloderma > Heloderma suspectum. The sequence goes on along the minus strand of NC_139461.1, from coordinate 282,192,727 downwards.
CGACAGAGACAAAGAGTTACAGATTTTTAATAAACGAGTTTACTTCTGGGCATGGGACACTTCAGCTGTGGCTCCTGAAACTTTCAGAAGTTAATTATATACTGCAGCTCTTTTTTAAATGAAGAGTTACCTACACAAACCACACTTTGCAGTATTATACTAGCTGTATGGTATAAAAGGATCTCCTTGCAGCAAGGCATTTCTGAAGGTCACCTATCCTGTATAAACAATGACAAATCTGGCATTTTAAAGACTGGCAGATTTATTATAGCATCAGATGCATGAAGTATTATCCTCAGTAGTCAGCCATGCATGTATGTACCTCTATGCGTATAGAGGAAAAAATTGCCAACAGTGAAGTCATATAGCCACAAAACGCAAGAGCTATAGTTGGACAATTATCTATGTAAACCCTGCACAGTAAATACTATGTAAGCTTTATATTGTAAATACTGACTAGCAGCAGCTCTCCTGCCTTTCAGGTAGGTTCCTTTTCCAGCTCTACCTGAGGATGCCAGGGATTAAACCTGGAACCTAATGCTTCATAAAGGAACAGACACACACAGATACATCCTACTACAACTCCCATGTATCTCCCTTCCCCCTTTCCTTTCTATTTCTGGGCTTATTCCTGAAGGGCCTTTTCTGCTTTGGCACCCCGGCTGTGGAATGAGCTCCCTAGAGAGGTTCACCTGGTGCTTACATTGTACTCCTTTCAGTGCCAGATAAAGCCCTTTTCATTTCCCCAGTATTTTAGCACTTTAGCTTCCTGGTCTCTTAGCTCCATTGTTTTAAATCTGTATTTTAAAACTCTGCATTGCTGCTAGTTTTTATTCTGGTTACACTGTTGTATTGTGGTTTTAAGCTTCCATATTTTATATTGTTTTATGCTGCATCTTATGGTTTTAATTTTTGTGAACCACCCAGACAGCTTCGACTACTGGGCAGTATAGAAATGAAGTAATAAATGCATTATTCAGTACTGATTCATATAACCCTATGCTGCATCTGTCTTTTCGTGAAGTGCCAAAGCACTCATCTTAGCACTTCCACTTCAGGGACAAATTGAAATTAAGTACACATCACACAACACTAGTTTGAACTGCAGTAGACTAAATCAAAGTTTGGCCCCATCTATGACAAAGAAAACAGAAGGAGGGGAGCATGCAAAGTAAATCACGAAGAAGAGAAACAGATTCTCAGGATGCCAAAAAAAAAAAAAAAAGTTTTGTAGGAAGCCCAACACGTTTTGGCTTTTATCTTATTTTTAGGTCTTCTTCAGGAGGCTGTAATATTAATGGTAATAAAAATTACCAATAGGACAATGCACATTAAAACATTACTAAAATACAAACTGCCACCAGGGCTTATGCATGTATAACATTCTTATAAAAACCATATAAAACCTGCTCATTTACTAAGAATAACATATAAGCTCCTATTCTAAAAAAATGTAACGTAAGCATTGAGAACTGGGAAGCTAACCCATGAGCGTTCCAACTGGAGGTCAGCCTATATTAAAGGTGCTATGGACTTTGAAGACGCACAAGTACAGGGCGAAAGGGAGAAACGAGCTCAGCGGAAGGCACATCAAGCAAATCCTCATCGTGATCGCCTTCCACCTGGAAACCTATGTCCTCACTGTGGGAGGCTGTGTGGATCCGGAATTGGCCTTCAGAGCCACCCACAGACCCACTGCTAAGACTCTACCCCTGGAAGACAATCTTACTCGGTCACGAGTGATCGCCATGATGATGATGATAGAGAAAAAAAGTCTGCAGAATTTTTTCAGCAAAAGATTGTCTCCTGTGTTAATCTACTGGCAACTGTAAAAGATGTTTCTTGAATCTTATATTCTTTTGTCCATTTTTTCCTAGCTCTATCAGGTGTTTCCATGTTGATGTAATCCAGCCAAGGTCTCAAAACTGAACTGTAATGTGGTAGCTAGGAAGTGTGTGCAAATCACCCTCACATCATAGGAATGGTAAAAATTCAAGGTCTTCATTTAAACCACATGGAGAGAGAGTGTTCAGTCTCAAAATCCACTCAGCTTCTCTCAACAGCTATTTTTCTTCCTTAATGTCAAGCTTATCCAGTGCCCAAAATACTAGATCTGTGGGAGAATGCTGTTGCTCTGCAAAATGGCTTAGAAGTGGAGCACCTGGTCTGTTGTTCTTAATGTTACTCAAGTGTTCCCCTATCCACCTTTTTAAGGATCTTACTGTTTTTCCCACATAAAGCTTAGGGCATTTACACTGGACAGTATAGAATCACAGAATCATAGAATAGTAGGGTTGGAAGGGGCCTACAAGGCCATCGAGTCCAACCCCCTGCTCAATGCACAAATCCAAGTCAGAGCATCCCTGACAAATGGCTGTCCAGCCTCGTCTTGAAGGCCTCCAGTGTGGGAGAGCCCACCACCTCCCCAGGTAATTGGTTCCATTGTCATATTGCTCTAACAGTCAGGAAGTTTTTCCTGATGCTCAGCCGGAATCTGGCTTCCTGTAACTTGAGCCCATTATACCATGTCTGGCACTCTGGGATGATCAAGAAGAGATCCTAGCCTTCTTCTCTGTGACAACCTTTCAAGTACTTGAAGAGTGCTATCATATCTCCCCTCAGTCTTCTCTTCTCAAGGCTAAACATGCCCAGTTCTTTCCGTCTCTCTTCACAGGGCTTTGTTTCCAGTCCCCTGATCATCTTCTTTGCCCTCCTCTGAACCCTCTCCAGTTTGTCTGCATCCTTCTTAAAGTGTGATGCCCAGAACTGGACACAGTACTCCAGAGGAGGCCTAACCAGTGCTGAGTAGAGGGGAACTAGTACTTCCCGGGATTTGGAAGCTATGCTTCTATTAATGCAGCCCTACATAGCATTTGCCTGTTTTGCAGCCACATCACATTGTTGGCTCATATTCAGCTTGTGATCGACAACAATTCCAAGATCCTTCTCGCTTGTAGTGTGGTTGAGCCACGTATCCCCCATCTTGTAACTGTGCATTTGGTTTCTTTTTCCTAGGTGCAGAACCTGGCATTTATCCCTATGAAATGTAATTCTGTTGTTTTCTGCCCAGCGCTCCAGTCTATCCAGATCACTTTGAATTTTGTTTCTGCCTTCCAAAGTATTAGCTATCCCGCCCAATTTTGTGTCATCTGCAAATTTGATCAGCATTCCCTGCACCTCCTCCTCCAAGTCATTCATAAAAATGTTGAAGAGCACTGGGCCCAGCACTGAGCCCTGCGGTACCCCACTCGTTACCTCTCCCTTGTTTTAGAAGGTCCCATTGATAAGCACTCTTTGAGTCCGATTCTGTAGCCAACTGTGGATCCACCGGATCGTTGTTTCATCTAGCCCACTTTCAGCTAGTTTGCTCCTCAGGATATCATGGGGCACTTTGTCGAAAGCTTTGCTGAAGTTGAGGTATATGATGTCTACAGCATTCCCACGGTCTACAAGGGAGGTTACTTGATCAAAAAATGAGATTAGATTTGTGCGGCAGGACTTGTTTTTGACAAATCCATGTTGGCTTCGAGTAATCACGGCATTGTTGTCAAGGTGCTTCCAGATGGATTCCTTTATCATCTGCTCCAGAATTTTCCCAGGGATTGATGTCAGACTGACTGGTTCCTCCTTTTTACCCTTTTTGAAGAGAGGGACAACGTTAGCCCTCCTCCAGTCATCTGGCACTTCCCCCGTCCTCCATGATTTCTCAAAGAGAATAGACAGCGGTTCTGAGAGTTCTTCTGCCAGTTCCTTTATGACTCTAGGATGCAGTTCATCTGGCCCTGGAGATTTGAACTCATTTGTAGTTTATACTTTGCAGTATAAACTACAAAGGCACTACTGCAGGCAGTGAAATGCTTCAAACTGTATATCTGTTGGTTGGAGGGATTTTCAAATTCTATAGGTTCGGAGGTATACTTGCAATAGCTGCAGTGTATGCATGGGTGATGGCCCCTAGGCATGGAAGTACCTGGCAAGACACTGACTAAACTTCTGTTGTGTTCTTTAAATTCACGTAACAGAAAATTTCTGATATTCCTGGTTCTTTTAAAAGAAATCAGCAGTTTCTCTTGGCAACCTGAAATATGTTGTATTATATGCCAATATCTTTTTATGCTCCCTTGGAATTTGTTGGAAATATGGTCAAATGTTAAAGCACAGATAATTCGGTCTGAGGATGTTCTGTTTGTATCTACTAACAGCTCAGCCCATGGTATTTTTTCTGCCTTTTAAAGCCCTGTGTTATTATAGGCTCAGGGTATCTTCTTTCCCTTAAATGCATGGAGAGAATGTGGGATTCCTGTCTGAAATCTGATCTGTTACAGGCAGCTCCCTGAAGAAGGTCTAAAAATAAGAAAAAGCCGAAACGTACGGCTTCCTACAATTTTTTTTTGCATCCTGAGAACCCATCTGTGACAGAACACTGAGATCATGACCATTTCCACCATGGGCATGCCAGAATATGTCCAGATGGAAAAAATAAACAGCTATCTGTACACCCAAAAGTTGTGTGAATGAGCCCATTACATGACCCTGGAAGCATACCAGGTTTACGTGAGTAGTGAAGCAATCATGCAATTGCTTTACCACACCCAATTCCAACATTTCAGTATGCACAGAGACCTTGCCCCCATCACTGCTGACCAGCTGTTGGCAGAAATAAAGTAAAACGTCCTTACAGGTTGCACAGTCAGGGACCTGAATGCACAGTGAAGCCAATACATTGTTTTTTTTAATCATGTGCTTCAGCTTAGCCCATGTTTCAGCATACTTTTAGGCTCATCCACCCTAGTCAACAAAGTACCTGTTATAAGAAAAAACGTACCTTTTTGAATAGCACCATCTGATCTAATGTGCCAGCTACAAACCAAAGTGAAGTAATATTTCTAAAAAGTTATGATGGCCCCTTCAATTTCTAATATAAGGACTGCAACCCAATGCAAGATGCTGAGAAACAGCATACAAACTTACTATCTGAGGAGTATTTCTCTCCCAGCTTACTTTTATAGGAATCAATAAAAAAGGGTTCCATATAAAGCACTTTTCATGGCTCAATAAAATTCTCCAAAACCAAAGAAGAAACAAACCCCAAAATGGTCCTCTGTGAAATAAAGAAACATTTTAACAACAGCAACACGTGGAATTAAGTACTCAGCTTTAGAAAACTCTTTTTTACAAGAGAAAAAAGTTGAAAGGTCTCGAGGTGAGGAGTTCAGGGAACTCCAGGCATGTTGTTAAGAGCAATTTAATTGAGTAGGCTGCCAGACCAAATGTGGAACACATAGGAGGGAAAGTCCAAGCTTCTCTTGTATAATATTGTGGTCACCTTAGTAGAGGTAGGCTACGAGTGTTTGGTTTGTTGTACACCTGTAAACACTGCTGGGAAACCTATGCTGCAATTAGGGATGTCAGAGAATTTCTCCACGAATCTCGGGGAGGCCGACTGCCAGCGCATTCGGCCCCCCAAAATTGGTGGTGAAATTCTCTGACATCCCCGCCCCCCCTGGGACGGGACTTACCTTGCTCGAATGTCCCTGGCGGCAGCGGCGGCGGCTCCGGCAGCAGCCGGTCTTCTGACCAGCCGCTGCCATTTCCAAGTAAAAAAACCCCCAAAAAACACAAACGTGATAGGCTACGTAAAGATTTATGTAGCCTATCACGGCTAGATTTTTTTAAAAAAACCCATGATAGGCTACGTAAACGTTTATATAGCCTATCATGGCTGACTTTAAAAAAAAAAAAAGCGCGTATGCATTTGCGTTCCTTATTATGACACGTGTAGTCTACGTAAATATTTACATAGACTACGGCGAAAATAAGGGGAACGCAAATAGCGTTCCCCTTATTTTCGCCCTAGTCTACATAAATGTTTACATGTGCTATATAATAAATGTTTACATGTGCTATAATAAGGGACGCAAATGGCGGCGCCCATGGGCGCTGCCATCTGCGTACGCGCTTTTTTTTTTTTTAAGTCAGCTGTGATAGGCTACGTAAACGTTTATGTAGCCTATCACGGCTGACTGCAGGCCAGGGACGCAAACGGCAGCGGGTACGGCCGCCGCCATTTGCATCCCGGCAGGAGACGAGGTTTCGTGGCCGGAGGGGCGGGGCGCCTCCCCCCCCGGCCAGAATTTCGGGGGGGGGGAGGGACAGGGCGCCCCCCCGGCCAGAATTTCGGGGGGAGGGACGGAGCGCCTCCCCCCCACCGCGAAGCAAGCTTCGAGAACAGGTAAGGGACTTTCGTCCATCCCTAGCTGCAATGCGGAATGTTTCCCCAGCCACAAACCTTGTTGCTTGGTTTTCAAGGGCCTCTAACTCCATTTGCATTGAGAAACGGTGTGTTTTGCATACAAATAAACTCATACCCTGGATGCAGCATTATTACAAGCTTTTGTTTTTACAAGACTATAATATCTCTCTTATAACTGCTGTGCTACTTCATGTATGGGTAACTGTAGTTACCCATAATTAAGAGTGGGAGAAGAATGTAAAACTGTTGCATCAATAATCTAAGCCACAGCCACTGAAATGAGCATTAGGAACCTGTATGTTAAATACATTGTTTCCATTAGAGTAGAGATGGGGAACCTCTGGCCCAAATGCCAATTTGGCCCACCAGACTGGCCCATCTGGCCCACGAGTTCTCAGCCAAGGCCACTCACCCTTGCTTCTTCCAGGCTAGGGAGGAGAGGAATCCCCACTGTTATCTCAGCTTGTCGATTGGAAATAACAGCAAATATTCACTTGCCCTCCCAACTGAGAAGTGCTTCACCTGGCCTACATCCTTCCTAATAGGGGAAGGCATGTGGCAGGCAAAGCTGCCTTGACCAAGGGTGCATAGCTTCAGTGTGCATGGACTTTCCGCAGCTGGGGAAAACCTGCCCATATCAAAGCCAGGTGCCTGGCTGAGGTCAGCATTTGAAAACCTCTGCATTAGGTGCTACCTGTTAAACTAGGATTAGATTGGTAGAAAATGGACATGGTACTCAGTCATGGCCTCTGATCTTGCACCTGTTTCGAGAAGTGCTCCTCCACCCAGCGCCTCGGTCAGAGCAGCTAGGAAAGCCTATGTGCAGCAAAGTTGGATCCCTAGCTGAAGCACCAGCTGGGGACCAAATGATGCCCCCAACATCTTCTGTTCTATGCAGGGCCAGGTGGGAGTGGGTTTTTTTCCAGTCCCTCAGTTTTTTAGCTCCCCTCCCCTACATTAAAGGTTGGCACAGAGGAGGCTTTCTGGCAGGAGTCAGAAGCTGCTGCCTAATGTAGATTTGCTGTTACTCTGAACAAACTAAAAAGCTTCCTGAGTTTTCCTGCATTAGACACTCCTTATTGATTCAGCTCGGAGATCCTTTACTTTGATAAGCAATGGGAGGTGATAGACTCCTAAAGGGTCTGCTAGAGGAAACAGGTGCAAGATCAGAGGCCATGACTGAGTACCATGTCCATTTTCTACCAATCTAATCCTAGTTTAACAGGTAGCACCTAATGCAGATGTTTTCAAATGCTGACATAATCACTGAAAAGCAAAGATGATTATTGTACAAGCCTCCCATTGTAAGGAAGACAATTCCCTTCACTTTGAGGACTCTTTCCCTCAGCCCCAGGCATACAAACAGAAGCAGAAGGAGCATGACTGCATGAGATCATACAACCTGCTTTAAAGTCCTCCTAAGAACAGTCCTAGATAAATCTAAAAGAAAGATTATTGCCTTACAGTCACATCAGAACTGACTGGAGGGGAACATTCTACTGATTTGCACAAATCTTTTTGCACTCTGCCTCTTAGGTCAACCAAGACACTTACAGGGATGGGTCAATGAAATAATCAGGCCGATACTTTGGGCAAGTCTGTGCTCGCATATGGTGTGCTTTGGAAACCAGTTATCTTGCTCAACCTCTGCACTCTCTCCATAAATCATACATAGGTTTCTAATAGCTAATTACATGCAGTCCCACAACCATCATCATTTTCACTTTTGTTTTTGCATCAGGTCTATTGGAATTTAATGAGCCTACCTCTGTTTCTCCCATTGCAATGGCTTGAGTGTCATCTGTGGACTGTGGTGTTCACCAAGCCTATTCCACAGAATCCTTCTGAGCACATGGCAGCTGTGTTTTCCATAAGCCCTAGCTAACAAAAAACCTGCAGCTGTCACAGCCTTGAAGAGTTATGTGAACTGTTCTTGACTATTTGGCCTTAATGCAATATGAGTAGTTTGACAGTGCAATTAATTTCTCAGTGGAACTGAAGCAATTCAGCTTTTTGCTAGTTTTGTATTTCCCAGCTGGGCTAACTACTGTCCAACCATACATTTTGTCTTTTGGATACAGAGCTCTAAAAACTCGCTCTGAATTTTTCAAATCATTGGAAGAAACAGCCAGTGAGAAAGCATTCCTAATCAAAACATGCCAAGTTAATGTTTGAACTGGACCATGGCATAGCCAGGAAAATTCTGGAACTTTGCTTCCACTTTGCAGTACCTTGGTGCTGTCTGCCATTCCTCAGGCATAGTTTAAAAGCTACACATTTTAAGGACTTTAATCTGATATTAACTTTATTATGCTGGGGACGAAGCAACCAGTTTCTCCTTTACCTTATCAACTTTTAAAAAAACTAAGATGTTCCAAGTAAATACTACGTTAGTAAATACAATCCAGTTTTATTCAAGTTGTTTTGTTCCTATTGTACCAATTCCTAGGAGAGTTTGATAGATACCTATTCAAGGAACACACACAATAAAAACCAAGCAACTAATTAAAAAATATGATATAGAAATTAAAGGTACTTATGTTCATTTGGCCTCAGTTATTTAATGCTAGCCAAAAGGGATGGGTCTTGCAATGCTGAGATTTTAAGATCTTTAGGGGACCAGAGGTTCAGAACTGTGGAACAGCTAGCAAGAACATCTCTTTGCATGCTTTTTGAACTTGGGGCATGCAGGATATAGCTAACAAGTATTAAAAATCTTAAAGTTCTTCTGTCTTAAAGATCAATTACAAAAGCAACAAAACGTGTGCAGTTGTCTAGTGTAAACAGCTTGCATGCTTTCCTACACTGAAGGAACGTATGAGGGTTATATATATATCTGGGTCTTTGGAAGAACAAGGGGATCCTTATCTCCTTATCTAATCTGTAGTTGCAAAGAGATTAGACCAATACCTTGGGCCAGCAGCAAGGAAAATAATGGAACATTTATATTATGTAGAGATATTTTGCTTTTCAGGCAACAGTTCATATGACAGTTAATCACACAGTAAAAGTTATGCTTCACAGGCTAATTTCGCCAATATGCTTCTTCATAAAAGTTATTTACTTCATAAGATTAAATTGTAACAGCTCACATGAGATTGGCCTAGTAGTCCAATCATTTTGGGGTGCTGATTATAGTGTAGATGGAAAGCCATACTACAGCAACACATTGCTACTAGAGACCCTGGATCAATTATGGGGTGTTGATAATGAATTTTTGCTATTTTCAACGTTGTGAGATGAATTTGATTCGCCTGCTACAGCTGAACGGCAGTGTTTGCAATTGAAACATTTGTTAGCATCTAGATTTGGTCCTGCTGCTTTTACTGCCTCGGAGTCTCCTTTGCTATTGGAAACACTTATTGAAGCTGCTCAAGTATATCGACCCACGGTTCATGTTTATAAATACTTGTTATCAGTGAATAAATATGATACACAGGGTCTGCAGCAGGAATGGAACAGGGAATTAGAATGTCCTATTTTGTCTCATCAATGGACCACTGTTTTGGTGGCTGTATCTGATATCTCTATTGACCTGCGGTTACATTTTATTCAGCAAAAACTTATTTCGGGGCTATTGGACGCCACTACATCTCTTTAACAAAGGTTTGTCAAACTCAGCTAATTGTTGGAGGTGTAATGCAGTTAAAGCTTCTTTTATTCATATGTTTTGGAAATGCCCAATAGTTGCTTCCTTTTGGGAGGAAGTTATCATATGGTTACTTTGTATTGGAAAGCTCTTTAATACTGACTGATGTACATGTTCTCTTAAACTATTTACCTGATTTTTGGAATGTAACACACGCTCAGAGTAAATGGATCTTTCACATCCTCTTGGCTGCTAAAAGACAGATCCTACAATACTGGAAGGATAAGAGCTCACCACCTATTGAAGACTTAACAACACTAGCAACGTTTGAAAGAGTGGTATATAGGCATCACTTGCGAATGGACTTAGATGTGGATATCTGGTCTGCTTTTACTGAAGTTTATGTGTATTCTTTTTTCCTTTTTTTCCTCCTAGAATGTTGTAATATTTGGAACTGTGGACTTTAGAGTATGTTATATTTTCAAATTTTTGGTTTTGATAACACCTCACATGAGATTGGCCTAGTAGTCCAAACATTTTGGGGTGCTGATTATAGCACAGATGCAAAGCTATATTACAGAAACGCATTGCTGCTAGGTTCCTCCTGTGCAAGCACCGAGTCATTGCTGACTCCTAGAGGGACGCCGCTTTTGCTGGCATTTTCATGGCAGACTGTAGTGAGGTGGTTTGCCATTGCCTTCCCCAGTCATGAATTGCTGCTACAGACCCAACTATTTGGGCAAGACTCTATTGGAGAAGACTTCCTCAGGAAGACATTTTTGGGAGAAATTCTTAATTGCTTACTATATATGCTTTTCACCACATAATTCTGCTCTTGGCTTGCACTAATACTCATTTGTTCACCTACAGTGCTAAGTAAGCAGAGCACCAGCCTTAGGGATCATCACAGGAGCAATAAGAGAGACAGGTATGAAAGTGCTTGAATCTACACTGCCAATTACTTTGGCTCAGGAATGGAGTGGACTCACAAACTTGCTTTGCTCCAGCCAGCGATAATCACAATGTCAGAACTGTCAGATTCCACACACCCATACACACAGGAAAATCTGACCCTCTCTCCTCAAATCAGTACAGTTCAGAAATGGGATTAACTCCAGCCTAACAAGTCTCAGAACAGCTTCTGAGACTTTTTCACTGCACAAGTCAGAGCAGCACAAGTCTCTGCTCTGCATACTTACTTCCATAATATTTGGTGAGGGCTTCTTTAGCAGATCTCAGTGCCCAGTGGGGTTCATAGAGGAGATGCTCCCTGAGATACTCAAGATAAAGGCTCTTCAGGGCTTCAAAGGTTAAACCAGCACCTTGAAGTTTAGAACTTATGTTGTCTCTCTGAACAAACTCCAGTCACCAGGTGAGTCTATGTGGCTGGGGGGCAGGGGGAGGGAGAGGTTGTTTCTACTGAGTCACTTTAGGCTAGTAAGTTTTATGTTTCGTTCCTGTGCCTTCCTTGTTCTCCATCTCATTTATTATTTGATGTTTTAATAAACTTTGTTTCTTGATTTGGAGTATGGGAAATGATTTCTGACCAAACTCAAGGGAGGGTCTTTCTCCCCACACCATGCGGTCTACATCATGTGGAGCATATTTCCTCCCAAGGGGCATAATAAGCCCCCAAAGGGGAGAGAGGAGCATTCTTGTTCATGCAACATTAAACTAAGGCTTTAAACTACGTTATGCCCAATCTAATCCATCCTATGGAGATTATTTCCACAAAGGTGTTTGGCTCAGAGACTGCACCTCATACTTACACATTACTATGGTGAACTCTAAATCCCCTACATGCTTATTGAGAGTACATATTTATATTGTACATTGTCCAGTTCCTGTGCTCCAACTCTTATTAAAAATAGCAACCATTTGCCAAAGATAATATCTATTATCTGTAGTAAGAGGCCCATCTGAATTTCTTAACCTTTGCACCTTTTCAACTTCTATTCTATGTACTACTCTTCTATGTAGAGTTGGGTATGCCAAAGCCCAAGGAAGCGAATAGGCTTAGGTGCAGCCAAATGCAATTGACTGGGCTGTAAAGAGGCCATTCTAGGTGTCAGGCAGTATTTTCAAATCTATAAAGTCTTCCAAGGTTTCATCACATGGGCAAAGTTTCATTAACTCTATCTTTAATTTATTGCTGCCTTCACAAAACTCAGAGACAGAAAATTCTCATTAGCTCAGACCAATCTGTGATCAAGATGAAATGCTGACCCTAGCTTAGGACATAACCAATCTTAAACCAATGGCATACTTCAGCTAGGCAGAAAGCAAGAAGCAAAGATAAGATAGCAAATTAACAATTAACTTGCTTAAAGTGCTCCTTTAAGCACGCTCCTACTATACACTAAGAATGGTGTCTGTTTTGTCCTTAAAAACACACACTCATTACATCAAGTACATTTAGCAAATTCTAGTTCTCAGGATGCAATTTTCTCTAAATCAGTCTAAATCACGTTATTCTAGAAAGTAGTGCATTGCTTCACAAGATTTCAGAAAGTTATTTCTATTTTTAAATGTGTTTGAATGTATTTGTTTTATTATCATTTTAATATAGTTTTATTTTACATTTTTTATAGCTCCTATGATTGTAAGCTGCCTTGAGTGCTATTTTCTTGGTAGAACGGTAGGGTACAAACCAACTAAATCTGGAGTGGGCAGAAGGAAGACCTCCAGATGTTCTGGACTAGGGATATGGAGGCCTGGAATAAATGGAAAGAATAATGTTTTTTCCATTTTTTTCCTGAAAAATTGAACAGCTTTGGATTATGAATTTTTTTTTAGAATTTAAGACAAAGTACTTATATAGCGTTACTCAGCCTTTACTCCCCCTAAATGATTGCTAAAAACTATGTAATAAGAACACTTTACTAGAAAGACTGGAGTAAAAAAGACTGGAAAAAGACTGGACTTTTTCCAGTAAAAAGTCTGGAAATAATGAAGCCATGAGGAAAAATGTTTTTTTTTTTTTAATCCTCTGTAAGATTCTCAGCATAGTTATTTCTGTCATTCCTTTCTAAATTATTGTTCTAAAGTATATTTTACTGACAGACAATTATGCTCAGTTTCCCCACATGTCATCAGAGTCACCACTGTGCATTCTTGACAGTAACTGTACAATCTTGACAGTTTGGATTGTGTTGTAAGTCCTGTGTTTCTGGTTGGATGCTGTAGCAGTCACTTAATGTAGTTCTAATCTATTCAGACAGTAATTACGAATTTACTGAGTTTGCTTGTAAAAGTTTTAAAATATAATCATAATTTTATGAGCAAACCAAGTTATATATAAAGTAATTTTAGGAACAGAAAGGCTGCTTTATGTTGCTAAAGCAGCCCTCCCCAACCCGGTGCCCTCCAGATGTTTTCGACCACAGTGCCCAATATTCCTGACCATTGGTCATTCTGTCTGAGGCTGATGGGAGCTGAAGTCCAAAATATCTAGAGGACACCGGGTTGGGGAAGGCTATCTTAAAGCAACAAAGTGACTTCAGATCCGTAAGGAGTGCTTAAAAAATAAGGACTGCTTATTTTTCAATTTTTCGCAAAATTTCCATTTCCCCCCAGAAAATAATTGGAAAAAAACTGTTTTTTTCCCCATGGCCTCAAAATTTATGGAATTTTTACATCTCTATTCTGGATTTCAACTTCCAGAAACCTTTAACAACATGGCCAATGGTCAGGAATGCTGGGAGTTTTATGTCCAAAAGATCTGGAGATCTACTTTCTGCCCACCCCTGAAATAAATAGTTTTGCCATTAAAATAATCCAATTCCACCAAGCAGTTAGACAACTCAAGGCTAGCTTGTGTTAGAAAAAGTTCTTGCTTCTGGTCAAATGAAGGGCCAGGTAGGCGACAGTGGAACCAACAAAGTTTTATTGATCGTTTTGCAAAATGGGTACAGAGCAGTCTGGACCCATGGGGTAACCTGCCCCAGGGATCCAAGACGAAGGACCCACTGTCTTTCACTTGTGAACTATAAACTCTGACAATTTCAAATTAAATATTTCAATACGAAGAACTATATTGGCATAAAATAAGCTAGGTTTGCTCCCTCTCTGTTGTCCTTCTGCTGGCACGCAAAGACCGCTTTATTCAAATGGGCCTTTAGCGTGTAAGTGGGACAGTTGAACTGGATGCTATTTTTACTCTGTTATTGTTGTGTTTTATTGTATTTTAATATATTTGCTTATTATTGTTTTTATCCAGTTTTAGTAGTGAGTTTTGGTAGAAAGGAAAGGTACAAATCAAATAAACAAATAAATTAGCACCGAAACAGGTGCATTTAATGTGTAAGCATATCACAACTGCATAGCCACAGTAAAGTAGATGAAGTTTTAGATGTCTATTACCAAACGCATAAACAAGCATTAAGTATGTCAACACTCTATTTGCATGGGTGAATTATTTATGCAAATTTAAAGATCAACAACTGGGCCTTGGATCTTTAAGCTACTTTAAGGTCAAGAATGAGATCAGTTTGTAGATACATTATTTTTGCTAGAAAAATGGAAAACATTTAAAATATAGTTATAAATGATGGTTCCGTGAGACTGATTACAAGATACATAATTACAAACATCCTTCTTATTCTTACTGGAACAGCACTAGGGTCAGAATCCTAAACACAGTTAAGAAGTCGACCAAGTAAACATTTTTAGGATTGGTTATCAAACATAACTGCATGCTCTATAAAGATGACTTTCCAAACACAAACTTTCAGACTATTAAAGCTCCATGAGGGAATCAGAGGTGAAAGATACTTTTAAACTGAATGAGTTAAAACTTTGTACAGATTTATACTGGGATGCATTTTCCTCCTTATCTTTTTTAAGGGAGGCCTAATTCCAGAGAAGGAACTAGTCATGTTTTCTCATGGTTGTTTTCCAGTTGGGAAGCATCTTTGGCAAAAAGCCTACTAGTAAAGGGCGGGGGTGGGGGGAGGTAGTCACCAGATGGTCTTCTTGCTTAATTTCAGCTGCATTACGTCAGATTCGTTTTGCGATAAGGGATCTCACAATTCATGGTTTGGCTTAGACTGGTAAGAATCTGCTTTATCTCACACCCACTTTGCAATTTACTTAAATTAAGCAGACATATGCCTGTCATTCACCACATTTCACTATAAACCTTTCGGTCACATGAATCGGCACAAATTTTAGGCAATTCAGAGAAGATGCATCTTGCAGGATGGTCTCAGTAAAACTGATGCAGACTATAAGTGGCATAAATCTGCACTAAATTTGCAAATACTGGGGAAATAAGTGACCAACAAGTGACACACCTATTACTCAGCTGGCTGAACATGACGATGACTGAACAATTGTTTTTCTTTCATAAATGTGCAGCCATAGGTAAGCATAGTGTCTCAGTTTTTGCTTACGTTGCTTCCACACTATAGCCCTTTCGTGATGCTGAGGCACTGCTTTTCTGCTATTAGCTATGGTTCCATACAGCACTTGATACAGCACTATATAATTCAGGAATGCCCCTTCCCTTTGCCTATATCCACCTACAAATGTTTTTGCACAAGACTGTCCCACTCAGCAAGGGTTCCTTGCAATGTTAATTAAAAGTTTCCTTCTTTTAGCTTCATCCCGTTTTATTGCTTCCTGCTAAGTGTAGCTTGGTGATTAGTGATGGATTGCCCCTTATTTGATCAACCTGTCTCCTGCCTGGTGGTGGTGGTGGGGGCACTCTCATTACTGATTTCCTTGTATTATTTTTTCTATTCTTTCTTAGCACAACAGCATGATTTTGCTATAAAAGAAAAACAAAAAAGTGAAAGGAAAACAGTAATTAAGCCTCCCTGCAACCCCCAGTGGAACAGGAACTGACAATTCATCACTATTTCCCCAGCTGCACTTAAGAGGAAGCAATAAACTGTTTTCTAAAATAGTATAATCAAGGTACAGTAACCCTTAAAAGCCTATATAGCACTCCGATTGTCCACATTGGACATACTGCCACTGTAATAGTGTTTTATTGAAAAAAAATTAATAAAGCACCACAGATCAGATCTAAAAAAACACGGGAGGAGTACACAGAAGACAATGAGCGAGTGTAGAAGCAATCTTAAATAAAGCCAATCCCACACAACTGCACAGCTGAGTCAAGCTTGTCAACAGCCCCAGCTAATTTTGTACACTACAAAACCAACCAAATCTCTCATCCTGGAATGATTAGCAACCTCAAGTTATCTTAGACATTACATGATGAAACCTTCCTCCTGTCTCACTGTTTCTATTGCTTCTTTGTGGGCGCACATCACCAACGAACCATGGTTAAGAAATTGTGAGTGGTTGGAAATACAGTGGGAAATGCACTGGTTGCAAACTGCCTTCTTCCACTGCAATAAACAACCTAGGGATGCCTTGTCCCTGGGTTGTTTATGTGATGTCTAAACCCAGAACTCTGGGTTGTTGGGAGAGTTTGAAACCCATGGTTTAACCTCAACAACCCCCGGTTTCATCCTCTAACAAACCAGAGTTCTGGGTTCAGAAGTCACGTAAACAAACCTAGGATGGAGTGTCTCTGGGTTGTTTATTGAAGCAGAAGCGTGAGGGAACCAACAAGTGCACTCGTTCACTCCCACTGCATTTCATAACCTACACTTCATTAACTGTGGGTTGTTGGCAACATGCAAACCCGGCATATGTTTCTACTTATTCTATGTACCCACTCTTCGGTGGGAATAATTACTCATGTAACTGAACATTTAAACCACAAGAATTGCTTCTTGATAAATTTTAGAAGAATTAGAATCTGAAGAGTCAGTGTGTGCGGGCAGGTGGGTGTGTGGCAGGAAAGAAAGACAGATTTAGTAAAGTAGGGACCAGAGCCACAGGTGAGCTGTAATACATTACTTGGCATGTGGCGCATGCAGCATAGAATAGACCTGGCTTTGATGTTGAAAGCCTTCTCTCCAGCTTTTAACCCCCGATTAACAAGGCTAACCACTTCATCTGGAGTGAGGTCTCCCCTGCAAAAAACAAAAGAGATATTGGTTAGTGCAGGGGTTCCCACACAGCGCCTGGGGGTGCTATGGCACCCGTGGGCACCTCCAGTTGCACCCACACAGCTCTTCACTCCTTGCCCTCTTCACAATTTTTTTTTTTAACAAAAAACTGAAAAACATTAAGAGCGCCAGGTTCCCCTTTTTCTTCCTGAACCTGCTCCTGATCAGCTGTTCTGAGAAATAAGCATAGCTAGAGGCTGGGAGTAAAGAGAAACAGCAATATAAAGGGGTGGGTGGGAGAGAAAGAAGGCTAGGGACAGTAAAGGGGGAGAAATACCAAGGAAAGCGGCTGGGGGAGAAAAATAGCAAGGCTAGAGGCATGGAGAGGAGAGAGAGCGAGAACAAGCAAATGGGAAAGGTCTGTATGGATGGAAAAAGTTTGAGAGGACCAGGAAGCAACGTTTTCCATTTCCCCCTCCCCACCCCCAGCTTCTAGCCTCACTGCTTCTTCCCCTCTGTTTCTCTCTCCCCGCCCCCACCTGTTGACTATCCAGGCCCCCATGGCAGCCATTATGTGATTAGCCACATCCTCTATGGAAGTTATTTTGTGGTGGTGCCCAAAGCAGTTTCTCAAATTCCCAAATGGGTCCAAAAAAGTTGGGGACCCCTAGGTTAGCATATCATCATTCCCCAACACTAAAGGAAGGAGAAATACTGCTTCATGATTACTACATCAAACTGGTTGCATCTCAGGGTCAATTTTATTTTATTATCATCACCCTGTTTATTAATGTATTGTTTCTGAATTTTGTATTAACCTAATTGGTTTTTTGTAAGTACTGAATTGAACATTTATTTATAGGTTTCTTTTTGACATTCTTAGGACTGGATAATTTTTTCATACCATTAGGCTTTCAACGTTTTGTATCATGTTGCTACACGCTGATAACACAAACAACCTAGCCATTTTGGGCTTCCTTTCAGAGTAAAGGTGGGCAACTTGCAGTCCAACAACAACTGGGGGGCTGCAACTGCCATCATCCCTCACCATTGGCTATGCTAGCTATGGCTGATGGGGGTTCTAGGTCAGAACACGTGAAAAGCCAGAAGTTACTCACCCATGTTTTAGAGGGAAAGGCAGGGTACAAATTAACTGAACAAATGAATTTCACACTTTAAAAGGGCACACATGTTTGCTGTGTCTTTCAGTGATCATTAATGGTTTTTATCGCGCATCGTTTTGAGTGCTCATTGAGCAGAGAGCAATCAAAAATATTCTGACTAACTAAAGAAAGTATAAATGACATACAAATGCATGTTACAAGATCATGAAGGCTGAGGATACACATGTCTGGAACGTAGCACAGGGGGAAAACAGTTGTGGGGCAAGCTGTAGGAAAAAGTGGCAGGTACGAAAGGGTTACACCCCTTCCTTCCAGTGCTCAGCTCCAAACTCCTGAAGTTGCTTTTCTCTAGAGAAAACACCCATCAAGCTATGTTCTGCCCTAAAATGTGAAGGGAACATGTGGGGATGCACATTCCCCTTCACACATTACAGGATTATAGAAACATAGAATAGTAGGGTTGGAAGGGGCCTATAAGACCATCGAGTCCAACCAGAATGGATGCCATGGTGAGCAACCTCAGGCCCGGTGAGCTGACCCAGAGGCCTGTTTGCTGCTCACCATAACAAAACACCTGTATACAGATGGCAAACAAGTCAGCCACCTAATGTCTAGCTCAGTTATAGAGTTACACAATTTATTTGTAGGTCTCAGGTTCAATTCCACAATCTCCAAAACTTTGGAGAACCTCGACAGGCAGAGTAGATAATGCTGGGGTAGGTGGATTAATGGCCTAAGTCAGTCCAAGGAGATTTCCTATGTTCAAATTCAGTAGTTTCCAGATGATCTAAGCATACCAGAAAAGCCTAATTGCCGTATTTCATATTTAAATCAAATATTTAGCATGTGTTGCTAATACTTTAAAACCACTCTATTTCTGCAAAGGAAAAAAAAAACAGCATTCCACAGCCTTCTATTCAAGGTGAGATGAGAGTTACTTTGCAAAATAGTTCAAGACGTCTAGCTGCCAGCTGTTTAATATTAGACAATGCCCATGCAGGATCATGGAATAGATCTATAAGTAAATGTGTGTGTTTTCCAAATGAGGACAGTATCCCAACCCTTATTAACATGCACAGCTTCAAGCTACCCTGGCAGGAAATACAGCCACCAGCAAACTTTCCTTCCTGTCTTATTCTCCCTCACCCCTTGAGAAGCTCCTCCACAAAGCTGGTTTAAAGTATAAATTAGCAATGTATTGTCAAACGCAGCTCTGATTCCTTCTAAACAAATTAAAATCTGTGAAGATCAGCTGCATGGTCTCAACCTAGTAGCTATGACAGCTAAACCTGCTTGGTTAAAAAAATAAATAAATAAAACAAGCTGCGGAAGAAAATGCTTCTGTTTTATCTCTGGTTCTTTTCCTAAGTTAAGAGTAAGCTTTGCCAAAACCCCTTACAGCTGCTTCACACAGGCAAGATGGATGAAGTACTCAGGGCAAGAGGTCCCACTAACACGGAAGCAGTCTCAAAGAATGGGCTATGGGAGGGTTAGAGGAAAAAACAGGGCAGGCTTGTGAAATCAGTAGTCCTACATTCCAAAACGGAGAAATAATTGTAGATGCACTCCATGTACTGTATACATATGAATAATTTGGATTAAATACTCCAAAACTGACATTAGGGGTGAAATCCTAGAAACCCTATACCCTCTTACCTGAGAGTAAGCCCCATTAGACTCAATGGGACTTACTTCCAAGTAGACATGCATAGGAGTGCACTTCAGGATTATTTTCTTCTCAATAGAATAGAATCACAAAGGAAGCGCCAATAATTCAGTTAATTGTGAGAACATCACAATCAGTTTATTCATTCAAACCTGCAGTGTGCCATTTTATTTGCAAACATATACCTATCCTCTGGATTTGATGGCACAGAGTGCCCAACACAGCTGTAAACCCAAATCCCCCATGAGCCCTTGGAATTCATCTTACAACTGAGGGAAGGGGAGGAGGAAGTCGTGACAACTCCATAATTGTGACTGGATATCTTTGTTTCTTGGCTAATTAAAAATCTAACATTCAACAAGTTGTACCATATTTTGGGGTGCTACAAGATTTTACAACTTACAGTGCAATCCTATGCATGTTTACTGACAAATCCTATTGTGCTAACTCCCAGGTAAGTGTGGGAGGACTGCAGCCTTAGTCACAATCTACCTGAAACAATTAAGAGTGTTTATATTCCTAAAATAACTCTTCAGTTTCATAGCTGAAAGCTTAGTTACTTTCTACTGTGCCCAATAAAGAGTTATATGTAACTTAGAAAGCCTACAAACTCTTTCCCCATCAGAAGCTGCTCCAACAGAAGAGTGCAAGTGCTTGCAATGATGGTTTCAACAACTAGTGATACACCTTAACTAGTGTATGATCCAGCCATAGTTAACCACTTTAGAGTGCCACTGATTTCAGTTGGAGAGTTAAGAAGTTCCTAATTCCCCCCACTGACACCAACAGGATTTTAACAGAGCAATCTGTTGCACGTTTACTCAAGTCCCATTGTGTTCAATGGAACTTACTCCTAGAAGAGCATGCACAGAACTGTAGCCTAAAATGCTGAACTTTAGGGGCATTGTGCTTTTCTCTCTTATTCTCTGGGAATAATACAGTACTTTTCTCTCTTATTCTGCGAGAATAATACAGCAAACAACAAATGCAAAGAAATGGCAATTAGAACTTCAACACTGAACCAAAAATGCACAGGAAAATCCTTCAAAGAAGTAGGTACTTCTTTCCTATTTACACAGCAGAAAGCTAGACACACATAGTGCAGTGATCTCTTGTATGGTGTGAAGTGCTAACAGGCATGGGAAGAAGTTGCAAAGTCCAGACGTTGTCACTGCAGATAAGACTCAATGCAGAACTGCTGATGGTCAAAGTATTGCATAACAAGCAATTTAATTTTCTTTAATCACACACTGCCAGCCAGTAGTACCTCATTATCAGGTATTTGCTTCTTTGGGGTCTATTTTGTAATGCATTTTCTTACACATTTAAAAAGTTACTCACTTTTTTTGGTCCCAGGGGATAGGATGTACTTCGCAGTTGGCAAGGAAGTGAGGGCTGTACCTGGCCTCAACATAGATTATACCCTCCTTGGCTTTCATTTCCACAAACTCGTAAGCAATTCTTTCCACAGCCTCACGGTCCCCCCTGCAAATGCAGAAGCTTGGTTTTTACAATAGTGGTAGCCAATTAACAAGGAAGAACCTGTAAAACACAGATCTGCAGTACTGTCGGAGTGCGTGCTTCTCAGCAGACTGAATTCTAAGCTTCAGTAACACTGTTTGAAGTCCTTGCGAATTTGCAATCCTTATCTGACCACAGGTCAACAACCTTTTGTTTAGTATATTAATATCCCAGTTTTCCAAAAAAAGGTTTGAGATGGCTTACAATCATCTAATAGATCAAGCATGGTCTGATCCAATTCCAGCCTCCAAAATATGATGCAATGGCTAAGCTATGTTTGACACTAATAACGCAGGGAATTTTTTTCCCCTATTTGAACTTGAGCTATTCAAATTAACAGTTAACAGGGAAATTCTAAGTAGCCAATTAGTTGCAGCAGGGAATCTTTCCAATCCTTTTTGAGCTCCATGTGTCAAGGCGGACAGTTTTACTTTAACATACACACAGGAAGTTGATTTAGCACTAGATGTAAAAGAGTGAAACAAACAGCAAAGCATACTCAGGCCTTACTGGATCAGAGCCCTGCACTGATTTTGATTTGGAACCAACACTAACTATACTTGCCAGTGTCCTCCTACTATTAATAAAAATCTGTCATTTGTTGCTCATGAGTGCCTAAATTCTAAACGTAGTATCCCCAAGAGATGAGTCAGTTCTAAATCAGAACCTCAGAAAAATAATGGTATCAGCCAATGCTATCAATGCCTGAGCAAGCAACTTACAGGGTTGCCAAGAGGTTTTGTGGGTCCTAAGAGAGACATGTCAGTTACTTCTCCCAGTTGATACGCTCTGTGGCTTGCTTCCTCAGTTATTAGCATTTGCATACAGTGCCAGTTCAGATGTCAAATCATGGATTGAGTCACACTGCTCACATGAGATTCACATTTGCTATCCCCCCACCCCCTGCTCCCCTCTCCCCTCAATTTATTCTCTCTTAGTTCCAGGTTTTTGGCAAGCCAAAATTTGCCTTTTAGTACGAATTGTGCAGACTACAGTTTGGTCAAGCCATCATTTGTCTCCAATCCAAGATCACAAACTAGGATCAAACCCAGATTTGTGGTCAAGCCATGGTTTAAGCGAACCATAATTTGCCTAGTTTGGACAAAACAACAGACCACAGTGCTGCATAAGGGGAAGCGCCCATGCACATAACACAAATACTGTTTGGTATTACATTTGAACGGAATCACACAGAGACAGGATAGGGGCCCTTATATGACAATGCCACCATCCTTCCTCAAAGGCCTTGCTAGTCACTCACTTCCATCTCACTCCATGAATAAACAGATTCCATAAAGACTGCATTTGTCCCCTGCATTTTCTCCATCAAAAGAAAGAGAAGGCTGTCCTGAAGTTTATAGCTACAAAAATGTTTTATTTATTTATTTCTTCAGAAAATTTCTGTACTGTTTTTCATTTTTTAAAAAATAAATCCCAGAGTCATTTACAGGATAAACTCATGATAAAATAATCAAATGAATAATTAAAACAATAAAGCAGTGATAAAACAATTACATCTCATTAAAATAACCGGGGTATCTGGCAATGCTAGTGGTCAGGAAAACCCCTGGACAAACAAATGTGTCTTATGCTGTCAGCAAGAACTCCATACTAGAAGCTCGCCTGATCTGAATGGGGAGATAATTCCACAAGGTAGGCGCCACAATTGAGAAGGTTTATGTAACACTTGTTGAATTTATGCAGTTCTTGTTGCATATCTGACACTTGAAATGCTCCATACAAATGCCAAATACTATCTTTTGCTATTTTCCATCCAGTTCTGTACTCCTATCTTTTAAGGGTTTAATACAAGAATAAAATGCTAGAACATGACTTTGGGAATAAGACAGCAAGACAATATTTAGTCAAGAAGCCCCGGGCACTAGCTTACAAATCATAATCTGTGTACATGTTTCAATATTAAATATTTCCAAAACATTACATTTTTAGTATTATCGATACAATCAAGGAGAAGAAAAATGGGAAATACTCATCACCACTCTAGTCACAGTATATAGTCTGCAACAGCAGCCAGGTTCAGGACTGGGGCACCCTTTGTCAATACAGTGCACTGTATGGAGGGTATTTAAGCCCCTTCCAGTGATGTATAGGAAAGTGTAGCAGGAAATTGGGGTTGGGAAAATGTGCACATAATGGTATCCATCCCCACCACCCCGATTTCACACTACTCTAGCATTTTTTAAGCAGCTGCAGGAGGCTGCCCCCTTTGCAACTTAAATACTCTTAAGTGGGGTGTTGTTAGATCTGATGAAGCAATGCTCCCTCCATATCCAATCAATCACCTCCAAGTGACCCTTTAAGCTGCAACAAGAACATACCTGCTAAAAGCTTAAAAGAAGGAACTGATGCCATGGGATATGGGATCTGTGCCATCAGCTGTGAGTCCCCCCCCCCCACCAGTAAGTTCAAAGCTGAAGGACAAGAGCCCCCCACTTTGCTAAACGCAAAGTTAAAGGAGCAGTTACTGCAAGTTCGTAAAGTTCCCCTCCATTTACTTACCAGCCAGTAGATTTGTGCAAAATTCTCCTCCATTTGCTTCCCAGCCATCAAATTGGTATATATTTGTTAGTCCCCCCAAATGCACAAATCTCAATGACTTAAAAAAAAAAAAAAAAGGAGGTGGCAGAAGGGGATGAAGCACATAGGGTGGGGGGGGGGCAGGTTAGAACTGTCAGGGAACTGCAGTAACCACAGCAGTAAGTGCTCTGAAAAGGAGATGTGAAAAGAGAGGGGGAATTAAGATCTACCCTTTCCCAAGTTGCTGGAGACTTGGGGAAGTGTTGAAAAAGTGGTGGACACTGAGAAATGTCAGTCCAGCACTTAAAACAACAGGATCACACTGCCAAAGGAGGGAGATCCCCCTCTTCCCGCCCCACTTTTGGTGCACCTACTTTTGCTGTCCCCCCCCCCACCCTTTTCGGTGCCTCTCCATTGACAGCTCAGCACTTGTTCTCTGGCAAGTGTGCACAAATCAGCCTATATGTAGTCTTGCCTTGTCAACTCCATGTCCCTTTATTTATTTATTGCATTTATACCCCGCCTTTCTCCCTCTCGCAAGGAACTCAAGGCGGCTTACATTATCCTCCTCCTCACCGTTGTATCCTCACAACAACAACCCTGTGAGGTAGGTTGGGCTGAGAGTCTGTGACTGGCCCAAAGTCACCCAGTGAGCTTCCATGGCCAAGGGGGGACTAGAACCTGGATCTCCCGGCTCCCAGTCCGTCACTCTCACCACTACACTACACTGGCTCTCCATA
Source organism: Heloderma suspectum (assembly GCF_057233095.1). Taxonomy (NCBI): domain Eukaryota; kingdom Metazoa; phylum Chordata; class Lepidosauria; order Squamata; family Helodermatidae; genus Heloderma; species Heloderma suspectum. Next base: position 282,168,328 of record NC_139461.1, on the reverse strand, counting down.
ACCTCTCCATGTCCCTTACCTCCTCCCCTTCCCTGCTCCCTTTGACAGCTGAAACAGACTAGGAAATTGACCAGGCAAGACTCCACGTATCAGAGCACACTTGTGCACCGCTGTAAGAGCACATTTGTGCACTTCCGAAAGACCGACAAAAAATAATAACTTAAGAAATAACAGAAAGATTTGTGCAAATTTCTCAGACCGAAAAATAAAAATAAGAAGGGTGGTGAACCAGTGATGGCCGCTCGAAAGTGCCACTTGGGCATTGGTGGAGAGGCTGCTACTGGCGGCTGCAAGGGCAAGATTGGAAAGAGTAGCAGGGGGGTTTGCTGCTTTGACCAAGTGGCCAATAGCCGATCCCCACAATGAAATTACTCTGCCAGGTTCGGATGACATGACAACCCAACCCATCGTGAGTTGAACAACCCCTAGAACAAGCCATAGGTTGTCAGAGTGGCATGTTGTCCCCAAATAAGCCACCCTGTGGGAAGTGGTCTAGGTTAGGATGACCCTACAACCCATTGTGGCTAGTTACCCATGATGGGCTCTCATGTTGTGCGAACCCAGTCTATAACTTGCATTGTCCCCATCTAGCACAGAGAATGCTCAGGGGTGACGGGGGTTGCAATCCAACAAGATCTGGGGATGCACGGTTGGGAAAGGCTGGAATGTGGACCAGAATTCAAGGATGAGAATGGAAAAATTCTATTTATTGAAAAGACATGATCTACAATGCCAAGTCTGGAAGCCCTGGTAGTACTGGCCACACAGTCTGTACCAGCACTGCACTGGCCTCAAGATCAAAATCTGTGCTGATCCCAATGAATCCCATCCCTTGTGACAGCTGTTCTACAACTGCCCACACAGGGCTTCAAGAGGAAGACAAGTTTTCACATGCCCTTAGGGGCTGTTCCATTAGCTACTGGTAAGGGTACAGGGTCACTCTGCACCAGCAAGGCATCAGCTGTTACTTTCTCAGTAGGAATAATGCCACTGATCTCTAGGCAACATTTTAAATTGAAATTTATACTTCTTTGGCCAAACACTTTGATAGAAACAAAAAGGGCAGCCACCACATCACAGATCATTAAGCTGGCAACATCCAAAGTTTGACAATGGTTAAGATGGAACAATTACTTACGCAATTGCTGGCATGTAGAGTGAAAACTTTGCTAGGAACTCTGTGAGACTGAGTGGCTCTTTGTGAGAAACATGTTCTATGAGGCTTTCTACAGTATCTGCTGGGAGCTGTATTCCCCTTTTCCTAGAAGTTTAAAAAAATACACGTATCAGCTGCTGGCTTGACTGGAGTAGTCCTGAATTGAATCGGTCTTGTGCACTGATGAAGAAAACCAATAGTCGTAGAGTCCAAGACATTTGTCACCTAGTCACTAACAAATGGCTGAGTCTATAACCCCTTTGTCTTATGTACTAAGAAAACTACAGGTGCTTCCGGACAGAGGGCTCCTAGAACTACCAACGAGACGGCATTGTGCAGCAATTTCATCTTTTTCCTATTAACAGATTTTCTGCAGTAAGAAAAGAAGACAGATGATGTGGTGGGAAAGCATGGGATGGTTATGAGTGGAAAACAACAACGTCAGCCCCCCTCCCATCCTGTAAAAAACTTTGTAAATGAGGCAGGGCAATGGCGTGATAAAAGCCTCATCTAGAAGCACCCTATAAGTATGGGTTTGTAACAATGTTAGGTTCGATGTATAGAATCCCTACAGTCTTCACTTTTATGTTATAAAATAAAGTTTCTTGTCCTTAGGTTAAAGGAGGCAAATTTGACAGCCTGGCAGTGGTTCTCCTAAAAGAAACTGAAGAGTGTGCAGGTATACTTCTACTTAGTACACTGTACCCAGCTCCCCCATGACCCAGTCCAAATGCTCCTCCCTATCAGTGTTCCATAAATCATAACAATTCCACGTCAGTTGGTAGGGGGTGGAAAGAAGTGAATGAGAGCACAAAATACACACAAACTCTAGAAAGAAAGAAAAAGCAACATTTTGCAAACACCAGTAGAACAAGGTACATATGTGAAATACACATATGTAGGCTTTGGTTTTCTGATCAAAGAAATTAGGAAACTATAGTGTAGAGCCTGTGTCCCCAGCTAAACCTTAAATTTAAAACAGAGCACCTTCAATCAATTAATACAGATGCTTCCTTTCTCGGAGGATCACTGCCAACAAATTACACTCCTGCATGCCAGATGTTTCCTGACCTTTACTTCGAACATTTAATTTCTTTGTGTCATAGAAAATAGTGCCTCAGTAAACAAAAGCATCTTACTACTGGCTTGAGATAACCCTTTTGCAAATTCCTAGGCATTCCTAAAGCAGTGACCTTATACGATGGTATCAATTTCCATTGAAACTGAACTGTTTGTTGTTACTGAAGCCACACCAATTGCATAAGCCCCATTCCCACTGCCTTCTATCAGCTGAATGCTACGTAGCATTTTGCTGTAAAAGTGCGTCTCAATCATATTTATAATCTGTTCGTATTTGCAAATGTCCCCTTAACTTTTAAACAGATTTTCACATTTGGAAATAGTCTTTTAAAAGCAACTAAAAACAGATATTGTAGAGCTGGAAAAGGTGCAGAAAAGAGCAACTAAAATGATCAAGGAGCTGGAACAACTTTGCTGTGAGGCAAGGTTACAACATCTGGGACTGTTTAGCTTGGAAAAAAGGAGAGTAAGAGGAAACATGAAAGAGGTGGACAAGTTTATGCACGGTGTGGAGAAAGTGGATGAGGAGACATTTTTCTCCCTCTCTCATGATACTAGAACCTGGCATCATACCATGAAGCTGATTGGTGGGAGATTCAGGACAGATAAAAGGAAGTACTTCTTCACACAGCGCATAATTAAACTATGGAATTAGACACATTCCTGGAGGAGAAGGCAATACCTACGTGCACCAGTTGCGGGGAACATGGTGGGAGGGTGGTCTTGCACTCATGCCATGCTTATGGGTTTCCCATCAACACCTGATTGGCCACTGAGTGAACAGAACACTAGACAGACCCTTGGTTTGATCCAGCATGGCTCTTACGTTCTTATGTCTTCAATCATGCCAGTGTCACTGAATGGAATTTTAGTGTTAGATCTGGCTTTCACTCTCTCCTTGGTTTGCTTCTTTTCCTTCCTGACTCTCACAGCACCCCGCCCCCACCTTCCTGACCGCTGATGACATCTGAGACAGTGGTTTGAGGGATGGTTCAGATGGTGAAAACCATGTCAGTACTGTACTTTCAGATTACAGTCCTATGCAAACTTATCTGAGAACAAACCCCATTGAATATAGTAGGACATACTTTTAAGTAAACATGTGTAGGACTGTGCTGCTCATCCACTTTTCTCTACCAAAGCACATTTGCTTGTTCCAAAACAACTGAACCTCGCTTTCTAAACAATTGAACCTTGCTTTCTAAAATCATAAACCAACATGATACAGATTACAAAGGAAGTGGAACCAAAGGTTATATTTCATTTGTTTGGAAAGCAGGGTTGACAAATATCAATGATTTTTTTAAAAAATCAAAACGATCGGATTTTTTTGGTTTTTAAACTGAATTTTGAAATTTTCTTCAAACAATTAGTAAAAAAAGAGTCTAAGGCAAAGATATCACTATGAATACTAATGATACAACTTCGAATTATGTTCTATGAATATATTAACAGCTGTTTATGGAGATGGGAGATAACCTGATCAGTCCTATTCTGCACTGCAGGTCGTGGTGTACAGAAGGCCTTGCCTCTCTCTAACTGCAAAGATAGAGAAGGTCAATGAATAGAGTATTTTGGGAGATGGAGTAGATCTGAACAAGGAGGAGGAGTCTGGATATAAATGCAGAGAATAGGGGAAGGGAAGGTAATAGAAAGTGAAACCAAAAGTGAACAGAACATATACATGCAGTCCTGATTCTTGAGGAAACTTCTGCTGCATGTATCCTCCACTGTGTACCTACCTTCTAACGAAACCTACATCTCTGAATACGTATTAAGGTTATATTAAACAATAATGTATGCCTACTAAAAAATTCAGATTAGATAGAATCTTCCTCACTAGTGATTTAAACTGTAATTTAAATCATTAAAATTGAGTCCTTCAGAGAAGCGATTTAAATCATGATTTAAATCAAATCAATGCTGTTGGAAACAGAATAATCATAGAACAATTTGCAACCAATACCAACTATTTAATGTACTACCATTTTATAAACGGGGGGACAGACCCAAACCCAACACCGTTCACTCACTTGCTGAAGTATAAAATAGTTTCTGGTTTAATAGCTCCATCCAGGTGGACGTGAAGTTCTACCTGCAACAAAGATGAAAGAATGTAAAAATAGATAGCTGTGAAAACTATTGTGATATAAAGGTGAAAAAGCACATCAGTGCCAGATTTTTGCATGCAAGTGAGCTTTTTCGCTTTCTTCGCATAGCAGCACTCTTTCCCCCCACTTCCAAAATGCAAGCAACTTTTGAAATCTGGTGAAGTTTAAAATCACTTATGAAGCAGTACAAGGAACTTCCAGGCCAAAAAAGAAACAAACATTTACTTGCACATACATTAACTGACCCTCTTCTCTCCAGAGGAGCATTCAGAATTCTCTTGGCTACTTTTTACAGGGCGAACATAACATGCAGCCACACTCTTGAGAGCACATAGATATTTGATACAAAGGTTGTCCACAGGGTCTATCAAATGTGTCTCCCCACCCTTCTCCAAGGAACTCAAGGCAGAATACATGGTCTCCTAACTGTTATCCTCACATCAACTCTGTGAGATACCTGGTAACCTTTATGGCTAAGGACGGATTTAAACCCAAGCCTCCTCAGTCTAGGCCCAAATCTAGGCACTTTACTTCACTACCTCATTGTTTTGGACTAATACAAAAAAGCTTTATTGGCATTTATTAGTCACAGGAGATCTTTAATTTCCCCCTCTTTCCTATCTGGCCTTTCACTCACAAAAAGTACTTGAAATCCAGGGAAAATACACTGATTTATAAATAGCATCCAGCCCAGATAAGTTCAATTTTCTCTATTATAAGCCATATTAAAGCTTCCATTACGGTGACACAGAGAATCCCTACAAATCAACATATGATACAACTTCTTAGTAACAGAGAAACAATAAAGTATTCAGAACTCAGAATCATGATGGGATTTTTTCTGGAAAGGGAATGAAGAGAACTTAGGTACGATGCATTGTATAAATTAAAGGATGGGTGACAAATTTGAATTTCTATTTGCCATCTCAGAAGAATAAAGACAAAACTTATAAAAAGCAACAGGTTTGTAAAAACTAAAAAGGAAAAGTTAAACAAGGTGAAGTGAACACTGAAGTTCTTTCTGCAAGAAAGAGACACCAATAACACTATCAGCTTTAGAAAAAGACATAAGGTACAGAAAGTGCTTGTCTTTCTGCTATACATTGAGCTATACATTGATTTTAAGAAGAATTATCCTCTTCAGACAGGCTATTCTATAATTTTCTGCTTTCTGTCTTTCAACTGCTTCTGCACTCGAATAGTGCAACAGCCCTCTAAAGAATTAAAATAAAACCAAAGAGTTCAGAGTGGTACAGGTATAGGAGGAAGGGCGAACTGGTATCACTCAACATATTGCACACAGCATTCACAATGGCTACAGATGTGCAACCCAGGAAAGAAATGACCTTTTCCAAGTGACAAATATGTGCTGAGAAATTGCAGCATGCCCACGATACAAGCAATATGTTGAGGAACACACTCTTGGATCCCCTGCAACAAATTAGAGATAGTTACATGTTCACTGCATTATAAATTAAACGGGCCTTTCTGGAAAGTATGTAAACAGGACCTTAGGCCCCATTACTTCAGATCACTGAATATTTTCTCTGGAACCACTGGTGCCTCCCAAATAGGTGGCCCAATGAGCAAGTCCTAAAACTTATCCAAAAAGTATGGGAGCTGAAAACATCACGTTTATTTCTGAGATCACCAGGCTTACAGCCTAGTTGCTAAAATACTATCTGAAACGTATTCCAAATTCTGGCTTGAGTCTGACAGATCTGTTGGAACAGAGTTGCCATGCCACAGAAGATCTTATGGCCGGAGAAAGAGCAGGAAACAGCAGCGGGCAGAGAAAAAGGTATCCGTGAAAACCTGGCAAGCGTGAGTTCTTGTTTTAGACTGAACTGCAGTGACAAAGGATTCATTCACGTGCTCACATGGATCTGATACATTTAGAGCTTTTTACAGAACGACAGGTCTAGTACAGGGCTGAGCAACGTTCGCAGGTCAAGGAGTTGCATTGCCCCCTGGGGTCCACAACTTGGCTCTTGTTGCCAAATCTGCCACCGAAATTCAATGGCACGGCAGTACCAATCCTGCCCCCAGTCCTCATGATTTTGCTTGAAAACAAGGCACACAGGGAAAGCATGCCTTGTTTACAAGCAAAGTCGGGACTTTGTTTTTGCGGCTACTGCTACATCACCACATTTTCATGGTGCAGCAGCAGTGACTGGAGGCCGCAAAAGAGAGCAAGCAGGAGTGACCTGTAGGCCACTTGTTGACCACCCCTGGTCTAACAGAACAAATGATTAAATTCAATTGTTAGTTCACATGGAATTATAAACAAAGCCTCACAAAGCATTTATTTGTATTTCACTTATAAGAAAGTGCCCTTGTCATTCTCTGCAAAACTGACTTTAAGTGTTGAGTTATCATCACTAACTCTTAACCCCACTAGCCAATTGCCTCTTTTTTCTGCTGCAAGCAGGAAGATACTTTCTTCTTCAAAGGGACAACTGTCTCATCTTTCTGTCCACTTACACAACAACGAAAAGTAATTTGAGAAAAGCAATTTGGCTGGGCAATGTGTAGCAATTTCACAAGAAAAAAAAAAGGAACCCCAAACACATCAGATTCCCAGTGCTCTGGCCTGGTTCACTTGTCTGCCCCCACTGAAAGTGCCCATTGTGAACAGTCATCTGATTTTGTATGGAAAAACTGCACAGTTCATCATGGGTGTACTAGCAACTTCCCCGTCTGGTAAACAACTGGCGGGAAATCCTCCAGTCCAATCTATTGTTATAAATTTGTGGGGAGGGTCAGACTAGAGAGGGCTAAAGGGGCCAGAATGACTACAATTGTTCATTAATAATCCCACGGCAATGTTGCCAGACAACGTTGCCTTTTGTTAGAGAAACTACAGGTGATGTGTTTCTATAGGAACACATGGTTAAACAATTGCTTCTTGATACAGGACAACTCTGGAATATTCTGAATAGGAAAAATATTGGAAAAGGACACACATACATACACCCAGCTAATCTTGGTGTTTATAAATGAACAAAGGAGATAGGCTGCAGTCTAAGTGAGGCTAAGAGTCGGAGAGCTGGGTTTTGAGCTTTATAAACTAACAGCATTTGGGGGGTACTGGCTGTGTCTCTCTCTGGAGATATGATATGGGACTAATGGAATTTGGCTGTCTGTCAGAGAGTTTAAACTTTATCCTGTATATTTTATTGCGGCATCCAGTTGTGGAACTTCATGCCTAGAGGGATTCAGTAGGCCCCCTCTCCTTTAAGCTTCAGGCAAAAAGCTAAGACCTCTTTATTTCCTCAAGTTTCTAGTGTGGGTTAAGGTTTTGTCTTCCTGTTTTTATACTGTACTGTTTTATCCTGTTCTTGGTTTTAATGTATGAAACTGATTTTGTAATTTGAACTGTTTTTATTGTTAATGTGAGCTGTTTTATTGTGTTCATGTATTTTTATAAGCTAATTCGAGTTTATTTTATATAGAAAAGTGGTGTATTCTTACAATAAATTTTAAAAAATTAAATACACTTGGATATTTTAAAAAACCATAAGCCTCCAAATAACATTCCAAAAGACACTAAACCTGGGTAAGATGCTTTGACTTGGACTTCTGCACTGAGCAGGGGGCTGGACTCGATGGTCTTGTAAGCCCTTTCCAACTCTATGATTCTATAGCCCCTGGAACTTTTCACCACTTGGAGAAGTGGGGTTAGAGTAATACTATTCACCTTGACATGTTCAATCCTGGCTGATAAAGCTTCCTAGGTCAAAAAATAAACTTTAATAAAAGGCTTTTAGTCAGAAGTAGTATGAATTTAACTAGGTTGAGAACAGGGTGTGAGTTAGAAATAGCAGAAATCCTGTCTTTAAATCAATCAGTCTACAAGTGACCCATACTAGGATATATACAAAAATCTAATATCCTCTCCCTTGAACTACCAAAGCTGCTTTAGATAGAAATGATCATCTATCAGCAACTTTTTCTGCTTTGGGCCTGATAAGTCCACAATACAATGCTTAAACTGCTATAAGAGAAAAAGAAAAGAAAATCCCAACAATTTTGTCCTGCAGTACAAGCCAAGACATACACTGTGGGATTTTTAACTCTTTGAGCAACAGACACCTCCTAAATACCACATCACAAAACACTTTTGAAACATCGTCTCCATTTCAAAAGTTGTTTGGCATGTGGCATTAGGTGGTGCTATGCCCATTTGTGGTATGTCCAAAGTCCCTTTGTGGGCAGCCACACAGATTGGTCACACAGGTGTTTGAATGAAGCTGTACGTTCTGCATGGTATTCAGAAGGGCCTGCCTGTCATATTTCCCTGAAATACTGTACAAAGCTGCTGAACAGGCTCATGCCTGGCAAAGCAGAGAAGCTGCTTAATCACTGAAGTCAGGTGTACTTAGTGCTTCATAAAACCAAGAAAGCAGGTTAGATTAGGTTAAGCTATGTCTCCACTTCGCTTAACTATTGCCAACTCTTTGGGGGATACCCTGACATCAAATGGCCTATTGTACAAAATTGCCCCTAATTGATAAGCATATATTTGGACTAGATGCAGCGTATAGCCCCTAACTCATGTGATGTAAGAATTTTCACTCCCCCTCCTAATTAAAGAAATTGGAGCACATTAAAGAATGGTACTCACAGGGCATGCACAAAGTTGCACCACCTGCAGTGGAAAGATATCACAAGTATCTAAAACATAAGTTGCCAGGTGGGATTGAAGAAGCCACAAGACATCTTTAAAAAGCTGAACAGCAATTCTAGCGTACAACGTGCTACTGATATACTTGCAAGTTTTTAGCATACGGTCTATAGTTCATGGTCTAGAACACTATCATTAATCAAGGAAATTTTCCCACTGAACCAGTTCCATTATATACACACAGGCTGATCAGCTGAAACAGAACTATGCCCAGCCTTTTTATAAATGAAAGCAGCAGCATGTTGTAAATGAACTGGCACAACCATTTGGTCCCCAATGGTTTAAAGGAGCACTGCCAAGCCCCCTGTGAACTGCCACAGGCCTGTCTGGATACTAATTTCCAGGGAGAACTCAACAACTATTGTCTTGAGCCTGCGTACACTCTCCTCCTCCCAGCAGGAAGAAAATGATAAATGAACTGCCAGGTACTGTGCTTATTTGAATGTAGTGGTTGCAAAACAACCTGATCTGTCCTGAGAATGAATGGCTGGTTAACAATAGGAAGATGGGGAGCCACCCTCTTGAAATGAATGCAACACAGCTCAATTCACTCATTCCAGTCTCTCCACTGGAAAGAGGAGGGGTGGACCATATCTCAGACTGATATCCTAAGCACACTTACTCAGGAATAAGCACTGCTGAACTTAGTAAGACTTCACGCAAAGGATTGGGGTGCTTGGCTTATACCAGACTGAGAGATCTCCATGGAATGTCATGGCTGAACAAAATCACGAGGGAGGAAACTCACTTGCATGGCTGGCCGAGGGATGTTGGGAGTTGTAGGACTTTTTTCTGTATAACCATGCATAGTATTGTGCTCTAAGTGATCTAACATAAAGCAAATTTTCATTTGTCCCAGATTTATGCTACAAGAGGATAAATGAGAATAATCAATGCTTTTTGATAATTTCCCTTAGGAATCTCATCTGTGATTCTGTAGTGAGATAATTATTTTAGTCTTTTTCCAAATAATTATTTTGGTCTTTTTCCAAATATACATGTGATACATCATTTTCTTTTCTCTATAGTTTAATCTACAATCCTGCTTTGAATGGATTTGTACTAAAATTAAATCCCAAAATAAAGAATTTTCATGAAATGCATTCCAAGCCACATACTAAATTTCTGTAAGACAATCAAGAGTAATCTTGTTAAAATTCTCTTAACTGTAGCCAAACAACTGTCCATTTTCAGTACAAGTCTGAAAGTCTCGATGTATGATTACCTTGGCACTATTGCTAATACTGGACAATTTTTTTTATAAAGAAATTCCAAGGCAGAGACCAATAACTCCTAGATGATATACATAAACAGGGAAAAGTGAGGTTTGACCCTGAAATTTCCTGTACGTGCATACTGACTAACCTGAGCCTCCTAGTCGTCACTCAGTCTGTGAGAGGCAGTATCAGCAGAAAGCAGATGAGTCCTACTTAGTTCGTGACGTCAATGAGACAACTCCCAAGAATAATGCAAGGTGTAAGTGCATTTTTAAGACCACGGCCAACGCTTTTTACACGAATTAGCTTCATACATATTTTACTTAATTGATCCTCAACCAAGAAAACAATTTAGGACCTACATTCACCCCCAATCTCTTTAAGTAAAGTCTGACAATATTGCCAATCCCATAAACTAGTTTTTTCTTTGTTTTCCATTAAAGACAGCTAGTATTTCAGAGTGTGTACTGTTCCAACAGAGAAAAAAAACCATCCACGTGGAAACATTCTTTTATATCCTGCATTTCAAGTGGTGTAAAGCAGAGCTAAACGATCTTTCAAGGTCTCTTACGATTGACAATACAGCTCCAAAATGTCCCTTCAACGTTTTGGTTGCTTCTTTTGTACATTCCCCATTGATCTGGAACAGGTGCAGAAAAGGGAAACTAAAATTATCAAGACGTTTGAACAGTTTCCCTGTGAGGAAAGCTTAAAGAACTTGGGGCTTTATAAGTTAGGATAAGGAAAAAGACAACTAAGGAAGAAGAGAGGTTTATAAAATTATAAACAACACATAGGTGGAAAAAGAAATGTTCCATCCTTTCTGACGAACTCTATAGAGCCCTATTCAGGTTTTCTATATCTGTGGGAAGCAGGTGCATGAGGAGAGGGGAGTGTGCTAGCCCTGCCACCTCCACATGCATTTCTATTGTCCTCTATTGGAGGGCAACTTTCTGAAGAGAAGAGCCTCATGTATCTGTGGAAACTCTCCACATGATTGAGAATGCTAGGGAATCAGGGTTCTCAATCACATGGAGAGCCTCCACAAATAGGAGGCAGCTCTCTTCCTCAGAAAGTCATCCACAAGTAGAAGGGTGGGGCTAGCGCACTCTCCCTCCTCATGTGTTCACTTTCTACAGATATAGAATGCCTTAATAGGGCTTAGGACTCAGTGTTATCCAGTGAAACTTGATGGGAAGCAGATTCAAGATAGACTTAAGGAAGTACTTCTTCACATACATGGAGGGCGCAATCCTATCGGGATGGGCGGCCGCCTCCGAACTCGGAGGTGACCGCCTATCCAATGCAGGGCAGGAAAAGCACAGAGGGGATCATCCCCTCCGCACTTCAACTGCCCTGCATTTGCAGCTAGACAGCCGATTTCGGCTGTCTAGCCACAGGAAGGTGGAGCAGGAGAAGCAGCTGCTGGACAACACAGAGGATGTGTCATACTGGCATTTCTGCCTTCCCCACCCCGAATGCCCTGTTTTCACCACTCTGAACTCGTCTTCCGAGTATGGGGCTGTTCCGAGCTGCCTGCAAGGCAGCGCAGCAGACAGAGGAAAGTTTGTTTCTGGGAACTGATCTCGGAGTGTGGGCTCCGAGGCCAGTTCCTGGAAACCAACGTATCCTATGGCTGTCTAGCTGCTGACTAGCAGCCATAGGATTGCTCCCTAAATGTATGAAATTCACAGCCAGAAGATTTGGGGTTTTTCTACATACAGCTTTTAATCCATCACTTTACCAAGGCTTCTGCTTCTGGATTCTTTGTGGGATTAAGATCGGATCCTTTACACATGCTTTTTTTTCCTGGGGGTTTTCTTTCTCTGCCTTTCTATATATACCATTACACAACCACCATGGTATAGTGGAATTGCACGACTACTTGGAATTGAGGAATCCAACAATGGAATATTGCCAGTGTACTACATGCATTTAGGGGCGCAACTTTGGGCCTTGACACTCACTATTGGCAGTATGGAATTCCACCAATAAGGATCGTGTCCCTGCCACAGAGATCCACCATCTCTGGTGGACAATGACCAATTGCCCACCAAAAACACAAAAGCTGCAAACCTATGTACACTCACTTGGGAATAACTTCCACTGAACTTGGTGGCACTTACTTCCAAGTAGGCATAACATACGACCAGGCAGCTGCCACTCTGCCGTCTTTATATGGGATTTATTATTTTTTTTTACTATATCTAATTGTTCCATGGGGTGAGGGAATTATTTGTGGAGCCATGGCTGGAGAGGGAAGGATTAGACCTCTGCTCCCAGTGCATTGTGGTTCCAATTCAGATTGGGTCCCCTGCACTTGCTTTTGAGTAAAGAAAAAACACATAGGGAACTGCATGTTATTTATTTATTTATATTTATTAATTAAATTTATTAATCGCCCATCTGGCTAGTCACCCAGCCACTCTGGGCGATGTACAAAGTATATAATAAAACAGTTTAAAACAATACAATTCTACAGTAAAAACATGTAACATAATGTGTAGTTTGACCCATGAAACAAGTGTTTCCTGTACTCCTGTTTTTTCTCCTATTCTCATTTGATTTTTATTTTCCTGCTCTTTGCTCGCTTTATTGCTGTGGTTTAAAAGTTTTGTGATCTGTTGCCTTTAGGGATTTAGTAATACTGCTGTCTCTTAATAATTAACATTGTACTTATTGAATTCTAGTGAACTTAATTATTTTGTGAACTGTAAGGTTTTAACCTTATATACTGACTCAGATTACTTCGGAAGAAGTTGACAAACAAAGGAGTGCGGTGGGCTGACACAACCCAGTACCATCCCAACTCAGTTCAACCAAACAACCTCTAAGTTTAATTGCTCCCACTGAAATGTAATTTCATATATGCTATGTATTAGGCTGATGGCACTATTATTTATTATAAATAAGCAACATATTTATCAGATCTGTTCAGAAACCTGAAGATCCTGTGCTTCATAATGGCAATTACAATAGTTTTTGTTTTATGATTAAACTTACTGCATGTGTAAACTTACTACATGTGTTATTTTTATAAGCTAGTATTATATATATTAACTTCCTCCTGCCATGATTTGGAAACTTACAGACTGACAGGATGTGTTGTCACTGAATGTTAAACAAGGAAAGTGTCAGAGATACAACTCATAATTATTGCTTAGACTAACATGGATTCTTTTGTTGTTGTTGTTAAATATTCCTACTCATTTCCAGAGCCATGTTGAAGATAAATCAGCTGATCCAGCAAAAAGTTGCAGGACCATCAGCAGTGGATGAATGGATTAAATCCATATATTAGACAAAGAAAAATATATGTTTATCACTGTTTCAACTAAATGATACATGCAAAGTTATATGCTTGAAGCTAGCAGGTTCAGTTCAGATGCAGCAGAAGCTGCTAAAACACACAAAAAGGGTACTGCAATTCTAGATTAATGCTCACCGACTCACACCACATTATAAAATGTAGATATACACATCCACACGAATGTCTAGGCATACATTCAGATCACATCACTGGCCAAAAGCAGATTACCTGGCCTAAAAAATGAATTTTGTCAAGCCTACATGTGTTGAATAACTAACAAGTCACATAATAAAGATATCTCAATAAAACAAATATTACTTATTAATCCTATATACTAAAAGTAAATACATTCTCAAGTGCCTATCCTTATGTAGCCAAAACAGTACCATCCATGCACATGAGGGAAGTATCAGCATACCCGAGGAGCCCCAAGGCTGGCAGAAATCCAAAGAAAGCTTTAGAAAAAAAACACCACCCTTCTGGGGAAAAAAAGAGAATTGGATGCCAAAGAAGGGGTAAGGGAAAGGATTAGGGGGAAAGCTCTTGGGCAGTAGCACTGATAGGATGGATAAAGTAAAACAACACATGTGCCTGGAACAGTAAGGTGCAAGAGGAATTTGTACAAATGCAGATAGGATGTAAGAGATGTGAAGTAACTCAGGCAGGCAGGGCAAAATGAAGGGTAACAGAGGCAAGGAAGGGGCAAAGGGTAAGACAAGAGCGGGTGGCGTCTTAGCATGACAATTAAGGTAGGAAATATGAAAAATAAAGGGGAACTTATGCAGAGGTTAATAAAGGGGCAGATCAGGCAGAATGCGGGAGCTCACCTCTGGCAGCAATCTCGAGGCACCATTCAAAGGGCGCATTATTTTTACCACCGAACTTGGGGTGGGGTTGCCGTTGGGATTATCTGACTCGGGCACCAGAACACCGTGCGACAGGTTTCCAGCCGGGGTGGACCAGAAGAGGGTGACTGGGCAAAGGCGAAACGGGCAGAGCCCGGGGGCAAGGAGGGGGCGAAGCGAAGGGCTCTTCGAGTACAAGCAAATTGGGGGCCGGTGCGTAGGGTATCGGCGGGGCGGGGCGGCTGCTTGGGGTAAAGCAAAAGGAGCGGCGCCCCTGCCTCGGATCAACTAGAAAGGAGAGAGCATGTGGAGGACAGCGCGACGAGGGCGCCCGAGGCGACCACCCTATGCGCGCTTACGCCCCCAGTGAGCCAGCCACAGTGCGACTTTCTCCCGAGGAAACGCGCCTCGGAGGATTGCGCGGGGCGCCCAGGAGCCGCGGAAGGGCAAAAGGGGCGGCGGCGCAGGGGAGGGCCACGGGTGGCCTCGGGAGGGCAGGCGCGACGCGCGTCAGCCCCTGAAGCCCCCTCGCCCGGGCAGGGGCAGCTCCTCCGCCCTCCGGGACAGCCGCCGGGGCTGCCTCCGCGCCTCAGGCGCCCAGCTGCTCGCTCACCTTTGGCTTGTCGAAGACGGGCGGGCTGCTCTCCATGCCGCCGCCTCCGCCGCCAGCCAGGGCTTCTGCGGCCGCCAGCTCGCCCCGCCGCGCTTTTGCAGGGCTGGCTCCGCCCAGCGGTCTCTTCAGGGACCGGCCCGCCTCGTGTTCGGCGAGCTGGAGGGGCGGCGAAAGCGAAAATCCGCCCCGCGCTTTTGCTTCCCCGCCAGGAGCAGAGGGCGCCAATCACGGCCACCGCCAAGCGCTCCAACTCAGCAAATCCTGCTCATCTCCGACGCATGCAAGGAGGGTTTCCCTCACCACGAATATGTGGGGGTGTAGTGTAGGTATGCAAGTGTGCGAGGGAGCGAGACCCTCGAGAGCGGAAAGCGGATCTCCAGATGTTCGGGACCGCAGCTCCCAGCATTCCTCACCATTAGCCAGGCTGGCAGGGGCTCCTGGGAGTTGAAGCCCCAAACATCTGGAGATCTGCCTTCTGCCCACCTCTGCTTTTGAGCTCAATTCGAACCAGAGCTATCAGAACGCCAGAGACGCACACAATAATTGCAGAGTTGGTGGAGCATGCCCCTCTGAGCACGCACAGAGTTCATTTCTCGCACCGCTGGCTGGAGGTGCTTCCACGGTTTTGCAGGCGAAAGAGAAGGAATAGTGGGAACTCCTACTCTCATTTTGACCCTACATGTGCAAAACCCAAAAGGCAATGCCCTCCTTGAGCATGAGTAACGTTATTAGTTATTTACTTACAGCATTTTTACCCTACCCTTCAACCCCAAAAGGCTCCCAAAGTGGTTTACAAATTTTAGTAAGACAGTTCTTGCCCTCAGGCTTACATTTAGAAGTCCACACGCAAAAGGAAAAAAGTTGGGAGGGAGGAGGAAAAAGCCAAACTCAGGCACTAGTTCTTAGTTATAAAACTATTACAGGTGTTCTTTCCAGCAGGAAAGGGAGAAGCAAGCTGTTGTTCCTTCTCTGGCTGATACATGGGGATCATTTTTTGGCAATATAAATTACAGACGCACCCCCCCACCACCACACACACACAGTGTGGGCAAACAGTTAAGCCCCTACCTCCTCCTCCACACTCACCTTAGAAAATTTTTTTAAAGCCCCAGGATGTAGCTAGCAGCTATGTCATAAAAGTAACAAGTAGTTTGTCCCCAAGTGTTTTTTTCTGACAGGGAGGGGCAAATAAAGCTCTCTGCAGCTGCTGCTTCTCTGGCCAGCTGTGGGTTGCAACCACAGTTTCCTGCTGATAATGTGCATGATTGATTATAGTCCACATAAGTGGATTAGCAATAGGGATCAATGTGAGGCCCTCAACTGTAGTTGGGTGCTTGCAAATGCCTGACCCTACCCATTGTTGATGGTGAAACCCCACACTTCCCTCTCAACTGCAGAACCTACAGCTTCTAGGTCAAATAATTGGGACTTCAAGACAAGCTTCTAAGTAAAAAATTGATATCTGGATCTCAGTCCTCTGAGCACTCTCTTTGTTGTACAGGTAGAGGGAATGACTGTAAGACTCAGCAGGCTTCAAACACAGCTGTTCTGTATTTCTCACACAGAACTGAACACTTAGCAGAAGCTCAACCCACCTTTGCTACTCCCAGCACTACAGGAACTGCCAAGGTTCAAAACAATAACCAAGCCACCATACTCCCCCTAGGATACACAACAATCTTGTAATCCTCTTTTGGCAAAAAGGTGATGACAAGGGGGTTTTCTCCATGACAACGGAAGGAGAAGTGAATGGAGGATTATGCAGATTTTTCCAAGGGATTGGTTTTGGTGCGCTTGTGTTTGCGCAGAGCTCCACAAGCTAGTGCACTGCACCAGCCACGCTTTCTCCCAGCAGCCCTGGGCAGCTCCAGCAAGTGTAGGTGAAACCATGACTTCACCTGCTAGACTAGCTTATTTGAATGCCTGCAGACCATTCCTCCCTCATTCTATCACATGATTGTGATCATGCAGACACCAGACTTCAATATCAAGTAAGTTTTTTTTCCTCCTCTTCCCCTGCCCTGCTTTTTGTAACATCTTGCCTGATGAAGTTTGCTGGAGATCTTGAAAGCTTGCTCACTTCTTTGGTGATCTTTTGGTTGGCATAATAAAGCTAGTACACTATATGGACTTCCTGAGTTTGCTTATGGCCAACATGGCTACCTTTGTTTTGTATGTGCTGAGAAACTTAGTTTTGCAGTTATTTCAGTACTCATAATTATAAAACACCCAGAACTTGTCATGAAATTTTATAGGGAGGAAAAGTGTAAGGCACTGACAGCAGGTATGTCATTTGTCAGGATACTAGCTGAACAGGTTTCAGCTACACGAATGCATAATGAGATATTTGAATTATGTGTTATGAGGTGCGTTCAACAACATGTGGTACTATTTACAATTTAAGTGACAGCTAAGAATGCTATTTAATATAAAGGATGTGAATAAAACTAACAACACTTCAAATGAGATTGAATTATCAAAGGCCTTTTGTGTGTGTTTTTAATGTTTAATTAGAAGAGTCATCCAACTCTAGAAATGTTCCTCATTTGTATTAGAAAGAAAAGATATGTTCTTGTAGCTTATGTCACAGTTAGCTGACCTTTTCCTGATTCTGTACTGTTTGGTTTGTGGCATATTTCTGTAAAAAGACTTCACATTAGCAAACTTTTGTCTCACTGTATGTGCCTTTGTGTTTTAAGAGTGGTAGGCGTTAGCTTCTAAGCAGATACTAGTCTCATTTTTTCCAATGCTTCTGTAAGAACGTTCTTCTCGTGTATATATAACTCTTGAGATACGGAGACCACAAATGTACACAGTATTCCAAATGCAGCCATATAGATTTATATAAAGACATTATGGATTCTGGCAGTTTTATTTTCAGTCCCTTTCCTAGCATGGACTTTGCCTTTTTTACCATAATGAATTAACTGTTTCAATTATATATCCATGATCTCAGGATCTCTTTCCTTGTTGGTCACCCTCATCAGTTTATATCAGAAGTGAAGCCTCTTAAACTATTTACAGCTGCAATCCTATATACACTTATCTGGGGGTAAGACTCCTAGAACTCAATGAACTCCTAGAACTCAGTGAACTTAACTCTTACTTCTTAGTAGATGTGCATATGATTAGGAAACAAATCTGCAATATGGTCCTGAGGCCAAAGTATTTTGAAATGAAATGGGTGTATTGCAAAATACATTAGAGTTCCGGGCCTACTTACATGTGTTAAATGAATACCATGGATTCCTCGTAAATCCTGTAGCACTTTTAGAATCCTTACACCAACTTTTGTAGAAGGAGATCCTGTAGCATTCCTACAGAGCTTGCTGACTATTTTGTAACTTTGTGGTTGGTCCTAAAAATGGTTTTACCCTGTTTGTTTTTATTACAGACCAATGGAGTTGCAAACTCTTAATAGACACAGTCTCTATATTAATTTTCAACTTGTTTTTGTTCATCAGTTCCCTAATCAGTGTGTTGCTTAAGCCAGACCACAAAAAGGCCTTATCTGTTTTGCAAAACTGGGCAATTGATTGGGCATTCTTTACCTTTGTTTATTTCCCTTTGTTTACCTCCTTACTTGTGGCCCGATTATCTAGACATGGCAATATCGCATGTGAAAGTGTGTGAGAATGAGAGAACACTAAATGTTTAGGTTGCAATCCAATACCCCTTACTTGAGAACAAGCCCTACTGAATGCTATGGAACTTACTTCTGAGTAGCCATTCATAAGATTGCACTTACATATATTTTGAGCCTGTAAAACAGCAGTTTATTGTTCAGGATGTTGCTTGTTCTCTAAAACTAATCCAGATCGGGCTTTAGCATGGGTGGTAGGGAGACTTTTAAGATCTGGATTGGGGCCCTGTGCCTACTCTAGAGTAAAAATGAAAAGGAGATAGCTGCTAGATACAGATTTAAAGTCATGTCTGTTTTGGCCCTCACCTTCTGGGTTCATCAGGCCTTTAAAAGGTGAGGCCTCTTCCATACACACACATCAATACACCCATTTATACACATTCATTCTCACAGCTGATTGAGCTGGCAAAGCAGGGACAGACTGGAATATATCGCCAACTGGGCTAGCTTCAATCCTGCTCAGCTGGGGGCGGGGTGTGTGTGTGTGAACCACCCTTTTCCACAATCCCTACATCCACTGTTCAGGAAACAGGTGAGCAGTGACAAAGATGGAGCTGCTCCAGGCACCTTGAGGCATAGGAACATAAGAAGCTGCCTGTTTTTGTCCTTTAAGGATTTTCATGGTTTGGGACCTGCATATCTGAAGGACCACATATCTCTTCACATGTACTTATCAAGACCTCCAGAGGCCCTTCTTCGAGTGCTCCCACCAACTGAGGTGTGGGTGGCTACAGGAGAGAGAGACTTGTGGAATACCCTCCCCGAGAGTGGCTTACCTGGAACCTCCCGTGGCAAATAGCAGCTCTGGAGGGAGAGGCAATTTTGGTTGGGAAAGTGGTGAAGGGAAAAGGTTTAACCCGCCTAGGTTGTGGTCCCAATCTGGACCATTCATTCATAATATTTAAAATATTTATACCCTGCCTTTCCTCATAGAGTTCAAGATGGCCTACAGAAATAGTAAAATACAACACAATAGCGATATTAAAATACAACCCAAATAAAACAGCAATATATAAAAGGAACAAACAATAAAAGTTAGCACTAAAGCAGTTTAAAAGCAACTGTAGTAAGAAGCATCATAAAACAAGAAAAAGCCAGAGTAAAAAAACAAAGTAAAAGAACAGAAGGATTGCTTATAATTATGGTAGGTAAGCAATAACATTCCAGCATCCAAAGGCCAAAGTTCTTCCTGTACAGGATTAACACTGCAGCAGAAGGCCAAAAAACAGAAAGAAATATCTGTTTTGCACATAATATTGGCATTCAGCAGCAAACCCCACAAGCAAATCCACAATTTCTGGGGACACACACTGTGCGCAAACCGCTTCTAATTTGCAGCAGGAACCTATGAACACCTCATGGTTTGTCCTTGAGTTAACTATGGGTTGTTTAACTCACAAATAACCCAATGTGTTTGGGTTTGACCGTCACACTAACAACCTACAGATGGGGCATTCATAAGTTACTGTAAATCAGAAGTGACATGGGTTAATTTGCTGATGAATTCAGCTGTTATGTGCGAACCAGGTCAATGTGTTCTCAAGTGCCAAAAAATGCTTTAATAAGCCCAACATATTTTGGAAAGATAATTTCTTCCTCAGGGGCTGCAAATAAAATTTCATTATAAAACCATTAACATTTTAGCTATGCGGCTGGGGAATGCTGGGAGTTGTAGGACTTTCTTCTGTCTAAACATGCATAGGATTGCGCCCTTAAAAGCATAATAAAGAAGGCTAACATCTATGATCTTTTCCTAAAATAATGCCTAGAGAGACATAAGAAAGCTGCCGCTCTTTCCAAGTTGTCCCTCCCCCTTCCCCTCCCCCTTCCCCTTTTACTTCGGGATTATCAGATGGTGAGGGTGTAGTCAACTCAGAAATCCGTCTGCCAGGAGGCATTCAGTTCACCTAGATTTTGGCAGATTGGAGGATGAAGACAACCTGCCTCAAGGTCTTATCCCTCTTTGGTGATTTGTGCTCTCCCTTCAGGTTGTGTGTATCAATCTCTCTCATAGTTTAGGAACCACTGATGTAGGATAAAAAGATAAAGTTCCTCACTTTCAACAAGTTACAACTGATGCACCAGAACAGACAAATCACAAAAACTTTTATAATATATAAAAATGTTTTATTTCTGTGATGGTTTTGGTTTTAAAATTTGCCTTGGGTATTTTTTTTTTTAAAGGGAAAGGTGGAGTATCATGTATTTTATATTGTAAACCTGTGGACAGGGTCTGTCTTGTTCTTTAATTTCTGAGCTCTTAGTACATTTTAGGAACATTATATGTGATAAATAATATATAAAAATAATAAACCCGAATGGTCTGACATGGCTACATTTATTTATCTATTTATTTTAATTTATAAGGTTTATAAGCAGCCTTTCAAAATACAAATTTTCCCAAAGCACTGTACTCAAAATAATACAAACAATAATAAAACCCTATGTCAACATTAAAAGAACAACCAAGATAAACATTAAGAGCAATAATAAACAAGAAAAGCAGTAAAATAATTAGCGTCATGTGATCCAAACATTTTGCCCCTCCTGAAATCCAGGCTGCTGCATTCTGAACCAGCTGAAGCTCATCTTTAAAGGCAGCACCATGTAAAGCACATTGCAGTAGTCTAATCTGGATTTTAAAAAAAATATATTTAATTTCCAAAATGCCCAATAGCCGAAGCTGTCTGGGTGGATGTGACCAGGGCATGAATTACTGAGCCAAAATCCTACATGTCTAAACAGGGTTGTAGCTGATGTATCAATCTAAAGCAAGAGGTGGGCAACTTGTGGCCCTCCACATGTTTTGGCCTACATCTCCCATGATCCTTCACAACAACTGGGCTATGCTGGCTAGGGCTGATAGGAGTTTTGGGACCAAACATCTAGAGGGCCCAAGTTACCCACTCCTGTTAGTGATCATGGCCACTCCATCCCCCTGCCCCTCAAGCCACACTTGATGCCACACCAGATTCACTGTTGGATATATCTTGGAGAGACTGAGGGTGTTTCTACATTAAGCAAAAACCCACATCCTTTCCGGAGCTTCCTGCTTTCTGTTTCTTTGCAGGATTAGGAAGGGCTTCTTTACATGGCAGCCACGTGGTTTGAGCTGAGGGAGTGCCTCCCTCCCTCCCTGGCATGTGTACAAAGGAGGGGGGAACGTTGTTTTTGTTGCCAACTTCAGGCCGATCTACACTTACATTTTTTTTCGCTTCCAATGAGGTTTCACTGCCCATCTTTCACACTACGCAGTACCTGCCTCGAATTGGAACCGGAATTTCCCGTTTCCGTGCTCCTGCTTTCAATACCCTGATATCCTGGTATTTCCCATTAATGTGCTCTGATTTTCCATGTTCGTTAGCGTATCTGGTCGTAGTCCCCTCCCACACCTGTCCATCTACAGCGATGTTTGTTTTTCCCTCCTGTCCAATCACAGCTCTCGATGGCCCCATGTCATCTTCCGGCTACTGATTGCATAGCTTCCTCAGCACTCAACATTTCCTCAGCACTCAACATTTCCTCAGCAACAACCAAAGGGCTGGATGTGTGCACGCTTGTCTGATCTCGGAAGCTAAGCAGGGTCAGTAGTTGGTGTCAGGGTAGAAACTGAGCCAATAGAACCCCAGAGCAGTTCTGATTCTGAGGAGGAACAGCAATCCGTGGGAGAGGAGCTCGCTCATCTCTCACAGGCACAGCAGCTGGCAGAGATTCCTCCTGCCAGCATTCCTGAGATAGATAGTGACCCTGGCAGTGAGAGAGTGAGGGAAGTAGGCTTGCTGGATGCTTGACGTCAACGCCGGGAGCGATGACAGCTGGAGGGTGCGGAAAGGAGGCGTAGCGCTTGTTTGGCGCGCAAGCAACAGTCGCGTCCTGAGGACCCAAGGGAAAGAGGGAGGAACTCTCCCTAGCCCATATGTTCAGGGTCTTCCCGTGATTCTCCTTCAAATGGGGACCAACTGCCTAACCTGGAGCATAGGCTACTCTGCTGTTCCTTGCTTAGTCGCTGGTGATTAGCATCTGAAAGAGTCATTAAGTTGTAAAAGGATTGAAAAGAATCCTTTTTTCTGTGTCTTGAGATAGCTATTGGAGTAGACTGAAAGAGGCCTCCAGGGCGCTCCTGACAGTTGGATGGGCAACCGCCTGGGAATCAGGCTTCCTGCACTGAGCAGGGGGTTGTTCTAGCCCTTCAAATGAGACTAAGTTTTACCCCCTTCTATCCCCCGCTTCGGCTTTTTTTTTTAAGGCGTTATCTTCAAATCTTCAGAGAAGTGAATCTTCAAAGAATCGCAGCTTCTCCAGCCCAATTGCTCCACAAACTTCCCCGGGCAAGCCCAGGCAAGCTTAAATGTTTTCACAGTCCCATCCATGCTCACTGCACGGAAAGAAAAATGCACACATATCCAGGCAGACAGTCCTCAGTGTCCACGGACTAACATCGATAAAAATGTCTGTGGACAATTTTAACGTCATCTCAGGAGCAGGAGACAAACACAGGGTGGTCTTCGAAGATGCTAGCAGCCCCCCCCCCAACACGAGCGCTGGGTGCCGCTGCTGCTGCCCCTCTTCCTCGTGCCGGCTGTCAAGGGCTGGCGTGGGGAAAAGAGCATCAGCAGACACCCCCAGCCTCTTGCCCTGGCCTCCAGCAGGTAGGGGTGGGGAGAAGAGGATAGGTGCCTCCTCTTCCCTCCACCCCCAGCTGCTACAGTGGTGGCAGCAAGGGAAAACCTGGTCGTTTGCCCTAAGGCCAGGAAAACATGCGGACAATGACCAGCCTCTCCCACACCACTGCCGCTGTAACAATGATGGGGGGAGGACGAGAGGTGCTGCCTTCCTCCCCTCTTCTTGCTGAGGGAACTAGTGTGCGGGGGGGGGGGCAGAGTGGTAAATTCTCACAGGGCTTCGAGCCCCAACAGGATGCTCGTGCAATCCCTACCCACACACAGGGATAGAGGAAGAGAGGGACGGTGGGTGGGGGATCAGCAGAAACAGGATGAGTTTCTGCTCCTCCAATGAGAGCTGCCATCTTTAAGAGCAGGAAAACAGCACAGCGCTCGAGTGTGAACCGTGCTTGCGCATTCGATGAAGTACTGCAATGGGGAAACAGGGTGAGTGTGGATAATCATGTTTTAATGCAATGGCATTTACCTCGCCTGAATTCTGAATACTGAATTCGATGCGCTAGCAGACGCAATGTAGATCGGCCCTTCTGCTGTACTGTTTTATCGCAGCCCCCAGGAAACCTCTGGCTTACTTCTGAGTAGATAAAAAAATGTAAGATTGTGCTGTAAGTCTGCAACCCTTGGCACATTTATGTGGGAGTAAGCTGCATTGAACTCAATGGGACTTACTTCTGAGTAGACATAAGATCACCCTGTAAGTCTGCAACCCTCGGCACACTTACTTGGGAGTGTTATAAGTAAAGGAGTGCATGACAGCTGAGTGTGGTTAGAAGACCACTTGCATAAGACAGAGGAGTAAGGAGTGCAAAGGTGAAGGGGTCGTGTGCATAGAAAGAAAAGGTTGTGTGCACCAGAGCTAATTAATATGCAATGTTACAGATGTGCTATGGTTGTTTTTACATAGACTATAAAAGCTTCTGTGCTGTGACACAGAGGCACTTCTCTTTTTGAGACAGAGATCCATTCTCTGAGAAGTCCTGCTGCAGCAGAAAATAAACCTGCTTATAAGGTCACCTACTGGATCGCTTGTGTCTGAGTTATTGGTTCCTCTCCACCATAATCTCCACCTGAGAACGGATGACAATGCGAGTAAAAGAAATTCACAACAGGAGTAAGCCCCACTGAATTTCATAGGGGGCTCTGAAACAACAAAGGATGGTGGGGTGGTGGATCAGATGTGTCTCCCTTCGTTGCAGGGAGGCATTTTACCCTCTTCTCCCATTGAGAAATGCAGAGGCAGGAGACGCAATTGACAGGTGATTCTTGCCCTCATGCCTGTCAAATCCCATCCTGACTGCCCCCAACAACTGAAAACAAGTGCCCACAGCAGGCAGACACAGTGGTTTCTTCCACTATTGGAGAATTTCACAGGGAGGTCATGGCGCTCCTGTTCCGTGGGCTGGAAAAAATACCAAATTTCTTGTGTTTGGGGAAATGGCTTCCTCCAGAGATAGGCTGGAGGAAATGGCGGGAGACACCCTGGAGGGTAATGGCGTCATCGAAAGGACCCACAAACTTCCGAGAGACGCCATCTCAATAGCAGGATAAAACCTCAGTGTGAGGAACCCCTTACACCTCCCCCATCGTCCAGCCAAACCATGCGAAGTTTAGATTACTGGAACATGCTCTATGTGGGGTTGCCTTTGAAAGCGTTTGGAAGCTTCCATTGCTACAAATGCACCAGTGAGAGTTCTAAGCACAACCTGCCACTGGATGATATAAACCAATATTGCATCAGATTCATTGGTTTTAGCTCCCCACTTGTTTTTGGCCCCAGTTCAAAGTGTTGGCACTGACTTTTACATAGTCTGGGATCTGGATATTTTAAGAAATCATCTCTAATTGGAATCTGCCCACACTTTCAGGTCTTCACAGCTGAGACTCTGCTCTGTACCCTCCTCTTAGAGATCAGGATAAGGCCTTTCACCCATTGCTCCCTGGCTCTGGAACTCCCTCTGATGGTCACCTGCCCCCTTACTCTTCTTCTCTCCCGGCAGTGTTCAACAAACCTCTCTTGTCAACAGGGCAGGGACAGACAATTCTTTTTTATGTATGTATGTATGTATGTATGTATGCATTTATTTATTTATTTAACAATATTTATATACCGCTTCACATCAGAAGATTTCAGAGCGGTGAACAACATGATAAAAGAATAAAACAACGGACAAACCCCAGCAAAGTGGAATTTAGCAAACCATGGCTGGTCATGCAAGGAAGGCCTCTTGAAATAACGTCTTCAGGAGGCACCGGAAGGAACACAATGTTAGCGCCTGCCTGACCTCTAAAGGCAGGGAATTCCACAGGAAGGGGGTCACCACACTAATTTGCAAAACAAGAATGCTAAGGGAGGAAGGTGGCATTATTACCATGGCTAAATTAGGCTGCCAGAAAACCCTGGAGTACATTTTTAGGAAGAAATCTGTTCTCCAGTTCTCAGCGATGTTGGCAAAGACTTCTTCCCTTTCCCCTCTCTTCCATATTGAAGATCTGATTGGTGAGCTGGGGGTGGGCAGGGGTGGAGGGGCTGGCTGACCACCTGATTTTCAATCTCTCTCTGGTAGTCTGGTACTGTTTTGTATTGTGTGTTAGTTTCTCTCCCTCCTGTTTCCCCACACGGTTTTGCTTTGCTTCTCCAGCACTATCCAGATGTTTTGGGCTACAACTCCAAACATTCCTAACCACTGGCCATGCTGGCTGAGACTGATGGGAACTGAGGTCCAAAACGTATGGAGGGCACCAGGTTGGAGAAGGCAGTCCTAGGCTCTAATGTTCTCAGGTTTAATTAAACAGACCAAACTCTTTTAATCTGTGGCCATAAGAACAGCAGGATCTCCCTTGAACCCTTGTCCTCTTCCCTAAGTGTTGTGTTCACTGCTACATTGCGTTCTTGAGCCTGCCTTTGCTGAGTATTTAAACTAAACTATTGTGCAAATTGTTTACACTCTACGAATAAACTAATGATGATGCATAGGATGTTCAGACAAGATAGAGACGCTAAAAAAAAGCAGGAAGGAAGAGGTTTTCCTGCTTTGCCTCTTTGAGGAAACTATGAATGACTACTGAAAGGGCAACGAGGAAGTCCCCTGTACATGTTTTTGAAATTCGAGTCACTTCAAGAATTCTTATGATGTCTTTTTTCATGCTGCTCCAGCTGCACTGTTTTGGCATGTAGTACATGAGCATTATCTTCCATCACCTTTGTCATTCTACCCCCTGATTAGAAGAGCTACAGCAACATGCTGGTTCTTGATAAACAGATAGGGTTATTGTTGAGGGTGAGGGAAGGAAGATGTGGGTGGGCTGGAGACCTTGATTGTTGCTTTTGCTATGAGGAGGCCTGTTTGATTCCCATCCCATTGCTTTTTCCTTTCTGCCCCCTCCCTATTATTGAAGTAATTATTATCCTTTTGCTTAGACTGATTTATGACGGAGGTGTTGAGCTTCTTTCAGCCTGATTTTGGAGAAGTGCTCAGGGGCCGCAATTAAGTGGTCTGTGGGACTGAAGGCAAACGGGGTGGGGCAAAAAAAAAAGAAGAAAAAAAAAGCTAGCTTATTGTTATGTAGCTTTTTGACCGGCTCCAGCAGCTCAGCCAGACAGGTTATTTTTCAGAGGCCAGTGATCCAATTTAGGGACACAACAGATGCTTTATTTGTTCTTCTGGAACACAAACTAGGCCTCCCTTCTTGAAACTCTGCCCTACACACACACACACACACACATACACACACACGGGGGCCTTCTTACTTCCAGAACCTTCTCTGCCCTTCTGGGCCCACCCTTCCACAGAGAGCACTCCTACAAAGGCTTCTCTTTAAGATATATGAAGCATGAACTGACCTTGTTACAATGTTATAGCTTAAAGCTCTTAGGGTGCAATTGTCCTGCGACTCCCAGCATGCCCCAGCCAGCATGGCTGGGTAGGGCATGCTGGGAGTTGTAGGATTTTTTTTTTCCTGTCTAAACATGCACACGATTGTACCCTTACTGCCAATAATGAAACCTTAGGAGAAGCATTTCGACCTTGTAGAATGGGGAAAAAAGCCTGCAAAAGCCAGGAAACCACCAAACAATTGGCAGTTGGGGGGGAGGGGGGCTAGGGGAAGGAGGTATGGTTGGGGAACCCAGGAGGGCCAAATTGGGAATCCAGGTGGACTAGATGTGGCCCACAGGCTTGAGGTTCGACGCCCCTGATTTACACAGAGCTTTGCCGTATGGTACGTCGAGGAACATAAGAACAGGCTCCTAGCCCAGGGAATTTACAATCTACATTTTAACACAGGCAGAAAGAAAGCAGCAAGAGCACCTACTAAGCAACTTGCCCCAACTGCCTTTCATATCAGACTGAAGCCTTTTATGCCTTGACATCCAGACCCCCTCTCAGGCTGTGCCCCCTCCTTGAAAAGTGGAGGGCCTTAATGGGACAGGCCTCTGGCCTGGAGCCTGGCACACCTTCCTCTCTCCAAGAGCTCATGGCATACCATCTTCATGGATTGTGAGGTCCTTGGCAGAGAGTATGCTGGCCCTTGCTAGACCTGTGCTTGGGGACGGTAGTCTCTGGTCTGGCTTCAGGGGTCTCTGGCATCTCAATTCCAGGGGTCTCCAGCATCTTAGGCTCAGGGCTCCTTGGTTCAGTGGCAGTGCTCAAACCCAGTGCCTCTTCAGACTGCCAGTGGGCCCCCCTCCACCTTTGTATCTGGCTCACTGCTGGCCTCTGGACAGGAAGAAAGAAATAGGCAACCGGGGATGAACGTAATCAAACCTGGACACATATACTTAAGTGCACATCCTTCAAAATGCTAAGTGCTATAGAATTGCCTCCTTTGCTTCCATCTGGTGTTCTCCTTGTTGGAGAGTCGGGTGTGACTTTGTTGGGTTCTCCATTCAATAAGGAATGAGGCTGGAGGTCGAGGTAGAGTTAAACACTCCTTTATTCGTGCATGAAGGTTGATTGCCAACAGGTGGGAACAACAACCCTCCTTCCAGAACAACACATTCATATACCTGAGGGAAAAAATGGCCTGAGGACCAATCACAGTATATCACCATATGTGGCATCTCATATCCGCTATTCACAGCAGTTTCTTAATCTAATGATTGTTCTAAATTAGGACTGCTTTATTGCAAAGTTTTTACGGACTCAACAATTAGCAAAGTTAGAAAGCAACAGTTGGCAAAGTAAGCAAATATGTTCCAGGAAACGTCCAGCACATTATGGAAGCATTCCTAGTTTCTTTTCTTAGGTTCCCCTTTTCTTAAGGCCCGTTGCTAGGGTGCGTCTGATCCTTGCTCTTAGTTATAGGAGACAAGCTAAAAATGATATTTTAGCAAAATAAAGATGATTCTTATCAACTTACAGCAGAGTTGCCTTATACAAGGAAAACATTATTAGAGGGAATAAATGCAGGCTAGAGCCAGGGCATTTGTACAAGAGGCTTTTATTACGTGCTTGCGATTGGTCGCTCGGGTTTTTTTACAGGTCCTTTACACAACGTCGTCAACCTCAAGGGCCCCTCCTGTGCTCTCTGGTCATTATAGAAGCATTATTCTCAACGGGGAAAAACCAATAAGAGATCTTATCCTGCTTTGAAGCATGATACATTTCTGGTGAATTTCTGGAATCCCTCTATATCACAGCACCATCTAGTGGCTGTATAATGAAATATATAGAACTTGCCCAGAAAGAAAATCCCTGGAAAAAAAAACCAAATGTAAAGGAGGTGATCTTAATCCCTCAGGGAATCCGGAAGCCCCAGTAAGGGTGTGGGTTTTTAGCCTAGTGTGGAGAAGCCTCCAGTCTAGGAGAAGTTCAGATTAACCTACTTTATTAGTGCTTTTATACACATCATTGAAGAAGGCTATCTAACACTGCTCAACTACAAACACCCCTTAAAGCTGGGTGCGTGAGTGTAAGTAAGTGAAGGCATGAGATACGGTTACTTGTTTCCCGGAGGGAGAGATCACATGTTGCCTGTTGCAGAGGCAAAGAGGAAAAGGAAGGGGAGGGAGCAGGAGAAAGGAACCAATCAAGTTACAGGACAACAAGGTGGATGAACAAGAGAAACGGTTGTTGATACAACTTGTTCTCTATCCCCCCCCCCCCCAAATCTGGAAGCATGCAGAGTTGTTCCTATTATCCAAAGCTCCCCACCTCAGGTATTTGTCTATTTCAAAAATACATTTTGAATCCCAGAAATGTACACTGGGATACACATATTGTTGTGCTTCCCCATGCACCCTCACTTGCACACGAGGTTCCCATGCATTGTTTTAGTATTCACCTGACTGAGTACAGGTTCCTCCTCCCCAGTAAAAAATAAAAAAATAGCCCATGGCAGAGATGCCACTGGAAGGGAAAAAAACCGACAAGAGAAACATTGGGATTTATAAATATGAATACAACAGTAATTCCCAAATGGTGGGTCATCAGAAATGAATGAAGTAAATGTTGAAAGGTTCCTGTGAGCCCAAAGTACTCACCCACCCAGGAGGCTGTCCATTGTGTCTCTGAATGATTCACTGCTCTAGTCTTGCCTCCTTCCAATCAGCCCTTGCTTAGAATGGGTAATTCTGTCCTCTCTCTGCATTGCGTGAGATTGAATTGCCTGCCTTCAGAGGAGGATGCCCATTGGTTCTCTGCATGAGTCACTACTATTCCAGCTTGCCTCCTTTCAGTCAAGAGAAGCCAGCATCATTTATTATTTACAAAATAACTTAATATACATTAGGCACCAGACATTGCAAAAGTATATAGGTCTCTGTCATGAGTGGTACACCTGGATCATTGGGGTGGGGGCGAGGAGGCGATGGGCAATTCTGCCTCTTACGCAATTTAAAAGTACAGCTTGGGGGGTGAACAAGTGAAGCATGTCTCCATATTTAATTCTGAAAGACCATGTTTGGGAAGCTTACCGTTGCTACAAGAAACTGTACCAATACAAGACAACTTGATGCAACACACTGAAGTATTCTTTGAGAGTGGCACTGACCTTTGCTTGGTTGGTAGGTAAACTGTTGTATATTTTTGTTATAATCCCAAAATCTTCTCAGTAGTCCGAGAGAGAGAGAGAGAGAGAGAGAGAGAGAATGAATGTGTGGAATACTAGGGCTGTTCTTAAATTGGCATAGCAAAGCTAGGAAGTTTATGTTGTCACCAGTAGTTACAGCTGCTGTGAATGGTCACTGTATACATTTGCGTGCTGCCTAGAAATGTCACATGCAAAACTTTGTTGAGTTGTGTTTTTTTTTTGCTGCAGCAGTAACCAAGAGAACAAAGCGAAATAAATCCCTGATCAAACAAAACTAAGAAACAAGGAGAAAGTCAGGAACAACGGTATGTGACAATATAATACAATTTTTAAAACTCCGTTTACTCATTTACACATAACCAAAGTTCTAAAAACAAAACTGAAATGTTTAAAAGTCAAACATTTTAACACATTATTTACAACATGATATCCTTATTGCAAGACAGAGTAATAAATGTTATCACCAATATACATGGTGAATAGTGATTCCAACTGTCAGACATATTCCAACTTTGCAGTTGTCTTCAGTGCACTATAAATGACAAAATTAGGCAGCAATCCTATAACCTGAGGGTAAGCCCCATTGAACTCAATGGGACTTACTTCTGAGTAGACATGTACAGGATTAGCAGCTCCTGAGTAGATTTTTTGTTGACATTTATGTATAATTCTTAGAAAGCTGTATTTTCCCTAACAAATAAACAGGATGACCTTGAATTTGTAAGTGCTGTTCTGAGATAGTTCCTCTTTATATTTTTGCAATGTCTGCTCCGAATGGAAACGTTCTCATTCACATGCAGCTCAGCATCTGTCAACCAGCAGCAGTGTGCAAATATGATGACACTACATAATGAAAGGCTGGTAAACTACTGCAGGTTACCTTAGCAGACATGGACATTTAAATTTAAGGCTTTGATCATAATCTCTCCTTTGGATAAAAATATATTTGTGGGTTTTTTCTTTTAAGAGCAGCATGACTAAAGCTGAGCATAAGTATGCAAAGAGAGTTGAATTACTTGCTTGGACAGAGGCATTCGAGCTGCAAGCTAAATGTTTGTTCTGCTGACCCAGGAAAGCCTGTGCTACATTTCTGAAGGAATGTAAACATGGGTGCTATTGTTTATAGCGCTGACAATCCTCTTGTGCAGAGCTTTATAGTTAGGGTCAGGATGCTTTTCACTGGGCTGACCTTGATCCGGCGTACCTATTTTTATCCTGACTTAATCAGGTGTTGCTATGGCTTCCAAGACCATGGTATTTTTTTAAGCAAGGGTTTCCTCATTGCAACCTTGTTGTTTCAATTACTCAAAAGCAGATGTAAGTGTTTGCCAACATTGCCAGAAACAGTTTGACGAATACTGTTATGAGATTGTTATCTGATTGCCATGAATGAGTCCAGGTAGGGCCTGGACAAAAGAGAGAGTTAATGGTATAAAACTGGGTTGGCGGGCAACTTCAACGGGTTGCCCACCAACCCAGTTTCCACCCTCCAGATCCTCCCCCTGCAGGCTGCCCTCCAGAGGGGTAACCATGAGTCTGGTTCTCCAACCCTTTGTCTCCACTTATGCTCTGCTCGTATGTTTGTAAATAAATAGAATATTACGAAACACCATTAGCCTCAAGTGATCTCTCCTCCAAAAGGAAGCCAAGCCCCAGTAAGTGCTGCCCCTGCAACTTTTCATGGCTTGGGGAAGTGACGAGTGTATAGCAATACTGCAGCAATGCAAACTGAGCCCTTGTTATGTGTGGCCATGAATGGTCAGACCCACATTTTACAGTGGCAGCCTGCCTGTCCCACCTTTGATTTCTTTCTAGAAAAAGAATGAGGATGAAGTAGCCAGGCTTGACACCAAATGGCTTGCAATATCCTTGCTAGCTGAACTGCAAAATGCTTGCAAGCTGAAGCCTTTCCTTGGGTTAAGGAGTTTATCAACCTGCTGCATGCATCTGGAGGCTGAAAACTGATGAGGGGTTTTCATCAAAACAAAAGTGCTGGTCCGACACAGAAGCGAAACTGGAGGGTCATGATGTTGTCTAAAGAACCCGTAAACATCTGTGAGTAGGGAATGATGAGAGCACATTAAATGCCTCGTGTCGAAAAGCCTTTAGGCTTTATAGCCAGACTTGAGTAGAAGAAAAGAACAGCAGCCACAGCAATGCCCAGAGCTAACTGGAGGCAAGGGGTGCTTCCAGATGGAGGGCTTTCTAGCACTACCAATGAGAAGGCATTGTGCAGCTAGTCTGTCTTTTCTTTCTTAACAGGTTATCTGTGGAAAGAGAAAAGATGGCGGAAGTGGTGGGAAAGCATGGGAGGAGTGTAAGTTGAAGATGACATCATATGGAACCCCCTTACCCCATAAAACTCCATGAATGAGGCCGGGTAATGTCAACATAAAAGCCTCATCTGGAAACACCCAGTCTATAAGAGACAAAGGCATCTGTGGAGAATGTTGGTTCATGGAGAAGCGGTGTTTAAAGCAAGTCTCGCTCTTTGCTATAGATCCTTTCCATTAAATAAAGACATAGAGATCTGTTTATTTTGCAAGTGATGCCTCTAACTTTAGTAGCCATGCAGAAGAAGAGAGCTTTGGAGGGTGCAGTTTGTCATTCTTTGCTGGGAAAAGCTGGACCTCCAGAATATAACTGTTCAAGGCACACAAGTACTGTCTCCTCTTTGCACCTGCTCATCCTGTAATACTGTTTATATGTGGGTTCAGGCGGCATACATACTCATATGTCGATGGATGGATGGATGGATGGATGGATAGGGCATTTCTACATGAGGCTTTTATCCTGTACCTTTACTGGGGCTTCTGCTTCCAGATTCTTTGTGGGATTAAGATTGGCTCCTTTACATGTGGTTTTTCCGGGGGTTTTCTCTGCCTTTCTATATGTTTCATTATACAGCCACTAGATGGTGCTGTGGTATAGCAGAATTGCACAATTACATGCTATAAATTTAACACCATTCAGAAAAATTCTGCACTTTCCTTGATCTGGAAAAACCCGTGATAATGGTTGCAAAGCACAGGAGAGGCCCTGGAGGATGATAATGTCATGTAAAGGACTTCCAAAATACTGTGAGTGAGCAATCATGAGCACACAATAAAAACCTCATGTAGAAAGGCTCATAATCTAGACCTGGGTAGGGATGTATGAATCCCTTACCTGGCTCTGCGCAGGGGCATCCGCAGTGCGGGGGAGGCGCTCTGTCCCTCCCCCCGGAATCCTCCCTGGCCGACTCCGCTCCGCGGCGGCTCCACGGAGCTGCTGGCCAGGGCCATCCACAACCGGAGTTCCGGCCACGGCTGGGCTGCTGCGGCCGCAAATGGCAGCCATCGTAGCGGCCGCCATTTGCATCCTGCCAGGCTGCTGTGATAGGCTACGTAAATACTTACGTAGCCTATCATGGCAAACAGCAGGGATGCAAACGGCGGCCTCTATGCCGTTTGAGCCCCTGCTCTTTCCGTGATAGGCTATGTAAGTATTTACGTAGACTATCACGGTAAGGGCAGCCACACAAATGGCAGCCACTATGCCATTTGCGTGGCTGCCTTTACCGCAGCCACGCTGTGTCTTTGCCATGATAGGCTACCTAAGTATTTACGTAGCCTATCACGGCAGCCTGGCAGGACGTAAATGGCGGCCGCAGCAGCCAGCCGAGAGACCAGCCGCCGCCAGAGCCACCAGTGGAGCCTCCGCCCCAGGTAAGCTTCATCCTGGGGGGATTCCGTGGGGTGGCGGGGGGGTGGGAGGCCGTTCCGCTATGGGTTTCGGGGGGCCAAATGCCAGTGCATTTGGCCTCACTGAAATCCGTGGCAGAATTCTCTGCCATCGCTAGACCTGGGGTGGGGAGCCTATGGGCTAAATGAAAACCTCCAGGCCTCTCAGCCTGGGCCGTCTGGCCCCAGTCTGGGTTGTTGATATGATTTGCTCCTTCCTGTTCTGTCCCCTAACTGCAACACTGACAGAGGAACCTTGCAGCAACTGGGGAAAGAGAGTGCTTGAATGCAAATGCCTTTATTGAAATAGCATACTGACCAAAGGTAAGTGTAATTCTGCCCTGTTCTGGCTCTTGGCCTGCCCGCTGCTGGAATATGAAACCCGACTGGTTTCAACTGAGGTAATGTGGACCTTGACAAGAACACGGTTCCCCCAATCTGATCTAGATTTATAAACCCAAAGCTTTCCATAATGCTCTATGCATCTGAAGAAGTGGGCTATAGTCCACAAAAGCTGATGCCAGAATAAATTTGTTAGCCTTTAAGGTGCCATGATACTCTTAGTTGCTTTTGCTGCAATTGACTGACATGGCCAGCCTCTGGAAGTTGGTTAAATATATCCATCAAAAAGAAAAGAAGGCCCCCAGAGCAAGAAACACTGCCCTTCCCTCACAGGCAACTAATGCCATTTTTAAACGTTACTGTCTGATGATAATATCTTCAGTCATCTCTGGTAAAGGTGACTCTGGTTTACCTTCTGGTAAAGGGAAGGGCTGTAAGGTCAATGGAAGAGCACTTGCTTTGCATGCAAAAGGCCCCTGATTCAAACCCCGGCCTCTCCAGGTAAGGGTGGGAAAGACCTGTGTCTGAAACTCTGGAGAGCTGCTTCCAGTCTGCATAGATTCAACTCGGACTGGCTGGATAATACTGAACTGGATGGACCAATGGCCTAACTTGTTATTTATAAGACTGCTTCCTAATGTAACCCTGCTGAAGCTTCCATGTAACCCTTCCATGTCATCACCTGGGGGGCGGGGCAGGGGGAGATACCTCAGTGAGTCCAGCCAGCAGCAGGAGAAACTCCACACAGAAGAGAAGGCCTGTGGCTGGGATTTCTTTACTGGGAATTGTCCCTAATTTTACAGGCCCAAACAGCAGTACCAGCAAGAGGATCTCCCTTCAGTGTCTTGGTGGGAGAAGAGGACTTATATTGGACTGAGAATTCCTAAAGCATCTTGTGGGGTTTTTTTCTGTCTTGCTTCGTTGCTCTGGTGGAATAGACACACACACACCATGTTTGTCTGTGTGCAATGTATCCTCTTGGAGTGGTACTGTTGCAAGTAAGTTTGTTTGACAAATTTGTGGTGAAATATCTGTTTGAATATTGGATCTGTGTGATTTTGTTTTCCTTGAAGCACCTTTATGATTTTAGAGCCACACGGGGTAAAATATTTCAACTAGTCTGTGACCTGTGTTAGCCAGTTGGAAGGGTTACACTATAGTGCTATTTAGTGACCTGGTTCATACATAACAACAACCCATAGTATGAGTTGAGTATGGGTTGCCACTGAATCGTGGGTTGTTGAATTGTGGGTTGTCATTACATGTGAACTCTATGATTTAACTATGGGTTGTTAACCACAAACCTCTTACTGGGGTTTAGACTCTCAGCAGCCTTTCCCCTTTGCAAAGGTGGGGGGCCTATTAAAATGGTCCGCCCCTGGAGGCTAATGGATTCTGATGGATTCCAGAGGGCTCTGGAGGATTTTCCTGCTGGTGTGGCTGGTGCTCCTGTTGAAGCCCAGGTCACTCTGTGGAATGCAGAGATGACTCGGGCAGTTGACATGATCACGCCCAAGTGTCCTCTCCCTCTGAGCAGAACCCAGCCAGCTCCTTGGTATACACCTGAGCTGAGGGCGATGAAGCAAGGGATGGCTAGAATGCAGATGGAGGAAAATTCGTGTTGAGTCTGACCAAACACAGGTTAGAGTTCACTATCGAGCCTACTCTGTGGTGGTGAGGGTGGCAAAGAGACAGTTCTTTTCCACCAGCATTGCATCTTCTCAGTGTTGTCCAGCGGAACTTTTCTGAGTGGTTTGTGGCCTATTACATTCTGGGCCAGGGAGAGAGACTGTGGAACCCTCGGTAGCATGCTGTGACATGTTTGCACGGTACTTTGAAGAGAAAGTTGCACAGATTCGCCATGAATTGGACACCACAATTAATGCAGTTCCATTTGTAGAGGCATCCAGAGCACCGTCTGGTCCAGTTTTATTGGATGAATTTCTGTTACTGAGGCCTGAGGATACAGACAAGGTGTTTGGTCAAGTCCGGTCAGCCACCTGTGTGCTCGACCCTTGCCCTTCATGTCTTTTATTACATCAAACAAGGAGGGGATGTCTGGCTGGGTCCAGGAGGTTATAAATTTCTCCTTGAGAGAGGGAGTGGTGCTGGCCACTTTAAAGGAGGTGCTAATCAGGCCACTCCTGAAAAAGCCTAACCTGGATGCAGAGGACATTAATAACTATAGGCCAGTGGCCAACATCCCCTTCTTGGGCAAGGTGCTTGAGTGGGTGGTTGCAGGACAACTCCAGGCACTCTTGAATGAAACGGATTATCTAGATCCATTTCAATTGGGCTTCAGGGCTGGTTTTGGAATGGAAACTCCCTTGGTAATCCTGTGGGATGACCTCTGCTGGGAGAGGAACAGGGGGCGTGTGACCCTGTAGATTCTCCTGGACCTCTCAGCAGCTTTCGATGCCATCGACCATGGTATCCTTCTGGATAGGTTGCTTGGGTTGGGAGTTGGAGGCACTGTACTGCAGTGGTTTCACTCCTGCTTGGATGGCCAATTCCAGAAGGTGGTGCTGGGGAATTAATGCTCTGTGCCTTGGCAACTATGCCATGGAGTTCCACAGGGCTCTATTTTATCCCCTATACTGTTCAACATTTACATGAAAGCGCTGGGGGAGGTTATCTAGAGGTGTGGGCTGAGGTGCCATCAATATGCGGATGACACCCAGCTCTACTCTACCTCTCTTTTTCAACAAACCCAGGTGAGGCAGTGGCTGTTCTGAATCAGTGCCTGGGCATGGTAATGGACTGGATGAGGGCCAATAAACTAAAACTCAATCCAGACAAGACAGAGGTACTGTTAGTGAGGGGTTCATCTGCCTGGCTAGGTGATGTTCAACCTCTTCTGGTGGGGGTTGCATTCCCCCTAACGTATCAGATTCGTAATTTGGGGGTGCTCTTAGACCCAGAACAGTCACTTGAAGCACAGGTGAACTCAGTGGCATGGAGCGCTTTTTATCGGTTTAGGCTGGTAAACCAACTACGTCCTTTTCTTGACAAAAATAGCTTAGTTACAGTTATCCATGCTCTGATAACCTCTCATCTGGATTACTGCAATGCATTATATGTGGGGCTGCCTTTGAAAACGGTCCAGAAACTTCAGCTAGTCCAAAATAGGGCAGCAAGATTGTTAACAGGGACTGGCCAACAAGATCACATTACACCAGTACTTTTTCAGATGCACTGGCTGCCAGTCCATTCCTGGGCCCGATTCCAGGTGCTGATATTAACATTCAAAGCCCTTAACAGCTTGGGGCCAGATTTTCTGAAGAATCGCCTCCTCTCATATGTGCCTGCCTGGACCTTAAGATCATCCTCAGCGGTCCTTCTCCGTGAGCCCCTGCCAAAGGAAGTGAGGTGGGTGGCTACCAGGAAGAGGGCCTTTTGTGCTGTGGCATCCCGGCTGTGGAATGGGCTCCCTAGGGAGGTTTGCCTGGTGCCTATGTTGTACTCCTTCCAGCACCAGGTGAAGACCTTTTTATTCTCCCA
Source organism: Heloderma suspectum (assembly GCF_057233095.1). Lineage (NCBI taxonomy): Eukaryota > Metazoa > Chordata > Lepidosauria > Squamata > Helodermatidae > Heloderma > Heloderma suspectum. The sequence goes on along the minus strand of NC_139461.1, from coordinate 282,130,390 downwards.
GTATTTTAGCATATTAGCTTCTTAGTCTTTTAGCTTTGGTGTTTTAAATCTGTATTTTAAATTTCTGCGTTGCTGCTAGATTTTATTCTGGTTGTACTGTTATATTGTGGTTTTCAGTTTTCATATTTTATATTTTATGCAGCGCTTTGTGGTTTAAATTTTTGTGAACTGCCCAGAGAACTTTGTCTATTGGGCAGTATAGAAACAAACAAACAACCCAGGAAAAGAACCCATGGTTTTTTATTGGGTTGTGAATTCTGGGTTGTTCATGGTTAATAACCCATAGTTAAAGCATAGTGCAGGGTTCACATGTAACAACCCACGATTCAATAATAACCCATACTCAACCTATACTCAACCCATAGTCCGGATTAGGGATGGATGAGCCCATCTCTGTCTGGGGTGGGGGGAGCTCAACGAACTGCCCCCTGCAGCTCGCACAGCCTGGGCCTGCTCAGCAAGCTTCCCTGCCCGCCCCGCCTGCCCGCGAGCTGTGCAAGCTGCCCCTCTTCTTCACGCTGGCTGCCAAGGGCCGGCGCTGGGAAAAGGGTCTTCGGCAGCCAGCCCCCAGCCTCTCGCCCTGGCCTCCAGCAGGTGGGGGAGGGTAGAAGAGGATAAGTGCCTCCTTCTTCCCTCCGTCCCCACCTGTTACAGCGGTGGCAGCAGCAACGGACAAGCTGTTCATTTTCCATAGGGCCAGGAAAACTTACGGAAAACAACCAGCCTGTCCCATGCCACTGCTGCTGTAGCAAGGATGGGGGAAGGAGGAGAGGTGCTGCCTTCTTCCCCTCTCCTTGCTGAGGGAGCAGGTGCCCAAGCTCTTGCCCAACTCAGCACGCTGTGAGTCGGGCAAGAGCTCAGGTCCGTGAACTGGCATCTGGGGGGCCGAACTGGCAACTTCTCCTGGGCTTCGAGCCCCAACCAGACGTTCGTGCCATCCCTAGTCCGGATTGCCATTAAGGGTGAACCAGGTCAGTGTCTCTGTCTGCATCTGTGCAAAACAGCCATCAGAGGGCACTGTGTGTTTGCTGAAGTGGCCGCTAAGCCAGGTTTCCATGCAGGCGTATCACTTTGCAATAGCATTGTCTTACTTTACGCATGCACTATCTGAAGCTCTCTGGCTGTCTTGTTTGCATAAATTATCCTATCTCATAGAGGAACGGTGTCAGTCTTTAAGACAAACTCTATGTAGTCTAGGTTGAATATTTTTTATGGGATGCTGCACTGCAGAGCTGGAAAGTCTGTATGTTACTCACAGCTCTAGGACATTGTGGTGGGATATTTTCCTCTATGGCAAAACTGTATGGAGCTGCTGGTTCCCTATCAATTCAGACGTCTTTCCCCACACATTTGAGCTGAAACATGTTTAAGATGCATCATAGACTAGAAGAGTAGGAGTTCATTGACTGGAAGGGTTGACCTGTACAAGCCTGTTGCTATTTTAGTATATTTTTGCCATTTTAATTACTATATTTTATATTGTTCTTATTACATCTCTGTTAGTTACCCTGGGAACATGGTTATCCTGATGGTGTGGGACATAAATGGGAAGTACAAATAACTAAACAAAGCGTGAGAATGCTTCCAAGGTGAAGCTGTGGAAATGTGTTCTTGTATTGCTCTTAAGCACAAACATTTGCACTTGTAACATAATACTCTGTATTGGCAAAGTGGAAGACTGGAAATAAATTTGCTGCACAAAACGTGATTGTAGGTGTTTGGGGGTGGGGAGGGCCATCTTTTCTAATGGTAAATAGACCAGCCCTGTCATCTGATGATTTTGTGTTCGGCTTGTTTTACACTGTACATTTTATTACTGGCTCTTTGTTATAATTTCTGTATTGTCTGCTGCTAAAATGTGGTCGTTGCAAAATGGAGAAAGTGATCACAAGCAAATAGATGATACTAACATGAATGTGACATCAACACATATTTCAGTGTTGCTTTCTCTTATGTAAGAAGGACTTTACCGTCAGACCCTTTGACCATCTACAGCTGAATTCTAGCTGAATATCATTTACACTTACTGGCAGAGGCCTTCCAGGGCACCTTTTGGGAATTTGAGAAACTGCTGTAGGCATCACCACAAAATGCCTAATCAGTGGATCACTGCTTTGACATCTGCCTGTGTCGTGTCTACGGATCTTGGGCTGCACCTTATTCAGCAAAAATGTTTGTTTCATGTCTATAGGACACTGCAGTGTCTTTTTAATAAGGGATTGTCTAATCTGGCTAATTGCTGGTGTTGCAATACAGCCAATGCTTCTTTTAAACATACGCTTTGGCAATGTCCAGTAGTTGCTTCTTTTTGGGAGGAGGTTATTATACAGATAAGTTTTTTACTGGAACAATCTTTAATATTCAGTGTTGTACATGCTCTTTTAAATAATTTACATGCTTCATGGAAATTAAGGAATGGTCAGTGTAAATGGATTCTCTGCCCTTTTGATAGCTAAAAGACTGATATAACAACATTGGAAGGATAAACACTCACTGTCTATAATGCAATGAATTGAGGACCTTACAATGCTTTGAACAGGTGGCATATAGACACTACCTTCAAATGGATACTTATTTGGATATTTGGTCCGCTTTTGTTGAAGCCTATGTATAATTGCTAGAAAGTTGTACGCATTTCATATGTATTCATTGCTATGGATATATAGACATCCATGTACATATCTTAAAGGGGGGGTTGAATAAAGTTTTGCAGGTGCCCATGGCAGCCACATTGGGGACCCCTTCACGGGCTCCATTGGAGGTGCTGGTGGGTTAGGGTTGGGGACCCCTGCTCTAGGATTTTAGACAGGAGTCTTTCCCTTCCCTGCCTGGCAATCCAGGGGGTTAAATCTGGAACCTTTTGCATGCAATGCGTGTGCTCTCCCTACCACTGGACCACAGCCCCTCCTGTGTTGTTAACCATGGCTGGACACATATAGGCTGGGTTCACAGAATACGCTAACCTGTGGCTTGTTAACCATGCAGTGTGGCTTATTTTTCTCGAACAAGCCACCTTGAAAACTCATGGTTTGTTGGGTTGTTCAGGGTGATTAACAAGCCACCCTGTGGCAAATGTCCTGGGTTCAGACAACACACTAACCTACAGTTCAACAAACAACCCACACTCAACCACTGAGCGTGGGTTAGCGTATTGTGTGAACCCAGCCATAGAAACAAAGGAGGTGCAGCTTTCCCCAGAATCCCCACCATGTGCTTGACTGGAGGATACAGAGAGCTCTGCTACCATTGCTTACCACTTAGGCCTGATAGAGTTTCATTCTACCCAGCTTAACACTTGAGACTGAACACTGCATCCCACTCCCCTCTTGAGCACACTGTGCTACTGCTGATTAACCACCATCTCCAGAGGACAGAATTATTGGAAGCTGCCCTGAACGTTAAATTTTTTTTTCCGAAAGGCAGGATATAAATTTTCTTTCTAAATAAAGAAATGCAACATGCATACCTATCTCTGGAACTCTCTCCCTGGAGAGGGGCAGCTGGTGGTGTCACCTTCTGTTTGCTTTTTGGCTCCAGGTAAAGACTTTGTCAGGCCTTTTAGACCTACCAGTTTTCAATGAGTTTTAACACTGGACTTTATCCTGCTGTGTCTCTGGCAAAACTGGAACGAATTGTGCAAAAATAATTTAAAGCTGCAACATATAGATGAGGGAAAATAGAAAATTGTGCAAATTTGTTCAAATTGTATAATTTGTACAGGTCACAGCATTTAGCTTTCCTTAGCACAGAATTTGCATTGCCTTGACGCAGAATATGAAAGAGAGACACACACAGAGAAAGAGAGCATGGAGTATGCACACCCCTGAATGTGATTGCCCTGCCATTATCAGCAGTTGCAGAGACTACTTTAGGAGAGATGGTTAAACTTGAAAAAAGCTACAGAGGACCTATCTGTTGACTCTAGTTTTGGGATGAAAAGAAGAGGGCAGAGATTGCTGACATATTTCCTGGGTTAAAAATACAGTGTCGTTGCTCTTTTACTGGACATGCTGCATGAACTCTTTTTGACTGGTCTTATGTGGCCAATACAAGTAGTAGCCTTATCAATTGCTATGCTTGGCAGATTGCTACCAAACGTTGCCCAGTATTAAAAGCCAGCCATGGCAAGACAGTTCAGCTGGAAGCACTGGGAAAAGGCCTACATCTCCAAATCTCCATGTTCTGCTCCCTTTGCAGCTGACATTTAAAATGGTACAAACCCATTACACTTAGCATGTATGTAGCACGTTTCCAAGTGCTTAAGAACATAAGAGCAATGCTGGATCAGACCAAGGGTCCATCTAGTCCAGCATTCTGTTCACACAGTGGCCAACCAGTTGCCAACAGGAAACCCACAAACAGGACATGAGTGCAACTGCATCCTCCCACCCATGTTCCCCAGCAACTGGTGTACACAGGCATACTGCCTCTGGTACTGGAGGTAGCACATAGCCATCAGGACTAGTAGCCATTGATAACTTTATCCTCCATGAATTTGTCCAATCCCTTTTTAAAGCCATCCAAGTTAGAGGCCATCACTACATCTTGTGGTAGCGAATTCCACAGTTTGACTATGCGCTGTGTGAAGAAGTCCATCCTTGTCTCTGTCCTGAATCTCCCACCAATCAGCTTCATGGAATGACCTCAGGTTCTAGTATTAGAGAGGGAGAAAAAAGTCTCCCTATCCACTTTGTCCACACCACGCATAATTTTGTACACCTCTATCATGTCTCCCCTTACTCGCTAAACAATCCCAGCTGTTGTAACCTTCTCTCATAGGGGAGATGCTCCAGCCCCTTGATCATTTTAATTGCCATGTTCTGCACTTTTTCCAGTTCTACAGTATCCTTTTTTAGGTGCTGTGGCCAGAACTGTACACATATTCCAAGTATGGTTGCACCGTAGATTTGTATAAGAGCAGTATGATATTGGCAGTTTTATTTTTGAAACCTTTCCTAATTATGCCTAACAAGGAGTTTGCCTTTTTTCACTGCAGCTGCACATTGGGTTGACATTTTCATCGAACTGTCCACCACAACCCTAAAGATCTCTTTCTTGGTAAGTCATTGTTGGCTCAGATCCCATCAGCTCATACTTGAAGTTGGGATCCCCCCTGCCCCCCTGTGCATTACTTTCCACTTGCTTACATTGAACCTCATGTGCTATTTAGATGCCCATTCTCCCAGTTTGGAGAGATCCTTTTGGAGCTCTTCACAATCCCTTTTTGTTTTAATCACCCTAAATAATTTGGTGTCATCCTCAAACTTGGCCACTTCACTGCTCACTCCTAATTCCAGATAATTTATGAACAGGTTGAAAAGCGTGGTCCCAATACATATCCCTGTGTGTTCATATGTCATATGACAATAAAGTCTTACAACAATCCTGTAAGGTAAGTCAGGATTATTATCATCCCTGTAATTGCAGATGCAGGGGAAGGAGATGGAGGAGCCAAGATTGGGAGAACAATGGCTTGCTTAAGGCTACTTTTCTTTGAGGGGCCATGGCTCAGTGGCAGAGCACCTGCTTTGCATGCAGAAGCTTCAAGGTTTAATCCCTGGCATCTCCAGGTAGGGCTGGAAAGATTCCTGCCTGATACCCCGGAGAGCTGCTGCCAGTCCGTGTTGACAATACTGGGCTAGATGGACCAGTTCTATAACTCAGTATAAGGCAGCTTCCTATGTTCCTACTTTGTGATTTCATGGCTCAGATGAGATTTGAACTGGAGACTTCCTGTCTCTGAGTTCCTTCCCACCAACTCAAAATAGGTAAAGTCTTTTGGAAAGGCAACGATACTTAGTTCTTGCAGCTGAGGTTTTCAGGAGACACCCTCCCCCCCGCCCCCCGCTTGAATTGTCTGGCTATTCTACATAAAAACTCTACTGGCATTTGTTTTGTGTGGATCTTGGCAAAGAGTAAATTGCAAAGAAACTGGAAACAGATCACTGGGGAGTCAACCACTTCAGTTTGTAGACGGCCAGCCGTCTCTTGTGAAGTTGGCACCCCTTCTGACCATTCCTCAACTGTGATGCAAGTCTAGGCTAAAATCAGTTTTCCCCCAGAGAGGCAGCAGGAAAACTTGGATTGAAAGAAAAGTTAAATGCTTGTGAATAGTGCTGCGCAAGGGCCAATGTTCCTTCACTTTTGGAAATGAATGCATCAGGATCATGTTTTCTGCACTTCCTGGACAGTGCATAGTTTAACTGACAAAAACATGAAGAGTTAATTAAACCTCAACATGTGGAAACAGAATTTTAAATTTGCACTGAGAATGAGTCCTTCCTGGTTGAAAGCAGGATTTGGCAGCTATCAGCAGAATTTGACTAGGGCTAGAGGAACTTCCCCTTCCAAACCTGCATCAAGCACTCTACAGGATTCATCTCAGAGTCCCTTTGTACATGTATGTGGCAGGATGCCTGCGTTTGTCATGGAGCGTACACTCCCCAGGGATCTGTGGCCAACCTGAGTTGCATGGCAATGGCAGACGTCTGATCTGGCCATGATCACACATGCCTTACATCCCGTTTGGACTACTGTAACATGCTCTATGTGGGGTTGCCTTTGAAACCTGTTTAGAAACTTCAGCTGGTCCAGAATGCTGCAGCCAGGCTGTTGACTGGGGCCAGATACAGGGAGCATGTGACTCCCTTGTTACAACAGCTTCACTGGCTACCAGTCTGTTTCCGGGTAGAATTCAAAGTGCTGGTTATGACCTATAAAGCTCTATTTGGCTTGGGACCAGGCTACCAGGATTCCCTCATACAAGCCTGTCTGATTCTTAAGATCTTCAGGAGAGGTCCTTCTTTGAAAGCACTGCCTTCAGAGGCGTGTTTGGTGGCAACGCGAAGAAGGGTCTTCTCGGTGACTGCTCCCTGGCTGCGGAACTCCCTGCTGAGGAAGGTTAGGTTTGCTCCCTCTCTGCTGTCCTTCCATCGGCAGACAAAGACTGCTTTATTTAAGCAGGGCATTCCTGGCTTGTTAATTAAATGTGGAAACTATGAGCACACAGCTCGCTCACTCTACTCATCCCTACAATTCCCGGGTTAAACAAGCCAGACACAGCCACCGTGATGTGCAAACTGGGTCTCTGTCTCAACTGTTCTCAACCCTAGACTTAACTGATAAACTCACATAAACTCTGCTGATGTCTGGTTCCTTTATAGCAGGCTGAGCCATAAACTTTTTCCCTGCAGTGTGTGTGTGTGTGTGTATTACTTGCAGGGAGATACATACATACATACATACATATATATTCTGCTGGGCAGAAAACAACAGAATGAAATTTAATAGGGATAAATGCCAAGTTCTGCACCTAGGAAAAAGAAACCACAGTTACAAGATGGGTGATACGTGGCTCAACAACATTACAAGCGAGAAGGATCTTGGAATTGTTGTCGATCACAAGCTGAATATGAGCCAACAATGTGATGTGGCTGCAAAAAAGGCCAATGCTCTTTTGGGCTGCATTAAGAGAAGCATAGCTTCCAAATCCTGGGAAGTAGTAGTCCCCCTCCACTCAGCACAGGTTAGGCCTCATCTGGAGTACTGTGTCCAGTTCTGGGCACTGCACTTGAAGAAGGATGCAGACAAACTGGAGAGGGTTCAGAGGAGGGCAACAAAGATGATCAGGGGACTGGAAGCAAAGCCCTATGAAGAGAGACTGAAAGAACTGGGCATGTTTAGACTTGAGAAGAGAAGACTAAGGGGAGATACGATAGCACTCTTCAAGTACTTGAATGGTTGTCACAGAGAGGAAAGCCAGGATCTCTTCTCGATCATCCCAGAGTGCAGGACGTGGAATAATGGGCTCAAATTACAGGAAGCTGGATTCTGACTGAACCTCAGGAAAAACGTCCTGACTGTTAGAGCAATACGACAATGGAACCAATGACCTAGGGAGGTGGTGGGCTCTCCCACACTGGAGGCATTCAAGACGAGGCTGGACAGCCATCTGTCAGGGATGCTCTGACTTGGATTCCTGCATTGAGCAGGGGGCTGGATTCGATGGCCTTGTAGGCCCCTTCCAACCCGACTATTCTATGATTCTATATGTGAGGGAGCATTCCACTACGTGATGCACACAGCTGCAGTTCAAACTGGTACCTACTTACCTGTAGGGCTATACAAGTGGCAGATTCAGATTTGTTTATCTGTATATGGTCATGAACTTGAGCATGCTCCAGGAGAGAGTGGAGGACAGGAAGGCCTGGCGTGCTATGGTCCATGGGGTCACGAAGAGTCGGGCACGACTTAACAACAATACGGTCATGAGACCATCCCCAAACAAAAATATAACTACGTATCTATATGAAGACAACAATTTAATGTATATAAAATTGACACAAACCCCCATTATATAAAATGAACATACACTTCTAGATCTCCGAGGCGCTCCCCTTTGTGAATGTGGGGAAGGGTCCAAGGGTGCACTACCACTAACGCTGCTGGCACTGTGCTAGCAGCAATCAGTGTTTGCCCAATGTCAATTGTGCTCGCTAGTGCAACAGGTTTCCCAGGAAATGTGTTGTGCTAGCAAGCACTATCGGCATTGGTTTTTGCTAGGACAACATCAGTAGCACTAGCAGTAGCACACCATTGGATCCTGCCCTCTGTTTCTATTTGAACATGAGATAAATAAAATGTACATATAGAATTATATAAAATCAATGATACACTTAACATTCTGAAACTCTCTGCAAGGCACAGACATTCTCCCTTCGGAATGTTTCCCTAACATCAGTTACTATAAATAGAAAACACACAGGACATGAGGCATCTTGATCTCCTCCTCATAGCCATCCACGTTCACAATGCATTTGAGGCACTGACAACAGCCATAAGGGCTCTGAAGATGAGTAGAAACTCAGCTGGACTCAAGAGTCTGTGTAATGAGCAGTTAACTGCGCCAGTAGGGTTACACGATCTCTTCAGCTCTTGTATGGGTATAATTCCCAGGCTGCACAAGCAGGCCAAAGTAGCAAACCACATAAAGACCTAACATTACACAGTGTTGCCACCCAATGTCTTCATAGTGGTCAGTTTATGGGCCATCAATACTTACTACAACCGCTAATGACCTCTGTGGTCCTTGGTCATACAAACACTCCAGATGGGAATTAAGCACACACAGGACTGTTATTTTAGAGTCTTCCTAGCTTTGGACAAGTATAGCCGTTGCACTGTTTGATGCTCAGTTTATGTACTTGAGGTCAGGGTGACAGTCATGGGGATGAAAATTGCTCCTTTAAAACAAAAAGAAAGAGTATGAAAAAGGAGAAACATCTCTCTCCCGTTTTTCAGCTTGCGACTTGGGGAATTATGGTCAACACAACTTCTTACAGCAATGGGAAAGGGTTTCCTATAGGGTGGCCAGGTGTCCCCTTTACAGATGTCAGTCCTCTATTTCCAGAGCTGTCAGAGGACCGTCCTCTATTTGATGGTGTCCTCTGTTTGAAGGGCTGTCTAGTCCAAGTCCAGTTTAAAGATAAAGAACCATAAGAAAGGAGAAAGATCAGAGCCTTGAAGCTGCCCATCAACTGCACCTGGAGAGCAGACTGATCAAGGCACAGATCACGTGGTCAGAGCCTTCCCCACTAGGGTGAGATATATTGCATTTTTATTTAAATTATAGTTAGTATTTCTAAATGTGCATCTCTTTCTATAAATTTGCATATGCAAATATTATGCAAATTTGTCCATTTAGGGGTGAGGCATTTCCTCTCTTTTGGTAATGTGTAAATGGCCAATCTAGTATGCTGCAAACATTAATATTTGGTCATATTGTTTTATTTATTTGAATGATTAAATATAGAAATGGATTACAGGTCACTAATGCCCAGTGTCTTTATAGCCTGTTATTATTCATAGAATCATAGAATAGTAGGGCTGGAAGGGGCCTACAAAGCCATCGAGTCCAACCCCCTGCTCAATGCAGGAATCCAAGTCAGAGCATCCCTGACAGATGGCTGTCCAGCCTCGTCTTGAACGCCTCCAGTGTGGGAGAGCCCACCGCCTCCCTAGGTAATTGGTTCCATTGTCACATTGCTCTAACAGTCAGGAAGTTTTTCCTGATGTTCAGCCAGAATCTGGCTTCCTGTAACTTGAGCCCATTATTCCGTGTCTTGCACTCTGGGATAATCGAGAAGAGATCCTGGCCTTCTTCTCTGTGACAACCTTTCAAGTACTTGAAGAGTGCTATCATATCTCCCCTCAGTCTTCTCTTCTCAAGGCTAAACATGCCCAGTTCTTTCAGTTTCTCTTCATAGGGCTTTGTTTCCAGTCCTCTGATCATCTTTGTTGCCCTCCTCTGAACCCTCTCCAGTTTGTCTGCATCCTTCTTAAAGTGTGGTGCCCAGAACTGGACACAGTACTCCAGATGAGGCCTAACCAGTGCTGAGTAGAGCAGAACTAGTACTTCCCAGGATTTGGAAGCTATGCTTCTCTTAATGCAGCCCAAAAGAGCATTGGCCTTTTTTGCAGCCACATCACATTGTTGGCTCATATTCAGCTTGTGATCAACAACAATTCCAAGATCCTTCTCACTTGTAATGTTGTTGAGCCACATATCGCCCATCTTGTAACTGTGCATTTGGTTTCTTTTTCCTAGGTGCAGAACTTGGCATTTATCCCTATTAAATTTCATCCTGTTGTTTTCTGCCCAGCGCTCCAGTCTATCCAGATCACTTTGAATTTTGTTTCTGTCTTCCAAAGTATTAGCTATCCCGCCCAATTTTGTGTCATCTGCAAATTTGATCAGTATTCCCTGCACCTCCTCCTCCAAGTCATTAATAAAAATGTTGAAGAGCACTGGGCCCAGGACTGAGCCCTGTGGTACCCCACTCGTTACCTCTCCCTTGTTTTAGAAGGTCCCATTGATAAGCACTCTTTCAGTCTGATTCTGTAGCCAACTGTGGATCCACTGGATCGTTGTTTCATCTAGCCCACTTTGAGCTAGTTTGCTCATCAGGATATCATGGGGCACTTTGTCGAAAGCTTTGCTGAAGTCGAGGTATATGATGTCTACAGCATTCCCACGGTCAACAAGGGAGGTTACTTGATCAAAAAATGAGATCAGATTTGTCTGGCGGGACTTGTTTTTGACAAATCCATGTTGGCTTCGAGTAATCACGGCATTGTTTTCAAGGTGCTTCCAGATGGATTGCTTTATCATCTGCTCCAGAATTTTCCCAGGGATTGATGTCAGACTGACTGGTCTGAAGTTCCCAGGTTCCTCCTTTTTACCCTTTTTGAAGATAGGGACAACATTAGCCCTCCTCCAGTCATCTGGGACTTCCCCCGTCCTCCATGATTTCTCAAAGAGAATAGATAGCGGTTCTGAAAGTTCTTCTGCCAGTTCCTTTATTACTCTAGGATGCAGTTCATCTGGCCCTGGAGATTTGAACTCATTCAAAGTAATTAGGTGTTCCTTTTCCATATGCCTATGGATCTCAAGCTGCAATCCTGCCCCTTCAGCCGGCACTTCGCCTTTGCCAGGGGGGTCATAGACCCTCTTTTGGGAGAAGACTGCGCCAAAGTAGGAATTGAGCACCTCTGCCTTTTCTTTGTCATCTGTTATCGTTTTTCCATCCTTATTTCATAGCTGAACAACCATTTCTTTCCTCTGCCTTTTACTATGCACGTAGCTGAAGAAAGCCTTTCTGTTGTTTTTAGCATCCCTTGCTAACCTCAGCTCGTTCTCAGCTTTAGCCTTCCTGACGCCATCCCTGCAATTCTGTGCTACCTGCCTGTACTCTTCCTTTGTTACTTGGCCTTCTTTCCACTTCCTACATGTGTACTTCTTTGTTTTCAGGTCATCTCTAAGCTTTTTGTGAAGCCACATTGGCTTCTTCTGTTGTCTTCCACCTTTTTTTTCTTGTTGGACTTGTTTGTAATTGTGCCTTGAGAATTTCCTTTTTTAAAAGCTCCCATCCATCTTGGACTCCTTTTCTTGTTAGGGTCACTTGCCATGGGACCTTACTTATCATTGTTCTGAGTTAATTAAAATCAGCTTTCCTAAAATCCAGGGTACGCGTTTGACTATACTCGGCTTTTGCTTCCCTTAGAACCAAGAATTCAAGTATAATATGGTCACTTTCCCCCAGAGTTCCTGTAACTGCTATGTTATCTACTAAGTCATCTGTGTTGGTTAGGATCAAGTCAAGGATAGCCCATCCTATAGTTCCTTCCTCTACTTTCTGTAGAAGGAAGTTATCCGACACACAAGTCAGGAATTTCCTGGAGGGGCCCTGTTTTGCAGAATTTGTCTCCCAACAAATATTGGGGAAATTGAAGTCCCCCATTACTACTACATCATGCTTACTTGAAACACTGGCTATTTGCTTTTCAAAAGTTTCATCCTCGTCTTCCCCTTGATTGGGTGGCCGGTAGTAGACTCCGACCACCAGGTTTCTTTTGTTCTTTGCTCCATTTATTTTGATCCAGATGCTCTCTATGGGGCTACCAAGCTCCTCCTCCTAAATTTCTGTGCAGAGATATGCATTTTTAACATACAGTGCAACCCCACCTCCCTTTCTGTTCCTCCTGTTCTTTTTGAACAAGTTATATCCTTCAATTGCTGTATTCCAGTCATGAGAGTCATCCCACCAAGTCTCAGTTACAACTATCAAGTCATAATTTCCCTCTTGTATTAAGAGTTCAAGTTCGTTCTGTTTGTTTCCCATACTCTGGGCATTAGTATATAGACATCGATGACCGTGTGCTTCATAGTCTGGCTTTCTTCCTACATGTGTCTGAAGACTATTATTGGGCGCTATCAGAGCTGTTCTCTCCATTGCAGTGCATGAGCCTTCATCCATTGTTACCCCCAACTTTACATCTCCCTTCCCCATAGGATTCAGTTTAAAGCCCTCCTGATGTAGTTCTTCATGCTGTGGCGAAACACATTCTTCCTAGCCTTTGTGAGGTGCAACCCGTCCCTTGCCAATAGTCCATCTTCCAGGAAGTATAGCCCGTGGTCCCAGAATCCAAATCTCTCTCATCAACACCACCTTCATAGCCAGTCATTCACCTGGAGTATTTTTCTTTCCCTTTCTATCCCTCTTCTGACTACTGGAAGGATGGATGAGAAAACTAACTGGGCCCCAAAGTTCTTGAGTTTCCTTCCCAAAGCTTCAAAGTCTGACATGATTTCTTCGTAATTCCGCTTGGCAGTATCATTTGTTCTCACATGGATGAGAAGAAAGGGATACCTGTCAGTGGACTTTGTGAGTGCAAGCAACCTTTCAGTCATGTCTCTAATCCGTCCTCCTGGGAGACAACAAACCTGGTGAGTCCACGGGTCTTCGCGACATACTTGGGTTTCGATCCCACGCAGCAAGGAGTGTCCCACTAGTACTACTCTTCTCTTCCTGTTGTTGTAGGCCTTGGTTTCATCGCCTCTGCTTGGCTGACCTTCAGCCTCTTGCTCGCTCTCATGCAGGTTCCCCTGTAATTCTTCCTCTGTAGGCTGACCTCCAGTCTCATCCTTAAGTACCTGGAATCGGTTCCACAGCTCCACTGCTTCCATTGGTGCACAGTAGCGTCTAGTTTTTCATCTCCTGTCACCCTTTCCCAAGGAGTATCCTCTACTGCATTTTTCCTCACCTCAGACGTTTCCTCTTCTGCCTCAGCTTGCTGTTGCTCTTCTAACTCCTGTACTTTGCTTTGCTGCTGTAGTTCCACCATTCTGTCCAATAACTCTTTGTGTTCTTATTCCCTGGAGGGTCTACAGTTGCCGCTCCAGTCCTCTTACTTTTTCTTCCAGCAGCATGATCAACTTGCACTTGTTGCAGGTGTAGGTAGGGATGTACGAAAGTTCTGCCACAGATCTCAGGGAGGCTGAATGCCAGCACATTCGGCCCCCCAAAATTGGTGGCAGAACGGCCCCCCCCCACCCCCCCGGGACGGGACTTACCTTAGGCAGATCTTCCTGGTGGCGGCGGCTCCGGCGGCGGCTCCACCGCAGCTGCCATTTCCAGGTAAAAAAACCCCAAAAAACCAAAAAAAGTGATAGGCTATGTAAAGATTTATGTAGCCTATCACGGCTAGATTTTAAAAAAACACCGTGATATCACGGCTATCACGGCTGACTCCAGGGATGCAAATGGCGGCGGCTATGGCTGCTGCCATTTTCATCCCTGCTAGCCAGTGACCAGATGTCTGCAGAATCCCTGCGGAGTGGAGCCAGCCGGCCAGGATTCCGGGGGGGAGGAACGGAGCACCTCCCCCCCCGCCAGGATTCCGGGGGGAGGGACGGAATGCCTCCCCCCCAGCATCAGAATAATCCGCGGAAAGGTAAGTACTTTTGTACATCCCTAGGTGTAGGCCATGTTGTTCTCAGGCAAGAAAACAAACATTGCACACACCTTGCAGGTCACCACCACTGGAGGGTCTTGTCCTTCCATAGCCTCTATTCCCTTTACCTTTATAGCTTTCTGATTGTTCTAGACTAGCCTGCGCCTGCTCCTCTACTCACTAGAGGTTAAAAGCAGAGTCCTACTGGTGTGAAAGTGTGTGTTACAAGAAAAATAATTTTTTTAAAAAGTTAGGGGCCTCCCCCTTGACTTCCCCTGCCCAACTCCCCTGGCCAACTCCTGTTTGCTCCGCCTGTCCGCTCGCTCTGGTCACTTGCTCTATGGAAGCTTGCTTGCTTGCTTCTGTAGTCCCTGGACCAGCTGGACTGGCTTCCTCTGCTCTGCTATGCTCAGCTGGGAGGCAGGAAACAGACTGAAGCTTCCTGCCCACAGCTGCTGGGAGTACTCAGGCCACTCCCCCCCCCCAATTCAGTTGGAGCTCTCAGGAACACCTGGTGAGCTCACAGCCACTCAGAAGGATAAAGGACAGCCCGCTGGGCTTCCTGCAGCCCACTTACCTCTTTGCCACTGTCTCCTCTGTCTCCTTTGTCTCTTCTACCACCTGGTGAGCTCACAGCCACTCAGAAGGAAAAAGGACAGCCCCCTGGGCTTCCTGCAGCCCACTTACCCCTTTGCCTCTGTTTCCTTTGTCTGCTTTGTCTCCTCTACCACTGCAACTCCCCTGGCCAACTCCTGTTTGCTCCCCCTGTTCACTCGCTCTGGTCGCTCTCTCTCTGGGAGCTTGCTTGCTTCTGTAGTCCCTGGACCAGCTGGAGCAGCTTCCTCTGCTCTGCTCTGCTCTGCTCAGCTGGGAGGCAGGAAACAGATCTCATGCCTTTGCTCACTTACACTCACACACCCAACTTTAAGGGGTGCTTGTAGTTAAACAGTCTTAGATAGCCTTCTCTGAGGATGTGTATAAAAGCATGAATACAGGCACAATCCTATGGGGATAGGCGTCCGCCTCCAAATAGGGATGGGCAGATTCCCTACCTGTGTTCTGGCCGGGAACCCGCCCTTGGAGGGAGGCAATCCGTTCTTCCCCCCAGAATCCTCTTTGGCCAGCTCTGCTCTGCGGCGATTCTGCAGAGCTGCCGGCCAGCTCCAAAGCATCAGCGATATGGCTGCCATTGCCGTATTGCTGGCTGAGGGGTATCGACTGTGGATGGAAATGGCATCCAGGACGCCATTTGCGGCCATAAAGGTCTTAGTTTAAGGTAGATGCAGCCATAAATGGCTGCATTTAGCTTAAACTACGACCTTTACGGCTGCAAATGGCGTTCTGGACACCATTTGGGTCCCTGCCTTTTTTTCATGTGATAGGCTACGCAAATATTTGCGTAGCCTATCATGTGAAAAAACAGGGCCGCAAATGGCGTAGTGGACGACATTCGCGTCTGCAGTCAATACCCCTCAGCCAGCGATACGGCATGGCGGCCGTATCGCTGGCGATCCGGAGCCGGAGGATCTTGGCAAAGAGGATTCTGCTGAGAGGCAGAGGTAAGTGTTCCGTTCCACCACGGACTCCGAGGGGCCGGATAAAGAATCCAGCCTCATTGGGGTCCGTGGCGGAATTCTCCGCCATCCCTACCTCTGAACTTGGAGGCGATCACCTATCCAATGCAGGGCAGGAGAAGCAGGGAGGGGATCTTTCCCTCTGCGCTTCTGCTGCCCTGCATTTGTGGCTAGACAGGCGCTTTTGGCTGTCTAGCCGCGAGGAGGCGGAGCAGGGGAGGAGGCTGCTGGACAACACATAGGATGTGTCGTACCAGCATTTCCACCTTCCCCACCCCTGAACACCCCCTGTAACGCCCCATTTTGGCCACTCTGCACTCCTCTTCCGAGCGCGGAGCATGGGGCCATTCCGCACTGCCTCCGAGGCAGCACAGAAGGGAGAGAAGGTTGGTTCTCCGGGACCTCAGGCTCTGAGGTCGGTTCCCAGAAAACTACATATCCTATGGCCATATGACTATATGACTGACTAGTGGCCTTAGGATTGCTCCCTAAGTTGATCTTAACTTCTTTTAAACTGGCTGTAGGCTGCATTTATTGCCTCCAGTACTGAATGATGTGTTGCCCCGCTTTCTCTACTTAAGGCAACTCTGCTGTAAGTCACACCAGACTTTCCAACAATTTGGCCCAGAGAAAATTTCAAGCCACCTTCCTCTCCTGCCACAGCAGCAGCCACTCCACAAAGTTTTTGTTTGTATGCGTATGTGGCTGTATGTATGCGTTTAAAAGAACAACGCACAAATAAACGGGAAAGTTGCTGGGTTCATTTCCCCATCATCCTTTTCACGGTTTGATACATTTTTATTCCATTCTTCATCTGAAAGCTCAGAGGAATACTTGTAGGGATAGGTCTACGGGGGTGGAGTGGGGGCTGAGTACAAATGTTGAGTTTTGCTGCTTCCCTCTTGCTCCTCTACTAATGTGGTGGGAGAAGAGGGACCTGAGGGAATACTACTACTACTACTACTACTACTACTACTAATAACAACAACAACAACAGCATTTCTATGCTGCCCAATACCCGAAGCTCTCTTCTTAGCTGCCTTGTCTAGTACTTTCCCCCTCACTTCTGACTGAGTGTGCAGCATCACTCAATGGCAAAGTGTGGTATTGTGGTAGGTGAACTGCATGTTGGGTGTTGTAGCAGGGGCATGAAAAGGAGCTGGGGAGAAAAGGAAGGGAAGGGAAATGTCAGGGTGATTGCAGAGTGATGGTGTTTTAGTGTCAGTTTTAGTGAAGGCCTAGAATAAAGAAACTTTTAAGTATCTGTCTCTGGTGTCTTGAATTTGGTGATGAATGGGGGTTTGGCACGTCTACCTTTGACTCCACCACCATCTTTCTTCCAAGCCCCAGGTGAGCCTATGATCTCATTTACTTCTTGGACTAGAATGTTTGATACCTATAAGCTGACTATTCATGGTGAAGAACTTCCAGAGGCAAGGAAGCATGCACTACTCATCCATTACTTGGGAGCAGAAGCTTAGGGGATGTTCTATAATTTATCTGTTGTGGATGATAAATATGAGACAGCTTTGGCTGCTTTAAAAAACTTTTTTTGTGCCTAGAGTTAATATTGTGGCAGAACACCATAAATTTCACCAGCATGAACAGAAACAAGGAGAATCAGTATATTGCTGCTTTGAGGGAAATGGTTGTTACTTGTAATTTTTGGGATATGGCAGAGGAAATAATTTGGTATCAGGACAGGTGCAGCTTTCGCTCTGCAGTTGGATAAGGGCCCTACCAGCACAATAGCCATAAGAATGTGATCAGCATCTACTCATTCATAGCACTCTTTACCCAACT
Organism: Heloderma suspectum; assembly: GCF_057233095.1. NCBI lineage: Eukaryota > Metazoa > Chordata > Lepidosauria > Squamata > Helodermatidae > Heloderma > Heloderma suspectum. Next base: position 282,112,721 of record NC_139461.1, on the reverse strand, counting down.
TGATAGATAGATGACAAAGATATGGCTGACTGTTAATTTGCCAAGGAAGTACATTCCTTTGCTCATTTAATATATTTGCACTTTCCCCTTCCGTCTCAAACATTAGACCACAAAAACACATGCCAGGAAATAGCTGAAGAAAGTGCTAAAAGGAAAGGCAGGAAGCCCTCCGTTTTTTTTCTAAATTTGGTCCAGCTGAAGCTGTTTGTAGCAGTTAAAAATAGCCATGAAGGGAACCTGCCTAGTTCCTGTTTGCTTCTATCTTCCTTTTTTTTTTTTGCCCCTCTCGATGCTCCTTGCGTTCAAGAGAAATAAACTTCAGAACATAAAGCAAACACGACCGGATCTGGATCATATTCCAAGCCACGTGAAAGTGGCTGTTCCAGTGGAAAGTCTGTTCCAGTGGCTCCCTGTGCTGGGGGCTGAGAGTACTCCGTGCTTGACAAACATTTGTTGCCAAAATAACTTCAGTTCTGGCCCAAGAGCCATGTGCATAGTTTCTCTCCTGTTCCAGCTGCCAGGAATCCTGTATACGCGCACACAAGTCAGAATCGGAGGGTGAAACTACATATTACAACAGAGATACATGAATACATTTCCATATATTTGAACTGTGTGCAAATAGCAGCCATGAGTGGGGTGGGTGTGGCGATCTGGAGTAGGACCTCAAAAGGGTTTACTGCAGCCATTAGTATTATTTGGTCATATTATTTTAATGATTAAATAAGGAATTGCATAACAGGTCACTAATGCCTGGTGATCTTTTGTTGTTCAGTCATTAAGTCGTGTCCGACTCTTCGTGACCCCATGGACCATAGCACACCAGGCCTTCCTGTCCTACGCTCTCTCCCGGAGTGTGCTCAAGTCCATATTCATTGCATCAGTGATGCTATCTAGCCATCTCATCCTCTGCCGTCCCCTTTTCCTTTTGCCTTCACTCTTTCCCAGCATCAGGGTCCTTTCCAGTGAGTTTTCTCTTCGCATTAGGTGGCCAAAATATTTGAGTTTCAGCTTCAGTATCTGTCCTTCCAATGAGCAGTCAGGGTTGATTTCCTTTAGGATTGACTGATTTGACCTCCTTGCATTATTATCTGCATACTGGTGCACACACCCAAATCTGCATGCCTGGGCCAGTCAGAGAATTAGAAATTGTACCGATTGGCTTTTTGGTAGGAAGGGCAGAGGCTGTACCTAGTTGTTTTTACTAATGGGTGAAATAGCAATTTGGTGTGTGTGTGTGTGTGTGTGTGTGTGTGTGTGAATTTACACTAGGCAAATGGCAAAAAGGTAAATGGCCCTCCCTCCCCACACTTGGTCCCAGTTGGTCTCCCCGTGGCTGCTATTTGCAAGAATGTTAAAGAAGCAGAGATGCACTCATGAATCTCCATTGCAGGGGTGGGCAACCTGGTGCCCTCTAGATGCTTTGAACTACAACTCCCATCAGACCCATCCAGCATGGCCAATGGTAAGGGATGCTGAGAGCTGTAGTGCAAAATATTGGTGGGCACCAGGTTGCCTGTCCGACTCAGAGCAAATTCCAAGCCACCCACCTTCCTGCCCCTCCTCTCCTGCCACTGCAACCACTCCACAAAATGGTTGTGTTTTGTTTTGTTTTTAAAAAAGAACAACTCACAAATAAACAGTGAAGATGCTGGCTGGGTGTAGGCAGGTCCCTACTCAAACACTAACCCCGCCCCCACATACACACCACCTGAGTTCCTCTCCGAAGACCTGGGCCATCAGGAGCAAGCCTCATTGAGCACAATGGGAGTTACTTCCGAGTAGACACACATGCTTCGGCTGGGAAAGGTGGGAGGGGAGACCACAAAGATGGGAAACCAGCCCCCATTTTGACCCGCAGCATCTCAATAACGAAGGGTTGTAGTAGTTACTTCCTAAGGCAATAAACCAAACAACAGAGAATCAGAGCCTCAATATCACGCTTTACAGCACTTCGGAAATTGGGCTTTAAACTGCGCCATTTCAATTGAGGGGGATCTCTGTAACTTCTGATGTGGGCATTCAGAGGGCAAGCCTCATTGACCACAATGGGAGTCACTTCTGAGTAGACACTAATTGGTTTGTGCAGGGACAGAAACACCCCTTGACCGGGGTCACACCCGGTCAAGGCACACCCCTCAGCAGGGCTAGCATACTGGAGGTAAATGCGGGGGTTGGAGCACACAGCAACTATACTAGGGAGAACCTGACTTAAGGAAAAGAATTGGACTTTAAGTGGTCTCAGGAAATTTGGGTTTTACCTGATAAGTTCCAGGGTGGCTGCTGGATGGCCACAACGTCATGTATCCCTAACAACCTCAACGTCACTGGTGGAAACATCCTCATGGTGAACAGGGAAAACGGACTTCTGCTTTCCACTGTACCAATCTTTGCTTGATGCTGAGCTCTCTTGCCATCTCATATTTGGAGATCCAGACAGTGGAAACTTCAGCCGCTGCCCCATTCTACTAGGAAATTCCTCAAATTCCACAGCCTCCCCAGAGTTCTGCTTTGGCCATTTCACACTGTACACTTCCCATTTGGGAACTGTAGCCGACAGAGGAACAGGATCAAAACTGAACCAGAAATCAGTGACAGTACATTACTCTTTGGGGCAGAGGCACTTTAACCTCTATGCCTGCTAGAATTCTTCTATCTTACCCTAGCTGGAAGAAATGGTGCAAATTGGGCACACCTGTATCGTTCCTTTTGCATATCACACTTTATTCTGACCTGCTTCCTTGCCCACTGAGTATTTCTTATTTGCACTGGTTGTTAGAGAGTATGGTGGCAGAGGGGAAGGGCAGATAGGATATATAGGACCAGGGGTAGGATAGGATGCTGGGTGGATTGAAGGTACCAGAAACACCCCCACAAGCCTCCTTGAGTATCTGGACCTGTAGGTCAGAGCTTGGCCAAGGCAGTGACCAAACAAGAGCCAAAAGTCACAAACCAGAAATCAGGCAGTAATATTGCTATTGCCTGGGGTCACACTTGACTTTAAGCACATAATTCAACAACCTGCTTAAACTGGCCACATCTTTATCTAGAAAAAACAGCTGCAGAGACCCCCCAATTAGGACCACAGCATGGGGAGGAGATTAACTTTTTTCCCATCAGAAATCCCCCCAGGTGATACTTGCCTGAATTTAAATCAATTTAAGATCAGGGCAAATAGCACAGGTGAGATGATTTTCTCTGGGGAAATGGCTTGAAGGAAAGAATCACATGTCACGACTTTCCATGGATTGTTTAATCCATAGGCAGCCATGAATGAGCGGAAGCAAGTGAACTGAGCTTAACTACTCAGGGATGTTTCGTCCCTGAGTTGTTTAGTGTGAGGTCCGAACATGGAATTGTGAGTTGTTAGGGGAGGAACTGCCCAGACTTGTCACTCATGGTTTGTTCTTGCTAGGGATGTATGGATTTTGTAAAATCCATCCCATCTGCATTTTGCAGATTGCGAGGTGCCTTTTGTTCCGTCATCTGCTCATTGATGGAACTGGTTTTTCCCCAATTTCCTGAATTTGTGCAAAGTTGCATTTCTGCAGATTTGCACTTGCAAAAATGTACACTCCCCCCAAATGCACAAATCCCCCCCCCCAAATATGCAAATCCCCCTCCCCAATGCACATTTTCATGATTTAGCCTAAGGGACAAATATACTTTTTTGGCTGTTTTTTTATTTTACGTATTTTTTTACTAAGAAAATTTGCATAACATTCTGGATTTTTTTTTTTTTTTTAACAGTCTGCAAGTCCACAAAATTTGTGCAGCTTGGGAAAAGCCAGTCCACTGTGGAATCCATGGGTTGGATTCATAGAAATCCAAACTCATGTGATTCCATTGCAGACATCCCTAGTTCTTGGGTTACAAGTCTGGGTTGTTCCTCCCCTAACAACCCACAATTCTGGGTCAGGATGTCACACTTAACAATTCAGAGATGGAGTGTTCCTGGGTTGTTTAGCTTAGCAGGAGCAGATGGGTAGGTGGGAGCATTCATGACTACCTAGGGTTTAAACACACCTGCACATCATGGGTCGCCATGATATGCAAACTGGGTCATTGGGTTAAACTCCCTGCCTCTACTCTTACTGGGTTTCGATCCAGATCAGGGGGCCCTTGGCTGCTTTTTGTAAACAAAGAGACATGCCCATTCTAAGCATGGTTTTGTATCATGTGCCTCAAGTCACATCTGACTCAAAGTCTCAGCCTGATCAGGAAGACTTTATGGACCCCAGGGAGAGCCAATGACTAACCCGGCTGGGTCACTCTGTAGCCCAAGAACGTTTTACTACCCAGGGAACACTCCAACCTGGATCTCTCCTTGGGTTCCCAATTCTATCCTGACAAACATGATTTCAGAAACTGTACACTGGCAATGCTAAGATGTTCTAAGTAATCAAAAAGAGCATTATGCATACACACTAAATACAAGAATATTCACATGTTGTGCCAGGGATTCCTGTCTAGCCTCACCCAAATCCACATCAGCTCTAAACTATGTGTTGTCATTGCAGCTAGCCTGTCATTCCTATCTGTTCAAGTGTATTGGTCTTGGCAACAGGACCAGCTCTCCTGAGCCCTGTGCCCTCCAAATGGGTTGGACTACAAACCCCAAGTTCCCCACCCAGCATTAGCCATACTGATGGGAGTTGCAGTCCAAGACATCTAGAGGGCCCTGAGCTGGGGAAGGCTTCTATAGGCCGTAACAAACATCAGGTTGTTAAAATATATGAAAAACAAGAACGACAGTACATGCTGCAAAGACGTTTGGTACCCTTAGGGTACCATGTTGGCTGGGGAACGTTGGGCATTGTAGGACTTTTCTCTGTTTACACATGCATAGGATTGTGCTCTTAAAGGCTAAGAGATTTATTATGGCATAAGCTTCCATTTGCTGTTAAAGTGCTGCATTCAATATGCCAACAAATTTGGAACACTCAACAATGGCCGCAAGACTGGAAAAGGTCAGTTTACATTCCAATTCCAAAGAAGGGCAACGCCAAAGAGTGTTCAAACTACCGCACAATTGCGCTCATTTCACATGCCAGCAAGGTGATGCTCAAAATCCTACAAGCTAGGCTTCAGCAGTATGCGAACCGAGAACTACCAGAAGTACAAGCTGGGTTTCGAAGAGGCAGAGGAACTAGAGATCAAATCGCCAACATTCGCTGGATCATGGAGAAAGCAAGAGAATTCCAGAAAAATGTCTATTTCTGCTTCATTGACTACGCTAAAGCCTTTGATTGTGTGGATCACAACAAACTGTGGCAAATTCTTAAAGCGATGAGAGTACCAGACCACCTTACCTGTCTCCTGAGAAACCTGTACGAGGGTCAAGAAGCAACAGTAAGAACCAGACATGGAACAACCGAGTGGTTCAAAATTGGGAAAGGAGTACGACAAGGCTGCATATTGTCACCCTGCTTATTTAACTTATATGCAGAGTACATCATGAGAAATGCCGGGTTGGATGAATCACAGGTCGGAATTAAGATTGCTGGGAGAATTATCAACAACCTCCGATATGCAGACGATACCACCCTAATGGCAGAAAGCGAAGAGGATCTCAAGAGCCTCTTGTTGAGGGTGAAAGAGGAGAGTGCAAAAGCTGGTTTGAAACTCAACATTCAAAAAACTAAGATCATGGCATCTGGCCCTATCACTTCCTGGCATATAGAAGGGGAAGAAATGGAAGCAGTGACAGATTTTACTTTCTTGGGCTCCAAGATCACTGTAGCCATGAAATTAAAAGACACTTGCTCCTTGGGAGGAAAGCTATGGCAAACCTAGACAGCATAGTAAGAAGCAGAGACATCACCTTGCCGACAAAGGTCCGTCTAATCAAAGCTATGGTTTTCCCAGTAGTAATGTATGGCTGTGAGAGCTGGACTATAAGGAAGGCTGAGCGCCGAAGAATTGATGCTTTCGAACTGTGGTGCTGGAGAAGACTCTTACGAGTCCCCTGGACTGCAAGGAGGTCAAATCAGTCAATCCTAAAGGAAATCAACCCTGAGTGCTCATTGGAAGGACAGATACTGAAGCTGAAGCTCAAATATTTGGGCTAATATTTGCCTAATACGAAGAGAAAACTCACGGAAAGGAACCTGATGCTGGGAAAGAGTGAAGGCAAAAGGAGAAGGGGACGGCAGAGGATGAGATGTCTAGATAGCATCACCGATGCAATGAATATGAACTTGAGCATGCTCCAGGAGAGAGCGCAGGACAGGAAGGCCTGGCGTGCTATGGTCCATGGGGTCACGAAGAGTCGGACACGACTGAACGACTGAACAACGAACAAAACTTCCATTAGATGTATAAAGTGTTATATCCTCAGTTGGCATGTCTGTGACAATTCTATGTAAAATTTAAGATAAATAAAGCAACCTTTCACAAGGGCAGAAATTGGGCTTAATACAATCATGACAGCAGTGCTAAGGTAATTAATACCTATAATGGGACAGGAAACCATTATCTCATTTCAAGCCCAAATGAATAGAATCAAAGTTCTTGATGAGTTCTAATTCAGGGCTTTCACCCTGGAGTCTGCCTTGAAAATGCCTTTCTAGGAGAAGGGCAACTTTCAGATCAACAGTAGAATGGTCAGGGAGATTGAAATGTTCTCCCACGTGTTTCTGAACGTTGCCATTTTGGATGCCAGATTTGTGTCCAGTTGTTCTTGTTCTTCTGCATAGAGACTGACCTGTTTGTCCTATGCAGAAAGCAGAACAGCATTCCTGGCAGGTGATAATATACATCACGCTGGAAAGATGAGAAAGTAAATGAGCCCCGATGTTGCTGCTGATGTTATTAGTTCCTGTAATAGCACAATATAGATACAGGCACAGAGTTGGCATCTGGGTTTGTTGCAGAGCCAGTGTGTAATCCTGCTGACAGAGAGCCCCCAGATTTAAAACAGCTACTCACCAGCAGCAACAGGCCTTCCGAGGTCTGTGGGAGGGAAGTGTCATTGTCCAGGATGGGCTGTAGATGACTGATTGTACGTTGGGATGATTTTAGCTGTGAGCTCTAAATCATGAGTGAGCAGAAGCAGTGTTCTAGTGGAGCCAGGGATGCAGGGACGCAGTGCGGGCACTTTTTTTATTCGCATTAATGCTGATGTCATCTGCCAGCCCAGTCAGAATTCCATGTTCCCTCTGAGTTTAGCTGCCATGCTCGCAGTAGCGGGGTGGGAGTGGGGATTTGCCCAGCAACAATATATTGTTCCCTGTTGCCATACAAAGTATTTGGGGGGTGGCTCAGTCGTGAAAGGTCAATGAAGACCCATTAGCTTTACAAAAGGGCTGCTCCTGGTAGAGATGAAATCTGCTTGAACTGTCTTCTTGATACGGATCGATGCAGCAGCCTGGATTTTCAGGCTATCCCTGGGGGCGTGCTTATGGGGACTGTCACGATGAGCACGCGCCCTTCAGAATGTACTGCTCTACCACAGGGCAGAAGGTAGATTTGGTTCTACTGGTAGATCTCTGGGTGATTTGTAGTAACTGGCAAGGATTTCTGACTCCCAATTGTTTAACAATAGCAGCAGCAAAATGAGTCCACATCATGCCCTAAATTAGACCGTTGAAATGAAAAGAGCTTGTGGTAGCCAGGAATGGATTTTTGTGTGGAAGGAACATGACCTCCCTTCAGTACTGGTGCTCAAAACAAACGCCCAGTTCAGAATAATTTAATTCTAAGTGTGTGTCTTTTGTACCAGACTCTGGTTGGTGGACCTTGGGAGATTCTATGAAGTAAATCCTGCAAGCCTGAAATCTGCCCACCCCTGCTCTCGATGACAACATGCAGCGTTCTGCCAGTTTCTCTTCTGGGCATTTCCTGAAGTAGATGGGAAGCAAGCAAGCAAGTGTAGCTGTGTTTTTCAGGCTGCTGTTGCTCAGTACCAACACCATGGGGATGTCTCCACCAGCAATTTACTCTGAGCTGGCTGCATGTTGAGGTCGATAGGGATACAAGACGTCGTAGCCATCTAGTAGCTACCCTGGATCTTATCAGGGAAAAACTGGATTTCCTGAGACTGCTTAAAGTCTGATTCTTTTCATAGAATCGTAGAATAGTAGGGTTGGAAGGGGCCTACAAGGCCATCGAGTCCAACCCCCTGCTCAATGCAGGAATCCAAGTCAGAGAATCCCTGACAGATGGCTGTCCAGTCTCGTCTTGAATGCCTCCAGTGTGGGAGAGCCCACTAGGTAATTTTCCTTAACTCGGGTTCTTCCCAGTATAGTTGCTGCGTGCCCCAGCCCCTGCATTTACCTCAAGTATGCTAGCCCTGCTCAGGGGTGTGCCTTTCACCGTGACCCTGGTCAAGGAGTGTATCCTGTGTGCTTCCCGTCCCTGCACAAACCAATTAGTGTCTACTCAGAAGTAACTCCCATTGTGGTCAGTGAGGCTTCTCTGAATGCCCACATCAGAAGTTACAGAGATCCCCCTCAATTGAATGGCACAGTTTAAAGCCCAATTCCCTAAGTGCTGTAAAGCATGATCTCAAGGCTCCGATTCTCCGTGGCTTGGCTTATTGTCTTAGGAGTAACTACTTCACACCTTCTATAGAGGTCCTGTGGTTAGAAAGGGGGCTGGTTTCCCATCCCTGTGTCCCCCCCCAGCACAAGCATATGTGTGTCTACTCAGAAGTAACTCCCATTATGCTCAGTTAGGCATGCTACTGAAATGCAGGTGCATCTGGACTTTCAGGGGAAAGGGTGAGTGGGGGGAAGCTTCTTTTATTGGTTGAACAGCCCCTGCCAGTCAGATGTTGTTCACTCCAAACCTCAGCCCCACCAGGAATTATGTTCTGTGAAGTGATTTTTACTGGTGTGGGAAAACCTGCTTATGGAGCCCTGCATGGACCAAAGCACGGCAAAGCTGATTCCTGTAAAAAAACCCGGTACTCCTCCATTCGCTTCTCCTTCCGTTGTCGTGGAGACATGGCCCATGTTTGCACAATATGCTCACAGTAGTGTAGAATACACACATCTCTGATATTTAACAATTCTGTGTACTGGAGAAAGATTGCAACTGATCCCTGCATGGCTGGGCAGCAATCCTATGAAGAGACGTGCATTTGATTGTGCCGAAGATCTCTTCATTCACTGTGGGGCTTAATTTGTGCAGAGCTACTGGGATATATGAATAGACAACATGCCCTGCTCACGTGCAGACTATGTTTCCATTGCCACTCAATAAGAGAGTTCCCATATGGCAGGGATTACAGGAAAGGGCTTCCAAATCAGAGAATGCTGTTCCCAGACAAATTGGAGTCCCTGGCAACTCTTTTCCTAGCCACGAAGCACTGCTTTACAGCTCCGATGAAGTTGCCATCTGCTAGAAGCCAGGTCCACCCAGCCTTACACAGCAAATGCAACGACAACAACAGGCCTTGGCACTGAAGCCAAACACCTTTTCCAAATTACTCTGCATGCTTTGCATTCTCAGCCTCTTTACAGGCACTTCAGCTGCTCAGATTGATCATGGCTGGAGCCGGAGCAATTATATTTCCCAATGATTCCCACTGATTTTGAATTCAATCTGAGCTGCCATCCTCCCATTCCTGTACGCCCCCGATACAGGATGTTCTCTTGGCCTTACATAGTTTCCAGGCGACATCGTTGCTTTCATAACCAGATCGGAACCAAAGTTTATTTTTCTCAGCTGAATCATGCAAACACATAACACAGGCACACTCACACTCACAGGTTGCAGCTGCCTTTTTATTGACTTTTTTGGCTCCGGATGCTGAGAAAAGAAGCCCCTTGTTGGGTTGGTTTATATACATTGGGTATGGGTGAGAGGCCTCCTGATATCTTCAGGATGGAGGGCAAAGGAAGAACATCTCCAAAGGAACCATAGCTGGTTCTCTGGTAGCAGGATCCAAGATCCATTTGGTTTACTTTCAAAAATGGCCAGGATATTGGGAAAGCTTGTACAGAAGTAATGACAAGGAGCTTCCTTGTACTGAGCTACAGAGGATGGCCTGATAGAGTATTGGCCACAGCTCCCACAGGGAGGTTTGAGGGGCCCTGGGCAAAGTGCCCTTTGATGGGCCCTCTCTGGCAGGCCCTAGAAACCTTACCTGGAAGCAGGCAGCAGCAGCTGCAGTGCCCCAAATAGTGCTCTAACCAGTGCTCCGAGCAGTGCTGGGAAGCTGAGTCTGGCTGCCATTTTATTTCCCACAGTGCCCCTGATGTAGTGTCACCACAGGACATTCTGGGCAATTTAAATGGCAGCTAGGCTCTGCCACCTGGCACTGCTCAGAATGCCAAGCTAGGGGAACCCCCCCTTTTTTTTCTTTAAATCACTTCACAGAACATAATTCCTGGTGGGGGTGAGGTTTGGAGTGAACAACCTAGGGCAAGGAATTTGTCAGGCATACACTTTCTCCCTATACCACAAGGCTGCTGTTTGGAGGAAAGAACTACAAACTATGCCAGACAGGAACCTGCCACAGTAGTTCGTGATGTTCCTGGCCTGGGAAATCAGGTGATGCTGAAGGGCCAATCAGTTGCTAGTGAGGGATATAAAGACTCACAGCCCTGATGATGGCCCTTCATCTTTGGAAGCTGTTCTTTGGAACAGGTTATTTTGGGGTGTAGTATTGAAAGTGTTATGGATTTTTCCCTTACTGCTGGTCTCTGTCATCATTTTTAGTTAAGGAAATGATATTTGTGACCACTAGGTGGTGGACATAGGATCTCTTTTTTGGCCTTGCTACACCATTAATTCTCGGAAGGAGAAGATGGCCTTCCATCTGGGCAGCTTGTCATTGGGGGAAGCTACCTTGTCTTCCCTTTGTGCCACCAGACCTCTGTGTCCCCACTTGACAGCCTCCAGCCCATCCTGTCAGCTTGTGGCCTACTGTTGGCCCATGTCTCTGCACCTGAAATGTTGCCCCAAAGCAGTGACAGTAGTGCTGTGTCCCTGCAACAGTAAGGGGGGAACTTACTCAATCCATTTCTATTGGTTTTATGCCCCTTTAATTCTTGGTTTTTGTTATGCTTGAGTGATGAAACTGAGAATTCTCTAGTAAAGACCCATAATCCCCCTCCTTCAAAGAACTCAGTTCCCAGGGTTCCCTGGGGAGAGGGAATGGGCATTAAACCAGTTGAAGTCTGCAATGTCGGTACACAAGCATTCTCCAGACTTCTGTTGCCCAACTGAAATTGGAGGCACATCTCACTTTTGCTTCTGAAAGGTTTACGTTTAGAGTAAGCAAATGACGAGAGGCCATAGCTCAATGGCAGAGCACAAGCTTCGCATGAAAAGGCCCCAGGTTCAATCCCCGGCATCTCCAGTTTACAAAGAATCAGGCAGCAGATGTTGGGAAAGGCCTCTTGGTCCTGGAGAGCCACTGCCAGGAAGAGTGGACAATACTGGGCTAGATGGATACATTTACAGGGGGCAGTCCTTTGTTTGAAGAACTGTCAGGGATAGTCTTCTCTTTGAAGGTGTCCTCTATTTGAAGAGCTATCAGGGACAGTCCTGTCTTTGAAGGTGTCCTCTATTTGAAGAACTGTCATGGGACAGCCCTCTCTTTGAACAGCTGTCAGGGGACAGTCCTGTCTTTGAAGGTGTCCTGTGTTTGATGAGCCGGGAGGGGAGGGGGAATGAAATGGAGAACCATGAGCAGGATCATTCCACACTGTAACACTGTGTTGCTGTTCAACTTTTCAATGCAAATCAAGCTGCTTTTAAAGGCAGGCCTGGCTGTGTTTTTTGTTTTGTCTTCTTTACAATCAGCTGGCTATTCTAGTGGGTGGGGATTTGGGCACGCAGAAGACTTTAATTGTTTAATTACTCCTCCGTCATGGTATGCTTGCAATTCTCTCATAGCACAATAATGTGATCTTGGTGAACAAGAATGCTCAGGGAGAGAAGTTTCATTACAGCAGCTAACTTAGGCTGTCAATAAAACCTGGAGTAGATTTTTCAGAGAGTCTGTTCTTTAATTCTGAATGGCATTGGCAAGGGTTTCTTCCCTTTCCCCTCTTTTCTCTTCGTGGGAATAGCGCAGATCTGATTGGTGGGCTTGCGTGTGTGTGTGTGTGTGTGTGGAGGTTGCTGCACCATTTTCAATCTCCCACTATGCTGCTCAGTATTGTGTATTAGTTTCTTTCTCTTTCCATGTGCAAGCCCCTGCCACATCATTCCTATTGCAATTAGATTAAAAAAAAAAAGAACAGGAAGATTTCCTTTCTCAGCTGATTAACTAGCTTCAAGAAGCAGAGGGGAGCTGCTGCAGGGAAGGAAGAAAAATCTGGAGTGGATTTATTTGGGAGACACGGAAAAACTGCGTCTCCTTATCGTCTTATCTCTGGTTTTTGAAAACTGATGCTTTCTGTATTGTGCTGGGGCTTGCCAGGGAAGTGGAGGCAATGTTTAATTTTCAGAAAGATCTGTAAGGGGTTCAGGCTTATGGAGAACAATGCCCTCCGTACTATTCACTCTTCTTAATTCTGAGGGAGGGGCAGGCTGCCACTTGCTGGGTGGAAAGGGAAACATGCTTTGCATGTGTTCAGAGGCACTTTTATTATATTTTTATTTATATTCATGCTGGTTAGTGGAATTTTTTTTGGCAACTAAGACTGGACAGAATGTGTGAATTGTTGACAGTGTGTCCTGAAAGCCAGCTTAGAAATGACTGAGGTACACCCTTCATACTTCATTAGTGAAGTTTTCCATTGCACTTCATGTTTGCCTGCCACTGTGATTGCTCCCAGAGTGATGGATTCCTAAATACTGTGTGGCATCAGAGCTCAGACACATACCTTTTGAGCAGGACTGGATGAAAGTCCTTGCACAGCTTGCCATTCTGAGGGAGCACAGTCAGGGTTCCCCTTATGACCTGGACTCCCTGGGTGACTCCTTTAGGATCTCTTGCCTCCTTAAGAGCCCCACCTTCCTTCTTTTACCTTCTTCTTTCTAGTAACATGGGGTTTGGGCTGTAGATGTGGGGTGATTGACACTCTAGATACAGGGTTAAGCACAACTGTTTAAATTAAAGCAAGCAAATCACAACTAAAGGTATTTACAGAATAGAGCTGAGTGATATAAATGGCATTAAGATAAAATAAAAATGGCAAAACGCAAGTTCCTTTACCCTAGCTGTACTTAGACTTCTCCAGGTTGCTTCTTCCTGCTCTCTCTTCAGGCTCTGGTCTCCCTAACTCTCCCTTACTGGCTCTCTCACTCTATATACCCTCCTCCCTCAAAACTGAAAGTACTGCTTCAAACCTGAAGAAATGAAACTTAACTGGGGAAATGAAACTACTCCTCTCAGGGATATCCCCTCCCCAAAGAAAAACCCAGGCCTCTAAGCCTGACTTTTTCCTCCTTTGCCTCTGTAGCTTCAAACCTGCACAAGTACACAACCAGCAAGGGAGGTCACAAAATGGCGGAGGACAGAAGAAATTGTCGCCCAACCCTACTGACCTCCCAGCCAATGGGTGTTCATGATAACTGCACAACCACTTCCATGCAGCAATCTATATAGTAGGGGTGGGGAAGCTGTTTCACCCCAAGCGCCAGATTGCCACCTGGTTAACCTCTCAGGGGCTGCGTGGCTGCATGGCCACCCCACTCCCTTACGCATCATTCACATGATCCATATATATACACACAAACACCATCCACACAGTTCACACACACACACACACACACACACCATTCACATCTCCCATTCATAAACATTAACACATACACAACTTTTCCAGGCCATGTAGATCAGCCAAAGGTGGTGTGTGTGTGTGGGGATTTCTCTCTTTCTCATTGCTGAATGGGGAGAGGGGGCAGGGCCTGGGGAAGAAGTTGGAGGGCCAGATGAGGAATCCCCACAGGCCGCATCTGATCCGTGGGCCAAAGGTTCCCCATGCCTGCTCTACATGTACACTAGGGTGCCATGTGCACACTTGGGTGTGTGGGCAAGGTGTTGCTGAATTTTCTGAGACACAAAATTATGCATTTGGTACTGGGAAAAATGAGATATTCCTGAAGCAGAAGTTCAAGATGGGGCGGGGGGGGGGGAGCTGCTTTGAATGACAGGAAAAAAAATGGGTAAAGAATTCCCATGTAGGCCATACTGTCCCACATTGTGCATGCAATTGCACATGTATGGAGGGATTATCACAGGGCCCACTGGAACCCTCCTTGTTCCTTCCTCCTCTTCAGGAACATTGCTGTGGATTGGCCATTACCCAGGACAGAATGCCAGCACACACCCTGTTTCTGCATCCAGCCCTCCAACCCAGGACCTGGCTGGAACGTAGTTTGTATTTTGCAGAACCACAGCCAAATCCAGCATCTCTGGGATGCGGGAGAAGAATTTCTACTTGAAAGACCATGCTATGTGGAAAAGGTGCTTGACCCTTGCCCTTCATGGCTTATTAAATCAAACAAGGAGGGGTTGTCCGGCTGGGTCCAGAAGGTTGTAAATTCCTCCTTGAGAGAGGGAGTGGTGCCTGCTGCTTTAAAAGAGGCAGTAATTAGACCACTCCTGAAAAAGCCTAACCTGGACCCAGAGGATGTTAACAATTATAGGCCAGTGGCCAACATCCCCTTCCTGGGCAAGGTGCTTGAGCGGGTGGTTGTAGGACAGCTCCAGGCACTCTTGAATGAAACGGATTATCTAAATCCATTTCAATCGGGCTTCAGGCCTGGTTTTGGAATGGAAACTGCCTTGGTCGCCCTGTGGGATGACCTCTGCCGGGAGAGGGACAGGGGGAGTGCGACCCTGTTGATTCTCCTGGACCTCTCAGCGGCTTTCGATACCATCGACCATGGTATCCTTCTGGATAGGTTGTCTGGGTTGGGAGTTGGAGGCACTGCACTACAGTGGTTCCGCTCCTACTTGGATGGCCGATTCCAGAAGGTGGTGCTGGGGGATTATTGCTCTGTGCCATGGCAATTGTGCCATGGGGTTCCACAGGGCTCTATTCTATCCCCCATGCTGTTTAACATCTACATGAAACCGCTGGGGGAGGTTATCCGGAGGTGTGGGCTGAGGTGCCATCAATATGCAGATGACACCCAGCTCTACCTCTCTTTCTCATCAAAACCAGGTGAGGCAGTGGCTGTTCTGAACCAGTGCCTGGGCACGGTAATGGACTGGATGAGGGCTAATAAACTGAAACTCAATCCAGACAAGACGGAGGTACTGTTAGTGGGTGGTTCGTCTGCCCAGCTAGGTGATATTCAACCTGTTTTGGAGGGGATTGCACTCCCCCTAAAGGATCAGGTTCGTAGTTTGGGGGTGCTCTTGGATCCAGAACTGTCACTTGAGGCACAGGTGAACTCAGTGGCACGGAGCACTTTTTATCAGCTTAGGCTGGTATACCAACTACGCCCTTATCTGGACAGAGATAGCCTAGCTACAGTTATCCATGCTCTGATAACGTCTCGTCTGGATTACTACAATGCGTTATATGTGGGGCTGCCTTCGAAAACGGTCCGGAAACTTCAGCTGGTCCAAAATAGGGCAGCAAGTTTGTTAACAGGGACTGGCCTGCGAGCTCATATTACGCCAGTACTTTTCCAGCTGCACTGGCTGCCAGTCCATTTCCGGGCCCGATTCAAAGTGCTGGTGTTAACATTCAAAGCCCTTAATGGCTTGGGGCCAGGTTACCTGAAGGATCGCCTCCTCCCATATGTGCCTGCCTGGACCTTAAGATCATCATCAGCGGCCCTTCTCCGTGAGCCCCTGCCAAAGGAAGTGAGGCGGGTGGCTACTAGGAGGAGGGCTTTTTCTGTTGTGGCACCCCGGCTCTGGAATGAGCTCCCTAGTGAGGTTCGCCTGGCGCCAACATTGTACTCCTTTCGGCGCCAGGTGAAGACCTTTTTATTTCCCCAGGCATTTTAGCTTTCTAAATTTTTATCTTTGCTGTTTTAAATCTGTATTTTAAACTCCTGTACTGCTGCTAGGTTTTATTGTGGTTGTATTGTTATATTGTGGTTTTAATGTTCTATATATTTTAAATTGTTTTATTGTGTGTTGTTTGGTTTTAGTTTTTGTGAACCGCCCAGAGAGCTTCGGCTATTGGGCGGTATAGAAATGAAATAAATAAATAAATAAAAGGTTGAGAATCCTTAGTTTAGAACTGAAGTTCTGTGCATGGCCCAGGCAGAAGAAGAGACTAACTCAAGTTTGGGTGCAAAACGACATCCTTGATTACCAAGAAAACCCATTTCCTCTAGATGATCCCCCACAAGAGTACTGTTCATTCATTTATTATATTTCTATACCGCCCCATAGCCAAAGCTCTCTGGGTGGTTTGTAAAAATTGCAAGTGATGTGTGTGAAAAAGCAATGGAATTCTCTGTCCAATATAATGAAATACATTGATTGTCTGTTTTACATTCTGCCTCCCCACCCTCTGCTTTCTATACAATACAAGATGCAAACTGATGCAGATACGGTTTTGCTTGGCATGTCAACAATTTTATTTTTTTACAGTGTTTCCAGCAGATGGCGTACAATGCCAGGAACCAGACTAGTCCATTGCTAGGTAGGGATGCTCAAGAATTTCATTTCCGTTCGCAAATCATCCGAACATGCCCCTTTCACAGCCCCAAATGCGAATGTGTATGGGAGTACATTTTTTTCAGAAAATGTTTGCACATTCCTGAACCTGCGATCAAAAAGTGCATATTTTTTTTAAAAATGTGCACTTTTGGAAAATGTGCACGGAAGTGTGTACTTTTCCTATATGAATGAACCAAAAAACCAGATTTCAAACGAAAATTGCAACAAGCCAAACAGCTTCAAAGTGAAGTTTGGAGAATGTTGGCGAGCTCAAACATCCCTGGTTCTGCCATCCTTCTTGCTAGGCTAGCTATTATTAGGTAGAAAGAAGGGATTACCTGAAATGTCTAACTGAATTGTGATGGCAGGTTTTAAAAGAGCAAAGGTGTTGTCTAAGATTAGCCTGAAGAATGCAAAATGAGTTTCTGTAATAGGAGGGGACCATAGCTCAGTGGCAAACAATATGCTTTGCATGGAGAAGCACCTCCAGCTCCAGTTAAAAGGATCAGGTAGGTGGTGTTGGGAGAGAACTGTCCCTGAGACCCTGAAAAGCTGCTGCCAATATGGGCCAAACTACACATTACCTTAAAGACCTAGCTAACAGCGATGTCTTCCCTAGTGATGGCTGGTGACTCCAGTTCCGGAGGGGCCATGATTCCATTCAAGGTTCTAGTTACCACCAGCCCAAGCTCCAACAGTTCTATCCAAAGTGCTGAAAGGTGCTATCCAAGGTGCTGAAACCTACCCTCAAAATGGGTCCAGCATCTTGGACAGCACATTTCAGGACCACTAGAGTTTTGGCTGGTGGTAACTAAAACCCTGCATGGAATCACAGCCCCACCAGAACTGGAATCACCAGCTGCCACTGTTCTTCCCCTCCTTTTTACTCTAAAGAAATCATAGGAGACCCCAATTCAGATCAGGACCCTAGGTCAGGGGATGGGGTGGGGCGAATGGATCACTTTTTGGCAATGTACATTGCAGGTGCCCCCCAATTTGGATTGGGACCACGGTGGGGGGCAAAAGGTTAAAGCCCTCCTAACCTGCATGCTAGGGTCCTAAGCTGGACTGGATCTCCGGTGTTTACTTTACAATAAAAAGGTGGGCGGGGGGAGGGGAACATAGCTGCTAACGACATCTTTAAAGTAATGTGTAGTTTGTCCCTCAGAGCAGACAAATTCTGGGCTAGATGGGAAAATAATCTAACCTGGTATAAGACAGCTTCTCATGTTCTACCTGTGATCAATTTTTTAAATATTTATTTATTTAATGATCAAGGATGTTCCTGCTTCAGATTTTGCCTCTTAACTGTGAATTTGCTAGTTGTCTTAGACAAGCTTCATCTGACCCCTCCCACCTGCTCACAATAACGCTGTTCCATATTATGTATTTATTTAACGATATTTATGAATCACTTATATTAACGAAATTTCTAAGTCATGTATGGAAGACAAGATTACCTTCCTGGGAATGCCTGTTGGAAAAAGGATGTTTTCAGCAGGTGCTGGGAATTTATGTATTTATTTAATTAATTTAAAAATATTTCTTGGCTGCCTTTGAGGACAGAAGCCCTCCCAAGGCGGTGTACAACAATAAAATAATAAAAATCAGTGTGGTATTAAAATGATAAGAACACAATAAAAAACAGTAAAAACTCAATATCAACAGCAACAGCAGCAAATATTCTAGAAACCAGCAAATAACCAGCATAAAATAAAATTTACAGCAGACAACTGCAACCATAACACAGTCCACTAAAAGATAATCAGGGGAAGGCCAGAGTAAAGTACTAAATTCTCAGGGCTTTCTTAAAAGCCTGCAATGATGGGGCCTGGCAACTTATTCCAGAGGCATGGGGCCACTGCAGAAAATGCCATCTCTCGTGTGGTCACCCACCTAATTGTTCTCCCAGGTGGGCAAATGAGAAGGGCCTCTCTTGCTGATCTTAAAGTATGAGCAGGCTGATATGGCTGAAAACCCAGAAGGGTTGGTGCCTGCTTAATTTGTAGAGTTCCAGACAGTGGGTACTATGGCACTAAAGGCCCTATTCTCAGCCATGTTGGACAGAGCCTCTAGAATCTTGGCTAGCACCAGGAGGGTATCTCTTGATGTGTGCAGCAACTGACAGGCCAGTTGGGGATTGGGCAGTCTCTTAATTATCCTGGTCCTGAGCATCTTACTATACTACCTGGTGCTGCCATGGTAATCCTGTGGCAAGGATCACCAATATCATCCTTACAGACCTTTATATCCTCTAAAGCAGGGGTGAGGAAACTGTGGCCCACCAGATATTGTCAGAATCCAGGTCCCATCAACCCCAGCCAGCATGGCTAATGGTCAGGGGTGATGGGTGTTGTAGTCCTACAACATCTGGAGGGCCCACTTTCCCCATCCCTGCTGCCAAGTGATATATAAATGTGAAGTATTATTATTATGCTAACCAAAGTGAAGGCTTTGTGGTGGGAAGCATCGATGTAGCTACTACATGCCTTTATTTCAGGTCAGTGATAATTTGAGGGGCATGCCTGTAAACCCACATCTGATCTGACCCTCGTTATTTGCATCACAATGGTTCCCATGGCCATTTCCGAACCAAATTTCTTCAAGCAAACTGCATCTGTATGTGCATTTTCCTGGAGAAAGTACTGCCACGGTGAACTTTGGGCACACTGACACACTTGTGCAGTATTCTTCACAACTGCAGTGCTGCTTTAAAAAATGAAGAAGTGTGGCTGCCTCAGCAGATCATAGAATAGAATCATAGAATAGTAGGGTTGGAAGGGGCCTACCAGGCCATCTAGTCCAACCCCCTGCTTAGTGCAGGAATCCAACTCAGAGCATCCCCGACAGATGGCTGTCCAGCCTTGTCTTGAATGCCTCCAGTGTGGGAGAGCCCACCGCCTCCCTAGGTAATTGGTTCCATTGTCGTATTGCTCTAACAGTCAGGACGTTTTTCCTGATGTTCAGCCGGAATCTGGCTTCCTGTCACTTGAGCCCATTATTCCGTGTCCTGCATTCTGGGATGATCGAGAAGAGATCCTGGCCTTTCCCTCTGTGACAACCTTTCAAGTACTTGAAGAGTGCTATCATATCTCCCCTCAGTCTTCTCTTCTCAAGGCTAAATATGCCCAGTTCTTTCAGTCTCTCTTCATAGGGCTTTGTTTCCAGTCCCCTGATCATCTTTGTTGCCCTCCTCTGAACCCTCTCCAGCTTGTCTGCATCCTTCTTAAAGTGTGGTGCCCAGAACTGGACACAGTACTCCAGATGAGGCCTAACCAGTGCTGAGTAGAGGGGAACTAGTACTTCCCAGGATTTGGAAGCTATGCTTCTATTAATGCAGCCCAAAATAGCATTTGCCTTTTTTGCAGCCACATCACACTGTTGGCTCATATTCAGCTTGTGATCTACCACAATTCCAAGATCCTTCTCACTTGTAGTGTTGTTGAGTGACGTATCGCCCATCTTGTAACTGTGCATTTGGTTTCTTTTTCCTAGGTGCAGAACTTGTCAATTATCCCTATTAAATGTCATTCTGTTGTTTTCTGCCCAGCCCTCCAGTCAATCCAGATCACTTTGAATTTTGTTTCTGTCTTCCAAAGTATTAGCTATCCAGCCCAATTTTGTGTCACCTGCAAATCTGATCAGCATTCCTCCTCCAAGTCATTAATAAAAATGTTGAAGAGCACTGGGCCCAGGACTGAGCCCTGTGGTACCCAGCTAGTTACCTCTCCCCAGTTTGAAAAGATCCCATTGATAAGCACTCTTTCAGTCTGATTCTGTAGCCAACTGTGGATCCACCAGATTGTTGTTTTATCTAGCCCACTTTGAGCTAGTTTGCTCCTCAGGATATCATGGGGCACTTTGTCGAAAGCTTTGCTGAAGTCGAGGTATATTATGTCCACAGCATTCCCACAGTCCACAAGGGAGGTTACCTGATCAAAAAATGAGATCAGATTAGTCTGGCAGGATTTGTTCTTGACAAATCCATGTTGGCTTCGAGTAATCACTGCATTGTTTTCAAGGTGCTTCCAGATGGATTGCTTTATCATCTGCTCCAGAATTTTCCCAGGGATTGATGTCAGCCTGACTGGTCTGTAGTTCCTACATTCCTCCTTTTTACCCTTTTTGAAGGGACAACATTAGCCCTCCTCCAGTCATCTGGCACTTCACCCATCCTTCAGGATTTCTCAAAGATAATAGACAGTGTCTCTAAGAGTTCTTCTGCCAGTTCCTTTATTACTCTAGGGTGCAGTTCATCTGACCCTGGAGATCTGAACTCATTCAAAGTAATTAGGTGTTCCTTGACCATATGCCTATCGATCTCAAGCTGCAATCCTGCCCCTTCAGCCTGTTCTTCGCCTTTGCTGGGTGTGTGTGTGTGTCATAGACCCTCTTTTGGGAGAAGACTGAGCCAAAGTAGGAAATGAGCACCTCTGCCTTTTCTTTGTCATCTGTTATCGTTTTGCCATCCTTATTTAATAGCTGAACCACCATTTCTGTCCTCTGTCTTTTACTATGCACGTAGCTGAAGAAAGCTTTTTTGTTGCTTTTAGCATTCCTTGCTAACCTCAGCTTGTTCTCAGCTTTAGCCTTTCTGATGCCATCCCTGTAATTCTGTGCTACCTGCCTGTACTCTTCCTTTGTTGCTTGGCCTTCTCTCCACTTCCTACATATGTACTTGTTTGTTTTCAGGTCATCTCTAACCTGTCTGTGAAGCCACATTGGCTTCTTCTGTTGTCTTCCAACTTTTCTTCTTGTTGGAATAGTTTGTAATTGTGCCTTGAGAATTTCCTTTTTTAAAAACTCCCACCCATCTTGGACTCATTTTCTCATTAGAGTCACTTGCCATGGGACCTTACTTATCATTGTTCTGAGTTTATTAAAATCAGCTTTCCTAAAATTCAGGGTGCACATTTGGCTACACTCGGCTTTTGCTTCCCTTAGAACCAAGAACTCAGGTATAACATGGTTGCTTTCCCCCAGAGTCCCTGTAACTGCTACTTTATCCACTAAGTCATCTCTGTTGGTTAGGATCAAGTCAAGGATAGCTGATCCTCTAGTTCCTTCCTCTACTTTCTGTAGGAGGAAGTTATCCACCACACAAGTCAGGAATTTCTTGGAGGGGCCCTGTTTTGCAGAATTTGTCTCCCAACAAATATTGGGGAAATTGAAGTCCCCTATTACTACTACATCATGCTTCCTTGAAACATTGGCTATTTGCGTTTCAAAAGTTTCATCCTCGTTTTCTCCTTGGTTGGGTGGCCGGTAGTAGACTCCGACCACCAGGTTCCTTTTATTCTTTGCTCCATTTATTTTAACCCAGATGCTCTCGATGGGGCTACCAAGCTCACCCTCCTGTATTTCTGTGCAGAGATATGTATTTTTCATATATAGTGCAACCCTACCTCTCTTTCTGTTCCTCCTGTTCTTTTTGAATAAGTTATATCCTTTAATTGCTGTATTCCAGTCATGAGAGTCATCCCACCAAGTCTCAGTTGAGACACTTATCAAGTCATAATTTCCCTCCTGTATTAAGAGTTCAAGTTTGTTCTGTTTGTTTCCCATACTCTGAGCATTAGTATATAGACATCGAAGACCATGTGCTTCATAGTCTAGCTTTCTTCCTACATGTGTCTGAAGACTATTATTGGGTGCTATTAGAGCTGTTCTCTCCATTGTGGTGCATGAGCCTTCGTCCCCAGCTTTACATCTCCCTTCCCCGTAGCATTCAGTTTAAAGCCCTCCTGATAAAGTTCTTCATGCTGTGGCCAAACCCATTCTTCCCAGCCTTTGTGAGGTGCAACCCGTCCCTTGCCAATAGTCCATCTTCCAGGAAGTATAGCCCGTGGTCCCAGAATCCAAATCTCTCTCGTCGGCACCACCTTCGTAGCCAGTCATTCACCTGGAGTATTTTTCTTTCCCTTTTTAGCCCTCTTCTGACTACTGGAAGGATGGATGAGAAAACTAACTGGGCCCCAAAGTTCTTGAGTTTCCTTCCCAAAGCTTCAAAGTCTGACGTGATTTCTTCGTAGCTCTGCTTGGCAGTATCACTTGTTCCCACATGGATGATAAGAAAGGGATACCTGTCAGTGGGCTTTATGAGTGCAGGCAACCCTTCAGTCACGTCTCTAATCCATCCTCCCGGGAGACAGCATACCTGGCGAGTCCATGGGTCTTCGCGATATACTTGGGTTTCGATCCCACGCAGCAAGGAGTCTCCCACTACTACCACTCTTCTCTTCTTCTTCTTGTAGGCCTGGGTTTCATCGCCTCTGCTTGACTGACCTTCAGCCTCTTGCTCGCTTTCATGCAGGTTCCCCTGTAATTCTTCCTCTGCAGGCTGTCCTCCAGTCTCATCTTCAAGTACCTGGAAATAGTTCCCTAGTTCCACTGCCACCTCCACTGGTGCAGAGTGGCTTCTAGTTCTTCTGCTCCTAACTGTCACCCTTTCCCAAGAAGTATCCTCTACTGCATTTTTCCTCACCTCAGCATTTCCCTCTTCTGCCTCAGCTTGCTGTTGCTCTTCTAGCTCCTGTACTTCGCTTTGCTGCTGTAGTTCCACCATTCTGTCCAAGAACTCTTCATATTCTCTTATTCCCTGGAGGGTCGACACTCGCCGCTCCAGTCCTCTTACTCTTTCTTCCAGCAGTGTGATCAACTTGCACTTGTTGCACATGTAGGTCACGTTGTTCTCAAGCAAGAAAACAAACACTGTACGCACCTTGCAGGTCACCACCACTGGAGAGTCTTGTCCTTCCATAGTCTGTTTTCCTTTTTGTGTCTAGCTTTCTGGTTGTTCT
Organism: Heloderma suspectum; assembly: GCF_057233095.1. Lineage (NCBI taxonomy): Eukaryota > Metazoa > Chordata > Lepidosauria > Squamata > Helodermatidae > Heloderma > Heloderma suspectum. The sequence continues at coordinate 282,089,387 of NC_139461.1, read as the reverse complement.
AGAGTAGCCTGTGCCTGGCCTTTTCTCACTGGAGGATAAAAACAGAGTCCCGCAAACAGAGATATCACTGCAAAATGCATCAGTATTTCACTGGCTCATGCAGCCCTTTTTCCACACATGATTACGGGCCCATGTCGAGTTGCGGAGAGTTGTGTGGAAAGAATTTGGTGGCGGGAATGAAAGTATTAATAAGACCCCAAACATCTAGGAATCTGTGCAGAGATTATGCTAAAAACTGTATAAAAACCTCTGTGTTCCCTAGATGAGCCATGATAGTCTTTCTAATGGAAGATAAATAACAGAGGAAATGTCCCCAGTACTTTCTCGAAACACAGCTGCTCACATCTTAGCAGGGTTGGGCTATAGAGGGCTTATCACAGCTGGATTGCATTGGCTCCCAATATGCTTCCAGGCTCAGTTCAAGGTGTTGGTTATGTTACTGTTAAAGTAGGGGTGTTGAACCTCTTTCAGCCCACGGGCCTTTTTCAATTTCAAAGACGCTCTTGCGAGCCGCATGTCAGTGGCAGGCAGAGCATAAGGCAAAAGTAGTTGGGACCAAAAGCAGAGAGGACAGGGCCAAAATATAAAAAATACCAGCATAATTTAGCTTAAAGCTCTGTGGACAGTATCCAGTGCTGTCATTCTGCAAAATCAAGTGAAGCTCTCAAGAATAAGCAAAAGTAAATCTCCATTATCTTGGAGGGGGCGTGGAGCCATCAGTACATCTCTTTACCATTGGTGGACTTGCCCATTCTCTAAAATCTTTTGGAGTGAGATTGAAAATGAAATTAACAAAATTACTAATCACTCAATTAGCCTTGACCCAGGTCTTGCCCTTCTTAATCTATATAAGGATCAAATACTAATTATTTGCTAAAAGATTTCATTTCATTTATTTCTTTCTTCTTTTTTTGCTGGCTGCTAGACAAGTTTTTGCTTAAAATTGGAAATGTGATAGGCTTCCTAATTTAAGTGACTGGTATGGAAAAGTGTGGAATTTGGCATTATTGGAGAAACTGACTCAGCAAGTTAGGTATTCAAGAGATCAATCAGACATCAATACATTTGAACGTATACCATCATCGTTCATTAATTTCATTGATCGAGAACGTGATGGAATTTTCGTCTGCTCCAGTGACTCATGGCGACATATGGACAGGTTTACTCAGCTCTGATCTGCACAGTAAGACTCTTTATCTTCATGTGATTCCCTTGCCTTGAGGTTTTTTCTTTCTTTTTGGAAATGGATTTTTATCCTCTTGGCATATTTGGTCTATGTGTTTATATGGTATGTTCACTTGTTTGCTTAACCAGTTGTATATTTGTTGTTTTAAATATTTGGATACCATCTATATATATTAATAAAATTTATATTTAATTAAAAAAGGAAATATGGATCAGGGCCTCAGAGGCTGAGCTTAATAACTGGGCAGGTTTCTGTGGAAGCAAAGGGTACTTTAGGTACACTGACCTAAACTTGTTCAACTTGTTGGGTGACCCTAGGTGTAAGCAACTCACTATTTCTCTCAGCCCCAGTACCTGTCTGCAATATGCAGACAATAATACAGACTTACTTTTATATGGTTTTTGTTTTTTAAATTTCTTTACCTTGGTTTTAATACCATTTTCAATTCCCTAATTTATAAAATGGTTTACAAGATAAAAAAACACACAAAAGTATGATCTGTTAAAAGTAAGAAAAACGACATTGAAAAGAACTCGACAAGCAAGAGCAGCAGGATCAATCCTCACTAGCGATAAATAAGAAAGGTCTTCATGTTTAAAGGTTTGGCAGAACAAAAATATTTGTACTTATTTCCAAAAGGAGGCAAGTGTAGGGGCCAAATGAACATCCTGGGTGAGGTCATTCTACAGTATGGGGGCAACAACCAAAAAGGCCCTGCTACTAAAGGATGCCACAGGAGATGGTACCTCGAGCAGGGCCTCTTAGAGCATGGGGTTGTTTATGTTTGTAAGGATTACTGAGAAAGACTTTGAACACTCCAATGTTCTAGATGAATGCAAAACATTAATATTACTTGCAGGCCAATATCCAATTCAAGTGCGTGTAGCATCATTTATGAATGGAGGCTTTAACTCTCAAGATATGTAGTAGTGTGTGCCAGCCACATTCGTAATCATTATGTGTACATATTTTGCAGTCAAAAATTGCAAAATTGCATACATGCCATTTATAAATGCAATTGAAAATCAGTTTCTAAATACAAAATACAAAAAGTAACATTTTAAAGTGACCCTTCCTTTAAAAATGGGGAAAAGAGGAATTTGTTTGTAGCTCATCTCACTGGCTCAAGCTACCTTTGCTGTGATTTTCTTGCTTTGTGCTAGTAACACAGTGCGATCTGCATTCTGTTAACTAAGATGAGATAGGCATGGAGAAAGAGCGAGTACGTAGTTTTGCTTTGTGATGGTGGGTTGGATTTAGGTTGGTGTCTTGGTCCCTTTTAACTCAATGATTTATAACAGGTATGTTGAACCTTAGGCCCGCAGGCCAAATCTGGCCCACCTGGGGTCCCAGTTTAGTCCCCTGAAGTTCCCCAGATCACCATGCCCCCACCACTTCCCCTCGATCACCAATTTTTTGGTGGTTTCCCTGCTTCTGCGTGGAGTTTTCCCCCATTTTAAAACATCTAAATGCCTCTCTTAAGGCTTAGTTACTTGCAGTAAGAGCTTTAAGCTAAAATATACTGGGGGGGGGGGGTTGCCCACCCCTTCTACCTTTCACCCACCTACCACTGGAGCACATCCCCCAAGAGCTTCTCCAAAACAGAATTCAGCCCTTGGGCTGAAAGCGGTTCAATACCCGTGGTTTATAAATATGAAAAAAGCCAATTAATGTACCAATTTCTAGGGCTACTCATTTCCATAGATTGACCTAATGTATTGATATACACAGGAAGTGTTTCTGTATGGGAGGCAAATAAATAGGTTCTTTAAATAATCCAAGTCAGTGCTGCCTGAAGTGGAAGCAAGATAACTTCCAGTGTGGAAATGGTTTACGATGCTCTATTGACTGATACACTCAAAAGCTTTTTATAAACAGGTCATCTGGAAAATCCTCCATCATTTTTGGTTAAATATGTTGAGATTTGTGTATATATCCATAGCACTGAATACATATGAAATGGATATATATATGAAAATACAACTTACTAGCAATTATACATAGGCATCAACAAAAGTGGACCGATATCCAAATAAGTATCCATTTGAAGGTGGTGTCTATATGCCAGTCGTTCAAATGTTGAAAGTGTTATAAGGACCTCAATCCATTACATTATAGGAGGTGAGTATTTATCCTTCCAATGTTGTAATGTTAGTCTTTTAGCTGCCAAAATGGTGCAGAGATTTACGCTGACCATTTGTTAATTTCCATGAAGCAGGTAAATAATTTAAAAGAGTGTCATCATCAGCAGATATTAAAGGCTGTTCCAGTACAAAATCTATCCATATAATAACCTCCTCCCCCAAAGAGGCAACTACTGGACATTGCCAAAACATATGTTTAAAAGAAGCATTTGCTCCATTCTACCTCCAGCAATTAGCTGAATTAGACAATCCCTTTTAAAAGAGACATTGCGGTGTTCCATAGACACAATACAAAAGTTTTTGCTGAATAAGACGCAGCCTAAGATCCGCAGACCTGACAAGTATAGATGCCAAAGTGGTGATCCACTGATTACCACTTTGGCATCTATACTTATAGATGCCAAAGTATTTATACACATGGATCATAGGTCACTTTGCCTGACCAGCCTCAATAAGTGCTTCCAATAATGTTGGACACCCGGATGCTGTAAAAGCAGCCAGGCCAAACCTTGTTACTAACAAATGGTGTAACTGCAAGTATTGCCATTTCACCATAGCTGGCAATCATCCGTCATGATGGCTCACAAAGGAGGACTGTACCACCACACCACATTCACTATACAACTCTGCTTTAAAGGATTGAGAAGAAACAAGGTTTGACAAGGGGAAAAGTCAGTCGGAAGAACTGCACTCTTCTGATCAGAGTCTATTGAGCAATTCAAGACCTCTACAAAACTCTGTGAGATCTCAGCGATCAGTCTCCTGGATTTTTACAATCATGCGAAAAGACAAAACATAGAAGTATAATGTGTTTTAAAATTGTGCCGCCGAAATACCCCCCCCCCCCTTTAGGATTGTGGTGGCTGGAGTTTAATGACATTAGACAGTGCTTATCAAAGGGAGATGTTTAATTAATGGCAAGGCTCAGGAATTCATTCTCATCCGGATTTCCGATGACTATATGCTGTAGCAAAGCATGACTATTACTGCCCAGGATTTGAGACAGCCGCTAGAAAGCACATCTCCCAATGAATGATGAGCAGATGGATACACTGATATTAAAATAATTCTCCCTGCGGGCTTGGATTATGAATTCTTTCTTGTCTTTGGCTGACTTATTATTTACTGTTGGCTTTCCTGCTGGCAATACTGAATTTAACCTCCTTTTTTTAATTCCTTGCTTCTTCCTGACTGTCTGGGAACAGACCGCTACAGTGAATCTAGAGTTTGTCCATTCCCACAGTACATACCTTGCCTATACGCACTGCAGGCAGCAAGGAATATGCATGGAGGCTATATGGCAGGAGCTGTGCGATACACCTCCCCCCGCATGTTGAGGGCATCTGCTTGCTTGCTGCCCAAACATTTGCTCTTCAATTCTTTCTAGAGATCTCTTTGCACACCGGAGTCAGAGTAAGAGCCATGCCCACAGCCACAGCTAAACTACATGATATGTTAAATATGTAGCAGCCTGTTTCTTTTTTACTTATAAGTAAGCATGTGGGGCCCCTAATCTGGGTCGGGATCACAATGCATGGGTACGGGAAGTTTAAACCTTCCTTTCGCAGCTTCCTGTTTTCCTAAATTCTACCCACACCCCGGGTGTGGAGGCTAAAAACCAGCGTGAGACGTTTCCATTGGTGCTGTCATGGCCCGGTTCAAATCATCCTCTTTTGGCTGCTTTTAGCAACTCCTTCCCTTAAATCTAACACCAAAGAAAAAACCCCTTCCACAAACCCACACCACATTTTCACTAGGCATGGAGGAGAAATTTGTTTGATTTCCATTTTAATGTGAACTTATCTAGTTTTGTATTTTTGAACCAAGATGCAAACCAAGACTCAGTTATCCTTTGAAATCCAGACTTCTCTGAATTCTGCAATGGAGTTCTCCAGTAAAAAAACACACCAAACATATAAAATGTATATATTAGTGGAAAGCACACACAAAAATGCTTGCAAAAATGTGTATGTTTGCCAAAATTGCATATAAAAATGTATGTAAGAGGAGAAATGCACAGAAAAACACATACAAATTTTCATATGAACTTTACAAAAATATTCTCAAAGTTCAAAATGAGCCAAATTTATAACTGGAAACATTCTCAGAGAACATCAGAAAAATGAGAAGCTGAGAAAAACTGAACTTGACAGATTTGTCCATCCCTAATTTATGCATAGCTTGGTCATCCCAATTCCTTTAAAATTCTGAAAATGGGACATTTAGGGAGCAATCCTATGGCCGCTAGTCAGTGGCTAGACAGCCACAGGATAGGTTGGTTCCCAGGAACCGACCTTGGAGCCTGTGCTCCGAGGTTGGTTCCCTGAGAACCGACCTTCACCCCTTCCTGTGCTGCCTCATAGGCAGGGCGGAACGGTCCTGTGCTGTGTGCTTGAAAGAGGAGCGCGGAACAGCGAAAATGGGGCGTTTGTGGGGGTGTGCTGGGGCGGGGAAGTCGGAAATCCTGTACAACGCATCCAACGTGTTGTCTGGCTGCCGCTTCCCACATCCTGCCTTCCCATGGCTAGACAGCCAAAATCGGCTGTCTAGCCGCAAATGCAGGGTGGCTGAAGTGCAGAGGGGATGATCCCCTCCATGCTTCTCTTGCCCTGCATTAGATAGGCGGTCGACTCCATGTTTGGAGGCGGCCACCTATCCCGGTAGGATTGCTCCTTTCTACATCTCTGTCTCATAATCGGGGACCCTGCCACCCATAGCTATCCAAGGGTGTTTTGCATCCTTAAATAACTTCATCATTTCTTGCTATAAATGTGCTAATTTATATGTATAGATGAACAGTTAGAAATAATCACTTTAATTTAAATAGGAATACAATACATATTGCTGTAGTGGGGAAGACTGTGAACAAGTGATTTGTATGCCTTGCTCAGTCTGCTCTCCAGGTGCAACTTCAAGGCCCTCACTCTTCCTTCTTAGGCTTCTTTATCTTTAAACCAGACTTGGACTGGACAGCCCTTGAAACAAGAGGACACCATCAAATAGGGGACTGTAGTCTATAAAGCAGGACACATGGCAACCCTATAAAAACTATGAGTTTTTCTTTCTCCTTTCAAATCTGTCTCAAAATGTCCACCACGTTTTCTGTGAAGCCTTTGCCATAATCCCATAATCTTCATCCTCTATGGAAAGCCCAAATCCATGTTCAAATCCTCACTCTGATGAGAAGCTCACAGGGTTATCCTGGGCCAGCCACTATCTCTTATCCTAATTCAACTCTCAAGAATTCTTGAAAGGCTAGAAGGCCACATTGAGCTCCAGGATACAAGATATTACAAATCAATAATGTTCAAATCATGAAGACTGCAACCTCAGCAGGCTCCAGGTTGGAGGTGGTCTTGGACAAAGCTTCCTCACCTCCATCAGTAGGCCCTGGTGGGTTTACCTGATAGCGGACAGCAGTGACAGCTGCAGTGCTCTGAGGAGGCTGACTTTTAGCCACCACTTTAATTTCCCGCAGTGCCTCTGATGTATCATTCTTTCAGTGCATTGTGGGAAATTAAAATAGTGGTTGGACTCAGCCACCCAGTACAGCCTGGAGCACTGGACCAGAAAACATAATTTAAAGGAGGTGAGAACAAGGCATAGATAGGACCATGTTTGTTCTGCAGTAGTCATTCCCTATCAGGCATATGAATGTGAATATGGATGGGGACCAGCTGAAGACCCCTATTAATGTGTATAGATCACACACACAAAACAATGCATCAGTCTTTGAATCACAGTGTCATACAATGATGTTCCAAATGTGTCACTAATACTGGAGTATATCTCCCATATTCAAATATACCTCTTTGGGTAGTAGGCAGCATAATAACAGATGGTAAGCTAGAGGGTTAAAGCTGCAGTCCTACTTACTTGGGAGTTACCTACAATCCCAATGAACTCAGTGGGTAAATGTACATAGGATTGTACTATAAGGGTAATATAAGGATATTTAGACAGAAAAAAGTCCTACAACTCCAGTGTTCCCCATCCAGCATTTATTCTAGTATACGTCAAATCTCATCTCAGTCATGAATGAAGTCACTAGATGGCCTTATGCAAGCCACACTTTTAAGTGTACATATGAAATATAATTAGGCTATTCGCTTTTGGTGTCAGAAGTAACTGCTTTTTAATGCATAAAGAGTATTTGAAACTTTGGTTGTTTAGTGTACTTGGGAAGGATATCTGCATTTTCCAAGTGATAGGGGAATGTATATTTTGAAGTCAAGGTTTCCCAAATTGTTTGTAGGGACGTGGCATGCACAGAGCAGTTTTTCATATCTCTTGAATAAATTCAATAAATTCTTGCTGAATCTAAAGCAAGTATATCGATTTTCATCTGGCAAATATTGGAGGTATGTTGAAAATCTTATTTGAGATGTAGTAAGCATAACAGTCCAATGGCACAGGCTTGCAAGCCTAGCGACACAAAATCTGAATTAGCTGCATCAGTTTTCCAATTTCTATAGTAACAAAGGACAAACTGCCAATTCCAAATGCAAAGGAATTTTATTCCCGTCCTTGTGTCAACTCTTCTCTTACAAAACGGGCTAGAGGAAGGGAGTCCAATTGTTCAACACCATGGAAAAAGTTGAGACTGACATCGTGATTTAATTAAGCAAGTAATGAAACTGTATGCAAGATACAGAACACATTTGTGGCATATGGTGTAATGGAAGAGAGCTAAAATAAACCACTGTTATAAAAGGCCCTAGATAAAGGAATGGTGCGGAGTAGCCTTTACCAATCTGGTGCCTTCCAGAGGTGTTGGAGTACATGTCCCATCATCCTCAGCCAGCACAGCCAATGACCATGCTGGCTGGGATGATGGGAATCTTAGTCCAACACATCTGTAGGTCACCAGATTGTGGAAAGCTAGTGCAAACAATTGCTACCAGTCTTCTGGCTCCCATGTTCAGGTGATGTAAATACATTTCTGATAACTACACTGGTGGAGGCTGGTGGCTTCTGCACCTTAGATGGCTCCTTTGGAGTTCTGATTGGTTCTGACTGAAACTGAGAGCGGATTTACCGCCCCACTAACATTGGAGCCACCAGCCCCCACTGAACTACACCCTGCCCCATATGCAAAAAAAGAGAGAACTATGCAAGTCTAACTATGCACAGTTACTTGGGAGTAAGCAATGTAGAACACAGGGGGACGTACTTCTGAGTAACCATATATAGAACTGCACTATTAGTGTGTGAAGATTTGTGTCCAGGAGTACTGCATGGTGCTTGTGATCAGCCTTGTGTAAGGCTGTGTCAAGGCCAGGCTGGGGGCATGCCTAAACCCGAGACCAGGAGAGTGCAATGTCTGAATTACAGGGAAGCCAACCCCCCCTCCCGCCTTTGGTACTGTCCCCTTAGCTAGTGCTCTGAGCAGACTTTCAAAGGAACAGGAGGTAGTAACTCTCTACACAGAAGCAGTCCTCAACATCAGGGGCCCCATGCTTAAACATTTGGGGCATGTCTATGTACAGTTCTTATTTTGGTGTGTGTGTGTGTGTGTGTGAGAGAGAGAGAGAGAGAGAGAGAGAGAGACAGACAGACAGACAGATCCATGCAGCCCACCCAGTTTGGAAGCACTAGAATATGTATATGGTGTCACCTCTCTCCTTTCCTTTAAACCTTTTCTTCATGGCCTTTGGTGTGGTCTCTTAATCTTCATTCCCAACTGTAACCAAGCTTTGAGAATCTTGCACTGAGCATGAGGTTGGACTAGATGACCTCCAAGATCTCTCCGAACACCATAGTTCTATGATTCTGTATGTGTAACAGTACTTGCCTAACTTCTTCCCTCCTTACCCTAATCTAACCCTCCCTCCAGTGGAGGCTGGTGGCTCCGATATCAGTGGGGTGGTGAATCCGCTCCAGGTTTCGGAACTTTAAATGAGCTATCCAAGGTGCAAAGTCTGACTGGTTCTGACTGAAACCCAGAGCAGATTCACTGCCCCACTGACATCGGAGCCACCAGCCTCCACTACCTGCCTCCCTCTCTTGTTTTCCCACCACCTATTTTGGATTGTAGGCTTCTTGGCAGCATGAACCTGTCTATGTTGCCTGTGTAACTCTGTGAGGCATCATGTTACATTGATTGTAGGGTATAAATACTCACAATCCCAATGATTTCAGTGGGAGAGATTTACACATGTATCGAACTCTTCCACTGAAATAAGGGGGACTTAAAAGTGCTTGTTTGGCTGGATTGTGCCCATAGTCGTGTGGATTGGCCCTAGCTCTCCAGGCAGGGTTGTTCAAAGATGGAAGAGAGTAACTGACATTTCCAGCGGCACACGCTTCAGTGCCCATGCCCAACCAAGAACAGGGGGCAGGGGCTAGTTCTAGTTTGGATGTGCCCTTGTGGGAGCCCTCCTCGAATTGCACTGATTTGCAACTGCACATGGACTCAATCTGGCCCTTCTCCATTTCTGGCACCTCATTAAATGACACCTGATGCATGGAACAAACGAACTAATTCAGCAGCCATGGTTCTGCCTGGAGAGAGGCAGTGGAATCTCTTTGCAGTGAAGACGCTGCCTAGTTCCCATGCCGCTTTCCCCGGAGCTGCTATGAAATCTAATAAGGCGGGAGCAAACCCCTCTGAGGGACACTTAGTCAGTGAACAGCCTTGATAAAATCTTAAGTATGGGCCATTGGCTGTTCCCTCATTTGTGGTTTTGGCCTCCTTTCTGTCTTGGTATTTTCAGAAAATTGCAGCAGCTTCCTTTGACTTCCTAAGCTCAGCAGGGTGTCTGATGGCATAAATGGTTACAGGATTTGCATTGATTTCCGACTAGCCTTCCTTGGAACCCAGCTCTGCAAGGTACATGGAATATCATTTCTCAATAACAGGAATCCCAGTGTTATCTCTGGTTACGGATTGGAGATAACAAAGGGGATTCAGCTTCACGTGCCGTTTGTCATCCCAACTGGGATAATGAGCAGAGCACAAAGCCATGGACTTGCCCAGCGCTTGGAGGAGCTGCTCCTCCAGGTTCCAGCTGAGTCTGTTTTTCCAAGCAGATAGAGGCACAGAGCTCCATCTCTACCTCTGCATGAAGAAAAACAAAGTGCATGAGTGTGGGGCTGGGGTGTGTATGGGGGCAGATGATATAAAGGGAGGGGGGCTTCGGGGCAGAGCCCCATCCTCTGATATCATTCAGCCTACAGGGGCAATCCAGTGCCCAACCTCAACAAGCATTCCCTGCTTTACAGAGTACAAGAACACAAGTCTCTGCCCCAAGGAGCCTACAATCTAAAATTCAACAAAGGAGGAACAATAGAGGAAGGGGAGGTAATATGTAGTGGTTTCAGGTACACAATTTTACTACTTTTCAGAGGATGCCCCAGGACAGAAAAATATAGATCTAGTACTTTTTAAAAGTTATGTTTGCCTTCATCCCTAAGGAGCTGGGGGTGAGTTTGAAAGTGCCTTCACTGTATTCAATACAGATATCTTTTTCTGGCCTGGGGTGAGCTTTGAAACACCAGTTCTAACCATTCTTCAGCATGGTTCAGTTTGAATTGGGGACAATGCAGGTCATCTATTAGCTTCCTCCTCTGACTTCATCAATACCCCTCCTAGCCTGCCCTAATGCCTGGAGCCATTTTTAAAATGTTTGCAATTTTTAATAAGGTGAAGAGGAAAATATAATTCCATGTACACTGTTTAAACATACTTATTTCAAAAAGATGGATAGCTCACCAGGAACTGTATGCATGGGAGAGGCTGACAGCTGAATAGTTCTTGGTATATATGGGTGTAAAGCATATTGTAAAGCCAGGATCCTACTGTGGGTGAGGAAGGTGCAGTCACCACACTTAAAATGCAATGTCAGTCTTCGCTCTAATGAAGCATGCAGCTTTTCATGAAAGAAGCTAGGAAGTGGAGTGCAAACTGTGACAGACTCCAGTGTGTGTCATCTCCCCGCAAATGTCAGTAGCAGATCACACATGCAGAGAGCCCAGGCTGTACAAGATCCAGTGATATTTACCAGGGACAACCAGCTGAGTCTGTTCAAAATGGTCATTTAAACTTCCTGTATAAGCTCTCACAAAAACTCCTGACTCCGGTCAATATCTATTTTGCAGTGATTAATACTCCCCCATAATCCCCCAACTTTCTTATGGGGTGGCTTGGATTTTCCAGAGAGCATCACCTGATTTGACTTCATTATATAGACATCAGGCCTGTTGAAATCAATGGGGACTTGTTCTAACTATGCATTTGGATTGGAATGCAATGGAAATGAAGCAGGTACAGTCACAGGAAATGGGGGTTTCTACTGAGTCATTGCAGTTCAACCACAGAACAAAAATTCAAATCACCCCCACACAATGCTTTTTAATGGAATCAATAGAGAATGTGGCAGATGGGGGAGATGGGTTTACTTAAATCAGGGGTATAAAAAGCACACCCTCCCGCAAAGCCATGTCTGGAGGCCCCCAAGACCCCAGCATCTGCTGCCAAAAAAGGGAAAAAAATGCTCTAGAAACAATCTGTATGGTTCCTGCTATAGAAACCTCAATCCTAGAGTGTTGTGAGAAGCAATGCTCCAAGGTTCCTGCCTGCTTCCTAGGATGCACTGGGGATACTCTAAGAATGAGGCTTCTGTGGCAGGACCCATAGTGCCCAACCATAGAGTGTGTGTGTGGGAGGGACAGCCCAGGAAAAGGAAGGGTTAAAGCTGTGAGTGAGTAGGTGCTTCTCCACACAGAAGCTTTTTGTTCAGCAATTTTACCAGGGTTTTTGCTTCCAGATTCTTTGCGGGATTAAGATTGGCCCTTTACATGCATGTCCCTCCCCCCCTTTCCCCCTTTATCTGTGAGTTCTATATGTTTCATTATACAGCCACTAGATAGTGCTATTTTCAGAGCACCTCTTCCTATTTTCACAAACAAATTCAACTTGGTTCAAAATGCTTCTTTTTGTAAACTCATTATTTCAGTTTCAAATTAAGCCACAGAAACCATCGGAAACCACGGGAGAGGTGCTGGAGGTTGACAACGTCATGTAAAGCACCCATAAACCTCCATGAGTAACCAATCTCAATTGCAGGATAAACGCCCCATGTGGAGAAGCCCCAAGTGTGTGTATGTGTGCCTGAAATAATGGGGGGCAGAAGTCAATAGATGTGTATGTAAGTGGGGATAGTTTGTGTGTGAAGGGAGGCATAGGGGACTCCTGGCAGATAACCCCCAAGAGAACGTAGCACAAGTTTCCCACCATGAACAGAAGGTTTTTTTTAACGTTAGAAAGTATACCAGACAAGTACAGCATGAGTGAGTGAGTGATGTGGTCATGTGGGTACGAGTTGTATGTGTATGTGCACACATGTGTGGCCCCCACTCCCCCAACAGATACCTAATGTGGCCCTTGGGGCCAAAAAGGTTGTGACCTCTGGTTTTAAACAGAGATCTGAGATGGGGATTAAAGAATCCACACCTGAATAAATCAACAAGGTTTTATCTGTCTGAAATTCAATAACAATGTATGTCCTTCCCTCCCTCGCTTTAACACCAATATCAACCCTTTGTCCCTTCTTGCTGGTCCTTGGCTTCAGCTGCAGTGTGCACACACAGGGTTTTAGATGGAATAAGATAATATACTGCAACTGCTTGCTTCCACGTAGCAAGCGTCCGGCTTACACCTGCCCCTCACAGCCATTCTGTCATTTGATGATCAGGCAGGTTCTTAGTCCAGTCTATCAGCTGGGATAAGGGTTGAACTTGCCCTTCAGAGTGAAAACCCCTTTCCTCCTCTCAGTTCCTCCCTCTTCCCTTTCTTTCCACCCTTCTCCAGTTACCTTTTGTCAACTGCTACCCTCTCAACCTTCCATCCTTACCACCCGCCAGCAACTGTTGCTGTGGCTTTTCCTCTTCCCATCATTCCATTTTCCTGGCCAGTCTTACCTAGTACCAATGGCCACTATTTATCCAATGCCATATTTCCTCCATCAAAGCCCTCCTCACAAAGTCACTTTCACATGTAGGCTAAATGTGTAGATGGGGAGGCACGGGAGAAGCATGCTCTGGCCCAGGGCCAGCTCAGGACGTTTTGCTGCCTGAGATGAAGAACAAGATGGCACACCTCCCACTCCACATACAAAAGCTGACTTGACAGCAGCTGAATCTGTCTTCAACACTGATGATGGGAGAGCATCTTCCGCTGCATCTGAATGCAGCAGGCCACCTTAGGGGGTACAAAGCAGGCCACATGGAATACACCTCCCAGCATCTGTCACCTGAGGTGATTGCTTCACTCTGCCTAATGGTAGGGCCAGCTCTGCTCTGGCCCCATCCATTGGCCAAAGGAACAAGAGCCACCAATTGCTATTCAAGCAGGAACACCAGCAAGGGAAGATGAGCCTGTCCCGAAGTGCATTTAAATGCCCACTTACCACTCACCATTTTGTTCTGGCCTTGCAAAACTAATCTCCCTCCTCTTCCCCTTCCCCTCCTACTCCCTTTCCCTTGTGTGTCTTGTCAGTTTAATTTGTAAGCCTGAGGGCAAGGCCTGTCTCTCTTTCGCATTGATGTGAGCCACTTTGGGAGACAAAAATTGTCTGAAAAGCAGCATAAAATGCAGTAAATAGATGAATAATTTTTTAGAAATGTCTAAAAAAGGGAGCCTACACAGGTACACTTGTATGGATGGCAGCTTCTGTGTGATTGGGAACCCTGTGTGGTGTTGCGGGGCAGGTCCAGCAATTGCCACCCCCTTCCTGCATTTAGGTGACCCACATAGGTGACCTTGTGAAGGGGATTCAAGTGTTCAAAGTGAGGTGCAAAGAGCAGCAGTTCATAAAATGGCGGTGGATGGTAGGAAGCAGTCACTGCGCAGGGTCTGAATGTGAGAAAGGCCTCAAGGCTTTAGCAGTGGGTGTAAGCATTGGTGCATGGCCAGTAGCCCCCAGTAAGGCATGGGCACTGATGTACTTGGCCATTGCACATGCTGGGTACTGCTGGCCAGACTACAACCTTGCAAGTAGGTCAGGGGTGGCACCAAACTTCAGCAGCAAATTCTGTGGCAGGGGATGGGGGGCAATGTGCCCCCTGGAAGTTGTCCACCCCAATGTGGATGGTGCTGCCTCACTTGCCGTTGCTGCTACCACGTGATGCCCACCAATAAGAGTATGTGTCCTCCCACTTCTGGGTCTCCAGTCGTTTGCAGTGGCCACTTACTTCTATCTGCCCCACCTTATGAACTGCTCCTGGGTACAAATAAGGGTACAAGCTCCATGATACACAGACCCTGTGCTTGTCAAAGAGCTCTATGCAGCATGTATCTTGATTAAGCATACTATTATTACACCAAGAGAAGCTTGCCCATTAAAAGATGCACCTCATCTGTTTGATATCTTTCCTGTTTCCCCCTCTGTCTTGCTTCTGTAATCAGCACACAGCAAAGTCTCCCTTCTCTGCTTTGTCAATGGGCTGCATGTTCTTACCTTGAGGTGCATGAAAATGTTAACTGGAATGTGAGGGGGGGAAAAAAGAAAAAGAAACAACTTGGTGCTTGTCCAAACCTACTCGTGTTTATACTGGAGCCTAGGAGTGACATCAGAGCAGGGAAGAGTATAAACACTTGCAGGGCTCTACTCGCAGACTTTAAAAACTGCAGACACACTGCTGTCTCCAAACTGCCTGGGGAGGGATGTGCTGAAGTGTCGGAATGAAACTCCAGTTTCTCTTGATCTCCTCCTTCTGTCTCCTTTCCAAGGTAAGGAAGCTGGGAAATGTTAGTTTAGACAGTAAGGAACTCTCTTTTTTTGTCTCTCCCACTAACAAAACAATTTATAACCAAGGGACTCCAGTTTGGCAAACGCAATAGTTCAAGGATGTCTTAAAACACTAATGTGCTTTAACGTGCATGTTTAAATGTGTGCAAACCAAGGACCGCGTGCTGTTTCAAATACATTTTAAAAGGCCAAATTTTTAAATGTGTTGGGCAAAATTATACACCCAATGTAACTCCTTTAGCATCAGTGGTTCCATGTTTTGGAGCCTCATATCCAAATGTTATTCATTAATTGTACCAGTATCTCAGGCATGCATTTAGGTTAGCTGAGGATCCTGCATAGTAATCAATTAAATAGTTTCTTCTTCACACTCAGTTCTCTGTGTTACAACCTACACGGGCAGAAAGCCAGGCAGCTGGCATGATTTTTCAAGATTGCTCAATTGTTGTCCAACTTTTGCTCCGAAATACAGAAAAGCACATGCTCAGCTGATGCCGTGCAGGATGAACAACATAGTTCATTTAAAACAAACACACACAACTCAGAAAACAAACACTTGGGAGTTTTCCCAGTGGTTTTGGATCGCTCCTTGAATTCCAACTGTTGGACACAATGCAAGTGCTGAGTTTGTTGTAGTGGCATGGCTGCTTAAATTTGTAACGCACAGGCTTGAGGCTTGTGATCATAACTTTAGATGTTACCTAAGGACACAGCAGCCTACAATAAATCAGAGAGGTACAATTAATCTGATCATACCTGGTTGGAAGCAAACCCATTAAAACAATCCATCCCAACAGTTATAACATGCTGTGCATAAAGGACTGTAACATATGCCTGTTAAATTTATGTATGTGTTTGCAGCGTTAAATGTGACCCAGGTGAGATAAGGTTAACAGAGTTAAAGAGTGAGTGAAAGATGGGAGGGGCTTGTGTGTGGGGTGGGGGGGCTGGAGGATTCTTAGGTTATAAAAGGAATGAACTGACAGGTAGAAGTTAGATAGGGCCTTAGGAGACTATATCTAGTGATTGGGGGTTTGGGTATAAGGATTTAGAAGGGGTAGAGTAGGTAGGTTAGGATCAAGCGTAGATTGATTAATAATAATGTATAACTTTTCTTATATTAAATAATTGTTTGTTTATAATTACAAAATCTCATGTGTTGGTTTGTCTTATTGTGCTACCATTAGCAAAGCATATGTCCTTGTTACTTCTCCTGTGGGTAGAGGGAACCAATTAGGCATATTGGGTGTCTCTTTAACTCAGAGAGTAAAAGGGGCTGAAGCTTGGTGTCAGTGAGGGTAACTGACCCAGTGGAGGCAGACATCCTGAAGGGGTTTTCTTTTCAGTTTCATTAGGTGGAGGCTGGAGAAAGTAGAACCCAGGGCAGGAGCGTCACAAGGACAATTTCCCCTTAATGACTGAAACACTTTATTCCCTGACAAAATTATGGTTGCTAGCACTGGTTGTTTTATCCTAGATTGTATTTCCCCCCCTTTCTTTATTGCATACCTTCTCCTTTCTGCACACTTTTTAAAGGCTTGAGGACAGGAATAGTACAAGCAATATTTATTTGAGTATTCCCACAGAGCTCTTGTGAATGACTCTGGATATGTTTTGCTTCCAGATTTTAAGAGGGAGATAAAAGGCCACCATTCTATGAGTTGTTTTGCTAGAGCTGCAGAAAAGAGATAGATACACACACTTCAGGATGCAAATGGATTACCATCGGGAAGGAACAACACATATCTGTGTAGCTCATCTTGAGCAGATTCTCAAGCAGGCAGATTATCTTGAGCTGTGGCACTTGTCAGCTGAATAGCCCAAGTGTGAATTACCTTGGAAACTCGACCCCTTTTTTATTTCATCAGAAAACAAGAAATATGTCAGGAGGCATCTCTACGCATTGCTTTTTAAAACTCCGCATTCTCTATTTCTCTTTTAAATTTAATGGGTTCATGGCCTCTCTTTTGTACACAATGACAGGACCTGGCCTTACCACAAGGTAGCCTTAGCCACTGTCAAGCCATTCATTTATTGTTTTTGTCCCACCCTTCTTCCAAAGAGCTCAGGACTGTGTACAGGGTTCCCCCACCATTTTATCTTCACAATTACCTTGTGAGCTGAGAGAAAGTGATTGGCCCAAGGTTACCCAGTGAGCTCATGGTCAAGTAGGTATGTGAACCCAGGTGTTCTTGGATCTAGTCCAGTACTCTAACAAGAACATTTCCTATGCAGAAAGCACTTTTGTGCAGAACCCCCCCCCCCCATGTGAAACGCACATGAAGATCATCATGTGTCATGATCAAACTTCAATCTACGTATGAGGTGCACATGTGGAGAAGATATGGTGTGTGTGCATAATTGTAAATCATATGGAATAATCTACACTTCAGTTTGCAGGTTTTCATAACTCAGTCAGGTGGAATACTGAGTGAGTGAGAGGAAAAAAAATGACAACTGGGTGGGAGGAGGAATACAATGGAATGGCTGGAGCAGGAGGCCAGAGACACATAGATATAAATACAGATATAAAGGGTAGAAATAACCATTGTCAGTTCCTGATTCATACTGAGAAGCTGTTTTTAAATGTCTCCAGGGATGGAAGAGAAAACTGCCCATAAGCATCGAAGGAGAAATTAAATAATGTTAATTTACATGGGTTTGGGCACCAGTGTGTCCATCCCCACCCCCCAAACCCAAACTGGAGGAGGATAATCCAAGTAGAAAGGGTCCAATGAGCCAAAAGTCCAATGAGGACTGAACATGTTCAGTGGGCACAGAATGCTGACAGACTGCTGGAGGAAAGGAAAGGAAAACCAGGGGAGGGGGAATGGAAAGGTGTCGCTAGAACCTGGAACAGAAGCACTTCTTACTGCATCTTTTTTTTTTTTTTTTTTTTACAGGGCCCCACTTGTATTGTTTATAATCAAAGTAGTAAATGTGAAAAAGACGCTGTGCTGTATTTTGGCACAGTAAGTTAACTGTGCGCTGTCCCCTTCAGTTCAGGCGAGGGTTCAAGTTCCCCCCTCCCTCCTTCCCTCTCTTCACTGCCACTAGGAGAAATCCTAGCCTGTGTTTTAAAGCCCTCCCAGCCAGGGCACTGTATATTGTCCTGTTTAAAAACCTGCTATGTTACCAGAACCTTTGTGGGCCCCGAATCAGTAGTCAAGGTTTAACAGGCAACGGTCTGGCCTCGGCAACTAGGGTACCGAAATATAATCAACATCTCCTTGCAGTGCTGCAGATGGCCCCACTTACACCCCTCCCCATGCGAACCCCAGCCAGCCAGCCAGCCAGCCAGCCAGCCACCCTCCTTCCTTCCTTCCTTCCTTCCTTCTTTTACCTAGCAGCGGTAGCTCCTCCTCCTAGGCCGCCTGGCCCTGCTGGCAAAAGGAAACACTGCGGCAGCCAGCCAGGCAAACCCGCAGGGGTCCGTGCCACTCCTTTTCAAAGCAAAACTTTTTTTCTTTGCTATCTTGAGTAGCAGCGATAGGAACCAATTGGACACTGTCTTTGATGGGGATGGCCAATGAGGGCAGAGGAGTGGTGAAAACACTGGCCCTTCACTGCTCATATGTCCTCATTGGCCATCCCTCCCTTCCCACAGGCAGTGCCTGATTGGTTCAGATTCCTGCTACTCCAGATGTAAGGCGATAACAGTTTTTCTTTGAAAAGGAGCAGCATGGGTCCTATTGGTTTGCTCAGCTGGCTGCTGTGGTGCTTCCTTTTGCCAGCAGGGCCAGCCAGGCGAGGAGGAGGAAGAGCCGTGGCAGGGCCAGTGCTAGGCCAGGCCAGGCCCTTTTGGTCCTCTGGGCCCTAGGCAACTGCTCGCCTGTGCCAACCCTTGACATCGCCAGGCCTGTCTCCTTGTGCATTCTATCAATTTGTGATGCACCTTTTCAGTGTATTTTAGATAGCACAAAATACACAAAATACACAAAAAATACACAAAAAATGCACAAAAAGTATTTACCTCTTTTTTTTTTGCTGTTCAATTTAAGTTAAAAATAGAAAGACACTGATTATTCCAGCCTTTGTTTTGAGCTATGCCAGTGGACTGACAATTGGATATCTATTGGATGCTGCACTTGCAGAACAGCTAAGTGACAACATTCTCAAACAGGATACATACATCAACATAGGCTCATCCATATTAAGGTGGTGTAGTTGTTCAGTGATATCCTAGTGTCAGTGGTCGATAATGATAACACAGTAAAGTCCATTTATAAATCAAAGTGGTCGATAACACAATAAAGTCCATTTATAAATCAAAATTGACCAGAAATCAATTTCTGATTTCAAAATTGACCAGAAATCAAAGCTGACTTTCACTACAGAGGTGAACTTGGCTTGCCTAGTTCTACTGTTATACTTTTAGCAAGGGTCGAAATCCACTGAAATGTTGCATTTCTTTAGCCTTGATGGGTCTTTGTAGGAGTGTAGCTACTTGTGGGATCAGTACCAATGGTGTAGCGGTAAATTTTAATGTGCAGGCGCTCAGCAAGACCGTCCCCATAGTGACACCACAGAGGAGAGGCCAAAAACGCAGGCAGCTGTGTAGATCTCTATCAACAAACCAGTTCTAGCAGTGTTCATCTCAACCAGGAACAGGTCTTTTATACTGCTATTGGGCCTTAATTGCCCATTCAAGACCAGGCCACCCCCAGATACTTTGCATTACAACAGGGATCGCATACTGTTGCTGAGGAAATTAATTTTTCCCCAGCTGCTGCGAGAATTGCAGCTTAGCTCAGAGGGAATGGGGAATTCTGAGGGGGGTGGGAGATGACATCAGCATCCCTGCTCATCAAAAAGTGCTGCTGCTGTGTCCCTCTAAACCCTGGCTCCACTCCACCACCAATCAGTCTCTCAAGGAGCAACCTATTGCCAGATCTGCTTTATATGGAGGCCTACTGCCTCTGAGCTGAACCCATTCCTTTGGGAATCAGTGGGCTTATACAGGAGAATATCGTGGTGGACTGTGCCTTAAATGTGTACCTGAAAAGACATGGATTCAGCTGGGCATTTTACCATGCCACTACTCTCTCTCTCTCTCTGCAGGTGTATGCTCAGCGTTGCCAAATTCCATGCTATTGTCCTTGGCTCCTTCCCCGTTGCCCCCCTGGCTCCTCCCTAGTTCTGGATGGATGCGGCTGCTGCAACATATGTGCCCGCAGGCTAGGAGAACCCTGCAACTACCTTCACGTGTGTGATCAGAGCCAGGGGCTTACCTGTGACTACAGTGCCATCCCTATGGGGAGAGGAGGAATCTGCACTTGTGAGCAAACCTTGTCACTGTTTTCAGGGATCCCTTGAGCATGTGGGGGAAAACTGGCTTCCTTAAACTCGATAAAGCCATCGCAGCATAATGCATGCAGAGAAAGTATAGAATGGCTAAAGCTTAGGAAACCCGTTTGGCTGAGATCCAAGGGTTCAAATACCATTTTACTACAAAATCTCCATTTGATCTGTGGATCAGGGCCAAACTAGACTTGACTATTATACACGAATCTGCTGAATTTTAAAAGTGTATATAGCAATCAGAGGAGGGGCTGGTGCGGGGAGGGGCACATTTGGACTGCAAGTGCAGCACTGGGAGGGGGGTCTTTTTTAACCCTTTCCTCCCTACACTGTTTCCCCATTTATTTGTTTGTTTGTTTCAGCAAAATGGTGCTCAAGGAGGCTAACAATACAATCCAGCTTAAAAACAAAAGCTTATTTTTTTTTATTGATTGATTGATTGCATTTATGTCCCAACTTTTTTCCTCTTGCAAGGCACCCAAGGCAGCTTACGTTACCCTCCTCCTCTCCACTTTGTTCTCACGACAACAACCCTGTGAGGTAGGTTGGGCTGAGAGTCTATGACTGGCCCAAAGTCACCCAGTGAGCTTCTATGGCCGAATGGGGACTAGAACCTGGATCTCCCAGCTCCAAGCCCAGCACTCTAGATACTACGCCACACTGGCTCTCAATTAATTAAAACATAATATAAAAACAAATACATTAAAAACACAATAAAAGAAAGAACAGCACCAACCAGTTAAAAATCCCTTGAGCAACAAATCAGCTTACATGCCAAAGGCCTGTCTGAATAACTAAGTAGCCTGATATGAGAATAAAGAAAGTAGCCATTTGATGCCCGTTTATAGTACCTCAAATAATTTACCTGAGCTGGCCACCTCACGCTGCCCAATGGTAGGCCAACCCTGTGTGTGTGTGTGTGTGTGTGTGTGTAAATAGCGGAGGCTGGTGGCTCCGATGTCAGTGCGACGGTGAATCCACTGTGGGTTTCAGGTGCTTTGCACCTTTGATAGCTCCTTTAGAGTTCTGAGTGGTTAAGAATGAGGGGAAGGTAATAGATCAGCCTTCACAAGACGATGCCCTCCAGAGGTTTTTACTACAACTCCCATCAGCCCCAGCCAACATGGTCAATGGTCAGGGGCAATGAGGGATGTAGTCCAAATAAGGTAGCCAGGTAGACAGTCCTCTATTTTGGAGAGCTGGCGGAGGGCAGTCCTGTATTTGAAGGTGTCCTGTAGTTGATGGGTTGTCCAGTCCAGGCCTGGTTTAAAGATTAAGAACCATAAGGAGGGAAAGCAGCAGGGGCCTTGAATGTCCATCCATGGCTAGCCCTTGGAAAGCAAACTGAGCAGGCACACATGTGAACCGGTCAGTCTTTCCCACTGTAGTAAGATGTGTTGTATTTCTAATTATAAATACTATTTATACATTTGCACCTATGCATATAAATTTGCATATGCAAACATTATGCAAATTGGTGCAATGCTTTTTGGTGATGAATTTCCTCTTTTGCGGGGGTGGGGGGTGGGGGAGGTAGGGGATGTATAAATGGCCACCCTAAGTCCAAAATATCTGGAGGGTGTCATGCAGGGGAAGGCTGTAGCAGATAACTGGGAAAGAGTCCCACATGGCCCACCTCCCTAGGAACATCAGTGAAGAAATGCTTTCAGACCCTGAAGAGTTAAGGGACATTATGACATCAACACTTAATACCAACCAGTCCTCTCCCTTTGTCCTCTCCCCTGTTGGCATGCTGGAGCTTCAAATGGCCCTTTGCAGCCATGCTGCTTATTTCAAACGTTCCCACCTTTTGGTGGGCATCTCACTAGAAAGGGATAATGCTATCCCAGCTTCATCAATCAAAGGCTGTCCAGGAAGCAGGTACACAGTGCAGGCTTGCTGCTTTGACATCACAACTGTGTCTTCTCTATTCTTTCTGTGGAGCTCCCAGGGCAGCTGGAAGGAATGCAAACACAACTCGGCAAATATGCCCTGATTTCCTGTCCTGCTTGGAAAGTTCAGGTCAGCTGACAGGGATGTGAGCTAAACAAACACCAGCTCCTCACAAAATAACAAGACTTTGCTAGGAACAAAATCACTTTTTCCCTCCTTAGAAGGCTCTTGGAAAAGAGTGGCAGAACTGTGGTCAACTGTGAAATTTAGGATGCCACAATCTGAGCTTTGCTCGGGGATAATCTATTATGCAGACAAATAGCAGCAACATAGAACGCTGCATTAGGCCAGGTGAAAGACCCTCGAGCCCAGTATTGTCTACTCCAGCCTTCCCCGACCTGGTGCCCTCCAGATATGTTGGACTACAACTCCCAGCATTCATAGCCAGCTAGCTGGGGATTCTGGGAGTTGTGATCCAACACATCAGGAGGTTAGGGAAGGCTGTCTACTCTGACTAGCAGTTGCCTTCCAGGGTCTCAGGCAGAGTTCTTTCACGTAACTACAAAGGACAGGGCCTGCACCGGGGACATTCCACATGAAAGGATAAGGCTTCATGGAGGATGTGGCTATCAATGGCTACTAGTCCTGATGGGTATATGCTACCTTCAATATCAGAGGCAGTATGCCTTTGTACATCAGTTGCTGGGGAACTTGGGCGGGAGGGTGCTGTTACACTCATATCCTGCTTGCGGGTTTCCGTGGGCAGCTGGTTGGTTGGAATGCTGGACTAGACAGCATGGTCTCCTTGGTCCGATCCAGCATGGCTCTTCTTATGTTCTTAAAAGCATGTGCTGTACTTCTGAACTATCATCCCTCACTGGCAAGGAAGAAAACACCATTATGCTACCCGATACTCCTCGAAACAATAAACCAGTATTTCAGATAAGTATCACTTGTCCAAAGATTATAAAAATACAGTTGGAAAGCCTTAATGTTTCTCGTATTCTTTATGTATGGATAAGAGGCAGATTCAAATGGATACTCTGCGTAGCATGCTGAGGCAATTCAAGGGATGTATTTTACTTCCGCTTGATTCCTCGAAATTTCTCGATTTCTGAGTGTTCCCACTGACAACTGGGGGTGTTTCCAGACAGCTCCTAGTGTGACTGATCAAAAGACATTGTGCACCTATTCTGTCTTTCCCTATTTAACAGATTTCCTGTGGCAAGAAAAAAGATGGGAAAAGCAGTAGGAAAACACAGAAGGGTTACAAATGGAGGATGATGACATCTGCATCCCCCACAGAATTCTGAGAAACAGGCAGGGTGTTTGCACAATAAAAGCCTCTTCTGGAAGCACCCTGTGCTACAATGGAGGAATCAAAGGGAAGCCCAAATGCGATCTCTGTTTACACTGGGTAGAAAAAGGATGAGGAACCACCAGCCCATGAGCCATCCCCAGCCAACAGTGCTTTTCTGTCCAACCTACCGTCTTTCCTGTCAGGCCTCCCTCTTCTCAGCCCCAGCCCTCCTCCTGTGCCCCACTGCACTTTCCTCTTGTGCCACTGCGATCAACACTGCCAGTGTACTCTTGACAGCTCTGCTGTTCTGCTCACCTCCTCCTCTTCCCTGTCACTTCTGCTGAGCTTTCCTTCTCAGAAGGTGGCCCTGAACAGATTATCCCTGAGGGAATGCAGAGCTTGACAGAAAAATGGTTCCCCACTTCAGGTGCAGAAGCTACCATCTACTTACTGCTTCTTTGGGGAGATGTCTGTGTAGGAATCTCTCCCATACCATTGTTTCTCTTCAGTTGCGGAGTAATGTATTTCCCACTTGCTGTTGCAATGGCAGAATGCACACAGTGTTATAGTCAGGTTTGCCTTTTGAAACAAAACATAAAAATATAAGAAGGGCCATGCTGGATCAGACCAAGAGTCCATCTAGTCCAGCATTCAGTTCACAGTGGCCAACCAGTTGTCGACAGGAAACCCACAAGCAGGACATGGGTACAACAGCACCCTCCCACCCATGTTCCACAGCAACTGGTGTACATAGGCATACTGCCTCTGATACTGGACATATCATATAGCCATCAGGACCAGTAGCTGTTGATAGCCATATCTTCCAGAAATTTGTCTAACCCCTTTTTAAAGCCACCCAAATTGGTGGCCATCACCACATCTTGTGGTAGTGAATTCCACAGTTTAACTATATGCTGAGTTTTAAAATGCCTATTTTAGTTTTCAGGTTTCAGCCCCAAAGGAACTGGGTTTTTGAGCTCAACTTTTGTGATTTTTTCACTGGAGAAATTCCAGGCCTAACAATTCAGACCAAAGTTCAATGTCAGTTTCAGAATAGGGGACTGCCATATTCCCCCGTTCATAATAGGCGGTGTCTCTGTTACAGATCTGATGCCTACATTTGATTTGTCCCATTGTCTCTGGTTACTCTGACTGTTGGCTGCAGATGAGGAAGGATACGATGATGACTACTGTCAAATGAACGGGAAAATCTATCGGGATGGGGAAGTGTTCCAGCCCAGCTGTAAGCTTCAGTGCCGCTGCTCAGGAGGAGGTTTTACATGTGTCCCCCTCTGCAGTGAGGATGTTCGCCTACCCACTCCAGATTGCCCCCATCCAAAGCGTGTGGAGATCTCAGGAAAGTGTTGTCAAGAATGGATTTGTGAAAGTCAAGATAGACAGAACTTGCAGGATGCCATGGCAGGTAATAATATTCACAGGACCCGGCCCATGTTTACAGTTGACATTTTGTTGGCTGAGCCACTGCTACTATTAATCCAGCCTTGCATTGAAGCACTAGTCTGGTAGCGATAGGCGAGAAAGAATTGCACACAGGCGAGCACATGGAATTCCATGCAGGTAAGTGAACGGGCTAGTGGAGGAGGAACAGAGTGTTCTGGTCCTCCTCTGCACCCAATACAGATGCAGGGGGCTGCTGCAGGAGGACCAGAGCTCCCCATCCCTCTTCTGCAAGACCCATGCAGGCTAGTAACTTTTGTGGGGTTATTTACAAGGCTGGCCTAAAGACAGGCTAAACACAAAATGAATATTCATGGGGACGGGCTGTCATGCACACTCAAAATATAGCAACATCTCAGAATTCTAATTCCACTGTGCTTCTGAAATGTGAGAGATTCTTTTGTAAAAGCAAGTCTTACATCTTATAGATGAATGTAATGGCTGTACTGTAATGAACTTGCCAGATGCAATGGTTGGATTCACACTTAGGGCACAATCTAATGCACATTTAGATAGAAAATAGTTGTACAACTCCCAACATTCCCCAATCAGCCATGCTAGTTGAGGAATGCTGGGAGTTGTAGGATTTTTTTTTTCTGTCTAAACATGCATAGGATTATGCCCTTAGTCAAATTTAGATTAGACCCACTGAAATTAATAGGACTTAAGTTAGTCATGACTGGGCATGTTGAAAATAAATATTTGGAGGATTTGCCTGAGAATTATCCCTCTCCCCAATAAATTTGTTATAGCTGTAACCTTAGTTATCTGCAACATTGACAGTGCAATCTAATACATATTTATTTAGAAGTAAGTCCTATTGTGTTTGTTGGGACATATGCCCAAGAAAGTGTATATAACATTGCAGCTTCATAGCTATATTCACAGTTATATATGCTATATAGCTGTGTATATAGCATATGGCTTCTCACATATTTTATAGCTGGGTATAGATATAGATATATATACATACAATATATGTGCACAGACCATCAGCTGTAGAGAATCTGTGCATGTAGTCCCTTGCCATCATGAGCTTGTATAGGCAGCACACCCAATGGTGTGGAATGGGATAGTAATTTAATGAATACCGCCTCTCCCAAGCCAAAACCAAATCCCACCCTGCCATCAAAATTATAAGAATAAAGGGTGAATACATGTTACAATTCTGAGAGGAGGCATGTTTTTTGGGGGCGTGGGGAGGAAGGCTTTTTCACTCACTCCCCACTGGCCATTCTTCTACTCAAAATTGTTTCCACTACGCACGCACGCACGCACACACACGCGCACACACACACACCTGCCCCAAGGTATGAGGGCAAGCCCTAGGAAGGTTCCAATTACAACAGGGATTGTAAAACCCCAGGAGGGAAAACAAGCTTGAAAAGCCCCGATTTTGAGTCCCCATGGAAAATGGCTGGCAGGGAAAGGGTTAAGTGCCCCCCACCTCCTGGCTGCTACTCCACTCAGAATTGCAGCCTGTACTTCAACATTCACCACTATACCACTGGGGAAAGGACTCTTTCTTCGTTTTACTAATCTCTTTGTTGTTGTTTTTTGTCACAATAGACATAGGCAAGGATCCAATGGTGCAACACCGCTCACTTTGTGGACGTGGTGCTAGCAGAAAGCAATGCTTGTGCAATGTCAGCAGTGCTTGCTAGAACCACACATTTCCCGGGAAACACTGTTGTGGTAGCACATCAACCACTCTAGCAGTAGTGCACCATTGGAACCTTCCCTAAGATGGCAACCCTTCTGGAAGTTCTCATAACATGTGTGTGTGCGTGTCGGTTTTCAAGGTTTCCCCTTTCCTCGTTTCTGTCCTTGCTCAGCACAAAGGCTGCCTGGGATAGCAGCGATAGCTTTTCCCTATCCATGCGACGAGTGGAGCACAGGGTGGTCTGCCTGCTCTGCCAGCTGTGGCGTTGGGATCTCCACACGAGTGTCTAACCAGAACCCGTACTGCAGGCTTGAAACTCAGAAGCGTTTCTGCACCCTTGGACCTTGCCAGGGTCTCACGGGAAGAGGTAGCGTGGTGAGTGAGAAAATGAGGGACACCTGCACCACCAGCTTTGAAGCTGATATGTACAGAAGGGAATCCCAGCCAGCTGGCTTGCCTCCCTGCTTGACAGCCCCAGGTGTGGTGACGAACTTGGCAGCTACAACAGAGAAGAGAGACTTGCCTGAGTAGAAAAAGTAGCAATGCGGGTGAAGGACAATGCGGATGCAGCAGAATGAAGGGCCCAGGCAGCAAGCAAGGGATGGCTAGAGATGTTAGAGAAATCCGCCGCGGATTCAAATGAGGCTGGATTCTTTGGAATCCGGCCTCAGGAATGTGTGGCGGATCGGCCCCACTTACCTCCTCTCCTGGAGGGTTCCGCATGGGATGGCACGGCTGCTTGTTGCACCGGGAGCCATTCGCCTCCGTGCCGATCGCCATTAAAAAAAAAAAAAAGGCAATCGGCAGGATGTCCCCATAGACTTATACGCAAAATAGAGCCGTGAATCTTGCATATAAGCCTATGGGCACATAGACTTATATGCAAGATTCACAGCTCTATTTTGCATATAATTCTATGGGGACATCCTGCCGATCGCCTTTTTTTTTTTTTAAATGGCGATCGGTGCGGAGGCGAATGGCTCCCGGTGCAACAAGCAGCCGTGCCATCCCATGAGGAACCCTCCAGGAGAGGAGGTAAGTGGGGCCGATCCACCACAGATTCCTGAGGCCGGATTCCAAAGAATCCAGCCTCATTTGAATCCGCGGCGGATTTCTCTAACATCCCTAGCCATCCCTTGCTTGCTGCCTGGGCCCGAAGGGCTCTGGTTGATTCAGGTAAGCGGAGCCACTCTGTGAGTATTCCAGGGGGGAGGAACAGATTGCCCCCCCCGGATTCCCCACCGGAACGGACGGTGGGGAATCCGTACATCCGTAGGGATGGCAAGCAGGAGTTGGTAAGGCCAGGGGAGGAGGCCCCAAGATGAGAAGAATGGCAGGTAGCATAGTTGGAAGTAGGGTGGCCACTTAGCTGTCACCTAAAAATTGGAAATGCACCACCAAAAAAAGAGGACAAAAGAGGATGAAGATTTGCATAGAATTTGCATGTACTAATTCATGGGTATAAATGCAAATGAAGAAATAATTACTATCATTTAAATTGAAATGCAATACATCTCACCAATGTGGGGAAGACTGTGACCAGGTGTGCCTGCTTGGTCTGCTGCCCAGGTGCTAATTGTGGATGAGCACCTTCGACTGCACGTGGACTGGACAGAAGGTCTGACCTCTGTAAAGCAGGACACATGGTCACCCTAGCTGGGAGGCTGAGGCTCAGAAGGCTCATTCTGTCATTCAGGGACAGAATGGAGAAGGGTTTGTATGTGTGTGACCAACCCCAGCAGGCCACCATTTGTGGGAAATACATGTTTGTGAAGCAGGCCATGATGGGCATTGATAGTCCACTAAGAGCTTTTGTACCCGAGGGTGTTAATCCACTGTATCTACTTTCAGTTTCATCGCAGAATTGAGATTTGAGCACTACATGGTGTTTCCTTTCCTGCTTTTCCACTATATAACCTCTAGGTGGCACTGTGATATAGCCGAATAGCGCAAACACTCAAGAAGGAAAATCATTTTCTTTGGCTTTTATAAATAAATACAGCATTTAAAAATTTTATTTCATTTCTATGCCATCCAATAGCCTAAGCTCACTGGACGGTTCACAAAAAATTTCTCTGCTCTAAAGGGTCACGACACTGTCTAAAGAACCTGTAAACAACTGTGAGAAGGGAATGATGAGTGCACAATAAATGCCTCATGTAGAAAAGTTATAAGGGGCTGGTAGCCTCGGGTCAGCCCTGTGCCAGTTTTCTCCCTTCCTCCATAATGGTCTAATGCTGCCCACCATGATGATGTGAGGGGGACCAGAAAAAATAACGTGTGTGTGTGTGCGCGCACACACACATAATGGAGGCAAAGTGCATTTCTGGGTTGGGGTAAAGTCTGACCCACATGTTGGATTTCTGAATGCGCCGACCCTAAACATACTTTCTCTGAATAAAGTCTTACTGATTTTGAGGGAGTTAACTCTCAAGGAAGCATTCTCAGGATTTTGGCTTTACTTTTAATTTCCAGTTTATTGGGGGTGGGGCTAGTGCACTGGTGGGGAGCCTCTTTCAGCCTGAGAGCCAAATTCAATTTCAGAGTAGCTGCGCAAATGGGCTGGTGCCAAAAATACCAACATATTATGGCTTAAAGCTCTTACTGCCAGTAGAGCTTTAGGAGAGGCACTTCCGCCTTTTAAAATGTTGCGACAATGGTGGTGCAGGGGAAACACAAACACTGGGAAACCACCAAACTATTGGTGGTTGAGGGAAAGGGGGTGAGGCCAGGGGATATAGCTGGATTTGGTTCTCGGGCCTGAAGTTCCCCACCCCAGGGTAGTTCAACACAGTGCTGCCCATTTTGCCAGCAGCCTCGCAGTTTTCCAGTGCAGAGAGGGGGGCATTTTAATCTTTTCGTCCAGGGCTTCCGAAATGCTCATGACTGGCCTTGTGCCCTGCCTCAACTGCTTTTCTACCTAAATTCTCCACACACCACTTCGCTGTGTGGTAGAGCATCCTGAGAAATGCGTTCTCCCTAAGCCAGGTATAAATTCTTCCAGCAAAATCGATACTTGCAATTCGACTGCCAAGATGGGTAAGCAGCAGAATCCCAAAATAGCAATGGACCCTACAGAACCCAAAATAATACAGCAGCGTGATTTATTGACACAGCTTGAACTAGGGATGTTAGAGAATTCCGCCACGGACTCCAGTGAGGCCAGATTCTAAAGAATCGGAGTCCATGGCAGAACGGAGCAATCCCCCTCGCCACCCCGTGAAACCTCCCCGGGACAGACCCTGCCTTGTGTCGGCTGTCCGCTGCCCTCATCTGCGGGTGTGAATGGCGGCCCTAGTCTGCAGCCATTTCCCTCACCATGTTGGCTGTGATAGGCTACGTATATATTTACGTAGCCTATCACGAAAAGAGCAGGGACGCAAATGGAGTAGCGGATGCCATTTGCTTCCCTGCTCTTTGCCGTGATAGGCTACGTAAATATATACGTAACCAATCATGGCAACGCAGGGACGCAAATGGTGGCCACTACGGCAGCCGCCATTTGCGGCCGCAGCCCGGCAGCAGATGGAGGTCCGGCTGTGGGTGGCCCCAGCCGGTGGGTCCACGGACTCGCTGTGGAGTAGAGCCGGTCCCTCCCCCTCACCGCGGATGCCCCTGAATGGAGCCAGGTAAGGGATTCGTACATCCCTAGCTTGAACTAAATGAGACACCTGGATTTAAACTGGCCTGTTTTTATGCATGTGTGTATGTTGGGGGGATGGGGGGTACTTTGCTTCTTAACTGAGGGGCTCTGGCTTCACTGGGAATCCTGCATACTTCAGAGTTTCCCTGCAGAAAAGTAGTGTAGAGTAAGAAGGGCTGTAGCTAAGACGGTTTTGCAAGCACTGGATGTGCGCTTGATATTGTACTTGCTGTGAAACAAAACACTCACAACTGTTCCTCAAGCATTGAAGTGCATGCTTTTCCTCACACAGAGAATGCTGGAGATAGTAATAACAGATGAAGGAGCTCTAGTTCATGCTACCAAATTGGCGTGGTAAGCAGGTGGGTTGAATAGATCTGAAAGGGAGCTACAGAAAGGGAGCTACAGGAAGTAATAGCAAAAAAAGCTCAGAGACACAGAACATAATTGTCCTCTGAAGAGACTGATGGCATTATTTGGTATTGCTGTTTCCTGTTAAAAAGGCACTTAGCAGAGACGAAACAAAAGGCAGAACAGAAGGCGCTTTACCAGTCCCACATGCACACAAGGCTATCTTAGTAAAAAAGGAGACCACACCCTTCTTTAGTAAAGAAAGGATAAAACGATTTGCTCACAATTTCTTGTATAAAAAAGCAGGCACAGCATATAGTTTCAGACAAAGTTTGTTCAGTCCATTTCTTTGTGTTCTACAACACTGGCAGGAGAGACAGCAAACACATGTCCTACCAGCAATGGAGAGAGGGTGGGGTGGGGAGGAGCAAAACCAAAGGAAACCACACTGTAGGCTATAGAGATCCTAAGGCTAGCTGTGCCCCAAATTCCCATGCATTAACTAGCTAACTGCAACACTGCTCCCTTCCTTTGTTACTTGGCCTTCTTTCCACTTCCAATATGTGTCCTTTTTTGTTTTCAGGTCATCCCTAAGCTTTTTGTGAATCTACATTGGTTTCTTCTGTTGTCTTCCACCTTTTCTTCTTGTTGGAATTGTTTGTAATTGTGCCTTGAGAATTTCCTTTTTTAAAAAACGCGAACGAGAAAAGGAGTCCAAGATGGGTGGGAGCTTTTAAAAAAGGAAATTCTAAAGGTACAATTACAAACAAGTCCAACAAGAAGAAAAGGTGGAAGACAACAGAAGAAGCCAATGTGGCTTCACAAAAAGCTTAGGGATGACCTGAAAACAAAAAAAGGACACATATAGGAAGTGGAAAGAAGGCCAAGTAACAAAGGAAGAGTACAGGCAGGTAGCACAGAATTGCAGGGATGGCGTCAGGAAGGCTAAAGCTGAGAACGAGCTGAGGTTAGCGAGGGATGCTAAAAACAACAAAAGGGCTTTCTTTAGCTACGTGCATAGTAAAAGGCAGAGGAAAGAAATGGTGGTTCAACTATTAAATATGGATGGCAAAACGATAACAGATGACAAAGAAAAGGCAGAGGTGCTCAATTCCTACTTTGGCGCAGTCTTCTCCCAAAAGAGGGTCTATGACCCCCCTGGCAAAGGCGAAGTACAGGCTGAAGGGGCAGGATTGAGGCTTGAGATTGTTAGGTATATGGTCAAGGAACACCTAATTACTTTGAATGAGTTCAAATCTCCAGGGCCAGATGAACTGCATCCTAGAGTAATAAAGGAACTGGCAGAAGAACTTTCAGAACCGCTGTCTATTCTCTTTGAGAAATCATGGAGGGCGGGTGAAGTGCCAGATGACTGGAGGAGGGCTAATGTTGTCCCTCTCTTCAGAAAGGGTAAAAAGGAGGAACCAGTCAGTCTGACATCAATCCCTGGGAAAATTCTGGAGCAGATGATAAAGCAATCCATCTGGAAGCACCTTGACAACAATGCAGTGATTACTCGAAGCCAACATGGATTTGTCAAAAACAAGTCCTGCCAGACGAATCTGATCTCATTTTTTGATCAAATAACCTCCCTTGTAGACCGTGGGAATGCTGTAGACATCATATACCTCGACTTCAGCAAAGCTTTCGACAAAGTGCCCCATGATATCCTGAGGAGCAAACTAGCTCAAAGTGGGCTAGATGAAACAACGATCCAGTGGATCCACAGTTGGCTACAGATTTGGACACAAAGAGTGCTTATCAATGGGACCTTCTCAAACTGGGGAGAAGTAATGAGTAGGGTACCGCAGGGCTCAGTCCCGGGCCCAGTGCTCTTCAACATTTTTATTAATGACTTGGAGGAGGAGGTGCAGGGAATGCTGATCAGATTTGCAGATGACACAAAATTCGGCGGGATAGCTAATACTTTGGAAGACAGAAACAAAATTCAAAGTGATCTGGATAAACTGGAGCACTGGGCAGAACAACAGAAAGGAATTTAATAGGGATAAATGCCAAGTTCTGTACCTAGGAAAAAGAAACTAAATGCACAGTTACAAGATGAGGGATACGTGGCTCAACAACACTACAAGCGAGAAGGATCTTGGAATTGTTGTCGATCACAAGCTGAATATGAGTCAACAATGAGATGTGGCTGCAAAAAAGGCAAATGCCATTTGGGGCTGCATTAATAGAAGCATAGCTTCCAAATCCCGGGACGTACTAGTTCCCCTCTACTCAGCACTGGTTAGGCCTCATCTGGAGTACTGTGTCCAGTTCTGGGTGCTACACTTTAAGAAGGATGCAGACAAACTGGAGAGGGTTCAGAGGAGGGCAACGAAGATGATCAGGGGACTGGAAACAAAGCCCTATGAAGAGAGACTGAAAGAACTGGGCATGTTTAGACTTGAGAAGAATGAGGGGAGATATGATAGCGCTCTTCAAGTACTTGAAAGGTTGTCACAGAGAGGAAGGCCAGGATCTCTTCTTGATCATCCCAGAGTGCAGAACATGGAATAATGGGCTCAAGTTACAGGAAGCCAGATTCCGGCTGAACATCAGGAAAAACTTCCTGACTGTTAGAGCAATACGACAATGGAACCTATTACCTAGGGAGGTGGTGGGCTCTCCCACACTGGAGGCGTTGAAGACGAGGCTGGACAGCCATCTGTCAGGGATGCTCTGACTTGGATTCGTGCATTGAGCAAGGGCTTGGACTCTATGACCTTGTAGGCCCCTTCCAACCCTACTATTCTATGATTCTGTTCCTGTAACTTGCAGATGAGGTTGCAATATTCCCAACAGAGATGTCACAGGAAGTGGTGGAATGCAGATAATTTTCCAAAGCTCTGCTTGCTTGTAAACTGGTTTTGGCATTTTTTGTGCCTGTGAAGCAGGAGTGATGAAACTCCAGGCTAAATCCAGTCCAGCAGGGGGCCAAATCTGGCCCTTGTGGGTTCCCTAGAGGGCCATGCCCCTTCCTTTGGCCCCACCCCTTTGCCTCAACTGCCAATCATTGGGTGGATTCCTGGCTTTTGGGCAGGTTTTTTCCCCTCATTGTAAAAGGTTGAAATGCCTTTCCTGGCCTCACAACTTAATTTCACTCAGATGTTTTGACCAAAAAGTTCTTTCACCCAAATGTTGAGGAAGGTGGGGGGAAAGTAACATGGTATGAAAGCAGAGTACATTATAATGCTGAACTAAGATTGATGGTAAAATACAAACATGGCACAGAAATAGGGGGAGAAGCAAGGTGAACCTCGGGAATGGTGCTGCACTGTAAACACACTCTTAAGTCTGCCTGCCCTGCCTGGTGCCCTCCAGATGCTTTGGAGTACAACTCCCAGCACTCCTGACCATTGGCTAGGAGTGCTGGGAACTGAAGTCCAAAACATTTGGAGGGCACCTGGTTGGGGAATTCTGCTCTTTAAGTATATCAGCACCAGGTACATGGGAGAAATATTAGAAAGATCGTGGCCAGCATAGACATTATGCAGGAGACACAAGCAATTTCCTTTCCCCCACTTTAATGGGAAGCTTCCATTTTGAACAGATGGATGGCAGTGGCACATGCCTTCTTAACCCTTTCCTGTCCTGCCATTTGTCTGGTCAAAATCACCCACCATCCACTTGAAGGGGAAAAGATATGGGACCTTGTTATGTTTTTAGCATGTGGGCAGTGGAGGCTGGTGGCCCTGATGTCAGTGGGGAAGTGAATACACTCCGGGGCCACCAGCCTCCACTGCTTGTGCAGAGAAAAGCAGGACTGGAAGGGCAATTTTGAGCAGACAAAACAACACAAGGGATAAGGGTGGAGCTCTGCTCATACTGGCAGCCTCTTGTGGCTGCTTTTCAGTTAAAAAGAAATCAGGAGATGGGAATTCTCCCATGGTAATGTCTGGCTTGCCCCTTGTGTCTCTCACTCAGCTGTGTTTTTTCAGAGGATGTTGGAAACAAGCTACACTTTTCTGTCTCTACAGAGAGGAAGAGGAAACCACTTGTAAACTGGTCCATTCCATTCAGAAGTTCATATACTGGCCTCAACCCAGCAACTGGAACATGACAAGCCCAAGCTGATCCTGTCTCTGCAGTAATGAGAGAACCGCCTAGGAACAGAGAGAAGAACTGACCAGGTCTGGGAGGGAATAAGAAAACGAAAGAGCAATTCCTGATCGCAGCTGACGTCTGTCGTTCTCCTTGTTTCCACCGCAATTACGCTAGACAATGTTATCATTCAGTGAGAAAAACCAGACCGTATGTTTTCATACTGTACAATACTGATGTGTTTATTGCCAGCTTGTGGCCGCTATTATAAATCCATCCATTGGGGAACTGATGCTTTGCAGCTACAGTAATTCAGGGAACCATGTCCCACTATTCTTTCTGCATTATCTCTTCACTGAAGAATAGTTCTGGGGACCAGGCAGATGTGGCAGTCACATATTGTTCAAAGTAGGTTGTTGCTGTTGTGAGAAATAAATAAATGCAATGATAATCTGCCTAAGGGTGGATTGGCCAGGGTTACCTCCAGGGGCTGACATCAAGAGTCTGGAGCAACTCCTCTATGAGGAAAGGTTACAACAGCTGGGATTGTTTAGCTTAGAAACGAGGCGAGTGAGAAGAGACATTATAGAGGTGTACAAAATTAAGCATGGTGTAGAGGATGTGGAGAGGGAGAAATTTTTCTCCCTCTCTCATAACTAGACCCCAATGGGGTCATCCCATGAAGCTGATTGGTGGGAGATTCCAGACAGATAAAAGGAAGGCCTTCTTCACACAGTGCCTGGTTACACTATGGAATTGTTGGGAGGAAATGATCAGCAGTTGAGAAGCCCAAGATCCTCAAGAACATGGATGGGGAACATCCAGCCTACAGGCCAAACTCTACTTGCTACCCTTCCCCAAATCCCTTCCCCCTCAGACAAGGGCGAGCAGCTCCCAGCTAATTGTGGCCTTAAGTGGTACTCCTGGAGACCATGGCTCATAAGAACATAAGAAGAGCCCTGCTGGATCGGACCAAGGGTCCATCTAGTCCAGCATTCTGTTCACACAGTGGCCAGTCAGCTGTTGTCCAGGAAACCACAAGCACAACACGAGCACAACAGCACCCTCCCACCCATGTTCTACAGCAACTGGTGTACACAGGCTCACTGCCTCTGGTTCTGGAGGTAGCACATAGCCATCAGGACTATTAGCCATTGATAGCCTTCTCCTCCAGGAGTTTGTCCAACCCCCTTTTAAAGCCATCCAAATTGGTCGCCATCACTACATCCTGTGGTAACCATGTTCAGCAAGGCTCAGTCAGCTTTGCTCCCCCCTCGCCACTCCTTGAGGCACCAGTTCAGAGGGTTTTGCCCACCCCTCACCTTCCCTGATCATGAAAGGCACGGTGTGTGTGTGTGTGTGTGTGTGTGTGTGAGATTGGGTTGTATGTGTGTGAAGGTGATTGGCTCTGGACAACATGCTGGGACCACATGCCAGCAGTGTGGGATGTCCCCACCCATTTTGAGCTGTGGCCCCAGACACTGCTGGCAAGTGGCCCCCAATGTTTATTGTACGGAGTCAGTTCAGCCCTTGGTTTCCCATCCTTGCTCTAGAGGCACAAAAGTACCCTGTCACAGAGTGAAAACATATACACATCACAGAATGGAACAGAACATTATCATGCAATCCTCCTGGAACATAAGAAGCTGCCTTATATGGAGTGAGTCCATTGGTCCAACTAGCTCTGTCTTGTCTACACTGACTGGTAGTCTCCAGCCTATCTGGAGATGCTGGGATTGAACTTAGGACCTTCTGCGTGCAAAGAATGTGCTCTACCACTGAGTACAACCCTTCCAGACTAACCGTTTTCTGTTTAACCCATCTTGAATAGTTCCTCCGCCTGTCATTTACAGTAACCTGTTCAAAATTATTAAGGACTTAATTGATAGAGGGCCAAAAGCGATTCCTGTTTTCCCGGTAATCAAGTTATGTTGGGAAGCTCACCATGTATTCGATGGCCTCCTTCCAGACACTTGTAAACATAGCAACCCTACCCAGCCCCACGAGTATCTCTACACCAGCCTAAAATCCCACATTTAAAAGGGGGCTTTCTGCTTCTGTTTTAAATGCAGGATCACAACGGGCTTCCATTACATGTGCTTCTTTCCCCCCTTCCCCTGTTGCCTGCCTTCTCCCCCTTATCTGAGTCTTCCATATGTTTCATTGATCAAGCTCCTCTTCTTGCCGCTTTTCCTTTTTCGCACAGGGAACTCAAGTGGAACTACACTTCCACTTCCAAATTACCAGGGTAATTAGATAGCTCATTATCGCTGATCTATTTAAAAATGGAATAAGGGTCATTGAGTGCAGGAGACATCCTGGAGGTTAACAATGTCATCTAAAGGGCCCACAAACTTCCATGAGTGAGCAATCTCAATAGCAAGATATAAGCTCCATGTGAAGGAGCCCTTGATCTATCATTGCCTGTGCTGGTCCTTCCCCTTCAACTAGCTCAAGATTTCTTAGCTGCTTGATTGCCGGATGTCCCCTTCAGGGCCAGAATGTCAAAATTAATCAACCTACTTCTCCCACTGGCTACTTGACCCTGGTTTGGGAGGGACTGTTTATTACTCATGGCAGCACCACTGTACCTTGCAATCCCCCCCCCCCATTGAACTAAAACCATCAGGAACATTTTTGCTCTTATTCCCATGGGAAGAGACTTAGTGCTGAAGGTTTCATCGTCTTTGTTTCTATGGAAAAGCCAATTATTTGTGTGCTGGCCCCAGAGAATAAGACAACAATTATCCTGCTATATCCAGCTGATACCAAAAATAAATGGAACGTGTTCAAGCTGTCACCATAACAAGTGGGTTCTTTATCTCTGGGTGCCTTTGACACATCTTTCTTTGAAAAGCCAACTCTCTCTAAATAGTACACACACACACACACACACACACCCCTCAGTGTGTTCATGTTCTTAATGGAGGTGCTGTGGGATTCTCAGAAATACATA
Source organism: Heloderma suspectum (assembly GCF_057233095.1). Classification (NCBI taxonomy): domain Eukaryota; kingdom Metazoa; phylum Chordata; class Lepidosauria; order Squamata; family Helodermatidae; genus Heloderma; species Heloderma suspectum. The sequence continues at coordinate 282,051,698 of NC_139461.1, read as the reverse complement.
CATGCAACCCCCACCCCCACCCCAGTACCGAGCACACTACATAATATCTAGGCTCAAATCTTTTATAGCCTGAGGACAAAAGAAGAGAATCAAAACAGAAAAACAAAGGCACAGAGATGGGAAGCCATATGACAAAAAGAAAGCAGGCTATGGAGGTTATTGGGAAGTTTTATTGAAGCGACTGAAAGAATGAAGTTTAAATGCCCTCTAATGGCCTCACTCTAGATCTGCAGGCAGAAAATGGGAGAATTGTGACTGGACATTTGAACAGCAGCAGGGGCTAGGTAGTGAATACTTTTTTAAAAAATTGGTCATTATTTGTGCATCTAGAAACAAAAATATGTTTCTTCTCGCTATATTTTCTTTCTATATAAAAGCCAGCTCTCTACATTTTGTTGCACTCTAATATGAGCAAGAAACAGAACAGTGGGCATGGCAAGATAAGAGCAGGGCTGCATTGCCAGTGACTGGTGCAGTAAAGTGAACACTGGAAGGTTAAATTTAGGAACTCCCATTTAGCAACCCCCCTGATGTCTGGTCCAGGGGAAATCCACCATGGGGAAATCCAGGCTGCTTGGGCCCCCATGGATTTTCCTGGAGCCCCAGTATGCCCACTGGATTTTGTGGGGTGGTTCTCCGGCTTTACGAATGGTGCGATAGGCTATTGGCGGTTGCCTTTATCGTGGGAAACAGCTGCAATTTATGTAGAAGTTGGTGCTTTACAGCCACAAATGGTGTAAAATATGCCAATTATGGCCATAATGTTCCCATGATAGGCTAATGGCAGCCACCATTAGTCTATTGCACCTTTTATCATGCCGGAGAGCCTCCCTGTGGGAAATCCAAAGGACCCAGAGGTGAGTGGAGCCCGTCCACTGCATCCCTACTCTCATTACCATGAGAAGGACTCAAACTCCACCCTCAGGCTTTTGTTTCTTGTAATGTTTTGGTTTTACCTCAGAGCCAAACTAAATGTGAGGAGGAGGCAGCGATGTTTGTTTATTTATGTGTCTCTACTGTGTTCACAGGTTAGGGGTTAATTTTAACATCAAAAGGGATGTGTGGATGAATGCAACAGAGCCCTCCCTCACATTATCTCCTACATCCAGAGCTTTTCTACATGAAGCTAGTAATTGACTGTATCTACTTTCAGTTTCCTTGCAGAATTGAGATCCAAGCACTATATGAGGAGTGTTTCCTTTCCTGCTTCTCTGCTACATAACCTCTTGGTGGCACTGTAGCATAGCAGAATAGTGCAAATATGCAAGAGGAAATTGCTGCTTCTTTTGCTTCCACATTTAAATGCCGCATTTTCCCAGCTCTAAAAAAAAAAAAGAAAAAACTGTTGAAAGTGCTGGTTAGACAGAGAAGCAAAACTGGAGGGTCACGACATCGTCTAAAGAACCTGTAAACAACCAGGAGTAGGCAATGATGAGTGCACGATAAATGCCTCGTGTAGAAAAGCCCTCAATCACTTCAGGCACTTTTGTTCCAGTCCAGCTGGGAAACAATAAGGGGTGGGGGGGGGGAGAGGGGGAGAGAGAGAGGGAGGGAGAGAGAGAGAGAGAGAGAACACTATTGCCTTCATGCCCTGCTTCTGGGCCTGAATGATCCTGTGGGGGACACTATTACACAATGTGCATGGAATCACAGAATCATAGAATAGTAGGGTTGGAAGGGGTCTATAAGACCATCGAGTCCAACCCCCTGCTCAGTGCAGGAATCCAAGTCAAAGCATCCCTGATTATTTCAGCTGTGAAACACACAACTAACATTTCACTTCTCCCCTCTCCCACCATTCTATGCTTTACAACTGCTTCTACATTCCTGATATGTTAGGACAATGATGATAACTGTTTTCATATATATATATATATATATATATATATATATATATATATTCAGAGCATGTGCAGTTTGGCATTTTAAACTCACTTACATCATAGCACCCTCATGACTACAGGAATATATGGAGTTTCCTTCTACTGCCCTGATGCCTGCATCACCTGCCACTCCCTGGGTGGTCATTAGAGATGGGGGGGGGGCTTGGATCTTGGACCCAAGATCCAGTCCTAGCTGTGCCACTGCTTCCAAGAGGCAACTGGTGGGCTGTCATGGGAAAGAGAATGTAGAAGCAGGTGGCTATGAACCAGCCAAGGGCTTCTCCCATCTTCTTAGGTTCGCATATATCTGATACTGGAACTGGGATGGGAGGAAAGTGCCTGGATCTATGGATTGTGGGGAAGTAAGGTTGGGGATGCAGAAGGTTAAATTCCCCTCACTCATGGACCTCGTTTGATATTAAAACTATATCTTTATCTCTCTCTCTCTCTCTCTCTCTCTCTCTCTCTCTATACACACACACCTGTCCCAGCTTTACATGTGAAAGGAGTAGACACGTGAACAGAAAACATGGCTCTGGCCCTCAAATGTTCTTCCCAGTGATAAAGCAGCATGCTCTTTGGCCCCAAAATAGCAAGAACGTGATTTATATCAAGAAGGGACTCTATATAAAAGTGGTGGTGAGGAAACTGCACAAAGGCTTCCGACGGGAAAATAGAGCTCACAAAAATAGTAAGAACATGATTAATATCAAGAAGAGACTCTATATAAAAGTGGTGGTGAGGAAATCGCACAAAGGCATCCGATGGGAAAATACAGCTCAGTGCTGAAAAAGAGGATTGGCAACAATATATTGCTAGACTGTGCCACTGTTATCTAGCAAACAGAATCAGAGATTAGGACAAACAGAAAGTAATATTTCTCAGTGTCTGAGGCAGTAAATCTTATTCCCCTTAAGAAATGTGTTGCAGCCACAGAAAAGCCAAGAGACAAAAGTTTAGCAGCCCTGCAAAATATCTTAACAGAACATTATGCTTTGAAGCTAAGCATTATTGTGGAATGTTTTAAATTCCGTAAGAATATGAGAAAAGAAAGGGAGAATATATATCTGAGCTCAAAATGCTAGTGAATACTGTTCATTTGGCAACATGTCCTGGAGGAAATGTTGAGAGATAGATTTGTTTGTGGAGTGAATTATGAGAAAATTCAACGGCAGCTGCTGGCAACAGAAAAACTGACCTGTGGCCAAGAACTGTAGAACTGGCAACAGCTATGGAAGTTGCAGAGAGAAACTTTAAAAGATTTGTATCTAAAAACACACACACAATAACAACAACAACATCCAGTTTGCCTCCATAAACAAAATGCAAAGCCCGACACAAAAAACTTTAGGCTATTTAATGGTGTCTGGAAAAGATTGGTTTGAAAGAACAAAATGTCCTAGTACCTAAAGACTGGACATGTTCAGAACACTCCTGTCTATGTTTACTTGGACATAAGTCCCATTGCATTCAATATGTCTCACTGCCAGGTAAGATTGCATAGGATTGCAGCCTTAGCCAGAAAAGACACGTAGAGTGGCTATGTGTCCTCTTTTACAGAGGACAGTCCTCTATTTGAAGGGCTGCTAGAGCACAGTTGGCTATTTGAAAGCATCATCTGTCTGAAGGGCTTTCCTGTCCAATTCCAGTTTAAAAATAAAGAACCATAAGTAGTGTTGCCCATAATCAGTTAGCACCTGGACAGCAGACTGAGCAAGTCACACAGGACACCTGGTCACTCTTCCATACTATGGTGAGATGTATTGCATTTCTGTCGGAGGGAGCAATCCTATGCAGATCGATGGTTGCCTCTGACCCCGGGGGCAACTGCCTATCCACCGCAGGTGGGAGGAGTGGTGAGGAGCAGATCTCTTCCACGCTCCCACCACCCTGCTTTCATGGCTCGACAGTTGATTTTGGCTATCTAGCTGTGGGACCTTGGAGTACGGAGGGGTGGGGGAGGCTGGATGACAGATAGGAAGTGTCGTACTGGCACTTCTGACCTCCCTGCCCCACCCCCAGGAACGCCCCGTTTTCCCTGCTCCGTGCTGCTCTCACGAGTGAGGAGCATGGGGCCAATCTACAAGGCAGCGCGGGAGGGGTGGAGGCCAGTTCCTGGGAACCAACCAATCCTATGTCTGTCTAGCTGCTGACTAGCAGCCATAGGATTGTGCCCTAAATTATAAAATTATTTCTAAATTTGCATCTATACATATAAATAACATTCATTTTTGATGCAATTCTCTGACCTCTTTTGTTCTGTTTTTGGTGAAGAATTTCCTCTTTTTTGGTGGCTCATAAGTGCCCCCCCCCATAGAGGGGCTTATCAAGAAGCACAACAAGGCCATGGGAGTGCAGTGCACCCCACCACCCCAGAAAGGACAAGGGAGGAAGCTGAAACATGACTAACTACAGGAGGAACAGAGGGGCACTCCATACTGTGCAACAGAAAAAATGGAACCTTATGAAATAATTATACTTAAATAATTGAGATGGCGGGGTGTGTGTGCGTTCTGCTACAATAGTTAATGAAAAGACCTGTAAACAGTGTAAAGTGAAACTGGGGAGCTACACTGCATCCCTGTCTAATATATAAAAACCATTGTTATAAAAGGAATAAGGTCAGGCTTGTTGGGTCTAAACTGGCTAAAACAATTCAGTGGGTTGGGAAGATGGGAACACTGGACTTGAAGAAAATGGCAGCAGTATAGGAATTTCTGGGTGCTCATCGTGCAGTGTTCCAAGCAGGGTTACATACCTGGAGGAAGAAGGAATAATTTCCCCTGTGTATTTGTTAAGAGTGGGCAACATCCATAGAACCTACCAGGTAGGATCATGTACATCTGTGGGGACTACATAATATGCCGCGTCTCCAAGCCTGTTAACTACTGCCATTCTATGTACAGAGAAACCTGCTTCCTGTGTTTGCTGGGGTCAGTACTACAGCAATTTGGACATGCCCAATGTTTACCCACACATGGAACTGGAGGAGTGTGTGGATAGTGTTGTTATATGGTTTAATCACAAGGTGGCATTGGACTTAGTTGTAGGGATGGACGAAAGGGACTTACCTGGTCCCGCAGCTTGCTTTGCGGTGGGGGGGAGGCGCTTCAGTTCTCCCCCCGAAGTTCAGGCGAGGGGGGGGGAGGCACCCTGCCTCGCCCGGCCGAAATACAGACCGGGGGGGAGGCGCCCCATCCCTCGCCGCTGAAATTCAGGCCGGGGAGGAGCGCCCCGTCTACCCGGCCGCGAAAAAAAAAAGGAAAGTAAAAAACAACAACACACACCCGTGATAGGCTGCGTAACGATTTACATAGCCTATCACGGCTTCATTGACTATGCTAAAGTCTTTGATTGTGTTGATCACAACAAACTGTGGCAAATTCTTAAAGAGATGGGAGTACCAGACCACCTTACCTGTCTCCTGAGAAACCTGTACGAGGGTCAAGAAGCAACTGTAAGAACCGGTCATGGAACAACCGATTGGTTCAGAATTGGGAAAGGAGTACGGCAAGGCTGTATATTGTCGCCCTGCTTATTTAACTTATATGCAGAGTACATCATGAGAAACGCCGGGTTGGATGAATCACAGGTCGGAATTAAGATTGCCGGGAGAATTATCAACAACCTCAGATACGCAGACGATACCACCCTAATGGCAGAAAGTGAAGAGGATCTAAAGAGCCTCTTGTTGAGGGTGAAAGTGGAGAGCGCAAAAGCTGGTTTGAAACCCAACATTAAAAAAACTAAGATCATGGCATCTGGCCCCATCACTTCCTGGTATATAGAAGGGGAAGAAATGGAAGCAGTGACAGATTTTATTTTCTTGGGCTCCAAGATCACCGCAGACGGTGACTGTAGCCATGAAATTAAAAGACGCTTGCTCCTTGGCAGGAAAGCTATGGCAAACCTAGACAGCATAGTAAGAAGCAGAGTCATCATGCTGACAAAGGTTCGTATAATCAAAGCTATGGTTTTCCCAGTAGTAACATATGGCTGTGAGAACTGGACTATAAGGAAGGCTGAGCGCCGAAGAATTGATGCTTTCGAACTGTGGTGCTGGAGAAGACTCTTACGAGTCCCCTGGACTGCAAGGAGGTCCAATCAGTCCATCCTAAAGGAAATCAACCCTGACTGCTCATTGGAAGGACAGATACTGAAGCTGAAGCTCAAGTATTTTGGCCACCTAATGCGAAAAGAAAACTCCCTGGAAAAGACCCTGATGCTGGGAAAGATTGAAAGCAAAAGGAGAAGGGGACGGCGGAGGATGAGTATGAACTTGAGCGCATTCCGGGAGAGAGAGGAGAACAGGAAGGCCTGGCGTGCTAGGGTCCATGGGGTCACAAAGAGTCAGACATGACTTAACGACTGAACAACAACAGTACCCAAGCAACTTGTAGAACCTTGAAAGAAAGGTTACAGACACTTGCTTTTTGCCACCCTAGCTCACTGCAGGCAGTACATTAAAAAAAACACAGCCACTGAGCTCATCTTAGTGCCCCATTCAGCTCATTTTGCTGCCCCCCTCAGCTTGGCGCCCTGGGCAACAGCCCAGCTCACCCATCCCTAAGGCCGGCCCTGGGCATAGGATCCAGAAACAGGCTACTGCACACAGAAGGCTACCATTTCCAGAACAGGACTTCCTGTGTCCTCTCCTCCCCCCTGCAGCCCCCCATGTGCCCTCCACATCTCCTCTGGAGTGGGGAGGAGAGGATTCAGGGCAGTCCCATTCCACGAGCGATAGCCTTCTGCATGAAGTAGCCAATTTCTGGATCCAGCTCTTTGGTGGAGATAGAGACTTCATTCATAAGTGAGCTGTAGTACATCCCTGTTTCCCTTCTGCAAGATGCTGCTCTTTAACAAAGATTCAGAAGATGGCACTTTGGGGGCAGGGAGGGAAGGGGAAACAGGGCTTCCATTCCTTTAAAAGCTGCCTGATAATCAGAAATGTAACAGGTAAATTGAATTCCTGGCATCTCCAGCCAGGAAAAAGCTTAACCTGTTGACTTTCTGCCTTGTTAAAGGCAAAGGAGACCTGCCTGGTGAAAGCTGGTGATTCTAGCCCAAGCTTCTCTAACCTGGTGCCCTCCAGGTGTGTTGGGAACTACCATCAACATCTAGGGCCTTCCTCCAAGTGCCTCCCCCAAGGGAGGCTTGGAAGGTGGAAACAAGGGAGAGGGCCTTCTTGGTGGTGCCCCCCGACTATGAACTCCCCACTGCGGCCCACCAACACTGTCATCTTTTTGATGCCAGATGAAGACTGCCCTCTACTCCCAGGCATTTTATAGCATATGATAGAGCACTTATGTCAGCTGTCTTGAACATAACGTATCTCTTCAAATAAAAAGACCTGGCAGGAGAAAAAGGCATTTGCCTGTCACCAGAAAGGTACCAATATAGATGCAATACAAGTCTTTCCAGGGAAACAAATCCAAAAGTGGGGAACCACAACTTCTTCAGTTGCCAGTCATCTCACCTCAGACTTGCAAGGCCACCTGGAGGAAGACCTCCAAAGCTTATCTCAGTGGCATGTGTAGGTTGAGGTGATGTGGGAGGGTGCCAGCCAAAGGTCAGATAAAAATAAGCATGTCTCCACACAACACAGCATAAGTTTATGGACTTCGTTAAAGGATGTGATGATAAATCGGCCTGTCAGTGCTATTAGACGGAGAAATGAGGCATCCATGTCCAGAAGCACAGAGATCAGAGATGCAGGAAGCAAACAGTAGGGGAAAGCCTTAATCTTAATGCCTTGCTTGTCAGTTTCTAATCCCATAGGCATCTGGTTGGCCAGCATTGCAACAGAATGCTGAATTGGAGGAGCCCTCAGTCTCAGCTAGCAAGGCAAATGCAGTGTTCCAATATAGAATCCTTGTTTATCAGACTCCATGCGACCTCACTGCTGCCAAAGCAAGCATTCATGCCAGAAATAGACTCATACCAGGCATACGTTAACCTCAATAATGTTATCAAAAACATCACAAGCAAAAGCTGTTGCTGATAAATAATGGGCAATTTTCGATGGACTTCCTTCCTTCGATGGTTTAAAGCAGGCTTTCCCTACCAATGCAGTCTCCAGATGCATTAGATTGCTACTCCCATAATTCTCAGACAGCATGCTGGGAGTGTTTATGCTGGCTGGGAATTATGGGAGTTGCAATCCAGCACATCTGGAGGCGAAGAGCTCGAGGAAGGCTGATATAAAGTCATTCATCTGAGATAAGAGAAAAAATGTCATGAAAGCTAGTAGACCCTGGTCTTGATTCAAAGGCATTTAGTACTGAGAAACTCTCATTGCCATAATTCAAAGTGGGCATCAATGTTCTGACTAGTATTTGCTCAGTAACATCTGCATGGTAGAATTGTGTAATCTGTGTATACAGTCAAGGCCAGAAATATTGGAACAAGGGTAACTGTTTTGGCAGTTGGCCTCTGTACACCACCACATTGAAGTTGAAAGGAAACACACCCAGATGGGAGCGAAGTCAGGACTTTCAGCTGTAATTCAAGGGGTTTGACAAAAGTGGGGCACTAACCATTCAGGAAGGACAGCCAGTGGCATACACACACTCCCATCATTGGTGGCTCATAAGTAATGGAACAAACCAACATCATTTCAAACTTAAGGATCGCCTTTAATACCTGGATGAAAATCCTTTGCAGACAATGACTGCCTGAAGTCTGGAACCCATGGACATGACCAAATGCTGAGTTTCCTCCCTCGAGATGCTTTGCCAGGCCTTTACTGCAGCTGCCTTCAGCTGCTGCTTGTTTGTGGGTCTTTCTGCCTTCAGTCTTGTCTTCAGTAAGTGAAAAGCATGCTCTGTTGGGTTGAGATCAAGTGACTGACTTGGCCATTGAAGAACATCCCACTTCTTTGCCTGGAGAAACTCTTGGGTAGCTTTTGCTGTATGTTTTGGGTCATTATCCATCTGCAATATGAAGCGGCGTCCTCTCAGTTTGGCAGCATTCGGCTGAATCTGAGCAAAACGTATAGCCCTATACACTTCAGAATTCATCCTGCTGCTTTGATCAGCAGTCAGGTCATCAATAAACACCAGTGACCCGGTTCCACTGGCAGCCATACATGCCCATACCATAACACTGCCTCCACTATGTTTGACAGATGATGAGGTATGCTTTGGATCATGAGTTGTTCCTTTCCTTCTCCATACTTTTCTCTTTCCATCATTCTGGTACAAGTTAATCTTGGTTTCATCAGTCCAAAGAATCTTATTCCAGAACTGGGCAGGCTTTTTTAGGTGTTTGCTGGCAAAGGCTAATCTGGCCTTTCGGTTCTTGAGCATTACCAGTGGTTTGCACCTTGTTGTGAAGCCTCTGTATTTACATTCATAAAGCTGTCTCTTGACTGTAGATGTTGACAGTGACATGCCTACCTCTGCAAGAGCGTTCTTGACCTGGCTAGATGTTGTGAAAGGGTTCCTCTTCACCATGAACAGAATTCTGCGGCCATCCACTTTAGTTGTCTTCCGTGGTCTTCCAGGCCTTTTGCTGTTGCTGAGCTTGCCAGTTAATTCCTTCTTTTTCAGGATGTTCCAAACTGCTGTATTGGCCACTCCCACTGTTTTTGCCATCTCTCTGATGGGTTTATTTTGTTTCCTCAGCCTAATGATGGCCTCCTTCACTCACATGGACACCTCTTTGGACCTCATGTTGGGGGTTCCAGAGAACAGCTACCAAATGCAAATGTAACACCCTGAACCACCTCCAGGCCTTTTATCTGCTTGATTGGTCACACCTGGAAACAGGCCACACCTGGCCATGCAGCTGCTTGTCAGCCATTCGTTCCATTACTTATGGGCCACCAACGATGGGTGTGTGTGTATGCCACTGGCTGTCTTTCCTGAATGGTTAGTGCCCCACTTTTGTCACACCCCTTGAATTACAGCTGAAAGTCCTGACTCCGCTCCCATCTGGGTGTGTTTCCTTTCAACTTCAATATGGTGGTGTACAGAGGCCAGCTGCCAAAACAGTTATCCTTGTTGCAATATTTCTGGCCCTGACTGTATACAGCACTTCAGACCCATGATATGATACATCTGCCAGTGCACATTGGTGGCAGTCATCCAGACCTTCAGCTCTCCTTGCTTTCTCCTGGACTGTTTCTTTGGGTCATGGGTTGATTCCAGATTTAGTCATACATAGGGCTTCTCCACATGACGCTTTTATCCCGTGATTTACCTCTCCTCCTCCTCCTCCTCCTCCTTCCAGATTCTTTGTGGGATTTTAAATCAGCTCTTTACACAGCTGGTTTTTCTTTACTGCATAACGCTACTTGCCATTCATTCATTCATTCATTTCATTTCATTTCATTTCTATACTGCCCAATAGCTGAAGCTCTCTGGGCGGTTCACAATTTACACTGGTGGGTGGAGCCTGGCAGGATGTTATCAGATGTCAGCAGCACTGTACGCCCCCTGTCCACCCCCTCTGGGGTAGACCCTCCCCCTTTCAGCATGAACTTCCACTGCCTCCGATTACTACCTCGGCAACTTCTATATACAATCCACAGTACTTTTGGAACGACAGAAGTCTCTCCCCCGTCCCTGCTGCCAGTGTGCACAAGTCAGTATTGTCCCCATACAAGCAAGCAGTACCACTTTTCTCTTTTGTGTATACACTGGGAGAGGGGATTGAGGGGACTGAGTGGAAAGGGGCTGCATGTGCTCACATTTGCCTGTAGCATGTAGGGGCCATTGCAACACACACACCCTTGCTGCCCATGTGCTTAGGCATCCCTGAGATGTGGAGCTAAGCATGGCTTGGCTCCATTTTGCTCCTGTCCCTCACTCAGTTTTTTGTCTTCCCCCAAATGTCAAGCAGGCCAAGGGTTTCCTGGTGCCACCAAGAAACCCCATGGACATTGCAGGCAGGTGGATTGGCAACTGGGAGACAAACAGTGATGTCTGTGTTCTCAGCCATAATGTGCAATGCTGCTCTGCCAGAAAACAGTAATGAATGGCAAGGAGGCAGAAGGGTGCAGGCGCAGCGGGGTGACACTCTCACTCTGTTGTCATCATAACTGCATTGCCCCCACACATAGCCTAATTTTGCCATTGCACCAGTACACAGGCTGGTGCTGGCACTTTCATGGCGTGACGAGAGAAAATATCACATTTTGCCCATTATGAAATAGCATTGGAAAAGCAGGGGGAAAGAGAAGAACAACCAGTGGAGGACAACGACATCATGTAAGGGACCCAGAAAACTCCATGGCTGAGGAATGGCAAAACACCAGGGTAGAGACACTGTTAGAGTAGAATCATAGAATAGTAGGGTTGGAAGGGGCCTACAAGGCCATCGAGTCCAACCCCTTGCTCAGTGCAGGAATCCAAGTCAGAGCATCCCTGACAGATGGCTGTCAGCCTCATCTTGAATGCCTAGACACATTGAAACCAATGGGACTAAAGTTAAGCATCACTATGTTAAGTCCCATTGATTTCGATGGGTCTACTCTAAGTAGGGCTGTAGCCGCTTTGGGGCTTCCATGGCAGGCCCAATTTGGTTTGGGCTGATTCGGGCCCCCCGATCCACCTCGGCCCCACACCCAAAGCGGAATTCAGATCCACCACCCCCTGACGCCCCCGTGCAAACCCCCAGCCCCTTACCTGGGCCATCGCCGCCTGCCACCACTGCAGCCGTTATCACCACTGCTATTGCTTCTGCCGCTATCGCAGCCACCATTATCACTGCCACTGCCGCCTATTTTTTAAAATGCCGACTCCCAGCAGCAAGAGCCGGCACACGTCCAGGGCTCAGGAGCTGGTGGTGGTGGGGAGTGGTGGCAATTACAGCAGTGGCGATAGCGGCGGCAACAGTGGCGGCGGCGGCGACTCCTGTGGTGGCTCAGGTAAGGAGCTGGAGGTGCTGGCGTGGCTGGGCCAGGTTGCCACAGCTCCAAAGTGCACCGAAGCGCTTCAGAGAGCCCCTGGCCTGCTTCGGGTTGCTTAGTGCCCCCTCCGCTTCGCCTCGGAAGGGGTCCAAAGCAGCCTGAAGCAGCACGCTTCGACTCAGGGTTCAGGCCTCAGGGTTAAGCGGCGCACAGCCCTAACCCTGGCCTGCTTCAGGTTGCTTAGTGCCCCCTCCGCTTCGCCTCGGAAGGGGTCCAAAGCAGCCTGAAGTGGCCTGCTTCGACTCGGGGTTCGGGCCTCAGGCTGCAGCGGCGCACAGCCCTACCTCTAAGTATGACTAACCAACCCTGAATTTGCTGTATCATCAGCTGAACGTTTCAGATTATCAGTAAAGACCATCGCCATTGCCAAAAATAGTGTGGGTGGGTGCAAGAGAAATGTGTACCCAGTCCTCCAATCTTTCCAGTTGCTACAGGTGCATATGTACTGGCATCAATATAGAAAATTATCTTTAAAACACACACACACACACACACACACACACACACACTAAAATCCAACATCAGTGTTAGCCCAAAGTAAAGGCCAAAGTAGATGTAATGTTAATGTCAGGGCTCAGCTTCAGCACTGCACTGAGCCTTGTAGATTATAGCCAGGATTTGATTAGAGGTAGCCTGGGAGGGCTTGGGCCTATTCAGCCTCTAGAATGTCAGCATCTGTGTGAACTTATTTCTGTCAGTGTTCTCAGAACAGAGCCAGGGAGAGTCACCTTGGCAGGCAGGGAGGCTGGAAGCTGTCCATGAGAACCTGACAGAGGTGGGGTGGGGATTGCAGAAGGGGCACCCAGCCGTCACTACTGGAGGGCTGAGCACTGACACCATGTTTAGACAGGGGTCTTGCTGAAAGGCCAAAGGCCCTTGTCTGTCAAGGGATCTGGAGAGGGTGTCCTACCAATATGACAGGCCTAAACAACACCACACCCATAGAGAGTCCAACTTTCAATCTTTTGTTGGTAACTCCAGGCCACATGGTCGAGGCCTATCAAGAGCAAGGGAAGGGTAAACCCAGACACACAGGGCGTTCTGTGCCACTGCTTTCACATTGGTAACTCCACACTGCAGAGGAAAGTCCAAAAGTCGTAGACAAACCCAGCCTGCCAGTACGCTGAGCTGATGAAAAACAAAGACTATCGATGGCAGCCGCCATCTTAAAAGACACATTTCCCCCCTTCTCTTTCATGCAGGAGGAAAGCCTCCCCTAAGATGACTGCTATGACACATGCACATACCATCCCAAGGCAAACTAAGTGTGCGTCTTGCTTCAGAAATATTGTTTTTATCCATATGAGAATTTATGCAAAGTTGATAGATTAATCAACTAACACTCATAGGATTAACTGATTATGGTTTTCTTAAATTTATCATCCACGAGAGTGCTCCCCCCGTCTATGCGTATAATGGATCTGGACAAGTTGAGCCTTGTCTATACCTGGACTAGCGAAATGGATAAGTATATGTCCGTACACTTTTTGTGCCCATGAAGTCTAGAACGAGCTAATATACAAGACACAGATGCTGACTAGAGGACCTACCAGCAGTAATTGTCACAGTTCCACAGCTACTGGCACTCTCAGACCAGCAGTTCTCCACTGTGCCAACCAGAGACACTGGGCCACTGAGCACAGCCGTCTTTGTTCGGCATGTACACACAAGCCCACAAGAGTTCAGGCATGTGCACGAGCCTCAGTCTGTTGCTCTCAGCCAGGTGCTGCATTACCATTAGTGCCACTGTTGTGAGGAGGAATGAGCAACAGGCAAGCTTTGCCATGCCAGCCCTGCAGCTGGCCCACTGGCTGCCCACATCAGACTCCAAGCTCTTCCACGTGTTCATGCATCAGGGTGGGTCTGGGGTCTGTGTGAGGAGATTCCACTGCAAATCTCTTACAAGACTTGGACAAGGAGATTTAAAAAACAACTAGCCATCATATTTTGCTTTGCCTGAACCAGAGGGACAAGTGACCCAGTAGCAATTCCTGAGAGCGCATAGGAGCAGCATAAATACATTCTGTCTACTCTTGGTAGTCCAGAAGTGGGCCATGTACAGGTATGGGAATCAGACAAGTACAGCTTTCTGAAAACTATCAGCCATATTTTGCTGCACTGATGTGGCCAGTATTCTAGGTAGGAGATCCAAATAGACAGCAATTTCACACCACCCACAGAACTGGCAGACGTGCAACCCATGTGCTAAAGTAGCGAACATGATATAAGGTCCTAGCAAGTGGGGATTTCTGAAAACCAGCAACCATATTTTGCTGTGTCTGGACTCCTCAGCCACAGATTGTATGCCAAGAAGGGAATCATGACCCGGCACCATTTCTGACAACCCAGAAGATGATGGAAGCACATTCGATCCCTTTTTGGTACTCCAGAATGGGCTAACATATAGGAGACAGCCGGCCCAAACTGCACTTCAATGCAAAGTTCTCTCAAACGGTGAGCACCCCTTTCCACTGCTGTTGACTGAAGACCCCTCTCCATCACTTGACTTGGTGGGTACCAGAGGGGTCATTAACAACCAGTAGACCCATGGGGTCACGAAGAGTCGGACACGACTGAACGACTGAACAACAACAACAAGACCCAAGGAGGGATGCTTCTCATGTTGCCAAATTCTGATAAGGAAGCCAGTTCAGTGTAAGCATTAATGCATTCCTCACAGGTGTGGGTCACAATATGCAGTGATGCTATGCACATGTCAACTTTATGCGGCAGACGCATCGGGAAGCCAGTCCCAGCTTTTCAGCTGGTGCATCCCCAACCTTTGGCAACACGTGAAGCACTCTTCCTATCTCCAGTGCAGCTTTCCCTAAGCCGGTGCCTTCCAGATGTGTCAGACTACAACTCCCATCATGTCCAGGCAGAATGGCCATTGGCAATTCCTCATCACCCAGAAGGCAGAAGGGCAACCTATGTGCTAAAGCAGTAAGCAAGTTAACCATTGGCCATGCTGGCTGGGAACGATGGCTGCTGTAGACCAACACATCTGGAGGGCACCAGGTTGGGGAAGGTGGCTCTAGTGGCTACTTCTGGCCCACCAAACTCAACAGTGAAGGAGAATACAGTGAATATTTTCTTATTCGGATCCTACAGCATGATGTAGAACGTGGAAACTGCGGGCAAATAAAAACAAGAGTGTATGGTGAGAACCAGCAACTTCGCACCGGCAATGAAATCCAGGGAACTTTATAAAAAGTTCAAAGCAGAGGCACTGGAGGGGGCGGCAGATCCACCCCTCTACCGGCCCCCAGAGGCCCCTGCCTATCTTTCCCCTTCCCGCTTTCACTTTCGGGCCCCTCCTTTAAAGTCCTCCGGCGTCCCGCCCCCTTCTCTTCTCTTCTCCCCTCCGTCCAAGTCCCCGCGCTCGGACGTCTCGCAGTGCTCCGGGAGCAACTCCAACCCGCCGGGCTCTTGCAGCGCTGGAAAGTCGGCCGGCAGAGACGTCTCCGCAAGCGCGACCCCAGCACGTCGGAAGGCGACGGTTTGGCTTTCCGAGTCAGGTCACCGGGGAGTGGGAAGGCGGCGATCGGGGTCGACGGCGCGCCAAACAGGAGCCCCCGAGCGAGGGCAGCGGCGTCGATCCCGCGGCGTGCCTTCCCTCTCCGCCGTCCGCTGGCCCGTCGAGGGAAAAGGGCTGCACGCGTTCCGCGCCCCGTCGACCTCAGCCGTTTCCCTGCCCTCCCCAGAGCTCCCACGCGTCTCACGCCACGAGTTCTCTCCCGCGAAGCCGCGTGGCTCTGCTTCCCCCTGCGACTTCCCTCCTACTGCATCCGCCGCCCACCCAGGTCTGAATTCCCGATCCCAGACCGAAGCTCGGAGGGCCCCGCGAAGCGCCCATTCGCGTCTCCACTCGCGCAGCCTCCTTTCCCGCAGCTCCCCTCGAGAATTCAGAGACCCACCCCGCAGGGACAGGCCCCCCGATGCGGCTGCTCCTTGCCCGCCTTTCACCCCAGAAGAATCTCCTTCCCTAGGCCCCTTCCCTTGCCCGCCCGCTGCAGGGTCGTCATGGAGGCGAGGGAAGGTGCCAACGCCAGTCTCGAGGACGCCACCTCGAACCTCGAGATCCTGTGCCCGGTGAACACGGAGTTCACCCAGTGGTTTCTGCCCTCCTTTTACCTGGTCGTGTCTGTGCTGGGGCTCTGCGGGAACGGCCTGGGCTTGTGGAACTTGTGTGCGAGCTCTCGGAAGAGCAGCTGGAGCGCCCTAGGCGTGCTGCTGTGCAACTTAGGGGTGGCGGACTTGCTGTACGTGGTCACCCTGCCCTTCCTGGTGTCCTATTATCTCCAGGGCCGGGTGTGGCTCTTTGGCAGAGGCTGGTGCCGGCTGACTCGGCTGCTCTTCCACCTCAACCTTTACGCCAGCATTGGCTTCCTCACCTGCATCAGCGTGCATCGCTACCTGGGCATCGTGCACCCGCTGAGGATGCTGGGGAGGTGCCAGGCGCTTGGCCCTTCGGTCTCCCTCAGCGTCTTGGTCTGGGGCTGGGTGATCGCTCAGCTCTCTCCCGATTTCATCTTCACCAAAATGGACCGCACGGGCATGAAGTGCCACGACACGACTGAGCACAAGAACCTGGGCACCTACCTGCCGTATATCCTGGCCATCACAGTGACCGGCTTTGTCATCCCTTTTCTCATCATCATTGGGTGTTACTGCCACGTGGTCGTGGTCCTACGGAAGAACCAAAACGTGGATCCCACCCTCAAGCGGAGGAGCATCAAATTGGTGGTTCTGGTGACGGTGCTTTTCTCCGTCTGTTTCCTTCCCTATCACATCTTTAGGAACCTGAACTTGCTGTCCCGTAAGTGGCAGCTCCAGGGATCCTGCACGCAGACTTTGAGGAACATCTATGTCTCCTACCAAGTCACCCGAGGTTTGGCCAGCCTCAACAGTGCCCTGAACCCCCTGCTGTATCTGATGGCCAGCGAGGATCTTGCGACACGATTAAGGGCTTTCGGTCAAAGGATCGGACAGGGCCTGCGGTCCCTTTGGCACAGAAAAGCCCGGCAGCACTTAGACCAAAATAAATTAAGCATTATGCTCAATGAAGAATGTGAGGAGGTGTCGGATGATCTCTGAGTTGATTTAAAAAAACAATAAAACTGGTATATCCTCAATGCCTGCACAGGCTTCCCTCCTTTGCCATGTCCCTTTCTCTCTGAGTCGAGAGAGATATTTTTAAGAGAATTGAAAGTGGCACGACAGAGGGATGATTGCATATGGGTTTGAAGCAGATCTTTGAAGTGCTACACAAACTAGGGAAAGTTGTGAACAGAGTTAGCGGTGGGATAAATGTGGTATTTGCACACTGCCAGAAGGGAAAAGCTTATCAAAACATGTATAATGCACAGCTATGTGTGATAGCCTGACACCTTTAATATTCACCTGAATTATTCATTTACTCAGTTTGATAGCCCTGCACCTGTTTATTCATTATATGTCTGTTCACTGTGGCTGGAGTTGTGTTCCTTTGACGCCAATGGGATTTTTAAGCAGCCTAACTATTTTGCAGGATTGCAGATACTATGTACCTATACGTGTAGCACCACTTCTTTGTGGAAAACAAATGCAGGAATCATAGCAGGAAATATATCTCGATACCTTTAGTATACATGCCTTTCCATTATCTGTGAAAAATTCTATTTCTCCTTGCTGGAGATAGCATGCCAAAGTCATTCAAAATGGCAATCAGTATAGGTTCAGGATTTGAAATAGTTTGTTGGCACTTCCTCACCCACCTCCCACCCACCCCTTTTAGGCTATCAAGGACTAGTATAGGTATTGGGGGGGAAAGTGGGCTATGTAAAAATGTTTGAGGGCTAGAAACATGTGGACTTGTTTTTGAAAGGTTATGTTATGGTGTTACACTGAATCAAAATGTGCACATAGTATCCTGAAGTGATGATGTCAGTTGGGTTATAATCTTAAACACACCTGGGAGTAAGTCCCATTAAACTCAGTGGGACTTACTTTTGAGAAGACATGTATAGGATTGCACTGTCAGTGTTGCTTAATGCATGTTAACATAAATGACATTATTATGGTGACCGTGAAAACTCTAGCAACAGATAGCTGTGCTGGGGTTATTGACTCATTTATACAAATTCCTTTATTTCTTATGATAAGATTTCTAAATGGAGAATTAAATATATTTTCTAAATTTGTTTCAGGCACATTAAAAAGACTGCATTTGTTTGATTTTGGATGGCTGGAAGACGTAATGTTAATCTGTCATGGGAAAGACTGAACCTCCAGGGCTAAAGTCAAGACCTTGAGCTCCAAGGTCAAATAATCACAGCTGAGGTGCCATTAGCCTCTATTGCACGGAGAAAGCATGACAGTCACCATCCAGAACAAGCCACCTGCTTATGTTATATACAGGAACAGGAGCTATTTACCAGTTAGATAAAGAGGGCAAAATCTACTTGTATGGTATCCAGAAAAACTGGCAGCTTAACTTAATGGTCTGGTTGGTTTGGTTTCTTTAACAACAAGTACTTGTGACTCAGAAAACACCTCCTTGCTCCATGTCTTCCAGAATCAGTTATTTTTAAATAATAATAATAATAATAATTAGTAATAATAATAATAATACCCACCTGTAGGGTTTTTTCCCCCCTGTCACTCCCTCATATTTGAATCTTGACTTTTCTTCAAGGAGCTTGGTGGGGGGCACACTTGGGATTATTCCATTTTATCTTGACAACAGTCTTGTGAGGTAGGTCAGGCTGAAAGAGAGAGGGAGAGAGAGGGAAAGAGAGAGAGACTGAGACTGGATCAGGGTCAACCAATGAGTGCACCTTTCTTGTGAACAATCATTTCCCAACAGATAAAGCGATAACTGGTGTTGATGTGGCTAGAAGAAGGTACAGGCCTTTGAACTGTATCCAAGTCTCTACTGGGCAGAATGGAAAACTCACTCTGTTTTTCAGCTATTTTGGGAGAACAAGATAGCATACTAATGTAAAGGTAATTAGTCACTATAGGCAGCCAAGGAATAATCACAAAACATTTAGCACTTCATACACATTAATCAGGAGGAAATTGTTTAATGTTCAAGCAGCCAATATTTTTATGTAACACATTTTATTTGGTATCCAACGAAGTCAAGTGTTTTACTTCTACTTACATGATTTAAAAGTACTGAAGAGGCTCCTGGTTACAACAGCTTAGACTCAGAAGTCAGACTGGTGTTCTTGGGAGAAATTATTTTCTGACCAATTTTTTTTGTTCTGTACAAGTTCATACAACATTTTGGGGGCTGTTTTTATGGAAGTATATATTAGTAAGGTTTCTGGCACATTTTAGGTACGTTCTATGCTAAACCTTCCTCAATCTGGTGCTTTCCAGATATGGAGTACAATTCCCATCATCCCAAACTAATGGCCATGCTGGCTGAGGACAATAGAAGTTGTAGTCCAAGACATCTGGAGGGCACCAAGTTGGGAATGCTGTGTAATGCTGCAACTGGCACAGAGAAGTATCTTGAGTTCTGTTTTTGTTTGATTTTGGTAACCAGATCAACTGCAGTTTGTTTGGCCAAGCATTTATTTTCAACAGTTGCAGAAGGTAGAAGACAGACATGCAAAATGTGCATCACATTGCATGTCTAATCAGTGATGATCATGAACATCTTACATATGCTGTTACAGCGTTTGGGAACATACAGATATGAACTGTACTTCTTCTCTGCTTGTAAACATGGGGAAAGATGGATTTTTGGTTATTCATCTCTTGGGATGACCATGACTGGAAATCCTGCCACACTATAAAGACTGTGTACATATAAAGAATGTATCCTGTTTCACAGAAGCTGTGAGTATGATCTACACTACAATGAAAAACAACAGTGCTCCAATTAACTTGAAACCTAAACTACATGTTACATGGGAGATCCATGATTGGATTTCTTAACATATTGGGTTGGATCCAGATTAAGTTAGTTGAGCTTAGTTCCCATTAAAATCATGGAAACGTAAGTCAGGAATAACTTGTCTGATTTAATTTAATGGAACCTCAAGTTCAACAACATAGATCCAACCCTGTGTTGTTATTTTTAATGAAATACAGTTGCAAGTGTTTAACAGTGTTTCTCCTACTGAGTCATTTTTCTGGCCAAAGTTCACCCTCCCCAGCTGCTGTTTGCCCTGGAGGGCAGGGGG
Source organism: Heloderma suspectum (assembly GCF_057233095.1). Lineage (NCBI taxonomy): Eukaryota > Metazoa > Chordata > Lepidosauria > Squamata > Helodermatidae > Heloderma > Heloderma suspectum. The sequence continues at coordinate 282,031,722 of NC_139461.1, read as the reverse complement.
TGGTGGAGGAGGCAATTACAAATCCAGAAATCTCCTGCATAATGTGTAGTTTGGCTTGCTAACTGGAGCACTGCATTTGTTTTCTGGGTGTAGCAGATCATGACCCTAGCTCCTGTAAAACTGAGTACAGATTTTATAATATGCACATCCTTTGTTAAAATTACAATGAGCAGGAGCTCAAACGGTTTTCAGGTGCTGATAACTGCTTGCAGGGCAATTATGTTTTTCCAAGTACATCTTTAAACCAAAGAACAAACAGCCTCTTGGCTCTCAATGCAATGCAGAATTTCAAAGCATAGTTTACTCCACCTGCTTTATTCTGCATTCATTTATTGGCCCATAGCCCATTTTCCGTAGCTTTGAAATGGCAAGGAAAAATGGCAAGCCATTTTTTGACAAGGAAGACTGACGTACTCCTGCACAAGTGAATGGAGGAACTGCTCCTTTCACTTGAACAGGGACAGGAAAAGTCCATCTGAAGCCCACCTTGTTGCCCCGAGGGTCTTTGGTGGTGGGGAGGGCTTCACCCCCTCAGCCGTTTTTTGGTAAGGAGGACTTCCCTCACCCATATGAGTGAATGGAGGAAAATCTCCATTGCCTTGAATACAAAGGGGGAAAGCCCTTGTGCCAAAACTTGGCTAGAGAAGGGGAGAAGCCCACACCTGTCATGGGCTAGGTGTGCCAAGGGTCATGGGGTGGGGGCTCCATCCCACCTCCAGCCTTTTTTTTTTTTACAGGACACCTTTCCACCCCCCTCCCTTATACAAGCGAATGGCGAAATCACGCCATTCATTTGCAGAGGGGTTAATAGCTTGATGTGTACCTCACTCTGGCAGGCTGAGAGGTGCCCGCAGGCGCTGCATTGGGGGCGCCAGGAGTAAAGCCTTCAGCAATATGTAATAGCCTGCAGGGGCTCAGGCTGCAATCCTTGGCCTGAGACCTGGGGTGTTACAAGGATGTCTCTATTCTCATGTGGGAAATGTTGGTAGGCATGTATAAAACCCATGCAGAATTAGTAGCAACATGCATGTCCAGTCGCAGTGGCTAAACTGTATAAACGCCTGACCCGGGTATACCTTTAAATTGGGCCTGCACAACTTGTGTGGCTCACCTAGCACAACACAACCCACCAGCCAAATACAGTGGTCTTTTAGGTGCTCGCCAGGCCCACAGTTCCAGGTAGAAAGCCAAAACAGGCTATTGGTTGAGCTCCTGCTCGGCTACCACGCAGAGCTGAATAAAGCCTCCAGCAATGGATAAGGTCATGCAAGGGCTCAAGCCATGATCATTGGTGTAAAAATTGGGTGGCTGCAAGTGTATCCCTATGTTCATCTGAGAAACATCGGAGGGTATGAGAGAGATATTAAAGTTGGCACCGGTGAGCCTCTTTAGAAAGTGCATTCCAGATATGGGGAACACAGCTCAGGGATGGCCCACACGGATGGGACCCTAGACGAAATGCACTTTAGTGGGACCTCTCCTCTGTTGCTGTGCCCAGGTGGGCTTATTTGACAGTGGTGAGGGCAGGATCACCATTTTAAATTCCCACAGTGCCCCAGAGCGTTGTCTGAGGCACTGTGGGATATTAAAATGGCAGCCAGACCCGACTACCTGGTGCTGCTCAGACCATTGGGGAAAAAGTTAAATTGTGGGGAGGTGGGGGGGAGCAGGGCAGGGCAGGTGTCAGCTTATAGGGGGCCCCTGGCAGCAGCCTAAGGATTCCAGGTGGTGACACTGGCCTTGTTAATGACCCTTGCAGCTGCCAACCGTTGCTGGCTCCTATTGTCTTTCCCAGACTGCTTCTGGAACTGTACCACTTGCAGATTATTCTGTCCTGTTCTTTTAGTTGTGGGTTCTGTTGCAGGCTTCTCTGTATAGTATAATCACTCCATGGTGAGAAAAGCCGCAACTGTTAGGAGTTTAAGACTGAAAAAGGCTGCTTTACGCAATTCTGGATCAAAGCCAAGTGCCTGCCTAAGTCAAACAGTTGATATCCTAGCTCTTCAACCTATCTGGTTGTTTTAGTAGTATTTTTGTTTGCTTGTTTATTTAAAGGGCAGTTGCCAGGAAAGCAAGGAACAAGGCTGTTCCTCTCTCCCTTCCTGATTTTTTTTCTCTTTTTTTAATCTTAAGTTGTTGGTCTTCAATTGATGGACTGGGATCCAATGTCAGATCAAGGCCCAAAGTGGGCACAGGATGAATCCTGGTTAGTAACTGGAGATTAAACCATAATTTCCTGGTTTGGGTGTAACAGGAAACTCTGGTTCAACAAACCCTGGCAGTTGTGTATTATGGCACGTGAGAAAAGTGAAGAGAAATGTAGTAAGTTAAGAAAGTAAATAAATAAGAGGTAAAAGATGGAAAGAGCATACAGATACAAAACTCTTTCTCTGGTTATTGGACCAAGATAATTCCATCTGAACTGGGCCTATTTTGTCTATTTGATTTGTTTATTTGATTTATTTAACAGATTTAAGGAGCAATCCTATGTGGATTGATGGTTGCCTCTGACCCCGGAGGTGACCGCCTCTCCAGTGGAGGGCGGGAGGAGTGGTGAGGAGCAGTTCTCCTCGCTCCCCTCACCCTGTTTTTGCGGCTAGACAGCCGATTTTGGCTATCTAGCCATGAGACCTCAGAGCGCAGGAAGCGGCGGCTGGATGAGACATAGGATGTGTCGTACCAGCATTTCCAACCTCCCCGCTCTGCCCCCGGGAACGCCCTATTTTTGCCGCTCCATGCTGCTCTTACAAGCACGGAGTGCGGAGCATGGAGCAATCTGTGCTGCCTACAAGGTGGCGTGGGAGGGGGTGGGGGGGTCGGTTCTCTGGGAACCGACCTATCCTGTGGCCATCTAACCGCTGACTAGCGGCCATAGGATTGTGCCCTTATATACTGCTGTTCATATTTAATATTATCTGTAAGCCAATATCCTAAGAAAAGTAGGATGGCCCCTGATGCATCGCCAAAGGAGATGACAAAAGAGGACACCGATTTGCATAACATTTGCATATGCTCATTTATATGTATTGATACACATTTGGAAATGACTACAATAATTTAAATAGAAATACAGTACATCTGACCATAGTGGGGAAGACTGAGCAAGTGACCTGTGTGTGCCTGCTCAGATTGTTGTCCAGGTGCTACTTTCCAGGCAGGCAGTGTCAAGGCCCCTGGGCTCTCCCTTCTTATGAACCTTTATCTTTAAACTGGACCTGGATCCGACAGTCCTTCAAACAGAGGACTATCCTCTGACAGCACTTCAAATAGAGGATGGTCCTCTGTAAAGTAGGACACGTGGCCACCGTACATAAAAGCCTTTTCTTTTTAAAGGTTTCAAACATGTCATTTTAGACATACTCTCCTATTCAGGCCTGTGTTTGTGGTATGAGACAGAAAAGCTTTTCTCATTATTCATGGCTATATGCAGAGGTTCGCATGGCCTGTCCTGCTTTCTCAGAGCCTCTGCCCTACCTCAAAATAGCACCTGCCTATCAGCACACAAAGGGAAATGAGTCACTTTGGAAGAGGCTTCGTTGTTTGCAGTAGCAGCAAAAATTAAACACATTTTATTGAAAGCAAAAGTAAACATTGATCTTGTATATCTCCTGTGATGTATATGTGTATCCCAGTGGAGGCTGGTGGCTCTAATTTCCATGAGGCTGTAACTGGGTTTCAGTCAGAACCAGCCAGCACCCTAAATTAGCTATCCAAGGTGCTGAACCCTAGCCCCCAAATAGGTTCTGCACCTCAGATAGCTCCTTTGGCATTCTGGTTGGTTCTGACTGAAACCCAAAATGGATTCACAGCCCCTCCAAAATCGGAACCACAAGCATCTAGTGGTGTATCCCTTGGGTCAGAACCCCAAGGGATACACCACTGGATGGGTTCAGAGTCTAGGGATTATTTTCCTTTTTTTTAATTTGGTTCTGGCTTGAGCCCCCACCCAGGCAAACTTGGGACCCCAACTTGGATGTCTGGATAACTGACTGCCCCCCAACCTTGAAATATAGCAAAATGTCAGCATTTATCCAAATAAATGAACAGTAGCAGCAACAACAAGAAAACAGAAACATAGACAAAGCCACAAAGGATATCCGCAAGTTCAAAACTTTCCCCTTCCAAGGTTTAGATTCTCCAGTGAAAGCCTCCAGGGCCTTATAGTTCCTTTGGCCTTACAGGTAATCCAAGGATGCAGCCAGTGACTGCATCCTTGCCACTGAAAATCGAGTGAGATCCCCCAAAACGAGGGTCAAAATAGGGAAAAAATATAAATGTTGCAATATATTCTGGTCCAGCAGGCAGAGCCGAAGGCTCCAGTAATTCCACCCCAAAGTTAGAATATTGCAATACCAGTTCCTGCCACTAAGAATGGCAAAAACATGAACCCAGCTGCTAGAATGGGTCCAAGCCTCCCTTCCCGCTTGCAGTGTGTACAGCAGCCTTCCGTAACCCAGTGTTATCCAGACATTTTGGACTATAACTCCCATCAGCCCCAGACATCATTGCCGGTGGTCAGGGATGATGGGAGCTGTTGTCCAAAACATCTGGAGGTCATCAGGTTGGGGAAGGCTGGTGTAGAACCTTGGATTTCAAAACATGTAAGTACCCAAAGCAGACCATGCACGGTAGCTATATTCCAGATGTTTATAGGAATCTGAGACCAGTGGAAGCCAGCACCCTTTCTAAGATGGTGTTGTTTGAACCAATCAGGAAATAAACTCCCTCTCTGATGTAATGTTCAAATAGCCAAACAGAATTTACTTGGAAAGTTGTTTCCACCTTCCTAATGAAGTGAACTTCCATGACAAAAAGGGCCAGCCAGTTAAGACCAGTTAGCTATTGTGAAAAAGGGATTAAATTAGGTAAGTGGGTTGGGTCTAAACTCCCCTGAGGATGGTCATTCCTAGGAGGGGTCCCTGAGTCCCAGATGGTGCTTTTGGTCCAGATCAGAATGCAGGAATTCTCTTATAGGAATGTTGCGAGCGCGGTTTGGGGTTTGGGAACTCATCGAGCAACCCCTGTCCACGACCCCCGAACTGTGCCCACTGAGACGCTGTCTTTGTTCACCCCCCTCTCGTGCCCACTCGCACTCCAAAGGACTCACTACGAACCCGTTCTGTGAGCGCCGCCATTTTCGTGCCTTTGCTTTCTAGGAAAAACAGGAAGTTTTAAAAATGTGCATATTCAAATATGCGCAGTTTGGAGCTGGGAAAGCTAAATAAGCCCAATATTAGAGGTATAATCCCTCTAATATTGCAGTTATTTAGCTTTCCCAGCTCCAAACTGTGCATATTTGAATATGCGCATTTTTTAACTTCCTGTTTCTCCTAGAAAGCAAAGGCGAAAATGAAGGCGAAAATGGCGGCACTCACAGAACGGGTTCGCGGTGAGTGCTGGGGAATTCACCGAACTTGTGGGTGGCTCGAGCACAGGTTCGGGAGGGAAGCGGGCAGGGACGCTGCTTCGGCGAGTGCACGGAGAACCGAACTAGGGTGAGTTCTCACATCCCTATATTATGTTCGTAACCCTGGGCCACCCAGAGGTCAAGTTTATAAACTGCAACAGTTTTTTAAAAAACTTTGCTTCAGTCCCCACCCTAAACTTGGAAAGCCTATTTGATTGGTGGCTTGCCATACAACTCACACACCAGGAGCCTATCACAACTGCATATTTACTTCAACATAATAAACACACACAGAAAGAGAGAACAAAGGGCAGCACTAGATCTAATGGGCTTAAGTTACACAAAGGTAGATTTTGGTTGAACATTCGGAGAAACTCCGTAAAGGTAAAAGAGCCGTTTGGCAATGGAACCAATTACCTACAGGGGTGATGAGCTCTCTCACGCTGTATGTCTTCAGGGAGAGGTTGGCCAGCCTTCTGTTGCAGTTGCTCTAGCTCTGGAATTCCTACAGCAATCGGGGGCTGGATTAAATGGCCAGCTCTATGATTCTATGAATAGTGAAGAACCATACCTTACCCTCCAGTGTCTCTGGGACTCATATTTCTTGCAAGTAAGCAGCTGCAGCGATCCAGGTGGTACCTAGGAGCCTGGGTGTTTGTACCCTCCATGAAGATCACCCAGTGTGCAGCCCTCACTCAGTCCTAAGCTTCGTAACACCTGCAGGATCAAGGTTTCAACCTGTTCACCTGTAGTTTAGCAGAGACCATTCCACTTCAGTGATCCCATCCCTTTTTTCTTGTTGTAGTTTGTCCAGAGTTTGCTGCTAGCCCTCAAGATAGTCAATCATCACAAGAGTGATCCACTTCTCATCCCAATGCAGGGGTGGCCAACGTGTGGCTCACCCGATGTTGTTGGACTACAGCTCTCATCAGCCCAAGCCAACATAGGCAATGGTGAGGGATCATAGGAGTTGCAGTCCCAAAATCTGCTCACCCTTGCCCTAATGATTCCTCAAGTCTCCCCTTTTCCGTAGTTCTATAGTTTCAGCCAGTAATCAGGGGGTAAAAAGCCTCCCGCTTCCCACCTCTCTAAAATGTCCATCAGGCATAGTTTAGTTCAGTCTTCCTCAACCCGGTGCCCTTCAGATGTGCTGGACTGCAACTCCCATAATTCCCAGCCAGTGCGGCTAATTGACTTTGAGCCTTTCTCAGGCAGATCCCTCCCTAGGAAGCTGAGCCAGAGTCCAAACATTTCAAATACAAATCCCGGGAGGAGAAGGCTATTCATGGCTACTAGTGGAGAAGATGCATCTATGCTACCTCCAGTATCAGAGGCAGTATGCCTATGTACACCAGTTGCTGGGGTACATGGGTGGGAGGGTGCTGTTGCAGTCATGTCCTGTTTGTGGGTTTCCTGTGGGCAGCTGGTTGGCCACTGTGTGAACAGAATGCTGGACTCGATGGACCCTTGGTCTGATCCAGCATGGCCCTTCTTATGTTCTTAATACAATTTTATAATGCAAAGGTAACTCTTAGGCTGCAATCCCAAAAAAACACAACCTCACCAGGACGCCCGAATGAACACAGAGAATAGTCATGTACGGTATCATGCATTTAAACTAGCAGGTTACTCTTCCCTAACCTAACGCTCCTCCCTAACCTAACAACCTAACCTTAAAACAGCTCTTCTGTAATCCCTGCCAACATACAAACAGAGCTTTCCTGAGAGACCATGAGCAGGATAAAGGTCAGAAAGCGTGGGAGATGCCCTGGAGGCTGATGATACCATGTAAAGGACCCACAAACTTCCATGAATGACCAGTCACGAGTGAGCAATAAAGGCCTCATGTAGAAGTGCTCCATAGCTCAATGATAGAGCACAGTTATTTATTTATTTATTTATTTATTACATTTCTATATCGCCCAATAGCCGAAGGTCTCTGGGCGGTTCACAACAATTAAAACCCATAAAATACAAGACAATAAAATACAATGTAATATTTCAAAAGTTTTAAACGACAGTATAAAAGTAAAAATAATAACCAAATAGAACCTAGCTGCAGTGTAAAGATTTAAAATACAATACCAGATTTAAAACAAACTGAAAAATTAAAACACCTGGGAAAGTAAAAAAGTCTTTACCTGACTCCGAAAAGAACACAGCATAGACAGACACAGGCGAAGCTCTCTGGGAAGCTCATTCCACAATCAGGGTGCCACAGCAGAAAAGGCCAGCTACTTCACTACCTCTTAGTAGCCACATATCTCAGTTCCTTTGTATGCAAAAGTTCCCAGGTTCAGTCCCTGGCATGTCCAGTTAAAAGGAACAGGTGAAGGGGAAAACCTCTGTCTGAGACCAGAGAGAGCTGCTGCCTATCAGAATGGTCAATATTAGGCTAGTCTGAACTGGTATAATGCAGCTTCCTATGTTCCTATGCTGCCTTGCATACACTAATAGTGCTTCTCCCTCAGAGGCTTGCACAGAATTATGCATAACTCTGTGGCTTCAAAGAATACTGCATTTTATTAAGATTTTCTCTATTTGTGTATGTTTACCATGAGGATATCAAAGCTGAAAATAGCTCATGTATGACTTTCATCTGCATTCGGGTTTAATATGTGTACATATATGTTTTACTTATACACTCTTGTTGCTATGTCATGTACGTTTACTCTGTTGCTTGGCTTCTTGCAACATACATCTAATTTGTAAAATATAAATTTGCCCAGGGCCACCCAGTAAGTCTCAGGGCTAGCAGAGACTGGGTCTAACATACATGAGTCTCTTGTATCCAAACCCAACAAGCCATCATATGCACCATACTGTCTCTTTTCCTCCCCTCCAAGCCCCCCCCCCCCGCCCCAAATGTGTACTTTCATTTCTTTCAGGGATTTATATTCTTGGACCAAAATGCCTCTAGCTGTCTTAGAGACAAAAGTAAACATTATTTTTGATGCCTGAAAACAAAAGAGGGTATGGTACCGCTCCAACTAATCTCACCACAATGCTTGAGTATATCATGTGTTTCTAATTAAATCGGATTAGGTGACGAAGCCACAGAAATTAATACAGAATGCCTGATCTCAAAACTATAAGCTGTCTTAAAATACTTATTTGCAGATGACATCTCTCCAGCTTACCTTGTAAAGGCATGTAAGTGGGTGCCAATGGTATGTTATTTCCATTTATAAGGAACTAGTGCACGGACCAGGCTTCGCATGGGTTGGAATAGCCCTTAGTATGATACAGCGATGGCTTCAAGCAAACCCACGGAGCTGTCAGATGTGTTGTGCCTGCCCCATCTCAGTGAAGTCATGCCTGCTGCCCCCCCACCCCAGGCACAGCCCCTGCCCATCCCCCATAGCAGAGGGGAGGGGCAGGTGTATGATGCTGTTCACTGGCCTACTAAGCTCCCCGGCTTCAAACTGTATGGACTGCAAAGCTACTGTATGTGCTGGTTAGGGAAGTCTCCCCTAGTGGCTCAAGATGTTACTGCAGGCTTTGACTACATAGACACATTTAAATTAATGGAGAGTGCAATCCTATCGATTGCGCCTTCGATACTCACAGGCCTCTGAACTTGTGATGATCCTGACCTCCGCCGTGCTTCCCGCTCTTCATTTCAGCTAGATGGGCTTTTTCACCTGTCTAGCTCAGGTGTCTTGGAGAGGGAGGAAAGGAGGCTGGAAACACCTCTGGATAATGCATAAACTGGCCTCTCCGATCCCCTCCCCTCCTTGCCCATGGGAATGTCCCTTTACCTCCTCTCCGAGGTCATTTTTGCAACCTCAGAGAAGCAGCACGGGCGGTTCTCTCCGTGCCGGCTTCAAGGAGAAGAGAGGGTGGGGAGCGTGGATCCCCAGCTCCGAGTTTGGAGCACTGTCTCCGACCTTGGAGATGGGAATCTGAAATATCCTATGAGCCCCCAGATGCTGCCTAGGGGCCATCAGATTGCTCCCTAATGCATTTTTAAAACAAAATAATCCTGAGATGCACACCCTTAGGGTCCCCTTAATATGCATGCCAACTTTCAGGTGTCTGAGTTTCACAGTCTTGGTGCTATGGTGCTGATGGGCAGAAAGACAGACACACCTCCTCTTTTATTATTAGAGATTACTGCACTGTTTGAGCACAAGATGTTAGTTTTAATGGAGCAAGAGATACATCTATTATACTCAGAGGTGGCCGTATTGAGGACCTGCTGAGGCCCATGCCTCACCAGGAGATCCACTCTCCTGCTGCTCCTTGTCTTTTTTGTAGCTGCTCATTCACTTGCTGTCTCTGAGCAAGTGAGCAGCGAAAGGAACAAGGAAAAGGAAAAGGGGAAGGAGAAGGAGAACTGACTACTTTACTAGCGTATTACTTTTCTTGACCATCTTCTTAAAGGCACATGGAGCATCTCTTCTGGGGGACAGGGAGGGGGGAGGTGATACCTTTGCACTAACATTTACTTTTAGAGAAGGGACGGGAGAGGGAGGGGTGTTTGGAGGATATATAATGATATGGGAGGAGAAAGTGGGCAGTGACTAGTCCTAGACAACCCTTCCCCAATCTGGTGCCCTCCAGATGTTTTGCACTACAACCCCCAGCTTTCCAGACTATTGGCCATGCTGCCTGGGGCTGATGAGCACTGATGTCCAAAACATCTGGACGGCACCAGGTTGGGGAATGCCAGGGCTGTCCCACCCACAAAGCAGGGTGAGGTACCCACATCAATGGCACAGCAGGAGGAGCAGTAACTTCTCCCCCCCCAACCCCTGCCGGGAGGGCCTGGCACTGCTGTGTCTTCTCCTTGAGGACAGGAGCTTTGGGGAGCCTCACTGGCTGCTCTCCAGCCACAGCAGGCATTTGCCACAGTAAGAGAATGGCTGGCAGGGCTCTCTGGAGCAGCCACCCACCCTCTCTTTCCCTTGTCATGCGTGACCAGAAGACTCATCTGTAGAGCTCTTGCAAGACCCATGTGAACTCCTGTGACAGCCCAGCGAAGTCTTTTGAGACCCGCGGCTGCTTCTTCCAGTTCTCCATAGAGCCAACATGGTGGTGGGCAGCAACGGCAAAGGTAAGGGGGTGGGTGGGGCATGATGCGGCACATTGTCTCTCCCACCTCAGGAGATGAGAGACCTTGCTCCAGGGCTAGGGAATGGTGCTGTAGAGGGAGAAGAATAGCTAACAGTTGGATTCATTTGAAGAAAAACCAATGCTTAAGAATATTAGTCAGAGCTGATGACCTTCAGTGCCTTAGCACAGTGTTGACCCCCGGCCCCCTGTCCTTTCTTGTGGATGCAAAGCCATAACATAGATATGGGGAAAATGTCACTATCTTGTATATGAAATTGCTTCTCAGCAGAGAACAGAGAGATCATTTTGAAGAAAAAAGAAAAACAGAATGGGCCTATTCACATGCAGGGAGGGTGGTTAAGGAAACTACAGGAAGGGTAGCAAAATCACTACACGTGGGCCCATCACACGACTGGGAACCATGCAGTGTCGTGTGGTTTTGCTACCCCCCCCACCCGTAGTTAGCTGGAGAACTTACCGGAGTGGTTTGTGAGCATCCCAACGTCCCCCGCAGTGCAAACGGGGTGCTGGCCCTGCTCCAGTGTTCCGAATGGCCGCATGACCATAGAAAAAGTCTGTGGCAGGTAGAGTGTCACCCACAGTGGTGGTCACTCTAGCCAGTGGACTCTAAGGTCATGGCCTGAAGGTCCTCCAGAGCCTGTTTAAGCCACTGGGGAGCCCACCAGATGACACAGTAAGCCACTAACAGTAAGACACAGTTAACTCATTTGCAGGGGTGTGGTTACCCGGAGTGGCTTAGTAACTACGTGGAACATGGTTTTCTTCCTGCAGACGACACGCTAAGTCACTGTGGTTAGCAAAAAAAAAAAGCGCCTAACCACCATGGCTTAGCGTGATGTCTGAATATGGCCAATATATTGAACCTTTTTCAGTCTGAGGGCCAAATTCCATTTTGGAGAATCTCTGGGGAGGGGCACATTCTGGTGCTGGGTGGAGCCAAATGCAAAAGAAGGCAGGGCCAAAATGCCAGCATGCTATAGCTTAAAGCTCCTACTGCCAGTAAGTAAGCCTTAGGAGAGGCATTTCAACCTCTTAGAATGGAGGAAAAACGGCACACAAGCTGGGAAACCAGCAAATGACTGATGGTCATGGGCAAAATGGTGAGGCCATCTGGTGAACTTGGGCCGGCCAGATTGGGCCTGAGCTTCTGCACCCCTGGACTAGGAAGACCTTTGGTTCCATCCACTCTCCGGGGCTCTCATATCGTTAACTTGACAATTGTGGTTTGGCCTGATAGCTGGGTATATCTGTCTCATCCTTGCATTTGCTGACTGAGCTGGAGTCCTGAGGCTGTTCTGTGAGACCTCAGGCCAGCTGGCTTATGTTCATGAGAATTTAAAACAAGTCAAAACAACCCATCACTAAAACCTGTACATGTTTATCTGGTTGCTATCATTATCTGGTATGAAAAAGAAGGTCTGGTTTCTTTCGCACACATCGAAGGACTGTCTGCCGCACGCAGCTCTTCTGCTTGATGGAATGGATTTTCACCCTATTTCCAAACAGTTAAAAAAAAAAAAAAGAATTTGGCAAGGATTGTAAGTCCAGCTAGCTTTCATCATGGCAGCCACTTCAGACCGCCCAACTCAGCTGCTGAAATAAACCATTTTTGTAACGTTATCTGAACTCTTTGAGTGATCTGAAATGGGGACACCGTGCATTTCTCTGCCTGTACTGACAACTAATTATGTGAAGTGGGGACAGGACAATGCATAGCATGAAGACATCACTGGGACAAAGAGAGTCAGAAACAGCGGTGGCAGTCCTGTGTAACTTGTAACAGCAGATGCTGCCCTCAGAAGTAAATCCCACTGAGGTCAATGGGAACTTACACCCAAATAAATGTGCATAGTATCATAGCCTTAAAAATATTTGTATGGGGCTACCCTTCTAGGGCTGCCTTACCCAACCTGAGTCCCTCCAGATATTTGGGACTATAACCCCCATCAACCCCAACCAATATGGCCAATAGTCAAGGATGATGGAAGTTGTAGGCCTAAGTATTGGAAGAGACTCAGGGTCTGCTTAGGGGATACAGTAGATGCAGCACAACCAGTCTCCCACCCTTTCAATCTTTTAGGGCCCCTACAATGCTTGATTTTCATTCTGTTGAAGGCTTGTCAGTTGCCATTTTTAAAACACACACACACACACACACACCAATCTTACTGCATAAAGCCCAAGCAAAATGTACCTCCTGTTGTGCAGGATGTAAAGGAGACATGACCTGACAAAGAGGTAAAGACTAGATGGAGCTGGGGTGTGGAGGAGGACATTGATGGATGTCTCTTCAGTTGGCTTCTGCTACAACCTTTGTCAATAATTGGTCATCCAGCATATACTATAAAATACCTATGAATTTAAAGCAGGATCAGCACAACTTGGGGCTTACCAAACAGAATGCAACCATCAGCTGCAAGAGCCCCTAAACTGAACAGACTGCAACCATCAGCTATAAGAGCCCAATAAACAACCTGTTTTTGCCTCCTGTCTTGAACTGTAAAAAGAGTGGGGCTGACAAGCACCTAAAAGACCCATTGTACTTGACTGGTGGAATGCGTTGCACTAGGAAAGTCACACAAACTGTGCAGGCCCAATTTAAAAGCATATTCAACCAGATGTTCATACAGTTTAGGCATTGCAAGTGTACATGTATGACGCTATTGATTCTACATGGATTGTATACATTTGTTGTTGTTGTTGTTCAGTTGTTCAGTCGTCTGACTCTTCGTGACCCCATGGACCATAGCACGCCAGGCCTTCCTGTCTCTCCCGGAGCGTGCTTAAGTCCATATTCATCGGATCGGTGATGCTATCTAGCCATCTCATCCTCTGCTGTCCCCTTCTCCTTTTTCCTTCACTCTTTCCCAGAGTCAGGGTCTTTTCCAGTGAGTTTTCTCTTCACATTAGGTGGCCAAAATATTGGAGCTTCAGCTTCAGTAGCTGTCCTTCCAATGAGCAGGGTTGATTTCCTTTAGGATGGACTGATTTGACCTCCTTGAAGTCCAGGGGACTCGTAAGAGTCTTCTCCAGCACTACAGTTCGAAAGCATCAATTCTTCGGCGCTCAGCCTTCCTTATAGTCCAGCTCTCACAGCCATACGTTACTACTGGGAAAACCATAGCTTTGATTATACGAACCTTTATCGGCAAGGTGATGTCTCTGCTTCTTACTATGCTGTCTAGGTTTGCCATAGCTTTCCTCCCAAGGAGCAAGCGTCTTTTAATTTCATGGCTACAGTCACCGTCTGCGGTGATCTTGGAGCCCAAGAAAATAAAATCTGTCACTGCTTCCATTTCTTCCCCTTCTATATGCCAGGAAGTGATGGGGCCAGATGCCATGATCTTCGTTTTTTTAATGTTGAGTTTCAAACCAGTGTATACATTTACTCACCACAGTTTCCCAGATGAAGAAGAGGGACATCTGTGTAGAACCCCATGTCTCAGACCAAGGACTGCAGCCTGAGCCCCTGCAGACTATGCACATTGCTGAAGGCTTTCCTCCACCGGCTTTATGTTGCATTCATTTACTGGCCCGTGGCCAATCCTCCATTGCTCTGAAAGCCAAGAGGCTGTTCGTTCTTTGGGCTAAAGATATACTTGGGAAAATGTCATTAAACCATTCCCAACAGTTCAAAATCTATCTCAGCTGCTGCAGGGTGTACAACAGCGGGCTGTGAGCCTTAGTGTCCATGCATGTGCATTTAGATACATGTGCGCTAGAGGCCAGTTGCCTGTTCTCCACCTCAGAGAATTAGCTGCTAGGAAAGTGGGAGGCAGCTGAACCCTGAAGAACGACGAGGCTTGCAATTCACACAAGCGTGCGCTCAGGTAGGGCACAGAGCTGGCCAAGGACATTTTGCTGCCTGAAGTGGAGCAGCTAACTCCACCCCACGCCCCCAAGTAAAGGTGCATAGTATCCAAGGCCAGCCATTATGTTGTACCCGAGAGAACATTACAACAGCTGGGATTGTTTAGCTTGGAAAAAAGGAGGGTAAGGAGAGACATGACAGAGGTGTACAAAATTATGCATTTTGTGGAGAAAGTGGACAGGGAGACATTTTTCTCCCTCTCTCATAATACTAGAACCCAGGATAATCCCATGAAGCTGATTGGTGGGAGATTCAGGACAGACACAGAGCATAGTTAAACTACGGCATTCTCTACCACTGGATGTAGTGATGGCCACCAGTTTGGATGGCTTTAAAATGGGGTTGGACAAATTCCTGGAGGACAAGGCTATCAATGGCTACTAGTCCTGATGGCTTTGTGCTACCTCCAGTATCGGAGGCAGTATGCCTATGTATGGCAGTTGCTGAGGAACATGGGTGGGAGGGTGCTGTTGCGCTCGTGTCCTGCTTGTGGGTTCCTGGTCAACAGCTGGTTGGCCACTGTGTGAACAGAATGCTGGACTAGAGGGACCCTTGGTCTGATCTAGCATGGCTCTTCTCATGTTTTTATGTTCAGATCTCACAAATGTGTCCCCGCACTTCTTGGCACTTAAAAAAATACATGACGCAATATATTAAATAACAAAAAAAAAATGCTGCCCTTTTGTGATACTCAAAGTCTGCTGCCTGAGGTGGCTGCCTCACTCTGCCTAATAGGAGGACTGACCTTTCCTATGTTTGTCTTCTCTTAAAAGGAAAGAAAATGGGGCAGTGTCTTACTAGGGATGAGGACCAGGAAATAGGAACTATTGCTGGTAAGTAAGGATAGTTGGAGAAGATACGAGCAAAAATAATGTGTGTCAGGGTCTGCGTCAAGGGAAGGCATAGTCGGGAACTTGCCGAGGGCCCACACCCCAGCTGTCAGGGGTGCCTCTGAGCATAGGCAGTGGTAGAGTAGCTCAGATTCCGAAGAGGAACTGCAAAACGTTGGGGAGGAACTTTCCCAGACTCTTCCAGACAGGGAGAGACAGACTCGTCAGGTTTCCATAGTCCAGCTGGACAGAGAGGGCCTCTCTTCACACACCCCTGTGAGTGATAGCGAACAGGGAGAGGTGGGGCTTGGAGAGCCTGAATTCTTAGACACCAAGCGCAGACACAGAGCCAAGAGAGAGATGGCGGGGTGGAGCTTAGGCGATCTGCCCGATTGGCCCAGCGGGAACAGCTACGCAGAGACCTCATGACATAGAGGGAGATCCCCCCCACCCCTTAAGTTCTCAAATGGTGGGCAACTTTCAACCTTCGTAGCTTCCCTTTGAACTCCCTGAAGGCATTTCCTTTGTAGACTGTGAGTTACTGACAATTTGCATCTGTATGACCCATTGAAGTAAAAGGATTAAAGAGCCATGGATAGAAGCCTCTTGTCTGTGTTTTGATTTGGCTATTTGAAGTTCAGCAGGGACAAAAGGGAACCCTGACACCAGCAGGGGTCCATTGACAAGAGCCCCCCAGACATGCTCCTCCTCTACACCATTGCAACCAGCTTGTTTACCTGCCTCTCATTTTGTCCCAGCCAATGGTGGTGGTGAGAAGGAGGAGCAGCAGATGCCACTGCCTGCTTGCTCACTGGCTCTCTGCCTGTCAAGTGGCAGCAATGATGAGAAAGAGGAGGAGGAGCCATAGCAGCTGGTGACAATGTAGGTGAGAAGGAAGATGGCCCATGGAGGGGGCCTTGCCCAAGGGCCCTCAAAAACCTGGAGCTGGCACTGACATGCCTACTATTGTTGGAAAAAACTCACCCATAGTGCAGCTGACCAGAATTCTGCTTGTGCTCCGATGTCGAATTTCATAAGGAAGTTTTGTACTACGGGGGAGAGCAGAAGCTGGGATCTCCTAGTAGATTGCTGGTTTCGCATTAAATCTTCAAGGCTTTCTGATTCCCAGTCAGTGGAGGCAGGTGGCTCCAATGTCAGTGGGGTGGTAAATCTGCTCCAGGTTTCAGTCAGAACCAGTCAGAACTCTAAAGGAGATATCCAGTGTGCCCTTGGATAGCTCCGTTAGAGCTCTGACTGGTTCTGACTGAAACCTGGAGCGGATTCACCGCCCCACTTACATTGAAGGCACCAGCCTCCACTGCTCCCAGTTGTTTAACAATAGCAACGACAACAAAGTTAGGCTATTAGAATCCCTCATCTGTAGTATCCCAGGTTTGCATTTGTATACACAGGTCACCTTAGCGATTTACTAGGGACATGGTGGACCAGGAAATAGAAACTATCCTTGATAAATAACAACACAGTCCTAAGCAGAGGCAGACAAAGACATTCTGCTGTCTGAGGCGAAGGACAAGATGGCGGCCCCTCCCATTCCATGTATGAAAGGTGACTGGACTGGCAGGTGAATCTGTCTTCAACACTGATGATGGGACAGCATGCTCCACTGCACCTGAAGGCAGCAAGAGAGCTTAGAAAGCATTGCACACATGTCTCTCCTCCAACACGTTGCTGCCGCCACCTGGCATCTGCCGCCTGAAGTGACTGCTTCACTATGACTAATGGTAGGGCCAGCCCTGATTTTAGGCATGCCTACTCAAAAGTAAACCCCACTGAGTTCGCTGGGAATTACTCCCAGGTAAGTTTGTGTAGTAAGGATAATTGGAGAGTACGTGCTTGGGCACTGACATCTGAGCGAAGACCTTTTTATTGTCCCAGCACATCAACTAGCTTGTTTCATTCTGCTCCTCGATTTTAAATCTGTGTTTTTTTTCTTGTATTGGCCTCCTATATTTTATCTGAATGCCTTCTGAAATGCCATTTGCAGTATTTTATTTTGTTTTATCTTGTTGATTCTGTTTTATTATTTTGTAATCTGCTCTGAGAGCCTATGGCTGAGGGACAGCATCTATATTTCTTAATAAATAAAATATAATAATTCCCATCACCTTTCCAATGGATATTGTCATCTGTAGCAGATCACTGAGGAAAAGAGCTCCTACAGCAGAGATGGCCAGTCTCTGTAGTCTTGAGGTCCAGAATATTCTCCATACAGAATTATGAGGCACATGATCTCTACTAATTGAGGCAATTGATTTGAGAGGGGAGGAATGAATGCAATTCTTGAAAGAGGCAAATTGGCATTGAAATAAATGGGCAGATTTATTGCTTCTTGTCCTTACCGGTGAAACAGGAAACAATAGGATGGATCCAGATTTGATCGTATTTAGAGCAGACCCATTGACATCACTTGGACTTCAGTTAATTATGACTAACAAGTCCCATTGAATTCAATGGGTCTGTTATGACAGGGAGCTTTTCTACCTGAGGTATTTATTGTGTGCTCATGATTCCCTACTCATGATTTTTTAGGTTCTTTAGACAATGTCATGACCTTCCAGTTTCGCTTCTGTTTTTAAACAACACTTTCAGCTAGTTTTTTTTAGAGCAGGGAAAATACAGTATTATTTAAAGAAAGTGAAAGAAAATGCTATTTCCTCTTGTGTATTTCTGCTATTCTGCTATACCACAGTGCCACCTAGAGGTTATGTAGCAGAAAAGCTGGAAAGGAAACACTCTTCGTGTAGTGCTCAGGTTTCAGTTCTGTAATGAAACCAAAAGTAGGCAGAGGGTATTAACCGTCTTGTGTTGAAAAGCTATAAATCTGGATTCAACTCATTATTTTTAAAATTCATTTTTATTGAACCATCTGGCACCTGCAACCAAAGTTGCAGTGTGGAGTGGTGCTGTTCCAAGGATTCCAGTGCTCTATTCCATCCCTCTCCCCTTTTCCATTTCGTCCCTCAACAGTCGGCATTTTGTAGCCACCACTCAACACCTTCAATCCTTATTGGGCTGTTCTGGTAGTTCCCCCCTTAGGGCTTTTCCCCTTAAATATGTTTTATACTACTACAAACCTCACGGTTCCCCTAAGCCTGCTGATACCTCCCTCATCTGAGTGGTTGATGCTGATTTAGCTCTGTAAGCAATGGCACTCACAGTCTGAACATCGGAAATAGAGAGAAAGATTTTTGTAATAACATCCCCCGCCCGCCCGCCCGCCCGCCCGCCCGAAACACACACACACACACACACACACTCACTCTGATTAACATTTGGTATGGCCACCGAGAACTGCAGGCCACCATTTCACCACCCCATGCTATGGAATACTTCTTCAGCATGTGTGCCATATGTTCCTTCTGCAACAGTTGTAGCCAGTGGAGTCTGGTGGCTCTGATGTTAGTGGGGCATTGAATCCACTCTGGGTGTCAGTTAGAACCAGTCAGAACTCTAAAGGAATTACCCAAGGTGTGATGCTAACTGACATCCGTGGCCCTGTGAGGAAGAAGAAGGAGCGAGGGAGACAGGAGCAGGCAAAGGGAACATCAGGGCCTGCTCCAGGTGGACTGCCCCTCCTTTGGGAGATGAGGGGGGAGGGAACAGGGCTCCCCACCTGCTGACAGTCTACTTAATTCTTTTTTCTCCCTCTTCCCTCCCCATCTCCTTTTCCTTGTGTGTCATTCCTTATATTGTAAGCCTGAGGGCAGAGACTGTCTTCTTTGTTCATTGATTATAATTCGCTCTGGGAGCCTTTTTTGGCTGAGAAGCAGGATAAAAATGTTATAAATAAATAAATAAAGCTATCTAAGGGGTTACCTTGGATAGCTCCTTTAGAGTTCTGACTTATTCTGACTGAAACCCAGAGTGGATTCACCACCCCACTGACATTGACACAACCAGCTTCCACTTGTAGCATATAGAGTTGCCAGTGGACCAGAAAAAAAATGGCCTGGCCTGCTCTTGTGTCTTTAGCAGCAGCTTTATCTGCAGAAATGAGCAGATGAAGTTTTTGCAGGCAAACATGATCACTTGCTAAGATCTTCAGCTCAAGCCATTGTTAAAGGCGCAGTTCTAGTGAATGGTTGAAAAATGGGCAATTCTCATAATATGATGGGTAGTTATTTGAGGCATCTGTAAACTGAACCTCTCATAATATAAGTGAACTTGGTGCTGCCTAGAGAGCAAAGTTATTTCAGCAAAAAAACCTGTGCCAATTTGAGGGTGAGCATGTTTTCAGCATACAATGTGCATACAATATGCTACCTACAGTACCAGAGGCAGTACACCTATGTACACCCATTGCTGGGGAACATGGGCAGGGGAGTGCTGTTGCACTCGTGTCCTGCTTATGGGTTTTCCATGCTCAGCTGGTTGGCCACTGTGTGAAGTGCTGGACTAGATGAACCCTTGGTCTGATCCAGCATGGCTCGCTCTACTTATGTTCTTAATGTGGCAAAATAACATATGGGTTAAACAAAATCCCTAGCAATGCACTGTTCTCATTTGCCCCTGTTGGTTCAGATGGCAACAGTTGCAGTTACAATTTTTTTTTTGGGGGGGGGATTATTGTAGTTCATGCAG
Source organism: Heloderma suspectum (assembly GCF_057233095.1). NCBI lineage: Eukaryota > Metazoa > Chordata > Lepidosauria > Squamata > Helodermatidae > Heloderma > Heloderma suspectum. Next base: position 282,011,933 of record NC_139461.1, on the reverse strand, counting down.
ATTCAGCCTCATGATGATACGCACAAAAAATGCAGAACAAGATGTCATGATTGCTACCCAGAATTGCAGGATGGGGGTTCATCACACATTGCTGTGCATAGCCTTTTTGTATTTCTTCATTAGGTTTTCTGCATCTGAGCAATTCTCTTAGATCTTTGTTTTTTTAATGGTAGGAATGGGATAGGGGATAATGCTAGCCAAATCCTAGCTATATATGTTTAAGGACAGTTGGCCTGGATACCTGCCAGCAAATACAAGATGCAATTCTTTTATACCAATGTGCATCAGACAAGAGCAAGCCATTGGATTAAATGGCTCTATTTCCATCTGTTTTTAAGGACATTAAAAAAAAAATAACTCTGTGCCAATTCTCTGTCCACTGATTTGGCCCAAAAGAAGCTCAGACGTTACTGGAATGAGTGGGATGGATAGCAGTATGTAGCAACTACAGAGGCAGGGGGGGGGGGACTCTTTCAGGTCTGGATTCTATTTTGGAGAAGCTCTCAGGGGCCACATTCCATGGTGGGTGGGTCTGAAGGCAAAGGGGTGGGGCCAAAGTAGGAAACCCAAAAATAGCAGTATAGTGTAGCTTAAGGCTACACTAAAAGGAGGGTAAGGGGAGACATGATAGAGGTCTACAAAATTATGCATGGTGTGGAGAATGTGTATAGGGATAAATTTTTCTCCCTCTCTCAAAATACTAGAACCTGGGGTCCTATGAAATTCATTGGTGGGAGATTCCAGGCAGATCAAAGGAAGTATTTCTTCACGTAGCACATAGTTAACTATGGAATTCGCTACCACAAGACGTAGTGATGGCCACCAATTTGGATGGCTTTAAAAGGGGGTTGGACAAATTCCTGGAGGAAAAGGCTATCAGTGGCTACTAGTCCTGATGGCTCTGTGCTACCTCCAGAACCAGAGGCAGTGAGCCTATGTACAGCAGTTGCTGGGGAACATGGGTGGAAGGGTGCTGTTGCGCTCATGCCCTGTTTGTGGGTTCCTGGTCGACAGCTAGTTGGCCAGTGTGTGAACAGAATGCTGGACTAGATGGACCCTTGGTCTGATCCAGCAGGGCTCTTCTTATGTTCTTAAGGCCCTTACTGCCAGCAACTAAGCTGCAGGAGAGGCATTTCAGCCTTTTAGAACGGGCGGAATGCTGCACAAAAGCCAGGAAACCAACAAACGATTGGTGGTTGGAGGAAAGAGGCTGAGCCAAGGAAAGGCGGGATGGCTTTCTGGGTTCCCAGGAGGGCTAGATTTGTTCCCCAGGCCTGAGGTTCTCCACCCCTGAACTATAGCCTCTGGGTACCAGAAAACCATAGGAAAAGCCTTTCATTTTAGTGGCACTTCATTCATGCTCTAAATGTCTTTATGTTTAAAGGTGTGTTACCATTCCTGACAAAATCTATATAAAACTGAAGGGGCCACACCTAATCAGACTGTGATGATGAATGGTGGTATTCATTCCCTCAAATGAATATATTTGCTCTCATGTTTATTGCCCAGGTAATCAAAGAACATTGTGTGCCACAAGAAATTCTGAATGGATACATCGCACAGGCAGAATTGACATATTAACATATACTTGTGACCACCCCACATGTTAACAGCTGAAGTCTTTAAAAATGCAAGCAAGCAAGCAAATATCATGTTGTGGGAAAAATGTGAATAATTCCAGCATGTTATGAGCAAGCAGATGTGTTTCGTTTGTTGCTGTTGCACAAACAGAATAACAGAGACTCTGAAATGGCGAGCACCCTCAGTGTTGGGGCTATTTTGACTTCAGAGTAAGTAGGAGTAGTTTAATAGAAGGTCAACTATTCAAACTGAGAATGGAAACACAAACAGCGAATGCCACATGAGTTATTGAGTCTCCTTGAGTTCATCACTTCTCTGCAGCTAAGGTTCATTTAATGGTTGTTGGCGAGACGCGTGCAAATGTATTGGAAATCTCCATTGTACAGATGATATACAGCCAGCCCAAGACATGAAACAAACAGCCTCCAGCTGAAATCTTAATTCCAACATTGTTCTCCACCCACTTCGGAAAATGTTGGCTTCAGAATAAACGCTCAAGTCCTCATTTATTAAACACAACTGGGTTATTGGCATCCCTGCATTTTCCTGGTGGGGTGGATATATATGTCACTGTATCAGAGTCTTTCAAACCTTGTGGCTTATCTTAAAGAAGCACTGATGCTTATGGTTATGCATATATTTCTAAAAAGTATTAATTGGCCTATAACTAAAATCTTTCAGTGTGACATACAATTAAATACAAACGTGGCCCATAAAAGTCAAATCGTAAAACGATTTAAAGCAATCAATTAAAACAGCAATCAAAAGCTACAGAGACTAAAACAAGCACCATAAGAACATCTAAAAATACCATGAAGATAAAACAACTTTAAAAAGACATCATGGCAGCAGAACTACAAAAGGCCTGAGAGAACAAAAGGGTATTTGCCTGGGTGTACATTCACAAGAAGATTTAATATCAGACCTAATGGTCAAACTAAATTAAATCCTTGCCAAAAATATTGCGCAAATATTGTGACAATATTCCCATAAATGGGAATACAATGTCACATTCCATGTAGGCTTCAAGAGGCTACTTGAAGGCAAGTCTCATTTAACTTTGTGGAACTTTCTTCTGGGTAAACATGCCTAGGATCAGGCTGCAAGGGAGCAACTGTAGTTCTCAGGAAGACCACCTACCTGACATGCTAGATTTCTATGTAGAAGGATTTTGGGGGGCAGGAAACATGGACTCCTCTATTTGCAATCTGAGGTAGAGCAGAATGGGTTACAGCCCCTATACCCACATTGGTCAGGGAGGGCTGAGTGCCCACCCCTAGGGGTGATCGGGCAAATAAGAAAGAAAGAAGATGACTGTTATGATGGAGGCTAATTGATAAAGACGAGGGTATATGTATAGCCTGTTTTCTAAGACAGGTATGAGCAAACTTCCATCTTCTGGAAGCTACTTTATTTTTTACTAGAACCTTGAACTGACTGCACTGTGTTGCTTGCTGTGTGCTGGGAGCAGATCTTTGTTGTGGAGAGGGGAGGGGAGCTGAGCTGATCTGAGCTAAGAGTAGCTGAATGCTGCAGTCCCCAGTGCAGCACCCATGGACACTACAGCACCATTGGACACATCCCTTGGTGCCTACAACCCCCCTTGTCATTATTACAATTATATATATAAGCAAAGCACTGATCTCCAGTCACCCACCATATTTATCACCCCAGAAAATCTTTGGGCATTCTTAGAAAATGTTTAATATTGGACCACATTAAGCCCCCACCCTTACCTTCTGGGGTTCCTGATTCTTCTGATTTTGTATCTTGGCTCTAAGAATACAGCCCACACAGAGTAAATGTACAGAAAAGCAGTATGCTCTAGTCTGGGTTCCATTCCTTGCTCATCCATGGACTCATTTGGGAGCCGTTGGGCATATCACCTTCTTTCAGCCTCAGTTCCCCATCTGTAAAATGCGATTAACACAAACAAAGCAAATGCAGAGGCTCATAGGACTTTGGGGGTTATTTATTTAAGAAAATTTGTATATTGCTTTTCATTAAAGAAAAACCACAACATTCCAAAGTGGTTCACAAAGTTAGTAATTACCGATGATTTTTACGTATTACTAATGATTTTAATAGTACATTTCAGTGATATACCATTATTATTCTCAGTTCATTTTAAGCTGACCCCCTTCCCTGAAATCATATCATGTGACCCAAGGCCACCACAGTAATCCTCATGTGTATGTTAGAACTTTGTGCACCAAATCTAGCCATCTGTCCATGTACTAGACTGGTCCCTCCTGCCTGAGGGTTAGCCATCTCCTTTTTTTAATCAGTAAAATTTCTGGGACACACAAATCTTTTGTGTGGGAGGATGGGCCAGATGCTACAGTAACTATAACAACAGGAATTAAGTGAACAATAACCACTGATGAGATACCACCCACATTAGTGTGACTAGGAAATAATGTCAGAACAGCTGTTTATGGAAGCTGTACATAGCAGAAGGATCCAGGCTTCATTGTGGTGTATAGGTTTGCAGCTGATGGTTTGGGACATATCAGTGGATTATAGGTAGAACACCAAGTAGCCACCTTGAGTGCCATTTCTGGAACAAAGGCAGGGTACAAGTAAAAACAAACAAACAGCCATAGGTGTTGAGAACTGAACAATGCAATGTATGGGCAGTTAACTGGAAATTATGTATGTGTCCCTTGAAAATGAATTTAGGAAGCTGCCTTATAACAGGTCAGAATATTTGACCATCTAGCCCAAGACACTGGCTCTCCGGAGTCTCAAGTAGAGATCTTTCACATCACCTGCTACCTGATCCTAGGGATGTATGGAATGTGTAAAATCCTTTCCGTCTGTGTTTCATGGATTGTGAGGCACCTTTCTTTCCATCGTCCACATAGCAATGAAATCAGATTTTGTTTCCAAATTTGCACAAATGCACAGTTGTGCAAATGCACAGTTCAACCCAAATCCGCATTTTCATGATTTAGCCTATGGGGGAAATGTGCATTTTTGGCCAGGTTTTAAAATTTTTGCATATTTTTAATGACAAAATTTACACAAAATTTGGGAAACTTAAAGAATCGCTGTGCAAATCCACGAAATCCTCCAGATAGCATCTGCTGTGGAATCTGTGGGTTGGATTCATGAAAATCCAAACTCATTTGGTTCCACTATGGATTTCTCTCCTTCTAACTGGACATGCCAGGCAGGGATTCAGCGTAGTACCTTATGCATGAAAAGCATCAACATGTGTTATACTCCTCCTTCCCCTAAGAGGAGTTTGACAACCCCTGTTCTAGCCATCCAAATCTTTGCAGCTTACATACTATATAATTCCACAACTAAAATTTCACAGTGCCCTGTGCAAGTGGAAATGAACTTCTGCTTGCACTCGGGTGGGGTGGGGTGGGGGAGGTGTCCCTGATTTCTTTCCACTCCTCGCCCTTAGCAGCAGTTCCCTGGCTGTGCCACGTCAAGCACTCTTCTCAAGAGTTTGAGTGTTTCTCAGATGTCCACTCATCTGCGGGAACAGCCCTTAGGTGGGCTCAGGAGGCTGCAGCAAGAGAGAGAAGTGAGGGAAGCCCCATTCCACAAGCAGAAATCTGCTTGTATTTGTATGATCTGGCCTGGCCCTAACTTTGGGCTTTTCGTGGGGGGGGTCTCTTTCTTTCTCTCTCTCTCTCTCTCTTTGCAAGGGTCATGATCTTCCACTTCATGATGTAATGACTTTTCAAAGTGATCTATTTTGAAACAGTGGTGTAGATAGGTAATTTTAGACCCTGGTCCTTAATGGTCTTACCAGCCCCAATTTTTAGACAACCATGTGCATTATTTCTAGGGATGTACAGATTGTATAAAATCTGTTCTGTTTCGCAGATTGTCAGGCACCTTTCGTTCTGTTGTCTGTCCATCATTTCATTTACTATATTTCTATACCACCCCATAGCCAAAGCTCTCTGGGCAGTTCACAATTTATTTATTTATTTAGTTTCCAAATTTGCGCAAATGTGTATTTGCACAAATCTGCACCTGCGAAAATACAGAAATTCTCCCCAAATGTGTGAAAATCCCCCAAAATGTGCATTTTCACACTTTAGGCTATGGGGGAAATGTGCATCTTTGGCCTTTTGGTGGGATTTTTTTGCATATTTTTCTATGACAAAATTTGTGCAAAATCAGGAAACTTAGAAAAATGGTCCACAAGTCTGCGGAATTTGCCAGTCGAATTAATTAAAATCTGAACTCATTTGGTTCAGTTGTGGATTTCTTTGACATTCCTAATTACTTCATTTGTGAAGCACACCACTAACATTTCTCTCCTCTCTGCTCTGCACTGCCATTTACAATTGCTTCTACGTTGCTCTACATTAGAGCAACCCCCCAAAAAACACAAAACACCCCCAAACAAAACTGTTTGCCAACTTTGATAAAATAAAGAAATACTCTGAGCATGTGCAGGTTCACATTTCAACCTCACTTAAATCATACCATCATCATGACTATGGGAATAAAAATGGAGTTTGCTTCTGCTGCCCTGATACTAAACACGTTGGGGTTTTCTACATGACACATTTATCATGTGCTCGGCATTCCCTGCTCACGGTTGTTTACAGGTTCTTTAGACGATGTCATGACCCTCCAGCTCTGCTTCTGTGTCTAATGAGCATTTTTGGCAAGCTTTTTTAGAGCAGGGAAAATGTGGCATTTAATTGTGAAAGTAAGCGCAATTTCCTCTTGTGTAATTGTGGTATTCCGCTATACCACAGTGCCGGCTAGAGCGTATGTAGTGGAAAAGCAGGAGAGAAAGTACTCCTCATGTAGTGCTCAGATCTCAACAGTGTGACAAACCCGAAAGTACATTCCACAGATTAACAGCCAATTAACTGCCTTGTGTAGAAAAGCTCATTGCTTTGGGCATAGGCACAATTTTGTTGTAGAAAAGGTTACTATATTTTTAAAGTAAAATGAGCAACTGTGAACATGTACATACCCAGCAGGCCACCTGCTGAACATATATATATATATATATATATATATGCATTGATAAAGGATTCTATGGTAAGCAACCTCAGCCGCGGTGAACTCTGACATACACCTGACAGTTCAGGTGCTAACTTTGGGCCCGTTTGCTGCTGCCCTCATAACTTGCCTCTCTCTTGGTGGTCTTTTGGGCCACCCTGGGCTGCAGGGACCTAGACCTTGGCTCATAGGCACAACCCAAGTGGCACAGCTGCCAACTTTTCAACTGGCCTCTGTAGCTACATTTCTAGCAGTTGCTTGATCTGCAGCAATTAACAAGCAAAGGTGTTTAGCTCTAAGCCATGGAAAGATCAACAGATGGGCTGCTTCTGTGGGCTGGCAGCATCTTTACCATCAGCCAGCCCCTGAGTCTAGTTGCAAATGACTTCCCCACGCCCACCGACCCCGGGTCTGGACTGGAGAGAATAGCCTGGAATCTGAACAGCATCATCTACGGCCAGAAGCCAGGAAAAAACAACAACAACTGCCCCACCCATGTATCCTTAATATATTGTACCTTTCTGTGGATTGTAAGTGGCAGTCACTTTGCAGGCCAAGCTTGACCGAAAAGCAGAATATTAATCATACATGCACAATACATAAATATATTTAAAATGTTACCTGCTAATTCCTGCATATCAAGCTGCTACTAAGGGCAAAGGAGAAGGTTAGGCTCTGTGTTGTTCCTCCCCCCTGTTTGCAAGCAACCCTAGCAGAGGAACTAAATAGCAGTGTGTGATTATCAGCAGATTCTGTTGCCTCTGGGAAATCACTGAATTAAATAACAACCACCCTCTAAACAAGGGCAAGTGGCTTATGTTCCCTGTGCAAAATCATTAGCCTGGCTATATAGGCAGTGGAAATCAGAGCATTGGTCCATCTAGCTGTGACTGGCAGGGGCTCTTTGCGGGTTCAGAGGTAATGGTCTTTCCACAGCCCTGCTCTCTGAAGGCTTTAAACTCAAGGCGATGCTCTATCATCCTGAATAGCTCCTACCATCACGGCTCCCACCAACAGGGCCCTGGTGCCTGGGGATGATGGGAGTTGTAGTCAAACACATCTAGAGGGCACCAGGTTGGAGGAAGCCTGATCGTGAAGATGTGCAGCAGGTGCTCTGTCGCTCAAATGTGTCCCCTCCTCATTAGGCGAGGGCGTTGAGACTCAGGCCCGGGTACCAAATCTGGCTCACCTGGGGTCCTTCGGGGTTCCCCAGATGGCCATGGCCTCTTCCCCACATCACCAGGTGGTTCCCGCTTCTCCCCCCCCAATTGCCAATCTTTGATGAATTCCTGGCTTTTGTGTAGCCCCCTACCCCCATTCTAAAATGTCTCTTCTAAGGCTTAGTTCCTGGCAGTAAGAGGCTTAAGCTAAAATATGATGGTGTTTTGGCTCCACCACTTTTGCCTTTGGCCCCACCCCCTTTGCCTTCAGCCCCTCCCCACCACTGGAATGCAGCACCCAAGAGCTTCTCTGAAATGAAATTTGGCCCTCAGGCTGAAAGAGGTTTGACAGCCCTGCTGTAGGCAGAAGGCACGACACATAGAATAATAGAACAGTAGGGCTGGAAGGGGCCTATAAGACCATTGAGCCCAACCCCCTGCTCAATGCAGGAGCAACAAGGGCCACGAGTCACTTAACTTGAACTTGAAGGGTTAACATGTACCTGAGTGAGGTGGGAGGTGATCTCCTGGAGGTTGTTCTGCCTTTTCCTTGTCTCCTCCCTCTACTCTCCTATCTTTTTCCTTCTTCCTCCTGCAAGGGATGCTGACCATGGGGCTGACCTCAGTCAACTTACCTTGAGATGTAAGTTTGCTATATCTCCAGTAAAAGTCTGTTCCTAACCCACCACTTGAGTGTGTTTTGTCTACATCCGTGGCTACTGACAGGGGGCTGATTTGGACTTCAGATAGGAGGAAGAACTGAGAAGCTTCCAAGCTAGATGAGAATCAGAAACTCATACTGAAATAAACAAGAATAAGTGTGAAAAGGCTGGCCAGTTGCATGGGGATTTTAATTTTGCTGATGCAGCCATGGATTCTGTCTGTTTCTTACATGGCTGGTGTAATGCATGTATTCACACAGTTGGGAGGGAAGAGGAGTAGGATGAAAGGGATGGGACAGAAGAATTCACAACCTCCTTGTCTCCTGTTGCACCGCGGAATGTAAATGCACAATGCTGGTCTCCAGGTCACAATCTGACAATAGGGTGGCCAGAACAAAAAAAGGGTACCAATTTGCATAACATTTGCATATTTGAATATATATTAATTTAAATAGAAATACAGTGCCTCCCACTATACTGGGGAAGACTGTGAACAGCTGACCGGTGTGCCTACTCAGTCTGCTATTCAGGTGCTAAGTGTTGATGGGCAACTTCAGGTTCCCTGCTCTCTCTTATAATTCTGTGTCTTTAAGCCAGACTTGGACAAGATAGTCCTTCAAATAGAGGACTGTCCTCTGTTAAGTAGGGCACATGGCCACCCTATGCTGGTGTAGTGAGTTGGTTAGTGAGCAAAAGTGAACTTCACAGAGTTCCTATATGCTGGTGGTAGACCTGTGTAATTTGGCTGGACCAATAGCTTCATGGTTAAGTAAGCAGGCTTTTTACACCAGGCCTTCATTGGTTCCAAGCAAATACAGCTCGATATGTCAACATGTGGACACTGCTAGGCCTTTGCCCAATTAAAGAGATCATGATGCTGCCTTGATTCTCACAGAATCCACTCCCAGGAGCTGGAACATTGAGGCCCTAGTCTCAGAGAAGGGGTGATTTCCCAGCCTGTGGTGCTTCAAGCATCTTTGGGGAGGAGAAGCCCCCCTTCTCCTGCATGTGTGTGCGTTGGCCTGTTAGCTCCTGATATGGGAGAGAAGCCTTGCCTGTCAGCTCAAAAGCTAGAGGTGGGCATCTAGCAGAAAAGCTTATAAGATCCAGTCCACAGCCTTTGCGCTTTGGTCTCGCTCCAAGGGGAAATACGTGTGCAGGCCAGCTTGGAGAAACTTGTGGCCCTAAAAATGGCTTCTCTGTCTATCTTGGGGGCCCAGATAGAGACTTCAGCTGTGACAGCTTCATTGGCTGACGAGAAGTGGGAGCTTTCTTTGCATAAATATTCTGCATCTATTTTCTATCAATAAACTGTCATCCTTTTGTACAAGTGGCTTTGTTTCATCTTGGTAATTAAAAGAATCTACTTTGACTGGGACCTGACAGAATTAGAACCCCAGATTGATACAGCTGATAACACCACCCCACCCCCGGGACTATGTCTAGTAGTTTCAAATAGCAGTTTGGTATATTCTGCGATTTATCCTGGACCCTTAGGTGGTGCCCGTAAAACCTCATTTTGGCCCTATTCTAGGCACAGGCCAACTTTGTGAACTTCTTGCTGGACTGTGTCTTTGGGCAGCAAAAAGGCAACCATCATCTCCACAAATCTTTTGCATTTGCCCACCTTATTCTTAATTACATTAAATATCATTAGCACAGAAGATGAGTTACACAAGAAGCTGTTCATAAATACATCTACTGGCCCCATTTTATATTTCTGAGCTTGTTTTTCCCCTGTCCATTTCTATATGGAAACCTATAAGAACTGGCCACTGGAATATCACTATTATCAGGGCCAATACTAGCACATGGCATCCTCAGGCAAATGCCAGCCCATCACTACTGATGCTGGTATGGGGCCCCTTTAATTTGGAGGGGGGCTTGCACTGGGCCTGTGCAGCTGGACTTGCCAGGCAGGGCAGGTGTCTTACTTTACAGAGGACAGTCCTCTATTTGAAAGGCTGTCCAGTCCTAGTCTGGTTTAAAGATAAAAGAACAGTAAGGATGGAGAGCAGGGGACTTAAAGTTGCTCATCAACAGTTCGCAGCTGGACAGCAGACTGAGCAGGCACAAAAGTCAGTTGGTCACAGACTATGGTGAATGTACTATATTTCTATTTAAATTATTGTATTTTTTTCTAAATGTTCATCTTTCCATATAAATCAGCACATGCCAATTTTATGCAAATCTTCTTCTTCTTCGCAATTTGTAAGTGGCCACCCTAGGATTTCCTGGTGCCACCATTTTAAGTCCCCCCCCCCCAATGCCATGTCATATATACATCCAAGGCATTGAGGGCACTTTGCCCAGGGCCCCCTAATACTCAGAGCCAGCCCTATTCACTACCAAAAGTACAGCCAGCGTCACATTCCATGTGGGACAATTGCAATAGCAACGGGTGAGCTTATTGGGCAACAGTGGGAGAATCATGTTTTTCCAGACTGAAAGCATCACCCATGGGAAATGATGTGCCTTCATTGGAAGAGCCACGTTCTGGGCTGCCCCGAGAAATGTGTAAAAAATGGACATTTATAATGCTAAAAACTGAGAGGGGTGAGAAACCTCACCCATCCGTCCCCTCACCATGGATGCCAATAGAAGCTTTTTAAAAGTCTAATTGAATGGGGGCAATGTGTGTGTGTGGGGGGAGGCAGAGTGGGTACAGCTGGATAGGGAAGGGTTAACCTTCCCCTTTTTGTGCTCTTCCTCCCATTAATGGTGCAGTAGCCTACAGTTCTGCATGTAGTTTTCAGCTTCCAAGGAGGAGTGACACCACAGAAATCACTAGGGCCCAAGCTATTAATGGTTATTTATATAACATTCTCAATGTGCATTAATGTGATTTTGTTGTTGTTGTTCAGTCGTTAAGTCATATCCGACTCTTCGTGACCCCATGGACCATAGCACACCAGGCCTTCCTGTCCTCTGCTCTCTCCCGGAGTGTGCTCAAGTCCATATTCATTGCATCGGTGATGCTATCTAGCCATCTCATCCTCTGCCGTCCCCTTCTCTCTTTGCCTTCAATCTTTCCCAGCATCAGGGTCTTTTCCAGGGAGTTTTCTCTTTGCATTAGGTGGCCAAAATATTTGAGCTTCAGCTTCAGTATCTGTCCTTCCAATGAGCAGTCAGGGTTGATTTCCTTTAGGATGGACTGATTTGACCTCCTTGCAGTCCAGGGGACTTGTAAGAGTCTTCTCCAGCACCACAGTTCGAAAGCATCGATTCTTCGGCGCTCAGCCTTCCTTATAGTCCAGCTCTCACAGCCATATGTTGCTACTGGGAAAACCATAGCTTTGATTATACGGACCTTTGCTGGCAAGATGATGTTTCTGCTTCTTACTATGCTGTCTAGGTTTGCCATAGCTTTCCTCCCAAGGAGCAAGCGTCTTTTAATTTCATGGCTATAGTCACCGTCTGCAGTGATCTTGGAGCCCAAGAAAGTAAAATCTGTCACTGCTTCCATTTCTTCCCCTTCTATATACCAGGAAGTGATGGGGCCAGATGCCATGATCTTAGTTTTTTTAACATTGAGTTTCAAACCAGCTTTTGCACTCTCCACTTTCACCCTCAACAAGAGGCTCTTTAGATCCTCTTTGCTTTCTGCCATTAGGGTGGTATCGTCTGCGTATCTGAGGTTGTTGATAATTCTCCCGGCAATCTTAATTCCGACCTGTGATTCATCCAACCTGACGTTTCTCATGATGTACTCTGCATATAAGTTAAATAAGCAGGGAGACAATATGCAGCCTTGTCGTATTCCTTTCCCAATTTTGAACCAATCGGTTGTTCCATGTCTGGTTCTTACTGTTGCTTCTTGACCCTTGTACAGGTTTCTCAGGAGACAGGTAAGGTGGTCTGGTACTCCCATCTCTTTAAGAATTTGCCACAGTTTGTTGTGATCCACACAATCAAAGGCTTTAGCATAGTCAATGAAGCAGAAATAGACGTTTTTCTGGAATTCTCTTGCTTTCTCCATGATCCAGCGAATGTTGGCGATTTGATCTCTAGTTCCTCTGCCTCTTCGAAACCCAGCTTGTACTTCTGGTAGTTCTCGGTTCACATACTGCTGACAAGTAAATAAGCCAGGTCATTTCCAGTAGGACTTCACAGTTTAAGGGTGCAATCCTGTGCATGTCTAGACAGAAATCCTATAACTCCCAGCATGCCCTAACCAGCAGAGCTGGGATTTGTAGGATTTATTTCTGTCTAAACATGCATAGGATTGTGCCCTGACACTGCAGTCCTATACACACTTACATGGAAATAACTTCCATTGAACTCAATGGGGTTTACTTCTGAGTAGAAATGTATAGGATTGCACTGTAAGACAGAACTCACATGGCAGCTGTGTGTAACAATCAGTAGTGTAGTGGCAAATTCAGAAGTTCAAGGTCCCTTCGTGACAGTCACAGCCACGCCCCCTTCTAAGATTGTATAACCTTGTAAGATATACAGCCTTCAACTGGGATCCAAAAACAGTGCAGCTGAGAGTAAGGCAGGGGTATTTCAATTGGACATCTGAGAAAAAATGCAGGGGTGTTAAAATCTTTTTCACTCACTCACTCATTCACACACAAACGTTTTAGGTTTTCAAAATATGATACCGTAGGGAAGCTTCACCTTCTCAACTCAGCTCTCATGGACAGATCCCTTCTCATTTAAACAGCCCCCTTGCACACTCTCTTAGCACCCCAACATTACCCATTAGTCTTCCCTAAGCTCCTTCAGTATATCTCCCCCCATCCCCCTCCAACAGAAACGTCCACACACCCAGCTGGATTGAACTACACACATGCACACACACACAGAGGCACACACACACAGAGGCACACACACTCAGTGATGTAGCGGTAAATTTGGAAATGCAGGAGTTTATTGTGACAGTCTCCAAGGGCAGTCCCAAAATTTCAGGCAGCTGTGTCAATCCTTATCAACAAACCAGTTCTAGGAGTTTTCATCTCCACCAGGAGCATGTCTTTGGTAAAAAGAATAGAACTTAATTGCCCATTCCAGACCAAGTCATCCCAAATACTTTGCATTCCAACATGGAACAATATAGTGTTGCTTGGAGAATTCATCCCCGCCGCCCACAGCTACAGTGGGGATCGCCTCCGAGGGAACAGGGAATTCTGAGGGGGGTGGCAGATGACATCAGAGTCCCTGCTAATGAAAAAGTGCTGGGGCTGAGTCCCTGCGAGCCCTGCCTCCACTACACCACTGGTAACAATCGACTGATTTGAAAATTAAAAGCATCAGAGGGGGTTCTGCGGGCTCCTGTTTTTTTGAAGGTCCTTGGGCAAGACAGCCTCAGTGGGCCCCCTCCCTCAAGGAGTCTACCTTCTCACCACCATTGTCATCAGCTGCTGTTGCTCTTCAGCCCCTTTGTCATCATTGCTAGCACTCGTTTGCTTGACAGGCAGAGAGCCAGTGAGCAAGTTGGCCATGGCATCTACTGCTCCTCTTTTTCACCAACACCCTTGTCTGTGTGAGAGCAAGAGGCAGGTGAATAAACCGGTTGCATTGGTGAAAAGGAGGAGCAAGTCCAGGGGGCTCTTGTCAGTGGGACCCTGCTGGGGTGTGGGCCCTCAGCAGGTGCCCAACCATGCCTACCCTTGATGCTGGCCCTGGGAGCAGGAGCTGTGCATCTGACTGGAGGAGCAATGGCAGGAAAGGGGGTGCCAAATCAATTTTTTTGTGGGTCATTTTCCCAATCATAATGGTCCATTTGCTGTGATTAATTACTTGTTTATCCTTCATGACGATGCAATGGGGGTGGTGTCTTTGGCATGCACAGCTGGTACATAGTTTCATTTCATTCTAACTATAGTCCCCCAATGTGTAGATTGTGATGTAGCTGCTCCTGGGGAATAATCTACGAAACACAGGGTGTTGGGGAGGGAGCCACTCGCTGAACCCGTCTCCCCCCAAATAAATGACACCCTTGCTTCCAAGGCCAGAAATAGCAAGAATCTTTAATGACCTTGAAGCATCAACTTATTCAAGTGTGAATGGGAACCTGCTGTTTACACCCCACCCCACCCCCTACACGAGAGCATAATTATTCCCTTTTTGCATTCATTTGACACAGTGAAGGGAAATGCTTGAAAATCCGGGTGCTCCTGTAATCGCCAAGTATAAATAGAAGGAACGAGAAGACATTGGCTTCCTGCTTCACTGGGTTTTCAGTTCCATTCCATTAACTCAGGGGCAGGATGAGGGTTTATGTCAATGTCTCATCGCTTCTAATTCCACTAATAGGTGCAATACGTCAGTTACTGAAAGAGAGGGCAGAGTGGGGGGGGAAACGCTGAGTAGGGTCCTTTATTATTATTATTTGCTTACCACTTTGCTAACAGCCCACTGTGACATGCCCAGACTAGGTGGTTGTCCATTGAAAGAGGAGAAGAAAATCTATTTTTCTGCCCTAGTGAAATAAAGTTGTGAGTATTAAACCGCCACAGGGACGTGCAGACCCACAATCTAGTGTAAGAAAAAACATAGCACAGCTGATTTCCAAGCTGTGTCTCTGGTTCTATGGGAAGCTAAAAGAGGAAAATTAGTCTTGTGTATTAGCAGGGTCCCCTTCATAGATCACTGCCTTGTTGTGGCGAAGGGGCTTGCGTAACTCAGTGAAGCCATAAGCTATGCCGTGCAGGGCCACCCAAGACGGACAGGTCATGGCAGAGAGTTCTGACAAAATGTGGTCCACTGGAGAAGGAAATGGCAACCCACTCCAGTATTCTTGCCAAGAAAACCCCATGGAACGTATCACAAGGCTAAAAGAGATGACGCCGGAAGATGAGCCCCTCAGGTCGGAAGGTGTCCAATATGCTACTGGGGAAGAGCAGAGGGTATTTCCAAGTAGCGCCAGAAAGAGTGAAGCGGCTGGGCCAAAGCCGAAAGGACACTCAGCTGTGGATGTGTCTGGTGGTGAAAAGAAAATCCGATGCTGTAAAGAACAATATTGTTTAGGAACCTGGAATGTCAGATCAATGAATCAAGGTAAGCTGGAGGTGGTCAAACATGAGATGGCAAGATTGAACATCAACATCTTGGGAATCAGCGAACTAAAATGGACAGGCATGGGCGAATTTAATTCAGGCAAGAATCCCTTAGAAGAAATGGAGTAGCACTCATAGTCAACAAAAGGGTGGAAAAGCAGTACTGGGGTACAATCTGAAAAATGATAGAATGATCTCAGTACGAATCCAAGGCAAACCATTCAACATCACAGTAATTCAAGTCTATGCCCCAACCACTGAGGCCGAAGAAGCTGAGGTTGATGGGTTCTATGAAGACCTACAACACCTTCTAGTACTAACACCAAAAAAATATGTCCTCTTCATCATAGGGGATTGGAATGCTAAAGTAGGAAGTCAAGAAATCACCGGGATAACAGGCAGGCATGGCCTTGGTGTACAAAATGAAGCAGGACAAAAGCTAATAGAGTTTTGCCAAGAGAACATGCTGATCATAGCAAACACTCTTTTCCAACAGCACAAGAGGCGACTCTACACATGGACGTCACCAGATGGTCAATATCGAAATCAGATTGATTATGTCCTTTGCAGCCAAAGATGGAGAAGCTCCATACAGTCAGTAAAAACAAGACCTGGAGCTGATTGTGGCTCAGATCATGAGCTGCTTCTTGCAAAATTTCGGCTGAAATTGAAGAACGTCAGGAAAACCACTAAACTGTTCAGGTATGACCTAAATCATATCCCTGATGAATATACAGTGGAGGTGAGGAATAGATTTCAGGGATTAGACCTGATAGACAGAATGCCTGAGGAACTATGGACGGAGGTCCGTAACATTGTTCAGGAGGCAGCAACGAAATCCATCCCAAAGAAAAAGAAATGCAAGAAAGCCAAGTGGCTGTCTGATGAGGCTTTACAAGTAGCTGAGGAAAGAAGGGAAGCGAAAAGCAAGGGAGAAAGGGGAAGATATACCCAACTGAATGCAGAGTTCCAGAGAATAGCAAGGAGAGACAAGAAGGCCTTCTTAAATGAACAATGCAAAGAAATCGAGGAAAACAACAGAATGGGAAAGACTAGAGATCTCTTCAAGAAAATTGGAGATCTCAAGGGAACGTTTTGTGCAAGGACGGGCATGATAAAGGACAAAGAAGGCAGGGACCTAACAGAAGCAGATGAGATTAAGAAGAGGTGGCAAGAATACACAGAAGAACTATACAGGAAAGATCTGAATGTCCCTGATAGCCATAATAGTGCGGTCACTGAACTTGAGCCAGACATCCTAGAGAGTGAAGTCAAGTGGGCCTTAGGAAGCATTAGTAACAACAAAGCTAGCGGAGATGACAGTATTCCAGCCGAGCTATTTAAAATCCTAAAAGATGATGCTGTTAAAGTGCTGCACTCAATATGCCAGTACATTTGGAACACTCAACAATGGCCACAAGACTGTAAAAGGTCAGTTTACATTCCAATTCCAAAGAAGGGCAATTCCAAAGAGTGTTCAAACTACTGCACAATTGTGCTCATTTCAGATGCCAGCAAGGTTATGCTCAAAATCCTACAAGCTAGGCTTCAGCAGTATGTGAACTGAGAAGTACTGGAAGTACAAGCGGAGTTTTGAAGAAGCAGAGGAACTAGAGATCAAATTGCCAACATTCGCTAGATCATGGAGAAAGCAAAAGAATTCCAGAAAAACGTCTATTTCTGCTTCATTGACTACGCTAAAGACTTTGATTGTGTGGATCACAACAAACTGTGGCAAATTCTGAAAGAGATGGGAGTACCAGACCACTTACCTGTCTCCTGAGAAAGGGTCAAGAAGCAACAGTAAGAATCGGACATGGAACAACCGATTGGTTCAAAATTGGGAAAGGAGTACGACAAGGCTGCATATTGTCACCCTGCTTATTTAACTTATATGCAGAGTACATCATGAGAAATGCCGGGTTGGATGAATCAGAGGTCGGAATTAAGATTGCTGGGAGAATTATCAACAACCTCCGATATGCAGACGATACCACCCTAATGGCAGAAAGCGAAGAGGATCTCAAGAGCCTCTTGTTGAGGGTGAAAGAGGAGAGTGCAAAAGCTGGTTTGAAACTCAACATTCAAAAAACTAAGATCATGGCATCTGGCCCCATCACTTCCTGGCATATAGAAGGGGAAGAAATGGAAGCAGTGACAGATTTTACTTTCTTGGGCTCCAAGATCACCGCAGACGGTGACTGTAGCCATGAAATTAAAAGACGCTTGCTCCTTGGGAGGAAAGCTATGGCCAACCTAGACAGCATAGTAAGAAGCAGAGACATCACCTTGCCGACAAAGGTCCGTCTAATCAAAGCTATGGTTTTCCCAGTAGTAATGTATGGCTGTGAGAGCTGGACTATAAGGAAGGCTGAGCGCCGAAGAATTGATGCTTTCGAACTGTGGTGCTGGAGAAGACTCTTACGAGTCCCCTGGACTGCAAGGAGGTCAAATCAGTCCATCCTAAAGGAAATCAACCCTGAGTGCTCATTGGAAGGATAGATACTGAAGCTGAAGCTCCAATATTTTGGCCACCTAATGCGAAGAGAAAACTCCCTGGAAAAGACCCTGATGCTGGGAAAGATTGAAGGCCAAAGGAGAAGGGGACGGCAGAGGATGAGATGGCTAGATAGCATCACGGATGCAATGAATATGAACTTGAGCACGCTCCGGGAGAGAGCGCAGGACAGGAAGGCCTGGCATGCTATGGTCCATGGGGTCACGAAGAGTCGGACACGACTGAACGACTGAACAACAACAACAACAACAATTAGCAGGGTAATTTCTGAATGGAAGGACTCCATCCCTGTGATTCTAAGCAAGCCCTCTGCTCCTATTACTTTTCTAAGGGCATAATCCTATGCACGTTTTGACAGAAAAAAAAGGCCTCCAACTCCCAGCATGCCCCAACTGGCATGGTTGGTTGGGCTTGCTGGGAGTTGTAGGCCTTTTTTCTGTCTAAACATGCATAGAATTGCGCCTTAAGTCTTCTTCGTGCAGCTGATGAACTACATCATATTCTGGTTATACTAAGGCCTCGTCACACACACTCTACAACAGCTTTCCTTGACCTGGTGCCAGATGTTTTGGACATCAACTCCCATCAGTCTCAGCCAGCATAGCCAATGGTCAGGAAGACTGGGAGTTGTAGTCCAGAACATCTGGACCGTACCAGGTTGAGGAAGGCTGTGATACAACAATTACCTTGTGTGTGCCGCACACAGAAAGCTGCAGCCAGTCCCAGTTCATTGACGAGTAAACCTATACAATCATGTGTTTTCAAACATGTGGTTGGCTGGGTTCACACAATCAGCAGGGGGAACTATGCAGTATGGATTGTTTACCCCATCCCTGCTGCTTGCGCAACTGGCGTTTCCTTAATTACCCATGCCGCATCGCAGGTTGCCATGCCTCCGAACCTGTTGCACGGGGCGGCGGGGGTGGCTTCTGACCCACCCCAGAACTCCTAGTAGAAGACATGGGATGTGGGGTGGGTTAGAAGCCATCCCTGCTGCGCAGCGCCCCACGCGCAGACAAAACGGCAACCCATGATGTGATGTGGGTAATTAAGCAAATGCTGGGCATGCACGGGGGCGGGGATACAACCCATACTGCATGTGAACCCGGCCCTTGTGCTATTCACGCACTTCGATTTGTGCGGCTAAAACAACGTACCGTGTGAAGAGGCACCGTAAGAGCCAAGTTCTACTGTCACTTCGCCAGCTGCATAGCACTGTTACAAGGAGATGTTTTGACAAATGCAGACGCCAAATCCCAGCTCAAAAATATGCCCAGCCGCAGTGACTGAAACACCAAGAGCTTTTCTACATGAGGCTGTTAATCACTATATCTACTTTTGGTCTCATTGCAGAATTGAGATCTGAGCTCTACCCAAAGAGCTTTTTCTTTTCTGCTTTTCTGCTACATGATCTCTAGGAGGAGCTGTGCTATGGTGAAATAGCACAAATACACAAGCAGAAGTGGCGCATTCGGAAATAACAGCCCATTTTCCCCATTCTACCCCACCCCCGGGAAAGTGTTCGGAAAAAACAGAAGCGAAACTGGAGGATCACAACGTCGTCTAAAAGAACCTGTAAAGAACCATGAGTAAGGAATTACGAGCACACAATAAATGCTTCTTGAGTGGAAACCCATCCTCGGCTAATTTTTTTAAAAAATATTTATTTATTTATTACATTTATATCCCGTCTTTTCCCCTCTGTAAGGAACCCCAGGCGGTGTACATAATTCCCCTCCTCTCCATTTTAGCCTCAAAACAACAACCCTGTGAGGCAGGTTGGGCTGAGAGTCTGTGACTGGCCCAAGCTTACCCAGTGAGCTTCCATGGCTGAGTGGGGACTAGAACCCAGATCTCCCAACTCCCAGCCAACACTCTAGGTGGGAAACGGAAACTCTTCCCCCCCCCCATCTAATTAGCTAAATGTATTCATTGTGGAACAGGGAAAAGTGCATGTGTATGCTGATGTTTCCTTGTAGCAGAACAGTGAAGAGTTTAAAGGTAGATTAGGATAGCAAGCGAACAAGCGAACATAAGACAAGCCATGCTGGATCAGACCAAGGGTCCATCTAGTCCAGCATTCTGTTCACACGGTGGCCAACCAGCTGCCCACTGAACTTCTATTATTGTGGTTTTGAGTAACCTCCAAGCATTTTGAAGGGATTTAACCCTCTTGACTCCCCCTTTCAACTTCCTTTTCATGCGTTCCCTCATTTTAGGGAAGTTTCCTCTTTTGAAGTCAAATGTGACTGTTGGATTTCCTTGGAAATTTTCCACTTAAATATATGTTAAATATTGTTGTTATTATTTGTTTGTTTATTGCATTTCTATACCGCCCTATAGCCTAACCTCTCTGAATGGTTTACAGAAGTTAAAACATTAAATATAATATAAAAACTTTAAAAGCCATTTACATAAAAGCACACAGACAATATACACAAGCAAGCAACATATAACTATAAACAACTGTGGACTGTCAGTCATAACTAAAGACACATCCAGGACCAATTAAACTCATCATGTGCTGCCAAATGCCTGGGAAAAGAGATAGGTCTTAACCTGGCGCTAAAAGATAACCATGTTGGTGCCAGGCAGACCTCATTAGGGAGCTTGCTGGGGGCCACCACTGAGAAGGTCCTCTCCCTTGTTGCCGTCTTCCGAACTTCCTTTGGAGGAGGCACTCAGAGGGGACCTTAGATAGCACTGTGGTCACTGTTTCCAATTGGTTCAACAACATTTACATCTTGTACTAGGTCCTGGGCAATACCACTTGGGATTAAATCCAGGGTCACCTCCCCTCTGGTTGGTTCCACGACCAACTGTTCTAGGGCACAGTCATTTAGGGCATCGAGAAATTTAACCCCTTTGTCATGACAAGAACATCCAGTCAATCTGGGGGTAACTGAAGTCACCCATTATTATAACACTTCTTCATTTAGGGACCTCCCTGATTTTATTTTTCATCTCAAGGTCACTCTGAGCCTTCTGGTCTAGGGGGCGATAGCATGTTCCTAGTACTAAATTAGTTTTGGAGCCTGGTATTGTCACAGCACATCTGTGGAAGAGTCTGCCCCTTTAAGGTGTTCTAGTCTGCTCGACACTATGCCCTCTTTGACATACAGAGCAACACCTCCTCCAGCGATGGATGCTGTCTTAATAGCTGTGGTGCAAGTCACAGTTGATGCCTTCAGCCAGTAAACTTGATATATGTAGGATCTTCTGAAATAACCAAACTCCTGTGGTTTGTTGCACACTAACAGTTTGGTCTGGAATTGTCATCCTTTCATCATTCACTTTTTAAGGAGTAATCCAGACAATGTCATTGCCAGTTTGTTGCATTCCATTGTTTTCTGTATAGTCTTCCCATCTTTTTCTAGACTTAAATTGTGCCCTTTTTTAAAATTTAAAATTCAGTTGCAGCACCACCCTGGCCACTGTGGACAGGCAAAGTGCTGTTGAGGCTTTTCAGGATAACTGTGCTTTGAATTAGTGGCTTCCTCCTTGAAGCTTCTGCCCCTTTTATTGTTTTCTGTTCCGGATGGCAGCAGCATTACTCATGAATAGCTACTTGATTGCACTTTAATTATGCATTTACTGTTCCCTGCAAAGGGGTGTGTGTGTGTGTGTGTGTGTATGTGTGTGTCTGGGAGCTTTAGGGTGCAACCCTATGGCCGCTAGACAGTGGCTAGACTACCATAGGATTGTTCGGTTTCTGGGTGGGAACTGACCTCAGAGCCTGTGCTTCAAGGTTGGTTCCCAGAAAATTGCCTCCCCACCCCCACCGCCTTGTAAGTGGCACAGATCATCCCCAGGCTCCGTGCTCCTGGGGGCAGGGGGGTGTTCCTGGGGGCAGGGAGGGGCGCGGGGAATACAGAAGTGCTGATATGACGCTTCCTGTGCATCGTCCAGCCTCCGCCCCAGCTCCGAAGTTCCGTGGCTAGACAGCTGAAATCGGCCATCTAGCTGTGAATGCAGGGAGGCTGGAGAGTGGAGGAGAAGATCCCTCTGCGCTGCACCCCCCCCCCCTGCATTGGATAGGATTGCTACCTTAGGTACTGACTTTGCTATTTCACTATAAAAAAAATAATGAGAGCCAATAATTAATTCCTCTCCCCACTGGATGGAACAGGAACTCAGTAATCAAGGTGCAATTAATAGTCAAAAATTTAAGACTATTTATCAGTAATGCTGCTGTTGCTGCTCTGAACAGGAAACAATAAAGGGGGCAGAAGCTGCAAAGAGAAAGCTACTAATTAATATTGCAGGGATCCTTTGCTGAATAGGACTTAATTCAGAGTAAAGATTATAGAAGGATTTGGCAATGGGGATGGGCATTGTCAGATTATATAGTGTTATATTAAGTGCTGTGTGGAGCCACCATTTTGATCCTGCTTCCAGCTGACTGTGAGAAAGCCTTGCCTCAACAGTGTGAAAGGGCCCCAGCATGTAAATAATCTATGTGCTGTGCCAAATCTGTATTTATATATCATCCATTGAATGTGAACATCAAAGACACAGTAGTTCTAACTTAAACAACACAAGGGCTATGCAGACAGAAGTCATGTTTATACAATGCTCTTGGGCTTTTGCAAAGCCAGAATTAATCAAAGTGAAATCCTTAAAAAAAAAACCCTTAATCCTTCCTCCAGCCATTTAGTCCTGCTGCAAACCACAGAGGGAATCTTAGGAAGTAGCTTATTTGTCTAGCCAATGCAAAAAAGAGGAGTCTGTGCTGTTGATGCAGCTCTTACCAGGCTGTGGCATACGTAGGAGGTTCCGGGCACTGCAGAATGGCAGGGAAGTGAGGAGAATTGATAACTAGTTAGGATTCAATACAATTTTCAGGGTATTGTGAGAGGAATGAAGTCAGCCAGCCAACAACAGAACTCTCTTGATTAGTGCCTGCAGAGAGGCAAGGTTTCAAACCAGGTGTAAATGAATGGGCTAGAGTTCCCAAATCCAGAAAATGCCAGCTGGATGGGATGCCATTCAGTGGTGTAGCGGTACATTTCACAGTGCAAGCACTCATCCTGACAGTCCCCATGGCCATGCTGCAAAGGATAGTCCAAATATTCAGGCGGTTGTGTCAATCCATATCAACAAACCAGTTCTAGCAGTTTTCATCTCCACCAAGAGCGCGCCTTTGGGACAGCTAATGGGTCTTAATTGAAATTTAAGATGAAAGAACACCCTGAAAAATGTTGCATTACAACTAGGGATGTCAGAGGATTCCTAGGGGTGGCAGAGAATTCCGCCATGGATCTCGGTGAGGCCGAATGCCAGTGCATTCGGCCCCCCGAACTCCGTGTCGGAACGGTCTGCCACCCCCCCGCCCCCCCGTGGATCCCCCCTGGGACGAGACTTACCTGGGGCGGATCTTCTGGGCGGTGGCAGCTGCGGTGGTGGCGGCTGCGGCGGCTGGTCTTCTGACCGGCTGCCGCCGCCGCCATTTCCAGTGTTGAAAAAAAAAAAAAAGACGTGATAGGCTACGTAAAGATTTACATAGCCGGCTAGGTTTAAAAAAAACGAAAAAATGACGTGATAGGCTACGTAAATCTTTATGTAGCCTATCACGTCTGACTTAGAAAAACAAACGCGCGTACACAAATGGCGGCGGCTACGGCTGCCACCATTTGCGTTCCCTATTTTGGGCCGTCTTAGTCTATGTAAATATTTACATAGACTAAGACGGCGAAAATAAGGGGGAATGCAAATAGCATCCGCTACGCTATTTGCGTTCCCCTTATTTTGGCCGTCTTAGTCTACGTAAATATTTACGTAGACTAAGATGGCCCAAAATAAGGAACGCAAATGGCGGCGGCCATAGCCGCCGCCATTTGCGTACGCGCGGTTTTTTGGTTTTTTTAAAGTCAGGTGTGATAGGCTACGTAAAGATGTACGTAGCCTATCACGGCTGACTACAGGGACGCAAACGGCGGCCGCTACGGCTGTCACCATTTGCGTCCATGCTAGCCAGTGGCTGGATGTCTGGCTGCTGGCAGAGCCAGCCGGTGGCTCCGCAGAATCCCCGCGGAGCAGAGCTGGCCGGCCAGGATTCCAGGGGGAGGGACGGAGCGCCTCCCCCCCCAGCGGAACCCGGCGGAGCCAGGTAAGGGCAATTTCGTACATCCCCAGATTCCGCCACGGATCTCAGTGAGGCCAAATGCCTGAGCATTTGGCCCCCTGAACTCCGTGGCAGAACGAAGCCCCCCCGCCCCAGCACCCCGCGAAAGGTGCGTGAAACAGAGCACTTACCTGGTACCGTTTGTGCTGCTTTGCGAATGGTGGCTGCGTCTGCGGCCGCCATTCGCTTCCCCATTTTTGCCGTGATAGGCTACGTGAATACTTATGTAGCCTATCACAGCTAACGCAGGGACGCCATTTGCGTCTGCAGGCTCCGCATGCCTGAGAATGCACCCAGCCAGTGGCTCCACAGAGTTACCACTGAGCGGACCCCCATGAATGAAACTCTTACTAATTGAAAGGGTGGGGCATAGAGTTTCAAATGATTACCACTAGATGCCTCTCTCAGCACACAAACAGCCCCTAGCCTCAGTCATTCACAAGATGGCGACCCCGCAACACAAGGCATTTTGCATTCTGCAGTTCAGCAAGACTGAATCCGCAGTTGTGGTGCAGCGTGCGTTTCGACGGTGTTTTGGCATTGATCCGCCAATGCCAAAGAGCATTCGTCATTGGTACCAACGATTTGAGGAAACAGGCTGTCTATGTAAGGGGAAGAGCCCAGGGCAACCATGCAATTCAAAGGAAAATGTGAGAAGAATTCAAGAGAGTTTTCAGCGTAGCCCGCGCAAGTCCACTCGTCGTGCCAGCCAAGAAGTTGCGATCTCTCATACGTAGGGATGTCAGAGAATTCCGCCACGGATCTCGGTGAGGCCGAATGCCAGTGCATTCGGCCCCCAAAATCTGTGGCGGAACGGCCTGCTACCCCCCGCCACCCCGCGGATCCCCCCCGGGGCGAGACTTACCTGGGACGGATGTTCCGGGCGGCGGCGGCTGCGGTGGCGGCTGCGGCGGCGGCTGGTCTTCTGACCGGCTGCCGCCGCCGCCATTTGCAGTCTTGTCAGGTGTTTTTTTTTTTTTTACAGAGACGTGATAGGCTACGTAAAGACTTACGTAGCCTATCACATCCTGGTTTTTTTAAAAAACACACATACGCATTTGTGTTCCTTATTATTCGCTGTCTTAGTCTACGTAAATATTTACGTAGACTATTACAGCGAAAATAAAGGGGAACGCAAATAGCGTAGTGGGCGCTATTTGCGTCCCTGTTTGTTTCGCTGTTTTAGCCTACGTAAATATTTACGTAGGCTAAAACGGCGAATGAAACAGGGATGCAAATAGCGCTCACTACGCTATTTGCGTTCCCCTTTATTTTTGTCATAATAGTCTACGTAAATATTTACGTAGACTAAGACGGCGAAAAGTAAGGAACGCAAATGGCGGCGGCCGTATTTTTTGTTTTTTGTTTTAAACCCAGAGCCCTCCGTGGCCGGAAATCCAGCTGCGGACGGCTCTGGCCTGGGCCTGGCCAGCTGCTCTGTGGAGCCGCTACAGAGCACAGCTGGCCGTCGAGGATTCCGGGGGGGGGGGAGGAACAGATCACCTCCCCCCCATCGAGGATTCCGGAGGGAGGAACGGAACGCCTCCCCCTCACCATGAACATAATCCGCAGAACGGTAAGTGACTTTCGTACATCCCTACTCATACGACTCTTTGGTGTGTATTAAGGCGATGTGGTTTTGTGCCACCATTAGCGACTAATCTGGCTGACCTCGGCAGCGGTGACTTCAGTGGAAGAAGACACTTTGAGAGGCATTTGGGACGAATTCAATATCGTCTCAATGTTGTCCGTGCAGCAGGTGGAGGGCACATAAAGCATTTATAAAATGGTTAGTGAAACTTGATAGCTCATTAAACCGTTTGTAGCTTTTGGTGTAATTGTAACATGTTGCCATCGTGAAATATACTGCTTTGAAACTGGGTCCATCATTTTGAAACACCCTCTATTGTTGCTAGGAAATGTCATCCCCCTACCCCCAGCTCTTGTGAGGATTGCAGCTAATCTCAGATGGAACAGGGAAATCTGAGGGGGATGACTGAGGACATCAGTGTCCCTGCTAATAAAGACGTTGCAGTACTGCATTCCTGTGAGCCCTGGCTGCACTATATCACTGGTGTTATCACAGATAGCGAGGCTGAGGGTGTCTTTACATTAAGCAAAAAACCTGCATCCTTACTGTGAGTTTCTGCTCTGGGTTTCTTTGTGGGAGTATGATGGGCTCCTTTACATGGCAGACATGTGGTTTGAATAGAGGGAGCACCTCCCTCCCTTCCTGGCGCATGTGCAAAGGAGTGTAGGGGGCAGTCTTGTTTTCATCGCTTAACTTGTGCTGTACTGTTTCCTCACAGCCCCCAGGAAAGCTAGGACTTACTTGTGAGTAGATGTGAGATTGTGCTGTAAGTCTGCAACCCTTGGCACACTTACTTGGGAGTAAGCCCCATTGAACTTAATGGGGTGCTCTGAATCAACAGAGGATGTGGGGGAGCTTGTGGGGTGGGGGATCAGATCTGTCCCCCTTCATTGCAGGGAGGCATTTTTACCCTCTTCTCCTTCGATGGGCCTGCGATCAAAAAAGGTGCCCAAGCATTTACATGGCAGACATGTGGTTTGAATCGAGGAAAGTCCCTCTTTGGCAAATTCATCGTGCTATGCTGGCATTACACACTGCTGATATGGTGCCATTAACTTTTATTACTAGCTTATCTCTGATCTTTTTGAAAGTGGGATAAAGGAAGAAATATGCAGGAGATGTCCTGGAGGTTGATGATATTGCATAAAGGACTTGGAAACTTCCGTGAGTTACCAATCATGAGTGTGCAATAAATCCCTCCTGTAGAGACACCCTGAGGCTGAGAGAGAGTGATCTGGTTAAAGACATCCCATTGAGGTCATGCTAATATGCAGGATTTGAATCCAGTGAAGGCTGATGGCACCAATGTCATGGGACGGTGAATCCACTCTGGGTTTCAGTCAAAATGAGTCATAACTCTAAAGGAGCTATCTAAGATGCTGAACCCTACCCCCCAAATTGGGGGGGGGGTTAACCCAGAGCAGATTCACCACCCCACTGACATTGCAGCCACCAGCCTCCACTGTTTGAATCAGGGAGTTCTCAGCTCATAGTTTAGGGCCAAACTACATCTTACATGTAGTTGCATGTAACAACTGCCCCACCCCCACCTCATGGACTGCTTCTTGCTGAAAAACAGTATTGGGAGGGGGTGATTTTCAGCAGAGTAATGGCAAGGGTATTTAAGGCAGGGGTGGGCAACTTGTGGCCCTCCAGATGTTCTTGGACTGCAACTCCCATGACCCTCACCATTAGTATGCTGGCTAGGGCTGACGGGAGTTGCAGTCCAACAGCATCTGGAGGGCCACATGTTCCCCACCCCGGGTGTAAAGCTTGCAAAGGTAATGATGCATCTGGAACCTTGTTGGGGGGGGAAGCAGCTTGGGGGAGAGGTGCAGTAAAAAAAAAAAAAGCAGCAGTGGGAGAGGGTTAAGCACCACTTTTTCCTTCAACTAGGTGCTTCTCAACTGAAAACTGATCCCCTTGACACTGCTTTTTAGCAAAGAAATTGGCTGTCAGTGTTTTCTTACATGCAATTGTTGTGTGTAATGAGTAGCTTGGCCCTCATTCTCTAACTACTTTATTTGCGCTAATTTGCCAGATCAGGACTGCATATGTTCCATCTGTTCCTATTTATCAGACAGCTCCTGTTTTCTAGACCATATCTCCAATAAACCTGTATGCTTTTGCCGGGTAAATGAATACAGATTATGGCAGGAAAAGAAGCGCTTTTAACAATACAGATAAGGGTTAACAAATGGAACCTTAATCCAGGTAAGATGGAAATACTGTTGGTTGGGAAGACCTCTGATTTGGACGAAGGTTTGGAAATGGTTTTGCAAAGGGTTATATTCCCCCTGAAGAATTAAACATGCATATGGTGCATATGATTTGCATATACTAATTTATACGTACAGATGCCCATTTAGAAAGAATTGCTATAATTGAAATAGGAACGCAAAAAAACTCCCAATAGCAGAGAAAGCTGTGACGTATATACCTGCTCTGTCTGCTGTCATAAGAACATAAGGAGAGCCATGCTGGATCAGATCAAGGGTCCATCTAGTCCAGCATTCTATTCACAGTGGCCAACTAGCTATTGACAGGGAATCCACAAGCAGGATACAAGTGCAACAGCACCTCCTCGCCCATGTTCCCCAGCAACTGGTGTACATAGGCTCACTGCCTCTGGTACTGGAAGTAGTACAGGTGCTAACTATTCATGGGAAACTTCAAGGCCCAGATCTGGGAGCCAGCTGCAAATGCAGAAAGGCTCCACAATGGGAAGACTGTGGTTTTTTTCTTTAGTGTAAAGGCAGCCTTAGAATGGGGGGAAACTGCACAAAAACTGGGAAGCCACCAAGCTATCAGGGGGTGGGGGAAAGGGGATGGGGCCAGGAAAGGGGTTTGAACATTTGGGGAACCCCAGAGAGCCAGATTGGGAGCACAGGAGGTCTGAATTTGGCCCCTGGACATGAGTCTATGGCGCGGTAAGGGGTAAGGGGCCATCAGGAGATATTGGCTGGGGTGTTGTCCGTATGTGGATGCTTACATCTTCTGATCCCAGGAAAGGAGTGGACATCCTGAACTCACTTCTGTCATCAGTTGAGGGCTGGGCTGGTAATTCTGCACGGGCATCTTCGTGTTGGTTTTCAAATGAATAAAAATCCAAAATGGAAATGTGGGGCTATGTAAGTTGACCCTCACCCCTCGCCCCATATTCCAAGATGATCTCTGCATGCAGCCTGGTGATGGGGCCAGCCACACGGTTTGGGCCAGAATGCCTCATTGAGGGAGGGCTGGGGACTCAAGAGTTTCTGTCACAAAACACATCCCTCCCCTCCGCTCTAATTCGGCCGCAGCTTGTCAGCTGGCAGGAGATGAACATTTCGGATGCAGCATATCAAAGCATTGCTTCCTCCTGGGTCTCCGCTGAATTGTAAAAGATTTAGGTGGGAAAGATATCATCCTTATTTGGGGCGGGGAATGGCTCCTATATTGTTTTTTGTTTGTTTGTTTTATTCATGTATTTGTTTGTTTTTTGTTGTTGGAAGTTGTAACTGTTTATTGCTGAGGTTTCCAACGTGGTGCTTGTGGAGACCTCTCTTGACGCCCACCATGCTCCCTGCTACTCCTAACCTTTGTTTTATTTCTAAAGGTTGGTTTTAATTAAAAAAAATAACTGGGAGGCTGGTATGCTGCAAAGGAAAAGGCTGCCCTCCAGCGCCATCTTTATTTGGGTTCAAAAGAAAGGTTTTGTGTTTCGGAGCACAGAGCCCACTTCTGTTTTGTACTTACTGTAGGTTCTTGTCCTCCTCCTCTTCTCCTGCACTGAGTAAGGGGTTGGACTCGATGGCCTTGTAGGCCCCTTCCAACCCTACTGTTCTATGATTCTATTCCTCCGCTTCTGCCTCTGCCTCCTCCTCCTCCTCCTCCCCAATTTGCCTTCTGGGAAATGTGTGTTTTATGATGGCCTGTGCCCACTGTGGTAGACATTTTATGAATGGGCAAGCCCTCAGACATGGCAGCCATTTTGTGAGAACACCCATGACGCTCAGAATTCCTTATGTGCCCACCAACCCCAAAAGTTTGAGGACCCCTAGGTGTTTTTTTTTGCTTTTAAAATATCAGAAATGTGGAAGTACACTGTAAAGCATGGAATAGTGTGTGGGGTGGTGGTGGAGAGAAATGTTAGTTGTATGCTTCATAACTGGACTGATGCATGTGGCACTCTAAAGCCCCCCCCCCCACACGCACACACCGGTGGTAAGACCATTAAGTCCAGAGTCTAAAGTTACCTAGCTGTACCATCTGCATGCGCTGTGTGTGTGAGCTGTGTTGTCTGTGTTGTCTTTTGCCTGTTTTGGGAGATGGCCTACCTTTCTCCCTACCAGCTAGAATGACGTGGTCTGTGTCTGTGTTTGTGACTGTGAAAGGGAACAAAAAACTGGCTGAGGTGCAATCATTGAAATCCTGCGTCATGTCTGGTTTGGCCTTTATTTTAAGAATAAAGCTCTGGATAGATGCACTGGGTACTCCGCTTTCTGTTATTTCTGACCTAGACTCCCTGGAGTGACCATTTACGTATTGTGAAAAAAGAGTAAATGCATCACACACACACACACTGCAAAATAGGTCACCGATTTGCATAAAATCTGCACCTGCTAATTTCTATGTACAGGTGCACATTTAGAAATAATTGCTATAAATTAAATAGGTATATAGTACATACCATACTGGGGAAGGTTGTGACCAGGTGACCAGTGTGCCTGCTCAGTCTGCTGCCTGGGTCCTTACTGTGGAATGTGGATGGGCAATTTCAAGGCCCCTGCTGCTCACCCTTCTGATGTTTTTTCATTAAACCAGACTTGGAGCAGACGGCCCTTTGAACAGAGGACTGTCCTCTGTAAATTAGGACACACTGCTCTAAAACTCCCACAAGCTTTAATTTTTTTCCTTCCTAGCAGCAGAAATATTTCAGTAAATTGGTAATTGTGAAATCCCAGGTGAACGCTAAGAAACCAGAGGGTTGATTGTAGCTACCTGGATCAAAATTTGAAGCCTTCATGTGTTAGATGTATGAAAGGTCCTCCATCATGTGATCAAGGGAGCACAATCAGGGTTCCAGCTCCTAGGGAAGCCTGCATGCCTAGAGATCTATGTGTATAGCCTTTCCCCCTGCAGACATCCACCCCCAGCATGTGGGGACAGCTGCTTGACCTCATGGGCAGGGCAGGAGCACTGTCTTGCAATCCCTTGATTGTATGGAGCACCCTTCACCTGTATATAGGGTGGCCACATGTCTTCACAGAGGACAGTTCTCTACTTGAGGGATGGTCAGAGGACAGTTCTCTGTTTCAAGGCACCCTGTATTTGAAGGGCTGTCAGCTTCAAGTCTGATATAAAGCATAAGAACCATAACCAAGGAGACCTGGGCCCTTGATGTTGCCTACCAACAGGTCCCTGATCACAGTCCTCCCCACTATGGTGAGATATAGACTGGATTCGCACCACACACTAACCCACACTCAGTGTTGCATTGTTGCTGAACTGTTGGTTAGCATGGTCTCTGAACCCAGGACATTTGCCACAGGGTGGCTTGTTAACCATGCAATGTGGCTTATTTTTCTCGAACAAGCCACCTTGAGAACCCATGGTTTGTTGTTGGCTTGTTCAGGGTGGTTAACAATCCACACCAGTGGTGGCTGATGACTCCACTTCTGAAAGGTGCTATCCAAGGTGCTGAACCCATTTGGGGATATGGTTCAGCACCATGGATGGCACCTTTCAGCACCTTGGCTAGCACCATTAGAGTGTTGGCTGGTGGTAACTAGAACCCTGAATGGAATCACAGCCCCTCTGGAACTGGAGTCACTAGCTTCCAGAGAGCCACACTGCATGGTTAACATGCTACCCTGTGGAAAATGTCATGAGTTCAGACAACACACTAACCCATGGTTCAACAAACAACCCACAGTTCAATAACAACCTACACTTATCCACTGAGTGTGGGTTAACCTGTTGTCTGAACAGGCCCACACTGTATTTTTATTTAAGTTATAGAAATTCTTTCTAAAATTGCAATTTATATATCAATTAGCATATACAAATTTTATGCAAATTCATCTCCTCTTTTGTCCTTTTTTCCAGTGATGCATGACCTCGAGGGGGGGGGGGAGATGTGTAAGTAGTCACCCTATGCATATAACACATGAAGGGTGCGCTAGTTAAATTTAGCAGATTTATTTATTTATTTTTAAAGGCCTGAATGTCACAGCATTCTCTGCTAGAATATCAGTGGTGGGTTATTCTGAATATTATTATTATTTTACCCAGAGAGACATAGTTATTTTCAACTAGCTTTTATTTTTTTAAAAATAGAAGAGGTTGTGTGGTGTTCCTACCCCACTCCTAGCCATCTGTCAGTTCTGTTATGACAAAACAAAAGAGCAGGAAATATTGATCCTGAAGTTATCACCCCTGATTTTCTGAGATATCAGTCAACATGATGAGCACATGACTTACTTACCCACACCGCTGATTGTGCAAGAGTGCTCTTCAACCTCTGAATCTCCTAGCAACCCAGAAAGCAGAGAAAATAGTGTAATATCTATCAGCAAGAATTACTGAGTACTAAATTTATCCTGACACCATCTTGGCTTCGATCCAAATTAATCAAATTAGCACTTTTTCAATGGTGCATGTTAAATACCCTTGCTTATTCCATTCCAGTGTACGGCTTTTGATAAATTCACTACTGGAATTGAATTATTAGATGCTGCTTACTTTGATGCATCAATGAGATGCTGGTTTAAACACCAGTGTAAGATTTGTCTTTTTTGTCTTTTTAAATTTTATTTTATTTTCCAGACAAACGTTTCTACAAATATTGCAAGTATTGAATCATACAAAGAATTAGCAAATGATAACTCATTCATATTCCATTTTACACTCACAAAAAGCTGCTTGTCAGATATAAAGTGCAGTCTATACGGCCTCATAATATCCCTAATAAAGAATGTGGATTGACACTTTCTTGCACTTTATTAGACCAATACATAATAAAAGGTCAATTTTTCAATGAAAGAATCACATGGCTGTCTGCCCTCCCTCACTCCAATCAAATCTGTAATTTTTACCATAGACATTATATCCCATGTTTTGATCAGCCATTCATCCAAGGTCAGGGCTCGTGCCTTTTTCCAATTACAAGATATGGTTAACCGAGCTGCTGATAGTAAATACTGAACCATTTCCATATCATCAGCTCAGACCAGATCTTTAACATATCCAGACAGTAATACTAGTGGCTGTTGCGGTAATCTATAACCCATGATCAAATCAAGTTCTTTTATTTTTTCTTGCCAAAGCTTCTGAATTTTAGGGCAAGAACAAAGAATATGAAATAGGTCCGTGTTCTGGCTGTTAAATCTCCAGCAAAGATTATTTATAGTTTTGTAAATGCGATTAAGACATGCTGGCGTTAAGTACCATCTAAATAATAACATATTATTTTCTATAAGTAAGATTTGTCTTTCTACCCACTTTGGTATCTCACATTCTCCCTGCCTTTTATGTGACAATATCTGGGAAAACACACTGACGTGGTTCTCACGTAATGGGAAGACACCATGGGTGAATTTCCCTGTGGGGCTTCTTGTGGTGGTGGTGGCCACCATTTTGAATATTCAAGCCACAGCAGGGGCACACCATAGCTTGTCATTATGTGTGAACCCAGTGAGGGTGGGCTGTTGGGGTGGCTAATAAGCCACCTGCAACCCCAAAACACCCCATGGGTTCATGTAACAACAAGCTACAGCACCACCTCGTCACAGCTTGAATATTCAAAGTGGTGGCCGCCGCTGCAACAATAAGCCCCACAGGGAAATTCAGCCATGCTGGCTTCTTGCTACATGCAAACTGGGCCATTATGTTTGCTTGCAAACAGATTCCTCATAATTAATAAAAACAAACGTAGTTGGCCCAGCCGGCGTCAAGGATAGTCATGGTTGGGCATCTGTTGAGGGCCCATATCCCAGCAGGGGTCCACTGACAACAGCCCCTCACCATTGGAACCTGCCTCTCGTTCCAGACAAGACAGTGGTGGTGGCGAGAAGGAGGAGCAGCAGATGCCACTGCCTACCTGCTCACTGGCTTTCTGCCTGTCAAGCAAGCAAGTGGTAGCAATGCAATGCTGTGAAAGAAGATGAGGAGCCATAGCAGCAATGGCAGTGAGAAGGAAGACTAAGGGCTCCTTCACACCTAGCTTTCATCCTGCGATTGAGATTGCTCCTTCATGGAAGTTTGTGGGCTCTTTACATGATGCCATGATCATTCAAGGCTTCTCCTGCACCAAATGCCCTTTGTTCAGTTTTCAATAGGGGTGTACGAAACCCCACTTCCCTGGCTCTGCTGGGGTCCACAGGTGGGGGGAGGCGATCCGTTCCTCCCCCCAGGAATCCTGCCCGGCTGGCTCTGCTCCATTGCCAGTCCATGGAGCCGCTGGCCGGGCCAATCCGCAGTGGGGCCTCCACACACTGCCAGGCTGCTGCGGACGCAAATGGCATCATGCCTAGGGGACGCCATTTGTGTCCCTACGCTAGCCCGTGATAGGCTATGTAAATATTTACGTAGCCTATCACGGCTAAAGCAGGGACGCAAATGGCGTCCCCTATGCCATTTGCGTCCCTGCCGCTGTCAAATCCGCCACCAGGTAGGTCTGTCCTGGGGTGGCAGGGGGGGGGAGGCCGTTCCGCCACGGACTCGGGGGGGGGGGCGGATTCTAAAGAATCTGGCCTCACTGGAGTCTGTGGCGGAATTCTCTGACATCCCTAGTTTTCAAATAGATCACAGATAATGAGCTATCAAATTATCCCATTGTGTTCCGCTTCAGTTTCCTCTGTGAAAACAGTAAAAGCGGGAGGAAGAGGAGCAAGATCAATGAAAGATAATGGAAGACTCAGATACAGGGAGGGGGAGGGGGAAAAGGAAGCACGTGAAAAAGGGAGTCATCATGATCCTGCATTTAAAACGGAAGCAGAAAGCCCCATTTTAAATGCAGGATTTTAGGCTGGTGTAGAGATGCCCTAACTGAGGGAGGGAGCCCATTGAGGGTGTCTTATCCAAGGGGCCTCAAAAACCTGGAGTGGGCCCTGCTAATGCACTCAATATATTATACCATGATTTCAGTAAGGTGTAATGGCTCAGCATCAAACTGGATGAAGGTCTCAAGTGGAGCGTCACCAGGCTCTGTCCTAGACCTTGTGCCATTAAACATTTTTATAAAAGACAGATGAGGGTGGAGAGGGCTACTGCTCAAATCCACAGATGACATAAAGCTGGGAGGGACAGCTAACACTACAGAATACAGAATCAAGGTTCAAAATGATCTTGACAGCCTGGAACACTGTGCAGAAACGAACATGATGAAATTCAGCAGGGATTAAGGTAAAGTCCTGCAAGGAAGGACATAGAATTTTTTTGAAGGTGCAAGTATAAGATGGGGGAGGCCTGGCTCAGCAGCTGTACATGAGAGCTTTGGCTATGGGTGGTATAGAAATGTAATACATTTTAAAAAATGTAAAAAGTATCTAGATGTGTTAGTGGACTATAGAAACTTAGCAGATTATGGAGACTATTCCATAGTTAAACTATGGAATTCGCTACCAAAGGATGTAGTGATGGCCACCAATTTGGATGGCTTTAAAAGGGGGTTGGATAAATTCCTAGAGGACAAGGCTATCAATGGCTACTAGTTTTTATGGCTATGTGCTACCTCCCGCACCAGAGGCAGTGAGCCTATATACACCAGTTGCTGGGGAACAGGGGTGGGACAGTGCTGTGTGCTCATGCCCTGCTTGTGCCTGGTCGACAGCTGGTTGGCCACTGTGTGAACAGAATGCTGGACTAGATGGTCTGATCCAGCATGGCTCTTCTTATGTTCTTATGGATCATCAGCCAGCAACATAATGTGGCTGTTAAACAAGCTAACGCACTCTTTGTTGTTGTTGTTGTTCAGTCATTAAGTCGTGTCCAACTCTTCGTGAACCCATGGACATTGCATCGGTGATGCTACCTAGCCATCTCATCCTCTGCCATCTCCTTCTCCTTTTGCCTTCACTCTTTCCCAGCATCAGGGTCTTTCCCAGGGAGTTTTCTCTTCGCATTAGATGGCCAAAATATTTGAGCTTCAGCTTCAGTATCTGTCCTTCCAATGAGCAGTCAGGGTTGATTTCCTTTAGGATGGACTGATTTGACCTCCTTGCAGTCCAGGGGACTTGTAAGAGTCTTCTCCAGCACCACAGTTCAAAAGCATCGATTCTTCGGCGCTCGGTCTTCCTTATAGTCCAGCTCTCACAGCCACACGTTACTACTGGGAAAACCATAGCTTTGATTATACAAACCTTTGTCAGCAAGGTGATGTCTCTGCTTCTTACGATGCTGTCTAGGTTTGCCATAGCTTTCCTCCCAAGGAGCAAGCGTCTTTTAATTTCATGGCTACAGTCACCGTCTGCGGTGATCTTGGAGCCCAAGAAAATAAAATCTGTCACTGCTTCCATTTCTTCCCCTTCTATATGCCAGGAAGTGATGGGGCCAGATGCCATGATCTTCGTTTTTTTAATGTTGAGTTTCAAGCCAGCTTTTGCACTCTCCACTTTCACCCTCAACAAGAGGCTCTTTAGATCTTCTTCTCTTTCTGCCATTAGGGTGGTATCGTCTGTGTATCTGAGGTTGTTGATAATTCTCCCGGCATTAATTCCGATCTGTGATTCATCCAACCCGGCGTTTCTCATGATGTACTCTGCATATAAGTTAAATAAGCAGGGCAATAATACGCAGCCTTGTTGTGCTCCTTTCCCAATTTTGAACCAATCGGTTGTTCCATGTCTGGTTCTGACTGTTGCTTCTTGGCCCTCGAACAGGTTTCTCAGGAGACAGGTAAGGTGGTCTGGTACTCCCATCACTTTAAGAATTTGCCACAGTTTGTTGTGATCCACACAGTCTACGCACTCTTAGGCTGCATTAATAGATGCATGATGATCAGGTCGTAAGAGGTCCATTCTATTCTGCGTTGGTCAGGCCATCCCTGCAATACTATGTCCACTTCTAGGTGCCACATTTTGGAAAGGATATTAACAAACTGGAGCATGTCCAAAGAAGAGTGACCAGGATGGAAGTTGTATGAGGAACAGTGGAAAGAACTGGGTACATTTAGCCTAGAGAAGAGAAGATTAAGGAGTGATATAATAGCAGTCTTCATTACATTTCAGGACATCAAGTTGCAATAAAGTTGTTAGTTATTAAAAAAAAACCCAAACTCCATTGACAGTAATGGATACTTTTTTCTTTTTTGTTTTAGCTCCTGGGGGGCTTAGGGGTGGGTAGGAACAATGAGCTAACATTACTTTTCTCCCTCGCCCCCACTGCCACTCTACAGTTTACAACGGCTTCTACATTCCTGATATATTAGAGCGAACAAACTGTTTGCCAACCCTGATGCAGTGGAACTGGTGGCTGGTGGCTGGGATGTCAGTGGGGTGGTGAATCCACACCTTGGAGAGCTCCTTGAGAGTTCTGACCAGTTCTGACTGAAACCCAGAGCGGATTGACTGCCCCACTGACATCGGAGCCACCAGCCGCCAGTAGCTCCATTATGACTACAGCCATAAAATAGAGATTGCCTCTGCTGCCCAGTGCCAAACACATTTTCTTGGGAATTAATTAGCACTGTTTTGTTGTTGAAAAAGATAATATATTTTTAAATAAAAAATAATAAAATGAGCATCTCTAACCATGTACATGTCTAGCTGGGCCAACCTTGGAAATACATTTTTTTCAAAATGAAGATGAAAGAGAGGTTGCTGCAGGGAGCCCCAGGGGGTCCATGCTGGCCCAAATGCCGACCCTGAGCCAGTTTGCCACTGCCCCCATCACCCGCTGCTCGCTGGGTGATCATTTGGGGGCTGTGGAACCCTGGACTTCGGTCCTGATGTTCAGCTGTAGCTGCATCACCACTCTCCTGTACACCCTGCTGAATGTCGAATGCATTCACCGGGGCTTATTGTAATGCTCTCTGTGATGTGGGGTTGCCTTGAAAGACAGCTTGGACACTTCAGCTGGTATAAAATGCAACTTCCAGGATGCTGTGTGGATGTGTGTGCACGCGTGTGCACTTGTGGCCTGCCTGTGGGCTCCCAGTCAACAGCTGGTTGGCCATTGTGTGAACAGAATGCTGGACTAGATGAACCCTTGGTGTGATCCAGCATGGTTCTTCTTATGTTCTTATCATATGACACCAGTATTGTACCAGTTTCATTGGCTGCCTCTTTGTTTCTGAGCTCAATTTAGGGAGCAATCCTATGGCCGCTAGTCAGTGGCTAGACAGCCATAGGATATCTGGTTTTCCAGGAACTGACTTTGGAGCCCGCACTCTGAGGTTGGTTCCCAGACAACCGACCTTGCCCTGCTTCTGTGCTGCCTCGCAGGCAGCGCGGAAGAAGCCCATGCTCCGCACTCACAAGAGAAGTGCGGAGCAGCCAAAATGGGGTGTTCCGGGACAGGGAGGGTGGAAATGCTGGTATGACACATCCTATGTGTCATCCAGCAGCCTCCTGCCACGCTCTGACCTCCCGCAGCTAGACAGCTGAAATTGGCTGCCTAGCTGCAAATGCAGAGCAGGAGAAGCGCAGAGGGAATGATCCCCTCTATGCTTCGCCTGCCCTGCATTGGATAGGCGGTCACCGAGTTTGGAGACGGCTGCCTATCTGCATAGGCTTGCACCCTTAAAGTATGGGTTTTGACCTTTACAGCTTGAATAGTTTGGGACCAGGTTATTTGAAAGGCTGTTTGCACCCATATGATGCTGTACGTCCCTGTAAGATTGGCCTCAGAGAGCCTGCTCTCTAGCTTACCACTAAGAATGATCAGATTGCTGGGTACCAGAGCCTTTTCACTGGTGGCTCCACATCTTCTGAACTTCCTCCCCAGGGAAGTGCCTATGGCCCCCACACTCATGATTTTTAAAACTTTCTTGATCCTCCTGGCATATGATGAATGTTTTTAATGGAGGCTTTCATGTTTTAATTGTCAGTTTGCTGGTCTTGGTTTTTATAACTTGCTTGATATATGGATTTTGGGAAGGTTTTACCCTAAAAGACAGGACAGAAATACAACCCTACACATATTTACCTAGCAGTGAGCCTCATTATACTCAGTGCGGCTTATTTCTGAGTAGACATGCATAGAATTGCACTCTAAATAAATAAGATACTTAAAGGCACAATCCTAAGCATATTTAGACAGAAAAAAGTCCAACAATTCCCAGCATGCCCCACCCAGCATGGCTGGCTGGAGGGATACTGGGAGTTGTAGGACTTTTTTTTCTGTCTAAACATGCATAGGATTGCACCCTTAGTTGTAAGTTTCACTGTTCAGTGAGGGCTTACTCCCAGCTAAGTATGCATAGCTGTGGCTTTTACTTGGAAATCTGTGAGTCTTACTTCTGAGTAAACAAGGGTAGGATTGGGCCTGTTGGTTTGTTTTTAAATGACATCGAAGCCCTCAGTGATGTTTCACTGGTGCCTGGGGCCATAAGTGTTTATATGCTTTTTTGAAGTTAGCACCTGGAGTGGTGTTCCATTACTGTTTTGGGTGCTAATGGTTGCCTTGAGTGCATATAGCAGCCTTGTCCAACCTGAACCTGGTACTCTCCAGATTGAGCATGCTCCGGGACAGAGCGCAGGACAGGAAGGCCTGGCGTGCTATGGTCCATGGGGTCACAAAGAGTCGGACATGACTGAACGGCTGAACAACAACCACCCTCCAGATGTGTTGGAATACATCCTGGGAGTTGTAGTCCACCAAGACATCTGGAGGGCAGCAGGTTGGGGAAAGCTGCTATACAGGCATGCAATCCTGCATGCTGCATATGGGTATGAGAGTAATTCTTGACTGGTGGTGATATTGTTATTATTGACTCACTCTTTGGCAGACTAGTCCAAGAGGCTCGGTGGTGTGTATATTTGTTTAAAGACTCTTATGAAAAATAATAATGACCGTAGAAAAGTCTTTAGGTTCAAAACATGTTTGGTGTGCTTTACAAATCATTATTTTCATGTTATGTATTTGAGTGATGCAGCAAGCTGTTTGTTTTTAATTGTTGGCAGTCATAAGGTTGGCTTCCGTGTTTTGTGTATGTATATTTTGTTTGTTTCTATTACATGACATATCCCAATTGGGTTTTTCTTTTCTTACGAGTAAACCTGGCGAGGATTGGGCTAAGATTCAGGGTCAACTTGCTTGTTTTTTTCTTAGACTTGAATCAAGAAGCTGAACTTCACACTGCACAACCTGGTGAAACCCTGTATGTTTCCAAGCCTGATTCAAGGTGCTGGTTTAACCTATAAAGCCTTACATGGTTCGGACTGCAATACCTGACAGAGTGCCTCTCCCAGCATGAACCTACCCCTACGCTATGATCATCATCTAAGGCCCTCTTCCAGGTCCCTCCTCTGAGGGAGCATTGGAAGGCAGCAACAAAAGAGAGGGCCTTTTGGGGGGTGGCCCCCCAATTTTGGAAGGATCTCCCGGATGAGGCTCACCTGGCACCAACATTGTTATCTTTTCTGCATCAGGTTAAGGCCTTCCTCTTCTCTCAGGCATTTGGCAGCATATGATGAGGTTTTAATCAGGTCCTGGATTTTTCTTATTTTTCATTGTTTAAAATTGGTCAGATATTTGTGAGTCTGTGAGTGCTGTCCGTATGTTCGTATGCAAATGGTTTTTTTATACTATGTCTAATGTATAAATGGTTTTTAATCTTTGCAAACCACCCAGAGAGCTTCGGCTATTGGGCGGGACAGAAATGTAACAAATGAAAATGAAATAAAGAGGGAGAGGAGAAAGGGGTCAGCAAGGCATCCCGGGGACACCCTCGGCGGGCTTGCTGCTGGAGGGAGAGGACGACGGGGAGAGAAGCGCCCGCTTACCTCCCTCCGGCACGCCGGAGGCGTGTCTTCCCGTGGCGCAGCCGCCGCCGGCGCCGCCCGCCTCTCGGCCTCGCTCCCGGCGCCGGCAAGCGGAGGCGTGGCCCCGGCCAGCAAGTCCCTGCGGCGGGAGCACGCGGGGCGCGCAGGGGGAGCGGCAGCGCCGGCCCGTCTCCCTCGCCTCCGGGCAGCCTTTCGGTCGTGCGCCAGCGGCTGCGGTCGCGGCAGGTGTGAGCCTGAAGCCTGGTGCGAGGAGGAGGAGGAGGAACGGACCGGCCGGCAGCCGGCCCCAGTCGCCGGGGCGCGCACGGCAGGAGCCGCCGGCAGCCGATGCGCTGGAGCCGGGCTCCCGCCGGCCCGTTAGGCGCGGGACGGGTCACGGGGGGCGCCCGGCCGCGGACGTAGGCCGCGGCTGGTCGCGGCCCAGGGCGAGCTCCCGGCGCTCGGGACAGGCGCCCGCCCGGGGCGCGGAGGGGAGCCATGCGCGCGGGGCGGCCGGTGCCCGGGCCGGCCAGCTGCGGCGCCGCGTAGGAGGCTCGCGCGGGGCCATGCGGGGCCCCGGCTGATGTCGCCTGCCCGGGGCAGCCGCCGCCTCGCCATGAAGCGGCAGAACCTGCGCACGGCCTCGCTCATCGTCTGCGTCTTCTCCTACTTGCTGGTGGGCGCCGCCGTCTTCGATGCGCTCGAGTCCGAGGCGGAGATCGGCCACAAGCGCCTCCTGGAGCAGAAGCGCGGCGACCTCCGCAGGAAGTACCGCTTCACGGCCGAGGACTACCGGGAGTTCGAGCGGCTGGTGCTGCGGGCCGAGCCCCATCGAGCAGGCAGGCAGTGGCGGTTCGCCGGCTCCTTCTATTTCGCCATCACCGTCATCACCACCATCGGTGAGTGTGCGGCGCGCTGGGAACCTTCCCCCTCTGGCCACGAGGCGGTGGGACATGTGTGCCCCCCATCCATTTAGTGCCATCTTTAAATAACCCACCAGCGGGTTGCGCCAGGCTATGCTCTGTGACGCTCTACGGGGAGGTGTGGCGTGGTTCCCCGACCTTAGTCGATTTCCCGTGGCCCATTTCTACGGGTTAAATGTACAAAACAAGAGTGCACCGTTGCAATCTTTTAACAGTTAAGACCTAGCCAAGTGGACCCAGCCTTTTTTTAATACCATGTAGGTTGACTGTGTGGAAGAAGAGCTAGAGCTGTGTACCTAGCCTGTTACACATACAACTTGTACAGGTATAGGTGGCATGCTCCTATTTTATTTTATTTTATTTATTTACTGTACTTTTAAACTGCCCACCAACCCGAAGTTCCCTGGGCGGTGTATGATACATTAAAAATGTAAAATACAATCATTAAAACAACACAGAATACCCCCCCCAAAAAAACCCAGCAGCGAATAATAAAACCATTCCAGCATATAAAACCAGCAGCAGAATAAAGTACTGTTGTTGTTCAGTTGTTCAGTTGTGTCCAACTCTTCATGACCCCATGGACCATAGCACGCCAGGCCTTCCTGTCCTGCGCTGTCTCCCGGAGCGTGCTCAAGTCCATATTCATTGCATCGGTGATGCTTTCTAGCCATCTCATCCTCTGCCATCCCCTTCTCCTTTTGCCTTCAGTCTTTCCCAGCATCAGGGTCTTTTCACAATAAAGTACTAAAAGCACTAAAGAGAACTCTTAAAATGCCTAGGTGAATTAAAAGGTCTTTGCCTGGTGCCGAAAAGGCCATAACATAGGCACCAGGCGAGCCTCTCTGTCGAGAGCATTCCACAAACAGGGTGCCACCGCTGAAAAGACCCTTTCTGTAGGTTTCCAGATCTCGTCAACTTGCTTTTTGCAAGGGGTTCTGGATCACGTGTCTACATGTGTACAAGCTGTGCACGTATGAATGTGTGGAGATCAGGAATGGCGGCAGCAGGTGTCAAATTGTTCCCCCTCATACCCAGCGTACACATTTCTGTACACGTGGAAAGGGCTCCCCTGACTCAGATATTCTGGTTTAAGAATATAAAGAAGTATCTTGCTGGATCAAACTAAGGTTCATGTAGTCTACCATTCTTTGTGAGAATCCCACATCCAGCAGGACATAGGTGGTCCGTTGGAAATTGGCCGGTGGGTCTACCAGTACATAGGAAGTTGTCTTGTAGCAAGTCAGACGGTTGTTCCATCTAGCTCAGTATTGTCAACACTGACTGGCAGCAGCTCTTCAGAGTTTCAAGCACGATTCCTTCTTAACCCTACCTGGAGAAGCCAGGAATTGAAGCTGGGACCTTCTGCATACAAAGCATGGCTCTGCCTTGAGCTATGGTTCCTCCCATCATGGTAGACCATGGGCTACCTTCAGGTCCCTTGGGCTGGTCACCACCAGGGCCAGATTTGAACCAAGGTGTTGACTTGTTGCCTGTTTTCTCAGTCACAGAATATGTGATGATGTCACTGTAATGAAAGGTACCTCTGAGTATGTATAGAGTGCCTTCAGTACTGCATAACTACAAGCAACTTCCACGTGCCTGGAAATTGAGGGCATGGTTTCCCTGGCAAAGGCCATGACTTCCAAAGCAAGTGTGAGACCCAGTGCTGCTCAATTTAGAAATCCAGCATCAGATACCCAGTTCCCTTCAAGGACATCCACACTGGCACACAATCTTCAGGAGAATTAGGACACTTGCAGCACAATCCTATACATGTCTACTCAGAAGTAAGCTCCAGTGAGATCAGTGAGGCTTACTCCCAGGTAAGCTCCACTGTGTGTGTGTATGTATTTATTTTATTGCATTTATATCCCACCTTTTTTCCTCTTGCAAGGAACCCAAGGCAGCTTACATTATCCTCCTCCTCCTCTCCATTTTATCCTCACAACAACAACCCTGTGAAGTAGGTTAGGCTGAGAGTCTGCGACTGGCCCAAAGTCACTCAGCGAGCTTCCTTGGCCGAGTGGGGACTAGAACCCTGATCTCCCGGCTCCCAGTCCAACACTCTCACCGCTATACCATGCTGGCCCTATTAGCAGCCTTCCCCAACCTGGTGCTCTCCAGATTTTTGGACTACAACTCCCATCAGCCCAAGCCAGATGGCCAGTGGCCAGGAGTTGGGAGCTGTAGTCCAACATCTTGGGAGTTGTAGTCTAACACTTTTGGAGGGCACTGGGTTGGGGAAAGCTGGTGTATGGGATTGCATCCTTAACCTCCCATTGAGCTCTTGATCCATCAGCATGAGTTGCCACTGTCTTACTCGAGGCCTGCTCTTCTAACATGGACTCTGGCCTTTTGCAGCCTTACACACCTTGAAGTAACTGGCCACGCACCCCCATGCGCCTATTTGTGAGCAATAAGTCACCAGTGTGTTTGCATATCTGCTCTGTCTTCGCCACTCCCTGCATCCATGGTCGTTGCCGGATCTGCGCCCTTTATACGATATTGGTGCACAGCTAAGAGCACAACGATCATCGACAATAAGCACTTATGTGACAGAGCATTATCTTCTTTCTGCCCTGTATCTACCCCTTCCCCGACAATTTCAGGTAACTGGCAATCACTTCATCATAACATCCGCAGAACTAGTGTGCTAAATAGTAGAGATACTGCATTTTAATAGCCATCTATAAAGTTCAGATGACATTGTTTGGGCCATTTCCCCCACCCCCGATTAATTATTTTGTTGAACCTTTAGAGAAAAAGGACATTTAAAGAT
Source organism: Heloderma suspectum (assembly GCF_057233095.1). Lineage (NCBI taxonomy): Eukaryota > Metazoa > Chordata > Lepidosauria > Squamata > Helodermatidae > Heloderma > Heloderma suspectum. The sequence continues at coordinate 281,967,693 of NC_139461.1, read as the reverse complement.
ACATCACAGTAAGGAGGAAGAATGATTGTTCAATAACAACTCCCCCCTTGTTCCATTATAAAAGTAATTGCTTCGTTTCCAGCAAATATGAAGTCCATTTACAATATGTACATCCAGGTCATGCATCTTTAATTGTCTGTTCTTTGTACAAAAACAATTGGCATCAGTAATGCACATTTACACAAGGGAAAATGGGAACCAAAATGAGCAGGAGAGAGTCCTGGTTGCTTTGCGCTTGCCAAAACGTGTGGGCATTTGGCATAGTATGCATGCCAAGCTGTCATGAGAGAGATGCTGCATCCATGCCACTCCAATCCACCGTGCCAAGTTCTGCATAACTTGCTTTTATTGCCATCTATCCTTTTGTCCTCTTGTTGACTTCCTCTCCAGTTTAAGAAACTAGCATCTGGAGATGGCTTTATTGTGAGAAAAGGTGAAGTGGCTCCTCGTAATCCACCTTGTGTTCCCTGCAAAAGGAAAAAAGGCGGGATATAAATGTAATAATAAAGTAAATGATCTGGAGTTAGGGGTGAGCAGCAAGGTGGCCAAATTTACAGATGGCACCAAATTATTCAGGGTGTTAAAAAACCATTACAAAGAACCTCACAAGGATCTGTCAAAACTGAGTGATTGGGCAATAAAATGGCAAATGCAGTAAGCATAAAGTGATGCACACTGGGGCAAAACAATCTTAACTTTACATATACATGGCTGTGACTGACCAGGAAAGTGTCATGGTGGATAGCTCGGATTTCATGTTTGGGAACATTAGGACAGGGATCAAAAATAAAACTGCCAGTATATAAATAACACTGCCAGTATGCCTTTATATGACTCTATGGTGCAACCACAGCTGGGATACTGCATACAGCTGTGGTGACTGCATCTCCAAAAGGATATTGTAGAGTTGGAAAAAGTGCAGAAAAGGGAAGCCAAAGTGATCAGAGAGCTGCTGCAACTCCCCTAGGAGGAAAATGTTACAACATTTGGGGCTTTTTAGTTTAGAAAAAAAAAAAAAGTAAGGGGAGATTGAGGCTTACAATATTACACATGGTATGGAGAAAGTGGATAGAGGGAGGTTTTTCTCCCTCTCTCAAATACTAGGGATGTACGAAAGTCACTTACCTTACCACGGATTATGTTGATGGTGGGGGGGGGAGGCGTTCTGTCCCTCCCCCCGGAATCCTCGACAGGGGGGAGGCGATCCGTTCCTCCCCCCCAGAATCCTCCACGGCCGGCTGTGCTCCGCGGCAGCTCTGCGGAGCAGCCGGCCAGGCCCAGGCCAGAGCCGTCTGCAGCTGGATTTCTGGCCGCAGAGGGCTCTGGGAAAGAAAAAAAACCCAAAACCGAGTATGCAAATGGCGGCAGCTACGGCCGCCACCATTTGCGTTCCTTATTTTGGCTGTCTTAATCTACGTAAATATTTACGTAGACTATGACAGGGAAAATAAAGGGGAATGCAAATAGCGTAGCGGGTGCTATTTGTGTCCCTTTTTGATTCACCGTTTTAGCCTGTGTAAATATTTACGTAGGCTAAAACGGCGAATCAAAAAGGGAAGCAAATAGCACCTGCTACGCTATTTACGTTCCCCTTTATTTTCGCCATCTTAGTTTACATAAATATTTATGTAGACAAAGATGGCCAAAAATAAGGAACGCAAATGGCGGCGGCCATAGCCGCCGCCATTTGTGTACACAGTTTTTTTTTTTTTTAACCCAGCCATGATAGGCTACGTAAATCTTTACGTAGCCTATCACGTCTTTTTTTTTTTTTTTAACGAGACTGCAAATGACGGTGGTGGCAGCCGGTCAGAAGACCAGCCGCTGCCGCCGCCGCCAGAGCCGCCGCCGGAGCCACCACCACCACCAGGAACATCTGCCCCAGGTAAGTCTTGTCCTGGGGGGGATCCGCAGGGGGGCGGGGGGGTGGCAGGCTGTTCCGCCACGGAGTTCGGGGAGCTGAATGCAATGGCATTCGGCCTCACCGAGATCCGTGGCGGAATTCTCTGACATCCCTACCATATACTAGAACTTGCAGTTGTCAAATGAAGCTGCATAGTGAGAGATTCAGGAGATACAAAGGGAAGGACTTCTTCACACAGCATGTAGCTTTTCTATGGAATTTGCTACCACATGATATAGTGATGGCCACCAACTTTAAAACGGGATTAGACAAATTCATGAAGGATAAGGCCATAAATGACTACTTGTCATGATGGCTATATAGTACCTCCAGCATCAGAGCTAGTATCCCTCTCAATATCAATTGCTGGGGAAGATGAGGGGAGGGGTGCTATTGCACTCATGCCCTGCTCATGGGCTTCCCATTGGGGCATCTGGTTGGCTGCTGTGGTTAACAGGATGCTGCTGGACTATGTAGGCTTTTGGTCTGATCCAGCACAGGTACTCTTATGTTCTTATGGTTGCCCATGGTGGTTGATTTGGGGTGCCATTGAAGGTGGCACAGAGAGATGTGTCCATTAGTTATCATCCACTGACAACTTCCTCTGGTCATAAATATACAACTATGCAAGAACACCATAATTCTTTTGTCCAATTTACAGGAGAACCTCAGTGGATTGTGCCCCTTGTTAATTTCAGGAAGGGGTGTCTTGTTTTTTGCTTTAAACAACAAAATGCCTTGTGCTGGCCCTGGTACCATGATGGATAGAGTTATGAGAACTATTTCTTTCAATGCATAGGAATTTGTCCTCTTCCCACCACTCACCTCAGCTACTGCCAGTGTTACAACTTTTGTATTTGGCTTTTTTTGCCGGCAGCCTTTTCATGTCTGTAAATTGAGTGTAAAATCTACGCTGGCTAGAATTAGGGATGGCGGAGAATTTCTCCACGAATCTCCGGGAGGCCGAATGCCAACGCATTCGGGCCCCCGAAATTGGTGGAGAAATTCTCCGCCAGCCCCCCGCCCCCCCCCGGGATGGGACTTACCTTGTGCGAATGTCCCTCTCGGCGGCGGGTCCTGGCGGCGTTTCGGTGGCGTTTCGGCGGGGGTGGCGGCGGCGAATTTTTAAGACTTAAAATTTGTTAGGCCAGTAAATTATTCCTTAGATCTCCTTTTGAGATCTCCCCTCGCCTCAGGTTTGTATTGGTGCCTGCCTGCCTGCCTGCCTGCCTTCCTTAGGTTTATATGCCTAGGCCGTAAGCCAGCCTTTCCCAGCCATGGGTCCCCAGATGATTACTACAACTCCCATCACTCCCAACCAGTGGTCAGGGATGATGGGAGTTGTAGTCCACATCAACGGGGGCGCGCAGTTGGGGAAAGCTGTCCTAAGTACTTTTCAAATTCTGGTCCTTCAAAAGCAGATGAGATGGCATCTTCTTTTCATAGTGCATCATGCTGTACAAAGTCAGGCTGTATAACCTAGAGGAACATTCAGTCCTTGAGACCAGTAATTATATCATGGATCACTTGTCATCCTGTGTCCCCGAGGAGCAGTACAATGGCCAGAAATAGGCATTACCCCGCAAGTTCTTGACAGAGTTTCCTCCTTCCTATGGCTTTAAGATTCATTCTAAATAATGCTCCCCCCCCTCTGTATTTCCCTCTTTTGCTGTAGGTTATGGGCATGCTGCTCCTGGAACAGATGCCGGCAAAGTTTTCTGCATGTTCTATGCAATCCTTGGCATCCCCCTCACCCTGGTCATGTTCCAAAGTCTTGGTGAGCGCATGAACATTCTAGTCCGGATGGTGCTGAAGAAAATAAAGCAGTGCCTGGGCATGAGGCAGACGACGGTCTCCATGAAAAACATGGTGGCGGTTGGCTTCCTCTCCTGCATGGGGACGCTGGGCATTGGGGCAGCTGCCTTCTCCTATTTTGAAGGCTGGACATTCTTCCATGCCTTTTATTACTGCTTCATCACATTGACCACCATTGGGTTTGGAGACTTTGTGGCCTTGCAGAAACACGAAGCTTTGCAAAAGAAGCCCCCTTACGTCGCATTTAGCTTCATGTACATTCTGGTGGGCTTGACAGTGATTGGGGCTTTCCTGAACTTAGTTGTCTTTCGGTTTTTGATCATGAACTCTGAAGATGAGAGGCGGGATGAAGAAGAGAGGGCGTCTTTGAGGAGAGCCAGGAATTACATCAACTTGAAACCCAGGGAAGAGAATCGGAGCAGGAACGAGATCCTGCTCCCCATAGAGGACCGGACCAGTCAGATGAACCTCATCCCGTTGATCCAAGAAGATGCCGAGAGGCAGCGAGGCAAGTCTTTGAGTTCCACCACGAGAGTCCCTTCCTTCTGCACCTGTCTGTGTTACAGGCCACGGCTGAACAGAAGCCCTGATCCTCCCCACCCAGAAGCCTTCAACTGCCACACGAATCTTGTTTATTATAATTCAATTTCTTACAAAATCATGGAAGTCTCCTTGGGTGGTAAGGACCATACTGGCTTGTCTTCCCCCAGGAGCACTCTATCGTCCAGTAGCCCCAGCTGCTGGGAGCATGCCCGACTCCGGAGGAAGTCTATCTGAAACATGCATGCTCCTTTGGACCTTTTTATTTGTAATTTTTACTTTGAGCTGTGTTCCTCTGCTGAACTTGTCTTTTGATGATAAATGATTCACTGAGATGCTGTGATTTGCCCTCCTTTCACCTCCTCTTTCTTCCTCTCTCCTTTGCAGGCACACTCTGTAATGGCTACCAGTGCGCAGTGCTGCCAACTCTATAATGCACTGATGGAGTGATGTTTTTTAAATACGAATGGTGAATAATAGTTTCTCCTGGTCGCGTATGTCACAGCGCTCGCATTGGAAGCCAAGTGTTCAGAGGAGTTCAAATAATAGAACCCCACAGTGCATCACAGTTGCTGTGTCATCTGCAGAAAGCCCTAATTATTCCCTTGGGGAAAATATATAGATAATACATCACTGCAGTCTGTGTTCTAGGCTTGTTCTGGCTTTGCTCCCAAGCTGTAGGCATGCCTACAGGCATACCTCACACAGCATACCTCTTACAGCAGTGGTGAGCAGACTTTAAGCTTGTGGGGTCCTCTTTGTTCAGAACCCCAAAAACCACTAACTAGAGCCTGGTATAGAAGACATACACTTAAAATGTAAAAAATTCTGAGCCCAGTGATTTGTTTTGAGTACCAGAAGTTAACATTGCTCACAATCCTTCCACACAAAAATCCACACCTGGTTACCCTAAGCCAGATATAGGCAACTTGGTGCCCTCCAGATGTTTTGTAATTCAACTCCCATAAGCCCCCGACAGCATGGCTAATGGTCAGGGATTGTGGGAATTGTAAGCCAAAACATCTGGATGGCACTAGGTTGCCTACACCTGCCCTGAGCTTTCTGCATTTCAACAGTATAGTTTAGGGCGGCAAGCGTCCATTTGTTACTGCTGTTGTTAAACAATTGGGAGTCAGAAATCCTTGATCTAGTGGAAATTACCCAGAGATCTACCAGTTGATCCAGATTTACCTTCGTCCCATCCATGTCCTACAAGACACGGGGTCTCCCCCCACCTTTCTTCCATGGGGTGAGTTCTGCTTTTGCATCCACATGTACCTGGCCCTGACTCCAGTGGTAATTTTTGTTGGGGCCGGGGGGAGGGGATGTTTTGGGTAGCCTTTTAGCTTAAAAAATGTTCAGGCTCCTGACAGTTTATCCAGTTAAATGTTATTCATCCTTTAAGAAACACTACCCCAGGCGTGGGAGGAATGGAGTGGCTTTGTGCTTGCCACAGTGGGCCCCCAAAATTGGCACTCTGCTCAGCCAGCTGGAGGGAGGGAAAGAGGTGGCTCAGTGATTGTCACAATGGCTAGAAACAGGAAGGACTAGTTGCACCTTGGTTTGATTCACAGAGGAAGGCTGTACATCTGCCCAACAAAGGGGGAGCCCATCTACAGTGGGCTCTCCGCTCACACTGCGAACATCTACGCAGCATGCTACTATTTTGTGGTGTGTTTTCATAATGGCGCTACCGGCATATGAGACTTTTTTAAAAGCAGGTTTCAAATGCTGATTTGCATTTATAATGGTAACGCATGGAAATATCCTCATGTAGTCATGCCAATTTTAAAAGTATATTGGAGCAGAAGGAGTCATTTAGTGGGAGTGGGAAGAAAGGAACTCTATAATAAGACAGTGTCATCTTTTTAAGGCATAGGAAGTTGATAATGTGATACCAGTTTATCCAGCTAACTTTCATGAGCAGATGTGATCCAATTAAAGGTGTTGCTCAGCCTGGCAAATAATTATGCAGCAGCTGTCTGCTACAGCTGCTGCCCGCTACATGCCTGCAACCCTCCTCGCCTCATTACCTATCCCCCCCCCACTCTCATGGTCAAGGGCTATTCCAGCTGCCTTTAAAACTGGCAGAGGAAGCCAGGATAGAACCACCCATTGCTACTTGAGTTCCTCAGCTTACCAACTCATGTGATTTTCCTCCGCTCCCCTCTGCAATCCTGAGAGGCCACAGCAAAAAACATTTCTTCCCTGCTCAACCAACGCTCCTGGTATGCTGCAAATCCAAGCCGATGTTGCAGAGAGTGCCTGGTTTTCTACGACTGAGGGCGGTGAAAATGAACCAGACTGTTTCTTTTATTTTATTATTACATTTATATCCCACCTTTTTTCCTCTTGCCAGGAACCCAAGGTGGCTTACATGGTCTTCCTCCTCCATTTTATCCTCACGATACCCCTGTGAGGTAGGTTAGACTAAGCGTCAGTGATTGGCCCAAAGTCATCTATTGAGCTTCATGGCCACGTGGGGACTAGAACCCGGGCCTCCCGAGTCCCAGTCCAACACTCTTAACCACTACATCACACTGGCTCTGCTGTTGTGCTATGATCTACAGCATTTGTTATCTCCAGGGCCCTCAGAAACCTCTTTTTGTATTTTCAGACTACAATTTTATTTATTTATTTCATTTCTGTACAGCCCAATAGCCGAAGCTCTCTGGGCTGTTCACAAAAATTGTTTACAAATGCCATTGTTTGTTATGAAAGTTCATTCTGCTGGGCCCAGAAAAGCATCTCTGAGATATACATGTCCACACCGAGATAAAGGACATGGGAGCTTAGTGGAGAGCCAAATAGCGGGGCTCTACATCTCTGGCAACCTATACGCCACACTTCCTTATCTGGCAGCATCCACGAATCCTTTGGCCACCGACAAATTCAGGTTTAGCCAGCTCCACGCACTTATGCTGCCTTTGCCCTTCGGAACTTCTGCAGCGGAGAGAGTGTCCTGCGTCTTCTGCCAGCTGGGTTCCCAGTATCCTATATCCTTTCTGCAGCTAGGAAGCTGGCCGTTGCTCCTTTCCCTTGGAAGCACTGGATCAGCACCCCCGTTTTCTATATCACAGGAAACTTTACAGTGCAAGAGCAACACGGTCTTCATACAGTAGAAGCATAGAAGGGTCGCCATCCAGCCTTTTCCTTGGCATATGTAGGGTGGAGCTAGACATCATTATAGGACACATGGAATGCCTGTTGCTCGGAGCCCCTTGTTTTGTCTTCCTTCTGACTCCATCCACTGCAATGCATACTACATGATAGGATATTACTGCTCTGTGTACCTCCCCAGCTGCAACTCCCATTGTGGGTCAGCCAGGGCAGGAAACACCCAAGGCGATGACATCACATTCTGTTATGTCAGGGGTAGGCAACCCAGTGCCCACCAGATGTTTTGGATGACAACTTCCATAATCCCTAACCATTGGCCATGCTGGGGCTGATAGGAATTGTGGTCCAAAGCACCTGGACACCACCAGCTTGGCTCCCTCTGTGCTTCATTATAGTAGGCATTACAAGACAAAGGTGCAAAGAGACAGTGAGCAGCAGCAGCAGCTCCTTATCAACATCTTGTTCCACCTTCCCTAGTCTGCTGCCCTCCAGAAGTGTTGGACTGCAGGTGTCATAGAATCATAGAATAGTAGGGTTGGAAGGGGCGTACAAGACCATCGAGTCCAACCCCCTGCTTAGTGCAGGAATCCAATTCAGAGCATCCCTGGCAGATGGCTGTCTAGCCTCATCTTGAATGCCTCCAGCGTGGGAGAGCCCACCACATCCCTAGTTCATTGGTTCCATTGTCATATTGCTCTAACAGTCAGGAAGTTTTTCCTGAGGAAGTTTTTCCACATCACATTGTTGGCTCATATTCACCTTGTGATCGACAACAATTCCAAGATCCTTCTCGCTTGTAGGGTTGTTGAACCAAGTATCACCCATCTTGTAACTGTGCATTTGGTTTCTTTTTCCTAGGTGCAGAACTTGGCATTTATCCCTATTAAATGTCATTCTGTTGTTTTCTGCCCAGTGCTCCAGTCTATCAATATCACTTGGAATTTTGTTTCTGCCTTCCAAGGTATTAGCTATCCTGCCCAGTTTTGTGTTATCTGCAAATTTGATCAACATTCCCTGCACCTCCTCCTCCAAGTCATTAATAAAAATGTTGAAGAGCACTGGGCCCAGACTGAGCCCTGCGGTACCCCGCTCATTACCTCTCCCCAGTTTAAGAAGATCCCATTGATAAGCATTCTTTGAGTCCGATTCTTTAGCCAACTGTGGATCCACCAGTGGGTTGTTTCATCTAGCCCACTTTGAGCTAGTTTCCTTGTCAGGATATCATGGGGCACTTGGTCGAAAGCTTTGCTGAAGTTGAGGTATATGATGTCTACAGCATTCCCACAGTCCACAAAGGAGGTTCCCTGATCAAAAAATGAGATCAGATTAGTCTGGCAGGATTTGTTCTTGACAAATCCATGTTGGCTTCGAGTAATCACTGCATTGTTTTCAAGGTGCTTATTTGTGATTCTCAGCCAGCATAGCCATGGCCAGAATTGGCCAGGCTGGCTGGGAATTATGGGAGTTTCAGTCCAACACCTGTGGAGAGCACCAGTTGGGGAAGGCTGACCTAGTGACACCCTTAGCTTAATGATTAATCCAGCCCTGCTCTTGACCATCTTTTATCCTGCTCCTATCTGTGTTTATATAGACTGCATTTTAGAGGAACGTCCCTCTCAGTTCAGTAGGAGTTGCTCCTAAGTCAGTGGGCTCAGGGTTCCATCTTTAGACTTACATAAGCAATTGTTAGGCACTTACATTGCTCCAAACTAACTTGGCTGGTTATTGCAAAGTGGTATATGAAACAGAACATAGAATCATAGAATAGTAGGGTTGGAAGGGGCCTACAAGGCCATCGAGTCCAACTCCCTGCTCAATGCAGGAAGCATTGGAACATAGGAAACTGCCTTCTGGTAGGTCAATTTGCCCATCTAGCCCAGGATTCTCTGACTGAGGGTGACTTTCCAGTGTCCTGAACACAGGTTTTCCAAATCATCTGCTACTGCAGGAGTGGGGGACCTGTAGGCCTCCAGATGTTGCTGGACTACAATGCCCATCACCCCTGACCATTGGCAATGTTGGATGGGGCTGATGGGATTTGGAATCTGACAATGTCTGGAGAACCACGAGTTCCTCACTCCTGTGCTACCTGATCCTTTTGACTAGAGATGCGAGGGAATGAACCTGGGCCTTCTGCAGGCCAAACATGCGCTCTGCCACTTAGCTAGATAGCAGCATCCCCAAGCCCACTGTTTTTGGATCTCTCCACTTGCCAGTTCCACCCTCCCTTCCTACCAAAAGCACACAACCATTTCTATGGTTAAGCACCAGGCATGGGTTACTGGACTTTGCAGTCCTGTGAGGCTCTAATCGGCAGTCAAGCTACAGTTGACATTCATCTTGCTGTCTTGAGACTGTGTCCAGCCCTGATTTGGATTGGGTTTGTTGTGCACTGGGATGGGAGGATTAAATCCCCCCCCCCATTTGCTTCCCGAACAGGGATTAAAAGAAGAGAGCCTCCATTGAAACCAATGACACCCCCCCACCCCCGCGTGTGGTGGTGGTAGATTTCAGGAAGCAAATAGCTGGAGTGGGGGAGGGGAGGTTTAATCTTCCCCTCCTGGTGGGTGCTGGCCTTGATTCTAATTGGGGCTGTACGGTACCCACTTACTCTTGTGTACCCTCAAAAGGAAACATGCAGTTTTGCTAAAAAACAAAAGAAAAAAGAAAATGCATCAAGTGGTTTTGAATGTAAAACAATGGAAATCTCTTAAAAATGGAAAAGGTGAACAGCACATGCGTGCTGTAACTGTTGGAAACTGCTCACTGGCTCTCAGAAGGTCCCAGGTATCTCATTAAAAGGATAAACTGGCAGGTGATGGGGAAGACCATTTCTTTGGGCCGCTCACTTGACTCTCAGCCTAGCCTACCTCACAAGGGTTGTTGTGAGGATACAATGGAGAGGAGCAAGATCACGTAATCAGCCTTGGATTCCTTGCCAGAGGAAAATGGCAGGATGTAAATATAACAATAACAGGTAAAGGTTTCCCCAACCAGTCAATAATGCCAAATACTCTTGAGCTGGTACATGGCAACATCCTGTATTCCTATGAGAATGTTGCCCTGATTAATTGGGAAGCTGTGGTCTCTCTGCTCCTGTTCACCAGAGATGAAGCAAGAGGCCACTGCTAGATATTCATTCATTCATTCATTCATTCATTCATTTATTTTTATTGAGATCACCTTCTCAAGCTTCTGTGCGCAGCAGGGGAGCACCCAGAGTAAGTGCCCAGGTATTTGTCTGACTGAGATGCATTAACTGGTGGGTGTAAGCCAAGGGTGTTGAACCTCTTTCAGCCTGAGGGCCAAATGCTGTTTTGGACAAGCTCTCAGAGGCCACGTTCCAGTGGTAGGTGGGGGCCGTGGGGGCCAAAGGGCTAGGACAAAAATATACCAGGAATACCATGATTTTTTTAGCTTAATGCTCTTCCAGTCAGGGCCAGTTTCAGCACTGCAGCGGGCCTTGTAGGTGATAGCCAAGATTTGACTAGAAGTAGCCTGGAGGGGGTTGGGCCTAGTGAATAGGCCCACTGCACTACTGAAGTTGGGTCCTGACTCCTGACACTTCCTGATAGTAACTCAGCCTTACAAGAGGCATTTCAGCTTTAAAGAAGTGGGGACGAGGGACGGGACTGCACAAAAGCCAGGAAGCCGCCAAACAATCAGTAGTTGGGGGAAAGTGGTGTTGCCAGTGGGGACTGGTGTGGTGGCTCTGATGTCAGTGGGGTGGTGAATCCACTCCGGCTTTCAGTCAGGACCAGTCAGAACTTCCAAGTTCTGACTGGTTCTGACTGAAAGCTGGAGTGGATTCACCGCCCCACTGACATCGGAGCCACTGGCCTCCGCTGGGTGTAGACATCTGGGGAACTCAGGTGGGCAGGAATTGGCCCCCAAGGCCTGAAGTGCTGCACCCCCGGTATAAGCAAATGTGCCCACACCACACCGCTAGTGCAAGCACATCACAGCCTGCCTTGGGGTTGCCAGATGGCTTGAAAAACAATAATAAAAAACAACTGGCCTGCTCCTGTTCTTTTAACTGGGGTCTGATCTGCAGAAATCAGCAGGTGCAGCTTGTCCTGGCACAGACCAAAACAATCGTCTGTTAAGTGCTGCCAATCAAACTGCTGTTAATAAAGGGACAGCTGCTGTAGCAGCTACTGCCCGTTTAAGCACCGGCAATCCTAGCCACACCTCCCAGACGGGGAGACAGAGCTGTGGTGGAGAGCTCGATGGAAATGCCAACGCAGCACGTGGCTGCTGAAGAAAGGCGAACTCCATGTTCGGCATAATTAGGAAAGGAATTGAGGATAAAACTGCCAATAGCATACTGCCCTTATACAACTCTATGGTGTGACCACACTTGGAATACTGTGTACAGTTCTGGTCACCATACCTAAAAAAAAGATATGGTAGAGCTGGAAAAAGGCAACCAAAAGGATCAAGGGGCTGGAGCATCTCCCCTATGAGAGAAAGTTACAACAGCTGGGACGATTTAACTTAGTAAAAAAGCGAGTAAGGGGATACGTGATAGAGGTGTACAAGATTATTCATGGTGTGGAAAATGTGGACATGGAGACATCTTTCTCCCTCTCAAAACATTAGAACCCAATGAGATCAGCCCATGAGGCTGATTGGTAGGAGATTCAGGACAGATAAAAGGAAAGGCTTCTTCATACAGTGGCACATAGTTAAACTATGGAATTTGCTACCACAGGATGTAGCGATGGCCACCAATTTGGATGGCTTTAAAAGGAGATTAGACAAATTCCTGGAGTAGAAGACTATAATTGGCTACTAGTCCTGATGCCTCTATGCTACCTCCAGTATCAGAGGCAGTATGTCTATGCACACCAGTTGCTGGGGAATATGGGCGGGAGGGTGCTGTTGCACTCGTGTCCTGCCTGTGGGTTACCTGTGGGCAGCTGGTTGGGCACTGTGTGAACAGAATGCTGGGCTAGATGGACCCTTCGTCTGATCCAGCATGGCACTTATGAGAAAGCTTAATCACCGCAGAATGGCTTAGGATAGGTGGGCAGACATCCAGCTTGCAGGATCTGCTTTGGGGTTGTTGTTTTTAACTAGGATCCCCAGGTAAACCAATAAGAGCCAGGTCCAAAATAGTGGCTCAGGCAGGCAGATATCTGCTAAGAAAGAACAGGGTGCCTCTGAGCATGTGCTGAGCCCAGGAATGTGTGGTCAGGACCAGAGCTAAGTTCACAACTCCTTTTGCAAAAAAAATAACTCCTGGATTTCCCCATAGTGGTCTTTTTCAGCAATCTAATTTGCACGCGGGGCGGGGGGGGGCACTTTTTAGCTGAGAATGTTAGACAGTTGGGAGTCAGAAACCATTACCAATCAACTGCAAATCACTCAGTCCCGATCTACCTTGTGACAACCCCTGGTTTGGAACATCGCATTGTAGAATCATAGAATAGTAGGGTTGGAAGGGGCCTACAAGACCATCGAGTCCATTCCCCACTCAATGCAGGAATCCAAGTCAGAGCATCCCTGACAGATGGCTGTCCAGCCTCGTCTTGAATGCCTCCAGTGTGGGAGAGCCCACCGCCTCCCTAGGTCATTGGTTCCATTTTTGTATTGCTCTAACAGTCAGGAATTTTCTCCTGATGTTCAGCTGGTATCTGGCTACCTGTAACTTGAGCCCATTCTTCCATGTCCTGCACTCCCAGATGATCAAGAAGAGATCCTGGCCTTCCTCTCTGTGACAACCTTTCAAGTACTTGAAGAGCGCTATCATATCTCCCCTCAGTCTTCTCTTCTCAAGGCTAAACATGCCCAGTTCTTTCAGTCTCTCTTCATAGGGCTTTGTTTCCAGTCCCCTGATCATCTTTGTTGCCCCCCTCTGAACCCTCTCCAGCTTGTCTGCATCCTTCTTAAAGTGTGGTGCCCGGAACTGGACACAGTACTCCAGATGAAGCCTAACCAGTGCTGAGTGGAGGGGAACTAGTACTTCCCGGGATTTGGAAGCTATGCTTCTATTAATGCAGCCCAAAAGAGCACTTGCCTTTTTTGCAGCCACATCACATTGTTGGCTCATATTCAGCTTGTGATCGACAACAATTCCAAGATCCTTCTCACTTGTAGTGTTGTTGAGCCACGTATCGTCCATCTTGTAACTGTGCATTTGGTTTCTTTTTCCTAGGTACAGAACTTGGCGTTTATTCCTATTAAATTTCATTCTGTTGTATGCTGGTTGTTAATAAAGCACCTAACGTTTTCTAGGTGCTGTACAAATTTTAAAAATTAAGAAAAACTGTTTCTTCTCATAGGCTTAGAATCTTAAAAAAACCATTCAAAAAAAAAGTGTGTGTGGGGGGGGTGGGAAAGATAGGGAAAGGAGAGAAAAGCCAGTGAATTTAGGCATTCAGTCTTCATAAAGTTACATAAATGTTTCATAATCAGGTTGGAGTGCCAGAAACAGTTCTGGGAGAGAAATAGCCCAATAGCAGATGGCCCCAGACAAGGACATAGAATACAATGGTCATCTCACCTCTGCTACAGCCTGGTAGAACGTGTCTTTATTAGCTTCTTAGTATTTGGCCCTGTGGTGAATTTAGACCACAGACCTTCCAGAGCCAGCACAAGCTGTCCTGTCACCTGAGGTTGGGGAGCATATGTGAGCCTCTGCCACATCTCCCCACATCTGCCCGTCACATCTCCCAAACCACCACTGCATCTTCCATCACCCCCACCGTGGTACAGGCGATCTTCTGGGACACCCCCTCCCACAATGCCTGGCTCGGCAGAAGGACCCCTTCAGAGCCAGGAACCAGGGTGGGGCTGGCTCTCTGAAGAGCTGCACCAGCTGCTTTCTCTAGCCAACGCAGCTCTAGGGAGAGCCCACCCTCTGCCTCACACTGACAGGATTCTCAGTGCAAGCCAGAGGGCAGGAGGCTGAGAGCAGCTGCCTGTCCTCTGTTTTGCTCAGAGCTAAACAAGAGGGTGGGAAGCTGCTCCGGAGAGCTCCATTGGCAGCTCTCTTGCCGCAGTATGTGCCACAGCAGGAGAGTGTGACTGGTGGGGATCTCTGGAGCAACTGCTAGTGTCGCTGAGTGGGTGGCTGCTCTGGAGAGCCCCACCAGCCTTCCTCTCCCACTGTAGCAAATGCTGTGGCAGGTGAGCAGCTGACAGGGCTCTCCGGAGCACCCACTGGAGGAGGCGGTGGGCCCTGGCAGGGGTGGAGGGGAGCAGTGCAATTTGCCACTCCTCCTGCTCCATTGCTTGAAGTGGGGGTGTAAACCTGTTTCATGGGAGGGCAGCCCTGAGACCCCCACACAGAAGGGGTCGATATGGTCAGGAATGCAGTTCAAGAAGTCTTGAGATCTCAGTCTCAAAGCACTGCTGAAGTCAAACACTATTGCTGCTTCAGGGGTTGGGTCCAGGATCTGCCTTCTCTGGGAGAGGAAGGGCACTGCACGCAGAAGGTCCTTCCATCCAATTTTGGGAGATTCCCCCTTGCCCTCCCACACACCCCGGTTCACCCCATTCATGAGGGTCTCCTGATTCTTTGTGTAGCATTTTCAGGGGGAAGGAGGGACTGCTGTGGGAAGGAGGGGTGGGGCTGGAAAGTCAATTTCCATCAGTGTAGCTGATCCAGGGTAAATCTGGTTCCAACCCTAGATCTGCAGGCCTGAGGTACTTGGAAAAGGTGGCTGGATTTGAAGCAGCCCAAGATTTCTGTGTTGGAGAAAGGAACTGGGTAGGGATATACCTCACTCAGCATGCATATAAGTACATCCTTGTAAGCTGGATAGTCATTTTGGGATGACTCCCACTCCCTGATACTGTACTTGTATTACTAATCCTGACTAGAGTCCTTACTTCACCCATAAGCATGCATTAAAAAGGAAGAGTCAATGCAACTTTGTACTACTCTTTTGCCAGGGGCACCATTTAGGGAAGGGAAATTAGGGGCAGTCACACATCCCCTCCAATGTTGTGACGATTCCCAGAGCCAGCTCCTGGCATCTACAGTGGTATCTACAGCTCCTCTTTCTCACCACCACCATTGTCTGGGCCAGAGAAGAAGCAGATGAACAAGCAGGTTGCAATGGTGAAGAGGAGGTGCAACTCCAGGGGGTTCTTGTCAGTGGGCCCCTGCAGGGGTATGGGCCCTTGGCAGGTGCCCAACTATGCCTACCCTTGATGCTGGCCCTGATTATTCCTCAAAGGCACCGTTCTCTCTGGCCAGGTCACAGACTTAACATATATTTGATAAACAATTAAAAGGGCCAACATACTCTAGCCTATATGCATGTCCAAAGGCATAAAACCCTTTGCTGAAAAGAAGAGTCACTTCTGTGTTGATAGCACTACTGTAATGATTTTGAGGTATATTATTAAAAACCCACAACAAATGAAGTTACAATATATTGACCTTGAATGCGAGAGCATTGCTAGGAACTTAAAAGACGCGGGCCCAGGACCGTAGGATACAAATCTGCATAAAGTTTGCCTATGCTAATTTATATTTATATATGCAAATTTAGAAATAATGACTAGGATTGATTTAGATTTCGCAGGAGGCAAAGCCAGCCAATTGATTTCTCATTCAAATCTTCTCAAATAAGTTCTTATTTGCACTCAGTTAATTTGTATCAACCCCAGATAATTCCGGAACAGTTGTTCCTCTTTAATGTTTTCCTAAGCTTAACTGCTATGCATGGGGGGAATGCGCGGGGGGGGGGGGATTAACCTTTCCCTGCTTAGCTACAATGCCCCTTGAAAATCACCACTCGTATGGCCATGAAGCTAGGGGGAAAAAAAACCCTTCCCTTGGCACCAATGGATACTCAGGTTCTGGGAAATAGAAGCGGGGCCTGGGAAATAGACTTGGGTCCCGGGTCCCATGGGCCCAGGCCTAGGAATGCTCATGCTTGAATGTATCTGGAACAAAGGAGTTTTGGATCCACACTAAAATCTCATTACTCCACTGCCTTCCTTCAGCACCTTAATTGTGAGTGTGACAGAATAGTTAGAACATGGTTGTGGATAACTGATCTATGTGAAGTAATCTTGAATTAGGTTACATCTTTGAACTACATCCTTCCAGCTGCATTTTGATGCATTGCACACTTCCATTTGTGCATACGGTGGGGAGCAGCATGCATGCAAAACTATATGTTACTACAGCATGCCAAGTGAAGGGCATGAAGTTGTTGTTTGACACAAATGAGTGCCATCTTGTGGTCAACAGGCAGAAGCACAACTCAGCAATGACTGTTTCCAGAGATTCTGGAATTAATGGCAAACAAGGGAGAAACTCTTTTACTTGCTTGCCAAATTGATCAGCAGGCCGAGCTTCATATGAGCCCAGAGACAAGAAGGAGAAGGAGATTCAACTTGAGTGTTTCTATGGCTGTGACTTAGCCCAGTGCAAAATGAATGCATGGTCATAAATTAGTCTGGAGCCAAGCAAACAAGTGAATAATGGTTAGGTGGAATACAAGACAGAATTTTAAGGATGCAATCCAATGCAGATTGAAGCCCACTCAAGCCAGAACTAACCTTATCTGGGCACAAGCCCTACTGGACAAGGTAGAACCAGCAGTGCAGTGGTAAATTCTGAAGTGCAGGTACTCATCATTAGCCGTTTTCATCTCCGCCAGCAACAAGTCTTTTGTAAAGCTAATGGGACTGAATTGCCCATTCAAGATGATCATGGATGTGGGTAACTTCAGTTGGATGACCCCAATTGATTTGTCCAGCAATTGCCACATTTGGGCGGAATGATGAGTCGAGCCCCTCGGCGGAATGTAAACATTAATCAGTATCAAATGTAGTCCTCTAAATTGAAGACTAATAGCTTGAAACCAAGGGGGGTGGATAGTCAGCTCATCCGGGCATACCTCAAGGGATGTTGCGATTCCAGAAGCAACACCACCCCATGGGCGGCCTTTAGAAATTGGAGCCTTGGCATCTGTTGTTATAAATAAATAATCATCTAATAATAATTAAATAAAATCTCTTGAAATAAAATTATCTTAAATGAAGTAATTAGCTCAAAAAAAGAAGGGTCATGCAGCTTGTTAGACCATCCTGTTATATTCCAAGAAATTAAAGACAGCACCGAAGAAGTTAATGGGGCTCTATTTCATTGAGTATAACATCACAACAAATGGCCCCATTCTTTAGCTGTAATGTAGGAATGCAGATTTGTGAAGAGAGGGCTTTTTCTGTGGATGCCAAGATTTTTATTTATGCTGTTATCTAAGATTTGGACATATATGTTGAGCAGGCTGAGCACTGCTCTGTGCAAGATTCTCTTGCAACAGAGAAGTCATCAGAGAAGTTTACAGTTATAGGATCAAAATTCGGCACTGCCTTAAAGGAACTAGTTGGTATAGGGTCTTTGGTTGGTAATTTACTTTGTATTGGATCTAGAGTTAAATCAATCAATGGTGCCCCATTAGCTAGATCTTGTGTTTTTGGAAGCAAGGGTCTAGCTTGGCCCAAAGATAGAAATAAAGGTTGTACTTCCCTGTTTTGGAATACCCATCTGGCTCTGATGGTAAATTTTTGAAAAATACCCTCCAAAGCCATTATTTTGCTCACCATCCAAGATGAAGAAAGGGTCAACACCAATCTTTTCTGGTATTGTAACGTCAGGAGTATCTGAAAAGATTTCAGATCTCCAATTGTTAGGCCCAGCTTCAGCAAATTATTTAGATTTGACAGAATTCTAGATTTCCCTTGCCAACTAGGGAGGGAGCCATTTTGTAAAGGGAAGACATCAAAGGCCACTTGATGTGAAGAGATTACTAGCTTGTAATCTATAGGACTCAAATAAGTCCTTGAGGTATCGTAGAATCATAGAATCATAGAATAGTAGGGTTGGAAGGGACCTACAAGGCCATCAAGTCCAACCCCCTGCTCAATGCACGAATCCAAGTCAGAGCATCCCCGACAGATGGCTGTCCAGCCTCGTCTTGAGTGCCTCCAGTGTGGGAGAGCCCACGACCTCTCTAGGTGATTGGTTCCATTGTCGTATTGCTCTAACAGTCACGAGGTTTTTCCTGATGTTCAGCCGGAATCTGGCTTCCTGGAACTTGAGCGCATTATTCCATGTCCTGCACTCTGGGATGATCGAGAAGAGATCCTGGCCTTCCTCTCTGTGACAACCTTTCAAGTACTTGAAGAGCGCTATCATATCTCCCCTCAGTCTTCTCTTCTCAAGGCTAAACATGCCCAGTTCTTTCCGTCTCTCTTCATAGGGCTTTGTTTCCAGTCCCCTGATCATCTTTGTTGCCCTTCTCTGAACCCTCTCCAGTTTGTCTGCATCCTTCTTAACGTGTTGTGCCCAGAACTGGACACAATACTCCAGATGAGGCCTAACCAGTGCTGAGTAGAGGAGAACTAGTACTTCCCGGGATTTGGAAGCTGTGCTTCTATTAATGCAGCCCAAAAGAGCATTTGCCTTTTTTGCAGCCACACCACATTGTTGGCTCATATTCAGCTTGTGATCGACAACAATCCCAAGATCCTTCTCGCTTGTAGTATTGTTGAGGCAAGTATCCCCCATCTTGTAACTGTGCATTTGGTTTCTTTTTCCTAGGTGCAGAACTTGGCATTTATCCCTATTAACTGTCATTCTGTTGTTTTCTGCCCAGCGCTCCAGTCTATCAAGATCACTTTGAATTTTGTTTCTGTCTTCCAGAGTATTAGCTATCCAGCCCAATTTAGTAACAGGCAACAGGGGGATGCAGGTTTTCCTCTGCTTGGGGTTCGCTCCTCTTCCTTTAAGCTCATAAGTAGTTCTATATGATTTGAGATTTGCTAAAGCCTAGAATTCATTTCTGGAATTAATGCAGTTTCTGCTTCAAGTTGCTTGAGAGTAGGGATGTTAGAGAATTCCACCATGGACTCCTTACTTATATTTCCAGTAAGGAAACTCCAAACAACCCAAATTGGGTAGGAGAAATTCATGGGGCAGTGGACAGCTGACAAAGGTAGGCTCCGTCCCGGGGGGATTCCACGGGGTGGTGCGAGGGATTGCTCCATTCCGCCACGGACTCTGGGGGGCCGGATTCTAAAGATAGGCTATGTAAATATTTCTAAAGAATCCGGCCCCCCGGAGTCCGTGGCGGAATGGAGCAATCCCCCACACCACCCCGTGGAATCCCCCCGGGACGGAGCCTACCTTTGTCGGCCGTCCACTGCCCCGTGAATGGCTGCCCCAGTCTGCGGCTGCCATTTCCATTCTAATTTAGCCATGATAGGCTACGTAAGTATTTATGTAGCCTATCATGGCTAACGCAGGGACGCCATTTGCGTCCCTGCGGTAGCCGTGATAGGCTACATAAATATTTACGTAGCCTATCACGGCTACCACAGTGATGCAAATGGCGTAGCGGCTGCCATTTGCGTTCCTGCCTTTTACCATTATAGGCTACGTAAATATATACGTAGCCTATCATGGCTACCGCAGGGACGCAAATGGCGGCCGCTACGGCGTCCACCATTTGCGGCTGCAGCCCAGGAGCGGACGGAAGTCCGGCTGCAGGCGGCCCCAGCCAGCGGCTCCATGGGGTCCCTATGGAGCGGAGCTGGCCGGGGAGGATTCCAGGAGGGAGGAATGGATCGCCTCCCCCCCCAGCAGACGGCCCCAGTGGAATGAGGTAAGTAATCCGTACATTCCTACTTGAGAGCCTTTGAGACTGCCTCCAGTGTAGAGGACACCAACGTGCAAAGCTCTGCAACTTGCTTAATGTCAAATATTTGCTGGGGTGTGAGCTGAGGGGGGTGACAGCTTGGGTTGCTACATAACCAGCTCCATGACCATTTCGACTATCAGGAGGGTCCTCCTGGGTGAGTAAGTTATAGTGATTTTGTAATGGGGCAGAGCATAATAAATTAAGATTTCTATCTATGTACCAGTCAATTTTAGACTGTTTGGCTTTTGGAATTAAAGAGAGAGATGAAGGGCGCCTTGTTCTTTTTTACTTGACCCCTCCATATAAGGTGGTATATCTTTACCTTACCCCCTTACCCCCTCCCAAAATTGTGACATGTAAAAGCCCCAGTGCTGTATAAACCCAGATTGAATGTATAAACATGACTATGGATTAGAGCATTTTGTACAGTACAACACTAAGATCTAAACAGTTTGCACTTAGCCCTAACACTGACTGCAGAGCCCCCACCCCAGAGGCCCTCCCAGTTTCTCCTCAGATGGAATTCGCTCCTACCTTATTAGCCAAGTCAGTTGCACAGACTCCCTGGCGCTGCTACTTGTGCAACTTAAATAGTTATCATTCATAGACACTTGTTAAGTCTCTTAAAGTAAAACATCACTTGTAGAGTTTCTTTAAAACAGAAATGGCAACAGGCCAATGTTGAACTCTCTCAGCCTCCACAAAGCAAAGCTGGCCAAATGTCCAAACCCTTCTCCAATGTGCCAGAGAACCCATAAGCTTCGGTGGAAATAAGGAGCTGTAAAAACAACAGGACACAACGTCCCCCAACTCTGGCTGACTTGGACCGATTGCTTGGGAGCGAAGACTTTGGGAATGCCAGAAGTTTGTCTTCTCTGGATGATTAAATGATGCCAAGTACTCCCCAGACCTGTTGACCATTCTTAAGTCTGTCTGATATTTACAGCGATTGTTAATTCTAAGCTGCAAAAGGTATTATCAGTAAGGTTGTTCCAAACAACCCAAATTGGGTAGGAGAAACCACAGAAAGGCAAACTCAGCTTTCTTCAGATATCAAAGCCACTTGTCTCTGCTGATCGAAGTATTAAAACGAAACGAAAAGGTAGGCTATTAGTTTACAAATACTTTAAAGTATTTAAGCCCCCTCCCCCCACCCCGGCAAAACAGTCTGAATGCTCCAAGAAGTACTCTAGGGCTCAAAGAATCCTTCGACACCTCCACAACACGGTTGAGCACTCTCTGGTAAAAATGAATCGATGCAGGAACAATCAGAGCCACAAAGCTGCTACCTTAACAACCCCCCGCAAACGGGTGAGCAACTTGTGGCCATCCAGATGTTTTGGTCTACAACTTCCCTCAGCCCTAGCCATTATGTGTGTGTGTGTGTGTGTGTGTGTGTGTATGCGTGTATGTATTTATTTATGTAATCAATTTATATACTGCTTACAGTCTCAAAAGACATTGCTAAGCAGTTTCCGGTCAAAGATCAAAATGAATAATGGTAAATGCAAAAACTCATCAGTGAAAATGCTGAAAATGTTTAAAGTATTTAAAACCAAAACTGCAAGCACAACAGTTAATAATCAAATTAACTGGGCAGCACAATCATTCAGGGCTAGCTTGGGTAAAAACTAAAAAGATGGATCTTCAGTAGGCACTTAAAACACACCATGGTTGGTGTCTCCCAAATATCAGGCTCATTCCATAAGTTGGTGCCACTAGGGATATCACAGAAATCTGCAACGGAATCAAATTAGTTCATATTTCCTAATTTCTATTACTCTGACCCATGGATTCTGCAAAGGACCAGCTTTTCCCAAGTCTCACGGATTCTATGGACTTGTGGATCTTAAAAAAAAAAAAAAAACTTTCTGGAATTTTATGTAAATTTAGTTGTAGAAAAATGTGTAAAAAAAAACAAAATCCAGGCCCAAAGTGTGCATTTCCCCCATAGGCTAAAGCATGAAGCTGTGCATTTTGGGAGGATTTGCACAATTGGGGGGATTTGCACATTTTGGGGGGAGTTGTGCATTTTCACAAGTCCAAATTTGCACAAATGTGAATTTGTGCGAATTCAGGAAATTGGCAAAAATCCGATTCCATCAATGAGCAGACGATGGAATGAAAGGCACCTGACAATCTACAAAATGCAGATGGAGTGGATTTTGTAAAACCTGTACATCCCTAGGCATCACCATGGAGATTATGGGAGTTGTAGGTCAATTCACCTGCCCCAAAGTGTAATTTTCTAGCCTTTGTACCTAACTGATCATTGTTACCAATGTAATAACCTGCAGGCTTCATTCCCTGGAGCAGGCATGGGCAACTTGAGGCCCTCTGGATGTTGCTGGACTGCAACCCCCATCATACCTCACCATTGGGTATGCTGGCTGAGGCTGATAGGAGTTGCAGTCCAACAACATCTGGAGGGCAACAAGTTGTCCTAGGGTGGCCATGTGCCCTCTTTTACATAACCTTATTTGAAGCATTGCCAGACCTCTATTTTGAAGGTATCCTCTACTGGAAAGGCTGGGCAGGCCAAGTCCAGTATAAAGATAAAGAACCATCAGAAGAAAGAATTGGGCCTTGAAGATGCCCATCAACAGCATCTGGACAGCAGACTGAGCAAGGAACACAGGTCACCTGGTCACAGTCTTCCACACTATGATGAGAAGGACTGTATTCCTTTTTAAAATATAATAATTATTTCTACATTTGCAGCTGTACGTATATATTAGCATATGCAATTTTATGCATGGCACCCTCCTTTGTCCCTCCCTTTTTTTTGGAGATAGATTTCCTCCTTTTTTGTGTTTTGTAACTGGCCACTTTTGCCCTGGAGAAAGGTGGTAGCATGAGAAGCATGCCAAGGGGAATGGCATTCCAGTGTAGATCTTTGACAATGGAGCTCCCACGCCACGCTACACCTTTGGAATCCGGTGAAGCCCAGCCTGAAGTACACTCACATGCCAAAGTTTGGTTTTCTCTACTTGCTTCTGCAGTGGCCAGATACAACAGAGGAGGGAATGTTTCACTTCAGACTACAGGTGGGGGTGCTATTTCTGAATGCTCCCTTGTGTAAAAAATGCCCACAGGTTAAAAACAAACAACCCAAAACAAACTTTTTAAATTTTTACATTTATATCCCACCTTTTTTGCTCTTGCAAGGAACACAAGGTGGATTACATCGTCCCTTTCCTCCTCTCCATTTTATCCTCACAACAACCCTGTGAGGTAGGTTGGGCTAAGAGTCTGTGACTGGCCCAAAGTCACCCCATGAGCTTCATGGCTGAGTGGGGGCTAGAAACCGGATCTCCCAAGTCCCATTCCAACACTTTAACCACTACACCACACATCAGTGGAGAGATTCTAGGGTGGCCACTTCTGAGTCACCAAAAAATGTGACATGCGTAATCAAAAAAAGATTACCGTTCATAGTCTACCCAGAGAACATTTGTTATTGGACGGTTTAAAAATATAATGAATAAAATATTATAAATAAAAGTGCTGCCCACCAGGCCTTTTGGTCTACAGCTCCCATCAGCCCCACGTAGTATAGCCAATCGTCAGGAATAATGGGAGTTCTCATCCAAAATGTCTGGAGGGCACCATGTTGGGAAAGGCTATTTTACAGTGATGGTTTTCAATTTGCCAAAAGGTCCCCCCGCCTTTTACACGGAGGAGCATTAAAAAAATGGTACCCACCCCCACCTGCATTCTATACCGTCCATTCTACCAGCTCATTCCCATCTCATGCTACTGCATGCGTAGACTAGCCCTAAGATTTCTTTTATTAGCTGCCTGGAAATACAAAGGCCTGGCACCTTCCCCAAACTGGGCCGGTCCAGATGTGTAGGACTACAACTAGCTGAGGATGATGGGAGCTGTAGTCCAACACTTCTGGATGGGCCCAAGTTTGGGGAAAGTTGCCATAGTGTGTAGCTGAGAAGCACCTTCGGGAAGTACAGTTAGGGTCATATTGTTCCTGAACTGTTTCTCTCTCTTGGAACACATAGTCGCTTGCAGCATATGATCAGGCGGTGATGCAGAGAATGATAGAGTACCAAAAAGAAAAGGCACAAATGAAAGGCACAGCATTGCCAGCCATGTCAGGGCCCCCATCGGAAGTGATAGCATGATAACTGGGACATCCATAGCGGCTGGTGTTTGCTTCACAGAAAAGTGTGGCCCGCTCTTCATAAGGTATCTGACAAACCAGCAAGGCACCTGTTTGTTATTTGTTGCTATTACAGTGCTTGGGTTGCTAGGAGATATTGATGCTAAGGCTGCCAGTTGCCTAGCAACTGCCAGAACCTGATGTGTCTTCTGGAAGTGGTGATGGAGGAGCTGACTGTGGCTCTCCAATGTCCTGCTTTTGGTTCTTACATTGATTTGAGCAACAGGAAGGAAGTGGGATTAGCTCTTCCTTTCCTCTGCCATTCTCTTTCAGTACCCTGTGTCTGCTCTGTGTTTTTGTTTCTCTACCCTAGCCTTCCCTAGCCTGGTGTGCTCCAGTTGTTTGGGGCATCTACTCCCATCAGCCTCAGCCAGCATGGCTAATGGTCAGGAATTCTGGGAGTTGTAGTCCAAAACATCTGGTTCGGGGAAGCTGTTCTATTGACTCAACAGTCCTTTCCTCCTTCCATTGCTGCAGCTGCCTGGGAGGGAGGCTGGGTCATTTGAAGAAGGGCTCAGCCCTGGAATATCTGGTCAATGCCAAGAGTTCTCTGAGAAAACTTGTGAGGATTGGGCTGAATGTGATTGGAGCTGCTTTGAGTTATCCTCCATCAAAAAATTTGATCATCATATACCAATAGTGATCTCAGTTTTTTGAGGGATGTAGTCCTTATGTAACTGAAATGACACCATCTATGCACAAGATGGAGGTATCTGCAGGTTCAGGGCAACACTCTGGTTTTCCATCTTTAGGGGGGAAGTCCATAAGAGGGGGGAACCCACAAAACAGCCCAGTGTGGACTGAGCAGGCTCAGTGGCCACAGAATGGTGACTGTGGGGGGGGGACTTTGGCTATGGGGCAGTATAGAAATGATAACAACAACAACAACACAAGAAAACAACAACACCTGGAAACCGGATAAGAAGGACAATGGAATGGATTATCACGGAGGTGGGACCTGTACATTTTGTTGCCATTCCCACTCGCTACTTTTCTAATTCCAGTGTTGGATTAGTACCCCTAATCCATCCATAGATCTCTGCACAATGCAGCAGTAGAGTACATGAGACTGTACATGAGCATCCCCAAAGGCTAATCTGTGGAAGAGATGACTGGGGGCTGGGGGACAAGGTAAGGAAAATGGAGAAGGAGCGCCCACGTTCAAGAAGCTTGAGAAGACTTACACTCTAGTCATTCTCTGTGTGAACATGGATGTTCATCATAGAAATGCTGATGAGATCCACAATTCTGGGACATGTAGAAGGACAAGTATGGTCACCACTGCATGGCCATAGCCAGCTACATACATGTGGGGTTAAACATACAGGATTCCAGTTAACCTGAGCTCTGGCATTTACCGCTGTGTACAAGGTGTTCATGCCATTGTATAACCTGAAGTGGCTTATGGCAGGGGTGCAGAACCTCTTTCAGCCCAAGGGCCTGCATATTTTTGTGTAAATACCTGCATATTTTTGTGTAAAGTTCATCTGGATATGTACCCAAATGACTATGTCCTTTGTCCTGGCCCCAACAATTGAAGACACTTTCAGGTACAATATGACTTTATTGGAAAAGAGAAATGACACTGCAGCAGAAAGAGCTCACCCTCTGCGGGGTGCAAGGACTCGTCTCCACATTCTAGACACCACTAGCTTTTTATTAGGAAATTGATTACACAGCCACTTCATCGTGCACAGAACGCTCGTTGACTCAAAAGGAAGTCCAGCTTAATCACAAGTTCTTAAACCGTTGGCTGGTCTGTCTGGAGAATGGCAACCTACGGGCAGTTCCTTATCTGGCTTGCTTACATATATAAACTTTTGCAGGTTAGGCAAACTTTTCAAAACTTTGTAGATCTTGCATTTTTTACGAAGAGAGAGGGTCATGTACGCATTTGAAAATTCCACAGCGGAGTCACTCAGGCCAAACCTTCACTTGGCCTTAATATGCCCCACTCTGGTCTACTACAGTTGGCCACAACACCCTCTAATGCAGAGGTGGGGAACCTCTTCCAACCTGACGGCCAAATTCACATTTGCAGGGGCCACATTACAGTGGTGGGTGGGGCTGGAAGTAAAAGGGGCTGGGCCAAAAATACAAACAAAACATACCAGGCTATTGCAGCTTAAAGCTTTTCCTGCTAGTAACTAAGCCTTAGGAGAGGCAATTCAATGGGGAAAAGAACAGCACAAAAGCCAGGAAACCACCCAGTGATTAAGTGGCTGGAGGAAAGGGAGTGAGGTCAGGGGAAGTTGGCGGGGGGGGGGTGTTGTTGTATAGGTAGGAGGAACCTCAGGCCTCAGACACAACTGTGCTTTAATTCAGCACATATAGAAGTGACAACTTAGCAGAAGCTCCGCCAACTGTTGCTACTCTCAGCTCTAAAGGAGCTGCCAAGGTTCAAAAACAATAACTAAGCCACAGTTCAACTCCTGGCCCCCAGGATGTATCCCCCAGGATACATAACAGGGTGGCTATCTGGGGAACCCCAGAGTGCCAGATTGGAACCACAGGTGGACCAGATGTGGCCCTCAGGCCTGAGGTTCTTCTGCACCCCTGACTTAAGGCCTAACATTTCCTGCCTAAGGAGAAGTGCTAGAGACTTGCCTTTTTCATAGGGTGGAGCATTAGTGTAATATGGCGTGATGCAGTGGCTAAGTATTCTATAGTCACATGCACAGAGGTTCATTCTTTAATATTAACTGTTTACATTCAATGAAACTCTTACAACACTCTTTTGGGACTTCTGGTTGATCGCAGTGAAACTACATGATCAGACCACCCCATCAAGCAACCTTTTGCTCAGTATCTTGTCTTCCCCATCCAGATCTAAAACCCTTTCTTGTTCCTGGATGTGTTGTGTGGAGGGAGGGAAGGTGGCGGAGATGAACCCTACAGTTCCCAGGGGGTGAGCTTTCCCCCTTCCTAGAAAAAAAGTGAACTTCTCACCCAGAAAAAAAGAGGTAAGTTTCCTGGGGGAGCTTGTGAACAATGTCAAATGGACTTTACCCATTTGCTAGTTCTATCGCTTCCTCGAATAGCAAACTCAGGGCTTTTCTGCATGAGACATTTATTGTCTACTTGTCATTCCCTACTTACAGTTGTTTACAGGTTCTCTAGATAATATCATGACCTTCCAGTTTCACTCCTGCATCTAACCAGCACTTTTGGCAAGTGTTTTTTTTTAAAGCAGGGAAAATGCAGCATTTCATTGTGAAAGCAGAAGAATGTGTGATTTCCTCTTGTGTATTTGTGCTATTCCAATATACCACAGTACCACCCAGCAAAAAAGCAGGAAAGGCAATGAACCTTGAGGTCGGATCTCAATTCTGCAACAAAACTGAAAGTAGATGCAGTAGATTAACAGCCAATCAACAGCCTGGACAGAAAAGCTCTCAGTGTGCCCATGCTAGAAATGAGAGTTAAAATGGGGCCATTGAGAAACAACAGGGAGTTATCAGCATTTTCAGGACAACCCAACATTTTCAGAAGTATAAAAAATCCCTTTCAAAAGGATACTGAAAGGATATACCCCACCTCCCCAGGAAGCCCAATAAGGATGGAACATGCTGAGTGCTCATGGAAATCACATAATGTTCATTTTCAGGGGAGTAACAAGCCTGTGGCAGCAAAAACAATGAAGCATCTTATGGCCCTTAAAGTGTAACACACTTATTATGGCATAAGCTTCCATGTGTATGTGTGAGAGAGGCAGAGAGAGAGAGGGAGAATGGGCTTGTTTGCAGAGCACCCTTAACACAGTGGTGCTGAACCCCAAGTCTGTGGGCCATATCTGACCCGTGAGGATTCCCTGCCCACCCCCTTTCCCCAACCACCAATTGTTTGGTCGTTTCCCAGCTTTTGCCTGTTTCCCTACCCCCCCAGTTCTAAAAGGTTGAAATGCCTCTCCCAAGGCTTAGGGCTTTTCTAGACAAGGCTTTTATTGTGCACTTCTCATTCCTCACTCATGGTTGTTTGTGGGTGCTTTAGACATCTCTGTCATCATCCAGGTTCACATTTTCTTTTTTAAAAAAAGCAATTTCATGGGTGGTTTTGGAGTGGGGAAAAGTCAATCTTTTTTTTTTTTTTTTTTTGCAAAAGCAAAAGAAAGGCAGAATCTACACATAGCAGTTATACCGTTACCATTCCATTATCATAACTATTGGTACACATGACACCAATGGGCACCAATAGTTATGATAACGGTATAGCTACTATGTGTAGATTCGGCCAAAGTGCAAGTCCCCATTAGTGTATTTGCCTGATTCCATTATTATGTTGACCCCCCTGCCCTAACAGCTTATAACATCCCAGAGGAAAGCATGGCTGGTTGGCTTGAAGGAACTCTGAATAGGGACACTTCTCTTAGACAACAAGGATATACTAGTCCCACTTGTTACGTATCTAATACCAGAGTTGGATTAGAACTCCAACCCACAGAACCTTGAAATGGAGCAGTAGTGTATCTACATGAAAATCCCCACATGCGCACCTGTGGAACAGATTATTAGTGTTGAGCTATGAGGATCTCAAGTTAAAGGGTATTCAGTTAAAGGTAAGGCACACACACTCACACACACATACACACCCACACCCATGGAAACATTGTGCCAGGCCCTACAATCATAGAATAGTAGGGTTGGAAGGGGCCTATAAGACCATTGAGTCCAACCCCCTGCTCAATGCACGAATCCAAGTCAGAGCATCCCTGACAGATGGCTGTCCAGCCTCGTCTTGAATGCCTCCAGTGCGGGAGAGCCCACCACCTCCCTAGGCAATTGGTTCCATTGTCATATTGCTCTAACCGTCAGGAAGTTTTTCCTGATGTTCAGCTGGAATCTGGCTTCCTGTAACTTGAGCCCATTATTCCGTGTCCTGCAATCTGGGATGATTGAGACGAGATCCTGGCCTTCCTCCCTGTGACAATCTTTCAAGTCCTTGAAGAGCGCTATCATTTCTCCCCTCAGTCTTCTCTTCTCCCTGGTAGCACAGTTTGAGTGGAGATGGCTTTTCATTGTAGAAAGGCTGATGAGACACACAAGACTTAAACATACTTCCAGATGAGGGTTTTATTGTGCAATCGCAATGGCTCGTTCTTGGAATTCTACAGGGGGTCCAGTCGTCACCTTCAGGTGTAACCTTCCTGTGTTTATTCACTGCTTCTTCCATCTTTTTCTTTATCAGAAAAAAACCATTAAGGAAGAAAAGACAGAATAGTTGCATGATACCTTTTGATGGGTACCTCTAGAAGCCTTCTGTCTGGAAGCACCCTTTTATTCCTTTGGAGAAGTAGCCACAGAATAAAGCAAAATTGTGATTTATCAGGGTGATCACTAATAGAGGGGATGTATGTTTTATATAGTTAGCCTTATCTTGAGGGCTACTTTTCATTTTATTTTTCTTCCACAAGCTCACTTGAGACCTGAATAGGGATGTCAGAGAATTCCGTCACGGATCTCGGTGAGGCTGAATGCCAGTGCATTCGGCTCCCTGAAATCTGTGGTGCAACGGCCTGCCCCCCTGCCCCCCCGCGGATCCCCCCCAGGACGAGACTTACCTGGGGCGGAAGTTCTGGGCGGCGGCAGCTCTGGCGGCGGAGGTGGCTTTGGCGGCTGGTCTTCCAACCGGCTGCCACCACCGCCACCATTTACAGTCTGGCATTTGTATTTTTTTTTTTTTTTACAGAGACGTGATAGGCTACGTAAAGACTTACGTAGCCTATCACATCCCAGTTAAAAAAAAAAAAAAGTGTATGCAAATGGCGGTGGCTACGGCCGCTGCCATTTGCGTTCCTTATTTTTCGCCATCTTAGTCTATGTAAATATTTACGTAGACTATTACGACAAAAATAAAGGGGAACGCAAATAGCATAGTGGGCACTATTTGCGTCCCTTTTCGATTCGCCATTTTAGCCTACGTAAATATTTAAAGTAATTAAATATTACTAGCCTACGTAAAGCCCACTACGCTATTTGTGTTCCCCTTTATTTTTGCCGTAATAGTCTACGTAAATATTTACATAGACTAAGACGGCGAAAAATAAGGAACGCAAATGGCGGTGGCTGTAGCCACCGCCATTTGCGTACACTTTTTTTTTTTTACACAGCAGCCACCTTGGCCGGAAATCCGGCTGCGGACGGTCCTGGCCTGGCCGGCTGCTTTGCAGAGCCGCCGCGAAGCATTGCCGGCCGTGGAGGATTCCGGGGGGGAGGACTGGATCACCTCCCCCCCATCGAGGATTCCGGGGGGAGGGACGGAATGCCTCCCCCCCCCATGAACAGAATCCGCGGAGAGGTAAGTGACTCTCGTACATCCCTAGACCTGAAGGGCATTTTTCATACATGCTTTGAAAAAAACTTTTGTTATCTTTTGGGACATCACCCACCCAACTCATCAGCAATTTATTTCTTTACAAGTGAAGGCTTCTTCCATTTTAAAGCTTCCCAAGTTCTCTTCATCTAGCATGGAGGAAGACACATCCTTATTGGTGAACCTGGGTGGGATCTACTTGGGAGATTTACATCAGTGCTACTGCGCCCCACCCATGGGCATGACACAGGATGTTTCCTCCTCTCTGCAGCAACTGCAGGTTTTATGCCATAAAATCTGCATTTTTGCAAAATCACTTAGTGATGGATTAAATCGCATCGGCTTCAGTGCGGTTTGGGAATCTGTGTGACCTCAACTAGCGATACTGGTTTTAGCACCAGGTGGGTGGGAGCAGCACTGAGAGGGGGAAGGGAAAGTTGTGTCATCAAAGGGTGGACACAAGGAGAGGGGTTGGTTTCACCCTCCGCTGATCGTGTTTTGCTTTTTCCCAAAAGAGCCTTACTCCCACCCAAGAAAGCTAGCACATTGCTTTGGGATAACTTTTCTTTTTTAAAAAATCTCCACTTCTGTGCAGGTATGCCTCAAGGAACAACTGAAAACAGCCTGCTAAACATGTCTGCTCAGAGGTAAATCCCATTGTCTTCAATTGCACTTAGCATGAGAGGGGAGGTGCTTTGCCTTTTGTTTTAAACCTGCGCTTATCCGGTGGAGCGGACCTGTGCCTAAGGTTAATGACTTTTTTTTTTTTTTTAAGGGAGCTTGCTGATGCCATGAGGCTTGACCCACATATGCCTGAACTAATGTGGTTTCTCATGCAGTCTGCCACGAGAAAGCGGTTCTTGGGGGGGGTATACACTGCTTTAATTGGCTGCGTGTGCCATGGCGGTGGGGTGGGGAAGCAAATCTGAATGGATAAAAATGTGTTTTTAAACTGAATTTCGTTGGAAAGCGTCTCCGTGTAGATTGCTCCTGCAAAATATCCAGCTTTATTAGGGCAACGATGAGGACCAATCATGAGCTTCAAGCTAGGGTGACACTAAAAGCATGTGAAGGATAACATGCAGTTATAAAACCACTTTTCTGCACAGCTCCCAATCAGTTCTTTTTTAAAATGGACTCCTGCACATTTAAATGAAATAGATGAAACCAATTCACTAGTGTACACACGAGTTTCAGAATCTCCTTCTGTACCTTTCGCAGCCTTGTGAGTTGAGCCAGCCCTGTGCTTAATATGGACAATGATTAAGACCTGGATGCAAGGGGGGCTATGTATTGCCTTTTCTGATCTGGAAACGCAGTCCCTAATCCCAGGTGGTTGTGGCAGCTCGGTGGTAAAAAGAAAGCCATTCTGCATAGGTCCAGAACTGCTCTTGTATGTGTTCTAGTGCTGAACTCCTAGCATTAAAGCACCTGGAACATGATCAAAAGCATATGTTCAATGAAAAGCCTCAGATACATCTTAGGAAAAAAAGGAAGTTTTTATTTTCAGCTTAACACTAAATTGTAAATTACCCAACCATTGCGTATTGTCTGGATAAAACTGACAGACAAAGAAAACAGCACATCAGAATCTTCCCTTATACACAAAGGACAGTCTCCAACATTAATGCGCCGGACACTATGTGCTACGTCACGCCTTGCTGCATGTACAGCGCTGTTACTGTGTACAGAGCCATCTGCCACAGGAGGTTCCAAGCAGGGAAGTTCATGCACCTTACTAAAATTTCAGTGGGATTTGTCTGTGGAAGATGAGACCTTCACTTGGACTTTTAGGTTGTTTAGAGGAGATCTTGCATTGTGGAATAGTTTCCCAAACATTTTCAAGTTGGTGGTAAAACACATCCTGGTAACATAATGGGAGGACAAACATTTTGTTGCCCACTTGCATCCATTTGTTAAACTGTGGTAATTGTCATATGTTATGTGGGAGGAAAATACTAAGAAAGGTAGGTGTGCTGGTGGACAGAACATATCCCACACTGAGCAGGGGGTTGGACAAGTCGACCTCCAAGGTCCCTTCCAACTCCATCATCTTATGATTCTATACAGCACATTTTGCTATCTCCACATCTAGAGATAGTCGGCAGAATTCAGCAAAGGTTAGCCATAGCTAAGGCTCTTTGATTGAAAGCAATGGCACATGAATTAGTCACCACTAAAAACTGCCCAGAGAGCTTCGGCTATTGGGCAGAATAGAAATGAAATAAATAAGTAAGTAAGTAAACAAACAAACAACATTTTCCATACATGAGGCTTAAGATACTTTTGAGTCTGTCTTGGCTATGCATGTAAATGTGTAATCAGTGTTAATCTGCAAAAGAAAAGGGAACAGGGACAAACTGTAATTTGTAATTTATAACTGCAGGTCAAGTCAATGGGCTTGTTCGCACGATCATGGTGGGGGAAATAAGCCATGGTGGCTTATTTCCCTCACTGCGTGTGCTGGAGGAATTAGCATAACTACCCTTGGCAGCGTGGCTTCCCATGTTGTGTGAACCCAGCAAAGGTGGCTTGTTGCTGTGGTTAACAAGCCACTCCAGAACCCTACAACAGCCCAGAACTCTACAACAGAACCCTTCCGGGTGGCTTATTAACCACGGCAACAAGCCACCCTCACTGGATTTGCACGACACTGGAAGCTGTGTTACCAAAGGTAATTATGCAAATCCCCCTGGCACGTGCAGCGAGGTTAACAAGCCATTGTGGCTTATTAAACACCCTGCGATCATGTGAACTGGATTAATGTGTGTTAGGCAGAGGGTTAGCTAATGAGCATCAATTACATTAGGATGCTGAACCAATCACAAAACCAAGACTCCAGTGGAGTTCAACATGAGATGAATGCAAGATGTGGTAGGGAAGGGGGCTTCAGGAATTCCCCCTCAGCACTGGCTCATTTGGGATCTGGACATGCCATTTTATCAGGCAAATGTGCTCCAGGTTAGGCCCCACCTGGAAGCAAATTTCTTTCTTTGGGTAGGGGCTCTTTGGACATAGAAGGTGCTTTGCACATAGAAGGTCGCAGGTTCAATCACAACATCTCCAATTCAGTGGAGGCTGGTGGCTCTGATGTCAGTGGGGTGGTGAATCCACTCTGGGTTTCAGTCAGAACCCATCAGAACTCCAAAGGAGCTATCCAAGATACTTTGGGAAAGGGGTGAGGGCTGGCAGGCAATAGGTCTATGCTCCGACCCAACTGGCAAGTTTTCTCATCCAGTTTGCACAGATGGTGCTCATAAGAAGGGCCCTGCTGGATCAGACCAAAGATCTGTCTAGTCCAGCATCCTGTATCCCCCAGTGGCCAACCAGGTGCCTCTGGGAAGTCCAAAAGCAGGACAGGAGGGCAGTCATCTGTGGGACTATGAGGGCAACTGGGGGGCTGTGGCTCAGTGACAGAACACATGCTTTGCATGCAGAAGGTGCCATGCTCAATCCCCAGCAGCTCCAGGTAGAAGAGCCGGGAAAGAATCCTGCTTGAAACCCTAGAGAGCCACTGCCAGTCAATGTCAATGCTGGGCTATAACTTTTCCCACTGTTGTTCCCCAGCAGCCAGTTTTGAGAACTGTAGTATACAGCCATAATGACTAGTAGCCATTGATGGCTTTATCTTCCATAAATGTGTCTAATCCTCTTTTAAACCCATCTCAGTTGGCAACTGTCATATCTTGTCACAGTGAATTCCATAGTTAACTATATGCTATGGGAAGAAAGAAAAGGATGGGGAACCCACATTCTCCCATCTGCACTCAATGGGACTCAAAAGTCATGGTCTTGGGCATTACCAGCATGGTCCACTGACCAGCTGAGCTACCTGGCTAGCAGGAGAATGCTCATCCACATTTCTTTTCTTTTTTTGCCTTTGGGATTGGCAATGTGTGTGTGTAACCATGCAGATTTGACCCAAGAATCACCAGTTGCTGACCTCTATTCTACGTTCAGCACTGTAAATGTAGATGAGTGCTTGATAAATTGTAATCAACACAAGGGAATTTAATTTTCCATAAAGTTTCTTCAATGGCCAGGGCAGAGCTACACAAGCTAAACTTTAACACTGGAAGCAAGAGTTGTTTTACAACCTTGAGAGTTTCCATCTGGGCTTGCTTGCTCGTTCCCTTCCCACTCCTGTTGGAACTAAACTTTAGCACTGATAGGAGCCTAAATATTTTATTCGCTCTGTGAACTGGACTGAATTTTTTTTTAATATGGATGCAAATTAGCAGCAAAATAGATTGTGCTCCTGCCATTTGGCAGAAGTCTTCATCTATATCCCAAATATTATTTGCCATTGTGCGGAAATGCATAGGAACAGCCTAATTTTCACTGGTTTGGACATCAGTCTATGCTCGTAGTTTACACAGGTGCATGTATTCCCCTGCGTCGGAGTCATGAACAATAATAAAGAATGGAACAACAGCTCAGGGAAAAAAACTTCCACCGCTCTTGAGTTCCAATGAGGCATCTTTGCCAAACAGGCCATTAGAGGGCAGAGCTGCCATCAAATTCAGAGTACAAAACATTGGCAGTGGCAGTGCCTGAAACAACAGTGGCAAATGCTAAACAATTATCTGAAAAACGAGAAGATCTGACACATTTGTGAGTTTTATATTGAAACTTTTGACAATTGTAGCATGGAAGTCAACTACAGAGATTTCATGGTCAGTGAGTGGATTTGCTTATAGAAGTTGATTAAATTAAACCATCTGCATGGCCCTACGCTACCATCTTTTTCAAAAATGTCCAAATGACCAATGTTAATATGGCCTGTCCAGAACTGACGTCCCTAAGAACTAAGTCTGTCATCACATATTGTATCCATGTACTGCCATCTGCATGTTACAACCTATACACACCAAAAAGGATATATTATTGCTTGTAAGCCTATTTAGACTCTCTTTATAAAAAGACTTTTTGTTGTTTTTTTGTTTACAGAATACAGGATTATGACAAACTAGCTAAGTAGGGGTTTTTTTGTCTTGAAAATACAACATCAATTCCTTCAAGAAAGGCTTAGATCTTAGGCTAAGATCTTTAGCAGAGATGTAATGAACAATTGCAAATATTTTTACACAATATTGATAATAATAACAACTTAATGATAGTTTCAAGTGAAGTTTCTATAGAACTATTTCCTGGTAGCTATTTACATATTTTGCCATTTCTGGAAAAGAAAAACAAGTTGATAAAATATAACACAGAGCATCTAATACTAAACCAATAAGGCCCTAATTGAGAGAATGTTAGTTGTGCTGAAATTCCACTGAATTCTATGGGACAAGTTAGTCATGGCTAACTTATGTCCTATTTATTTCCAATGGGTCTTAAGTGTGACTAACTTTCTCTGTATGAGGAAAAACAATGAATACACATTATGCCAAGAGCATAACAGTTTTTCTTTTAAAAAAGGTTAAATTATATAATCTGTTAAAAAAAAGATACAGCATTTTTGTTTTTAAGGAAAGTATTTCTCCAGTGTCAAAATTATTAAATAGCATGTAATAAACTAACTTAAAATAAGTTTCATAAAAAAGTTGTCCTGCTATCTAAGATGATTATTACGAAACATGCTTACACTGAGATTCTTACTGCCTCAACATCTACAGAATTTCATTCTATACATAAACTTGTGACATTTCTTATGCCTGAAGACCTACTTTTTAAAAAACAGTACATGTATAAGGGATCCAGTATTCAAAACATTTAAAGGGTATAATTATATACAACAAAAGCATTCACAATTTGATTTTTCCTTCTTCAAAAGTCCTTTGCCCCAAAGTTGGAAAGCATGAGCTGAGCTTAATCCCCCATTCTCAAAAACAACTCAGCTTATAGAAGAAGAATGATCTGGTGTTTAGAGGCACTGGAAATCCAGGTTCAACTCCCTACTCCAAAAACAGACTTCCTGTGTGAACCTGGGTACTTCCTGTGCCATGAGAATAGCTCTAACATGGAGGTCATTGACTTGTGACCTCATGGACACTTTTGCCCTTGAAAGTTCAGCTCCAGGATCTAAGAGAACCTTAGTTTTCTCTTTCTATTATTAACAATAGGAGGGATACAGCACTGCCAGGAGATTGAAAAACCCACACATTTGCATTTGAGGAAACTATGGACATGAGATCAAGTCTTTCTCTTTTTGAAGAAAAAAACAGAGTAATGGATCTCAGAGCAAATATTGTGTGTGTTCTCGGGACAGTGGCTGAGAGCATAATGCATTGCTCTTAATGATGTAGCTGTCGTAATTACATAACCAAAGAGCAAAGGGATTGAAAATGCCATAAAATAGAGAGCCTTTTAGCTGCTCCCATTAAGAACAAACAGAATTTTACGACATACAGGCCAGGAACAATCGCGTATTGGGACACATGCTGACTCTTCCAAACACGGCTACTACTTCCCCATTAAAGAAGTAATAATTAAAATGTTTGG
Source organism: Heloderma suspectum (assembly GCF_057233095.1). Taxonomy (NCBI): domain Eukaryota; kingdom Metazoa; phylum Chordata; class Lepidosauria; order Squamata; family Helodermatidae; genus Heloderma; species Heloderma suspectum. The sequence continues at coordinate 281,930,711 of NC_139461.1, read as the reverse complement.
ATAGACACAATTCTGTTTTAAACTTTTTTTAAAAGGTAGTAAGAGATCAGGTTTCAAAAGCTAGACACTCACTTTACAAACCCAACATGAAAAAACAGAAGTTAGACCAATGGATCCCAAGATCTTGCTACACAATAAACTGCCCCCCAAATCTTTGAGGTGGCTTCAGAAACTTCTGACTCAGCATGAAGAGTTGCTATGTGTGTTGGGGAGGAAGTTTGGGTTTGCACACCAAGCAGAGCACCTTGGATCGTGACCTGACATTGTGCAATCTAACAGACTACGATCTGGGCTATACATAAGAGGAGCTATTCTAAGCCTAATGATATCAGCTGGGACTTTATCAGTTGGAGTTTCCTAAACCATTTTTGGATATTTCAGTAAAAAGGTGTGGACAGGTACAGCTCACCTGTTCACAGGTGTGCAAAAGTGTAGAAAAGTGGCACCTGTTGAAATCTAGCTTAATTCAGATACAAAGCAAATTGGACTTTTAAAAGAGATGCTAAGAATGAGAACACTTTTTAGTTTGGAATATATCACTTCTGAAAATGTTTATGTGGACTGAAAGTGAGTTGTTTTAAAATCAGATCCACATTCTAGCTTTTTCATTTGGATTTACAAAGATTGTTCAGGGTCTAAGAGGCCTCTCCATGTGTGTACCTAGGAGAACTGCCAATCTCTTCTGGTGGGAGAACCTTGCCACTAACAGAATACTGCTTTTGATGGTTGTGCCCGTATTGTGAGGTACATCTTTTCAGGAGGTATGAAGAAGTGCGATAGGAAGGTGGAAGGGCTGAAAAGCTCCTCTGCATGCATAAATTGGCCCTTTGGAGTTGTCTGTTGCAAATGCAAAACTGGATCACACATGAATCTAATCCAACATTGAGTTTTGGCCACAATCAAAATGGACCTTCTAAAGGGGAAATGAAGAAAGAGACTACGAATTAGTTCTCCCTACAGTAACATGAAGAAGAGTATTTGCTTTAATGGTAACCTTTTTGTATGTTGTGTTTTAATTTATTGTATACCTCTCTGATATCTCTCAATGTGGAGCAGTTTATAAATTTTATAAGAAATGAAATAAATAAGATGGGTGGACCCCCCTTTATGAAACTCCCTTCCCAGAGGGGCTCGTCCGGCAGCTAATTTGCTATCCTTTCAGCTCTAAATGAAGACCTTTTAATTCTCCCAGGCCTTTTACATTTAAACTCTGAGTTTTGATTGATTAAAGGCACAATCCTATGCAGGCAGAAAAAATATCCTACTATTTCCTAGCCAGCATGAGTAAACATGTATAGGATTGCACCCTTAATCTGTTATTTTTAATTGCTGCTTTTATTGTGGGTTTTTTTTTGGTTATTTTTATTCTGATTTGGTATTGTTTTCATTGTCGTTTAGCTTGTATATGGCCCATGAACCAATTGTTTAAAAGGCCATATACAAATACAGAAAAGTATCTGTCTCATTTTAGAGTCACCAAGGATCAAAACACATCAGATATTTTGATGTTTATGAATATTTTCTATTAAGAATACTTCTAAGCAGTTTTGAGATGATCCCTTTTGTTCTGTATACTTTAACCCAACCCAACTCCTTTATCCATTCACATTTAGGGAGGCACTGGACACAGCACTGCAGAATCTGCTAGCCATGGGGAGAGCCAGCAGCAAACATTTCAATATTAAATCTGTTGTCATGCTGTAACAACAGGTTAGGAAACCAGGGATGAGTTTCAGCATTTTACTCCCCCTATCAACATTTGGGAAAGAACTGACAACTAACTGCAGGAAACATACAAAACGTGACCAACAAGATTTACAGTTTTAAACAACATAAACATCTTTGAATGTATAAAGCATGAACATCTGAGGTTCAGTTCCCAGGTTTGGAATGTATTTGTTTCCCCATAGTTCTTTTTAAAGACAAGGTTATTAAAAGAGTCAAATGCCTACCAACCACTAAATCTAACCCAATCTATTCTAGTTCATACATATATTGTACAATACTGCCTAGTGCCTACTATACATAAATATGAAGAGATATCAGAATGAAATATAGTTAATGTGTTCTTAAATTATTATTTTAAAGAACAAAGTCACAACATATTTCAGCCAGCATGCAACTACCTTCCTCCAACCGATACACAGAAAATGTTTAATATGAACTGGAAAAGGAATTATACGAAAATCACAGGCATAGAAGAAATGAAGACCATCAGGTTGAAACTCTGGAGCCTCTATGACTTCAACATACTTAAAATTCTTAATGTTCCCTTATTCTATTATCTATATTAGGTTACTTCTAGCAGAGATCATTACTAGGCCTATTGTTTTTGTAGTCATTTGGCTGCTTATTTCCCAAACCATTAAAAATGCTGTCTATAAGATACAGCAGTCTAAGTTTCATTCTATAGCAAGTCATGCTTTAGCCATGCTTATTTCTTAGTCCATGTAAATCTTGACATTACTTTGTGCTGCAACAACAGGCCAATGAGCCATTTCCAAATGGTTCCTAAATCGTAGTATTGGACTTGGCATCTTAAACTGTGAAACAAAACTTTTTGGCATCCTAACAGGAAAGCAGATTTGAGATAGCAATAATTAAATATTTATTAAAAATGAGAGCTAAAATAAACATCTAGTAATGTACAAAAGGTAGATCTAAATACAGATAGAGCATCCTGGACTGAGATACCTTCAAAAATTACTCTCTAGAGCTTTCAGACTGTGTCTAGGTAAACCGTTTTGCTCCATCTGTGTAACCTGCCTGCTCTCTGTCAAGTGAATTGCCTACCTACTTTGTTGTATGTGATTCTGTCTCTTGATGATTCCTGTCTCCTTAGTAGGGTGCACTGTATATATATATAGCTATCTTTTTATTGGCTAATATAAAATATTTACATCATTCTTCTCCCTTTTTTTCTTTTTGCATTTTAAAACCACCTACAAAGCCTATCTACAGTGACCAGGGCACTTTTGCATGAATGACTTGAGACATCACTTTTTTGATCTGGTATCCTTTGACAATGGTTACCACCTTTCCAGCTGATTCACAGTTAACTCTGTTTCAAAGTAAGGCTTCCCTTCCTGAGTCACTGTACACCCCTCTCTCACTAGTGCAGTAGAAGAAGACACACCCTTATTTACTGGATCTGGAATGTTTACAGCTCTGTAGTAATAATGGTGGATGGAGGATCACTAATGCAGTTTGAGTAGGTCACACAGACAGACAGGCACACACACACAAACGGAAAGCCACATGAAAGTTGAAACGCCACTGTTAATCCCTCCCAACCACTCATTCAAAAGTGCTTTATAGTTGCTCACACATGCAAACACACCATGAGAGAGCTTACAAGGTGCCTTTAGCATCACTTGTGAAAATGTCCTTCTTAGTCATTAACTGTCTCCTGTGCTCAAGCACTGGAAAAATCCAGCCCCTCCCGCCCTTCCTCCAGGTTGCTTCACACCACTGGTGTCTTAAATAAAGCTGCCTTAACACATCCCTCCTTTTCTTTAAGTGCAAGGATCCAAACATATCCTACATGCAGCTCTGAGATGACAAATAGAGTTTCATCTTCTGATATTTCCCCCCTTAAAAAAACAGGGGGAAAAGCAATCTCTTCTATTATTATTTTGTTTGCAATGCCGGAATAAAGTATTGCTCCCTCAAATCAATCCCTATTCCAGAGGAATGTGGCACATGACAAGATATGCACTAGAAAATGCAAAGCATGAAAAGAATGTGGGAGCACAAGCACAACAAGGGAAAACACAGCAGCAGATGAGGTAAGATATGGTGCGAGTGTGTGTTTGCAATGTTCATATCTAACAATGGGCTAGGAGATCTCATCTCTGCAAGATTTCCAATTTGCATTCAGCAACATTCTCTGTGCAACATTCCAACTAATTAGCTTGCTATGCTCTCTGCATTAGAACTGACTGGTGTAATCAAAGTATACACTCTTGTTCTTCCAACAAAAATGCTTCAGCAGTACTGTTGGCCTAAGTCCTATAATAGAAGACACTGCTGGTAATTTGGCACAGTGTAAGAAATACAGCAACAGTGTTTGTACATCAAACAGAACTGTGGAACTTGTCCTAAAGAAAAAGTTGCAGTTCTTCCCCCCCCATTCCCCCCCTCACACACTCCTTAAAGGGGAAAAAAAGTTTACAAAACCCATAAAGTTTCCCTGAAACTGCTATTTTCTTTTAGGTCAGATGTTTGCTTTTGAATATTTAAGAATCACCAGAAGTTCTCTTTTTCAAATTTGTAAAATAGCGCTAAGGAGAAAAAGCAACATCTTCCCCGATTTAAAAAAGTTGCTGTAATATTTCAAGATTTTATATTGATCTGAACCAAGGATGCATGGATGCCAGTGACAAAGGGGAAACCAAAAAGGTGTTGTGTTGTGTGTGTGTCATTCTGTAATTAGGATTGTGCCCCACAGCTCCTCCCACTTGGATGGAGAGAGGTCACAGGTCTCCATCTTGGTTTCTGTCCAAGGTTACTTGGCTATCCTCACCTTCAAGCTTCCCTCAAGGACTGGTCGAAGATGCACTGTGCTCGAGGACAGCGTTCCGGCAAACAAAACCTTGACAGCATGATTTGAAAAACAGAAGCAGTCCCCAGTACTTCCTTGCTCATTAAGACCTGTCGCAGCAAGGTCCGACTGTGCTCTCCAAGGAAAGCTGTGAAGATTGGCGCAGGAGTGGAGCAGTTGCAGGATCCACCATTGAGGAAGTTGGGAATAGCTTATACCAACCAACCGCCAAAGTTGACAAATCCAATTCTTCCAAAAGAACCCGGGCAACTCCCATGAAGTGTTTGCGTTCCATGCGTCCGTAGTTTCCCCAGACGATCACCTTGGAAACAAGGGTGGGAGGGAATCAGATATAGTCCATAAGTAGCATCGCATGGATGATGGGAGATTTGCATGGGATCGATCTTTTGACAAAGCCATTGGCACTGATCCTGATGGGAACTACATATAAGGACTCAAGGGGAAGATCAGTGGGACATGCCATAGTTCAGTGGTAAAGCACCTGCTTTGCATGCAGGAGGTCTCAAGGTCAATCCCTGGCATCTCCAGAGAGGGCAAGGAAAGAATCCTGCCTGAAACCCTAGAGAGCTGTTTCCAGTCAGTGTCAACAATACTGAGCTAGATGGACCTATGATCTGACTCAGTCTAAGCCAACTTCCTAAGTTTTTAGATCAACTGCCCTGCATTTTTATGGCAGAAAATGCAACCTAGTGACTTCTTTCCTGCATTGCTACTTGCAAAAAAAAAAAAAAAAAAGAGGGGGGGGGAGATGCATGAACATTGGTCAGCTACAAAGTGCCTAGCAGAAGAGGAAATGGAAGTCTCTAGCAGCCCAGACATAGGAAGCCTTGTGCTAGGTCAGATTATCTGTCTATGTAGCCCAGCACTGTCTACTCTGACGGGCAGTGAGTCTCTAGGGTCACAGGCAGAGGTTATTCTGTAGTGAGGGACAGAAGGAAAGCGGAGCCCTTCCATCTGTTCAGCTGAGGGACCAGCAACGTTTGGCTCCTCCCCTCCTTAAGAATACAAGAACATAAGAAGAGCTGTGCTGGATCAGACCTATTTAGTTCAGCATTCTGTTCAGACAGTGGCCAACCAGCTGCCCATGGGAACCCCACAAGCAGGGCATGAGTGCAACAGCACCCTCCAATTCATGTTCCTCAGCAACTGGCATACCATGTCTGATATGAGAGGGATTACGTACCTAGCCATTGATAGCTTTAGCCTCCTTGAACTGGATTCCTCCTCCACCAAGAGTTACACCATGGTTGGCTGCATATGCTGTCCTACTAGGGTGGCCATGTGTTCTATGTTACAGAGGACAGTCCTCTCTTTGAACATGTCTTCTATTTGAAGTGCTGTCCAGTCCAAGACTTGTTTAAAGATAAGGAACCATGAGAAGGGAGAGCCCAGGGGCCTCAGAATTGCCCATCAACAATTCACACCTGGACAGCACTGAGCAGGCATACAGGTTACCTGGGCACAGTCTTCTCCACTATAGCAAGATGCACTGTATTTCTACTTAAATCACAGTAACGCTTTCTAAATGTGGATCTGTACACATAAATCAACGCATGCACATTTTATGCAAATCTGTCTCCTCTTTTGTCCTTTGTGTGTGTGTAATGCATTTCCTCTTTTTTTGGGGGGGCGGGCTATGTGTAAAGTAGCCACCCTACACCCTACTCTAGCTGTGGGACCTGCCTGCAGGGCTCAGACATGCCCATCTTACCTGCAGTACTTTGCCTTGTGGACTCTCTGGGAAAAGTAATACTTGGTTGTACAGGGGGTCTAAGGATTTGCGAGCCACTTTGGTCTTCTTCTTTGCGATGCACACCCCATTTTCTAGTAGATAGGCCTTGATGTAAGCAGCTGGGGGAAAGCACATGGTAAAAGCTCACCTTTTTCATGTTAAACACATAGGTGGTGCTGGTTGGTGTTTTAAATCTACTTTATATTTATTTAATTAATTTATGCCCTGCCTTTCTGCCCGCCCCCTGCCAATGGCACTCCAGGTGGCCAACAATAAAATACAGATTAAAAACAAAATCTTAATTAAAACATAAGATAAAAACGAACACATTAAAAACACAATCAAAACACAACAATAAATGAAATGAACAGCACCCAGTCAAATAAACCACCCTTCAGAAACAGACCAGCTTATATGCCAAAGGCCTCTCTGAATAAAAATATCATTGCCCATTGGTGGAAGGACAACAGAGAGGGGGCCAACCTAACCTCCCTCAGCAGGCAATTCCAGAGCCTGGGAGCAGCCAATGAGAAGGCCCTCCCTTGCATCCCTAGCTAACATGCCTCTGATGGTGGTGGTGCCAAGAGAAGGGGCTCCCCCAAGGACCTTAAAACTTGGGCAGGCTCATAAAGGAGAAGGTGGACTTTCAGGTAACCTGGTCCCAAGCCATATTTTGTTCAGATGGAGCTATTAGGATGCTTAATGCGTAATATGTACTGTAGATGTTCCATAAGCATATCAGTTATAGACTAAGATTTATAATGAATGAATTCCTTTGTTTTAGTGATTTAGATGTATTATGTACATTCTTCTGCTTTGTTGTCTTTATTTTGTTAACTTTATTTCAAAATAAAATAAAATTCCATGATGTAGCTATGTATGTTGTTTTTAGATGCCCAGCCAGCCAGCCAACCTGCCTGCCCAGACAACTCCAGACCTCGAATGATGCTTCCAAGGAGGAAATTATACTTCTGAGTATGCTTAGGAGCACTTTTCCAAATTAGGGAGTTAGTTGGGCAGGCTGGCTAGCCAGCTGGTCCTCTCTCTGCCTGCCTGCAAGGTAATGAACCAGTTCCACCACCAGGTAGCCCCCCTCCCTTTGCAATTATAAGGTTGGGGAGGTTTCCTGAGAAAGGTGGAGAAACTATCAGAGGAGGACTTGCTGGTGGGGTAGGATGTAAGCACCATTTTGAGATACAATCCAGACTTGCATGGGTCTGGGCTGCCTCAAAGTGGGTTACAACTTTTCAAGTGGGGTGGGTTTGCATTTTGAACCTGCCATCTTTGAATACCTTCCTCATCCCTTCTATTTGTTTCCATTGATAAGATCCAAGTTCATTCAACTAACTGTACCAATAAGATGTCATTAGAAAGCCTCTGGCGTGTAGGCCAAAGTTGCTCATGGACTTTGAAATTGAAATGCTCTGATCTCCTCCCCGTCCCAGCAGCCTGAACCATGGCTACCTAGCCTCTCTGTGACATCAGAGCAGTTACGCCAATGGCAGCTGGAGGAATCATGATGCATCTGCCTTCGTGGCCTCACTGTGACATTAGATCAGACTAGTCATTTTCTGCTGGATGCCTACCATGTATTTATGTATATTTATTTGTTACATTTGTATCCTGCCTTTCCATCAAATAGTGCTCAAGATGGCTGGGTGTACAGATGAGTTATTAGTGACACACTGTTACATAACACTCCTTTTAGAACATTCCAACACAGCCAGAGGAATCGGTAGCCATTTGGTGGATGGATAGATATGTTGACAGCCCCCCCCCCATTAATCTCAGCTTCTGCTTTTCGAAAATGTATTTGCCTGGGGATAATGGCCTTGCTCACCCAGTCTTAATGGTACTTCCTGTGTAAAACCAAGCAACCTCTGTCAATGCTCGTCACAGTGATCTAGCTATTATCTAGTATTTTGCAGAGGCAAAGTGCCAGCAGTTTGTTAAAAGGCAGAGACAGTTTAGAGAGCAGTTGGAAAATGCTACCTGGAAGGGTTTTGGAGCCAGGCTTTGGGGTTAGTCCTCGAGCTTGAATGATATCCACTTCCAGTTGTCCATTTCGTTCCTGTAATCCAATTTCCACATCCCCTAGACACCAAGCAAGATGCAAGTTAAAGACAAATATCTGTTTATCAAAACAGCTTAATAATAATAATGATGACGACGACGACGACGATGACCTCCATTAACTGCTGCTTGCTGCCCTGAGTTCTCTTTAACAATTGGAGACTTTAAAATAACACAGAACTCTCCACTCTGTCTACAGATTATCATTAAACACAAGTCAGGTAGCCCTACCCTTGCGGGGCAGGGATTCTCAGCTGCCAACTTCAAGGTGAAAAAGATGTGGAGAAAATGGGAAAAGAACATGGCCGCTTCAGAGGCCGTGGTAATTTTAAACTCTGGACTCAATGGTCTTACACAGAGAGGGGGCTCTTTAGATGGTAAAGTGTATTACTTCAAAATGTGGTAAGCCAGCCCTGCTGCGTTTGGGGTGAGCCTTGCTCATTTTGCTGTGTGGGGCCCTGGATGTCTGACCCAAAGTGCCACCGTTCAGAGGATGGGAATGAGACATTAGCCCACCACTTCTCAAAGTGGTCCACCAGGAAAATAAACTGCCAGAGCCTTCAAATCAACTCTTGCCTTCAAACCGATGGCTTCCAAATGATGAACCCTTCCTCAAATGATTTTATTTTTTTCCACAGGAGAAACTCCAGAGGGAAACCAATTTGTATTCAGATATTCTGAGCACCAAGGCCAGTGCCTCACCACTAGGGATGTATGAGAATTTCATTTTTGCTTGCAAAACAGGTGAGCACGCCCTGTTCGAAGCTCCAAACGCGAGTGCAAGCACCAAAATATTCATACATTGTCGAACATGTGCTTGCATTTGTCGTGGGTGCAGCTCCCAGTTTGATTTGCACAAACTTGCCCATTTGTGCAAATTTCCTCCATGAACTGAATCAGCCCCGCCTGCTTTAGTCTATAGAGGAAAGTTGCCAAACCTCCCGTTCCATTGTTGCTCAATTTGCGCACATTTCTCATTTGCCCAGCGCAAGCAGCGACTGCAAACACGAACAGGAACTGGGCACAGGATGAGTGGCAAGATTATGTTCATAGGATCCTGGCCATCTCAAACGCTGCTCGTTTGCCCATCCCTACTCACCACAAGGCACACCAGCACAAAAGAACAGGAGGTGGCCCCAGCTAATCCACATAATAGGGTCCAGTAGTGATCCAAAACAAAAAGACATGCATAGAATGCATTTACAAAATGAAAACAAATTGTCTAGATTTGACCACCCTTATTCAAAAAAAGTTATGAGCAAGAGAAGGATGCTACTAATCTAGCACTGAGACACCTAACCACACAAACCAACACACCTCAACTTTGAAATTCATTAAATTCAGTGTATTACTTCAGTCTTAGGCTGGGGATGGTGGCAGGGTGTGTGTTTATTGTTGTTTTTATTGTTTTTATGTTTTTATCGCTTTTAATATTTTAACTGGTTTTTGTATTTTATTACTGTAAACCGCCTTGGGAGGGCTTCTGCCCTGAAAGGCAGCCAATAAATGTTTTAAATAAAATTTAAAAATTTAAAAATACATTCTGGACGGGTTAGTAGGTGCTGTTGGAGAGGGGCATCCTGAATTTAGTGCCATTGCTGACAAGCTGCCTCACTGCCTTGTGCAATTGCACGTGCTTATTAATGATACTTCTGGCTGATATCCTCGCAGCCCATCTCAAGCACCTGATCTGGGCTGCAGCGCAACATGAAAAAAGAAGACGAGACAAATGTTTCTATTTTCATATTTCCCTATCATCGTTCCCCAGTTTGGTAAATGACAAGGAACGTGCTAGCCTGGAACCATTTCGGGTTGTGGTATAATGTCATTTTCATTGCATTAGTTGGCTTGGGAAAGGAGGGACAGGACCCAGACAGGGCTTTGAAAAGCAGCATCTGAGTTCCTGAGGAATTATATTTGACCTCACTGAAGTCATTTCTTTTAGAGGTTGCAGGTTGAGAGAGCAGGCAACTTAATTAGTAGGAGGCTTCCTATCTGCTCCTGGATCTGGCACAAATTGTTCATCCTGAGCTTCAAAACCCACCATGCTCTTCCTTCTGCTTCTCTCTCTGGTCTTATATGCTGGCACATTCCCTTCCTATGAGCAGTGCTCATCCAACAATACCATCCTCAGCCATCCAAATGCCCCTTGTGCTTGGAACTGCCGCCTGGAACACCTGCATGTGACCACCTTCCTTACTTCCTTCAAATCTGTCCTTGAAACTCACCTATTCTGGGAATAGCCCCCTAGTCTCCATATCCTGCTGTAACTGAGTCAAAGCGCATGTAATTGAAACGAACGCATATTCTTCCTCCGTCTACCCCGGTGTCCACTTCCCTCCACTTCCACTGTGATTTCCTTGTGCCTGTTTTTAGGTTGTAAGCCCCTTGGGGTAGGGACCTGTCAGAACTATTCTTTGTAAATTGCCATGTACATAAATGGTACACATCAGGGCAGTGGAGGCTGGTGGCTCCAATTTCAGTGGGGCTGTCATTCCATTCTGGCTTTCAGTCAGAACCAGCCAGAGGTCTAAAAAGGTGCTGCTATCCAAGGTGCTGAACCCTATCCCCCAAGTAGGTCCCAGTCTTCAGTGGGACAGGGGCACCAACAGTGTAGCCCAGGGGCTGCAGGCAGCCCCCTCAAGCCTTGTCTGGTGGCCCCCAGACCCCCAGCAACTGCTGACACCAAAAAGGGGGAGGAGAGAAAAAAGTGCTCTAGAACCAAGTACTGCAGTTCCTGCCATAGAACCCTTGTTCCTAGAGTGTCCCTGGAACATCCTAGGAAGTAGTGCTTGAAGGTTCCTGTCAGCTTCTTAGTATACTCTGGGGATGCTCTAGGAGTCAGGCTTCTATGGCAAGAACCATAGAGCCCATTTCTAGAGCATTTCCCTCCTTTTCTTTGGTGATTGGGTGGGGGTGACTGGGTGGGAGGAGGCTTCAACACCTTGATGCTGTGACATGGAACAAATGCTGTTGCTGCAAGATTAAAACTTGTTGCTTCCGGGGTGAGTGTGAGTCATGTGCAGTGGAGGCTGGTGGCTCTAGTTTCGGAGGTCCAGTGATTCCATTCTGGGTTTATTTAGAACCAGCCAGAGCTCTAAAGGTGGTATCCAAGGTGTTGAACTCATTTTGGGGGATAGGGTGCAGCGCCTTGGATAGTACCTTTAGATTTCTGGCTGGTTCTAACTAAAACCCAGAATGGAATCACCGGCCCTCAAAACCTAGAGCCACCAGCCTCCACTGGTGGTGTGTGCGAACGTTTGTGAGTGCTGTGTGCATGCATGTGCACATGTACAGCCTCTGCCACCTTAGCCATTACCTGGTGTGGCCTTTGGGCCCAAAAAGGTTGTGTACACATACACAGAAATCTAAGTCAAGAGCCAGTGTACACATACACAGAAATCTAAGTCAAGAGCCAGTGTCAAGGGTAGGCATGGTTGGGCACCTGCCAAGGGCCCACACCCCAGCAGGGTCCCACTGACAAGAGCCCCCTGGAGCTGCTCCTCCTCTTCACCTTTGCAACCAGCTTGTTCACTTGCTTCTTGCTCTGGCCCAGACAACAGTGGCGGTGAGAAGGAGGAGCAGCAGATGCCGCTGCCTACTTGCTCACTGGCTCTCTGCCTGTCAAGCAAGCAAGTGGTTGCAATGGTGAGGAAGAGGAAGAGGAGCTATAGCAGCTGGTGACAATGAAGGTGAGAAGGGAGGTTCAGTGAGGGAGGGGCCCATGGAGGGTGCCTTGCCCAAGGGCCCTCCAAAAAGTGGAGCAAGCACTGCACAAACATACATAAAAGTAATCGTTTTTCTGTTCCTTACCCATGGAGGTCGTGGCCAAGGTCTGGCGACCCACGAACTGTGCTGGCCCCATGCTCCCCAGGAAATCACTAAATTGTCCAGTGGATGCCAGGTGAACTCCATTGAAATTCAAACTGCAAAAGAAATGGGTTGGCACAAGTCATTATTTCAAGTCTTTACAATGGCTTGGCAATTACGTTAACAGCCTTACGTTAATTGGATATATGCATGGAATGGAGAGCTATTTGTATGAGCTGCAGTCTCACTGATTTTCACACTGGGTTGTTACATGCCACTCACTTTCCATTTCTCTCTGTAAACCCACAAAAGATATGTGCAATTACACACAAACAGTTATTGTCACAATACATCAACTTGGGGGAAAATGCAATCTTTTTCTACAACAGGCTAAAGTGCCCCCTCCTCTTCTATACAGTAGGGAAAAATGACAGTCTCTAGCCTGCAGGGCCGAATAGTTTGCAATTAATTTTTTGATGGTGTCATTCTCTCTTTCTCCTGAGGCTATTCATTTTGGGAAGAAATCTAAGGCTGAGCAGACTAGCTGTCCTATTTATACTCAATGAAAATACAGCAGATGAAAGCATGTATTCCCATTCACTCTCTCACAGTGAAAAATTCATTGCTAAGCTTAATAGATCCTGTTCAGAAATGTATGTATTTGTTTAATCTTTTTATTTATCAGATTTATATCCTGCTCCTTATAGTAAATCATAAAGAGGTTTACAGATAAAAATACAAATACAAAACACAAGTACTAATAAAACCAATGCTATTAAAACTCTAAAAAAAGAAAAGAAAAATCAAACCAGAAGCAAAATAATAAATACAATAGACTGTTCTAACAGAAGAGATGACTCAAAGGTCTCCTCAAAAATATCAGAAGGACCCAAAGGCCTGGGTGAAATGGTGTAACTTGAGTCTTTGGCAAAACTGAATTACTAAAGATGCATAACATGCCCCCAAAGGCAAAGATTTCTATAACAGGGCTGCCACAACTAAGAAGATCCTTTGCTCACCTTTTGGCACCTTGATTCACTTCCGCATTACATTAATGTCACTTTGGTCCCTTGACATCCCACTATTAATTTTCACAGATTTCTCATACTAACATGCTTCCTCCTCCTAGAATTTGGAGTTTTTTCTTTAGAAGCACTGAATTTCTTGATTGTGCCACCAATGGGTCCATCATATACCAGCCAGAAACTGCCAACCTTCTAAAGTGATGTGAATATAATTTGGATGTCCCAAGAAATATCTTAACTCAGGAGTGTCAGATGTTCCCAGTGAACCCAAGATCTTGGTTGCTGTCTGGTACCAACTGAACTGTCCTGCCTCCAGCTGACTGGGTTCCTTCTCTGCTTCTTTCTTCTGAGATTTGTGCCAAAGACATCTAACACTCTACCCACTGCACCCTATGGGCTCCACTTGGATATACAGAAGTCAGTGTTTTCAAGCTTCTTCCAGTGGCTATGAAATTACACTCCTTTAAAACTAGAGAAGAGGTTTTCATCCCTGGCATTTCCAGTTTTAAAAAATCAAAGGCAGTGGGGCTGAAGAGGGCACTTGTTTGAGAGAGCTGTTGCTATTTGGGGTAGACAAAACTGAACTCCGGGGAGCAATGGTCAATTTCAGAGAGGTTCTTGGGGGCCAGATTCCAGTGGTGGGCAGGGCTGAGGCCAAAGGGGTAGGGCCAAAATACAGAAATAACAGCATAGTGTAGCTTAAAGCTCACATTGCTAGTAACTAAGTCCCCCTAGGAGAGGCATTTCAACCTTTGAGAATAGGGAAAAAAAAACTCTGTGCAAAAGCCAGGAAACTGCCAAACTGTCATCAGTTGGGGGAGAGGGGTGGGGTCAGGGGAAAGATGGGGGGTGGGGTAGCCACCTGGAGTCCCAGTCCCTGCCATATCTGATACCTGAAGCCCTGCCACATCTGATTGTGAATGATGTCAGCCCATCATTCACTGATCTCTAATTCAATGGGGTCTTGAAACCTATTAACCTTCACATATGAACATTTGTAGGACTGGAGCAGCTAATGCATATAGGCAGTGTGGAGTGCATTCAGATGCACCATGATACGTGCAGCAGATGTGGTGTAAATTGATGTCCCCTGTCAATACAGATTATCTTTCTCTGTAGCAACACAGTCCATGGTAGAAAGGGAAGGGAGCACACTGTGCCAGCATTTGACCCACTGATATGGATGAAGGAAGAGGATCAAACACAATTTCAGTATGAGGAGGGGCCATATATGTAGTCCAGGCTGCAAAGCCAGGGTTGTTCTAGGTGAGAAAACCTGTTCTGAGTTTTCAAAACATTGTATAGATTGACGCACACAACCTTCACATATTGAAAGTGATTAGCAACCTCAAGAGCAGATTTTGCATGAAGCAGAGATGAAGCATTAATGAAAGCTTGGTCCTGTGTACACATTTGTTTTCGAGAAATTAATTTTAAGGGGCAGTGAGCTAGTATGTCTTCCCTGCAGGAATGTGTGCAACAGGGCCAGAAATGTATAATTATGTCTAATGCTAGTGTGTAGCAGCTTCCATGGAAAAGATGGTTTAAAAGCATAGGAGGTCACATGAGGAGAAGAACGGGAGTTGTTGGCTGCAAGCACGGCAGGCCTAGATCAGAGGACATTTATTGACAATGGTGAACACTAGCAGCACGTGTTAATGAAAACAATGGCTGACAAGAAGTGATGCCACTTGGATTTTGTAATTCGTGGCCTTGTTGGTCGAAACTCATGAGTTCATAATGCTGATCTTTGTAGTGAACTTGGTTTGCTGTCTTACAAATTCATTATTAATCTGTGCGTTCAAAGCTCCCCCTTCTCAGGCAGGGAGGCTGCCCAAAGCAAGGACAGTTGGCCAGGCAGCATCCTTTCTTGGCCAGCACTCCAGCACATAGCCTTTATGGTTACCTCACCATTAACCCACAAATTTAGTAGCCTATTTTGCCTTTACCGACTGGTAGACTGCTGATAACTCAGTCACTCAGGAACATTAAACTTCTTTCCAGCGTTATCAGTCTTTGCAAATTGTTATGAGTTATAAACTGTTATGAGTTATGTCTACTTGAGCACCTGACAAAGACTTCCCATAGTCGAAATGGAATCGCACCGGGGTCCGTAGTAGATTGCTACACAGAACCTTTCTGTAAAATTTATTGTTCGATATTTACTGATATTGTTGTGTTTGAAAAACTGACTGTCTTCTTGATGTGATTGTTTTGAGAAATAATTTAATTTAATTGTACCATCCAATAGCATAAACTTCGCAAAAAAGTATTTTGCTAGTCCAGTGCAGCTTTACTTGGTTTCTTTGCACTGGGAGTGTTTGTTCTGCATTTCTTACTGGGAACGTCATCTTGTTCTGTATATTGAATAATCACTAAATAATCACTGGATAGTCATCAAATATTTCCCGTCTGTATTTGACATCCAATGATGTCAATTGGAGTCAATATTTCTTTTTGTTGTTCAGTCGTTAAATCGTGTCCGACTCTTCGTGACCCCATGGACCATAGCACGCCAGGCCTTCCTGTCCTCCACTCTCTCCCGGAGTGTGCTCAAGTCCATATTCATTGCATCGGTGATGCTATCTAGCCATCACATCCTCTGCCGTCCCCTTCTCCTTTTGCCTTCAATCTTGCCCAGCATCAGGGTCTTTCCCAGGGAGTTTTCTCTTTGCATTAGGTGGCCAAAATATTTGAGCTTCAGCTTCAGTATCTGTCCTTCCAATGAGCACTCAGAGTTGATTTCCTTTAGGATTGACTGATTTGACCTCCTTGCAGTCGAGGGGACTCGTAAGAGTCTTCTCCAGCACCACAGTTCGAAAGCATCAGTTCTTTGGCGCTCAGCCTTCCTTACAGTCCAGCTCTCACAGCCATAGGTTGCGAATGGGAAAACCATAGCTTTGATTATTCGCATCTTTGTCGGCAAGGTGATGTCTCTGCTTCTTACTATGCTGTCTAGGTTTGCCATAGCTTTCCTCCCAAGGAGCAAGCGTCTTTTAATTTCATGGCTACAGTCACCGTCTGCGGTGATCTTGGAGCCCAAGAAAGTAAAATCTGTCACTGCTTCCGTTTCTTCCCCTTCTATATGCCAGGAAGTGATGGGGCCAGATGTCATGATCTTTGTTTTTTTAATGTTGAGTTTCAAACCAGCTTTTGCACTCTCCACTTTCACCCTCAACAAGAGGCTCTTTAGATCCTCTTCACTTTATGCCATTAGGGTGGTATCATCTGTGTATTGGAGGTTGTTGATAATTCTCCCGGCAATCTTAATTCTTACCTGTGATTCATCCAACCTGGCATTTCTCATGATGTACTCTGCATATAAGTTAAATAAGCGGGGCGACAATATACCGCCTTGTCGTACTCCTTTCCAAATTTTGAACCAATCGGTTGTTCCTTGTCCGGTTCTTACTGTTGCTTCTTGACCCTCGTACAGGTTTCTTAGGAGACAGGTAAGGTGGTCTGGTAGTCCCATCTCTTTAAGAATTTGCCACAGTTTGTTGTGATCCACACAATCAAAGGCTTTAGTGTAGTCAATGAAGCAGAAATAGAGGTTTTTCTGGAATTCTCTTGCTTTCTCCATGATCCAGTGAATGTTGGCGATTTGATCTCTAGTTCCTCTGCCTCCTCGAAACCCAGCTTGTATTTCTGGTAGTTCTCGGTTCGCATACTGCTGAAGCCTAGCTTGTAGGATTTTGAGCATCACCTTGCTGGCATGTGAAATGAGCTCAATTGTACGGTAGTTTGAACACTCTTTGGTGTTGCCCTTCTTTGGAACTGGAATGTAAACTGACCTTTTCCAGTCTTGTGGCCACTGTTGAGTGTTCCAAATGTGTTGGCATATTGAGTGCAGCACTTTAACAGCATCATCTTTTAGGATTTTAAATAGCTCAGTTGGAATACTGTCATCTCCGCTAGCTTTGTTGTTAGTAATGCTTCCTAAGGCCCACTTGACTTCACTCTCGAGGATGTCCGGCTCAAGTTCAGTGACTGCACTATCATGGCTATCAGGGACATTCAGATCTTTCCTGTATAGTTCTTCTGTGTATTCTTTACACCTCTTCTTAATCTCATCTGCTTCTGTTAGGTCCCTGCCTTCTTTGTCCTTTATCATGCCCGTCTTTGCACAAAATGTTCCCTTGAGATCTCCAATTTTCTTGAAAAGATCTCTAGTCT
Organism: Heloderma suspectum; assembly: GCF_057233095.1. Classification (NCBI taxonomy): domain Eukaryota; kingdom Metazoa; phylum Chordata; class Lepidosauria; order Squamata; family Helodermatidae; genus Heloderma; species Heloderma suspectum. Next base: position 281,913,331 of record NC_139461.1, on the reverse strand, counting down.
TTCCCATTCTATTGTTTTCCTCGATTTCTTTGCATTGTTCATTTAAGAAGGTCTTCTTGTCTCCCTCATCCATGATTTGATTGTGGATGAGGGGACTGACTTGGCATGTATTACTGAGACCTGGGTGGGGGAACTAGGAGGGGTCACTCTCTCCTTGCTATTCTCTGGAACTCTGCATTCAGTTGGATATATCTTCCCCTTTCTCCCTTGCTTTTCGCTTCCCTTCTTTCCTCAGCTACTTGTAAAGCCTCATCAGACAGCCACTTGGCTTTCTTGCATTTCTTTTTCTTTGGGATGGATTGAGTTGCTGCCTCCTGAACAATGTTACGGACCTCCATCCATAGTTCCTCAGGCACTCTGTCTATCAGGTCTAATCCCTGAAATCTATTCCTCACCTCCACTGTATGTTCATAAGGGATATGATTTAGGTCATACCTGAATGGTTTAGTGGTTTTCCCTACGTTCTTCAATTTAAGCTGAAATTTTGCAACAAGCAGCTCATGATCTGAGCCACAGTCAGCTCCAGGTCTTGTTTTTATTGACTGTATGGAGCTTCTCCATCTTTGGCTGCAAAGGACATAATCAATCTGATTTCGATATTGACCATCTGGTGATGTCCATGTGTAGAGTCGCATCTTGTGCTGTTGGAAAAGAGTGTTTGCTATGATCAGCGTGTTCTCTTGGCAAAACTTGATTAGCCTTTGTCCTGCTTCATTTTGTACACCAAGGCCATGCTTGCCTGTTATCCCGGTGATTTCTTGACTTCCTACTTTAGCATTCCAGATGAAGAGGACATCTTTTTTTGGTGTTAGTTCTAGAAGGTGTTGTAGGCCTTCATAGAACCGATCAACCTCAGCTTCTTCGGCCTCAATGGTTGGGGCATAGACTTGAATTACTGTGATGTTGAATGGTTTGCCTTGGATTCGTACTGAGATCATTCTATAATTTTTGAGATTGTACCCCAGTACTGTTTTTCCCACCCTTTTGTTGCCTATGAGTGCTACTCCATTTCTTCTAAGGGATTCTTGCCCACAGTAGTAGAGATAATGGTCACCTGAATTAAATTCGCCCATGCTTGTCCATTTTAGTTCGCTGATTCCCAAGATGTCGATGTTCAATCTTGCCATCTCATGTTTGACCACCTCCAGCTTACCTTGATTCGTTGATCTTACATTCCAGGTTCCTAAACAATATTGTTCTTTACAGCATCGGACTTTCTTTTCACCACCAGACACATCCACAGCTGAGTGTCCTTTCGGCTTTGGCCCAGCCGCTTCACTCTTTCTGGTGCTTCTTGGAAATACCCTCTGCTCTTCCCCAGTAGTATATTGGACACCTTCCAACCTGAGGGGCTCATCTTCTGGCATCATATCTTTTAGCCTTGTGATACGTTCCATGGGGTTATTCTGGGCAAGAATACTGGAGTGGGTTGCCATTTCCTTCTCCAGTGGACCACATTTTGTCAGAACTCTCCGCCATGACCTGTCTGTCTTGGGTGGCCCTGCATGGCATAGTTTATGGCTTCACTGAGTTATGCAAGCCCCTTCGCCACAACAAGGCAGTGATCCATGAACTGAACTTATATCCCACCTTTTTCTGCAAGTGGCTATTATACTTGATATTTAGCTTTGATATCACTGGTAACATGCAGTGGTGTTTTGTATTCAATAATATGTGATAGCTGACTTGCAATAGCAATTAATATGTGACAATATTTGACATGCAATGACATTTAGCATATGTTTGTGTCTGACAACTTATGAGATTCATATTTATCTGCTCCTTCTTAGCTGCTGTTCTCTTTTATGTCTTTTATCTTTTATATTCTTTTACACTGTTGAGCATTTTATACCCTAACATTTTAATATGTGCCTGGGAGGACTATTGGGCAACTCAGGGGGTCGGGGAGGTGCCACCATAACTGTGGTCACGGGCAGGGGGAGGTATGGCGTTGGGGGATTAACAGGCCAGCTGAGGAGAAGAGGAGCTAGACACCTTACAGCTGTCCCCTCTTCTGGTTCTTCCCCCAACCTGATGGTTCCTGGCAGCCTTACCAGTCTGCCCTCGGGTCTGGTGGTGCTGCTGCTGAATGCCAGGTTGGTCCAAAATAAAATCTCCCTCATCCATGATTTGATTGTGGATGAGGGGACTGACCTGGCATGTATTACTGAGACCTGGGTGGGGGAACTAGGAGGGGTCACTCTCTCCCAGCTGTGCCCTCCTGGGTACTCGGTGCAGCACCAACACTGACTTGAGGGTCGGGGAGGGGGGGTTGCCGAGGTCTATAGGAATTCAATCTCCCTCTCCAGGCTTCCTGCTCATTCAAGCGCAGATCTTGAGTGTTTGTACCTTGTGTTGGGTACCCGGGACAGATTGGGGATTCTGTTGGTGTACCACCCACCCCGCTGCCCATCAGACTCCCTGCCTGAGCTGATGGAGGTGGTCTCGGACCTGGTGTTGAGGACCCCTAGGATGATGGTCCTGGGGGATCTCAACTTCCATGCCAAAGCCGCTGTATCCGGGGCGGCTCAGGACTTCATGGCCACCATGACATCCATGGGGCTGTTCCAACATGTCATCGGCCCAACGCATACAAAAGGACACACGCTTGATCTGGTTTTCTCGACTGGGCAGGAGAATGGTGATCTGAAAGTGGAGGAATTAACATCTGTCCCTTGTCATGGTCAGATCACTTCCTGCTGAGGTTTAGACTTCTGGCGGCCTTTCCCCTCTGCAAGGGTGGGGGACCTATTAAAATGGTCCGCCCCCAGAGATTAATGGATTCTGATGGATTCCAGAGGGCTCTGGGGGATTTTCCTGCTGGTATGGCTGGTGCTCCTGTCGAAGCCCAGGTCGCTCTGTGGAATGCAGAGATGACTCGGGCGGTTGACACGATCGTGCCCAAGCGCCCTCTCCCTCTGAGCAGAGCCCGGCCAGCTCCTTGGTATACACCTGAGCTGAGGGCAATGAAGCAAGAGGGGAGACGGCTAGAACGCAGGTGGAGGAAAACCCGTGCTGAGTCTGACCAAACACAGGTAAGAGCCCACTATTGAGCCTACTCTGTGGCAATGAGGGTGGCAAAAAGACAGTTCTTTTCCACCAGCATTGCATCTTCTCAGTGTCGTCCAGAGGAGCTTTTCCAAGTGGTTCGCAGCCTGTTACATTCTGGGCCAGGGAGAGAGACGGTGGAACCCTCGGTGGCATGCTGTGACAAGTTTGCATGGCACTTTGAGGATAAAGTCGCTCAGATTCGTCATGAATTGGACACCACCATTAATGCAGTTCCATTGGTAGAGGCGTTCAGAGCACTGTCTGGTCCAGTTTTATTGGATGAGTTTCAGTTACTGAGGCCTGAGGATGCGGACAAGGTGCTTGGACAAGTCCGATCAACCACTTGTGTGCTTGACCCTTGCCCTTCATGGCTTATTAAATCAAACAAGGAGGGGTTGTCCAGCTGGGTCCAGGAGGTTGTAAATTCCTCCTTGAGAGAGGGAGTGGTGCCTGCCGCTTTAAAAGAGGCAGTAATTAGACCACTCCTGAAAAAGCCTAACCTGGACCCAGAGGATGTTAACAATTATAAGCCAGTGGCCAACATCCCCTTCCTGGGCAAGGTGCTTGAGTGGGTGGTTGTAGGACAGCTCCAGGCACTGTTGAATGAAACGGATTATCTAGATCCATTTCAATCGGGCTTCAGGCCTGGTTTTGGAACAGAAACTGCCTTGGTCGCCCTGTGGGATGACCTCTGCCGGGAGAGGGACAGGGGGAGTGTGACTCTGTTGATTCTCCTGGACCTCTCAGCGGCTTTCGATACCATCGACCATGGTATCCTTCTGGATAGGTTGTCTGGGTTGGGAGTACGAGGCACTGCACTACAGTGGTTCCGCTCCTACTTGGATGGCCGATTCCAGAAGGTGGTGCTGGGGGATTACTGCTCTGTGCCATGGCAATTGTGCCATGGGGTTCCACAGGGCTCTATTTTATCCCCCATGCTGTTTAACATCTACATGAAACCGCTGGGGGAGGTTATCCGGAGGTGTGGGCTGAGGTGCCATCAATATGCAGATGACACCCAGCTCTACCTCTCTTTTACATCAAAACCAGGTGAGGCAGTGACTGTTCTGAATCAGGGCCTGGGCACGGTAATGGACTGGATGAGGGCTAATAAACTGAAACTCAATCCAGACAAGACGGAGGTACTGTTAGTGGGTGGTTCGTCTGCCCGGCTAGGTGATATTCAACCTGTTCTGGAGGGGGTTGCATTCCCCCTAAAGGATCAGGTTCGTAGTTTGGGGGTGCTCTTGGATCCAGAACTGTCACTTGAGGCACAGGTGAACTCAGTGGCATGGAGCAGTTTTTATCAGCTTAGGCTGGTATACCAACTACGCCCTTATCTGGACAGAGATAGCCTTACTAGAGTTATCCATGCTCTGATAACTTCTCGTCTGGATTACTGCAATGTGTTATACGTGGGGCTGCCTTTGAAAACGGTCCGGAAACTTCAGCTGGTCCAAAATAGGGCAGCAAGATTGTTAACAGGGACTGGCCTGCGAGCTCATATTACGCCAGTACTTTTCCAGCTGCACTGGCTGCCAGTCCATTTCCGGGCCCGATTCAAAGTGCTGGTGTTAACATTCAAAGCCCTTAACGGCTTGGGGCCAGGTTACCTGAAGGATCGCCTCCTCCCATATGTGCCTGCCTGGACCTTAAGATCATCATCAGCGGCCCTTCTCCGTGAGCCCCTGCCAAAGGAAGTGAGGCGGGTGGCTACTAGGAGGAGGGCTTTTTCTGTTGTGGCACCCCGGCTCTGGAATGAGCTCCCTAATGAGGTTCGCCTGGCGCCTACATTGTATTCCTTTCGGCGCCAGGTGAAGACCTTTTTATTTTCCCAGGCATTTTAGCATTTTAGCTTTCTAAATTTTTATCTGTGCTGTTTTAAATCTGTATTTTAAACTCCTGCACTGCTGCTAGGTTTTATTGTGGTTGTATTGTTATATTGTGGTTTTAATGTTCTGTATATTTTAAATTGTTTTATTGTGTGTTGCTTGGATTTAATTTTTGTGAACCGCCCAGAGAGCTTCGGCTATTGGGCGGTATAGAAATTAAATAAATAAATAAATAAATAAATAAATATTTTACATCTGATAAAAATCAAGGCTATCAGGAGATACCACCAAGTCTAAAGCACTCAGATAGAATGAAACACTAAACAATGGATTTCAAATTATCCATTCAAGATCTGACAAATTATCAATACTTGCAAAAAAATATTCAACTTTAATTCTCAGTCAGCATAGGCTGCACACTTATCTGGGGGTAAGTCTCATTCAACTTAATGGGGCTTAATTCTGAGTAGACATGCATAGGATTGCACTGTTAATTGGAGTTGCCTATCTCAAAATAAGAGTAAGTAAGACCAGTAAGAAGAAAATACCCCAGATCTGAGCATCTAGATATTTCGTGCTGGAACTTTGAAATAAACTGAGATGGAATCCTGATAAGATGGAGACTCTGTGGGTCATGTGAGTGGTTCTTGGTTCTGGGACTTGGGGAAGTTACCTGTTCTAAACAGGGCTGCACTCCCCCTGAAGGAAATGGTACATAGCTTGGGGATGCTCCTAGTTCAGAGGTGTTGAACGTCTTTCAGTCTGAGGACTGGGTTCTATTTTGGAGAAGTTCTCAGGGGCAGTATTCCAGTGGTGGGCAGGGCCAAAGACAATGGGCATGGGTCAAAAATACCAGCATATTTTAGCTTAAATGTCTGACTGTCAATAACTAAGCCTTAAGAGAGTCATTTCCACAGTCATATTCTGTTCAGTTTTTCCCCCATTCTAAAAGATTGAAATGCCTCTCCTAAGGCTTAGTTACCAGCAGATGGGGCCCTGCCCCCTTTTTCCTTTGGCCCTGCCCACCACTAGAATGAGCCCCCCAAGAGCTTCTTCAAAGTGGAATTCAGCCCTTAGGCTGATAAAGGTTCAGCACCTCTGCTCTATACCAAGGGTGGCAGAAGGTAGATGTCTGTTTCATTTGCAGTAGATCAGCAAGGATTTCTGATTCTCCATCATCTACCTCTAGCAGCAGTAAAATGACTCTCCTGCCCCTAAATTATATTGCTGAAATGAAGAAAGCTTGGGGTAACCAGGAGTGGATTTTTGTGTGCAAGGACCATGACCTCTGTTTATTTCTGATACTCAGCACAAATTCCTTTTTGCACTAGGCTCCAGTTGGTGGATCCTGGGGTTCTGGCAAAAAAAAAAAAAAAAGAGTAGATTCCAGAAATATGAAATCTGCCCATCCTTGCTTTATACAACCAAGCACATGGGATGGACAAAACCATTGCTTGTTTCAATAAACTGCCTCCTGGCCATTTGGCATTACAAAAAAGAGATATCCAATCTCCCCTTCTGTGACCTTTGCATCATAATTAATGATGTACTTGTTTCAGCAGCATGTTAATGATTTAAATAAAATTAGATTGGATGGCCTTTTGAAATAGTACTTGACTCCTCCTCTGAACTTTATACAAATGCGTGAATCTGCCCCAGGCAGCAGCCGGTTTGTGCTGTGTCATCAAGTTTGAGCAAAGTCAGCAGAGGTCAGGCATCGCTGCCGTGCCACTGGAGTCAACAGAGAGCTATGAAGACTATGAGAGATGAGCCGGGTGGAGACACAAGCCCAACACACACTCTTCCAGGCACGATGAGACTTAGTAGATACCAGTGGAGGCTGATGGCTCTGATTTCGGTGGGGCTGTGATTCCATTCTGGGTTTCAGCCAGAACCAGCCAGAACTCCAAATGAGCTATCCAAGGTGCTGAACCCATTTTGGGATGGGGTCCAGAACCTTGGATACCTCCTTTGGAGTTCTGGCTGGTTCTGACTAAAACCCAGAATGGAATCACAGCCCCAGTGAAACTGGAGCCACTAGTCTCCAGTGGTGGATACTAGTTTTGCAGCAAATGCTGATAGGCTTGGATCCGGAGATCTCATGCGCAGAACCTGATTCACAGGACACTGGCAGAAGGCGGAGGGAGATGATGCTCAATGATTCCCACCACCTGCTGCAACCTCATGTGCTCCCCTGATATCTTATCCAGAGGGTTGGTGAATCCTCTGGAACAACACAGGAGGTGCTGATGGTGGTAGGCTGCTGGGAGAAGGGGGAACTGGCAAAAATCATCTCCCTCAAGCATGGCCGTTTGCGCAGTGACAAAAAAGAGGAAATTCCTCACCTGAAAAGAGGAGAAAAGAGGAGACAGATTTGCATACAATTTGCATATTCTAATTTATATGTGTATTGCAAATTTAGAATTTAAATAGAAATAAATACATCTCACCCTAGTGGGGAAGGCTATGAAGGGGTGACCTGTGTACCTGCTCTGTGTGCTGTCCACGTGCCAACTGGATGAGCAATTTCAAGCCTCAGCTTTTTTGTCTAACAGAGCTTGCCTTCAAAGAGAGGACTGTCCTCCAATGGCCATGCTGGCTGGGAATGATGGGAGTTGCAGTCCAACACGTCTGGAGGGCACCAGGTTGGAGAAGTGCTATTTACTTCAGAACTTCATGAGAAGAGTTATTGGCATTTGTAAAAAGGGGCAACATTTTAAGGGAGATGCTAACAGGTGAGTTGAACCAAAGGCCCCATTTTGCTCAGCAAACTAGTTGGCTTATTGTTATTATTAACAGCAATAATAATATAATATACCCTGCTTTTACATTTAGAGACACTTTCCCAAAGCAGCTAAGAGCAAATAGCAAAAACAACAGATCTAACAAATGAAACCTCAAAGTAGCAGGCAGAAACAGTAGCAGCATCAGCAGGAAAGTTAATAAAACAAAACACTGAAATAGCCTATGCAGTCTGACGCATAATATAATCATGCTGCATCAATCGTCCCTTTCATGCTCACCTAGTGGCTAATCCAGCTTTGGTCACCCTGCCCTTCTTCTGCTGTTTCATCAGCCTGACATATTTATAGCCCCAACCAATACCATCCCATGCTTTGTGCCTCTCCCTAGCATGCATGCCACACCACACATCAAACAGATGTTTAAAGGGACCACCCTACTGTGTTTGCCAGACTTACTATCCCTTTTCCACCTGTTCCCCCACCCCCTGATAATTTACCCATAGGCTTGACCTGCTTTTAAAATCCTACTTTGGAAAGTAATGGTGGTTCAAATAGCCTAATGAATGAAACTGCTTGCAGTGAAGAAATCTTTGAAGAAAATCCCAAGTGGGAGCTGTTCCCCTCCAACCTGCCAAATGTGACGCATTAGTATGCGGAAAGCATCTTCGCGCAGCTAAGTTTAGGCAAATGTATCATTAATTTCTTTTCTTGTCCATGTGGAGTTTGTGACCTCTTTTCAAATCTATTTTTAAAGCTCTTCCGAGATCTTGCATGCCAAGCGCTGCTATGGAGTGCCAAGCCAAGCTTTCCTCCTACCAAGAGCCTGAGAATTTTGCACCTCTGTCTTTCCAGCTTCTGAAGCTCCCTGTCCCCAAAGGGCTACTGCTCCACATCTCCCTACAATTTGTGTGGCTAGAGCAGGGCAGAAGATCCCTCTCACTGACACTCAGAGCATCTAACACTTCAGTCGCCTGCCTATACTTGTATTGTGGTACGCCACTGGGCAAGGACAGGGCTCTGGCACAGAGGTAGCACACCTGCTTTGTATGCAAAGAGTTAAATCCCTGGCACTCTTCAGCTGAAAGGGTCTGGAGTAACTGAGCTGGTCAAGATTTCTGACCGACACCTTTGGAGAGCACAGCCCACAGGCCCAGCCCAATGTATCTTGCCATCTCAAGTGAGGTGGTGGTGCTGCCTTGTCCCCTGGCTGCCTCTGCCACACCTGCCCACCCTTTAACTCACTCGCTTGCTCCTGTCTGCCTGGCCACTCCTGCCTTGTGCCTCTTACCAGCCGCAGGGCTCCTGTAAGAGGTTGGCAGAATGACAGCGAGAGGTCAGCCCAATGTTTGCAGTAGTTTGGCTGACCTCTCACAAGATCTCTGCAGCTACAACCCTTGTACACATAGCTATGGAGGTGCATCCAGGAGGTTGCTGCAGAGAGCCCTGCCAGCCGCTCTGTTGCTGTGGCAAATGCTACAGTGGGAGAGTGGCTGGCGGGGCTCTCTAGAGCACCTGTTGGAGGAGGCAGTGTCAGCGGGCCCTCCTGGGGCAGGGGGTGGGAGGTGAGCAGTGCAATTTGTAACTCTTTCCACTGCACTGCCCAATGCAAGTGCATGAGCCCATATAATGATAGGGCCATCCCTGACCACCCATCAGAAAAGTCAGCATTGGGTTAGATACATGGATGTTTTGATTCAGAATAAGGCAGCTTTACTGCAGGTACATGGGCATCCCAAGATGGTCACTTCCTCTGTTCTAGTACTTGTTCATAGCCCAGCTGTTACCTTGTGAACAGTGTGGCCTGTGTTGCTTCTGTGCTGTCATGTGGACAGGCAGGGATAGAGGAGGGTGAGGGAGAAGGATGGGGCAAACTCAAAGGCATGTGAGAGGCTGCAGGGGAGAGATGGTCACAGGAGGCAGTGAACATAACCATAAGCCAGCCATGGGGAACCTACAGCCCATGGGCCAGATGTGGGCCATGGGAGTTTGCCATCTGGCCCACCAGCTTCTCCTCAAGGCCCTTCCCCCTTTCCCTGCAGAGGAAAGCGCTTTTCTCTGATCAGCAGCTGCTGTTTCAGTCCTGCTTACTTCTGAGTAAACATGCAGATGCTTGTTTTCCTTACTTTTGAGTAGGCTTAAAACCAGGAAGAATCATATTTGGGCCCCATGCACTCTGAAAGTGGCCATGCCTACCTTGCCTTTGGCACCACTCACAGATGGAATTTGGCCCTGAGACCTTTCCCAGGTTGGGATTCAGCCCTTATCTGAAAAACACTGCCCACCCCTGCTATGAGCGATGTAGAAACCCAGAAACACATAAGGATGCAAGAACATAAGAAGAGCCCTGCTGGACCAGATCAACAGTCCATTTGATGCAACATCCTCCTTCCCACGATGGCCAACCAGATGCTTCGGGAATGCCTCAAGCAGGACAGGCGGGTAATAGCCCTATCCCATGGCTGCTGCTTAGCAGCTGGCATTCAGCAGCAGGCTGCCTCAGATCCTGGAGGCTGTGCATATAACTACCCTGGCTAGTAGCCATTGATAGACTTAACCTTCATGAATGTGTCTAATCTCCTTTTATTCATTCATTATTTATTATTATTTATTACATTTATATCCCACCATTTTCCTCTTTAAGAAACCCAAGGCAGCATACATAATCCTCCTCCTCTCCGTTGTATCCTCACAACAGCAACCCTGTGAGGTGGGTTGGGCTGAGAGTCTGTGACTGGCCCAAAGTCACCCAGTGAGCTTCCATGGCCGAGTGGGGACTAGAACCCAGATCTCCCGGCTCCCAGTCCAACACTCTAGCCACTACACCACACTGGCTCTCTTTTAAAGCCATCCAGGCTACTTGTGCTCTTCTAGGAATGGCATGATAAGGGCTTCTCATTAATACGAATAAGAAGATCTCTCTTGTTTGGAGTCAGAGGATGGGAAAAGCTAAACTCTACTTTCACTCTTCTCATGGGTAGGGATAGGTGAAAAAATTCATTCAGGGTACCATTTCAATGTGAACTTATCAAATGCACTTCCCAAACCTAAGCACGAACCAGAATGCTGTTTGATGCCATCAGATGTCAAAATCCGTACTTTTCTGATGTTTGCGACACAGCTTGCGAATTAAAAAGTGTACACCAAAAAAGTTCAGGTTTCAAAGTGTGGGTAACAAAAATGTGCATGCTTTGAAAAACCTGTGCAAAAATGCTTTATTTAATGGAAAAACTCATTCAAAAATTCATACATTTGAAAAAAAATGCACATAGAATGTGTACATTTTGAAACATGCACACAAAAGTATGTACAAATGTTCACATGGAGAAAAATAAACCACAATCCTATGTGGAAACAGGATGGAACAAACTAAAAAGTGGAAAAAGAAGAACCTGACCAAAATCAAGCTTGGCAGATTTGCCCATCCCTGCTCAAGGGTCCAGTGCTAGCCATATAAAGATGGTATTTATATATAAGAGCACAGTAATTTGGACTACATGCAAGAGTTGAGTGATGCAGAAGGAAAGGAAAGGAAAGGAAAGGAAAGGAAAGGAAAGGAAAGGAAAGGAAAGGAAAGGAAAGGAAAGGAAAGGTTCCTCCTGTGCAAGCACCGGGTCATTACTGACCCCTAGAGGGATGCTGCTTTTGCTGGCATTTTAATGGCAGACTTTAGCGAGGTGGTTTGGCATTGCCTTCCCCAGTCGTGACTACCTTTCCCCCAGCAAGCTGGGTACTCCTTTTACAAACCTCAGAAGGATGGAAGGCTGAGTCAACCTGAGCCGGCTACCCGAGACCCAGCTTCTGCTGGGATCGAACTCAGGTCATGGGGAGAGTTTCGGTTGCAATACTGCCGCCTACCACTCTGCGCGGCCACACAAGGCTCTTGAGTGATGCAGAAACCATTCATCAAACTGACTGCAAAGGTGAGCAAATACACCTGAGAGACCAGTAATATCACCAGACTTGCTGCTGGACTGGAACATATGAGCAGTGAGACCACAAGGAACAGGGGTCCAAATAAATACTAGCTCAACTGTTCTTAAGTGAGGGAATTGACTAGTTTTTATCAACGGCAGTAGGTGAGACATCAAATAGCCGCTAGCCCCAGTGATCAGGCTGAATGGGACTGGAGTAGAGAAAGGAAAGCTTACAACTCATGCCTACAGATGGATTCAAAATGTCACCACCAATGGGAAGGAGAATTGAACTGAGGAGACAGAGACCTGGTTCACACAACAGGACAACTGGGGATGTATGGACGGTGTAGACTCCGCCCCGTCTGTGTTTCGTGGATTGTCAGGCACCTTTTGTTCTGCTCACAGACAGATGAGAATATTTTTTTCGTCATGTGAAAAAATACACAAATAATCCTGTAAGAGGTTTCGTAAGAATTTACATAATTTACCTTAGCACATAACATTTAGCGTATTATCCCCCATTCCATTCACCTTTTCCTCAGCAGAAATTTGCATATTTTCCTACAAATAAATATGCGTAAATTTCAGGAAAGTTTTAAAAAATAATAATCCAGAAGTCCATGGATTCCGCATGGCCAGAGGGGGTTGCTCTGCAGAGGTTTCTGCAGGTCAGATTCTTAGAAATCTGAGCTCATTTTAGTTCACCTCAAATTTCTCCAGCATCCCTAGAGACAACCCATGGTGGGTTGTCACCCTTCTTTCTTTCAGGGCAACTTGTTGCGATGTCTGAACCCAGCGTGGTTTCCTCAGTGTGGTTTGTTAACAGTGCTCAAGCCAACCTGAGAACCCATGGCTAGTTGTTGGTTGTTCAAGGTGACTTGCTTTCAGGGAGGCTTGTCATGACATCCGAACCTGGAAGAGTGACTTGTGGATGTTTTGTTGGAAAGGGCTTTGGAACTGCCTGGCAAGAGTGGTGAAAAACCCAGCCACTCGTCTCAGTGCCCTCCGCTCCTCCTCTTCCAGCTCATTGCTTCATTTGACAGCAACCGCCTTTATCCCCTTGCAAGCCAAGTTAGCACAGCTATGCATGTGTATGTGATTGATGCAGCCCCCATTTGCATGTGGCCCCAATTCAGGACCATGGTGATTGGGGGGGGATTTAAGTTTCTCCCCTCCTGTTTTTATGCTGAAATTCCCCCCTCCCACTGGGGCGGGGGTCAAGAAAAGAAAAAAACTCTCTTTTTTTCTTTTTTAACCATTCCTCATGCAAGTGTGGGGGTGGATTTCGGCATGAAAACAGGAGGGGGAAAGCTTAAACCCCCACCTGTCAAATCACCATGGTCTTGAACTGGGGCCATGTGTGCTAACCGGAGGCAACAGGCAAGTCAATCAGGCATATAGGCACAGCTGAGCTAGGAAGAGGAACATCACTTGTCCTGGCTACAACGAACAGCCAGGGAGGCTTTTTTTTAAGGGTTAAAGAAAGAAAATAAATCCATCAGCCACCTCATAATGAACAGTAAGGTAACCAACCAACCCCCCCCCCCCGCCCGCACACACACACAGACACGCGCACTCCAAAGATATGGCAGGTATATGTCAATGCAGGTGCTTTGCAAGGAAAGAAAGGGGGGTGGGGAGAATCGCATCACAGCAGCATAGCCGCAAAGGCCCCTGGGATATGTGCAGGAAGCAGATTGGAGGATGAAGGGGAAACGAACGATGGCAAGCCAGCAAGCACCTGATTTTCTGTCAGCAGCAGCGTGGCCTAGCAAGCAATTAACCAAGGCACCATGGCTTGTTTTCGGTGTGGCTTCTTGTGACTTGTGAACCAGCCCACAGAATCATAGAATCATAGAATAGGAGGGTTGGAAGTGGCTTACAAGGCCATCGAGTCCAACCCCCTGCTCAATGCAGGAATCCAAGTCAGAGCATCCCTGACAGATGGCTGTCCAGTTTAATCTTGAATGCCTCCAGCGTGGGAGAGCCCACCACCTCCCTAGGTAATTGGTTCCATTGACGTATTGCTCTAACAGTCAGGATGTTTTTCCTGATGTTCAGCTGGAATCTGGCTTCCTGGAACTTAAGCCCATTATTCCATGTCCTGCACTCTGTGATGATCAAGAAGAGATCCTGGCCTTCTTCTCTGTGACAACCTTTCAAGTACTTGAAGAGTGCTATCATATCTCCCCTCAGTCTTCTCTTCTCAAGGCTAAACATGCCCAGTTCTTTCCGTCTCTCTTCATAGGGCTTTGTTTCCAGTCCCCTGATCATCTTCGTTGCCCTCCTCTGAACTCTCTCCAGTTTGTCTGCATCCTTCTTAAAGTGTGGTGCCCAGAATTGGACACAGTACTCCAGATGAGGCCTAGCCAGTGCTGAGTAGAGGGGAACTAGTACTTCCCGGGATTTGGAAGCTATGCTTCTCTTAATGCAGCCCCAAATAGCATTTGCCTGTTTTGCAGCCACATCACATTGTTGGCTCATATTCAGCTTGTGATCAACAACAATTCCAATATCCTTCTCGCTTGTAGTGTGGTTGAGCCACGTATCCCCCATCTTGTAACTGTGCATTTGGTTTCTTTTTCCTAGGTGCAGAACTTGGCATTTATCCCTATGAAATGTCATTCTGTTGTTTTCTGCCCAGCGCTCCAGTCTATCCAGATCATTTTGAATTTTGTTTCTGTCTTCCAAAGTATTAGCTATCCCCCCCCCCCATTTTGTGTCATCTGCAAATCTGATCAGCATTCCCTGCACCTCCTCCTCCAAGTCATTCATAAAAATGTTGAAGACCACTGGGCCCAGGACTGAGCCCTGCAGTACCCCCCTCGTTACCTCTCCCCAGTTTGAGAAGGTCCCATTGATAAGCACTCTTTGTGTCCAAATCTGTAGCCAACTGTGGATTCACCTGATTGTTGTTTCATCTAGCCCACTTTGAGCTAGTTTGCTCATCAGGATATCATGAGGCACTTTGTCGAAAGCTTTGCTGAAGTTGAGGTATATGATGTCTACAGCATTCCCACGGTCTACAAGGGAGGTTACCTGATCAAAAAATGAGATTAGATTTGTGTGGCAGGACTTGTTTTTGACAAATCCATGTTGGCTTCGAGTAATCACTGCATTGTTTTCAAGGTGCTTCCCGATGGATTGCTTTATCATCTGCTCCAGAATTTTCCCAGGGATTGATGTCAGACTGACTGGTCTGTAGTTGCCAGGTTCCTCCTTTTTACCCTTTTTGAAAATAGGGACAACATTAGCCCTCTTCCAGTCATCTGGCACTTCACCCATCCTCCATGATTTCTCAAAGAGAATAGACAGTGGTTCTGAGAGTTCTTCTGCCAGTTCCTTTATTACTCTAGGATGCAGTTCATCTGGCCGTGGAGATGTGAACTCATTCAAAGTAATGAGGTATTCCTTGACCATATGCCTATCGATCTCAAGCTGCAATCCTGCCCCTTCAGCCTGTACTTCGCCTTTGCCAGGGGGGTCATAGACCCTCTTTTGGGAGAAGCCTGAGCCAAAGTAGGAATTGAGCACCTCTGCCTTTTCTTTGTCATCTGTTATAGTTTTGCCATCCTTATTTAATAGTTGAACCACCATTTCTTTCCTCTGCCTTTTACTATGCACGTAGCTGAAGAAAGCCTTTTTGTTGTTTTTAGCCTCCCTCGCTAACCTCAGCTCATTCTCAGCGTTCGCCTTCCTGACACCATCCCTGCAATTCTGTGCTACCTGCCTGTACTCTTCCTTTGTTACTTGGCATTCTTTCCACTTCCTATATGTGTCCTTTTTTGTTTTCAGGTCATCCCTAAGCTTTTTGTGAAGCCACACTGGCTTCTTCTGTTGTCTTCCACCTTTTCTTCTTGTTGGAATTGTTTGTAATCGTGCCTTGAGAATTTCCTTTTTTAAAAGCTCCCACCCATCTTGGACTCCTTTTCTCGTTAGCATCGCTTGCCATGGGACCTTACTGATCATTGTTCTGACTTTATTAAAATCAGCTTTCCTAAAATCCAGGGTACGCGTTTGATTACACTCGGCTTTTGCTTCCCTTAGAACCAAGAACTCAAGTACAACATGGTCGCTTTCCCCCAGAGTTCCTGTAACTGCTACTTTATCCACTAAGTCATCTCTGTTGGTTAGGATCAAGTCAAGGATAGCCCATCCTCTAGTTCCTTCCTCTACTTTCTGTAGGAGGAAGTTATCCGCCACACAAGTCAGGAATTTGCTGGAGGGGCTATGTTTTGCAGAATTTGTCTCCCAACAAATATCGGGGAAATTGACGTCCCCCATTACTACTACATCATGCTTCCTTAAAACACTGGCTATTTGCTTTTCAAAAGTTTCATCCTCGTCTTCTCCTTGATTGGGTGGCCAGTAGTAGACTCTAACCACCATGTTCCTTTTATTCTTTGCTCCATTTATTTCAACGCAGATGCTCTTGATGGGGCCACCAAGCTCATCCTCCTGTATTTCTGTGCAGAGATATGTATTTTTCACATACAGTGCAACCCCGCCTCCCTTTCTGCTCCTCCTGATCTTTTTGAACAATTTATATCCTTCAATTGCTGTATTCCAGTCATGAGAGTCATCCCACCAAGTCTCAGTTATACCTATCCAGTCATAATTTCCCTCCTGTATTAAGAGTTCAAGTTTGTTCTGTTTGTTTCCCATACTCTGGGCATTAGTATATAGATATCGAAGACCATGTGCTTCATAGTCTGGCTTTCTTCCTACATGTGTCTGAAGACCATTATTGGGCATTATCAGAGCTGTTCTCTCCGTTGCAGTGCATGCGCCTACGTCCATTGTTACCCCCAACATTACATCTCCCTTCCCCGTAGGATTCATTTTAAAGCCCTCCTGATACAGTTCTTCATGCTATGGCCAAACACATTCTTCCCTGCCTTTGTGAGGTGCAACCCGTCCCTTGCCAACAGCCCATCTTCCAGGAAGTATAGCCTGTGGTCCCAGAATCCAAATCTCTCTCGTCGGCACCACCTTCGTAGCCAGTCATTCACCTGGAGTATTTTTCGTTTCCTTTCTATCCCTCTTCTAACTACTGGAAGGATGGATGAGAAAACTATCTGGGCCCCGAAGTTCTTGAGTTTCCTTCCCAAAGCTTCAAAGTCAGACGTGATTTCTTCGTAGCTCCGCTTGGCAGTATCATTTGTTCCCACATGGATGAGAAGAAAGGGATACCTGTCAGTGGGCTTTATGAGTGCAGGCAACCTTTCAGTCATGTCTCTAATCCGTCCTCCTGGGAGACAACATACCTGGCAAGTCCACGGGTCTTCGTGACATACTTGGGTCTCGATCCCATGCAGCAAGGAGTCTCCCACTACTACCACTCTTCTCTTCTTCTTCTTGTAGGCCTGGGTTTCATCGCCTCTGTTTGACTGACCTTCAGCCTATTTCTCACTCTCATGTAGGTTCCCCTGTGATTCTTCCTCTGCAGGCTGTCCTCCAGTCTCATCCGCAAGTACCTGGAATCAGTTCCACAGCTCCACCTCTTCCACTGGTGCAGAGTGGTGTCTAGTTCTTCTTCTCCTAACTGTCCCCCTTTTCCAAGGAGTATCCTCTACTCCATTTCTCTTCACCTCACTGCCTCATCTTGCTGTTGCTCTTCAGGCTTCTGATCTTCCCTTTGCTGCTGTAGTTCCCCCATTCTGTCTAAGAACTCTTTGTGTTCTCTTATTCCCTGGAGGGTCGACAGTCACCACTCCAGTCCGGTTACTTTTTCTTCCAGCAGTGTGATCAACTTGCACTTGTTGCAGGTGTAGGCCATGTTGTTCTCAGGCAAGAAAACAAACATTGCACACACCTTGCAGGTCACCACCACTGGAGAGTCCTGTCCTTCCATTGCTTCTTTTCCCTTTTTGTGTCTAGCTTTGTGATTGTTCTAGACTAGCCTGTGCCTGCTCCTCTACTCAGTAGAGGTTAAAAGCAGAGTCCCACTGGTGTGGAAGTGTGTGTTACAAGACAAATAAATGAAAAAAGTTAGTTAAAAAATAGAATAAAATAAAAAATAAAAAAAAATGTTTGGGCTCTCCCCCTCGACCTCCCCGGCCGAACTCCTGTTTGCTCTCCCTGTTCACGCGCTCTGGTCGCTCGCTCTCTGGGAGCTTGCTTGCTTCTGTAGTCCCTGGACCAGCTGGAGCAGCTTGCTCTGCTCTGCTCTGCTCACCTGGGAGGCGGGAAACAGACTGAGAGTATCCCCAGAGGAGGTCAGGGGGATACCTTGGGAGCAGACCAGGGGCAGGACTAATACCAAGAACAATGCTTCATCATTTTCAAACTTTGCTTTGGGGCTCATCAATCTGCTGATCAGCCCTTGCCTAGAGAGCTGGTAGTTGCTGAATCAAATCTCGGGTTGTAGTCAAAAAGAAATTTGCAACGGATCTTTTCCCCAGTCTTTCCTTTCCTTTTTTACCCCTGCAGGATGAGGGTTTTTGCTAGAAGGCCCTGTCTGTAAATAAAGCGCTAATGATTACAGGAGGGGTATGAGGCCTCTATGGAGTGAATTGCATTAACCAGCCTGATATACATTAAACACATTCATTGCGCCACCGGAGTTGCTCAGAAACTGCCATTTCCCCAAATTCGTTGGCATCGAGTTGCCTGACTGATCACCTAACAGAATAAACAGAGCAAATAATCTTTTACAATTGGATTAATGGGCTTTTTGTTCATCACTTCTACTCCTTAAAGTGGATTAGCCCTTGCTGTTTCTCATGTTATCTAATATGGACAGCTAAATGTACTTCCAGTGTCCCCCCTCCCCAGGCAGCAGACAGCAATATTATCCTTCTTACTCTCAGGGTTCCTGAGCCATTTTATCACTCACTTCTTCTACCGTTGCCCTGGCTCAGACAATCAGTGGCAAGCAAGTTGTGAGCCAAGAGCACACTTCTTTTTTCTGTGCCATATCCTCACTGGACATTGGCAATCACTCTGGCCCACATAAACTTATTTACTGCTGTTTGAAATAAAGAAGTAGATGTCATTCCTGCCCACTGTCTCGTATTCCACAGCCATGACGTCCTATGTCGTTCAGGTCCTCTTTTTCTCTCCAATTTGCCATGCATTATGAGTTGTAAAAGCCGGTATTTCTCATTACGCATTATATGATTGAAGTATGATAGCTTCTTTTCTTTTACACATTTCTGAATTTCTTTGGTCTTTCCCCTTCACTGCACTATGGTGTCATTTGTTACATAATGTGTCCAAGATATCCTAAGCATGCGATGGTAGCACCATAGCTGGAATGCTTCCAGGTGTTTACAGGAAGCTTCTGTGAGAGTCCAGAGCACACTCCTGTTAATGATTGTGTGACGGGCTGACAATGGTCTGAATTGGGTCTAGGTCTAAACTCACGATAGGCAATATGTTGCCCTAGGGCACCAGTGTGCCCCTGGATACCTTTCTTGATGCCTGCCAAGGTGTCCTATTCCTCCCACTTTTTATTTTTTTCTTACTTAGCTGCTGGGAACACTTGGAAGCAAAGTGAGCACCTCTAGCCACTGCCATCTTCATTTCCCATTAATGCCTCTGGGCCACACATGGAGCTCAGAAGCATTTCTGGACCTAAAGGGAATGTTACATGGCGTAACCCTAACCCTTTCCTCAACCTGGTGCCCTCCAGAGGTGTTGGACTACAACTCCAATCATCCCCAGACAGCATAAGGGTGCTCTAGCATACGTCTGCTCAAGCTCTGCCAGAACAAGACTGGGATGAGCTGGTCTTTCTGGATGCAGTCTCTCAAAGGAAGCAAGCACATGCTGCAAAGACAGGGCCACAAGACACCACTCCAGCAATATGGGAGTATTCATGAAGTTCAAGACGGACACTGGAGCTGAAGCTACTGTTCTCTCAGTTCATCTTTTGAACAAGATGTCAGGCCTCAGAAAGGTGCTCCACTGCAACATGAAGTTAGTTGCATAAGGTGGCTCCACACGTGACTGTGTAGTAAGGGAACCTGGTCCTCCCATGAGATGGGGCGAATCTGCTGCCTCAAGTGGCGGAATGGGAGGAGTGTCGAATTTTGTGCTCCACATCACCACCACAAGGGCCCGTGCGGGGGCCACTGGGTGAGTGTTGCCAGGCAGACAAGTACTGCTGGGCAGGCAAATGCTCTGGAGAGCTCCACCAGCTATTCTCCTGCTGTAGCATTTGCCGTAGCAGGAGAGTGGAGGCGATGGGCTCTATGGAGCTGCCACCCAGCAGCACTACAATGGGTGCTCCAGAGAGCCTGCCAGCCGCACTCTTCCGCGGAGGCGAATGTTGGCCACAGTGGGAGAGTGGCCAGCGGGGCTCTCCAGAGCAGCCAGCACCCACTCCCTGGCATGCTCTGAGGATTCTCTCAGAGTGTACCAGTGGGCAGGTGGCTCTCTGAAAAGCTGTGTCAGCCATAAAAGGCAGCTGGCCTGGCTCTCCAGAGAGCTGGCTAGGCCTAAATGCCTAGCTCTGAGGGATCCTTCCTCAGAGCCAGGCATTGTGAGAAGGGTGTCCATGGCGGGTGTGAGCGCGCGTGTGCGGGGGGCTGTGAGAGCTGTGACAGTGGCAGTGGGGGTGGGGGGAGGCAGCAGAAGTGTGCATGTGCTCTCCTGCCTCATGTGGTGTACGAGCTTGTGCCAGCCCTGAGGGGAACCTGCCCTAAGAATGACTACAGACAGACAGACGGCCAGCACATCTCTGCTTTCAAAAAAATATTTAAAAAGTCACCAGACTATCTACCACTCCACTGCTTGGGAGGAAAACCTTTCTGCAGCTATACCTAATATGCAGAATTGTTATGCAGTGATTGGCACTCAGCCACCCAGGTTCGCTTTTAGAGGAAATGATGTCTAGGTTTCACAGGTAGGCATGTAGCAAACAGAGCTGCAGGTGACTCTGCAGCCTTCCAGGCTGTGTTTTTGAGTGGAGTAAAGAAACATGCTCACAGAATGCCACAATGTCAGCCTCTAGGGAAGCAGCAAGATAACATTCTGTTTTAAGAGCTGGAATAAAACTGAAAGGGAGAAGGCACAGCGAATTGACAATGTGTCCTTGCAGAACGTATTTTTTACTTTCTCACATCAAACAAGAGCACACCTTTCCTCCTCCTCCTGCAGTCACTGCCCACTGAGTTATTCTAAAGTAAGAAAGTCACCTTAGCATTCTGCAACCTCATCATCTCCGTGGTTGTCAGCAGAAAACAAGAAAGTCTCCAGGTGCCTCCACTGTGGACTGCAGCAGCCAACAATATTTTCTTCTGGGGCCACTGACCCTAATTCAGCTCTTCCAAGAAAACCAGTTGCCAGGGACATTAAACTTCATTACATCTTGCATCCTGTACTATATGATACACCTAACATATTGTTGGAGTCAAAGCTGAGATTTAGAACCTCTGCTGAATTCGCAGAATCCTAAAGAGCTAGGAATGTTTCTGATTCTGACGTTGCCAAACGTGTTTATTACTATTTTTTTAACGCCAGAGCTCAGCCCTAGAATATAAGATTTGGGATATTAACACAAAACCCAGTTAAAAAAATACTTGCTGCAAGCCACAGGACTATAGGCCTAGCAAGTTCTGTATTGGTAATATAGGTGAGGATATCTTGAAGAATCTTACTTCTCTCACAGTAAAATATTCTGGTTTATGTGTGGGTTCAGGGAGCGTACCTGCTCATCTAGTTCAGGTCCTAGGGTGCTTACAGGTGGAGGGGTCCTACCGCTACCAACATGAAGGCATTGTGCAGCTTTTCTGTCTGTTCTTCCTTAGAGAGCATATGGTCCCTGGGGAAGCATCTCAGGGTCCATAGAATGGCTGGGGAAACCTCTCTGAGGTTGGAGAGGGGAGTGGGAGATCTGACCCCAGACCCTTCTTCCTTGAAGCCAGCATGGAAGGAGCCATGCCGGCTGCTTCTCCGAGGTTGGAAAAGTGACCTTGGAGGAGGAGGAAAGGGGGCGTTCTGCTGGGTGGGGAGGGGAGGGGAGGAGAGCAGAGAGGCCAGGATACAAGTTCTCCTGAGTCTCCTCCAGCCTCCTTCCCTCCCCCTCCAAAGCAGCCTCACTAGGTGGGCTGAAAAGCCCACCTAGCAAAAATATAGGATATCAGACAGCAGGGACACGAAGATCACCTCCGCTGCTCCTCCCATCCTGCCAGCTTCAGCCTGACAGGGCATAGGAATCTCAGAAGCCCGCGAGTTTGGGGGCTTCTGAGAAGCGAGGGTGCAGTCCTTAGGACTGCACCCTTAATAGATTGTCCATGGTAAAGGAAAATATGGTAGATGTCATGGGAAAACACGGAAAGGTTATGACTTGAAGATGGTGTTGTCTGGACCCGCCATAAAATTCTGTGAATCGGGCAGGGTGATGGTGCCATAAAAGCCTTGTCTGTAAGCACCCCCAGAAGCAAAAACCAGGCAGATGCAGCCAAGTCTTAACAGAACAGCAATACTTATTCCAGCTGGCTGGGAATTATGGGAGTTGCAGTCCAACATCTGGTGGGTGCCAGGTTGAGGGAGGCTGAACTACAGCACAACCTAGAACAACAGCCTTCCCCAACCTGGTGTCCTCCTGATGGACTATGGATGGACTACAGACTGGACTACAGCTCCCAGCATTCTGACCATTGGCCGCACAAAGGGTATGCATAGCAGGAGGAATGGAACTTAACTCAGCCTCGAAGGCTCAGCAAAATCAAAATGCCTTTACAAAGAGCCATCAAAGAAGGGAGCTTTCTGGGAGAGTGAGTTCTACCATCTGAGAGTCACGCTTCAAAAGGCCCTGTCCCATGTCACTGCCAACCAGGCATCTGGAGGCACCAGGGCACAAAGCAAAAGCTCAGCTGGAAAAGACAGCAGGGGGTGCTGCACATTTGGCCGAGATGGAGAAGAAATCTGATTGACTGGGCCAGGTTCCCCGCTTTTGCAGAGGAGCTCTCTGCATGTACATAGGGATGTCGTGGAAATCCACACGGAATCAAATGAGTTCGTATTTCTATGAATCCAACCCATGCATTCCACAGCAGACCAGCTTTCTCTGAGTTGCATGGATTCCACAGACCTGCAGGCCATTTTTCTTTTCTTTTTTTTTACTTTCTGGAATTTTACACAAATTTATTTGCAGAAAAATACATAAAAAAAAGAAAAAACACCAGCCGAAAATGTGCATTTCCCCCTTAGGCTAAAGCATGACAATAAGCGGGGGGGGGGGGGGATTTGCGCATTTTTGCAAGTGTGAATTTGCGTAAATATGAATTTCTGCAAACTGGAAAAAATCCAGTTCCGTCAATGAGTGGTTGACAGAGCGAAAGACAGCTGACAGTCCTCCAAATGCAGATGGAATTGATTTTACAAAATCCGTACATCCCTATGCTACATCAATATGTGCATACAACCTCTTCATGCACTGGCCAAATCTGTGGTTGGTGGAGGGTTGAGCTAGCCCTCAGGGCCCTGAGACTCCTCTGAAGTGTTCTTTCAACCCATGGGTGGCACATCTGAACCCTCACACCACAGTGTGCAGCTAGATTGGTGTGGGAGAAGGCAGTCCCTCAAATAACTTGTTTCCAGATGATTTATGGCTTTACAGGTAAGATCCAGATCTTTGCACTGGGCTTGGAAATGAACGGGCAGGCAGCACAGCTGGAGCAGAATTGGAGTTACATGCTTCGCAAAGCAAACACCAAACAGTTCTCTGGCTGCCGCATTTTGCACCAGCTGAAGTTTCTGATCACTTTTCCAAGGCAGTGCCATGCAGAGTGCATTGCAGTAATCTAATCTGGATTCACATTGGTTTCCTGCAAACCTCCGTTTGGAAATCAGAAGCAGCTGCGGGAACTTGCAGGAACCCAAGTAAACATCAGGCATGATTCACTTCAGTGCAGATGTAATACTAAACCCTGGCTATAGCTGATGAGGGAAGGGAGGGGGAAAGTTCATGCTTGACAGCAAAAGAGAGGGAGGGGTGCATATCCCCGAGGCTGGCTTCCAATATGTAAACCATGATTTGCAGGGAGCAAATTGGAACCTCCCCCGGGGCCTTGGATGATATCCCTGAATATGAAGAGGCATTTACTTCGTGACAGCCTACCCCAAGGGCAATGCTCTCAGCTGAAAGCAATTTGACTTCTCGCTAGCCTCCTCAGCCTGCTGCTCTCCGGGGAGGTGTGCTATCTTCCTAATTTGGAGGCTCATCAAGATGAGCGAAAAGCAGCAACACCCTCAGCTGGGAGGCTAGCAAAGGTCTGGCCGTCTGAATTGATAACACACAATCAAAAGACAATGACTGGGGAGGGAGCTACGGGGCGAAGATGCATTATCTCATCGCCATGATCATCAACACCACATAGTAATATAGATTCTGAACTTCCTGCTTCCAGCCACAGGTTATGAATTATACAATGGCACCATGGAAGGATAAAGAAAATGCTGGTCTTCTTTGACAATGCTGACCGAAAGAAATAATATCCCAGCCTTCCACAAAGGAGCATTCTCCAGATGTTTTGGAATACAGCTTCTATCAGCCCCAGTCAGCATGGCCAGGTAGTCCAGGATGATGGGGGCTGCAGTCCAACACATCTGGCAGGGAGGCTGTAATATCTCAGCATTGCCTTTCATAGCATATGGCTAGCCAACTGATATTGGAGCTGGAGCTCTTAACCCACGTTGCTTCCACACTACATCCTTTTAGTGTTGCTGAGCTGTTGCTTTCTGCAATTAGCTGAAAGTGAGATTCAAATGGAGGTTCCACACAAACTATATTATCCAGCAATGGACAAGGTCCTCCTATTATGTTTACTCACAACCCTTGCTAAGCAAAAACATTCCCAGCAATGTTAATTAAAATGTCACTTTTGTAGTTTCAGCCAATTTTGTTGCTTCCTGATGAGTGTGGGTGTTTAATGATTAATAGTGTATTAATTGAGCCTTGAATAGCCTTTCTTAATTGCCAGCATGAAAGGGCTATGATGGATATAGAAAATTTTCTGCTGCAGCAAAGCAGGCTAAATTCTGGGGAGCACAAGGGGAATCCAGTAAACCTAACGGCTCACATCTCAGAGTTTCTGAATCTATTTATCCATTTCCACCCCATTAAACCACATTTTATCAACATGGGCAGGAGAGATATTACTGGAAACCTGAGAGGCAGGTGTGGGTACCTGGGTTTGAAAAACCTGAAAGCTTTCACCTTGTAGAAAGCCTGCCAAATACTCTTCACCCTAGGAACTGCACAAGGTAATAATATGGCTTGTTTGCTGCTTAACGGGGCCATTGGTTCTTTTGTGACATCAGCAGCCATTACACCCATTCCCTTGACACCCCAGACCTATTTGCATGTTTAGCAACCAACAATCTTCACACACCAAAGTAAAGGGGCACAGTCAGCATGGAAAGCCTGCAAGCAAAAGGTCATGAATATACATGAGCATTTACAAATGAGCAAGAATCCACACAGCTATGCCACACCCATCTTATTCTTTTTTTTTTTTAACCCACTGGTAATGTCGTCTTTTCACTGTAATGACAATTAAAGATTTGTGCAGCTGTCCAAGAAAAAGCTCCAAGTGTGGTGCATCAGCTGTACCTTCCTGTGGAGGTGATAACCACCTTCCTCCATGACTTGATGGCCAAGGCATCATTTAATCAGCCCTTGCAAGTGTAGAGTACTGGTGCCTTTGAAACATTATCATTCCTTATTCTAAGAGGATAGCTGCATGCCATTAACTTTAACAAGTGTAGATACTGAGACAAAGCATCTTTTTACCTAGGTACTATACTTCCTTGGGATTATGCTGTTGAGCACCCCCCCACACACACACCTTTTCTAATCAGCCTGAACATGAAAACAACCAGAGTGTGCAGTGATGCTGCCCAGATGATCCAAGATATTTGTACATTGTTCCTAAGAGGCTGAGCTATACAAACCTAAAGGAAAGAATTGCTGTCAGCATGGTAAACAGATGCTTTTCCTGCACTGCCAAACGGACAAAATTTAATTCCTAACCCTCTGGATTTTGTAATATAGGCAGGGAGCAGAGCTGCATAACTGCAATTCCATAGCAGAACTATTTCCCTGGAGGCAGGTTTTCATGGAGCGTATAAATTACATTATAATTGCAGAGTGGTTGTGTTGATAGCTCTGTAGCAGCTCAGTGATATTGATGGTGGTGGTGGTGGTGGTGGTGGTGATGATGATATTTCTGGCAGGATCTTTAGCACTAAATCATCCTCCAAAGATCTCACTGAGTTACCTTTGAATACCTTTTAAGGCAGGGATGCAGAACTTCAGGACCAGGAGCCAAATCCTGGGGTCCCAATCTGACCCTCCAGGGTTCCCCTGATAGGCACACCCCCTTCCCCTGGTCCCACCCCAGCCACCTGTCATTTGGTGGTCTCCTAGCTTTTGTGCAGTTTTTTCCCTTTCTACAAGTTGAAATGCTTCTCCCCTAAGGCTTAGTTACTGACAGTAAGAGATTTAAACTACAATATGCAGTTGGGGGTGGGTGGGTATTTTCATCCTCATTCTTTTTGCCTTCGGCCCCGCCCACCACTGGAATGCGCTCCCCAAGGGTTTCTCCAAAATTGAATTCAGCCCTGAAAGAGGTTATGTATCTCTGGTCTATATGAAGGTGTCAGCTCCAGTATACTGATGTATTTGTGGTGTAGATAAAGGATAGGACATTGTATAGTATATTATATTTTAGAGTGTCTCCTGACTGACAACCCCAGGTGGAACTTCTTGGGGTCGCTTGGCAGTGAGAAGAAAATAATGTGAAGCCTGGTTGCTGATAATAACAAAAAATATATCTTTATATATTTTTAATGGCTAGTGTGGTCTTATTTGTCAAAGGTGCTAGAAAGCTGGGCCAAGAGCATTTGTTTGAGACAGCAGTTAATTGTGTGTCTGGGGTGGTGGTGGTGGGGAGAAATAACTTGTTTTTAAACACATACTTGTCTGAAATGTTATGGGTATGATCCTGCCCCCCACTTCTAACTTACTTTCCTTCAGATCCATAACTGTTCATGCTTTCTTCAATGGATTCATGGCTGGCTTGTCGGATCGTCCGGCTTGGCATTTCAACAGCCAGGCCAGTTTCTGTGCTGCGCTGGATAGCACCTTTGAGTTTCCGACCATCTCCTTCTAAAACAAAGAGAGAGTGACAGAGAGAGAGAGAGACAGCATTTGGGAGGGAGGGAGAGAAAGTGAAGGAAAGTGATTAGGAATTTAGATATTGTGTGAATAATATACTGCAGTAAATGACAACACACAAATAGTATAACAGAGAGACTAGCACCTGGGAATCTGGAAACTAAGAGCAATTAACTGCCGCTGGCATGGCAGGAAGGGGGTTGACAGGATCCTAGGCGCCACTTTGCTTGTGGGGAAGGAATCCTCCAAGTGTTGTACCATGACTATAGCTCAAAGTTTAGCATACCTTTCCTGAAGATGCTGTATGGAGAATCAGACAGTGGGTGCATGAAGCCCACCATTGTCTACTCTAATTCTAACAATTCTCATTCTAACACATGTTTTCATAATGTGTCAGAGAGGTGCGGGGCCAGTCCCACCCCTTGACCAGTATGCCCAGTGGTCACACACCCTGCCATCCATATGTTTGGCATGTGTGAGAAGAGTCTGTAAACAAAGGGTGTTGAACTGTGGACCTGGGTCCAAATCCGCCCCATCTGGGCTCTCAATCTGACCCTCCAGGGTTGCCCAGATGGGCACGCCCCTTTCCCCTGATCACACCCTTTCCCCCCTGACTGTTTGGCAGTTTCCCAGCTTTTCCCCAGCTTTTCCCCAACGTTTTCCCCAACGTTTTCCCCAACGTTTTCCCCAGCGTTTTCCCCCAGCTTTTTCCCCCAGCTTTTTCCCAGCTTTTTCCCAGCTTTTCCCCCAGCTTTTCCCCCAGCTTTCCCCCCAGCTTTCCCCCCAGCTTTCCCCCCAGCTTTCCCCCCAGCTTTTCCCCCAGCTTTTCCCCCAGCTTTTCCCCAGCGTTTCCCCCAGCATTTTTCCCCAGCATTTTTCCCAGCTTTTTCCCAGCTTTTTTCCCCCAGCTTTTCCCCCCAGCTTTTTCCCAGCTTTTTCCCAGTTTCCCACTCTAAAAGTTGAAATGCCTCTTCTAAGAGTTACTGGAAGTAAGAGCATTAAACCAAAATACGCTGGCACTGTTGGTATTTGGGGACTTTGGCGGGCCACCCCCTTTGCCTTCAGCCCTGCCCACCACTGAAATGCTCCCCCCAACACCTTCCCCGAAATGAAATTCGGCCTTCAGGCTGAAAGAGGTTCTGTACCTCTGCACTGCGCATGTACTGATGTACACACACAGTGCTCTGTCCTCCTTGCCTGGAGGAAAATACACACATATGTGGGAAAGTGTGGAGAACCCCTTTTCATGTGCTGAACATGTAAATGGCAGGGGGCCTAATGCACAGGAGGAAGGCCTAGTCCATGCAGGCCCCCTCATGTGTTCTTGGAACATATGGATTTTCAACTAATACTCCCCCCGCCCCTGCTCTGCGTGCGCGCGTGCGCGCGCACACTCTCTAAGCTGACGGCTAAGGGAGCGATCCTATGCGTACTTAGACAAAAAAAAGTCCTACAACTTCCAGCATGCCCCAGCCAGCAATGGCTGGCTGGGGAAACCTGGGAGTTGTAGGACTTTTTTTTCTGTCTAATCATGCATAGGATTGCACCCTAAATGGTAGAATTTCTCCAAGTTCTCAACTATTGCTGCGCCGAAAATTTCTCCCACATTTTTTTAATCATTCTCATTCAATTTGATAGAAAAGAAATTGCTTTCGAAAAGAAATTCAAAGGAGGAGAAATTTCAGAGAAATTCCCATGGGTTGGGTTTGGGGTTCTTGTGCTTACCATACTTATGAGGTATGCATGAATGTCCTGTCTGTCATTGTACAATCATCTCTGTGGCAGCCTGTAGCCTCCTCGGCTTCCCGCACTTCAGTTGAAGCCATCATGGGGAAGCCATCATGAGGCAATTCCTCCCACGGGGCTTTTTCAGTTCAGAAAGTGCAGGTGGCCTGGGAGGCTGCAGAGCAATGGGGAGATGTGTCATAGAGAGTGAAAACACACACAGCACCCTCAGCCACCTCGCAATGATTAGCTAAACTCAAAAATACCACCAAAAGAAATTCAAAATTCTGCCTCAAAAAAGTGGAAGCCTCAACACAGTTGATGCTGTTGCCAACTACAGAAGCACTGCAGTAAACCAAAAACCCTTAGGAAAGAAGAAAGAAGCTGTGCCACAACTCCTGCCAATAGTGAGCCCTATCTGTGAGAAACTGCTGGAGAATTTCTCCTCCCCTAGGAGAAATTTGGTGAAAGTGTCCCCCTGATTTCTCTGCCCACAAGTAGGATGGAGAATTTTGAGAGGCCATTTGGGCACAGCTCTATTTTCAACATTACTGCCTGAGATCCCTTAACTGGAGATATTAGGGACTGACCCTGGGACCTTGTGCATGCAAGCACATCTCTGCTGCTAAGCCACTGGCCTTCCCTCCTCAGGAGACGACTTCACCAAAGGAAAAAGCTCTCTCATCGATTTGCATCCCTTAAGGACATTTCCAATCCAATATTTTAATAAAGCAGACAGCCACCTGGTGCTTGTTCAACCGAAATTGTGGTATGCATGCTTGGGGGCGGGGGACTCTTTCTTTGTGCTCAGTCAAGAGATAATGTTTTAAGGGTGGATCTGAATGTTCACTTTTTCTTTTAAAAATGTAATTTGGGTTGAGGGTGACTTTTGGCTCAGATATACAGTGGCATACACAATTATTGAATCCGCAGTGCTAAGACATCACTGATAAAGTGCTATCAAGAACCAGAGCTGAG
Source organism: Heloderma suspectum (assembly GCF_057233095.1). Classification (NCBI taxonomy): domain Eukaryota; kingdom Metazoa; phylum Chordata; class Lepidosauria; order Squamata; family Helodermatidae; genus Heloderma; species Heloderma suspectum. Next base: position 281,883,957 of record NC_139461.1, on the reverse strand, counting down.
GGTATTCTTATGGATGCAGTTGGACAGGGGTGTAAGGCAAGCCCAGGTGATGCCCCCACATAGCTAGAGAAAACCATATCTGTATGCACTGTAAGTACACATCCACTCCCAGTCTAATCAACATTGCCCAGTTTTAGCACTTGTTCCTTTAGCTGCTGCATCATCAGAGCAAATAATGGCACACATATAGCGGTGTAGTGCGCTCACCGGGTCAAAGCACCCACTCTTCAATTAGCAGGGATGATGACCCCACCCCACTCAGACTTCCCTGTTCCTTCTGAGCTTAGCTGCAATCCTTACAGTGGCTGGGGAAAATGGATTTCCCCAGCAACAATATATTGTTATGAACAATTCCTGTTGTAATGCAAAGTACTTTGGGGTGGATTGGTCTTGAATGGGCAATTAAGACCCATTAGCTGTACATAAGGCCTGCTGATGGTGGAGATGAAAACTGCTACACAAGAACAGAAGAACAGACGAAGAGCCCTGCTGGATCAGACCAAGGGTCCATCTAGTCCAGCATTCTGTTCACACAGTGGCCAACCAGCTGTTGGCCAGGAACCCACAAGCAGGACATGAGCGCAATAGCACCCTCCCACCCATATTCCCCAGCAACTGGTGTTCAGAGGCTCGTAGCCTCTGGTTCTGGAGGTAGCACAGTGAGCTAGAACTGCTTTGTTGACTTTGAGATAAACTGTTTCTCCCTGGTGCTGGGAAAAGAAACTCCTGGAAAATCTTGACCTGGTGGTATTATGGTGGGAATATGTTGTGTGTCTCTCTTTCCCTTTCTCATGCAGTCTCAGGTCTCTCCAGCCATAATCCAACATGCTAACTACTATATTGTCCTTTCCCAGCTCACTATTCTGTGACAGTCAGCTAAGCCTAATACATTGGGTATTATGCTATGTTCTGCTGCTCTTTGGTGTATGTGTTGGTGTGTACTCAGACACACTACACACACACATATATAAATATAGATCAACACAGCAGCCTGCATTTTTAGGATGCTCCTTGGGGACCTGCCTATGGGAACTGATGCACTTCAGATTTACACTACTCCACATATGAATGATAAACTGAGTTATTTGTTGATGTGAAATTGTCCATTCACACAGGCACAATCATCATAACTGAGCTAAGAGCCCACAGTCTCCAAAATCTTAAATGTTGCTGCTGAAATGAAAATCCATGAGATTCAGTAAATTTCTCTCATTCAAAACCAGCAAATTAAACAGATGTAATTTTATGAGGCTTTGGATGGTGAGTGAGACAGTCTTCACTTTTCAAATTTGCTAAAGGCAGACCTAAATATCACCCCTGAACTTTAAGCCTAGTTCACTGAAACAACAGATGAGATGGTAAAACTAAAGTGGCCTGTACCACTTTAGGATGCAAGGTGGGTTGGGGAACAACAACTGACTGCTTCCCTGTGGGGATCCCTGAACGTATAAAACATGTGTATCAGGAAGAGCGTTAAACAGGCTCACCCAGCCTGATCCCTCTACGTGTTGGATGGAAGTAGACTTTCCTGCTCCTTCCTTCCCATGGCAGCTCCTCCACCCCCCTGAAAATGCTACACAGAGGGTCAGGAGGCTCTGCTGAATGGGGTGAGCTGTGGTGTCTAGGGGATCCCCTAAAATCAGGCAGAGGGACTTTCCATGAGTAGAGGCCTTCCTTTCACGGAAGGTTCCTTCCTCTCATAGATGGCAGATCCTGGACGCAAGTCAATGGGTCTTGAACTACAACTACCATCAACCTCAGCCAGCATTGCCAGTGGTCAAGGACGATGGGAATTGCAAGTCCAAATCATCTGGAGGGCATCACGTTGTGAAAAGCTGGCTTTAGGCGAGAACATCTCCCCGGCATTCTGGTTTTCTGTGTGATGGGTGATAATTTTTTATATGGAGGACTTATGGTCTTCCCACCTGTGATCTGAAGTTGTATAGTCCAGAAACAGTATTACCACCTTGCCGGTGTTTGTATGAGCTAGTTTTGCAGGCCTGTTCTGGAAGCCATAGTGTAAATGTTGACATTTGATTGGTGAGTGACTCTCTGTGGCTGAACCTTAATCGCGGAACTGTTTGCCCTGGGAGGCTTGGCCCCCTCTCCTGCAGTCTTTTGCTGTATGACAAAAACCCTTCCTGTTTAGGCAGGCAAAATTTGCTTCATCAGACAGATAAATTTTTATCCAATGCTTCTGCTCTATTTCTGCATTTTTCTCTGTTTTTAATACATTGTAGGTTTTAATTATTATTGTATTTTATTATTGATTTTAATTGCTCTTTGCCACCTCGAGTGGTGTATAGGCACCAGAAGAGTGGGATATAATTTTTTATATTGGAATAGGCAATTTTGCAAAGAAAGGATCCTACTCCCATGTCCTGCCTGAAATTCAGTGGCATGAATAATTTTGATGCCACAGATTCTCTCTCCTGAAGAACTAACCTTCCAAAGCCCACCCTCTGAAATTAACAGTTTCTATTTTCATCGGCCGCTCTCACAGCCCGTGTTTCTTAGAATAAATTATGTTATATAATGAATATATAATGAGCACCATTAACACTAATTGCTTTGGTTGACGTTGGGAAGCCAAGACGTTTCAGCTGACATGCAATACTTAAGCCATAACGCTGACAAAGGGCTGCAAAATTCTTTTAATGAATTAGGATGCTGAACTCTCTTCAAATTGTGCCCCGCCATTAGAACATACTATTCTTCTCTGTGTCTCTTTCTCTTGACAAGGGATAAATGTCTGCTATAGGCGTGTCTCACCAGGTGAGACAATTGTGTGTTGGCCTCAGTATGTAGTTGGAACAGTCACCCTGGCCACCGACTCATCAGTGGACCATTTCAAGAGAAGGGGGAAGAAGAGAGATTGTTCCTCTCCTCAAAGCAGCCTGTTGACAAGCCTTTCTTCTGTTTCCCTCTTCCAGTATGTAATGGCTAGTGGAAGAAAGATGATTTTCTTCATATTGTCCTCTGCAACCACCTCACCCACCCACCCGCCTTGCTGAGCAGACCTGAGAAAGGCAGAAGAGGGAGAGAAGAATGAACAAGATGTGCACTTATCAGGCTCAAGGGCCTCTCTTGTCTTTCCAAGCTAATAATGGTTCAGAAATTCAAGAGGAGTGAGAAAGAGAAGAGTAGTGAGCAAATGAATTCTTCTTCATGCACCTCTCTCTCTCTCTCTCTCTCTCTCTCCTAATGGTATCAGCCTTCCTAAGGGAATGAGCTGTTCAACGGTGGAACAGTCTGCCTCAGGTGGTGATGGGATCTCCTTCACTGGATGAATTTAAGCAGAGGCTGGATGGCCATCTGTCATAGATGCTGTAGTTGCATCCTTCAATGTAGACCCTGTATTGAACAGTGGGGTAGACTAGGTGATCCCAGTGGTACCTCCCAATTCTAAAATTCTATGGTTTCTCCCTTCCCCATCTGCAAGCAGGAAAACCAGAGAGGAGAGGGAATGGGCTGGTGCAAATGCACCTCTCAGGGGGTTGCAACAAGCCTGTGGGCTACAAGTCTCCAAACATGAATAGCTGAAAAGCTCATAATTCAGAGGTCATAGTCTGAATGCATATGATGTAGTAACTTTGCTGAAGTTAAGCAGGTCTCAGCCTGGCCATTGTTTGGATGGGAGACCACTTGGGAATCCCATGTACACTACCTTGAATTCCACAGAAGAAAGGTAGGATATAAGTGTAAAAAATAAACAGCGTATACAATAAATGAATAATTTAATAGTGAATGATCTATAAAACTGTATTCCTTGATATCCAAAAATGTACTGGAATCCCCAGAAACAAGATGGCCATATTCATACTTAGAATCGCATGTTTTATATTGAAAGCTGCCTTGGGAAGATGGCCATCATGAAAGGCAACTAAGAAGGGGATCAAATAAATAAAAATAACACTTTTCTAAGCTTACTCAAGTGTTCCCCAAAGTGTGGGCCTTCCCAGCTGATTACTTAAATATACAGTTATTAAACCATCTTTTTAATATAAAAAGTACAAAACACAAAACATGCCATCGCTATACATATTTTGCATAGAATCCAGGCATCTTTCTTCATGGCGCATCACCTTCCTCAACCTGGGGCCCTCCAGATGTTTTGTAGTACAACTTCAAGCATTCCTGGCCATTGACCATACTGACTGATGCTGGTAGGAGTCGAAGTACAAAACATCTGGAGGGCACTCGGTTCAGGAAGGGTGATATAACATCTCTTCTGGTGGGATATGCATATTCCTAAGCATTTCAAATTGCAAAACTACATTGATGGGAAGCTGTGATCATTCTTCCCCTAATCTAGAGCATCCATTGCTCTTGCAGTTGCTATACAGAGTGCAAGTTCTGGCAATTATTTGACTGTGGCTATTTTGTCACTGGCAACATCACAACACCTCCTCCCACCCCCACAGTCACCCTTACCAGTGCCAATGCCAGTTCTCAGCTCATGCATGGTGCCAGCAACATTTGGAGCAGTGTGCAAATCCAGAGGTAGCATCTGGATTCATGCGCCACCTCCCACATTATTAGTGTCACACATGGTCCCAGAAGATAAAAGGCATGACCTGGACCAGCTGTTGCTACTGCACTGCCAATTTTATTTCTGCTGCCTCCCTCTACCCCCTACCAGATGGGACACAGAGAAACAGCAGACCTATAGATAAAGAGGAAATGCTCACCATCACATCTGGTGCTGGGCTTCCTCTATTTGCAGAGCACCACCATTGCATAAGACGCCACAGATGTCCTCCATTTCTGATACCACAGCACCAAAGTGTCCCTTATTTGGGGAAATCAGAGCAGGCAGAACATCCTCAGTTGTGTGTTTCAGAAGGCATTTTGAGAAGGCTTCTCAAAACTGGCTGTGGTGGGTAGATTTGTAGTACTGTCATGTCTCCTCAGCTGTCTGCTTGGATTTGTATTTTGTGGGATGGAAGGACATAAAGGGGAAGGGGAAGGCTGCTTGCAAAGTGGTTTTCCTCTCATCTCAGGGCTTTTAAAGCCATTACTCACCATTGCAAAAAAGCAACCTTAAAACCAGTCCCATAAAAACTGTTATTTACAGACGAAAAACCTAATGCATTCTGAATTTCCTGCTGGAAAGATTTACATTCCAGGGCTTCCACTCTTTATGTGCTCCTTCATTTTGATCACTGCACCCAGGATTTTCTGGGACCCATGCAATCTCTAATGTGGGCTGATGGCTGTGGTGCAACATTAGCTGACCATGTGCATTCAGTGTACCCAAGGGCTTGTTAGGCATGCAATCTGGTTCATGGTGCAGAATTTGGTATGCTCAGAAACACCCTTTCCTCCCTCCCTCACCCTTCCTTCCACCACATTTCTAGACTCATGGTTGTAGAGAAAGCAGAAAAGCAATGTTGGCAGTATCTGGAGAAATTTCTGAAACCCAAGGAGGAAGGGAAAGTCTTCCAGAGGTGAGGAGGTGGTGTGCTATACAATGACTTGTATAGCTCTTTCACTTTCCCATTTAGAGCTGGCACCTGTTCATAATGCTTATGGGCTGTTCCAATTTCAGGAGCTCTGACCATAAATGAAAACTTGTTATGGACAGCGTTTCTTCATATTTCTGCTGAAGGCAGAAGGATGTATACAAACCAATGTTAAAAAATATGTACTTTAGCCAAAAATAAAATGGGGTGGGTTGTTTCTGAAGGCAACAAACAGCCATAGCAAGTATAACTTCCTAAAATTTCCAACCTCAGAAGGGCAAGTTGTTTCCTAAAAATTTAACACATTGCATTGTTTTGTTTGTCATACCCCCTTTGAAAACTGGAATTGTTGTTGTAGAGGAAATTAAGTGGCTATAATCAACACTGGCTATAATCAACCAACAAATTCAAGCTGTTGGTTTTGACCTTTAAAACCCTATACGGTTCCGGTCCAGGCTATCTCAAGGAGCGCCTCCAGCAACACCAGACAGGCTGCTCAACAAGATCAGCCTCAGATGGCCATCTCTCTGTCCCATCAGCCAGGACAGCTAGGCTGGTGAGGACGAGGGAGAGGGCCTTTTCTGTGGTGGCCCCCACTCTGTGGAACTCCCTCCCTAGGGAACTCCGCCATGCCCCCTCTTTAATGAGCTTCCACCATGCATTAAAAACATGGTTGTTTGGGCAGGCATTTGGGGTGGGTTAGGGTATTTTTAGAAATGTGATGTTTTTAATGTAGTATTTTATTGTTTTAAATTGTTCTTGTTGCACATCGCCCAGAGTGGCTGGGTGACCAGCCAGATGGGCGATTAATAAATTTAATAAATAAATAAACAAACAAACAAACAAACTGAGTTTTACTGACCAGTTTTTCAGTTTCATTTTTAATAATTAAAATGATGTGCCCGCATAGCCATAATAACCACTGTGGTTATATTAAACTCTCTGGTGTCTTTATTCTGTCCATTGATATAGTGAAGGTTCTAACTGTCTATATTTCATCAGGCTAAAATGGCAGCAACCCTTTGGCTCCTATTCACGAGATCTTTGACCTAGCTCTAGTCTCCATGACCTTCCCTCACTCACAGAATCATAGAATAGTAGGGTTGGAAGGGGCCTATAAGACTGTCAAGTCTAACTCCCTGCTCAGTGCAGGAATCTAAGACAGAGCATCCCTGACAGATGGCTGTCCAGCCTCATCTTGAACGCCTCCAGTGTGGGAGAGCCCACCACCTCCCTAGGTCATTGGTTCCGTTGTCCTATTGCTCTGATAGTCAGGAAGTTTCTCCTGATGTTCAGCCGGAATCTGGCTTCCTCTAACTTGAGCCCATTATTCCATGTCCTGCGCTCTGGGATGTTCGAGAAGAGATCCTGGCCTTCCTCTATGGGACAACCTTTCAAGTACTTGAGGAGTGCTATCATATCTCCCCTCAGTCTTCTCTTCTCAAGGCTAAACATGCCCAGTTCTTTCAGTCTCTCTTCATAGGGCTTTGTTTCCAGTCCCCTGATCGACTTTGTTGCCCTCCTCTGAACCCTCTCCAGTTTGCCTGCATCCTTCTTAAAGTGTGGTGCCCAGAACTGGACACAGTGCTCCAGATGAGGCCTAACCAGTGCTGAGTAGAAGGGAACTAGTACTTCCCGGGATTTGGAAGCTATGCTTCTATTAATGCAGCCCAAAAGAGCATTTGCCTGTTTTGCAGCCACACCACATTGTTGGCTCATATTCAGCTTGTGATCGACAACAATTCCAAGATCCTTCTTGCTTGTAGTGTTGTTGAGCCACGTATCACCCATCTTGTAACTGTGCATTTTGTTTCTTTTTCCTAGGTGCAGAACTTGGCATTTATCCCTATTAACTGTCATTCTGTTGTTTTCTGCCTAGCGCTCCAGCCTATCAAGATCACTTTGAATTTTGTTTCTGTCTTCCAGGGTATTAGCTACCCCCCCCCCATTTTGTATCATCTGCAAATCTGATCAGCATTCCCTGCACCTCCTCCTCCAAGTCATTCATAAAAATGTTGACGAGCACTGGGAGTGAGCCCTGTGGTACCCCCCTCGTTACCTCTCCCCAGTTTGAGAAGATCCCATTGATAAGAACTCTTTGAGTCCGGGTACATGACGTCCACAGCATTCCCACAGTCCACAAGGGAAGTTACCTGATCAAAAAATGAGATCAGATTCATCTGGCAGGATTTGTTCTTGACAAATCCATGCTGGCTTCGAGTAATCACTGCATTGTTGTCAAGGTGCTCCCAGATGGATTGCTTTATCATCTGCTCCAGAATTTTCCCAGGGATTGATGTCAGACTGACTGGTCTGTAATTGCCAGGTTCCTCCTTTTTACCCTTTTTGAAGAGAGGGACAACATTAGCCCTCCTCCAGTCATCTGGCACTTCCCCCGTCCTCCATGATTTCTCAAAGAGAATAGACAGCGGTTCTGAGAGTTCTTCTGCCACTTCCTTTATTACTCTAGGATGCAGGTCATCTGGTCCTGGAGATTTGAACTCATTCAAAGTAATTAGGCGTTCCTTGACCATATGCCTATGGATCTCAAGCTGCAATCCTGCCCCTTCAGCCTGCACTTTGCCTTTGCCAGGGGGGTCATAGACCCTCTTTTGGGAGAAGCCTGAGCCAAAGTAGGAATTGAGCACCTCTGCCTTTTCCTTGTCATCTGTTATCATTTTGCCATCCTTATTTAATAGTTGAACCACCATTTCTTTCCTCTGCCTTTTACTATGCATGTAGCTAAAGAAAGCCTTTTTGTTGTTTTTAGCATCCCTCGCTAACCTCAGCTCGTTCTCAGCTTTAGCCTTCCTGACACCATCCCTGCAATTCTGTGCTACCTGCCTGTACTCTTCCTTTGTAGCTTGGCCTTCCTTCCACTTGCTGTATGTGTCCTTCTTTGTTTTCAGGTCATCTCTAAGCTTTTTGTGAAGCCACATTGGCTTCTTCTGTTGTCTTCCACCCTTTTTCTTGTTGGAATGGTTTGTAATTGTGCCTTGAGAATTTCCTTTTTTAAAAACTCGTACCCATCTTGGGCTCCTTTTCTTGTTAGAGTTGCTTGCCATGGCACCTTACTGATCATTGTTCTGAGTTTATTAAAATTGGCTTTCCTAAAATCCAGGGTACGCGTTTGGCTACACTCAGTTTTTGCTTCCTTTAGAACCAAGAACTCAAGTATAACATGGTTAGTTTCCCTACAGAGTTCCTGTAACTGCTACTTTATCCACTAAGTCATCTCTGCTGGTTAGGATGAAGTCAAGGATAGCGGATTCCTTCCTCTACTTTCTGTAGGAGGAAATTATCAGCAACACAAGTCAGGAATCTCTTGGAGGAGCCATGTTTTGCAGAATTTGTCTCCCAACAAATATCGGAGAAATTGAAGTCCCCCATTACTACCACATCATGCTTCCTTGAAACCTTGGCAATTTGCTTTTCAAAAGTTTCATCCTCATCCACTCAGTGCTCGTCTATCATCCAACATGAATATAGAAAGTTCTAACAGCAATGCAAGGATAACATATGCCAAAAATGCAATGTACATACAACTTACTTTACCTTTAATATATTTTCTTTATGAAGGGCTTCCTTTGTGAAAGTGGATTTAGGACCAACTGAGATTATACATGAAATGTGTGATCAGATTTCACACATCTGCTTCTTTTTAAGCTTTTCTACATGAGGCTGTTAATTAGCTGTTAATCCGCCGCATCTACTTTCAGTTTTGTTGCAGATTTGAGATCTGAGCACTACATGAGTATTTCCTTTCTGGTTTTTCCACTACATAACCTCTAGGTGGCACTGTGGTATAGTGGAATAGCAGAAACACACAAGAGGAAATTTTGCTTTCTTTTGCTTTCATAATTAAATGCTGCATTTTCCCTACTCTAAAAAAACTTGCCAAAAGTGCTGGTTAGACGCAGAAGTGAAACTGGAGGGTCATGATGTTGTCTAAAGAACCCATAAATCACTGTGAGTAGGGAATGATGAGCACATGATAAATGCCACATGTAGAAAAGCCCTCAGATAGCAATTGCAAGGGAGGGGAATCAGGATTGGGACCATGGTGTATGGCAGGGGAGCCAGGGGCCAATTCCACCCCCCAGAACTCACCAGGGGCTGCACCCTTCCCCCTCCAAATGCCACTGCTGTGCCACTGAAAATGCTGCTAAAATTGGTCATGCAGAAGTAGCTAAAAAGAAGTGATTTTTCTTTTTAAAAAAAAGGTGTGCAGGATGCATACACCTTGTTTTAAAGGAAAATTGCCTCCCAGGAGGCTTCTGAGAGTCTTGATTTGCAGACCTGATGACAGTGCTCCCAGGAAGTGTTAAGGAAAGCAAATGCTTGTTCCATAAAAATCATTGCAATGAATGATGAAATTGTTTCCAAAGGAAAAACACAGAGACACAGCTAGAAGCTAGTAGAGTCATCAAGTCATTTTGACTACATAACCATGAGAAGATTCAAACTGGAAATAGAGGGAATGATGATTTTAGAGAGAGGACTGACAGAAAGAAAAGTATCACACCACACAATGCATACTTCATATAAAATTCATTATCCCCCAAAGTGGTGATGGCCTATAGGCTTAGATAGCTTTCAACATTTGTGAAGGAGAGTAGGCCTATCAGTTTGTATTAGCAGCGACAGTGCAATGCAACCACCATATTTAGAGCCATTGTATATACAAATCTCATTCACTGGAAGCAAGCAAGAAGGGATGGCAATTTTCACCTTGCTATGCTTGCTGAGTATTTTCTGGCCACTGTTGCAGACAACGTACTGGACTAGACAGACCCCTGATCCAATGAAGCAGAATTATGTTCTTGTGGCTATCACAGTGTCCCCTGAATGATGATGCGCTTAGGGGAAACAATTTGTCTTTGTTTGCTTGTTATGGGCTATCCGTGAGTATTGTTCTCCTTTCTTAACGGCACTACGAGATATATATCCCTTGCCCATTTTGCAATTTAAAGATGCAACTACTAGCGGTTAAATTAACTGACATGATGCCACCAAAGAACATGGCTGTTAGGAGATTAGGAACTTCAATGCCCGTTTTAGATTAATTGCAGTTTAGTGTGTCTTCTGAACCCTAAACTGTGGTTAATCTTGACTATGGGACAGACTGCAGTCTGGACAAGATTTTTGGAAGAAGAATGGTCTTGACACGAGTACTCACGCTCATCTTGATTATCTGCCTTGGGGATGAGCAATACACAGCTCCTGGGCTGCTTGTGACTCCATGGCCTTGACCCCCTGCTGCCCCTGCGCCACCCGCATTTGGCAGGAGAAGCAAAAAACAAATTAAAAAATGGCAGTTTGCCCCTTTTGAATCTTTGAAGTGGATTGCCATGGAATTTTGGTGGCAAACCACCAATTTTGCTGCCACCGCCCCACCAAATTTCAGTGGCATGGCAGTGGAAGAAGAGTGGCCCCTAGGGGCTTCTAGAGGTTGGAAATTGCCCAAAGTTGCCCACCTCTGATCTAGTTTAAGGACAGTCAACCTGGTGCTCTCCAGGTGTTTTAGACTACAACTTCCATAAGCTCCAACCATCCTGGCCAATGGTCAGGGATTATGGAGGTTGTCATCCTAAACATATGGAGGGCACCAGGTTAAATACCCCTGATCTAGCTTGTAAGTAACTGATAACACCCCAAGAGTAAAAGCAGCCACATGGATTCAGCACTGAGCAGGTAATGTAGGGGTCCAGCCATTTGCTGTGATACATACTGACTGGATTCACACAACACACTAACCCATACTCAGTGGTTGAGTATGGGTTGTTGTTGAACCATGGGTAGTTGTTGAACCATGGGTAGTTGTTGAACCATGGGTTATTGTTGAACTGTGGGTTGTTTGTTGAATTGTGGGTTAGTGTATTGTCTGAACCTAGAACATTTTCTACGGGGTCTCTTGTTAACCATGCAGTGTGACTTATTTTTCTCAACCAAGCCACCTTGAGACCCCATGGTTTGTTGATGGGTTATCCAGTGTGGCTAACAAGCCACACTGCATGATTAACAAGCCAACCTGTGGAAAATGTCCTGGGTTCAGATAACATGCTAACCCATGGTTCAACAAGCAACCCATGGTTCAACAAGCAACCCATGGTTCAACAAGCAACCCACATTCAACCACTGAGTGTGGGTTAGCATGTTGTGTGAACAGCCAGGTTCTACATCTAACTAGCTTATGAATCAGATCTGCCAGGTTTCCCTTTTTTGTTATAAAGACAGATAATCTATCATGCATTCTTTAGCCATTCATTCCAGCCAAATAGGGACAACCATTAAAACAACAACAACCTCATGGTGCCTATATAGTGTCATCACTAACACCAAGGGATGAAGGTTGCCATGGTGAATTGGTGCTATGACCCATCATGCGTCAGTATTATGAGTCACTACATCCTGGCTCAGCTCACTGCCAAAGGTTCTCCGGGACATGGTATGCCAAAATTTGGACGTGCATCAAAATATTTTTAAGACCAGCTCCCCATGCCAAAATGTCAATACATTCTAATTTAATGATTTCTTATTGTATATCGCCTTATCCAGTCAGAGCAGCAATTACATATGCAAACACTACAAATTTAAGGTTTGAATTTGTAATTCTTCATAATTCCACTCTTCTGTTAACTTATTTGCTTCTTGTTGAAGGGTGCAGTGATTGGAATATGTCCAATGAGGTGGAAGCCCACTTTGCAAACCTTTGCAAATCTCAGCTGTGCACTCATGAGGAAGCTTTAGGCAAATCATCATTTCCTGCCTTATGCCTCCATCCCTCATCCTGAATCTGTAATATGACAATCAAGAAGCCTACCTTGCAGGAGTGTTGTACAAATTACTGAAATAACATATGTGAAGGACGTAGAGCAGTTAGAGAACACATTCTATAAATACTAAGGGCTTGATTCAGCCAAAGTTGAGAACATCTTGCCCACTGAAGTCAACAAGACTTTGAACAGCCTTCACCAACCTGGCACCCTCCAGATGTCTTGGACTGCAACTCCCATAATTCCCAGCCAGCAAGGCCATGACACAGAAGCTCTTATTTTTGGCTGGACTGGTCCCTAAGTATTATTGTTTCCTTTTAATCTGGATGCAGTTCCTCCAATCTTCTCTTCGTTCTCGATTCTCTTGGCTCCCCACGTCCTTATTTTAAATTCCATCTGCTGCAATTACCATTCCATTTTCCTCCATTTGGGTCCACACTTGGCTTCCACTCTCATGCTACAGGAGGAAATTAATTGAGTGGGCTGTATAAGTATCTCACTGAGTGGTGCCTTCCATCTCCGCTAAATTAAGTGCTATCGATTCAACCTTGAATAGAAAATGGCCAGATTTAAAATGGATTTGCTGGCCTTCCAGGATCTCTTCTTTTTGCTTGGAAGTAGAGCTGATGGAAGTTAAGCGGTCTATCTACACCACCAGTGAGTTCTCATCAGCACCAGGCCTGCACAACAAGGGGCTCACCTAGGGCTACTAAACAGCCAGAAAGCTCAGCTGCTTCCGCAGGTTTTGCCCTCTCCTGTATTTCCAGGAAAAAGGCAGGAAAGCCAATTTCCCCACCTGTACCCGGTTCCCTTCATTGACTATGCTAAAGCCTTTGATTGTGTGGATCACAACAAACTGGCAAATTCTGAAAGAGATGGGAGTACCAGACCACCTTACCTGTCTCCTGAGAAACCTATATGAGGGTCAAGAAGCAACAGTAAGAACCGGACATGGAACAACCGATTGGTTCAAAATTGGGAAAGAAGTACGACAAGGCTGCATATTGTTGCCCTGCTTATTTAACTTATATGCAGAGTAGATCATGAGAAACGCCGGGTTGGATGAATCACAGGTTGGAATTAAGATTGCCGGGAGAATTATCAACAACCTCAGATATGCAGATGATACCACCCTAATGGCAGAAAGCGAAGAGGATCTAAAGAGCCTCTTGTTGAGGGTGGAAGAGGAGAGTGCAAAAGCTGGTTTGAAACTCAACATTCAAAAAACGAAGATCATGGCATCTGGCCCCATCACTTCCTGGCATATAGAAGGGGAAGAAATGGAAGCAGTGACAGATTTTATTTTCTTGGGCTCCAAGATCACTGCAGACGGTGACATTAGCCATGAAATTAAAAGACGCTTGCTCCTTGGGAGGAAAGCTATGGCAAACCTAGACAGCATAGTAAGAATCAGCGACATCACCTTGCCGACAAAGGTCTGTCTAATCAACGCTATGGCTTTCCCAGTAGTAATGTATGGCTGTGAGAGCTGGACTATAAGGAAGGCTGAGCACCGAAGAATTGATGCTTTCGAACTGTGGTGCTGGAGAAGACTCTTACGAGTCCCCTGGACTGCAAGGAAGTCCAATCAGTCCATCCTAAAGGAAATCAACCCTGAGTGCTCATTGGAAGGACAGATACTGAAGCTGAAGCTCAAATGTTTTGGCCACCTAATGCGAAGAGAAAACTCCCTGGAAAAGACCCTGATGCTGGGAAAGACTGAAGGCAAAAGGAGAAGGGGACGGCAGAGGATGAGATGGCTAGATAGCATCACTGGTGCAATGAATATGGACTTGAGCACACTGTGGGAGAGAGCGGAGGACAGGAAGGCCTGGCGTGCTATGGTCCATGGGGTCACGAAGAGTTGGACACGACTGAACGACTGAACAACAACAACAACCCGGTTCCCTATTTTAAGAACATAAGAACAGCCCAGTTATATCAGACCAAAGTTCCATCTAGCCCAGCATTCTGTTCCCACATTGGCAATTACATGACTATGGGAAGCCCACAAGTAGGACATGAGCGCAACACATCCTCACTCTCAAGTTCCAAAGCAACCAGTATAGATCTGTTTACATTGTGCACATGCCAAATATATGCATGTATGGATACAGGGACTGGGCTGCCTGCCTGCAGGGGATGGAAGTTGGTGTGTGCAGCAGTGCAGGAGCAGGTGGTACTTACTTGCCAGCTCCAAATATGCAGTAGCCTGCTGCACCAGTGTCCATCAGAAGCAGTGGCAAGTAGCCTGGTTCCCCTGGAGTGGTATCATCATGTTTGTGCCCTGCCTTACCAGGTCAATCCTCTATTTTGAAGGTGTCCTCTATTTGAAGGGATGTCCAGTCCACGCCTGGCTACTGGTCAGTTTACGGGCAGAATTCAAAGTGCTGGTTATGACTTATAAAGGCCTATAGGGCTTGGGGCCAGGCTACCTGAAAGACCAATTTCTCCCAAACATACTTGACTGATAGGGATGGAGGAGAATACCTCCACGGATTTCAGCAAGGTCGAATGCACTGGCATTCAGCCCCCTGAAATCCGTGGTGGAATGGCCTGCCCCCCCGCGGATTCCCCCCGGGATGAGGCTTACCTGGGGCGGATGTTCTGGACGGCGGCGGCTCCGGTGGTGGGTCTGGCGGCGGCAGCGGCTGGTCTTTTGACCAGCTACCACAGCCGCTATTGTCGTCCTGGTCTTTGCCGTAAATATTTCCGTAGGCTAGAACGGCAAAAAAAAAAAGGGATGCAAATAGTGCCCACTACACTATTTGCATTCCTTTTTTTTTCGCTGTAATAGCCTACGTAAATATTTACGTAGGATAAAATGGCGAAAAATAGGGAACGCAAATGGCGGCCGCCGTAGCTGCCACCATTTGCATACGCCGGGTTTTTTTGGGTTTTTTTTGGGTTGCCGTGATAGGCTACGTACTTACGTAGCCTATCACGGCAGCCTGGCTGGACGCAAATGGCGGCCGCTACTGCAGCCGCCTTTTGCATCCGCAGCAGCCCATCCGAGGTCAGAAATCCATCTGCGGACAGCCCTGGCCGGCTGCTCCGCGGAGCCGCCGTGGAGCGGAGCCAGCCAGGCAGGATTCCGGGGGGAGGACTGGATCGCCTGCCCCCCCCCATCGAGGATTCCAGGGGGAGGGATGGAGTGCCCCCCCCACTGCGAACACAATCTGTGAAAAGGTAAGTGACTTTCGTACATCCCTACTGACTGGTCCTTAAGACCTTCTGGAGAGGCCTTTCTTTTGAGACCACCACCATTTGAGACCACCACCATCAGGGCTTTTCAGCAGCTGCTCACAGTGGAAGTTGGTGGCTCTGATTTTGGTGGGGCTGTAACTCCATTCTGGGTTTCAGTCAGAACCAGCCAGAACTCTAAAGGAGCTATCCAGGGTGCTGAACCTATTTTGGGGATATGTAGGGGTTATATTTTTATTGTATTTTAATGTGTGTTATTCTTTTAATCTATTTTAAATTGCTTCGCAAGCTGCCTTGGGTGCCATTTTTTGGTAGAAAGGTGGGGGATAAATCAAATAAATAAATAAATAAATAAATAAATAAGTCTGGTTTAATGATGAAGAGCAATAAAAAGGGAGAGCCAGGGCCTTGAAATTGTTCAACAAGAGTTAGCATCTGGCCAGCAGACTGAACAGGCAGGTTACCTGGTCACAATCTTCCACACCATGGTGAGACATACTGTATTTCTATTTAAACTGTAATTTTTTTAAAATTTGCATCTGTACACATAAATCAGCATGTATGTAGAGATTTATGCAAATCGGTGTCTTCTTTTGTCCCCTTCTTTGGTGATACAGCTCCTCTTATTTCATGATCAATACATGGCCACCCTAGGACTCATGCCAGATCCTTGAACTGTGTCTTTCCAGAGTTGACTACCTTAGAAGCTCCCAGCCACAAACCCATCATCCCCTCCCGGGGCTTTTGCAATGCCAGGCAGGCAACAAAAATTGGAAGCATATTGAACCAAGAGTGGGCTTGAACCAGGGCTTAGTTTTTACCAGATTCTGCTT
Source organism: Heloderma suspectum (assembly GCF_057233095.1). Taxonomy (NCBI): domain Eukaryota; kingdom Metazoa; phylum Chordata; class Lepidosauria; order Squamata; family Helodermatidae; genus Heloderma; species Heloderma suspectum. The sequence goes on along the minus strand of NC_139461.1, from coordinate 281,867,679 downwards.
CCTGTTTTTCATTCTTAGTGTATTCTACCCTAACAGATATCCCCATCTGCTTAGTCATCTGCATATTCTTTAATGAATTTACTCCTGATAGCATTTGAACAATGTCCCCTGCCTAACAGGGACCAGCAGGATGGCCTGTACAGTCTGTAGACTTGACACCCAGAAATGTGTGGAGGGAGACCCATGCGGAATTGCTCTAGGAAATTGCCCATCCTTGGGCCCAGTCATGTGCTACAGCAGCCAACCCATATGCATGTTCTCTAGATGTACCCTAGGATGGCCATCCTGGGGTATGGCCATCTATTTTGCAGAGGATAGTCCAAGTCCGGTTTAAAGATAAGGAATTCCATCAGAAGGAATGGCTGGGCCTTGAAGCTGCCCATCAGCCGTTGGCACTCATGCAGCAGCCTGAACAGGCATACAGGTCACCTTTCTTCATCACTGTGGTGAGACTGCAATATATCATATTTCTATTTATAGTAATAATTTCCAGATTTGAGTCTATACAGAAAATTAGCATATGCAAATGTTACGCAAACTCTTTTGTCCTCTCTTTTTGGTGACACATTCCTTCTTTTGGGGCAAAGCATACGTAGCCACCCTAACATACACCAAGATTTCCCAGTGAATTAAAGGATTTGGGTACTTCTGCTGAACTTCCCACAGCTTCTCCCTTCTTTGGCAAACTCAAGCCCTTATTTTCAAAGGTTTCATCCAAACAACTTACATTACATTCACATCCCACCTTTCCACCAAGAATTCAAGGAAGAGCACATCATTCTCTCCCTTCCACTCTTATTTTCTTCTCACAACAATCCTATAAGGTAGGCTAGGCTGAGAGAAAGTGACTGGCCCAAGGTCAGCCATTGAGCTTCAAGGCTGAGCAAATATTTGAGCCTGGGTATCCCTGCAGTCCTAGTCTTGAACTGTCACCACCTCTTTTATAATTTGGTATCTTGGGTGTTGCTTGGGGTTGGGGTTGGGGGTTGGGCTTGGATTTGGTTAGCGGTGTATTTTTTAACTTTCTTTTCCTTTCTAGCTTATTCAGATGCAAAGAACAGAAGCCCTGTGGACTATTTGCCAGGAGGCATTTCATTACACATCCTTTCTGACCTGAATCAAATAATTCCTTTGGTCCAAAATATAAGAGATAAAAATAGTAACAGAACAGCATGAATACCTAACACTTCAATGCACACGCTACGTTTACAAAGCAATTTGTCTTCCCTAGGTATTCCATGCAGGCCTTTGTTTCACTCATTTGCTTTTAATTTGCAATGTGTATTTATTTATGTTTGTGTGTCAAAGAGAAGCAAAGCTGTTTAATGGAGAATGTCTGCTATAGGGCGTGGGGTGGAGGTAGAAATCAATGATTGGAGTCAGAAGTATACAAGAGGCGCCCTGCTGGGTCAGAGCAAAGGTCTATCAAGTCAAGCATCCCGTTTCCAGAGTGGGTAGATGTCTGTTAGGAAGTCCACAAGCAGGACATGGCGGCAGTAGCCTTCATCTGCTGTGATTCCATTATATCAGTGGAGGCTGGTGACTCCGATGTCAGTGGGGTGGTAAATCCACTCCGGTTTTCAATCAGAACCAGTCAGAGCTCTAAAGGAGCTATCGAAGGTGCTTGGCTAGCTTCTTTAGGCCTCTGACTGATACTCAGGGTGGATTCACCACCCCACTGACATTGGAGCCACCAGCCTCCACTGGCTATCAGTGCTGATACCTGTCGAAAAACCTTCTATACATTTATCTAAGAGCCAAAACAGACATACTTTAGAATAGCTGCTACTTTTTTTTTCATTTTTTCTCTAGAGTAGGCACAGGGCCCCCAATCTAGATTGGGATGCTATCATGGGGGGCAGGGGGGCTTTTAACATGTGGATCAGGCCACCTGAGCCTACTCTTGAGTAAAAATGGGAGGAAAAAATACGTAGCTGCTAGATATGGGTTTAAACTTTAAAGTAATGTCTGTTTTGGCCCAAAGTCCATCAGCAGCACCTATTTTGTGGCAGTGAGTTCCATTATTATGCATTATGTGAAGAAGTACTATTTTGTCCATCCTGAAACTACTGTCAGTTTCATTGGATGAGCCCAAGTTTGGATAAGAATGTCAGAGAAGTTCATTTCTTAATGCAATTTAACCAGCTGAACACAACATCGGCATGCCCAGAGAAGAGCTGACATACCACAGCCAGGCATGTCATGGTTCTTCTCCTTAATGAGCAGAGAAATTTTATGAGCACTGGAAGGAAAGCAATTTATATTTATGTCCAGGAAGAAGCAAAATTGTGATGGTGCTTAAATAATCTACTGTGTGTGTGTGTAATGGATAGAAAATGGCAGGAGATAAACTCAGGGCAATGATCGGTCATTTTGCGTCATGCTTCGAGCTGTCGCTTGAGTCACTGACGGCCTGCCAAAATGCCCACATGCTGTTACCACAGAATCTTGTGATGAGACAGAAGAAGAAGCTTTTGAAGTTAGGCCAGGGTAACTCACCACACAGAAGCTGAACCACAGTACTGTGAACCAACTCTGTATGTGTTGGGGGCCAATTTCTACGACACTAGAGAAGCCCCTTCTTGGGCATGGTGGTTTGCTGGTGTGGCAGAAATCACCCGACCATGGAAACAACTTCCCATGTGGCTATTAGGAGCCAATGCATCTTGCTGTTTGGGCAGCAGCTACATGCTAAATTAACACTGGAAGCTAGCCTCTGCTTCCCCCTGACCAGAGACAACAGTCATGCCCCATTGCTCTTCCTTGCCTACTCTATTGCATTTATTTACTCTTTCCAATAACTGGTCTTGAACTGATTTCTCAAGCAGGGTGTGTTATTAAACTAGCGGTCACCATTTCCTTTAAACACTCACTCACACACAGACTTCAGGATGTTCAATAGGAATTTAATCTCATATTGGATTCTATCTGACTTACTGCAGAAGACCTGCAACTTGGACACATCGTACCAGTTCTGATGATACCCCCTCCCCAGCCAGCCCAGCACATGGAGGGGGAGGGTCAATGTGCAGCTTCTGCCCACCCAGTGGCATGGTATCCCAGCCTCCATTATCACTGCCTTTCACAGGTCATCCGATGTACAAATGTCATAGGATCACATGGTTGATATCCCAACTAAAGCAGGATTTCAGTCAACCACACGATATTACACAATTGTTATGTGTACGGGAGGCAATTAGGTGATCCATCCCCATGCGTAAAGGAAGGGGCAGCACAGTAGGTGAGTGGGGGGGGGAATCATCATGTAGGGATGTACAGATTGTGCAAAATCGGTTCTGTCTGTGTTTCACAGATTGTCAGGAGCCTTTCATTCCATTGTTGGCCCATTGACGGAACCAGGGGGATATTTTCCCCCGAATTTGCACAAATGTGCTGTTGCACAAATGAGCACATGCAAAAATGCACAAATTCCTCCTAAATTTGCATTTTTATGCTTTAGCCTATGAGGGAAATGCGCATTTTAGCATATTTTATATCTTGCGTATTTTTCTGAGACAAAATTCGCTCAAAATTCAGGAAAGTTGGAAAACCAGTCTGCAAATCTGCAGAATCCACCCAACCCAGGGGAAGCTGGTCCGCTGTGGAATCCACCAGTTGGATTCATGGAAATTTGAATAATTTGGTTCCATTGTGGATTTCTCCAACAGCCCTAGCATCATGCGCTCACTCTCTTGAAGCCGGTGGACCAGATGGGGTGGTGAGTATTATTAAAACCAGCCCATTTGCTAATTTTTACTATCTAGATAAGTGGTAATTGTGGAATGGAAGGGAGGCAGCGCCCTGGCAATGTGTCAGTATGTGCATGTGTGTAAATACACTCGTGTGCAGCTTTTTCCCCTAATGGCAATGAGGAGGGAATAGCCTGAGCTAAGGGGGGCTCACTGCCTGTGGCAGCACTGACCTTCCCAAATCATACAATTCCATTAAGCTTCCACTGGCCTTTGCTTCTGGCAGCTATATTAAAGAAAATTGTTCCAATGTTAAAGGTTGCAAAGGGACATTAGGACACAGCATGAAGAATGGCTAAAGACACCCACATCTAAAAGCTGGCTCATAATGAAAACTAAATTATTGTGAAATGAGATGTGGGTTTTTTACTTGTTTGTTTCATTAAAAAAAAACAAAAACCAGCCCAGAGACCAGCCCAATGATTTTTCTTTCCTTTTTGGCACACAGTCTGAGTTGTTGCCGCAGAAGAACTCAGAATCACTAATGAGCTCTTCCTACTCACATCTAAGAGCTGTGTTCCAGGAAATGAACTTGTGTGCCTACCAAGATCCACCTACAGATGCTACTTTTCATGAATAGGGTTTACAGGCACACACCCCATTCAGAATAATGGCTCCACACCAACAGTCAGTCCCACACACATACAAAACTCCCTGCATGGGGATAAGAAGCACATCTGGGAGAGGGCTATGCTAGAACCTTTCCTCCTGATGCACTAGTTTTCTATGTAAATGTATTTGGACACAAATCTATCATCAAAAATGGCAATAGCCATTGGCAGAAGGTTTTGATTTCCGAGGACCTTCGGCTGTTAACCAGCAAATCACCACTATTCAACAAAGGACTATGGAATTGTTCAACCGGAACTGATCAGTAACTTTGGTAATGTTTGTTGAGGGCTCAGTCAAGCCCAAGATCTCTCACTAATCATGACTGGAAAGACCTAGTCTCCACCTCACCTCTGAAGTTGAGGACATCCAGAACAGGGCCTTTGATGATGATCTCAGTGATTTTTCAGATATCCTGGTCCCATTTAGAGATATATAGATCAGCACCAGCACTTTGAATTGGGCCTGGAAAGATCTTGGAAGTCAGTGCAGTTCTTTCAAGACTGATGTATTGCAGCAAGTCTCAATTAATGATCTTGTCGCAGCATTTTGAGTCAGCTGACATTTCTGCCTAGATGCTTTTCGAAGTCAGCCCCCTATACAATGCACTGCAGCAGTTTATTTCATTTCATTAAAATACTTCTATACTGCTTTCTCAGCAGTTGAAAAGTGGCTTACATCACATCAGGCAACACCTTGCACTGAGCCTGGAAGCAAATTATCAGCTTGTGTAACTGGCACATAATTGTCTAACTATGGGCCTGCCTTCCAACACCTGTCAGGAGGTGTGCAACTGCATTTTGCACCAGCTGAAGCTTCTAAAGTCGGCTTCAGAGGCGGCTCCACACAGAGCAGGGGCGGACAGCGTGTGACCAGGGGGGGCCTCACTGCTGCCAACCTGCCAAAATTCACAGCGGCAAAAAAACATTGGTGGCTTATCCCTGTGAAGGGGTGAATGGTCAAATTTAGCTTCAGGAGAAGCTAAATGTGACCTACTTACTGCTCTGTAGTGGTTTTCTGGCCATTTCAACAGCAAACAACTGGCTTTTTGTTGCCTCCCTCCCCGTGGAATCTCTCAGGGAGGTGGTCCCACAAGTGTGGCCTATAGAAAGGAGGGAGGAGTCCAGAAGGTGGGAAATGGCCCCTGGACCCGCTGAAGTTGCCAACCCCGACACACAGTCAGCGCATTACAGCGCAATGTAATCAAGACAGGAATTTACAGAAGCATGGATGAGTATAGCAAGGCTGCCCTGCCTAACGGAGGAAAATCCCCTTTTATTAGCCAAAGATGAAAGCAGGCCCTCCTAGCAAGGATTTCAACCCACTTTTTAAAAAGCACCGTTGAGTCCAGGACTATCCCCAAGCTTTTCACCTGATCAGGTAAGGTCACAGAGTTCCCATCAGTCACAGGCAGGCTTATCTCCTCCAGACCACCTAATAGCATCGCCTCCATCTTGCCTGGAGTCAGCATTAACCAATGGGGGCTGGTGGCTCTGAAGTCAGCAGGGCGGTGAATCCGCTCCGGGTTTCAGTCAGAACCAGTCAGAACTCTAAAGGAGTTATAACTATAGCTCCTTTAGAGTTCTGACTGGTTCTGACTGAAACCCGGAGCGGATTCACCGCCCCGCTGACATCAGAGCCCCCAGCCCTCACTGGCTCTAACCTATTCCAATCTAGCCTAGTCATAATCAAAGCATGGCTAACGGAGGCAAGTTCATTCCTACAGGCCAGGGGTGGGGGACCTCAGGCCCGGGGGCCAAATCCGGCCCTCATGGGGGTGAAATTCAGTCTTCTGTTGTTGCTCAGGTGGCCATGCTCCTTCCCAGGCCCCTCCCCCTTCCCACCAACCACCAATCATTTGGTGGCTTCCGGGCTTTTGCGCAGTCCCCCTCCCCCCACTCCCTGTGCCATTTTAAAAGGCAGAAATTCCTTTCTTAAAGCTATGTTACTGGCAATAAGAACTTTAATCTATAATATGCTGGTATGTTTGTATTTTTGTTCCCACCCCTTTTGCCTTTGGCCTTACCCACCACTGGAATATGGCCCCCGAGAAGCTCTCCTAGATGGAATTCAGCCCGCAAGCTGAAAGAGGTTCCTCACCCCTTTCTCATCACTGCTAGCACTTGCTTGCTTGACAGGCAGAGAGCCAGTGAGCCAGTCGACAGCAGCATCTGCTGCTTCTCCTTCTCACCACCACTGTTGTCTGGGCCAGAGCAAGAAGCAAGTGAACAAGCTGGTTGCAATGGTGAAGAGGAGGAGCAGCTCCAGGGGGCTTTTGTCAGTGGGCCCCTGCTGGGGTGTGGGCCCTTGGCAGGCGCCTGACCATGCCCACCCTTGATGACAGCCCTGCCAGGGAGCCCATGTAATTCATCCCACTTTACGTGTCAAACAGCATTGCTATAGCTCTAATATCGCCTGAGTGTTTTGGAGAGTTGGAATATCATGCATGTGTGACATGGAGAAGCAGAATATCCTATCTATCTATCTATCTATCTATCGTCTATTTACTTATTTATTTCATTTCTATACCGCCCAATAGCCGAAGCTCTCTGGGCGGTTCACAAAAATTAAAACCAAAAAACACACAGTAAAACAATATAAAATATAAAAACATTAAAACCACAATATAACAATACAACTAGAATAAAACCAGAATAAAACCTATCAGCAATGCAGAGATTTAAAATACAGATTTAAAACACCAAAGCTAAAAGTCTAGAAAGCTAAAATGTCTGGGAAAATAAAAAGGTCTTCACCTGGCACCAGAAGGAATACAATGTAGGTGCCAGGTGAATCTCACTAGGGAGCTCATTCCACAGCCGGGGTGCCACAGCAGAAAAGGCTCTCTTCCTAGTAGCCACCCGCCTCACTTCCTTTGGCAGGGACTCACAGAGGAGGGCCGCTGAGGACGATCTTAAGGTCAAGGCAGGCACATATGGGAGGAGGCGATCCTTCAGATAACCTGGTCCCAAGACGTTAAGGGCTTTAAATGTTAATACCAGCACTTTGAATCGGGCCCGGAAATGGACTGGCAGCCAGTGCAGCTGAAAAAGTACCTTTCCTTCTTCACAAAGGCTTGGAATTCTACACTGTATCCTTAGTACAATAAATACTTTTGTGGATTGGCAGCCAGTGCAGCTGGAAAAGTACTGGCGTAATGTGATCTCATTGGCCAGTCCCTGTTAACAAACTTGCTGTCCTATTTTGGACCAGCTGAAGTTTCCAGACCATTTTCAAAGGCAGTCCCACGTATAACGCATTGCAATAATCCAGACTAGAGGTTATCAGAGCACGGATAACTGTAGCTAGGCTACCTCTGTCCAGATAAGGGCGTAGTTGGTATATCAGCCTAAGCTGTAAAAAGTGCTCCATGCCACTGAGTTCTCCTGTGCCTCAAGTGTCAGTTCTGGATCCAAGAGCCCAACTCTCAGCCCAACCTACCTCACAGGGTTGTTGTTGTGAGGATAAAATGGAGAGGAGGAGGATAATGTAAGCTGCCTTGGGTTCCTTGCAAGAGGAAAAAAGGCGGGATAGAAATGCAATAATAAATAAATAAATAAATAAATAAATAAATAGTTGGTATACCAGCCTCTTAGTTGTGACAGAGCCAGTTTAAATATAATGTTGTGGAACTCATTTCTCAAGTAGCAGCATGCATCCACATGTCATCTCTGAGAGGGGGCGGTGTGATGGAGGGATTTTCATTCTGCCATAAGTAATGGAAATACATTTGATGGGAACAGATTTATAGAGTGCACTGGAAACAATTGAAACAGTTATTAAAACAAGGCCAGTCTGTAGAGAGAAGCTGGAATATTACAGGCCTTGTAAATTATCCTGATGGTGCCCCAACACTGTAGCTCACCTGCCTTTCTGCCTGTGACCTCTCCATCATTATTCATGTTTACAGTTTTTATAATTAACCAGGGAGTTTTTCAGAGCTTAATACACGCTGAAATTTTCACATGAGGCATGGTGAGGAGGGTGAATGGACAGCAGCAAAGAAATGAATTTAAGGTACAGAGCGACAAATGTCCCGTTTTAAATATATGCAGCGCGACATACAGTTTTTTGACAGGTGCTGTAATTGCATTATACTTCTGTACATATTCAGTCACACTGCAGCAGCTTGTGCCAATCAGTTGAAGGCACCAAAACCACATTGGCCCCAAGGTAATGCAGAAATAATTTGCCACACAATTGGTTCAGCACTGACAACTTGTCTGCAAAAATTCTCAGAGGAACACCTGCAATCAACAGAAGTGGCCATGTTGGTGTTGGGGATGCACAGATAATTTTATTTGTATCTAATTTGGTATTTGGAAGCATTGCAGTTACCCTACGGCATAGCAGCAGCAACAGAAAAACCTTACAGGCAAGTAGTTTCCCCTTAACTTGAGGATATTTCTCCTTAAGAATGGACCAGGGGATGATGCTAGGAAATGCCATAGCCAATTCTCCAGAGCAGCAGACAGAAGAAGATCAGAAACTATTCTAGACCTTTTAGTATCTCTAGCCAGTTCTCCATGATTGCATGGAGAGCTAGACTGATAATGGGAAGGGCGCAACACACTACTAGTGAGATAGGGTGCTTCCACACTAGGCATTTACTCTGGACGTGCCACTCTCTTCACTTGCATTTTACAGGGCATCTGCATTATGACATCATCTTCATCTTCATCTTTCTTCCATCTCTTTTGAAACCTCAGAAAAATCTGACCCTTTTTTGGAAACAGAACAGAGCGGTAGTGCAATCTCTGTAGGTGTACATGGCCTCAGCCTTCCCCAACCCAGTACCCTCCAGATGTATTGGACTATAACTCCCATCATTTCCATCCTGAGGTGGTGGGAGTAGTAGTCCAACCCCTCTGGAGGGCACCAGGCTGAGGAAGACTACCTTAGCATGTCTCTTCTGAAGAGGTGTGTGTTTGATGCATGCAGTGACATCAGTTTCAATATTATATTTGCAATGAGCACCATTTTAGCGGTGGTCAAAAAGAAAAAAGGTTAGACATTGAGCTTTTCTACACGAGGCTGTTAATTGCTGTATCTACTTTCAGTTTTGTCACGGAATTGAGACCCGAGCTTTACACAAGGAGCTTTTGCTTTCCTGCTTTTCCACTACATAACCTCTAGGTTGTGCTGCACTACAGGGAATAGCGCAAACACAGAAGTAGTTCTTTTGCTTTCAGAAATAATAACCCATTTTCCATGTAAAAAATCCCGGGAAGTGCTCTTAAAAAACAGAAGCAAAACTGGAGGATCACTAAGTCATCTAAGAAACTTGTAAACAATTGCGAGTAAGGAATCATGAGTGCACAATAAATGTCTTGTGTGGAAAAGCCAGTTTTTGCAAAAATGCTGAAATGAAAAGGAGTTTCTGTGCAATTTTTAATTTTTTTTTAAAGCATGCTGCTAAAGTACCATGCATAAGTGAATTGTCCCTTCCGTACCTACACAGCTATGCCATATCCACTAGTGTGGGTGGAATGTAATGGGATACACACACACACATGAGCTAGACAACCCCCCCCCCCCGCAAATGTGGTAAATGCAATTCTGCACTTTGCTTACAGCAGAAGAGCAACAAATGGATAGCTCTAGAAGCTGCATGTCTGGAAGCACACTTTTATAGGGGCAAGAACAGATCCAGGAAGGTGAGCGCCTCAGCCAGTAATAATTATGCTCTCCCCACGGTGCAAAGAACTTTGCAGTACACTGACATTAATCCTTTTGTTTATTCTGGATCTACTGGTGGATCTCTGGTTAGATCTCTGCAATAGATTGGCAAGGATCCCAAATTATTTAACAGCAGCAGAAACAAAATGACTCCCCTCTCTCTGCACTAAATTATACTGCTGAAAGGAAGAAAGCTTAACCAGGGGAAACCAGGAGTAGTGAATTTTTGTGTAGAAGAAGGACTGTGACCCCCATTCGATTCTAATACTCAAAACAAATCCCTGGGATCAGAATTCATTAATCCTAAGTGTATGTCTTTTACACCAGGCACTGGTTGGTGGATTTTGGGGTTCTAGGAAAAAACAAGGTAAATCACACAAGACAGAAATCTGCCCGTCACTGACCTTGAGTACCTATTCAAGAAGACATGGTGATGAAGTCTAGGATAGATGGCTTTTTCAAAGGGTTTTATATTCAGGGGACTGGTGTAACACTGGCTATTAGCCATGACTCATGGAATCTCCATGTACAGAGGCAGCATAGCTGTAAATATTATATGCTGGAGGCAAAGAACAGTGAAATCCATCACCTTCCTGTCCTGTTTTGAAATCCCAGATGCATCTGGTTGGCCATCACTCTTGGAAATGGAATGTTGGACTAGATCAGTGTTTCCCAACCTTGGGACCTCAGATGTCATTGGACTACAACCCCCACAATCCCCACCCATTTGGCCATGCTGGCTGGAGATGATGGGAGTTGTAGTCCAACCACTTCTGGGGGCTTGTAGTTGGAAAAGGCTGGACTAGATGGATCCTTCACCTGATCTAGAAGGCAGTTATTATGTCTCAAAACAAAGATTACTATTTTCATTATTATTACTATCATCATCATCATCATCATCATCATCATCATCATCAAAATCTAAATCTATACAAAAATCCTTCATTTGGCCCCAAGATGCAAGAGTGTGCAGCAATTTATACACAGGTCCCTTGCTCCCTGATGAAGAAAGGACAGCTGTTACATCCCTACAGAACATGGACAGCTCTGAGGACCTAGCACAAGTTCCAGATACTAAATAGACTTAAGTGAGAACTGAATATATATCTGTATCTGTATCTGTGTATCTGTATCAGTATCTATATTATCTGTATCTGTATCTGTATCTGTATCTCTATCTGCATATCTGTTTCTGTTTCTGTATCTATATCGGTATCTGCATATCTGTATCTGCGTATCTGTATCTGTATCTGCATATCTGTATCTGTGTATCTGTATCTCAATCTGCATATCTGTTTCTGCATCTGTACCTGTATCTGTGTATCCGTATCTGCGTATCTGTATCTCTATCTGCATATCTATATCTATATCTATATTTGTGTATGTTTTCACTTGAACAGTTTTGCTTCTAAGATGAAGTGCCAAATGCTAAGTCCAGATGCTCTGCAGGTAAACAGCCATAGGTCATATATCAATCCTGCTTCATGATTTTCTATGTGTCTGGACTGGAGAGTTTTATGGTCTTAGACCTTGATTTATTTTGAAGAGAAAGAATGCTAGGCAGTTCTTCTCTAAAGCAGAATGATGGTACTGAGCAGTTTGTGAAGAAAAACTCAAGAATCTGAAGCTAACATAGATTTCAATACTGTCTGCAAGTAGAAAACATCACTAGCCATGACAACTGCATTAAAAAAAGAAAAAGAAAAACTCGTGGGGTGAAAAACACCCACCTGATTCTAGCACAATTTATCTCTGCCAAGGAATTGATTTCAGTTATTGTGACCAAAATCACTAATTTATAATGAAAGGTGTGTGTGCGTGTGCATGAGAGAGCGAGAGAGAGAGAGAGAGAGAGAGCACACCTTGCAGAGGGCCATTCCAATAATTTTCTGGCCGAGATGGAATTTGCGCCTGTAGTATCCTGCTTGTAGCATCCACTTGACAACACTAGCTCATAAGTTATAGCAATTTGTTATTTTATGTCTGGCAGAGCCCTGCCAAGTATAGGTAGGTTGCACTCATTTGCAGAATATTTCCATAAACGCAAATGTGCTTGTTACAGCTGGTGTGACTGACCTGGCTCATATAAGCACCCACAAAATCCCTGAGCTGATGCCAGTTCCATCTATAGGGGAGCAATGCCCTAACAAGGGAAAATGGCAAAAGAAAATTAAGGGAAGACACAGTGACCTTCTCTCTGATGAACATCTGCTACACTAACTACAGCGTTCTTTCAATTAAGGGTCCACAGCTGGCACAGCACACTGACATGGATTGGGCAGCATGTGTTTTGGTCAAAAAATATCCAAGCAAAGCAATAGGACTGGGCTTTATTTTAAGAGGAACAGTTGATGGGTGGAACAGAAGAAGGTCCATTTCATGTAGCACCCTATGATAAGGCACAGAGATATCCCCAAGGGAGAGGGTCAAGCATGAAGTGTCTCAAAAGGGCTGGTCCTTGGTTTGTGTTAGGGCATGCATGCCTAAGAACTACCCATGATTCAACCTCGAAATTTTATTGCAAAACCAGGAGTGTGGGGATTAGCACCAGGAAACGATGGTCCAGTATGGCATTGCCTTTCATATGCCAACATTGTGTTGGTTGCCTGATGGACATAGTACTGCCCATGTGTAGCCAGAATGGTATGCATTCCTGTGCCTTCACAACAGCCTTCCCCAACATGGTGGCTCCCAGATGCTTTGGCCGTCAACTTCCATCAGGCCCAGCCACCTTGGCTAATGATCAGGAATTCTGGCAGATGTAGTCTAAAACATCAGGGGGGAGACCAGGGTGAGGAAATCTGCATTAACAAGGCCTTTTCAGAGATGGTGCCCCATCTGTAGAATGCCCTGTTGAGAGAGGTCCACCTGGCCCCTTCATTGCTAGGTTTTAGGTACCAGGTGAAAACTTCTGAATTTGCCAAGGCTTTTTAACAAACAGGGGCAAGGCCATTGTATACTTACCTTGGAGTGCTCTGAGGAACTCTAGCACAATTTGTCTCTCCCAAGGGATTGATTTCAGTTCAATCCAACATTTCTAATGCCCTGTTGGCCTTCTGCTGTCAGGGCAGAAGGGAGGGAGGAGTGGCATTCACTGATCTTCCTCCTTTTTTCTTTTTAAAACCAATTTCCCACTGATTGTAAGCAATGACAGAGTGGGAAGGGCTGTGGAAAGTTCCGCAGGGGCAGGGCGTGGGGATCTGAAATTGGATCTCCTCCTCTGAGGTTGGAGCTCTGTCTCTGACCTAGGGATGGCGGAGAATTTCTCCATGAATCTCGGGGAGGCAGAATGCCAACGCATTCCGCCCCCCGAAATTGGCGGTGAAATTCTCCGCCCCCCGCCCCCCCCGGGATGGGACTTACCTCCCTTGAATGTCCCTCTCGGCGGCGGGTTCCGGCGGCGTTTCGGCGGGGGCGGGGGCGGCGGCCGGTCTTCCGACCGGCTGCCGCCGCCGCCATTACAAAGTAAATGTAAAAAAAACAAAAACCACACACGTGATAGGCTACGTAACGATTTACGTAGCCTATCATGGCTAGATTTCCAAAGTCAGCCGTGATAGGCTACGTAAATCATTACGTAGCCTATCACGTGTGTGGGTTGTTGTTTTTTTACATTTACTTTTGTATTTCGTGGCTGGGGAGACGGGGCGCTTCTCCCTGGCCTGAATTTCGGCCGGGCGAGGCGGGGCGCCTCCCCCCCCGGCCTGAAATTCGGGGGGAGAACCGAAGCGCCTCCCCCCCACTGCGAAGCAAGCTGCGGGGCCAGGTAAGTGACTTTCGTACATCCCTACGACCTCAGTGGAGATTCCACCTCTCTTATGGCCCCTGGGACACCCTAAGATTGCAACCTAAGTCTGATTTTATTCTTTGAATGCCAGTATATTTGAAGTTATCTCTGCTGTTTTAGATTGCTTTCCTGCCATGTGAATGAATTATTTTATCTGCCGTTTTATTGTTTATTTTATACAGTTTTTGTTTTAGCATTGTTAATTTGATTTTTTAAAATCGTGTTTTTAAAAAAGCCTGTTCACTGCTTTGGAAAGTTTGCAAGTTGAAAAGCAGGTTTAAAGAGGCTTGAACAATTTGCATAGAAAAATGGATGTTATTGAGGCAGCACTGTGGCATGACAAACTGCACCTGTTAGACTTCTGTCTTCTGTCTACCCAACTGTTAAAGGAGAGCCCTTTCTTCTATGACCCTTCAGCAGGGGTGGGAAACCTGTAGCCCTCCAGGTGTTTTGGACTACAATTTCCATTATCCTTGACTAGACCATGCTGGCTGTGGGTGATGGGAGTTGGGAGTCCAACAACACCTGTAGCTGGAGTTTCCCCATCCCTGCCCTACAGTATCCGATGCCCACCCACTGGATTTCTTCCACTGCCAAAATCTTCAACAAAAACATCGTTCAGTGGGATGGGGGCCTGGGGGGGGGCGGGCTTGAATTCAACTTGTTACCTTTTCCCATTACAGAATATTAAAGGGTTATGGCTCATATTTTAAGTTAACACTGAACCTCTTTTGTCTGCATCTGAACCATTTATTCTTGTCAGTTGCTCCAAAATCATTTTTCCTTTTTGGCTTTCAAATTACCCTTCTGTTCTACCCAAGATGTGTTTGGAACAGCTCGTTTCAGAGCCAACTGACTTTAATGCTTGGATTATCTGTATGTTGAAACGTGTTAACCATTGTTTGCTTTGTGCCTGCATTTGCCTACTGTGAAAAGCAGGAGGGGTGGTGGTAGAATGTATTTGCAGCTGCTCATCAACACCAAGTGTGAGTTTCCTTTCCCCATATTGAGACAGAAAACAGCTATAAATCATAATTGTGAGATGAAATAGAAATTGCATGCAACTTTAAATATTTTCTGCCATCCCTCTGCCCTAATGTTGCTAAGTAGTGCATGCTATACCTTAGAAGTTACAGCTTGTGCTGAGCAAATCAATCATGCCCTTCACTAAACAGCATTCAAAATGCACAGCCTGGCAAAATAACTGCAGGATAATTCTAAGCATCCATCAGCATGTAGGGTTGCCCATTCTTTTTCGGCATGTTCTTTCCATTGTGGCAAACACTCTCTGTAACCATTAGCGAAGCAATCAAAAGGTCTCATCTGCTAACCAAATCAAATCAAAATAAATGAGAGACGTTCTGCTTGTTCCTGGCAGGGATTTTTAGACTGAAACGGCAAACGTTAGCAGGAGCAAAGTCATCAAAATCAAAGTCATCATCAATGAGCAAATCGTGTGTTGGACTGACTCAGGGTGAAGACAACAAATCACATTTGCAGAGCACTGGGCCCAGTTTGGAAATGCTCTCCCTGCTTTCATTACAAATGTACCTGTATCTTTCCAGGAATGAGCTCAGTGGAAAAGAAAAGCAGCTCTGCATATTTCTTGCAAAAGCCAACTTTAGACAACGTGAGTGGTAGTGTCCATGGGGTGCCCACTCCCACACCAATTGCTTTCCACTCCACATATTCCCTTTCACAAACAGTGGGTCCCACCAATTCCA
Organism: Heloderma suspectum; assembly: GCF_057233095.1. NCBI lineage: Eukaryota > Metazoa > Chordata > Lepidosauria > Squamata > Helodermatidae > Heloderma > Heloderma suspectum. The sequence continues at coordinate 281,852,131 of NC_139461.1, read as the reverse complement.
CTGTGTAAGCGGGACCCACTGCTTACCCAAGGGAGATGTGGCGCTTCTAGGGGAAGACCTGAAACAAGTGGAAACGCTCATTTCTGGAAGGAGGCAGGTCCCTTATGTGAACTCCGCTGACCTGCCTCCTTCCAGAAATGAGTGTTTCTGCTTGTTTTGGGTTGCCCCAGAAGTCCTAAATTGCCATTGCACACTTGGTGGGGGCCACCTGCATAACAAAAGCAAAGGGGTCTAAGAGAATTGATGGGGATATAAGCACCCCATTGGATTCTGCCCAGTGGGCCCCATAATTTGCAGACCAGTTTTGCAAGCATTTTAAAATATGTTTCCTTTAAAAAAAAAGAAAGAAAAAAGAGCCAAAGTATGCATATATACATAAGCATACACTTTTAAAAATTAATGGCAGGCAGGCTACCTGAAGACTGACAGCTATCTTATAATTAATAAAATGAAGCAAATTTGCATCTGTTCCCTTTTTTTGGCTGTTTTCATTGCTTTGCACAATACAATCTGGGTTTGCTAGTCATGGGGAAGGAGAAAGAGCTATGTTGAACATCGAAATCCTGCCCCCAGACTTGTGAAGCCACACCCCCTGGGTTCTGAGATCAGCAGGCATTACCCACAAATGTCCAAGCATATCTTAACAACAAGAGCTAGAAACTTGCTTTAAAAATAAAATAAGAAAATGAACAGTCAGTAGCACGTTTTGCTTCTGTGCTCCTACAAAAATACAGTACCCACATAGCCCTGGTCTTCAAGAGCTGCTGGTACACCTAAGGACATCTGGCTCTCTCCTGGTTTTGCATCCAGAACAGTTTGCTTGGTTCATACATCACACCAAATCATGGTTTAAATTAATCTGAATTTAGAAACCAAACCATGGTTTGAGATTCCAATCACACAACAGGCAAATTATGAATTAGAGTTGCCTACTGGCTTTTATTTTCTGTCTGCTCACTCAGTCCCTCTGATCTCTGTTATGCAGCAGTTGATAGATATGGAGTAATAGCAACAACTTTGCTCAATTTCTGACATCACGCCAAACCATGGTTAGCACAAACCATGATTCACAAAACCACTGCAAAAACAATTCACTCAGTTTCTGGGTTTGTCCTTGAAACTGGGCACAATTTTGCCTCCCTCAACAAGGAGGCCTTTTCTGGGACTTGGGGGCAAACTGGTTTGATGGTTTGGAATTGGCAGGGGGTCACTTAGCAGAAGCAATTAACCCTGCCTCACATGCTGCAGGCCTGCTGCTAACACTATTCCAAAGGTAGGCAGTTCCCTCCCACTCAAACTGATTCACTGCCCACTCCTAGGGGAAAATTGAATGGACAAACCCTGCCAGCTACCTGTGGAATGGGGTGCTGAACTGAGTGCTGGCAGTTCAAAGTGCTACTTCAAACCATGGTTTCCAATTCTGCTTTCCAAGCTGATTGCAAACTGTGGTTTGTCAGTTCTTCAAACATCATGGCAAACCACAGTTAAGCTCCCTTAACCATGGTGTGGCATGAGTTGTCCCATGGTGTTCCTAAAAAGAAAACCGGCTGCATTGGCAAAATGAGGCCAGTGCAAGACTCTGTTTCAGGCTCAGCACATAGCATGAGGACAGCCTTCTCAAGCCAAACTCATTAATAAATCAAAATGACAATAAAACAGTTGGAGGGCAATGAATCATTTAGCAAAAAGCAATTTACTCAGTCAGACATAAACCGAAGCCACAGAAGCCAGGAGCTACAAACACAGAATCTGATTTGCCTGGGGATGCTTTTATCGATGCGCTATAAATTGCCAGTCTAGCAAAACACTAACAGAGATGGAACCAACAGTTTTTTTATTTCATCATTAAAGTTAGAATACCAGCGATATCCTTTATATGCAGCAAGTGAGAGAGAAAGTCAATATCCCTTTAATGCGAGGAGATGCCATTGTGACTCCATTACATTCAAAACTGGAGAATGACATTATCAAAATATGTTAAATGTACCAGAACAGATTTTCCACTGGTGTAAATCAGAAGGGAAGTCTAGGGTTCCATCTGTTTTCACACCAGTTCTGCTTGTTGCTATGGAGTGCAAAGGTCAATTAAATACTGTGCCGATGGAGTTTGGTGGCTGGCATTTCCCTAGAAAATACAGTTTTATATTCAGACACCTCCACCCCCAAAATCTGGATTATTTTTATACAAATAATGCTCTCCATTTTCAGAATTTCAAACCTCAATATATATTAGCAAAGACAGCATGCAAGCTGCTGTTCCCTCAGTAAATCCAGCAGTTTCATTAACACCCCACTGGAAACTGCACTTGCAACACGGACCTCAATTTCAGTCTAACGAAACGAACTCCTGCGTCTGTATTTCTTTTTCCCGGCTGGGAAACATTTCATATTCTTACAATGTAGAAGCTGACCTGAATAAAAATCTGCATTATCCATTGATGGTTTACACACATGACACTCAGGGGGGGCCCAACCATTGGGCAGAGTGAGGCAGCTGCCTCGAGCAACTGATGATTGGGGATTGGGGATGTAAAGCAGTATGCCAACACAGTGGAGGATGGAGCTGCCTCTGGCAGAAAAAAATGTCTTGAGTCAGCACTGATTACACTGTATTCTTTTAAAATATTTCTCTTCATCCCAAAGTGCAAGTGTGTTTATGCTGTGGCATCAGTCATCAGGGCCAGCTCTATCACTGTTATCTTGGAGGATGGGTGAAGTGCCAGATGATTGGAAGAGGGCTAATGTTGTCCCTCTCTTCAAAAAGGGTAAAAAGGAGGAACCTGGGAACTACAGACCAGTCAGTCTGACATCAATCCCTGGGAAAATTCTGGAGCAGATGATAAAGCAATCCATCTGGAAGCACCTTGAAAATAATGCAGTGATTACTCAAAGCTAACATGGGTTTGTCAAGAACAAAACTTGCCAGACAAATCTGATCTCATTTTTTGATCGGGTAACCTCCCTGACTGTGGGAATGCTGTGGAAATCATATACCTCAACTTCAGCAAAGCTTTTGACAAAGTGCCCCATGATATCCTGATGAGCAAACAAGGTAAAAGTGGGCTAAATGAAACAACGATCCAGTGGATCCACAGTTGGCTACAGAATCGGACTCAAAGAGTGCGTATCAATGGGATCTTCTCAAACTGGGGAGAGATAACGAGTGGGGTACCGCAGGGCTCAGTCCTGGGCCCACTGCTCTTCAACATTTTTATGAATGACTTGGAGGAGGAGGGAATGCTGATCAAATTTGCAGATGACACAAAATGGGGGGGGGATAGCTAATACTTTGGAAGACAGAAACAGAATTCAAAGTGATCGTGATAGGCTGGGGCGCTGGGCAGAAAACAACAGAATGACATTTAATAGGGATAAATGCCAAGTTCTGCACCTAGGAACAAGTAGGAATGTATGAAAGTCACTTACATTTTCGCAGCTTGGCTTCGCGGTGGGGGGAAGAGCTTCGCTTCCCCCCCCGAAGTTCAGGCGAGGGGGGGAGGCATCCCGCCTCGCCCGGCCGAAATTCAGGCCAGGGGGGGAGGCGCCCCGCCTCGCCCGGCCGAAATTCAGGCCAGGGAGAAGCGCCCCATCTCCCTGGCCGCAAAACAAAAAGTGGGAAAAAAAACAAAAAAAACCACGTGATAGGCTACGTAACGATTAACGTAGCCTATCACGGCTAGATTTTCAAAGTCAGCCATGATAGGCTACGTTAATCGTCACGTAGCCTATCACGGGTGACTTTGGGGGGGGGAAAGTGCGTACGCAAATGGCGGCGGCCCACAGGCGCCGCCATTTGCGTTCCTTATTTTGGCACGTCTAGTCTACGTAAAGTCTACGTAAAGAAAATAGCGTTGCCCTTATTTTCGCCGTAGTCTATGTAAATCTTTACGTAGACTAGACGTGCCAAAATAAGGAATGCAAATGGCGGCGCCCATGGGCCGCTGCCATTTGCGTACGCGCTTCCCCCCCCCAAATCACCCGTGATAGGCTACGTGACGATTAACGTAGCCTATCACTGCTGACTTTGGAAATCTAGCCGTGATAGGCTACGTTAATCGTTACGTAGCCTATCATGTTTTTTTTTTTTTTTTTTACTTTATTTTGTAATGGCGGTGGTAGCAGCCGGTCGGAAGACTGGCCGCTGCCCCCGCCCCCGCTGAACCGCCGCCGAACCGCCACCGGGACCCGCTGCCGAGAGGGACATTCGCAGGAGGTAAGTCCCATCCCGGGGGGGGCGGAGAATTTCACCGCCAATTTCGGGGGGCTGAATGCGTTGGCATTCGGCCTCACCAAGATTCATGGAGAAATTCTCAGAAATTCTCCGCCATCCCTAGGAAAAAGGAACCAAATGGAGAGTTACAAGATGGGCAATACTTGCCTCAACAATACTACAAGTGAGAAGGATCTTGGAATTGTTGTCGATCACAAGCTGAACATGAGCTAACAATGTGATGTAGCTGCAAAAAAGGCAAATGCTATTTTGGGTGCATTAATAGAAGTATAGCTTCCAAATCACGTGAAGTACCAGTTCCCCTCTATTCAGCACTGGTTAGGCCTCATCTGGACTACTGTGTCCAGTTCTGGGCACCACACTTTAAGAAGGATGCAGACAAACTGGAGAGGGTTCAGAGGAGGGCAATGAAGATGATCCAGGGACTGGAAACAAAGCCCTGTGAGGAGAGATTGAAAGAAGTTGGCATGTTTAGCTTTGAGAAGAGAAGACTGAGGGGAGATACGATAGGACTCTTCAAGTACTCGAAAAGTTGTCACAGAGAGGAAGGCCCAGATCTCTTCACAATCATCCCAGAGTGCTGGACACAGAATAATGGGCTCAAGTGACAGGAAGCCAGATTCCGGCTGAACATCAGGAAAAACTTCCTGACTGTTAGAGCAATATGACAGTGGAACCAATTACCTAGGGAGGGAGTGGGCTCTCCCACACTGGAGGCATTCAAGATGATGCTGGATAGCCATCTGTCAGGGATGCTCTGACTTGGATTCCTGCATTGAGCAGGGGGTTGGACCCGATGGTCTTATAGGCACCTTCCAACCTTACTATTCTATGATTCTATGATCCTGTGATTAGGCAGAGTGAGAGAGGTGCCTCGGGCTGCTAATTTGGGGTATCATAAAAGGGCAGGAAAAGGTTAGTTATTTAATTTGTTATTATTGGATTTTTATTGCCGGAAATGGGGAAAGGGATTTTCTGCCTCAGGTGCCAAAATAACTTGTGATGCCTTGGGTACTACGAAACTTGACTTCGGGTGGGGTGGGGTGGGATTTGCTGCTCTGCTTCAGGCAGAAAAATGTCTTGGACCAGCCCTGTCAACCATCGCACAGTGTCTTAGAAGTTTAATCGGTTCCTAATATGTAGCTGCTAATACTGCCTTCGCTGACAAGATAAAAGTGCTGAAGACATTTTGTTGAGATGCAATTATTTACCATGCAGTTGTTGATTTATCACAGTTCACGCTGCCAGGTCCCATCTCAAATCCACATGATACAGGAGATTTAAAAGAGTCTGACAATGATATACCAGATGGCATTTTTGTTAAAAAAAATTCCACCACGAAATAGGTGAATGAACACAGGTGATCCTTTACCAAAGTGGAAATTTACCTGCATCTCTATGTGTGTGAAACCACTTGGTAAGATGGTTGTCTGTGACTTCCTGTCAAGGGATGAGGCAAATTTTACCAATCCCCTGGGATTTCTGATTGGGTGTGAATGCATGGCAACATTCTCCATGTTACTTGGCAAGCAGTTTAATAAAAATGAACACTCCTGCAACTCCTTAAACTATCAGCCCTGATTGACACATGTACATAAAATGAGTTTGTGGTGTAGCATAGCAGCTAAGAGGCTGAGCTGCAGATCAGGAAGCCCCTAATTCGAATCTCGCCTCTGCCATGAATCCATTAGGTGGCCTTATGCAAGTCTCTCAGTCTCAGCCCCCCCCCCTGCAATGTGGGGGTAATAATATGAACTTACTTTGTAGGTTGGTTGTAAGGTTATGTCTGTGAAGCCCTTTGAGCACTTGAAAGCACTACTATACCATTTTAAAGTATGAATGACATGGTAGAGTAAATTGTACCACTTGAGAATGCACGGGCAGATTCTGGAATTTATAAATTTTGGTTATGAGTCACTCTGTATCCAAAGCTCTTGGGGTGATATACATAATAAAAACAAACATAATAAAACCAAGAATAAAACCAAGAACATAACTTTAAAAATAAAGAAAAATAAAATAAAAAACAGCAGCAACATTTTTAAAAGCAGAAAACCAATATCAAGGCAGCATGGAGACGGACAATTTTTAAATTGGTCTTCTCGTTGCTGCCCTGACCATGCGGGCTGGGAATGATGGGGCTTGTAGTCCAACACATCTAGAGTGCACCAGGCTGGGAAAGGCTCTTTGAAGCATACTGTCAGGGAAAACTGTGGGCCAGGGCTATGGTCCCACTAAGCTATTTCCTTTTTCCATACAAGCCGGGAACATTTAATTTGAATAGTCCAATGTCCATTGCAGAGGACTGTGGGAGAAGCATGATCTCTTCAGGTTGGGCACCTGGAAATGCAGAAGCGGCACAATACCTAACATTTGTATAGCATGTCGTCAAGCACTGAAAGTGCTTTACATTATGTAAAGCACTTCACATGCATTTTCTAGTTGTAATCCTTACAACAACCCTATAAGGTCAGTCAGTATTATTGCCCCCCCCCCCAATTTTGCAGGGGAGCATGGGACTGAGGCTGAGAGAGAGTGGCTTGCCTAAGGCTACCAGGTACAGCCTTCCTAAACCTGGCATACTCGAGATGTTTTAGACTTCAACTCCCATCATCCCTAGGCAGGGTGGCCAATAGTCAGGAATGATGGGAGTTGTAGTCCAAAACATCTGAAGGGCATTAGGTTGAGGAAGGCTGATCTACCTGCTTACCTGAGAGTATGTCCCATTGAATTCAGTGTGACTTTTGAAAGTAGGATTGCTTTGTAAAGGAGAAGGTTGGGGATGGCTGCTTTACACATCCCACCTCAATTCCTTTTTTCCACTGTAGTGTAAACCATAATTTTTACATCCAAACTGGCAAACTGTGGTTTGTGCTTGCCCTATAAACTAGGATTGCAAAACAGTCTCAAGCCAGGGTTGGCAATCCTGCTTTGGAGAGCAAACACAAACCATAGTTTCCCAGTTCTGATATTATAGTAAACTATGATTTGCATTAAAAAGAATTGTATTAAAAACTAACTGAAGTGGAGTGTGGAGAGATGAGAGAAGGGGAGGAAGGTGCACAAGGATGCAAGGCCTGTGTGGCACATTGAACTGAGTCTGTGTATCCTCTGTGTTGGCGAAGGCTAACTTAGTGAGTTCATGGCAGAGATGAGAGTCAAACCAGGGTCTCCTTGATCTGTAGCTTGGTTTCTTAGGGTGCAATCCTATGCATGTTTAGACAGCAAAAAAGGCCTACAGTTCCCAGCACACCCAAGCAAATCATGTTGGCTGGGTCACTGCATCTTTAGCCACTATCCTACACCAGCTAACAGAAAGACTGCTGTCTGTCAACTTCCTTGGGTCTGCCAGCATGAAGCAAAAGGATAGTAGCTCTGATGTCAGCCAGAACCAGCCAGAACTCTAAAAGAACTGTCCAAGGTGCTGAACCTATTTGGGGGACAAGGTTCAGCATCCTGGATAGCCCCTTTAGCATTCTGACTGAAACCCAGAGCAGATTCACCACCCCATGACTTTGGAGCCACCAGTCCCAACTGAATAGTAGCACTTTACTGTCCTGAATGTCCTCTGGGCTCACCTCACTGCCTACTCACACCAGCCATGCCCAGGCATGCCTCAAGATGCCTTGTTAGAGAAATGTTAGAGAAATCGTGCATTGAAGATTTTCTTATGCATCAGAGCACCCGACATAGAATCACAGTATGAGCCCTTTCATGTGGCATTAATCACACACCATTTAATCTCTGCTTTGTCCCTTTCAAATAAGTTCTTTTATTTTCACATCTTTTTTTTCCAAGCCAGTTTTACATACCTTGCTAATTACATCTTTCAGTGTCACATGCTGATGAAACCCACTCAGTTTGGACTAGAGGACGGCTTGATATATTAAAGGCACAATATATCACCAGTTAGTGAAATATTGATTTGGGTATATGATATTTGTGAAAGATACTCAAAATATAATTCCAGCTAGCTAGACAGACCACTGGCAACATATGCAGGAAAAGAGAGTAAATGAATGAACAACCATTTATATCACAGCCAGTTCATGTAGATCTGAAAAGGGTAAAAGAAGCAGACGTTTGCCCAAATACATATATTCTCTCTCCCTCTCTCTGAATCACACATAATTTTAGTTCATTTATTGGCTGGCTGGTGTTGTTGTTTTTTAGGGCTTACAGTGAATCTTGAGAATACAAGGATGGTGCCATATCAGGGTCATTTCACACCTTACATTTTTAATCATACAATTAAAAATATAGTATGTGAATGTGTCAAAGAGAGGTTTGTAGAGTATGTGAATCATATAGGAACATGGTTCATGGATACTGGAGCAGAACCAAAAAGGAAAATGCCTGGTGAACACAATAAGACGAGGGGCCAACAATCCATAAATACACAAACCAACCCTCTTTTGTATTATACAGCTACAGATGGTGCCACACTTATATAATAAAACATGAATATTGCCAGTCCATGACATGTGCCCATCAAACTCCATCACCATTACATAACCTTCCTCCAAGTGAAAGTTCTTGAATTTTTATATAAACACAGTAAATATATACCAATAGTCCTCATTCACTGCAGCTTTTACAGCTCCATCTCCAATTTCATGTTTGGCTCAATCCAGTGGTCAATTAGTTGGAGGTCTTACATCTCAGCTCCAACTCCAAACTACCTCAACTCTGTGTGTTCTCAGCCTGCTGACTTGCTTCAAATTCAGCTGTATTACTCATGAGCTTTTCTCACAGCCAGTTCTGCTTTGGGTCGGTCTTTCTCAAGCAACCACCTACCATGACACAGAGTAACAGAAGGTATTTTGAAAGCCACTGAGGATGTTTTTGAAGCACGTTTGTGAGATGACGCTGTGCTCAGTCATTTCAACTGCTCAAAGTAAGAAACATCCCACTGGGCGTGCCCAAGCCCTTGATCATGTCTGGAGTAGCTCTTTGTAAGTAATGCCTGGGTGTTACTTGAACCTGTTCAAAAACTAGCCTTGGAAGAGACCATGATTCCAATTCTGGTCTCTCAAAAGTGAAATATGCTTCCTCATATGGAAGAATAACAACATTTTCTCTCGATATGGAAGAAATGAAATGCTTTGCTAACATAGATTTGTCAGTCCCTGATAGAGTACTGCAGGGATGCAGGACCTCAGGTCCGGGAGCCAAAACTGGCTCTCCAACATTCCAAAAATGGCCACATCCTCTTCCTTGGCCCCACGCCTTTCCCCCCCAACCACCAATGGTTTGGTGGTTTGGTGGCCTCCCAGCTTTTATGCAGTTGGCTTAATTGCTGGCAGTAAGGGCTTGAATTTAATATACGGCATTTTTGGTGTTTGGGGCCCTGCCCACCACTGAAATGTGGCCCTGGAAATCTTCTCGAAAATGAAAGATGTTCTGCATCCCTGCTGAACTGTTTTAGGCTTTATTTATTTATTTATTTTATTTACAATATTTATATACCGCTTCACATCAAAGATTTTGGAGTGGTGAACAACAAGAATAAAACTGAATAATTAAAACAATTAAAACATTTTAAAAGAACAGATTCTGAACTTGATAAACCACAGCTGGTCACTCAGGGAAGGCCTCTTGAAATAGTAATGTCTTCAGGAGGTGCTGAAAGCATCACAACATTGGCGCCTGCCTGCCTGACCCCCAAAGGCAGGCAATTCCACACGAAGGGGGCCACCATGCTGAAGGCTCTTTTCCTGGAGGACTCCAACTGGGCCATAGGTCCATGTGGAACCACCAGGAGCAAGCCCTCTGATGACCTCAGTGACCGGGCAGGTTGGTAAGGGAGGAGGCACTCTCTCAGGTATCCTGGTCTCAAGTTGTTTAGGGCTTTGTACACTAGTACTAGGAACCTTAAACCTGGCCTGGTAGCAAATAGGCAGCCAGTAAACACTTGACTTATATAAACACTTGGCTCTTTAAGATGACATTTGGGTAATTGTTCTAATTTAAAACCAGAGTTATTTGAATTTGTCTTTTCATGTGTGATTGTATGATTTTTATATTGGATTTGTGTGTTTGTTTTAGTGTTAGGTACACCACCCTGGGATCCCTTATGGATGAAGGGCAGCTTATATATTTTAGAAAGAAAGAAAGAAAGAAAGAAAGAAAGAAAGAAAGAAAGAAAGAAAGATTTAACAACCCTGGTCGGGGGGGGGGGTAGTTCATATTAACTGTTCTTATACATTGTTATTGCTGTCATTTATTAATTTGGGTTCTTAAGATTGCTGTATGACTAAGAGTTTGGGAGTTATTGTTTTACATATTGCTGATTTTGTTTGTTCGCTGCCTTGAGTTCCATTTCTGCGAAATAGGTGGGATGTAAGCTTTAAACGCTGTTTTCATCTCTCTTTAACAATCCAATCTCTATAATGCCATACTATGTACTCTTATTATTCTGTGCATACAATGGACACAGTTGTGCATACCAGAGGTAAAAAATAATAATAATTTGCAGTAGACAAAATGGTGGAAACTTAAATGAGTGTATTGATCATGTAGAACTGTGAGATCCTATATATAGGCTTGTTTTCTTTTAAGAACTGTACATTGCACTGGAAGAATAGATGGCCTATATGATTTATATCAGACTACTCCAAGGTGAGGACTGACTTCTAGATCTGTTGGACTGCAACTCCCATAATTTCCAGCCAACATGGAGTTACAATCCAGCACATCTGGAGGGCATCATGCTGGGGAAGGCTGATTTATATACTGACAAATATGATGGGTTGTATCCAGTGGTGGCTTTCCACTCCCAGAAGGCACTTCTGCTTGTGTAACCCACTGGTATATTTTTCTTTAAGAATTCTGAGTAGGAATATTCCTGCACATGTTCAGTAAAGGAGTGAGATAGGGAGTGGCCACCATTTTAGGCAGTTACCAAAATTGCAGTGTGGAAGAAGTTTGCTTTCTCCTCCCTGTTAGGCCCTGAACCCTTGAGACAAGGCTGTTTACAAAGTTGTTCCTGTGTTGCTGGATCCTGGTCCATTTTGAGAAGATTGCTGTGAAGATGGAGTGAACTGAGTAGAGACTGTTTTCTTTCTTCAGCCAGCAGAAAAATCAAGCTTCAGAGATAAGTTTTATTTATATTTTTGTTGTGGACTCAAGCTGAAAGACAAAACTTTGGGAGGGCTATGCTCTGTTTTATTGTTTTGGTGATAAGTAAATTGTTTTGCATGTAAAATTATTACATGTGCATTATTATTGTTTTTAATTAAGAAATTAAAATGATATATGTTAATTGTCCCTGTATAAGGCCTTTCCTGTGAGTCCCTTTAGAGACCCTGAACAAACATGTTACACTAATTTTTGCCAACCTTTCTCTCTACCCATTGCAGCTCCCACATGTCCCCCCAAAAGCTGCTTGCAAGGGTCGGGAGGTCCTCTAGAACAATATGGAATATGACATGGAGGGCTACAGTAGACAGGAGGGATTGGCAAAAATCAGGTGTCCTTCCTGCTCAACTGGAAGCACTTTCTACTAGCAGAAAACCATCTGTGGGTGCAACCCCAAGATATTTTGAGCCATGGCTTAATGATAGAGCACATGCTTTATACATGCTGAAAGTCCCAGGTTTGATCCCTGGAATCTCTAGGTAGGGCTGGAAAAGCTCCTGCCTGAAACCCTGGTAGAACTGCTGCTACTCAGCATTGACAATAGATGGGCGAGATGGAAAAATGGTCTGACAATGGAAGGCAGCTTCCTATGTTCCTATTTTCTATGTCTGCCTATCCTAATAGGGGTGTTGTGTGTGTGTGTGTGTGTGTCTGTGTGTGTGCACGTGCAGGGTGTATGTGTGTTACATTTATGTGGTTTTTCTGAGTTGCCTTTTCCTGGCCCCGCTAGAACAGTATCAGCACTGAGCTTCTCATGAGAGCTATGGGTCAAGAAAAACAAAGTCATACCAAGGTGACAGATGCCTTTATAAATATCAGAGATAGAATGACAGATGGTGAAGGAAGCAGTCAGCCTGCAAAAAGTTAAGCAACATGAATTATTCATTATTAAAAGGAAGAGAACAAGAGGGACAAAAATAAGGAAAGAATAGTTGGAATCAGAGGAACACGAGGAAGCATGCAATTGGCCAATTACTATGAACAACGGTACAGCATTACTTGAGGCATGCGAGGGAGGGGTACAATAGAATATGCCATCAAAAATAATTGATTGGCTGCTTTATAAGACTAGTGGTACATGGGCCACAAAGTCTACAGGAATTCTTTGCCACCAAATGGCAAACCCCATACATTTGTTCCATTTATGATACAGTTCTAAACAGACGATCATAAATGTAGGTTTTAGTTAGAAAGTGATGAGGGAATTGCACCCTATTGATTATAAAAAGTAAATTCTTATGCAGAAAGTGTTAGCATTCAAATCAAGTGGGAGCATTATATATACAGAGTTTTATGGAGGTGAATCTTTATGGAGGATACATGGACTCAGTTCAATGTGCCACACAGGCCTTGTGTCCTTCTGCTCCTTCCTCCCCTTCTCTTGCCTTTCCACACTCCATGCCAATTAGTTATTTCTCTGTAATCCAAATCATACTTTAATATAATATTGAAACTGGGAAACTAAGGTTTGTGTTTGCTCTCCAAAGCAAGATTGCCAGCCATGGCTTGAGTCTGTTTTGCAATCCTGGTTTACAGGGCAAGCACAAACCACAGTTTGCCAGTTTGGATGTAAAAAAATATGGTTTACACTACAGTGGAAAAAAGGAATTGAGGTGGGATGTGTAAAGCAGCCATCCCCAACCTTCCCCTTTATAAAGCAATCCTACTCTCAGAAGTAAGTCACACTGAGTTCAATGGGACATACTCTCAGGTAAGCAGGTAGAGCAGCTTTCCTTAACCTGATGCCCTTCAGATGTTCTGGACTACAACTGCCATCGTTTCTGCCCATTGGCCATGCTGGCTAGGACTAGAACCAGCCCACAGTGAAGCCTGATCACAAGATGCTAAAGATGGAAGAGGTTGTAGCTTAGTGGTCAAGCACATGCTTTGCATGCAAAATGTCCCAGGTTCAAGCTGTGACAGCTCCAGGACTGGCTGGGAAAGACCTGGAGAGCCACTGCCCATCAGGGTAGACAGTACGGAGCTAGGCAGACCAATGGTCTGATTTAGGGGAAGGAGGCTTCCTATGAGATGAGCAAGACTTGGATAATGAGAGTTCTATAGTGTTCCTCCAAAGGGCAAGCAAAGGAAAGATAACAGCAGTATAATGACTTGGTTTGCCAGCTTCCAAGGAAGGATACAGATGCCCTAGAAGCAACAGACTAAGGGCAGAATCCAATGGTGCCCATCCACTAGCAGAGCTGGCTGCTGGTTCTGGTTGACGTATGGCCAGCCCTGCCGATTCCATTCTGCCAGTGGCCCCTACCACTTGCAGAACGGTGATTTAGCACTTTTGGGGGCAAGCCCTGAAATGAGGGAGCTCCAGTGACCTGCTGCCTTCCAGAAATCAGCATTCCCGACCATTTTGGGTTGCCTGGAAGTGGTAAATCATCGTTCCGCAAGTGGTAGGGGCCACTTGGGGAACAGAATAGGTGGGGCTGGCCAGGTATGCAAAGGCAGTGATGGATTCTGCCCAATTTAAGCTGCTTTGCAAAATAAAGCCCTGAGGATGTGTATTCCATCATTAGCTCTGTTATTTCCAAATATGAATAAAAAAGCAAGTGCTTCCTTTATTTCTTTCATTTTAAATAATGAGATGCATGCCTGGAAAAGCATCCTGCTAGCAGAGAGATTGACTATGTGGGGAAAAAAACCCTGCCTTTTTACATATACCCAATCCTTCTAGGCCTTTCAACTCTTCGGTATTTGTTTGTGGAAGTAATTAATAAAGCTCTTTCCTAAATGTGGTTACAATCATGTGGCTATTAATACACCATGACATCAGTCACATCACTTTTGGAGTGATTCACAGATGCAAAACTTGTAGGTGTTCAATAGCTGGTTGTCAAGTCGAAACAGAACATTGTTAAATATAATCTTGGTATGCCCTAGATTTCTTAAAAATAAAAATAAGTGTAGCTTTAAAGGGCTGCACACCTGCAGGACTCATGACATGAGCCAGGAGAGACCAGGACAAAAACCATATTAATTTAGATCAGTGGAATTAAAATGCGATCTATCCTGTGCTTCCATTTTTCCCCTACCCAGAAGATGAGGGAAGCATGAGAAACTGGGTCAATGCATTCTTCATGAAAAATTGCCCAAGAAAAATGTATTTATGTCTAGCAATCATTCCTCATCTTGGCTTCTGTCTACCAGGAACAGACACACCGCTAGCCATGATAGCCTCTCTTATGCAATTGATCAAAATTATATGGTAACACTTCAGAGTCACAGCCTCTGCAAGAGAGTCTCCATAAATCTGAAATCTTCATAGCTAAGAATTCTACTGCCTGGAACTCCATTAAACATAAGCACCCCACTTATTCAGTTAGATGTAGACCCCACAACTCAAGCACCCCTCTCCCACCCTATTGCCACTGTCCATGTCCCTCAGTCTCTGCTCCTCTGCTGGTCCACAGTAGTTTAGTACAGAACTACTGTGGATGGTGCCACTTTCCTGGGTGGCTTCCCACTAGGGTGGCCACTTGTGGATCACCAGAAAAGAGGAAATGCATCATCCAAAACATGGACAAAAGAAGAGCCCAATTTGCATAATATTTTCACATGCAAATTTATGTGTATAGGTGCAAATTAAGAAATAATAACTATAATTTAGATAGAAATAGAATACATCTCACCATAGTGGCAAAGACTGACTAGGTGACCTGTTGCCTGCTCAGTCTGCTGTTCAGGTGCTAACTGTGGATGGGCAACTTCCAGGCCCCTGGGCTCTTCCTTCTTATGGTTCTTTGACGTTAAGCTTGACTTGGACTGGAACCTCTTCAAACAGAAGACACCTTCAAATAAAGGAGTGTCCTCTGCTAGCTCTCCAAAACAGAGGACTGTCCTCTGTAAAGTAGAACATCTGACCACCCTACTTCCTGCTATAATTACAAAGATGTTCTAGAAGGAAAGTACCTGTCTTTCCCCTGAACTATAGAATACTTCCTACACTCCTGGTTGTGGACTACAATGCTTACCAGGGGCATGGACAGCTGCCCTGAACATGCTCAAAATATATTTAACTATGAAACTGATCTAGCACCAACAGTACCACTGCCATGAGAATTGGCTTGACCTAACCTAATTCTTGGCAGTGTCATTGCCATGGAGAAAGAGGCAGCTTGGCATCACCAATTTCCATGTCCTGACTCCTTGCACCGTGCTTGAGCTCTAGTTGCTGGGGAACATGGTGCTGTTGCATTCATGTCCTGCTTGTGGGTTTCCAATGGGCAGCTGTTTGGCCACTGTGTGAACAGAATGCCAGACTAGATGGACCCTTGGTCTGATCCAGCACGGCTCTTATGTTCTTAGACCAAAAGGCTGGATTACCTATTAGGATACGTACGCTACAAAATAGGCCCCCAACTAAGCTGGACCAGACCTTATAATGCCACTATCCACACAAGATCCATCAATATGCAATTGAATACCCCTTGAAAACCAATTAAAAAACCATCATAATTCTCAGGATGTCCCTCCAGCACAAGGCCCCATTGAAATAAAGGGGCAAGGGTACTGCAGAAGACGTTCCCAGTGAAATGTGCTCCATAGAAACACAGTCTTGACAGAAGCAATGGGGAGATATGTGACACTCAATTGACGGGTTGATTTTCATCTCTGCTGTTAAAACTGTAGCTGGAAAGACTTTTGTTGGAGGGTGGAACAAGACATTCTCTTGGCAAAGGTGTTCCTGAAGGTATTCCCAAACCTGTGTTTGCTGAGTTATCGCAGAGCAGAAATGGTGGGAGGGAAAGTGTCATGTCCCCTGGTTCTGAAGGTCCACATTACTCTGAGGAGGACTGGAATACAGATGGGTCACAGATCACCCCACATCCAGGGAGCTCTCCATCATTTGACTCAGCCACATGGGAGCATGAGATTGCAGGAACAGACACCAACCTTTAAAGAACTGCAGTCAGCATCCAGCAAAGGTGGAGCCCCTGGAAAGCTGAGCTCTGTCAGCCTTCCTAAGGACTCACTTGACTGCAGTCCTTTGATGGGACAACACCTCCCTATGGGTGAATATTCCAGCCAGCACCTCCTGCAGTGTACTATCCAAGATCTTGATGGGACTCCTGCCTGGCCTGACGAGACCCAGAACAGGCACTGAGTGACGTGTTACGGTCCACTTCCCCTGGGCCTCACACCTCGTCAGGACAGCAAGGGGCATCCCATGACCACCAGTTCTCCCTTGTAAATCTCTCCCAAGGCCATGTCCTCCCCACCCACCTGCAGCCCAGTTACCTCTGGTTTAGAAGCCAAGTTGGGGGTCACACATAAATGCAGAGAGGTAAGTGCTGAGGAAACCTTCATATTATAAGGTTCTAGGGAACCTTGCCATCAGGCCATTCCAGGGAACTTTGCCGTCATCTTGCCATCATGCCATGCAATTCCATCCTGACACACTTTCTGAATATCAGAGCTAATAACTATTTCCCAGACATACTTTTCCAGCACCTCCCACAGTGATGACAATTAGATTTCCTGGGTTGTTCAATGGGCCACGTTTGAGAACAAATAAGAGGAATGTTTATTCACAAACATCTTAGCTAGTTACAGATGCCAAAGCATAGTTCAAGTGTGTGTGTCTTCTGCATCTGCTTTTTAAATAAGCCACATTTTATTGAACTGTACCAAATGCCACTTGGGTGAATAAATCAACTATATTGTGAAACAGAAGCAGAAAACATTGTCCCTCTTCTGCAGGTGGTACCAGCAAGTTCTCAGAACAGAGACCAGGTTTACAAGAACAAGAGGGACTGGCTTCCACATGTGTTGATTAATCTGAACTTTATGAGTAGCAATTGAATGTGCTTGCTTGCAAGGGAGGAAGGGAACTCCCTTGCATGGCTGGCTGGGGGATGCTGGGAGTTGTAGGACTTTTTCCCCCATCTAAATATGCATAGGTGTGTCTAAAATGTAGTTGGCTCCACTTTTGGTGGCCCTTTGGCTCTGCCCCACCAGCCTCAGTGGCCCCCAGCTGCCACTGACCAGCAAGTATTCAGAACAGTGACCAAATTCATAAGAACAGCAGGGGCTGGCTTGCAAATGCATTGATCCTTCTGAATTTTACGAGCAGCAACTTAATATGCAAATTGGCCCATTGTAAAATACTGCATTTAAACTGAGATGTTATATGACACTTAGGGATGGCAGAGAATTCCTCCACGGACTCCAGCGAGGCCAAATTCCATGTAATTTGGCCCCCTGGAGTCCATGGCAGAATGGAGCAATCCCCCCCCCGCCACCCCACGAAATCTTGGCTGACCGGCTCCTACCTGCCTCCGGCGGGTCCGGATCCGGCCGCTGCCATCTGCCGTCTGGTCTGCGGCCGCGAATGGCGTCCTGCGTAGCGGATGCCATTTGCGTCCCCACTTTAGCCGTGATAGGCTACGTAAATATTTACGTAGCCTATCACGGCAAAGCAGGGACGCAAATGGCGTCCCCTACACGGGATGCCATTTGTGGCCACAGCCTGACAGCAGATGGAAGTCTGGTTGCTGGTGGCCCTGGCTGGCGGCTCTGCGGACTTGCTACGGAGCAGAGCCGGCCGGGGAAGATTCCAGAGGGGGAGGAATGGATTGCCTCCCCCCATCAAGGATTCTGGGGGGGGGAACAGATTGCCTCCTCCCCTGGCGGACCCTCCGCGGATGCAGGTAAGTGGGGTTTCGTACACCCCTAATGTCACCCTTCCTCAACCGTGTTGGACTGAAACTCTCACCATTCTACAGATCTGTTCTTTTCTTAACGCTTTCACAGATACAGGATTCCATCCTTTGAGATGAAAATTTTCTCATGCTTTTACTGGCCATGAGACATTATGGGGGCAATGCAATGTACAAAGTGGGCAATGGTTTTATGTCAGTTGCGAAAAGGAAAAAAGGATTAATGCAAGAAATAGCTTGCTTCTCTGTGCTTGGTAGATTACAAAACTCACCATTTCTCATATCACAGAACCATGCATACACACACACACAGAGACACACACATACATTCAATCAAATACATTACCATCACAAGCATGGAATTAGCTTCAGAATGATAGCCTTTATTTAAAAGCTGGATTTACAGTGTACCCCTATATATATGTGCTCAGAACTGTCCCACTGAGCTCAATAGGACTTACTCCCCAGTAAGATGGTATAGGATTGCAGTCCAAGGTTGCAATTTGATATCCAGTTTCCTGGCAATAAGACCCATTGAACTCAATGGACTTACTTCTGAGTAGATATGTATAGAGACTATTTAGGTAGAAGCAAATTCTGTGTTATATTAGATCTATTCCCAAATAATTGTACCGGGAGTTGTAGCCTTGGAAACAGAGAAGGGAAAAATAAAAACAAGATCTTCTAAGAAAATAGTTACTTTTTAAAAAATAAGAGATAGACACTGAATGTATCTTGTAAAATACTACTTAACATTTACTTGTTAATGAATGAATGTAACAGATGTTTAAAAATATTTTCTCCCCCTCCTTGTTAATAAATAAATATGGGGAATATAACAAATACTAGAAAATGGTCCCTTACAACAGATGAGAGATAGCCTGACAACTGTACACGTGGAGAAAATCTATTACTGTAATACAAGAAAACAAACACCATAAACTATTTATGCACCAAAGACGGTGCATAAATACAGAAATGAAGGGTCCTGGGGGGGGTCATGTTGTATGCCAAAAGGGGCAGCAGTGGCTGAATTATTTATAGGCACACCGAAAACATTGATTAAGACATGATTTAATGAGAATAGAGCTGTGGGTGATGGGGGGGAGCAGATCCTAGCAAAAGACCACCGGGCTGGTATAGGGGAAAAATGGTCCCGCAGCCAATGGTGCCAATGAACAGCTGTCATCTTGTGTCGCAACAGCTGCCGCAAAATCAGCTGCATATGGAAACAACATTTGCAAAACAATCTAAAGGCAGGGCAGAGAGACCGAATGTGAACAATGAAGGAATAGTGTGTCCTAGATCAAATAATGGTCACATGATTAAGTGTTCCAACTAGAGAGATACAGTTGCCCAAGTTGTGCCAGTACACTGCAGATGTCCAACTAAGATAAAAAATGAAGGCTGTTTGAAAGCAGGGATGGGCAACGTGTGATCCTCCAGATGTTTTTTTGGCCTACAACTCCCATCATCCCTCAGCATCAGCTATGCTGACGAGGGCTGATGGGAGTTGTAAGCCAAACTATCTGGAGGGACACAAGTTGACCACCTCTCTTTTACAGTACAGAAGAAAGGAGAATTCCCTGATTTTATAAGCAATAAAAGGACAAAGAGGAGCTCCCTGGCCCGGTGTCCTTGTTAGCCCTGCCTTGTCGCAACATCTATGCAATTGGTGGTGGAGAGCCGGCTTTACGCGTATACTCTTCCCATGCTGTTTAGAACCCCGCCCAGTCAGGGTTTCAAATTGTGCTGGCACCCTCCGCACATAACGCAGCCTCTCCTCTTCAGAATTTCACCAGTGTGCGGAAGGGGCTGGGCTTGGATGACCAGGACACTATGGTGGCGGTGAGGCAAGTGAGCGCAGCCCCGCCCTCCCCCTTGTGTTCAATCTCTCTAATTGTGCAAGGGATTAGACATCCGAACAGGGCTATGGAGACTAATGGTGCAATACTATGGTTTGCATCCTTGCGAGATGGACGTTTCAGAACTCGGAGGCTTCCATGTATCCAATGCCCTGCCAGGGTGAAGCCGGCTGTCAGGAGTGCTTCTGAGCACAGGGAGTGGGAGAGCAGACTCTGAAGAAGAACCGCCAGACATGGGGGGCGTATGTTCCCAGGCAGTTCCAGACATGGCTAGACAGGCTCCTCAGGTTTCAGAGGTCCAGCTGGAGGAGGAAGGTCCCTCTTCAACCCCCCCCCCCCCGTGAGAGCAGCGAACAGGGAGAGGCAGGGTTGTTGGAATATGAATTAATAGATGCAAGGTGCAGACGCAGAGCCAAGAGGGAAATGGCCAGGGCGGAACTTAGAAGGTCTACCTGATTGGCCGTGCGTGAACAACGGCACTTAGAAGCCTCATGACAGAGAGAGAGAGAGAGACCTCCCCCCACCCCTTAATTTAGGCTAGGGAGACCGACTTTCTTTCAAATGGTGGGCAACTTTCATAGCTATCTTTTGAACCCCCTGAAGGCATTTCCTTGTAGACTGAGAGTCACTGAGAATTTGCATCTGTATGACCCTTTGAGGTAATGGATTAAAAGCCATAGATTGAAGCCTTCTTGTCTGTGTTGGATTTCACGTTTGAAAGTTCAGTGGGGGCAAAAGGAATCCTGACACTGGCAGGGCAGGAGGAGTGGCAGAGGTACTCTTTGCTTCCCTGTCCTCTGATGGTCCTTTTTTTTGCTAGGTGGGCTTTTTTTGCCCGTCTAGCAATGGAGCTTTGGAAGGGGAGAGAGGGAGGCCGGGACAGGCTCAGCATAGCCCCTCTGGAATGCCCCCCCCCATCAATTTTCTAACCACAGAGGCCAGTCGGCATGGTTCTTTCTGTGCCAGCTGCGAGGGGGAGAGGTGTCGGATCTCCCCTTCTGAGGTTGGAGCACTATCTCCGACCTCCGAGAGGGAATCCCCACTATCCTATGGCCCCTCAGACAATGTCCAGGGCCATAGGATTGCTCCCCTAATAGGTAGTCTGCTTTGGTTAATCCCTCGGGGCAGTACCCAACTGGGTCATTCCGCAGACACAAATGACATGGTGCTGGCGGAAACGAGATTCTGGACTATGGGGCAAGAGGAGAATCCAACTAAAGGTACATTTGCACAAGAGCAATTATACCCCCTTCATGGATCACTGCCTTGTTGTGGTGAAGGGGCTTGCATAACTCAGTGAAGCCATTAGCTATGCCGTGCAGGGCCACCCAAGACGGACAGGTCATGGTGGAGAGTTCTGACAAAATGTGGTCCACTGGAGAAGGAAATGGCAACCCACTCCAGTATTCTTGCCAAGAAAACCCCATGGAACGTATCACAAGGCTAAAAGATATGACGCCGGAAGATGAGCCCCTCAGGTCGGAAGGTGTCCAATATGCTACTGGGGAAGAGCAGAGGGTATTTCCAAGTAGCGCCAGAAAGAGTGAAGCGGCTGGGCCAAAGCTGAAAGCACACTCAGCTGTGGATGTGTCTGGTGGTAAAAAGTAAATCCGATGCTGTAAAGAACAATATTGTTTAGGAACCTGGAATGTCAGATCAATGAATCAAGGTAAGCTGGAGGTGGTCAAACATGAGATGGCAAGATTGAATATCGACATCTTGGGAATCAGTGAACTAAAATGGACAGGCATGGGCGAATTTAATTCAGGTGACCATCATATCTACTATTGTGGGCAAGAATCCCTTAGAAGAAGTGGAGTAGCACTCACAGTCAACAAAAGGGTGGGAAAAGCAGTACTGGGGTACAATCTTAAAAACGATAGAATGATCTCCGTACGAATCCAAGGCAAACCATTCAACATCACAGTAATTCAAGTCTATGCCCCAACCACTGATGCCGAAGAAGCTGAGGTTGATCGGTTCTATGAAGACCTGCAACACCTTCTAGAACTAACACCAAAAAAAGATGTCCTCTTCATCATAGGGCATTGGAATGCTAAAGTAGGAAGTCAAGAAATCACTGGGATAACAGGCAGGCATGGCCTTGGTGTACAAAATGAAGCAGGACAAAGGCTAATAGAGTTTTGTCAAGAGAACATGCTGATCATAGCAAATACTCTTTTCCAACAGCACAAGAGGCGACTCTACATATGGACATCACCAGATGGTCAATAGCGAAATCAGATTGATTATGTCCTTTGCAGCCAAAGATGGAGAAGCTCTATACAGTCAGTCAAAACAAGACCTGGAGCTGACTGTGGCTCAGATCATGAGCTGCTTCTTGCAAAATTTCGGCTTCAATTGAAGAACGTAGGGAAAACCACTCAACCATTCAGGTATGACCTAAATCATATCCCTTATGAATATACAGTGGAGGTGAGGAATAGATTTCAGGGATTAGACCTGATAGACAGAGTGCCTGAGGAACTATGGACGGAGGTCCGTAACATTGTTCAGGAGGCAGCAACTCAATCCATCCCAAAGAAAAAGAAATGCAAGAAAGCCAAGTGGCTGTCTGATGAGGCTTTACAAGTAGCTGAGGAAAGAAGGGAAGTGAAAAGCAAGGGAGAAAGGGGAAGATATATCCAACTGAATGCAGAGTTCCAGAGAATAGCAAGGAGAGACAAGAAGGCCTTCTTAAATGAACAATGTAAAGAAATCGAGGAAAACAACAGAATGGGAAAGACTAGAGATCTCTTCAAGAAAAATGGAGATCTCAAGGGAACGTTTTGTGCAAAGACGGGCATGATAAAGGACAAAGAAGGCAGGGACCTAACAGAAGCAGATGAGATTAAGAAGAGGTGGCAAGAATACACAGAAGAACTATACAGGAAAGATCTGAATGTCCCTGATAGCCATGATAGTGCGGTCACTGAACTTGAGCCGGACATCCTCGAGAGTGAAGTCAAGTGGGCCTTAGGAAGCATTAGTAACAACAAAGCTAGCGGAGATGACAGTATTCCAGCTGAGCTATTTAAAATCCTAAAAGATGATGCTGTTACAGCGCTGCACTCAATATGCCAACACATTTGGAACACTCAACAATGTCCGCAAGACTGGAAAAGGTCAGTTTACATTCCAATTCCAAAGAAGGGCAACGCCAAAGAGTGTTCAAACTACTGCACAATTGCGCTCATTTCACATGCCAGCAAGGTGATGCTCAAAATCCTACAAGCTAGGCTTCAGCAGTATGTGAACCAAGAACTACCGGAAGTACAAGCTGGGTTTCGAAGAGGCAGAGGAACTAGAGATCAAATCGCCAACATTCACTGGATCATGGAGAAAGCAAGAGAATTCCAGAAAAACCTCTATTTCTGCTTCATTGACTACGCTAAAGCCTTTGATTGTGTGGATCACAACAAACTGTGGCAAAGTCTTAAAGAGATGGGAGTACCAGACCACCTTACCTGTCTCCTGAGAAACCTGTACGAGGGTCAAGAAGCAACAGTAAGAACCAGACATGGAACAACCGAGTGGTTCAAAATTGGGAAAGGAGTACAACAAGGCTGCATATTGTCACCCTGCTTATTTAACTTATATGCAGAGTACATCATGAGAAATGCCGGGTTGGATGAATCAGAGGTCGGAATTAAGATTGCTGGGAGAATTATCAACAACCTCCGATATGCAGACGATACCACCCTAATGGCAGAAAGCGAAGAGGATCTAAAGAGCCTCTTGTTGAGGGTGAAAGAGGAGAGTGCAAAAGCTGATTTGAAACTCAACATTAAAAAAACGAAGATCATGGCATCTGGCCCTATCACTTCCTGGCATATAGAAGGGGAAGAAATGGAAGCAGTGACAGATTTTACTTTCTTGGGCTCCAAGATCACCGCAGACAGTGACTGTAGCCATGAAATTAAAAGACACTTGCTCCTTGGGAGGAAAGCTATGGCAAACCTAGACAGCATAGTAAGAAGCAGAGACATCACCTTGCTGACAAAGGTCCGTCTAATCAAAGCTATGGTTTTCCCAGTAGTAATGTATGGCTGTGAGAGCTGGACTATAAGGAAGGCTGAGCGCCGAAGAATTGATGCTTTTGAACTGTGGTGCTGGAGAAGACTCTTACGAGTGCCCTGGACTGCAAGGAGGTCAAATCAGTCCATCCTAAAGGAAATCAACCCTGACTGCTCATTGGAAGGACAGATACTGAAGCTGAAGTTCCAATATTTTGGCCACCTAATGCGAAGAGAAAACTCTCTGGAAAAGACCCTGATGCTGGGAAAGACTGAAGGCAAAAAGAGAAGGGGACGGCAGAGGATGAGATGGCTAGATAGCATCACCGATGCAATGAATATGAACTTGAGCATGCTCTGGGAGAGAATGCAGGACAGGAAGGCCTGGCATGCTATGGTCCATGGGGTCATGAAGAGTCGGACACGACTGAACGACTGAACAACAACAACAACAACCCTAAGAACTGTATATTTTGGCAGCTTTTCATACCTCTGTATGATGAGATGCAGTCACCCAATTCCCTGTCCTATTCTTCTATCCACCTTTGCATCTAGTCACCTGAAGTCTCATAACCTCCATCAGTTCACACCCTTACCAATAACGTTCTTTATGATTACTGTATCATTTCCAATCAGTCTTTTGGGGATGGAATGTACAGCCATGGAAGCTTGTGCCAGTATCATAGTGCAAGGCAGGGTACCGTGGGATCTGCACGTTGCCATGGAAATGTCCTCATACAGATCAGCGTTTTGACACAGGCTGTTTCATTACAAGCAGCATCAATACAGCTAGCATCAAGTTGCCTCTAGAGTTCACCACGATTACTGCAGCAGCTGACAGCCAATTCAAGCTGTCTGGCTGTTGAATCCTGACCAATCTGGCAGCGTGGAGCTCAAAGGCATGCGAGGAGGCTTTTTTTAGGAACAATCTCATAAATCACCCTGTGATCCAGCATCTATTACCCGCAAGAATGAACATCCGTTTGCACACCTGCCCCCAGTGTAAGTTGCTCTCATTTTCTAATCATTCAAACACACTTATGGCCATGACCCTCAAACTACTTCAGGCATTTAACACTGGGAGAGAGGGGAAGAGAAAATAATATATACAAATGTATTGCTTGTCATGCATGCATTCCTCCCCCTATGGCTGGCATCAAGGGCAGGCATGGTTGGGCACCTGCCAAGGGCCCACACCTCAGCAGGGGCCCACTAGCAAGAGCCCCCTGGTGCTGCTCCTTCTCCTCACCATTGCAACCTGCTTGTTCACCTGCCTCCCACTCTGCCCCAGACAATGGTGGTGGTGAGAAGGAGGAGCTGTAGATGCCACTGTCTGCTTGCTCACTGGCTGTCTGCCTGTCAAGCAAGCAAATGATCGGAAAGAGGATGAGGAACCATAGCAGCTGATGACAATGGCAGTGAGAAGGTAGACTCATTGAGGGAGGGGGCCCATGGAGGGGGCCTTGCTCAAGGGTCCTCAAAAACCTGGAACCAGCACTGGCCTCCCTCATTTCACCTAGCAGCAGGGACAACTTTTTCTTTCTTTTTTGAGAACCAGATCTGTTTCGTTGTGAAAAGAACACACTGGAGTCCCATGGCATTTTAAAGGCCTATTTATTTACAAATGTGCATGCTGAGCAGGAGGGAAACAAGCAAGTACACCAAAGGACAGCAGAGCTGGTCCTTCAAAGTTGCATCAGCTCCTCCAAAAGCATCCGCTTGGTGCCTCCCGCCTCGGCTCCTACCTGCAGCTGGCCATAAAACTCAAAGTTGTTTCTCTTTCACTGCCCAGAGTGCCACTCCCAGTTGTTTCCCCAATCCCCGCACAAGAATGAGGGGGTGTCTTAGTTCAGGAGCCACCAGCCATCAGTGCTCAAAGAAACACCTTCTAGTCATTAAAAAAACAAATCAAAACACAGAGAAGCATATTCAGCCAGCTCTGAAACATAGTGCTCAAAAGCAAGTAAACAAGCAAAACACACACTGGTAATTGTGTCATGTAATACCAGTTCATTCCATTGCAGTATTATTCATAGCAATGATATTATTTGGTAAGGCCTATCCACACTGCACAGGTCATTCACTTAGATGTCCCATTCAGTGTTAGTCAGTAGCTTCCTACTTGTATCTTTTGTCCCTTTCATTGTTTCCTGTTCATTGTAGCTGGTGTTACTGGTAAATAACAGGTGAATTGTCCCTTAATTACTCTGTAATTAATCAGTTCATGTTCCCTGTAGTGGTGGTTAGCTTTAATTGCTGATTTCCTGACATTTTTCCTTTCAATTCTTAAATTTCATTTTTGTGCTATTTCACAGTTTTAAAAACTAAGAGAAAAAATGAGAGAAAATCCATAATGAAAGATCCCTCAGAACAGGAATTGAGTAATTAACAGCACAGTCCCATGCCACTTACTTTCGAGTATCTCCCATTGAATTCAATGGGATTGTTTCTGAGTGGAAATGTATATGATTGCACTGTACATTACAATTAACAAGCTATTGCAGCAACCCCGGTGTTATAGGGCACTGGACAGTGTAACTGAGTTTTACATGACAAAAATGGCCACACATCAGTTTTTTAAAAGGAAAGGAAAGAGGGCAACACAGAAAACACTGGAATACATTGGGCTGGTAACAATGTCATCTGGATTCTTCATCAAAAGTAAGGAAATGAAGAGGGCAATTCCAGGTTAGCTAGTCTGGAAGCAGCACCTGGGCAGGATCAGCACTAGAGCTCCTTTCGTCAGTCAGGCACCATGTTGGCATTTTTTCAAACTGGAACCACTGCTGTGGTGGCACATGCTAATGAATACAGTGCAATGTCCACTGCATTTTAACGTGATTGAATGTCACACAGAAATGCAATTGTGGGAGAAGTAGGAGGAGTTTCCTTTCTCCTCCCTCCCCCTTCATTCAGCTGAGAGCATGTGTACCTTTGATGGTGTGCAGCAGTGGAGGTTTAAAAATAACTTGCATGGCAATTCAGAGTGCCACTCCACTGTACATGCACAGTTAAAGTACTCGCAAAACTCTCACAAAAATTCACAGAGGAGGAGGAGGAGGAGGAGAAAGATGTGGGGGCTCCCTTTAAGCAACTTCAGTCTCCTTCTCTGGCTCTGCTGATGCCTTTGGCATGCCAACTGGTGAGGGACCCCCTTTCACTCCCAATGCCCTCTTCCTTTCTCACTCACTCTCACCTGATGGTACCCAGCAAAATGTCCCCTTGCCACTTCTGTCACACACAACACACACTGTGTCTCTCTTCTCCCTTGTTCCTAGATCAAATCTAGATCAGGAGGAGGATTTACAATTCCAAAACTTTATTTGTATTATCTAGCAGGTGCTATGTTTTGCTGGTTAAAACATGGCAAAAATACTCACTGGTTTCAATTAGTTGGAAGATGCTCACTTATCAGTCAAATTAAAATGGAGTAACAGCTACTAGGACAACCATCTTTTGTATACTTGATAATAGGCAGTGATGATAATTTAGCTTTTGAGTTAGCTGCAATCCTTGCTCAATTTAGTCTTTGATGACTAAAAGATGTTTTGTGAATATGCTAGGACACCCTTACCAGCCAGGATAAAAAGCTAAGTGCAGTAAACAGAGGTCTGAGTTTTGCATCCAGCAGGAAGGAAAACCTTAGGGAATTTCAAGTAGATATTGACTGCTTTGGGGGGAACTGATTCTATTTTACAGATAGTCCAGGTGCATGTCTACTCACCCATGCTCAATCAGTGAATAAACAGGTATCACAAAAAATGTCAGAGGCCTCCAGTGATTTCTTGTTCAAAAGGAATCTAAACTCTGTACAGCAGCTCTTGAAATATCTTACTTTTTATGGGCATGGAGAGGGCAAAATATTTATCCCAGGAAGGATAGCACAAAGGAAATAGTCTATCATAATTGGTTTCTCTCTCTCAGCTGTTTTGCATGCATGGAATACAAACCTCTATATCTCCCTTCTCTGGAATAATTTCATTCTTAAGATCTGGATAACTCTAGATTTAAATACCCTCTCTCCTCCAAAATAGAGGAGGAAATTCAAAATAATTTAAAAATAGGTCATATGGATTCTACCAAAGACTTGTGGGTTTTGCAAGTGAGATAAGTGTTTGTAATGATAAAACAGAGATGAAGAGAGGAGGGACAATTTGAGATATTATTTCAGTAGTGAGGGTGAGAAGAGTAAAAAGGACTTGGTAAGGTGAAGAACACAGATATGCTGCTGAAATGTGGTGGAAGAAGTTTCAACACAACTTTGCTATATTTTGAAGCACTGTTTTCATGGCCGAAGCGTGCATTCAGATTCCTTCCTCCACCACCACCAACACCACCATCATCATTATCATCATCATTATTTAAAACATTTGTATCCCACCCTATATCATTAAGATCTCAGGGCAGCATACAGATAAAATCAATTTAAACAGTATAAAATAATAAATAATTTGAATTGCTAAAAGCATATTAAACAATTAAACAAGCTAATACCAATTAGAAAATCTAAAATAATAAAACTGTTAAAAGAGTGTGCAACTTTAAGGAATACAATTAGCCCCCAAAGGCTTTGGTGGAAAGTCATGTTTTGACATGGCGCCGAAATGAAACCAACATCTGTCCCAATCGGGCCTCCAAGGGGAGGGCATTCCACAACCGAAGTGCCACAGCAGAGATGGCCCTCTCCCATGTCCCACCATAGTGTATGTCATGCACTGGTGGGACGCGGAGGAGGGCCCCTCTAACAGATTTCAATCCTTGAGCAGGCATATATAGGGAGAGGTAAAGGTAAAGGTGTCCCCAACCAGTTGTGTCCGACTCTAGGGTGCGGTGCTCATCCCTGTTTCTAAGCCGAAGAGCCAGCGCTGTCCGAAGACGCTTCCGTGGTCATGTGGCCGGCATGACTGAACACCGAAGTGCATGGAACGCTGTTACCTTTCCCGCCGAGGCGGTACCTATTTATCTACTTGCAATTTCTTGCTTTTGAACTGCTAGGTTGGCAGAAGCTGGGACTGAAGACGGGAGCTCACTCCGTCACGCAGCACTCGGGTCTTGAACTGCTGACCTGCCGACCTTCCAGTCTGCAGTTCAGCGTCTTAACCACTAAGCCACCGCGGCCCCGCATATAGGGAGAGGCGCTCCCTCAAATATTGAGGTCCCAAGCTGCTTAGTGCTAATTGGAACATTATGACCATGGGTCATTGTTGGGATTACTCTGGACTGTTTAACCACAAACAACCCAGAGTTTCTGGGTTCAGATGTCATGAAACAACCCAGGAATGGGGCATTCTTAGGTTGTTAATTGAAAATGGAAATGGCATGCATACTCCGCTCATCACCACGGTTCCTGGGTTAAATAACTCAAGAATTACCCACAGTGACTTGCAAACCAGGTCTGTGTCTGCCTTCATCCTAAGTTGCTAGAGGAGGTAAAAAGCCAGCAAGAACTTAGCATATCAATAAATGGAATGGAGACTTAGGATCTCTGGATGTACACATAAAGATGGGCATGAAGATCTCTCCTTGAGTTAAGTCCTAATGACAATCCCTGTCAACATGGTCACATAGTCAGAGAACACCTTTTAGGAAAATCCAAAGTATGTTTGGGAAAATGGGTTTAAAATGTTGGAGATTTGACAGTACTAAAGGTTTTATTTTATTGTAGATACGGTGGTTTTCCATTTTGGCTGCAGATTCTTGAGATCATTAAAGAAGAAAAGTGGGTTATAATGAATGTACTGAAGAAACAAATAAGTCATTGCATTACTGTCTTCTATAACCCAAGTTTTCGATATGCTTTCTGAAGGATACTGGAGATTTGTTTCAAGCAAGTTATTGTCATTTTTTCAACTACGGAAATGCCCACCAAATGAAG
The DNA here is from genome assembly GCF_057233095.1 of Heloderma suspectum. Taxonomy (NCBI): domain Eukaryota; kingdom Metazoa; phylum Chordata; class Lepidosauria; order Squamata; family Helodermatidae; genus Heloderma; species Heloderma suspectum. Next base: position 281,822,333 of record NC_139461.1, on the reverse strand, counting down.
GGAATGTGTGTGGCGTCGCTTCTAATTACTGCTCCCAACAACAGAGCCACATTCATTATTGAATTTTTTCTTCCAGGCCTATTAAGCATGGTGGTACTTGCCTCATTTCTTTGTTTAAGGCATGTTGGTTGGCAGATATGAAAATAGGTCTGAGATGATGGTGCAGATTGGTTTGGTGGCACAGATGGCTTTTTAATGCAGGGGAAACCTGAGATATTCCCTCCTTCCAAGGCAGATACTAAAGTGATGTGATTTAATTTGCCCTTACATATTTCTTTTTTCTTTAGAGAATAGCTGGGGTGCAGGTACCAGGTTTGGACTGGGCATGGGCAGTTGGGGCTGGTAACTCCGATTTTGGTGGGACTTCAATCCATTCTAGGTTTCAGTCAGACCAGTCAGAACTCTAGGTGCTGAACCCTACTGCCAAACGAGGTTCAGCACATTGGATAGCAAACTTAGAGTTCTAGCTGGTTCTGACTGAAACCCAGAATGGATTCACAGCACCACCGAAATCAGAGCCACCAGCCTCCACTGGGCATGAGGAAGGGGGGCTTTAACTCTTGACACCCGGTGCACTCCTGGTTGGAATCACCCACTTGTGGCTAATCGCAATGGAAGGAAAGCTCCCATGGGAAACCCCATCTTGGCAAGGGCAAACTTCGTGACAAACATCATGTCTACTTTGGCCCTAAATACCAGATGCTGGGGTGGGGTGGGGGGAGGGATAATGCATTCATGTCACACTTGTGGACTTCCTGAACCTATGTGGTTGGCCGCAGCAGGAAAGAGAATGCTAGATTGTTGGTTTGCTGCAGCAGGGGCTCTTTAGATATTCTGAAGGAAAGTAGCCATGGCAGAAGGGCAGAGGAGAACAAGGAAGGAAGCTGAACACGGAGAAAATAGGTAGATTATAGATTTACGAAGCCACCCTTCCTGTCCCTGAGAAATTTAATTAGCCGTATTGAAAACCAACATCTTCCCTTAAAATTCCTCACATGTGCAGACCAATTCTGGCTCAAATTTTGTTTTGGGGCAAAATATAAATGTGGCAACAACCTAAGGGCTCCTCAGATGGTTTGCTTCTGCAGAATCTCCAAATTTGGCCTGAATTATCTTTAGGAGAAACCCCCAAATTGCAACGCAAACTGCGGAAACAGTTCGAATGCTGCAGTCCACTTCTGGGAGGTACTCCAGTACAGTGCAGGCTGGTGGCTCCGATGTCAGTGGGGCCATACATCCGCTCTGGGTTTCAGACTGAACCAGTCAGAGCTCTAAAGCAGCTATCCAAGGTGCTGAACCCAAGCCCCCAAATAGGTTCAGTCTCTACTGCTCCAGTCTCATGTTGGTCCACATAACTGACAGGGACTAGCACTGGAGCACCCTGGCCTTGGCAGCAGGCTTCCCGTCCTGTGCAAAGGGCTTCATAGGAACCTGGCTTATAACAGATCAGATTTTTACTCCATCTACCCAGTCAGTATTGCCTAGGGATGGCGGAGAATTTCTCCCCGAAACTTCGGGGGGCCGAGCGCCAACGTGTTCGGCCCCCCGAACAAGTTTCGGGGAGGAATTCTCCGCCCCCCCACCCCCCGCACCCCCCCTGGGACGGGACTTACCTTTGGTGAATGTCCCTCCCGGCGGCGGGTCCGGCCGGCGGTTCGGCGGGTGTTTGTCCAGGGCGGGAGCGGCAGACGGTCTTTCGACCGGCTGCCGCCGCCGCCATTCTAATCAAAGAAAAAAAAACAAAAATGCCCCCGTGATAGGCTACGTGACGATTAACGTAGCCTATCACGGCTAGATTTGCAAAGTCAGCCATGATAGGCTACGTAAATCGTCACGTAGCCTATCACGGGTGACTTAAAAAAAAAAAAAAGCGCGTACGGATAATGGCGGCCCCCATAGGGAGCCGCCATTCGCGTTCCTTATTTGGTCGCTGTAGTCTACGTAAAGATTTACGTAGACTACGGCGAAAATAAGGGTAACGCTATTTGCGTTGCCCTTATTTTCGCCGTAGTCTACATAAATCTTTACGTAGACTACAGCGACCAAATAAGGAACGCGAATGGCGGCTCCCTATGGGGGCCGCCATTAGTGTACGCGCTTTTTTTTTCTTTTTTTTAAAGTCACCCGTGATAGGCTACGTGACGATTAACGTAGCCTATCATGGCTGACTTTGCAGATCTAGCCGTGATAGGCTACGTTAATCGTCACGTAGCCTATCACGGGGGCGTTAAAAAAAAAAAAAAAAACTTTTGAGTTCGCGGCCGGGCGAGGCGGGGCGCCTCCTCCCCGGCCTGAATTTCGGCCGGGCGCAGTGGGAAGCCTCCCCCCCCGGCCTGAACTTCACGGGGGGAGCAGCGAAGCGCCTCCCCCCCACCGCGAACAAGCTTCGAGGACAGGTAAGTGACTTTCGTCCACCCCTAGTATTGCCTAGTAGAACTTTTCCCAATCTGATGCCCACCAGACATTTTGGATTCTAACTTCCATCAGCCCCAGTCAGCATGGCTAATGATAAAGAATGCTGGGTGTTGCAGTTCAAAACATCGGGGGTGGGGGGCACCAGTTTGGGGAAGGCTGCTCTAGTCTGACAGGCAGTGGCTCTCTCGGGTGTTGTATGCCTTCCATCACCAACTACCTGATCCTTTTCTTTTAACTGGAGATGTCAGGGATTGAACATGAGACCTTCTGCATTCAGTGCATGTGCTCAGTTACTGAACTATGGTCATAGAATCATAGAATAGTAGGGTTGGAAGGGGCCTACAAGGCCATTGAGTCCAACCCCCTGCTCAGTGCAGGAATCCAGGTCAGAGCATCCCTGATGGATGGCTGTCCAGACTTCTCTTGAATGCCTCCAGTTTGGGAGAGCCCACTACCTCCCTTGGTAATTGGTTCCATTGTCGTATTGCTCTAACAGTCAGGAAATGGTCTTTCCACATTTCTTCACAGGAAAAATGTACCTTTCTTTCCCTAACCCAGAACACTTTCCACAGAGCTTTTCCCCAGCTCAGAACTCACAGCAGCTCAAGAAATCTGCTGATATAGTACCCCTCAACAAATGCACAGATGGCTGTTAAGTGTCCAGTTTGTGTACACGAACAACATATCTATTTAAGTGCTATGCCATCAGCTCTGTACCTGATCATTTGCCTACTTACCTGTAACATACACACTTCCCTCTCTTATTCAAGAGATAAAGCACAACTTCCAATAAAGAAACATAGCCTTTAATACAGTGAGAGATTGCCTTTAATGGAGCACTATTCCTGTGTCATGCTACTGAAATGAATGCTGGTGATTCTGCAACAAAGCTTGCTGTGTTGCAGCATCCAAAGTGCCGAACAGCTGTTCGGAGAATATAATGCTTCCCATTCAAATTGGTTAATTCGTTGTGTGTCTTTTTAAACCGCCCAGGGCAACACTTCAAAGACAGAAATACCAAGTAGAAATCAAGATTGCAATGAGCAGAATCAGAATGTTGGTAATTAAAAGCCGTCAGATGGCAGATTCTGTTTAAATGTCCTGCTAATTTCCAGATGTTTCTAATTCGAAAATGTGCATAGAAACTAGAAGATGTTTGCCACTGTCCACTAGACTACCCCATTTATAATTTGCCATGGAAGAAATTGCTGGGACAGCTACTAACCTAGTTCAGGGATGCAGATAATACTGAACAGATTAAGTTTTTACTTTTTGACTGTAAAAACTGAAAAGATTCACTGTCCTGGCCCAGAAATTTAGGAAAGATTTCATGGAGGTGCAAATGGTCAATTGTCAAGCCAATGGTCTGTGTTAGGATTTATTGTTATTTTATTTTATATGAGAGCTGGTGTAGCATAATGGCCAAGAGAATGAGCTACAAACCAGGAAGTTCCTGGTTCAAATTTCACCACTGTCATGAACTCTCTAGGTAGCCTTAAGCAAACTACTCTCTCCACCTCACTCTCCCCATCTGCAACATGGGGGATAATACCAATTTACCTTACAGGGTTGTTGAAAGGATTACAACTAGATAATGCATGTGAAATGCACACGAAATGCTTTGAACACTTTAAAGTGCTATACAAATGCTAAGCATTACATTGCATTTCATGTCACACTATTTTAAGATGTTTGTTATCATAAGTGGTCAAAATCTTTTTGGTTGACCAATAAACTCAACACAGAACATGTACTGTTTTTCATCTAACTCAGATAGCAGAAGCTGAAGTACATAATTCATTGCTTAGACTAGAATCTCTGCAAATGAGTTATTCTTCAAACAACTGGTGCAACAAAGCTACATTTCTTTTTTAAAAAATCATATGCACGCATTCATCAAATAACACATGGAAGATGTCACAGATCTACAAGCATTTCAGGACTTCTCCCAATGTAGAAACCTGACAGACCAAAGGATTTCTTTTCTGGGTTTTTATGCTGGGAGAGCTATGGTTTTGAGATAATAACTGTTGCATTAGAATTAATTTTACATGGATTGCAATTGGCAGGAGAATATTTGCTCCTAGACAGAAACATATCCATGGACCCATTCATTTAGAATAAATTGACAGTAAAAAGATCCGCACAAAAATTATCTTTGGGGAGAAGTCCCACCTTCTCTCTATTAGCAGAGGGATTTCACACATGCCACTTTAAACCGCTTTTCAGCCTCTTTCCAGTTGTTGCTGCGAATTACAAGATACCAGCACATTTAAAACTGCAGCAGTTTTTAGATAGCCTAATGGCTCTACAGGAAGATAGGTCGACAATTGCACATCACCCTTTTTTGTCACCTGTGAATAGATGCATCCTATTACAGGCACATTTTTAGTCCCCTGCCTGCCATTTTCCCCGACACAGTTGTACACATTTGGGAATGAACCCCACCCCTGCCTAATTTTAACCTCTCCTTCCTGTAAGGAAGCATCTCTTGAGTCACTATTAACAGGCACAGCTCCCTTACCCAGTTCTTCTTTCTTTTCCATGACCTTGAGCAACTGTGGCACAGCATTTCCTTCACCATCCCCTACTCTCTGATCTCAGGGGAAATCCTTGTCGATTTCACAGTCTTTAGGGTTTTTTTTCCCCCCTTGCACTAGTACAGAGCAATGAGGCATCTGTGACTGTGAAACAACAAATCTTCCTCCATACCTTGTTAGTTTCAATGGAGAACAGAGAATGGGGATGGTGAAGGACATGAAGGTGGGGGTGGGGGTGGAGTCCAAAGATACACTCACTTTCTCTTTCTCTCTCTCAGGCCACACCCTCTGGAAAGAATTCTGCATATGCTCTGAAACCCAAAGTTCTACTCAAGTAGGTAGAATGTACTAGCTAAGTTTGATTGACTTGATTGATTCTTATTTGGAATTCTTTGTGTGAAGGATGGAGGGGGCAAGAGTGATGGTTGCCTTCCCTTTTTCTTCCTTTCCCCCACCTTTCCAAACAATCTTTTTATACATTTGACTGTACTATTTTAAAAGGGATATTCTCACTTACGTCTTCCTCATGTGCAAGACTGCACAGATGCTATGCTACTCCTTGTATTCTTCGAACATTTCACTAAATTTTGCTATATTCTGTCTCTTCAGTATTGATGTGTCCGAAGCGCCTTCCTTTTAAAGTTTATTTTTCCTAGAGCTGGACTGAAGTGAGGAGACCTTAGCTATAGGGCTGAGAATTCCCCTAGCATGCTTAGGTGAGGATCAGACGCCAGGTTAGATCCAGTGATATCATTCCATTGACAGAACTGCTTCTGTCAGTGAAACCAGGATGGGGGGCAATTCCCCCTCCCCCTACCATAGCACCTTCTGTGCCCTCAAAATCTGCTCCAGAAGACTGTAGATTTTCAGAGGGCTGTAGTGGGGTGGAGAGAGTGAGAAAGTCCTGCTGCACTAGCCAGCTTCCACTAGTATGATGTTGGATTTAACCCTCTGTTCAACACTAACACACTATCTGCCTCTGGGAAGGTTACAAGCAGGATATGGAGGGAGAGGGTTGCATGGATCTTTCTTGTGAGGATTGTCAGGCATCTTGCATTCCATTATCTGCTCATTGACAGAATCAGATTTTTTTAGGGATGTACAAGAACAAATGTACAAATATGCATTAGCGCAAGTGCACATTAGTGCTAATGCACAATAGCATTAATGCACAATAGCACAAGTGCAGTTTTGCACAACCCCCCCCCCCCGCCCCAAGTCTGCAAATCCGCAGAATCCACATGACTTGGGGAAAAACGGGGGGAAAACTGCAGAATCTGCAGGTCAGATTCATAAAAATCTGAACTCATCTGAATCCATTGTGGATTTCTTCAACATCCCTATAGAGGGCAATAGCCTTCCTTTCTGGTTCACCTCCAGAATATATTTAGGTATATACCATCTCCAGACATGTTCGTAATGTTACACTCGATTTCCAGCCCAATCTACGTGGTATTCTGGATTGGTTCCATGCCTGCCTTTTCACCAGTTTATAAAATATTATTAATACTACATTTTAATTTTATTTATGTATTTATTTAATAAAATACTTCTGTACCGCTTAATGTATTAAAATCCCTAAGTGGTTCACATTTACAGTATAACAATATAACGGCTAAGATAAAATTAGAAATAATTAAAACATTTAAACACATGACAATACTTAAACAATAACAACAGAGTAGTAACAGAGTCCCTCACAGGGAAAGTCTATATGAATAGGTGTGTTTTCAAAAGGCATTTAAAGCTTGCCACCATTTCAGACTCTTGAACTACTTGTGGGAAAGTGTTCCAGAGGGTGGGTTGGGCCACCACTGAGAAGGCCTGCTTATGCAACACTACCTGGTGACATTCTGTTGGCCATGGAACAACCAGTAAGGCCTCCTCAGAAGATCTCAGGGGTCACTTGGTTATTTATATGGGAAGACAACCAGCTAGGTTACGTCACCCTTCCTCCAATAAACTCAGGGCGGTATGCATGGGCCCTCCTTTTATACTCACAACAAACCTACCACATCTTGATAAACCACCATGGGTTAAATCACCTGCAGGGGGCCAAAATGTGTGCCGGCCACCATTTTGAATATGCAAGCAGGGGCACGCTGCTGCTTGTTGTGCCACGCAAATCCAGGTGTCATGGGTTATTTGAGATTTAAACAACCCTTGGAAAACCCTAGAAGAACCCATCTTGGAGCCCCGCAGGTGAATTTACCCACAGTGGCTTACCATGACATGCAAAACAGGTCAGTAAGTGAGCGTAGGCCCCAAGGGCACCCAGTTGTTTTATGGCTGAGCAGGAATTATATCCTGGCTCTCCTTCATCCAAGTCTAACATTCTAACTACTGCACCATACTGGCTTTCCAGTAAGCTATGGCTTGCTACTTCTTAAGAAATGGGTGTTACTTCATACCAAGGTGGAGACTTATTCCCCTTGTAGCATCATGGACTTCCTTTCTTTGAAGGAAAGCATGCATATGACTGGGGTCCCACAGATCCCCAAGGATAATGGATTATTAATAAACATGAGAGAATAAAAAATATCCACACACATTTTGTACAGCTGTGGCGCATATATCACAGGATTTTAATAGCATCAATGGGGCAATGTTGAAAAGCCATTTGAAATAAAGTATTTCTATGCTTATAATTACAATACGAATTGTATTACCACCCTCATTGCCCTGTACCCTCACCTCAAAATGTGCACTAATACTATATAAACATTTACTTTAACATATGAATTTTAGGATCTTTTCATATTCACTCTATCTATATTACAAGAACCGCTATAATAGTCATGGTTTCCTCCAAAGAATTCTGGGAACTATAGTTTGTTGAAGATGCTAGGAACTCTGAGGGAGTATGGAGCTCACAAAAACGGCAATTTCCAGTATTTCCTGGGAAGAGGGAATGACTGCAAAACTAGTCCGCAGTATGAATATGCTCCTTGGACAGGCCTACCTTCTCACAGGGCTGTCAAAGTATCCCTGCAATCTTAATATTGTTCATAATGTTGCATTGCTGCAGCCACCAAAACTCCTTATCCAAAGCAATTTTATCCTGGAAGAGCAGATGGAGGAAGGGGCTCCCCGAAAAGATCTAGTTGTTTTTTCCCTGAGCTGAGTTGACTTTTACTGTGTCAACTGGGATTCTCTACATATGCTGCCAGTCTTGTGTCAGTAGCCCCATTCATGTAACAGGGTTTGTCCTCTGCATGTACAAGAAATGTTCACAGAGTGGCAGATGACAAGCATTTGTAGGCACAACTGCAACACATTGATGTGTGTAGGCAAAGCTCCATGAGATCATGAGCAGGGTTTCCAATGATGTGAACTGCTTACATGCATACACTTATACATATGTGGAAACAGTGCAGACATGCCCACAAACACATGTATAGCAAGGTGCAGAACTCGCTGCATCCCACCACATGTGCACTCACTGTACGCACAGATGCTGAGCCCAGTTGTGTGAGTGGTGTCTTAGGATCCTGGATCAGCCATACTGGGATTTGTCTTTTTTACATTTGTCTTTTTAACATTGATTGCAGACCACCTGGTATAATCCTTAGGGATAACAGCCTAGGAAGCTGCCTTATACAAGACCACAATGCTTTAAAAAAAGGTTTTATTTATTTATTTAGTGTGTTTTTGAATCACTCCTCTGCTCAATGAAAGCTTGAGGGGATGTATAAATAAAAATAATAAAATACAGATATCACAAAAGGCTGACCGATAGAAAAACCTTCCTCAACCTGGGGCTCTCTAGATATGTTGGAAAAGGTATATAAGGGGAGGTGGTTCTTCAGGTATCTAAAGCCCAAACTGTGTAGGTTAAAATGTTTCCTAGCCTTCATGCAAATGGCTACTTCTAGATAGGTAGGTACCCATTGTGAAAGATCTCCCCATACAGATCAGTTGAAATGCTGGCTTACATCCCAGTTCTCAAATTACTTTGCTGGAACAATCCCCACAGCAAACTCCAGATTCAGGCCAGTAAAAGAGAGAGAGACATTAGGGTAGCCAGTGTAATGTAGTGGTGATAGTGTTGGACTGGGAGCTGGGAGATCCGGGTTCTAGTCCCCACCCGGCCATGGAAGCTCACTGGGTGACTTTGGGCCAGTCACAGACTCTCAGCCCAACCTACCTCATAGGGTTGTTGTTGTTGTGAGGATAAAATGGAGAGGAGGAGGATCATGTAAGCCACCTTGGGTTCCTTGCAAGAGGAAAAAAGGTGGGATATATGCAATAAAATAATAAATAAAATAAAATAGGGTAGCTGTGTGTCCTACTTTACAGAGGACAGTCCTCCATTTGAAGGGCTGTAAGAAGACAGTATTTGAAGGGCTGTCCTCTCCCAGTCTGGTCCAAAGATAAGAAGGGAGAGCAGCAGTCAGTGGAGGCGGGTGGCTCCAATTTCAGTGGGGCTGTAATTCCATTCTGCGTTTCAGTCAGAACTAGCCAGAACTCTAAAGGAGCTATCAAAGGTGCTGAACCCTGTTCCCAGCACCTTAGATGGGTCTTTAGGGTTGTGGCTGGTTCTGGCTAAAACCCAGAATGGAATCACAGCTCTACTGAAATTGGAGCCACCAGCCTCCACTGGCAGCAGGGGCCTTGAAGTTGCCACCCATAGCGAGCACTTGGACAGCAGATTGAGCAGGCCCACAGTTCACTGGGTCACAGTCTTCCCCACTATGGTGAAGTGTATAATATTCCTATTTAAATTCTGGTATTTTTCCCCCCAATTTGCATCTATTCATATAAAGTAGCACATGGAAATGTTATGCGGATCTGTGGCCTCTTTGAAGTTCTTATGTTTTTTCTAGTGAGAGTCATTCATTTCATTGTTTTTACTAGGGCTGTGCACCGCCTTGTTACAAAGCCTGAATAACGAGGCGAAGCAGGCTTATTCAGAGCAAAATCCTTGTGTTACGAGGTGGGTCAGAGCAGTACCGAGGCGCCCTGGGGTGAAGTGCCCCCACCACGAAGCGCCTCCTCCACCTCATATATTCGGAGCTCTACTTAATGCCTGAGCACTCCAGACAGGCTGTCTCCAAAACGTATCAACTTCTGAATGCTCAGTGGAGGGGCAGGAGGACAAGGGAGGGAGGAGGAAGGCGAGTGGATGCGGAAAGGTGGGGGGAGGCGCACCGGTGAGCACAGGAGGAGGAGGGAGAGGTTGGAGAGGCTTTGGGGGTGTGCGATGCCCTGGAAGTTAACACGCATAGAGTTGCACCCTTATTTCCCCTTTAGTTTTCCCTTCATTCCCCTTCTTATTTTATCTACCGACTCTAGGAGTGCTGAGTGTATTTTAAAGTGTCTATATAAATATTTATTATTGGCAATACTGCTACAGTACTTTGTTCCATTAGCCCTTGAGAAGAGTCTTAGGGCTTTCCCACAGGATAAAAGCTACCTCCAACTGCATTTTACCCAGGATATTGCAAGTCTTTCCAGTGACAATGCCCTTCTAGATGCAATAGAAGGGATAAAAAACATGAGGTGGGTAGCTTTGCTGCATGAAGAATGAATACCCAGATTGCTTTAAAGTCTGGATGATATGTCCAGCATAAATGAGAATGACTGCTCAGCCTTCAAAGAAGGGGTCCAATTTGGCTCAGAACCCACTCTTAGCTAACCATGTCATTTTTAATCCTGTCCTGCTGATGATAGCTGGGCATCTTCAAGGAGATGCAAGAAGGACTCGCCAAGATTTATGCTCTTGACTTGACAGAGATAGAAGTTATGAGATGGATTTGTGAGGTTTACTCAGCTATGAAATCACTTCCTTCTCCAGAAAGTCTGACTTTCCTAAAAGCCCCCGTACAGCATGGCATAGGTTTAGGTACACACTGTTTCCATTTCATCACATGCAAGGCAACGGAGAAACTGCAACACTGGAACAATACCAGTGCATCTGTATGACAGATTTGCAAACGCAATCGCTCACCAAAAAATGGCAGTGTAAGGTCAAAAAATGATGCCAAGGAAATGGACAATGGAGGAAATTTAAGGAACGGAGTTATTGTGGGTTGGGGAGAACCAATCAGCAAGACATTGTTTTGTAAGCCCTCTCCCAAAAATCTAGTTACCTTTTGAGGTCATGATTAGCTCTTCTGAAGGTTAGCACTAAATCATGAGGGGCAACAGCCACTGCAGCAGCCTGGCCCCTCAGGAATATTACAGCTTCATACCCAGAATTTTCTGCTTTCATTTTTGAAAAGTCTCTAGGGCTTTTATTTATAAAGGTAATGGGGAAAACATGTTGTTGTTGTTGTTCAGTCGTTAAGTCGTGTCTGACTCTTCATGACCCCATGGACCATAGCACGCCAGGCCTTCCTGTCCTCCACTCTCTCCCAGAGTGTGCTCAAGTTCATATTCATCGCATCGGTGATGCTGTCTAGCCATCTCATCCTCTGCTGTCCCCTTCTCCTTTTGCCTTCAATCTTTCCCAGCATCAGGGTCTTTTCCAGGGAGTTTTCTCTTCGCATTAGGTGGCCAAAATATTTGAGCTTCAGCTTCACTATCTGTCTTTCCAATGAGTACTCAGGGTTGATTTCCTTTAGGATTGACTGATTTGACCTCCTTGCAGTCCAGGGGACTCATAAGAGTCTTCTCCAGCACCACAGTTCGAAAGCATCAATTCTTCGGCGCTCAGCCTTCCTTATAGTCCAGCTCTCACAGCCATACATTACTACTGGGAAAACCATAGCTTTGATTATATGAACCTTTGTCAGCAAGGTGATGTCTCTGCTTCTTACTATGCTGTCTAGGTTTGCCATAGCTTTCCTCCCAAGGAGCAAGCGTCTTTTAATTTCACGGCTACAGTCACCGTCTGCAGTGATCTTGGAGCCCAAGAAAGTAAAATCTGTCACTGCTTCCATTTCTTCCCCTTCTATATGCCAGGAAATGATGGGGCCAGATGCCATGATCTTAGTTTTTTTAATGTTGAGTTTCAAACCAGCTTTTGCACTCTCCACTTTCACCCTCAACAAGAGGCTCTTGAGATCCTCTTCACTTTCTGCCATTAGGGTGGTATCGTCTGCGTATCTGAGGTTGTTGATAATTCTCCCGGCAATCTTAATTCTGACCTGTGATTCATCCAACCCGGCATTTCTCATGATGTACTCTGCATATAAATTAAATAAGAAGGGTAACAATATACCGCCTTGGTGTACTCCTTTCCTAATTTTGAACCAATTGGTTGTTCCATGTCCGGTTCTTACTGTTGCTTCTTGACCCTCATACAGGTTTTTCAGGAGACAGGTAAGGTGGCCTGGTACTCCCATCTCTTTAAGACTTTGCCACAGTTTGTTGTGATCCACACAATCAAAGGATTTAGCATAGTCAAGGAAAATATATAGGCAGTGTTCAACCCAGTTCCTCAGTAAGCAAGAAACTTCCTCCTGGTTTCCATGGCACTTCAAAAAATTACAATTATTTCATAAATTAACTTTAATTTTATATAGGCTTTTGTTCTTTCATGTTAGGTTACAATGGTCCCCACCAGGCAAAATGTATGGATAAAAGCCTGCAACCAATTTGAGCTCATTATGATGGTGCCTACAGTGGTTGCTAGGGTCCATTTGATTGGGTATATGTGTGTTGAATTCATCATGTTCTGTAGATAATGTCATCTGTAGACTCCCCCACAGATAACCAGACTACTTCCTGCCTTTAGAAGAACAGTTCAGGAACCAGGAGATAAATATCCTTAACTAGTAAGTGGTGAGAGAACTCCACTCCTTATAATTTCCATTGTTATTCTTCTCCCAGCCCGGGGCACTTGATTTTGCCCCAAGTACATGCAGTGGGCAACTTCTGCAGATCAAATGTAACATTCATATTCTTGTGCCAGGCTTGCCAGGGTGTGTGCCAGGTTTTCATTTTAACAGAAGCCTGCAGTTTGATCCAGTCCTGGCGTCTCCAACATGGTGTCATGGAGACACCTCTCTTAGCACCCACCAGGCTCTCTACCCTATTTAATTCTTCATATACTTTTAATTTAAAAACAGTTTATAAATTCGTAAAAAAAAAACAAAAAACCTGAGAGGCTGGCACACTGCAAAGTGAAGGGCTACCTTCCAGTGCCATCTTTATTTGCGTTCAGAAGAGTGGTTTTGCGTTTTGGAGCTCAGAGCCCACCTCTGACTTGTACTTAGATTTTTGGGCTAGTTACTTTTCTTTTCCTCTCAGTTTGCTTTCTGGGAAGTGGTTGTTTTGTGGTCATCCATGCCCACTATGGCAGACATTTTATGAATGGGCAATCCCCCCATTGCAGCCATTTTGAGAGAGTGCCCATGACACTCTCCCAAAATTCCAAATTTGCCCACCAACTCAAAAGATTGCGGACTCCTGATCTAGCCTGAAAATCTTGAATATCACCAATGTTGTAAAAGAATATATGAATTTTAGAGTAAATCACCAGAATGGCTTTCATCTTTTCCACACAAAAGTATTTATTGTACTAAGGATGCAATGTAGAATTCCAAGCCTTTGTGAAGAAGGAAAGGTACTTTTTCAGCTGCACTGGCTGCCAGTCCATTTCTGAGCCCGATTCAAAGTGCTGGTATTAACATTTAAAGCCCTTAACGGCTTGGGACCAGGTTATCTGAAGGATCGCCTCCTCCCATATGTGCCTGCCAAGACCTTAAGATCATCCTCAGTGGCCCTTCTCTGTGAGCCTCTGCCAAAGGAAGTGAGATGGGTGGCTACTAGGAGGAGGGCTTTTTCTGCTGTGGCACCCCGGCTGTGGAATGAGCTCCCTAGTGAGGTTCACCTGGCACCTACACTGCATTCCTTCTGGTGCCAGGTGAAGACCTTTTTATTTTCCCAGGCATTTTAGCATTTTAGCTTTCTAGACTTTTAGCTTTGCTGTTTTAAACCTGTATTTTAAATTCCTGCACCGCTGCTAGGTTTTATTGTGGTTGTATTGTTATATTGTGGTTTTAATGTTCTATATATTTTAAATGGTTTTATTGTGTGCTGTTTGGTTTTAATTTTTGTGAACTGCCCAGAGAGCTTCGGCTATTGGGCAGTATAGAAATGAAATGAAATGAATGACTGAATGAATGAATAAATAAATAAGAAGGAAAACCAAAGACTTCTCAATCACTTTTTGCACATTTGTTCTTGCACAACCTTACATTCAAAGTGTTAGTCTTTGGTTCATGCAAATACTAACAGTAGAACACTCATAGTAGAATGCTTCACTGTATCTGGACACAACAGCCTTGCTTTTTGTCCTGATTAGAAATGCCTGGATATAAGGTGGGTGGAGGTGGAGTGATGTAATCTGCAACATGTCAGGAGACATAAAGTGATTATTTTCTTCAAGCAGTACAAGTGCTGATCTGATTCAGCCTTAACTGCACAGTATGTGGCACCCACATCATGCTATCGCCTTCTTCAGAAGGGATAAATATACTGGAAAACTTCACTTATAAGAACATAAGAAGAGCCATGCTGGATCAGACCAAGGGTCATCCAGTCCAGCATTCTTTTCACACAGTGGCCAACCAGCTGTTGATGGGCAACCCACAAACTGGACATGAGTACAACAGCACCCTCGCACCCATGTTCTCCAGCAACTGGTGTACTTAAGCATATTGCCCCTGCTACTGGAGCTAGCACATGGACCAGTAGCCAGAAGGACTAATGGCCCTTACCTAGGCTGCCTACGTCAACTGGTCACCCCTTTCACTGGGAAAAAAACCCATGCTACCATTTTGCTGCTGCTCCAGGAAGGAGAAAACTCACTCTCCTCTTATCTTAGCGTTCCCACCAGCCACTTCTGCTGGGTGAACTTTGACTGCCCCCTCCTTTTCTCTCAGAAGACTCTTCTGACCAAGACCTGGAAATTTCCTGCAAGTCAGATTAGACCATCCTGAGCTAAATAGATCAAAATTCTGACTAACTATAAGGAAGCTTCATAGGTTCTCCTTAAGAGCTTCTGCTCCATGGAAGGAGACAGCAACCTTTTTACCTAGAAACTGTAAGGGGCTGATTACAGAAGTGAAGAAGCAAAGCCTTGTCAATTTCACTCCCTCACAATCAATTTCACTTTTCCCCTCCTACAAATGAAGTATCTAGGAGACTAAACTACTATTTTAAATGAAATGTACATGGTTACCCCTTCACCTCTGCAATTCACTTCCAATTTCCTTTCAAGACAAAAGGAAAGTAAACCAGAGAGAGAGAGAGAGAAACTTCTAATTAATTTCAACTCATTTAGTTTGAAAAGGCAAAAACCATCATGAGGTAGGTTAGGTTGACATAAGGTGACCTTGGGCCAATCACTAAACTAGGTTCATCGGTATTGAACCCAGATCTAAATTCAATCTTCTCTCCACTACATCACACTGGTTTTCTCACATTAATAGTACCAGTTTGCAATAACAATTTTGATCAACTGAACTACCCAACTGCAGGCACACTCCAAACTATTCTGTTCAGGCCTATATAATCCTTTAGGATTAACTGAAGGGGGCAGTAATACATATTTGAAAGATCAGCTCAGAAAATAGTTAGATATTCTGTCCAAAACTGAATGTTTTCATCTTTTGGGCTACAAATTATTCCTGTTGGCATTTGTGAGTGTTTGAATTCAACTGCTTAAAAACTCAGTGAAGAGAATCAGGCCACATCTAAACTAATTATTTTGCAAATGGTTTGCACCTGTATGTGCCACAAATGACATATGCTATCCGCATGCCAAACCATGTCCTGTCTTGATTAATGCTCCATGTCCAGATTTTAAGCAGATGCTTAACCTTAGCACAGCGTCCCTTGTGCCTATTTGTTTGTGTAGATGTTCTACAACATCCCTAATCTAGGGCATTACTCAGCTGCCCTTCTTCCACTACTTAAGATTTTTTTCTACAACTTCCCTTTTCTTAAAATAAAGCTATGTGTGTGCATTTCCACCAAGTCAGCCATCAAATAAGCATCAATTATCCCCTAGTGATATATACCTCTTGCTGATTTGTTTGTTTCTGTTAACTTTCTCTGATATTGCATACCCGCCACTGATTCTAACTCAATCACACTCACACACATACAGACTCACACTGTGAAAAGTTATTAGCATATGGGTACAGGGATGCAAACAACATGGTGAATGGTGTGGAGAGAGTGGACAGGGAGACATTTTTCTCCCTCTCATAATACTAGAACCTGGGGTCATTGCATGAAGCTGATGGGTGGGAGATTCAGGACAGATGATTGGAAGTACTTCTTTACACAGCACAGAGTTAAACTATGGAATTTGCTACCACAAGATGTAGTGATGGCCACCAAGTTGGATGGCTTTAAAAGGGGGTTAGACAAATTCCTGGAGGAGAAGGCTATCAGTGGCTACTAGTCCTGATGGTTATACGCTGTCTCCGTTATCAGAGGCAGGATGCCTATGTACACCAATTGCTGGGGAACGTGGATGAGAAGGTTCTTTTGCACTCATGTCCTGCTTGTGGGTTTCTTTCTCATCATGGGCAGCTAGTTGGCCATTGTGTAAACAAAATGCTGGGCTACATGGATCCTTGGTCTGATCTTGCATGGCTCTGCTTATGTTCTTAACATAGAGCACATCAAGCAGGTCCAAGAGTAGAGAGTAGGAGTGGAAAGCAAATGTGAAAATAGCAGTAAGGACATGAAAGGCTGGCCATTGACAAACTGTACTGACAAATGGCAACAGAGGGACACTGGTGTGCACACACATATTCATTTACTAGCAACAGCGATAAGCTTAAGTGCAGTTGTACCAGTAGTGACTGCTAGTGGTATAATAAACTGATGATGATGCACACTTGTATGCCTGGAAAGCAAGGCACATCTACCAATGCTTTTCCCCTCTCATAATGTCAATAATGGGTAGCACAGCTTTGCACCAGGTGGTGCGGCTGCTGCACATGAGATGAGTGACCACCCTCCAGTCAAACAGGTAAGAGATGGGTCTGGCCCTATAACTGGCTTTCTCCCTCTTCCAGCTCACATTCAGGAATAGCAGGATGGAGAATGGCCTCACCATAGTTTCAAAGAGGGAGCAGTATGATTTGGTGATTTTCACAAACAGTACACTCTTCAGTGTTTGCATTTTTTAATTTAACTTTAATTGACTAATAAGATGTGCATTCCTCTCCCCCAGCAAAAAAGATCCTCCCTTTCAAAGTCAACTAGTCACAGGATTCATTGCTCAGGCTCATCTAGTCCCAGTATAATGCTATTTTAACCAGTGGAGGCTGCTGGCTCTGATTCGGTGGGGCTGTGAATCCATTCTGGATTTTGGTCAGAACCAGCCAGAATGCTGAAGGAGCTATCCAAGGTGCTGAACCCTATTTGGGGGATAGGGTTCAGTGCCCTGGATAGCTCCTTTAGAGTTCTCTCTGGTTCTGACTAAAACCCATTATGGATCACGGCCCAACCGAAATTGGAGCCGCCAACCTCCACTGATTTTAACCAATTAAGGGTGCAATCCTATGCATATTTAGACAGAAAAAAAGTTCTACAACTCCCAGTATCCCCCATCCAGCCATGCAAGCTGGGGAATTTTGGGAGTTGTGGGACTTTTTTCTGCCTAAATGTGCATAGGATTGCACCAATACATTTGACACTGACTTCAGTGGAAGTGACTTTTAACTTGCACACATAAATGTCCTTGAAATGTATTCAGCTGATCTACCTCCACAAAATGAACATGTTTTATGTCTTATCAATTAATTTTGGTCAGAATGTTTATTCTTGGAGCAATGAGGCTAGCCGTGCAAATAGCCAAGATGGTATTTTGTGTTTCTTCCTAAGATCAGTGCTGACATTTGCAATGCTTGGACAGAATGTACAATCAGAGAGAGCTTTTTTGGTCATATTTCAACTTTTTCCTTTCATCGCTTTATCCAGAAGGCTGAGAAGCTTTACAGAATGATTAAGATTTGCACCGTGCTTTTATAAATACATTGACTTCAGTGTACATCAAAAGGCAGTGAGTTCATTTGATTATGTGTAAGAATGCCCCTGTAATCCCATGCACACTAATTCAGGATTCTAACCCAGTATGCCTCACAATAGATAAACATGTGTGGTGGGCAGCAGCTGACAGATTGCTAAAGGGAGTCGGGCAGTTTAAATGGGGTGTCATCAACCGCTCATACTGAGTCAAGCAAGGACTGAGTCACTGAATCCATGATTGCAGGGTCCTGCTGAAAGCCATGCAGATATCCCAAACCTGGTCCATTTTGCCATCCTCACTCCAATGTCCTAGAGGCTAATAGCAGCCACTACCTGCATTGGGATTCCTACCTCTCCAAACATGGCCTAAGAGTGAGAGGTGAAAACCACACAGAGAGAGAACAAGCATCTTACCCACCCAACTTGAAGTAGTCACAGCAACTTTAGCTGCCTGTTGTCCAACATTTCCATCTAATAGCCCAGGCCCATTCATCTACCACCTCACTCCATCCATTCACCTCTGTGTATATATTGAACCCAGTCATTGCACAGGGGTTCCTTTTGACATCACTGAACTCTCACTCTCCCCTTTTTCCATTGCCTGCCCCCCCAAATGTCCTTGGCCCATGCAACATTCAATCTACAGCAATTCCTCCCCCAACAACGAACTCCTTTAGTTTTATTCATGCCCTTCACACATCAGGGAGGTGCAGAAAGGCTCCCAAAGTGTGTGTGTGTGTGTGTGTGTGTGTGTGTATGTATGTGTGTGTCGCCTCTCCATCACTGGCAGCATACAAAAATGTAAAACATCCCCCTCTTCAGTTCCATTCATGATCTTTTCCACAGCTGGAAATGGGTGGGAGGCTGAAGTGTGGAAGGTAGCGGAGACCGCCCAGAAGCGGCTCCTTAGCACCACGATATACACTACAATGCAAAGGGGTGGGTGGCCCTTCCTCACCCCACATCCCCATCTATACACCCTTCTTCAGACCATCTCTTATTGCCATTCATCCTGTTCTTATTCTCACCTGGGAGAGGAGAGTTGACAGACATGAGGGATAAAAGTCCTTGGTAATCCTATGCAACCTATGCTGTAAGCTAGCCTTCCCCTCAACCTGACAACCCCCAGATGTGTTGGACCACAACCCCACCATCCCCGAGGATGATGGGACTTGTGGTCCAACACATCTGGAGGTCCCCAGGTTGGAGGAAGGCTGCTATATACTATTAATGAAAAGGGGTTGCAAGGTATGTTTTTCACTCTCTCCAATATAAACCTCCTATCCTTTGCTTTACTCCAGCTATTAACCCCTTTGCTGCTTCCTCGGTTGGATCTGCACCTGATTTCTCCATTCTCCCCTCTCCACAAACTGTGGTTGGATCCACGCGCGTCCCCTCCCCCCCCGCCCCCCCCCCCGCCCAAGCCTTACCCGCATCTTCCTCGTCGAAGCTGTTCATGCAGGGGAAGTAAATGGCCAGGGCCTCGAAGGAAGCGGACAGGCTCAGGCGACTCTGCGAACGCTCCATGAAAAGCCCAGAGCCGGGGGCGCCGCTGCCGGGGGCTTCGGCCGCAGCCTGCGGCTTGGCCAGCTTCGACGCCCCATTCTTCACTCGGAGCACAGCTCGCGGCGTCTTGGCTGCTGTGCGGGGCCCTCGGGGGGGGGGGTGAGAAATGGGATGGAGGAGGTAGAAATGTGAGGTGAGGAATCGGGGGTGAATAAGAGAAGAATGGGCTTAGACCCACACTCTGGGGAGGGGAGGGGGGGAGAGAGAGAGAGAGAGAGAGAGAGAGAAGGTGATGTTGCGAATGGAAAGAGCGCGGAAGATGCTGGTGGTACCCAGGGGAGAAAGGATGCTGTGCTAAGGGATGCTGTGCTAAGGGATGCTGTGCTAAGGGATGCTCTCGGGCGACCTGTTTCTTCCAGCCGCTGCTGCTGCTGCTGCTGTTCTAAGAAGAAGCTGAAAGGTACTGCAGCTGCTATTGCCCTGCGGGACGGATACACGCTGGTGTTGCTTCTGATGCAGATGTTGGAATGGATGCCGCCGCCGCCGCCGCCTTTGCAGCTCCAAGAAATCTGGGCGCTTCTGCTGCTCCAAGGATGAGCGCGAGAGAACCACCTGCTGCTGGCGGTGCTGCTGCGCCTGCTCTCCCCGGGCGCCCTTGGCTCTGCCCACAGAGGCGCGTCTGGCTCGGCTCGCTCCGCTCCCCCGCCGCCAGGCTGCGCTCCTTGCGGGCGCCTGCTCCTGTCTCAATGGCCCTTCATTCAGCCCCACGTCGAGGGCGGGGGCTGCCGTGAAGTCATTCTTGGAAGGCAGCGCAGCCAATCAAGAGCCGGCTGGCGAAAGGAGGGAGGGAGGGAGGGAGGGAGAGACACGCTGCTCTTAAAGGGGCCGAGCCACTCGGTAGGGTTGGCGGCCGTTGCCAAGCGAAAAGCAATGGAGCATGCGCCCTCTCGCCCTTTGGGAGTTGACAGCCCATCATTTCAAACTCCTAGGGTTCAGCTCCAGATCATATCAAGTGAGATGTTAAATAAAATGCCATGCATCAGCTGGAATGCTCTTGGTGTGCGTACCAGAAGGCCGAAGAAAAGTATAATCCTATACATGTTTAGGGGAGGGGCTCTAGCTCAGTTGTTGATCACCTGCTTTGCATGCAGAAGCTTCAAGGTTCAACCCTACCTGGCGTCTCCAGGTAGGGTTGGAAAAACTGCTGCCTGAAACCCTGGAGAGCCGCTGCCAGTCAGTGAAGACAGTGCTGGGCTAGATGGACCAATGGTCCATACGTGGTATAATGCACCTTCCTGGGTCTCTGTCCAGCTTCAGGTGTACGCTGATGGGATCTGAGCTAGGGGTGACTGACCAAGAAAGAGATCTTGGAGTTGTGGATAGCTTGATGAAAATGTCAGTGTGTGGCTGCTGTGAAAAAGGCGTCTTAGGCGTAATTAGGAAAGAAATCGAAAATAAAACTGCCAATATCATACTGCCCTTATATAAATCTATGGTGTGACCAGACTTGGAATACTGTATACAGTTCTGATCACCACACTTAAAAAAGGATATTGTAGAGTTGGAAAAGGTGCAGAAAAGGGCAATTAGGGGGCTGGAGCAATTCCCCTCTAAGGAAAGTTTACAGTGTTTGGGACTGCTTAGCTTAGAAAAAAAGCAAGTAAGGGGAGACATGATAGAGGGGTACAAAATTATGTATGGTGTGGAGAAAGTGGATAAGGAGACATTTTTGTCCCTCTCCCATAATGGTAGAACCCAGGGTCATCACATGAAGTTGATTGGTGAGAGATTCAGGACTGATAAAAGGAAATACTTCTTCACACAGCACAAATTAAACTATGGAAATTGCCACTACATGGTGGAGGGATGTCCACCAATTTGGGTGGCTTTAAAAGGGGGATTAGATGGATTAATGGAGGATAAGGCTATCAGTCAGAAGCAGTATGCCTATGTATACCTGTTGCTGGGGAACATGAATGGGTGGGGTGCTATTGCAATCATAACATACTTTTAAAACAAAAATGTGATTCTTTTTTAATGCAAAGTATAACCCAGGTGACCCTTACATTTCCATTTGTTTCCTTAGCCTGCATCCTTATATGATTTCCAGATACAGCTGTATTCAACTGATCATTGAGATTTCAGCATCCATACTGATTTGTACAGCATTTGCAATAAAAAGGGTATTTATATTTAGTTGTTATTATTTGTTCTTAAAGCACTTTAATCCACTATATCTGCACAACTTTTAAAAGACAAAACACACAATATTTTCAAAATAGATGAACAGAGTGTTGCCTATTCTTTATTCTATATGTTATGACTGCTTTCAAGCATTTAAATATACTGTTTGGGAAGTGACCAGTCAAATGCACAACACACATAATCTACACATAGCAGTTATGCCGTTATCATACTGTTATCATAATTATTGGTACACATGACACCACTGGGCAGCAATAGTTATGATAAGCATATATTCAAACAGTAGCTGGGAGAAAGAAGGTGGAAAAGCAGACTTGATTATTCTCCCTGTTCTCAGATTTTGTTATAGCAACTCCTTCGCTTAATGTGGTAATGAAGTAGTGGACTCATGGCAACCTTCCTACAAAAAGATAGCTTTTTTTTAGTCAATAGATGGTGAAATCCTTTTGCTAGAATGCAAGCCTCTTCATTCTCATCTAACTCCTAGCTCAATCCAGTTTCACTGGGTTCTTGGCATCTTAGTGAGCACCCAGAGGCCAGCGTTTGCCATGTCATGGATAAACATGCAGGCTAAGTTTTCGAACATATCCTGAAGGCCACTTTCCCACTCTTGTCTTTTCTCAACACTTCTCCAGAAAGGCTGGCTGCAGATCAAAAGTACCAGCTGTCCTCAGAAGATTAGCATTGCTCACCCAGGAAACTCAGAAGCAGTGTAGGCACAATTGCATCATATGCTTCCATTTGCGTGGAGGGATCTCTACCTAGATATTCTGTGTGACTCAAATCTCAGATTGGAAAATAAGATGGCGTCTCATCCTTCAGTTGTTTTTTCAGAGCAGCATGCAGGACTCCTCAGTGTCACAAAGAAAAGAGGCCACCAGGCCTTTACTCAAATCACTCCCCGCTATAACAAGCTGTCTTCCAAAGGAGGAATCATAATAGAAGAGGATGTGCCTGGGTGCCCCCAAGATGTTCAGATGGCTCTTGTGTGTACCACCTCGCCTTCCTTGGAGGAAGGGCAGTGATTACGTTGCTGCATGTCCTCATTTACATGGCCATGCAACTCACGTGTGTACACATGTAAAGGCCAACGCGGGCCTAAGGGGGCCTTTAACCAGAAGTGTGCTGCATTCACAGTGGATTTATGCACCATGCTCTTACAAATGGGAAATAGCTACTTCAAAAATGGAGAAACCAGCTCAAATGCTCATGGCCCTGCAGGTCAAACTGCATTCCTGCCAATATGGAATCCAGCTTTGGGACTCAATGGGTGTGTTACTAGGGTTGATAAACTCTCTCTGTGGGTGTACAAGGTAATGGATCTCTCTAGGCAAATGCAGCAGTAAGGTGATTTGGTCAGAAAGTATAGGGAGCCATTTTTCTCCCTCTCTCATAATATAAGAACCTGGGGTCATCGCATGAAGCTGATGGGTAGAAGATTCAGGACAGATAAAAGGAAGTACTTCTTCACACAGTGCATAGTTAAACTATGGAATTCGTTGCCACAGGATGTAATGATGGCCACCAATTTGGATGGCTTTAAAATGGGGTTAGACAAATTCCTGGAGGAGAAGGCTATCAATGGCTATTAGTCCTGATGGCTATGTGCTCCCTCCAGTATCAGAGGCAGTATGCCTAAATACACCAGTTGCTGGGGAACATGGGTGGGAGGATGCTGTTGCACTTGTGTCCTGCTTGTGGGTTCCCAGTTGACAGCTGGGACAGAATGCTGGACTAGATGGATCCTTGGTATGATCCAGCATGGCTTTCATGTTCTTATGTACAAGGGGAACTCTGGGCCTGGAAACATGGGATTGTCACCAGAGCAGAGCAAAGAACTGTGCTAGGAGAGAGTCACAAGGAACAACATTAAAGCCAATCGGACCCTGGATTATTCTCAGAGCTGGGACACACCAACATGAGGGATGCTCAAGCAAAATGAATGAATAGCAACTGCCCAAACTCCAAGATAGTTATAGGGTTTAAAACAAAGGGTACAAAGAGCTAGAGGTTTCAGAGGCTGGACTCAAAAAGGGTTAAAGCAAAGGAAACAATAGGTTGGTTCTGGAGAATGAATAGACTGTTCAGGGAAGTTCCCTGCCCCTTGATTAATTTGTATCTATTCATTTATTTAACAACCTTTTATTAATCACTTACATTTTTTAAAAAAGTCTAAGCGATATACAACAATACATAATAAAACCATAATAAAATACCATACAAAAAGCTGAGAACAGACAACTATAAGAGGGTAAAAAGGAAATAACGTTTCTGAGAAAGCTTGTTGAAACAAGTAAGTTTTCAATAGATGCTGAAAACCCAAAAGGGTTGGTGCTGTGTAAATTGTACTGGGACAGAATTCCAGAGAGTGGGTGCCATAATACTAAAGGCCCTATTCCAAACCATAATAGATCAGGCCTTCTCTATCCTAAGCACCACCAGGAGAATATCTCCTGCAGCGTCCGCACAGCATCCGCACAGACACACAGGAGGTCAGGTGGTTTCTTAGATATCCTGGTCCTCAGTTGTTTAGGACTTCATGTAAGTACCAAAACCTGGCGTGGTAGCGTATGGGCATCCAGTGCAACTCCCTCAGCATAGGTGTAATATGCTGCTGGTGATAAGCCACTCCCATTACCAGCCTGGATGCAGCATTCTGGCTCTACAGAGCAGTATAGTACAACATTCAAAACAAAAAGTTTATAATTTGGGGAAGAAAGGGGAGGCAGTTATTTTGTTGCTGCTATAGTTAAACAATTGAGAGTCAGAAATCCTTGCTGATCTACTGCAAATCTCCCAGAGATTTACCAGTAGATTCAGATCTACCTTCTGCCCACTCCTGGCTTAAGCAATTGGTGATGAAGAGTCAAAGTAAGAGATGCCCGAAGTTCAGACAGAAGGATAAGCTCATAACTTTTGCTCTACAGATGCTGGTCACAAATTCAGCACAAAGTTAGGTACGCTTAAACCATGAGCTTTGATAGAAATTAGTGTACATCATCAAAAAATAAAATAAAATTGATCCATTGGCCATTTAGTGACTTGTGATGGATCAACACCTGCTGACAGCTCTCCATCTGTCAAACGGCAGCAATAGTGGCCCACCTCGTAAGCCTGTTGTGAGATTGGATGAGCTAGAGCAAATAACACTGTTACCCGACACCTCAGGAATAAACTATGCTCAAAACTGTGATGTTTAAAAATAAGAAACTGTGGTGCTTCTGAGGACATATAAGCAGATCTTGATTCACTCACCTCTTGCTGCTTTCACAGAATCTGCTGCCAAGGTGATTAGATGGAAGTTGTCAAGCTGTTTTAGTGTACAAAGGCTTCTTCTCTCTATTACCACAATATCTAGTAGTGGATTCAAGCTACTTGGACTTTGGGAGGTATGCAATAGCCTCTTGAAAGCTGAATGCATGTTTCCTGCAAATATATAGGGTCCAGGTCACCTAAAGTCTCTGACTAATATGTGACTAAAGCCCAGTGATTGCACCCTTTCACACTAGCCTAGATTTTGAGCAGTCTGGGGGTGGTGGTCAATAGGTAGTCAGAGGTTTCAAATGACTTATTCATGCAGTTAGGGCTGCCTCTCCTTTTAAGCCAGCCTTTCCACACCTTGGCTCCCCATTCCCGATTCATGGGTATCTCGGTGCACATTTCGGGAACAAGCCTCATTGACCACAATGGGAGTTACTTTTGAGTAGACACACATATTTTTGTACTGAGGAACAGGGAGGGGAAACAAGGGAAGGGGAAACCAGATCCCTTTCTAACCTGATGCTGTGCAGGATCAGATCAGATGATCAAAGGTGGAAGTAGTTGCTTCCAAATAGCAATGAACTAAACAACACAGAATCACAGCTTGGGGAAAGCTTTTAGGAATTAGTGCTTTAAAATGTGCAATTTCAATTGGGGGGGGTCTGTGTAAATTCTGATGTGCACATTCAGGGGACAAGCCTCACTGACCACCATGGGAGTTACTTCTGAGCAGACACTAATTGATTTATGCTAGGAAACACAGGGGACAGGAAACACCCCTTGACCAGGGTCATGGCAGGGCTAGCTACCCAAGGTAAATGTGGGGGGTGGGGCATACAACAACTATACTGGGGAGAACCTGACTTAAGGAAAAGAATTGGACTTTAAGCAGTCTCAGGAAATCTGGTTTTTCCCTGATAAGCTCCAGGGTGGCTGCTGGATGGCCACAACATCATCTATCCCTAATGAACTCTGAACACAACCAGCTCAGAGAGTAAATCACTCATGGAGACACCCCCCGATGGAAAATTCCAAAATCTGAGCTTCCACAGCCTCAGAATTTGCAATCAGAATTATTTATGTCGATGGTTCCTATTTCATCAGACTTTCTTGATTTTAAATAGCAGTATTTAAATTTCCTGATGCTTAGATAGTGAGTGCTGTTTCTTGCATAGCCTCAACTGTACCACCCATGCACAACCGTCAACAGGTACCTCCCTTCCGGGATTGGGTGTTACAATTCTGGCTATATAAGCAATAGCACCAAGCATGGCATCCGGGGGCAGCTGCTGAGGGCCTAGAGGTTCAAAAGGGCCCATCCCTGCCCCTACCTCAGCAGCTGCCACCATCTGCCTTCTTGTTTGCCCACCTGTCTGGCAAAATGTGGCACCAGAGCTGAGCCAGGCAGGAAGCCCTGTGGGGCCCCATTCAAAAAAATTTTTTTTAAGTTACACTTTGAGTAGGAGCGACTTGAACCAATCACATACTGCCTTGGCAGGGACATGACCAATGAGGGTACAGGAGTGGCATAAACACTGCCTTTTGCCCCAATGGGCCATATCCCCCCAAATGCAGCATCTGGCTGGTTCAGGTCTCTGCTACTCAACACGTAACTTTAAAAAAAATGAAAATAGCGTCCCTGCAGGCTCAGCTGGCTAGGCCCCATGGCACTTTGCTAGTGAGCAGGCTGTCTGGGTGAGGAGAGAAGAGGAGCTACAGTAAAAACAAAATGGAGGGAATGTTAGCTGGTTGGTGGTTTTGGCAGCTGGCTGGCAGGCTTCAGTGGTGGCCAGTGGGCAGGGGACTTGTGTAGCTGGTGGGCTTTGGCAGTGGTGGGTGGCAGCAATGGGCAGGAGCTGCAGGCCCATTGGCAGCTATATGCCAAGGGCCCACTGGACCCTGAATGGCACTCAAAACTCGAACCTTAGAAATAGAAGGCGTGATACATTGCCTAGTTTGACTTCAAATTTTGTTAAAATATTGGTATGTGGTAGGGTTTTGGTGCTGTTTCATATCTCTTCCTCAGATCCCCACCATCCATGTTTAGCTAATGGCACCACTTCTGTCTTATTCTCTGCAGGCTGGCACTCTTTGAAAGCAAAGCTTAGATGGCAGTTCAAGAGTTGCCTGTCAGATGGCACTGCAGGTTCCTGCTTTTATCATTACTCAGTGAAGATGGTTTAGATGTATTCGGTTTGGAAGAAAAACAAAACGCTGGAACAAATACTGGAAATGAACTTTGATGGGTAAATTCATCATTGGACACTCTGGAAATGTAAGATGCTGAGTAAATTTATGTTTCAAATGGTAAATAGCCTTATCCAGAAGTTTCCAGAAGAATTTTTTATCCCAATGTGAGGCCTCCTGTACAGTAATATGACCAGGACCCAGTGTCTGTCCTGGGAAAAATTCAAGAGATCTGTGGCCATTTTATGCACTTTCTGAGGCATGTTCTTTGAGATCTATCAGGAAAGTCCTGATAGCCCAAAAGCAGGGGGAGGAGAGAATAATATAGATATGTGGCAATGGCACTGGTAGACAAATATCTACCAGGTGGTACCTTACTGTGGTATGCATGTATTCTGCCCCTTTCCTGCCAACACAGGAACTGATGGGCCTAGAATCACAGCTTTGGAACTGAGATGAGGGGAGCTACCTAGCTAACATGGAAGGCTTGCACCAGAACCGAGGATCAGGACACAATTGCTGAAGCAGCTGGAAGGCTGTCTGCAAGGTCACCAAGGGTCAGAACAAGGAGCTGGACAGGCTGATCTCTGAGGGACATGTTACAAAGTTTTGTTAGAAGACCAACAATTTTACATTTGAGTTCTTTAAGAACTCTAGGATGGATACTATCTAGACCTGGTGATTTGTTACTTTTCAGTTGGTCAACAATACAGCTTAGAGCATCATGTCTTGTTACCACTATTTGCCTCAGTTCTACAGACTCTCTTCCTGAGAAAGCATGGGTTCTTAGGCATGGGTATCTGCATCTTCTGCAGTGACGACAGATACAAATAGTTAATTCAGCTTTTCCTTTAGCACGCCTTTAACTCCTTTGTTCTCCAAAGATCCAACTGCCTCCCTAGCAATTGTCCTGTTTCTAATATATTTAAATAAAGTTTTATTGTTGGCCTTAATGTTTTTAGTGGTGTTTTGGAGAGATTTGACCCCCCACCCTTGACTTTCAACTTCCTTTTGATCTGTTCCCTCATTTTTTGATAGCTTCCCTCTTTTTAATTCAAATGTAACTGTGTTGGACTTTCCTGGCAATTGTCCACTTATGTATATGTTGACTTTTATACCACTGTGGTCACTGTTTCCAATTGGTTCAATCCAGGTTGGGGAGCCAGGCATCCTACTGAATTGGGAGATGAGACAGAACAACTGCTGATAGGAAACACTGTATACAACACTCAGAAATCAGAATGCAATGAGAGACTGAGGTGGTAGAATTCTCAACTGTACCACTTCAGACTATGGCCTGGTTCTATATGGCCATAATGCTAACCCATGGCATGTGTTGTTGAATTCTGAATTGTCACAATTGTTAACCATGAACAACCCAGGACAAGAACTCATGGTTTCTTGTTGGGTTGTGAATTCTGGGTTGTTTAAACCATAGGTTGTCATTACATGTGAACCCAGACCCATGGGTTGTTTTGCCAGGCTACAGAGGCAGCAGGCAAGAGTGGTAAAAAAAAAAAAAGCCCAGACAAACAGCCAGTAATACAGCACTGAAAAGGCATTTGGGATACAGGGAGGGAAACAAACAACCCAGGGACTGGGAAAACAAACCATGGTTTGTTTGATCATCTGCCAGAGACAAACTCTGAGTAGGGCAATAAACCATGGCCTAGTGTTATGTGTGAATCAGGCCTATAGGTGAGGAAGAACCACTTATTTTTGAATACTCTTCTGTATAAGCTACTCCCACTACATCTCCCTTCATCAAGGAGAAAGGTTTAGTGCAGTGCTCTTCCTGATGTTTACCACATACTGTTTATGTGTGGGAACATACAAAAAATATGTCACAGCCATCCTAGCATCCTGAAGTGGAAAAATCCAAAATCCTACTGTCTTATTCTTCATAATGTGCCAAATGGCTCTCGGGCAATCCATGCAGAACTGCAGGAGTTGTTTGTAGGCTCAGGTAGTTTCATAATAGTATTTGCAGTCAAGTAATCTCCATTTTAGCTACAGAATTTCAATCCCCAGTTAATCACCTATACTTCTTATTCTGCTGATAGCTGTATTGTTTCACTACAAATTTCATTATTCAATGTTTCACTTGACATTTGAAATCCTATTAATATATTTACCAGGTGAGCCTCTTTCTTAGCCATTTTATTACACTGAACGCCAAATGGTTTCTCAATAGGAATTTGCTGCCTGAACCTCCAATTTTTACCTTTGGAAACAGATACACTGCTTGCATGTGCAAAAGCAGAAGTTACTTTAAAAAAAATCTGACCCACATAGCTTTCTTTAGCAAGTGCAGAACAGACGTTTTGTGCTATGTACAGAAGGATGTGGAGGAGGGGGAGCCATAATAAAGAGTAAGCAGATGCGGTTGAATGGAAGCTTGGTTATTGTGCAGACAAAGTGATTCCTTCGTGTCTTTCATTCATTCCCACTCATGTCACTGCCAGTGCCACAAATGGAGGCGATGTTGGAAAGATGGGAGCAATTTGAACTGTCTGAATTTTAATAAGCAATTTTTGCAAAGCACAACAAGCTCATCGACTGGGAGATAATTCAGCTGCAATTCCACCCTCTCCCAGCTGTGAATTTCTGACACTGTTACTGCCTAACAAACGGCGCTCTAGCCTGAATGATACTTGCGAGGATCAGGCAAAACAAGGGCAGTCCAGAAATCCACTTGGCTCCAAAAGGTCCATCAAATCACTAAGGAGTGCTGTGGCTGTCCATCTGGGTCATGTTTAGAAAGACACATGTTTAGTCTTGGCTGGATTCTGGAAAGAATCAAACCACTGAGATCTTAGGGCTTTTCTCCATGAGGCATTTATCATGTGCTTGTCATTCCCGAGTCATGGTTGTTTATGGGTTCTTTAGACAACGTCATGACCTTCCAGTTTCGCTTCTGTGTCCAACCAACTTCTGGTGAGATTTTTTTAGAGCAGGGAAAATGCAGCATTTAATTATGAAAGTGAAAGAAAGTGCAATTTCCTCTGGTATATTTGCCCTATTCTGTTATACAGCAGTGCCACCTAGAGGTTATATAGCAGAAAAGCAGGAAAGGAAATGCTCCTTGTGTAGTGCTCAGATCTCAATTCTGCAATGAAACCGAAAGTAGATACAGTGGATTAACTGCCAATTAACAGCCCCATGTAGAAAAGCCCTTAGGGTGAGCACTGAGTTATCATGGGTGTGTGTGGGAGTAATGCCATATTATATTCTTGAAAGATTTTTTAAGACTTATTAATTTCCAAGCACAAGAATATAATGCTAAATATTCTTTGTGAGTAGCTTAGATGGATGGATCAAACTCTGTCAGCCTAAACGGGGATGTAAAAAGCAAGCACCCTATAGCCTGTTCTAGACACACATCTATTTCACTGCTTGTAAGCATGACAAAATAGATTGCACTGGTCAGAGTTAAGGCCGTTTTCTTATACAGAATTGACATATTGGTAGGAGAAAGCATCTTGTGTGAACTGGCTTCATTCCTAAGGTTAAAGCTCTGGCTAAACATTTTTGGTCAAATGTATGAGTATCTGCAGAGTTCATCCCGCTTGGTCTGAACTTAAGGTCAGGATCCTCAGCTTTTACCACTACTAACACCACAAAACCACCGATACCATTATTATTATTATTATTATTTATTAAAAAAAACAATCCCAGGGATACAAACACTATTTTTTCTATATTGATTATTAACACATCGCATCCTTAAGATTACAAACCCTGTGATGCAGTGTGGTTGGGAACAAAACCAAGCATGTTCAAAATCAGCTAGTGCGTTAACAGAAGCACCCCGCTGAAAATAATGAACAAATGCAAGTGCAACTGACTGAAATTCACATAGACAGGAAAATGCAACTAAAACTGAATTCTATCTGAAGGTTTCACACATGCTCAGTAGCAAGCCTACTGAAAGCATGGGACAAGGAAGTAGTGAGAAGGGGCTCAGATATGTCTAACCTGGGGCTCAGCAGCAAGCATTTGGGAAACCCCAGTCTAAACAGTTGGCTCTGCTTAGTGAATACTCTATTTGTATTTGTGATCAAAACATTAAATGGTCAGTCACATGGGTTTAATCAATTAATGTTCCAAGCACTATTTATGGGCATCTCTACACCAGCCTAAAATCCTGCATTTAAAGTGCGGCTTTCTGCTTCCATTTTAAATGCAGGATCACAACTCCCTTTTTCACCCGCTTCCTTTTCCTCCTCCCCTTTCCCCCTCCTTCTCCCAGTATCTGAGTCTTCCATTATCTGTCATTGATCGCGCTCCTCTTCTTGCTGCTTTTACTCTTTTCATGGAGGAAACTGAAGCGGAACACAACAGGGTAATTTAATAGCTCATTATCTGTGATCTATTTAAAAACAGAAGGGCATTTAGGGTGCTAAATGCCCCTTGTAGATAGGCGGCTGCCTCCAACCTTGGAGGCGACTGCCTATCCAAAGCAAGGCAGGAGAGACATGGGGGGATCGTTCCCTCTGTGCCTCTCGTGCCCTGCTTTTTTTTTTTTTTTTGCTAGACAGCAGTTTTCGGCTGTTTAGGAGTGGGGGGGCACGGCTAGGAGAGAAAACTGCCATACGACACATAGGATGTATCGTATGTGCAGCTCCGTTCTCCCCACCCTGGAATGCCCCCCAGCCCCACCCCTTTTCAGTTGCTTCATGCTCGTCTTCTGAGCATGGAGGATGGGGCATCTCTGCGCTGCCTCAGAGGCAACGTGGATGAAGGGGGAGGTCGGATTTCTGGGAACCGTCTCCGAGGTCAGTTCCCAGAATAGAACATATCCTATGGCCCGCTAGACAGTGTCTAGAGGCCATAGGGTTGCTCTCTCCGTGCAGCAGATGCCTTGAATGATCACGGTGTCATGTAAACAGCTCGCAAACATCCGTGAAGGAGCAATCTCAATTGCAGGACAAAAGCTCAGCGTGCAGAAAGCCTATAGCTAGATGCACATTTCTTCTAGGGTGGGTTCATTCACTAAAAAAGTCCTAGCAAACAGAGAAGAAAAATGTCTAGAAACTACTTTCTGCTCAATCAAACATGTCTAATTTTAATTTGATACAAAGAAAACTGGTATTGGCATGACTGACACATGGCAAGAATGACCAGATGGAAATGAATTTTTCTCTTCCCACATGACAGCCAAGATTAAAGCATCCATGGGGCATATAATATACCATCACGACATCATAGAAAAAGTGTTGCGATCTAAGTTAGTTGCTGCTATTCAAGAAAGATCTTAGAGCTGCTAATATATCTATCGACAGCCATATCAACATCTGTTGCCAGCTTGTAATCTGCAACTTTCCATTGGCTAAACTACTGTGATGTCATGGAAAGTTCACAGTCATTTTAACTATCAGTCAACTTCACAAGTGCTGACTAACAGTTCAGATTCTGGGAAGGAAAGGAAAGGCCAGTTTGGCTGGGAGAGAAACATCATCCTGCAACTAGGATCAAGGAGAGACTGTGTATTGTGGGTTTGGAGATGGGAATAGCCAAGCTATTGCTATTTTCAGTGGAAACTGCATGTATATCAATGTATCTAGTTCTGTCTTTATAGTGCAGAACCAATAAGCTGGCCAGAAATATAGGCAGTCTGGAGCAATAACAACATGTAGTTTGAAATGGGGCAGGGGGTATCTATCCCAAAATGGAAAGTCTGGCTGGAGCAGGGAGCAGTGCCAGTGAATGAAACATCATGGCTGCAGGGCTAATATAAACACAAGAGGGTTCAACTGGTTGTGCAATCCTAGCTCCTGATCATCTGAACTCACCCTTTTTTATACTTCACACATTACGTTCTTTAGGTGCAGCATACCTAATAGTTCTTAAGTGTACACCTAAAATGTAATGTGTGAATGGGATCCACTTGTATCTCACAAGTACATTCAGCAGCAAACTGGGTGAATACTCAGTCATGAGCCCGGGTTTAATACATGATAATGTATGGAATGGCCCTAAAGCAGGGCTGGGGAACATGTGGCCCTTGTTGGACTTCAACTCCCATCAGTCCCAGCCAGCATGGCCAATGGTCAGGGATGATGGGAGTTGGGGTTCAACAATACATGGTGGCTCACACACTCCCTAACTCTGCTGTACAGGACTGGGTCCCTTTAACTAAAGCAGGTTTGAGTTCTTGAATGAGTTTTTAAGCCCCTGGCCTTTTGAAGTTGGTATGAAATATTTAGCAGTCAGAGCTGCTGGGGTAATTTAAACTCAGTTTTCTGCAGGGAACATTGGCTTTCCTTGAAATATTTTAGCACTCGCTGTCAGCGATGCTGCTGCTGCTCCAGTTGTTTCTGGCTGGTTCTTTTAGTTAGTGTTTGAGGTTAGCTATGATACTGTGATACCATGTTATTAGGATGTACATCGAGTCCTATGCAGTGAATATATAAAACACTTAATATCTTTGAAGAGAAGAAAGGTGAAGGCTGGGGTGTGCGTGTGTGTGTGTGCGGGGTGCCGGCTTTGCTCAATTAATTTGTGTAATTGGTGGATTAAAGATTTAGTTACAGGGGGTTTTCATAGCTGTTCTTTGGTCATGTTCCTAATTTTGTGGAACAGTCTGTTTTTATGCTTCATATGCTTTTGCAACTGTTTAAAAGTGTATTTGCTTTAAAAAATAATTGAAGGATGACTGTATAAATGGCTATGTATGGCATTTAAAATTTAATTTTTAAAAAGCAGACAGCCCACTTGAAGCATGGGAGGAGGAGATTAAAAGTGATGGCTGACCCACCATTCAGCTTGGTAAAATATGAGCCTGCCTAGGGCAGACAAGCAAAGCTCTGCTGAGGCTTTTAAGGGTTACTTTGTCTTTAACCAAACATTTCCTCCTTGCACTCTCTGCCTACTTAATAGCTTTTCAAGAAGCATAGGCTGCTTCCACACTAGAGGCATTTAGCATCACCGTGGGACTTTTAGCATTGCTTTTCTGCAATTGGCTGATACTGGAATTAAAACAGTGGTTCCACACAGTACCTAATACAGAGCTATATTCTCTGGCAATGCCCACACCCATTGCCAAGACCCTACTATGCTTATTCAGAATAAAGTCCTGTTCAGGAAAGGCCCTGCATTGTGAATTAGAAGCTTTGTTCTTGCAGCTTCCTCCATTTTATTGTTTCCTGTTTAGCACAGCAGCAGCATTACTGATGAGTAACTGATTAATTCCATTTCATTCAGTTCCTATTCCTTCCATGGGGGCAGATAGGGGCCTTAATTACTGGTTTCCCGAGTGAGTGTGTGTGTGTGTGTGTGTGTGTGTATACACACGCACATACAAAATTTAGACAAGAAACAATAAATAGGACAAAAACTAAAAGGAAGAAGCCTCTATCTAATTAGAGGTAGAGTAGCCCCAAATAGCATGTTGTAATGCAGAAGAGGAGGAGCAACTAACTCCAGGGGACCGGTGAAGGCTAGGCATGGTTGGGCACCTGCCGAGGGCCCACACCCCCACAGAGGCCTACTGTCAAAACAAACAAACAAACAAACAAACCCTGGAGTTGCTTCTCCTCTTCACCTTTGCAAAGTCCTTGTTCGGGTATCTCTCACTCTGGCCCAGAGAGTGGGGGTGGTGCGAAGGAGGAGCAGTAGATGCCACTGCTTGCTTGCTCATGGGCTCTCTGTCTGCCAAGCAAGCAAGCGGTAGCAATGATGAGAAAGAGGATGAGGAGCCATGGCAGCTGGTGACAATGGCAGTGAGAAGGGAGACTCACTGAGGGAGAGGGTCCACTGCAGGTGTCTTGCCCAAGGGCCTTCAAAAACCTGGAGCTGACACTGCAGGACGCTCTTGTCTGTGGGCCCCTGTTGGGGTGTGGGCCCTTGGCAGGTGCCCAGCCATGCCTGCCCTTGACGCCAGCTCTGCCTTCATGGTGCAGTCATTGTTCTTCAGGACTCACCTTGTCTTGTCTACTCTCCTTCATTTGAAACCCTGGTCTGGGGTACCTGCTCCTTTTGCTTGCCTCTAAAGGATGACATGATCCTGGATGAGGGTGCAGACCTGGCATGTATTACGGAGACCTGGCTGGCCGAGGCTGCTGCTCCAACCCTTGCAGCCATGTGTCCACCTGGATTTTCGTATGCATAGCAGCCGAGGGCTGGGGATCGGGGAGGGGGAGTGGCTGTTATCTACCGAGAGTCCTTGGTCTTCACCAGACCCCCTCTCCGGGAGACCAAGGTTGCTGAGTGCATGTACTGGAGGTTGGGCCCAAAGGGCAGTCTGGGGATTCTGCTCGTGTACCGTCCACCCCGCTGCACGACTGACTCCCTGGCCGAGGTGCTTGAGGTGGTCTCTGATGTGCATGTACAGTCCCCTAACTTACTGGTGTTGGGGGACTTCAACGTACATTCAGAGGCCATCCTCACAGGAGCACCTCGGGACTTCATGGAGACCATGGCCTCCTGGGAGCTGCACCATATTCTAACTGGGCCCACCCATGTAGCTGGTCATGCACTAGACCTTGTGTTTGTTTCTGGAGAAGTGGGGAGTGATCTGGAAGTCGGGGGTATATCCACCACCCCCTTGTCATGGTCAGATCACTATCTGGTGACGTTGGACTTCTCGGTTCCACAACCCCTCCGCAGGGGTGGAGGACCTATTAAAATGGCCCGCCCCAGGCGTCTTATGGATCCAAATGGATTCCTGAACGCGCTTGGGGATTCTCTGGGGCATGCCAATAGCCACTCGGTCGAGACCCTGGTGGGTGGCTGGAATGCCGCAATCACTGGGGCATTAGATCAGGTGGCTCCGAAACGCCCTCTCCCCCTGAACAGGGCTCGGACTGCACCATGGTTCAATCCGCAGTTATGAGCTCTGAAACAGGAGGTGAGACAGCTAGAGCGCCGGTGGCGGAAGTCTCGCTCCAAAGACGATCAGACACGGGCTAGAGCTGTATCTTCAGCCTATCACGTGGCGGTGAAGGCAGCAAAAAAGGAATATTATGCTGCCTCCATCGCATCTGCTGAGTGCTGTCCCAGGAGGCTGTTCCAAGTGGTCCGGAGCCTGGTCGGTCCTGTGGCTCCGGAACCACTGGAGCATTGTAAGGCCTCCTGTGAGGCCTTGGCAAGGCACTTTGCAGATAAAATTGATCAGATTAGGTGTGTTACTCTGCACGCTGTGGATACAGTTAGTGAGCAAGAGGCGGCCTGTGGCAAACCGGTTTTGTGGGATCGGTTCCAGCTTCTTCCTCCTGATGAAGTGGACAAGGTGCTTTCATCGGTACGGCTGACCACCTGCTTACTTGATCCTTGCCCATCTTGGCTCATTATGAGCTGCAGAGAGAGACTGGGTGAGGGGATCAAGGCGGTGGTGAACGCCTCCCTTGAGGAGGGAGTGATGCCATCAGCCCTCAAGGAGGCAGTGATAAGACCACTCTTAAAGAAGCCCTCCTTGGATCCTCAAGTTCTGAATAACTTTTGCCCAGTCTCAAACCTGCCATTTTTGGGCAAGGTAATTGAGCGGGTGGTGGCAGTGCAGTTGAAGGCACACTTGGAAGAAACTGATTATCTAGACCCATTTCAGTCAGGCTTCAGGCCTGGGCATGGGACAGAAACGGCCTTGGTCACCTTGGTAGATGATATGAGGAGGGCTCTGGATAGGGGTGAATGCTCCTTCCTTGTTCTCCTCGACCTCTCAGCGGCTTTCGATACCGTTGACCACGGTATCCTCCTGGACCACCTGGAGGGGTTGGGCATTGGGGACACCGTATTGCGGTGGTTCCGGTCCTTCCTCTCCGGCAGGTACCAGAGGGTAGCACTTGGAGAGGAAGTTTCGGACCCGTGGCCACTTACTTGTGGGGTGCCACAGGGTTCCATCCTCTCCCCGATGCTATTTAACATCTATGTGAAGCCGCTGGGGGCTATCATCAGGAGGTTTGGGGTGCAGTGTCATCAATATGCGGATGACACGCAGCTCTACCTCTCGTTTAAATCTTCACCAAGGTTGGCCGTAGAATCCCTGTCCAAATGTCTGGATACGGTGAGTGGCTGGATGGGGAGAAATAAGCTGAAGCTGAACCCTGACAAGACCAAGGTACTTTTGGTGGGAGACAAGAGGAGGCTGGGGGATGTTGACCTGGTGTTGAATGGGGTACAGCTACCCTTGAAAGACCAGGTCTGCAGCCTGGGGGTCATTTTGGACTCCCAGCTGTCCATGGAGGCTCAGGTGTCAGCTGTGAGCCGGACAGCACTGTATCAACTCCATCTGATACGGCGGCTGTGCCCCTTCCTTCCCGACCATCTGCTC
Source organism: Heloderma suspectum (assembly GCF_057233095.1). Taxonomy (NCBI): domain Eukaryota; kingdom Metazoa; phylum Chordata; class Lepidosauria; order Squamata; family Helodermatidae; genus Heloderma; species Heloderma suspectum. The sequence continues at coordinate 281,785,010 of NC_139461.1, read as the reverse complement.
CCATCGGTAGTATATGCCCTGGTCTCCTCTCGTTTAGACTACTGTAATGCACTGTACGTGGGGTTACCCTTGAAGACGGTTCGGAAACTGCAGCTGGTACAGAACGCGGCGGCTCGCCTGATTAAAGGCAGCCGCCGGCGAGATCACATCACTCCAGTGCTGAAGGAGTTGCACTGGTTACCAGTTGTTTTCCGGGCCAAATTCAAGGTGTTGGTTTTGACCTTTAAAACCCTATATGGTTCCGGCCCAGCCTATCTTAAGGAGTGCCTCCAGCAGCACCAGACAGGCCGCTTAACAAGATCAGCCTCGGATGGCCTTCTCTCTGTCCCATCAGCCAGGACAGCTAGACTGGTGGGGACGAGGGAGAGGGCCTTTTCTGTGGTGGCCCCCACTCTGTGGAACTCCCTCCCTAGGGAACTCCGTCATGCCTCCTCTTTAATGAGCTTCTGTCATGCATTAAAAACGTTGTTGTTCAGGCAGGCATTTGGGGTGGGTTAGGGTATTTTAGAAAATGTTTTTATTGTAGAATTTTATTGTTTTAAACTGTTTTTATTGTATGTCGTACATCGCCCAGAGTGGCTGGGTGACCAGCCAGATGGGCGATTAATAAATTTAATAATAAATAAATAAATAAATAAAGCCAGCTGTGCCATTATTACCCTTAGCGTAAATACAAAATAGCTTTAACAGCAGTACAGGATTTGGATGAAAAATTCAAGAAAATTCCAGGATGTTCCTCCCTGGGAAGAAGTGGAAATTGTGATGTCCACTGGAATGAAGAGAGACAAATGCAGGATAATCTTCTAGGCAATCATTCCTCATTTAAAAGCAAACAAAACACAAGGAATCAATTTACTAGTGAACACGGTATTAAGCAGATGGACTAAACCATTATGGACACAATAAGGTGTCTGCCTCCAAACTCAGAACCCATCCGTGCAGCATCATGAGGGGTGGCGTGGCAGACCTCCTCTGACTCAAGCATTCCCAGGCTGCGGACGACACAAATTAATTATAATATTATTTTACATAACAACCCTACCAGGTGCCACGGTTGCGACTGGCAAATGCAAATGGATTACCTGCCTCTAATATATCAGTGTGTGTGTGTGTGTGGGGGGGAAGAAATACCATGGGGCCCTTCTGTCATTCTTATGCCACAGTTTCCTCATCTTTGTGTATGTCATGTTGTGATTTAGCTGTAGCTGAAAGGCAACCTCCCCTGTCTCACAAATATTTCCAAGAGTAAACAGCTGCCTGAGAAAGGAAATGTGCGCCAGGGAGCAAAAGCGGGGCGGGGGGGAGGTTGCACTTTAAAATGTTGGGAGTAGAAAAGCACTCATAATCCTGGGGTAGAATCTCATCAATTTTATTTGCTTAAAAGTGGAATCCTATGCATCTTTAGACAGAAAAAAGTCCTACAACTCCCAACATTGGGAATTGTAGGACTTTTTTTTCTGTCTAAACATGCATAGGATTCCACCTTAAATATAATAGCAGCCAGCAGAGTCAGACCAAGACATTTCATTGCCTGAGGAAAAACAGCATATGGTGCCTGAACCCTGCCTCCAAGCCAAGGTCCACAGTACCCAAGGTTGGAAAAGTTATTTTGTTACCTGAGGCAGAAAAACCCCTTCCGTAGCAATCAAAACTAGGGCTGCACACTGCTTTGGTCCGGATCCTGAAGCAAATCAGGGTGATTCGGACCACTTCAATCTGAATCCAAAGTGGGTCCAGAGCGGTGCAAAGAGGGTCATAGAGATCTGATGCACTTTGGATCGCTTCAGACAATCCTGAAGCCTAGAGAGCCTGCCTGAGCAAATGTAACAACTTGCTGAGAAGAGAGGGGGATTTGGGAGGGGGGGACTAAGCCTTGGAAAGTGACATCTCTAGGTGCTAATAGGGCTGAACTTTTAACCCAGCATTTTGTTTCCTTGCTTTGTACTGTTTGTTCTTTAGCTCCCTGCCCTTCTCAGTTGACATCCCTTCCATTTTTTCAACTCTCTATATTCTTATAAAAAAACCAAAGAATACAACAACAAGAACCCCTTTTCTGTTAGGCTTTAGTGTTATTTCCCTTCCCCTCACCCCTTAGCTTGTAGGTAGTTTTTTTCTTTCTGTATCTGCTTTTCTTTTGGTCATGTGTGAGTGTGAGTGTGTGTGTGTGTGCGCGTGTGTGCTCTGTGTGAGTGCACCATACACATTATTGTGCACAAGCAAACAGCATGTGGCCTAAGCAGTACTAATACACTAATACACAATCCAATATATATTGTCGGGCAAAGCACTACACGATACACATAATGTGAAGTATCGTCACTTTTTCTGATTTTCCTGACTTTGCCTGTCGCTTGTTTTCCCTTGTGTACATCAAATGACCATAAGTAGAATATGATCAGGCTAGGCTGTATGTATTGTTTAAATGTTTGCTTCATCTTACCCTTTCTGGGGAAAAGGGCTGCCAAAATGATCAGTGGGCTGGAACAACTCCTCTATAAAAGGCTTCAGTGTTTGGGCTATTTAATTTAGAAGAAAGACAAATAAGAGGGGAGGTTTATAAAATTATATGGAGTAGAGAAAGCGCAGCAGTGCAATTAATAAGTAAGCCCCACTGAGTTCAGTCAGTGTGACTTGTCCAGGTAATGGGTATTGCAATTTACAGCCAAAGAGATGTTTAACTTTTCTTTCTTCCCTTAATGGGAGCCTCAGGTCAGTGGCAGATTCAGGACAGAGAAAAGGACAGTACTTTTGCACTTAAAAAAAAAACCTATACCAGAGATGAGGTATAGCATCCTCCTAATTGTCACCTTAAACACCTTCTGATTAGGATCTCTAATCCCCTGTGCGGCTGACAGTTTTTTATCTTTTGTTTTTGTTTTGGAGAAAATGTTATGCATGGCTAGCACAAAACTTAGTGGACCAAACTGTCTGAAATTTGGCAAGTTCATGCACCTCCATAGGGGCTGCCAGGGGGTCAAATTGCATGCACTTCTGTGGAAGCACTGAAGAATTATAGCTCTTTGTTTTGAGAGATTTCCTTGAAAAAAAGCAAATTTTACCTGTGCCTAGCAAAAAACCTGGGCCACAGTGTCTGATTTTTGGTAGGTTCAGTCATCTCCATTAGGGGTGCCAGGTTTCCAAATTTCATGCATTTATCATAAAAACTGAAAACGTTATGGTCATTTCTGTTTTCCAATGCAAGTCAGTGGGAAACCTAAAATTCGAATAAATTGGATATCCGAATCTCAATTTGGATCCGAATCTGAAGCAAATTGGATCAGGTCCAAATTGGTCCAAAGCAAATCAGCCTCCAAAGAGAATCAGGGGTCCGTGCACAGCCCTAGCCAACACACAACAATGACATATTGAGCAGCTAACAATTTGCTGCCCTTTCATGACACCCAAAATCAGCTGCCTCAGTCAGTCACCTCATTTTGCCTAATGGCAGGGCCAGCAGCCCAATTAAATTCAAGAGGGAGTTTGGGAGTGGCATCATTTTACCGTTATTAATTGTTAAATTGTAATGATATTGTTGCCAGTTTTATCTGCTTCTTTAACTTCTTAAAATTGTTCTTGGGGGGCTGGATATTTATTTGATATTTGATATTTATTTCTATTTTATTTTAGATGATATTTACATGATATTATATGATATTATATTTATTGATTTCTATTTTATTTTTATTGCTGTGAGCTGTCCTGAGAATATTTATATCAAAGGATGTCTGACAAATTGGCTAATTAAATTCATCAGTATTTAATTGTTGGTTTTCATTTTTAGCTGCTCTTGAAGCACATTTCGTGTTGAAGAGCAGAGAATAAATGTGTGTAAATAAATAAACATATTTGCCTGCCTAAAGGAGGCCTCCAAAATATTTGGATTTGATTATATGTTTATCTAATTATATGACCTCTGTGAGTAGGCCATTTGTAAATGACCCTAATCCATGTGAATGATTACCGAAGGCTGGTCAAGTTATTTTGGTACCTGAGGGCCGAATTCAGTTCAAGAAGCATTCAGTGGTGGGTGGGGCTGAAGAAAAGGGGGGCAGGGCCAAAGGCAAAATGGGTGGAACAACATACAAAATGCCAGGATATTGTAGTTTAAAGCTATTATTGCCACTAGCTAAGGCCTAGGAGAGGCATTTCAACCTTTTAGAATGAGGAAAAAACCTGCACAAAAACTGGGAATCCACAAAACCATTGGTGGCTGGAGAAAGGGGGGGGGCAAAGGAAGGGGGTGACCAAATGGGAAGCCCCGGAAGGCCAAATTGGAACCTCAGGAGGGCTAGGTTGGGCCCCCAAGCCTGAGTTTTCCCAAGCCCAATCTAGATTGTAACCAGTGGGGGCTGGTGGCTCCGATGGCATGGGGTGGTGAACCCACTCTGGATTTCAGTCAGAACTCTAAAGGAGCTATCAAAGGTGCTGAATGGGTTCTGACTCAACCCCAGGATTCAGCACCTTGGATAGCTCCTTCAGAGTTTTGGTGCCAAGTTAAAACGGCTTTTTACCAAAGCCTTTGAGGGCTAAATGCATTCCCTAAGTAGTACACTGTTTTTGCTGATTTATTGTTTTAGATTTTAATTGATACTAGCATGGTTTAATATGTTTTTAGCTGTTTACATTATTTATTGTTTTATACTGTTTAAATTGATTTTATCTGTACACCACCCTGAGAACTTAATGATATAGGGGAGGATGCAAATGTTTTAAATAAATAAAATAATGAGTTCTGACTGAAACCCAGTGCAGAGTCACTGCCCTAGTGATATCAGAGCCACCAGCCTTCACTGATGGTAACCTCCTTCAGCAAGGAGGCATTTTTGTAAGAGGCTAAGTAGTGGTGCCCTCAGGACAGGACTGTGGGCAGATGTGCAGGGCCCACTCAGCAGAAAGAGCAGGGGAGACCAAACCCAGTAGGGCCTGCTAACTACATGTTGAAATAAGTAAAGTAATACACAATACCATATACTGCTGGCAGGGTTGGGGCTGTAAGACCATTAAGTTCAAAGTCTACAATTACCTATCTGTACCACTGATGCAAAGTGCCATGTATATCGGTGGCAGGTTATAAATAATCATGTGATGGTAGGAATGGCATTTGGAGAGGTGGCTGGAGTGTGCAGTCAGTACCTATGGTATGCAGAACATCTTATACACAGAACAGAAACTTTTGGTGTTTAGGAGGAGAAGCAGGTCCAGAACTCCCCTCCTCTCTGACCCCAACCATGTGCTGATAATCTATTAAGAGCATTTCTACATGAGGGTGTTAGTCCGCTATATCTACTTCTGGTTTTGCCACAAAATTGAGATCTGAGCACTACAGAAGGAGTGTTTCCTTTCCTGCTTTTCCACCACATAACCTCTAGTTGGCACTGTGGTATAGTGGAACAGCACAAATACACAAGTGGATAAAGTGTTTTCTTTTCACAAATAATACCCTGTTTTATTTTCCCTGTTCTAAAAAACTTGCTGAAAGCACTGTTTAAAAGCAGAAGTGAAACTGGAGAGTCATGTCATCATCTAAAGAACCCGTGAACCTACATGAGTAGGGAATGATGAGCACCCAATAAATGCCTCATATAGAAAAGCTTTACGTTGATAGGGGAGTCTTTGCAAGCATAGCAACAGACACACAAAGACTCCTCAGATTTTAAGAGGGAAAGCTCCTATAAATATTCTATCACGCATTACAATCCTGTAAAGACATACGTCTGCTGCTTCAATGGCCATCTTTCCATAGTTAATCCAGTCTAAATGCCATCCCAAATTAAATTGCTCCTCCTTGTAAAATACTGACTTTGGCAAACTTCCTGGGGCTGTGTAAGGGACACACAGTTAATGAGCCATTTCAGGTGACAGAATGGACAAAGAGGAAACATCCACGGCACCCGAGACAGACTGGAGTTTGGAAATGCCATGGGGGCTTGCCCCAGGATAAAATGAGCATGTCACCCATCAACATGCTTTCTCTGCTTCCCTCACCCCCCCTTTCTCCTTTCCTCTCTATCTTGCTTTTTTAATTAATATCACCAAAGAATCAGTGAGGCTTGAGTTCATTTCTTCCATTTCTGCCTCAAAGGTTGTTCCACCTCATTCCTATTCCTGAAAGGAGCTTTTATTGTTGTTTGAATGGGAAAATTGTATATTTCGGTGCACATTTTTTCAAAGCCCCCTCCCCAAATGCATACTTCCCCTCCACACACACCTTTCTTAAAGCATGGAAATGCACATTTTAAAGTGCACATTTTTCTATCGAACACATTCTGTGAACGCAATTACAAGCTCAGGAATATGTGAGCTTTGCCCGAAAAATGCGCGTGCGTCCAGGGTTGGTGAGTGGGGCAAGTTCTGATGTTTAACACATTGAAATAAAACTCTTGTATATCCCTACTTAACAAACTCCCCATCCCCTCTGCAGTTTTTGCAGTCCCAGGAAGGAAGAAAAACCAGGACATTTTTCAAACTTCTGCTGATAGGCTATCTATGGTCCATATTTATTTATTTATTTATTTATTTATTATTTGATTTATATCCTGCCTTTCCACTGAAAAATGGCACTCAAGGCAGTTTGGTGGATCTAATTGATATGCAATTTATTTCTTTTTAGTTCATGCAACTAAGCATTCAAATTAACTGCACCTCTCCAAGTTACTGAAATGGCCAGCCATGGTGTGACGGACAGGGTTGTTATTATTACCCTCTCCCCTGCTGCCCACCATGTAACCACAGGGCCTTGTTATTACCCCACCACTGCCATGATGTAACAGTGAGGCTTGTTTATTATCCCACTCTGACACCATGGCCTTTTCTTCCCCTGCTCTGGGAAGCCACATTCTCTTTACCAGTTCTTATCAACTAACAGTAGCAATAGCCTTTTGAGCAGGTAGGTGACATCAGGGGAAGAAATTGCTCTCCGTGAGGTCCCAGTCAGAACAGGGGTCCCCAACCTTTTTGGGTCCATGGGCACACTTGGGAATTTGTGCACCACCACAAAATGGCTCCTCTAGAGGATGTGGCTAGTCACATAATGGCTGCCGTGGGGGCCTGGCTAGTAAAAAAATGGGCTGGGGGGGGGAGAAAGAGCAAGCTTAGAGGCTGGGAGGGAGCGGGAAACAGGAAGGCAAATGGGCAGAGAAACAGCAAGGCTAGGAAGGGGAGAAACAGTGAGTTAAAGAGGTGAGGGCAGAGAAACCACAAGGCTAGAGGCTTGGAGAGAGGGTGAAACAATAACACAAAGGGGTAGAGAAAGAGCAAGGTGAGAGACTAGGAGTGGAGAAACAGTGAGCTAAAGAGGTGAGGGCGGAGAAACAGTGAGGCTAGAGACTGGGAGAGAGGGGGAAATAGCAAGGCAAAGGGGAAGTGGGGAGAGAAAAAGCAAGGCTAGGAAGGGAGAGAAAGAAGTCATCCTAACATTTTACAAGTTTTGTTATTTAAAAAAAAATTTTTTTAAGGAGCCAGGGAGTGGAGAGCTTTATGGGCACCACATTGGGGACCCCTGAGTTAGAGAACTCAGGCTGAGCCCCACCAAGTTAGAAAACCAATCATTTATCAATACAAATACAGAAGAAAACCAAGGGATCAAAACTACAAACAAAACAAACTTATCTCTGCTCTGTATATTCTGCTTACATTAGTAACTTACTTCTCCAGCCAGTCTCCAGAAAAGACATCACTCCACTTCCCTAGCCCAGAGAGGATCCAGAATCAAGGTCCATCCCATGACCCACAGCGACATTCACCTGTCTCCCAGAAGCAAGCCTTTTATACAACTCCCCTGAGAGAGGAGGACAAGGAGGGGGCCCTGTTCCAAATTATGCTGGAAGGACAAAGGCTAGCTGCTAACAATTAGGGCAACTCCCGGGCCCTGGTTCCAGCTCACTCAGTGTCTTAAAGAGGCCTTGTTCTAACAACGTAAGGTGCTAGGAGTAAGTCCAACGTCACTCATGGTCTAAATTAAACAGGATGTTAGCAGGGTAGAGAAGGAATGTTGCCAGTGATGCTAATGGGAACTTTTCTCCCATTGCAAATAGCAGGTGTGCCTCTTCTCCACTTTGGACTGGGACTGTGGCATGAACAAAGGGTGAAAGCTCCACACACACACACACACACACACACACAGACACACGCACAGCTCCTGGGTATTTATTTTTTAAAAAAGCCGCCATGCAAGGGCTAAAGGGGTGAATAATGTCATGTAGTTTAGCCTTGAGAAACATGGCTGACAAGCAGAGTAGCTACTGGCCATGCGTCCTCTTTTACAAAGGACCATCCTCTAATTGAAGGTGTCCTCTATTTGAAGTAGGGATGTTGGAGAAATCCGCAATGGAATCAAATGAATTTGGATTTCTATGAATCCAACCTGTGAATTCCACAGCAGACTGGCTTTTCCCAAGTTGCACAGATTCCTCGGAGTTGTAGATGGTTGTTGTTTTTTTTAACTTTCTGGAATTTTACACATATTTAGTAATAGAAAAATATGTAAAATTAAAAACACCAGCTGAAAATGTGCATTTGCCCCATAGGCTAAAGCATGAATGTGGGCATTTGGAGCAGATTTGTGCATTTTGGAGGGATTCACGCATTTTTGCAAGTGCAAATTTGCAAAATTCACATTCATACAAATTCAAGAAATTGGAAAAAATCCAATTCCATCAATGTGCTGTCAATGAAACAAAAGACACCTGCAATCCACAAAATGCAGATGGAACAGAGTTTACAAAATCTATATATTCCTAATCTGAATGGCTCTCCTGTCCAGTGCTAGTTTACAGATAAATAACCGGTAATGTTTCCCGTCACCAGTTAGCGCCTGAACAGCAGGTGCTGAGCAGACAGGCACACAGGTCCCCTGGTTACAGTCTTGCCCACTATGGTGAGATGTATTGTTGTTGTTCAGTCATTAAGTCATGTCCGACTCTTTGTGACCCCATGGACCATAGCACGCCAGGCCTTCCTGTCCTGCGCTCTCTCCCGGAGTGTGCTCAAGTTCATATTCATTGCATCGGTGATGCTATCTAGCCATCTCATCCTCTGCCGTTCCCTTCTCCTTTTGCCTTCAATCTTTCCCAGCATCAGGGTCTTTTCCAGGGAGTTTTCTCTTCGCATTAGGTGGCCAAAATATTTGAGCTTCAGCTTCAGTATCTGTCCTTCCAATGAGCACTCAGGGTTGATTTCCTTTAGGATGGACTGATTTGACCTCCTTGCAGTCCAGGGGACTCGTAAGAGTCTTCTCCAGCACCACAGTTCAAAAGCATCAATTCTTCGGCGCTCAGCCTTCCTTATAGTCCAGCTCTCACAGCCATACATTGCTAATGGGAAAACCATAGCTTTGATTATATGGACCTTTGTTGGCAAGGTGATGTCTCTGCTTCTTACTATGCTGTCTAGGTTTGCCATAGCTTTCCTCCCAAGGAGCAAGCGGCTTTTAATTTCATGGCTACAGTCACCATCTGCAGTGATCTTGGAGCCAAAGAAAATAAAATCTTTCACTGCTTCCATTTCTTCCCCTTCTAGGGCCAGATGCCATGATCTTCATTTTTTTAATGCTGAGTTTCAAACCAGCTTTTGCACTCTCCACTTTCACCCTCAACAACAGGCTGTTTAGATCCTCTTCGCTTTCTGCCATTAGGGTGGTATCGTCTGCGTATCTGAGGTTGTTGGTCATTCTCCCAGCAATCTTAATCCCAACCTGTGATTCATCCAACCCAGCGTTTCTCATGACTTATTTATAAATTAAATAAGCAGGGACAGCCTTGTTGTACTCCTTTCCCAATTTTGAACCAATCGGTTGTTCCATGTCCAGTTCTTACTTTTGCTTCTTGACCCTCGTAAAGGTTTCTCAGGAGACAGGTAAGGTGGTCTGGTACTCCCATCTCTTTCAGAATTTGCCACAGTTTGTTGTGATCCACACAATCAAAGGCTTTAGCATAGTCAATAAAACAGAAATAGAGATTTTTCTGGAATTCTCTTGCTTCCTCCATGATCCAGGGAATGTTAGCGATTTGATCTCTAGTTCCTCTGCCTCTTCGAAACCCAGCTTGTACTTCCAGTACTTCTTGGTTCACATACTGCTGAAGCCTAGCTTGTAGGATTTTGAGCATAACCTTGCTGGCATGTGAAATGAGCACAATTGTACGGTAGTTTGAACACTCTTTGGCATTGCCCTTCTTTGGAATTGGAATGTAAACTGACCTTTTCCAGTCTTGTGGCCACTGTTGAGTGTTCCAAATGTGTTGGCATATTGAGCACTTTAAGAGCATCATCTTTTAGGATCTTAAATAGCTCAGCTGGAATACTGTCATCTCTGCTAGCTTTCTTGTTAGTAATGCTTCCTAAGGCCCATTTGACTTCACTCTCGAGGATGTCCGGCTCAAGTTCAGTGACCGCACTGTCATGGCTATCAGGGACATTAAGATCTTTCCTTTATAGTTCTTCTGTGTATTCTTTCCACCTCTTCTTAATCTCATCTGCTTCTGTTAGGTCCCTGACTTGTTTGTCCTTTTTCATGCCCGTCTTTGCACAAAACGTTCCCTTGAGATCTCCGATTTTCTTGAAGAGGTCTCTAGTCTTTCCCATTCTGTTGTTTTCCTCCATTTCTTTGCATTGTTCATTTAAGAAGGCCTTCTTGTCTCTCCTTGCTATTCTCTGGAACTCTGCATTCAGTTGGATATATCTTCCCCTTTCTCCCTTGCTTTTCGCTTCCCTTCTTTCCTCAGCTACTTGTAAAGCCTCATCAGACAGCCACTTGGCTTTCTTGCATTTCTTTTTCTTTGGGATGGATTGAGTTATCCATCTTTGGGATGGATTGCCTCCTGAACAATGTTACGGACCTCCATCCATAGTTCCTCAGGCACTCTGTCTATCAGGTCTAATCCCTTAAATCTATTCCTCACCTCCACTGTATATTCATCAGGGATATGATTTAGGTCATACCTGAATGGTTGAGTGGTTTTCCCTACGTTCTTCAATTGAAGCCGAAATTTTGCAACAAGAAGCTCATGATCTGAGCCACAGTCAGCTCCAGGTCTTGTTTTTACTGACTGTATAGAGCTTCTCCATCTTTGGCTGCAAAGTGCATAATCAATCTGATTTCGATATTGACCATCTGGTGATGTCCATGTGTAGAGTCGCATCTTGTGCTGTTGGAAAAGAGTGTTTGCTATGATCAGCATGTTCGCTTGGCAAACCTCTATTAGCCTTTGTCCTGCTTCATTTTGTACACCAAGGCCATGCTTGCCTGTTATCCCAGTGATTTCTTGACTTCCTACTTTAGCATTACAATGCCCTATGATGAAGAGGACATCTTTTTTTGGTGTTAGTTCTAGAAGGTGTTGCAGGTCTTCATAGAACCGATCAACCTCAGCTTCTTCGGCCTCAGTGGTTGGGGCCTAGACTTGAATTACTGTGATGTTGAATGGTTTGCCTTGGATTCGTACGGAGATCATTCTATCATTTTTGAGATTGTACCCCAGTACTGCTTTTCCCACCGTTTTGTTGACTATGAGTGCTACTCCATTTCTTCTAAGGGATTCTTGCCCACAGTAGTAGATATAATGGTCCCCTGAATTAAATTCACCCATGCTTGTCCATTTTAGTTCACTGATTCCCAAGATGTCGATGTTCAATCTTGCCATCTCATGTTTGACCACCTCCAGCTTACCTTGATTCATTGATCTGACATTCCAGGTTCCTAAACAATATTGTTCTTTACAGCATCGGACTTTCTTTTCACCACCAGACACATCCACAGCTGAGTGTGCTTTCGGCTTTGGCCCAGCTGCTTCACTCTTTCTGGTGCTACTTGGAAATTCCCTCTGCTCTTCCCCAGTAGTATATTGGACACCTTCCGGCCTGAGGGGCTCATCTTCCGGCGTCATCTCTTTTAGCCTTGTGATATGTTCCATGGGGTTTTCTTGGCAAGAATACTGGAGTGGGTTGCCATTTCCTTCTCCAGTGGACCACATTTTGTCAGAACTCTCCACCATGACCTGTCCGTCTTGGGTGGCCCTGCATGGCATAGCTTATGGCTTCACTGAGTTACGCAAGCCCCTTCACCACAACAAGGCAGTGATCCATGAAGGGGAGATGTATTGTATTTCTATTTAAATTATACTTATTGACCTGGTTCGTACAACACAAGAACCCAGAGTACAGATTGACTGTGGGTTGTTGCTGGATTGTGGGTTGTTGTGCCTGTCCTTCCACATCAAGGTGAGATGTACTGTATTTTTATTTAAATTATTTCTAAATTTGCAAATTAGCATATGCAAATTTTATGCAAATTGCTGTACTCTTCCTTAGCCATTCATAAGCAGCCCCCCTGCAGATAAGGGAGATATCACAGCACTAGAGAGAAGTCACCCTCTCCTTAGCCAAGACATAACGACACCATGCTCGGCAAAAAAGAAAGAATGAATTTGCATAATGTGCCCTAACTGAATTTTTTTTTGGTGTGTTTTTAATAACTGGAGCAATACATTCCTATTGAGAAAGGTTAATTCCTTTGGGCCACCATATATCCTTCTTTGTCTGCATTTCAGCTCCCAGGCAGAGAAATAACAAGATACTGCTGATGGTGCCAGATTCCCACTATAGAACTGTCACTCAAGCAACTTGTTATGCACAAGTGTGACGTCAGAGCCATGTCTAACTAACTGTGCTGTCAGTCAAACACCCTGGTAACATAGGGAAGGTCTGCAGTCCAGAGCTCCTTTGGTGCATTTCCCTTCCCACTGTGATTTATTCAGTTGTTGTTGTTGTTGTTGCACCAGCACTATGCATGCCATTATACAGAATACAAGTGGACAAAGTCCTGCCCCGAGGAGCTTACATTCTAAAATTTGACACAAGGAAAACAGGAAGGGGGGGGAAGGAGAGGAGAGGCAGGAATAAAGGGAGGAACAATATGCAGCTGTTTCAGTGGTACATACTACTTACACACAGTGGAGGTACCTTTAGAGTTCTGACTGAAACCTGGAGCCGATTCACTGCCTCACTGACATTGGAGCCATAAGCCTCCACTGGTTGCACAAAGAGTGATGCTCGGGCAGCTGCCTTCATCCTGGTGCTTTCCAGATGGCCAACACATCTGGCGAGTGCAAGGTTGGGGAAAGCTGCAGCAGGGCACAGGAGTCGGGCAAGGATGGGGAATTCACGGCATTCAGATGTTGCTGGACTGCAGCTCCGGTCAGCCCTTGCCAGCATAGCCAATGGTGAGGAGGGATGGGCGTTGCAGTCCAACAACCTCTGGAGCACCACGAATTCCCCAACTCTGGATGAGTGGATTGTGCCAAAGTCTTCACCAAAAAGGTGGGTTTTAAGGTGGGATTTGGAGGATGCTGTAAAAGAGGTGGCATCACGCAAGTGTTCAGGGAGGCGTTTCCAGGTAAAACTGGTGGCTGACTGCCATTCTTCTTAAGGTGGTGTTTGCAGCTGTGGCTGTGCTGTTTTTAAATTGTCTGCGAACTTATCCTCAAAAGAAAAGCCCCTTCATGCCAATACTGCACAAAAGTTCTGCGTTGCAGTGGCCCTGTGCATGCCGCTGCAATGAAGGGTCAAAAGCAGATGAACAGGTTCAGCTGGTCCTTGTTACCTCACGCCTGCTGCCTGCTGCTCTCACTGCCTCCATCCTTGCTCCTTCCCAGCTTCCAGTGCCACCACCATCCCTATATGGCCAGGCCATCGCCACTCTTCAGGGTCCGTGCACGCACACACATCCATTCCTTCAAAGCTTCTGTGCGTGAGAGACCTGAATACTAAGAGCCTCTTTCCCAACATGCTGCCTTCGTCTGAGAGCTGGCATGGTGTGGTGGTTAGAGTGTTGGACTAGGAAGGAGGAGGCCTAGGAACAAATCCTCGCTCAGCCATGACGCTCACAGGGTAACCTTGAGCCAGTCATAAGAAAAGGGGAGGAGGCCTGGTTCAGTGGTAGAACACCTGCTTTGCCTGCAGAAGATTCCAGGTTCAACCCCTGGCATGTCCAGGTAGGGCTGGAGATTTTGAGAGCCCCTGGGCAAGACACCCTCCATGGGCCTCTTCCCTCAGCACATATACCTTCTCACCACTGTTGTCACCAGTTGCTCTTGCTCCTCCTCCTCTTTCTCACCATTGTGACCACTTGCTTGCTTGAGAAACAGAGAGCCAGTGAGCAAGCAGGCTGTGGCATCTGCTGCCCCTCCTTCTCACCACCACCTTTGTCTGGGCAAGAGCAAGAGGCAGGTGAACAAGCAGGTTGCCATGGTGAGGAGGAGCTCCAGTGTGCTCTTGTCAGTGGGCCCCTGCTGGCGTGTGGGCCCTCAGAATACTTTTATGTTATAGGGTTTGAGCTCTATTTTTAAAAAAGCCCTTCTTCCAATTTTCAGTATAGTTCAGCTTAAATGGAGAGAATCCAGCTGTGGTGGGCTCTTATTGGCTAGTGAATGTGGAGTCACCTCTTCCCACTCCCTAGAGTTGTTTCCCAACTTTAAACAAAAATGTGATTTTCTTTCTTTCTTTCTTTTCTTTCTTTTTTGCAAAGAGCAGGATACACACACACTCTATCTATCTATCTATCATCTGGCAAATAGCCCTCTGACTCAGGAAGAAAGGGAAGATGGAGGGATGATACAACATTCAATCTCTTGCTATGCTAAATTTGTGGTGCAAGTTGCAACACTGAGCATGAGCCAGGCTCATACCACTGGTGAAAAACCCACTGCGATTGCTCTTTAGCTGCTGCTGCATTCGGAAGTACCAGAGTAGAACTTCAGTGTCACCAAATGGTGGGTCAAAGAAAAGTCCCCTTATTATATGGTATCCCTCCTAGCCTGGGTTGCTGCTTTTGTTCCTGCCCTTGGAGTTGTGTCCTCAGTGAGGATGGCTATGCAGTAACCAGCAGCAAGGTGAGGTGAGAGCTGGGGAGGAAGGCAAAGCAGTGGGGTAGGGAGTCTCTCTGCTGCTTAGGAAGTAGCATGATCACATCCACACACAAAAATGCTGATCTAATCTAGTGGGCTCTTTTTCTAAAGCCCACTGCAGATGATATCACCCCTTTATTCTTGGTAGCTGTGTAAAGAATGGGGCAACTGACAGGTTTTTTGTGGGGGAGGGCAGGACTTGTTCTGGACAGGGAGCAAGGCAGAGGCCCCATTCAGACAAAATCCAGCAGCAGCAAAAGGGCAAAGCGTAGCAAAGAGTCAAGGTTAAAGGGTCCCTAATGGCAGAAGCAAGGTCTCTTACACATGGGAGATACAGATATATTCCAGCAAACATGCCAGGATGTTGAGTAGACCGCTTAAGTGGTGTTCGGCATGCTGAATATTTATCTAGATTTTCATGTCATTTTAATAGCCTTGACATTTGCATTATCCTGTGGGCAAGGAGAATGGTGTCAAGATGTTTGCATAGACACAAACATGCTGTCAGTTCACTCACTTGTGGGGTATGGCTGTTTCATGCAGGGTTTACAGCACAGTCCTATGCATGTCTGTTCAGAAGTAAGATCCACTGAGTTCAGTGGGATTTACTCCCAGGTAAAGATAAATAGCAGGGGTGCAGAATCCCTTCCAGCCCTAGGGCTGAATTCCATTTCAGAGAAGTGCTTGCGGGCCGCATTCCAGTGATGGGCAGGGCTGAAGGCGAAAGGGGCTGGGCCAAAAAAACCCAGATATACCCCAAAACACCTTATATTTTAGCTTAAAGCTCTTACTGCCAGCAACTAAGCCTTTGGCAAGGCACTTCAACCTTGTAGGATGGGGAAAAAACTGCACAAACCTGGGAAACTGCCAAATGATCGGTGGTTTCAGGAAGAGGGTGGGGCTATGGAAGGGGTGTGGCCTCCTGGGGAACCCCAGAGCGCCGGATTTGCCCCCCCCAGGCCTAACGTTCTGCACCCCTGGTGTATAGGATTGCAGCACAGGGCACAGTCCTATGAGTTGAACTCCTGATAGAAAGGGCTCTGAGTTCGGAGCCCTCTGCTTATCCTATGCTCTGCCAGCAAGAACCAGCCAGGGCGAGAGGAGGACGGAGGTGATTTTGCCTCTGTTTAAATGGCAAAAAGCAGCTAGACAGGCCTCTGAGCCCATCTAGCTGACTGACCTTTTGGTGGGTGGGGAGGGGACTGGAGAGGCCATAGGATATTGTGCATCCCGGCCTCTCCTCTCAGCCACTCCCACCAGCATGAACCATTTTGTCCCTCTCTGACTTCTCTTAGGAAGTAGGTTTTAACTAGGGATGTACGAATCCCTTACCTGGTTCCAGTCCAGGTCTTCCGTGGTGGGGGGGAGGTGATCCGTCCCTCCCCTTGGAATCCTCCCCAGCCGGCTCTGCTCCATGGTGAGTCCATGGAGCCGCCGGCCAGGGCCGCCCGCAGCCAGACCTCCGTCCGCTGCCAGGCTGCGGCCGCAAATGGCAGCTGCTGTAGCGGCCGCCATTTGCGTCCCTGTGTTAGCCGTGATAGGCTACATATATATTTACATAACCAATCACAAAAAGAGCAGCGACACAAATGGCGTAGCGGCCGCCATTTGCGTCCCTGCTCTTTGCCGTGATAGTCTATGTAAATACTTACGTAGCCTATCACAGCTAACGCAGGGAGGGAAATGGCGGCTGCAGACCGGGGCAGCCATCCACGGCTGCAAACCAGGGGCAGTGGATGGACCGGACGGCCAACGCCAGGTAAGATCCGTCCCAGGCGAGTTTCGCAGGGTGGTGGTGGGGATTGCTCCATTCCGCCACGGACTCCAGGGGGCCGGATTCTAAAGAATCCGGCCTCACTGGAGTCTGTGGCAGAATTCTCTAACATCCCTAGTTTTAACAGTGGGTTTTAACTAATGGCTGTTGTTGCTTATTCCAATAGGGAGTTGCAGTGCAACTGTAACACTTCTTTTCAGAGTCTCTAAAGGGGCTCACAGCAAAGGCTTCATACAAGGGCAATTAACATATATTATAATATCTTAATTAAAACAATAATAATGCACATGTAATCATTTTACATGCATAACTCACCAAAACAATAGAACAGAGCACAGCCCTCCCAAAGTTCTGTGTGTTTCTTTTCAGCTTGAGTCCACAACAAAAATATAAATACAATTTATCTCTGAAGCTTGATTTTTTCTGCTGGCCGAAGAAGAAACCGTCTTTACTCAGTTCACTCCAGCTCTGCAGCAATCTTCTCAATATGGATCAGGATCCAGCTAGGGATGTACAAAAATTCCGCCACGGATCTCGGGGAGGCCGAATGCCAGCACATTCAGCCCCCCGAAATTGGTGGCAGAACGGCCCGCCCCCCCACACACCCCCGGGACGAGACTTACCTTGGGCGGATCTTCCTGGCGGCGGCGGTGGCTCCGGCGGCAGTTCAGTGGTGGCGGCGGCGGCAGCCGGTCTTCTAACCAGCTGCTGCCGCTGCCATTTCCAGGTTAAAAAAAACAAAAAACAAAAAAAGTGATAGGCTACGTAAAGATTTACGTAGCCTATCTCAGCTAGGTTTAAAAAAAAAACAAAAAAACCCATGTACGCAAATGACGGTGGCCGTGGCCGCCGCCATTTGCGTTCCTTATTTTGGCACATCTTAGTCTACGTAAACATTTACGTAGACTAAGACGGCGAAAATAAGGGGAACGCAAATAGCGTACGCGCGTGTTTTTTTTTTTTTTTTAAGTCAGCTGTGATAGGCTACATAAACATTTACGTAGCCTATCACGGCTGACTGCAGGGACGCAAACAGCGGTGGAGCACAGCCAGCCGGCCAGGATTCCGGGGGGGGGGGGGAGGAACGCCTCCCCCCCAACCATAAACATAATTCGCGAAAGGTAGTTCGAAAGGTAATTCGGATGTACCTTTCGTACATCCCTAGATCCAGCAACACATAACTTTGTTAAACAAACCTGTCTTAAGGTTCAGGGTCTCACAGGGAGGAGAAAGCAAGCTTCTTCCACGCTGCAATTCCGGTAACGGCCTAAAATGGTGGCCACTCCCCATCTCACTCCCCTACTGTGCATGTGCAGGAATATAACTCAGAATTTTTAAAGAAATATATATCAGTGGGTTACACAACCTCAAATCAAGGGCTACAAGTTGCCTATTCCTTCCCTACAGCTAAACATTTACAGTCGCTACTGCCAGGTTTCTATGAGCACTTGGGCATGGGACTATTAATGCTCCCATCCCGCTTTGCCCCTAGTCAGGCAAAAGGCGGCGGCAGCAGAGGAAGAGGAGGAGGAGAGGCAATACCCTTGAGAACATACCGAATACTTTGCCTTATCACTGCTGCATAACAACAGCTGCAAAACACTGATGCTAGGAAAGGCGTCTTTGTGCTCCTTCCAGACACTGCAGCACCTCCCATCTAGCCTATTTAATAAACCCTATGCCTGTCAATCACACCAAACATTCCTGCCCTTGTGTGTATGCAAGACCACAAGTATGGTGTGGAGTCCTCTCACATGGTGGATGGTAACAGGAATCAGCAGCCAGTGGGCCCCAGCAGGTGGCAAACCACATCCACTGCTGATGCAGCCATGACATCTACATGGAATGTTTTGCTTGGAAAAATGGTTGATAGCCCTTATTGTGTTCCCCCTTGTAATGTCATTCACATCACTATTTTTGATTCCACTTTACAGATAGGGAATTAAAAACCTAGACCCCCTTTACACATACCTAAACTGGGGGGGGGGGTTGCTGCTGCCTGAGGGGTTGCTCCAGGTTGCTCCAAGTATGTGCAAAGTCTTTCACCTGCATAGTTCTTCTGGATGGTGCGTATATACAGTATACTGTGGAAATAATGCATCTCTCAAGAGACCAGTGCCTTGGGAACCTGCAGAGGCAGCAGCAACTACATCGGTACAAGTCGGGGGCAGTAGATGCAGCAACTTGCCTAAACTCTTACATTGAGTCTTTGGTACTGGAATTGGTATTGGAATTGGAACCTGGGTTTTCCAGATCCAAGTTCAACTCTGTGCAATTATGACATAAAACAGCATTTCCCAATCTTTCATTGTCCAGACGTGTTGGACTACAACTCCCATATGAGACTGTGGGAGCTGTAGTCCAACACATTTACAGGGCTCCGGGTTGAGGAAGGCCAATACAAAAGAAGGGAACTGCCCTTTGTTTTTGATAAATTAAAAAGCGTGCACACCTGAAATCCCGTTGTTGTTTCTATAATTTACTTTCTGACTCATGTGTTGATGGTAAATCACCAGAAATGCATTGTTTGCTTTTAACAGGTCAGTAAATCCCCCCTTGTACTCCAAGAGGTGACTGACCTTCCTTAATCTCTGTAGTGTCTGATTGCATAACAGAGACACTGAAAAGGAGCTTGCATTTAATCTTTGTTTCCTCCCATCTCAAGCAGGACAAATCATTTCCTGGGCAGACACAGCTGCTGCTGCTGTTGCACAGTGCTGAGAACACAGGGTGTTTGTACTGATCTCAAAGAACCAACAGGAAGAAACGGAACGGTAAGCAAAGCAGTGACAGGCTTTCTAATCTGCCTTCAAACAAACTCCCAGATTCAGACCTCAGTCCTGGAATATTACTGGGTGTGACTTTTTTTTAGTTGAACACGAAGTGACAGACTGCAGCTCAAATCATGTTACCCTAATTTGGCCATTTACTTACTCTGACTAGCAGCACAATCCAAGGTCTCAGACAGGGATCTTTCCCACCCCTGTTATCTGCAGTCCTTTCATTTTTTCAGGGAGGTGCTGGGGATTAAATTTGGGACTCGATGCATACAAAGTATGTGCTTGCCACTGAGCTCTCAGCCCTCCATCTTCCAGATGGCTGGATGCTACACTGTTCCGGAAACAGCTGTAGAGCAGATGAAAAACATGGTTCCTCCCATATCAGTGTTACTCCCTGCTGGAAGCCAGGAAACTATGGGGTCAGCATTGACCACATCATCCACCATGCCCATGTGGTTCCATCCTAGAAATATTAGTGGTATTATGACATACAATGCATCCATACAAACGGGGTTCCCACACCACTTCAGTCCACGTATAAGTAGGCTTATGCATCATTAAACATACACTCTCAAGAATTTGCACATTAACACATACAGAATGATGCAATGTTCCTAACTTCCCTTAGCATGGGACACTTTACTCTTTCATGTAATTTCTGAATAAGGCTGTCAGTCTCGCTGCTTGACACAAGAAGCTGCCTTATACTGAGTCACACCATTGGTTCATTTAGCCCAGTATTGTTGATGCTGACAGGCAACAGCTCGCCAAGGTTTCAGGAAGTACTTTTTCCAGTTCTACCTGGAACCAGCTCCCCAGCATCTCCAGGTAGGGCTGGAAAAAACTCCTGCCTGCAACCCTGGAGAGTCACTGCCAGTCAGTGTAGACAGTGCTGGGCTAAATGGACCAACAGTCTGACTCAGTATAAGGCATCTTCCTATGTTCCTATGGATTAAACCTGGGACCTTCTGTTTGCAAAGCATGTGCTCTGCCACTGAGCTATAGTCAACCCCCTATACGCTAATGTAGCTCAACAGTGCCCCCAAGAGCATCTAGCAATTTGGACCCCTGCCGGGGAGCCTGAACAAGCACATATCTTGATCTTGGTCTCTGAATATGCATCCAGAAATTAATCTCTTTTTCATAATAATCTATCTAGTTTGAACCAGCCAGCTTTTTTGAGTTGTAAGTTTAGAGTCATTAAGAAGGTGAGTCCAGCTCCTATGTAATGTTGTGATTTGCTACTTAGACCACTTACATCAGGAAGAAAGCTTATTGCCTCATTGGGCAAAGCAACAGTCCATCTCTACTAAGGAGCCAGCTTTCATTGATTGTAGATTCTCATAAGAGACTTCATTGAATTCTCAGTTTGTCTCTTGAAATCACCTGAATTAATAGTCCAAAGAAGCTCTCTCTCATACCACCCTCTTTGCAAGTAACACTGCATATGCTCTGATCCCCAGATTCTACTCAAGTAGGTAACATGTAACCAGCTAAGTTAGATTGGCTTTATTAATTTTTATTTGGAAATCTGTGTGTATGATTGTTGCTTTCCCTTGTTCTCTCCCTTCTTTTTTCTCCCCTATATAAATTTATATCTGGATATTTGGCTGCATTGTTTAAAAAACAATTTCTCATTAAAATCTTCCCCATGTGCAGGACTGCACAGTTGCTAAGCTACCCCTTGCGTTCTTTGGATTTTCCTAAGGTTTTGTTAAATTCTGTGTTTTGGGGGCTTTGGGCAAGAAAATCCAAAGCACCTTTCTCTTTCTTTTATTCTTCCTAGACCTGAGCTGAAGGATGGGTCCTTGGTAATATGCCATAGAATTTCCCCAAGCAGCTGGACAGCCAATAGCAGGGTCAGGAACCTCAGACCTGGGGACTAAATGTGGCCCTCCCGGGGTCCCAATCCAGCCCTCTGGAGGTTCCCAGATAGCCATACCCCCTTTCCCAAGCCTCACACCCTTCCTCCCAACTTCTTGACCATTTGGTGGTTTCCCAACTTTTGTGCCATTTCCCCCATATTCTAAAAGGTTGAAATGCCTCTCCAAAGGCTTAGTTAAGGCAGTAAGAGCTTTAAGCTACAATATGCTGGTATTCTTTGTATTTTGGCTCCACCCTTTTTGCCTTTGGTCCCTCCCCCTTTGCCTTGAGCCCTGCCCACCACTATGTCCCCCCCACCCCCTGAGCTTCTCCAAAATTAAATTCGGCACTTGGGCTGAAAGAAGTTTCCTGACCCTGGCCAACAGGGTTCAGCAAGGATCAGTTTGTGGTGGCAACCAATCAGTAATGCTTCTTTGGAGAGCCCTTGTAAAGAAGGGGTCCACCAGTTAGGGCCAGCCCTACCATTAGGCAGAGTGAAGCAGTTGCATCAGGCAGCAGATGCTGGGTGGTGTGGAGGGGGCAGCAGTGGCAGCTCCTTGCTGTTCCCTCTGTGGGTGAACAGAGCTGTGTGTTGTAGGCATCCTGCCCTGCACCCAAGCTAGCCTGCTGCCCTTAGGTGAGGTGGAGAATATTGCCTAGTCACCAGTGCTAAAGTATGGGAGGGGACATAGCTCAGTTTGATAGAGCACATGCGTTGCATGCAGAAGGTCCCGGGTTCAATCCCTGGCTTCTCCAGGTAGGGTGAAGGAAGAATCCTGCCTGAAACCCTGGAGAGCCGCTGTCAGTCAGTGTTGACAATACTGGGCTAGATGGACCAAGGGCCTGACTCAGTATAAGGCAGCTTCCTATGATCCTAAGATTCAACCGCCAGTCCAGTTGGCTTCAGTAGGTGGAGTGGGGGAGGCACCATCTTGTCCTTCACCCCAGGTAGCAAAATGTCTTGGGCCAGCCCTGCCACTAGTAGAGAAAATTATCCCCCCTCCCAAATCCCTCACAAGGACCTATACCTGCAAAACCTTGGTGGCCCAACCCACAGCCTCCCCTGCGGTGATGTTCAACAGGCGCCAACTTCCCATAAGGGATAACTATATACAATTTCTGCTGGTTCTCCCTGTGACTGTGGC
Organism: Heloderma suspectum; assembly: GCF_057233095.1. Taxonomy (NCBI): domain Eukaryota; kingdom Metazoa; phylum Chordata; class Lepidosauria; order Squamata; family Helodermatidae; genus Heloderma; species Heloderma suspectum. Next base: position 281,762,551 of record NC_139461.1, on the reverse strand, counting down.
CCCATCTAATTGCCCTTTTAGCATTCTGTAAATTAAGGCATCTCTGGTGTCATGGGCTTACTATATGATTGGGGAATTGGAAATTTGTTCCCAGTTTTTAACAATAATCTAAATGATAGCAGGCATTTTGTCAAATGGGACTGACCAGGTTTTGGTATTTTGAGAACAAAAAGGCTATGCACGCCAACCAAGAACACCTCCACAGGAATGATGTATGGTTTGTTCTTCATCATTTTCACATCCATCTCAAGATCCTAACAGCTCCAAAATTAAACAAAAAGCACTCTCACCATTGCAACTTGAAAGGCCAACATATTTACATTCTGGAAAAAGAGTAAGCTAAGCACCGTCCTCATGCACTGAAATAAGCAGAATGAGAGAGAGGCTGAGGCACCATTCACACAACGATATTAGATGACAGAATGTACTCCTTGACCCAGACAGAAAGTAAAATCACTAAGACATGGTCAGATATTTTTAACATTGACATTCATACTGATGACCTTCCTAAGTGATGTTAAAAACCAAACCATTAAAGACATTTTATACCAATATGTGTTAAAACAGACTTCCAATGACCCCCTTCAATTAACTTGCAGTTCACAGTTTAAAGCCAGAGCTGTTTTCCCCTCACCCCTAATTTAACTTGCAAGAAGCATTATTTGATCTAACAGCAAGGCCCATTAGTCCGTTCCTTTTATTGGAAATAATATGGGTTTTCAGTGAAACATAATAAACAAATATGACACTCACAAACTGCAAGAGCTCTCTACCCCCGCCCCTAAAAAAAACTGTTCTCTGTCTCCCAGTCCCTTTTCAACCCTGAAGCTTGTTCCTTGTCCCTTTTCAACCCTTGAAACTTGTCCCAGCTCCTGAGCTTTAAACAGCTGACATGGAAAGATTAAGTAGGTGAAGATTTCCCATCATTTTAACTGGGCAGGGGCTGTAGCTCAGTGGTAGAGTACATACTTTGCATGCAGAAGGTTCCAGGTTCAATCCCTAGCATCTCCAGGTAGGGCTAGAAACCCTTGGAGATCTGCTGCCAGTTGGTGTCAACAATACTGGGCTAGATGGACCAATGGTTTGACCATTAACCATTCCAAGAAAAGTTTTGCTTGCTTCATTTCTGATTATCAGGCTGCTGTTAAAGACACATGAGCAGAATTAGTTAATTATGGCAATTCCAATCTCATATTTATTATATTACCTATTTTTTCATTGGATTTTGCCTTCCCTCCAGACTGGTCCTCAAAGCATCTTCCAGTAATTAATTTAAAACAGCATCATTCCTTCTAATGGCAAACTCAGGTGGTGAGTGCAGAAAGGACTAGCCAAAATCAGGCCACTGAAAAACAAGAGGGTGGTATCAGCATGCTTGATGGAACCCTACATTTTGCAGAAGTGTATGTGTATGTATTTAAGGGGGCAACCCCCCCCCCAAAAAAAGAACAGTACAATGAGGACTGATCATGCTCAGTAGCCATGGAATGTAGAGTGACAGCTGGAAAAGAAAAACAGGGAAGTGGAGGGGAGAGTAGGATGCCCTGTTTGGAGGAAATCCCTATTTGTAACCCTGAACAAAAGCATTTCTGCCAGGAAGTAGGATACACTGCAGCATTTTGTTGTGGGGCCCACTTGTAACAATATGGAAACAAAAAATATTACAATAAAATTTAAAAAAACAAAGCAAAACCAGAAACAGCAGCAAATAATGCAACAGATACATATTTTTAAATTTAACAAACCCCTCAAAATTAGATTCCACCCAAAGCTTGGACAAATAGAAAATATATTCAACTAGTGCCTTAAAATAGAATGAGTGCACCCGGCAATTGTTCTTAAGGAAGGTAATCCACGATCTGGCTCCCACCACAGAGAAGACCCTGTCCCTGATAGCTATCCAAGAAAACAGAAGGAGGTGAGCATCCAAAGTAGATCACAAAAATAGAAACAGGTACTCAGGATGCAAGATTGAATTTATTATAAGAAGCCCAATGCATTTCGGCCTTTTCCCCTTTATTTTAGGCCTTCTTCATGGGGCTGTAACCTAAATGATATTAAAATGTACAAATAGGACCACACATAGTTAAAACATTTGTAATGCAGTAATGTTTTAACTATGTGTTGTCCTACTTGTAAATTTTATTATTAGCCCCCTGAAGAAGACCTAAAATAAGGGGGGGGGGCTGAAACACATTGAGCTTCTTATAATAAATTCAATTTTTCATCCTGAGAACCCATTTCTCTTCTTTGTGACCTGATAGCTATCCACCACACCTCTGAAAAGTTGTCTCATAGAAGATGAATATTCTTACATAGAAAGACAGCAGACAACAAAATAGGTAAATATGTGTCTTTAGCACATGGCAAACAACATGCCAGATCCACAAAGTTCCCTGCGTGCAGAAGAGAGATAATGTTAAATTATTTCATTTCATAACTCATACTAATTTCTTTTTCTTTGAGTAGGCAATCAGATTATATCTGATTGAGTTCTATAATGTTCCTCCTTCCTGACTCCCATCTCTTGATCTCTTCATTTCCTGGAATCCATCATAGAGAGCTTCTCTCATATTAATTAAAACTAATAAGCATCCCGTACATTCCATTACAGCAAATTCTGAATTAAAAAGCTATGAGCTGTGTCTTCTACTGAACATGATGGAGAGAGTTTGGCAGCAAAACAAGATTTGTTTTTTCCCCCCTTCTGTGTTTTGCTCTCCACTTCTCTCGCAATGACTTCATGTAAGCTTCCTCTGATGGCCAGATTCAAGCTCACCCTGCATCTTTAATTGCTACACAGACTTCAGTCCCAGGGACTATCCCAGACTTCAGGACTGTGAAATCTATAGGGTGGCCACTTAAGAATCACCCTGATAGAGGAAATGCATCACCCAAAAAGAGGACAAAAGAAGATGCTGATTTGCATAACATTTGCTTATACTAATATATATGTATAGATGCAACTTATAAATTATTATAATTTAAATAGAAATACAGTACTTCCTGAGCTAGGGGGGGAGACTGTGACCAGCTGACCTGTGTGCTGTCCAGATGCTAACTGTTAATGGGCAACAGTCCTCATGCTTTTTTAATCTTTAAACTGGAATACTGGGCGAGATGAACCCATGGTCTGACTCAGTATAAGGCAGCTTCCTATGTTCCTAACTTCTGACTCTTCAGATCATTTGGTCTACAACTCTCCTCACCCATCACCATGGGTTATGCTGGCTTGGGCTGATGTGAATTTGTAGACCAAAACATCTGGTGGGCCACTAGTTGCCCACCCCTGGATTAGGAGAAGATATACCTGAATTCAAATCCCTACTCAGCTATGAAACTCTCTGGGTGACCATGGGCCTCACCTACCTGAGAGGGTTGTTGTGAGGGTAAAATGGAAGGTGTATGTGGAGGGAACCATGTAAGGCACCCAGAGCAACTTCCAGAAATGGTGGGATAATTTAATAATAATAACGTAATTGTTATGTACGAGAGAACATTTTTGACATTTTGCTCCAGAGGTGAGAAAAGCTTCACTAACCTCTTGCTGAGGAAATATCTGGCAAGTGGAAATATTGGTAAATGAAGCTTTTCTCAACCCTGGAGCACGATGACATGTCAAACCGCACCTGCCAATGCACCCCTCAACTGTAATAATTGTACTCAATTATTGCACGTCCCAGCGAGACCAGCCTTTTACTGCATGCATGTGAAGCATGATCAGAGTGAGGAGGCTGAGCATTAGGATGTGGATACTGAAGTGGTCCAGCTATATCCATTGTGATTAATGTGGTCCAGCTGCCTTCTCAATGGAGCTGAATCCTACTCATCATGGACCAGCATGGATATCTTTCCCTTGTTATATCCTACAGCCTCTCTATATTTTATATCCTACTCCTTCTTTATATTTATATCCTTCTCTTTTTATATCCCATTCTTTCTCAGTGGAGCTAAATCCTACTCATCATGGACCAGCATGGATATCTTTCCCCTTTTATGTACCTACAGAATGGGACGAATGGGAATTACTACCATTGATTAAGATTGCAATCTTCGGCATACTGTCTTGGGAATAAACCTCCTAGAACACAGTGGGAAATACTTACACTAAACATGCATTGGGGAAGGGCAGTGCACATGCTGTGTGAGCAGAAGGTCCCAGGTTCAATTCTTGGCATCTCCAAGTAGGGCATGACTCCTATCTACAGAGCAGCTGCCAGCAGTCAGTACAGAACAGCGTTCCCCAACTTGGTGCCCTCCAGATGTGTTGGATTGCAACTCCCTAGCCAATAGCCACACTGACTGGGAATTATGGGAGGTGCAGTCCAACACATCTTGAGGGCACCAGGTCAGCAAAGACTGGTGTAGACAATACTGAGCTCGATGTCCCAATAGTCTGCCTTGGCATAAGGCAACCTCCTATGTTCGGGGTATCAGTATAGGGACAGGACTTTTCAGTGATAGCCCCATCTTTATGGAATACTTTCCCCAAGAAAGCTCCTCCAACATTGACATTGTCATCATCTTTTCAGCTCCAGGCAAAGACATACTTATTTCCCCAGGCATTTGGACTTTAGTTATAGCCCAATTGCTGTGGGGCTTCTGGACACGGAGCTTTTATCCTGCTATTGAGATTGCTCACTCACGGACATTTGCAGGTCCTTTAGATGTCGTCATTAACCTCCAGAGTGTCTCCCGCGCTAAATGACCTTCATTCCATTTTTTTAAAGATCGGAGATAATGAGCTATCAAATTACCATGCTCGAGTTCCGCTTGAGTTCCCTCACAAAAAAGGAAAACCTGCAGTAAGAGGAGCTGGGGCACAGCACCATTTAGCTGCTGTATAATGAAACATATGGAAGACTCAGATACGGGGGGAAAGGAGTGGGGAAAGGGGGGAAGGAAGCATGTGTAAAGAGAGTCCATTGTGATCCTGCATCTAGAAGCAGAAAGCCCCATTTTAAATGTGGGATTTTAGGCTGGTGTAACTGTGTGCTGGAGAAGACTCTTACAAGTCCCCTGGACTGCAAGGAGGTCAAATCAGTCAATCCTAAAGGAAATCAATCCTGACTGCTCATTGGAAGGACAGATACTGAAACTGAAGCTCAAATATTTTGGTCACCTAATGCGAAGAGAAAAGTCACTGGAAAAGACCCTGATGCTGGGAAAGATTGAAGGCAAAAGGAGAAGGGGACGGCAGAGGATGAGATAGCTAGATAGCATCACCGACACAATGTATATGAACTCGAGCACACTCCGGGAGAGAGCAGGGGACAGGAAGGCCTGGCGTGCTATGGTCCATGGGGTCACGAAGAGTCAGACACGACTTAACGACTGAACAACAACAAAAGAGATGCACATGAGCTGCTTTCATGGTGTTCATTCTAGGCTGTGAGCAGTGGAAGATTTTGTGTACTCGTGGATGAATTCTTTTCATATTGTATTGGTTTTAGATTATGTTTTTATGTTAGTATGTTTATTTGTATTATTGTGCTGATTGTGGTTTCTATTGATTTGGTCTACCGATTGGGTTGTTGTTGTTTTCCTGTTATATTGATCATGAATTTCTGTATTGTGTTAAGTTGGAGACTGCTTTTTGTGATGGGAAGTGATGCATATATTTTATGTAATAATAATATTTGCGCAATTAGAGGATGCTGTCGATGAAGAATTGAGCGTGGAGGAGAGCACATTTTGAACTGAATATACCTCCTGGTTAACGTAGTCTTACATTCAGGCAGTGGTTAAAATGTTGTACTTGGTGTCAGAAGGTTTGGATCCCCATGTGGGCACGAGGCAACTCACTGGAAAAACGTAGGCTATAAAAACAGATGTGTTATAAGGATAAAACTAAGTGGGGAAGACTCTGTGTGCTGCCCTGAACTTCACATAGAAAGGGCAGGATAACAATTTTATGGATTAATACACAAACCAAAATCAATTTAAACATTATATGTGATTAATCCTAATACAGCAAGCTACAGTATATTCTTAGTCTGCACCTCTTTCTTGTTGGATCTCTACCACCCATCCTACCCCCATCCCCACCCCCCGCTCCTCCCCATTTCGAAGACGTTATGTAACAGTTTTGCACAGATCAAAGGATTAGGAGCAAACACAAGTTTTCTTAATACCCTTATGGATAGTTTGTTTCCCCAAATTGTTTCCCCAACCAGTAAAAGGAGGAATGCCAGGTGTGAAAGGAAATGTTTTGTTGATTAAACCCTGTGGGGTTGAGATTTAGGCACGCATGCCAAAAAATAGATCATTTCCACTCCAAAATGGCAAGGAAACCAGGTATCAGATGACACACATTATTTCATAGAGATTGTAATTGTAAGGGGACACACACACACACACACTGTGAAAATGAAATAGACCTTTCTCCTCTGCCCCCGTTTCTGTTTTCCTTTAGACTAGGGCAGGCGATAGAGATAAGAAACCAGCTTAGTCTCTTCACTCCTCCATCCCTGACGGGGCTCAGTCACACTTCCACCCCCCTGCCTTCTGAAAGGGTGGGGCTTTGGAAGGGGGAGGCCAAATGGGCTGGCCAGTTGGGCCGAATTTAGCCCAGAGGTTCCCCATCCCTGGACTAGGGGAAAGCCCCAACATATCATACCATTTCATGCCATTTCTCCAACACTTCACAGAAGAAAATACGGAGACTCATGTGGCTTGTAACACATCTTAATTCTCACACCACGAATCACTGCTTGAGCTCCCACCACCTCTTATTATGCATTGTTATTTAAAGTGTTTTGCTGTCTCCTATATTCATTTATATCTACCAAAGCTCATCCTGTCTTGGACTGTCCAAACCAGATTTTTAGAAGTCAAGAATGTTGATGGCGCAAGATTATGAATTTTATTCCCAGCCAGATGAATCACAGCCTAAATCTCACAATGGATCTGGCTGCACTTATTATAGAACAGCTGCAAAGTCAGCACATTCAACAACACTTAGTATTTGGGTAGATAGCAAATGTGGCAGTAATAGAAGGGAAACAGTATGCTGACATTTTCGTGCCCATCTTTATGCAATTACCTGCAGAGCACTAGAGTCACAATGCATCTGTCACCTACTTAAATACTTAGAATCATGGAGCTGGAAGGAACCCCTGGATCTCCAGTGCAGGATGCAACTACAGCATGCCTGACAGGTGGCTGTTCAGCCTCCGTTTAAGAAAAGGAGAGACCACTGCCTTCCGAGGCAGCCTTTTCCACTGTTAAACAACCCCTGCCATTCGGAGATTTCTCCTAATGTTTAGTCAAAATCTGCTTCTTTGCCATTTCCACCCATTTGTTCTCATTCTGTCCACTGGAGCAACAGAGAACATATCTGCTTCATCTAATCTGCTGAACAGGCCTTCAGATATTTGAAGATGCTGACAGGGCTCCCTTTAATCTCCTTTTCTTGTGGTTAACATACCTATGTCTTTCCACTGTTCCTCATAGGACTTGGCTTTCAGACCCCTCACCATCCTCTGGTCATGCTCCAGTTTGTCAATGTTCTTAAAAAAATAAAAAAAGAGGTGCTCAGAACTGGACACAGTACTCCAGATGAGGCTTGACCACAGCAAGACAGAGTAGAACTATGACTTCTCAGGATCTGGCACCATGCTGCAATTCTCTACATTTATCTGGGATTAAGATCTATTCAACATGATGGGACTTAGGTCTGACCAAATAATCATAGCAGTGACTGATGCCCAAGTCTCGTCTCCCCTCCACTGCTACAAATTGCTGAAAATTCTCCCCATGGCCTATACCAGCCTTCCTCAACCCGGTAACCTCCGGGTGTTACTACAACTCTCATAATGCCTAGCCAGCATGACCATGATGGGAGTTGTACTCCAACACATCTGGAGGACCTGAGGTTGGGGAGGACTGTTGTACACCTTATTCATTTATTGTGCGATTTCCAGTCCTACCCTGGCTTCTGAAGTAGAGGTGAGCAAATCAGCCACAACACAGGTTAAAGATAGTTTACTCTCACAATAGAACTGGTTGCTTGTAGTCTGCACAGGGTTGCCAACTGACCAGGAAAAAATTCCGCATCCTGCTCTTGTGCCATGAAGCAGGTTGTTGTGCAGAAATCAGCAGGGACAGCATTTTCACCATGTGAAGATGTCTGATTACCTGCTAACTGAGCCCCTGTGAGCTTTTCTACATGAGGCTGTTAATCGGCTGCTAATCTGCTGTATCTACTTTTGGTTTCTTTGCAGAACTGAGATCCAAGCACTATATGAGGAATGTTTCCTTTCCTGGTTTTCTGCTACACCCTCTAGATGGTGGTGTGGTCTAACAGAATAGTGCAAATACACAAGAGGAAATGGTGCTTTCTTTCACTTCACAATTAAATGCTGCATTTTCTCTGGTCTAAAAACCCCTCACTGAATGAGCTGGTTAGACACAGAAGCAAAACTGGAGGGTCATCTAAAGAACCGGTAAACAACCATGAGCAGGGAATGATGAGCACATGATAAATGCCTTTTTTTAAAAAAAGAAGAAAGCCCTATTAAAACACACACTCACAGCGGTAGGAACCAGTTGAAAAGCTCTGAAATCCATATTAGTGCAACACCTTTAGTAGGCCAACCAAAAGATTACAAAAAGGCACAAGGTTTCAAGATCTCCAGATCTCTTCATCAGACAAGAAGTTACAAAAAGCATGTGGGGTAGGGAAGCTGACGATGCTGAAGTCATGGTGACTGCGTGATAAGAATCTTATATCAGAGGGTCTGCAGACATTCAAATAAGGGTCTAGCAGGCATTGTGAAGGTTTCAGGTTTCATATGGAGTTGCTGGATGGAAGCCCGCTGGATGGAAGAAAGACAAGTTCCTGATCCTCTGTTTTGTTTTGTTTTTAATATGAAATCCAGCTATCTACTCAGAAAAGCTGCAGTTCAAGCATGTTTTGCAATCTGGAAAGGGGGGGATCAGAGAGAAGCTAGTCCATATTCACCACCTTTTCAAAGGTATCCTTAAATCTTTCCCAGAGACAAAATAAAAAAGTTATTTACCAGGAGACAAGTACCTGGAAATGGAAGCACATGAAACAGATACAGATGTCTAGCATCACATATTCCGTTGGCATATTATTTTGGTCCCTTCCATATGGCACAAAAGGTGCTCCTATAACCATGTGAGCCTTGCTTTTCTTGTCTTATTTTTTGTTTCTTGATTCTTCTTGCTTTTGTTCCTTGGCCAAACATGCAAATGCAGTAGAGGCTGGTGGCTCCACATCTGGAGGCGCTGTGAATCCATTCCGGATTTTAGCCAGAACCAGTCAGAACTCTAGAGAAGCTATCCAAATAGTTTCAGCACCTTGGATAGATCCTTTAGAGTTCTGGGTGGTTCTGACTGAAACCTGGAATGGATTCACAGCCCCACCAGCCTTCACTGTATAAATGTTGAATATAGTAATTTTTTCTCTGAGATCTTTTAAAATGAACAATTCCTCTTTTTAATTTTTTTTTTTTTAAGAGGATATACACAAGCACTTCTCCAGGTGGAGATGGGGGGTGGGGGCATCAACACAATCTATGGATAGACTTTTTGGCTAGAATTCCATTTCTTTTCTTTTCTTCTGATCCCATAGCTGGATATGCAAAAGTTAAGCAGGAGGCAACTATGGAGAGTGTCCACGGGAAAAACTGCACCTAATTTATTTCTCTGCATCCAAAGCACAGGAAAAGCATCAGTTTTTAAAAGCAGAAATTCAAACTCCTGTGCATGTGGTGATTGAGAGTGGCAGTCCATGGCTGGCATGGAAGCAAGACATCATGATTGGGAGTCATTTGCTGTGTGCTTGCCGGCATCATGAGCCCCTCCATGTTTTGGAGTCTCTACACACACAGGCCTCTGAGACATTCCTGGATCAGGATTAAAAGCGTTAGCCGGAAATCTCCTAATTTACCCAGAATCCTCTCCATAATAGTGTTCAGTGGAGGAGCCATCTGGACCAGGCATGTTATTAGCTTAGAATAATTCAACTGCTTTGCTAATCTCATCCAATTTCATAGGTTTGCTCCACTTTTCCTGCAGTGTATTGTGGGAAGGCTGGGCATCAGCCTGCCTGCATTACTGTGCAAGCATCAGCCGCTTTGGGTCTCAGCCTATAACACACTAATTTAAATGAGATGTGTGTGTGTGTGTGTGTGTTGTGGGCGGGGGGGGGGAGTTGTTTTTTCAATGAACCTGGCCCCTTAGGCTGAGTGTCTCTAGGCATGTGCAGAATGCCTCTCCCATCTGATGGGAAGCAGCTCTTAAACAATGGACAGAAAGTACAGTGTGTCTAAGCATCCTGCTCCTGTCCTGGGAGTTCAACAGGAGGGACTGTGGCTCAGTGGCTGAGTAGCTGCTTTGCTTGCAGAAGGTCCCAGGTTCGATCCCTGGCATCTCCACGTAGGGCTGGAAAATTTCCTGCCTGAAACCTGGAGAACCACTGCCAGTCAGTGTTGACGACACTAGGCTAGAGGGACCAATGGACTGACTCAGTCTAAGGGCTTATCTACATGAGGCATTTGTTGTGCACTTGTCATCCCCTACTGATGGCTGTTTGTGGGTTCTTTAGACAGGCCAGTTCATTTCCCCTGACCCCGGTCACTTGGCAATTCTAACTTGAATGACTGATTGACTGATTTGATTTGTACCCTGCCTTGCTATGAAGAACAATGGCACTCAAGCCTGCTTAAAATCATAAACAAAACTTCATTAAAACAATAATAAAACAAATGCATTAAAATGCAATTAAAAACACAACATTAGCCGAATAAAAACAACATCCAAGCCAACAGACCCACTGACACACTGAAGACCAGCTTGAATAAAAAGGGATTTGCTTGCTGCCAGAAGAACAGCAGAGAGGAAGCAAACCTAGCTTCCTTCAGCAGGGAGTTCCACAACCTGGGAGCAGCCACCAAAAAGGCCCTCGTGAAAGAGGACCACCAAATCCACCTCTGAATAGTGATGGTCTTGAAAGAAGGGCCTCTCCAAAAGATCTTAAGAACTGGGTAGGCTCATATGGGAGAAGGCTGTCTTTTGAGTATCCTGGTCCCAAGCCTTATAGGGCTTTATAGGTCATAACCAGGTTTTTTTAATTCTGCCTGAAAACAGACTGGTAGCCAGTGAAACTGTTGTAACAAGGGAGTCATGTGCTCCAAGTATCTCGCCCCAATCAACAGTCTGGCCGCAGCATTCTGGACCAGCTGAAGTTTCTGGACAGTTTTCAAAGGCAGCCCCAAGTAGATCACATTACAGTAGTCCAAATGGGATTAATTGTATCCATTGATCTGTATTGCACCAGACTCTTGGCTGAGTATAAAGAGTATTATATGAACTCAGTCTCTGCTGCTGCCATATGTCCCTTCTCATTTCCCCCTTCCCTTTCTCTGTTAGTTTCTTGGGCTGTCTCTCTTCTTTTCATGGATCAAAGGTCTGGGGCCATCCGAGAAACTCCAGAGGGCCAGACTGGGGCCTCAGGCAGGCCAGATTTGGCCCATAGGCCTGACGTTTAACACTCCTGGTCTTGCTGATCCCTTTGAAAAATGTCAGCATCCATGTTTGCCAGCTGATCTAGTGGAAAACATCTTACTCATCCAGGATTAATCACCCCAAATCAGGCACAAATGCAGGGTGAGGCAGCCAAACAATGCCTAGGAAGCAAACTGGCATTTTTGCCATCTTCACTATAAGAGGCTTAAAAGAAATTGCTTTTAAACTCCTGGGTGCCAGGAGTAAAACTTCCAGTACAGGCCTGTACATAGTTTTAATATGCGAGCGAGGTCTATTTCTCCGTAACTGCCACCACCAGGGTCTTATGATGCTCCGGTGGCCGCAAATCAAAGACAGGCCACGCAAGGAAGAAGCATTTCTGGGTTGCCCATGCACAGTGCCAGGTCCAGGGGTTTGAGGGCCCTTGGGCAAGACACCCCCAGTGGGCCCCCTCCCTCAGCGAGTCTCCCTTCTCACCACCAAAGTCCACCAGCTGCTATGGCTCCTCCTCCTTTTTCTCACCATTATGACCACTTGCTTGCTTGACAGGCAGACAGCCAGTGAGCAAGCAGGCAGTGGCATCTGCTGCTCCTCCTTCTCACCACCACCATTGTTTTCTGGACCAAAGGGAGAGGCAGGTGAACAAGCAGGTTGCAATGGAGGAAGAGGAGGAACAACTCCAGGGGGCTTTTGTCAGTGGGTCCCTGCTGGGGTGTGGGCCCTCAGCAGGCGTCTGACCATGCCCACCCTTGATACCAACTCTGACCTTGCTAATGTGGGTGTAAAAAAAACCCTGTCTTGTCCATGGGTGGCCCCATTTCACTGCCCCGCTAATAAGCACAAACACACCAAACTGGTATTAGAAGGAATTATAACTAATCAACAAAAAAGAAGAAGGGGGAAAAAAGAACCGTACCTTTCTTCTACTCCCACCCAAATAAAACAAAATGTCAATCCATGTTTCCCATAACCTCAACTATGACTTGTGACATTCTTTTGTGATACTAATATAAACAAAGCACTTTGTGCCTGTTTGGTTTCTTCACAAAATGGCAAAGTTACATAAGTGTTGCCCACGTTCATGTGACTTTTCTTGGGTTTCTTTGTCTTGTATCAACTGGCATATGATGTGAAACCTTTTCTATGAAGATAAACTTTCACATTTTGCCCATCCATAGATTGTATGTCAGCACAGTAGCTCCTTTCCAAAAACCTGACAGCAAAACTGTCAAATGTTTTAAATACATTTTTGTTCCTAATAATTCTCCAGTGAGTGGAGACAGAAATACTGCTTGGATTGTTTGGAACATGCTGGTGCATGTTGTTCTCTATGGCAAAGGTGGGCAGATTTCGGACTTCTTGGACCTGTTTTTTGCTAGAATGCCATGATCCACCAACCAGAGCCAGATGCAAAAGACATACACTTAGAATTAAAGTACAGGGTGGCTCTGAGCACATACTGAGCATGTTCTCACTACCAGAACGGAACTGAACTCACAATCCTTTCACACAAAAATCCACTCCTGGTTACCCAACGGTCTCTTCATTTCAGCAGCCTCATTTAGGGTGCAATCCTATGCAGGTTTAGACAGAAAAATGTCCTACAACTTCCAGCATTCCCCAGCATACCTGACTGGGGAATGCTGGGAGTTCTAGAACTTTTTTCTTTCTAAACCTGCATAGGATTATGCCCTTAAGTAGAAAAAGTCAATTTGTTGTTGCTGTTAAACAACTGGGAGTCAGAAATCTTGTCAATCTCCTCTGAATCACCCAGGAATTTACCAGTAGGTCCCAAACCATCTTTTGCCCACCTCTGCTTTATGGTCAAGAGTACTTCACTCCAGAAAAGTTGACATTTATCACATGCCTCAGTATACATGGAGGTTTTATTTAGCAATCACGGCTAATAGACCTCTCCTCCATGAATTTGTCTTAGGGATAGAACAGACATATCAGCCTAGTCCTCCACTCTGCTTCTGGCAGTAACCAGCTTCTTGTTACTTGGCAAATAGTTTAAGGGTCCAAACAGACTCTTTTAAAGATGTGACTAGGAGGTACATCTTTTTTCATTTTTATTCTAGAGGAAGTGTAGGGGCCAGATCTGGATTGGGACACTACCATGAGGATTAGGGGGTTCAACCCTTTCCCCTCTGCTATGGGCCCAGTCCAGATCAGGGGTTGCACCTGCAATTTCTGTTGCAAAATAACAGTCCATTTGCTTTATGGATCAGTATTTTGCAATATAAATTGCAGGCATAGAGTCCCCAATCCAGATCAGACCCATAGCTGGAAGCAGAAGTTCTACTTACAGTAGACCTATTGAAATGAATAGGACTTAAGTTAGTCATGACTTACTTGAGTCCCATTCATTTCAGTGGGTCTACTCTAAGTAGGACTTATGTTGGATTTTACCCATTGTGCAGGACTAGGCTGATTCTTGGTTTGACCCAGCAAAGTATTTCTTATATTCTTAATAAGAACAACATTATGGAAAAAGGGGAAGGCACAAAGAGAATGGAATATAGAAATATTCCCTCACCAAGGTCCTTATATTATTATTATTATTATTATTATTATTATTATTATTATTATTATTATTTCTTCTATACTACCCCATAGCTGAAGCTCTCTGGAAGGTTTACAACAATTCATAAAAAAATACACCAGCATTACAAAAAATACAACATGATAAAAACAGTCTAAAAGCATTACAACACAAAAATTAAAACAATATAAATGGATTAGAGATGTGACTGAAGGGTTGCCTGCACTCATAAAGCCCACTGACAGGTATCCCTTTCTTCTCATCCATGTGGGAACAAATGATACTGCCAAGCGGAGCTACAAAGAAATCACATCAGACTTTGAAACTTTGGGAAGGAACCTCAAGAACTTTGCAGCCCAGATAGTTTTCTCATCCATCCTTCCAGTAGTCAGAAGAGGGACAGAAAGGGAAATAAAAATACTCAGGGTGAATGACTGGCTACAAAGGTGGTGCCAACATGAGAGATTTGGATTCTGGGACTACGGGCTCTACTTCCTGGAAGATGGACTGTTGGCAAGGGATGGGTTGCACCTCACAAAGGCAGGGAAGAATGTGTTTGGCTGCAGCATGAAGAACTTCATCAGGAGGGCTTTAAAATGAATCCTACAGGGGAGGCAGATATAAAGTTGGGGGTAACAATGGATGAAGGCTCATGCACCACAACGGAGAGAACAGCTCTAATAGCGCCCAATAATAGTCTTCAGAAACATGTCAGAAGGAAGCCATAAAGCACATTGTCTTCAATGTCTATACACTAATGCCCAGAGTATGGGAAACAAACAGAACCAACTTGAACCCTTAATACAGGACGGAAATTATGATTTGATAGATGTAACTGAAACTTGGTGGGATGACTCCCATGACTGGAATATAGCAACTGAAGGACATAACTTGTTCAAAAAGAACAGGAGGAACATAAAGGGAGGTGGAGTTCCACTATATGTTAAAAATACATATCTCTGCACAGAAATACAGGAGGAGGAGCTTGGTAGCCCCATCGAGAGCATCTGGGTTAAAATAAATGGAGCAAAGAATAAAAGGAACATGGTGGTTGGAGTCTACTACTGGCCACCCAGTCAAGGCGAAGACGAGGATGAAACTTTTGAAAAGCAAATAGCCAAGGTTTCAAGGAAGCATGATGTAGTAGTAATGGGGGACTTCAATTTCCCCTATATTTGTTGGGAGACAAATTCTGCAAAACATGGCCCCTCCAAGAGATTCCTGACATGTGTTGCTGATAATTTCCTCCTACAGAAAGTAGAGGAAGGAACTAGAGGATCAGCTATCCCTGACTTGATCCTAACCAGCAGAGATGACTTAGTGGATCAAGTAGCAGTTACAGGAACTCTGGTGGAAAGTGACCATATTATACTTGAGATGCAAAAGCCAAGTGTAGCCAAACACATACCCTGGATTTTAGGAGAGCCAGTTTTAATAAACTCAGAACAATGATCAGTAAGGTCCCATGGCAAGCGACTCTAATGAGAAAAGGAATCCAAGATGGGTGGGAGTTTTTTAAAAAGGAAATTCTAAAGACACAATTATAAACAATTCCAACAAGAAAAAAAAGTGGAAAACAACAGAAGAAGCCAATGTGGCTTCACAAACAGGTTAGATATGACCTGAAAACAAAAAAGGACACATACAAGTGGAAGTGGAAGGAAGGCCAAGCTACAAAGGAAGAGTACAGGCAGGTAGCACAGAATTGCAGGGACGGTGTCAGGAAGGCAAAAGCTGAGAACAAGCTGAGGTTAGCGAGGGATAATAAAAGCAACAAAAAGGCTTTCTTCAGATACATGCATAGTAAAAGACAGAGGAAAGAAATGGTGGTTCAACTATTAAATAAGGATGGCAAAATTATAACAGATTACAAGGAGAAGGCAGAAGTCCTCAATTCCTACTTTGGCTCAGGCTTCTCCCAAAAGAGGGTCTATGACCCCCCGGCAAAGGTGAAGTACAGGCTGAAGGGGCAGGATTGCAGCTTGAGATCGATAGGCATATGGTCAAGGAACATCTAACTACTTTGAATGAGTTCAAATCTCCAGGGACAGATGCACTGCACTCTAGAGTAATAAAGGAACTGGCAGAACAGAACCACTGTCTATTCTCTTTGAGAAATCATGGAGGGCGGGTGAAGTGCCAGATGACTGGAGGAGGGCTAATGTTGTCCCTCTCTTCAAAAAGGGCAAAAAGGAGGAACCTGGGAACTACAGACCAGTCAGTCTGACATCAATCCCTGGGAAAATTCTGGAGCAGATGATAAAGCAATCCATCTGTAAGCACCTTGAAAACAATGCAGTGATTACTCGAAGCCAACATGGATTTGTCAAGAACAAATCCTGCCAGATGAATCTGATCTCATTTTTTATCCCTTGTGGACTGTGGGAATGCTGTGGACATCATATACCTTGACTTCAGCAAAGCTTTCAACAAAGTACCCCATGATCTCCTGATGAGCAAACTAGCTCAAAGTGGGCTAGATGAAACAACCATCAGGTGGATCCACAGTTGGCTACAGAATCGGATTCAAAGAGTGCTTATCAATGGGATCTTCTCAAACTGGGGAGAGGACACGGGGGGGGGGGTACCGCAGGGCTCAGGCCTGGGCCCAGTGCTCTTCAACATTTTCATTAATGACTTGGAGGAGGAGGTGCAGGGAATGCTGATCAAATTTGCAGGTGACACAAAACTGGGCAGGATAGCTAATACCTTGGAAGACAGAAACAAAATTCAAAGAGATCTTGATAGGCTAGAGAGCTGGGCAGAAAACAACAGAATGACATTTAATAGGGATAAATGCCAAGTTCTGCACCTAGGAAAAAGAAACCAAATGCACAGTTACAAGATGGGGAATACTTGGCTCAACAATACTACAAGCAAGAAGGATCTTGGAATTGTGGTAGATCACAAGTTGAATATAAGCCAACAGTGTGATGTGGCTGCAAAAAATGGCAAATGCTATTTTGGGCTGCATTGATAGAAGTATAGCTTCCAAATCCCGGGAAGTACTAGTTCCCCTCCACTCAGCACTGGTTAGGCCTCATCTGGAGTACTGTGTCCAGTTCTGGGCACCACACTTTAAGAAGGATGCAGACAAGCTGGAGAGGGTTCAGAGGAGGGCAACAAAGATGATCAGGGGACTGGAAACAAAGCCCTATGAAGAGAGACGGAAAGAACTGGGCATGTTTAGCCTTGAGAAGAGAAGACTGAGGGGAGATATGATAGCACTCTTCAAGTATTTGAAAGGCTGTCACAGAGAGGAAGTCCAGGATCTCTTCTCGATCATCCTAGACTGCAGGACATGGAATAATGAGCTCAACTTACAGGAAGCCAGATTCCGGCTGAACATCAGGATAAACATCCTGACTGTTAGAGCAATATGACAATGGAAACAATTACCTAGGGAGGTGGTGGGCTCTCCCACGCTGGAGGCATTCAAGATGAAACTGGACAGCCATCTGTCAGGGATGCTCTGACTTAGATTCCTGCATTAAGCAGGGGGTTGTACTCGATGGTCTTCTAGGCCCCTTCCAACCCTACTAGTCTATGATTCTATGATTCTAAATGGCTAAAAACAATGTAAATAAAAAACCACATTGCTTTACGTTTTTTAAATTACTATACCTCCCAAAAGCTGAAGCTCTAGGTATTTAGTAATTTATTGAAGTATTAATAGACTGCCTTTCAGCCATAAGGTAGTCACGACTGGGGAAGGCACTGGCAAACCACCCCACTATAGTCTGCCATGAAAATGCCAGCGTAAGCAGCGTCCTTCTAGGGGTCAGTAATGACCCAGTGCTTGCACAGGAGGAACCTTTCCTTTCCTTTGCCCTCAAGGCAGTGGAAAGAAGAAATATTGCAACATTTCAAACAATAAGAGAGCATGAAAACCTCCAAAGGGATCGAGCCAGTTATCAAACCCATAAAACCAACAAATGCTCATCTAACCTCCCTGAGGAAGGAATCCCATAATATGGTGCTGCCACAGAAAAGTATCTGTCCCACATTCCCATCAAGCTAACCTCTTTCAAGTGGTGGGATGTACAACAAGGCCCCAGAAGATGATTATAAGCTCCAGGCAGGTTTGTACAAGATTCAGTGGTCTTTCAGATATCCTGGCTCCAAGCTTTCGGGTCTTTATAGGTAAGAACCAGCGCCTTAAATTAGGCATGGAAACAAATTGGAAGCCAGTGCCAGTGATGTAGGACTAGTGTAATATGGTCTATAAAGTACATACCAGAAAGTAATCTGGCTGCAGCATTTTGCAGTAGCTGCACTGTCTGAATAGTCTTCAAGGGCAGCCCCACATACAGCACATTGGAGTAGTCTAAACAAGAACTGACTATGGCATGCATTTCTGTGGCCACTTCTGTCTTCTACAGAAAGGGGCACAACTGGCACAGCAAGTGAAATTGGGCAAAGGCACACTTGGTCATGGTCAGCTCCTGAATCCAGGAGCAAAGTCATATCCAGGAGCACTCCCAAGCTGCATACTTGATCCTTCCAAGGTCCCCACCCAGACCAGGTACTCCCAATCCTGGCTCAGACTGTCTGCTGACCGTCAAGAGCTCTCTGCTTTGTCAAGATTCATATGCCTGAATAATTCTGGTCAAGAGCAATTCACAGTGGCAAAAAATAACTCAAAAAAGTGTATGCTAATGAACAGCATGATCTTATGCATGTCTGCTCAGAAGGAAGGTTTACTGAGTTCAGGCCAGCTTGCTCCCAGGCCAGCTTGTATAGGATTTCAGCCAAAGCCTCAGATATACCGGATAGCAAAACTAGTATTGGTACATTCAATGAACATGCATGGAATATATTTCCTGTTTCCCACCACATCTCAGTATAGACCGATTCACAAAAATATCCTTTGTGGGGCAAGATTTCTATACCTTTTTAACTGATGTACTTATTGTCTACAATGAGTCATTTTCCTCTTTGACGCTGTTCACTCTTCCACCTACAACTGCATTTTCCCCAATAGTTCTATGGTTCAAGCTGCAAATTGTCTGATTCATTTAAAAATAAATAAATTACAGTCTCTTAGTTCAAGTGATATTTTTCAAGGCTATTGAATCAGAGTAACAGTTAGGGGTTGGGTTTTGTGTGTGTGTGTGTGTTTGTTTTTGCTAATTAAGGCAAGTCATTGTTTCAGGGAAAAATCATTAGTGCAAATCTGGAGCAAAAGATGCTCGTAAAACATTGCACTAAGTTTATCAGAATTCTGTTTCATGAAGGACCTTTTAGTTTAAAAGCCCATTGGGTGTGTCACTGCTTATGAATTGTTGACTCCAAACCTGGTGGCTTACACATTTGGTAGACTAGCCAGGAGGATAGGGCACTGTGCTGAGATCTTTTGGGGTCTTGAGCCAAGTGCCACCATATCTACACACCATTAGTTAACTTCTCCTTCCTTGCCTCCCCACAAGTGCTCTTGCCTCTCTCTATATTGTTGTTTACCTCAAGGTTAGTCATGGTCCAAAGAGAGACCTTGCTTTTGTGCTCTCTGTTCCAAATTCTGTTTTTGCATCTAGATGGATTTGTACCCTAAAACCTGTAGACCATGGGGTAGCCTATGGTCACTGTGAGTTTCCTAGGATCCATGACTGTGACAACAAACCCCTATATTCTGATGTAGCTCAATGGTGCCCCTTAGAGTGTCTGGTAAGTTGGCACCATGTCGACATGCCCAAATAGGATTATCTCGCCTTCTTGTCCTCCATATGCATCCAAAAGCTTAAGCCCTCTGCTTTTTTAGAATAAGCTAACTGTGCAAGCCACATGTCTGCAAATGATTGCTGTATTCTGAGTTTGTCTGGCACACATATACATATGTGAGTCCATATGAATGAGGACATTCGGTAACAAGGCTGTGATGATGAATAAATTAATGGGTAGGTAGGACTGACTCTTTCAGCCCTAAATAAAAGATTAGGAACATGATTATTTATTTATTTATTAAATTTATTAATTGCCCATCTGGCTGGTCACCCAGCCACTCTGGGCGATGTACAGCATATAATAAAACAGTTTAAACAATAAAATTCTACAATAAAAACGTTTTCTAAAATACCCTAACCCACCCCAAATGCCTGCCTGAACAACCACATTTTTAATGCATGGCGGAAGCTCATTAAAGCAAGCTTAATGATGCAAGCTTAAGTGAATCATGAGAGAATGCTTAAGAATCCAAGATAACATTAGAAGGATCTCAGAACTAGAGAGCGGTGATCTCACCCATGTTTACCTCAGATGAACTCAGCAATGATTTGAGATCTTTCGGGGTGCAGGCAGGGGAGGGGGAATGACATTCTTGGATCATTTTCCCTAACAAATCCAAGACCTGGAAAATAACCCACCTCTTAGCTCTTAATTTTCTCCTTTTGCATGTAATGGAGTGAGATTGCTACATTACATTCAATAGGGGGGAAATAAGAGATTGCAAGGGGGAAACTGAAGATGGGGTGAAGTCTATCCCTCATGGATGACCTGTGGTGGGGGGTTCCCCTCACCACAGTTGTTGTCCCTGAAGCCTCTTACTTTTCTCCTATGCCATTGAATGGATGGACTTTGCAACCTTACATTGCACAGGAGAAGCCAATGATCCTTCTCTAGCTAGAGTTTCAATCTGAGCTAGTGAAGATTTCTGGGGTTTGTCAAGCTCATCTCTCCTTTGAGGCAGACTTTTAAGGACCACCACCACCCTCTGCCTAATGTTTTCCCCAAATCTGGCTTGGGAGCACTTAGCTGGCATCTCTACATGTAGATTCCAAAGAGTGGCAAAATAATTATTGAACAACAGAAATAGCCACCATCTTTACATACTGGGTGCTTCCACATGAGGCTTTTATCATGCAAAGGCCCTGCCTCATACACAGAATTTTACAGGGATCCAGATTACATTGTCTTCCCTTTTTAACCCTCCCTGTTTTCCCATCATTTCTTCTGTCTTTTTTCTTTCCACAAAAAAGAAAAAAAAACATTAAGGAGTTAAGACTTCCATCAGCCTCAGCCAGCATCTCTAATGATCAGGAATTCTGGACATTGTAGCCCAAAACATCTGGAGGGCACCAGACTGGGGAAAGCTATGCTGTACCATAGTTTAGTATTACGGGAATGAGCTTGTTCAACACTCAGATGAGAAGGGGCCCTCTTCCCTCTCTTCTTCCAGTGCATCCATGAGGAGATTATTGGAAGCATCCACTTCCTGATTTAAACTAACCATGGTTTGTTGTTATGTCCAAACCAGAAACTGTAGTTAGTTTAAACCATCTTTCCCCAAACTGGTGCCGTCCAGATATGGTGGATCACGCAACTCTCATCATCCCTAGGCAGCATGGCAATGTTGGCTGGGGATAATGGGAGTTGTAGCCCACCATATCTAGAGGGCAACAGTTTGGGGAAGGCTAGTTTGAACTATATCTTGTTTCAATAATCTATAGTTCTGACTAACTATGGTTTGATGCAGACTGGATGTAATGACAAACAGTGATCAGTTTAAACCAGGAAGCTTATGCTTTCAACCTCCTTCTCATAACTATACTCAAGCTAAACTGTGGTTGTCCCCTATAGGAAATAAAAAGTAGATGCTAAACTGTGGTTTAGCCTTACATCCAAACCAAGGCACTGCCTTTCACACACTGCCTGCCTCTGGGTCTCTCTTTCCAAGGTGATGCATGTGTGGTTTGTGCTGAGGCTTCACTGCCACAAGGGCAATTCAGTCTAAGACTCTCAGGGCTTAATTTGTATCATGATTCTCCCTGGCTCAGGTTATTTTCAATGTCAGGGCTCAACCCTGGAACAGATGAAATTTGATGGGGGGAAAGGCAAATGCTCTTGAATTCAGAGTCCATTTCCTTCGCCACTGATGAGCTACAGAGTTCCCAACACATCAGGCATCAGGAGGAACGGTGTTCATAGTAGAAGGTGGGTTCTTCCCCCCCCCCTCAAACAAATTCCAGCAAACAGTATTGCGTCATATTTTATCCCAAGGCATGATATGTGTGAGGAGGGTGGACACCTAGGCATTGCAAAAATACAGTTGGACTGGACAGCTCTTCCAACTGAGGACTGTCCCCTGTAAAGTAGGACACCTGACCACACTGTGTGTGAGCTGAATGCTGTCTTGGATAACCTGCCTGGAGCCTTGTGGTGAGTCACCAGAACTGCAGATTGGAGCATCTCCCTCACCCACCCAGACTGGCCATTGAGCTTTTCCAGGCTGGAAAGTCAAGAAAGCATTCCAGGTTGGGCTCAGACTTTGCCTGAGCAACAACAGTCTTCCTGGGTCTGTTCTTTGGTTCTGACTCCTGGCTTGGCCTCTCAGTCCTGACACAATGCCTGCCTGCCTGCCTGGCTCCCTTCTGTCTACTATCCATAGCTCAGCCCTGAAGTACTGGACTGCCAGGGAATAAAAGAGCCCATTCCTGTGTTGTCCAGGTGATTGCTTCTCAGCCTTTTGGCTAAGATCAAGTGTAGTACTGCCTAGGCTGGTCCTGGATGTCTAGCAACATGTAGTTGAGAGTGTCTGCTCCAGGGTTTTGAGGGCCCTTGGGCAAGACACCCCAAATGGGCCCCCTCCCTCATTGAGTCTACCTGCTCACTACCATCATCACCAGCTGCTATGGCTCCTCCTCTTTCTCATCATGGGTACCACTTGCTTGCTTGACAGGCAGAGAACCAGTGAGCAAGTCGGTAGCGTTATCTACTGCTCCTCCTTTTCACCACCACTGTTGTCTGGGCCAGGTGAACAAGCAGCTTGCAAAGGTGAAGCAGAGGAGCAAGTCCAGGGCTCTCTTTCCCTGCTGGGGTGTAGGCCCTTGCAGGTGCCCAACCATGCCAACTTTTGACGCTGGCCCTGCCCTTTCTAATATGGGCATGTAAAGTGAGTTCAATTTCTCCCTAACTGCCACCACCAGGGTCTTATGACGCTCCGGTGGCCACAAATCAAAGACAGGCCACACGAGGAAGAAACTTTTCTGGGCTGCCCTTGCACAGTGCCAGCTCCAGGGGTTGAGGGCCCTTGGGCAAGACACCCCCAATGGGTCTCCTCCCTCAGTAAGTCTACCTTCTCACCCGCATTGTCACCAGCAGCTGTCGTTCCTCATCCTCTTTCTCATCATTACTACCACTTGTTTGCTTGACAGGCAAAGAGCCAATGGGCAAGCAGGCAGTGGTGTCTACTGCTCCTCCTCCTCATCACCACCATTGCTCTGGGCCAAAGCAAGAGGCAGGTGAACAAGCAGCTTGCAATAGAAAAGAGAAGGAGCAAGTCCAGTGGGCTTTTGTCAGTGGGCCCCTGCTGGGGTGTGGGCCCCTGGCATGTGCCCAACCATGCCTACCACTGAGATAGGGTTATAAAACAGGGATAGTGTCTTTGTCTTACTTTGTATTTGCATTCTGTGGACAGCTCTGTTAAGTTGCTTGACATAATTGGACTCCGCTATAATTGAAGAGTGTACAATTGCTGTAGATAGGAAGTCAGTAAAAGAGGCATTAATTACATGCGCTGAATCTCTCCAGCTGGACTTCTGCCTGAAGTTACTCCAGAAATCCACATTTTAGGGTACTTTTCCCACCCACCCATTCTGCTTCCGTTGTCTATTCTTCAGCTTAAAGGGTCTATTTATACTCTACATATAACTTCCAGTCAATTAATGGTGTATTTGTGAGTCAGTTGGAAATGTCTCCTGAAATCTCTTGCTACCAAACTGGATGAACCCAGAGGAAAAATATCAGCCTCCTGCCCTCTCATCTTCTCCCTTTGTATCCAGCTGGTTTCTGCTTTGTAGTCATGATATACTTGAAGTCAGACTTCGCTTCATGCTTCCGTCATTGGCTGTGAACTCCCAGCTCTTTGCCTCAGCAAAACAAGACACAAAGGATTGGATCCAGGTTAAGTCATACTTAAGAGTAGACCCACTGAAATGAATGGGACTTAAGTTAATCGTTCCCTTCTGTAGGAAACAACAACAGGTGAATTAAGGGGGGAATTAAGGGACCATTCATTAGCAATGTGCCTTCTGCACTAAGCAGGGTTGACAATAATCTTATCTCAATTCACTGTAAAAAATCACAGAACGAAGGATGGGAACTCCAGACTAGACAGCTAGGGTTGGATCTAGGATCTGCCTTCTGCAAGAGAACTTCAACGAGAAGAAGGGCTCCACTTATGCAAGGTCCCTCCTGGATTTGGGGGGATCCCCTTCTGTTTACACCACATTTCATTCCATTCAGCAGGGTCTCCTGACTCTCCATGTAGCATTCCCAGGCGGCTGGGCAGGGAGGGCAGGGAAGTCTAGTTCCACCAGCGTGGTTCATCCGGCGTAAATCTGGATACCACCTATAGTGTGGAAGAAACCTTTCTCTCTGGAAATCAAATGGCCTTTCTAGGGAGGCCAGGTGTCCTCTGTTTCAGAGGAACATCCTCTATCTGAAGATGTCCTCTGTTCGAAAGGCTGCCCTGTTCAATTCTGTTTTAAGGGAAAAGAAACATAAGAATTTTTCCCATCCACAGTGAGCATCTGGGGCAGTACACAGGTTACCTGCTCACAGACTTCCACGCTATGCTGAGCTATACTGTATTTCTATGAAAATTATAATAATTACTTCTAGATTTGCAGCTATGCATACAAATTAGCATATGCAAATTGTATGCAAACTAGTCCCCCTTTTTGGTGATAACTTTCCTCTTTTTTCATGATGCATAAGTGGCCACCCTAGCATTCAGCCCGGTAAGAACAATAAAGTAAAAATAATAATAATAAGCTATAGCAGAACCATATATACAGCCATCTAAGTGGAACCTGATTCAAGAGAAAGCAATTGTGTTCAAGCAAAGCCTGCTTGAAAATCTGCCATGATGGGGGTGTTAAGTATTTCAACTGAAACAGAGTTCCACAGGCATGGGACCACAGCCAAAAAGGCCCTATCTCTCACGCCTGCCAGTTTGATTCCTCTTACAGGTGGACACACAAGTAGGGTCTCTAAGGCTGATCTCAAAGTGCAGGCAGGCAGGGTGGTACAGGTTAAGGTGGTCTTTTGGTCCCAAACCATTTAAGGCTTTAAAGGTTAAAACCAGCACTTTAAATGGGGCCCAAAAAACACACCAGCGACCAGTGCAACTGGTACAATATAGGTGTAGCATATTCTGACCACCTGCATGTTGTACCAGCTGAAGTTTCCAAACCACCTTTAAAGGCAGCCCCACGTAGAGCTCATTACAGTAGTCCAACCTGGATGTCACTAGTTTGTCAGTAACTGAAGCAAGATCCATCCCCTCCAGATTGGGTTGCAGTTGGTATACCACCCTAAGCACCTTGGTTTCACGATTCCTCCTTCATCCACCCAATCTCTGGAGCAGTTTTGCCAATCCTTTTTACATATTTGCAAAGGTTGCTCTTGTTTTCCTTTTTTTTAAAGAAAGAAATGAAGGCAACAGATGAATGAGTGATGGAGTACATCTTAAGTACATGTGGCACTTAAGATAATTTATTTAAGATGGATAGCCTGCCCAAACATGTGGGAAACAAACAATGTTTGTTTTGCTGGTATTTGTCATGCAAATTACAAAGCCAGAAAGGATGCAAGATCATACCAGAGATAAAGAATCTGTAGTGACTTCTCAGGTTTATTATGTCTTGGTGACTGAGAAAACCAGGAGAGAATGGAGTGAGTTCTTCAGCATTTCCTTGTGTAAATGCAAAAGAAGACTCTTCAGGGACCAGGAGTGTAAATGTACACATTTATGTGCCAATCCCTATGTTCTTGGGATTGGATTATAAAACTAAATGCAGCAAACACCTAAGGCTCAATCCTATGCATGCTGAGAGAGAGAGAGAAAGGACTACAACTCCCAACATGCCCCAGCCAAACAAAACATGGTTTTAAAAAAGACAGCTTTGCTCTGGAGGAAGATCTATCTCCTTTTTTTAGCAAGTGGTGAACTGATTTCATCAAGGAGCCACATCTGACTGCCATCAGGTGAAAATCAATATGGCCTCTGTTGTGTCCTTTCCACCTTCTTTGGCTAGAAAGACACAGGAGTCAGGAGTGGGGGTTTTCTGCTGCTTGCTGTATTGAAACTTCTACAAGAACTGATGAGCGCAAAATGTGGCTTGCCCGAATCTGTTTGCAGGCAGCCCTAAATAATCTAAAGGACAACAGTAGATCACAGGCTCACTCAATCAACTACAGTCACAACAACACTGACCCAATGCACTACAGCCTCCATGGGTTTTTTTTTTCACCAGCTGCAGCTTTGACCCTGATGCTTTGTGCACATCCTCAAATAGCCAAGGAACAAAGTAGAACTACATGTTAGTTGGCCTTAAGAAGCAGGCTGGCCTTAACTTAATGGTCAATACCATCGACCATTCAGTACTATTGACCAGGGTATCCTTCTGGATACTCACTGGAAAAGACCCTGATGCTGGGAAAGATTGAAGGCAAAAGGAGAAGGGGACAGCAGAGGATGAGATGGCTAGATAGGATCACCGATGCAATGAATATGAACTTGAGCACACTCCAGGAGAGAGCGGAGGACAGGAAGGCCTGGTGTGCTATGGTCCATGGAGTCACGAAGAGTTGGACACGACTTAACGACTGAACAACAACAGTCCTTCTGGATAGGTTGCCTGGGTTGAGGGAGACACTGAGCTGCAGTGGTTCCACTTCTGCTTGGATGGCTGATTCCAGAAGGCGGTGCTGGGGGATTATTGCTCTGTATCTTGGCAGCTATGCTATGGGGTTCCACAGGGCTCTATTCTAACCCCTGTGCTGTTCAACATCTACATGAAATTGCTGGGGGAGGCTATCCAGGCATGTGGGCTGAGGTGTCATCAATGTGCGGATGACACCCAGCTCTATCTCTTTTTCATCAAATCCAAGTAAGGCAATGGCTATTCTGAATCAGTGCCTGGGGCCTGGGCACAGTAATGCCCTGGATGAGGGCCAATAAACTGAGACTCAGTCCAGACAAGACGGAGGTACTATTAGTGGGTGATTCATCTGCCTAGCTAAGTGATGTTCAACCTGTTCTGGAGGGGGTTGCACTCCCCCTAAAGGATCAGGTTCATAGTTTGGTGGTACTCTTGGACCCAGAACTGTCACTCGAGGCACAGGTGACTTGGTGGCATGGCGCACCTCTTATCAGTTTAGGCTGATATACCAGCTACGCCCTTATCTGGAGAAAGATAGCCTAGCTACAGTTATCCATGCTCTGATAACCTCTTGTTTGGATGACTGCAATGCCTTATATGTGGGGCTGCCTTCAAAAACAGTCCGCAAACTTCAGTGGGTCCAAAACAGGGCAGCAAGACTGTTAATGGGGACTGGCCAATGTGATCATATTATGCCGGTACTTTTCCATCTGCGCTGGCTGCCAGTCCATTTCCAGGCCAGATTCAAAGTGCTAGTATTAATGTTCAAAGCCCTAAATGGCTTGGGCCAGGTTATCGGAAGGACTGGCTCCTCCCATATGTACCTGCCCAGACCCTATCATCTTCAGCGGTTCTTCTCTGGGAGCCCCTGCCAAAGGAAATAAGGTGGGTGGCTACCAGGAAGAGGGCCTTTTCTACTGTGGCACCCCGGCTGTGGAATGAGCTTCCTAGAGAGGCTTGTCTGGCACCTATGTTGTGTTCTTTCCAGTACCAGGTGAAGATCTTTCTATTTTCTTTTAGCCCTGTTGTAAATCTGTTGTTGTATTTTAAACCCCTGCATCACTGCTAGGCTTTATTCTGGGTTGTAATTTTACACTGTAGCTTCAAATGTTTACATTGCAAACTGTATTTTATCACGTATTTTATGTTTGGAATTGTTGTGAACCACCCAGATCGCTTCAGCTATTGGGCGGTATAGAAATGTAAATAAATAAATAAATAAATAAATAGGTTCTAGCTTATTCAGCAAAGTGTTTGCAACCAAGCTATATTTAAGCCTTTTTCTTTCTTCTTCTTCATCTACAGCATTGTTATAACTTCCAGTGCTATCTGCCTGGGCTGAGTAATAATTAATGGTGTCCTTGCTCAGAGTACAAATGGAACATGTGATTGCTGAGCTAGTTATAAATCAGAGCAAAGTTTCCATCTGGTCCAAAGTCTATTTATATCACAGCAGCCCCAAT
Source organism: Heloderma suspectum (assembly GCF_057233095.1). Lineage (NCBI taxonomy): Eukaryota > Metazoa > Chordata > Lepidosauria > Squamata > Helodermatidae > Heloderma > Heloderma suspectum. Next base: position 281,734,388 of record NC_139461.1, on the reverse strand, counting down.
TAACTTTGAAAAGCAGGAACTGGCCAGAGTAACTCTGAAAATGGTTCCTGAAGAGTTTGTATAGGATTTGGGGAAAAATCAGCACATATCCCACCGCCACTGCTCCCCCTGCCTGAAAGGGGGAACTCTAGGGCTGGATGTGCCTGATCTCATCTGATCACAGAAGCTAAGCAGGGTCAGCCCTGGTTAGTACTTGGATGGGAGACCACCTAGGAATCAGTCTTCCTGCACTGAGGAGGGGGTTGGACCTGATGGTCTTGCAGGCCCCTTCCAACCCTATGATTCTATGATTCTGTAGAGCTCAAGTTTCATGTTTTTCAGTAAAGAGGCAAGTGAGCAAATGGAAGCCAGGTTAGGCCTCAGCATCCTCAGCTGAGGCCCAGCTGGTGGAGTTGCCACTTACGCATTGCCAAAAGAAAGGAAATGCATCACCCTCCCCAAAAAAAGGACAAAAGAGGACACCAATTTGTATAACATTTGTGAATGCTCATTTATATGTAAAGATCCATTTAAAAAACAACAACAACAATGCTATAATGTAAATAGAAATACAATATATCTCAACCTAGCGGGGAAGACTGTGACCAGGTGATCTGTGTGCCTGCTCAGTCTGCCTCCATTAACTGTTGATGAGCAATTTCAAGGCCTCTGCTCTCCCTTCTTAGAGTACTTTATCTTTATATTGGACTTGGACAGCCCTTCAAATAGTGGACTATCATCTGTGAAGCAGGACACCTAGCTACCCTACCAGCTGGTGGTTCTTTTTGTATACTGGATTATGCCCACAGTCCTGTCAGTTTCTGTTCCTTATCCCACAGCTGCTGAGGTTCACGGCTTAGTGTAGCCATGGGCAGACTGCAGGCTTGCAGGATCTACTTTGTTTTCTACTGGAACCCCAATTGCCGCAAGATGCAAAATGGTGGCTCAGAAGGTGGAGCCAACTGCATACTGCATTCTGTGAGCCACATACTGGGATGAGATGCATATACAAGTATAAATCTATGCATGAGTTATTACAAATCAAGCATTTGAACAGCCTGGGTTTGGGGGGTGGGGATGATTGCTATTATGAAAACAATTTGAGTCCGAAACTCTTGCCAATCTGATGCAAATCATCTACACAACTACTTTCTCTGCCCACCCCTGGCTTATGACACACTCACACTATTAAGAGCTAGTGTGGTGCACTGGTTAGAGTGTTGGCCTGGGACTCAGAAGACCTGGGTTTTAGTCCCCACTCATCCATAAAGCTTACTGGGTGGCTTTGGGCCAGTCACAGACTCTCAACCTAACCTACCTCACAGGGTTGTCATGGGGATAAAATGGAGAGGAGGAGAATCATCTATGCCACCTTGGGCTCCTTGGAGGAAACAATGGGATATAAGTGTGACAAATGAATAAATATGACCAAATTAGCTTAAAGGCAGCATTTTGTTAGGGACTTGAATGAACTGTCTTGTGGTTCAGAGGCTCAGCCCGAGCCTGGTGAGCTACTTAGAAAATGAACTTATCTTTCTCATGGAGAAGGCAAAGACTGACAGCTGACTGTCAGATGGACGAATGAACCAATTTGGGCTTTAGCTCCCAAATTTGAAATCTGTTGCCCTTTTGGAAGATAAATTATTTTCTTTGAGGAGTCAAACATATTCTGAAAGTTTGTATGAGTCACACAGCTGGGCCTTCTTTCCAAAGCCCCCCCCCCCGCAAAATACATGCTCACACTTTAAAAAACAGAAGGAGAATTTCAACCATTCAAAAGTCATAAAAGCTCCAAAGCAAAAAACTACTTAAGTCAGGATACATGGATTTAAGCCTGATTAGTTCCACTGAAGCAATCCAAAATTAAAAAGAAATGTTCCCTCTTATGATTGATTGGATCTAATCAATCAAACATTACTTTTTTAAAAAAAAAATCTCGCTGTTATAGTTTAAGAACATGTCTGCCCTGCCTTGCTCCCTCCTTAGCTATCTATCAGTCAGAGGCATAAAACACAAGGCTTAATATAGAAAGAATTCCATCTGGCAATAGGTGGATTACTTTTTAATGGGATTCTGAACTATTTAAGAGTCTGGCAAGAGAGAATGTATTCAGTATGTAAAATTAATTCCCAAGATGTATTTAATTTTTTTTTTAATCCATATTGAGTTGCTCAAACTACAAAGCATGATGTTCCTTCATTGGATTTAAAAGAAACTCTCCCCTTTTAAAACACAGAAGTTCACTGGCACAAATGACATTGTTTGTAAGGATATTTGAGAAGGAATGATGGGTCTGATGGTATGCAGTAATTGATTCTCATATTCAGGAACGGACTGCGGCCCTGCTCCATCACTTGTGTGCTACCATGGAGGCACAGATAAGAAGTGGCTGTGTGGATTCTACTCTCCCAAATTGTCATGCATTCTTAAACATAAAAGCCATGCTGAATCAGACCAAAAGCCTATCTAGTCCAGCATTCTGTTCACACCATGGCCAACCAGATGCCTGTGGGAAACCAACAAGTAAGACATGAGTGCAATAGCACCCACCTGTTACCCGATGCATTCAGCCTCTAATACTGGAGGTAGTATATAGCCTTCAGGACTAGTAGCCATTGATAGCTTTATCCTCCATGAATTTGTCTGAAGCTGTCTAAGTTGGTGGCCATCACTACATCTTGTGGATGTGAATTCCATAGTTTAACTATGCGCTGTGTGAAGAAGTCCTTCCTTTTATCTGTCCTGAATCTCCCACCAATCAGCTTCATGGGATGACCAATGGTGGGTTATCATGTTGTGCGAACCAGATCTCTGACTCTTTGGCTGGACAACTCCCCTGCTGCTTCAGCAACCTTGTGATGGACCTGTTCCTTGCCCTGATGGACAGCTCCATGGCTCTGCTACTAAGATGGGAAATTCCAAGCCATAGAGCTCAGCGTTGGTGGCAATGAGACAATGGCTGGGTTCACACAACATGACAACCACACTCAACTCATACTCAAGGTTGAGTATGGGTTAAGTGTGAGTTTATTTATTTATTTCATTTCTATACCGCCCAATAGCCGAAGCTCTCTGGGCGGTTCACAAAAATTAAAACCAAATGGTGCACAATAAAACAATTTAAAATATATAGAACATTAAAACCACAATATAACAATACAACCACAATAAAATCTAGCAGCAGTGCAGGAATTTAAAATACAGATTTCAAACAGCAAGCTAAAAGTCTAGAAAGCTAAAATGCTAAAATGCCTGGGAAAATAAAAAGGTCTTCACCTAGCGCTGAAAGGAATACAATGTAGGTGCCAGGCGAACCTCACTAGGGAGCTCATTCCACAGCCGGGGTGCCACAGCAGATAAAGCTCTCCTCCTAGTAGCCACCCACCTCACTTCCTTTGGCAGGGGCTCATGGAAAAGGGCCGTTGAGGAAGATCTTAAGGTCCGGGCAGGCACATATGGGAGGAGGCGATCCTTCAGATAACCTGGCCCCAAGCCATTAAGAGCTTTAAACGTTAATACCAGCACTTTGAATCAGGCCTGGAAATGGACTGGCAGCCAGTGCAGCTGAAAAAGTACTGGTGTAATATGAGCTCGCTGGCCAGTCCCTGTTAACAATCTTGCTGCCCTATTTTGGACCAGCTTCCAAACAAACAAACAGTTTCCTGACCATTTTCAAAGGCAGCCCCACGTACAACGCATTGCAGTAATCCAGACGAGAAGTTATCAGAGCATGGATAACTGTAGCTAGGCTATCTCTGTCCAGATAAGGGCGAAGTTGGTATACCAGCCTAAGCTGATAAAAAGTGCTCCATGCCACTGAGTTCACCTGTGCCTCAAGTGACAGTTCTGGATCCAAGAGCACCCCCAAACTATGAATGTGATCCTTTAGGGGGAGTGCAAGCCCCTCCAGAACAGGTTGAATATCACCTAGATGAACCACCCACTAACAGTACCTCCTTCTTGTCTAGATTGAGTTTCAATTGATTGGCCCTCATCCAGTCCATTACCGTGCCCAGGCTCTGATTCAGAACAGCCACTGCCTCACCTGGGTTTGATGAAAAAGAGAGGTAGAGCTGGGTGTCATCCGCATATTGATGGCACCTCAGCCCACACGTCTGGATAACCTCCCCCAGCAGTTTCATGTAGGTGTTAAACAGCATAGGGGATAAAATAGAGCCCTGTGGAACCCCATGGCACAATTGCCATGGCACAGTGCAATAATCCCCCAGCACCACCTTCTGGAATCAGCCATCCAAGTAGGAGTGGAACCACTGCAGTGCAATGCCTCCAACTCCCAACCCAGACAACCTATCCAGAAGGATACCATGGTCGATGGTATTGAAAATCGCTGAGAGGTCCAGGAGAATCAACAGGGTTGCACTCCCCCTGTCCCTATCCCGGCAGAGGTCATCCCACAGGGCGACCAAGGCAGTTTCTGTTCCAAAACCAGGCCTGAAGCCCAATTGAAATGGATCTAGATAATCCATTTCATTCAACAGTGCCTGGAGCTGTCCTGCAACCACCCACTCAAGCACCTTGCCCAGGAAGGGGATGTTGGCCACTGGCCTATAATTGTTAACATCCTCTGGGTCCAGGTTAGGCTTTTTCAGGAGTGGTCTAATTACCACCTCTTTTAAAGCAGCAGGCACCACTCCCTCTCTCAAGGAGGAATTTACAACCTTCTGAACCCAGCCGGACATCCCCTCCTTGTTTGATTTAATAAGCCATGAAGGGCAAGGGTCAAGCACACAAGTGGTCAATCAGACTTGACCGAGCACCTTGTCCGCATCCTCAGGCCTCAGTAACTGAAACTCATCCAATAAAACTGGATCAGACGGTGCTCTGAATGCCTCTACCAATGGAGCTGCATTAATCGTGGTGTCCAATTCATGACGAATCTGAGCGATTTTATCTTCAAAGTGCCTTGCAAACTCATCACAGCGTGCCACCGAGGGTTCCACCATCTCTCTCCCTGGCCCAGAATATAACAGGCCACGAACCACTTGGAAAATCTCCTCTGGATGACACTGAGAAGATGCAATGCTGGTGAAAAAGAACTGTCTCTTTGCCACCCTCACCACCACACAGTAGGATCAATAGTGAGCTCTTACCTGTGTTCGGTCAGACTCAGCACGAGTTTTCCTCCACCTGCCTTCTAGCCATCTCCCCTCTTGCTTCATTGCCCTCAGCTCAGGGGTATACCAGGGAGCTGGCCGGGCTCTGCTTGAGGGGGGGCACGTGGGCACGATCGTGTCAACTGCCCGAGTCATCTCTGCATTCCGAAGACCTGGGCTTCGACAGGAGCACCAGCCATACCAGCAGGAAAATCCCCCAGAGCCCTCTGGGATCCATCAGAATCCATTAGCCTTCAGGGCAGACCATTTTAATAGGTCCCCCCCCTTGCAGAGGGGGAAGGCTAAACCTCAACAGGAAGTGATCTGACCATGACAAAGGGACAGATGTTAATTCCTCCACTTTCAGATCACCATCCTCCTGCCCAGTCAAGAAAACCAGATCAAGCGTGTGCTTTTAAATGCATTGGGCTGATGACATGTTGGGACAGCCCCATGGTTGTCATGGCAGCCATGAAGTCCTGAGCCGCCCCGGATACAGCGGCCTCGGCATGGAAGTTGAGATCCCACAGGACCATCATCCTAGGGGTCCTCAACACCAAGTCCGAGACCACCTCCGTCAGCTCAGGCAGGGAGTCTGATGGGCAGTGGGGTGGGCGGTACACCAACAGAATCCCTAATCTGTCCTGGGTACCCAACACAAGGTACAAGCACTCAAGCTCTGCACTTGAATGAGCAGGAAGCCTAGAGAGGGAGATTGAATTCCTATAGACCACGGCAACCCCCCCTCCCCAACCCTCGAGTCGGTGTTGGTGCTGCACTGAGTACCCAGGAGGGCACAGCTGGGAGAGAGTGACCCCTCCCAGTTCCCCCACCCAGGTCTCAGTAATACATACCAGGTCAGCCCCCTCATCCACAATCAAATCATGGATGAGGGAGATTTTATTTTGGGCCGACCTGGCAGTCAGCAGAAGCGCTACCAGACCCGAGGGCAGACTGGTAAGGCCGCCAGGAACCATCAGGTTGGGGGAAGAACCAGAAGAGGGGACAGCTGAAAGGTGTCTAGCCCCTTTACTCCTCAGCTGGCCTGTTAATCCCCCAGTGCCATACCTCCCCCTGCCCGTGACCACAGTTAGGGTGGCACCTCCGCGATCCCCTGAGTTGCTCAATAGTCTTCCCAGGCACATATTAAAATGTTAAGATATAAAATATACAACAATATAAAAGAAGAGAAAAGAGAAAAGAGAACAGCAGCTAAGAAGGAGCAGATACTACGTTTGCCACTTTCTCCCTGGTCTTTAACGTTGCTGCCCTCTGCTGCTACTATGTGCTGGTGGTATCTGTGGCTGCTGGTGTCTCTGGAGAGGAGGTAGGTCATCATGTGCTGTTCCATGCATCTCCAAGTGCAACGCTAAGTGCGCACTTAGCGTCACACTTGGCGCAACACTGAGGCGCACACCAAGGCACTGCCTCTGGCAGCCCCGCCTTAAGTACCTGTTTGGCAGGGGCAGAAATGGGCTCAGGGTCCACCTGGTGCAGCTGGCTGGTCCTCCTTACCCACAAGCTCCTTCCCGAGCAGCCTCTGGCAGCCCCGCAGAAGCAGGCTCAGGGTCCACCTGGTGCAGCTGGTTGTTGTTGAACTGTGGGTTGTTGTTGAAACTTGGGTTTTTGTGTTGTGTGAAAATAGCCACACTAATAAACCATGGTTTGTTAATGACAAACAACCCACAGTTCACAACTCAACAACAAGAAGTGGGTTCTTTTTGTGGGTTGTTTGTGGTTAATAAACCATTGATTGTTAGCATGGCTGGGTTCGCACAACACAACAACCCACACTTCAATGACAACCCACACTCAACTTTGAGTATGAGTTGAGTGTGGGTTGTGTGAACCAGGTCAATAACTATAATCCAAGGACAATTCTTTGTTAAATACTTGGCCTACATGAGCCTAGAAGGCTCTTAGGACCTAGCATGGTTCCTTGGAAGGAACCATAGCTCAGTGGTACAACACATGCTTTGCATACAGTTCCAGGCTTTAACTGGCACCTCCAGTTAAAAAGAAGGATTAGGTAGCAGATGATGAGAAAGATCTCTGTCTGAGCCCCTGGAAAGCTGCTGTCAGTCCAAATAGACTGGACAATACTGGGCTACTTGTAGTCAAATAATCTGCTGTGATAGGCTCCGTTTCCTACATTTCCTACATTTATACGTTTCCTACGTATAAGGCAGTTTCCTACATTTCTATGCCAATTCATTCGATATGGTGCATCCTATGAATTCTATATATGTCTCAAAGCCTCCTACACATTCAGCATGGAGGTGGGGTCTGGGTATTGCTGTCACCTCTAAAAACTCATTTTATAATCAGCTGTTTAGAAAACATGGGAGAACACAGATCACACGGCTTCAGAGAGCCAAAACAGACATTCCTTTCATTTTTACTCTAGGGTAGGTGCATGGGGACCCTACTGTAGAGAGTAGGGGGGCTTTAATCCTTTCCCCCCATGGTAGGGTTTGGATCACCTCCTGTGAAGGTTTGAGGCCTACAGAGGCAAAGGGGGAAAGGGTCAGGCTTAGAGGCCTGAAGTTTTCTGTTGGAAGGGGGTAACCCTGAGAGGAGTAGTTTCTCCAGTTAAGTGTCAGTTTCATTTCCCCAGTTAAGTTTCATTTCTTCAGGTTTGAAGCAGTACTTTCAGTTTTGAGTGAGGAGGGTATATAAAGGGAGTGAGAGAGCTGGTAAGAGCAGAGACAGTCAGACCCTGAAGTGAGAGCAGAGCCTGAAGAGGAAGCAGGAAGAAGCAGCCTAGAAAAGTCTAAGGACAGCTAGAGTAAAGGAACTTGCATTTTGCAACTTTTATTTTCTTTTAATGCCTTTTGAATCACTCAGCTCTATTGTGTGAATACTAGGGATGTTAGAGAATTCTGCCATGGATCCCAGGGAGGCTGAATTCCAGTGAATTCGGCCCCCCGGAATCCGTGGCAGAATAGATCAACCTGCCCCACCACCCCGCGAAAGCCCCATGAAACAGAGCCTACCTGGCTGCAGTGGTGGCGGTGGCAGTGGCTCCGGCAGCGGTGGCTGCTCTGGCGGCAGCGGCAGCTCCAGGGGCTCCAGCTGCTGCTGGGCTGTGGCCGCAAATGGCGGCCGCTACGCCGGACGTCATTTGTGTCCCTGGCAAGCCATGATAGGCTACATAACTATCTACGTAGCCTATCACAGCTTGGGGCAGGGACGCAAATGGCGTAGCTGCCGCCATTTGCATCCATGTCTTTAGCCATGATAGGCTACATATATATTTACATAGCCTATCACGGCAAAAGGCAGGGGCGCAAATGGCATAGCAGCCTCCATTTGCGCCCCTGTCTTTTGCCATGATAGGCTATGTAAATATATACGTAGCCTATCACGGCAATAGGAAGGAACGCAAATGGCAGCCGCCGTAGCCGCTGCCATTTGCGTCCGTGTCTTTAGCCGTGATAGGCTACGTATATATTTACGTAGCCTATCATGGCTAAAGACACGGATGCAAATGGCAGCAGCTACGGCGGCCGCTATTTGCATCCCTGTGCAGCCCAGCGGCTGGATGTCTGGCTGCGGGCAGCCCCAGCCGGCAGCTTCATGGAGTCGCCGCGGAGCGGAGCTGGCTGGGGAGGATTCCGGGGGGAGGGACGGAGCACCTCCCCCCCACTGCAGATTGCCCGTTGTGGAGCCAGGTAAGAGTTTTGTGCATCCCTAGTAAATACCTTTACTGTGATTTGCTAGCTTTCAATGTACCAGTAAACTGTTGTAGTTAAGCCCTGTGTCTAGAGTGTCAGTCACCCCATGCCTACAGGCTAAACTCCACGTTACTAGGAAGGGGAAGTTTAAAAGAAGGAAGGTGGGACTCTTAAGGAGGCAAGAGAGCCTTAAGGAGTTGCTCAGGGGGTCCAAGTCATATAAGTGGAACCTTCATACACACACACACACACACACTTTTACTTTAGAGTAAAAATGAAAGAAATATATAATTAGTAGCTCCATTTTTAAAGTAATGTCTGTTTTATCCCTAGGGCTATTTCACACAAGATATTTTTCTACTTTATGGAGGTAATCTCCATGTAGGGAAAAACTTGGGTTCACATGATTACCAGGGAAGTGTGGCATGAATGTATTGATCTTTCTTGACAGCATGGATCAGAAAGCAACAATGGTTCATAGGAAGTAGAATGATTTGTATCTGTCCCTAGGACAAATTATGAGGTCATGCAGGCATGGGCTTAAGTTAAATGAAACTGGTGCTATCTCCAAAGTGCTTAGACTTACAAGGTTGATATTCCCGTCTTTACAGAGCAGCAACTGTGCCCCCCCCCCCACGTGATTTTTCCATTGCTTTGCACTGTGTGCCTCTCACAGCAAATGTAAAAATGTTACCAGATCAGCAGACTTCTGCTGGAAAAGACCAGGCCTGGTGTTTGAACTTTGGAGTCCTGTATGTGTGTGCAATAGAAAATGGAGGAACTGGTATATTATTAATACATTTCAGAACACACTGATATATTCAATATGGAGAAAATTGATAGAGAATTGAAAGCTAGGGCTGTGCACTGCTTCGGCCCGAGGCCTGAACCCGAGTTGAAGCGAGCTGCTTCAGGTACTTTGAGCCCCTTCCAAGGCGAAGCAGAGGGAGCACAAGGCAACCCAGAGCAGGTCGGGGGCTTCCCAAAGCACTTGGTGTGCTTCGGCACCCCCGGCCCAGCTGCGCCAGGTCCTTACCTGAGCTGCTGCCGCCGCCACCTCCACTCCTGCCACCACCATCGCCATCCTCGCTGCTGCCGCCGCCATCGCCATCCTCGCCGCTGCCGTCCTCCTCGCTGCCACCTCCGCCGCTGCCACTGCCTTCTCCGCCACCACCGTCCTCGCCACTGCTGCCTCCTGAGGCCTGGCTGCGCATGCCGACTCTTATTGCAGGGAGTCACCATTTTTAGAAGTTCGAGGATGGCGAGGATGGTGGCGGCAAGGACGGCAGCGAGGACGGTGGTGAGGATGGCAGCAGCGGTGGAGGTAGCAGCAGCAAGGATGGCGGCGGAGGCGGTGATGATGGCAGCAAGGACAGCAACAGAGGCAGAGAGGGTGGCAGTGGTGGCAGCAGTGGCGGAGAAGGCGGCAACAGAGAAGGCGGGGATGGAGGAAGAGGTGGCGGAGGAGGAGGTAGCAGTGGCCGCAAGGTAAGGGGGTTTGTGTGGGGGCATCAGGGGGGGTTAGAAAAGGCAGAGGAACTAGAGACCAAATTGCCAGTATCTGCTGGATAATGGAGAAAGCCAGGGAGTTTCAGAAAAACATCTATTTCTGTTTTATTGACTATTCTAAAGCCTTTGACTGTGTGGATCATAACAAATTGTGGCAAGTTCTCGGTGGTATGGGGATACCAAGTCAACTTGTCTGCCTCCTGAGGAATCTGCATAACGACCAAGTAGCAACGGTAAGAACAGACCACAGAACAACGGACTGGTTTAAGATTGGGAAAGGAGTACGGCAGGGTTGTATACTCTCACCCTACCTATTCAACCTGTATGCAGAACACATCATGCGACGTGCTGGGCTTGATGAAGCCAAGGCTGGAGTTAAAATTGCTGGAAGAAACAGTAACAATCTCCGATATGCAGATGATACCACTTTGATGGCTGAAAGCGAGGAGGAGCTGAGGAACCTCATGACGAAGGTGAAAGAAGAAAGTGCAAAAGCTGGGTTGCAGTTAAACCTCAAAAAAACCAAGATTATGGCAACTAGCTTGATTGATAAATGGCAAATAGAGGGAGAAAATGTGGAGGCAGTGACAGACTTTGTCTTTCTAGGCGCAAAGTTTACTGCAGACGCTGGCTGCAGCCAGGAAATCAGAAGACGTTTACTTCTTGGGAGGAGAGCAATGACAAATCTTGATAAAATGGTTAAGAGCGGAGACATCACGCTGCCAACAAAGGTCCGCATAGTTCAAGCAATGGTATTCCCTGTAGTAACCTATGGCTGCAAGAGCTGGACCATAAGGAAGGCTGAGCGAAGGAAGATAGATGCTTTTGAACTGTGGTGCTGGAGGAAAATTCTGAGAGTGCCTTGGACTGCAAGAAGATCAAACCAGTCCATACTCCAGGAAATCAAGCCAGACTGCTCACTTGAGGGAAGGATCTTAAAGGCAAAACTGAAGTCCTTTGGCCACATCATGAGAAGACAGGATACCCTGGAGAAGATGCTGATGCTAGGGAAAGTGGAAGGCAAAAGGAAGAGGGGCCGACCAAGGGCAAGATGGATGGAGGATATTCTGGAGGTGACGGACTCGACCTTGGGGGAGCTGGGAGTGGCGACAGCCGACAGGAAGCTCTGGCGTGGGCTGGTCCATGAAGTCACGAAGAGTCGGAAGTGACTGACCAAATAAACAACAATCAGGGGGGTATCCGAAGCGTGGTTCAACATCCGAATCCCACTTCGGGTTTGGGGCCGAGTCTGGTTAGGGCCCTCCCAAATCTGCCTGAGCCGAATCGGGCCTGCCCCCGAAGCCACAAAGTGGCTTCCGAGTCAGATCAGGGGGTCCCTGCATAGCCCTACTGAAAACTGATAAAGTCAGCATACTGTCAAATGGAACAACATGTTAAAAAGATGAAGCACTCTCTGATCCATACTGTCATTGCATGTGTTAATAAATAAATATCTGATATACATGTCCCAGGGAGGTAACTATATTAATCTGTTGCAGCAAAAACAATGAAGTATCTTGTTATATGTTAAAGATGATCAGATTTATTATGGCATAAATCTACCTTGTGAACTAGAATCCACTTCATCAGATTAACCTAGAGAGATTAAAACTACAACCCATTTCATGATTAATTGGGGGTGGGGGATGTATTCAGGGGTGGGCAGCTTGTGGCCCTTGAGATGTTTTGGCCTATAAAATGGCACTCATTGGCCCTAGCCAGCATAGGCAATGGTGAGGGATCATGGGAGCTGTAGGCCAAAACATCTGGAGGGCCACACATCGTTCACCCTGGCTGTTTCTAATGTTAGTCCTACTTAGAGTAGACCCACTGAAATGAATAAGGTTTCAGTGGGTCTACTTTAAGTAGGGCTAACATTGGATACAACTGTGTGTGAGAGGGAGATGCAGCAGTCACTCTGGTAACAGCAGGCTGGGCTGGAGATAATTCATTGCTGATACACTGGGGCAGTTTTAGCTAGGACACGCAGATGAAAACAACTGGTATTCTGTTACTTTCTCTTTGGGCCCTTTCCTGTAGTAGGTAACCAGTCTGCCCTTGTCAAAGGGAGGGAGGGGGGCATGTGTTTAAACTTCATTGGATGGGTATTGTTTTTTAAATGCCTGATGCAAATCCTTCAGGTGTGAGTCCCTTCCCAAGGAAATTGAATGTGACTGTATTGTGGACCCTGATGCTGCAGGAGCATTTTTAATTGGTATTAAAACTAAATTAAGGGAACCAGCTCTCTCAGCCTCTGGAGCTGGAACTTAGCCATTTTTACTGTTCTTTTGAAGTGTTGTTTGGGCTTTCGCTGATAAGATTCCTAGGCAGTATGCCAAAATAAATGTTTGCATTTTTTTCTTCCTCTTCTTCTTTATGTTATGTTGTAATAAAGTGCATATTTGTGTGTGTATGTGTGTACACGTATAAATATATATTTAGATATGTTATTACTTAAAATATGCAAATGATTTGTTGCTGTTTTTATCCTTTTCTTAAACTTCTCACCCCCCCCTTTTTATTAGTATTATTATTAATATCATTATGGGATTATTATTGTTACTATTCCTTGTTGGCTAAACCTTTAATGTTTATTAATACACGTTAACTGAATGGTAATTTATGGCCAATGGAAAATGATTGTTTGTTACTATTTCTGTGCTATAAGGCTATTTGGATATTTGGTTTGTTCTTATTGAAGTTTAATATAATTCTGTTTTTTCTTTTTTCTTTCTTTCTCTTCCTTCTTTTGTTATTCTCCCTTTTTTCTTTTTGAGTACTGTAATGTTGGAAACTAAAGATTCTGATTATATTGTTGTTAGTGTTTATTTCATTTATAAAAATAAAATAAAAATAGATTTTAAAAAAAGAATGTGACTGTATTGTAGGGCTTGGCTACATGAGGGATTATTTGTGTGCTCTGGTTTGTATTGCTTATTTTATTTATTTATTTATTTGGTTTGTATCCCCCCTCTCCTCTTTCTACCAAGAAAATGGCACTCGAGGCAGCTTACAAACAAAGGTACTAAGAAAGAAAATAAACTAAAAACTTGATTAAAACAAAAATAAAACAGATGTCAGGAATGATTCTGAGCATGTGGAGATAGTTAGCAGCTCAGAATCAGAATGGGAACAGCCAGAACTGGAGGAGGTTTCCTTCCTAGTGAGCTCAGATATGGATAGGCGTTCTTCTCAGTAACTTGGCTCACAGATGGCTCGACCTGAAGGGCCCCCCCTTTCCTCCCCCATAAGAATTCAGGTCTCAGAGGTGGAGGAGAGTGTGGGGTGTGACCTGAAGGATGCTAGAGTCCGGGCGCAGAGTGAAGTGGGAAAAGTTAGAGGCGGAGCTCAGACGTTTCATCCGGTTTGCTATGCGTGATAGCCTACGTAAGAGGGCACAACTGTAAGGAAGGGGCATCCCCCCTAAGTTATTCTGGCCGGCAAGTTCTTGTTTCAAACTGCTGGCAGCATCTCTGATTCCTACTTGGCCCCTCTACTGATATTTGTAATTGTGTGGAGTAGCTGTTTTCCTTTGTAGCCTAAGAGTCTCTGAGGATTTGCATTTGTAAAGAACTTGGTAGCTAACTAATAAAGTAGTGAGCCTGAAGCCTGGTATCCTGGAGTGTGTGATTGCGAAGGGAGAGAACCAAGGGACTTGACAACAAATATATTAAAATTGCAATTAAAAACACAACAATAATAGAATTAAAACAGCACCGAAACCAACAGACCAGCACACATGCCAAAAGCCTGCTTGAATAAAAATGTCTGTGCCTGGTAGCTCAAAATAAGCAGTTAGGTGTAGTTGTAAGTGGGCTTCTGGTAGTATTCATATGCTCATCTTATAATTATATTGTAGTGACCAGAAAATTGACCTGTTTCAAGGACTGGTCCAGCTCAGGATGGCATTGGGATGGAAGTTATTTAACACCTGACAGAATTTCTCAGATGATGAAGGTATTGTTGATGTATTTCAAGCAAAGGAGAGGACTTTAGAGGCAGAAGCTGAGGAAACTCCAAGTCAGCCATGAACATGTTGGCATAGTATGGTGCCAGATGGGTATCCATGGCAGTGCCATTGACCTGAAGATAAACGCCATCTCCAAATATAAAATAAATGTGATGACAAAGTGGCAAAGCTTGGTGTTCGTTATATGTAGCTGGGATTATGAGGTGAGGTACATACCGAGACTCAAAACCCAAATGCAACTATATTTAGACAGAATGCAGTTCAATTCAATCCATTCACACTTCCTATATTCACTCAGATAGTTACCCATGTTGGAGCAACAGCCTGATGACCAGTCATGTTGTATACTCAGAAGGAGAAAGTGTGCTGCAGGCAGCTGCTTCTTTGGTGCTCTGGTCTTCCTCAGAGTTCTGTTGTTTTGGGAGCATCTTAAATACTCTTCATTGCCAAGTCTTTGAACGATGTGGAAAAACACACCCATTGACTACGTGTCCTGGTTATACTTATATAATTAACTGGGCTTATCTTATTAATGCTTAAAGACATCACCTTTCCCCCAAGGTCTTGATCATCATTTCACCTGTTGGCACTCATACAACCTCTGCCTTAGGCTCCAAGCTCATCTTGGAAGTCTCTTTGTCCGTTGTTTCCTTCTTTCAAGTCTGCTGATCAACTGCATTTTGTTGTTCACATTCCCCGGTCAGCTTTGCACATACACACAACTTGTTTGTTCTAATTCTTTGGCCTTTACTGCATGTTTCTCCTGGTAACTTTCCTTTGTTCAGACCTATGGAACCCATTCACCCAATAAAAGGGGCCATTATATGATTTTATGTGACATCGATAGCCACATAAGCTTATTATTTAGGCATACACATAGGATCATGATCTGAATTTGAATAAAGATCAAATAATATCACCTTCTCCCATGTATTATTATTATTATTATTATTATTATTATTATTATTATTATTATTCCAATGTATAACCTGCCTATATACAAATACTCTAGATGGCATACAAAGTTAAAAACAATTTAACAAAAAATCCAGCAATAAAAACAAAACAGCATAAAAACAGTATACAAGAATCAACAAAGAGGAATGAGGGTTCTAAAAAGGGAAGACCTGCCTGAATAATATTTATGTATTTATTTATTTATTACATTTCTATACCGCCCAATAGCCAGAGCTCTCTGGGCGGTTTACAAAGATTAAAAACATTAAAAATACAATATACAGATATTAAAAACTATTTACATAAAAAATACATGAACAGACAATATACACAAAGAAACATATAAATAAAATAACTTCAAACAAACAATCTCAAAAACAAACAACCATAATCATAAGACATTCAAGGATTGATTAAACACTTATCATATACTGTCGAATGCCTGGGAGAAGAGAAAGGTCTTAACCTGGCGCCAAAAAGATAACAATGTTGGCGCCAGGCAAGCCTCATTGGGGAGATCATTCCAGAATTTGGGGGCCACCACTGAAAAGGCCCTCTCCCTTGTCGCCGTCTTCCAAGCTTCCCTCGGTGTAAGCAGCTGGGGGAGGGCCTTAGATGTTGAGCGTAGTATATGGGTAGGTTCGTGTCAGGAGAGGCGCTCAATCAGGTATTGTGGTCCTAAGCCGTGTAAAGCTTTACAGGCTAAAACCAGCACCTTGAAACGGGCTCGGAAACATACAGGCAGCCAGTGCAAGCGGGCCAGAGTCGGTCTTATATGTTCAGACCTTCTGGTCCCTATTAGCAATCTGGCCACAGCATTTTGCACGAGCTGCAGTTTCCAGTAGCTGCATTGCAGTAATCTAACTTGGAGATTACCAGAGCATAGACAACTGAAGCCAGGTTATCCCTGTCCAGACAGGGGCATAGCTGGGCCACCAACTGAAGTTGGTGGAAGGCACTCCATGCCACTGAGGCCACTTCAGCCTCAAGTGACAAAGATGGCTCAAGGAGAATCCCCAAGCTACGGACCTGCTCCTTCAGGGGGAGTGCAACCCCATCCAGAACAGGTTGAGCACCCTCATGCAGTCAGAAGAACCTCCCACCAACAGCATTGTTGCACATTATGCTCAAGTTCATTCCCTCTAGGAGGGGTATGCCAATATCCCCTTAGAGACATACAGAACTCTGAGATTCAGTCCAATGCAGTTTTATTTGGCAGGAGACAAACAGCGCTGTTCGGGCGGATTCTCGCGGCTAACGCCACAAAGGAGAACCACACCCTAAATGTTTTTGGTACAACTAATATACATTCAGTATAATGACCTCATTAGCTTTGCGGGGTGGGCCACATAATATTCATGAACTTCATTAAGCATGCATAGTTGACATGTCTCTACAGCTGACCTGTCCTTGCAAGCTGGGCAGGAAGCGATCTAGCTGGAACTGGTTCTAACCAGCTGCAGGAGTGGTGGCTACTCGGGGGGGGGGGGGGCTCCTCTGGCTGTACCTAATATGAAACAGACCATTACTGTTGGTGTCAACAAGGCAGTTGATAAGACTATCTTCCTCTGGGACTTTCCACTGTAGGAGGCTGCCTCAGATGGCTGTCAATACTTTAAGATGGTGCCTCTTTGGTTCTATCAATCCCCACTTAAAAGCCTTTCATCGAGCATTAAACACGTTGGTCAGCCATCTCGACTTTGTCATAAAGCAAAAGCATTTGTTTTGACAACGCAGCTTCAATTAATCTTTGGGACAGACCCCTAGTTCAGGGGATGATGCAACAGCCAAACAGTACCAAAACTCCAACTACCACTTCAAGCAAGATAAGGATAGAGGCTGCCAAATGTTTCCATTTACCGAACCATTTTTCCAGCCAGACGGTTAAGGGGCTGTTAACTCCTGAATTCTTGGCTAATTCTTCAGATAGGGTGGTGAGGCCTTGCAACGCCTTCATTACCGTGCCGTCAGAGGCAGTGTTGTTGGGGATGAAGATACAGCAACTCCCACCTAACATAACGCATACTCCTCCTTTTTCTGCTAACATCATGTCAAGAACACGCCGATTTTCCCAGGCCATTTGCTAGTGGCATCTAATTGTTCGGCCAATCCCTTTATAGCATCTCGGGTATAGTTTATAAACCTTTGCTGATTATAATAGATGTAATTAATCCAATCTACATTTTTGTTAATGGTTGCCCACCAAAACAGAGTAGATTCAAATCCCGCGGCTATTTGTTTTTGCCCTTTAAACTCATCAGGGCCTCCTCTTGGCACTCCTATTGAATCTATATGTATTCGATTGTCAGAAGTGGTCACACTTCGCCTTCGGCGGGAACGGGCAGGCTGCTGGGGTGGGTGGAAAGAAATGGAAAAGGGGACCGCAGCTGAACCAGCCCGCAGGTCCCAGACCAATTTGAAGGAAGGGTTTCAAAGAGCTCCAGGCCTCCGCAATACCACCAGAGGTCGGCTCGGGGAACGGGCAGAGAGTTATTATGGAATGTTATGCTATTGAGGCAGGTTGAGAGATTGCCCAGAGGGGTACTATCTTGCTCTAGGGACCAGTAGATGCATCCGGTGTGGTTCCATCCCTCCATGGAAGACACAGGGGGTAGGACGCGACCTTCTATTTTGAGGGGCAGGTACCATTCAGGTATGACCTAAATCATATCCCTTATGAATAAAATCTGTCACTTCTTCCATTTCTTCCCCTTCTATAAGCCAGGAAGTGATGGGGCCAGATGCCATGATCTTAGTTTTTTTAATGTTGAGTTTCAAACCAGCTTTTGCACTCTCCACTTTCACCCTCAACAAGAGGCTCTTTAGATCCTCTTCACTTTCTGCCATTAGGGTGGTATCGTCTGCGTATCTGAGGTTGTGGATAATTCTCCCGGCAATCTTAATTCCGACTTCTGATTCATCCAACCCGGCGTTTCTCATGATGTACTCTGCATATAAGTTAAATAAGCAGGGAGACAATATACAGCCTTGTCGTACTCCTTTCCCAATTTTGAACCAATCAGTTGTTCCATGTCTGGTTCTTAACTGTTGCTTCTTGACCCTCCATTCGTGGAGGTGACGAATAGATTTAAGGGATTAGACCTGATAGACAGAGTGCCTGAGGAACTATGGACGGAGGTCTGTAACATTGTTCAGGAGGCAGCAACTAAATCCATCCCAAAGAAAAAGAAATGCAAGAAAGCAAAGTGGCTGTCTGATGAGGCTTTACAAGTAGCTGAGGAAAGAAGGGAAGTGAAAAGCAAGGGAGAAAGGGGAAGATATATCCAACTGAATGCAGATTTCCAGAGAATAGCAAGGAGAGACAAGAAGGCCTTCTTAAATGAACAATGCAAAGAAATCGAGGGAAACAACAGAATGGGAAAGACTAGAGATCTTTTCAAGAAAATCGAAGATCTCAAGGGAATGTTTTGTGCAAAGACAGGCATGATAAAGGGCAAAGAAGGCAGGGACCTAACAGAAGCAGATGAGATTAAGAAGAGGTGGAAAGAATACACAGAAGAACTATACAGGAAAGATCTGAATGTCCTTGATAGCCATGATAGTGTGGTCACTGAACTTGAGCTGGACATCCTAGAGAGTGAAGTCAAGTGGGCCTTAGGAAGCATTACTAACAACAAAGCTAGCAGAGATGACAGTATTCCAGCTGAGCTATTTAAAATCCTAAAAGATGATGCTGTTAAAGTGCCACACTCAATATGCCAACAAATTTGGAACACTCAACAGTGACCACAATACTGGAAAAGGTCAGTTTACATTCCAATTCCAAAGAAGGGCAACGCCAAAGAGTGTTCAAACTACCGTACAATTGCACTTATTTCCCATGCTCGCAAGGTTATGCTCAAAATCCTACAAGCTAGGCTTCAGCAGTACGTGAACCGAGAACTACCGGAAGTACAAGCTGGGTTCCGAAGAGGCAGAGGAACTAGAGATCAAATCGCCAACATTCGCTGGATCATGGAGAAAGCAAAAGAATTCCAGAAAAACGTCTATTTCTGCTTCATTGACTATGCTAAAGCCTTTGATTGCGTGGATCACAACAAACTGTGGCAAATTCTGAAAGAGATGGGAGTACCAGACCACCTTACCTGTCTCCTGAGAAACCTTTACGAGGGTCAAGAAGCAACAGTAAGAACCAGACAAGGAACAACCGATTGGTTCAAAATAAGGCTGTATATTGTCGTCCTGCTTATTTAACTTATATTCAGAGTACATCATGAGAAATGCCGGGTTGGATGGATCACAAGTCAGAATTAAGATTGCTGGGAGAATTATCTCCCGGCAAAACCTCAGATACGCAGGTGATACCACCCTAATGGCAGAAAGCGAAGAGGATCTAAAGAGCCTCTTGTTGAGGGTGAAAGCGGAGAGTGCAAAAGCTAGTTTAAAACTCAACATTAAAAAAACTAAGATCATGGCATCTGGCCCCATCACTTCCTGGCATATAAAAGGGGAAGAAATGGAAGCAGTGACAGGTTTTATTTTCTTGGGCTCCAAGATCACCGCAGACGGTGACTGTAGCCATGAAATTAAAAGACGCTTGTTCCTTGGGATGAAAGCTATGGCAAACCTAGACAGCATAGTAAGAAGCAGAGACATCACCTTGCCGACAAAGGTCCGTCTAATCAAAGCTATGGTTTTCCAAGTAGCAACGTATGGCTGTGAGAGCTGGACTATAAGGAAGGCTGAGCGCCGAAGAATTGATGCTTTCGAACTGTGGTGCTGGAGAAGACTCTTACGAGTCCCCTGGACTGCAAGGAGGTCCAATCAGTCCATCCTAAAGGAAATCAACCCTGACTGCTCATTGGAAGGACAGATACTGAAGCTGAAGCTCAAATATTTTGGCCACCTAATGCGAAGAGAAAACTCCCTGGAAAAGACCCTGATGCTGGGAAAGATTGAAGGCAAAAGGAGAAGGGGACGGCAGAGGATGCGATGGCTAGATAGCATCACCGATGCAATGGATATGGACTTGAGCACACTCTGGGAGAGAGCGGAAGACAGGAAGACCTGGAGTGCTATGGTCCATGGGGTCACGACTTAACAACTGAACAACAGTTGTCGGACACGACTTAACAACTGAACAACAACAGAGTTTATTGAGGTCTTGGCAACTCTCGTTGCCCCATGCATCGGGATGTTGAAACAGATGGATCATGCAAGCAAGGAGGGAAGGCTGGTCCCATCATAAGGGAAAAGGTAATACCTTGGCGACGGATCTTCCGGCCGTGCATACAAAACAATTGGATTTGTTTAAGGACTTGGCTGTGCATTTTACCCACTCTAGCCATACATTATCAGTTTCTTTTATCATTGGGATCCCTAACCAGGTCTCCAGGGGTGGTCTTTTGTTTCTGGGATTTGCACTAAGGGTGGCTTAGGAGGAGCTTTTGTAATTAATCTGGCCTGCTGTATGACTTGCTTGATGGTTTTATGGACCCGCAGCAGGCTCCACTGATCTAATCCCCACTGTCCTCCCTTGGTGAGGCAGACCTTGGTCCCTAGTGGTAACTGGCTTTTCTGGCTGCCAGTGTAGTAGGTGTAAGGTTTCATCAGTTGTACCTCAAAACCCCTTTTTCCTAGGCAGGTGATGGACATCATGGATTTATAATATTCTGCCCCTAAAGAAGTTCTGAAATCTGTTTGGTCATTTTTTTGACAACAAGATTGCCCCGCTCCCACTTCACCATTGGAAAGTAGTGCTAGGACCCAGAGCCACTTCATTTTTGGCAAAAAAGTCCCTTCAGACCCTCAAGAGCCTGATAGTCCCATGCCGTCTCTAAATCTTGCCCTGTGCCTCCCCGAGCGTCCGGGGTCGGGGAGGGCAGAGGGTTGTTGCTTGTGGACCCTGGGTCTCCTTGGGGACAGGATGCAGAGGTCTGGTCTGGATACTTTTTTATCCTAGTATGATGACCACCCTAGTATGATGACAACCCCAAAAGTTTTACCACTGTGTGGCTAGTCAGGGCCACAGTATAGGGTCCGTCCCACCTGGCAGTCAGGGGCTCCTTTTCCCACTTTTTGACTAGTACTTGGTCTCTGGAGCGGAAAGGGTGGATGGTCTGGTCAAGCGGCAAAGACTGGAACTCCGCGGCGTGGCGGTGTAACTGAAACAAAACAGACTGCAAACCAGTAACATGGTCCCACAACATTTGCTTTCCCACTTCCCAAGTGGCTCCCTCGCGTTGTCCCGGGGGCAGAACTCGGGGTGGCCACCCAAACATGAGCTTGAAAGGGAACAACTTAATCCCTTTGCGGGGTGTTTTCTAGATTTTAGTTAGGGCGAGGGGGAGGGCCTCAACCCATTTGAGGTGAGTTTCAGCACAGATCTTAACTAAAGCTTCCTTTAGGGTCCTATTCATTCATTCAACTTAGCCAGAGCTTTGGGGCCGGCAGGGCGTGTGAAAGTGCCACTGGATCCCCAGAGCCCGGGCAGTTCTCTGAGTAACTTGGGAGACAAAGTGGCTCCCCATATCAGATTCAATGGACTCAGGGAGAGAAAACCAAGGTATTATATCATTGAGTAGGGCCTTAGCCACAGCTTGGGCTTGGCAGGTACGGGTTGGGAAACATTCAACCCATCCAGTGAGCTGATCAACGAACACAAGCATATACTTAAAACCTTTACATGGGGGCATCTCAGCAAAGTCAACTTGAAGCCTTTGGAATGGATAGTGAGCCCACGGTCTCCCTCCCATTGGGGTGGGAGGCTGTTTCCCTTTGCTGTGTGTTTTTAAGCAAACAGGGCAGTGTGTGACTATTCTCTGTGCCTCCGCGTGCATGGTGGGCCCTAGGATGGTGTGTCTAGCTAAATCTACCGTGGGTCCAGCTCCCATACGGCCCTGGGTATTGTGCAGGTCTTCCAAGATCTGCTTTAAAATTACTAAAGGGGTGTACATGATTCCATGGGGCAGGACCCACCGCCCGTCTGGCCCCTTTTGCCCTCCGCAGATCTTGGCCTGTGTCTCTTCTTCCTCAGTATTTTGGGGCTTTGTTACTGGCGTGGGCATGGCCAGGCATATCCAGGTCATCCCATCCTCGGTGGCTTCTTTGGCTGCGATGTCAGCTTGGTGATTCCCCTGCTTTTGAGCGGGATCCTCGGCTTGTTCATGTGCATATACATGCACAACTGCTAGTTCCTTGGGCAGCAACAGGGCTTCAAGGAGGGCTGTGATCAGACGTTCGTGGGCCACCTTGTGTCCGGAGGTGGTTCTGAAACCTCGCTGTCTCCATAGCTTGCTGTGCGTGTTCACTGTCATAAATACATACTTGGAGTTGGTGTAAATGTTCGCCCGCTTACTGGAGGCCATTTTTAAAGTTTCTGTCATCGCGACCATTTCAGCGGCCTGGGCCGAAAGGTGGGCTGGGAGTTTATATAGCTAGCGGTTTGAGCTGGATACCACAGCTGCTCTGGTGTGTCGATGCCCATCTTTCATGAAACTGGACCCGTCAACGTAGAATTCTTCATCGGGGTCGGGCCAGGGAATGTCTCGCAGGTCTGGTTGAGCCAGGGTTTCTTCGTTGAGGACCTCTAGGCAGTCGTGGGTGGCTGCCTGGCCTGGCTGTGGCAAGAGGGTTGCCGGATTCAGAGTTGTGGAGGTTTTGAAGGTGAGATTTGGGGCAAGCAGAAGGGCGATCTCATAGCGCGAATGCCGGGCAGGGTTGAGGTATCCCCCCCCCCGAGCCTAATATCTGGGGAACCCCATGGGGAACAACCACTTCCATGTCTCCTCCTAAGGTTAGTTTTTCTGCCTCTTGAACGAGGAGGGTGCAGGCTGCAACAGCTCACAAACAGGTGGGCCATGATCGAGCAACGGGGTCCAGCATCCTTGAATAATATCCTACTGGGCAAAGGGAGGGCCCATACTCCTGGCAAAGCACACCTGCTGCCACCCCCCCTTTGCTCATTCACAAAGAGGCGGAAGGCCTTGGCAGGATTTGGGATCATCAAGGCCGGGGAAGACATTAGGGACCATTTAAGCTCTTGAAAGGCTTTTTCCATATCCCTGGTCCAGGCCCAATTGAGCGCCCCTTCTTTTGTCAAGGATTCATAGAGTGGCTTAGCCTTGCCACCACAGTCTGCAATCCATAAGTGACAGAATCCAGTGAGGCCCAAGAACGCCCGAAGTTCACGCTGGCAGCTCGGGGAGGGGTAGTCTTGAATGGCCTGTATTCGTCTATGATCAAGGCGGCGCTGGCTGTTTGAGATTTTATAGCCTAAAAGGGTGAGTTCAGCTTTTATGAGTTGCGCCTTTTTGCCAGAGACTTTGTACCCGCAGGTGGCCAGCAAACTGAGCAATTTGCAGGTATATCGTTCACAGTCTTGCAGGGTCTCGGCGGCGATCAACAGGTCGTCACAATACTGTAAGACCTGGCCTTTTTTGAGGCCCCCCTTCCAGGAGGCCAGGTCTCTTTGCAGTTGGGACCCAAAAATCTCAGGAGCGCATGTGAGCCCCTGAGGCACTACTGTCCACATTAGCTGGGTCTTGTGGTGAGTGTCAGGGTCTTCCCATTCAAAGGCAAACAGGGGCTGGGCCGTTTCATGGAGGGGTATTGAGAAGAACGCATCCTTCAAGTCTAAGACAGAAAAGCAGGGGCTCTTTGGAGGGATCTGGGTCAGGATCGTGTGGGGGTTCGGCACGACAGGATAGGGAGCTATAATTAATTTGTTGATAAAGCGTAAGTCTTGCACAAGCCTGAAATCTGGGGGGCCCAGTTTGGGGACCCCCAAAATGGGGGTGTTGTATGGGGAGGTTCCTTCACGGAGCCAGCCGTAAGCCTTGAGTTTCTCAATAAGGGGTTTCAGGCCTTTCTGGGTAGCCAGTTTCATTGGGTACTGGCAGACCTTGACAGGGCTGTGGCTGGGCTTTAGAGTGAAAACAACGGGGGCTGCAGTCTTTGCCCGGGCCCATCCTCCGTTCTCAGCCCAGGCGGAGGGATCTACACCTGGGAATCGTGACCACTCAGGCCTCTCCTCAGGAGCCCTGACCATATAAGTCGACAAGGCCATCTGGTAGTTGGACCCCTGTTGTTTGGGAATTCTAACTTCTATTTGGCCATTGCAAAAGCTTATCTCAGCCTGTAGTTTTGTCAAGATGGCTCTTCCCAGGAGGGCTACAGGGCATGCGGGGCTGCAAACGAACTGATGAGTAAGGTGGGTGTCACCAATTTTAGTGAGGAGGGGTCGGGTCTTTTCGAGGCAGGTCGTACGACCCTCAACGCCCTGGATCTGCACACTTCCCCCTGAGCCCCCCGGGGCCCTTGCAAAGGGGACGAGGCTAAGCGTGGCCCCAGTGTCAATTAAGGCAGGCATAGTCTGGCCCCCTACTTCAGTTTTTACTGCAGGGTCCAGGTGTGCTCATTGTTGAGCCAAGAGGGGGTACCCGGCACCCTGACGCCCCTATTCCAAGTGATTTTCAGCATAGAACAGGGGAGCCATGAGGGGCGGTGTCTGCGCAGGACCAGTGGGCGCACCATTGGCCTGGTTCTGGGGACATTCGTTCTTCCAATGGCCGTGCTGTTTGCAGCAGGCGCACTGGTTCCTGTCTAAATGGCGGCCCGTGTTTCTATTACTCTCGCCGTGCCCTAGTCCGCTGCATGGGGACGCCCCCTCATCCCCCACGGCCCCTTCCTCAGCATCCAGGATCTTCACCCCGGATGGCCATAGCAAGGAGCCTGGCCCCCTTGACTTTCTCTTTTTCTTCCTGCCTATCATAGACTTTCATAGCAATCTCAATAAGCTCTTCAGTGCCCTTTCCCATTACTCCTTCTACCTTTTGCAATTTTCTTCTAATGTCATCATATGACTGGCCCACAAATAGGGACAACAGAACCCGTCGATTGTTGGGGTTCTCAGGATCCAGATCAGTATAATTCCGACACACCTCATACATCCTTTCATAGAATCCCGCTGGGGATTCTTCTTTTGCCTGTTTTATCTCATACAGTTTGGATAAGTTGACTGTCTTTCTAATACACTTCCTCATTCCCTTTACAAGCAAATTAGCATAGCTGGTGTGCTGCTTGCGCTCCGCATCAGTCGCATGTGACCACCCGGGGTTGGTGTCAGGGATGGCCTTGGCTCCGCTAATCTTATCTTCGTCCTCGCCCTGTGCTCGAGCCGTCTCAAAAACACATTCCGTTGCTTTTGTTTTTACTAGTCTACGCTCCTCAGCTGTCAATAGGGTGAGCATGACAGTCTGCATGTCTTGCCAAGTGGGCTTGTGAGTGTCAGTGATAGTCTCGAAGACCCCAGCCATTCGGCCCGGATCTTTGGAGAAGGTAGGATTTTGACATTTCCAATTATAGAGGTTGCTGGTAGTAAAAGGAACATACACATAGGCCGTGTGTCCATCTGAGTCAAGGACTTCCCTTAAGAGAGCTTGGAGAGATGTTTCTGGCGCCGCCTCAGGGTCGTTTGGGGGGGGGTCTGATTCGTGGCTCCGGAGAGACTCTAACCAAGCCTTGGCAGCGGCCGTCTCTCTCTTTTCATGTTCCTTTTTCCAAAAATCCTCCCAAATTTTTTTCTCGGCCTAAATCTCGGCCGGAGTTTTCTGGGACACAGGTTGTGGGAGGCTGGGATATAAAAGGGGGGGGCTAAAAGGTCCTCGGGCACCGGGGGAATTACAGGGGCTGACGGGGGACAGAGGCTGTCCGAAGCTGCAGCCTTCAGGGGACCTCTGCGGACAATCATCATTTTACACTGAGACATTTTACATTTCAATAACCATGACGGCGAAGGTCTCCTTGTAATCACGGATTCCCAGGAATCAATATATGGGAGTTGGTCTAAATGGCCGTCTCTGGTGACTACTTGGTCAACAGAAGAGACCAGCGAAGGGTCATAAGAGCCTCCCTCGGGCCATCCAAATCCACTGTTGGCCACTCGCGGTTACAAAATTTCTCCAAAGTTTTTCTAGACATTTTAACATCATAATCATATCACCCTTAAACTGTTTCCAGTGTTGAAGCATACACCCCAGAGGTGTGCCCTCAGAACATTTACTAGAGGCAGAACCCATGGCTCTCCTGGCCTCTGTTCCAATGCTAATTCCAAAAGAGAAACACACTCTTACCTCGTCTGAGGTGGCCACGTCCGGCTGCTTCAAACCATCACCTTTGAGCGGAGGACTGTTTGTTCTGTGTCCAGAAAGGGACTTCCCCTCTAGGGTCCCCAGTGCCAGTCGACACACGTCCGAGAAGCAGGGGAATGGCGGATCCTAATTCAGGCTTCCGGTGCGCACTTCATTTCTTGCCATCGGAGGTTGAGGGGGTCGACTAGAGGAAGAGTCCTGGTGGAGTTGCCATTTGTTGCACAAATTATGCTTAAGTTCGTTCCCTCTAGGAGGGGTATGCCAATATCCCCTTAGAGACACACAGAACTCAGATTCAGTCCAACGCAGCTGTCAAGGGCTCCTTGGAGGGCTCTCAGTCTAATCCAGTAACCAAGTCCAGACACAGACAAAGGGATTCTTTTCAAAGCTTTATTCTTTTTTTTACAACTTAACAGCTCTACAGGTAGCAACTAGATCTGAGCAGCAGCATCCCTATGCCCTAAGTTAGAACAGTTGGTCCCCGTTTGAAGGGCAATTACTGGCAGACCCCTGAATATAAGGACTAGGGAGAATCCCTCCCCTTTTCCCTTGGATCCTCCGGGCGCAACCGTTCTTTGAGCACCAACCGGGCGCTACGCCTCCTTTCCGCGCTCTCCATTTGGCGCCGCTCTCTGCGTCTGCGCCGCACATCCCCCCCAGTCTGCTATCTGTGCTGAGTCACTCCCTGGACTGCTTTCTAAACTAGGAATGTGGGTGGGAGGAAGCTCCGTCAGCTGTTGGTCCTGGGAAAAAAGGAGCGTGCTCCTCTCCCGAAGGAGCGACTGCTCTTCCTCAGCATCAGAACTACTCTGGGATTCTATGGGCTCAGTGTCCACCCTGACATCAGTTTTATTTGGCAGGAGACAAACAGCGCTGTTCAGGCGGATTCTCGCGGCTAATGCCACAAAGGAGAACCACACCCTAAATGTTTTTGGTACAGCTAATATACATTCAGTATAATGACCTCATTAGCTATGTGGGGTGGGCCACATAATATTCATGAACTTTATTAAGCATGCGTAGTTGACATGTCTCTACGGCTGACCTGTCCTTACAAGCTGGGCAGGAAGCGATCTAGCTGGAACTGGTTCTAACCAGCTGCAGGAGTGGTGGCTACTCGGGGGGGGGGGGGCTCCTCTGGCTGTACCTAATATGAAACAGACCATTACTGTTGGTGTCAACAAGGCAGTTGATAAGACAATCTTCCTCTGGGACTTTCCACTGTAGGAGGCTGCCTCAGATGGCTGCCAATACTTTAAGATGGTGCCTCTTTGGTTCTATCAGCATCTCAGTCTTGTCTGGATTGAGTTTCAGTTTATTAGCCCTCATCCTGTCGCAGCCAGTCTTTAATTCCCACTTAAAAACCCTTCAAGGAGGTCAGCAGGCGCATTTCAACTGGCAGGTCATTCCACAACTGAGGGGCAGCAAAAGAAAAGGCCCTCTTGTGGGTGGCTGCAAATCTTACATTAGGCAGTCATGGCAGAGAGCCCTCATAGGACCTTAGGTGGCAGACTGGGACATAGGGGAGGAGGCGCTCCCTAAGGTACCTTGGACCTAGACCATGTAAGGCCTTCAAAGGTAAGAAGCAGCACTTTATATTTCGTTCAGAAACAAATTGGCAGCCAGTGTAAAGATTTTAAAACTGGTCTATCTACCTGAACCTTGAGGTCCTCTTTAGGGGTACTCTTCTGGGTGCCCCGCCAAGTGAAATGAAGTGGGCAGCTACCAAGGAGAGGGTCCCCTGGTTGTGGAATGCTTACCTGGTGCTTCCTTATGGTCTTCCTGATGCCAGGTGAAGCCTGGTTTGTTCCTCCAGTCCTTTTAAAAAACAATGATGATTACTGCTTTAAACTACTGTTTATGTATTGTGAAACATTTTAATCATTTGGTAGTATATTCTTTTTTTGTCTACTGGAAATTTTTAGAGTGATCATCATTTTATTATCGTTTTATCATATTGTATTTTATTATGCTGCATTTTATGTCTCTGAAAAGGAAAAGCTGAAAACAGCAGCAGCAGCAGCTGCTGCTGCTCCTGGCTGCGTGTTGCCTTTTAGAGCTGAGTGGCCCCCTCTTCCCGCGATGTCAATGTGCTGCTGGCCTCGGCGCTTAGTTTGGTGGGGATCCAGTGGACGGCATTTATAGACTTCATCGAATGACATTGAGCATGGCAAAGTTGCTAATTATTTATCCACCTAGCGTGTGCTCTTTAGCAAAGGGCAAGCTGAAGTGCAGAACCCCCAATGGCAGTTTAAAGAACAATAAAAGATGCCCTGCGGGAAGTTTGAATGATTTCCCTCTCCCCCAGCCCTCACCTAAAAGCCAAATCCTGTTTTCATTTGGAAATGCACAGCAGGAGAAAGGCAACAGAGTGGTAGGTCTCTGCAAATGGAGCATGTGGTAGAAGATATTGCTCAGTAGAGCACCCCCATTTCCCATTTCTTAACATGCTGTAACTTTTGAGGCTGTTCCTAGACATGTGGATTTCAAACCTGTGTGCATTCAATGTGTTCCATTATACATTCCACCTGTGTGTTCTGCTCCATTTGGCACTGTCTGCCTCAGTGTTTGCGCTACAGGCAGGATCAGGAAAAATGAGACTGGAGGAAAACAATAGTACTGCCACCTCTGCTCAAGCAGGTTTTTGAAACAATACCAAAACCTGTGAAACCTGTTTACAAGAGTTAAAAGTAGAATGACTGTATATATCACGAGCAGCAGTCTCTCTTTCAAATCTCGACATTTGAGGGGGCCCTCTACAGATTACCCTCTGGAAGGCTCTCTTCTACATTAGTGGCCTCTTCCTCCATCAGCGGCCCATGGTGGATAGGATGTCCGAGAAATCTGCAACGCAATCAAATGAGTTTGGATTTCCATGTGGACCAGCTTTTCCCGAGGCACATGAATTCTGCAGACTTGCAGATCGTTGGTGTTTTTTTTTTTAATTTTTATTTTCTGGAATTTTACACAAATTTAGTTGTAGAAAAAAACATGAAATAAAAAAACACCATCTGAAAATGCACATTACCCCCATAGGCTCAAGCAGGAAAATGTGCGGGGGGGGGGAATTTGCACATTTTTGCAAGTGCAGATTTGTACAAATTTGGGAAACTGGAAAAAAAAATCTGATTCCACCAATGAGCAGACTACAGAATGAAAGGCACCTGACAATCCACAGAATGCAGGCGGAACGGGTTTTATGAAATCTGTACATCCCTAATGGTGGGCTGACCCAGAAGCAGCAGCAGCAGTGAGATCACCTGTGGCAGCTGGGTCTGAGCCACCATTAAAATTCCCCATAATGCCCTGGAGCAACATTACATCGGGAGCATTGTGGGAAAGTTAAATGGCTGCTCAGACCCAGCTGTCTAACATGGAGGCCACAGGGCAGACATCCGAGGAGCAGTGCACCCTCCCCAGGCACTGGGGCCCAAGCAGCTGCCCGAGGGTGCCAGGTTCCAGTGGTGGGCCTGCAGACCACCCTCCCCTTCCTTAGGGGAAAAAGTGCTTTCCGTCTCCAGCCTGAGAAGCAGTCGGGACCAGTATCATCATGGAGTTGTTGTAACATGCTAACAGTAATTGTTTAAGCAAGGCCCATTTGTCACTTTAATAAAGAAGAAACGTGGCAGATATTTACTGCCACAATGGCTTACAGAAAGAACTAATCATGTTTCTCTAGGTACGTGGCTGCACCAGTCAGAATATCTGCTTCCCATCTCCATTCCATTCAATATCTGGCACTGGCTGAATGAAACATCTGATCGTGGAGGCGAATAGTGTTCAGACAGATACAGCCTCTGTGTAAAGAAGCAAACACCGCCTCTCAAGTCTTGATGATATTAAATGTAAAGCCAACTCATAATATTCGATATTGACCCAAGTTGCATAATGAACCCACTGTGCATCGCACTGGCCGCTCAGTAAAATGGAAGTGGTTTATTTTCGCTCAGGACCTTTTGTTTGTTTTTTAATGGAGTGGGGGGAGGCACAGCCTTTACTCAATTGCAGCAGGGCTGCCTTCCCCAACACAACAGCCTACAGATCCCATCATCCTCAACAGGCATGGCTATGTTGGCTGTTTGGGGATGGTGAGAATTGCGTTTAAACGCATCTAAGGGGTGCCGTGTTGGGGAATGCTGCTACAGGGCATCCAAGTATTTCCCCTCAAAGTAGCACTGTCCTTCCTTAGTTAATGGACTGGATGAGGGCCAAAAAACTGAAGCTCAATCCAGAGAAGATGGAGGTACTGTTAGCATGTGGTTCGTCTGCCCAGCTCCCTGGCATTCAACTTGCCCTGGAGGGGGTTGCACTCCCCCTGAAAGATCAGGCATGCAGCTTAGGGGTGCTCCTGGGTTCATCACTGTCACTTGAGGCCCAAGTGACCTCGGTGGCCAGGAACACCTTTTATCAGCTTAGGTTGATATACCAGCTGTGAACCCATCTGGACAGAGATAGCCTGGCGACAGTTGTCCATGCTCTGGTAACCTCCCAATTGGATTATTGCAATGCATTCTACGTGGGGCTACTTTGAAGACAATTCAGAAACTTCAGTTAGTGCAAAATAGAGTTGCTAGGTTACTAACTGGGACTGGCTGATTTGACCATGTGATGCCAGTGCTTTGTCAGCTGCAGTGGCTTCCAGTCCATTTCTGAGCCCAACTCAAAGTGGTGGTGGTGACCTTTAAAGCCCTAAAGCGGAGGGAGGTGAGCATCCAAAGTAGGTCAAAAAGAAGAGAAACTGGTTCTCAGGATGTAAAATAGTTATTAACAAAAAGCCCAACGCGTTTCAGCCTATCCCTTATTTTGAGGCCTTTTTCAGGGGGCCGCCAGCATTAATGATAATAAAAATTACAAATAGGACAACACAACAACAATGCTGGGAAGGATTGAATATATAATATTGTTTAAAACAATCACTTTTAAACAAGATTGTATATGCATAAGCCCTTGTGGCAATATGTTTTATTAATCCATTTGAAAGAATGTTTCAATATGATGTGTTGTCCCATTTGTAATTTTTATTATCATTAATGTTGCAGCCCCCTAAAGGAGGCCTAAAAGTTAGGGATGGGCTGAAACACAGGCTTTTTGTTATTAAACTATTTTGTATCCTGGGAACCTGTTTCTCTTCTTTGTGACCTTTCAAGCCCTAAACGGCTTGGGACCAAAGGCATGTCTCCTCCTGCATGTACCTGCTTGGACCCTTGGGTCATCTTCAGAGACCGTCCTCTGGGTGCCCCTGCCAAAGGCAGCTAGGCAGGGGGCTACAAGAGAGAGGGCCTTCTCAGTGTTGGCACCCCACCTGTAAATTCCCCGAAAGAGATTCACCTGGCACCTACTTTGTTATCTTTTTGGCACCAGGCTAAGACCTTTCTTTTCTCCCAGGCATTTTAGAGACCTAGTTCTAGGTTATTATTGCTGATTTATCGATTCCTGTGCTGTTTTTTGTTTATGATATTGTATTTTATTCTTTTAAATATTTGCATTGTATTTTATATTTTTAACTGTGTTTTAAAATGGCATTTTAGTTTTTTAACTGGCTGTAATCTGCCCAGTGAACATTAGTTACTGGGTACTAAATAAATGCAGGAATCCAGATGGCTTCCTTAAGTGAGTTGCACAGTTGTAGGGAAAGAGCATTTCCCTAACATTCAGACCACCACAATGTTTGGATGCAATACTCCTTGTCCGCTGAGCTAATGTTTCTACCACAGTCCTGAAAGGTGTGTGGTTTTTGGTTGTGGGAATGTCACAGACATTTGTGGAACAGTGTCTGTTGCAGCAGTAACAATGTCTGAATAAGAGAATTCCTCACCTCTGTACTTGTACCATTTCATTTACCTTTTGTTTATCTGTATATTGAAAGATGACTAACAACAGAGTATTAAAAATATATGTTTTAAGCTAAACATTTCAGCTTCCGCCCTTATCAGTGGCTGTGCTAATAAATGGGTATCAGGAGTGGCAGTTTGGGATGCCTGGAGATGAAACCTCCTTAGGAGGAAAAAAAAAGAGGTATGAGTGGTATAATGCCTGTGAATTGTCCTCCAGATTAAGGCCATTTCAACTAAGTGTTCTGAGTCTAGATCCAGATTCCCTTGTGTCAAGCATATCAGGGTCTATTGTGTTTCTATCTCTCCTGTACATTTTACCTTAAGACTGACTGCATCCAACAGATGCAGGGCCTCCTTATTGCTTTGCTGCTGTGTTGCTTTATACCCCCCCCCCCCATACACACACACACTTCAGTCTTTAGAGGTTTAGTGCTCCTGTGTGTATTTAGTACAGGAACACTCAGCTACTCCTATAATCCCACAAAAAGTTAGCAAATACCAGTAAAGTCACCATCTCTTCCCACAGAAATACCCTTAGCATTACACAGGTTCCACCCTCATTTCATTTTGTCTTTTTGCAGTATTTGTCTCCATTGGGGCAAAGGCCACGTAAGGGCCAAACTACATGTGACATCGGGAGCTTGTGGATGGGTGGGAAAGGCACAGTTTTCAGCAGGATCATGACGTACGGAGAAAGAGTTAAATTCTCCTCCCCACATGCCATGGTCCCAATTCTGCTCGTCCCCTGCAGAACTGCTCGTCCTGCAGTTGTTAATGTGTTTATTCTTGAAACAGCAACTGGAGCAGGAGGAGCAGGATTGGGACCATGGCACTAGAAGAGGAGAACTTTTCCCCATACATCAAGGCCGAAAACCATATCCCCACCACCCTCACCCAGCCCAACACACCCAAGCTAACTGCTATTACCCTAGGAGGGAAGCTTCAGCTGGCACATTTGAAGTCACATGTAGTCTGGCCCTAAATTTCACTGCCTGGTTTTGATAGAACATAGGTTTTGATAGAACACAAGAAGTGAAACTGACCAAATTCCAGAGTAAGGCAGGCTTCTGTTTCTCCTGTTCTGTAGAGGCTGGATCAGGGCTGGTGTCAAAAGTAGGCATGGTCAGGCCCCTGCTGAGAGCCTGCATCCCAGCAGGGGCCCACTGACAAGAGCCCCCTGGACTTGCTCCTCCACGTCGCCATTGCACTCTGCTTGCTTGCCAGCCTTTCACTCTGTCCCAGACAATGTGGACAAAGCGAGGAGGAGGAGCAGTAGATGCCACGGCTTGCTTGCTTTCTGGCTCTCTGCCTGTCAAGCAAGCAAGTGGTACCCATGATGAGAAAGAGGAAGAGGAGCCATAGCAGCTGGTGATGATGGTGGTGAGAAGGTGAGAAGGTGGACTCCCTGAGGGAGGGCGGCCCACCGAGGGTGTCTTGAGGGCAGGGGCGTTGCTAGGATCTTAAAAGATCTGGGACACAGGCCCAGAA
Source organism: Heloderma suspectum (assembly GCF_057233095.1). NCBI lineage: Eukaryota > Metazoa > Chordata > Lepidosauria > Squamata > Helodermatidae > Heloderma > Heloderma suspectum. The sequence goes on along the minus strand of NC_139461.1, from coordinate 281,700,749 downwards.
CACAAATGTGCATATATATATATATATATATATATATATATACACACACACACACACACACACATACACACACACATACATACACACACACACACACACATATATATATATATATATATACACACATATATATATATATATATATGCACATGCACACACATGCGCACACACACACACGAGTCTAAGCGCACGTCTAATGTGTGTGTGTGTGTGGTGTGTGTGCATGCAGTGTGCTTGCAAGTGTGTATAGATTACATACATACAGTACACACATACATAAGAAGTGTGCACTGACCCACCCCTCTTCAACTCAGACCCCAATTCAGCATTTTGGAAAACATCCTGCTTCTGCTCTGGGCAATTTGTAGTCGGACCACTTCAGCTCAGCACCAAACCTGAGTCAGGGTTTGGAAATATGAGTCTTTATGCTTCCCGTTGACTACCATGGGAAATTAGAAAAAAAAAGTGTAACTTCTTTCTCTGGGTCAGAACTGGATAATTTCAGGCATAGTAGCCCCCTAGAAGATGATTACACCTGCCCAATGTCAGAAAAATAGGTGCAGGATTTATATTTTGATTTTCTTTTAAAAGGAACTGCCAATAATGTTTTAATTCCTTGGAGGAATTGGATAAAAATTTCAGGATTCATTGCCCCATCAGAGGAGATCATGTCTGCCAAGTTTCAAAATGCTAGCGACAAGGGTTTTTGTGCAAGGGTGGCCTTGACATATTGAGGTCTCCAAAAGAAGACATACTTATCTCCCTATGTTCCTTGTGGACCATTGTTCTGAAAATTACAGACAGCCTACAGTTGTCCCTAAGTAAGAAACCAGCAAAGTTTCAGAAGGATAGGTGCAGCAGTTCATGTGGAAGGGGAGTTCTCCAGTTTGGGGGAGGGAGTAATTTGCTTTCCCTTCCATTCACTACTTCCCCAATAGTTTTTGGATAAATTTGTATGAAAATGCACAGGTCAATAGAGATGTCCCCCAGGTAAGAAACCTGCATGAAGGATATACATGCATGCAAATTTAGAAATACTAGAATTTATTTACATTTCACCAGTGTTAGCAGCAGGGGAACATGGATGGGAAGGTGCTATTGCACTCATGTCCTGCTTGTGGGTTTCCAGTGGGCATCTGGTTGGCCACTGTGTGAACAGAATACTGGACTAGATGGACCCTTGGTCTGATGCAGCATGGCTCTTCTTATGTTCTTAAATATAGAGTGCCTCTGAGCATATGCAGAATGCTTTTCTTTCACCACTGAGCACTTACATTCTCCCCCTACCAATTCTATTCCCCTCCATGCAACCATCCCTCCTCATCCTGCCATCCTCCAGCATCTCTTCATAAAAACAGATGTGTTGTTTTGTGCAACTCCTCTCTACCTCCTCCTTGTTATGCACAAGCTCTCATTGTATCTTCCTCCCCATAACTTCATTTGTGCCAAGACTTCACCAGGATTCAGCCAATGAGTCTGTTTTCAAAACTAGGGCTAAGTTATGGAGAAGCTCTGAGCATGCACTAAGTGCCTTTCCCTCTAGCTTTTGTATGAAGCTAGAGTTCATACAAAAAAACCCCAAACCCACAAATGACAAAACATGCGTAGGACTGAGCTGAAAGGGTAGTCAATTCGTTAGACAGAATTGGGTAGACACTGTATTAAGCCTGCAGTACCATGTTCACAACCCAGGACTTATTTCTGAGTAAACATGAAGAACATCAAGGTGCAAATGTCCCTGCAAAAGTAACTTGTGTTGGAATCCTATGCACACTTTCCTGAGAGTAAGCTTCATTATACATAATGGGGCTTCTGAGTAGGCATACATAGGCTTGTATAAATGAGCAGCTTTTATCTCCCCTCCACTTAAAAAACAAACCAAAATCTCCTATTTTTATTAAAGCTTTCTGTTCATAGGAACATAGGAAGCTGCCTTATATTGAATCAGACCTGGGTCCATCTAGCCCAGTACTGTTGACACTGACTGGCAGCAGCGGCTCTCCAGGGTTTCAGGCAGGATTCTTTCCTAGCCCTACCTGGAGATGCTGGGGATTGAACCTGGGACCTTCTGCATGCCAAGCATGTGCTCTGCCACTGAGCTACAGCCCTTCCTATTGCTGGATAATGGCAACTGACAGACAAAACAGCCCCAGATTTGTTTCTCTGCAACCATGTGAACCCACTCTTCTCAAAGACTTGAGTGAGGTGATGGAGAAAAAACTTCTTGTCTGTTTGTATAAAGTCAAATACAGTTCAGAACTTCTCTTGCCCACCAAAGAGAATTCTCTTTAAGAATTCCCCCAGATATGCTCTGGGTGGAATAAAGAAAAGAAAGAAAGAACAGGATAGGAGAGGGAAGAAGAAAAGAAGAATGGTGATTGGAAATGTATGTGGGGGTGGTGGGTAGAGAGAATTCCCTAAGCCAAGTGGCTCCTTTGAGAGAGGTAGTACTGCAGAGGAATTTAGGAGGCTGTGGAGGGTTTATAAGGATTGCACATACTTAAATGAACTTTATGAGGTGAGGTGGCTGAGGGCTTTTTCTAGCTTTATTAAAACTGTAGAACCTATTTAAAAGCCTCAGGAGTTTCTTGATCATGACACCACATAGTCCTAACCCTCCTTTTGGAATAATTTTGAGTCCTACAGCTATTTAGGAGAAATTAAAGTGGAGCGGGAGAAAGAAGTTTGTGGAGGCTGATTGGATCCTTTGCTGTACTGAAGCTACTAAACTTCTGCAGAATCCAAAGGTTCTAGTTTGGGGCACTAAGATCTGATGTTGTGTGAAATACCAGTATTTCACATGGAGCTCTTTCTTCCCTTCCTTCTCCCTCTTCAAAATTTCATTGCAGGCAAGCTCACAACAGTGGGCATGTAAGAGCAGAAAAGAAAAGTAGGTGGAGAGAGGTTTTTTGCACCTAAAAAAACCCCTACACCAGAGATTAGGGATAGTGACCTCCTAATGGTCACCTTAAACACCTTCTGGGTGTTTCTCTAATCCCCTGGGTGACTTAACAGGTTTTACTTTTTGTTTTAGACTTTGAGAAAAGGAAAATTTACACATGGCTAGTGCAAAAGCCACTGGACCTAACTGTCTGAAATTTGGCAGGGTCCATCAGCTCCACGGAGGCTGCCAGGGTTCCAGATTCCATACACTTATGTGGAAGAACAAATAAATTATAACTCTTTGCTTTGACACATTTTCTTGGAAAAAGCAAATTTTAACTGTGGCTAGCACAAAAGCCACTAGGCCTAACTCTCTGAAATTTGGCAGGCTCAGTCATCTCTATGGGGGCTGGCAGGTCTCCAAATTCCATGGATATATGTGGAAGCACAAAAAAAATATAGCTCTTTGCTTTGACAGTTTTTCCTGAAAATAGCAAATTTTACCTGTGACTAGCACAAAAGCCACTGGACCTAACTGCCTGAACTTTGGCAGATTCAATCAGTTCCATGGGGGCTGCCAGGTCTCCAAATGTCATGTATTTATCATACAAAATAAAAAAGTTATGGCCATTTTTGTTTTCCAATGCAAATCAATGGGATTTTTTTTTAAAGTCAATTAGGACAGCTCAAAAGATCTGGGGCCCAGCTCAAAAAAGATCCAGGGCCCATGCCCAGGTGGGCATCGTCTAATGACACCCCTGCTTGAGGGTGTCTTCCCTGAAGGCCATCAAAAACCTGGAGCTGACACCATTAGCTACAAGTTGCCAGACATCCAAAAATCTGGGACTGCCACTGGACTAGATATAATGCTGGGACGGATTTGTTCCCAATGGAAACAGATGTGCTGCAGGAACTCATGAACAAATATCCACTCCTTTCATTACATGGTCAAATCCATCTGGCCGTCAGATGGGGCAAGCAGACAACAGTTTTACATTTGACATCCTGATCCAGCTGAAATCCTGATGTTTCTCTCAGATGCAAATTACCTCATGGAAGTGTAGAATTCAGTAATGGAATGGAAATTGCTGTGATAATGGGGAACATTTCTCACAGTGTGCACCCTCATTCAGCAGTGGCAAAGTGCTCTTCTTTCTAAAAAGCCCATAATTTTCTCCATAACACTTGAAGGAAACAAGGCAAAAAAAATGAAAGCAAGCCATCTTGGAACATGCTGTCAGCTCAGATTGTTTTAAGCCCTTCTTTCCCTCGAAATTGTTTTCTGAATAATGGGGCTCACAACTTCAATCATTAGCTCAGGAATTCAAACAGACACAAACAATGGATACTTTCACCTAGGCAAAACAGACCTCCATATGGCATTGTATGGTGCATATTTTGTAACAATGCAGAAAAGAATGACATGAAGGGGTGAGAAGGTGAGCAATCAATCTGGGGGAGGAGGAATTCAAGAGGAACATAGCAATACATACATTTTTACGTAAGGGTCAAGTTGGATGGATGGATGGATGATATTCTGGAGGTGACGGACTCGACCTTGGGGGAGCTGGGGGTGGCGACGGCTGACAGGAAGCTCTGGCGTGGGCTGGTCCATGAAGTCATGAAGAGTCAGAAGTGACTGAACGAATAAACAACAAGAAGTTATATGAGTACAGGACAGCCATGTTCAACCATTCAGGGCACAATCCTATGGATGTTTAGATAGAAAAAAGTCCTACAACTCCCAGCATGCCCCAGCCAGCATGTAGGACATTTTTCTGACTAAGTACGTATGCATAGGATTGCATCCTTAGGCTGTGGTCACTCTGAAGAATAAGGCCGAATGAACTTCTCTCTTATTATGGTGGCTGAAATATTACCCTTCAACTCCATGGATGACATTGAAGCGCAAATGCAAACTACATAACAGTTCAAGGAATGGATGTCAAGGTTGAGAGCTGTACATCAAAGAACGAAGTTTATTTGGTTTATATTGATTTCTCTATTAACCATAGCTATGTGGCCACCCATCAGTCTATGTTCTTTGTGAGCTGAGAGAATAAAATACAATATTAAAATGCAATACAAGATGCAACAAAAGCAGTAAATGTAGCCTAAAAATCTTTATAGAAGTGGAAAAATAAGACCAATTAGGGCGCAATCCTAACTAGATAGGCGGCCGCCTCCAACCTCGGAGGCGACCGCCTATCCAAAGCAAGGCAGGAGAGGCATGGGGGGGATCGTTCCCTCTGTGCCTCTCCTGCCTTGCTATTTTTCGCTAGACAGCTGTTTTCGGCTCTCTAACGGGGGGGGGGGCATGACTGGGAGAGGAAGCTGCGATTCAACACATTGGTTCCTGGAAATAAGCATATCCTGTGGGCCTCTAGACAGTGGCTAGTGGCCATAGGATTGCTCTCTCCGTAGTTCAGCCCTTAAAAGCTTTAAAACAAACCAACAAACAAATTGTTTAAAAGGCCTGAGTGAATAAAAAGAAGGCACCAGGCAAGCCTCTCTGGGGAGGGGATTCCAGAGCTGGGGTGCTGCCACTAAGAAGGCCTTATCGCAGTCGTACAGAAGCTATGTGTCCTCTTTTACAGAGGACAGTCCTCTATTTGAAGGGCTGCTAGAGGACCATCCTCTATTTTGATGGTGTCCTCTATTTGATGGGCTGTTGTCAGGAGCGCCCTAGCTGCCTCTTGCAGTCCCCACCAATAGCTAACTCAGGACACAGATGACAAGGATTCTTTCCAAGACTTTATTCCTTTATTACTTTATGACTCTTTCAGATACTAATCACTAGCGACAAAGCAAGGAACAGCACTGGGGAAAGATAGCAGAGTAGCCTAAGCTCCAGGTAAGGCAGTTGGTCCCCGTTTGAAGGAGAGCCATGGGAAGACCCTGAAATTATGGGCTAGGGAGATATCCTCCCTCTTTCCCTTGGGTCCTCGGGATGCAACCATTGTTTGTGTGCCAAATGAGCACTACGCCTCCTTTCTGCGCCCTCCATCTGTTGTCGCTCCCTGCGTCTGCGCTGAGCGTCCAGCAAGCCCCCCTCCAGCGCTCTCTCACTGCCAGGGTCACTCTCTCTCCAAGGAATGCTGGCAGGAGGAATCTCTGCCAGCTGCTGTGCTTGTGAGAGATGAGCGAGCTCCTCTCCCACAGATTGCTGTTCCTCTTCAGAATCAGAACTGCTCTGGGGTTCTATTGGCTCAGTTTCCACCTTGACAGCTGTCCAGTCCAAGTCTGGTATAAAGATAAAGAACCATCAGAAGGAAGAGCTGGGTCTTGAAGTGCCCATCAACAGCACCTGGACAGCAAACTCTGGAGCGATGCACCATATTTCTATTTAAATTATAATAATTATTTCTAAATTTGCATTTATACATATAAATTAGCATATGTAAATTTGTCTTCTTTTGTCCCCATTTTTGGTGATGAATTTCCTCTTTTTCCATGTTTCCTAAGTGGCCAACCTATCCAGTAGCCACCAATCTCACTTCATTTGGTGGGGGCTCATGGAGTAGAGCCTCTAAAGACAATCTTAAGGTTTGGTTAGGTATGTATGGAAGAAGACCATCTTTTTAATAAGCTGGTCATTTCAGAAAAAGAGCAAAGTGGCCTAACACTAAAAGGGAAGAGAGAGGTGAGGGAGGACAAGTCATACAACTGTTTGGGGTTTCAACACCAGCTGATTTTTTTTCAGTGGACTTCAAATGTATTATACTGGTCTTACGGGTGCTTCTGCATGCATCCAAGTCATGATGCTAACATCCTAGTTCAAAACCTGGCTTGAGAATTTCTACACATGGCAAATGATTGGCATGTTTGGAAGAGCAACTGAAAAGCCCAAATGGCTGAAGTGTTGTGATGCGTACACACACACGCACATATATATGCATGGGCTGACCCATAGTAAAAGAAGAGAGGAGGCCTAAAAGTAACATATTTTCTCTCCAAAGAAATTACTCGGGAGATAATATTCTAGAGAGCCATCCTATGGTCCCTGGAGAGCATCCCAGGGACCAAAAGGATTTTTCAAAGTCCCCCTCCTAAAGCTGTAGACACTGCTATGACTTCAGGAACAGGGACTCCAAAGTCCAATCCCTCCCCCTCCCATCTGCCACAAATAGAACCACTAGAGGAAAAAGAAACTACAGGAGGATGAAGAGGTGAAAATTGCCTCGGTCGCTCCAAGTCTGGAGGCTTCCATCTAACAGGGGTACAACCCATAGGATTGCACCCTTAGTTGTTCAGAGACTAATGGCCTGGTCCAACATGAAGGCTTGAGATGGGTAGCAATTTAAAAAAAACCCCATCCCTTCAAATAGAAAGAAAACCCAGTATATTAAAATACCATTAAAATGCCTTGATCTCTACCTTGACTAGGAAAACCAGCCCAAATAGATGGGGTTTAGAGTGTGTACAGATGTACATAATGTGAATAGTGAGGTCACTGTGGTAACACTTGCCCCGGGGCTTTGAACAGATGCACAGCCTTTTTTCAGGATCAAGACTGTTGGAAACTCATTCTTCCTGTTGGCAGCAGAAGCCATCCCTACAGGGTGCTGATTGGCTGGCCCCTGTGATGTCATCAGGTCACTTGCCACCCATTCCCAGAGCTGCGTGTTTCAGCTTTTAAAAACGTGTTCGTGTGTGCACACATGTTAAATACAGCATTGAATGAATGTTCTTGCTGCACTTTAAGAAATAAAAAAGGAGACAGCCTAACTGAGGCATTTATTTATTTATTTGCTTGCTTGCTTGCTTAGATGATTTATACCCTACCCAGGGTGGCAGAGGAGAGGGGCAAGACAAACACACTTATCAGCAATGGAATCACTGATACACACATATGTCTTTTGCACTGTCAAGAGGCTGGCAGGCTTGCTCTATGTGTGGGGGCAAGGTGTCAGTGGGAATTTACTATGATTCCTAATTTCAGAGATGTCTGTAAGCATCCTTAGAACATTTCCAAAAGATGCTCAGGCCTGGAGTTTGTCAAGTTATTACATAAATAAATGTCATGTTTTCCGTTGATCTGAATACAAATGTGATAGTCGATATCAGTAGACATTTTGCAGCCTGTCATACGAACTACACCGTGAATAGATGTAGTGTGGCTTAGGGACCGTAATTCAGCCTGAGCCAAGCTCCTTTTCTGCAGATGGATTTGACACCCTTGTCTCCTGAGATCAGAAAAATCTGAAATGGAACTTTCTTCAAATGCTGCATCTGTCCTTCTGCTTGGCCTGGATAGATTAGCACCCACCAGTGGGCGTACAGTTCTGTCTATTCCTATTAAAAGGACCATGCAGTTAATATTTCATTAGCCCTAAAGCCGTTATAAATGTTACTTTGCTCACTTGCATCCAGGGAGCACTGATTTATTTCTCGGGCCTGGGAAAAAAAATGATTAAGCTAGAAAATTGTTGCTAAGTGTGATTGAGTGGTAGGCAAGGTGGAAATGACACAGATGTGAAGGAGTGATCAATGCTCCTGCCAAGGAAAACATAATAAATGGTTCCTTACTGAAGGACCTGCTGCTGTTCTAATCACTCGTACTCAGGTCATTCCCTGCTTACAGGGTGCTGAAGATGTTCCTCTTCTGCAACAGTGTGAACTCTTTCAAATGCTGCACTGCGCTCCTTCTGGCATCCCACAACTATTCCTGATTATTGGTACCTCTCTCTGATTTGAATGAAACTCTTCCGCCACCCCCACCATTTTTTAAAGAATGCACCATGTTACCCCTGCAATGCCCCTGATTTATAACCTACGTTTTTGTTCTGAATTTGCCTAATCTATTTCTGTGGTCAGATTTGCATTTTCCAGAGGCAGATTTTGGGGGTTGGCATTATTGTAGGATTCCATCTCTCCTGGGCATGAGCAGCATTATGAAGAGGTGGGGTGGGGTGGGGAGCCAATACCTGGATATCTGTGAAGATAACAGTGGGCTAGAGGCCTTGTATTCACTGGGTAGGGTGACCACTTACACATCACCAAAAAAGAGGAAATGCATCACCAAAAAGGAGGACAAAAGAAGATGCCAATCTGCATAACAATCGCATATTTGCACATATTAATCCATATATAAAGATGCAAGTTTAGAAATACAAACTATCATTTAAATAGAAACATAATATATCTCCCCATATTGGGGAAGACAGTAAACAGTTGACCTGTGGACCTGCTCAGTCTGCTGTTCAGGTGCTAACTGTGGATGGGCAACTTCCAGGGCCCTGGGCTCTTCCTTCTTATGGTTCTTTATCTTTAAACCAGACTTGGACAGGACAGCCCCTCAAATAGAGGACACCTTCAAATAGAGGACACCTTCAAACAGAGGACTGTCCTCTGTAAAGTAGGACACCTGGCCATCCTATCTCTGGTAAATATTTTCCTTGTGCAGAGTCAAGTGTGAAGGTCTAGAAAGGAATTATGGCACAGTTAAGAAAGCAAATGCCCTTACAGTGTAGGCAGTTCCTGCACTGTTTACTACTAGTACCTTGAGTGTCATATGCCCTTGCCTGTATTCCTCTTTGACAGAGACACAAATCAAGACATTCCTCTGGGCTACATCATGGAGTCTAGTAGTGGAGAAATGTTTCCTAGACCAGCAATTCTGATTTGCCATAACAGTCTCTTGAAGAATTTCATAGACTTGTTGTCCACATTATCTTTCACAGCTCAACTGGGAGAGTTATCCAGAGAACATAATCTATGTATTTGGCTGCAAGTTTTAGACTACATCATCATCATACCCTTACTTCAAAGACCTCAGGATGACATATATGGCTCCCCATTTTATGCTCACAACAACCCTGTGAGGTAGGTTAGGTTAAGAGTTGTGTTTGTTAGTTCCTGTTGCAAATATCCTCTACTATTGCTAATAGTTTCAAGAGCTTAATTACTGCGACATCTGGTGGGTGATCCATGTGTTACAGTCCATACATTTATTTCTCTTTCTTTATTTTTCCTTTCCACTTTATCCCAAAGGTTTAGGGCAGATAACAAGACATTCTTCTCAAGTTTGCTTCACAGCAACCCTGTGAGGAAGGTTAGGCTAAGAGTGAATGACTTGTTAACCTAGCTAAACTTTGTGGCTGAGCAGGGCTTTTAGCTTGGTCTCTCATATCTATGTTCAACAGTGCAGTTTTTAAATACATTTAGGCACAATCCTATGCATGTTTAGACAGAGAAAAGGCCTACAACTCCCAGCATTCCCCAGAATGCTGGGAGTTGTAGGCCTTTTCTCTGTCTAAATATGCATAGGATTGCGCCCTAAATCACACCTCTCCCCATCTTAGACAAGTGATCCAGAAGGACACTGTGGGGGAATTATGAGAGAGCTGTCTGATCATGGTTGCTTGTATGAATTTCACTAAGTATGGCCTGAGGATGTGGATAAAATGCTTGTGGGGGGCAGCCTACCACATGTCTGCTCAACCCTTGCCCTTCCTAGTTCAGGCGTAGCTCCAGCAGCCAGCATGGTGGGGCAAATGCTGGGGCCCAATGTCCCAGCAAGTCCTACCACCACTACCACCAGTTTGTCACAGCTGATGTGGCTCAGCTGGATGATGGCTGTGCTGAGCAGAGCTCCAGGCCCACTCAGCATGTATGTGGTGACTGCTGCTCCCCTGTAACAGATGCCAGCCCCACCTGCAACATATTGAGGCCAGGCCGGTGTCATTAAAATGGCAGTTCCAGCCACTACTCACACACCGAGTGGGCCTGCAGCCACTTGGCTCTGCAGCCTCTCCCCACCAACCAGTAAGTGATGGGGAAGTTCACCAAGCCACAGAGGGGGGCACCACGGGCAACTTGCCGAGGCCCCATAAACCTGAAGCCAGGCCTTAGTTGATAACATCAATTGGGGGAGAACCAGCTGGGTTTGGGAGGTAATAAATGGAGGCACTGTCCATTAAAGAAGGCGCTGTCCTGGCTGCATTAAAGGACGTGGCTGGAGAGGCCCTTCTTTTGAGACCACCACCTTCAGAGGCACATTTGGTGACACAGAGAAGGGACCTTTTTGGTGGCCGTTCCCAGGCTGTGGAACTCCCTCCCAAGGGAGGCTAGGTTTGTTCCCTCTCACTTGTCTTTCCGCCAGCAGGCAAAGACCACTTTATTCAAAAAGGCCATTGGGTTGGGTGCTGTTTTTTTTAAAAAAAATATCTGTGATTGTTATGTTTTATTGCATTTTAATGTATTTCATTGTTTTAATCAATTTTAATTATGCCTATAAGCTGCCTTAGGTGCCATTTTTTAGTTGAAAGGTGGGGTACAAATCAAATGAATACATAAATCAGGAGTGGGCAACTTGTGGCCCTCCAGATGTTTTGACCTACAGCTTCCATCAGCCATAGCCAACAGAGCCAAAGGGTGAGGGGAGTTATGGGCCAAAACATCTGGAGGACCACAAGGTGCCCACCCCTGTGGTATGTCCATTGCTTTAAAAGCCTGCATTGGACCAGGTGATTATACCAAGAGTGGTGCTGCACATCGCTAATTCTTTCTTTCTTTCTTTCTTTCTTTCTTTCTTTCTTTCAGAAACAGGTATGATGACTTCCAATATTTCCAGGATAGCTTGCAAAATAAAAATAAAGAAAATGCAAAACCACAATAAAAGGAGAATGAAACAATTCTTGCCAATGATATCCAGTAGCTGTCCCCTTATTCTTGTGTAACTGCATTAATTACCCTCAGCCACAACAACAGAAATGGATGTGCTAGCTCAGGGGAAATATCACAGCTGTCATGGTACAAAACACAGAGCCTTGGAGTGCTTGGGGAATGCTGTGACCCAGAACAAAAGTGCAACCTTGAGAAAGAATGTGCAGAGAGTGCATAACACAAAGGAAACTGAGACCAATTTATTGTGCAAGTCAAGATAATGTGAAAAGGGCCTAGGTCTGTCTGGCAACCTGTTTAGCCTGCTCAAAGACAGCCAGAATTTTCCTGCAGTTATTTTTATTTCTGGTCTTCTGCCTGGATCAATTTCTAGTGCAGAGCTTTATTGACCCAGATAGAATATAGAGCAGCCTGGCCCAGCCTGCACTTTTCTTTTAAGCTATCGGAATTAAAATACCCCCCAATTCCACTGGACACAATTCGTGTATGTCTGCATCGCCAGCTCATTTTTGCATGATGTCTGTCACTGTCCATATCGCGAATGGTTGAGGCAGTCTGCCTTTCATGTTTTAGTTCTGAGATGTTGTACTGAAGAGTTAAAACACTGAGAAATGCAGTACCGGGGATAGTGCTGTGGGTAGCACAGATGTTGTTCTGATGAAAGCCATACAGTTTGGCTCTCGCACTTTAGGGGGCAGTGGGTGGGGGGTTGCTTGTGAGAAATAATATGGCTGGAACAAAAGACAAATCAGTTACACAGAGTGTTTCATGTTAAGAGGATTAAAATATCTCAAGAATGCAAGAGGCGTGGTACAAGAAAAGATGGAATATCACAAGAATGCAAACGTCGCAATAATACATGATGCCTGCTCATTTGCCTTGTAAGTAGATTTTCTGAAAGCATGGCAGATTGCAAAATGGCCACCAGGATTTCCAGATTCAGATTCAAACAGGCATATCACGGAATCCCTTGGCCTAACAATCACCCCTGGATTCAAACTGTATTCGTGTCCGTGTGTTGTGAGACAAGTTGGGCACATTTATGTGGAAAAGTGGCATGATGATGATCTGTGATTACCTGAGAGTAAAGTGACAAACGCAATAAAACTTTTAATAGCACTGTAATTGGCCTAACTTTTGCGGGTTCCCCCCTACCCACTGCCCGAATTGTGGTGGCAAATCTGTGATAGTCCCATTTTTGCAGATAGTGGCAATGCTATAGCGGGCTGACCTCCAGATAGTAATGTATGGATTGTATAAAATCTGTTCCATCTGCGTTTCATGGATGGTCAGGCACCTTTCATTCCATCATCCACCCATTGCAGAATTGGATTTTGTTTGTTTGTAAATTTGCACAAATGTGCACTTGCGTAAATTCGCAGTGTGAAAATGCACAGATTCCCCCCAAATTTCATGCTTTAGCCTATGGGGGAAATGTGCATTTTTAGCCAGGGTTTTTTTTTTTTAATGTGTATTTTTCTATGATGGGACAGTTAGAAAACATGCCAGCAAGTCTGTGGAATCTGCCCAACAGGGGGAAAGTTGGTCCGCTGAGGAATCCATAGGTCAGATTCATGAAAATCCAAACTCATTTGGTTCTGTTGAGGATTTCTCCAGCGTCTCTACCTACAGATAACTGACAGCTTGGAAAGATCTGTGGCATGTGACACATGTGTATCAGTCATGAGGCATAGCCTGACCCAAAGACTTGAATGAATTTTTGAAATAGTAATGCCTACTGAATTAGATGCTTTAATTCAGGGATGCAGAACCTCAGGCACAGGGGACAAATACAGCCCTGCTAGGATCCCAACCTGGCCTTCTGGGGTTTCCCAGAGGGCCATGCCCCCTTCTCCTGGCCCCATTCCCTTTCCCCTGACTACTGATCATTTGGTGGTTTTGCGGCTTTTTGCAGTTTCTTCCTCATTCTAAATGGTTGAAATGTCCCTCCTAAGTTATTGATGGTAAGAGCTTTAAGCTAAAATATGCTGGTATTTTGGCCCCACCCCTTCTGCCCTTGGCACCGCCCACCACTGGAAAGCTTCTCCAAAATGGACTTTAGTCCTGAGGCTAAAAGAGGTTCAACGCCGCTAATTTAAGTGAACAGTAGGTATTAGAGACTGCTGTTGGAAAAGTCCATCACTTAGTGCAAACCCAGAAGAACATAAGAAGAGCCATGCTGGATCAGACCAAGGATCCGTCTAGTCCAGCATTTTGTTCACACAGTGGCCAACCAGCTATTGACCAGGAATCCACCAGCAGGACACAAGTGCAACAACACCCTCCCGCCCACATTCCCCAGCAACTGGTGTACACAGGCATACTGCCTGTGTTACTGGAGGTAGCACATAACCATCAGGACTGGTAGCCATTCATAGCCTTCTCTGCCAGGAATTTATCTAATCCCCTTTTAAAGCCTTCTAAATTGGCGGCAATCACTACGTGTTGTGGTAGCAAATGCCATAGTTTATGTGCTGGGTGAAGAAGTACGTCCTTTTATCTGTCCTGAATCTCCCACCTATCAGCTTCAGTCAAACAGCTCGACTGAATTCTTAAAGAGCATAACCCAATCCCCGGAACATCCTTTTACACAAAAGGCAACTGTCATGCATTTCTGGCTCATCTTATTGCTCCCCAGAAGATGACATCAGATATATATAAATGTGACTATCATTTTTTGTAACTCTTTTAATGTTCTGTTGGAAACAGAATGCTAAACCAAGTGGACGTCTGGTCTGGTCTTTCTCATGCAGTGCATAAATAATAGAATTTGCTGCCACAAGATGTAGCTTAGATGGCTTTAAAAGGGGATGGGACAAATTCATGGAGGATAAGATCATCATAGAATCATAGAATAGTAGGGTTGGAAGGGGCCTATAACTGCTCAATGCAGGAATCCAAGTCAAAGCATCCCTGACAGATGGCTGTCCAGCTTCATCTTGAATGCCTCCAGCGTGGGAGAGCCCACTACCTCCCAAGCTAATGGGTTCCATTGTTGTATTGCTCTAACAGTCAGGATGTTTTTCCTCATGTTCAGCCAGAATCTGGCTTCCTGTAACTTGAGCCCATTATTCCATGTCCTGCAGTCTGGGAAGATAGAGAAGAGATCCTGGCCTTCCTCTCTGTGACAACCTTTCAATTACTTGAAAAGCGCTATCATATCTCCCCTCAGTCTTCTCTTCTCAAGGCTAAACATGCCCAGTTCTTACAGTCTCTCCTCATAGGGCTTTGTTTCCAGTCTCCTGATCATCTTTGTTGCTCTCCTCTGAACCCTCTCCAGTTTGTCTGCATCCTTCTTAAAGTGTGGTACCCAGAACCGGACACAGTACTCCAGATGAGGCCTAACCAGTGCCGAGTAGAGGGGAACTAGTACTTACCAGGATTTGAAAGCTATGCTTCTATTAATGCAGCCCAAAAGGGCATTGGCCTTTTTTGCAGCCACATCACATTGTTGGCTCATATTCAGCTTGTGATCGACAACAATTCCAAGATCCTTCTCGCTTGTAGTGTTGTTGAGCCATGTATCCCCCATCTTGTAACTGTGCATTTGGTTTCTTTTTCCTAGATGCAGAACTTGGCATTTATCTCTATTAAATTTCATTCTGTTGTTTTCTGCCCAGCGCTCCAGCCTATCAAGATCACTTTGAATATTGTTTCTGTCTTCCAGGGTATTAGCTATCCTGCCCAATTTTGTGTTATCTGCAAATTTAATCAGCATTCCCTGCACCTCCTCCTCCAAGTCATTAATAAAAATGTTGAAGAGCACTGGGCCCAGGACTGAACCCTGTGGTACCCCACTTGATATCTCACCCCAGTTTGAGAAGATCCCATTGATAAGCACTCTTTGAGTCCGATTCTGTAGCCAACTGTGGATCCACCGGATCGTTTCATCTAACCCACTTTGAGCTAGTTTGCTCATCAGGAGATCATGGGGTCCTTTGTCGAAAGCTTAGCTGAAATCAAGGTATATGATGTCCACAGCATTCCCACAGTCCACAAGGGAGGTGACCTGATCAAAAAATGAGATCAGATTCATCTGGCAGGATTTGTTCTTGACAAATCCATGTTGGCTTCAAGTACTGACTGCATCGTTTTCAAGGTCTGTAGTTCCCAGGTTCCTCCTTTTTGCCCTTTTTGAAGAGAGGGACAACATTAGCCCTCCTTCAGCCATTGGGCACTTCACCCGTCCTTCAGGATTTCTCAAAGATAATAGACAGTGGTTATGAGAGCTCTTCTGCCACTTCCTTTATTACTCCAGGATGCAGTTCATCTGGCCCTGGAGATTTGAACTCATTCAAAGTAATTAGGTGTTCCTTGACCATATGCCTATTGACCTCAAGCTGCAATCCTGCCCCTTCAGCCTGCATCTTTGCCAGGTGGGTCATAGACCCTCTTTTGGGAGAAGACTGAGCCAAAGTAGAAATTGAGCACTTCTGCCTTTTCTTTGTCATCTGTTATCATTTTGTCATCCTTATTTAATAGCTGAACCACCATTTCTTTCCTCTGTCTTTTACTATGCAGGTATCTGAAGAAAGCCTTTTTGTTGCTTTTATTATCCCTCGCTAACCTCAGCTCATTCTCAGCTTTAGCTTTCCTGACGCCATCCCTGCAATTCTGTGCTACCTTCCTGAACTCTTCCTTTGTAGCTTGGCCTTCCTTCCACTTCCTATATGTGTCCTTTTTTGTTTTCAGGTCATCTCTAAGCTTTTTGTGAAGCCACATTGGCTTCTTCTGTTGTTTTCCGCCTTTTTTTCTTGTTGGAATTGTTTGTAATTGTGCCTTTAGAATTTCCTTTAAAAAAAAATCCCACCCATCTTGGACTCCTTTGGCTACTAGTCATGATGGTTATCCCCTTCATGGATCACTGCCTTGTTGTGGCGAAGGGGCTTGTGTAACTCAGTGAAGCCATAAGCTATGCCATGCAGGGCCACCCAAGACGGACAGGTCATGGCGGAGAGTTCTGACAAGATGTGGTCCACTGGAGAAAGAAATGGCAACCTACTCCAGTATTCTTGCCAAGAAAACCCCATGGAACGTATCACAAGGCTAAAAGATATGACGCCAGAAGATGAGCCCCTCAGGACGGAAGGTGTCCAGTATACCACTGGGGAAGAGCAGAGGGAATTTCCAAGTAGCGCCAGAAAGAGTGAAGCAGCTGGGCCAAAGCCGAAAGGACACTCAGCTGTGGATGTGTCTGGTGGTGAAAAGAAAGTCCGATGCTGTAAAGAATGATATTGTTTAGGAACCTGGAATGTCAGATCAATGAATCAAGGTAAGCTGGAGGTGGTCAAACATGAGATGGCAAGACTGAACATCGACATCTTGGGAATCAGCGAACTAAAATGGACAAGCATGGGCAAATTTAATTCAGGTGATCATTACATCTACTACTGAGGGCAAGAATCCCTTAGAAGAAATGGAGTAGCACTCATAGTCAATAAAAGGGTGGGAAAAGCAGTACTGGGGTACAATCTCAAAAACGATAGAATGATCTCAGTACGAATCCAAGGGAAACCATTCAACATCACAGTAATTCAAGTCTATGCCCCAACCACTGAGGCTGAAGAAGCTGAGGTTGATCGATTCTATGAAGACCTACAACACCTTCTAGAACTAACACCAAAAAAAAGATGTCCTTTTCATCATAGGGGATTGGAATGCCAAAGCAGGAAGTCAAGAAATCACCGGGATAACAGGCAAGCATGGCCTTGGGGTACAAAATGAAGCAGGACAAAAGCTAATAGAGTTTTGCCAAGAGAACACGCTGATCATAGCAAACACTCTTTTCCAACAGCACAAGGGGCGACTCTACACATGAACATCACCAGATGGTCAATATCGAAATCAGATTGATTATGTCCTTTGCAGCCAAAGATGGAGAAGCTCCATACAGTCAGTAAAAACAAGACCTGGAGCTGACTGTGGCTCAGATCATGAGCTTCTTGTTGCAAAATTTCGGCTTAAATTGAAGAACATGGGGAAAACCACTAAAGCATTCAGGTATGACCTAAATCATATCCCTTATGAATATACAGTGGAGGTGAGGAATAGATTTCAGGGATTAGACCTGATAGACAGAGTGCCTGAGGAACTATGGACGGAGGTCCGTAACATGGTTCAAGAGGCAGCAACTCAATCCATCCCAAAGAAAAAGAAATGCAAGAAAGCAAAGTGGCTGTCTGATGAGGCTTTACAAGTAGCTGAGGAAAGAAGGGAAGCGAAAAGCAAGGGAGAAGGGGGAAGATATATCCAACTGAATGCAGAGTTCCAGAGAATAGCAAGGAGAGACAAGAAGGCCTTCTTAAATGAACAATGCAAAGAAATCGAGGAAAACAATAGAATGGGAAAGACTAGAGATCTCTTCAAGAAAATCGGAGATCTCAAGGGAACGTTTTGTGCAAAGACGGGCATGATAAAGGACAAAGAAGGCAGGGACCTAACAGAAGCAGATGAGATTAAGAAGGGGTGGAAAGAATACACAAAAGAACTATACAGGAAAGATCTGAATGTCCCTGATAGCCATGATAGTGCGGTCACTGAACTTGAGCCAGACATCCAGAGAGTGAAGTCAAGTGGGCCTTAGGAAGCATTACTAACAACAAAGCTAGCAGAGATTACAGTATTCCAGCTGAGGTATTTAAAATCCTAAAAGATGATGCTGTTAAAGTGCTGCACTCAATATGCCAGTACATTTGGAACACTCAACAATGGCCACAAGACTGTAAAAGGTCAGTTTACATTCCAATTCCAAAGAAGGGCAATTCCAAAGAGTGTTCAAACTACTGCACAATTGTGCTCATTTCAGATGCCAGCAAGGTTATGCTCAAAATCCTACAAGCTAGGCTTCAGCAGTATGTGAACTGAGAAGTACTGGAAGTACAAGCGGAGTTTTGAAGAAGCAGAGGAACTAGAGATCAAATTGCCAACATTCGCTAGATCATGGAGAAAGCAAAAGAATTCCAGAAAAACGTCTATTTCTGCTTCATTGACTACGCTAAAGACTTTGATTGTGTGGATCACAACAAACTGTGGCAAATTCTGAAAGAGATGGGAGTACCAGACCACTTACCTGTCTCCTGAGAAAGGGTCAAGAAGCAACAGTAAGAATCGGACATGGAACAACCGATTGGTTCAAAATTGGGAAAGGAGTACGACAAGGCTGTATATTGTCGCCCTGCTTATTTAACTTATATGCAGAGTACATCATGAGAAATGCCAGGTTGGATGAATCACAGGTTGGAATTAAGATTGCCAGAGAATTATCAACAACCTCCGATACGCAGACGATACCACCCTAATGGCAGAAAGTGAAGAGGATCTAAAGAGCCTCTTGTTGAGGGTGAAAGTGGAGAGTGCAAAAGCTGGTTTGAAACTCAACATTAAAAAAACGAAGATCATGGCATCTGGCCCCATCACTTCCTGGCATATAGAAGGGGAAGAAATGGAAGCAGTGACAGATTTTACTTTCTTGGGCTCCAAGATCACTGCAGACGGTGACTGTAGCCATGAAATTAAAAGACGCTTGCTCCTTGGGAGGAAAGCTATGGCAAACCTAGACAGCATAGTAAGAAGCAGAGACATCACCTTGCTGACAAAGGTTCCTATAATCAAAACTATGGTTTTCCCAGTAGTAACGTATGGCTGTGAGAGAAGGACTATAAGGAAGGCTGAGCGCCGAAGAATTGATGCTTTCGAACTGTGGTGCTGGAGAAGACTCTTACGAGTCCCCTGGACTGCAAGGAGGTCAAATCAGTCCATCCTAAAGGAAATCAACCCTGACAGCTCATTGGAAGGACACATACTGAAGCTGAAGCTCAAATATTTTGGCCACCTAATGCGAAGAGAAAACTTCCTGGAAAAGACCCTGATGCTGGGAAAGATTGAAGGCAAAAGGAGAAGGGGATGGCAGAGGATGAGATGGCTAGATAGCATCACTGATGCAATGAATATGAACTTGAGCACACTCTGGGAGAGAGCGCAGGACAGGAAGGCCTGGCGTGCTATGGTCCATGGGGTCACGAAGAGTCAGACACGACTTAACGACTGAACAACAACAACAACAACAACATGATGGTTATATGCTGCTTCAGTTTCAGAGGCTGTATGCCACTAAATACCAATTGCTGGGGAAGATAAGTGAGACGGTGCTATTGTGCTCATGTGCTGCTTCTAGGCTTCCCATAGGTATCTGGTTGGCCACTGTGGGAAATGGGAAGCTGGATTAGATAGACCTTTGGTCTGATCTATCAGGGCACTTCCTATGTTCTTATGTATAGCAAGGCATTTGTTTTATGTTCCTGTAACCCTATGTCAGCATAACCTTTTCATAATTAGTCTCATTTAGTCTAAACTCTTCCTGCAATCTGAACACATTAATTTTCCCTGTGTAATAATCAGCAATATGGAATCAGCAACTCCCAATTTTCCCCACGTACCCAAAGTTCAAAAACACCTATTAAGCCCTCCTTTTCAACAGATTCATTTTCCTATGTGTCTCCCAGCTCTCCTTTTTATGTGGCTCCTGATGACTTGAAAGTAATTTCTAGGTGAAGATCATTAGCCTTCAATTATTTACGGTTCTCATTTTCATCTGTACTAATGGGATCTTCTGATGACTTGTTTTGCTTGGCTTTTTGGCTGGCACCTGAGAATAGTTTGATCTGTGTACAAGGAGAAGTGAAGGTTTTTAATCTGTAATTATATCAATGTGTCAAGCCACAAGCTGTTTTGGGAAGGTCTGGGGGAGCATTAATAACTCTGGCGAGCATCATTGTTCATGTTCCCAGTTTTTGTCTCGTAGCATCTGTTGAATCACAGGAAGTTTCCCCAAAGCAGCTTGTGAAGACTTATTTGGAAATGAATTAAATCTTTGTTCCTCTCCATCTTCACTTGCCAGTCGTCGTTGCATGAGCCCACACTATGCCTGTCAGAGGAGCCAAGATAAAGTTCTTCTTTGCTGTCTCTATGCAATTCAATACACTTGACTGTGAAGGCTGAATGGCTGTTATTTTGGACCAAATTGAGTACCTGTCCTCCAAATCTAATTACATCATAATAGGTTTGAGATACGGTTTGAGTCTACAGGCTCCACTCTGAATAATTTACTTTGACAAATCACATAATATTGAGAAGACAGCAGAATTTAGTCTGCAGGGCCCTTCTTGATAGTAAATGCTCACATACTCCTTGCTTCAATAAGCTTCTCAGATAGACTCTTGGTTAACATGACACGACACCATGCAGGAGAAATGGCAACAAGCGGAATTTGCAAAGCAAATAATTACATTAGCTAGCTATTTGCATACTGCTCATCTTCCCAATAAATTAAGCAACATCATCTCTAAGGTCTCAGTTCAGAAGTCCAGATTTCTATGTTCTGAATGTTGACTGAGTGGATCCTTGCAGAAGTTGGCAAAAAGTGAAGAGGTTAGGAGACTGCTTTCTCTCACCATGAGTCCAGCTCATAACTCAGCCTATGCTTTTTACACCACAACTCACCTCCACTTAAAGAACATAAGAACAACCAGTGTGGTGCAATGGTTAAAATGTAAGATTAGGACTGGGAAGATTCAGGTTCAAATCTCCACTTGGCCATCAAGCTAACTGAGTGACCATGGGCTGTTTTCTATATCTCAGCTTAGCCTACTTCACAGTGAGGATGAAATGGGGAGAGGGGGCCATGCAATTCATTAGAGGAATGTTGGGATATAAATGTATTAAGCAAAAATAAATAATATATAAGAGCCAGACTTGTTGTTCAGTCGTTCAGTCGTGTCCAACTCTTTGTGACCCCATGGACCATAGCATGCCAGGCCTTCCTGTCGTCCGCTCTCTCCCGGAGCATGCTCAAGTCCATATTCATTGCATCAGTGATGCTATCTAGCCATCTCATCCTCTGCCGTCCCCTTCCCCTTTTGCCTTCAGTCTTTCCCAGCATCAGGGTCTTTTCCAGAGAGTTTTCTCTTCGCATTAGGTGGCCAAAATATTTGAGCTTCAGCTTCAGTATCTGTCCTTCCAATGAGCACTCAGGGTTGATTTCCTTTAGGATGGACTGATTTGACCTCCCTGCAGTAAAGAGCCCGACTGGATCAGACCAAATGTTCATCCAGTCTCACAACCTGCCAGTCAAATGTCTCCAGTAAGACCACGAATTGGGCATGAAGGCAATTCTGCTATTGTCTCTGAGCATCCTATTCTTTACCACAATTTCCATACATGTACACATAACCATCATGGATAACAGCCAATGATATGCCCTATCCATCACACCCTTGCAATGGTGAGGCATACACAGTTACCATTACAAGACTGGTACCAGGTGAATCGGCCATTCACATTTGGCCATAGGCACATTCAATCCAATGCTCACTGCAGCAATTAGTTCACACAAACTGGTGCTCATGGTGGGGAGAATCAGGGACAAAGCACTCCAGGACATCAGACTTCACAAACATGAACAAACATGACATTAATTAAGGGCGCAATCCTATGCATAGTTAGATGGAAAAAAGTTCTACAACGCCCAGCATTCCTCATGCTGGCTGGGGAATGGTGGGAGTTGCAGGACTTTTTTTCCATCTAAACATGCATAGGATTGCACCTTAAGTTAACATGCCATTGGATTCTATGGATCAGGATTCCACCAGCCAACTTAGGATAACGTTCCATGCACCAGAAGGAATTCACTGTAAGCTCATGCCATAATAAACTGGTTATTTCAAAACTCTTTGGTGTTCTTGCCACATTAGGATGACAAATAATAATTGATGCCATTAGTGTGAATTTTATATCAAGCTCCAGGAGCAGGGGCAAAAATGCTCCAGGCATGGTGTAGGTTTCCTGGCAAGTGGAAGACAGTGCACTGCTTGATATAAGCAGTTGCTTCAAAGAGAGTGAAGATAGCCATCTATCTCCCATTTGCCAGAAAACTCTCACCTCACATCCTTTGGTTATGTCTGGAGCATTTTTGCCCCTGCAGCTTAGTATAAAATTCACACTAATATTGCTGTTCTTACTGTGTTTTTACTACCATATCTGTTTTTATTATGTGATTTATTGTTGTACACCACCTTGGGAGACCACCTGCCCTGAAAGGTGACCAAGAAATATTTTAAATAACATAAATAAATTTTAAAAATCATGTCAATTAAGGCAAGATCAGCTTTTTTTAGCTTAACAACCTTCCATCAGGAAGAATTTAGTACATTTCAATTGGACCTAGAGCCTGTATATAGCAACCTTTCCCAACCTGGTGCCCTCCAGATGTTTTATGCAACTCCCATCAACTCCAGCCAGCATGGCCAATGGTTAGGGATGATGGGGGCTGTAGTCCAAAAATATCTGGAGAATACCAGGTTGGGAGAGGCTGACCTATAAGAAAGGGACCAAACCAGTCTGGTTCTGCTTGCCTATGTTTTGACAATGGCCTCTGTGAGAAAAGTGGAATAAACCTTTTCCACATATATAAATGGCATTAGACTTGATCACTACACATTACATCCACAGGATGCAGTTGTTTTGCTATTCTCTGTCCCATTTTCCATACATGCACACGGTTCCATAGTTGCTTAGCCTCTGAGACTATTAGTAATAATGAATTCAAAATATGTACAGCTTTTGCAAGGACTGGGCAGTTTCAGGATACATATGCTTTTAAGTTGTTGAGAAAAGAGTGCACGACATTTTCCCACCATTTAGGCTTCCCTGCCATCTACTGGAAGAACATGGAGCTGTAGTGATTCTACCATGAGCAAGCACTGTGTATGCTTCCTGTTTACTTTCTGTATCCTGCTGCCTTAGATAATCCTTTTTCACAAGTGCGCGCGCGTGTGTGTACATTTTCTTCCACTTCAGCCTCTTGCAAGTAGCAGCAGAGAAATCTGACACTACACAGATTGCTATGTTCACAGGGCAGATGCCAACCAGAAAGATATTATGGTGCACACCCAGGCAGATCAAACGACCATTGCAGATGCCTTAAATACATATTGAACCACAGGAAACATCCTGTGCAAAACAATATTTAAGGGTGTTTGCAGAAGGCATGTTTTTGTTATCAGCTACAAGTTAAATATGAGTTGTCTTTAAAACTCCATGGACCACAACACACTGTTTTATAACCACTTTATATCAGTGAACCTGAAATGTCTTCACCTAAAGTATTAGCCCTGACAATAGGTTGGTCTTAGCCACTTTCCTTTTGCTCAATTTGAGCCATGGGATGTCTCTGTCCATGTGGGCCGCTACCCACCTGAGAGCACATTAGACCTTTGGAATTAGCATTGAAATGTGCCTCTGGCTTGCATAAACCTGGGAACATCCACACTGTTTTTGGTAAGCACAGCTGTGAGCATGGTGTCTGCACTGGACTATCCCGTGTGCTTGATCAAAGAAGGGCAAATTTCCACAGAAGCAAGGCAGGCTTTCAGCCCTTGGCTAGTTGCAGCACATTCCAAGCTTGTGGAACAAGAACTCATAATCAAAAAGCTGCCTCCTGGAGATATAGGCATCCTTTCATTGTAACAACTTGCTCAATGATAATGTCACAAAGTAAATGGGAAGTGCATGCAAAGACAAGACTGTTGTTAATTATCATGGACAAATATCCATGATAATCTGCAGCTACTGGCTCTGTAGCAAGTTTTTCCCTGTGGCACAAACATGCCCAGTGTGGCGTACGTCTCTCCACAAAATTACATTGCTTCTCTCCTGTTGTGAAAACTAGGGGGTCACAAAGAAGTAGATATATCTGCCAGAGGTAAACATGAACAATGCTGTTTTTTTCTCCTTAAACCTGGAGAAAAATTAACTGCATGCACGGAATTTTGGTATTCATGACAATATTTTCAGAGGCTGAACATTATCATATCATTACTATAACAGGGTCTGAGACCTGTGGATCACCCCTCCCCTCCAGAACTCATGATTTTCCTGGCACAGGAACTTCACGATCATATAGGGGGCAGGGGAGGCCACTGCAATCAGATTCTTCTGGTTGGGTACACAAGTCAGCTGCCTGATGGGCACACCTCCTCATTGCTTTATATACAATTCATACTAATGAACCCAATTTGCTGATGTGTAGTGCTGCAAAGAATCTGAGATAAACTGAGGCAAAGGTGTAACTGTTGTGTTTTGGTTTCAGTTACCAAGGCTCTGGATGGGTTAACAGCAGAAGAAAAATATATGCTTTTTACTCTAGGCTTGTGCCTTAGGAGAGTTACATTGTAGTAAATATGGACTGCAGGCAAATTAGTATTTACCACTAATACTAAGAGATAAAAATGAAGCCACATTTCTGTCTTTATATATGGGGAGGTATGATTGAAACTGGCACCATCTGATTAGAGAATAACTGAACATTCTAAAGATGTCCATTGGTTCTGTGGGGTAACAGAATGTTGGCCACACTAAAGTTGATTGGCTGGAGGGTTCTGACTGAATAAAAGGAGCTGTTGAGAGTCTGCCTGGGGGACGCTGGCAGGACAGTTTGCTTGGGGAAGAGTAATCAGGAGGAGTCTTCATGAGATGCTGGGGAGCCTAAAGTAATCAGCTAGAAGGAAGAGCAGCTGTAAGACTAGCTGAGGAGGCTGAGCTGAGAGTACATGAGGCAGAAGCTGAAGAAGGCCTGCAATGAGGAGAGAAAGACTCATGGAGTAGCCTTCAGAGGAAAGAGCTGAAATCTGAGTGTCAGCTGGTGGTGGTCTGAAGACTGGGCAGCTGCTGGACCAAAGTGAAGACTGGTAAAAACCCTTGAAGGTTCCAAGTGGAAGTCAAACCCAACCAGACTGCCTTTCAAGTCCTCATTGTTAGGCCTGTGAGCTAACGGGTGAAACATGAAAGAGGAATTGGCTTAAGGCTGGTTAGGGGTAGGAACTGGGGCTTCTAATAACTATTTGGTGGTAACAGTAATTATAGAAACCCTGTTTAAAACAGTGCTGTGTGTCCCCCCCCCCCCATTTTCAGGAATTTTTCTCTCTCCCTGTGAAAGAGGTGTTGTTTTTTCTGCCTCTTTTGCAGGAAGGGGGAGAATTTTGGAGAATTTTCTCCTTGGGGAGGGGAACAGGGTTTCCACATACCTTTTTAAGTTTGAAAGGTGACTGAAGGATCTTCTATGTGTGTGTTTTTTAACTTGAAAAACACTGCCAGCACAAGACCCTTCTCTGGCCCAGCATCACTTCTTGAGTGCCCATGAGACTGTGTGACCTTGCCCTCTCCAATAGGCATTCAGGAAGAACTCCCAGCCTGCAGAAGCTTCTTTGCAAAAAGCTTCTTTGCAAAGAACAAATGGGACTTTGGGAGATTTAGAAAAACACTTATCTTGCTTGCTCTGTGTTGCTGCAAGGAAGATCAAAACTTTTCTAAAGCTCTAAAATCCCTGATTGCTCACGCTTTGCAAAGAAGCTTCTGGAACCTTTCCTGAATTCCTGTTGGAGAGGGCAAGGTCACATAGTCTCCTGGGCATTCAGAAAGTGTTGCTGGGCTGGAGAAGAGTCATGGGCTCCTGCTAGTGCATGTGGTGTTTTGTTTTGTTTTTAAATAGAAAGAAAACCCTTCAGCCACCTCCTACATTTAAAAGGGTAAGCTGAAATCCTGCTTTCCTCCCCAAGAAGAAAGTTATTCGAAATTCTTACCTTTCCCAGCCTCTTTTGCTGGAGTTTTCATTTCACCCCTCCCCCAACGAAATACCAAAAATGGAAGAATTGACATTTTTGGCACAGCACTAGTTTAAAAGTAGTAACAATTTTCTTAAATAATAAGCTTTCTTGTTTTCTTTTTCATAAAATACTGTATATCTTTGTTTACTTTCCTGTTACCTCTGTTCTGATTTGTCTTATGCCATGCCTAATGACAAGCTGCCTTAGGAAAAAAAGGTATATGTTAAATAAAGGGGTGCAGTTTAATGGTGGCAGCAGAGGTGAAGGGAAAGATTACCCATTGGAGAGGGATGATCCTCCACATTTGATGATGGGGTGGTATTGCCATAGTGTAGAGGCCCCCACCCCAAGACCTAGATCCATCACAGGGACCCTGCTCTTGTCTCCTAATTGACGAGAGGCATGGCTTTCAAGGAGCTAGCACAAAAATTATCTGGCACAAAAATTAGCTGAGACTGCTGTTAAATGTGCAGCACGCTTCCTGTATGGTGTGAATAAATTTGAACCATGGAATCTGGCATCAGGACCCAGGTGCCTTACTCTCTGTGCCATCAGGACAACTTGCAGGTGTCCTGTGAGACTCTAGGAGAGGAAAGGCTAAAGAAGGGGGGATTTTCAAACCTACCTCCTTGGGAACGGAGGCTGTTCTGCCTCCTTGGGAACGGAGGCAGAACGGACATGCCCTGTTAGGCATAATGCTAGTTTATCAGTTAGAGTCCTCTGTCAGGTTATAAGAAGGAGGGCTCTTGTGGCCCCTGGTGCTGAGGTACCAGAGCCTTTGCTAAGAACATTCTTATCTTTAATGCCTAAACCCCTTCCTGCTTGGACTTACCACTGTCTGAGCTGCCTGAAGCACTTGTCACCTGGACTTTCCATCAAATCTGGACCTTTATCTGTTTGAACCTTGTATTGTTAAGAACCTGCATGGAATATAAAACTGGAAACAACATCTCTAATGCCTGGATCACTTTCTTGTTTGGACTCAACCCTTCTTTAATGCCTGGGCCCATCCTGACACCTGTGTTTTTAGCTTGCCTGGGATCTAGTGTAGTAGAGACCCTAGTGGAGAAGATCTCTACTGCCTGGGACTTTCACTTGCCTGCTCTAATCCTGAAACCTGAACTTAGTCTGCCTGAGAGCATGGATCAAAGAGGCTCTAAAAGGGAAGATCTCTGCTACCTGCTGCTCTCACTCTAGCTTGGACATACCATAACCCTTGACCTTGCTTTGTATTCTGAACTGTAGAGATTTCAACTTGGGAAATTATCATGGGACTGATCTCAGACACAGTTGCAGTATTTAGGGTTTGGACTGTTTCTTATATTAAGCCATGTGCCTATAGCTGTCGTTAGCTATATAACTTCTGGAGAGTTGTAACCATTAAGCTTTTACTGTGAGATTTACTACAATAAAGAGTATCACTGATTTGGGTGTCCTGTGTCAGCGTGCCAGAGTATATGCCAGAAAAGATGGGCCCATGACACTTTGGCCCTTTAGGTTGTTGTCTGCCTGCTCTAGAACCTGACCCCTGACCTATTTGGACCATGATGTTTGTCTTTCACCCCACTGGGCCCTGACACTTTCCTAGTCTATTCTCTTGCCATGCTCCCAACAGTCCCTATAAGAGGCTCTATCTGAACTGATTCAGCAGATGCCAACATCGGGACTCATCAAACCAGTCTCCTGACCACTTCCAATCCTGATGTTTTAGAGCTACAGTAATTTTTACACATGCACACACATAGACACAGACACACACGGGGGGGGGGGACACAACAAGAAATCTGTTTCTTGTCTTGTATTTGGGACCTGGTGTACTTCTTGAAGTAAGGCCCTGATTGATAAGACTCCTCACAACCAGCCATGGAAAAGCACATCTAAGCAACTGAAGGTGCAATCCTATGCATTGGAGACACAGAAAAGTCCTGCAACTCCCAGCATTCCCTAGCCAGCATGGGAGTTGGTTGGGGTATGCTAAGGCATGCTGGGAGTTATAGGACTTTTTTCCTGTCTAAACATGCATAGGATTGCACCCTAAGATATAAGTAAGTGAAGTTAATGGGACAGTGAGGTGTTTATAGCAAGATAAAAATCACATCTGAAAGAACCCACTAAAAATGCCACGCTTCTGTCATCTGCAACGTTTCCTACCGTTTGGGAGAAAAAGAGAAGTCTTTGAAATAATAACATTGCTTCACAAAGCAAGCAACAATACTATCACAGAAGAACAGAAATATCAACTGATGCTTATAGGTTTGTGATCATTTTCAGGATCATAACGCTAAAGCACAAAAACAAAAGCCTCCGCAAGGTTGCCTCTCTTATACCTCAATTTGCTCTAAATAAAACCCACTTACTTCAATGGGATTACACCAGAGTAAAGTATTTTTCTGACTGCAGTTTCATAGCCTGACCTACAATCGAGCTATATCACAACTACTTTTGCCAGCTACAGGTGGCTTAAAATCACAGAGAAATCAACTGCACGTCAAAAGAGGGACTTCAATGGATTGTCATCTGCTATCATCGAAGTACTTCATTTTAACCAGCCTGTGGCTCGGATTGTCTGTCTTCATGATAGAAGGAAGGCAGTTCTTACTAAGAGTGCTGTCAGACAGTATGTTTTCTTTTTATTTATTGTTTCTATACTTGTTCTTTGACATCAAAGTAGCAATCAAACAGTGTACAACTTACAAACAAACATTACAACATTTTGAAATGATTTGTTAAAGCTAGGGGTTGTGCATCGGTTTGGATGAATCCCGAACTGAATTGGACAGACCTGGAATTCATCTGAAGCAAAGCAAAGATCCTCTAAATTGCCGCAAAGCAAATCTGGGACCTCCTGAAGCTTCAGGAGTGATTCAGAAAGACACAGATACAGACAGTGTCCACAAACATTGATACATTCCTTCCCCTATGCTCTCCATTCAAGTAAAACGCCAGAGTGAGGAGAGGGAGAAGGAGAGGAGGGCTTGTACTTTTGTAACTGACAGCTCTACTTTCCAACCAGGGAATAACTTTACCAGGCCTCTCCTTTTTACTTCTAATCACAGTACTTTGCAGAGGGATGTAGAAGGAACTTATCAGAGGCTGCTAAGTTTTCACTGTGTTTTGTGACTGTGTCTCTGTGGCAGCAGAGGCAGCAGTCAAGGATTCCAGGAATGGCTTGAAAGCCAGCACTAACTGGGAGATGCCTGGACTCACTGCTGACTGTTCAGTGGGTGGCTGCTGATGACACCAACTCCCCACACAGGTAAGTGAAGTCCTGCCAAGTTGCCACAACCTGAGTCAAGCTCCCTCAGCACTTTCTCTCTGGCTGCTGGTATATGGAGAGCAAAGAACCACTTTCTTGCTAAAGGTGGCACCTGCCTGTAACATATAATGGGGGGGGGGGCACACAGAAGCTCCAGGCTGCCAGAGAGCACAGCTCAGGGGGAGAACTGGTCTTGCCACCTCTGCTGCCTCCTCTCCCACTACTGAATGTAAGGCCCATTGTAAATGTAAAGGAGCAAGAGACAAAGGAGCAGGCTGGGGGATGATCAGGGTATGCTCTATTTGGACTGCCCTCACCAGGAAATAAGACGTGAAGCAGGGCCATTCCACCAGCCCTGCTGAAAAATCTTATCTTTTTGCCTTTTCCCTCCCCATCCCCTTTTCCTTGTGTCATATCTTTTTATATTGTAAGCCTGCTGGCAGGGACTGTCGTTTACTGATTCCACTATAGGAACCTTTTTCTGGGCTGAGGAGCAGCATAAAAATGCTTTAAATGATAATAAAAAAAATAAAAAAAAATAAAGCCCAGTGATGAGCTAAGTTTCTCATTCTGAAATAAAGAATGAGAAGAACGCCCCCACTTAAAAAAAAAATAAAGGGGGAGGAGCTGCTCTGATGGTTTTAGAAGCAAGAAAGGCTTTTATGGTTGCAGCAAGCACTACTCTTAACAGTGTGTCCCAGTTTGCATGTATACCACGAATTGCCAGGAGCGAGTGAGCACACTGCCTCCAGCACTCATCACTTCCACTTTCAATGAACAGCCTATGATTCCCCTGTTCACAGGTTGTTAGTGTGACATCCGAACCCAGAAACTCTTTGAGTTGTTTAAGGGTTAAACAACCCAAAGTTAACCCAACAACAAAGCATAGGTTAACTCATTTGCATATTATGCAGCAACTGGTTCAAATTCAGGCCACCTGACTCCACATACACACACACTGAGGAAATGGGTAGAGTTGGGGGCAAGATTGCCACATTTTCTTTTCCCTTCCAGGCAGAGCTTACTTTTCACAGGTGTCACAGAAAATAAGCTACTGAAGCTTTCCTTCTCACTGCATGCCTCATGCCAAGAAAAAGTTTTATCTTTTGAATTTCTGCTGGTCATTTAACAGGTGAAGACACAAAGGCCCTGCCATCCAACCAGGGAAGAGGCAGCAGTTGCTTATGTATATGTATATGCGAAGAGGCAACAGGTGACATACTATTTATTCAAGAGTCATCATTAAAACAAATCAAAACATAGGAAGCTGCCATACAAGATGAGACTTTGTCAAAGTACTGGGATGAACTAAAACGAAGGACAGGAATGTCCATTGGAAACAAAGTAAAGGGAGCTGTCAGAATGTCCATGGGAAACATGGAAGCTGCAATTGACAGTTGAAATGACTGGGCTCCATTGAAATCCATGCAAGCTACAAATAAAGCAAAGAATGGATCCTGTGGGGGAGGTGAGAGGGGATGGATTGGTTCATGGGGATAGTAATGAAATGGTTTATATTGTCGCTTTCTGTTTTGTTATTATGTTAATTGTGAGGTTTGCTTTAACAGAGTTTTATTAAGTAAACCCTATGAACCACATTGAAAGGGAAAAATAATGGGAAGTAGCAACGACTATGACTGGCCTGGGTCTGAAATGATGCTCAAGGATCTGATGGAAAAAAGAGATCTCTCAAGATCTATCTATCTCTCTCTCTATATATATATATTCTTGAAATAGCCCAACACATTTTGGCCCTGTACCATATATTTTGGACCTTCTTCGGGTTGTTTTTTTTTTTTTTAAATGCCTGCAGAGATCCCTGAAAAGACACTAATTCAAGATGAATACTCCAAGATGCAGGATTCATCTTGGAGACATCCCTTTTCAGAGATCTCTGCAGGCAATTTTTAAGTTTTAACCCCTGAAGAAGGCCCAAAATATACAGTACAGGGCTGAAATGCATTGGCTACTTTGAGGAATAAAACTATCTATTTTCTACATCTTGAGGCTTTGTCACTTTTCCCCACTGGGTTATTTTGGATGTTCTCCAGTTTTGTCTGACCCTGGCTCAAGGGTCTGAGGTAGAGGCCTTTTGCATCACCTGTTATTTGGCTCTTCTTTCTCACTGAATGTGACAAGGGTTGATGCTGGCACCTGGTGCATGGAAGGCGTAGCTTCGACCACTGACCTTCCAACTCCCTTGAAGGCAGAGGGATGGGCTCGATAGAACAGAGGTGGGCAAGGGGGCGGCCTCCAGATGTTTTGGACTACAAGTCCCATAAACCCCGGCCAGCATGGCCAATGGGCAGGCATTATGGGAGTTGTAGCTTAAACTGTCTGGAGGGCACCAGGTTGTCTACCCCTACCACAGACAGCTGCAGGGGTTCGCCCACCACCTTTTGCTCACCCACACAAGCGGCTGCGAGATCACGCCGAGGTGGCAGCTACCATTCCGTGGGAAAGGAGGAGGGAGGGACTACGTCTCCTCTTTGTTCCCCGCGCGGGTTCTCTGTCTCTGAGCCACACCGTGCCCGTTTCCCTCCCAGAACCCCCCCCCCCCGCCCCGCATGGCTGACAATATGACACAGTGAAGCCGGGGCTGGGCGACAGCGAGAGCTGGGTGGTGCCAAATGAACGGGGACTATGCGGCGGCGGAGGCGGAGGCGAGGGGTGGGCTTACGCGGCAGGGGGAACGGGAAGAGGAGGAAGGCCCAAGTGGTCTTCTTCCCCCTCCCCGCAGCCCCACCGCGGACCAGACCACCGTGCCCTGTTACCATGGCTACCGAGCGGCATTCTCCCAGCCTGCAGCCGGCCCACTCCTCTCCGCGGCCCTGCTAGTCCAATGGGGGAAGCGGGTGAGGAAAGGGAGGGGAAGAGGCGTGTCCCTGCCGGAAAGGGCGTGTCCCTGGGGCCGGAAGTGGCTGCAGGAGCCGCAGGGTGTGTATGTGTGGTAATCGTGAAGCGGGCTGCCGCGCGCCGAGACGCTTGTTCCGCCCGGGACCGAGTCTGTGAGGCCTGAGCCGCCTTCTCCCTTGCCTTAGCCCTACCCGCGCCAGGTGAGCGGTTTTCCCGCCCAAATTCTCCCGGTGTAACGGCTGCGGCTCCGTGTGCAGCTCCCTTGCCCTTCCCCCACGGAACGGAGGCGAGGCGGAAAGAGGAGAGCCGCGGCCTTCTCCCTCGGGCGCCCTCCATTCCCGAGGGCTTTGGGAGGCGGGAGCACCGCCGTCTCGGGATCGGTTCTTCCTGAGACGGGGGCTCGGAAGAGGCCGGAGCAAGGCCGCCAGGCCGCTGCCGCTTAACCACCCTGATGTTCCCCCGCCGACGCCCTGAGACTAACGGGCGTGGGCGGCCCCGCCTCTGTAATGGGGCGCTTGCCTTCTCTGTGTGTGTGCGCTCTCGCCCTCGTCCGGCTCCCCTCCCTGGGTCTCAGCTGGCGCCGTCACCTCGCCTGGAAGCGGCCCCGCCCTGGCTGAGTCACCGCCACCTTCTCCTTCTTTTGCCTGGGGCTGGGCGTGCTCACCTGTGCGGAACAAACCGGAGATGGGGCTTTTCTTTTTTAGCCTCGCTGTTGGCAAAAGGGCCTTCGGCTCCTTCGGTTTGCACTTGCCGTGGGCGGACCTGCCTCCTTTCGCAGCGCCCCCACCCCCAATCCGCCCCTTGACACTTTGCCCACCTAGAAAGGTGGGGGGAAAGGATTCTTAACAGCCCGTTCTCCTTTAAGCGGAAAGCAAGCGTGGAAGCAGACCCCATGGACCTCAGTCGCTTAGGATTTCAACCTTGCTTCCCCCACCACCTCCTTTGCCTACTTGTTGGTCCACCACCCTTCCAGTACGCTCAATTTCTCGTTGTTAAAAACTGTTTATTTTTAATCCATGGGGTTATATCCAATGTTCGTTTGCTTTAAGTCCCATTCATGTCAAGTAGGACTAACATTGGACACAGCCCCATGTATTTTGTTTTTAAAGACATGGGAGTAGATTACATTTAAGCATAACGCTAGCATTTCTGACAAATTTTATGTTAATTAACGTTTCTTAGTAATGGGGGAATTGGGTAAGCGGTAAGGAGCACTCCAGAAGCCAAATGGCAGGTTAACACCAGGGTTTGTCATGGGCAGTAGTTCTTACTGGTTAACTGTTCATGAACTTTAATGTAAGCTATATTAGGAAATGGGAATTGACCATAATTTGGCGCAGCCTTTTAAGCCAGAGCTCTTTAAAAATCTTAAGTAAAAAAAAGAACCCTAGATAAGCATATCATTAAAGTGGTAATATGTGATCCACATAAACATTTATTCAAAAGAACTGCGCATCATACTTTAAATAGAATAAATATTAAGGAGGTGAAACTTGGGCAGAATTTTTCATACTGCTTTTTTCATATGAATTGAGCTGTTTAGATTTACATGTCTCTATCAGTATTTTTTAGATTTGAGTTTACTCCCATCTGGCATCAACCCATCCATTCCATAGCAGTTATCTTTACCTGCAGTTGTAGATATGCAGCTTGCTGCTTTGTGTGAAAACCTGTCAATTTGGGTTACTAACCCAAAACTTCCATTAGAAAGGGGAATAGAAAAAGACATCAGACTCCTCCTAAAATGACACAGACTCCTCCTAAAATGACACATAAATCTTTAGAACAAATCATGTTTTTTCCAAATCAGGTTGGCACGAGAGAGCAAGTGAAGAACAATCACATTCACAAATCCAGAGTGAAGTAGTGAGGAACCAGCTTCAGAGGGCACTGTATGCTTTTTGATTTTAATTTTTGTGAACCACCCAGAGAGCTTCAGCTATTGGGCGGTATAGAAATGAAATGAATGAATGAATAAATAATTAAATCCTTCACCTTCATATCTTGGCTAGTGAAGAGAGGAAGGTTCCACCTCCTTCAGGGTCCTATTCCTCCCTGGAACTTCACACCCCCTTTTGGGTGTTCCATACCCCCACCCCAAGAACCCTTCCCTACAGTTTGAGAAGACTGGAACCTGAATTGAAAACCAGTATAATCTAGGATGCCTCTACCATAGGATCACTGACTAGTTGTGAGAGTCCCTTGGGGTTATTAGGAGGCATAATGTAAAGATTGTACAGTCCTTACATGATGTTTGTGGCTGTATGAGTGAATATTCATTCTTCATTAGGATGGTTTGGCATACATGGAAAGGAGATGATTGATGCTGATGTCAATTACAACATAGTCCAACAGATTTATTGTGGCATAAGCTTTTGTGAGGTAGAGTCCATTTTATCATGTTATGAGTAATCAATATAATGTTAGTGGCTTGTGCTTGTTTGGCTGTGGTCAACATAAAAGGACACACAGCAGTTATGTGCAAGAAACCTGCTATTGCAGAAAGAAAAATTGAGTTATTGCCATGCTGTTGGAAGGGGCTTCAGGGACATTCTGTTCTTGTGCCCCCTGAAAAGTAACTGCCAGCTGTGCTGCCTGCTGGGAGAGCATTCACATAATCCACAATATCTGTCAATACTGTAGCTGCTCTTGCGTCAGCATATCTGTGACTGAATTATAAAGAAAGCTTCCCCCCTTCTGTCAGAAAGCTGCTGGTTTCCTGAGTATTGAATATGGAAGTTGTAGAACTGGGATGTTCCACTTGAAGCTTTTCTTTTTTTCTCCTTCTTGATTCTAGCAAATGGAAACAATTTTTCAAAATACGTATCCTGATGTTAGTGTTGTAGCACCCATTTTTATCTTCTGCACCTGTTGTGTAATGAGGATGTATGCCTGTTGGGGTGAGATCACCAGTCTTATTATTATTTAAGTTTGGCTACAATAGGCTTTTTTAGAAAGAAAGCTCAGTATTAACGATTTGGCTACAGCTTTTAATGCGTACTCTGGAAAACTGTCAGCAATTTTCTCTTACAAATGTCTCTTAAGAGGTTTAATTCTAATGTGTTAGAAATTGACTAAAACAGGATCTATTTTCTTCATTAAAAATGCACACTCAGGTAATCAAAATATTTCTTGACAGTGAATTTCCATTTTACTATATTATGCAAGTCAGACACTTCAGTACCAATTTTCCTTTTCTACAGGATTTTAAGTATCATTTCTCATCTGTTTTGAATGTCATATGTAATTCATAGATATGTGAAGTAACAGACTACAAAAACGGTGAATCCAAACTGACTTACCTCAAAGGATCCTATAATCAGGCACAGAATACCAATTTAGTAATCTCTTGGAACAGCTTCTGATTTTGCTTGCATGTCCCTGTGGCTTTATCTGACCTTTCTCGGCAGGAAACATTTGAAAATCGCGTGTTACTAGAAAATGCTTAAATCCAAAATGCATGTCTTGTTCTATACATGACAACTAGCTTCCCGGGGGTGCCTATTGAAAAATGATGCTGAGCTTGCTAGTTCTTCTTGGGAAACCCTGTTTCTGCCATGGCTTTGAATCTTTTGTTCAGAGATCCCTCCCCTATCACTTCTTCCCTTTTCCAAATACCCTCATAATGAGCACAGATCAACTGAACTCTTGGCTTAACAAGATAAGCAATGGAGAGTATCCAAACTGCTCCTTTGTACATCTAGACCTAGAAAGATTGCTTACATTTGAGAGAGAAAAAAGGCTGCCTCTTGAAAGAAGATGCAGCTCAACTCCAGGACTTTTAACATGCCCTATTAGAGGGGCGGGCAACCTTGTGCCCTCTAGGTGTTTTGGCCTACATCTCCTTTCAGCCCCAGCCAGCATGGCCAATAGTCAGAGATTATGGGAGTTTCAGTATGTACAAAACATCTGGAGGTTGCCTACCCATACCTTGTTAGATAGATGTAAATATTTTGGTAGCAAATCTTGCATCAAGGCAAATTTATAAAGCTAAATAAAAATGTTAAAGCTTTTGTGTTAGATGTTCTATAAGGAGTAAAATTAGATCAAACTCTTTAAAATGAATTCGCTTGATTTGAGATCTGAAAATCAGAGTGTTTGTGTTAATGCATCGCAGTCCAGGTATTTCAGTCTGTTGTGAAGGAAATCTGTTTTAGTGTGTAAGAATAATTTTTACAAATTATATAAAGCAAAGGCTATCG
Source organism: Heloderma suspectum (assembly GCF_057233095.1). Taxonomy (NCBI): domain Eukaryota; kingdom Metazoa; phylum Chordata; class Lepidosauria; order Squamata; family Helodermatidae; genus Heloderma; species Heloderma suspectum. The sequence goes on along the minus strand of NC_139461.1, from coordinate 281,664,270 downwards.
ATGTAGAAAGCAGGATTCTTTGGATACTTGAGAAGTTACAAGTTTGGGGGGTCCTCCATCCTGTGGTGTGAAAATGAATACCCACGTCTTCAACTATGTGTGTGTGTGTGCGCACGCGCGCATATATTTCTTTTATATTGTATTATATTTCAGGTCATGGGGAGTATTCCATACCTGTTAGGCAGGAAGGAGGGATTCAACCACATGACTCTCACGGGCCAAACTAAATGTAGCATTAAGTGTGTATAAGCAATTTTAATGAGCCCATCTTTTAAAAAAAATGAAATTGCTGCGAGGTCTCTTGAGCAGGAATAACACCATGGTTCAAGAGGTGGGGGTAACTTCCTTGTTACTGCAGTCCTGCTGAAAATCGCCCTGAAGCGATTAGCCCCAGGAGGGACACTTCTAAAGAGGGGGCATGTGAGACCTTCAAAAGGAGAAAGTTCTTGCTTCCAACTAAAAGCAGGATAGAATAAGGTTGCAAAATCAGCACTCGAAATGGGGGCGAAAATTTATGATGGAGATGACATGGGGAAATTGCTGGGAGGATCACTGCAATTTGTAATCATTTGTATGAAGTATATTGTTACTACTGTATGCCTGTACAGTGCAGTTTTGTACACGTTTACTAAGAAGTGCTACTGAATTCAAGGGCATTTATTCCCAGATAAATACATAAAGGATTGCGCCCATAGATAAACTAGGAGAAAACTCTGCAATGGCGATGTATGAACTGGTGCTAAACATTGATGACCGCAAAAGAAACTTCCAAGTTTGATCCTAGAGCAGAATATAGGATCCAGTGATAAGCTCTCCAGAACCAGCTTGCTGTTTTGCTCTGTTGCTGGAAAATGGCTTCGTTGTCTGCCTTAAAAGTACCAAGGAGCCTCAGGAATTCTCTGCAAGGGTCACTTTCAAGTTGGAGAGGAAAAGAGTGCAATTCTGCGAACAGTTCTTTGTACTTTATTCCAATGCTGATGTGGCCAGTAACTAGCAATGGGCTTTCACCTTCTTTATAGTTCAGTATCACTTTCCTCATGTAAGATGCATCTGTAACTGTTATGACAAGCCTTTTGCTGAAATTGAAATAGTTATAGTTTACTTTAGCAGTTGTGCTGTTGGATTGTAAGCTGGTTGCCATTTGTGGTTAATGTCAGTTCACTGCAAACTGAAAGAAGAGAATGAGGAGAGAATTACATTTTATCTGTGCTTGTTAATATAGTCCAGATTCAGTTGCAGTAGCAACTTCTGTCTACACAGGCAAGGAATTCATTATGCTTCAGCAGCACCCTTGCTGCTTCTCTGGGGTCATTCACATTTTTTGCCTTTCCTAGGAACTGTGAGCTCCCCCTAGTCAACAATTTTAACAACTGTATTACATTTCCCATTATAAAAGGGAGGTGAGGTGCTTTCTCAGATTGTCTGTCTTCTTGCTTCAGTCTCTGACTTCATTCCTTGAACATGTAAGCTAATCAGAGGCTGAAGCAGTCAGGGATGGCTATCCCAGAATAAGGTGGAGTAAACAGGCATTCTAGATGTTGCTGCTGTTCAAATTACTCAATATTTTTTTTACTTTTAAAATGCCTTTGAGTTATAGGGGGTCTTTGTGACTGTATGTGCATGCAGCAGGGATCTGATTCTTAACTATTGTTTCAGCTATAGTTTCCAGTATCTAGCAATGCTTGGTTTTCTTGATTCCTGTAAAGTATGTTGCTTTTGTACCCACTGTCTTGTGAAGGATTTTTACAGGGTGCAAGTGGCAGGCATGGTATGTATTTTTAGCACCCCTTTTCTAGAACCAGTAACATTGATGCTGCATCCCAGCATTGATGCTGCATGCGTTTGCCGTTTTGAAAGAGTCGCACTCTCCCTCCCTGTGTTGTTGGCGGATTTCTAAAAACCTGTTACTCCTGTGGCAGAATAGTGGAGGCTTTCCCTCCCGCCTTCCAGAACTGCACTTCTGGCTGTCGCTAGTGAACTGGCAGCTAGTCCTCTAGTATACAGCTCCTTTGGTATTACTTGATTAGTCCAAGTCTCGAAGTTTGAGCCACTTTATCTCCTGAGAACAACCACAGTAGTTAGCATTAGTGGAGCCAGGATATTACTGTGCTCATACTCCTGTCACTTTGACATTTTCCATGATAATATAGATTGATTTTCAGAGATGGGGGTTTTCTGGAAAATTTTGAATTGGAAAATTTTCCTATGCAAGGTAGGCTGATTTGCATACAGTCACTTGCAATGGAAATTTTTCAGTTTGCATCAAAATTTTCTGATGCCCTAGAGAGTGATCTAATTTAGCATGTTTATTTTACTTGTATTTAGTAAACAACAAAGCTTTAAAAAGTACCGCATCTTAATGTTTTGTCCCAGTAACCACAAGGACTTGAAATATTTGAGGGGGGGGAATTAAAGTACACGTAATGTGATCTAACATACGTTGTAAAATGTTTTATTTGAATACATGTAAAAATTTAAAGACAAGAGTAGTTAAAATGTAAGAAAAAAGCAAAGGTACTGAAAACTGACACATGAAGGGAGCAATCGTATGGCTACTAAATGCTGACTAGAGTGCCACAGGATTTTTTTGGTTTCTGGGAACCGAGGTCGGAGCCAGGGCTCCAACTTCGGTTCCCAAAAACTGCACTCCTCACCCCCTCATAGCTGGCACAGTTCTCTCCTCACTGGCTACATCTCTGTGCTCAGGAACAGAGCATGGAGACAGGTAAAAGGGGATGGGGAGGAGACCACAGAAGCTGCATTACGCAGCTTCCTTTGCACTGGGCTGCCTCCTTTGCTCCCCTAAGCCAAAAGGCAGAGCACAGAGGCAAGGCTTGCTTCCATGCTGCAGCTGGCCTGCATTGGATACTCAGCAGCCTCCTACTTCAGAGGCTGCTGGCTATCTCAATAGGATTGTGCCCTAAAGGTGCAATCCTATGCATGTTTAGTCAGAAGTAAGTCCTACAACTCCCAGTATTCCCAAGCAGGCATGGTTGGCTGGGAGATGTTGGGAATTGTAGGACTTCTATCTCAACATGCATAGAATTGTGCCCTACATTAGCCTTCCCTAACCTGGTGCTCTCCAAATGTGCTGGATTACAACACTTGGCAGCCCCCAGTCAGCATGGCTTGCTGGTGATGCTAGGAGTTGTAGTCCAATGCATCTGGAGGGCATCAGGTTGAGAAAGGGTGCAGTAGTTTATTTTTTCAACCCAAAGAACTGTGCATGATATGCTGACAACTACTCATCTATTTTAGCTTTCTTCCACTAAGGTTGTTGGGGCACATTCAGTTTCAATGTCACTACCTAGTAGTAGTGACTAATTTCACACTGGGACATACATGCATTTCAATGACAGATTATCTCACATACTTGCTAGGGATAATCACCTGAAAACCATTCATTAGAAGTTTGAAGCTGCAAAGCTTGCCTAATACTGTATTTGCAGTTGGCATTCTTTTGTTAATACTAGTCAACTTGTGAAACAGAAAAATTTCCTTGGAAAAATTAAACACTAGAAAAATTGTTGTCCCACATCACTGCTCATTTAAAGGTTTGATGTTAGCTTTCCGCTACTTGGAAGGGTGCTATGCTTCAGAAGCTGGGACAGTCCTCTCACTTGTCTAAGCTATATGAGCAAAGTGCAGTTGAGTAGCAGTAAGTTGGATTGTCAGCCCTGCATATTTGTGGACACTATAAATATTGGTGGTGGTTGGCTCAAGGAAGTCTATAGTTAATCATTTTGTTAGCAGCACTTCAGGTTGCTGGGTAAGTCAGATTATGTTTGTATTGAAGCCAATATTTTAAGAATAGAAGAGACATGCAGAATCAGACCAAGGGCCTATCTAGTCCAGCATTCTGTTCACACAGTAGCCAATGAGCTGCCTGTGCGAAACCTGCAAATAGGACATGAGTGAAATAGCATCTACCCAATTGTGTTCCCCAGCAACTGGTGTACATAGGCATACTGCCCCTGATACTGAAGGTAGCATATGGTCATCAGGACCAGTAGCGATTAATATCCTTATCCTCCATGAATTTGTCCAATCCACTTTTAAAGCAATCCAAATACTACATCCTGTGGTAGCAGATTCCATAGTTTAACTATGTGCTGTGTGAAGAAGTGCTTCCTTTTATCTGTCGTAAATCTCCCAGCAATCAGCTTCATAGAATGACCTCAGGTTCTAGTATGATAGAGGGAGAAAAAGGTCTCTCTTTCCACACCATACATGATTTTGTACACCTTCGTCAGGTTGCTCCTTGCCTTTTTTCTAAGCTAATCAGTCCCAGACATTGTAACCTTTCCTCATAGGGGAGTTGCTCCAGCCCCTTGATCATTTTCATTGCACTTTTCCCAACTCTACAGTATCCTTTTTAGGTGCAGTGACCAGAACTGTATACAGTATTCCAAGTGTGATTGCACTATAGATTTGTATAAGGGGAGTATGATCTTGGCAATTCTATTTTCGATTCCTTTCCTAATTATGCCTAACATGGAATTTGCCTTTTTCACAGCAGCTGCACACTGGGTTGACATTTTCATCAAGCTGTCCACAACTCAAAGATCTTTCTCTTGGTCAGTCACTGCTAGCTCAGATCCCATCAGAGTATACCTGAAGTTGGATGTAGACATAGGAAGCTGCAAATAAGATCGTTGGTCTATCTAGTGCAGTACTGTTGACACTGACTGGCAGCAGCTGTCCAGGTTTTCAGGTAGGGTTTTTCCAACCCTACCTGGAGATACCAGGGATTGAACCTTCTGAAGATGGGACTTCTTGCCCCAACATGCATCACTTTACATTTGCTTCCATTGAACCACATTTGCCATTCTGATGTCCATTTCCCAGTTTGGAGAGATTCTTTTGGCGCTCTTTGCAGTCCCTTTTTGTTGTAACCACACTAAATAATTTGGTGTCATCAGCAAACCTGGCCATCTCACTTCTCACTCCTATTCCAGATCATTTATGAACAAGTTGTATTGGTCCCAATGCAAATCCTTGTCTGACCCCACTGTTTACATCCCTTCACTGGGGGAATTTACCATTTATTCCTACTCTGCTTTCTGTTCTTTAACCTCTCCTCTTGTTCCATGACTGTTAAGTTCGCTCAGGAGTCTTTGTCAGAAGCCTTTTGAAAGTCCAAGTAAACAATGTCTGCCAGATCATATTTGACACACTCAGAGAACTCCAAAAGATGAGTGAGACAGGATTTCCCTTTGCAGAAGCCATGCTGATTCTTCCTCAGCAGCTTTTGTCCTTCTATTTGCTTACTAATTTTATGTTTAATAATGCTTTCCATCAATTTACCTGGAACAGATGGTAGGCCAACCAACCTGTAATTTCCCGGATCCCTTCTTAAAAATTGGTGTTACATTGGCCATTCTCTGCTATGGTGGCTGATCTTAGGCCATTCTCTGCTACAGAGGCTACATGTTTTTGTTTTCACATGCCAGCAAGGTTATGCTCAAAATCCTACAAGCTAGGCTTCAGCAGTATGTGAACTGAGAACAACCGGAAGTACAAGCTGGGTTTCAAAGAGGCAGAGGAACTAGAGATCAAATCGCCAACATTCGCTGTATCATGGAGAAAGCAAGAGAATTCCAGAAAAACCTCTATTTCTGCTTCATTGACTATGATAAAGCCTTTGATTGTGTGGATCACAACAAACTGTAGCAAATTCTTAAAGAGGTGGGAGTACCAGACCACCTTACCTGTCTCCTGAGAAACCTGTATGAAGATCAAGAAGCAACAGTAAGAACCGGACATGGAACAACCGATTGGTTCAAAATTGGGAAAGGAGTACGACAAGGCTGTATATTGTCGCCCTGCTTATTTAACTTATATGCAGAGTATATCATGAGAAATGCCAGGTTGGATGAATCACAGGTCAGAATTAAGATTGCTGGGAGAATGATCAACAACCTCCAATACGCAGACGATACCACCCTAATGGCAGAAAGTGAAGAGGATCTAAAGAGCCTCTTGTTGAGGGTGAAAGAGGAGAGTGCAAAAGCTGGTTTGAAACTCAACTTTCAAAAAACTAAGACCATGGCATCTGGCCCCATCACTTCCTGGCATATAGAAGGGGAAGAAATGGAAGCAGTGACAGATTTTATTTTTTGGGGCTCCAAGATCACTGCAGACGGTGACTGTAGCCATGAAATTAAAAGACGCTTGCTCCTTGGGAGGAAAGCTATGGCAAACCTAGACAGCATAGTAAGAAGCAGGGACATCACCTTGCTGACAAAGGTCCATCAAATCAAAGCTATGGTTTTCCCAGTAGTAACGTATGGCTGTGAGAGCTGGACTATAAGGAAGGCTGAGCGCCAAAGAACTGATGCTTTCGAACTGTGGTGCTGGAGAAGACTCTTACGAGTCCCCTGGACTGCAAGGAGGTCCAATCAGTCCATCCTAAAGGAAATCAACCCTGATTGCTCATTGGAAGGATACTGAAGCTGAAGCTGAAATATTTTGGCCACCTAATGCAAAGAGAAAACTCCCTGGAAAAGATCCTGATGCTGGGAAAGATTGAAGGCAAAAGGAGAAGGGGACAGCAGAAGATGAGATGGCTAGATAGCATCACCGATGCAATGAAGATGAACTTGAGCATACTCCGGGAGAGAGCGGAGGACAGGAAGGCCTGGCGTGCTATGGTCCTTGGGGTCACGAAGAGTCGGACACGACTTAACGACTGAACTACAACAACATATTTTTGTTAGAAGATCTGCAATTTCACATTAGTTCTTTAAGAATTCTAGGTTGGATATCAGCTGGGCGTGGTGACGTATTAGCTTTCAATTAGGTTATTGTCAATAAGGCCAAGAACTTCATCTTTTGTCACAACTATTTGCCTCAGTTCATAGAATCATAGAACCTCCGATTCCCTTCCTGAAAGCATCTGTTGAGGCACAGGGATATGTCCTACATCCTTGGCAATGAAGACAGATTAAAATATTCATTCAGTTTCTCCACGGTCTCCTTATCCTCCAGTGGTCCTTTAACTCCATTGTCATCTAACGGTCCAACTGCCTCTCTAGTTTGTTTCTTGCTTCTGATATATTTATTGTTGGCTTGAAGTTGTTAGCGATATGTTAATATGTTAAGCAGTATGGAAGTATTATAAAATGCTTTTTTGCATCTCTCATTGTCTGCTTGCATTTCCTTTGAGCAAGTTTGTGTTCCTTTTTGTTCTCATTTGGGCAAGACTTCCATTTTCTGAAGGAAGCCTTTTCTCTAATGGTTTCCTCAACACTGCTCATTAATTATGCTGGTGACCTCTTGGACTTAACCATCTTGACTCTTTCAGCTTCTCTTATACCAGTACCATCATTTTAGACAAGTTTCCTTATTTGAAGTCAAACGTAACTGTCTTGGACTTCCTTGGCAGCACTGTGGTCACTGTTTCCAGTTGGTTCGACAGCACATCTCCTACTAGGTCCTGGGTGGTACTGCTTCGGATAAAATACAAGGTTGCCTCCCTTCTGGGTGGTTCCATGACCAACTGTTCTCGGGCACAGAAGTTTAGGGCATTGAGAAATTTAACCTCTTTGTCATGACTGGAACATGCCTTTATCCAATCTATGTGGGGATAATTGAACTTGCCCCTTATTACAACACTTCCTTATTTGGATGCCTCCCTGATTTCATTTTCCACCTCAAGACCATCCTGAGCATTCTGGTCTGGGGGACAATAGCATGTCCCCAGTACTAAACTTCAGCTTCAGTCTAACTGTTGCCCTTGGTTTGGTTTTGAGTGTGGTTGTCTTCCTTCCCAGAGTGAGACTGCATGCCCCTCTTTCCTTGTGGATGCTTGGACCTCGTACTTCCAGCACATCTTTGAGAGAGTTGCACCCAGATTCCAGGGATGTTGTTAACTTAGTAACTGCAGGGAGCAGGGGTCAGTAGTGACCACAGATTATGACTGACTAGTAAGCACAGTCAAAATTTGTGGAGCCCTATTAATAAGAAACCTTTCTTTGGGGTATGAGGTATGAGGAACAGCCCAAACCCTCATTGTTTACTGTCACTGTTATCACATCATACACTTACTATCCAATCCTGGTTCTGTCCCCTTGGAGGAAATTGAACAGGAAGTACACATTCCTATTCTTTTTTTTTTTCATTTAAGAATAACCATGGATAAAAGTGAACTTGTACAGAAGGCCAAACTAGCTGAGCAGGCAGAGCGCTATGATGATATGGCTGCTGCCATGAAGGCTGTCACTGAGCAGGGGCATGAGCTGTCCAATGAAGAAAGAAATCTACTCTCTGTCGCCTACAAGAATGTCGTTGGTGCCCGTCGCTCTTCTTGGCGCGTCATTTCCAGCATTGAACAGAAGACAGAACGGAATGAGAAAAAACAGCAGATGGGAAGAGAATATCGTGAGAAGATTGAGGCTGAACTTCAAGACATCTGCAATGATGTTCTGGTAAGAGTCCACTAGCAATTTCTTTAGCAATACTTGCTAAGGAGCTCTGTCTGTGAGGAAACTTAAGGCAGGGATATAATTTTTATCCCTTGTTAACAGATCTAGTTTGGTCCAACAGCCAAAGATTTTAGCTTGTATTTGTAATTAGTTTCTCAAGAATTGTAGGGATTTTTTAAATTCCCTTGAAGCTTTGTAGTATATACTTGTATGGACCAAACCTAAAAACAATTGCTGGTCATAGATGAACATAAAAGACGATTGGAAGCATTCACTCGTTATGCAACAGAAACATCCTACTTACATTATCTAGTGTAATGTAGCAACCAGCCTTCTATCCCTAAAGTTAGAAGAACTTGATGCTTCACCCTTCCTAGTCTGCTTGAGGGAGTTGTAATACTCCCCAGTGTTTTTATGGTTTCCTCATAGCCATACAATGGCAGCAGATAAGAGATAGCATATTCCTGGTAGTTCTTTCCCTGGCCTGATTCTTCATGAATGTTTGCTTTCATCTCATGCACCTATTATTAATCAAGAGAAAATCATAGTTGTCAAGAAGTTGTCCTGGATTTCCTGTATTGGACATGGGGTGCGTATTCACTAATATCTTCTGAAGGGGGAGGATCCATCAGTGGGTGACCATGGGAGTATTCCCTTCACTATTAAACAAGTGTTCCTTTAGTGTCCACATTCTCTAAATGCCCACCAAACCTTTCTGTGAGCCACCTGATTTTTACCATGTACGCCCAGCTTAATTTCTGGGTGAAGACATTTATCCACATGCTTCACACTTTTAAAAAACAATTGGCTGACTGACCTCTTCAGATCTTGGGAGTTAATGAGACCTGGTTCCTGATAGAAAACTGGTTTAGGCATGAGCTGAATGGAAATGAAAAACTGGTTAAAACATACTCCAGTGTTTGGTGCAGTATGGCCTAGTTTCTGCCACACCATAAAAAGCCTGCCTGCCTGTTGCACAGAACTAATCAACTTAATTTGTGTAAGTGTCCATAAATGGATGAAGGGCTCTGTTTTAATGAAGCAGGCTTGTCTGCTAAAGTTCACAATAGAGGTCTCCCAGAATGTGTTCCTGTAGATTTATGCATCATGGTGATGAATTTAGAAAGTAGTGTGTAATTTTTAAATAATACCTATTTCAGGAACTGCTGGATAAGTACCTTATTGTTAATGCCACACAGCCAGAAAGCAAGGTCTTCTATTTGAAAATGAAAGGAGATTACTACAGATACCTTTCAGAGGTAGCATCTGGAGACAACAAGCAAAGTAGGTGATTAACTTTCTTTGCATGCCAAGTCTTTCTTAATAATACCTTACAAAAGCTGCGTGTAACATCATAGAAAAGGTTGTTCCTAGATTTCAAGTTAAATTTGTTTCCGTGACTTCAGATGTTCAGAATACAGAGGAGGGGAACAGGAACAATTGACTTCCTGTTGCATTCATATCTCCTGTATATACAAATGCACAAGCTCCCAGTGCAGGGAGAACTTGAGCATCGAACCACAAGAAAAGATGTGAAAGTTCCACTTCTGTGGGAAGCAGAAAGCATTGTACTTCCTGTACTTCCTTGTAGGTTGTACTTCCTGTTCTGCCTATAAAGTCACAGATTTATGAAATAAAATGTACTTACAATCTGTAGTTGTAGTAGTCTGATCTCTCGTGTGCCTTAAACCCTTGGGATGGGGTATTAATTTGTTTATGAAAAGAACATGCCTGCGCATGATACCAAGCTAGTGATATTTTATCATTTAGCCTACATTTACTGGGTGGAATCCAACGATGCCATTCTGTTCAGAGTAGATTTTGATCCAGCAGACGTCTCTGCTAATGGAAGGTGGGATTTTTGTTGACTCCCCTTGCAACTCTCCTGCTAGCTTCTATGCTGTTCTTGAGATCTCCCAGCTCTCTAAAACAGATTTGCAGGGGGAAGGGGAGTTAGGAAAACTTGCCTCCTCTCTTTCATTAGTGGAGGCATTTGATGAACCAAAAGCCACCCTGCAAACAGAATGGCACAGCACTGTTGAATTCCGGACTCTGTAGAAATTTTTCTACTCCCCCTCCCCTGCAAACTTTGTAATATGTTTGGAAGGTCAGCAAATGTAGAACCAAATGAAAACTTTAGGTATGGGGTTTTTGTTCAAATGTCATGATTTGATCACAACAGTAATGTGAGGCACAACTTATACTACACTAACTGTTCAAGACACCATGGAATTTGGTTCTGGATAAAATACCTTATGATGATGGAATAGGGAATGTTCTGCAGCTAGGATCATGCAGTATTAGCATGCAACTGTTTAGACCATGCTACTTTTATAATAAATCATTTAAAGTTGTGTCACTCTTTTGTATACATTGCAATATGTCAGCTGTATAGTTGGCTTATATCCACAGTTAGCTTAGGAAATACACTTGTTTGAGTAATTTATTCTTTAAACTTGGGCTGAGCTGGACTGGAGGGGGATACCTTTTGCAGAATTTCTTCCTCCACTTCAAGCATCCTTATTTGGCACTTTTTCTTTTTTTAAGTACACACAGTCCATGCCACCACCTGTGTGGTATCTGACATTTAGGCAGTGGTGCTCCATTGTGAGTTTCTTCACAGTCTGATAGGCTGTCACTTTGGCACCATTTTTTTCTTCAGATCAGGCCTCTTCCTGAGTAGGAATTGCTCTAACCCTGAGTTTTGCTTGCTGTCAGTGATGCTGTGCAGCCAAATCTTGCTGCATAGTGGCTATCCCTGTTACTAGGTCAGAAATAGCCAGTCATAAAGCAGACTGGTCCCGAAGCAGCCGTTGATTGGGACTGTCAACAGGTACAAAAAAGGTAAAATATTGAGTCTTTGGGGAAACATTCTGGTGTTCCCTTTTTTCTGCCAAATTACTTGCTGGAGAACACTGCTCAACCCTACTTTAAAGAAATACCTTTTGTAAATGCTTCCGATTTTAATTGCCTATGTCAAGAAGCTATTAAAATAAACTTAATACCATCTATTTTTGCAGCAACAGTAGCAAATTCTCAGCAGGCATATCAAGAAGCATTTGAAATCAGCAAGAAAGAGATGCAGCCAACGCATCCTATTCGACTTGGTCTGGCACTCAACTTCTCTGTGTTCTATTATGAGATACTAAACTCGCCAGAGAAAGCCTGTAGTCTGGCAAAGACAGTAAGCAGACTTAATCTTATCAAAAATGGTTATGGGGAAACAAGTTGGGAGATACACATTAAACAGCTGGGAAAACAAGCTATTGCTCTGAAAGTAGACATTTATGGTTCAATGAATAGTGATTGAGGGCTGTACCTTCAAATGCATCCTTTCAGAAGAAAGGTTGCTAAGCTAAAATGACCAACTCTTCTCTGGGAAAACTAGACTTCTGTTGTCTAAAATGCACAAACTTCTGAATTCTAAAGAAATACAACTTCACCGGCAGAAATAAAGGCATGATGCTAACATAGATGCAGGTCTTATGAGTATTGTTAAGCAGGTTTTTTTTTTCACTCAGCTGGCCATAGTTTTTGGAATCCAAACAGAGTGATACAAGTGGATGAAACATTTAATTATTTGAATTTGTTTAGGCATTTGATGAAGCAATAGCTGAACTGGACACATTGAATGAAGAATCTTACAAAGATAGCACTCTGATTATGCAGCTACTTAGAGATAACCTTACTGTAAGTATTCTTTGGAATGACTGTTCTTTAAATGATGCAGCGTTTGAGGTTTTAAGACTTATTGTCCCATAAATGATAAATAATTGCATCCTTACAAAATGTTTTGAGGGTAGCTCAAAGTCCCGTAGAAGTTAATGACAGCTCTCATGTGTGAAGCAGTCATACCTATAGTGGAAAACTTGACAAATGCCCTTATTGGTCTGCTAGCAGATCTTGGTGTGCTGCCTGTAGGCTTCATGTACTTATTGTTTAACTTCATCTAATCTCCAGTCTTTAGTTCATCATTCATTATCTTTTCCACTCAAATAAAATCATATTGCTCTACTAAAGAGGAGTGCTCTACTAAAACAAATTGCCCCACCTCCCCTTTCTGGACCAATGTAATTAACTGGATGTTTTCAGCATAAACATGTTTGTATTTTCTTACAGCTATGGACATCGGAAAACCAGGGAGATGAAGGGGAAGCTGGGGAGGGCGAGAACTAATGGCTGTCACGCTTCACTATATGTTCAATGTCACTCTGTATCCTACACATTATATCCCTTTGTGCGACAAGCAAAAAGAATAGTACATCGACTTCACAACCTCAACGTAGCAAACTGTCTGTGGGGTAAAAACAATTGGTTGGTGTTTTGTGTACGTAAAATGGAAATCAGTTGAGCAATGGCATTCTAAACCTTTCCTATTATGAACACTTGCAGTTATGATTACCGTGTTTATATTTTTTTTTAACTGAACACTGTGATTATGGGTTTTGCAATTGCAGTTGACTCTACAAAACTCTAAATGATGGAAGAGTAGACACAAATCATGTAAGTCCTTGGAAGGATTATAATCTGGTATCAACATTGTCGAAGTACAATTCTACTGTAAAGTTGTACAGAAAATTATAAAGATTATATTGTGACACTGCAACATGGAAGGGAAACAATCTATTGTGTGGCATTCCAGTTCAGTAGCTCACTTCTGTGAATTTAATAGGCACATTCATTCAGACATTTTTTGTTTTGTTTTTTGAAATAATGATGCTGGACACACTGCTTTTCAGCCAAATGCTCATGTAAATGTAAAACTTTTCTAAGGCTTCAATTTAAGATGGGGAAATGACAGCCTAACTTCCAGACTAACAGTGGCAGAAAACTGGGCCTTCATCTCTGGAGAAATAATTCAGTGCTCTTACTATGGGCATCATTGAGCCCCTTCCCACAGCAATAAGTGGAATATTTACAGTGTGGGCTATTCTTGGTAGTGAATTTTTAGTGCATTAACATGGAATTCCAACAGGATGTTTCTACTTTTTATGGCCTTATTAGTTGCTGGATAGTCATGCTAAGTAGAACTCTTTCCCTACTTTAAAATGTTTAAATCTTGTCCTCCCTTTAGGGGGGAGGCCTGTACCTCTGAGTATCAGAGCTCTTCTTTGTATGGATTGTGTTTTACCCACCCTCTGTTCCTGCTTCAATTTAAAGTCTGGGCTCCTTTGTGTGTGGTGTTACTCTGTGGTGATGGGAGAGACTTAAATATGCTGGAGGACAGGTCTCACTTAGATGCTGAAGAGTTGCCAGTGCTGCTGTAGTTCTCCGCTCATAGTATCTGCCACTTGGTCATAACCAAGATCAGGTTCTTATTCAAGATTCCCCATAGCTGCCTTAGGAATACAGATCATAAACATGTGTATTACTTGTTAACTTGAGGTACTAAAATTCTGAATGTTCAATTGTTCATAAACTTGTCCAATCAAAGATTAGAATTCAATAGGAGTTGCATGAATAATGCAGTGGAAAGATTTGAATATTCACCCTATCAATCTTTTCAGTATCATTCCTTTGCCTATAACATTCCACTTAGCTCATAGAATCCATCTTTTTGTCTGTTCTTCTGTCTGCTGAAGAGAGAAATTCATGCACTGACTTAAAAATTCCCCTCTACTAGCTGAACAAATTGTGCAGTTATACTTGGCGCTTGATAAATGCAGTAGTGAATGTGGAATCGAGCCTGTCTGTATATCTGGTAGCTCTTTTTGCTTTGTTTCTACTGACCAGTATTTTGCCTAAAGTTTGCTTCTGTGATGGTTGTATTGCCTAGCACACATGTGGTTGTGAGAATAGTATAGCAAAAAGAAATACCTGGTTATCGATGTACTAGATTTGTGTATGTCTTTTAAACAGTTCTAGTTTCACCTTACACAATCAGGAAAGTGTAAAACAATTCAAAGACAATAAAGAATTTTATCAGTTTGTGGTCTATTTTTTACATTTCTTACTGTAATGGCGGAACATTGTGGTGGCAGAATGACCATGCTATTTTATGTCTCATATATGTACTAACTGTACTAGAACAGTCTGTAATAGATGAAATTGTTCTCAGTATGTAGGCTATGTCTATAAGCTGGTTTTCACTGAAGGAAATATGGAGGTATTTATATAGTTCTCACTCTGTTAGTTCAACTTTTGCTGCTACTCTGTAACCAAAGTGCTGCTGCTACTGGTTTTTGTATGTTGGGAAAATTGTGTTTTGTAGGATAGCAGTATACACTGTACCCTTAAGTCTCTCTGGAAATTTCATCTCTATCTAATATCAATAGATAGTATAAAACTAAGGTGCACTATATTGTGTGGCTTATGAAAGGAGTTAAAAAGCAAACAGCCTTAAAACTGAATAAATTCATCAGCTCAGAAAAAATGTTAACCAGATTGGCCTTCTGCATGAGTGTTAGGTCTAGTAGGGTATTGCCAAGAAGGAATATCTATTTGGAGTACTGGCAATGACACTGGGCAACATCTTCCTTGAACTTCTGTTAGAACATGGATATAATATTCTCTCCTTATGGTTGTAGCTGGGATCCAAAGAATTACTTGCAGTTACTGAGGGTCCAAAGAGCTGCTTGCCTAAGTTCCACAGGGAAAAAAGACATGGCTACATTTTAAGGGCTCTGCATGGGTAGTGCTGCAGCAGCACCCTGGAAGCTGGAGTAAGATCAATTCTTGTGTGGGCTTGACTGAGACAAGACAAATCTGTATATTATTGGGGGCCTGCAGCAGCGCTTCTGTGGGGCTACTTATTGTTCCCTGTTGCTCTAGCAATGTCTGTAAAATGCAGCTACGTGAGTTGAAGGCTGATGCGACTACTTCCTATGAAGTCTGTTGCCCGATGCAGATGATTGATTCTTACAGATGTTACTAAACTGGTGTGGGAAACAAGCATGTAAAATGGTTCCCATGCTGTTCAAATCTATACACTGGTGTATTTCAGAAGGGAGGGAGGAATAGATGATTGTACAATATAGAACAGGTTTTAAAAAGTGCTGCAGGTATCTAACCCATACTAACCTGTCCACATGCTGAGATTAGCATTGCAGGCCTTTCTTGTGTGCCTGCCTGTAAGAACATTTAGACTGGTGGGCACAAATATAGGGATTTCTAGGTAGTGGCCTCCTACTTGTAGAATTCTGTGCTGATTGATTTCCGTTAGGTCATATTATTACAGGTCTTCAGAGACCCTAAATACTCTAAAAGTTTACCCTAAAAGGTGATTTATAAATTTTTACAAAAATAACTAAGGGCACAATCCTATGGCTGCTAGTTAGCAGCTAGATAGCCGTAGGATACGTCGGTTCCCTGAGAACCTTCCCCCCCCCCCCCCCCGGCACTCAGAAGATGAGTGTGGAGTGGTAAAAATGGGGCATTCTGAGGCCAGGAAGGTGGAAATGCCGGTACGACACATCCAACGTGTCATCTGGCAGCCGCTTCCCCCACTCCTTCCTGTGGCTAGACAGCTGAAATCAGCTATCTAGCCGCAAATGCAGGGCGGCTGAAGCATGGTGGGGACAATCCCCTCCATGCTGCTTCTGCCCTGCATTGGATAGGCAGTCGCCTCTGAGTTCGGAGGTGGCCACCTATTCTGGTAGGATTGCTCTCTAAAGGATGCAAGGGTTCCCTATGGTAACTCATGGGGAAAAACATCAGCTTTGTGGAGTTCGTCACTCTTCTGTTCCACAGAAAAAGTGGAAGGAGGCAACTTGCTCAAAGCTGCAGAGAGGTAGGACTTGAATCTGAATCCAAGCCAAACTTCCTGTTCACTGGACTACACTGCCTCATTAACGAGGATGGTGAGCAAGCTTTATAAAACAGCTCCTTGGCTACTTTAATTTTACATGGGAGTTCACACGCATTACTATGTGTGAATGCTAAGCAGCTTTGGATGTTTGAAACAGTTTAAATCCCTTACAGATTCATAAATATAACACTGAACAAAATCGGTTGTAATGGCCCTTGGTTTCTTAGTTTTCTGAAAAAAGGCATAAATTCATGTCACTCAAAAACTACCTTCATTATAAAGCCCTGTGAGGCATGTAGCGTGGGAGCTCTACAGGCCTTTGTACCATGATAGTGAGCCCATATGTATGAAATAGTGTGGAGCCTAATTTGTAGTGATCAAATGTCTCTAAATGGGATTTTGTAGGTAACTGAGGACCAGCTCAGCGGCAGAAGACTGAGCTGTGCTTGCTTTACACTTACTCGAATCATGGCAAGGATTAAGTGATCTGTGGTTTTGTATGTACAATAGCTCACCAGATCCCAGTTTTAAATATCTTGCTCCCAGTGATACTGCACTGCACATCCTAGCAGCATGCAAACTTGCCATTGTGAGATATGATGAGTGGTAATAATAGATTCTGGTTTTCTGATGCATCTCATCACATCTGAAAAAGGAGCCTTTAGGCTAGACCTAAAATGCCTTTAGGTTAGACAGTTTTGAAAAGCAAGCTGCTATAATGCCAAGTAGCTGAAATATGCTAGGTGTGTGCATAAGCCACAAGATTTGGTACTTTGGAAAACAGCCTGATTTAACTCAAAAACCGATTCAGAGGCTGTCTGCTTTGATTTGGGTCTGAGCCTGAAGCGAAATTTGGGAACCCAAAGCTTCATGTCTCCCATTGGCCACCATGGGAAATCCATGAAATGCTATAATTTTTAACTGAATTGGAAGAAATTCGGAGACATAGCAGACCTTTTTAAGGGGATGGGACCTACCAAATGTTAAAGAAACAGGCACAGTAAGTTAAAGGAAAGTGCAGATCACTTCTTTGTTCTTGACAGAATTAAATGATACTTGCCAGCATAGTTACCTCATCTGTGGAGATAACATTTGTTTCAGACAGATACATGTAAGCTTTTTGTACAAGGGGAGTATTTACGGGGTTGGGTAGTAAAAAAAACAAAAAAACCAAACTCCTTTTGTTTGGAGGGCAGTTGCTATGGAAACAGCAGATACTGCAGCTCTGCCCCCTGGTACAAAAGTTGCCAAGTAACAGGAGGATAGGTACAGGGGCTTTTCTTCAGGGCTCCCTCAAAGTTGATTTTAGGGTGGCAAGAGATCAAAAGTTGGTTTAAAATAAAATCTATAGAACTAAATCCATAATGGGGGGCGGGGAAGGAAAGTAACACTGCCTATGTAATTCGTTCTAAGATAAGTTAATAAAGAAGAAAAATGAAACTTCTTTTCAAACAGAAGATCAGGATGAATGGATGTAGTAGAAAAGAAAATGAAGGATTTAGGAAAAGGACTGGGAAGTTGGAATAAGGAAAACATAAGAGCAGCCATGCTGGATCAGACCAAGGCTCATCTCGTCCAGCAGTCTGTTCATACAGAGGCCAACCAGGAAACCCACACCCAGCCATGTTCCCCAGCAACAGGTGTACATAGGCACACTGCCTCTGATACTCTGGACTAGTAGCCATTGACAGCCTCCTCCAGGAATTTGGCTAATTGGAGGATTGGTTGGAACTGGAATGAGTAAATAAAGAAGCCAGCCATAAACAATTCCTAACAAAACAAAAGCTCTTCCAGAATGTTACTGCTCTCAGCAAAAGAAGCAAGAGCTTCCTTGAGCAAAGAATTTTGTACGATAAATCCCTCCCCACAAGCAGTGACTGGAGAGCCCCTGGCAAACCATTCTCTGTGATTACAAGGTAAAGCTGTTAGTCACTTAACTCCCCTCCCTCCTCACCCCCTTGACGTTTACTGTGTATGGAAAAGAGAAATCAAAGTAGTGATTCTCCCCTCTGCCCCGACTGTTTGCCTTTCTGAAGCATTCCAAATTACAAAGCTTTGGGACAGTCCAGGTTTGGTCCTGGTCACTTCCAAGGGAATCCTGCTTCACCTTGGGGACCCTCAGAATCTCTCCAAAGTGGCCTGATTTGATTTGGGATTCAGCTGGATCTGATGCATATCCACAACTTTAAAAAATCAGTTTGAAGACTGAGCCATCAGGAAAACAGCAAAGGGCAAGTATATTATGGCCCGACTTCAGAGGAATTGCTCCAGGAGCCTAGTTGCTTCTGCTGCAGCATAACATCAATAACTCGCTTTGCGAGAGCAGATGCCTATGGACATCTGAACAGCCCATTTCATGAGAGGGAAAGAGAGAGAGAGAGAGAAAAAAAAGTAAGGTATCTGAGTGGCAAGTTGAAAGAAATAGCAATGGCTTTATATAGCACCAGAAATAAGCTGAAAGAATAGATGAGATAAATCCATGGAGATAAATTCTGAAAATGGGGCTGGATTAGTCTTGCAGCAACAAGGACCATGGCAACATGGGTAGGGTGTGGGTCAGGATTAGAATATGCAAGGAAACACATTAAGGGAGCAATCCTATGGCTGCTAGTCAGCAGCTAGATGGACATAAGATTGGTTGTTTCCCGGAAACTGATCTCGGAGCCCACGCTCTGAGGCTCCACCCCTGCTTATGCTGCCTCGTAGGCAGCGCGGATCAGCCCCGCACTCTGCACTCGGAAAAGCAGCGCGGAGTGGGGGAAATGGGGCGTTCCCGGTGTGGGCTGGGGTGGGGAGGCCGGAAGTGCTGGTATGACATTTCCTATGTGTCGTCTGGCCGCCCCTTCCCATGCTCCGAGGTCCTGCAGCTAGGCAGCCGAAATTGGCTGTCTAGCTGTGAAAGCAGTGCAGCAGAGGTGGGGAGGAGTTCCACTCCTCACTGCTCTTCCCGCTCTGCACTGGATAGGCACACTGGATAGACCCGTCCAGAGTCGAGGGCAACCGTCAATACCAATAGGATTTCTCTCTTAAATAATTAGGATTGGGTGACAGAGGTATCTGTCCTGGGTTAAATGGGAATAAAAGATTATGCAATACAGGCGTGATGAACCTGTGGCCCCTCCAGAGGTTGTTGCACTCCAACTTCCATTAGCCCCAGCCAGCATGGTCAATGGCCAAGCATAATGGCATCTGTAGTACCAACAACTGGAGGGTGCAGGTTCCCTGACCCTGAAACATTGGCACTTATTAAAATAACTAAATTGTGGAAAGTTTCCAGTGTGAAATGATTAAGCATGCTCTCAAAATGGTAGATGAAAAGTCAGCCTCTGAGCTATCTAATGATACCTAAGTGAGGGCAGCTCATCAGGCAGAGGCACCACTGGAGCTTCTCATTGGCTCTGTTTCTGCAGCCCAAGAGCTTCTCTACATGAGCAATTTATTGCACACTCGTGATTGGCCACTCATGAAAGTTAGCGGATCCTTTACACAACATCATCAACCTCCAGGATGTCTAACACACTTTCCCCCATTTATTCTGCTTTCAAAAAGATTGGAGATAATGAAAAAAGGGACGTTATTCCAATCTATCAGCTGTGTCAAATCAAATGCTGGCATAGTGCTATAATGACAGCGCCATCTATTGGCTGTAAATGGAAATACACAGAAACATATAGAACTTGCCAAGGAAGGACTTTCCTCGATTCAAACCATGTGTCCACCATGTAAAGGAGCCCATCATAATCCCATAAACCAAAAACAGAAAGCCCCAGTAAGGATGTGGGGGTTTTGCTTAACGCAGAGAAGCTCTAAGACCAAAACACATCTAGCCCTTGAATACTATTGGTAGGGGAGGAGAACATTTGAGATATATAACTCCAGTCGGTTGTCGCTGAGTTGATGGCTTCTGAGCATGACTCAGTCTAGCTGAGTAACAGAAGCTTAATATTTTTAGCAGTAATATATTGTTTCAAGATCCACAGCTATTCTTGTCTCTGATTTTACCAGTTCACTTCCCATAGGGATTCTCCCAAGGGTAATTCTTGTTTTATTTTAGTTTCTATTACACATGCACACACACATGAATTTCATATATGACATCCCTAATAACCCTTTTGAATTTCTGTAGCCCAGTCCCTGGGAGTGAGCTGCTGAATTCCCTGCCCCAGTGATGGAAATATCTGAGTCCTATGTAGACTGAACTTGGGGGAGCTGGGGGTGGCGACAGCCGACAGGAAGCTCTGGCATGGGCTGGTCCATGAAGTCACAAAGAGTCGGAAGAGACTGAGCGAATCAACAACAACAACATGTAGACTAAAATGTTTACCCATAGATTTCTTTGCATTTCCATTTTTAATATCCGTTTTGTGCATGTCCCTAGCTCCTAGAAAATGTGTATCTGTATCTTAATACTACAAAACAATGCCTTGTAAATCAAATCCCCAAATAACAGAATATTTAAAATGTAATTGCTCACCATATACTTCATTGGGTGCATGACGTCGTCTGATATGCCTCATGAAAGAAGAGGGTTTTTACTTATTTAGTAGGTAGAGTAATCTGCTTTAACAAGTAGGATCTGCTCCAAAATGTTGCAGTGTTGGCATACTCCTTTTCAGGATACTAACCTGCCATGCATGTCCTTTTCCAGCATACTCCATTCCATTTCACTTCCTATTTCCCCACCCACCCAAACAGTGGGTGACCATCCTGTGCCCACTGAGCATCCTCAGCCTCCACTGAGCTGTTTTCATTTCCCCCCCCCAATGTTTTTTCCTAAAGATTTTCTGTACTTCTGCAAAACGTGGGGTTCCCAAGCCTGCTGACACCTCACACTTGTGTGTGGATGGTGCAATTCTGGCTAAGGACAGGCACTTGGAGATAGGGTTCGCTCTTAGTACGTAGCAGAGTTGTTGGTTGGCCACGCCCCTTTCCCCCAACCACCTATCATTTGGTGGCTTCCCAGCTTTTGTGATTTTTTTTTTTTCAAATTTGAAAAGTTTGAGATGCCTCTTCTAAGGCTTAGTTACTAGCAGTAGGAGCTTTAAACTACAATATGCTGGTCATGTTTGGTATTTTAGTCCTGCTCCTTTTGCCCCACCCACCACTGGAACGCAGCTGTGAGAGCTTCTCCAAAAGAGGTTCAACATCCCTGGTATATAGGATTTAATATAAGTTAGTTTAAGCCAGTACCTATGTTTACACTTCGTCAATGCAGGGTGATACTAAAGAAGAGTGTGGCTGTAAGTATGTGCAGACCACCAGTGTTACTGCAGCCACAGATACCGCTCCTCCACAAACATGTTAAAAGTGAAGTTTGTGGCCCAGAGTTGAATTCCAGCACCTCCTTCTTTAAAAATTAAACACCCAGAGAGTAAATGTGGGAGTAGGCCCGGTGCTGAAGATAGGAGTCTTATCTAGAATGTATGTTTTGCATGATTTTGTAGAGTTCATAAATTTCTCAGAAACAAGTGGCTGGCAAACCTAACTGTTGGTGTTTACATCTATGATGGGTGTGTGTGTGTGTGCACATGACCTAACTGGCATGGGAGATGAAACTAGCTTCCAGCCCAAAATGTTTTCAAACTTTTGTGTGGTTGAGAAAAGGGTCTGGGTTGACTGCCTTCTCTTGTAAATTTCCCTTGGAAGGAATTGGTGCGGCCTTTCCCAACCTGATGCTTTACAAATGTTTTGGACTACAACTCCCAGCATTCCTGACTATTGGTTATGCTGGCTGGGGCTGATGGGAGGTGGTCCAAAACATCCGGAGGGCACCAGGTTGGGGAAGGCTGAACCAGCAGCATGGCTAAAATGCAGAGAGAGCAGGTGGGAACAGGAAGCTGGGCTCTCACACCTGTTGCTCTGCGAGGGGAAGGGGCGGGGTGATAGCATTGTGAGAGCTGCTCCCACATCAGAGAGCACCTGCATGCACCCAAGGTGAGCTTTTTCTGGTGGTCTTGCATGCAGCCACATGTGAGTCTTTGATGGGTTGGGGGAAAGCTGGCTAGTGGCAAGGACGGGGGTATCATCAAGAGAGTATTTTCTTCCATGTGTAGCCTGGTCCTGAGCATATTTACTCAGACAGCCTTCCCACTTGGTGTGTGTCGAGGTGGACTTATTTCCAAGTAAGTACGCATAGGAGTGTAGTCTGAAGGAGAGAGGCACTGTGGGCTGGTTTTCCCATTTTCAGAGTTACTGTTGTGAATGTTTCCTCTTTCCCAGCTTGCTGGTGTCCTACTATGTGCCTGTTTCTTCAGTTAAAGTCAGTGTGGTGTAGTGGCTAGAGAAGGGGTGGATAACTTGTGGCCCTCCAGATGTTTTGGGTTTGGCATACAATTCCTGTCATCCTTCACCATTGACTATGCAGGCTGATGGGAGTTGTAGGTGAAGATATCTGGACGGCCACAAGTTGTCTACTCCTAGACTAGAGGAAGGCCGTGGTCAAAATTCCTGTTCAGCTGCAAAGCTCACGCTGTGACCTTGGCCTAATTGCTATCTTTCAAGCTAACCTACTTCACAGGGTTGTTCTGAAAATAACTTGAAGGAAGGGTAGGACAAGAAAATTTAATTAATTATAGATATGTTTGAAATAGGTTGAGTGTTTGTGGGAAAGGCAGATCATTTAGATATCCTTTCTAGGATAATCGGTGTGTGTGTGCGTGTGTCTGCATATGTGTGTGTGTGTGTGTGTGTGTATGTTTTAAGCTACAAAAGGAATTAAACATTTTCCTTAATTGCACAGACCAAGTATTAGTAGTGGCAGCAATGCATCATACCACTCATGCCTTCCAAATACAATAGTTTCTTATTGGGAAATTTATAAGAGCATTGCAAAAGGGTTGTGTTAGTTGCTTTTGGCCTCTCTCTCCAATGTTTTTGAGCAGTAATGAAACATATATGGTTTGAGGTATCATGAGAACTGGTATGTGTGGGATTCCATTCTATGACTGCCTTAGCTCCTTTTTCATAGGGTTCCTTCTGAAGTAATTAAGCTGGATGATGGAGGGTTAAAGCAACAAGAGCTTCTAACAAAATGGCTTCCCTCTGAATGCAGATCTTCAGCTGAGGGTGTAAAGCAGCCTTCCCCAGCCTGGGTCCCCCTAAATATTTAGGACTACAACCCCCATCAGCACCAGTCTACATGGCCAATGGTCAGGAATTATGGGAGTTTTAAAGGAATGCTTGTATGGTTTACCTCTGCTGCAAAATGGCATATGTGTAGTTATGCTTGTGAGAAAGGAACTCTAAAATTTTGAAAATGCCAAGAAGCTGAAGCTGCTTTTGCATATGTTTCCTAAGCAGCTTAAATACATTTTCAGTTGTAATTCTGATGTGGTCTTGGACGGCAAAGCAGATAAGAAACTGGTCTTGCATTGTATCTCTCATTTAGAGAAGCACTGCAATGGCCACCATTTTCTGGAACATTCTGTGTTCTGGTTTTGCCGGAAGGTGAAAGAGAGGAGACCATATAGATAGAATTGCTGAAATAGAAGAAACTAAAGAAGTGAACTTGTGGAAGTAGAAGCATGGCTCTTTACAACTGATTTCCAAATTCTGTGGACTATTCTGATGGTCTCCGAGTTTCTTATTAAGGAGACCTATGGAAGGAAAAGCTTGAGATTAATCTGATGCAGTATTATCAGAAGAGGGAGTTGCAGAACCTGGCTCCTTGTACCCAGAATTACAATGTTTGATCCAATGCATTTATGCTCCTCTATACCCATTCCTCTGTTGAGCATCCCCTGTTAGCTTCTGTGACTTGCTGGTGGGCATTGGACCATACATTATAATTGCTTGTATTCTGTGTACCGGGAGCTGAGTTCTGCAACTCCTTCCTGCATTACTGTACCATAATGTGTATTACGGAATAGGGACGGGATCCCAGTGGGCAATGTATTTAAGTGTATGTGTGTATGTAATCCTGCCAACTGGCTCACACAGGTCACAAATTAGTTTAAATATTTTACCTTGCGTGGCTCTAAAATCATGATGTTGCTTCAAGGGAGTAAAATACGACAGATATATTCAAAGAGGTACTTTATGAAAAAAATGTAAAACAAAATAACCTGCAACAGTACCCCTCCAAGAGAGAACACTGCACACAAACAGAAAGGGTGTGTGTGGAATCCACCAGAGCAACAAAGCAAAACCCCACAGAACCCATCAGGAGTCCTCAGCCCAATATAAGTCCGCTTACCCCGCAGAGGTGCTGCAGAGGGCTCGTCTTGCTAGTACTGCAGCTTGGGCCTGTAGTCCGTAAAATTAGGGACAAGTCTCAGTCAGTAAATGCCAGGCCGCAGGCTTTCTCCCTTGTGTGGAGTTTCTCCTGCTGCTGGCTGGGCTGACTGAGGTATTTTGTTGTTACTCAATAAAACAAATGTACATCACACCCATTTGGCAATATTTTAAATAAAAGATAAATGTAGGCCTCAGGACAGTAATCTATTTACATTTTTATAATGAAGTATTTCCCCCTTGCTCTCTACAACATCACTAATAATAGCTCCTATCAAGGAGATTACTGATTTGGGACCCCACACATACCTGTAAAATTAGGGACAAGTCTCGGTAAGTAAATCCCAGGCCACAAGCCTTCTCCTTTGTTGGCATTTCTCCTGCTGCTGGCTGGGCTGACTGAGGTATTTTGCCCCCCGCACCAGCCCCCATAGGTGATGACATGGAAGCAGCTTCAGCAGGGATACATGTACACATTTGTTTTTCACTCCCATATACATGGTATAGGGGAACATCTTGGTAAAAATGTAAGGTTAACTGAGAGGCAGTTCAGCCTTCATTCTTCTCCCCTGATACCATGTGGGTTTTATTCACTGTACTACAGTCAGTTTCTGCACTGGTGACTGGGGGGGCTCAATCATAGGTTACGTGGAAGCAGCCATGTCTGCTCCAAAGCCCTGCTGTTTTTGTATCTCAAAAATCCCTGTTTTGTTGCATGGGAGTAAGTAGGTTTTGCTTCGCTTCCAAAGTTACACTGCATGATTGACCATGAATGCTAGTGGCCCTGGATATCCATTAGCCTCTCTCTATGTGGGCGATTTACATCCGGATGTGACTGAAGCCATGCTGTATGAGAAATTCTCGCCTGCTGGACCAATTATGTCCATCAGAGTTTGTCGAGATGTTGCCACACGCCGATCTCTGGGTTACGCGTATATAAATTTTCAGCAGCCTGCTGATGGTAAGTGAGACCTTACTTTCTTTCTTTCTTTCATTCATTCATTCATTCATTCATTCATTAACTGTATTGGTATACAAATACAATAATCTACACCTATTAATGGCTACAAAACAAATAACATCTTGCACTAACTCTGCATATATGATTTATACAAAATATCATCGAAACTACTTGGATTATTAAGAGATATTGATACATGAATACCTATTAATTTCCACCTTATAATTTATTCTCCAATATTCATTCAAAGAGCTCCAGTCTTTCACAAATTTGAGGTTTAGCTGGCTACCATATGTCTCACTAATTTTTGATAATTGCACTCATTGCCAAACTTTGTTTATCCACTCTTTAAACATAATTTTTGTGTGTGTGCATTTTTCCAATTCTTAACAATTATTGTCTTTGCTGCTGTTAGGAAGTTAGATATCACTGGTTCATGTAAGAATGAAAAAGTTCCAGTAACATTGTTTTTAGGTCAAAAATTAGGCCACATGAAGTCATCCTGTTTATGTCTCCATTCGCTTGTTTCCAGAAAATGTGGATGTTTAGAGAAAAGCCACCACATATGCATATAATCTGCTGCTTGAAATTCACATTGTACCTATCAATTTTATTATTCCTAGTGGTGTCGAATACTAACAACTGATATGTTTGTAATAATTCCTTAAGTTAACCCAAATTGAATTTGCCATCTTTCCTGTAAATCTTCTTCACTAATTTTTGACAATATCATTGTCTCCCAGTGAGATAACATATAACCCCTCAAATATTGTACTGAATCCATATTGGAGAATGTGCCTGTGACTTATTTAAGCTTTTCCTTGGGAAAAGAACTGAGTCTGTGGTCCCCGTCCCCACCCTGGGAAAGATGCAACTAGAACCCTGTTGACATGGTTACTTGATCCCCAGTGGTGAGCTCTTAAATTTAAGCATTTAGATATTAAGCAGCAAGCCACTTTTTGCATTCTAAACCATTTCTGATATCTACAAAGTAACTGCTGAACTAAACCAAAGTGAAGGGAAGTCTTGACCTTTCCCCCTTCCCTACCCCATCTCACTAGACTGTTGTGATTAAGTCTAGCCATTGTAAACATCCTAAAGCAGGGACGTTTCCCCATCCAGCCCATGGCAGCTTCAGGGATTCCTTCAGGGATTTGAATCTCCCTCCCTCCGCCTCAGAGTAATCCTGACTCTTATCTCTGATCTGTGATCTACAGAGGTCCCTCAGAGAGGATCCAGCATCAGCAGCATATCTAACTTTGCCTATCTTATCAACAAACTCATGTAACCATGGTCCCATTTCCATGTCCCATGGAAAATTGTTTGTACCTACAGCTTCCAGTTTCTCCTCTTACCCTAGTTTCTTAATCCCCACCTCTGGTTGCAAGACTTGGAGATCATTATCTCTGTTGGTAGTAGTAAACTCGATGTGTGCATGCACAGCTTTCTGAAAGGTTAGGTGCTAGGCTGTGTCTCAGTTCCCCCTTTACTCTCAGTTTTGTTGTTACATTTGTATATAACTGAATGTGCTTTCTTTTCTACCAGCTGAGCGGGCCTTGGATACCATGAATTTTGAAGTGATCAAAGGTCGGCCCATTCGCATCATGTGGTCTCAGCGAGACCCGGGACTCAGGAAATCGGGTGTTGGGAACATCTTCATCAAGAACCTGGATGATTCCATTGATAACAAAGCCCTGTATGACACATTTTCGGCTTTTGGTAATATCCTTTCTTGCAAGGTAATTATAACACCGGCAGAAGTACAACACTCAAAATGATTCTCTCACTGTGACAGGTCATTTTTGGCCAGCAGTATTAAAAATGTAGGCATCCTGACTTCACTCTTCCTTAATATCTTTTGGTGAGCAACGATTTAAAATATAACCTACCAACACTTAATGGGTTCCATTTGAATGAAATCCCCAATCAATCTTACTGCTTTGCCCTCGGCCTTTTTTTTTTTTTTGGCTCCCAGGCAAAGCATATTAGGTATTTCCTCCTTGCTTCCCCCACCCCCATAGCATCTTCTCAGGATGGGGCAAGAGGAGAGGGTTACTTTGCTGTCAAAACTTCCTCCATTGTCCAAAGAACCAGAACTTAAGTATCGAACACTCAGCTCATTCTGAATTAATTCAAATCCAAGATTTTTTCCCCTTTGACACATGGAGAGAACCTACCTCCTTTCCCTAAAGTGACTAGGACTTTTGCTTATTGCTCAAGGCCCCGTTGTGTTTCTGCATAGAGATGTCTCTGGCTACAGCAGTCTTCCCCCCAACCTGGTACCCTCCAGATGTTTTGGATAACAGCTCCCATCAGCCCCAGCCAGCATGGGCAATGGGCATGGATGATGGAAGTTGTAGTCCAAAACATGGAGGGCACCAGATTGAAGAAGGCTGGATTTCAGTGTTATGGGGGAAGAGATGGCCCAAGGCATTTTGCTGCCTGAGATGAAGAACAAGATGGTGCTCGCTCCCATTCCATGTACAAAACGCAAATGGACTGGCAGCTAAATAATTCAACAGTGTCAATAGGACAGTGTCCATCACTGCACCTGAAGGCAGCAGGCTAGCTAAGGGGGTGTAGGGCAGGCTGTGTGCTTCACAGCTCTCTTTTCCAACACCTTGCCGCCACCTCCTAGTATCTGCCACCTGAGGCGATTGCCTCACTCTGCCTAATGGCAAGGCTGGCCCTATATGGAGGCTTTGCAGCTATTGAACAGACAGGCAAGCAAATTGGGGATAAGAGGGACAGGCAATGGCCCATTTTTGTTTCCACATTTCTGGCATTCTTCACTCTTCTCTCTTTCCCTCTCCACTGTATCTTAAAGGTTGTTTGTGATGAGAATGGATCCCGGGGTTATGGCTTTGTCCATTTTGAGACCCATGAGGCAGCAAACAGAGCAATTGACACGATGAATGGGATGCTCCTCAATGACCGTAAGGTGTAAGTGGAGTTTTGCGGAGATGGGTGGGAAGATTTCTACTATATATGTCCAACATAGTGATGAAACGTAGTCATTAGGTCTTCCATTTTCTTAATATACTTCAAGGGTACATTATGCATTGAACATTATTTGGAGAAAGTGTTTTTCATCTGGGGAGAAAACATATATAGGGCAGAAATATTAAGAGTTTCTCTCCTCTTCTTCCTAGAGTAGCTTCCAAATGCTTCTCACCTTCATTGTGTTCATCCAAGGGTTCAGCTATTTATCCCTGCATTTCTCATTCCGAGTGTGATACAGGTGGGCAGTTCAGGTTATCTAGTATTTGGTGCAAAATATTTTGCAGGCAAGAGTCTGGAGCACGCTTTATTGTCCACTTAGCACTTAAAACAAAAAGTCCCTGCTGATTGTATAGGAACAGCACAGGAGATTTCCTTTTGCTTGCTCTATATGCAGTTCTTTTGTGAAGTGGTTTCATGTGTACGTTGTTTACACTTTGCAGGTTCGTTGGCCACTTTAAATCTCGACGGGAGCGGGAGGCGGAATATGGAGCCCGGGCAATGGAATTCACCAATGTCTACATCAAGAACTTTGGAGATGACATGAATGATGAGAAGCTGCAGGAAATATTCTCAAAATTCGGTAAGTGCAGCCTTTTAAAAGTGCAGTCTGCAGTGTCATGGATAGTGATCTTAAGATTGTGTGAGTAAGAGAAAATTGAGTAAGGAGGATTAACTAGTTTTCCCAAATGCTTTGGAGGCTGCTTCTGTTGTTTGGCTCTTCAAATAGCTGAAGTCACAACCAGCATTGTGATAGTCTGACACAACATTGCCAATCAAACCAAATCCATCTTCTGGTAAAGTGAGAATACAGATCCCTTCACCTGCCCTCAACTATAAGAGTGTAGCTATTAAATATCCTACTTAAGGATAAATCTCAGTATGGAACCCAGTTTAGAAATAGAAATGGTTTCCCCCTTTCTAATCATACCAGAGCTGAGAGAAGCTTGCCTGATAAATTGCTTGATCTGTTTCTCTTAGTTTCTCTAGCAGATCTACAGTTTATGTAGGAGCAGGGACTCATCCCTGGCAGTGAATGGTGATCAAGGTGTGCAGGGCAGGAAAGGAAAGCTAGTCTTATTGGGGCAGAAATCTTTACCCTGTAACCAGGACTGCTCATTTTCACCACTAAACTAAAAGAGAAAACTGGGACTCTGCTTTGAGGCAACAAAAAATGCTTCATTCCAGAGCAAACATGTGCAAGTCAAAGTGTGTGTGTAATGACAGTCTGCCTATCTGGAATCCCTGATTTGTGATCTTCTACCTGTGATCGGAGAGTAATCCCTTCTGCAGGAGAATCCCTTGTTACCTCTGATCAAACAATGGAGATAACAAGGGGATTCCTCTTCCCATCTCCTCCCTAGGCCCCCAGTAGCTTCCAGCCCAGGGGGTGGTGTTTGGCGAGGGATAGAATCCATGGATGGAGCATAACCCCCTGTGGGCCAGATGGGAAACTTCCATGGCCTGAATTAGGCCTGCGGGCTGGAGGTCCCCCACTGCTGTGGTCGAGAGTAGTCCCACCTGCCTGGCACCATCCTTATCCTTGCTCTGAGGTGAACCATATAACTTGTGGCCCCAGCATGCCTTAGAGTCCTTGCTGGCTGTCACACTGGCCTAAAGCTGCTTGTTCTGCTTCCAGGGAAGACGCTGAGTGTCAAGGTCATGATGGATAATACAGGCCGCTCGAAAGGGTTTGGGTTTGTCAACTTTGAGAAGCATCAAGATGCTCGGAAGGCAAGATGGTCTTTGTTCTATCTATCTCAGCCAGCTGCTTGCCTACCCTTCTTATTCCAATCAGTACACCTCTCAAAACCTGAATGAAAGACGTATTGGTGGGGGAGAGATTTGACTTTGGACTGTGTGTGTATGTAAGAAGTTAATGGGCTTTTTGCACTGGTGCCTCTTCACAGATGGAGCTATTATGTGATGAAGCTATTCCCTGTGCAACTAATGCATAATGCCTTCAATACTAAGTAAATTGCTGTTTGGGGGAGGAGGGTGGAATTTCATTGCCTGGGATATCTTGGAAGGTAGGTTTTAGCGAAGGCAATAAAACAGTTGAACCTTAAGCCTGTGGGCCAAATCTGGCCCACCTGGGATTCCAGTCTGGCCCTCTGGGGTTCCCCAGAAGGCCATGATCACCTCCCATGGTCCCAAGTGCTTTTCCACAACTGCTTATCATTTGGTGGTTTACCGGCTTTTGCAGAGGCTTTTTTCACATTCTAAAAGGATGGAATGCTTCTCCATATGCTTAATTACTGGCAGTAAGAGCTTTAAGCTAAACTACGCTGCTGTTTCTGGCTCCGCCCCCTTTGCCTCCACCCACCTCTGGCATGCGGCCTCCGGGAGCTTCTCCGAAATTGAACTCAGCCCTGGAAGAGTTTCAAAACCCTTGCAATAAAAATTAAAACCGGTGCAGGGCATGTTTCTATGAGTCAGATGCCCGGCCTGTTGAGGAGAGTGGATGCCGCAGCTTCTTCTGTGCGCGACCCTCTTTCTTGACCCCCACTCTTCTGGCAGGCTGTCGAAGACATGAATGGGAAGGAGATCAGTGGCCGAATGGTGTATGTTGGCAGAGCTCAGAAGAGGATGGAACGTCAGAGTGAGCTGAAGCGTAAATTTGAGCAAATCAAGCAGGAAAGGGTGAGCAGATACCAGGTAATGTGAAACGAAGATAAGGTGCTGATTGGGTGTGGCTGGCAAGGGACATAAAGAGCCTGTGACTTTAAGAATCCCACAGACTGTGGTGGAGCTCCAGTATGCCGTTATACCAGGGCTTGAGGGTGGAGGGGCCAGATGCAAAAGAGGAGAGCGTTGAACTAAACTGACCTTTGGTTACTGTGACCTGAGGTTTGTAGAGTGTGTGTGTGTGTGTGTTGCAGGGAGGGTATTTTTGGCTGGAAGACCAAAGCAGCCATTGGCCGCAAGTGACACCTCGAATGGAGGGGTGGTAGTGATAACTTCTACTTAAAAGGTGGTTAGACAAATTCCTGGAGGAGAAGGCTATCAACGGCTAACATGCTACCTCCACTATCAGAGGCAGTATGCCTATGTACACCAGTTGCTGCGGAACATGGGAAGGAGCATGCTGTTGCATCATTGTCCTCTTTGTGGGTTTCCCGTGGGCAGCTGATCAGCCACTGTGTGAACAGAATGCTGGACTAGTTGGACCCTTGGTCTGATCCAGCATGGCTCTTCTTACGTTCTTATGTACTGCGGTATTTTAACACACTATTTAATGACCTGAAGCTCAGACTACATGTTCAGGTTTGTTTATTTTTTAAAGGGAAATGCAAGAGGGTGTTGCAAAGTTAATTACAGAAGCAGCACCAGGGAAGGGGTTTTTCAACACTTTCCCTTTAGGCTGTTTTTGCAATCGCAACCCACCACCCACAACAGTCCCTATATTTTGCCCCATGGGTGAGAAGCCAACTACTCACACCTTTCTCTCAGTGCTGCTTCTACAATCAACTTCACAGATGCAGGAGGCTCCATCCCCGCCCCCCCCCCCCCATGCTAAGAGACTGGATAAAAACACTGGACTATCCTGCAGGGTTGTTATCCGCTTTTATCTCTCTGTCGACCTTTCCCAGAAATATGGGTTCAACAACACTGGGCTACTTTTCATGGTCGACGTAACCCACACATTCTCAGCCACAGCATCTGACTCTAAAATATAGCTATAATAATGGTGAACTTTATTTTTACTGTCAGGGTCATTTTAAAATGTTGACAAATGGGGTAGGAGGGGGAAGGTCTATTTATGTATTTTGCATTAAACAAGGTCTAAGTTAGAGCATGAACTTCTGTCTCTGCTGCTACCTTTTGTTTAGGGGCAAATGTGTTACTATCCAATCACAGCTGAACTAAAATTCTGGATTTCTCAGTTCTTAGTTTTTAGTGGGAAGCAATAACTTCACCACCATGGCTGACTAAAAAAAAGGGGTTCAAAATGAACCAGAAAGTCCCTTTTCTGCATGGGTGCATCACCCTGCACATGTCTTCTCTATGGCTAGCACTGATGCCCTGAATGTCAGTCATAGCTATGACTGCACTCATTGGCTAAAACCACTGAAAGGCAGTTGCCCGATCACAAATGATTGGGCAGAAATTGTGCCTGCACATTTTGCCTCCTATCTCTGATTCTGCATGAGTTAGAGACTTTTTCTCCCATGTTTAAATGAAAGCTGGGAATCCTGGCCAACTAATGGTGTAAATGGGCACTGGGTGGCATACCTAGAATCTGAATAAAACCTGGCCAGCTAGAGCAATATGGCAGCCCTATTCTTGAAGCACAATGCATCCCTCAAGCAGGCCCTCAAAAATAGTGTCGCTTGCTTGCCCCCTGCCCTGAATGTTCTGATATGCACATGTCAAGCGCTGGACCATTGATGTAGAAGTTTTTAAAATCCAGATTGGGGCAACATCTTTACTAGGGTCAATCAAAATATCACCAAATACTTTGCGAATCTTTGACTTCTCCAGAACTCTTCATCAGGCTTGATCAGTCTTCCCCAAAATGGTGCCCTCCAGATGTACTGAACTACAACCCCCATTATCCCCAGCCAGTATGGCCACTGGCCTGCTGTTTGGTGGTGATAGGAGTTGTAGTCCAGCAATCTGGAGGCACCAAGTTGGGGAAGGAAGGTTGATATAGAGGGTTGGGTGTTGGTCTAGGTGGCATTTGGGTCCCTTCCAGCTTTATAATGGCATGGGACTGGGATACCTGAGAGAGCGCCTCCTCTGGCCTGGCTGGAGTCCACCAGGAATAGAGCCTTCAATGTGATGGCCCCCTTCCTGTGGAACTCCCTGCCTTTGGAGGTCAGGTAGGTGCCAATGTTGTGTTCCTTCCAGTGCCTCCTGAAGACATTGTTAGTTTGGGAAGACTTCCTTGAGTGACCAGCCGTGGTTTATGAAATTTGGCATTTATCAGAACCTGTCTCTTTAAAATGTTTTAATTGTTTTAACATGGTATTTTATTCTTTTATCCTTGCTATTCACCGCTCTAAAATCCTTTGATGTGTAGTGGTATATAAATATTGTAAATAAATAAATGTTGGAGCCACTATCATTGGGCATTTTATATAGAAAGGTAGGAAATATGTGTACAGATAATAAATATGAATGATGGGGAAGCTGGCTGGGTCTGTTTGCTTCTAGGGAGTCAACTTATATGTAAAGAACCTGGATGATGGGATTGATGATGAGCGACTGAGGAAGGAATTCTCTCCGTATGGAACCATCACTAGCGCCAAGGTAAGGTTCTTATATTTTATAAATGAGTATCTTTGTGCCATTTAATAATGGAGACCTAGCCCTTGTTCTACCAGCTGAAGATGTTTTTGGGAGTCTTTCTGCACAAGGCTTTTATTGTGCACTTGTGATTGCCCACTCACTGTAATTTGCAGGTCTTTTACATGACATTGTCATCCTCCAGGGCTTCTCCTGTGCTTTGCAACCATTATCACAGTTTTTTTCCTAACAAGGAGAGTCTGCTATTTTTCTCAGTGGCATTATAGAAGCTTCATGTAATTGCGCAATTCCACTATACCACAACACCACCTAGTGGTTGTGTAATGGAACATATAGAAAGGTAGAGAAAGAAAACTCCCAGGAAAAAAAACACGTGTAAAGGAACCAAGCTTAATCCCGCAAAGAATCTAGAAGCAGAAACCTCGGTCAAGGTGTGGGTTAAAAGCCTCATGTAGAAAAGGCCTGGACTGTACCCTGTACTTCCCTGCACCTTTCATACCACTCACCCATCTTGGAAACCTAGGGTATTTTTTTTTTTATGTACAGGAATTTCTTTATTTTGAATTGGTGTGCAAGGAGCAATCGCATGAGCCCAAACCTGCAGTCTGAACACTGCAGTCCAGAAACAGCTTTACCACCAGTTCTTCTGTGAAGCTGATGCTGTCGTGAGATAATCCAGTGACTTGCCATTCTCTCTTCCTCGCTTTCTCTGCAGTAAATTAGACAGGGAGCATTTCTATACAAGGCTTTTATGGCACACTCATGATTGGTCACTCACAGAAGTTTGTAGATCCCTTACACAACTCATCAACCTCCTGGGCATCTCCCACACTTTTTGACATTTTTCCTGCTTTTTAAAAGATCACGGATAATGCAGTAACAAATATTAATCCGCTTTAATTGCTGCAATGGCTGTGTGACATTGTGCAGTTCTGCTATAACAACATCGCCATCTAGTGGCTGTAAAATGAAACGTATAAAGCCTGCTGAGAAACAAAGCCTGGAATAAACAGGAGCTGACCTTAATCCCACAAAGAATCTGGAAGCAGAAGGCCTGCTAAGGGTGTAGGATTTTAGCCTTGTGTGGTGAAGCCCTGGAATTCTGGCTGCTGAACTTGAAACTGAACAACTATAGTGGGCAGAGAAGTGGGGTAGTGAAGGCACTGGGGCATTGAGTAGATGTGGGACTGTTGATAGAGGTGAGCAGAAACTCTACAGGTACCCAGTTTGTGGGGAGGGGAACCATCAAAGTTACCAACCTCCGGTACAGTGGTTATTTGTTTGTTTGTTTTTGACAGCATATACCAGAGGTTCAGAGCTGTAGGCCCAGAGGCCAAATCCAGCCCTCAGTCTGGCCCTCTAGGGTTCCTCAGAGGGTCATGCCCCCTTCCCCTGACCTCACCCCCTTTCCCTCAACCATCAATCATTTGGTGGTTTCATGGCTTTTGTACAGTTTTTTCCCCATTCTAAAAGGTTGAAATGTCTCACCTATACTTGCACTAAGAGCTTTAAGCTGAATTATGTGTTTGTAGATCTTGAGTGTTTGTACCTTGTGTTGGGTACCCGGGACAGATTAGGGATTCTGTTGGTGTACCGCCCACCCCACTGCCCATCAGACTCCCTGCCTGAGCTGACAGAGGTGGTCTCGAACTTGGTGTTGAGGACCCCTAGGATGATGGTCCTGGGGGATCTCAACTTCCATGCTGAGGCCGCTGTATCCGGGGCGGCTCAGGACTTCATGGCCACCATGACAACCATGGGGCTGTCCCAACATGTCATCGGCCCAACGCATATAAAAGGACACACGCTTGATCTGGTTTTCTCGACTGGGCAGGAGGATGGTGATCTGAAAGTAGAGGAATTAACATCTGTCCCTTTGTCATGGTCAGATCACTTCCTGCTGAGGTTCAGACTCCTGGCAGCCTTCCCCCTCTGCAAGGGTGGCGGACCTATTAAAATGGTCTGCCCCCAGAGATTAATGGATTCTGATGGATTCCAGAGGGCTCTGGGGGATTTTCCTGCTGGTATGGCTGGTGCTCCTGTCGAAGCCCAGGTTGCTCTGTGGAATGCAGAGATGACTCAGGTGGTTGACACGATTGCGCCCAAGCGCCCTCTCCCTCTGAGCAGAGCCCGGCCAGCTCCTTGGTATACACCTGAGCTGAGGGCAATGAAGCAAGAGGGGAGACAGCTAGAACGCAGGTGGAGGAAAACTCGTGCTGAGTCTGACCGAACACAGGTAAGAGCCCACTATCAAGCCTACTCTGTGGCGGTGAGGGTGGCAAAGAGACAGTTCTTTTCCACCAGATTGCATCTTCTCAGTATCGTCCAGCGGAGATTTTCCAGGTGGTTCGCGGCCTGTTACATTCTGGGCCAGGGAGAGAGAAAGTGGAATGTGTGATAAGTTTGCAAGGCATTTTGAAGATAAAGTCGCTCAGATTCGTCATGAATTGGACACCACGATTAATGCAGTTCTATTGGTAGAGGCATTCAGAGCACCGTCTGGTCCAGTTTTATTGGATGCGTTTCAGTTACTGAGGCCTGAGGATGCGGACAAGGTGCTTGGCCAAATCCTATTGACCACTTGTGTGCTTGACCCTTGCCCCTCATGGCTTATTAAATCAAACAAGGAGGGGATGTCCGGCTGGGTCCAGGAGGTTGTAAATTCCTCCTTTAGAGAGGGAGTGGTGCCTGCCGCTTTAAAAGAGGTGGTAATTAGACCACTCTTGAAAAAGCCTAACCTGGACCCAGAGGATGTTAACAATTATAGGCCAGTGGCCAACATCCCCTTGCTGGGCAAGGTGCTTGAGCGGGTGGTTGTAGGACAGCTCCAGGCACTGTTGAATGAAATGGACTATTTAGATCCATTTCAATCAGGCTTCAGGCCTGGTTTTGGAATGGAAACTACCTTGGTCGCCCTGTGGGATGACCTCTGCCGGGAGAGGGACAGGGGGAGTGTGACCCTGTTGATTCTCCAGGATCTCTCAGTGGCTTTCAATACCATCGACCATGGTATCCTTCTGGATAGGTTGTCTGGGTTGGGAGTTGGAGGCACTGCACTGCAGTGGTTCCGCTCCTACTTGGATGGCCAATTCCAGAAGGTGGTGCTGGGGGATTATCTCTCTGTGCCATGGCAATTGTGCCATGGGGTTCCACGGGGCTCTATGTTATCCCCTATGCTGTTTAACATCTACATGAAACTGCTGGGGGAGGTTATCTGGAGGTGTGGGCTGAGGTGCCATCAATATGCAGATGACACCCAGCTCTACCTCTCTTCCTCATTAAACCCAGGTGAGGCAGTGGCTGTTCTGAATCAGGGCCTGGGCACGGTAATGGACTGGATGAGGGCCAGTGAACTGAAACTCAATCCAGACAAGAAGGAGGGACTGTTAGTAGGTGGTTCATCTGCTCGACTAGGTGATATTCAACCTGTTCTGGAGGGGCATGCACTCCCCCTAAAGGATTACATTCGTAGTTTGGGGGTGCTCTTGGATCCAGAGCTGTCACTTGAGGCACAGGTGAACTCAGTGGCATGGAGCACTTTTTACCAGCCTAGGCTGGTATACCAACTATGCCCTTACCTGGACAGAGATGGCCTAGCTATAGTTGTCCATGCTCTGATAACTTCTCGTCTGGATTACTGCAATGCGTTATATGTGAGGCTGCCTTTGAAAACAGTCCGGAAACTTCATCTGGTCCAAAATAGGGCAGCAAGATTGTTAACAGGGACTGGCCAGTGAGCTCCTATTACGCCAGTACTTTTTCAGCTGCACTGGCTGCCAGTCCATTTCCAGGCCCGATTCAAAGTGCTGGTATTAACATTTAAAGCCCTTAATGGCTTGGGGCCAGATTACTTGAAGGATCGCCTCCTCCCATATGTGCCTGCCCAGACCTTAAGATCTTCCTCAACGGCACTTCTCCGTAAGCCCTTGCCAAAGGAAGTGAGGCGGGTGGCTACTAGGAGGAGGGCTTTTTCTGCTGTGGCACCCCGGCTCTGGAATGAGCTCCCTAGTGAAGTACATTGTATTCCTTTCGGCGCCAGGTGAAGACCTTTTTATTTTCCCAGGCATTTTAGCTTTCTAAACTTTTAGCTTTGTTGTTTTAAATCTGTATTTTAAACTCCTGCACTGCTGCTAGATTTTATCGTGGTTGTATTGTTATATTGTGGTTTTAATGTTCTATATATTTTAAATTGTTTTATTGTGTGCTGTTTGGTTTTAATTTTTGTGAACCGCCCAGAGAGCTTCGGCTATTGGGTGGTATAGAAATGAAATAAATAAATGAATAAAATATGTGTGCCAGTGTGCTGTGCTGGCTAGAGTGTTGGACTGGGAATTGGGAGTTCTGGGTTCTAGTCCCCACTCAGCCATGAAGCTAACTGGGTGACTTTGGGACACGACTTAATGACTGAACAACAACAACAGACTCTCAGCCCAACCCACCTCACAGGGTCGTTGTTGTGAGGATAAAATGGAGAGGAGGAGGATTATGTACACCACCTTGGGTTCCTTATGGATGGAAAAAAAGGTGGGATATAAATTTAAGAAATAATAATAACAATAATAACAATAATAATAATAATAATAAGAAGAAGAAGCTGGCATTTTTGGCCCCAACCCTTTTGCCTTTTGTCTTGCCCACTGCTGGAATGCGACCCCCTGAGAGCTTCCCCCAAAAGGAAATTGGCCCTTCAACTGAAAGAGGTTCAGCCCCCCCAGCATATATCAATATGGGTCTTCCCTGCTTTTATAGCAGAGTATAATAAATTAAGCTTTGTTATAGTAAGAGCAAGAAGTGTTCACATTTAGCCTTGAACTGAAAAGAAGGACTTGAGGTTATACCAAGTGAGTTGTAAACCTAGGACTTTGTGTTTGGAAAGCTGTCCTTGGGCCCCCTTCGTTTGCGATCCGTTTCTCTCTGCCTGCGCTGCGCGGATAGGAATGTTGCGCACTCAGTGGCCTTTATTCTGATTTTCAATTTTAGGTGATGACAGAGGGTGGACACAGCAAAGGGTTTGGGTTTGTATGTTTTTCCTCCCCAGAAGAGGCTACGAAGGCTGTGACTGAAATGAATGGGAGGATAGTCAGCACCAAGCCTTTGTATGTCGCCCTGGCTCAGAGGAAAGAGGAACGAAAAGCCATTCTCACCAACCAATACATGCAGAGACTGGCTAGCATGAGGGCCTTGCCTGGCCCGCTCCTTTGCTCCTTTCAGCCTCCTGCTGGCTACTTCCTGCCCTCCATTCCACAGGTAAGATCCATATAGAAGCTGCTGCTCTTAAATACATCGACGTTCCGTGTTTTAATTTATTTTATTTAAAGTACTTTTATTCTGCTCCTCAGCCAGAAGGCTCCCGGAGTGGCTTACATTCCATCACTAAAACAAGGCAGCCCCTGCTCACAGGCTTACAATCTAAAAAGACACGAGGAAAAAGGAATGGGGAGGGAAGCGGGGGGGAAATTAAGTCTGTTTTCAGCAGGTCTGGTGGAATGACCCCACTTCGCCCTCTCATATCCCTCAGTATAACTAGCTTAGTACCAGAGACCTTTCACACAAAAATCCATTCCTCGTTTTCACCAAAGTGTTCATTTAGTAGCACCAACAGCAGTCACGATGCTGTAACTTAGGGGTGGGCAGACTTCAGGCTTGCAGGATCCACCAACCGGAGCCAGGAGCAAAGTTCTGGCTTGGGCAGGTGGACGTATGCCAAGAATTAAGGAACAGGGTGCCTCTGAGCACATGCTCAGTTCAGGAATGTGTGAGCAGTATGAGAACCAAGAATTGCTTTCACACACAGAAACATTCTCCGCTTCCCCCCAAGCATTCTTTTCCAGCAAACTAATTTAGGAGAAAACTTTTTAGTTATGCTTATCAGTGGAGGCTGGTGGCTCTGAAGCCAGTGGGGTGGTGAATCCGCTCTGGGTTGCCATCAGAACTCTCAAGGGACTGTCCAAGGTGCTGAACCTATTTTGGAAGTAGGATTTGGCACCTTGGTTAGCTCCTTGAGAGTTCTGACTGGTTCTGACTGAAACCCAGAGCAGATTCACTGCCCTATGACATTGGAGCCACCAGCCTCCACTGGTGGTTATTGTTAGACCATTGGAAGTCAGAAGCCTTTGCCAATCTACAGCAAATCACTCAGAGTGAGATCTACCAGATCAAAGATGGTTTGCTGTTTTGTTCAGGGTGGTTAACAAGCTACCCTGTGGAAAACGCACTGCATTCAGACAACGTGATAATCCACAGTTCAGCAACCCACATTCAACCACTGA
The DNA here is from genome assembly GCF_057233095.1 of Heloderma suspectum. NCBI lineage: Eukaryota > Metazoa > Chordata > Lepidosauria > Squamata > Helodermatidae > Heloderma > Heloderma suspectum. Next base: position 281,624,382 of record NC_139461.1, on the reverse strand, counting down.
GTGTGGGTTAGCGTGTTGTGTGAACCCAGCCAATGTGTGTGTGAGTGTGTAGATTCTGTCATGGATCGCCTATGTCGTGCCTGTCTTGGTCCTAAGTGACTGAATGATGAGCTATTCATCATGTATGAGTTGGCCTCAGTGGCGTAGGTCAGTAAATTTAGATTCTGTACTTAATTGCCTTGGGGCTGGGGTGGGGGTGCTCCTTAGATGGTCATGTGTATCACTTTATTTTCTTCAAGATGTGGTATGCCAGCCCTACTGCATCTGGGGGCTTTCTTCAGTCTGCTGAGGCAGGGCCTGGAGGTTTGCCCCCAAACCCTGCCCTGATGGTATCACCAGTTACGCTGATGGTCAGTTGTCCGTAAATAACGGATTCATTCATTCATCACTGGTTGGCCTTCAGGGAGCTCAGGGCTGAAAGTACCCTTCCAATCCAGTGCACAAAGGAGAAGCCAGATGGGGCTGTGTCACAAACCAAAAGCAGGAGCATCAGCTCTAGCTTCCTCCCCTTGCTGCTTTGGAACAAGCCCAGCTCAGAAGCATTTTCAAGGCCTAGGCTTTGTCACCTGATCTGCTCAGACATATGTTCAAGTGGCATTTTGCTTGTCTGGCTGATCATCCAGTCATTCCCTTCTTTGGCCGGTTCCCAGTGGTAGCATATGGGCTATATATCCCCATTTTATTTTATTTATTATTTATTTATTAAATTTATAAATTGCCCATCTGGCTGGTCACCCAGCCACTCTGGGTGATGTACAACATATAATAAAACAGTTTAAAACAATAAAATTCTACAATAAAAACATTTTCTAAAATACCCTAACCCACCCCAAATGCCTGCCTGAACAACCACGTTTTTAATGCTCAGCGGAAGCTCATTAAAGAGTGGGCATGATGGAGTTCCTTAGGGAGGGAGTTCCACAGAGTGGGGGCCACCACAGAAAAGGCCTTCTCCCTCGTTCCCACCAGTCTAGCTGTCCTGGCTGATGAGACAGAGAGAAGGCCATCCGAGGCTGTTCTTGTTAAGCGGCCTGTCTGGTGTTGCTGGAGGCGCTCCTTAAGATAGGCTGGCACCATCTGACACTTCCTGAGTCAGGACCTGCTGTGGACATGAGTCTTGATGGTCTCGATGGTATTGCTAATAAACAGGAGGGGCAATGAGTCTTGAATGTAAGCACTGAACAGTGGTTGTGAAATTTCAGCATATAGTCACAGGGAAAAGATGTGTGTAGTGTCCAGTCTTCCTCTGAGAGAATCTTTACTGTAGCAGCTTTCCTACTTCCATAGGCAACTTATTTATTCATTCATTCATCCTAGCCATGAAGCGTTTTTTAAAAGTTGGACCTAAATCTATATTCTTGTGACTTAAAACTCATCCTCTCCTGTCCTAACTCATAAATGATCTTGCTGTTTTCAGGCTTGCTTTCTTTCTTTCTTTCTTTCTTTCTTTCTTTCTTTCTTTCTTTCTTTCTTGGGAACTGTCAGTATATCCCCCATGCTCAATTTTCTTTTTCTGGAGCTTAAACGTGCCCAGGTCAAACACTCAACTTGCTCTCTTTTTTTGGACAATTATAATCATTTGGAGGTAGGGATGTACGGATTCTGTAACATCCATTCCATCTGAGTTTTGCAGATTGTCAGGTGCCGTTTTTTTCATCGTCTGTTCATTGACTGAATCAGATTTTTCCCAAATTCCCAGATTTGCGCAAATTTGCACTTATGAAAATGCACAAATCCCTCCATAGCACAAATCCCCCCAAATGCACATTTTAATGCTTTAGCCTATGAGGGAAATGCACATTTTTGGTGGTGTTTTTTATTTTAGGTATTTTTCTATGACTAAATTTGCATCAAATTCTAGAAAGTTTTTTAAAAAGGGTCCACAAGTCTGTGGAATCTCTACAACTCAGGAAAAGCCGGTCTGATGAGGAATCCTTTGGTCAGATTCATAGAAATCTGAACTCATTTGATTCCATTGCGGATTTCTCTGACATCTCTACTTAGAAGTGGTTGAGGCATAAGACCAAACCATGGTCTGCTACATGAATGGTCAAGGAGCCTCAGATTCAAGTGCTCTATCCTCTGTGTGTGTGTTTGGGAATTCCCTTCCCCCTTTTCCTGGTTTAAGACAAATCCTAATCTGCTCTTTTGACTGACCCAGCAATGGCAGTGTGCATTTGCTCAGGTTTTCAGTCTTAGTTTGCAGGGCAAATGTAAACCAGGGTTTTCTGGTTTGCATAAAACAAGAAACTATTTCCTGCCTCAAACATGGAAAGGAATTGTTGCGTGGAAGGAGCGTACCAGCCTGAGGTTCCTTGACTTGCTCATTCACATAGTGCCAAACTATGGCTTAGCATTATGTCTGAACCATCTCATTGTAGCTCTTTTTCTAAACTTCTAGTCTGTAAATGAGGCTGCTTCCAGATCAAGAGGTCCTAGCACAAATAATCAGAAGTGCCTTTTTAATGGATTTCCTGTGGTAAGAAACAAGACAGAAGAAGCAGTGGGGAAAACACAGGGGGACTATGAGTGGAAGATGACACCATCCAGACGACACTCCCCCCCGCCACTAAAAATTCCATGAATGAGACACAGCAATGGCATGAAAAAAAGGGTCATCTGGAAGCACCCTCGTTCTCAAATCCTGGTGCCAGTGAAGCTGCTTAAGAAAGAACTTGCATATTGCTAGTAAAATCCCAGGTCTCCTGTATTTCAAAATGTGGCAGGGCTGATGTGAGAATAGACACACACCCTCATTAAATTTACATAGATTGCCTTGTGTACTTTTTTGTAGCCACAAACCAGAACTACTTTCTACAGCCCTAGTCCCGTTGCTCCCGTCCGTCCTGCCCCCCGCTGGAATGCGCAGCCCTCCAGGCCTCCATGTGAGTTAAGCAGCATCCGTGTGAATTTCAAAGCAGGCAATGCTTGGTGTGCAGCTTCGCCCTCTCCATGGTTGGTGTTGGGATTAAGCCTTGCCCTGAAAGCAGCACCCAATCTCCAATTCAGACATCCTGGTGGGAGGAATGTGTGGTGGTCTTCAGTTGCTTCCAAATGGAGGGCGCCTTGTGCTACTGATCAAAAGGCATTGTGCAGCTATTCCATCTTTTCCTCCTTCATGGATTGTTTTGTGGAAAGAAAAAAAAGTCAGAAGAAGCGGTGGGAAAACGCAGGAAGGGATAGAAGTGGACCCTCCGTACCATTCCGTGAATGAGGCTGGGCAATTGCATGATAAAAGCCTTGTCTGGAAACACCCTTGGTGTATGGGTCAGCTTTCCGCAATGTGAACTAAGCGGAGTTCTCTGCTTATGCCATTAACTGCTGCATAAATAAGTTTCCTGACGAAAGTATTTCATGTCTTTAGCATCCTATCATTCAGCCACCCCGATCCTGAGAACTAGCGCACCTCCGAGGCGCCTGCTGTCCAACATCAGCACTATGAGGCAAGCATCCACTCAGGTCCCCAGGGTACCACCCAATGCCCAGAGAGTCGGTAAGTTAGGGAATGCTGATGGCTTATCAGCCAATGGAATGCAACATATCCGTCTATTCAAATGAATGGTTTCTGCTTCGCTTTTGATAAAATAATCCATTCGCGCAGCTGACTGCTTGGATGCAGGCAGCAAACTAAGCCTAAAACGTGCAAGGCAAATGTGCAATATGCTCTTCATTGTTGCTTTACATAAAACCCAGTTCTTGGGGTCTGTCACAGGGCAGCATGATCAGGAAATGGAACTTGGGGCTGAGTGATACCGTTTGGAGCAGGCTCAGTGGGTATCACTGAGTTCTAAGGTGCAGTTCTGCAAGGGTGCAGAACTGCAAGCCCAGAGGCCAAATCCAGCCCTCCAGGGTGGCCCCTTCCCATGGCCTGTCCCCATTCCCCTTGTCCCACCCCCTTTCACACAACCAATGATCATTAGGTGGTTTCCTAGACTTTGTACAGTACCCCTCACCCCATTCTGAAAGGTTGAAGTGCCTCTCCTGTGGTTTAGTTCCTGGCAGTAAGAGCTTTAAGCTTAAATATGCTGGTAATGTTGGGGATTTGGTCCCACCCCCCTTTGCTTTTGGCCCCGCCTACCACTGGAATGTGGCCCCCGAAAGCTTCTCTGAAATGACATGCAGCCTTCGGGCTGAAAGGGGTTCTGCAGCCCTGGTATATGGACTGCAGTTTGGGAATCAATTGAGTAATCAGGAAAAAAACCTGCTCCTATCCTGCCTCCTCCAGACAAAAGGGTCACCAAGGGTTGGTGTCTGGTTTAGCCCCTGTGCCAATGGTGTCCCAGTACATCCTTCTACCTCCTGCCATATACATGAATGGGGATCTTTATTGTGAACTTTAGACGACTCGGTTGTGTTGACTTAATGGTGTCGTGCAGTGAACTTGGGCGGACTTCACAGGCCTGTATGACCCAGACTCTGGATGCAGTTGGGGGCTGCTGTTATCTCCCCCGACCCCGCTTCTTTTCATACCATTTTTAGAAGCCCTTTTAAAGGTGTGCGGCATGAAAGCCAGCCTTCCAAAATGCTCCTGTTCTCATTCCAGCCAACATCGGGACCCAGACGATCAGTGTTCGGGCACCTTCCTCACCCACCTTCTCGCGGAGTATCTCTCAGTACAAATACTCTTCAGCAGTAAGGAACGTGCAGCCCTTGAGCTCTGTAACAGCCATGCCAATGCAGCAGGTAACGAACCTCCCACTGTGCAATCATTGAAACAATGCAGAGAACAGAACCTTGCACAGACCATGTTTTTTTCCAGCTGCGCTTGCACGTGGAAGATTTTTGTGATGGTCCCATTAACATCCAGTCTGGCAAACATAGTAAAGGTGTGTGCATGCTCTGGTCATTAGTGAGGGTATGGTCTCGATGTGGACACCAACTAGAACCCAGCCACTTCAGTCTCATCCCTTGTTTCATGGCTCCTATGCCCCATTAATCGCCCATCTGGCTGGCCACCCAGCCACTCTGGGCGATGTACAGCATATAATAAAACACTTTAAAACAATAAAATTCTACAATAAAAACATTTTCTAAAATACCCTAACCCACCCCAAATGCCTGCCTGAACAACCATGTTTTTAATGCATGGCGGAAGCTCATTAAAGAGGAGGCATGGCGGAGTTCCCTAGGGAGGGAGTTCCACAGAGTGGGGGCCACCACAGAAAAGGCCCTCTCCCTCGTCCCCACCAGTCTAGCTGTCCTGGCTGATGAGACAGAGAGAAGGCCATCCGAGGCTGATCTTGTTAAGCGGCCTGTCTGGTGTTGCTGGAGGTGCTCCTTAAGATAGGCTGGGCCGGAACCATATAAAGTTTTAAAGGTCAAAACCAACACCTTGGATTTGGCCTGGAAAACAACTGGTAATCAGTGCAACTCCTTCAGCACTGGAGTGATGTGATCTCGACGGCAGCTGCCTTTAATCAGGTGAGCTGCCATGTTCTGTACCAGCTGCAGCTTCCGAAACGTCTTCAAGGGTAACCCCACGTAGAGCGCATTACAGTAGTCTAAACGAGAGGAGACCAGGGCATGTACTACCGATGGGAGCAGATGGTCGGGAAGGAAGGGGCGCAGCCGCCGTATCAGATGGAGTTGATACAGCGCTGTCCAGCTCACAGCTGACACCTGAGCCTCCATGGACAGCTGGGAGTCCAAAATGACCCCCAGGCTGTGGACCTGGTCTTTCAAGGGTAGCCGTACCCCATTCAACACCAGGTCAACATCCCCCAGCCTCCTCTTGACTCCCACCAAAAGTACCTCGGTCTTGTCAGGGTTCAGCTTCAGCTTATTCCTCCCCATCCAGCCACTCACCGTCTCCAGACATTTGGACAGGGATTCTACGGCCAACCTTGGTGAAGATTTGAACGAGAGGTAGAGCTGCGTGTCATCCGCATATTGATGACACCGCACCCCAAACCTCCTGATGATAGCTCCCAGCGGCTTCACATAGATGTTAAATAGCATCGGGGAGAGGATGGAACCCTGTGGTACCCCACAAATGAGTGGCCACGGGTCCGAAACCACCTCTCCCAGTGCTACCCTCTGGTACCTGCCGGAGAGGAAGGACCGGAACCACCACAATACGGTGTTTCCAATGCCCAACCCCTCCAGGTGGTCCAGGAGGATACCGTGGTCAACGGTATCAAAAGCCGCTGAGAGGTCGAGGAGAACAAGGAAGGAGCATTCACCCCATCCAGAGCCCTCCTCATATCATCCACCAAGGCGACCAAGGCCGTTTCTGTCCCATGCCCAAGCCTGAGGCCCGACTGAAATGGGTCTAGATAATCAGTTTCTTCCAAATGTGCCTTCAACTGCATCGCCACCACCCACTCAATCACCTTGCCCCAAAATGGCAGATTTGAGACTGGGAGAAAGTTGTTCAGACCTTGGGGATCCAAGGAGGGCTTCTTTAAGAGCGGTCTTATCACTGCCTCCTTGAGGGGTGATGGCATCACTCCCTCCTCAAGGGAGGCGTTCACCACCACCCTGATCCCCTCATACATAATATGTATTGCTGACTTGTATGCTGGGCATTGCAGAAAATATAGGAAGTTAAAGGTGCAATATTGTCTCTCTTTTAGCCTTGTGATACGTTCCATGGGGTTTTCTTGGCAAGAATACTGGAGTGGGTTGCCATTTCCTTCTCCAGTGGACCACATTTTGTCAGAACTCTCTGCCATGACCTGTCCGTCTTGGGTGGCCCTGCACAGCATAGCTTATGGCTTCACTGAGTTACGCAAGCCCCTTCGCCACAACAAGGCAGTGATCCATGAAGATTGTCTCTCTGCACCCCGTTGTGGCTGAGAGGGAAGAAAATCCCTTTCTTTTGATGAGCTTCAGTGAGCCTGTGCCCAAGTTGTCACATGAGCTTGTAGGGAGTTTCAGATTGAGGTTAGTACCCAGATCGTGTTGCTCTGGTGGGGCCCACTGTCGGCACAACAGGAAGCTAACGCTTCTTAGAGCAACCTCGGAAATGAGCCAAAGAGGTTTTTTTCTGGAATGGGACAAATCAGTGGAGCTCCCTGACTTGTTCCGTTCCTGAAATGAGCGTTGGTTTAAGAAGCTCTAACTTCCTATTGTGCTGGCGGTGGGTCCCGCTGGTGCACGGACAGTATTGGAAACTGCCCCAAGCAGGAAGAGCTGCGGTAACTAGAAGAAGTTCCATGGGGCACTATCAAGTGTGTTAATACTTCACTTGGGAACAACTGGAGCAGCGGGTCTACTACTGGTGTGTTCTGCTCCTTGGTCTCTAGGTTGTAGAACCAGCTGTTCACATCCATGGGCAGGAGCCATTGACAGCATCCATATTGGCTGCAGCCTCTCCTCAGGAGCAGAAACAAATGCTTGGTGAGTATGGCCAGTCCAGTCCTCAAGTTGCCCCCACTTGAGCCACCCTGTTAATCTAGCTAGACCTCTGGGTGAGACTTTTATTCCAACACTTAATTTCTTAAAGTTGCCACTCTTTAGCTTGCAAAGCCCTTCTTGGTTTCTCCCAGACTCAGAGTCTGGTTGTAATTATTCAGTAATGCTGGCAATGCACTCTGTACGTGTTCAGATGCTGCCTGTGTTTCAGAACTGAACCTTGACATTCAGAACAGATTCTGGAATTTAACCCCTGAAACAAATATTAAGTTCTCCGTATCTGCTTTGTTTAAATCTCTCCAAAGAGTGGGATGGTTTATTTCACTACCTAAGACCTCAGGGGAAGTAACATACCAACGTTCTCCAAGCATGAAGTGTTGGGAGTTGTAGTCCAACACATCTGGAGGGCACCAGGTTGGAGAAGGCTGCAGTATACTATTTGTTCCTTGGATGTTGGATATTAGTTATTTAATTTCTTTTATGGTTCTTGGGCTGGGGATGCTAGAAGAAGGGGCAGGCTGGATCCCCATTCCACTCTCCCTGGAGACACTTGAGCATTTTAGTCATCCGGGAGTTATCTACCCTCTCCACACCCATGTTAGACACAATAAAATGTGCAGGACCTGCAAAAAGGAAGCTTTTAATTAACACTGGAAATGACCTATACTGAACGGAGCTTACTTATGAGAAAACATTACAGATGGCTTGTCTTGGCTGTGGAGAAGACATCAATGGATAATACAGCAGTATATTAAGTGCGGTTACTCAAGTCCCTTTTTGGGTTCAAGTACTGGGAACAAAGGCCTTGTGAGGAAGCCATGGAATGGAATGGAATGGAATGGAATGGAATGGAATGGAATGGAATGGAATGGAATGGAATGGAAGTAAAACTTTGGTTCACAAGAAGGCCTGTCTTTCTTTAAGGGCAGAAAGTCTTGCTGCCTGAAGTCTGAGATGCAGACTGTTATGCTGACAAAGCTGTCAAAGCCATGGAACAATGGGCCACTATGAGAACCTACACCATTTCCCACTCCCTGTGATTGGCAGCTCCATGATTCTAGAGTGTTCCCCTGTACCCTGATAAGGCCTAGGGTTACGTCAACCCCTAAAACAATTGAAACTGTCCCTGCAGGTTTCTGCCCCCCAACATGTCATTCACCGATCTAGAACCAAATTTTCCAGTTGGCAACTAGAGGGAAGGGAAAAGCGGGCACTCCTGAAGAAGCCCACTCTGGACCCAATGGTATTAGACAACTACTGCCCAGTTGCAAATACCCCTTTTCTAGGGAAGGTACTTGAGAGGGTTGTGGCGGTCCAACTGCAGGCACTCTTGGAGGATACTGATTATCTAGACCCATTTCAATCTGGGTTTCGTCCTGGTTACGGGACTGAATCAGCCTTGGTCTCCCTGATGGATGACCGTTATCAAGAGAGGGACAGGGGGAGTGCAACCCTGTTAATTCTTCTCGATCTCTTATTGGCTTTTGATACCATCAACCATGGTATCCTCCATGGGATGGGTATTGGAGGCACTGTGCTACAGTGGTTCCGGTCCTACCTACGGGGCCAATTTCAGAGAGTAAAATTGGGTGACTATTCCTCAGCCCCTTGGCAATTGAGCTATGGGGTGCCGCAACCATCTTGTCCCCAATGTTGTCTAACATCTATATGAAGCCGCAGGGAGTGGTCATTAGGGGATTTGGAGCTAAATGTCATCAGTATGCTGATGACATGCAGCTCTATCTCCCTGTGACATCTGAATCAGGAGAGGCTGTGCAAGTCCTGAACCAGTGCCTAGACTCAGTAATGGGCTGGATGAGGGCTAATAAACTGAAGCTGAATCCTGGCAAGGCAGAAGCCCTGTGGGTGAGTGGCTCCCGGGTCTGGGAGATAGGCTCATTGCCTGTTCTGGATGGGGTTGCACTCCCTCTGAAAGATCAGGTCCATAGTCTGGGGGTACTCCTAGATCCATCTTTGTCGCTGGAGGCCCAAGTGGTTGCGGTGGCTCGGAGTGCCTTTTACCAGCTTCGGCTGGTTTGCCAGCTATGGCCTCTCCTGGACAGGGATAGCTTGACCATGGTGGTACAGGCATTAGTAACCTCAAGACTGGATTACTGCAATGCGGTCTATGTGGGGCTGCCCTTAAGGCTGGTCCGGAAGCTGGAGCTAGTGCAGAATGCAGCAGCTTGGCTGTTGTTGGGAGCTGCCCCTTTTCAGCGTGTAACTCCTTTGCTGAGGGAACTGCACTGGCTACCTATTCTCTACCGGGCCAGATTTAAGGTATTAGTACTAGTGTACAAAGCCCTAAACAACTGGGGACCAGGATACCTGAGAGAGCACCTCCTTCCTTACCACCCTGCCCGGTCACTGAGGTCATCAGAGGGCATGTTCCTGGTGGTTCCACATGGACCCATGGCCTGGTTGGAGTCCACCAGAAAAAGAGCCTTCAGTGTGGTGGCCCCCTTCCTGTGGAATTCCCTGCCTTTAGTGGTCAAGCGGGCACCAACATTGTGTTCCTTCTGGCGCTTCCTGAAGACGTTGTTATTTCAAGAGGCCTTCCTTGCATGACCAGCTGTGGTTTGTTAAATTCCACTTTTTTGGGGTTTGTCTTTGTTTAAAAAAATGTTTTAACTCTTTTAACCTGTTTTATTCTTTTATCATGTTGTTCACTGCTCTGAAATCTTCTGATGTGGAGCAGTATATAAATATTGTAAACAAACAAACAAACAAAATCAAAAAGCAGAAACATTCAGGGGTATCAGTGGATCAAAAAGCAACTGCACCCTGTTAGAGGAAATCACCTTTGTTCCTCCTTTTCTTGCTTGATCTTTACTTCTTGCTCAACTCTGGGCTTTGTTAGCAGATTTTGCTTGTTTGGGGGGCCTTTTTGGCCTCAGCTTGGTTTTTGCCTTTTGAGAGAAGATGGGTCCTCCCTTTTTCTGAGCATGTATTTTTCCTGGCTTTGAGACTGTTTTGGGCCATCCCTTCACCGCAGCTAGTACTTTGCTTGGCTCCTGAGCAGCTTAATTCAGTTTTCCCCCTCTATTTTATTTTACTCACTGGTGAGTCTTCACTACCTTATCCATTTTAAAACATATTCTCCACTTTCTATCTGGATTAATTTTTGTATCTGGACTTTGCTGGGTCCTACACCTTGAACTCTGGGAGAGGTCTCCTCCAGTCTTCATCTGAGTCCACAGGAGCCTGTTCTTCAGATCTCTGCTTGGGATAGGTAGCTACAGTTTTCCTTTCCCCTTTCCTTTTCCTTAAAGGTTTGGACTACACTTTTATATAGCTGGAAGTTTAAGAATTGTATTTAACTAGTTTGGACTGGTGGAAGTTTTAAGTGGAGCTAATTAACAATTCAAACTGCTTCTACTTCTGCCTACTATACCTTTTGTATGGCATAGCTATTTCATTTGATGCCCTAATACAGTTTTCCTGATACTGTTTTTCTAATAGCCCTCACTAAGAGTCAAACTGCAGTTTACTTTGCGTGGTGTAATCTTTGCATGTAACAGTCACGCCGCTTCATGGTTACAATTGTATTTTCTCTGTAACCATTGCATGTTTCACACTTTACTTCTGCATATGATTTTTTTTTTGCATTTACTCTTATAAATGCAAAATGATATAAATCATTTATATCCGAGTATTTCCTGTGTAGCATGTTTTCATTTTTCTATAAGTTAAAAAGTATTCACTGTTTTTCTGCTTGAGTTTTAAAATATATTTTCCAACATACTGAACTTTTTCATATTCTTGGATCAATTCTGGTTACACTCTCTCGGCCATTGGGTTCTGACTGAAACCCAGAGCAGATTCACCGCCCCACTGCCATGGGAGCCACCAACCTCCATTGCTAATAACTGTGTTTAGGGTGGCCATGTGCCTTACTATACAGAGGACAGACCTCTATTTGAAGGTGTTCAATATTTGATGTCCAGCCCAAGTTCAGTTTAATGACCAGAAGAAAAGAGAGCAGGATTCTTGAAGCTGCCCATCAGTCATGTGAACTTGCCAAGGAGGTAGAACTTGACTGTTCTGAATTGATCTATTCAGAACAGGCGAGTCCATCTTCTGAAAATGGCAAAAGGATGAGCTTAGATTAATTATTTTGGATTAAGGATTTAAGGCCTACTGGATCTATCGAAAGGTCAGTCCAGCATCCTGTTATTTTTTTGTTACATTTATATCCCTTCTTTCCTCCAAGGAGCCCAAGGCAGCATACCTGATCCCCCTTCTCTCCATTTGATCCTCACAACAACCCTGTGAGGTAGATTAGGCTGAGAGTCTCTGACTGGCCCAAAGTCACCCAGTGAGCTACCATGGCTGAGTGGGGACTAGAACCCAGGTCTCCTGAATCCCAGTCCAACACTCTAAACACTGCACCACACTAGTGTACCCTATAGTGGCTAATCAGATGTCTCTGGGAAGCCCACAAGGAGCACATAAAGGCAACAGACTTCTCCTGCTGATGTCCCCTGGCAACTGGTATACAGAGGCATGCCATATGCCTCTGAACCTAGAGGTTGTGCTTCAATAATGAATTGCATTATCCAAGCACTTCTTTTGCCCTGCTACATTTTGCCTCCATTTTAGGTCTACAACGTGCTGCTATATTTCTCTTCCACTGCAACAGGTGGGTACAGTTATCCAGTTATGTTCAGCAGTCTTGGCTCTCTTCCACTCTTGCCAGCACTTCGTGCATGCTGTTGCTTGGCATTGCTGAATCCTGGAGTCTCTCCCTGGTTGTCTCTTTCCTACCTTCCCCAGTGCTTCTAGATGAGACAGACCCAGCCACCATCAGGAGAAACACGAGTGACTCAAACTGTTTTGATATAGCCTTTGCAACCTTTATAATGCCTTTTTAGTGTGCAGCAAGTTAAATGGGACTCTACCGTAACAATATATGTTGGAAAGAAGGAAGAGAGAGAATTCTCCTGGAGGATGCTAAATGTTTGATTTGTCCAGTGAAGTTGTTTTTGCAGTAGGGCAGAAAAGAAAACCGAGAGAGCTGGTGTGGCATAGTGGTTAAGGGACTGAACTAATGAGTTGGGAAATCTTCGGTTTGAATCTCTTCTCTGCCATGAACTCACTAGGTGCCCTTTGGCAAGCTACTCTCTCAGCCGCGGTCCCCCCATCTGGAATATGGGAGACAATAATGCAGACTTTCCTTACAGGATTGTTATAAGGATTCTAACTAGATAATGCATGTGAAGTGCTTTGAACTCTTGAAATTGCTATGCTAATGTCAAGTTGTAGTTGTAGTAGTAGTAGTGAATTGATATTTATAAAAGTCCTTCCTGCTGCCATAGGAGGCAGCGGTGGACAGCTAGGAAGCTGCCCCCTAAAATTTCCCAAAATCCCCCACAATGATGCTATGTCAGGTGCTTTGGGACATTGTAGGTGGCTTCCCAGGTCCAGCCATCTGGCTCAGTGGGCCCAGGACTGGCCTTGGTGAGCTCTGGTTGCTGCTTAAGAGTACTGGTTGATGATGTTGGGCCTGAAATGGAATGTAGTCCCTTTGGGTGGGCTTTATTCAGAAGTTGCAGTCCCCCCCTGCCCCCCCCCACTCCTGGTAATACATGCTCTTGTCCTTTTTTGTTGTGCACAGGTGAACGTCTCTACCCTCTAATCCATGCCATGCATCCCTCCCTGGCTGGGAAGATCACGGGCATGCTGCTGGAGATAGATAACTCTGAGTTGTTGCTCATGCTGGAGTCATCAGAATCTCTCCACTCTAAGGTACTGGAATCCCATCAGAACATAAGATAAGCTGTGCTGAATCAGGCCAAAGGCCAAACTATTCCAGCAGTTTGTCCCACAGTGGGCAACCAGATACCTATGGGAAGCCCACAAGCAGGACATAATGGCTTGTGACATAATGGTTGTTTGAGGAAAGAAGACACAACACAGCCTGTTGTTGTTGTTGTTCAGTCGTGTCCGACTCTTCGTGACCCCATGGACCATAGCACGCCAGGTCTTCCTGTCCTGCGCTCCCTCCCGGAGTGTGCTCAAGTTCATATTCATTGCATCGGTGATGCTATCTAGCTATCTCATCCTCTGCCGTCCCCTTCTCCTTTTGCCTTCAGTCTTTCCCTGCATCAGGGTCTTTTCCAGAGAGTTTTCTCTTCGCATTAGGTGGCCAAAATATTTGAGCTTCAGCTTCAGTATCTGTCCTTCCAATGAGCAGTCAGGGTTGATTTCCTTTAGGATGGACTGATTTGACCTCCTTGCAGTCCAGGGGACTCATAAGAGTCTTCTCCAGCACCACAGTTTGAAAGCATCAATTCTTCGGCGCTCAGCCTTCCTTATAGTCTAGCTCTCACAGCCATACATTACTACTGGGAAAACCATAGCTTTGATTAGACGAACCTTTGTGGGCAAGGTGATGTCTCTGCTTCTTACTATGCTGTCTAGGTTTGCCATAGCTTTCCTCCCAAGGAGCAAGCGTCTTTTAATTTCATGGCTACAGTCACCATCTGCGGTGATCTTGGAGCCCAAGAAAATAAAACCTTTCACTGCTTCCATTTCTTCCCCTTCTATATGCCAGGAAGTGATGGGGCCAGATGCCATGATCTTAGTTTTTTTTAATATTGAGTTTCAAACTAGCTTTTGCACTCTCCTCTTTCACCCTCAACAACAGGCTCTTTAGATCCTCTTCGCTTTCTTCCATTAGGGTGGTATCGTCTGCATATCGGAGGTTGTTGATAATTCTCCCGGCAATTAATTCCGACCTGTGATTCAACCAACCTGGCATTTCTCATGATATACTCTGCATATAAGTTAAATAAGCAGGGTGACAATATGCAGCATTGTCGTACTCCTTTCCCAGTTTTGAACCACTCGGTTGTTCCATGTCTGGTTCTTACTGTTGCTTCTTGACCCTCGTACAGGTTTCTCAGGAGACAGGTAAGGTGGTCTGGTATTCCCATCACTTTAAGAATTTGCCACAGTTTGTTGTGATCCACATACTCAAAGGCTTTAGCGTAGTCAATGAAGCAGAAATAGACGTTTTTCTGGAATTCTCTTGCTTTCTCCATGATCCAGCAAATGTTGGCAATTTGATCTCTAGTTCCTCTGCCTCTTCGAAACCCCGCTTGTACTTCCGGTAGTTCTCGGTTCGCATACTGCTGAAGCCTAGCTTGTAGGATTTTGAGCATCACCTTGCTGGCATGTGAAATGAGCGCAATTGTGCGGTAGTTTGAACACTCTTTGGCGTTGCCCTTCTTTGGAATTGGAATGTAAACTGACCTTTTCCAATCTGTATCCATTTTGACATAAGATTGAGTGGGACTGTTCGCACATAATAGTGGATTTGGCAGCAAATGATGGATTAACCCATGATTTATGGGGCTGCGCACAAGCCACTTCCAGTTTGCAGCAACAACCTATGAACACCCCATTCATAGGTTGTTAGTGTGATGTCCAAACCCAGACACTTTGGGTTATTCATGGGTTAAGCAACCCAAAGTTAATCTACGAACAAACCATGGGCTAACTTTGGGTTGTTTAACCCATAAATAACCCAAAGTGTCTGGGTTTGGATGTCATGCTCATAACCTACAAATTGGGCATTCATAGGTTGTTGTTGCAAACTGGAAGTGGCTTGCATGCGATACACATCCCCACAAATCATGGGTTAATTAATTAGCCTGTACTTTGCTGCTGAATGCCGCTGTTACGTGAGAACCAAGTCAATGTGTGCAGGATCTTGTTTCTAGTTCTGGAAGTTACGAGGAATAGGCTGGCACATGAACATGATGTGTACACACGGCCATATGGATTAGCACCATGCAGATGTGTGCTGAGATAAGATGTAGTGTAAGCACGCACTGTACTGTCGTTCCTTCCCTCCCTCTCTTGGTCACTCCTTTAATATTAGAAAAGCCATTCTTAAAAAGGTTTAGGCAGCCTTTCCCAATCTGGTGCCCTAGTTCAACATATCTGGAGTGGACCAGTCTGGGGAAGGGTGGTTTAGTGTTTCAACCATACAGGCATTCAATAAATAAGAAGAGCCCTGCTGGATGAAAGCAAGGATCCATCCAGTGCAGCATCCCATTTCACCCAGGGGCCAGAACTATGATCTGACAAAGACATGGGGAGTAGACTGTGAGAATGTTGGAGAGTTTTTTGTTTTTTTTTAAGAAGTGGGGGCATGGGGAAGTTGTGATAAAAGAGGAAGTTGTTTTTGGAGATTAAGAGCATCTATAATTGGGGAGTAGGAGGGCTTAGAGGGAATGACATTGCAAATTGCTTTCAAAATTGGTAGGAAGCTGTTTAATGCACATTAAGGCAGCTGAGTACAGTCTCTCTCTTTTTAAACTAGCCTAACAGCATTAATGGATCTGTGCTGCAGAGTGGGTTTGGCAAGCTACTTGTCTGCGTCCTGGAATGAAAAATTGACTGCCTTATCTCATGGTCTGGCCTTAACCTAATCATTTGCAAGAGCTTCCTTTTCCTTCTCTGCCATTTTTTTCCAGTTGGGAAAAGAAACTTAGGCTTCTTATGTCTGGGCTGGGAAACATCTGCTTCTTTTCTCTCTCCCCATCCTCCCTTTGCATGAGGAAGAATTCTGTGTATCTCAAAAGCTTGTATATTGTATTTTTAATAGCAGCTCGTTCTAATGAAACAGCATGTTTCAGTGGCTCTGGATGGAATGGTTATTTCATTCATTTATTATTTCTTCGACGCTTTTCAGAGCAAAAGCCCTCTCAAGGTGGCATACAACATTAGAACTCACATAATAAAAATTGATGCAGTAATAAAAACAGCAAGATGAGCAAATATCCTAAAAAACAGCTAACACCAGCATAAAAATAAAACCTTCCACATACAGCTGCAGCTGCAACCTAGTCCGATAAACATAATCACAGGACGGCCAGAGTAAAGTAGTAAGTTTTCCGGGCCTTCGTAAAAGCTTGCAATGATGGGACCTGGTGGACCCCCGATGACAATTTATTCCAGAGGTGTGGGGCTTCTGCAGAGTAGGCCCTCTCTCATGTACTCACCTATCTAACTGCCCTCACAGGCGGGCATGTGAGAAAGGCCTCTCTTTCTGATCTTAAAGTGCAGGCAGGATGATATGGGTGAAAGCAGTCCTTCAAGTAATTTGGTCTCAAACCATTTAAGGCTTTAAAGGTCAAAACCAGGACTTTAGATTGGGCTCAGAAGTCAAACAAGTCCTTTACAGCAAGACTGTTAAGAAGAGAGCTACTGAAATCAGGCTTGGGACCAAACAAAGGTAGAGCCAACAGGCAAAGAGATGAAGAATCAGAAATGTAAAGTGACAGAGTCTCGATGCATCACCCAAGATCTGTTAAACAGGGTCCAGGAAATCCTCAACCCATGAAAGTGGAAAAAGTTATTGCCTGAATGTGCTACAGGTAGCAAAACTCAAGTGAAGTTTCCTTTAATGGCTTGGTCCTGAATGTGTGCCAGATTCCTTGGATGCTAAAAAAGAAGAAGCAGCGAGCGGCTTAAAGGCATAGTTCGTTTCAGTCTAAATTGCCTGTGTAGCAGCCCTGCTTTCTGAAACACCCATCTCAGGAAGAATAATGGTGTTCTAGGATCGGAGAAGGGGCTTCAGCTATCCAGCATGTTGATCTGCAGAGTTCATCTTGGTACAACTGGCTGTATGAAATGACCGTCTTGTCTTGGTTTTGCTTTTGTTAGATTGATGAAGCAGTTGCTGTACTGCAAGCGCACCAGATCTCTGAAGTATCCCGTAAGAGCAGCTCAGCAGCATTCCTCCAATGACCAAGGTGGGAACGGAAGAACATGACAGGCATAACGTGGTTATTATTATTCATATAGTGCTATCTATGTACATTGTGTTTTACAGAGAACAGGTATGACAGGTCCCTGCCCCAAGGGGCTTACAATCTAAGATGGTCCTAGAGAAGCGACAGATGAAGGGGGAAATGGAGACGTGGGTACAGGGGGAGAACATGCGATTATTTCAGTTACACGTACTTTGACTTCGTTACAATGGGCAAGTTCGCATGACATGCCAACCCATTGGGGGGGGGGGGAGACATTTAAAACTACCCACTTCCCAATGGGATGCCCATGCTTTTGAGGGTGGACCTTAAACGCACAGGCATCCTTGCAGGATTGCCTTACCTAGCTGACCCCTATCTGTGCTAGCCTCCCTGCTGCTTCATATGAAACTAGACACCCACCCCACTTAACCCCAAAGATCACTCTTGCTGCTTGTGTTTTGGCAAATGAGAGGCAGCTTCAGCAATCTTGAAAGAAAAGGGGAACTGTGTGTGGGGAACCCTGAAAAATGCATGCAGCAGAGTTGGTACAGCCTTTCCTCGACTGCGACCCTGAATGTTTGTTAAGTGCAACATTCAGGGCTGCAGTTGGGGCAAGCCGTTTTTCTTTGTTAACCCAATAAACCGAAGGGAAAAAAATTAGGGAGACATTTGCGCACATTCCTGGGCATGGGGATGTGCAGAAATGTTTTTCCCAGCCCTGTCTTTGCACAAAAACAGGGCTGGGGAAGTAAACTAAAAAGGGGGTCCGACCGCGATCAGGGCCTCAACGAGGATCGGCAGGGACGAAGGGGGTGCCGGTGATCGCCCCGCACAGTTGGCAGGGCTGTCCCTGGCAAGGGAAAGGGCAAGCACTGGCAGTGGCTTGACCATGACCACCAAAGTGATCATGGCTATGATCTCTCAGCAGCTTTTGCCGCTTTTGCTGAGTGGCTCGCTGCCCGATGCCCTTTATCCATTGTTACGTGATGTGCTCTAATGGGGCACTTCATGATGTGCTCTAATAGACCCATGTACAACTTTGCACACATTCTAATGAGACACACACCCACTTATAAGGAATCTTTGGACATTGGCAATAGAGCATCTATGGCTAAGAAGGCGATTCCCACCCAAAGATATTCACACTCAGACACTGTTGGAGAGGATAACACCACAATGGCACATTTATTGGGGTTTACAAAGATTCAAATCCACAAGCTAGTTTGGGGGAATTAGCTGAGCACATGGATTTAACACTTAAGACCAACTGGGGATGCTCCCACCTTCACCAAGTTATGCTTTGGTGGGGAAATTAGCTGCATTCTTGGTGAAGCTGAGCTCCAGGCCTAAAAACAGTTTTCAAGACTGTGGGAAGGAGTCTAAAAGCAATATACCTTTCCTTGGGCTGAAGCCCTTTCTTACAGACAGGAACTAGTGTGCGTTGCAATTCCAGGTCTCAAATGAAGAGGAAGGAAAGCAGAGAGTCTTGACTAAGGGAGGCAAAGCACCCACTATTGGCACCTTGCTCTGGCGAGCAAGGAGCTTAGTGATTTCAGTGATTTAAGCATAGAGTCTTTCCTCTGGGAGGAGAGACTCTGAGTGATTTCAGCATCAGTGTGGCATCTTACCCCTGCAGGGGTGAGGCACCTAGTAATTTCAGCAGCATGGCCTGCCCCAACCTGAGGCTTCTTACACAGTTCAGAGAAAGGCCGTGACATCACAACTCTGATGAGCCTGATGAGCCAGACACTGCTCATAGGCACTGCTTGCTATGGGAGAAAGACAAAAGAGTGTGCTTGAGGATGATGGCTGTACTTGCCAAAACCAAAAGTCCTACTTACTATCTCTTATTCGCTTAACAAAAGATGACCTTGCATCTTAATGACTGTCTTAAAGACAGTTGTCAAAGCTGGAGTTCAACAATGGGAGCATATTGAATACAACTGTTGTTCTCCAGCACGTTCATGTTTTGCTGAATTTTGACCCCCACCTTTGCCTTTGGGGAATGCATTTTAAGCAGTCCATTAGAAACTGAATTGCTTGATCTAGTCTTGCATGTTGCTCTCAACCCCATTCCTGTGCCTTTCTCTCACCTTTGCTGAGGCTGGGGATGAAGACACCTGGCTTTTTGGCTGTCTCAAAAATGGAGTCAGTACTGTTCACTCAAAAGAGAGCTACTTTGTAACACCATGGTGGGTTGGCATGTCTGGGTTCAGGCAACACGCCAACCCATCGTGGGTAAAACAATCCCTACAACAGACGATAGGCTATTAGGGTAGGTTGTTTGTGTTGTTTCAGATGACAACCCACCGTGGGTTAGCGTGTCACGCGAACCCAGTTAGTAAGGCAGCCTTTCCCAACCTGGTGCCTTCCAGATGTGTTGTTGTTGTTGTTGTTTATTTGATCAGTCGCTTCCGACTCATAGAATCATAGAATAGTAGAATCATAGAATAGTAGGGTTGGAAGGGGCCTACAAGGCCATCGAGTCCAACCCCCTGCTCAATGCAGGAATCCAAGTCAGAGCATCCCTGACAAATGGCTGTTCAGCCTCGTCTTGAAGGCCTCCAGTGTGGGAGAGCCCACCACCTCCCCAGGTAATTGGTTCCATTGTTGTATTGCTCTTACAGTCAGGAAGTTTTTACTGATGTTCAGCCGGAATCTGGCTTCCTGTAACTTGAGCCCATTATTCCGTGTCCTGCACTCCCGGATGATCAAGAAGAGATCCTGGCCTTCTTCTCTGTGACAACCTTTCAAGTACTTGAAGAGTGCTATCATATCTCCCCTCAGTCTTCTCTTCTCAAGGCTAAACATGCCCAGTTCTTTCAGTCTCTCTTCATAGGGCTTTGTTTCCAGTCCCCTGATCATCTTTGTTGCCCTCCTCTGAACCCTCTCCAGTTTGTCTGCATCCTTCTTCAAGTGTGGTGCCCAGAACTGGACACAGTACTCCAGATGAGGCCTAACCAGTGCTGAGTAGAGGGGAACTAGTACTTCCCGGGATTTGGAAGCTATGCTTCTATGAATGCAGCCCAAAAGAGCATTGGCCTTTTTTGCAGCCACATCACATTGTTGGCTCATATTCAGCTTGTGATCGACAACAATTCCAAGATCCTTCTCACTTGTAGTGTTGTTGAGCCACGTATCCCCCATCTTGTAACTGTGCATTTGGTTTCTTTTTCCTATGTGCAGAACTTGGCATTTATCCCTATTAAATGTCATTCTGTTGTTTTCTGCCCAGCGCTCCAGTCTATCCAGATCACTTTGAATTTTGTTTCTGTCTTCCAAAGTATTAGCTATCCCGCCCAGTTTTGTGTCATCTGCAAATTTGATCAGCATTCCCTGCACCTCCTCCTCCAAGTCATTAATAAAAAAAGACTCTTCGTGAAGACACTTCGTGACTTCATGGACCAGCCCACGCCAGAGCTTCCTGTCGGCCTTTGCCACTCCCAGCTCCCCCAAGGTCGAGTCCATCACCTCCAGAATATCATCCATCCATCTGGCCCTTGGTCGGCCCCTCTTCCTTTTGCCTTCCACTTTCCCTAGCATCAGCATCTTCTCCAGGGTATCCTGTCTTCTCATGATGTGGCCAAAGGACTTCAGTTTTGCCTTTAAGATTATTCCCTCAAGTGAGCAGTCTGGCTTGATTTCCTGGGGTATGGACTGGTTTGATCTTCTTGCAGTCCAAGGCACTCTCAGAATTTTCCTCCAGCACCACAGTTCAAAAGCATCTATCTTCCTTCACTCAGCCTTCCTTATGGTCCAGCTCTCGCAGCCATAGGTTACTACGGGGAATACCATTGCTTTAACTATGAAGACCTTTGTTGTCAGTGTGATGTCTCTGCTCTTCACTATTTTATCAAGATTTGTCATTGCTGTCCTCCCAAGAAGTAAACGTCTTCTAATTTCCTGGCTGCAGTCAGTATCTGCAGTAATCTTTGTGCCTAGAAAGACAAAGTTTGTCACTGCCTCCACGTTTTCTCCCTCTATTTGCCAGTTATCAATCAAGCTGGTTGCCATAACTGGCATATGGCATGCATCACCCTGACAGCATCATCTTGCAAGATTTTAAACAGTTCAGCTGGGATACCGTCATCTCCTGCTGCCTTGTTATTAGCAATGCTTCTTAAAGCCCATTCAACCTCACTCTTCAGGATGTCTGGCTCTAGCTCACTGACCACATCGTCAAATCTATCCTCGATATTATTATCCTTCCTATACAGATCTTCTGTATATTCTTGCCACCTTTTCTTGATCTCTTCTGCTTCTGTTAGGCCCTTGCCATCTTTGTTTTTGATCATACCCATTTTTGCCTGGAATTTACCTCCGATGTTTCTAATTTTCTGGAAGAGGTCTCTTGTCCTTCCTATTCTATTATCTTCTTCTGCTTCCACACATTGCTTGTTTAAAAATAATTCCTGATCTCTTCTGGCTAACCTCTGGAATTTTGCATTTAATTGGGCATATCTCCCCCTATCACTGTTGCCTTTTGCTTTCCTTCTTTCTTGGGCTGCTTCCAGTGTCTCAGCAGACAGCCATCTTGCCTTCTTGGTTTTCTTTTTCTTTGGGACGTTTTTTGTTGCCGCCTCCTGAATGATGTTGCGAACTTCTGTCCATAGTTCTTCCGGGACCCTATCTACTAAATTTAGTCCCTTAAATCTATTCTTCACCTCCACTGCATATTCATGAGGAATATTCGTGAGCTCATATCTAACTGATCTGTGGGTCTTCCCTATTCTCTTTAGTCTGATTCTAAATTGTGCAAGAAGAAGTTCGTGATCTGAACTACAATCAGCTCCAGGTCTTTTTTTTTACCAACTGCATAGATGTCCGCCACCTTTGGCTACAAAGGATGTAGTCAATCTGATTTCGGTGTCAACCATCTGGTGAAGTCCATGTATAAAGTCGTCTCTTAGGTTGTTGGAAGAGAGTGTTTGTTATGCACAGTGAGTTGTCTTGGCAAAATTCTATCAGCCTATGTCCTGCTTCATTTTGTTCTCCCAGACCATGCTTGCCATAATTCCAGGTGTCATTTGACTACCCACCTTAGCATTCCAGTCTCCTGTAATGAAAATAACATCTTTGTTTGGCATACTATCCAGTAGGTGCTGCAGATCCTCATAGAACTGATCTACTTCTGCTTTTTCAGCATCTGTGGTTGGGGCGTATATTTGGATCACTGTGATGTTAAATGGCTTACCCTGAATTCGAATTGAGATCATTCTGTCATTTTTTGGATTGTATCCAAGCACTGCTTTAGCCACTTTATTATTAATTATGAAGGCTACTCCATTTCTTCTGTGGTCCTCTTGTCCACAGTAGTAGATCTGGTGGTCATTTGATGTGAAGTGGCCCATTCCAGTCCATTTCAGTTCACTGACACCCAAAATGTCTATATTTAATCTTGACATCTCCCCAGTAACCACATCCAATTTGCCCTGGCTCATAGATCTTACATTCCAGGTTCCTATGGTGTGTTGATCTTTAGAACATCGGATTCGTCGTTCACCATCAGCACCATTGGCTGCTAGCCATCCTTTTGGCTTTGAGCTAGGTGCGTCATCACATCTGGGGCTAGTTGAACTTATCCTCTGTTCCTCCCCAGTAGCATTTTGACCATCTTCTGACCTGGGAGTCCCATCTTCCGATGGTATACCGACATATCTCTGGTTGTACTGATCCATTTAGTTTTCATGGCAAGAATACTGGGGTGGGTTGCCATTTCCTTCCCCAGGGATCATATTTAGTCTGACCTCTCTGCCATGACCTTCCCATCTTGGGTGTCCCTTCACGGTTTAGCTCATGACGTCATTGAGGTGCTCAAGCTCCAGCACCACGACAAGGTAACAATCTCCTTTGCTGGAGTACAACTCTCAGAATCAAATGGGCCCCTGATCAGGATTGGGACCTCCACATGCAGGTGGTTGGGGGTTAAGCATTTCCACCCAGCTGCTTACCTCCCTAAATTTGTACCCACCCTGCCTGGGGACTAAGAAAAAAACAACTTTAAATTGGCATCAATCTGGACTGGGGCCCCATGCACTTACAATAACTAAAAAAGTTAAGATCAGCGACACCCTACGCATTTAACACATGGAGTAGTTTAGCCCTGAGTGTGTGAAGGTGACATTTGTCTGCTTCACTCCTTGTCTGGATCAGTGATAGAGCAACTACTTCACTGTGCACATTGCTGCAGCTTTCATGCCCACTCTGCTTGTGCAGGCAGGCTTTGGGAAATGGCCCATCTTGTTGCACAAACTTGTTGCATGTGGTCCGAATGCCAATTAGATGCATGCCCTGGCAGGCCACCTCCCACAGCTGGAGTCTCTAATGTGGTGGCCGTGGGCACCAGTGTGCCCATGGACACCTCTCTTGGCACCTGCCAGGCTCCCTGCCCCTCCTGATTTTTTTATTGCTTAAGATTTTTTTAAAAATTATTTACTTAGTCACTCATAGACTGGCATGCCTCAAAGTGAAGTGCTGTCCTCCAGTATTATCTTTATTTGGGTTCAAAAGAGTGTTTTTTGTATTGTGTTGCTCAGCCCCCACCTCTGCCTTGTAGTTAGGTTCTTGGGCAAGTTACTTTTCTTTTAGTCTCACCCATTTGTCTTCTGGGGAAATGAGTGTTTTGTGACCGGTCATGTCCCCCACAGTAGCCAGTTTATGAGTGAACAAGCCCCACCCCATGGCAGTCCTTTTGTGCAAGCACCCACAACACTGTCTTAAAATTCCAAATGTGCCCACTGACCCGAAAAGATTGGGGACCCCTGTGCCTGTGTAGATACAGACAAATGGTGCATCTCAAGGGACAAATGTGCCCCTCTTTCTTTACCTATTACTGCAGGAATGGGCAACTTGTTGCCCTCCAGATATTTAGACCTACAACTCCGAGCAGCCCTAGCCAGCAGAGTCAATGGTAAGGGATGATGGGAGTTTATAGGCCAAAACATCTGGAGGGCTACAAGCTATGCATCCCTGTATTACTGCCAGGATGGCTACATAATTCAGTCTAGGTCAGCCTTTCCTAACCTGATACCCTCCAGATGTGTTGGACTGCAACTCCTATCACCCCAGCCACCCTGGCTGTGATGGCTGGGGTGATGGGAGTTGTAGTCCAACACATCTGGAGAGCACCAGTTTGGGGAAGGCTGTTTGGGTAGATACCTATCTCTGTATTCTAATTTAGACTTATTATTTTTTAAAGCATATATCCCACCTATTTCCCAGAGAGGGCACTTAAAGTGGCAAACAGCCACACCGGCGGTATCTTAAAAATCTAGATTTACAAAGAACAATAACAGTTTGTAAGGACAGCACTTAACCATAACTTCTCCATTTAAGATTAAAAGTATATGTTTGCAGGAGAAAGAAAATGGACAACCTTGCTGAAGAGAGACCCACCAAGGCAGAAGTGCTTCCGTTGTAATATTGTCAAAGTATTTATTTTGTTTTTGCATATGTGTATGATCCAGTCCTTCATGCAAAAATCTAGCCCTATTTAAATTACACTTTCTTTTGTGCACTTAAGATCCACTGCAATTTTCTTTCCCACTAGTATTGTACTTACATTTACAATATATACATGTATAATATTCACGAGTGCTCTTCTGGCAACTCTAGTTGGTGGGGGACATATTGTGACAATGTAATAGCAGAATGAAGTGGAACAGAATGGTTCCATTGTTTTGATTTTTCAAAAGTTAATTTCTCATTGCTGGTCACTTTTAGTAGCCTTAATCATAAACCACTACTGGGGCCTGTAACAATATTTTATTTGTTCCTGCTGTTGACATGATAAAGAGCTGAAGCTTCACTTCCTCAACCCTTGTGTCCTTTTCTAGATGTCTTTCTTCAGTGTTCACTGTATAAATTGCATTAGCAACCACACGTCTAGCTTCAAGACTTCCAGTACTGTTCAGACATTAATGGAATGAACCAAGGTGATGTCTGCTATTTCTTCTTGAATAAAGCCAGCTGGCATACATACTTGACACTTGCAACAGGTTTTTATATTGCATGATAAAAGTAACTCTTGTTGCTTTTAAACTGACACTCTTCTGATTAAAAACAACTTTCTCCTACTTGATTTACTTGGTCACATATACACCCCCCCCCTTTCTACAGCTAAACCTTAATCCTGTAGAAATTACCAAGATCATACTTGCTGTTAATTCCTTTTGGAGCTGGAAAGGAAACTCCAAGTTGTTGTTTTTAGGAATCCTTGGTTATTAAGTAAAATGCCCAATAGAGTTCACATCTGTGTATGCGAAATGAGGGAAAGGAGTTTGTAACATTCAACTTGGAAAGATGGCTGAATTATAGCTTGACAGTAACGTTGCTGACTAAAGCTGCTCTGTAAAGTATGCACAAGGACTGTACCAGTCACTTTAATACTGAGCTGGTATCTAACGTTAACTGCATTGTGTGCATAGGCAGGGCAAGGTGCTGACGTGTTGATCATTTGTTTAAAGCACTCCTCGGCCACAATTTGTTGTTGTTGTTCAGTCGTTCAGTCGTGTCCGACTCTTTGTGACCCCATGGACCATAGCACACCAGGCCTTCCTGTCCTCCGCTCTCTCCCGGAGCGTGCTCAAGTTCATATTCATTGCATCGGTGATGCCATCTAGCCATCTCATCCTCTGCCGTCGCCTTCTCCTTTTGCCTTCAGTCCTTCCCAGCATCAGGGTCTTTTCCAGTGACTTTTCTCTTTGCATTTGATGGCCAAAATATTTGAGCTTCAGCTTCAGTATCTGTCCTTCCAATGAGCACTCAGGGTTGATTTCCTTTAGGATGACACAAAGTCTTCGACAAAGGCTTACATACAATCAGTGTCACAAAGCAGCCCCTCCCCACAGGATAACAGTCTTAAAAGACATGACACAAAAGGAAAAAACTCTGGGGAGTGGGGGGGGGAATGAAGTCTTTTAGCAAGGCTGGTGGAATGGCCCTGCTTCCCCACCCATCTCCCTCTGTACAGCCCGCTAGAATGGCTGCTGTTGGGGACAGTTAAGGGAGGAGGAGCCACCTGGTGGTATAAACCTCTTTCAGCAGTGTGTAGCTGGAAATCCTGGTCATCCTACTCTTTTCCCTCTTCTAATTCAGAAGGCTAAAGATTGTAGCAGCGTGCTGTATTATTAAGTCCTTGTACTTCGTGATGGAAAAATAATGCCTCAGAATGAGATGTGAGTGAAGTGGCTCTTCCTACTAACTTTAAAAAGGGCATTGATTAGTGATGGGGCAGCAGTGAATACTAGATGTTTCTCATCCCCTCATGAAAATGCAGATGTATTTAGACGAGCAGAGCTGCGGTGGTTGGGGATATAAGTTGTAGTCAAACCTTCCTGGTGGGCACCAGGTTGGGGAACACTGACTTAGGCTGTAATTTTCCCATCAATCACAAATGTGGCTGGCCAAATTGTGAGCTTCAAAAAGAAAAACATCCCCCCCAACAGTCTGCCAAGCTAGCTTCTGACACCTTTATAAATGATAGACTAGATCTTTTCTTTTCTTTTACCATTTATGCAGGTTTTGCTAATGATAGGGCTGACTTATGAAGGACCCTGAACCTGAAGACTGCCGCCTACCTCTGGAAGTTTTTTCGTTTGCCCTTCTGGTATTGATTTTTTTTTGAAGGCAGCTAGCTTGGGTCTTCTCACCATTTGCAGAGAGTATGTTGCATTTTCAGATGAATCTATCAAAAACAGCCTCAATAGCAAAATGTAAAATGCCTGCCAGGTCTAACCTAGTCAGGCATTAATATAAACTGGAGCAGGCCAGGAGAGAGAATGAAAAGCATGAAGCTCTGGCTGGAACTTTTACAATGACTAGGTAGGGAAAAAAATTCCTTGTGAATGAAGATCCCAAAGGATTGGGGAGAGAGAAAGTTAGGATGGGCCTAGCTCAGCGGTCCCCAACTTGGTGCCCTCCAGATGTTTTGTACCAAACACTCCGCATTCCTGCTCATTGACCATGCTGCTTGGGGCTGTTGGTAGTTAAAGTCCAAAATAGCTGGAGGGCACCTGGTTGGTGTAGGGTGGCCCAGCTTAACTGCTTCCTGAATAAAGAGTTTCAAATTCACTTTTTAAATGAACATTTTGATTTGAATCAACTTCTGTGCCCAATACTATATTTTGCATTGTACACACAGCCCTGGCTGTAGTCATACACTTTAAGTATAGATACTCTCATACTCTGTTGGCTTACTGCTTAAGTGGCTTATTTCAGAATTCACTCATAAAAGTAACACCATCACATCGGCCCAATTTTTACATCAAAACCACCTAGTTTTTTTTAAAAAAACCTGGGTTGTTGTGAATGAGTGCGCTTCCTAATGCACACTGCCTGATCTCTCCCACTGTGAGCGGCCCTGGCTTGCTTGCTGTGATATGTGAACCAGGAATTTTGGCTATTCCAAGAAGAGAGACTTTTTAAGTTCGCATATCACAGCAAGTACATCTTCACCAAGGTTGGCCGTAGAATCCCTGTCCAAATGTCTGGAGACGGTGAGTGGCTGGATGGGGAGGAATAAGCTGAAGCTGAACCCTGACAAGACCGAGGTACTTCTGGTGGGAGACAAGAGGAGGCTGGGGGATGCTGACCTGGTGTTGAATGGGGTACGGCTACCCTTGAAAGACCAGGTCCGCAGCCTGGGGGTCATTTTGGACTCCCAGCTGTCCATGGAGGCTCGGGTGTCAGCTGTGAGCCGGACAGCGCTGTATCAACTCCATCTGATACGGCGGCTGCACCCCTTCCTTCCTGACCATCTGTTCCCATCGGTAGTATATGCCCTGGTCTCCTCTCATTTAGACTACTGTAATGTGCTCTACATGGGGTTACCCTTGAAGACGGTTCGGAAACTGCAGCTCGTACAGAACGCGGCGGCTCGCCTGATTAAAGGCGGCCGCCGGCGAGATCACATCACTCCAGTGCTGAAGGAGCTGCACTGGCTACCAGTTGTTTTCTGGGCCAAATCCAAGGTGTTGGTTTTGACCTTTAAAACCCTATATGGTTGCGGCCCAGCCTATCTTAAGGAGCGCCTCCAGCAGCACCAGACAGGCCGCTTAACAAGATCAGCCTCGGATGGCCTTCTCTCTGTCCCATCAGCCAGGACAGCTAGACTGGTGGGGATGAGGGAGAGGGCCTTTTCTGTGGTGGCCCCCACTCTGTGGAACTCCCTCCCTAGGGAACTCCGCCATGCCCCCTCTTTAATGAGCTTCCGTCATGCATTAAAAATGTGGTTGTTCAGGCAGGCATTTGGGGTGGGTTAGGGTATTTTAGAAAATGTTTTTATTGTAGAATTTTATTGTTTTAAACTGTTTTATTGTATGTTGTACATCGCCCAGAGTGGCTGGGTGACCAGCCAGATGGGCGATTAATAAATTTAATAATAAATAAATAAAGTGTCCCTGGGTTATTTAGCCACTTCTGCTCACAAGAGGAGCAATCAGCATAACCAAGCATGTTGCTGTGTTCACAACCACCCAGAGTTTAAAAAGAAATATCTTGGGTTGTTGTGCCGTGTGAACTAAGCCACATAGAAGTATAATGTTCATGGAGAACTAAGCTACTGTGTTCCGGGGAATAACTCCTTTGCTTTGGAACAGGCCTGGGCACCTGCCAGAACCCCATCTCCTCAACAGGGCCCACCAGTGCTGAAACCTGTCTCCATCCCCCCGTGGATCTGGGACTATTTTAATTTCCCACCATGCTCTTGCTATAGTGTTTTCCTGGAGCACTGTGGGAAATATAAATAGCAGCTGCCATTTGCCACTGATGAGGGTGCTGCTGCAACTGGGTAAAGCTAAAAGGGGGCCACAGATGTAGGAGGGGGCCCACTGGAGGGCACTTTACTGAGTGAGGGCTCCTTCAAACCTGGAGCCAGTCCTGCTCAGGAACATTCACAGAGGCAGTCTAAAATGGACAAAATAAACTCTCATGTCTACCATCATAATTGCACACAGTAGCAGAACCAAACATGTTTATTTTAAAAGTTCAAAACAACATCAGGAGCGTAGAGTGACTTATGGTGTAAGAATCCAGCTTTACCACTGAGGCCTGAGAGAGAACTTAAATAATGCTTCTGTGGCCAGCCATTCTTTTCTGTTCAAAATCTCCAGAGGGAGGAGAAAGGGTCGGCTACGAGTAGAGCTGTGCTGTATTTCACAGTGCAACATTAACAGCAGTAATTTTCTAAGGTACTTGCTGCAGAACCTGCACACTGCAGGCCTGTGTTAAGAGGCTGCATGCAAAGCTCCCCCCCCCCCCAACTTTAAAGGCAGTAGCTCTCAGGCAATAAGGAAAACTGAAGACTCTCCAGACAGTTTTCGTTCCCACAAGGTGAATAGCTAACTGCAACCCTAACTCTGAAAAGCTGGAGGGCAGAATTGAAGCGGACTACACTTTTGTGGTTGTTGTTTGAGACTATTTCTCACAAACAACAGATGACTTGGTAAAAGTGTGTCCGGACTAAACCAGACAGCAGGTGGAGGCAACCATAATTAAATGCTCCTCTACCTCATTGAGAAAATTAGTACAGGAGGGAGAATGCCAGGCTAGAAACCTTTCCCCTCTTACTATCCAATTCTCTCCATCTCAGAGAATCTTTCTGAACATTCAGTCAGACAGGTCTTTTATGCTGCAGCCTGAGGTGCGAAAACCCCACACAAATTTCTTATGTGTGGTTTGTGAGAAGTAGTCCTAAAAAACCATACTTGTTGCAGGCAGATATAGAAGCGTTCTTGTACATGCAGGCCCCTCCACCTGAGCACTTCTATAATGGGGGAAATTGTCTGTGTTCTCTTCGTCCCCACCAAGCCCCACAACTACTTTGACATGCATACGGGGGGGGGGGGGGAGTCCATGTGTAGTAAAAGGCATGTATAAAACAATGTAACAGGTGTTTAACCTAAGGGTAAGTAAAACTGAGCCTAATCAGCAAAAACTCAAATTTTGAAAAGGTACACACATTATAAGGGCAACACAATGTACCAAGCTCTTTGGTAAAGGACAAAAGCAGCATTAAATTCCCAAGTAACATTCTGAAGACCAAATACTCCACTGGAGCCTAGTGCACAAAAGTTAAGGCAAAGCAGACTATGCTTGAAACTCTTACTTCCATCTGCCACTCTATTAACTCAAGCCTCTAGTGTGTACTCTGCTGCTACCTAAATGTATAAGCAGCCCCTAGGTTCTCTCTGCAGACACACACCAGAAAGATCACATTTGACAAATGCTGCTTGGTCTGCTAGAACGATCTTTGTCAGTGCTTAAAAACTGCCATTCTGCTAGCACAGAGCCTGGCCGCACAGCTACTTCTCTAGAATTTTGCTAGGAAGTTGCGATCTCAAGAGGTCACACTGGACATTCAGAAGGCTTTAGGAGGAAGAATGAACAACTTTTATAAAGCAAGGAACCAGAGAGATGTCAGCAGGTCTGAAAGGTGAATTTTGCAGCTGCATTCAGGCTGGTCCCTGTGATTTCTTTTTTAAACAGGAAAAACATGTCATCTTCAGAAGAGCACAAAGATGTCTTTAGCCCCTCTTATTTTAAGAGTTTGTTTAATTCTTGCAGTAGTTTCTTAGCAGCACTGTTTTCTGGTTCAATTTTCAAGAGGCTGTTGATATCTGCTTTGCTGGATTTGTAGTCCTAGAAATAAAAGTAGTATTTAGATATTTGGTAGGGGGTTGATAGAGGTATTTGTACTAGCCTAGAGCTACTGACTTCTCCCTTAGGGAAACAAACCCCATGAAAACCTGGCGGTAGCAAGAACTGGCAACCCTGAATTACTGAAAAAATAGTGAATGCAGTATCTCATAGATGAAAGAGTTTTGGTGCCTCTTGCTGCGCTGCCACTTCTGCGGCCCTGTCTTCTACCTCCACTATTTGTAATGCATCGCAACTGACTTTTCAACAGTCTCTGAACATGTTGAATCTCAGACAACCTCCTTGCTTAGCTCCTGGCCTCCTCAGCTGCCAATCCACACATAAAGATATTGCATTGCTTCTTGCAAATCCAGAGTGTTGTTAGTGGCCCAACTTACATCCTGCTATTCTTTCCAGCTTATCAGACACTCACATATCCCTAAATTTGGTGTAGTTTTTGCTTACAGTTTGGGATGCCTTTCGTGGTTTGTTCTTACGTTATAGCTCTGGGTTGTTTATCCCTCAACAACCAACAGTTCCAGGTTCACATGTCACAGAGAACAACCCAGAGACAAGTCGTTCTGGGTTGTTTAGTGCACTAGAAGCGCTCAGGAGTCAGATTGTTCCTGCGTACCCCCAAGCAACCCATGGTTAACAACCCATGGGTTGTTTCATTGTGTGAACCAGGCCAATGAGTGATTGAGAAAATTATTGGGTTATTTCCTCATGAATCAGTAGGGGAAGCTACTGCTTTAAATGTGTATTAAGGATTTGCAACTCTGCCAAATACTGAAAAAGACAAAGAACTGAACAGACTGATTACCTTAAAACACTTATTGCAAGCACCAGACCAACAAGCGACTGGGCCTTAAATTTAAAACAACCAGGAGTCGGGCCTTCTTAGAATGAGGAAACTGCAGAACCCTGGCTAGTCGCTTGTCTCATGTGGTGCTGGAATTGGCACCAAATGCCTGGGGCTGGCTAGCTGCTACTGGAGTGGCTTGGCTGAATGACCTCACCTCTCCCATTGCTGGCTTTCTCCTGCCTATGAATCTACTACAGCAACACAGTCATTTCTCGTTATCCATGCTCTAGAAACCTCCTGGTTGGATTACTACAATGTGTTATATGTGGGGCTACCTTTGAAAATATTCCAGAAGCTTTAGCTGGTTCAAAATAGGGCACCGAGGTTATTAACTGGGGTCTGCTAGTTATGATCACATCAATGCTTTGTCATCTACACTGGCTGCCAGTTTGTTTCCAGGCTAGCATGACTAAAGCAGGAGCGCAGAGCCTCATTCAATCCACAGGCCAAATTCCATTTCAGATAAGCTCTCAGGGGTTGCATTCCAGTGGGGGTGAGGCCTATCCCACCCCCCCATACCAGCATATTTGAGTTTAAAGCCCTTACTGCCAGTAACTAAGCCTTAGGAGAGGCAGTTCAGCTTTTTAGAATGGGGGAAGAACTGCACAAAAGGCACCAAACAGCCAGTGGTTGCGGGAAAGGGGGTGGGACCAAAGAAAGGGGGAGTGGCCTTCTAGGGTTCTGCAGCCCTGCTTTAAAGCCCTAAATGGCTTGTGGCCAAGTTCCTTGAAGGATCGCTTCCTCCTGTGTGTACTTGTCTGATCCTTAAGATCTTCAGAGACCCTTTCTCCAGGTACCCCTGCCCAATTATGTGAGGTAGAGAGAGGGCCTTTTCAGGAGGCATGCTCTAGTTATACAATGCCCTTTCTAGAGAGGTTCATCTGGTGCCCCTGTTATGGTATTATTGACACCAGGTGAAGACCTTTCTCTATTTCCCAGGCTTGTTAGTTTCATGTCTCTAGTGCATTTCTAGATTTTTGGCACTAATTCTTTTTCCCTATGTTGGTGACTGACTGATTTTATGCTGATTTCTGATAGTTACAGTCAGGGCCAGAAATATTGGAACAAGGATAACTGTTTTGGCAGTTGGCCTCTGTACACCACCACATTGAAGCTGAAAGGAAACACACCCAGATGGGAGCAAAGTCAGGACTTGCAGCTGTAATTCAAGGGGCTTGACAAAAGTGGGGCACTAACCATTCAGGAAGGACAGCCAATGGCATACACACACACCCATCATTGGTGGCTCATAAGTAATGGAACAAACCAATATAATTTCAAACTTAAGGGTCGCCTTTAATACCTGGATGAAAATCCTTTGCAGTCAATGACTGCCTGAAGTCTGGAACCCATGGACATGACCCAATGCTGAGTTTCCTCTCTCAAGATGCTTTGACAGGCCTTTACTGCAGCTGCCTTCAGCTGCTGCTTGTTTGTGGGTCTTTCTGCCTTCAGTCTTGCCTTCAGTAAGTGAAAAGCATGCTCTATTGGGTTGAGATCAGGTGACTGATGTGGCCATTGAAGAACATCCCACTTCTTTGCCTTGAGAAACTCTTGGGTAGCTTTTGCTGTATGTTTTGGGTCATTATCCATCTGCAATATCAAGCAGCGTCCTCTCAGTTTGGCAGTACTCGGCTGAATCTGAGCAGAAAGTATAGCCCTATGCACTTTAGAATTCATCCTGCTGCTTTTCTCAGCAGTCAGGTCATCAATAAACACCAGTGACCTGGTTCCATTGGCAGCCATACATGCCCATGCCATAACAGTGCCTTCATCATGTTTGACAGATGATGTGGTAAGCTTTGGATCATGAGCTGTTCCTTTTCTTCTCCATACTTTTCTCTTCCCATCATTCTGGTACAAGTTAATCTTGGTTTCATCAGTCCAAAGAATCTTATTCCAGAACTGGGCAGGCTTTTTTAGGTGTTTGCTGGCAAAGGCTCATCTGGCCTGTCTGTTCTTGAGCGTTCCCAGTGGTTTGCACCTTGTTGTGAAGCCTCTGTATTTGCATTCATAAAGCTGTCTCTTGACTGTAGATGTTGACAATGGCATGCCTACCTCCACAAGAGCATTCTTGACCTGGCTAGATGTTGTGAAAGGCTTCCTCTTCACCATGAGCAGAATTCTGCGGTCATCCACTTCAGTTGTCTTCTGTGGTCTTCCAGGCCTTTTGCTGTTGCTGAGCTTGCCAGTTAATTCCTTCTTTTTCAGGATGTTCCAAACTGTTGTATTGGCCACTCCCACTGTTTTTGCTGTGTCTCCGATGGGTTTGTTTCCTCAGCCCAATGATGGCCTCCTTCACTCGCATGGACACCTCTTTGGACCTCATGTTGGGAGTTCCAGTGAACAGCTACCAAATGCAAATGTAACACTCTGAACCACCTCCAGGCCTTTTATCTGCTTGATTGGTCATGGGGTACCAAGGAAGCAGGCCATACCTGGCCACGCAGCTGCTTGTCAGTCATTCGTTCCATTACTTATGATGGGTGTGTGTGTATGCCACTGGCTGTCCTTCCTGAATGGTTAGTGCCCCACTTTTGTCAAACCCCTTGAATTACAGCTGAAAGTCCTGACTCCGCTCCCATCTGGGTGTGTTTCCTTTCAACTTCAATGTGGTGGTGTACAGAGGCCAACTGCCAAAACAGTTATCCTTGTTCCGATATGTCTGGCCCTGACTGTATGTTGATGGCATTGATACTGTTTTGATGTTATATTTTGATTATGTTTGTATTCTATTGATTCAATATTTTTTGTAAACTGTCCAGAGGCCCTTGTTGATGGGAAGTATAAACATCTCATGAACAGATAAAAGTTTCCTCCAGCAGATTAAATAAAAAAGGCAATGTCCTCACTCTTAATCTCCCTTAGTCATGGTCCAACACTCAACATGCTTTGGGTTTCCCTTCAGCTGCTGCCCAAAGCTTGCCACCTTCTGGGGGCAGTTCCTTTTCAAACCTCTGGAGCAAAGGGAGTGGGACTGGAAATAATAATTAAAAAAACACACACCCAAACCTTCAAAGTTAGCAAATCATCCCCTGACAAGCAGAAGTGGGGGGGTGGCGGGAGTTGGTTTACTGAAAAGAACAACTGAGAGTTGAACGCACAGTCAGACAGAAAAGAAATGTAAGGTGAAATACTATGCATGTTTAGACAGAAAAAAAATCCTACAACTCCCAGTATTTCCCAACCGCTTAAATTAGCAACTTAAATAATGATTTACATCAGCAAGAAAAACAGTTGATTTAAATCAAACTTCCCATTGAAACTTTTTCTTATTTCCTGAACAACTATGCAAAAGTGAACACCAAACCATGTTAACTTACAACTAAGTGTGCAATCCTATACATGCTTAGACAGAAAAAAGTCCTACAACGCATGGCTGGCTGGGATATGCTGGGAGTTGTAGGACCCTTTTCTGTCTAAACATGCATAGGATTGCACACTTATTCTCCTTTTCCTGCTTCCTATGTAAATCACACCACTGCTTTAAGAAAAAGTCTTAAAAGGAACCACCAAGGAACCCTTATAATGGTAGGGGAAGAGAAGGAAAGGTGGTTTTGCCATTGCAAATTCTGCAAGCAGAGTAAATCCTTGGGCAGACACGGAGCTTACAAAACCACTATTTTTCAGACTCAGTTTTCTGTCTGTAAAATCAGTGGTTTACCTCATAAGATTGTAAAAAAAAAGTACTGCTAATAAAGTGCTTTGCACACTAAAAACATTGTTTAAAATGATAAAATAAATCTTAGAGAACGGGATGTTTCCTATATTGTACCTCCCAGTTATCTAAAATTCCAGGCAATTCCTTACCTTGAGCTCTTTGTATGCTTGTGCTCGTCTGTAAAATGCCTTGACAGTCTTTGGGTCTATCTTAAGGGCTTCTGAGCAATCTTGAATTGCTTCCTTGTACTGCTTAAGATTCAGGTAGCAAAGAGCCCTGGAATGTAGACAATGACCTATAAATGTATTTGAAAACAACTGGTACAGCAATCCTGGGTTTGGAATTATCTAATTCATGTAATAGAGTGGTGGTGCAAATGCTCCATTTTTATTCTGAAACACATGGCTTTTCTTATATTTCAACACAATGCGCGTCAAGTCCAAAATCACAAGGAACTCTTCTTAAACCTCGGAAGGCTTTAGGTTTGGGATACATCCTGCAATATATCTACATTTCTTCTAAAAACCTTATCTTTCACATCTTGCCCCAAAGCTGACATGGCTGTAATTTGCCTGTCTTAGCTGTACTGCCAAGATTTTTTTAAATATAGAGTGGCTTACTGCTCTTCAGTAATAGCCATTGTTACAGCAGCTGTCTGTGCTACGAGCACTAAGTTGTCCTACGTTTTTCACCTAAACTTTTCCTCTAGGCTCATGAAGACGGTATGTCCTCTTTCAACTCATAAATATAAGCAGTGCTGTGTGTACTCTGAACAACAACAACAATACAATGCTGCAGCCAGGCAATCCAAATTCTGCACCAAGAAACATTGGATTCTGCAAGTTATGCCAATAGAGCAAATCAGCACAATTTCCCATAATTTATTTGGAAATCCTTACTATTTTGCATAACTTATTCTGGATTTCTTAGTTCAAGTACATGTTCAAGATTTTTTGCCAGGTCTGTGCAGCTGCTTACATGACATCTAGTTTAAGGGCTGGTTTTGATGTTATCTCACGTGGAGAGAAACTAGGGATTCCGAAATTACTGAAGTGGTGGGAGGGAGCTACACTACAGCAGCTCTGCTGAAAAACTAAATTGGCTCTAAGTCACCCCCCAACAGGCTCTTTGCAATTTCTCACTTGCCCCCTATTGATATGCTTCCCATCCTGTTGCTGGCCTGATCGAATCCAGTCTCCTTGAATGGTGTAAATGAGGAGTTTATCTTTTTACGGGCATGGCTTAGCTTAAGGAGGCAAAAATAGAAGGGTGTAGAGACAGATAAATGCGGTATAAGTAGTAAGGGAGAGCTCTTGCCTGTCCTGTTTTCTTGGAGGCTTTGACCAGTCTCATCCAAGAAGGCGTAAGTATAGGATGAAGAGAGGGGGACATGCAGATACATATTTAACACAGACTCTATTGTTTTCTGCCCACAACTTAGAACTGGCAATCATAATCGGTCTCCAATACCCCTACGCTATGATACAGTGACTTGATCCAATTTCTTGGACATGGGGTGGGGGGAAGGGTTACTTGTCACATGGTTACATGAGCATTACCTGTTAGTGTATGTTGCACATTCCATCTTATGGAGTTTTAAGCTTTCTGTGTACTTTTCAATAGCTTTCTTATAGTTGCCCTTCTTTACAAATTCATTTCCTTCTAGTTTCAATGCATTTGCTCGTTCAGTTGTGGCAGCTATTCAAGAAAAACAGCACCATATCAAAATGGACGTGGCAAGCTACACATTTTTTTTTTTACAAGGGGCCATACCATGAATGAAAACCC
Source organism: Heloderma suspectum (assembly GCF_057233095.1). Classification (NCBI taxonomy): domain Eukaryota; kingdom Metazoa; phylum Chordata; class Lepidosauria; order Squamata; family Helodermatidae; genus Heloderma; species Heloderma suspectum. The sequence goes on along the minus strand of NC_139461.1, from coordinate 281,587,310 downwards.
AGCCCTGGATGTTTTGAGGTGTAGAATTTCAACAATTGCAGTCAATGTAAAAAAATAATAAAAGCAAGCTTCTTTCACTGGTTGTTCAGCAGGGATTGAGGACATAAATTTAATAGCTACTTGAGCCAATCTGTCTGTATAATGTGGTAGTACCAGAGCATATCACCAAGCTCTTGTGATAAGTGCTGGAGAAAAAGATGCAGTATCAGCTCCATGGAGCTCACGATCAGAACATAAGATTGATAGAAGCAGCATGTTCTCACTCGACACATGGGAAATAAGGTACACAAACATACATGCACGCACAAGCACAGAGTAGCACTTTGAACAGGCCAGGGCAGCTTGGGACCCAGCAAGCTAAATGTAGTCCTGCAGCCAGGTATAGGAACTTGGCAGGCTCTCACTCCCCCCGTCCCCATTTTTGTTGCCTGCCTGGGACAAGAAACACACATTGGAGGTGGGAGGTAAACAAGCACCTGGCAGTCCACAATGCTGGGTTGCATTCAGTTCAGTGGTCACAAGCTGTGCAGGCCTAGTTCACACAAATAGCGGTGGAAGCAATAAAACTGTGCCTCGACCGTACTCCCACCTCAGATTCTAGGAAGGGGATAGCATGATTGAATGCTGCTCAATAAAACAGGGGTGCAAAATGTGTGGCCCACCAAGCAGTGCTGGCTCCAGGCTTTTGAGGGCTCTTGGGCAAGATACCCTCAATTGGCCCCCTCCCTCGGCAAGTCTATCTTCTCGTTGTCATTGTCACCAGCTAGTATTGTTCCTTTATCTTCTCTCTCCTTATTGGTACCACTTGCCTACTTGACAGGCAGAGAGTAAGAAGGCAGTGGCATCTCCTGAACCTCCTTTTCACCACCTCTATTGTCTGGGCTAGAGTGAGAGGCAGGTGAACAAGCAGGTTGCAAGGGTGAAGAGGAGGAACGACTCCAGGGGGCTCTTGTCAATGGGCCCCTGCTGGGGTGTAGGCCCTCAGCAGCTGCCTGCCAGACCCCACTGCATTCACTGCGTCAGTGGCGATGCCTATCCCTTCCTTATCTCTGATGAGAGATTGGAGATACAACAAAAATTCCCTTGCAAGAAAACCAGCGACTGGGTTTGCTGCAGCCTCCTTCCCACACCAGTGACCCCAAGGCAGCATGTGTTTGTTTCCCCCCCGCCCCCATCATCTGTGTATCTATATTTATGTCTGTGTCCCATCTCAGTATATGTACGCAATGTCTTTCCACCCATATAAACATGTGCGTGCCTGCGCATGTCTCTCAGTATTGAGTGTACATGCGTGTGTGAATGCATGCAGCCCCTCTGGCAATATCAGATTTGGCCCTTGGGCCAGAAAGATTGTGTACTCCTGCCATAAAATAAAGTTAAGACTTGAGGGAGAGGAATTCTAGCATAAACTTTCCCCTGATATTCCAGTTTTGCATATTCAAGGAGATGGGTTTTTCTGTTTTGTTTTTTTAAGTATGGAGAAGTATTTAGTCATGCAAATCCCACACCTGTAGGCAGAGGTGGTAATTCTTTGAATTACCTTTGCCTCCTTGTTGGATGTCTATAAGAACTAGGCCTCGGACACACAACTTTCACTAAGTATCAGAAGAATTGTGTGCATAAAGCTGTAATCCTAAGCATGCTTACCAAGAAGTAAATTTCCAATGAGCTCAGTGGGACCTATTTTCTACTAGACATATTTAGAATCAGATTGTGTCTTTTTTTCATGCCTCTGAACATCATTCCTCAAGAGATTTGCCCAATTTCACACAGGGAGCCTGAGACAAAGACAGTTTAATGTAGACCTCTTTTGGTTGCTTTTAGGTATTATGCTATATGACTCCCAGTCAAAAAATCACCTCAGATAATCTATCGACTGCATATGTATTTATAGCCAGTGCTCTGACATGTATTTATTATAGTCATTTGTCACCAAGGGTATTTTCCACCCACATATAAATCCGCACAGGGCATCCCAGAATGCACTTGGTGGTTCCTTGGGAACACAGGACAATGAGAATGAAACTGAATATTTGTAGAACACTGTTTGGAAATCTTTATACATCTCTATAAAATATGAAAAAACACCTGGACCGAAGCACATTTGTCAGCACCTACCACCGACTACAAAGAATTATGGAAATTACTTTTACATTTTTCGAGATTGGAATCAGTGTATCATTCAGACCTAGGTTAATACTATAGGAACACAGCATTTATCTCATGAGAAGTAGTAACACAACAACATAAATGAGTTATCTGCCTCCATCTTCAACAGGTAATCAATCTGATTACTTAAGTAAGGCTCTGGGTGCTCTGTTCATAACCATTAGAGTAAGGAAACTACTCACCTTGCTTTGCTATAGGTGCAGTATCATTTGCTTTGCTTCTTGAAGAAGCTTCTTGGCTTCCTGGAGGAGGAGGCTCCCACCTTCTCTGAGCAGAAACAGGAACAGATGGGATGGGTGGCAGCTTCTGGCGCCACTGAAGGCCATCCTTTTCCAATAAAGCCTTGGTCATTCTGGAAGAGGAAAGCTATTCATTTAGCCATCTCCTGACACTTTTCCAGAAACAGGTGGCTAGATGGTGTGGTTAGTATGGTCCTGTTTCACCACTGGTATGTTTTTTGATCTGGCAACAGCATGAAATCACCAAGAGCCCCTAGCCTTCTTCTGTGCCTGGCCTTCAGCAGCACAGAATAGCAGGCGCTCCCCCAGATGTTGCACTGAGCCTTGGAGACACTTGGAAAGCCATGGGACGTCATGCTGATTTCTCAGCGCCTGAGGCTTAGTGCATCAATTCTTCATAGCCAGTGGGGACAAGTTACCATCCCTATCCTCAGATGTGAAAGAAAGCAGGGGTTCACTCCCCTCCCCCACCCCCACCATTGCGCTAGGTCGCGGGCTCAGTGCAATGTCAGAAGACCTTGCCCCCCCCTTCTGGTGGGGCAGGGACACAGCAGGAACTAATTTTTGCTGGCTACCAAGGCCATCTAAGATTTGTTGACCCCTGAATGGAGTGATGTAGTTCCCTGTCTTTGACTGGTTCACCTGAATTCTTTTATGTCCCTCGACCCAAGCACCATCCCCCAGTAGCACAGGTGGGCTATTAGACATAATACTGAGCAATTTCCTTGGTTGCTAAGTGTCCAAAGAACATAGCGTTGCATTTTTATACTTTGTTCCTGGTTTGAGGCAAGTTCATTCTGTTACCGTGGTAAACAGCTGTTGTGAAACTGAAAACTGAACATATCAGCTACTTCACCCCAGGCAAGATTTTTGGCCTTGCATTACAGATGGGCAAACTGGATGAGGCTATCTAGAGGATTTAGTCCATGGATTTCAGAGATGTACTTAAGTACCAAACCACATGGCTAGCGCACCTATATCAAAGATAATACTGTGCAGCACAAGGGTAGATAGAAATAGCTGCCACTGAGACATTTTAAGGATTTTCAATGATAGTTGTCAAGTCTGATACATAATACCAGGAGAAAGACCAAAATTAATGGTGCACAAAGGAGAAAAACTGGAGTGGAATTCTTAGTGGGATAGGAGAACCAAAACATACTTCATTTCTGGCAACCAACATGCTTGTTTATTTTCAAATACTAGGATATAGAGTCTAAAAAGCCCAGAACACAAATTTTCTCACTCTCCATGCCAAATCTGTATAGGTAAAATGCTATTTTTGTATGCTTATAAATCAAGATCGGTTAATCTAATCCTAATCTAAGGGCTCTTCCACATGACGCTTTTAACCCGCATCTTTACGGAGGCTTCTACTTCCAGTTCCTTTGTAGGATTAAGATCTGCTCCTTTACACGTTTTTTCCCCTGGGTTTTTCTTTCTCTGCCTTTCTATATATTCCATTTTACAGCCACTAGGTGGTGCTGTGGAATAGCAGAACTGCACGATTACACACTATTTCAATGGCGTTATAGGGGCCATTCATAAAAAAATACACTTTCCAATTAAGAAAAAAAACTTGATAATAGTCGCAAAGCATGGGAGAGGCCTTGGAGGGGGATGACATCATGTAAAGGACCTGCAAACTACCATGACTAAGCAATCATAAGCACACAATAAAAGCCTCACGTAGAAAGGCTCTGACTTTCAGGGTACACCAAGGTTGGTTTCTGGACAAAATTTGTGCAACAGATTTCTGGGCATTCATTTAAAACACAGGGCAAGGGATTACCTATTAACTCCATCATGTGCAGCCTGTATAGTGCAATCGATCTGTAATACAGTTTTGTAGTCCACATAAGCTAAATGGTATCTCTCAAGAGCTTCGTAAGCTGCTGCCCGCCTCAGCAGGGGTTTGATCCCAAACGGAACCAGATCCAGGGCTCTAAATGAGCAGAAAAGAAGGCAAAAGGTCACTGGATAACAACATTTTAGTAACAGAATCGACAGTGGTCAAAGTCAGTGGAAGTGGGTTCATGTAACCAGCACCCATTTAGCAAAACATCTGGTTATTTTAATGGTTTGGATCTCCTGCCCCCCCCAACCTGGTGCCCACCAGATGTGCTTGATTGCAACTCCCATCATTCCCAGCCAACATGGCCACTGAGCTAAGCAGCTAAAATGTACCGTATTTCACTGAAGCAAGGAACTTTTAATTTAGGAGCGCCACAATCCAGTTTTTCATATGTAAAATAACACCGTAGAAAATCTACATCCGCAATACAAAATATTTATTTCAAAATATCGACATGCTGCCTTTCCATTTGACAAGGGTTTGCAAGGTGCACATGAGAAAATGAAAACATACTGAGATAAATAAAAGAAATACTGTGCTTGTGGTATTATACGGATGGCCACTGCATCCAAAGAGTCAACATACAATGGGCTTTCCTCTCTAGTTTTTGTGAAATACATTTGATAGGATTAATTTTCCTTTACTGACACTCACAAATTGGGGCCCTGTTCCTGTCAGTCCACCTGCACTAGAATAAGGCTTGAGGTGTTATGAAAACATATTTTGCTAAATTTGTTCAGCTAAACCACCACCAAATATGGCAGCCTCATCCTTTATGTTTGCTGTTTCCCTAACGTAAGAGTTACAGCCAGGAACTAATTGTATGCACGTTTACCTGGGAGTAAGTCCCACTGAACAAAATGGGACTTACTTGTGAGTAAACATTCACAGGATTGTATTGAAGGGGACAGGCAGGTCCTGGCTTGGCTACCAAACCAGCCAAAATCTGTAGACTCCTGAACACTGCAGAGAGCCCCACCAGGTCAAACTCATAGCAACAGCTCCTTGCCAGAAGGAAGGGGTCATATAGGTGTTGTTGCTGCTGGCCAGGGGTAGCGGTTAACTTTCTAGTGTTACGGTTAACGTACTAGTGTTCCCTGCTCCTCCTGCAATTTTGATAGTAAAGAATTAACATCAGAAGATAATCCTACTTCCAGCCAGCAACATGATCCTCTCTCTGGCAAAGAGCTACTGGCAGTCAAAGTGTGTAGTTAGCCAGTGTGTCAATGCCTCAATCCTTCTGGTTTTCCCTGCCTGTAGAGAGTAGTGGGAGGGAGCCCTTCAGGGTTCTGAACAAGCAGAGCCAGTCACTTTCCACATGAGCAGTTGTAGCCAGGGTCTGAGAGGCATTAAGTGTTGAGCAATGAAGTGGTGATGTGTGAACTAGCCTTTTGTTCTCTTCTCCTTGGGATAGCAGCTACTTACTCAGAACAATCCTTAATACAGAGACTACAATTCCCATCCTTCAAATAGCAGGCAGCACGATTGGAATAAAGAACACTCTTCTCTTCGGCATTCTTATCTCCTATGCATAAAAGCAAGCAATCATCGAGTCAGACTTCTAAACATAATAGGAAGTATTTTGCGCTAGCAAGGTAGAGTGAGGGTTGGCGCTACCTCCTCTTCCATTATGAGATGCTTCTTGCTGCCTACATAAAACTCAGTAACTGTTATGGGGGTGGAGGTCACAATTGGGAAAAATAAAAATGAATGAGGTGGCTAATTAGTGACATTACTAAACCAACTTTCAAACAGCACTCTTCCCCACCTTTTTATATACTATCAAGAGAATATTAATTTTTATCCTGCTCCAACAAAAGGACATGCCTTTTCCAAGACACCCCACGCCCCAATTGACAGGGATGTCCTTACGGGAACCTATTTTTAAGTTGTCCCTCCACATACAGACCCAAATATTTATCCTGTGCCCTTGCTGTTATTTACTTACAATATTTTTATGCTAGCCTTCCTCCAAAGAACCCAAGAATTATACATGGGTCAGTATCTAATGTGATACTACCACCAATGTACGTAATTACATTGCACTAGCAAAAATGACCTCAAGAGCAATGCCAATAGCACTTGCTGGTGCGACAGGTTTCCCCTGAAAACTTGTTGCACCAACAAGCACTATTGCCCTTTTGATTATGTTTGTTTATGCTAGTGCAACATAATTTACATTAGAGGTAGTGCTGCAATGGATACTGTGCATGGTCTCTCACCCCCACCACCAATTAATCCTCACAACAGCCCTGTGAGGTAGCTTTGGATGCGTGTGTGTGTGTGACTGGCCCAAGTTTCCCCAGTGAACTTAGTGGCAAACCCAGGGGGTCTGAACTTGGGGTAGGACCACAGTTTAATGGTAAAGTACATGCTTTGCACGAAAAAGCTTCCAGGTTTAATCTCTGGCATTTCCAGATAGGGCTGGGAAAGTTCTGTCTAAAACCCTGGAGCACCACTGCCAGGGTATTTAGACAATACTGAACTAGATGAACTAATGGCTTGACTTGGTATGATGCAGGTTTTTACATTCTTAAGTCCAACACTACCCACTGTCACACACTATCAAACTTCTTTCTGGATGTTCCTGCAAGCATGTCTAATGGCTTGTTTGGACAGAAAGGCTCTTTGTGAGTACTGAAGAACAAAATGTATGTGCCTTCTATGTATCTGTATGTAACTTTTGATGTGTTCCATTTAAGATATATGAGAGAAGAAGAACCCAATTTTTGGCCAATGAATACTTTACAGTGGAACGTGGCAAAAAAGAGTACACATGCGTACCTTTTATTCTTGACAGGCAGCACATGCATTTTTGTATCCATTATTCATACCCAAGTAGGAAAAAAATCCTGTCAGAAACAGCCTTTGGAGACCATGAGGCCAAAGACTTCAGGTGCCACACACGTATCTGCCCCTTCTAGTGCCCAGTTTTAAGCAGTTAACATTTCTGTCCTGCAGAATAGGCATCCCTAATTTTATAAAGACCTAAGGGAACAGATACTCTGTATTCTTCAAAAAATGGCTTCTATCTTATACAAAGGCCCTCTGGGCTCCACAGAACACTGCTTCCTTTCATTTCGTATAAAAAGTCTGAGGCTCTTCACTGCATCCCCCATTTCAGGATATTTTCCCTGTCACTTAGGAACTATCCCTCACGTTAAGGAAAGCCCAGAGTAGGCAGGGGGATGGGGGGCAAGGCCGAAGCCAGAGTGCAGTTAAATGGGTTCTGTCCCTCACCTCAAGTCCAGGAGGAATGCAGGGGACAGAAATGAAACGACAAGTAGGTAGTTAAATAAGTTTCAGCCTCTCCCATTAGGCTGAGAAGATAAACAGAGAAGAAAAGAAACAGAAAGTGCCTCAAGCGAGCTGTCCAGCTCCTGGCTCCCAGTCAGACAGCATAATTCTATTTTCTGCTGGCAACCAAAACTCACTCATTGTGACACAACCACTGCAGCAGACACCTTGGTGACATAACAAGTCCAAGGCTGTGGAGGAAGCTTCAGAGGCTACCAGAAACTTTAAGACCAGGCCATTATGAAGACTTAAACATCTTCCACTTGTATTCCCACTTCAACCTGCCACATTTGGTGTATGTACTTCAAGGGCTGCCAATTCCAGGAATATGTAGGGTGACAAAAGAATGCTGTTCCATATAAATCCAGAGGACCATAAAGCACCTCTGCTCTACCTAAGAAGCTGGTAAAAAAAAAAAAAAAAAAAAGCCCAGAGCACCCCAAACCAGCTAATGGGATGGAGTTTTTATATTCTGCCATCAGGTACTGTTTTAAAATATTCTGGGTACCCAATGTATGGAGTCTTAAGGACTTCATTGTGGGCTGTACTTGTGCATTTGTGCTTTAGGATCCTCAAGCCAGGACCTGGCCCTGCAACGCACCCTGCTCTTCACCAACATGTACGGGTTTTCTGGTGTCTGGGAAGGATTAAAACCACCAATTTAGCATGAATCTGTATATACTAGACCTCATCTGGGAAACCGGAGTTGGGATATAGGAAGCTGCCTAGTACCAAGTCAAACCAATGCTCCATTCAGTTCAGAACTCTCTACCACAATTGATCACAATTTATCAAGGTTTTGCCAAGCCCTGGAAACTCTTTTAACTGAAAGTGCTGGGAATTAAAACAAAAAAGTCATCCCCCCCCCCCGCCCTTTATACTCCCAGATTCAAGTCTCATTTCCACTACTGTCACTGTGTGGCTCTCTCAGCCGCAACTTCACCCACCTGTAAAATGGGTGTAGTCATTTAACACGGATATTTTGAGAGCAACTACTATAAAGGCCTTTAATGACAGTGCAAATTAAAGTAGTACATACATGAAACAGATCAGGAGGAAAGCACAGGCCTTTTTCTCCTCGAAGGGTGCTGCGTTTGTGTGAAGAAACTGGGGCTTGGAAGGAAGGAGTTTTGCAAGACAATAGTCAACAGTAGAACTATCGGCGTTGAAGCCTAATATGTCACCCTATTTGTATGCCGGATTCTGTACCCTATAGATGTAATTTGTGGCAGGCCATAAATGAGTCAGGCGTCGAGACTAAGAACGCATGGAGCAAGGTTACTGGTTAGACTGGCGAGGTGAGGTGGGAAGACACTTCACTTGGCCAACAAACCAAGAAAAAATATACTATCGGAAGTACAATGCTTGGGCCGCCGAGATATCTGTCCCAGACCCCTAGCGACAGACCCCTCGCCTTGCGATTCCCCTCCCAGGATCTCGAGGCCTTGTCGGAGGTTCACCCTCCGCCGCCAGTACCTGCCGCTTGCAGCAACTCCAGAGCCCGGCCGTAGAGCGCAGCCGCCTGGCTGTACTGCCCGTTGCGGAACTGTTCGTTCCCCGCTTGCCTAAGGTCCGCGATGCGCGAGGCAGGAGCCATGAGGTCGACGGGGTCCGAAAGAGCCGGTTCCGGCTGCAGGAATAGGAAAGTAATAACAGCAGCTTCCTTCCTCCGTGCTCGGCTAAATCAGGGGCGGGCCCAATCCGGCCGAGGCTCCTCCTCCGTCCTCCAGGGGCGCCTCTGCGCACTGAGCGGCCGGCGCTGCAATCCCGCGCGCAGTGTTTGGCAAAGGGGGCGCGCAGCTTGGGCATGCTTACTCGGAAGTAAATCCGAAAGCGTTCACGGGGGCTCGCTTTCAAGTAATATATTGCACATGCTTTACCTGGGAGGAAGCCGCATTGAACGCACTTCCGACTAAACAAGCACGCAGGATCTCCCTGCCTCACCCTGTATAGGATTAGACTGCATTGACGTCCAACGTCCCCCCTCCCCGATGAAGCTCGTTCAGAACGACGTGTCTGTTAAGGTGCAATGAAAGATACGATTATGGCTTCTGTGGCTGCAGTCATATGTACATATGCTTGGGAGCAAGCCCCATGGAGCTCATTGGCTGTGCAGCGGACCTCGGGTTCCTAGATATGTATTAGATCTATACAACAGGGCAAGATTAACACAAATTTATAAAATAAAGGAAAGGGCAAGTACAGAATTCAGATAATGAAGAAAGGAAAGAACTTAAGGGCGCAATCCTATGCATGTTTAGACAGAGGAAAGTCCTACGACTCCCAGCATTCCCCAGCTGGCTGGGGAATGCTGGGAGTCGTAGGACTTTCCTCTGTCTAAACATGCATAGGATTGCACCCTAAGGGAGCAATCCTATGGCCGCTAGACAGTGGCTAGATGGCCATAGGATATGTTGTTTTCTAGGAACCGACCTCGGAGCCCACGCTCTGAGGTCAGTTCCCGGAGAACCGAGCTCCCCTCACTTCCGTGCTGCCTTAGAGGCAGCACGGAACAGCCCCGTCCTCTGCGCTCGCAAGAGGAGTGCGGAGCGGCTAGACAGCTGCAATTGGCTGTCTAGCCGAAAAAGCAGGGCAGGAGAAGCACGGAGGGAACAATCCCCTCCGTGCTTCTCTTGCCCTGCTTTCGATAGGCGGTCGCCTCCGAGTTTGAAGGTGGCCACCTATCTAGATAGGATTGCTCCCAAAGGGCACAATCCTATGCATGTTTAGAAAGAAAAAATGTCCTACAACTCCCAGCATGCCCCAGCCACTTTTTCTGTCTAAACATACATAGGATTGCGCCCTGAATAAATAGATGTGTATAGGATTGCCAACCCAGTTACTTTGGTGGGGGACACACGTTTGAGCTTCTCTTGAGAGACAAATTACACCTCACCTGTTCAGCAACTACTTTTTTTTTTTAAGGCCATTCTGAGCACAGCTCAGAAGGTGAGAGGCTAGCCTCCCCATGACAACTGCTAAAGTGGACCATTGTCCACTTTAAATTCAGTTGCTGTCACCACCACAAACCTATCTCGCTTCTGAGTTGGGTGGGGACTGATACTCCTCAGGCGTATGATTTGGCCCTGGAGCCTCAAGTTGCTTATCCCCAAATTACACATTCATATGTTTTATGACTATGAGCCCTGGAAAGTCCTGGTCACCGCACCTCAAAAAGGATATTGTAGAGTGGAAAAGGTACAGAATAGTGCAACCAAAATGATCAAGGGACTGTTTAACTTAGAAAAAAGGTGAGTAAGGGGAGGCATGATAGAGGTGTCCAAAATTATGTGTGGTGTGGAGAGAGTGGATAGGCAGACATTTTTCTCCTCTCATAATACTAGAACCCAAGGCCATCCCATTAATCTGACTGGTGGGAGATTCAGGACAGATAAAAAGAAGTACTACTTCACACAGTGTGTAGTTGAACTATGGAATTTACTACCACAAGATGTAGTGAGGGCAACTGATTTGGATGGCTTTAAATCGGATTAGACAAATTCATGGAGGATAAGGTTATCAATGACTACTAGTCCTGATGGCTATATACTACCTCCCGTATCAGAAGCAGTATGCCTCTGTTTGCCAGCTGCGGGAGAACACAAGCAGGAGAATGCTATTGCACTTGTGTCCTACTTGTGAGTTTCCCACAGGCAACTGGTTGGGCACTGTGTGAATGGAATGCTGGACTTAGATGGAACCTTGGTTTGATGCAGCATGGCTCTTCTTACATTCTTCTTGGACTATGCCACTTCCCTGCAAGTGAGGGATTTGTATACTCTGCTTGTGGAAAGTCTGTACCATAGGCATCTTACCAAAATGCTAGTTTCCATTTTCAGGGATTTTTTTAAACACGGAGATGTGTTCAAACAACTGTTGTCCAAACTACTACAATCCAGGAAAGTCTCTGGAACTCGTGATATTTCTGAACGTGTATTTTTAGCTTTCATGTGTGAATGTTGTTAAGACGTATTAGAATACGGAAGATTGAATGTAAATTCTATTTAATTGAAGCTTCATTGGTGAAATGTCCTGTGTAAAGGTCGTGGCAACCGTGTTACAGTCTTAAGAGTTCCCCCAGGAACTCTACCCCAGGTAGAGGGCTCCTTTATAATCAAAAGGCATCGTGTAACTATTTTGTCTTTCCCTCCTTAATGGATTTTTTTTTTTCTGGTAAGAAAAAAGATGGAAGCAGTGGGTAAACATGAGAGGGTTACAAATTGAAAATGGCATTGTTTGGTTCCCCTTTAAAATTCTGTGAACAAATAAAAAGCCTCATTTGGAAGCACTCTAAAATACAAGGCCATATTTTTTTATCTGGGATTTCTAACAAGAGTTTTGGGCACATTAAAGACTAGAAGATTTATTGTGGAAAAAGATTTTGTTGACAACACCCCACTTCATTAGATGCTTGATGAAGCAGGCTCTAGTCCATGCAAACTCCATGCATATGCAAAGTTCATATCCTACACATCAATGACAAGGCCAGGTTTTCCAGTTCAGAGGGCATAGCTTTCAAATTGGCCAGGGTACCAGAACTTCTAGAGGCATAGCCAGATTAATCTGTTACAGTCTTGAGGCACCTTAAAGCCTAATATTTCTGATGGCTTAAGCTTTATACCACCATAAAGGTGCCAAAAGACTCTTTTAGGGGAGTATTTTGCCTTTAAGGTGCCAAAAGACTATTTTTTGGAGTTGCTGTAACAGACACACTAAGAAGCTGCCCTGCTGAATAGAACCTTGTAAATCTAGTCTAGTCTAGTCCATGAAAAATTATGCCACAATAAATCTATTGAATAACACCTGCCCCAATCCTTTGCATGTCTACTGAAAAATAAGTTTCATTAAATTCAATGGGATTTTCTCCCTAGCAAGTAGATTTAGGGTTGCAGCCATGCAGTACAATCCTAAATAAGTTGTGTTAGAAATGTACCTCTTAGGAAGTCTGTTTAGACTGCAGTTTTACTGCTCGATCCTATGCATATATAGTGAGAAGTAAATCCGCCTGCCCGCCCGCCATTGGTTCAGTGGGCCTAGTCCCAGGTAAATGTGCATGGGATTATAACCATGCGGTGCAGTCCCGTGCATGTTTACTCAGCAATTAAGTCACACTGTGTCGTGGTTAGAATATTAGACTGGGACTTGGGAGATCTGGGTTCAAATCCCCACTCAGCCTCAAAGCTCACTGGATGACCTTGTGCCAGTCACTATTTCTCACAGCTCAACACAAAGCAGATTGTTGTGAAAATAAAAGGAGGGAGAGAATAATGTTTGCACCTTGAGCTTCTTGGAGGAAAGGCAAGATATACGTGAAATAATAAATAAATACATAAGGCTTACTCCCAGGTAACTGTGCATAGGATTCTAGCCTTACACTGCAACCTTATACATGTCTAGTCAGAAGCCCTTCTGAGTTCAGTGGAACATTTTCCCAGGTTAGAGTGGGTAGGATAGGATTGTAGCCAGAAGGTTGGAACCAGACTTAGGTGCCTGCAACTGAGCTGGCAGAAGCAAACTTCCCTGCCCACTCCTCCCCAAAGAAGCCTCTCCAGCCCCCTGAAAATGCTACACAGAGGGTCCATTCTGCTAAATGAGTGAGCTATGCCATGTGCATGTATGGGGAACCCCGAAAATCGGGCAGAGGTATCTCCTGCGGTGTGCAGAATCCTTTCATCAATGGAAGGCAGATACTGGATTCAACTCTGCCTTTAAGGGGCTACAATACTATTTTACCCCCAGAAGAGCAGCCAGTTCACAGTTCAATCCTATGTATATTTACTGAGAAGTAGCCCTGTGTGTTCAATGGGGCTTCCTTACTCCCTAGTAAGCTAGGCTAGCTCTATCATTAGTGACAGGCTGCCTTGGGCAGCTGATTTTAGGTATTGTGAAAGGGCAGGGATGATGATGATGATGATGATGATCGCCTTTGGGGGAAGAGGTGCTTGTGCCTCCCCCCTCCCCTTACCTTGGCTAGGCTACGGTATTGTCTATCTACTGCGCCTTGGGCCGACCCTGCTCGTAAACTTGCTGATTACAGCATAAACAACAGACTTATTTATGCGTTTCAGGGTGCAGTCCTATGCCTCTTTAGCCAGAAAAGAAAGCCCGACAACTCCCAGCGTGCCCCAGCCAGCCAGGCTGGGAGCTGAATGATTTTTATTTTTTTTCCCCCCATGCGTAGGATTGTGCCTTTAACTGCTACCGGATTTACTGTGGCCTCAGCCTACGTGGTCTCTAGCGCCCACTTCCTCAGAGTCATGAAGAAAAAGACGTTCTTCTGTTGCTTCTAAGAAGAGACGCGGGGAGGGGAAACGGGAAGCGACGCCCACCAAGCCCACCGGGGGACTCGCCGCCAAGAACTGCGAGGCCACGTGGGTCGGGTCGCGAGCTCCCCCTCCCCTTCTGGCTGGCGGGGCCCGGATAGGCTGCTGCGAGGCGGAAGTGTCCGTGCGGTGTTTGGGAGGCGGGGCCGAGAGCCTCACTCAAGGGCTGGTAGAGCAGAAGGCGAGCGGCGGAGATGGGGCGGCGGTGATTGCCGGGGCGCGCGCCGACTCTCATCGTCTCCTCCAGCCGGCTGGCGGCGGCCGCGGCCGCTCCTCCTCCTCTTCCTCCTGCGGCGGCCATGGAGACGGTGCAGCTGCGCCACCCGCGCCGGTGAGGAGCCGGAGTGTGGGGGCATACAAGGGAAAGGGGGTGTGATTGGAGCGGTGGTAGAAGAGCTCTTGAGCCGTCGGGGTAGCAAAGGGGAAGGCGACGTGGGTGCACTTCTTCTTTCTTCCTCCTAGGGCCTTCCTTTTGCTCCCTCCTGGAAGGCACGCTCATGTCATTGCTCTGCTCGCTTTTGCTCTTCTGGGTTCCCGTGCGCGCGGCAGGTGCTGTGCAAAAATAAATAAATAAATAAATAAAGATTTGGTCGCCGCAGGGCATTTTTGTTGTTGTTGTTTTTGCCTTTTTGGAATTCTCTGTCTTGGAAGTTACCTCTCTGAACTGGGATTCCAAAGGGATGCTGATGTTGGGATTCTTGCTTCCCAGAAGGGAATAATCGGAGTAGCTTGCTTCCTTTTGTGATGCTTTTATGTTTCTTTTTTTCTTTTCTTTTTTTGCGACTGCTGGCTTGTTAAATCAACTGGAAATGTGACCGCTTAAGTAGTGGAACAGCTTTTAGGATGGTTTAGAAAATGAGCACTTCGGTGGTAGTTTCTGTATGTTGTGTACAGCGTCCAGTAGTCTTCAACTGCTGACTCAAGACCTGATGCTGACCTTTAACCCCAACCTCGGTATGGGGGCAACTTATAATTGTTACTGATGTATATGTATGCCTAATTTTCTAATGCATGTTTCTCTTAAAACCTCAGCAGAAAATAAAAAATTGGGGATATCAGTAGTGCTGGGGTGGGCAGCTTTGGGAGGTTTAGGGACCATTTTTGCCTCCTAGATCTCCTCCCCCCCCATGTGGTCTACAGTCTGTTGGGCAACCTGAAAATGAATATAGATATGGGGGGATGTTGTCGGCTATGGAGCACCAAAAAGGTCAACTGTAGTGCATCTGTTAGCTAAATTTGTCCCTTTTAGAGTGCCATATTTTTTTTCAGGGGGTGGCAGGCATGACACATCTTAGATCAAGTTATATGAAATTGTCATCCTGTCAGATCAGTGATCTTTCTTTGCCTAGTTTTGACTGCTCTGGTAGCAGCTCTCCAAACTCTTGGGCAAGGGTCTTTCCCCAACTGTTGAAATGCCAGGGGTTGACTGCAGAACATGCTCTTCTGCTGAGTTATGGCCCAACCTCCAATTGAAGGCCAAAGGTGTGGACAGGAACAGAGTAGTGTATTCTGTTTACTGAAGTCCTATTTGCAAGTTACATATAGCCGCTTCGAGCGCCCCTTCCTTGGTGGAACGGCAGGGTACAAAGCAAATAAAGAAATATTGCCTACATGGAAACTCTTTCTGTAGGAAGTAGTGTGCAAGCTCAGAAGAAATCATCATGTAGGAAATGTGTTAGGCCCAAATAGGAAGTGTTCATCTCCATTTGCCAATGTTAATTGCTCATTTATAAGTACGGTAAGCAGAAGTGAACAAGGAACGCAGAAGTATATAAGTATTTTGGATAGCCAAACCCACAACTATTGAAAGCCAGTCTCTTCCTCAGTGTTAAGTGAATTTAAATGCCCACATAATATTTTGAGTGTTCAACGTGCTTCACATATGCATGTCCTAAGTGACTTGTGAATAGTGCAGTCAGCTTATTGAAACAGAAGAAGCAACGGGTTAGCTTTGACCTGTAAAATAGAATTGAAACTAAGGTGTTATGTCGAAGGCCAACACTTTTAAAACATGGTGGGTTGGCTCCATGATCTGTCTTCTGTAAACGGAAGGGCTTTCACTCATTATAGATGCCTCCCCCCTGTACCAGAGCTCACCCCCATTCAAAATGGTCTCCTGACGTGTTGTGTTGCATTTTTTAGGGGCTGTAGGAGGGTTGCTGTGGGAAAGAAGGCGGGGAAGCCCACTTCCACCGGCCCAGTAGCATGTGCCTACATCTGGATCCTACATCTGGATCCAACCCTGCATCATTTATTAGACACTCAGTCAGAGATTGTTGTTGTTCAGTCGTTCAGTCGTGTCCGACTCTTCGTGACCCCATGGACCATAGCACGCCAGGCCTTCCTGTCCTGCGCTCTCTCCCGGAGCGTGCTCAAGTTCATATTCATTGCATCCGTGATGCTATCTAGCCATCTCATCCTCTGCCGTCCCCTTCTCCTTTTGCCTTCAGTCTTTCCCAGCATCAGGGTCTTTTCCAGGGAGTTTTCTCTTCGCATTAGGTGGCCAAAATATTGGAGCTTCATCTTCATTATTTGTCCTTCCAATGAGCACTCAGGGTTGATTTCCTTTAGGATGGACTGATTTGACCTCCTTGCAGTCCAGGGGACTCGTAACAGATATCTGAACAGTTAACACAATGCTCCCAAAGCTTTACTAGGGTATTGGTAGCAATGCTGATCAGGAAAAACAACTAAAAGCATTGTGGCACTCAAATCTACTTTGTCTTCAAAACACACGGGCCTAAGAAGTTATGAGTGTCAGGTAACAAAATGTGTCTTAGGTTTTTATAAAACTGTAGTTATTTTTAATATAGAAAAACTTTAGGATGTGTAATGATTATATCTCATAATGAGATACTTGGTGGTAGAAACTGATGGCAGATGGAGAAATACATTCTTTCATTCTTCAACTGTGATGTCTCTCAGCTTTCTTCCCAGGGTGGATCTGCATGTACATTTAGTGTGATGAATTCTGTGGTTTTAGCATAACTTCCCCACTCCCATGTCTGTAAGTGCACATTGATACCAGTCATGCCTGATAACATGCTTTGTGGCTGCTTTTCAGTCGTGTGGCGTTCTTAGGTGTGTTAATACAAAATACTGCATGCATATTGGTGGAGTGGGGAAGTGCCAGACTTATGAAAGAGATCACTGAAGATGCAGGTTATATGTTGTCAGAACTGAAATATTTTCTTTTAACATGGAACAGCCTATTAGGGAAACTTTTTACTCCTTAGTGGTACGCTATGGCTTTTATGAACATATGCTAAACTGTGGTTTAGCGCAGGGGTGGGCAACTTGTAGCCCTCTGGAGGTTTTGGCCTACAACTCCCATCATCCTTCACTATTGCCTATGTTGGCTAGCACTGATAAGAGTTGTAGGCCAAGACATCTGGAGGGCCACAAGTTGCATACTCCAGATTTAGCGTTATGAACCTTGTCTAAGGCTCTCATGTTCCATCCTCCCCTCTCCTCCTCTTGTGAGAAGATTGGAAGCTTTCAGTTCTGTTCTAGATTAACCATAGTTTAACATATCCAAACTCTATGCTATGATTATTTGTTAACTATGGCTGGAAAAAAACAAGTCGGCGTCATAAACTGTGGTTTGAAGTTGGCTTATTTCTACTAACTGTGGTTAAGATTAACCATGGTTTGACTGGAGTCAGATGACATGGCAAGCTGTGGTAAATCCCAAATGGAAGCAAACACTTCTGTACTTGTCCTTGTAACTGGATTGAGGTGGGCGGGTACATGAGCCTGGGAAGAGGCTAAGCTTGTTCCTGTAATGCTAAGCTAGTTTGACATTAATGTCCAAACTAGCCCTGTGTTTGTTGCTGTTTTGGACACAGATACGATAAGATGCTCATTATTTGTCTGAGAGGTCCAGTTCAGTGAGTTTGGTAGCTTGTCTGTCATTACACTGCAGGCTATAAGTGAATAACCCCAGGTCATGTAAATAACCCCAGTCTTGAGCAGCTCACTGAAGTTCCTGTCGGGCTAGAATGGCTGTTGGAGACATGCAGCTGGTTTGTGTGTGTTTTTGGATGGAGCATTGCATGAGCAAAAAAGGCGGCTTCCTTTGTTTTGTGGTCTACAGAGAATGACTCTTTTTCTTCCCCCAATGGTATTTTATACTGACAACAGTGTTAGTTTCCTATATATTTGTGTTTTGTGTGTTTTGATGACAACATTGAAGAAAACTGATTTTTTTTTAACGTTCTCGAACCAGTTTGGGTTGCTGATTATTATAGATATGCTAGTCACTATTTCAATTATGTTATAAACTTACTGTTCAGCTTCTGTCTTTATACTTTACACATGTTTTCCAACATTAACATGACTTTGCTAAAGAAACATGGTTAAATGTTGCTGTTTTTTTTTAAAAAAAGCCTGGGTTTATAATGATGGAGTGCAACAATTTTAAGTAGGGTAGGGAATTGCAAATTATTTGACCTGACTCAGTTGCTCAATGAAGCCAAGAAGAGCAAACATATACCGTGTGTGTGTGTGTGTGTGTGTGTAGTTGCAGTATAACAGTACTTAAAAATGACTTTGTTGAAGTTGCTATATTGGTGTTTTGTATAAATTAACTTAAACGAAATGTGTAACTTGGGTTTTGTAATTAATATGCCACTCCTTTCTTTTTGTGTATAGTTCTATTATATTTAATGCTTTAAATATTTCAGTCAATATTTGACCAGTATTTTACCAAATAAATGGCCAACCCTAATACATAAATTATATTTAATGGCCCAGTTTGGACAATCATCACGGCTTAAACAAGCCACAGTGATCATGTGAACTGGGTCAATGTGAAATTGGCTCCTAAAATACTTGTGCAGTATCTTTACTTTCCAAAATTTTGTACTGCTCTTGTTTAGTGGGACATTAGTGGATAATTGTATCAAATATATCTTTTATCTATATTCCTTGCTACTTGGGAATGGTGATCTATCTGCTGACTTCTGTTTCAAACACAACCAAATACTTGGTTTTATAGCTGAAGCTAGTTTTGTATTTCGCCATTTCCTGAGTTGTGCCTTCTCTGTGAAATCTGCATAGTGTAAGTCAAATGATCTTTCTTTGGTTTCAGGCAGCTAAGGAAGTTAGATGAAGATAGTTTGACGAAACAACCTGAAGAAGTATTCGATGTGCTAGAAAAACTTGGAGAAGGGTAAGTATGTTGCAAAAGTTTCCTTTCACAATATTAGAAATGCATCGAGCAGGAAGGCAGCAGTTGCAGGATGAGTCTTGCAGGAGGTAGAACACTTGGTTGTATATTTGCAGTCCAGTGAAGCAAAACCACATATAATTCTGGAGCTTTGCCATGGTTAACGTTGGGAATCAAAATTCCCCCTTTGCTGTCTGTAATTAGTAGTTCTACATGCACAGGGCTTTGGATTGTAGTTTCTCCAGGTTGACTGCTACATGTGTTGGGTCTCCTTCACATAGTTATTTGTAGGCCTAAGTTGATATCCATAAATTGTTTCATTTGCATGGGTGATGTTCTTTGAGATCAAAATACCTAGATTTGCTTATACTTGAAAGTGCTGCTGTTTATGCCTAAACTGTATTCTTAAATCTGAATTATGAAGATGAGGCAGGCAACATTTAGTCTTTCCCATGCCCTACCCAAGAAATTGTCCTACCCAGAGAGAGCTGTGTATTGAGCTTTTATTTTCCGTGCCTCCCTTTACATTTCTCATCCTTATGGTTCTCTAAATAAGCTTGGCAAAATGCTGGAAATAGGTTTGAAGTACTGAAATTGTTCCAAATATACTTCCAAATGTGATTTCTAAGTTGATCTCCTTATTTTTGATGGGTTGATTCATGGTTTTGGTCCCATAGTCATCTCGGCAAATTGGAAGGCTCAGTTACTGAAAGCAGCCTTATTGCACTTCACAAACATTTTATGGATTGCCTGTTGAAATGAAAAACATGCAGCTTTGGGGTTTAAATAATACCATGGTTAGTAATATAAAATTATATTTGGAAATGAAACACCAAAGGCTTTTTGCACCTTGAAGATGAGTTACGCTAGTTGCTATTGACTACCCCTTTCTAGATTACTGTGTTGTTGTGCCCAGAGATGGAATATGAGGTTTTTAGAACTGTAAGCCACAGCAACCACAGAAATGAAGTATCTGCACAGGCACAAAAATCTGTTGCAGACTTACTTATTCTGTCTCCAATACTTTGCAAACCATAGAATACATCACTAACATTTTTGGGCACAGGTGTGGATTAATCTGAAGCTATGAAGATGTCACCATCATGGTTGTAACGAAGCAGAGTGGTTATGATTAATGCGCCTTCTTGAGAGCCGTTATCACCATCAACTTTCTTTACCAGGGTATTTTATTTTGAAGAAAGAGTTTTGAATCACAGATGGGTTTCCATTCATGTGAAAGCCAAGCCTCCTCTTCCCACCCATCTCTGCAATATTTAACCTTACGTTGATGCTGTTGCCCAGCTGTTAATGCCGGTAGTTCTGGCTCCCTGTGGCTTTTGAAATAGAAATGGGTATACATAAAAAAACAACAACACAGAATACAAGGTGGAGCAGTTTGCATGGGTTTATACAGCCCATGTATAACCCAACATCAGACCATAGATTATGTGAGGGTTATTTAATGCTTGTATAACCCACAGTCCCTGGGTTCGGACGGCACGACAAGCCACAGCCAGGTTTTGAATGTTCAAAACCTGCCCGTCGTGCACCAGAGGCCACTGTTGTTTAAATAAGCTGCAGTGGGCTGTTTTGATCGTGCAAACGAGGTCAGTGAGTCTTCCCACATTAGGCAAGAAGTGAAACAGTGATTTTTAATGCTGCTAAGCAGTATTCTCCTGTTGGAAGTCACTGTTAAAATAAGCATCCTTCTTTGCACATTGTTCACCTTGAATTACTCGTGCAGGTATTCTTGGTTCTCTTACTTTAAATTGCACTTCCAGGCTTCACCTTACTAGAAAGCAAGATTTGTTACCCTTTGTTCTCACCAGTATATTGTTCTCTTATTATTGATAGATCCCTGTTTTTCATGGCTGCTAGAAACACTTGGTTTGTTCTCTGTGCCAAATTTGAAGATTACCTTCTCTAGCAACTTTAAGCCATTTATTTTGTGCAACTCTAAACTACTTACATAGTGGGTAATATTATACTTTGACCACATCTGATAGAGGGAAGAGGTACTATATGCAAGGTAGATGGATTTAAATCAAGGTGATTTAAATCAGCAACTTAAATCATGATTTAAATCAGCAAGAAAAATGGTAGATTTAAATCAGGCTTCCCACTGAAACATTTCCTGAACAATTATGCAAATTTGAACACCAAACCATGTTAATTTACAACTAGGGGTGCAATCGTAGGATTTTTTTCTGTCTAAACATGCATAGAACTTATGGGCTGGCTGGGGTATGCTGAGAGTTGTTGGTCTTTTTTCTATGTAAACTTCATAGGATTGTGCTCTAAACAGAATATTATTTACACTTTCATTCTTACCAGCAGGTTTTGCATCTCTTTGTCTCACTGTATATGTTTTTCACACTTTCCTTTTTTACCTATAGAGGGAATGTCTTTAAAATATTCCCATAAAAGGATCTTTATTATGACCAGCAGCCGTGACAATTTGAGGCTAACAGTGCAATCCTATACCAGGATGATTAATCCTATGCATTTCTACTCTGACATACATTCCCATGAGTTCAATGGTGCTGACTCCCAAGCGAGCAGTTCCCATTCTAGTCTAAGTATGGGAATATAGGCAAATGCACACTGGACAGTTTTGTCTTCTCTTTTTCTTTCCAGCAATGCTTCGTTCTACTTTATTTTATTCTTGATCCAACCTTTTACTCACAAAAACAAAGTAGTAAACACAAATGAAATGCTCATGACTGACAGGTCGAAGCAAGGTTTGATAGTTACTACATGGACTAGAACAGTTTATTTTCATCAGGAGAAAATGCAATGCCTGTGTTTGGTAGGTAGAGTGTAGATATTCATATCTGAGAAATGATCAAATGCTTCATTTACCTCCTCCTTTAATTCATTGTATATGGTAAGAGGTGTTGACTCAGTTTAGAGGTTAACTGTGTGGCTAACATGCTTATATCCAGACAATTTAATGTTAACTGAGTTACTTAAGACAAACTTAGTATTCACATGTAATTTTTAAAACCCAATTTAAATATTTAAACATCTGATTATGTATTATTTAAAAAATCATTAGTGTTTCTTCATGTGACGTATCCCCGTTCTACCACCTGTGATTATTATCTCATCACCACTCCTCATAAATATTTTGTCAACGCCAAGTGCAAATCAAGCAAAGGGCTGGATGCGCCTGATCTCGTCTGATCTCGTAAGCTAAGCAGGGTCAGCCCTGGTTAGTACTTGGATGGGAGACCGCCTGGGAATCAGGCTTCCTGCATTGAGCAGGGGGTTGGACTTGATGGTAGGCCACTTCCAACCCTATGATTCTATGATTCTAACTCCAGAATTTCAGTGTCTCTATATTCACTCAACCTCTTCTTTGAGGCAATACTGTAGAGCGAGTGTGTGTGTGGAAGGAATACATCAGTTATAACCTCAACAACCACCACTGTTGTGTTTTTCTACCCTTACTGAGAGAAGCTTTTTATAACCTTTATTAGGATGCTGGCACTACCCTCCTCCTTATGAGGAGAGAACCTTCTGTGTGTGTGTGTGTGTGTGTGTGCGCGCGCATTCTGAGAGTTTGGCTTATTTCTTTCCTAGTTACACTTAACCCTTTTCTGGTAACAAAAAGTATAAGATGTTTCAATTAGGGATGTATGGTTTCCCCACCATCGGTTACGGTGAGGAATCTCTTGGGGGGGAGGCGAACCGTTCCTCCTCCTGGAATCCTCGCGGAGCGGCTCAGCTCCATGAGGACTCCACAGAGCCGAGGGCTGCACCATTCTGCCGTCCGCATGACCCGGATTCCCCCGTTTTTTTTCAGCTCCCCGAACTTACATAAATAATTCCGTACATACCACCGAAAATCCTTTTTGCGCACCCGTCATCGGTCTCTGTAAGCCTCGGGTTATAGGGAAAATGCTCATTTATTTTTGTAAAAAGGGTAAAGCCCTTTGCGGGGATTCCCCACGTAACTTCCAGTCACCTGACCTCACCAGACCAGACCTGACCTCACCTCCACAGACAATAAACAGAAAAGATGGAGGATTTCCGTGGACTTCGACTCAGCCCCAGTGAAAGAAAGCCTCGGGTCACAGGGAAAACGCCTGTTTATTATCGTAAAAAGGGTAAAGCCATTCGCGTTCTTCTATTTCCGATTTACAAATTTCTTTTCGTGATTACGCGGACAAAAAAAAGGGGGTCCGCGTGAACTTCGGTCCGGGTCGGCCGGGCCGCCCCATCCTGAGGAGGATTCTGCAGACCGGATTTGTCAGAATTCGATCCCATTTAAAATTCATGCGGAATTCTCTGACATCCCTAGTTTCAATACAGTTTGAGTTTCATGTGGTAAAAATTGTTTCAAATTTTTATTAATTCCTTGCCTACTCTACTCCTACTAATAATAAGACTTTAAAGTAATAAACATACCTCCCTCTACCTGCCAGGGGAATCTAACCACCCCCAAAGCTAGAGCCCAGAGCCCTAATCCTACCCCTCAGAAAGCCAATTCCCTATCCCCCTCCAAAGAAAACCAAGAGCTTATTATTCCCTCCCTCCCTCTCCCAACTGAAAAAGCAACAGCCAATCAGGAGACACCATTTAAATCTGAACATTATAACTCCCCCCACACACACACACACACTTACCATAGCCTTGTAAGGACATGTAAGAATACATCAATCATGCAGACAGACTTTCAAACATACAGTTAAGCAACAAAACAAAATACTACTTCATACAATCCACCTTGCTATATTTTCCTTCTGTCATTGCTAACTCCTCTGCCTTGCTTGGCCCAGCTTCACCATTACATAAGCACAGAATACCAATCTTATCCAACTTGTGTTTTTGCACTTGTGACTTTAGTTAGAGAAACAAAAACAGAGAGCCCAGGACTTTCAAGAAGTAAAAGCGGGCAGGTAGTTAGGATGGGCACAGCCATTTTTATGAGATGAATAAACAGGAAGAAGTGCCCATGTTTGATTAGTAGACAATTCATTAATTTCATTTATTATATTTCTATACCGCCTGATAGCCGAAGCTCTCTGGGCGGTTCACAAAAATTAAAAACCATTAAAATTATATAAAATGTAAAAACCATTCACATAATGACATAAAACAAATAACACACACAATACTGAAATTGTTTTTAAATTGTTTTAAACAAATAACACACACAGTCAGCCAAAGACAATCGAGATACTCATTATACGCTGCCAAATACCTGAGACAAGAGGGCAGTTTTAACCTGGCGCCAAAAAGATGAAAATGTTGGCGCCAGCTGAGCTTCGTCCGGGAGATTATTCCATAAATGGGGGTGGCCACCGAAAAGGCCCTCTCCCTTGTTCCTACCCTCCGAGCCACCCTTAGAGGAGGCTTCCGGAGGAGGGCCTTAGATGTAGAGCGTAGTGTATGGGTTGGTACATGCTGGGAGAGGCATTCTGTCAGGTACTGTGGTCCCAAGCCATGTAGGGCTTTATAGGTCAAAACCAGCACTTTGAATTGGGCTTGGAAGCATATAGGAAGCCAGTGCAAGTGGACCAGAATTGGTCTTATATGTTCAGACCTTCTGGTCCCTGTTACCAGTCTGGCTGCCACATTTTGCGCAAGCTGCAGCTTCCGAACCATCTTCAACTCTTGCAGCTGTGTGTCCAGCCGGATTTTCATATGCACAGCAGCCGAGGGCTGGGGATCAGGGAGGGGGAATGGCTGTTATCTACCGGGACTCCTTGGTCTTCACCAGACCCCCTCTCCGGGAGACCAAGATTGCTGAGTGCATGTACTGGAGGTTGGGCCCGAAGGACAGTCTGGGGATTCTGCTCGTGTACCGCCCACCCCGCTGCATGATTGACTCCCTGGCAGAAGTGCTTGAGGTGGTCTCTGATGTGCGTGTTCAGTCCCCTAACTTATTGGTGTTGGGGGACTTCAATGTACATTCGGAGGCCGTCCTCATAGGGGCACCTCGGGACTTCATGGAGACCATGGCTTCCTGGGAGCTGCGCCCTATTCCAACTGGGCCCACCCATGTAGCTGGTCATGCGCTAGACCTTGTGTTTGTTTCTGGAGAAGTGGGGAGTGGTGTGGAAGTCAGGGATATATCCACCACCCCCTTGTCATGGTCAGATCACTATCTGGTAACATTGGACTTTTTGGTTCCACAACCCCTCCGCGGGGGTGGAGGTGGAGGACCCATTAAAATGCTCCATCCCAGGTGTCTTATGGATCCGAATGGATTCCTGAACGCGTTTGGGGATTCTCTGGAGCACGCAAACGGCCACTCGGTTGAGGCCCTGGTGGGTGGGTGGAATGCCGCAATCACTAGGGCATTAGATCGGTTGGCTCCGAAACGCCCTCTCCCCCTGAACAGGGCTCGGACTGCACCATGGTTCAATCCACAGTTACGAGCTCTGAAACACGAGGTGAGATGGCTAGAGCGCCAGTGGCGGACGTCTCGTTCCAAAGCCCATCAGACATGGGCTAGAGCTGTATCTTCAGCCTATCACGTGGCAGTGAAGGCAGCAAAAAAGAAATATTATGCTGCCTCGCAGCAAAAAAGGAATATTATGCTGCCTCTATCGTGTCTGCAGAGTGCTTTCCCAGGAGGCTGTTCCAAGTGGTCCGGAGCCTGGTCAGTTCAGTTGCTCCAGAACCTCTAGAGCATTCTACGGCCTCTTGTGAGGCCTTGGCAAGACACTACGCAGATAAAATTGATCGGATTAGGAGTGTTATTCCATGCGCCATGGATACAGTTAGCGAGCGAGAGGCGGTCTGTGACAAACAGGTTTTGTGGGATCGTTTCCAGCTTCTTCCTCCTGATGAAGTGGCCAAGGTGCTTTCATCTGTAAGGCCGACCACCTGCTTACTTGATCCTTGCTCATCTTGGCTCATTATGAGCTGCAGAGAGAGGCTGGATGAGGGGATCAGAGTGGTGGTGAATGCCTCCCTTGAGGAGGCAGTGATAAGACCGCTTTTAAAAAAGCCCTCCTTGGATCCCCAAGTTCTGAACAACTTTCACCCAGTTTCGAATCTGCCATTTTTGGGCAAGGTGATTGAGCAGGTGGTGGCGATGCAGTTGAAGGCACACTTGGAAGAAGCCGATTATCTAGACCCATTTCAGTCGGGCTTCAGGCCTGGGCATGGGACAGAAACGGCCTTAGTCGCCTTGGTGGATGATATGAGGAGGGCTTTGGATAGGGGTGAATGCTCCTCCCTTGTTCTCCTCGACCTCTCAGCGGTTTTTGATACCATTGACCACGGTATCCTCCTGGACCACCTGGAGGGGTTGGGCATTGGAGACACCATATTATGGTGGTTCCGGTCCTTCCTCTCCAGCAGATGCCTGAGGGTAGCACTGGGAGAGGAGGTTTCAGACCTGTGGCCGCTCACTTATGGGGTGCCACAGGGTTCCATCCTCTCCCCGATGCTATTTAACCTCTATGTGAAGCCTCTGGGGGCTATCATTAGGAGGTTTGGGGTGCGGTGTCATCAATATGCGGATGACACGCAGCTCTACCTCTTGTTCAAATCTTCACCAAGGTTGGCCGTAGAATTTCTGTCCAAATGTCTGGAGACGGTGAGTGGCTGGATGGGGAGGAATAAGATGAAGTTGAACCCTGACAAGACTGAGGTACTTTTGGTGGGAGACAAGAGGAGGCTGGGGGATGTTGACCTGGTGTTGAATGGGGTATGGCTACCCTTGAGAGACCAGGTCCGCAGCCTGGGGGTCATTTTGGACTCCCAGCTGTCCATGGAGGCTCAGGTGTCAGCTGTGAGCCAGACAGCGCTGTATCAACTCCATCTGATATGGCGGCTGCACCCCTACCTTCCCGACCATCTGCTCCCATCAGTAGAACATGCCCTGGTCTCCTCTCGTTTAGACTACTGTAACGCGCTCTACGTGGGGTTACCCTTGAAGACGGTTCGGAAGCTGCAGCTGGTACAGAACACAGCAGCTTGCCTGATTAAAGGCAGCCACCGGTGTGATCATATCACTCCAGTGCGGAAGGAGTTGCACTGGTTACCAGTTGTTTTCCAGGCCAAATTCAAGGTGTTGATTTTGACCTTTAAAACCCGGCCCAGCCTATCTCAAGGAGCACCTCCAGCTATAGCAGCCATATCGGGGGTCAGACTAAGTAGCCTCATGTAGCCTCATACTTCATGTTCTTGCTGAGCTCTTGCTCTCTGAAATATATGTTTGTATGATGACGAGACACAGGAATTTCTTCTCTTGTCAACAAAGGCTAAGGTCATAGAATTGTATATCTTGTTCTCTGCTGTTCTCTTCTGTTCTCTGCTTATCATGGCTACCCTATAACCCATTTCTTGTATTATAAACAATGGTGCTAGGAGAAGAAATGTTGAGGACTGCAACCCCACACGGGAGGGAGAGGAGGAGCCGTTTCCTATGTGTCACAATATCTATAAAAACAATGTGCTGATGTAAATCGGGGCTTTTGGTTCTTTGGAAATGATTCCAGCCTTAAGCCCGCATGTTAAATAAAGAAACTCTTTTTCCTTCTCTCCGTGGTCTCTCTGACTCTGAGTTCTGCAACACAGCAGCTCCAGACAGGATGCTTAACAAGATCAGCCTCAGATGGCCTTCTCTGCCCCATCAGCCAGGATAGCTAGGCTGGTGAGGACAAGGGAGAGAGCCTTCTGTGTGGTGGCCCCCACTCTGTGGAACTCCCTCCTTAGGGAACTCCGCCATGCCCCTCTTTAATGAGCTTCCGCCACGCATTAAAAATGTGTTTGTTCAGGCAGGCATTTGGGGTGGGTTAGGGTATTTTTAGAAATATGTTTTAATATAGAAGTTTATTGTTTTAAAACTATTTGTATTACTGTACATCGCCCAGAGTGGCTGGGTGACCGGCCAGATAGGCGATTACGAAATTAAATAAATAAATAAAATTTAACAGCAGCCCCACATAGAGTGCATTGCAGTAATCTAACTTGGAGGTTACCAGAGCATAGACAACTGAAGTCAGGTTATCCCTGTCCAGATAGGGGCATAGCTGGGCCACCAACCAAAGTTGGTAGAAGGCACTCTGTGCCACTGAGGCTACCTGAGCCTCAAGTAACAAAGATGGCTCCAGGGGGACCTCCAAGCTATGAACCTTCTCCTTCAGGGGAAGTGCATCCCCATCCAGAACAGGTTGGGTACCCTCCATCCGGTCAGCAGAACCACCCACTAACAGCATCTCAGTCTTGTCTGGATTAAGTTTCATTTTATTGACCCTCATCCAGTCCATTGTCGCAGCCAGGCACTGATTTAGCACATCCACAGCCTCACCTGAAGAAGATGAAAAGGTGAAATAGAGATGCGTGTCATCAGCATACTGATGACAGCACACTCCAAAACTCCTGATGACCACGCTCAACGGTTTCATGTAGATGTTAAATAACATGGGGGATAAAAACTTCAGTGAGTGTGAAAGAGCCATTAATTCATTTTTATGAGACCATGAGGGTACAATTCTATGCATGTTTAGACAGAAAAAAGTCCTAAAGCTCACAGCTTTCTCCAGCCAGCATGGCTGGCTGGGGAATGCTGAAAACTATAGGATTTTCTTGTGTCTAAACGTGCATAGGATTGCACTGTAAGTGTAGGTTTAGCATGTTTGCGATGAGATTTAATTGTGATTTTTTTAAAATGACAAATTTAGCATTTATGATTTTTATTTGTCATTTTAATCATTGGTTTTTATCCACTCTGGCTGTGTGTGAAACCGGGCTTTCCTGCTTTTCACTTTAGGAAGGAATGGTCACATGCCTCTTCTCTCTCCTATCCAGCAATGACAGCACCGTGCATGTGTGTGGCTCTGGATTTTAGGCACTACTTAAAGTAACATTAAACATGCTAAATACCTTCTACAGAGAGAGCTGTGTTAATCTGTGGAAGTGAAACCAACAAATTCTCATTTGATTAGTAAACAGCTTCTGTAAACCTACCAGAGAGCTTTGGCTACGCGGTGGTCTAGAAATGTAATTAATAATAATTTTATTGTGACATATCTTTTGCATATCAAAGCCCATTTTGTCAGGTGTATGATTTGCTTTTTTGAATGGGCCGCTCTTACCTTACAGATTTTGGGCTCTGCATAGAAATGTGACAGGCTTACCACTACCCCTTGAATGTTATGGCCTTTTAACCCCACCTTTTGCAACCCCTGTCTCTCTCCCCACCCCACCTTCCTGTTCATGTGAATCTGTATTGGCTAAGGAAGGATACTGTTCTATGATTTTTAGCTTATGCAACTATAATTGTACAATTAATTGCCTTTAAACTTGGAAATATAAAAGCCTCTCTTAACAGAAAACTTTATGCCCTCTGTGTTCATGTGTATCATGTAAAGTTATATATTTTAATATACTATACAAATGATTCCCAGGAGTACATTCCTTATATGACCCTTGATACTGAAAGAGTTAGCAAGGCTGGTTTCAGGTTAAATTAATGTAAGTTCTTCCATGTGTGGGGACTCTCAACATAGAAATCAAGTGTCTTGCCTTATTGTATTGCCTCTTCTGGTGTTCCAAGTCTGTGTTTGTTGTTGCAGGTCCTATGGCAGTGTATTCAAAGCTATCCACAAAGAAACTGGCCAAGTTGTTGCAATTAAGCAAGTTCCTGTTGAGTCTGACTTGCAGGAGATTATTAAAGAGATATCCATAATGCAGCAGTGTGATAGGTAAGTGCCAGGATTCAGTGTTTTCACTCGTCTGTGG
Source organism: Heloderma suspectum (assembly GCF_057233095.1). Lineage (NCBI taxonomy): Eukaryota > Metazoa > Chordata > Lepidosauria > Squamata > Helodermatidae > Heloderma > Heloderma suspectum. The sequence continues at coordinate 281,557,550 of NC_139461.1, read as the reverse complement.
TGAGATCTCCTCCCCTACCTTGTGCCTCTGTACTTCTAGCAAAAACCCAGCATGTGGGGGAAACACCATCCTCCTTTCCATGCCTTCTCTCCTGCATGCTGGGTCTTTGTAGGAAGGAAGAGGACATTATTCCTTTCCTTCCACCCCCACATTTATTTGAAAGAAGGGGGAAGAAGGCATAGAGCTCCAGCAGTGCCTTGCTGGTGCCACCATCTGCAAACCTTGTAGAAAGAGATGGAAACGATCCCTCCTTTCCTCCAAGGGAGTTGTTTCTCTCTTCCTTCTAGATGTTGAGGGAAATGATGGCAGTGCGGCACTACTGGTGCTTTCTGCAAAAGCCCATCTTGCAGAAGAAACAAGCTCTCTGTTCTTCTCCATCCTCTGTGGGCGAAATAAGTATGGCTTCTCTCCCTTCTTCTGCAGAAGGCAACAATAGTGAGGCACTGCATGAGCTTACTGCAAAAGTCTACCAAGTGTCCAAGTCATTGTATGCATTCATTGTTACTAATGAATTTTATAGAACAGTGGAAAAATTTCCACAGAAATATCTATATGTGGAACATCTTTGTTATGGAATTATTTTTGCCCCATATCTCTGTTTTATAGGGGCATTGTGAGGTTTACAGAGATGAAATACTGGGAATGCTTGGAAAGCTTCGAATGTGCCATGTGAATATTAAGTAATGTTTGTTTCATGTTTGGTACAGTGCCCGCTGTTGTATAAATTATTGTGATGCTCAAACAAAAACACTCCTAATAAAGACCAGTAAGACATTGTAGAGTGCTGCTATCATAACTAAATATTTGAATTTAATGATGATTCCTACACAGTTCTCAGCTTTGGCAGTGTTTAACACTTCTCCAAAGGACGTAATTCCTACTGAATGCTTTTGTTTCCTTTTAATAGTATATTACCCATTAGTTTACTAGGCAATCACTGTAGGCCAGATAAATCAAGCTTTTTCACTCTACAGAGCAGCCCTTTATATGTATTTTGTTTGGGTTTCTAAAATGCACTCTTCTGACACGCGTGAAATTGTAGATCTGAAAGATGACAAGGAATTCCCATTTTCTGAGTCTGTGCTTTTAATAGGATCCATAATAATGCACTAAGCCTGGGTTTTAAGTCTGACCCTTGGTTTGCATTTTCATAAAATGTGTGAAATGTGTATTTTAGCAAATTCAGTAACATATTCTCTTAATTTTCCTTAGCCCTCATGTAGTCAAATATTATGGCAGCTATTTTAAGAACACGGACCTCTGGATAGTCATGGAATATTGTGGTGCCGGATCTGTGTCTGATATCATTCGATTGAGAAATAAAACGGTATGTGCTTCTTCAGCATCTTAATAGATGCTTGACATTTTGCAGGTAAAAGTATCAAGGGTTAATAGGACATTTTGGTGTCAAGTACTACTAGACATGATACCAAATGACATTGTAGTGAAGTCTTTCTGGTCATTAGCCTGATTTTGGAGTGTTGTTGGATGTGAAACTACACAAATGGCGTATTTCTTTTCTGTGTTGCCATTGAGATGGCAACAGCATCCTGGGTCAGTAGCCTCTCTCCTGCCTCGTCTCTTTGCCTCCACAGTGTATACAGCTAAACAAGGCAGCGGGCAGCGCTTCATTTGCACATATATTTGGTAGCATGTGGTTAAGTGTGTGCATGATTGCTGGTGATTGTATTAGGATGCAGCAGGATATGTTGGTTATCAGTTACTTTAGAACTGCTTTCCCCAACTTGATGCCCTCCAAATGTGTTGGATAGGAGTTGCAGTCCAGCATATCTGGAGCGCACCAGGTTGGGGAAGGCTGATAGAGATTATCCTTGTGGCTTAATTGCCCATAGTCCATAGATTCAGCAGCAGAGTGGTAGCTGGAACATCTGAGGACTGGGGAGAGACTTGGAGTCACCTGTGCCCTCCACTCCCAGTGCTGCTTGCTTTTAGTACCAGTGGATGTGACGTACTGGTTCTTATAATGAGTTTTAATTAATCTATGCAAATAGTATTGGAGTTGAATAAGCCAGTTGTAACATTCCTGTAATAGGGCAGGTTTTTAATATTTTTATGGGACAGTGGCAGTCCTTTTGCAGCAGCTAGGTGTTGGTATCTGCTAATTAATTTCTTTTTTAGTTGATGGAAGATGAAATCGCTACAATAATACAATCAACACTCAAAGGGCTAGAATACCTGCATTTCATGAGGAAAATACACCGTGACATCAAAGCTGGCAACATATTGCTCAACACAGAAGGTCATGCAAAACTTGCAGATTTTGGAGTAGCAGGCCAGCTTACAGTGAGTAGAAATTGCATGCATATTGATTTTAGAGGTTTTGGGGATTGTTTCACACTTGCCAGGGCTCATAACATGAGTGCATTGTGAGTAGAGATATTGGAGAATTCTGCCACGGACTGCAGTGAGGCTGGATTATTTAGAATCTGGCCCCCCGGAGTCCGTGGCGGAATGGACTACACCCCCGAAATCCCCCCCGGAACAGAGCTACCTGGATCTGCTGGTGGCTCCGGGTTGTTTTCCGGCTGCTGCCAGGCTGCGGCCGCAAATGGCGGCCACTACACCGGCCACCATTTGCGTCCCTGCCACGCCATGATAGGCTATGTAAGTATCTACGTAGTCTATCACAGCAAAAGGCAGGGATGCAAATGGCATAGCGGCCGCCATTTGCGTCCCTGCTGTTTGCTGTGATAGGCTACGTAGATACTTACGTAGCCTATCACGGCTTGGCAGGGACACAAATAGCGGCTGGCATAGCGGCCGCCATTTGCAGCCGTAGCCCAGCAGTGGCTGGAAGTCCGGCTGTGGCCGGCCCTGGCCGGCAGCTCTGCAGCCTTGCTGCGGAGCGGAGCTGGCCAGGGAGGATTCGGGGGGGGGGGGATTGCCTCCCCCCCACCGCGGACTGCTGGCCAGAACAGGGTGAGTGTTTCATACACCCCTAATTGTGAGGGACTTACATAGAGGCTGGGAGGCACTTGCACAGAGCCACCATTTAGACAGCTCCTTTTTGAAGATTTTCTGACTATATACAGTGGCAAGAAAATTTGTGAACCCCATAGGATTGTCACATATTTCCAAACTAAAATGTTATTAGACCTTAATCTCACCCCATAATTCTAGATAAAGAACAATAGATAACCTGATTAAACCATGATGCTTTTTCAACATTTATTTATCCACAACTGATTCAGCTCTGAATATCCATGTGTGAAGAAGTATGTGAACCTTTAGTTTCAGTATGTAGTGGCACCCCCTTGAGCAGTAATGACTTCAAGTAAGCATTTCCTGTAACTGTTGGTCAGAAATTTTGGCCCATTTCTACTTACAGGACTGCTTCAACTCAAGGACATTTGAGAGCTTCCTTGCATGAACAGCTCGCTTCAGGTCCTGCCACAACATTTTGATGGGGTATAGGTCTGGACTTTGACTAGACCATTCTAAAACACTGAATTTGTTCTTCCACAGCCATTCTTTTGTAGATCTGCTTGTATGTTTGGGATCATTGTCTTGTTGCATGACCCACTTTTGGTTCAGCTCAAGCTCATGGATGGATGGATGGCTTGACATTCTCCTCTAGAATCTTCTGATATGCTGCAGAATTCATGGTTGTGTTAATGATGGCAAGCTGTCCAGGTCCTGAGGCAGCAAAGCAGGCCCAAACTATCACATTCCCACCACCATGCTTGACAGTTGGGATGAGGTTCTTCTGTCCAAACTCAGTGTTAGTTTTTCACCAAATGTAATGTTTCTCACTGAGGCCAAAAAGTTCCACGTTTGACGCATCTGTCCAGAGAACATGGTTCCAGAAGTCTTGGAGATCATCTATGTGATCTTTAGTGAACTTCAGACAGGCAGCAATGTTCTTTTTAGAGAGCAGTGGTTTCCTCCTGGCTATCCTCCCATGAACACCATTTTTGTTCAGTCTTTTTCTGATTGTTGAGTCACAAACACTCACATTGGCCAAGGTGAGAGTGGCCTGCAGATCCTTGGATGTTACTCTGGGGTTCTTTTTGACTTCCTAGATGATGTACTGTTTTGTTCTTGGAGAGATTTTGATAGGACGATCGCTCCTGGGTGAAGTGACTGTGGTCTTCAACCTACTCCATTTGTAGACTGTCTGACAGTGGACAGTGAGCCCTAAATTCTCAGAAATGGTTATGTAACCTTTTCTAGACTGAGGAGCAGCAATAACTGCTTTTCTGAGGTCCTCGGATGTCTTTTGGTCATGGCATGATGTGTTTCCACACAGCCATGTGGTGAAGACCAAACTCACAAGGTTTCTGATCCTTTTCTAGGGTGGTGCCTCCTAAACTCTGCCCTGAAGATCTATCTAATTACTTAAATACCTGATTCAAATTGTTTCCTTTAATTAACCTCATGCAACCAGGGGTTTGCTTACTTTTGTGCATACAGTGACTCTTAAGTTTTCATTGTTTGCCTAATTTATATATAATTTTATTTCACAAGACACAGAATTGGATAATAGGAACCCTGTTGGATGTTTAGGAAAGGACTGGTTTTGATTCATGAAGGCTATCCTGGTAAAACTATGGCATTTCTGTAATTAGCATTAGGGTTCACAAACTTTTTCTCGCCACTGTACATTACAGCCATGGTGGGCGATTTGTAGCCCTCTGGATGTTTTGGCCTACAACTCCCACTAGCCCTGACTAGCATAGCCAATGGTGAAGGTTGATGGGAGTTGTAGGCCAAAACATAAGAAGGGCCACAAGTTTTCTACCCTTGCATTACAGGGTCTGTGTAAGCAGCCCTCTCATACAGTGGTGGTTCACTTTCTGGCTGCAAGCTCTGCTATATAATCTTTGGGCAATCTCATGGGATGCCATCAGCTGGTCTGAATCAACCCTGGAGAAACTGGTTTTCTAAGGCTGTGGGCTTCATACATTCAAAGTAATGCCATGTCTTAATTTGAATCAAGTTCTGTTGACTTAAATGTTGAAGCTGAAGGTGTTATTTAATACAGCTTATGTGAAATACTATTCAATCCTAGTCAGCAAATGGTCTGTACAGCATTTAGGAAGTTTTTGGTTTGTTACCACACTTCTTTGATTACCTGACTTGCTTAAATTTGCCTTTCCTTTGCTTGTGCTAGGATACGATGGCCAAAAGAAACACTGTGATAGGGACTCCCTTTTGGATGGCACCTGAAGTGATTCAAGAAATTGGATACAATTGTCTGGCGGACATCTGGTCTCTGGGCATTACTGCCATTGAAATGGCTGAAGGAAAACCACCATATGCTGACATTCACCCAATGAGGGTAAGTGTTGGGTAATCACTTCACAATTTTAATGCACTAGGTAGGTTGAAATCCACTTCTCGTGACAGTATGTCAGTATTGGGACAATGAGGTAGATACAGTTGGCAAATACGAATTCAGTATATGCTAACAACTTGCATGCACACAGTGAAGGAACATACCCTGAACCTGTTTAATGATATAACTAGAATGTATGGGTGCCTCTATTACAGGGGTGGGAACTTGTGGCCCTCCAGATGTTTTGGCCTAAAACTCTCATCAGCCAAAAACATCTGGAGGGCCACAAGTTGCCCACCCCTGATCTATTGGCTTCTGATACCTCCTGTTAGAGAATGAAGATGTTACCACTTTCACCCATGCTTACGCAGAGTACAATTTTTGTGAGTTGAAATGGGTATGTTTGAAGGAAGATACGTTCTTGCTTGCCACGTAGGTGTAAAATGCAGCACACATGGGAACTGATACAGTGCGTCACTGGAAGCCATGCATTTTACTGGTAGGCCCTCTGAGGTGGGGAGTTGTTGGGGTGAATGGGCACGGCTCAGGGTTCCAGATTCAGCCTTGGAGCCTCCTCTCTAGAATAACGTTAGGAGAGCTTTGGCCCTTAAGGCTCTTGCAAGTAACCTTCTCAGTAAGCTTATCCTGTCCTTTTTTATAAAAGGAACAGAGGGTATGTGTATTGTTGTTTGCAGGCAATTTTCATGATTCCAACAAATCCACCTCCAACATTCCGAAAACCAGAACTGTGGTCAGACGAATTCACAGATTTTGTAAAACAGTGTCTTGTGAAGTGTCCGGAACAAAGAGCCACTGCCACACAGCTGCTTCAGGTCAGTATCTACTATGTTGTAGTGGAAATAAATAAAACAAGAAGCTTTCCCCCGCTTTGCCTTACCAGTCAAATCAGCAGGCATGCAGCATTCGTAAAGGCACTCTTTCGAATACTTGGCATTTAAAAATTTAAGTTTATTTATTTTATTACATGTATATCCCACCTTTTTTCCTCTTGCAAGGAACCGTAGGCAGTTTACATGGCTCACCTCCTCTCCATTTTATCCTCACAACAACCCTGTGAGGTAGGTTAGGCTGAGAGTCAGTAAGTGGACCAGAGTCACCCAGTGAGCTTCATGGCCTCGTGGGGACTAGAACCCAGGTCTCCCAAGTCACAGTTGAATACTCAAACCACTACATCACGTTTTTGCTTACCTGCTGAGCACCTTGTGCTTCATCAGCTTTCCCGGTGCTCCTTAGACGTTAGGTTTGTTTCCTTATTCTTGTGGTGACATGCATGCATGCATGCATATATATATATATATATGTGTGTGTGTGTGTACATGCCTGTGTGTGTGTGTGTGTGTGTGTGTATATATATATATATATATATATATATATGGCAGCTCTTTTGTAAATTTCTTCACACTGGTACAGTTTTCACTGTATCAGTTGGTAACCATTGTGCAAACAAGTGAAGCCTGTTCCTACGTATGCTTATTCAGAAGCATCTCTCACTTAATTCACTGAGGCCTCCTCCCTCATAAGCATGCAGAGGATTGCAGCTGGCATATCCAGTGGGGATTTGGAGGTCAGGCATATCTTAGGTTAGGGCTGGACAGACTCACCTCTGTCCGGGGACACTGCTTGCCCGCTGAGCTGCTGCCCACTCATTGCATCACATGAGCCTGTAGATGGCTCGACAAGTGACTGGCAAGCACTGTGGAGCCACCCGTTCCTTCCCCGAGCCACCATTGGTATGCAAAATAGCGTCTCAGGTCTTTCCAGAAAACTAATGCTACGTAGATTGCAGCTGTAAAGGGGCCATCTATGCAGCATTATAAGCGGCTGATCCCTGTTCATGGACTGTGCAATGGTCACTGAATGGGTCCATTAAGTGCTGCGCGGTCCGTGAATGGGAGTCTGGAGGGGGCCGAGCAGGAGGGAGTCTGTTGGACTCCACCCCTGTATTGGGTGCTCACGGCATCTCTATCTCAGGTATCTGAACTATAAGCCCTGATGCTGATAAAATCCTGGTGTAGACCAGTCCCAAGTCATGCTATTTTCATATTAAATGGCTACTTACTTCACCCATTTGCAAAATTAAGTACAGCTCGCTTGGCAATAGTAGCCCTCTGTGTGTCCTTAGGCTAGTGAAGTATTTTTACATACTGCATCAGAATCTCTTTTGCCTTACAAATTGCATGGTTTGGGTAGGACTGACTTGGCTTTGAATAAACCTGTATTAGTTTGCCATCAGCACTACCTACTGGGACAACAGAAGTAAAGGCATTAGCGTAGCTCTGGGTTAAGACTTTTTGTTACTACATTTTAGTTCAAAGTTTTTAATTTTAAATATGTGTTTTAGCATCCATTTGTAAAAAATGCCAAGGGAGTTTTCATCCTGCGAGACCTGATTAATGAGGCAATGGATGTTAAACTGAAAATTCAGGAAGCTCAACAGCGTGAGATGTATCATGATGATGAAGAAAATTCAGTGAGTACTACAACTACTTAAACCACTATGCTCCTTGTGGTTAGCTTTGTTAACTTTTTTGTCTTTATTAGCTGGCTTGACTGTAATTTTTTCATTAGACCTTTTCAGTCTGCCCTGCTTCTCCTGGAAATATTTTTTTTAAAGGAAGACAGAAAGGCGATTTGCGAGCTTCGCCATCTCTACTTGCTGCTGTTTCACCAGCTGGGCTGGGCCTCTCCTTCCCCCTCACAGAAGCCTATAATTCAGAACCAACTGCCCTGTGAGGTAGAACAACAGGACCATATACTCTGCAGGTGGTGGGTGTCATCTGGGTCCAACAAGCACAAAAGGTATATTAAAAAGAGGACTGCTGTACCCATGTGTTTCTGTTGAGTTTCAGAAAAATTATCATTAATTTCTAAGACCTTGAATGAGTCAGAAGTGAAATAATCTTAGTAGCCACTTGGAAGTTTTAGAGCAACCTTCCCCAACATTGTGCCCTCAGGTTGTTATGGACTATAAATTCCAGCATTCTTGGCCATTGGCCATGCTGGCCAGGGACTGATGGGAGTTGAAGTCCAAAATATCTGGAGGACTCCAGGTTGAATGGAAATGAAACTAATTTTTCCTTGATGAAGAGATTTTCTTGAAACACATCAGGTGCAACTGTCTTTCTTGGGTTTGGTTTTGTCATCCGGGCCCTCTTGGGCCTTTACTGCCACAGCGGGAGTGACAAGATGCTGGCAGACTCCAGCAAGGTGGCAGAAGATTGAGGCCCTATCCTGTAAGGCCAACAATGTTTGGCTGCATTACAACCTCTTCCAGGAAGGTTGAAACACAAGGCTATTTCTTGGAGGCTTGCCAGGGCTTGTTCTTGAACTGTGAACAGCCTGCAGGAACAGGTCCATGTCAAGGGCTCCTTGGAGGGCTCTCTCAGTCTAATCCAGTAGCCAAGTCCAGATGCAGACAAAGGGATTCTTTTCAAAGCTTTATTCTTCTTTTACAACTTACAACTCTACAAGTAGCAACTAGATCTGAGCAGCAGCATCCCTATGCCCTAAGTTGGAACAGTTGGTCCCCGTTTGAAAGGCAATTACTGGCAGACCCCTGAATATAAGGACTAGGGAGAATCCCTCCCCTTTTCCCTTGGATCCTCTGGGCGCAACCGTTCTTTGAGCGCCAACCAGGCACTACGCCTCCTTTCCGCGCTCTCCATTTGGCGCCGCTCTCTGCGTCTGCGCCGCGCATCCAACCAGTCTGCTATCGGCGCTGGGTCATTCCCTGGACTGCTTTCTAATCTAGGAATGTTGGTGGGAGGAATCTCTGTCAGCTGCGGGCCCTGGGAAAAAGGGGCGCGCTCCTCTCCCAGGAGCGACTGCTCTTCCTCCGAATCAGAACTACTCTGGGATTCTATGGGCTCAGTGTCCACCCTGACAGTCCATCTGCTCTGGGAGTGGTAGGATTCATCTTGTAACTAAGAACTATTGCCTGAGTTTGCTTTTTTCCTCCTCCCTCTTAATTGCTTTTCCTCTTGTCTTCTGGACTGTAAGCCTGAGGGCAGGAGTTGTCCTATTATTGGCCTTCGTATGCCACTCTGAGAGTCTTTTTCAGATGAAGAGTGAGATAAAAATACTTTAAATAGGTCCTTCAGTTGGTCAAGTGATCTTACAACCAGCTGTAGCAGATGAAATGTAATAGTCAGGCAAGGTGACTTGAAATAAGGTTATTTTCTTGGGCTGACCTGTTGAGCTGAATGGTGTGGTTGTGCTGAAAACATGTTGGATTTTCCCTCTAAAATTAAATGCTGTGTTTGGTATTACCAGACTGTGAGCTGACATGTGGACTACTCTTTGAAGCTGAAAATTCTGATCAGATGCAAACTTAAGATGACAGTTTGAATAAAATTAAACAAATACTGTGACTTTTTACTACATATATTCCACAATATTGCATGAGTTCAGGACTTCATTAACCAATTTTGCTGTATTCTGTGGTGCTTTCTTTGTATGTCAGCTAAAATGTTGGCCTCTACTATAGTCTTGATTTTGGAGGGTAACTTAAAGCATCAGTTACGAGAAAGTAGGACCTCAGTGGTTTGGTCTATAGTTAAATAATCTTTATTTTTGCTGATGGTTTAATTTCATCTTCTATAACTTGTTCTGCAGTTTATTAGATACATTTTAAAGCTTACTAGCAGCTCTAGTTCACCTAGCATGGCTGGGCAGCTGCAGACATTCTTGGAGGAAACTGATTGTCTGGACCCATTTCAGTCTAGTTTCAGGTCAGGGTATGGCACTGAAATGGCCTTGGTTGCTCTGACTGACAACCTACTCTGGGTGAAAGACAGGGGGAGTGCTACCCTGTTGATCTTCCTGGATCTCTCAGCGGCTTTTGACACCATTGATCATGGTGTCTTACTGGATCAGCTCTGCAGGATGGGAGTTGGGGGTTCTGTGCTGCGGTGGTTCTGCTCCTAATTGTAGGGCCGATTCCAGAGAGTGGTACTGGGGGGTTCCTGTGCTACCCGATGGCTATTAAGCTGTGGGGTGCCACAAGGTTCTATTCTATTCCCCATGCTGTTCAGCATCTATCTGAAGCCTTTGGGTGAGGTCATTAGGAGTTTGGGGGTGGGGTGTCACCAGTACGCTGATGATGCTCAGCTCTATTTGTCCTTGTCATCTGAGTCAGCTGGGGTGGTGAAGGTGCTGGACCAGTGCCTGGAGGCTGTAATGGGCTGGATGAGGGCCAATAAACTGAAGCTAAATCCTGACAAGATGGAAGCTTTGTGGATTGGTGGTTCCCAAGTCCGGGAATTGGGTAAGCGACCTGTCCTGGACGGGGTTGCACTCCCCGTGAAGGAGCAGGTGCGTAGCTTGGTAGTAGTCCTGGATCCATCCCTGTCACTGGAGTCCCATGTGGACTCCGTGGCCCAGTGTACTTGGGGCCAGCTTCAGCTGATCTGCCAGCTTCAGCCTTTCCTGGACAGAGATAACCTAGCCGCAGTAGTCCATATGCTGGAAACTTCCTGATTAGGCTACTGCAATGTGCTTTATGTGGGGCTGCCCTTGAAGACAAGTTGCAGCTAGTGCAAAATGCAGCAGCCAGACTGCTGACCAGAACATCTCGTAAAAATCATATATCACCAATTCTAAAGGAATTGCACTGGCTGCCAATATGTTTCCGGTCAGAATTTGAGGTTTTGGTGATGACATTTAAAGCTTTAAGCGGCCTGGGACCTCGATATTTGAGGAAGTGCCTCTCCCTATATATATGCCTGCCTGAGGATTGAGGTCTGTTGGACAGGCCTCCTCTGCATCCCACCAGTGTGACTATGTGATCCCACTATGGTGGGATGTGGGAGAGGGCCTTCTCTGCTGTGGCACCCCAGTTGTGGAATGCCCTCCCCTTGGAAGCCAGATTGGCACACACATTGGTTTCATTTTGGCGCCAAGTAAAAACATGGCTTTTTATCAAAGCCTTTGAGGGCTAAATGGATTCCTTAAAGTAGTACACTGTTTTGACTGTTTTATTGTTTTAAATTTTAATTGGTATCAGCTTGTCTAATGGTTTAATATGTTTTTAGGTGTTTAAATTAATTATTGTTTTATACTATTTAATTTGATTTTATCTGTACACCGCCCTGAGATCTTAATGATATAGGGCAGGATATACATGTTATAGATAGATAGATAGATAGATAGATAGATAGATAGATAGATAGATAGCAGGCATGCGTTTGTTCATTTATTTATTACACTTTCATACTGCCCAATAGCTGAAGCTGTCTGGGCAGTTCACAACAATTAAAACCATAAAATACTAGACAATAAAATACAGATGATAAAATACAATATTAAAGTTTAAACATGTAAAACTGCAATATAAAAATAACCAACAGAAGCTAGCTGCAGTACAAAAATTTAAAATGCAATGCCAGATAAAAACAAGCTGAAAAAACTAAAATGCCTGGGAGAATAAAAAGGTCTTCACCTGGCACTGAAACGACACAATGTAGGCGCCAGGCAAATCACTTGGGGAGTACAGTCCACAATTGGGGTGCCACAGCAGAAAGGTAGCCACCCACCTCACTTCCTAGTAGCCACCCACCTCACTAACTTTGGCAGGGGCTCCCGGCACTGACAAAGTAGAAGCCTTCATTCTTTGAAGCTTCCTGTCCAACATTTTGCCATCTGTGAATAAAAGAAGAAAACCGAACAGGTTGTTACTTGATGATGGACTAGAATCAGATTTATAAACATTACACACCCCTTTCCTCTTTTATGTACGTAGTAGTGAAGAGCTGCTGATGCCTTGCTTAGATTAACTGATTTAGAAGTATACCTCTTGTATCTATATGCAGGAAGAAGATGAAACGGATGCTAGGACCATGGTGCGAGCAAGGGGCCAAGAGACCGGTACAATCAGAGCTGCTTGTGGAATGAGTGACGGCATCAATACCATGATAGAATACAATGACACTTTAGAGTCACAACTGGGAACAATGGTCATAAATGCAGAAGATGAGGAGGATGAAGGGACGATGAAGAGTAAGTGCTTCAATTTTAGTAGCGTACGATGCAGTGTAGAGATGAGTATGCTTTAGGAGTTCGGTGGAGAGAAAGTAGTCTCTAATAGAAGGACATTACCCCAAAATATAGCAGGGGTGCAGGATTCCTTTCAGCCTGAGGGCTGAATTCCCTTTCAGAGAAGCTTTTGGGGCCAAAATACCAGCATATTCTAGTTAAAGCTCTTACTGCCAGTAACCTCACCTTAGGAGAGGTATTCCAACCTTTTAGAATGGGGACAAAACACAGAAGCCAGGAAACCACCAAATGATCAGGGGGTGGGGGAAAGTGCGTGAGGCCAGGGGAAGAGGGGCTAGCCATCTGGGAACCCTGGAGGACCAGACTGGGACCCTAGAAGGGCTGGATTTGGACTCTGAGCCTGAGGTTTTGCAGCCCTGAAATATAGCAACCAACACAGTCTTTGTGCTCTTGGCTGTTGATCTTGACTTCTTTTCTGCAAGGCCAGGAGGACTTCTTGGCCTTAACTGAAGAGCAGAGTTGCTCCAGGAAACCGGGGGGTTTCCCAGACATTGCTGATCAGGCTGGGGTCCTCAAAGTGTTAACTTGTCACAAATGAACTGTAGGTCTAGAACACTTTATGAATGAATGGCCTTTCTATGGAGCAACAAATTAATAGATATTTACCTTGCTGGCCATTGAACTAAAACAGCTTTTTATACCTACCTCTGCCATTTTTTTCTTGCTCTTTTTAGGGCCTGGTGGGGCTTCTGGATTATGTTTGTCAAACAAAAATCTTCCTGTGCCACTAGTGATAGGGGCCAAATTTGGGATGTATGTGCTTGGAATATGAATTTCCCCAGTTTGAGAAGCTTCAGCCTAATTAAAAGCTGAGCCTAGGCCTTTCCAAATTTGGACCTTTCTTGTATTGGACCTTGCTGTTGCCACTGCTGCCACCTCTTCTGTACCCCGCGCCCCCCTCCTGTCACCTCCCTCCTTGAAACTTGCCAAGCAGTTGCACAGTCTGGTTCATAGGATGTGGCAGCTTTCGAAGTGCCATGGAGCCTAGGAAAAGTTCTCCAGCTCACGTTAGTCCATAGCAGCGGGGGGAGGGGGATAGCCTCTTGCCCCAGCCCCCCGCCCCTTCCTGCATCTCCCCTTCCTGCCACCAGAGAAAGAGAAAGCCTGTACATGGGTGAACGAGGAGGTAATTAGTACTTGAAGTGTCGTTCTGAAGGGCTGCTGTAGCTGCTGGGCTCTGTCGTTTGGTTGCGCGTGCACCTTATTGCCTCCTGACTGCCAGCTGGTCATTCTCTGGCAGCACTTCTCCCTTTGGTACTGGCAGGAAGGGGTGTGTGTTTGTGTGTGTGTGTGTGTGTGTGTGTCAGGGTCTGCACAAATGTAAGGGTTACACTGTGTGCAGGCCCCTGGTTGCCCACCTCAGCTGTATAGTATGGTGTGGCTGCTGCCTGGTACATTTGGGGAAAGGGGTTTGTGGGGGGACCCAGTAAGAAGATGAGGTATTCAGACTCCATTGTGCACCTAATGACATAATTGGGAGTATGATGACGGTTCTGAATTGAGGTTGTTTTCTTCCAAGCCATTTGTTGACTTCTTGGAAAATTGCTTATTTTGGCAAATCCCATTCTGAATTGAGCCAAGGGATTTTTCCCCATCACTACATGTAGAAAAATGTTATCTTGAAACTAAGACATCCCAAAGCCATTTGTGGGATGGCCCTAGGGTCTGCTATTCAGACAAAAAACTAAAACTCCATTGGCCCTGCCCAACCAAGCCTTTGTGTGTACCTAACCAGCTCTTTACATCCCAGCCAACATGTTTCTTCCACATTGGATAGAAAACTTAAAACTGTGATCTACGATTTTGGTACATTATGGTGGCAAGAGGAGGGACATGATAGAAAAGAAAGAATTTTGAGAGGTGTTTTAAGAAGTATCTTCTGTTGTAGATAGGTTTATCTACCTGCATATGTCTCTAACTACTAATTGTAGGTTAACTGTGAGCTTTGCTTAACTATAGTCAGTAGCTTCAAACGATATAGAAACACAGGTTGCTTATGGTAGGATGTAGTCATGTGGCAGAGCCAGTGTCTGTACCAATAAGTGCTTGAGGTATGATGGGATTGAGAAGGTGCTGCCATTATTCCGTATGGAGCTTTCAGTGATCTAATATTTGCATGGCTGGTGTGACTGTTTGGGGGGGGGTGGTATGCCACTGGCAGAGTACTTGCCTTGTATGTTTTCTGGTTGCACACTACAGCCTTCCCCAGCCTGATGCCCCCCAGATGTGTTGGACTGCAGCTCCCATAATTCCTATCCAGCATGTGACCATTGGCTGGGAATTATGGGAGTAGCAGTCCAACACATCTGGAGGGCACCAGGTTTGGGAAGGCTGCACTGCAGTTTTAATTGAAGAATGTGGACAGCTGCTGTGCTGACATAGACCCAGTTTGCATGTAATGGTGGCAAATAGTGGGTTATTTATTGTGGCCGTTTTGAATATTCAACCCTCATTCAGGAGTTGCTGTGTGATGTCTGAACTCGGACACTATAAGTTAATCGTAGTGAAACAACTCACCATTAACCTACAATTAGTAGTTAGGTTAACTGTGTATTGTTTAACCCACAGTTACCTGACAGTTACCGGAGGTTGTCCGTCACGTAGCAACCCTCAATTGGCCCAGTCAGGGGTTGAATATTCAAAAAGGCCGCAGAACGTATCTGTCATGCACCGTGGCAATTCATGTGTTAATTAACACACAATGTGCTTTTATTCCATGTAAATAGCCCCTCTCTGTTGGTTTTCCTAGGTTGTGTTTTATCATATACTTGCATTACCAGTAATCAGTACTTTGGCATGGGATAAATATATATATATCGAGAGAGAGAGAGAGAGAGAGAGAGAGAGTCAATAATTGTTCTTTTAATCAAAAGCAAGTTTGGCTTGCTTGTCATGTAACACAAGCCTATAGATGCATGTTTACTCTGATATCACCAATAATGGACACTTATGAAGGTCCATCTTGCCATTAAGAAAATAAGCTTGAATTAAAAACTATATTTTAGTGTGCATTCTTTGTATGTTTGGCTGAGTCTGCTTCATTTTTCAGTTGGGACATTATAGTACTGTTTACACCACTATCGAAAATGAACATTCAAAGGTATCCTTTGTCTCATCGTGCTTTTCCGTATTCCTGGGAAGTATTTTTCCATGATTAGAGGGAAAATAACATGAGAAATAACTTCTATTTAGTAGGAACATTAAAGCTTTAGAGAAACTGTTTTATTGATGCTTGCAATATATGTTGCAGCCCCTTTCTATTTGGTGGCCAAGTTCTGGAAATAGAAATCAACAGTTCCCAATTAGCTGTAGTCCCTTAAAGCTTATGTAATGCACTCAGGTGAGTGCTGATGAGATAAGGCTATGGAGCAAGGCAAGGGCAATGGGTACCACCAACTTGTGTTTCTTAAATAGGTTTATACCCCTATATTAACAACCTAAAATAGATCACAGCATGTTTATAATGCATACAAGCTTGGTCTACACATGAGGTGGTAGAGTGGACTATACTAGTTCAGGCTGCAGGTGGGGGATGCTATGTGTGTCTTTTTAACAATAATTATGAATTGCTTATATTAAAGGAATTTCTAAACAATGTGCAAAAGAAGTCTTCATAAAGATTACCTTACTTGGAATGCCTGTTGAAACATCCTAAAATACATAACATTGACAGGATTTAACCAAGAGGTGGAGCTCCAGCACAGTTTTTAATGGAAAACTGAGTTGTGGAACTTCTGTATGATGACACACTAGGATGTACTTCCTTCTCAATACTTGCTTTCTCCTTTGATGATATTGGTAATGAATGTTAATCAGAGCTTCAGTCCTGCAGTAGCTTTGCATGAGGACCACTTGACACTTTAGAGTGCCGCTAAAATGTAATGTAACATGATTGAGGAATGCATTTAAAATGTGTGTGTCATATTCTACAACTAAACTCATCAGATAAGTTTGTTCTAAGGCTTCTTGTTCGCCTTGGTGGCAAGCCTAGATTTATTGCCATGAAATTTGTGGAATGGCTCTAATTGTCCAAAAAATCCACTGTGCTGGGTAGGTGTTTGTCATACTTTCACAGTACATAGGGCCATTTACCTATCTGGTATGAAATAAGTTGATCACTTGTTACCTTATTGCAAGGATGGGAAACCCCTGCCCCGAAGGCCAATTTGGCCCACTCTGCCCCTTCAGGGTTAGCAGAGAGAGGAATTCCCACTTATTTCTGGCAGGGAATCCCCTGTGTGCCACTCTCCCTTTCTGTTGGGGGGATCAAGTGGCAAGCTGAGTGCTTTGCCCACCCTGTGTCCTTCCCGATGAAGGAAGGTGCAGGAAAGGCAAAGTCGACTGAGTCACTAACCACCCAGCCGTGGTCTCTTCCAGAATACTCCATTACCCTTCCTCACTTCTTCTGTCTGCCATTTTTAAAGACATCTCTTTTCCAGTATGACTTTAACCTGACTGGAAGCTAAATTACCCTCTGGCTTGATCTTGTCCTCTTCTGTGTTCTTTACATTGTCTTGTTGTGTTAAATTGTTTTGATGGTTGTTAATGTGATTGATAGCCATCTTGGGAAACAGGTGTTAAAATGGACAGGCGGGATGTAAACAATTTTATAAATATTTGCAGACCTCTGTGAAATTCAAAGTACCATTTTTTTTGCAGTCATTTCCCTAGTTCTTTGTGGGGTTGGGGGAATGCCTGTGTCATCACATCTGTATTATTCCACCTCCTCCTGCAGGGATTCAGAGGTATGCGGTGGAGTTGATTCCATGTTTCCAGGCTGTTAAAGTTGGACTACGTGGTCCATCTGCATCTCAGACTCCCATCAGCATGTGAATGCCTAGGAACTGTGCACTGTTACTACCAAACCCAGCTAGGAGGAGTATTGATAAGAATGTGAGGCAAAACAAAATACAAAGGCAGGAAAGAGGAATATAGAGAGACCTATAAACTGGATAAGAAATGACTGTGAGGAGGTAAAATATGGATGAGTGAGTGAGTGAGTGTGTGTTCTGTGCTATGGAGCGAGAAAGTGTGCTATGGAGAGAAGAATGTTTTATGGGGTGCAAAGAGTGGCTTAACAGAGAATGAGTTATAAAGGACGTGCTTGGTCTTCTCTGAGGTGTTGTTGCAGATTCTTCTTTAAGCTGGGGATGCTGTTGATTGAGCCTGGAACCTTCTGTATGTAAAGCTGCTGCTTCTGCCATTGAGTTGTATCCCTCCCCATTATTACTTTTCAACAGAATAGTCTCTATTGATAACCAGTCCTTGTTAAATTTGCTCTAAACCTCTTGGTACAGTTCTTACTCAAGCCTCACATAGCTTGATATCTTTGCCGTCTTAATTTGTCTTGGTATAATTGTTTCTTGGCAAGGTGACCTGTGCCATAATCGGTCTGTGGAGGCTCTATGTGCATATGTCCTTCTAAATTGCTTCAAGTACTCTATTTTTCACCTTATTACTTCTACAGCAATGTTCCTTTCACATTTAGTTTAAATCGATTTAGCTGTAAAAATTTATCAGCCTTGAGTAGGATTCTTCTGAGGGAAGAGTTTTTAATAATCAGGATAACTCAACGGTATTTTAAATGCAGTGGAATTGAGGTAATTAATATCATCAAAGTGGTGCCTATTTCATGACTGGTGTTACAGCTGGTAAAAAGGAACTGGCTAAATCTGAATTCCTGTTGTGTGTGCATTTTATGTATTACAGAGCAGGATTGTCTACAACTTTTTTTCCTTTAGATGGGTGAAACTAATGTGCATATATCAATTTTTGTGTCTAAAAATTCTGTGTCTAAAAGTGATTCTTTCAAACACATCTGCACAGGAAGCTTCCTGCATCATTTATCCCTGTTTCCCCAGTTCATACTTCAGTGCACAGGTATGGTATTTGGTTCCAGAGGAAAAGGTATAGTGTGGTTAAGGGATTTTTTGCACCAACATTGAATCATCTATTTGCATACTGTTGTGTCTGCTCAAAGTCTGGAAATTATTTCTGTCTGCTCTGTGGATAGTCAAGACATCAGATTGTGCCTGATGAAATGATGCAGAAGTGCTCTGAAACCCTGCAGACCACAGATTGGCAGTTTGTTGCCCTCAGGCACACCTGCGCCTGCCAAGACCTCCCAGTGCACCTGTCAGATCCTTCACAACCCCTTATTCACCTCAGATTATCTTCCCCCACCTTCTTCCACTGCTGGTAGTTTCCTGTCATGGTTCTAGATATCATGCCGCCACTGGAGTCATCTTTGGAGGACAAGCCAGAACCTTCAGAGCCAGTTGGCCCCTCAGAAGACCCTGGCACTAGCTAAGATGGTCCGGGACCCTTAGGGGTGATGGCTTCAAATCTGCCTCCTAGAGAGGCAGAGAGCTGAGCTTCTGAGGCAGAGGGGGATGCTGGGCCATAGTCGAGCCCCTGGGAATGCCAGCACCTTAAGATCCGTGATAGGACAGTGGCCAGGGGAAGGAGTTGAGTTCTCCTCATGAGGAGGACATCTGCCAAGTCTCTAATGTGATGCAGCTGAGCACTGGGTGGGCTCTATTCATTCTAACTATATCAGCTGTCACTTGCAACTTGAGAGCTGCTGGAAACAATGTCTGATTTTCAGCTCTAGTCTTTTTTCTCCCTGACCTTGCCATGTGTTTGGACTTCCATGCTACTGAACTCTGGACTTCTAACTAACTCTGCTTTTGGACTGCATTTTTACTTGACTGATCTCCTGGCTTTTGACCTTTGCTGTGCCTCAGACCTCGCTCTGGAAAACGCCTATGTGTTTGGTAAAACTGTTTGACCATTTACTTTCTAAATTATTGTATACATCCCTGTATTTGCTTAGCAAAGGGCCAGGACTCTGTTTAGAGCAAGACAGTTTCCACAGTTCTCCCTTCGCCTCTTCCTCTGCCAGCTACATCTCTTGCCTGGTTGTGAGCTGCCCCAGGAGCGAGAGCTGCACCCTGATGAAGCGGATGCTCTCTCCCCGCCTACTCTTCCAACTCCCCCATCCTGAGATTTCTTCCTGCCACCGCTGCTGTGCTTACCTCCTCCTGAGGAGACCAAGAGTCTGACTCTGGATAAGCCAGCTTTCTATGTTTCTAATGCTGTAATTAGTTTTGACAGTTCTTAAATAGATTTTAATTAAAAAAACAATAACCTGAGTTCTCTGGGCAGTGTACAATACATTAGAAACATAAAATACATAATAATGGAATGAAGAAAACCAGGACAAAATAAAACCAAAATACAGCCAGCAGTAGAGAGTAAAAAAAAACACTACAACACATAACAACAACGTAAAATCAGCAGAATAAAAGTGCAGTGACAGAAAAGTACTAAAAACAGTTCTTAAAATGCTTGAAAGAATGAAAAGGTCTTTATCTGGCGCTGAAAAGACTCTTTACAGACAGAGTACCACCACTGAAAAGGCCCTCTCTCTTGTAGCCACCCACCTTGCCTCATTTGGCAATAGCACTTGGAGAAGGGCCTCAGATGATGACCTTAGTGTTAGGGTAGGTAAGTATGGGAGGAGATGCTCCTTCAGGTAACCTGGTCCCAAGCTATTTAGGGCTTTAAAGGGTAAAAAAAATGTAAGCTGCTCTGAGACTTTGAAAGAGGCTTGGATAGAAATCTCGCTAACTAAACACAATGCACATTTCATGTTCATCTCCTGTCTTGAAAGTTTGGGGAGAAGAAGAATTGAATCAACTAATCAGTGTTGATGCTTACGCTATATTGTTCGTTGCTCTTTGCAGAGCACTAAGATTCAAGCTGTCAGTTAGGTGTGGTTGCCCATCATATCCTTTGACTTAAAAATCCTTTCCCTTAATTCCCATCTCAGCACATTAATCAGTAGTTACTCAGTGTTAAAGGAAAGGCACCTCCTAAGAGGCACTGTACCGCTCATTACTCCATGTTTCCAGGGGCAGGATCCGTTACTCAAAATCCATGCTAAGGTCTTGTCCTAGTTCTAACTGAGCCCTCAGTGGGGCTCCTTGCAGCATTTCCCCCCTGAGCTATTGACATAGAAACACTTCTGCATAGAGGTCACTTTGAGCAGTATGATCTTCATCTTTGGAGTCGTGGGCAGGGCCAAATGCAAAGGGGGCAGGGCTGAAGGCAAAGGGGGTGGGGCCTGAAATACAGAGAAAATATGCCAGCATATTTTAGCTTAAAACTTTTACTGTCAGTAATTAACCTTTAGGAGAGCCATTTTAACCTTTTAAAATTGGGGGGAAATCCTGCACAAAAGCTGGGAAACCACCAAATGATCAGTAGCTGGGGGAAGAGGTCTGGAGCCAGTGGGGGAGGGCATGGCCCCAGATTTGGTTCCCAGGCCTGAGGTTTCCCATCCGTGTTCTAATGTGACTTGCCCGTTATTCTTTGAAGCCAAATCGTGGTTAATGAAAAAAAATGCTCTTGTAGTTTCTAATAAACAACTTAAATTGTGTCCAGCAGAATGCAGAAAACATTTTTTTCAAGAAACTTTAGTTTTTCTGTGGGACCCAACTCTTTGCTTCTCACCCCTTACCTAGAAGTGAAAGTACTTTTGTTTTATATTTAATTCCAGCAATGCCTGACTTGCTGAATACCAAACTTTTTTTTGGAAATAAATGGGTTTATTTACCATTGGACCCACCTACTCAGTAATGGCAACACATTGTTAGCAAATATGAAGCAACGTGTGTAATGTGTGCTATGTGAACTTGTTATGGTCTTAGGAGCCTTATGTTGGGTGTTTTGCTGTTATTTTACCCAAAGTTTCAGTAGAAAAGTTAAGCTAAAATGCTTCAGTTCAATAAACCTTTCACTCTGTAATTTTTCATGTTGAGCAATGGCTCTATTTTCTCTGTAAAATCAGAGATCTGAAATGGAGTGTAATTAAATATAGGTGCCTCAGAAGGCATCCGTTAAATGTGTAGTTGGGTTACAGTTTCAGACAAAGTATTATTGATCTGGTATTTTATATAAGGGAGAGATTAAGGTAGTTTAATAGCAGAAGTCTTTCTCTGTCACTGCATTGGTTCTTAGTATTGTACATCGTTTTTAGCATCAAAAAGGAGGATGGCTATTGTAGGAAATGGCTTTATTTGGTATTGGAGCTAGCTTTTTCTCTTCCCTTGGAACAGGATCTCTGCATTTAAAAAGTGTACCATTTAAGAATAACTAGAATATTAAGCACTATTGATGTTATGTACTCAACTCATGAAGAGGAACATTAATCTGTCTAACCATTTACTATTTCTGTCATCACTGCATTTCTTCCATTCATTCATGGAGAAAATGATGGGGAATAAATGAGACTTTGCCATCTTGTAGTGGGCATGCCTCTCTGTGCTAATTATATTCTGATTTTGCTGCATGCAGGAGATAGGCCTGATAAACAAAGCTGATATATTGGTTCTAGTTGCGTCAGCAAACAAGCGCATTAAGCAACTGTGCAAAGGAAAGGTAAGTGAAATTACTTAATTATCAAAGTGCCTCAGGTAACAATTTAAAATTGATAAATAGCAGCTGAAGCCAAAACAAGGGCACAGCTAAATCCCAGAGGGTTAACCCCTTACAAACTTACAAGAGGGAGCTAAATATTAGGGGGGAATCCAGCAAGAGCTTACAGGCTTTAACAAACACCACTGAGTGGGTTGAAAAGAACATCAGCTGCATATTTTAAACTCACCCCAAGCTTAAAAAGGGGGAATGTGAGACTGCTTAAAGCAGGAAAAAGTGCTGGCTAGCTTCAGAGTGGGCTCAGTTTAGGCTCAGGCTTTTGGCCTCAAAGAGCAGTTCACCAAATAAAGCAAGTTCAAGGGTTCAGGATATCATTTCAGTTTTAAAAAACACAAGAGAGAAAGGATCCAGACCTTGCAAGCCTCAGCCTTCCCAAATCACCATCCCTTTGTCTGCTGTCCCCTCCAATGACCCATTGAATAGAAGATCTCCCTTCAATAGGTCTCCCATTCATAGAATCGTAGACTAGTAGGGTTGGAAGGGGCCTGTAAGACCATCGAGTCCAACCCCCTGCTCAATGCAGGAATCCAAATCAAAGCATCCCTGACAGGTGGCTGTCCAGCTTCATCTTGAATGCCTCCAGTGTGGGAGAGCCCACTACCTCCCTAGGGAATTGGTTCCATTGTCGTATTGCTCTAACAGTCAGGAAGTTTTTCCTGAAGTTCAGCTGGAATGTGGCTTCCTGTAACTTAAGCCCATTATTCCGTGTCCTGCATTCCGGGATGATCGAGAAGAGATCCTGGCCTTCCTCTCTGTGACAGCCTTTCAAGTACTTGAAGAGTGCTATCATATCTCCCCTCAGTCTTCTCTTCTCAAGGCTAAACATGCCCAGTTCTTTTGGTCTCTCCACATAGGGCTTTGTTTCCAGTCCCCGGATCATCTTTGTTGCCCTCCTCTGAACCCTCTCCAGTTTGTCTGCATCCTTCTTAAAGTGTGGTGCCCAGAACTGGACTCAGTTCTCAAGATGAGGCCCCCCATGAATGGATACTCCCATTCACTATTGTTAATAGTACTCCTTTCTAAATAGGAATCTCCATTCCCTGGGGGGCCAACTGACCTACATTCCCAGCCACTGTAAGCTGGTGCTGATCAGGAGTTTCCACACAGCCTCCCTTGCTTTTCAAATGAGGCCCTCCAATCAGATTCACTGCAGCACTAGTTGGGCCTGTCTATATAAGGAGGCATGCTTATGAGGGAGCCAGCTCTCTGAGTGCGAGGAGCCCCAATGACAAAGCGTCCACAAACAAGTGAGTTATGCAACTGTGCGAATTTAGCAACAGGGCGAGGAAGCCAGGGCGGTGAACTCTTCCCTCCCTACTCCATACGCACAGTAAGTAACTGTAAATGAATAACTATAAATAATTTCTCCAACTTCTCATAGTAAACAACTAAGTTTTCCAGGGAAAACACACCCAAATAAAAAAACAGGTATGAAGGTAGAAAGCCAGCAGGGGAGTGGGGGCTATCCAGGATATTGCACTGAGTACCACAACCATGAGTATCTACCTGCTGGACGGAAGTCATGGGTGTGTGCTCAGTGTAATGAGCTCTTGGCTGTCAGGGAACAAGTTTGTTCCCTTGAGGCCAAGGTTGCTGACCTGGAGAAGCTGAGAGAGGCAGAGAGGTTGGTGGATGAGACCTTCAGAGACCTATTAACTGTGTCCCACTCCCAGGATGACAGCTCCTCTGCTGTCATGGAGAATGCGGGTCTCAGGGAAGGAGGGCGTCATTCTGAGGAAGAAGGAAATGATCCCTTAGAAGGGACCCATTCCTTGGAAGACGAACAAATATCCTCTTGCACTGAGGATGTACCTCTGGGGGGAGGGGGGCTTGTGGTAGTGGGATATTTGATCATTAGATACGTAGACAGCTGGGTTTGTGATGGATGTGTAGACTGCATGGTGAATTGCCTGCCTGGTGCGGATATCACGCTCTGTCTGGATAGCCTAGTACATAGGGCTGGGGTGGAGTCAGGGGTCGTGGTCCATGTTGGTACCAACAATGTGGGGAAATGTTGTCATGAGATCCTGGAAGCCAAATTTAGGTAGGAGTTTGAAATCCAGGACCACCAAGGTGGCTTTCTTGGAAATGCTACCTGTTCCACACACAGGGCCAGCTAGACAGGCAAAGCTGAGGTGTCTCAATGCATGGATGAGACAGTGGTGCAGGGAGGAGGGGTTCGGATTTGTTAGGCACTGGGGAACGTTTTGGGACAAGAGGGACAGGCTCCACTTGAACAAAAATGGAACCAGACTGCTGGCACGAAACATAAAAAGGCTGGCAGAGCAGCTTTTAAACTAAACCCTGGGGGAAAGCCGACAGAAGCTAGAAAGCATCTGGTTCGGGTTAAATCATCCCAAAGGGATGAAGAGAAAAATGTTTTTGATTGCCCAAATGTAAAAGGGGAGGAAATAGGCCAGGAGAACATGGTAGAACGTGGTAGCCAATCAAAGGGGCCAACGTCCCATAGCAAAGGATGCACACACCAGAGGCATCTGGGGAGGGATACTGTGTATAGGTGGTTTTATGCAAATGCTAGAAGCCTCTGAGCCAAAATGAGAGAATTGGAGTGCTTGATTTTAAAGGGAAACCTGGCTGTAGTGGGCATTACAGAAACCTGGTGGAGTGGAGAGAACCAGTGGGATATGGTCATCTCTGGATATAAACTCTATAAGAAGGACAGGGGAGGGCATACTGGGGGAGGTGTTGCCCTGTACGTCAAAGAGGGTATAGTGTCGAGTGGACTAGAACACCTAAAAGGGGTAGGCTCTTCCACAGAAGCACTGTGGGTGACAATACTGGGGTCCAAAACTAATTTAGTGCTAGGAACTTGCTATTGTCCTCCAGACCGGAATGCTCAGACACCTTGAGATGGAAAACGAAATCAGGGAGGCCTCCAAACAAGGAAGTGTTGTAATAATGGGCGACTTCAGTTACCCCCACATTGATTGGATAAATGCATGTTCCAGTCATGACAAAGATGTTAAATTTCTTGATGCCCTAAACAATTGTGCCCTAGAACAGTTGGTTATGGAACCAACCAGAGGGGGAGGCGACCTTGGATTTAATTCTAAGTGATGTCACCCAGGACCTAGTACGAGGTGTAAATGTTGTTGAACCAATTGGAAACAGTGATCACAGTGCTATCAGATTTAAATATATATTAAGTGGAAAATTGCCCAGGAAGTCCAACACAGTCACATTTGACTTCAAAAGTGGAAACTTCTCGAAAATGGAGGAACTGTTGAAAAGGAAGTTAAAAGGGGGAGTCAAGAGGATTAAATCCCTTCAGAATGCTTGGCGAATACTCAAAATTATAATAGAAGCACAGCAAAAACATATACCACAGGTTAGGAAAGGTAGCACCAAGTCCAAGAGGTTGCCAGCATGGTTAACAAGCAGTGTTAAGGGAGCTATTAGAGAAGAGAGAGCTTCCTTCAGAAAATAGAAGTCTTGCCCAAGTGTGGAAAACAAAACGCAGCACAAGCTTGCACAAAGGCGATGCAAGCAGACAATAAGAGGTGCAAAAACGCATTTTGAAGAGCATATCTCTAACAACATGAAGGCAAACAATAAAGAATTCTTTAAATATATCAGAAGCAGAAAACCAGCTAGGGTGGCAGTTGGACCATTGGGTGACAAAGGAGTTAAAGGACTACTGAAGGAGGACAGGGAGATTGCAGAGAAGCCAAATGAATTCTTTTCATCCATCTTCACTGCAGAAGATATAGTACAGATACCTGTGCCTGAACTGCTGTTTTCAGGAAGGGAGTCTGAGGAACTGAGGCAAATAGTGGTGACAAAAGATGAAATTCTCAACCTTATTGATAAATTGAAAGCAAACAAATCACCAGGCCCAAATGGTATCCGCCCTAGAGTTCTCAAGGAACTCAAATATAGAATTGCTGATCTTCTAACCAAAATATGCCACATGTCCCCAAGATCAGCCTCTATACCAGAGGACTGGAAGATAGCCAATGTAACACCAATTTTCAAAAATGAATCCAGGGGGGATCTGGGAAATTACAGACAGGTTAGGTTGACATCTGTTCCAGGTAAATTGGTTGAAGGCATTATTAAAGATAAAATAGTAAGCATGTAGAAGGACATGCCCTGCTGAAAAAGAATCAACACGGCTCCTGCAAAGGTAAGTCCTGTCTCCCTAACCTTTTAGCGTTCTTTGAGAGTGTCAATAAACGTGTAGACAAGGGTGATCCAGTAGACATTGTTTACTTGGACTTCCAAAAGGCTTTTGACAAAGTCCCTCACCAAAGTCTCCTGAGCAAACTTAATAGCCATGGAATAGGAGGACACTGTGTGACCAGAATGCTGGACTAGATGGACCCTTGGTCACATCCAGCATGGCTCTTCTTATGTTCTCAGTAAGCACTGTACTACGAACACCCTCTTGAATTTAAGCACCCTCTTGAATTCTAGTAATCACTGTACTACAAAAGCCCTCTTTCATTCATTAGTACAGCCACATCTACCACCCATGGTGTTCACTGTCTTTTTTGTTTAGTTCCAGTAAAGCAACATTTTAACAATTAAATTTTAAATAAAACTATCTCATTCTGCTAGCGCAAATAACATTGCCCTACCAGAAACTAGGTTCTGAATTATGTTCAAGAGGAGAATCCAATTAAAGGTACACTTGCACAAGTATGGTTGCACAAGTGGCTGCAAAGTTTCTATGGAGCTTCGCTAGCACTGTGACACAATTGGATACTGCCCAAATAAGACACTGAATCTTAAACTGGATAGAATGCATGTGATACGTTTTTAATGAAGTGCTTTCCTCTACTCACTTCTATTGAATAGGATTGTCTAGTTCAGATAGCCAGGGTTTCCAGTCTGGCTGCTAGCACAGCATGGCAACATAGGGGATGTTTCAAGGGTTTTGTGTGCCCTTGTGTGAAGACATCACTGTCGCCATCTTGAAAAAATTGTAAAGCGGTCTGAAAACATTTTTAAAACTCAGCCCCGTGTTTTGGCTCATCCCTATTAGATCAGGAGTAACTTTGATTATTTTAAAGTTGAGTCATTGATTTATTGTTTGGATTGTTTTTTATCAACTTTATATTGTGTTAGTTTTCTTAAGATACTGTCCTAGTGGTTTATGGAATGTCATGGGGGTATAATGCACACATTTTCATGTGCTAAACATAAATACATTAGATCTGTGATGGTGGTTTAAGTTTCTGATTAACTGAATCCAGTAGTATGTCAGCATTTTTGTACTTTAACATATTCTGACCTCCTATATAGCTTTCCTTGATCTGATTGTGTGCAGTGAGGACTGTTGAAAAGGAAAGCTGCAGTCAGCAGTAGAAGAAAATTGCTTGTCTTTGATCATTCAGAAGTTGTCTCATTTATTTTTACACTTGAACTCTCCTTTAACCCAGGAATGACCATTGATTTTCCATTGTTGTGTATGAAGGTTTCTATTGATATTTTAGACTATATGTACACGTTCCCTCACATGGCTGTTCTCCCACCCCCAGTGTAGTATGATGATCGGAATGTGTTACCAAGTAACCATGTCTTACCTTTATTGGAATTCACTTTGATGCCTGCCTCTGCCATGCACAGAATTAAAACCTACTGGAGATGCACACATGCATATATGTACAATAAAATAATACAGTGGAAGATCTATGTTCTTTGTGCCAATATAGTACAATAGCTAAAGTGTAGAGTTTGAAAATTGGGAAGATCCAGGTTCAGATCCTTCCTGGGGCATGAAGTTTAGGGCAGAACTATATATTGAGTTGCATCCAAAGGTTCCCCTTTTTTCCCCTTGAACCTTTGAGTGCAACCCATTATTTCTAGTTCCATTATTCTTTACCCTGAGCATTTTCTTTTATCGGGTAATTGTATGCCCTCGCTCTGGGCTACTAAGGTTTGGAGGTGCCAAGATAATGATAAGCCAGATCCAGGTTTGCTTACAAGGAGACTTTATTGAGTACTTACAGCGCACAGGCGTACCCAATGGTTGGATCAGACAGCTTCTCTGAACCCAGAGCCATGGGGTAAAATGGGTTTTATACCATACATGTCAGCAGTGAGGCAGCATGACAGCAGCAAGCATTAATTAGCGTTCATTCCCAGCATAGGCTAAACAGTTGCTTGGTCAGAAGGAAAACAATCAGAACTTTCCCAGCACAGACACCTGTAGTTTAGCATAACCATAGCCTCACTTCTCAAGTGCATCCTAGGCCCTGATAAGACTAGCGCTCGTTAGCATGGAATGTGCTGAGGCTGCACTGTCGACCTTTGACTCATCTTACCAATCAAGAGGCCTACTAGCAGGAAAACTGCACCTGATGGACTAAAGTCAGAGAGCATTATGGATGTCTAAGCCCCTCTAAAACTACAGGCCTGGGGCCAATACAGTAATGCACCTGGAGTGGGGCTGTTTACTTCTCTTCTATTTAATCTGTTTGCTTCAATTGCCCCTACCCGCAGCTGTTCTTCCAAAGAGAGAGAAGACAAAGGGGCTGATATCTTCTGACTCTTGGGGGTGGGGGTGACGTGAGCACCTTGGACAGAAAGCAGAGAAATGAGAGATGGTTAGATAGCCTCTTCCCCTCTCCCACCCACCTTACCCCATGCCCTCCTAGGGCCGGTGTTCTGAAAGAATGATATCTCAGTACCTTGTAACCTGATTTGATTATGTAATCAGGCAAAGTCCTCACATTGTCCTTGCTTTGAACAGAAGCAGGGGCATGTAGTTATGTTCTTACTGAAAGGCTGAGAAATATTTGCCCAAGTCCAAACTTATCCTGACATAGGTGTTAAACTAAATGACACAAGGATTTATTGGCCATGCTTGGATGTCACTTTAAGCCATGGTGGCTTAATAAGCTATTCACAGTAGCTTAGTTTTTAAATAATCCATGATGCCCCGCCACATGAGTGGGCTAATACAGTGAGGAGTTTATTAAGCTACTGTGCGTAATCTGAGTCACCCCCCGCCCCTGTCCCACTGCAGTCCTCCTGCCCGAGCAGTGGTGCTGTTTCACCCATTGACAAAGGAGCAAATCCTGGGTTACTCACAAAGGAGTGAAAATCCCAGATGCACCAAAAGGGCCTCCACCTAGTCAGGAGGCACCTGATCCACCATCAAAACCCTGCGTCATCACTCGTCAAGCAGCGAAAAGCCTGTGTGCACCAAAAGGGTGATGTTGGCTATAAAACCTTGGAGGTTTGCAGGATTGGAACCAAACTTCATACATCGCCTCCCCTAGTCAGGAGGCATCCGATCCACGATCAAAACCCTGCGCAATTACCCCAGAGGAGGGGAAATCCAGGGTGCACCAAAAAGAGGGTGGCACAAATAAATCTTTGGGGGTTTGTAGGATCAGGACAAAACCCTCAATTGCTTATTTCCCCCCATAGCCATTGCTGGCATGAAGCCTTTATTGTCTTAAAATCACTAAAGCTCTATAGCACTTTAGCGATATAGTGGAGTTGCACATTTCTCACACGCGCACGCACGGTTGCTGGAGAGCTGCTTTGCTATAGCGCTTTAGTGAAATTGTGCAAAAGCGAAATTGTGCATCCCCCCAGCCAAGCCATTTTGCTTCTTCCTAGAAAAGTGACCAGAGAAGGAAAAGAGTGGTAGGTGCTATAACTCCCTGACAGTTAGCTAGAATGGGGTGAAATTGCACAGGTGCGGTGTCCTCATTGGGAGCGTCCAGATGCTGTAGTGGAAAATTGCACACTTTTGCTTCTTCATGGAAAAGTGAGCAGTTTTTCCCCTATTTCCCAAGTTTTGCAGTTTCAAAGTAGCCATCAGGGAAGCCTTTCATTGTGTAACTTCACTGTAGCAGGGTAACGCGATAGCATGAGGCTGACATTGTACTAGGGGAAAGTGGTCATTTTGTAACTCTAGCACTGTATCAGGGGAGGCTCTGCTTGTTTGGCTGTGGTTGTACCTGTGCTGCTGGTCAGATCTCAGAAAAGGGGCTCTGCAGGCTGGAGCAGAGTAGCCTCAGTGGTTTCAGCTGCTCTTGCCAGCTGACTCTGTAAAAATAAGCCACGGTGAGCGCCAGATGACGCAACAACCAGCTGTGGGTTAAATAACCCTTACTGCAGACCATGGGTTATCAGAGTGGGTTATTTCAGCCAAATAAGCCATCATGGATTAAGACATTCTCAGCAGATGACACAATAACCAATAATGGGTTAAATAAGCCATCGTGGTTTATTTAATCCATTGTGGATTCTCATGACGTCCAAACTCAGCCATTATATTCTACCCTGAGGCCTCAAGATAAGGCCAGGAATGCAGTATCAAGAAAATGACAAGATAATTATCTGCTTTAACTAGTATTTAACATACTTTTGCACGGCAACAAACATATGAAGCTTCCTTACATGGGGTTGGACCACTGATCCATCTAGTCCAGTACTGTATAATCTGGCAGTGATGCTTTTGTGTAACGGTCTTTTTAGCCCTGCTACCTAAGATCTTGGAAGTGAAGTCTTCTTAATGAGAACCACAGAATTAAACTGTTGCCAACTTCATATAAAACATGTATTATTATTAAATTATTTATTATTATTAAATTTGTTAATCGCCCATCTGGCTGGTCACCCAGCCACTCTGGGCGATGTACAACACACAATAAAAACAGTTTAAAACAATAAAATTCTACAATAAAAACATTTTCTAAAATACCCTAACCCACCCCAAACGCCTGCCTAAACAACAGCGTTTTTAATGCACGACGGAAGCTCATTAAAGAGGGGGCATGATGGAGTTCCCTAGGGAGGGAGTTCCACAGAGTGGGGGCCACCACAGAAAAGGCCCTCTCCCTCGTCCCCACCAGTCTAGCTGTCCTGGCTGATGGGACAGAGAGAAGGCCATCCGAGGCTGAGCTTGTTAAGCGGCCTGTCTGGTGCTGCTGGAGGCGCTCCTTAAGATAGGCTGGGCCGGAACCATATAGGGTTTTAAAGGTCAAAACCAACACCTTGAATTTGGCCCGGAAAACAACTGGTAAGCACTGCAACTCCTTCAGCACTGGAGTGATGTGATCTCGCCGGCGGCTGTCTTTAATCAGGCGAGCCGCCGCGTTGTGTACCAGCTGCAGTTTCTGAACCGTCTTCAAGGGTAACCCCACGTAGAGCGCATTACAGTAGTCTAAACGAGAGGAGACCAGGGCATGTACTACCGATGGGACCAGATGGTCGGGAAGGAAGGGGTGCAGCCGCCATATCAGATGGAGTTGATACAGCGCTGTCTGGCTCACAGCTGACACCTGAGCCTCCATGGACAGCTGGGAGTCCAAAATGACCCCCAGGCTGCGGACCTGGTCTCTCAAGGGTAGCCATACCCCATTCAACACCAGGTCAACATCCCCCAGCCTCCTCTTGTCTCCCACCAAAAGTACCTCGGTCTTGTCAGGGTTCAGCTTCAGCCTATTCCTCCCCATCCAGCCACTCACCGTCTCCAGACATTTGGACAGGGATTCTACGGCCAACCTTGGTGAAGATTTAAACGAGAAGTAGAGCTGCGTGTCATCCGCATATTGATGACACTGCACCCCAAACCTCCTGATGATAGCCCCCAGCGGCTTCACATAGATGTTAAATAGCATTGGGGAGAGGATGGAACCCTGTGGCACCCCACAAGTAAGTGGCCACGGGTCCAAAACCTCCTCTCCCAGTACTACCCTCTGGTACCTGCCAGAGAGGAAGGACCGGAACCACCGCAGTACGGTGTCCCCAATGCCCAACCCCTCCAGATGGTCCAGGAGGATACCGTGGTCAACGGTATCAAAAGCCGCTGAGAGGTCGAGGAGAACAAGGAAGGAGCATTCACCCCTATCCAGAGCCCTCCTCATATCATCTACCAAGGCGACCAAGGCCGTTTCTGTCCCATACCCAGGCCTGAAGCCTGACTGAAATGGGTCTAGATAATCAGTTTCTTCCAAGTGTGCCTTCAACTGCACCGCCACCACCCGCTCAATCACCTTGCCCAAAAATGGCAGATTTGAGACTGGGCGAAAGTTGTTCAGAACTTGAGGATCCAAGGAGGGCTTCTTTAAGAGCGGTCTTATCACTGCCTCCTTGAGGGCTGATGGCATCACTCCCTCCTCAAGGGAGGCATTCACCACCGCCTTGATCCCCTCACCCAGTCTCTCTCTGCAGCTTATAATGAGCCAAGATGGGCAAGGATCAAGTAAGCAGGTGGTCGGCCGTACTGATGAAAGCACCTTGTCCACTTCATCAGGAGGAAGAAGCTGGAACCGATCCCACAAAACCGGTTTGCCACAGGCCGCCTCTTGCTCACTAACTGTATCCACAGCGTGCAGAGTAACACACCTAATCTGATCAATTTTATCTGCAAAGTGCCTTGCCAAGGCCTCACAGGAGGCCTTAGAATGCTCCAGTGGTTCCGGAGCCACAGGACCGACCAGGCTCCGGACCACTTGGAACAGCCTCCTGGGACAGCACTCTGCAGACGCGATGCAGCATAATATTCCTTTTTTGCTGCCTTCACCGCCACGTGATAGGCTGAAGATACAGCTCTAGCCCATATCTGATCGTCTTTGGAGCGAGACTTCCGCCACCGGCGCTCTAGCTGTCTCACCTCCTGTTTCAGAGCTCGTAACCGCGGATTGAACCATGGTGCAGTCCGAGCCCTGTTCAGGGGGAGAGGGCGTTTCGGAGCCACCTGATCTAATGCCCCAGTGATTGCGGCATTCCAGCCACCCACCAGGGTCTCGACCGAGTGGCTGTCGGCATGCCCCAGAGAATCCCCAAGCGCGTTCAGGAATCCATTTGGATCCATAAGACGCCTGGGGCGGACCATTTTAATGGGTCCTCCACCCCTGCGGAGGGGTTGTGGAACCGAGAAGTCCAACGTCATGTACTTGACCAGTTATGGCTCTTTTCCAAACAGTAGCCAGCACTGGTGGCTGTTGAAGCAAGATGGGAGTCTGTGCAGCAATGGGATTGCAGCATCTGTTTCTTTGATACAAAGCTGTTTGGAAGAGGTTCACTCTATGTGTGGCTTTGGCAGATAATTTAAACTGCCTGTTTCTGTCTCTAAATTGCCTATGTAGTTGCACAAACCAGCCATGAAACATGACTAGTTCTTGCTCTGTTTATACTAGCCCTTTGACCTGTTGCGACCATTATGTATAATTGCACTTTTGATGCATTTTTCATTTTCCTAAGTTTACACTTTCTGTTGAATATGTTCAAAAGAGATCGATTGCACTATGTAAAAACAGCAAACAGTCCTGTGGTACCTTAAAGACTAATAGATGTATTCTGGCATGCACCTTCATGGACTATCATTCATGAAAGCTTATGCCAGAATAAATTAGTCTTTAAGGTGCTACAAGACTCCTTGTTATTTTTGCTGTAATGGACTAACATGGCTACCCTCTAGCCACTGGAGCATGTAAAGGACTATAATTAAGAAGTGGTCTCTTTTTCTCCCCATCAAACTATTTAGATTACATTGATTTGATCTTGCAGAGGAAATTCTGTGTGTGTGTGTGTGTGTGTGTGTGTGTGTGTGTAGAGGGGGGAGGGAGAGAGTAGGTGGAATAACACATGCAGCAATTCATCACACTGGGAAACAATATTGCATTTAGCTATGAGTCATCTTGGTAAATAAGCTTGGAGCACCCATGATTCTAAGATTCATTTTAAAGCTGCTCTTCATGATTTTTGGAGACATGTGATGGTCACTTATGTGAATTCCATAAATGTGGTGATGTCTTATGAGGACAAGGAGTACTTAAATTTGGCTCGCTGCAGACCTGTGAATTTGCCCATGTGCTTCTGGAGTTCCTGGAACAGCCCCCACCCCCTCTATTTGAAGGGCTGTGCAGATAAGAATACAACAGAGAAATAAGTGGACTGTACTGGAAAAGAGCCTGATGCTGGGAAAGATTGAAGGCAAAAGGAGAAGGGGACGGCAGAGGATGAGATGGCTAGATCGCATCACCGATGCGATGAATATGAACTTGAGCACACTCCGGGAGAGAGCGGAGGACATGAGGACCTGGCGTGCTATGGTCCATGGGGTCACGAAGGGTCGGACACGACTGAACGACTGAACAACAACTGGAGATGCAGTGGAGATGCAAGGTCGGACTCGACCTTGGGGGAGCTGGGGGTGGCGACAGCCGACAGGAAGCTCTGGCGTGGGCTGGTCCATGAAGTCACGAAGAGTCGGAAGCGACTGACCGAATAAACAACAACAACAATTGGAGATGCAT
Organism: Heloderma suspectum; assembly: GCF_057233095.1. Lineage (NCBI taxonomy): Eukaryota > Metazoa > Chordata > Lepidosauria > Squamata > Helodermatidae > Heloderma > Heloderma suspectum. The sequence goes on along the minus strand of NC_139461.1, from coordinate 281,523,431 downwards.
TTTCTGAGAACATAAAAACTTTCCACTGCTAGAATAGTACATTTAGCAGCTATTCATTAACACGTAATTTGTATTTGTTATACACATGCCTGAAATAAGACTGAAGAAGCATCACTTCCCATATATTCCTTTCTGTCCACTTTGGTAGGCTGGGGAAGCCTTGCTTAAGATTTCCTTCCAGGAATTTAGGCTGGACTTTCTCAATGATGTGGAGCTTCTATCTCAGGGAAAGACATTTAGCCATCTCTCTCTCTCGCCTTCTGGGCAGAGAGTGAAAACCTGGCTGTCTTCAGGCTTTTGCATCTGTCCTGGGTGGAGATGGAAGTTTCATGTAAACTGTCATTCTGAACTGTTTGCTTTCTCTGTTATGATTGAGTGGTTTTTCATTATTATTTTTAGATTGTTGTATAATGCTTTTGAGAGCTATGTTGTAGAAAAGCATTTTATAAATGTTTAATAATATAAAGAAAGCATCAAAGAACACTGGATAGCAGTTTCTTTTTTCCCCTTTCCACTGCCAGGTTGTACACATCTTGGCATGCAATATATAGTCTGTGTTGTAGAAACTTTTGTTTCTAGCCTGTCCTGTTATGAAGGAGCTTGGCAACACATTAAAATATAATAAATTGAATGAGAGAGAGAATATCCATTAAATTATAAAATGCTGTGCTCCTAGATTTCCTGTACCTATTTAATAGCACAATCCTATATATTCTTATTCAGAAGTAAGTCCAACTACATTCAACATGGCTTAATCCCACATAAGTGTGCATAGGATTGCAGCCAAATTCTGTTTCAGTTGGGTTACTAAAAGCAAAGCCTTATGCTTCTAGAAGATTATCAGGCTTAGACTTGTTCAGGGATGAAAGTTTTGGGGCAGCTGTGGAGAGCTTCTGAATGTGGCCCATGTTCAGTTCATGGATTGTTACCAAGTGTAGATGTGTCTAATAAAGCACATTATTGAAATGTGGGTCCTAGGATTATGTTTTTATATTATGAAAGACTGAAGGCAAAAGGAGAAGGGGACGGCAGAGGATGAGATGGCTAGATAGCATCACCGATGCAATGAATATGGACTTGAGCACGCTCTGGGAGAGAGCGCAGGACAGGAAGGCCTGGCGTGCTATGGTCCATGGGGTCATGAAGAGTCGGACACGACTGAACGACTGAACAACAACTATATTGTTACTATATTGTATTTTTAAGGTTTTAATATTTGTAAACCACTGAGAGCTTTGGCTATTGGGCAGTATAGAAATGTAATAAATGAAATGTATCTGAGCAGCACAAGGATCTTTAAGCTAGAGTCATGGTGCATGAACTGGTCTGCCCCAGTGGGAAAGCAAGCACTAGCCCTTTGTCTGGGCTCTTTCTTTAAAATGGGAATTAGCAGCCAGACAAGAGCCAAAGATTAGAATAATTAAAAACACGATTATTACAAAGATAGAATGATTACATGCATAAAACTGGAATAGGACCAGCAATAAATTAAGTCCATTAAGAAGACAGGGGATGGGGAGAGAGAGACAGAGATACGTAGAGTGGAATACAAGTGGTTTTAGATGGATAGTGGGAGTTTGCTTCCTAGTAAGGCGTGAGAAGAGGCCAACATGAGCTAGATGGACATGCATGGGGTCTAATTAGGCTTGGGCTGAGAGAGTGCATGCGAATGCTAGCTGCAATGCAGCTGAAGAGGAAAGGAAGTGTTCAGGCAGAAGAGAGAGATCTAATAGGGTTGAAGCACAGATAATTGCCTCTTCCGACGCAAGAGGAGCAGATGGGGATTTTCAGTCAAGGGTTTGCTGTGTTTCAAGCATTTATCAGGTAAAACGAGACACTGGAGTGGTGACTGTAATACCTCACAAATTATAGATCACTAAGTATCCTAGCCCACAAAGTATACTCTGTGAAAGGCACAGAGGGGATGGTGGAGAACCAAAGGCTGGCAATGCCTTGTTAGGTCCCCTTGAGCCCTAACATTTGGAGTACGAAATAATAAAAACAAACCTGGGAGAGAGACAGAGGGAGGCAAGGGCAGGAAGGTAGAACTAGGTACAGGCAGCAGGTTGAGAAAATGGAACTGAAGTCTAAGATGGAGACATTCCTCCATAAGAACAAAGAAAGGGGGAGTAATTAGGGATGATATTTTTATTACATTTATATCCTGCTTTTTTCTTCTTGCAAGGATCCCAAGGTGGCTTACATAGTCCTTCTCTCCATTTTATCCTCACAACAGCCCTGTGAGGTAGGGTAGGCTGAGAGTCGGTGACGGGCCTAAATTCACCCAGTAAGCTTCATGGCCATGTGGGGACTAGAACCCGGATTTCCCAAATCCTGGTCCAGCACTCTAACCATTATACCACACTGGCTGTCCTGTGGGAATTTGTGCAAAAATGCAGAGTGCAAAGGGGGCTCTCTGTGCATACCTGGGTGAAGGTCTCTAACCTTTATGGATGCCAATGAATATTGATGTGATTATAGGGAAATGCTCTTTGGAATGAAGGTTTCCTTCCCCAGAGCTCAGCGACTGGCCAGTTACAGGGTTGTGCCTGGGTTGGCTTGATTGCAATAGGAGCTATATAGCGAGTGAGGCATTTGCATATATCTGGACTTCTCACAGCTCTTTGTGTAGCGAGGATGGACCATTCCTAGTTTGCATGGTAAAACGAGGATAGCTGCTACATACTGGGCTATCTTGCCCTTGTTCCTCAAGCCTCCACTTGATTCCGGTTCCCCAGAGGAAATGGAGATAACTGGAAGCTTAAAGGGGCAGTGAGACAGCTCCTTGGTAACTGGATGATATCTTTAACATGATCTTAATTAAAAACTCTGTGATGGAACTCGAGGAGTGAAGCGCTCTCTAAAGTATTTTAAAGGTTTAAAGGTCAAAACCAGCACCTTTGAATGGGCCATTTGGAAGACATCCGGGGCTACTGTTTCAGCTTTCAGTGTCTGAATGGTGGGAAGGATCAACATTCAGTGTACAGAACCAGCGTGTGTAGTCCAGGAATGAAGGCCCTCTTCAAACACCCTTTCCTGTCAGAATTATACCGTTGGGGCACTGCAGCACAGTTGGGATATCCTCGTGATCCACTCTTACCAGGAAAAAGCACGAATCACGTTGTGAGCCAGCTGACATAACTAAGCGCAGCTCCAATGCAAAGTGCATTACAGTAGTGTGGTCTCAAAGGTATGAATGACCATCACCATGTCAGTACGTGAAACAATGGTCCATTAACTTCTCACCAGGTGGAGTTGGTAAAACACATTCCTAATGCTGTAACTTGGGCTTTGAGGTGCAGACATTGATGTAAGAACAGCCTTAGGCTCTGGACATGAGTGATTAAAGGAGATGGAACACCATCTATGATTTTCCTAACCCTTCCTCCACTTCTGGATTATAAGACCTGCTGATCCCTTCTCTGTCTTTGTTGTTGTTGTTTTTTAAGTGGGGGTTTCCTTCTTTTCTCTAGTAAGACTCTTTGAGCATTTATTTCCTGTTCAGAAGTTTTTAAAATTAACAGCTCTGTTTATCAAGTTGCGGGTATTGCTGGCAGCAGTGTGGTAAGCAATTATTTTGTTTAATGGGAAGTAAAATATTTTGCCTTGAGTTAATGAAAGTGATACTTCTGTCTTATATTTGTAGGGAGAGATGAAACAATGCAGTCTGTCAGACCATCTTTCCTTGAATATTTTGAACAAAAAGAAAAAGAGAATCGGAGAAACAGCTATGGAAGGCAGGTGCCTGAAAGATATTCTTCGGATTGGAGAGTACCTCAGGATGGTGATTACGAATTTGTGAGTAAACTACTTTGGGTATATCCCAGGATCATATTTTGCATTTCTCTTTTCTATTAGAAAGAGAAATAACCCCTGTCCAAAATAAATATAGGCAGGGCAAGCCTGTTTGTTCAGAGAGCTCCAACATTTCCTAAGCCTTGCTGTGCTTCTACCTGTAGGACAGAATGGAGGAAGGAGAGGCGTCTGCTGCCTGGTTTTTCTAAAACAACAACAAAAAACCCTATTTTCCTCCCTTTGTGAGCAATGTTGGGGACATGTAGGAGGGCTTTGGATACAGTCTGCCCAGCCCCCCCCCCCTTCCATTTTTGTCCCTCTGCAACATCAGAGCTACAATACTGGAGAGGAAAGGGATATGGAAAGGTCCATGAGGATTTGGGGGAGGGGGGAATCACAGATCAGATCTCCTCTGAGGTTGGAGTGGAAGATCCAAGCTGTCCTGTGGCCCCTGGGATGCTGTTCCAGGGGCCATAGGATTGCAGCCTTAAACAAAAACTGTACAAAATACTTTACTATTACCTACAAACTATTCTTATTTAAAACACACGATACTAAATGTTTAAAATGTAGACAAATAAAAGCAGCAAATTATTTAAAGTAGTGATCTCCTGAATGTATGATGAGTAAAAAATCCATCTAATAACGCTTGAATTTAAACAGAGAATAACAGTTCAGATTGCCAGTGAAAATAGTGTACAATAGTTCTTATTGCTAAATGTGTTTCAATCCTCTGGCTACCTTTAGCAGCATATAAAGCTGCTTCAGAGTTTAGCTAACTCCTTTAATATCCTGCATGTCATTTGCGGGGATGCAAGACTAGAAGAACCTAAATGCTAATGGACTTGGGCTGGTGATGTGTAGTTTATCTCCCTTCTGAAAACAGCCCTTAACTTTTCCACACCCTGACAATCACATAGAGGTGACCAAGGGGACATTTCTGTCTTCCCAAGAATCTTGAGAAGCTAGAATAATCATCCTGTTCTTAACTGTTGTCAGCTAGGAAAGAGAAGATAGATGTTTAGTGGGTAGCACCTGTAACATTTTTGGTGTGATGCTTCCCTTGCCTGAACCATTTCTTTAGGCTGTAGCAGGGGCAGAAAAGGTCAGCAGAGCCACCATGAGCTCTGTTGAGAAGCCATCTTTATCGGCTTTGCCTCTCCCCATCATCCAACAGCCATTCCATCAGGCTGTAGCAGAGAGAGAGGAAGGAAGCAGGGCCACTTAATTGGTTCAGCTGAGAGACCATCAGTTTTTGGTTCCTTTTCCTCTTTTAATCTGTTTCAGATGGTCCTCCAGTCTTTCTGTATTATGTTAAGAATTGGTGCCTGAGTTTTCTTGTTTTCCATTTCCCTCCCATCTCTTTTTACTTTTGTGCATGTCTTTTTAGATTTTAAGCTGGAGGGCTTTTATTGATCTGTAAGCTGTTCCTGGAGCTTTCTGGATGAAGAGCAGGGTATAAATGCTTTAATCAGTCTTTCGCAACCTGCTGCCCTCTTGATAATTTTGGACTTATCCAAAATCCAACTCCCATCAGCCCCAGCCAGCATTGCCAATGGCCAGGAATGCTGGGAGTTGTAGTCTAAAACATCTGGAGGGAACCAGGTTGAGGAAGGCTGCCTTAAATAAACAAATCTACTGATATTGACAGAGCTTTGGAAAATCTCAACTCTGTGATCCTTGGATGAATTATAAGAACTCCTGGATCTGTTATCAGTTAAGGTTTCTCCTTTTGATATGGACAGCAGTGCTGGCGCTTTACAGTCTAAATAAGATTATTGTGATCCCCACTCCAAAGCGACCCTAACAACTTTGCTCCTGTAGAGTATCCACCTGTGTATTTCCACAAGGTCGCCTGAAACAGGAAAACCCCATTTTCAAAATAGTAGGGCTGCCACTCCTTTCTATTCCAGTGTAAGTGGTTTAAAACACATGTTGACAGATTAGGAGCTAAGTCTATAACCTAATTAAATGTTGAAGGGATTTTGACAGTTGTTTCATTAACTGTTTTCCAACGGAAAAATCTATGTTCCTATGCTTTGATAAAAATCATCAGGCATGGAAATCTCAGCATTACTGGTAACTGGTGTACATGATTTATTTATGTATGTATGTATGTATGTATGTATGTCCTGCCTTTTTTCCTTCCTTAAGGACCCCAAGGCAGTGTACATAATCCTCCATTTTATCCTCACAACAACAACCATGTGAGGTTGGTTGGGCTGAGGGTCTGTGTCTGGCTCAAAGTCACCCAGTGAGCTTCCCTGGCCAAGTGGGGACTAGAACCTGGATCTCCCACCTCCCAGTCCAACACTGTAGCCACTACACCACACGGGCTCTGATGAGCAGCTGCTGGTTACTGCATGGCTCCGCTTGCTGATCACACCTATTAACCAAGCACATTTGATAGATGACCCCCTCCTTTCTCCCCTCAGAGCTCATATTCTTTGACTGTGCAGAGTGTTAAAGGCGGAACAGGGATATGAGAGGTGAAGTTCACAGAGGCTTCCCATTCTTCATAATGGCCTGGCATGCTGTGTGCCTGTGTTTGCATGCAGGCTGGGATTGGGGGAGATGGAAAAAATGCCTGCATTATGCATGGGCAAGGATAATGCCTTGTTGGTACACTCACTAGTGCTTAGGTACTTTAAATTTAATATCACAACTGTTGTGGACTGAAGGATCTATTTTCCCATTGGTATTAGCTTGTTTAATGGTTTAATAGGCTTTTAGCTGTTTAAGGGAGCAATCCTATGGCCACTAGACACTGTCTAGCGGGCCATAGGATATGCTGTTTTCCGGGAACCGACCTCGGAGCCCGTGCTCCGAGGTTGGTTCCTGGAAATCTGACCTCCCTCCTGCCTTGGAGGCAGTGTGGAGAAGCTCCATCCTCTGTGCTTGGAAGACGAGCACAGAGTGACTGAAAAGGGGCGGGGCTGGGGGACATTCTGGGGTGGGGAAAGTGGAGCTGCACGTATGACACATCCTATGTGTCGTACGGCAGCTTCCTCTCCTGGTCAGGCCCCCCGCCGCTAGACAGCTGCAAATTATGTCCATTCAGTGGACATAATTAAAGACATAAGTGAAGTCTGTTAACAAGAACCATGTTGCTTATTTAAGATTCTTGTTCATGTAGTGTTTGGTGTTGTTGTTCAGTCATTAAGTCGTGTCCGACTCTTCGTGACTCCATGGACCACAGCACGCCAGGCCCTCCTGTCTTCCACTCTCTCCTGGAGTGCGCTCAGGTTCATATTCATTGAGTGTTTTGTGTACCTGGTATTTGATGGGACACAACAAAACATTACGTGGAGCTCTGTACGTGATTGCTGTTGGGCGAGAGTTGTGCATACAGAATTTCCAATTACAGTAATCAAGGGCAGTTGTAGTAATTCAATAGCAGAGGCTTGAATACCATTGCACCAGGGCATGTAATTAGTCACATCCTGTTGCAGATTTAAATAAATTATACTGCCTTTTTATCCTGAAGGTTTTGCTCATATGGTGTTCCATCCCCATTTTTTTTAAGCTACGTATAGTATAATCTAGGTTTTACAACTTGAGTTACTTATTACATTTCTGATCTTCTCAATTAGGTCCACTTTCAAGTTTCATTTATTTCTCAGTTGGGAAATGTCTGAAAAAGCTTAAGAGGTTAAAATGTCACTCGGTGCAGCTTTACCTAAGATTGTCATGGAAATATACACTTGCAGTGAATACTTGGGCCTATATTACAATTCATAGAGAACCTGCTTGTGTGTACATACAAATAAATGATGTCTGACTTTAAGGCTGTTAAGCCTAATAGAAGAGCTTTTTAAAAATGTAGCTCATTTTCCTCCTTCGTATCTCTTAGTATTGCAAACTCTGTCTAGAGTGATGAGAGTATTGGGAGAAAGAAGGTAAGAATAACTGGCTTTGTTCCTACTTAATTTGTAGCCCTTGAACTGTAGTACAGGATGTTAGGTATTCCTTCATTACATCTCTCTTATAAAAGCAAAGAGGCACAATTCAGTGATTGTATTGTTGGTCTGTGACCTGAATCTAAGCAGCCGTTTCTCTGCTACAGACTAAGCAACCTTTTAACATGTCATCCTATTGCTGAGATTCCTGTCTATATAAATGAGGTTGCCAAGGATAAACACATTCTAAAATGTGAGATGCTCAGAGGCTGTAACACTGTTGCTTTCCCATTACCACAGCATCATTAGTATCTTGCATTATAGCACATAGCGGAAAGAGTCAAAGTGCGTGTTGGGGGATTCTTCAGTGGTGTCTTCCATTAGCCCTGCTGGATCAGACCAAAGGCCTTTTTAGTCCAGCACTCTGTTCTCACCTGTGTTCCCCCAGCAACTTGTACAAAGAGGCCTCTGACACTGGAGGTAATATAAAACCATCGTGAATAGTAGTCACTGATAGCCTTATCTTCCATGAATTTATCTATTCCCCTTTTAGAGTTGGTGGCCATCACTACATCTTGTGGCAGTGAGTTTCTAATGTAAGTATTTCTCCTCTCAGGTGTGCCTGCACTGGTATATGCTGTGCTCCTGTGTAAGCTTTAAATCACATTAGCAGGAAAGAGCATTCCCTTTCAAGCAGGTGGGAGAACCTCATACTGGCATTAGTCCTGCCACCTTTGAAACTGTGCCCACCGCTGTTGTACCACTCTGCTCTTTAGAGAATTTGGCATTGCCCACAGTTTGTATTATGGAGGTCAGGTACAATTCCGTGCCTGTGTATTGGCAGTAGTGTGCACATGCCTTTTAAAAAAGTACTTTCTGCTCCTCGTTTTGAGGGGTATTGACAGAGTTGCATATCTACCATGCATCTCCAATCATGGAACCCAAACGTAAGATTTAGCACCTTGATTTGAGAGAATTTTGAGAATCATAGAATAGAATGCTTTTGGCCCTGCCCACCTCTGGAATTCTAACCCAGTAGTGTTGTCTTTGACAGCAGCTCTCCAAAGTGTTTTGCACCAACAAATATTATATGTGGAGCCCATATAGTTGTGAGAATCAGCTGGGGAAAGTGTTGAAAATGTTTCATGAAGTCCTTGAAACCATTTTGGGATGCTATAGGATGTCCAGTGTTCAGGATTTGTATCTTCAGGCACATAACAAAATTATGCAGATTCAGGGCTGGCCCTACCATTAGGCAGAGCGAGGCAGCCACCTGAGGCAGCTGATCTTGACTGTCATGAAGGGGCAGCAAATTGTTAGTTGTTTGTTATTGTTATATTTTTACTTCCAGAGAGAGGTACTTGTGGGATTTTTTTTGCCTCAGGTGCCAAAATGATTTGGTCAGCCTTGGTTACTATGCATTTGAGGTGCATGTGGGGGTGGGGACATATTTGCAGTACTGCCACAGGCAGCAAAAATGCCCTAGGCCAGGTCTGTACAGATTTCTGATGTTAAGACCTTTGAGTCATCTTACCTAGGGGTGCAGAACCTCAGGCTCGGAGGCCAGATCCGGTCCACCTAAGGTCCCAGTCCAGCCCTCTGAGGATCCCCATAAGGCCATGCCCCTTTCCTCCAACCACCAGTCATTTGGTAGCTTCCTAGCCTTTGTGCATTTTTTCCCCATTCTAAAAGGTTGGAATTTCTTTCCGAAGGCATTGTTACAGGCAGTAAGAATTCACCCCTTTGCTTTTGGCCCTGCCCACTTCTGGAATTCTAACCCAGTAGTGTTGTCTTTGACAGCAGCTCTCCAAAGTGTTTTGCACCAGTGCTGCATGAAATGCTTTGGGTTCAACCTGGGATGCTCTGCGTGCAAAATACGTGCTCTCCTATTGAGCTGTCGCACTTTCCTTAAATTCATGGTGCGTTTTTTTTACACATCCTTGGCCTATGACTGCATTACTTCAAGGTGATTTAACATCTCGGTTTCAGAAGTATTGACATCCCTATGAGTCCATGTTGGGCTATATCTGCATGCATGTATGTATAAGTAGGTTCTGCTGGGGAATTGTGAACAGTGTGTGTTACTTGTTCTTCCCTTTTCCCTTTTTTTGCAAACACAGGAAAAAATAAGGTGATTGGCTTTTTTAAGTTTTTAGGTTTAGCTTCGATTGTAATGTGTTTTTTTCTCTCTTCTTCTCCATTCCTGAACAACTTTGAATGATTTTGCCCAAAGGACTCTGTCATATTAAAATAAAACAGTTCTTTGTTTCTGCCAGCAGCATCCCTCTGGACAGCCATAAAACTATCTTAAATATCTCTGCTTCAGGCCTCTGGGGTGAAAGACATCTCAAATCAAAGTAAACAGTTTGCCTTTTATGAGCGGAGAGAACTTGCTTGGTAGTTACACTAACGTCTGAGTGCATTGTGGCGAGGTAATGTAGCAGCACAAATTTCCCCTCTCTTCGCTGGCCTGTGGTTTTCTGGGCTTAATGTGAAGCAGAGCTTTGTCTCGGAAGCTGCTTCCCTCAGCCCAGGTCTCAAAATACTCAGTGCATGTACAGAGTGCACCCCTCACCCTGACACAATAGCTGTAAGTCAAACTAGACATGGCACCATTCAAAAAATTAGCAATAGCATGCATGTTTTTTAAAGTAAAAGCACACGTAGCCCCACTCCCTGATATACACCTGCTATTTATACTTTATTTTTTTAAAAAAAAATCCATTACTGCCAACTGCTGATTTTGTGAATGGTAACACAACTTGTTTGGCCCCCATTAACCATAGCCAGCTGTATCCACACCTCTGGGATTGAGCAATGAGAGTGTGTTTCCAAGGTAGAGGACTATGCACTTTTGAAGCCCATCGCCTAAAGAAATTTTAACATTGCTTACATTTAATTCAAGCTGTGAACTGGTGGTGTTTACTTTTACTTCAACGGGTTTGGGAAAAAGAGACGAAGCCTTGGAACTGTATAGGAACTGTAGCCTTGCAGCATGTTTTTGTTTGTTCTCTAAATTTACTGCATGTGAAATTGTGCTTTCCCTGACTCACTTTGTCACTGAAAAGTTTACATTTTTTTAAAAAAATACTTCCTGTATAACTAGCATTTTTCTTTTATCATCCACTCTTCAACTTTGTTTCTGTTATGCAGTGGTAGCATGACCACAGAAAGCAGTGAGGATTTTCAGCACCTTCAAGCATGTTTCACATTCTAAGAGTTGATACATTGGCTGCTTCATAACTTGCTCTGAAGAATGTTAATGGTCTCAGCAGTTGTACAGAGGAAGCATCTATTAAGCTCTCTAGAAATGATTGATAGTGAGGGACTGCAAGACACTAAGTGATTTATTGCTTATTGATCAACAAAAACATGCTCTGGTTTACAATGACCGATACGTCTGCTATATCACAAGTCTTGGTGTTGGCATCGTGTGTCTTATGAACAGGCTGATATCTTGATTCTCCCCCTCCCCTCAATAGTTTATTCTCTCTCTTCTGAACACTAGTGTTGGACTGCATATTAATAACTTAGGGTGCAAGCCTATTGGGATGGCTGCAAGTCTCTGAACTCGGACGCTTACAGCCATCCAATGCAGAGTGGGAGGAGTGGCACAGGCGATCTTCACATCTACATTCCTCCTGCTCTGCATTTTGGCTAGACAGGCTTTTTCACCTGTCTAGCTGGGTCTCTGTGGAGTGGGAGAGAAGGAGGCTGGAGAGGCTGGGAGATATGGAGGCATATGCCAGCTTCCCCAGTCCCCTCCACGCCCACTGGCACACTTCCATTTCCTCCTCTCTGAGGTCGTTTTTATGAGCTCAGAGAGGCAGCTGGCGCGGTTCTCTCCATGCCGGCTGCAAGAGGGAGGGAATGGGGCGCTTGGATTCATGGCTCTGAGGTCAGAGCACTGTCTCCGACCATGGATCCGGAAATCCGAACTATCCTATGGCCTCCCAGACTGTCTAGGGGCCATAGGATTGCTCCCTTAGGTATGTTTATTTCTTGCTTGCCTTTTGTCTGTCCTTGTTTGGCAATTAGCTCCATCATAGGCTTGGGCAATATAGAAACAAGGCTTTTCTGTATGTGCACAATTTTCAAGGCCCCAAACAGGAGCATTTATCTAAATGTTATCCCAGTGTCTCAGCTTGTGTTTTATAAATAATGAGTTTTATATTAACACAGACATTTTGGCCTAACCCACCATGGCAGTTCTTACGTTCTTGTTTAGGAAGTAGATCACTGCAGAGAGCTTGGTACTGAAAGATGCACGCGTACCTATTGGCAAGCTCCTCCGCTGTAGAGAGAACTTGGTTTGCTTCTCTGCTCCTGATCTGTAATGCAGCAGGATTGTATCAATAATTCTGCAAGCAGAAAGAAGTATCCATTAAAGTAAAGCATTCCTGTTGGTGCACTTAACGTTTTATGACTAAAACCAAACACTTTCACCGAGTCTGAAGGGATTTCTGTGTCCCAGTGTTTTCCATCATTTGTGCAGGTACATTGCAGGAAGAGAAAATGCAGCTTAGACCCTAGCTATACAAAAGCACACCTCATCTCTAGTATCACGCTTTGATCATTCTTTAAGTGTGTACTTGATAGTGTCATACTTTAAACTAGAGGTGAATGGATTGATGTGTCTTAACTGTAGTTTGTATTAGATCATCCTGTGTTTTAATGGGATAATGTTTTAAAATGACTATACTCTGCTCCATCCATAATGGAGAAGCTTGTCTTCATAGGAGCACTGCATAATAGTGGAATTCAGGAAATGAGCTTGAAATAAGATGAATTCTTACGCTAGTATTAGACCTTCTTCTGAAGTGTGGTTCTTAATTGAACATTTTATGAAAATGTATTACATTGAAATAGTTTTTGATGGAAACATCTGGTGCATTTTCATTGGACAGTGTTCATTGGCTTCACTATTACATGACGTGGACAGCTCTTCAGATCAGCTAGGGCGTTTTCATTCTGCATAGATAGGGCCGTATGAAGTCTGTGCTAAAAGGAAAAGGAATATCAACATTCTGCACCAAGGTAGCTACAATTCTGTGATGAGAAAAGCATATTTCTGCAGCCTGTGTAAATTATGCAAATTGTATATGTTTCCTTAATGCATGTGTCTGTCTTGCTGCTTCGGTAGAAGGCAAGGAACAGTAAGGCACTGAAGTACCACTCCCTGTATAACTTCACTGTACTGGCTTCGGAGACGTACTTTACTAGGGCTTGAAAGCAAAGAAGTTAGACATTTGATTCTTTAAGGCAGCAATCCTACACACACTTACCTAGGAGCAACTCCCATTGAACTTAATGAGCCTTATATCTGAGTAGATATGTATAGGATTACACCACACAAATCAGGATGCAGTATTTTGTGCCTTTCTGCACTTAAGCTTTCTGTTTGTTGTAGTGCAAGGATTGAAGCTCAAATAATTTGGCCACCTAATGCGAAGAGAGAACTCACTGAAAAAGACCCTGATGCTGGGAAAGATTGAAGGCAAAAGGAGAAGGGGACGGCAGAGGATGAGATGGCTAGATAGCATCACCGATGCAATGAATATGAATTTGAGCATATTCCGGGAGGGAGCGGAGGACAGGAAGGCTTGGTGTGCTATAGTCCATGGGGTCACAAAGAGTTGGACACGACTTAACGACTGAACAACAAGTTCAAGGATGTCATAGGAGCTTAGGTCCTTGCTAAAATCCTTGCTCAGTTATACAATATGAAGTCTTCTTTTGTTTTTCTTTTAATGAAAACATGGATTTAGTATCCAAAGTTGCTCTGACATGATGAGTTCTTCATAAAGCAGTACCCCACCACCAACCAACCTTTAAGATTCTTTTTTTTCCCTCAGAGATGATCTTTTGGATATTGCTGAATCTGATCTGCAAATTCATGAGTGTGTCATAGTGTGGTTCTGTTATATATATCTATCTATCAGGTTCCTCATATATATGCTCATTACAGAAACTCTGAATTCCATTGCATCCCACAATGGGGGCACATCACATTTAGATTTAGAAAGTTCTGCCAGTATTTGAAATTGGGAAAAGTCAGACAGCAAAGGGCTTGAGCTGTTATCAGCTCCTGTCACGAAAGATAATTTCCCCCTGCCATTGTTGTTGTTGTTGTTGTTGTTCAGTCGTTAAGTCATGTCCAACTCTTCGTGACCCCGTGGACCATAGCACGCCAGGCCTTCCTGCCCTCCGCTCTCTCCCAGAGCATGCTCAAGTTCATATTAATTGCATTGGTGATGCTATCTAGCCATCTCATCCTCTGCCATCCCCTTCTCCTTTTGCCTTCAGTCTTTCCCAGCATCAGGGTCTTTTCCAGGGAGTTTTCTCTTCGCATTAGGTGGCCAAAATATTTGAGCTTCAGTTTCAGTATCTGTCCTTCCAATGAGCACTCAGGGTTGATTTCCTTTAGGATGGACTGATTTGACCTCCTTGCAGTCCAGGGGACTCGTAAGAGTCTTCTCCAGCACCACAGTTCGAAAGCATCAATTCTTCGGTGCTCAGCCTTCCTTATAGTCCAGCTCTCAAAGCCATACGTTGCTACTGGGAAACCATAGCTTTGATTAGATGGACCTTTGTCGGCAAGGTGATGTCTCTGCTTCTTACTATGCTGTCTAGGTTTGCCATAGCTTTCCTCCCAAGGAGCGAGCGTCTTTTAATTTCATGGCTACAGTCACCGTCTGCAGTGATCTTGGAGCCCAAGAAAATGAAATCTGTCACTGCTTCCATTTCTTCCCCTTCTATATGCCAGGAAGTGATGGGGCCAGATGCCATGATCTTAGTTTTTTTAATGTTGAGTTTCAAACCAGCTTTTGCACTCTCCTCTTTCACCCTCAACAAGAGGCTCTTTAGATCCTCTTCGCTTTCTTCCATTAGGGTGGTATCGTCTGCGTATCAGAGGTTGTTGATAATTCTCCCGGCAATCTTAATTCCAACCTGTGATTCATCCAACCTGGCGTTTCCCATGATGCACTCTGCATATAAGTTAAATAGGCAGGGTGACAATATGCAGCCTTGTCGTGCTCCTTTCCCAATTTTGAACCAATCGGTTGTTCCATGTCCGGTTCTTACAGTTGCTTCTTGACCCTCGTACAGGTTTCTCAGGAGACAGGTAAGGTGGTCTGGTACTCCCATCTCTTTAAGAATTTGCCACAGTTTGTTGTGATCCACACAATCAAAGGCTTTAGCGTATCAATGAAGCAGAAATAGACGTTTTTCTGGAATTCTCTTGCTTTCTCCATGATCCAGCAAACGTTGACGATTTGAACTCTAGTTCCTCTGCCTCTTCGGAACCCAGCTTGTACTTCCGGTAGTTCTCGGTTCACGTACTGCTGAAGCCTAGCTTGTAGGATTTTGAGCATAACCTTGCTGGCATGTGAAATGAGCGCAATTGTACGGTAGTTTGAACACTCTTTGGCATTGCCCTTCTTTGGAATTGGAATGTAAACTGACCTTTTCCAGTCTTGTGGCCACTGTTGAGTGTTCCAAATGTGTTGGCATATTGAGTGCAGCACTTTAACAGCATCATCTTTGAGGATTTTAAATAGCTCAGCTGGAATACTGTCATCTCTGCTAGCTTTGTTGTTACTAATGCTTCCTAAGGCCCACTTGACTTCACTCTCTAGGATGTCCGGCTCAAGTTCAGTGACCGCACTCTCATGGCTATCAGGGACATTCAGATCTTTCCTGTATAGTTCTTCTGTGTATTTTTGCCACCTCTTCTTAATCGCATCTGCTTCTGTTAGGTCCCTGCCTTCTTTGTCCTTTATCATGCCCGTCTTTGCACAAAACGTTCCCTTGATATCTCCGATTTTCTTGAAAAGATCTCTAGTCTTTCCCATTCTGTTGTTTTCCTCGATTTCTTTGCATTGTTCATTTAAGAAGGCCTTCTTGTCTCTCCTTGCTATTCTCTGGAACTCTGCATTCAGTTGGATATATCTTCCCCTTTCTCCCTTGCTGTTTGCTTACCTTCTTTCCTCAGCTACTTGTAAAGCCTCATGAGACAGCCACTTTGCTTTCTTGCATTTCTTTTTCTTCGGGATGGATTGAGTTGCTGCCTCCTGAACAATGTTACGGACCTCCGTCCATAGTTCCTCAGGCACTCTGTCTATCAGGTCTAATCCCTTAAATCTGTTCATCACCTCCACTGTATATTCATAAGGGATATAATTTAGGTCTAGTCGTTTAGTGGTTTTCCCTACGTTCTTCAGTTTAAACTGAAATTTTGCAAGAAGAAGCTCATGATCTGAGCCACAGTCAGCTCCAGGTCTTGTTTTTACTTGACTGTATAGAGCTTCTCCATCTTTGGCTGCAAAGTACATAATCAATCTGATTTCGATATTGACCATCTGGTGATGTCCATGTGTAGAGTCGCCTCTTGTGCTGTTGGAAAAGAGTGTTTGCTATGATCGGCGTGTTCTCTTGGCAAAACTCGATTAGCCTTTGTCCTGCTTCATTTTGTACCCCAAGGCCATGCTTGCCTGTTATCCCGGTGATTTCTTGACTTCCTAATTTAGCATTCCAATGCCCTATGATGAAGAGGACATCTTTTTTTGGTGTTAGTTCGAGAAGGTGTTGTAGGTCTTCATAGAACCGATCAACCTCAGCTTCTTCGGCCTCAGTGGTTGGGGCATAGACTTGAATTACTGTGATGTTGAATGGTTTCCCTTGGATTCGTACTGAGATCATTATATCATTTTTAAGATTGTACCCCAGTACTGCTTTTCCCACCCTTTTATTGACTATGAGTGCTACTCCATTTCTTCTAAGGGATTCTTGCCCACAGTAGTAGATATGATGGTCACCTGAATTAAATTCGCCCATGCTTGTCCAGTTCGCTTATTCCCAAGGTGTCGATGTTCAATCTTGCCATCTCATGTTTGACCACCTCCAGCTTACCTTGATTCATTGATCTTACATTCCAGGTTCCTAAACAATATTGTTCTTTACAGCATCGGACTTTCTTTTCACCACCAGACACATCCACAGCTGAGTGTCCTTTTGGCTTTGGCCCAGCCGCTTCACTCTTTCTGGCGCTACTTGGAAATTCCCTCTGCTCTTCCCCAGTAGTATATTGGACACCTTCCGACCTGAGGGGCTCATCTTCCGGCGTCATATCTTTTAGCCTTGTGATATGTTCCATGGGGTTATTCTTGGCAAGAATACTAGAGTGGGTTGCCATTTCCTTCTCCAGTGGACCACATTTTGTCAGAACTCTCCACCATGACCTGTCCATCTTGGGTGGCCCTGCACGGCATAGCTTATGGCTTCACTGAGTTACGCAAGCCCCTTCACCACAACAAGGCAGTATTCCCCTGCCATACCTCTCCCTAACTGGGTATAAAAGCCCCACTTCATAAGATGGGCTCACCATTCATAAGTTTTTTTAACTTTAACTGTTTTTTAAACTGACACTGATCTGATTTGTAAAAAATGTATGTCTCCATTGTTGGCACTAATGCCAGATTTTTGTTTGGTATGTATCAACCTTCTGATTCTTTAAAAATGTCACTTGTGTGAGTTTAAAAAAAGACTGTAAAAGAATGTTCTGTTCTCCCTGCCTATGTAGGCTGATTAACTGAATTGACTAACCTTTAGCTTGAATGGCATACTTTAACCCAGTGGGGTCATCCGTCCAGTATATTCTCCTTGAGTTTTGATGGTAATGAGGGTGAGTTGTAAGGAATTGGAAGCAGGGGTCAAAGGACCATTTACTACTTGTGAGATTGGGGGGAATGTGTAGGCCTGACTAATGCGTAAGATCTAGTTAAATAGTCTGACAATGGTTTTTGAAAAGGACTCTGACTTGACTTTCGCGAGTCCAGGTTCCAGTTAACTACGGTGAAGGAATAGCAGTGTTGATGAGGCACTGGGCAGGTTTGAAAGATGGGACTTTGTTTGGAAGAAATAAAACACTTCCATCCGCTAAGCCAGCAGTCCCCAACCTTTTTGGTGTCAGAGACAGGTCCAATTTTTCCACAGCCCGGGGGGGTGTTTTCAGCTGGCGGACTTCCGGCCGCTGGGATGCAAATGGCATCCGCTATGCAGACGCCATTTGCGTCCCTATTCTTTGCAGTTATCAGCTACGTAAAGACTGACGTAGCCTATTACTTGTAGAAAAGGGACGCAAATGACGTCCATGTAGTGGACGCCATTTGCGACCCAGTGGCTGGAAGTCTGCCAGTGGCCGGAGCCAGCCGGCAGTTCTGCGGACTCGCCGCAGAGAAGAGCCAGCTGGGGCCAGCAAGGATTCCAGGGCGGGGGGAGGGATGGATCGCCTCCCCCCCTGCGGACCCCCCGCAGACCCAAGGTGAGGGGGTTTCGCACACCCCTGCGGCCCAGTTGCTGACAGCCCATGGACCGGTAGCAGTCCGTGGCCCGGGGGTTGGGGACCCCTGCGCTAAGCAATAACCATTAAACTTTATCTGAAAAGTTTGCTCTATTTCCTTTCTTAACCATTTGCACAAGCAGAACATTTTGGACCAGTTTGCATGACATGAAAGCCCAGTGTGCGGATGCCTTTTTGCATATCTAACCCGCATTCAGGGATTGGATATGCATGTTTGGGTTGTGTTCATCCCTTGCATAACCCACACTCGCTGGGTTTGCATGACACAATAACCCCCAAGCGGGGGTTGGATATGCAAAGTGGTGCCTGTGGGCACCACAACTCATCATAGGTTAAAGTTCACTGCCTCTGATACTGGATGTGCTTTATGGCCATCGTAGTTAGTAGCTTTCATCAAGCTATCCACATTAACTTCAGGATCTTTTTCCTGGTCAGTCACCACCAACTCAGGCCCTATAAGCATATATGTGAAGTGAGGGGTTTTTTGCCCCATGTGCATCACTTTACTTTAGGTTATATTGAAGTGCAGTTGACATTTTATTGCCCATTTCCCCTATCTGGAGAGAACTTTTTGAAGCTCTACGCTATCCCTTTTTGTTTTAACCACCCTAAATAACTTGCTGTCATCAAACTCGGCCACCTCACTGCTTACTCTTAATCCAGGTCCTCTGTGAATAAGTTAAAAATCACTGGTCTTGTGGGATCCCATTGTTTACATCCCTCTATTGCGAGAACTGTCTGTTCATTCCTACTCTGCTTTCTTTTCTTTAACTAGTTACTGATCCATCTCTCCTCTTATCCCATGACTGCTAGATTTGCTCAGGACTAGAAATGAGAAGGCCCGGGCAGGGACGGGGACGTAAAAATCTGGAAAAAAACCAGCTTTTCCCTGTTTTTTCCCAAGGACTATTCCCCCCCACCTGAGAAAAATGGAACAGCTTTAGATTATGAAATATTTTCTTTTTGAATTTAAGGCAAGTTGTTTATATATTGTTACCCAGCATTTACTCCCCCCAAATGATTTCTAAAAACTATGTCATAAGAAGACTTTTATAGAAAGACTAGAGATGTGAAATGTCTGGAAATACCGAAGCCATGAGGAAAAATGTTTTTTAATCCTCTCTGTAAGTTTCTCGGCATAGTTATTTCTTAATAAAATTATTGATCTAATGTATCTTTACTGATAGACATTTTGGGAAGCTCCAAGTCATGATCAGTTTCCCAACATATGAATAGAGTCACCAATCATAATATGGAAGAAAATGTACATTCTTGACAGTCTGGGTTTTGTTCTACAGAGTCTTGTGTTTCTGGACTTCTCTTCCTGTGCCTCCAGTTCTTCCTGCTTCTTCTGGCTTCTAGGTTGATTCAGATGTTTCACTTGCTGAAGTTCCTTCTGGTTAGACATAAACTAGAAACCTAAAATATGTTATGTATAACTTGGTTTGCGCATAAAATTAATCATGTTGGTTATATTAAATTTTAAAAGTATAGTTTATTCATTTAATTTATTATATTTCTATATCGTCCCATAGCTGAAGCTCCCTGGGCAGTTCACAAAAATTAAAAACCATTCAAATACATCATATAAAGTATAAAACCATTCACGTAATGACATAGAACAAATAGCATACACAACAACAACATATATCTAAAACGATCAGCCAGAGACAATCAAAGAGACTTCGTATATCCTGCCAAATGCCTGAGAGAAGACAATTTGTAATTCTTATTCAGATAATAAGTTTCAAATATAATGGTAATTTTATGAGCAAACCAAGTTATACATAATACAACTTTAGGAACATAAGGTTGCTTTACATTCCTAAAGCAGCCTTCCTCAACCTGGTGCCCTCCAGATGTTTTGACTACAGTGCTCAGCATTTCTAGCCATCCTGCCTGAGGCTGGTAGGAGCTGAAGTCCAAGATATCTGGAGGGCACCAGGTTGGGGAAGGCTGTCCTAAAGCAACAAAGTGATTTTCGTTCTGTAAAGAGTGCTAAAAAAAAAAAAGTATTATTTTTAAATTTTCCCCCAAATTACCATTTTTTTCTGACACCCCCCCCCCCCCGAAAAATTGCTTTTTTCTCATGGCTTCAAAATTTCCAGGCATGTTACATCTCTGCTAGGACTCTTTGGTGAGGGATTCTGTCAACAGCATTTTGGGAGTCCTAATAAACAGTATTTGCTGGATCACTCCTAACCACATGCTACCTATTCTAAATAATTGTCTATGCTATCCACATGATATACAGTCCATTCTAAATAATTTTGATGAAAATTCTGCTGCTACTTGCTAACAT
Source organism: Heloderma suspectum (assembly GCF_057233095.1). Classification (NCBI taxonomy): domain Eukaryota; kingdom Metazoa; phylum Chordata; class Lepidosauria; order Squamata; family Helodermatidae; genus Heloderma; species Heloderma suspectum. The sequence goes on along the minus strand of NC_139461.1, from coordinate 281,503,072 downwards.
CTTTATGTGCACCACTCTCTGGGGAACATAGGTAGGAAGGTGCTGATGCATTGATGTCCTGCTTGTGGATTTCCCATGAGTAGTGGTTGGCCACTGTATGAGCAGAATGCTGGACTAGATGGACCTTGGTCTGATCCAGTCATATATAATACTTGATGTGCTCTTAACACCTGTGAATGCACATTTTTTGTACAGGTGCCTTAGCACCATTTTTGAACGAAGTCTACAGACTTCCCTCCAGGGTCACTACCTCTACAACAGCCTTCCCCAGCTCAGCAACCTCCAGATGTGTTGGATTAGAACTCACATCATCCCAGCAAGCATGACCATACTGACTGGGGAGGATTAGACTTGTAAACCAACACAGCAGGGATGGGGGCGCTGGGTTGGGGCAGTCTACTCAAAAGATACCAGTAGTCGGGAATAGGGAAAATACTGCTTTGTAAATCTTCATAATTCAGGTGTTGGTGATAAGTTGTTGATGCATTAAGAGTTAAGCAGTAGCCTTTCCATCACTTCGCAGAACTCTACAAAAAAATCTTCCTGCACTTTTTTAAGAGCACATAACCTAGCTGGGTTATTGGAGGCTCTAAACGTGTGATGTTCCTGAATTTTTATTCCATATAGCAAAGTTTGTTGAAAACTTGGCTCATGAATCTGGACCAACAAACCTTTTAAAATACTGGAAGCAATTAATGGTAGTGTGTGTGTTGCTCTTTTTCTCATACTGATTCTAGTTCTGCTCGTCTATCTGTGGAAGTGCCCTATGTACATAAATTTACATGGAAGAAGAGTTATGTAACCTTGGCCAAGAGCAATATGTAGGTTAGCTTGGTTGAAATCCACAGTCATGAACATAGACTAGTGTTATTGCCAAGTGTTGTATTTCCTGGCTTGAAAATATGAATTTTGGCAGCTTCTAATGCTCATCTCTCAAACAACACAGGCATTAGAGCCCAGGTTTTTATGTCCTCCCTGCTTCCCTTCCCAACCACCACTCACCTGGTTTGATACTCTGTCAGGTTTCTCTCCTGGTTCCTTCTTCTAGTGCAGGAGCAGGCAACCTTTTCAGGCCACAGGTATAGCTGTCATTTTCTTTTTTCGAGCCCAAGGGCACATTTCTCTCACCTACATTTATTTTTGGGATTCTCTCTCTTCTTTCCCCTCTTCCTTTTCCTCCTCGGAATTCTTCCCCCCTCCTTCTTTCTCCCCCTCCTGCCACCTACTGCTGCCGCCTTTCCTCCCCCCTCCCACGCCTAACCCTGAGGAAGCAAGAAATCTCCCGATGTGCCAACTTAGTCCTTCCTGACTGTGGGGTTAAATAGCCCCATAGAGGTAGGGAGAAGTCGCAGCAGCTAAAGTGGAGGTGGTGGAATTGGTGTGCATGGTGGGGGAGAGAAGGGGGTCTTGGCAGGCACAGTCAGGGGTCTTGCTGGGTGCCAGTGCGCCCGTAGGTGCCACATTGCAGATCCCTGCTCTAGGGCTAGGGGATCTAAGTTTTGCAGCACTGCTGTGGAGTTCCCATAGTGGCATGCCAGGAACCAGAGGTTGCAAGAAAGAATCTTCATTCATCCTGCTACCACTGGAGCAGCAAGTTAGCTGAGCGAGCTGGGGAAGGCACCACATCTGATCATGCCCCCATTTCTGGGTGCATAGTGGGATCTGAATTGGCTCAGAATAGGTTTTAGAATGAACCTCTCTCTCTCTCGGTCTCGATACTGGAGGCACTCAAGATGAAGCTCGACAGCCACCTGTCAGGGATGCTCTGACTTGGATTCCAACGGTCTTATAGGCCCCTTCCAACCCTACTATTCTATGATTCAAATAGACAGATGGATAGGTAGGTGGGAAACCAGTTTTCTGAGCCCGACTATGAGAGTCCACCCTATTGTTAATATAGAGCCTGCTGTGTGGAAGCAGAGACTGGGCAATTGTTCATCAGGATAGATTATTCAAAATCACCAACGTCTTGCTTACCATACTTTGGAGCCCTGGCTTGACTTAAGCCATAATAGGTGAAGTCAAGTTAGAATTAGAGGTGATGAATGCTATGCTGATATTAGAAACTCAGTGACAAAGGACACAATTACACTGCTGCTGCATGTAATGAAACCCTTTCTCCTTTGCAAAGCACCCTCGGGTGGGTACTTAACCCTCTCTACACCAAACGTTTTTCCACTGAAACGTCCCTCTAGCTGTTTTTACCCACCACCAATTTTCTGAAACTGTGTTTCTAAGGTAAATATGGTTCTGGAACTACTATATGGGTTTTTAAAAATTGGGGAGGGTCACATATGGCCAGTGGTAGTGGTAAATTTTGAAGTTCATCGTGACAGCTCCCATAGTCACTGCCCCACTTATCCAGCTTTTGTATTATTTGTACTCAAAGCAGCTAAAACTCTGTTTAAAAGCTTGATCATAAAACAGTCATCCCAAACAAGCCACTAATAAAATCTCATGTGCCAGTTTGGGGGCTGTGACTGCAATCCGGTGCAAAGTACCTGGCAGTAAGCTCCATTGAGCTTAGTGTTGCTTGCTTCTTGACTGCACAGGTTCAGCTTGTCAAACACACTGAGCTTTAACAAAAGATCTTCAGCCACCTGAAATGCAACATTTAGCTTTTAATTAGAAATGCAAACAATTTTGCAAAGAGGTGTTACCATCTAAACTGGTAGCATGAATTAGGAACCCCATCAAAGAAAAGGAAAGAAGTATCCAGCCTCTGCTTATTTCTTTCCTCTTTCTGACTTCCTCAATATCTGCCGTACCTCCTTCCCCACATGAGCAGGTGGTTCCTGCTCCCCTCAACTGCCAGTTGTTTGGTGGCTTCCCAGCTTTTGTGTGTTTTCCCCCCATTCTGAAAGGTTGAAATGCCTCTTCTAAGGCAGTAAGAACTGCAGGCTAAAATACGCTAGCATTTTGTCCTTTGGCCCCACCCACCACGGGAATGTTGCCCCAGAGAGCTTCTTTGAAATTGAATTAAGCCCACAGCCTGGAAGAGGTTTGACACTCCTGCTCTATAGTAATCTATCACAAACAGTAGAAAAACTTGAAAGTCTTATTGCCTTATTCCCTTGCCAGAGCAAGGTGGGTCTTGTTGTGATACCAACATTCCTGCTCTAGAAAAGGTCCTGGAACTGCACTCCCTTTGTGTTCCCCGTTCAGTATTATTAATTATTTCATTACATTACATTACTTCAGTAGCTGAAGCTCTCTGGGCAGTTCACAGAAATTAAATTAAAAATTAACTACACCACTGCATATGACCTCCTGAATGTAGCAGTTTGACAATCCCAATAAGCCACCCCTGAAGATGATCAGGTTGTAGTCCTGAGGTCCCCAAGGGGTCCCCACAAACTGCTGTGGGTACCCTCACAAAATGGCTCTCACAGAAGATGTGGTTAGTCACATAATGGCTGCCGTCGGGGCCTGGCTAGTCAAAAGTGAGCTAAAGAGGAGGGTGGGAATAATGAGGCTAGAGGCTGGGAGAGAAGGGGAAATAACAAGGCAAATAAAGAGGTAGAGGGGAGAGAAAGAGCAAGGCTAGAGGCTAGAATGGAAAGAAAGAAGATTAATTTAACTTTTCCCAAGGTTTTTATTAACATTTTTTTAAGAGGGCAGGGAGTGGAGAGCTTTGTAGGTGCCACTGGAGGTGCCCATGGGCACTGCATTGGGGACCCCTGCTGTATACTTTCCCTAGATACCCAAGAAGCTGGCTTTTACTAGGTCAGCAGCAAGATGCCATTTCTATGGAATATGAGCAGAGGGATCCTCCGCCTCACCCAATCAGTCCTCTGTCTGAGGATTCCAGACATCATGAATCAAGGACAATCTGATCTGCCACTATCTGATCCCTTTTTAGCTTACCTGGGACCTTCTGCAAGCTGGACGTGGGTCTCAGGGACAGCAGCCTGGCAAAAAGCCCCTCACCAGCAGGGAGGCTGAATGCTGCTCCCCTTCCACTCACCCCCTGGGTGCATGCAAGATTGGCGCATGGGGGTTCCCCCGGGATCAGGGACCCCACATTTTTTCTCTTTCTATATGACCAGCATTGGTTGAGACCGGGGCTGCAGAAGCATTCAGGTTTTATGGAATGGCATGGAAAGATGGTAGCATTTGCCGCCTGCCCTTTCTGAGTGCTGGAGGCCTATGAGAGCTGAAAGTTTGCCTTTCTGAGATCCAGTCATAGAGCCCTATGAGATCCGAAAGCTTGCCTTTTTCTCTGAGTTGACCGAAGCTGTCCTAATAGAGACCCTCTTCTTTTACTTTTTAAATTTTTTTTGCACTCTTAACTTTGCAAAAGACAAAGGGACCTGTGACTCCCCAGATGGGTTCGCCCCTCCGTCTTCAGGTTACACTCCAAGCTGCGCCAACCTCGCCCACCCCGCCTCCCCTCCAAACACTCTCCAGGAGATGCAGTTGGCTTGGATTTCTGTCCCCGAGGCCATCACCTTCTCAGCCCTGTTCTCAACCTCCTTTTTCTGCATTTGATGTAAAGAGGCAATAAATCTCCTTTGATTTGTCAAAAAAAATATTGTGGTTTTAATGTTCTATATATTATAAATTGTTTTATTGTGTGTTGTTTGGATTTAAGTTTTGTGAACCGCCCAGAGAGCTTCGGCTATTGGGCGGTATAGAAATGAAATACATACATACATACATACATATATACATACAGCATGTACTCTACTGCCAAGGTGTGGTCCCAATCCCATGCAAACCCTAGCAGTTCTATAAGAAGCAAGAGCAATAATGATGTGGGTTTAAGAGGATGATACTTGCTTGTTGTAGAAAAGCACTTGAACTGAAACCTTATAGTAGAAAACCATAAGATACCAGACCAAACACTGCAATAACGGCTGAGTGTTACTTACAGTGAAATATCTCAAGATGCACAAGTGGGGGCATAGTTTTGGATGTACCCAAAACCAGTCTAGGCTTCACGAATCCTAAGTTCTTATTTGTTTAAAAGGTAGGTTAGCTATAACCTTTTTGTCATGAGCGTGATTGCTAACCTGCATCAAATCTTTGAACAAATAAGTGTAATCAAATTCAGTAAAGCTATCCCATGGGCCTGATTATTTTTTGCTGAAGACCACTGATTTGGAAGCTCTCAAAAGCTCAGCATAGTTGAAGTGTCAGTAAATCAGTATTGCATTTCTCATCAATTGTGAGCATCATGGAATCAGTTCCTGTAGTTTAAGAAGAATCACAGCACTTTCAGCATGGTATGGCTTAAGAGGTTTGTGAATCACATTGGTTCCTATGGGTGATTCTTCCCTATTAAAAATAAATTTGCATTTCAGCATTATTTTTCATCTGTATTCTGCATTCGTTTACATCTGTAGGCTGGCATCACCACTTCTACCACAAGATATTATCAGTATAAATGTGTTGCATGACAAACAGGTGACCAGGCAGCTGGTTGGCCACTGTGTGAACAGAATGCTGGATTAGACCCTTGGTCTGAGTCATCATGGCTGCTCTTATGTTCTTATGACTATTTTAAACATTTCTTTGGAAATAAATATGCAGAATGCTCTGCTCAGATGGCATGCTTTGAACAGAAATAAAAGTATCTACTAAATCATACACACGCCTGACCTTCAAAGCCTAGTAAGTTGATTTATTGCTCTGTCAGGCTCTTAAGCACTCTGCTCACTAAAATTGGAAAAAGGAGTAATCATTTTTAAGGAGAAAGTATACCTTCCGTCCTGAAACGGCAGAAGTCGGCCACTGTGTAAGCACTTTTAAGCATCAACTCCAGCAAATAAATATCTGTCTGCTGGAAAGCAATGGTGTGTGTGTGTGTGTGTGTGTGTGTGTGTGTGTGTCCTTTTGTTAGTCCAGAGAAATTGACATTTGCTTGTCATGTAATTCAGTTATAGGGTAGGGGCGAGGAGAGAGATACCTTGTCCTTTGTGTGTTATTAGATTAAGTCATCAGAGCCTTTTGATGTCCTTTAAAGATTTAGGGGATGAAATGTTTGTAACTGACTGCTGTGGAACAAGACAGCTGAGACACCTTAACATTTCATTCCTTTCAATCAAGTGTGCATCAAATTCAAGATACTTGTGGAAGTGAAGGAAGGTGCCTGCAGTGCATAGCATTATAGGTCTAGAAGAGACTTGATTTGGCTGTCCTTGTCAGTGGCCCAGTTTGGACATACATTCCCAAGTGTCAGGACTTCACACTCCTTTCTTGCTCCTTCCCCCTGTGGGGCAGCTTTGCTGTGGACATCCTGGTTTGTTTTAAATCAGAGTTCCCTTTAACAATCCAAAATGGGGAACTCTGGTTTAATGTCAGTTAACTAACCAGGATTAGCTAGGCTTATTATGAATTGAATTAAATGTTTTATAAAGCTGTGAATGGGTGTCTTAATCAGGCCAGTTTAGGCAAAATACCACTTTGACCCTAACAAATTGGCCCTTATCCCAGTTATAGCATGCGAAAAGCAGGACTATAACACAACAAAAGCCCTGCTTTAAACTATATTTCTCCCTACAGGATCATACACAGGGATAAATCTGGAGCAGGCTTGGTCCCCCCCCCCCCCCGCACCTATTTTCTCTTCCCATGGAAAAAAGTGAGTGACTGAGCCAGGAAATCATACATTTTAAAATCTTCCTGAATTTGCAAGACTGAAGACTGCTGAAAAGTTGGGTGTTTACCTCTCTCTGGAGCAAGAGGGTCAGAGGAAGGGTGGATGAGGACCCTTCCTCTGTGAGCACAAAGCCTGCTGCTGATCTCTCCCCTAAGACATTGCCTGAAGGATGGAATAAGGCCAAGGTTTGCTGTGATAGTCATGCATTGCAAAGACAGTGATGAGTAGAGATGTACGAAACACCTACCTGGCTCCGCGCCAGGGCATCCGTGGTCGGGGGGAGGCGCTCCGTCCCTCCCCCCGGAATCCTCCCCGGCCAGCTCCGCTCTGCGGCGGCTCCGTGGAGCTGCCAGCCAGAGTTCCGGCCATGGCTGGGCTGCTGCAGCCGCAAATGGCAGCCATCATAGCGGCTGCCATTTGCGTCCTTGCAGGCAGCCATGATAGGCTACGTAAGTATTTACATAGCCTATCACGGCAAAGAGCAGGGGCGCAAATGGCGGCCGCTACTCCATTTGCGTGGCTGCCTTTACCGTGATAGGCTACGTAAATACTTACGTAGCCTATCACGGCTGCCTGCAAGGACGCAAATGACAGCCGTCATTTGCGGCCGCAGCAGGCCAGCAGCGGCCGGCCAGGAGACCAGCCGGAGCCGCTGCCGCATCTGCTTCAGGTAAGCTCTGTCCTGGGGGGATTCCACGGGGTGGCGGGGGGCAGGAGGCTGTTCCACCACAGATTCCAGGGCCCTCACTGGAGTCCGTGGTGGAATTCTCTGACATCCGTAGTGATGAGCCTTATAAAAAACAATCCCAGTGTTTGTCTTGTGAGAATGAGCTGTGAAGACCCTTGTGTCATGTTTCCCTTGGGCCCCCTCTTTCCTTATGCACTCACATGCACAAATAGAGAGGCTTCAGTCTCAGGCCCTTAATTCATTATCAACATGTTCATTACAGATGCAAATCTTCAGAGACTCTCAGGCTACAAAGGAATGCCTCCAGGGGGTTCAAATGGGAACACTGATGTTGCCTACAGTTTGAAGTGAGGCTTGCTGGATAGACTAACTTAGGAAGGGATGTCTCGCCCTTCCAGTGATGCTTCCCTACATCACCTCTCATGCATCACTAACCGGGTCGACTGAGCTCCGCCCCTGACGTTTCCCTCTTAGCTCTGCGATGTAGTCTAGCATCTCTTAGGTCACAGCTCCCACTCTCCTCCTCGTCCTCCCAGCTTCTCACAGAGGGGGACAAGGGGGGGGGCTTCAGGCCCGGCCATCTGGTAGTTAGTAAGCACGCCTACCCATATCTGAACTGGCTTGGGAAAATGCATCCCCCAGTTCTGGCTGTTCCTCTTCTGAATCTGAGCTGCTAACTCTCTCCCTGCGCTCAGAATCAATCCTGACACCTTGTTCTTAAAAGGTAATTGAGGTTGGGTGTAAGTTCTAATGTAAGATGCCACATTGGATGCAGAATCCAGCTTCCTGAGAATCTAACCTTTTATTTTCAAATACAGCAAACCATATGAAACTACCTGTACACTTAACATCTTCAGCAGAGGCTCTGTTCTTCCCCACCGCCTTCCATGTATAGTAGACAGGCACGCAAGACAAGGTCTTTCTGGTGGTGGGATTCTCTGCCCCCAAAGGCTTATTTGGCTCCCTCTCTCTTTGCCTTTCATTGTCAGGTCAAATGCTACTGTGTAGACCCTGTGCCTTTGACCCTGGTGGACAGTAAGTGCTCAGAGTTCATGTGTGTTCACTCTCTCATTCTTTCTCTTTAGTATCTGCTGACTGCTGCTGTTTCTAATGACTGATTTTTTATTTCATTTGTTTAATTAAATTGCCTTCTAATAGATGTTTAGCTGTTAATGAGTTGCGGGGGGTTATGACTGTTAACCACCAGAGTGCCCTGTTGGGACAGAAAGGTAGGGTATAAATGTTACAATAAAGTAAGTTCCCAATCCATAGGGGTTCTGAAGATGTGTTTGAAAGTGAGCGGGCAATAGCTGCTGAAACCTTGGAAGCCTGAAAAGTGGCTAGTATAGATTTCTGTATGTGTGTGTAGAGGGGTGCTTTCTTGTTCTTTCCCCATGGCTAATAAAATCAGAATAAATTATACAGAACAGTAAATTTTGCAAGAAAGAAAGAAAAAAAATAGGAATTATGCACATTTGATAAATGCTGAACTTATATTGAGCACAGAACTCAACTTTTCATGGTGCAGAATTTGTCTGGGTTATAGGCTTTACTTTTTTTCATGCAAAACCCAGAACGTGATATAGGAAGCTGCTCAGATCTTAAATGATTTCAAAATGCATTTTAATTTTTAAACATTCACGCTGGGTTGAATTGAGAGGCTGTAAATCTTTGTGCATTACTCATAGTAACATCATATGGGAAAGCATTGAAGTATTCCTCTCCTTTAAGGGATTTGGGTGTTGTTGAACTCAGATTTTCAGCTCATCAGAAGTAGTCAGGGATGCTCCTGTTGGTGATGCTGAATTGCAAGGTGTCTCTCATTATGCGGCTCCTGCCTACTCTCTGTGTGGGTGTCTGATCTGCATAATCACATAGATGGAGTTCTCTAAACCATGGGTGAATATACAAATCTCTTTAATCCAGGTACTACAACCGCTGTGTTGTGATGCACTTCTTCGAGTCTGCCACAAAGTCCAATAATGCTACTTAAGTTTCTCTGCATAAAGGATGTGAAAAGCAAATAGACTGAAAACATCAAATTACCAAAAAGACAATAGACATCACAATATTTCTTATTTCCTTCTTAATTTTATCCCCCCATTTTGCTAAACCTTGTGTGTCTCTCAAAAACACAACCATCCCTAGAAAATCCCAGTTCTGCTAATGAACCCAGCCCGAACACTCTTCATTTTACCACCTTGCCTCAATGGTTTCAATGTTTCAGTGGCTGCATTTGGATGTCACACTATACTATGGTTTTGTTCAGTCATTAAGTCGTGTCCGACTCTTCGTGACCCCATGGACCATAGCACGCCAGGCCTTTCTGTCCTCCGCCCTCTCCCAGAGCATGCTCAAGTTCATATTCATCACATCGGTGATACTATCTGGCCATCTCATCCTCTGCTGTCCCCTTCTCCTTTTGCCTTCACTCTTTCCCAGCATCAGGGTCTTTTCCAGTGACCTTTCTCTTCACATTAGGTGGCCAAAATATTTGAGCTTCGGCTTCAGTATCTGTCCTTCCAATGAGCAGTCAGGGTTGATTTCTTTTAAGATGGACTGATTTGACCTCCTTACAGTCCAGGGGACTCGTAAGAGTCTTCTCCAGCACCACAGTTCGAAAGCATCAATTCTTCGGCACTCAGCCTTCCTTATAGTCCAGCTCTCACAGCCATACGTTGCTACTGGGAAACCATAGCTTTGATTATGCGGACCTTTGTCAGCAAGGTGATGTCTCTGCTTCTTACTATGCTGTCTAGGTTTGCCATAGCTTTCCTCCCAAGGAGCAAGCGTCTTTTAATTTCATGGCTACAGTCACCATCTGCTGTGATCTTGGAGCCCAAGAAAATGAAATCTGTCACTGCTTCCATTTCTTCCCCTTCTGTATGCCAGGAAGTGATGGGGCCAGATGCCATGATCTTAGTTTTTTTAATGTTGAGTTTCAAACCAGCTTTTGCACTCTCCACTTTCACCCTCAACAACAGGCTCTTTAGATCCTCTTCGCTTTCTGCCATTAGGGTGGTATCGTCTGCATATCAGAGGTTGTTGATAATTCTCCCGGCAATCTTAATTCCGACCTGTGATTCATCCAACCTGGTGTTTCCCATGATGCACTCTGCATATAAGTTAAATAAGCAGGGCAACACTATACATCCTTGTCGTACTCCTTTCTCAATTTTGAACCAATCAGTTGTTCCATGTCCGGTTCTTACAGTTGCTTCTTGACCCTCGTACAGGTTTCTCAGGAGACAGGTAAGGTGATCTGGTACTCCTATCTCTTTAAGAATTTGCCACAGTTTGTTGTGATCCACACAATCAAAGGCTTTAGCGTAGTCAATGAAGCAGAAATAGACGTTTTTCTGGAATTCTCTTGCTTTCTCCATGATCCAGCAAATGTTGGCGATTTGAACTCTAGTTCCTCTGCCTCTTCGGAACCCAGCTTGTACTTCCGGTAGTTCTCAGTTCACATACTGCTGAAGCCTAGCTTGTAGGATTTTGAGCATCACCTTGCTGGCATATGAAATGAGCGCAATTGTACAGTAGTTTGAACACTCTCTGGCATTGCCCTTCTTTGGAATTGGAATGTAAACTGACCTTTTCCAGTCTTGTGGCCACTGTTGAGTGTTCCAAATGTGTTGGCATATTGAGTGCAGCACTTTAACAGCATCATCTTTGAGGATTTTAAATAGCTCAGCTGGAATACTGTCATCTCCGCTAGCTTTGTTGTTACTAATGCTTCCTAAGGCCCACTTGACTTCACTCTCGAGGATGTCTGGCTCAAGTTCAGTGACCACACTCTCATGGCTATCAGGGACATTCAGATCTTTCCTGTATAGTTCTTCTGTGTATTCTTTCCACCTCTTCTTAATCTCATCTGCTTCTGTTAGGTCCCTGCCTTCTTTGTCCTTTGTCATGCCCGTCTTTGCACAAAACGTTCTCTTGAGATCTCCGATTTTCTTGAAAAGATCTCTAGTCTTTCCCATTCGGTTGTTTTCCTCGATTTCTTTGCATTGTTCATTTAAGAAGGCCTTCTTGTCTCTCCTTGCTATTCTCTGGAACTCTGCATTCAGTTGGGTATATCTTCCCCTTTCTCCCTTGCTTTTCGCTTCCCTTCTTTCCTCAGCTGTTTGTAAAGCCTCCTCAGATGCTCCGCTTTCTTGCATTTCTTTTTCTTTGGGATGGATTGAGTTGCTGCCTCCTGAACAGTGTTACAGACCTCGGTCCATAGTTCCTCAGGCACTCTGTCTGTCAGGTCTAATCCCTGAAATCTATTCCTCACCTCCACTGTATATTCATAAGGGATATGATTTAGGTCATACCTGAATGGTTGAGTGGTTTTCCCTATGTTCTTCCATTTAAGCCAAAATTTTGCAAGAAGAAGCTCATGATCTGAGCCACAGTCAGCTCCAGGTCTTGTTTTTACTTGACTGTATAGAGGTTCTCCATCTTTGGCTGCAAAGTACATAGTCAATATCAAAATCAGATTGATTATCTGGTGATGTCCATGTATAGAGTCGCATCTTGTGCTGTTGGAAAAGAGTGTTTGCTATGATCAGCGTGTTCTCTTGGCAAAACTCTATTAGCCTTTGTCCTGCTTCATTTTGTACCCCAAGGCCATGCTTGCCTGTTATCCTGGTGATTTCTTGACTTCCTACTTTAGCATTCCAATGCCCTATGATGAAGAGGACATCTTTTTTTGGTGTTAGTTCTAGAAGGTGTTGTAGGTCTTCATAGAACCGATCAACCTCAGCTTCTTCGGCCTCAGTGGTTGGGGCATAGACTTGAATTACTGTGATGTTGAATGGTTTGCCTTGGTTCGTACTGAGATCATTCTATCGTTTTTAAGATTGTACCCCAGTACTGCTTTTCCCACCCTTTTGTTGACTGTGAGTGCTACTCCATTTCTTCTATGGGATTCTTGCCCACAGTAGTAGATATGATGGTCACCTGAATTAAATTTGCCCATGCTTGTCCATTATATTTCGCTGATTCCCAAGATGTCGATGTTCAATCTTGCCATCTCATGTTTGACCACCTCCAGCTTACCTTGATTCATTGATCTTACATTCCATGTTCCTAAGCAATACTGTTCTTTACAGCATCGGACTTTCTTTTCAACACCAGACACATCCACAGCTGAGTGTCCTTTCGGCTTTGGCCCAGCCGCTTCACTCTTTCTGGTGCTACTTGGAAATTCCCTCTGCTCTTCCCCAGTAGTATATTGGACACCTTCCGACCTGAGGGGCTCATCTTCTGGCATCCTATCTTTTAGCCTTGTGATACATTCCATGGGGTTTTCTTTGCAAGAATATTGGAGTAGGTTGCCATTTCCTTCTCCAGTGGACCACATTTTGTCAGAACTCTCCACCATGACCTGTCCGTCTTGGGTGGCCCTGCACGGCATAGCTTATGGCTTCACTGAGTTACGCAAGCCCCTTCGGTTTAGCAAGATATAAATGAGCCTAGCCTCTTCTCAGGCACATGCACTCCCCTCTCCCTCCTGTACAGCTGGAGGAGGAGTGAGCCATGATGCAGCCAGGTTTGCTGACAACACCAGGTTATTTAGGGTGGTTAAACAAAACAGAATTGCGAGGAGCTTCAAAAGGATCTCTTCAAACAGGAAGAATGGGCATCAGAATGGCAAATGCTGTTCAGCGTAAGCAAGTGTAAAGTGATGCATATTGAGGCAAAAAATCTTGATGGGATTAAAAAATATAAGCTGATGGGATCTGAGCTAGCAGTGACTGACCAAGAAAGAGATCTTGGGGTTGTGGTGGACAGCTTGTTGCAAACATCAGCCCAGTGTGTGGCAGCTATGAAAAACACAAATTCCATGTTAGGTAGAACAGGAATTGAAAATAAAACTGCCAGGATCATACTCCCCTAATACAAATCTGTGGTGTGACCGCACTTGGAATACTGTGTGCAGTTCTGGTTATTGCACCTAAAAAGGATATTGTAGAGTTGGAAAAAGTGCAGAAAATGGCAACTAAAATGATCAAGGGGCTGGAGCAACTCCCCTGTGAGTAAAGGTTACAGCAGCTGGTATTGTTAAGCTTACAGAAAAGGCGAGTAAGGGGGCGGGGGAAAACATTTTTCTCCCTCTCGCATAATACTAGAACCTGGTGTCATCCTATGAAGCTGATTGGTGGGAGATTCAGGACAGATAAAAGGAAGTACTTCTTTACACAGTGCAGAGTTAAATTATGGAATTCACTTCCACAAATGTAGTGATGGCCACCAATTTGGATGGCTTTAAAAGGGGATTAGACAAATTCAGGGAGGAGAAGGCTGTGGCTACTAGTCTTGGTGGCTATATGCTACCTCCAATATCTCAGGCGGTATGCCTGTGTACACTAGCTGCTGCGGAACATGGGTGGGAAGGTGCTGTTGCACCCATGTCCTACTTGTCGATTTCCTATGGGCAGCTGGTTGGCCTCTGTGTGAACAGAATGCTGGGCTAGATAGACCCTTGGTCTGATCCAGCATGGCTCTTCTTACATTCTTATGTGCTTAGAAGTTTAGAAGCTTTTGCTTCCACTTCTGGTTAACCACAGCTTATCCTATTATTCAGCCAGTTTCAGACCATTGTTTCTGAAGCTGCCTTGTTTAAGCTAGCTATGGTTAATGTTTTAAAATCTGTGCGTTTAATTTTGGGATGCTGTGAGTTTTCTTTTGTCATATTTTATCTTGCTCTTGATTATATTGTTGTATGTTCTATTTTGTATTTAAATTGTTTTGATATATGTATGTTGTAAGCTGTCCAGATAAAGTTTTATTATGGGACAGCATACAAATGCCATAAATAAAATGAAACATTAACCACAATTTCAGGTTCAGATGACATGTCACGTTGTGCTTATTCAAAAGCTTAGAAGGAGGCCATGTTCACTCACATCTCGCTGAAGCATAGTTTAGTCCAAGGGTGGGAAGCCTGTAGCTGTCCAGATGTAGCTGAACTTAAACTACCATCAGCCTTGGCCAGCATGACCACCAAGTAGGGATGATTGGTGTTGTAGTACCACAACATCTGGAGGATCACAGCTTCCCCATCCCTGGATTAATATGATATCCAAAAGCATTGACTCAGTGGTGCTGCTTATTGAACAGACTGAAGTTAACTTGTTTGGCCCAGAGGTGAGAGGTAGTGCTGGTAGCTAATTATGGATGTGGGAAATTGATGTTGGTGTCAGAGGTGTGTATTTGAGGGCAGTTCCATATAGGTTTAAATTCAATGTAGAAATGCATGTTACTAGCTATTAGTGGCCTTTGTGAGTTCACTGGCTGCATTAGCATATCACACTAAACCAGGCAGAGGCAACGTTTCAGATCGGTGGGTGCATTTGTCATCTTTTTCTGGACCTGGGCATACACTTGTCATTTTGGGGGGATTTCCTTTATTACTGCCCCTCTCCCTGGATTTCCTCTTTTCATGGCTCCCTCCCTCCCTCCTCCACCACCTTTCCTTCCCCCCACTTTTCCTGTCTTTTTCTTCTTTCTGCTGCCTGCCTGCCCCCTGCTGCTTCTTCTGGCCACCGCTTTTCCCACCTGCTTGTCCTCCTGCCACCTGCTTGCCCCCCCACCGCCCCCCCACAGCTTCTCCAATGCATCCATGCCCCCGCCGCTTCTCTTACTGCCTACTTGCCCCCCCATTTCTCCTGCCCCCCACCCCATTCGCCCCCTGCAACACCTGCTGCCATCACTTCTCCCACTGCCTATTTATCTGCCGGCCACTTCACCCAGCGACCCATCTGCCACTTCTGTTCTCCTTACCAGGGAGAAAGCAGGAAGTCAGGAGATCAGTCTTCTGCCTTCCTGCTTTCTGGCTGCACAGGTGAGCAGAAGCAGCAGCAAGTAGGGGAACGGCAGCGAGGGAGGAGAAAGGGGAAAGGCGGTGGGGTCCTGGTGGGCGCTAGTGAGCCTGTGGGTGTTGCATTGCCATCCTCTGTGCTAAACCATAGTTTTGCAGAGGGGCAGGAATCCTGGTGCCCTCCACATGTTTTAGATTACAACTCCACTCAGCCCCAACCAGCATGGCCAGTAGTCAAGGATTATGGGAGATGTAGTCCAAACCTTTGGAGGCCACTGACATGAATGAGCTGTAGCAAGCCTTGGGCTTACCACTCCCCTCTCCACCCATGTAGCTGGAAGAGAAGGTTGGACATTTGAAACTAACCATAGTTAATGTTAACCATATTTTGCCATGACAAAACACGGTGAAGCAAAAGTGGAAGTGAAAACTTCCAAATCCCTCCTCCCACCATGTGGGAGAAGGGGAGGGGGTATGTGTGAGCCTGACACTCAATCCACGCTGTTCCTGCTCACTCACATCACACTAAATGATAGCTTAGTGTGACGTGCAAATGCAGCCGATATATGCACAGAGAACTTTAGCCAGTGGCTTTAAGCAAGTTTGCCGCAAATAGTCCAAAGCATCAGATACAGTACATATGTCATCCCCCCCTCCCCTAATGCCTTTGTTGGGTTTTCCACTAGTTTACCAAGACAGGGCATAGGCAGCAATATGACACAGGAGAGACAGGCAGGAGTGGAAAACTTTATTCCATGGCCAGACCTCTGGCCCTTCTGCTCTTTTTTAGATACCCATGAATTAAATAACACACCCTATGGAGCCCTTAAAGAAGGTGTAGCTTGTTAGTGTTGGGATGGGGCCTACTTTGTAGGACTAAACAAAAATGTTACCTCAAGATTTTCTACCCTATTTGCAGATAGCAAAATGGGGTGGTGCGGGGCATATTGCCAAATATCCTTCCAACACTTCAGGGGACCCTGAAAAAGAAGATGCTCAAATTCCATATTTGTGCCCAGAAATCTCCACTGTATTCACAGCTGGAGAAATAGTGGGGGGATTTCACCAAATATTCTGGGGGAGCCCCTCAAATTCTCCAAGAGTTGAGCGGAGGCTAAAAAACAGAATTTCTCAAAAGTCTAAGCAATGTTGGTCCAGCTCTGGTTTCTACAGCTCTAGTTTGTACAAGTAGAAACATAGTGTTTCCGCAAAGCAAACGGTAATTACTAACTTGAAGAAAGTTTATTTTTTAATATTTATAACCCTCCCTATCCCATGGGCTCAGAATGGGTTATATCAGTTTAATTGACATCCTTGTGAGGATCATAAGCTTAGAATCATAGAATAGTAGGGTTGGAAGGGGCCTACAAGGCCATCGGGTCCAACCCCTTGCTCACTGCAGGAATCCATGTCAGAGCATCCCTGACAGATGGCTGTCCAGCCTCATCTTGAATGCCTCCAGCGTGGGAGAGCCCACTACCTCCCTAGGTAATTGGTTCCATTGTCGTATTGCTCTAACAGTCAGGACGTTTTTCCTGATGTTCAGCTGCAATCTGGCTTCCTCTAACTTGAGCCCATTATTCCGTGTCCTGCACTCTGGGATGTTCGAGAAGAGATCCTGGCCTTCCTCTCTGTGACAGCCTTTCAAGTACTTGAAGAGTGCGATCATATCTCCCCTCAGTCTTCTCTTTTCAAGGCTAAACATGCCCAGTTCTTTCCGTCTCTCTTCATAGGGCTTTGTTTCCAGTCCCCTGATCATCTTTGTTGCCCTCCTCTGAACTCTCTCCGGTTTGTCTGCACCCTTCTTAAAATGTGGTGCCCAGAACTGGACACAGTACTCAAGATGAGGCCTAACCAGTGCTGACTAGAGGGGAGCTAGTACTTCCCAGGATTTGGAAGCGATGCCTCTATGAATGCAGCCCAAAAGAGCATTGGCCCTTTTTGCAGCCACATCACATTGTTGGCTCATATTCAGTTTGTGATCTACCACAATTCCAAGATCCTTTTCGCTTGTAGTGTTGTATCCCGCATCTTGTAACTGTGCATTTGGTTTCTTTTTCCTAGGTGTAGAACTTGGCATTTATCCTTATTAAATGTCATTCTGTTGTTTTATGCCCAGCGCTCCAGTCTATCAAGATCACTTTGAATTTTGTTTCTGTCTTCCAAAGTATTAGCTATCCCGCCCAATTTTGTGTCATCTCCAAATTTGATCAGCATTCTCTGCACCTCCTCCTCCAAGTCATTAATGAAAACGTTGAAGAGCACTGGGCCCAGGACTGAGCCCTGCAGTACCCCGCTCGTTACCTCTCCCCAGTTTGAGAAGATTCCATTGATAAGCACTCTTTGAATCTGATTCTGTAGCCAACGGTGGATCCACCTGATGGTTGTTTCATCTAGCCCACTTTGAGCTAGTTTGCTCATCAGGATATCATGGGGCATAACTTAAGTTAGCCAAAATCCATTAATCTATTTATGTGTGTGTTGGGGGGGGGGGATTAAACAACAGGCAATCACAATTTTCCCATCCTTGTATACAACAGGCTTGCATATATTTGCTTATTTTGCATTAAGTCTCACTTGAGTTGATATTTTCCTTCAGCCCCCATCCCTAACTCCTGGAACTCTGCCAGGGATCCCACACCTTCCAATGAAACTCTGAAGCTGTAAGGCCTAGAAATTGACAAAACTGTGATTCTCTGGTTTTTGAATGGTATACAGCTCACATTCCCAGCTTTTTCTGTATTTATACAGAAGTATAGAATACACATAGCCTGGTCAATTATGCTTTTATGCTTGATTTATGAATTTCCAGTACCCCTTTCTACTCAATTCTGGGGTGTTTTTTTTAACATGGGACTGTCAACAGTCTGGGTTCAAAGCTAGGTTCTAAAAGCAAGTTCAGGCATGAACGTGGTTCCAGTTTAACTTTTATGTTGGATGGTCATACACAATGCTGACATTTGGTAGAGTGCATTGATGGGTATCCCCTTCATGGATCACTGCCTTGTTGTGGCGAAGGGGCTTGCATAACTCAGTGAAGCCATAAGCTATGCCGTGAAGGGCCACCCAAGACGGACAGGTCATGGCAGAGAGTTCTGACAAAATGTGGTCCACTGGAGAAGGAAATGGCAACCCACTCCAGTATTCTTGCCAAGAAAACCCCATGGAATGTATCACAAGGCTAAACGAGATGACGCCGGAAGATGAGCCCCTCAGGTCGGAAGGTGTCCAATATGCTACTGGGGAAGAGCAGAGGGTATTTCCAAGTAGCTCCAGAAAGAGTGAAGCGGCTGGGCCAAAGCCGAAAGGCCACTCAGCTGTGGATGTGTCTGGTGGTGAAAAGAAAATCCGATGCTGTAAAGAACAATATTGTTTAGGAACCTGGAATGTCAGATCAATGAATCAAGGTAAGCTGGAGGTGGTCAAACATGAGATGGCAAGATTGAACATCGACATCTTGGGAATCAGCGAACTAAAATGGACAGGCATGGGCGAATTTAATTCAGGTGACTATCATATCTACTATTGTGGGCAAGAATCCCTTAGAAGAAATGGAGTAGCACTCATAGTCAACAAAAGGGTGGGAAAAGCAGTACTGGGGTACAATCTTAAAAATGATAGAATGATCTCAGTACGAATCCAAGGCAAACCATTCAACATCACAGTAATTCAAGTCTATGCCCCAACCACTGAGGCCGAAGAAGCTGAGGTTGATCGGTTCTATGAAGGCCTACAACACCTTCTAGAACTAACACCAAAAAAAGATGTCCTCTTCATCATAGGGGATTGGAATGCTAAAGTAGGAAGTCAAGAAATCACCGGGATAACAGGCAGGCATGGCCTTGGTGTACAAAATGAAGCAGGACAAAAGCTAATAGAGTTTTGCCAAGAGAACATGCTGATCATAGCAAACACTCTTTTCCAACAGTACAAGAGGCGACTCTACACATGGACATCACCAGATGGTCAATATCGAAATCAGATTGATTATGTCCTTTGCAGCCAAAGATGGAGAAGCTCCATACAGTCAGTAAAAACAAGACCTGGAGCTGACTGTGGCTCAGATCATGAGCTGCTTCTTGCAAAATTTCGGCTTCAATTGAAGAACGTCGGGAAAACCACTAAACCATTCAGGTATGACCTAAATCATATCCCTGATGAATATACAGTGGAGGTGAGGAATAGATTTCAGGGATTAGACCTGATAGACAGAGTGCCTGAGGAACTATGGACGGAGGTCCGTAACATTGTTCAGGAGGCAGCAACTCAATCCATCCCAAAGAAAAAGAAATGCAAGAAAGCAAAGTGGCTGTCTGATGAGGCTTTACAAGTAGCTGAGGAAAGAAGGGAAGCGAAAAGCAAGGGAGAAAGGGGAAGATATACCCAACTGAATGCAGAGTTCCAGAGAATAGCAAGGAGAGACAAGAAGGCCTTCTTAAATGAACAATGGAAAGAAATCAAGGAAAACAACAGAATGGGAAAGACTAGAGATCTCTTCAAGAAAATTGGAGATCTCAAGGGAATGTTTTGTGCAAAGACGGGCATGATCAAGGACAAAGAAGGCAGGGACCTAACAGAAGCAGATGAGATTAAGAAGAGGTGGCAAGAATACACAGAAGAACTATACAGGAAAGATCTGAATGTCCCTGATAGCCATGATAGTGCGGTCACTGAACTTGAGCCGGACATCCTCGAGAGTGAAGTCAAGTGGGCCTTAGGAAGCATTAGTAACAACAAAGCTAGCGGAGATGACAGTATTCCAGCCGAGCTATTTAAAATCCTAAAAGATGATGCTGTTAAAGTGCTGCATTCAATATGCCAACAAATCTGGAACACTCAACAGTGGCCACAAGACTGGAAAAGGTCAGTTTACATTCCAATTCCAAAGAAGGGCAACGCCAAAGAGTGTTCAAACTACCGCACAATTGCGCTCATTTCACATGCCAGCAAGGTGATGCTCAAAATCCTACAAGCTAGGCTTCAGCAGTATGCGAACCGAGAACTACCGGAAGTACAAGCTGGGTTTCGAAGAGGCAGAGGAACTAGAGATCAAATCGCCAACATTCGCTGCATCATGGAGAAAGCAAGAGAATTCCAGAAAAACGTCTATTTCTGCTTCATTGACTACGCTAAAGCCTTTGATTGTGTGGATCACAACAAACTGTGGCAAATTCTGAAAGTGATGGGAGTACCAGACCACCTTACCCGTCTCCTGAGAAACCTGTACGAGGGTCAAGAAGCAACAGTAAGAACCAGACATGGAACAACCGATTGGTTCAAAATTGGGAAAGGAGTATGACAAGGCTGCATATTGTCACCCTGCTTATTTAACTTATATGCAGAGTACATCATGAGAAATGCCGGGTTGGATGAATCACAGGTCGGAATTAAGATTGCCGGGAGAATTATCAACAACCTCCGATATGCAGACGATACCACCCTAATGGCAGAAAGCGAAGAGGATCTCAAGAGCCTCTTGTTGAGGGTGAAAGAGGAGAGTGCAAAAGCTGGTTTGAAACTCAACATTAAAAAAACTAAGATCATGGCATCTGGCCCCATCACTTCCTGGCATATAGAAGGGGAAGAAATGGAAGCAGTGACAGATTTTACTTTCTTGGGTTCCAAGATCACCGCAGACGGTGACTGGAGCCATGAAATTAAAAGACGCTTGCTCCTTGGGAGGAAAGTTATGGCCAACCTAGACAGCATAGTAAGAAGCAGAGACATCACCTTGCCGACAAAGGTCCGTCTAATCAAAGCTATGGTTTTCCCAGTAGTAATGTATGGCTGTGAGAGCTGGACTATAAGGAAGGCTGAGCGCCGAAGAATTGATGCTTTCGAACTGTGGTGCTGGAGAAGACTCTTACGAGTGCCCTGGACTGCAAGGAGGTCAAATCAGTCCATCCTAAAGGAAATCAACCCTGAGTGCTCATTGGAAGGACAGATAATGAAGCTGAAGCTCCAATATTTTGGCCACCTAATGTGAAGAGAAAACTCCCTGGAAAAGACCCTGATGCTGGGAAAGACTGAAGGCAAAAAGAGAAGGGGATGGCAGAGGATGAGATGGCTAGATAGCATCACGGATGCAATGAATATGAACTTGAGCACGCTCCGGGAGAGAGCGCAGGACAGGAAGGCCTGGCGTGCTATGGTCCATGGGGTCACGAAGAGTCGGACACGACTGAACAACAACAACAATTGATGGGTATATGCAGCTCTGTGGCCTGGCTGCTATTCTTAAACCCTGATTGCTTTTCTCAACCAGGCATTCTGTCTGTGCTAAATAACATCCTTTGTTGGTGAGAGATTAATTGGTAAGAAACAGGGTGGTTGCCATAGCAAATTATACACTTGTGCTGGGTTTATACACAAGCTTTGCACATGCTTTTTCCCCCTCCACTCAGTGAGGAAAATGCCATGTGTGAAGGGGGCACTCTCACTGCAGTTGCCCACTAGAAAAAGTGCTTTGTAGGAAATTTCCCTCACCCAACTCTGATATATACTACCTATTTGGAGTCCCTTCCTTTGTTTAAGTAGCAGGAAGGCAGCAGAACAGTTGGGTAGTCTCTAGAGAAGTATATCCACATTTGTGGTTTGTTTGGCTGTTTTTAAAAAAAGAACTGTCACCTACTACCAATTAACCATATTAGGTAATACTTTCACATATCCTAAAAGTGCCCCCCATTGTAGAATCATAGAATAGTGGGGTTGGAAGGGGCCTACAAGACCATCGAGTCCAACCCCCTGCTCAATGCAGGAATCCAGGTCAGAGCATCCCTGACTGGCTGTCCAGCCTCATCTTGAATGCCTCCAGTGTGGGAGAGCCCACCATCCTCTTTGGCCAAGCTTGCAATGTGTAAAAGTCCCTCAGGCCTTCCTAAATATGTCTCTTAGACCTTGTTAAGGAAGCTGAGGTTTGAGCAAAGTGGTTCCCCTCTACCGCGTTGAACATCTTGAACCTAAATCCAATGTACACTCCGTTAGGAATTGCTTTGCATGCTGCTCCTTACCCAACAGTGTGTCTAAATAATTAAGTAGCATTAAAAGCAGAAGCTTGTGCTAAGATTTTTATTTTTCAAATCACCTGAAAGATTAATACCATCCGTGTTGTAAATTTACAGGAATTTCCTCATGGTTGGCCATTCACATACCTTTATAATTTTCCCCCTCCAATCCATGATAAATTCTGTGCCCCCCAATAAATAAATAAATAAATAAATATCAGACTTCTGAGATCTCGTGTTTGTGGTTGAACTAGCTTTTAATGGCTTTGTTCATCTAAAAAAAAACCTTGACACTTCGTCAAGCTGTAAATGTTGCTGGGTTTTTTATAGAAAATTTCTATGTATCCCTTCAGTAAAAACTCTTATGCTTTTATACATAATGCTAAACTAAGGCAGAAGAGATAAAACCATGATTAGTCCAGCTTACACTACATGTTGGAATGCAAGTAATCTCCTGACGCTGAAATGACACCAGGTAACCCTTCCATAGACAAGGCACGAAAACTGAGACGTTCCTCTCCCCAGTCACCACCCACCTAGCTTCAGGTGGAGATGGGGACACAGGAGAAGGCATCTCACCCCAATGTTCAGGCAGGTTCATGTGGCAGAAGATAGTGTTTCAGGTACCCCAATTCCAAATTGTTCATGGCTTTATAAGTAATCACCACACTTTGAATTGTGCCCAGAAATGGACTGTCAACCAGTGTAGCTGTGTGAGAACTGGTGAGATATGATCCCTTTCTTTCTTTCTTTCTTTCTTTCTTTCTTTCTTTCTTTAAAACATTTGTATTCTGCCCTATATCATTAGGATCTCAGGGCGGCGTACATATAAAATCAATTTAAATAGCTAAAAACATATTAAATCATTAAGCTAGCTAATATCACTGTAAAATCTCAAACAATAAAACAGTTAAAACAGTGTGCAACTTTAGGGAATTCAGTTAGCTCTCAAAGGCTTTGGTGAAAAGCCATGTTTTAACTTGGCGCCAAAATGAAACCAGTATCTGCGCCAGTCGGGCCTCCAAGGGGAGGGCATTCCACAACCGGGGTGCCACAGCAGAGAAGGCCCTCTCCCACATCCCATCATAGTGTATATCTCACACTGGTGGGAATCCTCCAACAGATCTCAATCCTCAGGCAGGCATATATAGGGAGAGGCGCTCCCTCAAATATCAAGGTCCCAAGCCGCTTAGGCTTTGAATGTCATCACCAAAGCCTTGAATTCCAACCAGAAGCATATTGGCAGCCAGTGCAATTCCTTTAAAACTGGTGTTACATGATTTTTATAAGATGTTCCAGTCAGCAGTCTAGCTGCTGCATTTTGCACTAGCTGCAGCTTTCAAGTTGTCTTCGAGGGCAGTCCAACGTAAAGTGAGTTGCAGTAGTCTATTCGGGAAATTGCCAGTGCATGTACTACTGTGGCTAGGTTATCCCTGTCCAGGAAAGGCTGTAGCTGGCAGATTGTCAGGAGGCCCTAGCCGGCCTCTTTCAGTCTACTCCAGTAGCCAACTAACTCTATCACCCGCAACTAAGCTATGAACAGCAGAGTAATCTATGCCCCGGGTTGGAAACAGTTGGTCCCCGTTTGAACAAGAATCACTTGTAGACCCTGAACTTATAGGCTAGGGAGAGTCCCTCCCCTTTTCCCTTGGGTCCTCTGGACACAACAGTTGCTTGCACGCCAAATGGGCGCTATGCCTCCTTTCCGTGCCCTCCATAGCTCGTCGCTCTGCGTCTGCGTCGAGCATCCAGCCGGTCCTCCTCCCACGCTCTTTCACTCCCAGGACCGCTATCTATGTCTGGAATGCTGGCAGGAGGAATCGCTGCCAGCTGCAGGGCCTGGGAGGGATGAGCGCGCTCCTCTTCCACAGACGGCTGTTCCTCCTCAGAATCAGAACTGCTCTGAGGTTCCATGAGCTCAGTGTCCACCCTGACTGAAGCTGGCCCTAAGTACTCTGGGCCATGGAGTCCACATGGGGCTCCAGTGACAGGGATGGATCTAGGAGTACTCCCAAGCTACGTACCTGCTCCTTCAGGGGGAGTGCAACCCCATCCAGGACAGGTTTCTTGCCCAATTCCTGGATTTGGGAACCACCAATCCACAGAGCTTCCATCTTGGTCAGGATTCAGCTTCGGTTTTTGGCCCTCATCCAGCCCATTACAGCCTCCAGGCACTGGTCCAACATCTTCCCCATCCCAGCTGACTCAGACAACAAGGAGAAATAGAGCTGAGTATCGTCAGCATACTGGTGACACCCAACCCTCAAACTCCTGATGACCTCACCCAGTGGCTTCATATAGATATTGAACAGCATGGAGGATAGAATAGAACCCTGTGGCACCCACAGCTTAATAGCCATGGGGCAGAACAGGAATCCCCCAACACCACTCTCTGGAATCGGCCCTGCAGGTAGAGGCGGAACCAATGTAACACAGTGCCCACAACTCCCATCCTCCAGAGCTGGTCCAGTAAGACACCATGATCAATGGTGTCAAAAGCCGTTGAGAGATTCAGGAAGATCAACAGGGTAGCACTCCCCCTGTCTTTACCCGGAGTAGGTCATCAGTCAGAGCAACCAAGGCTGTTTCAGTGTAGTACCCTGGCCTGAAACCAGACTGAAATGAGTCCATATAATCAGTTTCCTCCAAGAACGTCTGAAGCTGCCCAGCTACCACATGCTCAAGCACCTTGCCCCATAAGGGGATATTAGCGATGGGGTGATAGTTCTCACATACCTCTGGGTCCAGGGCAGGTCTCTTCAGGACAGGGTGCACTACACCCTCTTTCAAGGTGGCTGGAACAACCCCCTGACAGAGCGAAGCATTTACCGCTCCCCGGACCCACCCAGCCAGTCCACCCCTGCTAGATCGTATTAGCCAAGATGGGCAAGGGTCAACATTACATGTGGTGGGACGGACTGATTCAAGCGTCTTGTTCCCATCATCAGACTACAACAACTGAAACTGATTCTAGGAAACACAACCAGACAGAGCACTGGACACCTCCCCAGACTCTGCGATAACTGTGGCGTCAAGTTCTGAGCGAATACAAGCAATTTTCTCCTTGAAGTGCCTAGCAAATTTGTTACAGCAAATGACCGAGGGTTCCAATCCCAATTTCTCTGGGCCCAAGCCAGATCCCAACAGGCTCTTCACCACTCGGAACAATTCTGCTGGGCAATATTTCGAGGATGAAATAATAGAGGTATAGTAAGATTTTTTTGCCATCCTCACTGCTGCATAATAGGCACAACAAAGAGTCTTTGCTAATCTTTGATTCTACTCGCTCCGAGACATGTGCCACCTGCATCAGGCCTGTTTCATTGCCTGTAGGTCTTCTGTAAACCAAGGTGAATTACAGTCTCCACGGCACTGGAGTGG
Source organism: Heloderma suspectum (assembly GCF_057233095.1). NCBI lineage: Eukaryota > Metazoa > Chordata > Lepidosauria > Squamata > Helodermatidae > Heloderma > Heloderma suspectum. The sequence goes on along the minus strand of NC_139461.1, from coordinate 281,477,585 downwards.
GTACTTGGGGGCGATTGTATCAATGGTCTTTCCCATCTCCCCATTCCATAGTGGGACCAAGGCCTCAACTGAATTGCCAGACCTATCAGCCAGAAAATCCCCCGGAGTGTTCAGTAATCTATCAGATTCCATAAGTCTCCAGGGGCGGACCATTTTAATTGGTCCCCCACCCTTGCACGGAGGATCTGCTACCACCAAACAAAACTTCACAAGGAAATGATATGACCATGACAACGGGTTTGTTGAAAACCACCACCACCCCCAACAGCAAAAACCAGGTCCAGGGTATGTCCTGCCACATGTGTCAGGCCAGTGATGTACTGAGACAGCCCCATGGTTGCCATGAAATCCTGAGTGGGCCCTGTCAGGATAGCCTCAGTGTGGGTGTTGAAGTCCCCCAGAACCATAGTCCTAGGGTTCTCCAGCATTACCTGCGAGACCACCTCAGCCAGCTTAGGCAGGGAGACTGCTGGGCAGCAGCCCTTAGTTGGGTATATGGATCAGTTTGGCTATATTGGATCAGTTTGTACTTCATTTGTTTGTTAGTTCAGTTTGTACTAACTGAAGCTTCAAGAAGTCTTCAAAGGAAGCCCCACATGCAACACATGATTTCAGTAGTCTAAGCTGGAGGTTCCCAGGGCATGGATGGCTGTGGCAAGGCTTTCTCTGTCTAGGAGTGTGCAGCTGGCGCACTAGCCTAAACTGCTGGAAGGCATTGCATGCATTGGCCTCTGGTTTGTTTTAGTGACACTTGGTCCTTCAGAGGAAGGATGACTCCCTCCAAAACAGGATGAACCCCACCTCTCATGGTCAGATGCACCATTTACCAACAGAACCTCCATCTTGTCTGGACTGTGCTTCAGTTTATTAGCACTCATCCAGTTAATTTCTGATCACAAGTAACAACCCAGAGTATGGGTGGTCGTTGAATCGTGGGTTGTTACGTGCCAACCCTGAACAATGGTTTAACTATGGGATAGACATAGGATAGAACCCTATGGGCTCCATGACATAAATGCCATGGGGCTGAGCAGTAATCTTCTGGTACAAACGTCTGGAATTGTTTTTCCAGGTACGAATGGAATCATTCCCCCTTCTGGCATAATTGTTTCTGTGCCAAGACTTAAACCAGATAGAAATAGATCCAGATAATCAGTCTCATCCAAGAGTGTTTGGAGTTACCACGGCCTGTGTGTCTATTTGGCTACCATTTTTAATTTAATCAGTCATTGCTTCTGAGCTTTTGCATTCTTACGACTTCTTTCAGTAGTCCAATAGATAGAGCTAGAACAGTGTTTTTCAAGCTTTCTACCATCAGGGAGCCTGTTCTGGATCTGTTTGTGCCTTGGCCAAGAAACCCTTGTACATTGTAGATCCAAGAGTTGGCAACCTGGTACTCTCCAGATGTTTTCTACTATGGCTTCCATAATTCCTGACCCCCTGGCTAGGGATTATGGGAGTTGTAGTCCAAAACATCTGGAGGGCACCAGGTTGCCTACCTCTGTTGTAAAGGATTCTGGGGGCATGTTCCTTGGGTACACATTTGATTCATACTAGATGCTGGACAGTTTTATTGGATCTAGTTGTCTGCCTGGGGGAACTGAGCATATATCCTAGAATGTGCTCAGCAGTCTTCCTTGGCTGAGAGGGAACTAGTAATGGAGGGGGAAACTGCATGGGAATGACATAATTATGAAAGACACAATTGCCTTTCAATTATCTTCTCTGCAATTACTGATATTATCAAAGGACACCCAATAAGCGTTTGTTCCGTGGAATACCACTTTAGGGCCCTTTTTTTTTTTAAGTTGCTGTTAAGCCCTATTGAATGTGTGAACAAGGTAGCACTGGCCTATCGAAATAAAACTGGATCCAGCACACTCATTTTCATCTTAAAGTTCCATCTTAATAGCAGATGGTATGGAAGAGGGGCTAGGGGTGAGGAGGAGATGGAGTGAGGGGGAATGGAAAGGGTTAGAGCAAGAAAGGGGTGGTTGTGAAGGGCACAAAGGGAAGGAGGTGAACTGGAGGATGGGAAAGGGACACCCATACTCTTCCAGCAAAGCTAGTAGAAAACGGAAGACCAAGTTCATATATATTTTATTTGAAAGGGAACTTAAATGTATTGATTACAGAACTCTCTTGTAGCTAGATTATTGAAACAGAGGTGTTTGTAATATTGTAACCAGAATACCTTCTACCCCAAGGGGATGCTCAAGCACTTAGCCAACTATTTATAGGAATCTGTTTGCCAGATACTGAAATATAGCCACTTCTAGGGTCAAATGTGGTGGTTTCTTGCTGCTTGGCCTGCATTGATTGCTGTGTATAGGACATTCAAATTGCTGTGTACAGGACATTCAAATTGCTGTGTACAGGACATTCAGATGTGGTGCTTGTTTCTTACATAATACTGCAGACTTCCTGAGATGTTCATTCAATGCGGAAGGTGTGGACCATATGGCCAATCAGCTATTGTTGAGTCCCAGTTTAGTGGCATATCCAATCTTCTAGTATGCATTCCGATGTGGGCAGGGACCTGGAGCAAACTCCCTTCTGACATGAAATCCCAGTTTGTACCTTGATTGCTGCATCAATCATGGTGCACTGTCTCAGTTCTGTAAAGGATGTAATGTAGGCCTGCTTTCCAATCACCTCTCACTTGTTCAGAGGGAACAGCAAAAAGGAAGCGCATCTCTGTGTGCCCTTCAGATAGGAGGCATCAGAGAAGATTGGTGCCAGGAGAACTCAGCGGTATGCTCTTCAGCAGAGGCAACAGGCCATAAATACCAGCACAAGAACGTTTTGTCCCTGTCCAAAAATGTGTGTTGTGATCTTGCTTTAAGTAAGAGGAGTTATTCCAATAGGAGGGTGTCCCCTAAAAGGTAGAGATCTTTTAAAGAAATAAATGTTTTTTCACATATTTCCTTTTCAAGCATTTGAGGCACATAACTGGACTACCGCTTGGCAAAATTGGAGATTCTATCCACCCTCAACTTTGCTTAACTTTCTTTTATCATCCTTTTAACTTGGGCTTTGATATCTGCCCATTTCCTTCCTTCCAGTCACTGATCCTGCATTTCCTTTTGGTGCTGCTTATGCTTCACTTTGTTTAACAGCACCACTTGCTCCCTCCTCACTGTCAGCCCCCAGGGAACCTCATAGAGTACCAGTATAATCAGTGCTGCTTAAGATGGTTATGCCTAGATTCTCAACAGAGCTTCTTTTGATTTACGCTTCTTTTATTTCTGGGAGACAGTTTCAGTAGATGAATTCTTTCTCAGGGTGGTTCTGGTTTTCTTCAGTATGCCACTCCCAAAAAAAAAAGGTAAAGCAGCTAGCAAGCACTACTTAGGTCTGCAACACCTAGTTGCAGAGCATAATGTGTAGCTGTATTATTATAGGAAATGTTGAAGATGCTATGTTGCTGGCATTTGATGAAAGAAGATAGTTAGATAATTTGGAACATTTCTTCCTGATCCATATCTCTCACTGCTTCTGTGATGCAAGCAAATAATCAGTTTTCCCATAGACACAAATGAAAGCTGACTTGAATTTCCTTACAAAATTTAGATGGGTACATAAGCACTTAAAAGGTTCTTGCCAATGATTGCAGCAAATCAAGCATAAAAAAGGAAATATAATGTTTCATAAAAACTGGAAAAGATTCCCTGTTAACAGTTTTATTTTTCTACTGCTGACAAGCTTTGATCCTCAGTAAGGTAGACTGGCTGTTGCTTTGTTCTCCCCCTGCCCCAAATGTTTTTTTTAATAAAAGATGGGTGGAGGTAGGTATATGTATCTATATGTTCATGACACGCACACACCTCTATATATTACTATTCTATACTTATAAAGTGACTAACATTAATTACAATTTTCAGAGGGGTAGCTGTATTAATTTGTTGCAACAAAAACTACAAAGAGTCTTGTGACACCTGAAAGACTAACATGCATTCTGACATAAGCTTTCATGGATGCTGTCCACTTCTTCAGATTCATAAAGCGTTAACCTCAAATTGCTGGGGGAGTGGGGGAGATGTAAACTGTATTGTCAGAAGGAACTGAAATGCAGAAAGTACAGTCAGGGCTAATTACCTTAACAGTTGCCATTCACAAACCCTTGTTGGGTGATAAGTGAACATCATTGCAGTGGTGAGCCAATTAACATATGTAGTGTGATAAAAACAACAATACACCTTCGTCCTTATTCAAACCATAGGAAATGAGTTGAATCTCATGATGAATTTTACTTCAGCAATTTTGCATTGATATCTGTCTTGGAATTTCTTCTGTTCAAGAACAGGCACCTTAAGGTCATTGACAAAGTGTCCTGGGAGGTTGGAATGTTCTCCCGCTGGTTTCTGAACATTGCCATTCCCGATGTCCAATTTATGCCCATTTATTCTTTTGTGTAGAGACTGGCATGTTTGTCCTATGTGAATGCAGTAGGGCATTACTGGCAAGTGATGGCATATATCGCATTGGAAATTGAGCAATTTTCTGAGCCCCTAATGTTCTGGATAGCATTATTAAGTCCTGTAATAGTGTTGCCAGAATAGATAAGGCATCTGTGTCTGCCACAGGGTCTGGTTCCTGTGCCAATTTCTGTTGCGAGGTCTGTTGCTGGTGAGTGTCCTGTTTAGGTTGGGTGTCTGTCTGTAAGCAAGTATAGGCCAACCACCCAAGGCCTGTGAGAGGGAAGTGTCATTGTCCAGAATGGGTTGTAGAACACTGATGATACATTGGAATGGTCTTAGGTGGGACTTACATGTGACAGCAAATGTCACCTATAGTGTTTTTGTTTTCTCTTCTGAATCTGTTCTGTAGTATATTATTCCTGGGTACCATCCTGACCCCAGGTGATCTGTTGTTGTTTTCACTTTGTTGGGTGGGTATTGTAGTCCAAGAAATGCCTGATTTGAATCTTTAAACTGTGAGTCCCTGTTTGAGGAGTCTGAGCAGATGCAGTTGTATCATAGGGCTTGGCTGTAGACAATGGATTTTGTGGCTGTTCTGGGTGGAAGTTGGAAGCATGTAAGTATGTGTAGTGGTCTGTAGGCTTCCAATATAGGGTGGTGCTTATAGGTCCACTATATGGATGCACCATCATATCCAGAAAGTGAACCTGTTGTGTGGATTGTCATAAGCTCAGGTTGATGGTGGGGTGGAAGTTATTGAAGTTCTGGTGGAAATTCATCAAGGCCTCATGTCTATGAGCTGAGATAATAAAGATGTCATTAATGATTCCCAGGTAGAGAGGAGGCTTTTGGGAACAGGAGCTGAGATAGGATTGTTCCAAGTCACCCATGAAGATGTTGGCATATTATAGGGTTATATGAGTACCCATGGAGTGCCACTGATCTGAAAATACATGTTCTTGCCAAGGGCTATCCAGATATTAAAGTATTCTGTGCCTCCAGGCCAGGAATCTGATAGACATGATACAAAAGGAAAAAGGCTTGTGGAGGAGAAAGCAAGCTTTGGAATAGAATCATAGAATTGGAAGGGGCCTATAAGACCATCGAATCCAACCCCCCGCTCAATGCAGGAAGCCTGATTCCCAGGCAGTCTCCCATCCAAGTACTAACCAGGGCTGACCCTGCCTTAGCTTCTGAGATCAGACGAGATTTAACTGCTGTTTCTCTTTCACTGACTGTTGAGTGTCCCTGGGTTGTTTAGCACACCAGAAGGAGGTGAACAGTTGAGAGCCAGCACATTTGCTTGCTCCCAAACAGTCCATGGTTAACAAACCATGGGTTGTTTCATCGGGTCGCAGTAAGTCGCTTTGCATTTGTAGTGACATTTTCCACTAATTAGAGAAGTTCCCGTAGCTTTGAAACTTTTGTGTTTTTTCTGCTCCCCTGCCCCTTAATTCTGGAGACTTTTGGAATGAAATGTTTGTGTTTGTATCTTCTTACACTCTGTCATAAGTGTAGAGATGTAAAATTTCCGGACATTGTGAGGCCACTGGGGGGAAAAAAAGTGGTGGTGTTGTTTTCCGGGGGGAAATGGACACTTTGGAGAAAATTGAAAAATAAGCAATACTTATTTTTTTACCGCTCTTTCCAGATGTAAAGTCACTTTGTTGCTTTAAGACATCCTTCCCCAACCTGGTGCCCTCCAGGTACTTTGGACTTCAGCTTCCATCAGCCTTAAGCAGGAAGTTTGACCATTGTAGTCCAAAACATCTGGAGGGCACCAGGTCAGGGAGTGTTGCTTTAGGAACATAAAGCAGCATTTCTGTTCCTAAAGTTATTTTATGTATAACTTGGTTTGCTCATAATATATTTTAAAACTTTTAAAAGTAGTTACTAAATTTGTAATTATTGTCTAAATACTTTTACATTTCAAGTACCAAACATGATAATTTGATGAGCAAACCAAGATATATATAACATATGTTAGGTTCCTGTTTAATGTCTGATCAGAGGGAACATCAGCAAGTAGTCCCTGAGACATCTGAATCATCCTAGAAGCCAGAAGAAGCAGGAAGAACTGGAGGCAGAGGAAGACTGGTGTACAGCATCTGTTCCTATTTGTTAGGAAGTTTAAGAAAATTCCTAAACCTGTTCCTGCTTGTGGGATGGAGCTTAGGGAAATCTAATCGGAAGGAAAAGCTATTGAGATTTTATTTAGCCAGGAAAGACTCAGTTTAGGAATGACTACTAGTAAAATATACTTTAGATAAATAATTTTAATAAGGAATTAAAGAAATAACTATGCTGGCAATCTTACGGAGAGGATTTTAAAAAAACATTTTCCCCAAGGCTTCATTATTTCCAAACACTTTACATTTCTAATCTTTGTATAAAAGTGTTCTTATTACAGTTTTTAGAAATCATTTTGGCGGGAGTAAAGGCTGGGTAACAACAGATAAACACTTTGTCTTAAATTCTAAAAGAACATATTTCATAATCCAGAGCTGTTCAATTTTTCCATTAAAAACAAAAACAGTCCTTGGAAGAAAAAAAGCCCTAATTCTTCTGGTTTTTTCCTGGGCCTTCACATCTCTACATAAATGTAGCTCTTTTATCGCACTTTAATCATGAAACCTATTTTGTGTGCAGTGAACAACCATCAGTTGTAAGATGCATTTTTTAAAAGAACAAATCCAAATCTTAAAAAATCTGATATTTTAATCAGTAAGCATTAGGCACAAAGGTTCTAAATTAGATGAGAAGACCTTCATTTAATTTTGAAAGGAACCAACATATTCTCTTTCCATTTGCGATAAAACATTCCAGTATTAATCGTTTTAGACTGAAGGACAATTCGTCATCCAGCTGAAACAGGCTCAAATGATGTGAAGTGCTCCGTTCATTTATACAAGTCTGGGAATATGTGATTAAAAATAGGCTTGCACTTTACGAACCTACTGAAGCTGCCTTATACTGCATCAGACCATTTGTCCTTCTTGCCTAGTATTGTCAGATAACTAGCAGTGGCTCTCCAAGGTTTCAGGCAGAGACAAGTCTTTTCCAGCCTTGATACCTGATACCTTTTAATGGGCAGGTGCCAAGCATTGAACCTGGGGGCTTCAGAATGCAACAGAAGCCCTGAACTATAGTCTCTCCCCGTGCTTGAGTTCGTGTCCATAAAATATTGTTATCCTAGTAACAGATCTTTTAAAAATGTGTGCAGTTTGTTGTGAAATTTCACTGAAGAGCAAAGACATTGTATTTTGACCCAGAATGAATTGTCTGTAAATAAATAAACAAAATAGCTGGTGTTGAATTAAAACATGGGTGGAAGTCTTGCCCTGCAATGAAACAGTGGCTGGGATCAAGAGACTCCTGTGAAGGTATGATGAGGTGGAAGTCGGTTACAGGCGTTTTTCTTTTGGTAGCAGCTCCTCTTGTCTCACGGGCTTCAGAGAGCCCCTCATCTTGAAGTGATGGTAGTGCTTTGGGGGGCTGTTGCTAGAAAAACCTCCACAAGCATGCAGAACAGCATGTATGACACTTTGGATCCCTGCCAGGGTTAGAGCAAATATAATTCATAATGTCAGATGGCATCTAAGGTCGTCATTATAAAAACAACAACAATTAAATCGGAACTGTGATGCTTGGTAAATTCATGGAACTTACCCAGATGATTGATCCAGCTATGCCCAATTACATTTTAACCCTTGGAGTATAGTCCTACAGCTTTATTTAGTACACTTTTATACTGTCCAATAATCAAGAGTTCTCTGGGTAATATCTAGGCAAATTAAAAAAATATAAAATACAAAACAGTAAACAATGATAAAAAGAGCACACAAAACCAACAGAAAGGGGTAAAAACAATGCAGCACATAAAAACCAAAGTAAAACCAACAGCACAATAAAACAGTGTGAAGACCTAAAAGCACTAAAACCAGTTATTTAAATGCCTGGGAGAATAAAAAGGTCTTCACCTGGCACTTGGAAAGGCTATAACATAGGCTCACCTGGCACCTATCTGGGGAGAGTGTTCCTGGGTCTTCCACAGGGAGGACACCACCACTAAAAATGTCCTCTCCCTACAAGCCCCATCCATCAGTCCCAGTAGAATTGAGTCCTATCTGCTTTATGGACAGGGAGATAGCCTTGCTTCCATTTGCTCCTTTTAAGAAGAGAAACCTGTGCACTGCGTCTGTGTCATAAAATGATGGAAGTATTGCTGGTGACAGATGGAGAGTGAATCTCTGCATCTGAAAGAACTGCATTAACATGCTCACACTACAGTTGTTAAATAAGAAAATGCCCACCCAGCAAAATAAAACAAAAGATACTGTGTTGAACAAGAGCGGTAATGGTGAACTGTGTTGTGATCGTTGTGATACAGTTCTCAGCTCAAGAAATGTACCAAAATTTTTATTTTAGGTTAAAATGCAAATAAAACTGCATAGTTTGTGAAGAAAATACATTCAAACACAATGCACTTTTGTTCAATTAAAAAAAAAAAAAGCATTGATTGCAGAAATGGAACAGAATGGACTTATCAATGAACACATGTGAAACTGACACAGACAGGATAGTCTGATTCGTCCATCCCTATGCCCTGGCAGTGGTGTATTTGGAATGGGGCACTGTCACCTGTGATTCAGTCTGGTTCTGGTGGGGTCTGTAATCCACCCCCCCGCACGTGCACAACTATACATGTGCACACACATGCACACCCCTATACACTTATAGTTGTTTTGTTTGCTTTGCTATTTTACCACCGGCTTTCCAATGCATAGGTAATGCATTACTTGCCTTTTGTATTTTAACCTTTTTTGAACAGTTAAGGGCACTGAGAGGGGAAATTATTTCCTATCTTTGGTTTATGTTACATCAAGTTTCTTCATGAAAATTGAAATTGGCCCATTCCATCTTGACGAAACAACTATATAGCTGTTATAAAATGGCCTCTGGAGGTCAAAACAGGACTGTGATGCTATAAAGTTACTGAGCAATGTGCCCTTGAGAATATGAACTGTGACTAATGTGTCTGCTTAGCTCTGTTATGTATTCCTCTTCACTGTTTAGTTTCATTGAGATTCAGTAAAGCTCAATGTTACACTGGCATGTTATTGTGACAGATGAAAGACTATTTTAAGAGAGAAATGGGGAAGGGAACTTGACACACTCTACCTGTTTCGAAATCTCAAGGTTCCAGGCAGCTATGTATTCCTTAGGTCTGAGTGCAAAAAAACAACAACGAAAACACGGTATGTAACTCACCTGTTTGGCAAGGGCATCCAGGATGTACTTCCTCACCTTCTTCTTTAAAGTCATGCTTGCATAATTACTTTCCTCTATCCCCTACACATGCTATAGAATAGGCAGAAACTGCTGTTTTGGAGGGAGTGTGTGGAGGCTCGTTAATGGTCCTTATTACCGCTTACAATTCAGTCAGCTTCTAATTTATCAGGCTACCTGCTTGGCATTCCTATTTTGATATTGGCCACTTTTTATTTAATGAAACTTTTAAAAAAATGAACGCAGTACTTTGCACCAGCACTGCAGCCCTTTCTACCCCCATGCTTCACCTCAGTTGCTATATTCTTTCAAAAAGGTATGCTAACAAAATATTGTAAAAAAAAGAACAACCTAATGTTGGATGATCATCTATTAATGTTGGCATAAGTGGCAAGGAGAAATGGCTCAAGAGGAAGCAAATTGGATCATTAATTTTGAGCACAGCACTAATTGCACAAGGAAAATACACAACACAAAAGTGCAAAGGTTTTTCATGGGTCCATTTATTTCGTGCTGTGAAATAGCGGGAATGTAATAAGCCAGTCGCAAAATTCAGTGGAGATAAATTATGGCTGGACTGCATTTTACATCAAGAAAATCATGCCATTTTCAAGACTCCAAAGGCACTATCCTTCCTCGCACTGATGAGACAGGGATTACTGTAGGACGTGAGAGAGACCTGTTTCTCTCCCCCAGCGTGCATACAAGCACCACACTGTTACAGGAATAGGCAGTCTGTGTGCACCTCCCATATGCCTGTCCACCACCACTCTCCCACTCAGCCAAGGACATGAGTTCAGAGGAGGGGCATGTACATACCTCCCATTTCCTTTAAAGGCCTGGCACACTGAGTACCCATGCCAAGGGCAGATGTAGGGTGAGGGGCAGAGCTCTTGTGCCTTGTGGATTTCTCTCCCCCTTGAAGGCACTATAGTCTCATGGGAAAGGACAGAAGCCTCCCAAATCCTTTTTGTCTAGGCATTTGTATTGTCTTTTTTTTTCTTTTTTTACTAAAAACTACTAATTGGCAGAGATGCCCTAGTATGCACAGGAAGAAGATATTGGACCTCTTGCCCTTTTGCTTGCAGTATATTTTTGGATACCTTTTGGAATGTACAATGTTTGGCAGCCAAGGATGCCAAAAGCTTCAAGGGCACACTCAATTGATCTAAACACTTCTTCATGAGCAGTGATAATGCCACAGCCCCACTCTGGTTTCTCAGCATGTAGACACTGTGTCTCTGCTTAAGCAATAGTATGAACATCAACAGAAAGTATTAATTCAGAAAAGTTGTAAATTAGATTGCTTCAGATTTTCCATGAGTAACTTTGGTTGGAATGAGATGTTTGCCTTATCTTCATTCATTTATTACATTTCTATGCTGCCCAGTGGCTAAAACTCTCAGGGCACTTCACAGCATATAATAAAAAATAATATAAAATCTTTAACATTCAAGAATTTAAAACAGTTTAAAAACAAGCTAAAAACAGTAAAACTACCAAGACCTGATAAAAAAACTAAAATACTCCATCATATGCTGTCAAATGTGTGGGAATAGAGGAAAATCTGGCACTAAAAATAAGACAATGTTGCCCCAGACAGACCTCACTGGGGAGAGCATTCCACAGTTGGGGGGCCACCATCAAAAGACTCTCTCTCTTGTTGCCATCCTCTGAACCTCCCTCAGAGGAAACACTCAAAGGAGGTCCTCAGATGTTGATCATCTGAACTGATATCAGGCTAACATGCAAAATGCATCTTTCTATCTTTTTTTTAACTTGCAATTTAATATCTTGCTTCAAAGTGCAATGTAGCTTATTCATATGGAATAATATTGTATCTATTTTTCATGCTCTTTGTATACTATAAAACTGGTGATTTCAGGAAAACAAATTAGTCACAATATGCATAAATTTTCCTTCATATAAATGTGAGCAGTTCTCAAGACCATTATATAGACTAAACATTAATCATTTATCACGATTTAAAGAACTTAATTGGTGGATTCTGATTTCATTAAAAATGCCTGTGTTTTTGTAAGTATCGGACTGAAGAGATTAGAGCAGCTTTCCCCAACCTGGGTCCCTCCAGATGTTTTTGCCACCAACATCTATCAGCCCCAGTTAGCATGCACAGTGATAGTAGTTATCAGGCAAAACATCTGGAGGGACCCATTGGGGAAAGCAGGATTAGAGTTTATTTCCTTTTGGGAGCTCAACTCTTTCTCTGAATTCCTTATCTAATATGCTACTATGGGTGACACGTTGTAGCTATATCTGCGCTATACAGAGCCATTGATCGGCCTCAGCTAGAGGGATGAACAGTAGAAGTAGAAATTGTGCCTGACAAGTACCAGGAGTGATGTGTAGTGAATGGCACAGTACCAGCACCACAAGAAGCCATGCAGGTGTCGGAACAACTGTAATTTTTCCCTTCCTCATACTTGGTAGTCTTTGGTTTATGAGCCTTTAGTGGCATCAATTAAAACCCCTCCTTTCTTCTTCCACTTCTCATTGAGAGGCAGAGTAGTATAGTGATTAGAGTATTGGATATAGACTAGGGAAACCCAAGTTCAAATCCATGTTCAGCTACAAAGCTCACTGGGGGGGAGGGATCATGAATACTGCCCCCCCCCCAAGGTTCTTGAAGGAAAGGTAGGATCTCAGAAGCTAAGCAGGGTCAGCCCTGGTTAGTACTTGGATGGGAGACTACCTGGGAATCAGGCTTCCTGCATTGAGCAGGGGGTTGGACTTGATGGTCTTGTAGGCCCCTTCCAACCCTATGATTCTATGATAAAAATGCAGTAAATTCCTTAGGCTGTCTTAATAAAAATTGGAAGTCTTAGGCACGGGCTTGTATTTTATTGATTTGTATTGCATCTAATGCAATTTCAGGTGCGCCATCAACAAATAAATTAACGACCAGGTCTGTTGTCTGCCTGTGCAATCAGTGCTTCAAGAGGCCACTTGCACCCTGGTCCCAACTGCCATTATCTTTGCACATGTGCCCACAGATGTGGTTTTCAACCCCATTTTTATTTGAGGAACCCCTGTAACATATTGTGATATCATATGGAACACCAACTCCTTGCTCTTCCCAGTGTAAACTAAACAAAGTTAAAACTGTTAATAAATAATTTAACAACATACAAATTTTTCATGAAACCCTTGTGGGAAGCTCACAGAACTCTGGTTGAAAAACATGGATCTGTGTAATATCCAAAAAATGTTTTATACCTGGAACTGGGACATTGGAAGCAGCAAAGAGAGGGTGATGGGAGGGAAGAGGGTCAGTGAGCCTGACGTGGCTCTTGGATAGGGATGTCCATCACCAGGAAATCCATTTCATTTTTGGCTTGATGGAGTTCCCCAGTGTGCTCAACTCAGCTCACATTTGTGGGCCAAGCCACGGGTTTTTCATGAACTCTGGGAATTTTTTCTGTATTTTTTAAAATTTACGCAAATTGCAGATGGATTTTGCATAAATCTCTATTTGCACAAATAAAAAATATGGAAAATCTGTGAACTGGCCTTACTCAATGCAGATCAGGTTGGACTGGTTTGCTGAAAGCAGACTGAAGTCCAGGGGGCCGAATGAAGGGAAGCTCATCGAGCACCCCCAAAATAGATTCCTCTGACATCCCTATTCTTGGGTCACCAGTTGAGGGAGAGAACCAAAAAAGCTAGAAACTACTTTGTTCTGTCTCTCTCTCACACACACCAACTTAAGACAGGATTCTTTTTGAATGGTTCCCTGGAATATGATGGGCAACCTATGGCTTAATCTCTGAAACACTAGGTACTGCCTTTTAGTAGTTAAGAGAAACTTTAGCTGTAAAGATGGAAGATGGTGTACCAAGTGGAGCATCTGGCAGCCTTTTAATGGTTAGAGCTGACTGAGCTCTTTAATCTACACACTCAGCACTGAATTAATATTTTCTCCTTTTCCGTTATACTTTATTGTATTCTTTCAGCTCCTGAGGGCTGGGTATTGAACAATCGCCTTCTCTGAAACAGATGTTATACAATTAGCATAGAATTGTAGCAGGTTCCATACATCAACTTAAAGGGCTGTCAGCTAAAGCTGTGTTAATGTGCATGCATAATACATCTGATGGGGAAGTGCTTTTTCTAATGAACAACTTCCTTATGAGATAGGCAAAAATCTGTGTTCTCTTGCTAAAATACTTAGTTCCCTTGCAACATAATCTATACATTAATACGTTTGAAACAGTGGCTAGTGGTGGAGGAAGGGGACAAAAAAAGAATGTACCTTGAAAAAAATAAAAATAATGAAATTCTGCAAGATAAGTCATGCTGGCTCCATTACAGTTAACAACTTTGGGACCACTTCTCCATGATAGAACTTTGTAGCACAGACGTACTTACAGCACAATCCACAGATGTTGTCTGCTCTTGTGAGATAGTGCAATCACCCTTCCCCTTTGTTAGCAAATGCAAACTTCAGGCATACCTGGGATCCTGATACTATGCAGCCCAGAAGCCATAGACTTGTTCTTGGTCCTGTCTTGTCCTTAGCCTGTAAGTGTTCAAACTAATTGGAAAAGACCAAACATTAATTTAAAACACACACACACACACACACACACACACTTTTCATCAGATTCTAATAAACATGTTCAACAACCAGGACATGTGGTGATGGAGTTGTAGTTCTCCTCCACACATCACATCTTGATGTAATCCAGTTTGCTCATCATTGACTACATTTACTGGCAGGGTCTCTCCAGGGTTTGAGACAAGGATCTTTCCTAGCCCTGCTTAGTGATGCCAGGGATTAAGGCCGGGACTGCAGCAGCCACCAAACTCCTCCCCATGCTGCCTCTGCTGCAGTTTTGTTGGGAAAGATGGCACATAAGGAGCATCACCCCAGCATGCTGTCTTCCCCAGCACAATTGCCCTCATGACTTTCACTGGTTCCCCTTCCCTCTGTAACCCTATTCCTAAGTGTTGAAGGGCCCTCCAGAACAGCATGGGTGTTGGCATGGGGTTGCAGAGAGAAGGGGGAATCGGTGGAAATTCCTTTTCACCAAGCATATGCCCCGCTGTGTCAAAGGCCCTTCTGTGAATGGAAGGATCCAAGACACAGTTTGTACCTTGTTTGTCAGTAAATGTAATTGCACTTTATGCTGAATCATTACTCTTCAAGTAAAACACTTTCACTTTCCTGCTCAGAACAGACGGAGCAAACTTTGGAGTGCATGGGCGGATCCATCTGACCATTTCTTAATCTCTTGAGTTTTCCGCCACTGCAAGCTCAACATTTTTGTGTCATTTGTGTGTTTCTTTAGTTGAGAAACTGGACTGTTGAAGAACTTCAAAGGAGACTCGGGGCACTTGATCCTATGATGGAGCAGGAGATAGAAGAGGTTCGCCAAAGGTATCAGTCAAAACGGCAGCCAATTCTTGATGCAATTGAAGCAAAGAAAAGACGCCAGCAGAACTTCTGAGGAAAGCTTGGCAGTAGAATAGATTCCATCATCCCTAACAATAAACTGTGCTTCTATTACTACTGTGTAGGTGGATTTCTGTTTTAAATGTGTTAGCAAAGCAGGCCAATGTCTGCTCCCTTCATTTACTGTAGCACCTTTTTGAGCTCAGGAACGCCATTGTGTGGAGTCCACGTGAACAGATTATGCTGTATTTCGATGTTAGACATGTTTTAAGTAGATTGCATGTGCTTTGGAGGAGTCCTATTACTGTTTAGAGCTAGTCTTTGTTTTTATGCATCAGTAGAACAATCAGAAATAGACTAAAGAATGTTGGTGCTCAAGCTTTTCAGTCAATTTCGTAGGTTTGTTTTCTACCATATGAGTTTATTATGCACTATGATGTTGAACGGCTTCATTTCTTCGTGAAAGTAGAATGATATGTCTTGTTGGATTCACTTAGGTTGGTGTGCAAGGATGCAAATGTCTGCTTTTTAATGAAACTCTTGAAGTGTTTGTGAAACACTTCTCTATTCACATAACTTTATCCAAGAAAAGATGCATCATTTACCTTGTTCTGTATTGCCTGTTCGCACCAACCGCTGTTTATTAAAGTGCCTCATCTTTCATCTTTGCCCTGTTACTGTTTTAATGGTACTCTGGAAATAGTTTTAAAAAGAAGTGGTTCACTGTCAAGAATATGCAACCTGTTCCAATATTTGAAAAGGGATATGAACTTCTTTTTGTCCCTTCCAAAAGCCTGTAAAAGCCCCATGCCTTACATTGCTTGTGGGTTCCTGGTCAACAGCTGGTTGGCTACTATGTGAACAGAATGCTGGACTAGATGGGCCCTTGGTCTGATCCAGCATGGCTCTTCTTATGTTCTTAAAACATTGTATTTCAAGCCTGCATTTCTGTCATTTCTACTGTGTATGTATTTTGAGTGAATGTTAATACTTTCTGAGTGATTTCTTGGCACTATTAATATATACTTCAATGTGAAACCAATCCATTGCTCAAGAAAACATGAATCCTACAGCCTCTGTATTTTTTCAGAATCCCTTGCAGCAAAGGAATGTCAAACTACTTGCAGCTCAGGAAATTACAAACTCCCTCGAGATAACAAGAGGTTTAAAATATTTAAGGAATTGTAAACATTTATAGACTTTGCTATTTTCAGCTTAGTTTGAGGCTTCCAATATTAGTTTTAAATGTAAACTAGTGTGTGTGTTTTGGTTTATTTAGAAAGGTTAAGGATGTCAGTTAAGATTAAAATAAAGTTGAGTTGACCCACAAGAACTATTTCAAAGTGCCCCATTAGTAAAAACGTGTATGTCTCAAGTTTAATAAAGCAATAGCATTCATAGGCAGCAGGACCTCTACTGAAGTAAACGAGGAGTGTGCAAGAACATGCCTGATGTCTTGTGCAATTCTCACTCATTAGTGTTGGATTTGCACATGCAAAGGTCTTGGTGGAATGTGCCAGTGACTAATTGTGGCCGCCCTGGCTTTCAAAAGTGTCTGCAGCATTGCCCCCCTCCCCTTTTTCATGGCATGTTTAAAAAGAATGAAATAGCCAACCTCCAAAGAGGCTTCTGTGCATATGCAAAGTGCTTCAGTATGTAAATAGGGAGCTTGAGATTATTCCATTCCTACAGCACCCTCTTGCACCTAGGAGACTTGTCCTCAGATGGTCTCTTGACTTTAGGAGGGTGCATAGGAAGGGGGTGGCTGAAAGGTCACATTTGTACATGGATGACTGTACATGCATTTTGGATCTTGGCCAATGTCTACACTTACTATCACTCCAACTTAATAAACTTGCATTGGAATAAAGAGAGAAGTGTGCTCAAAGCCTGAAAAGATATGTGAGAACCCAAGTGTAACCTGGTTTACACTTGCCACAACAGACTTCTTCTCCCTATTAAACTCTACTGTTCTTTTAAAGCAGAGGGAGACAAGGTCCTTATCTGGCCTACAACCTTTATTTGCTCTCATCTCTGCAACACTAACTGTGGGCTCACTGTGCATTCTTTCCAAACCCACACACATTGAGTATGAATTGATCCAACCTCAAATTTCAAAAGCAAGTAGGAAATTGTAGAGTCAGTTAAGTCCTTCATACTGCTAATAAGGATGATAATTGTCAATGGAGCCTAGCTCTTTTCAGTATTAATGTTAGGGAAGCACTGTTATTAAGAGTGCCTGCTGCAAAGCAATAGTTAAGATTGCTGGTGTTTCTGAGGACCTGGCCATTAAAAACGTTGGCTTGCCCCTGAGTTAGAAGTACTGAAAAAGCCAAACACCTGATTCACAGAAATCAACTTGCAAGTTGTAGAAGTTCTATGATGGAAAGAGAAGCATTAAATGATAAACCAAAGTAACTACCTTCTATGTAAAGCCATGCAGTTCAGATACTGAGCAAATATGTACTTGTCTTGACATAGTGTCAGTTAATGAAGTAACCTTTTTGAACAAAACCAATAAATTAAGACTGGTCAGCTTACAACACAAGCTAACCTTTTGAGATGTTGGTATCTGGTGATGGTTGAACATTCCAGCAAATGGACATCTGCTCTGAAGACTAGAAAGCCGGTCATTTGCAATGTAATACGCTAAAGTAAGGAGATGCTATCTGCAATACAGATGCATTCCATTCCATATTCACTCTTCAAATAGGTTCCTTTTGTATCCCTGTATTCTATTTCCTTGACATTAAATGCAATTGTCACCTAGACAAACAAGGTAGGAGGGCCTTTAGTAATAGATGAAGCCAAACAGCTTCTAAAATGGGTGCACTTTGCCTCTGGTTATGATGCTTATGCACAGTGTGACTCATACATGGATCAAGCTTTCACATAAAGGAGATGGTCCTTTAGTTGGGAGTATTTGCCTTTACTGTACCATATGTGCTGTTGATCCCCCCCCCCCGCCCCCCCAGTAGAGAAAGACACACATTTGGTATGTCTTGTCTTGAGCTAGTGAAATTAGTGAAATTCCTATCAGCTTCATAGTGACATAAAATATGTGCTGTGGAGGGAAAAGCACAGCAGTCTCAGTAACTTAGTTCCTCATGCACGCACGTGCGCGCGCACTCACACACACACACACACTGCCCGCAAAGCTAGTCTAGCATGAGCAAGCCAACTTTGTCAAATTCAGTAACTTCTTTCTAATCAACAGACCTTAGTGCTCATTTTGGAATCTTCTGCAAGAACATATCGCTTCACCTATCATCCAGATTCTAATCTCAGAGACTTATGAAGGAATACTGCCCAGTACAAACAGTGTTAAATGAAATATTCATATACTTGAGAAAAGTCTTTCACACAGGTGATGATCCCATGCTAGAAGCAAATCCAAATAAGCTGCCACCTTTTCTTTTTGCAGCTGTAAATCAAATATCTGGTGTCAGTTCTATGAGAGACTTAATGTGGGGTTAGGAGGTTTAATGTTTTGTAATAAGTAAGCTCATCAGACCAGTGTAACTTGAAATTCTCTTTTGTAGAGATCTGGCTGTTTTGTATATACTAGTATGGAATCATTAGTTTGTATATGTATGAAAATAACTTTTTATTACATATTTTTGAGTTTGATACAGGAAGCTTTGTTTTGGGTTTTAAACATCTTGCATTATTTGTTCAATAGGACAAAATAAACTGTTCTAATAATAAAAGTTTTTTATGGTACAAAAGCTGTTTTGAAGGTGGCAAATGTCATTTAGGCAGTGCCTGGTGGAGGTGGATTACATGTGTTTTTAGAGACACTAAAGCAAGCTCAGATGGCTTGGTCCATCTGCCCCAGTATCTTCTCCTCAACACTAATCTGTTCCATCAGTTTAATCAATACCTATCAGGTGCTTCCATCTTTCGTAGAAACATTTAGAAGGTGTCCTCTTATTTCTCCCTTCGATAGCTAATGTACATATTGCGTTCTTAAGAACCAAGGAATTGCTAATAGAGGGCTGAGGCTAGCAAATCTAGAATCCTCTACAAAAGAACAACTAATTACCTGTATTATCTATTCCTGCACAAAACCACCTGGAACACTAATGAAGGTCCGTGTCCTGTGTTTGAGTCAGCTTTCTATTTGCATGAGCAGGAAATGTTCCCAATAGGAGCCAGTGTCCTGTTACTACATGAGAAACCAGCTTCTGCCCCTATTCTCGCCTCTAAATTTCATAGGTCAGATGGTGTGCACAAACTAGTGAGATCTGAATGTACAGTGGGAACTAAACTCCCTTTACGCAAGGGATGCTTTCACGTGTCACAAGAGTCATCCCAGGCCAGTGAAGTAGTATGCAGAGTGCACCAGCCACCTTTGTGCTCATCACGTTTACATGATCAACAAGTCAAAACCCATCCTCAGTTTTCTTATCATATCAGGGATCATATTTTTAAATGTTTGGATCTAAGGGAGCATATAAGAACAAGAGAAAATGAAACGAAGCCATAGCGATTATGACTATGGAGGTTTCTGCAAAAGAAGGTACAAAAGAAAATGCTCCATCAGTTCTTTGAACTGGGCATGTGTGTATATGGCTATATGAGACAATCTCTACCTTCACTAATATCTGGTAATGTTAACCAAAGCAGCAGCATGGATGGACTGATTATCAATAGGCCCCTAGTCCCAGCTGATGGTTAAAATGTTACATTGAAATTATTTTCAGAATTCAGAGTTTACATGCCATGAGAAAGAAATATTCAAAACTTAGTACAAAGGCATGAAAACAGAAAACAGAAACTCACTTAGGCATCATTGTTCATTGCCTCAAGAAGTGTTACCTTGACAAGGCCCTTTACTTTGGTCCACGATGGTCTTTGTTCACCCACATTTCTAAAAGGAGATGCCAGTATATGCTGTTTCATGGAAAAGGAGCAAGAAGAGGTAGGATATCGTGCCATGAGGGATCACCACCCCACCCACACCAGGGCACTGTAGACCAAGAGGAAATTTTCTTTCTCTTAGGCAGATAAAAGCTCAGGGTTGTATCCAGCTAACACTCATGGTGATGGAACAGCTTTCATCAGTGGAAGAGACAATTTCCCTTCCCCAAACACCCAGGTTATGGGATTCTATTTTGGGGTGAGGGAGTGAGAAGGGGAGGTTGAAGTTGCGTAAATGATGTTGGATCTCACCCTGTCTTTGATTCTCATCCTTTTAATAGACCTTTCCCTGTCTCATATGGAGAGGAACGGACAAACACACTTTGGGAAGTGAGCCAATTGCAGTCCTTGATTGGCTGGGCTTCTGCCAGCCAATCAAAGATGATAATAATTCAAAAAGGCTGCTAATGATGGACACTGAGCTATAAAGAGAATGGTATGGGCATGCAGATATGTGCAAGTAAACAGGATGATTCCAATGAGGGGGGGTTTAAGACCTCAGAAATATGGAGCTGGGCAAATTAGTTCACCAAGCTTTAAAATTCCAGCTAACTTCCATAACAATTTATTTGTTTGATTTATACCATTTACAGGCCGCCCTGTACCTGAAATTCTCTGGGTGGTTTGCTGGGATTAAAATAAGCAAAATGTCAATCAAACAAAATACAATGAACAGCACCATTATACAACCACAAAACACTTTACAAGCGAGAATAAAGGGCAAAAAAAACTTCATCGCAATGGGAGAAATATCAATGGATATCAAGGAAGCAAATGAGGGGGCAGGGAGGGGAAAGAGGCCCAGCTTAGAAAGGGATATAATTGCTGAGAGAATAATTTCATTGTCGGGGAGGTAGGGAGGACAAATTGTGTGAAATGAAGAAAGTTTTATTAATGAAACAAGCAGAAGAAGAAGAAAAATGACAACACACCCCTACTTTTGAAAAAAAAACACAACCCCTCTCTTAATAAAAATGATAATGGGATGAAATACTGTATGGACAGATAAAATAAAAGAGAAATCTCTTTATCCAAAAGTGTGCTTTTGGGAATGGGGACAAATAAGGAAGGAAAGAGGAGACAGTAATTCCTAAAGCAGAAATTACAGGAAGACTAATACCGGTGCTTTCAAGATTATGCCCAACCCACCTTTTACCTGCCCATGGACAGGGAAAAACCATCCCTGAGCTGCCACAAATACTGTCATTGTTGACCTGTCTAGCACAGCCTTCCCCAACCTGGTGCCTTCCTAATGTGTTGCACTGTAACTCCCATCATACCCAGCCAGCAGGACCAATGGCTACGCTGACCAGGGATGATTAGAGTTGGCATCCAACATATCTGGAGGGCACCAGGTTGGGGGAGGATGCTGTGGACAGGATCTAGCTGGGCAGGGAAAAGAAGAAACCAAATCTAAGAAGATGGAGGAGACAGCTAAGCCCTGACCAATATTTCTACTGCTGCTGTTGCTGGTACTCTGCCTTGGACCAAGAGAAGGATTCTGAAAACACTAAGCGTGACATTTTGCTGCTTGAGGCAAAGGACAAGATGACGCCTGATCCCCAAACCTAGTCTCCCTGATCCTAGTCTAACCTTGATGGGAGATTCAGGACAGATAAAAGGAAGTACTTCTTCACACAGCACATAGTTAAACAATGGAATTCACGTCCACAAGACGTAGTGATGGTAACCAGTTTGGATGGCTTTAAAAGGGGGTTAGACAACTTCATGGAGGATAAAGTTATCAATTGCTACTGATCCTGATGGCTCTATGCTACCTCCAGTATCAGAGGCAATATGCCTTTCTACACCAGTTGCTGGGAAACATGGGCAGGAGGGTGCTGTTGCACTCATGTCTTACTTGTGGGTTTCCTGTGGGCAGGTGGTTGGCCACTGTGTGAACAGAATTCTGGACTAGATGGACCTTTGGTCTGATCCAGCACGGCTCTTCTTATGTTTTTATATTCTTAACATTCTAGCCACTACTCCCCAGGTAGTAATATATGCTTAGTACAGGATGACTCCTCCTGAAGCAATTCCAAAGCCATGTAGAAGCCTGTAATAATTTACTTTATTTGAAATGAAAACAAAAGGAAGTCAGTGTCATGTTCATATCTTTTGTGAAATTGGTGCTTGTAGTTTTTTACTTTGGGAACATAATGGCCAGAAGACATTACACTTCATTTCAACTTAAAATAATCTTTAGCAACATTATGAGTTAATTAAGTCACTTCCTCTCTGTCTCCTGGGGCTAAATTGTAATTGTTTCATCAATCTTTTTTTTTTCTTTAGCATGGTCAGCAGCTTTGGTAGCAACAAGCCAACAGTGTGTTTAATGCATCGAATGTCTCCACTCAGTGATACTATTTCTCAGGAAGAAGTGATCTGGGAGTTCATTTAGCAAAATCCTGCAACTTGTACCATTTCAGTTACAAAAACCAGAGGCCTACTCCAAAATAAGACCCACTAAGTTCAATGGGGCTTACTCCCAGGTAAATGGGTACAGGATTACAGGCAGCCATAATCTTGGTAAGTACAATGTTCCGTGTGCTGACTTTGATGCTGCAGTTAATTTTTACACACAGAAAGGTTTTGGTAGTCCCTTGATTAAAAAGAATATTGAAAATGTAAAAGGTGCTTCTTTAAAAGCAGACATATTCACGATAAATGAATGTGCATTTCATGATTGCACCTAGTGATTATCAGAAGTGACACAAATTCTTCCAGATGTTCCCCAAGAGGAACCCACCACTAAAATGCTGTCACAAGAATAGCCAATCTTTACAATTGCTTTATATCTTATTGCCTTCAGGGACCCCTTCTAGCTAGCTAGACTTTACATCACAAATATGGAGGAGGATGTTAGAGCAGGTAATCTCTCTAGAAATCATAAATATAGTGAACCTCCAGAAACACACACCCAGTTCGTTATATTAAACAAGAATATATTTATTAGGGAGAAATAGAGCTATATTAGAAAATATAGGTGAATCTAACATTAAATGCTGTGCAACAGTATGGGGGCTGGCTGGTTGTTTTTAGATGGATCGGATCATTCAAGGAGCAATGAAATTATCAATAAAGAATATTCAGCTGCAATTTAATGTGCCCTGTCCTGCCCCAGCTTATCAACAATGGTACACTGACATCCTGTATTAAATCAGACATCACTTTCAGTTGTCAAGTCCTTTAGGAATATACTGAACAGTACTATTATGCAATTCTTGCAAGAGATTTTTTAAAAAGTGAAGGCGGAGTACATAGAAGATGGACATTAAATACTCTGCATCCCTGAAGGGCAGCCCATCATGAATAATCCAACGTGTGCTAACACAGAATATGGATTGGATCCAGACTGATGTTGCAAACCTATACACACTTACCTAGGAGTAAGTTCAATGCAACACAAAAGGACATCAGTAGACATGCATAGGAATCCACTGTAAGTTAGTCACACTTAGTTCCCATTGAAATCAATGGGGCTGGTTAGTCGTTACTAACTTCTCACATTGATTTCAATGGGATCTAGGCCTGACTAACTTAGTCTTGGATCAAACTCTATGTTTCTAATCTGGGAGCTCCAAAGAA
Organism: Heloderma suspectum; assembly: GCF_057233095.1. Lineage (NCBI taxonomy): Eukaryota > Metazoa > Chordata > Lepidosauria > Squamata > Helodermatidae > Heloderma > Heloderma suspectum. Next base: position 281,453,948 of record NC_139461.1, on the reverse strand, counting down.
ACATAACCAGACTTGAAATGTTCTAAAAAATGTGAACCAACACAGAAACATATGTATAAATAGTAACCGGGGTGAAAACCTTGTGGCCCTCCAGATGTTTTGCCTTACAACTCCCATCAGTCCTAGCCAGCATAGCCAATAGTGAATGGGAGTTGTAGGCCAAAATGTCTGGAGGGCTGGAAATTGCCCACCCCTGCTTTAGTGCAAACCCTGCTTTTCTAATCTCATTGGGTTTTTCCATTGCTGCTCCTCTTAGATGTGGTTCTGCAGCCTTCCCCAAACGGGCGCCTTCCAGATGTTTTGAACTACAGCTCCCATCATCCCTGTCCACTGGGTACACTGGCTGGAACTGATGGGAGTTGTAGTTCAAAACATCAGGAGGGTTCCAAGGTTGGGGAAGTCTGGGCTACATCAACATAAGAGCCCTGTTGGATCAGACCAAAGACCTATTCACTCTCCTTTTTAAAAGACCTATTTAGCATTCTGTTTTCCACAGTGATCAGCCAGATGCAAGAGTTCTTCTTTCCTCACACTCACTCACACACTCCATCCACGCTGGAAAGTACACAAACCAGGATCCTAGCTCATGGACTGTGGCACTACCTCTATGGAAGTCATTACCCTGAAGTTATGCCAGCTGTTATCACCTTATTCATTCAGAGACAATCGGAATTTTGGTTTTAAATTAGGTTTTCTGTTGCTATTCTTTTTAGTGTTGGCTTGGGGATTTTCTATAAATTAAATGTCATTTTATCTTGTAAGTTTTATCAACGGTCCGCAGCTTTGGGTATTGTTTAATAGAAAAGTGACTTGACTTGTAGGTCTTATAAATAAATGTTACTGCTCATAGCTTTGTTTCATGCAGAGCTTTATACTTCCATTTCTCCACAGGAATCGAGTCTGGTTACACCCCAGATTTTAGTTGAAGAAATGCACTGAGCTGCAGGGACTTCCTATTAACCTGCCGTGTACAATTAGTACAAATTCTCACATCATAACAAATAGCAGGAGGTTTCAGTCACTGCTATCATTCAGCCCTGCAGTGCTCTGTTCCACATCAGATGTGTTGTGCTGCAACTAATCCCCTGTTCAAACAGTCTTGTTTTCCCCCCACATCCTTCTTTGAGTCATGGGAAGTTCTGGACATCCTTTTTATGGATATCCAATTCTCTTTGGAAAAGAGGGCACCAGAAAAGTAATCATGTCTTCATCAAAATTAATTTGTTTATAAATGTACAGGTTGGGGAGGAATCAAATCAGGTTAAATGCCAGCAAACAATCAGAGCTGAGCACACTTGATGGAAAAAGATGAATCCCCCAATTTTAGATTTTTAGAATCTGGGACATGACCAAATTCACAATATAGAGTTAGAGAAGGAGGATAAAATGGAGAGGAAGAGGACTACATAAGCCACCTCGAGTTCCTTGCAAGAGGAAAAAAGGTGCAATATAAATGTAATAATAAATACATATGGATCTCAGCTTACAGCTTATTCAGCAAAAAAACTCTTGTTCCATGGCTATTGGTCGCTACAATGTCTCTTTAATAAGGGTTAGTCTAAGTCAGCTAATTGCTCGAGGTGTAACTCAGCTAATGCTTCTTTTAACCATATGTTTTGGCAATGCCCAATAGTTACCTCTTTGGGGGAGGAGAACATTATACAGATAAACCTTGTATTGGAACACTCTTTAATATTTACTGATGTACATGTCCTGCTTCCTGGAAGTTAATGCACGATCAGCACAAATGGATTTTCTGCATCCTTTTGACAGCTAAAAGACTGATATTACAACACCGGAAGGATAAATCTTCACCTCCTATAATATAGTGGATTGAAGACCTAACAACGCTTTCAACATTTGAACAGGTAGTATATAGACGCCACTTGCAAATAGATACTATATGGATATTTGGTCTGCTTTTGTTGTAGTTTATGTCTAATTCTTAGAAAGTCATAGTTTCACATACACACATACACACACATGGAAGATAGAAAGACTAAGAGTATTCAAAAAATATATATAAGCTAAATATTTCTGCTTCCGTCTTCATCAGTGGCTGTGCTGTTAAATGGATATCAGGAGTGGCAGTTTGGAATGCCTGGAGATGAAAGATCCTTAGGAGAAAAAACAGACGATTGGTATAATGTGCACAAATTGTCCTCCAGATTAAGGCCATTTGGACTTTCTGTCTATAGATCCAGAAATTTTCCCTTTTGTCAAGCATGTCATTGTCTTTGTTCTACTGAAAGGAACTGTAAATCTGAAAAACTATGCGAAGGTGAGCTGAAATGTCTTACAACAGGATGGTCCAGGTTTTTTGGTAAGAATTGCAGATTTGTGGTTACAGAATCTTGTTCTTAGGTCTTTCCCTACATATTGCACACGACATTCTTTTTTTTCTTTTTTTTAACATTCTATTAAATAAACCACAAATGTAGAAATGCATGTTAACGGTTGTCTAAAACAGTACATTTTGTTAGTAATTGTGCCCCTGAAAGAAGTAGTTTCTTGGAGGTAACTGCAGGTAATGCAATGCATTGATTTATAATGGTATGATCCTGGGTTGCAAGTATCTTGTTTAAGTGCAGTTTTAACTAACAATTTATGCAGATTTAGTGGTTTTTTGAATGCGATGCATGGTGGAGAATTAATATCTTCTATTAAACGAGCACAATAGGATATAATATGAGAACTCTCTTTAATTATCTTGTGGTAATTAGGGGCAGCAGGGTGGTAGTTCAGAACAGATGGAATGTGATTTTCTTTCGAAGAGTTAGCCTTTGCATCACAAATAAGGGTATCCCTGGATATTACTGATGCTCCATGGATGTTGCAGTCAATGATATGACTACGGTATCCGCATCGTTGGAGGTGTGTGTGTGTGTGTGTGTATATATATATACACACACACACAATTTAATATGCTTGCATTGAAACTGACATATTCAAATCTATGTAGCTATATTTTTTCTTTTCCTCTTTTTTTTAGTTGAAATTTCCAAATAAACAAACAAATAAATAAATAAATAAATAAAAGAGGTACCTTGTACATTGAGAAGTGAAGCTTTTTCAACAATTATCAGAACAATAAAATACAGGATAGGACTGAGCCTCAGTATTTTATTGGGTGTAATATGAATTCATATATGCAAGAATGGCAAGGCATGTGTGTTCTGGCACACCCCTGAACCAGCCAAAAAAGTATGCCAGCCCTGGAGCCGGCATAGTCAACCCCCACCCTCATGGTGGATATTAGAAGTCACCAGTCCATGGCAGGAAAGGAAAGGAACAAGCACTCCCCGACATACACCGAAATCTCTCTCCGCACACCCAACCTCCTTAGGATTGTCTGATCTTGTTGCAGACCTATGAAAAATGATCATTCTGGGTGGTGACTTTCTACAGGGGTACACAGCTACAAAGGGTACCCTTCATACGGTTCTTTATGTGCAACTGCAACATGACCTGTAACGGTTGATGGGCAATGATAAGGCCCCTCTTCTCCCTTCTTATGGTTCTTTATCTTTAAACCTGTACTGGCCCCAGGAGTGTAGCCAAGTCATTTATAGTGTTAGAGGGGCCTAGAGATCCATAATGCTTGCTTAAGTTCATTATTGTTGCAATTCCCTTGCTAGTAAGCCTCTGAGCATGTGACGATGATTCAAAGAGCCGATAGCGCAGCCTAGCACATTCCATACTAATGAGTGAGAGTATTATCAAGCACTCTGCCTGGGAAGCGAAGTTTGTTTACAGGTGGCTGTGCTGAGAACGTAGTGCTGTTAGTCTACGCTGGGAATGAACGCTAGGGGCACTTGCTGCTGTTACGCTGCCTTATCGCTAACATGTATTGTATAAAACCCATTGTACCCAATGGCTCTGGGTTCAGAGAAGCTGTCTGATCCAACCATTGGGTACGCCTGTGTGCTGTAAGTTACCCAATAAAGTCTCCTTGTAAGTAAACCTTTGCATCTGATTTATCACCATCTTGGCACCTCTAACCTAAGAGTTCAATGCCCACGGCCGAGGCGATACAAAATCAGACTCAGACTGGGCAGCCCTTCAAGTAGAGGGCACCTTCAAATGGAGGACTGTTCCCTGTAATGTAGGTCACATAGCGACCCTAAAACTAATTAACATATGACCTGGCAAACAATAACCCGCATTCATCCCTGGTCTTTTGGCCTCTCAAGAATCTACATTTTGACCTGTGTGCCTTACCTAACATATTGACAAAAAGCTCCCTTTTGTCCCAGGAAGGTGGATTCAAAGACATCAAGTCGGCATGACAGCTCTTTGTTATTTGAGCTGGTTTGCATGGAGCATTTCAAGGACATTGTCAGTCTGAGCAGCCAGCCAGCAATGAAATATCTCAGTATAAAAACTAGGGAGGGAGGGAGGCATGCTGGTGAGAAAGAAGCCATTGAGAGTGAGAAATAGCCATTCAAAACCAAACACTGTATTCCCCAAACAGCCTCCAACTGCATCCATGCATTGCTGAACCAGTGAATTCCTGCGCATCTCATTACAGCAGGATTGGGCAACTGCAGGAGGTCTGGGGCCATTTTCACCACTCCCAGGCCACAATTTGTGGGGTGACAGGGAAAAAACCCACAAGAAAAAGAATGGAAATTAAGAAAAGGAAAAGATGGAGAGGATTTCGAAGACTTTAAAAGAAGGATTCCTTCTCATCAGTGGTAACCACTAGATTGCATGCAGAAGGCCTTAGTTTTCCCAAAGTAATTTCTCCTGCTGCCCCACCGCCCACCCAAGAGAGAAATCGGGGGGCTGGGCAGGCAGGACAATTAACTGAAGTCAGATTCAGATGAAAGGACCTCTGGCTGGCTATCGTCTGTGATGTTGTAGTAAACATTGATCTGGATAAGACATAGCAGTATAGTAATGGAAGGCAGGAAGGCTTGAATAGCTTCTAGGGGTGCAATCCTCTGCATATTTAGACAGAAAAAAGTCCTGTAACTCCCAGGATTCTCCAGCCAGCATGGCTGGCTGGGGAATGCTGGGAATTACAGTACCTTTTTCTGTCTAAACATGCATACTGTAGTATTGTGCCCTAAACCATTATGGTTGGATGAATATTTCAGTTTCTATTTCTCCTGCATTTTAATTTTTAAAATCTCAAATTCTTTGTCTATTGAATATGAAGAATGTCACAAATTTTGGTAAATGTTTCTATAAAAACAACCTGAAACAAAATTCTGCACCAGCCAAATTCAGTTAGCTTCAAATGCAAAAGTGAACATAGCTGCAGTCTTGTATTATAGTACAGCAGCCTGAATTGCAACTTGTTTGGAAACACAATTATGTAAAATGCATGAAACACCTCTCCATTCTATGGCACCAAGCTTTTGGAGGTGTATAGTATTCTCCTTATGGTGAGAGGATCCTATTTCGAAGATTTAAAAAAAAAATCTTAAAGAGAGTAAAATTAAAGCAGACAAGCTCCTTAATAAACCACAAAGGGGAAAAAAGAAACATCTTAACGCTGTTCTACATTATTTTATTTATTTTATTAAATTTATTAATCACTCATCTGGCCGGTCACCTAGCCACTCTGGGCGATGTACAAAGTATATAATAGAACAGTTTAAAACAATAAAATTCTACAATAACAACACCATATTTCTAAAAATACCTTAACCCACCCCAAATGCCTGCCTGAACAACCACGTTTTTAATGCGTGGCGGAAGCTCATTAAAGAGGGGGCATGGCAGAGTTCCCTAGGGAGGGAGTTCTGCAGAGTTGGGGCCACCACAGAGAAGGCCCTCTCCCTCGTCCCCACCAGTCTAGCTGTCCTGGCTGATGGGACAGAGAGAAGGCCGTCCAAGGCTGATCTTGTTAAGCAGCCTGTCTGGTGTTGCTGGAGGCGCTCCTTAAGATAGGCTACGCCGGAACTATATAGGGTTTTAAAGGTCAAAACCAACACCTTGAATTTGGCCCGGAAAACAACTGGTAACCAGTGCAACTCCTTCAGCACTGGAGTGATGTGACCATGCCGGCGGCTGCCTTTAATGAGGCGAGCCACCGCGTTCTGTACCAGCTGCAGCTTCTGAACCATCTTCAAGGGTAACCCCACATAGAGCACATTACAGTAGTCTAAACGAGAGGAGACCAGGGCATGTACTACCGATGGCAGCAGATGGTCGGGAAGGTAGGGGCGCAGCCACCATATCAGATGGAGTTGGTATAGCGCTGTCCGGCTCACAGCTGACACCTGAGCCTCCAGGGACAGCTGGGAGTCCAAAATGACCCCCAGGCTGCGAACCTGGTCTTTCAAGGGTAGCCGTACCCCATTCAACACCAGGTCAGCATCCCCCAACCTTCTCTTGTCTCCCACCAAAAGTACCTCGGTCTTGTCAGGGTTCAGCTTCAGCTTGTTCCTCCCCATCCAGCCACTCACCATCTCCAGACATTTGGACAGGGATTCTACGGCCAACCTTGGTGAAGATTTGAATGAGAGGTAGAGCTGCGTGTCATCCGCATATTGATGACACCACACCCCAAACCTCCTGATGATAGCCCCCAGCGGCTTCACATAGAGGTTAAATAGCATCAGGGAGAGGATGGAACCCTGTGGCACCCCACAAGTGAGCAGCCATGGATCCAAAACTTCCTCTCCCAGTGCTATCCTCTGGTACCTGCCGAAGAGGAAGGACTGGAACCACCGCAATACGGTGTCTCCATATGGGTACCATTATGGGTGTACCATAGGCCAGTAGTGAGTTGCAGCTGATTTACAGCCACTAGACTGAAAACATCTAGGACTCAGTCTAGAGGGGGTCATCCAAATGTTGTTTCCAAGCTTTCGTTCATATGATTTTGAATTTAAAAGTTTCAAAGTTCCCCCCAAGAATTTACAAACACACACAGATGACACACTTTTTCACCCTTCAATTTTAAAAATTGTGTTTGTGCATTTTTAGATCTTTGCACTGCTGCTGGCTTTTACTGTGGTTTTTACTTTTGTTTGATACTTTTTTTAAAATGTAAGTTTTTTACATTATATTTTACTTATGCTGTTGTATTTTATGGTTATAAGTTTTGTTTTGTGAACCGCCCAGAGAGCTTCGGCTATGGGATGATATAGAAATGTAATAAATGAATAAACAAACACAGATAGCAAAGTCTTCTGGTGGTGAGGGTCCACTTAGGCATGGGCCCAGAATCTTTTTGAGCAGAGTCCTGGATCTTTAAAGCTGCCCCAGTTGCCATCATCTGACTTAACAGAAGCCTGCCTCTTCCCTCTGAACTCAGTAGCCTTGCAGTTACAGGACTCACTCCCTTAGCAGTCTAATAGGGAGCGTAGCATGAAGGCAGCTTTTTAAATGAGAGGCGAGAGTGCCACCTTTCCTTCCACAGTTTGCTCATTATTTTCATTAAGTCCAGGGCCCAAAATCACCCAACAGCACCTTTGTCACTTGGCTTTCTCAGAATGTGCCTGATTCTGCAGAGACCTGCCCAGCCCAGCCCATTGCTACTGGGCAATTGCACTGATGCCCTGGGCCATTGTAGGCAGAGAGGGCAGCAGGCACTGAGAAGACTCAATCCTCTGATCTCTGGACAATCAAGAAAGGGGCTGATGGAAGAAGGGGGAACCCAGCCAATCAGGTGGTGAGTAAAATTTCCCTGGGTCACATAGGAAGTCAGGAAGTTGCCTTACACTGGGTCAGAACACTGATCCATCTAGCCCAGTATTGTTGACACTGACTGGCAGCAGTGGCTCTCTAGGATTTGAGGCAGGAGTTTTCCCAACCCTACCTGGAGATGCTGGGGATTGAACCTGGGACCTTCCGCATGCAGAATAGGCGCTCTACCACTTGAGCCAATTGGAGGTGACACCTGAGATTCCTCCCTTAGGCAGAGGAAGAGGCCTTGCCCATGACCCAGCAAGGTGTGACAAAAGGTGCAAATAGGACCCATTTCCTTTGGTTTCCTGTGATGCCGAATTAACTAAAGACACCTTTTAAAGGTGCAATCCTATGCATGTTTAGAAAGAGAAAAGTCCTACAACTCCCCGCACTCTCAGCCAACATGGCTGGCTGGGGAATGCTGGGAGTTGTAGGCCTTTTCTCTGTCTAAACATGCATAGGATTGTGCCCTTAGTAACTTTTTTTTTTGCAGGCTGGGAGTTGTAGGCCTTTTCTGTCTAAACATACATAGGATTGTGCCCTAACTTTCTGGCAGGGAAGGGATAGATGGAAAGCTACATTTCTATGCCTGGTGTGGAGGAGAAGGTTTCCCTCCTCCAGCAGCTCACTTGGTTTATATGCTGGATTTGAAGGAGAGATGGAACACTCCTGCATGCAATGTCCTGCTTGCTCACCTACATGCAATATCTGGTCACCTCTGGCTACCAGGCTAGTATTCAAATACAAGGCTGACTTACTGTGTCTCTCATAATGAGAGAGAACAAGCATGATGGTTTTTGAACCTAACTCAGTTCAATTTCTTCTGTGAGTGAAGGTTACAGGAACAAGCCCTTACTGGCCACGTGTCTAACACAGCTACAACAGAACTGCTTTCCCCAGCTGTCCTGCCCCTCTCATTTATATAAAGATGCCTGACTGACAGAAGGTGTGAGTTCCAGCAAAATTCATAATTGCAGAAGATCAGCTAGCTGCAACATTTAATGAGCACCAAAAATACAAAGATTTACCTGCATGAAATGCATACCTCTGAAAACCAGAGGTGTTTTCTGTCCCTTTGATAGCTCCTTGGTAGGACGTTACTCATATCCTAGTTTGCAGAGTCCTGTGAGTGTGTGTGTGTGTGTGTGAAGAATAGGCTGGTGTACTGCTTATTGAATCTCCCCTGTCAAGTTAGAATCTCTTGGACCTAGATTTTAATTCCTGAAATACCTGCAAGGCATCCATTTTTTTTAATAAGGACAAAGAAAGCAGTGCCAGAAGGGATATATTTCTTATTTGTGTTTATAAGTATTGAAACTTTCATGACAGATGCTGAAATTGCATTCCATTTAATATCAAAAGAAGGAACATTCTGTAACTTCAAGAGAGCACCTTGCTTGGAGGTGATCAGCAGAGAGAGCCATTCTTCTACCTAATATGAATTTTATTGAGGGTGGAGAGCCTTCATTCTCCTATGCATACCTACAAAAGTCGTATCAGTAGCTGCTTGCCAATTTTTCAACTGCCTTACACATCTGTGCTTTTAAGAGTGGCTTGATCTGCAACAATTTTACACATTTTTTGAAACAGACATGATAGAGGAGTAAGGGCACACACTGCTGGCAATAATGCCGCCCTGCCCCCCTCTGCCACTTTCAGTACTCTGAATAAAATACTGCTTTTCTCCAGCCTTTGTGAAAAAGCACAAGGCACTTATTTAACTTTGCTGTAACTTCTCCAGGGAAATTTAAGACAACCTGGATTATGGTAGGTGACAGGGAGACTTGGCAGCAGGGCACGTACAGGAGGTAATAGGGTGGCCAACTTTTCAGCCAGCCTCTGTATGTGTGCCTTAGCCGCAGCTTAGAAATGCAAAAATCAGGTGAAGCTTTTCTGGCTGGGAGACAAAACAGGGTCACTTGCGAATTGCTGCAGATCAAACCTGTTTTTTAAAGGCAGGGCTACCAAAGGCTGATTGAAAAGCAGACAACCCTAGGGGCAAAGGTGATTGTGTTGGAGACTGTAAGACAGAGGGTCCTTTCAGTCAGAAAACAAGAACTGTCTTTTACATTTGGGTCCCCTTTGGGGGTTGCTGCACTACACTCCTGCTAAACATGTCACGATCTCTCATCTTCAGTCTTATGCTAGGTTAGATAATATGCACAACCAACAGCTAGTATGTTCTTCCTTCTTCCTCTACTGTTGCATTGCATTGGAATAGCTTGGAGTAGATTTTGTTTTGTTTTTACTGATACCTGTTCCTATGCCGTTAAGAAATGCTGGTGATGACCTTAATCTCCATACCGTGAAAGGCTTCACCTGCTTACTTCTGTATGTCAGATTGCTGTTTTTGCAATCCTACACCGCACTACAGATCCTTTAGTATATCTGAGTACAGAGCATATTTGCAAAGGGCTGTAGTTCAATAATGGAGCACATGCAGGATGTCCCAGGTGCAATCCCAGGAACCTCAAGGTGAAAAAAGGGTTGGGTGATAATGGAAAAGAGCTCCACCTGAAACCCTGGAGAGTGGCTGCCAATCAGAGTATAAAATAATGAGCTACGTACATAAATGGTCTACCCCAGTGTAAGGTAGCTTCCTATGTTTCTCTCCAGTGTTAATCCATACATAGTCAAAAGAGTATGTGAACTATTAGCTCCATAAATGAGAGTGTTTAAGAGAGGGAGATTGATTATGCACATGGATTGAAGTTCTTCCTATTATTAGTAAAAATTATTGTGTAGACTTTCTAGACTTAGTAAAAAACAAACATGAATGGGTTATGTAACTGGCTAAAATTACATCACAGTCAGCTGTTTTAGCATTTTGATGTTGCTGTTTTTAAGTTTAGCTCTTCTATTTTTAAGTCAAGATGGTTCCCACAGGCTGGAAGTAAATGTAACTGATGGAAGTTACGTCTTGAACAGAATAGTGGTGAGGACCACAAATTATTAGATACTTTTTCTGAACCGTACCAGCAATTCAAAGCAGGACAACCATTTAACATTACAAATCCCAGTACATATACCCTCTTTTAAATGTATAGAGAAAGAGAAAAGAGGTTGAAATGCTCTCCTGTCTCTCCAAAACAGCTTATGATGGGGGAACACTGAGTTCATGGAAGCCACTTAAAGGAAAGAGAACATTAGAATTCAAACAGGTTTATTTATTTTATGCCTAGAAACAAATGAATGTGAATGTTAAAATCTTGACTCTACACTTTTCAGGCTTGTAAAACTCACACCCACACATAGCATAAATAAAAGCACCTGAAAGAACATCAGTTGTGTTCACAATGCACACTACAACTAATCCATTATTCTACTCTTAACAGTCACTTAGGCTGCAATCCAAGATACACTTATCTGGGATTATGTTCTGAACTCAGAGGGGCTTATGTCTGTGTAGAACATGTATAGGGTTCTGCTGTCAGTTTCTGATCCTCCAGTCAGCTGTGTCATGCAGTCGTGGGTGGATGGGTTCATAATACATGGTACCAAATGTAGACCAGTTGCATTTTTAAGACAAACTGAAATGATTTGATTGAAAGAGCATGAGCTTTTGTAGGTGGTTACCTACTTCATCCTGACAAAAAAGGTCCGCAGAGTTAAAGCAATGGTATTCCCTGTAGTAACCTATGGCTGCAAGAGCTGGACCATAAGGAAGGCTGAGCAAAGGAAGACAGATGCTTTTGAACTGTGGTGCTGGAGGAAAATTCTGAGGGTGCCTTGGACTGCAAGAAGATCAAACCAGTCCAGACTCCAGGAAATAAAGCCAGACTGCTCACTTGAGGGAAGGATATGAAAGGCAAAACTGAAGTACTTTGGCCACATCATGAGAAGACAGGACACCCTGGAGAAGATGCTGATGCTAGGGAAAGTGGAAGGCAAAAGGAAGAGGGGCCGACCAAGGGCAAGATGGATGGATGATATTCTGGAGGTGACAGACTCGACCTTGGGGGAGCTGGGGGTGGTGACGGCCGACAGGAAGCTCTGGCGTGGGCTGGCCATGAAGTCACGAAGAGTCGGAAGCGACTGAACAAATAAACAACAACAACAACCTACTTCATCAGATGCTGGAGTGGAACTGCGGGCTGCAAGTCAGGGAAGCCAATTATGGAATGTTTGCACTCCGTATCTTTCAAGCGAGAGTTACTTTCAACTCTAGTTACTATACACTAGAACATTGAGAGTACACAGTCAGAAGTGCTTCTCTTCTCTTTTATCATGCTTAAGGGCACAATCCCATCAGGATGCCTGTCAGCCTCCAAACTCAGAGGCTGACAGGCATTTATGCAGAACGGGAGGAGCACAGAAGCAATCTTTGCCTCCATGCTCCTCCCGCTCTATATTTTTCCTAGATGGGCGCTTTCGCCCATCTAGCTGAGACGCTGGGATGGGGAAGAAAGAAGGCTGGGGTGGCCACAGGATTTCTGGTGAGCCAGCCTCCCCAGTTTGTTCCCCTCCCCACCCACAGGAACACACCCTTTATCTTCCCTCCGAGGTCACTGTTGCGACCTCGGAGAAGCAAGCCAACGCAGTTCTCTCCATGCTGGCTGCAAGGGGGCATGGAGGTCATACCAAGTGCTCTCTCCAACCTTGGATCCAAGAATCCGAACTATCCTACGGCCCCCTAGATGCTGTCTAGGGCCATAGGATTGCTCTCCCCTTCTCTTTCACTGAAATCAGTGGGATTTGGGAAAGTGATTTTGCCGGGTAATGGCCAGTTAGTAGTGGTGGGGTACCACAGGTAACCTGAGAGGTGTCCCTCTGGATGCTTTCACTGTTGTATAGAGGGTGAGGGGGCTCAACTGTCTGACTGCATGTAGGAGGGTTCCACCCATAAAGGAGGTCTAAAAATAATGTTAAGAAAGGGTGCAATCCTATGCAAGTTTAGACAGAAAAAAGTCCCACAATTCCCAGCATGCCCCAGCCAGCCCTGCCGGGAGCTGTAGGACTTTTTCTATCTAAAGATGCATAGGATTATGCCCTTAATGATTTAATTAAAGGTGACTTTAAGCAGTTTTAGCCAGACTGCCCGCAGCCCTAGGTCTGGCTTTCCTTCTGTACACATCCTCCTTATCATCCCCGATACTATCCCTGATTTCAGTGTTTTGTTGCCTGACACATCCATCTTTCAGGTCTGGCAAGAGTGGGGCATTGGGGTCTGCCAGGATGGGTCAAAGGTCATGACATAAAGCAGTTTGTGGTTGCTAGGCACAAAACTGGTGAACTAGAGCTGAAGGATCAGTGCAGTAGAGATGCACTTAAGGGACTGGGGAGGGTGTCCTTCCCTGCCTGACCCCTATCTAATGAGTCTAATGCAGGGGCAGGGAACCTCTTTCAGCTTGAGGGCCAAATCTAATTTAAGAGGAGCTCTTGGGTTCACATTCCAGGAGAGGGCAGGACTGAAGGCAAAGGGGGGGCGGGACAACAATAGAGGCATACTGCAGTTTAAAGTTCTTCCTGCCAGTCGTGAAGCCCTAGGAGAGGCATTTCAACCTTTTAGAATGGGGGAAAAAAAGCACAAAAGCTGGGAAACTGCCAAACAAGTCGTTGGGTGGTTGGGGGAAAGGGGAAGGAGCCATCTGGGGAACCTCAGAGGGCTGGATTAGGGCCCCAGGAGGCTGAATTTGGTTCCTGGGTGTGGTTCTCCACCCCTGCTCAAGTGGTTCTTAGTGAAAAGAAAAAAAGCAGAGAACCTCTTTCCACAGGAAAACACACAAGTGTAAATGCACAGTCAGGCAATGCTCTTCTTCAGCCCAACCAAAATGCCACAAAGTTAATGAGCAAGCTTTTGAGTTCTCCCGAACTCTTCATCAGGTTGGATGTTAAGCAAAATGGGAGGAGGGGTAGAACCATCTGGCTTCAGATGTATTCAATCACAGTCTGGGGTGTTGGAGTCTGATCAAGAGTTCTGGAGAACTCAAAAGCTTGCTTGTTATTTTGTGGTGTTTTGGTTGGTCCTGCCCAACCCAACGTTGAAATGTTTTTACACACCAACAGGGTTTCCTATGATTTTTAGCGTATATGTGCAAAACCAATGATTAAATCAGATTCCATGGTGGGTCACTTAGATCTTTAATAAAATATACCATATGCATCCCATGCAGAATTATAAAAGTATTATTGTACATGCTTTTTGATGAGCTAGTTGCATAACAGTTTCCCTTAGCATATTTAACGTATATAATATCCAGGACATTTTACTACTAGGATATATTGAGGAGTGAAAGGGTACTCCTATATTCAAGTATCTGTAGCATCCTTCTTCAGCAATTCCTTCTCATGGAGATGAGCAAAGTCTGGACCATGTATACCCCATCTGCCTCTTAAGAATGGAAGACGATGACCCTGATGTGAATGGCTAATATTTTCATATCCATCATTGTGTTTCTCTTGGAGCCAGCATGGGGTATGGTCGTATGTATTGCACTTTAGTCTCTCAGCTTGAAAGGCCTGGAATGTAACAGCTGCTTTCAGACCTGTTTCTTCAAACCAAGCTGCAGAAAAGATGGCTTAACACTTGTACATCTAGATTATTTAAGTGCCCAAATTCCTATTTGGCTTAGTATAGTTGGTGTCTTGTGCACACGGGAATAGCAGTTTGAACATACATTTAGCAAAACACAGATTCAGAAACTTTACATACCATATTATGCACACTTAAGAAAACCTGGACCTAAGTTACTGACTCATCACTATGCTCTGAAATCTTTCAAGGCTGTTATTGATCATTTCGATCTTCATGCCAAACTAGACATGATGCCAAATACCTCTTTGGATTTAACGTGCACATTTAAAAAAAATGTTAGGTGGCCCTAAGTCACCTCTTAGGCTGAGTTCATGCATGAACATTCCTCATGACATATGGCCACAATATCAAATAACTCATATGTTTGGAACAGCCATCACAGATCAAATGCTGCCAACACACAGCTTTTGGAACACTTCACATCTCACATGAAGAAACTCAAGGGAGGCTAAAAAGCAGAGAACGCTTCAGGTGTGTGTGTTTTAAAAACACAATATCTTTCTTTTCGTCCAAGGAGCTCAAAGAACTATGCTTTTAAAAAGAGACAGCTCATGTGTTTAGCTGGGAGTCACTGAAAGATGACATATCAAGTGATGCGCAGGTTCTTTTTCTTGTTTACATGGACACACGCAGGAACAGCAACAAGATTTTACAGGGTTGGCCTTACCATTAGGCAGAGTGAAGTGGCCGCTGCAGATGCTGGGGGATGGAGAGAGGTGGTGAGATGTTGGAGGACAGAGCTGTGTGTGCCACCTGAGCCCCTTAAGCTAGCCCTCTGCCCTCAGACACAGCAGAGGATGGTGTCTTGTCACCAATGTTGAAATAAGATTCAATTAGCAGTCTGGTCAACATCTGTACATGGAACAGTGAGGCGCCATGATATACTTCACCTCAGGCAAGAAAATGCTTTGGGCCAGCCCTGACAGAAGACATGGGGGTGGGGAAGAGGCAATGTGGAGAAAATTCCCCCCAAATGATAACCAGACAGAGTCCAATGAGTTTGCATTTTTTAAAACTTCCTTAGGGGTGTGTGCAAAGAGAACACTCTTGAACCTTTTCTCCAGTGGGAAGTCAAAATGCATCAGGCTCCTTTCAAGTTTGCTGTTACCCACGTGATTTTTCTCCTTCAGTAGTTCCAACTTGATGCTTGGCTCATTTTTCTTGTCAAACTAATAGCTGATCAAAGGAGCTTCTGTGATGAACACAGCAGGTCATAGGCCCTAGAACAAAGGATCTACAGGGACAATGCATCCACAGAGCCCTGTTTCCTCAGCTGCCACTGGCAAAGGTTCCCCTTATTTCGGACAGTAAGAGGACCCAAACAATAAAAATTATTAGCAGCAACTTCCATATGAAAAATGGCTAGAAAGCATAGGTCACTTCAGCTTTTTTTAAAAAAATTGCATTTACAGATTGCCTTTCTTCCTGGCTCAAGAGCAGTATTTTTAGCTCCACAAACTCTCTCTGAGGCAGGCTATACAATTAGGGACAGTGACTTATCCTAAGCTACTTCATGCCTAAGTGGGATTTGAGTCTGGATCCCTCCCCCACTTCACAATCTAGCTACAGCACCATACCGGCTACCACAGCTAAAATGGATTTAAAAGAGATTAAGGTTGCAATCAAGTGCATATACTTGGGTGTAAGTCACTTTGAACTCATTGAGGCTTACTTCAAAGTAAAGCTGCAAAAACATTGGGCTGTAAGTCATTTATAGTTTGGAGAGGCATGTGGAGGAAAAGGTTTCAAATGAAAGACATTTGATTTTTCACTTCAGTGCTAAGTTTGAGTCGGTTCACCAAGGCATCTTTTAAGAAGCACTCTTGATTGTGCTCAGAAGAAGAGGGCTGACTTCCAGGAAAACTTGAATTCCAGCATCTCTCAGGGCCAAATGACACTGGATGTTTGAATTTAATGTGAAGGCTTTTCTCCCAATGCAAACAGCATCTGCTACTGAGAGGAGAGCTTATAATTATCATTGTCAATGGGGTATTTGCTCCCAAAGGAAATAGCAGCTTCAGAGGAGGGATTTTCCTCCATAGCAGAGAAGGGTTAAATTTTTCCCCACCTGTTGTGATCCCAAAATTATCAGCCCCACTCAACTGATGCTGTTTGCATTTAGATAAAAACCAGCACATTAAATGCAAAAAAAAAATTACTTCATGTATAATTTGGCCTTCCGTTTAGACCAGAGATGCAAAACCTGTGGCTCTCCAGATGTTGTTGGACTACAACTCTCATCACCCCTGACCATTGACCAAACTGGCTGAGGCTGATTGGACTTGGAATTCAACATTGTCTGGCGGGCCAGTGGTTACCTTGCCCTGGTTTAGGCATTAAGCACTGTAGTGATTCAACTACGACAGTGTGGGGCTGCCTTTGAAGATGGTTCAGGAACTTCAGTTAGTCCAGAGTTTTAATATCTGCAAGTTGTCTTTTCTGCTGTTTTAGAAATTGTCCTTTGTGATTTTATTGTTTTCCCCCTTGTAACCCTATCTGGAAATATGTATTGAAGGGCAGTATAAAAATCCAGAAAATAAATAAATAAAATCAGATATTGGTATTATCTGTTTGAGCAGTAAGAATGTTCATGAACATTCCATACCATCACATAAGCACTGTCAAAAGCCAGAGCTGTGATGGCATCTGTACCACTACAGCAACCTAACTAGTGATTAGAGAGAGCTCACATGCAGGCAGATAATTGCCAGTCAGAGTATACTTCAGGTTTTTGTCATATTTTTTTAAAAAGCTCCTTTAACTTTATTTTGGAAAATGGGCAAATCTACTTTTTGACAAATCCACATGCTATCCCCTTTAATTCACCCTTCATTCATATCGCTACGATAGTGGTAAGTGCCCTAAAATGGTATCCACATAAAACTCACTGAGTCTGAAAATAAAATATAAGTAATTTAAAATACCTTTCATTCTGTCAGACTTCTTATGGGCGTGAATACAAATAGAAATGTGTCACAAGGATCACTTCTTTAAAACTTTGAAAATCCACTTGACCCACTTCCGCTTGTTAGGAATAACTAACATTCAGCTGACGTTACAAGAAAGATAACCTTTGAGATTAAAATGCCAAAGTGGTGCTGGAGATGGTGGGAGTGGGGGAGACAAGAGGAAGGGAAGAATGAAAAAGAGATTGCACTCAAAAAGGGACTGCACTCTGAGAGCCAGTGTGGTGTAGTGGTTAGAGTGTTCGACTGGGACTCGGTAGATCTGGGTTCTAGTCCCCATTCGGCCATGAAGCTCACTGGGTGACTTTGGGCCTGTCACTGACCCTCAGCCTAACCTACTTCACAGGGCTTTTGTGAGGATTTTAAGAAATGGAGAGGAGGAAGATCAAGTAAGCCACCTTGGGTTCCTTCCAAGAGGAAAAAAGGTGGGATATAAATGTAATAATAAAATAAATAAAAGGAAGGAGAGTTGACAACCCAGCCTTCCCCAACCTGGTGCCTTCCAGATGTGCTGAGCTACAAATCCCATAATTCCCAGCTAGCATGGCCTGGAGAGCACCAGGTTGGGAGAGGCTGACCTAAACAAAGGCTTTGATACTGCTATCATGACAGATAGCTTTTTATGCATAACAGCTGGTGACTCAAGATGTGGTTGAACATCCTCACTTGCATCAAAAGATGCACCCAGATGGCTCAACATGGCTTGGGTGTGCATTGCAATGTGGATGACCCACATCTCTACTGATAGTGCATGAGCCTATGAAACTGCTCAGACCACTGGTCCATCTAGGCCCATCTTGTCTTTCCTGAGCAGCAGGAGCTCTCCAAGGTCTTAGACAGATGCTTTCCCTGATCTCGCTACTGGAGATCTTTTAATGAAGGTGCCATGGATTGAAACCAGGACCTACTTTATGCAAAGCATGTGCTCAGCCAATGAGCGCTGGCCCCTGCCCAAGGCAGTTGAAACATGCAAATCTCTCTCTCTCCATCTGTGTGACTGTGCTGACAAGATCTATATAACAAGCTGGGGAGACGGATCACAGTAAACAGGCAATTTTACATAAAAGAGCCGAGTGGTATATTTCTGGAGGTCTGCGGAGCTGTGACCCAGATGAGAATCATAAAGGGTATCACGGTTTTAAAAAAAAGTGGAATGTCTCAAAATATATTTCTCGTAACCCTAGGGGTCTGGCATAATTATGAGGGCAATGCACGCCACTTCAGAACTCAGATTAAAAACCCGAGACCTCCTTGTAAAACAAATCTGGGGACTCAGCCCCCCCCCCCATTTTCTTTGGAACACTCTGCTTTAAGTTGATGGAAATTTGTATTTTGTTCTAGCAGGCGTAACAAAACACTTGATGAATCAGGAGTCTCTTGCAATTTTTTTAAAAAATGTTTTCATCCTATTCAGTGGCTGCAGGATGCTTTGGGACAAGTGCCTTGTTTTATTAAGCAGCTTCTCTAATAAAAAGGGAAGGTGCTTCGTGAACAAAGGGTGTTCTACCAACTGGTGCAATAGCCACTTGGAAGCATTACAAAAACAAATGAACCACCAAATCCAAATACTTTAAAATTTTGTTAACAAAAAGCCTCTCCCACTAAAAAGCCCCAACAACAACCCAGCACCCATACATAGCCATTACCATAATCATGCATGTGGAATTGAATAGCTATTCTGCAGGTCTTTAATTCACTGTATCTCCACTTCTGTGCACTTTAAACCAGCCTTCCCCAACCTGGTGCCCTTCAGTCGTTCTAGACTACAACTCATAGCATTCCTGACCATTGGCCATGAGGGCTGGGGCTGACGGGAGTTGAAATCCAAAACATCTGGGGGGCACCAGGCTGTGGAAGGCTGCCCTAAGCAGAGATTGACACATGTCATCCTTGTCCACTGATTCATGCATTTTCCTGTGTGTGGACTGCAGAAGGGCTGCAGAGGCACCTCAGATAGCTCCTTTAGAGTTCTGACTGGTTCTGACTGAAACCTGGACCAGATTCACTGCCTCACTGACATTGAAGCCACCACCCTCCACCACAGAAGGGTGAGCTACGTATGCTTGTTCATAAGAGTGCCACCTTGGAGCTCAAAGCTCTCACACACAAGGAGAGGTACTGAAACACTTCCCATCATTATAAAGAAGAGGAATGGCTTCAGCTTTCCAAACTCCGGTGCTTGCCCTAATCGGTTCTCACTCACTCTGCTTGGACTGGGATGGCTCTGGGATCATTAGATCAGCCCTTGGCCATCAATATTGCAGCTTAATGCAATTTTTGGCAACCCGGGCAAGGGAGCTTAAATTCCTTTTGACTTTTCTCACCTCCTCCCTCTACTTAGCACTCACAGCTCTCGGAGGCAGATGCATTAGTTGCCTGTACATGATGCCTGCTAATTTAAAGAGGATATTGACTGGAATCCACTAGGATCTCCCACCACCACCCACGCCTGCTAAAATTAAAGGGTAGATAGTGATATCTTAAGACTTTGCATTTGCCTGTCTTGCAGGCATCAAAAGCACAGCTAAAGGCCTGACTAGGGCCTCCTTTGTGCCTGTAACCTGTTGGGTTGGACCGAGAAGTCAGGTAACTGCAGCATAGCAGCCTAAAAGAAGCAGGGGATCTGAGCTTCAGCAAAGCAGCCTGAGCTTGAAGATGAAGGAATATTTAATCCTAAATATCTAATTTTGGAAACCATTCCTAAAGGTAAGAATTGGTGAGCAACAGAACAAGTTACTGATGCAAAGTTTTTTGTTTTAAAACGACTGTGAACTCTAATCTAGAGCAGGGATGACTAGCTTCAGCATTCGCAGGAGCTGCTCTATTCTCCAGGCCAGTTTTCCCCAACCTGGTGCCCTCCAGATGTGTTGGGCTACAACTCCCAACCCCCAGCCAGCTGTGTAAAAGAACCATAGCTCAGTGGAAGAGCACCTGCTTGGCATGCAGAAGGTCCCTGGGTCAATTCCCGGCACCTCCAGGTAGGGCTAGGAAGGAATCCTGCCTGAAACCCTGGAGAGCCGCTGCCAGTCAGTGTCGACAACAGATGGGCCAATGGTGTGGCTTACTATGAGGCAGCTTCCAATGATCCTATGCATTGTAGTCCAACACATCTGGAGAGCACCAGGTTGGGGAAGGTTGCTCCAGGCAGTGATCCATGGGTCAGGAGTGCTCAAGCTCTGAAATAAAGCAAGTGCCATTTAGCGGTAAGGGCCTTACAGTTACAAAGCATCCGTGCTCAGGCAAAGCATTATGTACAAATATGGACATTCCCATATAAAATCTCAAAGAGAAAGACAACATCCTAAGTGTGGAATCTCTCACTGGAAAACAATTTTTAGCAGGGATACCAGCAAAGGCCAAATAAAATCGCTTGGGGGACCATGTCCAGCCTGCAGGCTGCTGGTGGGCCATCCTTGGTCTAGAGCTGGGTTGGGCAACATGTGGCCCTGCCGATGTTGTTGGACTGCAACTCCCATCAGCCCTTGCCAGCATATCTGATGGTGAGGGCTGATGGGAGTTGTAGTCAACAACAACTGCCAGGCCTCAAGTTGCTTGCATCTGGTTTACAGAATCCTGCTTTTGCCAATGGATGAGATAAACTGCATGGTTTCCTTCCACCTTTATAGTTCTAAAAATGTCCACACGACCAAAACTGGACACCAGCCCACTCCCTAACCTAAATTACCTGTAATTGCTTATGTCTTGTACGTGAAACTAGGATATCAGGCATATGGGTTGCCAGACTATAGCCCTGTTCAGTCTTTCTGGTCCTCATGTAGTTAGAACTTCGTGAGGGGAGAGTGAGGACATGCTTGCTGGCCCCACCCCCTTCACCACATCCCTACTGCCATGATCTGTCATCTTCCATGTCTTGAAGGGTGAAGGTCTATAGCAGGGAATCTGATGAATGTGACTGTGCAGGTTCCCCCACATCATTAAGAACCCTGAGCAATGAGAGACATGATGGAATGGGGTGGGCCAGTGAGATGTCCCTGTTCTCTCGGTGTGGGGCGTAAAATGCCTGAACAGGGTTTATGTCTAGGCTCAATCAAGTCTCAATTAACAGGGCTTATATCTAGGCTATATAACAGGGCTTATGTCTAGGCTCAATCAAGGCTCAATCAACAGGGCTTATGTCTAGGCTCAGTCAACAGGGCCTATGTCTAGACTCTATCAAAAGCACTTATGTCTCGTCTCTATCAACAGGGTTGATGTCTAGGCTCAATCATGGCTCAATTAACAGCGCGTATGTCTAGGCTCAATAACAGGGCTTATGTCTAGGCTCAATCACGGCTCAATCACCGAGGCTTATGTCTAGGCTCAATCAAGGAACAACAGTGGAAAGAGGCCAGAAGAGAGGAGGAGCATCATAGCTCCTCTGGTAACTGTCTGCAGGTTCTCAGGGCCATCCACATTAGGACAAAATAAGGAGAGATCCTTGGGATTGTCAGGCCCAAAGGATCCAGCTTCAAGGCCAAACAAGGTGTTTGGTGACAGAATCAGGTCTAGGATCCCAGGTGACCAGCAAACAACCAATAAGTGGCATGGTAGGGAAGGTCCGGTTTGCAGCGGGGTAGAGGTGGGCAGGTTGAATAATCTTCTCCTGCTCCCAGCTGGCATGCTGGATACAGTTCTGCTGCATTGCAAGAAAAGCAGCTGGCAAGATAGCTGCACGGAGAAATTGGCAGATGGGGCGAGGTTAAGCATCCCCCACCCCCTGGCCTGCTGCTTTTCTCCTGCATATTGCTTTGCTTTGCTTTCTGGCAACACAAGTTTCAAGATCCAAATGTGCTACTGACCATGTAAGCTCATCTGCTAGCACCTGGTTTTATGTTAGATGGTCCTTCTATTATAGATCAAGTTCACAACCAGTCATGCTAAGGAGCTGATCTGTCCCCAAGGTGTCTTAGGGAGCAATCCTATGCAGATAGGCGGCTGCCTCCAAACTCTGAGGCGACCGCCTATCCAATGCAGGGCAGGAGAAGCATGGAGGGGATCATTTCCTCCACCCTCCTCCTGCCCTGCATTTTTGGCTAGACAGCTGCTTTTGGCTGTCTAGCTGCGGGATGGCAGACCAGGGGAGGAGGCTGCCGGACGACACATTGGATATGTCGTACCGGCATTTCCACCCTCCCCACCCCGGAACACCCCATTTCAGCCACTCTGTGCTCCTCTTGTAAGTGCAGAGCACAGGGCTTCTCCGCACTGCCTGCAAAGCAGTGTGGAAGTGGGGGAAGGTCAGTTCCCAGAAAACAAGATATCCTATGGCCATCTAGTAGTCACTAAAGGTGCAATCCTATGCATGTTTAGACAGAAAAAAAGTCCTACAAATCCCAGCGTCCATCCATCCATGATGGCTGGACATGCTGGGAATTGTAGGACTTTTTTTCTGTCTAAACACACATAAGATTGCACCCTAAAAGATATTCAGGCTCCTTCTGTGACACGCATAAGCCCCACTTGCTTGGATAAAGTGTTCCAAGGGAAGCCGTTGCCTGTGATTACAAACCCTCTAAATGCTCTAGAGCCTTTGTCCACTTCTGTGTTTTGCTGCCACTTCTTCAAAGAAAATTAGCCATTTACTCTGCCCATTTCCCACTTCGTCACTTTCCCATTTCTAGGTTCTGTCAAAGGTAATGCCAGTGACGCAACATTGCCACTGAATGAGAGATTGCACATAAGAAGAGATCAGATCAGACCAAAGGCTTATGTAGTCCAACATTTTGTTCTTCTCACAGTGGCCAAGCAGGTACATCTGGGAAGCTCATAAGCAGGACCTAAGGGCAATAGCTGTCCTCTGCTGTAGCAGGCCACCAACTGGTATTCAGAGGCATACTTATCATCACCATAAGTAGAAAGTATCACTTGGTGTGCTTGTATGTGTGGAATACTTGGGAAGTATTGGGAGTATAAGGGGGCCAATAACTTAAGGCACTTTTATTAAGGGAACGAAAGCTACCTGTTTTTTCCAGGATTTACTAAAGGTGCAAAACAATGCATACTATCTATACTGTCCACAGATAATCTAGTCAATGACTTTTAAGAATCCACCCCAACATGTTTATACCCATTTGCCCCGATTTAGGGAACTGGGAGTAAAAGCAGGAGGCAGGGTGCCTGCTGTTTTGCCTGGGGGCAACCCTCTTTCCCCTAACCATGCCCTACACTGTTAACATCTTCTGCACACACCCCCACAACACTTTTTTTGAGAAGGCTTTCAAGTATGTTCACAACTTATTATCCCAGAAAAACTACTGCTACCTGGACATGCCTATTTTAGTAATTTCTAGCACATCAACAGCTGGAGAGAGAGAGAGAGAGAATAAACTATTTTCCATTTTATAAAAGCATCTCTGCCCAGTTGCCTAGAGACAATTCTTAATTACTATGGGCAACAAGACAAGTGGCTATTTTATAACCCAGCTTTTGTACAGGTAATGGAGGAGATTGATAAGCGTACCATTCTCCTACCATGGATCTCTGTTGATAAATTGGCGCAAATGGCACAAGATTCTAATTAAAACTCTCTTAGTTATTCAAAGTCACCTCACTGCCATTTACTTTTTGATACTGAAAGGCAATTGACTCTGACTTGCTTGCAAGGAGTTTGTTTACACGATTTTAAACCAATCAGAACCAGGGAGAGCTCTGGTTACACTGAAGGCAAGCAGTATAGATGTGATGCTCTAAGGAGACACTGGTACTAACACAATAAGGACTCAACTGGACATGATGCAGGAGATACGTAATGAGCACCCCCCACTTCTAAAAAAAGCTGCCAGAAGGGTCCCTGAATCAGACTGGGCTGTGGTGTAAAAATCAGCCCTCCCCCTTAGTGATTACGTGCCCCATGAGGGAAGATACACAGGTACCATGAGGTACCCACATTATTAGAGTGAACTGACAGTGGACAAGATTTGTTTTAGTCTCATTAGGGCTATGTTAATTGGGTAATTTAAAAAAGGCATCCACTGTATTGCCTGCTTTGGTATCACTGAGCAAAGGCTTTTATGGCGCCATTGCTCTGCTTCAGTCATGGGCATTTATGGGAGGGAGGCCCAGATGACATCTTCTAGTCATGACCCTCCCATGTGCTTTCATCACTTACTCCATCTTTTTCCTTAATACAGAAAATTCATTAAGGAGAACAAGATAGAACAGCTGCACAATACCTTCCAATTGCTGGCAGGTGATGCCCTCCAACTGGAACCACCCTATGTAACCACTCCAGATCAATCAGTCTTGCCCAGCCTGGCGCCCTCCAGATGTGTTGGACTACAACTCCCAGCATCCCCAGCCAGCCATACTTCCTGGGGGATGCTTGGTGTTGTAGTCCAGTACATCTGGAGGGGCCCAGACTGGGCAAAGCGGATCTAGATACTTTATGGCTATCCCTCATCTTTTTTGTTTTCACTGGGAAAGATGCACATCATGATTACAGCCATTTGCTTCTCTGCAAGAGGACAGCACCATGGAGGGAGAGAGAACGGGAACACACCCTTTACATAATGTCTGTATTGGCAAGGGATGTAGGGTTACTTCCAAAAAGCAGACCAATAGGTTGGCCTTAGAAATGGGCTCTGTAAGCCACTGCGTAGTGATTTCTGTGCCTTTATAAATAAAAGCAGCCCAGGACTCTAGCAAATAAGGATATAGTTCAGCCAGGCTCACACAGGTACTCGAGCCAGATGTAATTAAAAAGAAACCCTTTTTCTCTCTCACGCTAACAAGCTGACTGCTTTCATTCAGAGCCTGAGCAATCAAAGACAGAAGCCCAAGGCAAGCAAAGTCTGTGGACTTCTCAGGTGAAAAGAGGCGTCTCTTCCCCCACCCCACCCGGACGACAAGTTGGCTTGATCTACCAATCCTTCGGTGGAAGATTCTGAGCATTTGTCACAGAGACATCACTTAGGTTGAAACCTGATAAGACTACAATAACATCACAGAATAATAATCAAACTCCTGCTTTGTTTGATAAACGGGAGGCTTTGTTTGATAACAGGTTTAGCCATGAGAAGTCTGCTTAATAGAAAGTGGGATTTTAAAAAAAATCTTGCCCCAAACATATGCTGAAGAGCTGGACAGGTTACATCAGACTTGCAAATAATTTTTAAGAAGCCTGCTATCCACCTCCTACTCGTGTTGCTCGTCTCCCCCTCTTGCTTTTCCATGTTGTTTCCATGGTCAATTGAAAGTGCTGTTTTTCACCTTTAAAGCCCTAAATGGCCTGATACCAGACTACTTTAAGAATCACATCCCCCTGACCTTGAGTGTGCCCAAACAGTACATTCCGCTTCTAAGCTCTTCTTTGAGACACTCCACCATCTGATGTATGGTAAGTGGGGTACAAGCGATAGAGCATTTTTGGTGGTGGCACCCATAATTTGGAACAGCCTCCCAAGAGAGGTCTGCCTGAACCCACCGTTGCTTGGCTTTCAACAGACAGCAAGGACCTTCCCTGGATCTACTGCTTTTAAGTTAGAGATCTATCTGTTTTTGTCATTTAACTTCTCATAGTTTTAGTGATTTTGGTTTTTTATTGCTTGCTTCTTTATTGATCTAGGTTCTTGTTTGCTGCCTAAATTATATTCTTATAGAATGGCAGTAGATAATCATTTCAAAGAAATGATTACTGCTGCTGCAACCATGTTTGGAAGGACGGGGAAAATGAGATCAGAAATGTAGCACTGTACTCAACTTCCACTATCAACAAAGCGTCAATTGATGGGAAAGCGGTAGGGGGCAGGAACATTGCTACGTACTTAAAAGATTCACAGCCCAGGCCCATAGGACACAAATCTGCATATGCTAATTTGTATCTAGATATGCAAATTTAGAAATAATTATTAGGATTTACTTAAATTTTGCAGGAGGCACAGCCAATTTCTCATCCAAATAATCTCAAATAAAATAAATTCTTCAACTGCAGGGGAAGATTTTTTGGGGGTGGGGGAGGGAATATTACAGAATGTGGGAAGGGAAGAGTTAACCCTTCCCTCTCCAACTGCAAGTGCCCTTGAAAATCACCATCTGCATGGCTATTAAGTGGAGAAATGAAACCTTCAATTGGCACCAATGGAAATTCACAGCTCTGTGGAATAGATCTGGGGCCCTGAGAAATAGATTTGAGGCCCAACACTCCTAGGTTGGGGGAAAAAGAGGTTGTTCTCCCAGAGCAGCATGGTGCTTTACTCTGTTGGGGAATTAGTTTCGGGCCATTTCACACATACAGCTAGAAACCTGTGTTTCTCAGCTAAAATGCACTAAACAAGGGCCTGAATCCAATTCTGGCACTTGTGACACATGGACCTGTATGATATGCATGTGTTCGAATACTCTATTGTTATAGCCACACTTAAGAACATAAGAGGAGCCATGCTGGATCAGACCGAGGGTCCAATCTAGTTCAGCATTCTGTTCACAGTGGCCAACCAGCTGCCCACAGGAAACCCACAAGCAAGACCTGAGTGCAACAGCAACCTCCCACCCATGTTCCAGAGCAACTGGTGTACATAGGCATACTGCCTCTGGTACTGGACATAGCATGGAGCCATCAGGACTAGTAGCCACTGATAGCCTTCATGAATTTGTCTAACTCCCTTTTAAAGCCATCCAAATTGCTGACCATCACTACGTCTTATGGTAGCAAATTCCAGAGTTTAACTATGCACTGTGTGAAGCCCTTCCTTTTATCTGTCCTGATTCTCCCACCAATCAGTTTCGTGGGATGAGCCCATTGGGTTCTAGTAGTATGAGGGAGAAAAATGTCTCCCTATCTACTTTTTCCCAACCATGCTTAATGCATAACACCTCTATCATGTCTCCTCTTACGTTTTTAGGTGTGCACATGAATATGTTATGCAGAGATGAGAACATGTGGACCTCCAGATGCTGTTGGGACTGCAACTCTCATAATTCCTCACCACTATGTTGGCTAGGGCTGATGGGGATCGTAATCCAACAATATCTGGAAGCTCACACATTCCCCACCCCTGATGTAATGTTTGACTATTGGTAAGAAAAATAAAACTAATATATACCACAGAGAGACGTAATACTCAATAGAGGGTTTTGTTTTTGTTTGAAGATATGGTGATGTAACAACATGCAAGCCTTTTTTGGGGGGGCGATATTATAAATAATAAAAGATATTACAGGAAGCACTCTTTGTTTTATGCCACATCCCAGAAAGACTTGCCTAGTGCCTACATTGTGCTCTTTCTAGCGCCAGGTGAAGACCTTTTTATTTTCCCAGGCATTTTAGTCTTTTATTTCTGTTGGTTTAACTCTCTTAAATCTCTGCATTGCTTCTAGATTTTATTTTGGTCTTTATTTTAGACTGTAGTTTTAAACTTGACAATGTTTATAACGTATCTTATGCTGCATTTTGTGGGTTTGTTATGGACAGCCCAGAGAGCTTTGGCTATTGGGCAGTATAGAAACGTAATAAATCAGTAAGTCAGGAAAGTAAATAGAAATTTGGTCAGTTGTATTTTAGTGGGTGCTAAAATAATAACTGAAAAATAATAGTACAGCAAAATGTGCAAATGAACTGCATTAATTAAGAGGAGATCTCGTAATACTAATCCTTTGGTGAAGTTTTTATAACACTGGAAGAATGTAAGTTTAATTGGAATGAAAAACATCCAAGAGTGAATGTACATATATGGGTTCTATTAGTGTTGGAAAGCTAGTGTTTATGTATAGGACAGCTGGTGTGTGTGTGTGTGTGTGTGTGTGTTTATATACTGTATGTTTTACTTACATTTATTTGAAACATTTATCAAGTCAAACCATTGGTCTACCTCACTCAGTAGGTGCATGGACTGGAAAACGCTCTCCAGTGTTTCAGACAGGTATCTTTCCCAGCTCTACCTGGAGATAGCAGGGACTGAACCTGGAACTTCTGTATGCATAGAGATGCTTTATCACTACGCTACATATTCCCCTAAAGACCTCCCTGGCTTCCTCAAATAAAGTACATTAATATCTACTCAGTGTGTACATGTCTACTCAGAAGTAAGCCCCATTGTTTGGGGCGGCTGCATTGCCCCCACCCTCTAGAACCCATTGTGGGCTGCACCCCTCCCCCACTGCTACTGGCGAGTGTGACTGCAGAATCCCTGGGAATCTGGTGGTGCCGCGATGGTGGCCATGATTGCAGGGGACCTAGCAGGGTCCATATAAAACCTCATGGACAACACATGTGGTCCACAAGCCGCCCACCCTTAGGCAGATGCAGCTTATTATTCCCTGGGCAAATTGCTTTGCCTAGTTGAGAAGAAGCCTGTGTTCTCAGGAGATTGTGAGCTGTTTACAAGCAGAAAATCTTGAAATAAAGTTCCTTCTGTTGCTTAGCATGGAGGGAGCCTCCTTATTCATCATTCACAGACTATTCGGTTGTGTTGAATCAGCATTCCCAAGGGTTCTCGTGGAATGTTGTACTTTCTGTCGCCTAGAGTATGCCTTGAGCTCCACAGTCTGTTAATCCCATAGTAGTTAGTTTTCATTAACATCACATGCTCATGCCAGCAGAAAGAATTCCCACATGGTTGGCACAAAGCACATCACTGAAGGGGAAAAGCCACTGAATAAATTTGAGTTTACCAGGCAAAATGCTTATGGAAACCCAGTTCAGAGCCTGTTAAAGAAGGCAGAAAGGATCCTAATGCCTTTGCATAGGGTTCTGCATGGGAAGGCCAATTAGAAAGGATGCTAGGATTCCTCAACATCCCCTGTGCCTAGATTTGGCATCACTCTGGGTGGTCTGTCAGTTCCACTTTTAAAGCTTCACTGTAAAAGAGAGTTAGTTAAGGATAAACTCTATACTGACCTTTGAAATCTCTGTTTGGAAGTTAAGTGTGAATAATAGGGGAGAAACAGTCTATAATTTCATATACTGTAATATATTTTCAGTGTGTGAGGGGTGGGAGGAGTCTCTCCCGCCCGACATAACCAGTTGGAAAACCCGAGAGCCATTTCACATATTACACAGCAGGAAACCTGGGTTTAATCTCACCTGTGCAACCATAATACTTGTGTTGTCAAAGATATCCATCACATTCATACTTTAGATTTTTAGGAGTACGCTTCAAACATGTAATGTTCAAAGTGGCTCTTGGTCACAGGACTCAGAAAGAGGCACAAAGGTACCACTGGGTTCAAAAGAGGAAGATATAAGTTCAGCAAGGACAGGGATTTCAAGTACTGTCATCCAAGGTGGTCTAGATAATCTTGCTGGAAGCTGGAATGGCAGTCCGACCATTGTTGGGAGACCCATTGTAGAACTCACAATTCTAATTCAGTGACAACTGGTGAAGCCCTTCCTTGTACATGGCCAATGCACTGTGGTTGCTGCTTCTCTGTGGCTGTATCCCATGTGACTCTGGTAATGGCTGGAGGAATGAGTTACATGCCTGATCATGTGGCACCACCCATGTTAGCATGCCCTCCTCGCCCCCAACCCAGACTGGTATGGGCAGCGGTATTCATGTCAACTTGGTAATCTCAGGAGATTCTGCTTTGTTCGAACATTAGCAAGGCAATGCAAGATCCAGCCACTGGGAAAAGGCTGCCGTGACATTCCAGTAACGTGAGGTATTGGTAGCCTGGTATTTTAAAGACGTGGGAGACTGAAGGGCCAATTCCATGAGGAAACCAATGTATTAAAAGCATGCTTTTATCTGAGCCATTTTGTATTTTAGCTGTCATGGCACAGCTACCAGAACCTGCTGCGGCACGGTAGATGCGGTTGAATTGCAAGCCTGGGGTATGATCAAGCAATTATATTATGGGGCTGCATACAGACTTCAGTCATGCTTGGAGCAGACTCCTTGAAAACAATGGGACTTAGGTTAGTCATGACTAATCTAAGTCCCACTGATTTCAATGGGTCTCTCCAAGCATGCCTAAGTCAGGAGCCAACCCATCGTTCCACAACATGCTGAATTGGGCTCAGAATTCTTCTGACCCACATTCCCAACATTCTGCCCTAGTTCCAGTTCATATGCACAGTGGAAGCCATCACTTGCATGGTGGCGCTTCTCTCCATCTCCTCCATTATAAAGATGTCTAGCATGAGCCGGATACTCCAAATGAACACTCAAGCATGCAGAGGTCCAGTTCATCCTATCTTTGTGCCCCCACCCCCTTTTCTTTTGGAAAGGGAAGAAACATATGGACCAGGACTCTGTGGCATTTGCATGGGGCGCCTAGTTCATACTAAATTGTTGCGAACCGCCCAGAGCGCTTTGGCTATTGGGCAGTATAGAAAAGCAATAAATAAATAAATAAATAAATAAATAAATAAATCTGCTTTGTGCAGGAAGGAAAGCAAGGATGTGCTACTCCCACGAGAGTGATGGTGCTGCTCTGTATATCAGTATATGAACCAGGGATCTGTCTCAGAAAGTAAACAGGTGTGCTTGAATCATGG
Organism: Heloderma suspectum; assembly: GCF_057233095.1. Classification (NCBI taxonomy): domain Eukaryota; kingdom Metazoa; phylum Chordata; class Lepidosauria; order Squamata; family Helodermatidae; genus Heloderma; species Heloderma suspectum. The sequence continues at coordinate 281,423,365 of NC_139461.1, read as the reverse complement.
GCAAGACCATTAGAAACATAGCTCTGAAAACCAACATCCATTTTGGTGGGCATAACATCTTGGACGCAAGCCCTGCCTGATGAAAAGTTTGGTGGAGCTGGAAAACTTACTCACAGTCCCCAACAGAATCTAGCTCACCCAAGCATGTATCAACTTGTCTATATTCTCTCATATTCTCCGAGGCCAGCACAGCAGTAACCCAATTCCTAAATAAAAAGGTAACTCTTGCTGGTTCACTTACATGAGGAGCTCAGCACCCCCCAAAACAAATTTCAAGCACACAAATGAACTATGTGAATATACAAAGGACTGCCCACAGCAGGGGTGGGCAGACTGTGGCCTTCCAGATGTTTTGGGCTACAGCTCTCATGATTCCTCACCCTGGGCTATGCTGGCTAGGGCTGATGGGAGTTGTAGGCCAAAACATCTGGAGGGCCACAAGTTGCCTATCCCTGGCCTACACCCATATAAACCTGCCTGGACCCTCAGATCAACCTCAGAGGCTGTTCTCTCTGATCCACCCCTAAGTCAATCAGGTTGCTGGGTACTAGAGAAAGGGCCTTTCCATGGGTGGCCCCACACTTGTGGAATTCCCTCCCCTGAGAACTTGACTTGGCCCTTTCTCTTGTGTCCTTTAAGCAGTTTTTGTAAAACCCTGCCAAGCCTTTTCTTCATTTTATTGCTGGTTTTTAAGTGAATGTTGTTTTTATTATGTTGTTCTTTTAAAAAAACAAAAAACATTTTTTATTGTAAGCTGCCTTGTGAGTTGCCCTCAAAGGTGGGGAAGAAATATCTACGTAAATAAATATTCCAAGACCAAAAACTTTTAGATGAATAAAGGTGCAATCCTATGCATGTTTAAACTGAAAAAAGTCCTACAACTCCCAGTATTCCCCAGCCAGCACTGGAAAAAACCCTACAACTTCCAGCATTCCCCAGCCAGCATGGCTAGCTGGAGAATGCTGGGATTTGTAGGACTTCTTCAGTCTAAACATACATAGGACTGCACCCTAATTCTCCTTCTTCAAACAAAACAAAACAGAGACCACACCGGTAGAATCACACAATGGCCTCTTGAATGGATTGCAAGTGCAACTCCACTTATTTGGGTATCACTAGCAACACAACAGACAGCCACAACAGAGGGTTACCATAAAACCTAGAAGCAGAGATGTCATTCTTAACTAAGACTCCTAGCCTCCACTGCAATGAGCCACAAGTGAAGGCTGTCTCTGAAAAGCAAGTATCTTTGTACGGGCCTGAGCAAACCTCTTCTCTCAAGCTGCAAATGCCATACGCATCCCACGACTGAATGGCCCAGACAAGCAGAAGACCTGTCTGCTTGCATGAAAGTGTCATGGCTTAAATCATGGCATGCATGAACAACTGTCTGACCCCTTTCAAAGCTGTCAAGAGAATGTGCCCAAATAGTTATCCAAATTCACCCCCCCCAGACACACACACACATTACCCCTGCATGATACAGGATATGGACCATGGGACAAGTCCTCATGCATATAACCTTCCCATGCATACCCAGTCACAGTTATCCCGCATTCTCTGACGAGATCTTCTGCCACCATGCTGCTATAGTAGTTGCACTTGTTTAACCCCTCTCAGTGATGAAAGGCGAAAACTAACTCCCCCCACCCGCTCTGTTGACTGCCACCAGGGCCAGTCCTACCATTATGTGGGGACAAGCGCCCGCATCAGGCGGCGGAGCAGAAAAGAGTGGCACACTGCACTTCTCTCCCCACCCCATCCCTGCCAGGAAGGCCTGCCGCTTCTTCCTGTCGCAGGCAGCCACGGGTGGAGCTGCCGCCACTGCCCACCCGCTTGCTTGGCCAGCCGCTCCCTCACGTGCTCAGGCAGCCAGTGGGCTGCTTGCTCCTGCCTGCCTGGTCGCACCTGCCTTGTGCCCCAGCCACCCTGCCAGCTATCATGAGAGGCTGGCCCTGGCCGACCTCCCCCAGGAGTTCGCTGGTCCTCTCGCGACACTTGGTGCACATGGCGGGAGCAGCGGCCACTCTGGCAGGAGCAAGCGACCAGCTGAGCTGGCCAGCCAAGGAAGTGAGGGAGAGGCCAGCCGGTGGGGAGGAAGGCCCACGCACAGGAGGGCCGCCACCACCGCCGCCAAGAACAGCAGCAAGCTGGCCAGCTGGATGGGGAGCAGCAGCGCCGCCTCGCTTGAGGCAGCAAGAGGGCTTGGTCCAGGCCTGAGTGCCACACTGGAAAACCCAGCCCGATACAATCTGCTGTTAACCAAGAGGGCTTTGTCTGGTCCTCTGCCAGTCCAAAGAACAAGAGTGTCACTAGCTGGAAGGCAGCCCCCAAAAGGAAAAGCGCCTTTTTGTACGTCTGAACCTCATGTCAAAGAGGCAAATGTGTATTAAGGCTTCATAATGCAACTCTCTCTCTCCACAGGAACTAGCACACTTCTGATGTTACATTAGACAGTATGAGCTCTTCTGGGGAGTGTGCAGGCCCAACCACGTCAGCTACTTTGGTGCATAGGAGAATGCTATGCCACTGGTGCGAAGGGAGCACCTTAGCCCATAGCGTCATATACAATAGAGGAGGGGAGGGCAACCACTTGGGGCCCGGGGTCCAGATTACATCCTCGGACCAAGCTGGCAAGCCAGATGACGCTGAGGGGGCAGGCCCCCACCCCAAAGGCCCTCCCTCTCCCATGACATCATCCACCCCACCCACTCCCCTCCACAGTCAGGTTCCTGCTTTCCATGCCACTCGTGTCCCGATGGGGCACAAGCAGCAACAGAAGGACGCAGCTGCCCAGCCAAGCCATGCTGCTCCTTCCGGCGCCACCCGTGTCCCTATCGGGGAGTGACCAGCAGGGAAAAGGATTTGACTTGTGCCTCCAGGAGTAGCTTCTGCAAGCCCAGGCTGAGTGGTGCAGGGGAATCTCCAGTTTATCTCTCATCTCTGGAGATAAGAAAGGAATTCCCCTCTGTGCAGCTTGTCTTCTGATGGGGATTCCTCTTCCCCAGGGATGCGGCTTGGGAAGGGGCAGGGCCTGTGGAGGGTGTTCAACCCTCCGCGTGCCGGATTGGGCTTCAGCGCAGACTGCATTAAGCCTGCAGGCCGGAGATCACCCTCCCCTGTACTAAAGCAACATCATCATCATGCCATCATATCACTTCTCTTTTAATCTCCTGCAAGCGATCGTCTGCTTTGCAAGGAACCTGTCTGTTCCAATGAGTGCTAAGGACAGACCCGAATAACTGCTGGCACTCATCTTTTCAAAGGGAGAGCAACCGTGGCTTCTTTCCTCCAGTAGCTCAGTCTCTCTCAACCTGCTGCACTCCAGATATGTTGGACTACAGCTCCTTCAGCCCCAGTCGGCTGGGGATGATGGGAGCTGTAGTCCAACACATTTGGAGGGCATCAGGTTGGGGAAGGCTGCAGTAACCTTTGGTGAAGCATGAGATTTTGTGTGTTTGCACCCAGCACAATCTAAGCCAATCAAGTCGGCACAACCCCTCTTCCAGTCCATCTTAAGATGATTATAAATGGCAGAGAGTGGGGCTTTTCATAACGCCCAGCGATATATCCCCATCAAGCATCTTCTTGCTTAACAATGCCCCCCATGCTGCAAACTCGAAAGCTTGCTCACTGGGTTGTGCCTAATGATGGCATTACGATACTGTTGCTGGTAGGGGTCTTATTTCTGTGTGTCAGGTGGTTATAACTCCTCGTCTCCAATGAGGATGAAACCCACGGCTATTCCCTTGCCACCAGCTGGAGCTGCTTGTGTGTTTGGAGCCTCCATTGGAAATCTTTCCACCACCGCTCAGTGAGACAGGGGATTCCTAGTATGAACAAAGACTGGGAGATGAAGCATCTTCAGTAATGAGGCAAACGTATGTGCTGACACTAAGACACCTCCGAAGATACCTCCTGCATATTGCAGCCTTCTCTACGCACCAAGATCAGTGTGGAATAATCATTGAGCAGGGGGTTGGACTTGATGGCCTCGTAGCCCCCTTCTATTAGTAGTAGGCTCCTACTGTTCTATGATTTTGTGATCTAATTAGCTGCTTGAGCACGTGTTGCTACTGCCATGGAAATGCCATAGAAAATGTAACAAGGGTGGGTAAACTGGTGGCTCTCCCGACGATGTTGCGCTACAACTCCAATCATTCCTGACCATTGGCCATGCTGGCTGGGAACGGTGAGCTGGGGTCCTACATCAGCTGGAAATCCACAAGTTCCCCAGCCCTAACTTAAAAGATCTTACTGCAGAGATGGTCACATGGAGAGTCTCTATACCATCACCAGTAGCCGCCAGGAACATAAAACATGGACTCTCTCGTTCTCCCCACATGATGGTAACCAGGGAAGATATAACACACCTGCTGGGGGCAGAGGCAAAGCTCTGTGGTAGATAACATGTTTTGCATGCAGAAGGTCTCAGGTCCCCAGCATCTCCAGGTAGGGCTGGTAAAAACAACAACAACAACCCTGCAGAGCTGCTGCCAGTCAGTGTCAACAGTACTGGCCTAGATGAACCAATGGTCCAACTCAGCATAAGGCAACTTCCTGTGTCTGTAAATGGAAGGTCCATTTAGTCCAGCATCTTTTCCCACAGTGGCTGGCCAGATGCATCCAAGAAACTCAACAGCAGGGTATAAAGGCAACAGCCTTTCTCCACTGTTGCCCCTCAGCAGCTGGTACCCAGAGGCATACCAGTTGCTGAATATGAACACTCCCATTTAGCCATCATGGCTGTTGATAAACCTATCCTTGTCTAATCTCCTTTTAAAGCTATCTACACCAATGGCTACCACTGCATCTTGCGGCAGTGAATGCCATAAGCTAATTCTGCATTGTGTGAAAAAGTACTTCCTTTGCTCTACCCTTGAGCCTATTCTCCATCAATTACACCGAGTGGCTACTAGTATTAGTGTTGAGAGGGAAAGAAAAAAACCTCTCTATCCACATTCTCTGTGCCACACATAGTTTTATAACATCACCCATTTCATCCTAATCATTAAGAGATGGGAGGTGGAAAATTGACCGTGGAGAACCAAATGGCACCCCCCAGTGATTGTAACATCACAATTCCCCCCATATTTCTTCAGCAGCTTTGGATCCATTTAGAATTGTTCTAGGCTACATCAGCTAGGATGCCAAGATCCTCCATGATCTCTGTCAGACAGACATTTATAAGGCAAGTCAGGAGATTCCTTCTATCATTTCAGCTATGTGGAAGCTATAAACAAGAATTTGTCACAGCACCCAGGATAATCTTGACAACCAGTACCCAGTCTCTTTGGCAACAGTTAAAGATAAATCATAAATCGGGATATAGAAATGGGCTGGAAGCAAAATAATGTTGAGTATCAATCAGATGATAGATGGTGGAACTGTGTTTGGCTGCATTTGGACAGAGGACATGTGGCCAAGAGGATGTGTGGTAATTTTGGGGATGGCAGTTGAACACAAAAAAAGGCCATCTTTTAAAAACATACAGATTTGGTTGCGCAATATGCCTGTTCGCGAGACTCCAGTCTTGCATTTCCAATTCAAATTGGTTACCTTGACACCTGCCTGTAGGTCATACCTGAGGGATGCCAGTAGCATTGCCCCCAGTAAGGAACTGGCATCATTAAAAGGAGTGTATAATAGCAAAGCTGCCCTCTTTTTGCTGCTTTGGAGGGCTGAGCTACAGGCTGTATTGAGAAGCATAGTATTTGGGCCGTTTGGCCCAAGTGTTCCTTGATGGGTAGAGTGTTGAGTTGAAATCAAGTGTTCCTTGATGGGTAGAGGGTTGAGTTAGTCACAGTGTACAGCGTCCTAGTGGAATACTGGAAATCCAGATGCATAAGGTCAATGGGTATTCTGCATTGGCTCAGCAGGAAGTTACTGCACAAGTGCTTCTGGGGCAGGTCATTGATGATGAATGAGTCCACGATGGCAAAGATAATGGTCCTGCTACCATCTCACTAGCAACATGCCTGCTGTCTGATGCCAGAATAGAACTACAGTCCCTGATGCACAGTCCATTCAATGGACTGGAAGGATGTTTCTGGTGAGGTCATCATCCCTCTGGAAGACTTCACTTAGAACCTCTGACTCTTGGCTTGGGTCATTCTCAGAGTGCTCTGGTTCCTTCTTGTCGCTGTTTCGCACGGCAGCCTCAAGGGCCTTCTGCCTGCGGTAGAAGTGGGAGAACTTGTTGAAGATGATAGTGATGGGCAGCGCCACAACCAAAATCCCACCCAGGATGCAACCAGAGGCTGCCAGCTTGCCAGCCACAGTCACTGGCACAACGTCTCCATAGCCTACGGTCGTCATGCTAACCGTCCCCCACCACCAGCAGGCAGGGATAGTGTCAAAACCAACATCTTCCTCCTTTTCTGCAGTGTAGGCCACTCCAGAGAAAACAGACACCCCAACAGCCAAGTACAGGAGAAGAATTCCCACTTCTCTGTAGCTGTGCTGAAAAGGAAAACAGAGAAAAGATCATGGATGGCAGCAGTTAGGCCTCAGGACCAATACATGAGAGATGCTTTGTGTGAAAGGAAGTCACAGGCCCATCTTGGCTTTTCTACTCCATGAGAATCTGGTTTGTTCCCTTCCCCCTCCTAACAGGGACCTTTCTGATTAAATCATGTGGGGAGGTAGGTGGCAAATCCACTTAGGGTGGAACAACACAGTGCCTCACTGTACTTCCTATCCTGCATTTGCTAAGGTATTGGGAACATAGGAAGCTGACTTCTACCGAGTCACGCCATTGGTCCATCTAGCCCCGTAGTGTCTACGCTGGGGGTGCTGAACCTCTTCCAGCCTCAGGGCTGAATTCAATTTTGGGAGAAGCTCTTGGGCCCACATTCAAGTAGTGGGAGGGGCTGAAGGCAAAAGGGATGTGGCCAAAATACTAGCAAATTTTGGCTTACAGTTCTTCCTGCCAGTAACTAAGCTTTAGCAGAGCCATTTCAACCTTTTAGAATGGGTGGGAAACTGCACAAAAGCCAGAAAACCACCACACAATTGCTGGTTGGGAGAAAGGTGCATGGCAACTGGGGAACCCCGGAGGACCGGCTTGGGACCCCAGGTGGGCTGGATTTCGCCCTTTGGTTTTGCACCTCTGGTTTACGTTGACTGGCAGCAGCTCTCCAGGGTTCCAGACAGGAGTATTTCCTATCTGGAACTATCTGGAGATGGACCTGGAACCTTTTGCACACAAATATGTAGTCTTCCACTGAGCTACGGCCTTTCTTCCAATGTGGAGGCAGAAAGGTAGACAAAAGGGGTGTGTGTGTGTGTGTGTGTGTGTGTGTGTGTTTAGCCATTCCTATGCCCACCAATTCTGTCCTGCAAATTCCTCCTCCTAAGGTTGTTCCCCGCCCAAGCTGGGCTTGGTCATAGTCTCGGAGCTCAACTGCAAAGAAAAGCAAATGGACTACAAATGGCTGGAAAGGTATTTGCGGGGGAGAATCAGCAGGCAAAGTAAAGGCTCAGCACCTCCCCCACCAATTCTTCCCCTGCATGTCTCCCCACCCTCCACACTAGTGTTGAGGGAAACACAGTCCAGTGTTTGCCTTGGAGCATGTAGTTCTGCCCTTCAGCTGCGTGCTGCGTCTCCATTTGCTGCATGTTGAAAAATAATGTTTAACTCTTTCCTGGAAGATTTTTAGACTAAACACAGTTCACAATTCAGCTCCAGCAAGCAGGTATTGAGCAGTTCTGAAACAGAGAGCAACCATCTATGCCACACTCATCCCTCCTGCTTTGAGCCTCAGTGACCTCTTGCAGTGCAAACACACCATTACACGAGTTCACATCACACCCAATTTGCAATCTCTTAATATTTTACAGCTGCAATCTTTGGAATTGCTCGTTACAGATTTCTTTTCTGGCCATAGAATTGCACAGTTGAAAATCAGTATCATAACATAATTCACATTTCTTCCCTCTTTTATTTGGGCGGGAATGACAGGGAGCCATTTGTACTGCAGGGAAGTTAATAATAATAATTAACTACAAGTGGGTGACTTTCTGCTGTCATCTAAATGGCTTGTAAAACGCTGCCTGCAGTCACAGGCAGTGATCCTGCACATGGTTACTCTGTTGAAGGCTGCAGTCCCATACCCACTAACTCAGGAGTAAGCCCCACTGAACTCAATGGGACTGTCTTCTGGGTAAGGTTTAGACTGTACGCCTCTAGGCAGGAGCTGTCTTGTTTTACTGACTGAGCGTAAGTTGCCCCGGGGAGCCTTGTTTGGCTGAGGAGCACAGTAAAAATAGCTTTAAATAAACAAATAATATTGCCCCGTGAATTTCACTGACTTCAGTGGGATTCACATCCCCTAAGCTGTATGCAGGATTGCAGCCTTAGGCCAGGGGCTAAGAAACCTGGCTGCACCCTCCCATCACCAGCTCGGTATCTGCCAGTCTAGGGCCCAGGCTCCTTCCCAGATCAGTACGCTTCTTAACAGCTCTCGGAATGTAAATCAAAATGCTTTGCTGACCAACACCCTCTGCGACTAATGTCAGCTGAGCCTCAAGGATCAGGCAGCTGCAGCCATCACGTCCCTTGGCACTTCTCTGACTCCCAGTGTTGTGTCTGTGAAGGACAAGGCACAGGAACAGCAGTAAGCTACGTGGTGCTGCCAGGCTGGTTCTCAGGACAAAGCCCGGCTCCAGACTGGAACCACTGCCAGCCCACTAGGTTGAGCCAGTCCTCGGTTTGCATTCCGCCAAGACGAACACTCGCCTGGTGTCTGCAACGTTTGGCAACTATCAGGTTGATTTCTGGGTGGCAAATAAATATCTGTCACTTGCTTCCCTTGCACAGATTGTAAAGCAGGCACTGGAAAGACAAGGGGGAGGCCCACACAATGCCTAGAGCTATGCCATGCATGGATGAAGCCAACTCAGCCACAGGGAAGATCAAGAAGGTGGCTGATGCAAGGGCGCTTGGGGGAACAGGGCTTGTGCAATTTTGCAGGAGGATGAATGGACGAGACGCAAAGTGTCTCCTGCCACTGTCGTGCTGTGACAAGAAAAGTTGTGTCCAGCTAAACTCCCCCTTTTGCTGGTCCTTTGGGAAGGGCCAAAGCTCAGTGGTAGAACATCTGCTTTGCTTGCAGAAGGTCCCAGGTTCAATCCCCAGGATCTTCAGGTAGGGTTAGGAAAGAATTCTGCCTGAAAACCTGGACAGCCATTGCTGCCAGTCAGTGTTGACAATACCAGCCTAGATGGACCAAATGGTCTGACTCAGTATAAGGCAGCTTCCTATGTTCCTATGGATTGAATCTGGCAATCCTATTGGATGGCCATATTGGTGTTAACAGAGATAGGCAAATATCCAGTGCCAGTTCTCAAGACAGGGGTCAGAATGGAGTGTTTCCAGTTCCAGAGCCAAGAAGACAAGACAAGCTTCCTCCACCTTCTGGGCAGGTCTCTTATGCCTTGAACTTGCAGAAATATTCCTTGTTATGAATGTGAAAGGAGGTTTACTATCTAGCAAACCTACTCTCTAGGGTTGCAAAAGACATTCCAGGATGGCACTTCCATATTTGCCGATACAAAGTGGTCCATCTTATGGCTTAGAGTTCCGTCTGGTGGACCATTTCCACAAGCCCTTCGCACCCCAAGGCTTCAGTCTCAACATGGACCTGAAACTGCCGCGGTACCAGATTTTGAACACATGTAGGTATCTTGCCACTGCTAAAATAAATTTACTTTGATGGTAGAACATCAGTGCCATATTAATAAATACTTAGCATAGACGTAGAGGGTTTCCAGTGATCAATGCATTACCTCACTAAGACCTGGAAGACAGGAAAGTGAAGAGGTGGGATAGGAAAGCGGCCAAGAAAGGCATCTGTGGCTTAGAGGTGAGATCTGAACCAGGAATTTCCCAGTTCACAGCACACATGCTGAGCTGCCATGCTACACTTGTTCTCTGTTAAGAAACATAGCTGAGAAATACATGAAACTACAACAGGTACAGCTATATCCTATGCAAGTTTGCTCAGGAGCTTGCCCCGCTGACTTTGATGGCGCTTACTCCCAAGTAAGGAGAAGAGCCATAGCTCAATGGCTTTGCACAGAGAAGGCCCCAGGTTCAATTTCCAGCATCTCCAGGTAGGGCTGGGAGTCTCTGGAGAACCACTGAGAGTCAGTGTAACAGAGCTGAATGGCCCAATGGTCATTAATAAAGCAGCTTCCGATGTTCTTAAGCATGCATAGTACGGCAACCTTTAAAGAAGCTTCTGGGGAAACACAGGATTCCACTTGCCTCCCCTCCAACTCCTCAGGCTGAACTCAAAGTCCTTTGTGACAGACCTCTGCATCTTTATAGCTTGGCAAACCTCCTTGAACACGGCCCTGTTATTTCTTAAAAACTGACCCGCAAACAATAGATCATTCTACTCCGTAACTCTGCTCTGAGGCACAGCAAAGGATCAAAACTATCTGGCTGATTGCTGCTGGAACTGACACAATGAACGACCCATGCCGCTGTCAAAAGATGACGAATCCATCCATCAGTGTCATGGGTGCATGTTTGCTCAGGCATGTCAGGTGAGGGAGTGGAAGTCCCTCTAAGCAGCAGAAGTGGGGCGGGGGGCGGGTGGTTAACACAGAGTCACATGACATGAGCAGAACAAGCTCCGTCAGAGCCGATTATTTATAGGCAGGGCACAAGTGACAGACCGGAAGGGACAACAGCATAGTGACAGTCAGACACAAAAAGAAGCTGTCAAATAAGAGAGGGACAGCTTCTAGAAGCGCAAATCCAGCCATGAATGTGGAACAGGCCAAGATGCTTTCCCCCTACCAATAGCAGAAAGCATGATAATGCTGGAGGGGAAGCTAGCTAAGGTCTAGGAACTACAGTGCTACGAGCAAGGAGAAGGTGGTTTCCCATACAAAGGAACCACTACACAAAGATCCCACTATGCAGTTTACACCTGAAAATAATGGGTCCCTGGCTCCTGGATCAATAACACATTTTCATCTTTTTATAGCAGCCATTATTTCACTTTCAGCCTCTCACTGCACTGGCTGCATGAGTGGGCTGGGTGGGGAGGGAAGCCATGAAACAAAACATGCTTACAGCACAGAGCAGTACCGAGAAAGGCACTTCCGAAGAGAACAGAAGTTCTGCGCAGGCGACCTGCCCCCTACCACAGAACCTTCGAAGATGTGCTTGCCACCCACCCCTCGGTCCTCAGGTCCCGATATAATTGTTGCCATGACCCTGGCACTTCCAGCGTTGCTACTTGAGCTGCATGAATTCAACTACTCCATGAAGCTAAGCCTCCCCAGCACCACCCAGGCTCAAGCACGCCTCGTCCCCGAAGCCGCCTTCAGCTTAACCCTCTAGTCCTTACCCCCGACTGAAATGAGGCTTGGCTATGTTTATCTGCATCTGCATGGTTTGCAAAATGTATATGCTTCAGTATAAAATGTCCCCAGGTCAGTTAACAACAAGGAACAAGATGCCACCCACACAAGAATGCAGTGAAAATACAGCTAAAACACGGAATAAAACCAGCAGCCATAAATCTCTTAAAATAATGAGAAGTACTTCCTTTTGTCTATCCTGGATCTTCTGCCAATCAATTTCTTTCGGTCAGCCTTCTCTAACTGGATGCCCTCCAAATGTGTTGGACTACAGCTCCCACCATTCTCAGCCAAGACCCTGCTCTGTCCACTACACCACAATGGCTCTCAAACAAACATAGGGGGCTTCCAGACAACCATTCTATGTGTGCGAATACTGTTCCAGTGCTAGCCCTATTAAGAAGCAACAGAGCATTTTCTACTCTCCCCATGGGAAGAAATGGGCATCAGAGTTTATGGAGAAGGGGGATGTCCACTTTGCACTGCTAGGGAGACCTGGAGCATGAGAATGGCACTAGCACTACCAAGAGGCACAGAGCTGCATCGAATCTTAGCCTAACTTTGTTGCTGTTCAGTCGTTAAGTCGTGTCCGACTCTTTGTGACCCCATGGACCATAGCACGCCAGGCCTTCCTGTCCTCCGCTCTCTCCTGGAGTGTGCTCAAATCCCATTAATTTCAGTGGTTCTACTCTTAAGTAGGACTAGCACTGGATATAACACACAGTCTACTCTCCTGAACCACACTCAAATGGTGGTGGACACGCACCCTATTATCACTTCAGGTAAGCAGCCCGGAAGCAGGAGGAGTCCCACAGACACAGGAGCAAAGTATCCAAGTCAGTGTTCAGGATGAGATCACATGCTCACTAGTTCTGCACTTTGCAGAGTTGAGACGAGGGTTGGATTGCCTTTTCTTGCTCACCCATCAGCAGCATGCCTGCTTACCTCCCTCCAGGCTATAAAGGGACCCACGCTACTTTCGGTACCACATGGCATGAAGATTTCCTTCTGTTGCATCTCCAAGGGGAGGGGCTTCTTAAAATGGCATGCGCATGCAGGAATAGTCATTTTTCTTTTATTTATTTTTTTTAAAGCTGGGTGAAACTGACCAGGCTTTCTCTTGCCAGAAACCTTGCCAGTTTCACCAGAGATCAGCCAGTGGGTGAGGATAATAGCTGAGGGGCAGACAGGGGTAGAAGAGAAATAGGGTTCCACACCATAACTAACCACATCAGAAGTCACACCTCCAAACCATGAGAGACAGAAGTGCTAGTCAGTTCATGCTGTGAAACTTCATGCTTCAATTGTGTTAGACATTTTAAAAAATGGTGATAGTCACCCACTTGAAGAAACAGGCAACTATATAGGGAGAAATATGGGAATGCAACAGTTTGAGATAAACTTCGTCTGGATTCTGTAGAATGAATAAGCAAATGCTTCTCGTAGGAGCGGGGCGGGGGGGTGGGAGGGAGAGGAGGCTAGTTTGGAAGTACCTACAAGTTGGCATTCCTGCTGTCTTTATTCTAATCCATGGTCTTTGCAAAGAAGTTGACCCCTCTTCTCCTTTCCATTTTTGGAGTCCTGTTGACACAACTAGAACTTCAGTCCAAGCTGCATTAGTTCAGTGGCAGTGCCTTCAATGATTTGAAAAGGATTCTATAGATTAGAGCAGGTGGAGGCGACCTGATGCCTTCCAGATGTTTTAGACTACAAAGCCCTCATAATCCCTGATCATTGGCCATGCTGGCTGGGAATGATGGAAGTTGTAGTCTAAAACATCTGGAGGGCACCAGTTTGTCTACTCCTGGATTAAAGAAGGTCCACAATGTCTCTTGGAAGTAGAATGTGTGTGCGAAAGAGAGATGTCTTCATATTAACCATAACCTGTGCCCAAGCAACCTGCTTCATACTTTCCCTACAGTCCTCATGACTTATTTCTCTGACAGTGTTGTGAGTGCCCACAGTGGGAGGCAAATTATGACGAGTATTACTCTGTAATTTGCACACATGGAACATTAAGAATCTAAATCTGAAGCAGCAGCAGATGTTCTCAGGAAAGATGCTTTCTTCATCAAAATTTCAGTTGTGCTGAAAGTATCTGAGACTTGGTGGGATGACTCCCATGACTGGAATACAGCAATTGAAGGGTATAACTTGTTCAGAAAGAACAGGAGGAACAGAAAGGGAGGTGGGGTTGCACTATATGTGAAAAATCCGTATCTTTGCACAGAAATACAGGAGGATGAGCTTGGCAGCCCCATCAAGAGCATCTGGATCAAAATAAATGGAGCAAAGAAAAAAAGAAACCTGGTGGTCACAGTCTACTACCGGCCACTCAATCAAGAAGAAGACAAGGAAGAAACTTTTGAAAAGCAAATTGCCAATGTTTCAAGGAAGTATGATGTAGTAGTAATGGGAGACTTCAATTTCCCCGATATTTGTTGGGAGACAAATTCTGCAAAACATGGCCCCTCCAGGAAATTCCTGACTTGTGTGGTGGATAACTTCCTCCTACAGAAAGTAGAGGAAGGAACTAGAGGATTGGCTATCTTTGGCTTGATCCTAACCCACAGAGATAACTTAGAGGATAAAGTAGCAGTTACAGGAACTCTGGGGGAAAGCGACCATGTTATGCTTGAGTTCTTGGTTCTAAAGGAAGCAAAAGCCACGTGTGGCCAAATGTAGATTTTAGGAAAGCTGATTTTAATGAACCCAGAACAATGATCAGTAAGGTCCCACGCTAACGAAAAATGGAGTCCAAGATGGGTGGGAGTTTTTAAAAAAGGAAATTCTCAAGGCACAATTACAAACAATTCCAACAAGGAAGAAAGGTGGAAGACAACAGAAGAAGCCCATGTGGCTTTACAAAAAGCTTAGAGATGACCTGAAAACAAAAAAGGACACATATAGGAAGTGGAGAGAAGGCCAAGCAACAAAGGAAGAGTACAGGCAGGTAGCACAGAATTGCAGGGATGGTGTCAGGAAGGCTAAAGGTGAGAACGAGCTGAGGTTAGCAAGGGATGCTAAAAGCAGCAAAAAAGCTTTCTTCAGCTATGTGCATAGTAAAAGACAGAGGAAAGAAATGGTGGTTCAGCTATTAAATAAGGATGGCAAAATGAAAACAGATGACAAAGTAGAGGCAGAAGTGCTCAGTTCCTACTTTGGCTCAGTCTTCTCCTGAAAGAGGGTCTATGACCCCCCTGGCAAAGGCGAAATACAGGCTGAAGGGGCAGGATTGCATCTTGAGATTGATAGGCATATGGTCAAGGGAACACCTAATTACTTTGAATGAGTTCAAATCTCCAGGGCCAGATGAACTGCATCCTAGAGTAATAAAGGAACTAGCAGAAGAACTCTCAGAACCACTGTCTATTCTCTTTGAGAAATCATGGAGGACGGGGGAAGTGCCAGATGACTGGAAGAGGGCTAATGTTGTCCCTCTCTTCAAAAAGGGTAAAAAGGAGAAACCTGGGAACTACAGACCAGTCAGTCTGACATCAATCCCTGGGAAAATTCTGGAGCAGATGATAAAGCAATCCATCTGTAGCACCTTGAAAACAATGCAGTGATTACTCAAAGCCAACATGGATTTGTTAAGAAAAAATCCTGCCAGACTCACCTGATCTCATGTTTTGATCAAGTAACCTCTCTTGTGGACTGTGGGAATGCTGTGGACATCATATACCTCGACTTCAGCAAAGCTTTCGACAAAGTGCCCCACGATATCCTGATGAGCAAACTAGTTGAAAGTGGGCTAGATGAGACAACTATCAGGCGGATCCACAGCTGGCTGCAGAATCGGACTCAAAGAGTGCTTATCAATGGGATCTCCTCAAGCTGGGGAGAGGTAACGAGTGGGGTACCGCAGGGCTCAGTCCTGGGCCCACTGCTCTTCAACATTTTCATTAATGACTTGGAGGAGGAGGTGCAGGGAATGCTGATCAGATCTGCAGGTGACACAAAATTGGGCAGGATAGCTAATACTTTGGAAGATAGAAACAAAATTCAAAGTGATCTTGATAGACTGCAGTGCTGGGCAGAAAACAACAGAATGACATTTAATAGGGATAAATGCCAAGTTCTGCACCTAGGAAAAAGGAGCCAAATGCACAATTACAAGATGGGTGATATGTGGCTCAATAACGCTACAAGCGAGAAAGATCTTGGAATTGTTCTCGATCACAAGCTGAATATGAGCCAACAATGTCATGTGGCTGCAAAAAAGGCAAATGCCATTTGGGGCTGCATTAATAGAAGCATCGCTTCCAAATCCCGGGAAGTAGTAGTTCCCCTCGACTCAGCACTGGTTAGGCCTCATCTGGAGTACTGTGTCCAGTTCTAGGCACTGTTCTTGAAGAAGGATGCAGACAAGCTGGAGAGGGTTCAGAGGAGGGCAACAAAGATGATCACAGGACTGGAAACAAAGCCCTATGAGGAGAGACTGAAAGAACTGGGCATGTTTTGCCTTGAGAAGAGAAGACTCAGGGGAGATATGATAGCGCTCTTCAAGTATTTGAAAGGTTGTCACAGACAGGAAGGCCAGGATCTCTTCTCGATCATCCCAGAATGCAGGACACGGAATCATGGGCTCAAGTTACAGGAAGGCAGATTCTGGCTGAACATCGGGAAAAACGTCCTGACTGTTAGAGCAATACGACTATGGAACCAATTAGCTAGGGTGGTGGTGGGCTCTCCCACGCTGGAAGCATTCAAGATGGTGCTGGACAGCCATCTGTCGGGGATGCTCTGATTTACATTTAGAGAGCCAGTGTGGTGTAGTGGCAAGAGTGTTGGACTAGGAGCTGGGAGATCCGGGTTCTAGTCCCCACTCGGCCATGGAAGCTCACTGGGTGACTTTGGGCCAGTCACATACTCTCAGCCCAACCCACCTCACAGGGTTGTTGTTGTGAGGATAAAATGGAGAAGAGGAGGATAATGTAAGCCGCCTTGGGTTCCTTGCAAGAGGAAAAAAGGTGGGGTATAAATGTAATAAATAAATAAAGATTCCTGCACTGAGCAGGGGGTTGGACTCGATGGTCTTATAGGCCCCTTCCAACCCTACTATTCTATGATTCTATCTAAGTTGGGTGGTAGAGTGTTGGCTGGTAGAGCTAAAGTCCAAGGCTAAGCTATCCTTCCCCAACCTGGTGCCCTCCAGATGGTTTGGACTACAACTTCCATCAGCCCCAGTCATAAGAACATAGGAAGAGCCATGATGGATCAGACCAAGGGTCCATCTTGTCCAGCACTCTGTTCACACATTGGCCAGCCAGCTGCCCATGGGAAACCCACAAGCAAGACATGAATGCAACAGCACCCTCCCGCCCATGTTCCCCAGCAACGGGTGTACATAGGCATACAGCCTCTGATACTGGACATAGCACATAGCCATCAGGATGAGTAACCATTGACTGCCTTATCCTCCATGAATTTGTCTAACCCCTTTTTAAAACCATCCAAATTGGTGGCCATCACTACATCTTGTGGTAGCAAATTCTACACCTTAACTATGGGCTGTGTGAAGAAGTACTTCCTTTTACCTGTCATCATTGGCAATGGTCAGAGATGATGGGAGTTGTGGTACAAAACCTCTGGAGAGCACACGGTTGGGGAAGGCTGGGCTAAGAAATGTATAGCCAACATTTTCAACCATTTGTCCAAGTGCTGGATGCTCACAGACAGATCCTGACAACCCCTTCAGCATCACCTCATCAGGACCTTTCCGTGTGCCAAAGACACTGTAGTAACATGCTCCCTGCTATCCCTTGGTCCTATGCTTGGCACAGTTCCCTTCAGGCCACTGAATCCGAAGAATTCAATCCAGCTTCTTGCAGGCTGAGTCTTTCCTGAGCTTGTTTATTGTTACAAAACCCCGGCCCTTTAAGAAGAACAAAAACAGCAGAACAAACTTCAGTCCCCCAGACACTCTTTGCACTGCAGGAGATCCCCCATCTCAGCCAGTCATGCACACACATCCAGCTGGCCCTAGAACTCCTTCTGGTGTCGGTTGAATGCCAGCTCTTGCAGGTTAGCCTTAGGCTGCCTGGCAGCAGGCTCATAGATAAATCAGCTATGGTCAACCGAGCTGGGAAAATGTCCTAAGTCATAGGCACCAGCCTTGAAATTTCAAGGTGCTCAAGGTCCCCCCCGCCCCCGGCAGAGCTGATGATTAGGATAGCATATGCAGCATTTCCCTCCCTCCAACTCTAAACTTTTAGTCTAAAAAACAAAACAGAAGCCTGAACTTAAAGAGTGAAATCATGAAAAGTGATACTTGAATATCTAGTACTTGGAAGTTTCATAGAATCTGGAAACACCTGCCAATTAGCTTCAGGGAAGAACTGTGCGGGGGAGGCATCTGTGGAGGAGCGGGGCACATCGGAGGGTTCTATAGGACACAGGAGCTTAGGCTGTGTACACACCGCCCTTATAGCAGGTTCCACGTTCTGCCCAAACTAACCCGTAATTTGTGCCAATAGCCAAATTCTGCGATTTACAAAAATCATGCAACGCAGCTCTTGGGAGACTAGAAATGCCATGAGGGCAATTCACAGCTGTTCCATACAGGACTGGCATGAACGAAATGCAACTCTTTACCCATGTCTTTCTTTTCAGGGTCCTCGGTCCTTGAGAACGGGTAGTTTCAAAGGGCAGAGGGGTTAGAGAGGGGTGTGTCACTAGAAAGACAAAAGCCAAGGTTGGGGAAAATGGGCATGGTGAAGGTGGGTGGGTGGTACTGGTAGGAATAAAATACACTACAGCAGCCTTCCCCAGTCTGGTGCCCTCCAGATGTGTTGGACTACCAACTCCCAGCATCCCCCAGTCAGCATGGCTGGCTGGGGGCATGCTGAGAGTTGGTAATCCAACACATTTGGAGGGTACTAGGTTGCAGAAAACTGCAGCACAGCAATATCATATGACAGTATCTACTTGGGGGGAGTTGAATCTCAATTCATTTGGGTTTTACACCCCTGCATTATGGTATTCTAGCTTGAAAAAGTACCAAGGCATGAATAATTTTCATTAGGTTTGAATCAGACACAAAACCTTCCCACTAAATTGAGTTGGTGAAAAGTGCTCCTGGCTACTGCTCTGATTCGGATTTCTGAGGCATCATGAGTGCTCCAAGCCTGAGAACCTGAGACACAAGAGGTGCCTGCAACATCAGCTACTCCAGGTTTACCTTCAAGGTGGCTCCTAAAGACCTCAAGCCCGTCGAATGCCTCGCCAGCTTCAGCACCCGGAATATCCTCATGAGTCGAAACACCTGCACCACCTTGCCCAGGTTCCCCAGCTCCGAGTCACTCCCCATGGCCACGTCGACCAAAAGGGTGATGTAGAAAGGCAAGACTGAGACAATATCAATCAGGTTCAAAGGATGCTTGAAGAACTTCTGCAGGTTTGGAGCCAACAGCAAGCGGGCGGTCACTTCAAAGGTGAACCAGGAGATGCAAAAGTACTCCAGGCTTTGCAACACAGAGTCATCCTTCAAACTGCCATCCTCATCAAACTCCTGGTAGTCCGGCATGCTGTGGATGCACATAATGGCAATGGAAACCAGCACGACACTGATCGAAACAAAGCTGAAGAGTTTGCTCGGGATGGAGTAGCCCGGGTTCTCCATGGTAAGCCACAGGCGCTTCCGCAGATTGCCGCAGCGCAGACTGCTGTAGCGGAGCAAATCGTGACTGAAATCCAAGATCTCATCAAGGGAGGTGTCCACGCTGCTGACCTCACTCTCTTCATCCCAGTTGTGATGGCGGCTCTCCAGTTTCCGCTCGTGGTAGCGGTAGCTGCAGCACGAGTCCAGGAAGAACTCGTTAATGCCCCAGTACTCTATCTCCTGGCAGAAGGAGAAGACGCACAGCTCCTCCATCACATGCAGCTTGCCAGTCTGGTAGAAATGGAGCACATATAGGAAGAAGCCGGGGTTGCGGTCAAAGTAGAACTCCCTGGCACTGACATCGTAGTCATCACACAGCTGCAGGATAGACTCCTCGGAGTCGCAGGACAGCAAGCGTGCGAGGCGGGTGTCTGGGAACTTGGAAAGAGCACTAGAGCTAAGTCTTCTTCTCAGGCCTCCAACGTTGATGTTGATGACCTCATCCTCAAAATCGGGATCCCAATAATTTAAAGTCTTGTTGACCATGATCAGTAGAGCTGGGGCTAAAGTGACCTGCAGACAACACATAGCCAGAATATGGGAGGGAGGGAAAGAGAGAGAGAGATTTTTCATTTCAGACACTTAGTTGCTTCTGGAGAAAAGTGGTAATCCAAGCACCTAAAGACAATATTTTGCTTGCGAGTCACATAGCTGGTTAGAATACCTAAACTTTGTTTGATATTGCCATTTGTCTAGTTAATTAGTCTTCCAGCTAAGAACGGCCATGCACTACCACCCACAGAATTGAGGAACCACTGATACGCTCTCTTATTAGCAGAGCTTTAATAGAGGGGCAAACTACACATTAAAATACATGCGATTGCATGCAAACCTCAACAGCTAAAGCAGATTTGCAGCAGGAAAATTCATGGCTGGGTGAAAGATTATACGCACCATCCCCCTTCCTGCAGAAAGAGTATCTGTGGCTGGGATCCAAAGAGCTGCTGTTAAGCTCACTCAAGGGCTTTGAGCTAGCCCAGTGGTATTTCGCTTTATTTTGTTTTCCCAGCTGACGCCCCACCACAAGTCAAACTGTTTTTGAAACTTCCCTAAATGTTCCACCACCACCCCTGCCCCACAAGAGTTTTCTCTGCTGCATGCGGGAAGTGCTGATGTTCAAGAAAGACACACCTACAGCCCTACTGGGATCATGGAAACAATTTCAGGATTTGTTAGATCCTGGCCAGTGCTCAGCCAAATAGCAGGGGTCCCAACAAAAAACCCAATCCCCAAATCACGTAGTAAGCATTCTGCAGAGGGTAGCTGTGGTAGCCTATTGCAAGGAAAAACAGCAAAGAGTCCTGTGGCACCTTAAAGACGAACACATTTATTCTGGCATAAGCTAGACAACTTTGTTCAAGAAGGGATGTCTGAGGAAGCTGGCAATAATTATGATCCCGAACAAGGACTGATAGGAAGCCAGGATGGAGACAGGTTCTAGCTCATATAATCAAGCACACCTGTGTCATCGTTGGGCAATACTAAATGAAACTGGTCCAAATATGCAGGTCAAACCTGAGCTACGCATCCCTCAAACTCTAGCTCTGCATTCAAAATGGAAGCTCCTAAGTTGAGCAAAATTCAAGCCATTTTGTCAACAAAGTAGGTGGCAAAACCTCCCACAGCAGGCAAAGGATGACTCACCCACTATGTAAGCGACAACCCAGAATTACCACACACCATTTACTGCTCTGAACAATCCCTCCAGATGGTACTTTGCGGAGTCAATGGTAGCAGGGAAGAAAATTTTCCTTCTGTGATGCCACTCCTCTTGCACAGTCTTTTAAAAAACACCTATAAATCAGTCAGTACCATCTGCGATATAGTCAGTCTCCCAATTAATTTGGGTCAGGTTTTCTGTAAAAAGAAAAAGGGGAAAAAGAGGCCTTTGCTGACGGATGTGGTTGTCTACCATCATCCCAAGGACAACCTTGATTCATTAAAATAAATTGTGCTGCTCTATAAGAAAAAATCCAAAATCCACAGTCAAAATTCCAAAATCCACCTTTATTAGAACCAACGAAATATGCACAAAATTGTGGGGAAGCTTTTGAGACCCCCAGATCTTTTCATCAAGTTCGGGTGGGCATGAGGGTGAGGAGGGAAGAATAGGGGAGAAAAAGTCTGAGCTGATGTTGAAGTCATGAAGTCTGCATGATCAGTCTTAAGAGGCAATGAAGAATGAGTTACAGACTAAAATAGATATTAGGCTCTACTAGATACCATGCAGGTCTCAAGTTACACCTAGGACTGTTAGAGCAAACACAGACTGGCTGATTCCCCCAACAGTCCTATGTGTAACCTGAAACCTACATGACACCTAGTAGAGACTAATATCTATTTAAGTCTACTATTCATCCTCCATTGCCTCTTAAGTCTCTGACCATGAGGACTTAATGACTTCAGCATCAACTGAGCCATTTTTCCCCTCCTCTCCTTCCTCCCAGTGCACTTTTTGTAACGTCTTGCCTAATGAAGGGATCTGGAGATATCAAAAGCTTGTCCACCATTCTGTGCCTATTTGGTTGGTCCTAATAAAGGTATTGCCTGACTGTGAAGTTTGGACTGATTCATCAAGGGACTGATTCATCAAGAAAAGTGGGCAAGGGTAGACCTGTATACATTTATTTATTTAGGACATTTCTAGTCTGCTTTGCAAGGCGTGTATAATTCTCAGAAGTGGGCAATGATCAAACAAAATACATTCAAGAGTAACAAAACTATTGGCTCATAAAAGCTGCAGGATAAATCAATAAAAAGATTAAAGGGTACAAAGATTGCGTGAAACCAACACCAGATAAAACCAGTGGATTAAAACCATCCATCATAAAAACAAAGCTATCATTGTCCAATAAAAGCTATAGCTAAAATGCTCTCAGAAACGTTTTGAAAGGCAAAACAGAACTCCAGGAAAATAAAATAAAATAATATAAAATGCCTGGGCAAGCAAAGAATGACTGAACCTGGCAACTAAAAAAATAATAAGGCATCTGGCAAGTCTGAAAGCAACCACCCTCTGCAGGTGTTATGCCGCAACAGGGTACAGCAATGTGCGTATGGGACACGGGGCAGTACAAAATATCTTGCCAGCTCAGTCCCTGACCTTCCTGTGCTGAGCAGGATTGAATCCTTCATGCAATCAGGAAGCCTGCTTTATTAAGGTTCCCAATCGCACAGAGACTTTTACTCCCATTCAGGGGAAGGCATGCAGAAGCCCTCTTCAGGCCATCCCACTCAATACGGGAAGGGCAGGGACTGAGAGAGTGGGATTGGCACACATGGGGACATAGGGGGTGGGTGAGGTGCACACAGCCCCATGCCTCTTATGCATGTTAAGAACATAAGAGGAGCCATACTGGATCAGACCAAGGGCCCATGTAGTCCAGCATTCTGTTCACACAGTGGCCAACCAGCTGCCCACGGGGAACCCACACACAGGACATGAGTGCATCAGCACCCTCCCACCCATGTTCTCCAGCAACTGGTGTCCATAGGCATACTGCCTCTGATACTGGGGGCAGCATATAATCATCAGGACTAGTAGCCATTGATAGCTTTATCCTCCATAAATTTGTCCATTCCCCTTTTAAAGCCATCCAAAGTGGTGGAAATGAATGTTGTGGAAGTGAATTCCATTGCTTTACTATGCGTTGTGAGAATAAGTACTTCCTTTTATTTGTCCTGAATCTCCTCACTAATCAGCTTCATGGGATGCCCCCAGGTTCTAGTATTATGAGAGAGGGAGAAAAATGTCTCCCTATCCACATTCTCTGTCCCATGCATCATTTTGTAGACCTTTATCATGTCTCCCATTACCTGCCTCTTTTCCACACTAAACAATCCCAGCTGTTGTAACCTTCCCTCATAGGGGAGTTGCTCCAGCCCCTTGATCACGTTGCTGTATCCTGTTCAGGCATAAGCCTTGTTCAAATCTAAAGAAGGCCTAGATCCCTATCTTAATTCTCTGCCAGGTTCATGCAGGAGAAGGCACTCCTCCAGTTACTTCAGACTTTACAAACATTATGCCAAATAGTATATAAAGTCACTGTATTGGTTCTGTCACATCTGAGTAAGCCCATCAATCATATGTATCAGAAACTGCAATTCCCAAAACACTTGTGCCAGAAAAGCAATTTTGTCTCTATAGACCTATGCTCTTCTCTTTCAACTGCAGGAGAGAAGAGTGTCCATGAATCAACAAAAAAATAAAACCGAAATACAATAAAAATCAATAAAGACTGTTAGCGTCCTCAATTAATTACAGGGAAGATTTTACTCTAGATTGTGGATTGGTCCCAATTTTATACTCTCTGCTCTTTCCAGAGTTATCTGCTTCTTTCAAGGTTGTGGTTGTTCTGTGCTCTGTGTTCGCTCCAAAGCTCCAAGCTCTACAGGAGACCTGTCCACACAATCCCAAGAAAACTGTGTCTTTTCAACAACCGGCATGTTGCTGGGAAGCAACCATAGTTCAGTGATACGTCACATGTTTTGCCTTGTCACTAAACTACGATTCATACTCCAGGATCTCCAGTTATGGGTGCAATCCTATGCATGTTGAGACAAAAAAAAGTCCTACAACTCTCAACATGCCCCAGCCAGCCACACTGGCTGGGGCATGCCAGGAGCTGCAGGACTTTTTTCTTCTTCTGTTGAAACATGCATAGGCTTGAGCACGAAAAGGATCAAGTAGAAGGTCATGGGAAAGACCTCTGTCTGAGACCATGGAGAGTCACTGCCAATACAGGACTAGATGGCCAAACAGTCTAACAGCTTGCTATGTTGCATTCCTATTATCTCATAGAACCCGTTTCTATTATGTGATAAAAAGCCAACAGTCTTGCTTAAAGCCTTACACAGTCTAGGTCCAAGGTACCTTAGGGAGCGCCTTCTCCCCTACGTCCCAGTCTGCCACCTGAGGTCCTCTGACGGCTCTCTGCTGTGGCCGCCTAACGTGAGACTGGCAGCCACACGCAAGAGGACCTTTTCCTTTGCTGCCTCTCGGCTGTGGAATGACCTGCAGGTTGAAATGCACCTGCTGACCTCTTTGAAGGTTTTTAACCAGGAATGAAAGACTCTGTTATTCCAGCAGGTCTTCCCTTTTTAGAAACCTCCTTCCTTTTGCTGACTCTTGTATACTGTTTTTAAGCTGTGTTGTTTTATTGCTGGATTTTAAAAAAAATGTTTTTAGTTCAAAGTTGTTTTTAGTTACATGTTGTTTGTATATAGTGTTTGTATGCTTTTATGTAAATAGTTTTTAAACGTCGTATATTGTATTTTAATGTTTTTGTAAACCGCACAGAGAGCTCGGGCTATGTGGCAGTATAGAAATGTAAATAATAATAATAATAATAATAATAATAATAAAGGTGACATGGCCTGCAGAGATTTAACCAGGAAAAGAGAGCTGGGATAGTTCTGTAGCTGTTCTAGCCTGGTAGAAGACACAGCTTTTTCCGTAGCCAAGAAAATGCACTGTAAACATAACCCAAGTGCCTCTTCAGGAGACGGTGATGAAATCCAGCTCAGATAATGTTGCAGCTCTCTACCTGGGCCAAGGGTCTGTTCATACACACAGAGCTTTTCTTCACAATGCTGTTAATCTGCTGTATCTACTTTTGGTTTCATCACAGAATTGAGAGCCGAGCACTACACGAGGAGTGTTTCCTTTCTTGATTTTCTGCTATATAACCTTTGGGTGGCACTGTGGTATAGCAGAATAGTGCAAATACCCTAGAGGAAATCAGCTTTCTTTCGCTTTCACAATTAAGAGAGCAATCCTGTGGCTGCTAGAAAGTGTCTAGACGGTCACAGGAATTTTTTGGTTTCCCAAAAACCACGCTCCCCACCCTCTCCCCTGCCACCTTGCAGGTGGCATGGTTCTTCCCTGTTTCTGCGCTAGTAACCACAGCACGGAGCAGGTGAAATGGGGGCATGGAGGAGACTGTGGAAGCGTCATTACGACACTTCCTATGCACCATCCAGCCTCCCCCCCCACTACAGTGCCCCCAACTAGACAGCCAAAATCAGCTGTCTAGCCACAAATGCAGGGCAGCTGGAGCACAGAGAGGAGGATCCCCTCCGTGCTCCGCCCGCCCTGCACTGGATAGTCAGCCGCCTCCGAGGTCAGAGGCAGGTGACTATCCCCATTTATTTATTTATTTAAAACATTTGCATCCCGTCCTATATCATTAAGATCTCAGAGCGGTGCACTGATAAAATCAATTTAAGCAGTATAAAAAAAAATAATTTAAACAGCTAAAAACATATTAAACCATTAAACACGATAAGACCAATTAAAATCTCAAACAATAAAACAGTCAAAACAGCGTGCTACTTTAGGGAATGCATTTTAGCCCTCAAAGCCTTTGGTAAAAAGCTATGTTTTTACTTGGCGCCGATTTGAAACCAATGGCTGTGCCAACCGGGCCTCCAAGGGGAAGGCATTCCACAACCGGGGTGCCACAGCAGAGAAGGCCCTCCCCCAAGTCCCACCATGGTGTATGTGGGAGATAGGATTACGCCCTAAATGCCACATTTTTCCCACTCCAAAAAACTCGCCAAAGTGCTGGTTAGACACAGAAACGAAACTGGAGGATCATGCCGTTGTCTAAAGAACCTGTAAACAACCGTGAGTAGAGAATGATGAGCGCACGATAAATGTCTCATGTAGAAAAGTCCATGAACTGGGACCTACCACAAAATGTTTAAGATTGCTCCCGTGCAGGGTTCCAACCACACCTTCCTCAAGGATAAACAGCTGAAAGGAGCTCAAGAAGGCTGTTTCAACCTCACCCCAACCCCATTCTCTGTTTGTTCTTCCAACCAACAAATATTCCATGGTTACTAAGCATGCTTAGTCCTCCTTGGACTGCTGGGGGGGGGGGGTGGCATCCTTTGGTTGTTGTTGCTGTTGTTTTAAAGAGATTTTTGTGTACTTCTGCAAACTTCAGGTTTCCCCAAGTATGCCAAATCTTCCCTTTTGTTTGCCGACATAAATGGAGCCACTCACTGCCTGAGCTTGCTATTGGAGGGAATGATTTTTAAGTATACAGCTAAAATTGCAGTGTAACTGTGGCAAACATCTTCGAAGACATATTTAACATACAGGTACAAGGAGATGGGGACGGCAGAGGATGAGATGGCTAGATAGCATCACTGATGCAATGTATATGGACTTGAGCATGCTCTGGGAGAGAGCGCAGGACAGGAAGGCCTGGCGTGCTATGGTCCATGGGGTCACGAAGAGTCGGACACGACTGAACGACTGAACAACAACAACAACACTTGGTAGAAAGCTGGAACTGGCCGTGACTCCCTGATGAGCATATATTTGGCAATAAATGCCAATTAGGTGGTGCAAAGGGGCCTTTTTAAAAAACAGGAAGAGAGAAAGCGATTACTTGCAAGATTATCCTAGTATGCACACATCCTTGGAAGTACCCACCAGCCTACAATTATGCATTTTTTACTCTTTATTCAGTGGGCCTTACTTCCAGTAGGATTCTACCCATTTTACATTTTGGAATGTGTGTATACATGAGAAGGTCATGCCTTGACCATCACTATATTCCCTTTTCTCCCACAAATATGTCTCCTTGTTTGGACCAACCTGGAGAGTTCCACCATTGATTTCATGATGAATAAACAGTAAACCTAATATTCAACAGCGACAGGAACCAAGATCTAAGAGTTCTCTTACAGTGGGATATTTCTGTGCTCTAAAATTCTTTCACAAACATCCACTTTAATATTGCACAGCACAGTGGCATCAAAGCAAAGTTGCTGATGCATTGAGGGTCATGTTCAGCATTACTGTCCCATCCAGTTCTGTGTGAAGTGTATCAAGAGAGATCAAATAATATTTGTTAATTATTATACATCTGGGGGTAGCCCCTTTCCCACAACTGGGAAGACAGTGGCTAGAATTGTTATATGTATTATTATTATTATTGTATTGAATTTAACACACACACTCTCACCGTGACATATACAGCCATGCTACCTCACCAAGTTACAGGAACGTGCCTTTTACAACACTGAAAAACATTCTACATTTTTAGATTTCCAACAGGTTCATTGGTCTGTGAGCACAACATGTACAGAAAGAAGTTATATTTGGCTGCTTTCTGCATGCTCTGGAATTTCACAAGAATTTGATCTGGAGGAGATGGCATTCTGCTGATCCTTAATTGTAGAGTTAAAGCTTATCTAGGCAGGCATGCTTGCACAGCTATTTTGCAGATGGATGGGTGACTTCCACATCTCATCACGTCCACACATGCATGGCTAAATGGGTTGGATCCATTTCAGACTTAGTTATACTCTGAGTAGAACCATTTAAATCAATGGGACATAAGTTAGTTAATTTCAGTGAGTCTACTATAAGTTATTTATTTATTTACTTCAAACATTTCTAGGCCACCTTTCAGCATAGAAGACCTTCCAAGGCGGCTTATAATATTCTAATTCTAAATCTAATAATAATAATCTGATACAATAATAAGGCAGCAAACATTTATAATGCAATAGACACCAGTAATAAAATATTACTAAAAACATACAGCATAACTGCAGCTACAGAGCAGAACAGTCCAGTAAAATATAGTCCAGGGAAGGCCAGAGTAAACAAATAGGTCTTCATGGACTTCCTAAAAGCCTGCAATGATGGAGCCTAATGGAGCGTGGATGGCAACTCATTCCAGAGATGTGGGGCCACTGCAGAAAAGGCCCTCTCTTGTATACTTGCCCACCTAAATGCCCTTAAAGGTGGGCTGGGCCTTTCTTGCTGATCTTAAAGTGTGGGCAGGCTGGTATGGGTGAAGGCTTCAAGTAATTTGATCCCAAATTAAGGCTTTAAAGGTCAAAAACAGTACTTTATAGTGGGCACAGAAACACATTGGTAACCAGTGTAGTATAGGTGTTACATGATCTGATCGCCTTGTCCCCACCAACATTTGGGCAGCCGCATTCTGTACCAGCTGAAGTTTCCGGACTGTCTTCAAAGGCAGCCCCACATACAGCACATTACAGTAATCCAGACTGGATGTCACTAGTGTACTGATAACTGAGGAAAGGTCTACCTCTCCAGATAGGCTGGTATGCCAGCTGCAGCCACATGGGTTTCCCCAGTTAGTGAAGAGTCCAGGAGCACTCCCAGTATGACTAAGTCCAGATCCAACCCATTGGGTTTTATGTACATAAACACCTAGATGACTCTCCAATGAATCCAGCTGTGATGGAGTCTCTTTCCACAATTTTACCAGGATCATGTCTCATTTTATTTTGCCAATGTTTCCCCACTTTTGTCACCTGCTTTAGTGTTCAGGATAGAGTAGCCATCAATTTAAGTGGACATTAGTCCCAGCTTTTGCATGGGTTCAACACCCCAGCTGTACATGCACAGGAATCACTTTTCATATTTCCCAAGGGATTTGTGAAAAGGGCACCTGTGAAATGTGAAGAAAATCCCAGGAGTTGAGAGAGAGACAGACACTGATTTCATATTCTGACCAGTTACAAAGATGTCCAACATGCGCCTTCAGCCATGCCCCTACACAATAATTCAACATGCTAAGTACAGAAATAATATTTTAAGAGCAGCTTAGGGAATTCTAGTCCACATCCCTGCTCAATACGTAACTGACAGTGCAGGATGCAACTACAGCATCCTCAACAGGTGGCTGTCCAGCCTCTGCTTAAATAGTTCCAAAGCCCACCACCTCCTGGGGCAGTCTATTTCCCAGGAGAACATCTCTTACCATTAAGAAGTTCCTAAGTTTAGCCAATATCTGCTTTCCTGCAATTTGAACCATTGGCTCTAGACAGTCCTATTCATAATTTCCTCAGCAAAAGAGTTAGAGACACCGAACCGAGCCAAATTTTCCCCTCCCATGGCTTCTAAGCATTAAGAGACACCGAGATTACTCCTTTCCCACATCACATACTTTGCGCCTTGGCCACTAATAAGCTACACCAATTCTGGTGAAAGCAGCCGTCATTCACACAAAGCTTTTGGAGTGACTGCACACAGACTTGAAATAGTGGCCTGGTTCGCATGTAATGACAACGCAAGATACGGACTGTCATTGAATCATGGGTTGTTCTTGAATCATGGGTTGTTGTTACATGTGAACCCTGCACTATGGTTTAACTATGGGTTGTTAACCACAAACAACCCAGGAACAGAATCTATGGTTTGCTGTTGGGTTGTGAACTCTAGGTTGTTCATGGTTAACAACCCATAATTAAACTATAGTGCAGGTTTCACATGCAATGACAACCCCACAATTCAATGACAGCCCACAATTCAACGACAACCCATGATTCAACCCATTCAACATTCACTATGCGCAAACCAGGTCACTATCTTCCCAACTGGATAATAGTAGCTGGCTGGGGATGAGGTATGGGAGTAGCCTTGATTTTTAAAAAAGTCTAGGAAGAACATGCTGTGATGGCGCTATCCAATAAGGGAAAGCCAAATCTTGCAAGCATTAAAACAACAAGATTAAGAGATCACAGAATGATGTGGACATGAGAAGAGCTGTCCTCTTAACTGTCACTAGCTATATCACAGGAGATGTGCATAAGAGGGCCTCCAAAAGCCACACTGCACGCAGCAATATCAATATAAATGGATGCGCTCTCTGGGAAACAACAGTGTCTTCCCAGAAACAAAGTGTTGCAGTCTGGAGTGCTGGGAAATCATTGTCTCCCTCCAGAAGATTTCTGCTTTTGAGAAAGATGTCTGGCTCCCAGGCAAATAAGCAACACATATTGCACAGAAGCCTTTTTGAGAAGGCTTTTTAGCAGTAGCCAAAAAATAAAAATAAAAGTTTCTCCTCTCCTGCATCTGAATCTGCAAAATGCCATTTGGTAAGGCTAATTCTGCCTTCTAAAAGGGCTATTTGAGCCTTCAACTGTTCCCCTGGAAATGGAACTCTGAGACACACTGCAAAACTCAGAGCACAATCCTATACATTTGTACTTCGAATTACCCTATTTAGTTCAATGGGGCTTACTTCTAGGTAAATGAGTAAACGATTGCACTTAGTTGCAAAATATCTGGCTCACAAGCATTGCTAGAATCCAGCTTGAGTTGGATATTGGAATTGTAAAAAATAATTTAAAAAAAGGATCTCAGCTCAAGGGTGCTTCCAGAGGAGGTTTTTATTGTACAATTGCACTGCCTTATTGACAGAACTTTACAGAGGGCCTAGAAAACATCATCTTCATCTTCTAACCCTTCCCTGTTTTCCCATTGCTTCTAGTATCTTTTTTTTACCCACCCACCACCAAAAGGAAGAAAAGATGGAATAACTGCATTATGCCTGTAGATTGTTAGTGCTAGGAGCCTTCCGTCTGGAAGGAGCCCAAGAAGACCACTGTGCCTTCTTGCCACATTGGTTTGGATCACTTTCCATTCACTCCTTCCTCAGTCTGAACAGAATGTATAACCAGATACTCAGTGAATCCCTCCTCATCCTGGGTAGCAAAATCCAGGAAGAATCTGGGCTAGTAACTTCTGAAAGAGACAGGTGCTATACCTGGAAGACATTCATGAGCTTCTGTGGGACACTTTTGATCAGGGTTGGCATCAAAGGTAGGAATGGCTGGGCACCTGCCCAGCAGGGGCCCACGGACTAGAGCTCCCTGGTGTTGCTCCTCCTCTTCACCACGGCAACATGCTTGCTCACCTGCCTCTCACTCTGGTCCAGACAAGGGTGGTGGTGAGGAAGAGAAGCCACGGATGCCACCGCCCACTTGCTCTCTGCCTGTCAAGCAAGCAAGTGGTACCTATGGTGAGAAAGAAAAGGAGTCGCAATAGCAGCTGGTGACAATGGCGGTGAGAAGGTAGACTGACTGGGGGGGGGCATTGAGGGTGTCTTGCCCAAGGGCCCTCAAAAACCTAGAGCCAGCATTGCTTCTGCAACAGTTGATTATCCATTCCTTTCCTTGAGAGCTGTGTGGCAGAGTGCTGATGAACCAGGAAACTACTCTCTAGTGCCTAACTTTTATTCTGGGGAAACGTGACCAAGTGTCCAGGCATCTGCAATTTGGATCATTTTTCCTCCCTCTTTTACTAGGGGGGTTGGGAGTTCCCATTGCAACCTCAAATGTTCTATATCAGGGGTGGGTGACTTCTGGCCCTCCAATGTTTGGGCCTACATGTCCTATCATTCCTCACCATTGGCCATGCTGGCTAAGGATGATGAGAGTTGTAGGCTAAAACATTTGGAAGACCAGAAGTTGCCACCTGTTCTATGTGAAGCTGCTTCTAATATCATGGATGATGTCTAAAGCAGTTCTGTGGGCTGTGGTTGGGCAATCTGTAATCCATTGATTGCATTTAGGGATTAAGTTGAATGGGAATATAGTACCTATATGGGTTCAATCCTTCCTTCATTCAAGGATATATTGAAAATCAACTGCAATGGTCAGAACAGCAGCCTATATGCCACTAGATTCCTTGGTTGAAGCAGAGATGCTGAAATCACAATTGCAATGACAACAGCAGCAGCAACTAACTCTGAAACTACCTATTTTTAAAAAAACGTTCACCACATGTAAAACACAAGCTTCTATGATCTGTGCATGTCCACCAACACTACTGACATTTGTGATAAACTTCTGAACATTAATTGCAACACTGACTTTCCTCTTTGTGCATACCCTTTATGGGGGGGGGGGGGCTGCCCTGAGTCTCACACACAGAAAAGGTCGTATCACCACTCAAAGCACTGCCACACTGTTGCCAACTTTTTTTTGTTCAGAATCCCATTAATTTGAGCTCCATAAAGTTAAAGGGAAAAATGGGGGGGGGGAATCATAAAACAAACTCCACTACGGGTTTGTAATGCCTCTTCGCTTTGAATTAACTAAATTAAGCACACCTTAGAAACACCCATTGTAGTTGGTTGGTAGTGCATCACCGACTAGACTTGTTTCATAAGTGGAATCAGCTACCCTCACACCTTGTCAACAAAAAATAGCAACCATTCCTCTCTCTGTCCCAATTTCTGCCTTTGCTGGGAGGAGTCAAGTAGCCAGGTCAGAAAGATAAGATTGTCTGAGAGAGCGCTTTCCAAATCGACTCTGGCATCAATGGCTTCCAATGGACTCTGATCATGCTTGGGTTCTTCTTGGCCAGAAGCAGCAGCTACCTTACCTAGCTTCAGAGTCGCTGAAGAGAAGCAACTGAGGCCTACACAGTGTCAGTCTGCATCCAGCCTGGCTCTGGTACACAGAAGAACAGTAAATGGAGCAGGCAATAGCCTGGGATTGACCTTCCTCAGCCTTCACCAACCTGGTGCCTTCCAGATGTGTTGGATTACAACTCCATCATCCCTAGCCAATCAGTCTGGCTGAGGTTGATAAGCGTTGTAGTCCAACATGGCTGGAAGGCACCAGATTGGTGAAGGCTGATCTTCTCTAACAGGCCTGCCTTATAGTGTGGCAAAGTTACCTCTGCCCTCTTCTCTAGACACTACATTTCCCATATTCTCATTGGCAGATAGCAGAGGGTCTCCACAATGTCTTTACAACCCTTTGAAAATGGAGCTCAGCACGGCATCTAGGCCTGGTTTTTGTTGAGAAAAGGCTTCCAAAATAATAGAGGGCAAGAACTTACGTGGCATCTTGGGCCAGATGAGCTGCATCCTAGAGTAATAAAGGAACTGGCAGAAGAACTCTCAGAACCATGGATTTGTCGAGAACAAATCCTGCCAGACAAATCTGATCTCATGTTTTGATCAAGTAACCTCCCTTGTGGACTGTGAGAATGCTGTGGACATCATATACCTTGACTTCAGCAAAGTTTTCAACGAAGTGCCCCATGATATCCTGATGAGCAAACTAGCTCAAAGAGGGCTAGATGAAACAATGATCAGGTGGATCCACCATTGGCTACAGAATCGGACTCCAAGAGTGCTTATCAATGGGATCTTCTCAAACTGGGGAGAGGTAACAAGCAGAGTACTGCAGGGCTCAGTCCTGGGCCCAGTGCTCTTCAACATTTTTATGAATGACTTGGAGGAGGAGGAGGTGCAGGGAACGCTGATCAAATCCGCAGATGACACAAAATTGAGCGGGACAGCTAATACCTTGGAAGACAGAAACAAAATTCAAAGTGATCTTGATAGACTGCAGTGCTGGGCAGAAAACAACAGAATGACATTTAATAGGGATAAATGCCAAGTTCTGCACCTAGGAAAAAGGAACCAAATGCACAGTTACAAGATGGGGGATACGTGGCTCAACAACACTACAAGCGAGAAGGATCTTGGAATTCTTGTAGATCACAAGCTGAATATGAGCCAACAACGTGATGTGGTTGCAAAAAAGGCAAATGCTATTTGGGGCTGCATTAATAGAAGCATAGCTTCCAAATCCCTGGAAGTACTAGTTCCCCACTACTCAGCACTGGTTAGGCCTCATCTGGAGTACTGTGTCCAGTTCTGGGCACGGCTCTTGAAGAAGGATGCAGACAAGCTGAAGAGGGTTCAGAGGAGGGCAACAAAGATGATCACGGGACTGGAAACAAAGCCCTATGAGGAGAGACTGAAAGAACTGGGCATGTTTATCCTTGAGAAGAGAAGACTCAGAGGAGATATGATAGAGCTCTTCAAGTACTTGAAAGGTTGTCACAGAGAAGGTGGCCAGGATCTCTTCTCAATCATCCCAGAATGCAGGACACAGAATCATGGGCTCAAGTGACAGGAAGTCAGATTCCGGGTGAACATCGGGAAAAACGTCCTGACTGTTAGAGCAATACGACAGTCGAGCCAATTCCCTAGGGAGGGAGTGGGCTCTCCCACACTGGAGGCATTCAAGATGAGGCTGGATAGCCATCTGTCAGGGATGCTCTGACTTGGATTTCTGCATTGGGCAGGGGGTTGGACTCGATGGTCTTATAGGCCCCTTCCAACCCTACTATTCTATGATTCTATGATCTTCTCTGCAGGACCATCATGTTAGAGAAAGGTTTTTTTTTAATGAGCTGAGGGGGAAAATGACACTGCTACACAATGCCGTGAGAAGGAGGCCCCTCAAATGAACATTCAGACCCCCGGGCCTCTTGGAGTTTTCAAAAGGGCCTCTGTATATGTGTGTTCATGTGCTTTAAGGAAGAAGTATGAAGAACATTTCTGCAAGAGCAAATAAAATAACAATATTGCTCTTTGATTAACTTCTGTATGTACCATATTCTTGTTGAAACAACACTAATTCAGGCTTCTTCCTGAGAAGAATTCTAGTTTCAAGCTTACAGGCACAGGAATTTGCCTGTGGGACAATCTCACAGCGATTTGTATCCACTGGTGTCATTCCAACAGAGGAAGGGAATAGCTGGCGGAACAGATTTCCCCATTCCCCCTACAGCTCCTTGTGTGCACTCAACTCCGCTCTGCTGGTGCAGATTTTCAACATGAGCATGGGGCTGCAGGGGAGAGGAGAGGACAGGGAAGTCTTGGCCTGTGAGGACTGTCACAACCCAACGAAATCAACTTAAGCATCAAAGGCATTAATTGTCAAAAGAACAATTTATTACCTTCTATGCGGCTAAATATGCATGAAGGGGCTATGCGACCCCTTCATGGATCACTGCCTTGTTGTGGCGAAGGGGCTTGCGTAACTCAGTGAAGCCATAAGCTATGCCGTGCAGGGCCACCCAAGACGGACAGGTCATGGCAGAGAGTTCTGACAAAATGTGGTCCACTGGAGAAGGAAATGGCAACCCACTCCAGTATTCTTGCCAAGAAAACCCCATGGAACGTATCACAAGGCTAAAAGATATGACGCCGGAAGATGAGCCCCTCAGGTCGGAAGGTGTCCAATATGCTACTGGGGAAGAGCAGAGGGTATTTCCAAGTAGCGCCAGAAAGAGTGAAGCGGCTGGGCCAAACCCGAAAGGACACTCAGCTGTGGATGTGTCTGGTGGTGAAAAGAAAATCCGATGCTGTAAAGAACAATATTGTTTAGGAACCTGGAATGTCAGATCAATGAATCAAGGTAAGCTGGAGGTGGTCAAACATGAGATGGCAAGATTGAACATCGACATCTTGGGCATCAGCGAACTAAAATGGACAGGCATGGGCGAATTTAATTCAGGTGACTTTCATATCTACTATTGTGGGCAAGAATCCCTTAGAAGAAATGGAGTAGCACTCATAGTCAACAAAAGGGTGGGAAAAGCAGTACTGGGGTACAATCTTAAAAATGATAGAATGATCTCAGTACGAATCCAAGGCAAACCATTCAACATCACAGTAATTCAAGCCTATGCCCCAACCACGGAGGCCGAAGAAGCTGAGGTTGATCGGTTCTATGAAGACCTACAACACCTTCTAGAACTAACACCAAAAAAAGATGTCCTCTTCATCATAGGGGATTGGAATGCTAAAGTAGGAAGTCAAGAAATCACCGGGATAACAGGCAGGCATGGCCTTGGTGTACAAAATGAAGCAGGACAAAAGCTAATAGAGTTTTGCCAAGAGAACATGCTGATCATAGCAAACACTCTTTTCCAACAGCACAAGAGGCGACTCTACACATGGACATCACCAGATGGTCAATATCGAAATCAGATTGATTATGTCCTTTGCAGCCAAAGATGGAGAAGCTCCATACAGTCAGTCAAAACAAGACCTGGAGCTGACTGTGGCTCAGATCATGAGCTGCTTCTTGCAAAATTTCGGCTTAAATTGAAGAACGTCGGGAAAACCACTAAACCGTTCAGGTATGACCTAAATCATATCCCTTCTGAATATACAGTGGAGGTGAGGAATAGATTTCAGGGATTAGACCTGATAGACAGAGTGCCTGAGGAACTATGGACGGAGGTCCGTAACATTGTTCAGGAGGCAGCAACTCAATCCATCCCAAAGAAAAAGAAATGCAAGAAAGCCAAGTGGCTGTCTGAGGAGGCTTTACAAGTAGCTGAGGAAAGAAGGGAAGCGAAAAGCAAGGGAGAAAAGGGAAGACATACCCAACTGAATGCAGAGTTCCAGAGAATAGCAAGGAGAGACAAGAAGGCCTTCTTAAATGAACAATGCAAAGAAATCGAGGAAAACAACAGAATGGGAAAGACTAGAGATCTCTTCAAGAAAATTGGAGATCTCAAGGGAACGTTTTGTGCAAAGACGGGCACGATAAAGGACAAAGAAGGCAGGGACCTAACAGAAGCAGATGAGATTAAGAAGAGGTGGCAAGAATACACAGAAGAACTATACAGGAAAGATCTGAATGTCCCTGATAGCCATGATAGTGCGGTCACTGAACTTGAGCCGGACATCCCCGAGAGTGAAGTCAAGTGGGCCTTAGGAAGCATTAGTAACAACAAAGCTAGCGGAGATGACAGTATTCCAGCCGAGCTATTTAAAATCCTAAAAGATGATGCTGTTAAAGTGCTGCATTCAATATGCCAACAAATCTGGAACACTCAACAGTGGCCACAAGACTGGAAAAGGTCAGTTTACATTCCAATTCCAAAGAAGGGCAACGGCAAAGAGTGTTCAAACTACCGCACAATTGCGCTCATTTCACATGCCAGCAAGGTGATGCTCAAAATCCTACAAGCTAGGCTTCAGCAGTATGCGAACCGAGAACTACCGGAAGTACAAGCTGGGTTTAGAAGAGGCAGAGGAACTAGAGATCAAATCGCCAACATTCGCTGCATCATGGAGAAAGCAAGAGAATTCCAGAAAAACGTCTATTTCTGCTTCATTGACTACACTAAAGCCTTTGATTGTGTGGATCACAACAAACTGTGGCAAATTCTTAAAGTGATGGGAGTACCAGACCACCTTACCTGTCTCCTGAGAAACCTGTACGAGGGTCAAGAAGCAACAGTAAGAACCAGACATGGAACAACCGATTGGTTCAAAATTGGGAAAGGAGTACGACAAGGCTGCATATTGTCACCCTGCTTATTTAACTTATATGCAGAGTACATCATGAGAAATGCCGGGTTGGATGAATCAGAGGTCGGAATTAAGATTGCTGGGAGAATTATCAACAACCTCCGATATGCAGACGATACCACCCTAATGGCAGAAAGCGAAGAGGATCTCAAGAGCCTCTTGTTGAGGGTGAAAGAGGAGAGTGCAAAAGCTGGTTTGAAACTCAACATTAAAAAAACGAAGATCATGGCATCTGGCCCCATCACTTCCTGGCATATAGAAGGGGAAGAAATGGAAGCAGTGACAGATTTTACTTTCTTGGGCTCCAAGATCACCGCAGACGGTGACTGTAGCCATGAAATTAAAAGACGCTTGCTCCTTGGGAGGAAAGCTATGGCCAACCTAGACAGCATAGTAAGAAGCAGAGACATCACCTTGCCGACAAAGGTCCGTCTAATCAAAGCTATGGTTTTCCCAGTAGTAATGTATGGCTGTGAGAGCTGGACTATAAGGAAGGCTGAGCGCCGAAGAATTGATGCTTTCGAACTGTGGTGCTGGAGAAGACTCTTACGAGTCCCCTGGACTGCAAGGAGGTCAAATCAGTCCATCCTAAAGGAAATCAACCCTGAGTGCTCATTGGAAGGACAGATAATGAAGCTGAAGCTCCAATATTTTGGCCACCTAATGCGAAGAGAAAACTCTCTGGAAAAGACCCTGATGCTGGGAAAGACTGAAGGCAAAAGGAGAAGGGGACGGCAGAGGATGAGATGGCTAGATAGCATCACGGATGCAATGAATATGAACTTGAGCACGCTCCGGGAGAGAGCGCAGGACAGGAAGGCCTGGCGTGCTATGGTCCATGGGGTCACGAAGAGTCGGACACGACTGAACGACTGAACAACAATGCGGCTAAATGCCATTTACGTAGAGTCATCCACTGTACATGGAATGTTACAGGGAAGTGTAACCAAAAGGGTAAAAAGGTAAAGGTAAAGGTGTCCCCAACCAGTCGTGTCCGACTCTAGGGTGCGGTGCTCATCCCTGTTTCTAAGCCGAAGAGCCAGCGCTGTCCGAAGACGCTTCCGTGGTCATGTGGCCAGCATGACTGAACACCGAGGTGCACGGAACGCTGTTACCTTTCCCGCCGAGGCAGTACCTATTTATCTACTTGCAATTTCTTGCTTTCAAACTGCTAGGTTGGCAGGATAACCAAAAGCCCCCCCCCCCCAACCAGCACCAAAGAGCTGGCAATCTTAAATTAGACATGAAAAAGCAGAGGACGATAACAGAGAAGACGAAAGAAAGGGTCAAGGAATGGAAGTGGGCAAATATTGTTATATCCACTTAGGGTGTGTTTCAGTTGAAGACTAAGTAGTTGAGCCAAAAGCTTCACAAAACAGGTGGGCTTGAGTTTGAAATTAAAGATACAGGTAGGAGGCCTAAAGGGGAGCAAGTGTGAATGGGCAGAGTATTTTAGGAGAATGTCAAGTTAGTTGGAGAAGTTCTAGGCACAGCTAACTTGGTTCCAAGGTTGATAAAAATCAATGATTATTTTTAATCCCCCCAAATCATTTTTTTTGGCTAAAATTGGATTTTTGAAATTTAAATCAGATTTTGAAATTTTCTTAAAACAGTTAGTAAAAAAAGGAGCCTAGGTCAAAGATATCATCAAGAATACTAATTATTTGTTGTTGTTGTTCAGTCGTTCAGCCGTGTCCGACTCTTTGTGACCCCATGGACCATAGCACGCCAGGCCTAATACTAATTATACAACCTGCTTATATTCTATGAATGCGCTAACAGCAGGTTATGGAGATGGGAGATAATCTCATCAGTCCGATTCTGGACTGCAGGTGGTGTACATGCTCTGTCTCTCTCCCAAGGCCTTGCCTCTCTCTAAGTGCAAAGACAGAGAAGGTCAATGAACAGAAAATTTGGGGAGATGGGAGTAGATCTGAACGAGGAGGAGGAGTCTGGATATAAATGCAAGGAATAGGGGAGGGGAATAGAAAGTGAAACCAAATGGGTGGACCAATATCCACAATGATCTTGAGTTAACTGTACCACCCAATGTTTTAAGTTTCTCATGTTGACTTGGTTGAAATTGCCTAGATTTTTTTTTTAAGAACTTTACTTTTATCTAAAAACTGAAATAGTTAACCATTCTAAAATCCATGTGTGTGTTTTGCTAATGTTGTTTGTTGATGAAGAAAACTAACCAGAAGAATAAACAGCCTTATTAGTACAATTTAAAGGCATGTTTGGTGGTGGTGCTTCTGGCACGCCGTGACAAAAATATCATGATTAATTGAACAGTTGGAGCTGGTTCATCCCCTGAATGGCTTCACAAGTTCATTCTGCTTTAGTGCTAAAATGACCACATTTTTTTGATGAAAATTAATCTGAAAACAATTCAGAATAATTGTGCAATGTGTACCTACCTTCTAATGAAACCTACATCTCTGATTATGTATTAATTATGTATTATGTTAGAACATAAGAAGAGCCCTGCTGGATCAGACCAAGGGTCCATCTAGTCCAGCATTCTGTTCACACAGTGGCCGACCAGCAGCCGACCAGAAACCCACAAGCAGGGCACGAGTGCAACAGCACCCTCTCACCCATGTTCCCCAGCAAGTGGTGTACACAGGCATACCGCCTCTGGTACTGGAGGTAGCACATAGCCCTCAAGCTTAGTAGCCACTGATAGCCTTTTCCTCCAGGAATTTGTCTCATCCCCTTTTAAAGCCATCCACGTTGGCGGCCATCACTACATCTTGAGGTAGCAAATTCCATAGTGTAACTATGCGCTGTGTGAAGGAGTACTTCCTTTTATCTGTCCTGCATCTCCCACCAATCAGCTTCATAGGCTGACCCGAGGTTCGAGTATTTTGAGAGAGGATCATAGGTTATATTCAGCAATAATGTACATCTACTAAAAATGATGAATAAAATAGAATATTCCTCACTAGTGATTTGAACTATGATTTAAATAATTAAAATTGAGTCCTTCAGAGAAGTGATTTAAATCATGATTTAAATCAATTTGATTTAAATCAAATCAACCCTGCTTAGCTCCCCATTGAAGACTGTCTAGAACACAGAATGTGCTGTGGATCATCTGAGAACTCCCGTTTGGGTGGAGACAGAGGAGGTAGCCTGACAAGGGGTGTGGCTGCCTCAGTTTCAAAGCACCCTCAGCTCTGAAAAATGATCACCCCTCTCCAGCCTTTGAAGACAAGTATCTCAAGTTTCCAGGCAAAAATATACTTTTTATGTGACAAGGCCTAAAGACCTGTCTACGTTCCTCCCTGGAAAAGAGTGTGAGAGAGGGGAGAGAAAGACAAATACTCTAGGGTGCAATCCTATACACGTTTAGACAGAAAAAAATCCTATAACTTCCTGCATTCCCCAGCCAGCTTAGCTGGGCTGTAGGACTTTCCCCCCTCTCAACATGCATAGGATTGCACCCTTACGGTGCTTACTGTTACCCATTCTCTGAAATACAACCGATATATTTATGGCTTTATCCAGAGATACATAGATGAGATTTATAATGTATAAACAAAAACCCTGTATTTCATTTCAGCACTTATTTCCAGAGCTGGCTGTTTTGCATATTTTGTTTCTGCTATTCAAATGATCATTTCTCTTATTAGGAAGTAGATATATAAATCAATTGACAGTAATGTATACCACCTTTCTACAAAATATTCAAGGCAGCTTACAAAATAAAAATTAAGAAACTAACAGCACAGTACAAAAATATAAGCAAAACCCCCAGCAGAAATGAAACAGTTGCAGTTATTTTAATTCTGGTCAGTGAGACAGATATCAAAGAAGCTCATTAAAATAAAGTAGTCCTGGCTGCCCATCTAGAAGGAGGCAGAGAAGGGGCCAGGTGCAAAACCTGGGAAGCTGTTCTACGCATTAGGTACCACTACTGAAAAGGATTTCTCCCATGTCCCCATCTGTTGTACCTTTAACAACAGGGGGATGCAAAGGCGAGCCTTTGACAGTGAGCGAAGTTTTCAGTCAGGCTCATAGAGTGGGAGGAAATTTGAGATTTTGGTCCCCAGACCACTGAGTGTTTTCAGAGTCGAAACCAGCCCCTTGAATTGAGTCTGGAAGCAGACTGGTAACCAGAGAAGCAATAGAGTAATATGATTCAATTGAACAACCCGAGTCAGAACCCTGGCATCTCCCTTCTGAGCCAAATGAAACTTCTGGACAGTTTTCAAGGGCAGCTCCACATACAGAGCATTGTAGTAATCTAGACTGGAGGTTACAAGTGTATGAATGACTGGGACACAGTCTGTTTTCTCCAGGAAAAGAGGCAGCTGGCATATAAGATGAAATTGGTAAAAAGCACTCCTGGCCACCACTCAAAAACTGAGCGACTCAGTACAGATCCAGACCCAGGAGCACTCCCGAATTGAACTCCTACTGTTAGTTAGTTAGTTAGTTGTTTGTTTGTTTGTTGCCTGATAGCCAAAGCTCTCTGAGCAGTTCAAAAAAATTAAAACCACAGAGTGCAGCATAAAACAATATAAAATATGAAAGCTTAAAACCACAATATAACAGTACAACCAGAATAAAACCTAGCAGCAATGCAGAGGTTTAAAATACGGATTTTAAACACCAGAGCTAAAAGACTAGGAAGCTAAAATCTTAAAATACTGGGAGAATAAAAAGGTCTTCACCTGGCACTGGAAAGAGTACAACATAGGCACCAGGCGAATCTCTCTAGGGAGCTCATTCCACAGCCGGGGTGCCAAAGCAGAAAAGGCCCTCTTCCTGGTAGCCACCTACCTCACTTCCTTTGGAGGAGGCTCCCAGGGAAGGATCCCTGAGGATGATCTTAGGGTCGGGTCAGGGCGGGCACATATAGGAGGAGGCAATCCTTCAGATAACCTGGCCCCAGCCATTTAGGGCTTTGAATGTTAATACCAGCACTTTGAATCGGGCCCGGAAATGCACTGGCAGCCAGTACAGCTGGAAAAGTACTGGCGTAATGTGA
Organism: Heloderma suspectum; assembly: GCF_057233095.1. Taxonomy (NCBI): domain Eukaryota; kingdom Metazoa; phylum Chordata; class Lepidosauria; order Squamata; family Helodermatidae; genus Heloderma; species Heloderma suspectum. The sequence goes on along the minus strand of NC_139461.1, from coordinate 281,381,406 downwards.
TCTCATTAGCCAGTCCCTGTTAACAATCTTGCTGCCCTATTTTGGACTAGCTGAAGTTTCCAGACCATTTTCAAAGGCAACTCCACATATAACACATTGCGGTAATCCAGACAAGAGGTTATCAGAGCATGGATAACTGTAGCTAGGCTACCTCTGTCCAGATAAGGGCGTAGTTGGTATCTCAGCCTAAGATGATCACCAGAACTTACAATCAGCAGTACCTATGTCTTGTCTGGATTAATCTTCTGTTTGTTTACCCTCATCCAATCCAAAACTGACTCCAGGCACTGTTTCAAGACTTCCACTGCTTCGCTAGGATCAGAAGATGGAAATGAGATAGTGTCATCTCTGGACTGGTGATACCATAGCTCAAGTCTATGGATGACCTCTACCAGCAGTTTCATGAAGATATTGAAAAACATGGGAGAGACAAGATGGAACCTTGCAGAATTCCATATGCTAAAGGCTATGGGGTAGAGCAGCAGTTTCCCACAAGGAGCTTCTGGAACTTTCCCACCAAGACAAACTGAGCCCACTGCAAAATGGAGCTCTCCATTCCCATCCCATCTAGCTGGCCAAACAGGATACTCTCTAGTTGATGGTATTAAAAGCCACAGAGAAGTCCACTTGTCCATCTCCTGGTGGAGATCATCCATCAGGGCAATCAAAGCAGTTTCAGTTCCAAGACTAGGCTGGAAACCAGATCGGAAAGGATCCAAATAATCAGTTTCAAGAAACCATGGAGCTGCTTTACCACCACATACTCTGGCACAGTAGATTTGAAACAGGGTGCCAGCTGTTCAAATCACTAGGTCCAATTATCACTGTTTTACAGAAGGGGTATCACTCCTTTGGAGTTGCCAGGACCAACTTCACCTTCCCCCAATGAGGCATTTACTAGTTCTGCAACTCAGCTGCCCAGCCCTGACCTGGCTGTCTTAATAAGGCAGGACTTAGTGGATTTTACCACTGAGTGATTTGTCCACATCCTTGAGTTGCACAAATGGAAAAGTATCCAAGGAAAACTGACCAGACAAAGCACTAGCAATCACTGGTTCTGATTGTGGAATAATGATAGCATCCAACCAGAACAGATACAAGCAAATTTATCCAAAAAGTGTCTAGCAAACTGTGAACGTGTATAAGGTAGAGTCACGATTTCCCAGCAACTTGGAGTGTCTCCCTAAAGACACCCCTGTCCCCATAAAATGTACTGGAAAGGTCATCCCAAAGCTGTTCTTATCTTCCTGATAAAATACACATATTTAAACTGTTTCATGGTGGCAAATTTGAGGATCACTCAAAAATTATTATAAATGGATCCAAATTAAATTATGCTTGGTTTTTCCTAACCTACCACACCCTGACCTGGCTCAGACGACACAACGTGGCTCGCCAGGGGTTATTTAACAATGTGGGATATGCAACCCTGCATATCCAACCCCCATTTGGGGGTTGTTGTGTCATGCAAACCTGGCGAGAATGGGTTATGTGAGGGTTAAACAACTCTCGCATAATCCATAGTCTGTTCTAGGGTTATGAGATTATAACTCACGCTCACCAGATTCGCACAACATGACAACACCTGAGGGGGTCTTGGATATGCAGAATAGCCTCACGCACCCCACAGCCTCACCATGAGTTAAATAAATAACCCACGGTGGGCTGTCCTGTCGTGTGGACCAGCCCATTATTACACATTACCTTCAGACTTAGATGACAGAGACTGTTTAAAGCTTTAAGAAACTTTGAGGTTCTTCTATTAATTCTTTTTCTTCCTGAAAACCAGCATGGCATCATGGAGTGATTCAGAAGACATGCCACTTACCAAGTGGCCTTGTAGCCTTACCTACACACAGTGTCGCTGTGAGGCTAAAAAAAAGCGGGGAGGGAACCAGGGATCCAGTCCTGAGCTCATAGATAAAGGTAAACATAAAAGTGCGATAAATGACTGCTTCTGAAAAGCTATGGAATATATATTTTTGAAGCACACACATGCTCCCCAGGTTCTTGCAGAGGGCGGGGGGAGAGGAATGGAGGGATGAAACATGGAGGCAACATGGGAGTCAGGAATGCCTTGGCTAGTGATGGGCAAGCTCTCCTCAGCTCAATTCCGAACTGGATCAGCAATTATGATTCATAATGCATCCAATCATTACAAGTTGGGCAAATTTATATTCTTAACTAGGTAATTCTGTGGTTTGTCAACATCTCTTTAGCGATGACATTGAAAGAGAAGGGAAGGGAATGTAGTCAGAAGTAGAAAGGGCCATGGCTCAGTGTGACAGAGCACCTGCTTTGCATGCCGAAGGTCCCAGGTTCGATCCCTAGCATCTCCAGGTAGGGCTGGAGAAATTCCTGCCTGAAACCCTGGAGAGCTGCTGCCAGTCAGTGTCAACAATACTGGGCTAGATGGACCAAGGGCCTGACTCAGTATAAGGCAGCTTCCTGTGTTTTTGTGTAGACCAAAACTGAAGTTTTTCCCTAGCTAACAACATGCTGGGGAGGTCATACACATCCTGTAGTTGTGGTATTTCATAGGTCTCCCCAAATCTGACAAGATATCAAGGTCTGTCAACAGTATTTTCAACAGAGCTGAAAATAACATTCCTTATGCTAGGGGCGGGGGAGGATGACGACAACAACTGCATTGTCATCATGGTCACACTTTTCAACCTTTGCCTTGCTTCCCAAACTTGGGGCTGCAAGATTTCTGCTAACTCTGTTGGAGCAAACTCCCAAGACACTCACAACCATGACCAATCATCCCCAGCCTCCTCTTTGAGCACTGATCATAAAAAAGGAAATAGTATCTCTCTGAATAATAAGAATTACACCCACGGCATTTTATCAGGGAGATACTGATTGCACTTGAAGAGCTCCAAGACTGCACATTCAAATGGGTTGGAGGGCTAAACTCTATCTAGCATCAGCCTTAACTGTATAACCCCCCAACACTAGCTGTGATGGGGAGTGGGGCAGAAGTCCTGTCGTCTTCTTTAAAATGAAATACCCCTCATCATCCAAAGCCAGCATGCCACCCTTCTATATCTTGCATGCCCAAATCCCTTCACCAGCTCCCCACCTCCAACACACGAGCCCTGAGCACCTACCTCCAGCTCATATCTCATATAAGCCTCCTTCCTGCAGGCCACTGTTTGAAATCCTTTCCAATACTAGAAAGAGAACCATCCAACCCTGCCAGACAGCCCTGTTACCCAACTCTCACTTTCTACTGATCAAGGCCGCGGCTGCTACTGATCGTACACTCTTCTCTGTGCTTGCACACACTGGCAAATTGCAGACGGCACTCACCACAATCCTTCACCCCTGAACTGAAGTGGAACACAGGAAAGGATTAGTAGGACCCCCTGCCCCTTTTGGCCTCATTTCCTAGCCATGAAGCTCGATACAGGAGTCCCCAAGCATGCATTTGGGATTTTTTTTCTTAAGGCCAACATGGCGGCAATATTGCAGCCGAAACTCTCCCCACAACCTGAGTTCGATCCCAGCGGAAGCCGGGTCTCAGGTAGCCGGCTCAGGTTGACTCAGCCTTCCATCCTTTCGAGGTCAGTAAAATGAGTGCCCAGCTTTCTGGGGGAAAGGTAGTCACGACTGGGGAAGGCAATGGCAAACCACCCCGCTATAGTCTGCCATGAAAACGCCAGCGCAAGCGGCGTCCCTCTAGGGGTCAGTAATGACCTGGTGCTTGCACAGGAGGAACCTTTCCTTTTCCTTTCATTCTGGAGATCAAGGGCAGTATCCAACGTCACCCTCCCGCTAATGTAAATTACACTGCACTGGCATAAACGAGCTCTTGTGCAATGCCAATAGCGGACTGGGGAAACCCATTGCACCACAAAGCACTACTGGTGTTGCAATAGGAGTAGCTTATGCTGGCACAACATAATTTACTTTAGCGGTAATGTTGCACTGGATGCTGCCCCAACAGGGAAAGCTTCTTCTACCCTCCACCTTAGAAATAACAGGTTTCCAACTAACCGCCAACAGCACGGGGAGGCCGAGTGTGCCTCTCGCAAAATAAGGTTGATAAGAATTGGTTGCCGCAAGTACACGCAATCCACTTACCGTTCCCCCTTTAAACGTCCACTTTTCACTGGGCAGCAGGTACAAGAGGGATGCACTTAATTTACTTCTGTGGATCAGGAAGCAGAAAGAGACTCTCCCAGGCTACTAGAAGCAATGACTGGCTACCAAGCTCAGCCGAATTGTACCACTAGGTCAATAATATGTGTGGTAGGAGTACTGTGGGTCACATCAGTGTCCCCCCTGCAAAAAAATGGGCTTTATAAAGACTTCACCATCAGTAGCCCTGAGGTAGGATGATCAGGCTATACTTTATGGAGCAGATTGGAGGAGGCCAGGAGGAATGGAGCCTAGAAAAATATATTTCTTGCATTTAATTTCATTCCAAAGGACAGGTCAGGCTCCTACCAGATACCACCTGGTGGTCCAGAGATTTTTACACCAAAGACAGCTCGCACAGCTGTATTCCAGATATTTAAAGGGTTGGAACTAGTTTCACAATTCTTTTTTTTTACTATTATTATTTTTAAATACACACACACACACAATTCGACGACTGAAGCTGCAGTTTGAAGTGGAAGATCATCATGGAGGTAGGACTGGGACTGATTAATCCTTGCATGCTATTTTTCTCTTAAAAAGTCCCCCTAGGCTGCTTTTCTCCCCACAAGGGAAAAACAATAGAAACTGGAAGAAAACGTGTTCTGGCTTTATGCTTTTGAAAAATAAGCAATCGAGTATAAGCATTGTGTAAAATACACCCACTATCCCTTCAGCTTTCTGCTTCTCCACACCACAGATGAGCTGTCTTTATCTCTCACCTCACCACACTTGTAGCCACTCAGCATGATATTTGCAAACAGGTACTGGAACATCTACAAGACGTGTCGGTATAATGTCCATAAACATTCTGCAACCATTATCTCATTTGAGACTCAGGGGAAAACCCCTTTTTGCAGGTTAGGCTAATTGCACAGGATGTTTTCATGCTCTTACTTCAGTGACAAAACTGAGCATGGGAACTGGCACCTGAAAACAAAACAAAACAAAACTCTGCATGAGATTTTGTGGCATATCCTTCCCCTGTGTGGTCTGTGCTGAACCTACAAAAACCACAGTCTGCCTTATAAACCCTAGGGGAATCTGTGTGGGTTGAGCAACAACACCCACGAGATTAGGATGCATCAGATCAAAATGTAAGAGCCCCCAAAGCCACACAGGCACCAACAGACCACTTTGACTTGCCCAAAATCCTCATCAGCGAAAGCCCCGGCTGAGTAAGAATTTGACCCTTCACTTTCCAGAGCTGAACCAATGTTCCTTCCATTGCACTCCTTCTCACAGCAATCTCATGCAGAACCCTTTTGCAGAGCAAGTCTTCCAGCTAGCAAGCGCTAGCTAGATCTTCCTTCCCTGCGTCGGATTTCATTTCGACATCTAGGGGACATTGGTCAAGGGGGTGGGATGGAAGGAAGGAAGAGCTCCAGATACAGGAAGAAACAGCTTCTCTATCATAGCATCCAACAGATCTGAACCCTTGAGGCCTAGAGGGGCTTTCAGGGACATTTGAATCGGACTGCCTGGAGCCCAGCAACAAAAGGGCCTTATGACATTGATGACCCACCTTTCCTTTAAGAAGATAAGAGCAGCGCACACACATGGTTCTCTCCCCACATTTGATCCTCACAGCAACCCTGTGAGGTAGGTTAGGCTGAGAGATGGCGACTGGCACAAGGTCACCCGCTGAGCTTCATGGGGATTTTATTTAAAATTATTTTGGGGTCACGTTTAACAGTAGTCCAGATCAGACTAGAAATAGAGAGATTCACATTTGAACCTGGGTCTCCCCATTCCTAGTCTAACCACACTTGCTCTCCGCTGGGAATCCTGCTTTTCCCAACTGGCAGTGCAACAATGCCTCTAAATGCCATTTAGGGGAGAAAGGGCAGTACGCAGTAGAATGCCAGTCCTGATTATGTGCCTGCTCTTTGACATGTTTAGGCTTCCACCAATTAGGCATGACGGTCTAAGCCAGCTTTCCTCATCGCGGCGCCCTCCAAATGTGTTGGCCTGCATCCCAGCATCCCCCAGCCAGCATGCTGCGAGTTGCAGTCCAACACATCTGGAGGGCGCCAGGTTGGAGAAAGCTGGTCTAAGTTGCACTGGGCTCCCGTCCCATGGCTGGGTGATTCCTTCTCTCATCAGCCTTGATGATGCCTGGCTTGATCAATGCCCACAGTCTCTCCCTCCGGCTCTCAAGAGACTCCAGAGACTCCAGGAGAAAACAGCAACAACAAGGAAGCCTAGGACTGGAGAACACCGTGCATTTTTACACCAGAGAGGTCGATCCTTGAAGGGGAGGTAATCAATGTCCAAAATCAAGTCTGCAAGGGATCCAGTCTGCCAGCAAAGTTCGCCGACCCAGAAACTCTGTCCCATAATACCAGGTGGGGGTGGCTACGGTGGTAAAAAGCACCCTGCACATGCTCAGCGAGGCACTCGCTTTCGTTAGCATTTCCCCTCTTACTGCCGTGTGAAGTCTCTGGCACCCAGAAGCAGTCCTGGGGCAAAGCCCTGACACAATTTAAGCCCCCAGTCGGGAGCACACGGCTACCTGCCAAAACCATGCCTTAGGATGCCAAATCGGTGCTCTTCTTCCGCCAACGTGGGGGATGGCGCCCGGGGCGACACGGGACGGGCACTCTGCACACGCTTAACGGCACTCTTATTTAGTCTCACTTCAACTTGCCCCGGAGGCTGGGCGTTAAAAGTGGGTTAGCGGACCGGGGGGCGGGGGGAGGAAGGCGAATTAAGCACGGAGCGGGGGGAGGAAGGCGAAATCTGGCCCGGGCGACCTCCTTCGCGTCCCCTCCGGATGGGCGAGGTTCACCTGAGCGTGCGTCACGATCGCAGCCTCGAGGGCGCCGCGCCCAGCAGCAGCCAGACTCCGGCTGCAGCAGTCCTTGCCCCGTTCACCTCGCCGCCCTCGGCGGACCGCGATCGGCGGACCTACCTCTCTGCACAGCAGGTGCCACGCGGAGCCGCAGCTGCGTGCCCGTCCCGAGCACGGCCGTTTAGCCGCTGCGTCCTGGCCAAGGATTCCGGGCACAGTTTGGCGCGCACATCCCCGGCGGCGCCAAGCTAGCTCGGCACGAACCGCGCGCCGCCCGAGCCATGTGCGGCTCAGCGGGGCGGCGCCCCGACGGCTCGGCTCTTCCCCTCCTCTGGGATCCGGACCGGAGGACCCGCGACTCAGCGCCGCAGCTGCCCGGCGCCCTCTTCTTGACCCCGGGGGCGCCCCCAGCCGCTCCGCGGCGCCCCGCGCCGGCCAGTCAAAAGGCGCCCGGCCGGCCGCTGTGGCTCTACGCCGACCGTTGCCATTCTCCGCCTTTTGAAGCTCCGATCGCCACGCCACCGACCGCCGCCGGCGAGACGGCCCCCCCGCTAGGCACCGTCTACAAATTCGTGCTCTGTTACTCGCCAGAAAAAAGAGAGAAGCGAGCAAACCAACACACAAGCAGCGGCGAAAGGATCAGGGGTCGCGCTGAGCCTGCTCTTGGGAATGTTCCTCTCCAAGTCGTAGAAGGCTGGGCTCTCGGGCGGCTTCTCTCCCCGAAACCCCAAAGAGGCGATCTGGCAGAGAGCCAGCCACAAGCCCCTCAGGAGAGCGAAGAGTTCTCCACGGTCCCAGGGAGCTTTGGATGCTCCTTGGAGCGCTGCCTCCTCCTGTGCGCATTGGCACTGGGGCCATTTGGAAGGCAATTAATTAAGAGAGAGGCACGGACTCCGAGCCAGGGGGAAAGAAATGCAAGGGACTCGCGGGAAAGCCTCCGAGCAAATTATTATTGGATGTGTGTCTTGTTTTCTGGAACGACAGGAGAGAGAGAGAGAAAGCGGTTTCTGGAAATCTAAAGACAGACGCAGTTTAATTGCAAGGCAGGGAAAGGTCAGGAACCGTGTAGAACAGGAGATGCTGCGTGCTACGAAGCAGGCATCTGAGGGGAGTCCCCCGCCGCTGGTTCTCCGGGGGAAGACAAAAGCGAGCAGACAAAGCCGAAAAGGAGGGAAAAGAACTTCACGCCCTTTAAGGTTTGCTCCTGGCTGCGCTGGGATGCGGTGCAGAAAAAAGACGCTTGCTCGCCAACTTTTATTATGTTAAATTCCGGAATCAGTACCCTAGCTAGGCATTTCTGTGCCTGCGGAGGCAGTTTCCCAACTGTACGCTCACCACCACTGGGGATCCGGATACAACACCATTTTAAAAAAAGTTACTCAGTGGTTGCATGTGCTTTCCTTCATTAGATTGCAGAAATATGCCCAAAGAATAGGTAGAGCAGTGATACTACCCAGCCTGCTGCCCTCACCAAGTCTCTGAGCAAGTGGCTATCTGGATTTTCATTTACCATCTTGGAAAAATAAGTATTTATTCTATATCAAAAAGAAAATGTTTCATAAGTTAATGTTATTTTAAAATCAGAGGTTCAGTGTTAGAAAGTGTGAGTTGGTGTGCATTGGGGACTGAATGGTTCTAAAGCTGGGGTGGGCAACTTGTGTCCCTCCAGATGTTTTGGCCTACAGCTTTCATCATCCCTCACCATTGGCTGTACCAGTAGGACTGATGGACCTTGTAGGCCAAAACATCTGGAGGGATACAAGTTGCCCACCCTGATCTAAAGTGATGCACTGATGGGGTCTGAACTGATTGTATCTGTGACTGACCAGGAAAAAGATCTTGGGACCATAGTGGATAGCTCAAGGAAAACTTGGAGTGTGATGGCAATTTTATATTTATTTATTTATTTATTTATTTTCTATACCGCCCAATAGCTGAAGCTCTTTGGGCGGTTCACAAAAATTAAAACCAAACACACAATAAAACAATTTAAAATATATAGAACATTAAAACCACAATATAACAATACAACCACAATAAAATCTAGCAGCACTGCAGGAGTTTAAAATACAGATTTAAAACAGCAAAGATAAAAATTTAGAAAGCTAAAATGCCTGGGAAAATAAAAAGGACTTCACCTGGCGCCGAAAGGAATACAATGTAGGCGCCAGGCGAACCTCACTAGGGAGCTCATTCCAGAGCTGGGGTGCCACAGCAGAAAAAGACCTCCTCCTAGTAGCCACCTGCCTCGCTTCCTTTGGCAGGGGCTCACGGAGAAGGGCCTCTGATGGTGATCTTAAGGTCCAGGCAGGCACATATGGGAGGAGGCGATCCTTCAGGTAACCTGGCCCCAAGCCGTTAAGGGCTTTAAATGTTAATACCAGCACTTTGAATCGGGCCCGGAAATGGACTGGCAGCCAGTGCAGCTGGAAAAGTACTGGCATAATATGAGCTCGCACGCCAGTCCCTGTTAACAATCTTGCTGCCCTATTTTGGACCAGCTGAAGTTTCCGGACCGTTTTCAAAGGCAGCCCCACGTATAACGCATTGCAGTAATCCAGACGAGAAGTTATCAGAGCATGGATAACTGTAGCTACGCTATCTCCGTCCAGATAAGGGTGTAGTTGGTATACCAGCCTAAGCTGATAAAAAGTGCTTCGTGCCACTGAGTTCACCTGTGCCTCAAGTGACAGTTTTGGATCCAAGAGCACCCCCAAACTATGAACCTGATCCTTTAGGGGGAGTGCAACCCCCTCCAGAACAGGTTGAATATCACCTAGCCAGGCAGACGAACCACCCACTAACAGTACCTCCGTCTTGTCTGGATTGAGTTTCAGTTTATTGGCCCTCATCCAGTCCATTACTGTGCCCAGGCACTGATTCAGAACAGCCACTGCCTCACCTGGTTTTGATGAGAAAGAGAGGTAGAGCTGGGTGTCATCTGCATATTGATATGCACCTCAGCCCACATATGGCACCTCAGCCCACACCTCCGGATAACCTCCCCCAGCAGTTTCATGTAGATGTTAAACAGCATGGGGGATAAAATAGAGCCCTGTGGAACCCCATGGCACAATTGCCATGGCACAGAGCAATAATCCCCCAGCACCACCTTCTGGAATCGGCCATCCAAGTAGGAGCGGAACCACTGTAGTGCAGTGCCTCCAACTCCTAACCCAGACAACCTATCCAGAAGGATACCATGGTCGATGGTATCGAAAGCCGCTGAGAGGTCCAGGAGAATCAACAGGGTCGCACTCCCCCTGTCCCTCTCCCGGCAGAGGTCATCCCACAGGGCGACCAAGGCAGTTTCCGTTCCAAAACCAGGCCTGAAGCCCGATTGAAATGGATCTAGATTATATATATGTATATATAGAGAGAGAGAGAGAATTCCATGCTACCGATTATTAGCAAAGAGACTGAAAATAAGATGGACAGTGTTGGAATGCCATAACATAAAACTATGGTGCAGCCATGTTGGGAATACTGTACACAATTCTGGTTGTCCCAGCTAGAAAATAATATCATTGAGCTGGAAGAAGGTGGAGAAAAGGACAACCAAGCAGCCTTCCCCAACCTGGTGTCCTCCAGATGTGTCAGAGTACAACTCCTGGCATCTCCAGTCAGACGATACATCTGAAGAGCACCAGGCTGGGGGAGGCTGGAACTTAGAGGGCAGAGGATTTGTCTTATAGGAAAAAGCTAAAGTGTTTGGGACTCTTTGGGGGAGGGGGGAAAGGATAAGAGGTTTCAAAAATTATGCATCGCATGGAGAAGGTGGATACGCTTTTCTCTCATAATATTTACACTCAGGATCATCCTATGAAACTGGCAGTAGTTCAGGAGGAAGTACTTCTTCATAAAACATGCAGTTAATTCATGAGTTTGCTGCCACAAGAAGTGTGGATGGTCACTAGCTTAGGTGGCTTCAACAAGGTAATGAGTAAATATGTGGAGGATAAGTCTGTCAATGACTAGAAGCCATGCTAGCTCAGTAGCCACGTTCACAGGCATTAGACCACTGAATAAGAGTTGCTGAGAACCAGCAGTATGGAAGGGCTATTGCCTTCATGCCCTGCTTGTGCATTTTCCAGAGGCATCTGGCTGGCAGATGTGGGAAACAGGATGTTTGCCTAGAATCTAGGTTTTAGATGGACCTTTAGTCTGAGCCAGGAAAGCTCTTATTCTCTCATCTACATGACTTTTTCATGGCGTTTTTGAGTCCAGGTTTATTTTAATTTTTTTACAGTGTTTTTACCCTGCTCTTCAGCCAGAAAAGGTTCCCAGAACGGCCTACATAGATTAATAATAAGACAGTCCCTTAGGCTTACAATCTAAAAGACATGACACAAAAGGAAAATGGATGGGGAGGGAGGAGGAAAAAAGCAAAACTCAAGCAGTAGTTCTATAGTTTCAAAGTTCTTTCTGTCAGGGAAGGGCGAAACAAGTTCTCTGCTATTATTCCTTCTCCAGCTGATGTATGGGGCTAGGTTGGTCTCTCCCTTGCCATGATGTTTATAATGGGAAGCAGTATTTGGAGTCTCCCAGTGGTCCTTGGTTTTCTGGCTGATGGATGAGGCCAGACTCTGCGGGCAGGTGCCTCTATCACCCCACCTAGTTAGATTACTGCCTAGAATACTGTTTTGTCACCCAAACTTCACCTATGTCTATTGGATCTTCCCTGTTCAGCTTTCCTGGATAGAAGTGAGTGGTAGACTTCGAATAGCGCAGAATTAATGTAATAAGCAGGTACTTCTCTGTCCCCCCACTGTAACTTGCTTTCTTGTCTATGTTTGGTGAATTTTCATAGAATCATAGTCCACCCCCCACAGATGTAATGCCAACTGATATGATGCTCTGTTTCACATCAAGATTGGGCTGGATTCAGTTTATACTCACACTTAAAACAACATCAAAAATGCAACATGAACTTTGGAACAGCTTTTTAATTAGTACACATAAATGAACAGAGTTAAATGTTTAGTAATGAAAGCAAAACAAAAACAACTCCTATATACCATTGACATATAGGAACATGTAAAATATAGGAACACTCAAAGAAAGGAGAAGTTAAAAGTACCCCTGAAAGAATAAATAAAGGAAAATAAATGCATAAACGATAAATCCACAAATGAAGGAATCCGAGTGTAGCCAAACGCATACCCTGGGTTTTAAGAAAGCCAATTTTAATGAACCCAGAACAATGATAAGTAAGGTCCCATGGCAAGTGACTCTAATAGGAAAAGCAGTCCAAGATGGGTGGGAGCTTTTAAAAAAGGAAATTCTAAAGGCACAATTACAAACAAGTCCAAAAGAAAAAAAGTGGAAGACAACTGGAGAAGCCAGTGTGGCTTCACAAAAAGCTTAGAGATGATCTGAAAACAAAACAGTACACATATAGGAAGTGGAGAGAAGGCCAAGCAACAAAGGAAGAGTACAGGCAGGTAGCACAGAATTGCAGGGATGGTGTCAGGAAGGCTAAAGCTGAAAACGAGCTGAGGTTAGCAAGGGATGCTAAAAACAACAAAAAAGGCTTTCTTCAGCTATGTGCATAGTAAAAGACAGAGGAAAGAAATGGTGGTTCAGCTATTAAATAAGGATAGCAAAATGATAACAGATGACAAAGAAAAGGCAAAGGTGCTCAATTCCTACTTTGGCTCAGTCTTCTCCCAAAAGAGGGTCTATGACCCCCCCCCCCCGGCAAAGGCGAAGTACAGGCTGAAGGGGCAGGATTGCAGCTTGAGATCAATAGGCATATGGTCAAGGAACACCTAATTACACTGAATTAGTTCAAATCTCCAGGGCCAGATGAACTGCATCCTAGAGTAATAAAGGAACTAGCAGAAGAACTCTCAGAACCACTGTCTATTCTCTTTGAGAAATCATGGAGGACGGGTGAAGTGCCAGATGACTGGAGGAGGGCTAATGTTGTCCCTCTCTTCAAAAAGGGTAAAAAGGAGGAACCTGGGAACTGCAGACCAGTCAGTCTGACATCAATCCCTGGGAAAATTCTGGAGCAGATGATAAAGCAATCCATCTGTAAGCACCTTGACAACAGTGCAGTGATTACTCGAAGCCAACATGGATTTGTTAAGAAGAAATCCTGCCAGACTAATCTGATCTCATGTTTTGATCAAGTAACCTCCCTTGTGGACTGTGAGAATGCTGTGGACATCATATAACTTGACTTCAGCAAAGCTTTCAACAAAGTGCCCCATGATATCCTGATGAGCAAACTAGTTGAAAGTGGGCTAGATGAGACAACTATCAGGTGGATCCACTGTTGGCTACAGAACTGGACTCAAAGAGTGCCTATCAATGGGATCTTCTCAACCTGGGGAGAGGTAACGAGTGGGGTACCGCAGGGCTCAGTCCTGGGCCCAGTGCTCTTCAACATTTTTATTAATGACTTGGATGAGGACGTGCAGGGAATGCTGATCAGATCTGCAGATGACACAAAATTGGGCAGGATAGCTAATACCATGGAAGACAGAAACAAAATTCAAAGGGATCTTGATAGACTGGAGCATTGGCAGAAAACAACAGAATGAAATTTAGTAGGGATAAATGCCAAGTTTTGCATCTATGAAAAAGAAAACAAATGTACAGTTACAAGATGGGAGATACTTGGCTCAACAATACTACAAGCGAGAAGGATCTTGGAATTGTGGTAGATCACAAACTGAATATGAGCCAACAATGTGATGTGGCTGCAAAAAAGGCAAATGCTATTTTGGGCTGCATTAATAAAAGTATAGCTTCCAAATCATGTGAAGTACTAGTACTAGAGTGCAGGACACAGAATAATGGGCTCGAGTTACAGGAAGCCAGATTCTGACTGAACAACAGGAGAAACTTCCTGACAGTTAGAGCAATGCGACAATGGAACCAATTACCTAGGGAGGTGGGGAGCTCTCCCAGACTGGACGCATTCAAGACAAGGCTGGACAGCCATCTGTCAGGGATGCTTTGACTTGGATTCCTGCACTGAGCAGGGGGTTGGACTCAGTGGTCTTATAGGCCCCTTCCAACCCTATGATTCTATGAGATTCTGCACCCCTGGTGTAAAACAACTCATACTGCTTAATGTCACACTCATGATTATTCCCCTGCCTCCAAGTCTAATTGAAAATCAATTGAAATGGTTTTGAATATTGGATCAGTCAAGCACAATGGGAAGCTTTTTAGCTATCTTAGGGCAAGGCAGGGAAAAGGACATTGAGAAGAGGTGGGGGGGGGGAGCCCTCAGAGGAGGAAGGGAGATTCTGTTCTGCTGTGACATGATGCAAACATTTATTTTTTATGGTAATTAGGAATGAATGGATCAGCAGCCTGGAAACCAAGAAATGCATGTGAATCCATCTGAGTGGCTGTATTACGTGGAACTAATTATGGGCACAGATTTCAGGATTTCTCTGCCTGGGTGGGGGGACGTGAGGAAAAGGGGCTGCATTTTAAATGCATTTTAGTCAATGTCCTTTTCTAAAAGGCTCATGTGGGATTCACTTAATTATCTGGATTTTTTTTCCTCCGCAGTAATTTAATTGGAAAAAAGGGCTTGCTTAAGGGGGAACCGCTGAATGGCATTTAAAGGAATCCTCTCAGATTAGGTATTTTTTTATTCATAGGAGATTCTTTGTGATGATTAAATTTGTGTGTGGGGGGGGGAGAGAGAGAAGAAATTATTCTTCCACAAAATAGGATATATAGGTGTTTCATATAGGTGAGAACTGAAGATCTATGTGGCTGTAATCTAGCTTTGGAGTTCTGTATTTCTGGGGAGTTTATATATTTTCTTTGGAGTCTGGAGAATCTTAGCTTTGATTTCATACATAATTAAATGCTATATGAAGGGTACAATCCAGTGGGAAGTTCATCTGGGCAAGCACTATTCTAATGAATGGGAGGTGTTCAAGAACAATGTTGCTGGATTGTGCCCTTGCTCTTTAGCTGAGAATATATATTCAACTCTTATATATACTGTTCCACCATAAGGGCTAGAAACTTTTATTTTGAATATATATTATATATAATGTTTTGGTCCTTAAAGTTGAAGAGTTAGTGGTATCAACAGTTCACATAATCCTTCTCCCCGCACCCCCAGCCTTCTGTATATGCAGCTCTATGTTCTCATGCTTTGTGGGAGTAGCCTCTACACCACAGCCCCAGAGAGGAGTGAATGGGAGTAAGGATGCTTCCAGAATAGATGAGGCTTTTATGCACCATCACCCTACCCATTAACGGAATTTTATGGGGAGTCCAATCATCATTGGACTTATCTACATTAGGCTTTTAACCCGCAACTTTAATAAGGCTTCTGCTTCTTTGCAGGATTAAGATCGGCTCCTTTACATGTTTTTTTCTGGGGTGTGTGTGTGTGTGTGTGTGTGTGTTCTTTCTCTGCCTTTCAATATGTTCCATTACACAACCACTAAGGGGTGCCGTGGAATACTGGAATTGCACAAATTGACAAGGATTCTATAATGCCGTTCAGAAAAATACCAGACTTCCCTTTTTGGGGGAAAAAAACCCCATGACAATGGGAGAAGCTCTGGAAGATGACAACGATGTGTAAAGGACCCACAAACTACTGTGAGGAATCACGAGCGCACAATGAAAGCCTCATGTAGAAAGGCTCGTCTTCAACTCGTAACCCTCTCATGTTTTCCCACTACGTCTTCCGTCTTTTCTCTTACTGCAATTCGTTAAGAACGAAAAGACGGAATAGCTACACAATGCCTTCTCACTGGTAGCACTAGGGGCCCTCCATCTGGAAGCACCTTCAGTGAGGTGTAGGAGGGTCACATGTTATCAGGAGTGGCTGAGTATCTTAAGTAGGACCCAATGAAAATTCCCTGTGTGTACAGAAAGTTATATGTGTGGAGAATTCTATCTGCATGGTGGGTGAAAGATGTATTATGAGTTTTTATGTCAGCTATCTGTTGTAACAATCCAGCACAGTTTAAGTGCACAGTATGTTAACAATGCTTTTCTTGTATGTACATGTGTTTGCACAGAAACATCACAGACTAACTTTTTGTATTTCCCAGCCTTTCAGCTCCATTGTTTAATCCTCTCCCCCCATCTGTTTTTATATCTATACCTATAAGATGTTCAGTAATATAAAACAAAACCTCTTAGGCAGAAATCCGGTATTCACGCCTGGGAGGAAGCCCCTTTGAACTTAATGGGGTTTACTTCCATGTAGACATAGCACTCTTCAAGTACTTGAAAGGTTGTCACAGAGAGGAAGGCCAGGATCTCTTCTTGTTCATCCCAGAGTGCAGGACACGGAATAATGGGCTCAAGTTACAGGAAGCCAGATTCCGGCTGAACATCAGGAAAAACTTCCTGACTGTTAGAGCAATGCGACAATGGAACCAATTACCTAGGGAGGTGGTGGGCTCTCCCACACTGGAGGCATTCAAGACGAGGCTGGACAGCCATCTGTCAGGGATGCTCTGACTTGGATTCCTGCATTGAGCAGGGAGTTAGACTCGATGGCCTTGTAGGCCCCTTCCAACCCTACTATTCTATGATTCTATGATCCTATGACATGCACAGGATTGCACACTTAGTCTTTAAGGTGCCACAGGGCTCTTTTCTTATGTTTGCTGTACCAGGCTAACACAGATACTCTTCTGGAATTTGGCAGCCTGGACATATACATAATAATTATCATTTGTTTTCGACTTCACATTAAGCTGCTGTTAGGCACATCTACCTCAGTCAGTTCATAAGCTGGCGAACTTAAATGGTTTCTTGCTAGTTTTCATAAAGTTTAAGAAAATTGTCCCAGATATCAGTGAACTTGTTTTTTTGAATGTGGTGTAAAGTAAAATGCTATTCATTTAGAAATTGGCACATATTAATTCAGATCCAGGGAATATTTAATAGGGACACCACTGTAATACAATGTACTTTTTTGTTAGACATAAGCCTTTTTCCTTTTTACACCTTAGCATAATATATTAAAAGAAAATAGTTTTTGCACACGTGTGCTAATCACTCGGAAAGAGGGAGCCAAGTTAACAGATAAC
This sequence comes from Heloderma suspectum, assembly GCF_057233095.1. NCBI lineage: Eukaryota > Metazoa > Chordata > Lepidosauria > Squamata > Helodermatidae > Heloderma > Heloderma suspectum. The sequence goes on along the minus strand of NC_139461.1, from coordinate 281,364,426 downwards.
AAAGATAAATGTGGTCCAGGGACGAGGGGGTGTTAATGGGCCAGAGGATCACAAAGAAAAACCAAAACGTTTTGAGGCTACACTAAAAAGGAGGAAGAATATACATGCAAATCAGACATGCCCTCTGTTACTTCAAAACTCTTTGCTTTCTTCATATTCGATTACTTCTGATGACACTTTTGCGTACTGCAAAGGAACATGGTTATGTATATTAAACATGACGTCTGAACTAACTCATAATGATGCTGCGATAAAAACAAGTATGAAAGAAGGTCAGATGAAAATGTCTTGCCATTTCTTTATCTTGAGCCCCCCCCCCCCCGGTGTCTCCCCCTCCCTCCTTCCAGTGCCCATTGGAGATTCTATGGGCAACCCACATTCACTGCTAAATTCTCTGCCTGTAGATGAGAGATGAAAGCTCCTCCTGCAGTTTTCTCTCCAGCAGCAAGGCACAGAGGCAGAAGCAAGCAGTCATGGCAAAGAACGAAATGAGTCATCCCGCAGCGCACCTCGCTTTTACCCACTCCATTGCCCCTTCATAGCTGACGATGAGATGGCAGTCAATGACCCAGTTTGTGGAAGATGGCCCTGATCAGTAGATTGCATCTGCACAACTCTGCATCACAAAGGACTGTATTTGGAAACATAAAAACGAAACATATCTTGATACGTTCCACATAAAGAACAACACTGGATCAGCCACAGGCATAGAAAGCTGACACAGGAATCACCACCTTTGTCATGAGGAGATATTTTAACTGCACTCAACTATCATGAACTTGCAACTTGGGGGGGAAATGAATAATTGGCTTTTATTTACAGGAGGCAGGAAATGCTGTAAAACTGAATTTATTACCAGACCACTAGGTTTTAATATGTAGGTTTTAAAATATCTCCTTCCAATAAAATAGCTATTGCCTAAATCATCCTTCCGTGCCAAGGGTTCTAATCCTACAGAAATAGAACCAAAGCCCTTCCTATCTGGAGGCAAAGTTAGCCAAACTGAAAAACATAATAAGCCTTGACTGACGTTGCTGTTATCTTTCATAAAACATCCTAGACCATCATGGGATGTGAGCTGAAACTTGACTGCCTGACCCCCTTCAGCTTATGTCAAGCCTCTGTCCTCAGCATTCTCTTGGTGACTGGCCAGGGTATTGCTCAAATCTTGCTCGAACTGCTTGTCACTGCTGCCTACATCTGCGCTCACGTCGGCAGCTCTAACAAGGAATAAGGAAATCAGCAGATCCAGAGATGAAGGGGCAGAGGAAGTCTCCTGGTCTGCTGAGTTCTTCATTAGGGCTGCTGAGGTGATGTGGAGATAGGTGGGGAGAGGGGGAATCCCAAGCGAGTCCTGAACAGGGATGATGGGAAAGGTGTGCAGGGGCTAAGGGAGGTGGGCGGAGCAAGTGGAGAGGGCATAAGGGGGTCTGGCGGGCACACTTGGGGGTCTTGGTGGGTGGTAGTGCACCCATGGGTGCCATGTTGCTGACCCCTGGCCAAGATATACAGTTGCTGTTTATCCCTTGCAGCACAGGGGAAATGGAGTGGAAAAAACCAAGATTTTTGTGAGACAACACAGAAGAGGGAACCCTACACCCTTTTAACTTATTTATTTAAAATATTTCTTGGCTGCCATTCAGGGCAGGAGCCCTTCCAAGGCAGCATACAATAATAAAACACATAATAAAAACTGTTACAGTCTTAAAAATACAATAAAAATGGCTGATATGGGTGGAGGTTGACCTTCAAGTAATTTTGTTCCAAACCATTTAAGGCTTTAAAGGTCAAAATCAGCCCTTTAAATTGGGCTCGGAAACACACTGGTCCCTGGTGCCACTGGTGCACTGTAGGTCATATATGATCTGATCGTCTCGCCCCAACAACACTCAGGCAGCCACATTCCATAGTAGCTGAAGTTTCTGGACTGTCTTGAAAGGCAACCCATGTACAGCGGATTACAGTAGTCCGGCCTGCATGTCCCTAGTGCATGGATAATTGAGGCAATGTCTGTCCTCTCCAGCTAGGACCACAGCAGCAGTTCCAGTTTAACCTGGTAAAATGCACTCCTGGACACCACAGCCAGCTGGCTTCCCCAGTTAGCCCAGAGTCCAGGACTCTCCATGACTATGCACTTGGTCTTTTAGGGGGATTGGAACCCCATCTAAGACCAGTTGTAAACGTCCATGCAAAATAGTTGGATTTCCCATCCCACAGTACTTCCATCTTGTCTGGATTAAGTTTCAGCTTATTTCCCCTTATCCACCTCCAAACTAGGGATGGCAGAGAATTCCTCCACGGATTCCAGTGAGGCCGTATTCTAAAGAATCTGGCCTCCCGGAATCCGTGGCGGAATGGCCTCCTGCCCCCCCGCCCCCCCGCGGAATCCCCCCAGGACGGAACTTACCTGGGGCGGATGCTGCAGATTCGGCGGCCGTGGATTCGGTGGCGTTTCTGGTGACGGCAGCTCCGGCGGCTGGTCTAGCCGGCCGCGGCCGGGCTGCTGCAGCCGCCATTGGCATCCTTGCAGCTGTGATAGGCTACATAAATACTTATGTACATAAATACGTAAATATTTATGTAGCCTATCACGGCTAACCCCCCCAAAAAAAAACCAGCGTATGCAAATGGCGGCGGCTATGGCCGCCGCCATTTGCATTCCCTATTTTTCGCCGTTCTAGCCTGCGTAAATATTTACGTAGGCTATTACAGCGAAAAAAAGGGGAACACAAATAGCGTAGTGGGTGCTATTTGTGTTCCTTTTTTTTTGCCGTTCTAGCCTACGTAAATATTTACGCAGGCTAGAACGGCGAAAAATAGGGAATGCAAATGGCAGCTGCCATAGCCGCCATTTGCATAAGCTGTTTTTTTTTTTGGGGGGGGTAGCCGTGATAGGCTACGTAAATATTTACGTAGCCTATCATGGCAGCCTGGCTGGACGCAAATGGCAGCCACTACGGCAGCTGCCATTTGTGTCTGCACCAGCCCGTCTGTGGCCGGAAATCCGGCTGCAGATGGCCCTGGCCGGCTGCTCCACAGAGGTGCAGTGGAGTGGAGCCGGCTGGGCAGGATTCCGGGGGGGAGGATCGGATCGCCTCCCCCCCGTCAAGGATTCCGGGGGGAGGGACGGAGCGAATCAATCTGCGAAAAGGTAAGTGAGTTTCGTACATCCCTACTCCAAACAACTTCCAGACAGTGGTTCATAAGTTCGACAGCCTCCTTGGAATGTGTAGATGGAAATGAGAGGTAGAGCTGTATATCATTCGCATACTGATGACACTTCAGCCCAAACCTCTGGTTTCATGTAGATGTGAAAAAGCATGGGGGATGAGGTAGAACCTTGTGGCACCTCACAGGCTAATGGCCATGAGGTGGAATAAAAGTCCCCCAGAACCCCCTTCTGAGACTGTTCCTCCAGAAAGGATCAGAACCACTCTAAAATTTTGCCCCCCAAGCCCGATCCAGATAAACGATCCAGAGCAAAACCCACTGAGAGGTCCAGAAGAACCAACAGGGTTGCACTCCCCCATCCATTTCCCAGCATATCATCAACAAGGGCGACCAAGACTGTTTCCATCCCATAACCAGGTCTGAAACCTGGTTGAAATGGATCTAAATAATCAGTATCATCCAACACTGCTTGGAGTTGTGAGGCCACCACATGCTCCAGCACTTTGCCCAAGAACGGCAGATTTGATACTGGGTGGTAGTTATCTGAAACCATAGGATCTAGATTTGGTTTTTTCAACAAGGGCCTCATCACTGCTTCTTTCAAAGTTGCAGGGACCACACTGTCCCTCAAGGAGGCATTAATCAGAGTACCTGGACCTCAGAGGTACCAGGCCCAGCTCTGGCATATTTTACAAGCCAGGATGGACAAGGATCTAAAGAGCAAGTAGTAAGCTTCGGTCCTCCAAGCTGCTTGTTCACATCTTCAGGTTGCACAAGCCAAAAGGTATCCATAACATGACTAGGTGGTATACTAGCACTGTCCATCTCAGACTTTCTCAAAATGATGGCATCCAAGTTGGCACAAATATGAGCGACTTTATCTGCAAAATGTCTAACAAATTGCTCACAGTGGGTCTTGGAGAGTTCAAGTAGTTTTGTTTTAAAGTCTACACTCAAGAGGTCTTTAACCACCCGAAAGAGTTACTCTGGATGACACTGAGCAGATGCAATGATGGCAGAGAAGTAAGATTTCTCTGTTGCCATCACGGCCATAGAATAAAATTGCAAATGGATTCTTACCTATGATCAATTGTATTTGTTACGAGTCTTCCACCATTTGTGCTCTAATTGTTGACACAGTCATTTCATCGCCCTCAGCAGCTCAGAATAACAAGGAGCTGACACGGTTCTATGACTAGGTCAAGAACTTTTGAGAGCGATCATACTGATAGCCTGGGATATCTCCTCATTCCAAGCGGTGACCAGGATCTCGGCAGGACCTCTGGCTAAGCCTGCAGAAAATCCCCAAGAGACCTCAGAAGTCCATCAGGATTCATCAGCCTCTGGGGACAGACCATCAGACTTGGTCCCCCACCCCTGCAGACTTATATTATGTGAGAAAGCAGCAAACATGCTTGAGATGAAAAATTGCTGATGAATGGGATCTTTGTCTTCCTCTAAGTCACCTCCTTCCTCTCTTCCATACAAAACACACTAGTATATAATTAGTACATCTAAAACACAAATTATGCAGCCCATATGTGTTTATCTGATAAACAATGTACCTAATTTTGTATACTTGCTGGAAAACCTCATGACACTAGCTGAGCCATTTCCCCATTCTCTGAATTTAACACTGTATGTTAACTCTAAAAGGCCAATTGTTGACCAAGCTGTATGCATCCATTAAAGTATTGAAAGTGAGTCTTTAGAGTTCCAGTTGTTTGCTTTAGTATTCCTGTTGCCATTAGTAGATTAAAAATCAGCTTATTCCCATTCTTACTTCCATTGTCTTCTACATAACAAAACAGTAAGACTAATGGATCCATAGCTATATTTATTTCTGTTGTCTATATAAAATTACAGGTATTACCTGTTCCCGCCCCCCCCCCCCCATATATATGACCACCACATATGTAACATACTTGCCTTGTCAACTCCACAACTCCAGTGTTTGGAATATGACCTATAAATACCTTTGATTCTTCATGAAGTCAGACCCCATCTTGCCCTAATTTTATGATCTGTACTAAATTTAGGCATGTCACGATTCCAATACTCATTTTCCAGCACTACTTCCACACATCAATAGGTATTTTCTAAAGCTTCTTTTCCAAGCTTTACAGTAGGCGATATCTGTTTAATTAAGAGCTTTTAATAGGCATTGGTGTAGTCTGGAGACAATCACCTCACTGTGTTCTTCAATTATTTTCTTCAAATTTACAGCTCTAGGTGCAAATCCTATGAGGAAGTCAATCCCATTATACTCACCAGGACTTACCTCTGGATAAGCCTTTTTAGGATTGGACTGTCAATGTTTTACCTCCCAATTTCATATTTATCCAATTCCTAAGCCACAAGAGGCAAGAACTCTTTGCATTATCAAAGGGAAATATTCCCTCATGTATGTACGGTTGCCTTTTGGAGACTGATACAGAATGCAGCCACCAGGATGCTCGTCTGAGCTACGCATTCTGATCATATTTGCACAAATACAGTGCTAACTACATTTGCTGTCTATTTGTATCTGAGCACAGTTTAAAGTGCTGGTTTTGACCTTTGAATCCTTGGACAGTTTAGGATGAGGTTATCTGAAGAACCATCTACACCCATAAGAACCAGCTCAGGTCCTGAAATTGCTCTTTGAAGCCCCGCTCTCTTGCCTATCATCAAGGTCTATCCGATTGGCAGGTACCATATCCCAGGCCCTTTAGTGGTGGCTCCACACTTCTAGAATATGTATGGCCTTGCCTCATCTGTATCTGTCTTTAAGCAGAACTTTAAAATATTTCTGCTTCATTCCACCTTTTATTGATATGTTATATGTGTTGCTGGTTGTTAGCTGCTGCTGTTTCTATCTGGTTTTAGGATTGTTTTAATTGTATTTAAATTATTTTTGTTCTGATTTAAAACATTTGTAAGTCACCTTGGGAAGTTTTCTTTCCCTGAAAGTCAAGCTTTTAAACTAACTAGCAAACAAACTATATTCCTTACCCTATCAAGGTGTTCTAGTAAAATTAGGTGTTATATATAAGTTTGCAAGTATGTACAAGGTAAAATTTCTCTGTTCTGGATGTGATAAATGCAGATATCCTCTAATTATAAAATCCTCAAACCCTTTTTAAATTCCACAAGCACTTTATTAGAAATTATATCAGGTTTCTTCTTTAGATCTGTCTGTTAAAGGATTATATTGCTGTAAAACTCTCCCATAATCATATTATCTAATTGAAATTCTCAGAAGTAGCCTTCTGTAAGTTAACCTGGCCACTGTTAACTGCGTATACACAACTCAGAGTACACATTTTTCTACCAGTGCCCCCTCTCAGAAGTAAAATACAACCATCACTATCCTTTTATCACCAAATAAAACATTTTTTAAATCATCAAATAAAAAATGCCACTCCACATGCTTTGATATCTGCTGAGAAAAACAAGGCTTTCTCTGATTTTGTGTGTATTATGTACTTCTCATGTTTTTAAAGTAAATATATTTCTTGTGTAAATAACACACCAGGATTTTCTGTAGTCAAGATTTTTAATTATACTAAGCCTTTAACAGAATTACAGAGGGCAAAAAACAGTGCTGCATAAGCAGACCTCAGCTGGTGCAATGGGAATTTCTCCTCTTCCTGCAACCCCCTCTGTGCCCTCCAAGCTGTTCCAAAGAGTTCCCCAACCCTCCAGATCAGGTTCTGAGGGTGGGATGGGGATGGGAGGGGGGGGGGCTGCAGGAAGGAAGGGGATTCCCCCTTCTGTCACAGGAGAGGCAAATTGAATATAATCCAGAGTCCTTTAATGCTCAATGTCTTGTAAACATCTCCAAAATCCCCCAATTTCTATTCATACCCCCACCAAACACACACACCGAAATCAAGAGAAAAGAAGGGGATGGGAAGGGAAGGGAAGGGAAGAAATATACAGCTTACTTTATTTATGTTGCAAGAATTTCCACACATTCAGTAGTATAATTTAGCTCCCTCATTGACTTTTAAAAACGGGCTCCTTTAATCATCTTTTCTTTGAAACATCCACTTTAAACTGATTAATAATGCTGGTCTATGCACTTAAGCTATAATTTTAATTGTTGCTGCTATTTTATTGCTGGCTTTGGAATGATTTTGATGTGGTTATTACTGAGAATCTTGTATTTGACTTTAAATCTGTTTTATTATTATTTTTAATGTTGTTTGCCACCTTGAGAGGCCAGTGTAGCCCTGAAAGGTACTATAGAAATTTGCAAAGATAACAACAACAACAACAACATAATATTGTTGTGAACTGCCCAGAGAGCTTCAGCTACTGGGTGGCATAGAAATAAATAAATAAACAAAATAATGTACTTTATTGCTCTGCAACATCCAGTCGACTCCCAGCTGGCCTTTGATCAGCTTGAAGATTACATGCAGGAGGGGGAATCTTACCTGCCACTGCAGAGAGTTCCAACGTCAGAGCCTCTGAAAGACCCAAACACCAGCTGGCGTGCAGACGAGAAGCCATTGTTGTGTTTTTATTTCTTCCTTCGTGGTGTTTCTGTTTCTTCCTTGGTGTTGCTGTTGTTCTTAACTGTTTCCCCCCCCCCCATTGCAAGTGTATGCAATGTGCTAATTTCCTCCATTGGGGAATGAGTGTCAGGGGACTGGGAGGGCTTTGGTGCCTGAGGACACAAAGCCTTCCCGGATCTGCCCAGGCCATGCCACAGATCCACCCTCTTCTTCTCACTCTCTCCCAGCGTCAGAGCTCTGATGTTGGGGAGGTAAGGCTGGGGATATTTCTGTGGGGGCCGGATTTCCTCTTCCAAGGGCGGACCTCTCTGTCTGCACTTGGAGGGGGTGATCCCAATGGTCCCATGGATTCTGGGACACCTTCCCAGGAACCACAAGATTGCAGCCTTAATCTCTTGAACATAATGCCTAGCAAATAAGCCTTGATAAGATCTCTGAAGTATCTGTTGTTTCTGGGTCACCTTCCCTGAAAATGTTAATCACGATCTCTTACTGAAATGCTGCGAAACTTTATCATAATATCTCTTGGTAATTTACGGCCTACATGAAGGAACCCTAAAAGCAGTATCTGTGTCTATACAACCAGTATTCTGCACCAGGTATTCATGTTTGTTTGTTTGTTTGTTTGTTTATTTATTTATTTATTACATTTCTATACTGCCCATTAGCCGAAGCTAATAAAGCAGTCAATTATCCTGTTCCATATTCTCTGTCATTCCAAATGTTTTTGTATGATTTATACTACCTTTCATTTCTCAATGCTCATCAATAAACTCATTCTCTTTCCTTGAATCATAATGAATTCTTTCATAGTCAATATAGATTTTCTTCCTTTTATTCATTTCCTACCGAACATCCCCATATGCCGCTTAATATCCTCTTTCAGGTATTTAATTTCAGTCTCGTTATGAGTCGTTTTCATATCAATCATTAGAATCTTTCCTTCAAACTTTTCCCCCAATCTGTTCCAATCCTTTTTTTTTTTCTTTTTTACAAAAACTATCTTGAAAATGATTAAACCTATTACACCTAGGGTGCAATTCTAGGCAAGTTTAGGCAGAAAAAAACAACCTCCTACAACTTCCAGCATCCCCCAGCCAGTGTGGCTGGCTGAGGCATGCTGGGAATTGTCCGGCTTTTTTCTGTCTAAACATGCATAGGATTGCACCCTTAGTAACAAGTAATGCACAGTGGCTAATTCTAATTTAAACTCTTTTAAATTTGCTTTCCAAACAGCTTTGGTTGTTGCAGGGCACTTCCTTGAGGTGAAGTCGTTTATGGTGCTACTTTGAGAGAAAGAAGAGGGCATGCAGGAGCAAGTAAGGTAGGACTTTTCCCTCTTCTTACCCTATATGATTGTTCTATTTTTAAAATGAAAAATTTTGGGGGCCTGGTCCAAGGATTCAGAATTGGGCTGCTTCAAATGATGGACATGGCCAGACATCCATGCAATATTCTGGTGGCCCAAATTCAAGACAAGGAGTCGCCCATCTTTTGGGGTCAGTGGGCACATTTGGAATTTGGAGAGTGTGTTGTGGGCAATCTCACAGAATGGCTGCCACAGAGGGTTGGGTGGGGGTTGTCCATTCATGAAATGGCTGCCATTGTGGGCATGGCTGGACATAAAACACTAATTTCAAGCCAGACTGCTCACTTGAGGGAATGATCTTAAAGGCAAAACGGAAGTACTTTGGCCTAGGGATGGGGGAGAATTTCTCCCTGAAACTCCCCAAAACTCCCCGAAACTTCGGGGGGCCGAGTGACAACTCATTCGGCCCCCCGAAATCAGCGGTGAAATTCTCCGCCCCCCCGCCCCGGGATGGGACTTACCTTTGACGAATGTCCCTCCCAGCGGCGGGTCCCAGCGGTGGTTCGGTGGGTTTTCGTCAGGGGCGGGGGCAGCAGCCGGTCTTTTGACCGGCTGCCGCCACCACCATTACAAGTGAAGTAAAAAAAAAAAAAAGCCCCCGTGATAGGCTACGTAACAATTAACGTAGCCTATCATGGCTAGATCTCCAAAGTCAGCCATGATAGGCTACGTTAATCGTTACATAGCCTATCACGGGTCACTTTGGGAAAAAAAAAAAAGTGCGTACGGAAATGGCGGCGCCCATGGGGCGCTGCCATTTGCGTTCCTTATTTGGTCCCTGTAGTCTACGTAAAGATTTACGTAGACTACGGCAAAAATAAAGGCAACGCTATTTGCGTTCCCCTTATTTTCAAAGTCACCTGTGATAGGCTACGTAACGATTTACGTAGCCTATCACGGCTGACTTTGGAAATCTAGACATGATAGGCTGCGTAAATCGTTACGTAGCCTATCACAGGGTTTTTTGTTGTTTTTTTTTTACTTCTTATTTCACGGCCGGGGAGACGGGGCGCTTCTCCCCGGCCTGAATTTCGGGTGGTCGAGGTGGGGCACCTCCCCCCCCGGCCTGAATTTCGGGGGGAGAAGCGAAGCGCCTCCCCCCCACCGTGAAGCAAGCTGCGGGACAAGGTAAGTCCCTTTCGTACATCCCTACTTTGGCCACATAATGAGAAGACAGGATACCCTGGAGAACATGCTGATGCTAGGGAAAGTGGAAGGCAAAAGGAAGAGGGGCCGAGCAAGGGCAAGGTGGATGGATGATATTCTGGAGGTGACGGACTTGGCCTTTGGGGATCTGCGGGTGGTGACAGCCGACAGGAAGCTCTGGCGTGGGCTGGTCCATGAAGTCACGAAGAGTCAGAAGCAACTGACCGAATAAACAACAACAACATGGTTGTGCCATTTAGTCTAGAGCAGGCGCTGACTCTATATTTCTGTTTGATGTAGAACTGTTTGAACAAAATCAGTTGCAGGGCCAGACTAGGAGCGTGGGTGGCCATATAAGGAACCAGGGTGATGTGTTCTTCAACCCAGAGAGCCTCTATGCTGAGGGCTTAAACAGAGTGTGTGGGGGGGAGGGGGGGTGGACCTGAGTTTGGGACCTGAGCGGGAGTAGGCTAAAGGGCCTGCCCTGTTGTCCAATCAAGGCCAGAAAATCGGACTCCTAGAGCCATAACACTGCCTACCAATAGCAAGAAACAATTTAGGGCTGGCAGCCTTTGAACCCAATGATGTAGCCTTGCTTTTAACATCATCTTGATCTGCAGCAAGTAGCAGGTGATAATCATCCTTTCCATTCTGAAAAAAAAAAAGGTTCACCTTCTAACTCCTGCGGACCAAAGACAATGCTACATGGGCTAGTTCAAAAGTTGGCAACCCTAAAACAATTAACCTTGTATGCATCTTGGGACTATGGAATGGGAGAATGAGAATAAGGTTGCTATCCTGATTTAAAAGAAATGCCCTCCACAACAAAAATGGCCTTTTTGCATTGGGTGGGAAGCTCCCATTGGCACCAGTGGGAGCTTTCCTTCAGGATGCACATATTAGCTTTGGAGGTATGGTGGCAATTTTCATCAGGACCACATGAGTAGTGAGGGAAGGTTAAAATCTTTTGCCCCACAGTCCTGAGTCTGATCTCACCTCCAACCCCACGTCCCCATGGCTGCTATTTGCATTTCTAAAAAAATTAACACAACATAAGGAATGCCTTTAGAATCAGGTGTAGCTTGCTTGGCCCTCAGCAACAAGTACACATGAACAGAAGCATTAAGAGAAATTAGCACTTTAAAAAATTCATCTGGAAAGGCCCTAGGCCTCCAAAGTGACCTTGAGACCTGGAAGCTGCAATCATAAATAAATTAAAAGAACCCACAATCATAAATCGACAGGAAACAAAGATGGCCCGAAGAAAGCCAGAAATATTAAGGAGTGCTATGTGGCATCAGCCACAGGACCTCACTGGCTCTTTTCTGGGCTGTGTGAGAGGCTTTGGGCTGTGACCAAGATGATGAAACAGATGGGTTTTCATTTGGTTCCGCATTCATGTATACATTTCCGAAAAGGAAACTATTATTTTACCAGAAAATGCAAGCAGGCATTAATAAATCCATTCAGAATCTCCAGACAGTCTAATCAAGATTGTAAGCCAAGAAATTTTCTTGACTGATTAGTGATAATAAAGCTGATATGTAATGATTACCCACATTCCTGACATACCTGGCGTTGAAAGGAAGCAGTGAAATTTGCAATTGGAGTTGGCTTTAAATATGTGGTTTTCACTGTGTATCCTGCAGGCCACAGCAGCTACCACATGGTCAGGTTTTCTGCCACTTTGACTTAGCAGGAAAACGAAGGAAGGATCACAAAGAGCTTTTCTACACAAGGGTGTTGATTAGCTATGAATCCACTGTATCTACTTTCAGTTTCGTTGCAGAATTGAGATCCAACCACTACACAAGCAGCATTTCCTTTTCTGCTTTTCTGCTATATAACCTCTAGGTGGCACTATGCTATAGAGGAATAGCGCAAATACACAAGAGGAAATCATGCTTTCTTTCACTTTCACAATTAAATGCCTCATTTTCCCTGCTCTATAAAAACTCGCCAAAGATGCTGGTTAGACACAGAAGTGAAACTGGACGGTCACGCTGGCGTCTAAAGAACCCATAAACAACTGTGAGTAGAGAATGATGAGCGCACAATAAATGCCCCATGTAGAAAAGCCCAAAGTGTCTCACATTTTTAAAAGGAGGACCAGTCTGGTGCCTGCAGATCCCATGCCAGCACAGCCTATGGCCACATGAAGACTCTAGAGACATGATTGATCACTTGGGTCTACCTTCTGGATCAGCTTGGCTCTGGGTTGGATGCTGGAGCCACACCCTGATGCATGTCAGCCTTCCCCAACTTCACCCCTTCCAGATGTGTTGGACTACAATTCCCAGTATCCCCCAATTGCAGTCTGGGAGTTGGAGTCCAACACTTCTGGAGGGTGCCATGTTGGGGAAAGCTGATGTATCTGGTTGCACGTAACTACAACTGATGCACAGTTGCCTTGTATAAAACATTAAGTCAGATAAAGGCCACCTTGCCTTGGGTTTATGCATGCCATGCAAGGCATGCCATCAATGGCTACTAGTCCTGATGCCTATATGTTACCTCCAGTATCAGAGGCAGTACACCTGTGTATACCAGTTGCTGGCAAACTTGGTTTGGAGGGTGCTGTTGCCCTCATGTCCTGCTCCTAGGTTTCCCGTGGGCAGCTGGTTGGCCACTGTGTGAACAGAATGCTGGACTAGATGGACCTTGGTCTGATGCAGCATGGCTCTTCTTATGTTCTTAAGGGCCATCCAAGTGGACAGCTGCAAGGTGCAGCTACCTACGGTTGGCTCCACACATCATGGGAGTGACTGGAGTGGAGTGGTTAAAGTGCCGGACAAAGACTTAGGAGACCCAGGTTCATATCTCCACTCAGCCATGAAGCTCACTGGGTGACCTTGGGCCTGTCACTAGCTCTCAACCTAATGTAACTAAAAGGGTAGTTGGCAGGATAAACTTAGGGGAGGGGGAAATACAAGAAAAAGTATGATCAGGGATTAACTCCTTTTTGAAGCCCAAGGGTATAGAGCTATGAAGATCAGCCCAAAGGAATAACTGCTAATTAACTGTCTCTGATCATGATATTTGGAAAGCGTAAAATGCCTCAGTGGTTTTTACATTTTTCAGTAAGCTCCCATCTCGATTTCCAAGTTTGCCTTCAATTAACTTTATGCTTAACTGTATGTTTTGGATACTGAATCAATTACAATGAGAACATTTATGGCTCAACAAAGTGAGAGAGAAAAGAAGTCCCAAGAGAAAAAGCATATTGTTACGGTGCTGCTATTCAGTCTCTCTTTAGTTTCGGCATGGCTTGGCCAATAACAATGAATGCTAATTGATGGTCAATCAAGGCTACCCAGGGACATCCACCCACCTGGGCAGGAGCTGAAACATGTTTCGACTTTGATCTTGGGGGAAAATACGTACAGTTTTGGAATGTGACCAGGGAAAGAGAAACAGTTTGAATTTTTGGACTTGGCTGGCAAGACGTGTGTGTGTCGGGGGAGAGTGGGGAAGGAACATCAAGGATGTTCTGTTGCTTGTGGGGCCTGATGCTAATATAGGAATAGCACTCCCTGTCCCCGCCCTTGCTTCCCCTTTCCTCCCATCCTACTTGCTCAACCTGTATATAAGCAGATTTTTTAACACTCCACGACTGCCTCCTTGAGTACAAGGAGCCCGATTTCTGTAAAGTTGTTCCTTAGGCTTCCTACTGCAGAGGTCCCCAACATGGCACCTACGGGTGCCATGGAGCCCATGGGGACCTCCGACGGTGCCTGTGAAGCTCTCCACTCCCTGCCCCCTTCAAAAAAATTTTTTTTTTTAAATAAAAACCTTGGAAAATGTCAGAGTAGTCTTCTTTCTGCCCCTTTCTAGCCTTTCTCTTCCTCTTGCCTCTACCCCTTTGCCTTGCTATTTTCCCCTCCCCTTCCGCAGCCTGTAGCCTTGCTTTGCCCCCCTACCTGTTTACCTCACTTTCTCCCCCTTCTAGCCTCGCTGTTTCTCTACAGCTTTGCCTTCTTGTTTCTCCCCCCTCCCAGCCTCTAGCTTTGCTATTTCTTTCTCCTCTACCCCTTTGCCTTGCTATTTTCCCCTCCCCTTCCCCAGCCTGTAGCCTTGCTTTGCCCCCCTACCTGTTTACCTCACTTTCTCCCCCTTCTAGCCTCGCTGTTTCTCTACAGTTTTGCCTTCTTGTTTCTCCCCCCTCCCAGCCTCTAGCTTTGCTATTTCTTTCTCCTCTACCTCTTTGCCTTGCTACTCCCCCCTCTCTCCCAGCCTCTAGCCTCACTATTTCTCTCCCCCAACCCACCTCTTTAGCTCACTTTTGACTAGCCAGGTCCCTGTGGCAGCCATTTTGTGACTAGCCACATCCTCATGGGAACCATTTTGTGGTGGTGCTTATAGCAGTTTCTCAAATTCCCAAATGTGTCCATGGGTCCAAAAAGCTCCCCCCCTCCTACTGCATCATACTGACATGACATCAGAAATTTAAATACTGATTTACATGTCTTTTGTGAAACTGCATATTTATATTTTCTGATTTTCTTAACTTTACTAAGATTTGGAGATGCTATGAGTGTTGTTGTTGTTAGCATTCCACCTTTATTAAAAGGAGCTCAGGAAGGCACTTGAAGAAGATCATAGCATTGCCTTCAATCTGGGCAGGAGAATAGCTGATTTGCAGAGCCTTCTGTCTGAAGAATCCAAATACCTCCAACCAGAATCTGAAAGAGGGGATGGAGGAGAGACTTGTGGCTGACTTAAGAACAACTTGTCCTTGAATTCTCTTTATCAGTAGCACAGTGTTAGATATAGAGATGGGAATGCCAGCAACGACGTGTCCTTGTTTTCACATCATTAGCAAAGCCAATGTTCCATATCAGCAGGTAACAACTCTTATCCATTGTCAGGATCAAGCAGGCAATACTAGTAAATCTAGACAAGACAGAGGTGGTATAGACAAGAGAGTTTTGGATAGATGTCTATGGAGAGTCAGCAATGATGCACCTTTATATGTTTAGTGCTGTGGGTTTAATTTGCGAGGAGAGTTTCTCAGCTGCCATCGCCATCTGACAACAAGGGCCGTGCTCTTAATAATCTCAGTTAATGTCGCATGACTGTTTGGATGAGTTCCTCTTAGCCACTGGGTTCACCTTTACCCATCCCAAGCAAGTTGTGGTGATAGCACCATAAAAGGAGCTGTGTGCCAGCCAAAATCAGCTTTATGGTATTTAGCTTGCAGCCACAGAAGCTCCTTTAGAGGAGAGAGGGAGAGGAAGTGGACTTTACAACCTAGACGCTGGGCATTTCTACACCAGCCTAAAATCCTGCATTTAAAACGGGGCTTTATGCTTCCATTTCAGATGCAGGATCACCACTGACTCCCTTTACACGTGCTTCCTTCCCCTGCCCCCTTCTTCCTGTATCTGAGTCTTCCATTATCTGTCATCGATCTCGCGCCTCTTCTTGCCGCTATTACTCTTTTCACGGAGGAAACTGAAGCGGAACACAATGGGGTAATTTGATAGCTCATTATCTGCAATCTATTTAAAAATGGAACAGAGGGCATTTAGTGCAGGAGACACCTGGAATGATCACAGCGTCATGTAAAGAGCCCGCAAATGTCCGTGAAGGAGCAATCTCAATCGCAGGATAAAAGCTCTGTGTGATGAAGCCCTTTGATTCAGATTCTCCCATAGTCAGCGCTCACCCTATCCTTCTCCCATCGGTGTCTTTAGCAACAAGCACAGGACTGAGGCATAGATAACAAATCAGGACCAAAACAGTTTTGATACAAGACTTTCATGATCAGATCTCCAAGAGAGGATTTACTCTGGAGCCCCCCTTCCTTTTTTTTGAAGCACCACTGTGCCATTATTTTTTCCAAATGTAATTGCTGCTCTGGGGCATACATTAATGAATACAAAAACACAGTGTCTGCTGTGTTTATAATGTGATCAAGTGCCACACACCAATGCATAATGTTGTAATTGTGGGAGACATAGGAGGAGTTTGAAAGGTCATGTGTGTTTTATCATTTGTGGTTATAGTGTGAGCACATGCCACAAACCACAGTACAGTCCTTGCAGTTGCAGGAGAAGTTGAAGGTCATGCTACCATTTCAATTTGCTTTTTAAAAACTGTTCCAGTAACTGCATGCACACCTTTGCAGCTGTGCAGGAATGCAGGTTTAAATTTTTTATTTATTTATTTTATTTTTTATTTTATTGCATTTATACCCCGCCTTTTTTTCCTCTTGCAAGGAACCCAAGGCGGCTTACATTATCCACCTCCTCTCCATTTTATCCTCACAACAACAACCCTGTGAGGTGGGTTGGGCTGAGAGAAAAATAAATGGTGTGGTTATGCAAAGCTGTGCAGCTATGTCGGTAGGTGTTGTTTGTTGTTTATTCGGTCAGTTGCTTCCGACTCTTCGTGACTTCATGGACGAGCCCATGCCAGAGCTTCCTGTCGGCCGTCGCCACCCCCAGCTCCCCCAAGGTCGAGTCCGTCACTTCCAGAATATCATCCATCCACCTTGCCCTTGGTCGGCCCCTCTTCCTTTTGCCTTCCACTTTCCCTAGCATCAGCATGTTCTCCAGGGTATCCAGTCTTCTTATTATGTGGCCAAAGTACTTCAGTTTCGCCTTTAAGATCATTCCCTCAAGTGAGCAGTCTGGCTTGATTTCCTGGAGTATGGACTGGTTTGATCTTCTTGCAGTCCAAGGCACTCAGAATTTTCCTCCAGCACCACAGTTCAAAAGCATCTATCTTCCTTCGCTCAGCCTTCCTTATGGTCCAGCTCTTGCAGCCATAGGTTACTATGGGGAATACCATTGCTTGACCTATGCGGGCCTTTGTTGTCAGTGTGATGTCTCTGCTCTTCACTATTTTATCAAGATTTGTCATTGCTGTCCTCCCAAGAAGTAAACGTCTTCTGATTTCCTGGCTGCAGTCGGCATCTGCAGTAATCTTTGAGCCTAAAAACACAACGTCTGTCACTGCCTCCACGTTTTCTCCCTCAGCTTGCCAGTTATCAATCAAGCTGGTTGCCATAATCTTGTTGTTTTTGAGGTTTAACTGCAACCCAGCTTTTGCACTTTCTTCTTTCACCTTCGTCATGAGGTTCCTCAGCTCCTCCTCGCTTTCAGCCATCAAAGTGGTATCATCTGCATATCTGAGACTGTTAATGTTTCTTCCAGTGATTTTAACTCCAGCCTTGGCTTCATCAAGCCCAGCATGTTGCATGATGTGTTCTGCGTACAGGTTGAATAGGTAGGGTGAGAGTATACAACCCTGCCGTACTCCTTTCCCAATCTTAAACTAGTCCGTTGTTCCGTGGTCTGTTCTTACCGTTGCTACTTGGTCATTATACAGATTCCTCAGGAGGCAGACAAGATGACTTGGTATCCCCATACCACCAAGAACTTGCCACAGTTTGTGATGATCCACACAGTCAAAGGCTTTAGAATAGCCAATAAAACAGAAATAGATGTTTTTCTGAAACTCCCTGGCTTTCTCCATTATCCAGCGGATATTGGCAATTTGGTCTCTAGTTCCTCTGCCTTTTCTAACCCAGCTTGTACATCTGGCAATTCTCGTTCCATGAATTGCTGGAGTCTACCTTGCAAGATCTTGAGCAGTACCTTACTGGCATGTGAAATAAGTGCCACTGTTCGATAGTTTGGATATTCTTTGGTGCTTCCCTTTTTTGGTATGGGGATATAAGTTGATCTTTTCCAATCTGTTGGCCATTCTTGTGTTTTCCAAATTTGCTGGTATTTGGCATGCATCACCTTGACAGCATCATCTTGCAAGATTTTAAACAGTTCAGCTGGGATACCATCATCTCCTGCTGCCTTATTATTAGCAATGCTTCTTAAGGCCCATTCAACCTCACTCTTCAGGATGTCTGGCTCTAGCTCACTGACCACACTGTCAAATCTATCCCCAATATTATTATCCTTCCTATACAGATCTTCTGTATATTCTTGCCACCTTTTCTTGATCTCTTCTGCTACTGTTAGGTCCTTGCCATCTTTGTTTTTGATCATACCCATTTTTGCCTGGAATTTACCTCCGATGTGTCTAATTTTCTGGAAGAGGTCTCTTGTCCTTCCTATTCTCTTAGCTTCTTCCGCTTCCGCGCATTGCTTGTTTAAAAATAATTCCTTATCTCTTCTGGCTAACCCCTGGAATTTTGCATTTAATTAGGCATATCTCCCCCTATCACTGTTGCCTTTTGCTTTCCTTCTTTCTTTGGCTGCTTCCAGTGTCTCAGCAGAGAGCCATCTTGCCTTCTTGGTTTTCTTTTCCTTTGGGACGTTTTTTGTTGCCGCCTCCTGAACAATGTTGCGAACGTCTGTCCATAGTTCTTCCGGGACCCTATCTACTAAATCTAGTCCCTTATCTCTATTCTTCACCTCCACTGCATATTCATGAGGAATATTCGTGAGCTCATATCTAACTGATCTGTGAGTCTTCCCTATTCTCTTTAGTCTGATTCTAAATTGTGCAATAAGAAGTTCGTGATCTGAACTACAATCAGCTCCAGGTCTTGTTTTTACCAACTGCATAGATGTCCGCCACCTTTGGCTACAAAGCATATAGTCAATCTGATTTCGGTGTCGACTGTCTGGTGAAGTCCATGTATAAAGTCGTCTCTTAGGTTGTTGGAAGAGAGTGTTTGTTATGCACAGTGAGTTGTCTTGGCA
Organism: Heloderma suspectum; assembly: GCF_057233095.1. Classification (NCBI taxonomy): domain Eukaryota; kingdom Metazoa; phylum Chordata; class Lepidosauria; order Squamata; family Helodermatidae; genus Heloderma; species Heloderma suspectum. Next base: position 281,345,563 of record NC_139461.1, on the reverse strand, counting down.
AAATTCTATCAGCCTATGTCCTGCTTCATTTTGTTCTCCCAGACCATGCTTGCCGTAGTTCCAGGTGTCGTTTGACTACCCACCTTAGCATTCCAGTCTCCTGTAATGAAAATAACATCTTTTTTTGGCATACTATCCAGTAGGTGCTGCAGTTCCTCATAGAACTGATCTACTTCTGCTTCTTCAGCATCTGAGGTTGGGGCATATATTTGGATCACTGTGATGTTAAATGGCTTACCCTGAATTCGAATTGAGATCATTCTGTCATTTTTTGGATTGTATCCAAGCACTGTTTTAGCCACTTTATTATTAATTATGGCTACTCCATTTCTTCTGTGGTCCTCTTGTCCACAGTAGTAGATCTGGTGGTCATTTGATGTGAAGTGGCCCATTCCAGTCCATTTCAGTTCACTGACACCCAAAATGTCTACATTTAATCTTGACATCTCCCCAATAACCACATCCAATTTGCCCTGGCTCATAGATCTTACATTCCAGGTTCCTATGGTGTGTTGATCTTTAGAATATCGGATTCGTCGTTCACCACCAGCACCATCGGCTGCTAGCCGTCCTTTCGGCTTTGAGCTAGCTGCGTCATCACATCTGGGGCTAGTTGAACTTATCCTCTGTTCCTCCCCAGTAGCATTTTGACCATCTTCCGACCTGGGAGTCCCATCTTCCGATGGTATACCAACATATCTCTGGTTGTACTGATCCATTTAATTTTCATGGCAAGAATACTGGGGTGGGTTGCCGTTTCCTTCCCCAGGGATCATATTTAGTCTGACCTCTCTGCCATGACCTTCCTGTCTTGGGTGTCTCTTCACGGTTTAGTTCATGACGTCATTGAGGTGCTCAAGCTCCAGCACCACAACAAGGTAACAATCTCCTTTGCTGAAGATGTAGGTAGGTACAGAGTGAAAAATAGCCTTTAAAACTGCCACCGATTTCCTGCCTGCAGATCCCATCGAAATCCATGTGAGGAAAGTGTAAGGAAGGGAAGGAGGAAGAGAAAGATGTCAGAGGGGGAGAAGGCTGGGGAAAAGGTTGCAAAACAGGCTTCACAACTTTAAAGCCACTCCCACCAGAAGGAGTTACAATACCGCTAGATTGGAACACCTATGACTTGGTGGTGCACAGAAACTGCTATCACTGGAAAAGAATTGTCAAAAAAGTAGTTTGGGGGGGGGGAACAGATTATTGAGGAACAAATAGCATCAGGGCAATAGATAATGCTTTGTGCACTGCATGCGTGAGCCAGACATGATAGTATTAGGATAAATACTAGTGTAGATTGGCCCCATGAGGGGCCCCCCCCTTTAAAACAGGTGTGGTGAAATTGGGCTATCATTTTTATATTTAATCCTTTTTATATTTAAAATATGGAATAAATGGCAGAACAAATTTTGATGAGAGAAGTGACACCGGTGTGGTTGGGTGTTTAATTCTTTCCCCTCCGACTGCTTTCCTGATGGAAATCGCTTATTACTCCCCTTACCCCATCCTGTTAACTTTGCTGGAAAAAAGAAAGGCAGGTATCCATAGCATGTTTCTCTTTTCTCTTCCAGTTGGACTAGTGGGGATGGGGTTGATTGGAAAAACTGATTGGAAAAACAGAGCAGGTGGCAAGGATTAAAAGTCCCTTCCCTAGCTCTGCAGCTCCTATAAAAATCAGATCATTCCTCACCTGCAGCAGCTCTAAAGTAAATAAATAAATAAATTGGGAGATCTGATTATGGATTTCCCACATCAAGTTTGATTTGGGTCTTAGAGGCTGCCTTCCCCTATGTGTCTCATATTGGTTTTAGTTAGAACCAGTCAGAACTCTAAAGGATAGCACCTTGGAAAGCTCCTTTAGAGTTCTGACTGGTTCTGGCTGAAATCTGGAGCGGATTTACCGGCCCACTGACTTTGGAACCACCAGCCTCCATGGCCACTTACAATCTCAAAGATCCACCAAGGTGCCCTCTTAATGTCTGCTAAGAATCAGGTTAGAGAGCGAAGATGTTCTGGGGAGCTGCCCTCCCCCAATTATGGAACTCCGCCACACTACAGACTTGCTGAGGCCCATTCCTGGGCACGTTTCAGAAGCATGGTTGACCTATCAGTTTAGGCTGGCTTTTAGGGCTCAGGGCTAAGTCAAGAAAGGGTGGAGAAATGTCAGTGGATTTCATTCACTATTATTCTGTTCTGCATGTTTTGTTTTTGTTACCTGCCTCAAACCCCTGAGACAGGATGGGCTATACATCTAAATAATAACTGAATGGATTGAAATGGCTCTTTTCAGCCCTTCTATGGATACTAGAATGAACCCAAAAGGGACTCTTCCAAGTGTAATTCAGGAGAGCTAGAACGAAAAGCAAAGGAGTCCTTAATTTCTATTTGAGCTCCAGTGGTGAATACTGGGTTTGCATTTATTATTTTAGCCAGTTCTGCTCGAGATGCGAGCGGGGCGTGAACCTGAAATGAGCACTAATTGCATTTTGTTTTTCATGCCTTCCTTGTGTGACTCTGTTAATTTTTTCCGGCACTGCTTTTCAAAGCCGCGTGCTCCAAGTCATGTCTTTTCCCCTTTGGGCAAGCTAATTAGTTGCTTTGAATGTATACCGTTTTCAGTCTGTGCAAGCTATCTACTTACTTTTCCATGCTGCATGATTTACACCATGTACATGATTGCATTTCAGTAATATTTAATGGGCTAGGCTTCTCAGGCAGTATGACTATTTTGCTTTTCAACCCGATCTGGTGCCCTGCGGTGTGCTGTGTTGCTGAACCAGGGCAGCAGGAAGCAACCATGCAGACACGGCCACAGAGGCTGCTCACAGTTGATGGAAGCCTTGTCCTGTCTGAAGCCCTGGAGTGCTGCTGCTAGTCACAGCAGCCTTTTCAGATCTGGGACCCGCCTTCTAGCACAAACGTGCATTTGAAAATTTGCTCCTTAACTTTTTAATATATATTTGTAGCATGGCAGTGCTGCTGTTGCAGCATGTCATGAGTCCCAGCCTTCCAAGTGTAATCAGTGGAGGCTGGTGGCTCTGATGTCTGTGGGGCTGTGAATCCTCTCTCGGTTTCAGTCAGAACCAGCCAGAACCCTAAAGGAGCCCTCTAAGGTCATGAGCCCATTTGGGGGATAGGGTTCAGCACCCTGGAGGACTCCTTTAGAGTTCTGACTGGTTCTGACTGAAACCCAGAGCAGATTGGCAGCCCCACTGGCATCGGAGCCACCAGCCTCCACTGGATGTAATACTGAGCTCGATGGACCAATGACTCCTATAAGACAACTTCCTATATTCCTCAGCTCCCCCCACCCCACAACCGCATTATTCAACTAAGTCCAAGGTTGAGCATCTTCCAGAAGTCACATGACTCCCCTATTTTGGCACGTGCGGTGGTAGAACAGAATTCTACATAAATAGAAAGAAAAGGCCAAGGTGATAAGACCTTGGGTCAGGCACAGATAGATGTGGGAAGCCAATCCCACAATTCACTGCTGATATCCAGTATCTACTCCATTCGTTCAATATCACTGCACCCTCCCAGTGCGGGCAGGGTTTACATTGGACTCCATGTACTCCGAGATGGCAGTGGAAGGCTGCAGCCCTGTGGGATGGCAATGTAGCTGAGCTCAGCGATGGCATTGACTGACATTTCAATTAGATTTGTTTTGGGGGTTTTCTTGTGCTGAAACTGAGGGCTGTGTTTCAACCATTGCCAAATTTATACAAACTGTCAGTTTCAATCTATCTGGAGATCTTTTTTCCGTTCAGTCACTTCCTATGGAGAAAACAGCAACATTGAAATCTTTCTTGGGGGTGGAGATGGGGGTGGGAAGGAAGAAAGAAAGAAAGAAAGAAAGAACCAGAGAATTTTACAGTGGAACTATTTCAGTGATACTGCTACAGCTCTTGCATATAGTCCAGATATAAATTTGCAACATTTGTACTCGCCGGGGCATTCTTTTTCTGTTTGGAATGATTTTGATTTTATATTAATGGACTGAGTTGTGCCCGCCCCCCTGCTATTACTTTTCTCCTTTTGAAAGAAAAATGCTCTTCCTTATGGCGCATTCTAATAAGTAGGGATGGGACTCATCCAAAAACCTCCTCACATTTTTTTGCGAATGTTTTCACCCTTTTGCGTGATTTTTGGTGCTTCCAGTGTGAATGCCCATTTACTCCTTTAAAGTGCTCTCACTTGCCCTCAGTGATCTCATCTTCTAGCCAAAGCTCATTGCTTGTGTTAAATAAATTCTCCTGATGTTTATTTCCAGATGTCTTGAGACATCATGATGTCTTGAGACATCATGTCAGACATAACACTGTGGTATCACCCCCGATTGGATGGGGTCATCCATGTGACTAATCCAGGAAGGAGTCTGAAGCAGTTACCAGGGGAAAGATGTAGTGATGGCCACCAATTTGGATGGCTTTAAAAGGGGATTGGACAAATTCATGGAGGAGAAGTCTATCAATGGCTACTAGTCCTGATGGCTTTATGCTACCGCCAGTATCAGAGGCAGTATGCCTATGTACACCAGTGCTGGGGAACATGGTTGGTGTCAATCTGGTACTAAAAGGGTTAACAAAGAGTAAAGATGGCTGATTTGATCTGGGGGAGGCCTACAAGAAGAGCCCAGATTCGTAACCAGCTTTATATTCCAGACTCTTGACCCCTGGGTGAGAAGTCCTTGAAGTTTGATTCTATGCTAGATGACATTATTTCACTAACTGAGACTCTGAGATTTTGCAGGACTGTCTTTGCAGAAAGGAAAAAAAATGCAACTGCCTTTACAAGTGGCTTCACAAAGCTTGCTCAAGGCCACGACGTGCTGGCAGAGTGTCTAAGTGAGATGAACAGCAAACTGAGCATGCTCAGAAGCCTACTGAGAGGAGGAAAAGTACTGTTTTGACATCTTGTGGTATACACCTGCTGATAAGAGAATGTCCTTACTCGATGCTAGTTGGGCAGGGAAGTGTAGCCCTGAGCACGAGCGACAACTAGGAGGAGGTGTTTGGGCAGATATGACCAAAAATGGCCAAAGATGATCAGGAGTTCAGAGAAGATATACCAAAGAGAAATGCGTCAGTCAAGATAACATGCCCAGATGGCAGACTTTGGGTCATATTTTGGGACATTTCAAAGTAACCCATTTGTAATGGTGCCAGACACATTCCCCAGACACATGAAACTGTGGGAGATAGATGAGACACCTTGCTTTTGATTGGTGAGCAAAAGCTTTAACCACGTGCACCCCATTTTCATTGGAAGCTGATCGTCTCATTGCCCCTGGGGCCCCACCTTTGACCAGAGCAGGAGTATAAAAGCCCAGGGAATGAGAGCCCCAGGGGTGGTGCTTTTGTTCCTGTTGCTCTGGTTCCTGCTGCTGCTGCTACTCCACTTCCCTCTTTCTGCCGGGCCACCAGACCCAAGGATTTGGGTAACTATGGACCTCTTTAGACTCTGGAACTTAGGATGTTTTCTGAAAGTAGAACTTAGAATTATTTCTGAGTTTAGGACTTAGAGTGCTTTCTAAGCTTGAGACTTGGAGGCTATTTCTGAGGAGGGGATTTGGAATCCCATTTTCAGAGGTGGCAAATGGAATTATTTCCAGGACTTGAGTTTTCCATTCACTCTAACTCCTGCCTCTGTTCTTCATATGCCTAGAGGAACTTAGTAATGCTTTAGCATGGCTTTTGTATTCAAGTAAGAAGCAGGAGGAAGGTAATGGGAGGGTTAACACTTCATTTAGGTTGTTTTAGTTTAGCTTTGAACCGCAAGGAGAAAGTTAGAAAGAGGAGTCGTAACAATGTTAGAAGCTCAAGCTGTTATTTTATTGACCAAGTTCATAATATCAGCTTTGGCAATTGCAATCCTTTTGATTAATCTTCTATTTTTGCTGCATTCTCTTTCCCTGTAATTATAGAGAAAGTTTCTAACACTCATATAACCACCATGCCACTTTCTTTTTTTTGTATTTCTCTGAAATTTATTTATTTATTTATTTATTAAATTTATTAATCGCCCATCTGACTGGTCACCCAGCCACTCTGGGCGATGTACAACCCACCATAAACAATTTAAAACAATAAAATTTTACCATAATTTTTTTTTTAAAAAAATACCCTAACCCACCCCAAATGCCTGCCTGAACAACCACGTTTTTAATGCACGATGGAAGCTCATTAAAAAGGGGGCATGACGGAGTTCCCTAGGGAGGGAGTTCCACAGAGTGGGGGCCACCACAGAGAAGGCCCTCTCCCTCGTCCCCACCAGTCTAGCTGTCCTGGCTGATGGGACAGAGAGAAGGCCATCCGAGGCTGATCTTGTTAAGCGGCCTGTCTGGTGTTGCTGGAGGCGCTCCTTAAGATAGGCTGGGCCGGAACCATATAGGGTTTTAAAGGTCAAAACCAACACCTTGAATTTGGCCCGGAAAACAACTGGTAACCAGTGCAACTCCTTCAGCACTGGAGTGATGTGATCTCGCCGGCGGCTGCCTTTAATCAGGCGAGCCGCCGCGTTCTGTACCAGCTGCAGTTTCCGAACCGTCTTCAAGGGTAACCCCACGTAGAGCGCATTACAGTAGTCTAAACGAGAGGAGACCAGGGCATGTACCGATGGGAGCAGATGGTCGGGAAGGTAGGGGCGCAGCCGCCGTATCAGATGGAGTTGATACAGCGCTGTCCGGCTCACAGCTGACACCTGAGCCTCCATGGACAGCTGGGAGTCCAAAATGACCCCCAGGCTGCGGACCTGGTCTTTCAAGGGTAGCTGTACCCCATTCAACACCAGGTCAACATCCCCCAGCCTCCTCTTGTCTCCCACCAAAAGTACCTCGGTCTTGTCAGGGTTGAGCTTCAGCTTATTCCTCCCCATCCAGCCACTCACCGTCTCCAGACATTTGGACAGGGATTCTACGGCCAACCTTGGTGAAGATTTGAATGAGAGGTAGAGCTGAGTGTCATCCGCATATTGATGACACTGCACCCCAAACCTCCTGATGATAGCCCCCAGTGGCTTCACATAGATGTTAAATAGCATCGGGGAGAGGATGGAGCCCTGTGGCACCCCACAAGTAAGTGGCCACGGGTCCGAAACCTCCTCTCCCAGTGCTACCCTCTGGTACCTGCCAGAGAGGAAGGACTGGAACCACCGCAATACAGTGTTTCCAATGCCCAACCCCTCCAGGCGGTCCAGGAGGATACCGTGGTCAACGGTATCAAAAGCCGTTATAAATAAAGCCTTGAAATAAAGCCTTGAATAGATTTCAGTCTACTCTTTTGTCTGTAGTGCTATTTGTCCATTGAGATTAGCTTGGTTACCCACTGGGGTGTTTTGGACCCATTTGGTGCAAGTTCTGAGGTTAAATGGGATTGAATTTACAGCTGGGAGCATGTTGCACTCACGTCCTCTTTGTGGGTTTCCTGTGAGCAGATGGTTGGCCACTGTGAACAAAATGCTGGACTTGATGGACCCTTGGTCTGATCCAGCATGGCTCCTCTTATGTTCTTAATAATGCCACCTGAATTTGTGAACTACCCAGAGACCTTTGGCTATTGGGTAGTATGGAAATGGAATTAATAATAATAATAATTAATAATAATATTAATAATAATAATATTATTAATAATTAATAAAATTAATAATAATAATTATTATTATTATTATTAATAGGGGAAAAAGTGCCTATTTGAATGAAATATTTGGGTAGAGGGGGGAATAGCTCTTCTGAAATTGCTCATTTTGACTCAAAAATGGAAAGTGGTGACTATTTGGTCTAGCTGTACACACGAGTGGTAAGAAATAATGTGATAATCTGGAGAGGTAGAATCTCCTGTACCATATATTACAAAGGAATGACCAATAACTCTAGAATCATTGTAAATATCTCCAAACCTATATGTAAATGCAGAATCTTAACTATGAATACTACAATAAGCTACCATGAAAGAAATGTGGAAATACTTTGGATATTTTCTGGAGAGAATCATTATGATCTCTATTATAAATGCAATATGTATATACATGTACATGCACACATTTTTTCAAGTCACTTTGAAACACTTTATTTGAAGGGCATAGTACACATTTCTTAATAAATAATACAAAATACATACATCAAATAATTAACATTTGTGACATGGCTTAGAATCCATAATTCCTAATGGTAATAGCATAATTTTAATAAAAATATTCAGCACTTGATGTGTCCTCAAATTAATCACTGGCAATAAAAATTCAGAATTTTTGTTTATAGAACTGAAATCTTCGGAACATAGGAAGCTGACTTATACTGACTGGTAATAGCTCTTCAGGGTTTCCGGTAGGCTTATTTCCTTGCCCTAGGTGAAGAAGCGAGAAACTGTGAACTTCTGCATGCAAAACAGGTGCTCTACCAATGAGCTATGACCCTTCCTAGGTGCAGACCCTTATTTTATTTTTTTACTGTGGAGTACACCTGTTGCTGCCCCCAGGCAGTCTTTTGGATAGATGGCTTGAAGCAGACACAGCCCTGCCACTGAATCCCTCAAGGCGAAGGTTAAGCAGAAGTGCTAGAAGACAGCTAGCTAGAATTGCTACAGAAGTTCACCTAAAGTAACATTTGTATGCAAATTTCTAAGTCCTGACTACCGCAAAACATCCAAATAATTTTGGGAGAAACAAAAATGAGTTTCAATAAGACGAGTGAAATTTCCCTGGTTGGGTGAGTTTGGCTTACGAGTGTCAAAGTTGTTAATGAGTTTCACCTAAAGCAGGGGTAGGGAACCTTTTTTGGCCCAGGGCCTACATTTCTCTGGTAGAAACTGGTCAGGGGCCACATGCTTGCTGTGGGCAGAGCCAAAACAAAAGTGAGGGAGACCAAACCAAAAGTGAGCAGGATCAAAACCAGCAATGGGCAGGGCCTCTCTGTCTCTCTGACTCAAACACCCACACACTCACCCTTCACACCAACATCAGGTACCTTGCAGTGGCAATTGGAAAAATGAGAGGTGAGAAGGCGAGACATGAGAAGAGCCTGCACTCCAGATTCCTTGAGGCAGCAGCTCCTGACTGCCCTGGCTTGAAGCCAGCTCAATTGGGAGCTGCTGCCTCAAAGCACTTAGAGAGCTTTGATATGATGGTTCCCAAGGGCCTAGCCAGCAACCTCCCTGTAATTGGTTCCCTTCAATGAGTCTCCCCAGGAGGTTTTCTGAAGACAGCGAAAGAAAGGAGATCTCCAACAAAAGATCCTTTCCTATAATATACCTTTCTTATGGTTCTACATCCAGTCTACTGTAAAATTCCTTTTATTTACATTTCTGGCTGGAGTTGACCCTCGTCTACATGTTCTCAGTCAGGTAGTCTGGCATGACAGTGGCTCAGGCATTTGTATCTAAAGACCTGTCCTGTCTCTGCTCTAAGGTACGATGACGTGAGATCACCCAAACTAAGCTTCAAATGTGGTTTCAGGTCAACTAGCCCCAGAGCATAGACAGAGTGCAAACCCAGCTTTTATAAGCAACAATAACAATTCTCTCTCCAATTACCTCTGGAGTGAAATACATTTTACTGTGCTCGTATATACATCCCCCCCCCCCCAGTAAACTCACTGTGGGAATAAGACTCCTAGCATGGACCAGGATGAGGCAAGCTGAACACAGTGGAGGCTACCAGCTCCGATGTCAATGGGGCAGTAAACCCCCTCCGGGTTCAGTCAGAACCAGTCAGAACCCTAAAGGAGCTAGCTATCCAAGGTGTGTTCCGACTGGTTCTGACTGAGAGCTGAAACGGATTCACTGCCCCACTGACATCGGAGCCACCAGCCTCCACTGGCTTAACATTAACATTCTTGCAGCCCGCCATCAGACTGTTTTCTGGGGAGGCAAGCTTACAAAACTGACAGTTAATGACTTTGCTATTGTGCCCTACTGCATTAATCCAAAGAGTTCCCTGACTACAGGGACAGGGCAATGAGGAAGCAGTAATACATCTGAGTTTATTCATTAAGGCAGCACAAGCTGCCCATTCTTTATTAATGGATTTGAGTCACTGGTGCTGTTCAGCTGGAAAGACATTTGGATGATGGAGCATGCCCCATACAGGGCTGAATCAGTCTGGCTCTCTTTGCTGGTTGTCTGCCGACAAATCCAGCGTGCTTTTCAGTCGCTCATAAGAATGTCAGGTTTAACAAAGTTACATCATTGAATACAAATACCTCTGTCCAATTAGATCTCCAATTAACCTCTCCTAATAGCTAACATCCAACATGTTTGAGCTTTTAAATCATTAAACACCATATAGCCCGCCCCCCTCACTTTTTTCTTTTCACCTTATTCTGAAGAAGAGTAATTGTCAGGGTTAGGCTGGAATGGTGGGTGGATGTAATCAAATCTACACTTGGAAGCTGTATTCTCCCACTCAGGACCCTGACCTCAGTGTCTGGAGCTGGAGGCTGAAGGAGCTAAAACCTAAAGTGCAGCAGGCAGAAAACACTATTCTGTTAATTAATCAAGCACAGAGGACTAGACTTTCAGTATTTATAGCAAGCCTGTCCAATTGAGGGGCTTCATACTGCCTGCCAACAGAATGGTCTGATTGTGCACAGCCCTATTTATTATGTTTCTATACTGCCCAATAGCTGAAGTTCTCTGGGCGGTTCACAACGATTAAAACCATGAAGTACAACATGATAAAATACAATATTAAAGTTTAAAACTACTGTATAAAATAAAAACCAAAACCAAAATAAAACCTAGCAGCAGAGTAAAGATTTAAAATACAGTACAGATTCAAAACAAAAGAAACTAAACTGTTCCCTTCTGTGTCTAAAGAGGCCTCTGAAGCTTGCCACAAATGCTCTGTAGGAGCAAACTAGAAAATAGCCCTACAGACCCAGACCATGTGGTTTGTTTTGGTTCAAGTCCCAGAATCCCCTGAGAGTTTTGTGAGCTTGCAACCTGATTTGTATGTTGTACTCCTACTAACAGGTCAATTCAGATGCCACCTGTACCTACTGTATGGGTGTATCTATGCTTCAAACATATATCAGTGTCATATTAGTTTACCTGTTGTGGCTTTCCCCAAAGAACCTGAGGAATTTTATTTCATTTGTTTCTTCATTCATTCAATGTATGGGTTGCCCTATAGCCAAAGCTCTTAGGGTGATGTACATAAATACAAAATGAAAAGCAATAAAATCCAGTTAAATGCAATAAAAAACTGAGAGCAGACACTGTCATTTTCTTCGGCATTGATCCCCTTGCTAGCTCAGAGGAGGATTTGGTGGGGGAGGAGGCTTCATCCAGTAACCCATCATCTACTACTCTGGGAGCTTCTAGGCCAGAGAACGCAGCTTTACCAGCCTCTTCAGTCTCAGAGGGCACCCCCTCTTATGCAGCCCTCGCTGCTCCCATGCTGTAGGAGGCAGCAGCAGCAGAACTGGGCAATGGCTTTTTAAGGGAGGATTAACAGCAAGTCTAGACTTGCCAGGCTTCAGAAGGCGTCTGCATGTTGCTGAAACAACTGCTCTTCTTGAGTGAGTTCCGGCCAATACCTGCTACAGTGATCTGTCCAGGGTCCTGACAGGCCTTATCTAGGCTTGTCTTGCCTCACTGGACATGATCTTACTTTACCAGAGGTAACCTGGCCCTTCCAGTAAGCCAGTCTGCAACCCAGTCTCTCCTGCAAGCTCTAAGTGGGCTAGGACAAGGCAGTCACAAATACAGTTTAAAATAGCAAAGACTCAAATATCAAAAACACCAAACATGAGATTTTAAAATATCCATTGAGATATAATCAACTGTAAGACACGCACGTCTGACCATTATGATGGCAATGTTTTATTTATTTTGTATCTTGTCTTTCTTCCATGATGGAATTCAGTGTGGCATACATAAGTAGTCTCCCATACAGGTGCTGGCCAAATGTAGACCTACTTAACTTTAGCATCATTGTGGGACTGTTTGCTTAATGAAATCTCAGATGAGAGCAGGAATGCGGAATAAGATTTCCAGTGCTTGGTGGTGGGTGGGAATAAGGGCTTCCATTCGCCTCACAGTTCCTTGCTCCACTACTAACAAAATAACAATAAATTGTGCAAAATAATTTAAAGTTTTAAAGTAAATTATGTAATGACTAGTCTTGCAAATAGGACCTGCAACAAAATTTTGCAGTGGTGAGTGCTTCCTGTTCAGGAATACAGCCACTAAATTCCATTCCCTCTCCTCCCTGGTTTTCCATCCCCTCCCCAACGATCAGCCAACATTTCATGGCCACCCCCATTGGGATGTTTTGGGGATTCAGCCCTCTTACAATCTTTTTCCTCAAGTTATTTTGTACTGTAAACCTTGGGGTTCCCTTCTCCCTCCAAAGTCTGCTGAAACCTCCCTCTTGTGCCTGGATGGTGCTGCTTTGGCAACACACAGACACCTCTGAATGCTAGAAAGAAAGGGAATAAGCCTACTCAGTTTGCATATTTTATGCAAGGTTTTCCTGTATAAATTACAGAAATTGAGCTGGAACAGAAATTGGATTGCCTGGCTGAAGTTGTTGCTATTTTGCAGACGCTGACAATCTGCTCTACCATGTTGCCCTTGACCACAGCTTTGCCAGTTGTTGTGGAATTCAATGCAATGTGTTATTCCCAGGTTTTTGTTTCATGTAATTATCTCCGACAACCAGTGCCCAGGAACAGTAGCTCGAGATGTGCTCCTCATGACTGATATGGGCTCCCTGGATAAGTTGTTAAGGTTTATTTTCTGTGTATGGAGGGAAGGTGGCATAGAGATCAGCAGAAAAATAGACAGTATTTGGCAAGGACAGTTCAGTGGGGTTTGCTGACAGCTCTTCAATTAGGGTAACGTTAAAAAAAAACCCACCAGCAATTCGAACCCATATGGACAGAGCTTTCTCGTTTCCTGTGCAGTTATACTAAATGTTTTTAACATAGATTACTGCCAATAAAAAGAGCATCTGTTTTGCGCATTGGGCACAACAACAAACCAGACTAGCTACTGCTGGCACATGGAGAGGTATGATGCTGCATTCAGAAGGCATTTAAGAATGGCAGTCATATTCCAAAGAACAAGGGACTTGCAGCACCTGAGGAATTTGATCTTTGTGAATATGAAGTGGCCTGATCCGCATCTCTCTGATTAATGCGCAGATCTTAACTTAGCCATCCATGTGATTTTGTTTTTTCTGAATGTTGTGATGCAGTTCTTGGGTGTTTGAACTTATTACAATAGACACTGAAATGCATATTTTGAGGGGAAACATGGTTAAAAATATGGATGGCGATGTGAAATGTTTGTGCAGATTTTTTTTTAAATTGCAGATAAATGTGAAAATGGGACAGCATGGAGCTACGAGTGAACACAAACGAAAGTGATATGGAACAGAAATACACTGATTCTGGCATTCCTACTAGGGACTGACAAATCTGTCAATTTAAGATTGAAAACTGCTGGTCAAGCAGGCAGCTCAGTGTTGGGTTCTCCCTCCATAATGTTTAGTTCAACTTAGCCTGCATCCTGTTGTCAGTATGATGTGCTTTTCATCACCTCCACTTCACATAGGGATGTATGATAATTTCTCTTTTGGTTGCAAAAGCCCTGAATGAGAGCTTGAGTACGAGCACATGTCCACTGAAAATATTTGCAAATTGTTGAACATGTGCTCGTATTGGTCTTGTTCCTGATTACAAGTTTGATTTGTGCAAATTTCCTAATTTGCACAAATTTCCTCAGTAGACTAAATCAGCCCTGCTTTATGGAAGAAATTTGCACAAATTAGGAAATTTGTGCAAATTTGGGGGAGATTGGCGCAGATCTCCCATTTGATTGCTACTTGATTTGTGCAAATCTCCCATTTGCACAAAGTGAGCAGTGATCACAAACCCGAACAGGAATCAGGCATGAGACAAGCAGCAAGACGATATTTGGAGAATCCCAGTAATCTCGAACATCACTTGTTCGCCCATCCCTGTCTCCAAACCACAGGTACAGCTGGCGAGGCTAAAGCTGACCCACCAGGGTAGTTCCTATGCTCTTAGATGTGATTCCCTCACAACAGAAGTACCATCTCAAGGAAAAACTTTGATACTGCCCTCAGCAACCCTGTCAATACCTCTGCATTTACACATAATATCTTTAATTAGTATCTTTGAACTAAGGAAGCCCTTACCACAGGGGTGGTAAATTTGCAGCCCTACCACTCCCATCATTCCTGACTACTGGTCATGCTGGGTCAGGCTGATGAGAGTTGGAATTCAACATATATGGAGGTTCTGTACCTCTGCCTTACAGTACATCAGTATTATGTAATGGTACTCATGAGGCATGACACTCAGTGGAGTCAAGTAATTCCCTGGCGAGCTGCGTGCTGCAACTCCCTCTGCAGGCAGAAATCTCCATGGGTCTGCATTTTGTCTTTGTATATACATATAAGGTACCTCTATACCCACAACATTTTTTCATTATTTGTTCAGATGTGTTACACTAGTAGGTTGTGCTGTTCACATCTAATAATAGCTCTTGTCCAGTCTTCTACATCTGAGTGTACTAGCAATTGTAAGTATAGATATGGATGACAATTGTATGTTACCTGTTTAAAATAATGCATTACTGGACTTTTTAAGAACAGGATGAAGTCGATATCATTCCAATATAGGACAAAGACAATATCATTACAATATCTGTCAAGACAGTTTTATTGGTGCAACATATAAACCTATTGATTACACTTTGCTATTGTATTATTTTTCTTCTGTAACTATCTCTTGCAAGGCAAGCCAGACATCTTCTGAGGAAAACAGCAACAAGAAGACTTAGGGGCAATCCTATGCATGTTTAGACCGAGAAAAGGCCTACAACCATCTAAACATGCATAGGATTGTGCCCTTAGATGCCTTGGGGTTAACATTAGGGATGTGTGAATCAGCAAAACTTGAGCTCACTGACGTTATCTGAAATCCATCTTGAAGCTTATTCTGACTCAAGTCCGTATCCAATTGAGAGCTTTGTTTTTTCTTTTCATATGAAAATCTGTATTTTTGTGTGTATTTTTCCAAATGTACACATCAATTGTGCACATCTTTGAAATGTATACATTCTTCTCCCATTGATTAAAGCATATTTGTGTGCATTTTTCAAAAGTATGCATTTTTTCATGTGCATTTTTCAAATATATGCATGCTGTCAAACACATTTTTTTTGGTCCCAAATCACATCATATGCTCGGAAATGTATGGACTTTGCAGATTGCATCAAAGTCTGTATTTGGTCCAGGTGTTGTGAACTGGGTAAATCCTGATCAAAACCAAACTGAAACGTATTTCTAATACACCCGTCATTAACATGCACTTTTAGAGAAGATGGGAGGGGGCTGGTTGAAAGGCGAGTAGTAACTTCGGAGGAAGGAGTGGGCAGAGGCATCCTTCTGCGAAGGGAGGGTAAGAGTTAATAACCAGACTATCCATTAGAAAAACCAAACCAAATGGGGAAGATAATTAGTTAGGGCTGACAACCTTCAGCGTGTGAGAATGGTATTGATACCCTGTCATCTCCTATGAATGCTAAACCATAAAAGAGAAAGATGACACTCTCTTCTTACTAAAAACTGCTTTTTAGCAGAGAACATGAAGCCCGCTTTGGAAAATGTGTTTCAATTCATGCTCCTTGAGACTTTCCCATAGAAAATGATACCTTTTATTCAAAGGCCCTGATGTCTCCTTACACCAATGATGACTTTTACAGTTCCTTCCTCCTGTCCCAGAATTGCCTCGTGTGGCGCAGAGTGGTAGGCGGCAATATTGAAACCGAAACTCTCCCCATGACCTGAGTTCAATCCCAGCAGAATCTGGGTCTCGGGTAGCCGGCTCAGGTCGACTCAGCCTTCCATCCTTCCGAGGTCAGTAAAATGAGTACCCAGCTTGCTGGGGGAAAGGTAGTCATGACTGGGGAAGGCAATGGCAAACCACCCCGCTATAGTCTGCCAAGAAAACACCAGCACAAGCGGCATCCCTCTAGGGGTCAGTAATGACCCGGTGCTTGCACAGGAGGAACCTTTCCTTTCCTCCTGTCCCAGACTCTGTCTTGCCCAATTTTCCTCCCACCTTTCCCAGTTTTGCATTCTGTCTTCAGCCAGACCATACGTATGGCTGCCTAGTTGCCAACCTTTGCTTATGGGAACGACTGTTCCATTTTACCCCTTTTATCAGGGTGCTTCCAGGTGGAGGGCTCTTAGCACCGCCAGTCAAAAGACATCATGTAGCTATTCTGCATTCTCTTCCTTAACAGTCTTTTTTTCTGGTATGAAATAAAGATGGAGGAAGTGATGGAAAAACACTGGAGGCCTAGAAAAGGAAGATGACATCCTCTGGACCCTCCCCGCACATAAAATTCTGTGAATGAGGCAGGGTGATTGTGCGACAGAATTCTCCACAGATTTCACACACACTCACCTATTTCACAGTCTCTTAGGGCACAATCCTATGCACGTTTAGGTAGAAAAAAGTCCTACAACTCCCAACATGCCTCAGCCAGCCATGCTGACTGGAGAATGCTGGGAGTTGTAGGACTTTTTTCTCTCTAAACATGCATAGGATTGAGCCCTTGGGCTCAAAATAACTAGTAATGGGGGATGCATGACTCGTGCACTCCTGTATTTCTGCTTGCATCTCCCCCAGAACATTTAGTTAAAGAAGATCCACCTTGTGACACCATTGTGCTCTCAGCATGTTCCTGCGGCCTGCAAGCAGCAGCTGGCGAAGTGGTGGGGGCAAGGGAACTGCAGAGCGTGACATACTGAGGCAGGGGTTTGTATTGAATCAAAGCCATTATTCTAAAGCAGGGGTGTTGAAACTCTTTCAGCCCCGAGAGCCCAAATTCAATTTAAGAGAAGCTCTCAGTGGCAGCATTCCAGTGGTGGGTTGTGTAAATTTGCAGGGTTTAAAACAGGCGGGGCTTAAGGCAAAGGGGGCAGGGCCAAAATTCCAGCACATTTTAGCTTCAAGCTCTTAGTGCCTGTAACACTAAGCCTTAGGAGAGGCATTTCAGCATTGCAGAGTGGGGAAAAATCGTGCCAAATCTGTGAAACCACAAAATGGTTGGTTGTCGAGAAAAAGCAGGTGGGGCCGGGGAAAAGTGCACAGCCATCTGGGGACCCCCAGAAGGCCACGTTGGGAGCCCAGGTGGGCCAAATTTGTCCCGAGGGCCTGAGGTTTGACACCCCTGTTCCCCAAGGGTTTGTGACTTTTATTAAAATAATTAAATGTGAAAATGGGTTTGTGGGAGCTTCCTGAGTCATACGCTTCAAGAGCCAGCTCAGGGTCTTTTTGAATTTCCATTCTCGACGAGTGCACCGCTGTCTGTTTCACTGTGCCTGCTGATTGCACAGTTACCTTCGCAATGCCCAAGGAATGCATAGTAATGAGGAAGCGAATCATACACAGGCGGAGGAAACAGGGCTGAGCTCAATGGCAGCGTTCATGTGGTTCTGTCTGAGGCAAGTCCTTGACAAAGCACTCTGCAGTTATAGTCTGTTTTGTGTGGCACATGCCGTTTGGACAGCAGCACTCAGCAACATGACTTATGAGGCTTGGAGCACAGAAGGGCAGCATGGAAGGCTATGATGTTGTGGATTATCGTTCCTACTTTGCAATCTGTGCATGTGTTTTTTTAATTATTTTTTATTGCCAAATTTCAACACAACAAAAAAATAAAGAGGAAAAGGAAAAAATGTAGCTACATAGAATTGAATATATTAGCTTCAATACATGCATATGAAATGTATTTACACACACACACACACACACACACACACTTGAAAATACAGCTTTCTCGGAATTATAGGTAACCTTCAACAAAAGCAGACCAAATATCCATATAAGTATCTATTCGCAAGTAGCATCTATCTACCATCCCTCAAATGGTGAAGGTGTTGTTAGGTCCTCAATCCATTGTGTTCTCAGAGGTGAGCATTTATCTTTCTAGTGTTGTAATATCAGTCTTTTAGCTGTCAAAAGGCTGTGGAGAATCAATTTAAGCTGACCGTGTGTTAACTTCCAGGAAGCAGGTACATAATTCAAGAGGACATCCGTAAATATTAAAGGATATTCCAATACAATGTTTATCCATATAATAATCTCCTTCCCCAAAGAGGCAACTATTGGGCATTGTCAAAACATATTGAAAGAAGCATTAGCTATGATACACCTCCAGCAATTAGATAACTTAGACAACCCTTATTAAATAGATGTTGTGGCATTCAGTAGACCTGGGACAAGAGTTTTTGCTGAATAAGTCATAACCTGAGTTCCATAGACATAACCTGAGATCCATCTGTGAGTGTTATGCTTGCGAATACATAGTACCCTCTGGTCAGCAGCTCAGTTTCCTGGAGTGCTGCTTTCTGACTGGAATCAGGAGTGGAAAGAGCCAAGTTTCCAACTCCCATCTCCTAAAGTAGTTTGCTGGCAAGTCCTGTTGATGCAGGTGCCATTCTGTTTGCACGCTTTTCTCACCACTGGGTTGGCAGGTGGTGGTGGCGGTGGGTGGGCAGGCAGTACATTTGGAGACCCAGATTTGGCACAGGGGCCTCTATCTCCTGTTCCATAACATAATATCTCAAATGCAACACAAGCAGTGCTGTGCAATGAATGAGTCAGGAATCTGGGAGCGCATGTGATGTGCTTGAATGCATATCCCTGTGTTCTGACTGAGGCTGTAGCAGTGGAGGCTGGTGGCTCCGATGTCAGTGGGGCGGTGAATCCGCTCTGGGTTTCAGTCAGAACCAGTCAGAACTCTAAAGGAGCCATACATGGCATGAAGTGAAGCACCTTGGACAGCTCCTTTAGAATTCTGACTGAACCCTGGAGCGGATGCACCGCCCCACTGACATCAGAGCCACCAGCCTCCACTGGGTTGTAGCAATGGCAGGAGATGGAGATGAGCAGGATGCATTTCTACTCACACTGGAGTAGACCCATGGCAGCAGGCAGCACAAAGAGCAAAGATGGGAAGCAGACAGGGCAGTAGTGACTGTGTCTGGAAATCTGAAATACAGCAGCACAATTAATTTGATTTAGGAGTAAACACTGACAAACACAATAAAACACAGGGTGGCATATATCAGGACATCCTATTTTATCCTAACAACAGCCCTGCCAGGTAGGTTAGTTTTAGGGATAATGGGTTGCCCAAGGCCAGTGTAGTGTAGTGGTGAGAGTGACGGACTGAGAGCCGGGAGATCCGGGTTCTAGTCCCCACTTGGCCATGGAAGCTCACTGGGTGACTTTGGGCCAGTCACAGACTCTCAGCCCAACCCACCTCACAGGGTTGTTGTTGTGAGGATACAACGGAGAGGAGGAGGATAACGTAAGCCGCCTTGGGTTCCTTGCAAGAGGAAAAAAGGCGGGATATAAATGCAATAATAAATAAATAAATAACCACTGAGGTTCATGACTGAGCATGGATGTGATCTCATATCCCTGGTTGAGATCTAACACTGTCACTGTGTTTTCAGCAAATTATGCAGGTGTGTATATATATAAAAATATTCCAGGAGACTTTTTGGCTGAGGACTTGGATAAAAACATTTTAAAGAAATAAATATTATATTCGTATCGGCATTTGACCTTTGTTTTTCTAGATTTTGAATATTCATCTTTTAAGCTGATGTAAGGGCATGTCTGTTGCCAACAACCCACTACTGCCGATTGCTTTTAAGGTAATAACGTTTGTTTGTTCGCTTATCAACCTTCTGTCTGCATTAATATTTTTGCAAACAGGTTTGAACTAGAAGAATAAGCCCGAGACTATTTCCCCCCCAAATTCATTCAGGGTGTGCAATCTTATCAGACTGGCATATTTAGACTTGTTTGCCACCTCCTAGAAGTCAGTATTGCTGTCCTCACCCCTGCCTGACTGCCAGCATGCTGCCTGGTGTGTAACATTGTGGCCGGACCACAGTGTCTCCAGATAAAAATGGATCTCCATAAGGTTGGGAAAGACATCAGCCTGAGAGAACTCCTGCCATTCAGAATACAAAGCAGTGGCCTAGATGGATCAATGGTTTGGCTTTGTATCAGGCAGCTTAATACTGTTGCAAACTTGGAAGTTGGACTGGATGACCTCTAGAGTCCCTTCCAACTCAGTGGCCTAGTTCACATGACACGCCAAGCTCACTATGGATTGTTTAACCCCCAATGAGCCAGGCGCCATTTTGAATATGCAACCATGTTGTGAGAACCTGGCCACCGTAGGTTATTTGCGGATTAAACAACCCTCGCATAACCCTACAACAAACCATAGGTTATGTGAAGGTTATTTAACCCTCAAATAACCCATGGTGGCTGGGTTTGTACAACACAGCAACCCCCTGATCACCCTGATTGGGGGTTATATATTCAAAATGGTGCCTGGCAAACACTGTGGCTTACCGGTGGTTAAACAACTCACAGTGAGCCTGGTATATCATGCAAACTGGGTCTGTGATTCTATGTCCAAGACAGTGATGTTGAAATCACTGGGTTAAATCTGGCCCATCTATGGGACAAATCTGGCCTGCCTGAGGTCCCAATCCTGCTGTTTGGGATTTTCAAGCTGGCCCCATCTCCTTCCACTGGCCCTACTCCTTTTCCTTGACTGATGATCGTTTGGTGGTTTCCCATCTTTTGCATGGTTTCTTGTTCCCATTCTGAAAGGCTGAAATGCCTAAGGCTGATTTACTGGCAGTATGAGCTGTAAGCTAAAATATGCTGGTAGTTTTGGTTCCATCCCTTTTGTCTTTGGCCCAACCTACCACTGGAATATGGTCCCCAAAACTGAATTCCGCTTTCAGGCTGAAAGAGATTTGACACACCCATCTAAATTTGGGATCTGAACAAGGGAAAGCACTGCAAAAGCAGTCAAAGGGTAGTATCCAGTCTTAGTCCTGTGTAGAATAGAGCCATTGAAATGAACTTAGCTCTCAACAATTTCAGTGAGTCTACTCTACACAGGACTAACACTGGATACTCACCTACCAAACGAGGAAGGTCTGAGAAATCTGCAATGGAACCAAATGAGTTTGGATTTTCATGAATCTGACCCAAGGATTCTGCAGCAGACTGGCTTTCCCCTGTTGGGCAGATTCTACAGACTTGAGAACGAGTTTTCTAACTGTCCTGAATTAAATGTAAATTTCATCGTAGAAAAATATGCAAAATAAAAAACAGCCAAAATGCACATTTCCATAGGCTACAGCGTGAAAATGTAGATTTGGGGGGAATTTGCGCATTTACACACATGCAAATTCATGCAAATTCTGTTGATGGGTGGATGCTAGAACCTGGCAATCCACAAAACTCAGATGGAATGGATTTTACACGATCTGTACATCCCTAACCCAAACAGAGTAGACACGTATGGCTGAGCACATCCTTTGTTAGGTAAAATAAGCTTTGCTTTGTCAGGCAGGGGACTGCACAAAGTGGTTCAGCGGATGCCCAAGACCATGGCTGCTTCTAGGGGAGACAAAGAATGACTTGCTTTGGTATGTGTGGCCTGGCAGTTCAGCAGAAGAGCGGCGCAGAGGCACCCTGGTTGGAGTCTACTCTCTCTGACAGGGTGGATCCATGTGGCATTCCCAGCAGGATTGCACCCAGAGACGTTAGGAATGATGTGCTTGTGTACGTGATCTGCTTGCTCACAGCGGAGGTTGGTGGCTCCGATGTCAGAAGGCCAGTGAATCCGCTCCAGGTTTCAGTCAGAACCCTAAAGGCGCTATGCAAAGTGCTTAGCACCTTTAGGGTTCTGACTGGCTCTGACTGAAACCTGGAGCAAATTCCCCACCCCACTGACATCGGAGCCACCAGCCTCCACTGCTTGCCTCAAACAAGCAGTGTACACTGTTTTACACTGGTGGTTAAACATAGGTGTTAGAAATAAAGTCCTTATTAACTGGAGTCCTGGGCAGTTCTAAATTTGTCAAATGGAGGATAAACCCCAGTATCCAAATTTGTGCTTTGCTGTCTGCAGCATCCTTGAGATATGTCTTTTTTCCCAGCAAAAACAAGCAAAAAACCAAACAGCTCACTGCTCACAGGCTCAGTGCTCCAAGGGAAAATGCAATCTTATCTCAGCTGGGAATGGCTGTTTTCTCTAGGCACGTTTCAAAGACTGGCCTATTATATGCATATTTCAGGGTCTTGTTACTTACTGGATACAACATCCACTTTCTCCTGCCAGATAACAACAAAACCCTCAAAGGGCTTTGGAAGAGCAGTATGAAAGGCTACTCACACAGCTGCCCACCAGCATTGTCTTTGGCTAGCTTTGCTCATGGGCTTGCACCCTCTGCTTGATAGCAAGATGCTGCCAACCCAGGAGAGAAGAACGGAGAAATGAGCAAAGGGCTATTAGGTAGCTCCCTTTGTAAATGGTCTTAGTGTTGTGACCTTGAGCAATTTCATTTCCATCTCAGAACTCTCATCAAGAAGCCAGAAACGGGGGCATGGGAGCACATCAGAGAGAGCTGGTCAGAAGAACTGCCATAAGTTCTTCTGCTTAAGTACATTAATTGTTAATGAAAGACTCTGAGACCCTGAAGCAGGGTGGTTCTATTGCTAAATCAGAGGAGGGACAGAGGAACTCGAATGTTATTAGGGTTAAGGTTAGGGAGACCTAACAGACCAACCCTCTGCATGGTTACTTGGACATAACCCCTCTTAAGAATGAATATGAGATTCTTCCAAGAAGATGACTACTTGAGGGCTCGTTCATGCTTGGTTCCTGTAATTTGCCAAGTGCAGATGTAATCATGTGAATGCCCTGACATGCACCCAAATTGGGAGCCCTGTGCGTACTCTAGAGTAAACATGAAAAAAGATGTAGCTGCTAGACACAGATTTAAAGTAATGTCTGCTTTGGCCCCCAGGGAAGAACGGCAGCAGGAGCAACCCCTGGTGCGGTTACTGTTTTCATTACTCCCAGATTTAGTATTGGGGGACATGACTTCAAGGAGAGGTTGTTCTTTGCCTCACTGCTGGATGTAACATCAAGACTTGGCATTAGCAGGCAAGTCACAAGGAAAAAGAACACCAGTTCTTTTGCTCAAATGCAATATAGAGAGCATATTCTTCCCAAGTGTTTTAAAAGCTTGTTTATGTGAAGAGTTCTCAGACATTGCAAACCATTAAGTTTTACAACGAGACATCTCCACCCTACAATTAGCCACAGCACTGCTGGTGATAGAGGAAAAACAGCTACCAACAGAAAGCAAAGATGGGTTGAGGGGTGCTTCCAGACCAGGGTGGGGGTCAGAGCACTCACAATCCGCAGGCATTGTGCAGCGATCCTGCCATTTCTTCCTTAACACATTTTCCATGGTAAGGATAAAGATGCAAAAAGTGGTGAGAAACACAGGAGGTGTGACAATTTTGGGTAGGGCTGTGCAGGGAACCCATAATCTGACTCAGAAGCCACTTTGTGTCTTCAGAGATGGGCACGATTCGGCTCGGGGTGATTCGAGGGGCCCCCGACCCGATTCGGCCCTGAACCTGAAGTGGGATTTGGATGGCTGAACCCCGCTTTGGGTCCCCCCTGACGCCCCCGTGCAACCCCCCAGCTCCTTACCTTGCCTCCTTCTCCTCCTCCTCCTCCATCACCACCGCCTTCTCCGTTGCCACCTTCTCCTCCTCCATTGCTGCTGCTGCTGCTGCCGCCACCGCCACCGCCGCCTCCTCCTCCTCCTCTGCTGCAGCCGCCAGCTCCTGAAGCCTGGACACGTGCTGGCTCTGATTGCAGGGAGTCACCATTTTTTAAAAGGCAACTTCCAGGAACTTCCAGGAAGTTGCCATTTTAAAAATGGCATCTCCCTGCAATAAGAACCAGCATGCGTCCATGCCTCAGGAGCTGGCGGCGGCGATGATGGTGGAGGAGGAGGAGGAGAAGGCGGTGGAGGAGAAGGCGGTGGCAGTGACGGCAGA
This sequence comes from Heloderma suspectum, assembly GCF_057233095.1. Classification (NCBI taxonomy): domain Eukaryota; kingdom Metazoa; phylum Chordata; class Lepidosauria; order Squamata; family Helodermatidae; genus Heloderma; species Heloderma suspectum. The sequence goes on along the minus strand of NC_139461.1, from coordinate 281,321,619 downwards.
GAAGGAGGCAGTGGCAGAGCCAGCGGTGGCAGTGACAGCAATGATGGCAGGGGAGGCGGCGGTGACAGAGGAGGCGGCAATGGCAGAAGAGGGCGGCTCAGGTAAGGACCCGGAGGCAGCAATAGCAGAAGTGGGCGGCTCAGGTAAGGACCCGGAGGCACCAGTGTGGCTGGGCCGGGGGTGCCGAAGCTCCGAAGTGCACCGAGCGCTTCGGAGAACCCCCGACCCGCTCCGGGTTGCTTCGTGCCCCCTCCGCTTCACCTCGGAAGAGGCTCGAAGTGATTCAAAGCAGCCCACTTCAACTCAGGCTTTGGGCCTTGGGCCAAAGCGGTGCACAGCCCTAATTTTGGGATTGTTTTGTTAGCCAATTGGTAGTACCTGCCACTGCTACTCCTATTTAACCCCTTTAGCTGGGGAAGAACAGGGTTTCCTCCAGCTACTGGGTGTACTACCTGAGAGCAGGCAGACAACCAGCCAAGCCCCCAGTCTCCACTGGCTAGTCCTTGGCTTGTCCTATATGTCCTCCTTATATGACTTGGTAACGTATAACCAAACAGTCTAGGCCATGTGGGGAGAGGAGAACAACCCCTTTCTTGACTGTGGTCCAAAATCAATTTCCCATTTCCAGTTAAAGAAGCGACATTTATTACAGGAGCACAGTAACAGACAAGAAGGAGAAACAACGTAGGCACCAAAGAAAACAAGATAGACAGCTGACTAGCCTATGATAAACCCTTGCAATCAATTACTACAACTAGAATCATACAGAACATCTGGCATTCAGAAAGGCAGTGCAGGTTCCACGTGCCCATCCAATGGCAACTCTGATTCCACATTTATTCAACTCGGCCAAGGAAGGAGCAGGGTAACTGCCCAATTAAGTCTTCAATCAGGTGTGAAGCACATAAGCAAAAGACACTAATTACCACATTTTAGATAAAGTCAGTAAAATCCCACTTAAAAGTTGGAAAGTCTGGTGTGACTTACAGCAGAGTTGCTTTATACAGAGAAAGTATGGCAACACAGCATTTAGTATTAGAGGCACTAAGCACAGGCTAGAGCCAGTTTAAAAGAAGTTCAAATCAACTTACTTTATTAATGCTTTTATACACATTGTCAGAGAAGGCTATCTAAAACTATTTAACCGCAAGCACCCCCTAACGCTGGGTGTGTACGCAAGCAAAGGTATGAGATAGTGTTTGTTCCTTCCTTCCTGGAGAGACCACATGGTGCTTGCCTGCTGCAGAGGCAGAGAGAAGAAGGAAGAGGAAGAGAAAGGAGCAGGAAATAGGAGCTGATCAAACTACAGGAAATTCTCTATCTCCCCCTAGTGTCTGGAAGCATGCAGACTTGTTCTTATTATCCAACATTAAAGAGAAATGGCCTTGCCCAGCTCTAACAGACTGGATATGTCTAGGCTTAGAAATTATGTGCAGCATTTCAAAAGCCCTATAAGAGGCAGCTGTCCCTACCAAAAAATGCCTGGAGCTACAGAAAAAAGGCCATTATGAGAAGAAGATACTAGACCCCTGTAAAATTCTGGGAATGTGGCAGGGCAGTGGCATGATAAAAGCCCCATCTGGAAGCACCCAGGGTAAATGTATATTAAAGTTGCCATGGCCTGGAATAAAGGGAAATGAAGATGTCTGGTTCTGAATGCGATGACATGGGATTTTGGGTTGTTACACTGGGTAAGTATCTCTTGAAGTGAATGATAGCTGCACGCACTGACATGCACAACCTTCTCTTCCCATAACATTTTTAGTCACTGCCAATTGTGGAACAACATAATCTTTATTAGTGAAGATACATCGCTCAGCTTGGAGGTTTGCACTTAATCAGACCAATTAGCAATTTAATCTTGTTAAAAGCCACGATAATTGCATCACTATCAAATCATGTGGCAATATGAAGATGTCAGTTTAATAGCTGATAATAACCCCTCTTGATAAGGAAGTGAACCATCCAACCTCTCAGTGGCTGCATTCACCTTCCACTCATCCATCCAGTCTCTTCCTAATGGGAATAGTTTTTTCCAGCTCCACAGGCAGCATGTCTTTAATCCAATATGTTTCGCAGTGAGAAAAGAGAAGAGGCGATCAATAGCCAGGAACAGAGCCTCCTGGTTGCTCAGACCAGTGAGAAATGTCCTGGAAGCTTTTATAGGCTCAGGCAAAGCTCCTGATCCATCCAGGGGGTTATGAGGTTTTCTTCCGGGTGTGAATGTAGCTTCCTCTGTTGGCCAGGGTGGTGTGATAGAGTAGAGGCTGAATCCCTGTAGGTCAGGGGTGGGCTACCTGCAGCCCTCCAGATGTTTTGGACTGCAACTCCCATCAGCCTCAGCCAGCATGGTCAATGGTTATGGTTGATGGGAACTGGAGGCCAACAACAACTGGAAGAGTACAGGTTGCTCACCCTTCCTTAGGCCCTAGGCCAGGGATAGGTAATTCAGTGCCCTTCATATGCTTTCAAACAGGGATGGGCAGAAGATAGATCTTCAGATGTTTTGGACTTCACCTCCCAGCATTTCTGACCATTGGTCATGCTGGAAGGGGATGATGGGAGTTGAAGTCCAAAACAACTGGAGATGTACCTTCTGCCCAGGCTTGGTTTTGATTACAGTTCCCATAATCCCTAACCCTTGGCTATGCTGGCTGCGGCTGATGGAAGTTGCAGTCCGAAACATCTGGAGGGCCCCAAGTTGCCTACCCCTATCCTAGGCTCAGGACCTATTGCAGACTCCAGTTCTGACTCCTTAAAACCCAGGAATGGAAGGCAAGGCCGTTGGCCTGCAGTTCACTGACTTGAAAAGCCAAGATTTTTTCCCAGCAAAGAGAGCAAATTCTGTGTTACACCTGCATCAAAATAGTTATGCAAGTAACACAAGTTAGGAGGACAATGCAGGACTTTCTGAGCATTTGTCACTTCTTGGGAGAGAGTACAAGATTGTATACGGGGATGTCACCACCCCTTACCTCGTCGGCCATGGAATCTGAATCCAGAAGCACTCCGACCCTTACCTGGTCGGCCATGGAATCTGAATCCAGAAGCACTCCTGCAAAACCTCAGAAGCTAATGGATCATGCAGACACAGAATTCCTTCTCTGCTCTTGCAGATTGTGTTATGGCAGGTCGTGAGGTTCTTCTGCTTCACATAAAGCCAATGGACTCATTCTAACATTCCTTCTATTTCCGAAGTTCAAAGATGAGTGTGGATCCATGCACAAGAAGGAGGTATCAATAGGCCTGGAAGACTCCCAAAGTATGCAGAGGTACAAAACAGCTAGATTAAAAAACCTAAAGTGGGAGGAGCACCCCAAAACAGCCCGATGAAGACAGAGTCTGCTCAGGGGCTCAGAGAGATAGGGGCAGAGGGCAATGGAAAAGAAGGTGGAAGGGGAGACGGAATGCAGTATTCTGGAGGAGGGCATGGCTGACTGACAAACATTGAACAGGAGCACCCCCACACTGCAACAATTTGTTGCAGGTCCCACTTGTAAAAAATAAAATCAAAATAAAATCTAGATTAGATTGGAATACAGAGTACAGGATAAGGGAAAGAGCAGTTAACATGCATGCCTCCACTCCTGGATTTGTGAAGCTCTGTTTTGAAACAGAATTTTTTGTTCAGAAGAGAGGAAGAAAGGCATGATTTGATGAGATACTGGGGGTGATAGGGATTTAGGGGCAAATGTTTGGATCAATTGGAGGGGGGGCAAGAAGTTGTGAAGAGAGGTCCTTGGGCAGAAATGGAAAGGGGTGCACAAGCCTCACATTAACCGCAGTGACTCTTGTTCAGGTTAAACAGGGATCATTTGTTCATTCCAAGTATTTCTATTCATTCCAAGTATTTCTATTCATTCATTTCAAGTATGTCTATGCTGCTTTTCCACTAAAAACAAATTACAAAGCAACTCACAATCAGTAATAAAATGGATAATGCTAACTTCAAAATTAAGAGAAGAATAAATCATAACCAACCAACACAGTAAAATAGAAAACCAGCAAGAACTGTTGATAGAACAGCAGTCCATAAAAAGTAATAAACCCACTAAAACAGCAGAAGCACAATTCAATGAAAAGCACAGGTGACTTTTTTTTTAATAACTTGCTGGCACCTCAGTGAAAATAATGCAGGTTGCCCATGGATCTATCTGGAAAATGAGGTACCACCTTTGAAAAATTGCCGAGTCTCTGAAACGGGAGCACGCAGGAGAGGGCATCTGAAGCATCTCTTAGATCAGATCTGAGGAACCTGGTGCCTTCTGGATATTTTGGACTACAACCTCTGCCCCAGCCAGCTTGGCCAATGATCAGCAATTATGGGAACTGTAGTCCAAAACATCTGGAGGGCACTGGGTCGCCTAGAGACTGGTCAGGTTCATACAGTTCTTCAGGTGTCCTGTTCTCATGGTACGTTATATTACTTACCTGGATACAGAGCGCTGGCAGCAACCCTAAGTTAGCCACCAGTGTGAAAACTGGCTGGTCTCCATCTGTTCTTGTGTTAAAAGGGGAGAAACTGTTGCTGTCTATCAAGGATGACAAGTTTCCCCACCTGCTCTGCCCCATCCCTTGCCCAGGAACGCTACAAGGACTTGGCAGTGGGGCAGAGGGAAGCAAACTGTACTCCTTCTCTCTTGAAGGACTAGACAGCCCCTTGGTCTGATCCAGAATTGTTCTTCTTATGTTCTTATGACATCTCTTGGGAGTGGTGTGTTGTTGTTGTTTTGCTTTTAGGCATGGAAAAGGATGTGTTTAGGCGTAGAGTTTTAAATATGCCATATTTAACTGCTGTGTTAAATATAGGTACTGCTGTTGCAAGGTGTATTTTATTGTAGTGTTTGAATTTTGTATTTGCATTAACCTTTATGAGATGCCGGGGCGGGGCGTGTGCATGCGTGCGTGTGGTTTGGATGAAAGATGGCATTGAAGTAAACTACAGCATAAGAAAATAATCTATGATTGGATCTGAGCAGGGCAAGTGAGTTGCCTTCATCAGACTATTTCCTGCTTGCGTGTAATTTCCAAAGCCACTTACTCAGATGATGGAGTAATTATTAAGGGTTGATTGTGAAGGGTGGGTGCTGTGCATGTAGCACTGTGATGCAGGTAGGTAATCATCAGACCCCTGACTTAACAGTCTCCCAGGGGTCCCCTTTAGGCAGTGATGTGTATTGCTTCAGCTGTGGAACACACACCTGACATTTCTCTCTCCTGCCCCACCCACATTCCATGCTTTACAACTGCTTCTATGTTCCTCATATGTTAGAACAACAACCAAACTATATATACACAGGTGACTCTGAGCGCATGCAGTTCTGCATTTTAGACCCACTTAAATCATGGCACCATAATGACCATAGGCATAAAATGGAGTTTGCTTTTGCTCTCCTGATGTCCTGATTACCTGCTGCGCTCTATGGGTGGTCACTTCAGGGGGCCCTGGGTCATAGGGTCCTGCACTTTGGCTCCGAGGTCCAGGCCTAGCTACGCCACTCTATAACAGATTTTAAAAGGGAGGGATGAATGCAGGGGCATTGCTATGCCTGGGCCACAAGGGCTCCAGCCCTGACTTTATTTCCCAGTACCTGGATGAATTCCCAAGAGCCTTGAGTGACCACTGGAGCCAATGAATGTTTTTTTTCCCCCCATTTCAGTCGCCATGTGGGGCGCAATTTTCAGGGAGATTGCAACTGGAAAGGGAAGGGGTTATTCTTCCCTCCCACATGCTGCAACTCCCTCCTCCCCTGTATGGGAACTAACGTTGGGGGTGGAGATCCTTTTTCCATTGTTTGGAATGATCTGGATCAGGGTGCAAATTAATTGAAGAATTTATTTTATTTGGGATGATGTGGATGAGAAATTAATTGCCTGGCTTTGCCTCCTGTGTAATTTAAATAAATTGTGGTAATTATTTGTGTGTGTGTATGTGTGTGTATATATATATATGTATGTATGTATGTATGTAAATTACCATAGGTATATTTTATGCCGATTTGCATCCTATGGGCCTGGGCCTGGAAGCTTTTATGTGCCTAGCAACACCCCTGGATGAATGCAAATCTGATCCTGGGTTGTAGGCTACTCTGGTTCCCTGGATGATTATTGTCAGGGATGAGTCCAAACCCCTTGAGATGTCTGACAGCTCCAATTCTGAATCAGAGTTGGAACAGCTATATCAGCACATCCAGGCTGGCCTCTTGGAAGTTCTTTGAAGCCCCAAAGAAGACAATAATCATGAACATCAGGCAGGCTGTGGAGCTGGAAGCTGCATATCATAGAATCATAGGGTTGGAAGGGGCCTATAAGTCCATCAAGTCCAACCCCCATTTTGATTTTCCCAAGACCTGATCATATTACATAACTTAGCAATATGATCACATCTTGGGGAAATCAAAATGGAACAGTCTAGCTGTCAGCATGGGAACGAAAAATCACTCGTGATGCATGATGTGGTTCAGGTGGAGAGCAGAATGTAAATGCCCATCAGAAAAACGTAAAAACTCAAGGAAAGAAATGAGATTCTAGGGGACCTTTTTGTTGTTTATTCGTTCAGTTGCTTCCGACTCTTCGTGACTTCATGGACCAGCCCACGCCAGAGCTTCCTGTCGGCCACCGCCACCCCCAGCTCCCCCAAGGTCGAGTCCGTCACCTCCAGAATATCATCCATCCACCTTGCCCTTGCTCGGCCCCTCTTCCTTTTGCCTTCCACTTTCCCTAGCATCAGCATCTTCTCCAGGGTATCCAGTCTTCTTATTATGTGGCCAAAGGACTTCAGTTTTGCCTTTAAGATCATTCCCTCAAGTGAGCAGTCTGGCTTGATTTCCTGGAGTATGGACTGGTTTGATCTTCTTGCAGTCCAAGGCACTCTCAGAATTTTCCTCCAGCACCACAGTTCAAAAGCATCTATCTTCCTTCGCTCAGCCTTCCTTATGGTCCAGCTCTCTCAGCCATAGGTTACTACGGGGAATACCATTGCTTTAACTATGCGGACCTTTGTTGTCAGTGTGATGTCTCTGCTCTTCACTATTTTATCAAGATTTGTCATTGCTGTCCTCCCAAGAAGTAAACGTCTTCTGATTTCCTGGCTGCAGTCAGCGTCTGCAGTAATCTTTGCGCCTAGAAAGACAAAGTCTGTCACTGCCTCCACGTTTTCTCCCTCTATTTGCCAGTTATCAATCAAGCTGGTTGCCATAATCTTGGTTTTTTTGAGGTTTAACTGCAACCCAGCTTTTGCACTTTCTTCTTTCACCTTCGTCATGAGGTTCCTCAGCTCCTCCTCGCTTTCAGCCATCAAAGTGGTATCATCTGCATATCGGAGATTGTTAATGTTTCTTCCAGAGATTTTAACTCCAGCCTTAGCTTCATCAAACCCAGCACGTCGCATGATGTTTTCTGCGTACAGGTTGAATAGGTAGGGTGAGAGTATACAACCCTGCTGTACTCCTTTCCCAATCTTAAACCAGTTCGTTGTTCCGTGGTCTGTTCTTACTGTTGCTACTTGGTCGTTCCTCAGGAGGCAGACAAGATGACTTGGTATCCCCATCCCACCAAGAACTTGCCACAATTTGTGATGATCCACACATTCAAAGGCTTTAGAATAGTCAATAAAACAGAAATAGATGTTTTTCTGAAACTCCCTGGCTTTCTCCATTATCCAGCGGATATTGGCAATTTGGTCTCTAGTTCCTCTGCCTTTTGTAAACCCAGCTTGTACATCTGGCAATTCTCATTCCATGAATTGCTGGAGTCTACCTTGCAAGACCTTTACTCAGACTTAATATATACATTACCATATTAATGCATCGTAGGCAGACTAATGGGGACAGAGAGGTCAATGTCAGTGTCAGGTATCCCAGAATCTTTGACTGAGCACAGCTCTTGCAAAAAGTATGCATTTGAAAAGAGGAAGTGCAACTACTTTAATTTTTGTGAACTGCCCAGAGAGCTTCAGCTATTGGGTGGTATAGAAATGGAATGAATGAATGAATGAATGAATACTTTTAACAATGCACTGCCCTCTGGTGGCAACATGGCAGAACAGCATCAATGAAAAACCTGGCAGCCCCCTTCACAGGCCATGAAAGTGAGGCAGCATATTCTTGGGGACGGGAGAAATTCTAGCTGTATTGCACTGCCAGCAGCTGATCTGTCATTAAAGAGATGTTGCAGGGTCCAACAGACACGAAACAAATGGTTTTGCTGAATAAGGCGCAGCCTAAGATCCATAGGCGCGACAGGTAGACACCAAAGCAGCGATCCACCGATTAGGCATTTTGTGGTGGTGCCCACAACAGTGTCTCAAATACTCAAATTCGCCCATGGGTCCAAAAAGATTGGGGACCCCCGTTCTAAACATTTTCAGTCTGAGGTGGGAGATGCTTATTCTGATAAGCAGTAGGGGCAGCAGTGGCTTTTTATTCTGGTTATTTCTTTAATTAGGAGCTCCTAATTCACTCACAGGAATAGAGCAGCAAGAGGGGGCAAGGAGTGATTAGTGAAAGAAGCAACCCATAGAAAAAGATACCTTTGCTGCTGCTACCACCATTACTTCTCATGGGAAGTACCCCCCTGACTGAAATTCGTTTAGAACGTTCTCCTTCCCAAAAGTTTTTATTTTCCCTTCTTCCCCACTGCTCCCTTACCCTTTTCAGAGAAAAATGGGGAGCCAAACACTTCAGCTCAGTTCCACAAAGTTAAAATAAGGGGTTCCCAGACATTTAATAAGTATAAATGCAATGACAAGGCATTCATGAAAGTGTTTTAAAACTTTCAAACTACGAGAGGGGAATTGAAAAGCCTAGATGTGAACTAAATTTTGAATATGAGAATAACTTTCTAAGGTGAATGACAGATCACAATTCTTTTCTTTACCGCCTTCCTAGAATAACAACTTCCGGATTTACTGCCTTGTAAAATAACTCCTTGCCCCCCTCTAGTGGTTTGGAGCAGAGTTGCAGGCACAGTTCTAATTACACTTGCTTATAGAATCATAGGGTGGGAAGGGGCCTACAAGACTGTCGAGTCCAACCCCTTGCTCAGTGCAGGAAGCCTGATTCCCAGGTGGTTTCCCATCCAAGTACTGAGCAGGGCTGACCCTGCTTAGCTTCCGAGATCAGACAAGATCAGGCACATATGCAGTAGCATTGCCTGTTGTGATTGTATTTAGGGATGTACGAAAGTGACTTACCTTCACGGATTATGTTGATGGTGGGGGGGGAGGCAAATCCTCGATGGGGGGGAGGAGATCCGTTCCTCCCCCCCATAATACTCGATGGCCGGCTGTGCTCCGCGGCAGCTCCGCGGAGCAGCCGGCCAGGCCCAGCCCAGCCCAGAGCTGTCTGCAGCTGGATTTCTGACTGTGGAGGGCTCTGGGAAAAAAAACACACAAAACCACGTATGCAAATGGCGGCGGCTATGGCCGCCGCCATTTGCGTTCCTTATTTCTGGCCGTCTGAATCTATGTAAATATTTACGTAGACTATGACGGCGAAAATAAAGGGGAACGCAAATAGCGTAGCGGGCGCTATTTGTGTCCCTTTTTGATTCACCATTTTAGCCTACGTAAATCTTTACATAGGCTAAAACGGCGAATCAAAAAGGGACGCAAATAGCGCCCGCTACGCTATTTGCATTCCCCTTTATTTTCGCCGTCATAGTCTACGTAAATATTTATGTAGACTAAGACGGCGCCATTTGCGTACGCGGGTTTTTGTTTTTTTTAAAACCCACCCAGCCATGATAGGCTATGTAAAGATTTACGTAGCCTATCACGTCGTTGTTTTTTTTTTAACCTAGCCATGATAGGCTACATGATAGGCTCTTGTTTTTTTTAACAAGACTGGAAATGGTGGTGGTGGCAGCCGGTCGGAAGACCAGCCGCTGGAGCTGCTGCCGCCCGGAAGATCCACCCCAGGTAAGTCTCGTCCTGGGGGGGATCCGTGGGGGGGCGGGGGGTGGCAGGCCATTCCACCACGGAGTTTGGGGGTCACCGGAGTTCACCGAGATCCGTGGCAGAATTCTCTGCCATCCCTAATTGTATTATCATATTATTTGTCCCCATTTTTTTTAAAAAAATCAGTACATAATTATATGTACAGTTACTTAGTTTTGCTAAGTCAGGATGCCCGCCCCCCGAATTCCAGTAGGCTGTGCATTGGGAGGCTGCCCCTACGCTAGCATGAGCAGAAGACCCCAAGGTTTTGGTGGAAGATGGTGGATCTCCATGCATAGGGTGGCCACTTATGAATCCCCCAAACAGAGGAAATGGATCACCAAAAAAGAGGACCAAAAATGACACCAATTTGCAAAAAGTTTACATATGCTAATTGATATGTATAGATGCAAATTTAGAAATAATTATTATAACTTAAATAGAAATTCAATAAATCTCACCATAGTGCAGAAGACTGTGACCTGGTGACCTGTGTGCCTGCCTGTTCAGTCTGCTCTCTGGGTGTTAACTGTCGATGGGCACCAGTTCTTAGGGTTCTTTACCATTAAACTGGAATTGGACTGGGCAGCCCTTCAAATAGAAGATACCTTCAAACAGAGTATGGTCCTCTGGCAGCTCTTCAAACAGAAGATTGTCTTCTATAAAAGGGCCATCCTACCATGCATGGACCTGGAAAAGTAGTCATAACAGGGAGGGAGAGGTTGAAGATGTGTGCTGGATGGGATGGGATGTGCAAGTGGAGAAGGTCCAGACTCTATGGTAGAAGATGACCTAAGGATACTACCTTAGGAAAGGCATTTCAATATTTTAGAATGGGCAAAACAATGCACAAAAGCTGGGAATTCACCAAAGCACTGATTGGGGGAAAGGGTGTGGGGCCAGGGGAAGAGGGTATGGCTATCTGGGGAACCCCAAAGGGCCACACTGGGACCCCAGGTGGGCCCATGGGCCTGAGGCTCTGCACCCCTGTACTAGAGGGGATGCCCAAATTGTCAACAAGTCTCCTCCAGAAGACCATCCAAGGTGACTTTGGCCCTGGTGTCTGTCTGCCATTTGAATGGACCACCATGGACTTTGTGGGACCTATCTCTGGAGTAAACTGCTGACTCTTAGTTTTTCTGGATCTCTAGTGTATTTTGATGGATTTAGATACCTGCAATGAACCAGTAGATATCCTGAGGTCTTCCCCTTGAAAAATATGTGTGGGATGCCTAAAACTCTGATACAGCTTTTTAAGATAAAGCTATCAGTGGCTACTAGTCCTGATGGATATATGCTACCTCCAGTATCAGAGGCAGTATGCCTGTGTACATCAGCTGCTGGGGAACATGGGTGGGAGGGTGCTGTTGCACTCATACAGTGCTTGTGGGTTTCCCATGGGCAGCTGGTTGGCCACTGTGTGGACAGAATGCTGGACTAGATGGACCCTTGTCTGATCCAGCATGGTTCTTCTTATGTTCTTAGTTGGTTTAGGGTGCAATCTTATGCAGATAGGCAGCTGCCTCCAAACTTGGAGTCGACCGTCTATCCACTGCAGGTAGGGATGTACGAAAGGTACTTACCTTTCGCAGATTATGTTTATGGTTGGGGGGGAGGCGTTCCATCCCTCCCCCTGGAATCCTGGCCGGGGGGGAGGCGCTCCGTTCCTCCCCCCCGGAATCCTGGCCGGCCGTGCTCCGCAGCAATTCTGCGGAGCTGCCGGCCGGCTCCGCCAGCAGCCGGACATCTGGCCACTGGCTAGCAGGGATGCAAATGGCAGCGGCTGTAGCCGCCGCCGTTTGCGTCCCTGCAGTCAGCCGTGATAGGCGACGTAAATGTTTACGTAGCCTATCATGGCTGACTTAAAAAAAAAACAAAAAAACATGCATATGCAAATGGCGGCGGCCACGGCCGCTGCCATTTGCGTTCCTTATTTTGGCACATCTTAGTCTACGTAAATATTTACGTAGACTAAGACGACGAAAATAAGGGGAACGCAAATAGCGTAGAGTCTACGCTATTTGCGTTCCCCCTATTTTCGCCGTCTTAGTCTACATAAATGTTTACGTAGACTAAGACGAGCCAAAATAAGGAACGCAAATGGTGGCGGCCGTGGCCACCGCCATTTGCGTACGCGTGATTTTTTTTTAAAGTCAGCCGTGATCGGCTACGTAAACATTTACGTAGCCTATCACGTTTTTTTAAAAAACCCAGCTGTGATAGGCTACGTAAATCTTTATGTAGCCTATCACTGTTTTTGTTTTTTGTTTTTGTTTAACCTGGAAATGGCGGTGGCGACAGCCGGTCGTAAGACTGGCTGCCGCCGCTGCCGCCACCGAACCGCCACTGGAGCTGCCGCCAGAGCCGCCGCCGCCAGGAAGATCCACCCAAGGTAAGTCTCGTCTCGGGGGGTGGCGGGGGGGTGGCGGGCCATTCCGCCACCGATTTCGGGGGGCTGAATGCGCTGGCATTCGGCCTCCCCAAGATCCGTGGCGGAATTTTTGTACATCCCTAACTGCAGGGCAAGAGAAGCATGGCAGGGATTGTTCCTTCCGCGCTTCTTCTTCTCTGCCCGCGGGAGGGCAAAGCAGGGGAGGAGGCTGCTGTACAACACATAGGATGTGTTGTACAGGCATTTCCGCTCTCCCTGCCCCAGAACGCCCTCTGGGAACACCCCATTTCAGCCGCTTTGAGCTCCTCTTGCAAGTTGGGGGGGGGAGGTCGGTTCTCCGGGAACCGCAGGCTCTGAGGTTGGTTCCTGGAAAACCAGATATCCTGTGGCCACCTAGCCACTGACTAGTGGCCATAGGATTGCTCCCTTATTGACTTATTTTTAACTGATCCAGGCATCTCCTTCATGTTGAGCCTGATATGCCAGCTTTGCCAATTTCTGCTTATCTTGTGGGTCTACCACCCATAAATGGTCTGCCTTATGGAATAGTTTGATAGCACCCCGATAGAAATGCTGCAAATGGTGGCAAGACATCATTCCATACAGTGGGACTTGGTTGTTGTCTCAGCCCTTTTTGCAGTCTGGGAGACACAGTGTTTGTCCCATTGGAGTTCTTCGTATGTAAGCCACAAGGATTCTTAGCATGAATAGAAACTAAGTAGGGATGTGTGAGAAATTTGTTCTCTTGAAGGTTTAAAAAACAACCCCCCCACACACAAATTTACCAAATTCACAGCTCCTGGACCCAAATGCAGGCTTGAATGCAATTTGCAGCCAGAAATGCATACAATTTCAAGCTTATGGTATGTTCTACAACACAAAAAATTGTGTTGAATGGCATGTGCACATTTGAGAAATGCACGCATTTCCAAAATGCACACAAACTTACTTTTTTCAATGGGTGTGTGCACATCCAAAATGCATATGTTAAAAATGCACACTGCAAATGCATATATTATTATGTGCATTTTGAAAAATGCATACAAATGTCTATACCTATTGCTTTTAAAAAAATAAAAATCTCAAGGTCACGCAGAAATGGGATGGAATGAACTTGACCTCAAACAACTGGCAATGTTGGCAAGACTGAGACTGACAGATCGTTCTATCCCTAAAGATGGGTGAGTAATGACAGAAATGCAACCCAGGATGCCCCCACTGCTGCACATACAGCAGCTGCACGACTGTGTCATCTGGGCATGGAGGGAAGCTGCAGATCAAACGATAAGGTCCATGTGTGCAAAAATGAATGGTTCAATGGAACCATGGGAATCTGAGTTCAAGGCAGGGGACCAGTTTGCCCATCTCCCTTCCCGTTTACACTGTAGGCTGTACCCCAAGCTGTCACAATGGTATTAATTGGCTGGTTGAAGCTGGCCGAAGTTGCTGTTGATGGGCCTTTGTGCATCTCTTTGGAAAGAGGAGCACTAGAAGCATCCTTTTGCAAGAGTACCAAGGTTCTTAATTGTCTGGCTTTTTGTATGCTGAACAGGTAGATCCATTCAAGGAACATTTTGTCACTGCTTTAGCAGTCATTCCATCTCCGCTGGAATCCAACGCCAGACTGGAGGCAGTACTTTCCAAGGAGATAGAGGGTGTGTTGAACATTCCATATTGCACTTCAGTCATGAGCTGCAGCAGCCCAAGAATGCCTACTCAAGAGTAGAGAAGGAGGACCTGGTGGGTAAGTGAGCCAAGGGTGGGGGTCTTTGCAGTATTTCCTGACTAATAATCACTTTATGTTAGTGACAGCTCATGCCCTCCTTCAATGTCTGCACCTGACAAAAGACCATAATGCCTGTGTGTTAGTTGGTATATGTACCTCCTATCTTTTAGCTTATCTGTTCAGCAAAAGAAAGGTATAAACTATGATAACACTGATGTCTTTTTCAGGATCCACATATATGGGGCTTCTTCACATGGAGATTTTATCCTGCTATTGAGATTGCTCAGTCACGGACGTTTGCGGGTCCTTTTCATGACGTCATCAACCTCCAGGGCACATCCAGATGTATTTCCTGGTTATTCCATCTCAAAAAGATCCAGAAATAATGAAGTATCAAATTAGGTTGGATTGTTGTATGATTAAAACAGCCACTAAATGGTGCTAAATGATTCATCCAACCCGGTGCTTCTCATGATGTACTCTGCATATAAGTTAAATAAGCAGGGTGACAATATGCAGCCTTGTCGTACTCCTTTCCCAATTTTGAACCAATCGGTTCTTCCATGTCTGGTTCTTACTGTTGCTTCTTGACATTTGTACAGGTTTCTCAGGAGACAGGTAAGGTGGTCTGGTACTCCCATCTCTTTCAGAATTTGCCACAGTTTGTTGTGATCCACACAATCAAAGGCTTTAGCGTAGTCAGTGAAGCAGAAATAGACGTTTCTCTGGAATTCTCTTGCTTTCTCCATGATCCAGTGAATGTTGGCGATTTGATCTCTAGTTCCTCTGTCTCTTCGGAACCCAGCTTGTACTTCCGGTAGTTCTCAGTTCACGTACCGCTGAAGCCTAGCTTGTAGGATTTTGAGCATAGCCTTGCTGGCATGTGAAATGAGCGCAATTGTACGGTAGTTTGAAGACTCTTTGGCATTGCCCTTCTTTGGAATTGGAATGTAAACTGACCTTTTCCAGTCTTGTGGCCACTGTTGAGTGTTCCAAATGTGTTGGCATATTGAGTGCAGCACTTTAACAGCATCATCTTTGAGGATTTTAAATAGCTCAGCTGGAATACTGTCATCTCCGCTAGCTTTGTTGTTAGTAGTGCTTCCTAAGGCCCACTTGACTTCACTCTCTAGGATGTCCGGCTCAAGTTCAGTGACCGCACTCTCATGGCTATCAGGGACATTCAGATCTTTCCTGTATAGTTCTTTTGTGTATTCTTTCCACCTCTTCTTAATCTCATCTGCTTCTGTTAGGTCCCTGCCTTCTTTGTCCTTTATCATGCCCGAATTTGCACAAAATATTCCCTTGATATCTCCGATTTTCTTGAAAAGATCTCTAGTCTTTCCCATTCTATTGTTTTCCTCGATTTCTTTGCATTGTTTATTTAAGAAGGCCTTCTTGTCTCTCCTTGCTATTCTCTGGAACTCTGCATTCAGTTGGATATATCTTCCCCTTTCTCCCTTGCTTTTCACTTCCCTTCTTTCCTCAGCTACTTGTAAAGCCTCATCAGAAAGCCACTTTGCTTTCTTGCATTTCTTTTTCTTTGGGATGGATTTAGTTTCTGCCTCCTGAACAATGTTATGGACTTCCGTCCATAGTTCCTCAGGCACTCTGTCTATCAGGTCTAATCCCTTAAATCTATTCGTCACCTCCACTGTATATTCATAAGGGATATGATTTAGGTCATACCTGAATGGTTTAGTGGTTTTCCCTACGTTCTTCAATTGAAGCCGAAATTTTGCAAGAAGCAGCTCATGATCTGAGCCACAGTCAGCTCCAGGTCTTGTTTTGACTGACTGTATAGAGCTTCTCCATCTTTGGCTGCAAAGGACATAATCAATCTGATTTCGCTATTGACCATCTGGTGATGTCCATATGTAGAGTCGCCTCTTGTGCTGTTGGAAAAGAGTATTTGCTATGATCAGCATGTTCTCTTGACAAAACTCTATTAGCCTTTGTCCTGCTTCATTTTGTACACCAAGGCCATGCCTGCCTGTTATCCCAGTGATTTCTTGACTTCCTGCTTTAGCATTCCAATCCCCTATGATGAAGAGGACATCTTTTTTTAGTGTTAGTTCTAGAAGGTGTTGTAGGTCTTCATAGAACTGATCAACCTCAGCTTCTTCAGCCTCAGTGGTTGGGGCATAGACTTGAATTACTGTGATGTTGAATGGTTTGCCTTGGATGCGTACTGAGATCATTCTGTCATTTTTGAGATTGTACGCCAGTACTGCTTTTCCCACCCTTTTATTGACTATGAGTGCTACTCCATTTCTTCTAAGGGATTCTTGCCCACACTAGTAGGTATAATGGTCACCTGAATTAAATTTGCCCATGCTTGTCTATTTTAGTTCGCTGATTCCCAAGATGTCGATGTTCAATCTTGCCATCTCATGTTTGACCACCTCCAGCTTACCTTGATTCATTGATTTTACATTCCAGGTTCCTAAACAATATTGTTCTTTACAACATCAGATTTTCTTTTCACCATCAGACACATCCACAGCTGACTGTCCTTTCGGCTTTGGCCCAGCCGCTTCACTCTTTCTAGCGCTACTTGGAAATACCCTCTGCTCTTCCCCAGTAGTATATTGGACACCTTCCGACCTGAGGGGCTCATCTTCCGGCATCATATCTTTTAGCCTTGTGATACGTTCCATGGGGTTTTCTTGGCAAGAATACTGGAGTGGGTTGCCATTTCCTTCTCCAGTGGACCACATTTTATCAGAACTCTCCGCCATGACCTGTCCGTCTTGGGTGGCCCTGCTAAACCGGATATACTATTGCTGGTAGTTTGATTTATTTTGGAGTATGCAATATTAGTGCATACAGGTAAATGCAGCAGCACCAAGAAGTACCTCTGTCCTTTTTAGAGATCTGTGAAAAAGAGCAGTTTTCAGTGGGTCACCTGTAATGCAGCATTCCTTGATATACAATGTTTGCTGCTGCTTCTTTTTAATGGCTCTCAGATGTTTATATTATTTTACAAGAGGAACAGAAGCTGCTGAGCTAGGAGGGGGAATGCTGCCATGCATTATACTGCCATGCAAGATCTGAACATTGATTAGAAATTATCTTGTACATACCATTCATCGTTTTTCAATGCAAAAGAGATATGGAACACTAGGAGGGGGTTACAGAGGAACTCAGATGTGCTGGCTCCTCATTGACATTATCCTCATTCAATGGCTGAAGATTCCATTTTGTTCCAGATGCTCAGGGCCTGCCCTACCATTAAGCAGAGTGAGGCAACTGCTTCAGGTAACTGATGTTGGGAGGAAGCTGTGCCAGTTCCACAGCCATTCCTTTCTGTTGGGGACAGAGCTGTGTGTGCCATGCGGCCTGTCCTGCACTCCATAAACTATTCTGCTGCCCTCAGTGTGATGGAGGACACTGTCCTATCATCAGTCTTGAAGTAAAATTCAACTGCTGGTCAAGTTTGCTTCCGTACGTAGAATGGGGTGCATGTGCCACCTTTCTCTTTTGCTGCAGGCAGCAAAATATCTTGGCCCAGCCCTACAGATGCAGCAGCGTAGAAGGCTGGCAGGAATGATGATAAGGCCTTGGATGGTCACTTCAGGGACAGAGTGATTGTGTATGTGCTTCCTCCATTGATTATAGTAAAGGGAGTTGATCCCATGGAACTATGGAAACATACAAATGTCTACCTGATTGCCATGCCACTACCCAGCTATTGAACCCAACACTATCAGGACAGCTTACTAAAGGAATTTCCAAAACCCAAAAGATACTAAATTATCCACCCTTGTGTCCTAACAAAAGTGAATTTATTAAACACAAGCATGTTTATATCTGGTACATCAGGTTTATATCTGTTCAAATGCCATCATGATGTCCCCTAGAGACTTTTGGAAAATGTTTGGGGAGGATGTCGAAAGTTCTCTGTTAAAGAGCCCTACCCCACCACAGAGATTTCAGGACTCCCCAGGGAGATGGAATGACTGTCAAATCAGTAACTAAGGGTACAATCCTATGCATGTTTAGACAGAAGAAAGTCCTAGAACTCCCAGCATGCTGGCTGGGGAATGCTGGGACTTGTAGGACTTTCTTCTGTCTAAACATGCATAGGATTGCACCCGGAATGTGTCCTCGGACTAGATCTATCTGTTCAGCAGAGTGAAAAGCCAGAAAAATGGGGATCCTGGCACTTTTCCAAGAGGATGCTGCTGGCACTCCTCCTTCAAAGGTATGTGCAAAAGATGACCACCTTGGTCAGCGGCAATGAACCAATAAAGACACAATTGCTAACAGCACCATGAAGTTGACTTGTGTTTTCTTCCTCACTGGATTCTTTATCTTGTGTGTAGAGCTGCCTTTCCCTTGCCAAACCTTAGGTCAGCCCCATCTGCCAAAAGGTAAGTGTTGAGAGAGCAACAGTTTGTAGGCCAATTTAGAAGTGACCAGAAGAACTCTCCTGCTCACCTGAACTTTGGTAGGCTGAGGCCCAGAAATGAACTTCAAGGGTTCCATTTATTTTCTATCTTTTAAGCCAGGGGTGTTGAGCCTCTTTCAGCCCAAGTGCTGAATTCCATTTTGGAGAAATGCTCAGGGCCCACATTCCAGTGGTGGATGGGGCGAAAGGCAAAAGATGTGGGCGAAAAGCACCGGCATATTTTTGGTAAAATCTCTTCCTGCCAGTAACTCAGCCTTAGGAGAGGCATTTCAATCTTTTAGAATGGGGAAAAAACTGCACAAAAGCTGGGAAATCAGCAAATGACCAATGGTTGGGAGAAAGGGGGGTAAGGCCAGGGAAAAGGGGCAGAGCTATCTGGGAAACCTCAGAAGGCTGGATTTGGTTCTCAGGCCTGAGGTGCTGCACCCCAGTTCGAAGCAGTTTAAAAATCTCCTGCTGCACTTTTTTAGTTTTATCTGCCATTTGCTGCTGCTTTGAGTTTGTAGGTTTATGTGTTTTATCTAGTATTTCACTTAAAAAAAAAATATCGGAAGTCACCCAGGGAACCATGTGGTGTTCAAGGTGCCAGACATAAATTATGCAAAACCAACTAACCTACAAACAAACAGTGAATGCTCACCTTAAAGAAGAGGATTAAAATCCATGCTGACTGACTGACTGACTGCCTTACCCAGTGAAGAAGTAACTCCAGGAAACTGGGGCTGGGAGACCACCGTCTACCCCCAATGGTGGGCCATCTTATGTCAAGGGTCCCATACAAGCCTGGGAATTTATTTGTTTAAAAACATTTATTTTTGCTGTCCCTGCCGCTCTCCATCTTTGACTGCCAGTGGCAGTGGGAGGGTGTTGGATGGCATTAGGAAACTGTTGTAAGTTTGGTGGTTAGTTTGGATGTCCTCTAACAGGGGACAGAATCACAAGGCTCTTAAAGCCCTGTGATTCTGGTTGTAAGAAAGGGGTTTGATACTACACCATACCACAAAACTCCTAGGTCATCTCTATACTAGAAACATACACTGCACCAAACTACAAAACTCTGAGACCGTCTCAATACTAGAAACATACACTACACCATACCACAAAACTCCTAGGCCATCTCTAAACTAGAAACATACACTACACCATACCACAAAACTCCTAGGTCATCTCTATGCTAGAAACATACACTGCACCAAACTACAAAACTCTGAGACCGTCTCAATACTAGAAACATACACTACACCATACCACAAAACTCCTAGTCCATCTCTAAACTAGAAACATACACTACACCATACCACAAAACTCCTAGGCCATCTCTAAACTAGAAACACGCTACACCATACCACAAAACTCCTAGGCCATCTCTAAACTAGAAACATACACTACACCACACCACAAAACTCCTAGGTCATCTCTATACTAGAAACATACACTGCACCAAACTACAAAACTCTGAGACCGTCTCAATACTAGAAACATACAGTATACCATACTACAAACTCCTAGACTATCTCTAAACTAGAAACATACACTACACCATACTACAAAACTCCTAGGCCATCTCTAAACTAGAAACATACACTACACCATACTACAAAACTCCTAGCCCATCTCAATACTACAAACACGATACGATACTATACTATACTATACTATACTATACTATACTATACTATATGTTGCAGAACCCAGAGTCAGAGAGACCACAGAGTGAAGGAAAAAGAGATTCTTTATTTAACGCGCGGGCTTAAGGCTGGAATCATTTCCAAAGAGCCAGAAGCCCCGAAATACATCAGCACATTGGTTTTATAGACATTGTGACACATATGAAACGGCTCCTCCTCTCCCTCCCACGTGGGGTTGCAGT
The DNA here is from genome assembly GCF_057233095.1 of Heloderma suspectum. NCBI lineage: Eukaryota > Metazoa > Chordata > Lepidosauria > Squamata > Helodermatidae > Heloderma > Heloderma suspectum. The sequence goes on along the minus strand of NC_139461.1, from coordinate 281,301,280 downwards.
CCTCAACATTTCTTCTTCTAGCACTATTGTTTATAATACAAGAACTGGGTTATAGGGTAGCCATGATAAGCAGAGAACAGAAGAGAACAGCAGAGAACAAGATATACAATTGTATGACCTTTGACAAGATAAGGAATTCCTGTGTCTCGTCAGCTTACAACAATATATTCAAGGGAGAAAGAGCTCAGCAAGAACATGAAGCATGAGACTGCATGAGGCTACTTAGTCTGACCCCCGATATGGCTGCTACACTATACTATACTATACTATACTATACTATACTATACTATACTATACTATACTATACTACAAAACTCCTATACTGTCTCTAAATTAGAAAGATATACTACACCATACTACAAAACTCCTAGATCATGTCTGGTGTATCACATTTATATCTGGTAGATGAAGTTTTTATCAGTTCATCTTCCATCATGGCTTCCACCTATAGAATCTGGGGAATTTTTGTTGAGGCTGTTGATGGGCTAAAGCCCCCTAGCCCCCAACAGAGAAACTCCCAGGGAGATGGAATGACTGTTAAATCAGCAATTAAATGTGCCCTTTGGCGAGACCTACCTGTCCAGCATAATGAAAAACCAGAAAAACAAGAATCCCAGCTATCTTCCAAAATGCTGGTGCTGGAGCTGCTGGAGCTTTTGCACATACAAAGGTATGTGCAAAAGACCATAAATGTCCACCTTGCTCAGCTGCAATGATGCAGCTGACACTCAATCTCTATTTTCACTAATAATAATAATAATAATAATAATAATAATAATAATAGGCTATGGTTCTTTTTGCTCATGATGAGAAACAAAAAAGAGCCAACCACCACCGCCCTACAGTCTTTCAGCCCAGAACCTCTTTGACAATATGCCTTGAAACTGATTAGAATACGTGAAAAGGCTGGGGTCTGCTCAAATTACATTCTCTCTGCTGTGGCTTTGCTCTATTTTTTAACAGGTCAACAATAAGGCAGAATTTTTCAGAATGAAGAATGATCAGGAATGAAGAATTATCAAGAATCATAAGCCAGGGTTTGTTCTTGGCTTATGATTCTGACTTGTTAGGAGAGCAATAAGGCAGGGATCTCAGTTTGGATGCAATGCTAAACAAACCATGGGCATGTATGTCTTCTGCAAATGTTTGTTCTTTTGCAAACCTTGGCGTTTCCCTGAATCTGCAGGCACCATCTTCTTGTGCATGGGTCCTGCTAATTTGGCTACATAATGGCAAGCAGTGTCCTCTGAAGTTCAGACTTAAGATATAACAACTTGACTTCAGTGAATTCAGGTTACATCTTATTGTTATGATCATATTATGCTGATCTTCTCTTGCCTACACAGGCTTTTGATTGATTTCCAGGCCCAATTCAAAGGGCAGGTTTTGAACAACAATGCTTTACATGGCATGATAACTCAGTCGACCATCATCTGGAACATATATACTTCCTATGATTAATTTTTCCTATTCATCCATTTACTTTTAATAATATAAACTTTCTTTCCAAGTCTAAATATTGTTTGTCTGCCATCCATTGTAATTTCGTCAAATATATCCTCACATTTCTTGATTTTTTTAGTCCCATAAGCAGCAAATTGTGCTCCTAAAAATCTATTCTTTAACTCCATCCATCAAAGAATTTGTATTTGTGGATCTGGGGAGGTTGAGGATGTTTCCCACTATTTACTAAGATGTTCCCTCTGTGGCCATCCTAAGCATAAATTTCTTGCTATTATTGTATTACTATAAGATATAAGATGTAGTGATGGCCACCAATTTGGATGGCTTTAAAAGGAGGTTAGACAAATTCATGGAGGAGAAGGCTATCAATGGCTACTAGTCCTGATGGCTATACGGTACCTCTGGTATCAGAGGCAGTAAGCCTATGTACACGAGTTGCTGGGCAACATGGGTGGTAGGGTGCTGTTGCACTCATGTCTTGCTTCTGGATTCCCTATCGACAGCTGGTTGCCTCTGTGTGAGCAGAATGCTGGACTAGATGGACTCTTGGTCTGATCCAGCATGGCTCTTCTTATGTTCTTACTTTCTTATTATTTTATTATGATTTCGTATGTTATGAGTCATTTAACAAATATAATAAAACAAACAAATAAAAGAACCTGCATAGAGACCACAGCACTGCTATAGCATATGCATTTTACAACTGTATATCACTTTTGTACCACTTCAGCTGCCATTATGGTTTCCTCTCCATAATCTTGGGAAATGTTTGGTGGGGATGCTGAGGACTCTTTGGTAGAGGCCCCTACCACAACCCCCCGCCCGAGAACTTCCAGACTCCCCAGGGAGAGGGATTGACTGCAAACTCTGCAATTAAATTTGGCCTTTGACTAGATCTTCAGGTATATCGTAGTAAAAAGCCAAAAAGAAAAAAAAAGACTCCTGGCAAACTTCCCAGAAGAAGCTGTGAGTCCTTCCAAAGGTATGTGCGAAAGACCATAAATTCCCACCATGGCCAGCTGCAATGAGTCAATTGAGACACAATTGCTAACAACACCATGAAGCTGACTGGTGTTTTCTTCCTCATTGGCTTCTTCATCTTGTGTGTGGAACTGCCTTCGTCTTGCCACACTGCAGGTGTCCCACCTCCAGAAAAAGGTATGTCCTGACAGCAACAGTTTCTAGCCTGACCCTGATGTGATGAGAAGATTCCCCTGGCCATGACGTTTGGTGGCCAGAGGCCCGGAATTGAGGTTCAAGGCCTCAGTTTAGTTTCTGTCTTTGAAATAGTTGGAAATAATGCTGTTCTCCTGCTGTCTCTTTTGAGTTTTATCTGCTATTTGCGGTTTTTTTAGTATTTAGGTTTACTATGTGTTATGTGATCTAGTATTTATATTATTTTACACTTTTTGATTTGAATTGTATGTCACCCTGCAGTATTCAAGGTGAAAAACATAAATGATGCAAACCATCCTATTATGCAAGCATGTAAGCAAACAAACAAACAAACAAAGAAACAATAAATGAATATGTACCTTAAAGAAGAGGATTACCTCCAAACTGGTGAAGACTGATTGTCTTACCCATTGAAGAGCTTGTCATCACAGGAAACTGGGGATGGGAAACAACAGTCTACATAAAGGGTCGCCCACAGGGGTGGGCTTTTATTTATTTCTTTTTTGAAAAGATTTCTATACCATCCTTTGCAGAGTTTCCAGGGCAATTTACAAAACAAGATAAAATACATTTAAAAATAAAGAAGTGTACTAATGTATTAAAGTCTGGGAAAATAAAATGATTTTGCCTAGTGCCAAAAAGATAACAATGTTGGCACTTCTCTAGGGGGGAGAACTTCATAAACGGGGTGCCACCACAGAGAAAGTTCTCTCTCTGCTCACCACTTGCCTTCCCTCAGATGCTGGGTAGATCTGAAAGAGGAAAATGTTCTCAATACATGGGCAGCTTATTATGGGGAGCAGGCATTCCTTCAGGTATCTGGTCCTAACCCATTGAGGACATTTCAATAGTGGTGAGGTATGTTCCCACCACTGAGTTTCTGAATAGTCTTCAAATGCAACCCCACATTTGAGTAGTCTATCTTAGATGTCACCAGACCATCTATAACTTGGCCAGCATTACTAACAACAAAGCTAGCAGAGATGACAGTATTCCAGCTGAGCTATTTAAAATCCTCAAAGATGATGCTGTTAAAGTGCTGCACTCAATATGCCAACACATTTGGAACACTCAACAGTGGCCACAAGACTGGAAAAGGTCAGTTTACATTCCAATTCCAAAGAAGGGCAATGCCAAAGAGTCTTCAAACTACCGTACAATTGCGCTCATTTCACATGCCAGCAAGGCTATGCTCAAAATCCTACAAGCTAGGCTTCAGCAGTATGTGAACCGAGAACTACCGGAAGTACAAGCTGGGTTTCAAAGAGGCACAGGAACTAGAGATCAAATCGCCAACATTCGCTGGATCATGGAGAAAGCAAGAGAATTCCAGAAAAATGTCTATTTCTGCTTCATTGACTATGCTCAAACCTTTGATTGTGTGGATCACAACAAACTGTGGCAAATTCTTAAAGTGATGGGAGTACCAGACCACCTTACCTGTCTCCTGAGAAACCTTTACGAGGGACAAGAAGCAACAGTAAGAACCGGACATGGAACAACCGATTGGTTCAAAATTGGGAAAGGAGTACGGCAAGGCTGTATATTGTCGCCCTGCTTATTTAATTTATATGCAGAGTACATCATGAGAAATGCTGGGCTGGATGAATCACAGCTCGGAATTAAGATTGCTGGGAGAATTATCAACAACCTCAGATACGCAGACGATACTACCCTAATGGCAGAAAGTGAAGAGGATCTAAAGAGCCTCTTGTTGAGGGTGAAAGTGGAGAGTGCAAAAGCTGGTTTGAAACTCAACATTAAAAAAACGAAGATCATGGCATCTGGCCCCATCACTTCCTGGCATACAGAAGGGAAAGAAATGGAAGCAGTGACAGATTTTACTTTCTTGGGCTCCAAGATCACAGCAGACGGTGACTGTAGCCATGAAATTAAAAGATGCTTGCTCCTTGGGAGGAAAGCTATGGCAAACCTAGACAGCATAGTAAGAAGCAGAGACATCACCTTGCTGACAAAGGTCCATCTAATCAAAGCTATGGTTTTCCCAGTAGCAACGTATGGCTGTGAGAGCTGGACTATAAGGAAGGCTGAGCGCCGAAGAATTGATGCTTTCGAACTGTGGTGCTGGAGAAGACTCTTACCAGTCCTCTGGACTGCAAGGAGGTCAAATCAGCCAATCCTAAAGAAGATCAACCCTGACAGCTCATTGGAGGGACAGATACTGAAACTGAAGCTCCAATATTTTGGCCACCTAATGCGAAGAGAAAACTCCCTGGAAAAGACCCTGATGCTGGGAAAGACTGAAGGCAAAAGGAGAAGGGGACGGCAGAGGATGAGATGGCTAGATAGCATCACCGATGCAATGAATATGAATTTGAGCATACTCCGGGAGGGAGCGGAGGACAGGAAGGCCTGGCGTGCTATGGTCCATGGGTTCACGAAGAGTCAGACACGACTTAACGACTGAACAACAACAACAATTTGCTGTATGCACAGTTATAATATCATTTGCACATCCTGAGAAGGAGGAACACTGCTCAGACGGGGGTGGGGGAACGGACCTAGAATTTCATATGTGAAGGGTAGCATACCACATTCCTTTTAGCATTGACCCTTGTGGTATTCATCAAGGAAATAAGTTTGTGACAACAGAAATTATAAATAACAGACAAAACCAAACAAAACCAAACAAAGCAACTTGAGCTGCAACAGGGGGTCCTAATCTAAAGGTATGGCACCATTTGGGGGGTTGAGCAATAGCTGAAGTCTGTGTGGATCATGACTGTATATTTGGATGACCATAGTCAACATTAAGAACATAAGAAGAGCCCTGCTGGATCAGACCAAGGGTCCATCTCGTCCAGCATTCTGTTCACACAGTGGCCAACCAGCTGCCGACCAGGAACCCACAAGCAGGACATGAGCATAACAGCACCCTCCTACCCATGTTCCCCAGCAACTGGTGTACATAGGCTCACTGCCTCTGGTACTGGAGGTAGCACATAGCCATCAAGACTACTAGCCATCAATAGCTTTTTCCTCCAGGAATTTGTCTAACCCCTTTTAAAGTCATCCAAATTGGTGGCCATCACTACATCCTGTGGCAGTGAATTCCATAGTTTAACTATGCGCTGTGTGAAGAAGTACTTCCTTTTATCTGTCCTGAATTTCCCACCAATCAGCTTCATTGGATGACCCTGGGTTCTAGTATTTTGAGAGAGGGAGAAAATATCTACCTCTCCACATTCTCCACACCATGCATAATTATTGATAGCCAAATATAAATATTGATATACAACTTTGGGTTAGTAGGAGCCTGTTTTAATTATCATTTGGAGGAAACCAGCTGCCCCTTTAGAAGAGACAGAAGAAATGAACACATTGGGGCAAATACTTAATTTTCACTGCACCCTTGAAGTATTCTCTCTTTTTGTTTCTGTATGGGTGTAGTCCCCCGCCTTTCCTGCCCTGGTAGCCAGTTCTCAAACCAGCATTTCTAACTGCCCAGCACCCCTATGGGTGTCTTTAAAACTCTTCCATTATATTCTTTCAGTGAAACCTGGAGTTTGTCCACGCATCAGTGCCATCTGTCATGGACCTGTTGGAAATCGCTGCACGGGAGACAATGAGTGCCAAGCCCAGTACAAGTGCTGCCCTGGCTCCTGTGGCAAAGCTTGCATTCTGCCTGAGCAAGGTACTGCATTCAGCTCCTGACTCTTGGGGTCATAGAATCATAGAATCAAAGAATCATAGAATAGTAGGGTTGGAAGGGGCCTATAAGATCACTGAGTCCAACCCCCTGCTCAGTGCAGGAATCCAAGTCAAAGCATCCCTGACAAGTGGCTGTCCAGCCTCATCTTGTATGCCTCCAGCGTGGGAGAGCCCGCCACCTCCCTAGGTAATTGGTTCCATTGTTGTATTGCCCTAACAGTCAGGAAGTTTTTCCTGATGTTTAGCCGGAATCCAGCTTCCTGTAACTTGAGCCCATTATTCCGTGTCCTGTACTCTGGGATGATCGAGAAAAGATGCTGGCCTTCCTCTCTGTGACAACCATTCAAGTACTTGAAGAGCGCTATCATAACTCCCCTGAGTTTTCTCTTCTCTTCCCAGTTCTTTCAGTCTCCTTACAGGGCTTTGTTAAAATTCAGGGAAAAATAGAAGAAGCTGACTGGATTATGGCAGAAAACCTCCCTGGAAAAGGCCAGTGTCTTTCCCACCACAAGAAACCATGAGCCAGTGTCTTTCCTACCACGGCATATTTCCCTACCTCCCTTCTTGTAGTCAGCCACAAGACTGTACAACCAGGACTGGGCCTTCAGCCATCCTGATTATGTGTCTGGGTCAGTGACTAACCAGGAAGTAAGTTGACTAGTTCCAGAGCAGCTTTCCCTCGACCTGACGGGCAGTGGGACTTGTCTCTTGAAAAGGAGAGTGGCCGCTCTCTACAGGTGAATCCCACCACCCTGCCTCCCCACCATTATCGCTGATCACAGATGAGGAACAGGGGTCATGCTGGCACCCAGGGTTCATCTTGCCATCTCTTCCAAAAAGTGCCCAATAATTGTAAGGCTGCTGTGACTCACTCAGTTGTTACTGCAGTCACTTCATGTCCCAGTGCAACAACTCCCACCGTGCCAGGAGTGTGACGTACTGGAGATCCAAGACCCCAGAACACAAGTGCAGATGAGGAGGAGGGGTCATGCAAAGGAAGGAGAGGGCCCCTCCAAGATGGCAGCAGCAATTTCTCCTTGCCAATCACTTGGTGGCAAAATCCAGCTGAGCCCCAGTTCTGCAGCACAAGCTTCTTTGTCACATATCCTGAACTCTTTCTGTTTCAGTGAAACCTGGTGCCTGTCCACCACAATATATACAATGCCGAATGGTGTATGAAGATCAATGTAAGAAGGATGGGGAATGCCAGGGGCCCAACTGATGCTGCGAAGGTTTTTGTGGGAAGGAGTGTCGCGCACCAGAGAAAGGTACTGGACTTGCCATGACTATACGACTCTTAGGGTTCACTCCACTTTTCTATAGTCCCCAACATTTTGGACATTTCTAGTTAGGTCCAGTGGAGGCTGGTGGCTCCAATTTTGGTGGGACTGTGTATCCAGCGTGGGTTTTGGTCAGACCCAGTAAGAAGTCTAAAGGAGATATCCAAGATGTGGAACCTATTTTGGGGATAGGTTTCAGCACCTTAGATAGCTCCATTAGAGTTCTGGCTGGTTCTGACTGACACCCAGAATGGATTCGTTGCCCCACCAGAATCGGAGCCACCGGCTTGCACTGGTTAGGTCAATTTACGCATGTGTGCATCACAGTGATGAGTGTGCTTAATGAAGCAGCTGTAATGATTTAGAAAGTTAGAACCTATAACTGACTTTCAGATGTGCAGTTTTGCCACTCTAGGCTGGCAGATGGTATTGCTCTGCAGATAAGGCAAGGGCAGCTGACCACATTCTGAGTATATACACCAGGCATCGCCAATCCATGTTGTTGTTCAGTCGTTAAGTCATTAAGTCCGACTCTTTGTGATCCGATGGACCATAGCATGCCAGGCCTTCCTGTCCTCCGCTCTCTCCCGGAGCGTGCTCAAATTCCATCGGTGATGCTATCTGGCCATCTCATCCTCTGCCGTCCCCTTCTCCTTTTGCCTTCAATCTTTCCCAGCATCAGGGTCTTTTCCAGGGAGTTTTCTCTTTGCATTAGGTGGCCAAAATATTTGAGCTTCAGCTTCAGTATCTGTCCTTCCAATGAGCACTCAGGGTTGATTTCCTTTAGGATGGACTGATTTGACCTCCTTGCAGTCCAGGGGACTCGTAAGAGCCTTCTCCAGCACCACAGTTCGAAAGCATCAATTCTTCGGCGCTCAGCCTTCCTTATAGTCCAGCTCTCACGGCCATACATTACTACTGGGAAAACCATACCTTTGATTAGACGGACCTTTGTCGGCAAGGTGATGTCTCTGCTTCTTACTATGCTGTCTAGGTTTGCCATAGCTTTCCTCCCAAGGAGCAAGCGTCTTTTAATTTCATGGCTACAGTCACCGTCTGCAGTGATCTTGGAGCCCAAGAAAGTAAAACCTGTCACTGCTTCCATTTTTTCCCCTTCTATATGCCAGGAAGTGACGGGGCCAGATGCATGCAGGTGCCAGTGTTACACCACACCTGAGATGTGAGAAGCAGAAGCACACCCACTAGGCCTGGTGTGGAATGTGTTTCTTTTGTGGAAATGATGGTCTTTGCCTTCAAGATTCAGAAATGTGGCTGTTGATGGAATCTTTCATTGTAAATGTATCATGCTTATGGTCACTGTTCTTTGCTACAGAAAAACCTAAAAACTGCCCGTCAGACATTACAAAATGTGACAAACACGAACCGTATGAGTGTAACAATGATTCTGAGTGCAAAGGAACAAAGAAGTGTTGCTTCTCCAAGTGCGCCTTGCGCTGTGTGGATCCACGCTAAGGTACTTGAAGTAGGGGGTGCTGTGGTCATGAGTGGAACCTCTGCAATGATCCAGGTTCACTGAGGGTTATGGTTCTGTGGTTGTATCCTGGTTTAACCCCTCCCAAACGATACTATGCCATGAAACCTGACTCCTCCCCATGTCTTTCTTCCATGTGCATGTCTTAGTTTGCTTCTTCTAGTCATAGGAAAGGTCAGTGATGATGCATGGCACTGACGCTTCGTGGCTGTGGGCAATCCCACTGAGCCAGCAAGATTTTAACAGGCTTTGCCCACATGCTTTAAAGAACGTCTTGCCAGCCATAAGCTCTGGAAACACATCTTAGAAGAAAAGAAAAGTGAAATTCCCCGGCCTCGACACATCCCGTGGTTCTCCTTTGCTTGTGTGGATTAGCAATATATACACAGCACTAAAAATTGTATTCAAGGTGGTTAGAACAAAGCAAACGAACTGGAGGATCTAGATACATTTTCACTGGGAATCTAATCTGTAAGAGAAAGCACGAAAGGAAACTCAAACTGATATTCTTCTCTGTCCAGAGGTTGAAGCATTTCCTTGGTTATAGAGTTTATTAATTAGAGTCACTCTAGAGACAGTATATAATCAGTTCACACCTCTGAAAGTTGATCCCCATTTTTTCTGCCAGTTCATTTCCAGTGATTCTTTTGTAAAGTTGCAATTTTACAGTTCATAGAAGAGGAGACACTATCTTGCATGAGACCATGCACAAGAACCACAATGTGTGGAAGTGGGCCAGCAGCCCAAAATGACTTTGCATTGTGGAAAGACCTGTTTTCATTCCCCGTTTTTTCCCTAATCACTTTTTCTTCCTCCAGGATAACTTCATCTTCATCCATAAGAGAGGAGCAGCATCAGCAGTTACGTCACTATCTAGGCTGTCCCTACAGGGTCGTGTTGATTTGAAGAAGTGACTCTGATGAAACTACCAATAAACTTCCCTATGCTACAGCTTTGCCATTTGTAATTATTCAGTGCTACAGTTTTTTCTTTCACACTTTATACTGAGTAATGATCTGGTTATGATCTGGTTAACCAGATGAATGAAGTCTGTTGAAAGGAGGTGAAGACCATCCGAGAAATGGTCAGGGCCTTAAGTGGCAGAAACATATAGCAGATAACATACCAACACAATACTTGACTAGCTGAGTTTCTGTTTATAATGATCAGAGGAGAGGGTTGAAGTGTCAGAAGAATATTGGCTCATCTAGAACAGTCCCAGACTCCATGACAGCGGCATCTTGGGACAGGGAATAAGCCACAGGGGACTGTGGTGATCATGCAAACTGGCCCCGAGAGAGAAAAGCAATGAAATAAAGAAGGGAGGGAGGAGAAAATTAAATTTGTGATGGTGATCTAAAAAACATATAAGATATTAAGACCATTATTGGCCTGATGGAATTCAAAATGAACACCAGTCACCTTTATTGCTTGGGGCCATAGGCTACCACAATATACATAAAAAACAACAACAGTACAACTACTTATTATATATACATACATACATACATACATACATCCAACAGAGACATCCCCCCCATCTTTGGGATTAGGCATGTATTTTCCTGGCTGCCAAGGCAAATTTTGCTACCTGGGCAGTGGTAAAAATATCAGTGCCAGAAAGGAAAGCACGTATCTCATCTATGATTTGGGGGTTGGACTCGATGGCCTTGTAGGCCCCTTCCAACCCTACTATTCTATGATTTTATGATCTAAGAGGGGTCGGTTTGACAGGGAGAAAAGGATAATAGCAAGAAATTTATGCCTAGGATGGTCATAGAGGGAACATCTTAGTAAACAGTGGGAAACATCCTCAACCTCCCCGGTCCCACAAATACAAATTCTTTGATGGACTGGAGTTAAAGAATAGGTTTCTAGGAGCATAATTCACTGCTTGTGGGACTAAAAATTCAAGAGATGTGGTGATATACTGTATTTGAAGAACTTACAATGGATGGTAGGCAAACAATATTTGGACTTGGAAGGAAATTTTATAGCATTAAAAATAAATGGATCACTAGGAAAATTAAGAATAGGAAGTATATATGCCCCCAAACAATGGTGAACTTTGTTTCTATAATTCCCCCCCCCCCGATTTAACTGATTTTGCTGGAGGTGAAATTTTGATTGCAGGTGATATGGAGTATTAAATCCTGATATGGGTAAATCTAACGGGGGAAAAAAGCAAAGGAAATAATTTATACAACAGGAGGACAGAGAACTGATGATTTGCAAAGTAGGAAAAAGTTATGATGCCCTCAGGGCAATTCCTGGACTTCACAATAGTGTCTAACTTGGTGATCGTTTAGCTCCCTGCTGGTGCTGCACTCTGCCAAGCAGTTGGCCAGCAGATGGGATGCATCATGCATGCTCTGGGAGAGAGGCAGGGCCAGGTGCTTCACAGCATGACACCTGTTGCATCATGACACAGCTGATGTGGGGGAAAGCCAGGCAGTGCCATGGCTTGTTAGGCCCTGGGTTTGGTAGCCTGTGGGAGTGCAGGCCTCATACAGGAAATGTACAGCAGTATGCGGGCTCCCTCACTGACTGTGACTGTGCAAATCACTGACTTCCCATCCTGGTGGTGTGACTTGTCATAAAGGAAGATGCTCAAAGTAAATAAAACCCAGTAATAGACACACAGGGCTCCACCCTAGCACCAAACAGCACAGTTTTGGCAACCACTGTCAGCTCTGAATCTCTGCATTCAGCTTTGAGAAATGTACTTTCACTGGACTTTATGCAGTTGCGCATAAAGAGGGAGATGTGGTCAAGGTGTGGAAGTGGTCTGACACATGTTCTAACGGAATTTCCACAAAGCAAGCAAAACCCAGTTACAGATCCACAGGGCCACTTCCATATCCAGCACCACTTTGTCCACCACCAGACCAAGCAGGCTCCGCTGGACTATCAGAACCTTCTCTAGCCCCATATTAGCCTATCCTTCCCTTGGAAGTGAGGGGATGGAAAACAGCCATTAGATAGCAATTGTTGACAAGTCGATCACAGGATATGTTTGTTCTAGATTTTTGTAGAATGAAAACATCACAAGGCAGTAGCAAGATCCATCTCCAGTGTTCCCTCCTATAGACAGGTTTGTCATCACTTTTCGTCTCGGCTGAATTACAGCTGAGCTAACCTTAATTTATAGGTATTAACAGTTCTGATTCAATTGATTTCACTTAATGCAACTACTTCAACATGACTGGACTGTAAACTAGGATGGTGCAGTTGATTTATCATCTGGTTACATGTCTGCTCCTTTGTTCTAATCCTTGTGATATTTTAACAATATACTCGAATTTGAAAATAATAACAAAATAACATGACTCAGTAATCAAGACTCAAAATGCTGCTGCATAAACATGTATATATTTAGAATTCTGCCTGAATCTCTTCTCAAGCCAGTAGAGAAAACCAGTGAGTTGTTTTCCAAGGCATTCTTATTTCAGACACTGATCAGGAAATTCGTTTAAAGAAAAAGAAAACAAGAAGAAGAAAAAAGGAATAGTTATGAATGAACATTTTTTAAAAGAATCTTCTGTGATGTGAAGAGAGGAGGGAGCCAGTGAGTTATTTTCCAAGGCATTCTTATTTCAGGCGCTCATCAGGAAATTAGTTTACGCTGAAGAAAGAAGAAAAAAATTGTCATCAATAAACCACCTTAAAAAAAGAACTTCTCACATTCTAGACTCAGTTCATATCCAGGATTTTTGCTCTCTGTTGTCTGTTGTCTTCCACCTTTTCTTCTTGTTGGAATTGTTTATAATTGTGCCTTGAGATTTTCCTTTTTTAAAAGCTCTCACCCATCTTGGACTCCTTTTCTCATTAAAGTCACTTGCCATGGGACCTTATTGATCATTGTTCCGAGTTTATTAAAATCAGCTTTCCTAAAATCCAGGGTACGCGTTTGACTACACTTGGCTTTTGCTTCCCTTAGAACCAAGAACTCAAGTACAACATGGTCGCTTTCCCCCAGAGTTCCTGTAACTGCTACTTTATCCACTAAGTTATCTCTGTGGGTTAGGAATTAGGATCAAGTCAAGGATAGCTGATCCTCTAGTTCCTTCCTCTACTTTCTGTAGGAGGAAGTTATCCGCTACACAAGTCAGGAATTTCCTGGAGGGGCCCTGTTTTGCAGAATGTGTCTCCCAACAAATATCAGGGAAATTGAAGTTCCCCATTACTACTACATCATGCTTCCTTAAAACATTGGCTATTTGCTTTTCAAAAGTTTCATTCTCGTCTTCTCCTTGATTGGGTGGTCGGTAGTAGACTCCGACCACCAGGTTCCTTTTATTCTTTGCTCCATTTATTTTGATCCAGATGCTCTCGATGGGGCTACCAAGCTCATCCTCCTGTATTTCTGTGCAGAGATATGTATTTTTCACATACAGTGCAACTCCACCTCCCTTTCTGCTCTTCCTGTTCTTTTTGAACAAGTTATATCCTTCAATTGCTGTATTCCAGTCATGAGAGTCATCCCACAAAGTCTCAGCTATACCTATCAAGTCATAATTTCCTTCTTGTATTAAAAGTTCAAGTTTGTTATGTTTGTTTCCCATATTCTGGGCATTAGTATATTGACATCGAAGACCATGTGCTTCAAAGTCTGGCTTTCTTCCTACATGTGTCTGAAAACTATTATTGGGCGCTATTAGAGCTGTTCTCTCCGTTGCAGTGCATGAGCCTATGTCCATTGTTACCCCCAACTTTACATCTCCCTTCCCCGTAGGATTCAGTTTAAAGCCCTCCTGATGAAGTTCTTCATTCTGTGGCCAAACACATTCTTCCCATCCTTTGTGAGGTGCAACCCATCCCTTGCCAACAGCCTATCTTCCAGGAAGTATAGGCCGTGGTCCCAGAATCCAAATCTCTCTCGTCGGCACCACCTTCATAGCCAGTCATTCACACAGAGTATTTTTCGTTCCCTTTCTGTCCCTCTTCTAACTACTGGAAGGATGGATGAGAAAACTATCTGGGCTCCAATGTTCTTGAGTTTCCTTCCCAAAGCTTCAAAGCCTGACATGATTTCTTCATAGCTCCGCTTGGCGGTATCATTTGTTCCCACATGGATGAGAAGAAAGGGATACCTGTCAGTGGGCTTTATGAGTGCAGGCAACCTTTCAGTCACGTCTCTAATCCATCCTCCCGGGAGACAACATACCTGGCGAGTCCATGGGTCTTTGTGACATACTTGGGTCTCGATCCCACGCAGCAAGGAGTCTCCCACTACTACCACTCTTCTCTTCTTCTTGTTGTAGGCCTGGGTTTCACCGCCTCTGTTTGGCTGACCTTCAGCCTCTTGCTCGCTCTCTTGCAGGTTCCCCTGTGATTCTTCCTCTGCAGGCTGTCCTCCAGTCTCATCCTCAAGTACCTGGAATCAGTTCCACAGCTTCACTGCTTCCACTGGTGCAGAGTGGCGTCTAGTTCTTCTTCTCCTGACTGTCACCCTTTTCCAAGGAGTATCCTCTACTCCATTTTTCTTCTACTCAGCATTTCCCACTTCTGCCTCATCTTGCTGTTGCTCTTCAAGCTTCTGGTCTTCCTTTTACTGCTATAGTTCCCCTATTCTGTCCAAGAACTCTTTGTGTTCTCTTATTCCCCAGAGAGTCGACAGTCGCCACTCCAGTCCTCTTACTTTTTCTTCCAGCAGCATTATCAACTTGCACTTGTTGCAGGTGTAGGCCATGTTGTTCTCAGGCCAGAAAACAAACATTGCACACACCTTGCAGGTCACCACCACTGGAGAGTCTTATCCTTCCATTGCCTCTTTTCCCTTTTGTGTCTAGCTTTGTGATTGTTCTAGACTAGCCTGTGCCTGCTCCTCTACTCACTAGAGGTTAAAAGCAGAGTCCCACTGGTGTGGAAGTGTGTGTTACAAGACAAATAAATGGGGGGGGGGAGTTTGTAAAAAAAGAAATGTTAGGGGACTCCCCCTTGACATCCCCTGCCGAATTCCCCTGGTCAACTCCTGTTTGCTCCCCCTGTTTGCTCGCTCTGGTTGCTCGCTCTCTGGGAGCTTGCTTGCTTTTGTAGTCCCTGGACCAGCTGGAGCAGCTTGCTCTGCTCTATCATCTCTCCCTGTCTTACTGTACTTTTTGTGATTTTGGTGCCAACTGACCAGAAAACAAAAAAGTCTTAAAGTGTTTTTCATTCACGATAACTTCCTAGTCCCTCCACCTATCCTTCCAAAATATTGCAAGTGTCTTGCCTAGGGACACCTCTGACATAGAAATTACACAAAAAAACAAACACCCCCCCATACAAAACAAAAACACCTTCCCCTGAAAAAAACCATACCAAAAAAACCCATATTGTGTGGGGTAATGGCAAGTGATTTGTTTAACCCTACTCCCCAAATTTGAACACTCCCCCACCCCAAATATATACTGCATCTGTCCTTCTGAAATTGCTCAGATTTCTTAACTAGGGCCACCTCCTTGCTATATGTTATTTTGTCAACAGTTGCCCACAAAAATGCAGGGGGGAAAAGCACATCCTTCATTTTGAAACCCCCAAACTGTAAAGGCTGCACAAAACACCCTGCACTTATTCATCTGAAATTTGGCAGGGTAGATCCCCTCAGAACAGGCAACTATCCCTGCAAATGTCATCCAATTATGCTAAAAACTAGTTCTTAAAAGTTATCATCTGTTCCTGTGTGTGTGTGTTTATGTGTGTGTAGACAGATAGATAGATAGATAGATAGATAATGTGTGTGTGTGTGTGTGCGTGTGTATGTAAAGTCATATAACATAAACATACCCTTCACCTATTTGTCTGTAAGTTGGCAGATGCAGTCCCCTTTTAACAGACTAATGTACCTGCAAATGTCACCCAGTTCTGACAAAGAGAAAAAGGTGATAGCCATTTGTTGATTTCCAATAAGGGTCAATGGGAGGCGTGAAGATTTGGATTCCCAGATCAAGTCAAAGTCAGTGGCCTTCAAATCGTTTGGAGCTGGACTGTTTTTCAAATGAGTGAACAAACCAAATCTTGTGGCCAGTGCATAACTCCTATGAAAGTTATATTTTAAAATGTATTTTCTCTCAAAAGGCACAATTCCAAATGTATGTCATCTGAAAATGCACATTTTAAGTGCATTTTGATAACTTCCTTGAGCTGAGAAATGTTTTGGAAAATTCAGGAAGTGCAAAAGCCAGTGGAAATGCAAAAGTAAGTAAACTTCAAAGTAGAGATGTCAGAGAAATTTGCAACAGAACCAAATGCATTCGAATTTTCATGAATCTGACCCGACGATTCTGCAACAGATCAGCTTCTCTCCTTTCAGGTGGATTCGGCGAACTTGCAGACCGGTTTTCTAACTTTCCCAAATTTTGCATTGTGGAAAATATGCATTTTTTAAAAAAAATCAGCTCAAAGTGCATGTTTCCCCCATAGGCTAAAGTGTGAAAATGTGCATTTGGGGGGAATTTGCACATTTTTGTATTTGCGACTTTGCGCAAATGCAAAAACAAAAAAATCAAATTCCATCACTGGGTGGATGACAGAACGAAAGGCCACTGACAATCCTAAAAACAGAGATGGAGTGGATTTTACACAATCCATACATCCCTACCTCAAAGAGATTAGTACTGAACAGCACATATTATCACACGTCCCCATTCACACATACAAATGTATACACATGTGTAGACACAAATTTTTACATCTTGGGCCAGGAGTTAAGATGTGCCGTGGGGAGGTTGCAGTCTAAACTTATGCCAGGATTAGCAGCTGAGTACAGACCAGGACTTGAATTAAAAATATGTATTTTATTACAAAATATGACGAGGTTAATATGCAATATTTGTACAAATAAAAATACTGGTTATATTCACAGCAGTTAGATTCCGACCAGCAGGAGAGCTGGTGGGGTGAGGGCAAGGGGGGGGGGTTACTGATACTATCTAAAGGAATGGGAGTGAGGTTCCAGAAAAAATACATTACTTCCTGTACATTACTGGTCCATAAGAAGACCTGTCATCTTATCCTATAATTGCTAAGTTTACTAAGGATCATTTGTTGAAAGACTTTGTTGAACAGTTCAATCAATTATGACAAAATATCTGTAATTTCCTGGCTTCCTGTGAATCATAAGAACATAATATGTGCCATGCTGGATCAGACCAAGGGTCCATCTAGTCCAGCATTCTGTTCACACAGTGGCCAACCAGCTGAAGACCAGGAACCCACAAGCAGGGCATGAGTGCAAGACCACTCTCCCACCCATGCTCCCCAGCAACTGGTGTACATAGGCATTCAGCCTCTGATACTGGAGGTAGCATAGAGCCATCAAGACTAGTAGCCATTGGTAGCCTTCTCTTCCAGCAATTTGTCTAACCCCTTTTAAAGCCATCCAAATTGGTGGCCATCACTACATCTTGTGGTAGTGAATTGAATTCCGTAGTTGAACTATGAGCTGTGTGAAGAAGTCCTTCCTTTTATTTGGCCTGAATCTCCCACCAATCAGCTTCATGGGGTGACCCTGTGTTCTACTATTATGAGAGCGGGAGAAAAATGTCTTTCTATCCCCATTCTCCACACCATGCATAATTTCGTACACCTCGATCACGTCTCCACTCACTTGCCTTTTTTCCCAACCTAAACAATCCCAGCTGTCACAACCTTCCCTCATAGGGGAGTTGCTCCAGCCCCTTGATCATTTTAGTTGCCCTTCTCTGCACTTTTTCTGGGTCTACAATATCTTTTTCTAGGTGCGGTGACTAGAACTGTACACAGTATTCTAAGTGTGGTCACACCATAGATCTGTGTGGTTGCACCATAAAGGCAGTATGATATTGGCAATTTTAGTCTCATTTCCTGTCCTAATCATGCCTAACATGGAGTTTGACTTTTTCACAGCAGCCACACACTGGGTTGACATTTTTATCAAGCTGTCCACCACAACCCCAAGATCTCTTTCTTGGTCAGTCACTGCTAGCTCATGTTATATACTTGAAGCTGGGATCCTTTCTCTTTCTTTCTTAGGTGATACATTGGATATCTTCTACAAGAAAAGGGCCAATTTTAATCACACTGCATGCTTTTGTTAGAAGATCAACAATTTTATATGAAAGCACCTTAAGAATTATTAGGTATATGCCTTCCGGTCCAAATGACTGGTCAATTTGGTATTTGTCAATGAGTCTTGAAATCATAGAGGAAGAAGGTATCTCAGTGGTCAACTAGTCCAGCACCCTGCCCATGTAGGGAAGCCTGAAAAACCTACTACAGCAACAGTGGTAGATGGTCATCCAGCCTCTGCTTAAAGACCTTTAATGAAGGAGAGTCTACCAATTTTTGAGGCGCTCTGTTCCACTGCTGAGCAGCTGGTACTCTCAGGAAGTTCTTCCTAATGGTAAATCAAAATTCCCTTTCATGAAATTTGAGCCCAAAGCTTGAATCCAACCTTCTGGGGCAGAGGCCTCCAATGCAGCTCCTGCCAAGACCTTCCCTGGCACCTGCTGGAGGACCCAAGCACTTGAGGACAACAGTCTGGCTGCGCGAGACTTGATTTCCTCTTTGCGCCTAGAGCAGTTCCTCCTTCCTTTGATAGCCCCTGTCATGCTGTTTAAACATGCCCCCTTCCACTCCAAATGCCATGCTCTTCCCTTCCAAGCTCATCTTCAAACAAGTGAGCAGTTTGTGGTGCCACTACCTTGTGCTGGGTGTCGTCAGGAGCGCCCTTGCTGCCTTCTGAAATCCTCAAGTAGCCAGAATCAACATGCAGATGATAGGGCTCTTTTCCAAGGCTTTATTTCCATTCAACCTAATGATGCTTACAGATGCTAACTGCATGAGCCTAATGAAGGAAACTTTAGAGAGCTGCCTACCAGAGGTTTCTAGCCTTAGTGAAATAAGGTGATCTCTATTTGGAGGACAGAGACAGGAAACCTCTGGATTTAAGGGCTAGGAGGTGAAAGTCCGCCCCTTTCCTGTGGGGCATCGGGACACAGCTGTTGACATCGCGCCAAGCGGGCTGAGCACCTCCTCTCGGCACCCTCCTTCTCCCACTTGTCCCTTCACCGGCGTCTAGCATTCCGAAGCTCCAATTGTGTCCCCCCCCCGCCTGTCAGGGTCGCTACCACTCTCATGAATGTGAGCAGGGGGGGACTCTCCCTCTGGCGGCGCCTCTGAACAGTGCACGGGTTCCTCTCCTATGGTTTCTATCTCTTCCTCAGAATTAGAACTGCTTTGGGGCTCTATGGGCTCCAATCCAACCCTGACAGGTGTGGAGGGAAGAGGAATGGTAAAGCCAGTGCACCTCATCCTTTCCTGTAGAAAGGGCAGATGAAAAAGAGGCCCACCTTGCTTTTCCTTGCTTCCCAGCTCATGTGCTGCTGGATGGGTGCAGAGCAAACCCAGTGCATCTTGTTCCTTCCCTGTGGAGGAGTGGTGATTGGGATGGAGAGGGTGATCTCCTTGTTCATATGTTACTGGAGGTGGTGGGCACAGAGAAAATCCAACATACCTCTTCTTTTCCCCACAGACGGGAGGGGATGAAGTTGACTATCACACCTATATTGCCTCTCAGTCATGTCTTCTCTATGTTAAGCATGCCCAACTCCTTTAACCTTTCCTAATAGGACTTAGGGAATCTCTACACAAGCCTAAGATTCTGCATTTAAAACGCCTCTTCCTGCTTCCATTTTAAATGCCGGATCACAACTGACTCCCTTTACATGTGCTTCCTTTCCACCCACCCCTTCCCCCCTCCTTCTCCCCGTATCTGAGTCTTCCATTATCTTTCACTGATATCGCTCCTTGACTTGCCACTTTTCCTCTTTTCATGGAGGGAACTCAAGTGGAACACAATAGGGTAATTTGATAGCTCATTATCTGCGATCTATTTAAAGATGGAACAAAGGGCATTTAGTGCAGGAGACACCCTGGAGGGTCACAGCAGGGTAAAGGCATCATGTAAAGAGCCCGCAAACTTCCGTGAAGGAGCAATCTCAATCGCAGGATAAAAGCTCCGTGTGAAGGAGCCCTCAATCTCCAGGTCCCTCACCATCTTTGTTGCCCTCCCCTGGAGGGGGAGATGAAAAAGAGGTCCAACTTGCCTTGCCTTGCCTTGCCTTGCCTGTTGTGCACTGCTGGATGGGTGCAGTGCAAACCCAGTGCACCTTGTCCTTTCCCTGTGGAAGGTGGTGGAGTGGAGGGGTTGAAGATGGTGACCTTCTTGTTCATGTTACTCTGCGCCCCCTGCTCCAGTAAGTCCAGCGTGCCTTGTCTTTTCCCCATGGAGGGGAGGGGATGAAGATGACTATCATATTCATATCACCTCTCAGTCATCTCTTCTCCAGGTTAAGCATACCCAACTCCTTCAAGCTTTTCTAATAGGATTTGGTCTCCTCCAGGTCCCTCACCATCTTTGTTGCCCTTCTCTGAACATGTCCCAGTTTGTTGGCAAGCTTCTTCATCTCTTATTAGCTCTATTTTACTTACTTCTTCAGAAACCTCCACTTAGAAACTTCCCTCAGGTATTGGTAGCCTGGGTCCGGCAGGCTGGCAGCGGAACAGGGAGCTCCATAACTGAACAACGTTATCATGTCTTGGGAAAACAGAAGGAACTGATTAGTATCCACCATGGAAACTGAAGTCATATATGCTGAATGATGCAGCATAATTGAGAGTCTAATGGCAACACTCATTGGAAAAACATGCACAAACTCAAGTAAAGAAATATAAACGTTGTTCTGTCTGAAAATAGGTACCATATTGTGTGTGTGTGTGTGTGTGTGTGTATGTACGTATCTGATATATATAATCAGTGTATCATTGACAGGCTAAATTGCCAGAAATTTCAGTGTCATGTATCCTAAAACACTTAATTGGGCATCAGTCCTTAGAGAAAAGTATGAATTTGAAAAAATGGACCTTTATTTCACTAATACATTTTGCCATCATTTTGCCAACTGGCTGCAAAGTAGCAACACAGCATCAAAGGAAAACACATATGGGGTATTTACTTCAGTTTCATAAATGGGAGTGAGAAAATTAATGCCCCATAGGAAAAGATATGGCTGATATGTTCCATTGAGCAGTTATGATGTTACGTATTCTTTTCATATGATCAACAATTTCACACTTGAGCTCCTTAAAAATTCTCGGGCAAATGCTGTCCAGACCAAGCCCTCTGACTTGTACGTTTATAATTTGTTAATTTCATAGAACTTCTTATCTTATTTCTTTGATCTGACTTACAGCCCTATCCTATTCATGTCTATTCAGAAATAAGGCCCATTTAGATTCTGTACTCAAAACAAAAAGAGAATGTGGCTATCTTCTTCAGTGAAGACCAACGCAAAGAACAGATTGGTTAGCGTCCCTTCTACCTTCCTATCCCATTTCAGTAAACCTTTAACATCTTTGTCATCCACTGGTCCAATCACCTCCTTGGCTGGTGTTTTACTTCTCGTATATTTTAAATATGTTTAATCATTCATTGCAATGGTTTTAGTAAGATATGTCACACATTCTTTTATCACTTCCTTTATTGTCAGCTTACACTTACTTTACTGGAGTCTGTGGTTCTTTTTAATTTTTTCCCATTTGTGTAATACCTTTACTACTAGTCTTGATGGGTATATGCTACCTCCAGTATCAGAGGCAATATGCTTAAGTATGTACACCAGTTGCTGGGGAACTTGGGTGGGAGGCCTCTGTTGTGCTCATGTCCTCCTTGCGGGTTTCCCATGGGCAGCTGGTTGGCCACTGTGTGAACAGAAAGCTGATGAGATGGACCCTTGGTCTGATCTAGCCTGGCTCTTTTTATGTTCTTACTTTTCACTTTTTAAGGAAGTCTTCCTACCTTTCATACGTTCCTTAACTCTCAGTACTGATGTAGTGGATTTTGTACATTGGCTCTTGACAGGGCTCGTTCCTGGATGGATACATCTCGTTTAGGCTCCAGTGGCATATATTAGAAGTGTGCACCAACCCTTGACTCAGACCTCAGTCTGAGTCAAATCAGACTGAGGTCTGAGTCAAATCAAGGGGTTGGTTTGACTCACCTCAGAAATCAACATAACTGGACCAAAGCAGCCTGCTTCTGCTTGGGCTTCAGATTTCATCCAAACCCAATGCACATCCGTAGCATGTGTGTGTGTGTGTGTGTGTGTGTGCGCGCGCGCACGTATGAACTTGGAGTCAGGGTTTCTGTGTCAATATGCATCTGTCACTGACCTCTGGGTCTGTTCTGGGTGAGCCAAGACACATCTCATATGCCAACCCCCTCAGTGGATAATTTGTAACATTTAAGAGTCACTCAGCTGATCAAGTATCATGCTGACTAAATCTTGGGCATGAACACACATTTCATATAAAATGATGAAGAAGAAACAATAGCACCAAATAATTACACATGGTAAAGCTGTAGTATAGGCAGATTTATTGGTAGCTTTACTAAAATCAATTCTTCAGATAAATGGTATGCTGTTTGGACATCCTGGATACAGTAATGCTGCTCCTCCCTTATGCATGGAGAAGAAGTGATCCTGGAGATAGCAAAAAAAAAAAAAAAAAGATTAGAGAAATAGAGGAGAAGGAAATGAGGGGCAGTATCCAACTGTGTGTTTCTGTTAGAGCAAATGATATTGCACTAGTGGAAACTAGGTTCTGAACTATGCACAAAAAAATCCAACTAAAGTTACATTTGGGCAAGTGCAGTTGCATAAGAGGCTGTGCAATATGCTTGTGCAGCATGTTGTACAACTGGCTCATTCTGCTAGTGCAACCTGTTGTGCAATCGGTTGTGCAACTGCTTGAACAACTGGTTGGATACTGCCCCAGTTTCCATGTCGATCTGCTGGTTCACTTCAGTCAGACACAACTCCTGCAAATGGACTCCTTGCATGTGTAGTGTGATGTGAAGTCATGCAAACAATAGCTTCTCTCCCATTAACTGGAAAATCATAACTCTTAGGCTGCGATTCTATGGCCCAAGGCAGCATCTGAGGGGCCATAGGATGCAGCAGATCTCCCACCCTGAGACCAGAGATAGAGATCCAACCTTGAGGGAAGAGATCCAACTGTGGATCTCCTTAACACACACAAGTCCTCCCAGCCACTTCAGAAAGCTCCACTTTGGGACTCTGACCTCAGGGAGTGGGTTGGGGACAGGTCAGTTAGCACGTAGGGGAGAGGCTGTGGATCCACTGGATACACTCAATCCCTGTCCCTGACCCCAGCAGTGAGCATGTTAGATAGGCTCAGAGGCCCATCTAACAAAAAAATGCATCAAAGGAGGATGAAGAGGCTAAAAAAGCCTCCATCCCTCCTCCCTCCCTGCTGGCAGTAAGAGCCCAGTGGGGCTTAGGATGGAAGGAGCACTCTGACATCAGAAGTCTCCATCCTTTTGGAGTCTAGTCCATAGGATTGTACCCTTTATCTGAAAACACCAGAAATAAGCAGGCTGGCTCTCAGACTTGTAAACTCAGATGTTGCCTGTTGTGTGGCCCCCAATTGTAGCGCAAGCTTTATTTATTTATTTATTTATTTATGTTGTTGTTGTTGTTGTTGTTGTTGTTTATATAGCATCTTCTTTGCCAAAAAGCTACCAAGGTGGTGCACAAAAAAATTTGCAAAGCAAAACAAAAAATCATGCAAACAAAAAGTCATTAATAAAACAATTAAAACAATTAAAACATTAATTCAATAACACAGCAATTATTTAAAATGTGTCTTAGCGTGATTTCTGAAAGGCAGGAGAGTGGGGGCCAGTCATAAGTCTGGAGGACTTCCCTGTGTTCCAGACAAATAGCCCCCCCCCCCCCGCAAAAGTGACCTCAGAAGGGCCTCCCCTAGAGATCTCAATAATCGGATGGGTTCATAATGAGACAGGTGGTCCCTTCTTTAGCCTGGATTTCAACATCCAGGCTCAATCAAGCTCTAGAAGCAATAAACACCCTCAACCCTCACCACACTTCTCATTCTTTCACTATAAAAATCCTCAGTTCCTGGACAGAAGACACTGAACCCTGCAGTACTTTCCTCCAAGGGTTCAGACAGTTTCAAGTATGTGGGCAAAGCCTGGAGAAATTCTAAAGACCCTGGAAGGCTCAACAGGATTTCTAGTGGACAGGAGACCACTGTAGCTCAATAGAAGGTACAAACTAAATCATGCAAACAACAACAACAAAATGGAGAGGAACCAGCTTTTCATGGTGCAGACATCTCAAGTGTTTTCTTTAATGCAGACCATGCACACAGCCCAGTTATATTCCAGCCACCAGTATTCTCCATTTCATGTACCTTAGCGTGGAGTCACACAATTTGTGATGCAGTTAGAGACACAGCATTTCTGTGTTCCTGTGCAGTCAGCATCATTTTTACAGACATGCGTTGAAATACGGGTACAGGTTGCAGTATCAACTGGACAACTTTTAGGTTTTTCTGTAGCAAAGAAATGTGACCATAGGAACATGAACAACAAACAGGGTTGTGGCACTTTAAACACTATCAAATTGATTCAGGTTTTCATGAACTATATCCTACTTCATCAGATTCATGGAACAGAATCCAACAGGGCACTTACACCTCTGCCAATTCTCTTATGCCCCGCCAATTCCTCTCCACAAGTGGCGCCCCACTCCTACTTGTAGAAGGAAGATTTAGCACTTCTGGGGCAACCTGGAAAGGGGCAGGTCAGTGGAGATCACATAAGGGAGCTCTGCTAACCTGTCCCAGTTGAGAAATGAGCATTTCCGCTCATTTCAGGGCTTCCTCTGGGAAGCGCTCCGTGTCTGTTGCGCAAGTGGTGGGTCCTGATTGTGCAACAAAATTGGCGGGACCCGCCACTTGCACAACAGAACTGGTTGGGTGCAAGAGAATTGGCGGTGGGGTAACCATCCCATCTCCAAGGAGTATTATGGAGAGTTTCAAGTTTATATACAGACCTCTGCCTGAATCTTCAAGACAAAGTGCATGATTACCACATAGAGCTCATAGTCATTGCACTGCAAGGTGGGGTGATGACAACAAAAACATAGGGAGTCACAACATTCTTAAAATCATTGAACATTTCTTGGTGCAGGTGGTGTGAGGGACCCTGCTAGTAAAATCAAGAGTCTTGCCTGAGTCTTGCCTGTGGAGCTGTCTGTCTGTCTGTCTAGTAATTTGTTTTACTGCCATGTCTCCCCTTCCTTGATTAAGAAATCTCATAAGGACTTTTAAAAATAACGCCCCCTCTGCCTCCTCCCAATAGAGAATAATGAGCTGAGCTGCTGTTCTTGTGCCGAGGGCAATCAAGGTTGTCAGAATGGCTGCTACTTATTGTGTATGGTGAAGAAACTGTGAGTGGCTTCTCCCTGTTCAGGTAAAATGTGATGTATGTCCAGGTGTGGCCAACTGCTCTGTATTTCCCAGCTCTACTTTGAGCCAAAGTAAACATTACCATACACACGTGGCTGCTGCTGAAGATGGCAGCCATGCGCCTACTTTTCCCTCCCACTCTGTAATGTTTCCTTGGGTTGTAAAAGCGTGGTATCCTGGAATTAGGACTACAGAAATCTACAGATGGGTCATTTTTGGCACAGCTCTCCTTAAGGAGGGAGCTGGCTTTCTTAGACTGATTGGCTCTGGTTCAACACTGACTGAGGCCATTTCTCTTAAAGGATCCTGGTTTGTTTTTGCAGCCTCAGCCTGTGGCAACACAGGGGTGGCTGTGGCATGCTAGACTCTTCATGACTGGAGTCCTCAAAATCCAAAGGTGGCAATGTAACATCTTCTGGATGCAGGGGAGCAGGTCTGGGGTCTGCCCTGGGGAACTGGCTCCTGCGGAGGTGGAAGCCTGGTGATGATTTTCTGTAACTGAATCCTCTCTCTGAACTGTTAACTCAGGAGCCTCTTCTTCTGAGGTTGAGGAATCAGGATCCTCCAAAGATGAGGGTTCAGGGTCCTAGTCCATGACACCCTCACTGGAGTGAGATGATAATCATCCACACGGTTAATGAAGGTGGCTAAAGGCCCAACAGAGGTCCTACAGTCTACTGTGCAGTTACAATAAGGGAGGTTTGTCATGGTGGGAAAGCAGCAAACCAAGAACATAGGAAATTGCTGGCATGAAGCAGACCAAAAGGTTGTGGTTTATTATAGTACCTTGTAGAGGCGTAACACAGGTTTTTCCACAAACTTGAACACAGCACTTGTTTTGCTTTGGGCACTGGTCATCTCGCTCACACTGATTTTTAAAATTGTTGTCCTGACAGAGTTGATTGACAGGTGGACAAGTCCCAGGCCTCGCTTCAAAATAAGAGAGAAGAAGGATGTTAATGATACCCAAAAAGGATATAGGGAAGTTAGAAATGCTGTTTTGAGAATGAGTTACAACCGAGTTCTTCATGGTTTGAATGTTTTAGGGAGCTCCCAGAGATTGGTTTTCTCAGGTAATCATGCTGGTTGTACAAGACACACTCCAAACAGGTATTGACTGCAGTCATGTAAATACTCTAGTATGGGGTGGGCAACTTTGGGAGGTCCAGGGGACATTTTCGCCCCATCTGCCAGGACAAAAAGAGCCATGGACATCCCCACCCCTGCACCCCTGGTGACACTGCTGATGGTGCAGCAAAAAAGAGAAAGAATTATTTACCTCCCTAAAGGTCTCCATAAATGGAAGGTGCTAGGGCGAGAGGAGGGATTATAAGCTTAAGGTACCCAGACATCTTTGGCTATTGGGGGTGGGGGTATAGAAATGAAACAAACAAACAAACAAACAAACAAATATGGGAGAGAAGGTGGATGTATTTCTGTGACTGACAACTCTTGCTTCCAATTGGAGGATGACTGTCCTTTTACTTTCACTCACAGTACTTTTGGTAGGGATGTAGAAGAGACATATAATCAGAAGCAAGGTAGCTGTTCTTTGCTGTTTGTGAGGATATCTGTCTAATAGCCGTGGCCATAGCATTGCTCAGGGTCTCTGTGGCTCCAAGAACAGCTTGAGAACTGCCACTAACTGGGAGTTGATCTGTCTCCATCCTTAATCAAACAAATTGCAAAACCACAACAACACCTGAGGGTTTGTTTTTTTTTAGCAGGATTGTTCCTCTTTAATTATTGGTTTTCATGGGAGCTTTAGATGCTGCTGCTGCTCTCCTGCTGCTATCTCACAACTTCCACTACCTCTTTCTGTGTTATCTGAGAATGGGGAAAACCCAGCATTTTCTGTGCTTGCGACTGAAATTGCCATTTCCTCCCTGTGTATTTTCCCTATAGCGCTTTGTCCCACTTTGTGTGGGCGTGTGCTAGGGGGTGTTGCTGGGCAGTGTTGAATAACATTGTCATGACAACAAATTGGTGGGAGGGGGCAGGTCACTGACCGGGGTTCCAGTGACCATTTCTGCCTCTTTCCCCTTACACTACTGGCTCTGCAATCTCCTTGAACACAGCAATGCTTACTTCTGAGTAAACTCATTGGCTGTAAGGCTTTCCTTTCCTGGGAGTAAGTGCCATTGAAATCTGTGTGGCTTGCTTCTGAGTAGGCATGAATAGGAGTGCATCCCCTTCAATGCATTTACGTGGAACTTCCCCCTCCTATTGACTTCACTGACTGCTTCTTCTCCCTTTTGCTCACCAGGTTGATGGGTTTTTTTTCCTCCCAGGTAATGAGGGAGTCTCTCCTCATAGCCATGCAGGAGAAAGGCTTGACAGTTAGGATTTCAATGGGTATTAAAAGTGCCTTTTCTCCTCCCCTGAATACATTCATCATGCAGAGCTTGGAATGGTTATTTTAATAGTTTCCTTTTGGGGTGTGTTTTAGATAAGGCAGTAATGCTGAGGTGGTTTTCCACAGTACTCCCTCTCACCTAGCCAGCTGCTATCTCTTCTCCTAGCCCACCTTGTAGGGTCATTGGGAAGCCAGAATAAGGGGGAAGAGCAACAACAGTGTGGGGGTGGGGGGAAGCAAGCTGGGTCTAATGAAGGTGTCCCCCATGAAGTGGTTGCTGGGGGAGGGGGCTGCTAGAGATAGCTTGGTGATAGCTTGGTGCATTGACTGTGTACAAGTCCGTTTGTGGATTTCTTACTTTTGTAGCTGGGAACGCGGAAATCGGTAAACCCTTCAAACTCAGTAGTGCAAGCAATATACTGCATTTAATTCCATCACACACTGCATATTTAGCAGAGAAGGACTAGCAATGCCAGCAACCTTGGGGTAAGCCACCAAGACTCTCTCTCCCTCAGAGGAAGGGGGGACCAGCTCCCATAGCCTGCTATCCAGATCACTTCCAACTTCCCTCCTGCTGTGGAGGATTGGGGGATGGGGCGGAGCTATCAATCATGTTACAGGAACCAATGATCAGGGGAGGGGAGGGGGTATGGAGCCAGCAGCCCTCTTCTGTCCTGATTGTTCCATGCAGCTCGGCCCACCCTTGAAAAGATAGAATGCAGAGGGACGCGCTACAAAGATGCCTGTATACAGGACCAGTGTAAATCCCAGAAAGGAACTGGAATCAAAAGGAATGGTTTATAGTGGACTCTCAGCCCAACCCACCTCACAGGGTTGTTGTTGTGAGGATAAAATGGAGGAAGAGAAGGATCATGTAAGCCGCCTTGGGTTCCTTACAAGAGGGAAAAAGGCAGGATATAAATGCAATAAATAAATAAAATAAAATACCTTTGTTAGGCACAAGGCAGGTCTTCCCACACTTGCCCGCTTGGCAGCACTTTCTTCCATTTGTACACTGTTCATCTCTTGAACACTGATCTTTAGCAGGCCCTGTACAGGTAGGAGTGACTGATGGACATGTCTCTGGATCTTCATCAAAAGTATAAAGGAAGACATGTTATGAATACTGATGTTCCAACTAGAAATATTATTTTGAGAACTAGCTATGACAGAACTCTGTCTGGAGCTGCTTTATAAGATTTCAGGGGCTTCCAGTTATTGGCTTGCTCAGGGGACCATGGTTCTTTTAAAAGATATCTTCCAAGCAGGTATTGACTGTAATAACCCAAATATTCTGCTAAGCTTAGTACACATCAGCCATCAAACAAAGCCAGAAATGGTACTTCAACTTGCCCTCCATCCTGCAAATAACAGTGCCAATTCTGTGATGTATTTCCTGACTGAGGGACGAATAAAAATACTTGTTAATAGTTGCGTTATATTACTTTTTCAGGCTGCATACTTGAAGGGGATATCTTGAGCCTGAAATCTAGAGAGACCAAGATGTATCTATGTTCTCAAAATACAGGCTGTCTACAATAGTAGTGTGTGTGTACACACACACACACACACACACACACTTGAGCCTTACTCAAGCATTAGCTATTAGGAATATTAGAAGGGTGAAATTTGGTACTTATGTAATACAAGACACTCTGGGTTAAGGGACTGTTGTGACTGGATACCCGTATCAGTTCTTCAGGCAATGTGGTGGTGGACGAGTGTAGGGGAGAGAAGAAAAGATTTCCTCCACACTCTGCTGGGTTATGCATTTCATGACTGTAAGTAAGCAATACATTAGTGGCCAATTCAAATTCAAGTTTATCATCAGCCCCTTTTTATTGCCATTTTGTAGCAGTTTTCATCACTGAACTGTCTTCACTCTATGGTAAGTAGACAAGTCTAAGAATGGGACATTTTGTACATCTTCCATTTTGTACACGTTCTCAGCAGGTTTGCAGCCCTGATAGCAATGAAGATTGTTGACATATGGATGTATGAGAATTTTGTTTTTGTTTGCAAAATGTGAGCATGTCCCATTTGAAGTCCAAATGTAAGTGCAAGTGCGTCTCTGCTGAAAATATTTGTATACTGTCAAAAACATGCTCATGTCCATCTCATTCCCAATTCCCAGTTCAATTTGTGCAAATTTCCCAATGTTTTTATTATTTATGGGAATATATATTTATATCTCACCTTTTTTCCTCCTTAAGGAACCCAAGGCAGCGTACATAATCCTCTTTCTCTCTGTTTTATTCTCACAACAACTTTGTGAGGTAGGTTGGGCTGAGAATTTGTGACTTGCCCAAAGTCACCCAGAGAGCTTCCATGGCCAAATGGGGACTAGAACCCGGATCTCCCAACCCCCAGACACTACACCACACTGGCTCTTTAATTTGCCTAATTTGCGCAAATTTCCTCAATTGACTGAATTAGCCCCACTTTAGTCTCTGGAGGAAAGTTGTGCAAAAAAGGAAATTTGCACAAATATGAAGAAACATGCACAAATACCTTGTTGGATCGGGGCTTGGTTCGCACAAGCTTCCCATTCATGTGGAGCGAGCTGCGATTGCAAACGTGAGTGGGAATTGAGCAAGAGATGAGCAGCATGATGATTGGAGAATCCTGGTGATGTCAAACACTGCTTGTTCACCCATCCCTATGTCCACATGGCTGAGACAGATGAATAGCCAGCACAGGTCCTACAGTCTCCTGACTGGCTACAGGAATGGAGCTTTCTCATTGTGGGAAAGACCATTTCCAACCTTCTTCGGGGGCAGGGGGTGTTCATCAGAAAAAGCAATGCAATAAGATCCACAGATGTGTGCAAAACTAAAGCTTGTCAAGGTTCTCTGATTTCCACCTCAAACATTTGTTCCGACTCCTGTCCATGTTGGATTATGATTGTTGTTGTTTTTCCTTTTCACATGAAAATTGGTACATACTTTTGTTCACATTTAACCAGATTCAATGCACATTTTTTCCCATTAACTAAAGGGAGTTTGTGAGCATTTTTCAGATGTACTTTGTTGCTGCTGCATGACTTGCATTGCAAGCTGAGAAACATACAGACTTCAGACCGCAGATTGTGTTCAGGTCTGCATGTAATTCTGGGAGGTGCAAATGGGATACATATACATTTTAGTCAAAAATGAACTGAAATGAATTTCTCGTCCATCCCTTCTAATACCACAGGGAGCTGCTGAGCTGATGCACACCAGGAGGTATGAGTTGAATGTTCTACCTTTTTCAGGGGAAAGGCATTGTCTCACACACGCTCCTTGGCAACACTTCTTGTCCCCTAGGCAATGCCCATCCTTCTTGCACTGATTTCGTTCATGTGGCATCAAACAGAAAGCATGGACGACTGGACAATTCCCGGGTCTCTCTTCAGAAAGACAGGAAAGAATTTTAATTACATTTACAGTTGTAATTAAGGGGCAGTTAGAAGTGCTGTTCTGAGAAGTGGCTAATAAGGCTCCTCTTAGATCTGGTTTCAACAATTTAGGGCACAATCCTATGCATATTTAGACAGAAAAAGTCCTACTACTCCCAGCATCCTCCCAGCCAGTCATGTTGGCTGGGGTATGCTGGGGATTGTAGGACTTTTTCTATCTAAATGTGCATAGGATTGCACTCTTAGGGAGCTTCCAGGTGTGGGATTTCTCAGGAAAACATAGAAAGAAAAGGAAGCAAGGTGTCATTGTGCTTTTACAGGACACCCTCCCAAAAGATATTGACTGTAGTCATGCAAATATTCTGACAGGATAAGCACATACATCAAATCCAGAAATAGTAGCTCCAACTTCCCTTCTACCTGCAACAACAGATGCCAATGATATGAGATATTTCCTGTTTTGCTTCCAGTTTGGTACCATCACCACTGGAGAAATCGGTGTCTGGAAGCTCCTTTATACACTGATACATCTGGGATAGATTCTTTAGTTGGGGTCCCTGTACTGCAGTCATATTCTTTCCCTCATCATTTGATGTTTTTCTTCTCACTAATATGTTCCTTTTCTGCTCTTTGAGAGAATGCGGTACATGTGTGCTAATAGCAGCCATAGAACAAGCAAGTTGGTGGCGTGAGGTAAAACGGCAACCTCCCCCCATCCCCAAGTGTACTTGTTAATAGGTGCATCCACTTGCTCTTTCAGCAGGCTGAAAAATTGCCAGTGCTAGCTTTTTCATGAAATCTGGAGAAGCAGCAATGTATTTATGCTTGCAGAATGCTACACTTACTAGTTGTCTATATATGTAAAACATTTTCTGTGTACAAACATGACTGCATATAAATATGGATCACCACAAAGGCACAATCCAGAAGTGAAAGAAACAGAACATGCAATGTAGGCAAAAATAAAAGAATAAATAACTCATAACAATAATTTCAGAACCACCTAAAATAGAGGAGGGGAACCTCAGACCTGGGGGCCAAATCTGGCCCTCCTAGTGTCTCAGTCCAGCACTCTGGGGTTCCCCAAATGGCCATGCCCCTTCCCCTGTCCCACCCTGTTTTCCCCAAGCATTCATTCGGTGGTTTCCAGCCTTTGTACATTCTCTCTCCCCCTCCCCCCCAATTCTAAAAGGTTGAAATGCCTCCTCTGAGGCTTAGTCATTGGCATCAAGAGATGTAAGACTTATGTGCATTTTATTAGGGATTTTATTACACTTAGTGGTGTACAGTACCACAAATAAATAAATAAATAAAATACTTCAATATGCTCGTATTTGGAGCCACACCCTTTTTACTGTTGGCCCCACCCACCACTGGAATGTGCCCCCCCCCCCAGAGCATCTTTGAAATTTAATTTGGCTCTTGGGATGGAAGAGGTTTCCCACCCCTACCCTAAAACACAGAAAGGGAACTGGTGGTCCAAGGTCTGGATGTAGTCGTCTGGAGCTCCCATCTGACCCTGGCACTCTTCTCCCAAGCCCCGCCCACTCTCCTCAGCCCCACCAGCTCCTTAGACTCATTTTTCCCCACTGCTCAAGCTCTTTTCTGATCAATTTTTTGATTCCTCCCCTCCTGATTGCCCCCACCCTCGCTGAGAAGTGGGAAAGAAGGAGCATGGCTGAAGAATCTCTTCGTTCACGGGCATCATGCTGCATTGCCATGCTGAGTACAGAGGAAAAAGAAGCTCTCTTTTCAGTGCTCAGCACAGAAGCAGCACAAGTTGCCCATGGGGGGAGAAGTTCTCTTTCCTCCATGGGAGCTTGCACCTTGGAGAGCTCTTTTAGAGTTGTGACTGCTTCTGACTGAAACCTGGAGTGGATTCACCACCCCACTGACATTGGAGCCACCAGATGCCACTGCTGTGATCTTGACAGAGCTTGCTGATACCTCCCTCTTGTGCATGGACCATGCTATTCTGGCTACATAAGGACACTTGGAGAATGACTTCACATGTAGTCTGTCTGTCTGTCTGTCTGTCTGTCTGTCTCAAATTTGGCTGTTGTTCAGTAGGCTGATTAACCACTTCCCATAACTGGGTCTTTCTTTACCTCCCCAAGGCTACACTTTTGGTCTTGGCATGAATAAGGATCAATTCCCTAATGGAATTTACCTAATACATCCATTAACCTCCAGAGATCAATTAATGCAGTGTTATTGGCATACAATAGGGCTGAAAGCTTAACACCTAAGACTTAAACCGTCTTGGGGGACTCTGGGGAACTCAGTTGTTGAACTACATTATTAAACAACAACAACAACACTGAAAAGGGGAGAGATAGAGTGGCCATGTGTCCTACTTTACAGAGGATAGTCTATAGTCTGCCAGTTTAAAACTGGACAATTTGGTCCAGTTTGGGCCAAAGTGAGGCTTTCTCACTTTGGTCCAAACTCCACAAAGCCAGGAAATGGGAAGGTAAAGCTGATGCCTTATCTGACGTGCCCTGTGATCAGTCATGATGTTGTGCAATGTCACAAATTGTGCTTGCTTACAACTTTCCTGCCGTGTACCCACACTTTTCCTGTGTCTTTCAGTCCCAAATCCCGATTGGGAGGATGGAGTGCCTGGGACCAGCAAAGGTGCTCCCCGTTGTCTTGGTCCTGTATTGTCCTCTGTTCCCAGCACTTGAACCCCCAAAGGGACCTTAGTAACACAAACAATTACGGGGAAAGGCAGGAGCAGAGGAAGAAGGGGAACAGCTGGGAGTACAGACCAGTAAACAGAAGTGGTGGGGTCTGGCACAATGAGGGGATTGCTTGTCTGAATATATACACACACACAGGTCCCAGAAACTCACTGCTACTGCTTTTCCTCCTCATGGCAGTTATTCCCTCCCCACCTCCACCCGCAACATGCCATGTTATGAGACATTCATAGACTTTCATTGTAAAATAAAATTTATTTAAAAAATAAGTAAATCGAATTAAAAAAAAGAAATTCCATTCCACCAGCTACAATATAAAGGGAATAGGAAAACATCAATCTTTAAAATATGGGGCCTAGAGTTTTTTCACAGATGACGGGCACATAAGGTTGCCAACACATGTTTTCAGGAACACTTTTGTGTGACCGAGTATTTATTTTCTTTTTTCTGTCAACTGCCCTTTCTCCCCGAGTCTTTAACCAATCTTCCTGAAATTTTCAGGTTAGGTAAAATAGACATTTCTTTCTGGCACATGCAAATTTCAGGAAGATTGGTGAAACTTTTCAACTTTATTAAGGTTAGAATGACCCACCCCCTGATTTCTATTTAACGTTATGAAACCATTATTCTACTGATTGCCTTATCCATTGAAGCCACAACTGTGGCTCCAATAGTAAGAGCCACTGATTCAAGGCCACCAATGAGCTTCTTGGTGCCCACTTACCTCTGCATTTATATAGGAGAGAAGTGTTCTAGTCACATCTTGGTCGAGCTAGAAACTGTTGTTCTCTGCACTTACCGTTTGGAAGAGATATGGTTGCACCAAGTAAAGAAGGCACTTGCACTCCCAAAGTGAGCCTTCATATCTCGGCCCAGGCAGCAGAAGTCTTCTGGTCACATCTGGATGGGGCTACAAACTGCTGCTGTCATCACTTACCATCTGGCGGAGTTGGAACCACCGCAGTGTGGGAAAACAAAGGGAGCTCTACAGAAAAGACGAAGAAACCAATGAGGAAGAAACTGCTAGCTGAGCTCATGGTGTGGTTAGCAATTGCGTCCCAATTAGCTCTGCTTGTGGGTGGTCGAGGTGGACATTTATGGCCTTTTGCACATAGCTTTGGAAAGGGGGGCACCACCAACATCCTCTTGGGAAAGTGCCAGTATTCTCGTTTTTCTGGCCTTTTGCTATGCTGAACAGGTAGATCTAGTCCAAAGGCATGTTTAATTATTGATTTAACAGTCATTCCATCTCCCCCGGGACTTCTGGAATCTCTGCTGGGGGTTAGGGCTCTTTAACAGAGAATTCTCAGCACCTTCACCAAAGCATTTTCAAGATTCTTTGGAGGAAGCCATGATGGCAGCTTCAGTTGGTATAAACTGAGGCAGTGGAGGCCAGCAGCTCTGATTTCGGTGGGGCTGTGAATCCATTCTGTATTTCAGTTAGAACCAGTCAGAATGCTAAAGGAGCCATCCAAGGTGCTAAACCTATTATGGGGATAGGGTTCAGCAACTTGGATAGCTCCTTTAGAGTTCTGACTGGTTCTGACTGAAACCCAGAATGGATTCGTAGCCTCACTGAAATCAGAGCTACCAACCTCCACTGAATTGATGCACACTTATAGAATGGATATGGTCTAATGCTGTATTCTTGGTACAGCCTAAAATATTGCAATGATGTAATAGGATCACACTGAAATCAAATTAAAAGAAATATAGTCATTATTCCATGATTCTGCTTAAGGACAGCTAAAGCACAGAATCTGGTCTTCCTTCCTTCCTTCCTTCCTTCCTTCCTTCCTTCCTTCTTCCTGCTCAGATCTAGAAAGGGTATTATCAGAAATGGAAGGAAGGGCAAGCCATCAAAGACATGTAAAAAGAAGTATCTGGAGTTTGTAGGGAGAGTGTCAGAGGGACTCAAAATGAGTGTAGGCTTGCAGGAGATGTTAGAAGTAAAAAAAAGTGTGTGTGTGTGTGGGGGAATTTATTTTATTTTACTGGTGTGTTGGGAACAAGAGGTAGAACAAGCAAATATTTTATCTTTTTATCTTTTGTTCATTTTATCTCTTGTTGTTCACTGCTCCAGAATCTGTTTAGATGTGGAGTGGTATACAAATGTTGTAAGTAAGTAAGTAAGTAAGTAAGTAAGTAAGTAAGTAAGTAAACAGTAGGTTCACTGCATGAAGAAGATGGAGAAATGTATGCAGATAACAAAGAAAAGGAAGTTTCATGAATTTTTGTTTGCATTACTGTTTCTCATCGGAACAGTTGAACACCACCTCTCATATCAGATGAGCACCTACATCTACCTGAATTGGGCTTTTGTTGATTCACTTATGGCAGGCATGGGATACTCCAACTTGCAGGCTGGATATGGCCCATGGAAGTTTCCCATCCAGCCTGCCTGCTTTTCCCCTGGGTCCTGACTTTTCTCCAGGGCTCAGCAGGGAAGAGCTTTTATCTCTGGTCAGCTGCTGATGAATGATAAGAGCTTTTCCCTATGGAGAAGGAGAGCGAAAGGCCTGGCAAAGGAGCTTCTGAATA
Source organism: Heloderma suspectum (assembly GCF_057233095.1). Taxonomy (NCBI): domain Eukaryota; kingdom Metazoa; phylum Chordata; class Lepidosauria; order Squamata; family Helodermatidae; genus Heloderma; species Heloderma suspectum. The sequence continues at coordinate 281,264,880 of NC_139461.1, read as the reverse complement.
ATTCACTCCTGCTTGCTTCTGAGTAGGCTTAAAATGGGTAAGAATCACATTTGGCCCACCTACTTTGCCTTCAGCCCCATCCATTTTGCCTTTGGCCCCACCCACAGTTGGAATGTGGCCCCAAGACCTTTCCCAAATTGGAATTCAGCCCATGAACTGAAAAACATTCCCATTCCCTGTCCTGTGGGAGAAATTCTCCAGCCAGGCTTTTAGTGGGGCTTGGGAAAACTGAACTTCTTTTCAGGAGTGGGAGGCAGAGAGGCAGGTGAAGAAGGCATCAGAGTCAGCCCCAGCTGGACTCCCACCTCCCCACACACACAGGACAATCCACCATCACCAGAAGAGAGAGGGAGAGAGTCAGGCAAAGACGACTGCAAGGCCTGCCCCAGTTGGACACCCCCCAGCTGGGCCATCTACCATTGACTGCTCCGTGGGAAGTATTTCAGGAGAGAGAGGGAGGTGGATGATAAGCCCAGAGATTGCTCCTGTTCCAGCTGGACATTCCATGCCCCCAGAGCCATTGTCCACCAAAGGCCCTGTGGGAAGGATTCTGAGCTTTATACTTTATATATATATATATATATATATTTATATATTTAACATTGTTAATATTTTTATTGTGATTTTTTATTTTTATATTACTTGTAAGCCACCTTGGTAGGTTTGTCTCTTGAAAGGCAGCATATAAATAACTGCAATTTGTTTATTTATTTATTTATTTATTTATTTAAAAAACCAAAAATAGGAGCATAGCCTAGTTTATGCTGATCCTAATTCTGAGCTCCATTTAGGGCACAATTCTATGCATGTTTAGACAGAGAAAAGGCCTACAATTCCCAGCAGTGCTGGCTGGGGACTGCTGGGAGTTGTAGGCCTTTTCTCTGTCTAAACATGCATGGGATTGTGCACTTAGATCCTGAGAGTGGTATCTCTCTCCCATTTCCTTTCTGATGCCTGGCATGCTCTGAAAAAGACATTCCCTAGCACTCTTTGTGCCTGGCTCACAGCCTTGGTTGTGTGCCAGGCACCAGAAAAGTGTGTGGGGTGGGGGTAGGCCTCTCTTCTTTTCTCGATTTCGTTTTTGCTGGAACAGCATGGATGACAGGCTGAAGAGCGGGAGGGAGAAGAGGCCAAAATGGGGAGACAAGTTGGAGGGAGGGAGGCCGGGAGGTCAGATTTTAATCCAAATTGGAGGAGAAATTTCCCTACTTGAATGCTTGCCTTGGATCAGGGCAAGCATTATGAGCCCCCTCTCCATTTCACCAGTGGAGAAATGGAGAGGGGGCTAATAAAGCCCTTGGATCCTTGCTCCCTCAAACCGCCGCAAATTTGCGGAATCCAACCAACGGATTTATTAGGCAAGGAAAGGTAATGGTCAAGTTTATGAAAGCTTTTCCCCTCAAGGCAACCACAGGAAGCTGGGCTTGAAGACTTCGGCGTGGAGAAATGGAGAGGGGGCACAGAGCACCTGCATCCCCTGTGCATTGGCTCAATCTCACAGTTGGGATTATTAGGCAAGGAGCAGCCAACTGTCAAGGGTGTGAAATATGTTCCCCTCCAGTCAGAAACAGGGACGCCTATTACTTAACCAGCCTTGGCCAACATACATGGACTCTCTCTCACCAACAGCGCTTCCCTTTTGGGAACATGATAGCAGGTTCTAGACTGTTTTCTAAGCAATGGGACCATCTGCAAGGCTATGGATGCCCCCCACCATTTCCCCCCCTGTATTATTCCTCAGGAGCATTACTCAGGGTTCTTTCACATGAGCCTGTCCTAACCAGAGGGTGTGGTCATCTAGGCCAGGGGTGCACATAAGGTACATCTCCAGATATGTTGGACTTCAACTCCCAGAAGCACCTGCCATCATGGCTGATGGTCAGGAATGCTGGGAGTTGAAGTCCAAAACATCTGGAGATCTGTTTTCTTTAGACTGTCACTGGCTCAGAAGGTCATGTGAAGCAAAAGTGATTGTGTGAAAATGCAAATAATAACTCCAGGATGAGTTCTGCACATGCATAGGAGCAAGTTCTGTTTGTGATGAAACTCTCAGCCTCCAGCGTTAGATACGGTATAGTTGACTGTTTACAAACTGAGTTGGCTGAAGTGCCTTAAGGTCACCAATGTGTTTGCTGTGGGCACCGAAGTGTGTGGCCATGGACACCTCTCTTGATGTCCATCAGGCTGCCTGCCCCTCCAGACATTTATTTGTTTGTAATTAATTATTTTTAAAACTGGGAGGCTGACATGCTACAAAGTGAATTATGTCCCCTGGCACCGCATTTACTTGGGTTCAAAAGAGTGCTTTTGTATTTTGGAGCCCAGACCCTCAGTTCTTGAGCATACTACTTTTCTTTTAGTCTCACCAGTTTACCTTCTGGGAAATGAGTGTTTTGTGACCAGCCATGGCCACCCTGGCAGCCATTTTATGGATGGGCAAGCCCCCCCCAACAGACATTTTGTGAGAGTGCCCATGACATTTTCTCAAAATTCCAAATGTTCCCACTGACCCAAAAAGGTTGGGGACCCCTGCCTAAAGGTATATATTGACCTCTGAATGGAAGCCCCTTTGAAATTAAAATAGCTACATGAGACTGCAATCTTTTGCAAAGCTGATCTGGGAGGATGAAAGACCAGCAAATGCACCAATATAGCCCAAGAGAGGGCTCGCAGAACCTTATGCATCTGATTACATGTACATGCATTCATAGGTACACTGCTAGTTGCTGGGTACATTGTCCCTGCATGCACTGGGTATACACATGGGGGGGGGGTATGTGAGCAAACCCGGTGTGCTTCAGAGCTTCGGCACCCCTGGTCCAGCTGCACCAGGCCCTTACCTGAGCTGCCTCTGCCTCCTCCACCCCCACATTCGTTGCCACTTCCGCCATTCCATCACTGTCCTTTGCCACCGCCGCCATCGTCCTTGCCACCACCTCCGCCACCACCGCCATCGTCCTTGCCACTGCCTCCTCCACCGCCGCTGCCATCACTGTTGCTGCCGTTGTCCTCACCACCACCGCCACCCTGTTTAAAAATGGCGACTCCCTGCAGTAAGAGTTGGTGTGCACGTCCAGGCTTCAGGAGTTGGTGGCGGCGAGGATGGTGGCGGTGGAGGCGGCGGCGGCAGCGAGGATGGTGGTGGTTAGGGCAACAGCAAGGTAAGGGGGTTTGCACGGGGGCGCCAGGGGGGACCCAAAGCGGGGTTCGACATCTGAATCCTGCTTTGGGTTTGGGGCTGAGTTGGGTCGGGGGCACCCTGAATCTGCCCAAGCCAAATCGGGCCTGCCTCTGAAGCCACGAAGCGCCTTCCAAGTCAGATTGGGTGGTCCCTGCACAGTCCTAAGATATACACACAGAGGTTTCCTGACAGGCAGAGACCCCAGTTCCTTTAGTTTCTCCCATGTAAAGGAGTAGTCGCCATTCATTCCTATCAGAAAAAAATTAAGTTCCATCACAGGAGAAAATGTGACATTGGAGGCAAAACTTGCGGGCCATTCCGGAGAATTGCCCAGCCATAGGGGCCACATGCAAGCGTACAATTTGTGCCCTTGCAGAGAGGGCACAGAAATGTGTTGTACAAGTGTCCAGAGGGTGGAGGGGTCCTCCTCCCTTACCTTTTGTGATACCTCCCCCCCCCCGCCTAGTTACTGCACATAATCCCAACCCAATGCAGCAGAGGAAACAATGACTACATGCATATAGACAGGGCTCAGTGACAGTCCGTAGGGTTGCCACATGCATCACCAAAAAGAGAACAGAAGAGGATATGGATTTGTGGAACATTTGCATGTGTTAATGGATAGGTATCGATGCAAATTTAGAAATAATAGCTACAATTTTTCCCTCTCGTAAAGAAACCCAAGGTGGCTTACATGATCCTACTTCTCTCTATTTTGTCCTCACAACAACCCAGTGAGATAGGTTAGACTGAGAGTCAGTGACTGCCCCAAAGTCACCCAGTGAGTTGTGGGACTTGTTTCTCTTTCAACATGCATAAGACTGCACCCTTATGCTTTTAGCTAGCCTTCGGTCTGTCTGCTGTTTAATTATTGTTCCTTGTTTATCTGCTGCTTCAAATTAGGTTTATTTCTTAAAAATTATTGGTTGACTGTTTATTTTGTGTTTTAATTGTTCAATTACTTTTCTTATGTGAACCACCTTGAGTGCTTACTTTCAGAACTAGATAGTTGGGATATACATTTTCTAGTAAATAAATCATAATGATAAAATTGCCCATTTCCACTGACATAGCACCTTCCATAGATTTTAGTTGCAACCAAGGCTGACACAGTGTGATTTTATTTTTCCTATTTCTTCGTGTTATCTTCCCTATATCTCCTGACATCCACATATATTTCCCTTAAATAGTTAAGTTTATATCTTACTTCTAATGTCTTATCACTTGTATTAATTTGTCTCATTTCTTAAATCCATCTTTACTTGATTTTTGTCAATGAAGATTCTTTCCCCCTATAACTTCTCTCCCTGCTCCTAGTAGATAACCCTGTAGACTTTAGGCACCACAATGAACTCTTGTCCCCTTTTGAAATGTAACAGAAGCAAATAGAATGCCAAGTTTGACCCTGAATGTAACATGAATTGTAAACATCCTGAATGTACCCTGTAACCCAAAACATTTAAGTGTCCATCGAGAACATCATGAAATGTGAAAAGGTTAACTTTTAACCATTCCATGTCACGTGCATATGAAGCATTCTAGCCCAGGACAGGAAGGGGAGGTGTGAATGGAGAGTGAATGGCTTTATTGCAGAAAGGCCAAATGGGGGTGCTCTGGTATGTGCTGAAGATTGCCAAAGTATTAGGGATGTCAGAGAATTCCACCACGGATCTTGGTGAGGCTGAATGCCAGTGCATTTGGCCCCCCGAAATCCGTGGTGGAATGAAGCCCCCATGCCCCCCACCTCTCGAAAGGCACGCAAAATGGGACACCCACCTGCCGCCGTTCACGCTGCTTTGAGAATGGTGGCTGCGGCTGCCATTCGCTTCATCACTATAGCCGTGATAGGCTATGTAAATACTTACGTGGCCTATCACGGCTAATGCAGGGACACCATTTGCGTCCCTGCGGAAGCCGTGATAGGCTGCATATTTACGTAGCCTATCACGGCAAAAAAAAGGGAACACAAATGGCGGCCTCCGTAGCTGCCGCCATTTGCGTTCCCTTTTTTTTGCCGTGATAGGCTACGTAAATATTTATGTAGCCTATTACGGCAAAAGACTGGCGGAAATGGCGGTGGCTACGGCCACCGCCATTTGCGTCCCTGCAGGCTGCCCAGCAGCCGGATGTCCGGCTGCAGGCGGCCCTGGCCGGCGGCTCCGCGGAATTGCCACGGAGCAAAGCCAGCCAGAGAGAATTTCGGGGGGAGGGACGGAGCGCCTCCCCCCCACCGCAAATGTCACCCTTCGAAAAGGTAAGTGACTTTTGTACATCCCTACAAAGTATCAGGGAAGATGGAAATGGGCCAATAAAAGAGGATGATGGCACATTATGGCCACAGAAACAACTTTGAGAAATGTTGGGGAGTTGGAAGGAGATGTCGATCTGTCAGAAGGAGTCAGAAGGAGATGTCGATCTGTCAGTAACAATGTCAATCCTGGAATTTGGGTCATGGTGTATTATCAGCAAAGAACATACTCTGAATCTGCCTCTGAATCTGCCATTGATCAGGAGGGGCATGGTTGATTGACTGATTGATTGATTGCATTTATATCCCGCCTTTTTTCCTCTTGCAAGGAACCCGAGGCGGCTTACATTCTCCTCCTCCTCTCCATTTTATCCTCACAACAACAACCCTGTGAGGTGGGTTGGGCTGAGAGTGTGTGACTGGCCCAAAGTCACCCAGTGAGCTTCCATGGCCGAGTGGGGACTAGAACCCAGATCTCCCAGCTCCTAGTCCAACACTCTTGCCACTACACCACACTGGCTCTCACTGGTTGCATCTGGATCGTTTGTGTGTGCACATACCAACAGTACTGTTAGAAAAAGGAGACTCCATAACCATTGGCGTCTCAAGTTACGTAAGAGCCCGAGTGGCGGGAAAATATAGGCGGAGCAAAAAGGGAATCATACTGACGCACTCATGACTAACGGCTTGGTAAGCTGATAGTGACTGTTTATTGGATATTAACTTAGTGAGCCGATGTACTAACTGTTTCATTGGTTACTGGTGAGAACAATAGAAGCGATATGATATAAAAGGCTTTTGCACACGTGTCTCGGGGTCCAGACTGCTCTGCACCCGTTTTGCAAAACGTTCAATAAAATAGTGTTGGATCCACTGCTGCCTGCCTGGCATTCTTTTCTTCTAAACCGAAAGCAAGGACTTTTTATCTAACAATTTGGTGCCGTGACTCGGATCCTGCTTCGGGGCGCGTCCCCTTCGCGCTGAGCCGAGGGGCCGCGGAGGAGAAGTGGCCACAGGCGGTTGTTTTATACTGCCTTCTCCTCACGACGGTGGCGGCAGAAGTGCCTGGGGACCAACGCCAGAGGAAGAGGGAGACGTGATCACTCCTTTTAGGCACCGGCAGTGGATCAATAAAGCAGCTGGACGCAGCTGCGGGCGGGACAGAAGAGGCTTTTGGGGTAAGTGAAACAGCTTACATCAGGGGATAAACGCGGGACGGTGGTGTGTTTGTGATTGTGTGAGACGCCTATGGGCAAAGCGAGTGAGGAGCCCCGATCTGCATTTCCTTACCCCGGAGACGGGCTAGGTCAGAGGAGGGCGAAGCGCAAGAATTGCTGACTGAAATTCCCACCGTCATGGGCGGGTCCCAATCTAAGTCTGCGAAGAAGTCCCATACGCCCTTGGAGTGTTGTTTGCGCAATTGGTCACATTTTAAGCAGGATTATGGAACTAAGATGACAAAGGATCGTCTTGTCTTTTTTTGCACCCGGGAATGGCCAATATTAGAACCCAAATGGCCACCCGAGGGGTCTTTTGACCCAACCTTGGTATCTGATGTGCGAACAATAGTAGCACAGAGGGGAAGTTGGGACCAGTTCCCTTATATTGATTCGTGGGCAACTTGTGTGCCCCTTGGTGGCAGGCCTGCTCCGTGGGTTGTTAAATGCATGTCCCTTGCCCTTCCCATGGTGGTCAAAAGGAAACCACCAAAAGAAGGACCACCCAGGGTCGTGGCCACGGCACCGGAGGACCTACTGCTTCCTCCTCCCTACGGGACAGCCGTCGCAGGGCGCTCGTTGCAACCACCACCCTCTCCTGAGGGGCCCGCCCAGCGGTTAGATGCCCCCGAGAAGGACCCCTCTCATGAAATAGTACCGGAGGACCCCACCCCTCTAGTTGAACGCCAGGACACTCTCCAAGATAGTCTATATTCCCTAGAGGAAAAATTGGAGGTCCTACAGAGAGAGGCAAAAGGGGGACCTAACTACAACCTGCGAAAGGACCCCCAACCACCAGTTCACCTTCCCCATCAGAAGTTCACCTTCCCCATCAGAGAAGTCCCCGACCCTACCGCCCAACATCCTCAAGGGACGATGTTTGTTTATGTCCCATTCACAACATCTGATTTGTATAATTGGAAACAATTTAACCCCTCCTTTGAAGAGGATCCCGGGCCACTCCTGTCTCTGATGGAGAATGTGAGGCTTACTCACAACCCCACATGGGACGATACACAAATGCTATTGAACACCTGTTTTCTCAGCCAAAAGCCAACCATCCTTGCAGGGGCACGAGCCAAGTATAGGGAGGAAAATCCCCAAGCAACTGAGGAGGAGACGGTGGAGGTTCTGCCCACAGGGCGACCCAATTGGGGGGTGGCCACAGCGGCACATAGACGCTTACATGCTGACTATTTTCGACTCATTTTAGCAGGCATGAAGCAAGCCGCGAGAAGGGCCCCCAATTTGCAAAAAGTCCTGACTCTAAAGCAAGACAAAAACGAACCTCCTGCTGTGTTCCTCCAAAGGCTGAGGGAAGCCTTCGCTAAATATACTGACATTGACTTGAATGATCCAAATAATTTAAGGATCCTCACGACTCAGTTCGTGGGAAATAGCTGCCAGGACATCAGAAAGAAGTTGCAAAAAGTTGAAGGAGGGTTGGCAGCTGACTTAGGAGTTTTAGTTGAAGTAGCTCAAAAGGTTTATGAGAGGCGAGAAGAAGAAGAAGGAAAAGAAAAAGACAAGAGGCAGGCCAAGCTCCTTGCTGCGGTTCTTAAACCTGACAAGGAGGGAGCTAGGAAGGGGAGGAAAGGGGGAAGGAAAGGATCTCCCCTGGGGAAAGATCAATGTGCCTTTTGTAAGAAAATGGGGCACTGGAAGCGTGACTGTGAGGCTTTGAAGCAGAAAGAGAGAGGGGAAAATACGGGAGAAGTGCAGAGAGTTCTGTATGAACAGGAAAGAGATTAGGACAGACCGGGGCCCGGCCCCCTCTTAGCCGTCTCTGAGGCAAGACGGGACCCCATGGTCAAAATAAAGGTTGGGGGCCACTCCTACAAAGCCCTTGTGGACACAGGGGCCGCCCTGTCCGTCCTCCCCCTCAGTGAGCCCCCAACGGGAGGTGGGGGGTTCACCACCATAATGGGGGTCGAGGGAAGGGCAACTCAAGTGCCCCTCTCTCGTCCCCTGTTCACCAAGGTTGGGAAAACACACCTAGAACATGCATTTGTCTGTACCCCCTCCTGTCCGGTGGCATTGCTAGGGAGGGACTTATTGACTAAACTCCAAATTGAGATTGCTTTTACTCCTGACGGAAGGATGGAGATACGGCTCCCTAAACAGCAGAGTAGTAACTACCAAATGGCCCTTTTGAAGGTTGCAGAAGAATCCATCCCAGAGGCCACCGAGGACTGGAGCTTAATAGAAAACAGAGTCAACCCTCTAGCTTGGGCCGGGATTGGAGGGGCCTCTCGTGCCAAGTCGGCAGCACCATACAAAATTCCCCTCAAGGAGGGAGCAAGGCCTGTTCATGTGAAACAGTATCCCCTTTCCCGCCAAGGAAAGGAGGGCCTACAACCAGTAATAACAAAGCTCCGAGAAGAAGGCCGGCTCATTGAGATAATGTCTCCCTATAACACGCCCATCATCGCTGTGCCAAAAAGGGGAGGGGGGGGCCAGGGCTACCGCTTAGTGCAAGACCTCCGGCTCATTAATCAGCAGATCGAGGCCCCCCATCCTGTGGTCCCCAACCCACACACCCTCCTTGTAGGAATTCCGGAAGAGCACGCCTGGTTCACTGTCATAGACCTAAAAGACGCCTTTTTCAGCATCCCCCTCCACCCTGATTCAAGGCCTTTGTTCGCCTTTGAATGGGAAAGCCCAGGGGGGGGGGTCAAAAGTTCAATTAGCATGGACAGTCATCCCTCAGGGGCTGAATCTCTCACCGGTGGTCTTTGGCCAGCAGCTCCAAAAGGATCTCGAACCCTGGGTCCAGCAGCACTCAGAGGTGCATCTCCTCCAGTACTGTGACGACCTCTTGATTTCAGCCAAGGCCAAGAATGCGTGCCTGAGTGGGACGGTTTCCCTCCTCAACTATCTAGCGGGGGGGGGTATAAAGTGTCAAAAGAAAAAGTACAGTTGGCCCAACCAACTGTAAAATTCCTAGGCTACCACATAACTAAGGGGACTCGGAGCCTAGGGCAAGAAAGAGTCGAAGTCATCCGTGACACTCCTGTCCCTAAGTCCCCCCGCGAATTGAGGGCCTACCTGGGGCTGACCGGATTCTGCCGACTATGGATAGCAAACTATGGGGAGACAGCGCGGCCGCTGCATGAGGCGCTGCAGAAAGATAGACTGGATAAATGGAAATGGACTAAGGAAATGAATAAGTCTTTTCTCAGTCTTAAAGCTGCTCTTGTGTCACCACCTGCTCTAGCCATACCAAATCCCAGCCAGCCATTTAGACTTTATGTGCATGAAAATAAGGGCATAGCTTCGGGAGTGCTTTGCCAGCGAAAAGGGCCCTCTTGGAGACCAGTGGGATATTACTCCAAGGTCCTAGATGTCGTAGCGCGAGGATGGCCAAGTTGCCTGAGGGCAGTAGCGGCAACGGCTCTGGTTTGCGCTGAAGCGGAGAAATTGACAATGGGAGGACCCATTGAAATTTGGGTGCCGCATGGAGTGCCACAAATTTTGGGATCAGGAGGAGGAAGCAAATTTCTCAACCCAGCCCGGCATTCCCGATATGAAATAGGTTTACTAACAAATGAAAACCTCACTTTTAAGGCTTGCTCCAGCTTTAATATCGCCACACTGCTGCCAACATTACTGGGCACAAACGGATCAGGACTCCCAGATCATGACTGCCTTGAAGTATTAGACCTGGACACCAAAGGCCGACCGGACCTTGAGGATGAACCAATAGAGGGAGCCAGAGATCTGTTTGTAGATGGATCTAGCTATATGCTGGATGGAAGGCGCTACACAGGCGCGGCTGTCGTTACTCTAGAGGAGAGTGTGCATGAGGAAAGGCTGCCTCCTCATTTCTCCGCCCAATCCGCTGAACTGGTAGCCCTGACAAGAGCCCTGCAAGCCAGCAAGGGAAAGCGAGTAAATATTTATACCGATAGCAAAAATGCCTTCGCCGTTGTGCATGCTCATGGGCAACTGTGGAAAGAGAGGGGATTCCTTACAGCAAACGGATCTCCAGTGGCTAATGGCGGCCTAATAGTGGATCTTCTGGATGCCCTCCAGCTACCCTCACAAGTAGCTGTTGTCCACGTCCGAGCCCATGGGAAAGAAAAAGAGGAAAAATGGAGACAGGGAAACCAGAAGGCAGATGAGGCCGCAAAAAGAGCAGCCAGAGAGGGAATCCAAGGAACATTCCTCATTCTACCCAAAAGAAAAGAGCGCCCCACATACTCCCCTGCTGAGTTACGAATGGCACAAGAACACGGAATAAGTCCCTGTGATGACGGATGGATCCAGATGACAGATGGAAGACTGCTTCTTCCACAGACCCTGCAGAGGGTTGTTCTAGAGCAAGTTCACCATTCTCTTGGACACCCTGGAGCATCAGCCATGATCGACTATTGCAAGAGGCTGTTTGTCTCCCCTGGCTTAACTGTATGCGCCCACCGACTAGCCGCAACCTGTGAAGTTTGCCAGAAAACCAACCCTCCCAGGGCACCCCCTCCTCCAAAAGGAGGGCGACCATGGGCCTACTATCCTTTCCAGAGGGTGCAGATTGATTTTGCTGAGATGCCACCATGTAGGGGTTACAGGTATTTGCTTGTAATAGTATGTCAAATGACAGGGTGGGTAGAGGCGTTTCCATGTAGGAACTGCCAAGCTAAAACTGTTGTTGCTAAATTGTTACAGGAGGTGGTGCCCCGGTTCTCCCTGCCCGAAGTTATAGAGTCCGATCAGGGCTCACATTTCACCTCAGTTATTACACGGGGGCTGGCACAAGCTCTGGGAATAGAGTGGCATTTACATTGCCCCTGGAGGCCCCAGGCAAGTGGGCAGGTTGAAAGAATCAATCGGAGCCTCAAGGAGACTTTAACCAAACTCCAACGAGGGGTGAAGCTCACTTGGGTTGAGGCTCTGCCAATAGCTTTAACGAAGCTTCGAAGGATGCCAAGAAAGGACATAAAATTGTCGCCCTTTGAACTGATGTTTGGGTTCCCGCCTCGGGTACACTGCGGAAGGAGGGAGGAAGTCAAGTGGGAGGTGGGTGATCAGATGCTAAGGGATCAGTTGACTTCTCTACAGTCTGTTCTTTCACAGCTACGAGCTTATTCCGTTCCGTTTCAGAGACTGCCGTTAGATGCACCTATCCATCTCTTCCAGACGGGAGACGAGGTGTTGCTGAAAAAGTGGAATAAAGAAGCTTTAAAGGAAGGGTGGGAGGGGCCTTATTTGGTGGGACCAACCAGCTACTCGTGTGTAAAGCTTGTGGGTTCTAGTAAATGGACACATTGCAGCCGGATAAAGCCATTTAAGCGACCCTCGCTTCCTTCTGTCACTTGGAAAGAACAGGAGGACACAGGCAACGGTCCTTTGCTCCCTGGCACCCCTCTGGAAGCTGCCAAGGACACAGGCGAAGAAGCCATCCAGGAGCCACAATCGCCTGTAATATACAAGTCACAACATCTGGGAAAAGCTCGGGTTCGAATTACAAAAAACTTGTAATATGAAGCAAGTATTGTGGGTGGTGTTGGTAATGTTGGTTAAAGAAATATTAACGTGGATGGTGATACCTCAAGGACTTGGGCTTGACAGCTTTAAGATAAAACCCCGAAATGTCACACCAACACCCCTCAGACCACTTCTGGTACAGATCCCTGAGAAAGAGAGGCGTCCCTGGAGAACCAGGTTAGGGATCCCAATAACAGAGGAAACTGATAATGTGTGGTTAGAGTGGATAAAGTATACAGCCAAGTCTTTAAATAAGTCTGACTGTTTTGTTTGTGCCACAGGGAGATCTGTGGCAAAGGTGCTGCCCTTTCCACTGGGATGGGACACTTCTTCCCTCCTCACCTGCGTGATCCGTTTGTTCCAACACCCTGATGCATGGGGAGAGGAGGAATGCCAAACCCTCAATAAATTATACCCCCCACTCAAATCAAAGGATCGTGTCAGACCTTCCACAGTCTTCCTGCAAAGAAGAAACCATACCGGATGCATACACCGAAACCTTGCAGACACAGAGGGGCGTATAGGGAACCTGACGAGTAAAGTAAGATGTGTTAATTCTACTCGCTTTAGGAATAATTCCCTTTCAATCCCACGAGCTGATCTCTGGTGGTATTGTGGTGGCCTAGAGTTGTATGAGGTATTGCCCTCCAATTGGTCCGGAGCTTGTGGGTTAGTTCAGTTGGCAGTCCCCTTTTCAATTGCATACCATCCAGCAGAGAAGACTGGCCAACCCCGGCAGAAACGATCAGTAACCCCTTTTGATGATCAAATATATATTGACTCCATAGGAGTACCAAGGGGAGTGCCAGATGAGTTCAAAGGAAGAAATCAAATTTCTGCAGGATTTGAATCTACCCTGTTTTGGTGGGTGACCATTAACAAAAATGTAGATTGGATCAATTACGTTTATTATAATCAGCAGAGGTTTATAAACTATACTCGAGATGCTGTAAAAGGATTGGCTGAGCAGCTAGATGCCACCAGCCAAATGGCTTGGGAAAATCGGCGTGTTCTTGATATGATGTTAGCAGAAAAAGGAGGGGTTTGTGTCATGCTAGGTGGACGGTGTTGCACCTTCATCCCTAACAACACTGCCCCAGATGGCACGGTAACAAGGGCTTTGCAGGGTCTCACCGCCTTGTCTGAAGAATTAGCCGAGAATTCAGGGATTAACAACCCCGTGACTGACTGGTTGGAGAGATGGTTTGGAAAATGGAAACACCTAGGAGCCTCAATCCTTATTTCGCTTGTAGTAATGATAGGAGTTTTAGTGTTATTTGGTTGTTGCATTATCCCCTGCGCTAGAGGCTTATCCCAGCGGTTAATTGAAACCGCTCTGTCAAAACAGATGCTCTTGCTTTATTGTGCTGATAAAGAAACTCCGTTTTAAATGCTTTAAGACGTGAATAAAGACTTAAAGGAGGGAATTGTTAGAAAAAGGAGACTCCATAACCATTGGCGTCTCAAGTTACGTAAGAGCCCGAGTGGCGGGAAAATATAGGCGGAGCAAAAAGGGAATCATACTGACGCACTCATGACTAACGGCTTGGTAAGCTGATAGTGACTGTTTATTGGATATTAACTTAGTGAGCCGATGTACTAACTGTTTCATTGGTTACTGGTGAGAACAATAGAAGCGATATGATATAAAAGGCTTTTGCACACGTGTCTCGGGGTCCAGACTGCTCTGCACCCGTTTTGCAAAACGTTCAATAAAATAGTGTTGGATCCACTGCTGCCTGCCTGGCATTCTTTTCTTCTAAACCGAAAGCAAGGACTTTTTATCTAACAGTACCCTCAGCCCACAGGACACGTATTAAGTGCTCTGGCCAAGGACTTGATGGTGTGTGGTGAGTATTGTGTTGGGTAGAATTCAGGGAAAGGATTTGACTGTCCGGGGCTTTGATAAGGTGCAATTATCTTTGTTCTGTCATGCTTAACTGTTTGGGTTTGGGACATAAGACAGCAGGCTTAGGCTTGGGCCTGGCTGACACTGTATCACCAATGCCTCAGTGGGCCAGTTGCAGTATAGACCAGTCTGGAGCTGAGCAACAAACAGGGACTAACTGTATATTTAATCATTTAATGCACCACATTTGGGTAACTAAGTCTTGACCAAGAAGGGTGCAACTTCTTGAGAATTTTTTATGTTAAGCTCTTGCCTCAGAGGTGCACAACCTCTTCAGCCTCAGAGAGCATGCAACTCTCTGGGGAGATTCTACTTTTGCTTATTTCTTTTATTTCAATAAATCTCCTTTACTTTCATCTACATTGGTTGTGTGAGTGTTCTTCTCCACCTCATAAGATCCCTAACCTGTCAGCCTGATCAACTGAGTGGTCCTGGATAAATTTAAATCCATATTTTACAAGGGCACCACACACCCCCAATCCCCGCCCCCCCCCCCGCAAGAATACTATTCATCCAGTACATGGGGATTTGATGCCACACAATCACCACTTGACTGGGACAGGAAGAAGTACAACATTAAGTACAAAACTGGGTTTATTTATCTTTATTGTCCTGAAAACATCCTTAGATGTGAACTGGAGGGGTTGGATCTCAAGGGGAATTCCCAATTATTCCCAATTCTATTAGTCCTGGGAATCATCAACATCATCCCTTAAGCCCCCACAGGGATGAGGAACAGCTTACCTTTGGATGCTCCCTTTCCTGCCATCTTAATGTAGAGTTGATTTTGTCTTTAGTTTGAGGGGGTTCCCAAAAGTACATCTGACCTTGGCAGGATCTTCACAATGACAGAATGAGAAGTGTGTTGGAGCATAACCTGGATTTTCATGAAATCGGCTTTGGTCCATCAGGGACGCACAAAGCAAGATAAGCCAAATGTAGTGTACCTGTAAAATCCAGTTTTCAGGGGTCACACAGCGCTTGAAAAGAACATGCATCCAGGTAGCGTGGGGGGAGTAGAACTGAACGTTATCAAACTGGCAGGGGCTGCCCAACCAATGAGAGTTGAGCAAGTGGGAGGACATATAACAGTGCAGAGTAAATTTCTTCATGAAGGATGGAAAGACAAGCCACTGCAAGGCAAACCCAGAGTTACATCGGATAAAACCAAGTTATTCTCTGGTGCAAACTTGGCTGGATCAGGCCCCAAGTTGAAGACACTCAGTAATCAGGACTGGGAATGCTGCCGCATAAACAAGTGTTTATTTAGAATTATGCTCCAAACTTTTTTGGAGCCAGTAGAGGGAGCCAGTGAGTTGTTTTCCAAGGCATGGCTCATTTTCAGGCACTCCTCAGGAAATTGTTTTACACTGAAGAAAGGAAAACAAAACGAGTGTTATCAATTAAAAAAAAAACCCTCAAAACAACAACAGCCATCACATTTACATTCTAGGTTCAGTTTATATCCAGGGGATGTTGCACTCTACACTCATACCAATGGTGGAGGAGTAGCAGAGTACAGAGCAAACCTTGAAGAGGCTTAGAATCTGTCTGTCTGTCTATCATCTGCCTGTCTATTAAAAATCGAGTAATAGGGCACAGAATAATCATGTTGATTAGATTAGTGGTACTTGGAATTGGACCAGCAGCATGCTTACTTAATGCTAAAGAGAGAGGAAAAGACAGTGGGTGTGTCGGGGCTGGGGTGGGGGAATCATAGAATAGCAGGGTTGGAAGGGGCCTACAAGACCGTCTAGTCCAACCCACTGCTCAATGCAGGAATCCAAGTCAGAGCACCCCTGACAGATGCTGTCCAGTCTCATCTTGAATGCCTCCAGTGTGGGAGAGCTCACGACCTCCCTAGGTAATTGGTTCTATTGTCGTATTGCTCTAACAGTCAGGAGGTTTTTCCTGATGTTCAGCCGGAATCTGGCTTTCTGTATCTTGAGCCCATTATTCCGTGTCCTGCACTCTGGGATGATCGAGAAGAGATCCTGGCCTTCCTCTCTGTGACAACCTTTCAAGTACTTGAAGAGCGCTATCATATCTCCCCTCAGTCTTCTCTTCTCCAGGCTAAACATGCCCAGTTCTTTCCGTCTCTCCTCATAGGGCTTTGTTTCCAGTCCCCTGATCATCTTTGTTGCCCTCGTCTGAACCCTCTCCACCTTGTCTGCATTCTTCTTAAAGTGTGGTGCCCAGAACTGGACACAGTACTCCAGATAAGGCCTAACCAGTGCTGAGTAAAGGGGAATTAGTACATCCTGGGATTTGGAAGCTATTTTTCTATTAATGCAGCCTAAAATGGCATTTGCCTTTTTTGCAGCCACATCACATGCTTGGCTCATACTGACTGACAATAAAGGAATGGGAGTGAACCAGGAATCCATGAGCTCTGTTGGAGGCCTGGTCACAAGGGGACAGACTCAAAATGTAAATGACCTGGGGTTGGGCAATGGGAGGTGGGTGCAAGGAGAACAAAGAGTTAACAGAGCAAAACTGGGAAATTGGGATGCAGAGATTTATCTTTTCCACAGGGAAAGAGGTAACTCCATTCTGGTTGTGCTCATCACAACCAGTAACTTGCCACTTATTTTCTGCATTCAGCTGAATGGTCCTGCCCAGCTGCAGATGACTGATAAATATAGAACAATCCTCCATGAATTGTCCAATCCTCTTTTAAAGCCATATAAATTTATTTATTTATTTATTTCATAAATGAGTGGTCATCACCAGAGCTTGTGGCTGTCAATTTTATAAATCAATTATGCATTGTTGGAAGGACTCTTTTCTTTTGTATTTGTCATTAACCTTGTTTACTTTACTTTCCCTGAATCTTGCTGATGAAAAGGACATTGCTAAGGGCATAGCTGCATGGGACTTAGTGTGGCAGGCAGTGGTGTAGTGGAGGCAGGGCTCACAGGGATGCAGCCCTGGCACATTTTCATTAGCAGGGACTCTGATGTCATCTGCCACCCCCTCAGAATTCCCTGTTCCCTCTGAGCTTAGCTGCGATCCTCAGTGTAGCTGTGGTGGGAATGAATTTTCCAAGCGACGCTATATTGTTCCATGTTAGAAAGCAAAGTATTTAGGATGACTTGGTCTGCAATGGGCAATTAAGACCTATTCTCTTTACCAGAGATGTACTCCTGGTGGTGGAGATGAAAACTCCTAGAATTGGTTTGTTGATATGGATCGGCACAGCTGCCTGAAATGTTTGGACTGCACTTGGAGACTGTCACAGTAAGCTCCTGCATGTCCAAATTTACCACTATATCACTGTGTGTATGTGTGTGTGTGTGTGTGTGTAGTTCAATCCATCTGGGTGTGTGGACATTTCTGTTGGAGGGGGAGTGGGGAGATATAATAAAAGAGCTTAAGGAAGTCTAATGGGTAATGCTGGGGTGTTAAGGGAATGTGCAAGGGCGCTGTTTAAATGAGAAGGGATCTGTACATAAGGGCTGAGTTGAGAGGGTGAAGCTTCCATAGAGTATCATATTTTGAAAACCTAAAATGGTTGTGTTTGAGTGAGTGAGTGAGTGAGCGAGTGAGCAAGTGAAAAAAGTTTTAACCCCCCTGCATTTTTCTCAGA
Organism: Heloderma suspectum; assembly: GCF_057233095.1. Classification (NCBI taxonomy): domain Eukaryota; kingdom Metazoa; phylum Chordata; class Lepidosauria; order Squamata; family Helodermatidae; genus Heloderma; species Heloderma suspectum. Next base: position 281,247,255 of record NC_139461.1, on the reverse strand, counting down.
CGTCCAATTGAAATACCCCTGCCTTACTCTCAGCTGCACTGTTTTTGGATCCTAGCTGACGGCTGTAGATCTTACAAGGTTATATAATCTTAGAAGGGTGCATGGCTGTGAAGGGGCGTGGCTGTGACTGTCACGAAGGCACCCTGCACTTCTGAATTTGCCACTACACTACTGGTGGCAGGACACTGGATTTCCATCCACACGTGCCAAGAGAAAAAATATCTTAGCCTCAAAAGTACCTTTTTAAAGCAGGGCTCCGACACATCTTTGAACAACCATACTGACAACATTTCGAAAGCCCCGAGCAATCGGGGACCATTTAAACTCCTTAGAGGAGGTATTGCAGGAAATATTGTTGTTGTTCAGTCGTTCAGTCGTGTCCGACTCTTCGTGACCCCATGGACCATAGCACGCCAGGCCTTCCTGTCCTCCGCTCTTGCCCGGAGTGTGCTCAAGTTCATATTCATTGCATCGGTGATGCTATCTAGCCATCTCATCCTCTGCCGTCCCCTTCTCCTTTTGCCTTCAGTCTTTCCCAGCATCAGGGTCTCTTCCAAAGAGTTTTCTCTTCGCATTAGGTGGCCAAACTATTTGAGCTTCAGCTTCAGTATCTGTCCTTCCAATGAACACTCAGGGTTGATTTCCTTTAGGATGGACTGATTTGACCTCTTTGCAGTCCAGGGGACTCGTAAGAGTCTTCTCCAGCACCACAGTTCGAAAGCATCAGTTGTTCGGTGCTCAGCCTTCCTTATAGTCCAGCTCTCACAGCCATACATTACTACTGGGAAAACCATAGCTTTAATTAGACGGACCTTTGTCAGCAAGGTGATGTCTCTGCTTCGTACTATGCTGTCTAGGTTTGCCATAGCTTTCCTCCCAAGGAGCAAGCATCTTTTAATTTCATGGCTACAGTCACCGTCTGCGGTGATCTTGGAGCCCAAGAAAATGAAATCTGTCACTGCTTCCATTTCTTCCCCTTCTATATGATGGGGCCAGATGCCATGATCTTCGTTTTTTTAATGTTGAGTTTCAAACCAGCTTTTGCACTCTCCTCTTTCACCCTCAACAAGAGGCTCTTGAGATCCTCTTCACTTTCTGCCATTAGGGTGGTATTGTCTGCATATCGGAGGTTGTTGATAATTCTCCCGGCAATCTTAATTCCGACCTGTGATTCATCCAATCCAGCATTTCTCATGACGTACTCTGCATGTAAGTTAAATAAGCAGGGTGACAATATGCAGCCTTGTCATACTCCTTTCCCAATTTTGAACCAATCGGTTGTTCAATGTCCGGTTCTTACTGTTGCTTCTTGACCCTCGTACAGGTTTCTCAGGAGACAGGTAAGGTGGTCTGGTTCTCCCATCACTTTCAGAATTTGCCACAGTTTGTTGTGATCCACACAATCAAAGGCTTTAGCATAGTCAATAAAGCAGAAATAGAAGTTTCTCTGGAATTCTTTTGCTTTCTCCATGATCCAGCGAATGTTGGCGATTTAATCTCTAGTTCCTCTGCCTCTTTGAAACCCAGCTTGTACTTCCGGTAGTTCTCGGTTCACATACTGCTGAAGCCGAGCTTGTAGTATTTTGAGCATCACCTTGCTGGCATGTGAAATGAGCGCAATTGTGCGGTAGTTTGAACACTCTTTGCCGTTGCCCTTCTTTGGAATTGGAATGTAAACTGACCTTTTCCAGTCTTGCGGCCACTGTTGAGTGTTCCAAGTTTGTTGGCATATTGAGTGCAGCACTTTAACAGCATCATCTTTGAGGATTTTAAATAGCTCGGCTGGAATACTGTCATCTCCACTAGCTTTGTTGTTACTAATGCTTCCTAAGGCCCACTTGACTTCAGTCTCGAGGATGTCCAGCTCACGTTCAGTGACTGCGCTATCATGGCTATCAGAGACATTAAGATCTTTCCTGTATAGTTCTTCTGTGTATTCTTTCCACCTCTTCTTAATCTCATCTGCTTCTGTTAGGTCCCTGCCTTCTTTGTCCTTGATCATGCCCGTCTTTGCATAAAACATTCCCTTGAGATCTCCGATTTTCTTGAAGAGATCTCTAGTCTTTCCCATTCTGTTGTTTTCCTCGATTTCTTTGCATTGTTCATTTAAGAAGGCCTTCTTGTCTCTCCTTGCTATTCTCTGGAACGCTGCATTCAGTTGGATATATCTTCCCCTTTCTCCCTTGCTTTTCGCTTCCCTTCTTTCCTCAGCTACTTGTAAAGCCTCCTCAGACAGCCACTTTGCTTTCTTCCATTTCTTTTTCTTTGGGATGTTACGGACCTCTGTCCATAGTTCCTCAGGCACTCTGTCTATCAGGTGTAATCCCTTAAATCTATTCGTCACCTCCACTGTATATTCATAAGGGATATGATTGAGGTCATACCTGAATGGTTTAGTGGTTTTCCCTATGTTCTTCAATTTAAGCCGAAATTTTGCAACAAGAAGCTCATGATCTGAGCCACAGTCAGCTCCAGGTCTTGTTTTGACTGACTGTATAGAGCTTCTCCATCTTTGGCTGCAAAGGACATAATCAATCTGATTTCGATATTGACCATCTGGTGATGTCCATGTGTAGAGTCACCTCTTGTGCTGTTGGAAAAGAGTGTTTGCTATGATCAACGTGTTCTCTTGGCAAAACTCTATTAGCCTTTGTCCTGCTTCATTTTGCACACCAAGGCCATGCCTGCCTGTTTTCCCGTGATTTCTTGACTTCCTACTTTAGCATTCCAATCCCCTATGATGAAGAGGACATCATTTTTTGGTGTTAGTTCTAGAAGGTGTTGTAGGTCTTCATAGAACCAATCAACCTCAGCTTCTTCGGCCTCAGTGTTTGGAGCATAGACTTGAATTACTGTGATGTTGAATGGTTTGCCTTGGATTCGTACTGAGATCATTCTATCATTTTTGAGATTGTACCCCAGTACTGCTTTTCCCACCCTTTTGTTGACTGTGAGTGCTACTCCATTTCTTCTAAGGGAATCTTGCCCACAGTAGTAGATATGATGGTCACCTGAATTAAATTCGCCCATGCCTGTCCATTTTAGTTCGCTGATTCCCAAGATGTCAATGTTCAGTCTTGCCATCTCATGTTTGACCACTTCCAGCTTACCTTGATTCATTGATCTGACATTCCAGGTTTCTAAACAATATTGTTCTTTACAGCATCGGATTGTCTTTTCACCACCAGACACATCCACAGCTGAGTGTCCTTTCGGGTTTGGCCCAGCCGCTTCACTCTTTCTGGTGCTACTTGGAAATACCCTCTGCTCTTCCCCAGTAGTATATTGGACACCTTCCGACCTGAGAGGCTCATCTTCCGGCGTCATCTCTTTTAGCCTTGTGATACGTTCCATGGGGTTTTCTTGGCAAGAATACTGGAGTGGGTTGCCATTTCCTTCTCCAGTGGACCACATTTTGTCAGAACTCTCTGCCATGACCTGTCCATCTTGGGTGGCCCTGCACGGCATAGCTTATGGCTTCACTGAGTTACGCAAGCCCCTTCGCCACAACAAGGCAGTGATCCATGAAGGGAATATTGAGAACCTGCCTATTTACCACCTTTTTGAAGAGAAAATCTTCAAGCACCAGATAAGGGCAATAGGCTATGCTCAATATGTTTCATTTCAAGCCTCTTCTTTATCATTCATTGCCACAACATGAATGAATCTGCCCACCAAATCCTTCCTCCCCCCACCCTTGTATTTCTAAACATCTGCACAGGAGAGAACTTCACCAGTTATTGTGTAATAAATGATGATTGATTGCATAGCACAGTGCAGTTGAACCTAGGCCGTTTCTCCAGACTTTGTCCTCTCTCACTTTGGATGGGGCTTCAAAAGAACTGTCAGCTGCTGGTCTCAACCTACTCAACCCTTGATTCAGAAGGAAAAGTGCTAAAGCTTGCCCAGATCAATGGCCACTGCCACTGGATGGATTTCTCTCAGTTGCTTGGGTTTGTATAGTTGCTTAACCACCACAAGAAGCCTAAAGCTGTTTCAATCCACTGAATGATGCCTGGACTTATTTGTTCTCATTCTCCAACTACTAAGCTTGCAGAGGCTGGATTTTGTCTGAAGATAGCTACCATGTGCTCTTGAGTAAAGCCAAAAAGGAGACAGCACATTTTATACTCACCTGTCATCTCTTACAAAGCTGCAGGGGGCAGCTCTGCCCCAAAGATCAAGGTGGTGCCTGGACTGCCTGCCTGCCTGCCTGCCTGCAAGAAGCAAGGTGCTCAGGTTCTTCATGGCACTCTCCGAAGGCAGTGTTTAGTCTTGATGGGATGCTGGGTTTGAAGCCTCTGGTGTGGAGAAAAGGAGATGGGGCTAACATAGTACCTGGGTCCTTGCTCCCTCCCACCATTGCAAATTTGTTTAATCTAACCAACTGGTTATTAGCCAGGTAAAAGGCAATGGTCAAGTTTGTGAAAGATGTTCCCTCAAGGCAAATACTAGGGCGTTAATTATTTAACCCCAGCCTCTGTCAACACATGTTTATTCACTCTCTCTTTCACCATGAGCCCATCCCTTCCATGAATAAGTTCCAGGAACAGAAAGTTGTGTCAGTGAAGGTTGGAACTGAGGAGAGGAGTTAATCCCTTCCTTTCAGCTTCACCCTCTCCTGACCAAGATCGGATGTTGTTATTTTTAATAACGTTTGCTAATGATGCTTACTACTGAAAAAGTCAGCAACTTGCTTTTGGGATGACTCTTTTTTCTTTTTTTTTTAGAAAAAAGTCTCTACTCCTTAATGGATATTAAAATAAAGAAAAGGAGTTAAACTTGTTGGTGTCCTGAGACCCCACCTACATAGCCAAATCAATACGGTTTAAGATTACACGTTTGCCTCACAAAAACAACATTTATATCAGGTCTACACCACGTTAATTGGCTATGTGTGCCATGGGAGGAGTAAATGGGAATTCAAGAAAATGCGTTTTTAAATTGCATCAGTGTCGGAAGATGCCTCCATGTTGACTGGGCCCTGCTGCTGGAGTGTGCTGTGATGGGAGTCACAGTTTGATCTGTCATTCCAGTATTGTTCCTCCACATACCTCTTCCCCACCTGCCCTTTCACTAGGCCTCAATATGCTCTCACTGCTGCTGTGTCCTTCCTGATGCTTTCTGAGCAGGTGTGGGTTTTAAGATCTACTGGACTTTATTTATTTATTTTATTAGATTTGTATCCCACCTTTCTTCCAAGGAGTATAAAGTAGTATATATGGGTAATATGATATGAGGAGGGTTCTGGATAGGGGTGAATGCTCCTTCCTTGTTCTCCTCGACCTCTCAGCGGCTTTTGATACCATTGACCATGGTATCCTCCTGGACCGCCTGGAGGGGTTGGGCATTGGAGACACTGTATTGCGGTGGTTCCGGTCCTTCCTCTCCAGCAGGTACCAGAAGGTAGCACTGGGAGAGGAGGTTTCGGACCCGTGGCCACTCACTTGTGGGATGCCACAGGGTTCCATCCTCTCCCCAATGCTATTTAACATCTATGTGAAGCCGCTGGGGGCTATCATCAGGAGGTCTGGGGTGCGGTGTCATCAATATGTGGATGACACGCAGCTCTACCTCTCATTCAAATCTTCACCAAGGTTGGCCGTAGAATCCTTGTCCAAATGTCTGGAGATGATGAGTGGCTGGATGGGGAGGAATAAGCTGAAGCTGAACCCTGACAAGACCGAGGTACTTTTGGTGGGAGACAAGAGGAGGCTTTTGGTGGGAGACAAGAGGTGGCCCCCACTCTGTGGAACTCCCTCCCTAGGGAACTCCGCCATGCCCCATCTTTAATGAGCTTCCATCGTGCATTAAAAACGTGGTTGTTCAGGCAGGCATTTGGGGTGGGTTAGGGTATTTTAGAAAACATTTTTATTGTAGAATTTTATTGTTTTAAACTGTTTTATTATACACTGTACATCGCCCAGAGTGGCTGGGTGACCAGCCAGATGGCCAGTGGCTGGGTGACCGGCCAGATGGGTGATTAATACATTTAATTAAATATATATATATATATATATATATATATATATAATAAAATATATAATATCCAACACGACACTGTCGCTGACGTAAATTACATTCAACTAGTGTAAACCACCTCTACTGCAATGACAATAGTGTATCTCCTCTCCTCCCTCCCAATCCCTTTTCCTTTTGTGACATAATTTTAGATTATAAACCTGATTGTCACACCAGCAAACACTATTGCTGTTATGCGAGAGGTAGTTTACTTTTTAGAAGATCCATTCATGGAATTGCTGAGGAATAAAAGGTCTGAATCTGTGTGCTCCAAAGTAATCAAGGAGAACTGGAAGCAGATCCCTTTCTGGATCAGAACTATGAGTGAATTTGCATTCAAATATACTTGCAATTCCGTTCAATGGGATGCACATCTGGATTTGTATCTCCACGCCTATTTAGAGTGCAAATCCAAATGCAAAAGAAAAGAATTCTTCCACCTAAATAAACCACACAACTTGAGGAAGTGTGCAAATGTATTTCTTTTTGTCACAATTTATTTTACTTCTTTCAGTCATGAGAATGGGTGAACAGCTATATATACCTGACCAACATAAGCCATTTGGCTGCCTGAGGTGGACAACACAGCAACCCTCCCCACCCACCACCTACCAGAATTCCATCTGGACTGCAGTTAAAATGTAGTTCAACACTGGGGATGGACTGCATTATGCAGCACACATGAGGACAGCAGGCTAGCTGAGGGGCCTCAGGCCACATGGCACACAGAACCAACACCTCCTCAGCACTCCATGCCACCAACATCTGCCACCTGAGGCACTTTATCTTAAAGTAGGGTGGAATCCTGGAAATAGAAAATAAACCTGTGCCCCCAACCACTGAAAATCCTGCTCATTATTCCCTCTGGCTTCTCTGCCTCCATCTGTTTCAAGTGTCTTGGTTCATGGGCTAGAAATGTAAAGCACAATCCAGAGAACATTTAATCAGTAGGAGCCCCTGCTTAAATCTATTTCACTGAAATAAAGGGGACTTGACACTTCCTAAACTTGGCTGGGAAGACTACTGAGAAAATGCTAACCTACTTGTCTTAAAACAATATGTCTTATTATGAAATGCTAATGTCAAATGTTAATGATAAATCATTAAGAATCTGGAAATGTTAATAAGTAAAAAAGTAGTAGTTGTACTAAAGGGCAGATACAGGTTTACAACCAGGTTCACAATAAATTCTGGGTAACTGGCATAAAAAATAATGGTCAAATGGACCTTGATGGTTTCCAAAGAGAAAATGTCATGGTAACACCCTTTCACTTTGGCCAAACAGTTATCTGAGTAATGAACAGGGGTAAGACTGTATTATTCCAGGTTAAAGTGTACTTCAGGTTTTGCTTATCGGCAAAAGAATTATGTAAAATGAGCAAATAATCTTGTACACATCGAAAAGCTCGACATATAGATGCCTAGGAAAATGTTAAGACTTAAATTCAATTGGCAGATTTTGAGTAAGGAGTTAACTTCTCAAAGGTATAATTCAAAATTGGTCATATCTAGCCTGAAGGGTGTATGTGTAAACCTTTGAATGTGTAAACCTTTTTTTTTAAAGAATGTTTAATAACAATGAGATGATTAAGACTGTGAGCCCTAATTTATGGGACAGTAGATACTCTTAGCTAAGAGGTAATTTCTACACAAAAAAGAATAAATATGTGCTGACTTTAGAATGTAGGAGCTTCTTATTAGAAGCTCAGAGGTCTGTGTACCTGTCGGTTGAATAGCCTATTCAGTACCTAGAATGAGATCTCTCCTTTTTAAGGTATCAGAACAAGAAATTCTATTTCCTCTTACGCTATTAAGATCTAAGAATTTTTAGCAAAGCTCTGCTAAACAACAAGAAATGTTTTATGTTATTTTATGCAAGTTGAAGTTTGATGTGATGCTACAAGTATATTTCTAATAAAAATGAAAAATGGATCAAAAAGAGTTTTCCTTAACTAATTTTTGTTAGTACAAAACCAAAATTGAATCCACCTAAATTTTTTTAGTGTATTGATCAGCTATGACTAGCTAACCAGCAGCCAAAGGCTTCATAAATACTAGAACTATGGGTTAAAAACTCTCAGCCAAGACCAAATTCATATCAGGCTCAGCTGAACTATCAGAAATTTCCCTAGTCCCCTATTAGTGTGTCCACCTCTAGAAAGTGAGGGGATGGAAAACAGCCCTTAGAGGGCAATTATTGACAAGCAGATCACAAGATTTCTTCGTTCCTGTTTTGTTTAGAGCAAAAATATCACAAGGCAGTGGACCATCTGTCACTTTCTGCAGACAGTTTTGTCATATGTTTGCATGTTGGTTAACAGCTGAGCTAACCTTAATTTACAGGTTTTATCTGATCTGATTCTATTGTTCTGACTTAATACAAGGACTTCAGCATGACCAGACTGTGAACTAGGATGGTGCAAGTGATTTATCTTCTTCTCACATCTCAGCTCAGTCCCTGTGATATATTAATGTACTCAGTTCAAAACATTGCAAAGAAATAGCATGACTTGGGATTCAGGACTCGAAATGCTGCTGCATAAACAAGTGTATATTTAGAATTGTGCTTGAATCTCTTCTGAAGCCAGTAGAGAGAGCCAGTGAATTATTTCCCAAGGAATTCATTCAGGTGTTCATCCAGAAATTAGTTTTTGCTGAAGAAAGAAACAGAAAAGAATTTTAATCAAAGAACTACCTTAAAAAAAATTCTCATGCATATTCTAGGTTCAATTCAAATCCAGGTTAACTTTATTAGCAGTTCGAATTAGGCTAAATACTAGTATGTAGTAGACAGTGTAGTCTGAAAGATTTAGAACTCTTTAATGGATGCTTTTTCGCTTTTCCTGCTTCCTAAATGGCTGTGAAGCTATTCTCAATATCATGGGCACAGCCCTGGGAAATGTGTATAGTTCTACCCCCAACCTCTGTGCAGGAATTCTTAGGCCAAGTTCCAACAGGATACCCTGAATGTGCCTGCAGAATGTTTCCTCCTACATGGGGTTTAATAGCATCGGATAATTGGATTCAGTTACCTTTTTCTAGGATACACACAACTGAGATGACAGGGTACATAACAGCATTTCTTGGGTCTGGGGCAATCCAAGTCCCTCTTACACTGATCTTTTTGAGGTTTGGTGCATGCTATGAAGATAACAGGAGGACACTCCCCCGGTCTCTCTGTAAGAGAATGACCACAATATAAAGAAATAGAACAGTGCTGCTTGATGTGCTATTCTCCATAGCAGTCATAATATAAAATTGAAAGAAAAAACCCACAACTGCCTCCATTAGTCCCATTAAGGTATTATCTTCAATTCTGAGAAGGAACGCCGCTGGGCTGCCACAAAGGTTGTCACAGAGAGGAAGGCCAGGATCTCTTCTCGATCATCCCAGAATGCAGGACACAGAATAATGGGCTCGAGTTACAGGAAGCCACATTCCGGCTGAACATCAAGAAAAACTTCCTGACTGTTAGAACAATGTGACAATGGAACCAATTACCTAGGGAGGAGGTGGGCTCTCCCACGCTGGAGGCATTCAAGATGAGGCTGGACAGCCACTTGTCAGGGATGCTTTGACTTGGATTCCTACACTGAGCAGGGGGTTGGATTCGATGGTCTTATAGGCCCCTTCCACCCCTATGATTCTATGACCTCTGCTTAGAATGGTGGCTGTTAGCTACCAAGCCACATACAAGGTTATGTTATTATCATATATTGTAAAGCCCTAAGCAACTTGGGACCAGGATACCTACCAGGCCACCTTTCCTTATACATACCAAGGATCAGCAGAGGAGGCCTTGCTGGTCATTCCAAAGCGAACAGAACATTGCTGTGAAATATCTAGATGGAGGGCCTTCTGTGTAGCAGCACCCACCCTTTGGAAAACCCTCCCCCATGTAGTTTGGCAGGCAGAAAATGTGGTATCTTTAAGCACCTCCTAAAAACACACCTTTTCACCCAGGCTTTCCCTGGGCTGTAAGTACAAATCATACCATTCAATTTTGCTGCTCTTAAATTGTTTTTACTGTAATTCTTTTAATGCTGTGCTTTTAAAGTTTTGTTTGTAATATTATACTTAAATGTATTCTAATATTGTGAACAGCTGAGGGATTTTACTGTATTCAGTGGTGTACAAATACCACAAATAAATAGATAGATAAATAAGTGAATTTAGAGGTTAAAAAAACACACACCTTTGGTTTCCTTGTCAGGAGTAGGAAGCCCCCCCCCCCAGCAAGCCCCCCTGAACATAGCAGAAAATCCTGTCTATTTTTACGGGGCATGAATGACCCAACAAAAGATCCAGTAGAAAATTCATATTTAAACATTTGCTTAAATATTACGGGTGGGCTTCAGTGTTGGCTGAATCCCATACTGAATTGGGATAATTCAGACAGATTTGGGAGATGTCCAAATCAAAGCAGGGCTCCTCTGAAACAGGCTGAATTGGAAAATACCTAACAATTTGGGTTTTAGGGTAACACAGACAGTGTGTCTCCAAAAATTGATACATTTCTCCCCATGGTCTCTATATAAGAAAACACTAGTGGGCAGGGGGGAGTGGGGGGAGAAGTTGGGTGTTTGTTGCCCCAAACACACTTTGATTAAATCCACCAATGTCGGTAATGATCAACTGAGTAGATCCCAGGGTTGGCTGCAATAGAAAAGGAGATGGCACAGCATAGTGCAGTAGAGCACGTAAAAAGTTATGGAATTTTTCTCATTATGGTATTATGTTGGTTTATCTTATCTAAGAGGGCAACCCTATGGTCCTGGGACAGCATCCCAGGTATCATAGGATTCATCGGAGTCCCCACTCCAAGGTCACAGATGCTGCTACAACCTCATATGGGGGTTTCTGGAATCTGATCCCTCCCCGCCCCACCTCTGCCCTCTTTCCTTCCCCTCCCTCTCCCCCCACAGCCACCATGGAAAGAACCACGCGGTTGGGGTGGGGGGGAAACACTCAGGGTTTTATAAGTTTTCTATTAAATCAGGACTAAGGGAAATATATACATACATACATACATACAATCCATCAGTTGCAAAAATTTAGCCCAACAGAACTGAATGGGCCAAGCCTGATTTGAGCAGGCTGTTTTGCTCACACATCTACCTAAAGTGGGGTTCATTTGATTCTGATTTTAACATTAAAAGATGTGCTGGGGTCTCAACAGTCTCACCCTATCGTGGTGCCCCAGGAAAGGTGATCTTTTGGTGCCTTACAGGCAGACATGCTGCCACTCTCTCTTTTGTCTTGCCTGCCCTGGCAGCAGCTGCTGCCACTGCCATCCCTCCCCGCTCCTCCTCCTCGCTTTCCCTCCCCCATCCACTGGTATCGCGAGGGATGTTGCAGAATTCTACAGTGGAATCAAATGAGTTTGGATTTCTATGAATCCAACCTGAGGATTCCACAGCGGACTGGCTTTTCCTGTGTCACATGGATTCCGCAGTCTCACAGACCATTTTTTTAAAAAACTTTCTGGAATTATATGCAAATTTAGTCATAGAAAAATATGTTAAAAAACCCACCCCACATTGGGTGAAAATGTACATTGCCCCCATAGGCTAAAGCATGAAAATGTGCAATTTGGGGTGATTTCTGAATGTTGGAGGGATTTGCCTATTTTCACAAGAGTGAATTTGCACAAATGGGAATTTGCGCAAATTTGAGAAAATGGAAAAATCTGATTCTGTCAATGAATGGATGATGGAACAAAAATTACCTGACAATCCGCAAAATGCAGACAGAACAGATTTTACAAAATCCGTACATCCCTAGCTATCACCACCACCACCCACCTACCTCCTACCCTCCTACCTCCTGGCAGCCTGTTCCTCTTCCTCCTCCTCCTCCTCCTCCTCCTCCTCCTCCTCCTCCTCCTCCTCCTCTTCTCATTCCCTTCCCCATGCATCCCACCTGGCCTCTTCCTCCTCCTCCTCCTCTTCTCTTTCTCTTCTCCCCATTCCCCCTGGCCACTTCCATCCTCCACTCTTCCACCCTCCCCCCCAGCTGCTGCTTAGGGATGTTAGAGAATTCCACCACAGATCCCAGGGAGGCCGAATTCCAGTGAATTTGGCCCCCCGGAATCCATGGCAACCCGCCCCACCACCCCGTGAAAGCCCCGCGAAACGGAGCCCACCTGGCTGCAGCTCCGGCAGCAGCTCTGGCGGCGGATGAAGCGGTGGTGGCAGCAACAGTGGCAGCTCTGGCCGCTGCTGGGCTGCTGCGGCCGCAAATGGTGGCCGTAGTAGTGGCTGCCATTTGCGTCCCTACGCCGGCCCATGATAGGCTACGTATATATTTACATAGCCTATTACGGCTAAAGCAGGGATGCAAATGGCGTAGGGGACACCATTTGCGTCCCTGCTTTAGTTGTGATAGGCTACGTAAATATATACATAGCCTATCACAGGCCAGCGTAGGGATGCAAACGGCATCCCCTATGCAGGATGCCATTTGTGTCGGCAGCAGCCCGGCAGCGGCTGGAGGCCCCGCTGCGGGTTGGCCCGGCCGGCGGCTCCGCGGACTGGCCACGGAGCGGATCCGGCCAGGCAGGATTCTGGGGGGGAGGAACGGATCGCCTCCCCCCCATCGAGGATTCCGGGGGAGGAATGGATCACCTCCCCCAACCTGCGGACCCCAGCAGAGCCAGGTAAGCAGTTTTGTACACCCCTACTGCTGCCTGAATGCATTCCTAGCGAGGCATTCTGGGTGAGGTATTCCTGGAGACTGCCTGTGTCTTGGCAGCACAGGTGATCTCCAAAGTCACCTCACCAAGAATGCCTCGCTGTGAGGAAGAGCCCCTCACAGTCACCAGTTGGGCTCTCTGGAGAGCCTCACCAGCCACTTTTCTACTATGGAATTTGCTTTAGCAGGGAAGGAGCTGGCATGGCTTCCCAGAGAGCGACCCCATCTTATGCCTAACTCTGATGCCTTCTCAGAGTTAGGCAGTGGGCAGTGGTCATGATGGTGCTATATCCCTCTTGTGCATTTATAGCTCATAACACACACAATGAAATCTGTTGCAGTATTTTGGAATAAAAGCTGAGAAATAACCCTAGAAAAGTGCTATATGGAATGTGCCCCAAAAGTTATCAGCACATTTCCATACTGATAAAAAGCACTAGTGTAGATCTAGCCGTGATCTGCACCTCTCAGACTAATGTATGGATCGCACGTTAGCTATGCACCAGCTTTTCCACTTCCCAAATGTTCCGATTATGTTCTCCTCTTAAAAATGGGGTTGCAAACACCCCTGGGAGCAAGAGAACATACTGATGTGCCATTTCCCAGGGACACATTTTTTTCCATACAATGTCCATGGGGAGGGATGGTGTGTCATCTTGTCTCATTGCTCATAGAGATGTTTGTGGCCCCATTTTCAATGGGCATTGCAACAGCTGCATTTCCTTGCCCCATGGAGACCAACTTGGAAAATTGGTTGCAGTTCAGAGTCCAAAGGAGAACTCCATTCTGATCTGTATATTAGTCCAGGAGGTCTAATTCACTTTGGGATATGGACCTAACAAAATCATTGAGCATCCCTAACCTGGAGTCTGTCATTCCACCCAGAGACCGTAGGTAGACACTGTCACTGAATTGATGCCCTATATCTGCTTGGGTATGTACCCTTCTTTAGCTACCACAATGCGTCTAAAGCTGGTTTTATGCACAGAGTGGTGCCTGGACTTATTTGTTCTTCTTCAGCAACTACTAGGGGTGCAGAGGCTGGATCTTTCCTACGTGGAGATTGTTCCCGTGTGTCCTTGAGTAAAACAAAAAAGGAGACAGACACATTTTGTACTCACTTGTAATCTCTTGCAAAGCTACAGGTGGCAACTCTGCCCAAAAGATCAGGGCACTCGTAAGAAGCAAACTGACAAGCATTTTCATGGTGCTCTCCAAAGCTGCTGTTTAGTCTTGATGAGAAGCTAGGCTTGAAGCCTTTGGTGTGGAGAAATGGAGAGGTGGCAAATATAGTACCTGGATCCCTGCTCCCTCCCACAACTAGGTAGGGTGATTAGACAAGGAAAAGGCAAGTTTGTGAAAGCTTTTCCCCCTCAAGGCAACCACAGGAAGCTGAGCTTGAAGACTTTGGTGTGGAGAAATGGAGAGGGGGCACAGAGTAACAGGATCGTGAACTGCTTTAATCTCACAGTTGGGATTACGAGGCAAGGAGCAGCCAACTGTCCAGTTTGTGAAACGCATTCCCCTCATGCCAGAAACAGGGATGACTATTTCAATAGAGCTCCTCTCCCTATACTGCTGGAATAATTCAATGCCATTTCAGATTAATTTAAAATATTGTGCTGGGTTATTTTAACTTGGTTCTATTAACATTTATTTTAAAAAAATATTTGTAACAATTGGATGTAATGGCATAGTAATAAAAAGCCATCTCCTAACATTCTAAGCATCATGCCAAGGAATAGAATCCATGCAAGGATATGTAGATAAATGGGTATCAAGATGAAGGGAGGTGCTGTAGCTCAATGGTAAATTACTGGCTTTGCATGGAAAAGGTCCCAGGCTCAATCCCTGACATCCCCAGGTAGGGCTTGGAAATCCCCTGAGACCCTGGTTAGGGAAGACTGGTCCTTTTGGTAAATCCATGTAAAGAACAAAATGAGGAGTTACTGGACATGGAGCATCTCTACACCAGCCTAAAATCCAGCATTTAAAAGGTGGCTTTCTGCTTCCGTTTTAAATGCAGGATCATGACAGACTCCCTTTACGTATGCTTCGTTCCCCACCCTTTCCTCTCCTTTCCCCCCTTATCTGAGTCTTCCATATGTTTCATTATACAGCCACTAGATGGCACTGTAGTCTAGCTCTTCTTATTGTGACTTTTCCTTTTTCACAAGGGAACTGGAGCAGAACTCAAGCACAATAATTTGATAGCTCATTATCTCCAATCTTTTGAAAAACAGAATAAAGGTTATTTAGTGCAAAGATGCCCTGGAGGTTGATGATGTCATCTAAAGGGCCTGCAAACGTCCATGAGTGAGCAATCTCAATAGCAGGATAAAAGGTTCATGTGAAGAAGCCCGTAATCCCAACTCTGTGCAGCAGAGGATACAGGGAATAGATGCTTAGGGGGCTCAGTAATAGTTTTTCCCATAGGGCGGCCACTTATGCATCACCAAAAGGAGGACAAAAGGCAACATAGATTTGTAGAAAATTGGCATGTGCTGATTTATCCATGCAAATTTAGAAATATCTCCATGCCTGAGATTAAATATTTCTTTCTAGTCATAAAATAGCTCTATATGTTCTCACCTTGGAGATCAAGGTAGGGTAGGGCTGGCTTGTTCCAGTGCACAAACTTCATTTTCCCTCTAGCTACTCAACATCTTGACTGATGACTGCTACAGAGCAACAGAAAATAAGACGTTTCTATTGTAATAAGTATTGCAAATGATCTCTCTGGCATTTCTTCTGCAACACTGGAAAGGCCCATGGTGTGAACTCTTGAGACATTCCAAACATGAATGGCTTATCTAATTTATTCCATAGAACACTACAATTATCATTGAGTATAATGGAACTTGTGTCCTTTGGTAACAAGATATCTGAAAGAAGAATGCAAAAAATTCAGAGGTACAATAACACTTAAGGCTTCACAACTTCGGAAGGAGATCTACTGAATTGGATAGGACAATCCTTCACATAGAGGACATCTTGAAATAGAGGGTGGTCCCCTGTAAAAGAAGATACATGGCCACCCTACATGACAAGCAGGAATAAACACAGAGGATAGCAAAGAAAGCCATGGGCAAATACAGCACTGAGATGCTGCAGAATATCCACAGCCTCCTATATGTGGTCAGCCTGGAAGGGCAGGGGAGCACGCCACTCAGAAATGCCAAACTATGCAAAAACTGAAGGCACCCCTCTCCACCAACATCCCTGGGAACAACACCAAAGCCCACCAGTCAAGGACTGTGCTGGTGATGATGTCCACATGATGCCTGTGCATGGAGGGGGCAATGAGGGCAGAAACCAACTTCCAAACTTCCAATGTCGTAACACACACAATAATGCCCCAGTATGCCCGGTCCATGAGCCCAGTGGCACAGGCAGCAAGGAATCCACTATTGCCAATCCTCAAGCATCCTGCCAGGTAGAGGTTCAAGTTCCATCATGCTGCTCATGAGCACTGTTTTGAAGCAGCAGCCACAAAAGGAAGGAAGGAGAGCCCATACACACCACCGACATGACTCCCCTATCAGGAAGCCTGCAGAGAGCACACACAGCCCTCGTAGGATAAGGGTTCCAGAGCTACCAAGGGAGCCAAAGGGAAAGGCCAGGACACAAAAGAGGGGGTGCCACAAACACACACTGACAGCAGCATCCTGCAGTGACTCAATACATTGGGCTTGAGGTTGGGAAGCAGGAGAAGTGAACTTGAAATCCACCAGGTGGAAGGGGATGAACTTTTCCATGGCTGCAAACAGCAGATGTATCAGGGGCAAATGGTAATGAGCTCCCCGGATTCTAACCCACACTGCAAACACCACAGACCAGTTCCCCAATGACACAGCCAGACAGAGTGGATCCTAACAGGAAAGGAGACGTCATGTGTGGCGTTGCCAGCCAGACACTCCAGTGGGGCTTCTGCTCCTTGGACAGTTGCTCGACTTACAGCAGGGCAGAAGGTGTAGTGTCCCTCATGCCACTAGCTCTATGTTTGCAACCCCTTCACCTGTTATATACCTGTCTGTCATGGAACTTGCAAGGGTGCAGACATTTTCCCTCCATGTGCTCAGCATATGAATGTCAGGGACTGAGTGAAAAGGGCTAGACAGTGTTTCAGGTAATGTACCCCCTTGAAGCCTTAGGTCATAGGTTGTTGTTCCTTAATTATAGAAAGCCAGGAGAAAAGGTTTGAAGGAACACTACATTCTTTTTCCCTAACCTGGTGCCCTCCAGATGTGTTAGACTACAGATGTAGTAAACTACAATTATCATCCTTGATGCTGGATATGCTAGATAGGGCGTCTGGGAGCTGTAGTCCAAAACATTGGGATTACGCCAGGTTGGAAAACACTGTGCTACATGTTAATCTTTCTTATATGTCAAGGCATCTTCCAACTCAAAGTTGTTGTTGTTCAGTTGTTAAGTCATGTCCGACTCTTCGTGACCCCATGGACCATAGCACGCCAAGCCTTCCTGTCCTCCGCTCTCTCCCAGAGCATGCTCAAGTTCATATTCATTGCATCGGTGATGCTATCTAGCCATCTCATCCTCTGCCGTCCCCTTCTCCTTTTGCCTTCAATCTTTCACAGTATCAGGGTCTTTTCCAGGGAGTTTTCTCTTCGCATTAGGTGGCCAAAATATTTGAGCTTCAGTTTCAGTATCTGTCCCTCCAATGAGCTGTCAGGGTTGATCTTCTTTAGGATTGGCTGATTTGACCTCCTTGCAGTCCAGGGGACTGGTAAGAGTCTTCTCCAGCACCACAGTTCGAAAGCATGAATTCTTCGGTGCTCAGCCTTCCTTATAGTCCAGCTCTCACAGCCATACGTTGCTACTGGGAAAACCATAGCTTTGATTAGATGGACCTTTGTCAGCAAGGTGATGTCTCTGCTTCTTACTATGCTGTCTAGGTATGCCATAGCTTTCCTCCCAAGGAGCAAGCGTCTTTTAATTTCATGGCTACAGTCACCGTCTGCGGTGATCTTGGAGCCCAAGAAAGTAAAATCTGTCACTGCTCCTATTTTGTCCCCTTCTATATGCCAGGAAGTGATGGGGCCAGATGCCATGATCTTCGTTTTTTTAATGTTGAGTTTCAAACCAGCTTTTGCACTCTCCTCTTTCACCCTCAACAAGAGGCTCTTCAGATCCTCTTTGCTTTCTGCCATTACGGTGGTATCGTCTGCGTATCTGAGGTTGTTGATAATTCTCCCAGCAATCTTAATTCCGACCTGTGATTCATCCAACCCAGCGTTTCTCATGATATACTCTGCATATAAGTTAAATAAGCAGGGCGACAAAATGCAGTCTTGTCGTACTCCTTTCCCAATTTTGAACCAATTGGTTGTTCCATGTCCGGTTCTTACTGTTGCTTCTTGACCCTCGTACAGGTTTCTCAGGAGACAGGTAAGGTGGTCTGGTACTCCCATCTCTTTAAGAATTTGCCACAGTTTGTTGTGATCCACACAATCAAAGGCTTTAGCGTAGTCAATGAAGCAGAAATAGATGTTTTTTCTGGAATTCTTTTGCTTTCTCCATGATCCAGCGAATGTTGGTGATTTGATCTCTAGTTCCTGTTCCTCTTCGAAACCCAGCTTGTACTTCCGGTAGTTCTCGGTTCACATACTGCTGAAGCCTAGCTTGTAGTATTTTGAGCATCACCTTGCTGGCATGTGAAATGAGCGCAATTGTATGGTAGTTTGAACACTCTTTGGCATTGCCCTTCTTTGGAATTGGAATGTAAACTGATCAATTCCCGTCTTGTGGCCACTGTTGAGTGTTCCAAATGTGTTGGCATATTGAGTGCAGCACTTTAACAGCATCATCTTTGAGGATTTTAAATAGCTCAGCTGGAATACTGTCATCTCTGCTAGCTTTGTTGTCAGTAATGCTTCCTAAGTCCCACTTGACTTCACTCTCGAGGATGTCCAGCTCAAGTTCAGTGACCGCACTATCATGGCTATCAGGGACATTCATATCTTTCCTGTATAGTTCTTCTGTGTATTCTTTCCACCTCTTCTTAATCTCATCTGCTTCTGTTAGGTCCCTGCTTCTTTGTCCTTTATCATACCCGTCTTTGCACAAAACATACCCTTGATATCTCCGATTTTCTTGAAAAGATCTCTAGTCTTTCCCATTCTGTTGTTTTCCTCGATTTCTTTGCATTGTTCATTTAAGAAGGCCTTCTTGTCTCTCCTTGCTATTCTCTGGAACTCTGCATTCATTTGGATATATCTTCCCCTTTCTCCCTTGCTTTTCGCTTCCCTTCTTTCCTCAGCTACTTGTAAAGCCTCCTCAGACAGCCACTTTGCTTTCTTGCATTTCTTTTTCTTTGGGATGGATTGAGTTGCTGCCTCCTGAACAATGTTACGGACCTCTGTCTATAGTTCCTCAGGCACTCTGTCAATCAGGTCTAATCCCTTAAATCTATTCGTCACCTCCACTGTATATTCATAAGGGATATGATTTAGGTCATACCTGAATGGTTTAGTGGTTTTCCCTATGTTGTTCAATTTAAGCTGAAATTTTGCAAGAAGCAGCTTATGATCTGAGGCACATTCAGTTCCAGGTCTTGTTTTTTTTACTGACTGTATAGAGCTTCTCCATCTTTGGCTGCAAAGGACATAATCAATCTGATTTTGATATTGACCATCTGGTGATGTCCATGTGTAGAGTCGTCTCTTGTGCTGTTGGAAAAGAGTGTTTGCTATGATCAGCGTGTTCTCTTGGCAAAACTCTATTAGCCTTTGTCCTGCTTCATTTTGTACCCCAAGGCCATGCTTGCCTGTTATCCCGGTGATTTCTTGACTTCCTACTTTGGCATTCCAATCCCCTATGATGAAAAGGACATCTTTTTTTGGTGTTAGTTCTAGAAGGTGTTGTAGGTCTTCATAGAACTGATCAACCTCAGCTTCTTCGGCCTCAGTGGTTGGGGCATAGACTTGAATTACTGTTGAATGGTTTGCCTTGGATTCATACTGAGATCATTCTATCATTTTTGAGATTGTACCCCAGTACAGCTTTTCCCACCCTTTTGTTGACTATGAGTGCTGCTACTCCATTTCTTCTAAGGGATTCTTGCCCTCAGTAGTAGATATGATGGTCACCTGAATTAAATTCGCCCATGCCTGTCCATTTTAGTTCGCTGATTCCCAAGATGTCGATGTTCAATCTTGCCATCTCATGTTTGACCACCTCCAGCTTACTTTGATACATTGATCTGACATTCCAGGTTCCTAAACAATATTGTTCTTTATAGCATTGGATTTTCTTTTCACCACCAG
Source organism: Heloderma suspectum (assembly GCF_057233095.1). Classification (NCBI taxonomy): domain Eukaryota; kingdom Metazoa; phylum Chordata; class Lepidosauria; order Squamata; family Helodermatidae; genus Heloderma; species Heloderma suspectum. The sequence continues at coordinate 281,227,252 of NC_139461.1, read as the reverse complement.
ACACATCCACAGCTGAGTGTCCTTTCAGCTTTGGCCCAGCCGCTTCACTCTTTCTGGTGCTACTTGGAAATACCCTCTGCTCTTCCCCAGTAGTATATTGGACACCTTCCGACCTGAGGGGCTCATCTTCCGGCATCATATCTTTTAGCCTTGTGATCCGTTCCATGGGGTTTTCTTGGCAAGAATACTGGAGTGGGTTGCCATTTCCTTCTCCAGTGGACCACATTTTGTCAGAACTCTCCGCCATGACCTGTCCGTCTTGGGTGGCCCTGGATGGCATAGCTTATGGCTTCACTGGGTTACGCAAGCCCCTTCGCCACAACAAGGCAGATATTTCTGCCATTTTTGTTTTGCCAAAAAAGAATGAGGCCTCTTCTAGGAGATACTCTTTCATGCAATAAATGTGCCTTTGTTTATTGTTTGTAATATCTTTGTTTATAAGCCCCCAAAGCTCCCTTATGCGAGCTCCACTGACCTGCCTCCTTTTGGAAACAAGCATTTCTGCTCATTTCAGGTTGCCCTGGAAGCCCTAAATTCCCATTGTGCAAGTGCTGGGGGCCATTTGTGTAATGGAATTGGTGGGGCAGGAGAGAATCAGCAGGGGCAGAAGTGCCCTGTTGGATTCTGCCCCAGATATCTTGTCTCAATGTAGAGCACAATCCTAAGGGCAAGGAGCCCTAAACAACAGAGCACTCTCATCCCATAGGCTCCATCTTGCCCAATGTCCTGCCAAGCTCTTGTGGGCAGGGCAGAAAGAACAGCAGAGGCCTATTTTGCTTCTCTGTCCCCCTGAAAGGGAAAATCAGTTGGACAAGCCTTAGAGGTTGACTATCTTTCTCTATGTGCTGGGGGCGTTGTTACGGAAGCGTAGCATCCTTTAGGCCCAAAGTACAGTGTACATGATCCATTCCATAGCCAAAGGGTGTAACTCCAGTGCATGTAAAAATAGCCAGTGGAGAGTAGGAATATTGTATACAGAAGCAACATCAAGGAGGGGAAGGGAGGATTCGCTGGAGGACTAAGTCATGCCTATAGATTAATCATTTCCCCATTTGGTGCTGCAGCGTTTGAATCATTTCCCTCCTGGCTGATGCCACTTCCTCCTTCCTGGGTGGTGTTGTGTAAAGTCTTGTGTTAAGTTGGGAGAGCAGATGAAGCTGCAGGATGGGGTACGTAAATACCCCATGCCTAGGCTCTGTCTCTTAAAAATCTGGAATTCTCCACACCAGTGGATTTTACTTTTTCCAAATTGTGGTTTCTTGGGAGGATTTATCCCAGGATGTCTATGCTCTGGTTAACCAGCTCAGAAGCAGATGAGAGTGAATGACTTGCATGGGGAAAGAGGACCCCCGCTCCACCATTATCACCAAGGACTTGCCACTGTTGTACCATTGTCTGATGTTGTCTTCACCCAACTGCAAATTGCAATACACTCTTGCATTCACTGGATACCGACTCCTGTCCTATGATGCAGTTCAGTCAGGAACATGGCAGTTACCATTTAATTATGGGTTTGGGGATGTTCTCTCTAAAGAAGGAAAGTCCCATGAACTCTGGGCACACTGCCTTCCAGATCTTCTCTTGCATAGTCAGAGTGACACAGCTAGTGGCAGCTATCCTGAGCTGGACCAAAGGTAAGATGGAATGGGCTGTGGTAGGACAGTGGTCTGGCATTCATGTATAGACATGAATGTATAGACAACCAATGAAGAACCAACAAAGCTATAGCCCATTTCTGGTTATATGATCTACAAAGCAAAGAGGGTGCTTGTCCTGTTACTTATCTACCAGTGCAGAGTTAAGAACATAAGAAGAGCCAGGCTGGATCAGACCAAGGGTCCATCTAGTTTAGCATTCTGCTCATGCAGTGGCCAACCAGCTGCCCATGGGAAACCCACAAGCAGGACATGAGTGCAACAGCACCCTCCTGCCCATGTTCCCCAGCTACCGGTGTACATAGGCTCACTGCCTCTGGTACTGGAGGTAGCACATAGCCATCAAGAATTTTAAAAACTATTCTGTCTGCATTTTGTGGATTGCCAGGTACTTTTCGTTCTGTGGCCTGCTCATTGATGGAATTGGATTTTTCCCAATTTTGCGCAAATTTGCAATTCACATTTGCACAAAGTTGCACTTGCAGAAATGTGCAAATCCCGCCCCCCATGCACCCTTTCATGCTTTAGTCTATGCTGGAAATGCAATATTCAGATGGTGTTTGTTTGTTTGTTTACATATTTTTCTATGACTACATTTGCTTAATATTCCAAAAGATTTTTTTTAAAGGTTCCACAAGGCCACAGTATCCATGCAACATGGGAAAAACTAGTCCACTGTGGCATCCATGGGTTGGATTCATAGAAATCCAAACTGATTTGATTTTGTTGTGGATTTCTCCAACATCCCTAGCCTGAACCATCCAATAGCATTCCTCCTGCAGTAACCATTCCCAATTCTTCTAATTCTACTGATCATAAATATTTACCTCTCCAGTTCCTTAAACCTCCACATATTAATCTTCCTTTGGATGCTCCCTTTCCAAGGTGCTTAATGTTGTTGGGATTTCCTCTTTAGTTTGAGTGGTATTCCCAAAGCATAAAGCCCAAACATTGATCTCTGGCATTGGGTCCACATAGCAATTTGCACAATGACTGTGACAGCAATGATTCCATTGCCGTTATAATCATTCTCACATTTATTAAGTTCTGCAGGAATGCACACATAAAGGTGTGAAGGACAGATGCAAAGTTTGCAGGGGGTTCTAAAGTCCACATGAAAATCATCTACATTGTTGTGAACCTTTCTTGAAGAACTGACCATTTTGTGCTCCATTTTGTCAAATGTACACATTGTTTGCAATCAATTATCCATAATTTAATGCCTTTTTGGACCTTATTTTAATTAAAACACACTTTTTTGAATGCATTCCCCATATATATACATACATACATACATACATACATACATAATGTGTATATATATATATGTGTGTGTGTGTGTGTGTATATATATATATATATATATATATATATTTACATACACACACATACATATATATATAAATCACTGCAAATATTGAAGTGTAACTGCGTTTTGGTCCATGTACTCATTTGGGAGGTGCCTATTAGGTAATTTTGCATTAAAATGTGAACTGAACAGCTTTCTCTTCCATCCCTAGTCATGTTGGTTATACGCTACCTGGAGGGTCAGAGGCAGCTGGACTCTGGATCCCATTTGCTGCGTAACAGCAGCAGAGGGTTGTTGCGCTGAGGCCTGCTTAAGTTATGGGCTTCCCAGAGGCATCTGGTTGGCCACTGAGGGAAACAGGATTCTGGGCCAGTTGATAATTCAGCCTTACCGGCTTGTATGGATACCATTTGTGCGTGTTGCAGTGACCAGTTACAGGCACGTTGGCTATGCTTCTTGGCTTTTACGTGGCACAAGTTATAAAATAAGTCTGTTGAAATACAATTTAAACAAAATGAAACAAAACACAGTGTTCATCAGTAGCAAGCTATGCTATCCAGCTGGACTTTGAGGGAATGAATAATTGGGCTGGCTAGAAAGATGGAAGTTTCCTTGAGATTTGGGATGGGGGTTCATGCACATTTTTGTAAAAAGGAAGCTGGATCTTGATGTGGGCTGGTCAAGGTCAGGACATTTACAACACGAATTCATAATTTGAATATGAAATGAAGGCTGACTGAGCCCTGCAATGTGTTTATTGCATTTTTATCCAACCCCCTCCTGCAAATAGCACAGGGCAGTATACGTGATCCTCCCCCATTTGATCTTCACAACAACCATGTGAGGTAGGTTAGGTGAAGAATGAGTGGCTGAACAAGGATTTGTACCTGGCTCTCCCCAGTCTGTCTCCACTGAACCATATCAGTTCTGAACCACAACATTAAGGTTTGAGAAATGTACTTCAACTGTTTTGTGCAAGGAGACTATATTCACTTAAGCAGAAAGGGGAAGATGTGGTCAAGATGTGGGAATCATCTGACACTGGTCCTAGGGAGAGGTCCACAAAGCAAAGCAAACCCAGTAATACACACACACACACACACACACACACCCCCCAGAATGTTTATCAAAAGCAAGCTATGCTATCTAGCTGAACTTTGAGGAAAGGAATAATGGGTGTGGCTAGAAATAAGAAGCCTGCTTTGAGATTTTGGGGGTCTAGCGCCCCTTTTTATAAAATGTAGCTGGATCTTGATGTGGGCTCGTTGAGGTTAGGACCTTTAGAAAACTGATTTTTAATTTGAGGGATGACTCCCATCAGCTCTGAACCTCAGGATCTGGTCTGAGAAATTAGCTTCCACTGCTTTTTCAAGGGGAATTTGATACACATGAGTATAAAAGGGAGATGTGGTCAAGATGTGGGAATCATCTGACACTTATCCTATGCAATGGTCCATAGGAATGGTCCAGAAAGCAAAAACAAAACATCACCCTCAGTAATAGACACACAGGGCCTCCCCTCCCCCTCTCTCCACCAGACAGAAACACTTTGGCCACCACAGCCAAACCAAGCAGATCCAGCTGGACTATCAGAGCTTTCCCTAGTCCCATATTAGGTCACTCTCCCCTTGAAAGTGAGGGGATGGAAAACAGTCATTAGATGGCAATTACTGATCATAGCATATGCTTGTTCCCAGTTCTTTTAGAAGAAGGCAGTAGCACAATCTCTCTCCTGTGTCACCTCCTATGGGCAATGTTATCTTCTGTTCATATGCTGGTTGAACAACAGTTGAGCTACCCATAATTTATAGGTTTTAATTGATCTATTTCTATTGAGTTCGCATAATATGTATACTTCAGTATGACTGGACTGTGAGCTAGGATGGTAGAGGTGATTTATCTTCTGGTCACATCTGAACTCCATCGTTCTAAGCCCTCTGATATCTTAATGTTATACTCAATTTTTTAAAATTGCAAAGAAATATCATGACTCAGTAATTGGGACTGCAAATGCTGCTGCATAAACAGGTGTGTATTTAGAATTCTGCATTAATCACTTTTCCATCCATTAGAGGGATCCAGTGATTTGTTTTCCAAGACATGATTACTTCAGGTATTCATCATGAAATTAGTTCACCCTGAAGAAAGAAAAAGAAAGGGATTGACTTCAATGAATCTCCTTAATTTGTACAGTTCTACCACAAACAATGTAATGCAGTTCTTATGCCAAGCTCCAAAAGGATATCCTGAAAGTGCCTGTAGAATTTCCTCCTATGTGAAGATTAATTACATCAGATTCAGTTACCTTTTTATGGGATCCATACAACGGTGATGACAGGGTTGATAACAGCACTTCATTGGTTCTGGGCATTCGACGTCGGATGAACACAGATCTCTTTGACGTTGGAAGCACTGTACGAGGAGAACAGGAGGACAGATTCCAGGTCTCTCTGTAACACAGAATGACCACAATATAAACAAATAAAACAGTAGCATTTAGTGTGCTATTATTAGGGTTTTGCAGGAGCCTGGACTACTCACTTTTCTTTTCACATTGTTAACAAACATTTCTTACATCAACATAATACAACATTTGCATGACTTGACTTTTAAACTGCAGGGATGTTTTTTGGAATTGCAAATTTTTCTTGGAACTGGATGTTTTGTGTGTGGTTGCACATTTTGTTTATATACACAAGTCCTCAAAAGTAGCTGCACTGGCCCATGGAGAAAAAAAATAGACAGTCGGGCAATATCTTTATTAGCACCACACAAAATTCCACACAATTATGCAAGCTTTCAATTTAGATGAATTAGTCAGTGGTAGGTGTTGCAGCTATAAGAGTACACCTAGCGATGCATTCTGGGAAGGAGAAGCAATGGCTGATCACCATTTCTAAGAACACAAAAGCCAGGGGTAACTAATCTGCCTCTTGCCTTTGGCAAAACACACAGGCTCCTGAGGTGGCATAAGCAGAAATGCAGACAGACATGACAGTACTTATATTAACAAAGCCAGAGATTAATTTTCGGTGGTGCGCTAGATAAAAAAAGTAAGTTGAAGCCACATTGTGAGTACTACGTAGCAGTTGGAGGGGACAGAACTGTCACTGCAAACTCTCTCTTCGGGTGGTAGAAAATCATATTCATTCCTACTACTGACTCATTTGCTCAGACTGCAAATCTCCCTTTTGAGACTGGGAGCGTTGCCCTTATTTTCGCCGTAGTCTACGTAAATCTTTACGTAGACTACAGCGACCAAATAAAGAACGGGAATGGCGGCTCCCTATGGGGGCCGCCATTTGCGTACGCGCTTTTTTTTTTTTAAAGTCACCCGTGATAGGCTACGTGATGATTAACATAGCCTATCCTGGCTGACTTTGCAGATCTAGCCGTGATAGGCTACGTTAATCGTCACGTAGCCTATCACAGGGGCATTTTTTTTTTTCTTTGATTGGAATGGCGGCGGCGGCAGCCGGTCGAAAGACCGGCTGCCGCTCCTGCCCCGGACGAACACCCGCTGAACCGCCGGCCAGACCCGCCGCCGGGAGGGACATTCGGCAAAGGTAAGTCCCGTCCCGGGGAGGGTGCGGGGGGGGGGCGTGCGGAGAATTTCTCCCCGAAACTTGTTCGGGGGGCCGAACACGTTGGCGCTCGGCCCCCCGAAGTTTTGGGGAGAAATTCTCCGCCATCCCTAGTCCAGATAATCAGTTTCCTCCAAGAACGTCTGAAGTTTCCCAGCCACCACATGCTCAAGCACTTTGCCCCCAAAGGAAATATTAGCAATGGAGTGATAGTTCTCACACACCTCTGGGTCTAGGGAGGTCCTCTTCAGGACAGGGTGCACTACACCCTCTTTCAAGGCAGCAGGCACCACCCCCTGACAGAGCGAAGCATTTACCACCCCTGGACCCACCCAGCCAATCCACCCCTGCAAGATCGTATTAGCGAAGATGGGCAAGGGTCAAGCTTACATGTGATGGGACGGACTGATTCAAGCAACTGATTCATATTGCTTAGTTTAGTGGCACTTGGATTTGAACTAGCAGCTATGTAGTCAACACTATGGAGGGAGAGAGATGGAGGTGGGGGAGTTCCTGATGCTATCAAAAGGCATGGGAGGGAGCTAAGATTCCGCAGGCTGCGTTGAAGGCCTAGTCAAAACTGGGCAGACTCAAAATGTAAATGGCCTGGGTTGGGCAATGTGAAGGGGGAAGCAGAATGAACACTTAATAGAGCAAAACTGGAAAAAGCGAGAAATTAGAATGCATATATTTATCTATTCCTTTTTGGTTGCACTTGTCACAACCAGTAACTTTCTGCTTCCTTCCTCTGCTCAGATGAATTGTCCTTTCCGGATGCAGATGACTAATATTCAGTTCCAACAGCTATCCCCCATGAATTGTCCGATCCTCTTTTAAAGCCACATAAATGAGGGCCTGCCACAGCTCGTGGCAGTCAGTTCTATAAATTATGCATTGTTTGAAGGACTATTTCCTTTTGTATTTGTCATTAACTGGGTTCTCTTTATACCGGGTATTTACTTTTGTTCTCAAAATTCTTCCTGATGTAATGGACATTACTAAGGGCAGAGCAGTATGGGACTTAGTAGGGCAGGATGTTGGATTTCCATCCACATTTACTGTGAGGAAAAATTAACTTAGTCTCTAAAGTACCTGTTGGATTCACACAGCGCATCGAACAAGAAAGGCAGCATTTCTGATTTCCTTGGCAAAAAAAATCATTTTCGCACTCAGCAGGGCCAAGATGATGATCTCTTGGGCAGATCCCAGTCTTGCCTGCTAGAAGAAGAGGAGATGGTATAGCATAGTCCATTGCTGCAGCAAGTAAATACTTATGGAATCATTCTTATTCAGTATGGTATTAAGCTGTTCAATATTATCTAAATATTTCTATCTGACATGCAGTTTTTGAGGCGATTTTTAAAACTATACAGTTTCCAAAATTGCAATATCTCTCAATCTAAAAATGTGTGTGTGTGTGTGTGTGTGTGTATAAACACACACCCTCGTAAAAAAACCCTGCTGGTTTAAAAGACCAGAAGCTAAGGCTATCTCATGTTGATCCAAACTCCACAAAGCCAGGAAATTGGAAGCGAAGGCTGATGCCTTATCTGATGTCCCACGTGATCGGTCATGATGTTGTGCAATGTCACAAATCGTGCTTGCTTACAACTTGCCCTCCATGCACCCACAGCAATACAGTAAAGCTCAGGTCCTTCATAAGGCAATACAGGATCAGGGCAACGTGGAGCATCTTTGCAGTGGTCCCAGGCACTCCCTCCTCCCAATCTGGATTTGGGACTGGAAGCCCCAGGAAAAGTGTGGGTGCATGGAGGGTAAGTTGTAAGCCAGCACAATTTGTGACATTGCACCACATCATGGCTGACCACGGGTCCAAGAATCTCACTGCTGCTGCTGCCTTTCCTCCACACAGCAGCTATTCCCCCCCACATACACACACATTCCAAGTGCTGCGTTATGATTCTCCCATTGACTTTCATTATAAAATAAAAATTATTTTTAAAATAACTTAATTGAATTTAAAAAGAAGAAATGCCATTCCACCAACTACAATATAAAGGGAGTAGGAAAACAGCAAGCTTTAAAATAAGGAGCCCAGAGTTTTTTCACAAATGATGGGCACAAAAGGTTGCTAACACATGTTTTTGGGAACCCTTTGATGTGACCCAGGATTTCTTTTCTTTTTTCTGTTAACTGCCCAGGGGTGTACGAAACCCCACTTACCTGGCTCTGCCGGGTTCCACTGGGGAGGGGGGGAGGCACTCCGTCCCTCCCCCCGGAATCCTGGCTGGCTGGCTCTGCTCTGTGGGGATTCTGCGGAGCTGCCAGCCGGCTCCGCCAGCAGCTGGACATCCAGCCGCTGGCTAGCAGGGAGGCAAATGGCGGCGGCCATAGCCGCCACCGTTTGCGTCCCTGTATTCAGCCGTGATAGGCTACATAAAGACTTATGTAGCATATCACGTCTGGGTTAAAAAACAAAACAAAAACGCGTACGCAAATGGCGGCGGCTATGGCCGCCGCCATTTGCGTTCCTCATTTTTGGCCGTCTTAGTCTACGTAAATATTTATGTAGACTAAGATGGCAAAAATAAGGGGGAATGCAAATAGCGTAGCGGACGCTATTTGCGTTCCCCTTTATTTTCTCCTTCTTAGTCTATGTAAATATTTATGTAGACTAAGATGGCCAAACATAAGGAATGCAAATGGCGGCGGCCATAGCCGCCACCGTTTGCGTCCCTGTATTCAGCCGTGATAGGCTACATAAAGACTTATGTAGCATATCACGTCTGGGTTAAAAAACAAAACAAAAACGCGTACGCAAATGGCGGCGGCTATGGCCGCCGCCATTTGCGTTCCTCATTTTTGGCCGTCTTAGTCTACGTAAATATTTATGTAGACTAAGATGGCGAAAATAAGGGGGAATGCAAATAGCGTAGCGGACGCTATTTGCGTTCCCCTTTATTTTCACCTTCTTAGTCTATGTAAATATTTATGTAGACTAAGATGGCCAAACATAAGGAATGCAAATGGCGGCGGCCGTAGCCGCCTCCATTTGCGTATGCGTTTTTTTAAAAAAAACCAGACATGATAGGCTACGTGAGTCTTTAAGTAGCCTATCACGAATGGGGGGGGAACAGACAGCAAATGGTGGTGGCGGCGGCCATTCGGAAGGCCAGCCGCCGCCGAAGCCGCCACTGGAGCCGCCGCCATCCGGAACATCCGCCCCAGGTAAGTCTCGTCCCGTGGGGGATCCGTGGGGGGTGGGGGAGTGGCAGTCCTTTCCGCCACAGAGTTCAGGGGGCCGAATGCACTGGCATTCAGCCTCACCGAGATCCGTGGAGGAATTCTCTGACATCCCTATAAGTGCCCGATCTCCCTCACTCTTCAGCCAATCTTCCTGAAATGTCACTGTCTGTTGAAAAGGAGATTGTTCCAATTGTTCTTGAAGCTACTCTCTTCCACTCATCTTAGAAGATGCTACTGGTAAGATTAATCAGGTGTGTTGGAGAAGAGGTTTTTGTCCTAACTTTGCAACTGTTATTGAAAAGAGTTTGGTCAACACTTTCTTCATTTCATCCTTAAGAAAAGATTTACAAAAGGGGACACATGTAAGTTGTGTGTGGGGGTGGGGTAAAGGTAAAGGTGTCCCCAACCAGTCGTGTCCGACTCTAGGGTGCGGTGCTCATCCCCGTTTCTAAGCCGAAGAGCCAGAGCTGTCCGAAGACGCTTCCGTGGTCATGTGGCCGGCATGACTGAACACCGAGGTGCACGGAACGCTGTTACCTTTCCCGCCGAGGCGGTACCTATTTATCTACTTGCAATTTCTTGCTTTCGAACTGCTAGGTTGGCAGAAGCTGGGACTGAAGACGGGAGCTCACTCTGTCACGCAGCACTCGGGTCTCGAACTGCTGACCTGCCGACCTTCCAGTCCGCAGTTCAGCGTCTTAACCACTAAGCCACCGTGGCACCTACATGGGGGTGGGGTGGGATGGGGGAATTGAGGTGTTTCCAAATTTTCTATTATCCCAGGAGTAGGGAAAATAAATATATAAGGTATTCATCAGCTGTGAAAATTTAGCCGAACACGAACCGTTGGGCCAAGCTGGATGTGAGTGGAGCAGCCACATTTGCTCACACATCTACCCTAAATTTTGGTGTGTTGGGTCTAAATTTAACATCAAAATTTGCGCTTGGGTATAGAGACAAGAGCAGTCCCCCACCATGACGCCCTGCAGTTTTTTCTTACCCTGGCTTCAACTAGGGATGCTTGCAGAATTCAATCTTTATTCAATCGATTTAAAAGTATTTTTAGGCCACCTTTCAGGATAGGTCCTTGTGAATTCCAATACAGATTGAATGGATCTGTACCTCTCAGACTAATGTGCAGATTGAAAATTAGCTACACACCAGGTTTTGACTTACCAGATGTTCTCATTATGTTCCCCTCTTCAAAACCGAGCCAAAATGTGTTACCATGTGCTCTTGAGAAAAACCAAAATTGAGGCAGCTGCATTTTGTACTCACCTGGTGGAAACTTTTGCAAAGCTGCAGGTGGCAGCTCAGCCCAAAAGATCAGGGCAGCCACAAGAAGCAAGCTGCTCAGTGTCTTCATGGCGCTCTTCGAAGCTGGCGTTCAGTCTTGATGGGAAGCTGGGCTCGAAGCCTGTGGGGTGGAGAAATGGAGAGGGGGCTAATAAAGCCCTTGGATCCTTGCCCCTTCACACTGCTGCAAATTTGCGGAATCCAACCAACGGGTTTATTAGGCAAGGAAATGTAACGGTCAAGTTTGTGAAAGCTTTTCCCCTCAGGGCAACCACAGGAAGCTGGGCTTGAAGACTTCGGCGTGGAGAAATGGAGAGGGGGCACAGAGCACCTGCATCCCCTGTGCGTTGGCTCAATCTCACAGTTGGGATTATTAGGCAAGGAGCAGCCAACCGTCAAGGGTGTGAAATATGTTCCCCTCAAGTCAGAAACAGGGACGCCTATTACTTAACCAGCCTTGGCCAACAGACATGGACTCTCTCTCACCAAGAGCGCTTCCCTTTTGGGAACGTGATAGCAGGTTCTAGACTGTTTTCTAAGCAATGGGACCATCTGCAAGGCTATGGATGCCCCCCACCATTTCCCCCCCTGTATTATTCCTCAGGTGCATTATTCAGGGTTCTTTCACATGAGTCTGTCCTAACCAGAGGGTGTGGTCATCTAGGCCAGGGGTGCACACAAGGTACATCTCCAGATATGTTGGGCTTCAACTCCCAGAACCCCCTGCCAGTATAGCCAATGGTCATGAATGCTGGAAGCTGATGTCCAATACATCTGGAGATTTACTTTGTGCTCACCCCGACCTAGGCTAGTATTTCTTCAGAGTGTCACTAGCTCAAAAGGTAATGTGAAGCAGGAGTAATTGCAGGAACTCCAGGCAGAGTTCTGCACACGCACAGGAGCAAGTTTTGTTTGCGATGAAAGTCTTAGCCTTCAGAGCTCAGCAGGGTTGAGATGGCTGTTTCCAAACTGAGTTGGTGGATGTGCCTTAAGGCATGTGTTACTGTTTGAATGGAAGCCCCGTGGAAATTGAAATAGCTGCATGAGACTGCAATCTTTTTGCAAAGCTGATCTGGGAGGGTGAAGGACCAGAAAATACCACCAATATACCCCAAGGGAGGGCTTGCAGAATCCAGAACATGCATGCATACAGCACATATGTACACTGGTAACTGGTTCCATTGCCCCTGTGTGCATTGGGTGTGCATGTGGGCCAGGGCATTTGAGCAAACGTTATGTGGTTGTGTTACTCATACACCTTCCCCTGCAGCCAGCAAGAGATTGCACCACATAGAAGCAGCTACCAAACTGCCAGCAACACTTGTGAGGGGCCCCTGTCATATTTTACAAGCTAGGGGTGTATGTATAAATAACAGAGGGTATCAAGATGAAGGGAGGGGCTGTCGTCTTGCTTTGCGTGCAGAAAGTCCCAGGTTCAATCCCTGGTATCTCCACCTGGACTAGGAATATCCCTACTCTGAGGCCCCAGAGAGCAGCTGGAACTCAGTGTAGACAAGCCTTTCCTCAACCTGATGTCCTCCAGATGTGTTGGACTACAACCCCCATCATTCCACCCAGAGAGTCAGGAGCTGGCTCAGTATTTCTTGGAACACAGCATACTGTCAATGGAATTCATTCTACTCTATTCTATGGGGGGGAAATAATGGGGTTCAATCAGGGACAAGTAAGAGGGTGCAAAACCTGCCTCTCATAAACACACACACACACACACACAGGTTTCATGATGGGCAAACCCCCCAAGTCCTTTAGTTTCTCCCATATAAAGCATTGGCTGCTATTCCTATGGGGAAAAAACTAAAGTTCCATCACAGGAAAAAATGTGGCAATGGAGGCAAAACATGCTGGCCGTTCTTGACAGTGGCCCATCTGTAGAAGCCACAGGCAAGGATACAATTTGTGTCCATGCAGAGAGGGCACAGAAATGTGTTGTACAAGTGCCCAGAGGGCAGAGGGGTCAACTCCCTTACCTTTTGTGATGCCCCCTTTAGTTACTAGGCAAAAAGAGGATAAAAGAGGACATGGATTTGTATCAGTGTGTTGTATCAGTGATCAAATGACAGAGGGGAGAGGGGGTCAGCTTCCCTTCCTTTTTGTGATGGCCTCCTTAGTTACTTGTTTTAGAAAGATTTACGGAGATGGGGGTGGAAGAGGGGAGGTTTGCTGAAGTTGGAAGAATTTTATTGGCAGACATTTTGGTTATTTAATAGGAATTAAGCAGAAACAGCTGTACTCTATATTTCGCTTTCATTTTGGTTTTGCAGTCCATTGATAATCAAAAGAGCACCATTTTTTTTGGACTCCTGGGCAGTCATGGTCCTTCTGGCAATAGGTAAGTCCAAATAAAGAGCAGAAATGAAGAGTTACTGGACATAATCCCAGGTCTGTGCAGCAGAGGAAATAGATGCATATGAGGGTCAATGACCATGTGTTGTCTGTAAGGTGGCCACACCAAAAAGAGGACAAAAGAGGACAAAAGAGGACATGGATTTGTAGAAAATTGGCATGTGGTAATTTATAGCTATCAGCACACATTTAGAAATAATTAGGGCGATTTAAATAGAAATACAATTCATCTCACCATACCTGGGAAAGATGAGCTGGTGTCCTCTGCACCTGCTCAGTTTACAGGCAACTTCAAGACCCTTGCCTGCTCTCCCTTCCTGTGGTTCTTTATCTTTGAAATGGAGCTGAGTAAGTCAGCTCTTCAAATAGGGGATTCTCCACTGACACTCCTTCAAACAGAAGACTTCTGTGCAAAGTAGGACACATGGCCACCCTAACTCAAAACCAAGGCCAGCACGGGCCCAGTTCAGGCCTTGTGCTGAGGACTTCCTTCATCTTCTTTTCTGACTCTAATATATGTGCCTGAGATTAAATATTTCATTCAGACTCTGTCAGGGAATGTGTGAAAAGGGCTAGACAGTGTTTCAGGTAATGTACCTCCTTGGAGCCTTAGGTTATGGGTTGTTGTTCCTTAATTATAGAAAGCCAGGAGAAAAGGTTTGAAGGAGAACTATGTTCTTCTTCCCCAACCTGGTGTCCTCCAGATGTGCTGGACTACAGATTAGTGACCTACAATTCTCATCATCCTTGATGCTGGACATGCTAGATAGGGCGAATGGGATCTGTAGCCCAAAACATCAGGATTACACCAGGCCTATTTTGCCTCTCTGTCCCCCTGAAAGGGAAAATCATTTAGACAAGCTTTAGAGCTTGTCTACCTTTCTCTATGTAGAAAGGGGGGCAGTGTTACAGTGCCATAGCATCCTTTAGGCCCAAAGTACAGTGTACATGATCCATTCCATAGCCTAAGGGTGTAACTCCGTGTGCATATAAAAATAGCCAGTGAAGGGCAGGACTATTGTATACAGAAGCAACATCAAGGAAGGGATTTGCCAGAGTACTAGATCATGCCTATAGTTTAATCATTTCCCCATTTGGTGCTGCAGCCTCTGCACCATTTCCCTTCTGGCTGCTGCTGCTTCTCCTTCCTGAGCGTATTGCATTAAGTACGTTGGGAGAGCTGGTGAAACTGAAAGAAGGGGGAACTAAATGCCCCATGCCTAGGCTCTGTCACTTAAAAATCTGGAATTCTCCATACCAGTGGATTTTGCTTTTTCCAAATGGTGGTTTCTTGCGAATATTTGTCCCAGGGTGTCTGTACCCTGGTTAACTGCCCCAGAAGCTGATGAGAGTAAATCACTTGCAAGGGGAAGGAGGAACCCTGTTTCACTATTGTCACCAAGGACGTACCACTGCCATTCCATTGCCTGAGCTTTACTGCACACAGTCGGTATCCAGTGAATGCACTCTTACATTCATTGGATGGCAACTCCTGACCTATGATGCAGTTCAGCCAGGAACATGGCAGTTACCATTTCATTAAGGGTTTGGCGACGTTCTCTCTAAAGAGGGAGTCACACTGCCTTCCAGATCTTCTCTTGCATTATCAGAGTGGTGATAATTAGCCAGTCGTGGCCATCCTGAACTGGGCCAAAGATAGGATGGAATGAGCTGAGATAAGCTGCTGGTAGGTGAATGCGCTGGCATTTCATGTATAGACAACTAAGGAAGAACCATCGTAGCTATAGCCTGCATATGGTTACATGATTTACAAAGCAAAGAGGGTGCTTGTCCTGTTATTTATATACCAGTGAACAATTATCCTACAATATGTTAACTTCATCATATGCAGCATATGAAATGGTATGTTGCACACACGGCTCGCCTCTTACTGCAAATGGGAGCTTCGAAAATGGGGTGGACGCTAGATCTGTTTTAACACAACTTGATTCTGACTCAGGCAAGTGTGGAATGGAAGTGGCGGGGAGATGTCACGGGTCAGTTCAACACTTCAGAACCTGGAGATCACCTTGCTAAGGGGCCAATCTGGTCCCCTTTCCCCAACTCGTCAGTGGTTATATTGACAGCTGTCAATGTCAAGGGAAGGGTGGAGGATGGGGGGAATTGATAAGTTGTTTGAAAAGAAGGAATGTGGCTCTGCTGGGCTAAAGGAAGTAATGTGGAGAGAATGATACTGACAAAGTTATTCACAGGAGTGGAACACTTCTGTGAGGCTACATAGCGGACACAGGCAGACTTGTGATGCTGTGCAGTTGCGCAAGAGTGGCATTTTTTTAAAAGTACGACAATATTTGTGCACATTTCAAGACTCATCCCCAACCCCAATTTAAAAATGGCACAAATTACAGTTTGTGCAAATGGTGGAACCCAGGGGGAAAAAAATGCACAAACTGCTCATGGAGTCTGGAAACAAAAATCCGATTTGGTCCGCCCCCACTTACCAGATCAGACCTGCTGCAGAAATCCATCAGGCTTGAACAGATTTCCCAGCAATGAACATCCCCATTTGTTCTTCTAGAGTGAAAGCATCAGAATGCAGTAGTAAAATTTGCCTCCGGTGTCACAACCTGCGGACAATTTTATCATCTGTTTATGTGTTGGCTGATCAGCAGTTGAGCTAATCTTAATTTCTGTGTTTTAAGTGATATGATTCTATTGTTTTCACATAATTTCACACAAATATGACTGGACTGTGAACTAGGATTGTGCAGCTGATTTATCTTCTGGTCATATCTCTACTTTACAGTTCTAATCCTTGTGATATCTTAACAATACACCCAATTAAAAATAGCGAAGAAATAAAATGACTCAGTAATCAGGATAAACAAGTGTGTATTTAGAATTGTACCTGGATCTCTTGTCAAGTAAGTAGAGGAAGCCAGTTAGTTGTTTTCCAAGGCATGGTTAGTTTGGGCACACATCAGGAAATTACTTTACCCTGAAGAAAGAAAAATTAAAAAAAATGTAATCAATGAACCAACTTAGAAAAATCTTCTCATGCACATTCTAGAGTCAGTTCATATCCAGGCTTTTTCATCTGACTTTGGCTGGATCTACACTTACCGCCTTTTTTCGCTTCCAATGAGGTTTCACTGCTCGCCTTTCACACTATGCAGTACCCGCCTTGAATTGGAACCGGAATTTCCCACTTCCCTGCTCCTGCTTTCAATACCCTAATATCCCAGTATTTCCCCTTAACGTGCTCTGATTTTCCACCTTCGCTACTGTATCCAGTCATAGTCCCCTCCCTCACCTGTCCATATACGGCGGTGTCTGTATTTCCCTCCTGTCCAATCACAGCTCTCAACGGCCCCATGTCTTCTTCTGGCTACTGATCGCATAGCTTCCTCAGCAGCCCCCATTTCCTCAGCAACAAGCAAAGGGCTAGATGTGCACACGCTTGTCTGATCTCGGAAGCTACGCGGGATCGGCCCTGGTCAGTAGTTGGATGGGCGACTGCCTGGGAATCAGGCTTCCTGCACTGGGCAGGGGGTTGTTCTATCCCTTCAAATGAGATTAAGTTTTACTCCCTCCTATCCCCCACTCAGGATGTTTTTTAAAAAATTAAGGCGTTATCCTTGCAGAATCGGGGCTTCTCCATTATGTTTTTTTTTTCCTAATTCAGGCATGATCTTTGAAGATTTGAAGTTGTGAAGCTTCACAAAAAAAAAAAGGTGAAGCCCCGATTCTGCAAGGATAACGCTTTAATTTTTTAAAAAACATCCGGAGCGGGGGATAGGAGGGGGTAAAACTTAGTCTCATTTGAAGGGATAGAACAACCCCCTGCTCAGTGCCGGAAGCCTGATTCCCAGGCGGTCACCCATCCAACTACTGAGCGGGGCCGACCCCGCTTAGCATCCAAGATCAGACAAGCATGAGCAGGAAAACAGCAGGAAAACAGCACAGCGCTCGAGTGTGAACCGAGCTCGTGCATTCGATGAAGCACTGCAACGGGGAAAATGGGTGAGTGTGAATAATCACGTTTTAATGCGAGAGTGTTTAACCTGACAGGACACTGAATTCATTGCAATGGCAGGCGCAGTGTAGATCAGCCCTTTATGAACAATCATATTTGCGCTAGATAATAGCATGCAGTAGACCCCATGTAGTTCGAAAGATTTAAAACACTTTCATGAATGCTTTTTCATGATTCTTGCTTACTAAATGGTTGTGAACATATTCTCATTATCACGGGCATAGTCCAAGGGAATAGGTACAATCCTACCCCAAGGAATGTGATGTAGTTTTTATGCCAAGTTCCAACAGGATATCCTGAGTGTGCACGCAGAATTTCCTCCTATGTGGAGCTTCAGGTTCAGGTACTTTTTTACATGATCCGCACAACCATGATGACAGGGTTTAAAGCAGCATTTTATTGGATTTGGGCAATGAAAGTCACTTCCACACGCATGTTGTAGAGGTCTGAAACATTTTATGGGGAGAGTACCAGGACAACTTCCAGGTCTCTCCATAACAGAGAATGATCACAATGTATAAAAATAGAACTGTTGTGCTTGATGTGCTATTATCCATAATAGCTGTAGTGTAAAAGTGAGGGGGGAGGGGGATGATAGTCCTATTAGTCCCACTGGGGCATTTTCTTCAACTTTGAGAAGGAACACTGCTGGGCTGCTCCACCTCTGCTGAAAATGACAGCTGTGTATCTTAAGAGGTTTAACCCCACCCTCCAGTTGCCTTCTCAGGACCGGTAAGCCACATACACGCCCCACCAGACTTCAGCAAGCCTAACTCAAAGTTGATGAATATCCTGTCTACTTTTGTAGGGGACACATGGCCAAATAACCCCCCTGCCTTCAGTTGCCTTCTCAGGACCGGTAAGCCACCCCCTCCCCCCAAACTTTAGCAAGCTTAACTCAGAGTTGATGAATATCCTGTCTACTTTTATAGGGGACACATGGCTAAACAAAAGGTGGGCAGTGGAGATGGCTCTAATTGGCACATATAGAGATGGAGGACAAGGTTCATACTGTTTATTACCACATCACTGAGCCAGAGATACACAAATCACTCTATTTCCAGTCCATCCTAATCTATTTTTTTTATAAAAGCAACAATCCACTTACAAATTGTATTTAAATATTTATTTAAATAATAGGGGTAGTATCCAATGTTAGTCCTACATAGAATAAACCCACAGAAATTAATGGGACTTGGTCGAGGGGAGAGAACGAGAACACGCCAGGAGCCTTGCCAACCCCAAGTTGCCTCGTCCACCCCACCCGTGGGACCGGTTGCCCCACGACTCTGTTTGGAGAGGAAGGGGCGAGGAGAGAGCGCAACAGCGGCAGCGAGACCAGCTGGAGGGGAGACCGACTTCCGGGTTGCTGCCCTCATAAAAGCAACACCTGCAGCTGAGGCCAGTGCCTCAGCGTGCGCCTCAGTGATGTGCAGAGTGCGGCGTTGAGTGCGGCACACTTACAGCCATACTTGGAGCTGAACTGGAGCTGGGAGTTTAACTGACCGACCTTAAATTAGCCTATGTAGCTGAATTGGTAAGACTAACAAACGGGGTCATTAACTTTCTAGGATTTATCATTGAGGATTTATAAATTTGTAAGACTGATAGAAATGAATATATTGAAGTGATTATTATTTATGACTTTAATTTCTAACCAATTCCACACATTTGATATTTTCCACATTTTATTAATTTTGTTGTTAAATGAATTAGTTCCAGAATTAACTGTTATAATTGTTATAAATCGAATGGAAACAGGTCTTACGTTTGGGAAATCCTGTATTTCTTATGATGGGTAGAAAGGATAAAAAAGCAGAAAAGGATGAAGATGAAGCAGGAACATCTAGTTCATTAGCAGAGGAAATCAAAGCACTCATAACTAAAGAATTTGAAGAATTTGAAGAGCGTGCAATAGAAAAAGTTAAGGAAACTGAGCAAATATTACTGAAAAAGATAGAAGAGAAACAGAAAGAGGGAGAAGTATCACTAACAAATCTGATTAAAGAACGCGATAAAGAAGTATTATCTAAAATAAGTGAGATATCTACTGCAGTTAAGGGTTTGGAACAACATTTTGTAGACACAGAAAAAACACTGGAAACTCATAATGAAGAACTTGTATTATTAAAAAAACAAAAAACAAACAAGCAACCAGAAAGGATTTCTTCAGGAAATAGCTGCTGAACAACATGATTCTAAAACTGAAATGGTTAGATTAAGAGTAAGAACGGAACAATTAGATTATGAGACGCAGAAATGTAACCTGAAACTTAGAGGAATAAAAGAAGGTCTAGAAGGACAAAATCTTACCAATTACTTAAGAGGATTGCCTAAAATAATTTCTTGAACCAGATATTTGCTATGCAATAGAAATAGAATCAGCCTACAAAATTAACTGAGTTTATGCAAACCGTGAGCAATTACCTCAGGACATTTAGATTTAAGTTAGATTTACTGATTTGTGACCAAGTGGAGAAAAGTTAAGATATCTTAAACAGTGTTTTTTGTTTTTTTTTTAAAGGCAATAAAGCTGATAAATTACTATCTTATATATTAAAGAAGAAACAACATAGCACAATGGTTATGCAAATAAAGAAAGGAGGTACAGTTTATACTAAATCTAAAGATATAGCAAATGAGTTCAAAAAGTTTTATGAAAGTTTATATACTTCAGAACAACCCTCTAGAGAGAATATTGAATCATATCTGAATACAATCAAACTACCAAGCATAACACCAGATGATATAGATAAATTACAGAGGCCTATTTCCTTAACCCCCTTCATGGATCACTGCCTTGTTGTGGCGAAGGGGCTTGCGTAACTCAGTGAAGCCATAAGCTATGCCGTGCAGGGCCACCCAAGATGGACAGGTCATGGCAGAGAGTTCTGACAAAATGTGGTCCACTGGAGAAGGAAATGGCAACCCACTCCAGTATTCTTGCCAAGAAAACCCCATGGAACGGATCACAAGGCTAAAAGATATGACGCCGGAAGATGAGCCTCTCAGGTCGGAAGGTGTCCAATATGCTACTGGGGAAGAGCAAAGGGTATTTCCAAGTAGCACCAGAAAGAGTGAAGCGGCTGGGCCAAACCCGAAAGGACACTCAGCTGTGGATGTGTCTGGTGGTGAAAAGAAAATCCGATGCTGTAAAGAACAATATTGTTTAGGAACCTGGAATGTCAGATCAATGAATCAAGGTAAGCTGGAGGTGGTCAAACATGAGATGGCAAGATTGAACATCAACATCTTGGGAATCAGCAAACTAAAATGGACAGGCATGGGCAAATTTAATTCAGGTGACCATCATATCTACTATTGTGGGCAAGAATCCCTTAGAAGAAATGGAGTAGCACTCATAGTCAACAAAAGGGTGGGAAAAGCAGTACTGGGGTACAATCTTAAAAATGATAGAATGATCTCAGTACGAATCCAAGGCAAACCATTCAACATCACAGTAATTCAAGTCTATGCCCCAACCACTGAGGCCGAAGAAGCTGAGGTTGATCGGTTCTGTGAAGACCTACAACACCTTCTAGAACTAACACCAACAAAAGATGTCCTCTTCATCATAGGGGATTGGAATGCTAAAGTAGGAAGTCAAGAATTCACCGGGATAATAGGCAGGCATGGCCTTGGTGTACAAAATGAAGCAGGACAAAAGCTAATAGAGTTTTGCCAAGAGAACATGCTGATCATAGCAAACACTCTTTTCCAACAGCACAAGAGGCGACTCTACACATGGACGTCACCAGATGGTCAATATCGAAATCAGATTGATTATGTCCTTTGCAGCCAAAGATGGAGAAGCTCCATACAGTCAGTAAAAACAAGACCTGGAGCTGACTGTGGCTCAGATCATGAGCTGCTTCTTGCAAAATTTCGGCTTAAATTGAAGAACGTCGGGAAAACCACTAAACCTTTCAGGTATGACCTAAATCATATCCCTGATGAATATACAGTGGAGGTGAGGAATAGATTTCAGGGATTAGACCTGATAGACAGAGTGCCTGAGGAACTATGGACGGAAGTCCGTAACATTGTTCAGGAGGCAGCAACGAAATCCATCCCAAAGAAAAAGAAATGCAAGAAAGCAAAGTGGCTGTCTGATGAGGCTTTACAAGTAGCTGAGGAAAGAAGGGAAGCGAAAAGCAAGGGAGAAAGGGGAAGATATACCCAACTGAATGCAGAGTTCCAGAGAATAGCAAGGAGAGACAAGAAGGCCTTCTTAAATGAACAATGGAAAGAAATCAAGGAAAACAACAGAATGGGAAAGACTAGAGATCTCTTCAAGAAAATTGGAGATCTCAAGGGAACGTTTTGTGCAAAGACGGGCATGATCAAGGACAAAGAAGGCAGGGACCTAACAGAAGCAGATGAGATTAAGAAGAGGTGGAAAGAATACACAAAAGAACTATACAGGAAAGATCTGAATGTCCCTGATAGCCATAATAGTGTGGTCACTGAACTTGAGCCGGACATCCTAGAGACTGAAGTCAAGTGGGCCTTAGGAAGCATTAGTAACAACAAAGCTAGTGGAGATGACAGTATTCCAGCCGAGCTATTTAAAATCCTAAAAGATGATGCTGTTAAAGTGCTGCATTCAATATGCCAACAAATCTGGAACACTCAACAGTGGCCACAAGACTGGAAAAGGTCAGTTTACATTCCAATTCCAAAGAAGGGCAACGCCAAAGAGTGTTCAAACTACCGCACAATTGCGCTCATTTCACATGCCAGCAAGGTGATGCTCAAAATCCTACAAGCTAGGCTTCAGCAGTATGCGAACCGAGAACTACCGGAAGTACAAGCTGGGTTTCGAAGAGGCAGAGGAACTAGAGATCAAATCGCCAAAATTCTCTGGATCATGGAGAAAGCAAGAGAATTCCAGAAAAACGTCTATTTCTGCTTCATTGACTACGCTAAAGCCTTTGATTGTGTGGATCACAACAAACTGTGGCAAATTCTGAAAGTGATGGGAGTACCAGACCACCTTACCTGTCTCCTGAGAAACCTGTACGAGGGTCAAGAAGCAACAGTAAGAACCAGACATGGAACAACCGATTGGTTCAAAATTGGGAAAGGAGTACGACAAGGCTGCATATTGTCACCCTGCTTATTTAACTTATATGCAGAGTACATCATGAGAAATGCCGGGTTGGATGAATCAGAGGTCGGAATTAAGATTGCTGGGAGAATTATCAACAACCTCCAATATGCAGACGATACCACCCTAATGGCAGAAAGCGAAGAGGATCTAAAGAGCCTCTTGTTAAGGGTGAAAGAGGAGAGTGCAAAAGCTGGTTTGAAACTCAACATTAAAAAAACTAAGATCATGGCATCTGGCCCCATCACGTCCTGGCATATAGAAGGGGAAGAAATGGAAGCAGTGACAGATGTTACTTTCTTGGGCTCCAAGATCACTGCAGACGGTGACTGTAGCCATGAAATTAAAAGACGCTTGCTCCTTGGGAGGAAAGCTGTGGCCAACCTAGACAGCATAGTAAGAAGCAGAGACATCACCTTGCCGACAAAGGTCCGTCTAATCAAAGCTATGGTTTTCCCAGTAGTAATGTATGGCTGTGAGAGCTGGACTATAAGGAAGGCTGAGCGCCGAAGAATTGATGCTTTCGAACTGTGGTGCTGGAGAAGACTCTTACGAGTCCCCTGGACTGCAAGGAGGTCAAATCAGTCAATCCTAAAGGAAATCAACCCTGACTGCTCATTGGAAGGACAGATAATGAAGCTGAAGCTCCAATATTTTGGCCACCTAATGCGAAGAGAAAACTCCCTGGAAAAGACCCTGATGCTGGGAAAGACTGAAGGCAAAAGGAGAAGGGGACGGCAGAGGATGAGATGGCTAGATAGCATCACAGATGCAATGAATATGAACTTGAGCACGCTCCGGGAGAGAGCTCAGGACAGGAAGGCCTGGCGTGCTATGGTCCATGGGGTCACGAAGAGTCGGACACGACTGAACGACTGAACAACAATTTCCTTAACAGAATTACATAACACAATTAAGGATTTAAAAAACAATAAAGCCCCAGGTATGGATAGTTTTACACCAGAATATTATAAGGTATTCTTAACGGAAATAGAACAACCAGTATTAGGAGTCCTGAATGACATCATGACAACTCACTCTCTTTTAAAAACCTGGGAGGAAGCTTGTATAGTAGTGATTCCAAAAAAAGATAAAGATATTACAAAAGTTGAGTCTTATAGACCTGTTGCTCTTTTGAATCAAGGCTTTAAAATATGGACATCCATCCTTGCCAAAAGATTAAATGGAATAATTGCTAATCATATATCAGAAGATCAAACAGGCTTTATTAAAAATTGTAAATTGGCAACGAATATAAGAAAATTAGTAAATATTATTAATCTTGTTAATAAATCTAAACAACCATATGGACTAATTTTTTTAGATGCCAAAAAGGCATTTGACTGCCTAGAATGGAAGTTCTTGTTACAGATTTTGGATAAAATTGGTTTAGGCAGCCCATTTGCTGAATGGGTTAAAATGATCTATACAAACCCCAGTACTTGTGTCTCTGTGAATGGTGTCGATTCAGATAAATTCTATCTGAGGAGGGGCACTAGACAAGGTTGCCCTTTATCTCCTTTGTTATTTGTGTTATCTATACAGCCTCTTGCTCAAGCTATTCGAATGGGAAATATATTAAAGGGGGTGAAGATAGGTAGGGAAGAGTTCAAAATTAGTCTCTATGCTGACGATATAGTTATTTATTTATATGTTCCTATGAATACTTATGATAAACTTTTATTTTTGGTGCAGGAATATGGTCAAGTATCAGGATATAAAACAAATAAATAAATAAAAATAAGAGTGGATTGGATTCAATATGGATAATTCTACAAAAACTAAGATTACCAAAGAATATAAAATCCCTTGGAAAGATACTCCAGTTAGATACTTAGGGGTATGGATTACACAAAATCTTGATATCTTAACAGAATATAATCATCATAAGGTCATGCTTGAAGTAAAAGATGACTTGGCTTGCTGGAACCAGCTTCATATTTCATGGATGGGTAGGATATCTGTCTTAAAAATGGTGGTACTTCCAAAAAAATTATTTTTGTTCTTAAACATACAATTAAAGGTCCCACAAAAGATGCTTGGAGACTGGCAAACAATGTTCTTAGATTTTGTTTGGAATGGGAAAAAACCCAAGAGTAGCAAAAAAAAAAAAAAAAAAAAAACTTTAATAAAACCAACAAAGAATGGTGGATTAGCCTTCCCATCCATAAAAAATTATTATGTTGTGGCTATGCTTATGCATTTGAAGACATGGTTTAATCCAGATAGAGCAAATGAATTAGAACAGTATAAAGTTTCAACAAAGTTGAAAAATAGTTTATGGTTCTGTAATAAATTTGATAGAAATATATTAAGAATGAACCCATGTACCCAAACCCTGTTTAACAACTGGTTGAAACTTAAAAGAGTATTAAGTCCAGGTTTATCTCCATTAACAGCTATTATGTATAATGATGAGATGATAGATGAAACGCAACTAGGCAATTTATCTTTATGGTACAATCATGGGCTAATAGAAATAACCACACATAGATAAGGGAACATTTAAATCATATGAACAAATACAGAACAAAATGCAACACTCCGAACTTTTATTTTTTCAGTATCTACAGCTTAGAAGTATAGCCTTAAAGTTACTGAGGAAATCGGGACCTCTTCGGGGAAAAAACACCTTTGAAAATTTCATGATATGTAATCAGGAAAACCTAATAAGCAAGCTTTATAAAATTCTATTAGATTTAGATCTTACAATTAATAATTATCAGAAAAGCTGGGAAAGAGAACTAACAAGTCTGATTCCAGTAGGTACCTGGACTTGGACCTGGAATAATATATCACAGCAGGCTATTAGCACAAACCTGAAAGAATTTTTTTTAAAAAAATTATATTCCGCTGGTATTTAATGCCAGTAAGGCTTAACCACATTTATCATAAAGGTGATAACAGGTGCTGGAGATGTAAAATGCCTAACGCAGATATGGCCCATATTTTTTGGTTTTGCCCAATTATTAAGGACTATTGGCTAAAGATAATAGATGAAACTGAGATTATATCAGGATATAGACTACTTTTGGATCCAATAATTATTCTTTTTTGTTATGTCAAGGAAGTTGTTCTATCTGATGACATAGAGATGATAGTGCATTTATTAACAGCTGCCAGAATGCTGAATGCAAATGGGAAAAACCCGAAAGCCCCTACAGTTGATGACTGGATTATTAAAGTATGGGAAATAATATATATGGTTAAGTTAACTAATATAGTAAGGGTTAGAGAGGGAAGACAGCAAAATAATAGATTTATAGAAAAGTTCTCATTATTTGTAATGTATAGGTGTAATAAGAATCAAGAGAATGTACAGCCTTTTGTGTTATTGGGAACTTTGTGATATTTGCTGGTTTTGTTGATCAATTTGGTTATATTCTATATTATTTGAACAGTTGAGGAGGAGGAGGAAGAGGAGGAGAAGAAGAAGAAAGAAAGAAAGAAAGAAAGAAAGAAAGAAAGAAAGGGGACTTAACTTAGTTGTGACTATTCTCTGTAGGATTAACTTTGGATACTACTCTAGGGATTTGCTTCAGATTCAGCAGAATCCTGAGCTGAATTGGACTGAGTTAGGCAGATTTCAGAGACGTCCGAATTGAAGCAGGGTTCCTCTGATATGGACTGAATCCAAATCTGAGCATTTCTGGAGATTCAGTAGAACACAGAGACACAGATGTTGTGTCTCCAAAAATTGATCATTTCTCCCCAAGCTCTGCATATGAGGGGAAATAGAGAAGAAGGGGTTCTAGGGTTTTTTGACTGGCAGCTTTGTGAACTGTAATGTTCTAAGTCGAATCAAGCTGTTTTCCAAATCAGGGATCCACCCAAATGCACATTTCTAAATGTATCTCCTGTCAAAATGCACATTGTAAAATGCATTTTCATAACTCTTTTGAGCTGAGAAATGCATTGGAACATTCGGGAAGTGCAAAAGCCAGTGGATAACTAAGTCCTGAGCAGCATATACTACATTTCCTCATTCATACATGCAAATATATACATGAGTGTACACATGCAATCAACCTACACACGAAATTCTAGATCTTGGGCCTAGAGTCGATACGTGCTATGGGGTTGTTGCACTGTATACTTGTACCAAAGGGAGGCTAGCAGCCGAGTACAGATCCAGGCTTGAATCACGAAACAGGTTAATAGGCAACTTTGGTACAGAATTAAAATATTGCTTAGGTTAGTGGCACTTGGATTAGAACCAGCAGCTCATGTAATTAACACTATGAATGGAGGGAGGGAGATTACTGATGCTATCAAAAGGAATGGAATTGGACTAAGTATATGGCAGGCTATGCTGCAGGCTTAGTCAGAACGAAATAGACTCAAAATGTAAATTGTATGGATTTGGGCAATGTGGGGGAAGCAGAATGGAGACTTAATAGAATTAACTACAAAAAGAGAAGGAAATTAGAATGCAGCTATTTATCTATTCCAGAGGGGAAAGGGTCTATGCTTTCTGGTAGAGCTCATTACAGTATCTTGCTGCTTACTTTCTGTACTTAACTGGCTCCAGATAGTGCTTCATGCAACAAGACAGACAGCATTTCCACTTTCCATTGCAAAACAAATTATTTGTGCATGGTTTAGGAGATTGTGAATGACTACATCTATAATGATCCACAAGGCAGACTCCAGGCTTGCCTGAAATAAGGAAAGGAGATGACATAGCATAGTTCAGTGCCGCAAGTAATCAGTTATGGAATCATTTTCATTCAGTATGGTATTAAGCGGACTCAACTTTGGGGGAGCTGGGGGTGGCGACGGCTGACAGGAAGCTCTGGCGTGGGCTGGTCCATGAAGTCACGAAGAGCCAGAAGCAACTGAGCAAATAAACAACAACAAAAATGGTATTAATCTGTTTTATATTATATTTCTATCTATCATCCCCCTTTTGAGGCAAGTTATAAAATCATTAAATATAAAATGTTCAAATCCCAGTATCATTCAATCTAAAAATGCATAAATATAACTAATGCACAAAACAGTAACAGCACCAGCAGCCTACACCATCTGTTTCAACAGAAATCTCTGGAAATTGGACTGCTCATACCATATAATGATACTTTGGTCAATATAATTAGGGATGTCAGAGGCTCAATATAATTAGGGATGTCAGAGGCTCAATATAATTAGGGATGTCAGAGGCCATATTGGTTTGGGGCTCAAGCTCAGCAAGTTGTCATCAGCTCGGCCCCCTGGACACCAGCTTACAGACTTCTGAGCTTGCCCAAGTCAGGCAAGCTCATGATTCCCTGCTTGTCCGCAAGCCAACATTTTACGCAAAATGGCAGGTAAACCTTCCACAGAAATCGCCATTTTGCATGAAATAGCGGCCATAAATAGCATGCTTTATGCAATATCAGAACATTTACATCTGCAATTTTGTGTAAATCATACTATTTAAGGCCACTATTTTGCTCAAAATAGTGTTTTCTGTAAAAGGCTTACTCACAATTTTGTGTAAAATGGCAGCTTGTGGGAAAGTGAGACGCTGCACACAGCTCTCCGGGCACTCTTGGACCATCCAGTAGCTTGTCCCACGTGCCTGCCAGGCTAGGACAAGCAGCAGGGGTCTGGTAAGTGGTGTGCGAGGTGGGCGCGGGGGAGTTTGCCCATAAGATAGCCATCCGATGTTGTGACGACTGCCCTAAGCTAGATGTATCTGTGTAGCAAAAAGGTTTACGGGATGCTATTTAATCAAAATCTATTGCTGGAGGTTTCATCACAGATGAAATGCCACTGTCTGTTGAAAAGGAGGTTCTTCCAGTTGTTATTGAAGCTACTGTCTGCCACTAAACTTAGTAGCTGCTACAGGTAAGAGTAATTAGGGCTATTGGAGAAGAGGTTTTTGTCCTAGCTTTGCAACTGTGATGTAAGAGAGTTTGGTCAGCACTCAGTACATTTCATTCTTAAGAAAATGTTTACAAAGAGAGATTCATGTAAGGGGATTGTGTGTGTGTGTGTGTGTGTGTGTAAAAACTCAGGTATTTCCAAATTTCTATTACCCCAGGAGCAGGGAAAAGAAATATGTATGGAATTCATCACTTGTGCAAATTTATCCCAACTTAAGCTATTGGGCCAAACGGCATGTGAGTGGAGCAGCTGCATTTGCTCACTGAAAGTGTGGTGCATTGGGGGCTAACTTTAACATCGAAAGATGCGCTTCAGTAGGGAGACAAGATCACTCCCCCACCATAGCTCCCTGATGTTTTTCCTTACCCTGGCTCCAACTAGGGATGTTTGTGGAATTCAATTTTTATATTTTTAATTTAAAATTATTTTTACACTTGTCTTTACGGGTAGATCTTTGTGAATTCCAATACAAACTAACTTGATCCACACCTCCTGGACTATTCTACAGATAGAAAATTAGCTCTGCACCAACTTTGCACTTTCCAAAAGTTTCAATTATGTTGTCCTCTTAAATATGGGGCTACAAATGCCCCTGGGAGCAATAGGACATGCAGATGTGCCATTTCCCAGAGACACTTTTTTCTGTACAATCTCCATAGGAAGGACGACACATCATCAAGTCACATTGCTCCCAGTAACATTTGTGGCTCCACCCACGTATTCTAGCCACATGCAGTAGCTATTAAAGGCATAATGCTATGCATGTTTAGACACAAAAAAGTCCTACAACTGCCAGCATGCCTCAGCCAGTCATGCTGGCTGGTGGATGCTGGGAGTTGTAGGTCTTTTTCTGTCTAAACATGCATAAGATTGCACACTGTCTGTTTAAAAGTCCCGGGAGGCTGTTCCAAGTGGTCCGGAGCCTGGTCGGTCCAGTTGCTCCGGAACCGCTGGAGCATTCTAAGGCCTCCTGTGAGGCCTTGGCAAGGCACTTTGCAGATAAAATTGATCAGATTAGGAGTGTTATTCCACGTGCTGTGGATACAGTTAGTGAGCAAGAGGCAGTCTGTGGCAAACCGGTTTTGTGGGATCGGTTCCAGCTTCTTCCTTCTGATGAAGTGGACAAGGTGCTTTCATCTGTAAGGCCAACCACCTGCTTACTTGATCCTTGCCCATCTTGGCTCATTATGAGCTGCAGAGAGAGGCTGGATGAGGGGATCAGGGTGGTGGTAAATGCCTCCCTTGAGGAGGGGTGATGCCATCAGCTCTCAAGGAGGCAGTGATAAGATCACTCTTTAAAAAGCCCTCCTTGGATCCCCAAGTTCTGAACCACTTTTGCCCAGTCTCGAATCTGCCAGTTTGGGGCAAGGTGATTGAGCGGGTGGTGGCATGCAGTTGAAAGCACACTTGGAAGAAGCCAATTATCTAGATCCATTTCAGTCAGGTTTCAGGCCTGGGCATGGGACAGAAATGGCCTTGGTCGCCTTGGTGGATGATATGAGAAGGGCTCTGGATCGGGGCGAATGCTCCTTCCTTGTTCTCCTCGACCTCTCAACGGCTTTTGATACCGTTGACCACAGTATCCTCCTGGACTGCCTGGCTGGAGGGGCTGGGCACTGGAGACACCGTATTGAGGTGGTTTTGGTCCTTCGTCTCCAGCAGGTACCAGAGGGTAGCACTGGGAGAGGAGGTTTCAGACCCGTGGCCGCTCACTTGTGGGGTGCCACAGGGTTCCATCCTCTCCCTGATGCTATTTAACATCTATGTGAAGCTGCTGGGGGGCTATCATCAGGAAGTTCGGGGTGCGATGTCATCAGTATGCGGATGACACGCAGCTCTACCTCTCGTTCAAATCTTCACCAAGGTTGGCCGTAGAATCCCTGTCTGAATGTCTGAAGATGGTGAGTGGCTGGATGGGGAGGAATAAGCTGAAGCTGAACCCTGACAAGACCAAGGTACTTTTGGTGGGAGACAAGAGGAGGTTGGGGGATGTTGACATGGTGTTGAATGGGGTACGGCTACCCTTGAAAGACCAGGTCCGTAGCCTGGGGACTCCCAGCTGTCCATGGAGGCTCAGGTGTCAGCTGTGAGCCAGACAGTGCTGTACCCACTCCATCTGATCCGCCCCTACCTCCCCGACCATCTGCTCCCATCGGTAGTACATGCCCTGGTCTCCTCTCGTTTAGACTACTGTAATGCGCTCTACGTGGGGTTACCCTTGAAGACGGTTCGGAAGCTGCAGCTGGTACAGAATGCGGCGGCTCGCCTGATTAAAGGCAGCCGCCGGCGAGATCACATCACTCCAGTGCTGAAGGAGTTGCACTGGTTACCAGTTGTTTTCCGGGCCAAATTCAAGGTGTTGGTTTTGACCTTTAAAACCCTATATGGTTCCGGCCCAGCCTATCTTAAGGAGCGCCTCCAGCAACACCAGACAGGCCGTTTAACAAGATCAGCCTCGGATGGCCTTCTCTCTGTCCCATCAGCCAGGACAGCTAGACTGGTGGGGACGAGGGAGAGAGCCTTCTCTGTGGTGGCCCCCACTCTGTGGAACTCCCTCCCTAGGGAACTCCGTCATGCCCCCTCTTTAATGAGCTTCTGTCGTGCATTAAAAACGTGGTTGTTCAGGCAGGCATTTGGGGTGGGTTAGGGTATTTTTTAAAAAAAAATTATGGTAAAATTTTATTGTTTTAAATTGTTTTATGGTGAGTTGTACATCGCCCAGAGTGGCTGGGTGACCAGTCAGATGGGCGATTAATAAATTTAATAAATAAATAAATAAATAAATAAATAAATAGACTACTGTAATGTGCTCTATGTGGGGTTACCTTGAAGACAGCTGCAGCTGGTACAGGATGCAGTGGCTTGCCTGATTAAAGGCAGCCACCGGCAAGATCACATCACACCAGTGCTAAAGGAGTTGCACTGGTTACCAGTTGTTTTCCGGGCCAAATTTAAGGTGTTGGTTTTGTCCTTTAAAACCCTATACACTAGACAGGCCGCTTAACAAGATCAGACTCGGATGCCCTTCTCTCTGTCCCATCAGCCAGGACAGCTAGACTGGTGAGGATGAGGAAGAGGGCCTTCTCTGTGGTGGCCCCCACTCTGTAGAACTCCCTCCCTAGAAAACTCCACCATGCCCCCTCTTTAATGAGCTTCTGCCACGCATTACAAACGTGG
This sequence comes from Heloderma suspectum, assembly GCF_057233095.1. Taxonomy (NCBI): domain Eukaryota; kingdom Metazoa; phylum Chordata; class Lepidosauria; order Squamata; family Helodermatidae; genus Heloderma; species Heloderma suspectum. The sequence goes on along the minus strand of NC_139461.1, from coordinate 281,195,682 downwards.
TTGTTCAGGCAGGCATTTGGGGTGGGTTAGGGTATTTTTAGAAATATGATGTTTTTAATGTAGAATTGTATTGTTTTAAACTGGTTTTGTTGTTGTACATTGCCCAGAGTGGCTGGGTGACCAGCCAGATGAGCAACTGATAAATTTAATAAATAAATAAATAAATAAATAAATAAATAAAACATAATATTTTTTTCTTTAAAAGGAGCCCTCAGTTCAACTTGGAAAATTGGTTGCTGTGCAGATTCCAAAGGACAACTCCATTCTGATATGCACATTAGTCCAGCAGGTGCAGAGCAGGTGAGTTCATTTTGGAATATGGGCCCAATGAATTGCTTGACCATCCCTAATCTGGAGTCTGTCATTCCACCCAGAGGCCACAGCTGGCCACCGCCACTGGATTATCTGTTGGAGGGACTAGGGCCATGAGTCACTTAACCTGAACTTGAAGGCTTAATACCCACCTGAATGATATGGGAGGGGATCTCTGGGAGGTCGTTCTGCTTTTTCCTTGTCTCCTCCCTCAATTTTCTGTCTTCTTCCTTCTTCCTCCTGCAAGTGATGCTGAACATGAGGCTGACCTCGGCCAACTTACCTTGAGATGTAAGTTTGTTGTATGTCCAGTAAAAGTCTGTTCTTAACCCACCATTCAAGTGTGTTTTGTCTACACCCATGGCTACTCACTAGGGGCTGATTCAGACTTCACTAACTCCCCTCAGTTGCTTGGGTATGCATACTTGTTTAACTACCACCATAAGCCTAAAGCTGGTTTTATCCACTGAAGGTTGGCTGGACTTATTTCCTCTCCTTCACAAACTACTAAAGGTGCAGGGAACGGATCCTCCCTGGAAACTGCAATTGGAGCAGTCACACTTTGTACTCACCTCAGGTTTTTTTTTGCAAAACTGCAGATGGCAGCTCTGCCCAAAAGATCAGGGCACCCACAAGCAGCAAGCTGCTCAGTGTCTTCATGCTGCTTTCCAAAGCTAGTGTTTAATCTTGATGAGAATCTAGGCTTAAAGGCTTCGGTGTGGAGAAATACAGAGGAGCCAAATAAAGTACTTGGATCCCTGCTGTCTTCCACTTCTGTGTACTTGCTGAATCTCACAGATAGGGTTATTGGGCAAGGAAAAGGTAACGGTCAAGTTTGTGAAAACTTTGCCCCTTAAGGCAACCACAGGAAGGTGGGCTTGAAGACACTGATGTGGAGAAATGGGGAGGGGGCAAAGAGCATCTGCATCCCCTTTGCATTGGCTTAAAGTTGGGATTATTAGGCAAGGAGCAGCCAACTGCCAAGTGTGTAAAATATCTTCCCCTCAAGGCAGAAACAGGGACGTCTATTACTTAACAAGCCTTGGCCAACAGACATTGATTCTCTCTCTCTCTCTCTCTCTCTCTCTCTCTCTCTCTCTCTCTCACACACACACACACACACACACACCACACACACACACACACCATGAGCACTTCTCTTTCGGGAACATGACAGTAGGTTCTAGACTGTTTTCTAAGATCAGGGAGCACCTCCAAAGCTATGGATGCCACCCACCACTCTTCCCTCTGTATTATTCCTCACCAGCATTACTCAGGGTTCATTCAGATGACCCTGCAGTAAACAGAGGGTGTGGTCATCTAGGCTAAGGGTGGGCAGAAGGTAGATCTCCATTACATTGGACTTCAACTCCTAGAAGCCCCTGCCAGCATGGCCAATGGTCAGAAATGCTTGGAGTTGAAGCTCAGAACATGGAATTCTATTTTCTGTAGAGAATTCTCTGTGTCAAAGAATTTCGCCACAAATCTCAGGGAGGCCGAATGCCAGCGCATTCGGCCCCCCGAAATTGGTGGCGTAATGGTCTGCCACACCCGGGACGGGACTTACCTTCGGTGCATCTTCTTGGCAGCGGCGGCTCCGGCGGCGGTTCGGCGCCTGGTCTTCCGACAGGCTGCCACCACCGCCATTTCCAGTAAAAAACAAAACAAAAACAAAAAAAATGATAGGCTACGTAAAGATTTACGTAGCCTATCATGGCTAGATTTTTAAAAAAACACCGTGATAGGCTACGTAAATGTTTACGTAGCCTATCACGGCTGATTTAAAAGAAAAAAAACCCGCGCGTACGCAAATGGCGGCGCCCATGGGCACCGCCATTTGCATTCCTTATTTTGGCACGTCTTAGTCTACGTAAACATTTACGTAGACTAAGACGGCGAAAATAAGGGGAACGCAAATAGCGTAGACACTACGCTATTTGCGTTCCCCTTATTTTCGCCGTCTTAGTCTACATAAATGTTTACGTAGACTAAGATGTGCCAAAATAAGGAATGCAAATGGCGGCTCCCATGGGTGCCGCCATTTGCGTAAGCGCGCTTTTTTCTTTTAAATCAGCCGTGATAGGCTACGTAAACATTTACGTAGCCTATCACGGTGTTTTTTTAAAAATCTAGCCATGATAGGCTACGTAAATCTTTACGTAGCCTATCATTTTTTTTGTTTTTGTTTTGTTTTTTACTGGAAATGGCGGCGGTGGCAGCCCGTCGGAAGACCAGGCGCCGAACCGCCGCCGGAGCCGCCGCTGAATGTCACCCTTTGAAAAGGTAAGTGACTTTCGTACATCCCTAATTTTCTGCCCATCCCTGATCTAGGCTGGTATTTCTTCATACTGTCACTCATGTCAAACAGGAGTGATTGTAACAGCATACAAATAACAGCTCCAGGCTGAGTTCTGCACATGCCTAGGAGCATGTTGTGTATGTGAGCTTGCTATTTAGTCCTATTTATTTATTTAATATATTTTTAGTGCATTTTTAGATTTTTTGCAGATAGGGTTTTTATTCGTTTTACTATGGTATTGCACTCTACGGTTTTAAGTTTTGTTTTTTGAACCATGCAGAGAGCTTTGGCTATTGGGTGGTATAGAATCATAATAAATAAAAGAAACGTGATGAAATTGTCAGCCTCCAGAGCTAGGCATGGTTTACTTGGCTGTTTACCAACTGAGCTGGCTGAAGTTTTATTTTTATTTATTTATTAAATTTCTTAATCGCCCATCTGGCTGGTCACCTGGTCACTCTGGGCGATGTACAATGGTACAATTTAAAACAGTAAAATTATACATTAAAACATTATTTTAAAATTTTGTTGTTGTTTATTTGGTCAGTCGCTTCCGACTCTTCGTGACTTCATGGACCAGACCACGCCAGAGCTTCCTGTCGGCCGTCGCCACCCCCAGCTCCCCCAAGGTCGAGTCTGTCACCTCCAGAATATCATCCATCCATCTTGCCCTTGGTCAGCCCCTCTTCCTTTTGCCTTAGCATTTTGACCATCTTCTGACCTGGGAGTCCCATCTTCTGATGGTATACTGACATATCTCTGGTTGTACTGATTCATTTAGTTTTCATGGCAAGAATACTGGGGTGGGTTGCCGTTTCCTTCCCCAGGGACCATATTTTGTCTGACCTCTCTGCCATGACCTTCCCGTCTTGGGTGTCCCTTTATGGTTTAGCTCATGATGTCATTGAGGTGCTCAAGCTCCAGCACCACGACAAGGTAACGATCTCCTTTGCTGGAGATAGAAATACATACAGACACTCTTTGAATGGAAACCCCCTTGAAATTGGAATAGCTGTAAGAGACTGCAATCTGTGAGGGTGAATGTCCAGCAAATGCCACATGGGTTTGCCGAAAAATTGTATCTGTATAGGTACTGATTCAAATTTAGGAATAATTACTACAATTTAAATAAAAATACAATAATCTCACCATAGTTGGGAAGACCGTGATCTGTGTGCCTGCTCAGTCTGCTGTCCAGGTGCTGCTGATGGGCAACTTCAAGACCCCTGCTGTTCTCCCTTCTTAGCGTTCTTTATGTTTAAACTGGCCTTGGACTGGAAAATCCATGTCTTCAAACAGAGGACATCTTCAAATAAAGTTGACAGTGTGGCAGTCTTTCAAAAAGAAGATTGTCATCTATAAAGTAGGACACTTGGTCACCCTAATTCAGAACCAACGCCACAACTGGCCCAATTCAGGCCTACTGCTGAGATTTGCCTACATCTTCATTCCTGACTCTAATATTCATGCCTGAGATTAGTCAGGCATAAGAAAACTCTGTATGTTTTCACCTTGTAGACCAAGGTCAAGATACTGCTAGCTTATTCCAGTACACAAACTTCATTTTCCCTCTAGGCATGTATGTTCAATGGTTACTTAACCACTTGACCTATGACTGCTATATGACAGAAAGAAAAATAAGGCTACTTCTGTCTTAATCAGCATTGCCAATGATCTCTCTGGGGTTTCCTATGCAACACTGGAAAGCCCCACATTTTTGAGATGTGAAGTCATAAAACATTTCTTTATGAAGATACAAACATGCCTTACCTAAATTATTCCACAGAGCAATGGAATTATCATTGAGTATAATGGAACTTCAGTCATACAGTAACATGATAACTGAAAGAAGAGAAACTTCAGAGGTCCAATAATACCTAAGACTTCACAGATTTGGAGGGAAACAGACTGAGATCATGTCATCCCAATCCACATTTTGATAATCTGTGCTCTCATTGTCAGTGTTGTCAGTAGTATGGAAACTAGGGTGGCCACTTATGGATTGCCAAGAAACAGGAAACACGTCAGCAATAAAAGTAGGGATGTCAGAGAATTCTGCGACGGATCTCAGTGAGGCCGAATGCCAGTGCATTCGGCCCCTCAAAATCTGTTGTGGAATGAAGCCCCCGCCCCCCAACCCATGAAAGGCGTATGGGACAAAGTCCCCGCCGCCCCCAACCCACAAAAGGCGCACGAAACGGAGCACGTACCTACTCCCATCTGCACTTCTTTGCGAATGGCGGCCATCTTGCGGCCGCCATTCGCTTCCTCTTCATAGCCATGATAGGCTACGTAAATACTTATGTAGCCTATCACGGCAGGGAGAAAAAAAACCAGCGTACGCAAATGGCGGCGGCTACGACAGCTGCCATTTGCGTCCCTGCAGGGCTGCCCAGTGGCCAGATGTCTGGCTGCGGGTGGCCGGAGCCAGTAGCCGCGGAGCGGAGCCAGCCAGGCAGGATTCCGGGGGGGAGGACAGGATCGCCTCCCCCCCTGTCGAGGATTCCGTGGGGAGGGACGGAGCGCCTCCCCCCCCCCAGCAGATACAGAATGGAATGGAAGGTAAGTGTTCTGTCCATCCCTAAATAAAAGAGGATAAAAAGGACAGCAATTTGCCCTATCTCTGTCTGTATGTCTGTCTGTCTATCATCTCTCTATCCATCTGTCTATCTACACACATACACATGATGCAAATTTAGAAATAAATCCTTACATTTAAACAGAGTACGTCTTATGATAGTGTGGAAGACTGTGGCTAGGTGAAATGTGCAGCTTCCTGTTTAGTTGGCTGTTCGGGAGCTAACTGTTGATGGGCAACAGTGATGATGATGATGATGATCATGATGATTAACATTTCTATATAGCCGAAGCTCTCTGGGCAGTTTACAAAGATTGAAAACATTAAAAATACATATAAAGAGATTAAATACCATTTACATTTAAAAAAACCCACATGAACAGACAATATACACAAAAGAAACATATATCTAAAACAACTTCAATCAAACAATCTCAAAAGCAAACAACCATAGCCAATGAACATTCCAGGATCAATTTAAACTTACCATATGCTGCCAAATGCCTGGGAGAAGAGAAAGGTCTTAACCTGGCACCAAAAAGATAACAATGTTGGCGCCAGGCGGGCCTAGCTAGGGAGATCATTCCATAATTTGGGGGCCACCACCAAAAAGGCCGTCTCCCTTGTTGCCATCTTCCAAGCTTCCTTTGGTGTAGGTAACTGGAGGAGGGCTTTAGATATTGAGCATAGCATATGGGTAGGTTTGTGTTGGGAGAGGTGCTCCTTCAGATATTGTGGTTCCAAGCCGTGTAAGGCTTTATAGGTTAAAACTAGCTCCTTGAATTGAGCTTGGAAACATACAGGCAGCCAGTGCAAGTGGGTCAGAGTTGGACTTATATGTTTGGACCTTCTGGTTCCTGTTATCAATCTGGCTGCTGCATTTTGCACAAGCTACAGCTTCTGAGCCATCGTCAAAGGCAGCCCCTCATAGAGTGCATTGCAGTAATCTAACTTGGAGATTACTAGAGCATAGACAACTGAAGCCAGGTTATCCCTGTCCAGATAGGGGCATAGCTGGGCCACCAATCAAAGTTGGTAGAAGGCACTCTGTGCCACTGAGGCCACCTGAGCCTCAAGTGACAAAGCTGGCTCAAGGAGAACCCCCAAGCTACGAACCTGCTCCTTCAGGGGGAGTACAACCCCATCCAGAACAGATTGAGCACCCTCCATCTGGTCAGAAGAACTACCCACCAACACCATCTCAGTCTTGTCTGGATTGAGTTTCAGTTTATTAGCCCTCATCCAGTCCATTGTTGTAGCCAGATGAGCACACTCAATGGTTTCATGTAGAAGTTAAATAGCATGGGAGACAGAACTGACCCCTGTGGAAACCCATACTGGAGAATCCACAGGGCTGAGCAATATTCCCCAAGCACAATCTTCTGGAGCCAACCATTCAAGTAGGAGTGAAACCACTGCAATGCAGTGCCTTCCACTCCCAGCTCAGACACTAGTCCCAGAAGGATACCATGGTCGATGGTATCGAAAGCCGCTGAGAGATCAAGGAGAATCAACAAAGTCACACTCCCCCTGTCACTCTCCCAACATAGGTCATCATACAGGGAGACCAAGGCTGTTTCTGTGCCAAAACCTGGCCTGAACCCCAACTGAAATGGATCTAGATAATCAGAGATATGTCAGTATACCATCGGAAGATGGGACTCCCAGGCCAGAAGATGGTCAAAATGCTACTGGGGAGGAACAGAGGATAAGTTCAGCTAGCCCCAGATATGATGACACAGCTAGCTCAAAGCCGAAAGGACGGCTAGCAGTCAATGGTGCTGGTGGTGAACGACGAATCCGATGTTCTAAAGATCAACACACCATAGGAACCTGGAATGTAAGATCTATGAGCCAGGGCAAATTGGATGTGGTTATTGGGGAGATGTCAAGATTAAATATAGACATTTTGGGTGTCAGTGAACTGAAATGGACTGGAATGGGCCATTTCACATCAAATGACCACCAGATCTACTACTGTGGACAAGAGGACCACAGAAGAAATGGAGTAGCCTTCATAATTAATAATAAAGTGGCTAAAGCAGTGCTTGGATACAATCCAAAAAATGACAGAATGATCTCAATTCAAATTCAGGGTAAGCCATTTAATATCACAGTGATCCAAATATACGCCCCAACCACAGATGCTGAAGAAGCAGAAGTAGATCAGTTCTATGAGGATCTGCAGCACCTATTGGATAGTACGCCAAACAAAGATGTTATTTTCATTATAGGAGACTGGAAAGCTAAGGTGGGTAGTCAAACGACACCTGGAATTACAGGCAAGCATGGTCTGGGAGAACAAAATGAAGCAGGACATAGGATGATAGAATTTTGCCAAGACAACTCACTGTGCATAACAAACACTGTCTTCCAACAACCTAAGAGACAACTTTATACATGGACTTCACCAGATGGTCGACACCGAAATCAGATTGACTACATCCTTTGTAGGGGTGGACGAAAGTCACTTACCTTTTCTCGCAGCTTGTTCGCGGTGGGGAGGAGCGCTTCGCTGCTCCCCCTGCGAAATTCAGGCCGGGGGGGAGGCTTCCCGCCTCGCCCGGCCGAAATTCAGGCCGGGGAGGAGGCTTGCCACCTCGCCCGGCCGCGAACCCGAAAGTAAAAACAAAAAACAAAAAAATGCCTCCTGATAGGCTACGTGACGGTTCACGTAGCCTATCACGGCTAGATCTGCAAAGTCAGCCGTGGTAGGCTACGTGAATCGTCACGTAGCCTATCACGGGTGACTTTAAAAAAAAAATTAAAAAAGCACGTACGCGAATGGCGGCCCCCATAGGGAGCCGCCATTCGCGTTCCTTATTTAGTAGCTCTAGTCTACATAAATGTTTACGTAGACTACGGCGAAAATAAGGGCAACGCAAATAGCGTTGCCCTTATTTTCGCCGTAGTCTACGTAAACATTTACGTAGACTACAGCCACCAAATAAGGAACGGGAATGGCGGCTCCCTATGGGGGCCGCCATTATCCGTACACACTTTTTTTTTTTAAGTCACCCGTGATAGGCTACGTGACGATTCACGTAGCCTATCATGGCTGACTTTGCAAATCTAGCCATGATAGGCTACGTGAATCGTCACGTAGCCTATCATGGGGCGTGTGTTTTTTTTTCTTTTATTGCAGTGGCGGCGGCGGCAGCCGGTCAAAAGACCGGCTGCCGCTCCCGCCCCGCTCGAACACCCGACGAACCGCTGGCTGGACCCGCCGCCAGGAGGGACATTCAGGGAAGGTAAGTCCCGTCCCCGGGGGGGGGTGCGGGGGGCGGGGGGGTGCGGAGGATTTCTCCCCGAAACGTGTTCGGGGGGCCGAACACGTTGGCGCTCGGCCCCCCGAAGTTTCGGGGAGAAATTCTCCGCCATCCCTAATCCTTTGTAACTATGCAGTTGGTAAAAACAAGACCTGGAGCTGATTGTAGTTCAGATCATGAACTTCTTCTTGCACAATTTAGAATCAGACTAAAGAGAATAGGGAAGACTCACAGATATGAGCTCATGATGAGCAATTAGATATGAGCTCATGAATATTCCTCATGAATATGCAGTGGAGGTGAAGAATAGATTTAAGGGACTAGATTTAGTAGATAGGGTCCCAGAAGAACTATGGACAGAAGTTCGCAACATTGTTCAGGAGCCGGCAACAAAAAACGTCCCAAAGAAAAAGAAAACCAAGAAGGCAAGATGGCTGTCTGCTGAGACACTGGAAGCAGCCCAAGAAAGAAGGAAAGCAAAAGGCAACACTGATAGGGGGAGATATGCCCAATTAAATGCAAAATTCTGGAGGTTAGCCAGAAGAGATAAGGAATTATTTTTAAACAAGCAATGCATGGAAGCGGAAGAAGATAATAGAAAAGGAAGGACAAGAGACCTCTTCCAGAAAATTAGAAACATCGGAGGTAAATTCCAGGCAAAAATGGGTATGATCAAAAACAAAGATGGCAAGGACCTAACAGAAGCAGAAGAGATCAAGACAAGGTGGCAAGAATATACAGAAGATTTGTATAGGAAGGATAATAATATTGGGGATAGACGGTGTGGTCAGTGAGCTAGAGCCAGACATCTTGAAGAGTGAGGTTGAATGGGCCTTAAGAAGCTTTGCTAATAACAAGGCAGCAGGAGATGACGGTATCCCAGCTGAACTGTTTAAAATCTTGCAAGATGATGCTGTCAAGGTGATGCATGCCATATGCCAGCAAATTTGGAAAACACAAGAATGGCCAACAGATTGGAAAAGATCAACTTATATCCCCATACCAAAAAAGGGAAGCACCAAAGAATGTTCAAACTATCGAACAATGGCACTTATTTCACATGCCGGTAAGGTAATGCTCAAGATCTTGCAAGGTAGATTCCAGCAATTCATGGAACGAGAATTGCCAGATGTACAAGCTGGGTTTAGAAAAGGCAGAGGAACTAGAGACCAAATTGCCAATATCCACTGGATAATGGAGAAAGCCAGGGAGTTTCAGAAAAACATCTATTTCTGTTTTATTGACTATTCTAAAGCCTTTGACTGTGTGGATCATCACAAATTGTGGCAAGTTCTTGGTGGGATGGGGATACCAAGTCATCTTGTCTGCCTCCTGAGGAATCTGTATAACGACCAAGTAGCAACAGTAAGAACAGACCACGGAACAACGGACTGGTTTAAGATTGGGAAAGGAGTACGGCAGGGTTGTATACTCTCACCCTACCTATTCAACCTGTATGCAAAACACATCATGCGATGTGCTGGGCTTGATGAAGCCAAGGCTGGAGTTAAAATCGCTGGAAGAAACAGTAACAATCTCCGATATGCAGATGATACCACTTTGATGGCTGAAAGCAAGGAGGAGCTGAGGAACCTCATGACAAAGGTGAAAGAAGAAAGTGCAAAACCTGGGTTGCAGTTAAACCTAAAAAAAACCAAGTTTATGGCAACCAGCTTGATTGATAACTGGCAAATAGAGGGAGAAAACGTGGAGGCAGTGACAGACTTTGTCTTTCTAGGCGCAAAGATTACTGCAGACGCTGACTGCAGCCAGGAAATCAGAAGACGTTTACTTCTTGGGAGGACAGCAATGACCAATCTTGATAAAATAGTGAAGAGCAGAGACATCACACTGACAACAAAGATCCACATAGTTAAAGCAATGGTATTCCATGTAGTAACCTATGGCTGCGAGAGCTGGACCATAAGGAAGGCTGAGCGAAGGAAGATAGATGCTTTTGAAGTGTGGTGCTGGAGGAGAATTCTGAGAGTGCCTTGGACTGCAAGAAGATCAAACCAGTCCATACTCCAGGAAATCAAGCCAGACTGCTCACTTGAGGGAAGGATATTAAAGGCACAACTGAAATACTTTGGCCACATAATGAGAAGACAGGATACCCTGGAGAAGATGCTGATGCTAGGGAAAGTGGAAGGCAAAAGGAAGAGGGGCCAACCAAGGGCAAGATGGATGGATGATATTCTGGAGGTGATGGGCTCGACCTTAGGGAGCTGGGGGTGGCAATGGCCGACAGGAAGCTCTGGTGTGGGCTGGTCCATGAAGTCACGAAGAGTTGGAAGCGACTGAACGAATAAACAACAACAAAATCAGTCTCATCCAAGAGTGTCTGGAGCTGGTTGTCAACCACCCGCTCAAGAACCTTGCCCAGGAAAGGAACATTTGCCACTGGCCTAAAATTACTAAGATTTTCCAGGTCCAGGGAGGGTTTCTTTAGGAATGGTCTCACTACTGCCTCTTTGAGGCAGTCCAGGACCACTCTCTCTCACAAGGAGACACCTCCCTGGCCCAGCCAGCTGTTCCTTCCCTGCCAGTTTTTATCAGCCAAGAGGGTCAAGGATCCAGTACAGAAGTGGTTGCACAAACCTGTCCAAGCACCTGGTCAATGTCCTCGAGCTGTACCAACTGAAACTCATCCAGGAGAACAGGACAAGGCTGAGCTTTGGATACCTCACCAGATTCACCTGCTATAACACTGAAGTCTAAGTCCTGGTGGATGCAGGAGATCCTATCCCGGATCTCTTGCATCCACCCAGCAATTGCATTGCAGCGGGCCTCAGAGGGATCAACAGTGTCCTTACGGCCAGCATGGAATCGCCCCCGGACGACTCTGAAAAACTTTGCTGGGTGGCAGTAGAAGATTCAATAGAGGCAGCAAGATGATGGAGAGCCAGTGTAGTGTAGTGGTGAGAGTGACGGACTGGGAGCCGGGAGATCTGGGTTCCATAGAACACATAGAGGGAGCCAATGAACTTACAGAAATGAGGACAGAGACCCCAGTGTACTGCATCATAATACAAACAACAACTCCAGCTTGCGTTCAGTCCATGAACCCCGGTGGCACAGGCAACAAGGCAAGTCACTTCATGCTTCTCATGGGCACTTTTTTGAAGCACAACACCCAAAGGGAAGGAAGGAGAGTCCACACAGCATCCACATAACTCCTCCAGCAGGAAGGAAGCCTGCAGAGAGCACACATGGCTCTCCTAGGAGATGGTTCAAGACCATCAAGACAAGGAGATGGCTCCAAGGGAGCAAAAGGGAAAGGCCAGGACACAAGAGAGGGAGGTGACACAAGCACACATTGACAGCAGCATCCTGCAGTGACTCATTGGACACAACCAAAGCCTACCAATCAAGGACCGTGCTGGTAATGATGCCCACATGGCAGCCACACATGGAGGGAGCCAATGAACTTACAGCAATAAGGGCAGAGAAAGTGTAGAATTCTTCATGGCACCAGCTCCATGTCTGAAATGCCTTCAGCACACATCTTTCTGTCATGGAACTTGCAAGTAGGGATGGACAAATCTGTCATCCTGAACGTTGAGAATTCCTTTAATTAACAGGGACTGTATCTCAGAGATAGAGCACCATGCCTAGCAAGCTGAATCCCCAGCATTACCAGGTAGGACTAGAAAAGGATCTTTCCTGGAACCCTGTAGAGATGCTGCCACTCAGTATCCACTATAGATACTGAGGTAGATTAGGGATGGCAGAGAATTCCGCCATGGATCTCGGGGAGGCCGAATGCCAGTGCATTCGGCCCCCTGAAATCTGTGGCGGAACGGCCTGCCACCCCCCCGCCACCCCCCTGTGGATCGCCCCAGGATGAGACTTACCTGGGGCGGATCTTCTGGGTGGCGGTGGCGGCTCCGGTGGTGGCGGCAGCTGCGGCAGCTGGTCTTCCGACCGGCTGCCGCCGCCGCCACCATTTGCAGAGTTTGTTTGTTTTTACACCCACGTGATAGGCTATGTAAGTTTTTACGTAACCTAAAACGTCTGGATTTTTTAAAAAAGGCGTACGCAAATGGCGGCGGCTATGGCCTCCGCCATTTGCTTATGCCCTTTTTTTTTTTTTTAACCCAGACATTTTAGGCTACGTAAAAACTTACGTAGCCTAAAACGACTGGGTAAAAAAAAAAAAGATGTACGCAAATGGCAGCGGCTACGGCCGCCGCCATTTGCGTTCCTTATTTTGGGCCATCTTAGTCTACGTAAATAATTATGTAGACTAAGACGGCGAAAATAAGGGGAACGCAAATAGAGTCCACTACGCTATTTGCGTTCCCCTTATTTTCGCCGTCTTAGTCTACGTAAATATTTACGTAGATTAAGACGTCAAAAATAAGGAACGCAAATGGCGGCGGCTGTAGCCGCCGCCATTTGCGTATGCGGGGTGTTTTTTTTTTCCCCCAGAGCCCTCCACGGCCGGAAATCCAGCTGCGGACGGCTCTGGCCTGGCTGGGCCTGGCCGGCTGCTCTGCGGAGCCGCCACGGAGCACAGCCGGCCAAAGAGGATTCCGGGGGGGGGGAGGAACGGAGCGCCTCCCCCCCATCCAGGATTCTGGGGGGGAGGAACGGAGCGCCTCCCCCCCATCCAGGATTCTGGGGGGGAGGAACGGAGCGCCTCCCCCCCATCCAGGATTCTGGGGGGGAGGAACGGAGCGCCTCCCCCCCATCCAGGATTCTGGGGGGGAGGAACGGAGCGCCTCCCCCCCATCCAGGATTCTGGGGGGGAGGGACAGAGCGCCTCCCCCCCATCCAGGATTCTGGGGGGGAGGGACAGAGCGCCTCCCCCCCATCCAGGATTCCAGGGGGAGGGATGGAATGCCTCCCCCCCACCATCAACATAATCCGCAAACAGGTAAGTGGTTTTCGTACATCCCTAAGGTAGACGGACCAGTGGTCTGACTCAATATGGGCAGCTTTCTACATTCCTATGTTTGCATGAAAATTTATATGCATTTTTCTTTGCATTCCTCCCAATACATGCATTATTGCATGTATTTTGCCTATTTGCAAAATACATGCAATAATTTGCAATTTTGCCTATTTTTTCCTGGCAGTTTTTGTAATATAATACATTTTGAATGTTATTTTGAGTGATATCTTATGTGCACTTGGAGAAGTGTGAATTTAGTAGGATAACTGAGTTTCAGTTCATGTATTGGGTTAAAAGTACTAAATTAGTTCAGTCTGCATAAAAATGAGAATGGAACGAATTTCTCCCGCATCCCTAGTGCAGAAACCTGGCCTCCATGTGTTCAGCATATGCATGGTACAGAATGAATGAAAAGGGCTTTCATGCAACCTAGGGCACAATCTTATCAAGATAAGCAGCCACCTCCGAACTCGGAGGTGACCACCTATCCAAAGCAAGGCAGGAGAGGCACGGGGGAGATCATTCTACTACGCCATTTGCATCCCTGTTCTTCGCAGTAATAGGCTACGTAAAGCTTTACGTAGCTGTTACTTGAAGAACAGGGACGCAAATGGCATCGGCTATGCCGGACGCCATTTGCGTCTGCAGTCCGGGCGCAGCGGGTGGACAGCAGCGGACGGACCCGGACCAGCCGCAGCCAGGTAGGTTCTGTCCCAGGGGGATTTTGGGGGGTGGCAGGAGGGGTAGTCCGTTCCACCATGGACTCCGGGGGGGGGGCAGATTCTAAAAAATACGACCTCATTGGAGTCCATGGCGGATTTCTCTGCCATCCCCAGCTCTGAGGTCGGTTCCCAGAAATGAGCATATCCTATGGCCCTCTAGACAGTGTCTAGTGGCCATAGGATTGCTCCCCTACTGTTTTAGGTTGCTGTTCCTTAATTCTAGAAACCCAGGGAAAGAGGCTTGAAGAAAACTATGTTAGCCTTCCATCACCTCTAGATGTGTTGGATTACAATTCCCATCCATCTTAATGCTGGCCATTATGGATGGGACTGATGGAAGCACCAGGTTGGGGAAGGCTGTGCTATGGATTAATCCCATACAACTATACTTACTGAGAGGTTAGTTCTAGGTAAGTGTGTTTAGGATTGCTGCCTAAATTGGACATTCCAGCCAGACATTCATGAATTTATAAATAATTACAAAAGCCATGCTTGACAGCCACTCGCCCTGCAATGGCTATGATGCAGTGACAGGTTTGATGGTCTTATATTTCAGAAATATAAAGTTATTCATATGATTGAGCTGAAAAGCAATTTCCAGCAGCAAGTGTAAGTGCAAACTGTTGATTTCTGCCACTGTGTCCGTGTGTGTGTGTATGTTCCCCTTTATCTTACTGATGTAGCAGGACATTGTGCTAAAAAAAAAAAAAAAAAGACTGGAAAATGTCATGAGCATATGAAGAAAAACCCAATTCCAAACAAATTGGCTCAAGGTACTTCTGCCATTTTTATCTTGCAAAACAAGGGACATGGGGCCTTTTCAAAGAGATCACTTTTTCGTGCAATAAATGTGTAGTTGTTACCAGGGTTGGCCTGAGATATTTTGCTGTCTGAAACAAAGGACAAGATGGTGCTTCCCTCCCCAGTCCACTCACAGAAGCTGTCTGGGCTGGCAGCTGAATTCTTACCTCACCGCTGGCAATGGGATAATAGTGCCTTCCACCACACCCAAGGCAGAATGCTGGTTTATGGGGCCCAGGATGGTTGTATTAAGAGATAACAAAAATGGAAAGATGTGATCTTTTCTGTGATCTGTGTGTGTTGATATACAAATATGCCTGCTTTTCACTTACAATTAAAAAAGAACACTTTACCAGGAAAGATAATGGAAAGAGAGGTACTCAGTCAAACTATAAAGACAGCAAGGTGTAATATAAAGAAAGCAACATGGAATGTGTAATGTTTTTGTAGTAGCTGAAATGTACCAGAATCTTGAGTAGTTTGTTGCACACTGGGTCAAGGTTTTCACCAAGATTTTCCTCACAACCCCAAGATCTCTTTCGTGCTGAGTCACTGCCAGTGCAGGCCCTATCAATGTATATGTGAACTTAAGTTTTGAGCCCCAAACGTGCATCACTTTACATTTACACTAAACTGCATTTTCAGTTTCGTTGCCCACGCACTCAGTTTGAAATCAGAAGAAATCCTTTTGCGGCTCTTCCTGATCCATTTTTCTTTTTACCAGAAGCTTGGCTATTGCCAATGGTGGCTAATCCAATGATGGGTTGGATGTGGGCACAAACTGAAATCCCTGCCCCCAGAGGTCTCTTTGGACCCCTCTTCACCAGTGTTATGTTATGCATAGCTGGATGGGGGAATTCTGGGAGTTGTAGGACTTATTTCAATTTAAACATGCATAGGGTTGCACCCTTACCCTTTTAGCAAGCCTTTGGTCTCTCTGCTGCTTAATTATTGTGCTTTGGGGGGGTTTAAAGCTGCTGCTTCATATTACATTCATTGTTTTTATTGTTGGTTAATTGTTTATATTGTATTTTAATTGTTAAATTATTTTACTTGTGTGAACCACCTTGAGTGCTTACTTTCAGAATTGGAAAGGTGGGACTTCCGGCAGGAGCCATGTCATCCTGGCAGTGACCTGTGGAGCTCTGCAGGTTGCTTATTTCAAACAGCTGTGAAAAAGTTGAGAAACCTTTTTAAATTCCCCTGGAATTAAAAGGGGAATCTTACAGTACCATCCAGTTGAAATCTTGGAAGATCAGCTACTTTTGCGGCGCAGCAGAAGACCTGCAATCTAAGGGCAGCGGCTGGAGTATCATCTACTGAACGCTGTGTGAAACTCCTAAGCAATTAGGAGACTACAGGACTGGTGTGCTCCAAAAAGTATTTGTGAATTTAAACTACCAGCAATATCTGGGGACTGGCAATTAAATCTAATTAAGCGTTTGTTTTTTCTGTTTCTGCAATTATACTTGCTTGTTGTGCTTCTGGAAGTGGAGGATGGCAGTATCAAAGGGAAAAAAGAAAGGTCTGAGAAAGCCACCTACCCGCCCCCCAATTGCACCCCTGGCAAAGGTTTCTAGAAATGCTGGAGGTGAAGAGGAGTTACTTGCTTTGATAAAAACTATGTCTTCTCAGCTATCAGTGCAGTCAAAGAAGCTTGAAACAATCATTGCCCTCCAAGGGGCTGTGGATTTAATTAATATCTCTCTTCAAAAGATGGAAATGAAGGTTAATGTGCGCGAAGATCGAGTTACTGCTAATGAAACTGCTATGCAAGCATCTCACAATACTTTGTCTGCTCAAATTTCCCAATTGGAGGCTTTTACATGCAGAGTGAACCTTCGTATTTTTGGTATTAAAGACTTGGCTACTGATATATGTTTGGCTGAATTTATGGATCAATTTTTTGCACGAGTTACTGGTTTTGCCATCTGATTTTCTACTGGATATTGAGCATGCATATCGTGTTCCTGGCTCAATACGTGGCACTAAAGGGACTTTTGGGACTGTTATTGTTCAATTTTCACGAGTTTCTACAAAAAATCATCTTCTGCGTCTGGCAAGAGAATGAGGTGAGCTAAGGCGGGGACCAGCAAATGACAAGATTATGCTCTTTCCTGATTATACTAAAGAAATTGCTAATAGAAGAAGGCAATTCATCAAAGTGAGAAGTTTGGCAAAGCGAAATAACCTGCAAGATCATATTAAATATCCTGCTACATTTTGCATTCTTTTTGAAGGCCAGATGAAAAAGTTTTTAAATCCTGATGCGGCCCAATCATTTCTCATTGGTATTAACATTAAAATAAGAGAGCCAACTTTCTCAGCCTCCAAAGCTGGAATGTAGCCATTTCTACTGCTCCTCTGAAGTCTTGTTTGGGGTTTAGCTGATAGGATGTCTGGGAAGTTTGCCAGATTAAATCTTTGCATATTTCTGTTTTCTTTCTCCTTTGTGTGTTATTTTGTATAAATTCCTGTTGGTGTGTGTATGTGTGTGAACACATATAAATATATTTTTACATATGATATTACTTAAAATAAATAAATGGTTTGTTTTTACTTTTTACTTTTTATCCTTCTCTTAAATTTCTCTCTCTCTCTCTCTTATCATTAATATTAGTATTACTATCATTATTATGGGATTATGATTATTATTATTATTTCTTGTTGGTTAAACTTTTAATGTTTACTAACATGTGTCAATGGAATATAGGGTTAATGGAAATGGATTGTTTGCTCCTGTTTATTTGCTATAAGACTGAGGTTATAACATTGAAAGCCAAGGCTCACCCTTTATGGAGCAGCGGATTGACGATTTAATAATGCCTGCAATGTCCGGAAGAGTGTTGTATAGGTATAATTTGCAATTGGACTTATATCTGGATATCTGGTTTGCTTTCATTGAAGCTTAGATATAATCTTTTTTTTTTCTTTTTCTCCTTCTTTTGCTTTCCTCCTTTCTTCTTCTTCCCCAGAATACTGTAATGTTGGAAACTGAAGATTTTGACTATGTTGTTGGTATTGTTTACTTCACTTATAAAAATAAAATAAATATAGATTTTTTAAAAAAACTGGAAAGGTGGGATATACATTTTCTGGTAAATGAATCATAGCTATATATTTGCCCATTTCCACTGACAGGTCTTCAATAGATTTTAGGTGCAACGAAGAGCACCGTGGCCTCCCCACTGCCACCACCCATAAGAAGACTATCCATCTATTACATGGGGATTTGATGCCACACAACCACCTTTTAATGGGGGGCAGAATAATTACAGCACTAAGTATAGAACTGGAGTTATTCATCTTTATTGTCTTGAAAGCATCCTTAGGTACTAACGAGTGATTTCCTTGAACAGATTTATGAGGATGACCTACTGAGTTTTACCCACAAGTCTGGTTATGCCAGTTTTTCCTCTTGGCATATCAGTTCAGCTGGAAGTTATCCTAGAAAATAAAAAGGGGAGGAGAACCTCTGATTAATATAGAAAAGCAGTATGCAGGTATAAATCCCCACCTCCAGAAAACACTTGGAGAATGTGCAGATGACATCCTTTCCCACGGTGACTACTCTGCTGGGTGGGAAAGGTGGGCTGCAGCAACTCCCTTGTGCTATCTCTTAAGAGGATAATGCGGGGGGGAATGGGGGTGGCAGTGGATGGTGGGGGCTGCATGCGGTCTGCAGGCCATGTGTTGCCCACCCCTGCTCTAGCCCATTAAAACTCCGTAAGGATAGAAAATAACCATCTGCTGTATGCTCTGTTTTCTATGGGCTGAATGTTGAGTGGTTTTCCCTCTTTATTTTGAGTGCTTCTCCAAAAGCACATATTATTTTATTATTATTAATTTCATTTCTATGCCACCCAATAGCCAAAGCCCTCTGGGTTGTTCACAGCAATTCACAAAAAATACAAACAACATTATACGACATTACATAATGCGACATTATGATGAAACGTAGTCTAAAAAAATTAACATACAACATTTAAAACAATTTAGACAGCTAGAAGCAATTTCAGTAAACAATTTCAATGATAAACCTGTTCAAAACAGCTGATATAAGTGCCCTATCATATGCCATTAAATACCTGGGAGTCAGACCCTGTCTGCACTTCACAGTCGTCAGCTGAGGCCTTGCTCTGTTTTACCACCATGTGAAGTTGGACTGGTGAGAGTACTGAACAGGACCTTTTTGTGGGAGCCCCCTTTGTTGGTGGAACATCCTCATAGGAACATAGGAAGCTGCATTGAACTGAGTCAGACCATCTAGCCCATCTAGCCCAGGAGTGCAGACACTTATTGGCTGTGGTCAGGTTTTCTGGGATATCAGACAGGGGTTTTTCCTTGCTTTACCTGAAAATGCCAGGGATTGAACCTGGAACCTTCCGCATGCAAAACATATGGCCCCTCCCTTCAGCCCCCTGATCGTATGGCTTACGTTGACCAGCTAAGACATGTTTGTTCTGCTGAGCGTTTCACCTTTGTCAATCTGGAGCTGATTGTTCGGTTCCATCTTTTGTACTGGTGTTCTGTTTCTAATTTTGTTCTTTAAAATGTTCAAAACTTTGTACAGCACACTGTCTTGAGGGAATATTAGCTAAAAGGCAATGTAAATTCTAAAAATAAATAAGCACAAAGCACAAAGGAAAAACATGCTCTGCTACCTTTCTGTCGGTCCACACAGCGTTTTGCACAACGATTTTGGCAGCAAATCTGGATTCCTTTGCAATCATCATCCTCCTCACATTCATTAGTTTCAGCACGAACGCATAAATAAGGGTCTGGCGGGCAGATGCGAGGGCCTGTCATAGTAGAACGTGGATAATTTCCAGGTGTCCATAATTAGGAAGTGGCATTCCCCTCCCCCTCACACCCCTATATATTACACTTGGACACAGCAGGGTCATGAACACATAAAACCAAGCCCTGCAAGAAACTATTATCCAAGCTATTCAGACTGTCACCAGGTAAGAATGCTCCACATGTTCTGGATGGTGCCTACCCCAGTCTCGCAGGTGTAGTGCAACAATTCACAACAAACATTGTTGGATCCAAGCAAGAAAAAAGTTGCCAGGCATAAGCAGTTACTGAAGGAGGGAAGGAATCTCTTCTACTTTACTACGAGATTTTATTTATTAATTAATTTTTTGCATTTATATCCCGCCTTTTTTCCTCTTGCAAGGAACCCAAGGCGGCTTACATTATCCTCCTCTCCGTTTTATCCTCACAACAACAACCCTGTGAGGTAGGTTGGGCCGAGAGTCTGTGACTGGCCCAAAGTCACCCAGTGAGCTTCCATGGCCGAGTGGGGACTAGAACCCGGATCTCCCAGCTCCCAGTCTGTCACTCTCACCACTACACTACACTGGCTCCCTTCTAAGCAAAAAAGAACCACTCAATTCTTCACTATTAGATGCATTTCATAGTACAATCTTATGCGTCTTTTTTAAAACCAGCCAACCACCTTCAGAACTTTTGGAGCATCCTGAATAAGAGCTAGCCAAAACCATGTCCAATTCCTGATTTACTATCCTTCCAGGAAGAGCCCACAGAACCTCACAGTAAGCACTATTATCACTGGCAAAAATTGTCCTTCTTCAATATAATACAACAATATTTGGGGGTACAGTACCAAACACTGGGGGGACACAGTCTCGTCCACAGCCTCGTTGACAGCACTTCTTCTGTTCTGGACATTCGAAGTCATGATTGCATTTATTGGGGGGATTCATCACAGAACACATTGCTTCAATATATGGGCAACGTCCAGGCTTCTCTACAATACAGAAAATGTGGGATGAAAGACAAAGTCATTATTGTTTTGCTTCTGGTTTTGATCTCAGCCTGCCAAGCACTGTACTAAAAGAACCCTTCCACTTTGCTGTATTTTATCCTAGCCTCCAAAGACCCAGAATCACAAACTGTAACCATGTAATAACAGAACCACAACTTCAACTTCCCTAGATAATATTCCCAGATACTGCAATGTCATGTATGAAATATATTCATATTATTGAGCGCTCGTAATACAGTGTGGTTGAACTCACTTCTAGTCAACAACCAAAAACATAGCAAAACACTCATTTCCAATGTGCAAATAATTCCAGGTAGTTATATCTCTGAACTTCATACTGACCTGGTTTAAACCTTAACCACCTGCTATCATTCCTCCTCTAATAACCATTCCAAATATAATTCTCAGTTATTTGTATTCTACTGGTTCAGCTCATAATAATTTATATCTCTCTAGTCCCTTAAATCTCCAGAGGGATAGGAAACAACCTTCCTTTGGGGCTCCCTCTCCTACATGCTTAAAGTTGAGTGGATTTCCTCTTTATTTTGAATGGTTTTCCAACTTCTGGAATGCTCCTCCAAAATAAATAAATAAATAAGAACCTTACATGCAAAAAACTAGATGCCTTAGATTAGTGCTCTAGTTTAGCGTTCCCCTTGACATGCTAGTTTTCTGCATATAGGCATTCTTTTGCACATTGGAGCATCTGATTAGCTATTCTGTGACCTCTCTCATGCTAGTTTTCTGCATATAGGCAGTCTTTTGCACATTGGAGCATCTGATTAGCTATTCTGTGACCTCTCTCATGCTAGTTTTCTGCATATAGGCAGTCTTTTGCACATTGGAGCATCTGATTAGCTATTCTGTGACCTCTCTCACCTGCAGTCTGAACTGGTACAGTTGAGACTCAGGTTTACTACCCCACTGAGAACTGGGCCATAGCACTGGGTTATATTCTTCAGGGTTGTACAGTGGAAGAAGCAACTGTAAAAACATCTGTTAAAAAAAGTAACATCTAACAAGTCTTGTATCAGTGAGGATTGCATATCATTCCCTCTATTTTCCATGTTCAGGCATGAGAGCCCTTGTTTATGTAGCCAAAACGGCACCATCCATGCACCAGAGGAATGTACAGTGACATATCATCCTCTCCATTTCCAAAAGAGGCTTTGAGTGTTTGTGCTTATGGAGCCAAAATGGCAGCACCCACATACAGGAGGGAGGTATCAGCAGGCTTTATTTATTTATTTATTTATTTATTTATTTATTGAATTTCTTAATTGCCCATCTGGGCGGTCACCTGGCCACTCTGGGCAATGTAAAGCAATACAACAGTTTTAAAACAATAAAATTCTGCTTTAAAACATCATATTTCTAAAAATACCCTAACCCACCCCAAATCCTGCCTGAACAACCATGTTTTTCATGCATGGTGGAAGCTCATTAAAGAGGGGGCATGGCAGAGTTCCCAAGAGAGGGAGTTCCACAGAGCAGGGGCCACCACACAGAAGGCCCTCTCCCTCGTTCTCACCAGCCTAGCTGTCCTGGCTGATGGAACAGAGAGAAGGCCATCTGAGGCTGATCTTGTTAATTGGCCTGTCTGGTGTTGCTGGAGGCACTCCTTAAGATAGGCTGGGCCGGAACCATATAGGGCTTTAAAGGTCAAAACCAACACCTTGAATTTGGCCCAGAAAACAACTGGTGACCAGTGCAACTCCTTCAGCACCGGAGTGATCACTCCAGTGATCACGCTGAGAGCTGCCTTTAATCAGGTGAGCTGCCGCATTCTGTACCAGCTGCAGCTTCCGAACCGTCTTCAAGGGTAACCCCATGTAGAGCGCATTACAGTAGTCTAGATGAGAGGAGACCACGGCATGTACTACCGATTGGAGCAGATTGTCAGGAAGGTAGGGGCGCAGCTGCCGTATCAGATGGAGTTGGTACAGCACTGTCCAGCTCACAGCTGACACCTGAGCCTCCATGGACAGCTGGGAGTCTAAAATGATCCCCAGGCTGCGGACCTGGTCTTTCAAGGGTAGCCATACCCCATTCAACACCAGGTCAACATCCCCCAACCTCCTCTTGTCTCCCACCAAAAGTACCTCGGTCTTGTCAGGGTTTAGCTTCAGCTTATTCCTCCCCATCCAGCCACTCACCATCTCCAGACATTTGGACAGGGATTCAATGGCCAACCTTGGTGAAGATTTGAACGAGAGGTAGAGCTGCGTGTCATCTGCATATTGATGACACCGCACCCCAAACCTCCTGATGATAGCCCCCAGTGGCTTCACATAGATGTTAAATAGCATCGGGGAGAGGATGGAACCCTGTGGCACCCCACAAGTAAGTGGCCACGGGTCTGAAACCTCCTCTCCCAGTGCTACCCTCAGGTACCTGCTGGAGAGGAAGGACTGAAACCACTGTAATACGGTGTCTCCAATGCCCAACTGCTCCAGGTGGTCCAGGAGGATACCGTGGTCAATGGTATCAAAAGCTGCTGAGAGCTCAAGGAGAACAAGGAAGGAGCATTCGCCCCTATCCAAAGCCCAGGCTTGGAGAAACCCCTTGTTTTTCAAAAGTACATAAAACCTTAAGAAAAAAAGTCCTAAGAAGGACACCCAAAAAAAAACCCAGTTGGCGCCGGCATGATCAGTGTCCTTGGAATGCTGGCTGACTGGGGCCTGCGGGGGAGGGGGAATGGAATGGAGTGTCATGGAAGCCAGAGGCTGGCTGGCTGGAACAGTGAACAATAGCATTTCATCCTGCAACTGGAAGGCTCTACTTGTTTTTCTGTACTCCTTTGCTAATGGACAAAAGGACATGCAATTTCCTGCACAACTTACCTCTTGGAGGTAAGCTATTGGCAGATGGCAGCTGTGTCCAAAGTGCCAGCAGCCCCATGAGGAGGAAGGTGCTTTGGATCTTCATGGTATGTTCAGAAGCTGGTTCCAAATATTCATGACTGAACCAGGCTTATATTTAAGCCTGTTGAAAGGGAGGGATTTGATCGCAAGGGAAGAAGGAGCTCTGCTTCACCATTGTCACCAGGGACTTGCCACTGTCATTCCATTGCCTGACCTTTACTTCACCCATATGCCATGTACTCTTGAATTCAGTGGATACCAGTCTCCTGACCTATGATGCAGTTCAGCCAGCAATATGACAATTACCTTTTAATTATGGGTCTGGGGACATTCTTTCCAAACAGGGGAAATCCCATATGTTCCCCTTCGGGGCACACTGCCTTCCAGATCTTCTCTTGCATTATCAGAGTGACTCAGCCAGCAGAGGCCATCTTGCTCTGGCCAAGAATCAGCTGAGCTAAGCTGCAAGAAGAAGAGTGCTCTGGCATTTTGTATTTAGACACAGGATGAATTAACACAGCTATACCTCCAAGCCTCATGACACAATTTACAAAGCAAATTGGGTGTTTGTCCTTTTCATTATATACCAGTCAGCCATTGTCCTAAGTTGTGTTAACTTCACAATTAACCTCATCATATGTAGCATATGAAATGGTATGCCGCACACTCATTTGGCACAGAAATTTTCATGCATGTACTTCATTTCCCCTCTCATCTCCCCACTGGAGTGGCTGCTGGTGGTAACAGTTGACAGAGGTCCAGTGAAGAACTAGGGAATCAGGAGAGACACAAGACTGGAATCTGAGTACTGGATAAAAAACAAAACATAATTGTTCCTGCACTCTGTGCTGAGAACTGAAGGCTTTAAGCCAGAGCTCACCCAGAACACAGCAGCAGGCCGTCAGTGTCACCTGAGGAAGGGTCAGCAGTGTAGTGGTGGCAGATCGCGCTGGGGCTTTGCTCCGGCACTTTTTTTGAGGCAGCCCCCAGCCGGGTCCCAGTCTGCTAGGGAAGGAGGAGGGAGCAGAGGGAGTGCGGGTGGCTGCTTCTTGGCTGCCTCTCGTCTACTATGCAGGGCTGGTCATACAAAGGGAGCAAGTGAGAGAGGGAGCCTGAGGGAGCTCTGCAGCTTCCTCCCCCCCCCCATTCTCCTCCTCAGCTCTTGGCTTCTCCACCTATCCCTGCTCTGTGCCTGTGCGCCCAGTGCTGCCCTTGTCTCCTGCAACACCGGCCACCCATTCAGACCTGCTGCTGGCCACAGCAGCTTCGGGGGGGGGGGGTGCTGCCACCATTATTTATTTATGGGGCAGGGCAGGTGGCTGGTTTGTGCCAGTTTTTAGGATTTATCACACAATCCTATGCATGTTTACTCCTTGAAGTCAGTCCCACTGTGTTCAGTTGCCAATTGGGCTTTCTCCCAGGTAAGTGTGTGTAGGACTGCAGCCTTAGCTGCCTTCTCAAGATCTCTGTAAATTTAATTCAAAATAAACACCCATTGGATTGCACTGTTAATTCTTGAACATTAATTTCTACAGTAAGCAGTATTGCCAAATGCAACATCTGTCAGCTATACTTTTTGGTACCAGGTTGGCAGGTATCTGGGCAAACAAACCCTGGTGGATGGAAGGGAAACAGAAAAAAATCAGTTGCGGGGAGAGGAGAAAGAAGGTGTGTGTGTGTGTGTGTGTGTGTGTGTGTGTGTGTGTCTCAATCCAGCTGGATGGGTGGACATTTCTGTTGCGGGATGGGAGAGATATAATGAAGGAGCTTAGGGAAGGCTAATGTTGGGGCGCTAAGGGAGTGTGCAAGGGGGCTGCTTAAATGAGAAGGGATCTGTCCGTGAAGGCTGAGCTGAGGGGGTGAAGCTTCCATAGAGGATCATATTTTGAAAACCTAAAATGTCTGTGAGGGAATGAGGGAGTGAAGAAGATTAACACCCCTGCATTTTTCCTCAGACGTCCAATTGAAATACCCCTGCCTTACTCTCAGCTGCACTGTTTTTGGATCCCAGTTGAAGGCTGTATATCTTACAAGGCTGTACAATCTTAGAAGGGGTGTGACTGTGAAGGGGCATGGCTGTGACTGTCACAAAGGGACCCTGCACTTCTGAATTTGCCACTACACTACTGGGAAGGGTCTATTCATGAGGAAACTCTTGCTCACAAGCACCCCGTTACTCATGTAGAGTCCTTATTGCTCAGGAGGCCATGTCTGCATCTGGCATCTGACCAAATCTGTAACTTTAGGGACCAGTGCTTTCTGCATTATTCACACTGGTTGAATGATACAATCTGATATAGTTGTCTCTTACAAAAAGTGGCATCTTTTTCTCTTACAAAAAGCAGTGGGGGGATTTAAAGTGATTAGGGACATGGTGCAGGAGCAAAGAGTTAGACACAGAAATGAAACAGGATGAAACAGGAACAAGGCAAATTCTATTTAAATTCACTGCAGAGCATGGTGCCAGCAGAAGCTATAAATTAGGCAGTGAAGGCTGGTGGATCCCATTTTGGTGGAGCTGTAAATCCATTCTGGGTTTCAGCCAGAACCAGCCAGAACTCTAAAGGAGCTATCCAAGGTGCTGGGCCTATTTTGGGGATAAAGCTCAGCACCTTGGATAGCTCCTTTGGGGTGACCTTAAAAGGGTAACTGCATCCATTTTCAGCACTTATTAACTTACGATACCTGTGGCACATTTTATTGGATTGGTTTGAAATATTGCAGACTTGTAGACCTAGTTAGGTAGATTACCACTGCTCAACAAGTGCCATTGTTATAAGCAATAGAAGTTTGAGGCTTATAATGGCAGGATTTTTTAAAATTGGGTTTGTTTGTTTTTGTGACTCACTTTAACGGAAGCCCCCTCGCCTCTTTAATAAACCCCTATACTTTACCAATATTACTTAGGGTTCAGTCACAAGATGTTCGAGTGCTTCTTTATGATGAGCTCCAAACAGCTTTGTCTGGTTTGTGCTGGAGTGTACTGTGATGGGGAGTCACAATGTGCTGCAGCTTATTCTGTCATTCCAGTAATGTTCTTTTCTGACAACTAACTCCCAACAAAACTGTCCCTTCCTCTTGATTTAATCTAGCTGGATGGAATTTAGTGCTTTGTATTACAGTAACCACGGTGTGTGGTCATCTAGGCTGACCTATTCTTGCACTCAAAAGGTCAAGAGAAGCAGGAGTGATTGTTGGGAGAAGACACAAATAACAAATCTGAGCAAAGTTCTCACATGACTAGTGGCAGATTTCGTATGTGATACCCCAAGGGCCAGCTGTTAGTGTTGCACTGTCAGGTATAAATTACCTATTTGCATGAACAGATTGAAAACCCCTCTGAAAACTGGAGTAGCTGCATGACAGAACAAGCTTTTTGTAAAGCTCATCTGAGAGGGTGAAAGATCATCAACCCTTTTGTGATGATGTAATTTTTGTGAACCACCCAGAGAGCTTCAGCTATTGGGTGGTATAGAAATAGATAGATTGATAGATGATAGATGATAGATAGATAGATAGATAGATAGATAAGATAGATAGAATGAAAACAAAAACTGCCACCAAGGGGGAGCTCACACAACAATGTATGAGAACACAGGGGGAAATCCTTCACAAGGAATGGAAAGAACAGCCAGTGCAACGCAAACTGAAAGCTATATAAAATATAACTGGGATATTCCCTGGGGCAAACAATGACTGGTTCGCTTAACATGACAGCTCACCATAGTTTAGGGCTCCTTCACACCGGGCTTTTATCCTGCGATTGAGATTGCTCCTTCATGGACTTTGTGTGCTCTTTACATGATGCCGTGATCCTGCCGTTTTTAAATAGATTGCAGGTAGTGAGCTATCTATTGTGTTCCTCTTCAGACTACCCCATTGTGTTCCTCTTCAGTTTCCTCCATCAAAAGAGTTAAAGTGGCAAGAAGAGGAGTGAGATCAGTGACAGATAATGGAAGTCTCAGATAAGTGGTGGGGGGAGGGGGATAGGGGAAGAGAAAAAAGAAGCACATGTAAAGGGAGTCAGTTGTGATCCTGCATTTAAAATGGAAGCAGAAAGACCCATTTTAAATGCAGGATTTTAGGATGCTGTAGAAATGCCCTTAATCTACCCACAGGGGCTGTCGCATCATGTCAAGCACCTGCGGGCACCAATCTTTACATGGCACCCATGGGCACCTGGCTTGCCATGTCATGCAAACCCAGGTGGCAGGGGTTGTTCGAGGGTTAGACACCCCTCAAATAATCCTAAAACAAGCCATGGATGTTTTGAGGGTTGTCTAATGCTCAAACAACCCCTGCCTCCTGGGTTCGCACAACATGGCAAGCTGGGTGCCCATGCATGCCATGGAGAGGTGGCGGCTGGCACATGCCCCAGTGCTCCCACTGTTAATTAACTCACATGGTGGTTTGCTGTGACATGCAAACTGGTCCAGTGTTTCCTTGCCCCAGCTGTTCAACCCATAGAAGTATTCTGGGCTATGATATATCATCCATCAGAGAAACAGCAGGGAATGAAGCACTCTTCTAACACAATTCCGCAATTCATGGAATTGCTGAGGACTAAAACGGCTGGATCTATATGCGCCAAACCAGTGGTGGCCGGTGGCCAGTATGACAGATGGGGCAGACAGATGTGGAGCCAAGGGTGTCACTGAAGATAGAACCAAGGGCATTACCAGAGGCAGAGCAGTCTTTTGAATCCCCAGCACCCATATAACACAACGGGAAAATTCAGCCACATGAACTTTAAAATCATGAATGCAACGGTGTGGGTGGGTGGGGGGATCCACACAAAAGCAGTCATTTGGACCACCATTCTCCTGTTTCAGCACCAACTCCCATTCCACAGACAATTAAGTACTTTAAAATCAGGAGCACACACACACACCACCCAGACACTCTGGCATTCTGAATATCTTTAAGAATAAAAACACCAAACATATTTTATTATTATTATTACTGGATATCCTTTACAGCTCTAACAGGGATTCTCACAAAAATCAGTAGACAAGTCACATTATTTTAAACTACTGTATTGTTCAGGAAAGAGTACCTCAAAGCTTCAAAGTATTTTATAAAGAAATAGCATTCTGTTATAGAATTTCCAGTTCAATTTCCTGAAATTTGTAAGATTCAAAAATCAAAATACAATGGGAAATGTCAAAATGGACAATTAAAAAGAAATGCTAACCCCACCCAAATCAAGCTTTCTTGCATTTTAGCTTGGAATCCTCACTGAACAGCTAATAAAGTATTCATCTTATTTCACCATTTATTCATTTGTTCATTTCTAATACTTGTCTCCGGCCTGTGAGTGTGTGTGTGTGTGTGTGTGTGTGTGTCTATTTACAGATGCAGGCAATTTGAACAAATACTTTAGAGAACTAATATCACTAGTCTGGTCCCAGTGTGTGATTGCAAGCCACAAATGTCCCCCATTCATAATCTCTCTCACACACACATTGTTGTTGTTGTTCAGTCGTTAAGTCGTGTCCGACTCTTCATGACCCCATGAACCATAGCACGCCAGGGCTTCCTGTCCTCCACTCTCTCCTGGAGTGTGCTCAAGTTCATATTCATTGCATCAGTGATGCTATCTAGCCATCTCATCCTCTGCCGTCCCCTTCTCCTTTTGCCTTCAATCTTTCCCAGCATCAGGGTCTTTTCCAGGGAGTTTTCTCTTCACATTTGGTGGCCAAAATATTGGAGCTTCAGCTTCAGTATCTGTCCTTCCAATGAGCTGTCAGGGTTGATTTCCTTTAGGATTGACTGATTTGACCTCCTTGCAGTCCAGGGGACTTGTATGAGTCTTCTCCAGCACCACAGTTCGAAAGCATCAATTCTTCGGTGCTCAGCCTTCCTTATAGTCCAGCTCTCACAGCCATACGTTCCTACTGGGAAAACCATAGCTTTGATTATACGAACCTTTGTTGGCAAGGTGATGTCTCTGCTTCTTAAAATGCTGCCCAGGTTTGCCATAGCTTTCCTCCCAAGGAGCAAGCATCTTTTAATTTCATGGCTACAGTCACCGTCTGCAGTGATCTTGGAGCCCAAGAAAATGAAATCTGTCACTGCTTCCATTTCTTCCCCTTCTATATGCCAGGAAGTGATGGGGCCAGATACCATGGTCTTAGTTTTTTTAATGTTGAGTTTCAAACCAGCTTTTGCACTCTCCTCTTTCACCCTCAACTAGAGGCTCTTTAGATCCTCTTCGCTTTCTGCCATTACAGTGGTATCGTCTGCGTATCTGAGGTTGTTGATAATTCTCCCAGCAATCTTAATTCCGACCTGTGATTCATCCAGCCCAGCATTTCTCATGATGTACTCTGCATATAAATTAAATAAGCAGGGCAACAATAAACAGCCTTGTTGTACTCCTTTCCCAATTTTGAACCAATCGGTTGTTCCATGTCCGGTTCTTACTGTTGCTTCTTGACCCTCGTACAGGTTTCTCAGGAGACAAGTAAGGTGGTCTGGTACTCCCATCACTTTAAGAATTTGCCACAGTTTGTTGTGATCCACACAATCAAAGGCTTTGGCATAGTCAATGAAGCTGAAATAGACGTTTTTCTGGAATTCTCTTGCTTTCGCCATGATCCAGCGAATGTTGGCGATTTGATCTCTAGTTCCTCTGCCTCTTCGAAACCCAGCTTGTACTTCCGGTAGTTCTTGGTTCATGTACTGCTGAAGCCTAGCTTGTAGGATTTTGCGTGTAACCATGCTGGCATGGGAAATGAGCACAATTGTGCGGTAGTTTGAACACTCTTTGGCGTTGCCCTTCTTTGGAATTGGAATGTATACTGACCTTTGCCAGTCTTGTGGCCACTGTTGAGTGTTCCAAATTTGTTGACATATTGAGTGCAGCACTTTAACAGCATCATCTTTGAGGATTTTAAATAGCTCAGCTGGAATACTGTCATCTCCACTAGCTTTGTTGTTACTAATGCTTCCTAAGGCCCACTTGACTTCACTCACTAGGATGTCCGGCTCAATTTCAGTGACCGCACTATCATGGCTATCAGGGACATTCAGATCTTTCCTGTATAGTTCTTCTGTGTATTCTTTCCACCTCTTCTTAATCTCATCTGCTTCTGTTAGGTCCCTGCTTTCTTTGTCCCTTATCATGCCCATCCTTGCACAAAACGTTCCCTTGATATCTCCGATTTTCTTGAAATCGGAGATATCACGTCTTTCTCTAGTCTTTCCAGTTCTATTGTTTTCCTCGATTTCTTTGCATTGTTCATTTAAGAAGGCCTTCTTGTCTCTCCTTGCTATTCTCTGGAATGCTGCATTCAGTTGGATATATCTTCCCCTTTCTCCCTTGCTTTTCACTTCCCTTCTTTCCTCAGCTACTTGTAAAGCCTCATGAGACAGCCACTTTGCTTTCTTGAATTTCTTTTTCTTTGGGATGGATTGAGTTGCTGCCTCCTGAACAATGTTACAGACCTCCGTCCATAGTTCCTCAGGCACTCTGTCTATCAGGTCTGTTTCCTTAAATCTATTCATCACCTCCACTGTATATCCATAAGGGATATGATTTAGGTCATACCTGAATGGTTTAGTGGTTTTCCCTACGTTCTTCAATTTAAGCCAATATTTTGCAACAAGAAGCTCATGATCTGAGCCACAGTCAGCTCCAGGTCTTGTTTTTACTGACTGTATAGAGCTTCTCCATCTTTGGCTGCAAAGGACATAATCAATCTGATTTCGATATTGACCATCTGGTGATGTCCATGTGTAGAGTCGCCTCTTGTGCTGTTGGAAAAGAGTGTTTCCTATGATCAGTGTGTTCACTTGGCAAAACTCTATTAGCCTTTGTCCTGCTTCATTTTGTACACCAAGGCCATGCTTGCCTGTTATCCCGGTGATTTCTTGACTTCCTACTTTAGCATTCCAATCCCCTATGACGAAGAGGACATCTTTTTTTGGTGTTAGTTCTAGAAGGTGTTGTAGGTCTTCATAGAACTGATCAACCTCAGCTTCTTCAGCCTCAGTGGTTGGGGCATAGACTTGAATTACTGTGATGTTGAATGGTTTGCCTTGGATTCGTACTGAGATCATTCTGTCATTTTTGAGATTGTACCCCAGTACTGCTTTTCCCACCCTTTTGTTGACTGTGAGTGCTACTCCATTTCTTTTAAGGGATTCTTGCACACAGTAGTAGAGATAATGGTCACCTGAATTAAATTTGTCCATGCTTGTCCATTTTAGTTCGCTGATTCCCAAGATGACGATGTTCAATCTTGCCATCTCATGTTTGACCACCTCCAGCTTACCTTGATTCATTGATCTTACATTCAAGGTTCCTAAACAATATCGTTCTTTACAGCATCGGACTTTCTTTTCACCACCAGACACATCCACAGCTGACTGTCCTTTCGGCTTTGGTCCAGCCACGTCACTCTTTCTGGCGCTACTTGGAAATTCCCTCTGCTCTTCCCCAGTAGTATATTGGACACCTTCCGACCTGAGGGGCTCATCTTCTGGCATCATATCTTTTAGCCTTGTGATACCTTCCATGGGTTTTTTTTTGGCAAGAATACTGGAGTGGGTTGCCATTTCCTTCTCCAGTGGATCACATTTTGTCCGAACTCTCTGCCATGACCTGTCTGTCTTGGGTGGCCCTGCACGGCATAGCTTATGGCTTCACTGAGTTATGCAAGCCCCTTCGCCACAACAAGACAGTGATCCTTGAAGGGGTCACACACACATACCCACTCATAAACTGACACGCCCCATTCATACAGACACCCAGGAATTCTCAATGTCTTTCTCTCTCCCCCTCCCTTCCCAGCTTAATAAAAATGTTGTTTTTGGTTTTCAATTACTGAAAGGGAGAAAAAAAAACTGTGCTATTTACCTGCAGTCTCCTAGTTGGTAAAAATAAATTTTACATGTAAGTTTGACTTACTGCTTTTAAATTTTGCCTTGCAACCCAGCACAAGAGTTTCTGTTGAGCTGGCTGCGTTGTGAAAGGAAGAATCTCTTCCCCACCCCCACCCCCCAAGTTGGTGGAGTAAAACAAGCCCTTCTCCAGCAAAAAAAGAGGCTTGTAGATTCCCTTCCCCCAACTCCTGCTGGGTGAGCTCAGCTGGGCTAAACAGTTCCACTCCTAGTGTGGTGGCAACAACAGCAGGAAACAGAAAGCTCCACATGCAGATTGGCTTTTCTAAATGTTCCTTTTTCTTTGGAAAATGAAAGAAACTTAGAAAGGCAGGAAAGAAGGAAAACAGCAAACTGCCACTATGAAATAGGGCTACAGGGGCTACAGCTTTACCTGGAGGAACTCTACACTAGCCTACAATCCTGCATTTAAAACAGGGCTTTCTGCTTCCATTTTAAATGCAGGATCACAACTGACTCCCTTTATATGCACTTCCTTTTCTCCCCCCCCCTTCCCCCCCATGATCTGAGTCTTCCATATGTTTCATTGATCTCGCTCCTCCTCTTGCCACTTTTCCTCTTTTCATGGGGGGAACTCAAACGGAACGCAGCAGGATAATTTGATAGCTCATTATCCTGCAATCTATTTCAAAATGGAACAAAGGGCATTTAGCGCAGGAGACACCTTGGAGGTTCACAGCATCCTGTAAAGAGCCCTCAAACTTCCGTGACAGAGCCATCTCAATAGCAGGATAGAAGCTTCCGTGTGAAGAAAGCCCTGGATGTAAACACAGCCAAAGTAAAGTGACCACATTACTTCTTTTGGACCTCTCTCTCTCCCCCCGCCCCCAATCCAGTAAAGAACCATACTGGATTGTGCCTAGCTCATTGGCTTCGGACCTGAGCTCTCCTTGTCGCCATACAGTTTAAAAACAAATAAACAAACAAACAGAGCTGCTACTGCTGCTCCGCTCCCTCTCTCTCTCTCTCAATCTCTCTCTCTCTCTCATAGCTTCTGGCTTCTCCCTCAGTAGGCAATGCGTGCTGGCTGTGTGTGTGATTTTTGCTCTTCCTCATTGGCTCCAATTAGGTCACCAGATTCAGGGGTAAAAAGGGTTGAATGCAGCAAGTTCAGCAACAGCACCGCCCATTACAAAGCCTTGGAGGAGGCGGGGCCCTCCTCAACTTGAGAGAGAGAGAGACTGTGTGTGAGTGTGTGTGTGAGAGAGAGAGAGAGTGAGAGCACTGACTAGCTCTTTGATTGTTCTGAGGATCATTTCCTTAGGGTGCCCTCCAGGAAATTGGCCATTTTTTAAAAGGAAGGAATGGATGTGTGTGCCTAGTATGCAAGCTCACGCTGCTTGCTCAAGTCACAAGTGACAGTAGACAGGCTGGCAATAACTAAGGAAGCGCGGCAAGAGTCAGGGCAATGGTGCATTGTGCTAGAAAGATCAGCAAGGAGGAGACGAGGAACAGTAACCACTCCAGCACACACAATGCAAACAGGGGCGGGGAGCCATAGAGGGGCACGGGGGGGGTGGTAGGTGGTAGGTAAGGTAACTGCCCTGCTGCTCTTTTAACAGATCCACTCCTGCTCCAAACTAATCAAGAGTAGGGAGCAAATAACTTGCTGGATCAGAATCACAAGTAAATGGGATTTGTTTCCAAATTAGGCTGACCATATTTCCTTGAGACAAAAACGGGATATTGGGATGACAAAAACGGGATGGGGTTATGTAATATTCTGTATTCATGAAAAAACACAATATAACAAAACAACTGCAGCTCCCTTTGTGGTCTCTCAGGTTATAAGAGACCCAAAAAACAACCTAAATTCACTGCAAAAGAACATGGTAAGGGGCACAAATGAATAACACTAATTTATTGCATATACACACAAAAAACACTCATAAATATACATACATAAAATACTTATAAAATATCACATAAGCAGTAAACAAATCTGTATGGCATACAACACTGAACACTCTAATGCAGGACTGTGGTGGCCAGACTGCAAAAAATCATTAACATTCACCAAAAAGAAAAAGAAAAAAAGGAATGAACAGCCCGACTGCTATCACAAGCCAGTATATGCTAATGTCTCACCGGAGAGTTCCGCTGTAATAAAAAAATAGCTAACAGCCCGTTGAACCGAAATATGACTCTGAAAAATCCAAATCAAACTGAATGTAGGGCAGAAAGAATATTTCTGGGCAGAATGATGGTAGAAATAACAGTAAGGCTCACCTTCCTGGCTCCCACTCGCTGAATGGGGCTTAGTGACCGCCTCTTGAATTCCCCGCCACTGCAGACAAGCAAGGGGGCGGCGTCTGATCGTCGCTAGCTCAAGGAGCCTGGCCCTGACTGGATAAAGTAAATGGAACGTCCTCTTTCATCACACTAGTAGTTCTACTGCACACATTGATTAGCATAGAGCCTTATGATAAACGCATTCAGTTTTTTTACAAAAAATTGAAAACGGGACAAAATTGACATTTATATTAAAATGACGGGATGGTCGGGAAATATGAAAAAAACAGTACTGTCCTGTTTAAAACGGTACGTATGGTCAGCCTATTCCAAATGTATGTAACAACTCATTGGGGATTGCTGAGGCATGCCCTGCCCTAGGAGATTCCATTGCAGATGTTTCACTCTAATGCCACTCACCTCAGTGAGGAGAAGCACAGACAGACTGTTCGGGATCAGCAGCAAATGAGGGAAGCTAGGCAAGCAGTTGTTGCTACTATGTAGCACATCTTGAAAGTAGCACATCCTGGAAGCAGGGAGACGCTGCTCAGCTGGCCGGAGTCCTGGGGGCTGGGCTACAACAGGAGATGCTATTTAATCCAGCCGGTCCTAGTCCCAAAACCTGATGGGAATATCAGATTCTGTATTGATTTTCCAAAGGTCAATTCAGTTTCCAAATCTGAGATGTATGCCATGGCTAGCATAGATACCCTGTTAGAACTCTTAGGGCAGGCCACATATTTGACCACGTTGGATCTAACAAAAGGGTATTGGCAGATTCCATTATTTCCCTCAATCAAGAGCAAAAACAGCTTTTCTGACCCCCTTGAGGCTGCTTCATTTTGTTTACATGTCCTTCAGGTTGCATGTTATCTCCAGTTACCTTTCAAAGATGGATAGAGCCTTGGCACATTTAACGCACTGTGCAGCTATATACAGTATATATTGATGATACTATCATCTTTAGTAAGGCATGGGATGATCACTTAGAACATATCGCTCAAGTCTTATAGCATTACACTCGGCAGGTTTAACTGCTAATCTAAAAAATGTACCATAGTCTGAAGAGAAGTCCAATACCTTTCAAAGGCCTCCTAGTGGGATGATGAACCATTTACTCAAGGCCTCCACTTTATTGGGTACTGGACAAATAGTTCCTCGATGGTCTATTCTCTCCATGAAGAAAGAAATCCAACAGTTCCTTGAATTGGGCAGTTCTTACTGTCATTTTATCCCACTATTTTCTTCTGAAGCTACTCCTTTGTCCACTCTAGTCAGAAAATAATTACTTAAAAAGGTTGTCTGGAATGCTGCAGTGGAAGCAGCTTTTCAAGAACTGAAGACCTTTCTTTGCCACCAACCAATTTTTCATACACCTGATTTTTTTTGCCATTAATTTTACAAACTGATGCATCATGTGTGAGTTTAAGAGGCAATCTTGGCACAAGGGGAGGGAGAGGAAGAATGTCCTATCTTGTATCTGAGCAGAACATTTTCTGACAAGCAGCAGAAATACTCTAGAATTGAACAAGAGGCTCTGGACATTAAATGGGCTATTGTTACCCTATGGCATTATTTCTGGGATACCCCTTTTGTGTTAGTAACCAACAGTATTCTCTTACAATGGTTGCACTGAATGAAATATGCAAATCCTAGATTAACATGCTGGTACTTGTCTCTACAGCTGTATGCTTTTACAGTGCAACATCACCATGGTCAGAAATATGCTAACATTGAGTTCTTTTCTCGACAGAGCCCATGGACTAAACTTTCAAGTGGCTATCTCCTCTTGAGCAGAGGGATATGTGATTACTCATCAGGGATCGCTGAGGCATGCCCTGCCCTAGGAGATCCCATTGTAGATGTGTTCACTCCTAATCAAGGGTGTTGCTAGGTTCTTAAAAGATTCCAGGGCACAGGCCCTTATCACAAATTTGCATATATATATATCCAAATCTAAGTGCACCTCTAATATATATATATATATATATATATATGTATGTGTGTGTGGTGTGTTCATGTGGTGTGCTTGCGTGTGTGTATAGATTACATACAAGTACAAAAAAGGGCACAGTTGTAGAAACTGTGTAATTTGTATAATAATAATAATAATTTGTATATACCTGTGATATAGATGCTTCTGTTATCTACCAGTATATGTACAACTGTATTCATATGTATAATTATAATGTTCTAACAACAACCCTATTCTAAGTAGATTACCAAAACTCACTACATTATTGTGTGTTTCCATATTGTTACAATAACATATTAGTATAACCTGACCCACTTACAGTTGTGTGTTTGCTAATTTCCTATAGATTACATACATACATACATACATAAGAAGTGTGCACTGACCCCCCCACACACTTCAACTCACACCCCGATTCAATGTTTTGGAAAACATCCCGCTTCTACTCTGGCCAATTTATTGTCAGACCATTTCAGCTCAGCATCAAACCTGAGTCAAGGTTTGGAAAAATGAGTCTTTATGTTTCCTGCTGACTACCATGGGAAATTAGAGAAAAACTGTAACTTTTTTCTCTTGGTCAGAACTGGATGATAATTTCAGGCATAGTAGCTCCCTAGAAGGGGATTATACCTGCCCAATGTCAGAAAAATAGGTGCAGGGTTTATATTTTGATTTTCTTTTAAAGGGAACTGCCAATAACTTCTTTATTACTTAGAAGAATTGGATAAAATTTTCAGGATTCATTGCCCCATCAGATGAGATCTTGTCTGCCAAATTTCAGAATGATAGTCACAGGGATTTTTGTGCAAGGGTGGCCTTGACATTTTGAGGTCTCCAAAAGAGGACATACTTATCTCCCTATTTTCCTTGTGAACCATTGTTCTGAATTACAGACAGCCTAGAGTTGTCCGTAAGTAAGAAACCGGCAAAGTTTCAGAAGGAGAGGTGCAGCAGTTCATGTGGAAGGGGAGTTCTCCAATTTGGGGGAAGGAGTGATTTGCTTTCCTTTCCCTTCACCCTTCCCCAATAGTTTTTGGGTAAGTTTGTATGAAAATGCACAGGTCATTAGAGGTGTCCCCCAGGAAAGAAACCTGCATGAAGGATATACATGCATGGAAATTTAGAAATATTAGAATTTATTTACATTTCACCAATGTTAGCTGAGAGTGCCTTGGACTGCAAGAAGATCAAACCAGTCCATACTCCAGGAAATCAAGCCAGACTTCGCTAACTTGATGGAATGATATTAAAGGCAAAACTGAAGTACTTTGGCCACATAATGAGAAGACAGGATACCCTGGAGAAGATGCTGATGCTAGGGAAAGTGGAAGGCAAAAGGAAGAGGGGCCGACCAAGGGCCAGATGGATGGATGATATTCTGGAGGTGACTGACTCGACCTGGGGGAGCTGGGGGTGGCGATGGCCAACAGGAAGCTCTGGTGTAGCCTGGTCCATGAAGTCACGAAGAGTCGGAAGTGACTGAACGAATAAACAACAAAGCAGCAGGGGATCATGGGTGGGAAGGTGCTACTGCACTCATGTCTGTCTTGTGGATTTCCTGTGGGCATCTGGTTGGCCACTGTGTGAACAGAATGCTGGACTAGATGAACCTTGGTCTGATGCGGCATGGCTCTTCTTATGTTCTTAAATAGAGAGTTCCTCTGAGCATATGCAGAATGCTTTTCTTTCACCACTGTGCACTTACATTCTCCCCCTACCGATTCTATTCCCCTCATCCTACCATCCTCCAGCATCTCTTCATAAAAACAGATGTCTTGTTTTGTGCAACTGTCCTCTACCTCCTCCTTGTTATGCACAAACTTTCATTGTATCTTCCTCCCCATAACTTCATTTGTGCCAAGACTTCACCAGGATTCAGCCAATGAGTCTGTTTTCAAAACTAGGGTTAAGTTATGGAGAAGCTCTGAGCATGTACTAAGTGCCTTTCCCTCACCACTGAAGCTAGAGTTCATGCAAAAAAAAAGCCCACACAAATGACAAAACATGCATAGGATTGAGCTGAAAGGTTAGTCAATTCATTAGACGGAATTGGCTAGGCATTGTATTAAGCCTGCAGTGTTCACAATCTGGGATTTATTCTGAGTAAACATGCAGAACATCAAGGTGCAAATCTCCCTACAAAAGTAACTTGTGCTGGAATCCTATGGACACTTCTCTTGAGGTGAAGTCTCATTAAACATAATGGGGCTTTTGAGCAGGCATACATAGGCTTGTATAAATGAGCAGTATTATCATCCCTCCACTTAAAAAACAAAGCCCAAACTCTTATTTTTATTAAAGCTTTTTTTTTTAATCTATATTTTTTTTATTTTTATAAGTGAACTAAACAGTACCAACAACATAGTCAAAATCTTCAGTTTCGAACATTACAGTATTCTGGGGAAGAAAAAAGAGGGGGGAAAGGAGGAAAGCAAAAGAAGGAGAAAAAGAGAGAAAAAAAAGATTGTATCTAAGCTTCAATGAAAGCAAACCAAATATCCAAATATAAGTCCAATTGCAAATTATACACAGCAGATATTCCATACATTGCAGGAATTATTCAATCTTCAATCTGCTGCTCCATAAATGGTGAGCCTTGTCTTTCAATGTTATAATCTCAGTCTTGTAGCAAATAAATGGGAGCAAACAATCCATTTCCATTAACCATATATTACCATTCCATTGACACATATTAGTAAACATTAAATGTTTAACCAAAAAGAAATAATCATAATCATAATCCCATAATAATGATAGTAATACTAATATTAATGATAATTAAGAAGAAGTAGTAGAAGAAGAAGAAGAAGAAGAAGAAGAAGAAGAAGAAGAAATAATTTAAGAGAAGGATAAAAAGTAAAAAGTAAAAACAAACCATTTATTTATTTTAAGTAATATCATATGTAAAAATATATTTATATGTGTTCACACACATACACACACCAACAGGAATTTATACAAAATAACACACAAAGGAGAAAGAAAACAGAAATATGCAAACATTTAATCTGGCAAACTTCCCAGACATCCTATCAGCTAAACCCCAAACAAGACTTCAGAGGAGCAGTAGAAATGGCTAAATTCTGGAGGCTGAGAAAGTTGGTTCCCTTGTTTTAATGTTAACACCAATGAAAAATGATTTGGCTGCATCAGGATTTAAAAACATTTTCATCTGGCCTTCAAAAAGAATGCAAAATGTAGCAGGATATTTAATATGATCTTGCAGGTTATTTTGCTTTGCCAAACTTCTTGCTTTGGTGAATTGCCTTCTTCTATCAGCATTTTCTTTAGTATAATCAAGAAAGAGCATAATCTTGTCATTTGCTGGTCCCCACCGTAGCTCACCCCATTCTCTTGCCAGGCGCAGAAGATGATTTTTTGTAGAAACTCGTGAAAATTGAACAATAACAGTCCCCAAAGTCCCTTTAGTGCCATGTTCTGAGCCAAGAACACAATATGCATGCTCAAACCAGTAACTCGTGCAAAAGTTGATCCATAAATTCAGCCAAACATATATCATTAGCCAAGTCTTTAATACCAAGAATATGAAGGTTCGCTCTCCGTGTAAAAGCCTCCAATTGGGAAATTCGAGCAGGCAAAGTATTGTGAGACGCTTGAGTATTTTTTCTAATTCAGGCATGATCTTCGAAGATTTGAAAATTCGAAGATTTGGAGCTTTGAATTTTCAAATCTTCAAAGATCATGCCTGAATTAGAAGGGGAAAAAAATAGCGGAGAAGCCACGATTCTTGGAAGATAACGCCTTAATAAAAAACAACAACAGCCAAAGCTGGGGATAGAAGGGGGTAAAACTCAAGTCTCATTTGAAGGGATAGAACAACCCCCTGCTCAGTGCAGTAAGCCTGATTCCTAGGCGGTTGCCCATCCAAATACTGACTGGGGACGACCCTGCTTAGCTTCCGAGATCAGACAAGCATGCGCACATCCAGCCCTTTCCTTGTTGCTCAGGAAACATTGAGTGCTGAGGAAGCTATGCGATCAGTAGCTGGAAGATGACATGGGGCCGTTGAGAGCTGTGATTGGACAGGAGTAGGGATGTATGAAAGGCTTACCTGGCTCTGCACCGGAGCATCCACAGTGGGGGGGTGGCGCTCCATCCATCCCTCTGGAATCCTCCCTGGCCAGCTCCACTTGGCAGCGGCTCCATGGAGCTGCTGGCCAGGGCCGGCCGCAGCCAGAGTTCTGGCCACAGCTGGGCTGCTGCAGCTGCAAATGGCGGCCGTCATAGTGGCCACCATTTGCGTCCTTGCAGGCAGCCGTGATAGGCTATGTAAGTATTTACATAGCCTATCATGGTAAAGGCAGCCACGCAAATGGCATAGCGGCTGCCATTTGCGTGGCTGCCTTTACTGTGATAGGCTACGTAAATACTTATGTAGCCTATCACAGCAAAGAGCAGGGACGCAAATGGCGGCTGCTATGGCAGCCACAGCAGCCTGGCAGCGGCCGGCTGGGAGACCAGCCGGAGCCGCAGCCACCGGAGCCGCCACCGGAGCTACCACCGCATCTGCCCCAGGTAAGCTCCAACCCAGAGGGTTTCCATCGGGGGGCAAGAGGCCGTTCCGCCACGGATTCTGGGGGGCCAGATTCTTTAGAATCTGGCCTCACTGGAGTCCATGGCAGAATTCTCTGACATCCCCAGACAGGAGGGAAATACAAACACCGCCATATACAGACAGGCAGGGGAGGGGACTATGACCAGATTGGGTAGCGAAGGCGGAAAATCAGAGCACATTCATGGAAAATACTGGGATATCAGGGTATTGAAAGTGGGAGCACGGAAGCGGGAAATTCCGGTTCCAATTTGAGGCTGGTACTGCGTGGTGTGAAAGATAGGCGGTGAAACCTCATTGGAAGCGAAAAAACCCATAAGTGTAGATCGGCCCAGAGAGAATGAGGGGTCTGACTAGGAATAAGAAGGTTGCCTTGAAATTTGGGGTGGCTGAGGTACATTTTTATAAAATGTAGCTGTCTCTTGATGTAGCCAGGACACTTACAATACCAGTTTATATTCTGAATTTGAAATGAAGGATGACAGACTCCTGCAATGTGTTCATTGCATTTTTAACCAACCCCTTCCTGCAAAAAGCACAGGACAGTATGCATGATTCTCTTTGACTTGATCTTCACAGCAACCCTGTGAGGTAGGTTAGGCAGAAAAGCTAAGGCTTCATGGCTGAGCAAGGATTTGACCCTGGCTTTCCCAGTGTGTCTCCACTGTACCACATCAGCTCTGAACTCCAGCATTAAGGTTTGAGAAATCTGCTCCAACTGTTTTGTGTGTGGGTACTATATCACTTGAGGAGGAAGGGGAAGATATGGTCAAGATGTGGAAATGGTCTGAGGCTTGTCTTACAGGAAGATCCAGGAGACAAGGATACCCTAGCAATAAACACACAGGACTTTCTCCCCAGAAACCACAGCTTTAATCACCACAGTCAACTCAAGCCAGTTCAACTGGACTATCAGAACTTTCCCTGGCCCCCTATTTGTCTATCCTCCTCTTGAAAGTGTGGGGATGGGAAACAGCCATTGAAGGGCCATTATGAAAAGGCAGGTCACAGGATACATTTGTTTCAGATTCTTTTAGAGAAAGTGCAGGAGATTTCAAAGATATTTTCAATCCCAGCCCCCACACCCCCCCCGCACCCCTTCTGAGGGTATCAAAAAGACATCTAAAATATGGTGTCTGTAGTGGCTACGGAGTGCTGAAAGGCTCAAGTTTAACTTGGAAACAAGTTAATTTTGACCCTCTGGGTGCTCTATAGCTCCTTCAGATGACTTTTTCTCTATTGTTTTTCTTCAGGTTTTGGGGGGCAGCATGGCCTGCATTGGTGGGGGAGGGGGCAGCATGTGGGCTGTGTGAAAACGTCTTGTGATGTTTTCACCCTATGTTTTAGGGTGAAAACATCACAAGATCTGCCCCCAGTGTCACCTCCTGTGGACAGTTTTCTCATCTGTTTGCATATTGGCTGATCAGTAGCAGAGCTAATCTTGTTTTCTAGGTTTTTGTCGATTTCTCCTTATTGGTTTCACTTAAGACAAGTACTTCAGCATGGCTGGACTGTGAGCTAGGATGGTGCAGGTGATTCCTCTTTTGCTCATCTGTCCACACCCTTGTCCTTGGTCCCTGGCATATCTCAACAATGTACTCAATTAAAAAAAAAATAAGAAAGAAATAACATGACTTGGTAATCAGGACTCGAAATGCTGCTGCACAAACAAGAGTATATTTAGAATTATGACTGAATCTCTTGCCCAGCCTGTAGAGGGAAACAGTGAGCTGTTTTCCAAGGCATGATTAGTTCAGGTGCTCATCAAGAAATTGATGTACTCTGAAGAAGAAGAAAAAAAAGAATTGTTATCAGTGAACCACCGTAAGAAAAGTGAAGTATAGCTATGCTGGATCAGACTAAAGCTATGCTGGATCAGTGCGTATCAAGGCCTGGATTATGTTCCCATAGTGGCCAACCTATTGCCTGTGGGAAACTCACAAGTAGGGCATGAGTGCACTACCCCCTTGCATTTGCGTTTCCCAGCAACTGGTATACAGAGGCATAGTGCCTCTCACCCTGGAGATAATAGACAACCATCATGACTAGTAGCCATTGGTAGCCTTCTCCTCCATGACCCTGTCCAGTCCCCTTTTAAAGCCATTCAAGTTGGTGGCCATCACTACATCCAATGGTAGCAAATTCCATAGTTTTAACTATGCGCTGTGTGAAGAAGTACTTCCT
This sequence comes from Heloderma suspectum, assembly GCF_057233095.1. Classification (NCBI taxonomy): domain Eukaryota; kingdom Metazoa; phylum Chordata; class Lepidosauria; order Squamata; family Helodermatidae; genus Heloderma; species Heloderma suspectum. The sequence goes on along the minus strand of NC_139461.1, from coordinate 281,152,272 downwards.
TTTTTCTGTCCTAAATCGCTCACCAATCAGCTTCATGGAATGACCCATTGGATTCTAGTATTATCAAAGAGGGAGGGAAACATCTCCCTATCTACTTTCTCCATATCATGCATAATTTGTACACCTTTATTATATCTCCCCTCACTCACCTTGGGTTCTAGTATTATGAGAGGAGGAGAAAAATGTCTCTGTAGGCACTTTCTCCACACCATGCATTAAAATCTGCACTTTAAAAAAATGCACCGTTTTAAAAATGCACAATTTAAAATATACACTTTCAATTCTTCATTTTTAAAGTTGTGGGTTTTTAAAAAAGATATATATCACATTTTCATGCTTCAGTCAACGGGGGAAGTGCACACTTTTGAAAAATGTGCAGTTTTCCCATTTGAACCAACTTGAAAAACAGGTTTCAAGCAAGAGCAGTAAGTGGCGTAACCAAACTCTGAAGTAAAGTTCACAGCATTTCAATGAGCTCGAGCACCCCTGGTTCTCCCATCCTCATTTGCAATGTCCTTTTAGAGATGTGGTGGCTGGAATCGTACTCAGTATTCCAAGTATGGCCACAGTGACTTCTCATGCACATTCTAGACTCAGTTCATATCCAGGCTTTTTGGCCTCCCACAATATTAGGACTCAGATTTAGGCTAGATAACAGTATAGACCGATGTAGTTTGAAAAATTTGAAACTCTTCTGTATATGCTTTATCATTTAGGGATGCTGGAGAAATCCACCATGGACCTGAATGAGGTCGGATTCCAGAAAATCCAGCCTGTGGAGTCTGCAGTGGACTGGCTATCCCTGCTGGCATGTCTTCTGAATTTAGGCTGTTTTTCTCTCTCTGTAAACAGGGCAAGATACACCAGTTGTGGTCACAATTGGCTTATCTTGCCCTGTTTCAAGAGTGAGAACAACCACTGAAATCTGGAGGATGCAGCAGGGGCTCTGGGGAAATCCTCTGAGCCTCAAGGGGGCTGGATTGACCCGCAATGGGCCCCCCCACCTGGACCGGATGTTGGGGGATCTGCACAGCCCTGTCATCACTAATTATGCAGACAGAATGGCTGTGAAGCTATCCTCAGTATCATGTGCCTAGCCCCAGGCAACTTATACAGTCCTGCCCCCAACCAATCTGATCGCATGTCTATGCCAAGCTCCTACAGGAAATCCTGTTTTTCTCCTCCATGAAGTTTAACCATTTCAGGTTCAGCTACCTTTTTTGAGGATCCACACAAGTGCGATGACAGGGCATATAACAGTATTTCTGTACTGGGCATTCGAAGTCTCTTTGACAGTCATCCATTTGAGGTGTCAAGCATCCTATCTCGAAAATCGGGGGACATGTCCCAGTTCCTTTTGTAAAAGAGAATAAGCACAAGATTTAGAAATTGAACTGCAGTGCATGATGTGCTATTCTCTGTAAGTGTCACAGTGTAAAATGGGAAAAAGAAAGAAAGATGGCTGCCCTGTTGGTTCCATTGGGACATCTCTTCAGCGTCGAGGAGGAGCGCTGCTAGGCGACTCCATTTCTGCTTGAAATGGGGGCTAACATGAATTTAGAGGGTGGGATTTTGGTTTTGGTTTTTAAACCCTTGTTAGGAGTGTTGAGCCCTTTACAGAGTTAGGCTTCGAATTAACCTAATTAGCATTGGTGAGTCATTGCTGAAAACAGTATGTTTTAATTTTCATTTGCATGATGGTTGTTTAAACATTACAACTGAATTATGGTACCTCCCACTTTTAAGTGGCTGTTCTATTACTTAGGGTTTGTCTTCTGTTCAAATTTGTTATGTATATGTAGTTTGCACCGCTGATTTTCAACATGACTATTGAAAGTATGTTTGGTTTTGATGTATAGATTTAGGTGTTTTATCTTTATCTTAAATATAATTTTGCTTACCCTGTATATGTCCTTTTAAAGGGTTTTTGAGCTGTAGTTTTTAATTAATTTTAAGAGCTATTTTGTTCTTAGAAGTTTTGTCCTTTAAACTGTATTTGTTTTGTATATATGCTCAATAGTTTTAGTTTTTAACAAAATAACTTTTTGGCACTATAATCCCTTGAGTTACTGGTTTAGATGACGGGGCGGGGGGTGGGTGATGAAAATAATTGGAACAATTAGTTTTAATACTGTTTAGCAAGAGATTTATGGCAATTTTCATTTTCAGTTTATTCTGTTATTTATATATTAGGGATGTCAGAGAATTCCACCATGGATCTCGGTGAGGCCAAATGCCAGTGCATTCGGCCCCCCGAAATCCATGGTGGAACGAAGCCCCCGCCCCCCCCACGAAAGGTGCGCAAAATGGAGCACGTACCTGCTGCCATCCATGCTGACTTGCGAATGGCGGCCGTACTGCCATTGCTTCCCCATCATAGCTGTGATAGGCTATGTAAATAATTACGTAGCCTATCATGGCTAATGCAGGGACGCCATTTGAGTCCCTGCGGAGGCCATGATAGGCTATGTAAGTATTTACATAGCCTATCACAGCAAGCTAAAAAAAAAACAGCATATGCAAATGGCAGCTACGGTGGCCGCCATTTGCGTTCCCCTTTTTTCGCTGTTTTAGCCTACATAAATATTTACGTAAGCTATTACGGAGAAAAAAAAGGGGGAACACAAATAGCGTAGTGGGTGCTATTTGCGTTCCCCCTTTTTTTGGCCGTAATAACTTACGTAAATATTTATGTAGGTTAAAATGGCGAAAGAAAGGAACGCAAATGGCGGCCGTCGTAGCCGCCGCCATTTGCGTATGCGTTTTTTTTTTTTACTTTGCCATGATAGGCTATGTAAATACTTACGTAGCCTATCACGGCCTCCACAGGGATGCAAAAGGCATCCCTGCCTTAGCTGTGATGGGCTATGTAAGTATTTACGTAGCCCATCATGGCTATGAAGAGGAAGTGAATGGCGGCCGTGGAGGCGGCTGCCATTTGCTCGTCGGCGCGGACGGCAGCAGGTAAGTGCTCCATTTCGCGTGCGCGTAGTGGGTTGGGGGCTCCGTTCTGGGCCCATTTCGTGGGGTGGGGGGGCTTCGTTCCGCCACGGATTTCAGGAGGCCGAATGCACTGGCATTCGCCCTCACCGAGATCCATGGCGGAATTCTCCGCCATCCCTAGTCTATACTGCTTTACAGTGCATGGCTGGGGTTGAACTGATAGCCTGTAGATTAAAAATTACTCAGGCCAAAGGTCTCGCTAGTTTCTATCTCGTGCTAAGCAGCAAGAGTGGTATCGGGGTCTCTGGATAATTTTTTTTTTGAGTTACCCAGATCTCTCAATAGTTGAAAAGTCTGAGATTGGGAGGAAGGATTAAAAATCTATAGCCCTGTCAAAAGGCTGCATGATTGGTAGAGATGGAGGAGAAATCCCCCACAGACCCCAGTGAGGCTGGATTTAAAAGAATCCGGCCTCCAGAGTCCATGGAGGATTGAAAGACTTACCTCCGTCTCCTGGAGGAATCCTCCACGGCTGGATCCTCCCCACCAGCTGGCTCCGAAGCACCAGCAATATGGCCGCCATTGCCATATCGCTGGCTGGTCTGATTGACTACAGACAGAAACGGCATCCACTATGCCATTTGCAGCTGTAAAGGTCTTTGTTGTTGTTCAGTCGTTAAGTCGTGTCCGACTCTTCGTGACCCCATGGACCATAGCACGCCAGGCCTTCCTGTCCTCCGCTCTCTCCCGGAGTGCGCTCAAGTTCACTGTAAAGGTCTTAGTTTAAGCTAAATGCAGCTGATAGAAGGAGGTAAAAGTTAGTGTCATTTGAAGGGAGAGAACAACCCCCTGAAGCCTGATTCCCTTGCGGTGTCCCATCCAAAATTCTAACCAGGTGTCAGGGTGGACACTGAGCCCATAGAATCCCAGAGTAGTTCTGATTCGGAGGAAGAGCAGTCGCTCCTGGGAGAGGAGCGCGCCCCTTTTTCCCAGGGCCCGCAGCTGACAGAGATTCCTCCCACCAACATTCCTAGATTAGAAAGCAGTCCAAGGAGTGACCCAGCACAGATAGCAGACTGGGTGGATGCGCGGCGCAGATGCAGAGAGGGCGCCAAATGGAGGGCGTGGAAAGGAGGCGTAGCGCCCGGTTGGCGCTCAAAGAACGGTTGTGCCCAGAGGATCCAAAGGAAAAGGGGAGGGACTCTCCCTCATCCTTAAGTTCAGGGGTCTGCCAGTAATTGCCTTTCAAACGGGGACCAACTGTTCCAACTTAGGGCATAGGGATGCCGCTGCTCAGATCTAGTTGCTACCTGTAGAGTTGTTAAGTTGTAAAAGAAGAATAAAGCTTTGAAAAGAATCCCTTTGTCTGTGTCTGGACTTGGCTACTGGATTAGACTGAGAGAGCCCTCCAAGGAGCCCTTGACACCAGGGCTGACCCAGCTGAGCTTTCCAGGTCAGACAAGAGCCAGCACCGCTAGCCCTCTGTTGGTTAGTGATAAAACTTCCAGTGTTAAGGAACCTATGCTATCAGTAGCTGGAAGAGTAGCTAGGGGCATGTAGAGCTGTGATTGGACACGAGGGAAATACAAACACCACTGTATATGGACAGGAATGGGAGGGGACTACGACCTTATAAGGTAATGAACACAGAAGAGCAGAGCACGTGAATGGGAAATACCAGGATATCAGGGTATTGACAGCAGGAGCACAGAAGTTGGAAATTCCAGTCCCAATTCGAGGCAGGTCCTGCGTAGTGTGAAAGACAAGTGGTGAAACCTTATTAGAAGCAGAAAAAAATGTAAGTGTAGATTGGCCCTTCGTTTAACGATTCTTTCAAAATGATCCTTACAAAACTTACTTTTCCCCTTCAACTCTACCACCCTTTTGGATCTAGTTCCATTTTGGGAATTAGTGATAAAAGTTGATTTTTTCAAAATGGTTCGAAAGAAAGAAAGAAAGAAAGAAAGAAAGAAAGAAAGAGTTTAGTTTTCCCCTTCAGCCCTATCAGCATATACCCCCACCCCACTCCACCCCACCTTTTGGAATACACAGAGAGTGATGATTGGATTGCAGCACAGGATGTTTCTAATAGGCTTTACTTGCAACCTTTGTGATTTCTGTGCTTATTGCCCTCCTTGTGGAATACACAGAGAATGAGGATTGGTCCCAGCAAACGTAAAGCATGTCTACCTTGAGGGTTGTTGTAACCCTTGCAACCTTTATTTTCTGATTTTTTTACAAAATACTTAATTTTGTCTACCTTACAGAGTTGTTGCAACCCTAGTGATTCTTACAAAATGTTTACTTCCCCCCCTTCAACTTTCCCCCCATATCCACCTCCCAGGCACCCATGAATACAGTAGGTAGGCTTAAGGCATAGCTACTGGAGATACCTTTGTTTACTGAATGTAGCAGGATCTTCTCTGTTTTACATATATATAAAAGCCTGCAAACCCCACCATCCCTGACTTGCTCCAAGCACCATTTGCATTGTTCTACACAGTACAATTTCCCCCTACATATAAATAGAGGGGGTGCACGCCATCTATTTTTATTAATTAAAATGTCACTTTTTTTCCTACGTACATAACAGTTATTGCAAAATCTTCTGTCTTTCAGGAATTAGGGAACTCCACAATCTCCAGGATCGGATGCTTGGATTACTAAATTTACCAAACTGCTAACGCTAGTTTACAAGGAAAACCAGCAAAGCACGTTTAAAGTGAGAATTAATTTCCATTTTAGTCTCCCTATCCCAACTCTTCCTAAAAGCACCTCTTGATTCTCCCCCACTCCCCCACCCCAAATTATTTTTTTTATTTTACAAAATCTTAGCAGTGTTTAAAGCATGTCTGCCTTGAGGGGCTGTTGTAACCCCTGTGACTTTTATTTTTGGATTTTGCAAAATGCTTAATTTTGTCTTCCTTACAGAGTTGTTGTAAAAGGATCCGTTTGCTTCATATCTGAAATGTTGCAACTTTTGTTTTTCTGCTTTTTATAAAATGCTTACTTTTTCCCAGCGGGAAAATAAAAGTCTGCTACATTTTGAATAATATAATCTGTGGGGTGGCTTCTACATCTCAGTGTGGGGATTAATGATACAAAGTCACTTTACAGGGGGGAGCATACTTTTTTGGGGGGGAGCCCTAGCTGCATTCTAAATGTGTCTAGAGTGTATAAAACTCTTTAACAAAGGGGAATGTAGTGGTTGGATCCTGATATTCTGTGGACTCCTTCGCTTATCTGTGTCTGTCTTCTACATCTCAATGTGGGGATTAATGATACAAAGTCACTTTACAGGGGTGAGCATAGTTTTGGAGAAATCCTAACAGCATTTTAAATGTGTCTAGGGTGAAGGGCCAGATTGCAGGTAAGCTTATAGTAGGTTTTAAATATAAAGAACAAGTGCTCTGCAGAAAGAAAGAAAAAAGGTGGGGTGCTGCTAAACAAGACTAACACAAAACTCTCTAACAAAAGTGGGGGGTAGTGGTTGGATCCTAACAGTTCTGTGTAGTCCCTTGCTTTATCTGTGGCTTCTCCATCTCAAGTCACTTTACAGGGGTGAGCATAGTTTTTAGGAAACCTTAACAGCTTTCTAAGTATGTCCAGGTGATAGGGCAGATTGAAGGTAAGCTTGTAGTAAGTTTTAAACATAAAAACAAGTGTTCTGCAGAAAAAAAGGGTGCTGCAAGTAAAGCTAACATAAAACTCTCTAACTAAAGGGTGGGGACCTTGTGGTTCTGACTCCCCAGGCTTCTGTGGACTTTCTTGCTTGATCTTCTACATATCAAAGTTACCTTACAGGGGTGAGCGTACTTTTTTGGAAAAGCCTACCAAGGTTTTAAGTGTGGCTAGGGATGAAACTTATAGTATGTTTTAAATATGAAAAACAAGTGCTCTGGAGAAAACAAATACAAAAAGGTTGCTGCTGGGCAGTTTAATATAAAATGGTTTTTTGACTGAGAAACCTCTTTTTCTGTCTCCATAAGGCTTGATCCCTAGTAGCTCAGTGAAAACTGCAATTATAACTTTTGTGGCCATACATCTATATAGATGTAAAGTTCCTTTCTTTCTTAAAGTTTTATTGAACTGCTTATTGCGGATGGTCTACATTGTTTTAACAGGCTGCTTGCAGCCTCCTCAAATTTTCCAGGAATTCTGTAAAAATGTCTGCAGGTATGTTCTCTGCCACAGCTGCATATTTTCTTCTTACATTCGCAGGAGCTATAGCAGGCTCTCCCTTTCTAGCTCTTTTTAAAAATATGTAGGCATGACTCGGCTTACAGCCTTTCTGGGGTTCAATATTCAAGGGTGCCTGGCATCTCCATGTTCTCTATGCAGGAAACATGTCTGGACAAGCTAAATGACTACACTGATGAAATTTGGCTGCACCTCTTCTGACTGGCTGGTGGGGTAGAATGTTTCCGAGCTTGAAACTGTTCCCATTGGCCTGCTGGGGGTGGGGATGTGCCCATATACTGTTCTGGGGTCCCTGTGGGAGCTGATCCAGGTTTTCTGCACATGCCAGGGGGCTAAAAGCTTGCCTTAATGGTTTGTTGTGATAGGGCGAGTTCTTAGAGCCCACTGGGCCAATCCGGGGAGGGTTTGGAAATGGCCCTGCAGCCATTTCTGCCCTGGTACCTGTTAGGGCTCTCAAACCTCATCCTATTGGTCCACGGTGGCATGACGAGTTCGTAGAGGAGTCACATGACCCCCGTCAGGTGACCCTGATGGTCATATGACTGGCAGGACTTCTAGAGGTGGGACTCCTGGCTAGGGTGGGACATCCGGTCTCCCTGAGGGGGCGGGGCACCTGTCACTTTTGAAAAGGAGGCGTGGTTTAGAGTTTGATCCGGGGTACCCACTTTCACTACTCGTGCTGTGTAAAACAGTACTTCCTTCTCTCTGTCCTGAATCTCCTGACATTCAGCTTCATGGGATGAGCACAGGATGGACCCAACAAATTCCTCGAGCATCCCTAACCTGGACTTAGTCATTCCACCCAGAGACCGCACCTGGCCACTATTACTGGGCTGACTCAGCTCCTTGGGTATGTATACTTATTTAACTACCACAATAAGCCTAAAGGTGCTTTTCTCCACTAAAGAATGGCTGGACTTATTCGTTCTCCTTCACAGACTACTAAAGGTGCAGGAAGTGGCTCCTATGTGTCCTTGAGTAAAAGTAAAAGAAGGGCACAGCCACATTTTGCACTTGGCTGAATTTTTTTCCAAAGTTGCAGGCAGCAGCAGTGCAGTGAGGTAATTCAGAGCTTGGACTTAATGGCCTTAAGGGGGCAGCAGATGGCCCTCCCTGCAGATGGCCTTGGGTCCTATTTCATTTATTTAAAATATATCATTTCTCCCCCCCTTCCCATCCCCCAGCCATCATTCCATACTTTCCAGCTGCGTCTGCATTCCTTATAGGTTAGTATGTTTGCCAACCCTGATAAAACAATAATAATACCCTGAGCATGGTCAGTTCTGCCCTTTAAGCTCACTTAAAGCATAGCACCATCATGACTACAGGAATAATGTCCTCATCATCTGCCATTCCCTGGGTGGTCATTTGAAGGCCCATGAACTGAACAGCAGTCCCGAAGTCCAGCCCAAGCTGCACCACCGACAGGTGGCAGCTCTGCCCAAATGTTGAGGGCATTCCTCATGATGTAGGCTGCTAAATATCTTCATGGCACTCTTTGAAGCTGGGGTTTCACCTTGATGGGAAGCCAGGCTGAAGCCTTGGGCGTGGAGAAATACAGAGGGGCCACGTATTACTGGATCCCCTGTGAAGCAGCTTCCTCCCACAGTAAGATTATTAGGCAAGGAATATCCAACCGTCCAGTTTGTGAAAGACATTCCCCTCAAGGTAGAAACAGGGAAGTGTATTACTTAACATGAGGAGTCGTCATCGTGTCGTGTCCAGACCAAACTCTGCTCTGCCAAAATGTAGCCACTGCCACACCGCCGAGCTGCCGTTCGATCAGGTGGTAGAAGGATTAGCCGGCACAATGCACCGTTACCAGGGTACACCTGATTGTACAACAATCTTCAAGGATGCTCCTTCCGTGTACCCCAACATGAGTCTAGGCCAACAGACATTCATTCTCTCTCTCTTTGACCATGAGCACAACACATTCATGAAAGTGATAATAAGTTCTGGACTCTTTACGAAGGACTGGGAGCATCTCCAAAGCTGTGGATGCCACCCACCACTCTTCGCTCCGTATTATTCCTCAGCAGCATTCCTCAGGGTTCATTCAGGTGAACCTGTGGTCGCTACAGGGCATGGTCATCTGGACTGGTATTTCTACATACTGTCGCTGGCTCAGGAAGGTCATGTGAAGCAGGAGTGATTGTGATACAATGAGAACAAGAACAGGCTGAGTTCAGCACGTGCCTAGGATCACCTTCTGTATGTGATATTCCTCCAAAAGGAAGCTAAACCCAAGTAGCAATGTCCCTGCAACTCCTCACTGCTCATAAAACACTACCTTCTCTGTGGTAAGACAGTGAACACCCCCCCCATCTCTCTGACCTAATAATACAAAACATATACACATATATATATATAAATTCACATATGAAAATGTCTTTCAAATCTGCTTCCTCTTTTTTTTTTTTTTTTTTTGATGATGCATTTTCTCATGTTTGGTGCTGGATAACTGGCCACCTTAGTGAACTTCCCTCCAAGCAGAAGCTAAACCCAAGTAGCAATATCCCTGCAATTCCTCACTGCTCAGGGAAGCACATAAACACTGGACACTAATTTGAGTAAACTTTGGAAGTATTTCAAAGTTTGCTGCTCAGGCAGGAGGACTGCAGGAGGAGAGGGGGCGGGGTGAGTCAAATTACACACAGTAGCTTAATAAGCTCCTCATTGAAGCTGAAATAGCCTGTTCGTGTTGTGGGGGATCGCAGACTTTTTCAAAAATAAGCTATTGTGCGTTTCTCTGTGACACCTTGTTGAGCCATGGCAACACCCCAAAGACAGCCAATTTTGTGGTGGGTCCCATGAGAATGCATATGTGCCATGCTGGATCAGATCACAGGTCCATCTAGTCCAGCATTCTGTTCATGCAGTGTCCAATCAGCTGCCTGTGGAAAACCCATAAGCAGGACATGAGTGCAACAGCACCCTCCCACCCATGTTCCCCAGCAACTGGTGTACAGAGACATACTGCTTCTGATACTGGAGGTTGCATATAGCCATCAGGATTAGTACCCATTGGTAGACTTATCCTTCATAAAGTTGTGCAGTTGGTGAAATGGCAAATTGGGTTATAAGTGGTTTTAACTTCTTGTTTAGAGACATTTGTTTTATAACTGCAGCTGGCATTTCCAATTTTAAAAAATCCTTTTAACTGTTCTACATCCCTGACTCTCTGGGGCCAACATGGCAATCGTGACTTGATTCTACCTTCAGAGTAAAATCTAACAGGGGAGGCTGGTGGCTGGAAATGCCCTACCCTGCATCTGGCTTGCCTGGCCGCGGGGGGGCAGGCTGTTGCGGGCAGGTGGGGAGAGGAGACGCACTTGGCAGCCATTGGATGCCTGGCGCTCAGACCACCAGAGGTGGGAGGGGTCAGTGAGGCATCTCTTAGCCCTCCGTGCCCCTCCCAAACACCTCTTGGACACGCGGCCGCCGAGTGTGTAGCACGCGCACTGCAGCTGGACGAGGAGCGGCATGGCGGCAGCCCATATGGCAGCAGCAAGGCCTCTTCTGTGGCATGCCTCCTCCCCAGGCCAAGGATCAGCTGGAGTTTCTTGCTGCCGCTGCAGCATCCAGGAGCCAGTGGAAGTGTGTTCTGACCTGGGGGCGACAGCTTCCCCATGCAATGCCGGCTGAGGAAACGCCGATCGGCTGGGGTGGCTGCGCGAATGCCTGTTCTGTTAGGGCCAGCTGGCCCGAGGTTTGGTGGTGGCTACAGGGGGAGGTTGGGAGGAGGCAAGCTGTGAAGGGTTTTCCCCCCGTCCCCATCCTCCTCTCCCCAGGGTCCCTTGGGACCCTGCCGTGCCTACTCAACCATAGGGTCTCCCCCCAACGGGGGTGGCTTAAACTGGGCAGCTACTGTTTCCCTACCCCCTTAACCTTGTTCCTTTGGGCTGCATTTCAGCAGCTGGCATAGCCCAGTGGGGAAGGGTGCCCAACTGCAAAGCCAGAGTCTGTGAGTTAAAATCCCCACTGTGAATTAAGTTCTTCGGTTTCTGGGGCTTTTGCTCTCAGTGACTGAGCTGTGCTCTTTCTCCTTCAGCGGCCCGGTGGGTTAGAGGGCCGAGGAGATCAATCCCAGGTAGCTGGGGCCCTGTTTTTTAAAATCTGTAAAGGTAACCCCGGGGAGCTTGGGATCGTTTACTGTAAGTGGTGTAGTGATGGTGTTTGGCCTTATTTTGTTGGGCTTCATTGAGCTCTCCCTTTGAATCGTTTGTCCCAGGCCCACAATAGTGTTAGGCAACATGCCTCCAAAAAAGGGCAAGGGGGCATAAAAGGAAAGGGTAAGGCCCCTCGCCCTCCAGTTAAGAGGCCACAAGGAAGGCACGATTCCTCCTCTGAAGAGGAGGCGGGTCTTGACTTAGCTTCAGTCCTTGCATGCTTGAAGGCAGTTGAGACAAACAAAGGGATCACCCCTCCCACTTCCACTGGATCAAGTTCAAATGCTGGCACATTGCCAAAATGAACTTGGTGACAGTCCCAGCATACATTGTTACTTTCTCTTGCAGCACATCTGGATGCCATCGAAGCATCCTCCAGCTCAGCTCCAATTCAAAGTTCAAGACCAGCCCTTCCAGCTGAGGAAGCTTCTTCCAGTTGGCTCCACCACAGGCCCAGCCCCTTCTGCAGTTGTCGAAGGACTCGATGGCCTTGTAGGCCCCTTCCAACCCTACTATTCTATGATTCTATACTTAAGACAAGTACTTCAGCATGGCTGGACTGTGAACTAGGATGGCACGGCTGATTCCTCTTTTGCTCATCTGTCCACACCCTTGTCCTTGGTCCCTGTCATGTCTTAACAATGAACTCAATTAAAAAAATAAGAAAGAAATAACATGACTCAGTACTCAAGACTCGAAATGCTGCTGCACAAACAAGAGTATATTTAGAATTATGACTGAATCTCTTGCCCAGCCTGTAGAGGGAGACAGTGAGCTGTTTTCCAAGGCATGATTAGTTCAGGCACTCATCAGGAAATCAGTTTACTCTGAAGAAGAAGAAGAAAAAAGAATTGTCATCAGTGAACCACCTTACATAAAAATGAAGTATAGCTATGCTGGATCAGACCAAAGCTATGCTGGATCAAGTGCATATCAAGGCCTGGATTATGTTCCCATAGTGGCCAACCTATTGCCTGTGGGAAACTCACAAGTAGGGCATGAGTGCACTAGCCCCTCGTGTTTGCGTTTCCCAGCAACTGGTATACAGAGGCATAGTGCCTCTCATCCTGGAGCTAATAGACAACCATCATGACTAGTAGCCATTGGTAGCCTTCTCCTCCATGACCTTGTCCAGTCCCCTTTTAAAGTCATCCATGCTGGTGGCCATCACTACATCCAATGGTAGCAAATTCCATAGTTTAACTATGCGCCGTGTGAAGTACTTCCTTTATATGTCCTGCACCTCCCAGCAGTCCTCTTCATGGAATGACCCGTGGGTTCTAGTATTAGAAGAGGGAAGAGAAATGTGTCCCTGTTCACTTTCTCCATCTCATGAATAATTTTGTAAACCTTTATCGTATCCCTTGCTTTCAGTTCTAGTATTATGAGAGGAGGAGAGAAACATCTCTGTAGACACTTTCTCCACACCATGCATTAAAAAAATGTACACTTCAAAGAAATGCACAGCTTTAAAAATGCACAATTTAAAGTGTGCATTTTAAAAGTAAGCATGTTTTTAAAAGCACATTTTTAAAATATACACTTTCAATTGTGCATTTTTAAAGTTGTGCTTTTTTTAAAAAAATCACATTTTCACGCTTTAGTCGATGGGGGAAGTGCGCACTTTTGAAAAATGTGCAGTTTTCCCATTTGAACAAACTGGAAAAACAGGTTCCAAACAAGAGCAGTAGGCAGTGTAACCACACTTTGAAATAAAGTTCAGAACATTTCAATGGGCTCGAGCACCCCTGGCTCTCCCGTCCCTATTTGCAATGTCCTTTTAGAGCTGAGGTGGCCAGAATTGTACACAGAATTCTAACCGTGGCTGCAGTGACTTCTCATGCACATTCTAGACTCAGTTCACATCCAGGCTTTTTGGCCTCCCACAATATTAGGACTCAGATTTGGGCTAGATAATAGTAGGGCGGTGCACCTCTTTGGTCCAAATCCCAAATTCCCAATCAAATCAGGGTGATTCAGACTGCTTTGGTCTGAATCCAAAGTGGGTTTGGAGCAGCCCGAAGCAGCTTGGAGACATCTGAAGCACTGCAGATCGCTTCGGACAATTCTGAGGCCCAGGCAGCCTGTCTGAGCAAATGTAACAACTTGTTAGAGAAGGGAGGGGGAGGGGGAGGGGGAAGTTGGGAGGGGGGAACTGATGGTTGGAAAGTGTCATCTCTAGGTGCCAATTGGGCTGAACTTTTAACCCAGCAGTTTGTTTCCTTGCGTTGTACTGTTTGTTCCTTGGCTCCCTGCCCTTCTCTGTTAGTATTCCTTCCCTTCCCATTTTTCAACTCTCCATATTATAAAAAACCAAAGAATACAAAAAACAACTGCTGCTCTTTTCTATGAGGCTTTAGTGTTATTTCCCTTCCCCTCACCCCTTAGCTTGTAGGTAGTTTTTCTTTCTGTATCTGCTTTTCTTTTGGTCTTGTGTGTGTGTGTGCACTGTGTGAGTGCACCATACACCTTACTGTGCACAAGCAAACAGTGTGTGGCCAAAGCAGTACACTAATACACAGCCCAATATATACTGTGGGGCAAAGCACTACACAATATACATAATATGAAGCATCATCCCTTTTGCTGATTTTCCTGACTTGCTGGTCGCTTGTTTTCCCTTGTGAACATTAAATGACCATAAGAAGAATATGATCAGGCTAGGCTATATGTATTTTTTAAATGTTTCCTTCATCTTACATTTCCTGGGGGAAAGGGCTGCCAAAATGATCAGGGGGCTGGAACAACTCCTCTATAAAAGGCTTCAATGTTTGGGCTATTTAATTTAGAAGAAAGGCAAATAAGGGGGGAGGTTTATAAAATTATATGGAGTAGAGAAAGTGCAGCAGTGCAATTAATAAATAAGCCCCATTGAGTTCAGTCAGTGTGACTTGTCCAGGTAATGTGAATTGCAATTTGCAGCCAAAGAGATGTTTAACTTTTCTTTCTTCCCTTAAAGAGAGCCTCAGGTCAGTGGCAGATTCAGGAGAGACAAAAGGAAAGTACTTTTGCACCTCAAAAAAACCTACACCAGAGATTAGGGACAGTGACTTCCTAACTGTCACCTTAAACACCTTCTGACTAGGATCTCTAATTCCCTGTGTGGCTGACAGTTTTTTTTTTAACCTTTTGTTTTAGTTTCTGAGAAAAGAAAATGTTATGTGTGGATAGCATAAACATTACTGGACCAAACCATCTGAAATTTGTCAGCTTCAGTCACCTTCATAGGTGCTGCCAGGAGACCAAATTTCATGCACTTCTGTGGAAGCACTGAAGAATTATAGCTTTTCGCTTTGAGAGATTTCCTTGAAAAAAGCAAACTTTACCTGTGGCTAGCACAAAAAGTCCTGGGCCAAACTGGCTGATGTTTGGCAGGCTCAGTTAACTTCATTGTGGATGCCAGGCCCCCAAATTTCATGTATTTATCATAATAACTGGAAAAGTTATGGTCATTTCTGTTTTCCAGTGCAAGTAAATGGGAAAATGTAAAATCCGAATAATTCGGATATCCAAATCTCGATTCAGATTCAAATCTGGAGCAAATTGGATCAGGTCCAAATCAGTCCTAAGCAAATCAGGGCTGATTCAGAAGATCCAAATCAGCCTCCGAAGCGAATCAGGGGGGTCCGTGCACAGCTCTTGATAATAGTACACAGTAGACTGATGTTGTTTGAAAGAGTTAAAACTCTTTCATGTATGCTTTGTCACTATTTATGCTAACTGAGGGCATCTCTACATTAAAGAAAAAATCCTCAGGCCTCCTGTTGTGGACCCTTTCTGCATTTACTGCAGGCACCCAGACGGCGACCATGTGATTGCTGAGAGGGGAAGCTTTCCATTTTCAATGTTCCATAGACCTCAATGAACCACTGCCATCTAGTGGCTGTTTTAATAGCGCAACTACAACTATACACAGTAAGGACAATCCAGGATATTTTATTAGCTCATTATCTCCGGATATTTTTAACATGAAAAAACCTTGCAGATTGACAACATCATGAAAAGGACCCACAAACTTCCATGAGTGACCCACCATGAGTGCACAATAAAAGCCTCGTTTGATGGCACGCTGAATGGCTGTGAAGCTATTCTCAGTATCACGTGCCTAGCACCAGGCAATTTTGTATAGTCTTGCCCCCAACCAATCTGATTGAATGTCTGTGCCAAGCTCCTGCAGGAAATCATGTTCTCTTGAATCATCTATAGAGTGTGCACATAGCATGTAGAATTTCTGCCTATGTGAAGTTTAACGATTTCAGGTTCAGTTACCTTTTTTGAAGATTCACACAAGTGCTATGACAGGGCACATAACAGCATTTCTGTCCTGGGCATTCGAAGTCTCTTTGACAGTCATCCGTTTGAGGTGTCAAGCATCCTATTAAGGGAACAGGAGGACAAC
The DNA here is from genome assembly GCF_057233095.1 of Heloderma suspectum. Lineage (NCBI taxonomy): Eukaryota > Metazoa > Chordata > Lepidosauria > Squamata > Helodermatidae > Heloderma > Heloderma suspectum. The sequence continues at coordinate 281,136,558 of NC_139461.1, read as the reverse complement.
TCCCACTTCCTTTTCTAATAGAGAATGGGCACAATATTTAGATATAGAATTGCAGTGCAAAATGAGGTATTAACTGCAACAGTCCTACTGTAAAATAAAACAAAAAAATTGAAATTAAAAAAGAGGACCACTCTGTTCATGACATTGGGACATTCTCTTCAACTTGGAGGAGGAACGCTGCTAGGCTGCTCCACCTCTGCTTAAAATGGTAGCTAAGCATATTTAGAGGGGGGGTTAGGAGTGTTACGCCCTTTCCAAAGTAGGCTTGTTGTTGTTGTTGTTGTTCAGTCGTTCAGTCGTGTCTGACTCTTCGTGGCCCCATGGACCATATCATGCCAGGCCTTTGCCTAATTAGAATGGATGAAGCACTGCTGAAGACAGTATGTTTTAATTTTTGTTTGCATGATGGTTGTTTAGACATTACAACTGAATTATGGCACTTCCCACCTTTAAACGGCTGTTTTATTACTTAATGGTTTGTCTTCTAATACTATTTGTTGTGTATATGTGTGTGTATGTATGTGTGTGTATATATATATATATATATATATATATATATACACATATACACACACCAGAAGTTCAGTTAGATCAAATGTGCATCGTTCTTCCTATACTTTATTGTCTATATACTATAGACAATAATACTATACTATACTAATACTATAGATTCTCAGAAGCTTCCTCCTGCTTGCAGCAGAAGGTTTTCTAACCATACAGGAGTGTGATGAATGGAGTGTTAGTGTTAGGCTCAGGAGACCTGACCTCAAATCCCTGTTTAACTGTGAAGTCCTTTTGGTGGTGGCCTTCAAGCTACAGCCATTCAGGTTACCCTGCTTCACATGGTTGGTGTGAGAATAAGATGGGATGTCTCCATGTATGGAGCCATGACCTCCTTGGAGGATGGGTAGAGTACAAGTGTGATCAAAATGTTCTCAATGCCCCCTGTGATAGAGATACTCTGCCCCATGATCCAGCCCATGTAGGTCCCAGCCCAGCCCAGCCCCCCCCCCCCACTGCTGGGAGAAGAAAGCCCAGCCTTATCTCCAATCAGCAACTGCAGAGAAGACCAGGGATTTCCAACGCCAAATACAGGCTGCCTTTCTGTAGCTTTCAGAGGAAATTCTGCTCTTGTTTCCAACCAGGGATAAAGAGTGGGATTGCCCTCCCTGGAGGCAATTTTCAGTGCTACACAATGGCTGGTCGGAGAAATAACAGCAGTGACAGAGAAAGGCTGCCTTTTTTAGCACTGGAAAGGACTGTTCTTTCTCTGTGCAGAGACGGGCAAGGACAATCACTCCACACCTCTCTCTCCATGTATTAAGGGACTCCTTGATGTCAGGGGGTGGGTCTTTGGCTTTGGGGCTTCGGGAAGGAGTGGCCCACCCCCTGATGTCATCTGGCCCCCAGGGCTGAGCCAGAGAGCAATCTGATCCCCAGGGCCAAAGCAGTTCCCCATCCCTGTCAGAAATGTTACCTTGTGGGTCTTGACAGATCTTGCCACAGAACCTGAAACAGCACTTTTTAATTCCTGGGCACTCTCTATCAGTATTGCGTTGATCCATTCCTCGAATACTGCACCGAAATGGATTGTGGGGGCATGACCCAAGTTTGTCTGGAAGTAAAAACAAAACAAAAAAAAGCAGTGTTAAGGAATACCCAAATGCCATACCTGACATCATGATTGTGAGGTTAATTGAGACAAGAATGGCAAAACACCTCTTGTCAGAAATGTCCTAGAGGAATCGGAGCAGTCTCAATTCTCCAAGTGCCAGGAGCTTAGACAGCCAAAATAGCAGGAGTCATGTAGAGCTGGGAGTTATCAGCAGGCGTGGGGAAACCTGAATATCTTCAGAAATGCAAAACACCTTTAGAAAAAATAAACCCTCTGGATGGACCCCCACACACACACATACACAAGCCAAATGAGGACTGAGCATGATCAGTGGGTAGAGAATGCCAACTGACTGGCATTCTGACAGGGAAACCTTAAAAACTACAAGGGAGTGGAATGAAGTAAACTGGCAGAGGGAACGTGAGAACAGGCACACTCCCACTGCAACATTCTGTATTATTATTATTGCATATAATAATAGCAATCTCAATTCTCAAAGTGTCAGTATTTATGTAGCAAAGGAGCACTACCCACACAGGAGATGGAGGTATCAGCAGGTCTGGAGGAGCCCCAATGTTTGCAGAAGTAGCAAAAAAATTCTTCGGGAGAAAACACCCCAGAGTGGGTGGGTGGGAAGCCAAAAGCGGTCCAACAAGGGCTAAGCCCTGCTCAGTGTCCAGTGAATGCTGACTGTCTGTTGGGGCAGGGGGGCGGGGTGTAGAAAAGCCAGTGTGAGTGGAATGGAAGACCCGGGCAGGAACACTTCACCCTACAACATTTAGTTGCCAGTATTTATAAGACCTGGGCTCTTGTTTACTGGGCTAGGGTTGTTGAAGGTAGCATCATAAGATCAGCCACAGGCAATCACAGGCTGGATTGGGATGTAAATATAGAAGGGAAAGAAATGGAAGCAGTGACAGGTTTTATTTTCTTGGGCTCCAAGATCACTGCAGACGGTGACTGTAGCCATGAAATTAAAAGATGCTTGCTCCTTGGGAGGAAAGCTATGGCAAACCTAGACAGCATAGTAAGAAACAGAGACATCACCTTGCCGACAAAGGTCTGTATAATCAAAGCTATGGTTTTCCCAGTAGTAACATATGACTGTGAGAGCTGGACTATAAGGAAGGCTGAGCGCCGAAGAATTGATGCTTTCGAACTGTGGTGCTGGAGAAGACTCTTACGAGTCCCCTGGACTGCAGGGAGGTCAAATCAGTCAATCCTAAAGGAAATCAACCCTGAGTGCTCATTGGAAGGACAGATACTGAAGCTGAAGCTCAAATATTTTGGCCACCTAATGCGAAGAGAAAACTCCCTGGAAAAGACCCTGATGCTGGGAAGGATTGAAGGCAAAAGGAGAAGAGGACGGCAGAGGATGAGATGGCTAGATAGCATCACTGATGCAATGAATATGAACTTGAGCACACTCCGGGAGAGAGCAGGGGACAGGAAGGCCTGGCATGCTATGGTCCATGGGGTCACGAAGAGTCGGACACGACTTAACGACTGAACAGCAACAAATGTTTACTAAATATCCTACTTCACACTGAGATTGTACATCTGTGTCAGGCTGAATCACTTCCCACTGCTGGTGGGGGCTCAAATGGTAGGATGCTCTTCCATAAAAATAAAAATAACTGCCACTGAAGTTAGAGTGAGGCCTCTGCAGCCATGGCAAAGTGCCCCTCTGGCATATGTGTGTGATCTGCTGCCTGCCCAATCTGCCTCCTGAGTAGGGGATTCACCCTACCTCATGGAAGGGCCGGCCCTGGGAGACAGCCACATTTTGTACTCATCCAGAATCTCTTGCAAAGCTTCAGCTAGCCGCTCTGCCCAAAGGATCAGGGCACCCACAAGAAGCAAGGTGCTCAGTGTCTTCATAGCACTCTCCAAAGCTGGTGTTTTAGTCTTGACAGGAAGCTGGGCTTGAAGCCTTTGGTGTGGAGAAATGGAGATGGGGCTAATATACTACCTGGATCCTTGCTCCCTCCCACCACCGTGAAGTTGCTGAATCTCACAGACAGGTATATTAGGCAAGGAACAGGCAACTGGCAAGTTTGTGAAAGCTTTTCCTCTCAAGTCTGAAACAGGGAAGTTTGTTACTTAATTTCAGCCTCTGCCAACAGATGTTTATTTTCTCTCTCTTTCCTTCACCACAAGCACAACCCTTTCATAAATGTGATCATATAGCCTAGATTGTCTTCCAAGGACTGAGACTGTCTGCAGAGCAATGGATGCCACCCACCACCCTTCCCTCTGTATTATATTTTACCAGCTTTACTTGAAGGGGTATCACATAAGCCAGGGCTAAATGTACAATTAGGAAAGCTGAGACACCACTATGTACAAATGCTTTATTACTACAGATAGTTTTGTGTGGAGCTGGAGTGGGCTTTGATGGGAAGTCACAACCTGCTGCTGTTTGTTCTGTTATTCGGGTATTGTTCCATCACGTCCACGTGCCTCTTCCCCACCTGCCTTCCCAGACTTTGGCTAGGCCTCATTATGCTTTCCCTACTGCTGTATTCTTCCTGGTGTTTTCTGAGGAGTTGAGGGTTTAAAGAGCTACTAGACTTCATTTAGTGTTGATTATTTATTAGCTCTATAGGAGTTTAAGGCGGTGTGTCTTGTTTCCCTGCCCATTCTTATCCTTGTAACAGGACTGTGAGGTAGATTAGGCTGAGAGAGAAACCCTGTTCAGGTGTTGAGAAAGAGCCTTGCCCCTCTCCTCCATTGTGTCTGTCACCCTCAGCTCGTGATGAAGGAGAGGGGCATTTGTCAGCAACGGTGATCTGGTCGGGGGGGTGGTAGAGAAGAAGGCCTTGTGGCCTCCTTCCGTCCCTGTCCACCCACCCCTACCTGAGGCAGCCCAAAGGGGCACTTCAGCATCAGACGTGGTGGGGATCCAGTCTAGGTGACTGAAGGAAGGGAATTAGGCCTTGCAGCCTCTTGCCTTTCCTGGCCACCCCACCTCCAAGGCAGCCCAGATTGCAGTTTCAGTGCCATTTATGGAAGTGCTAAAGTGGCCATCTAATCAGGGTGACAAGGGAAGGAAGAAGGCCTTGTCGCCTCCACCTTCTCGAACCATCAGCCCCCTTGAGACAGCCAGGATTCTACCCACCTCCACAGCCCAGATTCCACACTCCCCACAGCAGCCCAGATCTCTCCTCTGCCTCTGATGGTCTGGATAGCTGCTTCAGCACCACTGTGGCAGACTGACTCTGAACCAGCCTGAGTACAAGAGGGCTGTTTTCCAAAGCACCAGTTTGGGGTCCAAGCCAAAGTGGGGGTCAGTGCATACCCCTAGGGACGTATGCGAATTTCAGCTCAGTTCACAACTCTCGAAAATGCTCCATTCATGATCCGAAACATGAGCAGATTTCTCCAAATATGTTAGCAAATTTCCTGAATTTGTCTTCATGTTCACAAAATATGCACTTGAAAAATGTGCAACTTTTTCAAACTGCTCAACTTCCTCAAAATGTGCAACTTTTTCAAAATGCGCACATTTTAAATCACCTACACTTTAGACTATTGGGGAAAATTGCAAAAAGTTGGGAATTGTTTGCACAACTTTCATTTTCAACAGCTGTTTATTTTGCACAATTTTCTCATTCACACAAAACTAACAGGGATCGCAAACAGGTGATCCCAAACAGGCAGTGAGCAGATGCCTGGAGAATCTTGGCAAACATGAATATTGGTTGTTCGCCCATCCCTACATACTACTAATATTTAGAATCATGCCTAAAACTTAGGTCAAGCCAGTACAGGGAGACAGTGCGTTGTTTTCCAAGGCATAGTTAGTTCAGGGGTGTGCATCAGGAGGTGAGTTTACTCTGAAGAAAGGAAAGAGTTGTCAGTGAGCCACCTTATATAAGAACATAGCAGCCATGCATCAGACTATCAGCTCCAGCATTCTGTTCCTGTAGTGGCCAACTAGCTGCCTGGGGAGCCCCACAAGTAGGACATGAATGCAATAGCACCCTCTAGCCTATGTTCCCCAGCAAAATGTACACAAAGCTCTCTGCTCTGTATATACAGCCTCTGATAATGGAGATAATATATATAGCCATTGTGACTAGTAGTCAGCGGTAGCCTGATGCTCCAAGAGTTTGTCAAACCCCCATTTATAGCCATCTAAGATGGTGGCCATCTTGTGGTAGCAGATTCCAGAATTTTAACAATGTGCAGTGTAAGAAAGTACTTCCTTCTCTCTGTCCTGGATCTCCTGACACTCAGCTTCATGGGATGACCACAGAATGGACCCAATAAATTCCTCGAGCATCCCGAAACTGGGCTTGATCATTCCACCCAGAGACCACATCTAGCCACTATTCCTGGGCTGACTCAGCTCCTTGGGTACGTAAATATATTTAAGTACCACATTAAGCCTAAAGGTGCTTTTCTCCACTAAAGAATGGCTGGACTTATTTGTTCTCCTTCACAGATGACTAAAGGTGCAGGGAGTGGATCCCATGGATTCTTGAATAAAAGTAAAAGAAGGGCACAGCCACATTTTGCACTTGGCTGGATTCTCTTCCAAAGTTGCAGGCAGCAGCAGTGCAGTGAGGTAATTCAGAGCTTGGACTTAATGGCCTTAAGGGGGCACCAGTCTCCCCCTCCTGCAGATGGCCTTGGGTCCTATTTCATTTATTTTATTTAATTAAAATATAACATTTCTCTCTCCGCCCATTCCCCCTCCACAACCACTATTCCATACTTTCCAACGGCTTCTACATTCCTCATAGGTTAAAATGTTTACCAACCCTGATCCAACAATAATAATACTCCGAGGATGGTCAGTTCTGCATTTTAAGCTCACTTAAATCATAGCACCATCACGACTACAGGCAGTGAAGCCTGCTGGCTCTGATTTTGGTAGGACTATGAATCCATAAATGTCAGAACCAGCCAGAACTCTAAAGGACCTATCCAAGGTGCTGAACCTATTTTGCAGGTAGGGCTCAGCAACTTGGATAGCTCCTTTAAAGGTCTGGCTGGTTCTGCTGAAACCCAGAAGGATTTACAGCCCCACTGAAATCAGAGCCACCAGCCTCCACTGAGGCCAGGAATTAAAATGGAGTTTGCTTCTGCTACCCTGGTGCCCCATCATCTGCTGCTCTCTGGTTGGCCGTTGGGGAGGGGGCTGGACTGCAAGGGCCCAGGAGTTTGGCCCCAAGATGCAGCCCAAGCTGCATCACTGGCAGGTAGCAAGTCTGCCCAAAAGTTTAGGGCACTCATCATGAAGCAGGCTGCTAAATATCTTCATGGCACTCTCCAAACCTGGCATTTAGTTTTCACGGGAAGCTAAGTTTGAGGCCTTTGGTGTGGAGAAACAGAGAGCGGGCTAATATTACTTGGATCCCCTGTAAAGCAGCTTAATCTCACAGTTAGGATTATTAGGCAAGGAGCAGCCAATGGTCAAGTTTGTGAAATGTTTCCCTCAAGGTAGAAACAGGGAGGTCTATGACTTAACACAAGCCTTGGCCAACAGCTGTTTATTCTCCCTCTCTTTCGCCATGAGCACAACCCTTTAAGCAAGTGATAATAAGTTCTAGACTTTTTTCAAAGAACAGAGAACATCTCCAAAGCTATGGATGCCACCCACCACTCCATATTATTCCTCGCCAGCATTACTTGGGGTTCATTCACGTGAGCCTGTGGTCACCAGAGGGTGTGGTCATCTAGGCTAGTATTTCTTCATACTGTCACTGGCTCAAAAGGTCATGTGAAGGAGTGATTGTGACAAAATGCAAACAACAACTCCAGGCTGAGTTCAGCATGTGCCTAGGAGCACGTTCTATATATGATGAAACTCAGCCTAAGCGAGGTTGAGTTGGCTGCTTACACACTGTCTCAATTAGAAACCCCTTTAGACTGGAATAGCTGCACGGCCTGCCACTGTCCAAGGGGGGGGGGTCTCATAACCCAATTGAGGTATATGCATCTACACATACACAGGTGCACATCTATGAACTTAGATGGTGGACCCAAAGATTGGGTCAGGGGGTCACCAGATGGTCCTATTGCACCCTGGACACATCGGGTATGCATGTGAGAAAACATTTGAACAAACTTTATGTGGATGTGTTGTTCCTATACATTCCCTTGCAATCCAGCATGGCATCTGACCACACAGAAGCAGCTACCAAACTGGAGGGGGCTCCTGTCACATTCTTAAAAGTCCATTTCCATAGACTTAACTTGCTTCCCAGAGGTTGAATCTGTGGGCAATTCCACAAAACATGAGAAAGAAGTCTCTTACTTACCGTAGCCCTTCCAAGAGATCCCCCTCCCTATCTACTGAGAGAAGAATTAAGATTCAGCGCTGTTTCAGATTAGAAGCCATCCTCTCTTTGAAGGGCTTTCCAGTCCAAGTCTGGTTTAACGATACAAAATCTAAAGATGCTTCAGAATGGAGAACAGGAGCCTTAAATCTGTCCAGCAACAGTTAGCATCTGAACAGCAGACTTGAGCAGGCACAGCCATCACAGTCTTCCCCACTATGGAGAAATGTGCTGTATTTACTATGTAAATTATAGTAATTATTTCAAAATTTCTATTATACATATAAATTAACATGTGAAAATGTCATGCAGATCTGTGTCCTCTTTTTTGGTGATGCATTTTCTTTCTTCCTTTCCTTGGGTGGTGGATATGTAGCCACCTTAGTGATCTTTCTTCCAAAAAGAAGTTAAACCCAAGTAGCACTGTCCCTGCAATTTCTCATCACTCAGGGAAGTGGGAAGCATGTAACAGTAGCTTCTCTGTGGTAAGACACTGAGCATACCCCACCCCCATCCCTCAGACCTAATAATACAAAACATCTTGCCCTGGGTAAGCTGGGAGCTGGTCAATAAGAGCCTTTTTATGCTCAGGTATGGATATCTGAGAACAACACGTCTGCTGTTCTGTTCTTCAAAAATGAAGGTGCATGAGTGTTTATGTATAATTTTCTCCTATGGTAAAAGATCTGAATGTCTTGTACACAGGAACTGCTATTTGAAAGGAAGTTTTTCCCTTAGATCCTGTCCTGAAAGTAGAATCAACTCATGGTTGCCATGTTGGACTTGATGGTCTTATAGGCCCCTTCCAACCATATGGGCTCCTTCACACAGAGCTTTTATCCTGCTATTGAGATTTCTCCCTCACGGAAATTTGCGGGTCCTTTTCATGATGTTAACCTCCAGGGCACATCCAGAGGCATTTCCTGCTTATTTCATCACAGAAAGATCTGGAACTAATGAGCCATTTTTTAAACTTGGAATGTTAGATGGTGCTGTTTCATTGCGTTCTATGGAACCTTGAACATTAAAAGCTTCCCCTCTCAGCAAACACATGGTCACTGTCTGGGAGCACAGGATAAATGCAGAAAGGTTCCAGAACAGGAGGATTGTGTGGGGGTTTCCTTACTGTAAAGGCAGCCTATGATTCTATGTTGGCCCCAGAGAAGAAGAGATATAGAACAGTTAGAGGGATTTTTTTAAATATTGGAAATGCCAGCTTTTGTTACAAAACAATCTTCACTGGGAAGAACCATGGAAAGAAAGTAAATCCCCCAAAATTAAGAGGGTAAGGAGATTTGCCAATATCAGTTTAGGTAAACAGAATTATAATTTCAAAATGTTCAGTATTTTAGGTATTTATAATGCAGAACACTGATCAGCAGCAGGGGCAGACCCATGAGCTTGGGCAGAATTAAGTCATTTAATATTGACATGGCTTATTTTATTCCTCCTCTTCCCTAATATGTCTTCTTCATCAGTAAGTTCTGATCTCCTCATGATGCTGTTTCCTTGCAGCTCCTGAAGGAAATCTTTATCTCTCATCTGGAATATCTGAAATAAATGAATATATAAATAATTATGTGAACAGTCTCGCCCATTAGACTGATTTGGAAAGACAGCTTATGTTAATCCATTGCATCTAATCATGCCCAGAATGTGTTACTTTTAATCATACCTTAAAAGTATTACTACTCTGATTCTTAGCACTGACTCCCTGGTTCCCTGGATTTTACAGTTTTACCCATGTCCCAAATAACTTTGGGCTTCCAAGGACACCTGCTAGCCAGAATTCCCTCTTGATAGACCTGTCATAGACCAGAGCACTTCTGCCTTGTCTTTAATGACTTGCCTGGCCATCATGGGTGACTAGAACTTCCATGCAGGCAAGTGCGCAGAATAATAGAATTCCATGCAGGCAAGTGAGTGTGTTGGTGGAGGAGACTTTGATCTCACCATTGCTCATCTGCCAGTCCTCTTGGTTTCCATGCTGGCTGTACAAGAAGGGAAGCCCATCCCTCAGCTTTGTCCCTCCTCTGCCAGCCTGTTTCGTAGAAGGCAATGTTTTAAACTAGGCTGTGAAGAGCCTAGCATGCACACTTCCATGCTGGCTGTGAAGGAGGGGTTGCTCTCCTCTGCAGTTAGCATTGAAATACATTTCACTAGCCTCTTAGGAGGCTAACACTTTTTTTTTTTTTTTTGGCAGGCTAGTAACTTTTACATGGCTGTTCTAAATATAATTTTATATAGGAAGATCCCTTCTTAAGACAAATAGTAATGCTACTTTAAAATGGGCATACATCCATATATCGTTCTGGGTGGGAACTTTGGCTATTTTAAAATGTAAAGTGGGAGCTTCCAATCCCCTCCTCTGATGTGTGCCAGAGGAGAAATGGGGATGCGGGAACAACCAAACTGGTCCATTGCTTACTGTTACCTCCTCTCCAAACCAACCAACCACAGCAGCAAAACTTGGAGAAAGTGTGGACTATGTGACATCCTAGGAAAGAAACAGAGGTAAGAAGTAAGGAGTACCATTAGTAGTAACTGGTACCTTGTCAGGGGTCTACACAAACTTTCCCACAATTTAAATAGCAGCACTTTTGCTTTTCTGGGCAGTCAACATCATGACTGCAAACATCGTGTCCTGAGTCTGAGCAGATAGATGAAACGTCAGGGCAGGTACCAGGTTTATCTGTAATAAGAGTAAAAACACACTATGAATGTCCATTATAGGTTAAGACAATCAGAGAAATTTATGTAGAGGCTTGGCTCAACTATGCAGGCCAGATATCCCACAGTTCCTTGGAGGCTCCATAGATCAACACATTGTAGCTCCACATGTGAGCATAGAGAGGGGCAGCCCCTCAAGTCAACCCCACTGAGGAAACAGTGGTTCTGAATCCAAGTAGTGCTTCTACTAAGCACCTTTTCAGAATCCTCCATTGATGCTTACAGGGAGATGAGCAAAACCGAGTGAGCAGCATGGCAGAAAGTTAGGGATGGACAGGTGCCCCCCGTCTGGTTTCTGCGGGTGCCCGCTGAGCCCCTGCCCCTGCTTGCATGCCCCCCAACCATTTACACCTGTAACCTTGTGTATATGGGCCATGGCACCATTCTGCATAAGACTGGATTTGCACATACTCGCAATCACCATTTTTTTCTCAAAATGGCACTTACGCTGCTCGTGAACAGGTCCCAGGTGACTGCGAGAGGCTCAGCAAGCACGGGGGGGTGTCGAGCGGGGGTAGGGGCTTGGCAGGCATGGTGTGGGGGTGCAGATGGGGGGGACTATGTACTCCCGGACCCACTCCATCGCCCACACCATCCGTACAGAAAGTAAGACCTAGTTCTGAACATGTAATGAGCAACATTTTCCATTAAGAGGCAATGGGAGGCTTCTCCTGTACTTTGTGAACACACTCGAGATCTTCAAACACTCCACTTCAAAATGTAAGGCAGGGTGTTTGCAAAGGGTTGGAGGACAGGGAATGAACGCTGTTGCAGTCCAGACCCAAGCTTGAGGAGATATGGGCCTGACTCACAGTGGCATGAGGCCTTGTGAACTGTAATGATGGGGGCCAAGTTTGAACTGGGATCATACTCCCGTTACTACTTCTGTGATATCAAAGTCTTACATTCAGAGACCACTTCCTGGTAAAAGGCATCAAAATAGATCCATGGGGCAAATCCCAGGTTTCTCTGGAATAAAAACGATATAGTAGCAGAATAGCAGCATGAACTACTATCCAAATATCAACTGTATATTTATTTTGCTATCCCTCATGATACACTGCAACTAGGGCTGTCAGAGACATTCGCAGTGGAACCAAATGATTTCAGATTCTCATTAATCTGACCCATGGATTCCATAGTGGACTGGCTTTTCCCCTGTCTTCCATGGACTTCATGGACTTGCAGACCGTTTTTCAAACTTTCCCAAATTTTGTGCAGATTTCATCATTGAAAAATACATTTTTTTTACTTTATAAATGGTATTGTTTATTTCATTTATAAAGTTAAAAAATAGAATAAAAAGTATTTAAAAAAAGAAAAAGAAAAATACACATTAAAAAAACCGGCCAAAATGTGCATTCCCCTATAGGCTAAAGCATGAAAATGCGCATTTGGGGGAATTTTGCGTATTTTCACATGCTCAAATTTGCAGAAATTCAGAAACAAATTTGCACAAATTCAGAAATTCCATGGATGTGTGGGCAATGGAACAAAAGGCACCTGACAATCCAGGAAACACAGACAGAATGGATTCTACACAATCCATAATCCCTAATTGCAACCATATTTTATATGCTGGACAGCCATCTGTCACTGTCAGGGATGCTCTGACTTGGATTCCTGCATTGAGCAGGAGGTTGGACTTGATGGTCCTGTAGGCCCCTTTCAACCCTACTATTCTATGATTCTATGCCCAATGCTATAGATTGCCAATGCTTCAGAATTAGCCTGCCAGGCCTAAGGAACTTCTGTTCTTTGCACATGAATTGTATAATTCCATAATATGCGACATGCTCATCATTCCTACTACACACTTCATTTCCCACACTTCAATTAAAGTCCAGAGGAAGACATAATGAAGTGATTCCTCCCATTGGACTTTTCAGATCAGGAAGTGCAGGCAGTCTGGGAGGCAGCAGAGCAATGCGGAGATGTCTAATAGAAAGGAAAAACACATATACATCACCCTCGGCCACCTCACAGTGATGAGGTATGTACAAAAACACCACAAAAATAAATTATAAAATGCCCTGAGAATGAGGCAGAATATTGGAAGCATATCTCATGGGAGAGAAAATTTTCAGAAAATTAGAGGACAGATTTTGGCATGCCACTAGATCCACCATTTCTCTGGAGCTGGACACAACACTGCCCTCCTTACACCTGCACTGTGGAAGCTGCAGAATGGGAACCAGGCTGCCAACAAAGTTGGCAGTGCAGGAAAGGAAAAACTCTTTACGACCACAATTTCCTTAAATTATGGCTGAAATTTGCGCACACTAGGGCCGCAATTTCCGCAAATTACGGCCCTGTCACCAAGCAACCAAACCTTTCTCCAATCCTCCAGCTGGCCTGACTTGGTGCAGGCCAAGTTGGGCCAACTGGCAGATGTTGGGTCAGAGTCAGGGTGTAGGGGGTGAGCCGGTAAAAGTTCACTCAGCTCCTTCCCACAAACGAATTTCTCCAACATCCCTGGTTGTGCCTGGATATATATGTTGAATGCTGACTCCGATACTTAGTACTTCTTAAACTGGGATTCTTAGAAAGGTTATCTTACTGTATGCATTAAGCATCCTTTTTGTAGGTTCTGGTGAGAATGTTTGTTTGTTTGTTTGTTTTTAAGTGTGTGCCATGTTGTTTAGGTTGATTTGTATGCCTCTGTTTTTTCTTCTTCTTAACACAAGGAGTTTAATTCTCAAATATTATTTCCCCATATTATTTATCCAAAGTAGTCTTACTCTGGTACCCATGTTCTACTGAATTCCTCAACCTGCCCTTAAATAGGGTGGAGAGTTTCGAGAGATGTTTGTGCACATCTCTAACTGAGAGTAAAATGCTGTATTTGCCAATTATGGTGTCCGGCCTTTGGTTAAAGGCCAGTGTGGTGTAGTGGCTAGAGTGTTGGAGTGGGAGCCAGGAGATCTGGGTTCTAGTCCCCACTCGGCCATGGAAGCTCACTGGGTGACTTTGGGCCGGTCACAGACTCTCAGACCAACCTACCTCACAGGGATGTTGTTGTGAGGCTAAAATGGAGAGGAGGAGGATTATGTATTCCACCTTGGGCTCCCCAAAGAGGAAAAAAGGAGGGATAGAAATGTAATAAATACATAAATAAACAAACTGATGATTTATCTGTCTTATTATCTATCTGCCTGGCAGTTAGATATTTCTGGCAATAACCTTAGTGCAGTTGGATCAAAAATGCATGGTTTTTTCATATACCTTAGTGTCAGACAGATGCTTAGACACCTTCCTTCTATTTGTGGTTTGTTTACTAACTAGGAGAAAGTGTGGTGGATAGAGTGTTGGTCTTAGATGAGGGAGTTGTTGTTGTTGTTCAGTCGTTCAGTCGTGTCCGACTCTTCATAACCCCATGGACCATAGCATGCCAGGGCTTCCTGTCCTGCGCTCTCTCCCGGAGTGTGCTCAAGTCCATATTCATTGCATCAGTGATGCTATCTAGCCATCTCATCCTCTGCTGTCCCCTTCTCCTTTTGCCTTCAATCTTTCCCAGCATCAGGGTCTTTTCCAGAGAGTTTTCTCTTCGTATTAGGTGGCCAAAATATTTGAGCTTCAGCTTCAGTATCTGTCCTTCCAATGAGCAGTCAGGGTTGATTTCCTTTAGGATTGACTGATCTGACCTCCTTGCAGTCCAGGGGACTCGTAAGAGTCTTCTCCAGCACCATAGTTCGAAAGCATCAGTTCTTCGGCGCTCAGCCTTCCTTATAGTCCAGCTCTCACAGCCATACGTTACTACTGGGAAAACCATAGCTTTGATTAGATGGACCTTTGTCGGCAAGGTGATGTCTTTGCTTCGTACTATGCTGTCTAGGTTTGCCATAGCTTTCCTCCCAAGGAGCAAGCGTCTTGTAATTTCATGGCTACAGTCACCGTCTGCGGTGATCTTGGAGCCCAAGAAAATGAAATCTGTCACATTTCTTCCCCTTCTGTATGCCAGGAAGTGATGGGGCCAGATGCCATGATCTTCGTTTTTTAATGTTGAGTTTCAAACCAGCTTTTGCACTCTCCACTTTCACCCTCAACAAGAGGCTCTTGAGATCCTCTTCGCTTTCTGCCATTAGGGTGGTAACGTCTGAGTATCTGAGGTTGTTGATAATTCTCCCGGCAATCTTAATTCCGACCTGTGATTCATCCAACCCGGCGTTTCTCATGATGTACTCTGCATATAAATTAAATATGCAGGGCGACAATATACAGCCTTGTACTCGTTTCCGAATTTTGAACCACTCGGTTGTTCCATGTCTGGTTCTTACTGTTGCTTCTTGATCCTCGTACAGGTTTCTCAGGAGACAGGTAAGGTGGTCTGGTACTCCCATCTCTTTCAGAATTTGCCACAGTTTGTTGTGATCCACACAATCAAAGGCTTTGGCGTAGTCAATGAAGCAGAAATAGACGTTTTCCTGGAATTCTCTTGCTTTCTCCATGATCCAGCGAAAGTTGGCGATTTGATCTCTAGTTCCTCTGCCTCTTCAAAACCCAGCTTGTACTTCTGGTAGTTCTCGGTTCACATACTGCTGAGAAGCCTAGCTTGTAGGATTTTGAGCATAACCTTGCTGGCATGTGAAATGAGCGCAATTGTGCGGTAGTATGAACACTTTTTGGCATTTCCCTTCTTTGGAATTGGAATGTAAACTGACCTTTTCCAGTCTTGTGGCCACTGTTGAGTGTTCCAAATGTGTTGGCATATTGAGTGCAGCACTTTAACAGCATCATCTTTTAGGATTTTAAGTAGCTCAGCTGGAATACTGTCATCTCCACTAGCTTTGTTGTTACTAATGCTTCCTAAGGCCCACTTGACGTCCCTCTCTAGGATGTCCGGCTCAAGTTCAGTGACCACACTATTATGGCTATCAGGGACATTCAGATCTTTCCTGTATAGTTCTTCTGTGTATTCTTTCCACCTCTTCTTAATCTCATCTGCTTCTGTTAGGTCCCTGCCTTCTTTGACCTTTATCATTGTATTATACCTGTGTATTCTTTCCACCTTTACCCATTCTATTGTTTTCCTCTATTTCTTTGCATTGTTCATTTAAGAAGGCCTTCTTGTCTCTCCTTGTTATTCTCTGGAACTCTGCATTCAGCTGGATATATCTTCCCCTTTCTCCCTTGCTTTTTGCTTCCCTTCTTTCCTCAGCTACTTGTAAAGCCTCCTTAGACAGCCACTTTGCTTTCTTGCCTTTCTTTTTCTTTGGGATGAAATTAGTTGCTGCCTCCTGAACAATGTTACAGACCTCCGTCCATAGTTCCTCAGGCACTCTGTCTATCAGGTCTAATCCCTTAAATCTATTCCTCACCTCCACTGTATATTCATAAGGGATATGATTTAGGTCGTACCTGAATGGTTTAGTGGTTTTCCCTATGTTGTTCAATTTAATCCGAAATTTTGCAAGCAGCAGCTCATGATCTGAGCCACAGTCAGCTCCAGGTCTTGTTTTTACTGACTGTATAGAGCTTCTCCATCTTTGGCTGCAAAGTACATAATCAATCTGATTTCGATATTGACCATCTGGTGATGTCCATGTGTAGATGAGGGAGACCTGGGTTTAAATCTCTGTTTATCCATAAAATTCATTGATGGCCTTCATCAAGTTACTGGTTCTCAGGCTAACCTACTTCACAGGGTTTGTGTAAGAATAAAATGTGATAGCCCCATATATGGTGACATGACCTCCTCGGAGGATGGGTGGAATACAAGTATTATCTAAATGTCACTAATGTTCCGGTAGGCCTTTGGGGATAGATAGTCTGGACCTGTGAGAATATGATGGATTGATACTATTGTTTATATTGTTGTTGGCTTTTTTAAATTCTAAAATTGTATACAATGTTAATATTATTGATGATTTAATTATATTTTTGACTTTTCTATATTTCTATTTATATGTTTTAACTGTGCAAGTTTGTAATGTTATAAGGCCACCTTGAGTCCCAGTATTGGGGAAAAGGTGGGATATAAATATAATAATAACAACAACAACAACAGTATTAACAACAACAACAACAATAATGACCCCTTGAAATGCTCCAGTTGTCATATGTCTGTTATATACTGCAACGTTTGCCTGATAGATTTATTAAAAATGCTATACCAAAGCACCACAAGAGGATAAAGTATCATAGGAAGTCAGACACAAACGTTTGACACAGAAGAAATGCCTTTTAATCATGAAACAGGGATGGAAAATCTCTGGCATTTGATCTAGTCTATTAATCCCACATGGACCCTGCCCCCTCTCCCAGCCCCCCCCCTCCCAGCACTGGTAAAAGAAACCCCACTCTTATCTCTGAGCAGTGATTAGAGATAAGATCAGGAATTTCCAGCACTAGAGAAGGGCCGATTAAAGATGTGACTGACTGGAGATGTAAGAGTGAGGGTTTCCTCTCCCAGCCATAAACAAAGGCTGCCTTTCTCTAGAGGTGAGAAGGATGATCCTTTCCACACGCAGACAGGGGGAGGAGCAATCTCTCTGTGCCTCTGTCTATGAGGAGAAAGGTCCCTACACAATGGCAAGCTGTGGGGCTTCAGGTGAGGGTGAGCAGTTTTGAGAGGGGAGGGTGGGGAGGGTGGGGAGGGTGGGGAGGGCCCACCCCCAATGTCATCCAGACTCCAGGAATGAGTCAGAATGGAATCTGACTCCCCAGGGCTGAAACAGTTTCCCACCCTTGTCATAGACGGTACCTTGTGGGTTTCGGCAGACCTTGCGACAATCCCAGAAACAGCACTTCTGGATTCCTGGGCAATCATAGTCAATACTGCACAGGTCAGGTCTTAGTACAGAGCACCGAAATGGACTAGGGGGGCATGTCCCAATTTTATCTGGAATGAAAACAAACATCAAATGCCATACCTGGCAGCATTATTATGAGGTTAAATGAGACAAGGATGGCAAAACACTTGTGGACAGAAATGGCCTATAGGAATCATTGTAATCTCATTTCTCCAAGTGCCAGGTCCTTATATAGCTAAAACACCAGCACCCACACACAACAGCAGGCTTGGGGAATCACACATGTTTTCAGAAGAACAAAACATCTTCGGGGGGGAAAAACCTCAAGGTTGAAACCCACCCTCCAAAAACCCAGCTAAATGAGGACTAGTAACTGTTGTAGCCCCCTTCATGGATCACTGCCTTGTTGTGGCAAAGGGGCTTGCATAACTCAGTGAAGCCATAAGGTATGCCGTGCAGGGCCACCCAAGACGGACAGATCATGGTGGAGAGTTCTGACAAAATGTGGTCCACTGGAGAAGGAAATGGCAACCCACTCCAGTATTCTTGCCAAGAAAACCCCATGGAACGTATCACAAGGCTAAAAGATATGACACCAGAAGATGAGCCCCTCAGGTCGGAAGGTGTCCAATATAGTACTGGGGAAGAGCAGAGGGCATTTCCAAGTAGCGCCAGAAAGAGTGAAGCGGCTGGGCCAAAGCCGAAAGGCCACTCAGCTGTGGATGTGTCTGGTGGTGAAAAGAAAGTCCGATGCTGTAAAGAACAATATTGTTTAGGAAGCTGGAATGTCAGATCAATGAATCAAGATAAGCTGGACGTGGTCAAACATGAGATAGCAAGATTGAACATCGACATCTTGGGAATCAGCGAACTATAATGGACAAGCATGGGCGAATTTAATTCAGGTGACCATTATATCTACTACTGTGGGCAAGAATCCCTTAGAAGAAATGGAGTAGCACTCATAGTCAACAAAAGGGTGGGAAAAGCAGTACTGGGGTACAATCTCAAAAACGATAGAATGATCTCAATACGAATCCAAGGCAAACCATTCAACATCACAGTAATTCAAGTCTATGCCCCAACCACTGATGCCGAAGAAGCTGAGGTTGATCGGTTCTATGAAGTCCTACAACACCTTCTAGAACTAACACCAAAAAAAGATGTCCTTTTCATCATAGGGGATTGGAATGCTAAAGTAGGAAGTCAAGCAATAACCAGGATAACAGGCAAGCATGGCTTTGGTGTACAAAATGAAGCAGGACAAAGGCTAATAGAGTTTTGCCAAGAGAACACGCTGATCATAGCACTCTTTTCCAACAGCACAAGAGGCGACTCTACACGAATGATGGGAATAGAAAAGTATGGAGAAGGAAAGGAGCAGCCCATGATCCAAAGCATACCACATCATCTGTCAAACATGGTGGAGGCAGTGTTATGGCATGGCATGTATGGCTGCCAATGGAACTGGGTCACTGGTGTTTATTGATGACTTGACTGCTGATAAAAGCAGCAGAACAAATTCTGAAGTGTATAGGGCTATACTTTCTGCTCAGATTCAGCCGAATGCTGCCAAATTGATAGGACACCGCTTCATATTGCAGATGGATAACGACTCAAAACATATAGCAAAACCTACCCAAGAGTTTCTGAAGGCAAAGAAGTGGGATGTTCTTCAATGGCCAAGTCAGTCACCTGATCTCAACCCAATAGAGCATGCTTCTCACTTACTGAAGATAAGACTGAAGGCAGAAAGACCCACAAACAAGCAGCAGCTGAAGGCAGCTGCAATAAAAGCCTGGCAAAGCATTTTGAGGGAGGAAACTCGACATTTGGTCATGTCCATGGGTTCCAGACTTCAGGCAGGCAAAGTATTTTCATCCAGGTATTAAAGGGTTCTAGCTTAAAGAGTTCTAGTTTTCTACATCTGGCATCCCTTTCCACAAGAGAGCATCTCTGTAGCCATTCTGTGACTCCCTCACCTATAGTCTGGAGTGGTACAATTGAGACTCAAGTTTACCACCCCAATTGAGAACTGAGCCATAGCACTGAGTTATATTCCTAAGAGCTGCATAGTAGACACAGAGCAATTGTAAAATATGTATTTATAAGTTTTAGCAAGCCCTGTGTCAGAGTGCACAACATGTATTGTCCTGTCATATTTGTTCTTCATGTACTGTGTCAAATATTAAAGGTCTCAAACAGAACTGGTAACTCTAGAACAGTGCACCTTTGCTAACAAACAAAATGGGAAACAGTTTCCCTTAGAGCTGTCTTGACATGATAATGATCGCTTTGAAGCCCTTTCACTCACATCAAAATGGGTTATTTTGATTTGTGGACTTTTGCATGCATGTCTTGCTAAAACCCCCCTTCATGGATCACTGCCTTGTTGTGGCGAAGGGGCTTGCGTAACTCAGTGAAGCCATAAGCTATGACGTGCAGGGCCACCCAAGACGGACAGGTCATGGCAGAGAGTTCTGACAAAATGTGGTCCACTGAAGAAGGAAATGGCAACCCACTCCAGTATTCTTGCCAAGAAAACCCCATGGAACGTATCACAAGGCTAAAAGATATGACACCAGAAGATGAGCCCCTCAGGTCGGAAGGTGTCCAATATGCTACTGGGGAAGAGCAGAGGGTATTTCCAAGTAGCGCCAGAAAGAGTGAAGCGGCTGGGCCAAAGCCGAAAGGACACTCAGCTGTGGATGTGTCTGGTGGTGAAAAGAAAATCCGATGCTGTAAAGAACAATATTGTTTAGGAACCTGGAATGTCAGATCAATGAATCAAGGTAAGCTGGAGGTGGTCAAACATGAGATGGCAAGATTGAACATCGACATCTTGGGAATCAGCGAACTCAAATGGACAGGCATGGGCGAATTTAATTCAGGTGACCATCATATCTACTATTGTGGGCAAGAATCCCTTAGAAGAAATGGAGTAGCACTCATAGTCAACAAAAGGGTGAGAAAAGCAGTACTGGGGTACAATCTTAAAAATGATAGAATGATCTCAGTACGAATCCAAGGCAAACCATTCAACATCACAGTAATTCAAGTCTATGCCCCAACCACTGAGGCCGAAGAAGCTGAGGTTGATCGGTTCTATGAAGACCTACAACACCTTCTAGAACTAACACCAAAAAAAGATGTCCTCTTCATCATAGGGGATTGGAATGCTAAAGTAGGAAGTCAAGAAATCACCGGGATAACAGGCAGGCATGGCCTTGGTGTACAAAATGAAGCAGGACAAAAGCTAATAGAGTTTTGCCAAGAGAACACGCTGATCATAGCAAACACTCTTTTCCAACAGCACAAGAGGCGACTCTACACATGGACGTCACCAGATGGTCAATATCGAAACCAGATTGATTATGTCCTTTGCAGCCAAAGATGGAGAAGCTCCATACAGTCAGTAAAAACAAGACCTGGAGCTGACTGTGGCTCAGATCATGAGCTGCTTCTTGCAAAATTTCGGCTTAAATTGAAGAACGTCGGGAAAACCACTAAACCATTCAGGTATGACCTAAATCATATCCCTGATGAATATACAGTGGAGGTGAGGAATAGATTTAAGGGATTAGACCTGATAGACAGAGTGCCTGAGGAACTATGGACGGAGGTCCGTAACATTGTTCAGGAGGCAGCAACGAAATCCATCCCAAAGAAAAAGAAATGCAAGAAAGCAAAGTGGCTGTCTGATGAGGCTTTACAAGTAGCTCACGAAAGAAGGGAAGCGAAAAGCAAGGGAGAAAGGGGAAGATATACCCAACTGAACGCAGAGTTCCAGAGAATAGCAAGGAGAGACAAGAAGGCCTTCTTAAATGAACAATGCAAAGAAATCGAGGAAAACAACAGAATGGGAAAGACTAGAGATCTCTTCAAGAAAATTGGAGATCTCAAGGGAACGTTTTGTGCAAAGACGGGCATGATAAAGGACAAAGAAGGCAGGGACCTAACAGAAGCAGATGAGATTCAGAAGAGGTGGAAAGAATACACAGAAGAACTATACAGGAAAGATCTGAATGTCCCTGATAGCCATGATAGTGCGGTCACTGAACTTGAGCCGGACATCCTCGAGAGTGAAGTCAAGTGGGCCTTAGGAAGCATTAGTAACAACAAAGCTAGCGGAGATGACAGTATTCCAGCCGAACTATTTAAAATCCTAAAAGATGATGCTGTTAAAGTGCTGCATTCAATATGTCAACAAATCTGGAACACTCAACAGTGGCCACAAGACTGGAAAAGGTCAGTTTACATTCCAATTCCAAAGAAGGGCAACGCCAAAGAGTGTTCAAACTACCGCACAATTGCGCTCATTTCACATGCCAGCAAGGTGATGCTCAAAATCCTACAAGCTAGGCTTCAGCAGTATGCGAACCGAGAACTACCGGAAGTACAAGCTGGGTTTAGAAGAGGCAGAGGAACTAGAGATCAAATCGCCAACATTCGCTGGATCATGGAGAAAGCAAGAGAATTCCAGAAAAATGTCTATTTCTGCTTCATTCACTACGCTAAAGCCTTTGATTGTGTGGATCACAACAAACTGTGGCAAATTCTTAAAGTGATGGGAGTACCAGACCACCTTACTTGTCTCCTGAGAAACCTGTACGAGGGTCAAGAAGCAACAGTAAGAACTAGACATGGAACAACCAATTGGTTCAAAATTGGGAAAGGAGTACGACAAGGCTGCATATTGTCACCCTGCTTATTTAACTTATATGCAGAGTACATCATGAGAAATGCCGGGTTGGATGAATCAGAGGTCGGAATTAAGATTGCTGGGAGAATTATCAACAACCTCCGATATGCAGACGATACCACCCTAATGGCAGAAAGCGAAGAGGATCTAAAGAGCCTCTTGTTGAGGGTGAAAGAGGAGAGTGCAAAAGCTGGTTTGAAACTCAACATTAAAAAAACTAAGATCATGGCATCTGGCCCCATCACTTCCTGGCATATCGAAGGGGAAGAAATGGAAGCAGTGACAGATTTTACTTTCTTGGGCTCCAAGATCACCGCAGATGGTGACTGTAGCCATGAAATTAAAAGACGCTTGCTCCTGGGGAGGAAAGCTATGGCCAACCTAGACAGCATAGTAAGAAGCAGAGACATCACCTTGCCGACAAAGGTCCGTCTAATCAAAGCTATGGTTTTCCCAGTAGTAATGTATGGCTGTGAGAGCTGGACTATAAGGAAGGCTGAGCGCCGAAGAATTGATGCTTTCGAACTGTGGTGCTGGAGAAGACTCTTACGAGTCCCCTGGACTGCAAGGAGGTCAAATCAGTCCATCCTAAAGGAAATCAACCCTGAGTGCTCATTGGAAGGACAGATAATGAAGCTGAAGCTCCAATATTTTGGCCACCTAATGCGAAGAGAAAACTCCCTGGAAAAGACCCTGATGCTGGGAAAGACTGAAGGCAAAAGGAGAAGGGGACGGCAGAGGATGAGATGGCTAGATAGCATCACGGATGCAATGAATATGAACTTGAGCACGCTCCGGGAGAGAGCGCAGGACAGGAAGGCCTGGCGTGCTATGGTCCATGGGGTCACGAAGAGTCGGACACGACTGAACGACTGAACAACAACAACAACAACTTGCTAAAACCAAAAGATCTTTTATTAGAAAGCAAACACAAAGGTCTAAAAAGTACTCCATGCCATACTGGATGGCAGGTAGAAAAGGGAATCAGAAATCAACAGTGCAATCACATATGCCAAAGCCAGTCCCATTCATTTCGATAGGAGATACTCCCAATTAAATGTGCTTAAGAACCAATGAAATGAAGCAGCAAAATCTTGAATTACTGGGTCAATATCATGAATCTTTGATCGAATCACTGTTTCCCTCCTACTCTTCTTTCCTTCACCACTTACCTCTTGGCGGCAAGGCAGAGGCAGATGGAAACTGTGTCCAAAAGGCCAGGAGCCCTACAAGGAAGAAGCTAGTTGTGGTCTTCATGATACATTCAGAATGTGGTTCCAAATATTCATGAAACAGCCAGGCTTATATTTAAGTCTGTGGAAAGGGAGGGGTTAGATCGCAAGAGGAAGGAGCCCTGCCTCACCTTTGTCACCAAGGATTGGCCAACCAGATATCTTTCCAGATAACATTGGCTTTGTCCACATTTACTTCACTCTTCAACTCTTCTACTTTACTCTGTATTCCAAGGATACTGAGTCCTGACCTATGATGATGTTCAGCCAGGGGTACCTCTGTTATCTTATTAGCAAGTTGTGTTAATTATGGGTTTGGAAACATTGCTTTGAAAAAATGGAACTTCCACATACCTCCTTGAGCAGGATTTGACTGCTTTCTGGGCAGGCTGCCCTCCAGCTCTTCCCTTGCATGGTCAGAGTGACTCAGCCATTTGTGACCATTTTGAAGAAGGACAGAATGGAGTGGACTAAGCTGCTAGCCTGACATACCCTCCAACATTTAGCAGATGACAGTAGAGACAACTGAACATGAGGATGTACAGATTATGTAAAAACCCATTCCGTCAGTGTTTCATGGATTGTCAAGTGCCTTTCATTCCATCCTGTGCTCAACCATGGAATCAGATTTTTTTTTGTTTCCAAATTTCTGCAAATTTGCATTTGTGCAACCCACCCACCCCATTTTCACATAAATTTTCACACTTTTGCCTATGGGGGGAATGCACATTTTTTGCCATTTTTTTTTAAGTTTGTACATTTTTCTATTATTAAGTTTGTGCAAAATCCCAGAAAGTTAGAAAAAAGGTTCGCAAGTCCTCAGAATCTGCCTGACTGGGGAAAAGCTGGTTCCTTGCAGAATCTACAGGTCGGATTCTGAACTCATTTGATTCCATTGAGGATTTATCCAACATCCCTACACTTATCACACCCCTATTCTTGCAGTAAGGATCATTGCCTGAGTGCAACCATTCACACACAGAATGGTCATGTGTTACAGAAGCGTCTTTACCTGCTTCACCTGCGTTACCCGCTTTACCTTCAATAGAACGTTGAATCTCACACAGTGTAATAACTGCAATACAGACACAATTAGCAACATCTACTATCTGGTTAGGGAGGAAGGGAAGTAAGTATTCTGGCATTTTGTGTTTAGTCTACCAAAGAAGAATCAGTATAGAGCCCAGGAATGGTTACATGATTTAGAACAGAAGAAGAGTGATGCTGGATCAGACCAAGGGTCCATCCAGTCCAGCATTCTGTTCACACAGTGGCCAGCCAGCTGCCCATGGGAAACCCACAAGCAGGACATGAGTGCGACAGCACAGTCCTGCCCATGTTCCCCAGCAACTGATGCACATAGGCACACTGCCTCTGATCCTGGAGGTACCATATAGTCATCAGGAGTAGTAGCCATTGATAGCCTCCTCCAGGAATTTGTCTAACACCCATTAAAAGCCATCCAAATGGGTGGTCATCACTGCATCTTGTGGAAGCAAATTCCATAGTTTAACTATGCACTGTGTGAAAAAGGACTTCCCCTTTATCTGTCCTGAATCTCCCCTCAACCAGCTTCATGGGATGACCTCCAGGTTGTAGTATTATGAGAGAGGGAGAAAAAGCAGAGTGTGTTTGTCCTTTTAGTTATATACCAGCAAACATAGCTGGCCTATGATATATTATGATACTTAACAGTTCAGAGTTAACCTCATTATATGGAGCATTTGAAATGACAAGCTACACAACATGTATTATGGTTCATGTGTGTACATTTTTATATGCATGTGCGCTAGAGTCATTTGTAGTCCTTAACAGTTTGTTTACTTATGTGTGCATCACAATCCTTTGAGAGACTTGGTGAAGGGAGGTGAAACTCTAAGAATAGCAATATTCTTTTTTTTTTTAAGGTAAAAAGATGAAACAGGAGTTTTTCCAGAGACAGGTACCAGAAAACCAGAACTATCCGTCATAAATTGTTAACTTTGCAGGGAATGGCTAGAGGGCCTTCCTTGAGGCATGGTGTTGAATCTGTGTATTCTACTGCCTTCTACCAAGCTACCAAATTCCAGCTTGGCAGCAACAGAGGGTTAGGTAGTGTGACCTAAAGAGCAGAGTTTCCCAGGAGACAAGTTCACATGTTTTCCAGTATCTCTTGTGCATTTGTGCCAAATGCCTAGCTGCTATTCGTACTAGGGTTTGAATGGATGCATATTGTCAGTCACCCCATATAGGAAAACCTACAAGGAAATAATTAGGTATGGAGTTCGATGGTGGATACTGATCTGTTTGATGGTGGATACTGTATTTATCTCCAGTTGTACTCTCCATGAAATGACTATTTAGTGCTGTATATTTAAATGTATAGGCTGATTTCCCATCAGGTAGCTTCACAGCAGTTTACAGTAAAAAGCTCAATGAGCTGGTGATGGTGTATATGAATGAGCTACACAGTTCAAGGATGTGCATTAAGTGAAAATGTTGCTGCTGACTGTACAAAAAACATCCAATTTTACTTGTAAGAAGAAGAGAGAGTCTGGCAACCAGCCCAAACTTCTGGCTTTTACACACAATAAATTTGACAACGCCCCCAAACACACAATAACAGTAGCCAGGCTAGGGATTTTCTGGTCAGTTGGCAAGTTTGGTTTCCTCCTTTATTCACACTTGTCTCCTTATTTGACTTAGGGCACAATCCTCTGCATGTTTAAGAAAGAAAAAAATCCTACAACTCCCATGCTGGCTAGAAAGTGCTGGGAAATGTACATCTTTTTTCTGTCTGAACAGGCATAGAATTTCACTTATAAACTCCAAAAGGAGGGAGTTGCCTCTTACATTTCTGGCACTGAATGGAACAAATTATTGCGTAAGCCAGCTTTCCTACACATTCTGTATGAACTGTTTTCCTTCTGGAGGTTTTGTACTGATTATTCACACTGATTGAATGATACAAGTCAAACGACTTGTGACAAGAGGGGTTTCCACAATTGCAACTAATGATGTATTTTTCTTTTATATAGCACCTGTGGGGGTGGGGTGGGGAGACAATTTAGATCAGGGACATGATATAAAGGCAAAACTTTTATATCATGCCCCCAGCAGAAAAGGAAAAATGTTAATTTTCTTTAAATTAATGACAAAGGATGATAGAATATTGATGACATTTTCTGGAATTTGTAAGATATTACTTCAAAAAGTATGTGAGCCTGAGCTGGTCGTTAGGGAGGGGCATGTCAAGCCTACCTTGATTCATGGGTTCCATAAACCAGAGAAGCCCCAAAATCCCTTTAGCCAATTTCTTTTTAATTTCAATTCTAGCCTACTTCCAGCACTTGCTTGGCAATTGTAAGGGTCAGTCTTGTTCCCCTTTTTTAAAGGCATAGAACCCAACAGACTACAAAATAAGCATAGGCTGGTTTCTTCCCCTCAGGCCTACTTTCTTGGGATGGCCCATAAACCATTAGCTCCTGCTCCTCCCCTTGGCGCTTTTCATCTAGCAAGATGTTGTCTCTTCCCACGTGCCACCATCTCCATCCTTGGCCAGCTGGCTAGGAGCCCTTGGCTTTGCATCTTCCCAAAGGATGCATGCAGGGGCTCTAGTCTGGGTAGCTTGTTCTTCAAGGGGTACGGGGGAGTTGTACAGCCTGCCTGCACAGCTGCACAAGAGTTCCACCCTTTTGTCTTCCAGGAACAAAGGTTAAGTCTCTCTGGTTCTCCAGCCTCTCCATCCGTATTCCTTTCCTTTGCTCTGTCTGATCCCTTCGAAAGCTAGCAGCACAGGCCATGGAGGAGTGGCAGCCTTACCTGATATAACAGAGATCCCCAACATGCTTGCAGGCACCTCCAATGGCACCAGCAAAGGGGTCTCCAACATGGTGCCGACAGCACCCGAAAGTTTTATTTTATTTTGTTTTGTTTGTTTGTTTTAAAATATGCATATATGGATTTGTATGAAATGCATACAACTTTCTAGCAAATATATACAGGTTTCAAGCAAAAGTGGACCAAAGATCCAAAATGGTTGGGGACCCCGTGATGTAAATTTGAGTTGTTGCCCTCTGCAGCTGCCCTGATTCTACTGATTCCAGAGTGATGGGAGCCTAGATGGAGGTGGATAGCCCAGTGGTCCTTCACATATCCCCCAGCCCAAGAAGGGACTGCTGTCTCCCAAGGTTTCCAAGGGCCCAGACAGGAGAAAGTAGGGATGTTAGAGAATTCTGCCACGGACTGATTAGGGATGTCGGAGAATTTCTCCACGAATCTCCGGGAGGCCGAATGCCAATGCATTCGGCCCCCCCGAAATTGGTGGGGAAATTCTCCGACACCCCCCCGCGCCCCCCCCGGGATGGGACTTACCTCGCATGAATGTCCCTCGCGGCGGCGGGTCCCGGCGGCGGTTCGGCGGTGGTTCGGTGGCGGCGGCGGCCAGTCTTCCGACCAGCTGCCGCCACTGCCATTTCCAAGTAAAGTGTAAAAAAAAAAAAAAAACGTGATAGGCTACGTAAAGATTTATGTAGCCTATCACGGCTAGATTTTCAAAGTCAGCCGTGATAGGCTACGTAAATCTTTACGTAGCCTATCACGGCTGACATTGAAAAAAAAAAAAAGCACGTACGCAAATGGTGGCGCCCATGGGCGCCACCATTTGCGTTCCTTATTTGGGCACGGGTAGTCTACGTAAAGATTTACGTAGACTACGGCGAAAATAAGGGCAACGCTATTCGTGTACGCACTTTTTTTTCAAAGTCAGCCATGATAGGCTACGTAAAGATTTACGTGGCCTATCATGGCTGACTTTGAAAATCTAGCCATGATAGGCTACGTAAATCTTTACGTAGCCTATCATGTGGTTTTTGGTGTTTTTTTTACACTTTACTTTTTTCTTTCGTGGCCGAGGAGATGGGGCGCTCCCCCCTGGCCAGAATTTCGGCGGGGAGGGATGGGGCGCCTCCCCCCTGGCCAGAATTTCAGCAGGGAGGTGCGGGGCGCCTCCCCACCCGCCAAGAATTTTGGGGGGAGAAACGGAGCACCTCCCCCGCCACCGAAAACAGCTGCGGGACCAGGTAAGGGACTTTCGTCCGTCCTTACCTTGGAATGGGCAGCAGCAAGGCGTATCCCACCCCATGTCCGGCATCTGTAACCTTTTAGAGAGCTGCAGGAAGGTGGCTGGGTGCTTCCACTGCAAAATCAAGGGCAGTAGGCTGCTGCAGGAGAAGCAGGCAGAGTTGGGGCTCCCGCAGCACAGGCTGGTGCAGGATGTGGCAATGCGCTCGAACTCCTCCTACCTCATGCTCGAGTGTATGTTGGAGCAACAGCATGCTGTCCACGAGGTGTTTAGGGTTGGGGACATTGGCATCCAGGAACCCCTGGGCAGGCAGCAGTGGGATGCCATGTCCCCTCAAGCTGTTCCTTGAGGCCACTGAGATGCTGAGTACCAGCACCGCCTTCCTCAGCCAGGTGATTCCTGTGGCCTGGCATCTCCAGAAGCAGATGATGTAAGGAATTATTCTCTGTGTGTAGAGATAGTTAGCAGCTCAGATTCAGATTGGGAACAGCCAGAACTGGGGGAGGCTTCCTCCCTAGTGAGCTCAGATATGGATAGGTGTTCTTCACTTGCAGATGGCTTGACCTGAAGGCCCTCCCCTTTCCTCCCCCATGAAAACCCAGGTCTCGGAGGAGGAGGAGAGTGTGGGGTGTGACCTGAGGGATACTAGAGTCTAGCACAGAGCAAAGCGGGAAAAGTTAGAGGCAGAGCTCAGACATTCCACCCAGTTGGCTATGCGTGATAGGTTACGTAGGGGGGCACAACTGTAAGGGAGGGGCATTCCCTCCAAGTTATTCTGGCCAGCAAGTTCTTGTTCAAACTGCCAGCAACATCTCTGATTCCCACTTGGCTCCTCTGTTGATATTCATAATTATGTGGAGTAGCTGTTTTCCTTTGTAGTCTGACAGTCTTCAAGGATCTGCATTTGTAAGGAGCCTGGTAGCTAACTAATAAAGTAGTAAGCCTTGTGCCTTGTGCCTTGGAGTGTGTGACTGCCAAAAGAGAGAACCACGGGACGTGACTAGGGATGTCAGAGAACTCCGCCATGGATCTCGGTGAGGCCGAATGCCAGTGCAAGTCAGCGCGGATGGCAGCAGGTAGGTGCTCCGTTCCGCGCCCATTTCGCAGGGCGGGGGGCGGGGGGGCTTCGTTCCACCACGGATTTCAGGGGGCCGAATGCACTGGCATTTGGCCTCACCGAGATCAGTGGCGGAATTCTCTGACATCCCTACCTGCCAAATGTGCGGGAAGTGGTGACAAGGCTGAGGGATGGCCTAGTTCAGTGGGTAGAACCCCTGTAGCGGGGGAGGACATATACATGGGCCACCATGTGTGATCCGCACCTGGAAGATGGCCTTTGTGGGGACAACTCCCGGACGCTGTGGCTAGAGAAACTGGTGAGGCAAGTGAGGGGGGAATGGGAGAAGAGGCTGGAGCAGGAGGAGGAGGCAGGGAGACTGTTCCCCATCCCTTCTGGTGGCATCAGTCCCAGCAGGACCAGAGGCCAGGGGCTATGGGCCAGGCAGTGCAGTCATCGGTTGTGGGAAGAGGCACCCAACTTGTCCACCAGGATGCCACCGCAATGTCTTTGCAGTGTTACCTGACAGAGCCTCTGGAGGACTGGACCATGGACCCCATGGCCTACTGGTCATTCCACAGCCATGTTTGGCTGGACTTGGCTCGTGTGGCCAGGGAAAGACTTAGCTGCCCACCCACCAGCATCCCAAGTGAGAGGGTGTTCTCCATGGCAGGTGACATGATGACACCCCACCACTCCTGCTTGGATGCTGACTTAGTGGAGCATCTGGTCTTCCTCAAAGTCAACCTGCCCCTGGGGCTACCCCACCCTCAGTCCCTTGGGTGACTGAGCTGCACACACAATCACCCTAACTGCACTGTTTTTCCTTCTTTGGCCTGCTTTGTCTTGTCTTTCCTTGAGTCAGGCTTGGCATTCCAATTATTCATTTGTGATAATTAGGACTTATTACTATTCTTGCTATTATTATTTCACTGAGGCGAAGTACAGGCTGAAGGGGCAGGGTTGCAGTCTGAGATCGATAGGCATATGGTCAAGGAACACCTCATTACTTTGAATGAGTTCAAATCTCCAGGGCCAGATGAACAGCACCCTAGAGTCATAAAGGAACTGGCAGAAGAACTCTCAGAACCGCTGTCTATTCTCTTTGAGAAATCATGGAGGACGGGGGAAGTGCCAGATGACTGGAGGAGGGCTAATGTTGTCCCTCTCTTCAAAAAGGGCAAAAAGGAGGAACCTGGGAACTACAGACCAGTCAGTCTGACATCAATCCCTGGGAAAATTCTGGAGCAGATCATAAAGCAATCCATCTGTAAGCACCTTCAAAACAATGCAGTGATTACTCGAAGCCAACATGGATTTGTCAAGAACAAATCCTGCCAGACAAATCTGATCTCATTTTTTTGATCAAGTAACCTCCCTTGTGGACTGTGGGAGTGCTGTAGACATAATATACCTTGACTTCAGCAAAGCTTTGGACAAAGTGCCCCATGATATCCTGATGAGCAAACTAGCTCAAAGTGGGCTAAATGAAACAACTATCAGGTGGATCCACAGTTGGCTACAGAATTGGACTCAAAGAGTGCTTATCAATGGGATCTTCTCAACCTGGGGAGAGGTAACGAGTGGGGTACCGCAGGGCTCAGTCCTGGGCCCAGCGGTCTTCAACATTTTTATTAATGACTTGGAGGAGGAGGTGCAGGGAATACTGATCAAATCTGCAGATGACACAAAATTGGGCGGGATAGCTAATACTTTGGAAGACAGAAACAAAATTCAAAGTGATCTGGATAGACTGGAGCGCTGGGCAGAAAACAACAGAATGACATTTCATAGGGATAAATGCCAAGTTCTGCACCTAGGAAAAAGAAACCAAAGGCACAGTTACAAGATGGGGGATACATGGCTCAACAACACTACAGCAAGCGAGAAGGATCTTGGAATTGCTGTCGATCACAGGCTGAATATGAGCCAACAATGTGATGTTGCTGCAAAAAAGGCAAATGCTCTTTTGGGCTGCATTAATATAAGTATAGCTTCCAAATCCTGGGAAGTACTAGTTCCCCTCTACTCGGCACTGGTTAGGCCTCATCTGGAGTACTGTGTCCAGTTCTGGGCGCCACACTTTAAGAAGGATGCAGACAAACTGGAGAGGGTTCAGAGGCGGGCAACAAAGATGATCAGGAGACTGGAAACAAAGCCCTATGAAGACAGACTGAAAGAACTGGGCATGTTTAGCCTTGAGAAGAGAAGACTGAGGGGAGATAGCGCTCTTCAAGTACTTGAAAGGTTGTCACAGAGAGGAAGGCCGGGATCTCTTCTCGATCATCCCAGAGTGCAGGGCTGGATCTACATTTACTGCCTTTTTTCGCTTCCAATGAGGTTTCACCGCCCACCTTTCACACTATGCAGTAGCCACCTCAATTTGGAACCGGAATTTCCCACTTCCGTGCCTCGCTTTCAATATCCTAATATCCCAGTATTTCCCCTTAATGTGCTCTGATTTTCCGCCTTCGCTACAGTATCCGGTCATAGTCCCCTCCCCCACCTGTCCATATATGGCAGTGTTTGTATTTCCTTCCTGTCCAATCACAGCTCTTGACGGCCCCATGTCTTCTTCCGGCTACAGGTTGCATAGCTTCCTCAGCAGCCGCCGTTTCTTCAGCAACAAGGAAAGGGCTGGATGTGCCTCTAATTCAGGCATGATCTTCGAAGCTTCAAAGTTGTGAAGCTTCGAAGATCATGCTTGAATTGAAAAAAAAATATCGTGGAGAAGCCCCGATTCTGTGAGGATAACGCCTTAATTTAAAAAAAACATCCGGAGCGGGTAAAACTTAGTCTCATTTGAAGGGATAGAACAACCCCCTGCTCAGTGCAGGAAGCCTGATTCCGGTCACCCATCCAACTACTGACCGGGGCCGACCCCGCTTAGCATCTGAGATCAGACAAGCGCGCACAGGAAAACAGCAAGAAAACAGCACAGCGCTCGAGTGTGAACCGAGCTCGCGCATTCGATGAAGCACTGCAACGGGGAAAATGGGTGAGTGTGAATAATCACGTTTTAATGCGAGAGCATTTAACCCAATGGGACACTGAATTCATTGTGATGGCGGGCACAATGTAGATCGGCCCTAGGACACGGAATAATGGGCTCAAGTTACAGGAAGCCAGATTCCGGCTGAACATCAGGAAAAACATCCTGACTGTTAGAGCAATACAACAATGGAACCAATTACCTAGGGAGACGCTAGAGAGGCATTCAAGATGAGGCTGGACAGCCATCTGTCAGGGATGCTCTGACTTCGATTCCTGCATTGAGCAGGAAGTTGGACTCCATGGCCTTGTAGGTCACTTCCAACCCTACTATTCTATGATTCTATGATTTATGATTCAGTACACCAACCCAACTATGATTTTACCCAAGGGGATGATACTGCCATGTCTGTATCTGTAAGGGTCCTCCTCTCAGGGCATATATGTCCTCCGCCTCCTCCTCCATAATTAATTATGTCACTCTCTGCTCTCAGTGATGGAACTTAGCTCTGAATGTAAGGGGATGCTGTAGCATCTGTCTCCCTCCAATTCCACTGAGATGGCATGGGTCTGCTATGTGGATGGGCCATCCTGGCAGGCAGGCTGTGTTGTCTTCCACCCCCAGGGAAAGAGTCTCCAGAGAACCAATTTCGATATTTTATTTTTTTAATGTCAACGCCCCCACCTTGCATTGATGGGTTTTTTGTTTCAAAACAGTACGTTCCTGTATTACTTGGACTGGAAGAGAGTGGTTCATTCGCTAGTTTCATGTCCAGGTGACTAATGCAGTGTTAATCCCCTCCCTCTTCCCTTTGACATGTAGGGAGTTCTCTTTCTGTATTGCTCCTTCATTTGCTCTTGGTGTTGGGCCCACGGCGGTAGACCTGCATTCACTCCTCAGGGTATTCCCCTATGTAAGCACCCTCTGGCAGGTCTTGGCTTTGGTTTGTTTCTGTGTCCAACCACCTTGCCCTAGATGGGTCTTCCATGAAGAATATGCCCGGTTGGGCTACTCATTGTCCCATCTCAAGAATATGTTTGAGTGGGCTAGGCACTGTCCACTTTACAGAATCGAGCTGGCCCTCTAGGCTAGGCACTATCCACTTTACAGAATCAAGTTGCTGCACTGGGCAGCCACTATCCACTTTACAGAATCGAGTTGCCCTTCCAGAGTCAGATGCCACAGTGGGCAAGGCACTGTCTCTCCTTCCCTTGCCAACAGTCAGATGCCCCGGTGGGCAAGGCATTGTTGGGTTTTGAGGCATTATTGTCCTTTTCCTGCCCCTACCTCCTCACCTACCACTTGAGAGAGCATTCTGCTCTCCAGAGTATGGGTGGGAGGTCTCACACTCAATCTTCTCTTTGGGGCAAAGAGCTTCCCAGTTACCTGCTACCATCTCTGCATTATATTCAGTATTCAGAGTACGAAATGTTTAATGGCAGGACCAATAATATACACTTGGGGAGCAGAAAATGAAGAATAATGAAACAATACATAACTATTGCAAAGCCCCACCGCCTCCCTGGCACCAGAATTGCCCTCCCATGGACGTTCCTTAAAGGATTTACCATGTACTCATACCAACAGGGCCCTCTCATTACTGTATTTTATTCTTAATCTCCTCCATTCCATTCCCTCCCTTGTGGTCATGGCCGGTCATAGAGTCCGCAATTGTTTTGTTTTCCCCCACGGCCTTCATGGCACCGGAATTGTGCTCTCAGGGATGTTTCTTTAAGGGAATTGTAGTCATACCTTCCAATTACTGGGCCTCAAAAGAGTCATATATTGTTATTCATCATCGGCTGGGTCACCGGCTGGGCTACCCCACCCTCCAGGCCTCAGGCAACTGAGCAGCACATTCACTCACACTGCTGTCTGTCTTGATTTTGGATAGTTTCTGTCATTCTTTCAGTCAGGAAGGGCATCACCTTTTCATTACCACTAGCTGAGATATACCTTGGTCCATCTGCCTGCCAGCCCTGCCCCGGCCAAAGGTACCTTAATGGGTTTTATGTGACTTCCAAGTTTCACTGTGATGCCCATGTGTATTCATGGTTTCTCTTTCAGACAAGCCTTGCAGGATCAACCAGGTCACCTGCCCACCCCATGCCCCATGCCCCATGCCTGTGTGCAATAGCTGGTCTTGGTGGCTTGGACCCCACGGGGCTATTGGTTATTTGCACCATTCACCACCCACGGGTGTCTCTCTTCAAGCCTCTGCCTGCCTGCCTCTGCCCAGCTACATCTGCAAGCCTGCATGTGCCTCTGCCTGCCCACCTCTTCCAGGCTTCTCCAGCCTGGCTTCCTACACTGGCCTATTTCTGCCTCTGCCATCTAGACTGTGCCTCCCTCTGCAGGCCTGGCTCGGCCTTTTCCTTTGATCCCTAGGGGTGAAGACCCACAGTCACCCAACAGAGTCTTGCCTGAGAAAGGAATAGGCACACTTGGCAGGCTGGAGTTGGTTTGTATCTGCCTTTCTGGCACCAGGCCACTGCTCTCTAGAGAATATACATCGGTGTTGTCTTGGTAGCGGGCCCAGGCTCCTCTTCCCAACATAATATGCCCTAGTGGGAAAGGCATGGCACTTCAGTCCATTCATGCCCTTTTCTTTTGTTCTTTCTTTCTTTTCTTTCCTTGCTACATCCACCATTTAGAAAACCATGGCAACTATTCCCTGGGTCCATGTCTGCACCCCAGGCAGCTCTTCCCTATAGCAGGACTCGTGGGCACATAGGGGCAGTAGAACCACACCACTGGTACTGACAGGCATAGCTCCTGTGTTGTCCTGCCTCAGTCAGGAGACCTCTGAGAGCATGAGGTCAGCAGAGATGACCACCTGCATACACAGGAGAAATTATGTTCCCTTGCACCACTCTGTTCCTTTAATTCCCTAGAATCTGCTTGTAAAAATTATCAAGCCAGTTGAACCCAGCTTCTGTTGGTGGTGTTTTCCTTTCTTTCCAAACAGTAGATTCCACTTGGGCTGGACAAGAGTGGTTCATTCTCCGGTTTCAAGTCCCAGTGAATAATGCAGCATTAATCCCCTCCCTCCCGCTTCCCCTCAGCATCTAGGGAGTTCTGCATTGCTCCTTCATTTGCTCTTGGCGTTAGGCCCAGGGCAGTAAAGCGGCAGTCACTCCTCAGGGTTTTCCCCTCTGTGAGTGACCTCTTGATGCTCTTGGCCTTGGGTTGTTTCCACATCCACCCGACCTGCCCCAGACAGGTTTTCCATGGAGAATATACCTTGTTGGGCTACTCATTGTCCCGTCCCAAGATGGGTTCCCCCTTTTCTGGGCTAGGCACTCTGCATTACCAATACTCAATGGCCCTGCTGTTCTAGCCACTGCCCCGTTCAAGAAAAAAATAGGCCTTCTGGGCTAGAGAGTGACCACGTTGGAGATGCAGTGGCTCTTCTGGGCTAGACAGTGACCACGTTGAAGATGCAATATCCCTGCTGTGCTAGGCTATGTCTTGTGCTCACAAATCAATGGTTCCTCCATGGAAGGCACCATCCACCTTCACATACCAAGGGTCAGATGCCCCAGTGGGCAAGGCACCATCCTGCTTCTCTTCCCAAGAGTTAGATGCCCTGGTGTGCAAGAGAAAAAAAAAGGAGAAAAAAGAGAGGGAAAAAAGGAGATGGGGGCTGAATCGGAGGACCCCCCCTCGTGCTACGAAGTGATTCGGAGCAGCATCACACCACCCTGAGGGAAAGTGCCACCTCCACAAAGGTGGAGTTCTGGCTCGTATAGTTGTAACTCTTCATATGCCATATGCACAGTCCAGAAAGGCTGTCTTCCGTAGGTCTGCACCTTTGAAAAAGCTGACGGACGGGGCAGCAAGAGGAGGAGGAGGCATAGGGAGTTCAGACTGGTGAATGAATGGTTGTATCTTGCAGTACCTCAGCTGCTGACACCCAACTTCCAGATCATTATTCAGTCACCAGAATGGGTCGTACCACCTGGCATTGTTTCCTCCACTGCCTCCCGGGCACCAGAGTTGCCCTCCCATCACCGTGGAACCTTGTTAAAGGATTTGCAGTGCAGTCATCCCACGTGAGGGCTACGTATTGTATTTTAATCTCCTCTTCCCTCTGCCCACCTCTGCCTGCCCCTGTAACTATTCCCACAGTCCCTGTCTGCTCCCCTGGCAGATCTTCCCAGCGGAAGTGCTCGCTGTCATGTAGGAGCAGTAGAACTATGAAAGGTCCTGAATGGCAGAGTTGCTGTGTCTTCCTGCCTCTGTCCAAAGACCACCGAGAGCCTGAGGTCAGCAGAGATAACCAACTGCATGAAGTGGATAATTATTAAGCACTTGCAGCACTCTCTGTTCCTTCTGCTCCCAAGAATCAGGTTTTATATTACAACCTGTTCAAGTTTGGAAAGAAGTGGTCTGGCCAAGGAAAGAAAACCCCAGACACAGAAATATCAATACTCATTCTGTGTGTGCTAGAATAAACAACAGCAGATAGAAATTTCTTCCAGCCTGCTTGCCAGGTGAAGTGTATATGAAGCCATAGACAGGCTGAGGCAGTGATCCTTCAGAATAAACTTTTCTGCACTTCAGAGAAACCTGCACTATTGGGCACAGTGACCTCCGCTTCAACAAACGATCCCTTCTGAGTTTGCTTTGAGTTTCATGTAAAACTGAAATTTCAGCTGCATCTAGTATACAAGCCAATAGGCCAGACTGCCTGGGCTTTGGGGGAGCAGTGGCCTGAAGGGGGGCTGGGAGGGGTCAAGGTGTGACGCACATGTGTGGAAACAGGGAGAAGTTACAGCTCTTGGCTTTGGGAGTTTTCCTGGAAAAACTCAAATTTCACCTGTGCCTAGCACACAAGCCAGTAGGCCAAAGTGCCTGGAATTTGGTGGGTGAGATACCCCCGAGGGGTGCTGGGAGAGGCCCAGGTTTCATACACATCAGTGGAAAAAGTCAAATTTCACCAACGCCTAGCACACAAGCCAGTGGGCCAAACTGCCTGGGCTTTCAGGGGTTGCGATGCCCTTGAAGGCAGCTGGGAGAGGCGAAGGTGTCACATGAGTGTGTGGAAACAGGGAGAAGTTACAGCTCTTTGCTTGGAGAGTTTCTTTTGAAAATCTCAGATTTTAACTCTACCTAGCACAAAAACCACTGGGCCAAAGTGTCTAAAATTTTGTAGGTGTTCTCCTCTCCAGGTGGGTGGAGAGGTCTCCAAAGTTCATGCCTGTATCCTAAAAACTGAAAAAGTTATGACCATTTGTGTTTTTCCATGCAACTCAAAGGGAAAACACCAAAACCATATGATCCGGATATCCAAATCTCGATTTGGATCCGAGTTGGATCAGAGGGGGTCCAAATCAGTCCAAGGCAGATCGGGGTCACTTTGGATGATCCAAAGCAGATCAGGGGGTCC
Organism: Heloderma suspectum; assembly: GCF_057233095.1. Taxonomy (NCBI): domain Eukaryota; kingdom Metazoa; phylum Chordata; class Lepidosauria; order Squamata; family Helodermatidae; genus Heloderma; species Heloderma suspectum. The sequence continues at coordinate 281,098,734 of NC_139461.1, read as the reverse complement.
GTGCACAGCCCTAATATTTACATATGTGCAAAAATGTGCATTTTCCAAAAAATGCACATTTTTGCACGCACACTAATGTGCGCCTTCGCAAAAATGCACATTCACACATGAGAATATGCACATTTGCAAAATGCACATTTTTGCACATACAAAAACATGCACATTTTTATGATGAGTTCGCATATCTGTAGTTGTAGTTGAGTCTTACTTAAAAGTCTTCCTGAGCTCTGGCATGTTCCTGCATCCATGGATGTTCTTTGGTTCTAGCTTACAGCTTGATCCTGCCTCCTGGTCTGTTCTTCAGTCCTGACTTGCTTTTGGATCCTGGCTTGCTTCTCTGCTTTGCCTGCCTTGGTTGATCCTTTGGTTCTCTAACTTACTCTTCAGTTTTGACTATTGTCTTTGTCCCATGTCTCTTCGTCCCCATCTCCTGGCTCACTTAAGACTACTGCCACAAACCAGTCCTCATAGTATCCTCCCTAAACTCACGCCATTCAGAATCATGGCTGCAATAAACAGGTGGATCTGGATGCCATGCTGTTGTATCCAGTGAACAACAGACAGGTTCACAGTTCTGACAAGAGAAACAACCTGGCACATTGTCTCTCTCCTAGCCTATTTTTTTTAGCTAGAGACATGGACAAAAGTGGTCCCCAGTAAAATGTCACACCCGTAAGAGAATCTTCAGGGCTCCACACCTTCTAGAAGTAGTTTCTCATAGTGCTGTTCAGGCCTCTCAGGTCAAGAGGAGGTTTTGGAGAAAGGAAGGGATAAACATTGTCTCTTTTTTCTTGTTCTCCTTATGAGGCCTTTCCCAGGTGTGTTATATAGTGCTTGAGGGTTCAGGTTTAGAGCTAGCTGCCAGCCTTCAATGTAAACATTTCACAGCACACCCTCCCTGCCCAGCCCTTCCACCCTTAAAATATTTCCAATAAGCTGGGAATGGTTTGAGCAGGACAGTGTCCTTTTTCCATCTGCCCTCCATTTTCCATTTTCTTTCTTACTGTGCTTCATTTCTAACCTCCTGTGCCTCAGTTGTTCTTAAGAATAGAGTCCAGCAGCCTTAACTGCTAGTCTCCCATAGTCTGCCAAATTTCTGGTTTCTTTAGATCCCCCTTTTTATCCCTAGTGTGGAAGTGAGAGTTGCAGATAGAAATACAAACTGCATATTGGAAGTCTCAATGAATACTGTATGTCATTCGCTTTCCTTTCTTCTTTCCTGTCCATTACTTGCATCTAATGGTACTATCTTAGGGACATAACCATCCAGTAGCATTCCTCCTGTAGTAAACATTCCCAATACAATTCCCAGTTATTTACATTCTACAGGTCCAGGTAATAATGATCCATCTCTCTAGTCCCTTAAACCTCCACAGTGTGGGGAAATAATCTTCATTTGGATGCTTCATTTCATGCACACTCAATGTTGAGTGGATTTTCTCTTTATTTTGAGTGGTTTTCCAAAAGCACAGAGCAAAATATTCTCAGATACCCCTCCCTGGGTCCACACACCATTTTGCACAATGATGAAAGCAGCAAATCTGGATTCCTTTGCAATTAAAGTCGTTCTTGCATTCGTAAGGTTCTACACATCTGCATCGAAAATGATTTTGTGGGCAGATGCGAGCTTCTCCTGAAATTATAACTTGTCATATTATAACATAAGACCCCAAAATGCTAAACTGCACACAACTGGAACACACGCATGTAAATTATATAATATTTTGTATCTATATTATAAGGGGACAAAAACAATATAGATACAAAAAGGACCACAAGAATAACAGCACAATACAAGAAACAGAACTATAAAAATGTAGATGAAACAGGCAGAATGCTACAAAATCAAACAGCAATGGACTGCAGCTGGAGGAACTGTGCTGAGAAGGTTGTGCTCTTAGAGGAATCCGGATATGCTCCTGTTTCGCAAACAAGCTTCCTCAGAAGTGAAAATCATACAGACTGAAAATGAGAACATCGCATATTCATATCAGTACCATGTGCACTGTAAATAACATAATTATCCACATTTGAGGTTGCACATCAATAGCGGTGTTGCAATCTAAATAGACCTAATAGGCCTAATAAACTCACCATCGTGGCCAAAGTAAAGGCGAGGGAGTGAGATAATCTCTAACCAACTGAACGTTATTTGTCCAAGGAAAGCTTCATGTCCAATTATCACACAGTTCTTTCAAAGAATGCTGGCTAAAAAACAAATTATAACTTAACATTGTACACAATTAAACAAAAATATATTTAACAGTTTGAAAAATATTCAAATCTCACTTCCCCGATGCAGCCAAGAGATAAAGAGGCCTCTATGGCTGTGAGTTTAACCAGGTGCAGTAACCCAGCCCTTACAATATATACGATTGTCTTAAAGGCATATATACTAACAAGGTACAAAATTCTCTTAAGGACATACGTACTCAATTATTCAATGACAAAAAAGCCCAAAGATTGGCAGCACATAAGATCACAACTGAGAAATACAGTACTGATAATATTAATACAAAAATTGCAAAAGTATTGCTGAAATTGTACACATTTATCCTAAATAACTCACAATTCATAGACTCACTTAAACAATGTACAAACCCATATTATCAATACAAAAAATGTGCACAATTTTCCAATTTTACATTGGGATTAAACCACAAATAGAGTCACCAACATATTGCCCACAGTAAGGAATTGTTAACTTAATGATACCACCTAGATACATAATGCTCATTTGAACCAGGGGTGTATTACCCACAAACAGGAACTGTTAACTTAAGACTGTACTGTTTAAGAATGTAACATTTGAAAATTATATAGATACTGCTCATTCAACCAGAAAAGAACTTAACTCCAAATTCAAGTTCAAACCATGAGGCTGAACAGTATTCAGTTTAAAGATCCATCGGCTTCTTTTCGCAGAAGTAAATTATCATAATTGCACCGGTTATATTTGTGGGCATAAATCCTGTCAATAACCAAAAACCTCAGCTCATTACGATTACGACCCTGATCATAAAAACGTTGAACCAAAGGTGCATCTAAATTTTGCTTTTGAATTTTAGAATGATGTTCCACTATCTGTGTCTGAATACTATGGGAAGTCTTGCCAACATATAAAAGTCCACAATGACAAATGATGACGTATATGATATATGTAGTGGAACAATTGGGAAAATGATGCAATTTAAACTTATGATGATCAGAAGGATGCTCAAAAGCATTAGTTTGGATGGAATAGGCACAGCCACTACATCTAAAATGACCAGAGGAAGATAGATCATTACAGGGTCTGTAAAAAAACTCTCACATTTTTAGTGCACTGAAGCCCAATCCAAGGGGTGTTATTGCATCCAGGAAGATGCTTCACAATGTGCCAGTGTCTGCACATAACTTTCATGATAGAAAAAGAGAGAAGAGAATGATCAGGGGAACATGTAATCCTATTAACCAGATCTCTAACATCTTCACCCTATAATTTGGATCTGGGGACTGAATCTGCTCATTTTTCTGCATTCATAATAACATATCTTGGATAAACCCAGTTCACCAATTGTTGTCTAAATCTAATTGTCCCGAGAAGAATTCCTTTTGAATCGTAAATACCGACCATAAGGTAAATTCCTTTGTAATGAATGAAATTATGAAAAATGAAGTAAAGACTTTCTATCTGTCAATTTGGTAAATACTCTGACAAATAACTGATCAAATTTCTGGACCTCTTTGTCCAGAAATGGAAGGCACATTTGGTCCAAGACCGAAGTAGCCAAGTAGCACTCATAGTCAATAAAAGGGTGGGAAAAGCAGTACTGGGGTACAATCTCAAAAATGATAGAATGATCTCAGTACAAATCCAAGGCAAACCATTCAACATCACAGTAATTCAAGTCTATGCCCCAACCACTGAGGCCAAAGAAGCTGAGGTTGATGGGTTCTATGAAGACCTACAACACCTTCTAGAACTAACACCAAAAAAAGATGACCTTTTCATCATAGGGGATTGGAATGCTAAAGTAGGAAGTCAAAAAATAACTGAGATAACAGGCAAGTATGGCCTTGGTGTACAAAATGAAGCAGGACAAAGGCTAATAGAGTTTTGCCAAGAGAACACACTGATCATAGCAAACGCTCTTTTCCAACAGCACAAGAGGCAACTCTACACATGGACATCACCAGATGGTCAATATCGAAATCAGATTAATTATGTACTTTGCAGCCAAAGATGGAGAAGCTCTATACAGTCAGGAAAAACAAGACCTGGAGTGGACTGTGGCTCAGATCATGAGTTTCTTGTTGCAAAATTTCAGCTTAAATTGAAGAATGTAAGGAAAACCACTAAACCATTCAGGTATGACCTCCCTTATGAATATACAGTGGAGGTGATGAATAGATTTAAGGGATTAGACCTGATAGACAGAGTGCCTGAGGAACTATGGACAGAGGTCCATAACACTGTTCAGGAGGCAGCAACTCAATCCATCCCAAAGAAAAAGAAATGCAAGAAAGCAAAGTGGCTGTCTGAGGAAGCTTTAATGCAGATTTCCAGAGAATAGCAAGGAGAGACAAAAAGGCCTTCTTAAATGAACAATGCAAATAAATTGAGGAAAACAATAGAATGGGAAAGACTAGAGAAAGACTTGATATCTCCGATTTCAAGAAAATCAGAGATATCAAGGGAATGTTTTGTACAAAGACGGGCATGATAAAGGACAAAGAAGGCAGGGGCCTAACAGAAGCAGATGAGATTCAGAAGAGGTGGAAAGAATACACAGAAGAACTATACAGGAAAGATCTGAATGTCCCTGATAGCCATGAGAGTGCGGTCACTGAACTTGAGCCGGACATCCTCGAGAGTGAAGTCAAGTGGGCCTTAGGAAGCATTAGTAACAACAAAGCTAGCGGAGATGACAGTATTCCAGCTGAGCTATTTAAAATCCTCAAAGATGATGCTGTTAAAGTGCTGCACTCAATATGCCAACAAATTTGGAACACTCAACAGTGGCCACAAGACTGGAAAAGGTCAGTTTACATTCCAGTTCCAAAGAAGGGCAATGCCAAAGAGTATTCAAACTACTGTACAATTGCGCTCATTTCACATGCCAGCAAGGCTATGCTCAAAAACCTACAAGCTAGGCTTCAGCAGTATGTGAACAAAGAACTACCGGAAGTTCAAGCTGGGTTTCGAAGAGGCAGAGGAACTAGAGATCAAATCGCCAACATTCGCTGGATCATGGAGAAAGCAAGATAATTCCAGAAAAACTTCTATTTCTGCTTCATTGACTACGCCAAAGCCTTTGATTGTGTGGATCACAACAAACTGTGGCAAATTCTTAAAGAGATGGGAGTGCAAGTGCCAGACCATCTTACCTGTCTCCTGAGAAACCTGTACGAGGGTCAAGAAGGAACTGGACATGGAACAACCGATTGGTTCAAAATTGGGAAAGGAGTATGACAAGGCTGCATATTGTTGCCCTGCTTATTTAACTTATATGCAGAGTACATCATGAGAAACACCGGGTTGGATGAATCACTGGTCGGAATTAAGATTGCCAGGAGAATTATCAACAATCTCAGATACGCAGACGATACCACCCTGATGGCAGAAAGCTAAGAGGATCTAAAGAGCCTCTTGTTGAGGGTGAAAGTGGAGAGTGCAAAAGCTGGTTTGAAACTCAACATTAAAAAAACGAAGATCATGGCATCTGGCCCCATCACTTCCTGGCATATAGAAGGGGAAGAAATGGAAGCAGTGACAGATTTCATTTTCTTGGGCTCCAAGATCACCACAAACGGTGACTGTAGCCATGAAATTAAAAGATGCTTGCTCCTTGGGAGGAAAGCTATGGCAAACCTAGACAGCATAGTAAGAAGCAGAGACATCATCTTGCCGACAAAGGTTCGTATAATCAAAGCTATGGTTTTCCCAGTAGTAATGTATGGCTGTGAGAGCTGGACTATAAGGAAGGCTGAGCGCTGAAGAATTGATGCTTTCAAACTGTGGCACTGGAGAAGACTGTTACAAGTCCCCTGGACTGCAAGGAGGTCAAATCAGCCAGTCCTAAAGGAAATCAACCCTGAGTGCTCATTGGAAGGACACATACTGAAGCTCAAATATTTTGGCCACCTAATGCGAAGAGAAACTCACTGGAAAAGACCCTGATGCTGGGAAAGATTGAAGGCAAAAGGAGAAGGGGACGGCAGAGGATGAGATGGCTAGATAGCATCACTGATGCAATGAATATGAACTTGAGCACACTTCGGGAGAGAGTGGAGGACAGGAAGCCCTGGCATGCTATGGTCCATGGGGTCACGAAGAGTCAGACACGACTTAACGACTGAACAACAACAACAATGCCTTTTGGCCATAACAATGACCCATCATTAAATAGACCCCTCCCCCATCTAAAACCTACCAAATGTCTTCAAGGCCCATACTTTGTGCCAAATCATGTGCATGTGAAACCCACTGATTTTTGGATAGGAAATACCAACGCTGTCATTGTCAATATTGTCACAGAACCTGACTTGGTACTGACTTCCATAAATAAGGTGGCATATTCACTTTTGCTGATGCTGTTGCAGAACTCAGAGTCAGAGAGACCATGGAGTGAAGGAAAAAGAGATTCTGTATTTAACGCGCGGGCTTAAGGCTGGAATCATTTCCAAAGAGCCAGAAGCCCCGAAATACATCAGCACATTGTTTTTATAGACATTGTGACACATATGAAACAGCTCCTCCTCCCCCTCCCGTGTGGGGTTGCAGTCCTCAACATTTCTTCTTCTAGCACCATTGTTTATAATACAAGAACTGGGTTATAGGGTAGCCATGATAAGCAGAGAACAGAAGAGAACAGCAGAGAACAAGATACACAATTGTATGACCTTTGACAAGATAAGGAATTCCTGTGTCTCGTCAGCTTACAACAATATATTCAAGGGAGAAAGAGCTCAGCAAGAAGATGAAGCATGAGACTGCATGAGGCTACTTAGTCTGACCCCCGATATGGCTGCTACAATGCGACACTAGGTAAGATGAAATTACGCTGCATATGCATGTTGCGAAATAATGCACTCTCCAGATCACATTAGACACAGAAAGCACATGTCATTACACATCGACATGATTACTGGCTTTTAGAAGAGTTCTAGGCATTTCAAAATGAAAATGGACAAGCATTTCAAAAACAGCCAGATAAAAGGGCAGGGGAAGCTGTTTTTACAAAAGGCAAATATACACAAACGAGCAAATAGCTTTGTCTCAGCTCTGTTTAGAACATTAGATTATTTCCTTTGTTTATCTATATGTGAAATCAGCAGAATGTTATCCTAAGACTTAGCTTGACGGGGAAAGTTTATTTACTCAGATGGTGAAGACTTGAATGGAGAGTTTATCACTTCCCATACCCAAAACAAGGCTATCAAATACTTCGAGACTACCTCTGCCTCTGGTGATCAGGTTGGATATATTACTTCCAAAGATCCAGATCAATGAATAATTCTGATGGATTTTCCTGCTGCAAATGAGGTGAGTAGTTGGTTGGTGATTCCCAACCATGAGAATGTCCATGGGTGAAAAACAGCTTAGTGTAGAGTATTGTTGTTGTTGTGGGGTGTCCATCCACAAAGCAAGAGTTTATTCTAAAGGAAAGGGGAGGAAGATTTACTGGATTGAAAATTACCATCACACAACCAAAGGTTACTATAGTATGAAAGTTATTCACATTCTTCATGGTTTAGTATGGATTCTCAACCCCTATCTGAAGGCTATTAGAAAAAGAGCTATTGACCTTAGCTGGTCTTGTACACCTAAGAACATCTTATTCTCATGGCATGATGTACCTGTCACGAAATTCCAGGTTCCTAATGAACACCAAAACCATAAACTCAATAATTTAGTAGGTCCACATTGAAATTCATAACTGGATAATGGTTATCCATGCAATAATATACAGCTTCAGTGTAATACACATAACAATGACTGATAATGTGTTGCCACATAAGCTAAAGAAAAAATGAGGCCAGGATAATATGAGGATGTTTCCTTCTTCTACTCTGTTTGAGAATAGCCACTTGTGTACCAAGACCAAAAGTACAGGTAGACGGTGGCCAGTGTTGCACCATCAGGCCTGATATTACTTGCAGTTTGACCTGATCCCTCCCCTGAATGAGAACATTAATTTTGCATGTCTAGTTATGATCGTGTTTATAGTTATTTCTTTGCATTTGTTCACTTACATTATTCCATCTCTCTCTCTCTCCCCTCCCCTTTACTCCATTATCTCTCACATGTAGATTGTAAACCCATCTAGTGCAAGGATTGTCCTATTCCATTCTGTGATATATGGTCGTTTTTACCTACATGCCCACACAAAAATGTTGGAATATGGACATTTTTAAATCCAAGTATGCTTGTACACGCATGCATCAATATAACCTACCAATATGCTAAACAGCTAAAATGTGAACTGATTGGATTGTCAGTGTTCATTGCTCATGATAAGTGTATTTTCCTTTCTAGATTCAAATACATGTTGTGAATAACAGATGATACAATCACAAGCCACAGACTTAGGTATCACCCTAACCCTTCCAAAGAGGGTTGAACAAAGATGTGGGAAAAAGTCTATGCTCATGGGAAAAGATTCATTTGGACCAATTAACAACAAATATCAATGGGTCCAGGCAATAAGAAAAGTTGCCAGAAATGAACAGCTAGTGCAGTTACTGAAGGAGTGAAGGATCTTTCCTGCATTGCTAAGAGATTTCTTTCTTCCTTTGCAAGACAAGAAGAAACCACAATTATCCACCATTGCTTGCATTTCATAGTACCATGTTATGCCTCTTCCTCCCTAGTCAGCCACCTTCAGAAATGTTGGAGCATCCTGGATCAGAACCACTCAACATAACTTCCAGTTTCCTGATTTACTCTCATTGCAGGAATAGCCCACACACCTCCCAGCAAGCAGTGTCACCACTGGCAAAATCTTGTCCTTTCTATAATACAACAGTCTTTCAGCGTACAGTACCAAACACTGTTAGGACACAGTATTTCCCACATGCCCCTTTGCAACACTTCTTTGGTCCTTGACACTCGAAGCCGTGATCACATTTATTATGGGGATCAATCATACTGCACCCTATAGCAGCATGTGGGCAGAGTCCGGGTTTCCCTACAATAGAGAAAATGTGAGATACAATACAAATTCATATTTGTTATGCTTCTGGTTCTGATCTCAGCCTAATGCCTATTTTACATGCTGCTAGACGACACGTGAAATCAGGTGGAGGGACCTTCTGTAAGTGGAGCTCTTCCTCTCGTGGAAGGCAGATCGTGGATCCAACCCATGATTATCCATACATTTAAATATATCTTGCTTTGATCTTATTTGCTGCCTCTAAATAATATTAAAGTTATTTTTCTTATGTTATGATATGGTATACCACCCAGAAATCTTATTCAATGAAGGATGGTATATAAATGTTTTCAATAAATAAAACAATTAACCAAGCTATGTTCCTTTTATTAAGGAAAATACATCAGTGAAGTGAGCCCAGTTCCATGTGAAACAGGGAAGGGAGAGTTTCCTACCAGAAATCTCACGGAACTTTCTGCTCTGGGGAAAAGCAGGGAGTTTATTATCCATGCTCAATCAAGAGAAGCTTCAGAAGATTTGAGAATTCTATCACAATTGTCTTGAAATATGCCCTCTGCTAACAAAGGTATTTCCTGTCGCAAGCAGGAATCTACCTATGCAGCGTTTTCTCCTTGGGTCAAGTATCAGCTATTTTGTTAAATAAACCACATATTTGGTACTGGGGTCTATGTTTGTTAAAAACATGATTTGTTTTGTTTTCTATTTACCTCAAATCTTGACCCATTTGGCTCTGCCCCTGCCTTGACTTGACCAAACCCAACAGATTCTGTCTCCTGATACATCACAATGCCCTAAGCTCCACATTCTCACACGCTGAAGCCCCACCACCTTCTACCCCATAGCTTCATGGATGTTTGGGAGAAGTTCAGACATCCCTTAAAGTGATTGCATAGAGTGACTTGAGAGTAAAAAAAGAAGAAAATGCAATGTGCATCTTTGGCAGAAGTCAGGGGATTCTTCTGTCCTGTGTCACAGAATAACCCTTGCTCCAGAAGTAGGGATGGGTGAAAAATTCACTTGGTTTGTTTGTTTTTTAGTGAGAATTTACTAAAATTCACACATTTCTTCATAAAGGCGACAGAAAGAACTTGAGATTTTAAAAAAATCTAATGTGGGGAAAGCAAAACTGACAGACTCATCCATCCTTATCCAGAAGGTGATTTGGGACTTACGTCTGTGTGCTGCAAGTTGCAACTACTACACCAGATGAAGGGGACATCTCTGACCAAAAGGCTACAAGGCCCATGAGAAGGAAGACACACAATGTTTTCATGGTGCAGGAAGGAACCAGATCTTAATGTGTTGGACTGAGCTGGGCTGATATTTATATTGATAGGACTAAGTTGAAAGATGATAGTATCTTTTCCCTTCCTCATACCTATCATAGTTCTTTATGGAGGTGTGTTTATCCTTCTTTTAGGGTGCAATCCTATGAGTGTTTAGACAGAAAAAAGTCTTACAACTCTAAGCAGTTCCCAGCCAGCATGTTTTAGACTTTTGAAGCCTTTGGCAACATGGCCAATGGTCAGGAATGCTGAGAGTTGAAGCCTCAAACATACTTTTTCTGCCCACATGGCTGACTAGGGAATGCTGGGAGTTGTAGGGTTTTTTTCTGCCTAAACTTGCATGGGATTGCTCCTTAAGTCTACTTGCATACTTGCACATGGACACTACAATATGTTACAGTTGTAGTAAGTTGATATTTACTTACACTGTGTGCAGTTGATGCTTTCAGATTTCTGTACAGCTTAGTCTATTCTTGTTAAAGGTGAAAGTCCATACCCATTTTGAAGACTGAGTGAGCAAGGGAAAGCAAGAGGAAGGTTTTTATTTTTATACATTAATAGTGTTTCCTAATTTTAAGCAGCAAAATTACTACTCAAATCAGTGGTGGGCAAGAGGTAGATCTCCAGATGTTTTAGACTTTGGAAGCCCTTGCTAGCATGGCCAATGGTCAGGAATACTGGGAGCTGAAGCCCAAAACAGCTGGAGATCTACTTACTGTCCACCTGACTTAAATTACACCACATTCTGAATCTGATTCAAGCCCCCCACAGCTACTATCAATTTTTCAGGGAAGAAAAGGGGTTAGTCACATCTCTTTGCAGTACTCTGAGTGTCTTTCAGGTTTCTCCTGTGGGCATTGACCTAGAGGTCAGCTAGGGAAAACTACTTCCTTACTGACATGTTGTGCATCTGGTTATTGACCTATGACATCAAGTATTAACTGACCTTTGTACAGTATCTCTCTGGTAGGATCACGTTGTTTAAGAAAATACTACAGATGTATCTTTTCTCCTATATCTTCAGGTCCTCCTTTTTCCTTCTCATATCTCCCTTGCTTCATATTAGTTTCCTCTTTCAACCATTTCACATCTTCAGCTGAGCAGGATAGTTTAGCAAATACAATTTGCAGCTCAAGAAAAATGAGGCATCATCACAGATAGCTCAATGCTGCAATCCTATGTGTGATTACTCAGAAATAAATACCACTGAGTGTACAAGAAATTGGAGAGAAGTAACACTGGGAAACATTACTTTCTACTAGCAAGGGTAATTATTTTGAAAACAGTATAAAATTCCAGCAATCCACAGCTATTATGTTTGTTTTATTTTTATTTAAAGTCCAAGGACATGAGGCTGATTGTGACTCAGGATCAGCCGTCATATGCAAACTCCTATTGCCCTGGATTTACATTAAAAAGTTAATTATGGAAGGAGACTTTCCATAACTAACAGCCTGCTTCAGCAGGTTATGAAACAGGTTGTGGAGGAATCACATGTTCTATTCACAATTGGGTTGGGGGGTGAGAGAAACAGTTATACAAGTTGAAATTAAAATATATCTTGTATCAGTCAATCAGTGTTAACAAGAAATGATCACTGAGCATCAACAACAAGTCCACAAACGAATAGTCTCAGGCTAAGGTGATATTCAGCTTGCAAACACCAGAGATAGGCATTGTTTGTAGTGATGGATACAACCCCAATCCTAGTTAAGGCTAGAAGATTCAGTGTCAGTTCTGTCAATGAATTCCAGTTTGGCCACCTCATGTTCTTCTATACATAATTTCCTTTTGTGAAAGGTCTATGGTAGGGCTGTGCAGGGACCCCCCAATCTGACTTGGAAGTTGCTTTACAGCTTCTGAGGTGGGCTTGATCTGGCTTGGGAAGATTTGGGGGGGCCCAGACCCACCTCGGCCCCAAATACGAAGTGGGGTTGGGATGGCAAACTCTGCTTTGGGTCCCTCCCAATGCCCCCATGCAATCTCCCAACTCCTTACCTGGGCCACTGCCACCGTCACTTTTTCTCCGTCGTCATGCCACAGCCTTCTCCATTGCGTCGCCGCTGCCCTCCATCACTGCCGCCTCCTGAGGCCTGGACGCGTGGCGACTGGTCTTCTTGCAGGGAGTTGCCATTTTTAAAATGGCAACCTCCTGGAAGTTTTGGGAACTTGCCATTTTAAAAATGGCAACTCCCTGCAAGAAGAGTCACCACACGTCCAGGCCTCAGGAGCTCGTGACGGGCAGCGGTGGGTGGCGGTGGGCAGCAGCGGCAGGCAGTGGCAGGCAGTGGCGATGGTGGCGGCGGCACGGCAGTGGCACAGCAGAGGAGGAGGAGAAGGTGGAGAAGGCCACGGTGCGGCGGTGGCAACAGCAGCAAGGAGAAGGCGGGTCAGGTAAGGACCTGGAGCCACCGGGAGAGAGCTGGGCCAGGGGCCGAAGCTCCAAAGCACACCGAGCTCTTCGGTGAGCACCTGACCCACTCCGGGCCGCTTCGTGCCCCCTCTGCTTCAACTCAGAAGGGGCACAAAGTGGCCCAAAGCGGCCCGTGCTGCACAGCCCTAGTCTATAGAGCCTTAGAACTTCATAGAACTAAATTTCCCAATAGCCCCTGTTGTGACCTACCTGTCTGGGGGTTGCGTTGCTTGCTGGTGAAGAAAGGGGGTCAGAAGTGAGAGAGATACTGACAAAGAGAAAAAGGACTACAGCCTGGGAGTAGGTCTGTGACAGCTGGTGAAGCACCAGTGGGGAGCCAGAGGTGAAGAAGAAGATCCTTTTTGGAAGTCTGGAACAAAATGAATTTTTGGGAAAGCCCAGGAACAGGAAGGTGTAATGTACTGTTTAAGCTGTATAGGCTTACCCTTTAACTGACAAACTATTACATTGTGGTTTCAGTTCTTTTGCATGTGCCACCCTCTAAGTGACTGAAAACCTCCCCTGTTTACCTACCCCATAAAATCATCTGTCTTTTGCACCTACATGTCAGAGTGATTTCTGGAACCCACCAGGTTTAACACAGAAGTTGGAAATGCTGATGTCCATTCAGCACTTGCCTTCTTTGATTATACTGGCATGCTACTGATTTATACTTTAATTCCATGTTCAAATTCAGGATCCTAACCTATTATTTCAAGTTTGTGGGGTGCTTTATGGCACCTTGTGACTGGGATTGAGTATACAGAGTGAGATGGAAAGGTGAGAGGTAGCTAGGCATCTCAGAATGGGTGGGGAAACCAGGATGATATAATTAAGAAACACTTTACAACCTATCAAAAGGACAGGGAGAGGGTGCTGTCATTGTACCACTCTGGCAAGGTATGAATTTCTAAAGTTTATTGACAAATTAACCATGTCTGGATGGCATCTACTCAATATTCTTAAATAATTCAAATGTGAAATTGCTGATCATCTAATAAAAACATTGAAAACAAAAAAAATCATCTAATAAAAACAGTTTATCAATAATCCCACTATAGGATTATAAATATAAACTTTTCTCTTTTTTTAAGGGAGTTGGGTGGGGAGAGGGGGCACTCCAGGAAATATTCTGCCAGTTGGTTTACCATCACTTCTGGCTAAGTTAATGGAAAGCATTATTAAAGATGAAATGATCAAGCATGTTGAAGAACAAGTCTTGCTGAGGAAGAATCTGCATAGCCTCTGGAAAGGGAAGTCCTGCTCCACTAGTCTTCTTAAAATTCTTTCAGAATATCAACGAGCTTGTAAATAGGGATGATCTGGTAGACAGTATATATTTGGACTTCCAAAAAGCTTTTTAACAAAGTCCCTAACCAAAGGTTTCTAAGTAAACTTAATAGTCACAGTCTATGACACTAGGAATGAATGTACAGTTTTCTTACATGGAAATTATGAATTAATGGGATTTGTGGATGTTTGAAATAATTAAATGTATTTATCTTTCATTCTCCTTGTCCCCCATTTTGCATCTTTTGCACTATAAAAGGCTGCAGGCAGAGCAGCTGCAGTTCATGAACAAAGGAGACACAGTCATCACAAATAGCCAAGCTCTCCTGAGGATCTGTGAGTTATTGATAAACCATGGGAAGGAGGAGGAGGAGGCGAGTACACATAGGTCCTCAATCCTGTTCAAAACAATATATTTCGCTTTGGGACAATTTACTTTCTAGAAAGTGTAATGTTTTTTGAAGAAACATTTAATCTTAAAAAATAGTAGAACTTCACTAGAATCGGGGCTGTCTAGATCCGTGGTCTTCAGCTGGTCAGGGACCTCCTGCCCCCCCCCCCACTACATTGGACTCATTTCCAAGAGCCCGTGCACTGAGGGGAATGGAGCCCAGTGGTAAATGGGTGATGTCCAGTGGTAAAGGAATGGAGCCCATCCTATCCACAACAGCAAACCGAGACAGCAGCACTGCCACAACCAACCTAAGGATAGCTTGTAACCCACCTCTAGGTACCAGCCCACCAGCTGAAGACTGCTAGGGATGAACAAATCTGTCAATTTCGGCTTCTCTCACTTTCTCATTTTTCCAATCTTAAATTTGGTTCATTCTGAAGTTTGATTATTTTTCCAATCTTAAATTCAGGTCATCCCAAAATTTGAGGGGGGTTTTAAAGTTTGCATGAAAATGCATAGGCATTTTTGTGTGCATTTCTCCTAATATGTGCATTTTTGTTGCTGGTGTTTTACACATTGCATACCAGCCTACACAGCCTATGTGTACCTGAGCCTATTCATCTGTACTTTGGTTGTTGACACCCAGGGTTCAAATCTTGTTAATGTCCGTAGATGTATTCATCTGAGGGAGCCCTCCTCCAGTATCAGCCTGCCCGTTCATAGAGATCTACAGGGCCTCCTGCAGTTCCATCACCTGCACATGTACACCTGATGGCAAACAGGGGGAGGGCCTTTGTAGCTGTAGCTTTACTGGTCACCATACACCATTAAAAAACAGAGAAGAACATGTTTGAGCTCTGGAGAACATCGCAGCTGGGATGCCTGAGCTCATTCAGCAAGCGCTGCCTCGAAGGAAGACACCTCTGTCTCCCCAGAACACAGAAACAGCAACTGTGAATTAATCACATGAGGAAATAATTGTCTGATACATTCAATAAAACTTAAAAAGATAGACAGCAGAAGGGGAAAAATTAACCCACCCACCCCCCGCTGTTGCTGCTGTCTGGTAAGCTGCAGGGGTTGAAGATAACAGTGGGGGGCTAGGGAAAGCAGTGAGAGGCTAGGAAGGGCAGCAGGAAGCCAGGAGGGGCCTTGGGGAAGCTAGTGCAGGAGGGGCTAAAGAGGGCAGCAGGAAGCTAGTGGAAGGCTGGGGGAGCCAGGTGAGAGCAACCTAGGATGTTGGGGAAGGTTGTATGTTTGTATGACTGAATGGTTGAGGCTGCATGAGTGTGAGAGAGGAAGAGAGAAAGGGTTCAAAGGTGATGCTGTGGGACCACCGCCAACTCCCCCAACCCCTCCCTTGGCAAAGGTTTCTAGAGATGCCAGAGATGTAGAGGAGTTGCTTACTCTGATTAAAAACTTTGTCTTCTCAATTAGCAGAACAAGCAAAGAGGCTGCATACAATCCAAGATTCTATTACTAAACTTGTCTGCACAAGAGATGGCTATGCATGCCTCCCATAAAATCCTGTCTGTGAGAATTTCCCAACTGGAGGCACATACTCATACAGCGAATCTGCGTATCCTTGGTATCAAAGATCTGCCTGCTGATATAAGTCTGTCTAAATTCTTAGATAAATTTCTGCATGAGCTACTCGCTCTGCCATCTGATTATTTACTCGATATTGAGCATGCATACTGTGTTCCAGGTCCAGTTCGTGGCATCAAAGGGACTGTTGGGCCTATACTGTTATAGTTCAATTTGCAGGAGTTTCTTCAAAAAATCATATTTTGCGCTTGGCAAGAGAAGTGGGAGAACTTGGGGGGGGGCAACATGAGACAAAGTTATGTTATTTCCGGATTACACTAAAGAAATCACTGACAAAAGAAGGCAATTTACCAAGGCGAGAAATCAGGCAAGACAAATGAATCTGCAATATCATATCAAATATCCTGCTGTATTTTGCATTCTTTTTGAAGGCCAGATGAAAAAGTTTTTAAATCATGAAATGGCAGAGGCTTGGCTAGCTGGCATTCAAAGTAAGGCACAGGAGATATCTTCCCCAGCCTCATGAGCTGGGAACTTTTCAATTATTATTGTTTTTCAGATTTGTTTGCGTTATAAGATCCGGGCAATATGCCAGTCCAGAGGACTGTTTACATATATCCCCCCCCCCTTTCTCTCTCTCTCTCTCTCTCTTTCTTACTTCCTCTTATTTTACATTAGACATGATATACTGCATAATAAAATTCCTGTTTGTATGTGTATAGATATGTATACATTCATACATAGATTTAGAAATGACACTATCTAAAATATAGATTGCATAAAATTTATTAGTGATTTGTTATTATTATTACTTATCCTTTTTTAATTATTATTACTATCATTATTATGAGACTTTGATTAGTAATATTTTGGGCTGGTTAAATTGTTAAGCTTTACTATTATATGTTAACTGAAGGGCAATATCGGAAATGATTGGGGCTTACTCCCTTGCTATAAGACTGATGATATGATATTGAAATGTCAGGTTGATTATCTATGCTGTACTGAATTGTAAATATTGGCAATGTTATAGATATAACTTTTAAGTAGAATGATATTTGAAGTTTGTGTGTAATGGAGTTTAAATTTAATCCTTTTAAGTAACTTTTTATTTCTTTTTCTTTTTCTTTCTTGCTTTCATCTTTCTTTTCCTTCTTCTGTTTTTTGTTTTGTTTTGTTTTTTCATTATTGTTGTGTCCTCCTAAGAATACTGTATTGTTGGAAACTGTAGATAATGACTAGGTTGTTGGTACTGTTTATTTTATTTATAAAGGTAAAAAATAGAATAAAAAGTATTTTCAATAAATAAATAAATTATTGTTTATTTTAAATGTTTACTTCTTTTGTTAGCGGTCTTGAGCGCTCTTTCCTGGTAGGATGGTGGGATGATACAATGAAATGTATAGAAAGATGTTTTCTTGTTTATATTGTGCATCAACCAGTCATACTCATAGAGCATCCTTGGGAAGATTGGCAGGCCGAGAGCACAGAAGGTCTGTCCCCAAGCCTTCATTAGGTTGGCTGGGGGTTGAGTATTTCATTGCACATCCTCAGTTGCCACAAAATCAGTGCTGCTTTATAGCTTTCAGGCACTGTAACACTTACAGGTTCAGAGGCAGCTTTTTGCCAGATACCAACAAACATTGTGGGGAAGCAAAAGATTCACAACTGCTGGATAAAATCATTTATTGGTAAATATCCATGGAGTTCCAACTATATCCAATTATACAGTTAAAACTCAAATAAAAACCAAAACCTTCCCATGCAAAAATTCCAATCCCTTTGACAAAACGTTATTTCACCTTGTCGTAACAGGCACAAGAATGAAAGAAATTCAATGGGACTTACTCCCAAGTAACTGTATATAGCAGAGCTTTTCAAACTTTTCATGTTGGTGACACACTTTTTAGACATGCATTATTTCATGACACAGTAATTCAGTTTTACTAGCAAACCAGAAGTTAAACTAACCCGTTATAAGAGATACGGACACATACATAAATTGTAATAACGAAATATATGGGGATACAACATATCTCATGAAAACCTTTCATTTATATTTTTAAAATATATGATTTGTAAGATAATAACATACATTGTTGTCATTTATGAGTAACAGTATGTAAATATGTGCAAGAATTTTAAAAAGTTGAATAACACCAATAACTACTTACCATTTTAATGGGATGTATGAGGTTGATGGGATGAACACAGCTTTTCAATATTTGGTGGAATATTAGATAAAGACAGTCACATTTCGTCATCAAGCATTTTTAAACTTCCACGTTTCAGTGTCTTTAAGTTTGCCATCGTTGAAAAGGATACTTCACAAATGTATGTAGTACAAAACTGCAGAAGAATTTTTAACGCTTTTTTAGCTATGTTTGGATGCATTTTTGAAATGCGAATCCAAAAGCTGTCTAAGTCACCCTGTTCATGCATCATTAACAGATTTCAATCATTTTTTATGTCAGCTAATTCTTCTTTAATAAGTGAAAAATTCCTCATTGCAGTTGAAAGAAATAGATTTCTGATCCAATCATAGTCTTGGATTTCAACATTTGGGAAGTAATGATGAACTTTCTCTCCAAGCAATGTTAAATGGTCAACAGTTAGCGAGCTGATATCACATTTTAGCTGGCACTCAGCAGTTTTGGAAAACATTTCAAAATTTCCTTCTTTCACTTCCTTTTCCAAATTGCTATTTTGTCTCTCATAGCACAAATTTTATCTACTGCTGTTAAGATATTTTCTCCCTTTCCTTGCATACTGGTGTTTATTTTATTCAAATGTTCAAATATGTCAGCAAGATATGCCAATTTTGTGCACCAAAGTTTGCTTTGAATTAGATCGCAGAATTAATTTTGCTGATTTTCCTCAAAAAGTTTAAGCATCATTTCCCTCAATTCATATACACGACAAAGCACTTGACCTCTTGAGAGCCAACAAACTTCTGTATGTAGTAGAAGCTTTTTAAACCTTGCCCCCATGTCTTCACAAATATGAGCAAATAATCTTGATTGAAGAGGTCTACTTTTAATGTAATTGACCATATGAACCACTTTGTCCAAAACTTTTCTTAATTCATTTCCAGTGGTTTGCGCGACTAGTGCTTTGCGATGTAAAAAGCAATGAGTAATTATAATATTTTCATTCTCTTTCTTTGCTAAAGCTATAAAACCTTTTGTTGAACCAACCATTGAGGGTGCGCCATCTGTGCATATTTCCTACACAATTTAACCATTGCAAATTATTTTCCTTCATGAAGCAATCAAAAGTTTTAAATATATCTTCACCTCTAGTTCTCATTGGAAGTTCTAGACAACACAAGAATTGCTCAATAATTCTGTCAGTATGAATGAAATGTATAAAAACCAATAATTGTGCTAACCCACTGACATCTGTTGCTTCATCTAATTGCAATGTAAAGATCATATTATCATCTTGAAAAATATCCTTCATTTGCTGCTTAATGTCATCAAACATGTCTTGAATACGTCTTCCAATTGTGTTATCTGCCAGAGGGATTTTATTAACTTCTATCTCAAATTCGGGCCCAAACATTGTTCGAACAATAGCACAGCAAGATTCCTTTATGGTAGGGATGGCGGAGAATTTCTCCCCGAATCTTTGGGAGGCCGAATGCCAACGCATTCGGCCCCCTGAAATTGGTGGGGAAATTCTCCGCCGGCCCCCGGCCCCCCCCAGGATGGGACTTACCGTGGCCGAATGTCCCTCTCGGTGGCGGGTCCCGGTGGCGGTTCAGTGGCGGTTCGGCGGGGGCGGGGGCGGGGGGGCCGGCTGGGCGGCGGCCATTGCAAAAAAAAAAAGTAAAGTAAAAAAAAATACACACACCCATGATAGGCTACGTAACGATTTACGTAGCCTATCATGGCTAGATTTCCAAAGTCAGCCGTGATAGGCTACGTAAATCATCACGTAGCCTATCACGGGTGACTTTGGAAAAAAAAAAGCGCGTACGCAAATGGCGGCGGCCCATGGGCACCGCCATTTGCATTCCTTATTTTGGCACGTCTAGTCTACGTAAAGCTTTACGTAGACTACGGCGAAAATAAGGGAACGCTATTTGCGTTGCCCTTATTTTCGCCGTAGTCTACGTAAATCTTTACGTAGACTAGACGTGTCAAAATAAGGAATGCAAATGGCGGTCCCCATGGGAGCCGCCATTTGCGTACGCGCTTTTTTTTTTCAAAGTCACCCGTGATAGGCTACGTGACGATTTACATAGCCTATCACGTCTGACTTTGGAAATCTAGCCGTGATAGGCTACGTAAATCATTACGTAGCCTATCATGGGTGTGTGTGTGTGTTTTTACTTTTTTTTTCGCGGCCGGGTAGATGGGGCGCTTCTACCCGGCCTGAATTTTGCCGGAGAGGGATGGGCGCCTCCCCCCAGGCCTGAATTTTGGCTGGGCAAGGTGGGGCGCCTCCCCCCCCTCGCCTGAACTTTGGGGGGAGAACCAAAGCGCCTCCCCCCACCGCAAAGCAAGCTTCGAGAACAGGTAAGGGACTTCCGTCCATCCCTACTTTATGGTGGTTTCGGCAATAGCGTGTGGGTCCTTGTTTTGGGCAATTATTTGAGCAACCAAGTAACTTGCCTTTTGAGCTTTCTCTGATGTCATCATTCTCTTTGTGAATGATGCAGACTGCTTCTTTATAGATTTTGAAAGCTCAATAAAGTATCCTACTGGTTTTTCTGACAAATGACAGTATTTTGAGGTAAAATGACGCTTTAATTTATTTGGTAAGATACTTTCATTTGCAAGTATATCCCCACAAACTCAACACTGGGGACAAGGATTGTTTTCATTACCAGAAAATGTGAACCCCAGTTTCATATAATCTTTACTGTATAAACGAGGCTTGGAAATTGTTCCTTTACACTTCTTACGTACTAATACAGATCGTTGAACAGTTGATTCTTGCATAGCTTCCTCTATAGCGGCTACATTTTGTTCATTGCAAATGTCATCTTCACCAGCTTTCCTTTTCTTAATTAGAAAGGTATCCATTTTATGGGTAATTCAACTGCAATTTAATGAATAAATATATGCAAATTTATTTCTAGGTTTTAGCATTAACTAAATATGAAAATAACAGGACTGTTTTTAGCACTTATCTTTCTCTGTTTTTTCTTATGAAAATAACAGCACCTGCGCTCCACTCCCACAGTGATAAAGTGAGATAAAGATAGGAATCAGGACCAGGAGAAAATGTGAAAAATAAACAAAATTAACTAAAGTATTTACAATACATATTAGGACACATATGTCCAGGTAGGAGCTCAGCTGCAAAAACACATGAAGTAGAGAAGCAAAAGTCCAGCAAAAATGGTGTAAATATATATGTCTCACTACAAGGCTATACTGCTGTAAATATTTGCAATGCCTATGTCCAGAGTCCAGTTCCAGCACTCTCTGGTGGTACACTGCCAGTGGGTGGTTAATCCACAATTACAGCAGAGTAAAAATAAAAAGAAATGGCAGAAATCAACTGACCTCCGTTCCGACTGGCCAAGATGGCGGACGGCCCGCTCGGTGCAGTCCCAGGCGGCGTTTCCACCTGTGTGTTACTTTGACCTGGCCGCGCGGTAGCGTGGTGCAGAAGTCCGCGAAGGGCACGCCCGAAACCACGCAGGACTGGTGGCCACTGCCACTTCTCCGCGCCAGTGTCAGCCAAGCTCTGCTCCCAGGGCAGTGCCTCCCTTCCCCTCTCTTTGCCCCGTGCCTCTACCTTTCTGGGGAGCGCAGGCTTGAAGCTCCTTGCCTGCCCACAGCAGCCCTCCCTGCTCTGGGGGCGTCCAGCAGGCCGTTGTTCTCCCCTGCTGCCCTGCAGCTGCACTGAGGATGCAGGGAAGCCTCTCACCCGAGCTGATTGCAAATTGCTCGACTAATTGCTCTGCTAACTTCGAATTCTCCACACTCCTCATGCAGCCAGTGTTACCACACTCCTCGCCGTACCGCTCCAACACCGCCAATCACGTGCATCCTGCATCAAGACGCCACGTGATCCTAAAGCAGCTAATGTTAAAGCACCTAAGCCTTAGCAGCTAATCTGCTTTAACATTAGCTGCTTTAGGAAGTTCCAGGGGAGGGGCCAAGGGAAGCAAACGTGAGTAAGGGAGCTCCGCGGTGCCCTTCCATACAATTTTCTGTATTTCGTGCGACACACCTACACACTGCTGCCGACACACTAATGTGTTGTGGCACACAGTTTGGAAAGCTCTGGTATATAGGATTGCATCCTTACCTATGTATTGTATTTTATCTTGGAGAAGCAAAGCTCTAGGATTAATGCTGTTCTGAATTTCCATAATGATTTTTGAATAGGAAATTCTGCTTTCAGATGTGTATAATTTTTTTATGAAATTTTCATAAATTTTCCTCCCTAGGGATAAAAACTGTTTTTTCAGTGTTTGGTATGCCTTTTGTGCATAACAGTTTCCCGTCATACAGTAGGTGGCCCCTTGCTATAAACCTACGAAATGGCTTCAGGACCCATGATTCGTGCCACCACATAAACAAAGGTGAGTTTGGGATGGGAAGTGCCAACCCTGCCATTGTCACTATCATCATAGAATGTGCTACCACCATTGATGACTTGATAAGAACTTCCATAAATAAGATGACGTATTCAGTATTGCTGATGTGACACTATCTGACATGAAATAATGCTACATATGCATGTTGCAAGATCTTACCTCACACCAAATCACATTAAACGCAGAAAGACATGCCACTGCACGTCCACATAATTACTGGCTTTTAGTGAGGACCTAGGCATCAAATCAAAATGAACATGGGCAAGCATTTCAAAAGGAGCCACAAGAAGGGCAAAAAAGGCAAGCTGTTTTCATGAAAGGCAAACAAACATAAAAGAGCTTTGTCTTGGCTCTAGCTAGGACATTAGATTATTTCCTTTTTTCTATATGGTACATCAGCAGAATGTAATCCTAAGAGTGAGCTTGAATGGGAATGCTTATCTACTAGGATACTGAAGACATAAATGGAGAATTTATCACTTCTCATACCCAAATCAAGGCTTAGAGACCACGTCTGCAAGCAGTGAGCATTTCTTCATGGTGATCAGGCCAGATAAATTACTTCCAAGATCCAGATCAATGAATCATTCTGATGGATTTGCCTCTTCCAAATGAGGTGAGAAGTTGGATGGTGATTTCCAACCACAAGAATGTCCATGGGTGAAACATCTTAGTGTAGGGTACTGTTGTTGTTGCTGGGTGTCCATCCATGAAGCAAGAGTTTATATTAAACGAAAGATGGAAATGGATTTACTTAATTAAATGCTACTATCACTAATAACAGTCATTATTGTACAGAAGTTATTCTCATTCTTCATGGTTTGCTGTGGATTTGTATGACCTATCTGAAGACTATTAGAGGGGGAGCTATTGACCTTGGCTGGCTTTAGTACACCTATGAACATCTCATTCCCATGGCATGGTACAGCTCTGATGAAGGTCAGGGTCTAATGAACACCAAGAACATAAACACAATATTTTAGTAGGTCCACATTAAAATTCATACACGTATAATGCTTATCCATTGTTATCCATGCAGTAATACAAAGCTTTAGTGTACTAGACATAAACAATGAATGATAATGTATTGCCATGTAAGCTGAAGAGAAAAGGAGTCCAGGATAATATCAAGATGCTTCCTTCTTCTATTCTGTTGGAGAATATCCTCTTGTGTACCAAGACCAAAAGCTATACTACAGGTGAAGGTGGCCAGTGTTACACCATCATGCCTGATGTTACATGCAGTGGGACCTGATCTCACCCCTGAATGGGAACGTTAATTTTACGTATCTAGATATATAAAACTAAAGTATTAAAAATATTTCTTTACATTTGTTCACTTCCTTTATTATTCCATTAGCTCTCACTCCATTATCTCTCTCAGGTAGATTGTAAGCCTATCCAGGGCAAGGATTCCATTATGTGATATATGATTGCTTTTACCTACATATCTACAGAAAACGTTGGAATAAAGTGGGTTCTAAATCCAGCTATGCATGTACATATATCAAGCAATTTCACCTTGCAATATGCCAAACTACTAAAATGTAACACAGATTTGGTTGGCAATGTTCATTGCTTGGGCACACCTGCTGGCATTTTCCCCATTCATGATGAATACCATTACTCAGATTGCTGTTCTTCATACATACATGTCATTTTCCTTTCTAGATTCAAACACATATGGTGACTATGTGATGCAATCTCCTGCCACATACTTACTTATCACCCCAAACCAAGGTTGAGAAACCTGTGGCCTGCCATGGGTGCCTTCCCCTCAGTTGCCACACACACACACACACACACACACAAACACACTGATGATGATGATGATGATGATGATGATGATGATGCTTCCACCTCTGCCACCACACAGGGCACACAAGGAAAGTCATCCCACTGTACCCTGTTTCCCAGCAGAATTAGGATCCCACCTACCCACCAACAGCTCTTTGGCAGGCTGGTGAGAGCTGGTGAGCTCTTTGGCAGGTTCCATTAGGAAACAAGGTGTGACTGTCCTTAAGCTCCCAGTTTCCCAGCAGAATGTAGAGAACTTACAGTCCCTCCATCCTCCCAGTGACCCTGAGGAACATCTCTGAGGAGGGAGGGCTTGTGAAGGTAGGCCTGACTAGGCCTTGTAAGTAGTTACAAGGAGACCAAGGTTGCTGAGTGCATGTACTGGAGGTTGGGCCTGAAGGTCAGTCTGGGGATTCTGCTCGTGTACCGCCCACCCCGCTGCATGACTGACTCCCTGGCCAAGGTGCTTGAGGTGGTCTCTGATGTGCGTGTACAGTCCCCTAACTTATTGGTGTTGGGGGACTTCAATGTACATTCAGAGGCCATCCTCACGGGGGCACCTTGGAACTTCATGGAGACCATGGCTTCCTGGGAGCTGCACCCTATTCCAACTGGGCCCACCCATGTAGCCCGTCATGTGCTAGACCTTGTGTTTGTTTCTGGAGAAGTGGGGAGTGATCTGGAAGTCAGGAGTATATCCACCACCCCCTTGTCATGGTCAGATCACTATCTGGTGACGTTGCACTTCTCAGTTCCACAACCCCTCCGCAGAGGTGGAGGACCCATTAAAATGGTCTGCCCCAGGTGTCTTATGGATCTGAATGGTTTCCTGAACGTGCTTCCATCCTCTCCCCAATGCTATTTAACATATATGTGAAGCCGCTGGGGGGCTATCATCAGGAGGTTTAGGGTGTAGTGTCATCAATATGTGGATGACACACAGCTCTACCTCTCATTTACATCTTCACCAAGGTTGGCTGTAGAATCCCTGTCCAAATGCCTGGAGACAGTATGTGGCTGGATGGGGAGGAATAAGCTGAAGCTGAACCCTGTCAAGACCAAGGTACTTTTGGTGGGAGACAAGAGGAGGTTGGGGATGTTGACCTGGTGTTGAATGGGGTACGGCTACCCTTGAAAGACCAGGTCTGCATTTTAGACTCCCAGCTGTCCATGGAGGCTCAGGTGTCAGCTGTGAGCTGGACAGTGCTGTATCAACTCCATCTGATATGGCAGCTGCGCCTCTACCTTCCTGACCATCTGCTCCAATTGGTAGTACATGCCCTCGTCTCCTCTCATCTAGACTACTGTGATGCGCTCTATGTGGGGTTACCCTTGAAAACAGTTCAGAAGCTGCAGCTGGTACAGAACACAGCGGCTCACCTGATTAAAGGCAGCCACCGGCATGTTCACATCACTCTGGTGCTGAAGGAGTTGCACTGGTTACCAGTTGTTTTCTGGGTGAGATTCAAGGTGTTGGTTTTGACCTTTAAAACCCTATACGGTTCCGACCCAGCCTATCTCAAGGAGCGGCTCCAGCAACATCAGACAGGCCACTTAACAAGATCAGCCTCGGATGGCCTTCTCTCTGTCCCATCAGCCAGGACAGCTAGGCTAGTGAGGATGAGGGAGAGGGCCTTTTCTGTGGTGGCCCCCACTCTGTGGAACTCCCTCCCTAGGGAACTCCGCCATGCCCCCTGTTTAATGAGCTTCCACCACACATTAAAAATGTGGTTGTTCAGGCAGGCTTTGGGGGTGGGTTAGGGTATTTTTAGAAATGTGATGTTTTAAAGTAGAATTTTATTGTTTTAAAACTGTTGTATTGCTGTACTTCACCCAGAGAGGCCGGGTGACCGGCCAGATGGGCGATTAAGAAATTAAATAAATAAATAAATAAATAGTTTGGTTCAGGCGAGGGGTCTGATGGGATTGTGTGTGTGTGTGACCATGAGAAGGTAATTGTAACTTGCTCATAAGCAAGACATTCCTATCCACCAAAGTAACTCATCCCTAAAGAAAAGAAGGACGCTGTGCTGATAAGACTGTGCTGAGTACTATTTGGTTTCTGAGCATGCGTAGTGTGTTTTTCTTTGTTCTCCAAAGTTCAGTCTGTATACATGCATCCTGTTTTCTTCTGGGGGGAGAGAAGAACAGTTTCGTCTGTCTCTCCCATGGCCGTGAAGTGCTTTAATCAATTTCTGACTGTTCAGCCTAACCTGCCTTGGATATTTCCTCATTAGGCTTAGCCTTGCCCCCATCTCAACAATGATGGTCATGATAGTTGGGGTGGGGATGAGGTTAATGCCTTCCCCCACCTCAGCAATCAAGAAGTGTGTGTGTGTGTGTGTGTGTGTGTGTGAGACCACATCTGAATATGTGTGTGTGTGTGTGTGTGTGGCTCCCAGCCATTGGAGCTGTAGAATTTGCCCACCCCTGCCCTAAACAGTTGAACGACAGTGTGGAAAAAAAAAAATCAGTTTGTACTCACTGCAAAAGATTCCGATGGAACAAATCCACAAGAAACATCATTGAAAACAGGCAAGAAAAATGTTGCCTGAGACACAAGCAGCAACTGCTGTTAGTGGAGGAGAGAACGAATCTCTTCTGCATTCTTCCCTGGCAAGTCACTATTCTTCACCATTACTTCTATTCCATGGTACAGTGTTTTGCTCCTTCTTTCCCAGCCAGTCACCTTCAGAAACGTTTGAGCAACCTGAATCGGAACCACCCAACACCGCATCCAATGTCCTGACTCACACTCCTAGCAGGACTAGCCCTTATCACCTCCCTGCAAACACTAGCATCACCGGCAAAAACTTGTCCTTCCATAGTATCATACAACAATCTTAGTATCATACTATACTAAGTACTATCATACTTAGTATCATAGTATCATACAACAATCTACCTGTATAGGTAGTGGAGGCCCCCCATAGCAGACAGTCACCCTCTACATGTGGATGGTGACCAGAATGCCAATGGAAGAGGGCAGAGCTTGCATGCTTTTCCCCACTTCTCCTCCTCACATGTAGAACCAACACACACAGCAACCACTTGAAGAGATCTATGTCTTCTGAGACAAATAAGTTATTGTTAAACCCTGTACACATGGAAGATGATGGGGGGGGTGGACAGTCTGCATGCTCATTCCCACTTCTCCTCCTCTCCCATAGAGCCTATGCATGTGTCAAATGCCTGAACAGGGCTTTAGACCATCTGTATGTCTCATTTTTGTTTGAATGGCTACTGCAGATGTCCTCCTTACAATAGAAGATGTGAAATGGTAGACAAA
Organism: Heloderma suspectum; assembly: GCF_057233095.1. NCBI lineage: Eukaryota > Metazoa > Chordata > Lepidosauria > Squamata > Helodermatidae > Heloderma > Heloderma suspectum. Next base: position 281,070,997 of record NC_139461.1, on the reverse strand, counting down.
GGAAATGGAAGGACATCTATTTTATTTCATTATTTTATTCATTACATTTCTATACCACCCAATAGTCAAAGTTGTCTGGCACAAGCTCTCTGGCACCACCATAAAATACAAGATGATAAGGTACAATATAAAACTTCAATTCTACAGTATAAAAACTAAAATAATAACTAAACAGGACCTAGCAGCAGTACAGAGATGAAAAACTAAGATGCCTGGGAAAATAAAAAGATCCTCACCTGGCTTCCTGTCTGGGAAGAAAAGGCCCTCTTCCTAGTAGCCATCAACCACACTTCCTTTGCTAGGGGCTCCCAGAGAACAACACTGAAGGGTCCACACATGTGTATATGGGAGGAGACGGTCCTTCAGGTAACCTGGCCCCAGTCATTTAGAGTTTTGCACGTTAATACCAACACTTTGAATTGGGCTCAGAAATGGACTGGCAGCCAGTGCAGATGGAGAAGTACTGGCATAATATGATAATGTTGGTAAGAGAGATACAGGAGGGAAAGATGAGGACATAAAGACCTAGGAGAAAATACACGTCTGCATTTTTTTTTTCTTAAAGAGCATGATCTTAGCAGGAGGTACAGGGGACAGTTAATAATTGATTTCTTAAGTATGGTCCAACAAGATGTAGAACATGTGAGGTAGTAAAAGGAGATTGCAACCATACCACAGGCTGATCTCAAGGTCAATGCCAACAGGAGAAACCTGAAAGACAGTCAGAGTAGTCCAAATAAATGTGACATGGAGATAAGTGATAGAATCTCCTGCATTTTTTTTTAAAATACTAGTAGTGATGGGGAACCTGATTCATATGGGGAATGTGGCTGGTGGGGTGGGGGTGGGGGTGGGGAGAGGAGTTTTTAACCCTTTCCCAGTCCCTTTTATCCCAATTAAAACCATCCCTTGAAAAGTTGCTTTTTTCCCGTGGTGGAAAGAAGTTAACAGATCTCACACTGTTATTTAAACAGCATGATCCAAGAGGAAAGGTGCAGAGGTAAAGTAATAATTCATTTCATAGGTGTGGTACAATAAGGGAAACCCAGTCTGGGAAAGATGGCCCCCATAACATAAGCTGACCTCCAGACTGATGCCCATGTGGGGAAACCGAAAAGACCAGAATAGTCCATGAAAGCTTATGCCATAATAAATTGGTTGGTCTTTAAGGTGCCACAAGATTCTCCATGCTGCAAGACTCTTATTATGTCCAGAGAGCTACCCCTCTGAACATAATAGTTTTGTTCTTGAGAGAAAGGAAGGTAATCAGAAGAGTGAAGTTTCTGATGTCCTGGCATTAGTATTACGCAGAGCGCTGGAAGCAAGAAGAAAACTGTAGGATGCCATTGGGAAGCAAAGAGGAGGTGGTAAGCAATAAGAGGGTGCCGGCTATTTCTTGGTGCCCCAGTGTATCTACATCTTGTTTTCTTCTCCAGAATCAGGGGAGTGGGGGAAAGAAAAGTAACAAGGATCAGAGGATTTCAAGATGCAAAAGAACTGGCAGAGCTCTGTCACGACATGTAACAACCAAACAACCACGCATGACCCATTTATACAGTCAGCAGTATCAAGAGATAAAAATTTTCCTGGACTCCTCAACTTTAGGCTGCAGTTGTGTGTATGAACAGGGCCCTACCTTTGAATGAGCCCTGCACAGAGAAAAATAGCTAACACTATCTATAGTCTAATGTAGCAGAGCCAGGAAAAGCTTCTATAAAATGGCCACCGGCCCACAGTGGCCAACGGTGGCATGGAAATTTCATGGTCAGATTAGGGCTGTGGTGTGGAAGAGGTGCTAAGCAAGGGAGTTCCTTTCTTCATGTACCATTTTCCCAATTAACACCCCCCCACACACACACCCCCCACACACACACATGAGGACTTTGTCCCATGGGAAAATACTTGCAGATATCAGATGGGTGCCTCTAACTTTTCCCTGCTGGGGAAAGAGTAGCTTCTGGAAGGGCAACGTTAATAGGGGAAATTCTAGAAGGGGAAAGGGTTAAATTACCCTCTCCCCCAGTGCCACAGTCTCAATCTCAGTGCCCCACCCCATGGCTGCTATTTTCTTTGTTTTAAAAAACACTGGAAATCCTTGCCACAGATCTTCATATCTAGTTTGGGCCTTTGTGTCTACTTGTGGTCACAAGGCAATTCTTTCCCTATTCAGAAGCCTGAACTGAAATTTCAAAACAAGGCTATTGTTGAAATTTGGACAAGGTGTTATCACTGTTTTAACTTATTGCTATTGTGAAAAACAAAATAATGATAGGGTAAGATTAGTCCAGTCATCCAAGACACTTGCCAAAATTGGGGAATGAGACAGATGTTCCTTTGATATTTGTGTGCTGCTCACAACATTGTCATGAGGTGGTCATAATGTTTTCTCCTTGTTAGGTCAACCCAAGTGGAATACATTGACCCAGTAGAAACATTGTTGATCTGAGGTGCAATCCTAGGATCTATGGAGAAAGCTCATGGGCCAGGGCCAGGCATCCTTCTCAGAAAAAGTGGTTTCAGTGAGGGGCTGGAAAAGAGGGGCCTCCACCAGAAAGCTGACAATTCCTCCACAGAAGCAATCTCGACAGTTTACACAGGATAGCTTCTCCTCATATCTGAGTATTTTGGCTCAGTCGAAAAGCAGCGCCTCAGCGGACATCTATACACTTGTCATCCACGTGCAGAAATGCATGTTTTTAATTCAAGATGTGTATCACTCAGTAATAGGGCATTAGATTGGTTGGTACCAGAGCATTAAATTCTACTTGGTCAGTTGCAGTAAGATGAATATTGTTCACAGCTTATCAGATATCATAGCAGTTCCAAGTTCAGAAGTAGTTGCTTGAAACTTCGGCAAGCAAATCTTGTAAGACAGCAAGAGATTCACAACTGCTGATCAGAAGAGTTTATTGGTAAATATGCACATCTAACAGTGAATTCAATTACAGAGTTAAAAGCAGAATTCAGACCCTCTCATGCAAAAGCTCCAATCCCTTTCACAAAAAGATATTTCACCTTGCAGTAAGACGTAGGAGGAAGAAAACTAAGGCACATGTCATCTTATGGCTTGGAGAGGCAATGCTCAAGAACGCATGCTGTGCTGAATTTCAGATTGGAAGTCGAGTTTTCAGGGGTTTGCCCAAGTATCAGTGATCTTTTTTCCTGATTTTTAAAAATGTTATATTCATTCAGTGCACATTAGTGCATAGCAATTTCCCATCATAATCTGGGCAACCCACATGTCCAAAACCTCTCACACAGCTGCAGGGTCCCTAACTGATGTACATATGAAAGGCCGTGAGGGTGGACAGGGATGTGGATCTGCCACTAGAACCATTTTCACAATCATTATGACAGCTGCTTTTACCACTGCTAACTTCGCTTTTGGTAATGAGTTCCATAAACAAGATCACGTGATCAATACTGCCCATAGGACATTAGGCAAGAAAAGAACCATGTTTCATGAAGTGCTGATGTCAGTTGAATAACTTTGGACACAGACAGCACATACCATTACACATGCACATCCAGACTGGTTTTCACTGAAGACCTGCACGTGACAATGGACAAGCATTTCAAAAGTGACCCCAATAAGAGGTCAAAGGGGGAACCTGTTTGTTTTTTACAAATCATAAGTGGGGGGAGATCAAGTACTTTTGGCTCAGCCCTATCTAGGTTATTATATTATTTCCTGTGTTTATCTTCATGGTGCATAACCAGAGAGGTATCCTAAGGGTAAGCTTGAGAAGTAGCGCCAATTACTCTGACCTTCAAGACATGAATGGAGAGTTTATAATTTCCCTTCCTCAAATCAAGGCTACAAAATACATAGACACCATCCCTCCAAACACTGAGCTCTTCTTCCTGTGGTTCTGCCTTGAAAAGTTGCTCCCAAGGGTCCAGATCAATGAATCACACAGCTGGAGTTTCTTCTGCAAATTACATGTGTGGGGTGGTGTCTCCCAACTATGAGAATGCCCTTGGATGAAATAGCTTAGTGTAGGGCATTGTTGTTGCTGCTTGGTGCCCATCACAGAAGCCAACATTTATCCTAAAGGAAGGAAAGAAAGAAATATAAGATCTACTGGAATAAATGCTATCATTAGAAGCAATGGTAATTTCTCATTCTGTGTTGTTTGGTGTGGATTATACCATCCTTCTGCCCTGTCTGAGGTTTGTAGAGGAGGTACTGGGCCAGTCTGCATGACACAACAGCTCACCATGGGTTGTTTAACCCTCGATGAGGCTGCAGCATGTGCCAGTCACCCTTCTACATATTCAACCCCTGACTGAAGGTTGTTGTGTCATTTAAACCCAGCCACCTACAATAGACCGTGGGTTATGTGAGGGTTGTTTGTTGTTGTTTATTCGTTCAGTCGCTTCCGACTCTTCGTGACTTCATGGACCAGCCCATGCCAGAGCTTCTTGTTGGCCGTCACCACCCCCAGCTCCCTAAGGTCGAGTCCGTCACCTCCAGAATATCATCCATCCATCTTGCCCTTGGTTGGCCCCTCTTCCTTTTGCCTTCCACTTTCCCGAGCATCAGCATCTTCTCCAGGGTATCCTGTTTTCTCATGATGTGGCCAAAGTACTTCAGTTTTGCCTTTAATATCCTTCCCTCAAGTGAGCAGTCTGGCTTTATTTCCTGGAGTATGGACTGGTTTGATCTTCTTGCAGTCCAAGGCACTCTCAGAATTTTCCTCCAGCACCACAGTTCAAAAGCATCTATCTTCCTTCGCTCAGCCTTCCTTATGGTCCAGCTCTCGCAGCCATAGGTTACTACAGGGAATACCATTGCTTTCACTATGCGGACCTTTGTTGTCAGTGTGCTGTCTCTGCTCTTAACTATTTTATCAAGATTTGTCATTGCTGTCCTCCCAAGAAGTAAACGTCTTCTGATTTCCTGGCTGCAGTCAGCGTCTGCAGTAACCTTTGCGCCTAGAAAAACAAAGTCTGCCAATGCCTCCACGTTTTCTCCCTCTATTTGCCAGTTACCAATCAAGCTGGTTGCCATAATCTTGGTTTTTTTGAGGTTTAACTGCAACCCAGCTTTTGCACTTTCTTCTTTCACCTTCGTCATGAGGTTCCTCAGCTCCTCCTCGCTTTCAGCCATCAAAGTGGTATCATCTGCATATCGGAGATTGTTAATGTTTCTTCCAGCGGTTTTAACTCCAGCCTTAGCTTCATCAAGCCCAGCACGTCACATGATGTGTTCTGCGTACAGGTTGAATAGGTAGGGTGAGAGTATACAACCCTGCCGTACTCCTTTCCCAGTCTTAAACCAGTCCGTTTTTCCGTGGTCTGTTCTTACCATTGCTACTTGGTCGTTATACAGATTCCTCAGGAGGCAGACAAGATGACTTGGTATCCCCATACCACCAAGAACTTGCCACAGTTTGTTATGATCCACACAGTCAAAGGCTTTAGAATAGTCAATAAAACAGAAATAGATGTTTTTCTGAAACTCCCTGGTTTTCTCCATTATCCAGTGGATATTGGCAATTTGGTCTCTAGTTCCTCTGCCTTTTCTAACCCAGCTTGTACATCTGGCAATTCTCGTTCCATGAATTGCTCAAGTCTACCTTGCAAGATCTTGAGCATTACCTTGCTGGCATGTGAAAGAAGTGCCACTGTTCGATAGTTTGAACATTCTTTGGTGCTTCCCTTTTTTGGTATGGGGATATAAGTTGATCTTTTCCAATCTGTTGGCCATGCTTGTGTTTTCCAAATTTGCTGGCATATGGCATGCATCACCTTGACAGCATCATCTTGCAAGATTTTAAACAGTTCAGCTGGGATACCGTCATCTCCTGCTGCCTTGTTATTAGCAAAGCTTCTTAAGGCCCATTCAACCTCACTCTTCACTCTGTCCTTCCTAGTCTATTCTCTTCTTCCGCTTCGGTGCATTGCTTGTTTAAAAATAATTCCTTATCTCTTCTGGCTAACCTCTGGAATTTTGCATTTAATTGGACATATCTCCCACTATCACTGTTGCCTTTTGCTTTCCTTCTTTCCTGGGCTGCTTCCAGTGTCTCAGCAGACAGCCATCTTGCCTTCTTGGTTTTCTTTTTCTTTGGGACGTTTTTTGTTGCCGCCTCCTGAACAATGTTGCGAACTTCTGTCCATAGTTCTTCCGGGACCCTATCTACTAAATCTAGTCCCTTAAATCTATTCTTCACCTCCACTGCATATTCATGAGGAATATTCGTGAGCTCATATCTAACTGATCTGTGGGTCTTCCCTATTCTCTTTAGTCTGATACTAAATTGTGCAAGAAGAAGTTTGTGATCTGAACTACAATCAGCTCCAGGTCTTTTTTTTACCAACTGCATAGATGTCTGCCACCTTTGGCTACAAAGGATGTAGTCAATCTGATTTCGGTGTTGACCATCTGGTGAAGTCCATGTATAAAGTTGTCTCTTAGGTTGTTGGAAGAGGGTGTTTGTTATGCACAGTGAGTTGTCTTGGCAAAATTCTATCAGCCTATGTCCTGCTTCATGTTGTTCTCCCAGACCATGCTTGCCTGTAATTTCAGGTGTCGTTTGACTACCATCCTTAGCATTCCAGTCTCCTATAATGAAAATAACATCTTTTTTTGGCGTACTATCCAGTAGGTGCTGCAGATCCTCATAGAACTGATCTACTTCTGCTTTTTCAGCATCTGTGGTTGGGGCGTATATTTGGATCACTGTGATGTTAAATGGCTTACCCTGAATTCGAATTGAGATCATTCTGTCATTTTTTGGATTGTATCCAAGCACTGCTTTAGCCACTTTATTATTAATTATGAAGGCTACTCCATTTCTTCTGTGGTCCTCTTGTCCACAGTAGTAGATCTGGTGGTCATTTGATGTGAAGTGGCCCATTCCAGTCCATTTCAGTTCACTGACACCCAAAATGTCTATATTTAATCTTGACATCTCCCCAGTAACCACATCCAATTTGCCCTGGCTCATAGATCTTACATTCCAGGTTCCTATGGTGTGTTGCTCTTTAGAACATTGGATTCTTTGTTCACCACCCATACCATCAGCTGCTAGCCGTCCTTTCGGCTTTGAGCTAGTTGCGTCATCACATCTGGGGCCAGTTGAACTTATCCTCTGTTCCTCCCCAGTAGCATTTTGACCATCTTCCGACCTGGGAGTCCCATCTTCCGATGGTATACTGACATATCTCTGGTTGTACTGATCCATTTAGTTTTCATGGCAAGAATACTGGGGTGGGTTGCCGTTTCCTTCGCTAGGGATCATATTTAGTCTGACCTCTCTGCCGTGACCTTCCCATCTTGGGTGTCCCTTCATGGCTTAGCTCACGATGTCATTGAGGCGCTCAAGCTCCAGCATCATGACAAAGATCTCCTTTGCTGAAGGAGGGTTGTTTAACCCTCACATAACCCACAGTAGCCAGGCTCAGACAACATGACAATCCCCAATCAGGGGTTTAATATGCACAATGGTGCCCACACACACTGTGGCTCATTGTGGGTTAAATAATCTATGGTGGTAAGCCGCAGTGTGTTGTACAAACCAGATCACAGTAGGCTTTCACTGATCTAGTAAAAATAAAAACCTCCCATTCTCATGGCATATGAGAGCTTTGATAAAGGTCTCAAGACCTAATGAACATCAAGAGCATTAGTTCAGTAGTGATGGCATGGGCTCAGCCAGGAATGAGGCATGGTGGACAGCCAGAGCAATCCTATGGCAGTCTGATGGGGAGAGTCTGAGCTGGGGGAGCTCCCATACCCAAGTCCTTTTGGACTTGCATGGACCAGGGCAGAAGATGTGTGTATGCATGTGTGTTGGGGATGGGAAAAGTTCTACTTTTCATGATGCCATCTCTAGGACAGGCATAGATCATTCTGGGGGGGGGAGGGGCATGCTGGAGAGAATAAAGTGGCTTTAGTTCCTCAAACCTAACAGTACCAATGGTGTGAGAAAACTGTAGTTTATGCACATGTCAAAAGTTTCAGATGAATCTTCATAATGTTCACAACAAACATTGGAATTCAAGGTGTTGGTTTTGACCTTTAAAACCCTATATGGTTCTGGCCCAGCCTATCTCAAGGAACGCCTCCAGCAACACCAGACAGGCCGCTTAACAAGATCAGCTTCAGATGGCCTTCTCTCTGTCCCATCAGCCAGGACAGCTAGACTGGTGAGGACGAGGGAGAGGGCCTTCTGTGTGGTGGCCCCCACTCTGTGGAACTCTCTCCCTAGGGAACTCTGCCATGCCCCCTCTTTAATGAGCTTCCGCCACGCATTAAAAACATGGTTGTTCAGGCAGGATTTGGGGTGGGTTAGGGTATTTTTAGAAATGTGATGTTTTTAATGTAGAATTTTATTGTTTTAAACCTTTTTATTATTGTACATCGCCCAGAGTGGCTGGGTGACCAGCCAGATGGGTGATTAATAAAATAAATAAATAAATAAATAAATAAATAAATAAATAGTTAGAATCAGGCAGGGGAAGTCATCAGGCACAGAGTGATCCTAAAGTAGTTCACCTTGATCCACTACTGCAGGTTGTGAAGGAGGGAAGGGAGTCCTTCAGTACTGCTAAGAGACTTCATTCCTCCCTTCTAAGACAAAAGGGAGCCCTCCATTCTCCACCATTAGTTCCATTAGTTGTATCCCATAGTTCAATGCTTTGCCTTTCTTCCCCAGCCAGCCACCTTCAGAACTCTTGATCATCTTGGAATGGAAGTAACATCATTTCCAATTTCCCCAATCACGCTCTTTGCAGCAGTAGCCCATATCGGCTCCTAGCTGATAAACACAATTCAACAATCTTGTTGGGTACCGTACCAAACACTGGTGAGACACACTTTCTCCCACAAAATCCTTCACAGCATTTCAGGTCATCTAGGCATTCATAGTCATATTTACAGGCATCAGGAGGATTGAGCATCCGGCATCTTGCACGAACCAGTGGACAGAATCCTGGTTTCTCTACAGAAGAGGTGGAGAGGAGAGAAAATGTGAAATTAAACACAACCTCATAATTGTTACACTTCTTGTACTAAAGCTGACTTGCAAAATTATGTATTAGAAGTACTGTCCCATTTTGGGAACAGGGTTCAGCACTTTGGATAGCTCCTTTAGAAGTCTGACTGAAACCCAGAGCGGGTTCACTGCCCCCCTGACATAGGAGCCACCAGCCTCCACTGGTTGCTGTACAAGTGGTCAAAATGAGGCATTTTAAAATGTGAAAGGGGGGAGGACCCTCTCCTCAGCTACCTCATCTTCTAAAGTCAGGTAAGCAACCCCTCCCTGAAAAATTTGGAGAGCTTCACCTATCCTCCACTCATCATGGGAGTAGTTATTCCCTTCCCCCACCCCTCTACCACAAATGTCAACTATTTATTAATTAATTAATTCATTCATTCATTCATTCATTCCATTTCATTTCTATACCACCCAATAGCCAAAGCTCTCTGGGTGATTCACAAAACTTAAAACCAAAAAACACACAGTAAAACAATATAAAATATAAAAGCATCAAAACCACAATATAACAATACAAACAGGATAAAACCAGAATAAAACCTAGCAGCAATGCAGAGATTTAAAATACAGATTTAAAATACAGATTTAAAACAGCAAAGCTAAAAGACTAGAAAGCTAAAATGCCTGGGAAAATAAAAAGGTCTTCACCTGGCAGCGGAAGAAATACGAAGTAGGTGTGAGGTGAACCTCATTAGGGAGCTCATTCCACAGCCGGGACGCCACAGCAGAAAAGGCCCTCCTCCTAGTAGCCACCCACCGCACTTCCTTTGGTGGGGGATCACGGAGAAGGGCCGCTGAGGATGATCTTAAGGTCTAGGCAGGCACAGATGGGAGGAGGCGAAACTTCAGAAAACCTGGCCCCAAGCCATTTAGGGCTTTGAATGTTAATACCAGCGCTTTGAATCGGGCCCGGAAATGGACTGGCAGCTGGTGCAGCTGGAAAAGTACCTAAAGATGGTGTTTTAAAAAGCCCCACCCTATCTTGATCCAAGGACCAATTGAGCTCACCTGCCACTTCCTGACCTGCCAGACCCATTGAGCTCTGCCCCCTGATCCACCAAAACTCACTACGCTCACCCTCTGGCTTGCCAAAATCCCACCAGGCTTGACCCCAGACCAGCCCACAGTTTGATGGTCACATGTTGTGTAGGCAATGTCCTTTACACAGATTGCATAGGATGGCATAATGGGGCGGGGGGGGGACACCAATGCCCATCTTTAAGGCAAAGGGATTCTTCTGTTCTGTATCTTGGAACAGTGGAGGCTGGTGGCTCCAATGTCAGTGGGGTAGTGAATCCGCTACGGGCTTCAGTCTGTAGAAGCACCTTGGATAGCGCTTTTAGCATTCTGACTGGTTCTGACTGAAACTTGGAGTGGATACCCTCCCCCACCGTCTTGGAGCCACCAGTCTCCACTGCCGTGGAATATAGAAACGTGCTACAGAAATGTGATAAATAAAAAAACACCCCTTGCAGCAGACCTACCTTTGGGGATTCTTGAACCAGATGCAGGTGGCATCTCTAGACAAAGGATGAGGAGGCTCACAAGAAGGAAGGCGCCCAATGTCTTCATGGTGCTAGCAGGAACCAGCTCTTAGAGCCTAGGACAGAGCTAGGCTGTTATTTATATTGGTAGGGCTGGGTCATTATCATCTCACACCCTCATACCTAGCCGGTTGCTAAGTGGGTTGTGTTGTATATTATTTTCCATCCACATCCTTCTTGCAATAACAGATACTAGAATAAATGGGCCATAATCCATCACATGTCAACATGTCTAGTACTTAACCTTTTCATATCACTGTACAAGGCAGGGCCAAACTAGGCATGACATTTGTCACATAGTTTGTCCTTGTGTGATTTTTTTTTCCTTTTTCACAAATAGCTGTCATGGGGTGGGAGAAATTCAGACAAATTTACACCGTGGCATGGGCAGGGGAGCTTTCCTCCTATTGCAAATAGCAGGCACAGACGGGGTGATTCTGGTGACGAGTGCAACAGGAGCAAAGGGTTAAAGCCTCCTTCCCCCATGCCATGGTCCTGATGCAGTTCAGCCGTCGTCGTCTCCCACCCCCATGGGTCAGCTATTTGTAAAAGAACAAAGAGAAAAAAGCAATCCTGCACAGGCAAACTACATGACAAACCTTACATACTCCCTTCCTTTTTTTTCTTTTTCCTTTTTTTCTGACTATATTTCAAGTCGTCATGGTGGAGTATTGGGAAAAGTTTTCAATTAGCAATAATCGCGCCTTGGATTAACCTCATTGGCTACGATTCTGCCCCTGCGCAAATCTACTCCCTTCCTGTGAAAGGAAGAAATTTGCTTCTCCAGTCTGAAGTATGAGAAAGGCAAAGAGAGATAAAGGGAGACAGGGAAACAAAGAAGAGGTTTTAAAAATTTTCATAAAGTTAAAACCTTTTCCTGTTTGTTAACTAGCAAAGTTAACTGAAGGAAGAACATTACTTGTCTATTACTGAGACATAACCTCCCATTCAGGAATAGAAATGGATGGTGTCATCAAGAGGGGATGGCCATGTTTCTGAAGCTAATAGATGAAACGATTTGGCCATTGCTGACACCATGTTTGATTAATTGACCTGAAAAAGGCCTGTTTTTTCTAAGAGTGTTATTTCAGCTAACTTCAATAAGTGGATATATGAAGTGGATACTAAAGATATTGCAGATTGTTTACAATCATGAATCGTTTGGGAATGAGAGAAATTGTTATATAAGCCTCAATCAAGCGATCAAATTCAACAAGATTCACATAAGCAGCAGGCAAGATCAATAGGGTTAGGCACACCTAGCTTTTGCAACGAGGGTCTAATATGCAGAACCCCAGGTGCAGTGGAGGCAGGGCTCTCAGGGATGCAGCCATGGCACTTTTTCATTAGCAGGGACTCTTGAGGTCATCTGCCACCCCCCCTCAGAATTCCCTGTTCCCTCTGAGCTTAGCTGCGATCCTCACTGTAGATGTGGGGGGGAATGAATTTTCCAAGCAACAATATACTGTTCCATGTTGGAATGCAAAGTATTTGGGATGACTTGGTCTGGAATGGGCAATTAAGACCTATTCACTTTACCAAAGATGTGCTCCTGGTGGAGATGAAAATGCCTAGAACTGGTTTGTTGATATGGATTGTCACAGCTGCCTGAAACTGTGGGGCTGCCCTTGGAGACTGTCACAAGGAGCTCCTGCATTTACAAATTTACCACTACGCCCCTCTCTCTCTCTCTCTCTCTCTCTCTCTCTCTCTCTCCCTCTGTAGTTCAATACAGCTAATGCGAAGAGAAAACTCACTGGAAAAGACCCTGATGCTGGGAAAGATTGAAGGCAAAAGGAGAAGGGGACGGCAGAGGATGAGATGGCTAGATAGCATCACAATGAATGAAAGCAGTGACAGATTTCAATGACTGAACAACAACAACAAATAATGAAGGAGCTTAGGGAAGGCTAATGGGTAATGCTGGGGCACTAAGAGAGTGTGCAAGGGGGCTGTTTAAATGAGAAGCGATCTGTCCATGAAGGCTGATTTGAGGTGGTGAAGCTTCCATAGAGTATCATATTTTGAAAGCCTAAAATGTTTGTGTGTGAGTGAGTGAGTGAGTGAGTGAGTGAGTGAAAAAGATTTTAACACCCTGCATTTTTTTTTCAGATGTCCAATTGAAATTGTTGTTCAGTCGTTAAGTCGTGTCCAACTCTTCGTGACCCCATGGACTATAGCACACCAAGCCTTCCTGTCCTCCGCTCTCTCCAGGAGTTTGCTCAAGTTCATATTCATTGCATCGGTGATGCTATCTAGCCATCTCATCCACTGCTGTCCCCTTCTCCTTTTGCCTTCAACTTTCACAGCATCAGGGTCTTTTCCAGGGAGTTTTCTCTTTGCATTAGGTGGCCAAAATATTTGAGCTTCAGCTTCAGTATCTGTCCTTCCAATGAGCACTCAGGGTTGATTTCCTTTAGGATTGACTGATTTGACCTCCTTGCAGTCCAGGGGACTCATAAGAGTCTTCTCCAGCACCACAGTTCGAAAGCATCAATTCTTTGGCGCTCAGCCTTCCTTATAGTCCAGCTCTCACAGCCATGCTACTGGGAAAATCATAGCTTTGATTATATGAACCTTTGTCGGCAAGGTGATGTCTCTGCTTCTTACTATGCTGTCTAGGTTTGCCACAGTTTTCCTCCCAAGGAGCAAGTGGCTTTTAATTTCATGGCTACAGTCATTGTCGGTGGTGCTCTTGGAGCCCAAGGAAATGAAATCTGTCACTGCTTCCATTTCTTCCCCTTCTATATGCCAGGAAGTGATGGGGCCAGATGCCATGATCTTCGTTTTTTTAATTTTGAGTTTCAAACCAGCTTTTGTACTCTCCACTTTCACCCTCAACAGGAGCTCTTTAGATCTTCTTCACTTTCTGCCATTAGGGTGGTATCGTCTGCGTATTTGAGGTTGTTGATAATTCTCCCAGCAGTCTTAATTCCAACCTGTGATTCATCCAACCTGGCGTTTCTCATGATGTACTCTGCATATAAGTTAAATAGGCAGGGTGACAATATGCAGCCTTGTCGTACTCCTTTCCCAGTTTTGAACCAATCGGTTGTTCCATGTCCGGTTCTTACTGTTGCTTCTTGACCCTCGTACAGGTTTCTCAGGAGACAAGTAAGGTGGTCTGGTGCTCCCATCTCTTTCAGAATTTGCCACAGTTTGCTGTGATCCACACAATCAAAGGCTTTAGCGTAGTCAATGAAGCAGAAATAGACGTTTTTCTGGAATTCTCTTGCTTTCTCCATGATCCAGCGAATGTTGGCGATTTGATCTCTAGTTCCTCTGCCTCTTCGAAACCCAGCTTGTACTTCTGGTAGTTCTCAGTTCACATACTGCTGAAGTCTAGCTTGTAGGATTTTGAGCATCACCTTGCTGGCATGTGAAATGAGCACAATTGTACGGTAGTTTGAACACTCTTTGGTGTTGCCCTTCTTTGGAATTGCAATATAATTGTAACCTTTTCCAGTCTTGTGGCCACTGCTGAGTGTTCCAAATTTGTTGGCATATTGAGTGCAGCACTTTAACAGCATCATCTTTGAGGATTTTAAATAGCTCAGCTGGAATACTGTCATCTCCGCTAGCTTTGTTGTTAGTAATGCTTCCTAAGGCCCACTTGACTTCACTCTCTAGGATGTCCGGCTCAAGTTCAGTGACTGCACTGTCATGGCTATCAGGGACATTAAGATCTTTCCTGTATAGTTCTTCTGTGTATTCTTGCCACCTCTTCTTAATCTCATCTGCTTCTGTTAGATCCCTGCCTTCTTTGTCCTTTATCATGCCTGTCTTTGCATAAAACGTTCCCTTGAGATCTCCGATTTTCTTGAAAAGATCTCTAGTCTTTCCCATTCTATTGTTTTCCTCGATTTCTTTGCATTGTTCATTTAAGAAGGCCTTCTTGTCTCTCCATGCTATTCTCTGGAACTCTGCATTCAGTTGGATATATCTTCCCCTTTCTCCCTTGCTTTTCACTTCCCTTCTTTCCTCAGCTACTTGTAAAACCTCATGAGACAGCCACTTTGCTTTCTTGCATTTCTTTTTCTTTGGGATGGATTGAGTTGCTGCCTCTGTCCTGAACAATGTTACGGACCTCCGTCCATAGTTCCTCAGACACTCTGTCTATCAGATCTAATCCTTTAAATCTATTCATCACCTCCACTGTATATTCATAAGGGATATGATTTAGGTCCTACCTGAATGGTTTAGTGGTTTTCCCTACGTTCTTCAATTTCAGCCGAAATTTTGCAGTAAGAAACTCATGATCTGAGCCACAGTCCGCTCCAGGTCTTGTTTTTACTGACTGTATAGAGCTTCTCCATCTTTGGCTGCAAAGGACATAATCAATCTGATTTTGATATTGACCATCTGGTGATGTCCATGGGTAGAGTCGCCTCTTGTGCTGTTGGAAAAGAGTGTTTGCTATGGTCAGCGTGTTCTCTTGGCAGAACTCTATTATCCTTTGTCCTGCTTCATTTTGTACACCAAGGCCTTGCTTGCCTGTTATCCCGGTGATTTCTTGACTTCCTACTTTAGCATTCCAATCCCCTATGATGAAGAGGACATCTTTTTTTGGTGTTAGTTCTAGAAGGTTTCATAGAACCGATCAACCTCAGTTTCTTCGGCCTCACTGGTTGGGGCATAGACTTGAATTACTGTGATGTTGAATGGTTTGCCTTGGTTCGTACTGAGATCATTCTATCGTTTTTAAGATTGTACCCCAGTACTGCTTTTCCCACCCTTTTATTGACTATGAGTGCTACTCCATTTCTTCTAAGGGATTCTTGCCCACAGTAGTAGATAAATACCCCTGCCTTACTCTCAGCTGCAGTGTTTTTGGATCCCAGTTGAAGGCTGTAAATCTTACAAGGTTGTATAATCTTAGAAGGACGCATGGCTGTGAAGGGGCGTGGCTGTGACGATCATGAAGGGACCCTGCACTTCTGAATTTGCCACTACACTACTACCCAGGTGAGAGATAATTGTTTGCAGTGTACGCAACCCCAGTCCTGGTTAAGTCCATAATGCCACCTCTGTCAATGAATTTCAATTCAGCAGCAGTATCTTCTCTATCTATCATTTCCCTCCAACCTTAGAATCCTAACCTATTGACTTTTTTTCCCCTTTCCTCTCTCCCTGCCCCACCCAAGCCTTTTTTCTTTTGTGTCATGTGTTTTAGATTATAAACCTGCTGGCAAGGACTATCTTGTTTTTAATCTGTATATAGCACTTAGCAAATTTAAGGTGCTTTATAAATATTGCTACTACTAGTAGCAGTCATCGTCGTAATAGTAGTAAATCTTTTGACTATGTTCTATCACCTTTTGAGAGACTCAAGGGACAAAACCAGCCAGGTAGCCAACTTACAATGGGAGAGGAAGTTCTGGGTTTTTAAAAATTGCAACCCAGAAAAACTTTCTAACCTGTCCACCGACGGGGCTGGCGGAGAGAGGGGCAGGGTGTGTGCGGTGTTGCTGAACTTGTGCTCTCTGGCCAAGTGAAGTAGCTAAAAAAAAAGAGCCAGGAAACAACTGAATTGTTGCGAACCGCCAAGAGAGCTTCGGCTATTGGGCAATATAGAAACAAAATGAATAAAAAACACAACACAATACAATAACTGAACTGCTGTGCTCAAGCCATTGCTGAGGCATGCTGCTGCCACTCAGTTGGAGGTGGTTCTAGGGACTGTGGTGGCTCATGTATTGGCAGGGATAGCCAGAGGTAGCGGCCGAAGAGGCAATACGTGAATTGACAACAGACCGTACAGTGGAGAAGCATGCAGGGAGGCCGAAGGTAATATGCACTGAGCAGCTACCACTGCTGAGTGGCCCAAGGCCTCACTAAACGGCATCACTTGGCAGAGGCAGGAAGTGTTTGGGGTTGCAGAGGGCAGGGGCACAGCTGTCAAACAGCCAGCTGTTGAGTGGACCACGGTATTGGCACATGCCCGTGCTGAGCACTGCTGGTCATTCAAAAGACACACTCCCGTGCCATGCAAAGCCACCCAGTGCACCTAGGGCAGCCGCTTATGAGTTGCCAAAAAAGAAGAAATACATCACAAAACAGAGGACAAAAGAGGATGCCAATTTGCATAACATTTGCATATGCTGCTTTATATTCAGATCTAGAAATAATTGTTACAATTTCAATAGAAACACAGTACATCTCACCATAGTTTGGAAGACTGTGATCAGGTGAACTGTGTCTGCTGTCCTGGTGCTAACTGTTGATGGGCAGCAGTTCTTCTGGTTCTTTATCTTTACACCAGAATTGGACTGGACAGCCCTACAAATAGAGGACACCTTCAATAGAGGATTGTCCTCTGACAGCTCTTCAAATAGAGGACTGTCTTCTGTCCAAAAAAGGACATCTGGCCACCCTATGACATCCACCAGTAATGACACAAGTTCCTTTCCGCACTCTGTCCCCACATGGCAGCCAAGTACCATCTTCACAGACCCCTCCGCATATAGTCATTTCATCCAGGTTATGAAAGAGGTAAAGGATCAGGGTGTGAGCAACCATCTTCCCTCTGGCTGAGGTCAAGGGAGCCCAAGTCTTGACCCACCCCTTTCCTTGCACCATGTAAATGATACTGGCTTCAAGTCTGTAGTGAGGGAAGGAAAGATTAAGAAGGTATTTCTGTTCTGTCTCTCCAACCCTCTTCCCAGATCTTCAAAGGCTCTACTTTACAAATGAACAACACCCAAACTAAAAAGCAATTCCCAGTTAGTTTGAATCCAAAAAGGCATAATTAATTGTCCCCACGCCTGTGAAAGGCAGTATGTACTAATTAGATGACTTCAATAAGTTACACTGGTGTTCATCTCTCTTATCTGCATGTGGGCTGAGGATGAGTGATGCCTGAACTAGGCCTAATTAACCCAATCACTTTGATCACCACAGAAGGGTGTGTACATTCATTCCCAAATGCAGGTTGCCTGTAAAATCTGGCTTGGACTTCTTCTGTTCCCTTTCCCTTCCCTTCTGCACAGCTGGCTGGGCAACAGCAGCATTCACGGATCTCTCTCCTCCAACTGAACACATGACTGGTGCAGGGGAGGAGATGCTTTCACTGCTTCCGCTTCCAATGTGAAAACCTGTGTGCAGCCAAGGATGAGGGGAGGAATTTGGGACTGGGACCTTTGTAGTTAAACTGGCTAAGGATATAGCAGCATGGGACTTACAGTGCAGACCTAAACATATCTACTCAGAAGTAAGACCCATCAGGTTCAATGGGGTAAGTGTGTACCCCACTGGGGTAAGGTTGCAGCCCCAGTGTGTGTATAACAGCTTCAAAGTTACATGTATAATAACTAAAACGCTAAAAATCACTTTCAGGCAGCAGCATTATCCCACAAAGACTGTTCTGAAAAGATGGACTTTATTACCCTTCTTCCTGATGACTAACAGGGAAGTGAATGTAATTGATACACCTCTTAGGGAAGCTTTTTCAACAGTTTCAAGGCCATCTCTGAAAAGGAAACTATGGGCAGATCCCTTCTCCGGAGGCCTGGCAAAGCAAGACTCATGCCTTATTTGATTGAATCCTTTATTGTTTTTACTGGATTGTTGCTTTGCAATCTGGTACTAAGCATCTTTGCCCGCTCCCAACCCTGGAATGGGCAGGAGACAGTGTAGGGATTTAATAAAGGGCCACACCTTATTATAACATACTGCAGCCTTCCCCAGCCTGGTGCCTTCCAGATGATTTGGACTTCAGTTCCCATCAGCCCCAGCCAGCATGGCCAATAGACAGGAATTCTGGGAGTTGTAGTCCAAAACTTCAGGAGGGCACCAGGTTGAGGAAAGTGGACTCACAGGGATCTGCAAGGAGCAGGAAATTCTCTCTAGCATATCTAACGCAACCCCAACAGTGCAGGCTTCCTAACACTACCTGTAGTTTCAAGTACCAGAATAGTCCACTGTCTTATCCACACTTCTCACTGCTTGCTCACCTTGAAGGTATGCCGAGGAGGTGCCCACCTGACAGATTCCCCACCTCCAGCTGGACAGCCTTAGATGGGAAACCGACCCCAAGGCACAAGGACAGTTCCCTCACCATCTTCCCTTCAGCTGGATGGTGGTGAGAGGTGATTTGGCACGTGACCATCGCAATTAAGATACCTCAGGGAGCTTGCTAGCATAGACCGCACTTAATCTCCCCCACCCCCACCCCATATCCAGCCTGCCTGATGTGGCCAGGAAATGCACAAACCAGATGGGCCGAATTCTGAGCTACTTTACCCTGTGAGCTGTACCGTGCGAAGTAGGCAACATAGGTGTTCCTTGCAGACAGTTGGAACAACTAACGAAAAGTAGGTCACTGTGGGGAAGGGCTGTAGCTTGTGGAAGAGCCCCTGCTTGACATGCAGAAGGTCCCAGATCCACTCCCCGGCATCTCCAGGTAGGGGTAGGAAAGAATTCTGCCCGAAACCCTGGAGACCCCTTGCTGCCAGTCAGTGTTGGCAATACTGGGCTAAATGGACCTATGGTCTGACTCAGTATAAGGCAGCTTCCTATGTTCCTGTGTTCCTATGTAATACACAGCCCCACGCTGCTAGCTTAGGGGGCTGGGTGGGTCTGCCAAAGTGGCGAAATGCTGCCGAGGGGGAGTTGGCATCGGCTTTTAATGGGGCGGCCTGCCCGACGTGATTGTCACTGCCGGTGGATGCATGGCATGCCGCTGGCACCCATGCTACTCCCAGCGTGGTGTGGGGAAAATCTGCCTCGCCTGCAAGCCGTGGGATGGGAGAGCGGCCTTACCAAGCTCTATCCCGCTGAGCTGAATAGAACTTACTGCCAGTTAAGACGACATAAAATTGCAGCTCTGCAGCCTGGTCCCATGTACGCTTGGACGTTATTACCCTGCCCTGGGGTTGTAAAACATTCCCTAATGTTCTTTCTGCAGAGGATTCATAACAGAAAAGCCAGCATTTGAACCCATCTGGGTAGCCACTATGTGATCAATGCGCTGAAACAGCTCATCATCACAGTACACCTGCCATTTCTGTCTCCGGATGCGACTTCTCCAGGCTCTGTAATGTTGAAAAGTGGGAGCTACTATTTATGTTTGTTTGTATAGCCCGGTATGTATGTATTTATTTATTGCATATCCCACCTTTCCTCCAAGGCGGCTTACACGGTCCCCCTCCTCCTCTCCATTTTATCCTCACAACAACCCTGTGAGGTAGGTTAGGCTGAGAGTCAGTGACTGGCCCAAAGTCACCCAGATAGCTTCATGGCTGAGCAGGGACTAAAACCTGGATCTCCCAAGTCCCAGGCCAACACTCTAACCACTACACCACCGCTCTCTTCAGGCATTATGCCCTTCAGGGCATGTAATGAGAGGAAGAGCAGAGACGTCCAAGCTAGCCCCCTCCCTCCCTCTAGTTGGCCCCTGTTTCAGGCACTATTGCCCTCCACACATCACAGAGGTAACTTCTGCAGCAGTGGGCCTGCTCTATTCACACAGAATTCCCAGCACAATTTAGAACCCGAGAAGATCAGGGTTCTAAATCGTGCAGGTGCCCTACATTAGTAGAACAGGCTTCCTACTGTTCCCGTCATGCAATGGTAACTGAAAAGAGCTTGTGGCTGAAACATTTCGATCCCTGCTTTTCACCTTAAATTCCTCAAGTCTTCAGATAAAACATACTGGTCCTGGTCAGACCGCCTCTGCCCCTGTGGCATGGAACAGATAGAAACTACAGAGCACGTTTTGCTGTGGTGTATATTTTATAGAGATATTCGTGCCGCACTCATCTCCCCACTGATAAATCGCTTTCCGGGATGTACAGGACAACAATATGTCTACATATTGTTGTCTGACACTAATTCGACATTTACGTATAGTGTCGCCAATTTTTTTGCAGCCGCGATAGGTGTTCGAAGAAGGATGCTGAGGGAGCTCGGACTTACCTAGATGGATGAAAGACAAAGTCTGGAGAGTAATGCCATTCACCCAATATGGCTGATATGCATCACATTAGTACTACACTGTGTTGAAGTGTCTATTAATTTGATTGGGGATATATGGCAGATAATTTTAATGTAGTTCCTTTTTTGAGCTGGTCTTTGACCGTAATAAAGTTTTATTCTATTCTACTGGTGTTTGATATCACAAGAAAGAATGAGGAAAGTACATAAAACCTAGAGGGAATCATTATTGTGATGAAGTTATTGCTAATATTAAACGAGGGATATTTTTGCAAAAGAAATTGCTACAAGTTGTGGAGGGTAATTGAATCTAAAGAGCTAGAAGCCCTACAAGGCTGTCAGTGTCTTGATCCATCAAGGATCAAGTCCAAGTACCTACAGTTGAGCAAGGCTGGTATTAAACCATGCTAAGGGTTAAATTGAGAGATTATATCTTTTTCTCATCTTCCTCATACCTAATGGTAATTAACTGCATTGCATTGCAGGTTTGGATTTTGTTTTTGTTTTTTAAATGATTGCTTTATTCCCATCTTCACAGACTACATGTCACGTTGCAACAGCAGCAAGTGTGGCCTGGAAACAGTGGGCATTAACAATTGCAATATTTCGGTATGGTCTGGAAAATTAAAGCCCTTCCTGCCAAGAAAATCTGTGAGCCTCACCATCGTTACAGCTTTGCTCCTTCTGACACATGAAGAAATCTTATCCACTGTCAAGAATGGCAAAGGTGGGGAGGACCTATCTTGTAAGACGGGGGTCTTGCTAGCTAATCACTGTTGGGGTAGACTTTTTTTTTTAAGAAAGAGGGTCAAACAGCTTTGAGGAGGTGGGCTACAGTGTGTACAGCAGTGAACTGCACATGCTTTTCATGCAAGATGCTAGGTCTAAATCTAAAATTTATTTATTTATTTATTATTGCATTTATATCCCGCTTTTTTTCCTCTTGCAAGGAACCTAAGGCAGCTTACATTATCATCCTCCTCTCCATTGTATCCTCACAACAACAACCCTGTGAGGTAGGTTGGGCTGAGAGTCTGTGACTGGCCCAAAGTCACCCAGTGAGCTTCCATGGCCAAGTGGGGACTAGAACCTGGATCTCCCAGCTCCCAATCCGTCACTCTCACCACTACACTACACTGGCTCTCAATGAAGAGAGCCAGTGTAATGAAAATGTAATGAAAATGAAGAGGGAGACATTTTTCTCCCTCTCTCAGAATACTAGAACCCGGGGTCATCCCATGAAGCTGATTGGTGGGAGATTCAGGACAGATAAAAGTAAGTACTCCTTCACACAGCGCATAGTTACGCTATGGAATTTGCTATCACAAGATGTAGTGATGGCTACCAATTTGGATGGCTTTAAAAGGGGGTTAGAAAAATTCCTGCAGGAGAAGGCTATCAGTGGCTACTAGTCCTGATGGCTATATGCTCCCTCCAGTATCAGAGGCAGTAGGCCTATGTACACCAGTTGCTGGGGAACATGGGTGGGTGGGTGCTGTTGCACTTATGTCCTACTTGTGGGTTTCCCGTGGCCACTGTGTGAACAGAATGCTGGACTAGGTGGACCCTTGCTCTGATCCAGCATGGCTCTTTTTATGTTCTTATAATTGTGTGGAGTATATTTTCTCTGATCCACAGAGATGCCCTGCAGGTAGTGAAGGAGGCCCTTGTGCAAAGGGGCATCTATGTGTGCATGGCTATACACACATAGCTGCTCCATGAGTTCAATGAATCTTGCTTGTACAAGATCCTTAATCACGTGAAGCACCTGCGCATCTTGCGCATACAGCTCTGTTCATGAAGGCATTGATGGCCTACAGCTGTGCTCTGCTTTGGGCTCTGAAGGCTCAGGCTTAAAAGGCCTTCCATTGTAGGCACGGAGTGCTGGAGAAATATCTTTGTACTATTTCTCAGACTTCTGCCTTGTATTTCTGGGATAACTTAGCTTTTCTCTGGAACTCGCTGTGTTTGGACCGCCTACCAACCTTTTCTACCTACCGCCTACCGACTGTGTTTGGACCGCCTACCGACCAACTACGACCTTATCTGGACAGAGATAGCCTTGCTACAGTTATCCATGCTCTGATAACTTCTCGTCTGGATTACTGCAATGCGTTATACGTGGGGCTGCCTTTGAAAACAGTCCGGAAACTTCAGCTGGTCCAAAATAGGGCAGCAAGATTGTTAACAGGGACTGGCCTGCGAGCTCATATTACACCAGTACTTTTCCAGCTGCACTGGCTGCCAGTCCATTTCCGGGCCCGATTCAAAGTGCTGGTGTTAACATTCAAAGCCCTTAACGGCTTGGGGCCAGGTTACCTGAAGGATCGCCTCCTCCCATATGTGCCTGCCCGGACCTTAAGATCATCATCAGCGGCCCTTCTCCGTGAGCCCCTGCCAAAGGAAGTGAGGCGGGTGGCTACTAGGAGGAGGGCTTTTTCTGCTGTGGCACCCCGGCTCTGGAATGAGCTCCCTAGTGAGGTTCGCCTGGCGCCTACATTGTATTCCTTTCGGCGCCAGGTGAAGACCTTTTTATTTTCCCAGGCATTTTAGCATTTTAGCTTTCTAAATTTTTATCTTTGCTGTTTTAAATCTGTATTTTAAACTCCTGCACTGCTGCTAGGTTTTATTGTGGTTGTATTGTTATATTGTGGTTTTAATGTTCTGTATATTTTAAATTGTTTTATTGTGTGTTGCTTGAATTTAATTTTTGTGAACCGCCCAGAGAGCTTCGGCTATTGGGTGGTATAGAAATGAAATAAATAAATAAATAAATAAAATTTTCTTTGGTGCTGACCCTGAGTAATTCCCTGGAGCTCTGTCCCTGCACCACCGCAAGGAGGACGTTGGATGATTTCTACTTCTTCCCTGCCTTTGCCTCTGTAAGGATGCACGTCCAGTCTTTGATTCCAATTTTGATTGTTTCCTCCTCTTTTTGCCTCCCCCATGCCTCAGGAAGAGAGCAAGAGCACTGTCTCTTTCCCAGTCCACCTTCTCAGGAGGATCTTTCTTCAGAGCAAGGCACGGAGGCTGTAGGGTGGAGGGGGGCAGATGGACACATAGGCAGTGGCTGCAGGGAGCCCTGTGCCTGTGAGACCTGCCAAAGCAGGAGAAGAGCAGGAGCCCAGGGCGGGGTGGGGGGATGATCAGCCACCCCTGCTGATCTGCCACCTGAGACAAGCGGCTTGGAAGAGGGGATAGCTACCTTGTTGAAACCATGCACAGGAGGACTCATTTCAGTTGGTACACACTGCAGCAATTTTGTTGTATATCCCATTTGCTGTCTTTAAATAGGCTGTAGATGAAATACATTGCATGCATGACCAAATCACATGGTCAGTTGCCAAAGTAAATTCCCCTCTAACTTTGGACCCAGCCTGGCCATCATCACATTGACAATATCCTATAACAAAGGGAGAGGGCAACTTCAGAAGGCCATTTTTTTTTTTTGCCCCATGGACCCCCACCCCCAGGGCACAGTTTACGGGGCATCCCAAAAGAAATTAAGAAAACAAATATTGGGAAAAATTGTGTCAGTAACACTACATGCCTCCAAAGGGGTCAAATTTAGCTTATTTGCAATCTAAATCTGACCCTTTTAGCTCTCCATAGCAGCTACACAGCACTAAAAGGGTCAAGTTTAGATTGCAAACAAGCTGAATTTGACCCTTTGGGGACTGGATGCCATTGTTTCCCCCTCCCTCCCATCTCATTAAAAAAGTAAAGGTGTCCCCAACCAGTCGTGTCCGACTCTAGGGTGCGGTGCTCATCCCCGTTTCTAAGCCGAAGAGCCAGCGCTGTCCGAAGACGCTTCCGTGGTCATGTGGCCAGCATGACTGAACACCGAGGTGCAACAAATTATGACTGTGTGTGTGTGTGTGTGTGTTTAAACATTTTTAACATTCCAAGCCTGAATAGTTGTGGTCTGTTCTGCTATCCTATAAATAACATTGGGTTCCATACCTACCAAAAGAAAACTGGGTGGGGGGGTGGAGAAAGTAGTTCCCCATGGGACATAGTTGTATTCACAAAAATCTGATCTTTGGTCAACTTTATAGTGAGTTAAAGGAGATTTTTTGAAGGGGATGGATGGTTTCACTCTAACCAACAGTTCTTGTCTGCCCTCTGGTGGTGGTAATTATGAATTTGAGTCTGACTCTCCCCCCCCCCCTATTTTTGAAGGAATAGAATAGGATTCTCCCCACTGAGGTCTAGTATCTTGGGACCTCAACCTGTCTGGAATTTTCAGCCAGTACAACTAGGAGTATACATTCTGGGAAATCTCCAGTTTTGATAGACTGGTATAAAAGAGTCTGCACTGTAGCTCTGCTAGATAAGTTGACATACTACAGGAGAACAAAGGAAAAAAGACAGAGTCAAGCGATTTTATTGATAAATTTATGTTATCTGTAACATATTAGAATACAAATTTTCATAATACTGTTGCACCATATACATATTTTACACAATAATTATGTAATTGTATTTCTTTCCTTTAGTAATAGGAGAAGGGGAAGAATCATCATCCTGGACCCACGGGGAATAAAGTTCATATTTTGCAATGGGTATGTTGGAAGACTCTTAAGTGAAGCAAATCCCACTGCCTCCTGAACAGACACTTCTGGGGCTGGTGCAGGGATTGGGAAGAAGCTGTCAGAAGAATGAATGCATGGAGCTGCCCTTCCACTGGGATAAACTGGGAAGGCTGCTCTGGATTAGGAGTTACTTGTTAACTTTAAATCGTGAATAAGCCATAACCTGAGACATAAGCACATATATTTGCAACCACCAAACTACATCAAATGGAGCTCAAGGAGCACGTAGAGAAACATTTTCACAGAGATTTTGCTTTCTAGAACAAGATCCATTTTTACACTGCATGGTCATTATGTATAACTTTGATCCAAGAGATCTGAGTACATAATTGCCCTGTCTGTGCTTCCTGGTCAAGATCTGACCCATGCAAGAAAATCCCCTAGGAGAGACATTGTAGCTGGCCACAAATATTTAAGATATATATCAATCCTCCTTTCGATTCCTGCTCTCCAGTTTCCAACAACTAGCTGGGACTCAGATGAGAAAGGACAATCAAGCAGACTATAACACCAGTATCTAATTGGGTAAAAAGTGATCTCCTGCAACAAAGGATGAATGAGCTGATGAATTTTAGTCCCAGGTATCCTGTCTCAGGTGTTCAGGGAATTTCTTAGGCATGATGCTCCAGTGTGATGTTATGCTGGGGGTGAAAAGGAGAAGGGGGGTGGAAAACTTGGTCAAAGAGAACAGTTATGCTGATCAAATCAATCCCACAGCCTCAGAGCCACATCAGAAAAGGTTCCCACCCACTGCTGATCTTATGTCCCTGAAAGAGGAACTCAGAGTAGTGGAGGTGGGTGGCTCCAATGTCAGTGGGGCTGTGAATCCACTCTGGGTCAGAACCAGTCATAACTCTAAAGGAGCTAGAGACAGTGTGGTATAGTGGCTAGAGTGCTGGACCAGGAGTTGGGAGATCCGGGTTCTAGTCCCCACTCGGCCATGGAAGATCACTGGGTGACTTTGGGCCAGTCACATACTCTCAGCCCAACCTACCTCACAAGGTTGTTGTTGTGAGGATAAAATGGAGGAGGAGGAGGAGGATTATGTATGCCGCCTTGAGTTCCTTGGAGGAAAAAAGGTGGGACATAAATGTAATTAATAAATAAATAAATAAATAAATGAGCGAGCTATGCAAGGTGCTGAAACCTATCCCAAAATAGGTTCAGCACATTGGATAGATCCTTTAGAGTTCTGACTGGTTCTGACTGAAACCCAGAATGCATTCACAGCCTCACCAACATTGGAGCCACCAGCCTCCACTGAGCTGGTTATTTTCTCTCCCATTGAAAGCAATGGGAGGGGGAAATTAAAAGAATAACTAAGTAGAAAAATGGGGAAGAGAACAAACCACCACCCCACTTCTTGGAAGTGAAGGTTCCTTTTCCATAGTTTCCCCTGACCTCCGTAGGACAGCTCTGTTAATGTCCCTTTAAAGGGTTACGCTTTAACCAATTATGGTCTCCAGGGGAATAAGGCATGTGAAGCTGGTGCAATGACATCTTTAATGGACCACCTACTGTTGATGCCAGGATCACCTCCCATGGCTCCCAGCTTCTCTGGTTGCATCAGGGACAACATATCTAATTACATGTAACAAGATGGCATGCAAGAAATGCCCTTAGTCATAGGTGATGATGATACCTCATCTGCAGGTCCTGGCACAATTATAGTAGCAGCACCTTTGTCTTCCTGGGCAGTCGTAGTCATACCTACAACGATCGATTCCTGGGACGGTGCACCTAAATGGATATCGTGGGCAGCTCCAAGGTATGCCTAGGATAGAACAACAGGGTCATTGTTAACCACAGGCAGCTGGTTGGCCGAACAGAATGCTGGACTAGATGGATGCTTGGTCTGATCCAGCAGGGCACTACTTATATTTATCACACAACAACATAAATGGACAATTGCCATCTCACTGTTTTTTTTAAATTTTGTGACAATGGCTCAGTTCAAAATTATGCCAAACTATGGTTTGCATTAGGGCTGTGCAGGGACCCCCTGGTCCGACTCAGAAGCCAGTCTGAGTTCAAGGTGTTAGTGATGACATTTAAAACCCTAAGCGGCTTGGGACCTCGATATTTGAGGGAGCACCTCCCCCTATATATGCCTGCCCGAGGTTTGAGATCTGTTGGAGGAGCCCTCCTCTGCGCCCCACCAGTGCAAGACATACACTATGGTGGGACGTGGGAGAGGGCCTTCTCTGCTGTGGCACCCCGGTTGTGGAATGCCCTGCCCTTGGAGGCCTGATTGGTACAGACATTGGTTTCATTTCAGCACCAAGTTAAAACATGGCATTGTATCAAAGCCTTTGAGGGCTAAATGCATTCCCTAAAGTAGCACATTGTTTTAACTGTTTTATTGTGTTAGATTTTAAATTGGTATTAGCTTGCTTAATTATTTAATATGCTTTTAGCTGTTTAAATTATTTATTGTTCATACTGTCTAAATTGATTTCATCTGTACACCGCCCTGAGGTCCTAATGATATAGGGTGGGATATAAATGTTTTAAATAAATAAATCAAATTTCAAATCTGCTGCTGGACAGATGACACATAGCTTTGCTCTGGTGCCAGAGTGAAGGCAAAACTGCCAGACCTCACTCTGATGCCTCCTGGGGAGTGGGGAGGGGGAAGATTGCCACCACCCCTTTTGCCCCCTGGAAATGGCCCCCAAGTTCACATCCTGAATAGGAATAGTTTGGCCACCATGATCCATACACTGGTAACTTCAAGACTAGATTGCTGCAATGTGTTCTTTGCAGGACTTCCTTTGAGATTGGTCCAGAAATTGCAGCTGGTATAGAATTTGGCAGCTAGGCTGCTGAGCAGGACAGACTACTGCAACCATGTTACACTTCTGCTAAAAGAACAGCACTGGCTAACAATACATTAGAGAACCAAGTTCAAGGTGATGAGATTGGCATATATGGCCCTAAACAACTTGGTACC
Source organism: Heloderma suspectum (assembly GCF_057233095.1). Classification (NCBI taxonomy): domain Eukaryota; kingdom Metazoa; phylum Chordata; class Lepidosauria; order Squamata; family Helodermatidae; genus Heloderma; species Heloderma suspectum. Next base: position 281,042,964 of record NC_139461.1, on the reverse strand, counting down.
AAGTTACCTGATGCTTCTCCCCTATCAACCTGCCTATTCATCAAGATCTACAGATCAGGGGCTCCTGATTGTTCCATCATCTGCACATGAACATCTGACAGCAACCACGGGGCAGTGGAGGCTGGTGGCTCCAGTGTTAAGTGGAGAGGTGGATCCGCTCCAGGTTTCATTCAGAACCAGTCAGAACTCTAAAGGAACTATCCAAGGTGCACCTTGGGTAGCTCCTTTAGAGTTCTGATCGGTTCTGACTGAAAACCAGAGTGGATACATCGCCCCATTGACATTGGAGCCACCAGCCTCCATTGCCAGGAGGAGGGCCTTTTCGGTTTTGGCACCCTGTCTTTGGAATTCTCTTCCCCCTACAGTGCATCAAGCACCAACCTTGTTCATGTAAGTTCACCTGCTGAAGATGTATTTGTTTAAACAAGCATTAGCTGGTTTTAATGCCTAATTTTGTTCAGCGTTCTGTTTTATTGAGGATTTTTCTCTCAGTTTGAATTGTTGTTTTAACTAATACTGTACACTGCCCTGGAATTTGTTAATGAAGTGTGCTATAGAAATGTTTTAAATATATAATAATAAAATAAAATAATCCTGCATATGCAGTTGTGAAATCAAAGTCAGGGTTGTGTGGGGCGGGGGGAGTGGAATTATGACCCAGCCTTATTATTTTGAAGCCTTTGTCCACTTTGAAATGAAAGCAAATTGCTTGTGACTAGCACAGAAATGATCTGAACTCATAAACAACAAAGAGTCTTGTGGTACTGTAAAGACTGACTCATACAGTGGCAAAATATTTCTGAAGCTATGAAAGAGGATATGGATATGTAAGGTTCCATTGGAATGCAATAAGAAAGACCAGGGCCAATAAGAAATAATAAGAAATACTGAAATAAGGCCAATAAGAAAGGTCAGGGCATTGCATAGCACACCGTAGCAAAGAAATACAGTCAGGGCCAGAAATATTGGAACAAGGATAACTGTTTTGGCAGTTGGCCTCTGTACACCACCACACTGAAGTTGAAAGGAAACACACCCAGATGGGAGTGAAGTCAGGACTTTCAGCTGTAATTCAAGGGGTGTGACAAAAGTGGGGCGCTAACCATTCAGGAAGTACAGCCAGTGGCATACACACACACCCATCGTTGGTGGCTCATAAGTAATGGAACAAACCAACATCATTTCAAACTTAAGGATCGCCTTTAATACCTGGATGAAAATACTTTGCAGTCAATGACTGCCTGAAGTCTGGAACCCATGGACGTGACCAAATGCTGAGTTTCCTCCCTCGAGATGCTTTGCCAGGCCTTTACTGCAGCTGCCTTCAGCTGCTGCTTGTTTGTGGGTCTTTCTGCCTTCAGTCTTGTCTTCAGTAAGTCAAAAGCATGCTCTATTGGGTTGAGATCAGGTGACTGACTTGGCCATTGAAGAACATCCCACTTCTTTGCCTTGAGAAACTCTTGGGTAGCTTTTGCTGTATGTTTTGGGTCATTATCCATCTGCAATATGAAGCGGCGTCCTCTCAGTTTGGCAGCATTCGGCTGAATCTGAGCAGAAAGTATAGCCCTATACACTTCAGAATTTGTCCTGCTGCTTTTATCAGCAGTCAGGTCATCAATAAACACCAGTGACCCAGTTCCATTGGCAGCCATACATGCCCATGCCATAACACTGCCTCCACCATGTTTGACAGATGATGTGGTCTGCTTTGGGTCATGAGCTGTTCCTTTCCTTCTCCATACTTTTCTCTTCCCATCATTCTGGTACAAGATAATCTTGGTTTCATCAGTCCAAAGAATCTTATTCCAGAACTGGGCAGGCTTTTTGAGGTGTTTGCTGGCAAAGGCTAATCTGGCCTGTCTGTTCTTGAGCGTTACCAGTTACACAGCACCTTGCTGTGAAGCCTCTGTATTTACATTCATAAAGCCGTCTCTTGACTGTAGATGTTGACAATGACCTGCCTATCTCCCCAAGAGCATTCTTGATCTGGCTAGATGTTGTGAAAGGGTTCCTCTTCACCCTGAGCAGAATTCTGTGGTCATCCCCTTTAGTTGTCTTCCATGGTCTTCCAAGTCTTTTGCTGTTGCTGAGCTTGCCAGTTAATTCCTTCTTTTTCAGGATGTTCCAGACTGTTGTGTTGGCCACTCCCAATGTTTTTGCTATCTCTCTGATGGGTTTATTTTGTTTCCTCAGGCTAACGATGGCCTCCTACACTCGCATGGACACCTCTTTGGACCTCATGTTGGGAGTTCCAGTGAACAGCTACCAAATGCAAATGTAACACTCAGAACCACCTCCAGGCCTTTTCTCTGCTTGATTGGTCATGGGGTACCCAGGAAACAGGCCACACCTGGCCATGCAGCCGCTTGTCAGCCATTCGTTCCATTACTTCTGAGCCACCAACGATGGGGGTGTGTGTATGCCACTGGCTGTCCTTCCTGAATGGTTAGTGCCCCACTTTTGTCACACCCCTTGAATTACAGGTGAAAGTCCTGACTTCGCTCCCATCTGGGTGTGTTTCCTTTCAACTTCAATGTGGTGGTGTACAGAGGCCAGCTGCCAAAACAGTTATCCTTGTTCCAATATTTCTGGCCCTGACTGTAGGTATGGAGTAATTCTAAGCAATTCTAATTCAGTAAAGTATTATTTTCATTTATATTATTTACATATTTACATCCCACCTCATTCTGTGTTCAAGGTGGTCTACATTAGCAATTTAATCATTACATTGTTAAAGATTAAAAGGTCAACATATACAATAACCAAAATGCAGAATAAAAGCAGCAGCAGCAGCATTTCCTCAAAGACCATCTTAAAAAGATTATCTTAACCTTTTCTTCCTAAAGACTAAAAGGGAAGTGAATTGTTGCACTGCCTCAGGAAGTTCACCCAACAGCCTCAGGGCCACCATGGAAAATATCCCCACCCATCTGTTCTTACTAACTGCTGATCTTATCTGCTTGAAAGAGAGAACTCTAAGCAGGTTCCTCCTTCCTGATCTCTAGCAGAGGAGCCTAGGCTCATATTTTATTGAACATATGTTCTTCTTCTTATATGTTAAATGTTCTTCTTATAAACATTTGAAGGGCAGAACTTAGCCATTTATGTTGCCTCAGAGAATAAGGTATGCCAAGGTATATATCTTATGCCAACGAGTGTTGGTATAAAGATAATCTCCCATAGTTCCCAGCTTCCCTGCTTACACAGTGCATAGGATAACAAACTGTACACAGAGAGAAGAGGCACAAGAAATGTGCTTAGCCATAGTTAATGATACCTGGTCGGAGTCCGCAGCTCCTGCTGCAACGGAAGTTACAACAGCTTAGGTTTCGTGGGCAGTCATAGTTGCTCCTGCAACGACTATATCCTGGCAGAGAGCACTGAAATGGATTTCCGGAGCAACCTATTGCAGATATAGAAAAAGAACACCATGTATTTACCAGTAGCTGAATACAGATTTACATGCATTTACTGCATCCTTGCTCTCTGTTAGGGATGGCGGAGAAAACCACCATGGACTCCAATGAGTCTCCCAGAGTCCATAGCGGAACAGACTGCTCCCCCCCCCTGCCACCTCGCGAAGCCCGGTCAGGACAGACCCTACCTGGGTCCAGCCGGTCCGGATCCGTCCTCTTTGTTCCGCAGCCAGCTGCTGCTGGGCTGTGGCCGCAAATGGCATCCGGCATAGCAGACGCCATTTGCGTCCCTGCCCTTTGCCATTATTGGCTATGTAAATAATTACGTAGTCAATCAATCCTATCCTGGACACCATTTGTGGCCGCAGCCCGGCAGTGGACGGAAGTTCAGCTTCAGGTGGCCCCAGCCAGCAGCTCCGCGGACTCGCCGCAGAGCAGAACCAGCCAGGGAGGATTCCGGGTGGAGAGACAGATTGCCTCCCCACCCCCCCGCCCAGCGGACCCCGGAGCGGAACGGTGAGTGAGGTTTGTACACCCCTACTCTCTGTAGCAAAATCCACATTTGGACTGATAATCAGCAAGTTCACATTTGAAGAATGCAGAACCTGATTACCTTGTATTCTCCCTGCATGTACTTCAGAAGTTCCATTTCTATTTAGAACTGCTCTAGATTAGAAAACCCAGGTGATACTGCTAAGTGATAATGGTGCTTGCTAAGTAATGCTCCTTCTATATTTCTAAACCTTTGCCAGATTTTAAATGTAAGTACATTTTTATTTGATTTGAAAATTTGTCAGACATGCCCCACCACACAGGGTACCTTTCCCATTGTTTTCCAATCAGTACTACTAGCTAACCAAAGTGGCCCATTTTTGTTGATTCAGCCAGTAAAATATGCCCAAAAGGAGATGTTCCATAAATTTATAGATTAGATACATGTAATCTTTCATTATTTTTCAACACCTCTTAAAAGCCTAGTTGTTTCAGCAGGTGCCTAAAATTAACTTGGTTGATTTGGTTGATTATTTTATCTGCCATCCTGTTTGCTTTTGATTTGCTGTAATCTGATGTTTTAACTTGTTCTATATTGTATTTACATTCTCTATTGTTAGTTGCCTTAGGAACCCTTGATTAGAAAGCAAGGGTATAATTAAATTTACTTACATTAATGGAATTTAATTATGTCATAAAAAATACAGTATATCTGATTTTAGCTTGGGAAAGAGTTAAGAATTGTTCTTGGCTTCCTACAGCCCTTGTGCAGATTCCAAAACTCTGTCAGCATTCAAAGAGACTATCCCCTGGAGTACTTAAGGGTAGACATAGAGACTAGCTGTTTTCAAGGGTAGACTTGATTGGGTTGTTGTTTTTTCTTAAGCCCTGGGTGGTGGGGGGGGGGAGGGTAAAGAAAAAAAGTGGCTGAGTACAAAGGTTTAACCCCCACCCACCCACACATGGTGGTCCTGATCCAGACCAGGGCCCCACACATTTACACAAAAGGAAAAGGGAAAGTTATGATCATCTACACACTATGCATTTAACACAGTGTGTAGTTTAGCCCTTAAAGAGGGATTCATAGTATAATTCTCTGCATGCTTACTCAGAAGTAAGTTCCACTATGCTGAATAGACAAACATATCCACTTATCTGGAAGTAATTCTCATTGAACATAGAGGGGCTTACTTCCAAGTAAACATGGATAAGATTATACTGCATGAATTCCCTTTGTCTTTCCCACAGCCCGCATGCAGAATTCAGAAAAACCGCATTGCTCAAAAGCCACAATCACACATGTATTTTAAAATGCCTTAGTTATCACCAGGGAATCTTTCTCTGGTTTATTAAATGTGCACTGCCAACTTTCCCATGTTATTTGTCCTAAACTGACCACATGGAAGTAAGGACTGATATCCAGCTTTAGCTATTTCCTGACCTGTATCTCAGAATCCCTTTTCAAACAGCTCATATCTTACCGAATGGAATTCTGTACCCAGTTGTGGAGGGTAATTCTATCCAAAGGGCTAGAAGCCCCACAAGAAGAAAGGCAGGCAGTGTCTTCATTGTGGCCTCAGGAATCAGGTAGGAACGCTCAGAATGGAACAAGGCTTGTATTTAAGCAGCGTGTGGGTTGGGTTAAGATTATATCTTTCCCGCTTCTTGCTCATACTTAATATCGACTGCATTGTAGTTTTCAGAAACTTTAAATAATTGCCTTGCTCCGTCTTTATAGACTCCATGTGCTGTTGTCATACCAGCAAGGCCTGCAACCTGAGGGTGGTGACACCTGTAATGCTCCCAATCCCATAAACATCCTTGCTTCAAAGAACTCTTGTGAGCCACACCCTAATTGCAGCTTCTTCGAACATGTGAAGAAAACTCACTCACCTCTGGGAATGGGACCAGAGCAGGCCTTTCCTTGTAAACGAAGCTGGACTTCCTATATTCTAGGTAATCATTTGAGATTGTTAGCAGTGTCACATTTCGAAAGGAGAAGGAGAACAAAACAGCCATGGGGTGGGGCGAGGCAGAGCTCAATAGCACAGCATTTCCTGAAGAGGTACGTCATTCAGTCCATGGTATCAATGGTCTCCGGAAGTTATTATTTAGCAAATGTATTCCATGTGTTTCCTAGCAGTTCAAGGCAGCTGACAATAATCACAAAATACAGAAATGTCACTGTACAGACAATGTATAAACACATGGAAGTCACATGAAAAGAGCCAGTGTGGTGCAGTGGTTCGAGTGTTGGTTTGGGACTTGGGAGACCCAGGTTCGAGTCCCCACTCACTTGGCCGTGATGCTCACTGAGTTGTCTTTGGGCCAGTCACAGACTGTCAGCCCAACCTCCCTCACAGGATGGTTGTTGTGATGATAAGATGGAGAGGAGAAGGATTATGTATGCTACCTTGGGTTCCTTAAAGAGGAAAAAAGGTGGGATATAAATGCAATAAATAAATAAATAAATAAATGGCCTCAAATCCATCTCGAAAATCAACTGATCAACTGTGCGCTACCTGGTCTCTTAATGTTCATGGTCATGTACTTACTGAGGGCCAAATTCAATTTCAGAGAAGCTCTCAGCGGCAGCGTATTTTAGCATAAAGTTCTTCCTCCGGTAACTAAGCAAAAGCTGGGAAATGATCAGTGGTCAGAGAAAGGGGGTGGGGCCAGGGTAAGGGGTCATAACTATCTGGGGAACCCCAGAGGGCTGGATTGGCACCCTACATAGGCAAGATTTGTCCTGCAGGCCTGAAGATCAACACCTCTGATTTACATGCATGCACACTAGACACAAGATGCACCCCCATTCACACCCCAGCCACTTGCTTAGTCCCAGAGATTTTGAAGCAGGAATGAATCCTAAAGAATGGCAACTCTAACAACTTACAGTGAGGCCGTTCAGTCAAACACTAACCCACACTCAGTGGTTGAGTGTGGGTTAAGAACATAAGAACATAAGAAGAGCCATGCTGGATCAGACCAAGGGTCCATCTAGTCCAGTATTCTGTTCACACAGTGGCCAACCAGCTGTTGACCAGGAACTCACAAGCAGGACATGAGCACAACAGCACCCTCCCACCCATATCCCCCAGCAACTGGTGCACAGAAGCTCACTGCCTCTGGTACTGGAGGTAGCACATAGCCATCAAGAGTAATAGCCATTGATAGCCTTCTCCTCCAGGAATTTGTCCAACCCCCTTTTAAAGCCATACAAATTGGTGGCCATCACTACGTCCTGTGGTAGTGAATTCCATAGTTTAACTATGTATGTGCTGTGTGAAGAAGTACTTCCTTTTATCTGTCCTGAATCTCCCACCAATCAGTGTTGTTGTTGAACAGTGGGTTGAACGGTGGGTTGCCTCTGATCCAGGCAACGTCTCATTGCAATTGCCTTGATCACTAACCTCTTTAAATGAGAGGTGGTGTGGGCCATAACTAAATGGTTGTGGTTGAATTTGAACATAAACACGTGAGGAGAGCCCTCCTGGATCAGAGCAAAAGGCTTTCTAGACCAGCATCCTGTTTCCCACAATGGCTAACCAGATGCCCACATTCAAGACATGAGGTCACAGCCCACACTTGTTCTCCAGCAATTAAATTTTGCAAACACATTTTGGCATTCTTGCTCATCCATGAAATTCACAGGATTGACCTGGACACATCACTGGCTGCATTCACACAACACGCTAACCCACAATCAGTGGTTGAGTGTGAGTTGTTGCTGGACCATGAGTTGTTTGTTGAACTGTGGTTAGTGTGTTGTCCAAACACAGGACATTTTCTGCAGGGTGGCTTGTTAACCATGCAGTGTGGCTTGTTAACTGCCCAGAGAGCTTTGGCTATTGGGCGGTATAGAAATGAAATGAAATGAATAAACAAACAAACCAACAAACCACGCTAAACAACCCAATAACAAACCATGGGTTCTCAAGGTGGCTTCTTTGAGAAAAATAAGCCACAATGAATGGTTACCAAGCCACCCTGCAAACATTCAGACAACACACTAACCCATGGTTCAACAAACAACCCACACTCAACCACTGAGTGTGGGTTTGCATGTTGTCTGAACAGCCCCATAAGATAGTCAGACATATACATGGATGCACCCCCAGTATATCACCAAAAGGCAAAATAGGGGAAACAGTTAAATAGGGTCAAGTACCAGAGAAACTAGAGACTGTCCCTCCCTTCACCTCCCTTCCTCCCCTTCCCCAGGAGGAGTCAACAAAGCCCCCTTCTGGGGCGGAGGCAGCTCCTCTGACATCACCTCACTTTCCCATCCTGGCTGGCAGAAATGGCCCCACTTGCCTAGCCTAGCCTTACTGTGAGGCAGGCCTGCCCTAACAGCAGCAAAAAAATAAAAGCTGGTAGCTGGCAAGTGCTGCTGGTGGCAGCCACCATTTTAATTCCTCCACACTGCCTCTGGGGCCCTGATGGAGTGATGCTCTGGTGCATTTCTCCATCAGGGCCTCAGAGCATACAAATGGTGGGCGCCAGCAGCAGCACTTGCAAGCTACCTGCTTTTTTGCTGCTGCTAGAGCATGCCTGTGGTAAGGGAAGAGAAGATGGGGGGAAGAGACAGGGCGGTCCACCCTCTAAAGGGTTCAGGCCATTGGCAAATGCCTGTTCGTGCCGACTGCTGGCACAGGGTCTGTCACCAAGCGGTGACTCTGCTTGGCCAAAGTACTTGCCATCTCTTAAACCAGAGCACGTGATACTTAGCGGAATGAGGAAGAAAAAAGGCAAAGTGGAAGAGATAACGGCCTAAGTAGAATCAAGTACGTGCATCAGAGAGAGGTGGCAGAATGGACTGCACTGCTTTGGACTGTAGATGGTGGGTGATATTTCTGAATGCTCCCCTATATTGACAAGCATCCTCGTATAAGAATTATCACTGTGCCAGATTTTTCAGTCTATTTATTTTTGACCTTCATTGGAGGGAAGGGTGAAAAGAAATTTCATTTGAACATTGTAGGAAGGTGTGAGGATTTCAGAAAAATTTCTCAGGGTGCAAGTCTTCAGTGCTTAAGGAGATGGCTGAGGGGTGTGGGGCGTGTATGCTCTTTATTTACAACTTTTGTCCCATTCTGTCCTTGCAACCTCTCCAGTTGGCTGAGTGCCTGAAAGCTGAGTAAGGACTTGTTATTGTTCTTCTTCTCTTTCTTTTTCTTGTTAAAAATACTTTTAACAACAAAAAAACAAAACCAAAAATGCCTCACTCAGCAGGCAGCAGCACTGGAAACCTCTGAGGGGGGAAATCTAGGTTAAGTTCTCTAGGGCAAGGGGGGGAGTCAGAAAGCTCAAGCAGCAGAGAAGCTGCAAGGACAGAACAAGATAAAAATGGTTAAATAAAGAGCGCGCGCACCACCCTACCCCTCAGCTAACTTCTTACAGTACAGTAAGCACTGAAGCCCTGCACCCTGAGAAATGTCACTGAAATTCTCAAAATCCCTGTGAAATATGCAGAAAAACAACTGCCTTTTTCGCAGGGAGACGAAGAGGTTCCGAAAGGGCAGGTTTCAGCATAGCGCTAACAAAAATATATGGACTGAGACTGCAGAGTAAGTCCCCATACGAAGTGTCCGAGTTGAAAGCAGAAATATAGCACTTGCCTAAGACAGTATCCAATGCTGGCAATTCACCAGCTCTAAACATGTTGCACTAGCAGGAATGACCACTAGTGCAACAGGAAAGTAGCACTTGCTAGCACAACCCAAGAAAGCATTAGTTTCGGGAAATGTCTGGTTGCGCTAGCAACTACTACTTTGCCATTGCACTAGCGGTCATTCCTGCTTGTGCAGCAGCAGGATTGGATACTGCCCCAAGGGTCTGAACATCAGAGGTCTTCTGTTTCATGGGTTTGGTATTTTCATCCTTTATAAATATATCAGGTGTCATTTTCACTGAAAACAACTCCATCCACTCCTCCCTTCCCTTCTTGCTCTGTTCTCTTCAGTGTACACCAACTACTCTGCCTTTGCTACCAGCCAGTGAAGGCTGCTGGCTCTGAAGGCAGTGGAGTGGTGAATCTGCCCTGGGTTTCAGTTAGAACCAGTCAGAACTTGAAAGGAGCTATCCAAGCTGCAAAGCAGGGTGGACCTTGGATAGCTCCTTTAGAGGACTGACTGGTTCTGACTGAAACCTGGGATGGATTTACTACCCCACTGCCTTTCTCCGTGAGCCCCTGCCAAAGGAAGTGAGGCGGTGGCTACTAGGAGGAGGGCCTTTTCTGCTGTGGCACCCAGGGTGAGGGAGGCTGCCCTAGATCAAGGCCACACAGCAAATAATTCCCAGAGTTTCAGTTCTCCAGATATCTTTCCTAGGGAGTACACAGAGCAAGGCACAATTGGGATAATAACAGCATTTCTTTCCCCTGTTATAATCAACATCACTCTCACATTCATCACAAGTGCAGCTGATACAATCTGGTGGACAGGCTCCAGGTTTCCCTGTAATCAATAAGGTTCACGTTATCTTTTTGAGACAAGCTGCTCCTAGCTTCCTGTACCCAGTAGGATAGTACTACTAGGCTTGTAGTACGGAATAGTATAGTATTACTAGGCTCAAACTATACATGTATTTTTCTTCCATTTTTTTTTAAGTCTAAGGGTGCAATCCTATGACCACTAGACAGCATCTAGACAGCCATGGGATTTTTCATTTTCTGGGAACTGAGCTTGGAGCCAGCTCTCTGAGGTTGGTTCCCAGAAAACTGACTCCCCGCAGCCTCTCCCGCCACCTTGCAGGAGGCACAGTTCGTCCCCGGCTCTGCACTCACAAGAGCACCGTGGAGCAGCCAAAAAGGGGGAGTTCCTGGGGGCAGTGAGGGAGGGGACGGTGGAAGCGCCTTCATGACACTTCCTATGTGCTGACTGGCCTCCCCACTCTGAGGCATCCTGGCTAGACAGCCGAAATGGGCCATCTAGCTGCAAATGCAGGGTGGATGGAGTGCGGAGGAGAAGTTCCCCTCTGCACTCCTCCCACTCTGCATTGGATAGTCGGTCACCTCCGAGGTCAGAGGCAGCCAGCTATCCCCATAGGATTGCACCCTAAAGCGACTACAGAAGCTGCAATCGACAATGGGAGATTACAGAGGGTGGGGAGTGGAAGAAAGAAAGAGCATCCTAAGTGTTTCTTCTGTGCTGGCTTTCCACCTCCAAAGTCTCAGATGCTTTTAGCCTTATAAATGAAAACACACGTGTCCTGTATTTATTCCCCTATTTGACCAAAAGCAGGGAGTAATGCAATTTGGGGGAGAAAAATCGGGACAAAGCAAAGAGTTATGATGAGCCCACACTCACTCATGCACAGCTGGTGCGGGTGCTGCCTGCCTACCACAGAGCCCCTGCCAGGCCCAATGCCTCACTCTGAGGAGTCCTTCCTCAGAATGAGGCATTGGGCCCCCTGATCACTCCAGAGCGCCATGCTGGCTGCTATCCTGCTGCGGCATTTGCCACAACAGAAAAGCTGCCGGCATCACTCTTCTGAGCAGCCAGCTAGCCCAGTGCATCACTTTGAGGAAGGACCCCTCAGAGCGAGGTATTGATGGACAAGATTGCCCATGCTACCAACACTAATGCAGTGGCCAAAAAAAAAATAAAAATGGGGGAGCGGAGGAAGCGGTGGTGGGTTCTCCTGCCCCAGGCAATGCAGTATCTTCCGCCAGCACTGCCCTTGTTATGCTACTTTATTTCATGAAATGAGTTTTTATGTGGGGAATCATTCAAAAATACGGCATCCTGAAGCCGTGGAGGCTGGTAGCTCCAATGTCTGCGGGGCTGTGAATTTCGGTCAGAAGCAGCCAGAACTCTAAAGGAGCTATTCAAGGTGCTGAACCCTATCCCCAAAATAGTTTCAGAACCTTGGATAGCTCCGTTAGCATTCTGGCTGGTTCTGACTGAAACCCAGAATGGATTCACAGCCCTACCGAAATCAGAGCCACCAGCCTCTACTGTCCTGAAGTGATCCAGTCAAGAATTCTAGCATCTCCAGGACATGCTAAAATGAATGACCAAAAAGGAGAATGGCCATTGAACCTATATTGGTTCTTTCCAAATGGCCATAAGAATACACTGAATTTGAGAATGGCCGTTGGAACACATGAAGCCAGAGTAATTCTTTGCTTACACAGTGGCATCTCATAATATCTACCAACTGTGTGTAACTTGTAGAACTAGGCATGGCCGAGAATTTCATCAAGTCCATATGTGGACTTACCAAGTTCACACACACACACGCACACGCACACACACCAAGGCCAAAACATGGATCAGGACACAGTTGCAACTGGATATCTGCATTTTTGCAGAATGCTGTGCTCAAGTTCCGTCAGTTTTAAAAAATCTGCACTAAAAAATGCACATATTTGAAAATGCACAGAAATATGTGCACATTTGGAAAAATATTCACAGCATCACTTTATCCTAGAGGAAGGAATATGTACATTTCTAAAATACACACAGAAAAAAAGCACAGATGTATCTGCAGGTTTTTAAAAGAATAATCTGCAAATAGGTACGGAAATGGGTCAGAACAATATTTAGTGTGCAAATCCTCCAACCTACTCAGAAACAGACTTGACAGGATCACCTATTCCTGTGTAGAGCAAGTATCGAAGTCAGTTACTAAGTGAAGAAAAAAAAAGATAATGCTTGGTCTGATTTGGCCTGGATGATGTGAATTACAGAGTTGATTTGTCATTTCTGTATCCTGACAGCAGAATGATATATATTAGATTTCCCCAATATCCTTGCAATAATACCTTGGACAGACTGACAGATAGTGACTGGGTCCAAGATCACATGACCCAGTGAGCTTCATGACTGGGCAGAAATCTGAATTGAGGTGCAATGACTCTACTTCACCAAAAGTCAAGAAGAGTGGGAACCAATGTTCATGTCATCAGTGAAATTCCTTGTTCTTAACTGAGTGATTCACATAATTTTCCCCACTCCCTCTCAGCTGATTATTAAGACTCTGAGATGCTGAATGTTCAGGGCTTTTCTACATGAGGCATTTATTGTATGCTCGTCATTCCCTACTAACTGTTTTTTTTATGGTTTCTTTAGACAACATCATGAAACTCCAGTTTCACTTCAGTGTCTAACCAGCACTTTCAGTAAGTTTTTTTTTAGAGCAGGGAAAACATGCAAAAGTGAAACAAAGTGCGGTTTCCTCTTGTGTAGTCATGCTTTTCTGCTGTTCCACGGTGCCACCTAGAGGTTATGTAGCAAAAAAGCAGGAAAGGACACGCTCCTTGTGTAGTGCTCAGATCTCAATTCTGCAATGAAACTGAAGATATAAAGGATTAACAGTCAATTAACAGCCTTGCGTAGAAAAGCTCTCATTTGAATCTTTGCCCTTCCTTGTCAGTGCACTCTGTCTCAATGAAACACATGTTTCTAGAATGGGGCAGGTCAGCACAGTTCCCATAATGGAGCTCTGCTGACCTGTCCCAATCCAGAAACTAGCATTTCCACACATTTGGGTCATCCTATAGGAAGTGTTAAGTCTCCATTGCGCAAGAGGTGGGTTCAGCTTACACAACGGAATTGGCAGGAAGGGCTACTTGTGCACATCTGGTGGGAACATGAGAGAAGGCCTTCTTCAGGGCTGCTCCCAGGCTCTGGAACTCCTTGCCAAGGGAAGCCAAGCTAGCTCCATGTCTGTTTTCCTTCTGCTGGCAGGTAAGGATGGTGCGGGCATCCGGTTGGGGCTTGAAGTTCAGCAAGAAATCGCTGGCTCAGCCCCCTGGATGCAGCCTGCAGACCCCTCGTGCTTTCCTGACTCGGTGCACACTGAGCTGGGCAAGGGTGCGGCTGCCCGCTTCCTTGTCGAGACACCATTTTGTGTAAAAATTGTGGGTTGTCTTTTTTTTGTAAGTAACCATTTGCACAAATGGTGGCTGTAAAGGAGAAAGGGAGCAAATGGCAGCCATAAATAGACCATTTATGCCTGTAATGTTGTGCAAATGGCCCCTTTATCGCCACCATTTGTGCAAATGGTTACTTAAGAAAAAAGACGAGCTGCCATTTTAATGGAAAATGGTGGCTCGGTGAGGCAGTGGGCAGCTGCGCTCTGGTCACTGGGTGGCCACACTCCATTGCCAGGCACTCACAGACCTCCCAGCAGTTCACTGCATGCAGTGAGCAGGGGCAGGCAGCCAGCATGGGTCCGGGGAGCAGGGCGCAAGACAGGCAGAGCTGAGTCCGTCCATCCCTACTGGCAGGCAAAGACATTTTTATTCTGACAGGCTTTTCGCATCTAAGCTGACATGCTGCTGAAGTATGTTTTAATCTGGTGGATGCTGGCGGGGGAGTGTCTCCTTTTTATTGAGGTGTTTCTATTGATGCGTTTTTCTTGGGATGGGTTTTTATTTCAGTTTTAATGTTTTAATTATGACTTTGTTATTTTATTTGCATTTCATTGTTAACCACCTTGAGCCCTAATTTTAGTAGCAAGGCAGGATATAAATTTAATTCATAAGTAAATAGCATACGATATGTCCGGGAGGAACCAACGCTAATAAAGTGATTGTTCTGTGTCACACCATAAACTACATGAAATGGCTGTGTAAGTTTGTCTGTGAGAGTGAGCCTCCACATTCTTCGATACCACTGAGAAATAGAGAGTGACTCCATATTTTTTCCAGTGTTGTTGTGTCCCCTCCTGGGGGTAGGGCCTGAGGCATTCTCCCTCCCCAAAAGGGCCTGCACACACTGCTGTGATGTCCATGCCGTAGACCAGGAGTGTGGTATCTCAGGCATTGGGACCAAATTCAGCCCTTCTGGAAGCCAAATCCCTTGGCCCCTCCCACTTTCCCCCAGCCACCAATGGTTTGTGCAGTTCTTTTCCCCATTCCAAAAGTGCCTCTCCCAAGGCTTAGTTACTGGCAGTAAGGGCTTTAAGCTAAAAGGTGCTGGTATATGTTGTATTTTTGGCCCTGCCCCCTTTTTCCTTCAGCCCCACCAACCACTGGAATGCAGCCCCTGAAAGCTTCTCCAACATGGAATTTGGCCCTCTGTCTGAAAGAGGTTCTGCACCCCTGCCCTAGACATTGCAAATTGGGGTTTCAAATGAATATTGACTAGAACTGGGATGAAGATCACCCAAACTGATTGATCCTCTGGGAGGATGAGCACATTTAGGCTTCTTTAGTGAAGAAAGGGTAAAATAGCTTTACTCACAAATGTTCTTGCATATAAAATGCAGGTATAGCATAGAGTTTCAAAAAAGAGTTTGTTCAGTCTATTTTGTGTTCAATGACACTGGCAGGAGTGAGAGAGCAAACATGTGCTCCTAGCAATGGCAGAAATCAGTGGGGTGAAAAGGGAGAAGAGAGAAAAGGGAGGAGCAAAAGCAAGAAATCATAGGAAACCACATTGTAAACTATAGAGATCCTAAGGCTAGCTATGGTCAAAATTCCCATAAATTCACTAACTGCAACACGGCCCCCTTCCAATAAATAGCTGAAATATTCCTAACACAAACCGATTGATCCTCTGGGGTCAATTCATCCTTCCATATCCACTGTTGTTTCATGGAAGTCCTGCACTTCACCAGCACTAGAGGAAAGTTACTTTACCTGTGGTGGCGGGGGCAGTTTCTTGGTTCTTTTGTTGCACATTATTTTGCTGCCCCTGTGTGTGTTGTGTGTGGTATGTTTACCACTGCACACAAGTGCACATGGCTGGACATTCATAGAACCAGGCACAAAAATAGTCATGCATCTATGATCACTACGACAAGAAATAACTATGCAAATGACATAAAGTAATTGGAAGCCATTGCAAACATCGCACACAGCCTGCTCTGTAAAAAAATTCAAATATTAAAAACAGAATAGTAGAGAGTTCCTAATGCATGGGTCCCACTTTGGAAAGAAGACCACATATGCGGTACTCCAAAATCTAGAGAGAAAATTCCGATTAAGAGAATCTGAGAAACATCTCCGGCGAAATAGGTTTGACTCTGTGCAAACGATATCTGGGCAATACCTGGTAAATTTTCAAAAGTTGGAAGGGAGGGGGAGGGTTGAATAAATTTCTATGGCTCAGAATGTAGAGCACTGTTATCTTGCAGCAATTCACCTCACCCCATAACTAGCTAAAGCAAGAAAATATTCACATTTAATCTGTTTGCATCGTTCATACCTGTTGCAGAATCTGGGGTTTGTGGAGCAGAATTAGTGTTACCTTGTCACAGATCAGGACCAGCCCAAGAGATCTCCCTGCTTGAGATGAAGGACAAAGAGCCGACTGGCCCCGCCATGGAATCTTACTTCAAGACTAACCACGGGATAGCATCCTCCAGTGCAGGCAGATGACTCCTATTTCAGTGGGGCTGTGCATCTGCTCTGGGTTTCAGTCAGAACCAGCCAGAACTCTAAAGGAGCTATCCAAGGTGCTGAACCCACTGTGAGGATAGCATTCAGCACTTTGGATAGCTCCTTAGCGTTCCGACTGAAACCCAGAAACCCACTGCCTCACTGCAATAGGAGCCACCAGCCCCCCTGGCATCCTCCCCAGGACCTGAGGGCAGCAAGCTCGCTTAGGATGCACAGGCAAGCTGTGTGGGATTCTCCACTGAGCTCTGGCCTCCAGCATCTTGCTGCCACTCACTCACCTGTTTGCTACCCACACCAATGAATGCTGCAATGCGGCAGCTGCATGTACTGTATTAGCTGAGCACTGCAATGCCTCCTCGAGTGCACAGCCTGGCTTGCTGCATCTCTCCCGGCTTGCTTGATCAAGGGCTTTCCCCGGTGGTGCTGTCTGCGATTCATTGGAAGAAGGGGACTGGGTGAGCCAACCCAGGCCAGCAACAAGCTTGCTCTGCCAGCACCAGGGCAACAGAAGGTCAGAGGAAACAGACAAGTCTCAGGGAAAACTCGGGGGAGCTGCAAGCGCCCCCCTCCCAAGCATCTGACGCCTGACGCCCCCACCTCACTCTACTTAATGGTAGGCCTGGCCCACCAGAATCATGACATGTATTAGGTTTGCTCTCTCTCTCTTTTGTTTTTAGTGCATGATGCACACAGGCCTAAATACAGAGATTGTTCATCCTAACCTGAGAAATGCAGCTGTCCATCTCCTGCAGAGATGACAGGCTTAAGGCTAGAGAGTATTTCTGTTTTTCACCTCCTCAAAGCATGAGGAGAACCAAACAGAGCCGGATGCCACATGTCCTCATGGTGCTGTCAGAGACTGGGCATGAGACTCCTGGAGGAAATGGCGGGGAAACAAGTGGGAGGTACTATTTGAATGAGTGCCTGCTAATGCTCTCACCTTCCTTACATTGCCCAATCATTATGTCTCCCAATATAGACCATATGTCATTTCTGTGGTTTGCTCAACACTTAAACATTGGTCACAGAGGCAGGAAAGTCTGCTCCTGGATAGCAGCTGGGGACTTCTGATCTTGCTCAATAACAGCTTCCATATGGCGCATCCTGTTTGTGATCTTTTCACTACACCTGCAAGCCATTCACATGAACCTAAAACATGTGAAGTCTGTGCACATCAACAACTGTGAGAAAATACTTAGGGTGTGCTATTACATCTGTAAATCTCTGTCTGTGGAAAAGTGGATATGGAAGCACCAGTGTGTGAGCATATTGTTTCTAGCTGGCAGCTGGAAGAAAGAGGGAAATCCTCAGGTGGGTTTGTTGTTGTTGTTGTTTAGCTGATAACTTCCTTTGGGGCTACCTGATACTGGACTTTTGATACACAGTAATCTGGTAAAGGTCCTTCCCTGACATTCTTGGGGACAAAATAAAACAGGATGGGTGCATATTTGGATCTCTCAACTTTAAAACAAACTAACTAACTAACTTAAAAGTAGCCAGCAAAGGGGTGGCGGGAGCTTGATAGAGGGAGCAGAACTAGGGAGTTTTAATCCTTCCCATGAGACATTATCCCAAAAGGCATTACACATATACCTTTACAAAGCTGCTCTAGTCCTGCTTGTGAAAAGTATAGCCCCTTAAAGTTCACCATTCTTCCAGGGCATTTCTACATGAGGATTTTATTCTGCACCTTTACTGGGGCTTCTGTTTCCAGATTCTTTGCGGGATTAAGATCAGCTCCTTTATACGAGGTTTTTTCCGGGGGGGGGGGGTATTTCTCTGCATTCTGTATGTTTCATTATTCAGTCACTAGATGGTGCTGTGATATAGCAGAATTGCACAAATACACAGAGCATTTCATAGTGCCAGTCATATACTAGTCATTCCTTGATCTAAAAAACCCCGTGATAATGGTTGCAACGCACGGGAGAGGCCCTGGAGGATGACAATGTCATGTAAAGGACCTGAACATGACCATGAGTGAGTAATCATGAGCACACAATAAAACCTTTGTGTAGAAAGGCTCCCAGTCTCTTCGCTGTCCTTGTTACCCCTCCCTGCTGCAGCTTGGGCACCATTTTTCCCTTATAATAAATGTGTCTTGCTCCTCCAAGGATTAGTCACATCAGCGTTTTTTGTGAGATTATGTAGTGGAAAAGATGGGGTCACAATGCTACATATATAATCAAATTATGTTACATGGCAACATCAGTGAGGACAAAGAAAGCTAATTGAGAGGAAGGGCAAGTTTCCTGAAGGACAAACAAAGCCAGTTCTAGAAGCATGGCCTTCAGTCTGAATGGGCAAATACTTTCAACCCTTTTCAAGGAAATTCCCAAGAAGTCACGAAAAGTGGGTCTGACCCTCAGGAGACATGACAACCCTGTTACAGGCCAACCCAATACCACATCACAGCCTTCCCCACTCCCCTTCTATGCACCCTGCTCAGGTGGAAGGTCCTTGCTGCAAACCCCATTGGCAACCCTTCCACAAATGGACTGGATTGGACCCCAAATATGTGTTCAAGAGGCAACACATATTCTGAAATTAGGGTTCAGCTGATATGTGGAGGATCCATTTCATAAAACCTTGTTCCAGTCATAAAAGAGGACCCTCATTCTGCCGAGCTTGGGGAGGGGGTGCGCCCAAACAGTGTTCTTCCTTTTATAATTGTGTGATGTCACCCATAAAGCACGAAGCACAACCAGGCTTTCCCCATGACTCACCAGATTCCATGTTCTGCTCCCACTAGACACTACAAGTCTCCAGCCTTTGATTTGCCAAGGCACCACCTATTTGCTCATGACCTCCACCCCTGCATCTCAGTATCCAAGCCTCACAAAACATGGCAACTCTATTCCTTTTTAGGGCAGAGTCCTCCCTCTTGAGCCTCATGTGGCACAGAGTGGTAGGTGGCGGTATTGGAACTGAAACTCTCCCCATGACCTGAGTTCGATCACAGTGGAAGCTGGGTCTCAGGTAGCCAGCTCAGGTCGACTCAGCCTTCCATCCTTCCGAGGTCAGTAAAATGGGTACCCAGCTTGCTGGGGGAAAGGTAGTCATGAGTGGGGAAGGCAATGGCAAACCACCCCGCTACGGTCTGCCATGAAAACGCCAGCGAAAGCGGCGTCCCTCTAGGAGTCAGCAATGACCTGGTGCTTGCACAGGAGGAACCTTTCCTTTCCTCCCTCTTACCTCAGAGACACACCACCATGTGATCAGCAGGCCATAGGTCCTGCCTCCAACTTCCTTTTACACGCTGCTCCAAATGGCCTTTTCCTGATCTTAATGAGTTTGTGGGCTGAGCAGAAAGCATGATTGGCCTTTTGGACAGGTTTCTGGCCCTGACTGATTGCATCTAGTAGGTTTCTGGAGTCAAGAACCAGTGTGATGTAGTGCTTAGAGGGCTGAGCTGGGACTCAGGAGATCAGTGTTCTAGTCCCCAGTTGGCCATGAAGACACTGACTCTCAGCCTAACCTACATCACAGGTTTGTTGTGAGGATAAAATCGAGAGGAGGAGGTGGGCCAAGTAAGCTGCCTTGGGCTCCTTGCAAGAGAGAAAATGGTGGAATATAGAAGTAAGAATAAATAAAAATAAGAGAGTAATTCATCAACTTGGGAGTGTGGGTGCATGAAATAGAAGGTTTCGTAGGGTGGCCATGTATCCTGCTTTATGGAAGACAGTCCTCTGATTGAAGGGCTGTCAGAAGATAGTCCTCTATTTGAAGGTGTCCTCTGTGTGAAGGCTGTCCAGTCCAAGTCTGGTTTAAATATAAGGAACCATAAAGAGAAAGAGCTGGGCTTGTTGTCCATCCAAAATTAGGACCTGGATAACAGAATGAGCAGGCAGAAACACAGATCACCTGGTCACAGTCTTCCCAACTATAGGGAGATGTATTGTATTTCTATTTAAATTATAGTAATTGTTTCTAAATGTGTATTTATACAGATAAATTACCCATATATACATTTTATACAGATCTGTAGCATTTTTTGCCCTCTTTTTGGGTGATGAATTTCATGGGGGTGGGATGATATACAAGTAGTCCATCCTGTCCTGCACTGCCCTGCTGCACACCTATTTAATGCTTCACTTTCTCCCTCTTTCCTTGTTTATTTCCCCACACATCCCTTTCTGTTTTTCTATCTGCTCTGTAGGGAGGGAGAGATCAGTCTGTTTCCAACCCATGGCCCTTTTGCATGTGTTCATACATGCATTTGTTCACAATGGCCACAGAACTCCAGTCAGTGGGCCGCCATTCTCCTCAATGCCTCTCTCTCATAATACTAGAACCTGGGCTCATCCCATGAAGCTGATTGGTGGGAGATTCAGGACAGATAAAAGGAAGTACTTCTTCACACAGTGCATAGTTAAATGATGGAATTCACTACCACAAGATGTAGGGATGGCCACCAATTTGGATGGGTTTAAAGGGGAAGAGAAGGCTGTCAATGGCTACTAGTCCTGATGGCTATGTGCTACCTCTAGTATCAGAGGCAGTATGCCTATATACACCAGTTGCTGGGGAACATGGGCAAGAGAGTGCTGTTGCACTCATGCCCTGCTTGTGTGTTCCTGATCTACAGCTGGAATACAACTCATACGTATTCTAGATTTGCTGCAAACCTGAGTTTGTAGCATTTTAAATTTGGTAAGAAAAATACAAAAGAAATTAGGGGAATGCCAGGACTTTGAATAAATGCTCCACACAACAGCCATTAAATCCCAAGCAGGTTTCCACATGGATTGCTACCATCAACGAGTATCTGTGCCCCCAGATACTCTGTTGTTCAATGGCTGTCAGGAAGTCTACTGGAGGTTTGGTAAGTTCATTTATTTATTATTTACTTATTGCATTTCTTCACATCATTCTTCACATGATGCCAGTAAAACACCAGGTAAGAACTGCCCAGACAGCTTTGGCTATTGGGCAGTATAGAAATGTAATAAAAAAATAAAGGAGGATGCTCAGGTGCAGCACTAAAACTTAGTATAGGGATACAGAGCCACTACAGTTGCACGATAACTATGGCTGTGATCATAGAAATCACAGCAGTCATGTATCCACCTCCCAGATGGAGATGCCTCTTTGTACACATGCTGTTTCTGCATGCAACTGCCTGGCTGAGATCTCACTGGCAGCCGCAAAGGGCTGTGAACTGGCACATCAACATAGGCTTGTCCTACCACACCAGAGACCATTTTTGAAAGAGTAGTTAATTTGGAGCTTCTTTTTGCTTTCCAGTGTCTCTCTTATTGTAAGCGGCCAGTGCTGTGTTCCTCAGTGCTGTGTTCAGACCAAAATCTGTCTGCACTCCCACCACAAATGTTACCAGATCTTTCCATCCAAAGAAGATGCACATGTAAACATAATCCCAGAGATGCCTGCTCAGAACACCAGATTGCCAGCCACAGAACCTACACACAAATACTGGTTATATGCACTGACCTTAGGTTTCTCTGAAATTGCACACATCAAATAGCATTGATAAGGAGTTGCACAAGAGTTTTTCTACAAGGGATTGTTAATCACCTTTTAATCCACTTATCTACTTTCAGTTTCTTCACAGCATTGAGATCCAAGCATTATACAAGGAGTGTTTCCTTTCCTGCTTTTCTGCTATATAACCTCTAGGTGGCACTGTGGTATAGTGGAATAGTGCAATTACACAAGAGGAAATTGTGCTTTCTTTCTCTTTCATAATGAAATGCTGCATTTTTCCTGCTCTAAAAAATCTTTCCAAAAGTGCTGGTTAGACACAGAAGTAAAACTGGAGGGACACAAAGTCATCTAGAGAACCTGTAAACAACCATGAGTAGGGCATGACAAGTGCACAATAAATGCCTTGTGTAGAAAAGCCCCAAGTCTTATGATTATTGCATAGCAAAAGCACATACACAGATGGAGACCATGCTGTTACTGTGTACTTAAACATTTTGGTGCAACTTTCTGTTTTGTTTTTAATTCTGTAACCTCTCTTCCTGTATGGAACTCAGAAGGCTTTTAACAAAGTCCCTCACCAAAGACTCCTGAGCAAACTCAGCAGTCATGGAATAAGATGAGGGGTCCTCCTATGGATCAGTAACTGGTTAAAGAACAGAAATCAGAGAGTAGGAATAAATGGTAAATTCTCCCAAAGAAGGGAAGTAAATAGTGGGGTCCTGCAGGGATTGGTATTGGGACCAATGCTTTTCAACTTGTTCATAAATGATCTCAGATTAGGAGTGAGCAGTGAAGTGGCCAAGTTTCTCCCCTACATCCCAGTCCACCACCTAAGGTCCTCTGAAGGCTCTCTGCTGCGGCTGCCTAATGTGAGCTTGGCAGCCGCACGCAAGAGGACCTTTTCCTTTGCCGCCCCTCAGTTGCGGAATGACCTGCCGGTTGAAATGCACCTGCTGATCTCCTTGAAGGTTTTTAAGCAGGCATTAAAGACTCTATTATTCCAGCAGGCCTTCCCTTTTTAGAACTCTTGTTCCATTTGCTGACTCGTGTATACTGTTTTTAAGCTGTGTTGTTCTATTGTTGGAATTTTTGTTGTTGTTGTTGTTAAATTGCTTTTAGTTCAAAGTTGTTTTTAGTTATATGTTGTTCGTATATATTGTCCATATGCTTTTATTTAAATGGCTTTTAAACTTCGTATATTGAATTTTAATGTTTTAACTTTTGTAAACCACCCAGAGATTTTCAGCTATGGGGCAGTGTAGAAATGTAATAAATAAAGTTTGCCAGTGCCACCAGATTATTTAGGGTGGTTAAAACAAGAAGAGAATATGAGGAGCTCCAACTGACCTTGGAAAATGGGCATCCAAATGGCAAATGCGGTACAATGTAAGCAATGTAAAGTGATGCAAGGTTGCTGAGTGCATGTACTGGAGGTTGGGCCCGAAGGGCAGTCTGGGGATTCTGCTTGTGTACCGTCCACCCCGCTGCACGACTGACTCCCTGGCCGAGGTGCTTGAGGTGGTCTCTGATGTGCGTGTACAGTCCCCTAACTTATTGGTGTTGGGGGACTTCAACGTACATTCGGAGGCCATCCTCACAGGAGCACCTCGGGACTTCATGGAGACCATGGCCTCCTGGGAGCTGCACCATATTCTAACTGGGCCCACCCATGTAGCCGGTCATGCACTAGACCTTGTGTTTGTTTCTGGAGAAGAGGGGAGTGATCTGGAAGTCGGGGGTATATCCACCACCCCCTTGTCATGGTCATATCACTATCTGGTGACGTTGGACTTCTCGGTTCCACAACCCCTCCGCAGGGGTGGAGGACCCATTAAAAGTCCACCCCAGGCGTCTTATGGATCCAAATGGATTCCTGAACGCACTTGGGGATTCTCTGGGGCACGCCAACGGCCACTCGGTCGAGACCCTGGTGGGTGGCTGGAATGCCGCAATCACTGGGGCATTAGATCAGGTGGCTCCGAAACGCCCTCTCCCCCTGAACAGGGTTCGGACTGCACCATGGTTCAATCCGTGGTTACGAGCTCTGAAACAGGAGGTGAGATGGCTAGAACACCGGTGGCGGAAGTTTTGCTCCAAAGATGATCAGACACGGGCTAGAGCTGTATCTTCAGCCTATCATGTGGCGGTGAAGGCAGCAAAAAAGGAATATTATGCTGCCTCCATCACATCTGCAGAGTGCTGTCCCAGGAGGCTTTTCCAAGTGGTCCGGAGCCTGGTTGGTCCTGTGGCTCCAGAACCACTGGAGCATTATAAGGCCTCCTGTGAGGCCTTGGCAAGGCACTTTGCAGATAAAATTGACCAGATTAGGTGTGTTACTCTGCACGCTGTGGATACAGTTAGTGAGCAGGAGGTGGCCTGCGGCAAACCGGTTTTGTGGGATCGGTTCCAGCTTCTTCCTCCTGATGAAGTGGACAAGGTGCTTTCATCTGTACGGCCGACCACCTGTTTACTTGATTCTTGCCCATCTTGGCTCATTATGGGCTACACAGAGAGACTGGGTGAGGGGATCAGGGTGGTGGTGAACGCCTCCCTTGAGGAGGGAGTGATGCCATCAGCCCTCAAGGAGGCAGTGATAAGACCACTCTTAAAGAAGCCCTCCTTGGATCCTCAAGTTCTGAACAACTTTCGCCCAGTCTCAAATCTGCCATTTTTGGGCAAGGTGATTGAGCGGGTGGTGGCAGTGCAGTTGAAGGCACACTTGGAAGAAACTGATTATCTAGACCCATTTCAGTCGGGCTTCAGGCTTGGGCATGGGTCAGAAACGGCCTTGGTCACCTTGGTAGATGATATGAAGAGGGCTCTGGATAGGGGTGAATGCTCCTTCCTTGTTCTCCTCGACCTCTCAGCAGCTTTTGATACCGTTGACCACGGTATCCTCCTGGACCGCCTGGAGGGGTTGGGCATTGGAGACACTGTATTGCGGTGGTTCCGGTCCTTCCTCTCCGGCAGGTACCAGAGGGTAGCACTGGGAGAGGAGGTTTCGGACCCGTGGCCACTTACTTGTGGGGTGCCACAGGGTTCCATCCTCTCCCCAATGCTATTTAACATCTATGTGAAGCCTCTGGGGGCTATCATTAGGAGGTTTGGGGTGCGGTGTCATCAATATGCGGATGACACGCAGCTCTACCTCTTGTTCAAATCTTCACCAAGGTTGGCCGTAGAATTTCTGTCCAAATGTCTGGAGACGGTGAGTGGCTGGATGGGGAGGAATAAGCTGAAGCTGAACCCTGACAAAACCGAGGTACTTTTGGTGGGAGACAAGAGGAGGCTAGAGGATGTTGACCTGGTGTTGAATGGGGTACGGCTACCCTTGAAAGACCAGGTCTGCAGCCTGGGGGTCATTTTGGACTCTCAGCTGTCCATGGAGGCTCAGGTGTCAGCTGTGAGCCAGACAGTGCTGTATCAACTCCATCTGATATGGCGGCTGCGCCCCTTCCTTCCCGACCATCTGTTCCCATCGGTAGTGCATGCCCTGGTCTCCTCTCGTTTAGACTACTGTAATGCGCTCTACGTGGGGTTACCCTTGAAGACGGTTCGGAAACTGCAGCTGGTACAGAATGCGGCGGCTCGCCTGATTAAAGGCAGCTGCTGGCGAGATCACATCACTCCAGTGCTGAAGGAGTTGCATTGGTTACCAGTTGTTTTCCGGGCCAAATTCAAGGTGTTGGTTTTGACCTTTAAAACCCTATATGGTTCCGGCCCAGCCTATCTTAAGGAGCGCCTCCAGCAGCACCAGACAGGCCGCTTAACAAGATCATCCTCGGATGGCCTTCTCTCTGTCCCATCAGCCAGGACAGCTAGACTGGTGGGGACGAGGGAGAGGGCCTTTTCTGTGGTGGCCCCCACTCGGTGGAACTCCCTCCCTAGGGAACTCCGTCATGCCCCCTCTTTAATGAGCTTCCATCGTGCATTAAAAGCGTGGTTGTTCAGGCAGGCATTTGGGGTGGGTTAGGGTATTTTAGAAAATGTTTTTATTGTAGAATTTTATTGTTTTAAACTGTTTTACTGTATGTTGTACATCGCCCAGAGTTGCTGGGTGACCAGCCAGATGGGCGATTAATAAATTTAATAATAAGTAAATAAATAAATAAATGCGGGTTGGGGCAAAAAATCCCTATTTCAAGTATAACCTGATGGGATCTGAGCTAGCAGTGACAGACCAAGAAAGAGATCTTGGGGTTGTGATGGAGAGCTCAATCAATATGTCAGGCCAGTGTGCGGCTGCGGTAAAAAAGTCAAACTCCGTGTTAGGTATAATTAGGAAAGGATTGAGACTAAAACTGCCAATATCATAATGCCCTTATACAAATCTATGGTTTGACCACAGTTAGGATACTGTGTACAGTTCTGGTCACTGCACCTAAAAAAAGAAATTGTTGAGCTGGAAAAGTGCAGAAAAGAGCAACTAAAATAATCAAGGGGCTGGAGCAACTCCCCTGTGAGGGAAGGTTACAATAGCTGGGATTGTTTAGCTTGGAAAAAAGGGGAGACATGATACAGGTGTACAAAATTATGCATGATGTGGAGAATGTGGATAGAGAGACATTTTTCTCCCTCTCTCACAATACTAGAACCTGGGGTCATCCCATGAAGCTGATTGGTGGGGGATTCAGGACAGTTAAAAGGAAGCACTTCTTCACACAGCACATAGTTAAACTATGGAATTTGCTACCACAGGATGTAGTGATGGCCACCAGTTTAGATGAGTTTAAAACAGAGCTGTGCACAAATGGCTTCTACAGCCTATTTGTGGGCAGAGAAATTGGGGGGACAATTTCACCGAATTTCTCCTAGAGGTGGAGAGATTTTCCAAAAGTTTCTCACAGATAGAGCTCACTATTGGCAGGGGCTGTAGCACAGGTTGTTTCCTTTTTCCCCAGGGTTTTTATTTAAGGTGTTGAGGCTTCCACTTTTTTGAAGCAGAATTTTGAATGTCTTTTGGTGGTATTTTTTAGTTTAGCTAATCACTGCGAGGTGGCTGAGGGTGCTGTGTGTGTTTTCGCTCTCTATTACACATCTTCCCATTGCTCTGCAGCCTCCCAGGCCACCTGCACTTTCTGAACTGAAAAAGCCCGTGGGAGGAATTGCCTCATGATGGCTTCCCCATGATGGCTTCAACTGAAGTGCGGGAAGCCGAGGAGGCTACAGGCTGCCACAGAGATTATTGTACAATGACAGACAGGATGCTCATGCACACCTAATAAGTATGGTAAACACAAGAACCCCAAACCCAACCCATGGGAATTTCTCTGAAATTTCTCCTCCTTTGAATTTCTTTTTGAAAGCAATTTATTTTCTATTAAATTGAATTAAAATGGTCAAAAAAAATGTGGGAGAAATTTTTGGCACAGCAACTACTTTAAAAGGGGGTTAGAAAAATTCCTGGAAGGGAAGGCTATCAATGGCTACTAGTCCTGATATCTATATGCAAGCTCCAGTATAAGAGGCAGTATGCGTACGTACACCAGTTGCTGAGGAACATGGGCGGAAGGTGCTGTTGCGCTCATGCCCTGCTTGTGGGTTCCTGGTCAACAGGTGGTTGGCCACTGTGTGAACAGAATGCTGGACTAGAGGGACCCTTGGTCTGATCCAGCATGGCTCTTCTTCTGTTCTTCTGTTCTTAGAATCCAGACTTCCACATACCGAAGGGCTCTTTCTATTCACAGAAGGGACTAAGTGCCAGTGGAGTGGGGAAGTTGAACCTCTGAAGTAGCGGGGGGGGGGGGAACAGGGGAAAAGGAAATTGGCAAAAATGGCTTCCCCTATTCCTCCAAGAGGACGGTCTTGGGTGGCCTTGATCCAACCCAATGCATTTTAAAAGTACATTCCACCACTGTGGAGCAAGAGGTTGAAAAACATGCCCTGTTCACCAAAAGGGAGGACTGTCTCAGCCAAAGCCACCATGCTCCATGTGGTGCACTACAGAGGCACTGGTGTTACCTCCCAAGGATCCGCTCCCCACCATGCTGACTGCTCACTTAGAGGAAATATATATAATAAAAGACAACCCGGCACTTTATTATCTCCTACGCTCATAATGTGTTACTGGAAATGTACTCATTAGGTATCTGTGTCTTCCTCCCTCCTGCCTCCCTCTACATCCCAAGTGCTTCTAAGATTTGCTTTTGTTGCTTTTGTTGTTGCTAAAACGACATGTGTGAATACTGGCACTGGTGCACATGATGATTTTTAAAGTTTTTTTTTTAAGGAGATGGAGAAGGCACTGTAGAGGTGAAACGGACAAAATATTTGCCTTATATACAAGAAAACTGCTTTGCACTGCTGGGATGCAGGGGCAGGCCAGGAATGATGAAGGACAGGAGTGCAAGCACGTCTAGTCCAGGACACTCTGGGCGAGCATCTGGGGGAGGCCGGTGGGAAAGTGCTTTCGCCCACAGTAAACAGAGGGGTGTGTGGCACTGCTGACATTTAAGCTAGGGAAAGCATAATTTGTGAATAGCAACAATCATCCACATTACCCAAAGCAGGGGAAGATTCCCAGGAGATCATTTAGACCACAATTCTATGGTCCACCAGAGGTTGTCCTAGGTGCATAGGATTTTTCAGATCTCCCCATGCAAGGCTGGGGAGAGAGAGGTCTGGCCTCGGAGCAGCAAATTCGAACTCGGATACCCCCTCCTAGATCTTACATCCCAGATGTCGGAAATCCGACATCAGGAGGGGCAAAAAGGGGGAAGGACCAGAGGCATGGTATGCGTGGATGGGGGAGGCTTTGGGTCTGCAGAACTCAAAGTCCTTGCAACCCCCAGATACCCCCCACAACCCAAGGGAAAATTTGTGCCCAACCTGGAGCTTGTGTAAATACTTTCCCCGCCGTTGCTTGCAATGGGACAGGAATAGTTTTTAAAAGAATGACAAGGAAGTGAGAAAACAATGTCTGTCTTCCCCCGTTGGCTCAGCTTGTGCCACCAAAGCTTTGGATGTCTTAGAGGATCCAGCGTCAAATTCTCTGCAGTGGCAAGTAGGATTATCCTGCCTAGCACCTTCAATAAATACATGAGTAGTTTCAGGCTTGATCTTGAATTGGGAGATCAGTAAGGGAGTGAGAAGCTTTGTACTTTTGTTCTGTACAGGAGGCATTTACTGGCTCTATAAGCCCTTACATTCAAGAGTCACTGGGTCTGGAAGTAATCCTGAAATATCAAGGAGCTCTAACTTATCTCTCCCCCCTCCCCCGACTCCTCTCCTCAGCTATCAGAATTGCAAAGCAAAAAATATGTTTGTTTGTTTGTTTGTTTGTTTATTTCATTTCTATACCGCCCAATAGCCAAAGCTCTCTGTTCCATAGTTGCAGCCATAAATATCCTTTTGAAGGTTAGACCTTAGCCATGTATGCTGCCCCAAAGATTAAGAGATTCAAAAGAGTGGTATCTTTTGATGGATCAGCTGACGTTGGAATAAGGATCCTTGTCTTCCATGGTTCCCAGTTGCACTGTGCAAACAGAAACAGATGAGGCACACGAAATGTCCTTATTCATAGATGACACTGTACCTGTGGAGCCCTGTGGATCTTGCCACAGTTAAAGGAACAGCACTTTTGGTTTCCTGGGCACTCAAAGTCATTGTTGCATCATGTCCTGGTAAGGTACACCGAAAGGGATTTGGGGGGCAAGTCCCAGGTTTCTCTGAAACAGAAAAATAATAGACTTAACCAATATCCAAATAAGACCATCTATACATTTTAATATTTGTTTTCATCGTGAGCACAATATGGGAGGAAGGGGTTAAGCCCCCTTGCTGCACACTACAGTACTGGTGCTGATCATCTCCACCCACCCATGCACAGCTTCTATTCTGAAAGCAACACATTTAACATTAAGCGGGCATAGAATTGCAGCTTAGTAGCCTGATCTAATGCATGTTTGCATGCATGTTGACAACTTGGTAAGTCCCACCAATTTCAATGGCACTTAGTCCCAAGTAAGTGAGAATAAGACTGCAAACATACAGTGCAATTTTATGCACATTTACTCAGACATAAGTCCCACTTTCTTCAGTAGGATTACTCCGTAGTAACTGTACTTAGGATTGTACCCTCAGTGTTCTTACATGCCCTTTGCCCTGGGGAAATAAACATATAATTTCCATTCTAGAGAAATCTCATGCCTGATATCCTAAAAGCATTTGGTCCCAGCCAGGTAGCCATCATATAGTCGATGTCCTGTAATAACTTAGGGCACAATCCTATGCATTTTAGATGGAAAAAGTCCTTCAACTCCCAGCATAGCTGGCTGGGGAATGCTAGGAGTTGTAGGACCTTTTTCTGACTAATCATGCATACGATTACACTCTTAAAACACAATAGCTAAATGGGATTACCTTTATTTCCAGAGGGTGTCACTTCTGTCTCTGTATCGTTGAAACAGACTTAGAATCATAGAATCATAGAACAGTAGGGTTGGAAGGGGCCTACAAGGCCATCGAGTCCAACCCCCTGCTCAATGCAGGAATCCAAGTCAGAGCATCCCTGACAAATGGCTGTCCAGCCTCGTCTTGAAGGCCTCCAGTGTGGGAGAGCCCACCACCTCCCCAGGTAATTGGTTCCATTGTCGTATTGCTCTTACAGTCAGGACGTTTTTCCTGATGTTCAGCTGGAATCTGGCTTCCTGTAACTTGAGCCCATTATTCCGTGTCTTGCACTCTGGGATGAACAAGAAGAGATCCTGGCCTTCTTCTCTGTGACAACCTTTCAAGTACTTGAAGAGTGCTATCATATCTCCCCTCAGTCTTCTCTTCTCAAGGCTAAACATGCCCAGTTCTTTCAGTCTCTCTTCATAGGGCTTTGTTTCCAGTCCCCTGATCATCTTTGTTGCCCTCCTCTGAACCCTCTCCAGTTTGTCTGCATCCTTCTTAAAGTATGGTGCCCAGAACTGGACACAGTACTCCAGAGGAGGCCTAACCAGTGCTGAGTAGAGGGGAACTAGTACTTTCCGGGATTTGGAAGCGATGCTTCTATGAATGCAGCCCAAAATAGCATTTGCCTTTTTGCAGCTACATCACATTGTTGGCTCATATTCAGCTTGTGATCGACAACAATTCCAAGATCCTTCTCGCTTGCAGTGTGGTTGAGCCACGTATCCCCCATCTTGTAACTGTGCATGTGGTTTCTTTTTCCTAGGTGCAGAACTTGGCATTTGTCCCTATTAAATGTCATTCTGTTGTTTTCTGCCCAGTGCTCCAGTCTATCCAGATCACTTTGAATTATGTTTCTGTCTTCCAAAGTATTAGCTATCCCGCCCAATTTTGTGTCATCTGCAAATTTGATCAGCATTCCCTGCACCTCCTCCTCCAAGTCATTCATAAAAATGTTGAAGAGCACTGGGCCCAGAACTGAGCCCTGCAGTACCCCACTCATTACCTCTCCCCAGTTTGAGAAGGTCCCATTGATAAGCACTCTTTGAGTCCGATTCTGTAGCCAACTGTGGATCCACCGGATCGTTGTTTCATCTATCCCACTTTGAGCTAGTTTGCTCATCAGGATATCATGGGGCACTTTGTCGAAAGCTTTGTTGAAGTCGAGGTATATGATGTCTACAGCATTCCCACGGTCTACAAGGGAGGTTAAAGGTAAAGGTGTCCCCAACCAGTCGTGTCCGACTCTAGGGTGCGGTGCTCATCCCCGTTTCTAAGCCGAAGAGCCAGCGCTGTCCGAAGACACTTCCGTGGTCATGTGGCCGGCATGACTGAACACCGAGGTGCACGGAACGCTGTTACCTTTCCCGCCGAGGCAGTATCTATTTATCTACTTGCAATTTCTTGCTTTCGAACTGCTAGGTTGGCAGGAGCTGGGACTGAAGACAGAAGCTCACTCCGTCACGCAGCACTCGGGTCTCGAACTGCTGTCCTGCCGACCTTCCAGTCTGCAGTTCAGCGTCTTAACCACTACTAGCAGGACTTGTTTTTGACAAATCCATGTTGGCTTCGAGTAATCACGGCATTGTTGTCAAGGTGCTTCCAGATGGATTGCTTTATGATCTGCTCCAGAATTTTCCCAGGGATTGATGTCAGACTGACTGGTCTGTAGTTCCCAGTCTAAGTAAACTTAGTTTACTTCTAAGTAAACATGCTTAGAATTGTGCATTAGAAGCCTCATCTGTCCACAGCCTTACAGAATTGGTGCAATTATGAGATGGGAGGAAACAAGAAGAAAAGTCTGAGAAATCATGGGCTCTATTGACTTCATATATGAGTTCTCATTTTAAACTGAGTATTCATTCATATAATACTTTTCTACTGTTGTCATAATTGATAGAAATGTTAGGTAGAATACTGATTTATAAGGAGACATTGTGTGCATTCTTTATACTCAAAAGTCTATATTTTGTATACGTAAATCTATATATTAATATAAAGCACACATTTTTGTTCACTCCGTTTTGACCCCTAAATATTACCTGATCAAGTTTGGAATGGTCTCAAATTAAAGCTGCCAATACCTAGATTTGCAACAACAACGAAATCACACCCCCGAAAATAAATTGACAGCTTCACAATTAATTGTTAAATTTCATAATAATTTGTATCACGGAGCCAAATGGGTCATGCTTTGTACAAACAGGAATATTCCCAAGAAAGGCTGGGGGTATGTACTCCACTGAGTACATCGCCTGGTACCTCCAAGTTTTAACTCCGACACTGTACTTACTGTACAGGTGTGGTGGGAGTCCATTTTCCTGTTGAGGTCCACATTTTTTGTTGTTTATTCGGTCACTTGCTTCCGACTCTTCAAACCTATCCAGGTTTTTTCACCAACCATATTCCATAGCCAAAAGTGGATGAAGCCAGAGCCAAAAGTGGGTGGAGCCAGATCCACAGTGGGTGGAGCTACAGAAGTGACTCTTAATTTTGTCCAGTGCACAACAGGGAAAAAAAGACATGTGCATCCAGGCATTCTCCTTCCCTACCGTGCGTGAGCCCCCCTTTGTAGTTGGAAGGCATCAATAACTGTAGTTGGAGTAAATAATATGGGTAACCTGGAGTGGGTCCAATGAAGGGGCATGGCCTCGAAAGAGCCTGGAGGTCTGGATTGGGAGGCCTGGAGGTCTGCATTTGGCCCATGGGCCAGAGGTTCCACATCCTTAACTCTACTGCAAGCCAGAGGATGAATGCCAGAGATGTTGATCCTCTTTCAGCCCAAGGGCTGAATTCCATTTCAGAGAAGCTCTTGGGGACCACATTCCAGCAGTGGGCAGAGCCAAAGGCAAAGCGGAGGGCCCAAAACACCAAAAATACCAGCCTATTGTAGCTTAAAGCTCTTAACTGCCAGTCACTAAGCCTTAGAAGAAGTGTTTTGACCTGTTAGAATGGGGAGAAAACTGCACAAAAGCTGTGAAACCACCAAACAGTGGTCAAGGGAAAGGGTATGTGGCCATCTGTGGAATGCTGAAGGACTGGGACCCCAAAGGAGCTGGAGTTGGCCCCCAGGTCTGGTATTCTGCATCCCTGATGTATGCAACCCCAGTGCCTTAGGCTGTCCCTGTCTAGGGAGAATATGTGGTGAATCTCCTTCAGATACAGAAAGATATTTTCTTAGATTACTATTACTACATGTTGGTGCCACCAGTTACGAAGATATCAGAACATATAATGGGGCAGTATATGATACTTTTAAAGAAGCATCTCAAGCACGTAATTTACTAATAGGACGTGCGGAATGGCAAATATGTTCTGGCCCCATCACTTCCTGGCATATAGAAGGGGAAGAAATGGAAGCAGTGACAGATTTTACTTTCTTGGGCTCCAAGATCACCGCAGACGGTGACTGTAGCCATGAAATTAAAAGACGCTTGCTCCTTGGGAGGAAAGCTATGGCCAACCTAGACAGCATAGTAAGAAGCAGAGACATCACCTTGCCGACAAAGGTCCATCTAATCAAAGCTATGGTTTTCCCAGTAGTAATGTATGGCTGTGAGAGCTGGACTATAAGGAAGGCTGAGCGCTGAAGAATTGATGCTTTCGAACTGTGGTGCTGGAGAAGACTCTTACGAGTCCCCTGGACTGCAAGGAGGTCAAATCAGTCCATCCTAAAGGAAATCAACCCTGAGTGCTCATTGGAAGGACAGATAATGAAGCTGAAGCTCCAATATTTTGGCCACCTAATGCGAAGAGAAAACTCCCTGGAAAAGACCCTGATGCTGGGAAAGACTGAAGGCAAAAGGAGAAGGGGACAGCAGAGGATGAGATGGCTAGATAGCATCACGGATGCAATGAATATGAACTTGAGCACGCTCCAGGAGAGAGAGCAGGACAGGAAGGCCTGGCGTGCTATGGTCCATGGGGTCACGAAGAGTCGGACACGACTGAACGACTGAACAACAACAAGTTAAATAAATAATGGTAAAAATGACATTTAGAACTTGTATTAGCACTTTGAATTCTTTACATGCACTTTCACTATGAAATTTTTCACCACATGATATGTATTAAAACATGAAGCAATTTCTTTAGCAGTCAATATCTCGAGTTCCATTCAGCTGTTTTACACATTTTTTTTAAAAAAAAATAAAGTATTTACCACACATATTTGGTGACAAATACTGAAAATCACTTTGGGGGGCTAATTTCATCAAAATAACTGGGAAAATATGTTTTTCAATTTTGTATAACTCCAAAACTGTGGCTCATAGCAATTTCCAGGGGGGTTTCTTTTGAAAAAGCTTTCAAAATTGAACACATTTCTCACTTACTGTACCAGTCTATCTCTAACAGTTTCAATACAAATTTAATACGAAATTGTCAAATCTCAAGATCGGGTAAAACAGCTGATTAATGAAGTTACTGAATCATAAGTTCCACACACATGGTGGTGAATTTTTTTGCAACAAGTACAGCTAATATCTAATTTAATTAAGGAAAGAGGTGAATGTAATATTTTTGTACCAGAAGTACAAAACATAATAAAATAGTTCTTCTTCTGTCCCAGGTAATAACTGGAGATTATTGGGATTGTAACATTTACAAGACAGACAACAAAACAGCCATTGGGAGGAGGCCTTAGCAGGTACAGTACATACTTCAGGTAATATACAGAAAAAAAGAAGATGGTGGTGGCAGTGGTGTATTTGTATTAGTCATTTACCTTCTTTTTTGCATAGAGGTTATACTAGATATTGGGCATCTACCATTATCATCCTGTCTAAGGGCAACCAGACAAAGTTTGGGGGAAGCCCTGCAATAATCATTATGAGCCTTTCCCACTTCTGTTGGTCAATAGCTCCATGGCTGTCCCAGCAGCTGCAATAGCATCTCAGCTAGAACAGAGAGGAACATGCCTGTTATGAAGCCAACATAGATGTTATCTCCCAGAGGTAGGCCTTCACTGTCTTATGGGCATAGATGGCTGGGATCCATGCTGGGGATATAAAGAGGTATTTGAGAGCCCAGCAGCCAAAGGAGATTTTTCCCACCACTCTTCTGGTGCCCAGAAAGAATGAGGATGGGTATAGGAAAAAGGGGGAATTAAGGTGCTAAAAAGTAGGGCTGTGCATTGCTGTGGTGCAAATCTGAATACTGAAGTGAATCGGGCTGATTCAGGGGTACCTCGTTGAGACCTGAAGAGGATCAGAACAGCACCAAGGTGCTCCGAAGCGAAGCGGGTTGCTGCCAAACTCATTGCTCCTCAGTCCACCTCAGAGATTCAAAGCTATTCTGAAGCCATTCTGAAGCCCAGACAGTTTGTCTCTAAATGTAACGATTTGCAAAAGATTAGGGAGGGGGCAAGGAGAAGGAGGGAGGGGGAAGGGGAGAGGAGGAGGAGGAGGAGGGGGAGGGGGGAAATGGTGAGCTTTGGTGAATGGCAACTCTAGTTGCCAAATTAGGACTGACCTTAACTCAGCAGTCTCCAATCAGTGACGGTGGTGGAGGAGGGGGGAATACTGTCTATATTGGAGATTAGCCTGCGTATGTTATATTGTGTGTGAGAGAGAGCTGTTTACAGTTGGTTAGAGAGAGTTGGCTAGATCTGTATGGTGTGCGTTGTACTGCAGCTTTGTCATTCTTCTTCCTTCCCACCCAGCCCTTCTCAATTCAACTATTACCTTTCTTTCTTTTCTAGATTCTTTATTTAAAAAACCAAAAACTTCTTAACAGTACTCTAGTTTCCTCCTTTCCTTGCTTTGTTCTTTGGCTCCCCACCCCACCCCACCCCACCCCACCCCAGCCGCCTTCTCAGTTCAACCATTCTTATTAGCTTGCTTGCTTGCTTGCTTGCTTTCTATATCGTGTGTGTGTGTGTGTGTGTGTGTGTGTATAAAGTACTTTCCTTTCCTTGCTCTTGGCTCCCCCCCCCCGCCCTTCTCAATACCTGTATTCTTTCCCTTTCCATTTTTGAACTCTTTACCTTTTTCCTAAAAACAACAACAACAACACTTAAAAACCCTTTTCTCTTCTGTTTGGATTATAGATAGTGTACTGTACTCCTTCCCCCTCCCCCTTTGCTTGTACGTAGTTCTGTATTTGCTTTGCTTCATGTGCGTATGTGTGTGTGCTTGTGTTGTGGTGAAGCAAACAGTGTGTGGCAAAGCACTACACACAAGTCCACATTTCAAAATATAGTGGACAAAGCACTACACACATTAACATATATTATTTAAATTTAATACTACACCAAGCAGTAGTATTAAAGCATATTGTGGGAAAGCAAGCCCAATATGAAGCATCTTTGGGGTCTTGATATGGGGGCTGCCCATGGCCCAAATTTCATGCAGTTCTGTGCAACCAGTGAAAAGCTGTAGCTCTTTGCTTTGAGAGTTTGTGTTGAAAAAAGCACATTTTAGCACAAAAACTACTCTGCCAGCCTGCCTGTTTTCCCAGGTAATATGTATTCCATTCAGTCAAAGAGAGCTTGAGGTCACCCACTGTGAAGCTGAATGGGAAAGTAGTACTAAGGGAGAGGATTATTTTGCACTTCAAAGAAACCCACACCAGAGATTAGGGATAGTGACTTCCTCCTAATCACCACTTAAACACCTAACTTCTCTGATTATCCCTTTATGACCTTTGGTTTGAGTTTCTGAGAACGGCATGTTTTATCTGGTGCCTAGAACAAAAACTAC
The DNA here is from genome assembly GCF_057233095.1 of Heloderma suspectum. Classification (NCBI taxonomy): domain Eukaryota; kingdom Metazoa; phylum Chordata; class Lepidosauria; order Squamata; family Helodermatidae; genus Heloderma; species Heloderma suspectum. The sequence goes on along the minus strand of NC_139461.1, from coordinate 281,006,161 downwards.
TGGGCCAAACTGTCTGGGGTTTGGCAGCTTGAATGACCCACATTGGGGCTGCCAGGTGTCCAGATTTCATGCACTTCTGTGCCAGCAGTGAAAAGTTATAGCTCTTTGCTTTGAGAGCTTTTGTTGAAAAAAAAATCAAATTTTACCTGCACCTAGCACAAAATGTACTGGGACAAACGGTCTGGAATTTGGCAGGTGTGATCACCTCCATGGGGACTGCCAGTTCCCCAAATTTCACATACTTATCATGAAAACTGAAAAAGATATGGCCATTTCTGTTTTCTAATGCAAGTCAATGGGAAAACACCAAAAAGGAGTGATTCAGATGTCCAAATCTCACTTCGGGTCCAAATCTGAAGTGAAGCGGATTGGGTCCAAATTGGTCCAAAGTGAAGCATGGCTGATTCAGAAGGTCCAAATCGGCATCCGAAACAAAGCGGGGGGTCCACGCACAGCCTACTAAGAAGTCCTTCCCTCTCTGTCTGAGGCCACAGGAGGTGGGGCAGAAGCCATTCAAAGGGGATCAGGGCCAATATACTGTATAATGAGGACGTGACAACAACTTTCTGAAGCATCAGGAACTCAGGGATTCAAGCTAGGATGAAAACCCCTTTGGATCAGGTACTATGGCCTTCTCACTGCACCACCACAGCTCCAGGCTACAGGAAGGATATGCAGACAATTCAAATCAGGACATCTAGTTTCACATCTCAAAATCCTTATAACCTTTGGAATCAGGTGATCCCAGGGAGCCAATCCCATCCCTCTGTTTCCTATAAAACTCCCCAGGTTTGCTGTACTCTTTCAGTCTGACCAGCTGTTTTGTTGCTAAAAGAGAACACCAAGGGCTGCTCTGCCTGCCAGTGTGATAAAGCATGTGTGAATGAGAAAGAATGTGTCACCTGTGTAGAATCAGACTGGTGTGTCCTGTTCTATATGTGCAGCAGCTTGAGGTGGTAAGGCGGGCTGCATCATGTCAGACTTAGGTGGAGCAATCACGTTTAAAAAAAAATAAAATATACAATTTCTCTACAAATTGGGTCCTTCCTTGCATTACACTTGGTGATGGAAGGCCATCAGGAAGGAGATGAGGTGGGCTTCCCTTGGAAAGGGGTTCCACAATTTAGTAATTGCCATAGAAAAGGCCCCTTCCCACATCCCAGCCAAACAGAACTCAGATATTGGTGAGCTGCAAAGAAGAGCCACTCTAGAAGACCTTAATGAACAAACACGTTCTTATGGTAGAAGATGGCATTCTGACCCCAATCTATATAGCACTTTATAGGCCATAAACCCAGGACTTTGAAATGGGCCTAGAAATGAACCAGAACCCAGTGCAGCTGTTGCAATAAGGGAGTCATGTGCTCGCAATAACTGACCTGGCCAACAAATTGGCTAAAGCATTCTGAACCAACGAACATTTTTGGATTCTTTTCAAAAGCAGCCCCATGTAGAGAGTATTGCAGCAATCCCTTTATGAGGTAACTCAGACACCATTCACAAGTTAGCCCCCACACATTCAGAGAACACATAGAGAGGAGTTGAGCAGGGCCATGCACACTGGGTAGCTTAACAGATTAATGTAAAGGGAATGACAAAATACAGTGTGCCATTGACACTGCCATTGAGCAATCTAAGAACTGTCCTGCTCCTGTCCAGGAACAGAAACTCCCATCCCTAATTACACTATGCATTTGCATTAAATTTAAAAGCACTTCTGCTTTTCTGATCAGTGAGAATGTTCAATCTATCCATGTATATATTACCCATGTAAATGTGTTGTCTTTCATAGGGAGAATAACCAGCCCTACCCACCATTCACTCTCAACATTAAGATGACAACCATATACACCCATGCTTGGGATTTGCTTCTGAGCAACCATGCATGGGTTCCAACTGCGTGTCGTTTTCTTCTTCACTGACACCATACATCACGGAACTGTTTCCCAGGATGCTACTCAAATATGATCAAGGTCTCCACATTTATGAGCATATTCCAGGAGAAGAATGAACTGTGTGGTATCTCCAGTGTTGACTAATAAAAACTTAATTAGCATCCTCATTGGATGAGGATTGACATGATAAAGGGACCACAAGATGATTTGATTATAGCCCTATGCAGGTGTATGTCTGCTTGCATGTAAAGTGGGGAGGGGGACCTGGGTGTCAGGGTGGAAACTGAGCCGATAGAACCCCAGAGCAGTTCTGATTCTGAGGAGGATCAGCAATCCGTGGGAGAGGAGCCAGCTCATCCCTCACAGGCACAGCAGCTGGCAGAGATTCCTCCTGCCGGCATTCCTGAGATAGATAGTGATCCTAGCAGTGAGAAAGTGTGGGAACGGGGCTTGCTAGACGCTCGACGCAGAGAGCGACGAGCAATGGAGGACACGGAAAGGAGGCGTGGCGCCCGTTTGGCGCACAAGCAATGGCCGCCTCCCGTAGACCCAAGGGAAAGAGGGAGAATCTCTCCCTAGCCAATATGTTCAGGGTCTTCAAGTGACTCTCCTTCAAATGGGGATCAACTGCCTACTCGGCGCATAGGCCAATCTGCTGTTCCTTGCTTAGTCGCTGGAGATTATCATCTGAAAGAGGCATTAAGTTGTAAAAGGATTAAAGCCTTGAAAAGAATCCTTTCATCTGTGTCTTGAGTTGGCTATTGGAGTCTACTGAAAGAGGCCGCTAGGGCGCCTCTTGACACTGGGCAACCATGTAAGCCCCACCCCTGCACACCCAGCAGCCACTTAGACCATCACATGTTGAGCATGAAGATCTGAAAAGGTCTCTGTAAGTGTGTCCAGCTGAATGCACTTACAGAGCCCTTTTCAGGTTTTTGCACTCAACAGAGCCCTTTTCAGAACTTTCCATTCAATGCCTGGGTTAACACAGCACGACAAGTCAGAGTACAGGTTAAGTATGTATTGCATCTGGGTTGTTGTTGAACTGTGGACTGTTGTTGAATTGTGGGTTGTTGTTAAGCACAAACAACCCATGAGGAGAACCCATGATTTGTTGTTGGGTTGTGAACTCAGATGGCGGAATATGGGAAGAGCGGCGAATTGGGCCTGCCACTTCTTGGTCCTGCCAGCTGGCCAGCCACACAGGCAGCCAACAGAACCAAGAAGCGGCTGCTCACTCACTCATGCTCGCCCAGCTGGCTAGCCATGAAGGCAGCTGGCAGGACCCAGACGTGGCCGTTCACACCCTCCTGCTTGCTTGCTCCTGTCAGTGGAGCGGCAGCAGCAGCTTGCTTGAGATGGCAAAATTCCTCAGGCTGGGCTTGTATCCAAGGTGTACCTTAGATAGCTCCTTTAGAGTTCTGACTGGTTCTGACTGAAACCCAAAGTTGATCAACGCCCCACTGACATCGGGGCCACCAGCCTCCACTGGTGCCAATGTAGAAGTAAGATTCAACTGACAGACTGGTTAGCTTCCATTCATGGAATGTGGGGTGGGCACCATCTTGTCCTTCATTGCTGGCAGCGAAATGGCTTGGGCTGCCCCTGAACAGGCTTCAGGAATCTCAACCTCTCCTCTCCACTTTCTCTGATGAACCATTTGAACCGAGTATCCTGAATCTCTCACTTTCTGACACAAGCCTGGAACCTTCTCCCTCAGAATCCCTGCACTCTACTTCCTCTGACTAAGGCCTAGTTGATAATTGTTTTCTCAAAGTTTTACTTAGCAACTGGGTGGGAGAAGGAAGGAATCCTGCTTCACTGCCACCTCTTTGAACAGGATTGTGCCTTACAATCAATTTTCACTCGATTTTAACACAAAAATATCGCATCCAAAAATCGATAACCTATACTTTAAAAAAAAAAAATCTACATGTGATGTCTGCAAAAGGTTCCAGTGTGCAGAGCGGGAAGTTTCTGTGCTGGTCATGTAGAGGCGAGTTCTAAAATCAATCGTTTTGTGGTTCAAGCATTTCTGGATATTAGGGATGGGAGACAATTTAATTTGGTCCGCATTTTTATGCAAACTGAACTTATTGGCACTTCCTGGAGTAATAAGTGGATCAGAACGTCCTTTGGATTGTGCACGTCTCCAAATTTTGTGATGCAGTTGCCAGCTCAGTTGTGTACAAAATGCGTACCTAAGGAGGAAATTATGTACCAAAACAAATGCTAATTTTTGAGCTTGCTTTTTTTTAAAGTGCAGACTGAAGTGGAAGTTAAATGGAACTGAAAACTGACACAGGCCAGAAACAGACTGATATACCCCTTCCTGCCAGATGTGGTATCTTCTGATCTTGAAATCATGCTTTCTAATTTCAGATGTGTTGAGAGTTGCTGTGGTTACTCAGCATTGAGGAAAACTTGCTTTGCACATTCTCAGAGGATTTCTCTTTTTTATTATTGCTTTCAAATAATAATTCAGTACAGACTTTTTTCCAACACCTATGCTTTTGTGTTCAAGATTTTCCACCCATATTGGCTTCTCATATACTCATATCACTCTTCCTGCCATCATCACACATCCTTACTAAAATATTAATAGCTCAGTAGATGCATCAATACCAGGTTCAGAATGAAGCAAGCAACATAGAGCAGATTGTTGCAAAATAAGCAACTGTTCATAATTTTTTATTCATGTGGTCGGTTTTAGGTTTGGATTTCTTTTCCCTTTTTCTTCTTTTAGTCCAAAAATCTAATTTATTTTCATTTTGTACGATATATGAATTACTTGATTCAGAGCTACCAACAATAAATCTATACAGCTTTGATTCACTGGATTCCTTCTCGACTTCCCCTGCGTGGGGCTGAGGGCAATGTGTGTGGTATGATCAACCAGCACTATCCATCCCATTGGGAAGCCATGGGGATTTAATGCTCCATTCAGTTTTTCACCTGTGAAAACAAGGATTGTTCTGGGTGTGGGTGAAATGTCTATGCCTCAGTTTTTCTACTGGGGGTGTCTGCCTCCTCTAACAAGCTCTCATTCATCAGCACACTCAAACACTCCAATTGTTCAGTCTCTTGGAGCAGGGGAATGAGTTGGGGTAGGGAAACAAGTTTATTTCTTGGTATTTCCCAAGAGGAAATTTCAGGGAAAATGTATGAAATTGTTTTTTTACAGCTCACTGAGTCACTTTGCTTACGAACAAGTGGTGTAGGGTGTGTGTGGCGGGAGAGCACACTCATACCTGCAGAAGGATTAGGTGATAGAATCATGACATGAAAGTAGATTGTATTCAAAAATGGGAATACTATTGTTGAATTTCCCCAATGTAAAAAAAATCTGCAACTAAAAAAATTAGCACATGGGGAGGGGGAGGTCTAGTCTAGCCTGCTCCCTACTATGATCCTTTTCTATTTGCATGTGATTTTCACACAGGAGAGCAATCAAAAATATGATTAACACTCAACCTATGTAAAGGCACAGCCCATTCCACCACTTCTAATGGGCTCAAGTTACAGGAAGCCACATTCCAGCTGAACGTCAGGAGAAACTTCCTGACTGTTACAGCAATACAACAATGGAACCCATTACCTAGGAAGGTAGCAGGCTCTCCCACGCTGGAGGCCTTCAAGACGAGGCTGGACAGCCATCTGTCAGGGATGCTCTGACTTGGATTCCTGCGTTGAGCAGGGGGTTGGACTCGATGGCCTTGTAGGCCCCTTCCAACCCTACGATTCTATGATTCTTTGATTCTGTACTCTGTCACCTCATTCTTCTGGATGTGTAGACCAGGCACTAAATGCAGGGCAGAAGGAGAAAGAAATCAGACCCACTGAAAGAACCTTGTTTCCTATAACTCCAGATATCCACTTTATTTTCAGTCTGGGTGTATTTAGAGCTAGACTGATTTCTAGATGGAACCAGTGTGTAGAATTAATCCTTCAGTTACTAGTTATTTATGAACATTCTCCTAATGTTCAACCAAAATCTACCTTCTTATAACTTAAGCCTATTAGATCCCTCTTGGGACAGCAAAAAATGTCTTTACCCTCTTCTATGCAACAGCCTTTCAGGTATTTAAAAACTGCTGTCACCTCATTGTGCTACACGTGAAGATCCCTTGCATTTGTAGGCCTCTTCAGAGTGGAGGAGCAGGAAGCACTAATGGCTAGTAGGGATGCCAGAGAAATCCACAACAGAATCCAGTGAGTTTGGATTTCTATGAATCCAACACATGGATTCCACAGCAGACCAGCTTTTCCCAAGTCGCATGGATTCTGCGGAGTTATGGACTTTTTTTTTTTTTAACTTTCCAGAATTTTACACAAATTTAATCATAGAAAAATGCATTAAAAAAAACCACACCCACCGAACATGCACATTTTCCCCATAGACTAAAACATGAAAATGCGCATTTTTAGGGAGACTTGCTCATTTTCACAAGTGCAAATTTGCCCAAATTCAGGAAATTGGAAAAAATCCAGTGCCACCAATGAGGGGATGATGGAATGAAAGGCACCTGACAATCTGCAAAACACATGTTTACAAAATCCATACATCCCTACTCATAGCACTGCTGACTCGGCTTGGATAAGTATGTGGAGCTGGGTCTTAGCATCAGTGGACAAGACACTGCACTGACAGCCTTTTGTCTGATCTTATTCTATAGCTGCTGCACCGCACAGCAGGGGTGGGTGGGAATTAAGCTCTTAAGTCTGTAGGTGCAAATCCAGACATTATTTTCCAAGGCCCCCAATGGGAAGAAGACATAAGCAGATAAGAAATCTTCAGCAAGTTTATTAGTCAGGTTAAAAATTTACATATATAAAAAAGATGTTTATTTAAAAATACGACTACCTTGCCCTGCTTTCAGAGAGAAAGATCTATACACACACGCATATATAGAACTTTTTACAAACTGTTTTATTTTTTTTAGGTGGGGGATAATGACAATTTCTCCATCAATACTATCAAAGTCAAATTAGGACTCAGGGCAGAGTGTTCCAATCAAAAATGTCCCAGCTCAGTTTTGGGGAGCATCTTATTCTAGTTATATTTATAAAACTATAATTGTTAAAACTATATTTCCTTTAAAAAAGCAGGTATTTGCGTGCGACTGAAGCAGAAAGCTTTAGACAAAGAAGCGGCAGGTGCTAGTGTTCACAGTGAGGGGTAACAAGGGAGACAGCAGCACAGTCTTCTGTCTGAGAATGTTAGAATTCTCTCCTTCTAACTGCTGGCCCTAAAAATAAAATTTAGCAAGGAAGGGGCTCTGTTTTCTAAGCAGGAATTTTGCCACCTGGGGCTCTTGGGTTTAGCCTCAGGAAAGAATCCACAAGTGTTGACCAATCCCAGCAGCTCTTGATGATGCTGTCACTGTATGTCTCACTTCCTGTTCATGCTCTGAAGTGTCCACCTGTTGGGGCTGAACTGGTTTTGTCACAGCTTAGCCCAACTGTCCATCTCAGGCAAAGGGAAAAAAATTATTCCAACTTAAGGTTTTTTGTTTTATTTTTTAAAAACCCTAGGAAAGAAGGGGGCAGTTTCACTTCCCCTCAGGATCCTGTGATATAAGAACAGATGATCATTTACAACAGGTCTGGAAATGCCTATGATGAGCTACAGGCCGCATCTGTGCCCCAAATGTAGGGTGGTTGTCCATGGCGATCATTTTTTGCCAGCAATCTGGTTTTCCAACTGGTCAAGTCGGGCAGTCATCTGGGCAAGTGGTTGCATTAAGGAAGACAATACATAGCTCATGTGGACAGTCATTTAACGCTGAAGGGAAGGCAATTGAAGACCACAGCGGAAGGTAAGTAGAATGAAAGCAGAACGGAATATAGGAAAAGAGTTGCCTGGACAACTAGCAAGCCTGGGCCAATATCCAGTTGCCCCACCCAATAGCATTAGCTGGTGCAACGGGTTTTCCAGGGAATCCTGTCACACCAGCTAACAACTGTTAGCATTACGCTAGAAGTCCCTTATGCCAGCACAAGATTTACATTAGCACTAGTGTCCAATTGGATACCGCCCATTAAATGGAGATTACATCTTCCCTTTGCGTGCAGGAGCTTTCTCCAGTTTGTGGAGCTTTGACCCTTTCAAGCAGTTGCCTTTGAGACTAAATCCTGAGGCAATTCAAAGTCTTTTCAGAATGACCAGTTAAGGTCCCATCTTTTCATGTTACATTGACAGCATGGGAGCCACTACGTCATTGTTCCTTCTCACACCGTGTTATGTGTGAGCTCCCCATATATGACTGCTTCTGACATTACCTTTGTGGTATGACTAGCCAATGTGATGTGGCTCTAGCTTCAGCTGGAAAGGAAATAAAGAAGTGGCCCTTTGAAACCAGCAGCTATCTGTTTTGTCTTGCATGTGCACCTTGGCTCTTTGTAGTTTTTTCCCTCTCGGATATTTGTTACAGTCGTATTCTGCCTTTCCTACAAGGAGGTCTCAAGGTGGAAATGAGATGTTCAGTCAGCAAACAGGTGGTCTCATTGCTACATTGGCTTATATAATGGGAATGTGGGGTAGTACTTGCAGGGGGAAAATCTGTGTGGAGAGGGGGTGGCGGTTTTCCTTCTTGATCTCTAGTTTTACTCTCGGGGGCCTATTTTTGCCTAAACAGTAAGCTTTGTAACCGAGTGGAGATTTCTGCCCTGCTTTCCTCCCATCCAAACCCATCACTCAAGCAGCCACCAGATCACCTTTGCTCCCCTGGAATCCTGCATGGCAATTACTTGGATGTAACTGCTCGATGTTCAGCATAAGGTTTGCCACATTTGTTGGGGTATGACAGTGAGCACTTACCCTCATCTCTAGCTTTTAAGTGTCCAATTCCTTTTGAGAATATGCCTTCTAAAACCCAAGGAATGGGATATTCAACATGGCAAATTCAAATCCTGCCAAAATAGGAATTAGAGCAACACTCCTGTTTGATGTGGCTGCTATATAACTTGCTTTGTGAAAGTTACACCGAAAAGGATATTTTTATCAGTGAGGTCTTCCAGGATTGCAATAGTGTTTGACTGGAACTGTACAAGGGCCTCGCATTCACATGGGTTACGGAATTCAGTTTCCCCTTTGCCCTCCTCTGAAATATCATAAAAATGCATTAGAAAAACAATCAGACATCCTCTGTCAATACTCAACATCACCTGAGGCCCCTGACTCCACAGGAGACTCTTCTCTGAGCTGACTGGATATGACCATTTCCTTTATGCTGACTCCAGAACAATGTACAAAAAAGGGCCACAGCTGTAAAAACCAATAAGAAATTAGTGAACAAGCACACAACTGTAAATGGGTCAGGTAATGCTAATATAATGTTGTAACAATATGAAAACACACAATGAACATAGTGGGTGTTAGTGATCTATTTCAAATAGGATCGCTGTTGGAACAATATAATTATACATATGAAAACAATGTGAATACAATCGTACATATATTGGAAGATAACAGAAGCATCTGTATCACAGGTATATACATATTAATATTATAGTTTGTTCAAAGGATCTTACAGTCTATCCAAAAAGTCTTTACAAGAATCCAGTGTAATCCTGTTTTGCATATGAGTTGCTTCTTCAGATAAATAATAACGTCCTTAAACTCAACAAAAACACCGTGGCTGTGTAATCTGAATAGTTTTTTGAATGAGGCTGCTTAATCCGCTGGCACAGTTTTCATTTTATCTCATAGAGTTTCACAGAGCTCAAACCACAGGCTGATAATTTCTCCTTCTCTAACATTGGTAAGCTGAAAAAAAACAAAAAAACACTGCTGACTCAACTTACCAACGTTAGATCAGGAGAAATTATCAGCCTGTGGTTTGAGCTCTGTGAAGCTCTATGAGATAAAATGCAAGCTATGCCAGTGGATTAAGTGGCCTCATTCGAAAAACTATTCAGATTACAGTACTGCCACAGCGTTTTTTGTTGAGTCTAAAGATGTTATTATTTATCTGAAGAAGCAACTCATATGCAAAACAGGATTACACCGGATTCCTGTAAAGACTTTTTGGATGGACTGTAAGATCCTTTGAACAAACTATAATATTAATATGTATATACCTGTGATACAGATGCTTCTGTTATCTTCCAGGATATGTATGATTGTATTCACATTGTTTTCATATCTATAATTATATTGTTCTAACAACAACCCTATTTTAAATAGATCACTAACACCCACTATGTTCATTGTGTGTTTTCATATTGTTACAACATTATATTAGTATTACCTGACCCATTTACAGTTGTGTGCTTGTTCGCTAATTTCTTATCAGCTCCAGCACAATGCCAGGGGAAAGTTAAAGACAACTGAAATGTGAGAAGCAATTAGCCGTGTGTGTGTGTGCGCACGGTAAAAATTGTCCAGGGGCTACAATTATGACCTGAAAGAAGTGAGGAAAATAATTATTTGCTTGCAACAGACGCCTGTATGACCTTGGAGGAGACACCACGGCTGGCATGTGCAATTGTTCTAACTCACTGATAGCGTGTGCAAGCACAGCCTGCTGAGGTCAGTCAATATGTTTAAAATTGAGCCACTTGATAGCAATATTTTTGCCACATGTAGTACTTGAGAAGTTTTGTCCATAAGTTATTCCACAATGGGGTTGTGCTAAAGGAGGTAAGAAGCTAAACCACAGCTCAGCTTCTGGGTAGACCAAGTCTTAGGAACAGGTTTTGTATACTACCTAACACCCTGTGAAAATCATAGTACTGAGATTCTCAGATGATACATGGCATCTGCAGCGGCAGAAAGTCTATTTTCCATGTGCAAGACGGATACAGCAGAAGATGAAACTTAAGGACAAAATCTGTAGTAAAGTCTTCTCATAAACAACACAGAATTAATTCTACCGAACTTCTATTGTCCATAGGCTGTAGGCACAGAGTGTAATCAGGTCCAAATAAAACTAATTTTGCGCACAGAATCTACGTATGTTTGCCTGAATAGGTGGTGATGTGCACAATAAGATTCATTTTTAAAAGAAATCTGATACAGGTGGTGGGGTAAGACAGCCAAATCATTGCAAAATGTTTGGCTGCAGGACTGCTCATAATAATAACTGACTCCTCCTTTTAGGAGGAAACTAAAATAGTAGTAGTAGTGCAAAATAACCTGGATACTAAGGATTAGATGCAGAATGCACCATTTATGCATGGGATTTACTGGAACATGTCATTCAAGAATTTGATGGTGCAGGCATAACAGTAAAGGATTTTGCTTTTCCCCAGATCCCACCATCACTTACCAGGACAGATGTTGAGTTTGAGATTGTCAACAATATGGGTCATGGTGTTAAAGTCTGCCGAGTATGAGAAGTGCTGTTCCACTGGCTGAGAAGCAATTTCTCTCAGTTCCTCCTCAACAGCTTTACCAACGCCAACCGCAAACATGACAATCCCTGCATTCCAGAAACATACAATGGATCAACGTTTAGGTGTCTGTAGGATACAAGCAGTTCAGTTTGGTAGGACTTTGGCCAGTTGATTGAACCAGTGGAGGCTGGTGGCTCCAATGTCAGTGGAGCAATGAATCCATTCCCAGTTTCAGTCAGAATTCTAAAGGAGCTATCCAAGGTGTTGGATGGCTGACTGAAACCTAGAGTGGATTCACTGCCCCACTGACATCGGCGCCACCAACCTCCACTGGTTTGAACCTCAGTAACAGAGCTATGGAATGGTATTTATACAAAGTAGAGGAAGACCTTGGCAGCAGCATCTTAAATATAGGTATCAGTCACAAATATTTTACCAATAAGGGCATCAGAGGTGACCTTGGGGCTGCAACCAAACTAGTTGCTGGTTTAGAAGAATTAGAATATCTACACCCTTAGTTTTTAAATTGGTCACAAAAAGAGACAAAGTCTCAGGATGTTGGAAAAAAAATAGTTTTATTCCTCGATGTAGTTCAACTCGTTTCGGCCCTCTACCATATACTTTGGGCCTTCAGAGGTTAAGATTGTTGACAAATTGCCTGCAGAGATCTCTGAAATGATAAATCTCCAAGATATGTCTCCTGCGATTTGTGGGGAGACATACCTTTTCAGAGGTCTCTGCCAGCAATTTTAAAAATCTTACCCCTAAAGAAGACCCAAAATATATGGTAGAAGGCTGAAACATGTTGAGCTACTTTGAGGAATAAAACTGTTGCCAGGTTTTTCAACATCCTGAGGCCTCGTTTCTTTTTGCCATTGGGTTATTTTGGATGTTCTCCAAAGGTTTTTTCTGACCTTAGTTTTTAAACAACAGACAAATTCTGAACTGTACAAGGGCTGAAAAGCCAGCCCCACTGGCTCCACCTTCTAACATGTTCTTGCATGAGCCAAGACAAAGGCAAAACGTTTTTAAATCCCATCCCCCAGTATGAACAGGAACAGACATTTTGGCAAATTTCCCCCTATTGCCCCTCTGATGGCACTCTGACAGAGGGTTGATGTACTTTATTTCAGTAGTCAAGCTGTTGCAGAGGTGCACTCACTACTAGTGTACAAACTTCTCTGCAAGACTAAACTCAGAAGAAACTAGTTCTTTGTGGCTAAAACTGTCACAGGGCATCTCTACACCAGCCTAAAATCCTGCATTTAAAACAGGGCTTTCTGCTTCCATTTTAAATGCAGGATCACGACGACTCCCTTTTTCACATGCTTCCTTTTCCCACACCCCCTTCCCCCTCCTTCTCCCCGTAGCTGAGTCTTCCATTATCTTTCACTGATCTCACTCCTCTTCTTGCCACTTTTCCTCTTTTCACGGAGGGAACTCAAGCGGAACACAACAGGGTAATTTGATAGCTCATTATCTGCAGTCTATTTAAAAATGGAACAAAGGGCATTAAGTGCAGGAGGCACCTTGAATGATCACAGCGTCATGTAAAGAGCCCGCAAACTTCCGTGAAGGACAATCTCAATCGCAGGATAAAAGCTCAGCATGAAGGAGCCCACAGAGAGCTCTAGGTCAGTTTTTCCTCTTCGGCAAGCTCTAAGTCACAGCAGAAGAAACGCAGGCAGAGAGATGCTGCTTAAACATCTCTCTTCCACATCTCAAAAACGACCTCAATCCTTGAGATCATCTGGTGAGGCTTTCATGGTGGTGTCACATACTTCTGAGGTCTGCTCCACAGTTGTTCAGAGCAGGGCATTTAGTGTAGTGGCACCCATTATGTGGAATAATCTTCCCCCTGACTTTAGACATGTGCCAACACTTTTTATTTTTAGGCGGTTGTTGAAGACCCATCTGTTTATGCAAGCGCTCCCTGTGTAGTGTGGCCTACCATCTTATGTAGCTACAACTTATGTATTTGTCTTTATTTTTATATTTCTATGATTTCTGTACACGGCTTTGAAATATTTAGATACAAGTGACTTGTACTCAATACTCATGAATAAATGAATGAATGAATGAATGAACTTTCCTAAGCTGTTTTTATACTCACAGGGGGAAAGGTATGAGGTTCCTGTAACTTCCCTGTATAGTTTCCTTTGAAGATGAAACACAGGGATGGTGTTTTGTTTTTAAAGTGCTGCATACATACTCATTAAATTAAAAAATACATCCATCTGTCCCCTTTTATTAAAAAAAAGTTATTTTAAAAACTGGGGGATGGTGATTTTGAGCCCAAAAAAAGACTGGGGACAGATGGGGGGGGGGAATCAAGCAGCTTCTCTCTGCCTACCCTTCCTCCAGTCTGACTCACAGCCTGCCCACTGACTTTGCTTTTAAAAAAAATAATAGAGGAAAGAAACACAGAACCATGCAACTCGTAGGCTGAGTGTCAGTTTGCAGCCAAAACCAGTGTACATGGTGCGGTCTGGCTGGAACACTAGTGACAACGTGAACTCGCCTTCCCCCTCCTCCTACAGTAGTTGTTCAACAGCTGAAAAATTAATGCTACTATTGTAAAACGAGAGATGGTTGAATGTACATTTAATTATAAATGTGCATAGAGTCAGTAAAAAAAGAGGTGGATAGACATAGCTTTGATGAGAAGGAAGCAAGAGCTTCCAGACATAAGACTGGCAAAGGCTGAAGCCTTCTTTTTTCCCCTTCCCTTTTTTTTTAGGTTTAACTGCAAAACCCAAGCTGCCTGTATTCTTCTGGGCAGAGATCAGAAAGACTACTATACTGTCGCTTCTCTGCATCTCTAGGAGTTCTGTAACTGATGAGAAAGGAGCACAGCGGCCTCACTTCTTTTAGGCACAGTAACCTGAGACTCTATGCATTTTCCTTTTGGCAATAACAGGAGGAAACCAGAAAAATCACCAATTAGCCACAAATTCCTAACATGGCCCAGAAACAGAGAGGCAGATCAATTGGCCGGAATGCTCCAGCAAGCTTTTGGTTCATCTGCCAAAAGTGGAGGAGTTTTTGCCCATATAACTTTACCCAGGCCATTAAAGGCAGGCGCTGCCATGCCAGACAGTCTGCCTATCTATGACACAGACTCAAAACTGGCTTGAAGAGTCATTCTCTCTCCCAGTGGAACTGTAATTCTGTGCTAAAGGGACTTGGGATCTCTAACAGTCCATTTTCAGCACCTTCACCAAGTTGCAAGTCCCAGGATTCCTTAAGGAAGCCATGACAGTTCAGCAGACATAAAACCAGTATCAATTTGTAGCGCAGCTGGTCAGGACCATTACCAATGTTAATGCTAAGCAAGTGTGGGCGATATCTGTGCTTCCTAAAAAGAAGATGACAAGACCATATCTTAGTAGCAAAGTGTATGCTTCGCATGCCAACAGTTCCAGGTTCAATCCCTGGTATCTCCAGTTAAGAAAGGATCAGGTAGCAGAAGATGTGATAGTCCTCTGCCCCTCCGCCCCCTAGACCAGGGGTCCCCAACGCAGTGCCTGTAGGCGTCATGGTGCCTGTGAGTACTTCCAATGGTGCCTGTGAAGGGGTGTCAAATGTGCTGCCTATGGGCACCCACATTTTTTCCCACATTTTAAAAATATACATACATGGATTTGTATATAACACATACAACTTTCTAGCAATTGTACATAGGCTTCAACAAAAGCAGACCAAATATCCAAATAAGTATCTGTTTGAAGGTGCAGCTATTTGCTACCCATTCAAATACTGAATGTGTTTTAAGGTCTTCAATCTATTTCATTATAGGAGGTGAGTGTTTATCATTTAGGCAAAATGATAACAGATGACAAAGAAAAGGCAGAGGTGCTCAATTCCTATTTTGGCTCAGGCTTCTCCCAAAAGAGGGTCTATGACCCCGCCGGCAAAGGCAAAGTACAGGCTGAAGGGGCAGGATTGCAGCTTGAGATCGACAGGCATATGGTCAAGGAACACCTAATTACTTTGAATGAGTTCAAAACTCCAAGGCCAGATGAACTGCATCCTAGAGTAATAAAGGAACTGAAGAACAGAAGAACTCTCAGAACCACTGTCTATTCTCTTTGAAAAATCATAGAGGATGGGTGAAGTGCCAGATGATTGGAGGAGGGCTAATGTTGTCCCTATCTTCAAAAAGGGTAAAAAGGAGGAACCTGGGAACGACAGACCAGTCAGTCTAACATCAATCCCTGGGAAAATTCTGGAGCAGATTATAAAGCAATAATCTTGCTTTATATACTTTATATACTATAATCCATTGTAAACACCTTGAAAACAATGCAGTGATTACTCGAAGCCAACATGGATTTGTCAACAGCAAATCCTGCCAGATGAATCTGATCTCATTGTTTGATCAAATAACCAGCCTTGTGGACTGTGGGAATGCTATAGACATAATATACCTTGACTTCAGCAAAGCTTTCAACAAAGTGCCCCACGATATCCTGATGAGCAAACTAGCTCAAAGTGGGCTAGATGAAACAACGATCCGTTGGCTACAGAATCGGACTCAAAGAGTGCTTATCAATGGGACCGTCTAAAACAAGGGAGAGGTAACGAGTGGGGTACCGCAGGGCTCAGTCCTGGGCCCAGCGCTCTTCAACATTTTTATTAATGACTTGGAGGAGGAGGTGCAGGGAATGCTGATCAAATTTGCAGATGACACAAAATTAGGCGGGATAGCTAATACTTTGGAAGACCGAAACAGAATTCAAAGTGATCTTGATAGGCTGGAGCTCTGGGCAGAAAACAACAGAATGAAATTTAATAGGGATAAATGCCAAGTTCGGCACCTAGGAAAAAGAAACCAAATGCACTGTTACAAGATGGGGAATACTTGGCTCAAAAATACTACAAGCGAGAAGGATCTTGGAACTGTTGTAGATCACAAGCTGAATATGAGCCAACAATGTGATGTGGCTGCAAAAAAGGCAAATGCTATTTTGGGCTGCATTAATAGAAGCATCGCTTCCAAATCCGGGGAAGCACTAGTTCCCCTCTAGTCAGCACTGGTTAGGCCTCATCTGGAGTAGACTATATTGGGTTAGATCAGGGGTAGCTCTTCAAATGTTGTTGGGTGCAGCTCCCCTCACCATTGACCAGGCTGGCTGAAGCTGATGGAAGCCACATGGAGGGGGAAGGGTGGTGTGAGCTGCCAGGAGGGCAAAGCCACAAAGAGCGCAAGCCACCACCACCCTCCCCCTCTTCCCCCTTTCCCCCTTGCAAGCTGCCTCCATCTGCCTTCCCCTCAATACCTCATTCTTTGTGCAACAGAGGCACTGGTGAGGTGGCCCTGGAAACTACCACTAGCACTGCAAGGCAGGCAATCTCCAGGGCTACCTCCCTACCAATATCTCGCTGTCATGGAGGACCCCTCAGAATGAGGGGTGGAGCAGCTGCTGCCACCACCCTATGCCTCATTCTGAGCAAGGCATCAGCTGGGCTGCACTCCAGGGAGCTGCCAAGCACTCTCCTGTTGAGGCCTTTGACCCAACAGGAGGGTGGCTGGTGCAGCTCTTCAGAACCACCACCGCCACCCACCTATGCCTTACTCAGAGTGAAGCACAGGACAGGTGACGGCCGCTGTTCCCGAAAGCTGCAGTGGCTACTTTTCTGCTGCAGCATTTGCCACAGCAGGAGAGCAGCCAGTGGAGCTCTCCAGAGCAGCCACCTGCCCTGTGCCTAACTTTGAGAAGCAGACGGCAGCAGCATCAGAACCCATGGTTCTCCCAGCAGCCGAGTGTGCGGGATCAGGCACCCTTTCAGACCTGCCCCCTAAGGTAGGGGATTCATCCCACCTCATGGGAGGGCAGGCCCTGTTTTCAGCCCTTTAGTTTTGTTTTAAATGTATTCTTGTATTTTTAGATCTTTACACCGCTGCTGGCTTTTACTCTGGTTTTTTAATTTGTTTTTATTGTGCTTTAAACTTTCAAAGGTTTTATATTTTATCATGCTGTAGTTGGCGGTTTTAACTTTTGTGAACTGCCCCAATGTGCTTTGGCTACTGGACGGTATAGATAATAAAGAAACAAACAAACAAACAAACTCTGCAACATCTCTCTCTCTCTCTCTCTCTCCCCCTCTCTCTAAAAAGTTAGGAATTCCCTTAGTGCAATGTTCTTTCAGGTATTTAGGTGTTCAAGTTACAAGAAAATTTTCCAAATCCTTTACTTATAATTATGGCAAACTATGGAAAAAAGTTAAGAACAATCTGAATAATTGGAGTGAAATCCTATTCTCACTTTCAAGTAGAATTTCTTTAATAAAAATGATTAAAATTTACAAATTTACTCCTAAAATTTACATATTTATTTTACATACTTCCCACTGAAATCCCACCACAATGGTTCAAAATTTGGCAGCAAAAATTGGAGTTTTTTATTTTTAAAAAGAAGAAACCCCGAATAACCAAGACTCTTCGGTATAGACTTATTAGAGAGGGAGGTTGAGGGATCCCATGTTTAAAACTTTATTATGAAGCATTCCGGATCCGCCATTTGCTCTCCATATTGGCAGTTAGGAAAGAAGAAGCAAAACAATGGGTAAGAATACCGGAATCTTTGTTACAGAAGGAAATTTTTTATACTATACCATATATTAAAAAAAAACAAATAAAACAGAGTATGCAAATTCTTCATTTGACATTAAAATCAGTTTGGAAAGTATGGAAATTTCGGAAGGAAAAATTGATTCCTGGGATTTCTCCTCTTATCCCCATCAGCAGACACTCAGATTTTCATTCCAATGATAAATTAATAATTTTAAAAAAATTAGAAGAGGTAAATCTAGGGAAATTACAAGATTATTATGTAAACAGACAATCTCTCTCCAATAATTTACAAAATAGCAGGATAACTTGGATGATGTGGTATCAGTTTAGTTCCTTTATTAGGCAAGAAAATACAAAACAGCAAGAATGTAGGGAACTAACCAATTTTGAAAAATTAATACAGAATATTTCAGGAGAGGGAGAAGGTCTGGTTTCACATAAAATGTTAATTGAGATCGATATAGGATCTAAAATAAATTTTAAAAGAGTATAGGAAATGGAATGTAGATATTGAAGATATGTGGGATAAATTTCCTTATAAATCAGTCTCAACCAAATTTAGAGAGACAGCTTTAAAAATAATACAGAGGTGATACCTGACTCCCCTCAGGATTGCCTATATAAACAAATCATTCTCCACTAATTGTTGGAGGGGATGCAGTCAGAAAGGTACCTTTGTGCATATGTGGTGGGATTGTGAGAAAGTTGCAAAATTTTGGGAGAGGATATTTCATAGATTTCAAAAGAGATTTCTAAAATACCTGAGTTGGCTTTACTCAACCTATACTGTGGGGAAAATCAAAATATATTGAATAAAAATTTGGTAGGTTTTTTGTTAGCTGCAGCAAGATTGCTAATAGCCAGGAAATGGAAAGACGCAAAGGGCTTAACTATTGCAAGTTGGTGTAACATAACATGGGAAATTGCCCTTTCGGAAAAACTCACAGAAAAACTGAGAATTATAAAGGGTGTAAAAAAAGAAGGAATCATTTCATGTGGACTGGCGACCTTTCACTATACATACAAATATACCTGCAATGAAGACTAAAGTACCTAGTGCATTTGGAAACACTTTGGCAGAGTTGAAGAAATACGTTTATGAAATTTATGTCTTAATTATGTATTAGTTTTCATTGAGGACAATATATGTTTATACTTAAGGACTCACCTCGCTGATTGGGTTTGATAAAAAAAAAAATTCCCAGCAGGTTATTGTGGGGGGTGGCGGAAGGTTATTGTTGTTTTTTGTTCTGTATTGTTTTTGTTCTTAGTAAGCAAAAATAAAATTAAAACAATTAAAAGGAAGGAAGGAAGGAAGGATTCTTGGAAAGAGAAATTGGGGACCATCATGTCATGGATAGATATGGTGAGATATACTTCAATAATTACAAATGAATCTTAAACTCCTGATGAACTTCTGTGGATAAATATAAGGTTATTAATATATCAAAATGCCTGTGATCCCAGCTGACTGTAATTGGATTTCCTATGTAATGTTTGTGTTTAAATAAATCTAAAAAAAACCCCAAAACTCTGCAACAACCCTCCCTCTCTCTTCACCACCCCCTGTCCCCCAGCACACACACCCTCACCTGACTCCTTTGCTCGTCTGGCCCACTCTGAGATGTCATCCTGAGAGCGCCCATCTGTGAAGACCAGGCCAATCCTTGGTACATTCTGCGAAAGAGGCCGGGCACCTTCCGCCTCAGAGAAGCTGTGCTCCAGCATGTGCTTGAGGGCCAGGCCGGTCATGGTGCCCTTCTCCATGTACTGCACCCTCTGCACTGCTTTCTTGACATCAGCAGCTGTTGTGAATTTGTTGAGGGGGAACTCTGTGCGCACACGGCTGGAATACTGGACCAGCCCCACACGGGTGCCGTGAGGGGACACGTCCAGGAAGTCCACAATCTGATTCACAAACTGCTTCACCAACTCAAAGTTCTGAGGCCGGACACTCTTGGAGCCATCAATCACCAGCACCAAATCAATGTGCCCAGCTTTGCATTCTATATATAACCCAAGGAGAAAAGGGAGGGTGAAATGAATGAGACAGCATTGGCTTTGCCTTCAAAAAAGAATAAAGGACAACATTATGGATATTGCAGAAACACCCTCTAATTCCCCAAAGATCCAGTCTAGGCATCTCCAGGCTTTCAGGATCCCAGCTTCACACATCACAGAATTTATTCCCAACCCTGCAGACCTTTTGCCCCACAGATCTGTGGAGATCCCTCCCCAGTCCTAACTCCAGAGAACTGTAATTTTAAGGGGAGAAGCCAGTCTCCAGTGCTTTACCTGCTGTGCCACCACCGCTCTGGTTCCTCAGCAAACCAGACAGACTGAACTGTGGGTCAAGAAAAGCCCAGTACCCAGGCTTCCAAATTGAAAAGAAAGTAAAATATTTGGGAATCCTTCTGACAAATATGAATTGTATGCTTTTTCAAAATAACTATGTTAAAGTGTGGAATGAAATTAAACAAGACCTATCAAAATGGGGAAAATTACAGCTATCACTTTGGGGAAGAATTGCAACGATTAAAATGAATGTACTACCTAGAATGCTATCTCTGTTTCAAATGATACCCATTATTACATCGGATTTACCTTTTAAGCAGTGGCAGAGAGACATAACGAAGTTTATATGGCAAGCAAAAAAGCCAAGAGTTAAAATAAAAAATTTACAAGATGCAAAAGAAAGGTGGTTTGGGATTAAAAAGGTAAAGGTGTCCCCAACCAGTCGTGTCCGACTCTAGGGTGCGGTGCTCATCCCGGTTTCTAAGCCGAAGAGCCAGCGCTGTCCGAAGACGCTTCCGTGGTCATGTGGCCGGCATGACTGAACACTGAGGTGCACGGAACGCTGTTACCTTTCCCACCGAGGCAGTACCTATTTATCTACTTGCAATTTCTTGCTTTCGAACTGCTAGGTTGGCAGGAGCTGGGACTGAAGACGGGAGCTCACTCCGTCACGCAGCACTCGGGTCTCGAACTGCTGACCTGCCGATCTTCCAGTCTGCAGTTCAGCGTCTTAACCACTAAGCCACCGCGGCCCCTTGGTTTGGGATTACCAGACTTTAAAACCTATTTCTCTGCCTGCTGCTTGGTGTGGATGAAAGAATGGGTGACGTTGAAAAATAGAAGACTTTTAGAATTAGAAGGACATGATTTGAGATATGGGTAGCATGGTTATTTGTGGTATGATAAAACAGAAGTGAATGTAGATTTTAATAATCATTATATAAACTCTCTGGAAAAGACCCTGATGCTGGGAAAGATTGAAGGCAAAAGGAGAAGGGGACGGCAGAGGATGAGATGGCTAGATAGCATCACCGATGCAATGAATATGAACTTGAGCACACTCCGGGAGAGAGCGGAGGACAGGAAGGCCTGCCGTGCTATGGTCCATGGGGTCACGAAGAGTCGGACATGACTTAACGACTTAACGACTGAACAACAACAACAACATTAAGAATTTGGAATAAATATAAATTAAGGTTTTATCAAAAAATACCACGTTGGATATCCTCACAAGAAGCAATGCATAGAAGAGAATTTGAAAACACGCATAAATGGTTAAGATATAATGATTTATTAGAATTGTCACAAGGGGAATATAAATTAAAATGAAGGGAAAATTTATTGGAAGAAGGTAATGTCTGTCAATGGTTTTCATATTTGCAAATTAAGGAAAGGTTCAAAATAGATAAGAAGAATGGAGGATTTGAACAAATAGAATCTGAGTTTGAATCAGTGTGGTGTACAAATGATGAACATGTCACTACTAAACTGTATAAATTATTGTTAAGGTACAAGACAGAGGATGAACAAGTAAAAGATTGTATGATAAAATGGGCCCAAAATGTTGGTCATAATATATTAATGGAAGAATGGGAAACTATGTGGGGAAAAGATCTAAAATTTACCTTATGTACAAATCTTAAAGAGAATTTCTATAAGATGATGTATAGCTGGTACATGTCACCGTGTAAACTGTCTAAAATGTATAAGGGTGTTTCTGGAAAATGCTGGAAATGTGAAGACCAAGATGAAACATTTTATCATCTGTGGCAGACTTGTAAAAAAGCTAAAACATTTTGGAAACGAATACAGTCTCTAGTTCAAAGAATATTAAAGACTACTATAGAATTAAAGCCAGAAATTTTTTTACTGGGACTAATGGACAAACACGTAAAAGAGAAG
Organism: Heloderma suspectum; assembly: GCF_057233095.1. Classification (NCBI taxonomy): domain Eukaryota; kingdom Metazoa; phylum Chordata; class Lepidosauria; order Squamata; family Helodermatidae; genus Heloderma; species Heloderma suspectum. The sequence continues at coordinate 280,984,153 of NC_139461.1, read as the reverse complement.
GGGGGAACCCTCTTTCTCTATATGATAACGGCTGCAACATTATTGTATGCACAAAAGTGGAAGAACGCAACAATACCAACTGCGAATGAATGGATTACGAAAATGATGGAGCTGGCAGTGATGGCAAAACTTACTATTATAATTAAAGAAGGATTAATAATTAAATTTATGTCAGAATGGAAACCTTTTTTAGAATTTGTACAAGAAATAGAGACAAATGATATCTATGTATGTGGATTCTGATCTTTGAGATGGTCAACTCTCTTTTTTCTTTGTTAAAAGTTAGGAGAGAAATGAGATAATGTCTGCGAACGCAACGTATGACATAAAACTAAGATAAGAAGCAGAGAACAATAATAAGCATTTGTTGTGTAAGGGGAGCCGAAGGTAGATACCTTATAATCTTAGATATATTTTAGCGTACCCCTGTGTGTGTTGTTTTAATGATGTGTATTGCATGTCTATGTTGTTTCCTCCCTTTTTAAAAATAATAACAATAAAAAATAAAATAAAACTATTAATCAAAAAAAAGAAAAGCCCAGTACCTGCCTGAATGCTGTCGACTGATACCACGGCCCGATCAGGACTCACCATGCCCTAACAATCACCTCAGCTTCTCAGCCTGAGCAACTTGTCCATGGGAGAAGCTGCTGAACAGACTCACCTGATCACCAACCCAGCTTAAACAACATGCTCTGCCTCTGGCCCTTTGGACCCTTATCCGCCTGCGCTAGAATTCAACCACTGGCCTGTTTTAGGGACAAACCAGGCATTACTTTAAATCTGTATGTAGCAGCTACCTTTTCTTCTTTTTCATTTTTACTCTAGGGTAGATGCATGGAGTCTAACCTAGAACGCCCTCCTAACCCCGCATGCTAGGGTTCTGATCCAGATTAGCCCCTTATGCCTCCTCTTCAGTAAAATTGAAAAAAAGATGTAGCTGCTAGACAGAGTTGTAAAGTAAAACCTGTTTTGGCCCTTAGACCTTATGGTCTAAGGGCCCAGCTGCTGCCTATCTCCAAATTTGACTTAGGCTTGACATACGCCATATTCTGCACAGCCTGTATTTAATTTATTCTTAAACTGAGAAACTTCTGCTTCCCTTCACAGAATCTTTGCAGATTGCACACAATACCCTCTGTTATGACCTTGGATCCTTTTGTATAGGAGGATCAAATAATAGTTCCAAAACACCAAAACCTCTCCTCACCTCCATGCAGCATGGTTTCATTCTGTCTTCTCCATGGCCACAGTTGCACATCTCAGCACATCCAGTGTAGTAATACCAAGAAAATTAATGCATCCCCCATCATGTCCCATGAGTTCAGTCAAAATACACCAGGAACAATGATGGCTCCAAAACACCACCATTACCAGTCTGCCGTCCCTTTGAAATCATGTGTGCTATGGTTCCATGAGATGTCCTGGCTGGGAATAGTTCCAGGTACATTAAGGCACATCAAGAGCATTCCGTACTGGGCCTAGCCGCTGATACTCACTGTTACATGTCTTCTTATCTGCCTGTAGCTGCTGACCCTCCGGGCAAACGCAGTGGTAAGAGCCTGTGGTGCTGACACATTTAAATTCACATCCATGCTCTACACTATTGCAGAGGTCACTGGCTGAAACACAAATCACAGGGACAATTTCAGCTACCTATAGAGCGCATCACGTTGTGCCAGGCAGAGAACGATTAGGGAGCCAGTGTGGTGTAGTGGCAAGAGTGTTTGACTGGGAGCCAGGAGACCTGGGTTCTAGTCCCCACTCAGCCATGGAAGCTCACTGGGTGACTTTGGGCCAGTCACAAACTCTCAGGGTTGCTGTGAGGATAAAACACAGAGGAGGAGGATCATGTATGCTGCCTTGGGTTCCTTGCAAGAGGAAAAGGTGGGATATAAATGCAATAAATACATAAATACATAAATAAAATGGGGCCTTGTGGTGAAGAAGACTTGACTCTCTCAAAGACCTTTCAATGCAAAGTGAATGAGCACATTCTAAAATTCTAAAGAAATTTAATTTTAAAAATACTTATAATGGTACACTCATGCTAGTGCATCTAGAGCCAGTAGTGAAATATCCCATTCCTATCCAAAGGATGGTGAAGGGAGTACAAGCCAGTCTCACCCCCTGTACAGGTGTGGGGGGTGTGTGAACGTGTTTTCTTATTGCAAAATGAGTATACAGAGTGGCCCAAAAGTAGGTATATAGTATAATTTATTTGCATTTTATTACATTGTTTATTACATTTACGTATGTTTAACACTGTTTAATCTCGTAAGTGCTCGAAACGTATTCCATCAAAGTTGCAACATTCCTTGAACCTGTCCAGAACACTGTGACACACAGTACGACACAAATTCCGGTCCGCTTCTACTCACACATTCTCTCCCCTTCCCATCAACATTCTAAACAACTGTATACCTACTTTTGGGCCACCTGGTATTACAAAGGGAGCATTTCTCATACTCAGCATGACTTCAGACAAGATCATCTTCAAAAGAGAAAAAAGTACAAAAAAGAAAGCAAGGAGTAGCATAGAAGTTACACTGATAAAATCCCAATTGGAGTTTGAAACTGAAAGCTTGCAGCATAATCCGAAGCTTGTTCACTCAAAAATAAGGCCCACTGGGTTATCCTCTGGTAAGGGTGTATAGGACTGCAGCCTTATCCATTACAGAAGTGACTACTGGTGTCCAGGCTGGAATTAAATGTTGTTAATCAGTTACAGAGGATGGAAGAGCTGTTAATTTGACTGCAGTATACTGATTCTATGACCTGGCTTGCATGTTGTCAATAATCCATGTTTTGTTAACCACGGGTTCTTGAAAATGCAGTGGGAGCGAGTATGCACGTTGGTTCCACATAAGATTCAGCTCTGGGTTGTTGGTCCCTCAACAATTCAAGAGTTCCAGGTTCACACATCACAATAAACAACCCAGGGACAGAGCATCCCTGGGTTGTTTATCACAGCAGGAGCGTAGGAACCAGCAAGCACGATCCCACTGCATTTTCAACAACCCATCTGTAGGTTGTTGATGACCTGTGAACCACAGCTATATCTTATTAAGCCATTCCGCCTTTGTTAGTTTTTATTTTGCTTTCCAATGCTTAGCAAAACATATCCTAGTTATCACCACATATGCAAGAGTTTTCTGATGCTTCCTAGGTTTGGGCTGCAATCCTGTGTACATTTACCTGGGACTAACTCCCATTAAAGAAGACTCTTACGAGACCCCTGGACTGCAAGGAGGTCAAATCAGTCAATCCTAAAGGAAATCAACCCTGACTGCTCATTGGAAGGACACATACTGAAGCTGAAGCTCAAATATTTTGGCGAATAATGCGAAGAGAAAACTCTCTGGAAAAGACCCTGATGCTGGGAAAGACCGAAGGCAAAAGGAGAAGGGGACGGCAGAGGATGAGATGGCTAGATAGCATCACCGATGCAATGAATATGGACTTGAGCACGCTCCGGGAGAGAGCGCAGGACAGGAAGGCCTGGCGTGCTATGGTCCATGGAGTCACGAAGAGTCGGACACGACTGAACGACTGAACAACAACAACAACAACTCCCATTAAACTCAATGGGGTTTGCTTCTGAGCTGACAGATATAGGACTGCATAATTAAGAAGGCATATTAGAGGTCTTAATTGCAACTGAAGGAGTTCACTGATCATGATGATCACCATTCTCCAAAATTCTAAGGAACGTCTTTATACCATGGCCCATTAACCCTGAGCATCACAATCCCACCCACAATCCCAGTGGGTGTCTTATCTTGGACACTCCAGCTCATTTTTAAAACAGTGATCTGGCAAACCTGGGCCAAAACAGACATTACTTTAATCTGTGTCTAGCAGCTACGGGCTTCTTCACACGGAGCTTTTATCCTGCTATTGAGATTGGTTACTCACGGACGTTTGCGGGTCCTTTAGATGATGTCATCAACCTCCAGGGTGTCTCCTGCACTAAATGACCTTTATTCCACTTTTGTAAAGATTGGAGATAATGAGCTATCAAGTTACAGCGTTTGAGTTCCGCTTGAGTTCCCTCATGAAAAAAGAAAAGCCGCAATAAGACAAGCTAGACCACAGCGCCATCTAGCAGCTGTATAATGAAACATATGGAAGACTCAGATAAGGGGAGAAAGGTGGGGGGAAGGAAGCGCATGTAAAGGGAGTCCGTCATGATCCTGCATTTAAAATGGAAGCAGAAAGCCCCATTTTAAATGCAGGATTTTAGGCTGGTGTAGAGATGGTCTACATCATTTTTCTTTCATTTTTACTCTAGAGTAGGTGCAGAGGGCCCAATTCAGATAAGGAACCTCGGGTGGGGGGTAGGAAAGCTTTTAGGATCCAGATCTGGTCACCTGCACCTACTGTAGAGTAAAAATGAAACAAAAAAAGACATCGCTGCTAGATACAGATTTAAAGAAGTGTCTGGTTTGGCCCCTGGCTATTAATCAAAGGCAGATATTGCCCTCGATGCTTCAGCCCACCTGCTTGCTTTTGTGCATGTGTGTCACGAATGTGTATTGCGTCTTGCGTCACAGCCATGCACAAACAAAACTTACCCTTGCACGCCTTGCCATCAGCCTGTAGCGTGTAGCCATCACGACACCGGCAGTAGTATCCATTGAGGATGTTGACACATTCATGCTGGCAACTGTGGTTGCCGAAGCTGCAGAAATTGATCACTGAAAGAAATAGATACCAAGAAATGCTTTGCAAAGGCCACAGTTTTGGAGATCAGCACATCTGAGAGGGAACCGACCCACTGCCCAGCGAGAGACAGGGCAGGTGAGTGCCCAGGTAAGGGATTGTGGCTGTTACTTCCTGCCATCATCACTGGTTCAGGCCCTAAAGGAGAGGTGGGGACCTGCAGGCCCAGAGGCCAAATCTGCCCTGCCTGGGATCTCAACAGAGCCCTCAGGGGATCCCCAGATAGCCACACCCACTTCGCTGTGTCCCATACCCCTTTCCCCCTGACCATCAATCGCTTGGTGGCTTCCCAGCTTTTGGCAGTTTCTCCCAACCCCCAAATTCTGAAAGGCTGAAAAGCCTCTCCTAAGGCCTGGTTACTGGCAGTAAGAGCTTTAAGCTAAAATATGCTGGTATTTTTGGCCCCGTCCCCTTTGGCCCCGCCCACCGCTGGAATGTGATCCCCGATAACTTCTCCAAAATGGAATTCAGCCCTTAAGCTGAAAGCAGTGCAACACCACGCCGTAAAGAATTGATAATGCATTTGTGGTCCTCTCTCTCTCAGGCTTTACAAAAAATTAGAAATGGCGGCCGTAGCCATCCTCCGCCCTGCCCCAATCTGAGTCAGGGCTGAAGTGTGCAGGGAGGGGGTGAGCTTCCTCCCCATGCCATTTTCCTACTGAAAATCCCCAGCCCATCCCAAAGCTGCTATTTTCCCCCAAAGGTGCCACTGCAGTGACGGACAGAGGTTACTTACTGCTACACGTCTTCTTGTCCTGGTTGAGTTGATAGCCTGTCCTGCAGCGGCAAGTGTAGGAGCTGTGGGAACTGACACACTGGTGCTCACAGCCATGTCTCCCATCCGCACAAGCATCAGTGACTGCAGAGGTAGAAGAGAACACACAGTCTGGGCCTTCAAACAATGGCTGGAAGGTAAGTCTCGTACACCCAAGCACTGGCACTGGCAACAGGGAACTCAGGCACAGCTATTCACAGTGGCAGGGAGCCACAGCCAAGCTCAACTCCGGAACAAATCCAGCTACATAACACATGTGTTTTCAAGTGCCACATTCACACTTTATTCCTGTCCTATCCAGAAATGTATATGTAGGGTTTATTATTTACATATCCATTTCTGGGTCTCCTTCCTCCCTAGCGCTGATTTCTTTTGCAAGGGATCGCTGCACAGAGTAATACAGTACGGGGTAACAAATACCACATTCTTTTCCACACTGGCATATGTTTGGCATGGACCCAGATTACACAGATGCTTCATTGTTGAATCTTATGACTTGTTTCCAACTCAGCAACGCTGTAAAACCAATTCCATCCAATGTGCCGTTTACATAGTTAAACCTAAAGCTTAGGAACAAGGATAATTTTTATCTATGTAGTCGGCTCTAATAACTGTTTGACTGATACCACATGTTAAACTTGTAGTTAGTTATGCTTACCGGAGCATGTCTTTCCATCAGTGTTGATCTTGTATCCTGGTTTGCACTGACAATAAAATGAACCTGGGACACTGACACAGGTGTGCTGGCAGCCATGATCCATTTCTGTGCACATATCGACACCTGGAAGATGCAAGTTGGCACATTGCAACACTTGATGCTGGGAGTTGTGGGACATTTTTCTGTCTAAACATGCATAGAATTGCACTCTAATAAAATTAATAATTATTATCATTTATAGAATGATGTTGAGTGTTTAGGATCCTTCATGCACATGAAGTAACCAGATCAGAGTAAATGGAGCAAAAACCATAATACAAAAACAGTAATGGTAGCAAGAAATGCTCATGCTTGTTGGAAACTCATCTGTGAGGAGCTCATTCACACAAACACACTTTCTATTTAATACTGGGGAAGTTGTCTGAAACTGAGGAAGGTCCTTGCCTAGACCCAGCTTTAATGAAAAGGTAGATAACAAGGAGGGATTTTAAAAAATGGAAGTAAAAATATGATTAAATATGTAGAAGAAAGGGAAAATGAGAAAAATAGGAGGGGGATAAGGATGTAGTTGTGCAAGAAGAGATTGGGAGCCAGTGCTGATGGAGGATTCCCAAAAGATAGGATAAGCCAAACAGAGGGACACGTCATCCCATCTGTTCCTTCCCATTCTGATCTCACCTTGAAATACTTTTCAAATCTCATCACAGGCCATCCAGGAGGTGGCTTTTCCCCATCACTCACCACACAACTTGTCCTGGAACTGTTTGCCAAACTGTTGGATGAGGTCAAAGGACTCCACCAAGAACACGTGCTCCTCCAGCGGGGGTGAGGCCATGGCCCGCAAGGAGTTCATGTCCGCCCGCTGCACACCCACAGCATAGATTTCAATGCCAGCTGCTCGTGCCTGAGCCGCCACGTCAGTCACCCGGTCCTGGGGCCGCCCGTCGGTGACAATCACGGCCACTCGTGGGATCTTCTTGTGCAGCGGCCGTGCCCCCTCTTGTGTGGTGAAGGCTACATTCATAGCATACTGGATGGCCAGCCCCGTCATTGTGCCTTGAGCCAACGGGACAATGCTGTTGATGGCCTTCTCCATTTCAGCCCGGCTGAAGAAGGACTTGAGAGAGAAGACATTCTGGACCTGGCTGGAATACTGGATCACCCCTACCCGTGTGGTGTTAGGCCCAATATCCAGGTTGTGAATGATGTCAATCATGAAGCGCCGCATGGTCTCAAACTCGAACGGACGGACGCTACGTGAGCTGTCAATCACAAAGACAATGTCCAGGGGACCAGTCTTACACTTAGTTGCTGGAAAAGGAAAATGGAAAGACCCAGTTTAACCCTCTTTTATACCTTGAAATGGGCACCTTGTTCCTTATATATACGAAAACATTTCTATCTCACCCTTCTGTTATAACACCACCACTACTCAGGATGGCTGAAAACAAATTAAAACCAACAATAAAAATTAACAAACATTTTAAAACCCAAAATTAAAGTTTAAAGACAGGTCACAGCAGATAAAATAACCTTAAAACAAAGTGTCACTACAATACACTTATTAAACCAGTAGGTCAAATGCACCCCCGCTCTTCCCCACCTAACCCACCATTCTAGCATGGGACACCTTTTAAACCTTTGGGTCTGCTGTAAAATATAGCATTTTTGAGGGTTTTAGCAAAATATTCTTCTTTTTTAATCCAAACATAAAAAAGTAAAGTCAGATGTGTTGCTGTGTAGTGTGTGAAACAGCCCTGAGATAAGAGAATGAAGGATTAGGCTCGGTGCGATCAAGTTGAATTGCATACTCCCCGCAGCCCTCTCCATGGTGAGAAGTCTACATCAGACACTCAAGAGATTCACTTGAACTACAAGGTGTGGCTACGAAAGTGAGTGATAAGGGATCTTCATTTTGAAGTAGATGGCTGATCGAATGGGGCAGGGGAGCTGCAGTTTTCAAAACACAAAAACAATCTTTTTACAGATTGTAAGCCACATGTAGTGTAACTGAGTGTAGGATCTTCATTCTCAATAGTTATTTTGCAGGAACACTTGTAATTTTTTTAAGCTCAATGACAAATAATAAGAGCTGCTTTCATTGCCCAAATATAACCTCTTGTTCCCAGACAATGGAACATTTTTACCCAAATGGCCAAGAGCAACAGCCATGCTGGCTGAGAATGATGGAAGTTGTAGTCCAACACATTGGGAAGGCCCCAGCTTGGGGAAGGCTGGTCTGTGTCAGTGAGTCCATGGGTTATTCCCCACAACTTCTGTAAACCGCCCAGAGAGCTTCGGCTATGGGGCGGTATAGAAATGCAATAAACAACAACAACTTTTAATGCAGATCTGATTGCATCAACATTTGCTGATGTTGTATACAATTTTGGTTGGTCGCTTACCTAAGAGCTTTGGTCGGGCTTCCAGTGCTGTCAAAGAAAGCAAAAGAAAAGGAGCAATTTGTAGCAGCTTCATCATTCCGTTTCAAGACAAGATAATCCCAGGAAGAAGTCTAGAGGATTTTCTGAATAAAGAGAATGAATGTCCAGTGAGATTCTAAAACCTTTAGTCATGCTTTCACATTCTGTTTCAAGCAGTAAGAGGGCACACCAGTTCACCAAGAGCATTTTTCAAGGTTAGTGTTCCAGCTTGCAACTTGAAATAGCAACCTGGATCACTTTACATGCAACTACAAACTATAGTGAAATCCTAAGGATGTTTACTCCTGAGTAAGTCCCACTGAGTTCAATCGGTCTTACTCCCTGGTAAGTGTGTTTAGGATCGCAGCCTACAGTGCCTCTTTAATGAAACTCCAGCAACAGCTGCTTTTGATGTATCCCAAGAAAAAACAGCAGTAGTCACATATCCAGTCATCAGATCCTTTTGGGAGCACAATGTAAGTGTCCACATCCTTTTGGCAAACTTGCAAATTCTAGTACTACAAGTTCCAAGTTACTGTACAAAGTACTCTTAATGCAAGGGCATTTCTCCCCACCTCATGATTGAGCAGTATTACTGCAACTGTATTATATCACAGTCCCCCATCTTTTAGCACACTAAAAGACCAGTCTGGCTTTCAGACATGGAGTTGAGCTGGCAGCTGAACAAACCTTATTTCAGCTTATAAACTGGAAACAATTTATTGTAGTCAGGCACTCTTTTTTAGCCTTGAACCAAACCTCTCACTTATTTCTGATGCCTTTCTGAAGTGCAGAAGAACTCTATGCAGAAAGTCCAACTGTCCGCCATGTTATTCCCATAATATTATTTCATGCAAGCCAGTTACTGTTGCTACTATTCAATCAACTGCCAATTTGCTGTTCTAGATACAAATAGCAAATTGAAGTATATGCTCCAAAACAGCAGTTGACCTATTACTGGGATTCATTTTCTGACTGGAGATTCCAACTGCTTCTCAAAGATTTCAATTACAGTCTTGTTTACTTTTATGAGCAAAAGGCTGGATGTGCCTGATCTCGTCTGATCTGAGAAGCTAAGCCGGGTCAGCCCTGGTTAGTACTTGGATGGGAGACTGCCTGGGAATCAGGCTTCCTGCACTGAGCAGGGGGTTGGACTTGACAGTCTTGTAGGCCCCTTCCAACCCTATGATTCTATGAGTGATAGATAATTTTCTATTCAGAGTGTAGTGCAGTGGCTATGAAACTAAGCTGTCAATCAGAGAGTCCCAGGTTCAAATGTCACCTCACCCATGAACACACCATACGGCCTTATTCAAGCTGCTGTTCTTCCAGCCATCAGCCCCTGTCCCCCATCTACCACTGCTGGGTACCAGCCAACCTTGCATCATTATTGAAAGGATTACTGAGGCAGTATATTATGTGCTTCTAACAATCTAACACTCTATATGAATACTTCTTTTCCCTGAGATGAGCTTTGGTGGTTTTAAGAACTCTCTCTGGGCTCTTAAGACTGCCAACTGATCGGGGGCGGAGAGCAGTTTGGTCTGCTCTTATGCCTGTCACAGAAACTTAACACATAGAAATCGAGAGGTAAAGTTTTTCATGACATGTAAATGAACATTTTCACGGGTTGTTTTCTGCAAATCAAACCGCTGTAAAAAAAGCACAGCCTAATTATAAAGTTGGCAACCCCAGCTCTGATTTGTATTTTAATGTGTCAAAGTCAATCAATAAATCTTAGCGAGCTTAGGGGGAAATATTTTGTTTAGCTATCAGAACCTAAATGTATCCTTCTTCTCCCCACCCTGGTGATCCCCCCCTTTTTTTCTTGGCCTGGACTTCATCATGACCCCTTGCAATCCTCCCACCCAAATTCTCTAATGATTTATTCATTTGAATTAATTTACTGCTTGCTTATAAGTAACTGAAATGAATAGTGACGCTTCCTATGATGGTACTTTTCTGCATGCCTCACATTTAATCCCAGAGAAGGGGACTGCATCCTTGATATTTCCAAACACATTGGCCAGGATGGTATAGAAGTATTTTGCCACAGCTGGGCAGGGGGGCTGCTTACCAGACTGTAAGCCGCAGTGCAATGCAAAACAAGGAATGTAGTAAGCAGAAAATGGGATTATTCAGGGGGATGACATACAAAGTGATGGAGACATACCAAACTGAAGTCACCACAAAAATGGCACCAGGGCCAGCTTGGCAGATTATGAATGTTATCTGATTTGGAGCTATGGGAAGGAAATAATAAGCAAACTTCTGGAGATGTAACCTGAGGGGGATAAAAGAGAAACGAGAACTGGCCAACTCTATGTAATTTGCAACTCTACTGATGGTAAGACATGCCAGTCTTTGCCACTGGGCCAAGAATCACATTCTCCCAACCACCATGGTCTAAGGGCCACTTATCCATCAACAAAGAAGAAGAAATGCATCACCCATTGAAGAGGACAGAAGAGGACACAGATCTGCATAAAATTCACATATGTGTAATACAAATTTAGAAATAATAACTGTAATTTAAATAGGAATACAGTACATCTGTCTGTAGCGGGGAAGACTGTGAACAGGTGATCAGTGTGCCTGCTCAGACTGCTACTTAGATGTTAACTGTTGATGTGTAACTCCAAGGCTCTTGATGGGCTCTCCCATCTGATGGTTCTTTATCTTTAAACCAGACACAGACTGGACAGGCCTTCAAATAGTAAAGTAGGGCACATGGCTACTCTACTAACTCTTCGATCAAATTCAGGATAAATTTCTCAGTATCTTGGTAATGGTGGAGTAACATGGTTGTTTTGCCCAGAAACTTATCTGGGGTGCTGATTTTAATGGAATCCCACGACTGTATCTACCAAACATCTCAGGATCTCTAAAGACGAAGGCAGACAGTCACTCTAAGGCTTGGTTCAAATGGTTTCTTGGACCAGGAATGACCGCAACAGTTCCTACGTGCACAAATCATGAACAAATTCTTTTGGGACTGAAATGGTAGCTTCTTCTGCCCTTCCTCCTGAAGGAATTTATTCTCAGAAGGAGGCACAGCAATATACGATAATCATGAAACCATAATCCACACAGCAGTTGATGCAAGCACCAGCAATAGTAGGGCTGTGCACCAGTTTGGATCCTGATCCAGATTCCGAGCCAAAGTGGTCTGAAGTAGGATGGATCGATCTGAATCGCTTCAGACCAATATGCCCCTCACCCCCCAGACACGTCCAACAAGCACAAGAGCCACCTGCCGAGTCCCCTGCTCCGTACTCAAACCCATCGCAAGCTCCCTCAGCTGTTGGCCTCTTCAAGAGAGTCGCCATTTTCTTTTAAAATGGCGACTTGTCTATTTCTGTATGTGAAATATTGCACAAACAGTGGCCATTAGACAGTCATCTATGCAACGTTATAGGAGGAAATGGGCCAAGAACAGAGCAATGGCTGCTGGCACTCGAGCAGGGGGCTTGTGCAGCTCAGTGGGGCGGCAATTCAGATGTCCAGATCTTACTTCAAATTCGGAGTATGAGGCGGGTCGGGATCGGGTTGAAGTGGTCTGAAGCGGGTCAGGGTCGATTCAGAAGCTCTGAATAAGCCTCCAAAGCTGGATGAGGGGGTCCATGCACAGCCCTACTTGACAGGGGGAATCACATTTTCTCAGCAACAATGTTTGAGATTTGAGTGTTGGGAAAATGCAATTTCACTGCAATAGAATCACTAAAATATCCAGAAAAATATGCTCAACAATTTCAGTAACAGCTGCAAGTATTTGTGATAACAGTAATTGGCCATAGAGGTTCTAAAGTTCACTGACACTATGGATGTTTTGACCTCACCCAAAGACTGTAAATTCATAAGGTGGGGTGTGGAGGATGACTTGGTTTTTCTAGTTTTCTAATAAGTTGGACATGTTTAGAATTCCAGGGAGATGCAATATTTCAATACATCCACCAGGGGCCACTGTAATGCAAAGAAGTAGCCACCTTCATGCCAGTTCTGCGGAGGATTTGTGAATGGAGGAGAGAGATACTGGCAAAAGGGTAGTTTGCATGCATCCTCTTGGGGAGATGGGAACCATGCTAACACACAAGTAAATTGCTGAGACTCAGCAGTACAACAGGGGAGACAAGAAAAAGGAGATGAATTACCTGTTCATTTCTTTTTGGGAAGGGAAAAGAATGGAGAAGGGGAAATACGAACTTCCTTTGTCTTTGCTTTTGAAAAATGGGTGCAGGAGGCAACGGCTGTTTGCTTCCACATCTTTGTCAAAAAAAATCTTCTACTAATTTTAGGGAGGGTGAAATCGTAGTGGGAGATCAGTATGTTGAAAAGAAGGCTTGTTTGCATTTTGTATGGTTTATGTATTTCTGTGAACAAAATGTATAATTAAAACATCATGCTGGGGGGGGAGAGAAGGCTCCTCAGGTCTAACTTTATTCTGCTTTCCCTTTCTAAACTCCCCTCAGCTTCTTTCATCCTAGGCCATGTTATAATGACCGAGGAACTTCAAGGTAGAGATCTCTGTCGCTGGGAAATCTGGTTCTTTTTTGACCCAGCGGAGTTCCACAGTGTGCATGACTCACATTGCGTCTGCGAGTTGAGCTGCGGACTTTTCCTTGAATTCTGAGAACTTTTTTGAACATTTTGGGGGGGAGATTTCACAATTTGTGGCCGAATTTGCATAAATTACAGCTGAATTTGCACAAATCAGACCACATTTTGCATTATTTGTGCAAATTCAGCCATAATTTGCACAAATTCGGCTGTAATTTGTGCAAATTACAGAACTGTCCCCCCAAAATGTACAAAATTCCCTGAAAAACTGCGAATTGGCCCAGCTCACTGCAGATCAAGTTGGGTGCAGCAGTAGGAACCGAGACGAGGTCTGGGGGGGCCGAGCCCAGGAAACCCCGCCGAATTCCACCCCCCAAATGCATTTTTCCAACAGCCCTATTATAAGCTATTGATAATACTGTTTTATAAATGAATTCAACAGGTTAACACCACCACAGTGGAGGCCGGGGCTAAGTCCAGCATTATCTGATTGCACAACAGAGGTTTCCCACTGGGTGCCCCCAAATATGTTCCAGAGGGTCTCCCAAGGCTTTGGAGCAAGTTTAGGGGACATGTGGGGGGGCAGCAGGGGATGGGGAAATTCAATCCACCAGTGATGTCCATTATATGGATGGACACCATTGGAAACAAACCCAGTAATCCCAGTATGAAAGATCCACATCTTAGCTATTCGGTCATGGCAAACGTTATATGCTATCTAGGGCTTAACAAGAGCCAAGATGCACCAGGATTTAGCCCTGGAGCAGCATGGAAGCTATTTCCAATACCAGGACTCAGCCCTGGAACACATGCTAGGATAACAATAGAAAGAGGGTGTGAAAGTTTGAGGCCTACAGAGGCAAGGAAATGGGGGGAAAGGTCAGGCTTAGAGGCCTGGAGTTTTTTGCTGGGAAGGGGCATCCCTGGGAGGAGGAGTTTCATTTCTTCAGGTTAAGTTTCATTTCTTCAGGTTTGAAGCAGTACTTTCAGTTCTCGGGGAGGGGGTATAAAAACAGAGAATCGGAAAGACCAGAGCAGCAAGAGTAGGGTTGGAGAGACCAGAGCCTGAAGAGGGAGCAGGAAGAAGCAGCCTGGAAAAGTCTAAGTGCAGCTAGGGTAAAGGAACTTGCGTTTTGAAATTTTTATTATCTTTTCATGCCTTTTGTATCACTCAACTCTATTGTGTAAATACCTTTAGTTGTGATTTGCTTGCTTCAATTTACCAGTAACTGTTGTGGTTAAAACCCCAGGTGTCTGAAGTGCCAATCACCCCACATCTACAGCCTAAACTGCATGTTACTGGGAAAGGAAAGTTTAAAAGAAGGGAGGTAGTACCCTTAAGGAGCCAAGAGATCCTTAAGGAGTTGTTCAGGGAGTCCAGGTCATAAAAGGAACCGTGACAGAGGGCCTCTGGGCACATCCAGAGTGAACTTTTCTCACCAGTAAGTAACTACAATTAGCCCTTGCACATCAGGAAGTAGGATGAAACCCAAATGACTTTCATTTTAGCAATTAAGCAGTGATGCTGTCATTTAAACAGTAATGCAGAGGCCAAGCGTGATCAAGGACAGCTTGCAGTGGTGGATGTTGCATGCAGCTGCACTTAGACATTTCCAGGCTGCTTCTTCCTTGCTTTTAGTTTCCAATGTTACTTCCCATATTCAGACGTTTATTATTCAACTAATGCAACCTCGCAAAAAAACAAGACCACTAACTGGCAGCAATTCTAAACACATTTACTAGGGAGCAAACACTACTGAACATAGCGGGGCTTACGTCTGAGGAAATATACACAGGATTGCTCTGCTATTTTTCAATGTGCAAATGCTGCCTGGTCATCCAGACAAGAATTTTATCCTCCACAGGTAACCAGGCTATTTACTATGAACCAGCCTGAATAAATGCAGTGACCCATTCTACCGATTTCCTCCAGATTAGCTTTCAAGTCATCACAAACTAAACAAGACTTTGCTCACTAGCTAATCATTTTACACCTTGTCGCATTATGCCACTTCCTCGTTTCTAAAAAATAGTATTTAATTCCTACAGTTAATCTAAAGGCTCCCTATTTACACATACAATATTCTCTAAGTCAGCAATCTCTCTGTGTGCATGCCAGAAACTTCTCCTTGTTAATGCAAGTTAAAAGATTTTGACACAAATTCATCTCCAGCCAAAAAAATCAAACCAGTCCCCTTAATTCATACAGTTGCCAGTTAAGAAAATTGGCCGTTCTTCATTTAGTGGGAACTGGATACTTCCTGACGGTTGCTGGGTGACCCCACTTCGTTTTGAGCGGCAAACAGTTCTAGCCAATAGGGTTTAAAAATGCAAATATGTGAAAAAAAGAAAACATGCCCCCAACGTAATTAACAATATGGCTTCTGAATTATTTTTCCCAATAGACTTCACTCAGACTCAAACATGACTTTGAAGATGTACCTAGCAGCTACATCTTTCTTTCTTCCAGATCAGGTGGCCTGATCTGGATCAAAACCCTAGTATTGGCTGGCTGGCTGGCTGGCTGGCGGGCGGGGGGCTTAACCCTCTGCCTCTTGCTCTGGTCCTAATTTGGACAGGGGCTCTGGCACCTGTAATTTTCATTGCCAAAAACTGATATATTTGTTTTAATGCATCACTTTTTGGCAACAGAAATTACAGGTTTGGAGGCCCAAATCAAGTCCCACTGCACTTACTTTAGAGTAAGAAAGATGGAGCTGCTAATTATGTCTTCAAAGTAATGTGTAGCTTGGCTATTAAGTAAGCAGTTTTTAAGATTGCTTTCCAAGTATATGTATATACCTACAATCCTCTTTCAAACTCTTATTATTCAACTCATGCAACCTCACCAAACAGGCCACTAACCAATGGAAGACTGCCTCTGCAAAATAAATTAAAATAAAATAAAATAAAAATGGTTTTTGCAAGTCAAAGGTGATACAGACCCTAAATGTGTATGTCTGTACACATCTGGAAGACAGAAAAGAAGAACTGACAAAGTTATTTTCATTCATGATCTGACTCTACCTGTTAGGTATATCCACTGAAATTTACCAGGACGGTGGTGAAGCAGGTACTTAAAATAACCTAGTCCTATCCGTGTTTTCTTAGAAATCAGTCCTGCTGATTTCATTGCGAGTTATTTTAAGGAAATATGCTTAGGTCTCCATTTATCAGTTGCTCCATGATCAAAGCTTCAGTCCTAAACACACTTACTAAAGCTACAATCCTATATCCACTTACCTGGGAGTAAGCCCCATTGACACTCAATGGGTCTTACTTTTAAAGATGCATGTATATGATTGCACTGTAAAGAGTAAGTCCCACTATGTTCAATGGGGCTTACTTTCAGGTAAGCGTCTATAAGATTGCAGCCTTAGGCTACAATCCTAAGCACACCTACTAAGGAGCAAGTCTCTTTGAAACCAGGGGGTTAAGTCTGAATAGGACCACGCTACTCAAGAAGTTCTCAAACTACATTGTCCATTTTGATTTTATATGAGTTCCATTTTACTCTGTGTAAACATTAGATTTTTCACCTCACTCAACTATTCTCTATACATTCACTGACAATGTCACCATCCACCCTGTCAAGCTGGCACAAAGCCTTAAGTTTCTCTTTGATTCCCCCATTCTGTTCCCCATATTCAATCGCTTACTAAGTCATGTTGGTTGACCTTGTACAATCAGGGTAGGGAACCTTTCTCCTGTCAAGAGCCACATTACCTTGGTCAAAACCTGTCGTGGTCTGCAAACCAGCAGTGGCCACTGCCAGAGTCAAAGGACAGCAGAATTATGGGTCTGATTTTAGGCTGTTGCATACCGAACAAAGACATTGACATCCAGGAAGTCTTCTTTTCCAACTTGTGCAAGGTTCCCCCTCCACTGTAGTTGGGGACCAAGCAGGAAGGAGTATATAATATAAACAATTCAGAATGGAATCAATGAGGGGCATGGCCTGGGAGAGTCTAGACATCTGGACTGAAGGGGTTGGCATTTGGCACACAGGCCAGAGGTTCCCCACCCCTGCTGAACATTTTTTTTAAAAAAAAACCTCTTCCTCTCTGCCCCCTCGGTAAAATTCTGGAACAGGCAGCCTTCCACAGCCTGATTCCTTCCAGATGTTTTGGGCTTCAACTCCCAGCATTCCTAAGCATTAGCCATCCTGGCTAGGGCTGATGGAAGTTGATGTCCAAAACATCCGGAGGGCACCAGGTTGGGGGAGGCTGCTCTAGCATGATCTCAAGGTCTCCTACTCTTAAATGGCTCCACCCATTCTCCCTTGCTGCCCCTCATGTCTGGAATTCCCTACCAGAACATCTACTTGTGGTCTCTTCTTCCTTTGTTCAAATCTTTCCTCAAAGGTCACCTTTTCCATGAGGTTGTTTCTTAAAAATATCTTCATTCCAAAGTGTGATGAACCCAAACTATACGTAACTATAATGGATCATGTTCATCCTTTGTTCCCTTTACCTTCACAATCAACTGGAAAACAATCAAACAGGGGAGAACAGTAAGTCAGATAAGTAACAGTTCACACAAGGCAGGAAAACAAATCAGTCGAAAGCCTGGGTGAACAAATAGGTCTTTAGTTGGCGCTTAAAGCTTGTGAGACTTGGTGCTGATCGTATATGAGGCAGCGGGGAGTTCCACAATCATGCTTGTACTGAGAACGCCCTCGATACGAGCATGACGAACTCCAGGCAAATGCAGCACCCTCAAGAGGGCATCCCCACTCCATCTTAATATCCAGGCAGGCGCATAAGGGAGAAAGCACCCCATCAGGTGTTCAGGTCCCAAGCTGTGTGGGGCTCAATATATGAGCACAAGCACCTTAAATCTGGCTCGGTGACTTATTGGCAGCCGGTGCAACTCCTTCAGAACTGGTATAATATGTTCCCGGTAGGCCTTCCCACTCAGCAGCTTAGGAGCAGAATTTTGCACTAACTGCAGATTCTGGGCCAAACTCAAAGGCAGCCCCGAGTAAAGTGCAGCAGTCCAGTCTTGCAACAACAACGAAAGGATGTCTTCCCATTGCAAGCCATATTAAAGCACATTTGCATCTGTTGGATGTAAGTGCCTTAGAGCTAAATAAAGACGTTTGAAGAGTCCCTTGTGCAAAAGGACTCTCAAGGCAGCTTCTGTACTAGCATGTTGAAAGGAACTGTATCCAGTCTCCAGCACCACACACCTTCTGTGGCATAGCACCAGAAGCGGGACTGATAAACCTGACCCCATGTACTCCAGGGATGGAGTGATGAACCACAGGACTAAGCCACAAGTCATGTGGGTTAGTTTAATCTTGGATTCACACATCATTCCAACCACCCAATTCCTTCAAAGACTCAGCTGAAAGAAACCTCAACTTCTACTGACACAGAAAAGCCATTTGCTTTGCACATAGTATTTGCTCCCTCTAAAATACGTTTTGTTTTTACCACTCCTTAAATTATTTTTTCTTCTTTTTTTTTGGAAAAGCAGCAATAACTGCAAAAAATAGTTTTGGGCAGCTGTGCCATGCATAACATTTCTTGAAGTCTATGATGTCCAAACCTCACCTCAATGGCAGGCTGGCAAACAGCCTGGTTTTGTCTCTTTCCAGATATTTCAAAGCCCAGCTCAGAAAAAAAATAAACTCCGAAGAAGAAAAAATAGGGGGTTGGGGGAATGGTTGCTATTAAAAAAAGAAAAACAACCAACTTTCGGATGAGTGACTTACTTAGCAGAAGAGGAAGCTCTCAATACCAGCCAACCTTACAGGACTGCAGTTAAGGATTACTGCAAAAATATAGGAAAAGTGTTTTGAACACTCAGAAGCACCCATGCTATATATTATTACAGGCATTATTGAATTTATTATTATCTGTCACTTGCACAGTACTTAAACAGTGCAAAGGCCTTTAGATACTTAGCAGCAAAACACAATGGTTCTTGCCATCGCTCGTCAGACATTGCAAGAAACGTTATAGGAAAGTTAGTAGCTTTTTAGTGAGGTACCATCTTTCCTTTAACAAAACCCAAAACAGAAGGCTTTAATCGGGATGCTGCCAACATGTTTAATCAGCAGAGGGATTCAAATAAATCATCAACATTAGCTCACTAACCACTGAACATCTTTTCTTATTTGCTAAACAGGAGTGGCCCAAGATCTGAAAGAGTCCTTAGCAAAGTGTCCTCTGGTGTGGGCCCTGGGTTTACTGGCAGTGACGGGCAGTAGCGGCAGTGATATCATGAGCACCAGGAGATGCCATTTTAATTTCCCACAATGCCCCTGACATAGTGTTGTGCCTTTGCCGATGATTTTCAGACCCAGTTTCCCAGCATTTTGGTGGGGGGAGGACGACAGGCATCACTACAGGCATGGTGGCACCAGGACTATTGCTAAGGCTAATGCATAGTCACATCCGCACCTTCCCCTCCCATGCAATTGTGTGATACTTTTTATTGCAATATCAAGTGTACCTATTATGATGTAGTGGGGACTCAAAGCAGCCTCTCGGCTCAGGGACTAGAATGTGTCAGGAAGGGTATATCTATCCAAAAGCCAAATCACAACTGAAGACACACTTCCGCTCTCGAAAAAGTGAAGCTGGAAAGGTTTGCTTTCAGAATATGTAAAGGTAAAGATTACACTCCCTCAGAGGTGCCAAATCTATATTACCACACAAGTGTCAAATGTGGGTGTGCTTCCTAAACGGAAGGAGGAAAGGACAGAGCTGTGACTCATACAGAGGCATTATGGGCTGCCTCCTTTGAGCAGGTAATTCTGCTGCCTCTCAGGACCAATCACTTCTGCTGCAATGCTTTCGAACTGTGGTGCTGGAGAAGACTCTTACGAGTCCCCTGGACTGCAAGGAGGTCAAACCAGTCCATATTAAAGGAAATCAACCCTGAGTGCTCATTGGAAGGACAGATACTGAAGCTGAAGCTCAAATATTTTGGCCACCTAATGCGAAGAGAAAACTCTCTGGAATGAACATGCAAAGTTGCAGCAAACTGCTCCTTCAGTAAGTGGCTACTCAGGGCACCAAGGACCCTGTAATTCAAGCATCCCCAACTTTTTTGGACCTGTGGGCACATTTGGGAATTTGAGAAAGTGCTGTTGGCACCACCACAAAATGCCTAATTGGTGGATCACTGCTTTGGCATCTACCTGTTGCATCTATGGATCTTAGACTGCATCTTATTCAGCAAAAAACATTTGTTTCATGTATATTGGACACCGCAACGTCCCTTTAATAATGGATTGTCTAATTCAGCTAATTGCTAGCAGTGCAATACAGCTAATGCTTCTTTTAAACGTATGTTTTGGCAATGTCTAGTAGTTGCTTCTTTTGAGGAGGAGGTTATTACACAGATAAATTTTGTCCTGGAACAGTGTTTAATATTCACTGATATACATGCTCTTTCAGATTATTTACCTGCTTCATGGAAATTAACAAATGGTCAGTGTAAATGGGTTCTCCACACCCTTTCGACAGCTTAAAGGCTGATATTACAACATTGGAAGGATAAACACTCACCACCTATAACGCAATGGACTGAGGAGCTTACAATGCTTTCAATATTTGAATGGGTAGCATACAGATGCCACCTTCAAATGGATACTTATTTGGCTATTTGGTCCGCTTTTGTTGAACCCTATGTATAATTGCTAGAGAGCTATATGCATTCCATATGTATTAATTGCTATGGATACATAAAATCCATGTACATCTATTTAAAAAATGGGGGGGATGTTTTGTGGGTGCCATTGGAGGTGCCCACGGACACCACACTGGGGATCCCTGCTGCAATTAAGATATTTCTTATGGCATATCGTTTGAAAATTGCTAGTCTAGCTATATTTTCTTCCCTTTGAGCCAGGACCAGCTTCGGGGTTGGCATCGTCAGGCACCTGCCAAGGCCCCATACTTCAGCAGGGGGGCCACTGGCTTTGCTGCTGTTCCTCTTGCCATTGCTATTTGCTTGCCTGCTGTCCCCGTCTTGCCTAGATAGCCAGCACAACTGGAACAAGGAGCTGCTACTACAGCTGCCTGCTGTCTCACTCACCCTTTCATCCTTGGCAACAGCAGGAACTGGGCCCAGAAGTAGAGAAAGGGAGTGACCAGGCAATTGCTGGGAGGAAGAGGAGGCCCACTGAAGACATCTTGCCCGCCCACTCCAACCACAATAACCCAGAATTGGCACAGCTTTGTGCCCTGCCCCATCTCTATCCATCACTCCAACTGAGTGTTTGATGGTAGTGGGAGGTGTGTGGGAATCCATTAGCAAGGGAACAGCTGGAAAAAGGGTGTGCAAATATTAAGTAGCACTGTCAACTTTGCATCCAAGCAAGAGACCTTGGAGATTAATTATAAAAAACCCAAGCTCTGCTCCAAAGCCAAGGGGTCCTGACAGATTGTTCGAAGCAAAGACCTTCATAAATCTATATGGCAGGATAAGGATATTTGTGTTCAAGTGAAACCAGTCAGGAGATAAGCAGCTAACCGGAAAGACAGCCTACGATTTCTTATGCAAAGGCACAAGGGAGGAAACCACAGAAATCGACCGGCCAAAATGCTTATCTCCACCAGCAGCTTCCTACAGGTGCATAAAAAGAACCAAGGGGCAAAGTGGAGGGTGAATGGAGGCCACAGGTGATGTATTTCAGTTCCTGGAATGAACACACGCTGAGAGAAGAAATCCCTGAGCACATAATGGAGCCAGGTAAGCCAACACAAAACCGGACTGGAGTTCTGGCTCTCACCCTCACGGCTCTGCCCAGTAATGTCTTGCCCTGTTCCCTTTTTTCATGCTGTATGTCTGGACTATCAGCCAAATGCCAAGTTTTCAGGGAAAGAAGCTGCTTTGGGTTTCAGCGTGGCCTGCTCGGTCATTCGTTTTTTTCTTTCCTGGCTACTGGTTAATAGAAATGCTTTAAATATTCTATTCATGACTCACACGGGCAAGCCAGAGACTTGAACTCATTGTCTGCATCAGAGACATACATAATAGCATACAGCAAGGTCTCTGAACACATTTCAGAGCACTTCATAGGGAAGCAGACAAAGGACTGCCCTGCAGTCGTGACTGTGGGGTGTGAAAGCTGCACAAACCAAATGTTTCCATGTCCATGGCTGTATCAGTGTCATGGATGACAGGAAAACAAGGCTGGCTCCAACCATATTTTTTTTAAAATAGAGCTTTCTATTAGCCATATCATTATTTATTACGTTTTTATCCTGTCCTATCACCAAGGAGCTTAGAATGGCAAACACAGTCCCACAGCCTTCTGCCTCCTCACAACCCTCTGCGGTAGGCTAAGCTGAGAGACTGACTCCAGAACCAGATTACCTAGTCAGCTTCATACTCCCACAGAGACTCACATGGCCCCAATCTGGATCACAACCATGGTGTTCTTGGAAGGGGGATTAAACCTCCTCCCCCATTTTTCCCTGAAATTCTACCTGCTTCCCATGGGTGCGAGGGGGGGGGGGGAGAAAACACTTCTATTGACGTCAGTGGAGACTCTTCTCTTTTTTTACCCTCCCACATGCAACGAGGGTGGAATTTGGGTGGAGGAAAATAGGTGGGGGAGGCTTACACACACACACACACACACACACACACCCCAGAACACCATGGTCTTGATCTGAATTGGGGCTGTGCATGTGTACACAGCAGTAGCTAAAACTCACGCATAGCTACACTATGTGTGGTAAAAACATTTAGTTTGGCCCTCAGTGTGGTTTGAACCCAGGCAATGCCTGTGTCAAAGGCTGACATGGCTGGACACCTACCAAAGGCTCACACCCCACAGAAGTCCACTGGCAGGTGCCCCCTGGACCTGCTCCTCCTCCTCACCACTGCAACCTGCTTGTTCACCTGCCTTTTGCTCTCGTCCGAACAATGGTGGTGGTGAGAAGGCGAAGCAGTAGATGCCACTGCCTACTTGCTCGCTGGCTCTCTCACTGTCAAGCAAGCAAGTGGTCACAACGGTGAGGAAGAGGAGCCATAGCAGCTGGTGACATTGGCGGCGAGAAGGCAGACTCACAGAGGGCTGGGGCCCATGGACGGTATCTTGCCCAAGGGCCCTCAAGAACCTGGAGACAGCACTGAACCCAGGTGTCCCTGATGCAAGTCCAGCACTCTGTGCTTGACATCACACTGCCTTCAATCTCAGACTCCTTAATCACCTTACGCAGAAAGCTATACCTCACTCTTACCCCTAACTAGAATCCATGCAACCTCGAGGGAGAGAAGCAGTGTGGTCAGCCTCACTTTTGCATCTCAACATATACATTGCTTACTCTTGTGTAGTATTTCTACATGACGCACATCGAAAACAGGCACAATGAGGATCCCTTCACAATTACAAATCATAGAATCATAGAATCATAGAATAGTATGTCCTAGATGGAGTATGGTATTCAGTTTGGAGCATAGCCCTTCACAGAGGATGCTGACAGACTAGAAACATTTCCAAAGCAAACCACAAGGCAGATCATATGATGAAAGAATGAAGGGGCAGGGGGTATGTTTAGGCTAGAGATTAAGGGAAGGAGCAGAGGCACTTTGATCATTTCCTCAGTATATAACATGGCACCCCACGGAATGTTTCATCACATCTGTGGAGGATAAAACAAGGGGCAACAGGAAGGTAAATTTGGGTTACAGCTTGAGAAAGCCTGCCGAACTGCAGTTAGGAATTAATTCAGTATGCTGAATCAGACTAAAGACCTACCTAGTGAAGCATTCTGTTTCCACAATGGCCAGCTAGATGCCTAATGGGAAGCCCACAAGCAGGACATCAGTTGAACAGTACCCTCCCACTCATGTTCCTCAGCAACTTGCATTCAGAGCTATACTGCCTCTGATACTGGAAGTGATATATTGCCATCATGACTAGTAACCACTGATAACCTTATCCTCCACTTGGGCAAAGCCATACTCTGCATACAATACCAGTGGCAGGGGTAGGGAGCCCCGGTCCATCTCTTGAGGAGTCAGTACCCAAGGTCCTCTCAATTTATAATGAATCCCCTTGCCTGAAGTGACAGAAGGCACAACAAAGAGTTACCCAGTGCTGTTGGAATGCAAGGTGTGAAGCCAGGGCTGTGCTCCAGATAGTACTGAGGACAGGACTAAATATAGTGCAAGAAACTGCAGCAATTCTTATGGGAAATCTGGCTCCCTGGTAACTTCAGCTCCATAGCTGACCCTGCTGAGTTCAGCTAGGCTTCTCCAGAGGCCTGAACTGGAGAGTGTCTGGCATAATTCTGATGCACAAATGACCAGACAAAAGTGGTGCTGGTGCAACGTGCCACCACCCCAAACAATTTACACTCAGCTCAAGTTCAGAGCTATAATGCAAAGGTGATCAGAAGTGCTGTTAGCCTCCTGAGATCTATACAGAGTGATGAAGGGAAGACTTCCCATGGAATATTTTCCCAGTGTTTCATTGTTCCATGGAAAATTTTCCATTTCATAAGTTCATTAGTAACAATGAATGGATGTCAATTGCAAATACAATATTCGGAAATCTTGGCTGTTTCAAAGTTGTAGGTGAGTGGCTGTCAGCATATCATGCACAGTTCTTTGGGCTGCTAAAATTTATTATTGTGTCAACAGTTTTCAGTACTTCTGGTTTTTTCTTAAATTTAAACTATGTAAGGGAAGTACATGTTCTTATATTTTATTTTTACAAGTATTCCAATAACATTTTTTACATAACACTTAAATCACATTAAATGTGCTTTCATTTTCCTCCTCTCAAATATTTCAGGTCAAATACTTGTGTCTTAGGACAAAAAAAAATACATAGGGTACTTTTTTTTAGCTTTGTTTTTTATGAAATATAAGTAAAATAAGCATGCCAAACTAGATCACTCTCTGGGGCATCAGAACATTTTCTAATGTAAATACCCTGTGCAAACAAATTTGCATAGGAAATTTTTCCAGAAAACCCACACCACTATATACACACTTACCCTGATGCTGGTGCTGCAACATCCTGGATCCACATAAGCCACACATTCACCAAACCAGTTTGGCTATCTGCACTGGCCCTTTGACTCACCCAGCCAGACTGGCACAATGAATCATAGAATGTTAGAATTAGATGTGACTTTGAAGGTCATCTAGTCCAGCCCCTGCGAAGTGCAGGATCTACCATGTAGACTGCAACTACAACATCCCTGGCAAATAGCCATCCAGCCTCTGCTTGAATATCTCCAGCAAAGCAGAGCCTCCCATCTACTGAAGACGTGTTCCACTGTCAAACAGCTTTTAGCATTAGGAAGTTTCTCCTGTGTTTAACCAAAATCTGCTTCCCTGAAATTTCTAGTCCTGTCCTCTGAAGCAACAGAGAACAACTCTATTCCATCTTCTGTGTGACTGTTCTTCAAATATTTGAAAACTACTTTCATATCTCCCCTTAAACTTCTATTTTCCAAGCTAAACATATCCAGCTCTTCTAACTACTCCAGCCCCTTCACCATCCTGGTTGCCCTCATCTTGATGCCATCTAATTTCTCTGCCTCATTCTTAAAATGATGTGACACCCAGGACTGGATGCTGTACTCCAGATGTGGCATGACTAGTGGAGATTAGAGTGGAACGATTATATGAGAATGTAGGTTGAGCATAGCTATTCTGAGCTAACCTCGTAACAAATGGCCATCTGATAGCTTCACCATGTATCCACCAGCTCACAACTCAACGCACATTTACTGTGCCCCTGAAGAGCTGCCAACAGTGGTCTGAGTAGCATGTGTCTTCACATGTTCCTAGTGTGAAGCTGAGCTTGTAGGGAAGCAATCACAATAGTTATTTTCAGAAGTTAGACCTCACACATCAACTGGATGTGTGAATGCGGCCTCAGACCTCCAATGACTGCATGTTGATGTAGATACCGACAAAGGGGAATCTTCATATGTCCAGCTGAACACATGAAGGCTTCTACAGAAGGAGAGGCGAATCTGTCAAGCTTGATTTCATTCAGTTCATCATTTTTCCAATGCTTAGTTCATTCTGTCCCAATTCCAATTCAGGTTTAAAAAAAAATGTTTTTGTTTGCATGAAAATGTGTATGTATTTTCATGCATATTTTAAAATGCACATTTTTTCAACTGCGCACACTTTTTTCAAGCCATTTCCCCATAAAATATATCATTTTTATGTGAATTTTTGTACACATTTTTAAAAATATCCACATTTTTTGTGGGTACCATTTCAACTGTATGTGTTTTTCCATACATATAGCAAACTGCAGCATGATCTTTGGAACTGTGTGGATTTTGATGGCAAACTGCATTCCGGTTCATGCTTCGGTTTGGGAAATGCAAATTTGATAAGTTCACATTGGAATGCAAACCCAGTGAATCCCCACCCGTCCCTACTTGTACATGATCAGGAACCCCAACTGTGTGGAACCCTTCACACATACAGCTGTATAAACGAAGGCTTTGAAAATGTCTGAATCACTATGAGGAAATGGGGGGGGGGGACACAAATGGGGCACATGATGTCGGAGCAGGGCGACTGCTCATATGTTCAAATGTGTGAACCCTGACTTTGAAAAGGGCTCAGTGAGTACTGCACTGATACACTCAACCCAGGACACAATGCAGAATACTAGCAGAATTCTGAGCAGTTCTGAATGCATCAGGCATATTAGCTCCTACACAGGTAGTCTCTTCTAGAGCCAAGGCAGTTGTGCCCCAGTCTCTGTTGTGCCTCATGTGCAATAGTGGCATACAACTTGAAACTCTATTCTGTTCAGTAAAAAGAAGGATGCAATTTCTTTTTCCGGAAAAACTACCAAGGAGCTGTGCTGGGTGCACAGCTTGAGATGTTGTATAAACAAAGAGAGAGACAACACCCCTGTGTCATAGCGCTGGGAGGACGGCTGGTGACTGTTTTACCTCTCTGCCTCTAAGGATGCCACAGTGGGGAACAACGAATAGCTTAGCCAATGCTCTGTGCAAAATGCTTCCCACCAGGCTGGTGATTATTTTTCCATATCCCTTTGCACAACACCCCACTCCCAGCCAGGCAAACTACTGCAAACGTTTGAAACATGAACCTGTCTTTGCCTCTGACACAGTGACAAATTGTTTCCCACGTGGGAACCCGGCGTCAGACTCCCAACCCAGCCTCCCTGCAGTCAGAATCAGTGATGAGCGAGAGCACTGAACAAAAAGCCCTTTATTAAACAGAGAGATCGTTTTACCTCTTATGTTTTGCAGAGCAGGAACTGGCTTCTGATTTTGACCAAGTCTGTTTTAACTTAGTCCAAATATGTTCCCATACTGAAGGATTAAAAATGGTACACTATACCACTGAGGCATCTGAGCTAGTGCTATGCTGAATTTTTATGGGCAGACATTTTTGATGCAAAAAAGGGGGGGCTTAAGAGGACCATGAAATATTCCCAAAAGATACTCCAACATTTATCTTTTTTCATGCTCGTTCACTGCTGTTCAACCGAGGCTGCTTTAGTGTCATGTGTCTGTTACAAATGTGCCATCTTCCTCATAGCAACAGTGATGTCATCACAGAGCCATAGACAATCAGATTTGTGTGGTGATAACACTGAGGGCAAACAAAGATAATTCAGAATGAGGGCATGCATGGGCATATGCAGAGGGGGTAAGGGAGCAGTTTCCCCAGATTCCCAGTGTTCATTTTTTAAAGAAGAGCAAGTTTCTAGGTCTTGTAGAACCCAAAATACGAGGCAAAATGTACACACACTATTCTGCCTAAGGATGTTGGAGAATTCTGCAATGTATTCAAATGAGTTTAGATTTCTGTGAATTCAACCTGTGCATTCCACAGAGAGCTGACTTTCCCCCAGTCATGCAGATTGTGCGGACTTCTGGACCAGTTTATCACTTTTAGGGGGGGGGGGGTTCACGCTAATTTGCATTAGTGCTAATGCACACTTGTGTTAATCCACATTAGTTACTGCACCTTAGCACATTTGTGCAAGTGTGCATTAGCACTAAAGTGAATTAGCGCAAGCAGAACAAAATTCTGGTTAAAAAACATCTGATCCCATCAACGAGCAGATGACAGAATGAAAGATGCCTGAGAATCTGTGAAACAGGGGCAGAATAGATTTAACAAAATCCATATATCCCTAATTCTGTCTAATCTTTTTGTGAGAAACTAGCTGCTCTCGCCTTTCAGTGTTTGTGGGAAATGACTGTATGCCAAGATACAGAAAGTTTTCTAATATGCTGTTAATATTTGTGCAGGTTTCACCTTCCATGACACACAGCCAGGAATTCCTATTTAATCCTGTCTTCTACCTAGATTTACAAACTAAGCATTCATTACAACCACAACTATGTAACATTTATTTAGTCCCAAAAGTTTGCTGTGTGGTGGGAAGACCCATAAGAGACATGCTTACCTAGTTCATCCTTTGGAGAAGTGCCCTCCATTTGCCATAAAGCTGTGTGGACATTTTGCATCAATTGCGAGCAGAAGAAGAAGCCCTAGTTTTTCTATCGGGTCACTATGACTTGTCATCATAAGATCCTTATCTTTACCATTATCACTCTGTACCGATTTAGTGTAATTTAATGTTATGCACTTTTAATTTATTTTATTTTTTTAGCTGCCTTGAGCATACTAGTAAAAAGTGGGCAGTGTAAATACAATACATAAAATAAACACATAGGGACAACACTGATCTCTCCTCCAATTCCTATCTTGTCCAATGGGTTCAAACTCTAGACCAGAGACGGGCATATTGCAGCTGTCCACATCTTTTGGCCTACAACTCCCATCAGCCCCTAGCCAGCATAGCCAGTGGTGAGGGGTCATGGGAGTTAAAGGACAAAGCATCTGGAGAGCCACAAGTTGCCCATCCCTGGTCTAGATGAGCATCCTGATCTTATCAATCAACTTACATGGCAACGCTACACGAGTGACGTTCACCACTGCAGCTGAGGCACAAACCTGAGCAGCATTGCTGAGCTGGCTGGCTCTGCCTTGGTTCCTAGGAACATCCTCCCCTCATTTTCTCTCAGAGTATCTCCAAGCAACTTTGGGTCAAAACGTCCCATAGGGTGCTTTTGTGAGGGGACCCTTCATCCTCTCCATACACACCTGAGCAGTATTGTGGTCTTCCCTTGGCACAGCTACAGTATGCTGTTCAGGAGGTATGGAGGAAGGCTGGACATCCGGTTGGAGCCATGGCGTCCTGCAATGACTTGCAGAGTTCTGCAGGCTGCTTATCTCAAACAGCTGAGAAAAGGTTGAGAAACCTTTTTATCTTTCCCTGGAATTAAAAGGGGAAGTGTACAGTACCATCCGGATGAAATCTTGGAAGAACAGCTGCTTCTGTGAAGAAACAGAGGGGGTGAAATCTAAGATTAGACGCCGGAGTGTCATCTACTGAACGCTGTTTGAAACTCCTAAGCAATTAGGAGACATAAGGACAAACGGCTCCAAATAGTATTTCTGAATTTAAACTACCAGCAATATCTGAGGACCTGTAATGAAATCTGCATAAGGAGGTATAGAGGAAGCACAGATGCAACTGTGCCATGGTTAGGTTTCTTCTTATGCCATATTGTATAAATTGTTCCCTCTGTGCAATGGCTCACAGGATCCGACCACTATTATTTTATTTAATATTCTGCCCCTTCCTCTGAGCAGAACAGGGCAGCACAAAAAGCCCTTATCTTTGCCCCATCCATTTGTATCCCATTTAATGGGATTTGAACCTGGATTCCCAAGTCATAGACCAACACTCTAACCACTACACCAAACTAGCTCTAGAGAACAATCATCCAATTTGGAAGCAAAGATGCTGCTGCTTTTCAGTAGGGAGAAATCCATTCACAATATGGTTTGATGGCCTACTGAGACCCCCCACCCCACCCTTCTTAATATGTTTTGATGGGCACTGTCCTCATTCATTTTCTCTTCTGAGGTGTCGCTGGAATGGGTCTCTTTGAATTTCCCACAGATGTTCTGATTTTCCATTTGTGTACACATCTCCACTGGCTCTTGGGATCAAAAGCATGGCACACAGCGACCCTGTGCAGTAAGCTGGTAGGAATGCAGGCATTTTGTCCAAGTTCCTTTGCAGACTGAGAGGAGTATCTAAATCACAGTCTCAGGCCAGCTTTATGAGTGCATTTACTATACTCAGTGCCTTTTAGCTTTTAAGCAAAGGATGAAGTTTGCAATGCTCCTGAAAAGACAATGAATCCCAGTGGTGAAACACTGGATGACTCTTCCCTTCTCCCAAGGAATCTGACCTTTTGTGGATTTTGTCTGAGATTAAGTTAACTTTCATATCAGCCCGTAACCCGATTAAGCTGCAGCATGACTCTCGTCTAACCCTGTGTGATTTTAGAAACACACAGCAACTTGGACAGAACTAAAAGCCTAAATTCTCTTCTAAGCATTTCTGGGGTTTTGAATGGTTTGCACAAATAAGATTTAATATTGCAAATGCTATGGAGCTAGACACCGGGTCATAGATTCCAACGGGGACAAGCTTTTAAGGGGGGGATTCAAGAGGTGCTATTGTGCCAAGCCTTGCATCCATATGAGCCCTACACCAGGAGCCATGCCTGGCATCAAACATGGCATCCAAACCAGTAGGGCCCATCCCCGGCTGCCCTGGACTCTCTCAGCTTTTCTACATGAGGCTGTTAATCAACTGAATCTACCTTCAGTGTCCTCGCAGAATTAAGATCTGAGCTCTACACAAAGAGCTTTTCTTTTCCTGCTTTTCCACTACATAACCTGTAGGTGGCACTGTGCTATAGTGGAATAACACAATTACACAAGTAGGAAAAAAATTTCTCTCACTTATGCAAATAATACTCCATTTTCCACGCTCTAAAAAAGAGGGGGAAGTGCTCTTAAAAAACAAAAGCAAAACTGGAGGGTCATGACATCATCTAAAGAACCTGTAAACTACCATGAGTAAGGAATGACAAGCACACAATAAATGCCTCGTGTAGAAAAGCTCTCTGTTAAGTAGTGCTCGAGTATGAGTGCTGGGTGCCTAGGGCTGTTTTAATTTCCCATACTTTCACCCCTGTAAATTCCCTTCACTACATTTACATTATCTCGGCAAATACTGGTTTGGAAACATCCATTTGCCAAGATAATGTGTAGTTCTGCCTTTAGAATATTTGCAATGCTGTTTTTATTTGCTGAAAAAAGAGGCAGTAGTGTGGGAGAGCTCTTAATATATGTAACACCTCCTGCATCCATCACTATTCCATTCCCTGTTTTAACAAGTCTGTTTTTCAAACTATCCATTTTTGCCAAGATGTGTGAAGGGGGGAGAAAAAATACCCAACTTCCAACTGCTAAAAAAAAGGTTACACAATACTTAAAGCTATGTCTGTGTTGCAAAAACCCACAGAAGGCTTAATTCTTCTACCACACAAGCAGGTAACATAGAAGTGTGAAGGACATGTCACAGGGGCCAGCCTCTGAATGAAAGCTTTATGAGATCCCTGATCGAAATCTGGGTGATAGACATTCAGTGGATTAAACCCACATATTCAAAGCTGTTACTGTTTGGAGGAAACTTGCAGGAGGGTGGGGGAGAAAGAGGGAGAACATAATTACTTTTACAACAATTTTCAAACTGTCTTTGGGAGAATCCTAGATTTCCTCAGAAGCTCATTTGGGGCCCCTAAATGACAGATAGACATTCCTGAAACCCTTCACTGCTGCTCTTTCCTTACTATGCATAGCTGCAGGAGTGTTGGGCAGATTCTAGGGAGTATCTCAGGAGCATGTCTATCCAGGATGACAAATGACTGCTAAGTAAGCTGAGATACAAATGAGGCTTCTGGCCATGCACCCAGCCCTTCACTCCTCTCTTCACAGAATGAGCAAACAAAGCAGAAAGTCTCTTCAATTAACCATAGTTTCCTGTTTCATTTGTACAGGGAAACTATGGTTGCCAGCTTCAAAACAAGCCAATATATTAAACTATAGTTTGAAGTTGGTTTAGTATCCTGGCTTGTTCTGAAGCAGGTATCATTGTTTCTCCAGTTTGGACAAAATGAAATCTATGGTTAATTGGGTTTAATTGTAGCTCACATGAAGGGAGGAGCGAAGAGACCGTATGTGCGGTTGAAACGCTCATTCACATCTCGGCTTCTTAAGATGAGATCTTATCATCTGAACTCTCCCAGTGTGGGCCAACAAGCTTTGCAAGTGGTCCTGTGAACAGTGTGCTCCTTCAAATATGGCCCTAAAATCCTCTGCAGCGCTAAACATCGGGATTTCCAAGGCAGACACAAAAAGCAGACCAGTAGCCAGAAAGCTTGTGGTAAGGGAGCCTTACACCACTGGGGGGAGGGAAAATCAGTGAACAACAACTAGAACTTAATTACTGTAGGACAACTAGATTTAAAGTTAATTAGAGAGCAATCCATCAGAATTGGTGCTCTTTAAACAGTGGGCTCTGAGATCGGAGCCCTCTGCACATCCAAAGTCCTGCAGGCAGGGCAGGAGGAATGACAGAGGCAAAAAAGCCTCCTGTTCCATCTTTAAAAACACTATCAGTTTCCATACCTCTTGATAGGCAGGACAGGCGACAGAGAGGCTCATGGATATAATGGATCTACATCCTTCCTTCCCTCTCCCCTTGCTGCCCACTGTCTCACCCACTTTTCCCTCCATGACTCTCTTCCAAGGTTGCTGTTGCAATCCTGGAAGAAGAACCACCATGGAGTTTTCCGCAGTGGCTGGGAGGAAGGTATCCCCACTCAGATCCCACCCCCACCCCCCAATGTCGTACCTGTGTCTACAGCCTCAGGGGGGAAATCCACACTATCCTAGGGTCCCTGGGATGCCTTCCCAAGGACCATAGGACTGCTCTGTTAATTGTATTAAATATTAGTAAAATCTAAATGTATACCATTTAAAAATAAGAAACCTCTGCTTGTCAGTTATCCCAGGGTCGTTTCACTTGTTAGCTCAAACACTGGAAGGCAGGAGCAGGGAGACATCTCACTGAGCAATGCCTGCAAGCTTTTCCTTGTATCACTACAAGTAAAAGGCCTAGAAATCTATGTTCAGCTTTCATTTTAAAATTAAGTATAAAGAAGTGACCTAGAATCTACCCAAGGGGTCCAGCCCCCCACAGCCCCCTGGTGACTACAGGCCTGATGTAAGGGTTCCTCAACAGACTCAGTATGAAATGAGTCCCCTTGAGGGAGCAAGTTTGAAAACCATGCCTCTATATGAATTATATATATAACATCCAGCCAAACTACCACTTTCCCCAGGGTAATTGGTCTGTGACATTTAAAATGAAATGAATTGATGGGGTCTTGTGGTTGTGGGTGAAAATCCACTATTCCCCCAAACTAGGTGGTTTGGACTAGCATGCCATGGTCAGAAGCCTGGAGCCATTCCCTTCCACAGAGTATCAGTAAGTCTTCTTTAAAATCAGTGATTTGAAGAATGCTCCCTCTGACCACCAGGCACACGCTAGTTAACTGGAATCCTCTGATCAAAGCCAATAATTCATGCTCAGTGACAAGAACCTTAATGTGCTGCTAGTTTGGGTGTTTTAAAGCAAGGCTTTTAGAAAAGCCAAATTCTGCTGATAAAGTGTTATGAGAATGACTTATGCTCAATACACACTTATGCAAATAGGGGTGGGTTGCGTCAATGTAATCAATCCATCCATTTTGACTAATTTAACAAAAATATTAGGGCAGTGCACACTCATTCACCTTGCAGACCTATAACGGATGCATGGTGGGGGGATTGGGACTGCAACACCCAGCCCAACCCAAAATCCATGTATTCAGTGGAATGTCAGAAAGAGTACGCATGTATACAGCTGAATGTGCATAAGCAATCTACCTTAGCCTTCTCCAACATGATGCTCTCCAGATGTTTTGGGATTCAATTCCCATCAGCCCCAACCAGCATGGAGTCGCACCAGGTTGGGGAGGCTGCTCTATCCAATCAAGAACCTTCGGTGTTCTGGGCTCTGACTAGGTGGGGAGATAACATCCATACAACTGTACTTGCTGTGCATGCTGATGGTCCACTGAGTGCGTAGATGCCAGAGCACAGGGCCGCCGGAGGACGTACAGGCATGGTTGATGGATCCAACAGGGTTGGTCCCCCTTCCCCTCCATGTGTAACATATATGCATGGAGGACAAATGGGTGAGCTACCCTAGTCAGTATCAGTAGCCGCAGTGGCTTAATAACAAAAGTCCCACACATGACCATCTCTCTTGTGCCATTTCTGTAAACTGCCTTAGCCTGTTCTTAGAATTTGGATGTATAAGACTGCCCCTGAAGAAGGAGGGCTTTGAACTGCATTTTTTTTTTCCTTTGGCACCTTTGAGAACTAGTTCCTCTTCTTTGCATTCTTTCTGGTTTGGGGGTTGCAGTCCAACAACATCTGGAGTGGCACATGTTGCCCACCTCTGCTTTAGATAGCATCTTTGACTTTCCAAGAAACCTCACGGGCTAGAAACTTGTTCTATTTTTAAAAAGTAAAGCTGGAATTCTCAGCAATCTGATTAACACTGCATATTGCACTGGAAGCTGATGTTCATGACTCATTACATGATTGTAGCTACACATTAAAGGTGTTCCCCTTTGTATTTGCTTCAGTAGGACAAACAGCATAATCCTATGCATGTTTACTCAAAAGTAAGTCCCGCTGTATTCATTGAGACTTATTCCCACATAAGTGTGCACAGCATTGCAGCCTGTATTCTTACGCAGACTTACCTGGAGTAAGCCCCACTGTATATAATGGGACTTACTTCTGAGTAAATATGCATCAGATTGCACTGTAAGTCATCCTAAATCAGCATAGTCTATTTAAGCAATTTGTAGGTCAAGAATCACTTATTTGTTCTCCCAGCAGTGGCAGACTGTAATTCAAATATGCCAGCTGACTTCTCATTTCTTCAGATGTTTGAGCCACACACTTGAGAGCAGAACAGATTTTTCTTTTCAAAATGAGGTTAGATGCATTGCTACGAAGTTTAACAGAAGGGCCCCTATAGGAGGCACTCAAAAAAGTTTAAGCTTTCTTTGAGAAGCCTTGCAGGAAACCTCAGGAGACATATTGTGTTTTGAGCAACCAAAGGACAAATTCGTATGGAATTCTAAAAAAGAAGAAAAGAACCACATTTGTCTGGTGAAAAAGAACTCCCCAAAAGCAAAGGAATTCTCCCACCAAACAGCGTCTGATGAAATGCTATTTTTAAAAGGGGAAGAAAACATCCCTTTCTTTGTAAAACTTATGCAAGTTTTCAGCAACAGTTCTTCCAGATGGCTAAGTGAAAACCTATTAGCTTAGGTAGATAGTGTCATTTTACTAAAAAAATACCATACTCTCCTGCCTGCATTCCAGACAGGAATTCATATTTCATGTGGGGCCAATTCTATCTCTGAAGTAAATCCACTTACTGTACTGAACCACCCTCTGAGAGCCAAATGCCAAAGCAGAGCTCTGCAAAAGAACCATAAAGATTTTTTATTTTATTTTTTTGCTTCGGAAAAGACTCAGTGTTTACTTGCAGGTCCTACAGGGCAGCCTCAAGGCTGCTCATTACCATGGCTTTTACAAGATTTCATTCTTAGAGGTCTGGCGATTCCTGCAAGAGATGTGGATGCAGTTTTGAAGGATAATTTATTGTGCCAGTTTTAACCACAGGGTTTATGGGACAAAAGTCCCATTGACTCCAGCAGTATAGGAGCCAGGCCCTTCCTGTCTGCCTTCTCAACATTAAACCACTAGACTTTTTTCTGGTAACCGAGGCACTATAGAATACGCTTCCGACCCTACACAGGAGCTCTTTCTGCCCTGCCATTATACATGTGATGGTTTGCTTCCAGTAACAGTTTGCCCAATTACAGAGAATTCTTTTATAGCTTAGTCTTCCCTCCCACCCCACCCCACCACCAACCCCCACAATCTCACTCCATTCTGGTACTCACATCAAGGACACCCATTCTCCTTTGGAAGAACTGCCCAAGGAACTTCAGCTATTGTGCAGTAAAGAACTGCAGCAGATAGACAGACAGATAGCTATTTATGCAAGCCTGGGGGAAAATCCTACTTAACCTTGTTGAAACGTTTCATCCTCAGGGCTATTTTTAAATGAATTATTTTTTAATACAACTGCATACAAAAATCACAGTGCCGGTTATCATATTAGAAGAGGCATTCTCCTCTTCTCTAACACCACAAGATGACATCCCCTATCTAAGGTGGTTCTTGCTGCAACTGTATGGCCATTACTAAAAGTCAGTGTGCTTCCCAAAGCTAGAGAAACTTATTCATGCTTTAAGTCCCATTGAAATCAATAGGGCAAGCTAATTAAAGCTAACAGCACAATCCTATACATGTCTACTCAGAAGTAAGCCCCACTGAGTTCAATGAGGCTTACTTTCATATTGGTTGGTAGAGGGTTGCAGCCTAATTTATATCTCATTAACTTCAGTGGGACTTAAACATGACTAAGTTTCTCTGGATTTGGGTTATTCTAGTAATGAATGTATAAATCGATGTGATTGATTGCTGTCTCGGTCTGCTACACCAGCATTCCCCAATGGTTTTGGACTTAACCTCCCATCAACTCCAGCCAGCTTCGCCAATGGTCAGAGCGCATGAAAGTTGTAGTCCACAACATCTGGAGGGAAACAGGCTGAGGAACACTGCTGTACACCCTTACCTCAGAGTATGTCCCATTGAATTCAATGGGACTGATTTCTGAGTAAACATGTATAGGATTGCAATGTACGTTTTCTGTAATTGGGTAAAATTCCTAGTCACAAACGGCAAGCATTCCAGGGCTTGGTTGATTCTATGACTAATGATTTCACTGTATCTGCTGCAGAAGAAATAGTGGAGGTAACATCATGTCTCCTACCAAGATCTGAAAAAGGGCATGATGCAGCAAACAATCTCATACTCGCAGCTGCTTAATTGATTTAGACTGTGCACATACCTAGACAACATACCAGAACCAAGCAGCTACCTGTGCAAACATGCCGGCCACGTGCACCAGCACTTTGCAGGTATAATTTCAGTAAATGCATGGCAGATATAAAAACTAAACATTCAGGCATGGAAAAAGATCTTACAGTCTCCAACAGATTTTTTTTTCTGCTCAGAGCACCGCACTGAAGCATCTATCAGTCTTAACATTCATGTCAGAGGAAAAAACAACACAGCTACAGAGTAACAGCTTCAAAAAGCATTCAGTCTTCCAGACAAGCAATGAATGCTAGTTACCTTCAAAACAACCACAATTGTAACATCCCTAGGAAATCAAAATATCAGTGCAATAATAAGAAATAGGTACAAATGCTTACTAAGCAGCAAGCTGATATTACGATATTCCCAGCAGCACTGTTTCCCTGCCACAAAAGGGCCCAGTGTGAGAAGGAAATCATGCAGGACATATATCAGCAAAAAAAAAAGGGGTGGGGGCTAGAGTAAATGAAAGCGGCTCAAAAAAGGCAAAAAAGGAGGCGTGAGCAAGGTGAAAGAGTTCTCAGATTGCTAGATTGAAAACTCCTTCCTTGACTTCTCTCTACCTTCCCTCCATCCTTAATATCCTTTCCAGAAATATTCCATAAAACCAAAAGGCACTTCATACATCATGCCTTGATCCATGCACTGTTTCTTCTCTGATACTAGTAACTCTTTTCCAAACCTTTGAGCCAGTATGGTAATAGGCAAAGTGTTGGAACCGGACCAACAAGACCCAATGTGAATGTGAAAGTTAGCTAGCTTAATAGGTAGATGGCCTTAGTGAAGGGGAAAGGGTAGGACCCTGCTCTAGAAAGCATCTTGGGGATTGCTTTGGGCATGATGATTTTCTTATACAGTTATCACTTCCATGTAGGAATGTACTCCATAATATACAATGAAGTAACAGCTTCAAAAAGCATTCAGTCTTCCAGGCAAGCAATGAATGTGCAAGTTAGTTAGCTTGAAGAGCAACCGCAATTGTAACATCCCTATGTCTCTATTTTACCAAAGACATGTGTGCATTCATCACAGGCCACAGGGTGCACAGTTTCTACACAGAAGTTGTATCTATGTAAGAAAATCACCAGGTATCAAGTGTCCCTGAGTCACGTATCTGCATTTAGGAATTAGGCACCAACACCCCCTGGTATCTCTGAATATGGCCCTTGTCCCCTTCCTCCCTCTGGCCACCCTTGCTGTTCACATTGCTCCACATCTTGGTTCCTAAGAACCAAAACTCCTTCTGAGGCTCACACTTTTGTTAGCTCAGCTAAATTTCCTCTGCCTTCAGCATCTTAGAACATCCCAACCTGACCCTCCAGCTCTATTTAGCCTTGGGAGGTGGGGTCTTCCCATCTTTACCTCAGGGGTGATGCTCAGTGGCAGAGCACACACTTTGCATGCAGAATGTCCCAGGTTAAGTCCCCAGTGTTTCCAGGTAGGGCTGGGAAAGACTCCTGCCTGTAACCCTGGAGAGCCACGGCCAGTCAGTGTACTACTGAGCTAGATGGAGCAATAGTCTTACTCAGAAGCAGACAGCTTCCTATTCCATTCTTATTCTCATAATGAATGGTGCGCTTGCCCTGCCTCTCTAGCATTAAGACCTCTGAGCCGAGAGACGTGGATTAGTAGATGGTTGTAAGAGAGAGTAAGGGGACGGGATAATCTCTATTCCATCCCACCTACCACTGCCCCTACCCCCACCAGGCAAACAGAGTGCCCTACGCAAAACCTCAGAATGCAGCTACAGGTCTCCAGATATTAAAGTCAGAAGCCAAGCGGAACTCTGCAGTTCTGATCTTCCAAATGAGAGGATGGGATAGATTTTATGAAGTCGGTTATATGCATTTCCTAATTAAGTAAGGGTGCAATCCTATGCATGTTTAGACAGAAAAAAGACCTACAATTCCCAGCATTCCCCAGCCACCATGGGCATACTGGGAGTTGTAGGGCTTTACTCTGTCCAAACATGCACAGGATTGCAGAAGAGAATGCTAAGACGGCAAAGGACTGGCAGTGCAGAATAGAAAAGGGTGGAAAAAATGAGCGTGCTTAGCCTAGGTAGGCAATAAAGATACAAAAGCCATATTCAAATGTCTGATTGGCTGCCATATATATATATCACAGATTGCCTACAGAAAATTGAGAAGCAAATGGGATCAAGTCAGGTCGATCTGGCTATCTGGGGAACTTCCTGGCATTGCAACCTGTTAAAAAAAAAACCCTGCCATCGCTTTCTGGGCTTTAGAGGAGATGGCAGATGTGTACCTATTTTCCACCGTGGTGTTTAGGTCTAGGGACAGTATGGTGTCGATACCTGGGATGGGGAGAGATGCTCCTTAGGGCTCTTTCCAAAAAAGAACCAAAAACCTGTCCACTCTCTCCCACCTTCGCGGACATGTATAACCAATGTAGAAAATCCCACGCAGCTACGGGGCTGCTAACCAGGAGCACGCAAACACACGCAGCCTCCCTCCGTTGTCCGCACTTCCTAAAGAGGACGGCCAAGAAGATCCCTTGGGTTGGCTAACAAAACTCAAGCGTTAAGATGCGGGGCAGTTGTCGGGGGTGGGGGGCGCAGGCCTTCGGGGAGTAAAGGGCCCTTCCGAGAAAGCGGGCGCCCATTTATCCACTCCCTCCGCCGCCCCCTGTCCTTGGCATCTCACGCTGCCTGCACCGCTGCCCTGGCGGGGCAGCATTCCCCCCCCCCAGCAGTGGGAATGGGGCTGGGGGAATGGGCGATCCCCACCCACGCGGCGTGGCGCGTGCGCCTTTCTGTCCAGAGCTCAGCGCTGCGCTCTCGCCCTGCAGGTGCCCGCCTCTCCCCGGAGCCCCTCACTCACCTCGGCCGGCTGGAAGGCGCGGAGGGGCAGCCACCGAACGCAGCGGAAGGTGGGCGGACGACTCCGCCGTGGTGCTGGCACAGGTAAAAGCCGGGGGGCGGGGGCGGCGCGGGGCAGAGGCGAGGCAGCTGCGCCCGACGTTTGCGCTCTTGCCGCGGCTCCGGACTGTGAGCGGAGCAAGAGCAGCGAGCGCCGCATTTAACCGGGATCGTGTGGGGAGAGGCCCGGGGGGAAGGGGCCGACCCCTCCCTCTTGAGGCTGGAGCGAGTGGGGCTGCCCCATGGAGAGCGCCTTGGTTGCGCGGCTCCAGCCCCACCCACCTCCACCGACTGGCACGCACAGGAGGGGTGGCGCCGTGTGCGCGGGTCCTCCCCCCTGCTTCTCCGCCAGGGACCAGTGTCCTCTCCCACGAAGGTCTTGGACGGGGCGCGGGGGGGGGGGGGGTCTGGGCGTGGCACAAGAAGCGCGCACGGAAGCCAGACTGCCAATGGGTTTATACCAACGGGTATGCGTAAGGAAACACAAATCACATATTCGCGCAATTGCCCTGCGCACGAAGTAATGCGGGGCAGCTACCTCCCTTGGTTCCGTGTGCACAGTTAATGCGGATTAAGGCGTCCTCGCTTTACAGGAAAGCGTGCATGACGCAATAGGCATTTCAAATAAGCAACATAATATAGTTGCAACAGCCTCTAGAAAAAGTTCTGTACAATCAACTTTGAAGAACCAACATGCCTGAAGTATTTGGATGTTTAAAGAGTGAATGATAAAAATATAGCTATTAATATTTTCAGTCTGTACAGTAATTCATGAAAATTAATGGAAACATAACATTTTCAAGCTCTGTAATCTAGGATCTCTTTCATCATCCTGACTGCGAGCATGACCTGTTGATTAAAGGGCATTAAGGGGCAGCTTATCTTTATTAAAAAGTGAACTTGCGTAACACAGATTAATTAACACCCCCCATTGCCCTTTAATCACCCTATCATACAATCAGGCTGAATAAAGAGATCCTAGATTACAGTGTAAAAATCCAGGCATCCAGTAGTCACTGGTGCCAAAGAACTTGGATCTGATGACTCACAACTAGGGATACTTCTAGATGGACCCCCACCCAAGTACCACCAATTAGGAGACGTGCACCTATTCTGTCTTTCCCGCCTTAATGGATTTTCTATGATAAGGAGGAAAAGACAGAAGAAGCAGTGGGGAATCATGGGGGGTGGGGGCGTTTACAAATGGAAGATGCCATCATCTAGACCCCCAAAATTCCATAAGTGAGTCGGGGTGATTGCAGAATAGAAGCTCATCTCAAAGCACCTTAGGTTGCTGCAGAGATCAGGGGAGCAGTTTCATCTCCCATCTGGTTCCTAGACAATTCACTAACTCCTAGTTTTGTGAAAATGTTAATAAGCCTGAGCTGAACCATCACTAGTTGACTGGTGAAGGGTGGATTCCCCACTCCTATATTTTATTGTGCATTCATGATTCTAATATAGTCTAGTGATTCTGTTCATATGACCTTAAGGTCATGATAATTGTGAGAAAGGCATTTGAAAATATTGGACATGTCAGCTCCCAGACCAGGGTGATCATATATGTACCTGCCGCTACTAGGCCCTCAATACAAGACCAGGAAATGACTGTTATTCTAGATTAATAATTCTGGAATAAAAGTGTGCAAATTGCTGTTTGTTCATAACTGGAGTGAAGGCTATGTTGAATACAGGATTAAAGTATTATTATCGTCGTCGTCGTCATGTACAGACCAAATGGCACTCCACATAAAGAGAATCTCCGGTGTCTGCCCTCCTTCCATTTGTTCAACTTTTGATGCATTTTATTGCATATTTCATGACTCTGATACACAACTTGAAGGCATCACAATTACTCGGTTACACACAGTTTGTGCACTGGCATTATACATTTCCCACAGGCTAAAAGGAAGATTAATGTTACCACAACACTGACCTCCCAGGATAATATTATTAGCTTCACAAGTGAGAGTGAATTGTTTCTGCTATTTGTTTGAGCTGAGGAGTAGATAGCCCAGCCATTACTCCATCAAAACCTCTGTTGCTAGTATGTGGAAAGATAAGGCTAAGGAGCCATTTGCCTGAGGGGTTTCCAGATGAGGTTTTTATCATGCTGTCACCCTGCAGGGGCGGCATCAAGGGTGGGCATGGTCGGGCACCTGCTGAGGGCACACACCCCAGCAGGGACTCACTGACATGAGCCCCCTGGAGCTGCTGATCCACTTCACCATCGCAACCTGCATGTTCATTAGTCTCTCACTCTGGTCCAGACAACAGTAGCGGTGAGAAGGAGGAGCAATAGATGCCACTGCCTGCTTCCTTACTGGCTCTCTGCCTGTCAATCAAGCAAGTGGTAGTAATGATGGGAAAGAGGATGAGGAGCTACAGCAGCTGATGATGATGGCAGTGAGCAGGTAGACGCAATGAGGGAGGAGCCCATTGAAGACACCTTGCCCAAAAACCCTCAGAAACTTGCATTGTCACCCTGTCTCATTCATAAAAATTTACGGTTGGTGCAGACATAACTGGTGCAGACAAACACTCATAACTCTCCAGTGTTTTCCAACCGTTTCTTCCATCTTTTTCCTTACTGTGGAAAATCTGTTGAGGGGAACAGGATGAAATAGCCACACAACGTCTTCTGACTCGTGGTGCTAGGAGCCCTCTGACTGGAAAAGCAACCTATTGGCTCATGTGGGGTTTGTTTGTTTATTTTCTATACCACCTGTCTGGGCAGTTCACAGAAATTAACACCACAGAGTACAGCATAAAACAATATAAAATCTGAAAGCTTAAAACCACAATGTAACAATGTAACCAGAATAAAACCTAGCAGCAATGCAGAGATTTAAAATACAGATTTAAAAACCAAAGCTAAAGGACAAGGAAGTTAACATGCTAAAATTCTGGGAGAATAAAAAGGTCTTCACCTGGCACCAGAAGGAGTACAACGTAGGCACCAGGTGATCCTCTCAACGGAGCTCATTCCACAGCCAGGGGGCCACAGTAAAAAAGGCCCTCTTCCTGGTAGCCACCTGCTTCACTTCCTTTGGCAGGGGCTCCTGATGATATTAGGGTCTGGCCAGGCACATATGGAATGCATCAGTAGGTGGAGTCAATATTGCTTAGCTCTCACTTACAGTCAGGGCCAGAAATATTGGAACAAGGATAACTGTTTTGGCAATTGGCCTCTGTACACCTGATGGGAGCGAAGTCAGGACTTTCAGCCGTAATTCAAGGAGTTTGACAAAAGTGGGGCACTAACCATTCAGGAAGGACAGCCAGTGGCATACACACACACCCATCATTGGTGGCTGAGAAGTAATGGAACGAATGGCTGACAAGCAGCTGCATGGCCAGGTGTGGCCTATTTCCTGGGTACCCCATGACCAGTCAAGCAGATTAAAGGCCTGGAGGTGGTTCTGAGTGTTACATTGCATTTGGTAGCTGTTCACTGGAACTCCCAACTAGGGATGTACGAAAATTCTGCCATGGATCTTGGGGAGGCCGAATGCCAGCGTATTCGGCCCCCCAAAATCAGTGGCAGAACGGCCCGCCACCCCCCCGGGATGAGACTTACCTTGGGCGGATCTTCCTGGTGGCGGTTCGGTGGCAGTTCAGCAGCAGTTTGGCGGTGGTTCAGCAGCGGCAG
This sequence comes from Heloderma suspectum, assembly GCF_057233095.1. Lineage (NCBI taxonomy): Eukaryota > Metazoa > Chordata > Lepidosauria > Squamata > Helodermatidae > Heloderma > Heloderma suspectum. The sequence goes on along the minus strand of NC_139461.1, from coordinate 280,940,482 downwards.
CCGGTCTTCTGACCGGCTGCCACCGCCGCCATTCCCAGTTTAAAAAAAAAAAAGTGATAGACTACATAAAGATTTACGTAGCCTATCACGGCTAGGTTTTTTAAAAAAAAGTGATAGGCTACGTAAATGTTTACGTAGCCTATCACGGCTGACTTTTTTAAAAAAACGTGCGTACGCAAATGGCGGCAGCCACAGCCGCCGCCATTGGCCTTCCTTATTTTGGCATGTCTTAATCTACGTAAACATTTATGTAGACTAAGACAGCGAAAATAAGGGGAACGCAAATAGCGTCATTCCCCTTATTTTTGCCGTCTTAGTCTACGTAAACATTTACATAGACTAAGACGTGCCAAAATAAGGAACGCAAATGGCGGCGGCCATGGCCCCCGCCATTTGTGTACGCGGGTTTTTTGTTTTTTGTTTTTAAGTCAGCCGTGATAGGCTACATAAACATTTACATAGCCTATCACGGCTGACTGCAGGGACACAAACGGCGGCGGCTACGGACGCCGCCATTTGCGTCCCTGCTAGCCAGCGGCCGGATGTCCGGCTCCTGGCGGAGCCGGCCGGCAGCTCCGCAGAATCCCTGCGGAGCACAGCCGGCCGGCCAGGATTCCAGGGGGGAGGAACGGAGCGCCTCCCTCCCCAACCATCAACATAAGTCGCGAAAGGTAAGTATCTTTCGTACATCCCTACTCCCAACGTGAGGTCCAAAGAGGTGTCCATGTGAGTGAAGGAGGCCATCATTAGGCTGAGGAAACAAAAACCCATCAGAGAGATAGCAAAAACTTTGGGAGTGGCCAACACAACAGTTTGGAACATCCTGAAAAAGAATGAATTAACTGGCAAGCTCAGCAACAGCAAAAGACCTGGAAGGCCACGGAAGATAACTAAAGTGTATGACTCCAGAATTCTGCTCAGGGTGAAGAGGAACCCTTGCACAACATCTAGCCAGGTCAAGAGCGCTCTTGCGGAGGTAGCTTTGTCATTGTCAACATCTACAGTCAAGAGACGGCTTTATGAATGTAAATACAGAGGCTTCACAACAAGGTGCAAACCACTGGTAACGCTCAAGAACAGACAGGCCAGATTAGCCTTTGCCAGCAAACACCTAAAAAAGCCTGCCCAGTTCTGGAATAAGATTCTTTGGACTGATGAAACCAAGATTAATTTGTATCAGAATGATGGGAAGAGAAAAGTATGGAGAAGGAAAGGAACAGCTCATGATCCAAAGCATACCACATCATCTGTCAAACATGGCGGAGGCAGTGTTATGGCATGGGCATGTATGGCTGCCAATGGAACCAGGTCACTGGTGTTTATTGATGACCTGACTGCTGATAAAAGCAGCAGGACAAATTCTGAAGTGTATAGAGCTATACTTTATGCTCAGATTCAGCCGAATGCTGCCAAACTGATAGGACGCCGCTTCCTATTGCAGATGGATAATGACCCAAAATATACAGCAAAAGCTACCCAAGAGTTTCTCCAGGCAAAGAAGTGGGATGTTCTTCAGTGGCCACGTCAGTCACCTGATCTCACCCCAATAGAGCATGCTTTTCACTTACCGATGACAAGACTGAAGGCAGAAAGACCCACAAACAAGCAGCAGCTGAAGGCAGCTGCAGTAAAGGCCTGGCAAAGCATCTCGAGGGAGGAAACTCAGCATTTGGTCATGTCCATGGGTTCCAGACTTCAAGCAGTCGTTGACTGCAAAGTATTTTCATCCAGGTATTAAAGACGATCTTTAAGTTTGAAATGATGTTGGTTTGTTCCATTACTTATGAGCCACCAACGATGGGTGTGTGTGAATGCCACTGCCTGTACTTTCTGAAGGGTTAGTGCCCCACTTTTGTTACACCCCTTGAATTACAGCTGAAAGTCCTCACTTCACTCCCATCTGGGTGTGTTTCCTTTCAACTTCAGTGTGGTGGTGTACAGAGGCCAACTGCCAAAACAGTTATCCTTGTTCCAATATTTCTGGCCCTGACTATATTTCAAACTGTTGTTCCTTTTAATGATTAGGTATATAACTGTCCTGTTCGTCTGCACATTATATGATCTAAGACAGAGGTGGGTAGACTTGAAGTCTGTAGAATCTACTGTATTTTTCACTAGAACCCCGAGGTCCACCATCCCAAACCAGTTGTAATACAGTGACTCAAGAAGGCAGACAGAGAATTGTGAAACAAGGTGCCTTGGAGCACATGCTCAGCTCAGGAATTTGTTTTCAGTACCAGAACAGGAGCTCAGATACAAATTTGTTTACACACAAATCTACTCCTGTTTCCTCCCAAGTCTTCTTGCTTAATTTAGAAATGGAAAGAGTTTTTCATTATCACCATTGTTAAATTACTGGAAGCTGGAAACCTGTCAGGAATGAATCTGAGCATGTGGAGATGTCTGGCAGCTCAGATTCAGAATCAGAATGGGGACAGCACAAACAGAGGGAGGCACCCTCCCTAGTAAGCCCAGATCTTGACACACAGATGGCCCAGCCTGAATGGCTCCCCCATTCCTCCACCATGAGAACCCAGGTTTCAGAGGGAGAGGAGGAGGAGGGTGAGGGGCGTGACTAGAGGGATGCTAGGGTCCGTCGCAGAGCAAAGCAGAAAAAGTTAGGGGCAGGGCTCAGATGCTCCGCAGGTTGGCCATTCGTGGAAGCCAACATAGGAGGGAGCCACCCTAAGGGAGGGGCATCCCTTCAAAGCAAGTCTGGCCAAGAAGTTCATGTCCAGACTGCTGGCAGCTTCTCTAACTTCCACTTTGTCTCCTCTATTGATATTTGTAGATGTGTGGATTAGCTGGTTCTATGCGGTCTGAGAATTTCCTAGAATCTGCATTTGTAAAGAACCTAGTGGGTAACTAATAAAGAAGTGTAGCTCGAAGCCTTGTTTCCTGGAGTGTGTTGACTGTGAAGGGAGAGGACAAGGGAATGTGACAAAACCCTTGCCAATCTACTGTAAGTCACCCAGACCTCAATCACCCTTAAGTCAGGCCCATCCTGGCATTAAACCCGGGGTGCAGAACCCAGGTCTGGCCCTCCTCAGTTCCCAATCCAGCCCTCCGGGTTTCACCAGATGGCCACACCCCTTTCCCCTGATCACCTATCATTTAGTGGCTTCCCAGCTTCTGCATGTTTTTCCCCCCATACTAAAAGGCTGAAATGCCTCTCCTAAGGCTTAGTTACTGCAGTGAGAGCTGTAAGATACAATATGCTGGTATTTGGAGTATTTTGGCTCCACCCCTTTTACCTTTAGCCCCACCCCCTTTGTCTTCAGCCCCGCCCACCACTGGAATGTGGCCCCTGGAGAGGTTCTCTGAAATTGAATTCAGCTGTCAGCCTGAGAGAGGTTCAACACCCTTGCATTAAACTCTCCCATCTGTGTTGGGCTTTTAAAGCATCCTCACTCCATACCTTTTGCTTCCAAGCCTCCTAAGTACTCCTACTTTCTCTGCATGTGGCACATCACTCTAGCAAAGGCCTGGCTGGCTTTAACCTTCAGTCACTTAAATTGGGGTAAACGGGAGTAAACATGTGTATAAGTGTGAAGAGACTCAGACCCAGAACCTGCTGAAGTACATGTAGTTCTGACCAACGTAAGCAAGTATCTCCACACAAATTATACTCACACTGTCCTGAGAGCACTGGACTGGCCAGGACGTGAACTGGACATTAATAGCATTTCATTACTTTATGTAGTGATGTGTTTAATTGCATGGAATTTCCTTGGCAGGTCAGAATCATGCTTAATTTGTCTTGAGCCTTTCGTGTTCATGCTTGTACAGAAACAGGTGGCAAGGAAAGCTGTGTTCAGGTGGAAATATCAATCATGAAATGTGTCCATCAAATTCTAGCTTTACATAATTGGGAAATTATTCACACCTTCTCAGCATTTTATCCATGCTCCTCAATGGCCAGGGAGGGTTTTTGTTTTTATTCTTTATTCCACTGTTGGTATGTGTTTGGAAACATTCTTTAACAGTGAAGATATGGAACATGAATATGGAGGGGGAGGGGATGAGAGAGCAAAAGCTTCTCCAAGGTGTTATTACAACAATGGAAGGAGAAGCAAATGGAGGAGTATCGGAGTTTTTTAAAAGGAATCATCTTTGCTGCGCTTTGGTCTAAGCAGGGCTCCACGAGCGAGTGCTCCGCACCAGTAAAAATCACCTCATAGAATATACTTCCCGGTGGGGGTGGGAGTGAACGTCATATGACTGGCAGGGGCTGCTCAACCAGTAAGAGAGGCTTCCCCCCCTCTCCCCCCTTTCTCCTTTCGCCTGAAGCTCCAGTTGCACCTGCATTTTAGGAGCAAGCCTAATTGATCACAATGGGAGTTACTTCCAAATAGACACACATATGGTTGTGCTGGGAAAGAGTGGGAGGAGAACCCAGGGATGGGAAACCAGCCCCCTTTCTAACCAAACCAATACTGTGCAGGATCTCTATAACGAATGTGTGAAGTAGTTACTTTCTAGGGCACTAAACCAAAGAATTGGAGCCTTAAGATTGCACTTTAGAGCATTTAGGGAATATGCTTTAAACTGTGCCATTTCAGTTGAGGGGGATCTCTGTAAATTCTGATGTGGGCATTCAGGGGACAAGCCTCACTGAGCACAATGGGAGTTACTTCCGAGTAGACATTAATTGATTTGTGCAGGGATGGAAACACACAGGAAACACCCCTTGACCGGGGTCATGGTGAAAGGCACACCCCTGGGCAGGGCTGGCATACCCGAGGTAAATGCAGGGGTTGGGACACACAGCAACTATACCACCGAGAACCCAACTTGAGGGGGAAAATTGGACTTTAAGCAGTCTCAGGAAATCCACTTTTCCCCTGGTGGCTGCTGGATGGCCATGACGTTGTGTCTCCCTAATGACCTCCACACACCGCTGTCTCGGAGTAAATCGCTGGTGGACACACACACACCCAAGTAGGGATATCGGAGAATTTCTCCACAAATCTCCGGGAGGCCAAATGCCAACACATTCGGGCCCCCAAAATTGGTGGAGAAACGGTCCACCACACACACCCCGGCACCCCCGGGATGGGACTTACCTTGTGTGAATGTCCCTGGCGGCGGCGGCTCCCGGCAGCGGGGCAGCGGCGGGGCGGCAGCGGCCGGTCTTCTGACTGGCTGCCGCCGCCGCCATTTCCAAGTTAAAAAAAAGAAAGAAGAACAAACGTGATAGGCTACGTAAAGATTTACGTAGCCTATTACGGCTAGATTTTCAAAAAACACCGTGATAGGCTACGTAAATCTTTATGTAGCCTATCATAGCTGACTTTGGGGGGAAAAAAGCGTGTACGCAAATGGCGGCGCCCATGGGCGCCGCCATTTGCGTTCCTTATTTGGGCACGTGTAGTCTACGTAAACATTTACGTAGACTACAGTGAAAATAAGGGCAACGTACGCGCTTTTTTTTTCCCCCAAAGTCAGCCGTGATAGGTTACGTAAACATTTACGTAGCCTATCATGGCTGACTGCAGGGACGCAAACGGCAGCGGCTACGGCCACCGCCATTTGCATCCCGGCAGGAGAAGAGGTTTCGCGGCGGGAGGGATGTGGCGCTTCCCCCCCGGCCAGAATTTCGGCCGGAGGGACGTGGCGCCTCCCCCCCGGCCAGAATTTCAGCGGGGAGGGATGGGGCGCCTCCCCCCCCGCCCAGACTTTCGGGGGGAGGGACAGAGCGCCTCCCCCCCACTGCGAAGCAAGCTGCGGGACCAGGTAAGGGACTTTCGTCCATCCCTACACCCAAGCACGTAAAAAGCAGAAACCTACAAAAATGCTAGTTTCAGATGTCAAGACCATGGGGTGGAGGGAACTATCTACTCTAGTGAGATTGTCTTAGGTTTGTGGTCATTGTTTGCAAATACTGTTTTATGTGGGTGGTAATAGTAGGTTGTATCCAATATTGGTCTAACTTAAGTCCCATTCATTTCAATAGATCTACTCTAAGTAGGATTAACATTGAATACAAGCTGATGATTTGCAACTGCAGAGATTTCCAGTCGTGTGTTAATTCTCAGTTGACATTCCAGAATGTATTATGCATTTGCTACCTTTTTTTTTATAAAGAAGGGACCCAATGCAGATGTGCATTTCGACCAAAACTTCCAATCCCATTTTAAATTGTATATTTTATGAATTAGTCAGTGGGTCACCAGATTGATTGATGGAGTGTTACATGCTATTTTTAGATAACAATTGTCCATCGACATTGTTGAATTACACATTTAAGATAACATGTCATTTGACCCGAAGCCCCCACTGAACTTGGTAGGAGCTACTTCTGAGTAAGCATGTTTAAAATTGTGCTGTACATGGCTTTAGGAACACCACTCTTTCAGCCTCTGCCCTCCTTCTTTAATATAGGGATAATTACACAAAACTCTCTGTTGTTGTTGTAAGGATTACTGAGATAATGTATGTGAAACACTTTAGCCACTCAGGAAGCACTTTATAGAAGCCATTTGGCCATAGCTCACAGGCAGAGCACTTGTGCTGCATGCAGAAGGTTCCAAATTCAGTCTCGGTTGTCTCCAGACAGGGCTGGCAAACCTCCTGCCTGAAACCCTGGAGAGCTGCTGCCACTTAGTGTGTTGACATTACTTATGGACCAATGGTCTGACTCAGTATAAGGCAATTTCCTATATTTTATTTATTTATTTATTATTAAATTTATTAATCGCCCATCTGGCTGGTCACCCAGCCACTCTGGGCGATGTACAACATACAATAAAACAGTTTAAAACAATAAAATTCTACAGTAAAAACATTTTCTAAAATACCCTAACCAACCCCAAATGCCTGCCTGAACAACCACGTTTTTAATGCACGACGGAAGCTCATTAAAGAGGGGGCATGACGGAGTTCCCTAGGGAGGGAGTTCCACAGAGTGGGGGCCACCACAGAAAAGGCCCTCTCCCTCGTCCCCACCAGTCTAGCTGTCCTGGCTGATGGGACAGAGAGAAGGCCATCCGAGGCTGATCTTGTTAAGCGGCCTGTCTGGTGCTGCTGGAGGCGCTCCTTAAGATAGGCTGGGCCGGAACCATATAGGGTTTTAAAGGTCAAAACCAACACCTTGAATTTGGCCCGGAAAACAATTGGTAACCAGTGCAACTCCTTCAGCACTGGAGTGATGTGATCTCGCCGGCGGCTGCCTTTCATCAGGCGAGCCACCGCGTTCTGTACCAGCTGCAGCTTCCGAACCGTCTTCAAGGGTAACCCCACGTAGAGCGCATTACAGTAGTCTAAACAAGAGGAGACCAGGGCATGTACTACCAATGGGAGCAGATGGTCGGGAAGGAAGGGGCGCAGCCGCCATATCAGATGGAGTTGATACAGTGCTGTCCGGCTCACAGCGGACACCTGAGCCTCCATGGACAGCTGGGAGTCCAAAATGACCCCCAGGCTGTGGACCTGGTCTTTCAAGGGTAGCCGTACCCCATTCAACACCAGGTCAACATCCCCCAGCCTCCTCTTGTCTCCCACCAAAAGTACCTCGGTCTTGTGAGGGTTCAGCTTCAGCTTATTCCTCCCCATCCAGCCACTCACCGTCTCCAGACATTTGGACAGGGATTCTACGGCCAACCTTGGTGAAGATTTGAACGAGAGGTAGAGCTGCGTGTCATCCACATATTGATGACACTGCACCCCAAACCTCCTGATGATAGCCCCCAGCGGCTTCACATAGATGTTAAATAGCATTGGGGAGAGGATGGAACCCTGTGGCACCCCACAAGTAAGTGGCCACGGGTCCGAAACCTCCTCTCCCAGTGCTACCCTCTGGTACCTGCCGGAGAGGAAGGACGGGAACCACCGCAATACGGTGTCTCCAATGCCCAACCCCTCCAGGCGGTCCAGGAGGATACCGTGGTCAACAGTATCAAAAGCCGCTGAGAGGTCAAGGAGAACAAGGAAGGAGCATTCGCCCCTATCCAGAGCCCTCCTCATATCCTCCTATATTCACAAGGGTCTCATTGAATGTATGCCTGAGATCTCTGTATTGTACACCTATATCATAAATATAGCCATGTATCAGAATACATTTGGGAAGGGGTGTAACTCAGCGATAGAGCACATGCTTTGCATGGAGAAGGTCCCAGACAGAGCTGGAAAAACCCCTGCCTGAAACCTTGGAGAGCCCCTGCTATTCAGTCTTAGCAATACTGGGCTAGATGGGCCAATGGTCTGACTCTGTATAAGGCAGCATCCTCTGTTCCTATGTATTGTGCTTTATACTTCTATTTAACTCAGTGGAACTTCGCTTCACTTTGGCTAGATCAGCCTTCCCCAACACAGCGCCCCCCTGATGTTTTGAAGTACAACTCTGTCAGTTGACTGGGGCTGATGGGAGTTCAAGTCCAAAACTTCTGGAAGGCACCAGGTTGGGGAAGACTGATCTGTGCCCATTCTTACTTAGTTTCCTGGCTGGGGAATGCTGGGAGTTGTAGGACGTTTTTCTGTCTAAACCTGCATAGGATTGTGCCCTTGCACAGCTTTGCAGAGTTGTTTGAATCATGACCAAGAGGATTCAAGCACTGAAAGAGAAGGCTTTTGACAATGTTCAAAAACACTGAAGCCCCATCCAAGCTGAAGACATGACATGGTGTAGACATGACAAAGCAATAATACAACACAGTATTGAAAACCTTGTATGGATTCAGTATAATGAATGTCAGAAGGAATGAATAATTCCCCTGTAATCCTAAACATATACCATGTGCTAGAAAGGATAGATTTGGTTTGATAAACTCCCTTCAGCAATTGCCCATTGACATTACAGAATGTAAATTTAAACCAGATGATGGACTTTGGGTGGTCTCAAGATTCAAAACGTGGAACACCATCTAAAGATGCAGCATCAAAACAATTCAGCCTAAATGTTTAAACACCAATAGATGGTTTTGATGAGGTAGATGTGACCCTACTGATTTGGCAAGCTGAACAACTGGACTTCAGATCCCATATCACAAGATGATCCCATATCGTAGCCCTCTAAAAGCCAAACTACACATTACATTTGTCACATAGTTTGCCATTGCATAGATGGTCTTTCTTTCTTTCACAAATAGCCAGCATGGGTAAGGGGGCAAACTAAACAGGGGCTGTAGTGTGGGGGGAGGGTGGCTGTAACCCTTTGCCCCCACCACAGTCCCAGTCAGAATCCCTTTCCCCACTCCTGCTATTTGCAATAGCAGGAAAGCTCCTGTTGATGCCAATAGAAGCATTCCTCCCATTGCAAATAGCAAGAATGGAAAGGCCAATTCCAATTAGGACCACAATGGGGGAAAGGGTTAAAGTCCCCTCTCTCCCTCCTCATCTCATGTCCAGATCTGGTTCACACACCAGCTATTTCCAGAAGAAAGAAAGAAAGAAAGAAAGAAAGAAAGAAAGAAAGAAAGGAAGGAAGGAAGACAGACACACACACACACACACACACACACAACAATTGTACAAGGACAAACTAGCCCACTGGGGTGGGAAAAAGCCTTTTTCCTATCTGTACAATGATATGTCAGTAACATACAGCCTGTAAACAAATCATGAAGAAATCATGAATGAGTCATGTGCGCTCATTAGCAAACCTCAAGATTCAAGTTGTCAGTGGACCAGAACAAGGACGTGACAGTGGCCACCCTGGAGTTTACTCCAAGAACATTGTATTTAAGGAAGTTTTGTAAAGATAAAAGATGTAACACTTTGAATGTTTCAGTAAACACAGGTACTTAAGTTAAACCTTTTGATAGATTTGATTTTTCTCTGTGAACTGTGTTCATGGATAACCAACTGGTTTATTTTTTAATTATCTATAACAGGGTTGGACAACCCAGCACTATCCAGATGTTTTGAACTACAGCTCCTATCATCCCTGAGCATTGGCCATGCTGGCTGTGACTGATAGGAGTGGTAGTCCAAACCATATGGAGGACACCAGGTTACCTATCCATGATGATAGAAATGAAGAAGAATTATAACATTAAAACAAAAATGTAAAAGTTTGAAGAACAGATATATTGTTCTGTACAAAAATATTGGGAAGAAAGGAGGTTTCTAATAATCAAATTATATCCATATTGCTACATTCTTGAGTCTCAGCAGAGTTACTGACAACCCAGTCTTCAATCAGATAAGTGGAGAGATAAGGAAGAAGACAGAAGAAGATAAAAGGGAAGCAAGAGGTGGGAAGGCTGGGGTAGGTGAAAGCTTTTGTGTGTTAGCTGGAAGGAGTCAGACAGAGTACAATATATAAACAAAAACAGATATATAAATAAATAACCTGTTCTCACTCTCCAGCCAGAAGCAAGTTCAAAGCCCCAAATTATTTAGAGACTCCACTGGTTGCTTTCCATTTCTTTCAAGTGCTGATGAATCCATTCAGCATGTAAATGGATCAGGGATTAATTTTAGGTTTTGACCTGATTTGGATGTATGTAAAGCTGGAAAATGCACAAACCTTATGCATGTACAATCCACCCTCACACCACCCCTTCCTTCCTTTCTTGGCACACTATGATTAGCTCAAGAAGTCTTCAATAAACCATAGTTTCTAATTAAATCCAGACAGGAAAACTATAGTTACCAAGGGGGCAGCTCTAAGGGCGATCTGCTGAGAGCTGGCTGCATTTGGAGGTTGTTCAGAGCACATGCGGGCTGCCATCCCACAGTCACCCTGGAGCTTTTCATGGAAAAACCGGATTTCCCGAGACTACTTAAACTTCAATTCTTTTCCTTGAGTCGGGTTCTCTGTGCTCTAGTTATGTGCCCCAACCTCCGCATTTGCTTTGGATATGCTAGCCCTGCCCAGCAGTGTGCCTTTCACTGTGACCCAGGTCAAGGGGTGTTTCCTGTCCCTGTCTTTCCCAGCAGAAACATATGTGTGTCGACTCAAAAGTAACTCCCATTGTGGTCAATGAGGCTTATTCCCAAGATGTGTACTCCCGAAGTTACTGAGATTCCCATGAATCAAAATACTGTATTTAGGAGCTTTAAAGCTATGTCAAAACTGTGTGTCTTTCATGTCTGCTTTCTTGCTTTTCGAAGGTAATTAATTCACAGATTTGCCCCTTTGCAGCATCGGGAGCTTCAGGGAAGGGAGAAGGCTGCAGCTGTGTTTCTCTAATGTTTGCTTAGCTGTAAGGAAGGAGGGGTAGGAGAAGTCTCTCGCATTGGTTGATCAGCCCCTGCCAGTCTGATAACGTTCACTCCAAACCCCCCAACCCACTCAGAAATATGTTACTGTGAAGTGACTTAGAAAGGTACAGTGCACTCATTCGTGCAGCCCTGCGTGGACCAAAGCCAATTCCCTGAAAAATCCGGGTAATCCTACATTCGCTTCTCCTCCCACTGTTGTGGAGATTCCCCCCCCCCAGACTGGAACAAGCCAGGATCTTAAACCAGGTTTGGAAGTTGATTTAAGATCCTGGCTTATTACAATTTCATAAAGATAGTTTCCTAGTTCACATGTAATGGGAAACTATGGTTAATTGAAGGCTTCCTGGGTTAATCATGGCACACTAAGAATGGACAAGGGAAGGGGTGGCGTGATGACAAGCATCTCCTCCCATATTTACCTACTCAGATCCTAAGGTCTTCAAGGACTCCCCTCCAGGAGAGGATCTAAACCAGAGCAAAGTGTAAAAATTAAATCAATAAGCTGAGTGTGTATGTCCAACCTGGGCCAAGTATGGCTGATGGGAGTTTCAGAAACAAAAGAGGGCTAATGAGAAATCCAATTGGACTTGCACGTGTATTGGCTTATGTCCCAGGTTTAATCCACACTATCTCCAGTTAGGGTTAGGAAAGACTCAAAAGACTCCAGCTTACAGCCCTAGAGAATCACTGCCTGTCAGTTTAATAGACAATACTGAGCTTAATAGACCAATGGTCTGTCTCGGTATAAGGGAACTTCCTATGTATGTCCCAAGATAGCTTAAAGTGGCTAACAAATAAAATATGAATGCAAGCAAAGGAAAGTGGAAGGCAAAAGGAAGAGGGGCCGACCAAGGGCAAGATGGGTGGATGATATTCTGGAGGTGACGGACTCGACCTTGGGCGAGCTGGGGGTGGCGATGGCTGACAATTCTAGCGTGGGTTGGTCCATGAAGTCATGAAGAGTCGGAAGCGACTGAGCGAATAAATAACAAAAAACAAACAAACATCTTGCCACACAGTTTTAAAAAGCCAAAGAACTTTAACACAGCAGCAGGAAAGGCAACTAAAAAGAGGGATTCTAGTTTATGGTGCACACATTTATTCATCCTGCATTTGTCTCTGCTAAGCAGGTTTTGCAGAATTTTATGTTATTGATCAAAACAGCAACAGCGCAGCAAAAGAAAGTAAGAATCACATGTGCATTCACCATGGGAAGCAAGGGCTCTCTCCAGCCACTTTGAACTTGGGTGGTAAGGTGCAAAAGAGAGCTTCAGCTAATAGGTGAGATTGAAATGTAATTACATACATACATACATACATACATACATGTAGAACAGGGCTCCTGCACCTTTAGTAGTTGTGACATGACAGCTGCTGAATTTCCCTCTCTTCTGCACAAAGGTTTAAAGTGCAGGATCCCTATCCTCTTTGGCACTTGCCCACCCTATTTTGAACTCTCTTAAAAACTATTGTCTGTGTCTCCAGCCAACAGATCTCCAGGTGTCATGAACAGAGCTCTTGGAATGCAGCAAAGAGACACAGCAGGATCAAAGCTGTCATTACAGGCACTGAGATGGAGGGTAATTTGCAAGTGCAAAACATTCCAGAAAGAGTTCAGTCAGTTTCAGTGTACTTCTGTGATACCCAGTGATTGCTGGGATGAGGCTGCTAAGCCTTTCAAATCAAAGCATGTGGCATGCAATGCAACCCTATACATGTTTTAGTGGAAAGGCAGCATCTAAATTTATATATATATATACATACACACACACACACACACATAAATGACCTGTGTGCAGTGAGGCTTTCTCCCAGGTAATTATACTCAGGCTGCAATCTTGTAGGACGTACACACCTGGCCTTTTTTTTTTTTTACTTCTTTCTGGGGTTCTACTGTGCTTCTCATTTAGATCCAATCCACAGCAAATCGACCCTCTCCGAGATGGAGTGCGCAGGTATCTTCAGCTCCCATCTGACCGGACTGTGCTGATCCTCCATGCAAAAGTTGCTCAGAAATCATATGGCAATGAAAAAAGGTAGGAAATCATCTCGAATCCTGTTAAAACCAGATGGCCACAAGAGACTCTACAGTAGAAAGATTAAATGGCATATGTTTGTGTATCTGTGCATTGTATGTGAGGTGTACTGTGGGTCTCACGATTTTCCAGTTGTCAGTGCATGCCCATCTCTGCTTCCCAGATAGCTGGTCCTCTTTCTGACTCTGGTTCACCTTCTAATTTCCCTACCACCATCTTATATGTAGAGCACCAAGAGAGAGCATGTAGCAGATGATATTCTGGTTCTATCAGGGCATCAGGGACACAGATACCTTAAATGGCATATTCTCCCACTCATGTTTATTTATTTATTTATTTATTACATTTGTATCCCACCGTTTTTCCTCTTTAGGAACCCAAGGCAGTGCACATAATCCTCCTCTCTCCATTTTAGCCTCACAACAACAACCCTGTGAGGTAGGTTGGGCTGAGTGTCTGTGACCGGCCGAAGTCACCCACTGAGCTTCCATGGCCGAGTGGGGACTAGAACCCGGATCTCCTGGCTCCCAGTCCAACACTCTTGCCACTACACCACACTGGCTGTCACTGCCAGCATGCCATGCTTTTGACTTTTAAAAGCAGGCTATTTTTCCTCACTGCTAAGCCAGTGGAGGCTGGGGACTGTGATTTCGGTGGGGCCATGAATCCATTCTGGGTTTCAGTCAGAACCAGCCAGAACTCTGAAGGAGCCATCCAAGGTGCTGAACCTATTTTGGGGATAGGGTTCAGCACCTCAGATAGCTCCTTTAGAGTTCTGGCTGGTTCTGACTGAAACCCAAAATGGATTCACAGCCCCACTGAAATTGTAGCCACCAGCCTCAACTGCACTAAGCCATCAAATTTCAGTGGCAAATTCAGCAGTGTGGCTGTGGTGTTTATTATTTATTTTTATTTATTATTAAATTTATTAATCGCCTATCTGGCTGGTCACCCAGCCACTCTGGGCGATGTACAGCGTACAATAAAACAGTTTAAAACAATAAAATTCTACAGTAAAAACATTTTCTAAAATACCCTAACCAACCCCAAATGCCTGCCTGAACAACCACGTTTTTAATGCACGACGGAAGCTCATTAAAGAGGGGGCATGGTGGAGTTCCCTAGGGAGGGAGTTCCACAGATTGGAGGCCACCACAGAAAAGGCCCTCTCCCTCATCCCCACCAGTCTAGCTGTCCTGGCTGATGGGACAGAGAGAAGGCCATCCGAGGCCGATCTTGTTAAGCGGCCTCTCTGGTGTTGCTGGAGGCGCTCCTTAAGATAGGCTGGGCCAGAACCATATAGGGTTTTAAAGGTCAAAACCAACACCTTGAATTTGGCCCGGAAAACAACTGGTAACCAGTGCAGCTCCTTCAGCACTGGAGTGATGTGATCTCGCCGGCGGCTGCCTTTCATCAGGCGAGCCGTCGCGTTCTGTACCAGCTGCAGCTTCCGAACCATCTTCAAGGGTAACCCCACGTAGAGCGCATTACAGTAGTCTAAACGAGAGGAGACCAGGGCATGTGTGGATTGTGGTAGTGCAAAAAAGGCTGGGGGAGGAGATCTCATGTCTCCCACAGGCTGCATGTTGCCTACCCCTGTTGTACATGCATGAGAATCTGGCAACACTGATTCCAAGAGTGGTGCTAGCCAGCCCAAAAGCAGTGTGTGAGAGAATTGTGCTGCTTGTTCATCTGGCCAGCACCCATCCAGTTGGGAGAAGTCACCCAGAGGTCTCTGCGCCATCACAGAGGTGACTCTTCATTTCCAATTGGGCTTGTTGCCTGACTGTAGATTTTTAAAAAGCTGAAATGAAAAATGTGCAGGCTACTTCTCTCCAGGCTGGCAGGTGTCCCATCCGTCGGCAGATGAGAAGCCTTCTCAAAAGCCTTTGTATTATCACAGATCCCCTTGGGTTATGGCTCATTTCCTGATGGTAATAGAACTTTCATGCTGCTTTTGGTTACAGATAATGGCTGGATTCGCTGCTGTCCCTGGACATACTGCAGAAGCTCCAATATGACCCAGAAAGGGCTTTCGATCAAGCCAGCCTATGGGTGGTGATACTAGGATCAGTCATTCACCTCTCTCCCCTGCAAACAAAACCCTTGGTCAATTTCACATTGCCATCCACAAACTGGCATGATTGGAAGCTTCTCTGGCTAACCCTGCTGTGACACAATGTGTTCCTGAGAAATGGGGTTTTGTGGCTTTGGCAAGGAACAGAGGGAATCGATTAAGAACTGGCCCTAACCTTGTGGGCTGACATATAAATGAGTCAGCGTGGGCCCTGCTCTGTAACTACCATCCTCAAAAATACTATTATGGCCCTGGAGTATAAAACCACCCATTCTGGGCATTTTGTTTTAATAACCAATGTTTTACGCGGTACCAGTGTGGCATGAATTCTAGCCATTCATGTGCATTTAAAGCCAGTGGAAACACAAATAAAACACAGGAAAACATATTTCCAAACCTTTGGACCTCTGTTTATTTGTGTTGGTCTAATGATTTCGCTGTGAATGTAAACTCTGTTCTCAGCCTGTTGAGACTTCCACATTCCAGACTGAGAAAGTCACAGGGACAAATTCTCCCTCTACTCAAGGAGAAATGAAGAAATGAATGTGTCCCCCACCCCAAAAAGATCTCCATCATCTTCCCTTGGGCAGTATCAGTGTGGGTTTAATGTGACTTATGTTAGTTATGACTAACTTTTCCCATTATTTCAGTCGGTTTGTGCAGAGCATGACTAATATCACAGTCCTAAGCATGTTACTCAGAAGTAAGTCCCACTGAATTCAAAAAGGCTTGCTCCCTAGTAAATGTGTTTAGAATTGCAGCCTGAGTCTGGATCTAACCCAAGGGCATTAAAACGTTTTCCATCTATTCATTTTTGTGTCACATTTGTATTCCTCCAAGGACAACAGGTGGAATATATGGGATTATATTTAAAGGCAGTGCAGTATAGTGGTTAGTGTTGGATGAAGCCTGGGAAACCTGGGTTCAAGTCTCCACTTAGTCATGAAGTTGACTGGATGACTTTGGGCCAGTCTGTGGCCCTGTTCAGACTCAATTGGGGGAAGGGTGGTTATGGGAACTATGATGGGGGAGGGGGTAGCGTAACCACGACATGCGCACCCATCACACAACTGGGAACCATGCAGTGCTGCATGCTGCATGCACCCCCCTCCATAGTTACCTTAACCACCCTTCCACCTCCGCCAGTGATCCCAGCAGCCCTCATGTTGCAAAAACATGCACGTTGGCCACTCCATCCATCACAATGTGCCAGCAAAGATAGAGAAAGTCTGCACCGGCTAGAGCGCTGCTGGAGGTGTGGGTCATTCTAGGCTACCATCTCTATGGTTGTGGCTTGTACATCACCCAGAGCCCATTTTAACCACTGGGGACCATGACACACATAACGGTAAGCCCCCCTGGGGCTCCTTAACCCTTTTGCAAGGGGGTGGTTAGCCAGGGTGGTTTCAGAACCATGGTGAGCAAGTTTTTGTCCCCACACACACATGCCAAGCCACTGTGGTTTGTGCAGCTTCCCTAACCATCATGGCTTAGCGTGACATCGGAACAGGCCCACTATCTCTCAGCCCAGCTTACTTCAGATGTTTGTTGTGAGGATAAAATGGAAGAGGGACAGAAACCCTTAATTCCTTGGAGAAAAGTTGGATAAAAATGAAAAACAATTAAACAAACAATCTCTGTTTTACTCTCACAACAACCCTAAGGTAGGTTACAGTTATAGGTAGGATACAGATAATGGCTGGTTTCACACAACACGCTAATCCACACCCAGTGGTTGAATGTGGGTTGTTGAACCAAGGTTGTTTGTTGAACCATGGGTTAGCATGTTGTCTGAACCCAGGACATTTTCTGCAGGGTGGCTTGTTAACCATGCAGTGTGGTTTATTTTTCTCAAACAAGCCACCCTGAGAACCCATGGTTTGTTATTGGGTTGTTCAGCATGGTTAACAAGCCACACTGCATGATTAACAAGCCACCCTGCAGAAAATGTCCTGGGTTCAGACAACACGCTAACCCACAGTTCAACAAACAACCCATGGTTCAGCAACAACTCACACTCAACCACTGAGTGTGGGTTAGAGTGTTGTGTGAACACAGCCAATCATGTGTCCAAGTCAATCCTGTGAATTTCATGGCTGAGCAAGAGTGTCAAAATGTGTTTGCAAAATTTAATTGCTGGAGAACAAGCATGGGCTGTGGCCTCATGTCTTCAATGTGGGCATCTGGTTGACCACTGTGGGAAACAAGATGCTGGTCTACAAGCCTTTTGCTCTGATCCAGGAGGGCTCTCTTCATGTTTTTATGTTCAAATTCAACCACAATAATTTAGTTATGGCCCACACCACCTCTAATTTAAAGAGGTTAGTGATCCAGGCAACTGCAATGAGAAGTGTGTCAGTGCCCTGGGGCGGGGGGTTACTGCTTGCACAACTCTGTGTGTAGATGCACAATTGCTTGTACAAGCAATATGTCTGCAAAACACACTATTACATGTGAAACAAAATCTTTGACTTCATTCCGCCCTGCCCCGATACATTGTTCTTCAGCAAGCCTTCTTTGCATCTTCTATAAAATAATGGAGAAGATGTATTTTGCACCAGAATTCTCCAGAAAAATAAAAACTCAGAGACGCTTCCTTAGCTTAACAGTTTGTTCTTCTGACAAAGAAAATATTTGCTTTTCTTATCAGGTTTTTCTGCCCACCACCTTGTGTTTACCTCACTGGACCAGGCTGGAAACAAAAGAAGGAAGAGATTAAAGGTATTGCCCAGCTGGAAGCCGTAGAATCATAGAATCATAGAACAGTAGGGTTGGAAGGGGCATATGAGACCATCAAGTCCACCCCCTGCTCAGGGCAGGAGTCCAAGTCAAAGCAGCCCTGACTGATGGTTTTCCAGCTTCGTCTTGAATGCCTCCAGTGTGGGAGAGCCCACCACCTCCCTGGGTAATGGGTTCCATTGTCGTATTGCTCTAACAGTCAGGAAGTTTTTCCTGATGTTCAGCCGGAATCTGGCTTCCTGGAACTTGAGCCCATTATTCCATGTCCTGCACTCTGGGATGATCGAGAAGAGATTCTGGCCTTCCTCTCTGTGGCAACCTTTCAAGTACTTGAAGAGCGCTATCACATCTCCCCTCGGTCTTCTCTTCTCAAGGCTGAACATGCCCAGTTCTTTCAGTCTCTCCTCATAGGGCTTTGTTACCAGTCTCCTGATTATCTTCGTTGCCCTCGTCTGAATCCTCTCCAGTTTGTCTGCATCCTTCTTAAAGTGTGGTGCCCAGAACTGGACACAGTACTCCAGATGAGGCCCAACCAGTGCAGAGTAGAGAGGAACTAGTACTTCACATGATTTGGAAGCTATACTTCTATTAATGCAGCCCAAAAGAGCATTTGCCTTTTTTGCAGCCACATCACATTGTTGGATCATATTCAGCTTGTGATCTACAACAGTTCCAAGATCATTCTCACTTGTAGTATTGTTGAGCCAAGTATCTCCCATCTTATAACTGTGCATTTCATTTCCTTTTCCTAGGTACAGAACTTGGCATTTATCCCGATTAAATTTCATTCTGTTGTTTTCAGCCCAGCACTCCAGCCTATCAAAATCACTTTGAATTTTGTTTCTGTCTTCCAGGGTATTAGCCATCCTGCCCAATCCTGCCTTAAGGATAGAATTTGTGAAGATTACATGTTCATGACTGTGCCCGGTTCGTAGACAGCATGAGAGACACATTTCACCCCCCAGTGACAGAGTGTAGGTTTTCAGAACCAGCAGTAGAGATGCAACATTTTAATTAGAGTGGTGACCAGAACCAGCCAGGTTTGTCACCACCATGCTAACTGTGGCCTCCATTAATTTCCAGAATAAAATAAATCAGATTAGGAGGAGTTACTTATGGGAAAGCTTCTACTTCTAGGATAAGGAAACAAAATTTTGACAGCCACCACAACTCCACACATCCACATAGAAGGTTTGTCTCCCTGCCCATGGTGCGATCCCACATGGCTACAGTGTCTGAGTGATTATCAGAACCAGTCACATGGGTCTTTCTCAACTGATGGCGATACCCTCCCTCCCAATCTGTGTTCAGCTGAATGGTAAAGGTTATACAGAGTGGCCCAAAAGTAGGTATACATTATAGTTTATTTGCATTTTATTACATTGTTTATTACATTTACATTTGTTTAACACTGTTTAATCACGTAAGTGCTCGAAATGTATTCCATCAATGTTGCAATATTCCTCGAACCTGTCCAGAACACTGTGACACACAGTACGACACAAATTCCAGTCCGCATCACTGTCGATAAATGCTTCCGAGATGAACTCTTTTAATTCGTCCACTGTCCAGGGATTCCTCTCAAAAACCTTATTCTTTACTACATCCCCCCAAAAGAAGTCCATTGGTGTTAAGTCGGGTGAACGTGGCAGCCATTCAATGCTGCCACGTCGTCTGATCCAATGCTGTGGGAAGGCGTTGTCAAGATAGTCCCTTACTGCAAAAACATAATGAGGAGGTGCCCCATCTTGTTGAAAGAGCAGTTCGGTGAAGTTAGCCCTGGTTCTGAGTTGTGGCACTACCATGTCGCGTAACATGTTTAGGTAATTGTTACTATCCACAGTTGTATCGAAGGAAACTGGTCCTACAACACCTTCGCTGGACAGTGCAGCCCACACTGTGATGCCTGGCTGGTTCAGTTGGGATGTGATAGTCAAATGAGGATTTTCATCTGCCCAATACACACAATGCCTGTTCATGTGGCCTGACAACTTGAAAGAAGCCTCATCTGACCAGATAATCTTATCAAGAAGGTCTGGTTCGTTAGAGATTTGGTTATACATCATCTCACAGAATTGCAACCAACGGTCTGGGTTGGCCTCCAGAAGACCATGTAACAATCTTGGACGGTACAGCTTCAATTTCAGTTTACGCATTAAGCGTTGCAAGGACGTTCTAGGTATGGATAGCTGCTTAGACACACATCGTGTGGACTTTTTCGGACTGTTCACAAATGTCAGAGCGACTCTCATCTCATTTTCCTCTTTCATAGACATCCTAGGACGTCCACATTTCGGTGCATTAGCCACTGCACCTGTTGCTTCAAATTTATCTCTAAGACAATAAATTGTCAGATGTGTTGGTGGAGGAGTGTCAGATGCTTCTTGCCACGCTGTGCGCACCTGCTCAGCATTTTCAGTCTTCCAGTACTGCTTTAGAATCCACTTTCTTTGTTCTTGACTCAAGTTCGCTGCCATCATTCACAATATCAGTAAAAAAAAAATAACTAAAAAACTAAACAACTGTATACCTACTTAAGGGCCTCACTCCCCTCACTCTCTACACTTAACTGTTTTAACTGTCACTCCCTGTCACTCACTCTTCCCAACTGTCATTCTGACTCCACCCACACATCTTCTGCTCACACATTCTCTCCCCTTCCCATCAACATTCTAAACAACGGTATACCTACTTTTGGGCCACCTGGTATAATTAGCCATGCCTGCATTGTTGCAGGTTTCACACACGTTCAACAGTAGTGACTCCCATTCAGTTGCTTGTGTATGTGTGTGAAGGGGTGGGGGGTGTTACTCCTGTATTCCACTCCAAGGAGCTCCCAGCCACATATTTGGCTTCACTACAGCTGATAAATTAGAGTGAGGGCATACTCACAGAGGAGGATCAAAGTGGCTCTTGCTTTAATCATGTTTAACATCTGCATATAGAACCTACATTAGGCAGAAGGCTGGATTTAGCTACACTTTAGGCCAATAGCACATGCATGCTAGCCCTATCCCATGGTCCCATTCAGTCTGGCCATGGAGACACGGTGGTGTACAAAGACATAACAACTTGATTAACTATTTAACCGAAGCTGCAGGAAGACAGTAATTCCATGCAGCCCTAAATTCGCAGTATGCGTATTCCGCTACATAAGGGATTGTGATGTCTAAGTGGGCTCCATCCTGACTCTGAACAGGAAGCAGTTAAATTACTGGTCCTCGCTGTGCACCTCAACTACAAGCCAACTACATCTAGGTAGGTGGATCAGGCATGCCTCAGGGACATTTCGGTTCCCTTCCCTAGGGATGGTTTAAGGAATCTTCCTTCACCCTACAGATTTAATATCTCAGGGTAGTGTCTTTGCCTTTTGAGACCTAATGGGACCTGTTTACCAGTCACATACTCCTGCATCATGAAAAAAGTACTCTCCCTAGGCGAGTGCAAGCCAGTGCAGGTCAGGAGTTAAAACATCCTACTTAGTGCCAAGATGACTGTCTAATCCCGCACTAGGGAGGATGGGCAGGTGCCAAACTGTAGGCTGAGCTACAAATTTGGAAGTCCCCAGTATGAATGTCATCTTTCTCATGAACTCACCAGGAGGTCTTAGACAAGTCTTGGTCTCTCAGCCTCATTTCCCCACCCCCAAACTTCAATATGGGGGATAATGACTCTGTCCTGGGTTTTACAAAACAGTTGACTTTGCTTTATTGGACATGCTTGGAAGACTATTGAAAAAATGCTAACCCATGACTCTTAAAAACAATATAAGATGTCTTATTATGAAATGTGAAAATGTAAATAAGTAAGTAGTATTTTATTAACTTGTATGAAAAGGAAGATACAGGTTTATAATGAATTCATAATAAATTCTGGGTAACTGGCATAAAAATAATGGTTGCGATGACCTGGATGGTATCCAAAGACAAAATGTTGATTTAAACCCCTTTTGTGAACCGCCCAGAGAGCTTCGGCTATTGGGTGGTATAGAAATGAAATAAATAAATAAATAATATAACTTGGGCCAACAGGTTATTTGAGTAATGAACAGGCGTGAGACTGTATCCTTCCAGGTCAAAAGTGTACTTAAAGTTTTTCACTTATCAATTAATGAGCAAAAAATATTGTGTAAGTTATACACATCAAAAAGCTTGACATGTAGATATCTAGAAAAATGTATAGACTTAAGTTTAATTGGCAAACTTTGAGTAAGGAGCTATCTTCTCAAAGGTATAATTCATAATTGATTTTATCTAGTCTGAACAGTGTATATGTAAGCCTTATATGTATGTTCCATTTTTTTAGGAATGCTTAATAGCAGTGAGATAATTAAGACTGTGAGTTCTAATTTATGGGACAGTAGAAAATATTAGTTATGAGGCAATTTCTACACAAGGAGAGTATAAATATGTGCTCATTTTAAAATGTGGGAGCTGAATAGGCTATTCAGTAATGAATGGGGAACTTGGTACTTAAAATGAGATCTCTCCTTTTTAAGCTATTAAGATCTAACAATCTTTAACAATGCTCTGTTTGACATCAAGAAATGTTTTAATGTCATTTTATGCAAGTTATATTTTGATGTGGTATTATAAGCATATTTCTAATAAAAATAAAACATGGATCAAAAAAGTTTCCCATACTAATCCTTGCTAGTACAAAACCTGGATTGCAACCCACAAAGTGTTTTATCTGCTATAGGTGGTAAACAGGTGGCTAAATGTTCCCAAAGGACTGAACTACAGACAGATAGCTCAAACAAAGTCAAACCATAACAATACTGGCTTACTTTACAGGGTTGTTGTAAAGGACTGCAACTAGATAATGCATGTGAAGTACTGCTTGAAAGTGCAGTACAAATGTTAAGTAGTAGTAGTAGTATAGTTATGCTCAATGCCACCCTGTCCCAACTCAGCCATCACTTTTCTCTCATACCATGCAGCTTCCTATTTTTCCTCTAGACCCATGTACAGCCACTGTTTATATTCCTTTGCTTAGCCTAAAGCTATCTCTGGTTCTCTGGTCAGTCTTAGCCAGAGGTCACCAGGGGGAATTAACGGGAGATGGGTCTCCTTAGGTCAAAGTTTACTTTGGCCTCTGTTTTCTAGTAGACTTGACAGATTATAAACTCCAGTGGGTACAGAGTAGTCCACACCCAATTGGCAGCCTGAAAAAACACCACAAAGCCTGCAGCAGAAAGGTGTCCAGACCACAGGGAGAGTTTTACAGTCTCAAGATTTGCTGACACATCAAGAGACCGAGGAAGGTGATCACCACACAAATTCTGGCATTGATTTTGAAAAGGATGATCTGAGTACATTGCTATGCTGACATATAGGAGACTTCACACCCTCTTTTGAGATGGGGAGAAAAAATGGGAATGTTTTGATCACAAAGAATTTTTTAGAATTCTTTGAGAGTATCAGCAAGGATGAGGATAGGGGTGATCTGGTAAATATTAGCCCAGTTTGTATGAACATCTTGCTTGTTTGCGTGTTTAAACTATGGCACCTGCTGGGTGCCATTTGCCTAATTACCTGCCTGGGTGCAGCTTGTCAAGTTGTCCAAACCTGAGAGGCATGGCTTGTTTGAGGGGGAAATAACCTATGGGCTGTTGTTGGGTTATTTGAGAGTTGTTTCCCCTCCAACAAGCCACCTGAGTTAGGAGGACATGACAAGCTGTGCCTGCGTGGGTAATTAGGCAAATGGCACCAGCATGTGCCATGGCTTAAGCAAGCCACCATGGCTTGTTCAAGCCACAGTGATCATGTGAACCAGGTCAGTATATGCATATACTGACTGTGCAGGTTCAGAAACAATTTGCCCCTGACTACCAGTGACTGGTCACCATGGGGAACAGGATGCTGGACTAGATGAGCCTTTGGTCTGATCCTGAAGGGCTCTTCTTATCTTCTTTCATTCTATGTAAGAGTTGCTTCAAGATAATTACAGGAAGTAGCAAAAGAAGCATGAATGACTCACACTTCTTTTCACACTTCCATTCTAATGTGAGGAAGGGGAACTTGCAAATCTCCTCCATGGGGAGATACATGAGTTTCACACGCATAAACCTGTGGATCTCATGTACCTGTTCGTGCGCGCAGCCAAGTTCCATGGCATGGGCTGTGATTGCATGCTGCAACAACCTTGCTGAAACTAAATGAGCCAGCTCAGAGCCTGGCTGTAAATACCACCTTGAGTTCCATGATAGAAGAAATAAAATAATGTATGACATTTTAATCTTTTAATGGTTTGTAATCCTCCAAGAGAACATGGGTTATGAGTATAAATAAGATAAATAATCACTTCCCACAGCTCCCTGCAGATTTCCCATTCATACGTTACTGCGGAATAGTGAGAAGAGGACTGAGGATTGGCCTGTGCTTTCCTCTTTGCTGCTTCCTGGGGTTGTGGGAACATTGTTGTGATATCTCTGTCTCATCTCCTTCCTTTGTGCAGGCAAAGATCTAACAGAGTCCAATTCCAAAGTATGTGGGTATATAGGACTCGACAGCATGGGTAGTAGCAATGTGGAGAGCCAGAAGCTAAACTTTGAGGAACAGCCAGATTCCAAGGTAAGCTGTATATGGTGGTTCTCTTTAGGGCATCTATTTATAATATTGTAACATAAAATCAATGAATGCCACATATATCTTTATGGGCAGCCCCTAGTGGTAAAGGTGTCTGTGGAAAGGTGGGCCCTGAAGGCCAGGGAGAGTTCTGGAAGTAAGAAGGCCTGCGGGTGGAGTTTCCCTGAATATGGGGGATAAGACCCAACATAACTGGGAATTAAGAAACACATTCCTATAATTTGCCACACTGAAAACATCAATGTATGTAGGGTAACTGTAGCAGAAGATATAACAATTCCATCTAGGATGGAAGTCATTATACCTGCACAAATAAGGGGAGTAACTAACAGTGATATGGTAGAAGGCATTATGCAACCATGTGAGGGAGCATTGGGTAGATACAATGTGTTGGTTGCACAAACTCTTGGAATTGCTAAACAAAACAAAAAAGGAGCCTTTCTGGTTCGGATTGGAACATTAGCTCCAGAACCTCACATTTTAAAGCATGGCACTAAACTGGGAGAGTTTCTCCTACATGCTGGGAATTAAGAACAAACTGAAGGCACAAAATAAATTAGGAAGCCTTGGAATATCAAACAACTGATATTGGCACTACATATTGATGAAATACAATAGTCAGAGAACAAGAAGCACCTTATTACAAATCTGTTGGAATAATATGCAGGAAAACAGAGCAAAAAAGGGAATTGCTCATGCCAAGTATTGAAGTACAGTCATTCTAATCCAGCAGGTGGTGGTGTTACATGTACAAACCTATGTCAGATTCCACTGTGAATGGGGAGAAAGGGTAGGTCCAGAGATTCACCTTCCACATGCATTAGTGGGTACTGTGTCTGAGTAAGATTGCCAGTTTATATGGAACTAGGTATAGATTTGGCAAGGATCAGATAATACAACCGCATACAACCCAGCGAATGTGATCCTCACTGCACAGAGGATAGTTGGAGATATGCCTTTCATTCTATTTATGTGCATGCCAATGGGCATGCAGTGTGCATGCCAATGGGCATGCAGGGGCTTAGTCTTATCTGTTATTTCTGCACCTTGACTGCACCTCTACATTAAGCATGCACTTTAAAAAGAATGCAAATAGCCTTGGAGGGGAGCTGATCATTATTAGGAGCACAGCAGGGAGGGACGGGGGTTTAATCCTTCCTCCCTGTTGTGTTCCCGATTAGAATTCTTCTTTGGAAGCTGCTGTTTTCTTTGGGAGAAAATCCTTGATTCAAATCAATGGACGATTTCCTCCCAATGCAAAGAGCAGCTTCAGAGGAGCAGCTTCAGAGAGGAGAGAATTTCATCAGGATTGCAGCAGGGAAGGAAAGAGTTAAATTCCCTCTCTCCACCTTCTGTGATCCTGAAAATTATTAGCCCGGCAAGGGCTGTTTTTGTTTTTGTTTTTACTGCATTAAATCCAAACATGCATTTAGTGTCATGTCTAGTTTGGCCCTCAGTCTCTTATGTATGGTTGTTGCCTCTTGTTATCAATAACATATGATACATCACTATGCTTTTGACACCATTGATCATGGTGTCTTACTGGGTCGGCTCTGCACGATGGGAGTTGGGGGCTCTGTGTTACAGTCGCTCCGCTCCTACCTGCAGGGCTGATTCCAGAGAGTGGTGTTGGGGGATTCCTGTTCTGCCCCATGGCTATTAAGCTGTGAGGTGCCACAAGGTTCTATTCTATCCCCCATGCCATTCAGCATCTATATGAAGCCATTGGGTGAGGTCATCAGGAGTTTGAGGGTGGGGTGTCACCAGTATGCTGATGATGCTCAGCTCTACTTCTCCTTGTCATCAGAGTCAGCTGGGGCAGTGAGGGTGCTGGACCAGTGCTTGGAAGCGGTAATGGGCTGGATGAGGGCCAATAAACTGAAGCTAAATCCTGACAAGATGGAAGCTTTGTGGATTGGTGGTTCCCGAGTCCGGGAATTGGGTAAGCGACCTGTCCTGGATCGGGTTGCACTCCCACTGAAGGAGCAGGTGCGTAGCTTCGGGGTATTCCTAGATCCATTCCTATCACTGGAGCCCCAGGTGGACTCTGTGGCCCAGAGTACTTGGGACCAGCTTCAGCTGATCTGCCAGCTATGGCCTTTCCTGGACAGGGATAACCTAGCCACAGTAGTACATGCACTGGTAACTTCCTGATTAGACTACTGCAATGCACTTTACATGGGGCTGCCCTTGAAGATGACTCGGAAGTTGCAGCTAGTGCAAAATGCAGCAATTAGACTGTTGATCGGAACATCTCGCAAAGATCACATAACACCAGTCTTAAAGGACTTGCACTGGCTGGCTATATGCTTCCGGTCAGAGTTCAAGGTGCTAGTAATGACATTTCAAGCCCTAAGCGGCTTGGGACCTCGATATTTGAGGGAGCACTTCCCCCTATATATGCCTGCCCAAGGACTGAGATCTGTTGGAGCCCTCCTCTGTGTCCCACCAGTGCGAGACATACACTATGGTGGGATGTGGGCCTTCTCTGCTGTGGCACCCCAGTTGTGGAATGCTCTCCACTTGGAGGCCCGATTGGTGCAGACACTGGTTTCTTTTCAGCGCCAAGTTAAAACACGGCTTTTCACCAAAGCCTTTGAGGGCTAATTGAATTCCCTAAAGTTGCAAACTGTTTTATTGTTTTACGTTTTTAAATTGGTATTAGCTTCCTTAATGGTTTAATATATTTTCAGCTGTTTAAATTATGTATTGTTTTAAACTGTTTAAATTGATTTCATCTGTATACTGCTCTGACATCTTAATGATATAGGGCGGAATACAAATGTTTGAAATAAAATAAATAAATAAATGTGTTACACATGACTATCTCTAAATAGGGGACCACTGCAGCTCAAAAATGAGAGATATGCTGCTACGTTGACCATTTTTGTTGGACCCTTCTGAAATGCATGAACCCGCCAATAAAAATACCATTCCAGACAAACTCCTCAATCAGATATGAACTCTGACCATGGTGAAAATTTGACACCGTGCTCATATTCAACCTTCCCAGTTCTGATTCTTTATGTGTAGAGTCTCTTTGGAAACAATCCACCAGAACATTACCACAAGGATATGGGGTCAACTTCTATAAATAAATGTCTAATATCACTGGGACACCAAGTGATTTACCAGTACTGGTACTTTGCTATTAGGTAAACAACCAATATGACATCGTAACGTGGCCTTAGACAAGAGGCAGCTGAAACACTGGGCTTGGTATGGGGAATATAAGTCCCTAAGGAGATCAGCTAGTGCCTTGAACAGGAAGAGGCAACACCCATTTGAGATCGTAAACTTCTAGTAACTTGATAGGAGGAAGATTCCTCATGGCTCAAGCTCATATTGCTCAAGAGACTAAAAAGCCTTTGATTTTAGCCTTTGGATGCTTGACTGTCTTTTACATTTGAGCAATGGAAACTTACAGGAAGCCTCTCTCTAGACAGGCACTCTGCCCTTGGATGAAGTCTGGTCTAGCATCGTGCTATAAGCTGGCAAATGTCACGCAGGCATACATGGCAGATGAAATAGAGACTAGTGTGCCCCATTGCAAGAGCCCCCTGCCAGCAGGAAGAAAATGGCAATTCACTTCCCATGTAAACTATGGCAAGCTGTCAGCAACCTAGTCCATTAGATCAATCCCATGGGCCGACAGAGAAAGGGGCTTAGATTCTGGCAGTGTAGGGACTTCACACATTTTGTACTGTACACCTAAGATGCTTCAAGTATACACCTGAAGAAGTCACATGTGAATGGGGCTACCATGAGTTCACAAACACATGTATCATACAGGTCGGCACACTCATCGTGGAGCTGTGTTTGGCCGCAGATTCCTGTTGAGTGTATGTACACTCAGGTTAGCCTCTGCAAACTGTGTGACAATGTCATTGTCTCTCATTTTCGAAGAGAACAGTTGCTTCTTTTCCAACACTAAGCCTGGCAGTGCGTGGTTTTTTGTCAGGGTTGACCCTGAGCGCAGCGATTGGCAGAGTAGCTCAGAGTCTGAAGAGGAACCACAAAACGTGGGGGAGGAAATTTCCCAGGCCTGGACAGAGATGGATAGGCCTACTCCTCAAGCTTCAAAGACACAGCTGGATAGAGAGGGCCCCTCTTCACCCATCCCTGTGAGAGACAGCGAACAGGGAGTAGGGGGGCTGGTAGAGCCTGAATTCTTAGATGCTAGATGCAGACGCAGAGACAAGAGAGAAATGGCAGGGGTGGAGCTTAGGCAATCTGCCCGATTGGCCCAGCAGGAACAGCTGCACTTAGAGTCCTCATGAGATAGAGGCAGATCCCCACCCACCCCTTAAGTTAGGACAGCAAGCTCGCCTGTTCCTCAGACGGGGGGCAACTTTCATAGTTTTCCTTTGAACTCTTTCAAGGTATTTCCTTTATAGACTGTTGGTCACTGACAAATAGCATCTGAATGACCCATTGAATTAAGTGGATTAAAAGCCTTGGAATTGAAGTCTCTTGACTGTGTTTTGATTTGGTTTTTGAAGTTTTACAGCAGGGGCAAAGGGAAATGTGACAGTTTTCATTTTCTGGGGAATCTTGCAGCCTGTCATGGTAGTCTTAGAGGATACACTAGTCAGGAACCTAGACAAGAATGTTATTGTCTCCCTCCAACCAGATCAGAACAGACAGGAAATTCCTGATTCCACCCAAGTCCAGTGCCATCTAGTGACTAAACTGTATGATGGTAGTATCCACACAGAGCCGCTCAAACGTAAACCATTTTCCCAGAGGACACTTCTGGTTCAGTTCTATGTTCCTGTACATCATTCATAGGTTCTTCCTCCTTAAAAGTCTATCTGTTTACTCCTCCACCCCATTATCTCCTTGCACATGGCAGCGAGAAAAAGACAGACTCTCAGGGGCTTCAAAGAAGCTCATCTGTTTTCGTTGCTGCCTCTGTCTTTCCTCTGCTGGCCCTCTGTGGTTGCTGGTCTGCCAGGGATTACGCAGCTTGCAAAGCTGTAGGATTTTGCTGATGAACATTGATACTGGCTCTTGCCAAGTGAATGTGCTTTCTTTCATTGGCAGATAAGTGGTGAAAGAAAACCCTAAACAGTCCACAAAGATCAAGAGCGGGACTGATAACTTGGCATCTTTTTATAGGAGAAAAATGTCTGTGGCATTATCTTGACCCTTGGAAGAATGCAGGGACCAAAAGAGGGCCAGCAAAGCTACAGAAAGGACCTTTGTGTTTGCAGTGCTGAACTCATTGTGAAAGCAAAGCCTATCAGAACAGAGAGTGCGCCAAGATGACTGGGAACTGTAAACCTAGGAGATGCTTTGCACTGTGCTGAGCAAATTGCACGTGAACGTTCATTTCCATTTGGATTTCCCTAACTCCAAAATAAATAAAGCCTTCACCATCCCCACGTTTTTCAGTCCACCTGTAATAACATCTCTAATCACATTCCCTTTAAATGAACCTCTAAAGGCTTTGAATGGGGACTATTATGATTTCTAGTGGGAGCTGCTTTGTCCCACATTTCATTCTCACTGGTGACAAGCTGAGCTCAAGGTAGTACATGCCGATATTATTCCCTATGAAGGCTGGTTTGTTTTCTTGCCCATTTGTACTGGAGATGAAACTATGCCTTGCAAACTTGTTTCTGTATGTTGCTTGGATGAAGGGTTCCCCCCACCCCTACCTTACATCTTGCTAAAAAAAAATATTGCTGCTTTGTTTCTTGGGGTTGTATAACCTGGTCACTCTGTCAAGGCTAGATGGTCTGTAATCCAGTTAACATAGTTCCTGTTTAAGCCTTCCTGCTCTGTACTTTAAAGACATTAATTTTATGATGCTATTAGCTGAAGCATGCCACATTGTTTCATTTTTTATACCTAAAAAAACCTTAATTCTCCCTCTGAGGAAGTGTTCTGTGTAACTCGAAAGCTTGCACATCCAATGTTGGGAACATCAGTTGATTCAATAAAATGTATCATTTTCCTCATTCTAAGTGTTTGTTGTGGGAGCTCTAGGATCCTATGTGTATGCTGTGGGACCAAGCCAGCTATGAAGGTCCTGATGTGCCCTCTCTAGGCTGGAGACAGAAATAGTTTTTAAGGAGATTGAAAGTGGTTTGACTAAAGGCATAGTTGTCCATGGTGTACACGTGCCCATTTCTTTTAACCCACTTTTGCCTCTGATCCAGCAGGTTTTTCAAGTTTTGAAATGTTACAAAAACCTGCAAAACCCTTTTACTGGAGATGTCGGTGGGATGACAGCACACACCAAGGGCAACTCTGGCTGGGTTCACATGATTGCAAGGGCGAAAGAACCCATCATTGGTTCTTTTCCCACCCCTACACATGCCGGTCATGCATCTATGTTTTACATAATTACCCGTGACTTGCATTAGGGGTTGTGGGGTGGGTTCGAAGCCACCCCGTCACACCATGCACAAGGTTCGGATGACACAGCAACCCGCACTGCATCACACGTCATTATGTAAAACATGGTCACGCGACCAGTATGCACAGGGGTGGGGAAGAACCAATGATGGGTTCTTTCAACCAGCAGTCGTGTGAACCCAGCCACTGTCTCTGTCATACTATATCTCTCGGGGGGGGGGGGGGGGATAATTCTATTTTTAGCTGGCAATTATGTGAAGTGGGATAACAGTAAATATAATGCCCCTTGAACTGGGTAGTGATTGATACTTTTCATACCTGAAGGTCATTTCCAGATGTTACTTCCACCCAGCAACCCTTGAAGTGTTTGTATCACTAAATTGAAAATGGGTAAAAAACTGACCTCTCTAGAGTTATCTATAGCCATGGGGGTTTGGTGATATGGTTGTTTGTTCCCTTACTAGTCATTTGGCATCTGTCATGAACGCCCTTTTCAATAATTCTGAAACTATTGCAATTATTTCCCTTACTGCATTTCATATCGTTCATATCATATCTCAATGTGTCCCATTTTCTTCTACAATAAGGGTCAAACTATATGATACATTAAATTCAGAGCATAGTGTACCTCTGCTCCTCTTTTTGTTTTTTACTCATAAGTAAGTGTGTGGGGCCCTGATCCACATCAGGACCGCTGAAATTTTAAACTTCTCCCCCAGCTGCTTGTTTTCAGAAATCCACCCACCCACCCAATGCAGGGGCCTCCAAATCCAGGGGAGAGGAACTCCATTGCAGACCATGGAGCTTTCCCCCACTTTTTCTTTATCCCTTGCAGGGAGCAGGGCAAGGGGAGGGTATTTTGGAAAAATAAGCAGCTGAGTGGGTGTTTAAACCTCTCTTACCCATGTGTGCTGGTCCTGATAAAAACTGCAGCACTTTTTACCTGTGAGTATGTATGTATGTATTTAATTTCTATACAGCCCAAAAGCCAAAGTAAAAAAAACCAAAGTGTCAGCTGCATGCTACATATTTAACATACCATGTTAAACATACCATGTAGTTTGAGCCTCACTCTTTGCACCGTGCCTGTACACAGGCCAGGGTTATGTTTCTTATTTTTAGTTTTAAATGGAGGCTCAATATATGCACTGACAACTTGCTTGGATTTAAGTAAAAACAATTTAAAGGGGATAGACAGGCCTGTTTTTCAAGCGATACAGCCCTGCGCTTTCTCATAGCTACGTTTGTCAAAAAGTAGACATGGCAACTCTCCATGGCAACATTGACAAGGACAGTTATCTACAGGTAGGTTTGCTTGTAAGATAGTTTGTGGTGGTATAAAAACTTGCTGGTGGTATAAAAACTTGCTGGTGGTGTGCAAGGCACATGAGAGAGAGCATAGTTCAGTAGTAAAGCGCATATTTTGCATTTTCAAGTCATGCCGACTGCAGTCCTGACAGATGTTATAAGAAAGTGCCATTGGAACAAAGATTATGTATATGTGGAGGTTCTGATATACTGGTCCTAAAGAGATTTTTGAAATCCGTATGACTGGTGGGAACATGAGCGCCGCTCTCACAGAAACAGGTTGTTTCCTCCTGAGTGATACTGATGCCACTGTAACACACAAAATGGCTCTTTTTGTCTTTGCAGTGAGAAAGGTTAGAAAGAGAAAACTCTTTAAAATTGCTGTACAGCGGAGATACAAAGAGTTAATCTGCATTTAATTTTGTTTCTTACATATCTCTGTATTCCTGTTAGGGTTTGAAAGGTTCAATTTTTGTATTGCTGTATTGATCTTTTGCAGAATGTATTTGGCCTTTGGCTAGATCAATAAATGTATGCATTGACTTGTGTGCAGATGGCTCAAGGTTCAACCCCTCCCCTGGCCTCTCCAGTTAAAACAAGGGTGCACAACCTTTTCAGCCCTGAGGGTCAAATGTGATACTGGCTCAGGTGTCAGGGGCCAGACACACTCGCACACATATATACATAAACACACAGGCACACATCCCAGTGATCCTGAGACAGATTGCTCTTTCTTCACTGCTAGCAGCAGCAGGAAAAGAACTATCTATATGAGGATCTGCAGGGGTGGCGGTGGGAGTAGAAAGCCTTCTCTTCACCCCCTCCCCCAGTGATCCTGATACAGACAATTCTTTCCTCAGTGCTGCTACCAGCAAGGAAAGAGCTATCTGTATCAGGAGGATCTGGGGAGAGGTAACGAGTGGGGTACCGCAGGGCTCAGTCCTGGGCCCAGCACTCTTCAACATTTTTATGAATGACTTGGAGGAGGAGGTGCAGGGAATGCTGATCAAATTTGCAGATGACACAAAATTGGGTGGGATAGCTAATACTTTGGAAGACAGAAACTAAATTCAAAGTGATCTGGATAGACTGGAGCGCTGGGCAGAAAACAACAGAATGACATTTCATAGGGATAAATGCCAAGTTCTGCACCTAGGAAAAAGAAACCAAAGGTACAGTTACAAGATGGGGGATACATGGCTCAACAACACTACAAGCGAGAAGGATGTTGGAATTGTTGTCGATCACAAGCTGAATATGAGCCAACAATGTGATGTGGCTGCAAAAAAGGCAAATGCTCTTTTGGGCTGCATTAATAGAAGCATAGCTTCCAAATCCCGGGAAGTACTAGTTCCCCTCTACTCAGCACTGGTTAGGCTTCATCTGGAGTACTGTGTCCAGTTCTGGACACCACACTTTAAGAAGGATGCAGACAAACTGGAGAGGGTTCAGAGGAGGGCAACAAAGATAATCAGAGAACTGGAAACAAAGCCCTATGAAGAGAGACTGAAAGAACTGGGCATGTTTAGCCTTGAGAAGAGAAGACTGAGGGGAGATGTGATAGCACTCTTCAAGTACTTGAAAGGTTGTCACAGAGAAGAAGGCCAGGATCTCTTCTTGATCATCCGGGAGTGCAGGACACGGAATAATGGGCTCAAGTTACAGGAAGCCAGATTCCGGCTGAACATCAGGAAAAACTTCCTGACTGTTAGAGCAATACGACAATGGAACCAATTACCTAGGGAGGTGGTGGGCTCTCCCACACTGGAGGCATTCAAGATGAGGCTGGACAGCCATCTGTCAGGGATGCTCTGACTTGGATTCCTGCATTGAGCAGGGGGTTGGACTGGATGACCTTGTAGGCCCCTTCCAACCCTACTATTCTATGATTCTATGATTGCGAGGGAAGTGAATTCAGCAGCTGGGGTGGGGGCGCTAATCAGGGCACCTGTACCAGGCCTCACTTTGGGGACCGCATGGGGCCCATGGGCTGCAGGTTGTGCACTCCTGTGTTAAAAGGCCCCAGACTGGGAAAGACCTTCCAGCAGAGACTTTAAGTAGACACCTTCCCCAACCTGGTGCTCTCCAGATGTGTTGAACTGCAACTCCCATCATTCCCAGCCAGCATGGGAGTTGCACTCCAATACATCTGATAGACACTAGGTTGGGGAAGGCTAATCCAGTTTGTCTCCCTGTCTTCAAGCAGTCATGCCTAAAGCCAAGGCACCAATCTCAGGCCAATCACACACACACACCCCTTTAATGCAGGAATTCAGCTGCGCCAAAGCTCTGTACATTTCGGACTCGGACAAGAGGAAACACTTCCGGCTGGTTCTGAAGCTCTTCAGCAATGGGCAAGAGATTGGCACGTTCCACAGCAAGCTGATCAAAGTGATCTCCAAGCCCTCACAGAAGAAGCAGTCCCTGAAGAACACAGACTGTAAGTACATGTGGCTTAGGGAGTAGATGGGTTGCCATCAAAGAAGGTCACTAGAACAAGACAAGCTAGGGAAGAAGCATGGCTCAGTGGTAGAGCAACTGCTTTGCATCCGGAAGGTTCCAGGTTCAATCCCTGTCACCTCCAGTTAAAAGGATGAGGTAGCAGGTAATGGGAAAGATTTCTGCCTGAGCCCCTACAGACTTGCTGCTGCTACTCAAAGCAGACAATACTGGGCTGTATGAACTAATCGTGTGACCTGGTGTGAGGCAGCTTTCTATGTTAAAGCGGGAAGTGTAGAGGGGTGGAGGAAATAGCTATGGGGAAAGTGGAATAGAGAACTGGAGCCTCAGTGACAGCTACCCTGCCATTCCATGTCATGCAGCACAATCTTATATGCGTGTTTACTCAGAAGTAAGTCCCACAGTGTTCAACGGGGCTCTTTTATTGCTAATTAGTCATTATTTATTATTTGATTGTTTCACTGTTGTGTTTTATTGTTATATTTTACTGGCAATGATCTTGTATGCTCACCACTTTAGTAAAATTGTGGAAAGAGGTACATATATAAATTTGTGTAATAAATAATAACAAATAGGGAAGTGTGCACAGGATTGCAGCATTAAGCTTGCATTTAAATTAAATCCATTTAAATTTCCATGTGAAAACTCCCCAAATGTCCTTGTCAATCCTGTCCCTGAAGTTCTCCTTCCTGTCCGCTTGCCGTTCCGCAGTGTGCATTTCATCTGGATCAAAGGTCTCCCTCTTCAACCGCCTGCGCTCCCAAACGGTCAGCACCCGTTATCTTTCTGTTGAAGGTGGCACCTTCACTGCAAGTGCCAGGCAGTGGGCAGCATTTACGCTTCATCTGGGTGAGGCTTGTCAATGACATGGTCATTTTTAATCATTCATGCTGGACATTGGCGATTCCGTCCTCCCAGCCAGTGGCATCACTGCACTCCGTGGAACGGTGCCCATGACTGGGTGGCAGCCTACCAAAAATAAGAGTGGTTGATTAACATTTGGCAGATAATCGGTTTAGACAAAATTAGCATCCTTTCTAGGGTTACTGTATAAGCTTGCAGATGGGTGGTTGGTCTGCGATATAACATTAAAATGTCAAATGGATGACAATTTTCTAGAAGGGATGTCTTAAAGCAGGAGTGTTGAGCCTCTTTCAGCTTGAGGGCAGAATTCAATTTCAGAGAAGCTCAGGGGGAAGGGCTGCATTCCAGTGGTGGGTGGGGCCAAAGGCAAAAGGGGTGGGACCAATATACCCAAAATGCCGCCCTGTTTTTAGCTTAAAGCTCTTCCTGCCAGTAACGAAGCCTCAGAAGAGGCATTTCAACCTTTTAGAATGGGAAAAAACTGCACAATGCTGGGAAACCACCAAACAATTGGTGGTCAGGGGGAAGGAGGCAGGGCCAAGGGGAAGAGGGTGGGGCCATCTGGGAAACCCCAGAGGGCCAGATTGGGACATCAGGCAAGCCGAATTTAGCCCGTGGGCCTGAGGTTCAACACCCCTGTATTCAAGCAATTCCTAATCACAGACTGAGATTCGACAAAAGAATGTTTCTTAATGGCCCAAGGTGTGCAGCTGATGTCTCTTTATGGGAGCCATTTTTACTGTTAGGAAATAGTTTCTTGATCTCTCTGGAACATTTGGAATGGAAAGGCTCTCAAGAGTTGGGGAAAGTGGCACACACTTGAGCTAAGGTAGGGTGGGGAAGAGTGAAAGTGAGAGAGGAGGAGGAGGGGAAGAAGAAGAAGAAGAAGAAGAAGAAGAAGAAGAAGAAGAAGAAGAAGAAGAAGAAGAAGAAACAGCAGCTGTAGGGGAAAGCACTGGAGACTTACAGTGATTTGTAATGTTTGGTTTATGTACAAATATGCAAGTAGAGCACAAGTGGAGGCAAGCAGTTTGCACATTCCGTAGCGGTTAGACTGGGAGACTGGAAACTGGGAGATCTGGGTTCTAGTCCCCACTCAGCCATGGAAGCTCACCGGGTAACTTTGGGCCAGTCACAGACTCTCAGCCCAGCCTACCTCACAGAGTTGTTGTTGTGAGGATAAAATGCAGAGGAGGAGGACCACGTAAGCCGCTTTGGGTTCCTTGGAGGAAAAAAGGTAGGATATAAATGCAATAAAAAAATGTCCCAGATCTGCTATCCCACATCAGATCCCCAGAGAGAAGCATCCTACTAGGAACATAGGAAGCTGCCTTATACTGAGTTAGTCCACTGATCCATCTATCCCAGTCTTGTCCACACCGACTGGCAGCAGCTCTCCAGGGTTTCTGGCAGGAACATTTCCAGCCCTACCTGGAGAAGCCGCAGATTGGACCTGGGACCTTCCGCATGCAAAGAATGCATGCCACTACCACTAAGCTACAGCCCCCCCCCTGCATCCCTAGATCCTTCCATCCTTTAGCTCACAGCTCTCTCTGCCTCTCTCTGTCTCTCTTACTGTCCTTAGATAGAAGCAAGTCAGCTGTACAGATAGAAAACGGAGCAATCGTGAATAGTCCAAATCCAGTCATGGCTAAATTGGTATTTGATCTAGTCCCAGCATTATACTCTAGAGACCATTTAAAAACAAGCAGACAAACAAAAAACACCACTTTTTATCAAGTAAGACACTATGGTGAAGTCCACTTCCTGCCGTTTGCCTTCAGCATTCAGTTTCTCTCATTTCGTTCTCTCTTTCTCTCTCTCTCTCTCTCTCTCTCTCTCTCTCTCCTCTATCACAAGCAGTTGAGTTCTGTTCCCAGTCCCGGGGTGAGTTCCCCCTGCGGGAAGGCCACATTCGCTATGGTTCGATCGTTCGGCTTGTCAGCACAGCCACGGGTGTTGCTCTTCCTCCGCTGGTAAGGCTTAGCAATAAATTGGAAAGGAAACTATGAAGACATCTCACCTTCTGGAACGATCTGTAATTCTATACACCTTGGGTGTGGAACTTCTTTCAACACAAGAGCCACATTCCGGTTGGAAGACACTGTCGGGGAGCACATTCCCATGGTGGGAAGAACCAAAGCCCCAAGGAAGCAGGGACAAAAAAAACCAAAATATCACCATATTTTAGCTTAAAACTCTTACAGTCTTAGGAGAAGCATTTCCATCTTTTCGAATGAGGAAAAACCCACTCAAAATCAAGAAACCACCAAACGATCAGTGTTCAGGGGAAAGGGGGGGCGAGGGGAGGTCGTGTGGTCATCTGAAGAACCACGGAGGGCCAAATTGGGACCCCAGGTGGGCCAAATTTGGCCCAGGGCCCTGAGGTTCAATACCTCTGTTACACACTATGTTAGGCTTCCTGGGTTTCACTCAGATTTTGTGACATTGGCTCCTCTCCCCACCCTCTCTCAATGATCAGAAATCTTGCATAGTCACCATGTAAAAATATGAGTACCTAGTCACGTATTCTCCTCTGGTGATTCCTGCAGGCTAACAAGTAGGAGACGGTAACCGCCCCTCTACCATGTGTCCGGAACCTACAGATGGTCATGTTTGATTATCGCTGACACTGCCAGATGAAGAATCCAGATCCACCAAATGTTTTTTATTGTATTTGAAGCAGGGGGAGGTGGAGCCCAGGGGCTTTGTTTTCGTTGCACTTAAACGAAACATTGCACTTACGTTTTCGTTGCACTTAAAGTGTGCTGCTGCTTCCAGTTAGCACACCCATTGCATTTTGGGGATGCTGTACAGAATGTGGTTGTGTGAGTGTCATTGGATCGTGCGTGTGACATCACTAATGATGGATGACACAGTCCTCACTCACCCCTGTGCCTGTATTATTTTGTGACTTTTAAATAATTATATTTTCTTTATGCCTTTTTACCATTTTAGAAGCTGATCATCCAATGCATCCATCCATTCCAACAGTACCTCTTTACTGTGAGAGCATGCACCTAGTCCTTAAGAAAGTCCTTAAATAGGACTTTTCCAGGACTATCTCCTTGTTCTCAGGAGTTCACACACACACACACACACACAGAGAGAGAGAGAGAGAGAGAGAGAGAGAGAAATGAGGGATATAAATTTAATTTCTACATGAAGATTTGGATTTTCAGGGCTGCTTCATACAACATGACTTCCCTACATGGATATCATCTCTTGTCTGACAAGACATAAAGGATAAAGTCTCCTGAACCAGATTTTCTGCATAGGGTGCCTACAGACAAGACCCATGCAGATGTGAAGACCCTGGTGGATTCATCAGTACATTCTCCTAATGCTTGATAACATGCAAGCATCATCCTGATCCTTCAGTGCAGCTGTGTCCTAAGCAAAAGAGCATTTCCCTGCACTCAAGTATAGGAACCAGGGACAGAATTTAAAATGTCTGCATTCCCTTCCAAAGGTGAGGGCTTGTTTGTTTGGTCTGAGCTGTTGTTGTTCATCATCTTTGCAGATCATTCGGAAAGTTGCTAAACAATCAGTGATGTTGGACGTGGATGAGCCAGTCTCCCAGCTGCATAAATGTGCTTTCCAGCTTCATGGCAGCGATGGGATGTATCTCTGCCTCTCGACAGAGAAAGTGATCCAGTTCCAGGTAATGGGGCTGCAGAGCAGAATGGGGAAATCAGATTTGACCCTCCACCCGAGCAGCTATTGCTGTGTTGTAAATATTGCTGTATTCCTTAATTTGGACTCTGTGGCCCAGCAGACACATTACAGGGATGCAGAAAGCTGCCTTATACCGAGTTAGCTCATTGGTCCATCTAGTCCAGAATGACAGAGGCTCTCCAGGTTTTCAGGCAGGAATTTTTCAATCCTTGCTTGGAGATGGTGGGGATTAAACCTGGGACCTTCCGCTTGCAAAGCATGTGCTCTCTCACAGAGCCACAGCCCTTCCCACATCCACCCAGGGCCCTCCAATAATATAGAGCAAGGACTGGACGAGCTGAAACTGCTTCTTAAGAGATACAGAGCCTATATTGATATGCAGGCTGCATCAGCTCATGCTGGGCCCCTGCCTGTTCTACATGGCTGATAGAGAAGATAGCATGGCCAGCAGGACTCCCTTCCTGCTGAGCACACAGGGATATTCTGGGGATAAGGTACCTAACCTGGAGCAAAGCTGCCAGTGGTTGAAAATTAAAGCATCCTAGTCAGCTCTTTGATCCTCCCACAGGCTATTATATGCCAACTCTTGCCAAGGGCTTTAGGGGTGAAAAACAGCACCTTGAATTGTGGTTAGAAGCAATGGCATAATGTTCTCCCCAGTAACCTATCCAGGGTGGAATTGTACTCGTACAGCAGGACTTTGTCCTTCTCTGTTCCCCCCTGCAACCTCCCCGCCAAATCTGCTCCAGAGGGTCTCCCATTTCTCCTGAGTAGATTTTGAGGATGCACCGAGGGCCACAGGGGTCAAGGGGAATTCTGCTGGCAGAAGCAGTTCCATCAGCAGAAAAAAACTGCCGTGGATTTCACCCCCAGTCTGGAGCCATGCATAATGCAAGAAGCAGCAAAAGCTGAAGACACTGAGAGCTGAGCCCTCCTCCAGTCATTCTTCTGAGTACAATCAACACATGGGCGAGGGGACAAGAACACTAATTCTGCCCCCCTGAATCGCCATCATCGTCCTGCATGAGTCAGAGAATAATTTCTGAAGCGGGTAGCCTTCTCTACTCATGTTAGCTCACTACACAATTTAGAATGCAGGGTTCTAGATTGTGGGGAGCCTGCACAAGTAGGGAATGTTTGTTGCTGCAGATCTTTCTCTCCAACTTGTGGAGGGCTCAGAAGAAGTGTACATGACATTGCACTCACACACACACATACAGCTCAAAGTCGTCGCTTTTTCTCTCTCATGAGAAGCAGGATTTATTCTCCACAGGCAGAAAGTGCAATGCCACATATCAATTCAGTGTACAGTTTCAAAGATGGCATGAGAAACTTCGCTCCTCTGTTCATGGCAAACTAATCAGCTGGCCACAAACAGAGAACCACAGTGATGGAAGCTGATGGGTCGGGGGGCTGCCATAAGCTGATGATTGTGCACATTGAATGGCACAGCCCGACCAAGGTTAATTGCTTTACCTGCATGGATGTGGTTGCCATTTCCCAGGGCCACACTGATGCCACTTCAGCAACATATGAAATGAGGAAAATGCACAGCAGAGTGGAGAGCAGATCATATGGAGGGGACTGGACCAGCCTTACCATCAGGCAGAGAGAGGCAGTCACCTTGGGTGGCAGATATTGGGAGGTGGCAGCAAGATGTTGGTGGAGCAAGCTGTGTGCCAAGCAGCCTACTCTGTGCCTCGTAAGTTTGCCTTCAGGTGCAGTGGAGGACACTGTCCCACACCAGTGTTGAAGAAAGATTCAACTGCCAATCCCGTCAGCTTTGGACATCTGATGGGAGGAGGCGCCATCTTGTTCTTTGCCTCAGGCAGCAAAACATATTTGGCCAGCCCTGGGAAGGGATTAGCATAGCACTGCACCTCCTTGTGTGATGTGAAAACTACGTATGGGGCCCACGCAATTCCACTACTCAAACAACAGTAGGAAGTGGCAACAACCACACGAATTTTGGCGTAGTTAATTCCTCATCTTTAAATACTCAGCGATGTTGCTGATCATTATACAGGCCTCTCCATGCCCCAAGGAAGCAAACCGGGAGTTGCTGAATGACAGTTCCTGCTGGACCATCATTGGGACAGAGACTGTAGAATATACATTCAGCGACAGCCTAACCAGCATTCGGGATCCTGTGAGCCCAGTCCCTCTCATAACAGCTCTGGAGGTGTGTACAAGTCCCCACCCCCACCTCCTGTCTGGCTTCTTTGTGAAAAAAATCAGGCAAAAGCTTTCTCAAACCCAGTTTCAGGAAGCTGAAATTCCATTTGACATTGCTGTTTCCTTCTGTACCACTCAAGATTACTTGGGAGTAGATTCAGTACCCTTTAACCACACTATCATCCTCATTATCAGGGTAGTCTCAAGAAGCACTTTTTACTGAACCAA
Source organism: Heloderma suspectum (assembly GCF_057233095.1). Classification (NCBI taxonomy): domain Eukaryota; kingdom Metazoa; phylum Chordata; class Lepidosauria; order Squamata; family Helodermatidae; genus Heloderma; species Heloderma suspectum. The sequence continues at coordinate 280,898,795 of NC_139461.1, read as the reverse complement.
AAGGTAGCAATGCTTCTGGGTGCATTAATGTATCATACAAATGTGTGATCTTGCGTATGTGGTGTGGCGCTCTTACGGAGTCCCTTAGGGAGAGTGGGTGTTGCAGAAAGGTAAACTTCCATTGAATGACAGGAACTGGAGAACTATATTGGCACCATGTGTTCTTCGGTAGTCTCTTAAGCATTCCTGGCGCCGGAGCCGCCACCGCCAGGAAGATCCGCCCCAGGTAAGTCCCATCCTGGGGGGGTGGCGGTGGGGTGGCGGGCCGTTCCGCCACCGATTTCGGGGGGCCGAATGCGCTGGCATTCGGCCTCCCTGAGATCCGTGGCGGAACTTTCGTACATCCCTAGTAAAGACTCTAACTCTCATCAGGCCCATCCAGCATGGCCAATGGTCTGGGACACTGGAAATTATACTCGAGCAACAGCTGGAGCGTAACAGATTCCCCATCCCCGTGTTATGCCTTCCGTTGCTTCTTCTTCTTGCCTACCTCCACTTCTAAAACCCAGGGAGAGCAATCCTATGGCCCCTAGACAGTGTCTGAAGGGCCATAGAAGAGTTTGGATTCTTGGATCTGAGGTTGGAGACACTACGCCAGCCTCGGACCCAGGAGTTCGAGCACCCCACCCGCTCCCCCTCGCAGCCAGCACAGAGAGAATCATGCCAGCTGCCTCTCCAAGCTCACAAAAGCGACCTCAAGGAGGGTGGAAATGGGGCAGTTCTGTGGCCAGGGAGGGAAGGGGACTGGGGAAACAAGATATGAGCTATCTCCAGCTTTCCCCAGCCTCCTTCCCTCTTCCTCCGCAGAGCCTTAACTAGACAACGATCACTTCCGCGCTCCTCCCGCTCTGCATAGGATGCCCATCAGCCTCCAGGTTTGGAGGCTGATGGGCATCCAGATAGGCTTGCACCCTAAAGCAGCATTCCCCGATAGGGCGCTCTCCAGATGTTTTTGACCACGACTCCCATCAGCCCCTGCAACATGGTTGGTGGCTGGGGATGATGGGAGCTGTAGTTCAAACCATCTGGGGCTGCAACGTTGGGGAAGGCTGCTCCAGAGCACTGCAAGCATACAAACTTATGAGGCTGCCCTATCTTGCTGTGGACCATTGGCCCATGTAGTTCAGTACTTTCTTCTCAGGTTGGCAGTAGCTTCCTAAGGCAGCCTTCCCCAACCTGGTGCCCTCCAGATGTGTTGGACTGCAGCTCCCATAATTCCCAGCCGGCATGGCCATTGGGGAAGATTGGGGAAGGCTGTCCTAAGGTCTCCTTTGAAGACTTCCCCAGTTTGGCTACCTGAGAGCCTTTTTAATCAGAGTGGCCAAGGATTGAGCTAGGACCCTTTGTAGGGAAATCAAGTGCTTTATTACAACACTGTGTCCCTTCCCACGTTCACCCACTCATAAATTCCCTGGAGGCTGAGCGAGGAAACCTTCCAAAAAAAGATGTCAGTCTGCTGGCTTTAATATAAGAAGGTACAGGATTGGGAGGTGGAAGAGGAAGGTGAGGTTGTGTGGTACCTTCATGAGGAGGTATGTGTAATCCTCTCCCCTGTGATTGGGTCTGCTTCTCACAGCTGACAGGTGGAGGGGACGTGGCAATGCTAGAAGTGCAGGGCGAGTACTTCTGTGCAAACCTGAAGGTCTGGTTTGGAGATGTGGAAGCTGAAACTATGTACAGGTAAATGCAGAGAGACAATCTGTTGTGAAAACAAGGTACGTCAACCTGGGCACTTTCCCAGCCCCTGTTGTTTGGGCACCTTCAAATAGCACCTCTTCTTGTGTGGTAAAAGGAGGGATCCGTTAAATTACCAGGGGCAGGGGGGTGGGAATCAGTGTATAACACCATCAGCGGTTGTGCCATGTTTTCCAACACATTTTGACATGGTAACAATTATTATCTGATGATGCTAGTGTCAATAGTTTCACTTGTGACAAGCAGCACCTCCTGATGGGCCCAGGATCCCATAGTGCCCGCCTGAGGAGGAAGGGAGATGACTGAGCCACACAGCAGCAGCAATCCAAAGTCACTGTCTCTGTGAAGATGCTCTTGGTGGCGGTTGTTAGAACCGTCCTACCCCACTTCCTGGTCAGTAAAAAGTAGGGTCAAAAAGTCTCTCATTTGGAAGTAAGGATACCAAAGGTGATTTTGCCCCATATTTTTATTATTACGTTTATGTGCCACCCTTCCACCAAGGAACTTAGAGTGGCATACATCGTGCTATCTGAACAAAATGTGGGCCTTCTAAATGCTCATCCCAACACAACACAAGACCCAGATTATTGATTAATTGACTGATGATTGATTTGATTTGATTTATACCCCACCTTTCCACCAAAGAATGGAACTCCAGGTGGCTTAAAGGAACAATTAAAATTGTTTAAAACAATAAAACAATACATTAAAATACAATAAAAACATAAGAATACAGATGACAGGAAAAAATTAAAATCAGCACCTAACCCAACAGACCCATTTACAGGCCCTTACTTCTATCATGCTGATTGTTCAGTTCTGATGTAAAACTCTGAGACATGGCGGAGTGGGGGGAGAGAAACCACAGTTTGTTTTTGTGTTGTGCATTTTCTTCCTTTAGGAGTTCCAAGTCCTTAGTGTGTGTTGTTCCTGATGTCTCTTCATTTAGCCGTGACTGGAGGTGGCTGAGATACCCTATCACTGTCCCTCTCTTGCTGATAAGGAGTGATGGTGTAATTTATTCCAGCACTTTCAGCTTCACGTACACACCAGAGCAGAGCTTCCTCGCTGGACAACCGGTCCTGCCAGCGATGATGCAGGATTCAGACAACTTGCTCGACACCATCCATCAAGAGTTCACCAGGACCAACTTTCACCTCTTCATGCAAAGCTAGAGCCAGGGTTCTGTGTATGCCATGATTGACAGGAGGACCAAAAAAGGCAGCAAACACAGAAACCAGATTCCTAAGAACCTTCGTTTTAATGTTATACAGTTGCAGACATTTATTTTTGTTGTTCTCCTAAATCTGAATTGCCTGGACACTGAATTAAAAAGATAGTGCATTGAACACACAATCCTGATTAGAGGTTCTTCAGATGACCAGAACTTCTAAATTTGTATTATTGCACTCACCCAGATCCTCCTCAGGTTTCTGGTGGTCTGAGGTCCCATCCCCATGTTAAGGGCAGGCAGCCAAGTCAAGTAGCCTGTTCAATGCTTTAAAAATCACAAAGGGAGAGAAATGTACACTTCAGCACAAGGGGCTGGGGAGGGGAAAGGTTTACAAAACAGCAATACATTCCTTTGGGGTGGGATCAGACTTGCTGATGTTTGTCACACTATGTTCCGTCACTTAATTGGTGCATCAGGGAGTGCTCAGCCTCAGCAGAATGGATTTTTAAAAAAAGAATTAAAAATCAAAACTTTTCTGCACTAGCCAGAATGTCTCATTGGGACATTACACAACTGTCTACTGTATATCATAGAATCATAGAATAGTAGGGTTGGAAGGGGCCTACAAGGCCATCGAGTCCAACCCCCTGCTCAATGCAGGAATCCAAGTCAGAGCATCCGTGACAGATGGCTATCCAGCCTCGTCTTGAACGCCTCCAGTGTGGGAGAGCCCACCACCTCCCCAGGTAATTGGTTCCATTGTCGTATTGCTCTGACACTCAGGAAGTTTTTCCTGATGTTCAGCCGGAATCTGGCTTCCTGTAACTTGAGCCCATTATTCCGTGTCCTGCACTCTGGGATGATCAAGAAGAGATCCTGGCCTTCTTCTCTGTGACAACCTTTCAAGTACTTGAAGAGCGCTATCATATCTCCCCTCAGTCTTCTCTTCTCAAGTGATGTCTTGATGACTCCATCAGAGGAGGTGGAGGAGGAATTAACTGTTGATGTTTATGAAATATCTTGCAAAGTTGAACAACTCATAGTAACCTCTTTCACCAGTGTTGTGTTGCAGTGATAGTCTCATTGTACATTATTATTAGGGGCTAGGGGACATGATGGGACAGGTATATTGCTGTGTTGAATGAAGGGTCCCATCCTGTACTGGCTCCAACTTTTGGCGGGCCCTTGAGCAAGAGACCCTCAATGACCCCCCGCCCTCAGTGAGTCTGCCTTCTCACTGCCATTGTCATCAGCTGCTATTGCTTCTCACCCACTTTCTCATCATTGCTACCACTTACTTGATTGACAGCCAGGGAGCCAGGGAGCAAGTAGACTGGGAGGTCTATCGCTCCTCACCACCACCACTGTCTAGGCCAGAGCAAGAGGCAGGTGAACAAGCAGGCTGCAATGGTGAAGAGGAGGAGCAACTCCAGAGGATCTTGTCAGTGGGCCCTTGCTGAGGTGTGGGCCCTTGGCAGGTGCCCGACCAGGCCTACCCTAATTGAAGGAAGACGGGACTTGCCACTGTGCAGCTGAAGGCAAATGTATGCAATTGTAGGCTGCCAGCTCTTTGCAAAATCAAGAACGTGCTACTCAGTGCTACCTCAGTATATGTAATTCTTCTGACCAGGGACATTAGGGGACCAAAAAGGATGGAGAGAATTATGAAGGAGAGTAATTCTCCTTCGGCTCACTTCAACTTTAAGCACTTCTAGATAAATGAGAGGTCAAATGAATTCATGGGTTGTTGTGGCAGATAACTGGTCATGTGAACAGGTGAAAACAAGTAACAAATCTCACTTAAACATGGAATGTCCCAGGTTTCCTAAGCACATCCAGCACTTTCTGAATGTGCATCCTTACCAGGGGTGTTTTAGGGTGCAATCCTATGCATGTTTATACAGAAAAAAAAAGTCCTACAACTCCCAGCATGCTGAGAGTTGTATGACTTTTTTCTGTATAAACAACCATAGGGTTGCGTCTTTACATCTTTTGTGCCCAAAACAAAGGATGGCCACCACCACTGCCACCCCAGTTGGCCTTCCCCTTGTATCAAACAGCAGCTGAAGACTCCCAACTCCTCAGCCCTCTTCCTCTGCTGGCTGAAAAGGGGCCTCTGAGAGGGCACCAACTGTCAAGTTTCCCTTTTTGCCCCTGCTGTAAACTTCAGAACCCAAATCAAAACACAGACAAGAGGCTTCTATCCACGGCTCTTTAATCCTTTTACTTCAATGGGTCATACAGATGCAAATTGTCAGTAACTCACAGTCCACAAAGGAAATGCCTTCAGGGAGTTCAAAGGGCAGCTACGAAGGTTGAAAGTTGCCCACCATTTGAGAAAACGTGGGCATGCTTTCCTAACTTAAGGGGGGGGGGATCTCCCTCTATCTCGTGAGGTCTCTACATGTAGCTGTAGAGACCTCGCCGGGCCAACCACACAGATCGCCTAAGCTCCGCCCCTTGGCTCTGCGTCTGCATCTGGCGTCTAAGAATTCAGGATCTCTAAGCCCCACCTCTCCCTGTTTGCTATCTCTCACAGGGGTGTGTGAAGAGAGGCCCTCTCCGTCCAGCTGGACTATTGAAACCTGAGGAGTCTGTCTCTTCCTATCTGGAAGAGTCTGGGAAAGTTCCTCCCCCACATTTTGCGGTTCCTCTTCGGAATCTGAGCTACTCTGCCATTGCCTATGCTCAGAGGCACCCCTGACACCAACTTCCTACATTGGCCAGATCTCTAGTGTAGTGCTATCTTATCCGGAATGATAGTTATCCGTTTGAGGGACTGTCAGAGGACAGTCCTTTATTTGACAGCATCCTCTATTTGAAGGGCTGTCCAATTTAGAGATAAAGAACCCTAAGAAGGGAGAGCAGGGGCCTTGAATTTGCCCATCCACAGCACCTGGACACAGCAGACTGAGCAGACACATAGACCTATGTGTCTGCTCAGTCTGCTGTGTCCAGGTGCTGTGGATGGGCAAATTCAAGGCCCCTGCTCTCCCTTCTTAGGGTTCTTTATCTCTAAATTGGTCACAGTCTCCCCACCTCTGGTGAGATGTATGTTCCATTCAAATCATGGGAATTAGTGCTAAATTAGTCTATGCAAATTTTACACAAATCTTTGTCCTCTTTTTGGCAATGTGTAAGTAGCCACCACATGTATGCCTCAATTCTGCAATTCCCTGTGTGATGGGATTTATATGGTATTGCTGCCTCCTGTTAAAAAGGCAGTTAGCGGGGGGGGGGGGGAGAAGAAGAAAAGAAAAGCAGAATGAGCGCTTGCCAGTCCCACAGCACACAAGGCTAAAAAGAGTCCACACCTTTCTTTGATGAAGAAAGACAACAGCTTTACTCACATATTCTTGCACATGAGATGCAGGCCCCATGTAGGGTTTCAAAGGAGTCTGTTAAGTCCATTTTGTGTTCCTTTATACAGGTAGGAGTGAGGGAGCAGTGCTCTCAGCAATGAAAGGAAGGTCAGAGAGAGAGAGGAAGGAAAGGAAGGAGAGGAGTAGGAAGCCATACATAGGCTGTAGAGATATAGCTATGCCCAAAATTCTCAGTCATTAACTAGCGAACTGCCAAATGCCCCCTTCCTGTAACTTGCAGGCAAGGTTGCAATATTCTCAACATTGTGGTGTCTCCCACTGCTTCAAGAGCCCAAGAACTTATCTTGATAGCAGTGACAATTTCTTTCTGCTCAAATGTTCAGTAGGAACACTCAAAAAGCCTCAACCCTTTCCAGGGTGAGTGAGGGATCAACTGCCCATCCCTAATCAGTCTTAAGAGATGATGCAGACTACTGAGAAGCAGGTATATATGCTGTACCATTGGGGCCAGGGGGCAGTAGAAAAGATGGAGACAGGTGGCATGTAATGCCACCCAGTGTGCCACTTGAGGTGAGGCCTACCCCATCCCTCACTTTTACAGGCCCATCACTTACACACAAGCACACATACAGTTTTTAATTAACAAGTCTCTAGCAAGTTCCAGTGACCCTTACAAGGCATCCACATTCCATGGATGCACATATATCCACTGTACCTATATTGCAGGCTTTGAAGATGTATTTAGAACCTTTAGATGAATGCAGCATCAAAAGGCCAATCATATAGCCTGAAGCATGTTGTTTTAGCATTAGAGGCTGATTTAGAAAGGAACATGTTGCCAAAACCACACTGGCTTTTAGTCTGTGTTGAACTCCTAAAGGGCTACAGAGGAGCCTGGTGGAAACAGACCACAGCCTAGTGAACGTCAGCATCCTAAATGTACCAGGTGAATGGTGCCAACAAGCAACCCTTTCTCTGCCACCCCTAATCGTGACTCTAGTGCTGGAAGAATATCTTGTTCATTAGTGTGTTTTGTGGGCATGTGAAATTCTGTGGCTGGCGTGCTTCAGATTACAGCACACAAGTTATTTTATGCCTATAGCTTCAGAGATGGACTTCCATACCCCTTTATGTTAATGGGGATTTTTCTGTGATGTCAAAGAGTCAGCACATTTGCTCAAGAGAAAATAAAATCCTGACCTTGTTAAAAGCTGGCCCACCCTTTCAACTCCAAAGAAACCCCAATCCTGCTCTGGAATATCGCATTCACAAGGCCAACCCAGTTCAACACCAAAACAGAAGTTGAAACTTAGACAGTGCAAGTCATGTCCATGGCCCAAAAAATATTGTAGAGAGTAAGCCTAAGGTTATAGGAGGGGTCTGTCAAAATGTATCTTATTTTATTTATTACGTTTTAATTTTGCCCTTCCTCCAAGGAGCCCAGAGCGGTGTACATATAGTATCTCCCCACTTTATTCTCACAACAACCCTGTGAGGTTGCTTAGGCTGGGAGATAGTGATTTGACCCAAGGCCATGCATGAGTTTCATGGCTGAGCAGAGGTTCAAATCTGGATGTCCCCAGTCTAAATGTAACTGTCAAGCCAACACAGCACACTGGTTAAATACAAGTCATCTAATATGTTTAAATTATTATTATTATTATTATTATTATTATTATTATTAATTCAATTTATATCCCACCTATATACAAAATACTCTAGGCGACATACAAACGTAATCAGGAGGGCTTTAAACTGAAACCTACAGGAGAGGGAGACATAAAGTTGGGGGTAGCAATGGATGAAGGCTCATGCACCACAACGGAAAGAACAGCTCTAATGGCGCCCAATAATAGTCTTCAGACACATGTAGGAAGAAAGCGCATAAAGCACATGGAATTCAATGTCTATACACTAATTCCCAGAATATGGGAAACAAACAGAATGAACTTGAACTCTTAATACAGGAGGGAAAGTATGACTTGATAGGTGTAACAGACTTGGTGGGATGACTCTCATGACTGGAATACAGCAATTGAAGGATATAACTTGTTCAAAAAGAACAGGAGGAACAGAAAGGGAGGTGGAGTTGCACTATGGGTTAAAAATACATATCTCTGCACAGAAATACAGGAGGAGGAGCTTGGTAGCCCCATCAAGAGCATCTGGGTTAAAATAAATGGAGCAAAGAATAAAAGGAACCTGGTGGTTGGAGTCTACTACCGGCCACCCAATCAAGGAGAAGACCAGGATGAAACTTTTGAAAAGCTAATTGCCAAAGTTTCAAGGAAGCATGATGTAGTAGTAATGGGGGGCTTCAATTTCCCCGATATTTGTTGGGAGACAAATTCTGCAAAACATGACCCCTCCAGGAAATTCCTGACTTGTGCTGATAATTTCCTCCTACAGAAAGTAGAGGAAGGAACTAGAGGATCAGCTATCCTTGACTTGATCCTAAGCAACAGAGATGACTTAGTGGATAAAGTAGCAGTTAAGGGAACTCTGGGGGAAAGTGACCATTTATACTTGAGTTCTTGGTTCTAAAGGAAGCAAAAGCTGAGTGTAGCCAAACACGTACCCTGGATTTTAGAAAAGCCAATTTTAACAAACTCAGAACAATTATCAGTAAGTTCCCATGGCAAGCGACTCTAACAAGAAAAGGAGTCCAAGATGGGTGGGAGTTTTTAAAAAAGGAAATTCTAAAGGCACAATTACAAACAATTCCAACAAGACAAAAAGGTGGAAGACAACAGAAGAAGCCAATGTGGCTTCACAAAAAGCTTAGAGATGACCTGAAAACAAAAAAGGACATACACAGGAAGTGGAGGGAAGGCCAAGCTACAAAGGAAGAGTACAGGCAGGTAGCACAGAATTGCAGGGATGGTGTCAGGAAAGCTGAGAATGAGCTGAGGTTAGCGAGGGATGCTAAAACCAACCAAAAGGCTTTCTTCAGATGCATGTGCATAGTAAAAGACAGAGGAAAAAAATGGTGGTTCAACTATTAAATAAGGATGGCAAAATGATAACGGATTACAAGGAAAAGGCAGAAGTGCTCAATTCCTACTTTGGCTCAGTCTTCTCCCAAAAGAGGGTCTATGACCCCCCCTGGCAAAGGCGAAGTACAGGCTGAAGGGGCAGGATTGCAGCTTGCAATTGATAGGCATATGGTCAAGGAACACCTAATTACTTTGAATGAGTTCAAAACTCCAGGGCCAGATGAACTGCATCCTAGAGTAATAAAGGAACTGGCAGAAGAACTCTCAGAACCACTGTCTATTATCTTTGAGAAATCATGGACAGGTGAAGTGCCAGATGATTGGAAGAGGGCTAATGTTGTCCCTATCTTCAAAAAAGACAAAAAGGAGGAACCTGGGAACTACAGACCAGTCAGTCTAACATCAATCCCAGGGAAAATTCTGGAGCAGATGATAAAGCAATCCATCTGTAAGCACCTTGAAAACAATGCAGTGATTATAGAATCATAGAATCATAGAATAGTAGGGTTGGAAGGGGCCTACAAGGCCATCGAGTCCAACCCCCTGCTCAGTGCTCGAAGCCAACATGGATTTGTCAAGAACAAATCCTGCCAGACGAATCTGAACTCATTTTTTGATCAGGTAACCTCCCTTGTGGACTGTGGGCATGCTGTGGACATGCTGAATGGGAATGCTGTGAAACCTCCTGACTGTTGGAGCAATACGACAATGGAACCCATTACCTAGGGAGGTCGTGGGCTCTCCCACACTGGAGGCATGCAAGATGAAGCTGGACAGCCATCTGCCAGGGACGCTTTGACTTAGATTCCTTCATTGAGCAGTGGGTTGAACTCGACAGTCCCTATGCCCCTTCCAACCCTACTGTTCTATGATTCTAGGGAAGTTGAAAACAAATTAAACAAGAAAATCAACAATAAAAACAGTACAGCATAAAACAGTATATTCATTAATATTATTGCATTCATTCAACCATTTTAATATAACACTATGTACTGTATAAGCACTTGGTCTTGCAACATATGCAGTATCCAGTGCTGTATGTGCACCTCCACCAATTATGTTGTACCAGTGGGACCTGCCAATGGTGCAACAGGAAGCCAGCACTTCCTGGAGCAACTAGGAGTGAGCAGTGAAGTGGCCAAGTTTGCCAATGACAACAAATTATTTAGGGTGCTTAAAACAAAAAGGGATTGTGAAGAGCTCCAAAAGGATCTCTCCAAACTGGGAGAATGGGCATCTAAATGACAAATGCAGTTCAATGTAAGCAAGTGTAAAGTGATACACTTCAAGTATAATCTGATAGCATCTGAGCTAGCAGTGACTGACCAAGAAAGAGATCTTGGGGCTGTGGCAGACAACTCAATGAAAGTGTCAACCCACTGAAATTATACTTTTTGGCTGGGTTCACTTAGAGCTTCTTCACTTGGAACTTTTAGCCTGCTATTGAGACTGGTTACTCACAGAAATTTGCGGGTCCTTTAGATGATGTTGTCAACCTCCAGGGTGTCTCCCGCACTAACTGACCTTTATTCTGTTTTTTTAAAAGATAATGAGCTATCAAATTACCACGCTTGAGTTCCTTCCATGAAAAGAGGAAAAGCCATAATAAGAGGAGCTAGCAGCTGTATAATGAAACATATGGAAGACTCAGATAAGGGAAAGTGAGGGGGGGAAGAAAGGAAGCATGTGTAAAGGGTGATCATGATCCTGGATTTAAAATGGAAGCAGAAAGCCCCATTTTTAAATGCAGGATTTTAGGCTGGTGTAGAGATGCTCACAACACACTATCCCACACTTAGTGGTTGAGTGTGGGTTGTTGTTGAACCATGGGTTGTTTGTTGAACTGTAGTTTAGTGTGTTGTCCAAATCCAGGACATTTTCTGCAGGGTACCTTGTTAACCATGCAGTGGAACTTGTTAACCACCCTGAACAACCCAACAAACCATGGGTTCTCAAGGTGGCTTGTCCGAGAAAAACAAGCCACCCTGTGGAAAATGTTTTGGGTTCAGACAACATACTAACCTACGGTTCAACAAACAACCACAGTTCAACAACAACCCACATTCAACTACTGAGTGTGGGTTAGCATGTTATGTGAACCCAGCCATAGACTTTAACATTGGAAACCTGGAGCAACTTCACTTTTCGCTGAGCAAATTGGATGCAACATCACCTACATTTTTAAAAAACGTGTCTCCATAAGTAAAAATTATGAGAAGGGGCCTAAAATTTCCCTGAGTGGCCCAGACCTCCGGTCTCCGAGGGCTACAACTCCAGTGCAAGTCATCCTGTTTTATATTTTGCTTCTTGCAATTTCTGTTTTCAGAGACTGCTATATGGCAAGTTGGCTATGCATTGGTTAATTGACCATTGTATGGGATACCATATCCCCCCAAAAAGGATAGTACTTCTTTCCCTTTAACATTCCCAAGCAGGAAAACATAATACGGGCTTACCCATATAGAAAACTCCTTAAACATACAAAAATAACATGTCAGGAATCAGGATGGATGAATCAGTCTCTTTCCTCTCTGTGTCAGTTTTACATGTCTTCATTCCTAAGACTGTTCTGTCCCATTCCCACATCAGTTTGTGATTATTATTTTTTAAAAACCATGAAAATTCACATTACTTTGGTATATTTTTTGAGCTGAGAACTGTATTGCAAAATTCAGCAAAGTATGAAAACTGACGGATAATTGCATTCCAATCCATGTATTAGTCTGAGAAGTGCAAATCAGACCAGGTCACTTTAAGTTCATACTGAATGAAATCCTCAAGCATCCCTGGGGGTTGTTTCCACCAGTGATTTACTCAGAGCTGGCCACTTGTTGAAGTTATTAGGGATACATGACGTCGTGGCCATCCAGCAGCCACCCCAGAGCTTATCAGGAGAAAACCAGATTTCATGAGACTGCTTGAAGTCCGATTCTTTTCCTCAAGTCGGGTTCTCCGTGGTATAGTTGTTGTGTGCCCAACCCCCGCATTTACCTCGGGTATGCTAGCCCTGCCCAGGAGTGTGCCTTGCACTGTGACCCAGGTCAAGGGGTGTTTCCTGTCCCTGTGTTTCCCAGCACAAACCAATTAGTGTCTACTCAGAAGTAACTCCCATTTTGCTCAGTGAGGCTTGTCCCCTGAATGCTCACATCAGAATTTACAGAGATCCCCCTCAATTAAAATGGCAGAGTTTAAAGCACAAATCCCCTAAATGCTCTAAAGCGTGATCTTCTTGAGGCACTGATGATTCTCCGTTGTTTGGTTTATTGCCTTAGTAAGTAACTACTTCACACCTGCATTTTAGAGATCCTGCATTAGAAAGGGGGCTGGTTTCCCACCCCTGTGTTCCCCCCCCCCGACACTCTTTCCCAGCACAAGCATATGTGTGTCTACTCAGAACTAACTCCCATTGTGGTCAATGAGGCTTGTTCCGGAAATGCAGGTGCATCTGGAGCTTCAGGGGAACGGAGAAAGGGGGGGAGTGGGGGACAGCCTCTCTTATTGGTGGATCAGCCCCTGCCAGCCAGATGACGTTCATTCCAACCCCCACCCAGAAGTATGTTCTGTGAAGTATTTTTACTGGTGCAGAACACTCGCTTGTGGAGCCCTTCACGGACCAAAGCACAGCAAAGCTGATGCCTTTTTTTAAAAAAATCCAGTACTCCTCCATTCGCTTCTCCTTCTGTTGTCATGGAAATGCCCCCCTGGTTAGGAAGAGAGCAATGCTACAGGCAAGGCTGAGTTCCAGAGAAGGCAGACGATGATCCAGAGCCCAGAGGCAAGCGCTTCGTCAGATTCAGGCTGAAGCTCAAGTTCCAGAGTGGGCAAACATAAATCAAAAGCCATGGTTTCCCCCCACCCCCATGCATTACACCGAAACCCAGCTGGAAGCTTCTGCGGACAGCCCATGAGAAGAGAACTGGTTATGTGGTGACACCTTGCCCATCAGTCCTCATATGACTGCAGATGGCTTTGCCATAGCAGCTGGGTATCCACAGAGGAGACAGAAGGATGACAACTCAACATTAAATGAAACAATTCTTGGTATGTTTCAATATCTGTAAGACAGTTCCAGGCTTAATCAACAAACCGTGGTTAAAATAAACTGTGGTTTAGTGTAGGGCTGTTGAACCTCTTTCAACCTGAGGTCCAAATTCCATTTTGGAGGATCTCTCGGGAGCTGCATTCCAGCGGTGGGTGGGACCGAAGGCAAAAGGGGTGGAGCCAAAAATTCCTGGCTATTTTAGCTGAAAGCTCTTACTGCCAGGAACTAGGCCCTTAAAGAGGCATTTCAACCTTCTGGAATGGGGAAAAATGGCACAAAAGCCTGGAAACCACCAAACAATCCATGGTCAGGAGAAAGGGGTGGGGCCAGGGAAGTGGACATAGCCATCTGGGGGACCCCAGAGGGCCAGATTGGGGCAACGGGCAGGCCAGATTTGGCCCTTGGGCCTAAGCTTCTGCACTTCTGGCTTACAGTTAAATCCGAAACAGGCCAATTTCAGATATTGTGGAATCTCCTTCCCTTGAAGATTTTAATCCTGAATCGCTTCCCTGCTCATTGCTGTAATCCATCCACAATGCTACAGAAATGAGGGGCCATGAAACCAAGCTACAATAAATTGAGGGAATCTTGCCACTGTGGGAGGGTATCGTTCTGAATCTGAACATTGTGAATCAGGGGAGAGCATATTCTGCAGTTTGGCAGGGACCACGGCCCCCTGAGACTAGTTTTCTGTATTCCATTCTGCTAGATGGTGTGTTCCATTTTTAGCACATTCTGCTCACCAACTCTCCCAGCCATTCAAAGGGGGGTTGCTGTTGATTCAGGGACAAATATACTGCAGAGTGGAACTCCAGGATGTTTTAGCTGTTTTGGGGGCCCCTTGGGCATTAGCCATAAATAGTACAATATATAGACTTGGCCTGTTATTAGGAGCACATAAAAACCAATTGGTTGCTACAGAACTGGGGTGGAGGAGACAGACAGGCCACATGCAAGGGATTTAAAGTCAGGTCAGTTTCTTCTTTGTGGGGAATATGTTGTCAGGGCTTTAACTGTACAGTCAGCCTTTCTGTGCAATAACATTAAGCGGTCACTGAATACTGAATAGCGGTCACTACTGAATCCACAGGGGCTGCCATTTTCCTGCCTCCATCCTCCATCTCTGTGGGTAAAGACAGATGTAACATTGGTTTTTCACCCTCAGTGTGAAACCAGCATTGCAGTTCATATGACACACATTCCGACAGTCCTGTCCACGCAACCTGCCCACATGTGCAATAGATGCACATATGGAATGAGGTGTCAGACTTTGCTGCCCACTATATGCATATTCATGGTATGTCAGCAATTTGTCCATGTACATATACATGTACCTGCATAGGAAATACTCCACATGATTGCAGGATTCGGAGTCACATGGAGTGCTGCCTAAGTACATAGGCTTGTTCATATTCCAAGAGTGTTGGACTGGGAGCTGGGAGATCCGGGTTCTAGTCCCCACTCGGCCATGGAAGCTCACTGGGTGACTTTGGGCCAGTCACACACTCTCAGCCCAACCTACCTCACAGGGTTGTTGTTGTGAGGATAAAATGGAGAGGAGGAGGAGGATAATGTAAGCCGCCTTGAGTTCCTTGCAAGAGGAAAAAAGGCGGGATATAAATGCAATAATAATAATAATAATAATAATGCCCACAAATGTGAATACATCAGGGAGATGAACCTGCAGCTTCCCATAAAATGCATGATCGTTTCACACACAGAGGCTGATCCTTGTGTGAATGAGGTTCAAACCAAATGCTCGTCAGCATCTGGGGTCCTGCTCTCAGTCCTTCTATCAACTGAAGTTCAGTACATGGGCATAGGGAGCAGGGCCTTTTCAGTGGTGGTGCCAACTCCCTGGAATGCCTTCCCCAGAAAACCTTACTATTTAAAGAGGCCTTCGAGGAAGGCTGAACTGATTGAGATGTTTAATGCTGGATTTTCTTGACTTCTGTTGTCTGTTCTGACCTCTTATGTTATTAAAGTTTTTATTATGTTGATTTGATATCAGCCCTATTCAAGCTGTGTTCAGGCATTCAAAAAAGGGTTAAGAGCCATGCATGAGGAAAAAGAGTGCTCCAGCCCAGATTTTCCAGTGTCCTGGCTCACATGGAGAGCCCTCTTCAGAGAGTCACCCTCCACAAGTACAGAGAGACAAACATGATGGAGTAGAGGGGTGGGGCTGGAGCGCTCCTTCTCCTCATGAGTTGCTGTTAACCCTTTTTTGAATGCCTGAACAGGGCTACACTTATTCAAAAAGGGGTTAAAATCAATATGCAAGGGGAGGGAACGCTCCAGCCCTGTACTTCTCCCTCATCACATTTGTCACCTTCTTCTGGTGGAGGCCGACTGTCTGAAGAGGAGAGCCTCTTCTATCCATGCAATTGAGGACCCTGATTTTCCAGCGTTTTCACTCGCATGGAGAGCTGGTGTCTTGATTATGTTTGCATTTCGATGCTCTTAGCTTCTTTGCGTGCAAGAGAAATATTAAAAATAAATAAAAAATAAATCAATATTTATTTCAATCGATATTTCAGGTGGGCTGACTACCTTGTTTGTTTGTTTGTTTTTAAGTGTCATGTGTATGTTTATTCATGTAAACATTCATCTGTCACCTTTTTTAAATGCAAACATATTTTAAAGACTTGCAAAACTGCTGTAGGAGGTGGCATCACAGGGACCTACTGAATGGGTAGTTCACAACCAGTTTTCCTTCCATTCAAGCTAATCACCATGCAGAACGGGATTTTGTAGCGCCTGCAATGGTTTATGGAGTGTTTCAGCTGAAATGTACTTTTTCCAGTACATTTCAGCTAATATGCTGGAGTCAAACCAGCTTCCACTGCTCCATAAACCAGCCCCCACAGCTGACATCTGTGTTCACCCTATATTCTGCTTCTTAGAAGTGGTCCAATCCAGAGGAGGCAGTGTCATTTTGTTGTTTGCTTGAAGTGTGAAAATGTCTATGGCTAGCACTGTTGAACTTACATATCCAGAGAAGACTGAGAAATGGAAGTATAAAAATACCTTCCAATGGTGCCCTCCTGGGGTTGGTGAGAGTTGTAATCCAACACATCTGGAGGGTGTCAGGTTGGGGAAGGCAGAACTACACAATGAGATCCAAACATTACAGCCAGGGCAGGGATCACTCCCCACATTGAGTCTCATCTGAGCATCATCCCCATGGGAGTGCAACTCTTATCCATGGGGCCCTCTGAAGGCTAGTCAGAAGCCTCTTCTACCACCCCAATAGCACTTCTAAAGACCCTAAAAGCTGCCTTGCTAGCATTTATACCTAAAAGCTATAAATGCTTCTTCAAGGGATTTGCTGCCATGGAGCGGTCAGCTAAATCAATATTTGCCAATTGGGAACATAGACTCCATGTGGAAATTATGTTTGGAGAATATTTCAAAACCGTTCCTCTTGAGAATAACTGGCTCAAATCAACAGGCAGAGGCCAAGAACAGCAAAATGAATGATTTGTGTGCACATATCTTGGGGGGTGGGGTGCTCTGTTTTTTTCTTTTCTTTTCTCATCTTTTGTTTTGTTTTGCTTGATGATCACCATAGGTAGGCATGTATGGTAATACTATGTGGGGCCCTGATAATACCAAAAGGGAAGGCGCTATGTGCAAAAAACATCAAAAAGGGGGGAAAAACCAAAAGCACCACTGAGTATATAGTTATTTATTAGTAATAGTAATAGTTATTTATTTGTTGTGCAGATCTCTAAAATACTCATGGACTATATACAAAATACTTGTCTCTTCCCCAGAGCAATTTCAAAAAGATCAGTTGCTCCTGTGAAAGAGACATGGTCTCGAAACGTGTCGAGCACTTTAGTGATCTGCCTAAAAGGTAAATAATTTTTATATAGTCCACGAGCATTTTAGAGATCTGCACAACAAATAAATAACTATTACAATCCATACTCAGTGGTGCTTTTGGATTTTTTCCTTTTTGGTGTTTCTTAGGCCCTGACAGTAGCCAGATGAAAAGTTTCAGTAGAAGCCTTTTACAGCTAAACTCCATCTGTACATCATGCTCCATAGCATATATCAAAGTAGGATCCAGTTTACCCGGAATCCTCCCTGGCTGGCTCTGCTCCACGGCGAGTCTGCGGAGCTGCCGGCCAGGGCCGCCCGCAGCCGGACCTCTGTCCGCTGCCAGGCTGCGGCCGCAAATGGCAGCTGCCGTAGCGGCCGCCATTTGCGTTCCTGTGTTAGCCGTGATAAGCTACTTAAGTATTTACATAGCCTATCACGGCAAAGAGCAGGGACGCAAATGGCGGCCGCTAAGCCATTTGCGTCGCTGCTCTTTTCGTGATAGGCTATGTAAATATATACATAACCTATCACGGCTAATGCAGGGATGCAAATGACAGCTGCAGACCAGGGCAGCCATCCGCGGCCGCAAACCAGGGGCAGCAGATGGACTGGATGGCCGACACCAGGTGAGATCCATCCTGAGCGGGTTTCACGGGGTGGCGGGGGGGGGGGGTTGCTCCATGGTGGAATTCTCTAACATCCCTAATATCAGCAAGCCAATGCTCACCACGTATGGTGATGGAAGGCTCTTAGCACTACCAATGAGAAGGCATTGTGCAGCCACTCCATCTTTTCTTTCTTAATGGATTTTCTGCAGTAAGAGAATGGAAGAAGTGGTGAAACAATTACAAGTTGGATGATGACGTTTGAACTCCCTGTAAAATTCCATGAATGAGGCATGGTGATGGCGCCACAAAAGCCTTGTTTGGATGCACCCTTCAATTGGGCTTCCTACCTAGTATATTTAAGATTACAGCCTAATGGATTTTGGATTTTCTTTCCAAATTGTTTCCTCATCATCTGTGACAACTTCAGCCAGGGACAGATTTAAGGGGATGGGACCATGGCGACCCTCTGGGGTACTAGGCCTTTGGGATCCTCCCCTTAGGGAGAGCCTGCAGGGGCTATCTACTTAACTATCCACACTGAAACAAATAGAGCAAACAGTTCATCTTCACTTGGAAAGCTGACAGCACTGGTGTGGATGGCCAGTGTTAGGTTAATGTTCACTGTCATGGAGTTTTAACTTGAGGGGAAACATCAAACACATGTGCATGACTGTGACTGGTTGTGATCACATCCATGCTTGCAAAAGTCTCCCCCTATATGACTAGGAGAAAAAAAAATGAAAAAGTCTGAAAATTATGCATAGGGCTACAGATACAATTTAAAAAAGACATCCTATATTATAGGATCAGCCCTGAATTCAGCTCCCCACAACCAAGCAATAGAGGAATTGCTTGAATCCAAGAGATACACAGCACCTTTTCCAACAAGGTTCCTTCTTCAACAGATTGCCCATGAAAATGTTAAGTGCAAAATGGCCTGTTCTGGTGAAACCGTTGTCTACATGTGTGTGCTAACATTGCCGATTTTATTGCTATAAAGCTACATTCCATTAGGTAAGTAAGAGAGGAGACTGAAAAACCAGTAAACACCAGATTTTGTCACACTCCACCCCATTCCATCAGGTTCCATCCTGGCTGTGCCCATAATCTGCATGATTTTATTTCACCTCTGCCTCCTGGCCCAACCCTGGGGGCCTGTATTGGCAGCAGCGGTGTAGTGGGGGTGGGTTGTGCCGGGCCGGCCAGATAAAGGGAGCGAGCAAGAGAGGGAGCCTGAGGGAGCTCTGCAGCCTCCTCTTGCCCTGCCCCCCGCTCCTGCCGCAGCTCTTGGCTTCTCCGCCTATCCCTGCTCCATGCCTGCGCGCCCAGCGCTGCCCTTGTCTCCTGCAACACCGGCCACCCATTCAGGCCTGCTGCTGGCCACGGCAGCTTCAGGGTGGGGGGGCGCTGCCACCATTATTTACTTATGGGGCAGGGCAGGTGGCTGGTTTGTGCCAGTTTTTAGGATTTATCACACAATCCTATGCATGTTTGCTCAGAAGTCAGTCCCACTATGTTCAACTGCCAATTGGGCTTTCTCCCAGGTAAGTGTGCGTAGGACTGCAGCCTTAGCTGCCTTCCCAAGATCTCTGTAATTTAATTCAAAATAAACACCCATGGGATTGCACTGTTAATTCTTGAACATTATTTTCTACAGTAAGCAGAACTGTCAAATGCAACCTGCTCTGTCAGCTACACTTTTTGGTAGGGCTGTGCACCACTTTGGCCTGAGGCCCAATCCCCACTTTGGGCTGCTTTGGGTCACTTTGTGCCCCTTCTGAGGCGAAGCGAAGGGGGAACCAAGTGGCCTGGAGCGGATCGGGGGCTCGGTGTGCTTCGGCCCTCGGCCCAGCCCCCCCCCCGTGCCTCCAGGTGCCTTCTCCTTGCTGCCGCCGCCACGCCTCTGCCACCGTGCCGCCTCTGCTGCGCCGCTGCCGCCACACCGACACCACTTCCTGAGGCCTGGATGCGTGGCAACTGGTCTTATTCCAGGGAGTTGCCATTTTTTAAAATGGCAACCTCCTGGAAGTTCCAGGAAGTTGCCATTTTAAAAATGGCGACTCCCTGCAAGAAGAGTCGCCACGTGTCCAGGCCTCAGGAGGCGGCGGCAGGCGGGCAGCAGCGGAGGAGGCAACAGTGGGTGGGGCAGCGGCGGCAGCGACAGCAGCAGAGGAGGCAGCGGCAGCCCAGGTAAGGAGCTGGGGGTTGCATGGGGGCATCGGAGGGGAACCCGCTTCGGGTTCGGGGCCGAGGCAGGTCGGGGCCCCCCGGAACTGCCTGAGCTGGATCAGGCCCAACTCGGAAGCCACAAAGCGGCTTCCGAGTCAGATCAGGGGGGTCCCTGCACAGCTTTACCTTTTTGGTACAAGGTTGGCAGGTATCTGGGCAAACAAACCCTGGTGGAGGGAAGGGAAACAGAAAAAAATCAGTTGGGGTGAGAGGAGAAAGAAGGTGTGTGTGTGTGTTTCGATCCAGCTGGGTGTGTGGACGTTTCTGTGGCGGGATTGGAGAGATATAATGAAGGAGCTTAGGAAAGGCTAACGGGTAATGTTGGGGCGCTAAGGGAGTGTGCAAGGGGGCTGCTTTAATGAGAAGGGATCTGTCCATGAGGGCTGAGTTGAGAGGGTGAAGCTTCCATAGAGTATCATATTTTGAAAACCTAAAATGTTTGTGAGTGAGTGAGTGAGGCAGTGAAAAAGATTAACACCCCTGCATTTTTCCTCAGACGTCCAATTGAAATACCCCTGCCTTACTCTCAGCTGCACTGTTTCTGGATCCCAGTTGAAGGCTGTATACCTTACAAGGTTGTACAGTCTTAGAAGGGGCGTGGCTGTGAGGCGGCGTGGCTGTGACTGTCACAAAGGGACCCTGTGCTTCTGAATGTGCCACTACACTAGTGATTGGCAGGTGCTGTTGAGCTGAACTTTGCATGCAAACACAAAGCGCTCCGTCGGAGGAGGCCACAACTTTACAGTGGCAGAAAAGAGGCTGCCTGTCCCTGAGGCCAAATCTCATATCTGTGGAGATGGAGCCCTTCTGAAGCGGGGGTGCAGAACCTTTTTCACCTCAAGGGCCAAATTCTGTTTTGGAGAAGCTCTCAGGGGCTGCATTCCAGCGGTGGGCAGGGCTGAAGGGAACAGGGGCAGGGCCAAAATGCCCCAAATACTAGCATATTTTAGCTTAAAGCTCTCACTGCCAGTAACTAAGCCTTAACAGAGGTATTTCGACCAGGTAGAATAGGGGGAAAATTGTACAAAAGCTGGAAAGCCACCAAATGATCAGTGGTTGAGGGACTTCTGGGAATCCCAGAGGGTCAGATTTGGCCCCCAGGCCTAATGTTCTGCACCCCTGTTCTAAAGCCTCCATCTTCTTAACTGTATTTCAGATAAATACCACAACAGAACAAATGCCAGCTACTGGCTACTGGCTTCTTAGTCAGTCTGTAGTAGATCCATGTTGCTAGCATATAACAAAATGGAACAAAACAGGGCATACCACCAGATGGCCTTCCATAGCTCTGTACGATTGCTATGTTGTTCTCCCATTGTTCTCCCATACACACGTTGTTCTCCCATACAGAGAGAGCCGGGCATGGTGGCTCCTGCCTGTAATCTCAGCTCCTCCGGAGGCTGAGGCTGGAGAATCCCTTGAGCTCGGGAGTTCGAGGCTGCCAGGGACTGTGGTGAGCGGGCGTCCCGCCTGAGGTCCGCATCAATATGGGCGTCCCTGGGGAACTGGCGGCCCCCAGGTTGCCCAAGGAGGGGTGAATCGGCCCAGGCTGTAGACAGAGCGGGCCAAAGCTCCTGTGCCGATTAGTGGCAGGACAGCACCTGTGAGCATCTCTTGCAGTCTAGCCTGAGCAAGCGAGTGGGACCCAGCCTCTAGTACAGAGAGGGCTTGTATTGGCTTGGTAGGGCACCCTTAGTACACACACAAACACACACGTGCATGCACACTATCTGGAAGAGTGAATATTCTCCCACACTGCCTCCAACTTTCTCAGGTGCCCCATGCAAAGTGAGAATAGGGGTGGTGGGTCTTTTGCCATTCTTGGGTTCCCTAGAAGTGCTTGACTTGTCACCCTTTGGAGCTGGCCTTGGAATCAGCTCCTTTCATGCCATCCGGGGCTCTTGACAAGGCCAGAATGATGGAGACGCTTTGCTTCTTAATCTTCACTGCTACTCAGTGTGGCTACTTAAATGATGAGAAAAGGGGATTTGCACGTGCTCAGAGTCATTTTTCTTCATTATTGCTTTACATCACCTGGACTCACCCCAGAAAGTTAAGACAGATTCCAAGTCTGGTTCTCAGTAAACTCTGGGATAAATTAAGCCCTGATTGCCATTTTAAAACAACAACAACAACAACAGAATCCCCCTTGTCTTTAACAGCAATGGGACAGAAACCAGAAGGTGAACTTTTTTTCAGTACGGAGATGCAGTGATGAGAAGAGCTTCACTTACTGACTTTTGCATGTCATGCAGCACAGGCAGAGAGTCCCTGTCTGTGGGCATCTCTACACCAGCCTAAAATCCTGCATTTTAAATCAGGCTTTCTGCTTCCGTTTTAAATGCAGGATCACAATGACTCCCTTTTTCATGTGCTTCCTTTTCCCCCACCCCTTCCCCCTCCTTCTCTCCGTCTTCCATTATCTTTCATTGATCTCGCTCCTCTTCTTGCTGCTTTTCCTCTTTTCACAGAGGAAACTGAAGCAGAACACAACAGGGTAATTTGATAGCTCATTATCTGCAATCTATTTAAAAACAGAACAAAGGGCATTTAGTGCAGGAGACGCTTTGAATGATCACGGGGTCATGTAAAGAGCCTGCAAACTTCTGTGAAGGAGCAATCTCAATCGCGGGATAAAAGCTCAGTGTGAAGGAGCCGTGTAACAAAGGCAACAACCCAATACACTGGCATGGGTTTCACGTGATGCCCCCAGCATCTCACATGGCTGATGAGCATGAGTACAGAATCAGTGCACATTCTGCAGATTTTGAGCATGGGATTGCTCAAAATCTGCAGATATCTGCCTGGGTTTGGAAAACTCACATTATTGGCTCAGTGCTACAGCCTCCAAATGGGGCCATGAAATAAATATGACATGCAGACAGCTGGATGCGCCTGATGTTGTCTGATCTCGGAAGCTAAGCAGGGTCAGCCCTGGTTAGTACTTGGATGGGAGACTGCCTGGGAACCAGGCTTCCTGCAGTGAGCAGTGGGTTGGACTTGATGGTCTTGTAGGCCCCTTCCAATTCTATGATTCTATGTCCCAGGAGTTTAAGAATACAGTTGTTGATCCCATTACATCCAGATTGGAGAACCTTTTTCCTGTTGAGGTCCACATTACCTTGGTCAAACCATGCTGGGGTCTGCATTCCAGAAGTGCGTCAGAGCCCAAAGTAGGTGGAGTTATGGATGTGGCTCCTATCTTTGCTCAGTACACAATGTGGGACCAGGGGAGAGAGAGATTGGCATCCAGGCATTCTCCTTCCAACTTGTGAAAGGTTCCCTCCATCATCTTTGTAGCTGGGGGACAGAGCAGGATAGAGTAAATGTATCAATAACATTGAGTTCAACTGGTGAGAGAACATGGCCTGGAGAGGGTCCAGAGGTCTGCATTAAGAGGCCTGAGGTCTGCACTTGGCCCATAGTCCAGAGGTTCTCCACACCTGTTTTACAGTGTCCCATTTTTAGAGCTAACTCCAGTAAATCTCTTTTTTCTATCTCCTCCAGAAGTGGATGAAAAGGATAGAAAATAGTTCAGGGTATATTTGTCCAAATCTATCACAAACCAAATGGATGGAATGAACCATTCCATTCTCCTCCCTTTTGAGGAATGTCCAGCCAAACTGCTTGCAATTCTAAGCTTATGAATGAAGGGCCTCGCTCTACGTTTAAGCATGTTTTGTAGTTCAAGCGGGGGAAGCAGCCTTTTTTTCCCCTCCCAGTTTCATAGACTGAAATCAGCAGTGTCTTTTGTTTATTGCAAAGTGATTGGAAGGGATGGCCAGGGAGGCAAAGAGTGCAACCTTTTGAAAGCTTAATGGATTAAGCAAACATCTGCAGTAATTTAAATCATATGCTGAAATGGGAAAATCGACAGCTCCTCCTGGGTTGGAAAGAGCCTTGAGTGGGTCACCCAGTCCATCCATCTGCCTTGTGGCAGGATTGATTTCATTCTCCCCTTAAACCAGATGGTAATGCCAGTAGCCTCTGGACATTCTGGCCTCTTATTTGATCTTATTCTTCTGCCAGTCCTTACAAACGGGTTGTAAATATAGATCTGCAGCTCACAAAGGGATTGACTTGTCCTTGCCTTGCCACTCTCTGCATTACGTGCTTGGCCTCTCAACCAAGGGGACTGGCATAACCAGGAGAAAAGTGCAAAGTGTTTATTTGCACAATCCATTTCTAGCACAGAGATTCTGCACTTGACATCTTCACTCAGGCCAGAAATCGTCCTTGCTCACAAGTTATACATCACTACCTCTGTTGTTTCCAGCTTGAAAGCCAAATTAACCAAATGGTTCTCTTGGAACATAAGCAAAGAGGACTGTGCCCAAATCAGTAAATTTCTCCCATCCACATCATGTGAGCACCCTTTTGCTTTGGGGGGTGAAAGATGTGGGGCAGGGGAGCCGGCACTGTACATCCTGTGGCATGTAACTCTAGAACATGCGCTGTAGCTGTAACAAGGCTTCATAATCCAAAGAAAACTTTGCAGCTCAATTTCCACTGCAAATTACCACAGGTCGTCCCGTACTCAATGACCTCCCAGAAGAGCCAAGGCTCCATTGGAACAACGTTATTTATTTAGAATCACATTCCTCTGTATCTATAAGGCTACAGAGATACAGGGCAACAACTTCTGTCTGTTTCATCTAACTGTGTAAAAATACTCTGAGTTTTTACACATGAGGAATTGAAGGCCAAACTAGACATTATGAAACTAGGGATTCCTAAATGCATCTCCATCTTTTTCAGCAAACAAAGAAAAATACCAGTGATGGGAGGCCCAATCCAGATTGGGACAATGGCACAGGGGTGTTGAACCCTTTCTTCCCATGCCATTTTCCCAGTTATATTTTTTATTTTATGTATTATATTTATATCCTTCCATTCCTCTAAGGAGCCCAAAATGCATACATGATCTTCCTCCTTCTTATCTCCATTGTATCCTCACAACAGCCCTGTGAGGTAGGTTAGGCTGAAAGTCAGTGACTGGCCCAAAGTCACCCATGAGCTTTATGGCTCAGTGGGGATGAGAACCTAGGTCTCCCGAGTCCCAGTCCAACACTCTAACCACTACACCACACTGGCTCGCTCACACACACACACACTAAAGCTTTCATTTAACCTGTTAATAAAAACATGCAGATACACAGTAAAGAAGTGGAGATAGCACTCCACTGTAATGTCTAGTATGGCCCTCTGATTGGGAGATATGATTAAGGCTGCAATCCTATATATGCTTACCTAAGAGTAAGTCCCACTGAACTCAGTGGGATTTAATTTTGAGTAGACATGTATAGGATTGCACTATTAGTGAGTGAGTCAGCTGAAATAGGGTCTTGGGAAGTATCCACTGAGACAACCCCTCTTGCTGAAATTCCCAAGGATGAAGAAGAGGAAGAACTGTCCAGCACCATGCTTCCTCCATCCCTTGCTCCCAATGATATTTCTTTGCAACATCCTCAGAAACAAAGGATCTTCTCCAGAAACCTTTAACTGAGAGCTACTACAGGGAGAAGGGGCCAAGAACACAAAATTCCCTGCAGGACGACTACTGCAACCCTTATCAGATTTTAGACCTGTGCTGGAGCAATGTGCTAGGATACTTGCTTGAGGACCTAGGTCCTGCTGGTTGGTTAGCCTTACTCTTTCCTCCAGCACCCACACTGCACTGTCCCTGGGCTTACCCTGCATGCTTCACTCTATTGTCTGCCTACCTGCCTGCCTGCCAAGTTCTGTAATCTGTTTACAGCCAGTACTGCAAATACTCTACAATATAGCCCAACTCTACTGAGCAGCAGCTCCTCTGTAGGCTTCAGTTACAAACAGGAGACCTCCTGGCAACATTTTGTGCTTTGGGTGTGGGGAAAATCACACTCTTGCAAGGAAGCCTGACCCAGAGGAACAATGTCTAGACCCTGGGCAACAAATGACTGTCAATGACATATTTATTGCACTAAAAATAATCAACAGGAAAGGCAGGAGGTTCTTCTGGCCATCTTACGGCCCCTTTTAAATTTTGGCAGTGGCTAGCATCCATAGAACATGAGAAGGTCCAAGCCCACAGCCACCACCACAAAGAAAAGGTTTTGAAACCCCTGTCTTTTGCCTGTCTGTGAGTGGGCTGGACTGCTGACATTAGAACTGTTTTATCTTCCTACCATCTTTTCATCTTCTCTGCTGCTTGCTAAGAGAACACTATGATCTTGATTTGCACAAGGATTGGTAGGTGCATAGTCCTGCTGGATGGGTAGTAGAAGAGGACCGAAATACAGTTTTGTGGCGTTTTTAAAGTTTTAAAGTCATTTTTGGCTCAAAGCATTTTGTAGTGGGTATCTCACTCAGAGTGTAGGGAAGACATCTGTCTAGTTTATGCTGCCAATGTCACACGATCCTTTCCTGTTTATTCTTCTTCAAGCATGGCTAGGGAAAGACAGAATAAGGCATACAAAGAAATGATGATCTCACAAGACTTGCATACCAGCTTCCCATTCTGACCAGATACTCTACAAACCATATGAAGAGGCAGAAATTTTGATGGCTTTGGAAGTACTTTGTTATTTCTTGTTAGTGGGCAAATGATACTCACTGGATATTTATTGTTGCTGACCAACCTTATCCTCCTCTCACATACTGGGATAACTTAGGACCATTTCTGGTATTTCTTTTTGGCATTGGTGTACCCACACTTGTGTTTTAAGAGGCATATAAACAACACATTAAAGTCTGTCTCACACACACACACATGCATGCACACACACACACACACACACACTCACACACACGTGTATTTCACCTTAAAGACACACATTCTCCAGACGAGCTTCCAAAGTTTTGCCAGGCATGTATCTTTACTGAAAAAGAGGCACATATGTTACACTTCCTTCATGATGTTTGGGCAGTCAGTGGTCCGGGAGCACCCAGTGTGTAGCACTGGCCAATGCATACATTACCAGAACTGCATGGGTTCTGCTTCCACTGTCCCACACCATTCTGGTAACATCTGTAAAGAACCACATGGGTCAGATGAATGATGTCATTCCTTCTTTCCCTGGGGGCTAGCAGCACTGATGTGGGAAGAATGAACCACATAATTCTGCCAACACACACACACACACACACACTGATATTACAAAATCCATAGTTGGACAATACCTTTATTAGGATCAACCACATTTCCACCAAAATGTGCAAGCTTTTGAGTTCTCCAGAACTTTTCATCATGCTAGCTGGTACAAAAAGCAGGAGATGGGGGAAGAAACAAAAAAGTCCAAAACTCAGGCCAAGATATTGTGGCTATGAGGTCTGCAGTTTAGATGGACACAGTCTCAAAATGGAGATTGGCTGGCTGAATGAATTAGACCTTGGTAGGTGTGCAGGTATCCGATTACACCCAGCAATTCATTCTGGGAGAGGGAAGCAAAAGTTGATCTCCATTTCTAAAAACACAAAGGCCAGCTGTAACTCAGATCTGCCTCTTGCTTTGAGTGAAACAGGGTTCCTCAGGTGGCATACAGCAGTACAGAGAAACATGACAGTCCTTATATGGGCAAGACTGGAGATTAATTTTAGGTGGTACAGTAGATATTACAAGAGCAGTATAGGAATAGATTGAAGGGAAATGGTTCCACGCTCCTCCATTAACATGTAAATCAGGTCATCGTTAAAATTAAGCAGATATAGACCTGTGTGTGTATGGTATTGAGGGGGCTCCCAATTAGAGCCTCCAGTAGCCAGCCCCAGCAGCAGCCTGGTCCCTCAGCACAGCTGGCCCAATACTTTTTAGTGCCTGAAATAAAGATGGCACCTTTCTCCCATTCCATGGACAAAAGCTTACTGGTCTGGCAGTTGAATCTTTTTTCAACATTAGTGATGGGACAGCATCCTCCATCACACCTGAAGGCAGCAAGTGAGCTCAGAGGGGTGCAGAGTAGGTTGCTTGGCACATAGCTCTAGTCTCCACTGACACCTTGCTGCTGTCTCCCAACATCTGCTGCCTGGAGCAACTGCCTCACTTTGCCTGATAGTAAGGCTGGCCTGATGCAGACAGATGACCCAACACTTTAAATACTATCAGCTGACTTTACAGGCCAATGAACATGAGAATCTAATAACAGCCATGCTGGATCAGTCCAAGGGTCATAGAATCATAGAACAGTAGGGTTGGAAGGGGCCTATAAGACCATTGAGTGCAACCCCCTGTTCAATGCAGGAATCTAAGCATCCCTGACAGATGGCTGTCCAGCTTCATCTTGAATGCCTCCAGTGTGGGAGAGCCCACCACCTCCCTAGGTCATTGGTTCTATTGTCGCATTGCTGTAACAGTTGGGATGTTTTTCCTGATGGTCAGCCAGAATCTGGCTTCCTGTAACTTGAGCCCATTATTCCATGTCCCATACTCTGGGGTGATTGAGAAGAGATCCTGGCCTTCTAGTTCGGGTCCATCTAGTCCAGCATTCTGTCCACACAGTGGCCAACCAGCTGCCCATGGGAAACCCACAAGCACAACCTGAGTGCAACAGCACCCTCCTACCCATGTTCCCCAGCAACTGGTATACATAGGCATACAGCCTCTGATACTGGAGGTAGCATATAGCCATCAGGGCTAGTAGGCATTGATAGCCTTGTCCTTCATGAATTTGTCTAATCCCCATTTAAAGCCATCCAAACCGGCCACCACATCTTGTGATAGCGAATTCCATAGTTTGTGCTGTGTGAACAAGTACTTCTTTTCATCTGTCCTGAATCTCCCACCCATCAGTTTCATGGGATGACCCCACTGGGTTCTAGTATTATGCGAGGAGGGAGGGAAATGTCTCCCTATCCACTTCCTCCAGAAACCAATGGGAACACATCAGGCCATAAAGAGTCCTCACTGCCAGGTCACCTCCTCTATCTGAACAACTCATCTTCTTGAATAGCTGCACAATCTCTGACCTCACCTTCCCGGTCTGCCTCCTCTGGAACCGGATTACCAGCCTGTCTTCAGCCATGTCACCTGCCCACCATCCTTTTAATCCTTCTTTGCTTGGACTAGAGCTGGATCCCAGATGCCCCAGCAGTGAGGAGTCTCAGAATTTGGGCGTGGCCTAACACTTAAAGGGGGCCTTAACCTTTTAAGGAATGGTGACACAGAAGTATAAATAATAATATATGTTTGGAACACACGGCAGTAAAAGCTAAGCACTTCTGTGTCCCATCTATTTCAGCTGAAGAGATCTACAGCAGCAGCCTATGCATGATTACTCTGGTGCAGGTTCCAGGATATTCAATGTGGATCATTTCCAGATAAGTGTGCATAGGATCGCAGCCTTCAGCATGCAACTGGTACTGTCACTGAACTAAATATACTTGTAAAATGTTGGATTTGGGCTGGTTTGTGCCCCCAGAGTCCTGGATGTGAGCTCCTGCATCTAAAGTCATGCCACGCGTAGCCCTCAGCTGTTGCGGATCCCAGGGGAACTCAGCGGAAACAACAGCGTCACTTGGCAACCACTGAGGCTTTTTCCATGGAAAATGTGGCTGTCATTTTTCATCTCATGGCTGAGGGAAACAAAATGAGTATCTACTGTTTATTTAGTTCCTCTGACAAAAAGTGAGGTACTCACAAACCAAAGGTATAGGTAGCTGTGAGTCTCTTCCTCTCCCCTCCACTTGCATTGCAAAAAAATCTGCAAGGTGTGTGGGGGATGGCAATGGAAAAGAAAAAACAAAAACAAATGGTTGTATTTGAGCACAGACTGTGCTGAATGAAATGTTTCATTCACCTTCCAAGGGGCTGGCAGCTTGCCTCCACACATCAGTCAGTATAAAACAGAAAATGTCCAATATGCAAGACACAGGAAAACGAGGGTTTTCCTAAGCAAGATGGTGCTACCGCTTATATATTCCTCCATCAAGGGAATTCAAACCTATTCAGCCTTCATCCTTGTCTCCTGCTTTTAAAAGTGTCACACAGAAAATGCGGGTCAAATAACTAGATGTCGCAGACAGATTTGAATGACACAGGCTCAGCTCAGGCTGGTTCACGTGTCACTGTGGGAATTCATGGATTGTTTAACCAGGAATTGCGGAGCATGCATGCTGTGCGTGAGCCATTTCCAATTTCATTTCCTGGGTTGTTTATGATGCCCCATTCCTGGGTTGTTTATGACATCCCAACCTGGACATTCTGGGTTGTTAATGGGTTAAACAATCCAGAATTAACCCAACAATACACCATGGGCAATTGTTGGGTTAACTCTGGGTTGTTTAGCCCATAAGCAACCCAGAGTTCTGGGTTTGGACAAGGCATTCCTGGGTTGTTATTTGAAATAGGAAATGGCGTAAGTGCAGCATGCACATTCTGCTTATCACAATTCCTGGATTAAACAACCTAGAAATTGCTGCCATGATATGCAAACTGGGTCAAAGTTTCTCAGCAAACAACCAGCAACCTAATTAATAAAAAGCAGGAAGGCAAGGGTTTTAAGATAAGGAGGCCATCTTTTTTTAATGGCAGCAGCCATTTTGAATTTCCCAAATAACAGTTCAGAACAGGGCTTTCTAGGGAAAACAAAATAGCTCCAATTCTCTTCTTCCCCTCCCCTCACCCAAAAGAATTGTGCCTCACCTCTGAGGTACAGCCGAAACAAAACAACCAATGCCGAATTGGGTGAAATGGCTCAGAAATCATCCTTGTCAATTTGGAACAGCTATCGTTTTTGTTGTGTGTTAATTTTATATCCAGTCTATCCAATCAGTGGTCAAGGCTACTAATAACTCTCACAAAAGGAAACACACAACTTACAAATGAAATTGAATAAAATAGTCACATATAGTTTTTCTAGACAAGGCTGTTGATTGGCTGTTAATCCGCTGCATCTACTTTCAGTTTCATCAGAATTGAGATCCAAGGACTACAGCAGGAATGTTTCCTTTCCTGCTTTTCCGCTACATAACCCCTATGTGGCACTGTGGTATAGCAGAATAGCACAAATACTCAAGAGGAAATCGCACTTCCTTTCACTTTCACAATTGAATGCTGCATTGTCCCTGCTCTAAAAAAAACTTGCCAAAAGTGCTGGTTAGACACAGAAGCGAAACATGACATAATCTAAAGAACCTGTAAAGAACCATGAATAGGGAATGATGAGCACATGATAAATGTCTCGTGTAGAAAAACCCCTAGAAAGACCACCACTCTGGACCACCTAATTTTCCAGAAACTGTGCTGAATCTCCAGACTATGAATCTGATCCATTATGGCTGAGGAGACACCACTATTCATGGGAAACCCTAGCCACTGTAACTTCCATCTTGCTGAAATTCAGTTGCAACCTCATTAGCTCATAGTGTCATCAGCTCACCCATGGCCAATTCCAAGCATTGGGTCAGGGCCAACACTGCTTCTGCTCACTCATTTGAAAAAGGTAAGTAGAGATACATGTCACCAGCAGAGTGTCAACGCATTCCAGACTGCCAGATGACCTCTCCTGGAGTTAATCTGCTTTCCCCAGTGGCATGTAACCCCAATCTGATTATGACCCCTCCTCGCTGGCTGCTTTTACCTATTAAAAAATGTGATCTGATCATAGAACTCCTGATAACATGTCTAGTTTGTCCCTGAGTCAGGTCATTTCTGAATAAAATAGAGGCAATTCAATTAGAGTAGCATTGGAAACCCCAAAATCCAAACCAGTTAGCCTGGAACCCATCATGTAAACAGAGTAATGCACTGCAGAGAATGGTGCTTATATACATATTAGACCCACAGCTATCCATCACTGCCTGTTGCATAATAGTTCAAGGATGTGACCAGCCAGAGGGGTCCGAGTATGACCAATCACAAGCCATTGTGCAGCAATTCTTCCTGTCTTTTTTCCTTAATGAATAATCTGTGGAAAGGAAAAAGATGGGGAAATGGTTGGAAAACATGGGAGGGCTATGAGTAGAAGATGACAACATCTGTGCACATTCACTGTAGTAAAATTCTGTGAATGAGGCAAGGCGATGGCATTCTAAAATCCTCGTCTGGAAGCAGGCATGTGCGAATCAGCAAACACAGGCTCACCAAAGTTCTCCATATTCCATCTCAAAGCTCATTCTGAGTCAAGTCCGTATCAGATTGTGAGCTTTGTTTTTTTCTTTTCACAAGAAAATCCATGTGTATTTTTGTGCAGATTTTTCCAAATGTACACCTCAATTGTGCACATCTTGGAAACGTATGCATTCTTCTCCCATTGATTAAAGCATATTTGTGCACATTTTTCAAATGCACACATTTTTCATGCACATTTTTCAAATATACACATACTGTTCAACCCAATTTTTTTTGTCTGCGAATCACATTGCAAGCTCAGGAACATAAGGACTTCAACTAAAGATTGAGTCCGACTCCATGTTCAGTCTGGAAGGTGTGGACTGGGTAAATCCTGATCAAAAATGAACTGAAATGGATTTCATATACATCCCTATCTGGGAGCAGCCCCAGGACAGCTGCTATCTACTCCACACAGCATGCATAGAAACTGATTTAATTTGGAGAGGGATGGTCATGTTTTGTTGTGTAAACACCTGCTGCCCTCTAGTGTTTCTTCATATGTAGTGCAGGGTCTATCTGTCAGCCTGTTTGTTCTTTTTGCCAGATGTATAAAAGAAAATGGAAATGTGTTGCAAACTGGAGCTTTTAATAAAAAAGTCAGGTTGCTTACCTGTAACTGTAGTTCTTCAGGTGGTAATCTGTGCATTCACACATATGGGCTCTGCGCCTGCGTGGAGACTCATTCGGGAAACTTCCAAGCTGCATAGTTTTTTTGGCGAGAACCCCTCCCCCCCCCATCTCTGGCATATACAGTATAGTGTGGGTTCTTGCTAGGGATGGCAGAGAATTCCACCACAGATCCCAGTGAGGCCGAATGCTAGTGCATTCGGCCCTCCGGAACTCGTGGCAGAGCGAAGCCCACCCACCCCCAACCCTGCGAAACGCACGCGAAACAGAGCCTACCTGGTGCCGTTCGCCGGTGGGGCTCCTCCCCAGGAATGCTGTGATAGGCTACGTAAATATTTACATAGCCTATCACGGCTAACACAGGGACGCCATTTGCGTCCCTGCGGAGGCCGTGATAGGCTACGTAAGTATTTATAAATAATTACGTAGCCTATCACGTCAAAAGGCAGCCACGCAAATGGCGGCTGCCGTAGCCACCACCATTTGCGTAGCTGCCTTTTGCCGTGATAGGCTACGTAAATACTTACATAGCCTATCACGGCAAAAGGGGGGACACAAATGGCATCCCCTACATAGGGGACGCCATTTGCGTCCCCCCTTTTGCCGTGATAGGCTATGTAAATATTTACATAGCCTATCAAGGGCTAGCGTAGGGACACAAATGGCATCCCCTACACAGGATGCCATTTGCGTCCATAGCAGCCTGGCAGCGGCTGGAGGCCCCGCTGTGGGTTGGCTCGGCTGGCAGCTCCACAGACTGGCCACGGAGCGGAGCCGGCCGGGCAGGATTCCAGGGGGGAGGAACGGATCGCCTCCCCTCCCCTCGAGGATTCTGGTGGGAGGAACGGATCGCCTCCCCCCAACTGTGGACCCCAGCGGAGCCAGGTAAGCAGGGTTTCGTACACCCCTAGTTTCCGCCTTTCCCTCAGTTCCTTGAGACTGCAAGTAGTCCCAGACTGAGGAGAAGAACAACTCGGTACCAACAGACGAGTTGTCACCGAAGTGGGGATGGTGGCGGGGTTGTGTGAATGCACAGATGACCACTCAAAGAACTACAGTAACAGGTAAGCAACCTGACTTTCTTCTTCGTAGTCTCTATGCATCATACTTATGGGCAAGTAACAAGCTAACTTATCGGAGGTGGGTCAGTGTCTCAATGCAGTACTGACGAAAGCACAGCCCTGCCAAAGGCATAGTCCGCTCGAGCTCAGATGTCCAGTCTGTAGTGCTTAATAAAGGTAGAAGGCTTAGACCAAGTGGCTGCCTTACATAAATCTACGATGGGAACGCCTCTTGCAAAGGCAGTGGAAGTCAATACTCCCCTTGTCTAGTGCGCTCGGAATCAAGTCGGTAGGGGACTCCCGGCGACCTCGTTGAACGGTGTGTACGGTCCAGGATGCCAGCCTCTGAGAGGTGACTGGAGAGCCCTTATTTGGTCCCTCATAGCATAGGAAGAGTTGAGAGTTGCGGAAAGGCTCGATCCGTGACTTATAGAAGACCAGTGCTCTCCAGACATCTAGAGTGTGTAGCTGTCATTCCAAGCCAGAAGCTGGGGATGGAAAGAAGGCAGGGAGCATGATCAGTTGATTAAGATGGAAGTCCATGACCACCTTCAGGATGAATGCTAAGTCCGGCCGCAGAACCACCTTTTCCTTGTGAAATACAGTGTAAGGTGAGTCTATTCACAACGCGGAGAGTTCGCTTGCTCTCCTCGATGTCGTAATGGCTATCAGGAAGGCGACCTTCCAAGAGAGCAGCCTCAAGTCCACTGTAGCAAGCGGTTCAAACGGTACCAATGTGAGGCTGTTAAGCACCAGGGTTAGGTCCCACTGAGGAACGAAGTCTCTCACTGGAGGAGCCAAGTTTCTGAGTCCTCGCAGGAATTGCTTGCATAAGGGGTGACTGAATATGGAGCACCCGTCAATGTTGCTCCTCATAGCAGAAATCTCTGAAGCATACGCCCTGATGTAGGAGTACTTCAGGCCTTTGCTGAAAAGATGATGGAGGAAAAACAATAGGGGTTACAGTTGCGTTGGTTGCAAACCAAACAAATGAAGCCCATTTTGCTGAGTACGAGTGGCGCGTGGATCGTTTCCTCACTGCATCAAGTACAGCCTGCACTGTTGGTGGAATCAGTGGGGAAAAGTGGTGGGTGGGTGGATCCTCCACGCTGTGAGGTTCAGAGTGTGGAGATCAGGGTAAGGATCCTGCCCTGGTCCCGGGAAGTCAAGTTGACTATCCACAGTAGCGGTAGGAGGCATCCGTGCGCTAGGTTCAACAGCGTCATGCACCAGGGTTGTCTGGGCCACCAAGGGGCAATCAGGCTGCAGTTCGTGGTGTCCTGTCTGATTTTGGAGATCACCCTCATGAGGAGTGGGAATGGAGGGAAAAGGTAGAATAGGCGATCCTTCCATTCTAGGAAAAAGGCTTCGCCGAGTGATCCGTGGCTGACTCTAGCTCTGGAGCAGAATTGTCCGCAGGCCGTGTTCGCTGGAGTCACGAAAAGGTCGATCTCTGGTCAGCCCCATTGGTTGAAAATTAGATATAGGACTGTCTTGGCCAGCTGCCATACATGGGAGCACCAGAGGAAGCGGCTGAGAGTCTGCCAACAGGTTGTCTTGTCCTGCTATATGGAGAGCGGTCAAGCGAATGTCCTTGACAATGACCCAGTTGTAAAGGTGTAGAGTGAGGGAAAGGAGGCAGGAGGAGTGTGTTCTGCCTTGGTTGTTTAGGTACCAGTGA
Organism: Heloderma suspectum; assembly: GCF_057233095.1. Taxonomy (NCBI): domain Eukaryota; kingdom Metazoa; phylum Chordata; class Lepidosauria; order Squamata; family Helodermatidae; genus Heloderma; species Heloderma suspectum. Next base: position 280,863,443 of record NC_139461.1, on the reverse strand, counting down.
ACTGTGGTGTTGTCCATGAGGATCTGGATGTGTCGATGTCGGAGGTACGGTTCGAAGGCACAGATTGCTTTCCAAACTGCCAACAGCTCCAAGAAATTTATATGGTACAGTGTTTCCTTGGAGGACCAGAGACTTTGTGCTTGAAGGGAGTCGCAATGCAGCCCCCAACCTAGGAGAGAGGCGTCTGTGTTGAGAACCCTGGATGGTGGAGTGGGAAGGAATGGCATCCCTTGTATCAGATGCCTGGAGTCCATCCACCAGTCCAAGCTGAGAGCAATGACCTCCGGTATCGAGAGTGTGACAAAGAGAGGGTTGTGAGTCAAGTCAAAGTTCTGGATGAACCAGTGTTGAAGTGGTCTCATTCATAGCCGAGCCCATTCTACAACCAATACCATGGCTGCCATGTGACCAAGGAGGCATTGAACGTCGTGCGTCCTGGCACAGCGGGCAGAGAATATCGACGTGGCTTGCACAATGAGGTTTGTGACACGAGTCGTCAGTAGGTATGCCCAGCCAGATTTGGAATCGAGGATGGCCCCTATAAATTGAACTGTTCGAGTGGGGGTCAAGTGAGACTTCTTGTTGATTCATAGTCCCAGTGCCCGAAGAAGATCCAAGACGATCATGATATCACACAGTAGAGCTTCTCAGGAGGAGGCCACCAGTAGCCAATCATCTACATACGGGTAGATTACTACTCCCTGAAGACGGAGGTAAGTGCAGACCACAGCCATGCACTTGGTAAATACGTGTGGGGCTGTTGAGAGGCCCAACAGCAAGACGTTGAACTGGAACAGTTCTGCTCCGATTGCAAAGTGGAGGAACTTTCTGTGTGAGCTACGTGAAAGTATGCTATGTATGGCTACGTGAAAGTACGCATCTTCGAGATCGATCGTGGTGAACCAAGAGCCCTTCCATAGGAGTGGGAGAATTGTGGCTAGAGTTGTCATCCTGAACTTCTTGGGGGTGACAAACCTGTTCAGGTTGCGAAGGTTGAGAATGGGCCAAAGGCCTCTATCCCGTTTCGGTACTGTGAAGTACCTGGAGAAGAACCTCTCTGTACCGACATTCGGATGAATGTGTTGAATGGCGCCCTTTTGTAAGAGAGATTGAGTTCCTTTGTGGAGGACCTCCGAAGGCGGAGTGACCCGGACTGGGCCCAAAGGCGGGTGTGTGTGTTGAATTCTATTCTGTATCCGTGATGGACAATAGCTAGCACCCAGTTGTCCAACGTCACTTTTGCCCACGCCGGGTAATATTGGCTCAGGAGGTCTCCAAAAGGTGGATTGTAATTGTCGGTATGGAGGGGAATGGAGCTGAAGTCAAAGATGACATTTAGAGAATCCCTCACCCTTCACCTTTTGTTGGAACTTGGGGAAGGAGTAGCTTTTCCTCTGCTGGTGCTGCTGCCATGAGAATCTGGGTGTCCGGTCCCCAGATTACCAAGGTGGATAGGTCTGGTTTTGGTACCAGCGATGCTGACAGTACGGAGCATGCTGCTGCTGTTGTTGCTGGGCTTGACTGATGCCCATCTTACGAGCAGTCGTTCTGGCTTTCTGCACAGAGTCCATCTGGTCATCCGCATTGGCGTTGAATAAACCCTCGCCGTTGAAGGGTGGATTTTCTATCTGCGAGCGGGCTTCAGGAGTTAGGCCCACACAGCAAAGCCAGGCATGCTGCCTTAGGGCAACGGATCCCATCATGCTCTTAGCATTGCAGTCTGCTTGATGAAGGGCAGTGTTGATCTGTTGATGAGAGAGCTTGGATGCCTCAGCATGAAACATTCTAGCTAAGTCGCGTTGATCCTCAGGGAGGTATGCAATGAGGGAGTCCATTTTCTCCCAGAGGAACAGCTGATACCTGGCCATCATCACCTGGTAGTTGGAAATGCTAAGCCCCAATGCCACTGAGGAGTAGAGACAATGTCCAACAATATCAAGTTTGTGACCCTCCTTATTCACAGACAGGGGATGTGCTTTCTGCGAGTGATCTTGGGCAGACTCCACAATTATGGAGTTCAGTTTCGGATGTGAGAGGAGGAAAGATGCATCCATCTCTTGAACCCTGTACTTCGATTCCGGCCTCTTGAACGTTGGGGTCAAGGACGAAGGTGCTTTCCATGTCTGTTGGACTGCACTCAGCAGGGCTGGAAGAAAAGGGATGGCCACCGGTGTGGACAGGTCCATTGCAATGGCATCGAATACTGGATCGTGAATCTGTTGGGGAGGTTCTTGGACCTCGACGCCCAAAGATTGCGCCATTCTTAGCACTTGTTCAGAGAAGAGGCCCATATCTTCAGAAGGCAAAGCCCTACCTCGTGTCCCAACAACATCATCCAGCGATTAGAAGGAGGAACCGAGGAATATGAGGAGTCGGACTGGCAGTCCTCCCCAGATTCCTGCGATTGAGTAGGTCGTTGAACCACGGCAGAGGCATGAGGTGGAACAGGAGGTGGCGGGGCTTGATGGTCCTGACTGGTTTGGTGTATCGCTAAGGACGTCAAGCATCTCGATACTGGAGGAGGAGGGCAGAAAACATCCTGGGTGTCAAAGCTGGAGTATTGCCCACACTGAAAAGGAGCATGCAATGGCAAAGTAGCTCCTAGGTAGCAGGAGCAATGGAGGAAGAGATCATGGTCCCTATGGAGTCTCCAATCTGCATCCGAATGCTGTTGGTGGGGGGGAGACGACAAGGCCGAAAAATGGTCCCAATCTCAGGATGGAGAACATGAGTGATCACGGTCATATTGTCCTGTCCAATGATCCCAACAGTATCGATCCGGAGATCGGTATTGAGAAGGCTGTCAAGGGGAAAGCATGGGTCGATACCGAGGTGACTGGATGTCATAACGACGCAGTGTTGAAGACCTGGATCTCCGTCCCGTGGCTGTCTGAGTTGGATGGGGTGATGGGGTTGGTGTATCCTTCGACTCACCCTCCAAGACCGTAGAGGCCAGTTCCAGAGTAGTCATGTGTGTGGTGGGCACAACATGAATAGTAAAGGAGGAGGAGGTGGGAGATCCCTCCCCTTTTCCTGTTGTTTGGAGGATTTCTTTTTCCTCTTCTTTTCTAGTGCATCCGCCACCAGTTTAGGGCATTTTGCCCATTTGAGAGCTTTTTTGCCGCTGAAATGGCCAAGCTCCTTCCTGGAGTAGGTGGGTCTACTTGCACCAGCTCAGTGGTGAGCAGCGGGGGGGCGGGGGGAAGAGTGGGTTGCAATGACGACTTCTGTACTTGTAGAAGGGGCACGGAGGGCTGGTCCCTGGGTGTTTGTGCCTTAGGCATGTCGACCACCTGAAGGGCCCGTTGCCACAGGATCGCTTTTAGTCGATCAGACCTGTTCTTGCGAGCCTGTTTTGATAGCGATTGGCAGTGGTGGCAAGTTTCAACCTTGTGAGATTCCCCCAAACAAAGAAGACATAAGGAGTGGCCGTCCGAAGAGGGCACCTTACTGCCACAGGCCGTGCAGCTTCTAAATGGAGGCTTTGGGGCCATAGGCCGAGGAAGAAAAAACGCGTCACTGGCTGCTGAGGCGAACGACGCTCCCCAACACCACCAACAATCTCTGTCTTCCTCTCTTTCTCCCTCCGCTCTCTTATTTTGAAGATAAAGTGGAAAAATAAGATGAAGGAAGAAATGAGGTTTAGACAAGATAAAATAGAAATACAGCATGACAGAATGTTGAAAGAAGTTCCCCATGAAGTAACACTAAGGCGGTCGAAAAGGAACTGAGGGGAAGGTGGGAACCCACACTATATATGGCAGAGACAGTGGGGGAGGAGTTCCCGCCAAAAAACCTATGTGGCTTGGAAGTTTCCTGAATGAGTCTCCCGGCAGGCGCAGAGCCCATATGTGTGATGCATAGAGACCATGAAGAAGGAGTGTGTGTTTGTGTACTTGTGTTAACTTTATCAGCATCTTCATCTGCAAACATTAGCAAATGTTAATGCTTATTTCCACCCTATGAAAGCTTCATCTGCCAATTTCTGCAGTCCACACTGCTGCTAAAGAAACAGGAGCAGGCCAGTCTGTTGTTGTTTTCTTTTGCTCAATTGACAAACCTACAATCTAATCCCATCTATACACATGAAAGTCACTGTGCTATAATACAGGGGTGGCCAGAAGGTTGAACAGAATCTAGTGGTAGGACTCTGGATGATTTGAGGTTGATCTGCCTGCCAGTTGTTTGACAATAGCAATAATAGCTATCAATAAGATTTCCCTCTCCCACCTACGCTAAGTTAAGCTGCTACAATTTTTAAAAAAACAGAAGTGGATTTTTTGTATGAGAGAACTGTGAGCTGGTACTGAAAAGAAAAAATGTACCCTGCTCTTTAATTCTAAGTGTACAATCTCTCTCTCTCTCTCTCTCTCACACACACACACACACACACACACACACACTTTGCACCTGACTCCAACTGGATCTTGGGATTCCAGTTTAAAAGATAGATCTTGCAAGTGGGAAGCCTGTCCACTCCTGGTACAATATGGAAAGGGTGCGGTACTCAGGCCAAGCAGATATATGCTCAAAACTCCATGTTCAGCTGTTGCTGAGCACCTTGGGTAAGTGATGGTCTGCCAGGTGAATCTGGGCTTTTCTACATGAAGCATTTGTCCTCGTATAGAATCCTTTTCACTTTCCTTCTTCCTGAAACATCCCTTTATAATGCATTAATGGAAGCTTTTAATGGTTAAAATGTAACCTCTCAGCCACATCACCCTAACCCTGATCTCCCTTCCAGGATATTTACTATAAATTGCTAGGGTTTGAGCAGGTCAGTTCCCTTTGTCCAGCTGCCTTCCCTTTCCCCGCTTCAACTGACACCCTACAGTCCATGTCTTAACTATTCTCAACCATAGACTTAATTTATAGGCTCACGCAGTATTTATACCCTTTTTTGCCCCCTGGGGCAGGTGAGAACTGCCCATGGAGGGGGGAATTGAGAAATACAGGAATTTAGCATAGCTGCGATTGGGTAAGCACCATGTATCTCCCGCCCCACCCCAAAATAGTATCAAATACAGATGTTCCAATCTTTGGCATTCAGTGTAAGCCTGGAAGTTCCATCTCCATGTAATGGGATGGTTTACTCTATCATCCCTTAACTCTATGGGCTCAAGTACCATCCACATTCTGTAAATCCTGGAAACTCACAGGTCCTTGTCAGGCTGTTTTACTTTTTTTTCTTTTAATTTACAATTTAATTTAATTGACATACTTCTGCATCCCTAGGGAGTCCCCCAAGTATATAAAAACCACTGCCTTCTTTTGGATTGGACTTATTTTGCTTCCAAAATGAGAAGCAACTATCTGAGTTCATTATTGGAGGGCATGATTCTAAAAATTCACCACCTTCTTCAAAGCTTTGAGCTCCAATCAGTCTATACACCAGATAGGATGACCACACATAACTGTAGACCGTGGGTTCCAGCATCTTTAATCATTATGCAGAAAAGTTAGAATTTCAGAAGTTGTAGCATGTCACATCACAGTACTGAAACAGTGAAGAAGGCTTGAAGTAGGGTGGCCACCTGTGAATTGCCAAAAAAGAGGATATGCCTCACCAAAAAAAGAAGATACCTATTTGCATAATTGTACATGCTAATTCCCCTTCATGGATCACTGCCTTGTTGTGGCGAAGGGGCTTGCGTAACTCAGTGAAGCCATAAGCTATGCTGTGCAGGGCCACCCAAGATGGACAGGTCATGGCAGAGAGTTCTGACAAAATGTGGTCCACTGGAGAAGGAAATGGCAACCCACTCCAGTATTCTTGCCAAGAAAACCCCATGGAACGTATCACAAGGCTAAAAGAGATGACGCCGGAAGATGAGCCCCTCAGGTCGGAAGGTGTCCAATATACTACTGGGGAAGAGCAGAGGGTATTTCCATGTAGCGCCAGAAAGAGCGAAGCGGCTGGGCCAAAGCCGAAAGGACACTCAGCTGTGGATGTGTCTGGTGGTGAAAAGAAAATCCAATGCTGTAAAGAACAATATTGTTTAGGAACCTGGAATGTCAGATCAATGAATCAAGGTAAGCTGGAGGTGGTCAGACATGAGATGGCAAGATTGAACATCGACATCTTGGGAATCAGCGAACTAAAATGGACAGGAATGGGCGAATTTAATTCAGGTGACCATTATATCTACTACTGTGGGCAAGAATCCCTTAGAAGAAATGGAGTAGCACTCATAGTCAACAAAAGGGTGGGAAAAGCAGTACTGGGGTACAATCTTAAAAACGATAGAATGATCTCAGTACAAATCCAAGGCAAACCATTCAACATCACAGTAATTCAAGTCTATGCCCCAACCACTGATGCCGAAGAAGCTGAGGTTGATGGGTTCTATGAAGACCTACAACACTTTCTAGAACTAACACCAAAAAAAGATGTCCTCTTCATCATAGGGGATTGGAATGCTAAATCACCAGGATAACAGGCAGGCATGGCCTTGGTGTACAAAATGAAGCAGGACAAAAGCTAATAGAGTTTTGCCAAGAGAACACGCTGATCATAGCAAACACTCTTTTCCAACAGCACAAGAGATGACTCTACACATGGACATCACCAGATGGTCAATATCGAAATCAGACTGATTATGCCCTTTGCAGTCAAAGATGGAGAAGCTCTATACAGTCAGTAAAAACAAGACCTGGAGCTGACTGTGGCTCAGATCATGAGCTGCTTCTTGCAAAATTTCGGCTTAAATTGAAGAACGTCGGGAAAACCACTAAACCATTCAGGTATAACCTAAATCATATCCCTGATGAATATACAGTGGAGGTGAGGAATAGATTTCAGGGATTAGACCTGATAGACAGAGTGCCTGAGGAACTATGGACGGAGGTCCGTAACATTGTTCAGGAGGCAGCAACGAAATCCATCCCAAAGAAAAAGAAATGCAAGAAAGGCAAGTGGCTGTCTGATGAGGCTTTACAAGTAGCTGAAGAAAGAAGGGAAGCGAAAAGCAAGGGAGAAAGGGGAAGATATAGCCAACTGAATGCAGAGTTCCAGAGAATAGCAAGGAGAGACAAGAAGGCCTTCTTAAATGAACAATGTAAAGAAATCGAGGAAAACAACAGAATGGGAAAGACTAGAGATCTCTTCAAGAAAATTGGAGATCTCAAGGGAACGTTTTGTGCAAATACGGGCATGATAAAGGACAAAGAAGGCAGGGACCTAACAGAAGCAGATGAGATTAAGAAGAGGTGGAAAGAATACACAGAAGAACTATACAGGAAAGATCTGAATGTCCCTGATAGCCATGATAGTGCGGTCACTGAACTTGAGCCGGACATCCTCGAGAGTGAAGTCAAGTGGGCCTTAGGAAGCATTAGTAACAACAAAGCTAGTGGAGATGACAGCATTCCAGCTGAGCTATTTAAAATCCTAAAAGATGATGCTGTTAAAGTGCTGCATTCAATATGCCAACAAATCTGGAACACTCAACAGTGGCCACAAGACTGGAAAAGCTCAGTTTACATTCCAATTCCAAAGAAGGGCAACGCCAAAGAGTGTTCAAACTACCGCACAATTGCGCTCATTTCACATGCCAGCAAGGTGATGCTCAAAATCCTACAAGCTAGGCTTCAGCAGTATGCGAACCGAGAACTACCAGAAGTACAAGCTGGGTTTCGAAGGGGCAGAGGAACTAGAGATCAAATCGCCAACATTCAATGGATCATGGAGAAAGCAAGAGAATTCCAGAAAAGCGTCTATTTCTGCTTCATTGACTATGCTAAAGCCTTTGATTGTGTGGATCACAACAAACTGTGGCAAATTCTTAAAGTGATGGGAGTACCAGACCACCTTACCTGTCTCCTGAGAAACCTGTATGAGGGTCAAGAAGCAACAGTCAGAACCAGACATGGAACATCCGATTGGTTCAAAATTGGGAAAGGAGTATGACAAGGCTGCATATTGTCACCCTGCTTATTTAACTTATATGCAGAGTACATCATGAGAAACGCCGGGTTGGTTGAATCACAGGTTGGAATTAAGATTGCCGGGAGAATTATCAACAACCTCCGATATGCAGATGATACCACCCCAATGGCAGAAAGCGAAGAGGATCTAAAGAGCCTCTTGTTGAGGGTGAAAGAGGAGAGTGTAAAAGCTGGTTTGAAACTCAACATTAAAAAAACTAAGATCATGGCATCTGGCCCCATCACTTCCTGGCATATAGAAGGGGAAGAAATGGAAGCAGTGACAGATTTTACTTTCTTGGGCTCCAAGATCACCGCAGACGGTGACTGTAGCCATGAAATTAAAAGATGCTTGCTCCTTGGGAGGAAAGCTATGGCAAACCTAGACAGCATAGTAAGAAGCAGAGACATCACCTTGCTGACAAAGGTCCGTCTAATCAAAGCTATGGTTTTCCCAGTAGTAATGTATGGCTGTGAGAGCTGGACTATAAGGAAGGCTGAGTGCTGAAGAACTGATGCTTTCGAACTGTGGTGCTGGAGAAGACTCTTACGTGTCCCCTGGACTGCAAGGAGGTCAAATCAGTCCATCCTAAAGGAAATCAACCCTGAGTGCTCATTGGAAAGACAGATACTGAAGCTGAAGCTCAAATATTTTGGCCGTCTAATGCGAAGAGAAAACTCTCTGGAAAAGACCCTGATGCTGGGAAAGACTGAAGGCAAAAGGAGAAGGGGACGGCAGAGGATGAGATGGCTAGATAGCATCACTGATGCAATGAATATGAACTTGAGCACACTCCGGGAGAGAGCGCAGGACAGGAAGGCCTGGCGTGCTATGGTCCATGGGGTCACGAAGAGTTGGACATGACTGAACGACTGAACAACAACAACAATAACAACATGCTAATTTATATGAATAGAAGCAAATTTAGAAATAATTATAGTAATGTAAATAGAAATACCTTATATCTCACCATAGTGTGGAAGACTTGTGACTGGGTGACCTGTGTCCATTGCTCAGTCTGCTGGTGATGTGTTGATGGGCAACTTCAAGGCCCAGCTGTCCCTTCTGATGATGCTTTATCTTTAAACCAGACTTGGACTGGACAGCCCTTCAAATAAAGGACATCTTCAAAAGAGAAGACAGTCCTTTGGTAGCACTTCAAATAGCAGACTCTCCTCTGTAAAAGAGGCCTCCTTAGGAAATTCCTTCTTCTGCTCTGCTACTGAGGGCACCAGATCTCTGTTCTGAGCTTGTGTGTACATGATGTAGATAGAGTGCTTGTTGTAAAGGGATAATCTTGAGGGTGACGCTTGTTTGTAATAGGCCTGGCCCTTGGCTAGAATCAAGGCCTGCTATTAGAGTGATGTACCCTAATGGCCCCCTTCATGGATCACTGCCTTGTTGTGGCGAAGGAGCTCGCATAACTCAGTGAAGCCATAAGCTATGCCGTGCAAGGCCACCCAAGATGGACAGGTCATGGCAGAGAGTTCTGACAAAATGTGGTCCACTGGAGAAGGAAATGGCAACCCACTCCAGTATTCTTGCCAAGAAAACCCTATGGAACGTATAAGAAGGCTAATGATAGCATCACCGATGCAATGAATATGAACTTGAGCACACTCCGGGAGAGAGTGGAGGACAGGAAGGCCTGGCATGCTATGGTCCATGGGGTCACGAAGAATCGGACACGACTTAACGACTGAACAACAACCCTAATGGCGGGCCTTAATTCTAGCTGAGGCCTATAAAACAAGCTCTAGACTCGAGATTATTCCTTTGCAACATGCACCATCTAGGTCATGTACATAGAAGCTAAGACGACACGAGCAAACATAATCTGACTGTCCTATTCATGTGACTGTCCATTTGCTATTAGCCTTGGTCTGTTTACACTGAAGTATGTTTAAGTAGCACCATTGCCTATTCATCGCAAAGTGATCCCCACCTTGTTGATGCATTTCAAAATCTATAAATTGTTTTGTGAATACTACTACGTAGGCCAAAACAAACAGGATTTGGCTGTTTGGGGAATTTCAGTTTATCTGCTTGGAAGGAACTTTCCAAGAACTTCTTTTTTGAAACTGCCTTATGCTAATGTGCTGCCAGCCAGAATCAAACATAAAAAGCATGAAGCATAATTCAGGATGATAGCATAACCAAATTATAAAGTAGTGGTTTAAATGACCAGGCTACTTGCTGGGCGGTGTTATCTCAGAGGAACACCTTTCTGTATACTCACAGGACTCTCATAGGAAGCTACTTTATGCTAGGTCAGACCACTTCTCTATGTAGCCCAGAATTATCTACTCTGACTGGCAGTTGTTCTCCAAGACAGATATTCCCAGCACAGCAGCCTGAGATCCTTCTAACTGGAGACAATGGGGGTTGGACATAGGACCTGCCTCATGCAAAGGATATGCTTTGGCTCTGAATCACAGACCCTCCCCATCTTCACCTCTTGTAGAATCTGCCTTCATGCTCTCTTCCAACCATATAGGAAAGGAGGAGGTGCTGCCAGACCCATGGGCTAAACCTTGGCCATTTAAACCTTGCTGGGACAAGATTATTATTCTCCAATGTCTACTGCTATTGCACTTGCTGTGTGAAATGCCTGTTTACAGAGCCATGTGGTTGTTGTAATTCTGCAGGAGTGCAGGAAAAACTCATCAGATGTGGCATTGCATAGAGAATTCAGCTTCCTGAAAAACTTACCTTACATGCTGAAATCACTCCCTCTATTAGCAAATTCAAGCGGCAAGTGCCGACAACTATGTAACCAAAACAGGAGTACTGAGAAACAACATGGAAGTATCAACACGGTCAGGAGAACCCTGAGGTCTGCACAAGTACCAAAAATCTTTTTTACAAACCTAAGGGGCCAACAAGTAAACAAACATTTTTTTTTTCTATACATTTTTCATGCTTCTGCAAACCTTGGGCTTTTGGTGAGTCAGCTAATACATGTCAAGGGCTCCTTGGAGGCCTCTCTCAGTCTAATCCAGTAGCCAAGTCCAGACACACACAAATGGATTCTTTTCAAAGCTTTATTCCTCTTTTACAACTTAACAACTCTACTGTTAGCAACTAGATATGAGCAGCAGAGTACCTATGCCCTACGTTGGAACAGTTGGTCCCCGTTTGAAAGGGAATTACTGGCAGACCCCTGAACTTAAGGACTAGGGAGAGTCCCTCCCCTTTTCCCTTGGATCCTCTGGGCACAGCAGTTGTTTGCGCGCCAACCGGGCACTACGCCTCCTTTCTGCGCCCTCCATTTGGCGCCGCTCTCTGCGTCGGCGTCGCGCGTCCATCAAGTCTGCTTCCCACACTCTGTCACTCCCAGGACTGCTATCTAAGCTAGGAATGCTGGTGGGAGCAATCTCCGTCAGCTGTTGGCCCTGGGAAAGAGGAGCGCACTCCTCTCCCAGGAGCGATTCCTCTTCCGCAGAATCAGAACTACTCTGGGATTCTATGGGCTCAGTGTCCACGCTAACAAATCATCCCTCTTGTGTGTGGATGGTGCCGTATAGGCTAAATAAGGATCCACACTCAGAGAATGAGTTCACTATTAGGATCTCAGCATTCAGGCAGATACATGTGGAAGTAGGTGATCCCTCAGTCCTAAGCCAGCCATATATAGCTTTAATGACAACACACTTTGGCTGCTTCCAGATAAGGCTTTTATTGTGCAATTGTACTGCCTCATTCACAAAATTTTTTTGGGGGGGTGTTTCCAGATTATGATGGGCTTTTCTACACGAGGCATTTAATGGGCACTTGTCATTCCCTACTCATGGTTGTTTACAGGTTCTTTAGACAATGCCGTGACCCTCCAGTTTGGTTCTGTATCTAAAGAACGCTTTTGGCAAGTTTTTTTTAGAGCAGGGAAAATGTGGTATTTAATTGTGAAAGTGAAAGAAAATGTTTTTTCACTTGTGTATTTGCACTATTCCAGTATGCCACAGTGTCACCTAGAAGTTATGTAGCGGAAAAGCAGGAAAGGAAATGTCGTTTGTGTAGTGCTCAGATTTCAGTTCTGCGACAAAACTGAAAGTAGATACAGCAGATTAACATCCTTGTGTAAAAAAGCTCATACCTTTTTCTTATGAGAAAAAAATCCATTAAGAAAGAAAGGATGAAATAGCTATATTTCACCCCATGAAGTTGATTGGTGGGAGATTCAGGACAGATAAAAGAAAGTACTTCTTCACACAGCGCATAATAAAGCTATGGAATTCACATCCATAAGATATACTGATGGTAGGGATGTACGAATCCCACTTACCAGTCTGCTGCCTGGGTCCGCTTGGGGGGGGGGAGGCTATCTGTCCCTCCCCCACGGAATCCTCCCCAGCTGGCTCCGCTTGCAGCCGGACATCCAGCCGCTGCCGGCCTGCTGCTGCTGCAAATGGTGGCCGTCATAGCGACCGCTATTTGCGTCCTTGCATTAGGCCGTGATATGCTACGTAAATACTTATGTAGCCTATTATGGCAAAAAGCAGGGGTGCCAATGGCGTAGTGGCCGCCCTAATGCAGGGACGCAAATGGCGGCCCCTACAGCGGCTGCCATTTGCTGCTGCAGCAGCCCATCAGCGGCCAGAAGACGCCCCAGAGCTGCCGCTGCTGCCGCCAGGTAGATCCATTCCAGGGGGGATTTCAGGGGGTTGCGGGGGGGTAGTCCATTCCACCATGGACTCCAGGGGGGGTGGATTCTAAAGAATCCGGCCTCACTGGAGTCCGTGGAGGAATTCTCCAACATCCCTAAGTGACAGCCACCACTTTGGATGGCTTTAAAAGGGGATTTGACAGCTTCATGGAGGATGAAATTATCTATCATGGTTACTAGTCCTGATGGCCATATGCTACCTCCAGTATGAGAGGCAGTATATCTATGTACTCCAGTTGCTGGGGAACTTGGTTGGGAGGGTGCTGTTGCATTCATATCCTGTTTATGGGTTTCTTGTGGGCCGCTGTGTGAACAGAATGCTGGACTGGATGGATCCTTGGTCTGATCCAGCATGGCTCTTCTTATGTTCTTATCTTTCTTTCTTAAGCCAGTTCTCAATATCTGTTTTCAGTGTCAGGGCTCAACTCTGGATTTTTCTGAAGTCAGAATCAAGACAGTGTCCCTCAGCATATGCAGAATGCCTTTCCTTCTCTGTTCAGTTATCCTGGGTTGCCCTGAACAACTGGGTCTTTGGGGCTGAAGAAGTGCTTCCCAAGCAGACCTGAGCTCCAAGAGCTCTCAGTTTAGAAAGTAATAATGCCTTCAGAGTAGGATCATGAAGCTGTTTGGATCCTCTTCTAAGATCCGAGGGTGAGTTCAGTGTAACAGCTTTTTTACTCAGTTACCACACAGAGCAGCAGCACTAAAAAGGCCTTCAGAGTAAATACTGGTGGGCAGGCAGGCATGTTCATGGATGCTGCCAGCTCTGCTAGCCAGCAGTCTCTCTTTAGTCTCATTCACAACAGTACTTACCTAGGCCTCTGATGGCGCCTCGGTCGCATCGCATACTTGTCTGCTAAGGCAGCAATGGGCATCTCTGTACAACAGCCAACGCCCTGCAGCCTTGCATCTGTCTGTGTTCTGCAGTCATCCTATTCAACATTATCTCAGGTCTGAGCCTTGTGGGACCAGCATTTGCCAGACTGGTCAAAAGAGGTTTGGGCAGAGGATCCATTTCCACAGTCAGAAAATAATTTGACTTTGTACTCATCTCTTCTGGCATCTGATGGCCACTGTACTGTGAATACCCCATCCCCAGGGACAGCGGTGGATTCAAGCACTCCCAGGTCTATGGTTAGGGTCCAATTTATTCTGAAGGTTTGTTATTAACTACCAACGGTTGGAATGTGCAATGCCACAGAAACCAAAAAAATGTAAAAATGGGCTAATTTCTCTGTCACGCCATAAGCTCTTAACGAAAGTTACCTCGCATGGCCCCGGTTTCATTCAGCAACATCCAAAGATGTCTTCAAGGAAAATCTCTGTGCAAGATATGGGCAAATGGAACAGTCGAACAGCTTTCAGGAGTTGTTAATGAAAGAAGTGGTCAATGGATGAACAGCCAATGAAAGGCACCAGCATAATGGCTTGCTTGTAATCCGTGGAGGCTGGTGGCTCCGATGTCAGTGGGGTGGTGAATCCGCTCTGGGTTTCAGTCAGAATCAGTCAGAGGCCTAAAGGAGCTAGCCAAGCACCTTGGATAGCTCCTTTAGAGTTCTGACTGGTTCTGACTGAAACCCGGAGCGGATTCACTGCCCCACTGACATCGGAGCCACCAGCCTCCAATTCTTGCAATGGAAAGATGCTTTGAGTCTGTTCAGATGAAGTGCCTCACATGTACACAGGGAGGGGGGGTGCAGGGGGGGAGTGGGACCACACCCACTAGCCTTGCCCCCAACGCTGACATACCCACTAGGCATGCACCTCCGGCAGCTGTAAGTTCAGCATTAATGACAAAGGGCCCTATGTGTGTACAGCTGTGTGCCCATAGGGCCCTTTCTAATTAATGCCAAGCTTGTGGTCACAAGGGCACATTGCCAGAGGGCAGGATGTTGACATTTGGGAGGCATAGCCATTGGGTGCAGTTTCACTTCTCTCTCCCGCCCCTCCACACTACACATTCAGTAGGGGGTTTCTACACATTTCAAGCTGGCCCTTAGGCCCACAGCGAGGAGTGAGCTAGGGGGGCCTGGACCCCTGTAAATGCCCCCCAAAAAACTTTTAACAAACAATAATTTAAAAAACAGCTTACAATTTTAACTTTGAAAGGTCTGCAAACCAGATGAACTGCCCTCCCTACTTTTTTGGCAGCCTCCCCCCCCCCAACTTTAGTCCATGAACTTTTAAGCTGGCCACAGGCTTGCCAGCCCTACCATTAGACAGAGTAAGGTAGGCTGCCTCAGGCATTTGATTTTAGGCATTATGAAAGGACAGCACATTGTTCCTTGTTTAATTTAGTATTGTATGTTTACTGCCAGGTATGGGGAGAGGTGCTATAGATGCCAAGGTAACTTGATTGGCTTTGGATAAGGTGTGCACCTTACTGTGTGTGAGGGGCGGGGGGAGGGTGCAGCATTTGTTGCTTTGCCTCAGATAGTAAAATATCTTGGGCTGGTCCTGGTGACTGCATTATCATGGTACAGAGAAGACTGCATGTTACTGGAGTTATGGATTTGACTGTACCAGTTCCTAGCTTCTTGTGACATTCTGGGCCCATTCTTAACACACAAGTAAGGTGTTTAACATTTAACAGCCCATAGCCACTATTTTTGTTCTCTCCTTGATGCTTCCCACAGTACAAAGAGATTCATTACATGTTAACATAATAACACACTTTTATATCCTACGCCAGACTGCACTCTCTGCAGTCTACCTGCTTCACTATGCCAGCAACTAATGTCACTTCTGTCAGAGTTGGATTGGAGCCCAGAGAACCCCAAAGCAGTTCTGATTCTGAGGAAGAGATAGAAACCGCGGGAGAGGAACCCGCGCGCTGTTCAGAGGAGCAGCCAGGGGGAGAGCCCCTCCTGGGACACATTCCTGAGAGTGATAGTGACCTTGGCAGGGAGAGGGAGGTGCAACAGCAGTTTCTGGATGCTAGGCGCCGGCGCAGCATCAAGCGGGAGATGGTGGGCGCTGAGAAGAGGCGCTCAGCCCGCTTGGCACGACAGCAACAGCAGCGCCCCGATGCCCCACGGGAAAAGGGTGGACTCTCTCCTCCTAGCCCATTACAGAGGTTTCCTGCCTTCCCCTCCAAACGGAGATCAACTGATTCCTAAGGTTAGAACCCCCGAGTAGGCAGCAGTCTAAAGTCTCACTCGTAGGATCAAGCAATTAGCATCTGTAAGCGTCATTAGGTTGAATGGGAATAAAGCCTTGGAAAAGAGCCCTGTTGTCTGCATGTTGATTCTGGCTACCTGAGGATTTCAGAAGGCGGCAGGGGCGACCTTCCGACAACTTCCTGGAAACTTGAACTCTGGGTAATGACTTCCACCAACCCTCTTCTGCCATATTCTAAACCAGCCTATGCTGGCTGGAGGAGTCTGGGAGTTGTAATCTAATGTATTTAGTGGGTACCAGTTAGGGAAAGCTGTTCTAAACTCTACACTCCCTGCAGCTCAAGTATTGGTGCACCTTGGCTACTTCTGCATGGTTACTCTCCATGCCAGGGATATACATGTAGCACTTGAGATTGGGATTACCTCTCAGTCCTTCCCACTTCTGTCAGATCCTGACCCCGTCTGTCTGACTTTCGCTGCAGCTCCCTCGCTTAGTAGGGATGAATGGAACCACTTGGTTCTTCTCCAAAATGTTTTGGTGACACACAGAATGGATTCACACCATCCCACTAAAATTCCTGAGTAGGCTGTGGAATCTGGAAAGGATTCTGCACACTATCTGAGGCATGAAAAAAAAGGCCTTCTGTGGCCTGGAGACATCCCTGATTCACTCTAGGCCCCCAGCTCACATTCACACAGGCCTCTGGCACATGGCAAGAGGGCAGTGTCATTACACCATGCTGGAGCCTACCTGGAGCATGTGAAGTAACTGTTGTGTGGCTCGGAGATATCTCCTAGGCCTGCTATCTATATGGGTTCCAGAACAGGCCCAGAATATGGAAGGGCCTAGGTTTGCTATGGAAATACTCCCCAGCCCCAACCCATTTCGGAACTCAGTTCCAGTCAGAATTTCTACAGGGATGGAACTATGACCCATACCTATTGCCTAGTGACTAGACCCTAATCTATTTTACTTGCTAGTTGTCTTCCTATTGGATCATTCTGGATTATTATTTTGATTACCCTGGTATTGCGCCTTGGCAATGCATTATGTTTCACTCCTTTCAATTTGGCATTACTGGACTACTTAACTTAACCCCATGTTGCCTTCATGTAATTGCATTTGGGTGAGTTATCAGCTGGAAACCCAGTCCTGAAATGTATAGATCAATACATTTATACCAAATTGTATGAAAGGTGTCAGGACTTTGCTGTTGTTGTTGCCTTTGTGCCGTTGTCTGGTTAGTGCATTTTTCAGCTAACACAGTGCTCCAAAGGTAGTTACACTGTTTGTAGAGGTCCTTACATTATTGAATGAATTCTTAAATAATTCAGCCCCTATAAATATATATGCAAACACACACACACACACACACATTCCCTGTTCACATGTGCAACCTCCAGAGCCCTCTGTAAACTGTATTGAAGCCAAAGAGGGAGATGCTGTGAAGTTCTTGGAGTCATCCACTTGGCTCAGTCTAAAGAGGTGAAAAATCTCTAAAACAACTGCCTTTACAATAGCAGCTGCCAAGTTAAACACAGATTTAGTGGAGTCTCCCTTCACTATCCCAGTTCCAAGCTGGGAGAGGATTATGACTCATAGTACTTAGGGAATAAATTAGTCCTAATTTAGCTATATTCAACTTGACCGCTTAAACCGCAAACCTGTCTCTAATAGCTGCCTTGATATGTGATATAGTTTGAATGAGAACATTTTGTTCCTCCTCTACCACAAATGTACAAGTAGCATTTGGAAAGTAACTTCCAGGCTTTGGGGTGTTATATTATACGATAGCTGGTCCATTTATATAATTTGTTAGATTCTGGCAGAGTTGAAATAGAGAGGTCATTTAGTCCATTACTGTATTCACTGGGAGAGCAGAAAAAACATCCACTTTGTAGCTGGGCAGGAACTGATGCTGATGCATGATACTCTTTCTCAGAGATGAGAATAGAAGCCAAGAGTCCAAACCTTCCTCCCAGTCCAGGTCATTCACACATGCATATATATATCACTTGATTTTTTTGCACTGTATTACTATGCACAGTGCCGTGCAATCCTATACATGTCTACTCAGAAGTAAGTCCCATTGCGTTCAATGGGGCTCAGTCCCAGGTAAGTGGGTATTGGATTGCATTCTAAGGGTGGGTATAGGATTGTACCACCATTGTGCTGCCATCACTTGATTTTTCTGACATAAAGTGAAGAGCACAAATGTGTAAACTGGGTCTGAGGATCTACCTATTTTCCCAATAGAACAAGAATCCACTGCTCCAAAGTCCACGTTACTGGATGTTTTTCAGGTTTCAAAGGGAACATAAAAATCTGAGGTTTCTATCAGGGATTTCTTTGGAAAAAGAGAAAGCTCTGATGCTAAGCTGATCTGTGGTCCTGTTGTACTGTTTGAAGGCCTTAACTTGCTGACCTCTGTGATTTGATCTCCTCTTTTGTTCTTAGCTCATAAACTTTTGTCTGCTTCTTCTATTGATTGCCTGTACCCCAGCACATAGTTGGAAAGAACTATTTTTCCCTGTGAGCCATGACCACCATATTTGCTGAGTGCAGGTAAAAATTGTTGTAAAGTTAATCCTTATCGGTAAGAAAAACACTGTAATAAAAGTTTTGTATTGTGAGTGGGATATGTGTGTGTATGTGTGTTTGAGTGCTTGTGGTGGTGAAGCCTCCAACGAGTGTTGGCTGAATGGGTGTGATAAAGCTGCCACGGAATAAAGCTGTCAGAATGTCTGCAATCCACTTTCTGTAAGAGAAGGGAAAGCAGTCCGCTTAGCTTGGCTTAAAACCTCACACAGACCCTAGGGGGAGGAATAGATTTGTAGGGATGGCAGCAAACTGAGAAGAGATAAAGAACCCAAGGGAGAAGAACCTGAGAAGAGATAAAGAACCCAAAGGAGAGAAGGAAGAGAGCAGCGTAAGCAAGGAACATGAGGAAAGAGTCATTGGAGGAGGTGGTGGCTTGGGTTGCATAGTAGCCATTTGACCTGCCAGGCTGAGCAGTTTTAGGACTCATACCTTGTCCTTCTACCAGCTGTAACTGCCTCTGATTTACTGCTTTATATCTTTAATTGTATTGTATTCTTTTATTTTACTAACTTTTATGGTATATTGTAGTTTTACATTGTTGTAACCTGCCCTGAGCACTGTGACTACAGTGAAAGGGCAAGTTATAAAATATAAATAAACAAACAAAGGCCGTGTGTGTCAGAGAAAGAAAGAGAGAGAGCGCGCGCAATGCTTGCAGTATGATGGACGGTATCTAATTTCTTCCATAGAAGAGAAAAGCTAGGCTTCCATTGATTTTAGGGAAGAAACTAAAGGTCATGTGGTTGCTCTCTCACATCTGATTACCTTGCTGCATCCAG
The DNA here is from genome assembly GCF_057233095.1 of Heloderma suspectum. Taxonomy (NCBI): domain Eukaryota; kingdom Metazoa; phylum Chordata; class Lepidosauria; order Squamata; family Helodermatidae; genus Heloderma; species Heloderma suspectum. The sequence goes on along the minus strand of NC_139461.1, from coordinate 280,844,353 downwards.
TGACTCTATGTGATGCATTTTTTTTTTTTTAATGGAGCCATATTTTCAGATAGACTATTGCCAATACAAGAAAGCTCTACATTTATTGAGTTAGTGGGGTTGTTTTATGCCCCTGAAGGTTTATTGTGTCAGCTTCTCTATCTTTTAAAATAGATTGTTCTTTGCATTTGGCTAGAGTAAAGCTTGGAGAGGAAGATCATTGATATGATCATTCTCCAGAGAAAGGAAAAATAGCTAAGAGAAGCACTAACTTTACTTTTTGAAGTTTTTTCGCTGGAGTTTTTATTTCTGCAAGCAATAGTGCCAAAATAATAAATCCCAAGAGCAGAAGAAGGAAGAAACCTTCGGTGAACATTTTGCATTTTTGTCTTTGCCCAAGTGGAGATGGAAGCCAGAGCCCGAGCCAGAATTTGAAACTCACTTAAAGGGCCAACTAAGTTTCCAAGGAGCAGTTTGGCTTGTACATACCTACAGGTATGGGCAGTTGCAGCTCTAGATGAACTAATTTAATGGAAATAAAATCAAAATGATTTTGACAATGCAATGATCAAGGGTAACCTGCCTTTTAATTAGGCACAAAAGTGGTCATTGCCACTTGGCTGGCTTGTTTCCAGTCCACCTTGTCCTTTTCCAAAGATTTCTCCCATCATATCTAGAATCCGGATGAACTGTTTATTTCTTGGGTGGGTGAGTTGCTTGCTTAAATGGCACCATCAATGCACATGGCTCTTTACAGAGTGACATAAGCAAGAAAAGGTCCCTTCCTTAAGGAGCGCACCATCTAAATTTCAGGAGTATGGAAGACAGGAGGGGGAGGTAAGGAGGAAAGGGAAAAAGGAGATGCAATGATAACTGGGGAAGAATATGTACAAACACAGTTACATGTATTTAAACTCGGTTTCTGTTGGGGTGAAAACCTTTCCAACTACCTTTTTGTAGGACTTCCATTTTCCCCAAAGTTGATAGCCAGTAACATTCTACTGATGTGTTTTAATGGGATTTAGGAAGGCCCAAGAAGACATAGCTCAGGGGTGGGAAACCTTTGGACTGCCGGATACCCCATCTGGCCTGGCAACTTCTTGACCTGGCCCTTGCCCTCGCCCTCGCCCTGGCCCCTCTCTAATGGAGGGCAAAGCTATCACCTCTGTTCTGCAGCTAATCAGAAATAAGTGCTTTCCCTTGCGTAGCACTGAAAAAGGCTCCATATCTCAGTGCATAGCAGGGAGAAGCACCTATCTTGAACCAGCTGTGGGGCAGAGTGGGCAGGGCTAGTGGAGGAAGCTGCTGAGCGATTCAGTTCTGCTTCCTTCTGAGTCGTGTCCTGCAGAGGCTTGCTTACTTCTGAGCAGACATGCAGAGGTTTGCCCTGTTTACTTGTGAGTAAACATGCATGATAACAATGAGAGCCGCGTGGTGGACTGGGACTCAGGAGATCCAGGTTCTAGTCCCTATTCAGCTATGAAGCTCACTGGGTGACTTTAGGCCAGTCGTTGGCCCTGTTCAGACGTCACGCTAAGCCATGATGGTTAGGCATTTGTTGCTAACCACAGTGGCTTAGCGTGTCATGTGGAGCGAGAAAACCATGTTTCTTGTGGTTACTAAGCCACCCCAGTAACCACCCCCTGCAAAAGGGTTAAGGGGCCCCAGGGTGGTTTACCGTTAAGTCTGGCGGGCTCCCTGGTGGCTTAAATGGGCTCCAGAGGACTTCCAGGCCATGACCATAGAGTCCACCAGCTAGAGCATCCAGCACTGCAGGCAATGCTCTAGCTGCCGCAGACTTTCTCTGTGGTCACACAGCCATTCTGGATGCTGGAGTGGCCGCCGGGAGCCTATTCATGCCTTGGAGGATGTCG